>NC_037356.1:27373717-32173717 GCF_002263795.3 Bos taurus | reverse complement strand
GTCGCTAAGAGTCAGGCACGACTGAGCGACTTCACTTTCACTTTTCACTTTTCACTTTCATGCGTTGGAGAAGGAAAGGGCAACCCACTCCAGTATTCTTGCCTGGAGAATCCCAGGGACAGGGGAGCCTACTGGGCTGCTGTCTATGGGGTCGCACAGAGTCGGACACAACTGAAACGATGCAGCAGCAGCTGTGTGCTTAGTCGTGTCTGACTCTTTGCGACCATATGGACTATAGCCCACCATGGGATTTTCCAGGCAAGAATACTGGAGTGGGTTGCCATTTCCTCCTCCAGGGGATCTTCCCTACCCAGGGATCAAACCCACATCTCCTGCACCCCATGCATTGGCAGGCAGGTTCTTTTACCACTGAGTCACCTGGGAAGCACCATTTTATATGTAGTAATGTATATATGTCAATTTCAATCTCTCAGTTCATCCCACCCCTCCTCCATCCCCCTTGTATATCCATACTTTTTTTGTTCTCTATATCTGTGTCTCTATTTCTGCTTTGTAAATAAATAAGATCATCTATACCAATCTTTTCATATTCCACATATATGCATTAATGTACAATATTTGTTTTTCTCTTTCTGACTTCATTCTGTATGAAAAAAACATGATTCAAAAAGACACACCGCAGTGTTCACTGAACTGTTAACAGTATCCAGGACATGGAAACAAAGTTGTCCATCAACAGAGGAAAAGGATAAAGAAGACGTAGGACATATACACAATGGAATATTATTCAGCCATAAAAAGGGACACAAATGGGTCATTTGTAGATGACCCTGTCCTTGCCTTTAAATAGGAGAAGATAACAAATAGAAGACTGTGAGGCTGTACAGGTCATGTGCCAAAGGAATGCTGGAGATCCTGGGGGTGAAGGAGGGAGAAGCCAGTCTAAGTGGGGCCGGGTGGCTTGAGTGAGGCCTCTTTGGAGAGAAGAGAGCATGCATCAGAGGTGGGCATGTGGCAGATGTGAGCAGTGAGATGTGAATGTGTCAGTGGGAGACAACCACCTGTGGGTCTGCAGTTGGGGGGATAAGGTCAGGCTCAAGACCGTGTCCACAGCTGATCAACAAGCTTAGTGGCCCTGGGTCACAGGCCGCAGAAACCAGGAGAGGCCCCTGCTACTGCTGCTAAGTCACTTCAGTCGTGTCCGACTCTGTGCGGCCCCATAGACAGCAGGGATTCTCCAGGCAAGAACACTGGAGTGGGTTGCCATTTCCTTCTCCAATACATGAAAGTGAAAATTGAAAGTGAAGTAGCTCAGTTGTGTCCGACCCTCAGCGACCCCATGGACTGCAGCCTACCAGGCTCCGGAGAGGCCCCTGGCAGGTGGCAATACCGTGAACACACGATGTGGTGGAGCAGGCAGCTCGTGGTGGATGGATGCAGTGGGTACCGGGGGGACGAGAGGTGAACCTAACAGGAACGGAATAGAAAGTGGAATAGAAAGTGACAAATTCATGCAAAGAGAAATAGCAAATCACCGAGTTCCAGGAATTGGTGTGTGTTATCTGAAGTTTTGACTTGACTTGTGACTTACTCTGCACTGATAAGATCTCTGACTCAGAGTTTTCGAAGCAGTTTTTTTTCTCGATCTTAATTTACTGGAGGAATCAATCCATTCTCTCTGAAAGCTATGTTATATTCATTCAGAAGAAACTTTTTTTTTTAAGGCCCACCTTAAGGCTTTGGCTATAGTTACCATCGACTTACCAGCTATTCCTCCTATTCTTTTTTTAATTGAAGGATGATGGCTTTACAGAATTTTGTTGTTTTTCTGTCAAACCTCGACATGAATCAGCCGTAAGTATACACATATCCCCTCCTATTCTTTTATTCTAACAGTCAGATCAGATCAGTCACTCAGTCGTGTCCGACTCTTTGCGACCCCATGAATCGCAGCACGCCAGGCCTCCCTGTCCATTACCAGCTCTCGGAGTTCACTCAGACTCATGTCCATCGAGTCAGTGATGCCATCCAGCCATCTCATCCTCTGTCATCCCCTTCTCCTCTTGCCCCCAATCCCTCCCAGCATCAGAGTCTTTTCCAATGAGTCAACTCTTTGCATGACGTGGCCAAAGTACTGGAGTTTCAGCTTTAGCATCATTCCTTTCAAAGAACACCCAGGGCTGATCTCCTTCAGAATGGACCGGTTGGGTCTCCTTGCAGTCCAAGGGACTCGTAAGAGTCTTCTCCAACACCACAGTTCAAAAGCATCAATTCTTCAGCGCTCAGCCTTCTTCACAGTCCAACTCTCACATCCATACACGACCCCAGGAAAAACCATAGCCTTGACTAGATGGACCTTTGTTGGCAAAGTAATGTCTCTGCTTTTGAATATGCTATCTAGATTGGTCATTCTAGCAGTAGAGGCATGCAAAAGTTACAGGACACCCGGATGAATTCCCTGTAACCAACAGAGGGCAGGTCGTGGCTGGATTTTTCTCTAGTGGTTGATACTCTATCAGAGGAGTGTCTGACACCTCTGTCTTTTCCTGTGATGCCCTGGGGGTCTGGGGGAAGCCTGGTTGAGAGAACTTTTGAGGTCCCCACCAACCCTAAAGTCCTATAGTAGGTACCAAAAAAAAAGTGACAGAAACAGAAAGGCCACGAGCAATCAGCCTGAAGTGCTTCCTCCAGCGAAGGTAACAGAGCAATAAATAGCATTGGTCATGCCTACAGCCAAGGGTCCTGGAGCAGAGTGTGAAATCCGAGCAGCAGAGGCCACAAGGCTCCCTTCCCACGTGCTCTTTCATTTCCACCCACTTGCATGGAAAACCCGCCCCTGGAATCTGAGTCCACGGAGGACACCTGGGTCCATTTACTGAGGACTTTAACAAATGCTGTCAGTGGGCACTGGGGTACGTGAGGGCACCTACTAAATGGAAGTCTGAAATGAAAGCCAGTGTTTTTGGATTAAGTCCTACTGCAAGGATAGAGCTGAAGATGGGGAAGGCCAAGATCAAGAGCTAAGATCTGGCATTCTGCCTTAGAGGTTGGAAGCACCAGGGCAGCCCTGCAGATTAAATGAGATACCCAGGCAAACAGCTGGCTTGGTGCCTAGCACAGAGTGAAACTCAGTGAACATTAGCAAGTAATATTATTGCAATTACTGCTATATTTGCGTCATTAAATACCTTATGAATGCTCAAACCCAGAAACAGGTTGGCCAGCCCTACCAAATATACATTAACCCGCCTCCCTTTGCTTCCATCCATTGTACTTTGCTCTACTTATTTTTCCATGTATTGCCTAATTTAATCAAGTAGGCTATGGTTTTTCCAGTGGTCATGTATGGATGTGAGAGTTGGACTACTGGTCATGTATGGATGTGAGAGTTGGACTACAAAGAAAGCTGAGTGCTGAAGAATTGATGCTTTTGAACTGTGGTGTTGGAGAAGACTCTTGAGAGTTCCTTGGACTGCAAGGAGATCCAACCAGTCCATCCTAGAGGCGATCAGTCCTGGGTGTTCACTGGTAGAACTGATTTTGAAGCTGAAACTCCAATACTTTGGCCACCTGATGTGAAGAGCTGACTCATTTGAAAAGACCCTGATGCTGGGAAGGATTGGGGGCAGGAGGAGAAGGGGACAACAGAGGATGAGATAGCTGGATGGCATCACCGATTCAATGGATATGGGTTTGGGTGGACTCCAGGAGTTAGTGATGCACAGGGAGGCCTGGCGTGCTGCGGTTCGTGGGGTCGCAAAGAGTTGGACACAACTGAGCGGCTGAATTGAACTGAATTCATGATGGTTATTGTCTGCATCTCCCACCTGAATGTCAAGTCCATTAGGATCAGGACCCCTCTTTGGTTCTCTGATAGAACCAAGCACCCAGCCCAGAGCACGCACACAATAAATATTCATTGAATGAATGAATGAATGCCCGGCCAACATTTTCTCCTTCTTGCTAAATAGACACACTTCCTCTTGTTGTTGACTATTTTCCTAGCTGATGGGCATTCTAAGCCTCTGCCCAGACTTCTCCCCACTAAATGAAGTCACCAGGTGATTCCAGTCTGGGTGTGTGCCCAGTCACTTCAGTCGTGTCTGACTCTGTGACCCCACGGACTACAGTCAGGCTCCTCTGTCCATAGGGCTCTTCAGGCAAGAATACTGGAACGAGTTGCCATGCCCTCCTCCAGGAATGCCATGCCCTTCCTGACCCAGGGATTGAACCTGAGTCCCTTATGTCTCCTGCACTGATAGGCAGGTTCTTTACCACTAGCACCACCTGGGAAACCCATTCCAGTCTGGGTGATGGGTGATATATGAGTGTACACAGTTAACCCGGGCTGTCCTCTGAGCAGAATGGCCTACAGTCCTCCTACAACAAAGCACAGGCAGAAAGCTGTCCCCACAGGAAGCCCAGGACTAGATGCCACTCATTCAGGTGACCTGCTGTGTATCTTATATATATTTTAACAATGTCAGTGTTCAAATGAAGACTTGTTTTTTATTCCTAAAAGGCATACAAGTGAGAACTCAGCATGATGGTCAGTTCTGGTACCAGACACTCAAACAGAAATATATCTACAACCAAAATGGAAAAGCCTGGACCCAGGAGCTACCCAACAACTCAGAGTCCTGCACACTCTGCCTCCCTGGTACCCAGCTGCCCATCAGCATGTGGGCCGTTCTCCTGTGGGGTGTGCCTGGCTCAGGAGGCGGCCTTGAGTGTCCCCTGGGCACTGCTGTCTGCTTTCTGAGAACTGACTTCTGAAAACACACACTTAAGCAGGCGACCAAGGGTGCGTGTGTATGTGCCAAGTCACTTCAGTCATGTCCGACCCTTTGTGACTCCATGGACTGTAGCCTGCCAGGCTCCTCTGTCCATGGGATTCTCCAGGCAGGAATACTGGAGTGGACTGCCATGCCCTCCAGGGGATCTTCCTGACCCAGGGATCGAACCCACAGCTCATGTCTCCTGCATTGGCAGGTGGGGTCTTTACCTCTGGTGCCACCTGGGAAGCCCCTGACCAAGGGTACAACAGGTGTAGCTGGTCTCAGAACTTTTGGGTGGCAGCAGATGCTTGATCAGGAGAAAATCACTTTTTACTTCAGTGATGCCTTCTGCCCCCGGCTTGATAATGAATCTTATAATAAGCTTTTTCAGAGGATCTTCCCAGAAGGGCTCTGCCTGGAGCTTATGGTTTCAGGCAGTCCTGACATCCACTCTGGCCAAAGCTGAGAAAGACTGAGCCTCATTCTGGGCACTGCTAGGCATTGTGGATAATTTAGCTTCACGTATATAATGGTCTGAACAGTATCTTCATTATAGCATGTCTGGTGTGGCTGACTTGACCTTCAATGGCCTCTTAGATTCCAGGGGAGCCTCCTGGGGTGGAGAAATATGAGCATGGAGATTTTTTTTTTTTTTTTTCTGAAAACTCCTTGTGGGAAGGGGAAGACTTTCTCTGGACGTGACCTTCTCACAGACATCCCAGTGTTAACTCAGCTTCTGTGTGAAGCTGTTAAACGGGTCCTAGAAACCTGGCCAAACATCTCAGGAAAGCTTTCTTTCTGCTCTGATGCCGACGGTTCGCTGTCTGAAGGCCCAGTGTCCCAGGCAACACGCAGCTCTACATTCTGTCATGACCTCACCCGGGGGCCAGAGATGCAGGAGACGCGGGCACAAAAGCCTCTCTCTTCCTCCCTTCCGGCATGAGCCCGTGCTCTCGATTACTTGATGGAAAAAGATGAATATTCCCTGAAACTTCTCTTCGAGTTTCTGGTTGGCAGCACCTCACCCTGTTTATCCTTGGAAAGCCCGGCTTCTGAATGCAGACCTTTCAGCAGGACAGGCAAGGCGGCTCCAGCTCAAGGTAGAGGCTTCTCTCAGTCTGATCCAGACCTTTCTTGGGAGAGCGAGGTTGCCCAAGGAAAAAGCTCTAAGAAAGGGAACCCCTGAGTCCAAAGCCCCAAGCTTCCCAAGAAAGAGCCAAACCCACCAGGAGGAAGACCCATTGCCCAAACGCCCCCATCTATAGGTAACATGTCTTTTTTGTTGTTGTTGTTTTATTGGGGGGGGGAGGGGGGTTCATGAGGCCTGTGGGATCTTAGTTCCTTGACCAGGGATCAAACCGGCACTCCCTGTGTTGGAAGGTGGATTCTTCATCACTGGACCACCAGGGAAGTCCCACGTACAGGGAAGACTGTACGTGAAGACAACATCCTTGCTGTTGGCAGAGGACTCAACGATATGGTCCTCCATAACCCCCATCCCTCTGAGGCCCTGGGGTATAAGAGGTCCAGCCTAAGAGGAGGAGCAGGTCTGGCTTGGCCACCAGTCCAGCTCTGCTTCTCTCTGGGCTCTTTCTTCTGCCCTGCCCAGCATGCCGAACCTTCCAGACTCAGGACCAGCCCTGTGCCGGCCACCATCGCCATACAGCCCCTGCCAGCCATCGTAGCAGACATCTGACCTGCTGGCCTGGCCTCCCACTTTCAAAGTTGTGCTAAGGCAATGGGCACCTGGGCTGTGCAAGGTCATACAGGGTGTGGGCCCCCTTGGGCAGACACCCTTTCTCTCCAGAAGGTCGGTGGTTATGCTTCAGATCCCAGCCCTGGCAAACGATCATCGTCAAAAGGTTACTCTGCCTTTTTGAACCCCATGTTCTGCTTCTCTAAAAATATCAGTAACAGATGCTGCATAGGATTGCTGGAAAGATTAAATAAGGATTCGCTCAATGGCAATTTAAAAAATATACACAATATACACGTAGTCTATACAATCTTGCTTGCACCTCTAAGATGTTGGTCTTGGTGAAGTGAGGTTAGAAAGCTCACCAGGGAAAACCCTGAAAAAGAAGAGAAGCTGTAAAGGAGGAAGGAGAGTCCCATTCCTGTGCTCCGAGATCAGTGATTCCCAAACAGGAATAAAGTCTCGCTCTCTTTTAGAAGAATGGATGACAGCAAGTCTCCTACATATGAATGAGTTCCTTTCTGAGAGCGCGTTCGTAAGTCCAATCTGTTTGTAAGTCCAACACACAGTTAGCCTAGGTACCCAACTAACACCATCGTTATCCCTCGGTGCATCTTAGCAGTACCGGCCACATCACTGCTGCTCTTACTCTTCTTTCTGGACATCCTGGGCTTGAAATAAAGATGTTGTACCACCATATTCTATACAAGACTGTAAAGAACATGAAAACACAATTACCTGTAGAGGATGCCGGCACGTGAACTAACTTATGTGACTTGAAGTACAAACGCACGTTCACATCTTTGAAAGCTCACAACTTGAAGGTTTGTATGTAGGAGACTTGCTGTATCCTGGATCCCAGTTTAGAATTGCTGGCCTAGAAGCTAGTGAGGGCCCGTGGCTCTGGCTGCCTACTGGTCTACTACTAGCCTAGGTTTTACCCAGCATTCTTTCCGCCGCCCCCGACTGTCAGCTCCCCCAGCTTCCTGCCCAGCCAGCGCTTGAGCTCTGAGCTGGGTCCTCACCTCTTGGCAACCTCACCTACAAGGACAGCTCAGCCTTAGCCTTGGAGGCATCCTATGTTCTAAAGGGCATCAGGGGGTCTTGGCTTCCACGGAGACCTCAAGAAGAGGGAAAAATCCAGGCAAGGCTTGCCTCAAACTTGGAATGCATGGAGAAGAAAAAAAGAACAAACATCCTGGATCAGATTTCTTTTGCTCAAGGATCTGTCCTGGAATCCAAACAGCCTCGGAGCCTCGGAGCCAGCCCTGCTGCGTGGAAGAGAATGAAGCTACTGTTTCAGATATTTCACGTGAAGAAATATCTGAAAGGACACATGAGAGAAATGCTTAAAGAATGGTCAGCTTTCAAAGATGATGGCTGGAAAGGCCAGTGGTACCTTCTCTGCACAGCCTCACCCCGGTCCCACGAGGCTGGACCTGCTAAGGCCAGCCCCTCTCTGGCTCCACTCCTCCCACGGGGCTCTGTGTCTGAATGACACATAAGCCTCAATGACCTCTTTATTTTGATAAGGCCTCCAAGTGGGATTTGGAGGCCAGCCTTGTGTGGAAAAGCAATTCATACTGACTCCATTAGTTGGGTGTTTGCCAGAACTCCCCTCTACGTTAGGCAGTGTAGACGCAACTAAATTGCAGACTTCTTGGGTCAAATCTGTCTCAGGTTTAAGACTATTTCAGGTCAGAACAAGAAAACCTAACCGGTTGCTCACTTAGGTAACAGGCTTGAGATGAATGAGTGGCCATCTGTGTTCAGCCCCCTGGGTCCTCTGAGAGCCGGGATCTGATGTGCTCCTGTCCGCTTCCTTGGGGGGGTTGCCCTCACTCTCCCTAGTTATTCGGGACACAGTCCTACATGTGATGCATGACTCAACTTTTGCATCTTTCCCTCCCAAAGTTCTGCGAAGGCTCACTGGTGAGGGTCTCATGGTATCACCCTCGTTTTGTTCAGCCTCCTGCTGTGATCCTTGGTGCACTTATGCCTCTCGCCTGGTGAGCATCTTTGGGAAGGGAGGGACTGTATCTTATCACCTGGTTTTCCTTTCCCACCCCCAGGTTCCTCTTCTCTTCCAGCATGAGCTATTGGGCCTAGCTGATATCTCATACTCCACAAACATTCATTCATTCAGCAACGTTTTAGTGAATGCGTATTATGGTGCTGGACCCTCTTCAGTGTGTGCAGAATGCATTGGTGGCCAAACACACAACCTTGCTCTGGGAGCTGACATTCAGAACACACAGTGCTGCGCTGTGCTTAGTCCCTCAGTCGTGTCTGACTCTTTGCGACCCCATGGGCTGTAGCCCGCTAGGCTCCTCTGTTCATGGGATTTCCCAGCCAAGAATATTGGAGTGGATTGCCATTTCTTCCTCCAGGGGATCATCCCAACCCAGGGACTGAACCCAAGTCTCCTGTGTCTTCTGCACTGCAAGCAAATTCTTTACCCACTGAGCCATCAGTGAAGTGAAAGTCACTCAGTCGTGTCCAACTCTTTGCGACCCCATGGACTATACAGTCCGTGGAATTCTCTGGGCCAGAATACTGGAGTGGGTAGCCTTTCCTTTCTCCGGGGGATCTTCCCAACCCAGGGACTGAACCCAGGTCTCCTGCATTGCAGGCAGATTCTTTACCAGCTGAGCCAAGGTTCAGTTCAGTTCAGTCACTCAGTCATGTCCGACTCTTTGAGACCCCATGAACCGCAGCACAACAGGCCTCCCTGCCCATCACCAACTCCCAGAGTCCACCCAATCCCATGTCCGTCAAGTCGATGATGCCATCCAACCATCTCATCCTCTGTCGTCCCCTTCTCCTCCTGCCCTCAATCTTTCCCAGCATCAGGGTCTTTTCAAATGAGTCAGCTCTTTGCATCAGCTGGCCAAAGTTTTGGAGTTTCAGGTTCAGCATCAGTCCTTCCAATGAACACCCAGGACCAATCTCCCTTAGGATGGACTGGTTGGATCTCCTTGCAATCCAAGGGACTCTCAAGAGTCCCAACACCACAGTTTAAAAGCGTCAATTCTTCGGCACTCAGCTTTCTTTATAGTCCAATTCTCACATCCATACATGACCACTGGAAAAACCATAGCCTTGACTAGACAGATCTTTGTTGGCAAAGTAATGTCTTTGCTTTTTAATATGCTCTCTAGGTTGTTCATAACTTTCCTTCCAAGGAGTAGTGTCTTTTAATTTCATGGCTGCAATCACCATCTGCAGTGATTTTGGAGCCCAGAAAAATAAAGTCAGCCACTGTTTCCACTGTTTCCCCATCTATCTGCCATGAAGTGATGGGACCACATGCCATGATCTTAGTTTTCTGAACTTGAGCTTTAAGCCAACTTTTTCACTCTCCTCTTTCACTTTCATCAAGAGGTTCTTTAGTTCTTCTTCACTTTCTGCCATAAGGGTGGTGTCATCTGCATATCTGAGGTGATTGATATTTCTCCCGGCAATCTTGATTCCAGTTTATGTTTCCTCCAGCCCAGCGTTTCTCATGATGTACTCTGCGTATAAGTTAAATAAGCAGGGTGACAATATACAGCCTTGACGTACTCCTTTTCCTATTTGGAACCAGTTTGTTGTTCCATGTCCAGTTCTAACTGTTGCTTCCTGACCTGTATACATGTTTCTCAAGAGGCAGGTCAGGTGATCTGGTATTCCCATCTCTTTCAGAATTTTCCACAGTTTATTGTGATCCACACAGTCAAAGGCTTTGGCATAGTCAATAAAGCAGAAATAGATGTTTTTCAGGGAAGCTCCCAAAATACATAGTAAACTGCATCGTAAATTAGAAGCTGGTGAGTGCTATGAGAAAAAGAAAACAGGGGAAGGAGAGGGCCTCACTGATGACACAATTTTGAACAAAGAATTGGCCTGTCTAATGTTAGGAACATAAAACTCTCCATAGTGCCATGATTTTCCTATGAAAAGTGACTGGGTCACCCTAATTGATCTCAAAGCCCTTCCACAAAGTTAATCCCTCAGTGTCAGTTCTTTAGATGGTGAGAATTATTTTATGATAGAAGATGAAAAAAAAAATTAGCTAAAAAAGTCAATAGTATCTTTTGTATGTTTGGATGAGAGCTAGTAAAAGGCGAAATAAGTCTGCTCTATTAGAGTCTGGCCACCTAATGTGAAGGGTCATTGGAAAAGACCCTGATGCTGGGAAAGATTGAAGGCAAAAGAAGAAGGGGTTGGCAGAGAATGAGATGGTTATATAGCATCACTGACTCAACGGACATGAATTTGAGCAAACTCAGGGAGATAGTAAAGGACAGGAGAGCCTGGTGTGCTGCAGTCCATGGGGTTGCAAAGAGTCGGCCATGACTTAGCAACTGAACAACAACAATTAAAGAGTTCACCAATTTTTTCATATTTAGAATCAAGGTATTGTCAAATCTATGGTCCCAGACTCATACTGACATAGGAAAGCCATTTAAACGAAGAAACTTAAAATCCCACACTTCCTATGCCTTGCTTTTGAGCCACCTCTAAAGTGGACTGCAGGAAAGGGCATTTCTCTGGGGTCACTGTGAATGAGAAATAGACAAGTGAGTTCTCCCCAGTGGAACACTCAATCTTTGTGGCCAGTGCATGAGCCCCAGAACACCCCCACCTCTGTGTTCTGCATTCACACATCAGAAGCACCGGGATTAGGGTTTGCCTGGTGGTCCAGTGGCTGAGACTCTGAGCTTCCAATGCAGGGGTCATGGGTTTGATCCCTGGTCAGGGAACTAGATCCCACATGCCACAACTAAGTGTTCGAATGCTGTAACTAAAAAAGATTCCTCGTGCTGCATATAAAAGTGGCAACTAAAGATCCGGAGTGCCACAACTAAGACCTGAGGCAGCCAAACAAATCAATATTACAGGAAAAAAAGCACAGGAGTTAAAGACAAAGAACCATGAGCAGGTGGAGTGTGGTCTCACTTACATAATAGAATCTGAGGCTTCTTTTCAGGCTGGAAGGGACTTCAGACATTATCTAAACCAGACATGCAAATTAGCACAGGCCTGGAGGCCCAAAGCCTGAGAGAAAGCATATGCGACCATATAAGAATTTTAATAGAAACTGAAAGTATGACTCACAGCAGAAAAAACTGCCTTTCTCTAAACTCCAGGATATTGGGCAGGACGGACCATTCTTTTTACAGGCAGGCCAAAGACTTTGGAAGCTCAAGGAGTTTTCAAAGTCAGAGTGAGAACAATTTTCATCTCTTTGGAAGAGGGATACCTAAATCTTATGGAGTCTAAGGTCACATGTGATGTAATTAAGGACTCTTAGGGATTTTCATGGGAAGGAATTCCGTGATTCCTCTTTTATTCATTCCCATTAGGGAAACAGTTCATTGCCGTGGAAGGAACACTACATGAGGCTTCAGAACTTCTGGGGTTGTTTTCCATCTCTGCCAGTTACCAGCTGTGTGAGCTCGCGCAGGTGACAATCTCTCTGAACCTCTCAGGCCACCTATCTGTAACAGGGGAGAAATGATTCTCCTAAAATTTAAGAATTTGGAGACGCAAATGGCCTATTTAATCCTCCCAGAGTTCTTTTGGGAATAAATGAGATCATGCATGTGAAAATGCTTTCTACACTCCAAAGTATCATTTAAGATTATAGCTGCTATTCTTTTCCAGAGTTTTATTCCATGGAAATAAGTTAATCTTTCCCATGTCAACCAAGGCTAATTTCTTTTGGTTCTTTGTTTAGGGAAGCAGAAGGATGGAGTATATATTTAATTAAATTGACAAACCAGATTTTCCCTCCCCAGTGAATCCATCAACTGTCAATGGTATTTACTGAATATCTACAGGGCTGGGAAAAGGGATACAGAACAAAACTCAGAATTAGAGATGATAAAGTAATCTGTAGTTACCTTAGCATGGTAGTTAGGTCCATGTACGGCTTGTGATTAAGGTAGGGTCCTGATAAGTGACTGCATGTAGTCTTTGCAAATAAAGAAAAAGTTATCTTGAAGAGGATGGAACTTGAATTAGTCCTTGAAGGATGTGTTGGATTTTGATAAAGTAGTAACTCCATTTAATTTACCACTCGCTCTTTAGAATATGCCTAACACAAGAATTTGAACTTCATCAGCGGCATGTTAAACTTTGTATTGATCCTCATATGTGATTGCTTACAGATCCCTGAGGCT
Organism: Bos taurus; assembly: GCF_002263795.3. Lineage (NCBI taxonomy): Eukaryota > Metazoa > Chordata > Mammalia > Artiodactyla > Bovidae > Bos > Bos taurus. Next base: position 32,161,115 of record NC_037356.1, on the reverse strand, counting down.
GGAGGGGAGATGCCCACATGGGTCCTGGTTAGTGTTTCTAACTATAGCATTTCTTCCTCAAAGACGTTAACTTCTCCCAAAAGGATGTTTCACGAGAAATAATTATTATCTTAGACATGGACTTCTCTGAAGAGGGTTCGTTGTTACATCTTTAAAAAGAATTTGGGAAAGTTTTTACAATAAAATAACAACTGATGCTATTTTCACCTTGGCTTTTCACTAGAAGATTTCCCAAGTCCCTTCACCTCTGTCTGGCATAAGAGAAGCTTCTTTTTTTCCCTATTTTTTAAAATTTAAATATTAAAAAAAATTGTTACAATGTTGTGTTGGTTAAGAAGCTTCTTTCTTGAGAGAGAGAAATTTGGTTTATGAGCATGAGAATAAACAAGCACCTTTTAAATACTTTTCAGCAACTACTGTCCCTCCAAACAACCGCTGCGATTTCTAAAATCAGTGTATTTTGCAAAACAAAGGCATTTGGAATGTTCCATGTGGAGGCGCAGCGATTTATCTGGAGCACTTGTGGACCTAGCCTTTTCTTTCCAAAGTACCCCGTGACCAGACTCCTCAACAGAGCCAACAGTGGTCACTTCTAGTTTCTATTACAAACCAAGACCCCGTGGTCGTGGAAATACAGTGACATCAACGGAGGCCAATTTCATTCTGAGTCTTAGCTCTGCTATCTGGAATGGGATGACACGTCTGAGTCAAAGTGAAACCTGGTAGAGATGGGAGGTTTAAAATAGTAACAGTTAAGACTCTGGAGATGAATTGGAAATGCAAAACCTAAACGGCCCACTCACTAAGTTTGAACCGCCTGAGAAGTGGGCGGGGCTGGGTGGTGCTGCGCCCCGCCCACTGGGCACCCCGCCCGCAGGGGTGGGCGGAGCAGTTTTATGGCTGAGCCCAGTTGGAAGGGTGCTCTGGAGGTCAGTTCTGTTCAGTTCAGTCGCTCAGTTGTGTCTGACTCTTTGCGACCCCATGAATCACAGCACACTAGGTCTCCCTATCCATCACCAACTCCCAGAGTTCACTCAAACTCATGTCCATCGAGTCGGTGATGCCATCCAGCCATCTCATCCTCTGTCGTCCCCTTCTCCTCCTGCCCCCAATCCCTCCCAGCATCAGAGGGACTCTCAAGAGTCTTCTCCAACACCACAGTTCAAAAGCATCAATTCTTCGGCGCTCAGCTTTCTTCACAGTCCAACTCTCACATCCATACATGACCACTGGAAAAACCATAGCCTTGACTAGACGGACTTTTGTTGGCAAAGTAATATCTCTGCTTTTCAATATGCTATCTAGGTTGGTCATAACTTTCCTTCCAAGGAGTGTCTTTTAATGTCATGGCTGAAATCACCATCTGCAGTGATTTTGGAGCCCCCAAAAATTAAGTCTGACACCGTTTCTACTATTTCCCCATCTATTTCCCATGAAGTGATGGGACCAGATGCCATGATCTTCGTTTTCTGAATGTTGAGCTTTAAGCCCACTTTTTCACTCTCCTCTTTCACTTTCATCAAAGGCTTTTGAGTTCCTCTTCACTTTCTGCCATAAGGGTGGTGTCATCTCCATATCTGAGGTTATTGATATTTCTCCCGGCAATCTTGATTCCAGCTTGTGCTTCTTCCAGCCCAGTGTTTCTCATGATGTACTCTGCATATAAGTTAAATAAGCAGGGTGACAACATACAGCCTTGATGTACTCCTTTTCCTATTTGGAACCAGTCTATTTGGAACCTTTCCTATTTGTAACCTGTCCTGCATATAGGTTTCTCAAGAGGCAGGTCAGGTGGTCTGGTATTCCCATCTCTTTCAGAATTTTCCACAGTTTATTGTGATCCACACAAAGGCTTTGGCATAGTCAATAAAGCAGAAATAGATGTTTTTCTCAAACTCTCTTGCTTTTTCCACGATCCAGCGGATGTTGGCAATTTGATCTCTGGTTTCTCTGCCTTTTCGAAAACCAGTTTGAACATCTATTTCCGTTCACCATTCACGTATTGCTGAAGCCTGGCTTGGAGAATTTTGAGCATTACTTTACTAGCATGTGAGATGAGTGAAATTGTGCAGTAGTTTGAGCATTCTTTGGCATTGCCTTTCTTTGGGATTGGAATGAAAACTGACCTTTTCCAGTCCTGTGGCCACTGCTGAGTTTTCCAAGTTTGCTGGCATATTGAGTGCAGCACTTTCACAGCATCATCTTTCAGGATTTGAAAGAGCTCAACTGGAATTCCATCACCTCCACTAGCTTTGTTCATAGTGATGCTTTCTAAGGCCCACTTGACTTCACATTCCAGGATGTCTGGCTCTAGGTGAGTGATCACACCATCATGATTATCTGGGTCATGAAGCTCTTTTTTGTACAGTTCTTCTGTGTATTCTTGCCACCTCTTCTTAATATCTTCTGCTTCTATCACGTCCATACCATTTCTGTCCTTTACGGAGCCCATCTTTGCATGAAATGTTCCCTTGGTATCTCTAATTTTCTTGAAGAGATCTCTAGTCTTTCCCATTCTGTTGTTTTCCTCTATTTCTTTGCATTGATCGCTGAGGAAGGCTTTCTTATCTCTCCTTGCTATTCTTTGGAACTCTGCATTCATATGCTTATATCTTTCCTTTTCTCCTTTGCTTTTCACTTCTCTTCTTTTCACAGCTATTTGTAAGGCCTCCCCAGACAGCCATTTTGCTTTTTTGCATTTCTTTTCCATGGGGATGGTCTTGATCCCTGTCTCCTGTACAATGTCACGAACCTCCGTCCATAGTTCATCAGGCACTCTGTCTATCAGATCTAATCCCTTAAATCTATTTCTCACTTCCACTGTATAATCATAAGGGATTTGATTTAGGTCATACCTGAATGGTCTAGTGGTTTTCCCCACTTTCTTCAATTTCACTCTTAATTTGGCAATAAGGAGTTCATGATCTGAGCCACAGTCAGCTCCTGGTCTTGTTTTTGCTGACTGTATAGAGCTTCTCCATCTTTGGCTGCAAAGAATATAATCAATCTGATTTTGGTGTTGACCATCTGGTGATGTCCATGTGTAGAGTCTTCTCTTGTGTTGTTGGAAGAGGGTGTTTGCTATGACCAGTGCATTCTCTTGGCAGAACTCTATTAGCCTTTGCCCTGCTTCATTCTGTATTCCAAGGCCAAATTTGCCTGTTACTCCAGGTGTTTCTTGACTTCCTACTTTTGCATTCCAGTCCCCTATAATGAAAAGGACATCTTTTTTGGGTGTTAGTTATAAAAGGTCTTGTAGGTCTTCATAGAACCGTTCAACTTCAGCTTCTTCAGCGTTACTGGTTGGGGCATAGGCTTGGATTACTGTGATATTGAATGGTTTGCCTTGGAAATGAACAGAGATCATTCTGTCGTTTTTGAGACTGCATCCAAGTACTGCATTTCGGACTCTTTTGTTGACCATGATGGCTACTCCATTTCTTCTAAGGGATTCTTGCCCACAGTAGTAGATATAATGGTCATCTGAGTTAAATTCACCCATTCCAGTCCATTTTAGTTCGCTGATTCCTAGAATGTCAACGTTCACTCTTGCCATCTCCTGTTTGACCACTTCCAATTTGCCTTGATTCATGGACCTGACATTCCAGGTTCCTATACAACATTGCTCTGGAGGTCAAGGTGGCCCCATATACCTTTCCCACAGCCTCATGCCTCGTTCCCCGTCCTGAGGTGTACTGAGAGCATTTTTCTTTATTAAAACGCATCAGGGCTCACGCCTTCACTGTCACCTTCACTCATGTTGCAGAGCAAGGTGGTGCCTATCAGATTCTCGATTTCTCAAGGAAGCATGTAGGAGCAGCTTTGACAGACATGACTACAACAGATGAGCCCAAGCGGGGTGGGGGCAGGAAGGGCAAAGCGCACATTTCCAAGCAGCCCAGAATGGTATCAGGGGCTAGAATGCCTGCGGGCACAGGGATGAGGAGAAAACAACACTGCGGAATGATGCTGATACAGAGCAACGAAAACACGTTGCATCTCCATTAAGTATTCAAGTAAAGCCTGGGTCGGTGGCGGGGTGATGGAGGGGGAGAGGATTTGAGAAGCAGTGGGAACACTCAGCTCCAACCTCACCCACCAAGGATGCCTATGGACTGAGAAGGGGCTGTGGTCTAGAATCCTGGGGCAGGTGGCTTCTGTCTTTAAAATGGTCCAGGTGATGCCGACACCTTTCCTTCTCTTGGAGAGCCATGGGTCAAGGAAGCTGACCAAGGCAAGGCCTTGGTTAACTCCTGTAACTGAGGAAATCTCGCAACTAGACTTATCAAACAAACATCCACTATCCTTTTTTTTAAGTTTACTGCACTCTTTCTTGATCAACAGAGTGTTACTCAAGATAGTGTGTCATTTTCTAAATCTCTTCTTTTCCTCTTTAATTAAAAAAAATTATTTTATTTCGTTTTTTTGGCTGTACTGGGTTTTTGTTGCTGTGGGAGGGCTTTCTCTCTAGTTGCAGTGCATGGGCTTCTCGTTGCGGCGGTTTCTAGCGCAGGTTATAGAGCTTGGGCTCGGTAGTTGAGGCACATGGGCTTAGTTGATCTGAGGTTCGTGGCATCTTCCTGGACCAGGGATCGAACCCGTGTCCCAGGCACTGGCAGGGGGATTCTCAACGACTGGACTACCAGAGAAGTCCTTCTCTCTGATTTTTAATAATGTCATATTAAACACACATAAAATGTGTAATGGTGTGTAAATTATCAAGCACAGTAATGAAAAGAATATCTGTGAGGTCATCTAACATGCTTCGGGAAATGCAAGATCTGAATACCCAAGTGAGGGTCCTAATTTGGTGGGGGGGCGTAGTGGATATCAGTGAATCTCATCATATCATCTTAACAACTAGATGATGTCAGCTTCCTGAAAAATACGAGCCATGCTATGGGGTGGAGGCTGGAACAGGGAGATGCGGCCATAGAGCCCGTCACTGCTGGGTGGGGAGGGAACTGCAGAAATGGGCTCCAGTCTGCTTTAATTCCTACCAGGCTTTGTGATTTGGGCTTCATCTATCCGTGCCCCAGTTTCCTCATGTGCAAAATGGGAAGAATAATTGTGTGTGTGCTTGGTCGCTCTGTCGTGTCCAACTCTTTGTGACCTTTTGGACCGTAGTCCACCAGGCTCCTCTGTCCATGGGATTTCCCAGTCAAGAAAACCGGAGTAGGCTGCTATTTCCTTCTCCAGGGCATCTTTCCAACCCAAGTGTTAAACCTATGTCTCCTACATTGCAGATGGATTCTTTACTCACTGGGTCATCAGAGAAGTCTTAATAATAACTGTACCAACTACATAAGGTGATTATGAAGTGTAAAGATGAAGTGCATAGAAGAGTTCTTAGCACAAGCCCTCAGTGAATGGCAGCTATTATAGTTATGGGGCAAGGGGAGGGGTGATAATAAAGGTCAGGAAGGGAGGTCTGAATGAGCAGGAGTTAACCTTTCCTGCAACATGACTTTCCCTTGTTCTGGTTCTGCCCTTGGCCTCCTTCTCATCAGCACCTATAGCAAGAGGACCGAGATCTGAAGGGCCTCCAAGGGGAGTCTAAGCCAATAAAAAATGGGGCAAAAGCGTGACATGGAACCACCACCTTGTGACTGAAATCGGTTCTCAGTAGGCTCTTCCCTCTACTTCTGCCTGGAAGGACTCACGGTGGAGTCAAATGAAGGGGAAATTATGGCAAACAGAGAAGGAAAGGCAGTCCTGAGTAGAGTTCTTCAGTGGCCGAGGCCAAAACCTCGCTCTTGTCTTTAGAAACATCACAAAGGGTGAGTTTTACAGTAAGTTCTTGGGGAGTGGTTTAAGGCACTTTGTCTGCAATTTTCATCCATCCATTCATCCATCTACCCATCCATCCATTCATCATTGATCCATCCATCCATCCACTCATCCATTCATCTATCCATCCATTCATCATTGATCCACTGATCCATTCATCCATCTAGCCAACGGCCTTTTCTAAGGCATAGTCCCTGCCTACAAGATGCTTTAAGACTTATAAGACCAAAAGATGTTGGATAGACTATCGGGATGCTGTCCTGGGAGGACAGTGGGCACAAGGAAGGCGCCATGGGGCAGAGTTGGTTGAGGAGACATCATCTGACCTGGACCATCAAGCGTGAGTGTAGCTCATAGAGTGTGGATTGGGTGGGGGTGACACAACCAAGGAAAGTTTACCAGGCAAAGCGAGAACAGGAAACACTCAAAGTTCAGTTTGAAAATAGTCTAGACAGGAATCCACTCACATTTGAAGGATACAATGGGGGCGGGGGTGTCAGAACTTAAGCGTGCAAGACTTTTGCTGGCCAAGCTGTCATGCCCTGGACCCTGAATTGACTTTGGCCATATTAGATGATGCCTCTGGCCATCCTGCATGGCCGGACCCAGATGGCCTGCAAACATACACAGCCTGGAGAAGGTGGGGTTTGCCTCACAATCCATCAGGCGACTGTGGCAAAGTCAACTGATGTGAGCGGCTGGGGGACACAGGACAGCAGTGGCTGCTGGGCTCCCGGTGGTTATCCAGTTGTGCCTGCCTGGCTCCCCACCCCCAGGGCTCAGGGCTGACGTGCTCCTACCTTGGAACTCTCCTCTGCGGTGAGAGAGACCTATGATGGTGGATTTCTTTAAAAGTCATCAATTAATCAATCAAACAAAAACGGAAGGGAATGTTCATCAGAAGTCATCTTTGTTTATATGTTCGTTTCAAAAAAAAAATCTTCAAAGGAATAAAATGTGCACAATTAGAATTATTCCTGAGATGGAGAAGCTCCTTCAAGTAAGTGGGTTCCTGCCTTAGCTGAAACTAAAAACGCCCCAGCGAAATCCATCTCTACCTGCCTCTAACAGCGATGGTGCGACACGGAAAGTTGCTTGCTTCATTATCCTGGAACAAATTTACACTTGTCTGAGGAAACGGGCTAAGTGTTTCCAATCATTTTAGAGAAAGCGTGTCCTCGTCGCTGTGGAACCCACACGTGCGATAAGAGCGCACACAGCACACCCACGGAACAAAAGAACAGTTCTTTCACTCAGAGAAAGGACGGGTAATGGTTACTTAGAAAGTGTCCCAGACAAGCTGTCAAACTGAATTCAGAGAGCTGGAGTCTGACTCCAGGACAGGGCTGGCTGGCTCAAGTCTCTGGGGACTGGGGTTTCCTGCCTGCTCCAGCTTACAGACAAAGATTCTTTGTTTCCAACCCTCTCTCTCTCTCCTTCTCCCTCTCTCAATCTCTCTCTGGTGAACACACACACACACATACAACATGCAGCTCTCCAAAGAGGGTCAGATCGAAAGTAGACAAAACATTAACTCTGGAATTTCAAAGGAAAACAATTAAAAAAAAATAAAACAGAGAGAGCAAGCTACCGTCTGTTCTAGAATCATAAATCTTGCCTTTGGACGCAGAAATAGCACACACTCACACACACTCACACACACACGCACTCAGCAATCATCCTTGCTAAAAATGGATTAGGCCTATTTCATCATAAAGGAAAACATATAATGACAAAGTTCTTAACAGGCCCTCCCAGGAGGCCTCGATACCCTCACGTTTTAAGTGCACGTTAGCGGACACAGACGGAGCCTGTGGAGCCACATAACCTGCTCCATGAGAGATGTTATTTACTCCCTAAAAATAACAGGCCATTACCTCACAGCATTACTGGCCTTTTCCTTCAGGCACACGTGTTCCAGACCAACCCCGTGCAGGCAATGCACACAGGCCCAAGGCCCCGCCAAACACACGCTCACTCCGCCTAGACTCTCACTCAGGATGCTGCCTCGACCCCACCCCCTACGCTGAACCCCTAACCTGCTACCCTTGTTCACGGCCACACACACAGGGCACAGGAATCAATATTCTGCATGCATGCACATCTTCTCCATCAAAGCAAAACTTCTTGCAGCATCTTTTAAATCATGGAAAATGTCAAAGATGTAGGAAAGCAGAGAGAAAGATGTACTGCACCGGAGAGGGCCCTTCAGCTTTAACAGGCATGAACTCATGGCCAGCCTGACTTCAGCTCTCCCCCGCATCTACCCATGCCCCCTCTCCACCCCAACTACTTTGAAGCAAATCCCTAGTTCCTTTGCTAAGCTTCCTTCTCACAGAGTGACACTGTACCTGTCTATCGGTTTCATGAACACCACCAAGAGTCCCCCACCAAGCCTCCCCTACCATGCACACACATCACAAAACCGGACCTTGGCGCTCCCACGGGGCACATTAAGGTGTACCAGGGGAGAGCACTGGGTCTTGTCCCCCAAACTCAGCCCGTGCCAATGCAGCCCTCACACAGGACAGACCCAGATGCGGTGACTGGTGTCTTTGATGCCCACCTCCTCTTCTTCAATACCCATTTCCAGTGCCACCATGCTGGGTCCTTCCAGATCTTCTCCCATCTTTCACTACAATCTCTATCATTAAATCATCAAGGACACCCCGTAGGGGCTGAAAATGCAGGGGGAAGTGGTGAGACGTGGTGTTGTATCAGCCATAAACAACACATAGCATTGACTTAGCGGCCCATCTGTCTCTGACTACAACCCCTTGAGGGCAGCTGGCTGGGTACCACATTTCTGAGGCTCAGTCTGGCATTCCATACATAGTGGGTTCTTAATAAATGAAGAGACGTGTATATGGGGGGAGGAGGGCACAAGTCCTGACTAAGGTCTCTGGTGAAGCTCTTCACCCTCTGTGTGGTCGTGGGGGCACCCACGCCTTCTCTAGCCTCTCACTGCCTCTGTCCCATAAAAGGTTCAGAGTGAATGGTCCACTTTAACACTGAATGATTTTCCAACTCTTCATTACTCTTAGGGAGCTTCTTGTAGGTCGCATGCAATTTTCCATTTGATCAAAGTAGTTTCATATTATTCCTTAATCGTTCCACATGCGAATATCCCTGCTGAGATTTTAAACAACTTGTCCATCTCATCTACAGTGTTACCATGCCATCTAATATGGTGTCCTTCACAACCCTGGGCATTGTGTCAAAATGTAGTAAACCGGGAAGAGTATTCTAACGATTTTGGGATAATACTACCAATTACTACTGTAATTCATGGAGCTAAGACACTGAACACTTACTGCTGTGTCAGACAGCTGGTAAGACATTTATGCAGATGATGTCACCCCTGAAGGGGCCTAAAGCCTGTCCTCATTCTACCCATGAGAAAACTGAGGTAGAAAAAAGTAAATGACTTGACCAAGTTCACCTAGCTTGAGCCCAGAGCCTGAGTTTTAAACCAATATGCTATAAGGCTGAAATATGAGATGAACACCTGCTTTAGGGAAATTAAAAGCATCAATTAAAGAAAGTTTAAAATGTCAGATGCTTGATGCAAACTATTACATAAAGAATGGATAACCAACAAGGTCCTTGCATATTGCATGGGGAACTATATTCAACATCCCATGATGAATAGTAATGGGAAAGATGAAAAAGATTGTATAAATGTGTATAACTGAGTCACTATGCTATATAGCAGAATTAACACAACACTGCAAATCAATGATACTTCAATAAAATAAATTTTTTAAAAAGACGTCAGATGCTTAAATGCTGAGATGAGAAGCAGACCAGAGGGAGGAAAGAACGATAGGGACGTGTGTTTGAGTCCTGCTCTGTCGCGAGACGTCAGTGACTTCAAGTGAACCCTGTAACCTCTCCGTGCCTAGTTTCCATGATCTGCAGATCCAGGGTGATAATAATACCAGCCCTGCCAGCTCACAGGGATGGAGGGTGAGAGGTGCAAATGAGATAACAGACCTGCAAATGCTCAGCAAACAATGAGGGTCTGCAGAATGATGGTGCTGGCTGTAACACAGGCCCCACCATCTGGAAATCTCCTCGAGCCAGCAGAGTTCTCCTTAGCATGATCTTCAGCACTGGTTAGGCATTTCACTCTGAAGGACACGGAAAGCTGGTTTCTCCCCCTCTCTCTCCCACACTCAGCGTGCGAGCAGACAGACTTTTTATCCATCAGCTCAGGTGACTGCAGGCCAGGGTTGTTCCGCAGGCCGCCAGCGACCCACATGGAGGAGGAGCAGTTTGCATTCCACAGCAGGTCCTGAAAGGCTTCCCGGGCTGAGGGTAGAGGCTCAGGCTCCACAGGCTGGGCTTATGGTTTATGAGTTCCAGGAGTTCATAAACAACAAGCTCAGTATCCTCCGACTTTTGGAGAGTCAGAGGCATTTAAATGGATCCCGCACGAGGAGCTGAGGACATAAGGTTTAGGATGCAAAGCAGCATTTCAGGGGTGTGCTGGAAGGGCCCAGGGCAGGGCTGCAATGACCTGCATTCAGGACGGTCACTCGCCCCTGGGCGTAGAGATCAGAGGATGAGGCTGAGCGAGCCCTTGGTCACTATGTGCTCGAAACAGCCATTTAACGTCCAGAAACCCCAGTGCCCTCCTGATAAAATCAGGTTGCCAACTCCAATCCCAATTACTAATTTTTTTTAAAAAAAATTTTTGGCTGTGCTGTGTGGCAGGTAAGATCCTAGTTCCCCAACCAGGGATCGAACCCTCGCCTCCTGCATTGGAAGCATGAAGTCTAAAGCAATGGACCATCAGAGAAGTTTCCCAATTACTATTTAGATACACATGGTGAGAACATATAAGAAAGAGATTTCTGAGGGCTGAAGTGATGGACTCAGGTAAAGCTCAGGTCAAGATTAATAAAGATTAACCTCATCAATGACAAGGATGAAACAGAACAAATATTCCTGTAGTCAAGTCAACCTGTTCTTCCATAAGTACACCAGGAGGTCCTGCCCTTCCTTTTTGAGGCTGGTTTGGGGCCAGGAAAGATCAAGATCAACCATCCAATGTGTTTCCAAGAAAATCTGGGTGGCTAGGAGATGGGTCTCCCTTCCCTCTTTCTGGTTCATGTCTGCCCAGTAGGACAGCACTGCTCAATTGTGGCTGCAGGTTTAAGAGTAACCTGGAGATCCTGAAAAAATTCCCAATCCCACCTGTCACCCCTAGAGATTCTGAATCAGTAAGTTGTGTTTGGGACCTGGGCATCAGTATTTTAAAACATTTTTTATGTTGACTTTTCCAGTATTTTTTTTCAGTTATATAATACATATTCAGATTATTTACATACATATATATATATATATATACACATATATGTATAATTCATAGGCAAAGAAAACAAACTTATGGTTACCAAAGGGGAAGGGATAAATTAGGATTATTATACAGTAAATCCCTCTTGCTATTTTATACACAGTGGTTATGTATCTGTTAATTTCATACTCTTAATTTACCCCTTTCCCCTTTGGTAACCACAGTTTGTTTTCTATGCCGATGAATCTGTTTCTTTTTTGTAAATAGATTCAATTATATTATTTTTAGATTCTACATGTAACTGATACATAATATTTGTCTTTCTGTGACCGATTCACTTCACTTGGTTGGATCATCTCTAGATCCATCCGTGTTGCTGCAAATGACATTATTTCATTCTTTTTTAATAGCTAATATTCCATGGTATACATAACACTTCTTTTTTATTCATTCATCTGTTGATGGGCACTTGGGTTGACTCCCTCTCTTGGCTATTGTAGATAGTGATGCTATGAACACTAGGGTATGTGCATCTTTTCAAATGCGTGTTCTTGTCTTTTCTGGGTTTATGCCCAGGAGTGGGATTGCTGGATCATATGGTAGCTCTGGATTTAGTTTTTAAGGAACCTACATACTGTTTTCCATAGCGGCTGCACCAATTTGTGTTCCCACCAACAGTGTCGGAGGGTTTCCTTGTCTCCACATCCCCTCCAGCAGACACAGACTTTTTGATGATGTCCACTCTGATTGTTGTGTGGTGGTACCTCACTATGGTTTTGATATGCCTTGCTCTAATAATTAGCAACGCTGAACATCTTTTCATGTGTTTTTGCAGTTTTCATTGCGGTAAAACATACGTTACATAAAATTTACCATTTTGCTTGTCTTTCGGTGTACATTCCAGTGGCATTAAGTACATTCACATTGTCCAACCATCATCACTATCAGAACTCTTTCATCTTTCCAAACTGAAATGCCGTGTGCCCATTAAACAATAACTCCCCATTCTTCCCTCTTTCTAGTCCCTGGCAACCACCCTGCTACTTCTCTAGTCTCTATGAATTTGTTGACTTAAAGTTCCTCCTGTGAGTGGAGTCATACAATATTTGTCCTAGGGCATCAGTTATTTTACGAAGTTCTCCAGCTCATTCTCTGCTCAGTTAGGACGAGGGAGTAAGCCGAGCGGGGGCTTTGTATGAAGTCACTTTTGGGAAGAGAGGACAATGCATGGATGTGGTTGGAGATGAAGTGAGAAAATTGCAGGGACAGAGAAACATAATGGAAACAATTCAAGTCTCCACCCACGCTACAGTTAGACAAGGTGTCGCTTTCATGAAAAGCCAGCTAGAAGGGAAATGCTGTGTATGTCAGGAGGACGATCTGAAGCAAGGGATTCTGAATCCTACAACTTGGGTTTGAATCCTTGTTCTGCTATTAAATAGCTGTGTGTCTTTCAAGTAACCACTCACAGTCCTGGACCTCAGTTTCTCTGTCTGAAAAACAAGACTGATTCTGTCTACCTCGCAGGACGTTGCCAGACTTAGAAGCAGAGGCAAAAGGTTGTGAGAGTGCCTGGGGCATTGCAGAATCCTGTACAGGTGACAGCGGAGGCTGCTCTTGCCAACGGGTAACAACTGTTGCAGTTGTTCAGGAGCTACGTCATGTCCGACTCTTTGTGACCCCATGGACTGCAGCATGCCAGGCTTCCCTGTCCTTCACTGTCTCCTGGAGTTTGCTCAGGTCCATGTCCATTGAGTCAGGGATGCTATCTAACCATCTCATCATCTCAACAATTGCTTCCATTCTAATCTATTTTCTAACAGCATTAGGCTTGGAAACAGGTAGAGAGAGGATAATTGTTCTAGCTGGGTCCAATCTGTGACCACAGAATATTTAATTTTAAAAAGCTTAGGGACTTCCCTGACGGTCCCCTGGTTATGACTTTGCCTTCCAATGCAGGGGATGTAGGTTTGATCCCTGGTGGGGGAGCTAAGATCCCACATGCCTTGGGGCTAAAAAACCAGAACATGAACAACAGAAGCAAAATTGTAACAAATTCGATAAAGACTTTACAAATGGTCCATATCAAAAAAAAAAACTTAAAATAAGCTTAAAGACTGTTACAAATTGATTTTTAAAAGCTAGTAGTACTTCCTGGGCACCAATAACCCTTAGCAAGTATAAGGGTTTTCAAGAGACAAGCTGCAAGGGTGATTATGCCATTTTAAAGTAAAAAGGCATTCTCACTGGATAAGCACAGTGAAGATGCATTCACAGAAGCGTTCACCTCCTCAACTTCTTTCTTTTGTGCTTGATGCCAGCACCTGTCCTTTGTGAAACACACACACACACACACACACACACAGAGCTCCAGATCTCTTGAGGGGCTCTGGGTTTCTTTGGGGCTGTGCGTGTGCCTTATTCAAAGAAGGCGGAGCCAAGGTTGCACCATGCCTTCTCTTTATTTTTCCATTTAAAATTTTAAGAACTCAAGATTGCTCTTAGAGAAAAGCAGAAGAGAGAGGGGTGGGGTGGAGGGTGAAAGGGAGGGAGGGAGGAGTGTGACTAGCTTTGTCTTGCTAATGTACTTTTGTTTTGTGGACCAAGGGCCGTTTAGACAGATTTGGACCACCTCTTGAGGGGGGAGCCGCTGGAGCAGCAAGACATCTCAAGTGGAAAGCTTTACGGGTGGACAAAAGATGCACCTGCAAAGCGCAGACGTCTCCGGAGACCAGGGCCAATGCTGGGAGATAAATGCCCGGCACCACCTGACTGAGGGTCTGGCAGCGCTCGCTTGCCTGGAGGCTGCAGTTCATTCATTTCAGAAGAGGAGCAGCTCCTGCAGAAGCCCCAGACAGCCCGGCACAGCACTGTACACACACAAAAGAACCCAGGAAAGGAAGGGGAGTGGTGCAGGTAGAGGACAGGCTGAGAGCTAAGACCCCTGCAGGAGTCATGAGTCAATAACCAGAGCAATAATAATCAGCCAATAATCAGTTCAACCCAGACACACTTGCTTCTTAACAGAAATCTGTATTTAAAGTCCAATATCGGATACCCTCTCACTGCGTCCGCCCCACAGTCTCACTGGTTAGTCCTTTTGTCAGCAGCGGGTCTCAGCCTGTAGCCCTGCATGAGCTTCAGGGGTCTCCTGCCTGCCTTCTTTCACTCTTTCCTTCCTCCCTCTCTTCTTCCTTCCTTGCAAGAAGTGGATCCCTACCTGCAGGTGAAGTGAAAGCTCAGTAAGCAAACCAGATCAGAGCGGAGGGGGGACTCTGGATAGAAGCAGAGCCTCACCTGAGGCTGCAGGGTCATCTCCTTAAAACCCAAGAACTCCAAAGTCAGGGAGGATTCTTACTGGCTTCTGTGTGTGTGTACTCAGTTGCTTCAGTCATGTCCGACTGTTTTGAGACCCTATGAACCGTAGCCTGCCAGGCTCCTCTGTCCATGGGATTCTCCAGGCAAGAATACTAGAGTGGGTTGCCATTCCCTTCTCCAAGAGATTTTCCCAACCCAGAGATCGAATCCCAGTCTCCTGCATTGCAGGCAATTCTTTACCACTGAGCTACCAGGGAAGCCCTCTTACTGGCTTAATTTGGCCCTTTTACTTGACAGGAAGTTGAGGTTCGGGGCATGAAGTGATTTCCCCAAAGTGAACCAGAGGTGTTCCGACCTCAGTCTCATGTGTTTGTCATTGTAGCACATTCTTTCTTTCATGGGTGTCTGCAGCGCGATGGTTAAGTGGGTCACCTAATAAAATGCAGCTTGGACTGTACAATGAGTCAATATGACTTCAAGTTTTTTATGCCAAAAGCCAGTAACTCTGATTTTGAAAGAAAACAGTAGCATAAATAGGACTGGCCCAGGGTGGGGTAGGAGGTTAAGAAAGTTGCAGAAAACCAGCAAAGTTCACAAAACAGATTCATTATGTTGACTACTTCCTCCACAGAGCTGTCTGGTCATCATCTGATTATAAACTGTTAACAGGAAACAGGAAGTCTCATGTGATGGAAGGTGTGAACTTGGTCAAAACACCCAAGCTCACCGAGTCTCTGTTTCCTCCATGGCAATTTTGAACTAAATGGTCTCTAAGATTCTTCCCATAGAAGAGCCTTATGTTTCTCTGCAATATTATGCTGTGCTAATTCCGTGTAACCAATATCGACAGCTTCTGCCTTCATTCATTCTATGTGGCAGGTGTGCATTAAAGAAAAAGTATTAAAGGAGAGAGAGCCAAGAAGAGAGTGCTCATCGTACTCCTACTCATCCTTCAAGGCCCCACTCAAAATGCCCTTCCTCCACGAAATTTTTCTTTTGCCTCAGGCAGAAATTTTTTCACTCACATTTTCTTCTCCCTTAAACCAGGTACTATGAATTATTCACTTGTTTAAATGCCCAGAATCTAACAGTATCTGAAGCAGGAAATCTCCACAATACTGTTTCCCAAATAGAGATGATAAGAAATGTATTATAATGCTTGCTAAAACCCTCACCAGCGAAAACCATTTTCTGAGATGATTTTCTTTCTCTCTCTCAACCAAACCAAACCAAACCAAGCAAACTAGACCATATCCCCAAGTCAGCACTTTAAAAATGAATTGGTAGTGCTAAAATGTCTTACCAAAAAAAACCCTGAAAATGTGACATTGCAAGAATCCTCGAAATCTTCACTTTGTTTTCTTCAACAGAGAAAGCCCCTGCCTTTCGGCTTTGAAAGTGAGTAGCATCCATTTCCTTCCAAGAGCAACATGCTTTCTTTCATGGAGTAACAGCCTCAGGTCATATTTTTATGATATTATCACAAGGTATTTTACACCCCTGTCATGTTTTTGCAATGAGCAGCACAAAGGGGATCAGCTTAGGCTTCTAAAACAGCCGAGTGGGCAAGAGACTTGGGGCCCACACTTGAGGCTCCCCACCCCAGTCTTCCCATCACAGTCCTGGACTGGTAGAGGGGACACTTCTACAACTCTACATGCCTGAGAGAACACACTCACCTTCCTTGACGTTCAGCCGTGAGGACGGGTCCGTGTGGGAGGTTGTGTTATAGGGCAACAGTGAACCTGAAAGGCGAAGCAAAAACATCAGGTTGTGTCTCAGACTAACTTCCGAGATCAAGACCAGGAAATGGGATGGATGAGAATGAACAGGGGAGGGGAGGAGACAGTGAGAATGGAGGGACAGATGACTCCTTGAGAGAAGGGAAAAGTTAATGCCAGCCATTTGGGGGGCCAACGTGCAAGACTGTCACGGGTTCCTGGGGTCCAAGGCAGCTAGGACAGAATGCTCGTGGGTGGGTCACACACAAGCCCTCGCAGTGGCCATGATTAAGGATCTGGAGGTCTTGGGTCCACACTACAACCCAGCAGGGACACACGGCTGCAGACAGTGTTCTGGTCCTGTGACCGACTCCCTGTGTGACGATGAATGAGGGACTTTACTGGTCTGCACCTTGATTTCTTCATCTTGAACTGCAAGAAGGACTGGCAAACGTTTTATCAAGACCAGATAGTAAATACTACCTCTGTGGAACATCTCTGTTTTGTCCACGGGCAAGTGCTGGCCAGATCCAGCTGCTGCTTGGCACTGACTGCCATGCCCTGGAGGAGGACAGGCCTGGCCAGGTCCTTCCTGCTTTGATGTCCTTTGGGTTGACAGGTCGGCGAGGTGCTTGGATGGTCACGTTGGTGGAGGGAGTGCTGGGAGCTGGGAACGGGGTTGGAGTGGCAGCGCTCCTCAGAGCAACTTTTGTCTCCCTTTACTCAATTCTAAGAGAACACAACTAGACATAAGCCGTAATACACTGAATTTCCTGTCATCGAAGGCTGCTGATATACAATCTTTTAAAATTAAATGTTCATGCAGAACTACTCTTAGCAAACACTAGTCTGGGCATTTTCTAGTTTTCTCTTATCTCGCATGTAAAAAAAATTCTCCCCTCTTTCTTAAAACCTAGGCTTCCCAGGTAGCACTAGTGGTAAAGAACCTGTCTGCCAATGCCGGAGAGGCAAGTTCGATGCCTGGGTCAGGAAGATCCCCTGGGGGAGGAAATGGCAACCCTCTCTAGTATCCTTCCCTGGGAAATCCCATGAACAGAGGAGCATGGAGGACTACAGTCCATGGGGTCACAAAGAGTTGGACATGACTGAGCAACTGAGCCCATTCCTAAAACTGGGCTTGTTCCTCTGTTTCCAGCAAGCTCAAGAGCTTTATTTTGGAAATGTAGGCATTTTTGCCCTCCGCCTTGAGGCTCTGAAGTTTGATCCAGAGGGCTAGAATCTGTTTTTACAAAGGACGCGAGAGGCTGGACATGAGTGTTGGAGGCTAAAAAGTCTTTCTAAACAATCCTTTCCCTGATCCCTGGGACCAAGTGGACAGACTTAGGTGCCAGGGCTCCGGAGCAGGGAATGGACTGCCAGACATTCCTATTTTTAGCCTCAAGTCACGGAAGGGACACGGAGTGGAGCGCCTGCCTCACCCAGCCGTGGGCGTTTGGTTGTGTGCCTCAGAGAAATTGTGGGCCCTTTCAGGCCGGGCGACCAAGAGAACTTTGGAAGAACCATCCAACTGGCTAGAATCACTGACTCTGGGCTTGGGCGACTATGCCTTTCAGCTCTTAAACAGTTCCAGGCAAAAAAAGAAAAAAAATAAACAGTGCAGGGATGCTGGTGGGATTGAGATAGTTTTGTGCCAAAGTGTGGCTAGGTGGAGATACTTTTAGAAAGAAGGCAGTCACATGCCTGGAATATCCGAGAACCGGATGCATTTGGTTATTCCATTCTCCAAGAAGTTGAGCACAAAGTGATTTTTACACTTCATTTAATATAGATCTTTATGATGAGAGTTCAGAGTCAGACCTCCCTCTCACCACTTGCCAGCCTGGTGACCTCCATCAATCTGCCTCATCTCTCCAAGCCACGGGCTCCTCTTCCATGAAACAGGATAATAATAACACCTACCTGATATGGTTGTTGTGAAGACTGAATACACACAACTGACTCAAGTAATACATACAACTGTTCACAACAGACCTTGGCTCACAATGAGTGTTCAAAGCACGCTAGGCACTACCACGATTATTTTTACATCCCTGCTCCCACAGACACCACAATGACACACAATAAACTCTTTATAAAAGAGCTCGCTGGGCATTTGTCTTGTCCTCTGAAATTAGAGTTATGAATGAGTTCTGCTGCAATAAGAAGTAACCCTCTATGACTGGGAGGAGGTTACAGAAAGGAAGCAAACGTTTCGAGGGAAGCGAAAACAGTCTCCGGAGTAAGACCAAGAATGTCTGCCTCTCTGTCCCCGACATTCTCTGCCTCGGGCGGAAACCTCATGGCTGGAGCAAATAAAGAAAAATGATGGTCTCAGAGGACCGAACTGCCTGAGTCATTAGCGCAGATGCAGCAGAGAGCACGAAGCTTAGATAAACCGCATTTATTAAATTCTCCCCTTGGTGAAAGTTCTTCTTTGGGCACACGTGAATTCCACAGGAAACTCCCAGAAAGCCTACAGAAAGGGTCATTTGACCTTGGCAAAGCCTGCGTGAAATATATATTTCATGGTAACCCCGGAGAAGGATTCTACCCTGAAGACTGTTCTTGGTTCAAGTTTCCCCCCTAGAAGGAGAGGCTGCCTGCCTGCCCGTGGAGGGCTGACTCGGGGAGAGTGACCTCCTTCCCAAGGGACCAACTTTTCCTTCTCTCCTCCTGTTTTTATTTAACCAGTTTATTTAGCCAGTTCCTCAGGCTACAGAGAGTGGCAAGGCACACTCTTTCCTTAAAGAAATTCATTTAGAGGCAGAAAGGTACCCCCTGGAGCCCGGCCTTTCACTCCGTGGCTTGGGACTGTCTCTCTCCTGCTTTCGGGTCCCTTCTGTGTGCGGTGAACGCCACCTGGTCAGAGGAAACAGGCTGTGCAGCGAGAAGGGAAGCCTACGCTCTGTTGTCCTCTGCCAGATGCTTTCTCTCTGTTTTCTCACTTAATCCTCATACAGATGAGGGAATCAACATTCAGAGAAGTCAAGCAATCTGCCCAGGGTCACACAGCCAGCAAGCCCAGGAAAGAGGATATCCATTCTGGTCCACCTACAAAACCTGCTCTCAGTCCGCCTCCAGGCTTCATCTAAGAGACAGGCAGCACTCACTTAGGGTGCTGGAATCAGGGCAGTGGTTGCTTTGGGGAAAGAAGGGGGGCGGGGTTGATGGAAAGGGGACACACGGGGGCTTCCAGCCTCCTCCCTGACCTGGGGGTGCTCATGTGAGTGAGTGGCTTCACACTGTGATAATTCCTTGACTTGTGCATTTATGATTTTTGCACTTCTCTCTGTTCAATACTTTAATTAAAACGTTTGTTGCCTTCTCTGTTGATGTCTTTATTCATGCATGCGAGCATCCACGTTTATCTATGTACTGGGGGCCCTGGAAAGCGCGGAGGGGCTGCTAATGGAACAGGCTTCCCCATGTGAAAGCACCAGGACAAAATCACTTCCCATTGTCGAGTCCATCCGTCACTGGTACAGTATTTGGGATCTGAAAGAGGATGGAAATGAACAGAGGGAAGCTCGCAGGTGTGGGGAGTCCAACAATCGGGCTTTCTTCAGCCCCTTGCCCCCCACCCCCCGCCGACAACGGACCTGGTCTTCATCTGGGGCACCTGCAGCCGAGACAATGACCGTCTGAGCGCCAAAGGCTTTGTCTCCCGCCTTGCAGAGACCCCGCCAGCCCCGCCGCCAGCCTATTGAAGCTGGGCTCCCTTTTCTCTGCGTTGCCATCAATGGCTCTGGCTGGAGGGTGCAGGTGGGGAGGGAGGAGGAAGGAGGCTCTGTGCTCGAAACAGCCTGGCTGATGGCTGAGTCTGGGGAAACCCGGCCTTTTGTTCTCCTTCACCAGTCAGACCCGGCCTGGAAGGGGTAATACTTCACCCACTTAATTGCCGGGACCCATCACCTTTGCCCGAACATCTGAGGAGGCCGGTGGGAGCGCCACAAAACGCAAAATGTGTTTTCCATTAAGTTTAAATTAAAAATGGGAATCAAGATAGATACCTTTGCTGCGGTCTCCCTGTCACCCAATATATTTCATGTCTCTAGCGCTGCCACTATTTCAAAACACGATTTCTTAGCCTGTTTCCCAGGTCAGACGCAGATAGACAGACAGAACACGACTTGCCGTAGAATGGAAAAAGGCTCTTCTTCTGCCTCCAGCCACCCCGCTGGGGACCCTTCAGGCCCAAACTCCCCCCAGTGGCCCTGGGTCTGAATTGCCATTGGGGACAGCTCCCACTTCCTCTGAGGTCCGTCCCAATCTTGCCGTATGACACCCAATCTCATTTCCCGCAGCCCGAGACTGTAAATACAGCCTCTGCCAAACGAGGTATGCCTGCGAGAGATACTGATAGGGCCGCCTGGCGGGTCCAGGGTGTGGGGCACCCCGCGGAAGGCAGAGGGGCAGGACTGGCACCCAGATAGGTTTGTCCTAAGTGGCCTCATTCCAGGAGGCCACAGGGAAGTTTTTCAGAAAGCATTTATCTCTAGGTACAAATGAAAACAGAAAATGCTGTGGGGAAAGTGGCCTAGCCCTCCAGGGGTGTGTCTGTGTGTGTGGCCAGGGCCTGAGGCTAACCCCACAGCAGGAGAGGGAAGACCAGGCGGCCCAGGTAAGCAGGCACTCTCTATAAGGCCTGGCCTCTGACTTAGAGTGTGAGGTCGTGAGCCTGGCTGCAGCCTGGGACTCAGGAAACCTGGGTCTTAGATACCAAGCTGCTCTCTACAGGCTGGGTGCCTTTGAACCAATTTCTGAAGCACTCCAGGCCTCAGTGGCTTTGGCTTTAAAATGGGAATTTATAATCAGCTGTCCACGGTGTCCACAAGGGGGCATCTTGTCCCCGTAAAGTGGATGACACCTGGGCAGATGCGGTGTGAGCCCTGGTGTCCTCAGGGGACAGTAGAATGATCCCAAGCACTGTGGGCATCTCTCCAGACCTGTCCTCCTCCCATTTCAAGAGCAGGTGACATTACGGAGGGGCGGTATCAGGTACAAGCCACGTCGCCCGGGCTGGCTGAAAAGCCAGGGTAAGGAGAATAGGAGCCTCTGGGCAGGCCAGGCACATCCTAGCATGCTAGCCAGTGCTTAGGACACTGATATTTCTTCTCCATCATGGAAAATACATTTTAATCTGAAACTTGGTTTTTGAAATTTGAAAGTATAGCTCCTCTCCCTGACCACCAAATAAATACTCAAGCACCTTTTGTGAAAGTGTAAATATTATGTTGTTGTTGCTTAGTCACTAGGTCCTGTCTGACCCCATGGACTGTAGCCCACCAGGCTCCTCTGTCCATGGAATTTCCCAGGCAAAATACTACAGTGGGTTGCCATTTCCTCCTTCAGGGGGTCTTCCCAACCCAGAGATCGAACCTACATCTCTTGCACTGGCAAGCGGATTTTTTGCCACTGAGTCACTGGGGACCTTCTTAATTCAACCTTGTCTTTTTTTCCATTAAAGTTCAGAAAGCTCAGAGACTTCTGAGAGGTTCGACTGTTTTATAGTCTTCTGACCGAGGCTAAGTTACAAGGACTCTGACTCTCTTCCATCCACTTTCCTTAGCCCTGCAGTACTTCCTCCCTCTGTGCTGAGAAGCTCAGCTGTTTTCCTTCCACCTCCTCACCAAAGTGGAACTGTCTGAACCTTATCCCCTCCTCCATGAAAGAACAGATGACAAAACAAGAGGAATTAGCACCCATCTCCCGGCCTCTATTCGGCTGCCCGGGCCTCTCCCCTGAGGGCTGGCCTCCTTGCCTCCGCACAAAACATCCGCTGGAAACAAGACGGGGAAAACAAAGCAGTGTTTGAAGGCAAGTTGCAGGGCCCTGGGGAGTTCCCCATAGTACCGAAAGGGCATAGTCACCACAAACACGACCTCCTGCGGGGGTCTCCGTGGACCACTCACCACCAGGGGTCCCAGAGACTAGACACCAATGAAAAAGAGGCAAGAATCAAAAGTTATTTCCATGATAGGGGATCATTTTAAGCCTAAAGTCCTCAAAAGGCCTCCAGACTACAAGGCTATGCTGGGGCAAGTTTTTTTGAACCTTAATACAAGTATTTTAATTTTCACTTTTGCAGGCAGACGTGGTTTTCTATTTCTGCACAGACTCCTTTATATTTTGCTGTTTCACCCAACATTATATCCTATCTGTGGTTTGTTCATCTCCACTCAGCTCTGGGAATTTGCTCTGCTCCTAAGTTCTTTTCTGGAAATTTCATATTTTTGTTGCTTTGGGGCTATCTTTTTTAATGTCTACAAATATTCTGAGAAGGAAAGAAGAAATCCATCCTTTTTCATGCCCCGCTACCTACAACCCCCAAACCAAACTGTCTGGCCTCCACTTCTCCTCAGGCTGCTCGGCCCTCTGCTCTTTGTTATCTGCTCTCCTCTGATAGGAAGCCTCCTGAACGGTTTATCCACGACCACCATGTTTAACTCCTGGGCCTTCTGAGCAGAGGCTGGTTTTGCTTCAGCGTCTGTGGCTTGGGTTCTTCTGTGAGACGAAGTCCTAGCGAGGACCTGGGTATGTTCATGGACCCACCAGAAGGCAGGGGCTGGGATCACATGGCATGAATGGCATCTCCCCACATCAGTCAGGCCTTCCCAGGTGGTACTCGTGGTAAAGAATCTGCCTGCCAATGTAGGAGACAGGAGAGACCTGGGTTTGATCCCTGGGTCAGGAAGATCCCCTGGAGGAGGGCAGGGCAACCCACTCCAGTATTCTTGCCTGGGAAAACCCAAGGATAGAGGAGCCTGGCAGGCCACAGTATAGGATCCCAAAGGGTCAAACACGACTGGAGTGACTTAAAACGCACAGCACTCGCGTTAGTCAGAATGTGCTTACACACTCCCCATCAAGGGCATCTGAAAACTGGGCCCTTTAAGGGCCCCACAGTCACCGTCCTCACCTCTGTCCATCTCTTCCCCCACAAACAAAGAAAAGGGGCCAGCGATTCCTAGACCATCCGCTGTATGAGGCCAGGAGGTGCAGAAAGGCAGAATGGGTCAGTGTTTCTGTTTCGCTGGTGGTCTCTCCTAGTCACGCATCACGCTCAGCTTCCGTGTGCCCACTTCCACCCCTGCCCTGCCCAGCTAGCATCGCTGCAGGACTCTGTGCAAAGATTCTTTCTTAAAAAAAAAAACCCTATAAACACTTACAGAAATACGGATTGTTAGAAAATGCTCATTCTCCAAAGCTCAGAAAGACTGGGTGGAAAATTGCCCCCGTTTTTGAAACGATCGTTTCTTGGGCTGACCTCATGTTGCAGCAAGACTCAGACATGAGGTAATTCCTCTGCTGTTAACATACACTGCATCACCCACACAATCCCACTGCCTACCAGACGCATTGGAGGGGTGACCGGGGAGCCCGGAGGCACCAGTGGAAACTTCCGAAGGCATTTTAAAAGTTCTTCGTTTTTACAGCCAGTGTGTGTTGCCCCCCAGCCCACCCCGCAGAGTGCACTGGTGCAGAAGGAGATGGAAGCTCCCAGGACTGGCGAGCTGAAGACACACCGAACATGGAAAACAAATGAAGAACTAACCCACCAGAGCCCAAGAGACCGGGGAAGCGGCCTTTAAACGCTGTCCAAGGACTTCAGTTGTACAGGGGCTTTCAAACCACCAACCTCCCTCACTGTAAGGCTGAACTCCTGCAGCCTTGGCCACAGACAGCAAACCCTGCATCCTGAGGCTGCCGGTAGATCTTCGGGCAGGGCTGACTGCTAGAAAACCCCTTGTAGAATGAACCACATCTGTTCTCCTGTATCTTCTGCTTCCCCATCTTAGTACCATCTTTTCTGGTCACAGAACAATCCTTTGGTACTTGGGGTTATTGATGTTCCACCTGCTTGGGGCTTTCCTGGTGGCTTAGATGGTAAAGAATCTGCCTGCAATGCGGAAGACCCAGGTTCAATCCCTGGGTCGGGAAGATCCCCTGGAGAAGGGAATGGCTACCCACTCCAGTATTCTTGCCTGGAGAATTCCATGGACAGAGGAGCCTGGTGGGCTATACAGTCCAATGGACTCACAAAGAGTTGGACATGACTGAATGACTTACACTTTTCTGGTAAAGAGTTAAGGCTGAGGTTATTAGTGGGTTTCAAAAATTCTGTTCCTATCTCTGTGTATATTTCATATCAGATGAAATTCATATCAAATTGACGGGGCTTGGTTTTAGAAAATCCTTGTACTGGATAAATCCTTTGGACAACTGTGCCTTTTCTTTTACAAATTCTCCCTTTCCAAAGCTCTTTTCCTTCTCACTCTGCCAGGAGAGTCTCCAACAGATCCTAACCCATCCGTAGCATTTGCTACTCTTCCTGTTTAGCTGAGAAGAGTGTATAGGTAACAGCGGGCAGTGCCAGAGAAAACCCAAGAATAAGAAGAACTTCATGTGTAAATATTCAAAAAAGTAAACCCGTGAACCTAGAATTTTGTAGAAACTTGAAATCATTGCTCAAGATAGAACCAGCCAGGGCATCCATCTATTTCTAATGTGAGGCAAAGTAGTTTCCAGAAAGGGATTCTCATGGGAAGGGTGCGACCAGCCTCCAGCAGACTTGCCCTCAACACACACACACATGGCTGCAGTTCCCTAGTTTTTCTTCATATTTTGTTTTCCTTCCTTTGACATGGCAGGACAGGGTCAGCCCCCTCGCAGGGTCCCTGGGAGCCAATGTGACCTTAGCAACTTGACACCCAGAGGTGTCACTACTATAGCACCCACCCAGCATAAACTGAGGCAGGGACCCTATCTCCTTGCCCTGGGCTGTCACTATGGGAACCAGTCTGCATCCTGAGCGGCCAGGCAGAGTTCTCTCCAGCCCTGGGGACTTGGCGCTATAGCCTCTGGGGGTGTTTCGCTACCCAGAAATGTTAGGGACCGGGCACTTACTTTCCCTGAGGTAGGTGAGATGTGACAATAGCACTTCCGTGTTGTAGAGGGAGGTGGCTCGGAGGAAGTCCTCCTTGTTCAGTTTACACAGTTCCTTGCCGTCCATATTCTGAAAGAAAGACGTGTCGATCTCCATCAAACCGTACTCCTTTATCGCCCACTCCAGCCACTGCCGCACGTGCTCCTGTGTCCACAGCGTGGGGTCTGCAGGAGAGACAGGCTGTTAGCAAGGCTGCCAGAGGCAGGGCTCCTCCCCTTCTCTGTCTGTCTCTTCTCTCTCTCCCCACCTCCACCTTTCTCCCATCTCCTCCCTCCTCAGTGCCCCTCCTACAGAGGGAAAGCGGTCCCCCCACCCCCACCCCAGATGGTCCTCCCAGAACACGCATCTGGCGCCATCGCATCTGGTGCAGCCTGAACCACTTAGCGCTCTGAAAAGGTTCTTAGACGGTAACTATGCACCCAGATAGGATGTTCTCTTTCAAGTCTTTGGAGGGCAACTGAAACCTCTGCCTGAGAAATCATGGCATCAGAATGAAAATAAGCCCAGTTGCCTAGAGCAGGGACCAACGGCTCTGGAAAGGGCCACCATCCATATCTTAAGAACATCAGTGAGTTCATGAAGCAACAGCAATCTCTTCTATGGCTGCAGAAAAGACGGGCCTGCACACTTAGACTGCAATTCCATCTGTGCAGGTGGAAAACCCAGTGGTGTTAAGTCTTCAGCTTAACTCCAACCCGGATTTTCTCCTTTTAGGGACAGTGGTACTAAAAGCTCTTTAAAATCATCCCCCCAGAGTTTTTAGGATATTTGAATCCCCAAAGAAGGGAAATGGTGTTGGACGGAGAAAATGTTTTCACTCTTGAGGATAAACAATGTAAGCGCTGAGGTCCTAGAACCTCAAGGTATTAGATCTCCACTTGGGACCCTCAGACTCTTTCCTAAACAGGTGTGTGTGTGGTAGGGGGAAACGTGTGTACTCTGAGCGCCGTGATGAGTTCTAGCAGGTTCCACAGTAGGTGGAACCCTTATATCTTGTCACATATCACAATTTGATAACCAGCTCTCTCCTTGGCACCTAATTATTAGAGATAATTAGCTAAACCAACAAATAGTTAAACATGCTCATCACAGGAAGACCCATGCCCAGGAAAACTCAGGCAGGAAAGCACAGAATTAAGCAACAGATTTTTGTGGTGGCAGTTTGAGGACTGGTCGGCAGAAGGGGTGACTGTGAATTTGCAATCATGGAAGGTTTCCTGGAGGAGGGGAGGAGACTTAATAGTAGCCCCTAGCTTCTACTGAACCTGTTTTATTAGCCGGCTATTTGGTAGGAATATCTGTGCTACCACCTCACTTTCTCATTCTAAGGGTCTGTTAAGGCTCTTGGTAAAAATGGGAGCAGGTTTGAATGATTAGGAAGGGCCGTGGGGAGAGAAGCAGGGTTCATGCTAAGCACCCAATGCCCAGAAACTTGTAACAGTCCAGACTTTGAACACCTCCTAGGTGCCCGCTGCTTCAAGTGTGCTATTTTTTACTCATCAAGAATACCCTGAAAAATGGCTATTTTCATTTCGAAGGTGGGAAGTGGAGTCCTGAAACATTAAGTCCTCAACCTGACCTTTAATCCTAGTATGAGCCAGGGTTCGACTGAAAGCCTCCCAGGCCTGCACTTAGCTGAGGGTCCCTGCACCCTAAGTCTCCTCCCCTCTCACCATCCTGTCTTAGTTCATTCAGGAGGTGCTTTGCCATCACTTCCAAAAGCAGAGCCACTCAGGGCTACATTGTACAAGTCTGGATCTCTCTCCCTCTCTGAATCTCACATAAACTTCTTGCTTTGTTTCACTCTTTTACTCTCCAGGAACAATTAGGCATGGACCATTGGTAAATGGACATGATTTTGCACCATTTCAGAATTCTAAAGGAAAATGTCCTGGGGGAACCTGGATTATGTCACATATTATTTCATCAGCTCGCCTCTGCTTCTCCTAATTTCTCACTTTGAATATCCAAGGCCTCCAATTCAATTTTACACTGTAGGCTTTATTTATTTTATTATTTCCGCCCTTGCTTTGGGCTCTATCACAATATTATTTCTCTCCCTTTACAGCACAATGAATTATAAATCTTCCACTCCGGAGCGTGCTAAGCTCTTCCAAATGTATTTCCTGGATGATTTAGTCCTAGTTTCTTCCCATCTGAACTTGGAACTGGTGATGAACTAGGGCCCTCGTTTATGCTTGTCTTCAAATCCCACCATAAATCCAATGGGTTGTTCCACCGATGTTTTATGGCCTTGATTTGTGAGACTTTCTCTTATGTCTAGGAGGCTGGCCAGGAGGAAGCCAAAACGTGTGAGGATAATGCTGCAAGATCCCGCCAGGAGTAAAGTAATGAAGTGAAGCCCTGGCTAGGAGATCCATGACACGAAGTGCTTGGAACATTTTTTGATGGGAATTTATGCTATTTTCACTATTACTGCTCTGGTGACCTTGGCCCCCTAAGACTGCCACCTTGATTATCTTTTCAAAAGTACTTCAACACTACTTCAGAGTTGAAGGGTCAACCAGTCTGGTCATTCCCCTCCCTTCTTTCCCCTATCTTCTCCCCAAAGTGACTTCGGAAATGAAATGCTGTCAACATTTGGTTCAGAGACAACCTCTGGCCCCCTAACTCTTCTGTCTTCAAGATTTCCTCCCTATGTTGGCCACTGTTGAGAGAAGCGGGGGGCGGCGGGGGGGGGGGGGGCAGGGAGAGTTTGGTTCCAAGTGAGCAAAGGCTTGGAGAGGCTTGGCTCCATGTGGGGAGTCCAGAAGTTTCTCTCCAGGCCAGTTTTAGTTCAGTTTCATTTCTGCCTTCTCTCTATGAGAAGGGAAAAGGCACAGTTCTCTTGGCTCTCACAGATGCACCTGAGCTAAACATTCCTAGCTGGTGTCCCGAGGGAGGGGAGATCAGCTACAGATGCTTCTTTCTCGATGTTAGAGACAGAAGTAACATCACAAGGATGAAGCTGTTTGCACGGTGCCCAGCACCAGGAGGCACTCAGTATACGGAGCTATTCTTCCTCTTCCTCTGGGAGGCCACAAGTTTATGGAAGAAGGAAATAAACATGCTTTATGAGCAGTTTTCAAGTCCTGCAGGGCACAGAGACGTTCCTAAGAGCCCAGCCCTCCCGTCTCCCCTGTCCCCACCCCTCCTGCCCCTGCCACCTGGAGTCTGGCCTGGAGCACAAGCATGTGTCTGCAGTCCTAGGAGATGGTGACACACAGCTTCCCATGGAAAGGAAATACAGAGGGCCGAGGACGGAGTGGCCTGTTACAGAACCACACCTTCTAGACCGACCCGCAAATTCCTCTGGATTACCTCAAAGGGACATCTAATCCTTGGCTTTCATTCACAACTGCATTTACACGTTCCCAAATGGAAGGGGTTCGCCTTTCGGGTAAACTTATTTTGGTAAGTCATTGACTGCCTCAAATTTGAACACTCTGGCTCCTTCTACCTGGCACGGACTCTACACGGGGTAGTTTCTCCTCCCTTTTCAACAGGCAGCTGAGCTCGCCAGCCGAGGCCAGTGTCCAGCCAGCACACAGAAGGCCTGAACAATGATTTTATTTTCGGTGACCAACAGCACCGATACCTAGGGAAAAGAGCCTATTTTTACAGAATGACAAAGCGTGCTGCACACATGTTCAGGCACTCCTTTTGTTAAATATAGTCGTTTCTATTTTGGGCCTGGAAGAGATGGCTGTAATTCTGGAAAGGTGGGACCCTGCGGATGCCAGGAAGTGCATGCCCGATGGACAGGACAGACCTCCGGGCCACTCTTGTCCTTAAAGGCAAGGGTGGGCACGTCTGGGTGTTCCCAGGATTCCTCTGGGGTTCAGAAGATCTTGCCTCTCCTCTCTCGGCAGGCCTTGTCCGTGGAACCAGGCACTGAGGGTAGAAAGTGTGATGTGACCTGTTGAGGGCGGGGCTTCCCGAATCTGTGCGTCAGGGTTCCGGTGACGTTTGGGAAACTGTCATGGAGGGTGGCCAGGGAAGAAGGTGCAGCTTTCCCAGGTAAGCATTTCCATAGAGAACAGGGTACCAGGTGAAGATGTAGATGCCCCTCCCCAGGACGACGAGCTCAGAAGGCTGAGGCCGTGGGTGGCACCCAGTGAAAGGGTTCCCGAAGTACCTGCGGGGACGATGACCCTCCTCTCGTTGGTGGTCATGTTGGGGGGAGGGGGGCCGTTCTTCTCGTCCACGTAGCTGGTGTAGCTCATGGTGTTGGACTCGCCTCCGCCCACGAGCTTGCCGCATTTGCTGACACTGCAGTCCACCGGAGACTCCCTGGAGCGAGAAGAGACAAAGCTCAGGGGAAGGCATCAGTGTCGCCGTTGCCACTGCCACCAGAGCATCCGTGGAGCCTCTGCCCAGCCCTACCGGGTGGGACGAGGGCGATGGGGGTGCTGCTGACGCTGCCTTATTTCTATCCACACGGCCACTAGTTTTCTCCAAATCCCAGCCCAATCCTATAATTACGGTACTTAAAGACTTTCTGGCAGCGTCACAGCCCTCAGACTGGAGTCTGGACCTCTGAGTTCGGCTCTGCCTGCAGCTGACACTTTTAGCCTTGTTGCCAGGCGACCTACCCTCCCCAGGCACAAGCACTGGACCTAGCTCCCGGACAGGCCTCTCCCCACTCCCACTGCACCCTGTTTCGGCCATGGCTCTAGGACTTGTCACACTGTGGGATGGTTAGCCTGGCAGGTGCCCTTCCCCTGGCTGGATCAATGCCATGGCTTTTTTTTTTTTTTTTTAACCTCAAGTATCCTGTAATAGTGGGCTTCCCTGGTGGCTCAGCAGTAAAGAATCTTCCTGCCAGTACAGGAGACTCAAGTTCGATCTCTAGGTTGGGAAGATCCCCTGGAGAAGGAAATGGCAACCCTCTCCAGTATTCTTGCCTGGAGAATTCCATGGACAGAGCAGCCTGACAGGCTACAGTCTACGGGGTTGTACAGTCAGACACATGTGAGCGACTAAACAACAACAGCAGTCCTCAATAGTGCCTTCCAGAGGGGCTGAACAGTCATTGAGCCCTGAATCACTCTTTACTATTGCATGTGTATCATTTCAATGTGCTTCTCATAGAGTGTTTGAATCTCCCCATCACTCTCCAGGTCAGACATGACAAAGGTTAACACCTCTTTCCTATGGTTAAGAAAACCAGAGAAGTACATGGTTAGCCCCTGCTATTTTGCAACATGGGAGCATAGGGCTTCAGTTCAGCAAGGAGCATCTATCTGTCTGGAGACAGAGCTGACATCTCCCTTGTGGCCACCTGGTGCCTCAGCAGGCTGGCAAAACACACCACCTACCCAGAGCCTGGGGTCACAGACTCTCCTGGTGTGCCTAGGGCAGTGCTATCCTGCCCTGCCACTTCCGCTCAGCCACTCCCCCAGTGCCAGGGCCGAAGGAGATGACTAGAGACCAAGGAGAGGCTGCGGCTTTCCCACCCACCCTCCCGGTTGCCCAGAGCAGGAAGCATCAGTTCTGGCAACCTGGGAGACAGTCAGTCTTCACAAGAGCTCCAAACCAGGCCCTCAGACCCAGGAGTTCAGATAAGGTTCAGATTACAGCCGGCCAACTCTGGGCTGCAGAACCTACAACGGTTTTCCAGAGGTCTGGCCGCTGCCCTCCCTCTCTCTGCTGTGGGCAGGAACAGACCATGCTGAAGCCTAAAGGAGCAGGCGAGGAGCAGGGTTGTGCCAGATGGACCCGCCCATCCTGAAAAGGCAGCAACACGGAGGGCATGCAAGCAATGGTCCCTGAGCCCGAGAGGAGAGGGGAAGGAGGGTGGGGACACGGCAGGGGAAGGGGGAGGCCAGAGCACATTCAATAAAGAAAATTAAATGAATTTGTTTCTTAATCTGAAAGGAAAAAAATATTGAAGATCACTTATCATAGCTGGGAGATAAATGCTCCACTGAGATATTAGAAGTCAGACGGTAATTTTTTCCTGATGTCTTACAGAGGGGAACAAGGGCTGAAAATGAAAATAAGATGTATAACTTACACATGTTAGAATTTAAGGTTTTACTATTCGCCTACTGTTTTTCCAGGCAGAGAACCAAGAACCAGCCGTCGGAGCCCCAGATTGTTGAAGGTTTAATGTCCCCATGGCAGTCTGAGGGGCGGCAGTAGCACTTCGGGGCTTTGCACCAGGGTTTGGCCCTTTGGCTTCTGCTGGAGCAGGACTTGGCCTGAGATGAAGCAGTCCCGGAAAGACCCCGGTCCCGCGTCTGAGCTGAGCTCTGGTGGAGCTGGCCGGGTCCCCCCCACCCTAGTCCAAGCAAACCACAAGTGGGCGCATGCGCACACAGGCGCCGACGCCACCGGTGCAGGCACACGCACACCGGCACATACGCTAGCCGTGCAGGAGCGCACACACACATGCACGCATGCACAGGCCCGCAGCCGCACACACACACCCCACCTCCACCACGGCCTGGCAGCCTTCCCCAGCATACTTGTCCACTGTGAAACAACCCAAGTGCAGCCGAAGTTGGGAGGATTAAGTTGGCCTTTAACCAAGACAGCAACGTTTTCACTGGCTGGAAGAGGCCGTGCAGAGGGTGGGGCTGCACACGCTTCCCCCGGCTGGGCAGACGGAGAGCACTTTTCTGTGAGGGGGCGGTGTCTGGGGTTGGGGGGAGTGCTGGGGGGCGGGGGGGGGCGGGCGTGGCGGAAAGGGACTTGCCCTCCGTGGGCTGCATCTCTCTTTGGGAACAGCGGAGAAATAGATGAGTTGTGAACATTCTTTTCCACCATCAGCTGGGCCTCTGAGGATTTCTTAGCCCAGAAAAGAACTCTGGCCACTCAGAGGTGAGAAGTCGAACCTCAGAAAGCACCGCAGTGAAATGGCCCCTTATGCCATCGGCGCCGCAGGGCAGAGCCAGTCACTGGTATCAGGAAGAGAGAAAAATAAAAATGTGAATAAAGGAATCGTTTAGTAAAAGCTGCCTGGTACCTCTCCCGGTAAGGAGTCTGAGCAGCGTGGTGAGAAAGGCGCCTGCTGGGTGGGGGGTGGGGGGGCCCTGGGGAGAAAGTCTGAACAGCGTCAAGCCTGGCCCTTCCAGCTAGGGGCACCGCTGGGGTCGTCCAGTGGTGGGGCCTCTTCGTTTTGGGCCCACAGAAGTTCCCACAATTCTGTGCCCTCCTCTCTCTCCTGCTCCCGGGCAGGGCAAGGTGATCTGCTTGCCCACTGCCCACCTGCTTGGGTGCTTGTCCTCTGGAACAAGGCTCTGTCTTTGATCCCAGACTCTGCAAAGGGGCACCCTAAGGGAGACGTCCTGGCCGTCACCCTGGACCTCTGCCTTGTGCAGGCCGGCCCTCCTCTGACTCCTAGGAGAGAAGGAAGGAAAGCCATGCCTTCCCCATCCACCTGCCCACCCCACCTCCACTCTGGGGTTGCGGGACTCTGCGCCTGGGCAGACAGCACAGGCCTCCCAAGAGCCGAGCCAGCTACTGGAAGGAGCCAGGAATACAGGTGAAGCACAGCATAAAGGCTGCTCTTAAACGAGGCAGCTGGCGCCTGTGGAGAGGACTGATGAAAACAAGGGGGGCACGCATGGAGCGGGGAGGCTTTGCCATTCAGCCCACCCACTCTGCTGCTGACTTGTATTGAGACCTGCTTACAGCTAGCATGGGGCTGGGGTCTGCAGGCAGCTGACAGCATTGGGACAGGTGACAGGAGGGCCAGGGGCTGCCACATGGAGCGAGGAGGAGGTGGTGGCTCTGAAAGTGTAACTCAGAGCATGTCCTGCTCAACCATGGCTTAGAAAGCCACACTTGGGAGGCCACAGCAAGGGCATGTGGGCCCTGCAGCCTAGTCCTTTATTTTCACCGAAGGATATAAGGTCTTTGCTCCTCTGGTTTTATTTCTGTGTTCAGGGATCATTGCTTTAAAAAGACGGCTGCTGGTTTCCAAAAGTGCCTCATGGACTGTCAAGCGATTTAAAACACAATGAGAAATCTTGAGCATTTGGATAACAGGAGATTTCAAAGACCTTGCCTAAAGATTGTTGTTGTTGCTCAGTTGCTAAGTCATGTCTGACTCTTTGTGACCCCATAGACCGTAGTCTGCCAGGTTCTTCTGCCCATGGGATTCTCCAGGCAAGAATACTAGAGTGGGCTCCCATTTCCTCTCCCAGGGGATCTTCCTCACCCAGGGATCAAGCCTGCGTCTCCTGTGGCTTCTGCATTGGCAGGCGGACTCCTTACCACTGAGCCACCAGGGAAGCCCAGTTACCTGAAGATAATCCCATTCAAATATGTAAACATCTTTTCTACCTTCTGGTTCAACTGAGAGCAACTTTACTCAGAGTATGGGATCTAGACCCACAGGTCTGCAGCCCAGGCTTACAGTCAACGGATACCTAATGTTCACACAGCTAAAAGGAGGTCCCCAGGGCTATTGGAGCATTAGCAATATCTGGTGTGCCTTCTACATCACGTGCATACTGCGGAAATTGCGCCAATCTGTGTTGTCTTTAGGATTTCTGTAGGAGCCATGCAGAGATGTGTGTATGTGACCTTTTTGCTTTTGAAAAGGAGATGCAAAAGCAAACTTCAAGAAATCACCCATAGCAAAGCTCTCACTCTAACCTGTACTTAGTAGATGCTCACAGCTTCTCCAGAACCCTGAGTACCCCTCCCACTCAGCTTTCTGCCTGACAGGCTTCTCATTGCAAGGTGCAGAGTGTTAGGAGGCAGTTTAGCATGGGACTGTGTAGTCAGAGGCAGAAGTGAAGGGTGTGTGAGGCTCGTCCTCCTGTGTGTGGATGTTAAGTCTGTAGGTGTCTAATAAGGGCATTGGATCCTGCTGGCCAGGCTAGGCAGCATCAGGGCAGACTAACAGTGAACTCTGGTCCAGCAACTCTGGCAAGCGAGTCTTGGCCATTCCCCTCCGTAAGTTGATATTTTTTTTTCCTTCATGGGATGTTTTCCCCCAAACCCGTGGTTGAGACAGGATGCAGCTGAGAGTTAGTTGCAGACCACAGCTTGGATCATCTTGCTGAAGTCTACATCCAGCACAGAGCCTATGGGTCACACCGTTTGAAGAACAATTCATAGTAACAGATTCAACCACAAGCGGAAGGTAGGGAGAAAGGGGGCAAACCTGCCCCAACGTGGGCAAGATCGAATTTCTGTGAGCTCCTTGGATCTCGGTCTCTCCACCGGCGTGGATGACTTACTGGCAGCATCAGAAGCAAGAAGGACCTTGTAGCGTTCGGCGCACAGAATACCTCCTCTAGAGACATAAATATCTGTAGGGTCTCTGATAAGCATCAAGTAACTCAGAATTCCAAGTTATCGAAGAACATGGGGAGAATTCACCGTGAATCATGAACAGAAGAGAGAAACACATCTTTGGGTACTTTGTTGATCTGCTAGGGCAGCTATAACAAAGTGCCACCAATGTGTTAGTGGCTCAGTCGTATCCAACTCTCTGCTACCCCACGGACTATAGCCCACCAGGCTCCTCAGTCCATGGAATTCTCCAGGCAAGAATACTGGAGTGGGTTGCCATGCCCTCTTCCAGGGGATCTTCCTGATCCAAGGACTGAACCAGGGTCTCCTGCATTTCAGGCAGCTTCTTTACAGTTTGAACCACCAGGGAAGCCCTGAGTCGGTCCAAAACATTCTAGCCCAGCCCTGTCCAGTCGAAGGGGCACATACATAATGTAACATTTTCTAGTAGCCACATTTTTAAAATAAAAAAGGTAAAATTAATTTTAATAATATATTAAAATATATTAATTCAATACAGCCTGAAGATGATCATTTCAACATCATCAATATAAAAAAAATAATTAATGATGTATTTCACTTTTTTCCTACACTAAGTCTCCTAAAGCCAGTGTATTAACACACACATCAAGCACATGCCCATTTTGGATAGGTCATATTTCAAGTGCTCCAAAGCAGCAACTGTGACCAGTGGCTACTGCCTTGGACAGCATAGATTCAGTGTATGAGCCAAGAAATCCCAAGTTTTATACTCTGTTTTTTTTAATCTGAAGTTAGGAATTATCTTCTGCATTAAAAGCACATCATCAGTGCTACTGAGAGGACAGAAGCACAGCGTGGCAGGTGAGAGATTTAATTAGGGAGGCATCTGCTTCATCACGCTGGTTCTTTGTTGCGTGATCCAAGAATGTGATCTGACCGGGCTCCATCCTAAGCAGAGACATTTTTTTCTGAAAACCCTGGCTCCCTGCTGCCCACTCCAGCTTCCATGAGAGCGCTTAGGAGATGTTTATGAGGTGCTGGTGATGTCTAGACCTAGCCTGCCTGATTCTCAAGGGTCCACTGCATCATCTTGGTTTCCCAGAGGGACGAGGGGACATCAGTTTATGAACCTATGCTGTCACCAGCTCCTGGCCCTGGTCAAGACCGGCAGATCAAAAGCAGGGGCTGCTTTGTGAAACCAGAGCCAGGTAAATACTACGTGTGGTCTCTGGGGTCTTCACGCAGCTCCCCTCCAGCTGGTGTCTGGTGTGATGGGAGAAGCCTCGGTGGAGCTGGTGAGGAGGTTCTGAAAACTGATTTCTCTGGGCGGGACCTCCTCTGCCCAGGATTCATATATGGCAGTGCTTGAGGCTTCCCTGCAGCATAAGCCATTAAAGGATTTTGAGCAAGACAGGTAAATGTTTTGAAAAGAAGACTCAGGCTGCTGTCTGATGAGGAGACGTCAGAAAGGCAAGAGGAGGAAGAGGAAGAAGGAGGAGGCTCCCAGATGGCCTAGAAGGAGAGGTGCTGCTGGCATTGATGGGTGGGCGGTGGAGGTGAGTGGTGCTTGGACTCAGGCTCCGGCTTGTCCAAGGGTGAGTCTGGACTGTCAGCAAGCACTGGGAGTGCCGTGGTCAGGCCCATGTGGGAGGCCTTGCTGAATGCTGTCCACATGTGGGGTGGGTGCAGGTGGGTGGGGAGGGGATAGAAAGAGTGGCCACGGGGCCAGGATCAGAGAGCTGGGATGCAGGGCCAGCTCTACAACTTTGAAAAGGATTCACTGCACCTTTGAATCCTTAGGCAAGTCATTTACCCCCTCAAAGCCCAATATGCCTCTCTAGTTGTTCAGTCGCTAAGTTGTGTCCGACTCTTTGTGAGCACATGGACTGCAGCACGCCAGGCCTCTCTAGGTCAAGATGTAAATACAATATGGACCTCATGGGAGGCAGATAGACAGCAAATGGTGATGTGGAAAGATTGACAAACTCTGACTTCCCTCCACAGAGAGTGAGTCAGTACCCTCGTTATCTCTGTGGAGGGACTCACCAGACGGGCTCCTGGCTCAGAACCCCTAAGCCTCCCTGAAATCCTCTATGCCAGAAAGGTGGCTGGGATCCCAGGGGCTGGTGTTGCTTAGTGGGGTTGTAGTGTGGTGGGGCCAGGTGTATTCACAGGCAGCTCTGAGACCAGGACCTTCTGGGGGGGAGTTCCCACCACACAAGCACCCACCCCCTTCTCCTGCTTTCTCTAGTCTTGTCTGCTCCTTGACCTCATCTGCCAGCACAGGTAGAACTCTTTAGTGATGATGCCCAGGTCTAAATTCCAACTGCATCCCCTAGTAGTATCTGATCTGTTTCCAGTAACTCATAGTGTTTATCCGATGTCCTACTTACTGATGGCTCCTGATGCATCTCACAGGGTGCTGACATCCTTTCTCAAAGC
Organism: Bos taurus; assembly: GCF_002263795.3. Lineage (NCBI taxonomy): Eukaryota > Metazoa > Chordata > Mammalia > Artiodactyla > Bovidae > Bos > Bos taurus. Next base: position 32,124,358 of record NC_037356.1, on the reverse strand, counting down.
ACTTCCTCCTCCCACTCCTCTGGGTGCCACTGGCACCATCCTTCTTGGAAAACACCCAACCTTTGCTAATCTTCGATTCTTTCCTTGCACAAACCCCCTTCCCACCCACCCCCTGTCCCCAGTGCAATATTTATCAACCTGAGTCCTGTTAATTATCCCTTTGATATGTCCCTCATGTGTCTTCCCCTTTTCGTTTCCACAATCAGTGCCATGACTCTAGTTCCGAATTTTTGTAATTTTCTACCTGTAATATTTCACTAACTTCTTATCTTTCTGACTCTCCCCTCCCCACTCTCTGTATACAATGATGCCCAGCTTTCAAGTGTTCAGTCACAGGTCTGATGATGTTCAAATGTCATGTCAAATCGGCATCTGCACATGGAATAAATTCCCTGTTTTCTTAGCCAGCCAATCAGGGCTCCCTTGGTCTCTGTTTTTATCTCCCTGTGCTTGCCTGATGTTTCGTGAACTAGACTAAGGTTTTCTCAGCTTTCAAACTTCACTCGTGACAGTCACCCTCAGAATAGCCAGCACTTTCTGAGTCCTGGGACGGGTCACTTCCTGGGCCCTGCCCTGGGACACTTCTACAGTATCAGGGTCAACCCTCGTAACAAGCCTATGGGAAACTGATGCTCCAGCCGTGCAGAAAGGAGGCAGCTGGTCCTCAGAGGGAGCAGTGACTGGTCCACAGGCAGAGCCCGGACTCCAGCCTGGGCCCCCCTGGCTCCCCGGTGTGCTCTCCCTCTCTGTGGTCCTCTCCTGTCCATCTCTATGATCAAAGTCTTACTGGCCCTGGGCAGCACTGAGTCCCAACCCACTTTCCAAGTGTGCCCTCCCTCGCACAGGGAGCCCTCAGATTTGTTCATCTTTGTCATCATCCTAGACTTTAAATCGAAGGATGGTTTGTTCATCTTTGCTCTGATGAGACCCACCCAGAGAGGTCAAGTATCTTCAACAAGAAACAGAAGAGTATCTTATTACTGAATTATCCCCAAGAGGGGCAGTGCCTGGGCCTGACATAAAGCAGGTGTTACAAAAGTATCTGTTAGTGTCATGGGCCTGAGGGCTGCTTTGGGGCCCAGAGAACCAGAGGCCTTCCTGGCTCTGTGCCGCCCCACCTCAAGGAGCCCTCTCACCCCAGCTCACTAAAGCCTGGCTCAGTCGCCCGGCCCAGCACCAGAGGTCCGTCTGCCACAGACACACTTCCCTCCAGACCTCTGACTCAGGCCCAGGCTTCCAGCCTCCCCCGGCCCCATCCCGGCAGCACGGGTCCAGCGGGCTTACCTGGACCCATTCATGTGGTCGTACTCGCGCTTGACGTTGACCCTCACTGGCTGGTTCATCCACTCCTGCTGCGGGGGGAGGGGGTTGATCTTGTGGGGCTGGCCGTAGTCGGGGCTCCCGGAGGCGGTCATGTCGGCCTTGGGGAGGTGGGCCGCCGCTCCGTACGCGGAGTCGAAGAGGGACTGGTCGTCGCTCACCACCGACAAAGCCTCCTGGAGGGCAGAGAAGGACACAGAGCCCCAGGTCACTCTTTAGCCGGTGTCACTCCTCACCACCCTCCCTGGGAACCCGCGGGCTGGTCCACAATTATGCAAGCTTGATGTGTTCTTTGCAGATGACCCTGGGTGAGGAGGGAGTCTGGGCCGTGGAATGGGGACCCCTAGGAGTGTGTTCCTCCGTTGGTTCTGTAGGCTGGGACCCCCAGAAAGGAGGGTGGGGAGGCTGAGGCAAAGAAGAATGGTTACACAGTACACACGTGATGCTGGAGTGGTGCTTGGAACAGATAGACGGACATGCCCCTTCCTGGCCAGGAAGCCGCCAAGCTACAGGGCATATGAGAGGGAGCATTGCTCTTATAGGTGAGGCCAGTGAGACCCACCCGGAGAGGTTAAGTATGTGGCTCAAGGTCACACAGGGGAAGGGTGGGGCCCCTCTCATTTCAGTTTCCTTCTCTGTAAACAGGCATAAGAATAGCTTTTTCAGAGGTGATGGGTGATTAAATGAGAAGACCTTGGTACAGGTGTCTAGCTTGTTTGTTTAGAGGTGCTCCAGGATGTGCTGAGCTTCTTACATATCAGAGATCTGGGTAGGGGACTGCCTGCTTCCCTGGCACAGAGTGCTTCATCATCCCTTCCTGTCTGACTCCTTGAGATGACAGTTTCCAGTCTTAAGTGGGATGATTCTGCCCACCCAAGAAAGAGGGTGGAGTCTCAGCTCTGTGGATGTTGTGGAGGGGGGGTCAAGTCTGTATTTCCCACGTGTGCTATCCCATCACCTGCTGGGATGGGGGAGATGACAGATGGAGAAAGGCAGCGTCGCACTTTCCAGACATCTACCAAGCAGAGCAGGGTAATGAAACTCTCCCTTCCATCCCAGTCACAGCAGATCACAGGGACCAGGTCATGGCCTGGGGTGTGGTGGTCACTAGGTCACACAGTTCCACCAAATTAAGTTGATCGCACTTCAGAAAGGAGGTCACAGTCTATAATCTAGGATTAATTATAATCGATATCATCTGTAATTATGCAATCTGTAATCTTGGAGATGAGATGTAATATTATGGGAGAAATGCCCAGAACTGTCGCTGCCACATAGTGACACCCAATAAAGTTACCTTTGATGGTTATCAGTTTCAAATAAAAGTTCTCTTAGGCCAGCAGGTCTCTCTCAGATCTGATAAGGTCTGAACTGTTCCCTTAAAATTTGCATGTTGACACCCTAACCCCAGTTCCTAAGAACCTGTGTTTGGAGATAAGATGTTTAAAGAGATGACTGAGTTGAAACAAGGCCCTTTGGGTGGGTCCTAATTCAATATGGCCGGGAATGTAAATTGGTACAGTCACTATGGAGAACAGTATGGAAGTTCCTTAAAAAACTGAAAACAGCACTATCATGAAAGTGAATGTGATGCAATCCTATTCCTGGGCATGTGTCTGGAGAAAAACATGATCCAAAAGGATACATGCACCTCAGTGTTCATTGCAGCACTGCTTACAATAGCAAGACATGGAAACAATCCAACGTCCATGGACAGAGGAATAGATAAGATGTGCTCCATATATACAATGGAATATTCCTCAGCCATTAAAAAGAAGGAAATAATGCCATTTTCAGCAACATGGACGGACCTAGAGACTGTCATACTGAGTGAAATATCAGAGAAGGAAAAATATCCTATGACATCCCGTATATGTGAAATCTAAAAAGAAATGATACAAATGAACTTGCTCACAAAACAGAAAAGATACTCGCAGACTTTGAAAACCAATTTATCGTTGCCAGGTGGAAGGGATAGTTAGGGAGTTTGGGAATGTCACATACACACTGCTAAATTCAAAATGGGTAATGAACAAAGACCTACTGTCTAGCACATGGAACTCTGCTCAATGTTATATGGCACCCTAGATGGGAGGGGAATTTGGGGGACAATGGATACATGTATATGTATCGCTGAGTCCCTTCACTGTTCACCTGAAACTATAATAACATTGTTAATCGGCCATACCCCAAAACAGAAAGTTTAAAGTTTGAAAAAAAAATTTTTTAATAAAAATTTTTTCTATGCAAACAAAAAAAAAAGAAGAAGAAGAAGAGAGTATCTGGACACACAGGGGACACCGGGAATGGTAGGCACGGCAGGACCACCAAGTGGAGAAACAGCAAGAAGGCAGCCATCTGCAAGCCAAGGAGAGAGACCTCATAACCTGCCAGCACCCCAACTTGGGACTTTCAGCTTCCAGAACTGTGAGAAAAAAATACATTGCTATTGCATGAACCCTGTCAGTGGCATTTTGCTGTAGCAGCCCTATGACACTTTTGCCCCCAGACCTATAAAATTACAATCCACTCTACCAGCTAACTTTCTCCCAGGGCCATCCTCAACCCCAGCAGGAGGATAGCCATACTTCAAAGGGAAAGGCTCTTCTGTGGCTGTTTCCGGCTGGGATCAGGGAAGAATTACTGGAACACAGTCCAGGAAGTCTGCTCCCGCACAGGAGGCTTTGCAGAGTATAGACATGGCCAGAGACGGCAGTTTCAAAGCTGAGCTGCTGGCAGAGTGTGGAAAGGACAAGGGGGTCCCTTGACTCAGACCTGAAATCAGCTGGGTTCCTTCAATTTCCACCAGCTGTCCTATGCCATGCTGTCTTCTCTTGCAACCTCTTTGCTGTGAACCCTGGTTTTGCCATCTGCTTGGTCTGCTGACTTGACAACCTGCTTCTCTCCTTCCTGACCTGCCCTCTGCAGCGATAATGATGCTTGTTATCTTTTGGCCCTTACCAGAGCATCACGAGCCCTGGTCCTGCCTCCCAGGCCTCCTGGCTTCCATTATTTCTTCATCTTCTCCCCTAACCCAGAGGAAAGGAGATGGAACGAATGCTTTAATTGGAAACTCCTAGATTTGTGCATGATCAAGAATGCATGTGAGCCACTCTCCACGCAGACAAAGATACCTGGTTCCGTGTTCAGAGGAAAGCTGTGCTTCCATCTGTCAGCAACCATTTGTCTGTTGGTTATTTTATCCATTGTTCTTTTCAATTAAGGATCCGCCCTGACTGCACATCCCAAACCAGGGGTACGGATAGCCAAGCACATAGTGGTTCCAAGTTGAAAAGTGTGGCATTGTTATTTTGCAGAGGGCTGAGTGTGAGCCCATGAACTTCCTGGGGTTCTTTCTACACCAGGAGCCAAGATGCATTACCAGCTAGAAACTATAAATGCCCTTTTGGTGATAGAGGTGGTAAACATTCATTAGTTCTGCTACAGAAAGAGACTATACACCTAAGGATTCAGGCATTGTCTTTGGCCATGGAGAGTGGCTCACATGCATGCTTGATCATGCACAAATCTAGGAGTTTCCAGTTAAAGCATTTCTTCCATCTCCTTTCCTCTGGGTTAGGGGAGAAAATGAAGAAATAACAGAGGCCTGGGAGGCAGGACTGGCGATAGTGATGCTCTGGTAAAGGGCGAAAGACACCTAGCATCATTATCCCTGCAGAGGGCAGGTCAGGAAGCAGAGAAGCAGGGCTGTCAAGTCAGCAGACCAAGCAGATGGCAAACCCAGGATTCACAGCAAAGAGGTTGCAACGGAGGACAGATAAGACCAAGCCAGGGTTTCCAGAGGCTGACCATGGACAGACCTCTCAAGTAGATGAGAAAGAATACTCTATAGAACAAAGTGCAGTGTGGTAAACGGTACAAAACTGGTTAAAACTCATTTTGGAATAGAAGTTTCCTTTAGTTCACAAAGAAAACTCCAGTCAAGGGGCCACGTCATGGGAGGAGAGGACCCTGGTTTCCTCCAGGACATATGTCCTGTCCTCCGTCCAGTCCTGCCAGCAATTTCCTCTGCTTTTCTCTTTCGGCCTCTTTCCTCTGTCAGCATATGCCCCCTCACCAAGTTCACCCTGCTCATTCCCCTGCCAGAACCAGCTCCCTTGCGAGCTGTAGACAACCAGAGCTCAGAACCCTCCCAGAGCATCCGTGACATCAGTCATCACAAGTCTGTTCTTGTCTGCTGTGATCCCAGCACTAGGGGTCGTCGCAGCTGCCCACCATCCGTGGTCCCCGCTCATGACTTCCGCACGCAGCTCCTGCCCCCAGGCTCGCTGTCTCCACGGCTGCACTAAACAGGCCCTCAGTGCCCTCCTGTGTCTGACACTGTGAGTCCTTGCCCTCGGAGCATCCTTTCTTTGCCCTCTTGGCCGGGCGCATATCCAATTCTACCCATTTTGTAGGTGAATGAAATCTTCCTTACTCCGTGAAACCTTCCCTGATAATAATGCCCTCTGACTCACTTGAACTTTTAAAGGCCTAGTGAGAATACAGCTTGGGTAGACATACATGTGTGCGCGGGCACGTGTGCGCGTGTGCACACAAACACACACACACACCTGTTTGCAACCATTCATAGCGAAATGGCTTTTTTAAACAAATTTCATCAGAGTGTGTAGAAAAGAATTGGTGACTGGGAGAAGCTGGGAGAGAGAGAAAATGCAGGAGAATGGTTCCTTGCCTGGCCTGGACTGAATCAGAAAACCGAACACAAGCAGGGGGGACATGAGGACCATCAATGCGAATCATACATGTGGGGAGACCAGGGCCCAGGCAAGCTGATTTGGGATTCAGGTGGAGCATGAGCGCTGGGGTGATTTGCGTCTGAAATAGCAGCGCTTTGCCACACAAGGCTGAGTGCAGGGGCTTCCTGGTGGTCCAGCGGTTAAGACTTTGCCTTCCATTGCAGAGGGCCTGAGTTCAATCTGTGGTCCCTCAAACCTAGGGCCAAAAAACCAAAACATAAACAACAGAAGCAATATTGTAATAAATTCAATAGAGACTTTAAAATGGTCCACCTGGAGAAAAAAATCTTAAAAGAAAAGAAGCCTGAGCGCTTTGAGGGTGTCCAGAGACCACACCCGCAGTACAGTCTCTGTGGCCAGTGGCAGGTCTCCTCTACACTGCTTTGGGGGTGGCGGGTGCATTTCGGGGAGACAGACATAGAACAGGAAGACACCGCAGGGGCACAGTGTAGACTGATGGCTGCCACCGTATTGCGCTACAGCTTCGTGTCCCCACTGGGGGTCCCGGAAGTCCCTGGGGGTGATCTGATGGGTGCGGGCACCAAGGGGCTGCTTTTCTCAGCTGAGAAGGCAGACGGATCAATGACATGCTTGTAACGTATTACCTATGTGTAGCTGTTGCTATTTACTCCATGTCTTAGAAGCTGTTTTGTTTGTTTTTGTTGTTGCTTCTTGTATAGTCTCTCAATCATGTCTGACTCTTTGTGACCACATGGGATATAGCCCGCCAGGCTCCTCTGTCCATGGAATTCTCCAGGCAAGAATACTGGAGTGGGTAGCCAGTCCCTTCTCCAGCGGATCTTCCCAACCTAGGGACTGAACCTGCGTCTCTTACGTCTCCTACATTGGCACGTGAGTTCTTTACCACTGAGCCGCCAGGGAAGCTCAGAAGCCATTTACTTTTACTTAAATACTTAAAGCTTATAAACGTTTCAATGTGAAAGTCTTTGCTGCTGCTAAGTCGCTTCAGTCGTGTCCGACTCTGTGTGACCCCTGAGATGGCAGCCTACCAGGCTCCCCTGTCCCTGGGATTCTCCAGGCAAGAACACTGGAGTGGGTTGCCATTTCCTTCTCCAATGCATGAAAGTGAAAAGTGAAAGGGAAGTCGCTCAGTCGTGTCCGACACTGAGCGACCCCATAGACTGCAGCCTACCAGGCTTTTCCGTCCATGGGATTTTCCAGGCAAGAGTACTGGAGTGGGGTGCCATTGCCTTCCCCGGTGAAAGTCTTTACTAGTACTTAAAACTCTTTACAGGAATGAGTCCACAGTTGGTGTTCCGTTCTTTTACACTGAGGGATGGTTTCTAAATGTTTAACTCTGGGAGGATGGGCTGAATATAGAAAGAGTATCAGCATGAAAGTTCACACACTACTCTCAGAGTGGCTGGGTTCCTTCAGTTCTCCATTTGACCTTGGGAATGACACTGATCCCTTCATTCAAAGGGAGACAAGTGGTTCTTCAAAGACTTGTTGAGTCTAGGTCGCCATAGAGCACCCTGCAGGGAAACTGCCCTTAGTGGGAAGGACAGAAGCAGGGCCCTAATCCCGGGTGTGGCCTCAGTCTGAGGTCTCTCATGGTCCCCATCACTGTCCCTGCGAAGTCAGCCCTGAACTGCTTAGTAACTGGATTCTATGAAGCACATGCCTTCTCTCTGCTGCATGCTGGGAACAAAACGCCTGTTCATCAGGATGCTCTGGCCCCTCACCACTGCATCCTAGAGCCAGAGGGAGGTCCTAGAGCCAGAGGGAAGCACAGGGCTCCTGGGCTCCAAATAGGGAAACAGTCGAGCACATCAGTATCCTACTTGACCCATTTACTAGGGCACTCAGGCAAGGGCAACGTCTTGGAGCGGCAGCTTGAGTTCCAAGCTAACAGGATGGTAACACTGGCTGTAAAAATGCTGACCAAACCGTGTCAGCCTTCCTTCCCAGGATCTCCTGCTGGCTCTGGGAGCCTGCAGACATGCACAGCCAGGGGGCACTTGTCTTGGTGCAGATTGTCCTTTTTACCCAATTTGGGTAAGGTTGCCTTAAATACACATCACTTCTAGTACATCTCATTACAGAAGAAAGATCAAAGTAGCAGATGATTATCATATTATTTATTAAGTGCATGTTTCTTTGAGCGATCTAATTTAATTCTCCCTGCAATTCTATAGGGGATGTGCTGTTATCACCTCTGTTTTTTTCTGATGAGGAAACAGATACTCAGAGAAGTGAACTAACTAGCTCAGGTGACGCAGCAACTGAATGTGACCTGGGATTCTAATTCAAATCTGCTGTCTGGGCATTGAACCACGACCATCCACCTCCTGGTTAGACTGTCACCTCTTTGAGGGTAACTCTTATGTTTGTTGAAACATACCTAGAGCCTGATCTTCGGAGTCAGAGATTTGAATTCCAATTCAAGTTCCATCAATTACTCACCAATACACCACCCAGTGCAATTCATTTACAATTTACAAACGTCATTTTCTCATCTGTAGAATGGGGATAATAACAGTCCCTAAGCTGACAGATTTAGAATAAGTATAAAATGAGATAATATAAATGAACTCCCTAAATCAAGTGTCTAAAGTTCTCCCAGGTGGCTCAGTAGTAAGGAATCCACCTGACAATACAGGAGACTCGAGTTCAAATCCTGAGTCAAGAAGATCCCCTGGAAAAGGAAATAGCAACCCACTCTAGTATTCTTGCCTGGGAAATCCCATGGACAGAGGAGACTGTCAGGCTACAGTCTAAGGAGTTGCAAAAGAGTCAGACACAACTGACATGTTACTAAAGTTCTTAGGACATAGCAAACAAACAAACAAAAAAATGTTTTTAGGGACTTTCCTGGTGGTGCAATGGCTAAGACTCCACACTCCCAGTGCAGGTGATCCAGGTTCGATCACTGGTCAGGGAACTAGATCTTGCGTGCCACGACTAAAAGATCCCGCATGCCACAACTAAGACCCCATACAGCCAAATAAATATAAATAAAATTTTTTAAAAATTCAAAAAGAAGTACAATGCTGAGAGCTTCTATAGGAATGCCATGGGAACCTCTGGGTTGGAGATGCAGTTTGGAGAAGGGAAACAGATAAAACCAGAGAGGTACCTCCTTCTCAAATGTGTTGCCTACTTAAAAGCAACCAAGTTTGCCTAAGGTTCAAAACAAGCAGGTTTGGAGATAACAGATTTGTAATGTGGATTCCACGGACTTCTAGAGAAGAGAGCTTACTTCTTACTCTGTGCTTCTCCTCCATGCAAACCATCAGATTGTTTCCTTGCAGCCTCAGTCTGCTCTCTCTTTCTAGTTTCTGAATTCAGGCCTCTAGGAGGCACAGACGAGGCTCAGAAATCATCCTGCGAAAGACAGGAGGCAGTAGCAGCACCCACTCATCCCGCTGTCCCTATATCAGTCCTACAGTATCAGAAGAATGCCAGGTGCATGACTGTGAATTCATAAATAAATAAACTTCCCTTATTTCGGAATTTGTCATGTATACATTTTGTTTCTTCTCTTTTCCTTTTTTTTTTTAAATACCAGCAGATGTGTCTCCCACCATTTGTTTTCCTTAGATTAAGTCCAGGCTTATTTTCCACGCTCACATCAGTTGAGCGATGGGGGGGATGTGGTCAGAGCCTGGCCACATGACGGCCTGGCTGACATTAGTGATGAACCGAGGACCGCGTCCCCAGACAGCTTAGCAGAGATGGAGGCAGAGAGGGAAAAGCCTCTGGAGCAGCCAGCAAAGGCTGAAGAGGGTGATGTGAGATGTCCCCTATTCCCTGCAGGAGGGCAGGAAAGAAGTGTCTGCCATAGTCCATGTGCAGGAAGGACACACAGGAGCCACAGCGATGGGCCAGATGGAGTCAGAGAAGGAAGAGACCCTGATTCTTATAATGAGGCTGAGTGTTTATTTCTAGCACAGGGAATGACCCAAAAGACGGGGCCCCAGAACAACCAACCCTACACTGGTTCGCTGCCCACCTCTCCCCGGTGCTGCCCCAAATCCTGTAAGGACAACTTTCGGTGGCCAATGAGCTGTGCTAGAGGCAATTTGAAAAGATGTCAAAATCAACCAGATTGACTTCCCTGCCGCTCGCTGCCTCTGCTCCAGGAGTCCAAGACTCCCAGACCAGGCCTCTGGAAAGCTAATCCCTGGGTCACCACAGGAAGCCACGAGTTGTGGCTTTTTATTACATTCTTTGCATAATGACATAAAGTCCCTTCTCCTGGCAGCCAGAGAGCATATACAATGCAGACAGGATTCCAGGGAGCAAAGTCCTCTGGCTTCTCTGTTTTTGGAAACCAGCAGGCTCTGCAGCAGTGTGTGTAGGGGCAGGGCAGGGCGGGGCGGGGGGGTTGTGGGGGGGTGCGTGGACGATGCTCAGCACAGTCTCATCTGACGTGTCAGGAGAGGTGGCTCCTATGAGATTGCTCAAACCTTCGGCTTCCCCCTCCTTTTTAACAGCCAGCCCTGTGCCTGATTCTGGCTCATTTTTTTCCAATACAGGGAAGGCAGGTGCGAAAGGGAAGAGGAGGCACATGTTTGGCAATGATGGATCAGGAAGAAGGTGAAGACATGGATCAATCACCCAGATTGATCTGAAAGCTCTTTAGCACAGAGCAGTGGAGGTGCTCCCACTCAGGTCAGGAAGGTTGTCTTTGCCCCAAGACGGCCACAGCAGTATTTCCAATCTTGGCCACTCCCCACCAAGAGGCCATGTCTATTCCCCTCCCTGTGAACCCAAAGGAAACTTTATGATACCTCCACAAGTGGAAGGTGGCAGGGAACTTCCCTGGTTGGTCCAGTGGTTAAGAATCCACCTTCCAATGCAGGGAATGTGGGTTCAATCCCTGGTTGGAGAATTAAGATCCCACATGTCACGAGGCAACTAAGCCCACACGCCACGACTAGAGAGAAGTTCGCACACCACAGTGAAAAATGTTGCATGCTGCACCTAAGACCAAAGGCAGCTGGGTAAATTAACTATGATACGTATGCACGCGTGCTCAGTTGTGTCCGATTCTTTGTGACCCCAGCCAGGCTCCTCTGTCCGTGGAATTTCCTGGGCAAGAATACTGGAGTGGGTTGCCATTTCCTTTTTTCAGGGGAATCTTCCCGACCCAGGGATCAAACCCGCGTCTCTTGTGTCTCCTGCCTTGGCAGGCAGGTTCTTGACCGCTAGCGCCACCTGGGAAGCCCGAGGATGTTAAGATCTTCCCATTATTGAAAAGAAAACGAAGTGTCCAGAGGCTCAGCGCTTGCCTTAGGTCCTTCAACTAGCGATTCTCCAATCTGTAGCCCAACTGCAAAGCTCTTCCCCCAAACTGTTCCCAGTTTGGCAACTCGGTCTCGCCCCATCCTGGGTTGTGTCGCATAGCCAAAATGCCCCTGGAAACTCAGAGTGCCAGGCCGATTTCTAAAGTAGCTTATTGAAATTTCTAATCCCGTCCCCACCCCCACCTCCAGTCCTCCACCAGCCACCTTGTCACTTAAATCTTCACTAACTGGGGAAGAGGGGGGCTTCTGCCATGACTGGCCCGGCGAAAGGCAGTCAGCCAAGTTCCTAGAAGATGGAATTGGAATCCTTTGCAGATGAAAGTACTTTATTTAATGGAGTTTAATAAATTAAGGGAATGAACCTAAGTGCGTTCAGAGGAGAGGGGTTCGGCGTTCCATACAGGCAGGCCACGTAACAGAATCCAGAGCCGGAGGCCCCTGTTAATCATAGTCTCCCATTAGAGGCTTCTCCACGTCTCCCGTGGGTCTCTACCTTTGCCTGTTGACATTGAGTTTTCACAGTCACTTTTTTGACCATAACCACATTTAAAGGGCATCTCTAAAGATCAAAGTGAAAATCTCCTCCCACGGAGAACGAGTCTACTGTTGAAAAGAAGAAAAGTGCTGAATGTGGAAACTAACAGGAAGGCGGATTGAAGGTTAGTCTGAGCTCCAAGAAGGGAACATTTTACAGTATGTTGACCTTTCTGTGTCTTTACAGTGGGTCTGGCCACACTTCAAGCTGCTTTTTCTCAATGACAATGGGGAGCGCGAAAAGGCCAGCCATGATCTGCTGTGTATAATTTGACAATCCAGGGACCACACCCCTCTCCAATAATAAAGAGTGACCGGATCACAGAGGTGGACCCCAACGTGCCCAAGGGCAGGGCAGCATGAGGGTGGGATATGAGGGCTCACCCTGGTTGGAAAGCTTAGACGGAGCCCGTGAAATCAAGCCTGTATAATCAAGCCTGTGTTCTTCTGCCAGTTTTGATGGACTGGAAGGGTTAAATAAAGCCCTGCCAGGTACAAAGGGATGATGATGAAGAGGGAACTGGCAACCATCAAAACACAACCACAGAAGCCATGGGAGACTCTGGTAAGGAAGGCATTCATCCTGGATAATGGACCAGACATAAGGTCCCAGTAGATTTCACTGCTCATCACTTGCACTGGGACTGTCCTGCCTGGCTGCACAGCGGTGGCTGCACTCGTCATTAACAATACTGGAAGCTTCCATATCGGTGGCTGAAGGCCACTGCTCTGACCTCTTCCTGCTCTCTTCTGCCCTGGGGATGAACTAAAAGGTCAGGATTGGCACAGCAGGTCCTCCAAGACTCAGCTCCAAGACAAGAGGTTGATACCCTGGTGCCCCTATGGCACATGGGTGGTTCTCTATCAGAATGTTTTCCCTGCCCTGGAGTGCGTTTTTCTGACTGCGGAGGTGGTGGCACAAGAGGACAGTTGAGGATCTGGGTGGGCTGGGAGCAGCCTTGTCCCCCAGAGGATCCCTGAGCAGGTTTGCTGCAGGAGAGGTCAAAGGTGAATGGGTAAAGGAAGCAAACCACTTCACCACTCTCTTCACTCCATAGTGTGATGCTGTAAAGTCTGTTTCAATAAAAGACACAGTGTGCCAGCTGCGACAACGCGGGGTTTTATTGGCTGTGCAACTTCGGGCAAATTACCTAACCTCTTGGTTCCTGGAAAATTTTAACTGTCTTCCACTGAACGTTTAATGCTCTTTGACGATGATGAATGGCTGCAGTGCCCTGACCACAGAAAGCTGAAAGCTTGGAAGCAGCAGCCTGGTGGGGGTGGCTGCAGTATTTCCTTGAAGCGTCTGAATTCCCCCACAGTGGGGGTGCTGGAACGGCCTGGGAGAAGGGACATGGTCCCCTTGGGCTTGGTCTTCGTGGCTCTGGCCTGGTAGCTGGACCAAGAGGATCTCAGTCTGGTCTGTGATGACAAGGGAAGAGGGGGCAGAGGCAGCTCAGATCTGAAACGATGGGCTCCCCCAGGGGGAAGCAGACTCTCAGTCTACCAGCGGTGATGAGACTTTCTGCCATTGTTTGCAAACTCGAGGAGAGGAGGAAATGTAGGCAGTGTGTACCCTCAGGAACTTTTCCAATTCTAGGGGTCCTGAGACCTTTCTCATCCTTTCTCTCAAAGACCAAGAGAAGCAGCCCAAAGAGAGAGACCACATATATCGTAATCACTGCTTGCATCTAGCAGCTTGCACAGTTCCTGGCACACCTACTAGGTGTGCAAAAGATTTTTCGGATGGATAAGAACCCCAGAGCATGATGGGAACCCCAGAGCACGATGAAAAACACCGACAGCCTCGCTCCCCACCGCCAGTGCCGCTGCCACCAGCCAGACTTCCCACTCGCTCTTGGCCATGAGACATTAAGCCTTGCACCCAGGCTTGTCCATTTTTTTAGCCAGCCACACCCAGTGACCGTTTCTTGTTCATGTTTAAATGTGAAGCCACTGACCGCTCCCCCAACCCGCCACCCCCAACAAGGACTTGAGGTCCTTTTCCTAGAAGCTGTGATATTATCCGCTGATGTCCTCATGTGATGGTTTCCATGACAACGGGTGCCCTCATAATCACAGGAAGCCCAGGAGGAAACAAGCACACAGGGGCCCTTTGCTCTGTTCTTTCAGCTACACCCAGGGAGCGTCCTGGCAGTAGGACAAAAACAAAACCAGCCTCAAGGAGCAGGCTGTCGATGTCTGTGAGCCCTTCTGGCCCCGTCCAGGGAGAGAGAGGAGTCCACTTCAACCTTCACCTAGACCTGGGTCCTAGCACAAGACCCCTTTTGACTTCACTTCCCTCAGGGCACTGGGCAAAGAAGAGCCCAGATCCATTTCTAGGTTCTTCATGGCTGTTTCCTCTTGGTGACTCGTGCCCAGGAAGCCACACTGGGTGACCTTAGGCCTATCCCATCCTGACTGTGCAGGATCTCTAACTTTCACATCTGCATGAGTCACTCTACTCAAGGTGTCTAGTCCTTCTGTGGTCCCAGGGCATACGGTTACCAGGTTGCTGCAGGCACAGGAGAATGCGAGTGACCAGAGGAGGTGCCCATGGAGCCTGTCTTCTGGGCTGGCTCAGATGCCCCCGCCCTGTCTCTGCCCACCTCTTAGGTTGGCTGTCCTCTGCTCCTCCACTCCATTTGTCCCCTCTATTCCTTCTTGCCTTTCTCATTTCTTTTGCTGCATTTTAATGTCCTTATTAAATGGTTTCTCTTCAAATAAGACCTTTTACCTGTTTCTTCCCAGCACTCTTGTCCTGTAGATGTCTCTATAATACACATTTCTGGATTGTTCTTTGGGTGTCTGCAAACATATGGGCTTTACAGGTGGCTCATAAAGAATCTGCCTGCCAATGCAGGAGACATGGGCTTGATCGCTGGGCCGGGAAGATCCCCTGGAGAAGGAAATGGCAACCCACTCCAGTATTCTTGCCATGGGAAATCCCATGGACAGAAGAGCCTGGTGGGCTACAGTCCATGAGGTCGCCAAAGAGTAGGACACAACCGGGCAACTAAACAACAACAAAACACCTTTGTGAATTCCAGCTTTCCTGTCCCTTTGCTCAATCCAGACATCCCATAGAGCTGCCTTCCTCATCCCCTTTGTCTCACTGAATCTCAGCTCTTCACCAAACCTTTCTGGAGGACATACTCCATGCCAGCATTTGGTCCAGGGGATGCAAAGATAAATGAGCCCAAGGTGCTTAGTCTGGGGAGAAGGCTGATACGGGTACAGGGGCTCATGTCGGTGGGTAGGGGGCAGTGAGTAAAGGCTCAGGGGAGGCCCTCCTGGGACAGGTAGAGCCCAAGGTGGGTGGAGGGGACCTTCCAGAACACCTGGAGTTCCATCACCTCCTCTAGGAAGTTTCACCCTCCTGCAGTCCCCTGCAGTAAGCTCTCACTTTGCTGAAATTTGTAGTACTTTTTTTTTTTAAGATTTTTTTTTTAAATGGATCATTTTTTTAAAGTCTCTGTTAAATTTGTTACAATATTGCTTCTGCTTTATGCTTTGGTTTTTTGCCTGGAGGCAGGTAGGATTTTAGCTCCCTGACCAGGGATCAAGCCCGAACCTCCTGCATTGGAAGGTGAAGTCTTAACCACTGGACCACCAGGGAAGTCCCTGTAGTACTTTCTAACTCATCACCGATTCAATACTTTATTCTAGACTGCATTTTATTTTTGTTTAACTCTTTCTGGATATGATAGTTTGTCGTACGCTGATATTCCGTCTCTCCAGACAGCAAATCCCACATGGGTGGATTTTCTTCGTGTTTTCTGTAGACATTATTCACGCTTTCAGACACCTTGGCTTCCTCACCCGTCAAATGAACACAATGACAGAAATGACTGCAAAGGGTCCAGCTGAGCACAAGTTGAGGCGAGGGGCTCCTCACTGTGTCCCTGCTCTGAGCGGAACCATGCCGTCCCCTTTGAGATTCGGTTTCTGACACCACTTGTCAGTCCTGAGATGCTGTTATTCAGTCACTAAGTCGTGTCTGACTCTTTGTGATCCCATGGACTGCAGCACGCCAGGCTCTGTCCTCCACTATTTCCCAGAAAGAAAGTGAAAGTCGCTCAGTCACGTCCAACTCTTTGCAACCCCATGGATTGTAGCCTGCTAGGCTCCTCTGTCCATGAAATTCTCCAGGCCAGAATACTGGAGTGGGTACCTATTCCCTTCTCCAGGGGATCTTCCCAACCCAGGAATCAAACCCAGGGTTCCCGCATTGCAGGCAGATTATGTACCAACTGAGCCACCAGGGAAGCTCACTATTTCCCAGAGTTTGCTCAAATTCATGTCCATTGAGTCAGTGATGCCATCCAACCATTTCATCCTCTGTTGCCCCCTCCTCCTGCCCTCAGTTTTTCGCAGCATCAGCATCTTTTCCAATGAGTCAGCTCTTCACTTCAGGTGGTCAAAGTATTGGAGCTTCAGCTTCAGTCCTTCCAATGAATATTTAGAGTTGGTTTCCTTTAGGATTGTCAGTCCTGTGACTTTAGGCAAATTCTTCCATCTCTCTTTGCCACAGTTTCTTTTTTGGTGAGATAGAGACGATGACAAGACATTCTAACTGATGCCTGGCACATTATAAGCACTCCCCAAGCTTAACCTTCTTATTCTAAGTCACAGGTTCTAAGATAGGAAAAGCACTTCATTTCTCTAGGCCTGTTTCTTTTGTTTGTTCTTTAGTCACTAAGTCGTATCCCACTCTTTTGTGACCCCATGGACTGCAGCCTGCCAGGCTCCTCTGTCCATGGGATTTCCCAGGCAAGAATACTGGAGTGGGTAGTCATTCCCTTCCCCAGGGGATCTTCCCAGCCCAGTGATCGAACCCGGGTCTCCTGCATTGGCCGGCAAATTCTTTACTATGGAGCTACCAGGGAAGCCCTGTATCTTTATCAAAACACAGAAGACTGAACTAGGTAGAGCAAGATGCCTATCATCGATTAGCAGATGGATCCAACAGCCCTGTCTGTCTGGGACTGTCCCAGTTGATGGCTTTTGTTCCAGAAAATGCTTAATAATGCCTCCTTTCACTCTCAAAATTATCGCGGTTTGGCTGATGCACAGTGGGGCCGCCCCACCTGCGAGTAACTCAGAGATGGCAGTGTGTGCCTCAGCTCCATGGACCCGCTGCTCACCATCCCCACCCTCCCCTCTGAGATGAGGTGAGGGGATCCGAGGACAGCCTGCTCCCCACACAAGAAGCCAAGCATCGCCCCTCTCGGGGCTCAGACTCTGTCTCCGGTACACAGCTGGCCTCTCGGCTGGCAGCCACCCTCAAAGCCGTCGCCCACTGGGTTGGCCTTCATCCTCATGTGACTTGAGTGCCAAGCCCAGGCATTCTGGCCCCAGGCCTCCTGTCTCTCAGCGTCCATCTATAGGAAAAGCAGATATTTTGTGAACAAGTCCTGCCAAGGGCTTCCAATGAAAACATCTCCATGGGGTTACATGGTGGTATTTCCTTTGTCACTCTCAGTAAAGTTGGTTGAGCAAAAACCCCAGCTGAAGCCCCCTGACAGTTCCTAGGGCCTTGGGACTGATTTGGTTACTCTCTCTATAAAAGGTACTTAGTGTTCGATTCTTGGAAGCTTCAGGAGGGGCCAGCCTTACCCTGCAGGAGCCAGGCCTCTCTGTCTGTCCCAAGGACAGGAGTCATGATGACTGTGAAGCTTAATCCTTGACGTTCCAAAACCTTATGGGAAATAGGAAACTACCCTCCAAGATGGTGAAGCCATGAGGACGTGTCCAAACCTCATTAAAAAGCCTCTCGGCTCCTCTCCCTGCTTGGGTCCCTTCACTCCAGGATCCACTGTCGACAGCTGTCAGTTCTGGTGCTGTGACTTCAGCTTGGGTTTCTGCACCAATGGGGTGTCCCACGTTCTGTGGGGCTGGGTGATTCTTATGAAAAGGCTAAACCCAATGATGTCAACTTTGCCCTTCTTGGAACCTGTGGTCACCTTGCTCCTTCTAATCCTGAACCAACAAAGGTTTCAGGTCTTCTAGCCTGAGTGCGTTTTTCCTTTTATATATATATATATAAAACCACTTTTATGTCAACTTGTTCCCCCAAATTGTTTTTTCTCCCTTTTTTGGCCTGGTTTTAAACAATGTTGTTACAAACATTTACAGCATTTTCTTCTGGTAGATGAATATTCTCATAAACTGAAAAAGGGAATTTTATGAATAGACCACATAAAACACGAGACAATGTCCTGAAGGACTTTCTGAAAAGTGTTAAAGATTGTGGAAAAGAGCAATAGGTATACATATACTCTTCAACCTCAGTCTTGTGCTAAACTCAGAATTAAGAAACAGGGACTTCCCTGGTGGTCCAGTGGTTAAGAGCCCATCTTCCAATGCAAAGATCACAAGTTCGATCCCTGGTCCAGGAAGTAAGATCCCACAGGCCATGGGGCTACTAAACCTACACAGCACAACTGCTGAGCCCATGTCCTCCAAGGCCGATACTCCTCAACAAGAGAAGCCCACACACCACAACGAAGACCCAGAACAGCCAAAATAAAGTGTTAATAACATTCTAAAAAAAGAAGAATTAACAAACAAAGAGCATTTCTATAAAACCTATGATCCTTCAATGTAGAAAGAAACTGAACTCTTGCATTTGGTCCTTCAGACCAGCTCCGTCTAGGAAAACTTTCCGCTACAGGAAACCATTCTCCAATCTACACTGTGCGATGCAGAAGCCACTAGCGCTGGGTGGCTACAAACTCTGGAAACGTGGCCTGTGTGACTGAGGAACTGACTTTTTAAATTTTAGTTCATTTTAGTTAATTTAAATTTACATAGCCACATTGGCTAGTGGTTACTATATTGACCAGCGTAGGTTCTAGACATGCATGCTTGGTGGCTGGACTATATGCTACTCAAACCATGTGACGGTCACTTTGGATATTTCTTGAACATGTCCTGTCTCATTATGGGATTATGAAACGTATTTGTCACAAAAAGCATTCTTTCATTGAGGCATTCATTCATCTGACAAATATTGACTAGAAACATGCCTTGTACTAGGCACTATGATAGAAGTCGAGAACGAGTCCGTGGAAAATGGCAACAGAGAGTTTTAACAGCACTTGCTGATTACGGTGGAATTAGGAGACGGGTAGAAACTTTCCCCCACTGATCTGGTGTATCTCTGCAGTGAAGTATCTCTTGCAGGTGATTCTGTGAGCAGAGGGTCCCCTGACAAGCAAGCAGCCTCTCCAAGTCTTCTGTGGAAATCACTGCCCAGGGCGGGGGGAGTTGGTGGTAGGAGAGAGAGGAGGGAGGAAATCCTGAATTAAATAGGTAGGAATTACCGTATGTTGTGAGGATCGAATTAAAAAGGAACAAAGTCTGCAAAAGAAGTCTGGAAAGTGTAAAACACTGCCTTTCATACAACAATCCGAGCCAATGGCTTTCCCAGACACCCCGGTGTAGCATCCTCAAGAAAGTACTAGAACAGCGGAGGAGTGCCTCCTGAAAAGGTGGCAGCTCGTGAAGCACAGAGATGGCCACTGCGGAGGCAGGGGGATTTCAGGGGAGGGGAGAGCAGTGAACTGAGCAGGAATGTGGTGAGGGGAGGGCGTTAACACTTCATTGCCTGTCAACAAATGTACAGCAGGGACTTTCCTCGTCACAAATAGCCAGCGAGGACCTCCCGAAAATAATTCATCTCGTGTCTAAAGAGCATGCTGCAGGGAGAAGGGGGTACAGACGCGGCACCCCCACCCCTGGGGGCTTCTTCCTAAGGATTTGGAAGGATACTGCCTCCCTTTAGTAGAAGGTGGTAGCTCTCACGGCAGGGTCCTCAAGAAACACTGAGATTTTGAGCACTCTGGAAGCATGATGGGGAGATGCCGTGTATCCTGGCAGGTTGCTCAGCTCCGGAGCCCAAGTCCCAGTGGGCGGGTGACTGTGCTTTAAGCCAGAGCTTCACACTGTGCACTCTTGGCCCCAAGACACTTCACAGATGCTTCTCAAATGCTCAGCCTTTAGGAGAGCGGCAGCTCTGATGGGTGCAGCCTGGGACTCTGGGTGCCTGCTCTGCCTGGGAGTGCCTCTTCCCACAAAATCAACATTTGCATGAAAACAGGATCTCTGTAGCCACACCTTCTCTTCCTCCCTTCCTCCACTCCTCCTTTCTGGCCACCTTGTCCCCATCCCTCCCAGGCTGTGGCCCTACATCAGCTAAGCCACTATCCACCACCCCAACTTTAAGACGTGGCCTGACCATTAGGACACCTACAGAGTGGATTCACCCCAGGTCCCCAACTGTTAACACAGTTCTAAGCTCATTGAACAAGATTTGATCTAAAATATTCACTCTTGTAATCCAAAGAGATCTCTGAACTACAGTTTGAGAGGGGTTTCCTCTTCCCTCTGAGCGGTTTAACCCTCTTAAGTATTTTTAACTTAGACAAATGTTTTTTTAAAAATGCATTCCCTAAGCACATAGAGGACTTCCCTGGTGGTTCAGTGGTAAAGAATCTGCCTGCCATGCAGGCGATGTGGGTTCAATCCCTGGGTCAGAAGATCCCCTAGAAAAGGAAATGGCAACCCACTCCGGTATTTTTGCCTGGGAAATCCCACGGACAGAGGAGCCTGGTAGACTACAATCCATGGGGTCACCAAAGAGTCGGACAGACATGACTTAGCAATTAAACGACAACAAAGCACGCAGAAAGCTAAGCTGAGAAGGGGAAGAGCGGGGAGTGAAAGCAAGATGGGGCCACAGTCAGGCCAGCGGACAGGAAACCAGGTTGACCACATTCATGGGTCTTGGTCTTTGACAACCCAACAACGTTCAAGGATTTCTGGACTTAACTTCAGGATGCCCAGTGAGCCAGTGCTCCTGTAAGCATCAAGCGTAAGCTCCAAGTGAAAAAGATAGGGAAGATATTGTCTTTAGACACCAGTATTGGAAAAGACCCTGATGCTGGGAAAGATTGAGGGCAGAAGAAGAAGGGGGTGACAGAGGACGAGATGGGTGGATGGCATCACTGACTCAACATGAATCTGAGCAAACTCCAGGAGACAGTGAAAGACAGGGAAACCTGGCATGCTGCAGTCCCTGGGGTCACAAAGAGCCAGACACAACTTAGCGACTGAACAACAACAACAATTTGATATGATCACAGATTTACTCTTTCGGGACCTCTGTGGGTCGGTCCCTTGAGAGCTTTCTGAGCACACCTTACAGATAGAGACCTCCGATCATGCCCTACCTGTATGTGTATGCATATTCTTGAGTATTTATTTCACTATCCAGTGGCTCTTCCCACTCCAGGACAGAGGGTTTCTTGGGAGGTTACTCTCTGCACTGCTGGAGCACAGACACGCATAGAAGTCGATAGCAAGGACACCTCTACTTCCCTGTAACATCAGGGCAAGTGACTCAAAACCCACGTGTCCCTCACATGTGGGGACAAGAGGCGTAGCAGCCAGAGGGTCGGGCCAGACCTGATGCAGCTCAGACATGGCCCCTTGCTCCTGCAGCAGGAGGGAAATCCTGTCAAAATGGCTTAACGATCTTCTAATATTTCCATGCAATTAAGGCCACATCTGCCTCCCAGGCCCCCGCACTTCTCTGCCGGCTCACAGACATGAACCAAACAGTCTGTCTTGTCGATCTGGAAGGTAACAAAGAGCTCCATTCATAACTGGAGGCACTTTCACCATTTTTTTTTTTTTCAAAGTAAAATAGAGTTTTCACTTTGAGAATAACCTGTGTGGCAAGCAAGCGAAGGATTTTTCCCCCCTAATAAATCAAATTCAACAGCCTAATAAAATGCTGCCTTCCCCTTCCCCCTCTCTCCCTCCTTCCCTCCCAGGGTCCCCCTTGGCTGACCACGGCTCTGCCTTGAGAGTAGTAGGTGCAGCCAAGGAGGTAGGGGATGGTAAGCTGGGAGCAGATGAAGGGAGTTAAAACACCTTTTGAAGGTGTGATGGGTTGTTTGGCAGATTAAGGGCTGGGGTGGGTGGGGGTGAGGTGGAGTTGCGGGGGTGGGGGGTGTCGGTAGGTGGAGGTAGCCTGCCTTCCCCTCCCCAGCTTTACCTACTTTTTCAGCCTTTCAGAGCTTGTTTAAAAATATTCCTTTTTTTACGCAGCTCCCTCTACCCCACTACCCATCCTCAAACATTGGGTAAACCCCCTGCTTCCTTCTTCTGCACTAGGAGGAACAAGAGAGCCATGTTCCAAGGATGGAGCTAGGGCTGTGGAGCCACACCTGCAGCTCCAGCCCTGCAGGAGCTCGCCTTCCCTCAGAACAAGGCTGAGAGATCTCCCCACTGCTTTGAAGCCTCCAGAGAGTGAGTTTGCAAGAGATAAGTGCTGATAAACATCGGGTTGGGTGCTTATCCACAGCGAACACAATCTTTTGAGGTTCTCTCTGTGCTCACAGGCCATAGAGACGCTAATCAGAAAACAGAAGGGAAAATGCAAAACCCAGCAGTATTTGCTGCTGCTTTTTCTTCTTCTTTTTTGTTTTGCTTTGTTTGGTTTCAGTCTACTCACTGGAAAGCCCAACATAGATACTGTAACACAGGGGACTCCAGAGCAGAAATGCAGCCCTGGGGCTTGGCTTTGGTCAACGTGTTTTGTTCTGACATCAATGGAAGAAATATTTTCAGTCCTGGATATAAGAGGATGAGTCAAACGTTGATAATAATGGCAATCTATCTGCAGCATTTTCTTTTCCAAAGCGCTTTTACAGGCGCTGTGTTATCTGGCCCTCATGACAACCCTCTAAGGCAGGGCAGAGAGTTTGTGTGTAAAGTGGGCCTGTGCTGGGTTGTGTGGTTTGTCCAATGCCACACAACTTGAGGTGTAGTGGCAGGGGGAAAACCCAGGTTTTCTTTGGCTATCAAGCTGGGTTCTGTTCATTCCATCCCATGCAGTGGCTCAGTGGCTAGAAGATGTTCAGAAATTAGAATGGCCTTGAGCCTGGGCGTAGCATCTAGAAGGATTTGGAAAGCTTGGGTAGCAGTGGATGAACCAGGGTAGAGGGGAACTCTGAGCTTTGCAGCACTTGAGTAACGCAAGAAAGGTAGGGCCGTCCTAGATTTCCCTGTATTGGTAGTGGCTGATTTTTTAGTATCAGATGTTAGCGAGAAGCCCACATGGAAGATGTGGTGAGAGTAGAAGGAATCCTGGAAAAAGGGATCCAGAACTCTGGCCTCTGCTCTATCAGTGCTCAGCTATGGTGGTCTTAGGCAAAGACCGCTCCTCTGATTTTCCACAACTCCTTTCATAAAATGAAGGAGTGGGTCAAAATGGTACCTAATGCAAGAAGGTAGAAGCTAGTGAGGGTAGCATGGAGCATGTTGGCTTCCTCATGAGCACATTCTCTTAAAAATTATACAACCACGTGATACAGTTGAACTTACTTACAAAACAGAAAGAGACTCACAGACTCAGAGAAACGGACTTGTGGTTTCTGGTGGGAGGGATGGGGGGGAAGGGATTGTTTGGGGTAGACATGGACACACTGCTATGTTTGAAATGGATAACCAACAAGGACCTACTGTATTTCACAGGGAACTCTGCTCAATGTTATGTGGCAGCCTGGATGGGAGAGGGGTTTGGTGGAGAATGGATACATGTATATGTTTGGCTGAGTCCCTTTGCTGTTCACCTGAAACTATCACAAAACTGTTAATTGGCTATACTGCAATACAAAATAAAAAGTTGTTGTTTTTTCTTTTTACAAAATTATACAACCACAATAACAACACTAGAGTAAAATACTGAGATGACTTACTAGGACTAAGATGGGAAGCACAATGGTAGAAGTTTGCCACCCGTCCCAGCTCCCAAGTTCTAGGGTGCTGATGTCTTTTACTTAAGGAACTACAGATGGCTATTTACTTCCATAAAGATAATAAGTTATTTCCACGCAAACTTCAATTAAGCGGTTCTGCACCTGACTGCCAAGGCTTCAGCATTAGACATACAGTGTAGACCATCTGCATTTGGATAGAAAGTAAACTCTCCACAAAAGCCTCACAAGTCACATCACAGCAAAAGTAACTGGAACTCAGCCAAAAAGAAAGTTTCCTGCGGGAAAAAGTGATGCATCATTCAAACGATCTATCTTACGCCCTCAATAAACCCTCCATGGCCACTTGTAGGATGGGAAGTGAGACTGGGTGTGGTCTCACCTCAGAGTCAGGGGGCTCTGACTTTATCTCTATTTGACTTTTTTTTTCCCAATAATGTATTTGTATTATTTATTTGACTAAAAATCAAATTGAAAAGAAGGGTAAAAAAAGGAAGATCTTGTTCATGGTTGACTTCATGGTTTGGAGACGGAGTGCTGGATGAGATTCCCATGTAGGACTGAGTAAAATTTAAGTTCACTGACCCTGGAAGAAGCCCAGCGCAGAAGGCCAGTGAGCCGGCATAGTGGGAGTCTGGAGAAATGCAAAATAGGCCCAGGTTATGTCTATCCTACCAATCTCACTCATGAATACTTGACTTTGTGCTTCATAGTCTGGTTTTTCAGCTCCAAGTTAAGACATGTGTGCATGTGCTAAGTTGCTTCAGTCTTGTGTGACTCTTTGCAACCCCACTGACTGTAGCCCACCAGGCTCCTCTGTCCATGGGATTCTCCAGGCAAGAATACTAGAGTGGGTTGTCATGCCCTCCTTCAAGGGATCTTTCTGACCCAGGAACTGAACCTGCGTCTCCTATGCCTCCTACATTTCAGGCAGATTCTTTACCACTGAGCCACCGGGGAAGCCCCAGTTCAGACAGACCTGAGGATAATGCTGGGAGGTGATCAGAGGGTCCCCTCCATCTACAGATGTGGGGACAGAGCTGTGCTGGCCCTGGGCTCTTTCCTTCCCTCTGTCTCTATATTCTGCTCCCATCGAGAGCCCATACCATCATCACTAAGAAACTGGCTAGATTCAACAAATTCAGTTAAGGGTTTTCAGAAGTCCTCATCTATTTAATGAATTAAGTGTGCACCTAGAGTGCAGATGCCCATGTTCTTTACACTGACGGGTCCTTTAGAATATGTTTGTTTGGGGCTTGGACAGGGACTCATCTGGTTCGTATCATCCTTTGGAACTCAGACTGGGCTGGACTGGTCTGGGGTGCTGAGTCAGGTTCTACCCCCAACGACGAGAAGCCCTTGTCTTTTTCACTGTCCCCCGCACACACACCTGCACACACTCAGATACCCACAAATTACAATGCATTTGGAAAACTACTAAAAATTGAGCTATAAATATTTAATGTATGCAAATAGTGTTACAGAAAAAGAATGCACATAGGCAATCATCTGTCTCATCTAGAATTTTTTAAAAAAGCAAAACATTCTTTCTAGCTGTCTTTTGATCATATAGTATTTGCTGAACATTTGCCCCAGAAAGTCAGTAAACAGTTTACTGGTGGACGATTAGCCATAGGCTTCTGGTTTTAGATGAGGTAGCTTCAGATGAGATTTTTATATGGACCTGGCATGTTTTGGGAGTGTCTGAAATGGATGTGTCTCAAGAAGTCTCTCCAGGTTCCTGCCTCTCCAAAGTCAATCAAGTGACAAACCAATTTAGGATATCAAGTCAACGATCAGAACTTTAAATGTGATGTGCCCGCTACAAGTACGTGCCCCCAAAATTTCTAAATATCAAGAGCTGCTAATATCACCATCAAAAGCTGTAGCTTATCAATTCACAGGACCTCTTTGGTTGGAAGTTTCCTGAAGGCAAGATATCTGAGGGTAAGAATTATGACCCAGTCTTCTTTTTTCTAACAACTTCTAACTGATTGCCCTGCATCTATGAAATGAATGTACATAGCTCATCAAAATGAATGGAAAGCAGAGAACAAAGTACTTATGCTGGGTGGGGTGGGGGTGGGGCCCAGGGGGGCAGTTGCTTGTTCAGCTCAAGTGGTTTGCATTTCCTGTTTAGTGGGGTTGGGTGAAGGATTGAAGGAGAAAAGTCTCAGTCTTAACGCAGTCTCAATGCGTAAGCAGATAGATGGCTGCCTTGGAGATGTATGAGGAACTGACATTTGGCCTCTGATACCAAATGTTAGTATTAGGAATCTTCAGGATCAACCAGTCCCTAATTCTAGCTGCTTCTTTCAACTGGTCTTTGTCTTATTCCTCCCAAGGTCCTCCCTTTAAAGTGGGATTAAACAATTTCTCAGACCAGCACATGAGATCCTTAAAGGAAAATTAAAAAAAAAAATTATTCTCAGTATTATTTTCTGTTTGTGGGAATCATGTGAATTTCCAACAGGACCTAGCATATAAGGGAGGAGAAGACTCACAAAGGCCTACGAAATTCATTAGCATTTCACAATTAATTCTCCAACCATAGCCAAATACAGTCTCCTGGTTCATCTAGCTACCTGTGTGCTCTGTGCTAAGCCACTTCAGCTGTGTCGGACTCTTTTTGACCCCACTGAATGTAGCCCACCAGGCTCCTCTGTCCATGGGGATTCTCCAGGCAAGAATACTGGAGTGGGTTGTCACGCCCTCCTCCAGGGGATCTTGCCCATGCAGGGGTCAAGCCCGTGTCTCCTGCATTGGCAGGTAGATTCTTTACCACTGAGATACCAGAGAAACCCATCTAGCTACCTAGGAAATGACAATCACATAGATGTCATAAGGACACCTTATATTTGCCTCTCTTATCTATATATTTAATAATACTCATAATTACTATGATCATTTTTTAGTCATCAAATGGATCTCTATGGAATTTACACAAACTGCACAGTCACAAAATTCTCCTAAATTGAAGGTAGCTCCGTAAAATTAAAACCAAGTGATAACTTAGGAAGTACAGGCTTTTCTTGGATTTCTTCAAATCTTAGATGTGATAAGTTCATCTTAAATCTTTCAGTACAACTGGTAACCATGATTAGCTTTCAGTAGTGATACAGAAATTCCGAGCCAAGAATGACGGGGCCAGAACAGAGTACTGGGCTGGTTTAATCCCTATACTCAGCTCAGTCTCTGCTCCTCTCTCGCTTTTTAGGGGAAATGGCTGATGATGCATGTTCTAGACTGATTGCCCTCCATGCTGTTACTGTAGCAATAATAACAACTGAACTTTTAGACAATTTTATAGTGTAAGGCATTTATCTTAATGGAAGCCCTCCCATACCTATTTATTGCTGTTTAGTCCCTAAGTTGTGTCTGACTCTTTATGACCCCATGGACTGTAGCCCACCTGCCTCCTCCAATCCTGTCCATGGGATTTCCCAGGAAATAATACTAGAGAGGGTTGCCATTTCCTTCTCCAGGTTAATCTTCCTGACCCAGGGATCCAACCTGCGTCTCCTACATTGGTAGGTGAATTCTTTACCACTAAGCCACCTGGGAAGCTTCCCACACCTATAACCTTGTTTAATCACCAGAATAAATTGAACAGGTAGGTAATATTATCACCCCCCCTCCTCATTTTGTTGACGAAGAAAGGGAGATACAGGAAGGCTCAGACCTCATTTCTGGTCACACAGCCCATCAGTGAAAAAAATGTGAACCCATGTTCTGGACCCCAGACACCCTGCCCTCCCCATGGGCAGCCCTTTCTCTGACTCACGCTTTGCCCTAAAACACTGTAGCAGTGAGTGCATTTACTTTTTCTGTTGATCCCATCTTTCTCTCCCTTTTGATCATGCCCTCGGTTAGATAGTAGGCAGTCTTGAGGCAAGATCTTTGTCTGTGCGCTACCGTTTTAACTGGCAGCAGGCTCCTTGGGGGTCCAGAGACATTGCTGATTGATGGCAGGCACCGGACAGGAGGCTGCTGGCTTTGACATTTTAAAACTGCACACTTCCCGCACTGATACAGTGTGCCCGAGCGACCGGCCACACTGCCATTTTCGCAAAACCAGGAAGCGAAACTGGCCTCCAAGAGCAAATGACCACCAGCCAAAGGATTAGTGCAAACCAAGCAAAACACACTAAGATGCAGAATGTGTGAGTCAGAAAGACAAGCAGTCAGTATGCAGTCATCTTGAAGGAAAGGTACTTCTCTCACCGTGGTTTCAGTCACAACCATCCTCAACTTTTAACCTGGTTCTTTGTCTGTGTTCTCACACAAAACTCATCTTTAGACCTGCCTCACACAAAAGTTTTATATGTGTGTGTGCTCAGTCGTGTCTGACTCTTTGTGACCCCATGGACTGCAGCCTGCCAGGCTCCTCTGTCCTTGGGATTCTCCAGGCAAGAATACTGCAGTGGGTTGCCCTTCTTTCCTCCAGGGGATCTTCCCAACCCAGGGATCGAACCTGAGTCTCCTGTATTGGCAGGCGGATTCTTTACCACTGCACCAACCTGAGAAACCACACACAAGTACAGATTTCTCTAAATTTTTTCAGCTGCTTGCTCTGAGAAGGACAAGGCAGGGCTATTAAATGTGCAGGAAAACACGATTTTTCTCACATGTTTCTTTCTGCATCTCCTCTTCCCATCTCCAGGCTATCTTTTAACCAACTCAGATCACTGGCACATTGGTCTTTGGAATGCTTTCGGAGTGTAACACCAAACGAGTTTTCTATCTGCAGCCGTGGAGTACTTGGAGCTCTGGTGGGTGGGGGTGGGGAGTTACTGGGACCCAGGTGAGTAATCTGAACCTTGCCTCTTAGCAACAAGCCTTGTCTGATCACGTGCTTGGTCCTCCCCCCTCCTCTGGATGCTGAATGCAACCCAGATAGAAGGGGCCAGGGGATTCCACACCCTCTGCAAAGAGCCCATTTCTCCAGCCTGTTTCCTTCTGGTGGCCAGGACAGAAGGGAGAGAATAAAAGACACAAACTTCTGTGCATATGAATGCATCCAGAAGGGTCTTTCTGAGTACCCGTGTTTCTTGGAAAGCAAGGGAGGTAGCTAAAGAGATGGAGCTAATCAGACAAAGGCAGGTGGGTATATGCTGCAGAAGAAAACTTCTGATGGACCCAGTATTTGCACAGCTTCAGGAATTTTTGACGCACAGCATCTCATACCACACGTGATGCTCCTGCCAACCTGAGTCCAAATGACCAGGGTGGCCTTTGTAACCCCACACGGGACGCCCAGCAGATTCTAGACCAAGGGTGAAATTGCTGTCTGTAACTCATTTACTTATTATTATTATTACTTTAAAAAAGTCTATGCTGGGACTTCCCTGGTGGTCTATTGGCTAAGACCCCGTACTCCCAATGCAGGGAGCATGCGTTTGATCCCTGGTTGGGGAACTAGATCCCACAGGCCTCAACTAAGATTCAGCACAGCCAAATAAATAAATAAATGATTTTGTAAAAAGTCTATCCTGGCCCAATAACTTAGCTGTGTCCACTCAGCATGAACCAGGTTTAAAAGAACACAGAAGAGCCAGGGAGGCCAGTCATGGAAATGAGCAAAGATATGGAGATGCTCCGTGGAATTCTAGTCCTATTAGTTTTTCTTGAAGTATGGTTCCTGGATTTGCTGCCTCAAAATCTCTTGAGGTGTTGGTTAAAAAGGAAGCTAGTGAAGACCATTCTAGATGGAGAGAACCAGATTCTTGGTTTCACCATCTGTTATTCTCCCCAAGAGGGTCTTAGGCAGAATCATATTTCAGAACCTGGTTAGGTGCTCATGGAAAAACTGTGCCACCATGACATATTTTTGGAAAACACGGCAGACCGTATCAGCCCTCTCCTCCCCTTAGAGATTCACGATCTATGTCAGCATGTGTAAGGTTATCTGATTAAGTCCTGAGACATGGGCCTCTGGATATGTGCATAAGCCAGTGCTTCCCACACTAATTTGATCAGATTCCTGTTTGCATAAAGCACCTGTGAACGTCCCCCAGACTCACTCTGGAAGCAATCAGTGCCCTAAGAGAACCTTCATCATGAGTTACCAGTGGACCCTATGTCCCTGCGTTTCATTTTTTCCCCTTTGTCCTGCCATAAACCACCTCCACCACTGGGAGGAGGAGCCATGGTTCCCTCAATAGAGATAAATGCTCTTAAGCTCAAGACAGCAATCCACCCCCAACCCTTTTCTTCTTTTTGTGGTAACTAGTTGCTTCTTAGAATCATAACTGGCTTTGGTTTTGTGTTGAAAGACTGGGGATGCACGGTCCTTCTTTCCATCTTTGTCATTTACGTATAAATGTCCTATCTTCAGAGGGTCTTGCTTTGAATCTTCAGACTAACTTACATCCAGCCTTGAGTTATTCTCTCCACCCTGTCGTCATCACACAAACCATATTTAGAAATACATGTGCAAAATTAAACTTTATCTGTTCAAAACTGGGATAGTGTCTCCTCCACTAGAAAACTCTTTAAAGCAGAATCATTGGTCTAATCTGTTCACTTCTGTATCCAAGACTCAGCATCAAGCCCGCAGACAGTATGCACTCAATATTTGCTTACTGCCTTGATAAATTACAGCATTCTAGTTTAACAATTCATGTAGAACATGTCAGGCCAAGTGATTAAGACCCATGGTGATTCTGTCTGCACAACAGAATTTCCTGAAAATTTTTAAAATGCCAAACTTAAAAAATGACACTTTTGAAAAATGCCAGTTTCCATCCTGGACCTCCCACAAGAGGAGAGGGGCAGCACCTGGGAATGGGGTGGCGATCCCTGGCTTAGCAGATGGAAAACTGTGAGTCTTGGTGAATTTTACTCCAGTCTCTTCTCCTGACTTGCTCTAGGTGTGGGGCCAATCTCTGCATTTTTGGTGCCTACATTTCACTGCTTAGTAAAGTGGGACTCTGGTCTGCAAATCCAAAATTACACTGGGAGATGTCTACTCAAGCATTTTGAAATCCTAAGATGAGAGGCCACTCTCAGAGTCCAATCATGGTTGCTGTTCCTGGCATTGTGGGTTTCTAGCACATGGGCTGTGAGCCCTAGGTTTCACCAAAATGATTTTTAATACAACTTCGCTAAGGGTTTTTTTTTTATTTTACTGAAGCTGCCCCTTTAACGGAACAAGGGCCGCTCATCTGTTACCACCCTTTCTTCCCAGACCTCTGGTTCCGTGGTGCAGAAGTTACACAAGCAGACCGTTAGACATGCATGCCGGCTGCTGGCTCTTTGGTGCTTTGTGCACTGACATCTCTCTGCACAAAGGCAGCCGGTACCCAGGGAGAATGGGAGTGCACCTCACAGACACAGACAGACACCCCAGGTCAGACCTCAGGGGCTCTCTGCCTGTGGGCAGCTCTGAGCAGTGCCAAGCTGGTCCCCTTAGGGCGATCAGCAGCACAGGAAGCAGAGGGCACGGCTAATGTACATGTCACCATGCGGCTTATGGCCGCAGCCTCACCCCACCTTCGTTGTACAAGCTGCAGAGCAACAGGAAACGACCATGGTATATATATATATAGCCACATTGTGTTTATCCAGAGGTGCTGTTTTGCACAGATTATTACGTGCTTTTTCACCGGGAGACGACTTGGCATTTGCATTTTCCTCGGGGTCTCCCAGGTGCTTGTAAAACTAATCAGTCCACCTGAGAAGGAAGAGGGACCTTTTGCCTCTTTGGTTTCTTCATTTTCAAGGTGAACAGACCCATGCATTTTCTTTCCCAAGGGATTTCCGGATCCATTCAGCCGAGGCTTGGAAAGGATGGGAACCAGGGGTAGAAAAACGCAGGATTTCCAGGAGTCTCTAAATACAGCCCATCTGGGAAAATCATTGATTCCGTAAATTGAAACTCACTAATTAGGCTTTACTTCCCCTCACTCCCCACTGCATCCTCCTGGCAAATAACTAAGCACACTCTCCACCCGCCCCACTTCGTGGTGTATTCATCACACAGGCTTGGTCTAGTCCCCCTGAACTCTATCAGAGGCAGAGTCAACAGGGCAGCAGTGGTGTCAAGACTCAGGGAGTCACCCCTGTCCTCACACGGGAGTGGCCAAAGGGAAGGAGAAAGGCCTCTCACCCTGGGTCTCTCCTCTGAGAAGAGCCCTTCTTCATCACTTTGGAAGTGGCTTCCTGGGAAGGCCAGCTTATTTATCAGCCTTCTAGTACATTCTAGGCTGTAGTCCATGGGGTTGCTAAGAGTCGGACACGACTGAGCG
Source organism: Bos taurus (assembly GCF_002263795.3). NCBI lineage: Eukaryota > Metazoa > Chordata > Mammalia > Artiodactyla > Bovidae > Bos > Bos taurus. Next base: position 32,092,433 of record NC_037356.1, on the reverse strand, counting down.
ACTTCCTTTCCCTAGTACATTCTTGAATTGGGCCATGGCTTTAGTAGTAGTGGTCTGCCCTTTACCACACTCCTCTCTCCGCTGAATGAACACCGGATGAGTGTTAGGACAATGTATGTGTGTGTATGTGCATGCGCGTGCTTGTGCTCAGCCGCTAAGTGGTATCTGACTCTTTTGCCATCCCATGGGCTGTAGCCTGCCAGGCTCCTCTGTCCATGGGATTCTCCAGGCAAGAATACTGGAGTGGGTTGCCATTTCCTCCTCCAGGGATCTTCGAAACCCAGGGATCGAACCCGTGTCTCCTGCATTGGCAGGCGAATCCTTGATTGCTGAGCCACCAGGAAAACCCCATTAGGACAATGGAGCGACTGAAATACTGTTTCCACAAAGTGAGAACGGAAGTATTTTGGTCTAATGTGTGCACTGGCAGACCTTGGGCAAGTTAGGAGACATTTCTGAGACCTGGGTTTTCATCTGTAAGATGGGGATCATGAGGTGGTGAGGATTAGATGAACGAGGATGGGTGAAGTTTTCAGCACAGTTCCCACACAACCAAAGACATGCACGGCAGGCAGAATGGAGATGGTGAGAGTAAGAATCAAAAGAGGGACTTCTGAGCAGGAAGAATCCTGCAGAATACAGACCCTGATTCCAAGATCATCAAGGTTTCTATGACCCCTTATATCTAAAACTGACTTAGTTGGCTTGGCCAACACGAATGAACTCTGTGTTGGAAGATGAGAATAGCTTGGAGGTCAGTAGAGCAGAGGGTTCCTGAGCAGCGTGCCGCTCCATAAAGGGACCCCTGAACATCTTGATTCTGCCTGCTCTGAGAAGATGCTGAAGTTAAAGATGCATTTTGGGGGAAAAAAGTGGGAGGCATCCTTTGAGTGCAAGCATTCTGGAGAATGCTTACAAGTTGTTACAAGTTGTTTACAAGTTTACAAGTTGTCCTCACATCCCAGCCCTCCCAGCTAATTTTGGGGCATGCTCTCCAGCCAGTTCAGAAGAAACCAGCTTGAGAAGCAGAAGTGACTGCCTCTCGTTTCCATCCTTTAAAAACAGGCGGTAGGGATGTGTTTCTCTTTTGTATACTTTCTCTTTGGTACAAGGAGGCCAAGGGTGTAAAAGAGACCTTGCTTGGACCGCAGCCAGTGTTCCTGCTTAGCGGGCCGCATCTCCCACGGGAAGCCCTGCATCCCTCCAACCTCACCCATTTCTCTTCCCACCTCTTTAATTGTCCCATGGCCCGAACCATTGTTCAGTCTCATTACTGAAAGTCGAGCACACGGTGGCAGGGCCCAAGGCCTGCGGCTGTGTGTGCCTGAGATTAAGACTTTTATCTGATCTTCGACAACTTGCAGAGGAAATCCTGTTCCAAAACCCGGAGCCCCGAGCGAAAGGTTGCCAGCAGTTCCTCCCTCCCACCTGCGAGATGAATCAGGACACCTGAAATGTGAACATGGGCTCATTGTTTATAAATATAATAAGCTCACTTCCTGTCACTCTATTAACCCCTCCCCCTCCCTCTTTTCTTCTAAACTCAGAGCCTAATAAGGCCTCTGGGCAGAGCCCGGTCAGGTACCCTTTGTGTCCCCATCCACACCAGGTCACAGGGCGAGGGGCCTGGGGGAAGGCAGGTGCTCGCTGCAGAAGCGCCACCGCGGCCCATCTCTAGTGCACTAGGCTTCCCCCAGGAGTCCAGCCAGCTCCTTATAGACCTAGACAGGCACCAGCAGCTCAGCGTCACCGTGGAGCCCAGCGTGGGTCACCTCGAGGAATGAGAGAGCCGCAGGCAGAAGGCGTGGCTCTGGTGGTTGGAACAGAGGTTTGGGGAGTCGTGGGTTTTCCCCTCAGCCCACTCCCCAGCTAGGGAGCTCACTGACTGTGGTTGGTTTTACATGGCATGCTGTATCCCTCAGCATGGTGTAGGTTGTACAGACCCACCTGATATCCAGGTGAAGTTGCCCACTGGGGTAAACAGGGAGTAGAAACAAGATATTAATATTTCTTGTAACTGAAGAAGGGAATCCAAAGATGGAATTTGCCAGGGGAGGTGCCCCAATTTTTTTCCTTTTCCCACCACTCCTGTCAGTTCCTTCATTGCAAATAGGAGCAGATCTATTCATCAGTTAGTCCAGCGGTTTGCCCAGCCCTGTGCTGGGTGCCTGTGGGGAACACACAAAGAAGAGAAGGCTTGCCCGAGGGAGTTCACACCCGCAGGGACCACAGGAATGAGGAAGAAATGGTTGAGGAAAATGTGTGCACATCAGCACAGGCCAGAAAGGGAGCGGGGTGTGCAGACCTGCCCCATCTGAGGGGCTCGCCCCCGTCCGACCCTCACGGCAGTCAGTGGGCACCCAGACCATCCCTAAGATCTCCTGCAGCTCCATAAGCCTGTGCTGGATGCTGCTGGATAATTCAGAGGAAGAAGGCAGATGGTGCAGCCACTTCCCAAAGGACGTGAAGCCTCATCTGCTCCAGGGGTGGCCACTCCACCTCGGAAGGACCGCAGCTCCCAGAACGAGGGTGGTAGAGCTGGAGGCTGCACCTGCTGGTCTTTCTTAAAGCAGAGCTGGAGAGAGCCCTCAGTTTGTTTTGTCCTGTTTTGGCTTGTGAGCAAAGTGAACTTGCTAGTCAGGATGGAAGTGGCCCAAGGGGAAGTGGGTCCTGGGAGGGAATCTTTACTTCTACCCAGGGGAGGATGGAGGAGACGGCAGGGATGCTCTCTTCCTTTAACGCTCACCCTCAACAAACAAACAAGAAGCAAAACCAGGCTGGCCCGGGGGACAGGCGTCCTTCCCCACGTCTGGACGGAGCCGCGGGAGGCAGCAGACGCTGGTCCAGGGTTACGAGGGGAGACCTCACGGCACATGCCTTTTCCCAGCCCCAGATTCAGGTTCAGTATCACTGGCAGCTTCCAGTTGGCCACTGTGGCAGTGTTTATACCAGGGAAACAGGTTACGTACATCAGAGAGCTGGTTGTTAAACAGTTAGAAAGGCTTCCAAGGTGGCTCGGGGTAAAGAATCTGCCTGCCAATGCAGGAGACGCAGGAGATGTGGGTTTGACCCCTGGGTCGGGAACACGCTTAGAGAAGGAAATGATAACCCACTCCAGTATTCTTGCCTGGGAAATCCCATGGACAGGGGAGCCTGGTGGGCTACAATCCATGGAGTTGCAGAGTCAAATGCGACTGAGCATGCGTGCAGGTGGGTGGGTGTGCCTACTTCTCAATCAGACGGGACTTGAACCCATGCCTCGAGGCCTCTGGCTGCAGCAGGCCAATGTTCGAAGCTGATGGGTCAGCCCTGTCCACGACCACTGCCGTGGACCCAGCACTCAAAGCTTGGCTGACTTCATCCCACTAAAAGGATGACACAGGCCTGACCTGCTGAGACCCGACGTCAAGAATCTGAAAGCCTGACACTCTAGGGACCTTAAACAGTTTTCGGTGGCTGCCTTGCTAAACTGTAAGCTATAAAATATATAGTACTGACCACTATCGATTTAGGAGCTGCTCTTGGCCAAGTACAGAACAAAGCACTTTGTGTAAGTTATTTCATCTCATTTCATTGTTGCCAATTTCCTCATTTTATAGTTCAGGAAGGTGAAGCTTGGGAGGTTCCCCAGCTTATCAGCAGCAGAGCTATGGTGTGAACCCAGATCTGTCTGATGCTAAAATGTGCTTCTTCCCAAGTCTACATCTTTGCCACCACACAGCACGCCTGTTATAAATCTTATTCTTCCTCCTTAAGAATACAACCAAATGGGACTTCCCTGGTGGTTCAGTGGTTCAGATTTCGCCTTCCAAATGCAGGGGGTGCAGGTTCATTCCCTGGTTGGGGAGCTAAGATACCACTTATGCATACGTACTTAGTCACTCAGCTGTATCCGACTTTTGCAATCCTATAGCCCGCTCAGGGATCGAACCCACATGTCCTGAGTCTCCTGCACCGATAGGTGGATTCTTCACCACTGAGCCACCTGGGAAACCAAGATCCCATATGACTTGTGGCCAAAAAACCAAAACGTAAAACACAAGCAATACTGTAACAGACGCAACAGACTTCAAGAATGGTCCACATCAAAAAAAATACATATATATATATACCCAAATGATATCAACTCTAAGTGGGACCACCAAGTGGTCCAACTCTAAGTGGCCAGCTCCCAGGGCCAGCAGGAGAGCACATTCACCCTTCCCAAAGGCCAGCCCCTCCCCCCACAGGACACACTTCCTCTTCCCCCTCCTCTGGCCCAGCCGTTGTCCCTCCCCTCCTTCAACCTCTACTCAGAACTTACTTCCTCCTTGAAGCTTTCTGTCATTAACCCCACCCAGTGCTGATCACTTCGCCAACTTGCCTCTCAAATACTGACACACTTACCCTAGATTCCTCTGCCTTGCTTTCACAACCGGAGTCCACTGGGCTCTTGTGCATTGAGCTGTGTCTTGTCCCCCCTTTTGTCTTTCCCCACAGGGTTTGGCAACGGGTGTGCTCCACGAGGGCCTCCTGGGGTGGCCTCCGTGCTCTCTGTCTGCAGGTCTATGAGTGGCCTGCCTGGCCATCCACAGATCTCCCAATGATCTGGCCGAATGACCTGAGCATCCTCTGTGTTCTGGTCAAAGGGGATAGTCATGTAGAGTTTGGGCAGGAGAAGTAGCCCAGGCCTGTCGAGGTCACTCAAGGAGCTCTCCTGTCCAGCCTGAAACTTCTGAGGACTTCTTTTTTCAAACCTGGGCCAGACCAGGACTCAGTTTCCTCCAAGAACGTCTGAGGATCTCCTGTCAGGTCCTTCCTACTTCTTACCTTGAGTGGCAGGCTGAAACTAGCAACGGAGTCAGAGTTTGAGGCTGGGTTAGGGGAGGTCCCAAAAGGTGTGAACACACTGGTGAGTGTGAGTGGGTGTTAGCTGGGGACAAGGGGACTCAGGATGCAGGTACAGGTGCTTCCCCAGCTCCCGAGTGGACCCAGGATAGAGGTCAGACCTTGGGTTTTCGGGAGGAAGACGCCAGTGATGTGGTGGTGACAGCGGGTGTGATTTGCATCTGGGAAGCCAGACTTTCAAACATCTCCTCCAAGGCGGACCGTCATTCCTGACAGGCTCCCAGCCTGCGTGGAGTCCACCCTCCTTCTCTCCTGCCTTGTCCCCCACACCCCCAGGCCCGGGCCATGCTGCAAGTCCTGCCTCAGTGCGGACCCAGTCGTGATCCCCATACCCTGGCGGCTAACACGTGAGCAGGCTCTCCTCCCGCACGGCCTGCCACTTTTAGACTGGCACACACGGTTTTCACAAGACGGGTTTTTGTGGTTTGGTTTTTTTTTTTTTTTTTTTCCTTCATAAGTTTGCAGCTGCTAGTTTTGAAACCACCAGCGCTGAGGCAACTCAGTCAGAAAGAGAGCAAGAAGAGAAAAAAAAAAAGAAAAGGAGGGCAAACACATAAAGGGAGGACAAGCTATCTTTCTATAAACCGGGCACTGCAATAGCTAGGTCTGGGCTCAGGCTTGGCCTTGCTCTGCCAGCCCCCGCAGGCTTCTCTTCAGACAGTCCCCTGGAGGCATGCGCAGGATAGATTTGAGGAAGTGAGTCTGAATCCCCTGCCTCTGCCTGCCTGTGGTCACAGGTGAGTGTGAGGGGCCGAGATGTGGGTTATGATCTGAAGGGGACCGGCCAGCCCCCTGGTACTGCTTGAAGACACGAGAGGGTGTGGATATGGCATGATGTGCAAGCTGGGACTGGAAGGGGAAGGAGGAGGAGGAAGGCACAGGAAGACCCTGATTGAGTTTCCCAGGAGGGGATGCTATTCAGGCCTACCTAGGGGGTTACTTTGCATATGCAAACTGAAGGATTTAGCTGAACACAGACTCCAGATCAGAAGAGCCAGAAATAAAGGAACCCAGAAACAACTACTCACATTTAAGTCTTCCCATCCCCCCTCCCACATCCACCAGCAATTGTGGCAGCTAATTATAGTTTTTATCTAAACCAAACACCTCGAGTCACAGCCTGGAGTCATAGCCCTGGCTACTTGTACTGAGTGGCTTTGGGGAGTCCCCCATTTGCTGACAGTCCGACCTGAACCCCACAGTTCCTTCTGGGGTTAATAAATGCAGTTTTCCTGGAGGAAAGAGGGTGAGTCCTAGGGATAATTACCAAGGAAAGAAATGAGAAATGGTAGAATCTCTGAATCGGGCCTGAGTAGGGTTCTGGGGATCTCTGCCTCCATGAACCTCTGCTTCTTCCTCAACAATCTTGCATTAGTTGTTTGTGGTCTTTTCCTCACTGTCTCCATTGCTCCTCCCCAGATTTAGAGGGTCCCTGAGGGCTAGGAATACCCAGCACAGTGTATGCTTTGCTTGTAGTAGGTGCCCTATAAATGCATAGTTAATGGAATTGAATGAATATTGCTGATCCGACTCCCTTACAAAAACAAGTATTGATTTTTTTTGTTGGCCACGACATAAAATTCAAATTCTCTAGAATCTGATATGAAAGTGATAGCTTTGGGGGTCAAGCCCAAGCTCCTTTCCAGTTTCCCCGCCCGTTGCCCTGTAAATGTGGCACACTTAACTGACATCCTTCTCCCCTTCATGCTCCCTCATCCTGGAATGTGTGTGTGTGTGTGTGTGTGCGCGTGCTCAGTCATGTCTAACTCTTTGCGACCCCATAGACTGTAGCCCGCCAGGTTCGTCTATCCATGGGATTTCCCAGAAAGAATACTAGAACGGGTTGCCATTTCTTTCTCCACAGGGTTTTCCCAACCCAGGGATCGAACCAGTGTCCTGGAATATCCTGCCAAGTAAATCCGAAGTCACTTGAAAAAGCCAACTCCATCATGAGCTGCCCTCCACGAAGCCCTCCCCAGCTCTCCCAGCTATTTCCAGCAGAGTTGGTTGTTTCTTCAGTTGGTCTCTTGTGACATTTAGTACACAGTATTGTGAAAGAAAGCACTTGCTTTCCTTCAGAGTCTGCCCGTGTCCATCAGGACACTGTTAATCAAAGACAGGAGCCACACCTTATACATCACTGCATTCACAATGCCGCACGGTGCTCAGCACGCCTCTGATGATGACTCTAATGAAAGAAAGGATGGGCTCCGTCCACCCCTTCCTTGGAAATCTCCAGCAGTCTTTCTGTTCCCATTCTCCTTCCTTCCTTCTCTTTCCCCCACCATGCCCGCTCCTGGTGCTCAGCACATAGATGGCACCAGGAACACAATTCTTTGCTTTCCACCTCTGAAATATCTCGACCCTTGTGCACAAACTCCACAGAATCCCTCACAGCCATTGCTACTCACCACTGCCCACAGGCCGCCAACGCTTGTAAAGATGCTGATTCTGCCTTTTGTTTTCCAGTGATGTGGACAGGCATGAAGATGAACCTTTCTGGATCACAGCACACCTCCTCCAGGAAGCCCTCTTGCACTAGTTTGAACCCACAGGGACTTTCCTTTTCTTCTGTTTTCTTTTTGGCTTATCCACATACACTGTCTCATCCCCCACTCGTTCCTCTGTTCCCTTTCATAGTTCCACTGTTACTTTGAACTTGTATGCAGTTGTCAGCAGATATGTTTTTATCCTGGTTCTTCAGAGACTTCCACCACCATGGTTCACAATACCTAATACACGATCAAAATACAAAATAATGCTCCTGTATTGACTTTGTGCATTGACATTCACATTCCCTGGACTATGGGTTTTCCCAAGGGAACTTCACCTGGTCCAACTAGCCGCTGGTCAGGAAGCAGTAACCAGCAATATCTCAATGACTGTAAGTTCTGTGATGGAATAAATCTTCAATAACTGACTACCTTTTACAAAGAGCCGACTCTTTTCTTTTGGAAAAGATCCTGATGCTGGGAAAGATGGGGGGCAGGAGGAGAAGAGGGCGACAGAGGATGAGATGGTTGGATGGCATCACTGACTCAATGAACATGAGTTTGAGCAGACTCTTGAGAGATGGTGAGGGACAGAGAAGCCTGTAGCGCTGCCATCCATGGGGTCACAAAGAGTCAGACATGACTTAGCGACTGAAGAAGGAACAACAACTCACATAGTTCGACTTTCATATGTAAAGCCACACTACTTAGTCCCTTGGTTCAAATATTGATAAAACTGTGAAATCTTTCCCAGCAGAGAAAGCGCTTCTCCCAGAAGCTTCATCAGGTACAGCTCTGCAAGGTGTGCTGGAGTCTAGGGGCCACAGAGAAGAGATAGAATGTCCCAAATGAGGGCCACCTGTAGCCAGGTGGATCATGGGGCTTTCTGGAATCTACACTCAACCAAACTGGTGTCACTAGACTGTTATGCTCCGTGTCTGAACATCCCCATCCTGCGCTCCCTTCTCTGGGTTGGGCTTCTCTGAGAAGCATCCTCGACGTCATCTCCTGTCCTGCCCTCCCTTATGCCCTGTTAAAACTTGCCAGATTTGCCATATTCACAGGACCTTGCTAAGGTTAGCTCAGACAGTCATGTCAATAAGTAAGTTGCATTTTGACACAAGCTTCCCAGGGCTCAAAGGAATCAGCTCATGGTGATCATTTCAGGCAGATGGGATGCTGGGGCTGGATCTTTCAGAGCATCCCAGCTAAGCTACTTGGGATACCCGCTTCTAACGCCAGCTGTGGACAGGGGAAAGGTCCCCCCACCCCTGCTCCCTCCAAGATGATCAGGGAGTCTCCGACCTGAAGGCCACTTGGCAGGAGTTCAGTTTGGGAGGGTTGGAAAGGAGCCCCCCCCACCCCCACCCCCAATAAATACCTAGTCTGAGTCATCTGATTTGGAACTCAGGGTTTGGAAAGTCACCCGAACGCCTCATTCCCAAATCTGACCTTCTAGAGAGTCTGGAGCTGGCAAGTTTCAGATTCATTTGCGTCAACATGTTGTTTGGTTAATGCAGCTGAGCATCTAAGCCCATTTTCTTAGAAACAGGAAATCCCAGTGTGCCAAGAGTAAACAGATCCCAGCCCCCAAAGTTCGAGTTCATTTAGGAACTCTCTGACCACAAGGGTCTGTGGGGCTGTGTGCTCAAGCCAGGCTCCTTTCCTGCCCGTAACTGATCTTACCCAAAGCAATAGTCTCTCTACAGCTCAGCGGCTGGAAGAGCTGTGTGCTCAGCAGAGGCTGGGGCTGGACTAAGGGCAGGATTCCACTGTCAAACCTAAGACAGGAGTATCAAGGGTCTTACTTGGGAGATATCTCCCCCGAGACTCCCACCATCGACTCTTCGATTCTAGTCACTTCCCTTTATATTTTTTGTGTCTTCCATGAGAGCAGGGGTGTTAGCTGTTTTATCCTCCATCCCATCATTAGCCCTGCAGTGCGCTGCATGCCTGCTAAGTCACCTCAGTTGTGTCCGACTCTTTGTGACCCCGTGGATTGTAGCCCACCAGGCTCTTCTGTCCATGGGATTCTCCAGGCAAGAATACTAGAGTGGGCAGCCATGCCCTCCTCCAGGGAATCTTCCCGACCCAGGGATGGAACCTGTGTCCCTTATGTCTCCTGCATTGGCAGGCATGTTCTTTACCACTAGCGCCACCTGGGAAGTCCAATCCTGCAACAGGAGGCACTAAATACCTATTAATGGAATGAATGAATGGTTGACAAAGCGGACCATGCGAGTTCAGGCTTTGATGAAGGGTTTGGCTGACTCAACTCTGCAAGGTATCATGCCGGGATAAACGCACAGCTGCTGGTCCTCCCAGAAAATTCTCCCTCACAGACTTGCCAGCACTCAGTTGGGAAAGACAGATTCTCTCGAAGCTACCAGGAGGTTCCAGCTTCTCAAGGCTGGCCAAGTGAGCTCTGGTTCATGGGGGCTGGAGGAGAAGAAGGTCATCAGCAGGGTGGAGGGGGACAGGCAGGGGGTGGCCAGAGGGGCTCCCACTGCAGAGAGGTTGGGCTCCCTCACCAGACAAAGAGCCCTCAGAAGTCTACCTCCCCCACCTCCAGCACACACGGGGTGGGCAGGGAGGCTTGGCCTCTTTCTGACAAGCAGACCGGCTGACCCTGCTGCTGGGAGGGCAGAGGTGTGGCAGACAGCCGCCGCCCCAGACGCCAAGTCGCTGAGCAGCCACGGCCGGGCCTGACGACGGAAGAGGCAGCTCTTCTGTTATTAGTGGCTGCTTTCCACGTCTGTGCAAGTCAAACAGCCTATGCAAAAACGAAGCCTTGTGGTAGCAGCAGACTCAGAGATGTAGGTGTCCTGGTGCCACCAGACTGGGCCCTGGACTGGCCTGCAAGTCCTCAATCCCGCCTCCCTCTGGGTGACCCAAAGGGGTGAACCCAGGCCCCTGTGCCTCCCGATTTCCGACTGAAGGGGGATCCTGTAGCTGCTTCAACATCCCTTTTTCAGCACTTCATGTGAGATCATTTCTAAAGCCCATAAAGGATATTTTATTAAAATAGAAAAGAAAGAATTCTAGCCCTGTTGGGCTTCCCTAGTGGCTCAGACGGTAAAGAATCTGCCTGCAATGCCAGAGACCTAGATTCGATCCCTGAGTCAGGAAGATACCCTGGAGGAGGAAATGGTTACCAACTCCAATATTCTTGCCTGGAGAATCCCATGGACAGAGAGGAGGCTGACAAGGTACAGTCCATAGGGTCACAAAGAGTTGGACATGACTGAGCCACTAACACTTTTCTAGCCCTGTTATAAAACACCACCCCAGCTTCAGAAGTTGAAGAGTAGCAAGATGACACATACTGTCCAAAAACGCGGCACTTAACATTCATGGAGGGTTTATCTGGCAGTCCATAAGACACAGTGACCTACCACAACGCCTGATGATACAGGGAAACAGCCATAATTAAATACAAAGAGAATAAAAGGAGATTGCAAAACAATACGATTCTGGTTATACAAAAACCAGACGTGGATGTATATATATCTGCATTAAAAAGATTGGAAGGAAATACACCCGAATATTAATAGGTTGTTTTCTGGGTTGCTATACTGCAGGCGCTTTGGCATTTTCCCAGGTTTTTCCATATTTTCTAAATTTTATGCGAAGATAATGTAGTACTTTGGAAATTGCTATTAAAAAATACTTAAAAATAAGCAATAGATTTAATGAGTAAAAGAAAAATGTAAGCCAAAAAACAGAGAAGCAAAGAAGTCACAGTCTATGCAGTGTAGGCTTGCCCAGGGAATGGATTAGCAGCATAGGGTGGGTTAATGCACCTCTCATTCTGGTCCCTGCCTCTTTGTGTCTCTCCTCTCATTTCACACCCCCACCCACCTCTGCTCCTTCCAGTCAATGCCTGGGCAGGGCTCTGCTCACACCTTGCTTTCCTACTGCACCCGCCAGCCTGGCATTCCTGCTAGCTTATTGCAGGAGAGCAAGAGACCCTAGAAGCAAAAGAGGATGTGATGAACATAACTCAGCTCCCAAAGTGCAAGGTAAGTCTCGCTTCTTGTTCTACACCACCAGAGATTTCTCCAGCCTCACAGAGTCTCATCCTTTCTGCATGCAGAGCCCTCGGTGCCTGTGTGTGAGGTGCCACTGGACAGTGAATCAGGGAGATTTCACTGACTTCTACATGCAGCTGCTGTCAGAAACTGGCTGCCCTAGATCCCCAGGGGAACATATTCAAGGTAAACATTAATAATACATAAACATACATGCACACACACCTCTATTTGGTATGTGTGGGTGCAGAGATAAGTATGCACCATACAGACATATATGCACACATCATACACAAGTACATGGGCAAAGAGGGGAGAGTTTGAGAGCGCGCACACACACAGAGAATTCTGTCCTCACATTATGAAATGGTATATTTTCTTCATCCAACTGATGAAGAAACTTAGCATCCAAGAGGTTAAGTCACGGCCGGAAGTGGCAGGGCTACAATTTGAACACCGATCTCCCCAACCTGGACCCTTCGGCAGAGGGCCCTTCCCCCTCCTCTATGGAAGTCCTGGCAGGCTCTTGTGGTGTTAGTGAGCCCAAAAGCTCCATAATACCGGGTTGGACTTGGCCTCCAGAATAACCATGACAAAATTTGTGGAAATGTTCACAACAGCTCTTCACTTCCAGGTTCTGAGATCAGAAACGGAAGTTTCAAAATACCGAAAGTTCGTTTATGTTGAACATACTGCTTGGGCGAAAAGCAGGAAGTCCAAGAAAGCCTGATCTCATGAGATTTTTCAGCCCAATTTGGATCCACATCTGCACTTCTGGATTTTCCACTGAGTCCAACCTCAGCTGCTCTGCAGCTTCTCCCATTTCACTGACTCTCCACCTACGGGGGTACAGATAAATAACACAGTCTGTAGCCACTAACTAAGATTTATCCAGCAATCGGCCGGCGGCGAGGTGGTCAGCTGGGCCGGGCAGCAGACAACAATTGAAATTTGAAAAATCTGCACAATTCTTTCTGTAAAGGTTTCTTAAAAACCAAACCAAAATAAACAAAAGCTCTAAACAATAAGTCATCCAAATAATGGCCTCTGTGCTTGTTTCCAGGTGCAGGAAACAAGTGGAAAGGAATCTTGCCACCTACTCCTTCCCGCAGACCTGGCCTCCCCATGGGTCAGACCCTGGCCGGGCTGGGAGAGGATGGGAAGGAAGCGGACCAACAGCGGGCCTGGGTCGCCAGCTTTGGGGGAGCCTCAGAAGATGGGGGGAGAATCATTACTGTATCCCATTTAGTTGATGGTGGGAACTGGGATTAGAATCCGGTGGATGGCTTCTGGCTGCCTCTCTTTCTAGCTGTGTTAGCTGCCCTGGCCACCTCTCTGCATTCAGATGAGTTCACAGCATCACAGAGTTTCTAACTGACTGGGTATAAAGTGAACGTTAGCTGTTACAGTGTTTACAGAAGGATGGTTACTACAGCTGATGCTATTTTTAATTGGAGTCCCCTTCCATTCCTGAGTTCCCTGGGCAAGTCAGTATCTATGAGGCTTCCCTGCCAGAGGATTTAGAGGGTCCCAGGGACACCCCACTCCCACCATCCCAGCACCACCTTAGATGCCCCCACATCAACATCTGGAAGATTTCTGCAAAGCAAGAATCTGCAGCGCCCTGTGGTCTGGCTCCTCTACTCACAGACTGGAGCACGTTCTCTTGCAGGGCAGCTTTGAATCAGCCACACCCAACTGAAACAGTCCAGGAGAAGGGCAGACCGCACCTTGCAGACCCCTCCTTCACCCTCTTTTCACTCTGAGGAGCTCAGGCACACGTGGGTTCCTGCCTCGCCTTGTGAATCTGTGCACACTGTGCAAAGGAAGTGTAGCCGCTGTGTGGCCTTGAGTGAATCACTGAACACCTCTGGGCCTCAGTCTCCCCCTCATAAAAGCTAAAGACAACATCTGACTCGTGGGTGGGTGTGGGCCCAATAGGGACGTTTCTATAAAGCGCCAGGGCACACGTGGGCGCAGGCACTTCCGGCCTGCCCTGTGGTCCAAACCTGCCCTTTGGGGGGTAAACCCTGGGGGCCTAAATGTCTTAGAAGTAGGCCCTCTGAGCTCCAGAAGAACGGCCAGAATCTAGAAGCACAAGTCCTCAAATCTGCAGTGCAATTTTCAGGGGAGGGCAGCGGAATTTCTTACACTTAACAGTCATTAAATAAATGCCACCTTAGAGCAGAACCTTAAATGAGACGGCTCTTCCATTCGAGACGGCCTTCTGGGCATCGCTTCATGCTGACACAGGTCCTGCTCTGTTTCCTTGGCCATCCTGCAGGTGCACATGCTTTACTGGGTACCCTGGCTGGGGTGCACTTGGAGCAAGCCCCCCCCCTCCCCATTGCTGTAAGCTGCAGTGGGAGGACACGGGGCCTTTCATGTGGCAGGGGCGGGCGTTTGTGCCCCGGAAGCCAAGCTGGTGGGCAGAGGCCACGGCCGCCGCCGCTTCCTCCCCACCTTGGAAAATTACACAGAGTGCCGCTCTGCCCACTGGCTGCCAGGAGATGCCCTGCTGGGTTCTGAAACGATCCCACCTCCTTAGATTGAAAAACAATAATGTGCCCGCAGTGGCCAGCTTGCCCTTTCCTCCCCCTCCTCCTCCCTGCCCTGGAAAAAGTACAGGATCTGTAAACAAGTCATTAGATTCGAGATCCTGCCCAATATAGACCTTTGTCTCAGTTTTCTCCAGAGTAAACTCGTGGTCACACCCACCCAAACCAAGCAAAGCCCAAAAGGAATGCAGAGTCCTGCGGCCAGGCTAACCACAGCTGACCCCACCATGCCCAGGGCTCGGCGCGCTCCCGGGGCTGGGAGGGGACTGAGGGAAGGCCCAGCGCTGGCCTCCATCAGGGCCAACGGCTAAAAGCTCCGTCTCTGGGTTCAATTCCCCAAAGCAGTTTTCATTTTGCAAATGCCTCCCCAAACTATCAGAAAACCAAAAGTCCACCTCCTTTGAAGTCTGGCAAGAACCCCCACCCCCACCCCCACCCCAGATCAGCTTCTCTTTATTCCTGTACTTCCCGTACAGGCAGGCTTCTAGAAAACAGAGGTTGGAGAAAATGAAAGTCAATGCCAAATACTAACCAGACAGAAGAATAACTGCTTTTCCCCACAGCCCCCCACCCCCAGCTCTGGCATTACGGGCTGGGGGACTGGGCCCCTCTCCTGCCGCCGTAGATCTGTTTATTCTGCACTCCATAAAGGGAAACCAGGCCCTTCGCTGACATTTTGGCTTGGAGGGGGTGGGGAGAGAAGGAGGTCCAGAATTTAAACTCAAAACCAGATCAGCTTCGCTAAATCTCCTAGTGCTTTTTTCTGTGATTCCTCAATGGGCCACATTGTACGATTTGGGCTTTTAACTCTCCCAGCCTGTGCGCCCCCATCACTAACAGTCTGGCTCTGAGCTGCGACGAACGCCATAAACTGCAATGACCTCTTTTTGACTTCCAACCCCGCCGGTGCTCCCCAGATGAAATTAGGGAGCAGCAGGCACGCGAGGGGCTGGGCTGCTCCCCATTCCCACCACACTCCTGGCTTTTCTCTGCCTCTTCTGTCCCTGCGGCAGAGAAATCTGTGTCTATGCCCCAAACCTGGCTCTCCCGAGTGGACCGGGGCTTCCTTTAAACAATGAAGCAGGGAATTTCCTTTGTCCTGGAAATGTTCCGCTTGTCATCCATGTTATCCTTATCAGCAGACCACAGTGCACCGAGCAGAGGCCCTTCCATGCTTGGGACCCAGGGGGTATCATTGCAAAATGTTTTCTTCGCTTTTTCCTCTGCCTCGAATTCAAAGCCTGACCTTTATGGGCGGAATTCAATCAGGTCATCGCTCAGATTCCCCAGTGGGGAAATAAAAGTAGCACAGGCAAATCCTATTGTTTCCATTTCAAGAAGGTTAGAAATGCGTTCTCCTCCGTAGCATCCAACGAAACGGGACGGGGTGGGGGATAGAGGAGGTAATAAAAAGACCCTCAGAAACAGTTTAAGATCGTGGGAACAAAATGTAGACTAGAATCCCCCGCTCTCTATTTATACAGTCTGTTCTTCAGTACTGCTTTTGCTAGTTTTCAGGCAGTTCGTTTGTACTTGAACAAGTTCGGGAAATATTTTTCCCCTTAAACAACAGAAGAGCGTACAGGCGTACCTTGCTTATTGGGCTTCGTAGATGTCGCATTTTTGACACATTGAAAGTTTGCGGCCACCCTATGTCAAGCACGTCTCTTAGTGCCATTTTTCCAATAGCGTTTTGTGTCTCTGTGTCACAGTGGCAATTTTCACAATATTTCAAACTGTTTCATCATTATCATATTTGTCATTGGGATCTGTGATCAGTGATCTTTGATGTTGCTTCTACAACTTGCTGAAGGCTCAGATCCTGGTTAGCATTTTTTAGCAATAAAATGTTTTTTAATGAAGGGTTTCAGACGCAATACAGTTGCACGCTTAATAGACTAAAGTATAAATGCAACTTTTCCTAAGAAAAGTTGAAAAATCTTGTGACGTGCTTTATGCTGATGCTGGCTTTACTGCAGTGCCTGGAACTGAACCACTATCACCTCGGAAGTCTGCTCCAATACTTAGGAAGAGGGGTGGAGGCGTGTGGGAACGCCAGAGGCCAAAGGAATTGCAAAAATCAACTGCTAATGTTAACACTCTTGTATTCTGGGGCAGAAATAATTAATTGTATATGTTTAGTCACTTAGCAACCCTGAGCCCTTATTCTGAAAAGTTCAAAATATTTCACATATGTAGGGAGTAAAGTCTCTGAAATCAGACAGACCCTATGAGTTGCATGCACTTTGACAAGAAACTTGGGTTTTCTGCACTTGGTTCCTCTCAGGTAAAGTCTAATGACAGATGTAACCCATGGGCTGTGCTAGAAATGAAGTGCCAACGTGCATTGAAGGGCTCAGGACAGTGCCTGGCTCATCTGTAACTACTTAATTAATATTATTATTATTATTGTCATCATCATCTTTTTTTAGTTGCAGCATGCGAACTCTCAGTTGCGAATGCAGGATCTAGTTCCCTGACCAGGGATCGAACCTGGGTCCCCTGCACTGGGAGTGCTGAGTCTTGGCCACTGGACCACCAGGGAAGACCCCACCATCATTTCTGACATTACTGAAAGCTCCTGGAAAGTTGTTTTAAAGTAAATAAATAGGTAGAGGACACAGCCACTCCAGAAAAGACCTTAAAAGCCAATCCCAGTCTTAACCTCTGTAAAGTTTTAGACCAGATGGCTTTCTCTGAAATTCTAGCAAACACTCGATATAGAAAGCATGCGTCTTCAGCAGGGGTTTTTATTTTCTTCTTTTTGTTTTTGATCTTACAAAATGCACTTACGGCCATTTTTATTACAACATCACTTCGAGGTAAAATTATCATTGGCAGAATCTCTTTGCTCTGAAGTTGAGGAAACCAAAGCATGAGGAGGTCCAGGACCTGCTGAAGGGCTGAGGGCAGCTCACACTGAAGCCAGTGAGCATGACTTCCAGAGCCCTGTGTGCCCAAGAGCAGCCTTACTCTGCCAGTGAGGAGGTCTGCCAGGCTGAGAACAAGTCCAATCCATATGCTGTGGAAATCATCAAAGATGGAAAGAAGCCTTAGAGAATCTTCCTGCCCTTGACATTTCTGGATGCACTGCATATTCAAAACATATCAATCCTCCACTTAAATACACTTTTTAAAAAAAGTCTATAAACCAATACAAAGGAACTCTTATGTGCTCAGTCAACTACTACTCTGATCATGTCTTTGAAACCTTTAAAGTCATTGTCCTCTTGGGATATTCTTTATTCACTTACTTGCCTTTACTGAAGAAAATGGCTTACAGACCCACAGACAGTGCCTAGAGGCACTAAATGTAGCAGAGCAGTAGGAAGGCAGTATTTCATTCATTCATTCCGTGAACACTTCTTGAAGGCCTGTTCTCCTTCATGCCTACTTGTGCTTATCTTTCAGGGTTCAGCCTAAATGTCACTTCCTTGGGGAAACCTTTGACCTCTGAGACTGGTTAGGTCCCCATAGTACACTCTCCTGAAGCATCTTCTACTTCCTTCTTCACAGAACTCTTTGCCCTTATAACAACACACTCAGTATCTCTTTTCCCATCTTGACTGCAATTTCTGTACCAAAACTGCCTTGCCTGTCTTTTTTCTAACCACTGTATCCCAGGACCTGGCACATAGAAAGTGCTCAATAAATACACAAATATCACTACCATATTTAAAATGGATAACCAACAAAGACCTACTGTACAGCACAAGGAACTCTGCTCAATGTTATGTGGCAGCCTGGATGGGAGGGGAGTTGGGGTGAGAATGGATACATGTATACATATGACTGAGTTCTCTGTTGTCCACCTGATACTATCATTACATTGTTGATTGGCTATACTCCAATATAAAATAAAAAGTTATAAAAAAATAAATAAATATACAACTATGTGCAGGGAGCTGAGGTCTCAAAGACAAACTGGTGGGGTGTCTGCCCTCAAGAAGCTGACAGCAAACACTGAAAACCCACAATTCAGTGCTTGCCATGATGTACCAGGAGTCACTGAACTATCACCATCACAGAATTATATTCTGCACACACATCCTTACTTTATTCCAGATGCAATCTGAAAAGAACAAGGATGGAAGATTTCAAACTGCAGAGATTTTTCTGAAAATGCATGAGCCATAGAAATATCGACTCTTGATGGATTCTATACATAATCAGCATGAGATGATCCAAGACTTGAATTGGGCACTCACAGGTGCCCCGGAGTTGATTTGTACTTTCTCCTTTCTACAGGGCAAGTGTAAGAAAGAAGCAGAACCACAGTGGTTCATCACCCCTAAAACCATCGTGTAGTTAGTTAGCCTGCAGGGAGCTCTGCTCTATTTTCTCTGTAACATCTGTCCATCTTGATTTTAAACAATTCAGCTCAGAAATGCACGCCACTGATTCAGGGGTAGACACAGGATGAACCTTCTCAGTGATTCCAGTTGAAGACTTCCGAAGCAAAAGCTACCACAGCTCTGCTCAAGAAGAGGCCTTAGGGGGACTTCCCTGGCAGTCCAGTGGTTAAGAATTCTCCTTCCAATGCAGGAGGTGTGGGTTCAATCCCTGGTCCAGGGCACTAAAGATCCCACAAGTTGCGAGGCAACTAAGCCTGCCAGACACAACGAGAGAGCCCACACAGCCAAAAAAAAAAAAAAAAATCAGGCGTTAGGAAGGAGGTCAGATCTCCCCAGAGAAGAACTAGATGTTTATTCCTCACGGTCATTCCAAATCCACAGCAGGTAGAGCATGTCATATGATCGATTTTCCACGGGTCAGGGTCATGAAGGAGGGAGAGAAATTGCTCCATGCCTTGGACAGATCAAGCACGTGGATCCCGGTGACTGAGAATAACACAAAGCAATGGAAGTCCAGGGAACACACACTGGAGGGACACTGGGGTTCAAAGTCACCATTCTACCTACCCGTTTGCTAAATAAGTTACTTTGCTCACATTTAAACTTAAGAAGAAATCTACTTACAATGAATTAAAGGGATCTTGGAACTCAGAAAGCCAAGTCTCTGTTAAAAGGATGGAATCTACTGTCAGAGAAAATCATATATTCGTGGAAGGACACAGCATTAGAACTGAAAATGACCTTAAAAACAATTGATCATCATCCAGCATTTTACAAATGAGGAAAATGAAATCACCTTGTTCTGGAGGATTCCCTGTGGCTGAGGTCATTTTCAGTGAAAAGGTCTACAGGAAAAGCCCACACCTTTCTTTGACAAGCCCGATATACATTTAATCATCTTTTGTGAATATCCCGGTGACAGATTCCGAGTGCATCCATTTTATAGATGGGAAAAGACAGCATTATACTCTTAGAGGCCAGTGTAGAATTGGCAATGAAGCCAAAAGACTAGATGGTAGCCTTAATTCCAGGCCCAGGCCAGCACTGGTAATATTTGGGTAAAGATGGATATCCACATTTCCTTTGATTTTGCTTTAATGTCAGTCATAAGAATCAATGGAAATGTTAGTATCTATGTGGAGCACACATTGCTGACTCAAATAAAAATAATCCACATAAATATACTCTCCAACTGAATTCAGATTTTAAGACCATTTTTGACCTGAAATATACAGACTTGCATGGTCTAATACGGGAGCCACTAGCCACATGTGAATTAAATGTAGATTAACTAGAAGGAAATGGAATGAAATTAAAAACTAAGTTCTTCTTTGCACCAGCCACATTTCAAGGCCTTAGAAGCTACCTCAATAGTTAGGTTAGTGGCTACTATAGTGGATGGTGTAGAATAGGGCATGTCCCTCCTTTGTAGAAAGTTCTACTGGACATCCCAGATGAAGACAGTTTGCTTAATCTTCCACTTTGCCTTTAAGATCAGGTTAAGAAAACTGAGAAGTATTAATGAAGTTTCCCAAATCTCTTATCCTAAAAGTTATATAAGAACCACATCTCTCATGAGGTTTCCAATGAATTAGTCTTTTCCAAAACTAGATGTTTAAGCTTTCTACAGACCAGGAAAATAACACTATCCCTTCCACTCAAATAAATTTAAAACCAGAACGTTAACAGTTATTTGAAAAAGATGAGAACGTGTTAATTAGCAATTTCCAAATCTGTAACATCTTCAGGCAAGACACTGGACGTAGCTAAGATGGTAGGATATTAAGTATGTCTAGAAAACCTTTATACAATCTAACCGCCCAAAGATAGATACCACTGTCAAAACGAATTTTCTGCAAGGTGAGTTAATTTCCATGTGTGAGATGTTCTTCATAGTTTGAAATATATATTTGAGATGCTCTCTAGTCGCTTTACCTTTACTCCATGGTTTCGGTGTAGAAAAAACACAGAATACTCCTTCAATACAGCCTACAGATCTTGGTGGTCATTTGCTTTCATGGAGAAAGAAACGGTGGGGTTGATCTTAGCTGGACTGCGGTTCCTGAAGAACTAATAGATAAACGTCTGAGGAGCTCAGTGTCCACCCTGTGGACTTTGAAATCCCAATTCTGTTGGCGAAGAAGAAAGCCCTAATACCTGTTCAGAAAAAGATGTCAGGAGAAGCTTTTCATCAGAATCCTAAATGTCTGGATGAGCCTTTTAAAATGAAAAGAGCCAACTTCATTTTCCTTTTTTGTGTGTGTCTCATTATCACTTAGCTGCTTCAGTGTGGGTATAACGGCGGTAAACATCCTTCCCCTTCATTCCACCTCTGGTCACACAGTCATACTGGTTGTGTAGGGTAGCACGGAGAGAGACAAGCTTTCCTAAAATGTTACTGATGCAGGATGAGAACAAAGACACAGCTTGCCTGTTGAGTCTCCATGCCTGGGGGAAGAGCCACCATCATCTCTGCCTTCTGCTCCAGCAGAGGACCATCTTCAAAGTAGATGACTTCTTCCACATTGTCACCCCTTCACTCACACTCAAGTCAGTTTAAGCTTTCAGTTACTTCCACACTTAAACCATCACATCCCAAACCAATCCAGATTCCTGGATCAGGAGCGTTCAGTCCTACAGTTCCTACAGGCTGGAAGACTCTTCTTTTTGGAAGTGGAAGGTAAATCAGAGCCTATGAAAGGACTGAAATGTCAGCTCCCACTGAGTCAACCCACTTCAGTCCTGGTCCTGTGTTCCCACAAGGACAGGGAGGAGACAGACGAGGTGGTACAACTGGTGGGGGCAGTGGTTGCTCACTAGATGAGCATCGAAAAACCATTCGCAAGGGGAAGTGGTACAAGATACATGGCTTATATTCTAGGAGGGTTTTTGACTCTTTAAAGGCAGAGACAAAAGTTAAAAAACAAAACCTGAGTAGCATAGTTTGGACAAGGGAATTTTGTTTCACTGGTGTTTTCAGTTGGACACAACTCTTTATCAGCAGCACAAGCCTGGAATTCCTGAAGCTGCACTCACATCCTGCCATCGGGTTTTACGTAAAACCCCCATTGATGGGGATGGGAGTTTCACGAGGAGAACAATGGCCGGATATGAGGGAGGGGAGAGGAGGAATATGGGATGTTTGGTCTGTTCTGGTGCATTCGTAGGGGAGAGTGTCTCTACTAGCAAAGAGATATGAATAAATAGCTGACGAATTTTACCAAATGCAAGTAAGTCTTGGGAACCATGAAAGTCAGAAAAAAGTAACCCATGGACTCCATTTAAGCAACAATTATTATCTCTTAGGGCTTCCCTAGTGGCTCAGATAGTAAAGAATCTGCCTATAATGCAGGAGACACGGGTTCCATCCCTGAGTCAGGAAGATACCCTGGAGAAGGGAATGGCAACCCACTTCACTATTCTTACCTGGAGAATTCCATGGACAGCCTGTTATGTTCAAACATCCACCTGGATGAGAATAATAACTAAGATAATAATAACCAGTATTTACATTGCTGTTTACTCACTAAGTCATGTCTGACTCTTTGCAATCTCATGGACTGTAGCCCACCAGGCTTCTCTGTCCATGGGATTTCCCAGACAAGAATACTGGAATGGGTTGCCATTTCCTTCTCCAGAGGATCTTCCCAACCCAGGGAATAAACCCACGTCTCCTGCTAGGCAGGCAGATTCCCATAGCTCTTTACAAAGTGTTTTTTCTTCCACTTATTTTGATTCTTATTATTGGTCAGTATGGCAGTAGAAAACTTCATATTACTTACGACTGGTTTTATTTTACAGACAGGAAGGGAGGAGATGAGAGACTATCTAGCCCAAGATCACACAGCTAATCAGCTGCTTTCAAACCTATATTTTCACACTTTGAATTGCACAGGAGCCATTCTGCCAGCATCACGGTAATCTGCAAAACACTATAGCATCTCACTGCCCACCAGAATAAAGGTTTCTGTCACCTTTCTCAGCCAAGAAGCCCCACACCGCATTCCCACATGACACTGTGCGAACATGAAGTTACACTGTGTAACTCCGGCTTAATAGGGCTAACCAGCCTGTAACAATAAAGAGAGAAGAGTAAGTTGTCCAAATAAGACTCAGAATTGGAAATGACGCTTGCTTGACAACTGACAACAAGAAGCACCATGTAAGGAGTCGCTGAGTTGCTTGGCAAATGGCAGTAATTAATTAATGCTTTTCTTCAAGAAATTCAAAGCAATCTAGCAGGCCAGATTTTCACCAAAGTCAAGACAGAAGAGGACTGACTATTCCTCTTCTTTATCCTTTTGGGTAGATGGAGAAGAGAAGTTAAGAAAAGGGGAGAAACTTGTCCAGTGTCACCCAACCAGCCAAAGGCAAAGCCAGGAGCAGAAATCAGATTACCAGATGCCCCGTGCCCTTGTAAGCACTTCAGAGGGACCGGTACACAGGCAGAGCCTGGGACTGCTTCCACAGGTCCTAGGGGGCCTGCTGCGTTGGTCTCTTTTTCATTTAGCGCAGAGGTTTGTGCAGGTAGGTTCATCATCAAGGCTTTTTATCAAGTATGAAGAAGGAGGCAAGGGATGCACTTGCTGTCACTGCAGACAATGGACTGCCTCCAATAAGAGGGATCAGCATTAGCATTGGAACACCAGTCCACCTGGTCCATCTCTGGTGAGACTGACCATCCCATGGATAGCCTGTTGATGCTGACTGGCTGCATTAAGAGGGACTCCTGTGTTTCCCGTAACATGCCCCTGACCATTCCGGAGGAACTGAGCTCAGAGCACCCTGCCCTCCCAGCGGTGGGGACACCAAGTTGTCCACCTTCCGTCATATTCTTTATTTTCCCATAAGAGTCACCTTCACCAAGGCATCTGGCTCATAAATATCCTCGTTTTGTGCGCATACAGTAAACAGTCTCTCCTGTTTCCAATTATTTTAAACAATTAAGCATGCAAATGCCTGAGCAACATTTATTAAACTTCTTTGAGGAGGAGAAAGGAAAAAAAAAAGATCAACCAACAAGAATCTGAATCATCAAAGCACTCTTACAAAACCAGCATTTTGAGCCTTTAATTGGAAGTGAATCAAAAACAGGCGTGTGAAATTTTCCATGAAATACATACAGGGCCTAAATAGTTTTTTAAAAAGGTGCTCTGGGCGGAACAGAATCTAGATCCTGCCCAGTCCAAACTGATGAGAAGAAATGATTAATTCCAAGGTGATCCAAACCCAGCCCCACTGACTGATCGTGGCTTGCCTGTAACACCTTGCAGGGCAAACTCTGAGAAGGCAGAGAAGGAGGACTGCGATTTCCCTTTACAACAGTACAGATCAGAAAGTAGATAGGGAACCACAGATCTGCAGAACCAAGGACTTTAGAGGCCCCAGTGCCCAGAGGGGCAAGTCTGCATGCCTCGATGCCTCTTCCATGAGGCACCCTGGGAAAACTCTCTGCACACCAAATTTCCTGAAGCACGTTTCCAGACAAGCAGTCTGCCTTTTCTCTCTCTTTCTTGAAAAGTGCAGAAAGTACAGGTGTCCCTCGAGTCCTTGACTTCAAAAGAAGTCCTGTGTTGCAGCAAAGACCTTATTTGATCAAGACTGGCTATACTTGTTGCCCCCAATATGCTCTTATGGTAGAGAAAACTAAGGTCCGTACAGTCTGCCCCTTGTTTGCAAGGGTTCCTCATCCCTATATGCAACTGATCACAGACGTTTTATAATAGTATTTCTGATCTGTGGTGGGTTGAATCTGCCGAATGGAGAAGCTGAGGATATGGACAGCAAAATGTAAGCGACTTGAGCATCTGCTGATTTTGGAATCCTCGAGCCAATGCACAGGGTGGTACCAGAGTGGACTGTACGTATATGGTTTTCTACAGATAGCATTTTGGGGACTGAGAGAGATAATGCATGGGTCTTTGTTCTCTAAGATTCCTGACTGGTCACAGATGTAGGTACAAGGCTGGTGGCAGAGCTGGGAAAAGAAAGATCTCATGTTTTTCTGTATCAGTGCAGAAAATTTAGCCCTTTTCTCCTGGCATCCTCAAAGCAGGTTATTTGAGGCTTAGTATCCTCACTGAGCCCTTACCTACCCTCACACACTCACCTCACACCATACAGTTTCTGAGTGACTTTTTTCTCAAGATCACCCCTTTTCAAAGCATTTACATCTAGAAATGATTACACTGAGGATTGGGTTGGGAAAAATCAATGTGAATTATCCATGATAATTCCTGTTGTCTGAAAAATACATCTTTTGCTAGGGGAGCTATATTGCAGTTTCAACTGTTTTCCATTTCAAACCAGTGATCTTTGTAAAGAGAAAGGCTGCATTTGAGTGGCTGCATGACTGCTTAGATGCATCGGCGGTTCCTATGGAAAGTGCCCTGTTTGACCCCACAGGAGAATTATACAATGGCCAGGAAATAAGACTGAAAGGCAAAGAAAGCAGGTTCACCTGTGGATCCGATGAGGCTTGATATCTTTACTTGTGGAAACACTCTTATCGTGAAATGTAGGGAATGGATACCTGCGTTCCGCTGTCCAGTTCTCATCTTTAGACACATCACACCTTGAAACCTAGATACTTCTTTGGTATGATGGCCTCTTATCTTCTAACAATCTCAGGGGTGGGTACTCAGTGCGATGTCTGCCTTGGGCAATATGACAAATACAAGCAACCTTTTTTAACTTGACTGTTTTGTGCAGCCTGTGGGATCTTAGTTCCCTGACCAAGGATAGAACTGGGGCCTGTGCCTTGGAAGCACAGAGTCTTAGCCACTGTATCACCAGGACATCCCCAGGCAGCTCTCTTAGTAGTGTTCTCAAAGTTATGACCAACCTAGATAGCATATTCAAAAGCAGAGACATTTCTTTGCCAACAAAGGTCCGTCTAGTCAAGGCTATGGTTTTTCCAGTAGTCATGTATGGATGTGAGAGTTGGACTGTGAAGAAAGCTGAGCACCAAAGAATTGATGCTTTTGAACTGTGGTGTTAGAGAAGACTCTTGAGAGTCCCTTGGACTGCAAGGAGATCCAACCAGTCCATTCTAAAGGAGATAGTCCTGAGTGTTCATTGGAAGGACTGATGTTGAAGCTTGAAACTCAATACTTTGGCCACCTCATGCAAAGAGTTGACTCATTGGAAAAAGACTCTGATGCTGGGAGGGATTGGGGACAGGACGAGAAGGAGACGACAGAGGATGAGATGGTTGGATGGCATCACTGACTCGATGGACCTGAGTCTGAGTGAACTCCGGGAGTTGGTGATGGACAGGGAGGTCTGGCGTGCTGCAATTCATGGGGTTGCAAAGAGTCGGCCACGACTGAGCGACTGAACTGAACTGAACTGAACTGCTTACTGGGAATTAAGCTAAAGCCCTTTCAGAAATAAGGTGTAGAGTAGGAGGTGAAACCAAGTGGTAATGGGTAATATGGAGTCCTCTAAGCGAAAGAGAAAAGAAACACCTTTATCCCAATTTCTGGAATTTCCTCTTCAGTGAACACCAGTGATCCTTGGGATACAATTTGAAGTTTCTTTTCTTATATGCATGTTTCTAGAGTTAGAACTTCAAACAAAGATAAGCTGACATCTCTAAGTAAGAGATTCTTTGCTGACAGATTATGTTGAATTAGGGTGACAAAAACATAAACCCTATACACAGAGGTCTTCATGTGACTCCCAGAGGCATATGTGTGTATGGGGTGGAGGAGGTGCTCAGGAGGAGAATGGGTTAATTTTCCCTCTTGGAGTAAAACCAAACTACAACTGCGATGAGTTCGAGTGCCTCCTTGACCCCTGAGAGTTGCACCCGAGGTCCACCGTGACGACGCACACAGGGCAGGGGGGTACGCCGCAGGCGGTAAGAAAACCCAAAGCCAAGCACACGGCCTCCACATTGAGAATAAAACATTTTAAATAATAGGTTCTTCAGTGCTAAATGATGTTTGGTTCCAAGGATCCTTGGAGCTATGGTTTTCTTTGTTCTGCCAAAGGAAAAAGGAAATACATCAGGAAGCTGGGCCAGTCCACAGGAAGTCTCACTTGAGCTGATAAAAGGAATTGATGTGAGGTGGCTGGGGATGCAGTTATAAGTCAATCAGCCTTGAAATAACAAGAAATGCTATTCGGGAGAAACTGGAGCCTGAAGTTAGCCTTTCTTGACGACTCCCTTTTAACCTTGCAAAATGTCCCCTTCTTTGTCTTTCATAGAAACACATCCCCCATCAGATTTTTTTTTTAAGTGTGTGTAATTTATGTGTGTGTGTGTAAGTGAAAGAGAATGAAAAAGACAGCCAGAGTTAGATCCAGAGAGGAGAAGAGAAAGCATGAAATTGTATAAGAGGAAGCATCAGAGTCAAAGAATATGCTATTCTCTACTGAGCTACAAGAGCTTTTTTTTTTTTTTTTTTTCACATCAAATCATTTTGATAGCTCGTAGAGGGTGGGACGATCTGAGAGAGTGGCACTCACATATAGGCACTGCCATGTGTAAGATGGAGAGCTGGTGGGAGCCTGCCATACAGCACAGGGAGCTCAGCTTGTGCTCTCTGAGGATCTGAGGACCTAGAGGGGTGGGTTGGGAGCAGGTTGGAGGGAGGCTCAAGAGGGAGGAGATATATGTATACATATAGCTGATTCAGTTGTTGTACAGCAGAAACAAACACACATTGTAAAGCAACTAAACTCCAAGAAAAACAAATTTAAAAAGTAAAATGGAACCTATCAGTTTCCCCTTCCCTTGCCCAACTGCTACCCAGTCCATCTGCCAGCAGAGTCAGGCAGGGACTCTTAACCTGGGGAACAGAGGGCTGAACCCTTCTTAAGGACAGGATGTGGAGGATAGAGCGAGACCACAGACCCGTCTAGAGCAGAGGGGTCACGCAGACAAACACTACTGCCTGCGGGCTCAGTTGCTCAGTTGTGTCCAGTTCTTTGTGACCCCATGGACTGTAGCCCACCAGGCTCCTCTGTCCAGGGGATTTCTCAGGCAAAAACACTGTAGTGGGTTGCTGTTTCCTACTCCAGGGGACCTTCCTGAGCCAGGAATCGAACCCACATATCCTGCATTGGCAGGTGGACTCTTTACCAGTGAGCCACTTGGGAAGCCCACCACCACCTGCAAGGCCTCCATAGATGGACTGAGTTTGGAGCCTCAGTTTTATGGATGTGCATGTGTCAAACTGGCAACGGATCACAGAGGCTAAACTCTATGAACTTCGGAGGCAAACAGGATAAGGTTCAAATCATTGCCTTTCCACTTTCTGTCCTCTTGGCCTCGGATAAGCTATTTCACATCTCCAAAATGAAAACAGTACATACAGCATAGGGTCGTTACAAGGATCAAAAGGGACTATGTCCTAGAGACCAGACTTGTGGTTGCCAAGCGGAGGGATGGATTGGGAGTTTGGGATTAGCGGATGCAAATTATTACATAGAGAATGGATAAACAAGGTCCTATTGTATAGCACAGGGAACTATATTTGATATCCTGTGATAGACCAAAATGGAGAATATGAAAAAGCATGTACATATATGTATAACTGAATGACTTTGCTCTACAGCAGAAATGAACTATCCTTGCATAAAATAAAATTTTTTAAAAAGTGAGCATGCCCATAAAGGCAAAAACAGCTATTGGTACACAGTCAGAGCTCAATGAATTGCTCCTTCTCTTCCTTCTCCTGATTCTGATCGTCTGCCCTCCACACTCTTCCCCTCGGGTGGAAGGTGAGTGTGTCTGTTACTCTCAGGTGAGGAGTAGGAAAAGAAAGGCCTTAGTAAGGGCCACTGGGGCTCATGCAAAATGGTGGCTGATATGGTTTCAAACTGAATTGGGGCTTTTCAGGGTTGACTGTGTTTGCCCAAAGCCTAGCACCACTTCCTGTTTTAAGAAGAAGAAAAAAAAAAGCCTCCCAGAAAACTCACTAAGAGGCTCAAAATCCTTCCTGGACATCAAATATGTCCTCAAAAAAAAATTTTTTTTTAAGAGTTAAGTGTAAATGAATCAAAACCAGACGAATTCAATTTCCCTTCAATTAAACAGAATTTTTTTTTTTAATCCAAGGAAAAGGCACTTGGGACCAAATGTGTTTTGGGTTTTAAATGAGACCAAATTTTGGGAAAGAGCGTAAGACCCCCAAAACAGAGTCAGGCCCTATTCTTCATTTACATTAATGCAAAGGGATTAACACAGCTCCAATGTCGCTTGGTAAGAAAAACACCAGCTCCCAGAAATTCAGGAAGGCCCTCGTGAGACCCAGCCCCTCCCTGCCCAGCCTCCAACCGGCTCCCAGATCATTCTATGAATTATCCTTGGATTATGAAGAAGAACCACATAGGCTAGACAGAACTTCTGTGAGAGCTTCAGTCATCCAAGCCCTAAAATGAGAAATGCTTTTAAAGTCTGCCTGGGATTAGAGTCTTATAAACATGGGAGGTGAAAGGGACTTTTGAAATCATACCTTCATTTTATACATGAGAAAACCTTTAACACGAGGAAATTTACACAAATACTGTTGCAGGGAAATGCCTTGTCTAAGCTCCCAGAACTCCTTTGGGGTAGAGCTGGGGCTACAATTCAGGTCCCCAGACCCTTGGCTGGACAGTTTTTCTCTGTATTTTACTGCGAAATGGAATCGCAGAGTCTCTGAGAGCAACACATTGGGGATAGAATGACAGTGTTCAGCTTATTCTTTTTTACAAATCTATTTCTAGTCCCTCTTTTACATCAGTTTTTAAAAGGATAAGAGTAATATATACTAGTGATTTAAAAAGTCAAATACTCCATGTTTATAGTGTGAAAAGTAAAAGTCCTGCCCATAAGTAGCGGCTGTTAAAATCAAAACACAAACACACACACACACATCTATCTATTATGATTATTTATGCATAGACAACCTCTGGAAAAGTATATCCATAAATAAAAAAACAAACTTTCATCTTTTTTTATAGAAATGGAACCACACATTTTGTGATGTTTTTTTCCATGTATTAAGATACTTTGGAGAATTTTCTAAGTCAGTGTGTATACACAATTGATTTTATTCCACTTAACGACTACATGATATTTTTTACCTGAGTCTTCTAAAATCAATTTGTCTAGTACCCTATTGATGGATATTTAGAGTTTTCCCAATTCTTGCCCTTACCAACAATGCTACAAAAGACATCTTGTACATTTATCTTTGGTATTTGACTGAATATGTCTGATACATTTTTAGAATTGGAATTATCATCAAATTTGTATATAAACACTTAACATCTCAATAAATGTTTCCAAATTGCCTCCTAGAGTGAGTGTACCAAGTTAGAGTCCCACTAGCAGGAATAGTGAGACATTTCCCTTTACTCTTTCTGCCATGAGGCAATAGTAAGCTGTTTTCATCTTTGCTATCCTCATAGGTGATAAATGTTGGAATTTCATTAATTTCATTTGAATATATAGATGCCTGAGATTCTTTTCATATGCTTTCTGACCATTTATATTTCTTTTTCTAGCATTTATTTATAGCATCTTTGGTCTATTTTTCTGCTATGTGGTCTACCTTTTTCTTACTTATTTGTAAACAGTCTTTATTATTATTTTTTAATTGACTTTTATTGGAGTATGATTGCTTTACAGTGTTGTCTTAATTTCTGTTGTTGTTTAGTCGGTAAGTTGTGTCCGACTCTTGGCGACCTTACAGACTGCAGCCTGCCAGGCTTGGGATTTCCCAGGCAAGAATACTGGAGTGGGTTGCCATTTCCTTCTCCAGGGGATCCTCCCAACCCAGGGATCGAAACTGCATCTCCTGCATTGGCAGGCAGATTCTTTACCACTGAGCCACTAGGGAAGCCCTGTATCAGTTTATATATTAACACACACATATATCCCCTCTTTTTTGGATTTCCGTTCCATTCAGGTCAGCACAGCGCTTGAGTGGAGTTCCCTGTGCTATACAGTCGGTTCTCATTAGTTAATGTATTTTATACACAGTGTCAATAACGTATATATGTCAATCCCAATCTCCCAATTCATCCCACCCCACTTCCCCTTTGGCATATTTGATCTTTATGTCTGTGTCTCTACTTCTACTTTGTAAATAAGAGCATCTATACCATTTTTCTAGATTCCACATAATCTTTGTGTTTTAAGACATGTGCCCTCTGCTTGATGGATGGGAAATAGTCTTTCTCGGTTTCTCATTTGTCTTTTCACTTTACTTACGGTATTTTTCTTGATGTCAATATACAAAAGGAGGAACTAGAGCTGAGAAAGGGAGAATAAGAAGAAGAAAGAGTTTCCTTGGCTGAAACCCTGGATTTCCAAAAATGTCCATTCCAGGACTAGTATCACCCCGAGTAAAAGGGCAATTAAAAAATTATAGGCTGGGTGTTACCCTTGGGAAAATGTGCCTACACTTCCTTGTAATACAAAGCCATGGATAAAGAGGCCCTTAGTGAGTACTGCTTCTTTTGGAAACTTTAAAATCAGTGAGCAGAGAAACCTCTACCCTCTAGATGCCTAAAAGAAGCAGTAAAGACATCCGGCTCTTGTTCATTTATATAAAGCTTTGTGCCTGGCAAAAGTTTTCAGTGTTTAGTTGAATGAGTAAATGCATGAGTAAGAATTAAGTGATAAATCCCTAAAGACAAAAGAACTCTTCAAGCATAAGAATTTCAACCTAGGGAACTTCTCTGGTGGTCCAGTGGCTAAGATTCCATGGTCCCAGCGCGGGGGCCCTTGGTTTGATCCCCAGTCAGGGAACTAGATCCCACACGCTGCAACTAAGGGTTCGCAAGCCACAACTAAAGATCCCGCATGCGGCAACTAAGACCCAGCACAGTCAAATAAACAAAAATTTAAAAAATAATTCCCCCTAAATACATGCATCGATATATATTGTAACAGCGTTGACAACTCACAAACTGGGTAATTTTATATCAACCTGTTTGTTCTCACATTTCTTCTACAGTCCTGCCAAACTGTTCACTCTCAGACTCCTTCTCATGGAAAATCAATGAATTCCCATATATGAGACCTAAAAAGTCTCTTCTTGGATTGTTAGATTCCAGTAGACACCTGAAACCCACAGCGGTCTAGAAATGCAGAGTGGAAGCTCCCACGGCACCTGTAACACTGATCACCTACACGTGCACACTGGGGTGTGACACGCGGTCTTTTGTTCCTGGGGACACCTGTCGCCATCTGAGAAAATGGGCCCTGCCGTGGGGAATGCATTTCACATTTCAAGTCTGCATTCTCTTGGAAGTGAAAACTTACATACTCTGGAATTTTGATCATGACCTAAACGGCAGGCACACTGTTCCCCAAAGAGGGAAAATATCTCAAATATTCAGTATTTTGGTTCATTTTTGTGGGTAGAAGCCATTTTTAAGCTGTTGAGAAGTAGATCTGAAGGCTCTGAAAAGGCGTCTGAGCACCTGATTTCTGGTTGTCCTTGGAAAGATAGTGATAAGTCACATAGGTTTTGGTTTGCACGGGTGAAATCTCAGTATTTCTAAGTGAGATGATGGGCCCGGCCAGTCTATGAAAGTATGTCAGATCTGTCTGAATTTCCATAGAAATTGGATTTGCCTTTCAGGAAACAGCTTTTCCTTTTGTCTCTTCTCATTTACTATCTGCTGACTCATTCTAAAAAGGAACTAAGTTGGTAGCCCAGGATGGATGGCCTGGTTGAAAAGACAGCTTGTGGCGAAGTCTCTAGAACACTGTGAAAGAAGACACAATCAGAGAAGGGAAGGAGAATCATATTTTTATCAGATCTGGTGAAATCGAGTTTCTCCTCTCTGCCTTGACTCCATATTTAATAATCAAACAGCTGACAACATAGTCTGGTACCCTGAATCTATGACTGGTTGTCTAATCCTTTCTGCTACTTAATTCTTGCGGCCTCTGATAAGTGATAGAGCCACTTCCATCTCCATTTCTTTTTCGTTTTTGTTTTCCATCTCCTAAGGAGCAGGATAAGACTAGGATGAGATTCCATTCCTGACAAATTTTTACAGTTATATAGATCAGCCCTCTACTAAAAATTTTGTGATTCCTCCTTTCCACATGTTTTGCAAGATCCAAATGCTCACTTACAGTATTTAAGATCATCCATAATCTATTCCATCCAATATTTCCACTTTACCTTCTCCTTCATATGCCCCACCCCCACAGTATTCTACTTTCCTAGAAAGCCCTTGACCCATATCTTCCTGTGCAAGTCCTACCCATCTTTCAAAGTCAAGGTCTACCTGGGCCAAGAGGCCTTGCGGCTGGTGTGAAGAAAAACAAACAAGCATTCTGGAAACAGAAACACACTGGGCTTGAAAACCAAGTATGTCACCTATTCGCTGTCATCTTAGGGTTACTTAACCTCTCTGAACTTTCATTTCTCCCTGATAAAACAGAGATGTGACGATACTACCTCCCAAAGGGTTGTAGTGAACATTAAATGCAAGGATGAACATGAAAATGCTTTGTAAACAGAAAGGGGCAAACACATGACTACTTCTGTCTTTTCTGTGTCTCTCCAGTTGAAATTGCTCTTTCCTTCTTCTACTGCACACACACTACTGCATTCTGCTGGGTGTGCATGCACACACACACACAGCTTCTCCTCCTGCTGTGTCTCTAGGGCAGGAGCCCTTTTGCCACCAGCCTGGTGTCTTGATAGCATTTAGTACCTAGTTCAGCCCCTGCCTAACAGCCATGCAGCAGACCTCCTGACCTGCATTAACACAGGTGGCATCAGCTTATGATGCCCATGAGACCAAGGTGACAAGTTCCCATAAGACCAGCTCGCTCTGCGCAGAAAAGGGTTAGTCCATAGACTGTCTAATTCTGTCAAATGTCCAAGCCATCTGTTAAGATGGCCCTAAGGGTGACAGTGCGGGGACAGACAAACTCCATCCATTGCCTCTAGGGGAATATCTCAAAGTCTGGGCCACTGACGTTGGGTCTACCAGGTCAGTAGAAAAAGTAGAGTGATATCATTTAGCAAAACTGTCCCACTGCTTTGCTTTCCTGTGAATGGGAAATATAGATAAGCATAAAATGCATCCCATGAATGGGATGAACACCATAGATAAATATCATTGAAGCCACAGAAAATGAAACAGGGTGTCATTTTCTGCAGAGAGAAAGACACCTGCATAGCTCTGAGATTTCAAAAAAACCTATTATGGCTGGTTGAAGATTTTGTGAGACTGTGTGTGTGTGAGTGTGTGTGTGTGTGTGTGTGTGTGTGTGTGTGTGTGTGTGTGTGCAGGTAGAGGCCAATGTCCTTTAGTCTTCTCCATTTGTCACAAAGCAACAAACAAAAGATAAGGCTTAGAAAAACTGTTTCAAGACAGGCCAAAAAAGAAAGACTTGTTATTCAAAACAAAACAAAAACATTATTCTCTACCTACATAATGCAACTGCTTGTCTCAAATAAATGAAAATAGTAGATGTTTTTCATTCCAACCCTAAATAGTTAGGTCCTAATCTGAAAATCTTTTTTATCAAGCTTCAAGCAGGATGAGACTTTTCCCAAGAAGACAAGGACCTTGCTGAGGGCCTGAGTGTTGACTTACAACATAGGGATATTTTCTGGTATTTGAGGGATGATAAAGGCCTCAGACCATTAGAAATCCAGCCTGGTGGTTCATCATTATAAAAAATTTTCCAACTTTTTCTTTTGCTGGGGCAACTCAATGCTAACATTTGTCTAACGTTGTATTTCTTTAAAAAAAATAGATTTGGTTTAAATGAACCACTTTTTAAAGCCAGTGCCAAGTTAACTGTTTGACCCCAAATAAAAAGAGACATTGAAATTCTAAATCTTATATAATGCAGCTGTTATTAAAAGACCTACTTACTACACAGACTGGAAGGTAGACCCATAAGATACATTCTAATGCATCTGAATACATTCTATTTCAATAGTCAAATATTCACTTATTAAAAGAACTGAAATAGTAATTCAGCCCACCTGTCCCTGGTCTGTAAAGGGGCCTATTTAAGTAAAATACTCTCTTTCTTTTTGTCTCCTGGTAGTGGAGACCTTGTTTGTCTACAGAAAGAGGAGGATTTGTTTTGGAGAACAGTTATGTAAAAATCCTATACAAACATTTGAGATTTTTTTCTTAAGTATGGAAATACATTTCTATTAAATAAGAGAAACAGTCTTTAGTCCAAACTGTCAAGATTCTCCATAATTTTTTTAATGGCTTATCTGCCTCCGTCTCTCTTTCTCACACATACACACCACTTCCAGGATCCTACAATTCATAATAATGTAATGAAAGCAAATGAAATGTTCCTAGGAAATGGAAAGAACACTGGCTGAGGGTAAGGACCCTCATTCTTACCCTGACTCTGTCGCTAGTCAGCTGTGTGATCTTGGATAATTCAGCAAACACCTCTGGGCCTCAGTTTCCCTCCCATAAAACAAGGATATGGAGCTAAATAACCACTAAAGCTCTAAAGTTGCAGTCCTGAAAGCCTGAAGTGGAACAACAGCAGACGTGGGAGGAAGCTTTTTTGGTAGAAATTATTCAGGAACAAAACAGGATTCACCGCTTGGTGACTCCTCAAGGGAGGCAATTCTCTGTGGTCACCAGACAGAGACACAGCTTGAGGTGCCCTGAGTTTGCATGAGTCCAGGTGCTATGAAGGTTAATTAAAGGCACAGGTAGGGGAACAGTTCACTCCCAGAGTGAAGGCAGCATCCATCTTTAAGGACAGAAGTAAAGTCTTTGTTCCCGGGTACCCCTCACTCTCAGAGAAGGCAATGGCAACCCACTCCAGTACTCTTGCCTGGAAAATCCCATGGATGGAGGAGCCTGTTGCTTTCTTCCAGGGGGCTCATCCTGAAGTTTTCCAACTGGACACGCAGTGTCCGTGGTGACTTGCCGCCTGGGCCAGTATGGCTTATGGACTCTGATGGTTTTCAAAGCCCAGCTGACACTTCAGCCCTCCTTTCCCATTTTGTTCTCCCCACATGTACTGTTGTGTGGTGCGGTGCTTTCCCGAGGTAAATGATGAAAACTGACTGTATTTATGCTCAGCTGGGACTCTGTTGGAAGCACCGTCCTGACCATCCTGGCTATCTAACCACATCCCTGTCTATTCCCTAATCCGCTTTATTGTTCTTCAGAAGACGTATCAGGTTGGGCACACAATTATTTATGTATGTGTCTGTCTCCTCCACCAGAGCATAACTTCCAGCAAGGTTTTGATTCCTATCTTGGTGGCTCAGACGGTAAAGAATCTGCCTGCAATCTAAGAGATGCAGGTTCAATCCCTGGGTCAGGAAGATTCCCTGGAGGAGGGCACGGCAACCCACTCCAGTATTCTTGTCTGGAGAATCCCATGGACAGAGGAGCTGGCGGGCTTCAGTCCATAGGGTCGCAAAGAATCAGACACGACTGAGCAACTAACACTTTCACTTTAGCCTCAACACATAAAGCAGAGCTTTGGAACATAAGAGACACCTAATTAATATTTGTAGAATTAATGAAGATGTATATAATAAATCCAGACCTATGAACTAATTTTCTGGCCAATTGATCCCCACAAGCCCTGTCCCCAAGGAGAAAGTCAACTAACATACAGTCAATGAAGGTACCAAACTTTATTGAATCCTTACTGTGACTTATGGCAAGAAGGTACTTTGGCTCCACTTTACAGATGAGAAAACTGAGTCTCCCAGAATGGAGACTGAGCCTGGGTTCTCTGACTCCAAGTCCCCAGTTCATTTCCCTATTCCATTCACCACATCTAGATTTTCTCTGATTCTTTCCCCATCTTTAATGGTAGCATACGCACTGACTGAATCAAGCTTCCACAGATGAAATAAACAGATTCAATTGAAGACTTCCTAGATCTAAGATGCAATATTTGAAACCAGGTCATTCTTAAAGCAGCAACCAGTATCACGTGCTTTTCAACAACTGATAACATCACCGTGGGGGAGCAGGGCGGGGTAAGGTGTTGTTTAATATTTAGACGGACTTGCCTGTGGCAAATGAAGAGTGGAAGGGCTCCAGCAAATGTTGGTGCTCCCAACGTGATGTGCAGAGCCTTCCCAGGAGACATTATTGGAGAGAAGAGAGCATGATACAGAAGGACTTATTATAACAAGAGCGATGAGGTTGAGGTTTTGTAATCACAAAATAAAAAGCTTCTGCAAAAAACCTCCCTGGCAAACTAGACCAAAGAGCTTCCCCAGTGATGAAACCCAGAGGTATTCTGAAATATCAACATGCTTTATAGATGAAGAAGAAATACGCAGGTGCATAAAAATCACATCCCCAAATCAGTCAAAGATGATGTGTCAAGGCCATTCAAACTACAAATACACATTCTGGATTTGTGTCTACAAATTCCACATGGTACGTGCTGTCTTCTGAGCTCTCTCAATCTAGAACTGGATTTCCTGAACTTGGAGTTCCATGTTCTTGCAAGAGCATGTGAGCAAGATATCCTAGGAACTGAAATGATTGGAAAGATACTATTGCAGAGGTAATTCAGTCCCACTGTTTCACTTTTACAGAGTCTGAAGCTCAAACTGGCTTCGTGGACTGTGCATCCTCACACAGAGACCAGAAGTCCCGGGGCCTCTCCTTGTCCACGTCCTCTCCACACATAGTGTTGGAACCCCTGTGGGAGTGGGGTCTGGGAACCCCAAGATCCGAAGGTCACACATGAACAGGAAACTGTGGTTTTCACACAATTTAAATACCAAAGTATACACTAAAGACTCAGTCCTTCAGAACGATGGGCAGTTCTGAACGCTGGGCAGAAGATGACGACCTGAAAAGCCGCTGCTCTGCTGGTCGGTCTCATATTCAGGCAAGCTGGATGGGAGATGGAAGGTGCCCCAGGGGAAGGTCTGGATGGACTGATGGGCTTCCATCACCCCTGCAGCAAAGAAGCCTGTCACCCCCACCAGGGTCCTGGCCTAAGCTTGCTCTCACTGCTGGCCATGCCAATCCCTGCGTGTGCATCTACAGAGGTTAGCACATTCTGGGTACACAGACCACAGCTTCCTCCCTACCCTCAGGGCCTGTGCTGAGAGGTCTGAGCACTGGGGAGACATTGCTTCACTTCTCCTTAGGGTGTCCACATCAAGACCCTGGAGCCATCTTACCACCCTTGCGGGTCAGAGGGGCCTTCTGGGCCAGTGGCAAGTGTCCCGGTGAGGGGAGTTTTCTAGACTGGAGCATCTTATTACTAAACCAGACATACCGAGACACTTGCACACATCCACCAAAAGAAGGGAGAGAGACATTAAATGACCAGTGACAGGACCCCCATCTACTGGTTCCCCCCCTACAGCAACCTCATCTCCTCAACTGACACCTCACCCACACACTTTAAACTGGAGGAACCCAGACTCACAGAGGCTCCTTTTAACCCAATACAATCAGTAATCTCATCTCCAGATTTTCAAGTTCCTGCTGTTGGTGCCTTTTACTTAAGTCAGCATATTTCAAACTCTCAGAAGAAAAAAAAAAAAACAACTTAGAAAATAAAACCACTACCCCACCCAAATGATAAAAATCTCTTGAATTCTCCAAGCCCAACATCTGAGCCTCCTCTTACTCAACCCTGAGCAAAGATTTGATTCCTTTGAGTTCGGGGAATGGTGGGCTCTGCCAGTCCCCTCCTCACCAGCCTAACAGATTTTCCAGACCGGCTCGGGCTTGCAGTTGTGGGGTAGCCTCGCAGCCAACTCCTGGTCCCATTCATTCCTCTCGGTCCTCTAAGGCCCGTCACATTAGGGGCTGTCCCTCCTCTCTGCTCCTGACCCCACTTCCCCCTTCCAGAGGGAGCAGGCAGTGAACCCTCCTGAAGTCTGCGGTGAAACCCAGACCCTGACCCGTCCCTCTGGGCTGCATTTGGCAAGCTGGACCCGGGCGCGAAACAAGAGTAGGAGTGGGAGTAGGAAGGATCTGGCCACCTGGCATCCCCCAGGGCGGCCGGCTCAGGGCTGCTCCCTTTAGGAGGAGCGGCTCCGCAGGCGAGGGACCCTCCTCGAGAGGCGGGAGGGAGTCCTGCCCCGGAGCTGGCGCAGCCCGGGCGCGGAGTGCCGGAGCCGGGCGTGCGGAGAGCCGCGCGAGCCGTCCGGGAAAGTGATGCCGGGCGGAGGAAAGGCAAGGAGAGTCCGGCCCGTTAGTCCCGGGGAGTCGGCAGCTCGGCAAGAGAAGTACCAAGAGGAAGGGAAACCGGCCCGCGCTGACATGTAAACAGGGCTTCCACCCGGAGGAGCCCGCGCACACAGATCCCCGGACACACTCACTCGCACCCCGATCCGCCTGCAACCAATCCACTTGCCCGCCCCTGGGCCCACCCGGCAGGAGACCCGGCTGCTGGCGGCTGCGCGCCCGCCCCCGCCGCCTTCGGCCTCGGGGGAGAGGAAGCCGCCGGCCGCCCGGCGGGTGCCCAGAACCGGGACCGGAGTGCCCGGCTCGCCGGGTGGGAGTGGGGGCCCGGGAGGTCTCCGGCCCCCGGCTGCGATGGGCGCCCGGCTCCCAGGGGTTTCACGCCGCCGGCCCCACCCGCACGCAGTCCGGCCGGCAGCGCCGTGGGAGGGGGCCGGGCTCCGCTCGGGGGCAAGGGGTGCGGGGGAGATCGCCCTCTCCGCGGAGCCCGGCGGGTCGCGCCCCCGCCTTCGAGACTCGCCACCGGAGCGCGGGAGGAGACGGCGCGAAGCCGGGGTGCGGAAGGAAGGGAGAGTGGCCACGTCTTCCGGGACCCCGGCGCCCCGCGCCCAGCCTGCCCGCCGCCTCGCCGCCCCAACCGGCTCCGCGCCCACCGACCGGTCGCTTACCTTAATAGTCCCGTCCATTTGGCCAAGTCTGCAGCCGAGCCCCCCAATATTCCACACATTGACCCGGTTACAGCCTGACCTCGCAGCCCCTTCGGATTAGCCCGGCGCGGCCTCTCTGGCGCCCTGGGCCCTCCCTGCGTGCCCCCCGCGAGCGCCCTGCCCTCGCTCCCCGGTGCACGTTTGTTGTTGTAGCGGAGCGAAAAAGAGACAGTTAACCGGATGAAACTTTTTTTTAGCTAATTTTGGGAAGTGACTTCACTTTGCGAATGGGGAGGAAGTCCTATCTCTCTCTCTCTCTCTCTCTCTCTCTCTCTGTCTCGCGCTCTCCTCTCTTCTCTTCTCTCCCCTCTGCTCTCCCTCGTCTTCCCTCCCCCCACACCCCCTCTTCGCCGCTCCCCCCCCCCCCCGCCGCCGCTCCTGCTTTTCGCATCACACACACTATATAAATATACGCGGAGATGCCCAGATACATTCATGCGCTGCGCACACAGGATACTTGTTCCCGGGAGATAAGGGCGAGCTGGGAACAATGCCGGGGTCCACGCCCGGCGCTCGCGCCCTGATTCCCAAAGTCTGCACGAACCCACCCCGCCGCCCCCCTCCCCAACCTTCCCCCAAAGTCCAAGACCGAACGCCTTTGGCCTCCTTCCTTTTCCCGGGGCCGTTGGCCGAAGGTGGCCCTCCTGACTCATTCACTTTCCGTTTCTTCCCACAGATACGTTCATTAATGTCTTTTCCAGCCGGAGTCAAACTTTTTTTGGGGGGGCGGGGGGCGGAAGAGTTTACTGGGGCTAAGGATAACCTGGAGCCTACCGCCCGGGAAGATCCGGACGCAGACCGAAGCCGACAGACCATTCGAAAGTGCATCCAATGGGAAGTTTTCCACTCCGGGCGCTCGGCTGCGGAGTCGCACAGATTCGCGGAGCACCCGCTCGCCCAGCGACGCGGACGCCAGGCGGTTTCGGACGGACCCCGGCCGTCGGGGGCGTGGACTCGGCTCTGAGCGCTGCGAGCTGAGGGACGTCCTCGGGGCGGCGCGCCTCTGCTCTGGGCTACTGGAGAGCTCCCGGCGCCCGCCGAGGGCCGGTCCTTGAGGCACCCCAGGCCACCTCTCCGCGCCTTCTAGGTCAACCCCCTGGCGCATACCCCCGACCCGATGGCCCAAGCCCTGGCGCCCGGGTCTGAGCCGTCCAGGCAATGCCACCTTGGGCCCCAAGAAACCTACGCTAAGACGAGATGATCCGTCCAGGCTGGCCGGCGGGTCTGCAAAGCCCAGCAGGCAGCATCCATGAACCGCCCCAGACTTCTCGCGGGGAGACCCCCGGGGCCGATGCTCCAGACCGTCACCCCGATCCAGTCCTGAGGCCAGCCTCCCCTCGGCCCGCCTTGCAGGGCCCTGCGACCCGGAGGCCTCCCGGGTCCCCCAGCACTGCCCCCCTCCCGCTCTAGCTGGGGCACGGAGGGGACCCTCGGGTGCTCTCGGCCTGACTCCTCGCTTCTTTCTCCCCGACTTCCGAAACAGGTTACCTTGTCCACGCTCTCCAGACCACGCTTTGGACTTTCCCACTTTTATTTAAGAGTCCATCCGGAGAAGGAGGGGGAAAAAATCCAGAGGAGATCCGAGTCAATTGGAAAGAAAAAAATTCAAAAGGGTGTCCACAGCGGCGAAAAAGGTGACTTATTAATTCTTTATTTCTTCAGGAGCACTTGAGCCCGAGAGCTCGTTGGCCTCCCTCCCTCCCTCCCCCCACCCCCCTCTCGAAATTAGTCTCATCAATTCAGCTCCAATTTTGGGTTCGAATACAGACACGGGTCTGAACGTGACCAGACCTGGAGTGGCGGGTGCAGCTTGCCAGCAATTGAGACTTGGTGTGTGTAAGGGGGAGTGGGGTAGGGGGATGCGGTGGGGGTTGGATGGGGGCCGGGCCGGCCCCCCCCACCTCCTGTCTGCTTCTCAATCCAGGGGTCTGCTCGGGGGCTCCCCTGGGACCGCCACATCTGGTTACCGCTAGCGGGGTCAGTCCCCCCCTTGCCTGGGGCCACCAGTTCTGGAGTTCAATTAAAAGAAATCAGGCTTAACCCTTTCCTCCCCTCGGCCCCACCGCCCGCCCTCTCACTCTTCTCTTCAGCGTTTCCACATGCTTTCCAGAGAGGAAAGAGGTTAAAGGGAAAGGAAGAATGAATTACATCCTTTCAAACCCCAAATTGTTTCCTTTTCAGCCCAGACTCTGCCGACCTTCAAACGACAACAAGGCTTTCAGGAGGGCGCGGAGAGACCGCTTCCCACCCAGATCCGACCAGAAACCCGGCACCCTCGGCCACATTCCCCCTCTTGCAGGCAGAGAGAACTCCACTCTACCACCGGAGGCCCCCTTCCTGGCGCTGGGCAAACACTCAGACCCTTAATGGCCACCGCAGGCCAGCCAGCGGCTCCCCTTTCTACACCCAGTCCTCCCCCCAGTACTTGAGAAGCTACCCCTGTGACAAAACATTGGCCAGGCAGCTCTTCCCAGCTCCTATCCCAACAGCTAATAACAGACTGCATTCACTGCTTTGGTCAGTAAGTCACCCCAACATCCCTCGTACCCCCTTAACTCCTTTTAGCAGAAGCTGCCTCTCTCCTTGGGAGAACTCAATGGGGGACGAGATTAAAATGAAGACTTGCCCTCCTGACTGAGCTGTGGAACTCAACAGCACTTTCTTTTTCTGCCTGTAAAACCAAAGCTTCTGGCAATTTCGTAATTTTGAAGGTGGCGGGGAGGGGGAAGAGGCTGGCATTGGCATAGCTGTCATCCTTTAGTGAGTCACTGACTGGCACTGATGCCCTGGCTTTTGGAATTTACCAGCCCCTCCATGAGGAGCTCCTGTCGGTTCACAAGCTAGTCTTCCCAGAAAGAAGAGCCCCCACCCCAACTCTGAAAAGCCTTCAGAGAGAATCTGAGCCTCCTTGCAACCCGTGTTGGCATGGTGGTGGGCAAAGCTGCCCACTTATGTAACTCTGGGTTTGAAGTCCCACTCCATGGCTGCTGCTGCTTTTTTAAATCCCGAAGGGGGAAAGAAGCCCTAACCAAACACAACAGTAAACAAGTCTGCCCTGTTTAATGTGGTTACCACCAGACATCTGGAAAGATGGTTTGATCCTGGCAGCTCACATTGTTTTCACGAGCAGCCAAAGAGAATATTTCGAATGTTTGCATTGAGACAAATTGATAGAGAGCCTGTGGTGAGGCGGCTGCAGATGAAAACTGTCTTGGAGCTAGGCAGGGGGGAACCTCTCCCCTTCTCTTGGCTCTCCCCACCGCTTCTCTATTTTGACCCCCTCTTTTGCCCTCTCCCCTTTCCCTCTCCTCTCCTTCCTCCAGGCCCAGCTAGGGGCTGGTTGGTTATCCCAGCCCACACACTTGCTCACACCCTTTTCCTGGCTCACCAGAGACTGCCCTGCCTCTCCCTTTTCCAGACTGGGCAGGGTTGGTGAGCAGCACCTGGTGCCCGCTACCATCCTGCCCACCCCACCAGCCCCGCTGGCTTTCAAGTCCGAGGAAGCTCACAGCCGAGGGAGCCCTGGACCAGCGCTTAAAACAAAAACTATCCACTGGGGGAGCGGGGGGAGTGGACTAACCAACAAACAGCCCATTACATGGTTCTAAGGTCACTTGCAGAAAGCATGCCCGGGGGGGCGCATATTCTGGAAACCTTAGGACTTGGGACCTTTTTCACTGCAACTGTGGTGGGGTGACTTGCCTCTAACCATCCGCACGCACTTGACAATATTTTCAAAGATGCGGAAGTCCTGCTTCCCCCGGGAGGGGAGCGGCGGGGGTGAAACGTGTCTTGGCTCGCTCAATGTCAGCCCTTTTGACCCGGTCAAGACTTTTCCAGACGAAGCTTCCCCGGGTTTCTTCGGCCCCGGCCCGGGTTGGGGGTGGGAGGACGCGACAACCGGAGCCGGGTCCCTGGGGTGCCTCCAGACCTCGGGACGGCCGGTCACTTGAAACCCCTGAAAGATGCCAGGCTTGGCAGAGCGTGTGGGGCGGGTCCTTCCCCCTCCGGCCTCCCTCCTCGCGGCCCCTCCCGTCCGGCCGCCTCGGCGGGTATTCGAACTGGCAAGGCGGGTGGGGGAGGGGGACGCGGGGGAGGGATGGGCGAGCGAGCGCCAAAACTCCAGACTGCACAACTGCAGCTTCAAGTGTCTGGCCCCTCGCTCGAGGCCATAATTAATTTGAGATTTATTTTTATTGGAGAACTCGAGTCTCGTCTGACCTTAGCCAAACAAGGCAGCTCGAGCCGCCCCCTGGACGCGCTTGAATGCCGGGGAATATTTCTGCAGGAAGGCTCTGCAGGCGCGCCTGCTTTGAATTTGTTTCTCAGACTTCATCTACTCACAGATTGAAGGAAGATTTAGAGCCTCTGCCGGCCCGGCCCGCTCCCCACGCTCGTTCTTGCCTTAGCGCCAAGAGGGTTCAAAACGCTACGTGGGAGGCCGCGGCGGCGGGAGGGCCCAGAGGGGGAGGGTCTCTGCGCCCCGAGCCCGTGGCGCTCCCGGGCCGGGTCCCCAGACCACGCGGCGTCGAGGAGGAAATCCCAAGGGAGTCGGAGACTGACCAGAGAGCGCAGGCTGACAAGAGGTGGAGACCAGCCAGGTGCCAGGACCCTCACCCGGTGGCGGCGCCTGGATGGGGGGCTTGGGGGAGGGGAGAATTCGGCCTCTCCCAACCTCCAGCCGCCAGCCTCCTGGCCACTCCAAACAGCGTTCAAAGTACAGACCTGTGTCCTTGAAGCGCCGTTTCAGGACCTGCCAGCCAGATGCTGCCCCTGGGCCGTGCCGCGGCGAACATTCTGGGGCTACCAGCCTCCTCTCCTCTGATTGAGGGGGGGTGTCTCCCCCAGAATGCGGGGTGGGCTGAACCAGCAGGCGAGTTGGTGGGGGAGCGAAAACTAGGAGTCTGAGACGGAACGTGGAGGACCCTGCCAGTCCCGAGTGGGGCGGCTTGGGGCCTTCAGGGATGGGCTCCCTGCGCTCGGACTCACAAGTGCCTTGTCCCTTGCGGGCACCTCGCGAGGACCGGGTCCGGGTTACTCCACTGGGTCTCCTGCCCCTCCCCGCTATCAGCAAGTGGAACGTCCTGCTCGGACGTTCGCACTGGGAAACCCAGCTCTGTGGGGTTTGTATTCTGGCTGTGCACTTACCCGCTCTGTGGCCTTGAACTGGTTGCCTAACCTCTCT
This sequence comes from Bos taurus, assembly GCF_002263795.3. NCBI lineage: Eukaryota > Metazoa > Chordata > Mammalia > Artiodactyla > Bovidae > Bos > Bos taurus. Next base: position 32,048,073 of record NC_037356.1, on the reverse strand, counting down.
GTGCCTCAGCGTGTTCGTCTGTGCGTCGGCGTTTTAAGAGGTTCTACCTCAAAGGGCTGTTGTACAGCTGAAGTGGGTGTTTAGACCTCGCCTAGCAGTCAGCACAACTTTGCCCTCCTTGTTTGTATCTTGGCTCTGTCCCTTGCAACCCATGTCACAGTCACCTCCCAATGCCTCAGTTTCTCATTTGCAAAATGGACCACCAACTAGGGTTGTTATTAGTATTCAACAAGTTAGTACAGATACAATGCTGTCCCCCTTTCCCTTGCTCTTTCCAGCCTCAAGCCCGCAGCACTCTCTTGAGCGGTCTTCCTTAAGCACTTGGAATCTAGATCGCTGCCCGGTGCAGCGGACACCCTTGGTTCCCCAGGGCCCGGCTCGTGTCCTGACTCCTGGGGCCCGGGCGCCTGGACCCCCGGGGTTTGTCAACAAGCTCGGAGCCGAGTGCCTGAAGCCGAATGGCAGGGGCTTGGCAGCCGGGGACTGTTTGTGCCCCTCTGGCGAATGGCAGGCGTAGGGAGCCTGCGGAACAGACCCAAGATTGTCCGCGCCACGCGGACCTCTCGCACTCATCAATGCACCCCTTTGTGCAACAATACAAACTTTGTGGCTGCTGAAAAATCCATTTTTTCCCCTTGAAAAGAGCTCCTGCGGCGAGCGGCTACCCTGGCGGCCAGAACTCATAGACTGCCGCCCCTAACCCCTCCCCAGCGGCCCTCTCCCAGCGGCCGGGCCCGTTTGCTGTCTCTCTGACTCTTGGCCCGGGGTCAGGCTCCCGGGCTCCCTGAGGTTTTGGGTCCCCGGGTGTTTGCACACTCGAGGGGTCCCAGAGGATGGGAGAGAGACGACAGCTGCCCGCCCCGAGGCCCTTTGCAGCCTTCGGGGCAGAGCCGGGAATGAGAGCTGGGTCAGCCGTGCCCCGCATCCCGGGATCGGCGGGCTGGGAGGGGTGACCGCGTCCTTAACCTCTCGGGAAAGCTGGCGAACCCAGCACGCGGTAGTCTAAGTATGCTCTGCCACCTCCTGGGAGACACTGGTCCACCCAGCCGTAGCATCCACTGATTCAGTCTTTCATTCATTCATCACGGAGAGATTAAACACCCCTTCCCCGCCAAGGCTCCACAACCTGGCTTCCCCAAAGTGCCTAGAGACACCTTCAGACCGCAGGCGGGGAAGACGCTACTTGGTGTGAACGGATTTCCCTTAAGAGAAACAGAAACAGCAATGGACGCATAACTGGCGCCCCCGGATGAGACCCGAGAGTGCCCACGCCATGGAGGTTCCGGATTCCTTCGAACGGTCACTCCACGGGCATTAGCGGACGCTGGACGCTGAACCGGGCGGGGTGGGGGGGGCGGTGAGGGTGGAAACTCTAGGGGCGGAGTTTCGAGAAGAAGGGGGCGGGGCCGAGACCCAAGAAGTTGGGAGTACTTTTGACGAACCGCAGTGGTCCTTCCTTTTCCGAGCGGGGGAGGCTCTGGGCAGCTACCTGGAAGGCGGGAGGTCGCGCCTGGGCTGCGAGAGGACCTCCCCGCGGTCCCCACCCCGGGCGGGTCCTCACCCTCAGCCCCGCCCCGCCGGCGAATTTTCACTAAACGTGTAACCCAGATGTCCTGGCCTCGGTTTGTTTACATTCTTGGGAACTGTTGTGGAAAAGGAAAAAAAAAACCTAACTCCCTTCGACATACTGTCAAATATAGGAATCTGAGCTTTCGACAGGCCGGGGGGGCCAAGGAAGCTGGGCTTGAGGACTGGGGACTATCGAGCTCGTAGGAGGAGCGCGCCGAGGTCACTCGCCTGCATCCGCACGCACACAAGGGCACGCCCACACCCTCACACTCGCGTCCGCGCACACCCTCGACTGGGGGAACCTGCTGTGCGCGGCGCGGCGTGGGGCGCACGACTTACAGGGGCCAGACGCTGGCCCGAGGGTCCCCGTGCGGGTCTGGGCTTCCCTGCAGGGCCCTCGCACACCATTCTCCCAACCGAAGAGGCCAAGAGTCTTAGTCCTCAACCAGGGATCCCCCATCCGATTTAGTTAGGGCCCCTAGTCTAGACACACCTGCAGAGAGAGCGGTCCGTGGCCCCCACCTCTTTAACCGGAAAAGGAGAAAGGGACTCTAGGTCTGGGCAGAAGGTGAAGGGCGGGCTGGGGTGGGGGTGGGGGGACATTACCTGTTTAAAGACGCTGTCATGTCTTACCTTGACGTAAGACGACGTGTCAGGGACTGTCTGAAACATCCTGGGTTGGTGAGGAAGGGTCAGGAAGGCCCAAGAACCAACCTGTGTGGAAGGAACCTCAGTCACTGTCGAGTGGAGCAGGGTGAGTCCGTGGGGGGTATGAAGGGAGAAGGAAAAAAGAGGACAGGAAAGCTGCTGGGTGGGGGGGTGTGACTCCAATCCCCCTGGACCATCGAGGGAGGGTGGGACGCAGGTACCCTTGCCCTTCCTATGCGTCTATCCCCCAGGCTGCATGCTAAGGCGTGTCTCTTTCCTGCAGTCCCGTAACCTTCTCCTATGGGCAATTGTAGACACCCTTCTCCCCCAGGACCTTCCTAGTTTGGTACCTGGAGGTGCAGGGGGGTGGGGGGGGTGCCTTGGCCAGAGAAGAGGTGGCAGCTAGTATAGGGGGAGACCTCCTCACCAGTGCCACTGAAGGCCCCAGGAAACAGATATTTATAGAGTTGCCAACCCTGGGGCCCTGGCAGCACAGATCGTCTGCTTGACCTACCACCCCTAGGGCTCCACCAGTGACCCTCTGTCTCCCTCTTCCCTGCTGGGGGGCCACTTAGAAAGGTACCCAGGCTAAGCTTCCAGAGGTCTACAGAGGCCCCTTTCCCAGAGTGACTCCCTCCATCACTTTCAGAAAGAAAATAGGGTTTCCTGCAGAGACAAAGACAATGAAGGAGGGGGCCTTGTTTCTAGTGGCAGGGGAGGTGCTGTCTGAGGCTTGAATATTTGGACTGAAGGGAGTGAAAACTCCTCTCGGGTGCCAGGTGCCTCTGCGTGAGTGAGTCTCTCTCTTCTTGGCCAAGTCTGGCCGCTGTCTGTCTCCTCTTTCTTCCCTTCCTCTCCTAAACCATCTCTAACGTGGCAGGGTGCAGCTTCTACGGCAGCCAATATGTTTCTGATAAAACACTTTTCTCCCCACTAACAAATTCCAGCTTTTTGGCTCCTGAAGCCACAACAGACATAGGCGTTCAGGGACCAGGTACGTCTCTCTAGGCTCCTACATTCCCATCCACGGTTCTCTCCCACTGCCCGCGCTCCAGATTCGCCCCATTTTCTTTGAAAGTTAGAGTGAAATCTGCAAGAAGAGAGCAGGAGAGGGGAAAGGACAGAAAAGAAAACCCGGGAGATAATGAGAGAAAGAAAGAGCCCAGAAAGCCTCTTGGATGCAACTCGAGCAGGCAGCTGGGACACTGCATGGCCCCCAGAGATCCTGAACCAACAGACACCCACCTTCGATACCTCATCCTGCTCCCCTTCCTGCTCTGCCAGCAGGAGCCTGACTCCGGCAACTCCAGGGTGTTCAAGTTCTTGGTGCGAATCCTCTGCCCCTAGACTCCAGACCCTTGGCAGAGTGAAATTAAATCTGCTGGCTGTGACTTGTGCCTTTATTTCCAGCGTACCCAGACAGGCGCCCTCAACCCCAGCACATCCTCGAGGCTTCAGGAACCACTCAAGTCTATGCGTCTCCTCCCCTCCAGCCTCTCTCCAGCTCTCCTGGTCCCACTCCTGCTTCCTCTCTCTTTTCTGTCTTTTAATTTGATTTCCGTTTTCTTATCAATATCTCAACTGCTGTCTGATAAATTGTTCTAATGGACAGCCACCCATCTGCCCCCAGCTGCTTTTCCAGAGACCCCCTCTGTGTTACTTGGAAATGTCCAGGATCACCATAAACCATCATGTTTCAAAAATGTAGAGACACACAGCTGAGTCCAGCAATGAGGAGAGGTGAAAACCAGGACCTTCTTTAAGCTGGCTGTTTACTTTCAAGTGATTGCAATGCAAAGAATTAGTCTTTACATTTAAACCAGACGAATGACCTCTATTTTGGTTTTTCAAGCCTTTAGTTACTTCTTTCTCTTGTTTGGTCCTCCCTAGATATATCCCTCCTGATTCACATTTTCTAGGCGGCATCTCTAAGAGCAAAGTGGATTGTGTTAGGGAACCAAGGCTATTATGGGATTTTGATTTTAAAATACACATTTTAAAACACTCTTGCTCTAGCACAACATTGTAAATCAACTATACTTTAATAAATAAATAAATAAAAGATACTCTGGTTAAGGAGTGGTTTCTGGGTCCTTAGATTTGTGTTTCCTTGAAATTTGAAGGTTGTTCAATCCTTGCCTTCCAGTGGTAGACCTGGGGGTCAAATTTGTGGGTTCATGCTCACAGAGCATTTCAGTTGCCCCATTCCAGGGCCACTCTCCACAGACCTGGCCTGGCTAATGGTCCCCTCCAGCCTGGGCCATTTTCCACATCCTGGGCTCCTCTCTCCAGAGCCTCCTGTAAAAGGGAACACAGCTCACCGGGCCCCAGACCAGAACCTTGGGGTGGGGGTGCGAGTTTCAAAGAAGGGAGTAGAGGTGACAGGTAAGAGTAGAGACTGTGTCAATTTGTAACAGCAAAACCTCCAGCTCTGTGCACCTCTGAGAATTAGTTTCTTCAGCCTTCCCCTCCTCTTCCTTCCTGGGGTATCCAGATCGGAGGCTACTTCGGTACATTGAACACTGAAATTTTGTTTAGTACCCGCTCCCTCGTCTCCGCCTCCCCGCTTCCCCCAACTGACTCTGGAAATTTCTGACCAAAAGGTAATGGCTTGGATTCCGTTTCTGGAGAAAGCACGCTTATCACCCAGATCTCCCCATGTGGGGGGTATGGACACCGGCGGCAGGGTTATTCATTATTTCCTTCTCAACAATATCCCGATTTTTCTCTCCATCCCTCCCCCAAAGCTCAACATATTGAAACATTTTGCTGCTTAATAAGAGCGGCCGGGGAGAGCTGGGAGGTGAAAGGCCAACCCTGGACCGTGACTGGGGCTGCTGGGTCTGCCCGGCTCTGCGCAGACGGCTGGGCTGCCCCCGCCCAGCACATTCCTGGCCACGGCTTAGGAAAACATGACAGCACTGGGGAGGGGAAGGGGCTGAAGTACCAGGGCCATGGCCCCGTGCTTTGGTTCTTGGGATTCTTGGAGAGCTCGTCTTCCCTTCCAAAGGGAATAAACACTACTGCACACAGCCATGAATAAAACAGAAGGTGCTTCGTTAGGTAATAATTCTACACTGATGTCATGCATTTTAAGGTAAGTTCTTTTTAGGAAAGTTAGAGATTTGAAAATGAAGAATGAAGACTTCTGCTGTCATAGAGGAGATGAAAATCTAAACAGATTGTCTAACTAATGCCTCACCACCCAGGTTAGGTTTTTCCATCGTTGGTTCTTCCTTTACTTTCTTTTTCCCTCCCTCCCACTCTTTCTCCTTCTACCTTCCTTTTATTGAAGGTGATTTCTAAGAGATCCCTTGAGTACCTGCCCCTAGATTTTTAGCCCTTTTTTCTTTATGTTTTCACCATTGGCATTACATCTTTATTTGTAAAGATCCTCTGGAGTAGGAAATGGCAACCTGCTCCAGTAGTCTTGCCTGGAAAATCCCATTGACAGTGGAGCCTGGCAGGCTACAGTCTATCGGGGTGCAAAGAATCAGACACCACTGAGCAACTGAGCACATACATACACACATACTATCTAAGATTTGCTCCCTTCATTAGACTATAAGTTTCCTGAAGGCAGGAATTGAGTCTGTTTGGATACTCAGTTTCCATACTGCAATTGACCAGCAGAGAAGTAGAACAATTATTTAGCTCATGCAAGCTCAGTAGCTCAGTCGTGTCTGACTCTTAGCAACCCCATGGACTGTGGTCCGCCAGGGTCCTCTGTCCATGGGATTTTCCAGGCAAGAATATTGGAATGAGTTGTCATTTCCTACTCCAGGGGATCTTCCCAAGCCAGGCATCAAACCCATGTCTGCTGTGTCTCCTGCATCGGCAGGTGGATTCTTTACCACTGAGCCACCTGGGAAGCCCAATTTTTTTAGCTACAATCCTCCTTTCTGACCAAAAACTAAAGAACAAATGCAAAACAAACAAATGAAACCATCACATTGTTATTAAGGAAAAACTAACAGGAAAATTATACCTGAGTGAGCAATCCTGATTCATTTTCTGCTTTGCAGGGTTACATGAAATCAATGCTCATGTATTGGTTTCATTTTTATATAAATGGCTTAACCAAGGAGCATGTGATCATCCCTTTCCCCAAGCGCTCTGGGTATGGTCAGCTGGTGGAAGTATCCCATCTCTGGGTTTGGTACCAAACTCATCAGGGCTGTGTGTGTGCATGGAGGGTAGGGATAAGGAGGTACATACTCATGGCTTGAGCATGTTGTCCTATTTTCTACTTTTCTGGTACTTTTAAGAGCCAGCAATGGGCATTCATCCCAAGGGTCATGCAAATAATAAAATCTTGTTGGTCCTGGGGAAACAGATGAATTGAGAACGAAGTGAAGAATAATCTGGAATCCCTTTCAGAAAGGGTTTCAGGGCTGGATGTAGAGCTGGAAGCCTGCCTTGTTTGTGCAGGTATGGGGGTGGGGTGGGGAGGGTTCGGGATGCCCAGAGGGGAAGTGCCTATGGCCCTAACCATGCAGTCTGGGAGCAGAGGTGGAATGGAAGTAGACCCAGGTTCCCTTATCTTCCTGGAGGACATGACCAACTCCCTTTGTCACTTGAAGCCTTCGACTGGCCAGAAGAAAATTGCTGAAATGGGTAACAGCTGCCTTAAGAAGCCATGAATGAGAGGAGCATGAGGGGGAAGAGGCAGGAAGACTCAAGAAAGCCCTTATCCTTTCAACTGTTTTCAAAGGAGAAGGGGTGGGAACTTTCTTGCTCCGGGTACCAGCCTGCACCAAGCTGCTTCCTTGGGCTGTAGATTTGCAATCCAGAGCTTTGGTGGCGGGTGACTCTGGTGTGGAATTGAGAGATCAGGCCTACCACACTGGGCCATCCATGGGTTGTTAGCAAGGCAATTCAGACCAGCTTTCTTATTTGGCAAATAAGAAGGATACGATTAGATCATCACCCGATGCCTTCCAATCAGAGCACACTATAATTCTGTGAGATAATTTAACCCCGGAAAGGCTGTGAATCAAAGGCAAATTCACACACTAGGGTTAAAAAGTCAGTTCCAGTCCTGGTTCTGCTCGTGACGACTGGTGTTAGGAGCTGAATGGTGTTCCCTTAAAATTAATATGCTAACACTCTAATTACTTTTCAGAATGTGACCGTATTTGAAGATGGGGCCTTTAAAGAGGTGAATAAGGTAAAATAGATGGGCCATAATCCAAAAGGGCTGGTGTCTTTATAGTGGGACTTCCCAGGTGGTACTCGTGGTAAAGAACCCGCCTGCCAATGCAGGAGATGCAAGAGACAGGTTTGATTCCTGGGTTGGGAAGATCCGCTGGAGGAAGCATGGCCACCCACTCCAGTTTTCTTGCCTGGAGAATCCTACTGACAGAGGAGCCTGGAAGGTTACAGTCCATGAGTCGCAAAGAGTCAGACACGACTGAAGTGACTTAGCACGGACACAGGTCCTTACAGTAGAGGAGATTAGGACACAAAAATGTGGGAGCGCAGAAGGAAGACCAATTGAAGACACAGCAAGGTGTCCAACTGCAGACCAAGGGCAGAGGCCTCAGGAGAAACCCAACTTGCCAAAACCTGAGTCTAGACCATCTAGTCTCCAGAACTATGAGAAAAGAAATTGTTTAAGCCACTAAGACTTTGGCATTTTCTTATGGCAATCCTCCCAGACTAGTACCACTACTGCCGCTGCTGCTAAGTCGCTTCAGTCGTGTCCGACTCTGCGACCCCATAGACGGCAGCCCACCAGGCTCCCCCGTCCCTGGGATTCTCCAGGCAAGAACACTAGAGTGGGTTGCCATTTCCTTCTCCAAAGTATGAAAGTGAAAAGTGAAAGTGAAGTCGCTCAGTCGTGTCTGACTCTTTGGGACCCCATGGCCTGCAGCCTACCAGGCTCCTCTGTCCATGGGATTTTCCAGGCAAAAGTACTGGGGTGGGTTGCCATTGCCTTCTCTGAGTACCACTGAGGAATGGTATTTTGCTATGATTTGGTTTCTCCAAGCAGGTAAAAGGAATTGACTATGTTGATTCAATGTTTCTAGAAACTGCTGTGATGATCAATATCTGTTTATTGTATATCCCCTCTGTTTGGGGCCATGTAAGGCCTTACGTATAAAGCAATGTTCTTGTCTTTGGGGTTCATTCTGCCCTTGATAAGGTCCAAAACCACACTGAGTTTCAGTGTCCTGTATGGATTTTTTTTTATTGCCTTTGCTCCTAATAATGAGGAAGAAAGGAAGGAAGTTGCTTCCTGCTCTTCCAAGACACAACTTCAGATTTTAAAGCATAGCCAGTGAGGGATTCTGCCCCAGATAAGATCCAAAACCACACTGAGTTTCAGTGTCCTGTATGGATTTTTCTTGTATTGCCTTTGCTCATAATGATTAGGAAGAAAGGAAGGAAGTTGCTTCCTGCTCTTCCAAGACGCAACTTCAAATTTTAAAGTATAGCCAGCGAGGTGTCATGCACCTTATCTCTCAATGTCTGTGTTCTCTGGTGGACAGACTGCAAACCTAGATTGAGCTCCTACAAATTACAAGGAGAGAGAAGGGGCGGGAAATCTGCCCAGGGAGATAAGTGCAGGAAATAGAAGCAGTGAGTTGAACAGAATGCATGAGTAGAGCAGTCAGACTGACCGGGGCTCTTTAGGTTTGTGTGACCTGATTGATTCTTTGGTTCCCATCACATAACAACACATACATACATTCACGCACAAAGGCACATTTGTACATATTCTCAGTGTAAAAGAACATCTACCTCAGCGTGAGCAGTGTGGGATGCACAGCAGGGAGCATCCAGAGCCAGGGTGGAGGATGACTGGGGCTCAGCCACATGAACAGGTATAAAAGAAAGCTCCTCCCCCAGCTGACAGAGTCACCCCTCACTCTCACTTATACATCAAACATGTGTAAAGCTTCCCAGGACTGGGGATGAAGAGGTGAGGTTATTGGAGAATGAATGGGACCATGCTTTAAAGCAAAGTGGTGCTCAGAAGACCAAAGATTTTTTGTGTAATTTAGATTCATTCTTCTACAACCCTAAGCAAGTTTTCCCTCCCTTTAAAGTTATCTCTTCGTGGATATCAGTTAACTAATTTTATTTTAGTAGATAATCCCTGAGGTCTTTTCCACCTTAAATTTTCATAACTCTAAAAACCCTGGTGGCTCAAACAGTAAAGAGTCTGCCTGCAGCGTGGGAGACCTGGGTCTGATGCCTGGGTAGGGAAGATCCCCTGGAGAAAGAAATGCCACCCGCTCCGTATTCTTGCCTAGAGAATCCCATAGACAGAGGAGCCTGGGGGGCTACACTCCATGGGGTCACAAACAGTAGAACACAACTGAGAGACTAACTTGCACTTTCAAGGGGTATATTACTAATCCCATCTATGGTTATATTTTTCCAGGTTATTGGGAGATGGTCTCCTTCCTTGCTTCTGTTTAAAAACTGTAGAATGTTTCCTTTTTCTAATAATGCCAGTGTGATTCCAGGTAGGGTGATGTTTATTCGTCACAATGAATTAAATCATTCATTCATTTGTCAGGGGTGGGAGAATGAGTCATAAAAAAGACCTGAGTAGTATCACTTTGCTATTTCTGAGAAGGCAAAGGCTTGTAAAGACTATGTCATCTTTGCTCTATCAGTCTGGTCTCTGCTGCTGCTCTCTCGTGCCCGACTCTTTGTGACCCCATGGACTGTAGCCCACCAGGCTCCTCTATCCATGGATTCTCCAGGCAAGAATATTGAAGTGAGTTGCAGTCTGGCCTTACTCAACCCTAAAAAAGAGGAAAGAGAACAGAATTAAAAGAAAGCATCAGGTTCAGGACCTCTTGTGAAAAGAGTTGCCTTCATAATTTAGAGGGGAATGAATTGGTAACTAAAGGGTTTGAAACATAATTACACAGAGTAGGGCAGCTGGTCCATCTCCTTGCAACTTTGAAGTAGAAGATAATTGTGTTGGTTGAAAAAAAAACACCTTTGGGGTACCCTCTGAACTCCGGGAGTTGGTGATGGACAGGGAGGCCTGGCATGCTGCGATTCGTGGGGTCGCAAAGAGTCGGACACGACTGAGCGACTGATCTGATCTGATCTGAGGAAAATGCCACAGAAATGAGAGTGGACTTACCCTGACTGCCTAGGATAGGATAGAGAAATAGGATTCCATATTATTTGCCCTCTTCCTTCCTTAATGACTCTAATTTAATAAAAAGAAAAGATACGTGTATATGCATAACCAATTCACTTTGCTATACAGCAGAAGCTAGCACACCATTGTAAATCAGCTGTACTCCAATAAAAATTAATTTTAAAAAAGAGAAGAAAAAAACACAGAAAAAGCCAAGTTGGGCCAAGGCCAATACTATTTGACATGAAGGTCTTTGGCTCTTTTTTTAATGAAGATGATATTAGTGGGGTGATGAATAGAAAATTGAGGAGAGATATGAACAGTATTGGGCTTTCCAGATGGCACAAGTGTTAAAGAACTCACCCACCAGTGCAGGAGACATAAGAGATATGGGTTCAATCCCTAGTTCAGGAAGATCCCCTGGAGGAGGGCATGGTAACCCAGTCTAGTATTTTTGCCTGGAGAATCCATGGACAGAGAAGTCTGGTAGGCTACAGTCCACGGGGTCCCAAAGAGTCAGGCACGGCTGAAGCAATTTAGCACGCACGTATAAACAATATTCCTCATATTTTAACACCTAAGGAGAGTCTTCTAAGAACTGAGAGACTTTTAGCCAAGCGCTTCCAACTTCCAGAGGAAAAAGATACTATGTAAATACTTGCCTGATCAAATACTGGTCTGAAGTGTCATTATTATTATTTTGGTGACCTTCAGCTTTGACGGACAGTGGACATTGGGGTCCTGAAGAGAGTATGGCCGCTCAGCATCACTTCAATGCACACAAAACAATGAACCCCACTAAACACAATGAACACTGGTGACCCACTGCCTGCCTTGTGAGTTCCTCTAGGGAACCTGGCTCTCTTAGATAAGAGATCAAAAGTGGAGGGTATGTTTTCATTTTCTTGGTGTGTGTTTTTAAGTCAGACTTTGTAAAATAAGATGTCTCCTAGAATTCTGGCTGAGGGCAAGAGGAGCATAGATGTATTCCAAATCCTATTTTATCTTTGTAAAAGATCAGACTGGTGGGTGGCACGTAGATGAACTGAGTATTTGATTCAGGAATTCTCATTGTTTCGAAGGGATCTGTAAGCTGGCTTTGGAAAAAGAAAGAAATTATATGTCACTCTCTGCGCAGCTTGCGTGATGCTACCTTGGCTCTCTTTTACAAGAATTGTCCAGAACACAACAGGGTGGGGTGGAGTGGACCTTGAGGACATAGGGCTCCCCTTCAAGTGGGTAGTGCTCCCTCCTGCCCCCTCTCACCCTCTTCCCTGAGCTCTGACCAGAGAGTGAGATGGCCTGGGTGCAGCAATCAGAACTTGCTTGATTTCAGTCCAGCCAGTCCCAATGTCCTTTGTTAACTCAGCTGGCCACCTCTGCTGGCTGGCTTGTCCTTTGAGGTCCCTACCTTTTTCAGTCCAGGAACATTTTTATCTAAGGGCCACCAGCAGCAAAAAATCAGAACCAGGCAGCAGTGTCCCCACCAAACATTGCTCCAGTTAGCTGGACAAGCGGCAAATGGACAACATGTCTTCAGCTACTAGCTAGGGGGGCAGGTACCCCAATCTTTTTACACAGCCCCAGGTGATTGCAATGTGAAGCTACATGGAAGCCAGTCTCTTCATTGCCTTAGGAATTCCTCAGGTCAGAATACCAGCCAGGGCGACCATTCAGCAAGTTGTTTGGCTTGGTTTCCTTGCAAGGACTGACAGGGGTGGGTGATGGTCACATTTTTTTCAGTTGGGCAGTCCTTTCGATCTGGAACCAAAATAAATTTTGGCCTGCATCTCGAGCAGAGAGACTAGTCATAGCTGTGGGGCCCAGGACCCAGTGACGATAAGGACTAGTAATCTTGAGTGCTTATCTCCTCCTGTATCTGGCCTTCTTGCTTCTATAAAGTAAATTGGGAAATCTCACCACAACAGGCTTTCCTGTGAGGAGGCTGGCATTTCCTGCCTGCCCCAAAGGGGACAAGGATGGAGGGAACATATTGCTGATGCTGAGGCCACGAACTAGGTGATTTTCAACTGCACCCACTGAGATCAACAATGGTGTACGTTTGAGCTACAGAGGTGGTTATTTTCCAGACACATTTTCCACATAGTTTCCTATACATGGAATAAGAAAAAAAGAATCCATAGTTACTTGCTTGAATACAAACACACACACACACACACATAAGCTCACTCATACATATGTACTGCATGGATATTCATCTGACATAAACTAATAAAACTGACATGCTCCGACAAACTTCACACCATTAAATTGGTGATATTAAAATTAGGTCATATTTTAATGCACTGGGGAAGCTGTTCTATAAACGTCACGGTTTAGCATTTTTTCAAATTTTATAAACAAATATTGCTTCTGCAAAGCGAATTGTCTCTCCTCACCTCTATTTTTATTCCAATCTTAACAAGAGTGCTACTGAAAGGTCATTTATGCTAATAAAGATTTCACATATTACTTCTATCAAAGAGACACCAGTGTACGTAGGCAATTTGATTTTGTTCTACTATCAGAACATTTACATGACATGTTTTATGCAGCCTTTAGAGTCATATGCTATTGGAAAGGACTCTAGAGAATTCAAATTCAATTGCCAAATGAAGAAACAGAATCTGAAACAGAAATTACATTTTTATGCCAATTTTTTTTTTGGCCAATTTTTAAATATGCTCTTTCAGTACATGACACGATTATTGCTATCATCATCCTTTACTTGTACTTGATGAAAAGTGAATCGCAAGTGAGAAACCCGAGTCTCTTAGAATCATCTTTTACACATTACCGAAGTAACTTGTTTTAGACATTATCTAAGTAATTACATAAGCAGTTTGTCAAACTTTGCAGGGGGAGCCGCAGGGCCTGGCTAGAACCCAGATCTTTTAACCTCTAATCTCATATTTCCTTGTTGAGTTTCTATCGACGTGACCCATGAAATAAAGTACTTTTCCATCTCCTTTAGGTGGTGTTGGGGGCTGGTTTTTCACTAACAATGCCAGTTCACTGCCTTCATCACTTCCTTTTCTCTTTCCATGTTTAAGGCATCCAATGTGACCTTCCACTTCCCTTCCCTTCATCCCTAAAGGAAGAGTGCAAAGATAGCAGAGTTGAGCTTGCATAACCTTCCCCAAATGTCCCTGAATTACGTAAATAACCATCAGTTCAGATCAGTTCAGTCTCTCAGTCGTGTCTGACTCTTTGCGACCCCATGAATCGCAGCACGCCAGGCCTCCCTGTCCATCACCAACTCCCGGAGTTCACTCAGACTCACGTCCATCGAGTCAGTGATGCCATCCAGCCATCTCATCCTCTGTCGTCCCCTTCTCCTCCTGCCCCCAATCCCTCCCAGCATCAGAGTCTTTTCCAATGAGTCAACTCTTCGCATGAGGTGGCTAAAGTACTGGAGTTTCAGCTTTAGCATCATTCCTTCCAAAGAAATCCCAGGGCTGATCTTCAGAATGGACTGGCATGACTACAAAAATTTAGCATCAGCATAACACCATTCACAAACTACAGACTATTCCAATTTCATCGGTTTTCCTGCAGTGTTCAGGATCTGCTCCAGGGTTCAGTCCAGTACCCACATGACACTGACCTGTAGGGTCTCCTGAGCCTAGTCCCTCTGTCATAGTAACTCAGTCCTTCCTTCTAGTCCATGACCTTGACATTTTGGAAGAGCGCTGGTGAGGTTTTAAGTATGATGTCCCACTGTGGGTTTGTCTGACGTTTTCCTCAAGATTAGATTGAGGTTATGTATTTTGGGGAAGAACACATAGATATGCGGTGTCTCCCACAGGTCATCATTCTGGGGGATCCATGCACTGCTGGTGATGCTGATCTTGAGCACCTTGACCAGCAGCCCCCCCCCACCAAAGTTACTATTTTTTTCCTCTGTAATTAATAAGTGTTTTTTTTGGGGGGGAGAATACCTTGAGATCTTACTTTTTGCTCATTAATTTTAACATTTCACCTTAAGCAATAATAACTTTAGTGCCTCTATGAAGCCCCAAGTCCTCATCATGGAATACTTGACCAAAGGCAATACTGGCCACAGAAAGGAACATTCGAGTGAACAATGTTGATAAAAGTTCTCTATCACCGTCTCACCATCACAAGATTCTGTTCTTCTTCCCAAAGAACTGTCCTTGGAGCTGGTGAACCCTGGTGACAAAAATGAAGCAATTTGCATTCAGATGTTTTTGTTTGATTGGGAACCAAGCTGGAACCACATCACCGGATTCTCAGTCCAAAACGAGGTGCATTCCTTGATCCTATGGAGTCAGTTTTTCAGGAAGCTGAGGACAGCCCCTCAAAGGGTGACTGGGCAGCATCAGTGAGTGGGGGCCCCAGACACAGACTCACAGGAGTCCAGGAAATGCAGGAGCCCTGAGCTCGGGAGATTTGTTCAGGTGCCAACCTGGTGGGGCTCAGGGATCTGGAAGAGTTGAACCACCCGGGGCTCTCCATGGTGGGTAAGTCTTCATCTTTCTTCTCTGATTCCATTTCCTGCCTCTAACGGCCACAGCTTGATCGTTGAGACTTAGCCACCCGTGACTGTTGAGGGAAATAGAGGGAAAATTGAGCCGCTGCATTCATCTCCTCCTGGCACAAGGGGCAGGGCGCAGTCAGAGACCATCACTCACTGTCACCTTCCGTTTTAAAACTATTCTTTTAGGATCTGGGAAAGAGACTCTGAGAATCTCACAGAAGAGATCCTTTTGCATTTTTCTTTTTTGTCTTTTTTGAGCTTTAAGGATGAGGAAGTCTGTCTCTGATGGAGAAAGACAGAAGTCATGCCCAACCAAGGGGCAGTGTTTAATTCTAGGGAGGGAGCCAGAATAGCAAGCAAATATTGAGAAATGGATTTGAAGAATGACACAAGTTGGAGTCCTAGACCTAAGAGCTATAGTTATCAAGGAACTATCCTGTCTAGACCATCATCTCTGCTATTCAACCACTGGAAAATAATGCTGATCACTTCCCTTTCATCTGGGCCTCTGTTTTCCCAGTCTTTCAAGTGGGGATATCAGGCACTGTTGAATGAGGTGAGACTAGCCAGGGGTAGCAGAGGTCCTAAAAAAAACCCTACCCTAGGTCCATGTACAGAGCACCATGCCTTATGACTTGATTCTAAAAATTCACTGATAGCTAAAAATACCCTGTTGACACAGGCCTGTCTGCACCCTCTGATTTTTTACTTTTCATGCAAAAATTTATGTTTTTCCATTTTCCTTGGCCAAGGTTCTGTTATTTGAAGGTAAGGTGTGGGAAGTCCTTCAGAGGTTCAATAGGAGACAGAGAATCGGATATAGTTTTTCTCTCTGGAAGGAACTTTCATCGAGACTAAAAAAAATGTTTAGGCTCTGCTTGCTACTGTAACCTCTAGTCTTCTGCCAAATGGCAATACAACAAAGAAATCCTCCTTTTCAAGTTCTGGTTAATAAAACAACACAAGGCAAGACAAATAAACAGAAACAGAAGGCTTGAGCTCGCAGAACTTCGTGAGTCCATGTGTGCAGCGAAAAGGAGCCACTGTGCCTGGTTGGGCAGGCAACGTCTCCAGGAGACAGTGATCCCAGACATGGGCTCAAGGTCTGAGACCCACCGTGCATGCACGCGGTCCCCAAGCCAACAATATGGCGGCCTGGAAAAATCTCACCAACAGCATCCCCTTTTCTCTCTCTTGCCTCCTTGCTCTTTAGCTTTGGTTCTTCTGCTCATGGAGACTTGAGCTCATGGCTTAGTTTCTGGATGCTGTGGCTCCAGGCTTGTTGACTGAGTGGATAGTGCTCAAAAGAGTGGATGTCCTGCAGGAGTGATGATGACTTATCATTTTGAGCGCTTTGGATAGAACTGAATGGGTAACTGAGTTATTCAAACTCTAAGCTCAGCCTTCTCAGGCTGCTGGTCTTTCCTCTTCATGATGCTATTTCTTAGGGCTCAGCTGGGAGTGGGTGAGGGCTTGTGTTAGGTGAGAGGTGAGGGGCAAGGTGCAGGGGAGCTGGTGGCCTGCAAGTACCTAGAGGATTCACGCAGCACTTGCAGTGTGAGCTAGGGGCAGGAAGGTGGCCACTCAGGAAGCAGTGTAGTAACAAAACCCACCCGTCACTTCCATGCTTCTCTTTTCTCTTCGACCTGTGAAAATGCTCTCTCCCTTCTGCCTGCACTGGACTCCCTCTCTCCGCCTCCCACCAGCGGCTTTCAGCACAGGATTGAATGTAAGCCCCAAACCCATGAGGAAAGCATTTCCTAGTAGCCGTCTTTCCTCGGCTCACAGGGAAGTGGTTTCTCAGCTCCTCATCCCTGTTCTCAGGGGACATCTTCGGGCCATTAGGAGGCCGTATCTATGGATCAGCTGCTGCTAAAACCTGGAAGCAGAGTAAACCCAGCACTTGAAGAACTGCTAAGGATTTATGATGTTTCAGAGGAGAAACTGTTCATGAAAAGCCAGCCAGCCAATTTCTCTGCAATGTGTTAAATAACAAACCGAGGATGGAGAGCTGTTTTTTGTTATTTGGAGCAAATTAAATCACAGGAGAGACCATGAAGCAGTTGGTGCGATGTCCTTTGGAATTCAAGTACATGGAATGTTCACGTTTGGGGGGCCTTCACGCATTCGGTTGCTCTTCTTTCAGACTCATTACTTCTCCTGTTTTTGATAAAAGATCTTCTGGGGTATATGATTCTTGCGGATCTTGCAGAACTATCTCCCAATTTCACTTTCTTGCTGAGTGTTTTATTGTGCTACATGCTAAGTTGCTTCAGTTGTGTCCGACTCTTTGCAGCCCCATGGATTGTAGCCCGGAGGCTCCTCTGTCCATAGGATTCTCCAGGCAAGAATACTGGAGTGCATTACCATGCCCTCCTCCAGGGGATCTTCTTGACCCAGGGACCGAACCTGTGTCTCTTGCGTCTCCTGCATTGGCAGGCAGGTTCTTTACTAGATTCGATTCATCTAAAACTCTGTTTTTGTGGAGGGCGATCACCACAAAGAAAGCAGATCTGGACTGTGCCCTCAGTAGGAAGCACTAAGTTTTGGACACCATAAAGGGCTTGCTTGATGGCTGCTTACATGCCTTCCTTTCCCCCCTCCTTCTTTGGTACTGGCCATATGCTGCTCTGTTGAGCCACCCTCCACTCCAGGGATGGGCCACGGCTTGACTCCAGGGTAGTTCCCTCCTTGAACACGGTTGGCTCAGGAGTGGTCATAAGACCTTATCCTGTTTGAGGCCAAGATCGCAGAGACTCCTAGGAACATTGTTTCTTACTTTTAAGACAAGCAGCAAACACCCCTTTTCTCTCTCTGCTTCATTTTCTGTCGATGGCCTTTTTAATATCATGAAGGAAACTGGTCTGAGAACAAGGCTGATACCCCAAGGAAGGCAGCTTGAGGGCCTCTCAGGGAAACGTAGCCAGAGTCTTGACTACATGTTCTTAGAAGCCACCCAACCTCTGGACATCCTGCTATAGGAGCAAATAAAATTCTTTATTGTTTAAGCCATTTAGCTGAAATTATCTTAGCTGATCTAGGGGAGTAGACTCTTAGCACAGAGGGCTTCTCCTATGGCTCAGACAGTAAAGAATCTGCCTGAAATGCAGGAGACCTGGGTTCAATCCCTGGGTCAGGAGAATCCCCTGGAGAAGGGAATGGCTACCCACTCCAGTATTCTTGCCTGGATAATTTCATGTACAGAGGACCTTGGCGGGCTACAGTCCAGGGATAGCAAAGAGTCAAACATGGCTGAGTGACTTATACTTAGACTGCACCCGGGGAAGAGAACACAGGAATCTAAGGCTCTAGCCTGGGGTGTGGGGCTACCATGTACTAATTATGGGCCTGAGAGCAAGATGAGTCAAACTTCCATGTTTGATTCCCATGTTAAAGGAATGTGATCATTTTTGCAACAATGTCACAAGGCCACATGTGGGTCAGGTAAGTCAGAGCTTTAAATATATAGAGTCAAATGTTATTACCACCCTTTGTCAGTTCAACTCTATCATTCCATCATAATGAAAATCACAGTGGTTAATTTCACCGAGAGGTGATAATGTGTCAGGCCCTGTGCTAATTGCCTTAATGACTGAGCTCATTTAATCTTATTGTAATCCTATAAAGTATGTTATTATGTTCCCATTTAACAGATGAAGTAAAAGTATTAGAAAAATTAATACTTTTTTCAATATTATTCATCTGATATGTGGGGAACCTTCCTAGTATCTGAGGATAATGATACTTGCTAAGCATGTGTGAAAAGCTATGATCAACTGAGACAGCGTATTAAAAAGCAAAGACATTACTTTGCCAACAAAGGTCTGTCTAGTCAAAGCTATGGTTTTTCCAGTAGTCATGTATGGATGTGAGAGTTGGACTGTAAAGAAAGCTGAACACTGAAGAATTGATGCTTTTGAACTGTGGTATTGGAGAATACTCTTGAGAGTCCCTTGGACTGCAAGGAGATCCAATCAGTCAATCCTAAAGAAAATCTCTCCTGAATATTCACTGGAAGGACTGATGCTGAAGCCGAAACCCCAATACTTTGGCCACCTAATGTGAAGAACTGACTCATTTGAAAAGACCTTGATGCTGGGAAGGATTGAAGGCAGGAGGAGAAGGGGATGACAAAGGATGAGATGGTTGGATGGCATCACTGACTCAATGGACATGAGTTTGAGCAAGCTCTGGGAATTGGTGATGGACAAGGAAGCCTGGTGTGCTGGAGTTCATGGGGTCGCAGAGTCTGACACGACTGAGCAACTGAACTGAACAGAACCATGTGTTGAAGAAATTGTCAATTGCACAAAAGTTGCTACCAGTTCTCCATTCTGTATTAGTCTTGTAGCCATTTTCCGTGCTTTGCCATTGATGCTGTCACATCTAGTTTCCTGCACGGCTCCACAAGTTTTGTGCTCAGTCACTAAGTCATGTCCGACTCTTCGTGACCCTATGGACTATGGCCCACCAGGCTCCTCTGTGTATGGGATTTCCTAGGCAAGAATACTGGAGTGGGTTGCCATTTCCTACTTCCCAACTCCTTAAGTTAACACAAATTTCCTTTTCATGATAACTACTCTATTTATTTACCTCACTTGTAAAATGAATAGTTTGTGCTGGTGGTGTTTTCACCACCCCTCCATGTGTGTGTGTGTTGGAGTATTAATGGAAATAATGGGTCCTTCCAATATTTTAAGACTGTTAAAATAAGTGCACCTATCAAGGTGTCTGAAATAGTGGCTTACTGATAACAAGTTGTATCTGTAAGTGATCGAATATCTTGCTTGAAATCTTGGAGGTGGGTGTAGATTCCGTGTAATAAGGGTGGGGACTTCCTTACTGTCAAGACCAGCGATTTGCAGGTGAGGACACTTTTGCACCTGTCACTCTCTCAGGACAATGTCGGCCACATACGGAGACATTTTGAGCATCAAAACCAGAAGGTGATGCTGTGCTATTGACATCTAGTGGGTAGAGACCAGGGATGCCTTCAAACTTCCTCCAGTGACATGTGACAGCCCCCATAACAGAGAATCATCCAGCCCCACCTGGCAATCGTGCTGAGGTGGACCGACCCTGGTCTAGACTTCCCCAAGGTCCAATGCTAACCTCTTCTTCCCATGCCATTTCTGCTGGGTTAGGAGTCTGGCAACTCATCCTGTTCTGAGGATCTGTATGAATGGAATGCTCACAATTTGATATCCACGTTCAGGCTCAACAAAATCCTGGAGCCTGGTCAAGGGTCCTTCTACTGGAGTATCCACAGTTTTTTGCATAAAACTGATGATGAAAGGATCTTGCCCCAAAGAGTTGAGATCAGCACCTTTTAAACAAAGAGGGCTGGTTTTCAGGCTTTCAGGTCGTACAGCTCCCCTTCACCCTGCCCTGGGCACTGAGCTTCCTACATTCTTGACTGTCTCTTCATAGGCTCCTCCCCTTCCTGCTTGTGCCCTCAGGCTTGCTTCTATCGTCCCAGTCCCTGACCCGTTCCAAGGTCCTGACCTCAGCGCCTTTGCTCCTCTATTGCCAACCCGGGTTCCCATCATCAAATCCCTTTACAGCAAAGTGTATGATCACTCTCCTTTCCTTCTGATTTATACACATCATGATAATACACATGATTTCCCATTTCACTCAGGACCTTCCCTTTTCATTCATAGGAGTTTAAGTTAGATTTTTAAGAAGAACAGGCTATTAGAATGTCTTCTTTTAACCTTACACTGAAGTCGAAATTTTTCTTACAGCCTGTAAATTCCTCTAAATAACGACGAGGGAGTCAGGACACACAACAAAGAAAGAAAAAAAAAATCAAAAAGATGAAAATGTCAAGATCTTATTTCACTGCATTCGAGATTTCATACGTTTTTGCTCCCTGCACTTTGGAGTTACGAAGGAGCTAGTGGTGTAGAAGATAGTTTTATGGGTTTAGCCAGATGTTGTGGACATCTGGTGACTAGATGTTTGTTTTTGAAGCATTTCTGAATGTTATGCTCAGAGGATGGGAACTGGGAGTTGAACAGTGGCTGCTCTGATCAGTTTAATAAACAGTATTTGCTTTGAGAACAGAGATTAAGGAGAACAGAGATTAAGGGCAGAAGTAAGGAGAAGTGGTTCAGGCTAGGCAGAAGCAAATTTTTGCTCCCTGTGCTTCCAGTTATTAATTTGAAGATGAGACTATGTGATATAATAGCCATAGCTATAATTCACAGATTGTTTAGTGTAAGACAGGCACTGTCTAGTCCCTTTGCTTATGTTTTCTTATTTACATGTAGCTCTCATAATGTTCGTCTGTGATACTCCATAAGGATGTCTGTAACACTTCTAGAATTCACATTATTCTTTTTCTCCATTATCTGGATACATGCCATTCTTTAGACTTAAACATGTGGTTCTCACATTTAGGAATTTTACTACTACCAATCCTAATATTTTTTGTTTGCTTGTTTCCCATGTGGTGATGATGGGCTGTCTTAAGTTGTCCATGTTCATTGGCCCAATTTGCTTAGAGAAGTTTCCAGGTTCATGGTGTTAGTGTGAGTGTGAAAGTCTTTATGGGAAATGAAATTCTCCACCCCAAAGTCAAACCTTGGACTTTTGTTTCATAAATTCTAGGGTGCAACTAGTGAATCAATTAATATCTTTGAGGAAAGGGCTAGATTTTTCTGGAGGAATACCTCTTGAACTTGAGCTTTTTGGAGGAATTTCTCTTGGACTTGAGTTTTTTGGAGGACTGTCTCTGGGGCTTGAGTCTTCTTTCTATCAGAGACAGGCTGAGGAAATAGAAGATTGCATTTGGTGCTCAAATTCATATTTCAGAAAAGGAAAGGCTGCTATCGGGTTATACTTGGTGAGTGGATTTGAAGGCTAATAGAGAAGACTGTGAACAGAATTCTACCTCTCCCCAAACACCATGACTGACAACTGTGACTGTCATCCCAATGAATTAGGTTGTCTCCTGATGGGAGATTTTCTAGAGTTGGACCAAGGATGTCAGTGGTCTTAACAAGAAGGTTCTAAGGTAAGTATAAAAAAAAAAAAGGTAAAAACAGACAATATATGCTGAATGGAACAAAAGATCCAAAGAGTCTTTCAAGGAAAAGAGGAGGGTGTTGAGATCAAGAATTCAGGAGGTGGGCAGAAAAGATCTTGATGTGGGAGCCAGAGACTAGAGGTCTAGTTAGAGTCCAGAAGAAGCTGGGAGATGCAGACCCAGCTAGCCCTTGGTGAGGGGGTTAGGGGTCCAGAGCTGGCCTTCCAGACCCCTCACCCCAGTCCCAACTGTAGCAGTGGAGCAACCCTGGAAGGTCAGTGGGAAAGGTCTGGGGAACTGGTGATAGAAATGAGCAAGCCTGTACCCTGACCTAGAGGCTTCAAGAACACCTGTCCATTAGTTGAAGACTAGAGACTTCTCACAGCTTAGAGGACTCACAAGGGATTTGCCTGTTACCTTGGAGTGAGCAGGCTCGGTGTGCTCAGATGCGGCCATGGCATCTTGTTTCACCAAGTTGGTGGAAGGATTTCATTTATCAGAAAAGTCCTCAGCTTCAGAGAGTGAGGAGGGACAGAGTGGGGTGAGTAGGAATAAGATATACACTGGAAGGCAGAATGTTATGGAAGTGTCTCCAAAAGGTGGTATCCTCATACCTCCTCTAATTTTAGGAGCGGAGACAGATTTTAAACAAGCAAAACTAGTGTAGGGAGTTTTCAAAAAGCTTATAAAGCAACTCTGAAGACCATAGAGCCCCCAAATAGTTCACATCTACTTCTCTTTTTCTACAACTTTTGCTTTCAAGATGGAGAAGTCAATGATATCAAGATGGCACTGGGAACCAGGACTCCTCTCTGTCACATTCTGTTAGTTAAGTGCAAAAATAATTGTGGTTTTACATTATTGAACTTTGCCATTTGATATTTGAATACATTATTAAATAAAGGTGATTATGTTATACATCATTTTAATGAACATTTCTCACTTTATGTTTTTTCTGCTAGTGACATTACTTTCATTAGCTTTAATACATTAAAATAAAAAGTATTTTTATTTTAGACTATAGAAATGATATTAGACAAAAAGCAAATTCAAGCGATTTTTAAAATCCAAACTCAAAATGGGTGTAAAGCTACAGAGACAACTAGCAACACCAGCAACGTGGCCCAGGAACTGCTAATGACTGTACAGTGCAGTAGTGGTTTAAGAAGTTTTGCAAAGGAAACAAGAGCCTTGAAGATGAGGAGCAAAGAGGCCAGCCATTGGAATTTGACAATGACCAATCAAGAGCCGTCATCAAAGCTGATCCTCTTACAACTATGTGAGAAGTTGCTGAAGAACTCAATGTCAATCATTCTATGGTTGTTCAGCATCTGAAGCAAATTGGAAAGGTGAAAAAGCTCGCTGAGTGGGTGCCTCATGAGCTGACCAGAAATTTTAAAAAATTGGAGTGTCGTCTTCTCTTATTCTACACAACAATGAACCATTTCTCTATCAGACTGTGATGTGCAATGAAAAATGGACTGCATATGACAACCAGCAATGATCAGCTCAGTGGCTGGACCAAGAAGAAGTTCCAAAGCACTTCCCAAAGCCAAAAAAGGGGTCATGGTCACTGGTGGTCTGCTGCCCATCTGATCCACTACAGCTTTCTGAATCGTGGCAAAACCATTACATCTGAGAAGTACGTTCAGAAAACTAATGACATGCACCAAAAGCTGCCACACCTGTAACCAGCATTGGTCAACAGAAAGGGCCCAATTCTTCGCCATGACAATGCTCAACTGCATGTCACACAACAAATGCTTCAGAAGTTGAACAGATTGTGCTCTGAGGTTTTGCCTCATCTGCCATATTCACCAACCCCTGCCAACTGACTAACTCATCTTCAAGCATTTCAGCAACTTTTCGTGGGGAAAACACTTCCACAGCCAGCAGGAGGCAGAAAATGCTTTCCAAGAGTTCACTGAATCCCAAAGCGTGGATTTTTACTGTACAGGAATAAACCAACTTATTTCTTGTTGGCGAAAATGTGTTGATTGTCATGGTTCCTAATTTGATTAATAAAGATGTGTTTGAGCCTAGTTATAATGATTTAAAATTCATGGTCCGAAACTGCAATTACTTTTGTACCAACCTAAATACAAAGAAGAAAGCTTTTTAAAATTTTGGAAATCTTCAAAATAGAAAGAATAGTTTGTGAATGGATCCTCTCAATAAACAAAAAGAAAGATTACCTTCTATGATATCAAATTTCACATGCAGTTTAAGTCTCTTTACCATACAGGACCAACCAAATACTTTTAACTCTATAAAGTTTCCATTATTTCATTTTGCCAGAGAAATCTTCCAGCAAATAACTTGCTCAGCTCGGAAAAATTTTAACTAGCCCTTTCCATATCGATCAAGTTCAGGGACAATATATTTCATGTATCAGTACTCTATAAAGTTTAGTCTTAGAAATGTGGATTATATTTTTAATATTTATTAAAATTTTTTCTTTGTAGGCTGACTTATTTTAGGTCCACAGGCATGCACTTTTATTGCGTTTATTATAGGCTTAATTCATGTGTTCAGGCGACTCTAGCATCTTTCTGTTCATGAAGATCATTTAAGATGAAAGGCATTAAAATAAGGTATACTCTGGATAGCAAAGCATCTGTTTAATACAACCCTTCTTTATATTACTTATTTCTGGTGCTGGGCATCAAAGAAAAAAAATGAAAAGTCGGCAATGTTCTCTTAAAAATACGTCAAGGGCCCCAACTCTTTAACAACACAGGAAATGTCAAATATTATATGGATATAAATAACTCAGTAAAACAGGGTTACAAGAACATCTGGCTTTGCACAGTTCCACGCACTCGGCTGGCGCAGAGATATTTCAGTAATACTATCCAGTCGCTGGGTTGTGTGAGACTGTGGGGCACAGAAGGGAATTTGAGTGTCGAGTGAAAAATGTGCTTGTAAAAGGGTCTGAACTGTTATCTGTCTAATCCGTCCTAATCTGTTCAGTCATTTGTTCCGGGGGCTCCAAAGAGGGAATACTGACCCCCTCTGGAAGCTACCTTCTTAGATGGACACTCCCAGAGCCCAGTGTGAGGGGTGGAGGGTGGAAGGTTAATGATCCTTAAGACATGCACTGCCCCATCGATAACTGGAGAGATCATTTTAAAAGGGACATCTCAATTTTCAGAGGAAATTGCATTTATTTCAGCTCTAACATTGGGAAACCGTCGGCAGGGAAGGATGGTGATGCGTGTCTCCTTTGTTCTGGTCAGCTTTGTCTCTGACCCCATAGGGCTCTGCTCTGTGTGTTCCCCCCTCTCTCTACTGCTTCTTGGTACCCAGCGAAGGCTTCCCTGGGGTCGGATGGGCTGGGGGAATGGCGGTTTGTCCAGTCTAAACCCTTGGGTGTTCACTTCATTATGCGCACTTAAAAAAGAAAGCAAAATCCTCACCACAAATATACACAAAGCCTCCACACAAGGCACTTACAGTGTATGGCTGTACTCTCAGTTACGACGTTCAGCATTATTAAGAATAACAAAGGGCAATACCATCCATGTCGCTGGAGGGCAAAGACAAATATAAATGACCAGTACGTCTTAGATTTTTCAGGTTCGTTCCCAAATAGCTTTCACTTGTTTATTCTGCAAACATTGAGTAATTACCATGCATCAAGCTCTGTGGTAGGTAAAAAACTCAAAGTCCCTTTGCCTTCTAGGAGCTTGCAGTCTGAAGGGGAAGGCAACACTTGAATGCTAACAGTTTCAATCAGATCCAACCCAATCCAGTCCAATCCAGTCATTCTGGTCCAATACAGTGTATTCTAAACTAAAGTAAACCATTGAAAGAAATTAATTACCAGGTGAAGTACTTGCTTAAATAATTCCTGCCAAACTTTTGAAAATCTAGTTTCTACATCTCCAAGAGTCTTTTAGGAAATGAATCGATCATCTGTTAAAGTCAAGTCTATGCTGGAGAAGCACAGGTGATTTAACTGAGCGGCAGTACTGACCAGTACTGGGACAGGAAGTGTAGGTAAAGCTGATTTCCAGCTGAAGAAATTGTCTTGAGGTGAAAGAAATTCCTTTCTGGGGACTATGGTCAGTAAGTGTGCCAGACAATCTGACTTGTTCAGTGGCTCTTGGGGACCCCAAATGTGTGCGTGCTCAGTCATGTCCAACTCTTTGCAGCCCCGTGGACTGTAGCCCGCCAGGCTCTTCTGTCCATGAGATTCTCCAGTGCCATGGGCTTCCCGGGTGGTGACAGTGGCTTTAAAAAAAAATCTGCCGCCAGTGCAGGAGGCACAAGAGACGTGGAGACCCCAAAGTGCTCACCTTATGGCATAGTTTTTGTTCTTTCTCAAATGTGTGTATGTGTTAGTTGCTTAGTCATGTCCGACTCTTTGTGACCCCATAGACTGTAGCCCACCAGGCTCCTCTGTCCATGGGATTCTCCAGGTGAGAATACTGGAGTGGGTTGCCATTTCCTTCTCCACCTTTCTCAAATAACCTTATTGTATTCACCAATTAATTGGTTAATTCAACCAATGTGTTTCTATGGAGCATCTTTAGGAGTGAAGGTCTGTGAGAGATGCTAATTCTTTGCTTTCCCTAAATTCAATTGGGTGAAAGAGCCATGTAAATGGATACGAGCAACCTTATCCCCCCTGGGGAAAGAAACTTCTGGTTAGAAGGTAAAACCCCAAGGAGGATGGGTCGGAAATCATTGGATGGGTCAGAGTAATTCTCACACTAAATATTCAGAGGTTAAATTGAATTTTTCATTCCAAATTATCCTGATTGGCTGTATACCTTGTTTGCATTAACTGGATAATTTCCCAGAAACCTTTTACTGCTTTTTCTGTAGACTTGACTTGAAAGGGAATGGTCAGTCACCTGAATTACAGGCTTTGCATAGACTGTGAGTTTGGTTCTTTAGAATGTCTGCTTAGGTTTATTTGTTGGTGGGGTCCCAGCCCCCACACACCAGCCAGACCTAGATGAGCACTGTGGAGCAACACTTGCCAACTTGCCCTCCTGCTGGTTTCATGCAAGAAGAAACTGCCCCCTACTCCATTGAGATCGTGACAAGGGCCAGTACATTTCAGGAAATTCAACTTGACAGAAACTCCTGCCTTCTGCTCTTGCCCAAGTGGTGTGGTGTAGCAAGACGCCAGCTCAGAGCCGTGGGCTGCCACCAAAGGTTCTTGACCCTCTCTGCAGAGATGGAAATGCCTGGGGGGCTGAAAGCTTTGTCAGAGTTGAGATAAACACTCAGGTTACGGCATTTTTCATCTGTTTAACCAGATCTCATTATGTTGTCAAACAAGACTGTGGTGCTTGCAAGAAACAGCAATAGTATTCTTGTTGAGAGTTGGGACAAGATGTAAGAATTTATTTTTTCCATGAGGGTTAATTTCCCTAATGCTGGGATGCAGGCAAAGTTTTCATTGGGATGGAAGTGGGGGTGGTGGTGGAGAGAGTAAAGTTCTTAGAGTCTTTAAAGAAAGTTTGGTGGCACTTCATAGAGCCCCCACCTTGCCTGGTGGAGAAATGAAGATTTTAGTGATCATCTTGCTTGAATCCTCTGCAGAGGACTTTCTCAAGGCTCCCTACAGCACCTTCCCCTAATCATGTACTCCCCTACTGTGGCTTCTCTCACACACCCCTTCTGTTGATTCCAGGAAAATGCCACTTTATTTGTATTTAAAGTAACTTCTCTGTCTTTTCCAGGTTAACTTTAACAATTGCTTAGTCCTGATGATGCTCAAAAGCTAGGTAAATTACTGTGCTACGTAGACATTTGTCCGATTTGTATAAGAGTCATATGATCCATGTGAAAATCCTTATCCATAGTCCTATAAATGGACTCACTGAAACAGAACATCTGCATTTTAGAAAATCCAGAGCAAATGTCTGGTAAGTGTATCCTTTCATTAACTGCTGACTTCTAGCATGATGCTCTTTATATTTGGGCCATGTATTTCACATATTAAGCTCATTTTTGTTCTAATCATAAAACTCTATGATAAAGCTTAACATTTCGAAGTTAATTCTCCCTTTATTTAGAAAATATTTGAGTCACTGGTTTGTGAAGGTGGTCTTACGATGTTCCTCTCCCACATTTGCATGACTATTTTAAAACTTCTTCAATGGAGAATGGATACATGTGTATGTAAGGGTATATGTAACGTGTATGTATGTGAGCAAATACACGTGTATTTGCTATCCACCTGAAACTATCTCAACATTGCTGATAAGTTATATTCCAATATAAAATAAAAATGAAAAAAACATAAAAAATCTTTGTATACTTAAAATGGACAAGTTTTGGTGGTGTGGTGGTATTTAGTCACTAAGTCGTGTCCGACTCTTCTGCAACCCCATGGACTGTAGCCTGCCAGGCTCCTCTGTCTATGGGATTTCCCAGGCAAGAATACTGGAGTGGGTTGCTGTTGCCTTCTCCAGGGGATCTGCCTGATGCAGGGATTGAATCAGCATCTTCTGCATTAGCAGGCAGATTCTTTACCAATGAGCCACCAGGGACGCCTTGGGCAAATTTTAGAATACGGACACTATGACTCAATTAAGCTGTTTTCCAAAACCTCAAAAATCACAATTTCACTTATACATTTCTTACTAATAAATGAAAGCAATATGTGTTCAAGGAATTTAACCTTTCAGTTTTCAGATTCTTTCAACAGTTAATGAGGAAAGTGGGTCCAGAAACATGCAATAAGTGTACTTGTCCAAAGAATAAAACATTTCCCACTATGTAGTTTTGGGGGAAAACGAAACTTCTCAGCTCTCCTAGACCTCTAGTGCTCTCCCTTCATCTCCTGCCCTATGGAGGTGGTTCTGCTTCACTGGGAAAAAGGAAACCATCAAATGGGAATCCCTTTAACTTCCTGCCACCAGATCTGCATCTTATATCTGCCTCTGTATTTCCCTTCTTCCTTCCTATGGCAGTGGAGAAAGGCCTCTTAAGTAGCTGTTTTACAAAGCAGGAAGCATACAGCATGACCAGAAGAGCTGTCTAAAATCTTGTATCCAGCAAAGAGCAACAACAGAATTTGAACTCACGTCTCCAGACGCTTTGGTCTTACTGCCCTTTGTTTTTTTTTCTTTTTTCATTTTTAATAGACTTTATTCTTTTAGAGCAGTTTTAGGTTTCCAACAAAGTTGAAAAGTAGCTGTAATTTTCCATACAATATACTCCGTGCTCCCATAAATGCATAGCCTTTCTTAAGAGCAACATCACTCACCAGAATGATACAATTTTTTTTTAAACCAAGGATGAATCTACATTGATACATCATAATTACTGAGAGTCTGTAGTTTACCTAGGTCTTCCCTTGTGGCTCAGTGGTAAAGAAGCTGCCTGCCCACGCAGGAGACGCAGGTTCGATTCCTGGGTTGGGAAGATCCTCTGGAGAAGAGAATGGCAACCCACTCCAATATTCTTGCCTGGAAAATACCATGGACAGAGGAGACTGGTGGGCTACCGTTCATGGGTTTCCAAAGAATCGGACACAACTTAGCGACTGAACGACAGCAACAAATAGTTTACCTAAGGGTTCATTCTGGATGTTGTATGTTCAGTGCTTTTAGACAAATGCATAACGATATGCATTCATCATTATAGGACCTTACAGAGTATTTTCTCTGCCCTGACACTACTCTGGGCTCTGTCTGTTTACATCACCACTGCCTTGCCCTGCTATCTGCCTGCTGTCTGGCCACCGCTGATCCCCTTGGTTTTGCCTTTTCCAGATATCATACCATTGGAATCATACGATATGTAGCTTTCTCAGATTGGCTTCTTTCACTTAGAAATAGGTTTTTAAGCTTCGTCTGTGTCTTTTCATGGCTTGATAGCTCAAATTTTTTTTTTAGCACTGAATGATATTCCATTCATATTCTGGATGGACCACCGTGTATTTTTATTTCTTTATTTTTATATGTACACCTAAGGTTGATTCATGTTGATACATGGCAGAAGCCATCACAATATTGTAAAGTAAGTATGCTCCAATTAACAATAAAAGAAATTAAAAAATAAAAATCATTTGTTTTTAAAAAGAACATACAGAAGACGATAACAAGTGAAAGCACATCAATGAGCATGTAGTTCTTTTATTTCAAAACTCTCCATAAATACTCAGCCAATCTTAATTTCTCTTTCCCCGTAGGTTACATGGTATCTTACTTGTATATTTATAGGGTCTTTTCCTGTTATCCTTATGTTTACAATAAATTTCCATGTCAAAGGGTCATAATATATACTTGCATTTTTGAAGTAGTAGAATAATTTTCCTCCTGTAATATGGAGATTAAACTGATACTATTTACTTTCTTCGTGTATTACAAAAATGGAGATTTCAGCCCAAAACTGGAATGAATAGAAACATTTGAATTGTGGGGAAGACCTGAATTAATGACAGGTTTCTGTAGCACTTTATGTCCACAGAGCCTTTTTGCTTGTATATTGCCACGGTTACTATTTTGAGTATTCAAGACGGTTGGGAGTGAAAAACTCAGTTTACAAGCTTTTGGAAGCAGCTCGGACTCTGTTTAACATGAGGGGTCCCTGTCAAGTCCTTCAGGGCATTGTGGCTTGCTCATCTTCCTGCCTCCAGTTCTGGAATAGTTGATACAGAGCAAATTTTTGCTGAATCGGAAGATCCTAAAAGTTACAAGCGGCAGAGCTGTGAACTCTGTGAGCATCGATTCTGGAGCCAGACCGTCTTGGGTTCCGAGCCTGCCTGTGATGCTAATTACCTGGGTGTTTTAGGGCAAGAACTCCATCACTTCCTGCCTTATTTTTCCTGCATGGAGAATACCAGTATACCTCAGAAGGTTACTGTAAAGATTAAATGAGTTAGTACAGTCAAGTGCACCAACCACATTACACAGGCCAATATTGGACTCAGATATTAATTGAATATCTGTCCTGTGACAGGTTGACTGAGGGCAGATGCATCTCTGTCATGTGCCAGGTGTTGTGCTCAGCTGTGGGCAAAAGTATAAACAGGATCCAGTTTCTACCTTATTTACACAGTAAGGGGTTCAAACAAGTAAGCAGGTGACTGTATGTGCAAGTGTGCTCAGTCGCTCAGTTGTGTCTGACTCTTTGCAGCCCCACGGACTGTAGTCCGCCAGGCTCCTCTGTCCATGGAATTTCCCAAGGAGTGGGTTGCTGTTTCCTACTCTGGGGGATCTTCCTGACCAAGGGATTGAACCTGTGTATCCTGTGTCTCCTACACTGGCAGGCGAATTCTTTACCGCTGAGCCACCTGGGAAGCCCAATCAGGTGATTACAACCGTGATTTTATATATGTATATACATACTGCAGCTAAGTCGCTTCAGTCGTATCCGACTCTGTGCGACCCCATAGACGGCAGCCCACCAGGCTCCCCGTCCATGGGATTTTCCAGGCAAGAGTACTGGAGTGGGGTGCCATTGCCTTCTCCTGGCAAGAGTACTAGATATCATATATATGATACAGATATATATAGAGATAGATATGATACATATATATGGTATCTATATGTTGTTTTATATATAAAATAACAACTGTAGTTATTTTATAACTTGGTCCTGGGAGTTTTGGGAGCACATAGCAGGGGGTCCCTTCCCCAGTCTTGGCAAGGATTTCCTGAAAAAGTGGAGCGAAAACTGACCAAGACCCTTCACGCCTATGGAAGGAAGTGAGGACTCAAGATCCATTCAGCTCATCGCTGCCTTGGATTTCCTGGAATATTAGGGATTTAAGGACAAAGCTATTAGCAGACGTGCTTATTCTCGTCTCAACGCCCTTCCCTGGGGCAACAGCAGTGACTGCTACAAGACCGCAGCCTCTGGGGGCTATACGTGGCGTTTCGGGGATTATTTGTTCTCCTGTTTATCTTAGCTTGTGCGTAACTGGGCACCATGTCTGGGTCCACAGCGTGTTGCTTTATCTTCTGAAACACTTCTTCCTCTTGTGGACACTTCCTCCTAAGTTTCCTGTTGCCATCAGAACTGACGTATCCCTAGAGACTCTGGGCTCGTGGATGAAGCACACTTGCCAGGAGAGCCAAGCTGCCCTGAGCAATCCACAGAGCAGCTCTTTTTTCTTCCCTTTCTCTCCTTGGTTCCTTTCTTCTTTCCACTTATCTCTCCACTCCATTCCCCACTTGCCCCAAATCCTCCGACTTCCTCTGTCAATTCCAAAGGAGGATTTCAGACACCTTGTGATCCAGGGCCTCTATTAGGGGCAGGGAGCCTCTTGAGTCCACTTCAGCTTTGGACGAAGCAATTATCTTGGTCAAAGCAATTATCTTGGTGCAAGGAGATGAACAGAATAAAATCTGCAGGTCATTCAAAACCTCCAAAATCTCCCCTCTGCCTTACAAACCCTTTGCCTTAGCAGAGCATTAATTACCCTTACTCACTGAGGTTAAGGCAATAAAGCCTGTTAAGATTTCAGATGCTAACTAAGAGAAGATAAATATTGGTCACTGATCCCACAGTACGAATTAGTCCTCTGCTACCCCTGCCCCAGTCCTGAAGGCATAAAACCCAAAACGTGGGATTTTGTTTCTTTTTGTTTTCATTTTCATTTTATATTGGAGCATGGTTGATTAACAAGGCTGTGTTAGTTTCAGGTGTACAGCAATGTGATTCAGTTATACACATACATGTATCCATTCTTTTTCAAATTCTTTTCCCATTAACACGATTACAGAATATTGAGCAAAGTTCTCTGTGCTGTACAGTAAGCCCTTGTTGGCTGTCTATTTCAAATATAGTAGTATGTGTATGTCTATCCCAACCTCCCAATTCATCGCTGACCCCCAACCCTTCCCCGCTGGTAACCATAAATTCATTCTCTAAGCTTGTGAGTCTGTGTCTACCCAAACATGTGGTTTTTATAGGAACTAAAAAATATGGAGAATAGGGGGCTGTTACCTGAAGGACAGAGGTTTTGCCACAGCAGAGGCCCTGTTGGCATGGGCTTTGATAATCTGGAAATAAGGGTGCCCAGTTTTCCCCTTCCTGTATTCCTCTCCCCCGCCCCTCCTCCTTCCTTCCTTCCCTCTCTCTCTCCCCTCATCCATCTAGTCAACGAACACCTATCTGTGCACGCCCCTTGCAGGCAGGTGATGCTCTGTCTGCCTTCAGGGAATTTGAGGATGAACAGCTGAGTGCAGCAGGATGACAGAGGAAACAAATCATGAGCCTGAACAGTAAAAAGTGTTACAAGAGCTGGAGGCACTCCATACCCATTCTGGTGGGATCAGAGACATTTTCTCAGGGCATTTGAGCAGGAACTTGAAGATGAAATAAAGATTTTCCATCTGGACTTGGTAGGGGAAGGACTGAAAGTACTTGGACAGCAAGGAGATCAAATCAGTCCATCTTAATGGAAATCAGTCCTGAATATTCACTGGAAGGACTGATGCTAAAGCTGAAGCTCCAATACTCTGGCCACCTGATGATAAGAGCTGACTCACTGGAAAAGACCTTGTTGCTGGGAAAGATTCAAGGCAGGAGGAGAAGGGGCTGACAGAGGATGAGATGGTTGAATGGCATCACCGACTCAATGGACATGAGTTTGAATAAACTCCAGGAGTTGGTGATGGACAGGGAAGCCTGGCGTGCTGAAGTCCATGGGGTCACAGAAGAGTCAGACAGGACTGGGCAACTGAACTAAACTGAACTGATGCGAACAGACGACTCATTGGAAAAGTCTCTGATGCTGGGGAAGACTGAGGGCAGAAGAAGAAGAGGGCATCAGAGGATGAGATGGCTGGACAGCATCACCAATGCAATGAACATGAACTTGGGCAAACTCTGGGAGATAGTGAGGGACAGGGAGGCCTGGCATGCTGCACTTCATGGGCTCACAGAAGAGTCGGACATTGACTGGGTCACTAAACAACAAAAACTCTGGATGAAGCAGTTTGGGAGTCTGAGGTGGTCTGAGAGGAAAGCAGCCCCCTGCGTCTGGGGATGGGATGTGGGTGGGGTGGGGGAAAAGTGGGAGAGAGGGTGACTGTGGGAGATGAGGCTTGAGAAGGGCTTTGTGGACTTTCTCTTAGCTCAGGCACTGTGGGAGTTGGTTAAAGCAGAAAGCGCTGGGTGACATTTTAGCAAGCATCTCCATCGTGTGGAAATGTGCTCAATGGTCCTCATAAATGGTCCTTTTCTTATAAATCCGTGTTTCACAAAGGAGGGCCGAGTGCGCTGAGTGAGGAGAGCGCTGAAGAGGGAGGAGGCCGGTCTGCTGGGAGTTGTGGGTTTTCCTTGGAGCGGGTTTTTGAGGGAAAAGAAAGCATGGAGGACCTCTCCCTCCAACCCAAGGCTGTGTCAACACAGTCATCAAACACAGTGAAAATATGACCAACGGTAAACTCATTGTCAATGTGCTAATTAAAACCAAAATCCATTTGATTTTTCTTAGATTTTCCTGTTTGGCTTTGCACAAGTGAAGTATAATTTGCTGGAGTCTCCCTTCTCTCCAGGTGGCTGGTACCAACCTTGGCCACCTTGAGATTCATCCATTTGTAGGAGAGAAGCAAGGGGAGAGGAGAGATTCAAGGTACAGGAGCTTCTCTGGTGGCTCAGTGGTAAAGAATCCGCCTGCCAATGCAGGAGACGCAGGTTCGATCCCTGGCCCCGAAAGATCCCACATGCTGTGAAGCAACTAAGCCCGTGCGCCATAGCTACTGAGCCTGTGTTCTAGAGCCGGGGAGCCACAGCTACTGAAGCCCACAGGCCCTGAGCCTCAACTAGAAAAGGCCCTTGCAGCAACGAAGACCCAGCACAGTCAAAATAAGTAAATAAATAAAATTACTTTTTAAAGGGTTCAAGGCACAGAGGACAGCCAGTGGACAGAGGTGCTTGTGTGGGTGGCTGGCCTTATCTGTTCCACCTCCCTTGAAACACTGGAAACTTTTTTAGGAGAGGACCCCGTGGACTTTGTGGGTCTTCTACAAGCAAAGCCCTGTGGAGGCTGGAGGTAGCGGGGAATAATGCAGTGGGAGGGACGGGAGACGCAAACACGTATCTGGTCAGCACCTCCTGTTTGTTGCTTTTGGTCCCCAGGAGTGAGACTCCTAGCCGCCTGTGGGTCTCCGGGGTCCGGAGGAACCGGGGGGGCCCCCTCCTTCTCCTTCAAGATGGAGTCTACGGTAGGAGATAGAACAACAGCAGATGGGCGGATATTGCCTGAGGGACAGAGGCAGCATTGCAGACCTTGTGTTTGCCCGAGGCAGGACCTAACTCTGGCTCGAATCTTAAGTCAGTTTTGTCTGCAAACTCATTTTGGACCAAAGCTCAGGTATTCGAGGTCAGCTGTGTGCAGCCAGGCTGCTTATCCCTATGACACAGTCATGGCCGGCAGGGCCCCTCCCACCCTTGGCCAATTTGCTTTCTCTCTCGGGCATGTGGGGCCCTGCTGCGGCTCGTGCCCCCTCCTGTCCCCTGCCTGACCCTTGCCAGTGCGGCCTCAGAAACCCTCAGTCCAACTTTTCATCATCCTCTACCACTTTTAAAGGACATTTAAAAAATACAAGTAGAACTTTTCAACCCCAAATCGTGGCCTCCTGACTCAGCTGGACCCAGAGCTTTCCATCCACTCTGTCACTGGTTTGGGGTCATCTGTCCTCATGACCTTCCCCTCCTGCTTCTCCCCGCTCTCTTCAGGCTCCCTTTAAATATTCCAATCCCTGATTTGCATGGCTGTCCTTCCCATTTCACAGAAAGGAAAAGAGAAATAGAGCGGAACTTGTACATCCCCCCCCGCACCACTGGCTGCTTACACGTCTCTGCAACTTTCCATATGGCGTCGCCTCCTTCTGCTCAGCTCCAAGCAGAAGGGATTAGACCACTGCAGTGTGGGGCTTGTCCATCCAATGCTGCTTGGACCCCTGTCCGTCTGACTCTGCGTTTTCCAGGAATTGTAGCTTTCTCTTCCTATGTCTTAGCATCTCTCTCTCTCTGTTGCTTATCCCCTTTGGCCCTACCTGTCACTGCCTCTTTCAAGGACACCCCTCTCCCCACTGCCATCAAAGGTCTCTTGGTCTTTGTGCCCACCGTCCCTGGAGCAGTTTTTACCTGGGGTCTCCATTCCCTCTCTTGACCTATACTTCAGACCCTCTCCAAACCCTGTCTTTTCCAAGGGATGTCAGCTCGTTCAGGAGCACCAAAGGGAGACTTATTTTACAGATGAGAACTGAGGCTCAAGACAGGCATCAACTAACAAATGGCAAAACTAGAATTCAGAGGTAGGTTTTCCTTATTCTAACATCTATGCTTTCTCCTGATATGATGCTAATGGGAGGAGCCGACTGTCGGTACCTAGATGCCTCTCCGGATGTGTTCTAAAAAGCAAATGGTGTTGTGGGTAGGTAGAAGGGAATTTTAGAAGTTAGAGGCAAGGAAACTAGTGAAAAGAGCTTTCTAGCTATGGCGACTCCTACTTATCCCCTCTCCAATGCTCAACCTCCTCTCTCAAGCACACAATCACATGTTTAGCAGAACATGTCATAAACACCCAGTGATTATTTGCCAAGTGAACAAAAACCCAGGCAGGAAAAGGGGCAAATGTCCACAATATTTGATCCTCGATTATGAGTGGGGAGGATTACTCCTTTGGCCTGGAAGGAGGCCATTGTCCAGGTTGCTCCAGCAATGCCTGAGACCCCTGGTGAACTGGGCAAGGAGGGTGTGTCTCTGAGAGGCAGCACACCTGTGTGCAGGTGGCAGGTGGGTCTGGCCTCCTCTGCAGTCATATAGCCACTTCCTACCCGGAAAGAGGGATATAGCTGTGTTTACTTCATGGGGTCGCTGGGAGATTTCAGCAAGCTTTCACAGCACGGCACCTGGGTCATGGGGACTGTGAGAGCCTAGATGCTGCCGGTGTTCAGTGGCGAAGATGCTGATGGTGGTGAAGAAGATGTCATAACCCTGCTGTCAGCTTAGTGTACCTGGTGAGCAGTGCTTGAGCACCTAGTGCATGCTGAGAACTGTGCTGGGTGGGGCAAGTGTGGGGATGAACTAGACCCTGGATGGGAGGAGACTCGGGACTCACTGTGATGATCCCTGGACTCTGGGACTTGAGTGGGCAGCCTTCCTAAGAAGTGAACACCTCTGGTCTGGCAAGAGCCTTTGAGGAGGGACTCCTCCAGGATCTCAGGGGCCCCCATTTCTGGCTCCTTCTCAGAAAGAGGGCTGTCTTTTGAGTCTGAGTGCCCTGGGGCAGCCAGGGTTATGAGAAAGCCATGGGGTGGGGACCCGGGCAGGATCATGTTACCTGCCTGGGAGCCCCTGCTTGGTAACAGGAGCTTGTGAGAGCCGGTGAGGCTCCAGGCTTTGGGGAACCCCCTGGGCTTGGCGAGGTGTAGCACTCTATGAGTCTTAGGTGAATGGTGCTCTTTGTAATGAGTGGTGCTGGGGCAGTCTCTCCATTTGGTCCTTTTTTGCCAAATGGACTTTGCCCTTCTTCTCCCTTCCCAGGATGGTGAGACAGAAGGGAGTGCCCAGAGCCCAGGGCATCAGGGACCGGCAGCCCCTCCGAACATCTGCTGAACGAGCCACCTGAGGCCAGGGTCTGCTTGAGCTGGGATCGAAGCTTCTTATTCCCGGTCAGCTATTCCATTTGCGTCTCTTAGGGACCACTCTTCATGGGCATTAGAAAAGAAAAAACTACAGAGATGCTAGAGGTCTGGGCCTTTGGGGACACAAGTCATTTCTTTTCTGGCTCAGCTGTCACGTCTTCTTTTACAAAGGTCATCCGGTGTTGCTGTGTGGATGTGATTTATCTTTCTTAAAAACAGTGCATGTTTTAGAGGTGAATTTAGTAATGCTTTTCTTTCTTAACATGTTTGGGTTTTTTTTTTTTTTTTTGGTCCCTTTACCTCTATTTTGTTGCATGTCCCTTCCTAGTTGGATTCTGGTTGTCCCAGAATCCCATGGTGGGAGAGTCTTTTCTTTGGTGATTCTGTGCTTTAGATCAGGAGTTGACTGGGGCTCCTTAGCCAGCTCCTTCGTCATCAGTGCAGCATGCTGTGCCCAGGAAAGAGGTGATAAATGACCTTTAAACAGAAACTCAGGCTAAGAGAAGATGTCACTGGCTCCTTGGGAGGTCACTGCCCTGTCACTTTGTCCCCACATCATTCCAGCCCCAGGCCAGGCAGGCCTCCAAGCGGAAGCTCAGGTTTCTCTTATAAATCTCCGGCATCTTCTGAAAAACCAAAGAAGCTAGGACAAACTGTTAACCCTCGGCGTGAGTTCCCACCACACCCCCCTCATCCTGCCTTTTCTCTCCTCCCCTGTGCCAAGTCCTTCTTCCCAGGTCTCCAAGGCTCTGCACACTCTCCTTTGACCAACCACTCTTTCCCCTGTTGTATTTGGCTGATGGTCCTTCCCAGTAGCTCAAATGCTTCTTCTTCAGATAAGGTTCTGTGTGTGCCTCCAACAGGGTGGTCACTGCCCTGCTGTGCCCCCTGGCCAGGACCCTCCACCCTCCACCACAGCATTGTCACGCATGTCAGCTCTTGCCTGCCACAGGCTCTGAGCATCTCTGGGAAAGGGTCCTCTCATCTGCCCACCTGTGGGAGTAGGAGCGCCCAGAGTGGGAGCCGGGCTGAGCTTGCTGGATGACGCATGGTCCACGGTGGACACAGCAAAGCCATCGCTGTGCCTGACGCATCAGGGACCAGAGGGGCCGCGGGGCCGCTAGTTTGGGCCTTGCCTGTTTCTCAGCATCTCCTGTGAGATCGCAGCCTCTCCTGTGTTGCACCACCGGCGTTTGAGCAGAAGGGGTCTCTCCAGGCGCAGAACACAGGTTCCCTGCGCTAGAGCCTGGGAAGCTGCTGAGAGGAGCCTTGTCTAGTGAGGAGCAAGATTCCTGGACAATGCTGGCTTCACTGCTGTACAGAGAGGAACTCTGTGCCTCTCCTGTCTCCAAAGAAAGGCTCCTAAATTTGGCCTCCAGATGGAAGGCATGCTTGCAAGACCCTTCCCCATGGAAGACAGCTTCTCATCTCCCTCCTAGCCCTAAACTCAAGTGTCCTTTTTGTGAAAATAAAGTACACAGGGAAGGAGTTTCTCTCTCTTTATTTTTTTTACATTTTAATTATTTTTAATTATTTTAATTTAAATATTTTATTTTAATGTTTATTTTATTAAATAAATTATTTTAATTATTTTAATTTATTTTATGACGGCAATTATCATGTACCGTAATCCCCAAATGGGGTAAGGTAAAACATAAATTAGACTACATGATTTATTTTAATTGAAGAAATACTTGACTTACAATGTTAATTTCTGCAGCACAGCAAAGTGATTCAATTTTATATATATATATATATATATATATATATATACGCACATTCTTTTTTAAAATATTCTTTTCCATTGTGGTTTATCATCAGATACTGAATATAGCTCCCTGTGCTATGCAGTAGGTCCTTGTTGTTTATCCATCCTATATATAATAGCTTACATCTATTAAGAAGTTTCTCTTTATAACAACATTTGTATGTGTGTATTACATGTATCATTGGGAATTTCTTCCTGAACTGAATTTTTCTCCTATTGTCACGTTAATATCAACAATCAGCATCCTAAGAATTTATAGTAAGAGTTAATTATATTTTTTTGAGTCATAGCATAATTTATCTGGATGTGGTATGCCGATTGACCAAACATCGTTTACCTGTTCATTTTCCGGTTAATTTGACACATCATTTTCATATTCTATTTTCCCACAGTAGGATAGCATCTCACATCTGTCAGGCTGGCTGTTATCAAAAAGACAAAAAGTGCAGGCGAGGATGTGGAGAAATCGGCAGCCTTGTGTACTGTTGGTGGGAATGCAAAATGGTACAGCTGCCATGGAAAACAGCATGGAAGTACCTCAAAAATTAAAAATAGCACTAACATATGACCTAATACTACTACTTCTGGGCATTTGTCCAAAAGCATTGAAATCAGGATCTTGAAGAAATATGTGCAGCCCCCGGTCATCACAGCACTTGTCACAGTATCCAAGATACGCAAACAACCTAAAGGCCCACTGGGTTCCCTGGTGGCTCAGCAGGCAAAGAATTCGCCCGCAATGTGGGAGACCTGGGTTCAGTCCCTGGGCTGGGAAGATCCCCTGAAGAAGGGAATGGCTAGTATTCTGGCCCACATCAGTATTCTGGCCTGGAGAATTCCATGGACTTATAGGGGTTGATGGGGTTGCAAAGAGTCAGACACAACTGAGTGAGTTTGACTTTCACTTTGAAGGTCCATTGACAGCTAAGTGGAAAAGGAAAATGTGGTACATCTGTGTATACAATAGGATACTGAAAAAGATGCCATTTGACACCATGGATGAACCTGGAGGACAGTGTGCTAAGTAAAATAAGCCAGTCATGCAGGAGTTGGAAAAAAAACAGTGATAGTTGTTCAGTCATGTTTGACACTTTGTGACCCCATGGACTGTAGTCTGCCAGGTGCTTCTGTGCATGGGATTTCCCAGGCAAGAATATTGGTGTGGGTTGCCATTTCCTTCTCCAGGGAGTCTTTCTAACCCAGGGATCGAAGTCGTGTCTCCTGCTTTGGCACGTGGATTATTTACCACAGAGCCCCCAGGGAAGCCCAAGCATCTTGTTATTTACACTTTTTTACCAGTTCCCTGCATGACTGGTAACTGTTATAGCTGAGTATTAACTCGTTTTGGGTTCTGTCTCCAGCTTATGAGTGGGAAGAGGAGCTTGGTCCAGCTAACGAGACTGTAGCCCACGCTCTTCCCCTTACGCCGCGTCCTGTTGAGGTGAGACTGGTAGAGAGCATTGACTCTGGCTTACAGGGTGGACCCATGTGCCCAGGGAGTCAGGACATCAGTGAGCCCCTGCACCACCCTCTCTCCAAGCCTGCGTTCTCATCACGTCATGAGGACTCCTAACCAGCCTTCCTGTTACAAAGGGTCCAAGAACCCTGAGCAAGGGCAGAGCTGAGGGGAGAACCCATGGGTCTTGGCTTTCATGTCTGGAGACGTGATGCATAGAGTCAACAGAAATGGCTTAGATGTCACTGAACCTGTGGCTTTTTTTTAAGAAGTCAGGATTTATTAACTGTCTTAATGGGTTAATGAAACTATGAGACCTTATAATAACATCTGCCGGTTATATTGACAGGTGTTTACAAGGTGAAATATTGTGGTACCTGTAATAGGAAAGACGAAAATTGTCATTTTATACATCTGGAAGAACAGTCACCTCTGATGTGCTTATTTGGGTTTCAGGATGCTGCTGGCCTCTGTTCTTCTAAGACTTTGGCTTGTAAGAACCCAGATATGAACCCTCCTAGGTGAGTAACCATCTCCTTAATGTCATCTGTCTCTTCTTTTTTTTTTGAAATTTGGAAAATTTTATATAACATTTATTTTTTAATCAATTTATTTTAATTGGAGGATAATTTCTTTACAATATTGTGGTGGTTTTTGCCTTACATCAACATGAATTACCTAGGGGTGAACCCGAGGTATTCTTAAGGACCACTCATCACTTCTTTTCATTGATCAGGAGATATCCTGAGAGGTGACATAGTTTTGTCTTGTAGATTCTATGAGAATTCTCCAGACGAAGAAACTGAGTTGACTAAAAATGGGAATCTAATAATAGGAACCTATTATATATAACCTAATAATTATTAAACCTATCTCCTATTTATTGAGCATTTACCCTGTGCCAGGCTCAGAGTGAAGCAGTTCTCATTTCTCTTCCCAGTGTTCCAGGGGCCCTGCCTGGAAGTTTGCAGGGCAGTGGGATGAGTCTAGGCTCCCAACCACACCACCCAGCTTCCAACCTGGTTCTGCCAGTTATCAGCTGTGAAGGTTTCTAACTCACTCTGGGCCTCAGTTTTCTCATTGGTGTGAAGTCGATAATAATAACACAGAAACCATAGGGTTTGGGGGAGTATTACATGGCCTAACACACGCCAAACACTTATAGCCTGCTGCACAGTAAGCCATCCAAAAATGTTATTTGCATCCATGTTATGCAGAAAAGAAAGTGGAGTCAGAGAGGTTAAGCAACTGATCTTTGCTGGAATTTCATCCAAGCCTGCTTTATGCAAAGCCCAGCCTCTTTCTGACCTGCATAGCCAGCTGGGTGACCCAAGAGCTGAGAAGGAAAGAAGCGACTTGGAAAGGAGCGTTTTTTACTGATTCTACCTTCCTGTAGAGATTCCTGGTTCCTGCAAGTTCCTCGCTCTTGCTGCACTCCCTCCTATTAGCCTTCAGAGGGCGCCATTGAGCTGCATTCACCCAGTTTAGGCCAAGGAACCTCAGAAATCACACAGGAGGAAAGGAAAAGGAAACTCAGGCTGAAATCCCAACTGCTAAGACTTTTGTCTTTATGACAAGCAGCTCTTACAAAAACAAAATTGCCCCCTTGCAGGAAGAAGGGGACTTTTCAGAAGTGAAGGTTATTACAACGTGTGTTGTTTTCTTTGCTCCAAGTACTTTAAAAAGGATAAAGATACCTTAAAACACACACACAGACACACACAGACACACACAGACACACACAGACACACAGACACACACACACCCCTCTGGAAACAGTGTCAGACTCTGCAGCCTTAACCTTGTCAAGGATGGAGTCTTAGCCTGGCTGACCACCGAGAGAAAAGACAAATGTTTGTCTCTGGTTAATGCTAACAGGAATCTAACCCGTCAGAGAGAATGGGAGTCCTGCAAAATAATTGAGAGCAATTTACCCTTTGCTTCCTTGCCAAACCTGAAGTGCTGAACTGGGTGGCTTCTCTGGAAGCTTTCAACAAGAAAGGCCAAGTGTCCGGATGCTCCAAGAACCGACTGTGCTCACCTGGGGCATTAACACGCCCACCCTCCCGCTCCCTGGACTCTCCCCTGATGCCAGCCCCTGCCAGCAGCCTCCTGGAGACTTGTCACAGTCCCCATGATTACCCTTTTGTCCCATAAATGGTGCATGCCCGTATGGTTGCTCTTTCTCTCCCCTCCTAGGCATAGGCTAAGTGTGGAAGAGCTCCCGGGTCCAGAGAAAACAATTCCAATCCCACTGCTCCTGGACGTGATTGACAAGCATTTACTGCCCAGCTCTGAATGGAGGCACCTTCAAATGCATTAGACCAGGGGTCCCTAACCTCCAGGCCCCAGAACGATACCTTCTGTCAGATCAGCAGCAGCATGAGGTTAGAAATAAAGTGCACAGTGAATCTGGTGCTCTTGAATCATCCCCAAACCATCACCGCTCCCCACCACTCCCCAGCCACCATCCATGGAAAAACTGTTTTCCACGAAACCAGTCTCTGGTGCCAAAAAGGTTGGGGACCTCTACATTAGGCCATTTTGTCTCTGCCAACAATCTCTGTGACCATCTCTGTACCTTGTAAATAATCTCTATACCCTGTAAAATGGTACAGAGGGATAAGGTGGCCAGAATGCCACTCAGCTACGAGGGTTTTAGGAGGTTCTAGGTCCTCTGATGTAAGTCCAGGAGTCTTTAATGGCCAGAACTTAGCTGAAGATGGATCACTCAGCTTCGGTGGCTCTCTCTCCTCTCTTCTTGCAGGGCTTTCCAGGATCATGCTCTTAAGATCTCTTCCCTCTGTCTCCCGGTGCCCCACCCCCCAACTCATGCCTCCTCTCACCCTCCAAAGTTCACCTTTATCCAAAGGTCCTCCCTTTGGGCAGAGCCATCGGGGCCCATCTGGTGGGTCTTGGGTGCACACAGAGGCCTCTGCAGGTCACCCCCGGGCCTTGAACCTGGCCTCAGCCTTCCTGGCTTCATGTTCACATCCATCTCACGCAGCCCTGGCATGGCTTTCACTCTGTAAAATGCAAATGCCTCCATAAGGGATGAGTGACTTCATCCCTAACATCTTTGTGTGATTCTAGGTTACAGCTCCTTTGCTGACAAAAATTAGGAGTGGGAAGTGGAAGGAGGAAGAGCAGGGACCAAGGCACAGAAGAGCCTTCAGTAGAGCCTGGTCCTGAGGATGGGTCCCCAGCCCACCTCGGTGATTTGAGCTGTGCTTCAATCCAGGCCATCTACACTGTTTCAAAACAACCTCGCCCTCCGCACCTACCCAAGTCAGCAGAGAAAGGTAGAGACAGACCTGGATATTAGCGGTGCGCCCCCTAAGCCCTTTGAAGGCATCGGTGAGGTCTGACAGTACATTCTATTTTCCGCCATGCGGTGTGGGTGACCATGAAACACTCCTCAGGGACACAGACAATCAGATTCAATTCTAGAAACCACTTAATTCTGTTCCTGGAAGGGTCAGTTGTAAAAATGGAGCTTTCCTTTGAAAGGACTTTAGAGCAAAAATAGAAATCAGAGACACAGTTAATCTTTTACAAGCTTCGGTGGGTTTTTTTTTTTTTCCTCTTTCATTTGTTTATGAAATGTTTCTGCTCCTCACCTTTGGGAAGAAATTTCACACCCCCTCTGAATTTGCCATTACTTGAAGC
Source organism: Bos taurus (assembly GCF_002263795.3). NCBI lineage: Eukaryota > Metazoa > Chordata > Mammalia > Artiodactyla > Bovidae > Bos > Bos taurus. Next base: position 32,003,744 of record NC_037356.1, on the reverse strand, counting down.
ACCGGGCTAAACCTTGTCCTCAAGTCAGCTCAAGAAAACCCTTGGAGGAGCTCTCCAAGTCCATCTTTTGGACTTCAATCCTGGAGAAACTTCAAAGGTCTATACCTCACTGCTCCATCAGTAACCTCAACCCAGAAAGAGCACCCTCTGGAGACCACTGAGGTGTGATCCTCTGGGGATCATCTGAGCAACGGCCAGGTCACTGGGCAACCCCAAACACACAGAGCCAGGCTCCATGTGGCTGGTGTCTTTCCCCCCCAGGCAGGAGGCAGCTGGACTCTAACTTCCTACTAGCAGCTCACAGTCGGTGACCAGGGGCACAGACATGTCCTGTGCTCGCCCGGCCCCTTTCTTCCCTTAGTGTTCGGCCAGGGTGGTCCTGAAAGGCGCCCTGCTGCCCTGTGTGCAGTGCGGCGTCTGAGCGCGTGGGATGCTGGCCTGGGGGAGGAGGAAAGAGGACAGTAGCCCCCGATGTTACCGGGCAGCCTCCCCATGGTCCTGCTCTCTCTCTGTCCCTCTTTCTTTCCCACTCTTCCCACCTGGTGACTTTTGCCATGAATCCCTTTCCTCATAGATGATAGAGTCCCTGATCCCCACTCTCCCAACATTTCTGGAAGGTTAGAAGAGGACAGGCAGACTCCCCATGGGGGTCATTCTTTGCAGGACACCAGTGAAGACTGCTCCTCAAATGAACAAGAAGAGAGCCAGTGTCTTTTTATTTCTGCAATGAGCCTGGCTGCCTCGTAAGACCTGGCCAGGCTCAGAGCCTCCACGGGGCCCCGGGCACCTCCAGCACCCAGAAAGTCTAGCTGTGGGGCACAGCAGCGCCCGTTTGGGTAGGGAAGGGGGCTTGGCAAACCCAAGGGCCTCCTCCCTGAATTTCTTCTGTCACATCTGCTGAATTCAAGCCTTCGAACCGACCCCACCCACTTCCCAACAATCCACGGCATCTGATTGCTCCTTCCTTTTCATTTTATTTAGTAACTGGGTTCAGCCCAGGAAACCCTGGCTTCCAATCTTTGAGTGTTTTGACTCAGGGACCGTAAACTGTCTGATTTCTTGGACAAACACAATCTTGAGGAATTTTTCTCTTTACACAATGGCCTGGCTGTGTGAATGTCATGGTTCCCCATTCAGGCCTTGGTAGGTTTTTATTTTTTTTCCCTTCCTACAGACGTCAATCTACTTAAAATAAATATTCCCTTTGGTTTTGGGGGCCCTTTCCTTTGGATTACTCACGTTTATCTCTGGGATTAGAAAGCAGCTGGGAAGCAGAGATAGGAGGGCAGGAGAAACCGGCCACACCAAGAAACCCAAGTCATACTGGAGACTTTTAGCCAGTCTGGAGCTCACCTTTGGCTTTGTGGATTATACTCATTGACTGTATGGGGCCATCAGCCTGTGTGGTTTCCTTTTAGAAAAGGCTGCTAACTCCCTCTGCCCCTACTTCCCCTCCCCTGGGACCTCCTTCCTATCCCCACCCCCGGCACATCACATCCCCTCCACCGAGCCGAGTCATCTTTCAGAAGCAAATCTGGTCCTGTTTCCCCCATTGCCCCATTGATATTGTTTCGTTGCTAAGTCTTTCCAACTCTTCGACCCACGGGCTATAGCCTGCCAGGCTCCCTTTGTCCAAGGCATTTTCAGACAAGAATACTGGAGTGGATTGCCACTGTCTCCCCTATTTCCCCACCGGAAATCTCTGAGGACTTGAATTAAAATCCCATTGCTCAGGCAAGGTGGGCCCATCACAGTATGGCCATGATTCTCTTCTATGTCTTGTGGCTTTCCCTCCGTAGACCACGATACAGGCCACCCGAGACCAGGGATCCTGCCTTGGCGTTTGGGATGTGTGATCCCTTCTGCCTGAAATACCTTTTCTTTTTCCTGTTGGAGTCTTCCTCGTCCATAAAGACCTACCTTAGTTTTCACTGTGTGACAGCCTTGCAGCCTTGCTCATGGCTACCAGTTTTCACCTTGCACAAAGCTGCTGGCTGACTACTGTTCTTATCATTTCAACCCAGATACACTGGTCAGTGCTCTTTTCTTTTTCTCTTTCTCCCCTTTGTCATCCTCTTCATGTCTTCCCTTTCTTGGTAGCTTATAAAATTATCTTTGAAATCTCCACTGGGACCTCTATGGGACCTGGCATTCTACCAAAAAAAGAAAGAAAGATTGCCATGCTGACTTTTGCATTATCAAATATCTTCCATGCCTTGACACCGACCAGGCACCTTATGTTTGCTATCTCACTGAAATATCACACCCACCCAGGGAGTTAGATCTTATTTTCTTGTTTTCACACAAGAGCGACTGAGACTTAGTGAGTTTAATTCCTTTTCAAGGTCACACTGTTAGCAAATGTGGAGTTCAGACTCAGGTCTCTCTAAGCCCAGAGTCTGGCTGGGTGTTTTTGTGGTGCCCCTAGGCACCGGCACGGGACTCCAGGGCTAGAATCTGGGCCCCAGGTGGGGTCTCATGTGAGCCCTTGACCTTCCAATCCTGAGAATGAGATAGAAGTGTTAGCATGCAGTGCTCAGGATGGTTGCTAAGTGCACAACAGGTTCATCAGAAAATGATGGCCATTGTTCAGCATCAGAAGAGAGTAAGCTCCAGAGGGCTTTTACCCCCTTCCCACTCTCATTTCCTATCCCAGCCCAAATGTATCATGGCTTCTGCTCAAAGAAGCTCATTCCTGGGAAAAGGGGTGCAGTGAGTCTGGATTGCTGGTAAAAACCAGGCTTTTGTGTCTTTAGATGTTGATCAGACAGGAGTGGGTTCATGGATTGTGATGGCTGATGTCCAGTTAGAACTGGGCATGAAACAACAGACTGTTTCCAAATCAGGAAAGGAGTACATCAAGGCTGTTTATTTAACTTATATGTGGAGTACATCACATGAAATGCTGGGCTGGATGAAGCACAAGCTGGAATCAAGATGGCCAGGAGAAATATCAATAACCTCAGATACACAGATGACACCACCCTTACTGCAGAAAGCAAAGAAGAACTAAAGAGCCTCTTGATGAAAGTGAAGGAGGAGAGTGAAAAAGTTGGCTTAAAACTCAACAATCAGAAAACTTAAGATCATGGCATCTGGTGCCATCATTTCTTTGCAAATTGATGGGGGAACAATGGAAACAGTGACAGACTTTATTTTTTGGGGCTCCAAAATCACTGCAGATGGTGACTGCAGCCCTGAAATTGAAAGATGCTTGCACCTTGGAAGAAAAGCTAAGACCAACATAGACAGCATATTAAAAAGCAGAGATACTACTTTGCCAACAATGGTCCATCTAGTCAAAGCTACAGTTTTTCCAGTAGTCATGTATGGATGGGAGAGTAGGACCATAAAGAAAGCTGAGTGCCAAAAAATTGATGCTTTTGAACTGTGGTGTTGGAGAGGACTCTTGAGAGTCCCTTGGACTGCAAGGAGATCCAACCAGTCCATCCTAAAGGAAATCAATCCTGAATATTCATTGGAAGGACTGATGCTGAAGCTGAAACTCCAATACTTTGGCCACCTGATGTGAAGAATGGACTCATTGGAAAAGACCCTGATGCTGGGAAAGATTGAAGGAAGGAGGAGAAGGGGATGACAGAGGATGAGATGATTGGATGGCATCCCCAACTCAATGGACATGAGTTTGAGCAAGCTCTGGGAGCTGGTGATTGATAGGGAAGCCTGGCATGCTGCAGTCCATGGAGTCGCAAAGAGTGGGACATGACTGAGCGACTAAACTGAACTGAACTGAACTAGTGTTCAGGTACTCTGTGGAGATCAGGTTATGCCAAGTGAAGGGTGGAAAGACTTATGTAAGTGGAGTGTTGGGGGAAGGGGGTTGGAATTTGGTGGGGGAGGGGAACACTCAGCCCTCAGTTGCTCTGAGCTGGGGTCAGACTGGACTCTGGTTGAGGGCTGCTGAGTGAGGGGTATGAAGGTGGATGCATTCTTGGAAGGACTCAGCATGATTCCCGCCTGCTTGGCTCCTGGTCTTTATTCCTCTCCCTTCTTCCAGGGCTAGAATCCACTAGAATCAACCCGTGTCTGCTCATTAGAGCACCCACTGTGTACAAGACACTGGGAGGTACACAATTGGAAGCTGCAGGCCCCATTCTTAAGCTTAGGCTGGGGAGAGATAAGGTAGCGCTAGTGGTAAAGAAGCCGCCTACTATTGCAGGAGACATAAGAAATTCAGGTTCAATCCCTGGGTCGGGAAGATTCCCTGGAGAAGGGAATGACTACCCACTCCAGTATTCTTGCCTGGAGAATCCCATGGACAGAGGAGCCTGGGGGGCACGGTCCATAGGGTCACAAAGAGTCAGACACAGCTGAAGTGACTTATCACGCACGCACATGGACTTACCCCTTTAACCGCTATTGAGGGTGGTGACAGTGGCTGTTATGCATGAGGAGTTGGAGAGCGGGGAGCGCCTGTGGAGCTCACACCATTCTCCAAGGAGCCGTTGGGAAGCCTCACAGAGTGGAGCATCCCTGACCCACAGCCAGGTCCGAGCTGACCACCAGTGCAGCCCCTGGGCATGGCGCTCCCCTCTGCTGTGGCAGGAGGACCTGTGGTCTGCCAGTTGGTTCTGCATATGGACCATTCAGACAGCGAATTGAAAGTGGCTCTTGCCCAGGAAATCCCGTAGATGTGTTGTCCTGCTGACCCAATGGTGCCCTGTAGTCCCAAGGCCCCTGCTCAGGTATCCCCATCCTCCCTTAGATCTTTTCCTGTGATTAGTGAGACAGCAGCTCCCAGCATGAGTGTGTGTCTCTGACCAGTCACCCTCTTTCAGTACTGCTTTCTTTGTTCCCCAGCCATCAGCCAGAAGCTCAAGGGAGGCCCAAGGCCTGACCCTGTCTTGGCCTCCTCCCATCTCGAAGAAAGCCCATGGCCACCTGGCTTTAGAAACCTCTTGTCTGGGGCTAACGGCATCTCACCAACAGTATCAGCTCCAGTGATGCTGACGTTGGCGGTTAACAGTGGTGTCAAAGTTGCCTGGTGCCCAGATCACGGCTCTGAGTGTCTACCCACCTTGGTTCTTCAAAAACAGGAAGTCACCCCAGGCTGGTGTAAGTCAGCCCCAAACCCAGAAACTTAGATCTCATTAGTGCTCAGAAAGTTGGTGTAAAACTTGGCAAGTTTGGCGTGTTTTTGCCTCTTCCAGACGCCTGGGTGTTTCTTCCTGTCCTCACTCTCAGCTTCTTGGTTGAGACCTGGAAGAAGAGACAGTGGCAGGGAGGCTGAGCCCTGCCTAGGGGTTTAAAGACTTCTCGCTCTGCCCACAGATGGGAGGATAAGGTCTCAAATCCTAGAACCTAGGGGTGCTTGTGTGTTATTTGATCCAAACAGCAGCCTTAGAACCAAAGTGATACATCCATGTATTTCACCATCAGGAGTAAAGATGCTCTAAAAATACCAGTCGTGCTTTTTAGGAAGAATGCTTTTCACTTTGTTCTAAGCTGCTATTTTGGGGGTAGATCAAGATACAGACACGATGACTCAGGCTGCTGCTGATCAGGGCAGGAAGAAAAGAACAAGACCAGGGGGTCACGCCTGCAGCCTGTGTGCACGTCAGGACAAGAGCATCCTGCGTCAGACACGCAGGCTGAGCCTGGATCATCTCCCCCAGGTCAGGTGACAGGGTGCAGCCCACACATCTAACAGGCATAAGCCTTCTCCCCCCTGGTCTCCTGCAGGCATACATGCCTTCTGTCTTCCTCATCTTCTAACGTCCATCCACTCTGATCTCTTTGCCTCTTCTGAATTAGAATTCCTTTCGATGGAAATGAGCGGCCTAGAGGTCTGAGAGAGGGAACAAATAGCAAATAAATGTGTTATCTTGCTGGTTGTCTCTAAGATGTGACTGCCACTTCCCTTGCATTTGATGATCAGCTTCAGAGGGCTTCCCAGGTGGCTCAGCAGTAAAGAATCCACCTGCCAAAGTAGGAGATGTGGGTTCAATCCCTGGGTTAGGAAAATCCCTTGGAGAAGGAATGGCAACCCACTCTTGTATTCTTGCCTGGAGAGTCCCATGGGCAGCAGACTCTGCAGGCTACAGTCTGCAGGGTGGCAAAGAGCTGGACACGACTAAGCAACTAAGAAACAACAAAAATGTCATAACCTGGAAAGGGCTTCACAGGTGAAGCTGGCTTCTGGGGAGAGAAAGGGGGATTTGAAACCAAGGTCCAAGAAATAAATCCAAGAAAGGGATGTTGTGGGAAGGATTCCTGCTGGATAATCTCTGAGGACCGCTCCTTGCTTGGGGAGCAGACTTGCTTCCCCCAGCTCTCTCTGCCCCTCCTCTGCCCCACCGCCATCCCCAGGCTCCCCATGTGCCATCTTGGAAACAAGCATGCATCAAGGACTCCAGACTCCTCAGGGCTCTGCGGCGCTTTGTGGCCCAGAGGACGGTGACTGGGTGGGAGAGAAGTTGAGAAACGTTACAGTTTTGTCTGGGGACATTTTCGAAGTCCTAATTTAAGAGACAGATCACATCCAATGCAACACGAACCCATGGACAAGCCGTGAGATGCATATGTTCTCAGGCTCTGGAACCCTATGGGAAATTTTCTATAGGCCCCCACAGCCTGGGAAACTGGCCTGGAGGTTTTATAGAGTGACTAATATCCTACAGGGATCCTCTGGGTCCTAGGACTCGCACTGAGGTCAGTAAATCAGCCCCTCTTAGAGCAAAACCCCTGGGACCGTCCGTGTCCATCTGGAAGAAACTAGTCACAGAAGAACAGATTCAGGACTTAAAATTCTCTTTCCCACCTCTCACCCAGCCGTGTGTTTACACATCATTTTATATCTTCTGTTGGGAAATCCCAAAGCATCTGAAAGGCAAACAGAGATTCTCAAGCTGCAGGCAAAGGTATAAAAATGTTGGTTAAAGGGAAAGGAGTGGTGCTGAAGAAAAAAGGGGAGAGAGAAACAACACAGAAAGAAGTGAAATGGCCAAGGAGAGGCTGAGTCTCCTCTCAGCATTATAATGCTGAGATTATATTATTATATAATGTTATATAACAGTATATATAATAATTATATTATTATATAATGTTATATAATATTATAACGAATGGTCCAGTCAATCCTAAAGGAAATCAATTCTGAATAGTCATTGGAAGGACTGGTGCTGAAGCAGAAACTTCAGTATTTTGGCCACGTGATGCAAACAGCTGACTCAATGGAAAAGACCCTGATACTGGGAAAGATTGAAGGCAGGAGGAGAAAGGGAAGCAGAGAATGAGGCGTTAGATAGCATCACCATGAGTTTGAGCAAACTCCGGGAGATGGTGAAGGACAGAGGAGCCTGGTGTGCTGCAGTCCTTGGGGTCGCATAGAGGAGGACACGACTTAGCAACAGAACAACAATCCTGTCACATTTGATACTATGTGGGACCATTGTAGATGTTTAAGTTGTAGGACTGGGTGAAACATTGTCACAGAAACACAATTTCTTTCTCCCCCATTTGGGGATATTGACCAGTAGGGGATGTGATGTGTTTACTTGTTTAACTGGTTGTGGATAACCTGGGGGCTTGTCCCCAACATGGCATCTGCCCCGTTATTGTCCGGAGGGAGAAGGGTCTCCCACTCCCTCATTACCATGAGCTGCTGACACCCTGACTTCACACTGTCAGCCCGAGTCCCCGGCAAGTGGATACATTTGTGACTCGATGTGATTCTTCTGCATCAGCATAGGTAAAGCTTGAGGCTGGGAAAGGTCCGGGGAGGCAGAGTGGAGACAGAAACCTGAAAATGCCTGACATTTGGATGACACGACAGGGCTTCCCAGGCGGCACTAGTGGTAAAGAACCCACCTGCCAATGCAAAAGACATAAGAGATGCGGTTCCATCCCTGTGTTGGGAAGATCTCCTGGCGGAGGGCATGGTAACCCAGTCCCGTATTCTTGCCTGGAGAATCCAATGGACAGAGGAGCCTGGTGGGCAACAGTTCACGGAGTCATAAAGAGTTGGACAGGACTGAAGCGACTTAGCACAGACACATGGTGATTCTAAATCCTAATTTGTTGCTGTATGGTTCTGTTAACTCTTGGAGTTAACAGTTTCTCCCTATGAATAATGTCAGAGCATCTCTGAGGATCTCGTATGTTGCATGCGCATGCTTAGTTGCTCAATTGTGTCTGACTTCTTGTGACTCCATGGACTGTAGCCCACCAGGCTCCTCTGTCCATGAGATTCTCCAGGCAAGAATACTGGAGTGGGTAGCCATTTGCTTCTCCAGGGGATCTTCCTGACCCAGGGATCGAACCTGGGTCTCCTGCATTGTAGGCAGATTCTTTTACTAGTGAGCCTCCTGGGAAGCCACATGTTGTGTAGGGAAATCAATCAATAACAGCTCTTCTTAGAATCTAGTATAATTGTCTCCTTCACCCAGATGAAACTAGAATCCACACTGGCAATTAGCACAGAGGGGAGATTCTGTAAATACTTGTTCAGTAATACTGACAAACTATTCAGGACCCTAAAATCCAGACTCCGATCCAAGGCTCTTTAGAGTCAATTTCGCCTTGCCCTTCTCTAAACAGGCTTTTTCTCTGCTTTCAATCCCACAGACAGCAGCGGCCCCCGAAAGGTCCTTTTCCATGGAACTGATTCTCTTGGAGGATGCGATGTGAACCTAGTGAGTTTAGCTCAAGTTGATCCCAAGGACCAGCAGAAGCAGCTGCTTCTTGGACTAAGAGGCTGAGCTGGGGGCTCCAACCAGAAGAGGAACTGGCAGATTACGCTCTAGCCCCTGCTAGTCTGGCTAGAGGTTGATAAGCGATCTTCAGAGAAATGGGGGGAGCCGTCTGTCCCTGCTTCCTTGCCAAAACCATGACTCAGGAATACGGTTCACATCCTCAGGATGGCAGAGGAGCTAAAAATAAACCGTGACCAAAAAGACCCCGGCAAGGGGCAGGGGTGGGGACAGGAGAGGGCGGGGTGGCAGTGGAGCTCGGAGAAGGCGAGAAAGAGGAGAAGGGAGGAGGAGGAGGGGCGAGGAGACCACACAAGGAGAGGGAGGGGTGGAGTCACAGCCTGGGCTCAGAGTGGGGAGGAGGGAGAGAGAGTCCTGGAGGGAAGACGTGTCTGTTGCACGGACATGGTATTTAGCTTTGAAATGGTGACACAGGCTGGATGCTTGGCTGAGGGTCATCTCTGCTCCCTTTGTCCCTAAATGGCAATGTCCCACGCTCAGCGCTGGACTCCATCTCCCTCGGTGATGTCCTAAATGTCTAATCACCAATGCTGGGAACCCCAAATCTTCATCTCTGACTCTAATCTCAACCAAGTCTGATCAGTCTGTTCAACTGCCCCCAGCAGTGGGTACCAACACTCCTCTGAGGGCTCCTTGGGATCTGAGGTGTGGGGAGGGGGGTGTGGAGGGGCTAACGTTTGGGGGCCCGCCTAGTTTCAGTCTAGCACATCTCCCTTTGATCTAGTGGGTTGGCCAAAAAATTCCTCTGGGTTTGTTCAGAAGATGTTATAGGAAAAACAGAGTGAACTTTTTGGCCAAACTCATATTTTATGTATTAAGTTTCCTCCTAAGATTTTTTTCGGCCACTTAAAAAAAAAAAAAAAATTGCCAACCATTGACTTTGGGTTGAAACTGTCTTTGATGAAATTTAAAATATCCCTAATTAGAGTGCCCCACCCCTTTCTGCTCCCCACCACGCCTCCTCCTTTCCTTCATGGTTCAGCCGTCCTCCCAGTGTGCAGACCCGATCTAAGAGCATGGGAGGAGCATGGTTCCTGCCTACACCAGATCCCGCCTGCACGCATGCAGCCTGCTCAGTTGCTCAGTCGTGTCCAGCTCTTTGAGACCCCATGGACTGTGACCCGCCAGGCTCTTCTGTCCGTGGGATTACCCAGGCAAAAATACTGGAGTGGGTTGCCATTTCCTGCTCCAGAGGATCTTTCTGACCCAGAGATCTAACCCATACGTCCTGCATCTCCTGCATTGTGAGCCACCTGGAAATCCATTGATCCTGCCTGTTGCCACGGAAATGCTTCTGGGGTTCAGCCCTTTCTTGCCCACCTGCTGTGGTCCAGGACCCTTGGTCCTTGCCTCGCCCCCCACCCCGTGCCACCTGTTAGGACCTAGATGGCTGTGCCATCTAACTAGCCTCTCTCACCTCTCCTGCTCTGTTTATGTTGAGTTCAGTTCAGTTCAGTCGCTCAGTCGTGTCCGACTCTTTGCAACCCCATGAATTGCAGCACACCAGGCCTCCCTGTCCATCACCAACTCCTGGAGTTCACCCAAACTCATGTCCATCAAGTTGGTGATGCCATCCAGCCATCTCATCTTCTGTAGTCCCCTTCTCCTCCTGCCCCTAATCCCTCCCAGCATCCGAGTCTTTTCCAATGAGTCAACTCTTAGCACGAGGTGGCCAAAGTATTGGAGTTTCAGCCTTAGCATCAGTCCTTCCAAAGAACACCCAGGACTGATCTCCTTTAGAATGGACTTGTTGGATCTCCTTGCAGTCCAAGGACTCTCAAGAGTCTTCTCCAACACTGTCTGACAAAACCTCTTTCACCTACACTTATGCTGGTGCCCACCTTTTGAAACCTCCAGTGCCTCTCATGAAAATCTTCTGACCTGAAGTCAAAAGCCCCTGGGTGGGATCACTCTGGTCCTCCCCTTTTGGGATACAGACGTCCTTCAGTCCTTCCCCACTTCAACCCAGGAATGTGCCCCACTCTTTAGAATTCCCCCAGATTTGCCCATCTTTTGCTTTTAAAGTCTAACCTTCTCTATGTGCTTCTCCAAGACGCCCCTATTTATTTCAGCCTAAGGATTTTTGCAAATCCTTGCAGTCTCTCTGGTCTGCCTTGCATAGCTTAGTATTTGTTTACACACAGCTTATCCCCAAGCCTGGCCTGGGCCCTGATGCCACACATGCAGCTCCCAGCCCCTAGCTGGGAGGCCCTCCAGCCTCCAGTTCCGGCTCTGTGGAGCTGGCCCTCTCTCCTGCCCCCATCCCTCACCAAGGCACAATAGGCCACTTAGGCCCACTAGCCTTGTTTATGAGCCACAGTCTCCCGGGGGCGGGGCGGGGGTGGGGTGGGGGTGGCCATCAGGCCTTGGCTTGACGTAACTGCAACATCTATTCCTGCTTTGGATTAGTTCCAGCATCCTCCACCTTGATGCCACCAGCAGGAGTGTCATCATGCCCCCAGCCTTTTTTACTTTTTTGGCTGCGCTGGGTCTTTGTTGCTCTGTCTGGACTTTCTCTAGTTGTGGGTCGCAGGCTTCTTCTTGTGGTGGCTTCTCTTGCTGTGGCTCCCGGGCTATCACGTGCGGGCTCGGTGGTTGTGGAGCACGGGCTTAGTTGCTCTGCCGCATGCGGGATCTTCCTGGACCAGGGATTGAACCCCAGATCCCCTGTATTGGCAGGCAGATTCTTTAGCACTGGACCCCCAGGGGAGTCCTCCAGCCTTTCTACTTTCCTTTCTCAGTGGAGCCCCCTGGGCACGTTCTTATTCACTACACTGGAGCCACTCTGGCCTCTTCATCTCTCGGAGAGCCAGGCTGCATCCAGCCAGGGCCTTCCCACTCTACCTCCCTTCCTGTTGTCTTGGGCTGGGTCACCCCTACTCACCCTCCATATCCCTGGGGGGACGCTAGAAGTCACTTCCTGGGGGGCACTTACCCTACTGGGTCGGATCCCACTGACACTTGCTCTCAGAGCATCCTGTGCTTTTCTTCCACAGCATTTTGCACACGTGCAACCATGTGCTTAGTTCCTTGTTTACACACTTTCCCCCAGTGGCCCTATGCACCATTTGGATGAGGTCCTAGCTGGTATTATTTTCTGCTTTGTCCCTAGCGCTGAGAACACACAGTGTCAGGCCCAGGGCAGAAGCTCTTGATTGAAATCTACACAAGATGTGCTGTGGACGTGACTTGGAAGTCAGAGGCCAGTTGGTCCAGGACCCAAGGGTATGGCCTTCCAAACACACTGTGAGCTGGTTGGCCTTTTGCCTTGTGTTGAGCCAAGAGTTAGCTTGGAAGGGATGTTCTCGCCCTCCTGTGTTTTCTCAGTCCTTGCAACAGAAAGTCTGGCTTTGGCTCAAATTTTCCACTCCTCTAAATATCCATGGCAAAGTTCCCCTCCCCACCTCCCGATCTCCCCCAGCAATGGTACAGACTGGAAGCTGGCAGATGAACGGACACAGAAGACAAAGCTTCTGCCAGTCCTCCCCTCGAATCTCTGGGCCAGTTCCCTTTCTGTCTTCTGGATCTGCAGGAGACTCCTCACACCAAATACTGGGAGAGGCAGAACTGGAAATCAGGAAGGGGTGAGAAGCAGTCGCCTGAACAGGAGCACAGTCCTGGGAAAGACAGCTTGGAGCCTGGGGTTCAAGGCTGGTATCTGAGATATAGCTGCAGAGCATCAGTCATATTGGGTAAAAAAAGCTCCATTGTGTGTTCCTTTACCCATCCATCCATCCATGCATCCTTCCAACTAGTGTTTACTGAGTGCCCACCACTGCTTGTGTTCTCACGGAGCTCACAGTCTATTGGGGATGTCAGAGCCCCGAACAAGTAACCAGATCATGAGTTACATGAGTTAGGGCCTGGAAGGAACAGCAGGGTTCAGGGTGGGGAAATGTGTGGCCTCTGCTTTGAACTTTGAAGGTCAGTATGAGATATGTCTAAGGTGACCAGGTTCATCTTGCTTCCCTTCTTCCACTCCACCCAAGGATTGTTCTGTCTTTCAATAACTTTTCTTTCTTTTCTCATCTCTGATCTACTGTCATATATTTACATCCCAATTTTCTGTTAATTTCTCTCTCTGCTAGTCTTTGGTCTTTTTATGTCTTTATTTCCTATTTATCAAGAAGTTTGAAAACCTCAAGGCTTTCCTTTTCTTTATCTTTTGGCTTATTCCAATGAAAGCCCTGGAGTTGCATGTTCAGGGTCATCCCCCTCAAGTCACTAGGTCTCACACACTTGGAAGGTTGGAAGTGAGCTTAAAGATAAATGTCTCCAGTCCTTTGATCTTCATCTTTATCCCCCTCCCCCAGCCTTTCCCTCTCTCTGTCTCTCCTCATTCTCCACCACTCCCTTCCTTCGCTCTTTCTCACCTCCTGGTGTTTCTGTCCTGTCTGTCTTGCGGGATGACAAGTGGTCACAAGATATGAAGGAGAGCCTTTCTGCTCGAGCAATTTGGGTTTTTTTCCAGGCACGTGGAGAGATCTTGTTTCAATTATCGCCTTTTTGATATGGGTCAAGTTGATTTGCCACAGTTCTGTGCCTCTCACTTCATCATTGCCCGTTTTTGTCTTATTGTCTTTGTTCTGTGAAACTCGTGGGAGAAGGAACTGGGTAATTTATTTTTCTTTTGCTGGAGAAGAGAAGACACGCAGATGAGAGGATCCAGGAACATCTGGACTGTGCTTTTTGGTAAGTAGTACCTAGCTTTGTTAAATCCTCTCCCCCTTTCTTTCTTGATGCAAAATACTTGAGGAGTAGAAAAATGACATGTAATATCTGAGTGGTCCTTTTCCCCTGAATATCAAGGGATCTAGGCTCAGTGGCTGGCTAAGGTAGTAAGCCTGGGGGTACCATGGAAATAGCAGGAACCACAGTGTGGCCATTAATTAGCTGGGCAACCTTGGAAAGTTATTTCATTCTTCTGAGCCCCATTTTCTCCTTGGTCAAATAAAAACAGACTAGTAATGACTTCCTAGGTTGTGTGTGAGGATGGACTCTATGAAGGTACCTAGAACACCCATTCAGGTGCCAGACGCACTCCCCTCATTCCAGTTATTAAGCATATACTTAACCCCTCACATTTGATTCTGCAAATTGTACAGAGCCTGGGCCATGCCTTTGGGGGTGTAGTGAAGAAGCAGCCAGGATTGGGGGATCAGGTTGCAGACACAGTCCCCTCCTCTCCCTAGGGGGGTGGCTCTGAGCTGGGGGGTCACAGCCTCTCTCCCCAGGAGCTGTCATAGCTCAAGAATTGGCCCCTGTGCCAGCATCTGGATCTTCTTAGATTTAGGTCTGGACTCCTGCTTGTCTTGTAGAATCACTTATCAGCAGTGAGCAGGCGGGGCTTTGACTTTCTTCTCTGTGGTCCAGCCCAGCGACTTCCTACCCATAAACAGCCTGGAGTGGGTCAGGAAAATTACTCTCGGGGCTGTGTCCTCCCTCCGAGCCTCCCTGACCTCAGGTGCTGTCTATCTGATGCTAATGCAGGGCTTCCTCTAGTTTTCCTTCCTTCTTCCTCCCCTTAGCTGAGAGGTGCTTAGGCACTGGATGGAAGTTTCAAAATGGTTTGAAAGAGCTAGTGTGGAGGGCTGTCTCCACTCTCCATCCCATCCCTATTGAGATGCTCCTGCCAGCCACCCGCTTCCCTCAGGCTTCTTTCCACTTCCTTGCGAACTTTCTCTTACATTTGTGAACTCCACTGGCAAAGGCTGGTTGCAGTTTTAGAACTTGACCTTCCATCCATCAGTGGTGCCCTGGAGATAACACTGATAATACTGGAGTGGGTTGTCATTTCCTTCTCCAGGGGATCTTCCCAACCCAGGGATCGAACCCAGGTCTCCCGCATGGCAGGCAGACGCTTTATCCTCTGAGCCACCAGGGAACACTGGAGATAACACCCGTTCTCGTTCTGTGCTGGGGGTCTTCTGTGCTGCAGTTGTCAGGGGGGGGTGGGGAGGGTACCACCAAGAAAAGGCAATTGTTCGGGGGAAGAGATTTGGAGGCTTTCAGATGACTCTGAGAAAAGAATGACCTTGTTTTTGTTTTCCATTTGAAACAGCAACCCACTCCAGTATTATTGCCTGGAAAATCCCACAGACAGAGGAAGCTGGTGGGCTACCGTCCATGTGGTCACAGAGAGTTGGACATGACTGAGCATGCACACACATACCCCAAGTGCCATGGGACACCGTCCTTCCCTCCTTTCCTCCTTGCTGTGCTTTCCTCCCTGGACCATGCGGACGCCCTCTCTCTGGGCCTCCTCTTGTCTCACTGGTCTCCATTCAGCCCCTTCTGAGCTTCCTCTTAACATTGGAGGATCCCCAGCTCTCCTTCTAACCCTCTTCTCCTTGGTTGAACCCAGCCAGGCACACAGTTTTGGGAGCATCTAGAGCCGGCAACCTCAAGCTGATAATCCCTCTGACTCCAGACACACATGGACCTCAAAACATGAACATCTTAGGATTCCTGTGGCCTCAGCTGGGTGCTGGGTCTCTCAACACAGCTTCTGCTGGCTTCCAGGTCTAAGGCTGAGATCCTCGGAGTCTTGCTTAACACTTCTGTTTCTCCCGACCCACATTCAGCTGTTGGTCAGCAAGTCCTGCTGGCTCTGCTCTTAAGCTCTATCGGGCTCCACTGCTCTGAGTCCCCTGCATGGCCACCCATGGGCTGAGCACCTCCTGCCTGGAGCCTCCTCCCACCTTCCTACTCGGGCCCCAATGTTGGTATTGCAGAAGCTGGATTGGACAGACCTGGGTGCCCTTCCTCCCTCACCTTCCTCCAGTCTTTGCCCAAATGTCTCCTCCACAATACAGCTGCCCTGACCTTTCTATGGGAACTGGCGGCACTCCCTTCCGCCGGTCGCCAGCCCACCCATCTCTACCCCCTGCTCTATTCTGTCCCCAGGGTGCTTCAGATCAGATCAGTCGCTCAGTCGTGTCCGACTCTTTGCGACCCCATGAATCGCAGCACGCCAGGCCTCCCTGTCCATCACCAACTCCCAGAGTTCACTCAGACTCACGTCCATAGAGTCAGTAATGCCATCCAGCCATCTCATCCTCTGTCATCGCATTCTCCTCCTGCCCCCAATCCCTCCCAGCATCAGAGTCTTTTCCAATGAGTCAACTCTTCACATGAGGTGGCCAAAGTACTGGAGTTTCAGCTTTAGCATCATTCCTTCCAAAGAAATCCCAGGGCTGATCTCCTTCAGGATAGACTGGTTGGTCATTATAATTTTTTAAAGAAAATTTTATTTTATTTTTCTTTTCAATCAAATTGTCTTTTTTTTTAATTGAACTATAGTTGATTTAAAATATTGTATTAACATTTGCTGTACAGCAAAGGGATTTGGTTATACGTCCATATATATTCTTTTTAAAATATTCTTTTCCATTAGAAGTTATCCTAGGATAGTGAGTGTAGTTCTCTGTGCCATACAATAGGACCTTGCTAGTCATCCATGCTACATGAAAAGCTTATACCTGCTAGCCCCCTTCCACTCCCCCTGCCCCCAGTCCCACTTTGGCAACCAGCAGTCTGTCTGTGAGTCTGTTTGTGACTCAGGTTCTTGTGTGTCATAGTTTAGTTTTCACACGTAAGTGATAGTCTATGGTATTTGTCTTTCTCTGTTTGACTTACTTCACTCGTGTGATCGTCTCTAGTTGCACCCATGTTGCTGCCAAGGGCCTTCTCCACCTCTCTCCTTCCCCAGGTGGGGCGGTACCTTTGTCCCCCAGCCTCTAGAACTTAGTGAGGCACCCCAGGGGCTCTGCAGTGGATGGAGCGTTGCTGTTTTTGGAGGCTGGCCTCCTCTCACCTGCAGATGTGACCTGAACCCCACTTCCTGAGGCAGCACCCCTGGCCGGGCCGTGTCTCCCCACCCACCCTCCCGGCTGTCGGCCAGGCCTCTCCGTCAGGCCCATTGTCACAGCTTGTAAGTCCCCATTCGCCTGTCTGCTCGCCTGTTTGTTGTCTGTCTCCGCAGCTGTGACCCTGTTTCAGCGTGTCGGCTTTGTTCTCTGCGGTGTTCACAGCCCTGGCAGAGGCCTGCGGAGAGTGGACTCTTGATCCGTTTTGCTTGAATACTGTGAATACACATTCTGTGTGTTATCTGACTTGATATGAGGCTCAGAGAGGCTGTGTGTTTGGCCCACAGACAGAGAACCAGGTGGCAGAGCCAAGCTTGAACCTGGGTCTGCCTGACATGCGTGTGTGTCTGTGTGTGTCTGTGTATATGTCTGTATGTCTGTGTGTGTGTCTGTGTATATTTGTTCTGTGTGTCTGTGAGTGTCTGCATGCACGTATGTCTATGAATGTGTGTCTGTGTATCTCTGTGTGTTTCTGTGTGTGTATGTGCATGTGTGTCTGAGTGTGTGTGTCTCTGTAAGTGTGTGTGTCTGTATGTCTCAGTGTGTGTCTATGTCTCTCTGTGTGTTTGTGTGTGTGTGTGTATCTGTCTCTCTGTGTGTGTTTGTATGTGTGTATGTGTGTCTGTATGTCTGTGTGTGTGTGTCTGTGTATATTTGTGTCTGTGTGTGTGTCTATATCTCTCCCTGTGTGTATGTGTGTGTTTGTGTGTGTGTGTGTGTGTCTGTATGTCTCAGTGTGTGTCTATGTCTCTCTGTGTGTTTGTGTGTGTGTGTGTCTGTATGTCTGTGTGTGTGTCTATGTCTCTCTGTGTGTGTCTGTGTGTGTGTCTATGTCTGTCTTTGGGTGTGTGTGTGTGTATGTGTGTGTTTGTGTGTGTGTGTGTCTGTATGTCTCAGTGTGTGTCTATGTTTCTCTGTGTGTGTCTGTGTATGTCTCTGTGTGTGTGTGTCTGTGTATATTTGTCTGTGAGTGTCTGTGTGCATGTATGTCTATGAGTGTGTGTCTGTGTATCTCTGTGTGTTTCTGTGTGTGTATGTGCGTGTGTATCTATGAGTGTGTGTATGTGAGTGTGTATGTCTGTATGTCTCAGTGTGTGTCTATGTCTCGCTGTGTGTGTTTGTATGTGGGTGTATGTGTCTGTATGTCTGTGTGTGTTTCTATGTCTCTCTGTGTGTTTCTGTGTGTGTGTGTCTATGTCTCTCTGTGTCTGTGTATGTCTCTGTGTGTGTATGTCTGTGTATATTTGTCTGTATGTGTCTGTGTGTGTGTATGTCTATGAGTGTGTGTCTGTGTATCTCTGTCTGTGTGTATCTGTGTGTTTGTATGTGTGTGTGTCTGTATGTCTGTGTGTGTCTATGTCTCTCTCTGTGTTTCTGTGTGTGTGTGTGCGTTTGTATGTGCGTGTGTGTGTCTGTATGTCTCTGTGTGTATGTCTCTGTGTGTGTGTGTATGTGTGTGTCTGTGTATATTTGTGTCTGTATGTGTCTATGAGTGTGTGTGTGTGTCTGTGAATGTGTGTGTCTGTATGTCTCAGTGTGTGTCTATGTTTCTCTGTGTGTGTCTGTGTATGTCTCTGTGTGTGTGTGTCTGTGTATATTTGTTTGTGTGTGTGTCTCTGTGTGTGTATGTCTGAGTGAGTGTCTGTGTATCTCTGTGTGTTTCTGTGTGTGTATGTGCATATTTGTATGTGTGTGTGTGTGTCTGTGTGTATGTCTGTGTGTGTCTATGTCTCTCTGTGTGTTTCTGTGTGTGTGTGTTTCTGTGTGTGTGTGTGTCTGTATATCTCAGTGTGTGTCTATGTCTCTCTGTGTGTGTCTGTGTATATTTGTCTGTGTGTCTGTGTGTGTATGTCTATGAGTGTGTGTCTGTGTATCTCTGTGTGTGTATGTGTGTGTTTGTGTGTGTGTGTCTGTATGTCTGTGTGTGTCTATATCTGTGTGTGTGTGTGTGTGTGTGTGCATACATGAGTGTCTGTGTTTTCGTCCCCAGTGCCACACTGTGCCGGCAGCTGCATCCCGTGTGGTGGTCCGTCTGCAGCTGGCTTCCCCACTGACCCCGACACAGCAAATGCTGGCGGGAGAGACTCCTTCCCTCCTCTTTAGGGTTCTTTCTCAAGAAGCCTACTCTGGAGGCCCTGGTGCCCAGCCCCGTGAGGCCCCATGACTACCTGCAGCCCTCTCAGCTCCACCAAGCCCAGGGCCTCCCAGGGGACGAAGGACCAGAAGTCCCGTGTCCTTGGACACAGAGCACAGGGCCAGCCCGGAGGCTGGAGCATGCGGGGCACAGGCAGTCACCTAGGCCCCTCCTACCGCAGGGTCCATCGTGTGCAGACCCCGCAGCCGAGCAGCAGCAGCTGCCCCTGCTCTGTAAGGCGAGCCCTCCGGCACAGCTGAGAGCGCCCAACGGTCCCCGAGCCTCCCTCCCGCAGCAGGTGTCAGGCCCACAGCTGCGTCCCGCAAGGATCCGCTGCTGTCTTCTGCAGGAAGGGCAGGGTGAGGAGGACGCACTGCAGGCGCTTCAGAGGCCGGGAGGACCGTGCTGCCCTCGCCGGCCAAGGGCAGGATGTCCTGACCCGTGACCCGAGAGACTGGGGGGCACGCCCCTGACCCAGTGCCCACGACC
This sequence comes from Bos taurus, assembly GCF_002263795.3. Classification (NCBI taxonomy): domain Eukaryota; kingdom Metazoa; phylum Chordata; class Mammalia; order Artiodactyla; family Bovidae; genus Bos; species Bos taurus. Next base: position 31,984,521 of record NC_037356.1, on the reverse strand, counting down.
TGGCCCTGATAAAGATTTAGGGGATAAAGTCTTAAACGATGTCATTTTTACGAAACTCTTCTCAGAATGCTGATAGCAACCGGCATCTACCGAGAGGGAGAGAAGGAAGGAAGGTGGGTGGGAGAGAGCAAGTAGGAGAGAAGAGACAAAAGAAGGAAAGAAAGAAAACAGGAAGAAAATGATCTCGGCGTCTCTTTGGCTCTGTTCTGTGCTCAGGGCAAGCCCACAATGATGTGTGTGCCCATGATGAGGGCACACAGCTCCAGCTCCTGGTTTTGCTTCCAAGACCCCAGACCCGGCACCCACCAGCTGTGCCCACAGAGACTGGCCAGCCTTCTTGGTCTTCCAAGACAGTCAGAAGATGGTGAACATAGTCTACAGATGGTGAACGCAGAACGTGGAATCCAGGGTCCGCACAAACCTACTAGGGCCATTCTGGGATAAAGGGGAGATCGCACACAGACCCACAGGGAGCTGGGTCCCGAGGAGGTGGGGGAGGCCACAGCTCAACACCTCCAACCCCACCCCCATCAGCCTGGCACACTGGGCCCCGCCCAGGCCCACCCATCCACACCTGTGCCTGCAGCTGGGTCCCCGGGCCATCTCCGACCCGAGCTGCCTGACAGTGACACAGTATTGCCTGTTTAAGGCAGCACTACGTTTTGAGGCCAGAAGCATGCACTAAGGGAGGTCAGCGGACACCTCACAGGTGAACCCTCTGTGCTCTGGAACCTCACGGTCACATGTCCTCTCATCTATTGTCCTGACTGCTCCTTGGCACCAGGAGGTTGACTTAAACTTTTTTGCCTGACCCTCGACTCAGCCGCAGAGCCTGCAGGCCCATCTGAGAGAGAGGAGTTTTCCCCCTCCACAGCCCCCTCTCCCTGACCCCACTTCCACCTCCTCGTCCCCAGGGAACCGGATCGAGCTCTCTGTGCCCCCAGCCTCAACTGGATCTTGTACAGGAGCTCCAATGTCTGAGTGCCCAGGACAAGCCGGTGAGGTCGGCTCTGCCCTGATCGGCCCCTCGGCAGCCCTCCAGGGCTGAGCTGCACCTGACCCTGACCTCCCAACTGCTGGACTGGGCCAGTCTGGTCCTAGGCGGCTTCCCAGACCACATCACCCCAGGCTTCCTCCTCTTCCTCCTCCTCCATGTGCCATGGTTGCCAGTCCCAGAAGCTTTCACATCAATGCTTGTTCATGTTAGGGTGGCCTACACCTCAGAGAGGAGCAATGTCTTGCCCGGGACCTGGGCTAACTGGAGCACCGTTTGGACAGTGGCTGCTGTGTCTTTAGACCTTCTGTCTGTGAGCTTCCTCCATTTTCCCCCTGGAACAGCAAACCCCCACGTCTGTGCAACACGAACTGGTGGGCACCCTCCAACTACTGAGAACCCAGAGCCAAGCCCGACCGCACAGTCAGACGCCATCTCCCCCTACCCTGGCTCCCCAAGTGGCTGTTCCTGCCAACCCAGCACCAAACGTTCGCCATCTCTGGTCCTGCAGGTGGCAATTTGCATGGCGGGGTGTACCCTCTCCCATGAGGTTTTGCCTATCTGAGTTTCTTTTCTGCTCTTGGGAGGTGAACAGCTTCTTTAAAAAGAAAGAAAAACAAGACCCCAGTAACTCTGCTCCGACTGGGACCTTAAGGTGTTTCAAAGCCTCCGCGGCTATTTCTGGCTCCATTGTCGTCGGGTCTGAGAGGAAGGCCTCATGGCAGTTCTCTGCTTTCAAGGCAGAAACAGGACATTGTTTCTCCCGGCTTTGATTTAATGGCCAAAAACAGTTATAGGAAACTGTTCAGCAGATGTTTTATGAAACTCAGAAAAAATCGGGTCTTTGAGAGGGGTTATTTTTAGACTAATGCTTCCTACCATTGGGGGTTTGGTGCTCACAAAGGGAACAGAAAAAGGGAGAGAGAGGGAGGTGAAGAGAGCTTTGAACATTAAGACCATCACATTTTATTTTTTCTGCCATTTTCACTATGAATTAAATGTACGTGGGAATCCATGGAGGACAGGATACAGAGGTTGGTTCCAGGGAGGAGTTGTGCATTTTACAGTTTCCTTTCTAAAATGAAAGGTTACTGAGTGCAAGGAAAATCTCTATTTTCCATCTCTCCCCACCTGCTTGATGCTACATAGAAATTTTTTTTTTCCTTGCCACTTTGTTTTCTTGTCTCTCTTTGCCTGAAGTAATCTTTCCTTCTCTCATCTCATCCCTGCTTCCTTTTCTCTTCTGTTTCTTTTACCTGTTTCAGTCTAAGGCATCATTTACACTCAGGCCAGGAGCTTCCTCCTCCAGGAAGTCTTCCCTGAACGCTCCAGGGTGGATTGCTGGACGTCCTCTGAGATACACAGACCATATTTCAAACACTGCATGTGCTGCCGTGCTTTACAATTTATTTATGTATCTGGCTCCTATCTCAGGCTGTCAGCTCGATGAAGTTGGGGACTCTGTTTTAATTATCCATTTAATTAATGAGTCCTCAGCATTTAGCACTGTTTAGTTCAATAACAGTCACAGAATAAATGTTTCTTGAGAGAAGAGACTGATGAAGAATAAAGGGATTGAGCAAGTTAGGGAATTTCATCCAGTTGGAAAGGTTTTATTTAACCTATAGGAGCAGAAATGAAGTTTGCTTGGGTTTTGAGTTTTGGTTTTTTTTTTTGGTCTTTGCTGTTCAAATCAAACCAAAATCTGTTACTACTATAATGTAATCAAGTAATTATTATACTTTGAGGTGGTTATTACGATTCCCAGGAGACAGGCTTTGGGACAATAAACAAAAGAGCTTACGTGAGAACACTCAGCTTTAGATATTTAATTAAAGCCTTTTGTTTTCTCCACTCTATGGAGAGAGTCATATTTAAGACAGCCTCGGATGCTTGGGTCCAGGTAGGATCCCTTGAAAGGGTAATGAAAAGGGAGGCTGGGAAACTAAAGCAGACATTTCCTCCTGCTTTTCTGGGGCCATTTCCAGCTGGAACAGGAGGACAAGTATAACCCCAGATGAGGAACAAATGACCTTTCACATTCTCACTTGTCCCGAGGCCTCTGGCCAGTGTTTCAAAGTCAGGTGAACAGAACAAAGGCTAACGGCTTCTAACTTTCTGGAATGTCCTGGAACTCAGCCCGGGGACAATGAGGTTCTCCCTTGATTTAACCCCATCAATCATCACGGTCTCCCTCATTTCTGAAGACCTTATCGAGCACTTCCCAGCTTTTAGCTGGTGGAGGTGGAGGTAAGATCTGCTATCTGGAAAAAGCATCATCATTGCCTGTGAGTGGGCCAAAGGCCACATCAGTGAGCTCTGGGCAAGAGTGTTCGAGTTTCCTGGAAGCTGGGCCTGGGCAGAGCTCCCTGTTGTATTCCAGGGCCCTGGGTGAATGTTTCCATATTCTTTTATTTCCCTAGACCTTTTTTTTGAATGCTAACTATGCTGTAGTTAGTTACTATGCTAAATGCACTAGAAAATGATGTCATTTATCTTTATTTAAGACTTTTTAAAGAGCATATAACATATTTTTTTCCTTATTATTAAGGAACATTACCTTCTTACATCTTCAATAACCTTAAGAACTGAATTCTATTTTTACCCCCATTTCCAGACGAGAAAACCTAAGTGGATAGAGAGCTTGAAGAAACTTGCCCAGAGTCACCCAGGGGATGAATGAAGTGCTGGAACTCAAGGTCAGGTTGGGCTGACACCTTCGAGTTCAGTGTCCCAGTGGGTTCTGACTGAGGCCCCAGCAAGCTCTCTAGTGGAACCTCCTTCCCTTTTCAGTCTTCGAATACTCCCTCAGACAATCTCTCTCTTTCTAACTCTCCCCAGAGTTCTCTGCCATGTTCTAGGACAACTTATGGCATTTCTTTACTCTGACTTTTAAATTCTGCAGGCAAAGACAGAGACCCTCCCTGCTAAAGAAAATAGCCTCAAAGCGAAAGACATGCGGAAAAATATGAAATGTTGGTGGCTTTGAAAGGCTCTTTTCTAGAAACAGAACAAGAATGTATTAGACAGACCTAGCAAAGTCTTTTCCAGTGGCGGTAGCTTTCCCCAAGGCATTGCCAACCTGATTTATTCACCTCCTACTTAAATCGGCTACAATCCAGCAGTTGGTATAGAGCTCAGGGAATACTTGTTCAACACTTCTGTACCAGCCGGGCCAGGCTAGGAGACATTTGTGGTGGCAAGCGCCAAACCTCAGCACCTCAAGCTACATTTGCTACTCAGGCTATTCGAGCACGGCAGGTTGGCAGGGGCTTTGTGCCATGGCATTTGAGTCACCCAGGGCCATGGGTTACTCAGCAGCTGTCACCTGACACATGCCCAAGAGAAAAAGAGAATGGTTGAGACTCTTCGTGGGTTCTCCAAGTTTCTGCCAGAAGAGCTCCAATTTCATCACTGAAAACAAGTCCTAAGGCCACTCCCAACGTCAAGGGTGCAGGGAAGTGAGATTCTACCACATGCTACACTGAGGAAGAAAAGCCAGCTTTATTTGGTGAATAAACTGGAGGTGCTGCTGACAAGTGTAAAACAGATAGCCAGTGGAAAGCCGCTGTATGGCTCAGGGAGCTCAGTTCGGAGCTCCGTGATGACCGAGAAGGGCAGAATGGAGCAGTGGGATGGATGGGAGGTCCAAGAGGGAGGGTGTATATGTATACGTCTGGCTGATTCACTTCGTTTACAGCAGAAACTAACACAACCTTGTAAAGCAACTATATTCCCCCCCAAAAATTGGACATGCTTAATTTCAGGTTTGGAGAAGGCAATGGCACCCCACTCCAGTACTCTTGCCTGGAAAATCCCATGGTAGGAGGAGCCTGGAAGGCTGCAGTCCATGGGGTCGCTGAGGGTTGGACGTGACTGAGCGACTTCACTTTCATTTTTCACTTACATGCATTGGAGAAGGAAATGGCAACCCACTCCAGTGTTCTTGCCTGGAGAATCCCAGGGATGGGGTAGCCTGGTGGGCTGCCATCTATGGGGTCGCACAGAGTCAGACACGACTGAAGTGACTTAGCAGCAGCAGCAGCAGCAGCAATTTCAGGTTAGGTATTGTTGAACAAATTCCCAGTCCTGCCTTCAGAAACTTTACATGGAGTTGAGGAACTAGGACTTACCATACATCAAGTAGTTAAAGAACATAATGAGTTGGTATATTAATAAAATAATATATCCTGCCAAACTACAGGGTTGGGGGGAATAGTAGGGTTTTAGATAGAGACGCTTAGGAAGAAAATGAGGAGAATAAAAATTCTCCTGATCTATTAAATTTATTATCACATTTTTATATTATAAAATATTTTATATTTTATTTTTATCCACTATGTCCATTTATTGAATTTATCGACTATAATTTACTAAATTATATCATAATTCACCTATTTAATTATATTCTGATCTATTAAAAATGCCCTAGATAATAAGAGGTTCAAATAGAAAAGGCAATTATACAAAATTTGAAAATGAAAGCATCCTCCAAGAAGATCAGATTTAACATCCCTAATTCTTCCCTCCTCTAACTCCATACACACCTCCAGTAACCATTTAGATCATCTTCTCACTCATCCCCCTGATAAATGTCAAACTCTAAGAACAGATCTGACTTTATCTTTTATTTTCAGTTCTTATAAAATACCTGGAGCCCACTTGTTGTTCGGGTGAGTTAATCATGCTCAGCCCATGGTGTCACAGGTTTCTTATAAGGAAGAGTTGAGGACCACCCACAGAGAGTCATGGGCTGCAAGGAGTCTTTCTTAGGAGAAGGGTCTCTGCATTTCTATCCTTTCTCCAGCTGACCAGCTCTCTCACATGAGCCCTGCAGCACACCTTCTGTTCCTTGGGCATCTTTTTACCTCCACCTTTCACCTAGCTATTCCAGGAAGAAAACACCTTCCTTTTCTATTGTTTCTGCAACGGCAATTATTCAGAACAAACCTTCTTCCTCTGCTCACATCAGAGTCAGCATGGCCAGAGCTCTTTAAAACACTGAGATTTTAAAGCCGAGAGGGTTCTGGAGGGACCCACCAGCCCACCACTGTTGTTTTCTTTGCAGAAACTGAGGTTTAGCCAGCTTAGAAGACCCTCCCAAGGCTTCCTAGCAATCACTGGGAAATGTAGGCTCAAATCCAGATCTTTTGAATCACATTTCACTGCTTTTCATACTCTATATTTATAGATGCATATTTCTGTTTGGACTTTTGATTAACTTTACATTGATACCTGAGACATTGTATTTTCTCCTTTATATCAAGATAATGTTTAAAGCAATGCAGAAATGACTAAAGGAAATGAAAAAATGTTTATGTGCAAGGAGAAGAATAATCCTGTGCCCAACATAAACACGAGAATCTCACAGAAACCTCTTCACCAGCTCGAATGACAGCAGTGCTCCAGGGAGTGAATCTGGAAGTCCACCAGAGGACATGGACCGTTGCGTCAAGATGGCGTCAGTGGGCAGGCACTGATTCTCCTTAAAGGTTATTGTAGTTTTGTAGAGAACCAATGATATCTGGAACCAGATTTGACTCAAATCCCAACTGTATGGACTTCCCTGGTGATTAACATTTGATCTTCTAATGCAGAGGGTGCTGGTTCGCTCCTTGGTCGGGGAGTTAAAATCCCACATGCCTCACAGTCAAGAAATCAAAACATAAAACAGAAGCAAGATTGTAACAAATTCAATTAAACCTTAAAAATGGTCCACACCAAAAAAAAAAAAAAATCTTAAAAAAAAAATTCCAACTATATCTTATTTTTGAGGTTCAGTTTTGTTATCTGTAAAATAGATTAATAATCCCACCTTGGAGTAGGAAATGGCAACATGCTCCAGTATTCTTGCCTGGACAATCCCACAGACGGTGGAGCCTGGCAAGCTACAGTCCATAGCGTTGCAAAGAGTTGGACACGATCCTGCCTAGCTTAATTTAAATGATTGTCCTTTCCATCCAACAAGACTGTAAGAATGAAGTGAACACAAAAATTGAATTAAACTCTGATTCACAAAAATTAGTGTCCAAAGGATTATTTCTTCTCCTGAGTTTGAGGCAGGGATGGAAAGAAAGTGATTTATCAAGGTCATTGACCATGGCCATGCTTCTAGCTCACCCATCATTTAGGGTTTTGATAGAAAAGAGGCTAAAAAAGAGAGAGTGGAGCAATGAAAGTCACGGTGAGGGTCAGATGAGGACCAAGGTGGTGGGAAAGGAAGGTACCTCTCAGAAGTGAGGGCCGAGTTAAAATTACCTGATGGATAACAACAATGATATTACCTCTCACTTCTCTTCTCTGAAAGCACTGCTTCTCCAAAAATAAACCAGAAGCAGAAAAGCAGTACCATACTGTGGTCAATAATACGGGCTTGAAGAGTCAGACTAACTTGAATTTGAATTCACATTTGCTTGGATGTGATTTTAAGCAAATTATTGAACCTCTTGGAGCCTCATTTTTTTTCTTTCAGCAAAATGAGAATAATAATAATACCCCCTCCCTGAGATAATACAGGTCAAATGTTTAGCTCAGGGGCCTTCCCTGTTAGAGCAGTGGCTAAGACTCTGTGCTCCAAATGCAGGGAGCCCGGGTTCCAGCCCTGGTCAGGGAACTAGATCCCACAGGCTGCAAATAAGAGTTTGTCTACTGAAACTAAGACCTGGTACAACCAAACAAGTAAATAAATATTTTTTTAAAATGCTTAGCTTAGGACAGAACATGTAGGAAGTATGCAGAGTGTTCAGTTCAGTTCAGTCGCTCAGTCGTGTCCAACTCTTTGCGACCCCATGAATCACAGCACGCCGGGCCTCCCTGTTCATCACCAACTCCCAGAGTTCACCCAAACTCAAGTGCATGGAGTTGGTGATGCCATCCAGCCATCTGATCCTCTGTCATCCCCTTCCCCTCCTGACCCCAATCCCTCCCAGCATAAGAGTCTTTTCCAAAGAGTCAACTCTTCGCATCAGGTGGTCAAATAATTGGAGTTTCAGCCTCAGCATCAGTCTTTCCAATGAACACCCAGGACTGGTCTCCTTTAGGGTGGACTGGTTGGATCTCCTTGCCGTCCAAAGGACTCGCAAGAGTCTTCTCCAACACCACAGTTCAAAAGCATCAATTCTTTGGCACTTAGCTTTCTTTACAGTCCAACTCTCACATCCATACATGACCACTGGAAAAACCATAGCCTTGACTAGATGGACCTTTGTTGGCAAAGTAATGTCTCTGATCTTGAATATACTACCTAGGTTGGTCATAACTTTCCTTCCAAGGAGTAAGCGTCTTTTAATTTCATGGCTGCAATCACCATCTGCAGTGATTTTGGAGCCCCCCAAAATAAAGTCTGACACTGTTTCCACTGTTTCCCCATCGATTTCCCATGAAGTGATGGGACCAGATGCCATGATCTTTGTTTTCTGAATGTTGAGCTTTAAGCCAACCTTTTCACTCTCCTCCTTCACTTTCATCAAAAGGCTTTTTAGTTCCTCTTCACTTTCTGCCATAAGGGTGGTGTCATCTGCATATCTGAGGTTATTGATATTTCTCCCAGCAATCTTGATTCCAGCTTGTACTTCCTCCAGCTCAACGTTTCTCATTGTGTACTCTGCATATAAGTTAAATAAGCAGGGTGACAATATGCTGCCTTGACGTACTCCTTTTCCTATTTGGAACCAGTCTGTTGTTCCATGTCCAGTTCTAACTGTTGCTTCCTGACCTGCATACAGGTTTCTTAAGGGGCAGGTCAGGTGGTCTGGTATTCCCATCTCTTTCAGAATTTTCCACGTTGATTGTGATCCACACAGTCAAAGGCTTTGGCATAGTCAATAAAGCAGAAATAGATGTTTTTCTGGAATTCTCTTGCTTTTTCGATGATCTAGCAAATGTTGGCAATTTGATCTCTGGTTCCTTTGCCTTTTCTAAAACCAGCTTGAACATCAGGAAGTTCACGGTTCACATATTGCTGAAGCCTGGCTTGGAGAATTTTGAGCATTACTTTACTAGCATGTGAGATGAGTGCAATTGTGCGGTAGTTTGAGCATTCTTTGGCGTTGCCTTTCTTTGGGATTGGAATGAAAACTGACCTTTTCCAGTCCTGTGACCACTGCTGAGTTTTCCAAATTTGCTGGCATACTGAGTGCAGCACTTTCACAGCATCATCTTTCAGGATTTGAAATAGCTCAACTGGAACTCCATCACCTCCACTAGCTCTGTTTGTAATGATGCTTTCTAAGGCACACTTGACTTCACATTCCAGGATGTCTGGCTCTAGGTGAGTGATCACATCATCAGTTACTAATATCAACCAGGTAGTTATTAGGAGGAGAAATTCTTTTTCCATTTGAGCTCTTATTCACCTAGACATCCCCAGGTGAATGAACCCGGAATCTTTGTGTCCTTTTCCCCCTCCCTCTTCTCTGATAAATGTGCGCTCCTTTTCATCTAGTCTTAATTAAAATTCTGTTGAGTATTTTAAGTTTTGGTAACAATCAAAGACAAATGAGACAAGGGACTTACCCATAAGGGGTTCTGTGAATTGGGACCAATTTAGGAACTTCACTAGCTGATACAATTTTCTTAATTTCTGATCAGGCACCCATCTGACGGGATGTGAAAGTAGCAATACGCAGTACTCCCAAGATCCTACGAGGATGGTCAGAGCTGCAACTTCAGGTCCCTGACAGCCAATGAGGTTTCAAGAGCCTTGCCTGAGAGTGCAGGCTGGGCTTCCATAGAGCCTCCACTGCATTGTTATAACTGGTATCATAATTAGCTGAGGTGAGGTCTTGTTTCCTGTTTTTTGAAGCCACGTTTGCTGTAACCTCGGATAAATACCCTCCTAAGCAGTCATTAGACCAGGAAGCATTTTTTAGGGCCTATATCCTGTTCTGGCAGGGAGATGGGATCAGATGAGCTAATGGGTCTTTCCATGACTAAATGCTGTGACAGCTGCCATGTTAGCAGTGGCAGGAGCCACAAAACAGCGAGCTGTCCAGTGTGAGAAAGGTTGAGTTTTAATTTCCATCAGCATAGGAAAATAAGGAATCAAGGCCACCATGTTTATTGTTAGTGTGGAAATTAAAATTAGAATGGAAGGTGTTGGAACCCACCTGTTCTAGGATGTGTCATTGACTCACAACCAGAAGGGATAAGTAACAACAAACAATAGCAGTAATAACAACAATAATAATAATATAAAAATAAACCCCTTGGGATTATATTTTAGATCTGCAAGGAAAACATGTGGTCCATACCTCCCCCGTTTTGGTGACGGGGCTTCAGAGAAGTAGAAGATCTGAATGGTGCTGAGGCCATTCATTCATGGAGTATTTGTAAAAAAAAAGAAAAAAGAAAAAAGGATCCAGTCATAGTGACGGGAGTTGATATGAGGTCTAGTCCCCTAACTCTGTGTGGGGAAGATGGGGTTCAAGTCTTTCCCTTCTAGCGAACATCCTCCCCGAACCGTAGCTTTCAGCCAAGTGGTTGGAATTTCTATTGTCAAGCACTTGTCTGCTGGTCGGATAATGACATCTACTGGTAACGTGGCCTTGGGAAAAGACCAGAAAACAAACTGGTCAAGAAACAGTGCAGTCCTGTCTGGGCAAATCGGCTATGATCTGAATCGAATCTGAGCTTTGATGTTATTATTTACTAAATGGAGAAAATACAGTCTTGCCTTCAAAATTTACCTGGAGGACAAATGAATTAAAAGTGTAAGCATTTTGATAGTTTCAAGTGAACAGTGAAGGGACCCAGCTATACATATACGCGTATCCATTCTCCCCAAACCCCTCTCCCATCCAGGCTGTCACATAACATTGAGCAGAATTCCAGGTGCTATAAAATAGATTTTTGTTGGAGTCCCTTCATTGTTCACCTGAAACTATCACAACCATTTTAAATTGGCTATACCCTCGTACAAAATATTTTTGGTGTTAAAAAAAAAAAAAAAAAATCAAGCCATAAAAAAAGGTGTAAGCACTTTGAACTTGGAAAAGAATCAAAACGCAGTTGAAATGATTCTCCTCCCTTTCTTCCAACCCCGAGGTCTGTTTCTTTTGTTTGTCTGAACTGTGGAATGTTCCAGGTGCCTGCTTCAGCTCCATTTGCCTGCAGGGTGACTGGGGATGGCTGGTTTGACCTCAGAGACAGCATCCAGCCCGAGGATGTGGGTGACACATGATGGAACCAGAACAATGGCTCCTGTTGGCTGCCTTCCTCTGTTCCCAGATCCCTCCAGGGACCATTTTCTCACCTCTTTCCCAATTTGGGAGGAATGCGTAGACACTGCATAGATGTTGCTCCTTTCATAAACCTGACCAAAGGGGATTCAGCCGTGGAGTCACCTTCTCTTACACTTTCTGGCCTGGTGGGAGGAGATGGGTGTCAGGAACATTTCAAAGCCATTTTCTATAAAAATCAATGCTGCAAGTCAATGAGAAGCTTGCACTCAGGGTTCCAGGCAGGGTTTGCCAAGGAACAAAGATCTGATTCATACTAACTCATTGACTGCCTTATTTGTAATTTCCCCCTTAATATAAATGCAGGCAACTGGGAATGTAGGCTTCTGCGATGAGGATTTGCAGAAATCTTTTTTTTTTTTTTTCTATTTTCTGTATATTTCTTGCCCAGCCCAGCCCAGCACACCCCCATGTAATGGCCATCACTCCAGGGAGGGGAACCGGACAGTCTTTTGTTTAGAAGAGTGGGGGAGAGGTCTTAAAGGGCAACTTTACGTCTTTTAGAGCCCAGGGCACTAGAATGAGTCTTTAAGAAAGAACAGTCTTTAACAAAGTCTTTAAGAAAGACTACCCAGAGTCTTTAGGAAAAGAGAATGAGGCTGGCTGCAGGCTCCTGTGAACCTGTCTCCCGTCCACTCCCCTCCCCGCTGCTTGTTTCCCAGGTGTACTCTGAATAGCGTGGGTGGCTGTAGCACGTTCAGTACGTCAATACCTTCTTCAGAAGATCTTCATGCAGTAAGATCTTTGGGGCTGATGACTCAGAAATCATACCGAATCCTTTAAACAAAGCTACGGTTTTTCCAGTAGCCATGTGTGGATGTGAGAGTTAGACCCAAAAGAAGGTTGACTGTCAAAGAACTGATGCTTTCCAACTGTGGTGCTGGAGAAGACTCTTGAGAGTTCCTTGGATTGCAAGGAGATCAAACCAGTCAACCTTAAAGGAAATCAACCCTGAATATTCACCGGAAAGACTGTTGCTGAAGCTCCAGTACTTTGGCCACCTGATGTGAAGAGCCAAATCTTTGGGAAAGATCCTGATGCTGGGAAAGATTGAAGGCAAAAGAAGGGGGCTGCAGAGGATGAGATGGTTAGATAGCATCACCGACTCAATGGACGATGAGTTTGAGCAAACTCTGGGAGACATTGGAGGACAGGAGAGCCTGGCGTGCTGCAGTCCTTGGGGTTGCAAAAGGTTGGACACAACTTAGTGACTGAACAAAAACAACAACCTGTAAACAAAGTTTGGCACATTCATTTGCATATCTGAAATTCAAGAGAACTAGCCTTTTCTTCTCCACAGTTTCTGGTTCATAGAGTCTGAGAAAAATGCTGTCAGGGTTTCCTATAGCTTAGAGTTTGCACATCTCATCTCCTTGGAACCCTGAATAAAGGAGTAGAATGTTATGGGCAAAGTCACTATTGAAGAGTTAGAAGATGGAGGCATATAAATGTGTTCAAAGATTTTTTTAGGATTATTGTTTCTTTTCATTCCAAATTCTACAGTCCTTCAAAGGTCCTCATAACTTCCTTAAACACCAAGTTAGAGAGAAATAAAGCAAATTTTAGTTTTAGAATTTTCTTGGTAAGAGATTTTTCTCATCCTGACACACCAAATGTCATAAGGGACATGGTTACAGGCCAGCATCTCCCAGTACAAATGGTCTTCTCTTTTAAAAGTCAGAGGGTTTTTTGTTGTTGTTGTTGTTTCTGTTTTAAGTATAAAAATAATATATTCATGTGATACTGAAAAGTCCGACTTAACAAAATATTAGGAAATATAATGTGAGAGTCCATAGTCTCATCCCACAGCCAGTCACACCCCATAGCGGTAACAACTATGCATATTTTCAGCTTTTTGCTAGCTAATTCCATATTACATGGAATACTCTTCTACTGCTATTTCTTGGCTTAATCACTTTAAAAATACCAGTTGACCATCAGTATAAAACCAAATATGTCACTCAGTTATACTATACCCAACCCCATCAGTTTCCCAATGCTTAAATGTTTTAGGGTTTTATTTTCTTTCAGTTATCGTTATAACTTTGAATAATATACCTCAACTTTTAATTCCTTGATTCATCATCTTTAGACAACATCTATGACCTTATGTAAAGTAATGATCAAAATTCTCCAAGCCAGGCTTCAGCAATATGTGAATCGTGAACTTCCAGATGTTCAAGCTGGTTTTAGAAAAGGCAGAGGAACCAGAGATCAAATTACCAACATCCGCTGGATCATGGAAAAAGCAAGAGAGTTCCAGAAAAACATCTATTTCTGCTTTAGTGACTATGCCAAAGCGTTTGACTGTGTGGATCACAATAAACTGTAGAAAATTCTGAAAGAGATGGGAATACCAGACCACCTGACCTGCCTCTTGAGAAACCTGTATGCAGGTCAGGAAGCAACAGTTAGAATTGGACATGGAACAACAGACTGGTTCCAAATAGGAAAAGGAGTACGTCAAGGCTGTATGTTGTCACCCTGCTTATTTAACTTATATGCAGAGTACATCATGAGAAACGCTGGGCTGAAAGAAGCACAAGCTGGAATCAAGATTGCTGGAAGAAATATCAATAACCTCAGATATGCAGATGACACCACCCTTATGGCAGAAAGTGAAGAGGAATTAAAAAGCCTCTTGATGAAAGTGAAACTGGAGAGTGAAAAAGTTGGCTTAAAGCTCAACATTCAGAAAACAAAGATCATAGCATCTGGTCCCATCACTTCATGGGAAATTGATGGGGAAACAGTGGAAGCAGTGTCAGACTTTATTTTTTGGGGCTCCAAAATCACTGTAGATGGTGATTGCAGCCATGAAATTAAAAGACGCTTACTCCTTGGAAGGAAAGTTATGACCAACCTGCGGCTGCTGCTAAGTTGCTTCAGTCGTGTCCGACTCTGTGCGACCCCAGAGATGACAGCCCACCAGGCTCCCCTATCCCTGGGTTCTCCAGGCAAGAACACTGGAGTGGGTTGCCATTTCCTTCTCCAATGCATGAAAGTGAAAAGTGAAAGTGAAGTCGCTCAGTCGTGTCCAACTCTTCGTGACCCCATGAACTGCAGCCTACCAGGCTCCTCCGCCCATGGGATTCTCCAGGCAAGAGTGGGTTGCCATTGCCTTCTCCATGACCAACCTAGATAGCATATTAAAATGCAGAGATATTACTTTGCCAACAAAGGTCTGTCTAGTCAAGGCTATGGTTTTTCCAGTGGTCATGTGTGGATGTGAGAGTTGGACTGTGAAGAAAGCTGAGTGCTGAAGAATTGATGCTTTTGAACTGTGGTATTGGAGAAGACTCTTGAGAGTCCCTTGGACTGCAAGGAGATCCAACCAGTCCATACTAAAGGAGACCAGTCCTGGGTGTTCATTGAAGGGACTGATGCTGAGACTGAAACTCCAATACTACGGCCACCTCATGGGAAGAGTTGACTCATTGGAAAAGACTCTGATGCTGGGAGGGATTGGGGACAGGAGGAGAAGGGGACAACAGAGGGTGAGATGGCTGGATGGCATCACCGACTTGATGGACGTGAGTTTGAGTGAACTCCGGGAGTTGGTGATGGACAGGGAAGCCTGGCGTGCTACGATTCATGGGTTTGCAAAAAGTCAGACATGACTGAGAGACCAAACTGAACTGAACTGATGACCTTATGCCATATGAAAGAAGGAAATTAGCACTCCTATGTTTCTCTATTTTAAACAATTCATTTATTCATTCACTGACCATTTACTTGTCTAGTAAATGTTTGTTGAACCTTTGGTGCATGCCAGGCATTCTTCTAGGGAGTAGAACAATGAACAAAACTTGCAAAGTATCTTCCCTTTTGATGAGAGAGGAGGCAAAGAAGAAACAAACAAGTAGATACACAGTACATTAGATAGAAATTACTATGGAAAAAAATGAAAGCAGATGAAGGTAGATAAGGAGTACTGAGAGCTGGAATGGGTGGTTTTGTTTTATAGAAGAGCCGAGCAAGAACTCCACTGAAGAGCCATCTTCATGTGATATGTGTGAAGCAAGGAAGGGAACTTCATGCAACTGCAGCCAAAAAAGCAAGTGCAAATGCCTCGCAGTAGACATTCCTTGCTCTCTAATCCCTTTCTATCTTAGCCCAGAAAGGCATTTGGAGGATTCATAAACATATCTAAAAGTTTGTACTCATGTTTTGTTGCATTGAAGGCTGTCAGAGGATTCGCAACTAATTTCCTAGGCTCTAAAATAAATGAAAAACCTATGCATGTTTTCAACCAAATGCAGGTATACTGAGAAGCTCCTAAGGGCCAGGCACTAAGTGAGATGCTGGAGATCCAAAGATAAATGAGCCCTAAGTGTAAACAAGCAGCCAATATGTAAGGGGCTTCCCTGGTGGCTCAGATGGCAAAGAATCTGCCTGCAATGTGAGAGACCCGGGTTCAGTCCCTGTGAAGATCCTCTGGAGAAGGGAATGGCTACCCACTCCAGTATTCTTTCCTGGGAAATCCGAGCCTGGCAGCTGTGACAGTGACAGTCCATGAGGTCACAAAGAGTCGGACACAACCAAGCAACTGACACGAGGCAGCAGATACTTATTGGCTTTATGGACAAGGTAACCGGAAATGTGAATACCTGATCCTGTAGTGATGTTACTGGTGAAAGGGTAAATCTGTCAGGATAGATTTAGAGAGGAGAGGAGATGAAGACTGAATAAGATTTTGCTAAGGGGAAGGCAGAGGAGAGCATTCTGAATGGCAGCAACCATACGCGATACCCAACAACAAATACAACATTCCCATCAAGAATTTTTATTCAATTCAGTTTAATTCTATAGATCTAAGAGTAACACAAGCTAATTACCTTTATTTTTCTCCCAAAAAAGGAAGCCTAAGAAAAGGAGTTACAAGGTAGCAGGACCAGAGGAGGACTCTAAGCAAATGGTCACTACACATGGCTTTCTTTTGATTTTTAAAATACAGTGTGTGTGGCCTTGGATTGGAGGAGACATATGAAACAGAAAAACTGGAGCTGGATTAAATGTTCAGGAGTTTGTGGTCTAACACGGTCAGGGCAGCTTTGGTCACCTTAATCTCCCACAGTTACATCTACTCGTTGCTGTTGTTGTTCAGCTGTCAGTCATGTCTGACTCTTTGCCACCCCATGGACTACAGCACGCCAGGCTTCCCTGTCCTTCACCACCTCCCAGAGCTTGCTCAAACCCATGTCCATAGAGTCGGTGATGCCATCTCACCATCTCATCCTCTGCCGCCTGCTTCTCCTCCTGCCCTCAATCTCTCCCAGCATCAGGGTCTTTTCCAACAATTTGGATCTTCACATCTACTTGACTTTGAAACAATTAATTGTGTAGCATATCCAAATGTTTGAATGCTGTTCCTCTGCGGTGTGAAAGTTCATCTTCCTATAAATTCTATCAACAGGGCCTGGTTTGATACATTTGAAATGAGCTACTTCCTCTTACACATGACAGCCCTTTATATATTTCAAAATAGCACTAGAGCTCATCAAAAATAGTGGAATTACAGATTCTTAGAGCTGGATGGAACCCTGGCTATCATCTAGCCCTGTGGAAGAAATGTCTCTACAGCCTCCCTGCTGGCTGGCCCTCCAAATCCAAAGCTTTTCCAGGCTCTCATTTCTCATTTGAATGGCTCCACATCTTTAAAAGCTCTTCAAACACTCAAAAGCACTCCATCATTTTGATCTGAAATATGCTTCTCTGTAATATTTATCTACAGATTCAAGTTCTATGACACTTGTCTATTATGAGGCAATTTCAATTCCCACAATGAAATATTATGACAGTCTGCAACAGGGAGACAAGGGAGGATTCATCGGAGCTATCACAAACAAAATATCCAGTCCCTTTCATATGCAAAGCATTTCACTTTCAAAGCATTTTCTCTATTATCTCATTTTATTTTTCAACATCTCAATGAGAAAGGACCTGCTAGGAGCGTAGGCAACAGAAAGGAGAGATGTCTGGTTCCGTGAAGATTATTGATATGTTTAGTATCAAGGACGAGGATGGGAGAGGAATCAAGAAGGAAACATCTCAGAGGGTGCTCAGTGATCTGATGCCTCCATGCTTTGGAATCCTGCTTGCTGATATGCAGGAATACCAGTGCCTCCTGAGATATGCAATGCACCAGGGCTATTCCTTGCTCTGCTCCTATTTCATACCAGAATCTCAAGTCTCTGGGGTCAATGGCATTCGCGATAAAAGCAAAACATCAGAAGCTCCATCATATCTTCTCTAGATGTGCTGCAAAGGCTCTCTGATGAGATGCTTGGCTCTTCTTGAGATACCCAAATTGACAGGCTCCAGAAAATAGGCAGAGATCAAACTCAAGTTTGTATTCCATCTCTTGATCTTTGTTGGTCTTGGGCCAGCTCCATGAGCAGCTTGGTTAGATCCGAAGGGTAGGGAAACAAAGAGGGATGTCCTTTCTTTCAGGCCACGGGCATGAGAAACACCTTAAGAACTCAGTACTGCAGGATCGTATGTGGAACTCAGAAAACCGGGGACAACTGTGAACCTCTGTTATCAGACCTCAGGATTCCTTTGAATTCCAAATTACTGGTGAATCAGATCCCCCATCCATCTTCATCTACAGTGGAAAACATTGTCTCTTCCTTGCTTCCTTAGGATGTGAAACACAGAATCTTTACTGGCTCCTTTAAAAGAGGAAGATACTTATGTTTCTGTTTCTGGTCCAAAGAAAATGAATGTGTCTTTAACATTTTCTCATAGTTTCTCTCTGGCTGGAGTCTTCAAGAAAGCAGAGACTTCAAGCTCTGGGAGTCAGTTTCTACCCCAGGGGCTCAGAGCTCAGATGAGCCCCCAGTATACACATGGAAGCACCTGCCTTAAGCTTGGGGCTCAAAACAGATCTTGTACCTCACAGCGGGAGACTGGTGCTGAGTTTGCAGAAGCTGGGAAGAGGCCAGCCACCCATCTTCTGGTGAGCTGATCAAAGGCATCACATTTCATTGTTTCAGGGGAAAGGAAATGGAAAAATAAAGGAAAAGCAAATCACAGAATGAAGGGAAAGGGGAAACCCCTCTCATCTGGAGTGTCCATAATAGGCAATGAGGAGCAGTTAAACAGTCTGTTTTATGACTTTTGTATCGGAAGTCCTCTCCTGGGACTTTCTAGAAATTAACTATATAATCTTATCTCATGGGTAAAAAAAACCAGTGCCCAGAGAACTTTCCTCCAAACACACAACTACTTAGTGGAACTAGGAATTGAATCCATGTCTTATGATTCTTCTCATTGCTTAAAGAGTCAGAATAAAATGAAGGCTCAATCTTATACTAAATTTCTACATGTTTTTAGGAATACGTGTGAGCGTACCAGATAAAATACTGTAAGGGCAATCGTTTATTGGCATGAAAAGTAGGTTTAGGATTTATAAATTAAGAAAAAATAGGCTAAAATACCATGCTTAATATCTATTAATTTTTATTTTATATTATATATTATATTATATATATTATATAATATAACATATATTATATTGTATATTATATATTATATTATATATATTATATAAAATAAAAATACCTATGTACATAGAAAGACAGGAAAGAAGTTATCCATGGAAATGTTATTACTATCTCTGGATGGGGGGGGATGATTATAGATAAATTTAATCTGTTTTTATTTTTTCCATATTTCTCAATTTTTAACCAACACACCCGGATTACTTTTGGATTAAAAAGGATAATAAGTACTTGGAAAAGGAGATAGAGGGAAGAATGTTCTTGGAGTCAAGGTTAAAGGCCTTGAATGTGAATCTTGGAGCATGATTTAAGAGTAAGAGTATAACTTCAATATAAATTCTTTTAGCTCCCCTGGATTTTGCGAGACTAGAGAGCTGACCTCTACTGTCTGGACAAGCACCAGCCCTTCTGCACCTCTGACCCATCGCAGGATTTTGCCCTACTCTAAGTTAGAAGCAACAATGCCCTTTTCACTTTTATTTATTTTTGGTTTCTTTTGGACCTCTTTGGAAGTATCTGTTATCTGCAGAGCCAGAATTTCTAAAAACTCACTTTTGAAATGCCACAAAAATAAGATAAAGAGTGGTGGACTGTATCCTGCTGTACTCTGACCAAGGATGGACTGTGAAGCACATTGAAAGAAACAGCCCTAATTGGGAGTTCAGTTTCGTTAGCTAATGAGTCTGATTCTCTCTGGTCACAAGCGTCTCTCTCCCTGGGGCAAGGTCAGCGTCTTTGCTCTTCCACTCTCCGGTGGTGCAAAGGCTGAGTTTAAGCTTTTGTGATTTCCTTCATTGCCTCTTTGAAAACACAATTGGTGCTGTAAGTAACTAGTTAGTGTGCTTATTGGGGAGTTAGAATACTGGATTGTCAACCAAAATGTTTCTTTCCATTCATCATGCTGGCCCCATTCCAAATTAGTACTGAGATCCCATTTCTACACACCTCTATGCTGTGAGGAGTTTTCTGCGGCCAATAACCATGGATAAGAATATATATGGAATTTAGAAAGATGGTAACAATAACCCTGTGTACAAGACAGCAAAAGAGACACTGATGTATAGAACAGTCTTATGGACTCTGTGGGAGAGGGAGAGGGTGGGAAGATTTGGGAGAATGGCATTTAAACATGTAAAATATCATGTATGAAACGAGTCGCCAGTCCAGGTTCGATGCACGATACTGGATGCTTGGGGCTAGTGCACTGGGACGACCCAGAGGGATAGTATGGGGAGGGAGGAGGGAGGAGGGTTCAGGATGGGGAACACATGTATACCTGTGGCGGATTCATTTTGATATTTGGCAAAACTAATACAATTATGTAAAGTTTAAAAATAAAATAAAATTAAAAAAAAAAAAGAATGAGTAAGATATTTCAGAAATTTTTCAGACCTGTAACTCTTAGAAAACAAATTAGGAGTGAAAAAAAAAATTCCAACTCTAGATTCTCAGTCCAGCAATCACAAGTCAATTGCTTCCATTTTGCTTATCCTTAAGGAAAAATAAGATGAAAGATGCATTGTGGCAACTACTCAAGTGGTAAGGGAAAAACACACCAGCTGTAGACTGAATTACCCAGATAACAGACAGAAAGAAATCTGGCGCAAAGTGGTGACTCATTCTCTCTGTTTACACAGCCCGAATCTTCTGGTTAATTGTCAGTTTTTCGCGTTGTGCTATGTAAACGATAAATTATTCTTCTGACATGCTTATTTTGGGGTTGATTGAAAAAAAAAAAGTTCATGTTGGAACAGTGGTGTGATGTGTACTCTAGAGAGAGTTGAGTGCCAGAATTTGATATCATGTTATGTGACAACAGCAGGAGCAATGGGAGAAAGATTAAAGGTCAAAGAACCAAGTTAAGAAATTATGAGTTAATTAGATAATACAGAGCCAACATTCAAATGTCCATCTATCCATCTGTTCATCCATCCATCCATCCGGTCATTCATTCATCCACTTGCTATTCCTTCTGTTCATCCACTCATTCATCCATCCATCTATCCACTCATTCATCACCTCCAACAGATACTCACATAGTCTTCAGTTTTCTGGGACAATGATATGAGTTACAGGGACAATGGTGAATGAGGTTGATCCATTTCTTGCCCCTATGATTTTACAATAAACAAAGGAGATGGACATTATGCAAATAATTACAGTATAATTTATGCTACAAAAGAGAAAGTCGTGTACTATTAAAACATAACGAGATGACATAGTCCAGTGAGAGCAGAGACAGGGGTGTTCAGAGAAAGTCTCTTTGCAGAGGTAGAATTCAGGTCGAAACCAGATGTAGATGAATGTCTGGGACATCTGCGTCTTCCTAGCTTGTCTCTTTGGTCTCTGAGTTCAGGGACCATCTTGGCTATATTGAGGAAGAAAGGGAAGTATCCAGGATAAACATGTCAGCAGCAATCCTGGCATTTGATTGAAATGATATTCCAAAAAGCTCAAAAACAAACAAGTTTACTGCTAATCATTCATGAGCACCTGGCCAAAATAAAGAGTGCATTACCCACTGATGATGTTGCTTCCCATAAATCTCTCAATGCCTTTATGGCTGTGGCTGACTGTGGTTATTGGACTTTTGGTCCTAAGTATGTTTTGAAACAGCAAAATTCATGATGATCTTTTGTGGTATCTGGATCGCTCTTTCCTCTTCCTGGCTTACTGGGGGCTGAGCTATCAACTGAATCCCCAGGCACTCGATGTGAAAATGAGAGAATTAATCCATCAACAGTTCAATTAATCTGAATTTTGCTCCTTCAGTCCTGGTTCCTCTAGCTGCAAACACAGACTTCAACTCACCCAAGATAACTTCATACGCAACTGACAATGGTTCCTACAGACAGGCTAATCATTTAGCTTTGAAGATGTATGGTAAATTTACCTATTAACATTCTCTTAACCAAGAGGTTGATCTCTCTGATTCTGTCTGCTTATCTAAAAAGTCAGTGAAGCTGCAAAATCCCTAAAGACTCTTCCCAGCTCACGATCTTATGGCTTCTAGAATAGTAGATCATGATGGTCTGGTTCAAGGAAGTGTATCTTGTCTGAGCAATTGATACTGGCTTAGGTTGCTTCCATGTCTTGATAACTGTAAATAAGGCTGTTATGAATGGGTTCATGTATCTTTTCAAATTAGTGTGTTAGTGTTATTATGGGGTTATATGAAATCTTGTGTGTGAAACTTTTGAAAATTATAAAATACTATAGAATTCAAAGAATCCTTCATTCAATTAAAAAAAAAAAAGAAAGAAAGAAATTGGTTTGCCTTCTAAATCAAGACTAGAAAATGTGATTGGAAGCTTCAGAGGATAGCCTTGCTATAGTCTTTGGGAGGTAGGTCCGACTCCAAGACTGGCCTCCATCTGTAATCAGTGCAGTTTCAAAGGGACACGTTAATGCAGTCATGCTACTTGGTGTGACTCACCAAGCTGCAGCTGCTGCTTCTACAAACTCAGGAGGACTCCTCCTCTCTCAGCAGGCATCTTGTTGCACTGCTGGCGGCTGCGTCAGTCTCTTTCTTTCTGATCAGCAGGCAGCACTGCAGCCAGGAGGGACGATCAGCCCCTGGACTCTCCTCTGAGGGTTTGTGGAGTGTAGGGAGGATGGTGCTGGGCTGGGAAATAGCTGTGAGTCTAGCTCTGGCCATGCTGTTGATGGTTAATATTTGTTGAGTACCATAAAGAAGGCTGAAAGCCAAGGAATTGTTGCTTGTGAATTGCCCTGCTGGAGAAGACTCTTGAGAGACCCTTGGACAGCAAGGAGATCAAACCAGTCAATCCTAAGTCACTGAAAGGACTGATGCTGAAGCTCCAGTGTTTTGGCCCTTGATGCGAAGAGCTGACTCATTGGAAAAGACCCTGAAGCTGGGAAATATTGAAGGCAGGAGGAGAAGGGGATGACAGAGGATGAGATGGTTAGATACCATCACTGACTCAATGGACATGAGTTTGAGTAAACTAAGGGAGACAGGGAAGGACAAGGAATCCTGGCATACTGCAGCCCATGGGGTCACACAGAGTCAGACTGAACAATAAGACCACAATATAACATTTTAAAGCAATTATCCTCCAATTAAAAACAAACACATAAACGTGTAAAAAATATTGAGTACAGGGCTTCCCTGGTGGCTCAGTGGTGAAGAATCCATCTGCTAACGCTGGAGACGCAGGTTCAATCCCTGGTCCCTAAAGAGCCCACATGCTACCACAGAGCAACTGAGCCTGTGAGCCCGAATGAGCCTGTGCTCTAGAGCCCAAAAGCCACAACTAGTGAGCCCACCCACAGCAACTGCTGAAGCTCGCATGCCCAGAGCCCGAGTTCTACTACAAGAGACACCATCACAATGAGAACCCCAGACCCTGCCCCCAGAGAGTAGCCCCTGCTCTCTGCAACCAGAGAAAAGTCCATGCAGCAGCAAGACCCAGCACAGCGATAAATAAATAAATAAAATTCTTTAATAAAATATTTATTGAGTACGAACAATACTGAGCACTCATTACCCTGAAATGCATGCATCACTGTCCTCATTTTCCATACGAGGAAAACAGAGACCAGAAAATTTTCATGAAATGCCCAGGGTAACACAGAAGGAAGCAGGGCTGGGATTCAACCTCAGAGTCTTCAAGAAATGGGAATACCAGACCATCTTACCTGCCTCCTGAGAAATGTGTATGTAGGTCAAGAAGCAACAGTTAGAACTGGACAGGCACAATAGACTTGTTCCAAATTGGGAAAGGAGTACCTCAAGGCTGTATATTGTGACCCTGCTACTTAACTTATATGCAGAGTTCAGTTCAGTTCAGTAGCTCAGTTGTGTCCGACTCTTTGCAACCCCATGAATTGCAGCATGCCAGGCCTCCCTGTCCATCACCAACTCCCAGAGATCACTCAGACTCATGTCCATCGAGTCAGTGATGCCATCCAACCATCTCATCCTCTGTCATCCCCTTCTCCTCCTGCCCCCAATCCCTCCCAGCATCAGAGTCTTTTCCAATGAGTCAACTCTTCGCATGAGGTAGCCAAAGTACTGGAGTTTCAGTTTTAGCATCAGTCCTTCCAAAGAACACCCAGGACTGATCTCCTTCAGAATGGACTGGTTGGATCTCCTTGCAGTCTAAGGGACTCTCAAGTCTTCTCCAACACCACAGTTCAAAAGCATCAATTCTTTGGTGCTTAGCTTTCTTCACAGTCCAATTCTCACATCCATACATGACCACTGGAAAAACCATAGCCTTGACTAGATGGACCTTTGTTGGCAAAGTAATATCTCTGCTTTTGAATATGCTATCCAGGTTAGTCATAACTTTCTTTCCAAGGAGCAAGCATCTTTTAATTTCATGGCTGCAATCACCATCTGCAGTGATTTTGGAGCCCCCAAAAATAAAGTCTGACACTGTTTCCCCATCTATTTCCCATGAAGTGATGGGACCAGATGCCACGATCTTAGTTTTCTGAATGCTGAGGTTTAAGCCAACTTTTTCACTCTCCTCTTTCACTTTCATCAAGAGGCTCTTTAGCTCTCCTTTGCTTTCTGCCATAAGGGTGGTGTCATTTGCATATCTGAGGTGATTGATATTTCGCCTGGCAATCTTGATTCCAGCTTGTGCTTCTTCCAGCCCAGTGTTTCTCATGATGTACTCTGCATATAAGTTAAATAAGTAGGGTGACAATATATAGCCTTGACGTATTCCTTTTCCTATTTGGAACCAGTCTGTTGTTCCATATCCAGTTCTAACTGTTGCTTCCTGACCTGCATATAGGTTTCTCAAGAGGCAGGTCAGGTGGTCTGGTATTCCCATCTCTTTCAGAATTTTCCACAGTTTATCGTGATCCACACAGTCAAAGGCTTTGGCATAGTCAATAAAGCAGAAATAGATGTTTTTCTGGAACTCTCTTGCTTTTTCCATGATCCAGCGGATGTTGGCAATTTGATCTCTGGTTCCTCTGCCTTTTCTAAAACCAGTTTGAACATCTGGAAGTTCATGGTTCACATATTGCTGCAGCCTGGCTTGGAGAATTTTGAGCATTACTTTGCTAGCATGTGAGATGAGTGCAATTGTGTGGTAGTTTGAGCATTCTTTGGCATTACCTTTTTTGGGATTGGAATGAAAAGTGACTTTTTCCAGTCCTGTGGCCACTGCTGAGTTTTCCAAATTTGCTGGCATATTGAGTGCAGCACTTTCACAGCATCATCTTCCAGGATTTGAAATACCTCAACTGGAATTCCATCACCTCCACTAGCTTTGTTCATAGTGATGCTTTCTAAGGCCCACTTGACTTCACATTCCAGGATGTCTGGCTCTAAGTGAGTGATCACATCATCATGATTATCTTGGTTGTGAAGATCTTTTTTGTACAGTTCTTCTGTGTATTCTTGCCACCTCTTCTTAATATCTTCTGTTTTTGTTAGTTCCATACTATTTCTGTCCTTTAATTGAGCTCATCTTTGCATGAAATGTTCCCTAGGTATCTCTAATTTTCTTGAAGAGATCTCTAGTCTTTCCCATTCTGTTGTTTTCCTCTATTTCTTTGCATTGATCGCTGAGGAAGGCTTTCTTATCTCTCCTTGCTATTCTTTGGAACTCTGCATTCAGATGGTTATATCTTTCCTTTTCTCCCTTGCTTTTCTCTTCTCTTCTTTTCACAGCTATTTTTAAGGCCTCCCAGGACAGCTATTTTGCTTTTTTGCATTTCTTTTCCATGGAGATGGTCTTGATCCCTGTCTCCCGTTCAATGTCACGAACCTCAATCCATAGTTCATCAGGCACTTTATCAGATCTAGTCCCTTAAATCTATTTCTCACTTCCACTGCATAATCATAAGGGATTTGATTTAGGTCATATCTGAATGGTCTAGTGGTTTTCCCCACTTTCTTCAATTTAAATCTGAATTTGGCAATAAGGAGTTCATGATCAGAGCCACAGTCAGCTCCCGGTCTTGTTTTTGCTGACTGTGTAGAGCTTCTCCATCTTTGGCTGCAAAGAATATAATCAGTCTGATTTCGGTGTTGACCATCTGGTGATGTCCATGTGTAGAATCTTCTCTTGTGTTGCTGGAAGAGGGTGTTTGCCATGACCAGTGCATTCTCTTTGCAAAACTCTATTAACCTTTGCCCTGCTTCATTCCGTATTCCAAGGCCAAATTTGCCTGTTACCCCAGGTGTTTCTTGACTTCCTACTTTTGCATTCCAGTCCCCTATAATGAGAAGGACATCTTTTTTTGCGTGTTAGTTCTAAAAGGTCTTGTAGGTCTTCACAGAACCGTTCAACTTCAGCTTCTTCAGCGTTACTGGTTGGCATAGATTTGGATTACTGTGATATTGAATGGTTTGCATTGGAAAAGAACAGAGATCATTCTGTCATTTTTGAGATTGCATCCAAGTACTGCATTTCTGACTCTTTCGTTGGCCATGATGGCTGCTCCATTTCTTCTAAGGGATTCCTGCCCACAGTAGTATATATAATGGTCATCTGAGTTAAATTCACCCATTCCAGTCCATTTTAGTTCACTGATTCCTAGAATGTCAACGTTCACTCTTGCCATCTCCTGTTTGACCACTTCCAATTTGCCTTGATTCATGGACCTAACATTCCAGGTTCTTATGCAATATTGCTCTTTACAGCATCGGACCTTGCTTCTATTACCAGTCACATCCACAACTGGGTATTGTTTTTGCTTTGGCTCCATCCCTTCATTCTTTCTGGAGTTATTTCTCCACTGATCTCTAGTAGCATATTGGGTACCTACCAACCTGGGAGTTCCTCTTTCAGTATCCTATCATTTTGCCTTTTCATATATGCAGAGTACATCATGCAAAATGTTGGGTTGGATGAAGCACAAGCTGGAATCAAGATTGCCAGGCGAAATATCAATCACCTCAGATATGCAGATGACACCACCCTTATGGCAGAAAGCAAAGGAGAGCTAAAGAGCCTCTTGATGAAAGTGAAAGAGGAGAGTGAAAAAGTTGGCTTAAACCTCAGCATTCAGAAAACTAAGATTGTGGCATTTGGTCCCATCACTTTATGGCAAATAGATGGGGAAACAATGGAAACAGTGACAGACTTTATTTTGGGGGGCTCCAAAATCACTGCAGATGGTGACCGCAGCCATGAAATTAAAAGACGCTTGCTCCTTGGAAGAAAAGCTATGACCAACCTAGACAGCATATTAAAAAGCAGAGACCTTACTTTGCCCACAAAGGTCTGTCTAGTCAAGGCTATGGTTTTTCAAGTGGTCGTGTATGGATGTGAGAGTTGGACTATAAAGAAAGCTGAGCACTGAAGAACTGATGCTTTTGAACTGTGGTGTTGGAGAAGGCTCCTGAGAGTCCCTTGGACTGCAAGGAGATCCAACCAGTCCATCCTAAAGAAAATCAGTCCTGAATATTCATTGGAAGGACTAATGCCAAAGCTGAACTCCAATACTTTGGCCACCTGATGAGAAGAACTGACTCATTAGAAAAGACCCTGATGCTGGGAAAGAGTGAAGACAGGAGCAGAAGGGGATGACAGAGGATGAGATGGTTGGATGGCATCCCCAACTCAATGCACATGAGTTTGAGTAAACTCACAGAACTGGTGATGGACAGGGAAGTCTGGTAGGCTGCAGTCCATGGGGTCGCAAAGAGTCAGACACGACTGAGGGACTGAACTGAACTGAACTGAACCTCAGAGTTTGTGTTTTCCTGTCATCTTAGGCCAATTGAGTTACATATTTATAAATAAAATCCCCTTTCTTCCTTCACCTGAATGGAAGAGGATATTATATTGTATGAGAATCAGAAAACACAGATGTATAATGAATAAAATAAAAAGTCTCCCATGCCACCAGAAAAGACTACTTAATACTTAGGTGATCTGTACTTTTAGATCTAAAAAAAAAAAAAAAATGTCATCCTGCACATACTGTATTTTGACCTGTCAAGCCGTAACTGTATACACTCATCCAGTCCACATGAATGTGCATTATGTTGAGGGAGTATGCTGAAGAGGCCCTTTACATGATATGATAATGGCTGTTCTCCCAGAATCACATTCTAGTTGGGGAGATAAGCAGGAGGACCTAAGAAGGAGAGATGAGCGCATCCATAGGACAGGGAGGCCTGGTGTGCTGCGATTCATGGGGTCGCAAAGAGTTGGGCACGACTGAGTGACTGATCTGATCTGATCTGATCTGATAGCACCTTGTGACAACATACGAGCAAGATGATGCCTTTGTGGGAAAGAGAAGGAAGAGAAGCCTGGGCATCGAGGAGACACAGAGGAAAAAGCACTCAAGTTGCAACTGATGAAATATGATGAAGGGTCAAGACTTGCTGAAATGAATGAGGTCGCTCAGATGGAGCCGACACAGAAAGCTGACCCTAGTGAATGTACTGCCAAGTGCTTGACAGCACGCTGAGGGAAAATACCTATGATAAAATCCCATGGAAAAGAGGTAGGAAACAATTCTAGAGGGCTGCACGAGTTTGGGTGGAAGGGGGCAGGGCTTTTAGGTGAATTTCAGGTTTTAATTCATCCTGTCCTGTAATGTGTGAATAAGTTAGGACCACATACCAATTTTGTGATTAAAAGCAGACTTAAAAATGACCTGGTAGGAGTTCGATCGGAGAAGGCAATGGCACCCCACTCCAGTATGCTTGCCTGGAAAATCCCATGGACAGAGGAGCCTGGTAGGCTGCAGTCCTTGGTGTCGCTAAGAGTTGGGGACGTCTGAGCGACTTCATTTTCACTTTTCACTTTCATGCATTGGAGAAGGAAATGGCAACCCACTCCATTATTCTTGCCTGGAGAATCCCAGGGACAGAGGAGCCTAGTGGGCTGCTGTCTATGGGGTCGCACAGAGTCGGACACGACTGAAGTGACTTAGCAGCAGCAGGAGTTCGACTGGCAGAGGGAAAAAGTAAAGGTATTTTGAGGGAGAAGGGGATGGGGGCCGAGTGACAAAATTACAGAGCAAGGAATAGAGTCAAAGAAGGAGGTGGTTCGAGATGGGTTTCCAGTGGGCTCTAGTGTATCCTGCAACCGTCCATGCTGGCTCTTTGTGAGTTCGGAATCTAAAGGAGGTTTGGTGGGTCCAAGAGAACCAGAACGAGAAGCATGTTCCACAGCTTTATCTAAGCTACTTTGCAGGGTGTCCCTCTGGGGCTCCTCTCCCACCCCCAAAATGTCAAGTACCTTGTTGAGAGCTAGGAAACGACGGAAAGCTGGTTCAAGCCCTAATAGAGCGGCCCACCCTCATATCACTCTGCCAAGAACCCCAGCCTCTCCATAGGCTCCCTGACCCACAGAAGGCCCCGCACCTGGGAGCCAGATGTGCGCTCACACGTACGTGGGCCACTGCTGATGTGTCTGGCGCAAGACAAAGGCTTGGCGTCTGATCCTGGAAAGGAGATCGATTCATTACAGAGTACAGGATAAGGAGTCCCAGAGCTGGGGTGTGAATAGACAAGGCTTCTCTGCTCTTCGCTTCCCTTTCATCTTAGAGTCTGCGGCCTCCTCCGTCTTTGGTGACGACTGCACTTGTACAGGTCTCTGGGTTTTACGCCTCCTCAGTTTTCGTAATTCATTTAGATACTGCTTCCCTACGTATATGGAGCCTTCTGAAGCATCAGAAGTTTTTCCAAGGGAGCTGGAAGGAAAGAAGAGATAACATGTGAAGGCAATAAAGGGCGATTTCATTTTGTTTCTCATTAAACTGAACGCCATTGTTCAATTCGGAACTTACTCCTTTTTATGTGCTGATAATGGATATAAAGAATCACTGTATATGACATGCACACACCACTATATTTAAAATAGATAACCAACAATATAGCACTGGGAACTCTGCTCAATACTCTGTAACAACCTAAAGGGGGAAAGAACTTGAAAAAGAATAGATACATCTATATGAATCACTTTGCTCTTCACCTGAAACTAGCGCAATGTTGCTAATCATCTACGCTTCAGTATAAAATTTTTAAAAGAATCGAAGTAGGTCACTCTGAAGGGCGCTCCTGCATTTGAGGGGTTGGAGTGGGAGGGTGGGAAGGTTGATGGTGGAAGGGTTGAACATCCTGGGAAGTCTAAGTTTCTCAGAATTTAAATCCACATTTTTCCTCTTAGGAGATACTAACTTGCAGGGTTCCAATGGAGAAGGGATAGGCTACCCACTCCAGTATTCTTGGGCTTCCCTTGTGGCTCAGTTGGTAAAGAATCCGTCTGCAATGTGGGAGACCTGGTTTCAATCCCTGGGTTGGGAAGATCCCCTGGAGAAGGGAAAGGCTGCCCACTCCAGTATTCTGGCCTGGAGAATTCCATGGGCTGCATAATTCCTGGGGTGGCAAAGAGTGGAATTTGACTGAGTGACTTTCACTTTCAACTTTCAGTATAGTTTGTCATGCTGAGAAAAGGAAAAAAGATTTCTTCACGGTAAAAACAGTAAAGAGCTTGATGGTAATTATTCTAGATTCATTCAGGCTCTATTCCACCTGTGTCTAAATGACATTGAACCTATCATCTTTTAGACTAGGGTATGAAGATACTCTTTCAAAGAAGCCAACAATTTATTTCTTTATAGTTGATTTGCAATGTTGTGTTAATTTTTGCTGTACAGCAAAGTGATTCAATTATAAAATATATATATATTATTTTTCATATTCTTTTCCATTATGGTTTATCACAAGATATTGAGTATAGGTCCCTGTGCTTTATGGACTTTCCAGGTGGCTCAGTGGGTAAAGATTCTGCCTATAATGCAGGATACACAGGAGACACAGGTTCAATTCCCGGGGTGGGGAGATCCCCTGGAGGAAGGCATGACAACCCCCTCCAGTATTCTTGCCTGGGAAATCCCATGGACAGAGGAACCTAACGGGCTACAGTCTGTGGGGTCACAAAAGAATCGAACAAGATTGAGAGTCAGCACATCACACACTGTGCTATACAGAGGACCTTGTTTATCTGCTCTCTATGTAATAGCTTGCATTTGCTAACCCCAAACTCTGATCCATCCCTCCCGCTCAGCTTGGCAAACCACAAGTCTGCTCTCTATGTCTGTGAGTCCATTTCTGAGTAAATGATTCGTTTAATATAAATCTTTCACAGGGGAGCCAAAATGGATACATGTCCCCGAGGTCCTGGGCTTTAATTTTTTTCTTAAAGATTTTAAACCATATAATCATCTCAACCAAGGTCCTTCTTTGTAGAATGTAATATTGCAGAGCATGGAAAAGAACAATCAATATTGCTTTTTCAGCTTACTGTTTCCATAATCATCCAATAATACAGTAATCTCGACAATCTCGTGCATGCATTTGGGCTGGTGTCATTGGCTCCCTTTGGACTGATGATGAAGCTGGGAACTCTGTGTAAGGTGAGCTGTGCTCCTCCTGTGAGCCAAGACCCTCTTCTTATGAGGGTCACTCACCTTTGCCCTGTACCGTCCACGTGGCAGAGAACACCTTTTCTCTGTGGAGGCCTTCTTAACCCTAATGCTATACATTTTTCCTTCAGGATAGTATATATATTAATATATTTTTTCTTTGGTTAAATATACATAATTTAAAATGTACCATTTTAAGTGCACAGTTTGGTGGCATTAACTATCCTCATCTTCCAGGTCCAGATTCACCATCCTGATTGGAAATTCTGTTTCCGTTAAACTCTAACTCCCCAGTCCCCCTTTCCCTCAGACTCTGGTAACCTCTATTCTACTTTTGGTTTTTATGAATTTGATTATTTTAGATACCTCTTGTAAGTGGAATCATACCATGTTTGTGCTTTTGTGTCTGTCTTATTTCATTTAGCATGCTGTCCTCCAGGCTCATCCATGTTGTATCAGGTTGAAGAATTTTATTCCTTTTCAAGGCTGAATAATATTCCATTGTTTGTGTAGACCAAAGTTTGTTTATCCATTCATCTGTCAAAGGACATTTGGGTTGCTTCTACATTTTGGCTATTGTGAATAATCCTGCTATGCATCAGTTCAGTTCAGTTCAGTCCAGTTGCTCAGTCGTGTCCGACTCTTTGTGACCCCATGAATCGCAGCACATCAGGCCTCCCTGTCCAGAACCAACTCCCAGCGTTTACCCAAACTCATGTGCATCAAGTCAGTGATGCCATCCAGCCGTCTCATCCTCTGGCGTCCCCTTCTCCTCCTGCCCCCAATCCCTCCCAGCATCAGAGTCTTTTCCAATGAGTCAACTCTTCGCATGAGGAGGCCAAAGTACTGGAGTTTCAGCTTTAGCATCATTCCTTCCCAAGAAATCCCAGGGCTGATCTCCTTCAGAATGGACTGGTTGGATCTCCTTGCAGTCCAAGGGACTCTCACGAGTCTTCTCCAACACCACAGTTCAAAGGCATCAATTCTTCTGCGCTCAGCTTTCTTTACAGTCCAACTCTCACATCCATACATGACTACTGGAAAAACCATAGCCTTGACTAGACATGCATATCAGTGTACAAATATCTGTTTGAGTCCCTGCTTTCAATTCTTTTGAGTATATACCTAGAGTTAGAATTCTAGATCCAATGGCAATTCTGTGTTTTATTTTATAAGGAACCACCATACTGTTTTCCATAGTGGCTGTACTATTTTACATTCTCATCAGCAATGAACAACCCTTCCAATTTCTTTACTTTGTCACCAACACTTGTCATTTATTTTATTGTTTTTTTGATACAGGTGTGAAATATATCAAATTTCACATCCGGAACTGACTGAACTGACTGATAGGTGTGAAATGGTATCTCATTGTGGTTCTGATTTGCATTTCCTTAGTGACTGGTGATGTTAACTATCTCTTCAAGTGATTATTGGCCATTTGTATATCTTTGGAAAAATATCTATTCAAGTCCTCTGCTCACTTTTTAATGGAGTTATTTCTTATTGTCATTGTGTTGCAAGTGTTCCTTACATATTCTGTAATCCAAATTGTAAGGGATTTGAAAATTTTTTCTCATTCTGTGGGTTGCCTTTTCACTTTGTTAATGGTGTTCTTTTATGTATCAATACCAGCATTTTTAATTTTGTTGAAGTCCAACTTGTCTATCATTTTTTTTTTTTTTGTCTGTGTGTTTGGTGTGATTCTAATAAATCATTACCAAACCCAATGTCATCAAGTTTCCATTTATGTTTTCCTTTAATGATTTTATAGTTTTAGCTTTTATTTAGGTCTTTGATCCACTTTGAGTTAACTTTTACATAGTGGGTAAGGTAAGGGTCTCCCTTCACTCCTTTGCTGCATAGATTCATCTGATGCTATAGCATCAGTTTGTAACACGTGTTTGGTAACACTTGTTGCTCTCCTAGGTCATCTCCAGGCCATCTTCAGCAGGTGTGAGGCTTATTTTCTGCTCTTTAGATTTCTAGCTTATGCTCTTGGCCACCCTGATACACAGGGGCAGAGGATGGCCCTAGGTTCTGAAGGGTTGATGTCTAATGTGAACTGTGTGTAGACAATGCCAGACTCCAGAGCTCTTCAAAAATCACACTGTACACCCACATAAGGCAAGAATCCAGGTCTTCTGTACACTGTTTACTCTTTTAAAACTCTCTTGCAAATACAGTGAATACAATTATAATTGGTTGTGACTGGTTCAGTTGGCCATGGGCTTTTGATACGGGGCTTTTGATACATGGGCTTTTGATACAGTGTGCTGGAGCTGACGGAGCTTGAGGGCACAGGCTGAAGCTTCTGTCGCTCTCTTCACAGATGCTCTCATAGCATGTGTTACACTTGATTGAGGTGATCAATTTATGTGGCTGTCTTCCCACTCCAGTGTGAACTTGACGTTTCCCCCCATGCCTATCACAGTGCCTAGCACAGATATTTATTAAAGCTGAACCAGTTCCACTATCTCTTCTCTCCTCTAAGTCACTGAATGTGCAAAGGCAAACGATAAGCAGAAAAATCTTGTTTTCATGACAACACCATCTTCATTGCACTGCTGCCTTTGTACAACAAAGGATAAAGATAATGTTGCCCTAGGAAGGACATTTACTATACTTTCATAGTTTTCAAACTTGAGCATTTGTGTCTTCCTTAGAAAGGGCAAGGAGTCAACCATGGCACATTTTAACTCCCATCCATTCCTCAAAGTAAATGGAAATTTTTAGGATAAAAGCCTTAAATTACGCAGCCAAATACTGACTTAAAAAAAAATCTGTAATGAAATAATCCTAACAGAGAAATGATATTACATTGTAATATTTTTCTGAATCTGTGTATTTTCACCTAGAAGAAGAGTTTCACACTGTTTAGATTTTCTCTAAATGAGGAATATATCAGTATTTCTGCCCTTTTATTCCTGTACCATGGACTAGGAATCAGAGTCACTGTAACTAATCTATTTTAGAGATCACCTAAAACCACTCTTATATGGAGGGTAACTTAGCTTAGTTTCAGAATTCCCAATTCTCTATTTGGTCTGCTGGCTTCCATAGAGTTATTTTCATTTCCTTAGGAAACATCACATTTCACATCAGGTTACTAGAGATAAAGCCTGGTTCCTAGAGATAAGCTCAGCTGGTGATGGGGTGGTAGACAGTCTGCTCTCTGCCAGTCTGCCCTGACCCTTACAACTCTCTCCTGACCCCTGGTCTAGGTTAAATGGGGTCTCCATTGAGAAAGTCAAGAAATGTGAGTCATGAATATTCACATATTCAGTAGAGACTAAATCTAAAGCTAGAGCAAACGCTGAGAGTTATCCCATTGCAGGAGTTCTTTTTAGTTCACATCTCTCCAGGCTACTCTCCGTGGCTGAATTACCTTTAATTGAAGGGCAATTCCAGTGGTATGAGTTAAGGTGTGATCTGGAGTTTTCTCAATAAGTAATATGATTTGCGTTTCCTTCCAGATCACGGAGCCTATCCTAGTGGCTGCCTTCGTGGAGTAAGGGGCCCGTGGAACACTGCCTTTTTTCCAGCTTTTCTAGGCTTGACCACACCCCCCAATTTAAGGAGGCCGCTCTATTAGGAACATTATGGTCCCTGCATCCTCTTTAGCCTCGGAGCAGAGGATACCCGCAGGTAGTTGGGAAGAGACCGTAGTCTTTGAGGGAGCTCACTCTGGACCCATTCTTCACACAGTCTCTCCGGCAAAGTAGTAAGTGAGTGCGGTGTGAGTTTCTGCCTAAAACTTTGCGGTCCATTTTCCTTTGTGTGTGTGTGTATTTGGTGGAATTAACCGGTAAATTGATGGGGACTTTCAGGATACAAGCAGCATTCTCTTTCTCTTTTCACATTTTTCTATATTTTTCATTCAACTGCTTAAGAACCATTTTCAAAAATACTCCCTAACCTTGTTAGAATAGTCTGAAATCAAGACTGTCTCTCCTTTTCTCCTGTTTCATAAGAGCAAAATCACGAACATTTTAGACACTCGCCGATTACTTGTCAGAAACTGAATTTTCTTCACATCTTGGAGAGCTTCCAAAGAAATTAAGCTGTAGTTACATGTAGACATTTATTTCTTTTTTTCTCTTTGACTCCTAGTGTGCCATTGTTTTACTTCTGAAATTTTGGAAAAATTTTCTTTTAAGCTCATCAGCTTCATGAATTGCTTACATTGTGAGAAAATTGTTACAGGTTTGAGTCTTGCAAATCAGACTAGGCTTTTTGGTGTTTTTTTTTTTACCTGTTTCGTGACTCAGTTTTCCAAGGGACTGTACATCTTCTTTTGGACTGTACCTGTGGCAGGAGGATTTTGAAAGTCAAAGTGGGTATTTCGTAGAGCTTGAATCCCTGGGCAGCTTTGCGCACAGCAGGGGGTGTGGATGGCCACCTTCTTCCATTGGTGATTTTTATATCTGGCAATATAATTTTGTTTGGGGCTTTTCATCTGTTATGAAACCATCTCTATCACCCCCTTTTAAAGTTGCGTTTCATGTAGGCGAACTGTTCAAAAGATGCTAGGTTACCGAGACCAAGGCATTTGATTGCAGGTTTTCCTAATCACCTTTCGGGTAAGTTTTTTTTTTTTTTTAAATCACAAGGCCATTTCCCCTCCTACTTCATACTATTCCTGTGCAACTGAAAAGAGAGATATTTGTTAAACAACGGGAAATCCAGGTTCTGAAATGGCAACTCTGGCAGCTCCATTTGATTTGTAAAACGCCTGGCACTCTGACTCTTTCGACAGCTGTTAAGTCTGGACGGCAACACCTTCTTTTTATCTAAAGAGAAACCTCTTTGCTTCCGCAGGCATGGGCCGGGCAGGGGTTGGGGGATTGGAGATTCTTCCTTACCTGTTGTTTCTGAGCGGAGGGGAGAGAGCGCTAATGAGTTAATGTCTGCAAAGTGCTTTGAAGATGAAAAGGCCTTTTCATGTGTTCAGCATCGTCGTTATTAATATTAATATTTGAAGAAGCACGCTGCTCCTAATTGTAAATCAACAACTCCCATCCTTGCCAACTCAGGAGTGAAACAACAAACAGCAAAGGCAGCCAGGCCGTCTCTTCCGTCCTGGTTCCGCCGCTGAGGATGTGGGCAGCCTGATCCCAGAGAGAGCTGCTTACACGGAGGTGCCGGTTATTAGGGGTGCAGGGAGGTCCCAGAGCAGAGCCTGGGGGAGGGTGGGTAGCAGGGTGTAACCCTTCAACACGGGGTCACTTGTGACCTTGGAGGACGCGTTGAAAGCATGGATCTGGGCCAACTGCCTGCCTCGGATGATAATGGAGTTCGGAGGGGAAGGGGTCAGAACTGGCAGTGGTGCAGGCTTTGGTCTGTTAGAGATTGGCTTTGGAACTGAGAACAAGTAATTTGATGAGACTGTGCTTTCTTTTCTTCCTCTCTAAAATGGGAACACTGAAAAAACTGTGACTGATGATTTGTGCTCCACCTACTTCATGAGAATGGAAGTAAACAGCCTAGAGCTTTGAAGAATGGAAATAGTGCCAATAAGGTTGAGGGAGAGTCTGAAGTAACCTTGTAACAAATTGGGTGTGTGGGTGCCAGGTCCCCAGGGAGGGTGAGTCAGAGGGCAGACAAATGCTCCGGAAACATATTGTTGGCACTGCCAGGTCCTTCAGTGATGGCATCAAAGTGTTGCTTGATTTCTTACTGATAATTCAGGCTCTGCTATATCTCCTGGTTTTATTGATTGGTGAACAGAACTGTTTCTTACAGCAATTCTCCTTCTCTAATTACCCACTCAAAACTCCCATTTCTGCATCAAACAGCAGAAGGGAGCTGGGACATCCTTTCCCTCCTCCTCTCCCTCCTTCTCCCCCCACCTCCACCTTCCACCTCTCTCTCTTTCTCTCTCCCCTTCTTTTCAGAAATGAAAACATACTTAGCGTTTGAGCACAATAAGTGTGGTGGACAGCTATTTAGTGACATTTGAGGGGAATCTTCATTCCTGCGCCAACCTAGATACGAAGACCACTCATTTATTTGCCCTGGCATCTCGTTTGTCCACGCTCTACTGCAAATGCAGCTGTAAGGAACTCAACTTTTTAATCCTGATGATTCTCTGGGTGTAATACCTGTCTTCTCCACTTCACTAGAGGAAGGATAATCACCCATGAAGTTTCATGAGCACTTGGCATGTCCTGGGGCCCTTGTGCTCTGCACGGGCTGGGCTGCTTCTTTAACCTACAATGAAGTCCGTGAGGTGGGCACGCTTGTTCCCATTTAGCAGGTGAGGACTCTGAGGCTGGTACTCAGAGTGATTTGGTTGGTGGTGAGACCTGATTAGAACCAAAGGCGTATATACGTATACTGATTCACTTTGCTCTATATTAGAAATGAACACATCATTAAGCAACTATATTCCAATACAATTTTTTTTTTTTTAAAAAAGGACCAAAACCATATGGGTGCAGAGCTGTGGCTAGAGTCACGTCTCATAGGAACCTAGTAACTTTGAGGCACGTATACAAATTCAGGCTAAATTTTTCTGCTTAGCCCAATGGTTGATTTATCTGGGAGAATACCATGGCTTACGCTTCTTTTCCAAAGGAGAATCTATGAATTAATGATTCATTGTTAGGAAGACACTGACTCTGAAGCAATGCTACAAGGTCTAGTTGACAAGATCAGTAAATCTCTCTCTTGATCCCTCTTGGGACAAATTTTGATGGAATTTCTTGGGACAAATTTTGATGGAACTTCAAAGAGTTGCGAAACATAGTGCAAAGAATTTCCATAAGATTTAAGTCCAGCGTGCATAAAATAAGACTTCCCTGGTGTTCCCAGTGCCTGGGTTCTATCCCTGGTCAGGAAACTAGATCCCACATGCTGCAACCCAGTGCAGTCAAATAAACAAATGAATACTTTTAAAATATGAAAAATATAGTGCCCTTTGGAGCTCCTAGTGAACATTAAGCCAAAAGGATTCCTCTGGATAGGGGAAGAGCAGTGATCAGTTTCTTGACATTCGAGGCGAAGTAACTCAAACCCTGGCTTCTTAGGAAAGGCAGGAAGCCCTGTCAGATGCTGCCCTCGCCCTAACCTGGCACAGGGCTTAGGATGGAGGCACGGCTCCTGGGCTGCACCTTCTCCCTGGCTGGGCTTGCAAGGCAACTAAGATAACAACCAAACCTCTGCTCAGCTTGTGGCCCAGACTCTTCTTGCCTGTACCTCAGTGGGCTCTGCCTTCCAAACACCTTGTTGTAACCACTCCTGAATTTAACCAAGGGAGTCCGGACACTGCCTCGTTGCTCAAAATGAGCATCGCAGGGGATCTTGTCAGAAATGCAGACCGTCTGGCTGTACCTTGAAACCTGATTCTCAGGTGATTCCTAGGTGATTGCTATGTAAATTGGGTTGGAAAGTACGGTTTAAAAGCAAAAGCAAAAACAAAAACAAAAAAGTTGTAAAAAGCAGAACAAACAAAAACTCTTGCGGTGTTTCTCACAGCAGCTTACAACTTGATTACATTTATATCTCGTTGCCAAAGTGTAAGGCCACATAAGATTCACATTTCTATCAAAGGAAGCTGGATATTTCCCCCATGTGCTACGCAAGCTTTCAGCCTGTTTGTTCCCCCAAGGTAAGAAAACTGCTTACTTCTTGGTTTTATGCATAACAATGGTACAAGCAGACTGCCATTCAACTGAAATTGTGGTGCTTTTCTCTTGTGAAATTCTTGGCTATGGCTACTCAACCTGTGATTATGGGAGGGAATCCTATTTTGATTATTTAAATACAAGTCTTTTTAGAAAGAGATAAGGTATATTGGCCATCTGGGTTCTGCTTCTAATATCTGAATAAATAACCTCTGCCGTAAAAAACCACAATTATTATTAATTAGTCAATGCTTACTAGTGCCAGGCGCTGTGATAAAACAGTGGTAATAATAGCCACTATCTATTGACCATTTTATCATGTGTAAAATGGTTTCATTTTATATAACCCTCCTCAGTAATCCTGAAAGGGTTGGTATTATGTTTTCCATTTTACAGTTGAGGAAATAAAGACTTTGTGAGATGAAGAAATTTGTCTTCTCTCTCAGTAAGGGCTTCCCAGGCGGTGCTAGTGGTAAAGAATCCGCCTGCCTATGGAAGAGACATGGGTTCGATCCCTGGGTCAGAAAGATCCCCTGGAGGAGGGCGTGGCAACCCACTCCAGTTTTCTTGCCTGGAGAATCCCGTGGACAGAGACGCCTGGTGGGCTACAGTCCATAGGGTCGCCAAGAGTCAGACCCAACTGAAGCGACTTAGCACACAAGCACACACGCACTCAGTAAGGAGGTCCCAGTCAACCACAGTCTATCTATCTTTATCACTCCGCTAAACACTTAACCTCTCTGGGTTCAGTTCATTCAAATAAAAAATGGACAGATTTGATGAGATTTTTTTCCAACTCTAAAATTCATTGACTTTACCAAATCCCTCTTTATATAAGCATGCCAGGAAGCTGTTTAGCAGTATGCTGAGAAATTTGAAACTTACAATTTGGGCAATAGAACAAATAAAACCCCACCGTGAAAAATGACCATCAGATATAGTCCAAGAAGTTGCTCGCTGGATTTGAGAGATTGAAGGCAGCTGGTGTGCTTCGTTCAGTGTTAAAGGGCATTATTAAAACTCTCCGGGCTCCACTCATTCATTGTTCTCTCAATAGCTATCTCTATATTTACGGCATCTCTCAGTTTTGTTGAGAGCTTCTTGAGAGCCAGAACCATATCTAAATTTTAGATTATATCTGACATAACTCCACGTGCTGTAGGTTGAAAAGTAGTTCTTTAAACTTCTAGGCTCCTTGGGGGGTTTTTTTGGCAGTCACTATGGGGTTAGAGTTGACATTTTAGCTTGAAGCTCTCTCTGGGTTCAATGTGGCCAAGAATCGCATATACCATGACCTCTGCTATAGCTGTCCTTGAAGCCAAGATGCTTCACATCATTCCTCCAGCTTACTCATTTTTGTTTCCAGTTTCTTAGGAAAAAAAAAAATCTAATTTTTTAGTACTATAACTTTATATTTCCCCCAGCACACTTTTTTTAAAATTAAAGTATAATTGGCAAAGAGTAAAAATCACACTTTTTAGTGTATAGTTCTACAAATTTTGGCTAATGTATAAGTCAAGTATTTATAATATATAAATCAATGTATTACAATCAAGATATAAAACAGTTCCATCATTCAAAAAAAAATTTCCTTATTCTTCTTTATAGTCAAATCCTCTTCTCACCTCCAGGCCATGTTCTTTGACCCTATGGTGTTTCTTTTTCAAGAATATCATATAAATGGAATCATATAGTAGGTAGTCTTCTTTCATTTGGCTTACTTTATTTTAGATTCACTCATGCTGCTCGGTGTATCAATAGTTCTTTCCTTTACATTGCTGTGTAATATTCCACTTTGTGATATACCAGTTGTATATCACATAGTGGATACAACTTAATAAGTTAAGTTTACTACTACTATTGCTATTTAGATCTATAGCTATACTAAAAAAAGTCCAAGCTTTTAGTTTGGTAATCTGCCCTAGAGGGTCTTTCAATTTCATCTCCCACTTCCCTACAATCCATTTGACTATTGGGTTATTCTTTGTTCTCTAATCTACCGTTTTCTTATTTCTGAGTCTTTGTGCATACTTCTAGCTACCCATTTTTCAAGGCCCATTTCAATGCCAATTCCTCTTGAAGTTTTCCTTCAGCATCCTTCCAGAAGTCATCTCTTCATCTTTTATGTTCCCATAATATATCACTTGCTGCTGCTGCTGCTGCCAAGTCGCTTCAGTCGTGTCCAACTCTGTGCGACCCCATAGATGGCAGCCCACCAGGCTCCCCCGTCCCTGGGATTCTCCAGGCAAGAACATTGGAGTGGGTTGCCATTTCCTTCTCCAATGCATGAAAGTGAAAAGTGAAAGTGAAGTTGCTCAGTCGTGTCCGACTCTTAGCGACCCCATGGACTGCAGCCTACCAGGCTCACCAGCATTTCTCAAACTTTAATGTTCTTATGGATCTTTTTGGAATGGAACCTGAGCTCTGTAGTTCTCCTAGCTCCCAAGTGCTTGTCCATGCTACTGGTCTGAGAGGAACCACCGTACTGTTGAGTAACAAGGTCTTATAATTGTCTCATCAACTAGAAAAATAACTATATAAGAAAGAAAAGTGATTTAGTCTCATCCTGGGAATTACCATAGCATCTAATACAGGGCTATGCAGCTGGTCAATACTAGCTAACTACATCAAATCCCCCACCCCTTTTTTTTTTTTTGGCCATATTTGAGATTCATTTTGTTCATTCAAAGTTTAAGACTAATCTAAAAATGTTTGTTATTCATGTACTTTTGGAGGCAGGCATGTAAATTTGATGAGCTCGGGCACGTTCAGGGTGGTATGGCCACAGACATGCATGCATGTAAATTTGGAGACAAAAAGAAACAGCTGTCACTCATAACTTTCTCTTGCAAATAATTAACATCAATAGTATGAAATATAATTTGGTCCTGATAATATTTCACACATTTATTCTTTCCCAAATTTACTATAATAGTTTTCTTGCTCTTATAATATAGATTTTCCGTGTAATTGCTTTTGTAGTTGTTGTTTAGTCTCTAAGTTGTGTCCAACTCTTTGCGACCCCATGAACTGCAGCACACCAGGCTTCCCTGTCCTTCACCGTCTGAGTTTGCTGAAACTCATGTCCATTCAGTCGGTAATGCCATCCAACCATCTCATCCTCTGTTGTCCCCTTCTCCTCCTGCCTTTAATCTTTCCCAGCATCAGGGTCTTTTCCAGTGGGTCAGCTCTTAGCATCAAGGGCCAAAATATTGGAGCTTCAGATACAGTATCAGTCTTTCCAATGTAATTGCTTAGATTCTACCCCAAAAGTAAAAGCTCTGAAGAAGAACATTTCACTGTTAATATCTTGCCTGTAATTATCCTTGAGTCTACCTTTATCTGATTCTGTTAGCCAAACCCTCATTTTGCCACAGGGTTCTGAATGATGCAAATCCCAATTTTTTATTTAGTTGTTTATTGAGTGCCTACTACACGCATGGCACTGGAGTATGTCTGAAGAACAACCATGGTTATTTTCTGAATTTCAGGATTCGATAGAGGATGAGGAATGCCATTTGAGGACAAGGCTGTAGGCACTTTTATTGTCAGACAGCTGATTCAATGTCACCTTTAGTTTTGCAGAGGATGTTCCCATACTAGAAAGAGCAGAGCCTTAGTTTCCGGAAGGTTTCAGAGACTTAAGACGGGCGTTGTGCTCGTAAAATTCCTAGACATAGACGAGCGGGCAGGTTTTAACATACTCCCTTGAGGTTTACGAGAGATGCCCCCTTCTGCCTCTGTTGACAGCACCATCCCAGCAGAGTAATGGAGAGATATTTGTTTCCAGGAGGAGGAAATATAAAATGGTCTACAAGGCACTATTAGCCCCTGATTATCACAGCTCAGCAGACAAAAACCATCCTATATTCTGTTCCTTTCAGGAGATGTTAGTGAATGACTTTTGTAATATTATAATAACAGGAGTTCATTTTTAGTATTCTAAGAAAGATTGGTTGAGCTGTGTCAATTCATACAGAACCTGAGAGTGTTATAGTTAATTAGAAGATGAGACTTGTTCAGAGAAATAGGAGATGGATATGAGTCATTTTCAAGCCTGTTTTCAAGTAAGAGTTGGAGGACTCATTAGCAGTGAAGTTGGGGAGAAACAAGACTGACACGTTCATTAATCTGTGAGTTGATGCTTCGTGAACTCAGTGAAAGGATCAGTGGATTGACTTTAAGATGCAGAAGCTAGTAACCCATGGATCAGAACATGGTCTTTATGGGCCGGTTCTGGCTCTTGAAATAACATGGAATATTTATTACCATCAGTTGTAATACTCAGTCAAGAAAATCAGGTTCATAAAGAATTAGGAGTGACAGAAAGAATCCATCTTCAATTCTTACCAATTTCTTTTCTGCTTATGGTGACCACAGTTTCTTTGGGGGACTGAGGCTTGTTCAGCTATCTAAATCTGCTTACAGTTGAGTTCTTGGAGAATTAGACGTTGTAGCTTTTGTTACACTGGCAGATCAAGGAAGAGAACGTCTTAAAAGATTTGAAAACTACAAATGGACTTCTCATGAGAATTAGAAAGAAAATAATGGGAGACGATACACTCATCAATGGGCTATGTCCATTAGTTCAGAGAAGAATATGATCCTGCTTGCAGTTAATACTGAAGAAATCTAACCTCAGAATTGCATATGGACACATCATCACAGGTGATGTCCCTTTTTTCCTTTGTCTCAGAGATATCTTTGCTATCTTGGGAATACTCAGGCACTGAGACATAACTCTTGCGTATGTTAACTATATACACATACAGGTCTTTTCTTCATTTAGTTGGCAAGCATATTGCACATCTGTTAATGCAACGTGTCAGCTAAAAAGACACAGTCCCTCTAGCAACTTATGACGCAGAATCAGAAACTTATGATGAAGGAAGCACTCTGAACTTTGTTAGGTACATTGTGAAAGTGAATCCCAAACCTGAAGATCGAGAACGTCCATCTAATTGACAAGAAGATTTAGAGAATGCTCCCTAGAAGAGGTAACGCTCAGCCTGAGTCTTTATTTTATTATTATTTTTTTAAATTTTATTTTATTTTTAAACTTTACATAATTGTAGTTTTAAGTTTACATATTGAGGCCTAGGAATTTTTGTAATGTATCAGTAATATTGGGAAAGCTTTATCAAATTATCTAAATCAGGGATTAGAGAAGGATGGGGCAGGGGGTTGGAACAAGTCTCCCTATCACTTGTTTTTTTGATTAAGTGATGTCCAACTCTTTGTGATCCCATGAACTGTAGCCTGCCAGGCTCCTCTGTCCATGGGATTTTCCAGGCAAGAATACTGGAGTGGGTTGCCATTTCCTTCTCCAGAGGATCTTCCCGATCCAGGGATCGAACCCACGTCTCCTGGGTCTCTTGCCCTTCAAGAGAATTCTTTACCGACTGAGCCACCTGGGAAGCCCTTAGTTTGGCAAAAGTGCTGTTGTTTAGGGAAAGTATCTTTTGAATGACTAATCCTATTGGAAGCCAAATTCTTTTTCTCCTGCGTTCCAGGGTATGCTTGGAATATAAATTTATAGGAACTCTAAATTGTTGATATTAAGGGAAATATTTATTGCAAATCTATTTAAATCAGGCACAACTTGCAAAAGAAAAAAAAAAAGGGAAAACCTGCATCATCTGTATTTTCTGTGACAGCTTTCTTATACTTCTGTATTCACCATGTGTAGTTTCTTTACCCTGGGTATGTTATAGCCATAATTCTTGACCTAGAATACTAACACAAAGACCAGAGGGCAAGGTCAAATTTAAATCACAGTGGGTTTGTTGGTAGCACTATAATTTTGGCTTTTAAAAAGTATATTAAAAAACAGAAATATCAAAAAAAAAACCCAAAAACAGAAATATCACTTTGCTGACAGAAGTCCATATAGTCAAAGCTATGATTTTTCCAGTAATCATGTACGGATGTGAGAGTTGGACCATAAAGAAGGCTGAGGCCGAAGA
The DNA here is from genome assembly GCF_002263795.3 of Bos taurus. NCBI lineage: Eukaryota > Metazoa > Chordata > Mammalia > Artiodactyla > Bovidae > Bos > Bos taurus. Next base: position 31,939,812 of record NC_037356.1, on the reverse strand, counting down.
ACTGATGCTTTCAAATTGTGGTACTGGAAAGACTCTTGAGACTCCCTTGGACTGCAAGGAGATCAAACCAGTCAATCCTAAAGGCAATCAACCCTGAATACTTATTGGAAGGACTAATGCTGAAGCTGAAGCTCCAATAATTTGTCCATCTGATGTGAAGAGCTGACTCATTGGAGAAGACCCTAATGCTGGGAAAGACTGAGGTCAGGAGGAGAATGAGGCAGCAGAAGTTGAGATAGTTAGATAGCATCACTGACTCATTGGACATGAATTTGAGCAACCTCTGGGAGATAGTGATGGACAGGGTAGCCTGGTGTGCTGCAGTCCATGGGTAGGAGATAGTGGAGGACAGGAGAACCTGGGGTGCTGTGGTCCATGGGGTCGCAAAGACAACAGCAACAACAAAATAATAATCTCAATGAAAACTCATAAGTGACATCACAGTTATCACCTAGAAGCAGAGCAGAGCAGGGGACAGAGTTGAGGGGAACTGGTTTCAGCCTCCACTGAGCCTGGTCTCCCTGGGGTTCCCTGCTCTTCTGCTGCCTTGGCCTGAAACACCCCTCTGAGTCCCTCGCCTCCCTTCCTTCTGTGTTTCACTCAACCTGCGCCTGGAGTGACCCAAATGGAAGCAAGTGTCAGCCTGTAGATCCCAGCCTGTGTCCAGGACTTGTGGAGGGCGGGACTCCAGAGGCCATCACATGCTTTAGGAAGAAGCAAGGACTCCCAGAGTCCCAAAGCATTTTATTGGACGCAAGATGCCCACATAAACCAAACTGCTGCATTCTCCCCCCCTCTGCATGGTGTGCCCATTTTCATCCTGAAAGTCCAGGGCGGTGAGGATGGACAGGCGAGGTGGCTGGTGGGCTGGTGGTGGGCTAGGGCGGTGGGGTGGTAAGCAGTGGGGCTGCAGTGGGCCTGGAGGCTGGGGTGGGCCAAAGCTAGGAGCCCACTGCCTCCTGAGCACAAAGTCGCTGCAGACACTTTTGCTTGGCTGCTTGGGCACTGCGGCTCCCATTCAAGGAAGTGAGCTCAGCTCTTCTCTGCCCTCTGTTACCAAGAATTCAAACCATTTCTGCATTCAGACAAGCCCATGGATGCCTCTAGGCCGGGGAGTAAGGCTGAATTCACACAGTTGTTTTGTGTTTAGGCAGAAATGTTTATAATGCCAAGACAAAAACGTTGGTCCAGCCGATATCCAAATAGCTGTCATGTAGGAGGGAATTCTCCTTGGCCAACATGTCATTTTTTTTTTTTTTTTTTACCCAAACAGTCCTTGTGCTTTTTCTGAAAGGATTTACGTCTACAGCAGCTGGTCTCTGTCACCATCTACAAGTGGAAACAGGGAGGGTTCTTTTTTCTTTCTCCAAAAAATAATGAAGCGGTCATCCATTTCTGTCCCAGAGTTATTTCCTGAGATGAGAGCCCTCCAGAGCCCTGGCAACTCCCTCTTTCCAGCTTCCTCTGTGGGCAAAAGTCTTCTACCCAAGGGAGTGTCAGTCACAGAGAGTGAAGCTTCATGAATTCAGCCCAGCTCAGGCTGGAGCCTGTGTGGGGCCACAGCGTTACTCACTCTCTCTCTCCACCGGAAAGAGAAAACACATTTCTATTAAACCTTTTTCCCAGCTACCTGGAAGGTTGGTAGGAGGAAGAGTGTTGCTTTTGATGCCTTGAGCTAGGCTTCAGGACAAGGCGGCTGATCCCCAAAGCATTTCTTTTACAAGTGTCTAAGTCCAGCAAGAATTCAGAAGGGCAAAGACTTGCGCCTGTTTGTGGAGTCTCGGGACCATCCATAAGGCCAAGTTCACTGTGCAGCCTTCCATGGCTTCCTATTCCCCAGGCTTTGGCAGAACTGTTTTCGGTATTATAGGTAAACTCCTCGTCATCTTGTATTCCAGTTCTCCGTGAGCCTGTCTCCTCCACTGCCTGCAGATGGAGATCCATCCCTCTCAGCTTTATCCTGAGTCAGATAGAACGTAAGGTCCACCAGGGAGGGGTCTTTGTTTACCTGTGTGTCTTGAGCACGCTGGAGGCACAAAGTCGCTATTTACTGAATGATTAACAAGTTCCTGGCAGAGGAAGCCTTGATGTGCCTGTTGAATAAATAATTGAGGTCTGTGATGACTCAGGGGACCCCGGGGGCTTTCTGGAGGAAATTGAGGGCTAGATGGCTTACACAAAGCAGCACTCTCCACATCTGGACATCTCCTAAGGTTTAGGTTGCCCTTCGGGGCCCTGGAGGGCTGGGGCAACTTTTCCCTAAGGAATCAGATCTTGGTTAAGCCATTATCAGTATGACACAATCTGTGTTGTCAACTTTTAAATCTCGTCTATGAGTAGATATAATTGAATTGAGGGTGGTTGATGACTTATTAGGACTTTAAAATTTGATTTTGAGGCAAAAAGCAGGAGCACTTCTGTACACTATATGGGCCGTGTCCACTCTGACCAGGCCCTCTTCCCTAGTGCAGAATCTGATATTTGGTAGCTGCTCACTGTTTTTAGATGGAGAAGGCAATGGCACCCCACTCCAGTACTCTTGTCTGGAAAATCCCATGAATGGAAGAGCCTGGTAGGCTGCAGTTCATGGGGTCGCTAAGAGTCGGGCATGACTGAGCGACTTGACTTTCACTTTTCACTTTCATGCATTGGAGAAGGAAATGGCAACCCGCTCCAGTGTTCTTGCCTGGAGAATCCCAGGGATGGAGGAGCCTGGTGGGCTGCTGTCTGTGGGGTCGCACAGAGTCGGACACGACTGAAGCGACTTAGCAGCAGCTGCAGCAGCAGCACTGTTTTTAGATGCAAACACTGACTAGGGGACCACGGCTCCAGCTCCAGGTGGGAACAGTGTCCTTGGACTAGAGTAATTCGATCTTTTCCAACTCTTCAGCTCTACCACCTGGGAGTTCCTCCTGGGAGCCTTTTTTTTTTTTTGCAATCAAGTCCCTGAAAAAACTAGAAAACAACATCTTGATGAACATAACTGTTGTTTAGTTGCTACGTCGTGTCTGACTCTATGTGATCCCATGGACTGCAGCCCACTAGGCTCTTCTCTCCATGGGATTTCCCAGCCAAGAATACTGGAGCGGGTTGCCGTTTCCTTCTCCAGGGATCGAACCCATGCCTCCTGCACTGGCAGGCGGATTCTTTACTGCTGAGCCACCAGGGAAGCTTGATGAGCATAGTTACCCTTAGCTATTTTACATTTTTTAAATTAATATTATTTAGATTGCATCCTACTTTTTGGGAGAAAAGACATCATTTACAGGTGATGTTTTAGTTAAACTCAGTAAGCACAGTTCTGGGATAAGTTATGTCTTCAGAAGATTTTTAACTTTTTTCTCAACTGTGTGAAAGTAGTTGCTGTGTGATGGTAGGCCTTGGTCAGTACAATTTTGTAGTGTAGAACTTTATCTATGTTATACACTTCATACACTTCATATGAAAGAAGATGTATACGCTCATTGTCTGTCAAGCTGTATGGTGAACAGAGTTGCAAATTGAGCATAAGACCTACATTATTCTTGATATTTCTTGAAAGGAGGTCAGTGGCTTTAATTGTCCTCAAGAATAAAGGGAAAGGACGGACAAATATAAAGTGGAAAGGAGATAAGTTGAAACTCAAATGTCACTCCCTAACAATAGGAATTTGGCCTCTGAATGACATACCGAGGAATTTAATCTTCTAAATCATTCAAGAAAGACATTTTTTAAAATGTGTAATATTGAACTCATGAAAGCGTATGGACTAGTGTACTTTAGAGAATGTTTGGATCAACAGAAATGTTTGCTATATCAATGATTTTCCAATGATTGACAGCTAGCTGCAAAATCCCTTTAGCCAAGTGTGATGGTCATTCAAACTTTGAATGGAGATAATGGCTCTCAACAACAGTTATTTAATAATAGCCCTTCTCCTTTGTGAAGATGGGTAACATGCATTCCCCTCTGGGGCTTCACTCTGCTTATCTGTCGGGGTCCTGGTTGTCGTGCCTTCTCAGTAAAGGTTTTCCACCCCTCCTCTCTCCTGCCCTTTCTCTCTTTGGTCTTTCACCAGTTGATAAATGCCACACTGCATGTGGAGAGCCAGGCCGGGGTCGGGGGTGGAGGGACTGAGATACAGGGATGGGAATGTGACTTTAAGAGACCCATTCCTGCCCAGAAGCCCTCTAAAGGGTCTTTTTGTGGTCTCTGAGTGCTAACTGTCTGCAGCAGACACCACCACTCAGGCTATCTTGCAGTCAGGAGTCAGCCTTGCTCCCTGTTGGTCGCTTTGTTTTTCTATAATTATCTTTTGAAATATTTATTTATTTATTTGGCTTCATCCTGTCTGAGTTGCAGCTTTCGAGCTCAGTAGCTGTGGTGGCTTGGCTTAGCTGCCCCGAAGCACGTGGGATTTTCGTTTTCCGACCAGGGATCGAACCAGCTTCCCCTACTTTGGAAGGCAGATTCTTAGCCTTTGGACCACCAGGGAAACCCCCTCTTTGTTTTTCTACATTTTCATTTCTTTCTCCGTAACACAAACAAGTGACCTCGATGCTTCTAAGGAGATCTGATCCGAGGCCTTCTTTGATTTCTCATCCATACATGTTCTTTGCCCAGCAGCTCAGTGAGTGCTTTTTCCCACGCAGGTGCTGACAGCGTGATGAGCTACTTTGTGGATTCTTCAGTGAGTGGCCCTGCCACCTATTCAGCTGCTCGACCTGCAGTGCTGGTAAGTAGGACTCTTCCCCGGCCCTTCCCAGGCCCCATCCTCCCCTCCCTGGGTCTCCTGCTCTCTGATCTCTCTTAGATAGAAGCAGCCAGAACCCAACTCCAAGCTGGAATCAGCTTTACATCTTTTGGAGGGACTACATTGCCAGATTATCTGTCTTTTCATCACCACATAAAGTGAAACATCCAAGACTGATGGATTTGCTAAGGAAGATTTTTTAGCATGCTTGTGTTGCAGAGAATACGACTCAAACTTGGATAGTGTTTAAAGCCAGGTGATTTTTCACAGCTCAGTTCATTTGCTGAAGATTTTTTGCACGTTGATGTACCTTAGACCTATTCTTAGCATAATTTAGCTTGTTTTGGTCCTCATACACATAAGCTAAAATATACAAGTTTTTCTAATCACAGAATTTGAAACTGGAAATAAAGTGTGACAAGTTGATAGGGAAAATTCCTGAGTCCTAGAAAAAGAGGGCTAAGAGGAATTTTTAAATTCCTTTTTAAATAAAGTTTTTTTGCTCTTAGGGAAGAAGGCTTTTACCCAAGTTACATGGTGATCTGTAGAAATATTTAGCTAAATTCCTTATAAATAAGATGTGTGAAAGATCCCCAAATGCCATCATTCATCAATTCCACTGTGAAGTGAACTTTTAATAGCAGCTGATGAATCATTAACTGTTGATTCTAAATTTTGTGTGTATTTTTACAGGGGTGGCCATCATTTATTACTTACTCTGGAAATGGACAGATAAGTTTAGCGTTAATCCTTCCAAATACATTTGTCGGTCTAAATAGACACCAATTGACCAGAGTGCTTTTCTGCCTCCTCTGCAGAGTTTTGAACCTTGGTACCCTTCAGTTTGCCATGACCTCTCACTATAATTGTCAAAAGATTTGATGTGTTTTAATCTGTAATATTAGAAAAATAATTACTTAAAAAGCTATTCCACATTCAAGGAGCGATGAATACATCTTTCTTCCCTGACTGTTCTGTGACACATATTTCTTCTTTTTTAAGTGGCTTCTGTTTCCATATAAACACCATTCACTATATTTAAAAAATTGGAATCAGGGAAATGTTTAGAGTACAATTTACATCAGAAATATATATTTAAAACTCACACACACAAGTTCAGACCAAAAATCACTCCATTCTGCTTAGTAGAAATTGCTGAGGGACTTGTTAAGGTCCATATGGCTGGAGACTTGGCCAGGGAAAAGACTGCTTCTGCTTCTTACGAAGAAGTTATCATCTAAGGTCAGCACAAATGACACTAAATCTTTCTCAAAAATGATAGTGTAAAGATTTGTTAAATAAGGATACTGTGATTCCAGGGCACACTGTGTCACTGACTTGGAAAAGTGGATTTAAAAGCAGCTTACGTTAATTCTCTTTGCCAATACTGTAATCCAGTTAAATAAGATTAATAACTTGTTTAGCAATGCCATGCAAATTTGTATTTATTATATTTTAGGCACTGAAATAAATTGCAGTACAAGTACATAAGTTGCAGGTATAACATTAAGTTATCCTAGACAGGGCATCTGGAAATTGTATGAGATGGAAAAAAACTAAAAAACAACTCTAAGTGTGTCTTTTCAACTAAAGACCCCACCCTCAACTGAATACACTTGGTATTTTTAATGCATTTTGAATTGTTTCCACTGGTTTCAAAACAAAGAACTCATTTATCCCCACCCCCAACAGCCATATCTGAAAAACATTATCAACCCTTGGGATTCTTTTCAATACGATATTTCAGAGTTGCTTGGGTAAAAGTAGAAAGTTACGTAAGCAAATTGCTATGTTATTGTTACAGTACTTTCGCTCACAACTTCTTTCTGGGGCTCAGTTTCTCCACCACTGGAGCTAGTTGGGCAAATTTCTCAGAACCACTGAGCAACCAGGAAGTCCTCTGCCTTCTTCGTCTGTCTTCTTTCTTTAAAAAATTAGATAAATAAAGTTGATGGATCCAAGCTCAAGTTGAGTGAACTAGTTCTGACAGATAACCTTCAACTTCGGGCTGGGCTATAATGACAGTGAAAGAATTTGTAAATCACCTATAGAATATCAGCTCCGGGCATTAGCAGAAAAACTAGCAAACCTCATACCTTCAGTCCCAATCAGATCTCCTGGAGGAGTGAGCCCAGCTTCATGAACTTTCCCAGACGAGAATCTTTCCCAGGCACCTGAGTCTTCTCAGTTCTGTTGGAGTCTTGTCGTCTGAAGCTCAACCAGTTGTACTTAATCCAATCAACCAAGTCCTCCTGCCTGGCGCCCTGATCTCTGCATTAGTTAGCCTGGGCCACCAGGAAGAGAAGCTATCCCAGAATGGGAAGTTTGAGGGTAAAAGGAAAACCAGTGGATTTTTTAAATCTAGGGGTGATTTTGTTGGTGATATTTTTGATGGTCAGAATTTGGGGAGTGGGGATGTTGTTGGCATCCAGAGGAGAGAGGTCTGGGTTGCAACTAAGTATTCTACACTGCACAGTACAATTCCCCATGACAAAGAATTGTCTAGCCTCAACTGTCAGTAGTGCCAAGGTTGAGAAGGTGTGCTCTAGAATGGACACAAGATCTGGTTTGAAGGAGGGGTAGTACTGTGTGTTGTTTAGTTGCTAATTTGTGTCTGACCAGGGATTGTAGCTTCCAGGCTCCTCTGTCCTTGGGATTCTCCAAGCAAGAATACTGGAGTGGATTGCCATTTCCTTCTCCAGGGTATCTTTCTGACCCAAGGATTGAACCCGCATCTCCTGCATTGGCAGGAAGATTCTTTACCACTGAACCACTTGGGAAGCCTGGTACTGAGTGTAACTCCTTGTGTTTGAAAGGGAAATCTTAAAACAGAAAAAAAAAAAAAGTGAGACCATATTCAGCAGAAAGAGGGTTTCTGCTAAACAGACTGCTTTAGTTGTCTAAGAAACAATCTTCTAAACCAAGACACAAATATTTTCTAGACCCTCAAAGACCACTCAGTCTCAGAGTCCTTGATTGAGAATTGGAGCTGGCATTAGTATGATTTGATTATTTGCTGTACCAGGAGTAGGCTTAAAATAATCACAGCAACAGTTGCAAAATTCATCCCATCTCTCGGGTAAGGGCCATTGTATGCAGAACACACATTATCTGCCTCGGGGTCCCTTGGAGCAAAGCAGGACACAAGTTCTTCCCTTTGGAAGGTCAGCCTCCTGGGAGACCTTCATGTAGGGAGTGATGTCACAGCGGGGGAGGCAGGGAAACAACACTTCTGGAAGTTGTCTGGCCATTGTGTGGGAGGGGGTGACGTTTGCAGGTACTTATATGGGCTGTGTGTCAGGGACCCTTTCATCCAGCGGGAGGAAGCACTCCTTCCTGTTATGCTGGTTGGAGAACTTGCTGCCTTGCGCCTGGAAGTCCCTCGCACCCCTGGTCCTCTCCGGCGTCATCCTCCCCTTCACACTGCTGAGCTTTCAGGGCTGGGTTCAGGGCAGGAATGGGCGGGGCAGGTTGCCCCTGGTTTGGACCAAGCATGTCCCTGTCCTTGGCTCCCTCACCAGCGTGTGGAGGAGGTCCTTGGGTCACTCGCGCTTAGGAAGCACCTTGAACTGTTCAGAGGGAAGGAATAGACAACTGCCCACACACCTCCTCTCGGAGCTCAGGCCTTTGGGAATGCAGTAAGTCCCCTACATACGAATGAGTTCCGTTCTGAGAGCGCGTTTGTAAGTCCAATTTATTTGTAACTCCAACAAAGTTAGCCCAGATACACAACTAACACAATCCACTCTGTGGTACTGTGTTGTAATAGGTTTATAATACTTCTCATACAATTAATACATAAAACACAAACACAAAAAAGAAAACATTTTTAATCTTACAGTGCAGTTCCCTGGAAAGTACAGCAGTACCATACAACAGCTGGCATCCGAGGGCTGGCATCAAGTGAACAGGCAGGAAGAGTTACTACCTGGAGGATGGAGAGGAGGGGGTAGATGGCAATAGGAGACAGGGTCGGGGGGAGCAATCTGTAATGTCAGTTACGCCTGATGATGATGGAATGCACATTTGTGTCTTTGAAAGCTCACAACTTGAAGGTTCCTATGTAGGGGACTCACTCTATGGTAATATGCCAGGCAAGGGTGACTGTTCAGAGTGTCAGAGCACATGGAAGGCCCTGAGCCTTCTGGCTTGGGCCAGACAGCTGTGGAACATAGCCTGGCCACACACTGGGTTGACCAAAAAGTCCTTTCGAGTTTTTCCACAACAGCTTATGAACAAACCAGAAGGAACATTTTGGCCAATCCAATAACATGGAAAACACTCAGGCTTTGGAGTCAGAAAGACCTGAGTTAAATTCTGGTCTATTTATTACTCCTTAGCCACGTGACCTTGGGCACATGACTTCCTCCGAACCTCAGTATTCTCATCTGTAAAACAGGCACAGGGTATAACTTACCACGTCAAGTCGTTGTGACACCAGCCAGAAATTCCTCAGTTAATTCCCTTTCCCTGTGTTTACCATCTCTTCTCTGTTTTTCTCTGGACTTTTCGATTGTGTGAGATGGACACAGGGAGGTGGATATGATTCCACTGATTTTGTCCTTACAAGGCTGCGGCCAGAACAAGATGGGGCTTTGGGTTGAGTGGAGCCATTCATATTTCTCTTATTGAGAAACCTCCTTGCTTCCTCTCTACCCTGGACCAGAAATAGCTCCCCTGCCCCCAGATCAAAGTTCTCTTGTAATGGGCTGGTGGTTTACAGCCCCATTGTGTAAACAGACTTGGTTCTCTTATCTCGAGTAATTGCAGTTTAATTGGGCTTCCTTGGGAAGCAATTCTCTTCTTAGCCTTTGCTGTTCGCACTCTTCACCTCCACCCCACATGCCTTAGGATGTGTTCACAGGGACGTCTGTGTTGTCCCTGTAGTTCTGGGAAGTTGGGAAGGGCTGATTCTTATTTCTATGAAGCTTAGCCATACACACCTTTTCCTTCTTTCTGGGGATCCTGGAGAGCAATGGATAAGGAGTCCCTGATTAGAGAAACGCCGATGCTGCTGCTGCTAATTCGCTTCAGTCGTGTCCAACTCTGTGCCACCCTATGGACAGCAGCCCACCAGGCCCCTCTGTCCACGACATTCTCCAGGCAAGAATACTGGAGTGGGTTGCCATTTCCTTCTCCTGGATTAGAGAAATGAAAAGACAGAAAAAGAAATTTAGAATGTAAATGGAAACCAGAAAAGCATTTTTTTTTTTCTTCTCGTTGCTTGGGGTGGTGTTGGCTTTACCTCCAGGGAGGTTACTGAAACATGATGTTTAAGAAATAATCTATAACCATAACTCTTAGTGATAGTCAGAAGAAGTGAAGGAAAAAAGAGATTTTTCCAGCATCTTAGAAAGTGGGGATTTTCTAAGACATGGGATTCAGTCAGCACAAGCTAGAGAATTTCAGAGCCAGACCATAACCTTGAGACTGTCTCCCAGCATCAGGAAATTCAAGTCCTAAGAGAGTAAATGAAGTTGCCCAAGTTTACAGGCTGGTAAAGGCTGGAGTGTGGTCTGGATCTTCCAGCTGCTGGCTTGGGACACTCCTTATCATTAAGTGCATCTTGATCATATTTTTTAAAGATTCTTTTTTTTTATGTGGAGCATTTTAAAAGTCTTTATTGAATTTGTTACAATATTGCTTCTGCTTTATGTTTTGGGTTTTTGGCCATGAGGCATGTGGGATCTTAGCTTCCTGACCAGGGATCAAACCTGCACCCCTGCATTGAAAAGTGAAGTCTTAACCACTGGACCACCGGGGAAGTCCCCATATTTTTAAAAATAAAATTTAAAAAAATTTAATTTATTTTTGGCCTCGCTACACAGCACTCGGGATCTGAGTTCCCCGACCAGAAATTGAGCTCAGACTCCCTGCAGTGGAAGTAGAACCTTAACCACTGGGCCACCAGGGAATTCCTGGCAAGTCCCCACCTTGACCATTTTTAAGAAATGTGGGGATGGATAAGAATTTATGCCAACTCATGCATCCATATGGTTGAAGACTGAAGGCGAGAGGAGAAGGGGATGACAGAGGATGAGATGGTTGGATGGCATCACCAACCTGATGGACATGAGTTTGAGTTAGCTCTGGGAGTTGGTGATGGACAGGGAGGCCTGGTATGCTGCAGTCCATGGGGTTGGACGCGACTGAGTGAGAACTGAACTGATGTATCCGTATGCTTTATTCATGGTGAATTTACCCTCCTTGGTTTAGGGAAAAAAAAACAAACAGAACTCCATTTTGTAGCTCTCTGAGCAAATTGAAATTCCTGTCCAGGTTTTTCTCCATGGGAGGTTCGCCCCATCTCTGAGGAGGCTCTGAGTCAGGCCCACCCTTCACCTCCAAGCTCTGGGCTGGATGCCTGAGGCTGGCACCCCATGGAGCCACTGGGAGTCTCAGGGTTTCCGTTAATGAGTAGAAGTTGATGGATAACACAGGATCTCACCCGATACCTCTCAGCAAGAGAATGTCTTTTGAGTGGAGGGGACTGTGGTCTCAGACTGGTGTGAGGCGCTTCACCCTTGGTCACTGTCCCCCTCCCCTGACTTGATCTGCAGCCCCAGGGCGGGGGGCATCTCAAGGTGGCTTCAGCTGTGGTCCAGGTGGCTCGTTTGGAGGCTGAGCACAGCTTCTCATGGAGAATGGAATCTGACAGTCCCATCTCTGCTCTTTATGTGCTTCAGATTCGTTTCTCTCTCAGCAGTCTACAGTGGTCCGACCTGCCCTTTTGCCAAGACCCAAGCCCATCGCTCTTATTGTTTTCAAAACAATTTCCTGGCCTTGAATCTAAAATTAAATTGCCCTTTGAGAGTTTCCTATTTTGTCTGTTCCTGCCTCTCCTGCGGCTACACCACCCTGGCCCCCTCCCCTCTGGCGGGAGAGCCGAAGGTGGGGGGCGTTTCCGTGTTGCCTCCTTCCCTTCTCCAGGGAGCAGGTCCCACGTGTCCCCCTGAAGCAGAGGAGCCCCAGTGTTCTTCTGAGGGCCAGATACAGTTTGCCCCAAACCCCTCCCCAGGGCGGCTGAAAGCACTTCTCTGTGAGTAAAAAGAGGTGCTGGCTGGTCTGACATCCTCTGAAGATGAGGAGTCTCAGACACAATGAGATGTCTGTGGAGTTGGTCAGGTTGGCTTCAGGGGGCATCTGCCTGCAACAAAGTGAAAGGGTTTAGGATGAGAAATCCCCCACTTACTGTGCAAATTTGCACCTAGTATGTGAGAGCCCCTGGACAGCTCAGCAGCTAGGTATTTCCTAACCTCTTATTTCTCTACTGAAAAAACAGGGGATGTGGGGGCAAAATGGTGTGTGAGCATATTCCAGGGAAGAATGAAGACAAACGACTTGAAGGTGTTAATGCATTTGAAGGGGACGTGGCCTGGCATGAATCTAAACGCTGACGAATTCTGGTGCTCTAGGCTTTCCCACCCTGGCGTCGTTATTTATCAAATGAAGGTTGTCCGTCACAAGGTCAGGAGAAAGAATGTGGAGGGATCAGCAAAAATGAGACTTGTATTTGCAAAGGAACTTGGCGATCACTGGGGCCAGTGTCCTCAGGAAACAGAGGCTTAAGGAGGTTAAGAAACAGGCTGGAGACTAACCAGCTCCTTAGGGGCAGTCATTGTTCCGTCACTAAGCCGTGTCCAACTCTTTGCAACCCCATGGGAGCAGCACTCCAGGCTTCCTGTCCTTCACCATCTCCTGGAGTTTGCTCAAACTCATGGTGATGCCATCCAACCATCTCATCCTCTGTTGTCCCCTTCTCCTCCTGCCTTAAATCTTTCCCAGCATCGGTGTCTTTTCCACCGAGTCGACTCTTCACATCAGGTGGCCAAGGTACTGGAGCTTCAGCTTTGGCTTCTGTCCTTCCAATGAATATTCAGGATTGATTCCCTTTAGGATTGACTGGTTTGATCTCCTTGCAGTCCAAGCAACTCTCAAGAGTCTTCTCCAGCATCACAGTTTGAAAGCATCAGTTCTTCAGCACTGAGCCTTCTTTATGGTCCAGCTCTCATATCCATACATAATTCCTGGAAAAACCATAGCTTTGATTATATGGACCAGAAAGTGAAAATGAAAGTCGCTCAGTAGTGTCCAACTCTTTACAAACCCCATGGTCTATACAGTCCATGGAATTCTCCAGGCCAGAATACTGGAGTGGATAGTCGTTCCCTTCTCCAGGGGATCTTCCCAGCTCAGGAATTGAACCCAGGTCCCCTGCATTGCAGGCAGATTCTTTACCAGTTGAGTCACCAGGGAAGCCCAGAGCAAGACTCAAACCCAGGCTTCCTGATTTCCAGTCTCTCATCTTCTTACTGGAGTGTATGAACATCAATGCCAGGCCTAGAATGATACAGATTTACTCCTGTGGATTGTAGACTCCCTTACCCATCCATTCAGTGTTAAGTCAGCTTTGCCTCTGGAAATACACATTTTTTTTTTAAGTTGCAGCATCTAGAAGTATTTATGTGTCTTGTATGCTTATGGTATGGTACTAAGGCTAAACCCCAGGATTGTGTAGTTGGTTAAAGAAAAGACAGATTTACTCTGACAGAATTTTTTGTAACACACACACACACACACACACACAAGAAAGATCCGGAAGGGTTTGAGGAGCAAACACTTGGACAATTAAGGCTGCTTGGCTCAAGACAGAAACGAACTCCTATAGACATGCACCTCCATCTGTTTTTGATTTAGTGTTGAAAATCTACTTCCCTTTTCCCTTTTTCCTAATTGTAGGGATCTTTGGGGGCAGAGGGGAGGAAGACTCTGAGCAGAAGCAATGCTGTGAGGTTTGGCAGGGCTGGGAGGTGGGTGAAGAGCAGCCATAGGGAGAGAACTGGGTGAGTGGGGAGGAGACACACGTCCCTGAAAGAAGCATAGGGGGTGAGAGTGCCATAATACAGTAGATGAAGCCCTGACTTCAGAAGGGGGCGGTGGTCGCTATGCTGGTGGTGTCAGGGGTGGTTTATCTTGGAGCAGGAACACGTGTGTGTCTGTCATCCTAGTAGATTCCAGACTTCAGAACTTCATGCTATTTCTTTCCAGGATCAGAAAAGTGAAGCACTTAGGTTGCAGGCTCGTGTCCTCTGAAGCCTCCACAAGGATTACTGGGGTTGGGGGAGGGTGCTCATCACAGATTGCCCCAGAGCAGGGCAGGAGCACATGGCCATTTAAGGCTGCCTGGATACCACCCTCTTCTTAGTGTGCGCTTTCTGAAGCTCTGCCCTTTTCACTGAACACTTTGGTGTTTTTCCTCCCATGTCTTCAACTGACCCTTCTTTGTTATTTCCCCTTCATTTCTTCTCCCAATGGCCTGTGACTCCACAGACCCGTTTTTTTAAAAATTGAAGTATAATTGAATTACGATATTATGCTAATTTCAAGTAAACATAGTGATTAGATATTTTTATACATTATACATGAAAAGGTCACCACAGTAAGTCTAATAACCATCCCCATATAAAGATATTTCAATGTGTGGACTGTATTCCCTTGGCTGCACTTTACATTCTCCTGACTTGTTATCTGATGACTGCTCTGAGTCCCCTTCATTTATCTCACTCACCTCTCGCACCCCTCTGGCGACCGCCAGTTTGTTTTCTGCGAGTTTCTGTGAGTTTCTCTGTCTGTGAGTTTCTTTCTGTTCTGTTACTGCTTACTTGTTGTGTGTCATTTATTTTTTTAGACCCCACATATAAGTAGAATCACACAGTATTTGTATTTCTCTGACTTGTTGCAATCAGCAAATATCCTTTGGGTCCATTTCTGTTGTTGCAAATGGCAAGATCCCATTCTTTTTCTACGACTGAATAATATTCCAGTGTATGTATATGTGTGTGTGTGTATAATTCTTATCCATTCATCCATCAGTGTACAGTTAAGTTGCTTTCATATCTTGGTTATTGTAAATAATGTGGTAGTAAACATTGGGAGGTACATATCTTTTCAGATGAGTGCTTTTGTTTTCTTTGGATAAGTACACAGAAATAGAACTGCTGGATGGTGTGGCAGAGCCATTTCTGACCCTTTCTCTTTTTATTTAAGTACCATTTTCCCTGACTCTACACTTTAACTAGATCCTTGATGTTTATAGATCCACCTTTATCCTTTCCTGTCTTCAGTCATGCAGCCACCAAGGGAAACTTCCCCTAGTTGCTCTGCTGTCTCTCCATCTGAGCACAACCAAGAGTGAAATTTTCTTCCAACCTCTTACCTATGTACTTAAATTCACCATTTTCCCTGTTATAGAAGCAAGCAATCTAAACATTTTTTTGGATCTTTGCCCCCCACTGCTTTCCATCTCCTCTGAGTCATAAAATCATGTTGACTCTTTCTTCAAAACATATCTTATATTTCTTGTTTCCTCTTCACCTCTACACTCATGACCCTAGTTCAACTTTTCATAACTGGACTGTTGGGGGTGGAGATCAGCGATAGAGCATTTGCCTGTATAACTGGCTTCACTCAGTTCACTTGGGGCCAAAGCCTAAGGACTGCCCCCAGACTCAGTACTCAAGCTGAACAAATCTGAATGTAATATTTCTTTTTTTTTGATGGGTGGGGCTGTGTTCCTGTCTCACTATTTGTTCGGCCTGAGATTTCCAGCCGTGGAATCAGCAGGCAGTTGGGTAGAGCCAGGTCTTGGTGTTGAGCTGTGGACCTTTGAGATAGCTCTCTCTGATTAACATTCCCTGAATGTAATATTTCTGACCATCAAAATCAATGCAAAAATTATTATAAGAAATAAAAATTTAAATACAATTAGGATCAGTAATACTGATTTTTTCCTTTGTATCGAGGCCCCAGTATGGCTCTGCAGGGCACAGCTGCTGCCTTGTCAGCCTCCTCGCCTGCTCCTGCTCACTCCATCCTACTTAACCCTATCAAATGCGTCCTTCTAGAACATCTTGACTCAGCATGCCACTACCTTTAACACCACCTCGAATTCCTTTCTCCTGCAGCCAGATTCTGGTCTGGTTTTCATGACCCTCAACTCTGTCCCTCCAGCTTTCATTGTTACTAACTGCCCTCCATTGCAGGTGTTATCATTGCCTGGCAGGCTACACTCCATGGGGTCTCAGAGTCAGACATGACTGAAGCGACTTAGCATGCAGGCACGTGTGCAGCACTGTCCCTCCAGCTTCCATTCTTACTAACTGCCCTCCACTGCAGGTGTTCTCATTGCCAGAGGAGCCTGGTGGGCTGCAGTTCATGGGGTCTTAGAGTCCGACTTAACTGAAATGACTTAGCATGCACGCATGCATGCAGCACTGTCCCTCCAGCTTCCATTCTTACTAACTGCCCTGCACTGCAGGTGTTCTCATTGCCAAGAGCATGCTTTCCCCTCATACTTGTCACTACCAAGTCTTTCTCTCTGTCACCATTCTGAGTCTTTTTATTCTTCCTTACATAGGTGTAGGTGTTCCTTGGCACTTTGAGGAGTGTCATCTTTTGTTCTCTAGACCCTTCACCAAATGTTCTAGGCTGAGTCTTACTTGACTTTTCAGTTATTACCTTAATCTGCTTCCTCCAGGAAGTCTTACCTGCTGCCACTCTCCTCTCCCATATACATCGGTGCCTCACTCTGTCACATCCCCTCGCTGTAATTTCCTGTTTACTGGTTTGTGCACTTCAGAGGGTAAAGTTCATGTCTTGCTCATACTTTATTCTTAGCATCTAACATAATACTTGGCATAGACTGGTGGTGTGATACAGATTTGTTTCATGACCGTCTATTGTCATAATCCATTTAGTATTTTGTCATGGGACAGCGGCCTCCCTTCCCGAGCCATCCAGGCCACAGAAGATTCACGGTGCACAGTCTGAAATCAAGTTGGTCTCAGCTAGAACTCTTTCTTTAAAAAAATGTCTGTTTATTTATTTATTTGGGTGTGCCGGGTCTTAGTTCTGACACATGGGATCTTGGATTTTTGTTGCAGCATCGAATCCGGACCCCAGGCAGAGGGGGCACAGAGTCTTAGCACTGGGCCACCAGGGAATTCTATCTCCATTATTTTACTAGCTGTGTGGCCTTTGGATGTTTACTTGCTCTCTGAAAAACCTCAGTTTTTTTCTTCTGTGAAATGGAGATAAAAAAGTAAATCTTGCACAGCTATGAGGATTAAATGTGAAGATTAAATGTGACCGTCTCTTCACCATGTTTAGCTCACCGGTCAGCATGGAGCAGTGTGGGATCTACATTAGCTCCTTTCAGTAATCACTTGTGGGATGAATGACTGAGGACCCATCAGACGGGTTCTCTAAACTATGACAGGGTCGGGAGGGTGGCTGGCATCTCCTGAACTCACCTCCATTCACCAGAAGCCAGGAGGAAGATGTTGACTTCAACTTGTTTTGGGTGGTGCCCTTTTTCAAGCATGGAAGTGGGGCTTTGCTGCCCAGATTTCTGACCTGTTGATAACCTGCTTCTTTCTCCTCAACTGAGAAGGTTTCATAATGAATTGGAACTGGCTCTGTGGTTCTCTTGAGTAAAAATGTCATTCTCATACTCTATGAAATAGGTATTAAGTCAGTTTGTGAAATATCGAACAAAAAGGCAGGTGTTTAGGTAACAAGTGTCATGATGCTCCCAGGAGTCTCTGTGAGCAAAGATGTTTGTGGTTCATGGTAGGTTTGATGCATTATCTCCTTCTCGTTCTTAAAAATAGGGTCCCCTGGCACCACTGAAGACAGTTAAGGAGGAAATATATCTTAAAAATAGACTTTCCTGTATAAAATAATAAATGAACCCTCCCTGACAACAAGGAACCTGGTGTGGGGGCAGGAGGCACTCCACTAAAAATAAAGCCAATCACGAAACTCAAGGAGCTGCTGTACGTCGTTGTTTGTCAAAGCTGTGGGCTGACTCACCATGCAGCCAGGTGGTGAAGGCCCAGGTCTAGAACCCAATATCGTCTTGCTTACCCATAACTCGCCACCTACCCCTGCCCTCCATCTTGCCTCTACAGGGAACTCATCATTTTCCTTCAATGCCTCTTTGCAAACCATGCCTCACCTTCTGGGGTCTTTCCTTAGCAGAGAAAACCTCAACTCTGACACTTGAGTCCCAAGTTCTCCTCTTGTCCCCACCACTTTAGCAGGGCCTGGACCAAACCACCCACCACCTCTCTACAAAGATCCTACTGGTACCACCCACTGCCTTCTTACGAGGACTTTCTGGTTTAAGCAAACCAAGCACACACTGCTCCTAAAGAGGACAGGGCCAGGTCACTTAGAGTCCTCCTTTATACCACTTAATGACAAAATATCCCCACCCAGACCCTGTTTCTAAGACTCTGATATTTGAAACTGAATTTTGAGAAAGACTCTAGAGAAATATGAAAAAATGGGGATGATTTCGAGAACACACAGCTCATTTAGAAAATAAATGTGCTTCAAGTTGATTCTCTTGTAAAGAATTGTTGAAGACCTGCTTATCCTTGGGGTTCAAAAGAAAACCTTACTGTAGTTGCTGCAAGAGCTTGCAGTGTTAAAATATGATGTCAGCAAAATGGTTTTTTTGCTGACTGAAAGCTCAGTTGAGTGTTCTTGCTGATGATTTTCCTCAATCTTGGTCCCAAACTCCATTGCTCTGTTTATATTCACGTGGCTCTCACAAGAGCTGCCTGGTAACAGAAGCCAAGGACATGAGCCTTTGATATACAGTAATCTGGAGCTTCTCGGGTGGTGCTAGTGCCTACAAATCCAGTATTCTAGCCTGGAGAATCCCCATGGACAGAGGAGCCTGGTGGGCTACAGTCCATGGGGTGGCAAAGAGTTGGACATGACTGGGTGACTAAGCACATAGCACACAAATGCAGGAGATGTAAGACACATGTGTTTGATCCCTGGATCAGGAAGATCCCCTGGAGGAGGGCGTGACAACCCAGTCCAGTATTCTTGCCTGAAGAATCCATAGACCAAGGAGCCTGGCGGGCTATAGTCCATAGAGTTACAAAGAGTTGGACACGACTGAAGCGACTTAGCACCCACACATATAGCAAAACGGTGTGACCCCGTTCAGTCCCAGGGTCTTATTCCATTCTCAGCACCTTTAACCCACTTGGAAGAAGAATAGCCCCAGAGTAAACTTTATCCAGTATTGTTTTCTTAACATGTATTATTCCATTCACTCCTCCTACCTTATGAGGAAGGTATTATTTTTCCCATCTTTTAGTTGAGTAAACTGAGGTTTAGATAAAAGAACAGGCCTAGGTCCCTGTTAGTAAGTGATGGAGCCAGGATTTGAATCTATGTATCCCTGGCTTCAAAGAACGGGGCCTTAAGCGCTGCAAACCATGGTCTCCCACATACTGTATTTGTCCTTTTTAGAGAGTACTGGGTAGAGAGTATACTTTATGGATTTTACAAAAACTAATAAGAGAATTGAACAAGTGCCCAAATGGGAAGAATGAAAATTCTAATCTAGCTATCAATATCATTAAAACTTAGGCACAGAACTTCCCTGGTGGTCTAGTGGTTAAGGATCTGCCTTCCAATGCAGGGGATGCAGGTTCAAGTCCCTGGTCGGGAAACCAAGATCCCACATGCTATGGGGCAACTGAGTCCACGTGCTGTAGCCAGAGAAGCCTGTGCACGCCAATGGAAAATCCCACATGCCACAACCAAGAGCTGACACAGCCAAATAAATAAATATTTTAAAAAGAAAGAAATAAAACTTACACACACTGATTAACAAAGAGCAATTTTATTAGGTATTTTTGTTTTTTTCTTTGGTATTTGTCACCTATTGGTTCTATGATACTGGAATGTCTTATAAGAATATCTTTCATGGTGTTTTTATAGACTAAGGTAACAGTAAAAAAAATAAAAGACAAAAGCCAGGATTATATGAAGATGACCAAGATTCTGCCTTGCGATTAACCATGGATCTTTATTTGAAAATTTTAAAAAGTCTTCAAATGGTTGAGGAAATGCATGAAAATAACTGTATACATAGTCCAAGTCAGAAACCTTTCCCATTCCTGTCTTTTTTTTTTTTTGGATGGGGGAGGGTAGTGATCAATATTTGGTTCTACATAGTGTGTTGCACAGAAAACTCTACTCAATGCTCTGTGGTGACCTGAATGAAAAGGAAATCCCAAAGGGAAGGGAATATATGTATACATATGACAGATTCATTTTGGTATACAGTAGAAGCTAATACAACATTGTAAAGCAACTATACTCCAATACAAATTAGTTTAAAAAATAGTCTTTTGTTATCTATGAATAATTCTTACTTATGGATGATAGTTACTGTTCCATTAGGGAATCTTAATATATTTCCTTTTGTTTCCTGGCCACAGAGGCAGGGACCTCTCAACTCTTATGAAGATCCCCGGATGGCCTGTGGTTTCCAGTCGGCCTATCATCCACCAAGAGCTTGTTACCCGTTCTGGGAAGAGACAGCTACTCAGGAAGTGCCCACCGGCCTTGAGCACTATGGCTCAGGTAGGAACATAAATGGCGGCTGAGACTGAGGGTGGGGTTGAGGGCCCGAGGCAACTGGGTGCGGGCTGCATCCTGTGTCATCTGCCCTCACAGCGGCCCTGGCTTATGTGGGTACCGGGTGTTCTTGTTCTATGGGAAGTCCCAGAACTTTTCAGTCATTTTGAATGACTTTATTCTCCAGCGACAGAAAGACTAAACTCTAGGAAGGGGCCCACGCGAGGTTTCTTTACTTATGTCTTCATTTTGTATATAGTTCTCTCCACTTTGCCTGTCTGGGGTTTTAACCCCTAAAACCTGGCTGTTAACAAAGGACCTAGAAGGTTTTTTAATTATGAAGTGTGAACCAGAGGGACAGAGGGTGTGTGGACTAGCCAGCCTTTGTTGTTGTTTTAATTTTTATTGGAGCACGGTTGTTTTAGTGTTGTGTTAGTTTCTGTGTGTGTGTGTGCATGCGTGCTGAACTGCGTCCAACTCTTTGTGACCTGTGGACTGTACCCACCAGGCTCCTCTGTCCATGGGATTCTTCAGGCAAGAACACTCTAGTGGTTACCAGGCCCTCCTCCAGGGGATATTCCCAACCATGGAATCCAACTACATTGGCAGGTGGATTCTTTACTACTAGTGCCACGTGGAAAGCCCTATCATACAGCGAAGTGAATCAGCCATATATATACACATACCCCCTTTTTTGAATTTCCTTCTCTTTTAGGTTACCACAGAGCACTGAGTAGAATTCCCTGAGTTATAGAGCAGTTTCTCGTTAGTTACTTATTTCATGAAGTGAAGTGAAAGTGAAAGTTGCTCAGTCGTGTCCGACTCTTTATGACTCCATGGAATTCTATACAGTCCATGGAATTCTGCCAGCCAGAATACTGGAATGGGTTCCCTTCTCCAGCAGATCTTCCCAACCCAGGAACTGAACCAGGATCTCCTGTATCACAGGCATTCTTCACCACCTGAGCTACCAATTTCATACACAGTATCAACAGTGTGTATATATATATATATATATATATATATATATATATTTATATATATAGGTCCCAATCACCCAATTTATCCCACCCTCCTTTCGCCCCTTGGTGTCCATACGTTTGTTCTCTATAGTCAGTCTTCTTATATGATGTAATTTCTTTCATTTGTCTTCTCTTTCCATCATCCTCTTCTGTTCTGCCCTGCGCCGCATTTGGCTTCTTCCTCCTCATCTGCTGCCTCTCTCCTCAACTCTTCTTCCTCACAAAAGCTCCTCTCCTCAGAATTCCTTTCAGTCCTGACTTGCTGCTCACAGTGCTGCCCTCTGGTGAACAGGATCCACTCTCCCAAGGAGCAGACAAGTTCCAAGTCTATACCTCAGTTCTATTGTGCTGGAGTCATTGTGTTTCTCACAAATTCCATTGGTCCTTGCTAACTGGCTAACTTTTGTTGGTTTATTTTTGATACAAAATGTAAAACCTTAATTTAGGGATCCTGAAATGATTGATTCTGACAGTAAGTTCAATTTTTCAAGAGATCAGGTTATGATTATATATCCAGATACCAAAAAGCCGCATTTGTTTTCTCCCAGGACGAATTCTTAGTGTAAGAAATTTCATGATGCTTACATGTTGTGTATGTGTGTTTACTGCTCAGTCATGTCCAACTCTTTGCGACCCTTTGGACTGTAGCCCACCAGGTGCCTTTGTCCATGGGATTTTTTCGGGCAAGAATACTGGAGTGGGTTTTGTGACTTCCTCCTCCAGGGGATCTTCCTAACCCAGGGATAGAACCTACGTCTCCTGTGTCTCCCATATTGCAGTCAAATTCTTCAACCTCTGTTCTAATGAAGTGCATAGTGTGAAAAGCCACTGGAAACTAACTTAAATGCAACTTTTTTTGTTCCATATCTCTTTACCTGAGAACACTGCTTTATGGCAAGTTATTTTTATAATACTGGAGAAATAAAGGAAATGTTTGTTTTGTTGCCTACACTGTATCTTTCACCTGGAATACACTGACAGACACAGAGTGCAACGTGGTAACACTTGATGGGGGCTGAGAAGGATGGGAGTTGGTCTGCAGTTGCCAGGTTCTCCTCCTGGGCAGGATGAAGTTGACCCTGTGTTCCCTGTCTTGACTCAATAGCCCTTGATCTTGGAGGTGTTCTTTGGCACTACCTCCGATCTCAGACAGGATAGCATCTGTGTCATCACTTTCTGCTTGGCATCTCAGTTGCCCCCAAGGATAAACACAGGTCTCGGCTATTCACCCATTTCATGAGGCGGCACAGAGAATTTTATAGTTGTTCACAGGTTAGACTTAAGGACTTAAAGTTTTAAGAGATGAGAAAAAGTGATCCTTTAAACATCTAAACCAAAAAAAAAAGAAAAAAAGATTTCGTTTGTGTAAGCAAAAGATCAAAATGGTTTTGCCTATATGTATAATTCTTCAATCCATTCACGCCACTAGGCTTTGAAGTCTTATATCTCCCTATGCAACAGAGATTAATGCTGCCTTGCCTTAACGCCTTCAGCTCTGGATGGTGCTTCTGTGTGCTACCAATTTATAGTTTATTACATTTACTTAATACATCTTCTTAGTAGCTGAGGTCATCTCCACATTCACTTGTAGCTTCAAATCAGAATACCTCATTTTCATCAGAAAAAGACATGGCCCATCTTTTTCTTAGCTAAGAAGTACATAAATAAGTGAAGATGATTTTTCAATCTCCTCCTTGTCAAGTTTCTCAAAGGTAAGAGTTTTTACTTCAGGGCCAATGAGACAATGTCTGTGAAGATTTTTAGGAACCTCAGGAGGAAGCTTCTTTATTTTTTTAAACTTTTTATTTTGTATTGGGGTTTAGCCAATTAAACAATGCTTTGATATTTCAGGTGAACAGTGAAGGGACTCAGCCATACATATACATGTATCCATTCTCCCCCAAACTTCCCTCCTATTCAGGCTGCCTCATATTATATTGAGCAGACTTATCTATGCTATACTGTAGGTCTTCGTTGGCTATCCATTTTAAATACAATAGTGTGTACATGTCCATCCTAAACCCCTAACTTATCCCTTCCACCCATTCTTCCCCCCTGACAACTGTAAATTCCTTCTGTGAGTCTCTTTTGTAAGTTCATTTATCTCATTTCTTTTTAAATTCCACATATAAGGGATGCGATATGATACTTCTCCTTCTCTGTTTGATTTCACTCAGTATGACAATCTCTAGATCCACCCATGTTGTTGCAAAGGACATCAATTCATTCTTTTTAATGGCTAATAGTCATTGGAAAAGACCCTGATGCTAAGAAAGATTGAGGACTGGAGGAGAAGAGAGCGACAGAGGATGAAATGGTTGAATGACATCATTGACTCAATGGACATGAGTTTGAACAAACTCTGGGAGATGGTGAAGGACAGGGAAGCCTGGCCTGCTGCAGACCAGAGGTCACAAAGACAAAAAGAATTAGACACGACTGAGAAACTGAACAAAAAATGGCTGAGTAATACTCCGTTGTATATATGTACCACATCTTTATCCATTCCTATGTTGATGGACATTTAGGTTGCTTAGGGGGAAGTTGTTTTAAAAATGCTAGGACTGATAGTCATGTAATAGAGTCTACTTTCCACAGTCTACCTCTTTAAGAAGGAAGCTGGAGTCTCCTAGATTGGTGGCTCTTGGGTAGGATGGGAAGATAAGGGCATATGATAATCAATCCTAAAATGACCTGGATTGTCACCAGCTGCAGCTCAGAAACTCTAGCCAGCTTCTATGAGGATGTGGTGCTTTGGTGGTGAACGTGATATCTGTAGTTTCCTGTATCCTAGGCTTCTTCTGATGGAAATATCTGGCAAAACCCCTGAGCCTTCCCAGCCCCTCCTTTGCCTTCTGAGCTGTCCACATGAAGGAAGGGGTTGCAGTGATTATTTCTGGGCAGTGGTCCAGCCCTCCGCAGTGATGGGTGTCCTTTGGAAGGAGATCTTGGGGTTACAGGGAAGGGAGATGAAGACATGGACCAATCGATGATTTCTCCAGCTGCAGCGCATTTCCTTGGAGATGTGTTGACTAAGAAAAAAATAGAGAAAAAAATACTCACCATTTTTTTTCATCTTCTTTTATCCTATTTATAACTTCAGTTTCCTTCCCGTCCTCCTAGCCACTCCCCAGCCCTGCTTCCATCTCACATTTGCACTCTGAGAAGGGATGTAGGCTCTTCTTCTGTCAGGACTACCCACCTGTTAGTGCCTGGGCTGCCCGGCAGGAGGGGCCATCGAGGACCGATGAGGGTCCTTCCTCTGAATGTTGTTCCTATTCCCCAAAGGGACTGAGGCCCAGAGGGAGGAGAAGAGTGGAGGGAGGGAGGAGGGGGAGAGAATAAAGCTGAGAGAAAATGTGAGCAGGGGAGAGGTTATCAGGTGATGGGAACAGAATGCTCAGCAATCCAGACTAGTCATGAATTAGTTGGACAGAATAGCTGGTGAAAGGGAAGAAAGAAGAGATGTGTGGAAATAGAAAAGAAAAGTGGGTGTTAGTAGAGAGACAGAGGAACTCTAGGACAAGAGAATGAAAGATGAATGGGAAGGGAAAAGAAGGGGAGGGGCAGATACCATGAAAGAGAAAAAGAGATGAATCTGAGGACATTAACTCTACAGCTAAAAAGGGAAGCCACATTTGCATGCAATTGCCTGTGCAGCTGTACATCTCTTCATGACAATCTTGTAGTCATCATTTTCTTTCATTTCTACCTCCTCCTCCAGCTCGCCTCTTCCCCCTCCTTCCCATCAGCCTGAAGCCATTAGCGACAGCCAATGGGGACCGAGAGTGGGGTTCTGCATGAATGAATGGGCTCTTTCTATCTTAGCCTCTCCTCATCCCTCTGTCAGGGAGCCTGGTGAATCAATGGAGCCCCTTACACGAGACACGGCTGAAATGTCTGTTGCTGTTTATAGTCTGACTGGAGTGGAGCCCACTGGCTCTGCCTTCCCTCTGTTCCCTTCTTCTATGTTGTCCCCCCACCTCAGCCCTTTCTCTCAATCATTGAAGCAAGAAGCATTTTTGTAAATATCAGTCTCTTGTTCCCCGTCTCTGAGAACTCACTAACACTGCACTGCCTCTTACTGTCATGACCAGCTCCCATCCATGGCCCCATGGAAGGGATGGAGTAGAAATGGCAAACTATTTTTAGACACAGACAGTGAGCTCAGAGTGGTGCCCAGACCCAGATGGAGTCATGCAATGCCTGTTTTCCACTGGGGACCAGAAAAGTGACATCAGAGACCCAACTGAGCACCCAGGCCACACGACCGTGGTCCCTCCCATCCACTGATAGCTGTCCATGTTTGACTTGAACCTCATAGCTCTGATGACTGTGAATGATAATAATGTGTATCAGAAACTATGACACACTTTCAGAGTGACATATTATCAAAGCATTTTTCATTTCAGGGATGGGTCTGTCTTGAATCAGCTAAACTTACACAGGTGTTCTTTGACCAAAGTTCACTTTTGCAAAATAGTTGTTTTGAGTTGGAAAGCATCTGCAGGTTCAGAACACAGTAAACCCAACTTACCCTCATAGGAACGGACCTATGGCCTCATTACTGTGGTCTTTGATTTGATAAGAGACAATGCTTTTTTTTTTTTTTTTTCTTTTTGGATCATGCAATTTGCCAAGTTTTTGGTCCTGGGTCTTAGTAAAAACCTCATCTACCCAGTCTTATTTCTCATTCTTGAGGAGAGAGGTGAAGTCTATTGTGAAGACTCCAACCTCTAGAACCGATTGCTTGGATCTGCCCATCAGCCCTTCCTGTGTTGCCTTAGACAACTTATTTTATATTTCCACTTCCCCATCTAAACCAGTGTTTTCAAAGTGTTTCAGAGTCACCGGAGGGCTTGTTAAAATGCAGGTTGTGGGGGTTCTATCCCCAGGGTTTCTGATTCAGTGAGTCTAGGGTAGGGCTCAACATTTGCATTTCTCTCAAAGTCTCAGGTGGTGCTATGGCTGTTGCCGGTCTGAAGACTACACTTTGGGAACCACCAAGTTAATATATGACAAGCATAAAGCAGTGCCGTCACTAAGCAAGCACGATATGAATGTTTGCCACTGTAACTCTTTGTCCTCAAGTGCCCAAGCATCCAGAAATGTGTGTGTATTGTTGAGTCAGAAAGTGACCCGGTGATGGGATGAACATTTTTGGTGGCCAATGCCATGCCCTGGAAACTGAGAAGAGAGAAAGGGGAAGACTCATGCCTGTCTCTTAGCAACTTTTATCCAAATTTGTATATGAGACTACATTTATGTGATGTAAAGAAATGATCCCTAGATGAAATATCACATTTATGAGATAAAGGTTAACCATTAAGTGTGTGACTTTGAATCTTGCCACAGTATCTAAAATTTCTAAAATGCATTTACTAGCAAAAGGGTTGAATAAAAGAGTGTCTTTCCCAAATAAACTTCAGAAGTTCAAGTGGGAGACTGTACTGAAAGTCTGAGTTCACGGTCCCTCCCAAGCCAGACGGCCAGGCGGCTGGGAGAGATCAAACCTGGACCAGTGTTTGGAAAGGGCTATCGACAACCAGGTGGGAAGTTTCAGCAGGAAAAACAGATGCCTCTGACTTGGCTTTTAAGTGTTGCGAATATCGAGGGAATGCCAGAGAGACTTGTTAAATGGAGATTCACCTTGCTCTGAAATGTTTATTCTCCTAGCAGTCTTGTTCTTTTAGCTGATCATCTCAGATGGCCCTGTGGTTTAAAAAAAATGATATTTTAAACTCTATCTGCTGCACATATCTGTTCTTTCTTCATTCAGAGTATGTTTTCTTTTCTGAAAGGAGCTGTTCTAGGTTCTTTGTTCTTCAAAACAGTTCTGATCCTGTGTGTGTGGGTGTGCATGCATACATTTGTCTGGGATGTAGTAATATGGACCATTCCTCTCAGGGAAAATTTTGACCTCAGAATCTGACTTGGTAGTTGTGTCTGGAAGAGGGAAGCTGTAAGCCTGTCTCAGGTTTTAGCCTTTCACGGAAGGGGCTACAGTTGGGGCCAAGCTGCCGGACAAACTGCTTCCAGGGGACAGCACTGCCAGAAGCTTGATTCAGGAAACCCTCTCCCCACCTGCATCCCATCTCAGAGAGGACCAAAAAATGGCTAGGAGAGGCTTGGGGAAAGAGCAGCATGTCTGCCTCCAGCTAGGAGTGCATTGGGAAGAGCATCCACATGCAAAAACTAGCCCACACTCTGGCTCTATCACTTTGTTCTTCTGATCATGAGGTTTTTACCAATGCCTGAACTTCTTCTCCATAAGTGAAACGTATTTCTCTGGCTATGGATTGAATTTGCTCCTATTTGCCAATGTTACATTGTCCCATCCATCTTATTCACCCCCAACCCCTTCCAGCTAAGTGCTGTTTCATATGCAGATTACCATCACTTTCAGTTTAAGTTTTTGAATATAAGCTGAAAGGTATTGAGTCCCAGCAAAGGGTTAGGGCAGCCATCCCCAACCTTTTGGCACTAGGGACCAGTTTCATGAAAGACAATTTTTCCTTCGACTTGGGGGTGGGGAATAGTTTCAGGATGATAGAAGCTCATTACACTTTTTTGTGTGCACTTTATTTCTATTAATATTACATCAGCTCCACCTCAGATCTTCAAGCATTAGATCCCAGAGTTTGGGACCCCTGGGTTAGGGGGCTTGGTGGAAAGAGCAAGAATACACCTGGGATCTTGTTCTCTATCCTTTAACAGGTCCGATCATTACACTCATTTCAAAAAGTCTTGTGCTATTACATAGAGTGCTATATTTCTACTTCAAGAGGTGTTATAGTATGTGATCAACAGATGCTACCTTTTCCTTACACCACAATCTGAATGTGAATTTAAGTGACCCAAAGAAACCTGGTGCCCGACCCTTAAGTCCTGAGTCTTGCCCACATTCATCCAGCCCCAGACTGGTTTTCTGACACCTGTCAATTTTTCCTTCCCGGTGTCCCAGTTTACAGAGAAATGAGAAGGCAGCCTGGTGAGGACCAGAAAGAGAAGCTACAGGCTAGAGAGTTCAGCAGCCCAGGGCAGGAAGGACTGTAAAGACCTTCCTAAATGTAAAACACCCCTGCAGTTCTTCTGAAGGGAAGGGAACCGAGTGGGAGAAACCTGGGCCGGGGTTAGTGAATTACAACGGGGATGCGTGCGCTCTTTGGCAGTCCTCCAGGGCCTCTTCTCAAAAATCCTAGGAAGTAACAGCATTGCACTGGGAGTCCCAGGGGGCTGGGGAGAAAAAAGTTCTCTTAACTTTTTCAAACCACAAATATTTGGTCCGAGTTGGGAAAAGGTCCCTGGGGCACGGAGTTCTTATTGGATTCAAGCTGTCTGACCCCTCTTCGGGAACTCGGTGGGGGGAGCGGGGGCTGGGGACCCCGGTGGAGGCCGCCTGGCGTCAGCCCTTCCCTCCCCACCCCGCCGCCCTCGGTGAATGAAGTGCTGGTGGGTGAGGGGGCGGGGGCTGCACGCCGGCGCGGGGAGGGGGCTGGGTGGGGGAGGGATGCGCGGAGGCAGCCTGTTGTTCTCAGCGTCTGGCCGCCTGGAGACTTACTCTCTCCAGATGTTCGCTGTGTTTATAGCTGCTGAAGCAAGAGACCCAGCTCCTTCATTAATAAGTTTCTTTCCTGCGCTGTAGCCAGGGGTCTCAGCTCAAGGCTGCAGCTGGGAGAGGCGCGCTGGGGGGCAGGGACGAGGGGAGGCGCCCCTCCCCACCGCCCCCGCCTCCGCGTCCCTCAACCCCCCACCCCGCCTTCCTCCTCTGCAATCCTCCCAAAATACACGAGCACACAAAAAGAAAAACACCAGCAGATTTTTTATTTCAGAGAGTAAACACTTGGGCCGTGGGGGTCTGGAGGTTATGGGAAAAGAGGAAACCATCAGGCTAATCAGGCCGGCACACACTTCCCCTGCTGAAATAAAACAGAAATCATTGCTCTGCAGGCCGGTGGTTTAACCCCGGCGCTGCCAGCGAGACGGGCGCACGCCGAATCCGCCCGAAGGGAGGCAGGGCGTCCGGACACGCTGCAAGACGCGGCTCTGGGAGCGGAGGAAGCAGAAAAGACGAGCGCGCGGCGTACTCCATTCGATCGGGGGAAGCACGACTGCCCCGAGCCCGGCTTGACAAAGAGACCGTTGGAACAGAAGAGATTGTGGGCGTAGATTCAGTTTTGCAAGAGGCTGGAGGGAGTTCTAGATGGGTCGAGAGAAGATAGCGGGATGGATAAGGGGGCGAACGCTCTGTGGAGTGCACGTGCGCACTGATTCGGTTGGGAAATGAACAAGGGAGTTGAGACTGGCCTGGGCCCAGGTTCTAGCCTCGCCACCTACCAGCTGTGCGACTCTGGCCACGTCACTGACCCCTTCTGAGCCTGTGTCCTCATATGTGATAGAATAATGCCTACCTCCCAGAATTACGGCGAGGAACAGAAAACCGTATTGAAGGCGGACATGGTGCGCACCAAAGCACGGCTGTCAATTCATGATTTCATAGATGACTTTAGACTGACCAAGGCCTTCCTCCCTCCCGCTTTCCTTCCTTTCTTCCTTCCTCCCTCCCTCCTCCTCCTCCTATTAAATGCCTTCAGCTTCCATCTTCACTCACTTGCCCCCTAGGCTGGCTGTCTGGAGATCGTAAATATCTCATGGGTCAGAGGTCATAGGTCAAACATGAGACCTAATTGCACTCTGAGAGAAATTACCTTCCCACTGATGCAGAGGGCAACCTTTGGCTCTCTCTTAGGCTGCCCGTGTAACAGGCCCATCCACTCTGGTTCGGTCTCTGCCCCGCCTACAGTGGCCCAGTGAGCTGACCGATCCCTCCACCCCTGTCATTGTGAGAATGAGGAGTGGAGGGGTGCCTTCCCCACTGGGCTCCCCAACAGCCCCAGTTGGAGTCATTCGCCACCTGTTTGACTGTTTTGGACTTTCTTGCAGATCTTTAGAATTTGTGTTCATCCTTGAAGGTGACATTAAAAAAACAAAATTCAAAACTCCCAATGTCTGAGGTGTCCTACGGGTTTTTCCTGTACCTCCTCAGACTTGCTAAACTAAACCTTGAGAAACAGAGACAGTGATTTTCAACATCTACAGAACCAGGTTCTAGTTGCCTTCACAGCTGTTGCGTGATTTCTTACCTGCTTCATACATGCTTTTTAAAAAAATCAATCCTGACAACTTATGCTGAGTCTTAAGCCTGCAGAGTCTCATAGAGCAAGGGGGCTTGATGCAGATGTCTCAGAAACACGGGGTCCCTCTGAAGTTGTGTGCAAGGGTGTTTCTAAGGGTCTGTAGCTTTCCTTGGATTCTCAAAAGTGATTTGACCTCCCCCGGGAGGTTAAGAATTGCCAAGGGAAAAGGTACCTTTGTAGCCCCAGCAGCACTTACGTTGTTGTACTTGGCGAGTGTGCCAAGCACACTTTGTTGAACTCACTTGAATTCCCTGCTAAAGCTTCCTTCCTATCAACCCCTTCTCACCACTCTGGTCAGTTCCAAGAGACAGTCTTAAATCTGGAAATGGTTTCTATCCTATGGTCTTGGAAACACTGGGCATGGATGCTATGCCTGAATTCCAGCCACTTCACTCGTTTCCTTTTAAACACTCCCCTTTTACTGCGTGCTCCTTAGAGTGATCTTTCCAAGTACCCATGAAGTAGGACCTGTGGAGTCTACTGGGAGCTGCAGGTGGGATGGGTCAGAGCCCTTAGGATGACTCCGTAGGGGCGTCACACTGTGATCTGTTTCTCAAGGACTAGCCAGTGCATGGGAGATTTCCCCAGCATCACTGTTTCATGCAGTAGGGAAAAATGAGCTGGAGGAACGGGGCCTCTGAAAGGGGGTGGAAATCCTGAGCCAACACCCGTCCCACAACAGATACAGAAACTAGGATGGCACATAGAGGTCCTTCACTCCTCAGGCACTGCCTCCGATCCTGGCTGCCCTTTGGCATCTTCACCCTGATTTGTTCTTTGCCTTCTGGTGGAACCATTGGCTATGACATCCGCTGCCACAAACTAACTTAGACAAGTGGAGACCACTTTTAGGGTCTCAAATTGCCCCACCCTGGTCACCAACTTGGAGCAGCCGAGACAGTTTGCATTTCCTTGTTGGTCAGCCCAGATGGACATTTTTCACCAACCAGGACCGACAGACAGTCTGCATCCCGCTGATAGACTGAACGTTGGATTTTATAATGAAAGTGGCTGAACTGCCTGTATCCTATTCCTGGTCTGTTGAGACAAGACTGGAAATAATAGAAAAGTTGTTGTGAAATAGACATTTCATCAGTATTATGTGCTTTGAACAATTAAAGTACCTGAACAGCAAAATCAGCCTACCATGATGCAAAGTTTGGTTGACAGTGATATTTTTGTATTGTTTTGTTTTCAACATAGTCCATATCCCTCAGATTTTTCAATGAGATATCTATGCTTATCTCTTTTCCTTGTTGCTTTTCTGCTGATCAATTAAAAAATTTAGAATGAAGAGTAAAAATAGTTCCTGTCTCATTCTGCTTCAATTTTAAATAATCTTATTGGAGGAAGTCCAACAATGACAAACCTAGACAGTATATTAAAAAGCAGAGACATTACTTTGCCTACAAAGGTCCGTATAGTCAAAGCTATGGTTTTTCCAGTAGTCATGTATGGTCCATGTGAAAATTGGGCCATAAAGAAGGCTGAGCACTGAAGAACTGATGCTTTTGAACTGTGGTGTTAGAGAAGACTCTTGAGAGTCCCTTGGATTGCAAGGAAATCAAACCAGTCAATCCTAAAGAAAATCAATCCTGAGTATTCTTTGAAAGGACAGATGCTGAAGCTGAAGCTCCTATACTTTAGCCACCTGTTGTGAAGAGCCAACTCATTAGAAAAGACCCTGATACTGGGAAAGATTGAAGGCAAGAGGAGAAGGGGACGGCAGAGGATGAGAGGGTTGAATGGCATCACCGACTCGATGGGAATGAGTTTGAGCAAACTCTGAGAGTTGGTGATGGACAGGGAAGCCTGGTGTGCTGCAATCCATGGGCTCTAAGAGTCGGACACGACTGAGGGACTGAACAACAACAGGAAGTCCAGGAAAAGACCTGCTTTCTTTCTAGACCAATTTGAGAGGTAGAATAATAGCCATTCATTAAATACTTTCTGTCTGCTAAGGATCACACATGTGTGGTCTTTTTGACTCTTACAATATTCCTTAGAAGGGCAATATTATTCCCATTTTACAGATGAGATGAACGAGGCTCAGAGAGGTCAAGTCACTTCCCTCAATTAGTCTCACTGTGCTTCTGGGAGGTGGGAAGAGGGTCAGTTAAACTGAGATCTTCCTCCAAAGCCCATGCTTTTAACTATAATACAAACTTTGCTGCCCAATGTGTTTTTAAATTACGGATGTTTATCTGTGTCTGTGCTGGGTTTTCGTCGCTGTGTAGGCTTTCTCTAGTGGCAGCGAGTGAAGGCTGCTCTCTAGTATTGATGGGCAGGTGTCTCATTGTATGGCTTCTCTTGTTGTGGAGCACAGGTTCTAGGTGCTCAGGCTTCAGTAGTTGTGGCACATGAGCGAAGTTGCTCCACAGCATGTGGGATCTTCCCAGACCAGGGATCAAACCCGAGTCTCCTGGATTGGCTTCCGTGGTGGCTCCGGTGGTAAAGAATTTCCCTGCAATATGGGAGACCCAGGTTTGATCCCTGGGTTGGGAAGATCCCCTGGAGAAGGAAATGGCAGCCCACTCACAGTATTCTTGCCTGGAGAATCCCACGGACAGAGGAGCCTGGTGGGATACAGTCCATGGGGTCCGAAAAGAGTCGGACACAACTGAGCGAACACTCACTCCTGGATTGGCAGGTAGATTATGGAAGGTGGATTTTTAACCACTAGACCACCAGGTAAGTCCCCAAACATTTCTTCATTGTCACCTCACCCCTGGTGGCTGATGTCCACCCTGTAGAATGAGATAATATACGCTTTCCTTGTTTCCCACAAACTGGAAACTCCTAAAAGCCTTGCCGGAGGAAATGGGTGTCCGCGGTCTACATTTTGGACCCTTCTCTCTGGTTTCTTTTGCTCCAGCAGTGGTTCCTCAAGGGCACAGAAGGGCATTCGTGAAGCTGCCGTGGAGGATGGTGTCTTTCGCTGGCATTCGCTTAGGGTCTGTCACCAAAGTTTGGCCCTCCCGGTGCCCCTTCCTGCTTCTTCACCAATCCGAGTCGCTGAACCTGACTCCACCCTGAGAAGTTCCTGAAAGGTTTATCCCCTTGAAGCTCTCTACAGTGTGGGCAGCACGTGCTGAAGTTTACACAGACTCTCCGACCGCTGAATAGAGGGACTAATTGTGGGGAGGCTGCTTTTCAGCACACAGGATGGGCTGTTCTCTGTGGGTTTTTACTATCAAAAGGCTTTTAAAAGTGCAGCGGAGCCATTGTTGAATATTTCACAATGAATTAAATACCATTTCTCTCCTCACAGCTGTTCCATGTGAGTGAGCGGAGAGTGCTTTTTTTTTTTTTCTTGGCAGAAGACGTCTGCTGTATAAACCTCAGCACTGGGGTAATGAGATTATTTGTGTGCGGATTCTTTAGGAAAAGCATTTCTTTATTTTAAACTCAATGTGATGTGGGACTGCTGCTGAGGAGCTGAGAGGGAGAGCCTGGGAGAAGAATGGGATTGAAATGTCTCCAAGCAGGACTGGGAAAGGCAGGGGTGAGGGGCCCTGGGACCAGGCCTCCAGCCGCCCAACATTCATCCACATTTCCCCAGGGCCACCTCATCTCCCAGCCCTACTTGCTGGGCTCTGGAGGAGGGAAATTCCGTCTAGTTTTTTTAGTAACAATTAATCACTTTTCCATCTGCCCTTTCAAAATTCCTTCCTGATCTCACAAGTTTTTAATGGCATGGAAGGAACCTTGTTTTGCCCTCTACCTATTTTTGTATCAAGGAGGATTTAGAAACTTTAAGTTGTAAAAGACACAAAGAAAGCAGCTTTCTTGTAACACTGAAGGCGGTTCCACAATTAGGACATATTTGACCTTACTGTTGCTAGAATATAAAGTGCTCCATGGGGTATCTACTCATCTCCCCTTGCTTGAATAACATTTCCTGCCAAATGGCCTCTTCATTGCCATCCATAGACATCAGGCTTCAGGTAAGCAGTGAGTTGCAACTAAGTATAAAATCGATTAAGATTAAATACTAGTGTAGCCTTAACTCTTCTTAAAGTATCACTGAGGAGTTACCAGCTGTTCTTTAGATCCACTGAAGATCAAGAAAAAAACAGGACAAAAATGGGAAAAGGAGGGATTTAGATTAGCCATGGTGAAATTTAACTCTGAAATCCATTATTAAAGGACGTTGTGAATTGCTTCTCCCTTCAAATACCTTTCAAGATATTTCAGAAGTAGTCTAAGTAATTTTTGTTTTTTATTATACTTCTGCTTCTATCACAGAAGACAAAACTTTTAAGCCTTTTAAGAGAATTTTAGGAGACGGCAATGGCAACCCACTCCAGTACTCTTGCCCGGCAAATCCCATGGACGGAGGAGCCTGGTAGGTTGCAGTCCATGGGGTCGCAAAGAGTCGGACACAACTGAGCAATTTCACTTTCACTTTCATGCATTGGAGAAGGAAATGGCAACCCACTCCAGTGTTCTTGCCTGGAGAATCCCAGGGATGGGGGAGCCTGGTAGGTTGCAGTCCATGGGGTCGCAAAGAGTCGGACACAACTGAGCAATTTCACTTTCACTTTCATGCATTGGAGAAGGAAATGGCAACCCACTCCAGTGTTCTTGCCTGGAGAATCCCAGGGA
The DNA here is from genome assembly GCF_002263795.3 of Bos taurus. Taxonomy (NCBI): domain Eukaryota; kingdom Metazoa; phylum Chordata; class Mammalia; order Artiodactyla; family Bovidae; genus Bos; species Bos taurus. The sequence goes on along the minus strand of NC_037356.1, from coordinate 31,904,803 downwards.
CAGGGGAGCCTGGTGGGCTGCCGTCTTTGGGGTTGCACAGAGTTGGACACGACTGAAGTGACTTAGCAGCAGCAGCAGCAAGAGAATTGCAAGGAAATATTTAAGGACACTGTCCAAAGGGAAAGAGCAGGTTGGATAGGAAAATAACTCTATTGACTTCGAGACTAATCTTTTGCTTCTGCTTCAGCTGGTGAAGCAAAAATTGGACTCAGGCTAGACGTGCTAGCATGGCAACCTACTCTAGTGTTTTTGCCTGGAGAATTCCATGGACTGAGGAGCCTGGTGGGCTACAGTCCATGGGGTTGCAAAGAGTCGGACACACCTGAGTGACTACTACGCCTAGGCGTGCTGGCATGAGAACCTCGTGAGATTTGGGGGCAAAGGATACAAAGTTTGAAATGTGATTCTGAAGTTCTCCCATTTTGATCACTTACTCTCTTCCTTTCTCAAGTTTCCCAGTGTTTATGACAGAATGGGCAGTGAAAGTTAAGCATTCTTTCCTCCCTGTAACAGATGGAAAGGCAAGAGAGAATCTGTGCTGTTTTAGTTGCTTTAAGAAGCCAGATCTTTTCTGTACTCCGTCATGTGTACATATATACCAAGCTTTGTTTACTTTTTTGTAATAATCACTATAAAAATAATACATCTCTTTAAAGAAAATGTGTCAATTGAGGAATGGGGTGGAAGGGAGGTTCAACAGGGAGGGGATACATATATATATATATATATATATATATATATATATATATATATATACACACACCTATCTATAGCCTGATTCTTTGTTGTACAGCAGAAACCAACACAATATTGTAAAGTGGTTATACTCCAATAAAAAAAGAAAGAAAGAAAATGTGTAAATTAAAGACTAGTAAGAATGGTAGTGCTGCGTGGGGAAGCAGTTTAGTCTCATCACTAATGGTTAACATGTTGAAGTCCCTTCTGTATATTTTTCTGTGAAGACCTCCCCTGGATATCACAGGGACATCTCAGTAGCCCTGAGCTCATCACTTGCTCCCCTGCCTCTGTAGGAAACCTACCTTTACCCTGTTCTCCAATGTCCCCAGGCTGGAAAGCAGGGAGTTTCTTATTCACTTCCTGCTTTGTGACTTAACCCCTGTGTTGGTCAAGGCTCTTTTTGTTTGCAAGTGGCAGAAACCTGGCTCAACTGGCTTAATTTTAGCAGGGGATTCACTGAGTTATAGAACTGAGAAGTCCAGTAGTACAGTCAGCCTGTGGAACTCTAAGAAATCAAATCTCCTTGTCAATTCATCCCCTTTCTCCTCCTCTCTCTCCTCCTCCTGACCCCCTTCTAACTCTCTCTCCTCCCCATCTCCCTCCCAGGGGATCCTGTACTGGCAGAAGAGGAGGAACCTCTCAAGAGATGACCATTTATCCCTCAGATTTAGCTTAGTCACAGGTCTGTCCACTTTATTTTCTAAATAGCTCCTGTATTTATCCCATCTTCTCTTACGATTAATGTCAATGCCTTCAGGCCCCACAGTTGAGTCCTTGTATTGTAGAGACCATCTTAAGTACATTGCGGTCCCTAATTTGTCTTCCCTTTTTGTGGTGGGACTGGATGCTATGATCTTCGTTTTTTGAATGTTGAGTTTTAAGCCAGCTTTTTCACTCTTTTACCTTCATCAAGAGGTTCTTTAGTTCTTCGCTTTCTGCCATTAGAGTGATATCATCTGCATATCTGAGGTTGCTGATATTTCTTCTGGCCATCTTGATTCCAGCTTGTGCTTCATCATTTGGCATGATGTACTCTGCATATAAGTTAAATAAGCAGGGTGACAATATACAGCCTTGACGTACTTCTTTCTTAATTTGGAACCAGTCTGTTGTTCCATGTCTACTTCGAACTGTTGCTTCTTGACCTGCATACAGGCTTCTCAGGAGGCTGGCAAGGTGGTCTGCTATTCCCATCTCTTTAAATATTGCACTGGTTTAGGGTCTACCTTGGTTGTGCATGCTCAACCATGTCCTGCTTGTTGCAACCACCTGGACTGTAGCCCACCATGCTCCTCTGTCCATGGGATTTCCCAGGTGAGAATGCTGGAGTAGGTTGCCATTTCTTCCCCCAGGGGATCTTCCTGACCCAGGGATCGAACCTGTGTCTCCTGCATCTTCCGCATTGGCAGGTAGATTCTTTACCACTGCGCCACCTGGGAAGCTGTACCTTGGTTAGAGCTCTTTTGACCTGTCCTTCATCTAGCAGCATGTACATATTGAGCTCTTATTCTGCACAGGGTATTGGGGCCACAAAGTAGAGTGACATCCTTTTTCTCAGGAAGCATCAACAGAACCTTGGTGGGGAGCTAAGGAGGACATGACGACGCCTGGACAGTTAGGTGAGCCCTGGAGAGTAGGGATGATAAAGACAATACTTCTGCTTTAGACCTGGTAAGGAGTGATAAACAGCAGGCCTCCCCGTGTCCTCTTTCAAAACTGTGTGGAAAGGAAGGTGGGCAGGCGGAGTTGGTCTTGAGTTTCATTCATTTGTCCAAACTTGGTCAGCAGAACGGGACAGGGAGCTTGACTTGAAAAGAGGTTGTTTTACTGATGTTTAGAACAGTGGCCACTCCTGCTCTGCTTTATGTATCCTGGTTCCTCGTTCGTCTTTCCTCCATTCCACCGTGTTGATATTCACCTCCCTGGCCCAAATCTGCCTGCCTCAGGGTGAGTTTACACACCACCCGGGCTTCCAACCTGAGTGAGATGTCCCATCCCTGGGGTCTGCGGCTCCTCACTTCATTAGCGTTGCCAGTGTTTATAAAGCCAGGAGATAATATTTTTAGGTTCCATTCGGAGTTTCCCGGGCAGCCTCTCTTTAAGCCACTTAGAAAGTTTAGAAAAGAAGGTCACAGAAATGTTAGATGTTTTTCCACTGAACTTTGCTTAAGCAAACGGTCTTGGGATGATTTTCAGACTCTTCTGGGCAACCATGAAGACTGAAAATTCTTTTTCTCTTTTGTTTGTCTTGCTTCACCTCTGGAAAAGCAGTGTCTTTTTTTATTGAAATAAGCTTTATGGAGATATAATTCATATATGATATAATTCACCCATTTAGAGTGTACAAGTTAAAGAGTTTTAAAGATATTCACAGTATTGTGCAACCATCGCCATGATTTAATTCTAGAACATTTTTGTGCCTCCTAAAAGGAATGTCATCCTCATTAATAGTCAAACCTAGTCTTCTTCCCCCTCCCCCACACCCAGCCCCATGCCCTAGGAGCCACTAGCCTAATTTTGTCTTTATACATTTGCCCTTTCTGGACTTCTCTTATAAAGGGAGTCATGCAATACGGGGGCTTTTGTGACTGATTCTTCCACTGTTTGCAAGGTTCATTCATGTTGTAGCATGTATCGGTAACTCATCCTTTTTAAATCGCAGAATACCATTCTGTTATATGGATATGTCCCAACTTCTGTGTCCATCATTTGATGGACATTTGTTTGCACTTTGTATCTGTTAGAAATAATCCTGCTATGAGCATTCATGTGTATGTACGTTTTTGTGTGAACATGTTTTCATTTTTCTTGGGTTTATGCCTAGAAGTGGAATTGCTGGTCATATGGTAACTTGATGTTTAACTATTTGTGGAACTGACAGACCGATTTCCAAACTGGCTGCAGCATTTGACATTTCTGCCAGCAAGTGTTCCAATCACTGCATATCCTCACCTAGACTTGGGCATTAATGCCTGAATCATCTTCTCTTTGCTGCCCTATGCCTTCCCTCCTTCGCCCTATACTTTCTTGGTGGGAAAATGATGACTCGCACTGTGACGTGGAAGTGATAAAAGGTCGAACAAGAAATTTGAGAAATGATAACCCAAGACTTGGCAGGAGAAAACCACATTTGAAAGTCTCCGGGTGATAGAGGAGAGTAACCTGGGACCCAGGAATCATCTGAAAGAGGTGCATGAATGTGTGCGTTCAGTATTTTGCATGCTGACTTGGGTCAGAGTCATGCAAACTTGGAAAGTCTATACCCTGGACAGATGCTCTGTGCTGAGAGCCCGAATGCCTCCCTCCTCTTGGACACCTCTCAGAGGTGCTGCAAGGTGCTGATGGAAGTGACCTTCCAGGCTACAGAAGGTAATGAAAGAAAGTGAAAGTTAGTCACTTAGTTGTATCCGACAGAAGGTAATACTTTGCTGTTATTTCTGTCAGAGGAGAGAAGCCATGCCAACTCAATTTTGGTTCTGAGATCTGGCACATAAAAGACTTAAAGTGACCCAAAGTCTGTGAATAGTGTGATAGGGGTGTCTCCTAATTGCTCAGAATCATATGGCAGCTTACCCTGAAGTCATTGCTAAAATAACCTGCTAACTGAAATATATTGACATGAACTATCAACAAAACAGCTCCTTACAGTCCATTCCATGCTTGTCCTGCTCCTAATAAAAGGTTTCTTGTGTGTCTTGCTTTGTCTATATTATGCTTTCTAATATTGCTCCAAACCATAATTGGATTTAGAAAGGGGCTGTTGGTATCACACATAATGTATGCTATTTGCTAAGACTTTAATCATATTGTGTTTACTCCACTGTACTTAATTCTTGTACCCAATGTCTTCATGACAGTAGTCATTCACAATACATATTTCTTATCTTTATGTTCCTATTCTTTGATTCAAGTGTATTGATTATATTCCTCTGATAGTTCTAGTTGATGAATGCTATGGCATTCACACTAGTGGTAAAGAATCTGTCAGCCAATACAAGAGACGTGGATTCCATCCTTGGGTTGGGAATATCCCCTGGAAGAGGAAATGGCAACCCAACTCCAGTCTTCTTGCCTGGAAAATACCATGGACAGCAGAGCCTCGTGGGCTATAGTCCATGGGGTCACAAAGAGTCGGACACGACTGAGCTACTGAGCACATACACATACATACATGTGGCATTCACACCTACCTTCATTTCTTCTCTTTCTACCATGCTTTCTATTTATTTTTGTGGTTAACCATTTATTCCTGCCATGTAGTTTATATAATCTGTCCTTGATAAAATAACAGTGATCTCAATGCTAACTGGCTGCTTTGTAATCATACCAAATGATACTTTGAAGAGAAAGATCACAATGAAAATGCAGGTTGATTTGTCTTTGTTTATTATCCTACTTTATCCGTATCTTAGAGGTTGTGGATGAGTCTTCCTTAAGGCAAGATCTGAGAATGAAGTCACACTGTGGTAAGGGAGAGTAATAAAGAGCTATTGCTAGCCAGAATCTAATTTTATAGCTTTCAATCCATTATGATCATTGTAAAGTGGGCATTCCATTTAGCAAGTAGGAGGCTTGCCAGAACAAAGTGACTACCAAAGGAATGGCAGTGTTTTCTCCCTGGGTCAGGTTGGAGGTTCTATACTCCTTTGTTGATATGATTACTTACTGTTGTAAGATTGTGGACTCTTTCTCTATGTCTTTATCCCTTGCTTTCTCTCTCTCCATAGAAGGCACCCTCAAATATTAGAAAAGCACACCTTTCTAGAAGTTGAGATCGAGATGGTAAAATGACAAGGGAAGAGCTGACCCCGGATGGCATCGTGCATGGAAGTGAATTCATAAGAGAACCATCAGGGAGTGACTTTTGCTATAAGGTTTTACGTTTTAAGGATGGGAATCATTCAGTGACTTTGGCTGTTTTTAAATGTTTGTGGATTTGGCAGAGTGCAAAATCTGTTTCGCCAAGTGCTTTTTTTTTCCCTGCTAATTTTGAGGTCCATGAGTATTTTATGGGAAACTTAAATTGCATATGGGATTGCTTTATAATTTAGTCATCCATTCATCTGTATAGGACATTCGAGAAGATTGGTGAATCTTCTTAAAAATACTTAGAAGGAAAGGTTGGTATGGTCTGATGATTAAATGCGCTACAGTCCTCAAAGACTGGAGCTGATTTCAAAAGTTAATCTCTGTAACTATTAAACAGACTTAGAAAAGAGCTGGTCTCCTTTCATTTTATTATTAAACATTTGTATCTGAAAAGTGTGTATGTGTGTATATTAGACTAGACAGTTTCAAACAGAAAGAACCATGTCAAAAGATAATAATGCCCTTTTCCAAGCATGCAGGGCTGTCTATGGTGAAGCTGGAAGTGGGCCTGATTTTACCATTACCATCGCAGATCACTTGTAATACCACATGGCTGTTTTATTCATTCCTCTATTCGTTCACCATTTCATTCATTTAGTCAATTATTTGTCCAAGTTACAGTGTTTTAAGCTTTGTGGAATTTAAAATTCGAATAGAATATGACTCCTGCCCTAGAAGGGTGGAGATTATATTTATTTGTTTTGTTTACTCGGCTGAATCTGGTCTTAGCTTCGTCATCTTTCATTGCAACACATGGGCTTTCTAGTTGCGGCATGCGTGCAGGCCTGGTTGCTGCCCAGTATGTGGGATCCTAGTTCCCCAACTAGGGCTGGAACCCTTGTCCCCCACACTATCAGGAAGGTTTGTAACCACTGGACCACCACAAAAGTCCTTGGGCTGAGGTTATTTTAAGCCAGGTAGCAAGCACTCAATCAGAAGCCTGTAACGCTGACTTGAAGGCAGTTTGTTAGGAGGTGCAAAGGAGGAAGTGCCTGGTTTTATCCCAGAGGCCCAGGAAGCCTTCAGGGGGTGGGGGTGGGGTGTTGGTGGTGTTTGCTGCTGTTTCCAGGTGGGTGAGTGGGAAGGGTGGAGCAAGGCTTTCCAGAAAGGTCTGAAAAGCACTTAAAATGGTGAAGCACTGGGGCACGTTCAAGGGATACCAGCAAGTCCAGGGCTGTCAGAGAGCAGGGAAAGAAAGAGAAGCAGGGTTGAAAAATGGGCAGGGGCTAATGTGAGCCATTTAGGCAATGCTTCGATTTTATCTGCTTAGCACTAAAGAGTCTTAGAAGGAATTTGTTATTTCTACATCATGTTTTTAAAAAAATGGGTTGAAATGTTTCTTCTATCTCTGTTTTACTCTACAGTGTCCTTTAAAAATTTTTTTTAAATTGAAGGATAATTGCTTTACAGTATTGTGTTGCCCTCTGTCATACATCAACATTCCTCTACAGTGTCTTTCCGAGAAGTCTGTGCTTCTGTTTCATGCAGGTCTGAGCTGGAGGGCCGCTTGTACAGTCCTGGCTGCGTCTTATCCAGTCTCCTTGACTTCTATGAAAAGTCCTTCAGGAACGTTACACTGCTGGGGTAGCAGTTGCAGACTGTGATAATGGTGGATTTCCATCAAAGAGTCAGCATTGTAACAGAAATGTTGCTTTCCCAAATTACTTTTTTTTTTTTTTTTGGCTGCATGGCACTTGAGATCTTAGTTCCCCAACCAAGGATTTGAATCTATGCTCCCTGAAGTAGAAGTGGAAGTGTGGAGTCTTAACCACTGGATCACCGGGGAAGTCCCTTATTTTGAAAGTAATATAAAATTTGTCTCTTCCTTTAAGTCGGAGAACTCACATGTGAGCTCTGGATAAGCATGTTGCCTGAACAAACCCGACAATAGTGACGAGGTGGCTTTTTCAAAGGCCAGCGATCGGTGTTGGGGGAAAGTCAGAGAAGTGGAACATTAGCTGTCTATCTCTAGGCACTTTGCAGACGTTCCGGGCAGAGGAAAGCTAATCAGGAGACCTGCATGGGGAGAGAGGCGTGTTATTTAATTAGCTTTACAATGGGCTGACTTGAAGGCACGTGGTGGTTTTAATAGAGGCAGATAGATGTCCTTTCTGCAGGCCTAATTGTTGGGGAAAAGCAGGGTCTTTGTTCAGACACAGCATGAGGGCTCTGATCTCTTGGAGCCCAGGGCTGCCCTGCTTATAATTTTAGACAGAGCCATTCAGGGCTGCCCTGTAGAGAAAAGAAGAACAAGAACAGTATTGTGTATGCAGGATCCATGCCCAAACCTCCCCAAAGTCACTAAGAAAAAAAGACAGTAAGTGAGAGGACCCAGCCTTGTGCATTTTAGAGTATTTCTTCATCATTTGTTTGCTCTGGTTGTTGGAAAGGGCAGAGCTACACTTTAATCAACTTGGAGCTGAGGTGGGATGACTTAACACTCTCAGAAATCCAATTAAGTCCCCTTTCCCATTGATACGGCGTTCATCTTGCCAAATGGAGCAGGCAACTTGCGAGGAGACTCTGTGTGTTCCGTGCTGCCAGCCTTTGCCGGCCAGATGCCAGGCACGGGCGGTGCGAGAATACAAATTATGTAGTGGATGCCCCTAAATAGCAGAATCTGTGCTGCTGACTGGCGGCATGTGGGGCAAGGTGGAATGTCTTTCCTTAGGTTCAGCTGGTCAGCACAAGTGGTGACACAGCAAATAGAACACTTCATCTGAATTCCAGGAGGCAAGTCGGAGCTGGGGGGGGGGTGTGTGTGTGGGGGGTGCTTTGCAGGTCCAGAATTATGTAACTAAATATGCATGAGTACAGCGCAGTTGGGCTTCCCTGATGGCTCAGTGGTAAAGAATTTGCCTGCCAATGCAGGCGAGGAAGGTTGATCCCTGAGTTAGGAAGATCCCCTGGAGTAGGAAATTGCAACCCTCTCCATTGGGAAATATCATTGTCCATGGGAAATCCCATGGACAGAGGAGCCTGGCGGGCTACAGTCCATGGGGGTTGCAAAGAGTTAGGCATGACTGAGCAACTGAGCACGCAAACACAGCATAGTCAGAGATAGTCAGAAGTCCAGGTTTACAGTATAAGTTGTTAGGAAACTTCTGGCTGTCAGAAAGAAGATGGGATAACACAAGAAAAGACTTCTGAGAAGTGAATGCAGTGGTATACTGGGCACTAGTTTGGGGAGAGCTCAAGTAGCAAGACATAGGGCATGACCTGAAGCGTGTGTGTAAGATTCTCCTAACTTGGTGACCAGCCCAAAAGCCAAATAGTGAGGCCATTTGCTTGGGATCTTATTTTGCTCAGTTTGTATGAAATCACTGAATGGATATCAAACATACAACCCAGAGCGGGGAGAACCCAGGATTCCCAGGAGTTTATTTTAGAGGGTATTTATTCCTCTCTGCATGGCTAGTATGTAATGTAGCTGTGTCCATACATTTAGAACTTCCAGAACTATATTTCACATCTATGTAATGGGAATCAACCCCCTTTCTTCCAAAGGGGTTGGTGTCTGGATCTGTGTGATTTACATACTCAGACTTAAAATTATATTTATTTTAATACTATATCATGACTTTAATTCCTGGAGAAGGAAATGGCAACCCACTCCAGTACTCTTGCCTGGAAAATTCCATGGATGGAGGAGCCTGGTAGGCTACAGTCCATGGGGTCGGAAAGAGTCCGATGCGATTGAGCGACTTCACTTTCACTTTTCATGACTTTAGTGGGACCACTATGTCCCCATCTCTTGGATTAACTTCCATGAAAATTTTATGGTCACCAAATCCAAAGTCAACATCTTGATTTTTTAAAATGAATAATAGCAGCAAAATGTTGTTGGGTGCTTATTCTGTGGTAGATACAGTGCAAATGGCTTGGCACAAATTCCTTCCATCCTCAGATTAACTGTGTCAATGGGTACTGTGATCACCTGCTTTACAGGTGAAACTGAGGCTAAGGCCAAGGGACTGATAGCTGTAGAAAGGCCAAGCTGACGCAAACTCTTGTCCACCTGAAGCCAAGCTTGTGCCCTTAACCACTCTACCCCATGCCTCCTCAGTTCTTTTAGAGATTAAGTGCATTCCCTATAGTTAGAAAACCAAAGCCTCATAGCTAATTTAGCAAAAAAAACAACAGGTCTTTGTATGGGATATATATACATAAATATATATATATAATTTTTTTTTAAATGAGGACCACGTTTTTTCTTAAGTCTTTATTGAATTTGTTATAGCATTGCTTCTGGTTTATGTTTTATGCTTTGGTTTTTTGGGCATGAGGCCATGTGGGTTGTTTGGAATTGTCCCTTACCTCCACACCTCAGCTCCATCACATTTAATTAAAAAAAATACTCTCCTGGAGAGAAAATGTTTGCTCACTAAAATGGGAGTGTATGTGGATGCTAGGTCTTTCCTGGGTCTGGGTTGGTGGTTGCCAGCCATCTGGTCTCTTTCAAGGCTGTGGAATTCCCTGAAAGAATAGTCCATAATCTTTTTGATTTTTCAAAATTCTGAACATTATTTAGAATTTTTAATTCCTGGAAAGGGACCTCTCCTGGGAACCTGCCACAAGAGAACGGCCTGCCGGTTGCGCTTTCCTCCCACGTCCCCTGCCAGCTCCCCAACCAGCTGCACGGCCTCCTCCCTGCTCCCTCCCCCTCCCCAGCGGGTCCCTGGTGGCGCTTGCTTCCACCCAAAGCCTTTGTGTGATGAAGTCTTTCAAGATGGTTTCCCTGTCTGGGGAAAACACATGTTTCTGATCAGTCTGATGAAATACACTTCCATTAAGGAATAACTTCTCTGTTTTCTACTTTCTTCCTTCTCCACCTTCCCTATCATCTCAGAGTCCCCAACACTTGAAAGTACTTCTCGGACCTGACTGATTAAATGGCGCCTTCTTGCACATCACACACACCAGCTTAGCCTCTCCCCTCTTCATCAAGGCAAAGGGAGAAAGGTTTTCATTGTACAGGAGCCAATCCAGATAGATGAGATGTGAGCCGGGTCTCTTCCACCTCATGCGTCATCACCGGGACCATCCGCTCTGTCTGACTCCTTCACTCTGGGTGATGCAATGTGCTGACTGAGCCCAGCTGGCTCTTTGTAAGTTAAAGAAGGCTTCATCTCTTTGGCCCTGAAGAACAGAGAATTAAATGGGAGCTGTCATCCCGGAGAAGAGTTGACATATCCCTTCTTGAGGTGGTTTTTCAACTGTCAACTCTATCAGTGGCATATTTGGTACATTGTAAATATGAATAATGACACTGGATACCCTAGATTTGTTTTTATGGATATATGGTCCTGTGTATTCATGAAACTCAGATTCTGTGCACGTGTTCCGGGGAACAGTACACATGCAAAAACAGCAAGGGACTTGAATTAGTGCTCTGCGTTCCACTTTCTCTGTTACTAGGTTCAGCATCAGCTAAGGGAGGACTCGTATAAATTCATTATAACCCAGTGATATGGTGAAGTGGAGGACGCTGAAGTGAAGGGAGGAGTAGATGCCTGAGTGAGAGATTTGTAGGTGACAGCTTCAAAGAATGTTATATTTCCTGACTAGTAAGATGTTCTCCGTGTAACACACTTCATTTTTTTCTGGGGCCAATTCTGTGTCATTAGCTTGGAGGAAGTGATGTAAAATGATGTGTGTTCCTGATTCTCATGGCAGCTAAAAGGCAATGGTGGATCCCAACCAAACCCATTTTTTCCTTGATGTCTATGGTTGAAAATCAGCCTGCTTTTCCTTGACAGCATAGTCATGACCCATCAGGAGACATAACTAATTTAGTGCAAGGAGGTGTCCTCTGCCATGGTCCAGCCAGCCAGAGAGGTTAGGCATCTCTCTGTGTCTTTGTGCCACCTGCTAGGTGGTAACAGCTCAGTTGACTTTCCCTATCTTGTCCTTCCCAATCTCCTTCCAACACATCCCCTATCTCACCAGAGGGGGTGCTATAGTATGGTCAGACAATTTTTAAAAAATGTATTGTTTCCGGGGACCTGACAAATTGTAGTAAATTTGAGAAGGTGAAAGGGATGACACTGGACTTCCTATGAAGTGTCTAGCTCTTCTTCCTCACAAGGATGGAGAAAATTGGGTTCATCTCACGTATTCTCTTATCTGACTAATGGATACAGGGACTCTGAATCTTACCTTCATGATAATCAGTGAAATAAAAGATGCAACTTAAGTTCAGGAATTTCTGAGGACTGTTTCTGACAATATGAACAGTATGCTGTATATAAATTCAGACCAATGACAAAATGACTGGTTTGTTTTTGTGGTTAAGCCAAACGCCATTTATTTTTTCACAAACAACTATATCCATGAATACTCATATGAAAAATAAAATGAATATGGTGACCTTAGCAATATTTTCCTTTAAGGGCATCAGAGGCAGGTGATGAGAACAGGAGAGTTAAACTTGATAAAGATCTTTTCAGTTAAAAAAAGTCACCTGTTTACCTCTTTATCTTAATCATTGGGTAACTTTGAGTCTCACATTAGACTGAAAAAAGAAGACTGATATTTGAGTTCAGAGATCTGTATTGGAAATTTTAGGAAGTTGTTCGTTAATTAAATAATCGCTGACATTTATTGAGCTCCCACTGTCTTGAGCTGAGCACTGGAGGTGATGACCAACTAATTGCCGTCTTTAGGGAGTGTAGGAGGCAGATGTACATATTGAAGTATTCCTTTGGGGTGTTCTGGGCACTAGAGGGCACCTTGTGGGGGTGGGGCGGAAAATTCTTTGCATAAAGAAAGTGCCCTTGACTGAGAAAGACTGAGAAATGCCCTCTGTGTTTGGTTTTCCTCTTGACCTCCCATTGCATCTTCTGTGCAGCCTCCTCCTTTCTGCTCTGAATCCTCTTCCAGCTTGGACCACCATTGATTTGTTTGATTGTTATTCCTTGACTATTGGCCATGCAGGTCAATGAAATCAACTCAGGCAAGGTATCAGATACAAGACCAGGCCTCAGTTTCATTTTGAAAACTTGGAAATTTAAGTCCCAGAATGACAAGGACATAGAAATGCTGTGACAGTGCCTTTCCGTGTTCCCCCTCGCCCATCCTCCCACCGTTGTCAGAAAGGTGCCCTCTCCTGCTTCCTCTGGTAGCATCTCCCCTTTTCCTCTTAGAGCTGCTCTTCTTCTACTGGCACCTGCTTCCTCTGCCTGACTTGCAGCATCGAGAACAGAATGAGTATTGCCATTTCCTACTCCACCCCATCTCCTCTCCTTCATCTCTAGGGTGGTAAAGGTTAGTCCTTTGGGGCAATTGACTTGGCATTTCCAAATGAAAGGGGGAAAAGAAAAGGGAAGATGCCACAATAAAATTATCTTAATTTAAGGTTCAGACTACAACTGCAGAGAACATCTGTTTTGAGGCCTGGTGTTGTCTTTGTAACCCAAGAGAAAAGCAGGGTGAGATCAGATGGGGGGCCCTTAGCTTTCCACCAGATGAAACCACCTGCAGTCTGGTTGGGGGGGCTCAGGATCCTGTTCTCCTGGGGTTCCGAGCTCCCCACCAGGAGCCTGGTTCTCTGCTCCAGCCATGATTTCAAAGAACACTGGTTCTTCCACCATTTTTGCACATGCCATCGTACCTCTCCATTCTCCAGGGACCAATTTAGGACAGTTTACATTAGAATTCACACTTATGCTACATGAACCCAGCGGCTCCAGGGTAGCCCGCATATCTGCATGACCCAGGCCCAGTTGGGGCCAAAATTCCAAGACAGGTGCTGAGTTCACCTCAAGGAAAGGAACTGTGGTGTGGAAAGAACCTCAGATCCTGTAGCCTTGATTGGCAGCTCCTCACCACCTTCTGTGTGAGCAGAAGTCTGAGCTGCTGTGAGAGAAGTACGTGCTGTCTGAACCGGTGGATTTTCAAATGTCGCCTGGTCTGTGGATGAGGCCCATCCATCCCACATTGTTGGGGCTGCAGATGCAGCTGAATGGGTCGTAATTACAGCCTAAAGAAACGGCAGACAGCGATGAGCCAGCCCAGACCCTTTTTCTCCTTAAGCCCATGCCAAGCTGTCTCCCGCAGAGAATGCTAGTGTGGCTACCCTGAAGCGTGCATGCCCGAAGTCAACACATCCAGGGCAGAGGAGACTGTTAGATTTCCAGAAATCGAATCTGAGCATCTCTCTGTTCCTATGTATGCTGTATCCTGCTTGTTTCTCAAGGGTGTCTGCGAACAGACCAAACTGAATGACAATGAGTGACTTGCCCTGCAGTGTGGTATCTATAAACCCAAGGAGATGCCCAAGCTGTGAAATGACCGTCTTTTCTGAACTGTTTGACCTTGGGCAGAATGACTTATTCGCTCAGAGTCATTTTTTCCTCTGGAGATAGCAGGGCTGAACTTGACTATCTCTAAGAGAGTCCGTCTAACTACAACATGTGATGAAGCCAAGACCTAAGGTTTTGTCTCCAAAGAGGCACCGCAAACATGATATTCCTTCTGACCTGACATACAGCTTTGCTGTGACTTTTAAATACAAGTCTGCAGTTTCCTCTCCCGACCAGGCAGTACTGGAATATCTAAAGTGAGGTCCAAGTTGGGTAGGTTCTGAGGGAGTTGGGTTGGAGAGATTTTTTAAAATTAGATATGATCGTTCTCCTAATCTGTCCATAAGACAGTTCAGGTAAATAGAGGGTCTACCTTACTCTGCAAAGGGGGTGGCCATGGAGAAGATTTTTTTGTGTGATTTCTCCTACGTCCTACCATCTATGTGCGTGTATGCTCAGTAGCTCAGTTATGTCTGACTCTTTGAGACCTTGTGGACTGTAGCCCACCAGGCTCCTCTGGGATGTCGCAGGCAAGAATACTGCAGCTGGTTGCCATTTCCTACTCCAGGGGGATCATCCCTACCCAGGAATCGAACACACATCTCCTGCATTAGCAGGTAGATTCTTTACCACTGCCTGACCTGGGAAGCCCATCCTACCGTCTATTGGCTCTTAAAAGCAGTAAGAGTGATTAAACTTTATTTGAGCTCTTTTTCCTGACCTAGGCACTGTGCTAAATTCTTTCCTGCATTATCTCACGTAATCCTCCAAGCAACCTCACTTTCAACAGGGAAGGACTGAGGTTTGGGATTGTTTAAAGGACTTCTGTGGAGTAATTCAGCTGGTGAGTGGGGTCAAGCTGGAATTTCAGTCTAAGTCTTATTCCAGAGTTTGTACTACTCAGGCTCCTCTTGGTTTTATCCTGGAGAACTTTCCCAGGGCAAACAGGCCCCAAGTCCTCCCCTCTCCGCAGCCCGCCCTCTCCTCCTGGCTTCCCCCCTTACTTATCGCTCATTGTTTATTGTACCTTCTAAACAATAGCTAATGAGTCTGTATTACACGGTCAGGGGAGAGCCAGCCGTGATTTTTATTCCCTGAAACAGGGATGAGGTTGTGACACAAAAAGGTTAAGTGGCTTCGGTGAGGTCACAGAGCCAGCCTGCAGTCAGCGACAGCCCAGCTTGAGTCCCCTACTTGGGTTCCTGAACTGACCCTAAGGCCTTTGGGCATCCAAGTTTAATTAAGAGAGTTCTTTTCATTTTCTCCAGTTTTCCATTTTATGGCAGCTTGATAACGGTAGATATGGAAGCCCCAGGCATCTTTCTCCCTGTAGGGTGCTTTTCAGTGACTCAACTTATCACAGAGAAACCACTTGCTTTAGAGTTAAGCTTTAGAAGCCTGTTTCTGTGTTGACAGGGTGACTGTTACCTTTTTTTTCTCAGAGAAAAACAACCACAAACGCAAAGCGGGAAGGTTGTTAATTGAAAAAAAAATTTTTTTTTTTCAATCTTACATTTAAACCAGTAAATCATCTGTGAGTCATAAACTTGCTCTGGATTAGCCGTTAGCGGTCTGGATGTTTTTGCACCTACCTTTAATAAAGCGTAGTTTAGCTTACAACTCTGAGATTCTTCAGTTTTTGGTCAAGATTTGAGAAATAGACAATTTATTCCACTACACTTTGGAGAGGGACAATCTTCAGGATCTTCCAGGATTGTCTAAAATTAGGTGTATTTTTGTATTTCTTTTTTATTGATACTGGAGTACAGTGGAGGGAGAAGGATGAAAGAGAAACTTTATGTGTTTTACATACTCCATGTTTCTGAGGGAGCTCTTATAAAAAGTGACTGTTTTCTTGGTGTCATTAATGTCTGACTCCACACCCCTGCCCCTCAATGCCTGATGTCTGTTCTGAACCCTTCTGACATGATGTCTCTAGTTCGAGGAATTTCAGCGCTTGCTGGGTGTAATTCCCTAAGTCTTGGGAATGTTTGAAGATACACTTCTGTTTTCTCTCAGGTGTAGGAAGAACAGACTGCTGCATTACAAGCAAAAACAAAGTCATTCCTGGTTGATTTCTCTTGAGTGCCTTAAGAAGCAGATAGGGTCTTGAAACAACCTGCCCAAGGGGCTGGAAGGCAGAGCTCAGCTGACCTTGTTTTATTAATGGGAGAACTGAGGCACTAACAAACCGGAGTGGACAGGAGTGCTGGGGAATAGAGCTTGTAATCAGCCAAGCCAAAGGTCAGACCTAGAGGTAGGTCTGCGTTTGTTTAGCTCATTTTCACAAGCCCTAAGTATCAAACTCACTCAACCTTTGTATTGAGAAGCTTTGGTGGCAAAGTAAAAGTCCCTAGTGACCAGGGAGGTGAGAGTTCACTCCCTACTTACTTGTGTGTGTACTCAGTCTTTTGTGTGTATGTGTGTCTGACTCTTTGCAACCCCATGGAATGTAACGCTCTATGTTCCTCCTCTGTTCATTGGATTATCCTGGCAAGAATACTGGAGTGGGTTGCCATCTCCTCCCCCAGGAGATCTTCCCTACCCAGGGATTGAACCCATGTCTCCTGCGGCTCCTTCGTCTACAGGCAAATTCTTTACCACCTGAGCCCCCGGGGAAACCTGATAGTTCAGAATTCAGTGAATATTTATTGAGTGTCTACAATGTGTCAGGCACCATGCAAGGCACTGTTTTTTAGGATATAGTAAGATACAAAGTGGAGGGCATGGCAACCCACTCCAGTATTCCTGCCTGGAGAATCCCCACAGACAGAGGAGCCTGGCAGGCTACAGTCCATGAGGTCGAAAAGAGTCAGACACAACTGAGTGACTAAGCACAGTACACATGATACAAATATCATCTCAAGTCCATAGGAACATTTAGAAAAAAATCAGCTTGTGTCCTACAGAGAATAAAGATTTCATTTATCGAAATTATCAATTAACAAAGTGGGATCATTGCAGGCCTGATTGGGTTCCTCAAATCCCAAATATGTAAAAAATACTATAACTCTGTCCATATTAAGTGCTCCTTGTCCTTAGGGAAGTTTCATCCAGATGGGAGGTTGGATGTATAACTTCTGCTAACATCAATATTCACAACTGGCCTCCTGCAGGGTAACTTTCCTGGAAGTCGGTGGTGGCCCCTGGCTATCTCCCAAACCCCATTCCCTGATTTGCACAGTCAAACCTTTCAAGCTTCTGGGCTTCAGGACTGGGTTATAAAGGATGACTGACAAGTTGAGCTGTCGTCATTGAGGAACTGAAGGAATAAACTTCCCCCACTGCTGGAGTGGACAGTGTTTTTGGATCTATCATGGCAGGCTCTTTGAGTGTCTAATTTGCAGGGATGGGGGTGGTTAGCAGTGTTTAGGCTAGCCTGGAAAGAAAGCTGAGAAAAGGACTGAGGGAGAGACAGGACTTGCTCTGAGAAAGCTGCATTTGAAATAGAATACTCACACCTGGATTAAAAAAAAGCCAGCATTTCCTTAACATAACATTGATAAAACAAAATTCCCCAAAGCAACTCCTGATTTGCACAGTTCTTTTTGCTGATGTATTCACAGTAGGTAAGGCAGGATTGGTTCAAGATCTCTTTCTTGGCTGCTCATTTGAATGTGCAAATGCACAATTCATTCATGCGCTGTTTCCCCCAGCTTTTCCCAGGATCTGATGGGTCTGTTCTTGTCATCTGGGGGCCAGCGCTGTTTTCTCATACCTTTTGGAAACACAGCTGGATGACAACAATCCTTCGTCTATCAGGCTTACCCCCGTACAAATACTTTACTCT
Organism: Bos taurus; assembly: GCF_002263795.3. Classification (NCBI taxonomy): domain Eukaryota; kingdom Metazoa; phylum Chordata; class Mammalia; order Artiodactyla; family Bovidae; genus Bos; species Bos taurus. The sequence goes on along the minus strand of NC_037356.1, from coordinate 31,887,103 downwards.
GCAGAGTCACTGGAAGACGAGCATAATCTGAAGTTTGAACCAGGAGCCCGAGATTTGAGATTTATCTTCTCTTCCTGGCTCCTTCCCTCTCTGGCTGTGGGAAACCTGTAAATTACTATACTTCAAGAGGAGAAAACTGGAGTTAGATGAGGTAAGCAGGTGTGTTAAGACTTATCAGAGGCTGAGGTTACAGTTATAACCGTGTGGTGGGAGTTCAACATATGCTTAGAAATCAGGAAACAGGATTAAAAATAGCTTCCTCTGAGGTTGTTCAGAGAGATTTATGTTTACTCTTTTAGTTCATCAAAGATAGGTATCAATGCCTGGCTCCCGATACATGTATGTGTGTCTAGGTGTGCACCTCACTGTCTACTGCTTGATTTGTTAATTAGGACCACCTCTCTCCGTTTATAACCAATGCGCCAGTGGCAAGCTATTAATTATGCAGGGGTCATGTTAGGGTATCCTAAGTGTCTGGGCTTCCCAAATGGAAAAGGGGGCTGAAATTGTGATTCTGTCATGGCCGTGAATGATGTACTCCAGAAACTTCAAACCACAGAGCTGTGCATCATGTTTTAGACAGTGGCAATATGAGGATTGTCAGTTTTATCTAGTAGAGGAGAATTTGTGAAAGAAAACACAAAATTTTGGCCAGTGGTGACATAATTAGAAGAATAGAACCACTGCTGTAGGGAAACTGGAAGTTCTAGGAAGCCCAGGACTGGATTCCAGTTTGGGGCCCCAGTTCTTGACTTTTCTAATACTATAGAAGTCGTTGGGCCTTTGTTTTGGGGTCTCCAGGAGGCAGCCTTGGGCTCCATCCGTACCAGTGGCAGCTAGATTCTTATTAAGGGCAGCTCACTTCTTAATTGATTTCTTAACGATGACGCGGGTGGGCTCTGGGAAAATCGAAGGCTCCTCCGGCAATACAGCCCCGATCCCTGAGTCACTAAGCAGCCCAAGTCCAGTATTCCCAGAGCCCTTTGAGGACACTGGCTCGGAGCCCCTTGCTCGCACGCACGCCCCTCCAGCCGCTGCCTCACGTCCTGTGTGTCAGTCTTTGTGAATGAATGATGGACACGCACTTGGAAAACTATGCCGCTCCCGGGAGGGGGCGGGAGCGGGTGACCAAGTCCTCAAGAATGCGTGGATAATCAGACGGACTTTCCCAAACTGCCGGGGTGGCCCGGGCACCAGCCAGCCCGCCCGCTCCGGGCTCTTCTCCCCTAGGTAGGAGGCTCAGCGGCCCGCCGGCTCCGCGCGCGGCTCCCAGGCGACCTGGCCGCAGAGCGCGGGGAGCCGAGGGCGCGGCGGGCACGGAGGGCCCCGAGCTCCGCCCCGCTTCCTTTCGGTTTGGGCCGTGGCCGGTGATTGGCCGAGGGTCTCGGGCCCCGCCTCCCGGCCGCGCCCGCCTCTCGTCGCCCCGCCCCTGAGTCGCCCCCTCCCGCCAGGCAGAGATCCTGAGGGTGGGGGCCGGGCGCGCAGATCCGCGGCCGGGGCCCGGCGCCGCGAGCTACGCCCCAAAGAGGAGGGGAGAGCGCGCGGGCGAGGGAGGGAGTCGGCTCTGGAGGGCGAGGGCGAGCGCAGGCGGCTGCCCGCGGAGAGGAGGGAGCCCGGCGCGGACGAGGAGGGAGCCGGCGGGGCGCAGGCGAGGCGGGACCCGGCGCGCGCGCACTTTCCCGCAAAGTGCCAACTACCCCGGAGAGAGTTCCGGGCGCTCACTTTCTGGGCGAGGGACAAAGTCAGCGGAAATTTGAGATTTTAAAGAAGAAGGTCCGATTCCCCCCGTCCCCTTTCCCCTGTTACTCATTCCCATTAAAAAGAAAAACAAGAATAACAGCAAACTCGCTCTAGCCCCGTCTGTCCCCCCTCCCCACTCCTGGCACCATGAAGGCGGCCGTCGATCTCAAACCGACTCTCACCATCATCAAGACGGAAAAAGTGGATATGGAGCTTTTCCCCTCCCCGGGTGAGTGGTGACTGCCGAGACCCCCACCCCAGCCCTCGGCCTCTGGCCTGGGTCCCCTCCACTTCTCCCCCTGTGATCTTCCCTTCCAGGCAAGTGGTGCGTTTCTGCCCCAGCTGCTAAGCAGGCGATGCTGGTGGCAGCTGGAAAGATGTAGACAGGAGGAAGAGCTGGACTGTTGGTGGCCCGATACCCTTGTTGGGGGGCGGGGGAGCGGGTGGTATTTATTTTCACAGCTGTGTTTTTGTGAGTAGTGGGAAAAAGCTTTTAGAATGTCTAGCACCCCCATTCCTGCTTTCTTATTTTTCCAAATGAGCGGGAACCCTCTGGCCTTATTCTTTAACGTTAGTGAGGGTGGACACTGCCGCCTAGGACATCATCCCCTGACCCTGCCGACATCGCCCAGAGTTGGAGCTAGATGGAGAGCCCTGGGGAGTAAGAGCCCAAAGGGTGTCTAACTGGCTGGCCTTCAAGCACATTTTCAAATGTCCTGCCTTCCTGAGCTCGCCTGTCACATGTTCCTTTGCTGGCTAGTGTCTCTTTTCGGGGTTGAGGGTATGGAGATGGACGCAGAGCTGAAATGATCATCTTAACTCGGGGAAACATCCCCATTCTGTTTATGCAGGTTACTTCATCCATTTTTCTGATCTGCCATTAATTTGTCCCTTGCTACCTAAGATCTGTGAGAAGACGGAAAGCCTCCCAACACCAAACATGATTTGGGGTCTTTGGTTGGTGTGTTATCCAGCTCTTGGATTTGCAGAAGAAAGGGATAGCAAAGAAATTTCAGTTTATCTTAGACACAGTTTTTTGTGCTAAGCAGTTTCATGGACTCTGGCACTCTAGAATTTCTGGAATAAATGCAGTTTGAGAAGAAAAGTTGCTTTCTTTTAGGATAGGAACTGCCAGCTGTCCATAAGAGCTTCATGATTTTGGAGGTAAAGGTATATGGAAAGATGTAGAGGGACAAACTGATGCTTTTGGAAAATAATTAATCGCAGTAACAGGCAGCTCTGTTGTATCTGATGATCAATAAGTTCGGCGGCTGCTCCCGGTTCTTTTGCCTCCACCGTAATTAGTTGCTTATTTTAACCCTTTCTTAATCTGTTTAAACTTTCAACACAAGCCAAGCTGAATTTTGTCATTCGAAGATCTTTCAGAGACCTTAATAGAAGACATAGCGGTGGGTGGTGACTTCTCTTAGACCCCCTAACACTCAAGCCCAGGGTTTCTGGGTTGCTCCCTGGGAGGTACAGAAAGACTAAGACTGTTGTCACAGAGATGCTGAGATGAACTAGAACCTCGGAGACATTTCAGGCACGGAGAGCTACAGTTTAGAAATGATGCTGGTGTGATGGTGGCCTTGGGGGCGGGGGGCGGGGGCAGTGTTAAAGAAGCCAGAATAAATTCTCTTAGTCCCAATTGATGCTAACCATTTATAGAGGAAGTGAAAGGAGAGTTCCCAGCAAAGACAGATCTCAACTAATGCCTCCTTTTCCTAAGTATGGCTTGTTTATATGTGTGTTTATGGGGAAGAGACAGATTTGGTTGTCTGGGAAATAGCGTGTGGATCTGTCAGTTCAGAAACCTACAGTGGATTTGGCGTGCTGGGAAGGAAAAAGGGCCCCCTAGCAACACATGTTTTAGATCACAGTAAACAGCGGAAGCATTTTGGGGGAGTGTTTTAGTAAATATTAGAGGTTTTAAGTAGATGATGCTGTTCTGTTGGTTATTGATAAAAATAAATCCTGAGCAAGTAACTATTCTTAGCTTGCCTATCTGTAAGATGGGAACAGTGAGGCCTAATGCTGCAGTCGTCACCATTATAATAAGCAAATTTACAGTGTCCTTCCTTTGCAAAATGGTTTACATGCCTCTGATCCGATTTTGTCAACAGCCTTCAGTACAACAAAATTTCAGCTGATCAAAGAAATTGGGAAGTCTTCAGCCATTCATTGTAATGAGATTTGATTTCTGGCGCTATCTTGGGAAAACTAAATAGAGAATCTTGAAAATACAGAGCGAATATAATATCTAAATTTGAGTTCGTTTTCTTTTCTGGAGGGTTAGTAGCATATACGTGACTATTATACCCATACCTCAGAAAAGGAAATAGGGGGACAGAGAAGGTAGGTTACTTACCTAAGAATGTCTGGTGAGCCAGCAGCTCAAGTGAAATATATCCCCGTTTCTACCTTCTCAGTGTACAGTTGCCTTAAGTAACACTGCAAGTTGCTTCTGTAAAGCCTGGCAGAGAAGCTTCAGTTGAGACTTGAACTTGCAGGTGCAGGGGTGCAGGAAGCACTGGCCAGGGCTGCTGGCTTGTGTTGGTGGGAAAAGACACTCGCTGGCAAAGTGGGATTTGCTTTGCCTATAAGACTCTACAGGACATTTAAAAAGTTTAACTTCTCATAGCATGGCTTTGTGTCTACAGCTGTGACTTAAATGTTTGCCAGACTGATTCTTTGGCTTGTTTAGTTTCTTATATGTGGAGACAACTATTTGGGGGAACTTAACTGGTTTCATTAATTAGACCTGCTATCACCCCTGCGCCCCTCCGCCCGGCGCAACGTATGAGAGCTGGAGACAGAGGCAGGAGGGAGGTGGGTGTCCCAGCAGGGGCCCAGGGTTATTTGCCAATCTCAGTGGCTAGGGTCTGATCAAGAACTTTATTCACTTTTATTCTGGATTGAGGCCTCATTCGAGTTTTGACAGCTTTTAGGGCCAAATGAACATATACTTGGAAATAACATTGGTGTTGAACTTCGCTTATAAGTGTAAAGTTGCACATATCACTTTGATTGTAATACATGATTGCCGGGTTCTTGGAGCTTAAATGGGTTAAAACAAACACGACCACAGAGAGTCTGTGGCGTTCCCACCTGGTGTGGAGTTTGCTGAGAAGGGGTGGAGGCCGGGTGCCGAAGCAAATACATCCCAGCCACTTAATTTTTTCTCTCCTTCCCCACTTTACCTTCTTGGTGAGGTGAGCAGTAATGCTCAGAGAAGAGCAGGAATTCTGATTCTGAATATTTGGTCTTTTACAAGATTGAAAGCATCAGCCCCCTTCCTACCCTAGAAAAGGCTGCCCATCCCTCTGACCTGTTTTGCCTTAGGAGACAGGAAGAAGCTCCCTCTGTTCCCAGCGCCTTCGGTCAGTCTTTGTAACTTCAACTGTGCAGACAAAAAACGCAGAGCTGCCTTGCTCTTAGGATCACTCCTTCACCGTGTTTCCAGACCCCCACGGAGCATTCTCCTTTCCGAGAAGGGTCTCTGGAACCAACCTGTCTAATTTTGAATCTCAGTTGTGCCACTTACTAGTTTGGTGACTTTGAACAAAATCTCTCTGTGTTCCAGCTCCTGCAGCTGTCAGATGAGTACGATCACCGTTCTACCTCATAGGGTTGATGGAAATAAATCTGTTACTGTATGCATATCTTAAAACAGTGCTGATCTGTAATAACAGCACAAAATGACCTTGGTGACTGTAGAGTTGGGGGGGGGTAGCTTGAAGTGTTTTATAGAGGCTACAGCCGTCTTAGGCACGTCCCCTAATCTCTTACTTGAGAGGGAAAGAAGAGTGAAGTTAGAGAGGACCTTTTCACCTGCCTCACTGAGATCTCACACTCTATTTTGTGTCCCCGACAGCAAACTCAGTGAACCAGAGGACGCTCAGAGGGTCAGGGCATCTCTGGGGCTTGGCTGTCAGTTATAGGCTCAGGGACTCAGTTACTGTGGGTGATGGAGATTGTCAGTGCTGCCTGGGAGCAGAGGCCAGGGCACATTTGTAGGGTTGATGGAAATGCAGAGATTTTCAGTTATGAAGGGTTGAGAGAAAAGCATCATGTCCAGTTATTATAAAGTATCTCACATCTTATTTATTTATTTGGTTGGCAGAAGTTGCATTCCTGGCATTTTTGGTTGGTTTGTATTGCTGTGTTTTTTTGTTTTTTTTTTTTTTTTGGTCTCTGTAACATTTTTTCTTTCTTAAAGAGACCAGACCACCCTGTAGGGGGATCACCTCCTCCTAGGAGACAGACCAGCCCGAGATCTACCCTACCAGAGCTCAGCTTGCTCTGGGCTCCATCAAACTCTGTGCAGAACCGAGAGCTGGTTAGCGTAGGTCAGGATATTTCAGGAAAGCCAGGCTCCCTGTTGCAAAGAGCACAGATAACTCTGCGACAGCGACAGAATAATTACAGTCGTGGCTGGTTTGCAGAATGAATCACCCAGGGCTGTGGTGGCATTCCCTGAGTTCACAATGAAGGTAAATTCCTGCCATTCCCAAGTTGTAGGGGGTGTTTCTGAAACATGTATTGAACCTGCGTTTTCAACCAGGCTCTTTCCCATGTCACACCCCGACTCCGGGGTAGGGGACATATTATCATATCCCTTGTTTAGATGTGGAGGAGGGTATTCCAAGATATGAATAATTTCCTCAAGGCTCAAGGTTAGAAATTTACAAATTGATGAGCCTTGCGGAGCATTTTATATTTTATATGTTAGGTAAAACACCATGTTATTCACAGAAAGCCAGGGAATTAAGAGAGGCTGCACTAGGGGGGCCGGTGCTTTGGGAGTTCAGGAGGGCAAGGGTTCCCTGTCACCTGCATGACTCCTCTGAGTTAGGGGCGAGGGCCTGTCTGTCCTGTGAACTCCCTCCAGGGCCAGCAGTCAGGTGTGTTGCTTTAAGAAGATGCGTAAAGATTCCAGTAACGCTTGCCTGAGATCACCAAGCAGAGAACCAGGTTTCTTGTTTTTTCCAATGCTTTCCAGACGGAGTTCCTTTTCTCACAGGTGAGGACGGGATTGTGTTCACTTCCAAGGTTGCATCCTTCCCGGAGCTTCCCCATTCAGCCTGTTTTACCTCTTTCATCATGGACGCAGCTCTGCGTGGATCTCACTCACAAACAGGGTGATGAGAGACACAGATCAGTAACTAGCTTGTTTTCTTAATACAGATGTAATTTAATTTTCCTTCTTGTAAGGAGGCCAGAGGTACCTGCGTTTGTTGTCTGTGCAGCAAATACATTTTACTTTTTTTTCTGCCTAAAGTGTAGAGTTTTCAAGCCCATGTCATGGGTCAGGGCATGCTGTTTTTGTTGTTCAGTTGCTAAGTTGTGTCTGACTCTTTGCAACCCCAGGGATTGCAGCATACCAGGCTTCGCTGTCCTCCACTGTCTCCCAGAGTTTGCTCAAACTCATGTCCATCGAGTGGATGATGCTATGCAACCATCTCATTCTCTGCCACGCCTTCCCCTTTTACCTTTAATCTTGGGTGTATTCTGGTACAAGGAGGGAAGTTGAGCCACAGGATGCTACGTGAGACCTGCTCGCCTTGCACGGCCCACAGCTCAGAGGGAAACCAAAGGACGCCCTGGCAGCTTGTCCATGGGTGAGGTCTTGGTTCCTCAATCACTGCCTTATGGGGAGCATTTTCTCCATACAATACCCCTGGGGCCCCACAGATATCACAGAGAGCAGTTTGTCCCCATGTTTTTATCTGGCTGCTCTAGAATGAAACATGGATCCCCTTGCTCAGACAGAATCTCTGATGGGACTTACCACCCTATTCACAGCATTCTGGGCATCCCTGGTGGCTCAGCGGTAAAGAATCCACCTGCCAGTGCGGGAGAAGCAGGTTCAATCCCTGATCTGGGAAGATGCCCTAGAGAAGGAAATGGCAACCCCCTCTAGTATTCTTGCCTGGAGAATCCCATGGACAGAAGAGCCTGGGGTTGCCAAGAGTCGGACATGACTTAGCAATTAAAACAACTCTCAGCATCCTTTTTTTTTTTTTACTTACAGCTATTAAGCTCTTCTTAACTCAGGGTTTGGAATGTTAAGACAGTCCCCCAGTCTATCATGCTTCTTTGTCATGTATCTACAGCTCCACTTTGCTGGAGTTGGGTTGAAGAGATCTTTTTCTAGAACATTAGTACATATTTTTCAAGTTGCAGAAACAGCCTATTTCTACTTGGCCACTTCTCTGAAGCCCTATGCCTATCTGTGTTACTGTTTTCTTTTTAATTGTGTAGTTTATAGTCTCCATGCAGATACAGAAAGAAATTGGCCTGTAGGGTAGGTTACAGCAGATCCAATTTCATTGGCAGGGAGCCATGCTTACAGAAACACTCAAAATATTGCTGTTTGAGCCGTAAGTGTTTATTGATTATTTGGCCAGGTTCTTTATATTTCCCATGTTCTTTCCAGTTTCTGCCCCTTGGGACCAGGCTTGTCACTGGGCACTGGAAAGGTGGCTTCTTACTGCCCATCAGCTGGTCTCCATTGTCCTTTTTCTGTAGCTTTTCATTCTGTCTCTGAGAACTGTAAGATATTGGCCCAGATGGTGCTTTAAGACCCAGTGCAGCATTGGAAAGCTGTGGACTATTGGACTTCAGATCTTGATGGTGTGTTCTTAAAATTTACCATCCAAACTGGGACACTTTTCAGAGTATAAGGGTGCTCTTAGTGATTATACTAGAATGAGAGGTAAACGTAGAGTAGGACTCTCCCCGGAAACTGGGTGCACAGCACGTAGACACTGATTTTGGACAACAGTATTTTTATGATACCTGCTCTAGGTTGCTAATTTTAGGGTTTTAGGCCATCCAGAGTAAGCTAAAAGGACAAGATTCAGAGTTTGAAGAAATTCAAGTTCTGTGTGGTTTCCCCTAGCCGTGAGTTATATTTTTAAATGTGTTTTTGACACATAATAGAATATTTCTCAGCGCCTGGGAAACAACTAAAAATCAACCTCAAACGCGTTCGCTCGAAGCATTTGAAACCTCTCGGTAGCTTTGAGGAGCTATGCTGAGCTGTTGATTTCTGCTTTGCAAGATTCTGCGGAGGAACTGTAAGCTTTAAGCATGTAGGGTGTGTGTGTGTGAAAATGAACTTCTGAGTAGGGGGAAATATTGGCATTTCCCCCTACTTATTTCATTTACACATGTGAAGATGATGACATTTTTTGGTGTAATGTTTATCCAAGATGAGAAGCTTTACATTGGGATCAAAAGGGGCAAAAAAAAAAAATGTTTTTTTTTTTTTTGGTACCATTAACAGGGGTAAAAACAAAGGGTAAAAATCTAAGCCCTTCATTTTTTAGGATGGGAGGAAGGGAATTGGTACATTTAACTGTAGTATCTCTTTTCTCTAAAAAAAGAAGAGAAAGAAGAGAGGTGAGGGAGAATAGAGTAAGAAGTTATGAAAGGAGTAATGAAAGAATGATAGGAAATAGCATAAAAAAATTAAAAAATTTAAGTGATATATTATAGACTTTTGGGAAAACTCCCATATGGACTAATCATGGCGCTTGGATAGGAATTCCAGTCCAAGTGCTGGGAGGGTAGTCTTGGATCTGCTGTTTCCACTGTCTGTGTCATCTTTTCTGGATACTTTATGTCCTGCACAGGTCAGGGCAACCCAGATGGAATAGTCCCTGTGCTCCAGGGGCTTTCATGGCCAGTAGTGCAGGAAGACCATTACTTGAACTTGTAGAAGTACATGGGGGTCAATGATTGTTTATATTTTCCGTCTGTTGGGTGCTTTCTTCCAACACTTCTAGGCTAGAATAATTTCTTGGGTCAGCTTCAGGGAGAACATGGGTATTTCAAAAGCATTTGAAAGAGGTGCTAAAAACATGGAGAGGATTATTTTAAATAGAATAGCGTGGGGAGAATGCTGAAAGTTTGGAGTGAAAGAAAGGCTTACATAAATATGAAGAAAAATACCTCGATTGTAGAAAGAGAAGAGAGACAGAAGTGTCAGGTCAGGACCCGCGTGAGAACCTTTTGCATCTCAGGATGAATTTTGCCTTTGAAAATAGGGAGATTTTAAGAAAAGAGCAGTGTTATTAAAAAGGCTTATGAGAGAGCTGTTGTCTTTTTTATTTTTTTTTGGTAGCATTACTTTACCTCCCACTCATACTGTTAGTTGTTAAAACCTCTGTATCAGTTTATCAGAATAAGCGTTAAACCTCAGAGAAGATGACAGAATCAATCAGGTACATATTTTCAAGGTACAAATGCAAAATAAGAATCTAGGTCAGGCCAAAGGTTCCTAACCCTGATGAGTGTTTGTAGATACCTGGTTTTTGAAGTGTGTATTTAGAAACTCCTACTATGTGCTGGTATTATACATGCACTGAGTTAAAGATATTTTTGTGCAATTACAGTTTTGTACTCAGATAATCACTATGATTATCCATGAGAGTGTGTGATTGAGTCTGATGTTCAAATACCTTTCAGAAAATCCACTACAGGGAATTTTCTGTGGGAAAATTTCCATGTGTTGACTTCTATACTTCTAGTATTAATTTTTCTTTCTCCTATATTTGAGGTTCCCTGCCTAGGGTTTTTTTTGGGGGGGTGGTTATACATTATTCATTGGTTATCTTATTTCACTAAAATGCTAATTAAATGCCTGGAATGCAGTGAGGGTTTATGAATGATAAAGGGAGACCTCTTAGCCTCCTAGGATTACATTTTGTGTTCTAAGTCACATGTCCACTCTTGGGGACCCATCACTGCCTGGAGAGCCAGGAAGCCTGGATTCTAGCCATGGTTTTGCAACCATTTGTCTATGTGGCCTTGAGCAAGTAATTTCCTTTCTCTGGACCTCAGACTCTTCAGTGGTGAAATAAAACTCACTGGAGAAGATGACCTGTAAGGTTTCTCTTAATACAGATAGTTTATGACTCTAAATAATATTTGAAATAACTCAGGCTGTGAGAGAGCATGAAATGTCATTCAAGAGGTGAGCAAAAACGGGGATATTTTTCTCTGGATCCCCAGATTCTGTTAATCACAGTTCCATCCTCGAGATGATTTTGAGTTCATCTGCGAAGATTACCGTCCACTGAAAGAGGCATTGGGGGTTGTCCCAGGCCTTGCTTACAGTTGGAAAAATGCATGTCTGGGGTGATGCTGGACCAGGCATCACACCTCCCTCTTGGTTCCCATTCATGAAACAGCTTGCTATTTCCATCAACCTTTGCTACGGCTGCAGTGGGAAGCAACTCCAGTCTGACGGGGGTGGGGTCTGCTCTGGAGGAAGGTGATTCTGCGGGTCCATGGTCCCAGCTGCGTCCCCAGGGCTGACTGAGCCTGTGAGCTGAGCCAGAGCTGCTTTATCTCAGCTGCCCTTCTCAGAGTACTGCTCTGGGCGTAAACAGTCGCCTCCTGCAGCAGGAACGCGTTCTGCTCAAAGCCACTCCGGTGAGGCCCCAGTCTCCTGTTTGTACCCAAGGAGGGGCCCAGTCCTTGGCTGCTGGGCGCTCAGGGATAGGGGTCTGGCCTTCCTACAGGGCTGGCTGCCTGGGGATCCCAGCTGCTCTGGTTTCCCCAGGTCCAGGAAGCTGAGAGTATGTGCTGGGGTGTGGTGAGCGTAGGCTGCTGGCCTTTCAGTGGCAGTGGAGGAATGGCGCCTGTATACAGCTGTTATCTGAAAATCAAGTTCTTGATGTTATTGCTGCATTTTGGGTCTGACCCAGGTGCCCTTTTCTTTCAGGAGCAGGGACCTTAGATCAGCGTGCAAGTTTGGTGGAAAAACTGATAAGAGGGCAGAGTTGATCCCTGTGTACTTGTGTAGGCATCTCTCATCTCATTTTTATCTATTTCTTTTTTTCTTTTCTGTTAGTTGTTGGATGCCAGCTTACTAATGTGCCAAGAATCTCATTCTTTTATGGCATCTCTAATAGCTGAGTATTATTCCTGTCTCCCAGATGAAGCATCTGTGAGGCTAAACAGTGTGCCCACGGCCACACAGTGGGTGAGTGGAGTTTAGATTTAAGTCCAGCTGTGTTTCATGCCAGAGCTCACCCTTCTCAAAAATATTTGGGTGTTTGTGTACTTGGGGAGATACTAAGATCTGTTTGTGCATATTGTTTACTATTTCACTTCTTGCTTGGTCCTGATCCCATAGCATTTTGCAGTTTGACATGTGACTTCCACCTCTTTGAGGTCATCCCTGGAGTTACCATTGTGTTAACAAGTGGGGAAACTGATGCCCATTTGTGATGGCAGGTTTCTTTCCCAAGGTGACTTGGTGAGTAAGGGGCACAGTTAGAACCAGAAGCTGTTGTTCTCCAAACCCCTGGGCATTTCCACTTGGCCACATGCATTTTTAATCTTTTCTTGAATTGATGAGAACATGGTATAATAACATTCATCATTACTGCTACGGCTGCTAAAGATTAGCTGGAGGTAGAGATGTTAAGAGAACATTCTCTGCTCTCTTGCTAGAGAAATGTCACTGCATATTTTCTGTATGCTTAGTGGATCGCCTGTCCACAGTCGGCTAATTACTGAGCTTTGAGTAGGTGGCACAGATTACGATGACACGGGATCTGGAAATTTGCCCAGCTTTCCATGATGCAGACACTGGACAAACTTTAAGTAGGATGGTAGGTTAGTTCTTTCTCAAGAAGTTAAAAAGAAAAAGGTGAGTTACCCCATAGACTTCTAGACAAATATGCAATTCTCCTCTAGGGGCAGGCTGAACCTTGGACTTTGAGAAATACACTTTATTTTATTTTTACTTACTCTAAGGAGTTTGGGAAAGAATTCCTGTCCAACCTCTGTTTCGCTAGGTTGAAATATATGCACAATTGCTTTGGTCTTCTGAGCCTCAGTTTACCCTTTTTTAGCAAATGAGGTCCATTTTAATGATGAGCAGCAATTTCAGGTAGCCAGAGGAACACTTCAAGATAAAAAATAAAAAATGACACTTTCCCACAAAACACAGTAGGAGAGGCAAAGAACTGTGCCAAAGAGATGTACAAGATTTACATTTTCCATTTTCTTCCCCATTAGTTTCCACTTGGGACAGGGTTCTTTGGTCTGGCACCAGGTATATATACACTTGGAGTTGACTGAAGTTATATGAGATTGTCCCCTTAAAACAAAGTGTTGTTCCTTAGCAATAAAAATAAGTGATCTCCCCCTCCCTGTTTTGGTCATTCTAGAAGCCAGAGCATTCCAAGACCAGATACTACACGGGGAAAATAGCCCCTTGGCCTGTTGCTGTTTCCTTGAGAGTGAGTTTAATCCTAAATGGCCAGCAATGTCCTGGCCAGGGTTTGGGGCAAGGTCTGGATTCTCAGGGAAGAGGAGCAGGCAATGGGTGTAGAGCCTGGTATACCTGATTGTAGCAAACAATAGGAAACAATAGGGTTATTTGGCATTTTTGAATTTGGGTGCTAACTTCAGTCTTGTCAGAAAGATTTAGTCTTGCAAAGCAAATGTTCGTGTGACTGCCAAGGGTGTCACCGCTTGCAAACGGGGTGCAGGCCTCCACTTCTGAGTCATTTTGGTTAGACCTACGGAATCCTCGGTCATCCCTTTTCCTGGTTGAGCATTTTCTGTGCTGACGGCCAGACAGGTGTACCCAGATAGGGGCTCATCCCCTTCTACCTTTTACTGCCTGGAATGAGAGTCAGGACACCTGATTTGCTCTGAGCTGCCGGGTTGAGCCTCCTGTGTGTTGAGCCTCCTGTCTGTGTTAGCTATCAGCTCCGCATTCCCTGGAAGCAGGGCGTTCCTGGGCAGTGAGCTGCCTTTGCTTGGAGAGACTGGGAGCATTAATGAGCTCACGTTTACAGACTCCGGAGGCATGGGTGATGCAAGGAACACTATTAAATCACTAGAAGAGTTGATAACAACGTGGCCATGTTGAATACCTAGGAACTCTCTGAGGGTGAATCGTGTGTGTGTACAGGAAATGCATCCTTGATTTCACATCAGATCACGAGGTCAGTCTTACACCTGCCTTGCCTCCTAATGGGAACCAAACGTGCTGCCAGATGCTTGTTTTTGGTCTCTGTATGTATCTGCGCCTCAGTTTGGGGGCCTGAGAGAAGTGAAACTAACAATTCTGCAGTACCTACTATGTGCCAGGCCCTTGCAAAATGTTTGCACAAATAGCTACATTCTTTAAATAATCCTAGGAAGTTGGTATTTTCTTTTTATTTTTAAAAAATGTTTCTTAAAAATTGTTTTTATTGAAGTATGGTTGGTGTACAATATTATGTAAGTTATGGGTGCACAGCAATAGTGATTCATAATTTTTCAAGGTCAGAAGTCATTGATAATTATAAAAGGTGAGCTATATATGCCCTGCGTACAGTATCTCCTTATCCTTTGTTTTATACATAAGAGTTTGTACCAAGATTGGTGGTTTAACCTCCCTTATGAAGGTAAGAAATGGAGCTCCAGAAAGGCTGTCATAATTTCCCCAAGCCCATAGAACTTTCAAGTCATACATTTAAACTTAGATCTTCCTAATTACAAAGTTCTACCAACTTAGAATCTGTTTGGAGAGAAAATTTCCTAACATTCTCATCAGAGGCTTTGATTCTTGACGCATCCTTCTCAGCCGTGTGCTCTTTTGGGCTCCTCATTAAGCTCAGGCTAAGGAAGAAAACATCCAATCTATCTATAAATATAGACCACTGGGCTGTGAAATAGAGAGGAAGCCAAAAACATAGTGCCCATCCCTTGCATGTGCATTTTCAAAAGTGGACAAATGAAACGTGGGTCCCTAAATTTACTCAACCTGTATAAGGAGAGATGGGGCATTGGCCTCCACGTTCCAGATTGGGAAACCAAGGAATAAAGATAGCCCCCCACCCTGTGCTTGAGAATCCTCCAGGCAGCGGATATTCAGAGGCACACGTCTAACTCTTAAGTGCACTTGATGCAACAGGAATGTTTGTAGAAAAATAAACACATGCATGGGAGGAATCAGTGTCTATATGATTGACCTATAGCGTTCACCTCTGATTCAGCTGGAGATTTTTTTTTTTTTAATTATCTCTTTATTTCTGGATTTCTGAAGGCCTCTCTTAGGGAAGCCTTGTGGCTTTTCCATGCCCTCACCTGTGATGGATGAGCTGATAGGAGAAATGTGAAAAGTCCGGGCTGGCTGCAGTGTCTCTAAAGGGTTTGCAGAGCTGGATGAACAAAACAGCAGTTTCATGTTTTAGATGAGTTGGGGTCCTGGCAACTTGTTTCTGGCTTCACAGGGTAGGGTGAAGCCTGCGTTGCTCACAGGCATTGACTGCAGACAGCAAGGGAGACCAAGGGTGAGTCCAGTGTCCCAGGTCCCCAGCCACCTGCTTTGTAAGAAAAGACTATCAGTGTTTTTATGGGCAAACCAGTTTCAAGGAATTAGTGTTTGAATTTCCAAAAGATGGTGCATGATACACAGGAGACCCCTCCCACACAAATAACCCCACGAATCTATTTGAGAGTCTTCTTCAAATTCCTGTTCTAACGGAGTCTACGTGCAGTCCGTCCTTTCAGTCATGAGTGTTCGGTTCTTATATTCATCAGGTGGTCTGTTTATTCCGAAGGTTTCTTAGCATCATCTTAAGATACAGATGCATTCTCTTCCCGTTTGGTAGAGGAGACCTGATCGTTGCAGGGGAGGGACCTATCACTGGGTGGCTCCACAGAATGTCTTCTTCATCCATGAATCCCACAGCCTCTCACTCATGATGTTGGTTGTGATGTGGTCTCTCCCTGCAGCCACTGCCCTGCCCTGAAAAGAGCAGGGTTTGGAGGTGAGACAGCCCTGTGCTTGAATTTTCTGCTTGCTAATGTGCCCTTAGGGAAAGTTTTTAACTTCCCAGAGCCTTCCTTTTATAAACCTTACAAAGGAGGTCATCCTAAGGAGCTTTCAGGGCTCTTGTAAGGGTTTGAGAGAATTCTCGGAGGACACCTGTCGGCTGACACAGGGTCTCGTGAATGGTGTTGTTATCCTCTGTCTCAGGCTGCCGTGTCCGTACAGATGTTCTTTGCTGACAGTGCTGTTGCTGCTTCAGTGGTTGTTAGGACTGTGGTTACTGTGAACCTGGTTACAGAAAATTTTCCACTCGACACCCCCATAACCGAGGGGGGCCAGACCAGTCCCTGTGGCTGCTGGTATGTTTTCTTTCTCTCACGCACACTTAACCAAACTCGAGCCAGGCCTCAGGTCCCACGAGTCCAGCTCTAAAGCAGCGTGTTCAGGCCCTGGCCAGGTCAGCAGGGCCGGTTCTTGGAATTGTCGTTATCAGGATATTGAATTATTTTAATTGTCCTCCTCCTCTTTCCTGGGAGTGACCTAAGTATGTGAGGTTTAGGAGGAAACCTCTACAAACCTGTCAGTGTAGGCGGCCCGGAGTAGAACTGCCTCCTCCAGGCTGCCCTCCCGGGGTGAGCCTGCTGCTGGGGAGGGCCAGGTCAGTGAATCCACTTGGCAGCCTCCTAAAGCGAATAAGCATCAGATCAGAAAAAGCCCACTGGCCGTGCTTTCTTCTCCATACCCTATGTCCCCACTGTCCCCCAGCAAATGCCCAGCAGACCTCACCTCTCTGCCAGTTCTAGTAGGCTTTTCCACTAAAGCGCTTTGCCCCTGAAGATGCCTTCAGTACCCTGTACCTCTGGAGTCTGCCCGTGCCAATTGTCATGGTTGATTTACAGGCAGAATCTGGCAGCTGGAAGAGGGATCCTGTGTCTTTAAACGGCTGGGCTGCAGTGTGTTTAAATGTGCTTGCTAAGCCAGTGACTAATTCAGTATATTATAAAGCGGCAATGAGCAGGCTGCCAGGGCAGGGCTGGATCCAATTGGAGCGGTGTGTAAGGCTCAGAGAGTTATTTCTTGAATTTCGCCACCCCACCAGTCTCTGGAGCAGACTGGACTTCTCATCTGTCTGTCCCTTGCACCAGAGTCGGCTCTTGCGTTCTCCGGGTTCCCATGCTGCTCCTGCCCCCTCCCTCCCCTCCTGGCTCCCTCCCTCCAGTCAGTCCCTGGGTCAGTTTATTTACTCATCCGAGGGTGGAGCCGAGGGTGGAGCTGAGCGGGTGCACAATCTGAGTCAGGGTCCCAGGAACCAATCATAATTGCTCTGGGGCATTCCAGGGGCCCAAACTCAAGATCCCTCCTGGAAAAGAATTTTCCAAAAGGTCCCTTTTGGTCACAAGTGTTGTGACTGCATCTCTCTTGGTTCGGGAGTTGGTCCAGTGTTTGTTTGCCTGAAACCTTTTCTGTCTGCCTTTCCTTTTCTCACCCTCCTACCCTTCCTGGGATTGGGAGAGAAACCTCCAGAAAGAGCCAGTCTGATGGAGACTTCCTTCTTCTAAAAGCCTTAAATGTAGAAATGTACAAATGCTCCTGTCACCTTCAATGAGCACTCAGGCAGCCTCTTCTGGAGACAGCTTGGAGTGAGGGGAACTTGGGGGGATCTCTGCTTGTCTCCTGGAGTCCATGGCCTCTCGCTTGGTCCTTGTGTAAATGCTCCCAGGAGCTGTAGACCCCAGACGTCCGCCTCCCGAGTGTCTCCCCTGTCTCCCGTGAGGCCCGTCTGCTGTCTCCTGAGGCTTTCCTGGGGCTGAGGTCACATCCATGTCTCGTCCCTCTCATGGATGCCACCCACTCGGCCATGGCCCTTGACACATTGGCCCCCTCTCCTTCGTCAGCCCCTACACTCTGGACGTCAGCACCCCTGCCCTGCTGCTTCTGGAACCCAGCCCGTTACTTGGCCTCTGTCATCCCCACAGCTTGTCCTGAGCAGTAAGTGTGGAGCTGCTGTCTGTGTGCTTCTGTGGGGTTTGTTTATTCCACTAGAGGGAAGCTCCCGGGGCAGGGTGCCTATCTCCCTGTCCCCGAGGTATTCCCACTGCAGGGAAACTCCTGGGGCAGGGTCCCCGTCTCCCCATCATCAAGGTATTCCCCTTGCAAGGAAGCTCCCAGGACAGGGTCCCTGTCTCCCCATCATCGAGTTATTCCCACTGCTTGGATCATAGCAGGCAGATTGCTAGCTCTTTGAAAAATACTGTTTTTTAAATTGAGATGTAATTCGCTTAATATGAAATTCTCCATGTGCAAGTATACAGTTCAGGGGGTTTTATTCCATTCACAGAGTTGTGCAGCTGTCACCGATCACTGGCTCTGGGACGTTTCCATCACCCTGATAGAAGCCCCAGTGACTCTTTTGGAATAAAGGTGTGCTGGCCAGGCTGTCCAGCAGGGCCCAGGGAACGTGGACCCGCGTCTCTTGTTGAGAGCCCCTGCTGTTCTTCCCTGATGCTGCGAGTGAGCACACAGCCAGACGCCTGGGAGAGCTGGGGGCTCGCCGGCTGTGGCTCCGCCAGGCAGGGAGCTGGTGTCTGGGCAGATAGTGAGCCCTTTCACTAGCAGCAGGGGTGTTCCGTTGTCCGACTTGGGGCTGTGGTGGCTGCAGTTTCCTAATGGCTTCCTGATGCGGCCAAGCCACTTACCAGGAGCGGATGAAGGCTGCGCATCCCTCGTCCCACTTCCATCTGTCTCTGTCCCACCTGAGGCCTTGGACGGAGACCAGCTTCTGCTCCCTCCCTTTGCATTGATCCTGGCTCCTCTGCTCTCCACCCATTGGCCTATTGGGCCCATCGATCTGGAGATGGAGGTCTGCCTGGCGACTTTTCAACCTCTTGGGTTTGCCCCTGAGAGAGGCCTCAGAGGTTGTCTGCTCCGGGCCGACGTGGGCCTCCAGGGCCACCGAGGGGCTGTCAGAATGCCCCGGGCTGGGTGTCTGGGGCCTCATTCTAAAAGGAGAGGAAAAAAAAAAAAAAGGAGGTTCCAAGAGACCACAGCACAACCCTTAGCTCTCTGCACTCTGAGTGCATTTTCCGTTAGAAAGCGACCTGCTTGTATCGCTCCGGGTCCTGGCCTTTTTGAGTTGGACCTGTGGCCTCATTAATTAGATGCATCAGGCTCAACATTCAGGCTGGACGCCCCTGATTTTATGCTCTGCCTTTTCAGTGGGGATTGGTTGTGGCGTCTCAACGCTGTCCACCATGCCTGCCTTCCTGTACCACCGGGACTGGAATTGACCCAGTGGTGATCTCTTTATTCAGTGCTTTTTAGAAGGAGGTCACTGGATCACTGAAGTTAACTGCCACCTTCACTCTTTCTGGATCGAGAGGAATAGGACTGCAAATTTTAGAACCGTTGGGCATAGAGGTTTAGTGTAGCTGAAGTTGGGTTTTGGAGATTCTTGCTTTGTGGTCCCCGGCATTCAGCTGAGATCCCTGCTGGAAGGGAGATCTTTTCCAGGGGAGTCTGACCATTGTGGTTGAAAACATAACACGGAGGAAGAGCTGATCCCATCAGGGGCCGGTTATATCCCAAGTCACATCTATTATACCTTTGGGTGGCTTGTTCCTCTGTGGTCAGCATAAACCTGGGGAGGAGGAGAGTTTGTTGAGAATGATGCCCAGGGCTTGTTAGCAGCAAAGAGGAGAGAGGCTGTCTCCCCCCCAATCCACTGTGAAAAGGGAACAGAGCAGAGGATGGAAAATACTGGCCAGGGAGCCAGGAGGTCTAGAATTAGTAACCACGTGACCATGTCACCTTCCTGAGCTTTGTTTTCCCCGGGTGATGTCTGAAGCCCCCTCTAACCCAGCGCGTTCTGGAAACTGGGTCTTGTGGGCCTCCTGACCAGTGCCTGTGCTCACCCGCCCCTAATGTCTCCGACAGCTTCCTTTCATTCATCTTATAATTACGTTGAGTTCCCTGGAAGGGAGAACATCCCTCCAAGGGCTTGTTAAAGCTTTATAGCGAATTCTGTGAATTCCTCTTGGCCCTTTTTGTTCCTGGATGAGCTGTGAGCATCAGATAACCACAGGGAAGGCAACAGAGAGGAAACAGAGGCGAGGAAAAGTGTGAAGCCGCCAGTAGGGTGCACAGGGTACCCGTTCCTGCCCAAGGCTGTGGAGAAGGCCAAAGCAGAATAGATTTCAGGGCCGAAATTCTAGATCAGGAATAAACAGACCTGGGAGCAGCCTGAGATGCTGGGTTTAACAGGGAACCTGGTGGTTTAGGGAGAGGGCCCAGATTTCCTTAAAGCTCTCTCTCAGGCTCCTAAGTACCTTCTTAGCAGCTCAGGAAACCTGAGCCGGGACGCTGAGATTAGTCCCTAAACCCCTTAAAGCAACAAGATTTCTGATTCCTCATTAGGGACAGACATTTGGATTTCCTGAGCTGACCGGGGCCATTATTTCATGAGTGGTTGAACATTATAAAGTCTGATGCTGTGAATTCCAGATGCTCCACGCTAGGCTTTCACATTGGTCTGGGGTGCATTTAGCTGGTGTGCGTTTTGGTGGCTTTAGCAGGCGTCTTGGAAGACTGTGATAGGTCCAGAGAAGGGCTGTCTCACACGCTTGCCAGATACACTATGGGTGGGAAGTTCTGCCTGTTCTCTGGTATCAGTCTCTTCGGGGTGGGAACAGGCGCTTCTCTTCCTTCTTCCTGTTCCTGCCACGTGGCTCCCACGTGGTTCTCTTGAATGACACTGGGATGATTCAGCAGGGCCCTTGGAGGAGGAGTTTCCCTTGTGGTTCAGCTGGTAAAGAATCCGCCTGCAATGCAGGAGACCTGGGGTTTGATCCCTGGGTTGGGACGATCCCTGGAGAAGGGAAAGGCTACCCACTCTAATATTCTGGCCTGAAGAATTCCATGGACTGAATAGTCCATGGGGTCGCAAAGAGTTCGACACAATTGAGCAACTTTCACACTTTGGAGAAGGGGATGATAACTTAGCCTGTTGGGAGCAGGAGTGGGGAGGAGTCAGAGAAGCACTGTTTGAGGTTCTGGGCCAGGTTCAGTGACCCCAGCACCCACTTAGTTTAGTTTAGTGCATTTTAGGGGGTCAGATATTTCACCTCGGTTTCAGTCTCCACCATCTGCTTAGGACAGAAATGTTTGCGTGTCATGGTCTTGTAGGTGGTGTTGGTATTTCAAGTTCATAAGACCACTCTACAGATGGTCTGACATGAACGTCTGGACCCCTGTACTTTTTAAAAAAAAGTATCACTTCCTTTATTTTGGGCTCCTAAAGTCAAAAGGAAGATTAGAACTAATACTCAGTTTACCATAGATGTTTACTATGCTCAATGCAATAATGCGCCTGGTACTTTTGAAGTCAACAGAGAGAATGTGGGCCAGGGAAGGAAGCCAGTACATGACTTCTAACCATTCTGTGGTTATAGTGGCCCCAGCCCTGAGCACACTGGCCCTAGCCCTGGGCGCTACTTGCCTGCTCTGTGCTTAAGCTTTAAAATGATAAGACCTTTAAGTGCCTACCTCCAGCTCCCTCTCCCTGCGGTGACCTTGTTGTTGTCCTTTAGTCGCTAAGTCATGTTCAACTCTTTTGCGACCCCGTGGACTGTAGCCCATGGAGCCAGGGTCCTCTGTCCATGGGATTTCCCAGGCAAGAATACTGGAGTGGGTTGCCATTCCCTTCTCCAGGGGATCTTCTTGACCCAGGGGTTGAACCTGTGTCTCCTTCACTGGGAGGTGGGTTCTTTACCTCTGAGCCACCAAGGAAGCCCTGCGGTGACACTACTTGGGATATTCTCAATGAAACCCCCTGAGCTATTTAAATGAAAGGAAAACGATCTTATTCAGCTTCCTTTCTACCTGTTGGTTTTTCAGGAGCAAGGAGGTTGGTGGCAAGAGCTTGGAGGCATGAGTGGGGGAGGTTTTTCCTTGGAGCGGGGTGCATCTAGATGAATCCGTGGCAACATGGATTCTTGCCTTTGGGACGTTCCATCTTTGCATATAGGATTCAGAAGGCTGTAGGGCTGGACTGGATCCAAAGGAGCAGTTACCGATTCTGTGGGTTACAGGAGGGCTGCTGACAGGACTCACTCCTGGGTCTCCATGCCTCCCTCCCTGGCCCAGATTCGGCTGGTTTTCTTCAGTCTGGTGTCTGTCACAGGCTTATACCACCATGGCTGGTCCTTGTTAGAAAGCCTCTTGAAGGATTAAGACTATAAGTAACACAGATGGGAAGGATTAAAATTGTCACTCCAAAGTTCTGTCAGAGCTGAAGATGGCATTTTCAGAAAAGAGAGAAACTGTTCAAAGAGGATGAAGCAAAGGGCAGTCTGAGGCCTTTGTTGAGACATGGGGTACACATACCCATGAAGATCAGCCCTCAACTTCTTAATGCTCAGGAGAATCGAGGAGGGAGCTTTGCCCTGGAGAATCTCTCTTAGGAGGACTCCAGCCAGGTGTGGTGAGCAGGCCTGTCGGGGCTGTCATCTTAGGAATGGTAGAGCTGACTGTCCAGTGGCCAGGCTTCCCGGGGCATCCTCCCCACTTCCCTTCCTTGCTCTGGGCTGGGCTGAGCGGCAGTTGCAGTCTGGACCCACCCCTTCTCCACATGGCCGTGTTTTTAGCAGTAGGCACGCACACTTCTTCACTTGGCTAAAGAGAGCCTTTAGGCTAAGAAGGAACTACTCTGCGAGCAAAAAAAAAAAACAACAAAAACCGGAGCCTATTTCTAAGCAGGCAGCGTTCTCGGTGACCTCATCTTCCTCCCAGCCCAGATCCAGTTGGAGCTGTGCGCACAGGGCAGAAATCCAGTTCCTCCTGTCTGGGACTCACAGTGGCAGATAAAAATAGACCAAGACTTTGTCTGCAGCCATTGTTCTCTAAGTGCCCATTGTTTCTGGAAGCAGAGTGGCTGGAGCATTGGAGTCTTAGGCTATGCTCTCTCTCTCCTTCTTTCCCTCCCCCTCCTGTCTCTCCCCCCACCCCCTTCCTCCCATTTTCCATCTTTCTTTCATTGTGCAGGTGTCTGAGTCCCAGCTTCTGCATTTCCTCAGCTGCCTTTGCCCTTGTCTGGAGCTCCCCAATGGGTAGATACACAGAGTCCACTGAAGATTTTGTCCAGCTCTTTCCGTTATATATTTGTGGCCAGAATGAGTACCTGAGGATGTGTAATTGATTGAGCAGCTAGACCCAAATGTTGATCAGCACATCAACATCAAACTGGCGTTATCTCTGGTGTTATGCTATGGGTCACAGAACTTGGTTGTTGACTTTTCAACATTTATACTGGGGGCTCAGATGAGAGAAGGATGCAGAAAGTCTACTTAATAAATTTCAAATGAGGCAACTCGAATAGGATGAGGACAGATTCATGGTCTAAAAAAGAGCTCTATGTATGGAAATGTGGATCTGAACAAGGTGAAGTTTAGAATGGATAAATGTAATCTTTGTCTGAGGTTAATAAGACTTAGTCAACAGGTGCAGGGCCTTCTCAGGTGACGCTAGTGATAAAGAACCTCCCTGCTAGTGCAGGAGACTAAAGAGACGTGGGTTCGACCCGTGGGTCGGGAAGATTCCCCTGGAGAAGGAAATGGGGTCACAAAGAGTCGGACACAACTGAAGCGACTTAACATACAGGCATGCAACAGGTGCAGAACTGGCTCAACCTCGGAACCTATGGAGGAGGTCTCGCAGGGCACTTGGAGCGGTTTTTGCAGTGTGGCCTTTAGAATGATTGAGGTTGGTCTGCACCAACAGAATTGCAGGAGTAGGCTGACCATCTCCATGTTCTCATTTGTCTCCTGAGAAGTCTGGTTCCCCCCGGGAATGTTTGCGATGCTCTAAAGGGACATGGGCATACAGGAATGCCTCCGGTGGGGCCATGGCCAAACCAGGACATCACCAGTGGATGAAGGAGCCAAGGAATTTTAATACCTGAGTGGAACTGATGACACAGGGGTGAGTAAAAGTACTGAAAAGCTGATAGATGAAAAAAGATGAAAATTCTACTGTGTCATTTCAACCAACAGTGCTCAGGCCAGTGGGTGGACATAAGAAGGCAGATTTTAAACTCAGCATGTACATGTGTTTTAAAATAATTATTGCAGTCCTAAAGTGAAATGCAATGGCTCAAAAAGTGTGGAGTGGCTGAATGTTGTAAGTGAGGACCGCTGTGGGCATTTCTAGGGAGTATGGCCACCCTGCTCTGGGTCCTGCCTTTCTCTGCTTGTCGTTACTCATTGCAGATAAGCCTTTGTGGGTGGGAAGCTTGGGGGTGATGCACACAGAGCGTATTGCCTCAGTGCCTGTGGTTGGCATTTTGAGAACGGTTGGCATTTTGAGACCATTTGTCTCTGCACTGGGAAAATGGACTTAGATATTCTTATTTTTTCATTGTGGTTTCGCTGGGTTGAAAACAGACAGTTGCACTGTGTGAATGTCTAGGAGTATGCTTTTCCCTTCTCTGTCCAGATTTATTTATTAAAAGAAAAACACATCTGCATAAAAAAGCCTTAGAACACAGGAAGAATGTCCACTTTGTTTTTCTTTCTGCAGCACCGAGACATGTGGGGTTTTAGCTTCCTCCGAGGGGTTTTTGAAGACTGGCTTTCATCTCCAACAAGGCTTTTTTTTTTTCCCATTGGAAAAAAACAGCCTTTTTTGGGGGGGGGTTTGAAAATGTATTTATATAATGTATAAATAAATAAGAAAGACAAGAGAGAATTTCCTTTCAAAATTTATGGAAAAATGCTGCTTTTTGAACATCATTAATTGGGAGTAAGTCTCTGACTCTTCCCAGCCCAGTTCTACTCAGCCATCTGTCCCTTTATTCTGGTTTAAAATGTTTCAATATTGGCTTCTCCTGCTTTTCCCTTTCTTTCCCTCTGTTCCTTTCTCCACCATCCATCCTTCCCCATCTTCACGGCCCACTCTGTCTCTCCTCTCCTCTCCCAGCTCCTCCCTGTCTGCCCCCTGCCCCCTACTCCTCCTGCCTTGCTCCCCAGCCCCTCTTCCTTCTGCTTTGCCTGGGTAGCTCTCAGTGACCAGAGCCCTCACTGGAATAAGCCTGTCTCTGTGTTTGTTTCCTGCGTGGGAGGGAGAGGCCAGCCTTGAGAAAACAGTTCAAAAGTGCAGAAAAACTCTACCTCTTCCAGCCTAAATAAATGGGCCCCACTCCGTTTGTTTGTCCAGATTTTTCCTTTGCCCACGGAGAAAACTGCCCGTCTTCCACCTTGACCAGCCCAGTCTTCCGGTGATGCTCAGATAGCCCCTCTGTGCCCGTCTTTCCCCCAGACCACGTATAGAGAAGTCTCGAGCCTCTGACTTGGGGTTCTGGGTGGGATGGGTCTTGGAGACTCAAGCTCTGGTGTTGCAGCTGCTGTTGGCCGAGTGGCCCAAGAATTGAGGCACTTCCAG
This sequence comes from Bos taurus, assembly GCF_002263795.3. Classification (NCBI taxonomy): domain Eukaryota; kingdom Metazoa; phylum Chordata; class Mammalia; order Artiodactyla; family Bovidae; genus Bos; species Bos taurus. The sequence goes on along the minus strand of NC_037356.1, from coordinate 31,862,139 downwards.
AAAGAACTTCCTCTGTAATGAGAATGATGGAGAAAATGAAAGGAGATGTTCTTATGTCCATCATGTCTGCCTCTCCTGCTTTTAACTCTTATTAATAGGTGGAAAGTACCCAGCTTTTGTGTCTGAACGTTGGAGTCTGAGTGCTGGTGAAGTCACTCGACTGGCCTGGTCACCTTGGTTCAGTCCCTTAAGGACCCTTTGTGAGCCTCCACCCCCTCACCTATGTAATGCAGAGAATACTGAACACTTGATTGTTTTCAGGCTCATAGTAGCATAGGGAAGAATACATTCTCCAAAATGTAAACCTCTTCTCAGATAGCAGCACCAAAAATGATGGGTGGGAATCAGGTGATGTGGAAACGAATCGGGCAGCCTGAGGAGCCAGCATCTCAAGGGCCTCACAGAGTGGAGCATCAAAGGGTTGTGTGTCAACTGAAAGAGCGGAAGCTGGGACAATAGCGAGACGTAGGATGTCAAATATTTTCCATAGTCTTCTTGAGTGGGGTTATGCTTTGCCACGTTGTTGCCAAAGCCTTCTGACCTTGTCATGAGTATTTTATTTGGTTGAAGGCAGGGCAGGAGTTTGCCCTGGCCCAGAAGTGTAAGATAGGTAAGAACTAGTGGGGTGCACACACCATGTGAAAGTGAAGCCAAAGTGTTAGTCACTCAGTCACGTCTGACTGTAGCCTGCCAGCCTCCTCTGTCCGTGGAATTCTCCAGGCAAGAATACTTGGGGTTATGGTTCCCTTCGCCAAGGGATCTTCTTGACCCAGGGATGAAACCCAGGTCTCCTGCTTTGCAGGCAGATTCTTTACCCTCTGAGCCACCAGGGACAGACCTGTGTTGCACCAGTCTGGCTGTCTGCAAACTTTGGAGCTCAAAGGGCCCAATGAGGGCTTTCCTCCTGAGTAATATGGAGACCCCGCCTCTGTGTTTTCCATGACAAAAGGAGTGACTCTATTCTGAGACGTTTAGGACTTATAAAATGCCTGGTGTGGAGTCAAGTGTAACTGTCTATATAGAAAATGATTTGAAATCTGTGATCTGCTCTGTAAATGGCTTTGAATGATTGTTTAGGAAATGTATTCTTTAAAGTAGGGTTCCCTGGTGGCTCAGATGGTAAAGAATCTGGTTGCAATGCCGGAGGCCTGGGTTAGACAGCCTTCCTTCTATGCAGGAATCTTAATCTCAATAATGAAAACATTCTTTTAAATTGTGAGCATGCTATTCATTTAAGGGCACATGCATGACTCGGGTAAAATGCAGTTTGGGTTCTGGCAAATGACAAACATGGAAAAAAGTTTTGAGCACAAGATTAGTTTTGTTTTGTGCCTTACTGACTCTAAGCTGGCATTCTTAGGAAGTTTTTAAAACCAAAAGATGTCTTAGGTCTTCTGGCTCCTAGAACTGTGAGGTGTTGTCATGGCAAAATACATAGATGATGATGCTACAAAAAAATATTTCCCCCTAGCAGATTGGAGGATGCAGAATAGGTAAGGAGTTTTTTTAGATAAAGATTCGGGGGTTGTCAATTTCCATGTATATCTCAGAATCTGATTTTTGCATTCATTTTTTCAGTTGCTTGGTTGTACTTGGGGAAATCTCCAGGTTCCTTCTCCTAGCTGCCTCTCTAAGCTTTGGGAAATAAAATTGTGTGTGTGTGTACTTAATTGCTCAGTCATGTCTGACTTTTGGAACCCCATAGACTGTAGCTGCCAGGCTCCGTTGTTCATGGGGATTCTTCAGGCAAGAATACTGGAGTGGGTTGCCGTGCCCTTCTCCAGGGTATCTTTCCAACCCAGCGATTGAACCCAGGTCTCCTGCATTACAGGCAGATTCTTTACCATCTGAACCATATGTGTATATATACATGTTTTTCTATTTTACAAGACCGTTCCTATTTTACCATATATGTGTATATATATATGTCTTTCTATTTTACAAGACACGTTTCAGTTCAAGAAGTCACCAGTAATTTATTGAGCACTTACTGGGCTTTGCACACCCAATGGCTCAATGGTAAAGAATCCATCTGCCAATGCAGGAGACGCAGGTGTGATTCCTGGGTTGAGATGATCCCCTGGAGAAGGAAATGGCAACCTACTCTGATATATTTGCTTGGAGAATTCCATGGACAGAAAAGCCTAGTGGGCTACAGCCCATGGAGTCACAAAGAGTTGGAGAGGACTGAGCGACTAAACAACAGGCTTTGGAATTTTCACACGTTTACTTTACTCCTTGCTGCCAGGCGGGTAGAGAATCCTAACTAGTAAAGGATGCTCTTGAGCTCTTAGTGATCCCTGAGGCCTGTCCCAGGCCCCCTCTCTGCAGGGCTGCTGGAGAAAGCACAGAATCAGGAGCCGTTCCAGCAGGGCACGCTCATTCAAGTATTTCTCCTTTCAGGCCTGTGCCCAGTGTTTGGGGTGGGCGATCTGAACTGTGCTAAGTAAGGAAAGAGCAAGAAAACGTAGCTGTGGGACCCAGGGGATGGTTCAGCTTTCTGGCCCAGCTCCTGGAGCGGAAGTGCCTCTCTGGGTTTCCCTGAACACCTGGGATTGATTTGGGGTTTGCTTCGACATGGAAGCATTTGCTGAGGTGGAGGACGGAGAAGCGGAGTTGGGGTGCGGGGGGAAATAAATCCAGTGATTAAAAATAGCTTGTGTGTGTCAGGTGCCTGAATGAATTGGGGAACACGCCCGCAGTCCCTTTTGTCTGGCAGGTCTGAGCTCCGTGCTGCCGAATTACAACCGCTTTCATTTGTCTTTCCTGCTCTCCTACCATGTAATGGTCAAGGGCTCATTGGAACCATGTGTGAGTCTGGTGAGTCACCAGATCCTCAGGACTTCAGCGGTAATCATGTGTTAAAACTCCTTTTGGGGGATGGGGAGGGTGGGGGTGGACGAGGGGAGAAGGGAGGGACTGAAGTCACTTCCTACAGATGTTCTGATGCTTGGCTGTCTCTGCTGCCTTGGTTCCCAGGCCGGGCTTCCCCGGTGCAGTCTGCAGGCTGCTTCGCCTCTCAGAGGACCAGCCCTCCTGTCCTAGGATAGCATCTCTGCAAGAAAAGGCATCGACCTTTGGGGTTGCCGCACCTCACCCTAGCAGTGTGCAGTATTCCCCGAGGCGGCAGGACAGGCTCCCAGTTTTGTTCAGCCAGGTCATTGGAGGATGAATTAGGAATTTTCTGTGCAGCTGCTTTCTCCTTCCTTCCTTTTTTTTTTTTTTAAAACTAGGTGACTTCGAGGGCGTTGGTAAAAGCGCAGTTGGTTTTTTTTCTAACTGATAAGGAAAATCTGTTTTGGGGACAGGGTGTCCCATTGTTTGGGACAGTGATGAACTGCCTGGTTGGGCTCGTCGGCCCATCCCGGGACACACCGAGCTCTTCTTGCTTTTTGCTGGAGCCAGGAATCCTGCCTGTCTCTCATTGCTTTGTCACTTCATTAGGCTTGTGAAAATGGGGCCGAGGGACAGAGGAGCGACATGGTTCCCTTCTTTGCATTAACCTCAGCCAGCAGCTTTGTGGGTTCTACTGACTCCCTCAGCAGGAAGTCCTGGCTTGCCGAGTTTCTAGCGCCTGTAACAATTAGGAGTGTAGGACAAAGGGGACCCTTCCTTCCTAGCTCCAACCCATCCTTCCATCAATGAGAGAGAGTTTGAGCAACATACTTTGTTCAAGTCTTCTGAGATATTAGCATCTCGATAGGGTAAGTTTTCTTAGGGGCCAGTAAGGATTTTCCAGGAACAGATAACTCCAGAGACAGTCACTAGCCACGGCTATTTTGCTGTCTCTGTTGACCTGAAGGACTAAAGGCGCCTCCTCTGTTGTTCCAGGCAGTCCGACATCTGCCCTTTGGGTGCTGGCCAGAATCTTCAGCCTTTTCTGCCCACTCCTAGACACTCCTAGTAAGTTCGTGAGGACGTTAGCAGTCAGGAAGGATTATCTCTGCAGTCTTCTGCTTGGAGGACAGGGGGGTGGAAAGGGTGATGGCTGACTACTGAACTTTCCAGTCATCCCTCTCTGATCCAGCTTCATCACTCTCCAGATCATGGTCGGGTTGCTTTTTAAAAGAAGCCCTGTGGTTCTAATGGGCCGATGATGAAATGTAGACCTGGATTTAAGCACCATGGAAAGTAATCTGAAGCCTTCTTTTCTTTTTCCGTGAGCTTATCTGTTTCTTGTAAGCTTTCATAGTATGATCCTCCTTTATCTCAGAAATATCCTCGTGACAATAAAGTATTTGTGGGTGAAATGGCATGTTGCCTAGGATTAGCCTTACTGTTCTCCTGTGTGTGTGTGTGTGTGTGTGTGTGTGTGTGTGTGTAGGGGAGATGAAGTAAAAACTGATAGTGTTGGTGGATTTTAAATACGGATTTATTACACTATTCTCTCTGCCTTGGTCTATGTTTAAAAATAAACCATAGGGGCTTCCCTAATGGCTCATTGATAAAGAATTCGCCTGCCACGATGGCAGGAGACATGGGTTCTATCCCTGGTCTGGGAAGATCCCACATGCCTTGGAGCAACTAAAGCCAGTGAGCCACGACTTCTGAGCCCACGCGCCCTAGAGCCCATGCTTCACAACAAGAGAAGCCTCTGCAATGAGAAGCCTGTGCACCGCGCCTGGAGAGTAGCCCCTGCGTGTCACAGCTAGAGAAAAGTCTGTGCAGCAATGAAGACCCAGCACAGCCAAAAATAAATAAAAAACATTTAAAAATTAAACCCTATGAGGGGTAGACACTACCTATCCACAGACCTCCTTTGAACAGGGCGTCGGTTGAGTGACTTTACCCAGTGTGATTATACTAGTGGCAAAACTGAGAGCCCATAGATTTTGACCAACAAGCCAAGGCAAGCCCGGTGCACGCCCTACTGTGTCTGTTCTCCCGCCTTAAAAATCTTCTCTTTCCACTTGTGACAATTGTCCTTTTTTCTTCTCCGGTTGAATGAGGTTTCTTCTTGGTCCTTTCACTTTAAGAAACCTATTTCAACCAGACTTTATGTAACAAATTAACCTTATATTATGTGCACAGTTGCACATCAGGGTGACTTAGGGGTGAGTGCAGACAGGGAAGGAGGCCAGGTTGTCATCTATCCTGTGTCACTTTGTATGAAAGGAAGGAAGCCTCACAACCCTTAGTTCCAAGAAAGGACAGGATTACAGACAGTTCTGTAAATAGCTTTTAATTATGTCTTTATGGGGTGAGCCATACGAAATCTTGGATTTCTTTGATCTGGGAATGGTTTTATTTAATTTTTTTTGAGCTTTTATTGGTGTGTAGTTGACTTACGCTATTGTGTTGGTTTCTGCTGTACAGCTGAATGAATCAGTTATGCATATAGTCACATCCACTCTTCCCTGGATTCTTTCTGCATATAGGTCATGACACAGTATTGGTGGTAGAGTTCCCTGTGCTATATAGTGGGTCCTTATTAGTAAGCTGCTTTGTATGTAGTAGTGTGTATATGTCAATCCCGGCCTTCTAGTTTACTGCCCTCCCCAGAGTTTGTTTTTTTTTTTTTTACTTGCTTGTGCCTCAGCTTGCAGGCTGTTAGTCCCTGATCAAGGATTGAACCTAGGTACTTGGTGGTAAAAGCAGAGTTTCTAACTACTGCCTCAATGTATCAGATTTTCAAATTGAGGAATAAAAGTCCCATTTGCTTTGTCTTAGCTGCAGAAATTTATCTCTTGGATTTCTGATTTCTCTTGGATTTCTGGAGCAACTAAAGCCTATGAGCCACAACTACTGAGCCCACGCTCATTCCAATTTCCAGCAGCAGCAGAACAGAATGAAAAGACTGTAGATGTGAGTCGAAAGATGAGAGTTTAAGCCAAGTTCTTGATCTCTTGCAGTCCTGGTTTCCTCATCTGTGAGGTGGAGGTCCCGTAATACTTTCCTAGCCCTGCTCCTCCCCACCCTACCCCTACCCCACGCCACTTCATGTGGCGAGGATATTGGGGAAAGGTCTTGGTGGACTGTAGTAGTTTTCAGATGTAAGGCGTATCATGCATTCTCAGTGTTTCTCTCCTGCTGCTATTGATGGGGACAGTACCCTCCTCCCATGGGTGGTGTAGTCATGGTAATCCACCATGCTCTGGCCATTCCGGTGGCTGCATACGAATGGAACATGCACCTTGGATTTCTAATCATCACCTAACCCTCGGGTCCCAGATGTTCCCATCTTCCTGCCATTTTTGTGAGGAGGGGGAGAGGAGGAACCTCTCAGGTCAGCAAGGCTATTTGTCTTGAATGGAATCAACTTCTGGAATCAACGCCACTTCAAGCTTAGATTCTGGGTACCATTGTTGATACGAGCCATTCAGTTTCAAACAACTTTAAAGAATGATATGAAAAGTCAAGTGAGTTGGATTCTTGCCATTGAGCAGGCCTTAACTTTGAGTTCCACATGAGTGAATTGAAACCCTTGTTTTGCGTTTGACTTAAAACATCCTTGAGGGGTGTAAGCTTTTGTTTAGGACGAGGTCACAGTGATCGACAAGCAGATGTTTCTCTGTGTTGAAAAAGGCCACAGCTCGTTGTATCCCTCCTGATTCACTGAAAGCTGTCTGTTCATTTCTACTCCAATACTCTGCAGTCTTGATTGGACAGAGTTTGGGACTGTTATTTACTCTCCATCTTCTGTACAACTCTCCTCTCAGAAACATGGGTGATTCTTATAAACATTAACTCAGATTTGGGGTCCTAGGGAATATTCCCTGGGTCAGAAAGAAGGCTGAACACTGGAGAACTGATGCTTTCAAACTGTGGTGCTGAAGAAGACTCAGCACCTTGAAAGTCCCTTGGACAGCAGGGAGATCAAACCAGTCAATCCTAAAGGACATCAGTCCTGAATATTCATTGGAAGAACAGAAGCTGAAGCTCCAATACTTTGGCCACCTAATGTGAAGAGCTGGCTCACTGGAAAAGACCTTGATGCTGAGAAAGATCGAGGGCAGGAGGAGAAGGAGATGACAAATACGAGATGGTTGGATGGCATCATCGCCTCAATGGACATGAGTTTGAGCAAATTCCAGGAGATTATGTAGGACAGGGAAGCCTGGCCTGCTGCAGTGCATGGACTTGCAGAGTTGGACAAAACTTAGTGACTGAACAACAGTAGAAATCTAATATACTTGTAATATGGTTGTTTCATAAGTATATTTAGAGTCTCCACTATATCATCTTACTATATATTTCCAGGTCAAGCTAACATTTTGAGACAAATGTGTTATTGCAATTTAAGATTTTGCCATTGGAGAAGGAGATGGCAACCCACTCCAGCATTCTTGCTTGGAGAATTCCATGGACAGAAAAGCCTGGCAGGCTGTAGCCCATGGGGTTGCAAAGAGTTGGACACAACTAAGCAACTAACACACATTGCAGTTATTGGGCTTCCCTGATGACTTAGTGGTAAAGAGTCCGCCTGCCAATTCAGGGGACAGGAGTTTGATCCTTGAGTCAGGAAGATCCCCCAGAGAAGGAAATGTCAGCCCACTCCAGTATTCTTGCCTGGGAAATCCCACGGAAGAGCCTGGTGGCCTGCAGGCCATGAGGTCGCAAACAGTCAAACACGACTTAGTGACTAAACAACAACCACCACAATTACAATTATCAGCACAGAGGCAGTTTTAGTACTTGTCCATAAAATACATTTAGTTAACTTCTGTGGAGCCTCGATTACTTTCTAGGTGCTATTGCTAACGTTAGAAATATTTTTGGTTCCTAATGCAAATGTATTGTAATAGGTAATGAGACAAAGTATGGTAAGCATAGCAAAGGTGCCTGCTTGGGCTAAACCATGTCACCTTCTCCACCTGTGCAATGATTTTATTGTTGGTGATTATCATTGACAGAACTGGCATGGACATAAATGAGCAACTTAGAGGACTTTTTTGCATTCATATTCTACACGATAAGAGTTTAATATTTTATATTAATACCCTCTTTTGAATGTGATTATTCATCATCATTTAAATGGAACCCCTGTGCTACTGAAAAAGGCAATCCTGCCTGATTGTCCACTCACTTACAGAGGAGTTTAGATTTTTTTTTTTAACTCCAAATTCTACACTTTTAAGAAAATAGATGAAGCTCTGACATTCCTGAGTCCTTTGGGCCCAAGGATTGTGATACGCCTTCCTCCGAGCTCATCAAGGGCAGGTGTCCCGAATGTGGGGTTGACTTTCCCCAGCTGGGCTGTGAGCACCTTTTCAAGAGATCTGGCACTTTGAATTCCCCACCCAGGGGCGCAGCCCTTGAGTGCCGTGCAGCTGCAGCTGATGGCATGTAGATAAGGCTTTTGAAGATGGCGTCAAGGTGGGCAGGCACAAGTAAGTGTAGCTGCTTCCCTTGGAGAGAATTAAGCCAGAACCCAGAAGTGCCAGCTCCCAGACAGGAAGCAGAAACCTGTGTGGGGTGTTGTCAGCCTAGAGTCGTGCACACCATCCTGGCACCTGACTGCCCAGGCTTTCCTGTTGAGAAGTTCCTGGGGCCTTCTTGCCAGTCTCATCCTTCAGTTCCAGTTCACAGAATCATCACTGCCCATCCATTTGGCCTGGCTCTCATCTTCCACATGTGCTGTCCTGGCCAGTTTCTGCCATCCGTAGAGTCCTTTTCATCGAGTTATAAATCCAGTGGCAGGAACAGACACACACAACAGAACCCACACAGTTCAAGTTCATGGATTCGTGTTGGATGGGGGCGAAGGGAAGGAGAGTCGATTCGTATTCGGAAGACAGTGAATTCATCCGGCCTTTGTTGATTGACTCCTGTGTTTCGGTCAGAAGCCATACTCTTGGTTAAATAAAGAGTCCTTTTCTCTGAATCAAACTGACTTCCACTCTGAGGGGAGACTTCCTGGACCTGTCCCATAGCTGTTCTGGGGCGAGGAGAGAGGGGATGGGGGGAGGCACTAATGTCTTTCTTGGTGACTCATTTGATTACTCCATTGTTCAAAGGGCTGGATGTTATGTAATCAACATTTTATCCCCTCCCCCCACTTTTCCCCCGTAACAATCTGGGATTTTCCATCATTTTGTCAGTCTTCCTGGAGGCATGTTGATTTTTCCACTAGGTTTTTTTGGGCATGGCCCAAAGCAACCCAAACTCTCTGCTCCCTGGAACTTCAGATCCCCCTCGGTGCAGGGCCTGGGAGAACCACGGCTGTGAACCCTCCTGTTCTTCCAGGGCAAGAGGGCTGACACTGGGCGGTTTCCTGACAACCTGGCTCAGAGCAAACTATGGGAAAGTGCTGCCTGCCCTTCTTTCTCACCTCACAATTTCCATTCGTTTTGACGTTCAGAAGCAATAAATTTGCTTCTTTTTTCAGTGGTCATCAGTTGTCATTTTTTTGTCCCTCCTTTATGTTTCCATTTTATCCAGCCAATAACACATTGTGTATATCCAGGGAACTTTTTGGACTTCCCAGGTGGCTCTAGTGGTAAAGAACTTGCCTGCCAATGCAGGAGACCTAAGAGTCTCAGGTTTGATCCCTGCATGGGGAAGATCCCCTGGAGGAGGGCATGGCAACCCCCTCCAGTATTCTTGCCTGGAGAATCCCATGGACAGAAGAGCTTGGTGGGTTACAGTCCATGGAGTCACAAAGACACGACTGAAGTGACTTAGCCTACTGGGAACTTTTTAACCAGACAGGTTTTAGAGATGGCTGGTGGAGGAACTTCTCAGTGGCCCTGCCTGGAACTCAGCCATTTTATGTCTGTTTCACATGAAACATGGGGGAGTAGGAGGGCTTCTGTAAATGACTGCAGTGAAGTGCATTGATGTCTGAAGGTCACAGGACAGCTCGTAGGAATCCTCAAGTCATTTCTTTTTCGCTTTTTGTTGGAAATTGTGCCTGAGGTGGATTTGGAGGACTTATAACTTGAACCATAGCTGCATGTCTTGGCTTTGAACATGGTCTGCAAGTACAAGAGGGATTGGCTACAGCAGAGATGAAGGTACATGCGACAGTAGCAGAGGACCCGTGGGTGACTCTACAGATGTTGCATCTCACTCCTCTCCACCGCCTGCATAAATCAGGTTTATAGCTGTTGTCTACTCTATGCACTTGACATCTGCCCACTTGAATTTTTCTGCAGAGCCACCTTCGTAGGCAAAGCCACCATCATCTCTCACCACAAATAATGCAAGAGCTTTTTAACAAGTCTTCCTTCACCCATTCAGAAATACCTCCTAAACCCTATGGGGCAGCTAAGAAAGAGTTTTTTCCCCCATTTTTAAAAATTGTGGTAAAAATGAATATAACATAAAACTTAAACCAACTCAACCATTTTTAAGTTACAGTTTGTGCGTGCATGCTAAGTCACTTCATTTGTGTCTGATTCTTTGAGACCCCATGGACTGTAGCCTGCCAGGCTCCTCTGACCATGGCATTCTCCAGGTGAGAATGCTAAAGTGGGTTGCCATGCCCTCTTCCAGGGGATCTTCCGACCAAGGGATCAAACCTGTGTCTCTTATGTCTCTTGCGTTGGCAGGCGGGTTCTTTATCAGTAGCGCCATCTGGGAAGCCCAAATTCCAGTTTAGTGGAATTAAATACATCCATGTTGCCATCACCCCCATATACCTCCAGAACTGTTTTCATCCATAGAACTGAAACTCTGTTCCCAAGACACAACTCCCCACCTCCTCCACCCCATTCCGTCCGCCTTCCAGTCCCTGGCAGCTACTAATCTACTTGCTGACTCTATAAATTTGTACCTCATATAATCTGTCTTTTTCATGACTGACTTATTTCATTTACCATAATGGGAAGTCTCATCCATGTTGCAATGTGTGTTAGAATTTCCTTCCTTTCTAAGGCGGAATGATATTGCATCATATGTATATACTATTGGTGCATTTTGCTTATCCTTTCATCTGTTGATGGACAGTTGACTGCCTCCACATTTTCGTTCTTATGAATAACGCTGCTATGAACATAGGTATACAAATATCTCCTCAAGACTTTGCTGTCAACTTTTCTAGGTATATGGTGGTTTAGTCGCTAAGTTGTATCTGACTCCTACAACCCCATGGACTGTAGCCTGCCAGACTCCTCTGTCCATGGGATTCTCTAGGCAGAAATATTGGAGTGGGTTGCCATTTCCATCTCCAGGGGATCTTCCTCACCCAGGAATCGAACTTGAGTCTCCTTCACTGCAGGCAGATTCTTTACTGACTGAGTTATGAGGGATATAGAGAATGCCTAAAACTCGACAAAAAAAGGCAAATAACTCTATTAATGCTTGAATAGACATTTCTCCAAAGAAGATACACAAGTGGCCAGTAAGCGGATGGAAAGATGCTCAACATCACTAGTCATGAAGGAAATGCACATCAGAACCACAGTGTGATACCACTTGGTGTGTGTTAGGATGGCTGCTGAGGGCTGGCAGGGAGGCGGGACTGTGCGCTGTGCTGTTGTCCAGTCACTCAGTCGTGTCTGACTCTCTGTGACCCCATGGGTTGTAGCCTGCCAGGCTCCTCTGTGCATGGAATTCTCCAGGCAAGAATACTGGAATGGCTTGTCATTTCCTCCTCCAGGGAGTCTTCCACACCCAGGGATTGAACCTGTAACTCTTGGGTCTCCTGCACCGGCAGGTGGCTTCTTTACCACCAGGCCACCTGGGAAGCCCAATGTGCACTGTGGTGACAGGATAAAATCCTACAGCCACTGTGAGGAACACAGGATGGCAGCTCCTTGAAAAATGAAAAATAGAATTATCATAGGGACTTCCCTGGTGGTCCAGTGATAAAGACTCCTTACTTCCAGTGCATGGGGAAGTTTCCTGGTTGGGAAACTAAGATCCCACGTGCTGTGCAGTGAGACAGGAAAAAAAAAAGAATTACTGCAAGGTGATCCTTCTTCAGACAAAATATAATCGTGTCATTCCTCTGCAGGCAACCCTCAGTGCCTTTCTGTCTTACTTAGGATACAGTTATAAATTCCTGCACACCCTCCTCACTTACCTTTTCAGCCTCCTCTCAAGCTGCTGTCCCCCAGTCACTGTGCCGCAGCTGCACTGACCATTTCGATACTAAAGCAACTGAGGTTCTCTTCGCCCATCTCAGAATCTTCAGCTGTGCTATTCCCTTCACTTAGGATCTCAGTCCTCTAATATCAGTGCTCATAAGGGTTACCTGGATTCTGTGTTGAAAATGGATTTCCGGGCTCCGCCCCCTCAGAGGTTGTAATTCAGGAGGTCTGGGTGGGGCTGAGTTCCCAGGTGATGCTGATCTGGGGACCACACATTCAGAACCACTGGTCTGGAATAATTTTCTTAATTATCCTTCAGATCCCAGGTCAAACATCTGTGTTCTGAAGGAGGCTTTTGCTGATTCCTCCAGACCTAAAGGGCACTATTATGGGTTAACACTTCATCTCCTACTCCTGTGAAGCCCTGTTGACGTTGTATTTGAAGTTTAATTGTGCAAATAGATTTTTACTAACTGATTTCCCTGCTGGAACCTGATACCAAGCTCCATCAGGGTGGGAATCATTTTTGTCTTGTTCACTGTTCTTTCTCTAATCTCTTGCATGTAGCAAGGGCTAAAGAATTATTTATCCAATGAATACTCTTATTTCTTTTTCAGAGGTAACAGCAAGTGTGCAGAAACATTAATATTCTCAGTGAATGTGAAGGATGAATAGAGGCTATGGGGAACTGGTAGAGCTATTCAGAAAGAATTGACGTATTTTGTCAGAGATACAGACATTCAAGGCAAGAGTCGGGAATTTTTTTTTTTTTTTACAGACCCTACCACATTATGGAAAGCCCCCCAAATTTTACCTGCCCTGGTGACGATGCTACTACAGTTATTTCTCAGCTTGCCTCCTTCAGCCCATTCATGCTCTATTATATTTTATGGGTGGTTAACTACCTATTTAGTTTCATTTTTAAAATTGAGGTATAACTGACATGTATTTATTACTTTCAGGTGCACAGCATAATGATTTGATATTTGTGTATATTGCAGAACGATCACCACCATCAGTCTAGCTGACATCCATCATCTTTTTCATTTTTGTTTGTATTCATATGATATTTTTTGCCTTGCAGATATGGAATGTGCAGATGTCCCGCTCTTAACTCCTAGCAGCAAAGAAATGATGTCTCAGGCCTTGAAAGCTACTTTCAGTGGTTTCTCTAAAGAGCAGCAACGTCTGGGAATTCCAAAAGGTAGGTTTTGTAGTTGGAAGGAGAGAGGATGGACCAGACTTTGAGATACAGTTGGTTTTCTCGCCTGTTGGTTGAGATGGACACTTACTCACCACCCTCAATCAGCAGCCATAGACTGGGACAGACGTCTCTTGGAACAAGCGTAGACACGTGCTGATGCTCCCTGATCTCCCAGGCTTGTCCCTGCCATCTTGGTCTTAGGGCAGTGGCGCCCAAACTTGTTTGAACATTAGATAGTGGATCTTCAGAAAATTCCACAGTCCAGGCCAGATCCCAGACCCATTAAGTCACAATTTCTGGTAGCATCAGTAATTGTAAAGCTCAAGTAACTCTGTTGTACAAACAAGTTTGGAAGGCATGGTCTTGGTGTCATTCTGGCTGCCATTAGATGAACTCCATGAGCTACAGTTCTGGGAATTTACTCTTTTCCATGTCCTTTGGTGAAATACTTGGGTATCTCCTCAGGGCATTCCAGGTGGCGCTGGTGGTAGAGAACCTGCTTGCCAATGCAGGAGACGTAAGAGACGCAGATTCGATCCCTGGGTCGAGATCTCACGGAGGAGGGCATGGCAACCCACTCCAGTATTCTTGCCTTGGAGAATCCCATGGACAGAGAAGCCCGGTGGGCTGTGGTCCACAGGGTTGCAAAGAGTCAGACACAACTGAAGCGACTTAGCACACACACGTTCTCCTCTGAAAGGGTTTATTCGGGAATGTAAAGGGAAGTGACTTGAGTGGTCAGAAAGGAAAAATGACTGGGGAAGACTTAAGCCTTGACCAAGTGGCATTTCCCGAGCAACTAGGAGCAGAAGGAACACGTTTCTATTGAGTAAGAGAAATAGAGGCTGCCTTTGCACCCAGCCAGAGCTACTGTTGCGGGAGCGGCTTCCACCCTGCCAGAGCTACTGTTGTGGGAGCGACTTCCACCCTGCCAGACACAGGCCTCAGGGAGATTCCGAGAATGAATCTGTCCACCTATTCACATATTCTGCTTTCCCACAAACCTCCGCTGACAGCAGAGCCCAGTCATAAAGCAGAATAAAGTGAGTTCTGACCATCCACTTTTCCATCATCTTCTCAAGTCATCTTCTGGACTGCAGGGGAGAACACTGAGAGGAGGTAGGAGGTGGGCTATAGGCACCACACCCTGCCGTCACCTGAGTTCGGTCAGTGCCGTGAGCTGGTGTAGTCATGTTAAACCAGGGCCACGCGTGAAGGTTATGTGTCGTCTGTTCTACATGGCCCCTCAATGGAGGACCTGTCTTATGTATATATTTTGCAGGTTATCTGGTATAATACAGGTGCCCAATAACATTGTTGGGCTTTCCTGGTAGCTCAGTGGTAAAGAATCTGCCTGCAATGCAGGAGACCTGGGTTCAGTCCCTGGGTTGAGAAGATCCTCTGGAGAAGGAATACTCCAGTATTCTTGCCTGGGAAATCCCATGGACAGAGGAGCCAGGTGGGCTACAGTCCATGGGATTGCAAACAGCTGGACACGACTGAGCCACTGACACACACACAGTAATGTTACTACTAAGTATCACTTGAATGGCGCACTGCTACTAATTGCTGTGATTACTGTAGTTGGCCCTCCTCATCCAAGGGTTCCATATTGGCAGATTCAGACAACCACAGATCCAATTCTGTGGGCTGAATCTGGGGATGTGAGAACCCACAGACACAGAGGGCTGAGTGTGCCCTACCCTTTTATATACATAAAGAAACATGCACCTTCCCAGATTTTGGTATCTGGGAGGGGGTCCTGAAACCAGTCACATTGGATATGCAAGGACAACTATACTAACCATCATTAACTAAGATAAGAATAATTAAGCATAATGGCCACAAGTAAATTACATGAGTAAGTGCAGGGAGAGGTGAGTGTAATGTCCAGAGCACACTTGACTTTGTCGTTGTTGCTGTTAAAGGAGTCATTTGTTCCCTTGTCCCAGGTTTAATAAAGTCTGATGGAAATAAGGCAGGGAGAGAGGAGACTCCTGGAACCTGTTGGAAGGTTCCATGGGTGGAGAATACTCTTTGTTACTTTTTGGCTGATGGCAGTGATTAGCTACCTGGTGGGAGGGAGAAGATGGGGCTGACCTGGATGCAGGGAGGAGGGTTATAGAAGATACTCCATTAGGCCTTCCTCATTCCGTGAATCCGAGAACGTCTCAGTGAAGGTCGGGTGCTTTCGTGTAGTCTCCGAGGCTCAGGGAAGAGTTGAGACCCTGATCTGCTGGGACATCATCTGATCTATTCCCACAGATCCCCGGCAGTGGACAGAGACCCACGTTCGGGACTGGGTGATGTGGGCTGTCAACGAGTTCAGCCTGAAGGGTGTGGACTTCCAGAAGTTCTGTATGAACGGGGCAGCCCTCTGCGCACTGGGGAAAGACTGCTTTCTGGAGCTGGCCCCAGACTTCGTTGGGGACATCTTGTGGGAACACCTGGAGATCCTGCAGAAAGGTAAATGCATGAGGACAGGGTGGGGTAGGGGAGGTGGGGCCTGCACGGGGCAGCTTCCGGAATCGACTGGGGAGCGGGGTGCCACGTCGAGGTCGTCATCTGGGTGTCCAGCCACAGCACATACAGTCTGTGGAGATTGCCGTGTGGTGCCTGGTAGGGAGCAGGTGCTCCATAAACATTAATTTCTTTAATGTTTATTTATTTTTAATTGATTAATTCTTGGTTTATAATATTGGTTTGATTTCTGTCACACATCAACATGAATTAACCATAGGTGTACACATGTCCCCTCCCTCTTGAGTCTCCCTCCCACCTCCCGCCCATTCCTGTCCCTCTAGGTTATTCCAGAGCCCCAGTTTGAGTTCCCAGAGTCCTACAGCAAATTCCCATTGGCTATCTATTTACATATATTAGTGTGTATGTGGATGCCTCCACTTTTCATCTTTACCTCCTAAAGCTTCTCGGTTTGCAAAGTTCTAGTCTCAGTCCTTATCTTAGACTCATGTACTGCTTGAACAAGCAGTGCCCACAACCGGCAAAAGAGTATTTCTTTCCTTTCTTTCTATTTTTTTTTTTTTGGCAATCGTGAAACACACTCCCCTGATCCATGGCCACATCCAAGCTCAGTGTTTCAGAGCTTCCTAATAAGCAGTCTTCTCTGCCCACTAACGGGATTGGAATTGCAGTCGTGAGGTACACCTTTTCCATCTGAAGCAGAAGCCAGGGTTATGTCAGGACGTCGTGTTGCAACCTTGTAATGACATGGCCTCTCCTACCAGCCTCTTCCAACCTTTTTGGACTGAGTGACTCATGCACCACAGTCCGGGCTGAGTATAGAAACAGCAGCAGGCGGCAAACTTGGGTGTTTTTACGCTTATTTTTCTGAATTTCTTCTTAAAATAAATTGCAGTTACCAGCAGTCAGCAGTGCCCTCCAGCTGACTGTAAGCCTAGAAGCCCGTTGCCCTCTCTGACCCAGGCCCACCCTTTCCCTGTGGTCACCAGCTCCAACCCCTGGCACAGACGCGGGGGGCAGGGAGCAGAGCTCAGGCTTAGCACTTTTTATTCCATATAATACCTTCCTTTGTTTAAGGATATTTTCCATTCTGCAATGCCCAGGAGAGACCCAAATTAGACTCCTCTGGGCACAGAACTGTTACTCCACACCGCCCCACCCCCCCCCACCCCCCCCCGCCCCGCGCTTTCTCCTCAGCAATAGCTGAAAAATAAATAAATAAGCAGAATTGAGAAGTAGGTGAATCTGGCCCAGGACTGCTGGGCGGCGGTACTGGCTTCCCTGAAGCCACGCTGTGATCTCGGCGTAACTGCACACAAACCACTCATAATGTGTTGACGTGAGCGCCTGTTTATAGAGGGAAAGGATACGGCAGGCTCAGAGCAGGTCTGATGCAAGTGTTGGCTTATAAACATGGCAGTGGACTCTATCAGACCGTGTCACCCAAATATATGCTGCCAAAGCACCGCTTCCCTCTTGTCAGCACCCCAGGGCAGCCAGGTGTTCTACGGTGTCTCAGTCGGCTCTGATCGGTTACAACTCATCTATACAGCATTTCCTTGTTTCCAAAGGGCTTGAAAATACGTTTTCTTTTTTTAAAATTATGAAATTATGATAACACATTTACAGGAGCCTTGGAAAATATAAGACAAAGGTACATGTAGCTCCACTACGTAATTATTTTTTAAGTAGATAAAATCAGATTTTTAGTTGGGGTTTCAATATCAAACTCTCAAAAATTAATAGGATGAATAGACAGAAAAGTTTGCACTGTGAACCAGTCCGTTTGGGTTCTCAAAGCAACCGTGGGACACAGGAAGGGCATGTCCTCTTAGAGTGAGCCCTTGTCTGTAAACTGAGGACAGGTCAGGTGGTTTCCTCAACATCACTTGTTTCCTTACACCTGGGTCTTTTCAGCCAAACTCCCCGTCCTGTGTTCTTTGTGTAGTGATACGGACTCATGGAGGGGAGCTTCCGGCTTTGTTGTTACTCAGTCACCAAGTCACATCCAACTCTGTGACCCCATGGACTGCAGCACGCCAGGTCTCCCTGCCCCTCACCATCTCCCAGATCTTGCCCGAGTTCATGTCCATTGAATCGGTGAAGCCATCCATCCGTCTCATCCTCTGTCGTCTCCTTCTCCTTCTCCTTCTGCCTTCAATCTTTCCCAGCATCAGGGTCTTTTCCAGTGAATCGGCTGTTTACCTTCCTGCAGAGGAATCATACCAGTGAATTTAGGAGAATGAGAGAGTAATGGAGTGAGTGTGAGAACATCTCACCCATTTTCAAGGGAGACGAAGGACTGTGCTTCTTCAGATCCTCCAAGAGCTGAGCGTGATGTTTGTATTGAGGCTACAGCTTTTGTTCTGTGATTAAAGTAAGGCAACCCAGTGCAGAAAAAAACATAGCTGTTCTGGGTGGGGTGGCAGGCCAAAGGTACAGGGGATGTTTCAATCTGATAAGCTGCTGAAGCAGAGTTTAATCATTTTATCTCAGCTGGGAACTGTTTTTCTGTGCAGGCATGAACTTGTTTTCCCAGCAGTCTCTGCTCCCAACAAGCTATCAAATACCCGAGGAAAAACCCAAACCAGCCCCCTCTGTCTACATCTGATTCTTAAGTGAAATGTAATCCGACTGTTCCATACAGTAGTCAGGGGCTACCACCAGATTCCAGGGTCAGTAGGGGATCTACAAGTTCACTTTCGTTCAGTGGAGAAGTTTCTCTTGCTTGGTTACCTTCCTCTGCGTTCTATCTCATTCCCGTGGAGCTTGGCACCAGGACAGAACTTTGGTTATGTGTCTTTTCTGTCATATTTCACCAAGTAGAATCACCCTACTAGTGTCTTATCTGGGCCTGAACTTGAAATCTGAGGGCAATGGAAAAAACACCAAATACCAGATATCTGTTGGAAGGAGTGGAGGCTCTGAAATCTACCTGCTTGCACTTCCCTGGTGGTTAAGTGGTTGGAACTCCATACTTCTGGTGCAGGGGGCAGGGGTTCAATCCCTGGTTAGGGAACTAAGATCCCCTGTGCGGTGCAGCATGGCCAAAAATAAATAAAATAGCAATAAGAATAATAAGAAAATAATAAAAATCTTCCTGCCTAAAAAGATTGCCCTGTGTTTCTGAAAAACGTTGGACCTGATCTGTTTGAATGTTGGCGACTGATTTTGGTAAACTCCCAAGGTGTCGGGAAGATCCCCTGGAGAAAGAAATGGCAACCCACTCCAGTATTCTTGCCTGGGAAATCCCATGGACAGAAGAGCTTGACAGTCGCAGAGTCGTACACGACTGAGCGACTAAACAACAACAATAAGATGTCTTCAAGCCTTGGAGGCTGGCGGCACACGCACGCATCAGAAAGAGGGTGGATGCCTTCCCAGCCCTTTGAGATTACTCATGGGCGTGCTTTCCAAGATATTAAATCCCCTTTTCCAGCTACTGAAATCATAAACTTAGCCATACTTTGGTGAGCTCATCTATAGACAAGGCTCCAGTCAGGGGAGGCTCAGACACTAGCTCAGTTAGGGAACATGCAGATTTTCTCTCAGAGGGACTGAGATCACTGTGGTCCTCGCCTCCAGGGTCCTCTTCTGCTGAGCACTGCTTGCATGCTGACCTCTTTGTTCCCTTCCTTCCTGGTCTGTTGCAGAGGATGTGAAGCCATACCAAGTTAATGGAGTCAACCCTCCCTACCCAGAGTCCCGCTATACCTCGGATTACTTCATTAGTAAGTTCCTTTTGGCTCCTCTTCTCTCTTCCTGCTCACTGTGATGGGAACTTAGGAAAGGAACCCTGTCCTAGGCCATCTCAGGCTCCTGCCTGGCAATTCTACAGAAAATAATAGCTCCGGACATGTAGATTCTTGGGGATTTCCCTGGTGGCCCAGTGGTTAAGACTTCATTACCATCCAAAGCAGGGGTGCAGGTTTGATCCCTAGTTGGGAAGCTAAGATGCCATGTGCCTCGTGGCCAAAAAACCAAAACGTAAAGCAGGAGAAATATTGTAACAAATTCAATAAAGTCTTGAAAAATGGTCCATATTAAAAAAAACCAAAACCTCAGAAAACATGTAGACACTTGCTTACTTGCTTTGTTATTCCTGCAAAGCACAAGGTTTCAGCCTGTTGCACGTTTTGCTCACCTGCGTGCTCCTACACTGGGGTCTTGCTGATATCTTCAGCGTGACAGATAGTCACAGAGAGACTGCGATTTGCTTCTCTCCAGTGGTCCTGTTTGACCCTGGGCCATGTGGCGGCCAACAGAAGTTCAGGTCAGGGATTTTGATCTTGTTCTTTCCTTTTTGCTAGAATGTGCAACAGTGTTCCCTTTGAACTGTGTTAGGGTTAGGGAACATGCCCTTTCCTTCAGGGCATGCCCTGCAGCTTCAGGTTCTGTCTCTGAGCAGAAAGCCTTGTCCTCCTGGTGCCTGAACCCTCACCAGGCTGCAGGAATGGCCGGAGGAAGAGAATTAGTGTAGGGCTGTGCTTATCTGATGGCTTTGCTTTCAAGGGTATCTTCAGTAGGTTTGTTTTCCCTTTATCGTTTTACTTTATTATGATCTGTATACTCACAACAACGATGAGTTTATTGTGTGCTAGAAAGGTTGGTTGTGTGCTGTCCTTGGATCTTCATCACAATGCCCTGGGGAAGATTGCCATCATCCCTATTTTAGAGATGAGAGAATTGAGTCAGAAAAGGGAAGTGTCTGTCAAGGGCCATGGCCCTTAAGTAGTGGAGCAAGATTGAAAACCCAGGCCCTTTTGACTTCAAGTATTTGTCTTTTATTCCCTGAAGTAGTCAGCTTGGTTAACGTCACGGGGCCGTTGTAAATGGGGAGGGAATAGCCTGTTTTCAGTACTCACCTCTCCTCTCTCCAATCGCACACTCTATGTTTCCAGGCTACGGTATCGAGCATGCCCAGTGCGTCCCTCCCTCGGAGTTCTCCGAGCCCAGCTTCATCACAGAGTCCTACCAGACTCTCCACCCCATCAGCTCAGAGGAGCTCCTCTCCCTCAAATATGAGAACGACTACTCCTCGGTCATCCTCCGGGACACTCTGCAGACGGACACCTTGCAGACTGACTACTTTGCCATCAAACAAGAAGTGGTGACCCCAGACAACATGTGCATGGGGAGGGCCAGTCGTGGTAGGTCACATTTCTGCTCTAGAAGTTTCTAAGAATTGCCTCACTGGGTGCATTTCCTAGGTTCCATTTTTTTTTTTCCTCCCTCACTCTTAGCCATGGGCATGCCTGAGTTTTTGCTTTTCTGTCTTAAAATGTCTAGCTGTTAAGAACTTTGTATCATGAAGTCTTAGCCGAGGCTTTATGATAACAAAGACTGTGGATCCATGGTGGAATTGAAATCCGGCAGGAAGACTGGTCACATTTCTTAGTTAGGTATGATATTTCACCAAATAATAATTTTAGGTGCTTTATTTTCCTTGAGAGGATTTTGCTTAAGGAGGACACAGTCACATAAAAACGATTCTGAGAACCCTCCCAGAGAGAATTGATCTCTGCGTCGTCCTGGTGTTCGAATATTCCCGAGTCGGACTACCCTTCCTGGCTTGGTGTCTGATGACCTCTGCTTCTCAGCCTGGGCTTCCCAACCTCCTGTGACTTCTTTGGTTTGGGAAGATAGAAGATGGTTAACCAACAGCTTATTTGGAACCAGTCATCAGCAGTGTGGTCTAAGTGTGTATTTAGCTAGAGGACCAGGGAAAGAGGTGGCCAGAAGCTTCCAAAACTAGATACTCTCTCTTACTGCCGTGACTCTTATGACAAAGGTAACATATTCACTGACAGTGAGCTACATGGTTCTAAGTAGAGCTGACTGACCTTAGAAAGCCAAAAAAGGTTAAATACCCTCAACTTTAAAGATTGGGACCTAAACACTCAGAGAGACAACCCATCTAGTGACCTGTCCAGACTGTTTGCTCTGATAGAAGGACAGTCCTGTATAAAGACGGACTTGCTCATGGGAGAAGAACTAGCTGATTTTCTTTTTTTTTTAATATTCTGGATGTTACCTTTTATCCAAAATGAAACAGAAATAAGACATGATTTCAGATATTATAGAACTCTTCCTAAAATCAGAGTAAATTAGGTTTCAGAGAAAAGGGAATAGAAGCCCAGAAATGTTAGGTAACACATTATTATTATTATTATTGAGTTCTAATTCAAATATACAGAAGCTTACCCAGGTTCCTGCCAGTCCTATAATCTACTTTTCTGCCAAATATTTGAAATGATGCTGCAGATCAGTCAACAGGAGAACTAGCTTGACTCTTCTGATGGATAAACTGGAAAGAGTTACAGACAGGAAGAGGAGCAGGAGGAAGTCTTTCCGAGTGGCCGGCCTCGCAGTGATGTCTGCTCAGTGCTGACCCCACTCCCTGTCCTGAGGCCTAGGCTCAGCTCCTTCGAGCGTCCAGGCTCCCACTTCCTCCCAGCAGGCCTGCGGAGGGGAAGTCCCAGCAGAATCGCAGCCTGTGATCTGCCTCCTAGGGACACGGGGTGTTTGTGTTTCAGACAGAAGGGGATGGGTGGGACCAGCTTTACCTTCCCCTTCTTTATTTTTGGATGCAGGTCTATTTAAATACTTACACTCACATGTGTACCTTTTTTCTCAGGCGGGTCACGGCAACAGAACGCCAGTCTTTCTCATGGGGCTTTCTGTGAGTGTGCAGTGAGGCTGTGCACGCGCGTGCACATGTGTGTAGCGGGGGTGCCCAGCGTGCTGTCACTTTGGGCAGGACTGTTGCCGGTGTGTGTGTGTGTGTGGGGCGGTGGTCCAGCGTGCTGTCACTTTGGGCAGGACTGTTGCGGTGTGTGTGTGTGTGTGGGGGGTAGGTGGGTGGGGGGGCCCAGCGTGCTGTCACTTTGGGCAGGACTGTTGTCCTTGTGTCTGGCTTTGCTTTGTGTTACTGGCCTCTTCCCTCTCCTTCTCTTGGTTCCTGCGACCCCAGATGAATGATGGTGGGCCAGACGGTGAACTGCACAGAGAAACAGGAAGACTTGCTCTCTGGCCTCATTCTCCTTTGCTCACACCAAGCATCTCACCACACAAACTTGGGGGCAGACCGTTTTGTTCACGGTTGCTTTTTTACGAGTGAGAAGTGCTGCAAACAGGACGTATTCCAGCGGGGTGGTTGACTCTGCCATGGCAGGGTTGGGGTAGACTGAAAGCATCACTGTTAGTTGAAGATGATGAACAATAATCGCAGTGTTCCCAGACTGCATTCGGGTAGACAGAGTGTTTCTATTCCACTTCCTTGGACTCAGAGAACTGTCTTCTTTGGGCTGGTCTGTTGAGTGGGCTGCCACAGGGCTCCCCCACCTCTTGCTTTGGGTGCCCTGAGGTCTGTGTGGTGGGGTCAGGGAGCTTTGCAAGGACCTTGCCGAGATGTTTCTCAGGAAAGCCAGCCGATGGATGTCTTAGAGGACACGAGCTTCCCCGCCCCTGAACACAGTAGCCTAACTGAGCGACTCATCTAGTTGGAACCAACCCATTTTGGGAGAAAAATACCCGTAAATGAAGGTTCCCAGCTCTAGGATTGTGAAAGAGAGCTGAAATGAAAGCAGCCTCCTGCTATAAACCGCAGCTCTCAACAGAGTTGCATTTGGCTCATGTTTGAGAGGCTGCCAGGGGGCGGTTATGGCCTCGTTCAGTGTCCCTGCTTACTGGGGTTCCTTGGAACCTCAGCTGTCCAGCGAGTGGAAATTCCAGTCTCCACGCCCTCCCAGTATAAAAATGACTGACGGAATCATCTCAGGGACTTTTGAGTGTAAATGCAGGGGACTTGGTGGGGTGTTCCTCATGAAAATATAAACTCTTTCTTAGGCTTTTGGTATGTTTAAGATGGACAGCTGGAATGAGCAAACACCTTTTTATGGGAGGCCACAAAATTTCCTGTTCTGTTGAAAAGAGGCTGCTGCATTCTTGGTTGGGGTCTGTTTTCTTGAGACTTTTAATGTGAATTTCTGGAAGGGACAATTCCTTCTTTTTAAAGTTTTTTTATTTACAACAGTTTTGGGGAGTATAGTTGTTTTATAATGTTGTGTTTCAGGTATAAAGCAGAGAATCAGTTTATATATATATATATATATACATACACACATATATCCACTCTTACTCTTTTCCCATGTAGGTCATTACAGAGTATTAACTAGATGATAAAAATAATAATAATAAAAAGTTGCAAATATGACAGTGGACTTGGCATATGGGGCAGACAGCTCCGAGGCTTTCTGGGGATTGCCGTTCTTTGAATGAGTGGTTGGAAGAAGGAATGAGACGAAGCAGATAACTAACTATATTTTTGTTCCAAGCAGTGTTGGAAGGGATAAGAGGCTCAGGAAATTTACAAGAGTAGATAATGCAAAAATTACATATTTAACTTCTTTTATCTGGGGTTAAAAATCTTTTTTGGAAGTTATATATCTTCCTTCTTAATTACTGTCTATTTAATTTTGGTTTGGACACCAAAATTAAATATTTGAATTTCATTGTCTTAATGAATTTCCTCTGTTGTGAAGGGGAGGATACACCAGAAACTTACTAGTATTACTTTGTATATACCAACTTTCTTCTGGGATTTAAACGTCAGAGTAGGCCAGCCAGCCTTGACTCACAGGTATTTCTGCATACACATTTGTCACATCCTTTGGCCTCTTGACTTTGCTGGACTCAATCAGCCATTTAATCTCCCATGATTTAACTGAGGTTGCCTGGAAAGTATCTGGAAATAAAACATAAAAAATATTCCTGTGAGCCTTTTCAGCAGTTAGCTGCATTTGTTTTTGTCCCCCCCCCACCGCCCTGCCACCGCCCCCTCCGTTTTCAGCCTCCTTTTAAATGGCATTTTTTGCCAATGGAAATTTCTCTAGGAGCTATTATGCAATCATAGCAGCTGTTTATAACCTGGTTTGGGAAATTAATGAACTTGCATGATCTTGTGGTCAGTTAAGAATGCCTTAAGCAACTCACAGAGTAAAGGATTTCTGCCATTGCTACGGACCTTAACTCTTTAATCAACTTCTTTGTTTTTTTAATTGCCTTCGTTTCCCTAATAAAGCACAAATTTCAAGTACAGATAGTGCTTGGTAAAGAATATGGATTTCTGTTTAGAAAAATGATATATTTTTTTTAATCTCCTGGAAAAAAAACATCTCATAACTTCTTTTTCTATTTGAGAAGGCATAGAGGCAGTACGATGTACATTTCAAAGAGTGTTTGGAAAAAAGGCTAAAAAATAGTGTTTTAGTTCCAAGGTCAAGGAAGGTCAATCCTCTCCTAGTGTAATGGAATTTTTTTTTCTTACGACCAAAATATTTTGCCAAATGGGGCCTTTGGAAATCATCTCCTTGGCTTGAGTTAGGGTAGAGGGTGAGTTGAGCCTGATGCAGCTCAGATTTCTTCATCCCCTCATTGGGTCTAACTCATCGGCCAGAAATCTCGTCATAACAGACGTGTCTCTCAGCCTGTAGGTTTCTGGTTGTGGAATTCTTGTCGTTCCAAACACTGCTGTCTCCCCCTGGCAGAGATGAGTAGCAACACCCGGCTCTGAGTCTCGGTCCTAGAGGCTTTGGAGCAAGACCGGACCATGCAGGGGGCTCTCAGGCTGGGTCCAGGCAGCCCCTTTTCCCCCGAGCAAACGCACGCACCTCCATCCCCGCCGGCCGCTCTGTATCCCTCCTGCGCATCCTCACCGAGAGGGTTTCACAGTGTCTCTTCCCATCCCTCCTCCCCGCTCTCCTCTCGCCTCCTCCTCCTCCTCCAGGTAAGCTCGGGGGCCAGGACTCCTTCGAGAGCATAGAGAGCTATGACAGCTGCGACCGCCTCACCCAGTCCTGGAGTAGCCAGTCGTCTTTCAACAGCCTGCAGCGCGTCCCCTCCTACGACAGCTTCGACTCCGAGGACTATCCAGCTGCCTTGCCCAACCACAAGCCCAAGGGCACCTTCAAGGACTATGTGCGTGACCGCGCTGACCTCAATAAGGACAAGCCCGTCATTCCTGCTGCGGCCCTGGCCGGCTACACAGGTAGGACGCCTGGCCTCCTCCCGCCCGCTGGGGTGGGCTCCCTGGACACTTCTGTGCTGTCCCCAGCCCCTAAGGTCACCCCCTTCCTAGGGGACAAGAAGACTCTGAGGGGTTGGGTCAGCTTCTCAGGCCACTCTGCAGATAGCCATTGAGTTTTGGAAGCAAATAATATCATTCTATTTCAAGGGATTCTTTCCAAGAGTGGTAGGAAAACTGATATTTTGAATCTGTAACTAGGGGAAGGGAATTCTGTCGATCTGGTGCTTCTGGAAATTCTGCCTTCCCGGCCTAGCATCAAGGGGCTTCTTCTCACCTGCTCTTGGAGGGCTCTCTGAACACAGAGCCAGCAGCAGCGTCACCGAAAGCCATCACTGAATGGGTCTACTCCCTAGACTCATCGGCAGTAGAATCCTCATTATCAGGCAGGAGTGGAAATGGGAAAAGTGCCCTCAGTCACCCTACACTCAGGCTAGATCCTGGCCTCTAGAGAAAACCTTTCTTCTCACTGAGCTTTATTATTGACTTTTTTCCCCCAGGAGTGAAAGTTGTAGTCATGCTGAACAAAAGAAAGATCATAGAGAAAGGAAGGTGTATGTTGAGAGCTTGGGCTTTGACTGAGAATCTGGTCCAAGAATCTGAATTCATTGTCCAAGCGAGGTGGGGCACAGAGGCTGTGTAACCTTGGGAAGGTTTGAAGAGTGTATCTGAGATCTGTCCGAGGAGTAGGAATATATTAATGATCAGATCTTTTCTGTAAGATTGTGCCTGCTCAGTCTCTTCAGTCCAGTACTTTGCAACCCATGGACTATAGCCCACCTGGCTCCTCTGTCCATGGGATTCTCCAGGCAAGAATACTGGAGTGGGTTGCTATGCCCGCCTTCAGGGGAACTTCCTGACCCAGGGATCGAACTCATGTCTCCTGCAGCTCCTGCATTGCAGGTAGATTCTTTACTGCAGAGCCACCAGGGGAGCCTGTAAGATCGTAGTGTTTTCTAAAATTCAGAAATTGTGTTGTGAGTGGAGCTTGTTTTAAGCTTCGAATGTGCAGCGGTGGTCTTGGCCTCTTGGAATTTATCCACCCTGGGTGGGTCACCATGTGAAGACCCTTTGTGTGGATGAAGACAGATACCTCAGTGTGCATTTCTAGAGAGGTGTCTATCTGATCTTAAGACTGAGCTCTATCCCTGTTTCTGTGTGAGGGAAAACTCAAGGAAACTCAGCTGACCTTTGAGAACAACTCACATGCTTGGAAAAGTTCCTCCTCCTTCATGGATCAGGGTTGTGTCTCTTACATTGTATCCCTCCAGCTCCTTGTACAGTTCAGTGCATGCATAGGTGCTCAGGAGTCGTGTTTGGATTTTGAAGTAGTGACCAGGACTATTACACAGAGTTGTGGGCCAGAAAGGAGCTTAATAGTCAACTACTTTTTTCTTCCTACAATATTTCCCAAGTCCTTTCTTGAGCATCACGAGTAGATGGGAAATCGCTGTTCTGCAAGGGGGTCAGTCCCTTCCCTCTGGGCAGCAGACAGGAGAAAGTTTGTGCCTTTCTATTAATGACATTTGGAATAAAGAAAGTATGTAAAGTGTCTTTTAGGATGTATGAGAGTGCTGCTTGTGCTCAGTCGCATCCGACTTTTTGTGACCCCATGGACTTGTAGCCTGCCAAGCGCCTCTGCCCATGGGATTTTCCAGCCAAGAATACTAGAGTGGGCCATCATTTCCTTCTCCAGGGGATCTTCCCGACCCAGGGATCGAACCTGCATGTTTTGCATCTCCTGCATTGGCAGGCAGGTTCTTTACCCCTGCGACACCTGGAAAACCCCTTATAGTAACGCTTAGGTATTTTGAGAATTGGACTCCAGTTGGGTACACTGATGGAGGAGGAAAAAAAGATTGCGTAGGTAGGAGGGGGAGAGGCAGAGGTAGCTGTGAAGTGAATCGGGGCTGTGGAGGTGGCAGGCATCTCTGAGTGGCTGTGTTTGCCTCTCTCCTTGTGGTGCAAGTGCTGTCATTTGCCCAAGTGAAAAGGCTACCACCTCTCCTCCCCCTGCCACCCTGACTTCCAGGACCAAATCCTCAATGTAGCTTCTCCTTATTAAAAGTCTTGCCTTATTCCCTCTGACATAATCTCTACCGTAACCACTGTCACCAGGCATGATCATAATTCTTCTCCTCTAACAGTTTTCATCATTTTCTTTTCGTTTGGTGTGCAGTTCTGAAAATTTTGCTAGTTAAGGTGGTTTTGTGGATAATGACATTAAGTATACTGACTTTTAAGTTCTAAAGTTTGGGTTATGGCCAGAGAAAGCCTTATGATTTAGGTCAACCTGCATGGGGTAAGATTGTGGTAAGGAATCGTGGCTACTCTACAAAAAGTTTAGAAGTTTCTAGAAATGGTGAAAGCCTGATCTCCACCTCAAATAGAAACTCTTCTGAAAAGGGCATGTGTATAAGTTACTGGAGTCTGATGGGAGAGGCCTGCAGAGCTCATACTCTACAAGAGTGATTTGAAGAGTTTCAGCTAAGCTGATCTTGACAAGAATCATCTGAGAGTTGGAAATCTCTCCAAGTGTCATAGTTTTAAGGAGAGAAGGAAAAGGATGACGTGGAATGTTAAGACCTAGGAGTACGAATTTGGACATGAAGACAGCCATCAGGAGAGCCAACACCAAAATGCCACCTGTGAGCCTTCTAACAGGTGGGCATTTCTCATCCAAAGCCAAACAGATCAGAACACCTAAACCTCTTTTCAGGACAAATACAGGAATGTCCTGGAAGTCTGAGTTGTGTTTGATGTCATCCCTTATTTGGGCTTCCCAGGTGGCTCAGTGGTAAAGAATTCACCTGCCACTGAGGAGATGTGGGTTCGATCCCTGGGTCAGGAAGATCCCCTGGAGAAGGAAATGGCAACCCACTCCAGTATTTTTGCCTGGAGAATCCCATGGACAGAGGAGCCTGGAGGGCTACAGTCCATGGGGTTGCAGAGGCGTTGGACATGACTGGGCACACATGCACTTCTTTGGGTGGACTGTTTTAATGATTGCTTCTTCCTTCCTTTCATTCCTTCCATTGTTCCTTCCATCCTTTTCTTCCTCGCTCTTGTTTCCTCTTTCTTTCTCTGTCTCTATCTCTAAGGCAGTAGAATATTCATTGAATGGGACAAAGGAGAAGATAATTATCAGTTAATGATCTCAAGAACTCCAGTAGTCATTTGAACTAAAATACAATTTTTAAAGTATCTTACCATTCAGCTTTTTCTTCTTTGTAACTGGGGATTTTACTTTTCAAGCCATCTCAGATAGAGGTGCAAACAATAGCCCAGAAAACAGAAGTCCTCCATGCTCCCCCCAGCCCTCACACACTGTGTGATTTTAGGCAAATTTACCTTGTACCCTCTTCTACTTTTAGCGAAGTGGAAGTGTCCCTCACTCTCTTGGTAGGAGATCTGTGAGCATGTAATTGAACTAACTCAGTTAATGAGACAAATGAGTGCCAGACAAGTTGCTAGACGCAGGAGAGAAAGCTCAATCGTAACAAATCAATTATTTCAGCAGATGTTTCTGAGCACATGTTGAGTACAGATAAGTGCTTGTAGGCCTGGAAGGTTCACTATCTTGACGAATTCAAGATATTGTCATTGTCCTTAGACTTGAACTGGATTTTCTTATTGCTGTGGTTTGATGAAAGTCAGGATTTATTTGGCATGTGGTGTTAGTCGCTCAGTCATGTCCGACTCCCTGCCACCCCATGGTTGGTGTATGAGGAGTGGTCCAAATTTGGGTGGCTTTCTTCCCCACCCCCCCCAGCCTCTCCCACCTCCCTCCACCCCCTCGGCCCCATGTTCACTGTCTGGTAAATATCTCTTGTCCACAGTGAAAACTATATCTTGCCCCTCATTGTGACCTCTTATCATCTCAGATAAATCCTAGGGAACAGGCCAGGGAACAGAACATGCTTCCCTGGGCCCCTCCACTGCCTGGGACGTGTGCAGTGACTGTAGTTCTTATAAATGAGTCTCTGAGTCTATGCAGACATACCAAGATGACCTGAAGTTCAGAAAAGTACTTTGGAGAGTGGAAATCATTGTATAAGTGTTGGCAAAACTCTTTATTGCTCATAAACATCACACCTATTTTCTATCTCAAGTTCTATGCTCTTTTTTTTTTTAATCTGTTTCCTTTAAATTTGCTTACCTCCAGGGTATGTGTGGCCACACAGTAGGAGCACATGTATACCTTTTATGTCACCTGAACGAAAGGATGTCTGTATAGATTCCCTGAACTGGGGTGAATCCATTTTCCTGTCTCTGGGAGCCCAGTTCTCTGCCCATTACACCCTCAAAGGAATACATTTGACTTCTTCTGATGCTGTCTTATTTACCGCACCGTAAGTGTGGAAATCAGTTAGAAACTGAATTTTCACATTCTCTTGCTCAGTTGCATTCTTCCTCCCAAGATAAGAAAATTGCATCAACCTTCATTGGGCTCCCATGGCAACTTGTTAAATTAGGTCAAGATGTGGGGGCAGATAACGTGGCTTGAAAGCCTGCCTGTTAGCTGAGTTAAGAATACATCAAATGCAACACTGGCTTCCGCCAGAATGCACCTTCTTACCTTGCTGGGACTGCTTATGATTATCAAACTGATATAATCAGAAAGCTCCATTTTCTTTTGTTTGAAGATACATTATGAACCCCATCTGATTACAAAACCATCTGAGAGAGGTGGCCCAGTGTTCTCTGTGTATTTGATGGACCTAAACAAAATACTTTCTAGATCCTTGACAAACATAGGCATCCGTGGTTTTTTCCCCTCTCCATTTCAGTAGGTGTAGAATAATATGCTGGATTGTCAGAGTGTTGATCCCTTCCCTTCTGTGTCCCTCCAGGCTCCTTTTGTCAATGACAAAACTGAGACAAAAAAATGACTTTTTCCAAGCCTTCTGCAGGAAGGTGGCTCTTGAACTGAAACTTAAGTGCTGCATGTCTCACCTCAGTTTGAAATCTTTCTCTCTTAAAGAATGAGAACACTCATTGGTTATCTCAGTTACTCCCTTTAGAGTAGATTCAGGGCCCTGTGCCTTGCTTGTCACTCATTAACACTATGCAGGGGGAGGGGGCGTGGCATGCAGGAGTGGGTGGAGCTATGGTCTCTAAACCACCTTCGTAGAACTTCACTCCAGATTGCCAGACTTCTGTTGATGCAGATAAGGAATTCTTTCCTGTCACTCCTGCAGTTGGTGTGGAGCAGTCCTGCTGGTAATAGTTGTGTTGTCAGTGTGTAGGTGTGGCCCCAGCTTTGTGTTTCAACTGTTGTATGAAGTGCTCAGGGTCTCTTCTTTATCACGGAGCGTGGGAAAAGGCTAAGCTCCAAGCCATTCATTACCTGTAATGAAATTATGATTTACTATGCTGTGCAGACTTATGAATAGCTGATCCTTCAACCTCTGAAAGACTACATTTGAGACCATCAGGAATTCAACTTGCACGTATTTTTCAGTGAGACATTGCACAAAGCGGTCCTAGCTTTGTAGAAACGGAAGCCCTAGACGATCCCCCGTTGCTTTTCAGTTCAGTCAGTTCAGTCGCTCAGTCGTGTCTGACTCTTTGCGACCCCATGAATCGCAGCACGCCAGGCCTCCCTGTCCATCACCAACTCCCGGAGTTCACTCAGACTCACGTCCATCCAGTCAGTGATGCCATCCAGCCATCTCATCCTCTGTCGTCCCCTTCTCCTCCTGCCCCCAATCCCTCGCAGCATCAGTGTCTTTTCCAGTAAGTCAACTCTTCGCATCAGGTGGCCAAAGTATTGGAGTTTCAGCTTCAGCATCAGTCCTTCCAATGAACACCCAGGACTGATCTTCTTTAGGATGGACTGGTTGGATCTCCTTGCAGTCCAAGGGACTCTCAAGAATCTTCTCCAACACCACAGTTCAAAAGCATCAATTTTTTGGCGCTCAGCTTTTTTCACAGTCCAACTCTCACATCTATACATGACCACTGGAAAAACCATAGCCTTGACTAGACGGACCTTTGTGGGCAAAGTAATGTCTCTGCTTTTGAATATACTATCTAGGTTGGTCATAACTTTCCTTCCAAGGAGTAAGCGTCTTTTAATTTCATGGCTGCAGTCACGTTCTGCAATGATTTTGGAGCCCCCAAAAATAAAGTCTGACACTGTTTCCACTGTTTCCCCATCTATTTCCCATGAAGTGGTAGGATCAAATGCCATGATCTTTGTTTTCTGAATGTTGAGCTTTAAGCCAACTTTTTCACTCTTCTCTTTCACTTTTCATCAAGAGGCTTTTTAGTTCCTCTTCACTTTCTGCCATAAGAGTGGTGTTATGTGTATATCTGAGGTTATTGATATTTCTCCTGGCAGTCTTGATTCCAGCTTGTGCTTCTTCCAGCCCAGCATTTCTCATGATGTACTCTGCATATAAGTTAAATAAGCAGGATGACAATATACAGCCTTGACGTACTCCTTTTCCTATTTGGAACCAGTCTGTTGTTCCATGTCCAGTTCTAACTGTTGCTTCCTGACCTGCATATAGGTTTCTCAAGAGGCAGGTCAGGTGATCTGGTATTCCCATCTCTTTCAGAATTTTCCACAGTTTATTGTGATAGGCACAGTCAAAAGCTTTGGCAAAGTCAATAAAGCAGAAATAGATGCTTTAGCATCTGTTGCTTTTAGCCCAAAATAAACCTTCTTCTCATTTTGTAGATAAATTAGAGCCCGTCTATCCTCACACAATAACAGAGTCCAAGGGCCACACCCGAAACCTGGGCATTCTGACCGAGTTGTAGGTCTGGTCATTGAGTTGTAGGTTCAGAAACATAAAGCTACTGCTAAGAGAAGGAAGGGCTTCCAAGCCCTTCAGTTCAGAATGAAACCTGAGCTTGGGCGGCATCACCTGAAATCACGGTTTTCTGAAGGAAAGCTGGATTGCAAAATCATCTCAGTGTCCTCAGGTACAACCCCCAGGGGCAGCTTCTCATGTGAGCCTCAGTCACTGATGAGGAAAGGAGAGGGGGTCCCCAGAGCCGAAGAGCACTGTGGTGTGAATTGGTGCAGGAGATTCTAATTATAGCCTGCATTCCCATGGAGATGTTATTAGGAACAACTTGGAGCTTTATAATTGGGGGTGGAGGGAATATTCCCTAAGCCAGGTTCTGGAATACAATCTCTCCGTGTCAGTACTGTGGCTGTAAGGTTATGAGTTGACTACAGTCTTTCCTGACGTAAGCGTAAAACCGTGGTGCCCTTTTTGTGCAGTCCTGCCATTTACAAGGATCCTGAGGTTCTCACCCAAGCAAAGCTGGACTTGGCCTCAGGCTTACAGGGAGTGTCACTGTCTCAGGGTAGAGCATCCGTGGGTAGCTCCTGGATGGCTGGGAGGAGAAGAGTTTGGCAATGAGAGAGGCAGAAACAGCATCTGCCCTTTCCTCCTCAGAGGGCCCTGTGAGTGGTGGGTTGTAGGAAGCCAGACAAACCCCCTCAGCCTACGTGGAGCCTGGCTACCAGCCAGCATCGCAGAAGCTGGGGAATTCTGATTCTCTGCGCTGTGTTTGACGGCGGGTCCTCAGTGTGCACATGGAATGTGAGTGGGATCTCACTGGAGTAGGGAGTTGACATGCTGCTCAGTTGTGAGACTGCTGGGGAAGTACGTTGGAGCTCGGGGGCGGGGGTCCCCGGCCGCTCTGAGCTGGAGGGATCAGAAGCCCCTTGGTGGTGTTGCCTGTGTGGAGGTCCCACTGCCTCTGCCTCCTGACTGGTTCGCATGGGGACAGTTGGTCTTAGACATCTGCCACCCGTGGAGAAAATCACATGGTGGGAGGACTCGGCCTCGTTGTTCGTTTTTTCCCTTCTAAACGGCTTTGAAGGTGTGGACAGGGAGGTTCCCTGTTTTTGTCAGTCGCCTTTGAAGACCACAGCTGGCTGAGCCACCCCGGGGACTGGACGCAGCTCCCGTAGCTCCAGGAAGCTGCCTTTAGGGCAGAGAGACACCTTTATACTATACAAAACAGACTGCACATCCTGGTGTTTAAACCACCTGAAGCCTCTGGGTGCCTGGATTTGGAGTCAGGAAACTCACAAGGGGACCCATCTTTTTAGGAGACACAGCAACCCCTTTCCCCTGCCAACCACCTGCTTTCAAGGCTTCTCTGGGTCTCCCATTTTCTGGGTGGCTGTTTCTTTAACAAACTCTAACTCCATGTGGTGGAACTGGGTGGTGACCCTGCTGGAATGCCAGTCTGTCTCCTCTTGGAAGCTCCACCTTTGTGTCTTTGAAGCTGATGTTTCCCCTGAGCAGAATCCAGCCCGTGTGTTGCTGAGGCAACCACGCAGGTCCTGTTGGTTGTGAGCAGCTGGCCTGGAAACTCCCATGGCCTCAGCTGTGAAGAGCTCTTCCAGTTGGTCCCTTGATTGTGCCCCTTGGCATCTCCTGGTTTCCCGGTTGCCTTCCCAGCTTGGATGCTGTCGGACCAGTGAGTGGGTCCTCAGCATAGAGACTCGTTCCATTCAGCAGACGCATGGAGACTCCTTCCATTCAACAGATGCTTCAGTCCACCCTTGAACACATGGGGTGAGGGGTGCCGACCCCTGTGCAGTCAGAAATCTGAGTATAATCCCCAAACTTAGCTACTAGCCTGCTGTTGACCTGCTAGCATAAACAGTCCACTTACACATATTCTGTGTTTTATGTACATCTACGTGTATTTTATGCATTCCTGACCTCGCTTTTTTTTCTCGTAATGTTTTCATATTTCCAGGCTATGCAGTTTGTCTGATTTTTTTTTTCTTTTTTTAAATTGCTGCAAATCTACAAAAAGGATTTTTTAAGTATGTTTATATTCAAAAGAAATCCATGTATAAGTGGATCTGTGAAGCTCAAACCTGTGTTGTTCAAGGGCCTCTGTGTATCCCTCCCCGTCCCCTTCCCCCTAAAGTGACTTTCTTGTGATGCTTACAGATGGGGTGATGATAATCACCCCATGTGCTACTCTTATGCCTGCAGGTCTAGGTTCAGCTTAAGCACACGAGAGGTGAGAGGCTGTTTGACCTTGGGCTACGTGGCAGAGGCTTCACTGTGTCAGGGTTGAGAGCGGGCACTCTGGAGCCAGGTGTGTCCTGGTTTTGCCACTGACCAGCTGCATGGCTGTGGGCCAGCTGACCTCACTGTGCCTTAGTATTCTTATCTGCAAAATGGTCACTATAGCAGTTTCAGTCTCTTCGGATTGTGGTGGGAATTGCATGAATAGCTTATGGAAGGCACTCGGCACAGTGCTGGGTCCATAGGAAACCCTCTTTAGGTGCTAATTGTTATCACTGTCTCATGTTATTCTCCAGACCTTTTGTTTTTCCAGTACAGTTCTACATTCCTTCTGGTCAGAGGGTGATGGGTTTAACTTAGAGAATTCCAGTCATTCCTGGCAGTGTCTTGGGGAGCACAGCTGATACTTAATTTCAGTTTAGGTCATTTCGTAAAGTCTCCCTGGTGGCTCAGTGGTGTGAAATACCTGCCAGCCAATACAGGAGACGCGGGTTCGATCTCTGGGTTGGGAAGATCCCCTGGAGGAGGAAATGGCAACCCACTCCATTATTCTTGTCTGGAGAATTCCATGGACAGAGGAACCTGGCGGGCTACAGTCCATGGGGTCGCAAAGAGGCAGACGCAACCCAGCATGCACTCAGCACTACCACCTAGGTCACTTCAGCTTTTCAGCTCAACCCACATGTGTGCTGAGCTCTTACTGTGTGCTAGAGTCTTTCATATGCATTCATATTTTTTAAAACTGTCACCAACAACCACATGAAGAAAAATCTGTTATCCTCACTTTATGAAGGAGGGAATTAAGGTTCCTAGGGAGGGAAGAGGTCTAGCCCAGAGTCACACAGCAGACAACAAAGAAGAGGCCTTTTATAGTTTTGCACAACGTCAGACAATTGGGAGGAAAATATCCAACATTAGTAGCGTGTTAGTTTGGGTCTGCTGAGCAGCAGATGTCGAGACATGATTGGACTTGTAAGAAATGTCCGGGGGAGTGGGGGGACGTCTGAAGTACAGAGTGGCAGAGAGCAAGAGAAGGTGGAGGGCTTTCAAAGAGAAGGCGGGGGCCTTTCAGGCCTGGTGGCAGACAGGAAGGAAGGAGACTTGTGAGAAGAACCTCCAAGGGCATAGCAGTTCAAGGAAGCGGGTGTCCAGGCTCCTGGGAATTTCGGTCAAAGTTGCCCAGTGGGGGAGCTCCCCGCCTGGCAGGAGTGGCCCCATGTGACCTCCATGCCCAGTCCCTGGCCGCAGCAGCCCCAGGAAGCATGTTCTTGGTGGGGACCTGTGGATGGAGTCACAGATGCTCCCTGTGGCCAGCGGGTGGAGCCTCGTGTGGCTGTGGCCCCATCAGCCCTGACTGATCAGTGTGGCGTCCGACGGGTCATACAGCAGGTCGCTGGACCACGATCCCGATGCCCCTGGTGGCCCACGACTGGCTTCTGGATTTGGTGCCTGCTATTGACTTACCCAACTGCATTGTTTGTTCTGTGACTCACCTCTCCTTGAGCGATAATGAGAGTGAAAGTTGTCCTAAGGTGGGTGAATGTGAAAGTTTGCACTCGGTGTGGAGGCTGGGACCTGCTCTGCCAGAGAGGTGCTCTCAAGGCTGGGCTCTGAGGGGGTGTTGACCTTCAGAGCCAAGATGGGTGCAATTTCTCGTGGGGGCCCCTCCAGGCAGGGTTCTCGGTCTTTTCTTCTTTAAAGGCGTGGGCAGTCCCTGTTCAGCTTATCCCATTACAGTGGAACAGAAGTGTTTCTTCTGCTGCCTCCTTGCTGCTCTTAATACTCTCTTCTGTTATTCCACCCAGGCTGGCTACCACGCTTGACATCTGAGGGGTGCTCAGAAATCATTTATTGGATAAAGGCTTGAAAAGTTGTATCCTCCAATGATGGTTTAAGATATAGTTCACCACCCCAAGAATTTGAACATGTTAACTAGTCATTTCTCTCATCTTTGATACAAGGGGGAAACTTTACTCCTAGGATAAAATAAAGCTCAGAGATTGCATGGAAAATCTACTAGGAAAGGTCCAGGCTTCAGAACTCTCAAGTCTTATTTTCTAGTCCTAATCAGTGAAGCTATCTTTCTTCTTATAACCTAGATGCTTAAGAAGGCATTTTCTTTTTTTTTTTTTAATTGCCTGTAGGCATGGCTGGATGGCATCACCGACTCGATGGACATGAGTTTGGGTGAACTTTGGGATTTGGTAATGGACAGGGAGGCCTGGCATGCTGCAATTCATGGGGTCGCAAAGAGTCAGACATGACTGAGCGACTGAACTGAACTGAGGATATATATATATTTTTATCTTTTAAAAAAAGTTTTGTTTTTCTAATTTTTACAGTGTTGGTTTCTGCCATATAGCAATGTGAATCAGCCATGACTATACATACATCCTTTGGATATTTATATTAGCTATCTGAAGCATCTTTTGTTTCTGAACACAATTTGCACTGTTACTGTTCAGTCGCCCAGTCATGTCTGACTCTTTGCAACCCCATGGACTGCAGCACGCCACCTTCCCTGTCCTTCACCATTTCCTGGAGTTTGCTTAAGCTCATGTGCATTGAGTTGGTGATGGCATCCAACCATCTCATCCTCTGTCACCCACTTCTCCTCCTGCCCTCAGTCTTTCCCAGCATCAGGGTCTTTTCCGGTGAGTCTACTTTTCTCATCAGGTGGCCAAAGTGTTGGAGCTTCAGCATCAGTTTGCACTCTATACCCTCAAATCCAGACTTCACTCATTTCTGGTGACTTCTTAAAACAATCAGTTACCTAGAAGACATTGGGAGGAAAAGCTCTGAAGAAAGCCACTTCCTGGCTTGCGCTTTGCCAGCTCGCTGTCCAGGAGTGTGTCTGAGTGGCAGGGTGAACGTGATTAGACAGAGTTCTTGAGTTTGGAGGGAAGGTGCCTGCCTTTGAGGACAGGCTGCCCCTTTAAGAGAGGAACCGTCTCTTCTCCCTGCAGCCACCCCCACACGTGTGTCCTTGAACACTTGCAGGTGTGAGGAGCGCAAGCAAAAACAAGGGCCTTTCCTCCAGACACTCAAGTGTGTAACTGTCTTGTGCTCGGCCCCAGGCAGACCCAAGTGAGTCTCAGTTAAGTCTGCCCCAAACAGGGGAGTCTGGCTGAGCTAAGGCCCTCCAACGAGGCTCCCTGCCAGGACGGTCTTGGACATTGATCTCTGGACAAGACTTTCTGCTCTTCCTTCGATTAATACTGATGGGATCTGTCTCTTGGGCCAAACTGCAGACGTTTGTGGGGAATGCTGGACTCACTGTAGCTCAGTCCTATGTAATTATTAGGTGGAGTGGGCTTGCTGTGGAGTATAAATGATTAGGGAAAAAAAAAAAGTACATTGGGGGAAAGAGGATCTAAGTCTGTCTGTGGCCAAGATTTCCCCAAACCAGAAATGTCGGCTATACTTTCACTTGCAAAGCAGTTTGCATCTGTTCTTTCTGTGCCTGCCTACTTTGAATTAGAGCAGGAACTTCAGAGTTATCCCTCACTTGAAAAAACCTTAACTATCTTTTCATCTACAGTGTTTAAAACATTTTACGTTTATATATGTTAATCATTTTGCTTTTGCTTCTAACTTTGTCCTCTTTCAAAGTTGCCGTATAAAAGGCCAGTTGAATTCTTGAAAGAATAATTGAATTTTATTTAGTGCTTTTGTTGTTTTGTTTTTCTATTCCATCTTGTTTTTCCTTGTTTTTCTTTTAAAAAGTCTGCTTTTAAAAATATTTTTTCTGTTGTCAAATTCTTCTGTTTAATTCTACTGTTATGTTTTATATTCCCAAACTGTTCTACACTGTGGTCAGCTCTTTATATATATCTATAAGGCAGGAAGGAGCTGTGATAACTATTTGCATTTTAGAGATGGATAAACTAAAGCCCAGAGAGGTTAAATGAGCTGTATGAGATCACTCAATGAATCAGGGAAGAAGTGGGGTCAAGGCTCTAGACACTTGACTCCCTATTTTGGGCATTTCCCACCATCATGTATATATTTTCA
Organism: Bos taurus; assembly: GCF_002263795.3. Lineage (NCBI taxonomy): Eukaryota > Metazoa > Chordata > Mammalia > Artiodactyla > Bovidae > Bos > Bos taurus. The sequence goes on along the minus strand of NC_037356.1, from coordinate 31,823,361 downwards.
TTTTATAGGATACTATCTGCTGTCATCTCAGTCAGTATGCCCAATGTCCGACATATTTGTTTGTTTAAATTTTTTGAAATGCTTCCTCCTTTCTTTTGGTCTACTGTTTCAGAGACGTGGACTTGGCATTAAAGGCTGGTTTTGTTTTCTTGTTTCCACCGCTAGATATTGGCTATTGCAGCATCCGTAAATGCAAGGGCATGAACCTGTTGTCTTTCATGATATTCACGAGGGATGTTTTTCAAGCACCTGTTAGAATGTTGTTTGTGGTTATGCTTTGAGTTATAGGAACTTAGATCCTGGATTGCTGCCCTTGAGTTACTAGCCATTGATAGAGAACAAGTGTATAGAACATAATGGTTTAGAGTGATTTGTTGAACCAAAGCATCTCAGCCAGTTACAGAATGGATTGTGTGTGGATTGTGGTGGAGATGAGGTGAGATTGGGTTGAGTTGGGAGAAAAGGAGGGATGTAACTCAGACGAAATGGGGAAGGGCTCTTACAGGTATAAAAACAAGCCGAAGTACCATACAGTCTCCGCTCTTCCGTCTTTGGAAAATCTTCCTGGTGCCCTGGTACTGACTCCTTCATCCTTAGCCAGACAGTGAAGCTTCATGTTGAGTTTGGCCCAGAGGTCAAGACACTGTCAGGATGCTTTCTGTTCAGTTTCTCATTAAACATCAGGTCATGAGAACTGAAAGGAAAAAGAGGGACTTTGGGATCATTATGAATGATAATTTAGAATGGGGTTGACAAGAAGCGGGTGACGTTTAGATTCTGGGGTTGCCCACCCACCCCCAGAGGTGGACACTCCTGCAGTTGCTGTTGTTCAGTCATTCAGTCGTGTCCAGCTCTCTGCGACCTCATGATCTACAGCATGCCAGGCGCCCTGTCCTTTACCATCTCCTGGAGTTTGCTCAACCTCATGTCCACCGAGTCAGTGATGCCATCCTGCAGTAGTTTGTAAGAAAGATAGACTTGTGAACAGATGGGTCATTTCTGGATTCGAGTGTTCTGTTTTTGCCACCATCGTTTGGCTGTGGGTAGAGACACCTGGCTGAGAGGGCGGGGCCGCTTGGTCCCTTTCCTCTGTTTTAGGACCACCTGTCAGATGTGTGCTGTCGGAGCCAAGTAAACCCTGCTGCAAGGGTGACCAACCATGAGAGTTTCATAGGTTAAAATAAATGCGGTGTCCTGCCCACACTGAGGTGTTTGATTTGACTTTGAGAGTCGAGCTACAGAGATTAGATTCTCAAAGTAGCAGATGAATCCCCAAAGGACCTGAGGTGTGGTCGTTTTTATTTTGGGGTGCATGTTGATGAAATGTAGCCTGGGAGTCCCCCATATTGTTTGGCCCCAAATATAGTTTAATAGAGAGAAGCAGTTTGGGTCACCTTTTCAAAACCCTGATACCTTTCCGCACAGGAGGATTGTTTGAGTAAGACAGTTCAGGAAATGTTTACAGAGCTCACCTGTCCAAGACAGGGTCCCAGGCCAGGCACTGACTATGCCTGTAAGGGTCAATCAGATGCAACCCAGGCTCCCAGAGAGCTGACAGCTGGATCATTTAAGAGCAAGCAGGTTTTTTGATAGCTGGAGTTTGTTGGTGAGGCACCATCCCAGGCTTTGGGTTACAGCAATAGAAACACACGGGCCCTGCCCCTGGAGCATGTGTTCTGGTGATGAGAGAGACGCAGGGAGAGCCACTTGTCAGGGCTGGCCCTGCTCAGAGCAAAGCATGATGGGAGGCTGCCTGAGACAAGACGCCAGCTGCCCCGGGGCCTGACTCTTGTGTGTTAGCCTCGCCCTGGGCACAGGTGACAGAGCGAGAATGTGCAGCTGAACTGGAAAAGCTGAAGTCCCCCTCTGACCGCGGTTCACAAGCAGTGAGATCATTGCCATGGCTGGCAACCCCCACGCCTAGAAAATGGGAAGAAAAGATACCCACACGTGGCTACATCGAGAAGGATTATGATCCGGAGTGTCGGGAACACCTTGCTAACCTCCCGTCCCAGCCTGTGCCTTTCCTTTTACCTAAGTAGCTCACATCTTAGCCTCAGAATAACGGAGGGGGAAAAAAGCAGGGCTTTTAAATAACTACCCCTCATCTAGATAGATGGGGACCTTCTAGTCCCTAGACAAAGAGAAGGGGTGTAATCAACTCAATGAGTAGAAATTCACTTGAAGTTTTGCCTTAAAAGAAAAAAGAGAGAGATTATAGCCTTGGATTTGACATGCCTTAGGGGTCCCCCTGGAGGGAGGCATCCTCCTGCGACTTGCTTTGCTGTCCTGGGGTCCCTCTATGTACCCACCTGATGTTATCTGTCCGGAGGCCATGTCACCATTTTCAGATTGGGGCTGTCAGTGTTGTACTGAGAATTTTCCTCTTCCCCAGAAGCCGAGAAGAACAAAGCAGTCAGAGGAAATTCCCCACTGCAGCCGTGGAGGGGGGGAGTCCCCCCCACCTCCTCGCCCCGCCTGCGAGAGAGACTTCCTTCGAACAGGGACCCTCTGTTGTTGTGGCTCAGAGCTTCGACTTGAGAAGCATACTTTCCCAGTGATGCCACTGGATTCCTGATGTGTGACACCCCGGGGCGGCCTGGTGAAGGCCGCCGTTGACTGCCCTGGGCCCCTGGACAGGGACAGCATTGTGAGTCACACTCGGTGTGTGAGCTCCCCTGCCCATGACTGGCACTATTATTAGTACCATTCTCCGCTCCTGGGACAAAGGTCACTGGGACCAGAGTCCTGTTGGGTGGGTGGAGGGGGCTGGGCCCAGGGCCAAGAGGAGGTGTGAGTGGAATGGAGGCAAGGAGAAGGCTTTTCCACATGAAGATGCGTTGGAGGGAGGGAGGCAGGGACGGAGCCCTGGCCCTGCAGATTTGGGCAGACTGACCCCGAGCGACACAGAAACAGCCTCTGTGAGAACTCAGATTGAGCAGGCCAGCCTCAGCCAGCATGTGGGCAAGTCTGGGGCTTGAGAACTTCCCTTGGGTCTGGACTTGGGTGATACCAGCGGGTCAGAGTTGCCAGTGACCCCAGAGCCACCTCTGGGAGTGGGCCACCCTGAGAGGTCCTGATCTTCCCTCCCAGACCCAAGGGGCGGATGGATACATTGTCATGGAAACAGGCTCCAGCGTGGGACTTTCCACTGGTCCAGCCTGGGGACCAGCCACCCCGACGCCCACATTCCGGACTGTCTGGCTGGGAAAAGAAGCCCATGTTTGTCCTATCTCTGATGCCCGCACAACCTAAAAGAGGGTTGGGGTGTCAGCAGAAATGTACAAGAGAGGAATTTCTGGGAAGCATCATGGATCCCTTTTATTCAGGGTCACATTGCGGGCTCTCTGGAAGGCTAGCAGAGGCTTCCAGAATGCCCCAGGTGGGAGCGCCGTGTGTGCCGTTGGCAGGGTTAGGCTGGCGGGATCTCTCCTCAAGAATAAGGGAAGGAAACTCGCGCTGACATCGCTGCTGCTATGACTTTGTTCTTGTGCAGCCCTGCAGACATGTTCCTCCCTGCCTCCCTATCCTGCGCCCTGTCCTTTCTCTCAGCATCTGGTTTTCCTATTTACCCTCCCTCTTCCCTTCAGTAAATAGGAAAAAAAGAGGCGCCACACCTAGGACTTGGGCTCCCGAATTTCAGTTTTGTGTTCATTATGAACAAAGGGCAACTCACACGGAGGGGAAAAAAACACCCACGTGCAAGGACTCACCCCGTCTCCGGCCACATCCACAGACCCCAGGGATCAGATGTACGCAGACAATGGGGTGCGGCTCTGAAGTGGCAGCAGGAGCAGCAGGACTCGTTCTGTCTGACGTCCCTCCCTCGTGAGCTGGTCCCTGTGATGCTAATTCAAGCCCTGTCCCCACTATATGGCTTCATATCTGAAGGGTGGGGGCCCGAGGTGGCTCTTGGACCCCTGTCCCCGGGAATCTGGATGTGCTTGCTTCTCCCTGCCATTGACCACAACTTCCCAGGGAAATGAATCCCCATAATTCTTCCTCTTTCCTCAACCTGGTATAATTAGACCCCTTATCCCTAAAGGGATTTTAAGACAAGTGGAATGAAAGAGGGGCATACCCCGTGGTTCAGCAGTGAAAAATCTGCCTGCCAATGCAGGAGATACAGAAGACTCAGGTTTGATCCCTGGGCCAGAAAGATCCCCTGGAGAAGGAAATGGCAACCCACTCCAGTATTCTTGCCTGAAAAAGCCCATGGACAGGGGAGCCTAGCAGGCTTCATAGGGTCACAAAGAGTTGGCCATGACTGAGCGTGCACACACACACACACACACACACACACACACACACACACACATACAGTATGAGAGAGGTTTGAAGACAACTGGTGGGGGTGAGAAGTAATGAAATTACATGGCCTGATGGTGACCATAAGGGGTGCAGATGTCACCTGTGTAGAGGACGCCAAGGTCCCCAGTGATCAGACTGACTGGGGAACCACTGGCCATCTGGTGTCCTGGACTGCTTGCTGTGAGCCATGAGGAAGAGCTGTTTTTCAAATGCAAGGTCCTTTTACCCCCAGGACCATTGCAGCCAGCAGGCAGGTTAGATTGGACTCTGGGTTGGACTTGCCGGGGCAAGTCCATGGCTTGAGATGGAGATTTAGGGGGTCAGGCAGGCTGCCTGGGTTCTAGCCATACCATTTGTGACCTGCACAACCTTGGACAAGACACACAGTGGGTCAGTTTTCTCTGCTGTACAGTGGGAGAAACAAATGTGATAACAATAGTATCTACTCAGGGAGTTATTCTGAGGGATAAATATTGGGTTGGTCAAAAAGATCATTTGGATTTTTCCCTGTGATGTTACAAAAAAAACCCAAATGAACATTTTGGCGAACCCAATAAGATGCTCTAAAACATGACATATTACTGTGGTACATAGTAGGTGCACAATAAATCCTAGCTCCTGTTCCTGTTTTCCTTCACCAGGTGTCTGAAAGCAGACCTCTCTCCACCATGTCTATAGTCTGTGGTCTTGACCCAAGAGAGGACCATGAACTCCCTGGCTTATTTTCATAATTTTGGGATAGTTGGTTTTTCCTTTCATGTCTCATTTCAGTGGTTCAGGGGGTATCTATTCTACACTTCTTCAGGATACTTATTATGTCACAAGAGCTATTGTAACTAATTCTATAGCATTTCTTAATAGAAATTTGTTTTCTTCCTCCTGCCCAGCCGGATGGCTTCTCAATGGATTCCTCATAGGAAGTCACGACAGGACATTCCTTCTGGCAGAGGGTGGTAGCTGGTGACTACTTGGCTGCCAAGGAAACTGCAAATGTGTCTGAGCTGTGTAGAAAATGTTTTTGTTTTTTTTTTCCATTGGAATAGAAACAGAGAAGTGGGTAAGGCTTTATCAGTGTCATTCCTGGGACAGTTTCTTCAAATATTAATATACTTTGCAGGCATTGGCTGAATTATTTAATTCTAGAATATGTGTAAGGTATTTCTTGCAAGATGGTTTTAAAGTACTCGGGGTTCATTTGTAGAAGGGTGAGGTAGAGGTATTTCATTTTCCTTGCTGAGCTTGGGCTGGGCTGAGGAGGGACCATTGGGATGCTAGTACTATAGCCAAGGCTTCCTTGGGGTGTCCCACCAGTGATAAAGTGCACCAGCCGCTGTTTGCTCATAGGCATCCATCAGGATTACCCTGGGACCTGGAGTCAAGGTCCGGGGATTGGCCCACTGTTTTCTAACTGCCTAGACCAATGTCACGTCATTTTTCCCGAGCACCTTACTCTGCACTGATAGAATGGAGGCAGTCGGCGCAGTCTGCCATGCCTATAAGGAGATTGGGGAGTGGGTTTTAGAAGAAGCAAAATGGTGAACGTGCAAATGTCTTGTAGGTGTGTCCAACATGACAAGAGATTGCCCTCCTAGATCATGAAGGGCATTTCTTTATTAGAGAGGCAAGGCAAGCTTGTTTCCTACTGCATCTCAGTTTACTTAAGATCAGACACATTTGGAACTCAGGTTAAGGATTAGAGCCTAACAAACTCAAGTTTTCTTATGTGAGCCAGAGCATGCCAGGCTGTCTTTGTCTACACGGACTGGGTCTCTCCAGCTGCACTGTTTCCAGGTTGCTTCTGAGATGGTGTTAACAAGGCCTACACGTCTACACAGTGTAGATGTGAAACAAGCAGTGTGGACTATTGAGCCCATATCTGTCTCTTTAGCTACACCCATAAATCAGATAGGAATCTCTGGCATCATTGTCATTTCTGAATAGAAAACTATGCTAGAAGGAAATCCATGTAGCACAAACTCTTTTAGTATAAGATAAACTAACAATCAGAGTATGTCAAGCCTTCCAGAACTAAGATGTTGGCAGTGTTGATGACTAAGACGAGAATTGTGTGTGTATGTGTGTGAATTAGAGTCTGCTTAACCATGGTGAGTTTCTAAGACAGTGCTAACCTGACCTTTGAGGATTTCATAGCTGGAAAGTTCATTTCCCCCCTTTCTTAGTTTGGCTGCTTGCCTGTAGGCATCTTGGGGGACTGGATTGTGGTAGAGAGGAATATTATGACCAAGAGAACATCTAACTTCTCTTCCCTTGTTAGATCGCCCTAAGGTAATGATTCTTCTCCCTCGAAAACCAGGGACCAAAGGGTCCTTACTGTAGACTTTGCTTATGGGCTTTTGACTTCTGCTTGGAGCTGACAAAGACACTCCTCGGTTCATACCTTGAGTACTTCATAAGGCAGAAATAATGATTTTGTTTTTGAAGGCCAAACTGACCATGTTGCCTTAGAATATCTCAAAGGAGCAATCCAGGATTTTCTTTCTAGAGTTTGCGTAGCCATAAAAGATGGACTGACTTTTAAATCGATCTAAATAAGGCAATTGATACTCCATCCTAAACGCAGTTTTGGTGGGAATTCTTCACTGTTTCCATCTGTTCCACCAGCTCCTGCAACTCTTGTGCTCTGGGTATTCCTTGTTTTCCCCTGGCTGATGGGCTGGGAGGGTAGGGGTCGGGAGTACCCTGTAATGGGATTCGCTACTGAGAGTGTGGCACATCTGGTGTAGTGATTCACCATGGCTTGTGTCTCCAGGCAGCGGACCAATCCAGCTGTGGCAGTTTCTTCTGGAATTACTCACGGATAAGTCCTGTCAGTCTTTCATCAGCTGGACAGGAGATGGCTGGGAATTCAAGCTTTCTGACCCAGATGAGGTAAGGAGGGAGTGACCTGAGAGTGTTTTGTCCAGGGAGGGTGAGAGAGAGCTCTGGGGATGGGTTGTATGGGGCTTGATGGTGTTTTCTAGGGTTTGAATCCCAGCTCTTACACCTGCTACTTGGGGGACCTCCTCTGAGCCTGAGTTGCATCATTTGGAAAACAGAGAAAAGACCTATGTTGCCCATTCGTTTTCAGCTTAATGGATAGGATGTACCTACAGTGCCTGTCACATATCAGGCCTTTTGTAAACACAAGTTGGGCTTCCCTGGTGGCTCAGTGGTAAAGAACCCACCTGCCAGTGCAGGATACTCAGGTTTAGTCCCTTGGTTGGGAAGATACCCTGGAGAAGGAAATGGCAACCCACTCCTATATTCTTGCCTAGAAAATGCTATGGACAAGAACCTGGTGGGCTGCAGTCCATGGGGTTGCAAAAAGAGTTGGAAATGACTTAGCAACTAAACAACAAAAACATGAGTTGCAGTCTCTGACTTTGTTCCCCTCTTGGCCTTGTGGCTCTGTGAATATGGAAGGCGTCTGGCAATTTGAGAGGCCTTCAAAGTTTGGTGAGATTTGCTCATCATTTTGTTTTTTCATCAACAAACAGTGAGGGGAGGAGGAGTACACTGAGTCTGAGATGAACATATACACATTGCCCATGGGCTTCCCTGATAGCTCAGTTGGTAAAGAATCCACCTGCACTGCAGGAGACCCCGGTTCAATCCCTGGATCAGGAAGATCCACTGGAGAAGGGATAGGCTACCTACTCCAGTATTCTTGGGCTTCCTTTGTGGCTCAGCTGGTAAAGAATCTGCCTGTAATGCAGGAGACCTTGGTTCAGTCCCTGGGTTGCGAAGATCCCCTGGAGAAGGGAAAAGATACCCACTCCAGTATTCTGGCCTGGAGAATTCCATGGATGTGTATAGTCCATGGGGTCACAAAGAGCAGCAAGGACCTACTGTATAGCACAGGGAACTCTAGTCAATATTCTGTGATAATCTATAAGGGGGAAAGATCTGAAAATATATGTATGTAGAAGTGAATCACTTTGCTATACACCTGAAACTAACACAACATTGTAAATCAATTATACATCAATAAGAAAACAAAAACAAAAAAACAAATAGTGAGTGGCTGCTCTGTGACACGCCCAAATTCGGAGGATGCAGAGCAATAAATAAGAGAGAGGCCCTCTGTTCCGGCTGAAGTGAGAAGCCCTGTGCCTCGAAAAAAAAAAAAAAAAGATGCTTCCTGTTGATGAAAGACAGGTGTGACTGTAACTCTGTCCTTCATCTCTCACATCAGATTTCATGCTTTCAAAGCAAAGACGTTCTATTAATAATACAGGGTAAGAGGAGACTCTATAGTGTCTCCTATAAGAAAAGAGACTCTTTTTTAAATATCAAATGCTTTAACTCCCATTCCATAGAAGTTCAGGGTCACTGCATTTTCATCAGCTTAGAGTCAGCTTCACTGCCAACCTGGTCTAGCCTTCAAAACTTGGAATTCAGAAAAGTAACTTTGTCGATGAATCCCTAGCCATCTTTTGAACATCATGGGTCATCACCAATGAGTGCAGGCATATTAATGTGTATCTTGGGCTTATTCTGGAAGTGTTTACCCTCTTCTTTTTTAAAAATTAAATTTCAGGTGGCCAGGAGATGGGGAAAAAGGAAAAACAAGCCTAAGATGAATTATGAGAAACTGAGCCGTGGCCTTCGCTACTATTATGACAAAAACATCATCCACAAGACGGCGGGTAAACGCTACGTGTACCGTTTTGTGTGTGACCTGCAAAGCCTGCTGGGGTACACGCCCGAGGAGCTCCACGCCATGCTGGATGTCAAGCCTGACGCCGACGAGTGACGGATGCTGAGGGGCTGGGGAAACCCTGCTGAGACATTTCAGAGAACAACCATGTCGGTCGGACTCTTAATTTTTTAATTGTTATTCTATTTTTAATTTTCCAGAACTCATTTTTTTTTACATTCAGGGGTGGGAGCTAAGTGAGCTGCAGCTATAATCCATTGTGCGCCGTTGAAGGAGAGCCAGGACTGGTGGGGTGGGTGGGACAAGAATTTCTGGAGAGGATTTTCAGGAGACAAGGGCCTTCTTAGAAGCTTGAAGAATCTGGCTTAAGGGAGGAAGAGACTAACACGTCCAGTCATTTAAAAAAAAAATCATCCACAAAAAAAAATGTCTTGAGTTATGGACCTATTAGCAAAAGAAATTGATGCACCAGGAGTCTTGAAACTAATGAAAGGCAGTTAATTTCCTTTTGTCTTTAGGTCTGGGAGGGCAAAAAAGAGGGAGGTAGGATAAAGCCTTTTGTTTGGGGGTGCACTAAAAAATCACGGGCTATTGACCTTTTTGTTCTACTTTTGAAACAAAGATGGACTTCAGTGGGGAGGGGCTGAAACTGTTTTTGTGTTAAATTTTATTCTATTAAATTTTGTGCCAGTATTTTTTTTTTTCCTTAAAAATCGTCTTAAGCTCTAAGGTGGTCTCAGTATTGCGGTATCATGCAATTTTGTTTTTATTTGCCGACTGAGGATTCTGACACAGTGAAAGGAAACTGTTTATATAGACCCCACTGGAAAGACAAAGCACCATCACTGAGATTTGGGGATCCCAAGTTCATGTGACTGATGTGCGAAGGAAAAAACGATGCTAATTTGGGTACAAGGGAACTGTGCATGTGAGTTTCTCCTTTTAAGTTTTAAAAATTATGATCACACCCCTCTACTTATTTGTCATGAGTATATTTTCAGAGTTTGGACTTAACATTGAGCTAAGAAGCATTAAGTCTTTGAACTGAATGTATTTTGCAGCCCTGCTTTGGACAATAGTAAATGTAGGAGCACTGTAGAAGTCTTAGGAAAGAGGGAGTGAAGGGAGAAGATTGACCTGGTTCTCTACTGGTTTTTTAGACTTGTAACATACATGACTTGGAATAAAATCTGTATGCACGGGCATTACCCCTCAGGTCTTAGGAAATAAGTCCTGAATGCATGTCCTTCCCAACTAACACTCTGTACTTTGTCCTTTGTGTCTGATTTTCCCAGCACCCCACATTTATCACTTTTCCCCACTCTGTTGTTCAGTAGAAGGAAATGTACAGCTTTCTGATGGGTGAGTGAAAGAGTAGCCGCAGACATGTCATGAGTTGGAGAGTGTCTGATAAAGCCATTTAGATGTCCTGGGTTTTAGAAGCCATGGAAACTGAGGGAGCCTAGGAATAAAATGTGGCTCGGCTGTCTTTGGGAAAAGTGCAAGGCTTTCCTTTGAAGGGTTTAAGGCAGCTGTGTCGGGTGTCAGGTGAGACTAGGTGGGCAGGCAAAGGTGCACAGAGCAGATGCTATAAGGGCCCCGTGCTTGGATCTGCTGTCCTGGCGCAGGGTCAGGGAAGGTTGGTAATTGCAAAGGAAGGAAGCTTGAAGGCATAGGAACTATAAGGAAAGGAGCTTGGGTGTAGCAATAAGGTGGTCCATGAGATTCAAATCTACTTTTACTTCTCCCAGAGTTGAACTACAAACATTATCAAACCGAGGCCATTGTCAAGGGTCATCTGAAAATGGAGTTTGGGGAGAGGGGACCAACATCTGACTACTAAGGAAAAGTGCCTAATACAATTAGAATCCCCTCTTCTCAGCTCGACAGGTGCCGGATTGAAAAGGAGGGTGACAGGGATGGCTTTCAGCGAGGGAGGGGAAGAAACCCTCAGGACGGGCTTCTCGGGGTTGGCCCTTGTTGGGCTCCAGCTGAGAAACTGGAAGTCTACTAACTACCTTCTAGCATAGCTTCAAGAAAGTGGATTGTTTTCTCCCAGGTCTTCTTGCAGACCCCGGATTATCAGGAACTTAACTCTGTGATTCATGCGCTTCCTCATACCGAGAAATCGGAGCATCCGCTTGGAAAGCAGAGGCAGCATTTCGCCCAGCTGTGTATTGTGATCTTCTTCCGGACGCAGGTGCCTTAATGAAGCTCTCGACATATTTTAGGAGCTGCTCAGGGAGTGTTAGGCGGAACTGTTTGGACTACATTGTTTTCTCTTAGATTATGTGATCTTTGTTGGGCACTGGCAAAGATGTGTGTGCGCATGCGTGTGTGTGTCTCTGTGTGTGTTTGCAGATGTGCAGAACTGCAGCTGAGAGAATGCTGGGGCTTTCTCATGATGTCTTTCCACATTTCAGTGATGAGTGAGAGTAGAACCAAGGCCAGACTTCGGTCCTTGCTTCTTTGCCACCAGGCATATCACTTTCTCAGCTCAACAGCCCTTTCCTTTTATATCAATGCTGAGACCCCCCTCTCTGTGTATGTCTGACTCCTGCCATAATTCACGTGAACAAGTGCCTCCTCATGCTCTTCTGCCGCTTGTTTGCTAAGATGCACCCCCCTCCCCCACCCTGCTGTCTCTCCCAGTCCACCGTTTTCAGTATTTGTAGATAGCGTGTTAGTTCAAACAGCTTTGTCAATCTGGCCAGATGCTTTTTTTTTTTTCCTCCTTCTGTCCAGAGACCATCCCAGGAAGAGTGGTGGGTGGTTTATACACTGGAAATGGAGCAGAATTGTTGGATTTCTGCTTTAAAAAAATAAAAACACATGTTAACTTCAGAGGAAGGATGGGCAAATCTGGTTGAGTTGGGTGAAACTCTGTTTTCCTGGAGATGCATCTGTTAACCCATGTTGGTTTGGGCTGTAGGGTTCAGAGTCACTTTGGTTCCCTTTCGCTTTCAGGGGAGGGACTTCCCTACACAGAGCCCTGGTTTTGTGGCTATGGAGATTAGAGGTAACATTCAGAGATCAGATATGCTTTTCCTCACTTTGGGGCTGAACACTCTGGGTTTTAGAGCATTAACCTGCCTAATCTTCATGGTGAAAATGACACCTTCTCTATCCTAGTCATGCTGTGCATGCTGCTTTCTCTGTTGGGGTCTATATAAATGGGTTGAACTCTTAATCTACATTCCAAAGAAGTTTCGAGGAACCATAAATATATGTATACATATACATATATAAAATATATATATTAAAATGAAATTTATCTCTATCAGGAATACTGCCTCAGTTATTGAACTTTTTTTTAGAATACTTTTTTTTTAAGCTGAGAAGTATAGGGGTGAAAAGATGTTATATTGTGTTTGACTATTTTCCAACTTGTATTTTCATATAATTTATATTTTTTAAAACCTGAAAATTTAAAAGCAAGATGAGAAAAAAAAAAAGGAAAAGCAGGTGCTTTTTAAAAAATCAGAACTGAGGTAGCTTAGAGATGTAGCGATGTAAGTGTCTATGTGTTTTTTTTTTAATGCAAAAAAAAATTTCTTACGGGGGAATTTTTTGTTCGTTTATTTTAGTAGCTGATGCTGGCACATCATTTTGCTGGAGAATTTTTTATATACTGTAGCCTGATTTCATATTGTATTTTAAACTGTGTGAGATTAAAAGCAAAGAAATTCATTCATAACGATGTGGGTTTGGCTCCATTCTTTCCTGTCTGGTTCATGTGTGAAAGCGGGACAAATTAGCCAACCAGAGACAAGCACAGGAAGGAATGCAACTTCATCTGATGTCACTAGCTCTGCACCATTTCAGATAAAGATTTCCTAATAAAGCGCAAACTAACACAGGAATATGGGGAAGTGTCATCTGACATCCCAGTTACTGAAGATGGAGTCATCCTTTGTGGAATGTCCCCGCCTCATCATACCACATTTTGATCGTGTCTGAGGACTAAGAGGCACATGAAGAAACATTTTAATGATTCAACAGATAAACATTTGATTTCAGCTAGGTAAAGTTCCTGATCTTAATACAGGGTGTTGAACATCTTTGGTCCACGCTTGGGAACAGCCCTCTTCTCCCTCCTTCTTAAGCTCATTTTGTCCTGTGCCAATTCAGACCCATCACATCCATCTTGGCCCCAGCTCTTTTGGGGGGCGCTGAAAATGGGGAATGGTAACATCCAAGCCCTCAGCAGTCATAAATACAATCGTATTTATAGGTGCTTTGGGGAGAAGGTTAGGAACACATGCGGCATGGTGCCTCTTCTCGTTGTTAAAACTACAGAAGGTGGATGTTTTTAATTAACACCAGCATTCACAACATGAATCCCGACTCACAGCTGGAAAGAGAATTTTTGCTGAATTGGTCACAAAGAGAGCTCTGTTTTTGGAAAACCGGTTTCTTCCAGCCTGGAGCTTGAGGTTTCCTGAGTGCACATTAATTACTGACTGTGTGGTCCAGTGGTCAGGGAGCCCGACTGGCCAAGAGGAGGGCTCCAGGTCTACCTCCCAGTTAAGCCATCACCACTCACTAGGGGACCATGGTGAGATGGCTGGAGGTCCTTATAGTTTTTAGTCTTCAGTTGCCAACCTGGGCAAAACCACAACTCCAGAGCCAACCTAAGGCCACATGTGAGCTCTTCTCCCCCTGAATCCACAGAATATAGAGACCAGGACTTCGTCTCAGTCAGGGATCTGGTCAGAGAGCTTTCCATCACTGTCAAGATGCTGTTATTCCTACAGAGTATGTTACTTCATGCTGGCGAGGTTAAAAGATACCAGATACACTTGAATGAATCAGCTTAGACCTCTGTTGCTCAAACTAAGAGCTAGCGTTTGGCTGGGAGATTCTCAGACACCTAGGCTTTGGTCATCTTGATGATCCTGCTGAGACCACCATATAGAAGCTGGGGTGATGGGGGAGGGACAACATCTTCTAAAACTCCCTCCAGACTTGGGGGAACCGGGTCTGGATAGAAGGTGGTGCAGGTAAAAAAGGAATCATTTTAAAAACACCTGGTATCTTTTCACTTCTCCTACCCTTCCCTCTATGGACCTAGTATATCTATTTCACTGTCATGTTGAGTTCAGAGTTGGCCATATGATTAACTTTGACCCATGAGTTGTTAGAAGAAATAATACAAGCAAAGGCTTGAATTGTGCTTGCCTGATAGCAGTGTGTTCTCTTGCACCTCTGCCCATGCAGTGAGAAGATCATGCCTCAATTTTCCCCCTGCTCCAGTGAGAATGAGAGGAGCACTGTCCATCCAACCCACCATCCTGAGTCTGGAATCAAACTCAGCCTGGTTCAGCCTAGATCATTTCATCTCAAGCTGGCTGGGAGGCATATAGTGAGATTAAACGATTCTTAAACTTTCCAGTGTTACAGTAGGTATTACACAGCAAGAGCTGCCTGTAACAGTGTTAAACATGGCAGTCTCTGGGTTGCAATGCTTTTTCATTTCTTATTTTCCTTTCACATTCTTTACAAATATTTGCTTTTTAATACAGATAATTTAAAAATAAACCATATATGAAAAATTTTAAAAAACGAAGCTGACAGTCAGACATCTATAGGTTTTAACAGGCTTTGGGCAGTTGTAGGATAGAGTAATTGCCCAAGGCTAGTCTAGCTCCACACTGCTATGACCTTGGAGCAACCTACAGCATCCATGCCAAAAATAAATGAATACCTCATGACCAAAAATTGAGCGAAAGAGCTTACCCATGTAATGAAGTGTAACTATTTTAACCTAAAGGAGGAAGAGGACTGGGAATGGAATGAGCCAGGCAGTGGGGACTACAGAGCACACAGGTTGTCTGTGGGCTGGGTCTGTAGCACAGAGATGCCCGGTGTGTCCTTGACAGTGTCAGGACTCACCTCTGCAGCTCAAGTGTCCGGCAGTAAGACCGTGGGGTTGTCTCGGAATCCTGCAGAGCAAACCCCCCATGAACTGGCTGAGTGGAGCCTGCTCCTCCAAGATGCAAACGAATCTCCTGTCTTGTCTCCAGTGGCTCAGCCCCACATTATATTCCTGCCTCATCCCTGTAGAATTTGAGTTTGCCGGCCCTGTGACCATCTCTCCACCTCCCATGCGTTCTTGGCTTGAAACTTAACGTTATTCTGGAAACCTACCGTGGAAGAGAGCACAAGAGGTCATCGAGTTCATCAGAACCAGCTGCTTCTAAGCCCTTGTTGTTTCTGTGAAGCCATGTTGCCACCCAGGAACTCTGAAAGGTCCCTTTTGATGCTGCTGCTGGTGGCTCACCCTCCCTGGGAACCACAGCCCTGGTTACTAAGAGAGATGCTTCATACACCCAAAGGGGACAAGGACAGCTTCTTTCAGTAAGGAAGCTTTTCCAGTCCCACACCCTTTCCAAGCCCCGCTTCTCCCCAGCGCTTCTCTGGGCTGTGGTTTGTGGTGAAAATGTCAGTTGTACAGAAACCTTTCTGTAGCTCAGATGCAGGGCTTCTTGACCTCCAAGGACTGGCCTGTGCCCTTTAATGGGTTTACTGCTCAGCATACCGCAGATTGTCTTCTGGTCCGTGAGATGACTCCCAGTTAGAAGAATCCTCCCCAAAGAACAATGAATAGCAGAAGAGAAAAGGTTTTTTTAAGTCCCCTCTTGAAATGAGGCAGGGGTTTAAGAAAGTCTGATAAAAGCAGCTGTTGATTGACCAGTGAAAATGTTAAAAGGCTTGAAATTGAGGGGGAAATAAAACATTTATTGGGAACTGAGAACTCCAAATTAGCTGAGGAGGGGGGCTGTGGCCTCTCTGCCTCTTGGTCAGTGCCATTTCCTGCTTTACTGAATGTCCCAGACCCCCCCTTTTTTTTCCATTTTCCTGGAAAATATTTCTACCCTGGGAAAGCCGGTTTCATTTGATTGCCTGGTGTACCTCAATGTGCTGGCGTCCGAGGCGATGACAGTGATGACCATCTGCCTGGAGCAGCCCTGGGGGCTCAGCAGAGGCCAGCTCTCAGCACCTGCTGGGCAATCCCCAAAGCCTAGTCCTGCATCTCATCTCTCCTGCCATCTGGGTTCTAGTGGGCTCTCAGCCACAGCATCTTTCAGAGCTGTGGTGTCAGGTCAGCTCTGGTCCTTCCATATGACAGCACGTGGAGAAACGAGGAGGTTGTCAGCAGCCACTTAAGGGACCTACAGTCAAGAGACAGCCACTTTCTCCCTGCCCATTCCACATTGTCAGCCCAAGACACTGCCCTGGCAGGAGCAGGCTGTTTTTAACTTTTCTACAGGCAAATCCTGAAATTTAATCATGACTCTTATGCCCTTTCCTCCCAGCTCCAGTCCCCTTTCTCTACTCTGACTCTTATCTATTTTCCAAGTAACACATCCTAGTTTAGAGTTGACCCCAGTTGACTCCCTGGTGGCTCAGATGGTAAGGAATCTCCCTACAGTGCTGGAGAAGGTTCAATCCCTGGATTGGTAAGATCCCTTGGAGGAGAGCATGGCAACCCACTCCAGCATTCTTACCTGGAGAATCCTCATGGACAGAGGAGCCTGGCGGGCTACGGTCCGTGGAGTCCCAAAGAATCGGACACGACTGAGTGATTAAGCACACACACACACAATTTCTATTAGTTCTAATGGGTTCCAACAGTCTGCTCTTTGCTGATGTTCAGATTGGGTTCTGGGGTGGCAGCAGGCTTTTATCTCCTGGTTTTCAGAAACTAAAAACACGGAGTCTTGTAGCTCACAGTTGATGGGGTTACAGGATGTTCTAGCTGGAAGGTACCCTACACAATGACCCTACCACCAAATTTATTCAGGTAAAACGGTCCCTGAACCACTGCTGTGTAGTTCTCAGTGTGCCCAGTATTAGGGAAACCAGAAGGGAAATACAAATGCAGTTTCCCCTTTGTCTGCTTTTAGTGAATGACGGGCTGTAGACAAGAAACTGGAAGACTTCCTATCCAGTGGAATAATGGGTGCTTTTGTATCAGGAGAAACACTGAACCTGGAAGAATTTATATCCTAAAGGGGAGTAGCAGTTAGCTAGGTGGAGAGGGAAAGACATTCAGGTCTAGAAGTGAGAAAGTGTATGGACCAGCAGAGTCTAGAAGTTGTTCTGGGACCCCAGAGCACAGGATGAGAGAAGTCGTGGTGACAGTTAAGGATGGGGAAACAGAGGAGACAGCTCAGGGCCTTGTGGGCCAGGTAAGAGTAAGGTGGGGCCCCGAGGATCTTCCCAAGGCCAAGTCACTTGACCTGATCTGTGCTCAGATTATTCGGGCTGTAGAGCAAGGACGGATCAGAGGGGACAAGGATGGGGCAGAGAGACCAGCCGGAAAACAGTTTCATTTGTTTGGGAGAGAAGCCTTCCAGAGAGTCAGCCATGAGTGGATCAGCAAGGTGCTTAGGAGATGAAATTTCCAGGACCGGGTGGTTGGTTGGTGTGGATGGGGGGGGGGGGAGTAGGGCCACTGTGCGAGCACTGGGGTTTGGGTGGTGCCCAAGAGTGACTATTACAGTCCTGTGCTCAGTCACCATGTCCCCAGGGCATGGACGTTAGGTCTGGAAAGAACCTTAGAGATAAAGTCCAGTTCCCTCATCCTGTAGTTGACTTGTGGTGACAGAGGTGACGGGTTTTAGCTCTGCTGATTCTAAGGCCATATCTATGTATCCAATGAAGGTTTGTCCCTCCGACACAGGTGAGAAATAGTCCATCTCTTCCCTCCCTCCCTAACTCCTTTCCTTCTCTCCTTCCTACCCTCCCTTCCAGCTGAGAACAAGAGCTATTCAGCTTTCAGATGAATACGACAGGTCTCCCCGTGTGACTGACATAGACTGTTTCCTCTCATCATGGCAGTCTCCATGGAGCCCAGGACATGGGCCTCCATCCCAGGCTGTAATTGTAGAGAAAGAGGAGGTATTACTTCCTCTGCTCCAGCAGTCCCTCTCTGGCCTACCCCCTCTCCCCAACCACTCACCTCCCCCCAACCACACACCCGGGAACTGTCTCAGCCCCACTTGCTGAGCATCACTTAGCATTATTCCCAGGACCTTGTTTAGGGCAGAGGAAAGAGCTGGTATCTGTTCGATCAGCTCTGTGACAGCTTCCCTTCCCTAGCCAGCACTTCTTGCCATCTCTAAATCTTGGTCTCACACCTCTCCTCTGAGACTGATAGCCTCCTGCTTTTTTTTAAAATCTATTATCCCAGTTCATTCTGACTCTCCCTCTTTTTCTCACCTGTTCCCTTTATTCTCCATCTGAATTTCCTCTCTCTGTCTCTCTTATCTTATATATCTAGAGGGGAAATGTCATAGGCTGGAGACGAAAGGCAGTGTGACATTTAAGAGTATGGACTCTGATGCCACTTTGGGGCTGTGTGACTTTGGGCAAGTTAATTAACCTCTCTGTGTCTCAATTTCTTCATCCATGAAATAACCTCACAGGATTGATGTAGTGTTTGCTGTTTAATATATCTTGAAACTTGACACATAGTAAGTGATATGTAAGGGTTTTTTGTTTGTTTAGTTGCTAAGTCGTGTCCAACTTTTTTGTGACCCCATGGACTGTAGCCTGCCAGGCTCCTCTGTCTATGGAATTCTCCAGGCAAGAATACTGGAGTGGGTTGCCATCTCCTTCTCCAAGGATTGAACCCGAGTGTCCTGCTTGGCAGGCAGATTATTTACCACTGAGCCACGAGAGCTAGTAATAAATGAGAAGCTACAGCTCAAGAAAGCTTTTCTTTCCCTCCTGGGAGAACCAGTTTTCCCCCTGGATTCATGGGACAAGGAGAAGTCTTGGGCGTTCAGGGTAAAGTCTCTGAAGGGTCTGTCTGCAGAGCCTGGAGTGTCTGCTCCGCCCTCCCAGGCCTCGGAAGGGAAGCTTCTGGTGCCAAGGCCCCCTGCCTGGCACAGCCAGCTCGCTGCCGCAGCTGCAGGTGGGCAGAGCGCTGGCTCCGGGCTTGGAAAGGCGGACGTTGTTCCGGCCAGCTCCAGGACTCAGCGTTTTCCACTACTCCTCGCTCTGTTTGTTTTCCTCTCTGGGCTCCCCCCGCCGAGTAGGGGCTCCTGAATGACGTCCAACAGCAACGCTGGGCCCGCTCTGAGCCTGCCCATTGGCAGCGGAGGGCCCCGGGCCGGCAGCCCCTGCACAGGGTTCTCTTGCTCACAAAGTGCCATTGTACAGGGCGGTCTGTGGGAGACAAACGCAAGGGATTTCAAAATCAACGGCGAGTTATTTTTATCTGTGGAAGGCTGAAATACCTTTGTTTTCCATCTCGGAAAACAAACCTTAATGGATCTCTGAGCTGCAGAGAGCGTCTCCATCTGTCCCAGGAGTCAAGTTCACCAGGGAGGCTTCTGAAAGGATGCAGTTTAAACCCCAGGCTGCCAGGGCCCACGTGGCCCTCCCAGGATGGGTTCTTCCAGGCTTGGTCCCGAATCTATGTTTGGTGTGAACTTCAAGCCCTGGAGCTTTGCTCCTACCAGTGACTGAGCCCTGACTCTGCTCCTCCAGAGTGGGTGCCTTCTTGTTCCCCTACTGCCCGCGCCCCCCACTTCTTCACGGGCTGCTTCTCTCCTCCAGGCTCTCGGCCTTCAGCGGGGCCCAACTCAGGACTATCTCACGGGCAGATGTACACACTCTGAGGATCACACAGAATAAGACATGGACTATGGGAGGACTTTGACTCCCATTTATTTTCACTCTAAAAATAGGAGACACATTTTTATTTATTACTATGGAATACCCTTATCCATCTCAGTGCTTTTGGTCAGCCTTCTTCGGCTCCTGTGCATGTACTCAAAGCACTATAAGGGGACGTCCCTGGTGGTCCAGTGGTTAAGAATCCCATTTGGCAACTCAGGGGACTGAGGTTCAATCCCTGGTCACAGAACTAAGATCCCGCATGCCATGGAGCAACTAAGCCTGCACACCACCATTGGAGGGTTGGTGCCCTGCCACAAAAGATCCCACGTGAGGCAACAAAGACCCTTCAGGCAGAACCTAAGACTTGATGCAGCCAAATAAACAAATAAATATTTTTTAAAAAGCACTGTAGACCAAGCATGGATCATGCAACACAGAAGGGGGTCTACACCACTACCGTTCTTTCTCTTTTTGCTTCCAGAAAATTCAATGTTTTAAGGTTTACATGTATGCAATGAGCAGATTTACAACCCAGAATATCTAATTTTAACCCAACAGCCCTCACAAAAGAGACAAATGGCTTAAAATGTTTCCTGCAATGAAACTGGATTATAGATGATAAGAACAGGTCAGGCACACAAAGAAAAAAAAAAAAGTGGGATTACGTCTTTAACTCCTGGAACAAATTATTTGTCAGCCATATGCCAAGGTTAAGGCAATAATTTAATTATATTTGGCAAAATTTTTTCCAAATTACCAACACTATATTAAATATAGATGTAAATCCATTGTCGTTAATAAACAGCGCCTGGGCACTCATATTATTATCAATCAATACTAATAGACATTAGCTAGTGCATCTAATCCATAAATAAATATGCATATGTTGGAAGTGCTGCTCAAAGAATCTTTGCTGATGGGGGTATAGGGTCAGAAAAGTTTTGAGATGATGGCTATAAAGGAATATTTTCTGTGAGCTGGCAATTTTTCTGCTTACGATGGAGAAAGCTCATTTGCAATCAGTTAAAATCAGGGTTTAAATTCTGACTCCATGACTCAATAAACTACTCAGTATCTTTGAGTCTCAGTTTCCACAAAATCACAATAATGCCAGTCATCTCGCAGGTCCGTTTTGAGGGTCAATATAATAATTTATATTAATTACACAAGTTTGTGTGCATGTGTCTCTCAGTAGTGTCCAGCTCTTTTTGGAGCCCCTGGACTGTAGCCCAACAGGCTCCTCTGTCCATGGGATTTCCCAGGCAAGAATACTGGTGTGGGTAGCCATTCCCTTCTCCGGGGGATCTTCCGAACCCAAGGATCGAACCCAGGTCTCATGTCTCCTGCATTGGCAGGTGGATTCTTTACCACTCGAGCCACCTGGGAAGCCTGCTGACTGTCCCTCAGAAATACTTAACATATAAGAAGTGCTCAGGGATGCTTCTCCTTTTCTTGGTCTTCCCCTTGCTTCTGCTAGAGCTGGGGAAGATCAGAGAGTTCATAATGGAATGGAGCTCACTCTCCAAAATCCCACTTTGACCCTCAGGGAACATTTCCTTGTGACTGAGAAAGTGAGCCTGCGGTTTTCAATACATGACTGGCTGTTCTTGGCTGTAAGAGGAGAGAAGATTTGAGTGTGTCTGTGTTTAGAAACAAGCCTGGGGAGGCCCTTCCTGGTGGCTTCCTAACAAGTGTGCAATAAATGGTCCTCTGTTGGTTTTAGTCGAGTTCCCAGCAGACCATTTTTCTACATCAGAAAGTAGAGCTCAACAGTGCTGCAATTGGCAGTAATTAGCCCCCCATGATGCAGCTCAGCCACAGATCTCAAAAGTGAGTGAGCCATGGATATGGAGAAAACCCCACCCAGCCGGGGCCCCTGGCCTTTGGCAGAGGATCAAGCACCACTCAGCTGTGTTACAGAAGCAGCAGAGTGTGGGGGTAGGGTGGGGAGTGAGGCTCAGTCCTTCTGGTTCATTTCCCCAGCTCTCATTTAGCACATGAGGATGAAAGATGAAGGATGGTGGAGCCATAAACGTATGAGAGCTGCCATCTTCCTCTCCACCCATAACTGTTCCTCTAACTAGGATTTGGATGAGCACATAAAAGCCAAATGCCAGCTTTGAGAGAACACTGACCAACATGGACACATGGACGCCCCTTACCCCCTCACACCCCCATTCCCAAAGAGCTTCAGGCTCAAGTCTGAGTCCCAGCTCTTCCATCCCATTGTAATTGAACCTGGGAGAACTTTACGAGGAGTCAGAGACTCCATTTCAAAGTCTCAGAGAATGATCCGTGAGTGTTTCATTCACAATCCTAAACTGGGTGATGCAAGAAAGAGCAAATGAGGTGGTTCAAGGCCAGCGTTCCAAGTGTGATGTAGATATTGGAAGAGATTCACTTCACACAGAAACAGCCTCCAACCAAAGGTGGAGGGAGCTGCTGTGACCTGAGCAGTTGACACAGAAGCTGTTCCAGTCCACTGCTCTGTGGGTGACCTCAGCAGTGAGCTCTCCTGTCATCCATTCCAGACAGGTGACCAATCTGTGAGTCAGGCTTGCCTGGGCAGGAGGCAGCTGATACAGAGAATACACCTCTTCCTGTAACCTGACAGCCACGACCCTTGGCCTCTTGGGGGGCGGGTGGGCAGTACTTCATCTGGGGACAAAGCTGCCTTTGTCCTACTAAGCTGCCCTTAGGTTGAGAGGAAGAACTCCTTCCTTCCCTCTCCTTCTGCCTGCCACCCAGGGTCTGGAGCTCATGGATTTTCCCTGAGCCACCCACTTCTTTTTCTTTCTCAGGCCAGACTTTCTTGAGTTTCAGATGAGCTATGCTTGATTTGTAACTCTGCCTTCATGGAAAAATTTGCTTTGTCTTTTTAAAAGGGAACTCCTAGAGTCTACCGTGTCAGCTCCCAAGCCTGCAGTCAGTGATAAACTTCTGGGACTTTTCTATCCTTCTCAGTACTCTTTACTTTCTGAATTTTAAAAAATCCATCTCAGCAGCTTAATTCTCTAAAGTCCAAAACAAGGACTTCAGAAGTAGGCAGCCTTAAGATCAAGTGGCGGGACATTTGACATATGACAACCTTTCTGCAGCATCATTTCTTCTTTTGCAAATTGGATAAAGAAAGTGAAAGTGAAGTCACTCAGTCCTGTCCGACTCTTTGCGACCATGTGGACTGTAGCCCACCAGGCTCCTCTGTTCATGGGATTCTCCAGGCAGGAATACTGGAGTGGGTTGCCATTTCCTTCTCCAGGGGATCTTCCCGACCCAGGGACTGAACCCAGGTCTCCCGCATTGCAGGCAGACGCTTTAACCTCTGAACCACCAGGGAAGCAAATTGGATAATACCAACTTAAAGAACCTGCCTGCCAATGCAGGAGATGTAAGAGACTTGGATTTGTGACCATAGGGTCACAAAGAGTCAGACATGATTGAAGCAACTTAGCACACAATAGAGTTCTTATATCAATCAAATGGAATAATGTAATAAAGTGACTTTTAAGAGACCTGATGTATAGCAAATACTCAATAAGCATTACTTTCCTTTCCTTCATTCATTCTGTAAGGTAGAGAATTCCCCCAAAATACTTTCATCCTTTTTTGATATTAATTTTACATTTTCTAAAAAGGTAGTATATTTAGATAACTGAAAAATTTAGATAACTGAAAAATACTCAGAAGATAACTTAAAAACACCTCAGAGTCTTCACTATTGAAATTTTGGTGTATATTCTCTCAGAATTTATGCATATGCACATACATTTGATACCAAATATCCTTTTTTATTCACAAAAAATTTATGTACAGTGATAGGCACAGATCTTAACTGTCTCTTTGACAAATTTGTATAAGTAGCACATCCAGAAAGTTCCCATCTCTATACCCTGTACGTGTTCACTCTTCTAGTTTCTATTACCATAAGTTAGTTTTGCCAGTTCTTGAACTTCATAATTCATGGGGCATTGGGTGGAGTACTGAGAAAGGTTTTGCATCAGTCTTGGAACAAAATTAGCCCTTGACTAAATACAGTTGTACTTCTGCCTAATAAAGCTGAAAAGTAAGACTCAAAAGGGTCAAACTATTTCCAAGTCACTTAGCTCAAGAATATTTTTAGGAATACAAAAATACCCAGCAAATCCACAATGTCTGGCATCCAATAAAAAATTACCAGGCATTCAAAAACACAAGAAAACATGACCCCAAACGAGGAAAAAAATCAGTTGAGTATTTCCCAGGAATGACACAGGTATTAGAATTAGTACACAAAGATATTAAAAGAGAGTAATCATTTCACATGTTCAAAGAGCTATGAGACCATGATACATAAAGATGTGAAACATATTTTAAAAATGACCCAAGTCAAGCTTCTTGAGATGACTGTAATGTATGAGATGAAAGATACACTGGACGGTATTAATGACACGCTTAACACTGCAGAAGGAAAAAATGATGAACTTAAAGTCATAGCAATAGAAACTATGTCAAACTAAGCATATAGAAAAGAAAGACTGAAAAGAAAATGAACAGACTGTTAGTGAGTTGTGGGACAAATCTAAGTGTCTGCGTAAACATGCAACCAGAGTCTCCAAATGGCCAGGAAGTGTGATTAAAAAATACGTTTTTTAAAGAAGGGTTAATGACTGAAATTGTTCCAAATTTGATTAAAACTATCAATGCATAGCTGTAAGACACAGAAGCCCAACAAACTCAATGCACATGAAAACTGAAAAAAAATACAGTAAAGCACATCAGGATCAAATTGTTTACAACCAGTGATACCAAAAAACCTTAAAATTAATTAGAAAAGAAAGCACCAAAAGCAAGAACAATAGCATATTTCTCATCAAAAGCAATGTAAGCAATAACACAGTATACAACATCTTTAATGTACTGAAAGAAAAAATCAATCAATCTAGAATTCTATACTTAGTGAACACACCTTTAAAAAGCAAAGGCGAAGCAAAGACTTTTTCAGATATAAAATATTGAAGGATTTTCATTACCAACAGAACTGCACTATAAGAAATTGTAAAGAATATTCCTCAAGCAGAAGGAAAACAATACCAGGTGGAAATCTGGATCTCACTATGAAATTAAGAGCCTAGAAATGGTAACTATGTGGAGAAATGGAAAATATATTTTTTTCTTATTATGTAAATTTCTTTAGAAGAAAATTTATTGTTTAAAGCAAGCAGAAGAGCAGTGTAATGTGAGGCTTATTACACATGTAGAAATAAACTGTGTGATAACAGTAGTTAAAATTCAGGAGGCATATAATGGAAGTATTTTGTTGTAAAAGTCTTTTAATATATGTAAAGTGGTATAATATTACTTGAACACTGATTGTGGTAAGTCAAAGGCATGGTTTATGAACCTAAATCAACCATTAAAATAATACAACAAAAGAGATAAAATGGAAAGATAAAAAGATATGCAATTAATTCAAAAGAGAGCATAAAGAAAGGGGA
The DNA here is from genome assembly GCF_002263795.3 of Bos taurus. NCBI lineage: Eukaryota > Metazoa > Chordata > Mammalia > Artiodactyla > Bovidae > Bos > Bos taurus. Next base: position 31,798,281 of record NC_037356.1, on the reverse strand, counting down.
AAGAGAACAAAAGATGGATGGAATAAATAAAAAAGTCAGCTGGTAAATTTTAAAATACCATATAAATTAGAAATAGTTTAATTATCCCAATTAAAAGATAGCACTATTATGGTGATAAAGAGAAAAATCCAGCTGTATGAATATACATCATATACCCCTCTATGAAGTGAAGTCAAGTGAAAGTGGTTCAGTCGTGTCTGACTCTTTGCGATCCCCTAGACTATATAATCCATGGAATTCTCCAGGCCAGAATACTGGAGTGGGTAGCCTATCCCTGCTCCAGGGAATCTTCCCAACCCAAGAATCGAACTGGGGTCTTCTGCATTGTGGGTGGATTCTTTATCAGCTGAGCTACCAGAGAAGGCCATACCCAGCTATAAGAATATATATCAAACAAATAGGTGAAATTAAAATGGAAAATTATATACAATGTTAATTAGTTAATGTTAGTGAAGATTAAGTCATAATGGCTCTATTAATATCAGAAAATGTAGATTTTAGAACAAAAAAATACTACCAGTCATAGGGAGGGTCATTTAATAATGTAAAGTGGTCAATTCACCAATATAACAATCTTAAATGTTTATGTAACAGATAATTGAGCTTCGTTATACATGAGACAAAAAGTGATAAGGTGAGAAGAGAAAAAAACCCACACTTATTATAAAGTCAGAGATTTTAATAATGGGTAGAAAATGTAGACAGAAAGTATCTAGAAGATTTGCACAACACTGTTAATCAAATTAACTTAATTGACAATTTTAGAATCCTATACCCAACAATGGCAGAATACACTTTCAAAAATCAGTGCAGCATTTACCAAGGTAGACAATGTATTATAATAAAACAAATCCTAACAAATGTAAAAGAGTCAAGTCCTAGAAAATCAGTTCTATAACCACATAGAATTCAATTATAAATTAATATCAGGAAAAGAGCTGGAAACCTCTAAGTAGTCCAAGCTAATATTCATAAATAACTCATAGGTTATAGATAAATCCAAAGAGAAAATTTGAAGTGTGTTAAACTGAATAAAGGGGCTTCCTCAGTGGCTCAGACGGTAAAGAATCTGCCTGCAATGCGGGAGACCCAAATTCCATCCCTGGGTCGAGAAGATTCTCTGGACGAGGGCATGGCAATCCACTCCAGTATTCTTGCCTGTAGAAGCCTATAGACAGAGGAGCCTGGCAGGCTACAGTCCATAGGGTTGCACAGAGTCGGACACAACTGAAGTGACTTAGCACGCACATAAACTGAATGAAAATGAAAACCCGACACGAAAATGAGTGGCTTCAGGCAGTACTTAACATCTACAGCCACAAATGCCTTACATAGAAAAGAAAAAAGGTCTAAATCAATGAACTCTACTTCCGCCTTAATGAACTAGAAAAGAAAAGCAAGTAAAAGTAAAGAAAATAAAAGAGATGCAAGAAGATGAGTCAAAATCAACAAATTAGAAAAGCAATAAAGAAAATCCACGAAATAAAGAGATGGTTCTTTGAAATGATTCTTAAACTCAATAACCCTATAATGAGAGAGGTGGCCCAGCATGAGTCACACACTTATCCCCTGAACATTAGCTACACAATGGCTAAGTCACCCTCTAGCTGGAACCTCCACTAGGGTGGGCGGGCCCAGTGAGCAGGCAACTCAGTGTTTCCACTTTACTGGGTCACAATTTATGTATGTGACTATTTTAATTCCTTCAAACAGCTTACGTCCCCACAAAGAGTGTATATGAGCTGCTGCTGCTGCTGCTGCTCTAAGACATTTCAGTTGTGTCCGACTCTGTGCAACCCCATAAATGGCAGCCCACCGGGCTCCCCTGTCTCTGGGATTCTCCAGGCAAGAACATTGGAGTGGGTTGCCATTTCCTTCTCCAATGCATGAAAGTGAAAAGTGAAAGTGAAGTCGCTCTGTCTTGTCTGACGCTTTGCGACCCCATGGACGGCAGCCCGCCCAGGCTCCTCCGTCCATGGGATTTTCCAGGCAAGACTGCTGGAGTGGGGTGCCATTGCTTTCTCCGTATATATGAGCAATACTCTCTAAATCAAATTAACAGAATGGAATAATGCCATTTGCGACAACGTGGATGGACCTAGCTATTATCCCGCTAAGTGAAGTAAGTCAGAGAAAGACAAGCACCATATATCAGTCACATGTGGAATCTAATTGAAAAATGATACAAATGAATTTATTTGTAAAACAGAAACAGACTCAGAGATTTCAGAAACAAATTTATGACTACCAATGAGGAAGAAGGGGGGTATGAATTAAGAGCTTGGTATTAACATACACACATTACCATATATAAAATAGATAACCAAACAAGGATGTACTGTATCGCACAGGGAGCTCTACTCAATACTCTTTAGTAACCTATAAGGGTGAAGAGCTGAAAAAAATGAATATATGTATAACTGAAACACTTTACTGCACACCTGAAACTAACACAATTGTAAGCCAACTATACTCCAATAAAATAAAATTTTAAAATATGGGCCATAAAAATAAATAAGTGAACCACTCATTTGTCTGTTCCACAACATCCAAGTTTTGCAAATATAACATTCAACTTAGGTAAATAAAATAATGGAGAGGGAATATCTAATGTTATGTCTTTTCCTGAACATGGAGCATGTCTCCTATGTCTTCAACTCAGTCCTTTACCGGAGTCTCCTTTGCTTCTGCCCCTAATTTTGGGGAGGCCTTAAGGATCTAGACTCAGGATCTTAGGAGTGACCCCTCTTAGGGAGTTCACAAACTTCATGATTTCATTCAGTACTTTTGTAAGAACAATCTTCAACATCTACTGCCTCTTCCTAACTGTTCTTCTAAGTCATGGTATTTGTGGCCAGAAACTGAGACATCAACCTGGACTTGTTTTCCCTCTTTTGCTATATCCAATCTTTTGCCAAGTTTTTGGCCATGTTGGGATCTTTCTTTCTGATCTGCCCACTATCTATCTCTGTTATTCAGACCACATAAAGGCAATGAATGGCAGATTCTCAGCCCCCAAGTTTAGATTTTACAGTCTAAGGCCCATAGGAGGATGGACTATATATTTCAATCCCAATTCCAAAGTCTCTGAGTGGATCACGTTCCTATCTCTGAACAGTTACATACAGCCGGAGGTCAGAGTCACACAGCAGAAATATGAGAGGTTATCAGCCCTACGGGTGGGGGGTGTTGTTCCCAGAAAACAGTCTGGGAGGAAAATTCTATAGCTGGCCTTCACATGAGTCCTTGAAATTTTATGGAAAGAACTTTAAGTGTTATCTAAAGTCAGAATTTGAGATATATTCCATACATTGTCAGTGAACTTAGGTTCAGATATGGGTTTCCTTAATATTAAGCTGGAAATATTTCTAAAATTATTTTCATGGAAAAAAAAAAGTCCTGAATGTGCAAAGAAAGGAAACATCATCCCATCTTCTTGGTTTTCATTTAACTAGAAAACTCACAGTACCAGCCATCAGCAGCCTTTTCAGACCCTCATTTTTCATTATCCAGACATGTGGCATGGAATTCCCCCAATGCCAAGGTTGGTGGCCTTCAATTCCTTGCTGCTCCATGCCATTGGGGTGACATCAGCATTCTGGGCTTTCCCAGACGTGAGCCCAGAGGCTCTTCGTTCCCTTAAAACGTGTTGGTTTTGGATTCCACAGAGTAAGCCGACAGGTCTAGAGGAGACTTCCTTATGGCTTAGAATGCTGTCCCTTAGTGCACTAACCACTGGGGCTTCCCAGGAGGCGCACTGCTAAAGAGTCTGATGGCCGATATAGGACACGAAGAGCCGAGGGTTCTAACCCTGGATCAGGAAGATCCCCTGGAGGAGGAAATACCAACCCACTCTGGTATTCTCACCTGGAAAAATTCCATAGACAGAGAGGAGTCAGTCTGGTGTGCTACAGTTCATGGAGCCACGAAGAGTCGGACACGGCTGAGCATACACACTGTACCAATGACTGAAGTTCAACTCAAATAAAAACAATAAACTCAAGGAGAGAGTCACTCATTTGGCTGTTAGGTATTTGGGTATTTCTATTAAGTATTTCTTTTCATACTGTTCATGGGGTTCTCAAGGCAAGAATACTGAAGTGGTTTGCCATTCCCTTCTCCAGTGGACCACATTCTGTCAGATCTCTCCACCATGACCTGCCCGTCTTAGGTTGCCCCACGGGCATGGCTTAGTTTCATTGAGTTAGACAAGGCTGTGGTCCTAGTGTGATTAGATTGACTAGTTGTCCGTGAGTATGGTTTCAGTGTGTCTGCCCTCTGATGCCCTCTTGCAACACCTATCGTCTTACTTGGGTTTCTCTTACCTTGGGCGTGGCGTATCTCTTCACGGCTGCTCCAGCAAAGCGCAGCCATTGCTCCTTACCTTGGACGAGGGGTATCTCCTCACCGCCGCCCTTCCTGACCTTCAACGTGAGATAGCTCCTCTAGGCCCTCCTGCGCCTGCGCAGCCATGGCTCCTTGTCCTGAAGGATCCCAGATGAGTGCCCAAGATGAAATGTTGTTGTTGAATCATGCGAAGACACGGGGATTCTTGGCCCCCGGAGAAGAATTCAATCAACAGTCAACAAAAACAAGACCAGGAGCTGACTGTGGCTCAGATCATGAAGTCCTTATTGCCAAATTCAGACTTAAATTGAAGAAAGTAGGGAAAACCACTAGACTATTCAAGTATGACCTAAATCAAATCCCTTATGATTATACAGTGGAAGTGAGAAATAGATTTAAGGGCCTAGATCTGATAGCTAGAGTGCCTGATGAACTATGGACGGAGGTTCGTGACATTGTACAGGAGACAGGGATCAAGACCATCCCCATGGAAAAGAAATGCAAAAAAGCAAAATGGCTGTCTGGGGAGGCCATACAAATAGCTGTGAAAAGAAGAGAAGCGAAAAGCAAAGGAGAAAAGGAAAGATATAAACATCTGAATGCAGAGTTCCAAAGAATAGCAAGAAGAGATAAGAAAGCCTTCTTCAGCAATCAATGCAAAGAAATAGAGGAAAACAACAGAATGGGAAAGACTAGGGATCTCTTCAAGAAAAGCAGAGATACCAAAGGAACATTTCATGCAAAGATGAGCTCGATAAAGGACAGAAATGGTATGGATCTAACAGAAGCAGAAGATATTAAGAAGAGGTGGCAAGAATACACAGAAGAACTGTACAAAAAAGATCTTCACGACCCAGATAATCACGATGGTGTGATCACTGACCTAGAGCCAGACATCCTGGAATGTGAAGTCAAGTGGGCCTTAGAAAGCATCACTATGAACAAAGCTAGTGGAGGTGATGGAATTCCAGTTGAGCTATTCCAAATCCTGAAAGATGATGCTGTGAAAGTGCTACACTCAATATGCCGGCAAATTTGGAAAACTCAGCAGTGGTCACAGGACTGGAAAAGGTCAGTTTTCATTCCAGTCCCAAAGAAAGGCAATGCCAAAGAATGCTCAAACTACCGCACAATTGCACTCATCTCACACGCTAGTAAAGTAATGCTCCAAATTCTCCAAGCCAGGCTTCAGCAATATGTGAACCGTGAACTTCCTGATGTTCAAGCTGGTTTTAGAAAAGGCAGAGGAACCAGAGATCAAATTGCCAACATCCACTGGATCATGGAAAAAGCAAGAGAGTTCCAGAAAAACATCTATTTCTGCTTTATTGACTAAGCCAAAGCCTTTGACTGTGTGGATCACAATAAACTGTGGAAAATTCTGAAAGAGATGGGAATACCAGACCACCTGATCTGCCTCTTGAGAAATTTGTATGCAGGTCAAGAAGCGACAGTTAGAACTGGACATGGAACAACAGACTGGTTCCAAATAGGAAAAGGAGTACGTCAAGGCTGTATATTGTCACCTTGTTTATTTAACTTATATGCAGAGTACATCATGAGAAACGCTGGACTGGAAGAAACACAAGCTGGAATCAAGATTGCTGGGAGAAATATCAATCACCTCAGATATGCAGATGACACCACCCTTATGGCAGAAAGTGAAGAAGAATTAAAAAGCCTCTTGATGAAAGTGACAGTGGAAAGTGAAAAAGTTGGCTTAAAGCTCAACATTCAGAAAATGAAGATCATGGCATCTGGTCTCATCACGTCATGGGAAATAGATGGGGAAACAGTGGAAACAGTGTCAGACTTTATTTTGGGGGGCTCCAAAATCATTACAGATGGTGACTGCAGCCATGAAATTAAAAGACGCTTACTCCTTGGAAGGAAAGTTATGACCAACCTAGATAGCATATTCAAGAGCAGAGACATTACATTGCCAACAAAGGTTCGTCTAGTCAAGGCTATGGTTTTTCCTGTGGTCATGTATGGATGTGAGAATTGGACTGTGAAGAAGGCTGAGCACCGAAGAATTGATGCTTTTGAACTGTGGTGTTGGAGAAGACTCTTGAGAGTCCCTTGGATTGCAAGGAGATCCAACCAGTCCATTCTGCAGGAGATCAGCCCTGGGATTTCTTTGGAAGGAATGATGCTAAAGCTGAAACTCCAGTACTTTGGCCACCTCATGGGAAGAGTTGACTCATTGGAAAAGACTCTGATGCTGGGAGGGATTGGGGGCAAAAGGAGAAGGGGACGACAGAGGATGAGATGGCTGGATGGCATCACTGACTCGATGGACATGAGTCTCAGTGAACTCTGGGAGTTGGTGATGGACAGGGAGAAGAGTCGGACACGACTGAGCGACTGATCTGATCTGATCTGATCTGATTAAGTATTCCAGAGTGAAGGACTGCCTCATCTCCTTCCTATCTCATCTCCCATATTCTGTGCTACATTTGTGAAGGATTTTTTTGCATCCAGGGATTTGTGTACCATCTCATGCCCCTGGGTTTATGTAACTGTTGCCTTTGACTTTTCTGTGTAGTTGGAGTCTACTCGTTCCCCAAAGTCCAGCTCAAATATTTCCTCTTTTATTAAAAATTAATTAATCAATTTGGCTTTGCTGGGTCTTCCTTGTGCTTCATGGGCTTTCTCTAGGAAAGAGAAGCATGTTGAGGAGCATGTTCACAAGCTGGAGCTCTAGAGCTCACATGCTCAGTCATTGCAGCACATGGGTTCAGTTGCCCTGTGGCATGTGGGATCTTAGTTCCCCTCTCAGGGATAGAACCCGAGTCCCCTGCATTGGAAGGCGGATTCTTACCCAGTGGACCACCAGGGAAGTCCCTCCTCTATTTTGAAGTCTCCTACCTCAATTTTCCCTTCTCCTCCACTTCTGCTGTTACAGCTATTCTTTCTTAAGTGAACTTGTGATACTTCGGCTCCTCTCTCTTCAGGGTCTTTTAACAAATAGGTTGAACCTATTTGGTGCTAAGCATGAGTGTTTGACTTGTACAGGTTGAAAGTATAGGATGAAAAGGCATATTTCTTGACTACAAATATTTTTAATCTCATGGAGAGGCAAAAAAGAAAATAAAACACCATATAAATTGATGGAGAGTTATAATGTGTGCATAAGGAAAGGAACAGGCCATTTTCTTCTCTCCTCCTGGTGTTTACTTTAATATGGAAGGAGTTCCATTAGCCTAGCATTCTGAGCCTTTCAAACTCTGTGCTAAGGAGTGATATATTTGATTGGTAAATTTTGAAGAATTTAGTCCTGTTCATAAGGGATTCATATTCTCTTCTCTTACCCCATCCCACAAATCTTCCAGTGGGGAAGTCTGACCCCGTCCATCTGAGCCTGTGTGTCAGAGAGTAAGTTAGCTAAATTCTGAGTCTTTAGGAAGCTTTTTGTCCACTTATCTATCCATAGATATAAGCCCCTCACTATTAAGTCAGCTTTATCAGTAATAAGGGTAATATTTTGGTATTCTGTTCCATCTACTTTTGGGGGGGGTCATCTAAAAATTTTTTTCAGGGACTTCCCTGGTGGTCCAGCGGTTAAAACTCTGCACTCCCAATGCAGGAGGCCTGGGTTCAATCCCTGGTCAGGGAACTAGATCCCACAAGTCATAGCTAAGACCCAGCACAGCCAAATAAATAAAAATCAATAAATACTTAAAAAAATCTCTTTCAGACCTCATGTGCTGTATGCGTTCTTCTGGGAATGAGCTATTTTACCTAATATGATGTCTTCCAGATCCATCCACATTGTCACAAACAGTAGAATTTCCTTCTTTTTTAAGGCTGAGTAATATTCCATCATATATATACACTATATTTTTTAATCTATTTGTCTGTCAATGGACATTTGGGTTGTTTCCACATTTTGGTTGTTGTAAACAATGCTACAATGAACATGAGGTTGTAGTTACCTCTTTGAGACACTTCTTTCTTTCTTTCTTTTTTTTTTTTTTTTGAGACACTGATTTCAATTATTTTGAATATATGCCTAAAAATGAGATTGTTAAGACATATGGTATGTCTATTTTTAAGTTCTGAGGAACCTCCCTACAGTTTTGCACAAAGGTTGACTCATTGGAAAAGTCTCTGATGCTGGGAGGGATTGGGGGCAGGAGGAGAAGGGGACGACAGAGGATGAGATGGCTGGATGGCATCACCGACTCAATGGACATGAGTTTGAGTGAACTCCAGGAGTTGGTGATGGACTGGGAGGCCAGGCGTGCTGCAATTCATGGGGTCGCAAAGAGTCGGACACGACTGAGCGACTGAACTGAACTGAACTGAACATCATTATAGAGTCCCACCAACAGTGTACCAGGGTTCCAATTCCTTCACATCCTCACTAACACTTGTTATCTTTTGACTTTTGTATGTGTTCCGTCTAGCCTATTCATTTATTTTGGCTAAAGTTAGGAAGAAATGACCCAACAAGGTAGACACCCATGTGGCAGGTCTCCAGGGTGAGCATTGACAGATGCGAGGGGTTGGTGGGGTATGGAAGGAGGGAGGTCAAAGTGGGTAGTGGAAGAGTCTGCTCTCAGGGACTAGGCCCTTCTAATCTCACGAAGAGAGGGGGTCGAGGGGGAGAGTTCCCAGGCAGTGAAGGCTCCAGACATCTGTTTCTCATCTTTCTATTCATTTATGATTTTCTCCCTCTTCCTCCCTCTGACTCTTGGGGTTGGCTGCAGCCGGAAAGCCCATGCAGAGGTAAGGTTCTCGGTAAATCACCGAGAAGGCTCCAGGGCTCTGGGGCTCATTTTTCACTGGAAAAAGCCCAGTCCAGGGGAGGGTGGCGAGGACTGGTAAAGAAAGCTGGCCTGGGATGTCTCTGTGTCCTGTTGCTTCTCTGCACAGTGAGTGGGGAGTGAGGGGCAGAGGGTGGTGTTCACGTGCGTGCATGCATCCAGGGACAGCTCAGACCCTTGCTTGCCACTTTCGATGGGCAAAACCTGTAATTGGCTGAAGCTTGGCAGTCTTGTCCACACTCCCTGGCCCCGTATAGCTAAGGACAAGGGTGTCCTTCCATGAGAAAGTCTCTGTGGAGCCTGGTCTGAGCCCAAGCTCCTGCTCTTCACTTGCCGCCCACAGACTTCACAGGGAAGTGAACGGGGGCAGGGAGATCACGCCCAGATGACGAGGGAATTGTGGCCAAGTGGGAACAGAGCGAGGCAAAGGAGACTGTGAGACCATAAAAATTAAGTAGTAGGAAATGCCAGCTTCTGGGATCTCTGAAGGGCTGGAATCTCTTAGTTTCTCTAGAACAGTGTTGCCTTTAACATTTAAGCTGCTTTCTACAATTAAGCTATTTTGCATCCATATTCAATGAGAGCCAGGTTAGGACATAAGTCTCCACAGGCTAAGAAAGTCACAGATGAACATATGAGGACAATCAGGTTCTGGTCTGACCTCTCTGACAGACACGGAAGCTTCGTGTAGGTCATTTAGCCTCCAGGCCTTTGTTTCATGAGCCTTGAGAATTCAAGTGATGCTGTATTAGAAATAACTTGATTTTGCTTTGAGATTCTCAAGAGATGGCGTTAATAATAATTCTCTATTATGAGCTCCATCATTCATGGGGTAGGTTTTCCCTAGAATTTCAGGACTTCTGAAGGCCTTGAAATTTTCTGGGATGGGCCTTTGTGGCATAATGTTTGTTTTAATATTAAAAAAAATTTTTTTTTGTCATGGATCATTTTTAGAGTCTTTATTGAATTTGCTATAATATCACTTCTGTTTGATGTCTTAATTTTTTGGCCAAACGGCATATGGGATCTTAGCTCTCCAACCAGGGATCAAACCTTCACCCTCTGCATTGGAAGGTGAAATCTTAATCACTGGACCACCAGAGAAGTCCCTTCATTCAGTATTACCTGTGGTCTCTTCCGCTTACCAGTCCATCAAAGTCCTAGAGTCTAGGGTCCTCTCTCTAGGGTCTTCCCTTGAGTGATAAGTCACTTAAACAGCCTAATTTGAGACTCACATGCATGAAAAAGGATATCTGTAACATATTCAAGTGTGAGAAAAAGCCTGGGAAATGTAGTTTTCAGAAAATGTGTCTGGTTTATGAGAATAACGGATAAGATGATTTAAAATTGAGACCATTCCTGATAACCTAGGACAAAAGGTTCCCATTGCACAAATACCTTTCTAATTTATTTTTTAGGACTCCAAGAAGAACCTCTGGCTTTCCTCAGTGTTTACCACAGACCTCCATTTAACTCTTAGAATATTTTTTTCAATGCTCCTATTGAGAAGAAGAGGCAATAGTCTGGTAGAATTCATACTAAGAGGGACCTGAGTAATATCACAGCCTGAGAGCAATAGGGAGAGAGTTTGAGTGTCTGAACTGAACTGAACAGATAACCCCGCTCCTTACTATAAACAACAGCACAAAATTCCATTCAAGAGACCTTCCTGATTCTGTTTATAGCAACATCTGGGAATTTCCCCACAGTTTGTTTAGCTAAAGCTTTGCTCCTGGGACAATTCACAATACCTGTACCTAGCTTCAGCTTTTCTTAGAATGAGTTATTTCCAGAGACTCCAGAGAGCTAGTAAAACGAAAGTTTTTTTAGATGACCTCAACTATGAATTGGACAGAAATGCACAAGCATGTTTGAATTCAGCAGAGAATGCAGCCTATTAGTTGAGTTTTTACTGTGGACCAGGCACCGTGCCAGTCACTTGGCCTAACTTATATTATCTGTCGCAACAATGTTAAGAGGAAATTACTCTTATTACTCCATTTTGCATATGAGAAAACTGAGACTCAGGGAGAGATGTTAAACCACCTGCCCAAATTCACACAACTGATGTGTGTGCTCCGTGGTATCCAACTCTTTGTGACTCAATGGACTGTAGCCTGCCAGGCTCCTCTGTCCATAGGATTTCCCAGGCAAGAATACTGGAGCAGGTTGTCATTTCCTATTCCAGGGGTCTTAGAGACCCAGGGATAGAACGTGTGTCTTTTGCACCTCCTGCATTGGCAGGCAGATTCTTTACCACCGTACAACCTGGAAAGCCCTTTGTATAACTGATAGGTGCTGATTATTTGTACCTAGGCTGATTGACTGCAGAGTCTAAATTTTCCTTGACTGTGTTTGCTGATTCTCTGGAAACTGAGAGCCTGGGATTAAGTCACCATGTATCCCAGCACATGCTCAGAGCATCACTTAACATCCCTTAGCTGATCTAACTAGTTAACACAACTGATACTTGGAGTGCTAAGAGGACAGGTCTCCAGGACTGGGATGTAAAGTACCTCTCTCCTTCCATCTTCCTGGGAATCACTACTGACAATGTCTGTGGTTCTAATACTCATGCTAATTCCATTTCGGTGTCTGAATGTGAGTGAGAAGGGAAAAGGGTGGACATGGCTATTGGTACCCACTGAAAATGTGGGAAGGAATATCAGCATTCCTGGAAATATCAGACTGCAACATTCTTTGAGCAAATCCAAAGCAAAGATGAGAAGCAGACAGGTGATTCCATCCCTCCCACTCTTCCCTAGCAGTTTGATGTGATGGAGAGAAGGAAAAGGTTCCCATGATGGAAAGTGGTGATGGATGTGCCAGGGCTGGACTGACCAAGGGGAACGTGCTGAGATCAGCCAGCTCAGCCAGAGGCACTTGGATCCTCCCACACTTTGGACTAGGAGATACTCCCTTTCCGCAGTCTGCCCAGAAGCTGTGGCCCCTGGGCCTCCTCTCTTCCTTTGGCCCTGATGCTCCACATTTTGATGGTGAAGCCCCTGCTGACATTTTGGGGAGAGGATAAGGAAGTGAGTGAGTGGGTGGGTTGCAAGCCCTTTTCCCGCTGCTGTGACCTTTACACAAACTCTGTATTCTCTGCCTGGAGCCCACAGGAGGCTCTCTCCACATGTGATTTGCATCTCTTTCAACTGCCTTCACTAGAACATGGGTGGGAGGCAGGATCTGGGGCCTGGAGGGAATCCACCCTCAGACAATGGGTGCTGGGAGGCTTGTCTACCAAGAAGACAACACAGCTGGAGTTTCAGAGATGGCCTGAGGGTCTCCCCACTGCCTGGTTTGAGACACGATGTTATCTGAAGGCTGGTCATTCCGTGGTTCAAAGAACTTCTCTCGGAGTTCAGAGCCCTAAGTTTTGAGTCTAACAAGTGGCCAAGTCTTCTCAAAGCCCATTTATAAGCAAGAGCAGTGCTGGCCGTATCACAGGTTAGCTGAGACTCAAATAAGACCTGAGCACCAACAGGTCCTGACCATCCATTAGGACTATTACTGAGTAAGAGATGACTGCTATGACTACCCAAATAAGCGGTATATTATTAGTTAAAGATATGTGTTCATTCTGTTGTCAGTTCATAATATAAGCAGTTAGTATTTATCTAACAGACACTGCGTTAAATATTTTTATTCACTTTGTAAAACACATATTTATTTGGGGCCTATTAGATGCCAAGCCTCTTCTTCTCCATAAAAACACTAAATGGTAGATGATGCCAGTGCTGTGGGAGGGCCCAGAGGCCCCAGGGGCCCTGGAATGGGAGGCCGTGGTGGCTTCCGTGGAGGCTTCAGTGTCTGGAGGCCAGAGAGGAGGCCGGGGAAGAGGCCGCGGAGCTCACAGAAGCAAGAGGTGCCAGGCATTGTCCTAGGAACTGGCAATTCAGTTGAAAATGAGATCCTAGCTCTCCCGGGGTTTGTGTTCTCCTAGTAGAGACAGACGGTAAACAATTATACGAAGGCAATGACCATTTTGGACATTAATGAGCACTATGAAGTGAATAATATAGGAAATGGGACAGGGAGAATCTGAGGACACATGTAACAGTTTCATATGGATGGTTGCCTTCCGAAGAATTGATGGATGTGCTGGATCTGAGAAAGGTGAGGATGGAGCCAGCCATATGAGTGGGGGTATCTTATGGGGGGCGGTTGTTCCTGGGAGAGAACAGCCACGTATAAATGTCCTGATGTTAATTCAAGTTCATGTGCCTGATGCATAGTGAAGCCACACAAATGGAAACGTTGGGGTTTGGAGAGAAAGGTTTATTGCAATGCCATGCACAGAGAGATGAGGTGGCTCATGCCTTAAAAAGCCTGGAGCTCCCCGAAGGGTTTTGGGAAGGCATTTTTGAAAGCCAGGTGAAGGAGGGAGTTCACAGGGTCTGTGATCAGATTGTGCATAATTCTGACCCATTGATGGTGAGGGAACAGGGTGGTATTACAGGGGTGAACGTTAGCAGTTCTTAGGCTCCTGGAGGCCTGGGGCTGTGTGCTCATGGTCGTCAGGTAGTTAATATCTTCCATGGCGGGGAGGCGGCTTACATTTGCAAAACAACTCAGGAAATGTGCATCAAATACTATTATCTAGATATTTCAGAGAGGAGGTAAAGCAGAGGGTTTGGGGGAAGGCCCCCTGAGGTCCTGCTCGGGTACACTGAGGCAGAAGCGAATGTAAGGACCAGAAAGAGGGCTGAGAGGTTGGAGGTGGTCTGGGCGTGGGTCTGGGGCAGATGAGCTTCGTGAGGCCTGCAGTGCTTGTGGCCTGTGGACCACGACGAGGATCCTGTTGGAAACCCATAGAGGCTTTGGAAGCAAAGATTGCTATCTGATGCACCTTTTCACAAGAGAGAGCACTGGCTGCTGGTTGATAAGCATCAGAATGAGGCAAGAGAGGAATCAGGAGATCTGTTAGAAGGAAACTATTATCTCAACTGATTATCATAACAACTTGGTGACAGATGATGGGTTATCATCTTAATTGGGAAACTGAGGCTTTTGGGGACATTGGGTGGCTTTTGCCAGGTCCTACACTGGTGAGTGGAGGGCCAGGAAAGGAGCCTGGGCAGCTTCACCAACCTTCGGGAGACTGCTTCTCTTCCCCAAAGGCTCTGTCAGTCAGCATCTGAGTGATGCTGTTCGTTATGACTGACCAGTGGATGCAGGGAGAAGAGGGGATGTGGAGAACAGTCCAGCTGGGGCGGGACTGAGCTGGTGGTGGAAGAAACCAGGCAGCTGTTCCTCGCATTTTGGCCTAGATGGCCAGCCTGGCCACAGCTTGGGGCTCCCTCCATGCTCCCGGGTGGGGGCAGGGAGAGTTCTCATCTCATCACAGGGTCTCCTTTCCCATCATAGCCGGTCCCGGGCTTCCATCTGTTTGTACCGAGTGCTCCACCGAGGCCTGTGGTCACGGGACAGCTGCCCTCCACGCTCTGCCTCAGGGTTCGAGCCATGGGGTGAGGATCGGCCACTTCTGTTTTGCCATAACAGCTGCCTCCATGGCAACAGCCTGTGATGTCCCTGGAAAAGCGATCTGTGGGACTACCGAGCAGGATGGAGGGAGGCGAGGGGGCTGGAAGGAGCTGCAGGGGAGGTGGAGGGCAGCTTGCACTCCAGGGCTCAAAGGTGTTACACACACGGGCCTCCCGTGGGCCCTGTCATGTCCTGTCTCCTGGGTCAGGCTTAGCAAACCCAGATGTTCTTTGGAGAGCTCAGGCATATTTGGCCCCATCGTAAACGTCGCTTCCTTTTCCAGCCAATATGACAAATACTTGTTCTAGCCTCATTCTCTGAGTCCCAGGACACCTCAGGGCTGGAGGGGGTTAATGGGAACAACCACTCCTCAGGGACTGTCCCTGTCCTCTGCTTCTACCCTTCGGTCAGCTGGCCTAGGAGGACTCACTGTCCAAGGGCCTCGTAAGACATCCAAGCTGTCATCCGAGCAGTCTTTTCTTAGAAACAGGAAACTGTCCTCAGCCAAGTACAGATGAACTGAAGCACCCAGAAACCTGAGGACTGCTCCAAACTCAGAGGCCTAGAGGCAGACAGGGAGGGGTGAACTCCTGGCTAATCTCTCTTTCATTCTCTCATGAATGGAATGGATCTCAGCTGTGTCTCAGCCATTCTTCCTTGCGTTCAGCCCTTTCTGTCTGCAAGTGCTGGGAGCACATTCATTGAAATAGTTTTAGCAAAATCTTTTTCACCCCTGAAAAGAAAGGCATGAATCAAGACAATATCTGATGGATCCAGAGTTTATCATGCTAAGTGAAACAGGTAAGCCAGACAGAGAAAGGCAAGTATCACAGGATATCACTTATATGTGGAATCTAAATATATATATATAATGATCTTATTTACAAAACAGACATAGAAAACAAACTTGTTACTAAAGGGGAAAGCTGGGAGGGTACAAATCAAGAGTTTAGGATTAACATACACACATGCATACATGCTCAGTCATGTCCAACGGTTTGAGACCCCATGGGCTATAGCCCACCAGGTTCCTCTTCCATGGTATTTCCCAGGCAAGAATACTGGAGTGGATTGCCATTCTCTTCTTCAGGGGATCTTCCCAACAAAGGGTTGAACCCCTGTCTCTTGCATTAGCATGTAGAGTCTTCACCACTGCACTGCCTGGCACACCCCTAACATATACATACTGGTATATACAAAACAGATAACCAAGAAGGACATATAACAAGATTTTTAGTATCTACAAATATCATGATAGTAACATTGAGATGAAATGAGGCATGGATGGACAGAGCCTCATAGTGCCCAGCCCAGGGCCTCTGCATATACTTTCAGTTCAGTTCAGTTCAGTCGCTCAGCCGTGTCCAACTCTTTGTGACCCCACGGAATGCAGCACGCCAGGCTTCTCCATCTATTACCAACTCCTGGAGTTTATTCAAACTCATGTCCATTGAGTTGGTGATGCTATCCAGCCATCTCATCCTCTGTCATCCCCTTCTCCTCCTGACTTCAATCTTTCCCAGCATCAGGGTCTTTTCAAATGAGTCAGTTCTTCACATCAGTTGTTCAGTTCAGTCACTCAGTCGTGTCCGACTCTTTGCGACCCCATCAACCGCAGCACGCAGGCCTCCCTGTCCATCACCAACTCCCGGAGTCCACCCAAACCCATGTCCATTGAGTCAGTGATGCCATCCAACCATCTTATCCTCTGTCATCCATCCCCTTCTCCTCCTGCCCCCAATCCTTCCCAGCATTATGGTCTTTTCCAATGAGTCAACACTTTGCATGAGGTGGCCAAAGTATTGGAGTTTCCGCTTCAACATCAGTCCTTCCAATGAACATTCAGGACTGATTTCCTTTAGGATGGACTGGTTGGATCTCCTTGCTGTCCCAGGGATTCTCAAGAGTCTTCTCCAACACCATAATTCAAAAGCATCAATTCTTCGGTGCTCAGCTTTCTTTATAGTCCAACTCTTACATGCATATCTGGAAAAACCATAGCTTTGACTAGATGGACCTTTGTTGGCAAAGTAATGTCTCTGCTTTTTAATATGCTGTCTAGGTTGGTCATAATTTTTCTTCCAAGGAGCAAGCATCTTTACACTTGATACACACTTTACAAGGTGGCATTTTGGCAGGTCTGGCTACTCTGTGGCTCTCTTTATTTCTTCAATCTATTGGAGCATAGTCGCTTCACAATGCTGTATCAGTTTTTACTGTACTGCAAAGTGAACCAGCTATTCATATACATATATCCCCTCCCTTTTGGACTTCCTTCCCATTTAGGTCACTACAGTGTGTTAAGTAGAGCTCCCTGTGCTAGACACTATGTTCTCATTAGTTATTTGTTTTGTACAAAGCATCAGTGGTGTGTATGTGACAATCCCAATCTCCCAATTCCTCCCGCTCCCCTCAGTTTCTTCTAAGTGTACCAGGCGGCTGGTTGGCTTTCCCACAGGTGGAGATCAGCAAGTGTCTTCCCATCAGCCCGGGTCCACTCTCCTCTCACTGTTTTTTCTTTTAAGCCCAGAGCCAGCAAGCCTCTCTTGTCCGGTGTGAGCTGCTTCTCTGTGCGGGTCACCTTCCCTGGTTGTCTGAAGTCTTCTCTCGATGATTCTTACAATCAACGATGCAATGAGTATGAGTGAGCGCCTTACAGAAACTTCAGAACTTTGTGTGTTTGGGGAGCTGTGGGTGTAGAGCTTGGGAGGGTATTTTTGCCATGCTTTTTGCCTAAAATCAGGCCTGGGACCAGCACTGATGACTGTGCTTTATGAGCAGCAACAACCCAGGCTGTGAGGAGATCTAGGCCCTGGTCCAAGCCTTGCCTTGGACCATGCTTCTCTGCCCATCCCCGCCCCCACCTCCACACCAGGCACAGCTCTTCTGGAGGGCCCCTCCCTCTGCCAAAGCACTCGGGCTTTCCGACGGGCCCGCCAGCCAGCCCAGGGAGTGGTTCCTGTGGTTCAGTCCCCACAGTTCATTTTCCATTAGGGTCACCAGGCAACCACCAGAAAGTGAGAGCTCCTGACGCAAACCCTGCTCTGCCCAGCGACAAGCGATGTGTCTGTTACTGAGGCTGGGCTGGCTCCAGGGCTGTGGGTGTGCCTTAGGCGTGTTGCTGGTCAGGTTGGCCTGGACAGTTCCAGCCGTACCCTCTGCAGAGCTGGGGGGCTGGGAGCTTGGGCCAGGGCAGTGAGGGCGTGGCAGGGGCTGGGGGGAGTCAGGTAGGGGCAATAAGGCTTAAAGTCAGACATGGGTCCCGCGTGATGCCTTCTCCTTCGTCCCGTTCTGCTTGGGATGTTTTTCTTTTCAGGTGCCCCCCCAGGGAATGAACTGATGGGCTACTTGAAAACATGATGCATCACATTTTTACGTGGTGATGGACAGTGTTCAAGAGGGATATATTTCCACAGTTGAAACTGATCATCCCACACACTGTTTGAAGTAATTAGTGTCTCCATTTTAGAGATGGGGAAACTGAGGCTCAGGGAGAAATTTTCTAGCCAAGGGTCACTTTGGCAAATACAGTATTGACTGAGACCAATCTTAGGGCTTTTTATCACATTAAGCTGAGTCGTTCATATGTCCTTGCCCAAGGACTCTGCTGTAGCTTGAAATACAAGTTAGTTAATCCAGTCATTTACTTACTTGTTCACTTTACAAATGCTACGGAGTGTCACTTATATGACAGGTATCCATAATGCAGTGAAGAAAGCATGCAACTACTCTGTCCTTGTGACATCTAAATTCTAAGAGGAGACAGAAAAAATACATGTGAGATGTTGAGTGGGGTAAAAAGACTGGAGAGAAGTAAGTCAGAAAGAGAAAAACAAATATTAATGCATATATATGGAATCTAGAAAAATGGTACGGATGAACCTATTTGCAGAGTAGGAGTAGAGAAGCAGATGTAGAGGACAGGCTCGTGGACACAAGTGGGGAAGGAGAGGGGGACGAATTGAAAGTAGCATTGGCATCACCCACTCAATGGGCATGAGTCTGAGCAAACTCCAGTAGATGGTGAAGGACAGGGAAGCCTGCTGTGCTGCAGTCCATGGTCACAAAGAGTCGGACACGACTTAACAACAGCAACACCTTGTGTAAAATAGCCGGTGGAAAGCTGCTATATAAGCTTCCTTGCTCAGCCCTGTGCTCTGTGATGACCTAGAGGGTGATATGTGTGGGAATGGGAGGCCCAAGAGGAAGGGGATATGTGTACACTTATAGCTGATTAACGTTACTGTACAGCTGAAACTAACACAACATTGTAAAGCAATTAGACTCCAATTAAAAAACAAATGAAAAAAAGAGAAGACTGGAGGAAGTGATGCAGGCTGGGGGGCTGGAAAGAGCCAAGTGTGCCTGTGTTGAAGAAGGAGTGGAGCCCCTGTCTATACAGATTGATAAGAGAAAGCCTTTCAGCAAGTTCCCATTGGAGCATAGTCTGTAAGAAGTGAGGAAGTGAGCCCTCCTGGTGGTTCCAGGGTGGGCACCGGATGACATTGTGTCTTAGGGTCTGCACCCCAGCTGTCCCCAAGGTTGATACTGTTACCCCAGTGAGAGATGAGAAACACTCTGACCAGCTTGCCCAAGCCCCACTGCTCTGAGCAGGGAAGACAGGGTGCAGACCAAGGTCTGTTGTCAAAGCTCTGCTTTTAACCACCCCCAATATCAGGCCAAGAGGCATCTTATCAGGTGTGGAGGTTTGGGGGCAGGGTCCTCTTTCCTTAGATGCCTTAAGAAACATTTGGTGTTTGCCAATCTTGCCTAACAGATTTCAACAAGACAAGGCAGGCGTAATAAAAGCAGTGGCCTGTTTTTTATTATTTGACTTCCTTTTTATTTCCTGTTTATATGTCACATCAGGCAAAACACCAGAGCCCAGAGATTGTAATCTACATCCAGCAAGCTGTAGCCAGAGAGACTGGAATAGTGATGATAACATTTCTGCAAATGTCACCACCATATGCCAGGCTCTACGCTAAGTACTTTATATCTGGTATCTCACCGGACTTTCACAAAAAGCCTATAATACAAGTTCTACCTTTATCTTCATTCTACAGATGATGAGCTTGGGTTGTGTAACCCAGCCAAGGTTACAAGACTAAGAGAAGGGTCAGACTCAGCTTCAACTCACCTCATACCGTAAACTGAGCTCTGAAGTCCTGAGGAATGGGTGAGGGAAATCTTAAGTGGCAAGAGCTGATGAAAGGAGGCTTAAGGGCAATAGGCAGAGCAGACTGTGGGTCTACTTTGTTGGGCTTCATGTTTATCTAATACACCCAAGTGGAGTAAATTGGGATCAGTTCTAAGTGAAAGCTTTTGTGTCTAGAACTGTACTATAGAATTATGACAAAAAATTTATGAACTCACTAAGAACATGGGGGAGATTCTTGACATACTTCAGTCCAGTTTAGTTGCTCAGTCGTGTCCGACTCTTTGCGACCCCATGAATCGCAGCACGCCAGGCCTCCCTGTCCATCACCAACTCCCGGAGATCACGCAGACTCACGTGCATCGAGTCAGTGATGCCATCCAGCCATCTCATCCTCTGTCGTCCCCTTCTCCTCCTGCCCCCAATCCCTCCCAGCATCAGAGTCTTTTCCAATGAGTCAACTCTTGGCATGAGGTGGCCAAAGTACTGGAGTTTCAGCTTTAGCATCATTCCTTCCAAAGAAATCCCAGGGCTGATCTCCTGCAGAATGGACTGGTTGGATTTCCTTGCAGTCCAAGGGACTCTCAAGAGTCTTCTCCAACACCACAGTTCAAAAGCATCAATTCTTCAGCGCTCAGCCTTCTTCACAGTCCAACTCTCACATCCATACATGACCACAGGAAAAACCATAGCCTTGACTAGACGAACCTTTGTCGGCAAAGTAATGTCTCTGCTTTTGAATATGCTATCTAGGTTAGTCATAACTTTCCTTCCAAGGAGTAAGCGTCTTCTAATTTCATGGCTGCAGTCACCATCTGCAGTAGTTTTGGAGCCCAAAAAAATAAAGTCTGACACTGTTTCCCCATCTATTTCCCATGAAGTGATGGGACCAGATGCCATGATCTTCGTCTCCTGAATGTTGAGCTTTAAGCCAACTTTTTCACTCTCCACTTTCACTTTCATCAAGAGGCTTTTTAGTTCCTCTTCATTTTCTGCCATAAGGGTGGTGTCATCTGCATATCTGAGGTTATTGATATTTCTCCCAGAAATCTTGATTCCAGCTTGTGCTTCTTCCAGTCCAGCGTTTCTCATGATGTACTCTGCATATAAGTTAAATAAGCAGGGTGAAAATATACAGCCTTGACATACTTAGCATTTGATTTTTTAATTTCCTTTTCTTCTCCTTATTAAAATATAGGCCTGGAACTTCCCTGGAAGTGCAGTGGGAAGACTGTGCTCCCACTGCAGGAGGCAAGGGCTTGATCCTTGGTTGGGGAACTAAGATACCGCATGTGGTACAGTGTGGCCAAAAAAAGAAAACTAAGATGGGGATATCAACAAAATATCAATCTTAAAATTTTGGCTTATGGGTATTAAATGAAAGCATGCAGAAAAGAGTGAAGTGAAATGAAATGAAAGCATCGCTAATCTGACCACTTCAAGAGAATCACCATTAGCATTCTGCTATCTCAGCATCCTGGCTTCTTTCTAGGCCTCCTTAAAATATGTAACTTTGCTGAAAAATTCTTTACATCTAATGATGCAGGATCACCTCTTTCTGTGAATGGAACTCTGCCTGGGACCCCAGCTCCACACATGGAACAGCTGGGGTTCAGGCTCCCCTCGTCCCATCACCTATGAGATCCTCGGGAGTCTACGTGAAGCCAGTTTCCTGGCTGGGCACTGAGGTCTCTGGAAGAATTTCCACTGACCCTGAGATCTGGGACAGCTAAAGGACATATGCCCCTGCTACTGAGCTATATGTTTCCCCGACAGGTACTCCTCTTCATCCTCTCTAGCCAGTGGATACTCGCCAGCAGACAGCAAGATTCACGGCCGTCTGGCTTCTCCCTCTCCTCCCCCAGAGGAGATGAAGCCAGATGAGAGCGCCTGAGACAGAACCGAGGAGAGGCAGCTGGAGGATGGATGGCAAGCCTAGCAGAGACGGACAGTATCTGGTTCCCACTCGGCCTTCAGCTTAATCGTAATCACATGAACTAAGTCAGGGCTGCAGAGCGGAGCTGCGATTAGAAGCCAGTCTCCTTTGGGAGACTGATGGGGATAAAGCTATTGCTGTATGAGATCCTGTGCTGTTGCCAACAACATCATCCTGGTAACAATGATGGTAGCAGCAAATGAAATCTACTGAGTGCCCCTCGTTTGCCAGGCATGGTGCTCAGTGCCCTGGGAAGAGGACCTCATGAGTCCTCACTGTGAACCTCACTGTGTAGGTAGGTGTTACTGCTGCCCTCCTCGTGGAAATGAAGATGCTGAGCCTCAAATAAGATGCCCAAGGTCACCCTACTCGTTGGTGGTGGAGCTGTGCTTTAAGACAAGGAAGTTTTACTCTAAATCCTAAACCTCTCCCTTGAAGTTCAAATTCATTCCATTCACAAACACGCATACTAATTTGAGCTACTGTCATCTCTCACCTGGACAACAGGCAATAATAACTTTTTAAGTCTTTGATTTCTCTGATAGGCAGAGGTTCAAGCTTGGCTGTACCTTGGTTTCACCTGTGAAAATTTCACCACGATGGGTGCCTAGTCTCAGAGAGGCTCATTTTACTTGTCTGAGACATGGTCCAGGCAGAAGCTAGGTATATACAGTGTATGTTGTTATTTAGTCACTCAATCATGTCAGACTCTTTTGCGAGCCCATGGACTGTGTAGCCCACCAGTTCTGTTCATGGGATTCTCCAGGCAAGAATACTAGAGTTTGTAGCTGTTCCCCTGTCCAGGGATCTTCCCCACCTGCATCTCCTGCATTGCGGGTGGATTCTTTAATGCTGGGCCACCACCACCACCACACACACAGACACACACGATAAATTCTGATCATGCCCCTCTTCTGCTTTAAACATTTTCCTGGATTTCCTGGAATGTTCCAGGCTTCTTGCTGCCTCAAGGTCTTTACATGCTGACTACAATTCTCTTCCTTGTTTGTCTGATTGATGTCTACTTACTTCTTTAGGTCTTAACATGATGCAGCTGATTACAAATATAGTCACAATTCTCCACCCCTCCCGCATGTGCACTTTTTGCCATGGAACTTCCCGGCGAGGGGCAGAGTCTCTTGCCCACCTCTGGAATCCTAGCTAACCTGTGACTTGCCTCTGTCAGTAGGATGCTGCAGAAGGGAGGAGCCTGAGCCTCAGCAGTCCTGCAGGCATCTGCTTGCTCTCTCAGAAGCCCACTGTCACCATACGAACAAGCCTGGTCTGGTCTGCATGTGGATCCCGGCTGAGGCCATTTTAGATCAGCTAACCTGGAACGGAACCACAAACTCAGCTGGAGGCCCACTTGAGATCAGAACCTGGCCCAGATCAACAGAACCTTTCAACTGATCCACAGACTTGTGAGCAATAATAAATGGTGGTGCTTTAAGCCACTGAGTTTTGGGTTGCTTTGTTATGCAGCAATAAATAGCCCATACACTTCAATATTACTTCCTGTTGCTCTTCTAGCCCAGATCTGCTTCTCCCATTTGTCTATACTCATAGCACCTTCTAGTCAACTGCAGCATTTATGATAATTACCAGAGTTAAAAAGTATGCAATTAATAATTTTTTTCCTCAGATTAGAGTTTAAGGTCCATGAGGTCAGAGACCATATCTGATTTATCGCCTGAAATAATCTTATCATCTAGGCCTGTTTTGTACATAGTAAATGTTAAGTAAATATTTATTATAAAAATGTAAAATGAATCAATATATCCACTCAACATTTATAGTGCCTTCTACATATTGGGTAGAATATGCCCATTCATCGGGGCTTCCCTGGTGGCTCAGAGGTTAAAGCGTCTGCCTCCAACGCGGGAGACCTGGGTGGGGAAGATCCCCTGGAGAAGGAAACAGTAACCCACTCCAGTATTCTTGCCTGGGTGGGGAAGATCCCCTGGAGAAGGAAACGGTAACCCACTCCAGTATTCTTGCCTAGAGAATCCCATGGATGGAGAAGCCTGGTAGGCTATAGTCCACGGGGTTGCAAAGAGTCAGACACGACTGAGCGACTTCACCTTCACCTTCACATATTGGGTGAAGGTGATGCTGTATTGCAATTTTATGCAAAATTTTAAAGATGTAAGAATGAAAATCTTTGCTCTTATGGTTTCTGGTTTAAAGGCTGGGACATGAATATGTAAAAACATTATAGCCCAAATCAGTTCAGTTCAGTTCAGAGGAGGGTAAAGTACATCCAGAGAAATGAATGAATATAGAGAAAAAGGGGCAATGGGCCAAATACATCTAGAGAAAAAATAGTTTCTGGAAAATGCTGCATGGAAATATTTGAGATGATCGGTCTCTATCTGATAAGTGTGTAGCAACAGATATTCAGATGCTATAGGTGGTGCTGCCCTTAGCAATGTGACTTTTCAGAATGATTAAAAAACTTGTTAATTTTTCATACAAGACAAAAAAGGCTGTCTTCCTTTGATTTAGATAGTTCAGTTCAGTTCAGTTCAGTCGCTCAGTCGTGTCCAACTCTTTGCGACCCCATGAATCGCAGCACGCCAGGCCTCCCTGTCCATCACCAACTCCCGGAGTTCACTCAGACTCACGTGCATCGAGTCAGTGATGCCATCCAGCCATCTCATCCTCTGTTGTCCCCTTCTCCTGCCCCCAATCCCTCCCAGCATCAGAGTCTTTTCCAATGAGTCAACTCTTTGCATGAGGTGGCCAAAGTACTGGAGTTTCAGCTTTAGCATCATTCCTTCCAAAGAAATTCCAGGCCTGATCTCCTTCAGAATGGACTGGTTGGATCTCCTTGCAGTCCAAGGGACTCTCAAGAGTCTTCTCCAACACCACAGTTCAAAAACATCAATTCTTCAGCATTCAGCCTTCTTCACAGTCCAACTCTTACATCCATACATGACCACAGGAAAAACCATAGCCTTGACCAGATGGACCTTTGTCAGCAAAGTAATGTCTCTGCGCTTCAATATGCTATCTAGGTTGGACATAACTTTCCTTCCAAGGAGTAAGCATCTTTTAATTTCATGGCTGCAGTCACCATCTGCAGTGATTTTGGAGCCCCCCAAAATAAAGTCTGACACTGTTTCCGCTGTTTCCCCATCTATTTCCCATGACGTGATGGGACCGGATGCCATGATCTTCATTTTCTGAATGTTGAGCTTTAAGCCAACTTTTTCACTCTCCACTTTCACTTTCATCAAGAGTCTTTTGAGTTCCTCTTCACTTTCTGCCATAAGGGTGGTGTCATCTGCATATCTGAGGTTATTGATATTTCTCCCGGCAATCTTGATTCCAGCTTGTGCTTCTTCCAGCCCAGCGTTTCTCATGATGTACTCTGCATAGAAGTTAAATAAACAGGATGACAATATACAGCCTTGACGTACTCCTTTTCCTATTTGGAACCAGTCTGTTGTTCCATGTCCAGTTCTAACTGTTGCTTCCTGACCTGCATACAGATTTCTCAAGAGGCAGGTCAGGTGATCTGGTATTCCCATCTCTTTCAGAATTTTCCACAGTTGATTGTGATCCACACAGTCAAAGGCTTTGGCATAGTCAATAAAGCAGAAATAGATGTTTTTCTGGAACTTTCTTGCTTTTTCCATGATCCAGTGGATGTTGGCAATTTGATCTCTGGTTCCTCTGCCCATAGTAGTTGCACTTATAGAAAATGCAAACTGCACAAAAGTACGTTTTAAAATTGTACTAAAATTAGGTCCTCTGTATTAAATGTAAATGAAATAAAGTATCAACTCAGATAATTATAAATAGGTTTTCACCCACATGAATGTCTGAAGGGACATCTGAAAATCAACCATGTGGAATGTGGGGCCACTTTTCCTGGCCTGAGAATGTCCTCTGTATGCATTGGAGGGTACCTAGCTCCCCTAGCCCTGTCTCACTAAATGGCAGTATTGTCTACTCCCAACAGTGTGACAACGCAAAATTCATTTTCAATTTCTAAGGCTGTTTTATCCCCCCTCCCCCAGTGTGGAGCCACAGCTGCACTGAACTACCGGTGTAAAAAAAGTTGCTTTGACTAATTCACATTCATGTTTCATGAAACAGTGTTATTTGAAAGGCCTATGCTTTCTGAACAAGTGTTCTAACACTTTCAAATTACTTTGGTATAATTGTAAAAGAGGATTCAACGAATTTCTTGAAGAAGAAAGAATCTGAATACACCATTTCTATTGCTGGAAGCAACTACTCTTAGTATCTGTGCCATTCTCAAGAAGGATGTGGTCAGGAAGCCCAGCAAGCCCACATTTCCACAGTAGTGGGAACAGCCCAGCTAAAAACTCATTTCATGATTCTCCATCAGTATCAGCATGCTGCTGCTGCTAAGTCCCTTTAGTCGTGTCCGACTCTGTGCGACTCCATAGACCGCAGCCCACGAGGCTCCCACGTCCCTGGGATTCTCCAGGCAAGAACACTGGAGTGGGTTGCCATTTCTTTCTCCAATGCATGAAAGTGAAAAGTGAAAGTGAAGTCGCTCAGTCGTGTCCGACTCTTCGTGACCCCATGGACTGCAGCCTACCAGGCTCCTCCGTCCATGGGATTTTCCAAGCAGGAGTACTGGAGTGGGGTGCCATTGCCTTCTCTGCAGTATCAGCATAAAACCTGTGAAATTTCCTGGAGCCTTTATTCTGAATAGAGCTAGTCCTCATTCATTTTTACTGATGGGAGTAGTTTGGATTAGTGAAGAAGCCTAGCTGTTAGACATCTGTTTAACATTTAACAAATAATTTTCAAGGGTACTTAATCAATGAGCAAATATTTGAACACCTCCATTAGGTGAAAGGGGCTTCCCAGGTGGCGCAGTGGTAAAGAACCCACCTGCCAAGGCAGGAGATGTAAGAGACATAGGTTTGATCCCTGGGTAGGGAATATCTCTTGGAGAAGGAAATGGCAATCCACTCCCGTATTCTTCCCTGGAAAATCCCATGGACAGAGGAGCCTGGTGGGCTATAGTCCATGGGTGGCAAAGAGTCAGACACGACTGAGCGAGGACAAACATTAGGGGAAATCACTGTGCTGGCTACTGGGACAAGGCAGTGTGAGGCGCTTAGCTGTGTCCGACTCTTTGCAACTCATAGACTGTTCCCTAAATGTTTCTGATCTTTAAGGAACCAAAAGTCTAAATTTGGAGCTAGGATATAACTTTGAAAAATTTATTGACAACATAAAGGCAAATGTTGAATGAGGAGGACAGGCACTAAAGGCTTTTGGAGCTCAAGGGCAAAGAGGTCATTGATAACCAGTCATCAAGGAAATTTTCACAGAGACTAGAGAAGACCAAAAGGGCGTTACTGGTGGGAGCAATGGTGCAGGGAGACAAAAGGAGACAGCAACATGAATGTCATCTTCTAGAAACTGTGAATAGACGAATCTGGCCAGAGTGATTCTAGACGGTAGCTAATAGTGATATTACCACAGCAACTTATAGCCAGAGAGCTAATCATCTCTCATACCAGAGCAATATCTCAGTCTTGGTGCTGTAAGGCAAGAAGGGTCATTGAACATTTTGATCAAGAAAGTGAAAGGATCAAAGGTTATTTAGGTAATGGGAGAAACCTTTTGGTTTTTTACCCTTTTTAAAAATAAACCTTTTTAGTTTATACATGGTGGCTCAGATGGTAAAGAATTCACCTGCAATGTAGGAGGCCTGGGTTCAATCCCTGGGTCAGGAAGATCTCCTGGAGAAGGAAATGGCAACCCACTCCAGTATTCTTGCCTGGGAAATCCCATGGACAGAGAAGCCTGGCAGGCTACACTCCATGGGGTCACAAAAGAGTCAGACACAAGTGAGTGACTAGCTCTTTCACTTTCACTTATATCTCATTGTGGATAAATCTCTAGTACAGAAATACTCGTGGTCTCTGAATCCCTAAATACAAACAACATTAGGGAAAGAAAAATTCTTTCTCTTCTCTCTTTTTTTTTTGCCTCACCACCTGGCATGCGGGATCTTCATTCCCCAACCAGGGATCAAGCCCATGCTTTCTGCAATGGAAGCGCAGAGTCTTGACCATGGAACTGCCAAGGAAGTCCGATGAATTACCTTTCTGATTGAAGATTTGGGATATATACCTGGGCATGTATTATTTAGCCCCTTCCTTACTCCTCTCCAGAGATATCCCTGAAGAGTGTATATCTTTGCTACTTACGCTCTGACTTTTTCAGGAATAGGTCCCCATGGAGAGATCTGTGTCCCGACGTGCTTGTGATTGGGTTAGTCACTGTCCAATTCAGAATGAGGTATTAGCATGTTCACTTGGCTGCAAACCCCATCTGCATTCTCCAAAATAGATTTTATCCTTACCTAACTCCCGTGTTTCTCTCTTAATTAATTCCAACTTGGGTGAAAGCGTGCTGGTGCTTATTAGCTTCTGCCACGTTGGAGATAAAAGCATCCATTTAGACAGAGGTGGAGGAAAAGCCTTACCAACACAAAGGCCCTAAAAGAGATTCACCACAAAAAGCTTATGCTTGAAACACTTTAGACTTAAAAATTAGGTTGGCACTGGAATAGTTAAGATCCCCGTGTGGAGAAATGCCAGGATACTCCAGATCAGGTGTTGACAAACTACAGCTCACTGGGTTAGATCAGGTCCATCACCCGTTTTTGTAAACAAACTGTTATTGGAACACAATTTGTTGTTGTCATTCAGTGTGAAGTCTGTGATTCCATTCTGTGATTCCACGGACTGCAGCACGCCAGACGCCCCTGTCCTTCACTGTCTCCTGGGGAGTTTGCTCAACGCTAGCAGACACATCCACAACTGAGCATCATTTCCGCTTTGGCCCAGCCACTTCATTCTTTCTGGAGCTATTAGTAATTACCCTCTGCTCTTCCCCAGTAGAAAATTGGACACCTTCTGATCTGGGGGGCTCATCTTCCAGTGTCATATCCTTTTGCCTTTTCATACTGCTCATGGGGTTCTCCAGGCAAAAATCTGGGGTGGTTTGCCATCCCCTCCTCCAGTGGACCACGTTTTGTCAGAACTCTCCACTATGACCTGTCCGTCTTGGGTGGCCCTGCACAGCATGACTCATAGCTTCATTGAGTTACGCAAGCCCCTTCCCCAAGACGAGGCTGTGATCCATGAAGGGGTGGAGCACACTATTTATTTACATACAATCTATGCTTCAGTATTTAGATATATTCATCACTTTATTTATTTAGATACATTCATCAGAACTGGGTAGTTGCAACCAAGACCATATGGCCTGCAAAGCCTCAAACTATTTCTGAGTTCTGAATGGTCACTGGGGATCAGTTACCATTTACAACATGTTTTTATTTTAGTTTACAAGAGTGTAGCTTACTAAATCGTTGGAGGTAGATTATAAAGGAAAAGGAATGACCTTCCTCATTATTTCCATCAAAATATAAACATTCAGAGATAAATCACCTGCCAAATAAATAGCCATCACTAAACATCCCTCATCAATTTATTCTGTTCATGAAATTAATTCTAGGGCTGCCGGATTTTGGACAGCAGTCTATGTTCTTGAATTCATCTGCTTTTGAACTAAAAACCTCCTCAGTCCCAAGATAGAGTGTGACAACTGACTCAGCATTATCAGCTTTAAGCTCTGAAGCTTGTCTTTAAGGATTTCTACCCCTTGAAATATCAATAGTTAAAAGCATTTGGTAGAGTCATTTGCTTGAAGTTCTAAGATTGTTCTTTGTTGAACACACACACAAAAAGCTGTGAGCTTTTACGTAAGCATCCAAGGAAAACAGAAAGTATGTATGTATGAAATTAACAATAGTTTGTGTCCTTAATTCATTACAGCCATCAATAACAGCTAAATGGAGAAGTGCAAAATTCTCTACTGGGGGACAGCACATAACCATATCATAAGAGTTTGACAAACGTTTCTCCTGAGGATAAGAATATGTTATATGGAGTGAAGGCATTAATAAATCTCCAGGTATTTCTAATTCATAAACTGTATAGTTTCCCTGGTGGCTCAGATGGTAAAGAATCTGCCTGTAATGCAGGAGACCTGCGTTCAATCTCTGGGTCAGGAAGATCCCCTGGAGAAGGAAATGACAACCCACTATAGTATCTTGCCTGGAGAATCTCACAGACAGCAGAGCCTGGGGGGCTATTGTCCACGAGATCCCGAAGAATTGGACACCACTGAGCAATTAACATTAAATTTAAACAATCTCAGAAGCATTTATATTAATGACCTTTTACTGACATAAAATTATCCTTTGACTTAACAACTCTTCCCCCAGAGCTTGGGAAATATCACAGAACTAATTAAGAAGTACAGATCATACCAAGTGTATCTAATCATTTATAGTATTTGTAGTTATAGAAGGTGAAAGGATAAATCTTTGTGACTGGCCAGCCCTTTCTGGGAAACCTCAAAAATAATTTTGCATGAACAATAAATTGTTATTTCTCTCTTTTTCTCAGATTTGGGATATACTCTTTAAATTCAAACAAGTTCTAAAAGTAGATTCGGTGGGTTATACTAGGACCACAGGTACCTGAGAATCAAGTGTGAAAACACGTACCTGAGAAATGGCTGGGCCAAGGTGCCCAGATAATCGGCCAGATGCTATTCTGAATATTCCTGTGAGGGTGTTTCTGGATGAGATTAACATTTAAATTGGTGAATTTTGAGGAAAGCAGATTGCACTCTACCATGGGAGGTGGGCTGTACCCAATCAGCTTCATGCTTGAATAGCACAGAAGCCTGACCTCTTTTCAACAAGAGGGAATCCTGCCAATAGGTGGGATTGAACTGCAGCATCGCCTCTTCCCTGGGTGTCTGCATTGCTGGCCTACCCTCATGTTCTTCTTGATAAACCAAAATACATTCCATCAATATGCAAACACAGTTGTATTCTCTTGCCTCTGTCTCTGCTGGTGCAGTATTAAGCATGCATATTTACTGCAACTTGTATCTAAATTAACTAACTTCTAGTTTCATAGGAGAAAATCTGGGAGGGAAGTGATTGATAATTATTTGTCCATTCTCAAGCATTTAAGCAAAATTGCAAGGACAGGATATACATGGTACAACTCCTTGCAGTCACACACACCCATTTTACAACTTTTTAGAAAAGTTCTCTTTATTTTATTTTATTTATTATTTTTGGCTGCACTGGGTCTTCGTTGCCGCACGTGGGATTTCTCTAGTTGTGGCTCTCAGGCTTCTCTTTGCGGTGGCTTCTCTCATCACAGAGCACAGACTCTAGGCGTGCGGGCTTCAGTGGTTTCGGCATGGGCTTAGCTGCCCCACCGCATGTGGAATCTTCTCAGACCAGATTTGGAACCTGTGTCCCCTTCATTGGCAGGTAGATTCTTAACCCCTGGAACTCCAGGGAAGTCCTACAACTTTTTACAGTGGCAAAATGATCATATTCATTAATATGAACCAAAGGTACAGTCATTCCATAACTTACAAAAATAAGAAACAAAAGTATATAGATTATGATACATATTATCATCAATGTTTTAATATTGTATTTTACTTTGAAGCAATTTAGGGGAACAGAGATTAATCATTAATTTAATAACAGGTCTAGTTAAAGTTAACTAAGAATCTTGCAGCTTATTTTTAAACTGAAACGTTATAGAACATGTTAAAACTTTATTGGAATTATATTTTAATTTAGTTGAACGTCAAATTTTATAAAAATAAAGTATATGCTTATATTATATATCTAACACTAATAAAACCAGGATTTGAAAATACGGCTATTTTCAAACAAAATGACCAAACCAGGATGGATTCACTCTAATTACGTAAACTTAGACTTTTACATAAAAATACTTCTGGGCTAGCTGTTTCTATGAAAAGAAATTTTTATTCCATTTATATATATATATGTAAAATATTAGGTGCTGAGTTTCTTTATTTTCTAGGAAAATATTCTGAATTCTGGGAAAATGTTAGATATATGTAAGCATTTATTCTCTCTAAACTTAAGCTCTTTTAATTAAAATACATTATTTCTAATTTCTTAATAGATTTTAGAGGTAGAAAAATATTTTACATTCACACACTGAGAAGTAAATACTTTCCTCTCTTATACACAGAAATGCCATGGCTTCCGTTTTACAGCTTTAGCCATGAGTCAAAGTAAACAGAAAAACTTACCACCTTAGATCTAAAAGATTAGTTCTTTTTCTCAGAGGATATGTAATTTTTATTTGAACTCAAAAGTAGATAGAAAGACACACAAAAATTAGCAAACCACATTCTCTGCTGTTCTCACCTTAGAATAGGTATCCATCATCCAAGGGAAATCACCAAATGGTCAGACAATAAAATTAGACGCCAATCTTGCGGCCATCTATAGGGACTAACTCATTAGCCATGCGCAATACAGACCCACAACCAAACCCAAGTAAGTATAGAAACAAAAGAAGACAAAATCCAGGTAAAAGATCAGAAAAGGAGTCAGGACCGGTTAAGTTGCCATTCCCCTTGAGAATCACTCCAAGAACCAAGAAAAGACAGTTTAATCCATGAAACGAACTTTAATTCATTCCTGGACTTAATTCATGAAATGAATATTTAGACAATTCTGTTTAATTAGCTCTGTAGGCATCTCATTGGAACCTCCACAACTATTAAAGAATAATTTTCAAAAAGTTAAAAACAATGTCTTCTTAGTGGTGAAGAACCTGCCTGCCAATGTAGGAGATTCAGGAGATTTGGGTTCAGTCCCTGGGTAGGGAAGATCCCCTGGAGGAGGAAATGGCAACCCACCCCAGTATTCTTGCCTGGGAAATCCCATGGACAGAGGAGCCTGGTGGATTATAGTTCATAAGAAAGAGTCAGACATGATTAAGCAACTGAGCACACACGCACAGGACATTTTGAACAATATTAAATAACAATGTTTCAAAAAAACGTTAAGAACATGAGTCTCATTCACATATAAAAAGACTACCTTTCCAACATTATTTGTAATTTTTCATTGGTGAATCAGTAAGATGATAGTGCTGCTTCAGAGAGGACAGCTTCAAGGAACTGGATATTTTATAAACAAACAAAGAAAAGAATGTTAGAATAAGCTCTCTAGGATGGGGCCCAAATCAATTAATGTCCACCAGGACAATAAAACTGTAATCTGTCAGATTTTCTTCTCTACTAGACAGAAATGTGCTAGTTAACCTGAAACTTTATAGCATCTGGGCTCTAATCAAATTGTAATAGGAAAGTCAGACATGCACAAATTCCCCCAAGGCAATGAAAGTATCCTTGAGCAGACCTAGTCAATAACAATTGAAAGAAAATACTACTCTTCCTTTTAATTTTTTCCAGGTTTTGGGCAATTTTTATCAATATTTGATTGCCCCATTCTGTTTGTGTGACTCAAAAGCGTTTTCATTTTGCAAAGGATTGCAGTTGCTTTTGAATTTCCTAGGCAGGCTGGATTGCTAGATATCAACTCTTTGAGACATAGTTATTTCAAATTCTCTTCTAGCATTTGGGTTTACAATGATTCCATTGTTTTTGTTTTTCTCTTTATGTCCTCCTAAAATAATGGTATATTCTTTTAATAATAAAACCTCTCCTTCCTTTTTCTTCATTTCCTCAAACAATCTAATATTCTTCTGTTGGAGAAATTGTCAGCTTAAGACTCCAACGTCTAAAGCTTCTTTCTAAAAATACATGATTAACTAAGTTATGCCGTTTACTCTGGATAACACTTGCACTTCTGGATAAGCTATTTCTTCAACATTTTCCTCTTTTGGCTCTAAAAGAGCTTCAAAACAACATGGAAAGATGAACAAAATTATGGGTACTTGATCTAGGACTAATTATTCCTGGTTTGAAAAGTTAAAGCTTAGCATATCATATCATAATGTTCTGTAGCCCAAGTGGAAAGCTTGGGCTTTTAAAAATTTGTGTTTTTGGTATTCATTTAAATATTATTGAAGTATAGTTGATTTAAAATATCAAAAATGTTGATACTCGAATATGTTCTCCATATCATACTAGAAACTGGAAAACAACAATAAATAAGATTCAGAGGGTTTCAACTCTCTTAGAATTTTTAATTTTGATGGAAGACACTGAACAAATGCTGGCCCATATCACAGCTGCCAAAATGCAAAAAAACACAGACTTTCTCTTGAAAATGAAAGTCCAAATCAAGTTGGCTTAAGGAAAAAAAAAGAATTCTGTTTGCTTACATGATTAAACAGTTGAAGTCTTTAGGCATATCAGGCAGTAGGGTTTCCAAAGCCATCGAATGTGGTTTCTCAGCTCTGCTTCTGTTGCCTACATACCATGCACAGTTTATACAAGGCTCTTGTAGATACGGAGGCTCTAGATCTTACATCTCAACTTCAAGGCCAGTGGAAAAGGCCAAGGATATTTATAGTAACATTCTCAGAAAAAAGTCTGATTGGGTAATTAACCCATTTCCATGGCAACCACTTAGGCTTTGGCCTTGGCCTGTGCTCTTTGGAGCTCCATCAGAGTAAGATGTGGGGTCTATGATTAAAGGAGAGCCTAGGCCCCCAAAAGGATGGGATAGGCTTATTATTAGAAGGTTGAATGAATGCAGGGTCACAAAAGCCAAAGATGTTCACCATGAATTAGTTCCTGGACAACAGAGAAGGCTTATCTTCAAAAGACTTGGTATCTTTGTGATTTTGAAGATTGTATGGTTGTCAGTTATAGTTTACAGATGGCAAAGAGCATTCCAAGTTGAGGGAACAGTGTGTGGAAGATTAGCAGGGAAGGAAATCATATATTTCAGGCCACGTAATCAAAAAAATGATTAAGGGGAGGGGGAGACAGAGACAGGAGAGTAGGTTGGAAATGTAATAGAAATCAGATTATTTCAGGTCTTGTAGGTCTTAGCAGAGCCTTTATTCTTTTGGTTTTAAGCTATCCATTTGGATCAAGGGATGGTAGACAAAGGGAAAAAGAAAGAAAGAGGGAAAAAGAAGAGAAAGGAAGGAAGAAAGGAGATGAGGGAGGAAGGAAAGAAAGAAGAAAGGAAATTTACCTGGATTACTATATATTCCTTGGACAACATTCCATTACAAACTCAAAGGTCTGTCCGTTTTTTTACAACGTCCTTGAATGTAGATGTATTTAATACTTCTTAAAATAAGTGGTTCCTTAGGTGGGCATGGAGAAGGCAATGGCACCCCACTCCAGTACTCCTGCCTGGAAAATCCCATGGACGGAGGAGCCTGGTAGGCTGCAGTCCATGGGGTTGCAGAGAGTCGGACACGACTGAGCGACTTCACTTTCACTTTTCACTTTCATGCATTGGAGAAGGCAATGGCAACCCACTCCAGTGTTCTTGCCTGGAGAATCCCAGGGACGGGGGAGCCTGGTGGGCTGCCATCTATGGGGTCGCACAGAGTCGGACACGACTGAAGCAACTTAGCAGCAGCAGTAGGTGGGCATTAGAAATCACTGTGCTCACCAGAGATGTTTGATAAACTGATGCTTAGTGGGAACGGGCTGTGACTTAACGTACTGGAAAACAAGACTATCACCATTCATTTTGGTTTGGACTCACTCTTCTTCAAATAACTTTTTATCTTTCAGTGGTGGGAGCCTGGTCAGTTCTAAGCAATAGTCATGTATTAATACTAAGAACAGGAGAATGTGTGTGTAGTGTCCCAGCTCAGCTGTAACTTCACCAAACATGGGGTGTGGGGGCTGAATTACAGGTCAGGGTGCCTGGCCGCATTCTCCTTGGCCATCAAGATTCCTTGGAAGACAGAAATGTTTTACCGAACAGAAGGCAATAGAAATACCAGCCTGCGAATTCTCTTCATTTTCCTGTCAAGTTTTTTTTTTTTTTTTTTAAGCTGCTCTATTACTTATTTATTTATTCTTGGCTGTGCTGGGTCTTTGTTGCTGCGTGGGCTTTTTCTCTAGTTGTGGCGTGTGGACTTCTCACTATGGTGGCTTTTTTTGTTGTGGAGCATGGGCTCTAGGTGCATGGGCTTCAGTAGTTGTGGCCCATGGGCTTCGTTGCTCTGAGGCATGTGGGATCGTCCTGGATCAGGGATCAAACCCACGTGTCTTGCACTGATTGCTGGATTCTTTACCACTGAGCCACCAGGGAAGCCCCTTGCTGTCAAGTCTTTTTACCTTACCATTTTCCAGTTTATTAACAGATCAAAACCTACTGTGGAGATAAGGGTACAAATCAAGAACTTTTGCAGCTGACATTGTAGGGAGAAAGTTAATGACGGAAAGATATTTGTGTCCCAACAACATCGAGATGAAATAAAAGACACCTTTCTAAGGGAAACTGAAGAATAAGAAGGAAGTGTTACAGGGAGAGGCTGGAAGGAGTTTAAACCATAGAGTGGATCCTCTACTGAATCAGGATTAGCAATGGTGACTTCACAATATTTTCCTAAGCTTTTCTTTACTGGAGCAATGGCAGAAAAAAATTAGGGGTAATGCTCTAACTGGCAGAATCTGTCATCTCACAGAAAAAAATGTACTTATGTGAGATGATGGAAATTAACTGAACTTACTGTGATCATTTTACAATATATACATGTAACAAGTCATTGTGTTGTACATCTTGTACTAATAGAATCTCAGAGTTGCTTAGTCATGTTGACTTTTTGTGACCCCATGGATTGTAGCCTGCTAGGCTCCTCTGTCCGTGGGATTTCCCAGGCAAATTTACTGGAGCGGGTTGTCATTCCCTTTTCTAGGGGATCTTCCCGACCCAGAGATCGAACCAGAGATCGAACCAGATTCTCCCGCATTGCAGGCAGATTCTTTACTGTCCAAGCCACCAGGGAAGCCCACAATAGAATGCTATATGTCAATTATATCTCAGTAAAACTGGAGAAAAAAGCTAGGAAGTGTCAAATGAAAAAAAAAAGTCTCAGGTATGCCAACTGTGTGTAGCTGCTGATTCAGAAATATAGGACGTTTTAGATGAAGAAAAAAAAGGAAAGAATGTGTATTAATGGATAGATGTGTTTCTCAGGAGTAGGAAGAGGATGAATGGAGCCCCAGCTTCCTAAGAATCAAAAATGTAGAAAATGTAAGTTGGAAATATTAAGAGATTAAGAAAACCTAGATGAGAGCCATCTTAGTGCTGATCCAAGCAGAGAGAAATATACAGATGATCCTTGCTCTTCTGTGTGCTAAAGTCTCTAGTTCAGAATGTTTCTGGTGAGGAAGTTACGGAAGGTTTTAGACTTTAGGGTCGTGTGGGCTGCCATCTATGGGGTTGCACAGAGTCGGACACGACTGACGCAGCAGCAGCGGCAGAAGAGCCTTGGTGTGAGAACATGCGTGTCTAAACCTGTTGCTATACTGTAAGTGTCTTTGCTTCTTGTGGTAAGGCTACGCCCTCTCCCAACTTGTGAGCTAAATAAAGAAACTATTCTACCATCAGGCTTATTGTTTCAAAGTTGGTGAGAAGAGATAGAAAAACATTAGACTTGACTAAAAGGAAATCAGGCTGTGACGTTTTTGAATTTGGGTGAAATTCCAGAGCTTTGATACTGAGCTCCTTCGGGCCATTTCTATCAGATATATCAATCCTGGCTTGTGTTCTAGTGTCAGAAGAGATCTGTAAGCCTTCTGTGGGCTAACAGAATTGAAAAATTGCTATGAGGTTGTTTGAACCAGTCTTTCAAGGATGAGTACTTCTTTTCATATTTCTTTTGGGGATTCCAAATGCCATGCTGGTGACCAGCAGCAGTCCCTAAATTGTTTGGGGTCGGATGAAATCTGATAGAGAAGGGATGGGCTTTGGTTTTGCAAATTGATGCTAGTACAACTTGAGGAAAGGCTCGCAGTTCCCTCTTAAAGAATAGCTTTCTTGGCTTATGGGAACTACAAAAGTTGCAAAGGTCTTAAAGCAAGCTCCTAGGAAAAACACAGTGAATCCCTGGAACTCTCCTTACTATAGGCAAGAGTATCTCCCAGATTCTCTAAGCTAATTTACAGCCTTGCCAATCTTTCTTCTCAATCAATCTTTCTCAGCCTAGCTCCAAATCGGAGATTTGGTCTTTGGTGCCTGGGTCCCTGGAAAAATAGTTTCCCACCATTCTTTTGGTCTTTATCCTTCAGCAGAGACTGAAGGAGGCAGACAGAAGGAGGTCTGTCTGCAGTCAGCGTGACAGTGAGAACTGTTTACATCTGTGTGAGAATATGGGAACGACGCTATTCACTTACGAGAGTGGTTGCTCAGAAACAGAATATGAGATGTGGGTGGAGGTTATGGGAGAGCCATGGAAG
This sequence comes from Bos taurus, assembly GCF_002263795.3. Classification (NCBI taxonomy): domain Eukaryota; kingdom Metazoa; phylum Chordata; class Mammalia; order Artiodactyla; family Bovidae; genus Bos; species Bos taurus. The sequence continues at coordinate 31,760,309 of NC_037356.1, read as the reverse complement.
CAGGAAGGAAGGGTACCAAGGGTGGGTTCTTCTGCTCGGGGAAAGGACGGAAGGGCTGTTGCAGATCTCAGCCTGCCCATCAAAGGTAGTCTGCACAGGCCAAGCTTACCTCTTCCGTCCTGTCCACCTTAGGCAATATTCCCTCTGGTCTCTTGTCTCTCCTCCCCTTCCCTTCTTTCTCCTGCCCCTCTTGTTTAGCTGGTCATTCATTCTCAAGAATCTTCTCCTGTGACCTTTTACCTTTTTTCTTTTCCCCACCAGTGCCCAAGGCAAAGGGAAAGTGTGTGTAGAGGCCAGGAGTGTTGGGATGTGGTGTGCGGAGGCAACGGAACACCACCATGACGTGGAGACCACGAGGGGCTTGGTGGACAACAACTTTCCTTTCAGTTTTTCTGCCATTATGCTCCTACATTTGTGTGACTGTTTATTGGGTAATTATGTTACTTTTCTTACCTTTGGAAGCACACGCACTTCTCTCTTCAGAGAGATAAAGAATTATTAATATCAAACAATAGGGTAAGGCATTCCAGGGGTGCATATTCATGACATATCTGTTAATGCATCTCTATATACCCGGTGTCACACGGGCAGTTCTCATCCACTATGTCTCTTTCCCTTTTGTCTGAAGTAGGTACCATTTCACACGCTTCTGGGCAAGTGCATGCTGGGAAATGTGATGCTTTGACCAAGGATGCTTTGAGGAGATGGGGAGTGAATCTGACCTCCTCTCACAGAACTTCCGGATGCATACGATGTAAAAATAGTTCAGACTCCCATAGGTCATAGTTTCCAAGCCTCTTCATTTTACAGAAAGAGAAACTGAGGACCAGAAGTGACGGACAAGTGACTGATCCAGGACTCGTTTTTAATGGTAGAACCAGGACTAGCATTTTAATTCCTGATTCTTTGTCCTGGACTCTTTTAAGTCAACAGCAATACACTTAAGGCCACTCACTCCCCTTCTCTAAACCCTGGAGCTGTGGGGGGACAGATATGCCAGTTGTTTCCTTCAGTTCTCAGAGCCATCGGCTTCTTCATGGGGGATTTATCTGCAATTTCTTCTCCCTGTCTCCTGAGATTCCTGGGTCACAGCCCCGGCTAATCCCAGAGAGTCCCTTCCCAGGGACATCCAGTGCATGTCAGCAGTTCCCATCTTCTCTGGAACAGAAGTGGCAGGACCTCAAGAACTTTCGCTTCTTAAGACTCAGCTCAATCTCCACCTGACTCAGCAGAGGTTTCTGGAATCTCCCTTCCGTGTGCCGACCAAGTCGCAGATGGGCACTAACCAGAAGCGGTCGGTTGCCTCTCAGTTCCTGTAGCGAGAAGTCCAGAAAAAGCTGACGATGAGCGCTGAGAAAGAAAACATGCAATGCATAAGCACAGCATTCTCTGTTCTATAAATAACCCTAATTAAAAGGAAAACACCAGCACAGACTCATCTTTTTAAATTTTTTCTGCTGGACACCATGGGAGGTCCTTGCAGCAGAATCTCTAGCGCTTGCCAACAATAACTAGGCTCCAAGAAAGAGAAGCTTCTATGCTTCTTCCACTTTTCCGGCCAACTCAACTTTGAATCCTTTCTGAGGCTCAACACTGATCCATCTTTCTTTCCTCTCTTGTCTTTTTAGGTGACTTTCAGAACCCCATGTCTGACTCCGTGTTCTCTCCCAAAGTTCCAAGTTGATTTATGACAGCAGTTCAGCAGGGCTTAATTCATTACCCGGTTAGAACAGTGCCAGGAGGGCTTCCCTAGAAGGGAGGAGTCGTGGCTATTCTAGGCTCATTTTTAAAAGGGACCAGATAACATTAGACATTGCACAGAGGTCTCTTTCTCTTAGAGACTGGCGGGTGTGGGAGAAGTGGCTTAGCTATCTGAGCCACCCACTTTATTCTGGTAGCTTATAATCTAGTAAGAGGCACAAGAAATAAATGTCTGATCCCTTTATTTCCTTATACAGGAAGATCTTCAAAAATCACACTTACATAATCCAAATACTTTAACTTGATGCCCAAAGTGGTTCTTTCCTTGGTTCCATCATCTTCTTACTCCCCTTCCTCATCTAGACGTGTTTCAATTGCATAGATAGTTTTAGATGCCCAGAAAAGTCCCTAAGTCCCTGATTCTAGTCACTTTCCATATGGAGTACATCCTATGTCGACATCCAGCTTATCCTTCAGGATCCATTTCATCAACTTAAAAAAAATTTATTGGAGTTTAGTTGGTTTACAATGTTGTGTTGGTTTTTGCTGTACAGCAAAGTGAATCAGCAATACATATACATATATCCCCTCTTTTTTGGATTTCCTTCTCATTTAGGTCACCACGGAGCATTGAGAAGACTTCCCTGTGCTATACAGTCAAGATACATTTCAGATGCTTATTCTTTCTGATCCATTTTATCCACGAGTGGTTTCAAAACTCCTTCCACACACTCTTTGTCCCTTATTGATATGACAGGGCCTTTTATATTGGTTTGGCTGGTTGTATGAAGGGAATTGTATGTCTTTTTCCTTCCCCAGCCTGCATGTTCCTCCTAGCTAACTGATTTCTAACTCAGCAGCTGGCAGTGCCTAGATTAAGAAGTGCAAATAACATGCTCAATGCAAGTTTGTGGAATGGATTAATAAATCTACCTTGGTAGGCTGAAATTACCTTAGGCTGGGTTGATATCATTGCATCCTTGTCACATGTAGCATAAGGTTTTGTTTTCTTTATCCAGTAAATACCGGTTTCATTCATGTTTGTTGATTCAAAGAACAACTAGGAATTACAAAGGAACCAAAGTGCAACAATGTAGTGTTTCTTAGGGTACTTGCTTCAAGAGCCGAGTCAGGCAGTAGAAATACTATGCTCCCTTGATAATGTGTTTCTGAGCCAATATCTAGTGGGGAATGGGGAAGGTAGGAGGAGAGTATAAAGATGGAGAAAATCAGAGAGGACCAACAAAGAGAAATCAGCCCTTTGCATCCCCCCAAAAAGCCTGGAAAGATCAATGCCACACTCACAGCTCCCTTGTCAGTTCTTCAGCGGATGGGAAAGCCAGTGGAAAGATACTGGTTTGAGGATCAGAAGTTGTTTGTTTACTTTGAACATCCATTTTCTCATCTGTAGAAGAATAATTTGTTTCAGGCCCACTCGGTAGATCAAATGAAAGAATATACAAATATAAATCTGAACTGCTTCTCTTTTGCCATTTGAAGCAGCTTCTGGCATTTCCCTCCTGAGAATTCTCCTCCACTGGATCTATTTTTCTTGTTTGTCCCTTTTCTCTGATTAAATTCACTAAAGATCTTTCAAAAACATTGAGACATAGGAAAAATGTACAAGGAGCCCTTGTAGTCATGGATTAGGAGTTAACCAGCTATGGAAGAATCCTCCTCAGGATGAAGGGTGAAGCCACATCTGAGATGAGAGATATCTTGTTGCTGGCTCTGGAGAGTGGGGTTCATACATAAGCTGCACTCAGATTATTTTATCTCCATCACCATTAGGGTTATTTGTGAGTCTGAGCACATTCTATGAACAGAGTCACCCAAAGCTCAGAGACCATCAACCCACCATTTGAATGAGCCAGAGCATCTATAAAGTGACAGTCAGCAGCATTTCTAAGGAACCAAATTCGGGGGCTAAATAGAACACAGACGGGGACAGTTGAACAAATTTATCTCCTGGATCGAGTGGCACAAACCCTGTGTCTTTGGATCAAGGGTCAAATAGCAGAGATTGAGACTGAAGAATCTCACATGGGTCATTTGCCTTCTCACTCCTCACTGCTGTCACCATGGACCATATCTTCCTGCAACATCTTGCATTCCACTGGGGCTGTTAAAACTACCCACTCAGCTCCCCTAAAGTAGGAAAACTCTTATGTCAGCTGCAATACCTCTGGGATGAATAGATACTTCCAAAAACTAGCTAGATTTTAGAGTCTGAAAAGAGTTCCCTATGACTTTCTCATCCCCCATGAGGACTCTCCCCTCACAGGGAAATGCTACTCTGCAATCAGCGTTGGAAAAGATGACTTAAAGCCTGCTATTTTAATTTCCTTTTTCTTCTCTTCGGCATGTGGGATCTTAGTTCCCCAACAGGGACTGAACCTGAGCCCCCTGCATTAGAAGCACAGAGTCTTAACCACTGGATGGCCAGGGAAGTCCCAACATTGCTGTTTTAGATATTCACAGAATTTTTACCAAATAGATTGGAAGGATTTTCAAGGGAAAAGATACTTCAGTCTTCTCTGAGTGCAATTTTGGGTCTATGATTGGGAATCTTTGTAAGGACTGTATTTAACCCATTTATTTTTATCTGACTTTATGCTACACTGAGTCTGTAAGATTAGGATATTTTATCTAGTAACTTCCGTATAGAGACAAAAGCAAAATTTTTGAAAGAACAAGTCAGTCTATGTGGTATCAACACTTTTGGATCTCAACTGGTAACAAAGTTTAGCAAACTGGGGCTCTTTTGTGAGAAAAGACCTTGAATTCCAGTTTAAATGGAATAAAAAGAAGGTAAAAATCACATCTAAACTCTCTCTAAATGCTTAAGAAGTGTACTATTGGGATTTCCCTGGCAGTCCGGAGGTTAAGACGCCACACTCCCAATACAGGGGGCATGGGTTCGATTCTTTGTCCAGGAACTAGGATCCCACAGGCTGAAAGGCCAAAAAAAAAAAAAAAGAGGTGTACTGTTGGTTTCTACTTTTGTTATAACATAGATTGCTTCTCAATTATTTGACCATCAGGCATCTCAATAAATGAAACAGCAAAGTTCCAGCAAACTAATAATTGCAATTTTATTGTTACATGGTTTGGTTATTTCCTTTGGAGGTACATAGTGAATACAGAAAGAACGCACACAGAGAGAAGCAACACAGACAAAACAAGAAGAAAAAAAATGAATCCTTTTATATAGGTGGAAACATAAAAGAAAACGAATTTCCTTATGAAACAAGAGGGGAGAGCATGGGAGAAAGGATTCTTTACACTACGGAACTGTGTCCTCACTGGGCTAGAATCCCAGATATTCTCTTCCTCACCACTGCTTAATGGAGGTTTCTTTCCAGTCCATGAAAGGTGCCTCCTCGAGGCCTGGGATCCCTGAAGGTGGTGAGAGCGTAACAGCCTTACCGTTGCCTGGGCAGGGCACAGTCAGGCTGTGTGGTCCAGGCCAGCAGATTGCCATGCAGACCTTTTGTGCCACTCACTGTCTGGGCGTGAACCACATAACCTAGAGCTCATCCTCTGAGTCAGACCATCAGATAAAATGTAGTGAGCTCCTGTTGTGAAGGATGGGAAAAGACGCAGAAACGAAGAAAGTGGTGTTTATTGCCAAGCACAGTCCCTATTTGACATCTGAAATGGAGATTGTCGTGATTTATCAGGTCGGGATCAGGATTTTCATAAAAGGATCCCAGAGAATGTCCCTGCTAATCTGATCCTGTGGGAGAAGTTAATCTTTTCCCTTTTTTTTCTTTCTTTCTCCTCCATCCCTCTTTTCTTCCTTCCTTCCCTTCTTCCCTCCCTCTTTCCTCCTCTCTCTCCCTCCCCCTCTTTCTTTATTTCTCTCACTCTTTCTCTTTTTGATGATTAATTTTTACAAGAGAATTTAAGAATAATGTGTTAGGGCAGATATATATTTTTCTTTCTCAAGGAACATTCCTGGGCAGCCAGCAATGGACTTGAGAAGGCAGGTGATTATAGCAACCAGGTGGATGAGTTTTGGAGTCAAACAATCTGTGTTTAAGTCCCTTTTCTCCCTTAAAATTTGTCTAAACTTAGGGCAAGTTATTAATTTCAATGTCTAAGTTTTCTCATCTATAAATCAGGGTATTGGTAAAATCAGTACCCCCCTCAAAAGGTTGTTGTGACGATTAAATGAAATGATATTTGCTGGGCTCAAAGTGTGTTAACTTGCATTATCATAAAAGCTATACCAAGTTACAGCCACTCTTGCTCCATCACTTCCAGACACTTCAGCTGAGGTTTAGACTTGACGTTTATAACTAGGATCTGCAACTTCTCACTCAGTAGAGGAGAATTCTGGCACCAGGGCATCGTTGCGGTTCTCAGGCTTCCTGAAAATCTAGAGTAGACATCTTTGAGGGGCCCCAATCTTGTTTTTTAGGCACATCTCATTGTGTGGGTTGATCTCTGCTGGTTAGTAATGAAAACAGGACCTATTTCCAACGCAGATAAGTACCCTGGCGTAATAACAGGGTTTAAAAAATTAGCTGAGTTTCATATGAGTCAGAAGTAAGATATGGTATCAAAAATGGCAATGTAAACTCATCATAATGATGGGCATCTGGGAACTAGAACAAAGAAGTGCTGCGCTTGCTACATCCCATGCTGGTCAGAACTCCAAGCAAGTATCTTAATTATTTCTGAGCACCACACTTTAAAAGGACCATTGACAAACCAGAACCAGTTCAGAAATTTGGAACCAGGTAACAAAGAATCTTGGAACTCCATAACTAGGGATGGTTGAGGGAAGTAGACAAAACCAAATGGAGGGCTTCTCTGGTGACTCAGTGGTAAAGAATCTGCCTCCCAGTACGGGAGACATGGGTTTGATACCTGGCCTGGGAAGTTCCCCATGCCAAGGAGCAAGGAAGCTGGTGTGCCACAGCTATGGAGCCTGTGATTTAGAGCCAGGGAACTGCAACTGCTGAAGCCCATGCGCCCTAGAACCTTATGCTCTGCAACAAGAGAAGTCACCACAGTGAGAAGCTTGCCCACCGCAACCAGAGAGTAGCCCCTGCTCTCTGCAACTGGAGAAAGGCCCAGGCAGCAGTGAAGACCCAGCACAGTCAAAAATAAATAAATAAAATTATATATAAAAACCCAACCAAATGGAGACACTATCATTGTCTTTAAATATTTACAAGAGAAATAATTAAACATTTTTTATCCAAAAAAGAGGACCCCGAGGGTTATAAGCAGCCCAGTGGGAAAGAGGTTTAACCAATTTATGACTTAGTGTAAGGAAAGCCAAGTCCATTGGGGTAGAGACTTTATTTTGGTTTGTTTGCTTGTTTACAGCTTTTCTCTAGTGTCTAAAATAGAACTTGAACACGTAGTTGTCTCAATAAATATGTGTTGAATGAATATGAATAATGGTTTTTAAAACAGAAGAGTGCCTCAAAATGGGACCGGGCTTCTTTGTTCCTGGAATTATCCAGATACAATCTTTGGTGAGACATGATAGAAGACATTCAGGCATGAAATGCAGACTGGGCTAGGTGACCTTCACGGTCTGTGTCAACCCTGAGGTAGGGGTTATTCTATAACCATCGAAAGGGCCAGTGCCCAGAGAACAAACATGAACTTCGCTGCCTTTCCAAAGGAGCCTCTCAACAATTCATTTATCCCTCAATGCCCCACCCTGACTCCTGAGTTTTGGTTGTAATGAACTCCTGGCTGGTGGAGGGACTCATTCATTAATGGCACAATGGTTGCAGCTCCTCTAATCTGACAAGGACACAGCTTTCAACTCTGACTCCCATCATCTTCCCCTAAGAGTGTCCCTGAATGGAGTCTGGCAGTCATCAAAAACAGGCAAGTGTACGCTGTTCACTGAGAATCCAGGATCCGTGGGTTGCTCCTTCCTGTGCCCATCACCTCTGACCCCTATGGCCAGTGAAAGGCCTGCAGCCCTCTGTCTAGCGGCTCGGCCCCAAACTGCCCACACACCCCACCTCTGCACATTTTTTTTTTTTTTTTATCAGAGCTGGAACTAAATTCCCCAAGCCCCTAACTGGTGTGTAGACTCCGAGTATAAACACGATCCCTGGCATTAATCAAGGGTAATAGAAACCAGAGATGAACTGTCATGTAGTTGGCTATCCTGTTGCTGAGTCAATGCAACCTTTTAAAAACACACTAAGAAATACACACGCTGGCTGGGAACAGAGCATGAAAGAAATTCCAAAGCATTTTTTTCTTCCCCCATCCCCACCCCTTTGCTTTTCTTTTTTTAATTGCACAGGAATTCAGTAACCAGAAAAACATAAGAATTAAAAATAGAATCAGGACTTCTAAGGATCTGGGCTAGAGGAGAATGTTGAGAAAAAGCTTTTTATTATTTATATGCCATTCTTGTAGCAAGAGGTTTAACTATTTCAACATGGAAAATATACATCTCCATCCTCAGTTGCTCCTCTTGGCAACACTGTTGTCAGCCACATGTTGTAGAGGAGTCTTAAAGTTAGAAAAAAGATCTGAGTTTAAATTTTATATACCCTTTATTATTTCTGTAACTTTAGGTGAAGAATTTACCTTCTTGCTAAGTTTATCGGGCTCATCTACAAAAATAGAATCAGAATATTCACCACACAGAATTGTAATGAGGATTTAAAGACATAACCATCTGTCTAGTCCAAACTCTGAAACAGAGCAGGCATTTGACAAATGTGGGTTGATTCTACATCTTATTTGGAAAACACGTCAGAAGCATGAAGCCTGCCTGACACAACCCAAGAACACAATAACTGTTCTTCACTCAAACCTCATGCATAAACATGTCTGATATTAAAATTTAGGGGTTTTCTATGGTATTTCACATAGACAAAATCATATTCACAATGATATGAAATCACTTTGGCCATTCTAACACTTTTTACTGTTAGGATCAACAGACGCCCGGCAAAGCATGGAAAAAATACAGCATCTGGCCCAGTTGGGTTCAGCATTGGTCATTTCTAAAGAGAAGGTGCTTAGAAGATACATATATTTATGATTAAGTATATGCATGTGCTAAGCTGTTTCAGTCCTGTCCAACTCTTTGTGACTCTATGGACTGTAGGTGCCAGGACCCTCTGTCCATGGGATTCTCCAGGCAAGAATATGGAGTGAATTGCCATGCCCTCTTCATTAAATATATATATATGCATTTATGTATTATAATATAATATATCATATGTATATATACATATATATATAACTGAAACAAGTGGAGCAACAAGCTGACATTCACTTGGTATGGATTTGGACTTCTGTCAACTACAATCTGCTAAGCTATATTGCTAATTAGTACTTAAGCATTTTGTTCAATTTCTACCCAGTTCCTAAGCCTCATTATTTGCTAGACTATTATTTGTTACCTGATGTGGCAGGATTGAAGAAATTATTCCCATTTCACAGATAATGTGAGTAAAGGAGGGAGGCTAAATAATTTCCAGAAGCTACCCGGTGTCTACTGTGGAGCTAATCTGAGGATGCAGGCAGGTTTTGAGTTCTTTTAGAATAGAATGAGTGGTAAAATGAAGCTAACCGTACCTAATAACCCCAGGGCCATGTGTGAAAGTGGCTCTCTAAATGCTGACTGTAAATGAGTAAATATACTCCATATGGCTAGGACAACTATTTTGTAATTCACTGTTCAAAGCAGAACACTTTTTAAAAATTGAGATACAGTTTATGTACAACATTATATAAATTACAGGTGTTTAACAGTGATTCACAACTTTTAAAGGTTATACTCCATTTATAGTTATTAAAATATTGACTATATTATCTGTATTGTACAATATATTCTTGTAGTTTATTTATTTTATACATAATCAGTTCAGTTCAGTCACTCAGTCGTGTCATACTCTTTATGACCCCATGAATCGCAGCACGCCAGGCCTCCCTTTCCATCACCAACTCCCGGAGTTCACCCAGACTCACAGCCATCGAGTCAGTGATGCCATCCAGCCATCTCATCCTCTGTCGTCCCCTTCTCCTCCTGCCCCCAATCCCTCCCAGCATCAGAGTCTTTTCCAATGAGTCAACTCTTCGAATGAGGTGCATGAGGAGTTTCAGTTTTAGCATCATTCCTTCCAAAGAAATCCCAGGGCTGATCTCCTTCAGAATGGACTGGTTGCATCTCCTTGCAGTCCAAGGGACTCTCAAGAGTCCTCTCCAACACCACAGTTCAAAAGCATCAATTCTTCAGCGCTCAGCTTTCTTCACAGTCCAACTCTCACATCCATACATGACCACAGAAAAAACCATAGCCTTGACTAGATGGACCTTTGTTGGCAAAGTAATGTCTCTGCTTTTGAATATGCTATCTAGGTTGGTCATAACTTTCCTTCCAAGGAGTAAGCATCTTTTAATTTCATGGCTGCAGTCACCATCTGCAGTGATTTTGGAGCCCCCCAAAATAAAGTCTGACACTGTTTCCACTGTTTCCTTATCTATTTCCCATGAAGTGATGGGACCGGATGCCATGATCTTTGTTTTCTGAATGTTGAGCTTTAAGCCAAATTTTTCACTCTCCTCTTTCACCTTCATCAAGAGGCTTTTGAGTTCCTCTTCACTTTCTGCCATAAGGGTGGTGTCATCTGCATATCTGAGGTTATTGATATTTCTCCCGGCAATCTTAATCCCCTATCTCTGTTGACCCCCTCCCTTCCTCTTCCCTCTGGTAACTACTAGTTTGTTATCTATATATGTGAGTCTGCTTTTTTGTTGTTACATTCGTTTTATTTTTTAGATTCCACATATAAGTGGTATCATTTGTCTTTCTCTGACTTATTTCACTTAGCATAACACCCGCCAAGCCCATTAATGTTACCACAAAGGCAACATTTCATTTTTTTATGGCTAAGAAGTATTTCATTGTGTGTGTGTGTGTGTGCATATACATATATGTATACCGCATCTACTTTATCTATTCATCTGGTCTCCGTTGTGGATACCTTGCCATAACACCATAGTGGCCAGTTAACAATACAAATAAATACAGTTTCAAATGTTCTTAATAATTTAAAGGTATGTAAAAGATGAATATTGTTCCAAGAGATAAATAACATCTACTCTAAAAATGTCTGGAGAAGGCAATGGCACCCCACTCCAGTACTCTTGCCTGGAAAATACCATGGACGGAGGAGCCTGGTGGGCTGCAGTCCATGGGGTCGCGAACAGTCAGACACGACTGAGCAACTTCACTTTCACTTTTCAGTTTCATGCATTGGAGAAGGAAATGGCAACCCAGTCCAGTGTTCTTGCCTGGAGAATCCCAGGGACGGGGGAGCCTGGTGGGCTGCCATCTATGGAGTCGCACAGAGTCGGACATGACTGAAGTGACTTAGCAGCAGCTAAAAATGTTCACTCTTTATGAGAAATCAATCTTATTTCCAGAACTGATATTCAGCGGGCATGCACTTGACAACGTGGCAGTTCTGATTGGTTGGGTTTCAATTCTAATTGCATGGAATCTGTGCTGATTGACTGGTGGCTGTTGGACTATTACCCCCTGAGTTTTTTCAAAATGAAAAGTTTCTCCTCTTCTTGCATATATTGTTGAAGAAACATCTGGCTGGAGGCAGTGTTGTTGAGATCTGATGCTGCATCATGAAGGCTGACCAAAACGGGAAGCAAAGTGATAAAGAGTAGTGGTCATTTGGCTCCTTTGGAGAGTGGGGGTAGGGGTCAATATCATTGTCATGATTTTCTATGTGCCTTGCTTTATCCGCTGAGCTGAACTTAAATATTCTGTAGCTACCTTTTTATTATTTTTTGATTCATAACTCCCTTAGTTTATTTTTTTAAGTCTACAGTTCAGTGTTTTTTCAATATATTCACCGAGTTGTGCCACCATCCCAATCAATTTTAAAGCATTTTTATGATCCCCCACTGCAGAAACCCTGTATATATTGGCAATCACTTCCCATATACTCTCTCCCCTCAAGCTAGGCAGTTAGTAACGTAACTCTCTGTCATCACAAATTTGCCTATACTGAACTTTCATGTATATGGAATCTTATGTGGTCTTCTGTGACTAGTTTCTTTCACTTAGCATAATGTTTTCAAGTTTCACCAGTACTTCATTTCTCTTTATATCTGCAAAGTGTTCCATTCTATGGATATATCACATTGTATGTATCCATTCTTCAGTTGATGGAACATTTAGGTACTTTCTGGTCATTGTGAATCATGCTTCTATGAATATTCTTGTACAAGCTTTTGTGTGGACACATGTTTTTGTTTCTCTAGTTATATGCCTAGGAGTAGAATTTCTGTGTAGTTTGTTAACTACATTTAAATTTCTAAGGACCTTTCAGAGTTTTTCAAAGCAGCTATACAATTTTACACTCTTGTCAGCAATGGACAAAGGATACAACTTCTCTACATTCTCACCAGCACTTGATAGCATCTGTATTTTTGACTCTAGCCATGCTAGTAGGTGTTAAGCGGTATCTCATTGTGGTTTTGATTTGCATTTCTCTGATGGTCCCTGTAAAAAATATTATACAGTAAAGGTAAATTGAAGTACATTAAAATCTTCGAGGCTTATCTGAGAAAACATCGATTTGAATTGGGTAGTGCCGAACCAGGGGTAGTTAGTAGCACTCCACCAACAGGAGCTAAGAGAAAGCCTTTACAGAGCAGAGCGGAAGCAAAGCAAGGAGATCATCTGATTGGCTGCAGCTTAAATGGTTGCCTTATTTGGCTGTTTGTTATTGGTCATTCTTTACATTTCAATTTTTTAGATAGAAGTGCATTTATAGGAATTGGCTCAGGCTTAGGTTTTGGTTTGCAGCCAAGGCATTGGAGTCTCCTCAGTTTAATTCTTAGTAATACCCCTACAATCATTTGTCCTCATTGAAGTTAAGAACTATGGACAATTACAAGTATATCAAGAGCTTCCCAGGTGGCTCATTGGTAAAGAATCTGCCTGCTATTGCAGGCGATGCAGGACATGGGGTTTGATCTCTGGTTGGGAAGATCCCCTGGAGGAAGAAATGGCAACCCACTCCAGTATTCTTGCCTGGAAAATCCCAGGGACAGAGCAGCATGGTGGGCTACAGTTGATGGGGTCACAAAGAGTCAGACACGACTGAGCAACTGAGCATGCACGCACACACAAGTTTATCAAACAATCCTAAGTGTGAGTTGGGTGAATAAGTGATAGTGAGAGATTTGTTTAAAGTTTAGCTTTAATCTGCAGAGGAAAATTTAATTAGCTGAATCCTTGACTGTATAAGAGGCTGGCAGTCTCTGTTGAGAAGGACTAGAGTGTAAGATATTCCTTTTAGACTGCAGCCTTTGCCTGCCAGCTGGCTGATGTCCATCAGTGATCAGCACATTAGCAGAAGGTGCCCAGTCCAGCACCTCTTACTTGCTCTGAAGGTTTGTTTGTCTAGCGGCTCTTCCCCAACACGAGAAAGAGAATCACATCTGCCTTGGACATACATCCATCTTTCAGTTCCCAAGATGACATTTGCTTGCTCTGACCTTGGTAGTCTGTCTCTCTCAGCCTCTTAAAATATCAAATGGGTTGTGTTAAAGCCCAGTTTGAGAACAAAGAGTAAGCAAGAGAAAAAGCTGTCATTTTGCAAGACCCAAGACCCATCCTTTTAAAGTAACTAACACATCTGTGAAGACAAATGAGAGGACGATGGATTCAGAGAGTGTGTTCTCATGGACCCAATTTACTTAGGTAGTTCTCAGTTTTCTTGTGTGGAATTATGTGTGAAGATCTTTTTTTCTGCATGGAAATACTTCTGAAGATTTTTTTGAAGCATGCATGTCTCTTGATCTGATTCAGGGTGGAGTCTAAACAAAGCTTAAAAAAAATTCCATAATTACCTATGTTTTTGGAACTAAGCAGAAATATGAATAAACAAGGGGTTCCCAGGTAGCTCATGGGTAAAGAATCAGCCTGCAATGCAGGAGATATGGGTTTGATCCCTGAGTCAGGAAGATCCCCTAGAGAAGGAAATAGCAACCCACTCCAGTATTCTTGCCTGAAGAATCCCCATGGACAGAGGAGTCTGGTGGGCTACAGTCCATGGGGTCGCAGAGAGTCTGACATGACTGAGTGACTGAGTACAAGATTATTGTGGTATGGGTTAAAGCTGGAGAGGTTGACTAAGATTCACTCCAAAATAATTATTTGTTTATATCACTTATCTGCTCCTCTAAGAGAAAAATCTTGCTTTATTCCTATTTCTGTTTCCATGAGGAGTGCAGCAAGAACACTGGAGAGATGGATGAAGCTGCGTGGACTGAAGAGCTCCACAGGGCTGGAATCAAACTTCACTGAACAGTCCATGTGGAAGAAACATGGATTTTCACACAGCTTTTGGTTGACTTTGAGAGAGGATGTTGATTTCATTCTTTCAACTCCCTATTTCATCCATTTTATTACCATATATTTCCTAAAGAGAAGGCCTGGCCAGTATCAAAACAAAGCACTCTACTCTGTTTTAAATTACCCTTTTCAAGGCCACGCTAGGCAATGCAGATGCTGCCTGGTCTAACTTGAACTGCAAACAGCAATGTTTTGTCCGCTTTCCTTGAAAGCGCTGGATGGAGTGTGTGAAGCTTAGAGTGATAAGGATTGAATTTTCAGGTTTATCTTTTAATAGGCACGATAAGATTCTAATGCCTCAGCGCTCCATGCTATCTGGATGTTGGTGGTGGGAACCGTCACCAGAGGGATGTACTGGGCGGTGGGGGTGGGGGTGGGGGGCTGGGTTAACCTCAGAGAAACACAAACATGAGTGGGTGGAGTGCGCCCTTTCCATGAGAATCGCCGTCCCTCTCTTTCACAGCCTGGCCCAAATGATCAGGCTTTATGCCAGTAAGCAAAGCAACGGATTATTTTTTCCATTGGTCAGAGGAAGTTTTCTTTCTTTCTTTCTTTCTTTTTTCCTTTTTGTGAATGGAGATAAAAAACGCTCATTTGAAAAGGGAACTATAGGAATTTCATTTTAGTAAAATGAAAGGCTGCTTAGGTTCCCAAGAAGCCCTGGAGGAAGGTGCAAAGCTCAAGGCAACAAGGGTCCTTGGAATCCTGCAGATGTGCATGTAAATCCTATTTCTGTTGCAGACCAGCTGTGCAGCCTTAATGTGGCTTTACCTTCATGAACTTCAGTTTTCTGGACTATCACAAGGGGAAAATTCTAGGTAAATAAAGTGAAACGAGTGCAAGTAAAATATTTAGAAGACACTCAATATTTATTAGTTTCCTTCTTTTGCCTTTGAACTAAGACAAAAGATTACACAGGCTTCCCACCCATCTTCTGTGTATTTGGGAACAAAGTCATGAATACAAATATAGGAAGCCCGAGGGACGGCTCTGCATATACAACATCTTATCCTGCCAGCTGATCTCATTCACTTCAACTCACCAAATATTTATGAAGTGTATGCTTGTGCTTCAAGCTGCTTGGGACTGTAGAGTTTACAGTTGAATGAGAGATGGTTACTGACTTGTGTCTTCCAGAAACTTCTCTCTTACACAACAACAAAGCTTTGTACGTTGGGCAGGTTAATAGTACACGGTGATGTGTCTACGTGCGTGTACTTAGGCACGCACACACACACACGTTGCACATAAACAGTTTTGGAAGGGAGATAATCCACAAGGGCTGGAGGAATGAAAGGGACTTCTTAATTTTCTTGGCTGGGATGGGAGGGGCTCTACAAGGAGCAAAAATACCACCCTATAACTATTCTTCTTTCTAAACTAAAGTCAGGGGCCTCTGAATTTCACAACTACCCAGATAATTCCCCTCTTAATGCTATTCAATATTTATTTAAATGCCAAGAACATTGGAGCCTCCATGCCTCCAGGCTTCAGCTATTTCTTCTGGCTGGAATTCTCTCTTCCAACTTTAGAAATCTGACTCACGCGTCCACTCCCAGCTCAAAGCTCCTCTCTCAAGCCTTCTCTCCTTTTGTAGCTCTATTACCTAATGTAGTCATGATACATATTTTAGGAGTGAATGAAATCAGTCTTATAAATGGTTCTGGAAGTTAATTTCTGCCAAAAATATTCCACTGACCCCTAAACTGGCTTGAGACCTTTCATAACTTGCCAATAACCCCACTCTGGGTTCTTCTATCATTTTCTCCCTTGTCCTCCTTATTGTCAAGTCAGAGAGTGAAAGCTTTGATGGAAGCATGAAGTCCTCTCTGCTATCTCTTGAGTATCAATCCGACAAGCAGAAGAAAAAGGGAGAACAGTATGTGTTTGTGACACATAGCCCTCTGTCAACAAGCCCATTGGTACCATATGGGTCAGCAGTACATATGGCAGTAAAAGTGTTAGTCACTCAGTTGTGCTGACTCTTTGCGACCCCATGGACTGTAACCCACGAGGCTTCTCTGTCCACGTATTCTCTAGGCAAGAATACTGAAGTGTGTAGCCATTCCCTTCTTCAGGGGATCTTCCCGACGCAGGAAATGAACCCAGGTCTACCATGTTGCAGGCAGATTCTTTACCATCTGAGTCACGAAGGAAGCCCCAGACAAGTAAATTAAAGGAGATGAAGATACGTGTATATGTATATGTATATGTATATGTATGTCCATCTGAAACTATCACAACATTGTTAATCGACTATACTCCAATATAAAGTAAAAAGCTGGAAAGAAAAAGAATGTGAAGAACAAAGTGTTAAAATATATGGAGTCCCACCATTGATCTCTTTCACAGGGAACTAACAAGTGAGAATTCACTCATTTTGTACCAACAGGTTTATTGTTGTTATTGTTGCTTAATGGTTAAGTCATTGTGTCCAACTTTTCGTGACCCCATGGACCGCCAGGCTCCTCTGTCCATGAGATTTCCCAGGCAAGAATACTGGAATACTGGAGTGGGTTGCCATTTCTTACTCCAGAGGATCTTCCTGACCCAGGGATCAAACCTGCATCTCCTTCATCGCCTGCATTGCAGGTGGATTCTTTACTGCTGAACCAGAGAAGCCCCTTATAACAACAGGACAACAAACCAAATAACTGAAAACGGAAAAAAAGAAAAAAACCTAAAACTCTTCTGCCAAGTAATTAATCATGCTGCTTTTCTCTTGTGACGTGTGAACTGATTTACAGGATTTTGGGAGTTGGTAGATACTGTGAAATGCATGCTTAGTCGCACAGTCATGTCCAGCTCTTTGCAACCCCTTGGGCTGTAGTCCACCAGCTCCTCTTCCATGGAATTCTCCAGGCAAGAATACAGGAGTGGGTTGCCATTTGCTTCTCCAAAGGATCTTCCTGACCCAGGGATTGAAACTGGGTCTCCTGTATTGCAGGCGAATTCTGTACTAGCCACCAGGGAACCGTCTCTTCCTCTTCTCTATAATAGGAACGATCTTTAAAATATGGATAATGATAATATAACCAGAAGTGACTCATGGCCTGGCAAGGCTTTGGAGCTTGGCGATGAGTCCTTCAAAATATTCTCAAAATTCAAGTGAGTCCAACAGAACCACTGAAATTCAGTAGGATGTTCTGGTATTTATGGAGAATTGTTCAGGAAACACACTTTTTGGGGGGAGCCAAGAGTATGGTTCAAATTGTTGCTCGGTTTTTGATAAAGCTGAGTTGTACTCAGGCCACCCACATCCCCTCCCTGCCCTGGTTGACCCTCTTTATCCCTGAGAAGTGTAGGCAGGAGCATGGTGCCTACAGGCTTGTTCTCCGGCATTTCAATTTCTATCAGGACTTACTTTCAGCCCTTTATTAATTTTTTCACGTTTCTTTTTTTTTTTTAATTGGTAGCAACTCTTAAGTGCCTCTAAGGCAGGAGACAGCTGGTTTTTACCACATTGCTGATTGAGTTCATCAACTTCTCTTTGCCTCCCCCTGCCCCTCAAAGCCAATGGAAAGTCACTGGCAATGACATGAAGCATTTATTCTTTTTCCACCTCTTTTTTTTTTTTTTTATCGGGAAAAACATTGGAAAAACAGATTGTATGCCCAGGCTGTTGGCTCTTGACATTCCCTCTCTGTTCAGACCTATTATCACAGTAACAAAAACGGTTTAGATAACATAAACCTAACCAGAATTCCTGGAGAAGGAAATGGCAACCCACTCCAGTATTCTTGCCTGGAAAATCTCATGGACGGAGGAGCCTGGTGGGCTACAGTCCATGGGGTCGCAAAGAGTCGGACATGACTGAGCGATTTCACTAACCAGAATTCATTTCAGCCTGCTCCAGGACAAGGAGGGGAACTCTCCCTCCAATTTGGGGCAGAAACTGGACTTTTTCCAGGAATCCAGCTCTGCCCGAAATGGAGCAGGAATGTGATCCATACTCTGGATCATTTCCAAGAGAAATGGCCTTTTGGGGGATATATTAATACATTCATGGGAAAGGGAACTCAGCTTCACTCCAGCGTACGCTCTAGGACCTGTTTAGAAGACTTCTGCTCTGGCCCTGTACCTTGAACTCACACTACCCCTCTGGGTTACACTTGGAATATTCACGGCCCTGGGATTCCTTGCCAAAATAGCCTTTAGCCTCCTTAGAAGAGGATTTTTCTGGGCCTCTTGCTTGGCTGTGTTCTCTGGAAGATGATCGCTGTGTATATCTTAAGCAAGCAACGTGTAGCCCTTTGTGGTGATGCAGATGGAGGCTGAGCTTCCTTGACAGGGATAGAGAAAGGGGAGGGAAAAGAAGGGTGTGAACCAGCCTATGCGTGCGTGTGCGTGCTGTGCTACGCACGTGCTCATTCAGTCCTCTCTGACTGTTTGTGACCACCCAGGCTCTAGCCTGCCAGGCTCCTGTGTCCCTGAGATTCTCCAGGCAAGAAAACTGGAGTGGGTGGCCATTTCCTCCTCCAGGGGCTCTTCCCAACCCAGGGATGGAACCCACGTGATCCGGATGAGAGATGGGACTCCCAGTGGTTAAAGGTGGATTCTTTAACCACTGAGCCACCTGGGAATTCCTGCGTGAACTGGCGGGGGGGACTCTATTCGTGCTTCCAGGTCTTGGTGCAGACATTGGAGGAGGCTGAGAACTCAAGCTAATCCGGCTTTTGTAGGCTGTTACGAGGGTAAATGTGATGGATAGAAGGATGGGCCATCAGTTCGTTTGATACGAATACGAATATTGTTACGTCTGAATATTTAAATTTATGGTGTGTTACTCTGCATTTACATTATTGCCCAAGGTCCCCAAATGGTAAAAGAGAGCCTGGGGGAGGTTATTACTCAGGCCCCTTAATCTGCTGAGCTGATTAGAAGGAATAGGTTCAATATACTCTCTGGGTGAAACTCTCTCTGCTTTCCCTTCAGGAGTAAGGACAGGGTTTTCTGTTGTGAAAAGAACCTGGAATTTGGAGCCAGAAAGATGTTGATTCAACGAACACGTATTAAGCACCTATTACATGTCATCCAGAGGTAGACACCAGGATAAATAAAATGAAGCCAAAATTCTCAGAAAATTTACAGCAGGAAAATGGATGGTTGTGTGAAAAAACAGCAACAAGACAATCTGTTAAAGTCATTGTTCAGTTCAGTTCAGTTCAGTTGCTCAGTCGTGTCTGACTCTTTGCGACCCCATGAACCGCAGCACGCCAGAACTCCCTGTCCGTCACCAACTCCCGGAGTTCACCCAAACTCTTGTCCATCAAGTCCGTCACGCCATCCAGCCATCTCATCCTCTGTTGTCCCCTTCTCCTCCTGCCCCCAGTCCCTCCCAGCATCAGGGTCTTTTCCAATGAGTCAACTCTACGCATGAGGTGGCCAAAGTATTGGAGTTTCAGCTTCAGCATCAGTCCTTCTAATGAACACCCAGGACTGGTCTCCTTTAGGATGGACTGGGTGGATCTCCTTGCAGTCCAAGGGACTCTCAAGAGTCTTCTCCAACACCACAGTTCAAAAGCATCAATTCTTTGGTGCTCAGCTTTCTTCATAGTCCAACTCTCACATCCATACATGGCTGGAAAAGCCATAGCCTTGACTAGATGGACCTTTGTTGGCAAAGTAATATCTCTGCTTTGGAATATACTATCTAGGTTGGTCATAACTTTCTTTCCAAGGAGTAAGCGTCTTTTAATTTCATGGCTGCAATCACCATCTGCAGTGATTTTGGAGCCCCCCAAAATAGAGTCTGACACTGTTTCCACTGTTTTCCCATCTGTTTCCCATGAAGTGATGGGACCAGATGCCATGATCTTAGTTTTCTGAATGTTGAGCATTAAGTCAACTTTTTCACTCTCCTCTTTCACTTTCATCAAGAGGCTTTTTAGTTCCTCTTCACTTTCTGCCATAAGGGTGGTGTCATCTGCATATCTGAGGTTATTGATTTTTCTCCTGGCAATCTTGATTCCAGCTTGTGCTTCTTCCAGCCCAGCGTTTCTCATGATGTACTCTGCATATAAGTTAAATTGTTAGCCATTATTTATTATTATTTTTTTTAATTAAGGTAACGTTGATTTATAACATTATGTGTTTCAAGTATACAGTATTACATTTCTACTGTGACCCTTACAGAGGGCTCACTACCAAAAATTTAGTTTCCATCTGTCACTCTAAACTTGGGTTTTGCCCTCCCTCTAGCTCTCCTCTGGCTTCCCTGGTGGCTTGGATGGTAAAGAATCTGCATGCAATGCATCCCTAGTTTCATCCCTGGGCCAGGAAAATACCCTGGAAAAGGGAATGGCTATCACTTCAGTATTCTTGCCTGGGGATTCCATGGACAGAGGAGCCAGAAGGGCAACAGTCCAGGGGGTGGAAAGGGGTGTGGAAAGGAGACGGATAGACTGATCAACTAACACTTTCACTTTTCAGCCCTCCTCTCTGGTAACCAGAACTCTGTTCTCTGTATCTATGTGTTTGTTCTTTGTATCTATGTGTTTTCGTTTGGTTTGGTTCATTTATTTATTTTGTTTTTCTGTTTTGTTTGTTTGTTTATTAGGTTTTTATCTTCTATGTATGGGTGAAATCTTAAGATGATTGTCCTTCCCCATCTGACTTATCTCCCTTAGCATAGTACCCTTAAGTTCCATTCAATGGCAAGATTTCACATTTTTTACGACTTGAGTAGTATTCTGTTTCCCATATCTTATTCGTTCATTCATTCATTCATTGATGGGCACTTAGGTGTTTCCATATTTTGACAAATGTAAACAATGCTGCAATGAACATAAGGATGCATATTTCTTTTCAAATTATTGTTTTCTTCCTTAGACAAACATGCCGAAGTGGGATTACAGGATCATATGGTAGGTCTACTCTTAACTTTCTGAATAATCTCCATACCGTTTTCCATAGTGGCTGCAACAGTTTACATTCCTACTAATCATGTATGAGGTTTCCATTTTCTCCACATCCTAATTAACACTTGCTATTTCTTGTCTTTATGATAATAGCCATCCTGACAGGTGTGAGGTGACCTGTCATTGTGGTTTTGATTTGAACTCCCCTCACAATTAGTGATGTTGAGCATCTTTTCATGTGTCTGTTGACCATCTGCATGTCTTCTTTGGAAAAATATCTAATCAACTCCTCTGCCCATTTTGCACTAAGATTATT
Source organism: Bos taurus (assembly GCF_002263795.3). Lineage (NCBI taxonomy): Eukaryota > Metazoa > Chordata > Mammalia > Artiodactyla > Bovidae > Bos > Bos taurus. Next base: position 31,739,047 of record NC_037356.1, on the reverse strand, counting down.
TGTTTTTTGTTGCTGAGTTAGGGTTTCCCTGGTGGCTCAGTTCAGTTCAGTTTAGTCGCTCAGTCGTGTCTGACTCTTTGTGATGCCATGAGTCGCAGCGTGCCAGGCCTCCCTGTCCATCATCAACTCTGGCTCAGATGGTAAAGAATCTACCTGCAATGCAGGAGACCCAAGTTCAATCCCTGGGTTGGAAAGATCCCTGGAGAAGGGAATGTCTACCCACTCCAGTATTCTTGCCTGGAGAATCCCATGGACAGAGGAACCTGTCAGGCTACAGCCCATGGGGTCGCAGAGTCAGAGACTACTGAATGACTGACACTTTCACTTTTGTTGAGTTATATGAATTCTTTATTATTTCAGATATTAACCCCTTATCTGATATATTTCAGATGTTAACCCCTTATCTAATATTAACCCCTTATCTGATAAAAATCTCCTCCCATTTGGTAGGTTGCCTTTTAGTTTTACTGATGGTTTCTTTTGCTATGGAGACATTTTAAAGTTTGATTTAATTTCACTCCATTTGTTTATTTTTCCCTTATTTCTCTTGCTTGAGGAGACACATCCAGAAGGATGTTGCTAAGACTGATGTCCAAGACACACTGCCTGTGTGTGTGTGTGTGTGTGTGTGTTTTCTCTTCCTTGGAGTTTTATGGTTTCAGGCCTAACAATTCAGTTCTTTAATTCATTTTGAGTTCATTTTCGTGAATGTTATGTGAGATAGTAGTCTAGTTTCAATTTTTTTTTTTTTTGGCATAAGACTACCCAGTTTCCAAACACCATCTCCTGAAGTGCCATCCTGTCTCAGTTGTAAGTTCTCTGCTCTTTTGTCATAAATCAATTGTCCATAAATATGTGGGTTTACTTCTGGACTCTCAATTCTGTTTCATTGGTCTATGTATTTGTTTTTCTGCCAATACCATATTGTTTTGATTACTATGTCTTTGTAATATAATTTGAAGCCAGGAATTTTGATGCTTCCAGCTTTGTTATTTCTTCTCAGGATTACTTTTTCTGTTTGGGATCTTTTGTTGTTCTATGTACATTTTTGACTTTTTTTTTCTATCTCTGTGAAAAATTTCCTTGGGATTTTGAGATTACATTGTGTCTGTAGATTGCTTTAGGTAATATGGACATTTTGACAATGTTAATCCTTCCGGTTCATGAGTGTGGAATATTTTTCCATTTATTTGTGTCTTTTTCAGTTTCTTTCAATAATGTCTTACAGTTTTTAGTGTACAAGTTCTTCTGCCTTCTTGGTTAAACTTATTCCTTAGTATATTATTCTTTTTGTTGTGATTGTAAATGAGCTGTTTTTTTTTTCTTTTAAAGTTTCTCTTTCTGCTACCACATTGTTAGTATATAGAAATAAAGCAGATTTTTATACATTGATTTTTGCATCCTGTAACTTTAATAGTTCTTTTTTTTTTTTTTTTTTGGTATTTGTGGAGTCTTTAGGGTTTTCTATATATAAAATCACATCATCTGCAAATTAGCCAGTATACTTTAAACCAATAAGGGTGCAGATCTAAAAGTAGAAACAGGTCTTTGGAGGAAATTTTGAGCAAGTTTTTGCAAAGGTGACATTTACCCTGGGTATTCAAGCTGGGATTAGCCAATGTCAGCTAGTACAAAGGAGGAAACCATGACTGGAGGGAATGCTTTGTGCAGAAGAATGGAGGCCTAGAAGGACCTTTGATCTAGATTTTAGAATTAACTTTGCCACCTATTTATGGGGTGCATCATTTAACTTTACTTTAGTTTCCTCTTCTGTGTAACAAGGATAGTAATACCATAGCATGACCATCATGTGAAATAGTGGATTTGAAACACATATTTAAAATTCTAAATAAAGCACTCATTAAATCTTAGTGATTGCTGAAAGTGGGACTTCAGGCCTAAATTCCTCTAAATCCCAGATGGAGAGTACTTGGCGGATTTTGGCCTGAGACTTGGGATGTCTCCTGGGGGTCCTGTTGGCATGCATCCTGAGAGTAATTGTAGTAATCTGGCCTTTCTTTTTTTTTTTTTTCCCATAATATATTGTTAAGTTTTAAAAAAGCAGTTTACAAAGTACCATAGGCTACAATCTAATTTTCTGAATATATCCATTTTTACAGTATCCTAAGTTTCCTAGGAACTTCAGACTCACTGCATATCCACATACATGTCTACCACCATTTCAGCTGTGACGAAGGTGGGGCTTGCCCTTGCAGCTTTTCCTTCTCCCAGCCCCTCATGTCAGGGAAAGGTGGGCTCCTTCTCCCTGCTCTTCAAAGCCATCACAACCCCTCTTTCTCTCTCACCTTGTGCCCAATGTATCAGTTGGTATAAACTTGAAATAATCTTCTGAAAAGTAGATTGCAATGAAGATAAGTATACGAGACAATAAAGAAGAAATTAGAGGCTCAGTCTGGGAAGTCTAATGGCTTAAGAGGTCTAATAGGTACTCCGTGGGGGAAACAGGCAGAAAATGAGTTCATTACTTCTAAAAAATTGACATTAAATGTTCCAAGGACTGATAGATCTGAGTTTCTAGATTGAAAGGTTTTTCACAAGTACTCAGTGTGATTGAATGAAAACAGATCCATGCCAAAGCTCAACACTAAGAAATTTAGATCTTAGAAATGAAGAAAAGATTCTAACACTTTCAGGAGAGAAAATGCAGGTCACCAACAGAAAGTCAGGATCTCTGGATTTTATTATAGAAGGAATTATTTTCTTATAGAAGGAAGTATTTTCTTATAGAAGGAACTCCAGAGTGAGCTGGCCCAGGGTTGGTGTAGGAGGAAAGGCAGGAATGGAAGGGCTGCATTCAATTTTTTTTAAAGAAGTAAGCCAATGCTTTACTACACCTAGAAATAAGACGGAGTTTCTGATCTGTGATCAAGCAATATAAATTACAGGACCTTCTGGATCTGTGGTCAGACCTCAGCAGTTCTCCCTTGCACAGCCCTCACGCCCCTCAGATGCAGTTTTATTTATTATTCTCTCAGGCAAGAGGCAGCAGTTTTGAATTCTTCTATTGTCACTGGCATGGCTGATTAATAAATAACCTGAGGATAAATACCGTGTCTTATAATTCCAGAGTCCTTGTGATCTTGAACCAATAATGAGCACAGCATATATTTGTCAAATGAATGAGTTACCGGGAAGGAGGTTGCTCTTCCAGGCTCTTATAGGGTATCTTCCCCTCCTTGCTGATTGAGAAAGGCAAAGTGTCTTGTGTGCTCTGGTCGGTTCTTCAGGCCCATGGCTCTCCAGCCTAATTGCCAAGGGCTGGCTCAGTGAAGCCTCGTCAATGACAGTGCATCTTCACTGGGGTCATCTCCTTCAGGGCTGACTCCTGTGGCCTACAGGACACTGATAGCTTCTGTTTCACAAGTGTTTTTACTTACTGGCTAAGCCTTCTGGGTCACTGCTTTGACCCAGCCAGCTCCCCTTTCACCTTGGTTCCCACACCGGGTCAAGACAGGGAGAACTCTTCTCTTCCCAGCCCCTGAGGCCTCTCTCTCATCTCTATCCACACTCTGCGGGTCCCTGTCAGGTGTCCTGTGATCGCAGAGTCTGAGGCTGTCCCCCTGCACCAGAACATCTTTACCAGGCTGGGCCCATTCTTGTAGCTCAGTGAGAGCCTATTTGCTACTCACATGTGCTTGTCCTGACCTTTGGGTCTTGGAAAGTCAGCATGCACACGCAGCCAAGGAATCCAATCTGCTAGAAACATTAGGTCTTCAAGTAGCCATAGCCCAGGGAGGTTTCTTGATACCAGCATTGTATTTGCTGCATGTTTTCCAAAATTCTAACCCTAATCCTCTCACTTAATCATTGGGTCATGGTTGAGGGTACATGCCTAGTTATAGAGGTGAATTGTTTGAAATAAAAAGGGAGGGAGGCAGAGTTTTCTTCCATCTCCTGGTCCTACTCTGCTGTTCATACTTCATCCCCAAAGGGCTTTCAAAAAACAAACAAACAAATCATGTTCATTGCAAAAACTTACTGGTTGGAGGGATAAGGCAGCCCACCATAGTTACATGAGTGGTTATTAAGGAAACACAGTAGGAATAAGGGAGGTACTCTGTGATCTCAAGTAATTGATAATCCAGTTATGAAGACAGAACTAACCTATGTGAAACCATGGCTAACCATGTCAAAGAAATTATTATTAAATGCTTATGAGGCACTTAGTAATTAGAGATGCCAGAGGCTGTGGAGATCTGAGGAGGCTGCTTAGAGGAGATGGAGTTTGAGGCAGATCTATAAGGATGTAGTGTGTGTGTTTATTAAAACTTCAGCATCCAGTATAGTGACTGGCAACTCATAGGTGATCAATATACATTTTGTATGAATTAATGCACTGACAAGAGAAGAAAAGACAAAGTGGGGGATGATATAAACATGGAGTTGAACATGACATGTTTGGAACCCAATGACAAGGTGTCGAGTGAGTGGGAATCAGACTGCATAGGAATGGTGAGGGGAGCAGAAAATAAACCCTTGCTAATTGGCAGGGAAAGTCCAGGCTGTCTGATGTCGCTGACCATGTTCATCAGGGCGGTACGTGCTACACTCAGATCACTTTTCACTTTCTCAGCCTGTTTTCCAGTGGGTTTTGGGAAAGTGTAGCAGATATCACAGAGATCAAAAACATGGAGCTGCAGATAAGGGGGTGGGGTGAGTGCAGGGGAGCACCAGGGGTCACTGAGATAGGCCTCTGTTGTGAGCAAAGCCAAACGATTTAGACCTTTCACACCCACAAAATCAAACCCAAACAAAGCTGTAAAACGGGAGGGAGAGGCCATTGAAAAGGTGGCACCTGCTGAGCCAGAACGACAGGCTGTCCTTAACAGTGTTGCTCCTCTGGTAGATGTAGAAATCTGTGGAAAATTCTGTCCTGTGTGTCAGGTTCAGAATAAACACCAGAATATCCCTGTTGCCCTTTGAGACTATACACGTGTCTGTTTGTTTATACCATAAACGTTTATTGAGGGTCTATCATATGCTGGCCTGCGTATCCGTACCTTGGTGATTGTATTTGAGCCATGGACTCTGTCCTTACAGAGCTTATAGTTTACTGGGGAGAGGGATGACAAAGAGGTAAATGAAGAAATAAGCAGAAAGGTAGAAAAATTGATTTCTTAAGAATAGTCGGATGGATAAAGGATGAGGAATTGGAGTTCAAAAATATTGCATAATTGATTATCCTTCCAGAAATTGACCTGTTCTGGAGTAAGAAGTAAATCTGAATTTAAAAATTAAAAAACCCCAAATGAGAGTACACCAAAGCTGTGACTAGAGCTGCTGTCAAGTAGGCTATTTGTCCTAAACTAAATGTGAGGATACATGAACCAGCACAAAGGTGCTAATGGAGAGATTGGTAGGGGATGTTTGGCAGTAGATATGCTGTAGGAAAGACATCTTTGTTGATTGGATGGATACACATGGGTAAATAAGTGAGGGAGGCAGGGAAGCAGCGCTAACTAGTAAAATCTTCATTCAAAAATGTCTGGGCTCTTACTTTCCAGCTGTGTGAATTTGGAAACATTTAGTCTCTCTAAGCCTATTTACTCATCTGTAAAATAAAGTAATTATTACCTATCCCCATGGATAGGTAATAGCCCATCAGGCTCCTTTGTCTATTATTTTTCCCAGGCAAGAATAATGGAGTGGGTTGCCATTTCCTACTCTAGGAGATCTTCCTGACTCAGGGATCGAAACTGTGTCTCTTGCGTCTCCTGCATTGGTAAGTGGATTCTTTACCACCTGGGAAGCCTCTAAGTAGGGAAAGCCTTCTGTTTAAATATAGAGGCCCAGGTTCATGGATTTGTCTCTTTGATTTCATCAGAGTATATGAAACTTAGGATGAAACACTTTAAAAGATAAAGAACAGAAATAAAGTTTCAGGGATTCTTACAAACTTCTGGAAGGTGGAAAGCATATGTCAGGGGAAGAACTGATGGAGTCAGGGAAGAGAGCCACAGTGAATACACATATGTGTGAAAATGCATGAGGATACAGTTATTGGCCTGTGTGGATCACAGAGGATCTCAGGTGTTGGAAATGTGATGAGCAAGAGTAAATGCATGAGGATACAGTTATTGGCCCGTGTGGATCACAGAGGATCTCAGGTGTTGGAAATGTGATGAGCAAGAGTGAAACACTGGCTGAACAGAGAAATTAACTTATAGTTTGAGTATAGCATAATTTCTTCTCTTCTCAGATGAGTGTAGCCTACATAAGTCAGGTGCTTTCTTCTCCAGGAGAACCAATAAACAAATGTGGGGAGGGTTTCTTTCTAAAGAAAGTTAATGGACCTACTGCAGGAGTTCTTAACTCAGCACTTTTGGCATTTAGGGCTGGAGAGTTCTCCTTTGGAGCAGGTTGTCCTATGTATCAGTAGCATCCATGGACTTCTCTGGTGGCTCAGATGGTAAAGCATCGGTCTACAATGTGGGAGACCTGGGTTCGATCCCTGGGTCCTGGAGAAGGAAATGGCAACCCACTCCAGTACTCTTGCCTAGAAAATCCCATGGATGGAGGAGCCTGGTGCAGGCTACTGTCCATGGGGTCGCAAAGAGTCAGACACGACTGAGCGACTTCACTTACTTATGGCCCTGTCCACTGATGCCAGTGATATTTATTCCTCATCAGTCTTGACACTGAAACACATCTCCAGACACTGCCAAATGTCCCCTCCAGGGCAAATTATTCCTGATTAAAATGACTTCAACATCCTTTAACTTGGGAGACCCCCAGTGGAATGTCCAGTTTGTGCTTGATTACCAAATACAAATATCAGCAGTCTTCAGAACATCCAACCAGGGTTATTATTATTTTTTAAAGATTGTTCTTCATGTGGACCATTTTTAAGTGTTTATTGAATTTGTTACAATATTGCTTCTGTTTTAAGGTTGTTTTTTTTTTTTTTTTTGCCCATGAGGCATGTGGGCTCTTAGCTCTTCAACCAGGGATGGAAACCACACCACCTGCATTGGAAGACAGTCTTAATCAGTGGACTTCCATGGAAGTCCTAGAGTTGTCTGTAAATGGCTTATAAAAATTAAATAGGAAAAAACAAATACTTGAGGATATGTAGCGCAATATAGCAGAAGGCAATGGCACCCCACTCCAGTACTCTTGCCTGGAAAATCCCATGGATGGAGGAGCCTGGAAGGCTGCAGTCCATGGGGTCGCCAAGAGTCAGACACGACTGAGCAACTTCACTTTCACTTTTCACTTTCACGCATTGGAGAAGGCAATGGCAACCCACTCCAGTGTTCTTGCCTAGAGAATCCCAGGGATGGGGGAGCCTGGTGGGTTGCCGTCTATGGGGTCGCATAGAGTCGGACACGACTGAAGTGACTTAGCAGCAGCAGCACAATACAAGAACAAGTGCTGTGATAAAAGAAAATAAAGAACTCTCATTACTTAAAAATATCATTTTATATAGCAAGTTTAAAAAATATTGGAAAGAAAAGTCTAAGAAATCTCCAAGAGTGTGTAATAAAATGCAGAGACAGAAAATATGAGGACAAAAGGTTAGAGATGTGGCAGATAAATCCAGGAAGTCAGCATTTGGTTAACAAGTTTCCTGAAAGAGAGAACTGCATGCATAAAGGGGAAATTATCAAAGAATTCATTTAACTATCCAGATCTAAAGGATATATCTCAATTACAATGACATCTGAACATCTAGCACAATCAATGAAAAGACGGCAGTACTTAAACATATCAGTGTGAAATCACAGAACATGATTTCAAAAGGAGAGATTTTGAGAGGAGAGAGAGGAAATGGATGAATAATTTAGCTTACAAAGAAACAATATAGAAGATATTGAAGCAATAGCATTAACAGCAGTATACTTCTTAGGGAAAATGAGTTTTCAACCTAGAATTCTATACCCAACCAAACTAACACTAAATTGTTCTGCTAAAATAAAGATAATTTTTCAATTTAAGGCAGAAAATTTATCACATACACTCATTTTTAGGAAATTTCTTGAAGAGATGCCTCTACTGTATAAAATGTCTTTCGGTGCCAGATCAAATAAATCCAAATCAACTGGCTTATACAGAAAGACATATATTATCTCAAATAACAAGAAATCTAGACGTGGATGCTGACTCAACTGAACTGTTATGAAACTAAGGTCTGACTGCTCGGTACTTGAAAGACAAGTATTGGTAGAAAGGAAAATTTGCTTTATTCCAAATGACCAGCAACTGGGAGAGAAGATGGACTCCTGTCCTAAGGCCAACTTCCCCCTGTTGATCAGTGGACAAAAGCTTTTAAAAGGGAGTTTGTATAGGTGGAGGGAGGAGACTACGTGCAGAACAGCACAGTTGGCTCTGACAATCATCTTGAAATTAGTCATGTGGTGGTCTGAGCAGCAATCACCTTGCTTGTTTTAAGTACAGTTAATCTTCAGTTCTGGGGTTGATTTGTTCCCATTTCCTTGAGGCTGGTTCTTAGAATCGTGGCAGCTAATGTCCTGGCTACAGTCTGGTCATCATGTAGTTAACTTCTTCCAGATGATGGGGGTTTCAGTATCTGTAAAGCAACCCGGACGATATAGCTCAGAATATTATCTATAGCCCCTGAGAAACAACTGACTGTCCTTGACTTTGCTTAATAACTGAACTATGATTATTTTGTCCTGCTTGACAGCTTTTATTTATGTATTTTCTCATTTCTCTGCCTAAATTTATTCTTTAACTAAAGTTTTTTCTATGGGTAAAAAGGCAGGCTGAGGACATGGGGTAGAAAGGGGTTCTGTCCTGGGAAGGGCCCAAAGAGTCCTTCTCTGTTTCACAGTTATATCACCAAAGTTATAAATTCTTCACATCTTTCTATTCTGTTGTGCTCAATGAGCTGCATAGTCCTCAGATAGCTCCTTTCTTGTTAGATGATAACTTCTGCCTCTAGATATTACATATGGGTATGACAGTGGATGCAGGACAGGAATAAAGAGCATTCTATCCTGTGGTTTTTTGTTTTTGTTTTTAAATTTTATTTTATTTTTTAACTTTACAATATTGTATTGGTTTTGCCATATATCAACATGAATCTGCCACAGGTATACACGTGTTCCCCATCCTGAACCCTCCTCCCTCCTCCCTCCCCACACCATCCCTCTGGGTCAATCCAGTGCACCAGCCCCAAGCATCCATTATCATGCATCAGACCTGGACTGGTGACTCGTTTCATATATTATATTATATATGTTTCACTGCCATTCTCCCAAATCATCCCACCCTTGCCCTCTCCCACAGAGTCCGAAAGACTGTTCTCTACATCAGTGTCTCTTTTGCTGTCTCGTATACAGGGTTATTGTTACCATCTTTCTAAATTCCATATATATGCGTTAGTATACTGTATTGGTGTTTTTCTTTCTGGCTTACTTCACTCTGTATAATAGGCTCCAGTTTCATCCACCTCATTAGAACTGATTCAAATGTATTCTTTTTAATGGCTGAGTAATACTCCATTGTGTATATGTACCACTGCTTTCTTATCCATTCATCTGCTGATGGACATCTAGGTTGCTTCCGTGTCCTGGCTATTATAGACAGTGCTGCGATGAACATTGGGGTACACGTGTCTCTTTCCCTTCTGGTTTCCTCAGTGTGTATGCCCAACCGTGGGATTGCTGGATCATAAGGCAGTTCTATTTCCAGTTTTTTAAGGAATCTCCACGATGTTCTCCATAGTGGCTGTACTAGTTTGCATTCCCACCAACAGTGTAAGAGAGTTCCCTTTTCTCCATACCCTCTCCAGCATTTATTGCTTGTAGACTTTCGGATTGCAGCCATTCTGACTGGCGTGAAATGGTACCTCATAGTGGTTTTGATTTGCATTTCTCTGATAATGAGTGATGTTGAGCATCTTTTCATGTGTTTGTTAGTCATCTGTATGTCTTCTTTGGAGAAATGTCTATTTAGTTCTTTGGCCCATTTTTTGATTGGGTCATTTATTTTTCTGGAATTGAGCTGTAGAAGTAGCTTGTATATTTTTGAGATTAGTTGTTTGTCAGTTGCTTCATTTGCTATTATTTTCTCCCATTCTGAAGGCTGTCTTTTCACCTTGCTTATAGTTTCCTTTGTTGTGCAGAAGCTTTTAAGTTTAATTAGGTCCCCTTTGTTTATTTTTGCTTTTATTTCCAATATTCTGGGAGGTGGGTCATAGAAGATCCTGCTGTGATATATGTCGGAGAGTGTTTTGTCTATGTTCTCCTCTAGGAATTTTATAGTTTCTGGTCTTACATTTAGATCTTTAATCCATTTTGAGTTTATTTTTGTGTATGGTGTTAGAAAGTGTTCTAGTTTCATTCTTTTACAAGTGGTTGACCAGTTTTCCCAGCACCACTTGTTAAAGAGATTGTCTTTAATCCATTGTATATTCTTGCTTCCTTTGTCACAGATAAGGTGTCCATAGGTGCGTGGATTTATCTCTGGGCTTTCTATTTTGTTCCATTGATCTATATTTCTGTCTTTGTGCCAGTACCATAGTGTCTTGATGACTGTGGCTTTGTAGTAGAGCCTGAAGTCAGGTAGGTTTATTCCTCCAGTTCCATTCTTCTTTCTTAAGATTGCTTTGGCTATTTGAGGTTTTTTGTATTTCCATACAAATTGTGAAATTATTTGTTCTAGCTCTGTGAAGAATACTGTTGGTAGCTTGATAGGGATTGCATTGAATCTATGAATTGCTTTGGGTAGTATACTCATTTTCACTATATTGATTCTTCCAATCCATGAACATGGTATATTTCTCCATCTATTAGTGTCCTCTTTGATTTCTTTCACCAGTGTTTTATAGTTTTCTATATATAGGTCTTTAGTTTCTTTAGGTAGATATATTCCTAAGTATTTTATTCTTTTTGTTGCAATGGTGAATGGAATTGTTTCTTTAATTTCTCTATTTTCTAATTATTAGTGTATAGGAATGCAAGGGATTTCTGTGTGTTGATTTTATATCCTGCAACTTTACTATAGTCATTGATTAGTTCTAGTAATTTTCTGGTGGTCATTCCAAGCATCTTTTCTGACCACAATGCAGTAAGATTAGATCTCAATTACAGGAGAAAAACTATTAAAAATTCCAACATATGGAGGCTGAACAACACGCTGCTGAATAACCAACAAATCACAGAAGAAATCAAAAAGGAAATAAAAATTTGCATAGAAACGAATGAAAATGAAAACACAACAACCCAAAACCTGTGGGACACTATAAAAGCAGTCCTAAGGGGAAAGTTCATAGCAATACAGGCATACCTCAAGAAACAAGAAAAAAGTCAAATAAATAACCTAACTCTACACCTAAAGCAACTAGAAGAGAAAGAAATGAAGAACCCTAGGGTTACTAGAAGGAAAGAAATCTTAAAAATTAGGGCAGAAATAAATGTAAAAGAAACAAAAGAGACCATAGCAAAAATCAACCAAGCCAAAAGCTGGTTCTTTGAAAGGATAAATAAAATTGACAAACCATTAGCCAGACTCATCAAGAAACAAAGGGAGAAAAATCAAATCAATAAAATTAGAAATGAAAATGGAGAGATCACAACAGACAACACAGAAATACAAAGGATCATAAGAGACTACTATAAGCAATTATATGCCAATAAAATGGACAACGTGGAAGAAATGGACAAATTCTTAGAAAAGTACAACTTTCCAAAACTCGACCAGGAAGAAATAGAAAATCTTAACAGACCCATCACAAGCACGGAAATTGAAACTGTAATCAGAAACCTTCCAGCAAACAAAAGCCCAGGTCCAGATGGCTTCACAGCTGAATTCTACCAAAAATTTAGAGAAGAGCTAACACCTATCCTACTCAAACTCTTCCAGAAAATTGCAGAGGAAGGTAAACTTCCAAACTCATTCTATGAGGCCACCATCACCCTAATGCCAAAACCTGACAAAGATGCCACAAAAAAAGAAAACTACAGGCCAATATCACTGATGAACATAGATGCAAAAATCCTTAACAAAATTCTAGCAATCAGAATCCAACAACACATTAAAAAGATCATACACCATGACCAAGTGGGCTATATCTGCAAATCAATCAACATAATACACCACATTAACAAATTGAAAAATAAAAACCATATGATTATCTCAATAGATGCAGAGAAAGCCTTTGACAAAATTCAACATCCATTTATGATAAAAACTCTCCAGAAAGCAGGAATAGAAGGAACATACCTCAACATAATAAAAGCTATATATGACAAACCCACAGCAAACATTATCCTCAATGGTGAAACATTGAAAGCATTTCCCCTAAAGTCAGGAACAAGACAAGGGTGCCCACTTTCACCATTACTATTCAACATAGTTTTGGAAGTTTTGGCCACAGTAATCAGAGCAGAAAAAGAAATAAAAGGAATCCAAGTTGGAAAAGAAGAAGTGAGAGTTTCACTGTTTGCAGATGACATGATCCTCTACCCTAAAGACTCCACCAGAAAATTGTTTTTGTTTTTTAATTAAAGATGTCACTGGAAATCTCTCAGGAAGTTTCCCCTCATGTTGCATTGTGCAGAATGGAGTATAGGCTCATTCTCAAACTGATAATTAGCAAGGTGAGAAGTAGTAACATGATTAACTCAGCAAAGTATAGGAATTAGTAAGAGGAGGGTCGGAATAAAAAATAAGATTTCATTAGAAAGATGGAGGGATGTGTGTTTATTATAACAGCAGCAAATCAGGAGTTAAAAGAATAAAGAAGATAGGATATGGGTGTGGTGGAACTGATCCAGGAAATGAGAAATCCTAGGAAGAACAATGCACACGGTCCAGAGAGCATGGGTTTAGATTGGATCTGAAGGACCAAGGGAGCTAGGTAGGAGAGATGCATATAAAAAGAGAAGTTAAGTTTTTTATTGGAGTATTGTTGCTTTACAGCACTGGGTTTGTTTTTGCTGTACAGCAAAGTGAATCAGCCATCCATATGTATACAACCCTCTTCCTTGGATTCCCTTCCCATTTAGGTCACCACAGAACCCTGAGTAGAGTTCCCTGTGCTCTACAGTTGGTTCTCACTAGTTATCTATTTTATACATAGTGGTGTACAGATTCCAATCTCAGTCTCCCAATTCACCCCACCCCTCATCTCCCCTTGATATTGATGTTTGTTCTCTATGTCTGTGTCTCTATTTCTACTTTGCAGATAAGTTCATTCATACCATTTTTCTAGATTCTACATATATTTTTGATAAACATTCTTGTGATAAAGGCAAAAATAGGCATTTGAAATTCTAGAAAAAGTGTTGTAAGAAAGGACTACAACCATAAAACGCTGCTTAGTTCTGCTGTGTTCAGTATTGGCATGGTCATAAAAGCATATACACTGTTGCTTGCTTTCTACTTCCAGAATCAATCCATCCGTGAGAGCTGGTTATAGAAGAAAGGTACCAGCATCACTTTGGACGGTATAAAAGAAGTGTGCGTGTGAGAAGGCAGGAAAGGCAGACGGAGTAGAAGAGCTGAGAGCTCAAGGAAAGATCAGGGATGCTAATATTCTTACTGACAGAGGGGCCAGATAAGCAATCCATAGATACTCTCTTTTAGTTAGTGGAGCAAGAAACAAGAGAAGAATAGCAAGTAGTTATAAATAGATAAAAAATAGGGCTTCACTAGTGGATCAGTGGTGAAGAATCTGCCTGCCAATGCAAGAGACAGGGTTCAATCTCTGATCTGGGAGAATCCCACTCGCTGAGGAACAGCTAAGCCTGGGCTACACAACTACTTAGTCTGTTCTCTAGAGCCCAGGAACTGCAACTACTGAGCCTGTGCTCTGTAACAAGAGAAGCCTCTGCAATGAGAAGCCCTCTCACCAGAACTAGAGAGGAACCCCCTCTCTTCACAACTACAGATAAGCCCACGCCACAGTGAAGACCCAACACAGTCAAAAATAAAAGTAAATAAATAACATTTTCTAAAAAGAGGAATTTTTGTTTCTTTAAAGGTAAAGAATTTAGGGCATACCATGATTTATTAAGATATTGGGATGCTGGGGAAGATAGGGTGAGATTATGCGAGCTAGATGCTAATTTATTGTACCTGGAATTTAAAAGATAATGTACAGAAAGAATAAGAAGTAGAGGTAAATAAAACATATTATCTAGAGATAAGGCGCCGACTCCCAAGAGAAAACAGCCCAAGAGTCAACAGCACTTGCTCCAGGACGAAGAAGGGGGCTAGGGCATGGAGTAGAGGCCTCTCCTTGTGAGCCCTTTTTATCACTTCTTTACTTCAATCTTGTGCACACATTATCGTGTGATCAGCTCAGTGTGTGTGCTCAGTCCTGTCTGACTCTTTTCAACCCATTGTGTAGCCTACCAGGATTCTCTGTCCATGGAATTTTTCAGGCAAGAATACTGGAGTGGGTTGCCATTTTTTCCTCCAGGGGATCTTCCCAACCCAGGGATTGAACTTGAGTCTCCTGTGGTTCCTTCATTGGCAGTCGAATTCTTTATACCACTGAGCCACCTGGAAAGCCCTTATCATGTGATCGCTGCGCTGAAAATACATCGTAGAAATGAGTTTTTAAATTTTCTGCCATCGTCTAGATACGTTTTGTATTACATGTGTTCCACCTACTGCTGCCACCTAAACATTTTCTTTGATATTACATAGCCTTTATAATGACTCAATTAATGGCTATACAATAATATTTTGTATTATTTCTTTGGAAGTCCGGATCCATTCATTCTTGTTCTCTCAGTCACTCTGTGTCCACGAAGAACCAAACGAAGTTGAAACTTGGGGGAAGCAGCTGATATCCAAAAAAGAGAGTTTTTTTTTTTTTTCTCCTCTGAAAAGAACTAAAATGTAAACTGACCCCCATTAGCCCTGGTGCATTAACCAAGTTCAAAGCCTGAGCAGAACTGTGCAATGCTCCTCACTCACAGCAGTGGCCCTGGGGGAGTGTGCACACCCCCTGAGACCTGCATGGCCAGAGGGTGCTCACTGGCAGACTGGACAGCGTCAACCCACAGCTGCCCTTTGCCCTGACACTGCCTCAAGTTCATTTGTAGTGGGGGCTGCCAGAAAGACGAAGCTTCATTTGCAAAGCAAGGGCATGGCTTTAATTATCCTTTAGCTCCATACACAATTGGGGGTGGGGGTGGGGATAGATTTATGACTTTAGGTCTCTTCTCTGCTGTTATAAACCAGTATTTATCAGGTGTGGGGCACATGGCAGTTCTGGGGCATGCCAGACAGGATCAAAAGCAAAGCATAAAAACCTTCCCCTTTCAACAAACCTAATCTCCCCCTTCTATCTATAAATGGCCACATTAACCTCATGGCTCAGCAGAGAGACTCATTCTGGCACTTTGCTGTCTAAGCAATTGGGAGCAAGTGAGAGGCTGGCTTCTGTGTGCCAGGCCTGTCTTGCTCCCCCTTTGAAGTTCCCTTCAGAAGAACTGATTTGTGGCCATCAGCTCTGGGGCTGAGTGCTCTCCACACCCATGGTCCTGAGAGTGGCCCTTTCCTGGAGGGGCATTTACATCTCTCCTGGGAGAGCATCAGATGGGGAATGGCTGGCAATACAGCCATCAATCATTCATTCACTCACTGCATGTATAGTCATCTCCATATGCCAAGCACACTTCCAGGTGGTAGTAGATCCTAAGGAAGCAGAAACTATGATTTATTCCTTTAGAACACGTCAGCGTTATTTGGCAAGAAAGTCCTGTTCATGATGGATTCAGGTCATTAAAGCAATTTTTGGTGTTGAATTTTGAGAAAAACTTGTTCATCACTGAGGCTTCAGAATGACTTGGGTATTGCCTAGAAGGTGTGGTGTGAGCTAAGCTTTGAAGGCTGGGTAGAAAAGAGAGATGTAGAAATCATAAACAAAAGCCCTGATGCCAGCATAAATGTGGCAAGCTTCCAAGAGGACAGCAGGGAACAGGGGGTCCTGGTAGAAACATCTTTGGGACTCTGTGGTTTCTGGGTGTGTGCTTCATTCTTCTGAACTGTGGCTCACTGACCAACACAACCCTGCAGATTCAGGAAGCGTAAGTCCTTTTGCTACTCCCAAGCAAAGTAAGCTTTTCCTTGCTTCTCCCATTTCCATAACTCTGGAAGATATATTTCTTTTGTTCTTTCTGCAACTTGGAGGTGTGTCGTCCCTGAGTTAGAGTATCACAGTGCAAAATCTTAGAAGCACAGAAATCTTGAGGTTCTCTAGAATGCAAGGTTCATGAAGGTAGTAGGAGATTTTGTTGGTTTACTTCTGTCGACGTCTGCAACAGCCCCTGACACACAGCAACATCTCAATGAGTCCTTTACTGATTAACAAACGAACAAGAACCTAGCCTTCGACACAACCGAGGAACATCTGGCTCCTGTACTGAGAATCAGAAGGCTCAATTTCTGGTCTTTCACTTTGACTCATAGCTTGGGGCCCATTACCCTTCAGGACTCAGTTTGCTTATCTTCCAAATTAAAATGTTGAAAGAGATTGAATACTTTTTACATATACCACAAAGTGAGAACAACTATCCTCTCGATGTGTTTTAATTAATTTAATTGCTCTGTTCGAAGCTCTAGGAATGTGAAGTGACCTTAGCTTTCAAGGAACTTAGTCTAGTGGAGAAGACAGAAAACAAGAAAACAAGAAGACTGCAAGACCATGTGATAGGGTTTAAGATACTGATGGTGGTGGTTTAATCATATCTGACTCTTTGCAATCCCATGGAGTTAAGAATCCCACTTCTTAATATCTTCTGCTTCTGTTAGGTCCATACCATTTCTGTCCTTTATTGAGCCCATCTTTGCATGAAATGTTCCCTTGGTATCTCTAATTTTCTTGAAGAGATCTCTAGTCTTTCCCATTCTGTTGTTTTCCTCTATTTCTTTGCACTGATCACTGAGGAAGCCTTTCTTATCTCTCCTTGCTATTCTTCGGAAC
The DNA here is from genome assembly GCF_002263795.3 of Bos taurus. Taxonomy (NCBI): domain Eukaryota; kingdom Metazoa; phylum Chordata; class Mammalia; order Artiodactyla; family Bovidae; genus Bos; species Bos taurus. Next base: position 31,722,120 of record NC_037356.1, on the reverse strand, counting down.
TCCGCACTCAGGTGGGTATATCTTTCCTTTTCTCCTTTGCTTTTCACTTCTCTTCTTTTCACAGCTATTTGTAGGGCCCCCTCCAACAGCCATTTTGATTTTAGCCATTATTTTTCTTGGGGATGGTCTTGATCCCTGTCTCCTGTACAATGTCACAAACCTCTGTCCATAGTTCATCAGGCACTGTGTCTATCAGATCTATTCCCTAAAATCTATTTCTCACTTCCACTGTATAATTGTAAGGGATTTGACTTAGGTCATACCTGAATGGTCTAGTGGTTTTCCCTACTTTCTTTAAGTCTCAATTTGGCTATAAGGACTTCATGATCTGAGCCACAGTCAGCTCCCGGTCTTGTTTTTGTTGACTGTATAGAGCTTCTCCATCTTTGGCTGCAAAGAATATAATCAATCTGATTTTGGTGTTGACCATCTGGTGATGTCCATGTATAGAATCTTCTCTTGTGTTCTTGGAAGAGGGTGTTTGCTATGACCAGTGCATAAAACTCTATTAGTCTTTGCCCTGCTTCATTCTGTACTCCAAGGCCAAATTTGCCTGTTACTCCAGGTGTTTCTTGACTTCCTACATTTGCATTCCAGTCCCCTATAATGAAAAGGACATCTTTTTTGGGTGTTAGTTCTAAAAGGTCTTGTAGGTCTTCATAGAACTGTTCAACTTCAGCTTCTTCAGCATAACTGGTTGGGGCATAGATTTGGATTACTGTGATTTTGAATGGTTTGCTTTGTAAATGAACGGAGATCATTCTGTCATTTTTGAGATTGCATCCAAGTACCGCATTTCGGGCTCTTTTATTGACTATGATGGCTATTCCATTTCTTCTAAGGGATTCTTACCCACAGTAGTAGATATAATGGTCATCTGAGTTAAATTCACCCATTCCAGTCCATTTTAGTTTGCTGATTTCTAAAATGTCAACGTTCACTCTTGCCATCTCCTGTTTGACCACTTCCAATTTGCCTTGATTCACGGACCTAACATTCCAGGTTCCTATGCAATATTGCTCTTTATAGCATTGGACCTTGCTTCCATCACCAGTCACACGCACATCTGGGTGTTGTTTTTGCTTTAGCTCTGTCTCTTCATTCTTTCTGGAGTTATTTCTCCACTGATCTCCAATAACATGTTGGGCACCTACCGACCTGGAGAGTTCATCTTTCAGTGTCCTATATTTTTGCCTTTTCATACTGTTCATGGGGTTCTTAAGGCAGGAATACTGAAGTGGTTTGCCAGTCCCTTCTCCGATTGACCACATTTTGTCAGAACTCTCCACCATGACCTATCCGTCTTGGGTGGCCTTACATGGCATGGCTCATAGTTTCATTGAGTTAGACAAGGCTGTGGTCCATGTGATTAGATTGGTTAGTTTTCTGTGACTGTGGTTTCCAGTCTGTCTGCCCTCTGATGGAGAAGGTAAGAGGCTTATGGAAGCTTCCTGATGGGAGAGACTGACTGAGCGACCAACACTTGTTATTTATTTACACAACTCTGCACTGAGTGGAAAAGTAGGGAACCTCATGAATGCTTTTCCTCTACTGTCCTAAGCAGGTCACTTCTGGCTTCAAACCATCTTATCCCAGCCAAACTAAGAAAAAAAAAGACAGCTATTAAGCAACTATCCCTCTTTGGAAGGACATTCTGTGAGCATCTTTTTTGACTAGTTTTGTTTGGAGAACTTTCCTTACCTTCTACTCAAAGAGGTGTGTTTGACATCTCTGGGGAATCTGATGGGTGTGGATTTTCTCTGTTTGTTTCCAGTAATGTTTTAGTTGTTGCAAGATTCTTTCTCTCACACACTAGTCGTTTGCCAAGGGGGATGGGATTGGGGGAAGAATGGAGTGGGAGGTTGGGGTTAGCAGATGTAAGTTTTTATAAGATGGATAAACAACAAGGTCCTACTCTATAGCATAGGGAAATAGATTCAATATCCTGTGATAAACCATGATGGAAAAGATTATGAAAAAGAATGTATATATATATGTATATATATATATATAACTGAATCATTTTGCTGTACAGCAGTAATTCACACAGTGTTGTAAATCACCTACACTTTCAGTTCAGTTCAGTTCATTTCAGTCGCTCAGTCGTGTCTCACTCTTTGTGACCCCGTGAATTGCATCACGCCAGGCCTCCCTGTCCATCACCAACCACCGGAGTTCACTCAAACTTACATCCATCGAGTCAGTGATGCCATCCAGCCATCTCATCCTCTGTCGTCCCCTTCTCTTCCTGCCCCCAATCCCTCCCAGCATCAGAGTCTTTCCCAATGAGTCAACCCTTCGCATGAGGTGGCCAAAGTACTGGAGTTTCAGCTTTAGCATCGTTCCTTCCAAAGAAATCCCAGGGCTGATCTCCTTCAGAATGGACTGGTTGGATCTCCTTGCAGTCCAAGAGACTCTCAAGAGTCTTCTCCAACACCACAGTTCAAAAGCATCAATACTATGGCACTCAGCTTTCTTTACAGTCCAACTCTCATATCCATACACAGTTAATTTTTTTAAAAAGAGTTTTTCTCTGAACAACTTTGTGCCTGGTCTGCTGCATGATGGTTTGGATTATAGTGTTGTTTGTTAAGACAGGGATAGTGGGATCAGCAATAAATATGGGGTGGCTGCTGCTGCTGCTGCTAAGTTGCTTCAGTCGTGTCTGACTCTGTGGGACCCCATAGATGGCGGCCCACCAGGCCCCCCGGTCCCTGGGATTCTCCAGGCAAGAACACTGGAGTGGGTTGCCATTTCCTTCTCCAGTGCAGGAAAGTGAAAAGTGAAAGTGAAGTCACTCAGTCGTGTCTGACTCCTGGCGACCCCATGGACTGCAGCCCACCAGACTCCTCCATCCATGGGCTTTTCCAGGCAAGAGTACTGGAGTGGGGTGCCATTGCCTTCTCTGAATGGGGTGGGAAGGTGGGGATTGGGGTATGGTCAGGGAAGTCAGCCTCTGACCTGACATCCTTAGGGACATCCATGGCATGTCAAGAGGGCAGCTGGATGTTTATATCTGGAGCTTAAGTCAGTAGAGTCCAAAGTTAAACACTGTATTAAGAAGCAGAGGCATCATTTTGCCGACAAAGGTCCATTCTAGTCAAAGCTGTGGTTTTTCCACAGGTATGGATGTGAGAGTTCTACCATAAAGAAGGCTGAGTGCTAAGGAATTGATGCTTTTGAACTGTGGTATTGGAGAAGACTCTTGAGAGTCCCTTGGACTGCAAGGAGATCCAACCAGTCCATCCTAAAGGAAATCAACCCTGAATATTCATTGAAAGGACTGATGCTGAAGCTAAGGATCCAATACTTTGGCTACCTGATGCATAGAGCTGACTCATTGGAAAAGACCCTGATGCTGGGAAAGATTAAAGGCAGGAAAAGGGGGCGACAGAGCACAAGATGGTTGGATGGCATCACCAACTCAATGGACATGAGTGTGATCAAGCTCTAGGAGGTAGTGAAGGACAGGGAAGCTTGGCATGCTGCAGTCCATGGGGTCGAAAAGAGTTGGACACGACTTACAAATTGAACAACAGCAGTGTAGATGAAATTAGAGACATTATGCTGAGTGAAATAAGCCAGTCACAAAAGGCAAGTGTATAATTTGCAGTACATGAAGTACCCTAGTGTAGTCAAATTCATAGAAACAAAAAGGAGAAAGGTGGTTTCCAGGGGCTGGGGAAGGATGGGGTGGGGAGTTATTGTTTAACAGGTCTGGCATTTCAGCTTGGGAAGATGAAAAATTTCTGGTGATAGATAATGGTGATGGCTGCATAGCAGTGTGAGTGTGCTTAATGCCCTTGAACTGTTCACTTAAAAATGGTTAAGATGGTAAATGTTATGTGACTTTTTACCATAATTTTAAAAAATGTGTTTCAGCTGAAATAAGCCAATCAGAAAGTTTTACCTAAAGGAACTCTTTCGACACCTCTAGCTCTTGTGATATTAATGGAAACGTTTGAAGACAGCAATCAGTGAGGGATCAAAAGATTCCAGGTCTTCTCTTTTCCAGACGAATCTCCCCAATCAAGTGCCTATACATTTTCCTACAAAACCTGGCTTTTTATTTGACCTTCTCCATCTGTCATCCAGTTTGGGTATGCCAGAGAATTCAGAATTACTGGTAATGTTCAACAAGCAGTGAGTAAATTTTTCAGTGTTTGTTTTATGGAAATGTTAATGTACCTTAAGACATTATAAGGTATTTTTGGAAATGAAGAGTTTTGTGGTCAAATGAACTAAACAGCTATTGCTTGTTGTTATTGCTTTTGTAGGATTTTCCAGAGTATTTGCATGCTAAGTTGCTTCAGTCGTGTCCAACTCTTTGTGACTGCATGGACTTATAGCTCGTCAGTCTCCTCTGGCCATGGGATTCAGGCAAGAATACTGGAGTGGGTTGCCATTTCCTTCTCCAGGGGGGTCTTCCTGACCCAGGATTTGAACTTGCATCTCCTGAGACTCCTGCATTGCAAGTGGATTCTTTACTACTGGGCCACTGGGGAAGCCCGTCCAGATTATTTAATAAGTTTTTATATACAGCCAGTTTCCAAAAGAAGGATACAGGATTTGGGGCTTCGCAAGCATTTTGAGCCACAGTCTTCTTTTCCATCTCAGTACTGTTTTCCATGGAACGATGTTTGGGAAATTTTTCACTAGTGTGATTGTTAACTCTGTTGTACATACTGAGTACCATCGGTTTATGAATTTTCACAAGTGTGTGCCCAAGTGCAGAAATACTCCTGGATCTAGGCTATGAAACTTTCGGAAAGAATTTCTTCCAAAAAGACTTTCAGGTCTTGGAAAAAACTGCCCTGCAATGCCTTCTGAGAAAGTCAATGTGATTTCTTCTTTTCTGATACAGAAACATATGCTCTGCATACATATATGGAGACTAGCACCCAAAATAGACTTTTGCCATTTCCTACTCCAGGGGATCTTCCCAATCCAGGGATCGAATCTGTGTCTCTCGCGTCTCCCACATTGGTCGGCAGATTCTTTACCACTAGCACCACCTGGGAAGCTCCAAGTTATTGGAAAATAAAGACACAAAACAAATAGAAAAACAGTGACGATCAAATGGTTGTGGTACCTAAGGCGACACTGAAAATCCAGGGCGGAACTTTCAAAAGTTATTATCATTTAGTTTATGTAGTGGATGAACCAAAGGCCAGAAATCAGAAAGTACAACTATGGTACTTACCACCTTGTGACCTTTGGCAATCACATACCCTTGTTCAGCTTTCCTTTCTAAGCAGTGAGGATTAAGCAGTCATTTAATGGTCCATTTAGTATCTCTAATCAGGCTTCCCTGGTGGTTCAATGGTAAAGAACTTGCCTGCCAATGCCAGGAGACCTGGATTTGATCCCTGTATCAGGAAGATCCCCTGGAGAAGGAAATGGCAACCCACTCCAGTATTCTTGTCTGGGAAATCCCATGGGCAGAGAGGAACCTGGAAGGCAACAGTTCATGGGGTCACAACAGAGTCAGATTTTGATTAAACAACAACAGTATCTCTAATCAAAACAACCTTATCTCCAAACAAGTTAATTACAGGGGAAGTATCTATTTTGCGGAAAAACAAACAACTAATAATGGTGTTTTCTACTCTTGGAGGATCTTCTGGAAAAGAAAGTTACTCTGAAAGACACTCATGGGAATTAATTTTCTCCATCCTTTTGGAAATCTTACTCTACTCATGGCATATTGAGCTATATACTAAACTTCTGCAATAAGGATTTCATTTAGATTTAATAAGTCAGAATTACAAGCATTATTCAGCCTGATAGACTGATTAACAACACGTGCTTTGAAGTTCCTCAAATATGCACAAAAAAAAAGAAGAGAGAAGAATTTATAAGAAGAATGTCCAGACATGGAACGTTACTCTGTATTTTGTTTATTATTATTATTTTTTTGAGTTGAAATATCTTTCAAATGTTTAGTTCTGAATAAACAGAAAAACAGCAGGAGGATTAAAAAAAAACACAAGGCTGAATTTCAGTCACACAGATCTCAGCAAGAAGTAAAAATAAACTCTTAAAATGATGCTCCTTTTCCACAGCTCCCAGAGGCAGGTTTGGTAAAAAGTAATTTGGAAATAGATTCATCTTTTTGCCTTTCCCTGCTGATTCTGTAACTTCTTCCATATCAATTAAAGATTTCTGGGATTTTGCTTTTTTTTTTTCTTCCTTCCTCCCAGAGAGCCACCTAAGAATACAAATAGAAAAGAAGCTGTCTGGTAATTTTGCAATATCTTCATTTCAGGAAAACAGCACAGACTCATCACTTCAGAGTTTACCAGGTCCAAGCTCCCCCTTTATCAATGAAGTCTAGAGAATTGGGGTGCCCTGTGGGGTGGCACGGCTCCATTTGTGAACGCTGTAAGACTGATCATCGCTCATTCCAGTACCTTTTCCCCCAATACAGCAAGCTGCCTGCTGTCCCCAATCAAAGTAAGATGGTGTCCTTCGTAATTCACCATTGCAATAAATGCCTCTGGGGTTCAGCATAGAGTTAGACGGTTCAACCATGACAAGAGCTCCATGCAGTTGGGGCCTTACAAGTTCAGCACCTGAGAAAAATTAAGTGGGGAATTGAAAATCATATCCAGCTGGGCGTTAGCATGTGTTAAACAGGGTTTTGATGTTCAAGGGTTTAAGTGCGTGACTGGTACACCTCCGGGCAAGGCCCAGTCTTCCCTGAGAATCTGTTCTTGCTTTTCTTTCTTTTCTCCTCTAATCAATCCCAGTCAGTTTTCAATTCTCTTTCTTACTTTGCAAAGTGCCAGACAAATTACTGGTATCCTCTCTGAACCTCTGGTTTCTTGTGGGTTTCAGAACTCATACCCACTTGAGAATATGTCAAGGTAAATCTCACTCAAGACACATTTAATAACATTTTAGGAGCATAATTAAAACAAAGACCTTCAGTTAATTTTTATGGCTCTTCATCTTCCATTTTCTAATTCTCTTCTGGAATGTGGGTGTTTTCTTAATTCTTTACGTTTTCTCTAGAATTCTTCTGTTTTTCTTTAACAGCATATCTTCTGAACTATGAGTGGTCTCAATGTCTTAAGATTATGAATTCAAAGATACTGATATTCAACTGTTTTTGAAGCATAAAAATGGCAACTTCATTTGGTTCAACTTGATACATTGTAAAGCAATTTGGAATATACATATTTAAACAAAGATTTTTTTCCCTTAAAGTAGAGAAACTATGTAACAAAACCATGATTTTTATTGAAACTGGTAATACAGGAACTTTAAAGATTTAAAAAAAAATTCTGCTCAAGTGATTTCACTTGCTTGCTTATAAGTAACCTTATGCCTCAGTTTGCCCACAAAGCTCCTCATTTTGACTATTTAACGGCATTCTATCTGTTTTAGCATTTGCTTTGAATTCTTCTCAAAGTATTAACTGTTGCATAAACGGAATAACGCCACCTCATTAGCTTGTTTTTGGTAGACCTCTGCTTCGTATCTAACACCTCTGTTCTGACCCTTTCTAGTAGGTGTGAGCTACATACAGAGTGAACAGAGGTCTTAGTTTAATGTGCAGTCAATCACTGTTTTTAGACACAACTAGTACATATGTCCTTTTCAAGGGAGGGATGTCAGATGCTCATTGATCAAGTGAAAGGTGTTCAGATTTAAACAACACGGGTGGCTATATCTTTCTGGTCTTGAATGATGCTATGAGAGCCATTTGAATTTGCTGCCCCGGTGGCCACCTGGTTTGCTAGTCACTTGTGACCTGGCCTTGCCAGAAAGTGCAAGTGTTAGTTGCTCAGTCGTGTCTGACTCTTTGTGACCCCATGAACTGTAGCCCGCCAGGCTCCTCTGTCCATGGAATTCTCCAGGCAAGAATACGGAGAGGGTTGCCATTCCCTTTTCCAGGGGATCTTCCCAATCCAGGGATTGAACTCGGGCCTCCTGCCTTGCAGACAGATTCTTAACTCTCTGAGCCACCTTTGCCAAGACCTGAGAGATGCTGGAAGCTGCCAGGCTACCATTTGGCAGAACTGATCACAAACATGGGAAATTCTGTTAGGCATGTCTGAAGTATGTGTGAGCTAGAAGCTTGATGGTCTTGAGTAGATTGCATAGGATGTAGGGTGAATGCCTTCCCATGGAGATTTTGCCACCTTATATCTCTTTGTTTGGTGATGCTTTTTAAATTTTTATTTTTTTTGCAACAAGCCTTCTTGACAGAAATATGTTTAAAAGGAAGAAAAGTGCATGTGTCATGAAAATTTTAAGTACTAACTTTTCATTTTCAAGAAAGATGATGATGAATGTGTAACGTTCATAAAATGTTTGTCCACAATTACCAGCCACCCCAGAGGCTGTGTTGCCATTGCTGACCACATGGAAACAAGAAAACATGAATCTGCTGAGTAAGCATCAACTCCTAGGACAGAACGAGTAGTTTAAGAAGAATGTTCCTGAATGCAATGATTTAATATTAATAATTGAAGTCTAGATGGTGTGTTCGCATATAATAATGTGAAGCTTGGTTTTTTATGTGCACGTTGTAAATTATTGTGCATCTGAATTAATTTATCTTGTGTTTCAATTTCAAGTTTTATTCTGTGTGGAATAAAAAATTGAATTAATACTGTTCCTATGTTGGCTCCACTGATAGAGGAAAATACTATCTGTTAAATGACAGTTTTCTATTACTGTGATCAACTGGTTTCTTTTCTGAGCCATAGAATACAGAAAATTTGAGGGACTGTTTTCTCAATTCCGCAAAAATGGTACCTAAGTAGTTCCATGCCAGATGTGCACAGAAGCAGATGTGCATAGAACCAGGCAGCACTAACACTCCATTCTCTTAAAGAACCTTGGTTGAAAAAGTCCGAGTCACATGTTTCAAACTGAGAATCCGTAAAGATAATAATACCCCGAATCACCTTCCACCTACTCAAAGAATCAAGTAAAGCTTTTTGAAGTTCCATCTTTCAATGGTGAAATTTCTGACATTATTTTGGTTACTACTATAAGGACTGATGCTAATGCTGAAACTCCAGTACTTTGGCCACTTCATGGGAAGAGTTGACTCATTGGAAAAGACTCTGATGCTGGGAGGGATTGGGGGCAGGAGGAGAAGGGGACAACAGAGGATGAGATGGCTGGATGGCATCACCGACTCGATGGATGTGAATTTGAGTGAACTCCGGGGGTTGGTGATGACAGGGAGGCCTGGCGTGCTGCAATTCATGGGGTCACAAAGAGTCAGACATGACTGAGCAACTGAACTGAACTGATAAATTCAGTTAAAAATTCCAATATTGAGACAAAATCATGTGCTTTGTGATGGTATTACAATTGCAAAGTTTGGTAAAGAATACCCTCATAATACAGTCAGTGTTTTACATTCTCTATAAAAGAGAAACGTAAGCGGAATCAATGGGTATCGTATTCTTCAAATTGTGTCCATCCAAAAACAAGCCACAGTGTTCTACGGTCAAAATAGAAGCTATTACTGACAACATTTACAACTTTTTATAAGCATGGTTATAATAATTAAATTTATTTTTTCATTATGAAGCTGATGCTGGATATAAAAATGTAAATAAAAGGAGATATTTGCTTGCTATCTCTCATAAGTCAAAATGCACAAATGTTTAAACCTATGTAATTGACTTATATGTCCCATGTTGTTAGTCGCTCAGTCATATCCCACTCTTTGTGACGCCATGGAGTGTAGCCCACCAGGCTCCTCTGACCATGGAATTCTCCAGGCAAGAATACTGGAGTTGGTTGCCATTCCCTTCTCCAGGAGATCTCCCTATCCCAGGGACTGAAACCAGATTTCCTGCATTGCAGGCAGATTCTTTACCATTTGAGCCACCAGGGAAGCCCTGGTAAAGAGAAGCCATGTGAATTGACTTATGTGTCCCATAAAGTTACTGAATGTTTTTTTAAATGAGTTCTTTCATTTTGTTCTCAATCATTTGGACATGTTTTATTAAAGTTTTCAATAATTGGAACACCACAAAAACTCGAGCTTCTGAAAACATCAGCTTCTTTAAAGTTTAGAAAATTGCAATTACTAAAATCAAAATTTTCAGGCAGGAAGATCTTGAAAATTAATGCAAACACAGAACAGTTGATCTTGAATACAAATGTAGGGGCACATCTCCAGTGGGATTGTGAGAGCTCAAACTGTATAAGGTTTAATTCTGAACTTAAATGAGCCCTTGAAATATTTCAGTTTTGGGGAAGATTCTTTTACTAGAACTTTTATTTTTAATTAAATGCATTCATATTTTCTACCTGAATGGAAATGAAGTTGAGAAGAATTAAAGCTTTGCAGCATTTACACTTTGTGAATCTTTTTTTGTAAATATAAAAATTTAATGTGAATCATTCTTAAGTGTTGTAAATACAGACATCTTATTTGAAGAATTTGGTCCCATAAAAATATTTCTGAATGAAGGTAATTTAAGTGAAAACCAAAAGACTGAAACTTTGAAGATAATTTGAGCTGAAATGTTTATACATTTTCTCACAAAGAGTTAGAATTAAGAATATCCTCTATGAAATGCAAATCAAAACTACAATGAGGTACCATCTCACGCTGGTCAGAATGGCTGCTATCAAAAAGTCTACAAACAATAAATGCTGAAGAGGGTGTGGGGAAAGGGAACTCTCTCTTACATGGTTGGTGGAAATGCAAACTAGTACAGCCACTATGGATTACAATGTGGCGATTCCTTAAAAAACTGGAAATAGAACTGCCATATGACCCAGCAATCCCACTGCTGGGCATACACAGCGAGGAAACCAGAATTAAAAGAGACATGTGTCCCTCACTGTTCATCGCAGCACTGTTTACAATAACCAGGATATGGAAGCAACCTAGATGTCCATCAGCAGACGAATGGATAAGAAAGCCCTGGTACAAATACACAATGGAATATTACTCAGCTATTAAAAAAGAATACATTTGAATCAGTTCTAATGAGGTGGATGAAACTGGAGCCTATTATACAGAGTGAAGTAAGTCAGAAAGAAAAATACCAATACAGTATACTAACACATATATATGGAATTTAGAAAGATGGTAACGATGACCCCATATGCGAGATGGCAAAAGAGACACAGATGTGAAGAACAGATTTTTGGGCTCTGTGGGAAAAGGTGAGGGTGGGATGATTTGAGAGAATAGCACTGAAACATGTATATTACTGTATGTGAAATAGATGTCCTGTCTAGGTTCGATGCATGAGACAGGGTGCTCAGGGCTGGTGCACTGGGATGACGCTGAGGGATGGGATGGGGAGGGAGGTAGGAGGGGGGTTCAGGATGGGGAACATATGTACACCCATGGCTGATTCATGTGAATGTATGGCAAAAACCACCACAATATTGTAAAGTAATTAGCCTCCAATTAAAATAAATAAATAAATTAAAAAAAAGAATACCCTCTATGTAGCAGAATTTTCTCTGACCTCAACTGAGTAACCAATATTTTAAAAATAATAAGGTAAAAAGAGATGATTGACAATTCCAGTGACTTCAAATTTATTTAATAAAAATTCAGCTTTTAAGATGACTGCAGAAAGCTCACAACAAAATTAAATATAATAGTACCACCTTAAGAAAAGCAAATTCTCTAGAAACATATTTGTGTCACAGTTTTAGAGGCTGCTATAGCTAAGAAACTGATTAAGGTATTTCAAAACAAGCCAAGAATAAGATAAGTCAAACTCTGATATGTTTTTTTCATGTTCAGAAAATTGATTAAAAAAAGGTTTAAAATCTTTGCTTTAATGGACACAAATTCATGATTTTTTGTCTTTCACAGAAAAATTTGAAGGTATTTTTAAATAGAACTATTTTATGTATCTTTCAGTATTATAAAACTGATTTTTTTAAAATCAGTAACTAGCATGTGGAATGTTTTCCCTCTTATTTTTTCTGGCTCTGTACTTCTTTCAAGGCCAATTCAAACCTGGACTGGGCAGGAAAGGTGTCTCTGAGTTGTTACTCATCACAGATTACTCTTTACCTGAATGACCTTTGACTCCATTACCTTGCACTGAATTATCTTTTCATACTGCCTATGGCTTTTAGGTGATGTATGTCATGGCTTATAGCTTTTCTGTCCCTACATAAGGATTGGTGCTCAGAAAAGTGTGTTATTGAGAGCTATATTCCATACTACAGTCAAGGAAGAGATGCTGGATAATCTGGATTCTAGATGAGGTGTGGGGGTGGGCAGGATATAAAAACAATCTATGAGTGTGTCACATTAACAAATCACCTCTTGGTATAGTCTTCTTTCTAGCAGCGGAAAAAACTACTGCAATAATTCTGGTTCACAGAAGACAAGAAAGGCCAATTGGGAGTAAGGGTGGGAAAGTTGGTAAAAGCAAAAGTGGCTTTTACTTTAGTTGATGAAAAGGGATGAAAGATGAGGCTAGGAGGGAGATAGATAATATTAGCGACTTTGAGAGTAGATGCATTCTAGGATGGTCATTCGGCTTCTCAAATGGCGCTAGTGGAGAAGAACCTTCCTGCCAATGTAGGAGACATAAGAGACATGGATTCTATCCCTGGGTCAGAAAGATCCCCTGGAGGAGGAGGACCCAGGGCCCAGTGGATTCGCACTGGAGAAGGAAATGGCAACCCACTCCAGTATTCTCGCCTGGAGAATCTTATGGACAGAGGAGCCTGACAGGCTACAGTCCATGGGGTTACAAAGAGTCAGACATGACTGAAGCAACGTAGCACACATGCATGCAGGATAGTCATATTGGTGTGTGTGTGTGTGTGTGTTAGTCACTCAGTTGTGTCCAACTCTCTGTGACCCCATGGACTGCACCCCACCAGGCTCCCCTGTCCATGGAATTCTCCAGGCAAGAACACTGAAGTGGGTTGCCATTTCCTTCTCCAATGAGAATTATAGTAGTAATAGTTTAGTTGCTAAGTTGTGTCTGATCCTTGCGACCCCACAGACCGCAGCCTACCAGGCTCCTCTGTCCATGGGATTCTCCAGGCAAAAACACTTGAGTGGGTTGCCATTTCCTTCTCCAAGTCATATTGGTAAAATATGGTAACTTATAAAAATATGGTAGGTAAAAGAAAGAGTCAAAATCAAGGATATTAAAGAAAAGGAAGAGCACTTTTATTGCAATAGGAAAATATGGGAAAGAAAAAGTTGTTTTTATTTTGATAGTATTGTATTTTCAGTTCAGTTCAGTTCAGTCGCTCAGTCTTGTCTGACTCTTTGCAACCCCATGAATTGCAGCACGCTAGGCCTCTCGGTCCATTACCAACTCCCGGAGTTCACTGAGACTCACGTCCATCAAGTCAGGGATGCCATCCAGCAGTCACCATCTGCTGTGATTTTGGAGCCCCCAAAAATAAAGTCTGACACTGCTTCCACTGTTTCCCCATCTATTTCCCATGAAGTGATGGGACCGGATGCCATGGTCTTCGTTTTCTGAATGTTGAGTTTTAAGCCAACTTTTTCACTCTCCACTTTCACTTTCATCAAGAGGCTTTTTAGTTCCTCTTCACTTTCTGCCATAAGGGTGGTGTCATCTCCATATCTGAGGTTATTGATATTTCTCCCGGCAATCTTGATTCCAGCTTGTGTTTCTTCCAGTCCAGCGTTTCTCATGATGTACTCTGCATATAAGTTAAATAAGCAGGGTGACAATATACAGCCTTGACATACTCCTTTTCCTATTTGGAACAAGTTTTTTGTTCCATGTCCAGTTCTAACTTTTGCTTCCTGACCTGCATACAGATTTCTCAAGAGGCAGGTCAGGTCTGAGGCCAGAGGCAGCAGCAGGGAGGAGTTACCCCATGCCCCCACACCCGAGGCCAGGGGTGGCGGCCGGGAGGACCAACCCCACGTCCAAGGAGTCGTGGCTGCGTGGGCGCAGGAGGGCCTAGAGGAGCTATCCCAGGTTGAAGGTCAGGAAGGGCAGCGGTGAGGAGATACCCCTCATCCAAGGTAAGGAGCAATGGATGGGCTTTGCTGGAGCAGCCGTGAAGAGATACCTCACGCCCAAGGTAAGGGAAACCCAAGTAAGATGGTAGGTGTTGCAAGAGGGCATCAGAGGGCAGACACACTGAAACCATACTCACAGAAAACTAGTCAGTCTAATCACACTAGGACTACAGCCTTGTCTAACTCAATGAAACTAATCCATGCCCGTGGGGCAAGCCAAGACGGGCGGGTCATGGTGGAGAGATCTGACAGAATGTTGTCCACTGGAGAAGGGAATGGCAAACCACTTCAATATTCTTGCCTTGAGAACCCCATGAACAGTATGAAAAGGCAAAATGATAGGATACTGAAAAAGGAACTCCCCAGGTCAATAGGTGCCCAATATCCTACTGGAGATCAGTGGAGAAATAACTCCAGAAAGAATGAAGGGAGGAGCCAAAGCAAAAACAATACCCAGCTGTGGATGTGACTGGTGATAGAAGCAAGGTCCGATGCTGTAAAGAGCAATATTGCATAGGAACCTGGAATGTCAGGTCCATGAATCAAGGCAAATTGGAAGTGGTCAAACAAGAGATGGCAAGAGTGAATGTCAACATTCTAGGAATCAGCGAACTAAAATGGACTGGAATGGGTGAATTTAACTCAGATGACCATTATATCTACTACTGTGGGCAGGAATCCCTCAGAAGAAATGGAGTAGCCATCATGGTCAACAAAAGAGTCTGAAATGCAGTATTTGGATGCAATCTCAAAAATGACAGAATGATCTCTGTTCTTTTCCAAGGCAAACCATTCAATATCACAGTAATCCAATCTATGCCCCAACCAGTAACGCTGAAGAAGCTGAAGTTGAACGGTTCTATGAAGACCTACAAGACCTTTTAGAACCAACACCCCAAAAAGATGTCCTTTTCATTATAGGGGACTGGAATGCAAAAGTAGGAAGTCAAGAAACACCTGGAGTAACAGGCAAATTTGGCCTCGGAGTATGGAGTGAAGCAGGGAAAAGACTAATAGAGTTTTGCCAAGAAAATGCACTGGTCATAACAAACACCCTCTTCCAACAACACAAGAGAAGACTCTATACATGGACATCACCAGATGGTCAACACCGAAATCAGACTGATTATATTCTTTGTAGCCAAAGATGGAGAAGCTCTATACAGTCAACAAAAACAAGACCA
This sequence comes from Bos taurus, assembly GCF_002263795.3. Taxonomy (NCBI): domain Eukaryota; kingdom Metazoa; phylum Chordata; class Mammalia; order Artiodactyla; family Bovidae; genus Bos; species Bos taurus. The sequence continues at coordinate 31,706,958 of NC_037356.1, read as the reverse complement.
GGAGCTGACTGTGGCACAGATCATAAAGTCCTTATTGCCAAATTCAGACTTAAATTGAAGAAAGTAGGGAAAACCACTAGACTATTCAAGTATGACCTAAATCAAATCCCTTATGATTATACAGTGGAAGTGAGAAATAGATTTAAGGGCCTAGATCTGACAGCTAGAGTGCCTGATGAACTATGGGCGGAGGTTCGTGACATTGTACAGGAGACAGGGATCAAGACCATCCCCACGGAAAAGAAATGCAAAAAAAGCAAAATGGCTGTCTGGGGAGATCTTACAAATAGCTGTGAAAAGAAGAGAAGTGAAAAGCAAAGGAGAAAAGGAAAGATATAAGCATCTGAATGCAGAGTTCCAAAGAATAGCAAGAAGAGATAAGAAAGCCTTCCTCAGCGATCAAAGCAAAGAAATAGAGGAAAACAACAGAATGGGAAAGACTAGAGATCTCTTCAAGAAAATTAGAGATACCATGGGAACATTTTATGCAAAGATGGGCTCGATAAAGGACAGAAATGGTATGGACCTAACAGAAGCAGAAGATATTAAGAAGAGGTGGCAAGAATACACAGATCAGATCAGATCAGTTGCTCAGTCATGTCCGACTCTTTGCGACCCCATGAATCGCAGCATACCAGGCCTCCCTGTCTATCACCAACTCTCGGAGTTCACTCAGACTCATGGCCATCGAGTCAGTGATGCCATCCAGACATTCATCCTCTGTTGCCTCCTTTTCCTCTTGCCCCCAATCCCTCCTAGCATCAGAGTCTTTTCCAATGAGTCAACTCTTCGCATGAGGTGGCCAAAGTACTGGAGTTTCAGCTTTAGCATCATTCCTTCCAAAGAAATCCCAGGCCTGATCTCCTTCAGAATGGATTGGTTGGATCTCCTTGCAGTCCAAGGGACTCTCAAGAGTCTTCTCCAACACCACAGTTCAAAAGCATCAATTCTTCGGCGCTCAGCCTTCTTTACAGTCCAACTCTCACATCCATACATGACCACAGGAAAAACCATAGCCTTGACTAGACGGACCTTTGTTGGCAAAGTAATGTCTCTGCTTTTGAATATGCTATCTAGGTTGGACATAACTTTCCTTCCAAGGAGTAAGTGTCTTTTAATTTCATGGCTGCAGTCACCATCTGTAGTGATTTTGGAGTCCAGAAAAATAAAGTCTGACACTGTTTCCCCTGTTGCCCCATCTATTTCCCATGAAGTGATGGGACTGGATGCCATGATCTTTGTTTTCTGAATGTTGAGCTTTAAGCCAACTTTTTCACTCTCCACTTTAGAAGAACTGTACAAAAAATACCTTCACGACCCAGATACTCACGATGGTGTGATCACTCATCTAGAGCCAGACATTCTGGAATGTGAAGTCAAGTGGACCTTAGAAAGCATCACTATGAACAAAGCTAGTGGAGGTGATGGAATTCCAGTTGAGCTATTTCAAATCCTGAAAGATGATGCTATGAAAGTGCTGTACTCACTATGCCAGCAAATTTGGAAAACTCAGCAGTGGCCACAGGACTGGAAAAGGTCAGTTTTCATTCCAATCCCAAAGAAAGGCAATGCCAAAGAATGCTCAAACTACCGCACAATTGCACTCATTTCACACACTAGTAAAGTAATGCTCAAAATTCTCCAAGCCAGGCTTCAGCAATATGTGAACTGTGAACTTCCAGATGTTCAAGCTGGTTTTAGAAAAGGCAGAGGAACCAGAGATCAAATTGCCAACATCCTCTGGATCATGGAAAAGCAAGAGAGTTCCAGAAAAACATCTATTTCTGCTTTATTGACTATGCCAAAGCCTTTGACTGTGTGGATCACAATAAACTGTGGAAAATTCTGAAAGAGATGGGAATACCAGACCAGTATACCTAAAATGTGATGTGCTGACATTCACAAATAGAAATTGATTGAAAAGTTGTCAATGGGACAGTAGTGCAGAAAGGAAAGAATAGATTGGTGTAAGTAATGCTACATGATTTTTTTTTTTAGAGTCTCCTGTGGGTACATTGGGGCTTCCTTGGTGGCTCAGATAGTAAAGAATCTACTTGCCAATGCAGGAGACCTGGGTTTGATCCCTGGGTCTGGAAGATGCCCTGGGGAAGGAAATGGCTACCCACTCCAGTATTCTTGCCTGGAGAAGGCCACGGACAGAGGAGTGGGTGCGCTGCAGTCCGTGGGTACACTACTTCCAGCATTAGCTTTCATTGAAAGAACAATAGCAAGAGACCCTAGTGACTTTAAAATGAGGTTACTGATAACAATGTATGCTGGCAATCAAGGCATAATTAGCATTCAAAGATTTAGCATTAACTTAAAAGCATTTTGAAATAACCATATCTTATGTTCATAAAAGATAATATTTTAAAAGGCATTCTCCCTGGAGACACTGATTTTCTGATATCTTCATCTCTCAGCCATCTACAGAAGCATGGGGAAAAAATAAACCAAAGTATAAGTAAATGAGACAGAATGAATTTTATTCTCATCTATATATGGAAAACATGGAAATAATAACACATGCCTTTTCTAGACCACACTTTCAGATTATGAAAATGAATGAGAAAGGAGAGAAAGTTAACTTAGGCAAATAAATATGTTTGGAGTCTTTCAAATTTCTTGGCTTTTCTTATTTTTCAAGTGATTATTAAGAAAGGATTAGGGAGCCTCAGTATGTTGTGGATAAGGCTTTCAGAATTGGATTTAGGAAACTTGAGGGCTTTTTTTTGATCCCAGGCAAGATAGCAGTGACCCTGAAAAAAGCAATTCAGCCCTGGGTCTCAGTGTCTTCACCTCCCAAAAAAGTTGTGCTAGATGACAACTGAGTTACTTTCTGACATGTGATTGGAAAACCTGGGTAGTGATAATATGACCCACTTATCCAAATGGGAAGACGCAAGGGGTAGAAACCATGAGAGCAAAGGAACTGTCCAGGGTGCTTAGAAGCACTCGGTCCATTCATTCTCTGGAATTATGACCAGAAGCCACAATAAGACTCCATCTGTTATTCATCCAGCATTTCTACTATGTTAAATACATAGCAAACTATTCTGTCAGTATCAGTTCAGTTCAGTTCAGTCGCTCAGTCATGTCCGACTCTTTGCAACCCCATAAATCACAGCGCTCCAGGCCTCCCTGTCCATCACCAACTCCCGGAAATCACTCAGACTCATGGCCATCGAGTCGGTGATGCCATCCAGCCATCTCATCCTCTGTCATCCCCTTCTCCCCCTGCCCCCAATCCCACCCAGCATCAGAGTCTTTTCCAGTGAGTCAACTCTTTGCATGAGGTGGCCAAAGTACTGGAGTTTCAGCTTTAGCATCATTCCTTCCAAAGAAATCCCAGGCCTGATCTTCAGAATGGACTGGTTGGATCTCCTTGCAGTCCAAGGGACTCTCAAGAATCTTCTCCAACACCACAGTTCAAAAGCATCAATTCTTTGGCGTTCAGCCTTCTTCACAGTCCAACTCTCACATCCATACATGACCACAGGAAAAACCATAGCCTTGACTAGACGGACCTTTGTTGGCAAAGTAATGTCTCTGCTTTTGAATATGCTATCTAGGTTGGACATAACTTTCCTTCCAAGGAGTAAGTGTCTTTTAATTTCATGGCTGCAGTCACCATCTGCAGTGATTTTGGAGCCCTAAAAAATAAAGTCTGACACTGTTTCCCCTGTTTCCCCATCTATTTCCCATGAAGTGATGGGACCAGATGCCATGATCTTTGTTTTCTGAATGTTGAGCTTTAAGCCAACTTTTTCACTCTCCACTTTCACTTTCATCAAGAGGCTTTTTAGTTCCTCTTCACTTTCTGCCATAAGGGTGGTGTCATCTGCATATCTGAGGTTATTGATATTTCTCCCGGCAATCTTGATTCCAGCTTGTGTTTCTTCCAGTCCAGCATTTCTCATGATGTACTCTGCATATAAGTTAAATAAGCAGGGTGACAATATACACCCTTGACATTCTACTTTTCCTATTTGGAACCAGTCTGTCTGTCAGTATCAGGTGGATATAATTCAATATGAGTCTATTTCCTTTTGCTTAAGGGAAAAATTGCATATTTAGAATCATTTTGTTCTGTCTCCAATTTGTTGCTAGTCTTCAGACCAGTCATTCCATCCACTGGTTATTTAGAATAAGATCATTTCAGTTCAGTTGCTCAGTTGTGTTCAACTCTTTGTGATCCCATGGACTGCAGCATGCCAGGGATGGATGGTTGATGCCATCCAACCATCTCATCAAGATATCACAGTAGATTTCATGGCATGTTTGGAACATTGATTTTTCAAGAGTAATCTTGGGAGAGGTGAGAATGTGTATGCTCTTAAAGAAGTGGAAGGGACAGAGACGGGAAAACACACCTTTGACCAAGGTACAAAAATGAAGATAAAGGAAAGAGGAAGAGGGAGGCTTCTAAGACAGACAAGGGAGCTAATTGTAATTAAGAAATCCTCAGTTGCTTGACCAGACCACACTGAAGGTGTTTGTGGATGAGTGTGCATGGGCTGTGTTAGCTTGTCACAGCAGAACCTGTTACTCCAGCACGAGTTGCCACAGCTTCTTGCTGACAGCCTACTTCGGGGCAGGGAAAGGTGCATTGAGAACCTGCTGCTGGTGAATCTTAGTGAGACATAAGCCTACTGGGTGGAAAGAAGGGATGTGAGAACTCCTTGAAGTTGCAATACTCGTACCAAATCTGTATCTTATTCCTTTCTAAGATTGAAGAAAAGGTGCATAAGCAGTCATCTTTCGGGCAGTGTCCAAGCTAAGGCCTAGGGACTGAGGATCTGAAGTTGTGGGCTTAGTGTGACTGGTAGAGATCTTAAGAGAAGTGTGATGCTCAAAGTGGCATGGCAGCATCACTGAGGTCACACTGGCACAGAGGACCCCAGAGGAGAGGAGTTTAGTACGAATTAGACAGTGTCCGAGTCTCCTCTTAGCGCAGATGAACTTTGGTCTCAGCAGGTTTGGAGAGTGCATAAAATAACCAAGACAGAAGCCCTGCCGCTGCTGCTGCTGCTGCTGCTGCTGCTAAGTCACTTCAGCCATGTCCAACTGTGCGACCCCATAGACGGGAGCCCACCAGGCTCCTCCGTCCTTGGGATTCTCCAGGCAAGAACTCTGGAGTGGGTTGCCGTTTCCTTCTCCAGAAGCCCTGCTGCATGGACTCATTAAATGGGAAGAATGAATAGGAATTTACCCCTTAGGCATATAGATGCCAGACCACTTCTCAGGTCTGCTGAATACCAGATTACCGCAGGGAACTGGGGAGGAGGAAGGGAAAGGGTGCTCAGAAATTATGAGAATGACGGACTGAAAGATTTGTGATTCCATTTGCTTAGTCTGAGAACCAATGGGAGGGGATATTTGGGAAGAGAGCTGTTTAGCGCCTTTTTTTTTTTTTTTTAGCATATTGAGTTTGAGATTTTTACATCATCAAAGAAGACTGTGCAGCAGGTGGTCAGAGCATGAATTTGAATTTTGCTTGAGAAACAGCCTCAGGATGATACAACACCCTGCATCCTGACTTTGATTTTCCTCCTACCTGTAAGTCTCTTGAGCATTTTTTTCTTTTTTCTCCAGCAATTTCTTTGATATTTATCCCAAGTTTTAGTGTCTTTGTAGCTGGGAGGTTTTCAGATTCTCAGTTAGTCATATATTTGGAAGCAGCCTTGGCATGTTAGGCACGTAATCAATACTATAGGGTAAATGAGTAAAGTGAAACCGAGGGTTATGAGTACATTTGATGGGAAGATTAAGTGAAAATACCGGCTGATAGAAAAGTAAAAATACCTGGCAGAGTCACCAGCGTCGCTGAGTGACAGAAAGGAAAGGGGAGGACACGGGGGTGTTCAGCTGCAGTGAACAAGGAAAGTGATCTGAGATTTGGAGGAGTACTGGAGGATTGTTAGGTCAGTTGTTTTTTAAAAAAAAATATTTATTGGAGTATAGTTGATTTACAATGTCATGTTTCTGCTGCATAGAAAAGTGAATCAGTTACACGTATCCATATCGTTTAAGGATTCTCTTTCCACGTAGACCATTACAGAGTATTGAGCAGAGCTCCCTGTGCTATACAGTAGGTCCTTATCAGTTATCTGTGTTAAATATAGTAGTGTGCATATGTCAATCCCAATCTTCCACTTTATCCCTCTCCCCCTTACCCCGTGGTAACCATAAACTTGTTTTGTACATGTGACTCTATTTCTGGTCACTTTTAAGAAGCCCAGTTTCTATAGGTGATGAAAGAAGAGCCCGGTGACAAAGGTTTGGGGAACGCGTGGGAGGAGAGCGAGAAATGTGGCTGAGAAGAGAAGGTGAGAGGTGAAATAGCAGTTTGTGTGGGAAGCAGATTTGGGGAGAGTTTCTTGAAGATAAGGGAGCCCAGAAATTGGAAGTTTTATTCTCACCACCACTAAGTGTTATCTAGAGTTTCAGGATAAAGCAAACTTTGTTGATTAACTGACTTTGTTGATATCGGATCTTAAATGGTTATTAAAATTTGTGGTCTTGTGCATGAAAAGATGACACCTAAGGGCATAGATCGGAGAAGGCAATGGCACCCCACTCCAGTACTCTTGTCTGGAAAATCCCATGAATGGAGGAGCCTGGTAGGCTGCAGTCCATGGGGTCGTTGAGGGTCGGACATAACTGAGCAACTTCACTTTCACTTTTCACTTTCCTGCATTGGAGGACGAAATGGCAACCCACTCCAGTGTTCTTGCCTGGAGAATCCCAGGGATGGGGGAGCCTGGTGGGCTGCCGTCTATGGGGTTGCACGGAGTCAGACCCGACTAAAGCAATTTAGCAGCAGCAGCAAGGGCATAGATTAGAAAATACGATAGGGATCTAAAGCTTTATACTGTTTAAAAACACAGTTAAATCCCCTACCTATGAACCTTCAAGCTGCAAACTTTCAAAGGCGCGAACGTGCATTCGTATGTCCAGTCTCTAACTTAGGTCGTGTGTCTGACGTGCATGGTCAGGTATGTGCATCCTCTACAAATGGCTGTGCTTTCGTTTACTTCACTGTACAGTACAGTGTATAGAGTGGGCTTCCCTGGTGGCTCAGCGGTAAAGAATCCGCCTGCCAGTGCAGGAGACACAAGGTCGATCCTTGGTTCAGGATAATCCCCTGGAGAAGGAAATGGAGGCAACCATTTGCCTCCACTGGAGGTGATTTATTAAATAAGGCAATAAAAATACTGGAGGCACCCCACTCCAGTATTCTTGCCTGGAGAATCCCATGGACAGAGGAGCCTGGTGGGCTACAGTCCATGGAGTCACAAGAGAGTCGGACACGACTTAGTGACTAATCAATAGCACCTGTATAAGGCACAGTGGTGCAGCCTCTTTATTTCAAGCCCAGGATGTCTGGAAGCAGGCACAAGAGCAGCGGTGATGTAGCTGGTACGACTGTACTTTTCAAGGTTCTGCACTGTAAGATTAAAAAATGTTTTCTTTATTTTTTGTGTTTGTTTTTTTATGTATTACTCGTGTGAAAAATATAAACCTAATACAGCACAGTACTATATAGCTGATTGAGTTAGTTGGGTACCCAGGCTGACTTTGTTGGACTTCTGAACAAACTGAACTAAGGAACGAAACTCATTCAAATGTAGGAGCTCAAATGTAGCAGACTTGCTCTTCTCTTAGCACTTCTTATCCTCTTTTGCATAACTTACAGATGATTACAGAACTTCAGAGATGCTGGTGAATCGAGCTGTATACATTTGAACTATCCTAATTTTAATGTTAAAATGCAAACAACATCTAACAGCAAGGTGCTAAGCATGGGTGAGCTAGAGGGTTTGGAGAAGAGCCTGTATTCACTTTCCCGAGCTCTCGTAAGAACTCTTGAATATTTACTCAAGGGGATGTCATAGTTTGATTTTGTCCAGGAATATTTAGTTCTACTCAGAGTTCATTAAACCCAGCTGTTTGCTCAAAGCACCAGCTGAAGGAAGTGGCAGAAGTGGTGACAGAAAGGCAGAAATAGAAGACCAGAAAAGGTGAGAAAGCAAGTGTAAAACAAGAGGGGTGATCACAGTTTCAAGCTGTGTATATCATTTGTTTACTCTTGAATTCTGCGAGTAGGTGATTTATTAAATAAGGCGCTTTGCAATTACACCGCTGACTTCTTCACCAAAAATAGGACAGGGCTGGTTTGAACTTTCTGGAAATCTCATATAAATTAGCATCAGATGCCTCTGTTGTCTTCTGACTGTGTAAGGTTTTGAACTCTGTCCGTTCCTACTAAGCTCTTTGGCTTCAGGGCCACTGACACACTCTTCTCACCATCAGCCTGGCAGAGGCCATCAGGGCCCAGTCTCTAGTGGGGTGGCGAGGCCCCCAGTCTCTCTGGTGACAAACAAAGCCAAGTGCTACAAGGAATCACCATGCCATGTGGTGGCCAAATGCTGTGAGACCTAAAGCTGCTGTGGTAGTCTGCTGTTTGCTAGGATAAGACTAATTAGGGAACAGGATAAACATGCATGTTGCTTTGGGATAAGTGGAGGACAGTCAACTGAGGCCAGGCTTTCAGCCTGTCTCACAGCCATCGCTTACCCCCAGGGCCCATGTAAACACACACACTCACACATGCTTAATGAAAACTTGTCTCCAGCCCCAGATCGAGCCAGCAGAGAGTACAGAAGGCAAAGACACAGTAAAATTCCTTTTCTTCAATTCTCAAATTCCGTTACACCATCTAAAGAAACAGATCCTATTATAACCTGTGCTTGAAAGTTGGATAACAGCAAGATGAAGTGGCAAATGCATTTCTACTTAGGATGTAAACTGAAGAAAATAGTTAAATAATTTTCCACATGGAAAAATCGATGCAGAATGCATGAATTCTTTCAAGCTTATTCGACAGTGGTGTTACTGTTTTTTTTCTGGGGGGCATGGCTATTTTCAACAGTCTGATGAAAAACTATGGATAGTTTCCCCCAGACATATGCATGCATACTTACACACACACAAACATACACACATACCCATAGATGGAGAGAGAACTTTGGATGCTGTTTCAAAGGGACTGTTCTTTCTCTGTAGCTTATTTATGGACCAATTTATGGGTTTGGGATAAGATGTCCTGGCATAGTATATCATGATTAGGCACTTGATGGACAGTATTTCTAATTTTTGTAACCATACTGAACAGTAGGGACCACGTGTGGTCAGTCTGACTCTTGGAGACCCTGTGGACTGGAGCCCGCCAGGCTCCCCTGTCCATGGGATTATCCAGGCAAGAATACTGGCGTGGGTTACTGTGCCCTCCTCCAGGGGATCTTCCTGACCCAGGGATTGAACCTGTGTCTCTTGTGTCTAACCTGCATTGGCAGGGGGGTTCTTTACCACTATCCTGTCTTTTATAGAGGAGAAAGTTGAGGCTAAGGGAGAGAAACTTAGTTGGCAGGAAAAGAGTATTTCCTAGTGTTTAGGAGCCCAGACTCTGTGGGCAGGTTGCTCAGGTTCGAATCTTGTTTTCCCTCCACTTACCAGTTAGAAAATTCTGGGTGAGTTTCTCATCCCTTGGTGTGTTTCCTCAGCCATCAGTGAACATAATGATGGGAGGTAACTTCATAAACTCTGGCTGTTGGTGTTTAGTCACAAAGTTGTGTCCGACTCTTTTGTGAACCCATGGACTATAGACTACCAGCCTCCTCTGTCCAAGGGATTTCCCAGGCGAGAATACTGGAGTGGGTTGCCATTCCCTTTTCTAGGGGATCTTCCTGACTCAGGGATTGAACCTGGGTCTCCTGCGTTGGCAGGTGGATTCTTTCCCACTGAGCCACCAGCGAAGGTCCCATAAGGTCTTATGAAGATTCAATAATACAAGACATGCCAAGTGCTTAGAACATTGACTGGCACGTGGTGAGCACTAAATAATTGTTGGAATACTATGGTTAAAGACCACAAAGCTAGTAAGTAGAGGATCCAAGAATCAAACTAAGTTCTGTCTGGCTGGAGCCAGACCCCTAATGCCACCACACACATTTTCAAACTTGTTTTTATGTTTGTCCTTTGGCAAATCATATAATGCTTCCAAATTTTAGTTTCTGCATCCATAAGATACAGATGATGATAGTAATAGTAAAGCACCTCCTTCCTTTTGGGGAGGATTATATAAGACCTGGCTTCCCTGGTGGCACAGATGGTAAAGCATCTGTCTGCAATGTGGGAGACCTGGGTTCAATTCCTGGTTTGGGAAGATTCCTTGGAGAAGGGAAAGGCTGCATACTCCAGTATTCTTGCCTGAAGATTCCATGGACAGAGGAGCCTGGTGGGCTATAGTCCTGGGGTTGACAAAGAGTTGGATAGGACAGAATGACTAACACTTTCACTTTCACATATAAGATACCAGTAAGTACAGTTGGGTAAACTGTTAGGCGCTGTGCCTATATTCATTGTGATTAAAGAACCAATTTGTGGACTTCTCTGGTGATCCAGTGGTTAAGACTTCACCTTCCAATGCAGGGAATATGGGTTCTCCCTGGTTGGGGAACTAAGATCCCATATGCCTCCTGACCAAAAAACCACAACATAAAACAGAAGCAACATTGTAACAAATTCAATAAAGACTTTAAAATACAAAAAAGAAAAAAAAGAAAAGAATTTGACTCAAAGCAAAGAGTCTTATGTTTTCCCTTCTACGTTTATTGTAAATAAATTGGCACTCACCTCCAAATCTACTTAAAAGACACAAATCACTGGAGGTGATCACAATTATGAAATGAGCACTCCATCATCTTAATGACTCTCAAAGTGGGATAGAAAAGAGAGGTCAGCACTCCTCTGGACCTTCAATAACATTTGCCTAAGGTGGGTAGAAAAAACAAAAAGTGCTTTTATTAAAACAAATATTAGGGAATCACATTTATGTTTATGCCAAAACCAAGAGACCACAGTAGTATCCAGCAAGTTCATTATGTTGGCAGAGAAACTTATATTTTGTTAAACATCGAGTTCATTGTCCTTAGCTGGAATGCATGATTTCAGTTAGTTTTCAAAAGGTCAGTTTATTTCAGGGAGTAATATTTCTGCAATGCGAAGAATCAGAGGCCAAAAGGGGAAAGAGGACATGGCCTGTAGAATAGATTACATCCCTTTCTGGAGTCCCCGAGGGAAGCTTAGAAATGAAAGCTTAGCTGTGCTGAAGTGGAGACTTGCACAGTGCAATGGAATGATGATGTTGCAAGAGACTCATCAAATTTAGTTCTATCTTGCTCACAGAGTCCAATTCCCTTAGATATCAATTCAGGTCTTTCTGCCAATTCTTGTCCATCAGCCCTTTTGAAAAATAATGCCATTTGATGACCAGGTGTATGCATGCATGCATGCTAAAGTGCTTCAGTCGTGTCTGACTCTTTGCAACTCTACGGACTGTAGCCTGCCAGGATCCTCTGTCCATGGAATTCACCAGGCAAGAATACTGGAGTGGGTTGCGATGCTCTCCTACAGGGGATCTTCCCTACCAAGCGGTCGAACCCACGTCTTCTGTGTTGCAGGCAGATTCTTTACCGCTGAGCCACTGGGGAAGCACTGACCAGTCATATGCTGAGTGCCTAATATGTACGAGGTGTGTACACTAGTCCAAGAGGAAAGACACTGTTTCTTCCCCAAGTTGTTCAGCCTGATGGAAGAGACCATGCTGCCAAAAACCCATCTCAGGTCTTGCAGTACATCTCTGTTGAAGGGTTGAATTCATGGCAATAAAAGTATAATGTGCTATAGGAAAAATGTTGCTAGGAAATGCGCTGTTTTTGTGGCAGGTGGTCAGGGAAGAATTACCAAGGGCAGCAATATATGCACAATGTTGGTAGAAATGTAGGAATTTGCTGGGTGAGAAGTGAGTGGGAGTTGGAGGGGAAGAGTGAACCTGCAGATTGGGCTAAATGCCCACCAAGCAGCAACAGATGCCCGGACAAACTGTCACTGCGTTAATGTTCTCCATAAGAGAAAGTGCAAGTTCATGCTGTCCTTTGGAGGAGTCCCATGAATTGTCACACGAGTCATCTCTTCCTTTTCTTGTTTTTTGTTTTGGCCACGCCACGTGGTATGCAGAATCTGAGTTCTCTGGAGTACCAGAGGAGTCTCTTTTATTTTTTGTCCTTTTTTCATCTCTTTCATTTGTCCTTTCAGCATTTCACATCCACAGGAAATTATTGACGTTCTGTCCACGTGAGCAGAGAGTTTCTGTTCTATATCTGAGTCGGCTATTAAAACCCAGTCCCCACTCCGCCCCAAGGGTCGAGTTCACACCCTTCATTTCACCACCTACGAGTTCTTCTCTTTGGTGCTGCCTTCTTCCACGAGTGACTAAGGGCTGGGAGGTCGAGCGGCTGAGGCTAGGAGCATCACAGAGCTGGGGCTGCTGCAGGGGCAGGATACAGGGTTGAGCCAGCACTCACCTGAATGGGGGCCAAGTGGCTGCTGGAACCAGCATCTTCAGGAAAGACAGGCGAGAACCACAGTGGCTGGTCTGCAGCCAGAATACCTGGCCATAGAGTGGATGAAGGAAGGGATCCAAGACGGGAAACTAAGTGACCTACGGGAAGTTTGCAGAGGCCATTGGAGAGGATGGCAAGTCTGGAGGAATTTCCTGGGCTGGTTTGGATACTTGTGATGCTTTGGAAGAATTGCCTGAGGCCTCCTTCAGGGATGGAGGAGATCAGTAAAGGGATTAATTTATACACAGGATGGTTAGAACCTCTTTTGTGAGCTTCTATGCTATGGTACACTGTGAGTGTCTATCAAGCTAGTAATCAGTTCTTTTCTTTCAACTTTGTATTTTGTATTGGAGTACAGTTGATTAACAATGTTGTGTTAGTTTCAGGTGTATATCAAACTAATTCAGTTCCATATGTATATAAATGTATCTATTCTTTTTCAAATTCTTTCCCTATTTAAGTTGTTACATAATACTGAGTAGAGTTCCCTGTGCTATACCTAAGGTCCTGGTTGGTTATCCATTTTAAACATAGCGATTTCTTAATGCCTGTATCCCTAATGGCAGGAACGGTGGCTGTTGCACCTTTGAGACTATGTTCTCAGTACTTAGCTCCATAGGCTCTCAATTAGTATTATTGAACAATTCATGGGATGGGTGGGTGGGTGGCTGGCCTGGCTCTCTCGTCTAGCCCTGTAGGTATGTAATTGGTGGTTTTGTTGAGATGGGAAGGAGAGGTGAAATCTTGATTAAAACTTGGATCCATTGGAGCTCTTTCCCCAAGGAAAGGAAGCTGCTGCCTTTTGAAGTGGTACTGAGGGGCCTGAAGAGAACCTTGCCCATTCATCGTTCTACCAGAGAACATGATCCTCCCCTGAACTTCCTGCTCCCACAGATGAGGACTGGGGGTTTTTCTTTGTGTAGCAGACGCTCAGGAAATGCCTGTTGATTTGACTTTTCAATGTGCCATACAAGAAAACAAAAGGCAAGACATTTGAGATTTTTCTGAAATGAAGGAAGCAATTTGGATAAAGGTCATAAGAAGGAAGAGGACTTTTTTACTAGCACAAATTTAGACTTGGAAGTTAGCCTCACCCTCATTTCATTGATACGTGTGGGGATCCTGAGACCCAGTGGGTGAAATTCTTCTCTCAGCCACACAAACACATAATGTTTGTGTGTCTGTGCATCACATATGTTGGTTTTTATTTGCACACCCAACACTTGAACCCAACTTCCTGATCGCCTCTTAGACTCAGACTTTCTCCTTTCTCAGGAGGAAGAAGGTAGGCATGTCTGTCTATGACCAAATGTGGTGAAGGTAGCTAAATAAGAAGCCCAGAATATGCACCTTATTAGCTCTGATTTCCTCTTCACTTTGAAGTCCTCTCCAAGGCTTTGAGAGTTTTCTTTTATTCATCCACATGCAGCTCTGTACCCCCAGACAGCTCTCCAGCTCCACACACATACGTATCTCTGATTCTAAGACAGCTTTGATGGATATCCGTGAGACCACATGTTCCTCCATTCATGCTTTTCCCTTCTTTTAAATATTTATAAAGGTTCACAAGCAGAAATAAAAGTCCTTCAGATTCAGAGCCAACTAAAAATAGCACCTCCATTCCTTGCCAGGCAATCTGGCATCAATCAAGGCCATCGGAAAGATGCTAGGGAGGAAAGAAGAGGAGCTGATAACCATTTTATCCAGCTTTTTTTTTTTTAAGTTATCCCCCTCTGTTATTAATAAGTTAGCAGGACAGACATCTTGGGATGCAACCCAGATGTTTTCTGGGTTCCCACTGCTGAAGATAGCTGTTGCTTCAGGGTTTCTCTGATAAAATGTGTCCATGTGGAGAGAGGGCTTTGAACTAGCTAACTGCCAGCGGAGTCTAGTTGTTGGGCAAGGGTAGGATGGGTGGAATCTTCAGGATGGGATGGGGACCCTGTGAATTCTCTAGAAAACCACTACTTCTATTTACTGGGTTTAGGCTTGCTTTGGGTCATGTATCTGGAGAAAGGAATGGCAACTCACTCCAGTATTCTTGCCTAGAGAATCCCACGGACAGGGCAGCCTTGTGGGCTACAGTCCATGGGGTCACAAAGAGTCAGATGCGACTGAGAGACTTTCACTCACTCACTCACACTTGGGGTCATGTATACGGAGCTGTCACTGACTCAGTGATAGCTATTGTATAGCTCACTTGTCAATACTGGGTTTCTTTTTCAGTCTTGCAGTTTCCCAGAGCTCTAACATTGGGAAACTGGACAGTCATTCATCTGCTCTGGGATTGCCCCTTCGTTAGCTCTGGCAGACAGATTTTTGAAGTTTTCCCTTGGGATTCAGGTCTCTTCCTCTGTCCTTGGGTGCTGATGTAGTTGGTGAAGGCCCTTTTCAGAGAACTACCAACCCTAAATTCCAGCCACCTTTCTCTGAAACATTATTTTTGGATTATGATGCATTCTTTTTTATTTTTTTTTCTGCTGCTTCTCAAAATTTTGGTTTATGTGTTCAAAAGTTTTGACTTTTGATACATTTATCACTGACAAGGCTTTTAAGGGCAGATTTACAAATTTAATGCCTTGAATTTGACTCTTAGATTTGATCTGAATCAACTAGTCTCTCGGAGAAGGCAATGGCACCTCACTCCAGTACTCTTGCCTGGAAAATCCCATGGACGGAGGAGCCTGGTGGGCTGCAGTCCATAAGGTCGCTGAGGGTCGGACATGACTGAAGCGACTTAGCAGCAGCAGCAGCAACTAGTCTCTGCGAGCGTGCTAAGTCACTTCAGGTCTGTTCAACTCTTTGGGACCCTATGAATTTGTGGCCCACCAGGCTCCTCTGTCTATGGGATTCTCCAGGCAAGAACACTGGAGTGGGTTTCCATGCCTTCATCCAGGGGATCTTTCTGACCTAGGGATTGAACTCACATCTCATGTCTCTTACATTGGCAGGAGGATTCTTTACCTCTAGTGCCACCTGGGAAGCCCACTCTCATCAGGAAAGTGCATACAATTATTACTACTGCCTGAATGGTAATAAAACAGAAGGGACAGAGAGTGATGAGTACAAAAGAGAACAACCCTAGGTAATAGCTCGAGGTTTTATCCTGTTATACAATCGATAGTATCTTTCTCTTATCTATTTATTCCTTTTAATTCAGAAATAGTCACTGAGAAGGAGAAAGGAGAAAAACAGTTCTTTATATGTGGATGGATATGGGTCTGCAGTGGGGAAACAGAAGTTTGAAACGTATTCAAATCTGAGCCAGGTAAGTGACTTTATTAAGCATCTACACCATCCATACTGCGTGCTTGGTTTTCCCCTCAGGAACGTTTATTTCTTTGGCTCCAGCTGAACTGACTGAAGGAAAGAAGAGGTGCTTGCAATCTTTTTCACTATTTAATTTGCTATATATATATATATATATATATATATATATATTTGGTTCAGAAGCTGAATGCCTTTCATGGTCACAAATAAAAGTGGAATAGGTGAGGGGTTCTTAATTACACTCACTTCCCATTTTCCATTACATGAGCTGTTTTAAGCCAGAGAGCATGTGGTCGAGACCTTATCTTTATGGTATTTTCTGTTTGTTTCCCTACAATAGAAAAAAAGTTTACTGAAGCTTATAAAATTAAGGGAAGATATGGGTGGGTGTGAAAATGGGTTAAAAGACCTAGAGAACCATTTCCTTGGAAGGAAAACTAGAGTGGTTGTTATTGATGAAGCTAATCACGGAAATATGCAGGCTTAAACATATTAGAACTTTTCTCTGTGTCACTTGCTGTCCCCTCACTGATGGATTTCAGCTCACATCACTTCTCAGTGTCTTGAGGTTATTTCACAACATTATGTGATACTTGCTTTTGTGCAAATACAGGCTTCTGTTGTCTCCTTGATGTAGATTGGAAGAGCTGTTTATTGGTTTCACACAGGCCACCTCTTGTGTTGAAGATTCGTGGAATTACTATTGCCTTTCTCTCTGACTCTCCTTCAGATTCCTGAAGCAACGTCAAGCAACGTCAGTTTCTTCATGCATCTGTAGCACTCAAGAGCATGTTACTTTCATTTTCCCAGTTTTACTGAGAAATAATTGACCTGCATCATTGTATAAATTTAAGGCATATATTAAAGTGGTTTGATTTATGCTCATTGTAAAGTGATTACGATAGGTTTGTTATTCATCAACTCATATAGAAATGAAAAAAAATAATTCTCCTCTCAGAGAACTCTCAGAGTCTACTCTCTAAACAACTCGATACATACCACACAGCAGGGTTAACTACTGTGGCCACGCTGTACATTACATCTCAGCATTTATCTTATAACTGGAAGTTGGTGCCTTTTGCCTGCCTTCCTCCAGTCTTCCTCTTCCCTCCATTTTACCTTTCGATTATGTGATCCATGGATACTTTCTTCTGCTATAGAAACCCATCCACTCGATATACTGTTGTCGTCGTTCATTCACTCAGTCGTGTCTGACTCTTTTGCATCCCCATGCACTGTAGGGTTCTCCGTCCATGGGATTCTCCAGGCAAGAATACTGGAGTGGGTTGCCATTTCCTCCTTCAGAGGATCTTCATGACACAGGGATCGAACCTGTGTCTCTTATGTCTCCTGCATTGACAGGCGGGTTTTTTTTTTTTTTTTTTACCTGGGAAGCCCTTTCTCAGCAGTTAACATGTATAATCCTTTCTCAGAGTTCTCTTGTGTCCAGATCTCAGCAGGAAACAAAAGGAGTGCTTGAATTGGGCAGTTAGAGTGGAGTAGAGGACAGCTCATAAATGTGTGCACAGAGTGTGGGAACAGCACAAGAAATGTCACAACACCATAGGCTTCATAAGACTAGGCTGTTGGCCTCCCCAGAGGCGTGAGGGTGCTAGTGGGTTCTGGAACCCAGGCACAGAGAGCTGAAGTGGAGAATGATAGACCCTCAGTCCTGCTCCTGTTGATGCCACAGGAGTAAAAAGGAATCTGTATCGGGATTTCCCCAGTGGTCCAATGGTTAAGACTTCGCCTTCCAATGCAGGGGGTGTGGGTTCTATTCCTTGTCAGTAAGCTAAGATCCCACATGCTTCACAGCCAAAAAACCAAAACATGAAACAGAAGCATTGTTATAACAAATTCAATCAAGACTTTAAAAGTGGTCCACATCAAAAAAAAAAAAAATCTTAAAAATAAAAACAGAATTATTATCTTGGCCTCATTCTCCTCTTCTGTATGAGCTCCCTGATGATCAAACACGAGAGGAAGCCTGAGGGGAGGTGAGCATTGGCAGCAGTGTGCACGGCTCAGCCTTCCAGGGCACAAAGTAGGGTGGAGAAGGGGGCGGGGAAACGAAGGGGAAAAAAAAAAAATCCATCTTCATTCCGGGCCAGGGATGGGATGTACTGGCCTTGAAAAGTCATTTGGCAGAGACATGTACAGTTTCCAGAAAACACCCATGCTCCCCAAATTTCTCAACCCCTTTTTGCCAGGTGAGGTCATGTGGCTAGTTCTGAAAAACGGACAGCGAGTGGACGTCGTGTGTGTTACCTCTGGGCTGAAACACATAAGGGGCAGCACTGGACCCTGTGGCTTCCTCTCTCTTCGCTCTGCAACGTGGAGGCTGTGTGTGCTGTAGAAGAGTATTGGAGAAATAGGTTGGAGCGTGAACCACCTCCCGAAGGAGAGGCGGCCTGGAGAGACGCTGGGCCTGCAGCAGACTTTGCGTAGTTAGAGATAAAACTTTGTGGGTGGGCTACTGAGATTCTGGGGGCTAATTTCTTCCTGCAGAATAACTTATTCATCCTGACTAACACAGCTAGGAAACTTCTGGCCTCAAACACTGATCTCTCAAAAATGAAATTGACTAGTTCCATATACTGAAGAAGACTTTACCAGTATAGGAGGCTGTGTGACGCATTAAGAAAGAAGACCGACCACTGCCAGCTGGATACTTCTTTCCATGAGACTGCCGTAGGCGTTTACTGATCCTTGAGTTCTTATCCCTCAGTTTGTTTGATTATCCTGTTTCTGAACGTGATTCTTCCCCAGTTTCCCCCTCCTCACACTTCCCATCCAGATGTAAGCAAGTTAGGTACTGCTTCAGAAATCCCCACCTCCTTTTTTGAGGCTAACAGTTACTATTTTCTTTGTTTAAAATGTATTTTATCAAAGTATAGTTGATTTCGGACAAGGCAATGACTGATTTACAATGTTGTGTTTATTTCTGCTGTACAGCAAAGTGATTCAGTTATACATATGTATATACTCTTTTTCACATTCTTTTCCATTATGGTTTCTCACAGAATATTGAATATAGTTCCCTATGCTCTACAGCAGGACCTCATTGTTTATCCATTCCGTATATAATAGTTTGCATCTGCTGATCCCAAACTTCCAGTCTGTTCTTCTCCCAGTTCCCCTTCCCCCTTGAGGACTAGAACCACAAGTCTGTTCTCTGTCTGCAGAATCACTGCCTCTTGAAATATACCAGTCAAATTAATTGCTTGATGATAACCTAGAAACACATTATCAATTTGAAATCATAGAATCTCCCTACAGACTATGGGAAGAACTTGGATTTTGCAGCCAGCCCTCCCAGTGTTTGAGTTTCATTCCAGTCACTTATTAACTCTGTGACCTTGTGTATATTATTTAACTGAGCTTTAATTTCTTTTTCTCATCTGTCAAAGGAGGTTTTATTATCACTTTTATCAAAGTAGGATAAAACCTACTTTGCAAGATTATTGTAGGCATTTAAAAAGATAAGACATGAAAAACAGACTTATGGTTACCAAAGGGGAAAGGGAGGGGGCGGGATAAATTAGGAGCTTGGGATTGACATAGACACACTATTATATATATATATATAAAATACAGCAAGGTCCTACTGTATTAGTATAGGGAACTATGCTCAATATTTTGTTGTAACCTATAAGAGAAAAATATCTGAAAAAAAAAAGTATAACTGAATCACTTTGCTACACACCTGAAACTCAGGCAACATTGTAAATTCAATACACTTCAACTGAAAAAAAAAAAACACAAAAATAGCACAGTGGTTGCCTGATATATTTTAGAAACTAGATGATTGAAAATCTTTATTTTCAGTTTGTGAGAATTCAGCTGAGGTTGTGGCTGATGGTAATTGAGTTTACCGTAACATCATCACAGATCTTTACCTCATGTTTGGTTATGTTGGTTGGGCCATGTCATGGGGCTTTGTGGGATTCTTGGAAATATAACATAGATGTTTTAAACTTGTGTACTAGTTTAAAACTGCTGAATTTCTGAGAGCGTCGTTCTTGTTGGCAAGCTGACTGAAAAGTTATAGCTCCTGACTCACCGCTCTCAATTGAGAGGTTATGGAGAGTATTCTATAATGAATAATATTCTATTCAAAATGCAAAATACTATTTTATTGGCGCTATTTGGAATATTGGATTAGAAATTAGTCTGAGAGTCAAAAGATGTGGTTGCTCCCATCTCTCACAAATTTTAAATGTGTAACCGTTGCGAAATCATTTATTCTCATCAGTTCCTAGTACTATTCTCTTTATTAAAAAGTGGAAACAGGCATGTCTGACTTGCCTACACTCACAAGGTTATTAGGAGACTCAGAGAAATAGCACATATGCCAGGCTTTGAAGAATTATGTGCTATCTAGCATAGCGCTTGCGTGTGACTAAATATTTGCTGAACGGAGAAGGTTGGATAAATAAAAACTGAATCAAAAGAAATAGAACAGACTCAAATTATAGTTTCCCCTGAGGATGGAGAAGCAAACACAGACATCCACAAGCCTAGAATATCGAAGTCCTACTAACATGGCTGAACTTAGTGACCTAGAGCCACAAAATTCCACATGGAGAGAATTTTGAAAGTCCACAAATTCAATCTTCTTTATCCATGAGTACATCAAGGGGAAAGCGGCTTGGGGTTGTGGTAAAGTGGGAGTCCCAGCCTTTGTCTTCTAAATGTCAGAGGAGTGCTGGACTCACGCCACCACTTGGCGTCCTTCTAGGCTTGGTGACATCCCTTTGAGTCCTGAGACTGTGCAGATTCTAAGGGAGGGTGTCTGATCCTTGTGAGCACACATATGGATGAGATCCGATTCATATGCTTTGCTTTAGATCCACAAACAACACAATCCTTAACCCACACACATTTTGTCCCAAATAAGCCCGAAGGGTGTTTATGGTTGTATTCTGAGAATTCAAGGGTGATGGGGAGATTTTACCATTCTCTCAGGCTCCTCCCACACTCTCAAGGTCGCCAGGTTCCTCTTCAAATGAATAGAGGCTTTCACATGTTGACAAAGCCTGTTCCAGGTGGTCTGGTGTTTCCAGGCATAGATAGAGATTCAGGTGCAGGGATGATGTCGCCTTCTGTCACAGGGCTGTCATAAATGCACTCTCCATGGTGAATCACTTTGCATGAGGGGTCCTGAGACAACACGGGGGCTTGCTTCTGTCTCAGACCGCCCCATAGCCTGTAGGGCTAAAACTTCTGTACCCATAAAAGTTGCTGCTTCTGATAGCGTCAGTCTTGTTGGCAAGTAGGCTGTGAAGTTACCGCTCCTGACTCACCACTCTCAAATGAGAGTGTGAGAGCACACGTGGGCGTGGACACAAGATCACCTGCACCATGCCTGGAAATGGGTTATGAACGGACGGCGCTCTTTCTTGCCATTGGTGGTTCCTTACTATAAACTGGAAGCAGCCCAACGCTGGATTTCAGAGTAGCTCTGGGGTATTTGCTACCTAGGAAACAGAAGTTCTGCTCTGTGGGTTCTTTACTTTCTTCAGTCCTGAAGACTGAGGGGAAAACTCAAGTTTTTCTTTACCTTGGACAGGATTCCAGGTTGTCTGTTCCAATAAAATTCCACGACTTGATTATGCGGGTCTTTACCCCAAAGTGTGGATTGCACCTGGGTCTCCAAAGCAGAATGCAAGTTGAAAGAATTTCAAACATCCTCGTGGAAAAACAGGTTGACTTTCATTTACTCGTAGGCGTGGGTGTCTTTCATGAAAACATCACAGTTATTCTTGATTATATAATTGCAACAGTACTTTCTATAAAATACCCCTTCTTTGGGTCAAAATTCCCCTTTGGTGTCGATAGGTTTGACATGATAGATGGATAGGGTTTGTGTGTGTGTGTGTGTGTGTGTGTGTGTGTGTGTGTTTGTGTGTTTGGGGGGAGGTAAACGTAAAACTGAACATGGGTCCACTGAGTGAAAAAATTGATGAGATATGAAGGACCAGAAAAGGAGCAAGGTAGATTTGTGTGTTCCTTACGCCTGGTAGAGAAGAGAAGTGGATTTGAAGAAGTGTGGACATTTTGGTTAAATTGGACTGAAGGTAGATCATTGAACAATCCCTTTTTCTGCTCCCCATCTAAATATGAAAATACAATAAATCCAATTCCATTTTCACTTTTAACCTTATTTAAAATTTTTTTCTTGTAATTATTTCTAATCTTTTACTCAAGTGACTTACTGGAGCTGAGGATAATAAGGGGGTGGTCTTTCATTTTCCCGTATTTTGTGTCCCTGGGATCCAGTAGCTATGAATTTTACTTCCTACCTTTGCTCCCCAGTTGCTAGGTGATCTCAGTTAAGGCCTTTGATCTCCCTTTGGATCTGAAAAAGAAAAACCAATGAAATTAATCTACATCTCAAGTATTAAGTCCCCCAAAGCAGCACATTTCAACATTTCCCCTGACAGATAAGTCTGAGGTGAGGCAACTTTATCGTTCACTTTGCAGGGAAGCAGGAAATATGAAGACAAGGACAGAAAGAGACAAAAAGATGAGACAATGAATTAAACTTTTCTTTAATTTTAAATTTTCAGTAGTTTGATTTGAGAATTAGGTGAGCATGCACGTCAGTGCCTTTGGTAGGGACACGCGCGAGAGCAAAAAAGCCAGCTTGTGGTGAGTATCTTTTGATGAGAAAAAAACAAATTCAGGTATCTGTGGTAACGCTGTTTGTCTCCTTGTTTATCTCCTGAAACATCCCTCGATCTACACAGAACCACCAGAGAAAACCACTGCCCCACATAGATCTTAGAGAGCTGACCTGAAAATTGAGATGGAAATTCCGTGACTGGCCCAGACTGCAGTGCTTCCAGAGTGATCTTGGTCACTGTTGAATACCCCTCCCATCTCAGATGTGCACACATTCTTCTTACTGAATTTTCTTCGATTTGGGAAAGCTGGCCCGAGCCCTAATTCAGAATCCACCCTTTTTACTCTGTTAATCAGGTCAGGCAATTGACAGAAATGATTCCTGACAAGAAAGGGATTATACAAAATATCAAACACATTATCTAATGATTACTCTGCTGTTGAGAACAAAATCTAAAATTCCCAGCAAAGAGTCTGAAAAGATGTTCCTTTGCAGGGTTGAGGCTTAGAATTCTGCCCCTACTTAATAGATGGGATGTGGAGTGCTGACATTTTAGAGCTGAAAATCACCAAAGGCTTAGAGGAGAAAAACATACATGAAGCCCCCTGATTTTCAGTTCTGTGTTTGCATGGCCTGGAAACTCCCATAACTGTGAATCTTGATGCCATCCCCCAAAGGGGAGATTCTAGATCTAATATGAATGCACGCTCCCCAAACTTTTTCTGAAACAAACAAACAAAAAGGCCCAAAGAAACATACATCAGCTAAGTTTTACTACTAGCGTGTTGTCCGGAGCAAAATTTAAGGTTTTCGCAAGTGTCCAAATAGATTCTTTTTCTAATTTTCCCTGAGTCTACAAAGCCATATTCCTTCCACACATACCTGTTTTGTGCCTGTTCTGTACCGAGTTGTGATCTAAGGCGTTGGATACACAAGGAAATGTGATGATTCCAAGGAGCTTAAAGGTGGCATTAGTTTTCTTTCTATAGTAAAGAAAATCTACTGCAATTTCTGTACCCTTTTCCCTGTCTCGGTCTCATGGACCAAGTTTCACCTTGGTCTCCCATCATAACTGCCACCATTATGTGAGTGACTCTTAAGTCATTTTCAGGACTTTTGAAATCTCTCCTAAGCTGTGGTCTAAGATTTTCAGTGTTCTGCTGTTTGTACTTACATTCATCTCAAGCTCAGACTCACTGACACTGTGCATAGATCTCCCTTTCTTGTCTGCCAACCAGATCATTCTCATAACGTTTCTTGTTCTCTTAAAGGCACGATATTCCCCAACTGCCTAGCTGGGTTCCCCTCTGTGGGCCCTTACATGGCAGCATGTCAAATGGTCCTTTAATTCAGCCTCCCCTACGTGTTCCCCATCACTCCTTCACTACCATCACCATCTCATTCTGGTTTGGTTTATTATCTCCTGCCAGCTCTGTGATAGTTCCTCAGTTTGTCCCCCATTTCCCCCTCTCTTTTCTGTTTTTGGCTCTGCTTTGTCTTTGTTGCACGGGCTTTCTCTAGATGCTTCAGGCGGCCTTAGATGCCCCTAGGCATGGGGATCTTTGTTCCCCCACCAGGGATTGAACTCATGTCTCCAGCTTTGGAATGCAGATTCTTAACCACTGGCCCACCAAGGAAGTTCCTCCTCTCTTTTTCATCTTAAACATAATGCTCACTGCTGATTGCTTTTAACAAAGCATCATTTCTTCAGCACTCAGCCTTCTTTATGGTCCAGCCCTCACATCCATACATGACTACTGGAAAAACCGTAGCTTTGACTATACAGGCCTTTATGAACTAAGTGATGTCTCTGCTTTTAATACGCTATCTAATTTTGTTGAATAATCATTTTGCTCCTATTGACTTCTTTTTGGCCACAAATAAACTCTAAACTAAGTATTATTCTTTTTTATGTCTATCTTAATTTCATGGTGTCTAGCCAAATGTCTTGCCATGTTAGATACTCCAGACTATTTGGTGAATTAAAAAAAGAGAGAATTCCTTAGTCAATTGATTCATGTGAGATAGTAAGAGATTAGGGCTCTGCAGTCAGATGTCAGGCTTCAAATACATACTAATGGCCCTGTGACTTTTGTTGTTCAGTTGCCAAGTCATGTCCTTCTCTTTGCAACCCCATGAACTGCAGCACACCAGGCTTCCTTGTCCTTCACTTTCTCCCTTAATTTGCTCAAACTCTTGTCCATTGAGTCATTGATGCCATCCAATCATCTTACCCTCTGTCACCCCCTTCTCCTCCTGCCCTCAGTCTTTCCCAACATCAGGGTCTTTTCCAATAAGTTGGCTCTTTGCATCAGGTGGCCAAAGTATTGGAGCTTCCGCTTTAGCATCAGTCCTTCCAATGAATATCCAGGGTTGATTTCTTTTAGGATTGAATGATTTGATCTCCTTGCAGTCCCAGGGACTCTTAAGAGTCTTCTGCAGCACCACAATTCAAAAGCATCGTTTCTTCAGCACTCAGCCTTCTTTATGGTCCAGCTCTCACATCCATACATGACTACTGGAAAAACCATAGCTTTGACTATAAGGACTTTTATCAGCAAAGTGATGTCTCTGCTTTTAATACGCTGTCTAGGTTTGTCATAGCTTTTCTTCCAAGGAGGTACTTACATGTTGTTTAATCTCTCCATACTGCGGTATGAAGACCCATGCAAGGAGGATAGTGCTAATAGATTGAGGTTGTTGGGAGGTCTAGTTATGTTCATTTATGAGGAGTGTTTAGAATAATGCCTGGTGCAGGGTGGACACTCGGGAAGCCCCAGTTAGCAATTTCTACTACTGTTGTTTTAAGTGTTGTTGGGATTCAGAGAAGAGCGAATTCTGTGCAAACTGGAGTAGCTGGAAGAAGCTTCCTGCAGAAGGTAGGACAGGAGTTGGGATCCTGAATGACGTTCGGGGGGAGAAGGCGCATTGCACTTCGTTTTCCTCAAGATCGCAGTGCGAGTCATGCAGATGGTGCAGTCCGCTGTCAGCCACAGAAGTGGTGTTGCTTTTCAGTCTCTAAGTCCTTTTGTTCAATAAAACAAGGACTTTTTAGGGCGTTTTTATCTCCCCTGCACCTGGCCCACATTTTCAGTGAAGACCATCAGGACGCAGAGTTCAGGGCTTCCTCCCGGTGCCAAAACCTCTGCTCTCAGCCTTGCTCAGCCCGTCAGCCCAGGAAACATCTGCGAGGGCGGCTGCTCGGTGACACATCTCAGCATCAGCCAGACTGGCCGAGAGCGGCCTGCTGGGCTCACCTCCTCCAGACCGCAGCGGGGAGGCCCAGGAAAGAGAACTGGGAGGCCGGGCTTGTCACCTGGACACAGAGGGCTCCGATGACGTGATCCTATTGTTTAAAGAGCAGCCATCTGATGCTTTGTTCTTGTTAGTAAAACAAATAGAGCCTCCCATTTCTATGGTAATGCCTGAGCCGCCTGCCCAAAACAGGCCTGATGGTCCCACCTGGACATGGTTGCCTGGACTCTCAGTGAGGAGCAAGTGGGAGACTAATGACTTGCACAGCTCTGGCCTGATGAATAGCTTTGGAGGGAACTTCCTGGAGTGGGCGGGGGATGCTCCACCCAGGCATCTTGATTGCAGAAGCTATTTTGAAGCTTTTTTCTTTTTGACTCCCAGAGGGACAACCAATTGATTGAGATAGATTTCCTTTGGAGGCTGTTCATGCCTCACTCACCTTTCACCTCAACATGCATCCGCTGGGCCAATGCTCCTTCCACTCTATCAGTGCTCCTTCCACTCTATCAGTGCTCCCTCCACTTCATCAGTGCTCCCCCCACTTCATCAGTGCTCCTCCCCACTCCATTAGTGCTCCCCCCACTCCATTAATGCTCCCCCAACCCACCAATGTTCCCTTCACCCCATCAGTGCTCCCCCATTCCATCAGTGTTCCCTCCACTCCACCAGTATTCCCCCCACCCCATTGGTGCTCCCCCACCAATCAGTGCTCCCTCCACCCCATCAGTGGGTTCTCCCCAAGGAAGCCTTATCCAGAAGAGAGTGTCTGGGTGGTACTCTTAGTGGCCTGGTTTCCTACATCGAGCCTGCTTTCTGCTTCTCTTCCAACTCGTCATTCTTACTGTGGATGCGTTCAGCCACAGCTGGAGATAAGGAAAGATTTTTGTGTTCAGAAAACCAATTCCTTCTCTGTCTCCAGCATCCCATGCCTGCGAACAGCAGAGGGAAAAGTTTTCTGTTTCCAGTGTCCCTGGAAACCACTAGATTTCCTTTTGAGACTTGAAAGGTAGAACAGAGCTCTGTCTTCTGAGATGTTTTACCTTATCTCTGATCGTGGACTATGCCAATCAGTCCTGAAATGCATTTCCTAAAGGGTATGAATGGCAGTGCCAGGGTGGGATGGCATGATGGGTTGGTCAGTAGATGATTTGTAACTGGGGATAAGAGAAATGAGGTCTGAGGTGCTTGAGCTTGGAGTTATTTGTAAACATGTACCCAGGAGCCCATCACTCCCTTCTCTCACTGGGGACCCCTGTGATCCGTGTGTGTTTCCCTTTGAAATGGAAATGCGCACATGGCTCCAGGCTGGAGGCCAGGAACTCACAGCTCCAGGAGGAGGCTCAGGTTGAAAGTAGGAGAGCAGAATTCATCTGGTCTCTACTTCCTTCCTCCACACTTTGTCTGAAGTTTTGTTTCTCTTCTGGTGTTCTCTTTCCCAGCTCACATTCTTTCTGATGCTTAGGGATCTCGTCCCATTTTCAAAAGAAAATAAATGAAGCCACAGAACAGGCTTACCCCACTCTTAAAAATACCCAGGGGGTGGGGATGGGGGTAAAAATGTCTAAATCTTAAACCTAAAGTGTGATTTGGGAGATGGGTGCTCTATGCTCTGCCATGAATAATTCAGAGCAAAAAGAGATTCTGCTTTCTGAATGGCTTTAGATGAACTAAAAGAACACATTGGATGGGGTATCAGGCAGCAGAGCCAAGGCAGGGAAACTCAAGAGACAGTTACCAGGGACTTGTGCAGCGTTTCCTCCAAGTGAGAGATACCACATCTGAATTCAGAGGCTTTTACATAATGGGGCTAAAGGTTGTTTTCTTTGTTAAAAAACTAGGGTATAGTTGCTTTACAATGTTGTGTTAGTTTCTGCTGTACAAACCTCCCATTCCCTTTTCCCATCCCAGTCCTCCAGGTCATTACAGAGGTGAGCTCCCTGTGCTGTATAGCAGCTTCTCACAAGCTCTCTAGTTTACACGTGGTCGTGTATATATGTCAGTCCCAATTTCCCTATTTCATTCTCCACCCTCCATGTCCACCAGTGTATGTGTGCATCTCTGTTTTCGCCCTGGAAATAGGTTCATCTGTACACAATGGCAACCCACTCCAGTACTCTTGCCTGGAAAATCCCATGGGTGGAGGAGCTGGGTGGGCTGCAGTCCATGGGGTCATGAAGAGTCGGACACGACTGAGTGACTTCACTTTCACTTTTCACTTTCATGCATTGGAGAAGGAAATGGCAACCCACTCCAGTGTTCTTGCCTGGAGAATCCCAGGGACGGGGGAGCCTAGTGGGCTGCTGTCTACGGGGTCACACAGAGTCGGACACAACTGAAGCAACTTAGCAGCAGCAGCAGCAGCCGTACCATTTTTCTAGATTCTACACATATGTGTTAATGCAGAGATGTGAATGGACCTGGAGCCCATCATGCAGAGTGAAATAAGTCAGAAAGAAAAAAAAAAAACAGGTTGTTTTTCAAAGTGCAGTCTTCATTTGGGGAGACTTTTTACTTATTCCAACTGTGGAATTCTAAACTTTTCTGGGGCCCCTCTTTTGGGGCCCCTGCTTGGAGAAAACTACAGACAAGGTATCACAGTTTTAGTCTCCCTGCAGTCCTAGAGTTTTGTAAGGCCCTAGAAGATAATATTTAAGACTAGAAAACAGTTCCTGTTTCTCCAGTTAAAAAATAAGATTGTAAATAAAAATAATGAGTTTATTACTTTTTAGGCCAAATAATCCACAGCAATTCAACACAGAGATGATCTATAAGCTCTAGTTATGTAATAGGTAGGTACACTATAATATGTTTGATGTGTTATGATGTAGCACATCCAGTATTTAATAAGTTTAATTTGTAGGAAGTTTGTATGATGACCCTGCTTCAGGCCTATGTGATTAGACATCAGTTTAAAACTTCGAATTGCAGAGGAATGGAGCAGCATAATAGTAAAGAACTCAGGTCCTAGATTCAAACCCAGTTAAAATTCAGAATTTTTATATGACCTAGGGCAAATTCTTGACCTCTCAAGCTTCTTTTTCTCATTAATCAAGTAGAAATCAAAGTAATTGCATTTCTTTTATAGAATTTTTTGAAGGAGAAAAGTCCTTTCGTACAGTAATTGGAACACAGAAAGCATTCAGCAAACTTTTAATTACAATTCTTGTTTTTCTGTTGATCAAAAATGGTTTGCCCTAGATGATTGCTATTAGTACTCTTCACCCTGGGCTCTAATAGAGATTTAGGCTGCCTCTAGAAATCAAATTCATTCCTAAAGGAATAAAAATGAACCAGTAGTGGGACTTCCCTGGAGGCCCAGTGATTAAGACTCCATGCTTCCAATGCAAGGGGTGTGGGTTCAATCCCTGGCTGAGGAACTAAGATCTACACGCCACAGGGCGTGGCCAAAAAAGTGAAAAAAAAAAAGAACCAGGAGTCAGAAGATTTAGAACAA
Organism: Bos taurus; assembly: GCF_002263795.3. Lineage (NCBI taxonomy): Eukaryota > Metazoa > Chordata > Mammalia > Artiodactyla > Bovidae > Bos > Bos taurus. The sequence goes on along the minus strand of NC_037356.1, from coordinate 31,677,884 downwards.
CGAGCTTCAGATCTTGATGACATTGCTGTTATCGTTTCCAACTGTCCTATGGAATGTGAGCACCTCTGAATGACATACCTCGAAGCATGTCTCTTGGACCAGAAGTCTCTCACTTGGCTGCTTTATTCTAGCACTTTTGGCTTAAAGAACAAAACTCCACATAAGAAATAAGCTATGTTTATTGTTGCTTGGAAATATTTGGAATAACAGCTGTTTCCATTGTCTAATAGTCCTCTTGAAGTCTAACAGATTCACTACACTATCTCATCACTTTCTTGTTACACAGACATCACAGCCTTCCTGGACTCTTTTTGGATCTATTGTCTTCTTTCTTTATCTGACTTACTCCTCTTCATCCTTCCAAACCCTGCTCAGATGTGTCTCCAAAAAAGCCTTGCCTAACTCCATCAGTTTGCATTGGGGACAGTGTTTTTCAGCTTCCTGTGATATCATCCAGTTTCTCTTATGTCGGACTGTGTCTGAGTTCAGTTAAATCAAAACTGATAAATGCTTTACTCAATATCTGTGTTTGTGCATGCTCAGTCACGCAGTCCCTGGCATTCTCCAGGCAACTGCTGGAGTGGGTTGTGATTTTCTCCTCCAGGTGATCTGCCTGACCCAGGGATGAAACCTGCATCTCCGATGTCTCCTGCCTTGGCAAGTGGATCCTTTACCACTGAGCCACATGTCGTTGTTGTTCAGTCACTCAGTTGTCTCTGACTCTTTGCGACCCCATGGACTGCAGCACGCCAGGCCTCCCTGTCCATCACCAGCTTCTGGAGCTTACTCAAACTCATGTCCATTGAGTCGGTGATGCCATCCAACCATCTCATCCTCTGTCATCCCCTTCTCCTCCTGCTTTCAATCTTTCCCAGCATCAGGGTCTTTTCCAATGAGTCAGTTCTTTGCATCAGGTGGCCAAAGTATTGGAGTTTCAGCTTCAGCATCATTCCTTCCAATGAATATTCAGGACTGATTTCCTTTAGGATTGACTGGTTGGATCTCCTTGCAGTCCAAGGGACTCTCAAGAGTCTTCTCCAACACCACAGTTCAAAAGCATCAATTCTTTGGCACTCAGCTTTCTTTATAGTCCAACTCTCACATCCATATATGACTACTGGAAAAATCATAGCTTTGACTAGACAGACCTTTGTGGGCAAAGTAATGTTTCTGCTTTTTAATATGCTGTCTAGGTCGGTCACAGCTTTTCTTCCAAGGAGCAAGCTTCTTTTAATTTAATGGCTGCAGTCACCATCTGTAGTGACCTGGAGTCACCTGGAAAGCCCAATTAAATACATGCAAGGTGTTGTATTAATGTTACTTAAACCTAGTCAGTTGCAACTTAATTCACATAGCTCTGTATGTACTATTTTCAATGTGTATGATTTAGGAGTATTGTAATATGAAACGTAAGAACGAGTCTATGAAAATAAAAACCTCCCAGACATGTGAAGATCTTAAAAGACAAGCTATTAATGATCAAGCCCTTGAGAGTTCTCACGAAGAGTAGTATAGAGTAGGGAATATCTCTGTAAGACTCCGGACAGCACTGTCTGGGTTTGAGTCAGTTTTCTACTAGTTAGTAATTGTATGAGTTAGGTGAGTCATTTAATTTCTCTAAACCTCAATTTTCCCATCAGGAAAACTGGAAAAATTATGATAATGAGCCTTGTGGTTTCTTCTGAGCCTGAGTGCCACATGACATTAATGACCACATCTAATGGACGGAGAGTTCCCAGGAAGTGCTCTGCCAGGAAGACTGTGTCACTCGGCAGACCACTGTGTGTACGGGGCCCGGAACCAGGCCTGGGAATGCGGAACTTCTCGTTAGTGCTGGCTGAGAGCAGAGCTGGTACCCATCAGGCATTCAGCGGAGGGACGTTTATCTGGACTGTTCCACAGCCTGCTAGTTGCCTCACTTCATTTTTCACTCAAGAATTGGAATGTTTGCTCATTGCAAACTTAGTCCTAGGATTCCTTTTAGCCCATTATTTCTTGGACCTCCAGTACCTTGAGGATAATGTTCATGCTCTTGAGCTCTTGAGCATTCCAGGCCTTCTGGGGTCTGGGCTCCACCTGGAGAGCCCTGCTCCTCTCCTGCTCCACTTGCGCTGCTCTTCTGTGGTCTCTGGGCAACTCGAGACCCCTCTTTCCTCTGCTCCTTCTGTCTGCTGTGTCTCCCAGCTCCCAGCCTACACCCTAGAGTGTGTCATCATGAAAAACTTGCTCTAATACTGTTTCCTCTCTGAAGGTATTTTTGATATTCTCCTTGTCCATCCTGAGCAGTTTTAGGCTCTCTGTGTACATCACTATTTTATGTATGTGTGTGTGAACATCTATGCATGTTCACATCAGGCTGTACTGTTTTCAGTGTGTCTGTTATCCCCAGCAAACTGTAAGCTCCAATGTGTTAGTCTCAGAAAAATTACCTGACATCTAGTAGAGTGTCTGACATAAAGTGTATTATAAATAAATGTAGATTGAATCTTGCTACGTCACTTTATTGAGTGAAGGATTGGGTTGAGGGAATGACTGACTCACTGATTGGCTGAATCAATGAATAGTCTTATATGGTAAAGGCTTCCCTGGTGGCTTAGTCAGTAAAGAATCTGCCTGCAAGGCAGGAGACCTCTTGCAGGAGACCCAGCTTTGATCCCTGGGTCAGGAAGAACCCCTGGACAAGGAAATGGCAACCCACTCCAGTAATCTTGCTTAGGAAATCCCATGGACAGAGGAGCCTGGCAGGCCAAATTCATGGGGTTGCAAGAATCAAACACGACTTAGTGACTCAACTACCATTTGGCAAGGACTGTAAGTACAGTCTAGTTTGAGTTGAGGGCTGTTGGTGTGATTACACAGGTAGGGACATACTTATGGGTTTAATGAGAGTTTTTTGGTGGATGGTGTTGTTCTTTTCCTCTTTATAGTATGTATTGCTATGGCTGTATGACTCTAGCTTTTTAAACATTTATTTTTAACTGAAGGATAATTGCTTTACGATATTGTTTTGGTTTCTGCCATACATCAACATGAATCAGCCATGGGTATACATATGTCCCCTCCCTCTTGAACCTTCCTATCACCCTATCCTACCCCTCTAGTTGTCACAAAGCACCAGTTTGAGCTCCCTGTGCCTCTAGCTTTATATAGAATAGATTAGGGTGAGGGGGAGAGAAGAGACTGGTCCCCAGGCCTGGTGCTTCTGGTCTACCTTTTCTCCACACCTGCAAGTAAGGATGTGTCTATTTGGGTGGGGAACTCTTTTCTGACATTTCACTCTCTTATTCTTTGGAAGCTAATTTGAGAAACAGGGAGAGCCCAGTGTCTGCAGCTCATACTTGCAACTTCTCCCCCTGCTGCCCAGGGGGGCCTTTTCCAGACACGGGGACATAATGTAGTTGAGGAGGTCACTGGAGTGGGCAGGAGGGTCGGGTGCAGATCCAGCAGGCCACTTGAGCCCTCTGGACCTTCGGCCCCTCATTTATTAAAGGAGAGGTCACTGTGCCCCCTCCAGCTTGGACCTTCTAGAGTTCTGAGATGACTACCGTGCTGATAAGGATGATCACCTGTTGGTGGTGGCTTTAGGAGGGGGTCAGTGATGGGTTCAAGTCCTCCAGGCAAGCTCTGGCCCTCGTGGCATAAAATCAAAGAGGGCACGTTTTGTTAATGTGCTTTATCTTGCCATCAGCTCTGGGAACTTATTCCACTGGGTGATCACAGCGAGGCGGCCTCCTCATATAAGGAGACTCGATCCCAGGAGCAGCTGCCCTCTGACCTCGAGCATTACTCACCCTGTCACTAGTCCCCAGACTGGCCCACTGCCTGTCGGGAGCTGCAGCTGGGCCAGGAATGAAACAGGATGCTTGCTGGGAGAGGGGGCAGGGTGGAGACCAACGGGCTGGAGGAAGATGCAGCCTGGACCAGACACACATACATGCTCAGCTTGAGGGCTTGAGGAAATGTGACTGCATCGTGATCTGGGACAAAGACGTGGCCAGACGGGCCCCTGGGAGAAAAGTGTCTGGATGCTGGTACCCAGACAGGAGGAAAAGATCGTAGCTGTGCCAAACCAAACAGTCAAAGCGTGAGGGGCAGCCTTGCCTGATGGGTTGGTGGCTCCAGTCACCTTTGCCTGTGTTTCTCTTCTAATGCAGAGATCTGCCTGCAATAACAAACAACAGGGAGCAGCCCAGATCTCAGTTCCTGACGGGCTCCGTGGTGGGAGAGAGAACAAACGTTACAAAAAGCCAGCCCAGGCTAGGGCCGTGTTTAACAAGGAGCAAGCTCATTCCAGTGGACGGAGCCTTGAATGTTCTCCAGCAGCTGCGGGTCTGGAGGGCTCAACAATAAGTCCTTCCAAGAGGAGGTCATGCACTTTGGTAGATGTTACCCCAGGTACTCTATCCTGCTCCCAGAGGCTAATGAACGGTGAGAGGAGGTGATGGGGAGATGCTGGGGGCACAGAGCGAAGAAAGGTTCGAGTAGTATCAGGAAGGAGTCAGCGACCAAGGCTCTAAACCACCATGCTTTCAGGTTGGACCTGGGCTCTGCAACTGGCTCGTGACCTTGAGCAAGTTCATTAATCACATGCACTGAGCTTCAGTTCTCATCTTGCTTGTGGGAAATGGAAGGAAATCCCTATTGAAAACAGACGGTGAACTGAGACATTTCAAATATGATAGCCACAGATACACGGAAGTACTGCTCTTTCCTTCACTAAAGTATATGACTGAGTTCATTCTTCTCATGTTGCAGACGTTCTTCTATGGAGAACAAAGACAAGAACTAGAAAAGAGAGAAATGCCATATTTTTGTAAAGGACATGTTTGCCTTCCCTGGTGTTTGCCCACAAGGGCAGAGATTTTGAGGGGGGAGTTAATGATCACTCTGGCAGGACACACCCTCAGAGATTCTCTAAACTTGAGAATAAAGCAGAGATTGCAATGGTCACCAGTTCTATATCCTAGGAAACAGAAGGAAATAGGCTGTGTGTGTTCTCTCTCCAAGCCCAACCTCTTTGATTCGGGTTTTGACTCAGAACACCAGCAACTTCATCCAGAGACTGAAACACCTTTTGAGATTCCAGCTCACGACACAGAGGCCCTTGGCTCTTCCTTCTGGTTTAGTGCAGCTGCTCTGCCGGACTGAAGGCAGGGCTGAAGCGGTGCTGGTGGATTCTGCCAGAGGAGTGGCCAGAGAGATGCTCACAGAACACAGTAAACAGGACATGGAGGAAATCAGGAGCTGGACTCGGGCTGTTACCGAGCCCCCCCACCTCCCCCCAACTACCCTGCTCATTGTCAGGAAACGGGGGGAGCTGAGAGCCACTGAGCACACAATGATGCTGCGGGAAGTGGCCTTTATAAATACGCAGGGGTCAGGGCCAAGCCCAGCAAACAATAGGGGGAATGGAGATGGAGGGCAGTGGGTGTGGAGTGTAGGGAAGGCCAGGATGACTCCATCAATGACAATAGCTGAGCAGGCAGTTGGTGGGGGTGGAGGTGCACAGGGAGGCTGGGGGTTGGGAACCAAACAATACAAATTGCCTGCGACCCTGTAGCCACAACAAAGGGCAGTGGATTCTGTTAATAGTCTGCAGAGTGTCCCATTGTTCCTTCCATAACTTCTCCCTGGCCCCTACAAGGCGGAGATCTCTGTTTTGCTCTATTTACTGGAAGCTGCCCCTGATTCAGAGGGTGCTGCTCCTCACCAGCGGTGAGCAGTGTGGGCTGTTTGGCCACATTTTCTGCCTTGAGTTCGTCCTTTTAAGCAAATAGGCACCAAAGCCAGCTTGGGAAGGCTGGTGTGGAAGGGACAGAGGGCAACAGGCAGTGCTCCCTGACATGCTCTTTGATGTAATCTCCCTCAATTCACTTGGATGGACAGCTGGATGGATAGATCCATGGGGATGGATAGATGAGAATGTCACCCTCATTTGCCGTGTAGGGAGATACAGCTACCAAGTAGAACTTCCCTGGTGGTTCAGTCAGTAAATAATCTGCCTACCAGTGCAGGAGACAAGGGTTCAATCTCTGCATCGGGAAGATCCCCTGGAGAGGAAACAGCTACCCACTCCAGTAATCTTGCCTGGAGAATCCCATGGACAGAGGAGCCTGATGGGCTACAGTCCATGGGGTTGCAAAGAGTCAGACACGACTTAGTGACTGAACAACAGCAACACCCACCACGGGCAAAGATGGTTGTGTGGTTATGGCTCAAGTCAGACATGTAAACTCAGCAGATCAGATGTTCTGTCCGTCCGTCATTATTCTGTTTTCCAGTGCTTCGTTGTAAATATAGCTACACGTTTAATTGGGTAATGAATTATTCCATGGTCATCCCTTTCTCTGAAATGGGAGCTTTTTGAAGGCTGGTGCTAGATCTCTCCCGTTGATGTGGTTTCCCCAGGGCTCAACATAGTTCCTCCCGTGAAATTGGCCCTGAGTTAATATTCATTGAGTAACTAGAGGATGCATGCTTTTTTGCTGGTGAGTCCCCTCCCTGTACAGCCTATACAAGGAGCCATCTGGACCCTGTGACCTGGGCTGGCTTTATCAGAGCGGCCTTAGCACAGGTCATCTAGATCTAGGAAGACTTGACCACGGGGGTGTCCTCAGGGTGCTCTCTCAGGACCACGGAGTATGCTGTGCCAGCAAAGGAGCTGCTCCTTAAATATCTTGTAGCATATATAATTAATTAAAATGTTGTCTGAATTGGGGTGAAATAAAAGGCATATGAAATTCAAATGGAGATTAAGCCAATTTTTATCTATTTTAATAATTGTTTATAACATACATTAAAAAAAAATAGGCTTTGCCTTTTAGTGAGAAAATACTAAACAAAATGCAAATTTAGAGCTTGCTAAAGGTAGCTTAACTCTAACCTGAACCTTCACATTCTGCTGGTGAAAGTAGAAACAGCCATATATTTTGTAGCAAGCCATCTTGCGTAAGGCATCTCAAAAGCCTGAAAATATTCAGCTTCTTCAACCCAGCAGTTTTATTCTGGGACTCTTACATGAAAATGTAGACAAAAAATTATAACCAAAGATGTTTATCATAGCTTTATACTAATAATGCTTAAAGTAGGAAATAATTTGTCTAATAATAGGGGATTTTTAAATTAAATTACTAATGTGAAAAAAGTAGAATATTATGATGCCATTGAATTAAGTTAATTAAATTAATGGTGTGCTGTGCTGTGCTCAGTTGTGTCTGACTCTTTACAATCCTGTGGACTGTAGCCCACCAGGCTCCTCTGTCCATGGGGATTCTCCAGGCCAGAATACTGGAGCCGGTTGCCATTTCCTCCTCTGGGGGATCTTCCCGACCCAGGGATTGAACCCGCGTCCCCTGTGTCTCCTGCATTGACAAGCAGGTTCTTTACCACTAGCGCCACCTGGGAAGCCCCTTAATTAAATTAATGATATCTTGAAAACTTACGTATACTTTGGGTTAGTGATTATTATTTGACAAAATGAAAAAATGTAGGTGCAAAATACATACAGCTTATATTCTCAACTATGAAAATACACATTTAAATCTAAAAAAGACTATAAACAAAGTTTTAAACTATTAGTGGTGATGCTGTCAAGATGTCAGAGTAGTGGTTTACTTTTTTTTTTTTGATATGTTTTTCTGCTTTTTATAAAAGTGGAAATGTATTTATAAACAAGTATTTTATAATTGGTTTTTGAAAGTTTTGCCCTGGTAAGTTTACTTTTTAAGTTCCAAATTTTCTCTGTGAACCTCTGGAAGGAGTGAAATGTTGGAGTGAGTCTCTCCATAAAAAAAAAAAAAAAAAGAGGAAGGGAGAGGCTTAGTTGTTGAAGGAAATATTCTTCTGATTTGGGGAAAGATCATGAGGGAATCACTATTGTAATATGGGAAGACATTCTACATGTCCACACTCTTTTTTTCCCTCCCTGCTGCTAAGCTGTGAATGAAGAACGTGTTTAGCAGAGGCTGTGGGAAGTGGCAGCCACATGACAACTTGAAGTGAAGAAGGCATGGTCTCAGCTGCTAGAGGTTGTCGTGGTCTTTGATGTGAGAAGGCTTTCGGGCAGAAGTCTGCTTTGATGGAAGGGTGAGAGGCAGACACCATAGGATGAAGTTGACGAACCAAGGTTAGGTCAAGAAATAAGAGTTAACATCGGTTGCATACCCACCACACGCCAGGCACTGTTTTGAGTATTTAGTATATGTTAATTCCTTTTATCCTAGTGGCAAATCCATGAGCTGCGTATATTACTTTCCTCATTTTAGAGATTAGTGAGTGGAGGCATAACATGCAAGTTATTTGCCGAAGGTTACAGGACTAGTGGATAAATCAGGAATTGAATTCAGGAAATCTATCTGAGAGCCCTAGCTTTTTCATCATGATCTAATCCCTCTCTGATAAAAGCTCTGAACAATAGAAAGGTAGGTATTAGTCCCAGGTGTTCACAATTCTCATAGCCCCGGGACACATTCATCAGGACAAGAAATGACACTTAAATAGAAGATAGTATTGTAAAAGGAAATAGCTAGTGTTCCCTTAAAACCTCAAGTCCCATTCAATACTTATTTGTTTAATAAATATTTATAGAGGGCAGGATGTCCTGGAAGGGGTGATAAAAGACTGACTGTAGAAAGACAGACAGACAAGTAAGTAAATGGTGACGGGCCCTGAGAGCCCTTGGTGGACTGACAGAGATTGATGTGATTACACGGATATTTTAGAGAAGACTCTGACAATCAGTACAACAGCTGGGAGCCTACAGGGAGACAGATCAGGAAATAATACAGCAATCAGATCAGATGTACTGAGGGCTTGAAATGCAGTCATCTGAGTTGGATGGAAAACACAGAATTGGTGACTATATAGCAGTTGGGGTACCATCAGGAAAGAGATGGCACAGTCTAGCTGGGAGTTGTTATAAGTTTAATATAGGGATGACTTACGATCCAAAAGGATATATGCACTTCAATGCTCATTGCAGCTCTGTTTACAGTAGGCAAGACTTGGAAGCAACCTAAATGTCCATCGACAGAGGGATGGATAAAGAAAATGTGGTTGTTGTTCAGTTGCTAAGTTGTGTCCACCTCTTTGTGACTCCATGGTACATATATACAGTGGAATATTACACAGCCATCAAAAAGAATGGAATTTAAAAAATGAAATAATGTCATTTGCAGCAGCATGGATGCACCTGGAAATTGTCATACTGAGTGAAGTAGGTCAGACAGAGAAGGAGAAATATCATATGACATCCCTTATATGTGGAATCTTAAAAAGAAATGATGCAAATGAGCTTACAAAACAGAGACTCACAGACTTAGTTAGAGAAAGAACTTAATGGTTGCCAGGGGAAAGGATGGGTGGAAGGGATAATTAGAGAGTTTGGGATGGACGTGTACATGCTGCTGTATTTAAAATGGATAGTCAACAAGGACCTACTGTAGAACACAGGGAACTCTGCTCAATGTTATGTGGCAGCCTAGATGGGAGGGGAGTTTGGGAGAGAATGGATACATATATATGTATGGCTGAGTTCCTTCGCTGTTCACCTGAAACTGTCACAACATTGTTAATCGGCTTTACCCCAATACAAAATAAAAAGTTTTAAAAAATATATACGGATGATTTACAGAGTATGAGAGTGGGGATTGAGCAGTACCCTGAGGTTGGTAACATCAGGAGGCAGGAGGCTCTACCTCCTCCAAGTTCGATGAGCAACAGGAAGGGATGGTTATCAGAACCCAGAACAAGCCATGTGGAAACGAATTTGTGATGGGCTCTGGCCTTATGTCCAGAATATAGCCAGTCCATGGGGACCTGACAGGGAAGGAGAAGGGAAATAAATAAAACACCTTTTCTCTCCTGCCTCCTTCCAGTCTCTGGCCAGTGCTCACCAAAGGCCAAGTGCAACTGGCAGCCAGAGTTCAAAGGAGCTCAATGGTTTATGTCACAGAAGTCAGTCTCCTTAGGGGGTGTGTTTGGGAGGGGGAAGTGAGCCTGGATGGAGGGGCGTCTGGAAGGTGTCTGGCTCACTTATGTATGAGCTTCCCGGGTAGCTCAGTTGGTAATCTGCCTGCAATGTAGGAGACCCCAGTTTGACTCCTGGGTTGGGAAGATCCCCTGGAGAAGGGATAGGATACCCACTCCAGAATTCATGGGCTCCCCTGGTGGCTCAGACAGTAAAGAATCCGCCTGCAATGCAGGAGGCCTGAGTTCGATCCCTGGGTTGGGAAGAGGCCCTGGAGGAGGGTATGGCAACCCATTCCAGTATTCTTGCCTGGAGAATCCTAATGGACAGAGGAGCCTGGAGGGCTACAAGCCCATGGGGTCACAAAGAGTCAGACATGACTGAGCAACTAAGCTCAGCGCATACTACTGTACATGCGTAAGCACTCATATATAGCAGTGATGGTGTGGGTTGACTCTGTCACAAGTCCCAGGTTTCTCTGATGCTTCATTATTTCTAGGTCCTAAAATAGGGAATATAGGAAGATGTACAGAGCGAGGATGAAAGTGGTGTGTTCTGCTTGGAATGCATTTTTGAAGTGCATGTGACAAATTCATGTAAAACATCTAATACATAGTTAGTATATACTCAGCTAAGAAGAGAGGATGAGGGATGTGGAAACTGATAGTCACTATGAGTTATCTAGGCGAGAGATAAAGCCATTGGGAGGTGGCTGGGGAGAATATGAACAGTGATGACTAAGGCCCGGAGGATCTCCAATCTTTAAAGACGTGATGGAAGCAAAGGCACCCAGAAGAAGCTTCCAAAGAAGCACAGAAGCTTCCAGATCCCTCTTAGCCTGGCCACTGCCCGTGTGCCAGGATCCTTGGGTTTGTATTTCTGTACATGGACTCCTGCCATTCCAAGGGTGTGGGATGCAGAGTGATGGGATCGTAAGCTGAGAAGTTTAAGACCTGAGTTTGTCTGCTGGGCCTCGGTATAGAAACTCAAATGCTGACCTTTCCTCTTAAAGCCTTCCTCACTTTTTGGGAAGAGCACTGTTTGACCACATCCTACCTCTCGGGGTGTTTTTAAGGATAAATGAGATAACGTCTGTAAGGCCCCTAGAGAGGAAGTACCAGTGCAGATAAGCATATGCTTGGGTATTTTTAGCTGACAGCATTCGGTGTTCAGGACGTGCCATTTAGCAATTCCTGGAGCCTTGAAAAGGAAAGAGAAAGGGGTGGGGAGACAGGGAATCAGAGGCAGACAACAAACATTGTTTTTCGAGAAATCCCTCCTACCCTGAGTGTAAGAATCCACGTCAAAGGAAGCAAACACCATGTGTAGATAAAACAGGAAGGTGACAGGTTTGCTTGCTTGCAACCAAGATGGTTCATGCCAAAGGGCCAGCCCTGGCAGTTCGTTTGCCCTAGGGGGTGGAGGTCCAATCGCCGCCTCCTCCACTGATAATGAAAGCAAGGTTAAGTGACTCTCCGTCCTGTACAGAATGGCAGGAAACACCTTCATCACCCATGACTCTTGGAGAGAGTGGCCCGGGTGGGGGTGGGGCGTGCATTTCCTGCCCAGATTCCAGAAAGGGTGCTCAGACTGTTAGGAGGCATGAACCTGCTGACCCAACAGATGCAAGGCTGTGGAGTGACCACAGGGCCTGGCCTGGCCCACCCGTGTCCGTCCATATCTGCTTCATAAGCACAAAGCCTTCAGAACGTAATAACAGGAACCTTAGAAAGATAACTGACTTGGAGAAAGGTCTTAGAAGAGTTCATCTAACTGTTTCTTTCTCTTTTTTTAAACTTTAATTAATTAATTTATTTTTATTTTTGGCTGTGCTGGGTCTTCGCTGCTGCGTGTGAGTTTCTCTAGTTGCGGTACATGGGCTTCTCATCCCGGTGGTTTCTCCTGCTGTGTGCCACGAGCTCTAGGACACACACGGGCTTCAGTAGTTGTGGTACACGGGCTTAGTTGCTCTGAGGCCTGTGGGATCTTTCCTGACCAGGGATCAAACCTGTGTCTCTTGCATTGCAAGGCAGGCTCTTAACCACTGGACCACCAGAGAAGCCCCATTCAACTGCTTCTTCAGTGCTCTTTTCCATGCTGCAGTGAGATCTTTATTTTAGAAATAACGCATGCCCTCTGTAGGCACCTAAATGCGATGCATTGGAGAAGGCAAAGAAGCTTGAGTACCTGTTATGCCATCGGATCTGAGTTAAACATTTTATATACATTATGTCATTGAACTCTGTCTACAAAACTTTAGTGGCTGTTGGTGCATCTTTATAGACAGGTCAGCTGAGGTAGACATCCAAAGTTGATTTGAAATAATTAGATCTGGGTCCAAGTCCTACCTGTACTCTACAGAGTGGAAGTGGAAGTTGCTCAGTCATGTCCGACTCTTTGCAAACCCATGGACTATACAGTCCATGGAATTCTCCAGGCCAGAATACTGGAGTGGGTAGCTGTTTCCTTCTCCAACTCTACATAAGCAATGTGGTATTTGGTAAGTAATTTAACCTCTCCAGGCTCAGTTTATACACAAACTGGGGGACATAACTTTCTTCATGAGATTATTATGAAAGTTAAATGAGATACAGCAGACAAATTTTGAATTTAGTTTTATATTATGTCTATGTTCTTTCCATGACTACCCTGTTAAACACAGAAGTCCAAAATGACACAGAGTACCATTAGGATGCTTTTCACAAGCTGCTTTGCCCCAAAGATGCAAGTTTATTTCAGAGTAAAATCAATGGGAGAGTATAATTTTATTCAGAACATGGTCATCAACTAACAAGTTTTTGTTTTCTTAAAGTGGAAAGAGTATGCCCTCTGTAGACACCTTCAGAGATATCTAGACAGGTGTTTCTTGATTGTGTAAGATTATCGCTTGGTTTGTGAAGGAGTGACAGACAGAACATATTATAGAGAGACTGGGGATGAAGCTCACATCACATGCCCAGATCTTGCACGTTGAGCGGTTTGATATCAAGACAGCAATCACCTGTAAGATAAAAGATTGGGTGATATACAATTTCCTTAGAAGATGGGAAGGCTTTAATCACACGAAGCCATGAAACATTCGCCTTACCAAAGACCCAGTTCTCTTAATTACTAATGAAGAAATTAGAAGCCAAGTCAGTCTTACTCAAATTCTAATAGTCAGCTAAGTCCAGAATTGGGATGGGCATTCCTCAGCTTTGACCCAAGGCTTTTCCTACTACATCACACACCCCTTTTTGCATTTTATATCTCTCACATTTTAGCTTCTCCTCTCCCCTTTTCTGGGTATTTCCCCCTAAAGCAGTGGATGGGGTTTGTAATAGTGCCTTGCCATGAGAAGTGTTCATTAAATGTTTGTCACAAGAATGAACAACAGAATACCTGGAGGCATTTTATTCAAATGTTTTCTCAAATCTCTGGCTTTCCTCTTTGGTTTGGGTTTGAGTCAGTTCACATAAACAGCAGTTCACTTAGAGTTAGAAAATGAAGAAAAATTGTTCTTTTATTTTTTAAGGATTTTTTTTTATGAGGATTTGTTACAATATTGCCTCTGCTTTATGTTTTTGGATTTGGGGTCACAAGGCCTGTGGGATCTTAGGTCCCCAACCAGGTGTCAAACCTGTATCCCCTGCTTTGGAAGTTGAAGTTTTAACCACTGGATTACCAAGAAAGTCTCAACTGTTCCTTTTTAAAAAATGTTCCATTCTTCTTATACTCTCAGGATCATCTCTCATTTGAGGAATATTAAATATTACAATTGCCACCAAAAGCCAACAATGATGCCCCCAGTGCCAAGTCTCTGGCAGTGACTGCTTATTGCCAATGGAGAATTAGATGAAATGACAGGGTTAACTCCCAACGGGACACCAGGCGTTGGTGACGAGAAACTATTGCTGATCTGGGAGACGCGTCAGTTACTCTCCTGACAGTCCGAATGGAGTGGAGGAAGGGTTTCGTCCGTGCCTAGCATATTACCTCCTTTCATCATTTATCAAGGCCTTTGATGTTCTTCACGATGTGAGTAGGAGGAAATCAAGGTGCTTTCTTCCAACCCGAGTTTGGAAATTCCATTTGTGCGAAGTTTGCAAATGACTGGGCAGAAGTGAGCTCTTCACATGAAAAGGAGAGGCCAGCATCAGCATATCCCGTATAACTTGAGTCTGCTCTTCTTGAAGGCCTCACCAGGATTCAAGAGGCCCCAAGGGAACGTGCGGCCTATGGAGTGGAAAGGTTAAATGAGTTTTATCGTCTTCTCACAAAAACGACAATTCTCGTGTCAAGTTTCATTTAGGTGATAAATGTCATGGTGGGAAGGGACAGCAGTGAGCCCACCTCCTTGCTCATCAGCCTGCCCATGGGATGGCCAAGGGGAAGGACATGGCAGAGAGACCTGGAAGGAATGGCAAATAGCCCGCCGTGCTCTGGAAGAAGGGTCTCATCTGACAGTAACTGAGAGATCTCTGGTCTCAAAACACAGCTGTGTTGAGTTCCAGACCAATCCCTGCCATATAAATTTATGTCCGGGTCAATATATGCTCCCCACCAGCAAGAAACCATTGACAGAGATAACAGATCCAGAAGTCTGGATACTGACATTGCCATCTTGGTTGAGCTCCTTTCACAGGTTCTCTGAGTATTTACACCAGATATAAAATGGTTACCCAGCTTCCAAACAATTGTAATCTGTGAAATTAGTTGTCTGTGAACACTTTTTTTTTGTTGTTTGGTAAGGAAGGGCTGGTGAATGCTTAATATGAGCCAACTTCATGGTAGATACTCAGTAAATTTAGGTGGAATGAAAGAAGCTAATTGAACTTCATGTTGCAGAATTTGATTCCTCCCTTTAAGACCGTGCTGCTCGAAATGTGATCCAGCATCCTCATTATCTGAGCAATTGTTACCCAAAGTGCCAAATCTCAGGGCTCACTCCAAACCAACTGGATGAGTATCTGCATTTTAGCCAAATCCTTAAGAGATGGATACGCACATTAAAGTTTGAGAAGCTCAGCTTTAAGATGCTGAACCAGTGAGTTGGGTGGTTTCCACAGGGCCAATGATGGTGCTTTTTACATCTTTTAATCTCAATGATAAAGACCCTCCCAGACCTAGATAACTGAAACAAGCAAACATCTCTGTAGCACAAAGTCAACTTGCATTCTTTTCTAGGGAAAAAAAAAGTGTATCTTCTAAAATAACTTAATACTAAATTTCTCATTCCTCCTTTCAAATGTTATAATTCTTTATTAACACGCCTTAGTCCCTTAAAAAAGTTTTGAGCTCTTGGAAAGTAAGGGTCATATTTCAGGTATTTCTTTGTATCTGTACATTTTATACATAATAGCTGGTTTTAAAATGCTTGTTTAATAGTCTCAGACCTTCAGGTAAAAATAAGATATTCTCCCTCATTGCACTACACAGTCTCTGGGAAATAAAAACCAACATTTGTAACTATGTATTTCAGTATCTACTTTCTTAACGTCTTCTCCCCCTACTAGATACAAAAATTTATATGAGAATAAGACAAGATATGTCTCATTCACTTTGCTGCGATGTTTGCCAAATAGATAAATGCACAAGAGTAGCAAGCCTACAGTTAGACGTTTCAAAGGCTCATTAATCAAGTCATGATTTGCCTTTCTACTTTGAGAAGCCAAAAAAAAAAAACCCAACTTCTGTATATACAATCTTTCTATAAAAAGATATATAATCTGTTTAACAGATTGAAAATATCTGTCCATCGCCTCCTTGAAGACCTGAATTTGGACCCTTCTTTCTCCATTGAACTGCATCTTCAGAAAGAAATTGTTTTCGATTCTCTGAAGTAGAAACTCTCAGTTTCAAGTCCTGAGAACTGTCGGTTTTATTTTCCTCCCAGACCTACCCTCCGCAAAGGAAGCCCTGTAGCATTCATCCCTCTGTGGGGACATCTCAGTGTCCCAGTTCCTCTGCCATCCAGCCAGCCCTCCGTCTCCATTTTTGGCTTTTTTATGGGCACATGAACCGACCTTCTGGTGTGCTGAGACTTTGGGGTTAAACTTTGTTTTGGGGTGTGTGTATGTGTATACGTTGCTCTGTTTTGTGGTGTTTCTTTGCAGCCCTTACCATCTGTGGGTGTTTTCTCCATCTGCCTTGGAACCACTGACTGTCAGCAGCCGCGGCTGTTTGTGCAGTTCTCTGCAAAAAATGGCTTCAAGTGTTACCTTGCCTGCTCCACTTTGGGGCGACCACAATGATGAACAGGCACGAACCCCTTGACACATGCACTTCACCTCCCCAGCGGGGCCGATAAGATCAAGTATGAGGGCGGCGAGCGGTCTGGCATTCTGTGCGCGTTCTGCGCAGAGCTGATGCTCAGCCCCCCGTTATGCCTTCTCAGGGCTGCTGGTGTTGCCAGGCTCCCCGGCCCCCCATTTTGGTCCCCCGGCTGGTGAGGGCCCTGCCTGAGTTTCCAGCGGGGCCTGAGGGTGCATTTCAGACACAGAGAAGGACCTAGAACAACTCATATCTTGTCGCTTTCGTTGTTTATTTTTTAATATAGACCTGTTGCTGGAAGTATTCAAGCAATAGACATTTAAAAATTTACTCTTTTTTTCTTTTTTTGGCCACATGGCATGAAGGATCTTCGTCCCCCCAACCAGGGATCCATTGGAAGCACGGAGTCTTAACCACTGGACCACCAGGGAGTCCCCACTCATGGCTGATGCCCACCTCTGGCTATTTCTCCTCCTCTGCTAATAACAATAATGAAGACAAATTTCTCACATGGTGAGCATATTTACTGAGCCAGGTTCTGTGTTGAGGCATTTATAAATATATGTATATAAATATTCCCTGTCAGCCACCTCTCTACGTCTGAGCTCACAGGCAGAGCCCCACACACCCCAGCATCTAAACCAGAGTGAGGAGAGCTGGCTGTCCTTGCAGCCCACTCTGGGGCTGCTGCAGCTGGTGGTATTTCTGATAGGCTTTTCAAGCTTTTCTTTTTCTTCTAATAAGAATTCTGTCTGACTCGAAAGACAAGCAACCTGTGATGGAGGCAGGGTTAGATCGTAATCGTGTTGTGGGCAAAAATCATCTGGGTCTAATCTTTATGACCAAAGACATACTCAGTAAACTCTAACTGACACTGTTGGTGCAACACTCAATATTAAGAATCTGATGACCCCGGACACCGGAAACCCTGAGAATCACTTGTACTTGGGAGAAGACGTAGGATCCAGGGCTGGGTGTGGTGGGCAGCTCAGGGAATTTTGTTCAGTTGAACTGAAGATGGTAGGTGGTGGGGATTTTTTTTCCACAGATAAAAAAAAATTGAGGCAAAGAGCAGAAAGTGGAGTGGATCAGGATCCACAGGGAGTTAGCCACGGAACCAGTCATCAAGAAAGTTGCCACGGCAAGGGAATTGTTTTTCCCCTAACTGCAAAAGATGGCTACTCATGAAAAGAAGTTATTCATTTTCTTTTCCAGAAAGATGCCAAAAAACAAAATTATCAAGGGTCACACAGAAATATAGGGAAATGCCTTTCTTGAACATCTGTGATGTTCCAGGTTCCTTAGCTCTTTTTTAATGTTTTTATTTCTTTATTTATTTGGCTGCACTAGGTCTGAGTTGCAGCATGCAGGATCTTTAGCTGTGGCATGGGAATTCTTAGTTGCTGCATGTGGGGTCTAGTTCCCTGACTAGGGATCAAACCTGGGCCCCCTGCACTGGGAGTGTGGAGTCTTGGCCACTGCAGCACTAGGGAAATCCCAGGTTCCTAAACTTCGAATTGAGGTATTTTGAACTTTGTTTCATAGATGGAGAATTTGAAGCTTGAAGAGGGTGAGTAATTTGCCCAAGGTCGCCCAGACAACAAGTAGGGGGATTTGATAAGGGTGCTGCCATGTGTGACTATCACTCGGGCTGCCTCCCCACGTCTGAAATGCAAAACAGACAGACAGGCTCTAACTCAGCCTGTTGGGAGCTCGCAACCCATGGTAAGGCCTCTGGTCATCCATGTCCCAGCCTGTGAGCTGGGCCCTCTTCCTCGGGCATCTTCTGGTGCCTGGGGTGTTGTAGCCATTCCAGCAAGGGGGGTGCTGAGGCCTTTGTCTACATCCACTGTCTACAGCTACCTGCTTCTTCCGAGGCTGAGCCACTCTTCAGCCACAGACGGTTGGCCCAGTGTTTTCATCTTTGGTCCCCAGAGTCAGAGAAATAGTGTGTCCTGTTAGTAACTGTGAGGTCCGACAGACACCCACCAACCATCCCAGCAGTCTCGGTAGCAGCAAGGATGAAATCCAGCCCCCACACACCGGGCAGCAGCATCTTCGATTGTAAAAGAGAAGCAGAGCAGCAGGAGGAGTGATGGGGAGGATTTCGGAAGGCGTGGGGGTACCACTCTGCCCCAGAGCCCAGGAAGGGGAATTTGGAGAGACTTCATGTCATGGTCTGTATGCGGGTTGGAAAAGGATTTCCAGACACAGAGTATTTCAGAAAGAAGTGAATTTTTTAAGAACAAATGATGACATGCATGTGTAGTTGTGTCTGACTTTCTGTGACCCCCCATGGATTGGAGCCCACCAGGCTCCCCTGTCCATGGGATTCTCCAGGCAGGAATACTGGAGTGGATGGCCATTTATCATCCCGACCCAGGGATCAAACTCATGTCTCTTGCATCTCCTTCTTTGGCAGATGGGTTCTTTACCATTGCACCATCTGGGGAGCCCATTAAGAACAAAGAGCAGAGATAATGTGGGCATTGCAAGCACAATGCCAGCTGACCTGAGAGATCAGAGAGAGCTGATGCTTTTTGCGGGTTATTAGCCAAGTTTTATAGACTCAAGACAAAGAAAATTCCTGCTGGAAGGGTGGCATTAGGTGATTGTTTAGGGCACTATAGGGTGAGTGCCCTAAACTATTAGGGACATTTTTACCTAATATGGCGTCAAGGAGCTGGATCATTTAGATCAAATGGGCTCATGACAATGTTTGCTATGGGGCTCAGTCAGTTCCGAGATGAACTTGATTCTGGGCTCCTCGTCTGTGGCCTTGGTACAAGGCCTCGAACCTGTGACCTTGGTATGGGACTCCACACTTAAGAAAGTTGCTATGCTTTGATCACTGGGCTCATCTTGTGAAGGGTAACTCTAGCAAAGGGGGCCTCCTGTCCCGAGCTTGGTGCGTTGCTATCTCATCCCTTCTCGGTTGCCTCTGGGTCACCTGGCAGGCGGCTGCTTTCCCTCTTTCTGGTCTGCTTCCAAATGTCAGAATCCCAGAGTCCAAAGTTCCAACAATTGTGTCAGCTTAATCAAAATCATGAGTTTCTCCAGAGGAGTTTTTGTTTGCAAAAAGGGTCAGGAATGGCGGGTTGGGAGAAGAGCAGGGAGAGAGCGTGGGGGCATCAACAAACCCCACCTCCCTCATCTCCTCTGAGAACCCAGCTTGCTCTGGTCACAGTTTCCTTTGCTTCAAGCAGTATAGGTGATAGGACGGGAGCCATTCACACACATGTGAAAGAACAGAATCGCTTCTGATTGCCTCTCAGATACTCCTTTCCTCTCAACACTCCCCCTCTTCAGAGGAGTGGAAAAGTTAAGTCATATCATTTTCTGGCTTTCAGAAGCTTACTTTGAGTCATCCTAGGGCCAGACCTTTATTTAAAAAATTCGAGCTGCAAAAAATTGCAAGCCTTACCCCCAAGGAGTGTGGCCATTCAAATATTTTCGGACAGGGTGGTCGTGTTTTATTCAGTGGTGCTGCGCTCGATTGCGAAATCATGTCAGACTCTTTGCAACCTCGTGGACTGTAGCTCCTCTGTCCGTGGGATTTCCCAGGCAAGAATACTGGAGTAGGTTGCCATTTCCTTCTCCAGGAGATCTTCCTGACCCAAGGATTGAACCCGAATCTTTTGCATTTGCAGGCGGATTCTTTACCACTCAACCACTTGGGAAGTCCTTTATAAAGTCACAGAGTTTCAAAGCTGGAGAAGCCCTTAGAGTCTCTTCCTTCTAATTCTGTCCCTTGACAAATGGTGAACGGAGGCAAGAGATGAAAGTGACCAGGCTGTCACACAGGAAATGACCGGCCCTCTGGCCACAGACCCCCAACCTCACATGCCGAGGACCCTTCTTTCTTTTTATGGGGTGTAGCATCAGAAAAGGAAGGCTTTACAGCAATGCAGCAGGGCTGGGCATTCTTGTCACCTTCTCCTGCCTATTGTTCTTGTATTCAGTTACAAATCTGGCTCTGACCCTTGTTGAAAGGGGTCATTGAACCTAGGGAAGGGCAGAGAGAGCTACAGGCTTGGTCATGACCAAATCAGTCCATGGTTACTTAGTTTCTCGGGACTGGAGCCTCTTTTTACAAGGTCGAGACATGGAAGTGGAGGGAAAGCAGGGGCTGCGGACATAGGATCCAGGGAAGTGGGTGGACAGCTGGCCACGCCATTAGTTCTGGGATCACACACAACCCCCGTGGCCCCCGTTCAGCTCTCAGTGGCGAAGCAAAACCCACAGGAGAAATTGATTGTCCGGCAGTTTCAGTGTAGACTTCGTTCTGTCACTGACTAAAAGAGGCAGGAAGAAAGAAGATAATCTGAAAAACAGTTGCTAGGAATGTCCTAAAAATAGTCGTTCTTAAATTTTAGAAGTTATTAAAACTAGGGCTTATTATACCCCTGTACCCCCACTCTAGACATTCTGATACAGTTAAGAGTAGAGGCCAGAAATGTCTTTCTTGTTGGTGGTGATGCTGGTGTGTTCCTCTAATTGCCCAATAGTGGGGTTTTTTTTGTTGTTGTTTGTTTGTTTTCTTCTTTTTTTCAGAGTTTTTTTTTTTTTTTTGATGCAGACCATTTTAATATCTTGACTAAATTCGTTACAATATTGCTTCTGTTTTACCTTTTGGTTTTTTGACCACTAGGCATGTGAGATCTTAGCTTCCTGGCCAGGGATTGAACCTGCACCTCTTGTATTGGAGGCCAGGTCTCATCCACTGGGCCCTAAGGGAGGTCCCCTAATAGTGTTTTTATGATTATTTTTTTAATAAACCTTTTTAGGGAGAATCATTTTAGATTTACAAAAATGTTGCAAATACAGCATCAGGAATTCTTTGTATCCTTCATCCCATTTCCCCTGATGTTAATTTCCTTTTTTAAAAAATGTTTTGGTACAGCCACTATGGAGAACAGTGTGGAGATTCCTTTAAAAACTGGAAATAGAACTGCCTTATGATCCAGCAATCCCACTGCTGGGCATACACACTGAGGAAACCAGAATTGAAAGAGACACATATACCCCAATGTTCATCGCAGCACTGTTTATAATAGCCAGGACACGGAAACAACCTAGATGTCCATCAACAGATGAATGGATAAGAAAGCTGTGGTACATATACACAATGGAGTATTACTCAGCCATTAAAAAGAATACATTTGAATCAGTTCTAATGAGGTGGATGAAACTGGAGCCTATTATACAGAGTGAAGTAAGCCAGAAAGAAAAACACCAATACAGTATACTAATGCATATATATGGAATTTAGAAAGATGGTAACAATAACCCTGTATACGAGATAGCAAAAGAGACACTGATGTATAGAACAGTCTTTTGGACTCTGTGGGAGAGGGAAAGTGTGGGATGATTTGGAAGAATGGCATTGAAATACGTATAATATCATATATGGAACGAGTCACCAGTCCAGGTTCGATGCACGATACTGGATGCTTGGGGCTGGTGCACTGGGACGACCCAGAGGGATGGTATGGGGAGGGAGGAGGGAGGAGGGTTCAGGATGGGGAACACATGTATACCTGTGGCGGATTCATTTTGATATTTGGCAAAACCAATACAATATTGTAAAGTTAAAAAAAAAAGTTTTGGTAAAATACACATAATATGCAGTTTACCACTTAACCATTTTTAAACATGCAGTTCAGTGGCATTAAATAGATTCACATGGTTGTACTAGCATCATCACCATCCGTCTCTAAAGCACTATTATCTTCCCAATCTGAAATTCTCTCCATTAAAGAACAACCCACCACTGCCTTGCAGCCCCAGAGCAACCCCTGACACACCACCATTCTTAAGAGCTTACAGAAAAACCCAAACAAACTTTTTGGCCAATCCAGTACTTTCTGTCTCTATGAATCTGACTAGTCTAGGGACCTCATATAAGTGGAAATCATGGAATATGTGCTGTTTTGGGACTGGTTTATCTCACTTCACATAATGTCTTCAAAGTACATCCATGCGGTAGCCTGTGTTAGAATTTTCTTCCTTTTAAAGGCTGCATAATAATCCACACACACAGACACACACACACACACACACCATTTAGTCTTTCTTCTACCAATGGACACTTGGATGGCTTCCACCTTTAGGCAACTGTAAATGGTATGTCTATAAACACGGTGTGCAAATATCCATTTGAATCCCTGCTTTCAGTTATTTTGGGATATTACCCAGAAGCCTAATGTTAATTTGTTACATAACCATGGCACATCACTCTTCACTCACCTACAGATTTCACTGACTTTTCTGGTAAAACATACTCTTTTAATAATCTCTCCAGGTGACTCTGGTTTGCTGGGCTTTTAGAAACATTGATTTTTTTAAAATTTAAATTTATTTATTTTAATCGGAGGCTAATTCCTTTACAATATTGTATGAAACGTTGCTTTTCATTTTATTTTTTTAATGTGAGATTCACTCCAGAAAACAGGACACTGTTGGGAAGTCAGTCTTGTGCAGGGGGCTTGTATGCTGGATCTTGTTTCATTTCAGCGCCTTTCACTGGACCTAATGTTCCCCAACTTTCAAAGAAGAATGCTACAATAGATGGGTTGGAATTATCTGGAATGTTCTAGAGAGAAGTTCTGGGATGTAAAGTTGTTCTCAAGGTAGTAATTTCCAGACAGCAGCTGGCAAAGGAAAAATTTGCCAGTGCTTCTAAAATCTTAGAAGCAAATTCAGTAACAGAAAAAAACTTTGAAAGGAATATGACTGGAGGTTTTCTGTATTTCTTGTTTGTCTGGTGTTGTCTAAATACAGGGTCCGTTCAGACATGTGACATCTGCCTTCCATTGCCCCAGAGGACAGCAGCAGAAGAAATGCTCGTTGGTTGCAGTGGTTGATACACATTAACTTTGAAGCTCTTTCTGATTATGTGAGTGGGTGACCCAAATCTTTGGTGCCCTGATTTTGCATCCCCAAGTGAATGAATCTTCTGTAGTTTCTCAAGTAACTAATGCTAATTTTATTTTTTAATTTACCCAACACACATTTACTAATTAGTAAGTATATACCTGAGGATGCAGAGGTAGCTTCATAGAACCTCTGCCCTTAAAACACATGCAGGTTGGTGGAAAAAATAACTGTCCATGTCAGTACCCTGGAGAGCAGTGGTTATTTCAAATTGCAAATGATTTTTGCTTGAATTAAGTGTGGTTTTGACTAAATGTCAAGAGTTCTCGCCTGCCAATGCAGGAGATCTTAGAAATGTGGGTTCCATCCTTGGGTTGTGATGATCCTTGGAGAAGGGCATGGTAACCCACTCCAGTATTCATGCCTAGAGAATCCCATGAACAGAGAAGCCTGGTGGGTTACAGTCCATAAGGTTGTGGAGTCAGACATGACTGAAGTGCCTTAGGACGCATGCACATGAGTTCTAGGGTCCTTTGACAGATACACTGGGTCCTTACAAAACAGCATGGGAGTATTTTTCTATAGGAACCAGCCCAACATAGCCCTACCACACAGAGCTTTTGCAGATGAGCACTGAGACTAAGTATGATGGAGAAGAGCAAAGGTCTAGAAACATGTGAACCAGCTTCATTAGGGCTGCCTCAGGCATGTGGTACTCTCCAGTCATCCTTTTCACTCAGACTTTTCATGAAAAAGATGTAGGAGAAATGTAAATTGAACCTGGGGTGGGGGGTACTTTTTTAGGATGCAGCCCTGAATGTAGCACAGGGATGTGCCTTTCGTGGTGGAAGCACATGAAGCCCAAAACAGGCAACCCAAGATACTCCAAACAAGTACTAAAAACAGGGAAGCAGGAAGTACTCAGCAAGAGAGGAGGACCTGGACTGAAATCTGGTTTAGATTCTCTTAATCTCAGTGGTTTGGGAAAAGCCCTGGACGGTCATTAGCTAAGGGAGGAGCAGTCATGACCTCAGCACTAACATCTTTACATCAATTCCTGGGGACCCCCTTGTGGCAGCCCTGACTCAGAAAGAAACTCACCAGCTACTGCATCACATCATCTTAGACCACTTCCTGAAGGGCTCTGGGTTTTCCCTAGAAGGCATGTATGTACAGGTCCTATTCACGTACAGATCCTGCCAGGAACCGACAGGGGATCAAGAGGTAGGCAGGCCAATGTGAAACTGAGGTCTTCTACACAATAAACATACACACCACAACACACAAATAGAGCAGATAGTTCTAGAGATAGGGGGATAAAACAGAAGTCGTACCTTCCTGTGTGTTTATGTATATACACATATATACCTGCAGGGGCTTTCCAGGTGGCTCGGCGGTAAAGAAATCCACTTGCCAATGAAGGAGACGCAGGTTCGATCCCTGGGTCAGGAGGATCCCCTGGAGAAGGGAATGGCTACCCACTCCAGTATTCTTGCCTGGGAAATCCCATGGACAGAGGAGCTTGACAGGCTACGCAGTCAGACACGACTTAACGACTAAACAGCAACAGCAATACACAGGCAGACACACCCACACTCAATTTATTTAGTATCTGTGCTTTCTAATATCTATGTAAAAAGTAGATTCAGAAGTAGAAAAATAAACCCTATGAAAGAGGGAGAGAAAAAGTCATTCCATGACCTAGGTCAGGCTTTCCCAACTTTCTGTGCTTCAGGATAATTATGCAAAAGCAGAATTCTATAATCAAATAACCTTAGGAGAGGTTGGATAAAGCCAATTCAGGCTTTGATTGCTGGGCCTCTTAAGATGGTTAATATGCTAGTGGACTTGTAAATCTCTTTTCTCACACTTGTTGCCATTAGATGTGTTTTGTGAAAAACATCTTCAGAGGTGGTCTACAGGGCATCACTTTGGGAAATACTGACCTGGTCTGATGCAGCTGCCTTATTAGAACGTTAGCTCTGCCAGGGCTGTCTGGCAGGCAAGGCAGTGAAAAGAAATATGATGGGTCATAGTTTTTTCATCAAATAGAATCCTATCTTTTTCACATACTCCATTGAAATGGATTTTTGGATGTAAGGAGGTCATTGAACTACAAAATAAATTATCTAGCTAACAATGGCTTAATGGAAAATGTAGAATAATAATGATTATATTATTAATTACAGTAATAACACTATTATTATTACATGTATTTCAATTATATTAAATGTTGGGCATAAGCCAAGAAGGTGGCCTGAAACCTTAACTTAGGAAAAGACATTTTGTATTGGGGGAAGGAGAGCAGGCCTGTTGCTTTCTGATAATCCTATGTAATAAAATTTATTAAATTTAGAATACCTTGAATACTCATTCATCTATCTATGATTTGGAGAGGAGTTGAAGTTCAACAATTTACATTTCAAATCTGTAGCTGGGTCCAGAGCTGTTTTGTGTTTTTTTAATATTATGTAATTTTTTTCATTTTTAAAAAATTGAACAATGATTGCTTTACAATATTGAGTTGGTTTCTTCCATATATCAGCATGAATCAGCCATAGGTATACATATGTCCCCTGTGTCCTGAATCCCCCTCCCATCTACCTGAAGTAAGTCAGAAAGAGAAAGACAAATACTGTCCATTAACTCATGCATATGGAATCTAGAAAGATGGTACTGATGAGCCTCTTTGCAGGGCAGCAATAGAGATGCAGACATAGAGAGCAGACTTGTGGACGCAGTAGGGGAAGGAGGCGCTGGGATGGTAGCATGGAAACATATCTATTACCATATGTAAAATAGATAGCAAGTGGGAATTTGCTGTGTGACACAGGTAGCTCAACCCAGACCTGCTTTTTGATTGAAGGAATAATTTGCACACATTTTTAACAGGATATGCAGATGACAATGCTTGCACATTCTATTAGACATTTGAAAAGGTGGCCTCTTCTTTTACCAAATAAAAGTCTTTTCAACCCCTCCAAGAATGAACGCATGGGGAATCCTGCAGGCAAGACCACGACTCTCTTCAGAGCCATCTTAGATCTTCTCAGATGCTCAGAGAGATGCTTGAGTGGATGAACAGACTGACAGGGGTGGCTGGCGGAATAACCATAGCACCATGGCATCGAAGTTAAGGAAGAGGGTTTCCCTTTTTGGATGGCAGAGTTTCTTAGAAAGTAAAGAAGTGCAGAGAATCTTCATCACAGCTGTCTTATCCCCTTGATCTCTTCTGTCTTCATTAGCACAAACCCTCTGGGACAGTTAGAGTGAAAGTCCTGATAAGCAGGAAATCATCACTTTCAAACTAATCTAGCACATCTGTCTTGAGATGGTGATAAACAAGAAAGGTCTAATTGTTAAACAATCAATAACATAGATCTGTATTTGGAGACAGACTACTGGTTCCTCCCTAACTAGCTCTCCCACCACCCCTACCACACAACACACACATGCACACACGCAGATTTAACCAAGCAGAGTCTGGGTTTTTTGTTTTTTTTTTTTGCCCCCATGGTATCCTGTGTTTCTGTTTATCAGAGAACTTACCACATGATGTTGAAATGAACTGTTTATGTGTTCACTAAACACAAAATGTTTCCCTCTTCAAAGATAGGCCCAACATAATCATCTTAAAACCCTACTGACCAGTGGAAAAAGTTCTTACAAATGTGTTGAGTATATTACCTCTAGACAGGTTCCATAGACACTCATTTATGCCATACTTACGGATTGGTTTGACAGGTGTTTTCTTCCTTGAAGTAATCCACTCTTTTTCAGATGAGTAGCCAATGAGAAAATAAACTTTTAGTCCAGACTGTCAAACAGAGGTAACACCTCTAAAGAACCAATGTGTCTCTTTAGGAGAACTAGAACTTGGAAACATGGCAAGAGTAAAAAAAAAAAAAAAAAGTTGAGACAAACTAGGTCAGTCTTGTTTGTGAATTCAGTCAAATCCAAGGAAATCAGAATGATTGTGTGCCAGATAATGGAAACATAAATTAGTCCTTTCATCATTATCTTACTCCCAAGTCCACTCTGTGTTCTACCAAAATGCCTTTGTTTCACATCTGGTAAAGAATGGAATTAAAGGTCCATGTAAGGACTGCCCTGGTGGTGCAGTGGTTAAGACTTCACTTTCTAATGCAGGGGGTGCACATTCAGTCCCTG
Source organism: Bos taurus (assembly GCF_002263795.3). Taxonomy (NCBI): domain Eukaryota; kingdom Metazoa; phylum Chordata; class Mammalia; order Artiodactyla; family Bovidae; genus Bos; species Bos taurus. Next base: position 31,650,619 of record NC_037356.1, on the reverse strand, counting down.
GTCAGGGAGCTATGATCCCACATGCTTCGTAGCCAAAACCCCAAAAAACATAAAACAGAAGCAATATTGTAATAAATTCAACAAAGACTTAAAAACAATGGTCCACATCAAATTAAAAAAAAAAAACAATGTAAAAGTGAATTTATTTTCTAAAATCTTCCTTCCTTACATACAAGTAATATAAACTCCTTGGAAGAGAATTAATAGATTGGGCTCTTTACATTTTGCTTGCATCCTTAAATTGCCCCCACCCCCCAAGTATTTTTAGGCATGAGAGTATTATATTCAAGAACAGCACTGTTCAGTATAAATATAATTGACTCACATATGTAATTCTAAATTATATAGTAGCTTTGTTTAAAAAGTAAGAAAAAGCTTTAAGAATATGTTTTGTTTAACTCAGTACATCCAAAATGTTATTTTAACATGTGGTCAATAGAAAATTGTATCATGAGATATTTTGCAATCTTGTTTCTGTAGGACTTCTTTGGCATCTTGTGTATATTTCATATCTACAGCACATCTCAATTTGGGCTGGTCACATTTCAGAGTTCAGAAGCATGTGTGCAGGTGGTTACTATTTTGGACAGTAGCCGTCTGTAAAACCTATCACATCAGAGCAAAGATCTCTTGTTTTTTTTTTATGGTATCTATGGTTTTGTTGAGAATATATTATTACCTGAATTGGTGAGTCTAATTGTGCTGAGTTGAGATACAGTATCTGATAACAAATATTTATTGAGTTTTTAATGTGTTCTTAGCTTTGCTTTAGGGATTGAGAATGTGGTTGTGAAAAAAACAAAAGTCAAAATTTCCTCCCTCATGGAGCTAGTGTTCTGTCAGTAGGAGACAGACAATAAAATAGACAAACTTATTTAAGTATCAATAAATGGTAAAGAAAAAGCTTAGAGTAGGTGAAGAGGTGTAGAGAGTAGTGATGAAGGAATTTAAGGAACAGCTATCAGGCCAAGTCTCACTCAGAAGGTAGTGTAATTGGTTAAAGACTCTCATGTTGGCAGCATTTCAGGAAAACCATGGTCTTGGGTAACTTTCCATTTTATTTTAGTAAAGAAGATCGATGATGCAATGTATAAATTAATTTTCTGATTAAAGTTTTTTAATTAAAAAGTTTTATGTATCTATAAAACTGAATGAATTGGGACAAAAATTCTCTCATTCAACAAATAGCTTGCGAAAGGGAACCGCATGCTAGTGTTGGGGATGCAATAGTGAGGGAAATTAACAGTTTCTGCTCTTCTGGGGTTTGCATCCTAGAGAGAGAATTAATGTACTAATTACATATTTGTGCCAATAAATATGTAATTAAAACTCGAGTTGGTACCATGATCTCATACCATGAAAGGACCCAAACCAGACCTAAGTGAGAGTGGATGGAGGCCCCAGTTCCCTGAGCCAGGACTGATGGGAGAAGTGGAGAGAGCATTCCTGGAGGAAGGCACAGGACGTGGGAATGCTCTTGGCAGTGAACTCAAGAATCAAAACTGTAGCTCGTCTGTCCAGAGGAGGGGACAATTCTACAAAATGAACCTGAGATTTAGGCTGGGATCCACAGGAACTTGTAGGCCAATTTCCTTCACAAAAAAATCCACCTTAAGAGTCCCGGTCCATTGTGACGATGGCTAAAAAGAATTTTCACTTCTAAGGGATCAAACTGAGAAACACTGAAGGTGATCTTCAAATGGTCTTTGGACAATACAGGGCTTCCCTGGTGGCCCAGGTGATTAAGAATCTGCCTGCAATGTGGGAGATCTGGGTTTGATCCCTGGGTCAGGGAGATCCCCTGGAGAAGGTAGTGGCAACCAACGCCAGTATTCTTGCCTGGAGAATTCCATGGACAGAGGAGCCTGGTAGGCTATAGTCCATAGGGTCGAAAAGGGTCACACATGATTGAGCAACTAACACTTTCGCTTTCTGGACAGTATAAGATATAAAAGACCTGCTGAGGCAAAATGAAGGAAAGAAAAAAAATAGTTTACAAAAAGTTTACTTATAGAGGATGGCAGTTACTTGCTTTGGGACTCCATTTGATGCCGCCATTTAGTTCAACACACTCCACTCTGTCAATTCCCCTGTCTGCAGGCTCTTCTTCCTTCAACCTATGGGTTGGTTCATCCCGTGGCTCTCAGACCTGAGGTGGGGGCAGGGCTGGAAGTTATGTCACCAAGAACAAAGGGGAGAGAGGTCAATTGTAAGAGATAAAGATGGGATGCTGGAAGCCCAGGCGAATTTCTAGAAATAATCCCCAGTTCCTTTACTTGTTCTTTTATTCTTGTGGGACTCTTAAGCCAGACCCATAAGAACTTTTTGTGTGTGCTAAGTTGCTTCAGTCATGTCTGATTCTTTGTGACCCTTTGGACTGTAGCCTGCCAGAGTCCTCTGTCCATGGGATTCTCCAGGCAAGAATACTGCAGTGGGTTGCCATGCCCTCCTCCAGGGGGGATCTTTCTGACCCAGGGATTGAACCCAGGTCTCTTGTTTGGGTCTCCTGCATTGGCAGGTGGATTCTTAACCACTGTGCCACCTGGAAAGACAAGTTTCCATTGTACCCAGAGTTTATTGAGACTGCATCTCCATTCGTTGTTGTTTTTTTTTGTATCTGTCCAGTAGAGTGTGAGCTTCCAGAGGGCAGGGCATTGCCTTGTTATCCCTGTATCCTCGATGAGCAGAACGCTGCCTAGTGTATAGTAGATGCTCAAGAAGCACTGATTAAATAAATGCTTGATAGCTAAAATTTAATTAGCAAACAATTGAATGCCCACATGTATCAATTTAGCACTCAATTTATCATTGAGTTGTCATTTGTCATTGAAAGTGTTTGAAAACAACTTTGAAAGTGTTTCAGAGATTTGAGAGGAAAGAGAGAGAGAGGGAACCAAAATTGAGAGCATTTGTGTACTAAGATATTGTTTTCTATTTTTGTTCGTAAAGTCCTGGGTAAAGTCCTGGATACCTCACCCTCAGTTCAGTCTCATACTTCCACAGTCTTGAGACATGTGACGAAAGTATCAGCACAGTGGCCCATTTTCCTTTGACAGAACTACCATACCAGGAACTTATGATAGAGTAAAAGCGTATCCTCTCCCACGGCACAGAATCCAGGCCAGGGCAAGGTGGGCAGCTCTCTGTACGGTGTGATTCTGCAGGTCCTCAGAGTGTTGTCAACAACTGATCTTGTCTGCCAGCTTGCCATTAGGTATGACATTTCTGCAACTGAAATTGTTCCTTTCACATAAGATGGTATCTTCCGAAATTCACTTGTTACACACAAAGCAGGTCCCCAGGATGGATATCACGTTCAAGGTTAATGAACAAGATGGCTTGGCAGAATTGGTTCCTACCGCTAGAGAACGCGTCTTAGAGAAGGTGCTCTTGGAGAATGGGCCACGAGAAGGTTCTTGGTGAAGAATTTGATGTCGGAAAATTTGAGCCTGAAGTACCGAGAGCAGGTGGTGATGGGAGACTCAGGTGTGAAGCTTAGTTGTGTGTAGTAGCTCAAAGGCTCAGGGGTCCGTTTGGAAAAAAAGGGGGAAAGTGGATCCGGATGGACCCGCTTCTCCGAGTCTTCACAGCATGTTCCTGCTTGCTCCTAAGTTGGGCTCTCAAGGTTAGGACACGTTTTTCATGATGTGTATGAGATATCACAAGACATCTTGGTTTCTCTGTTTTCTTGCAAAAGTGTAAAACTCTCTCTTTCCAGGGTGTGTCTCGTTGCCACAATTGAGAAGTGTACGTTTGACAGCAGCAGCACCTTTGATAATAAATGGAACTTTGTGGCCACTTTTCTCCTATGATTGAGCTGAAAGAAAACAAAAAACAGGCTCAATGTTATGCAGGAAAGGCCTGAATCAAGCAACAAAATATTTTTTTGAAAGAGACGATCAACATGGCAGGGTCACAAGCTTTCATTGGCCCAAGCAGAGGAGCTCTGCTAAATCCTGTCCTGTGAAGTGCCTTTCCTTTTCTACTGCATGGCGTGGGAGGGACTCTGTGTGAGCATTTTCCCCTAAGAGCACAGACACTGATGAGATGTCCAGTGTAATTAATAACCACAAATAATTGAAACATGGGACTGAAAACTTAGGATCTCCATTCCCTATAAATTTCCAGGTTTATTACCTGAATTGTCAGCCTTGCTCTTTAAAATCCACTCCTGTTGCTAAGTCACTTCAGTCGTGTCCGACTCTGTGCGACTCCATAGACGGCAGCCCACCAGGCTTCCCCGTCCCTGGGATTCTCCAGGCAAGAACACCGGAGTGGGTTGCCATTTCCTTCTCCAATGTATGAAAGTGAAAAGTGAAAGTGAGGTCGCTCAGTCATGTCCGACACTCAGCCTACCAGGCTCCTCCGTCCATGGGATTTTCCAGGCAAGAGTACTGGAGTCGGGTGCCATTGCTTTCTCCCATCTATTTGCTTATCTATGCCAACCTGGAGTTGGGAGTTTGAGGAAGACCTAATTTTCCAGATACTCACCATGTGTTTTTTTTTTTTTAAACTTACAAGTGTAGACTCAAAACAATTTGTTGTTGTTGTTCAGTCACTAAGTTATTTCCAACTGTTTACAACCCCATGGACTGCATCACGCCAGGCTTCCCTGCCCTTCACTACCTCCTGGAGTTTGCTCAAACTCACATTCATTGAGTTACTGATGCCATCCAACCATCTCATCCTCTGTCAGCCCCGTCTCCTCCTGCCCTCTGTCTTTCCCAACATCTGGTTCTCATCAATCATTTGTCTTTCTCTAGAACTTATTGGGAGCCCAAGAAGTATTTTTTCTAAGGCAAAAACAAAAAAAAAAAGGTGTCTAATGCAAGGAGTGAAAAATGAGCTTTTTATGTTTTACACTGACCATAACACACAGTTGGGAAAATTTGAATAACTCTAGCTCAATGTGGAAAGGTGCTTCAAAAAGCCTATAAAGTGCTTTCCGATGTATTTTGCTCATTTGATTCTTCTAAACTTGTGAAAGAGTGCTTACCCCATTTCAGATATGAGATACTGGGGCTCAGAGAAGTGGAGCAGTGAGAGACAAGGCTGCGCAGCTCAGAAGGCATTGAGCTGACACCAAAACCTGACTGCAGGCTGGGCAGTTTCAAATCTCACCAACAAGAGAGACAGAGATGTCTTGGCCACCCAAGGGTTTATTGTGATGCATTTTTAAACTTCAGGCCAACGAGCAGACAAACAAAACTCCCCACTGAACGCTGAAACATCCCCAACCAAACTCAAACCACCAAAAACGGGAATTACTTTTTCCTTAGAGGAGGCAGATGGAGATGGGTACCTAACCAAACTCAAACCACCAAAAACGGGAATTACTTTTTCCTTAGAGGAGGCAGATGGAGATGGGTACCTGCCTGGCGGGTATCAACAACACTCAGCTCCAACTGGCCTCATGCTTCCCCTCGATTTTCCTCAACCAAGCCTCTGAGGCTCTAGTTAATCAGACTGAAGGCCTGGGGATTTATCGCTCTTCCATCAGTATTCTTGCTGACGACCGATTTAAGGATACGAATCTCCTCGATTATCTAAGCGTTAGGGACAACTGAATCCAAATTTCGCTGACAGGGAGATGAGAACCCAGGGCAGTACCTAAGACTATGACTGGCAATTAATTAGACAGATAGCATCTTACTTTTGGAAAAGTCCTTAGAGGTTGAATCCAATCTCCCTCCTAGTGCAGGAAGCCTGACAAATAACCATCAGGCATTTGCTGCTGGGACAGGAATTTTCCCGTATCTCCACTATTGGTAGTTGGGCCCTTGTGAGAATATCTTGTCTTCACGGAATTGAATTCAAAGCCCTCTTACACTGTAAATCTATGTTCTGACTTCATTCTGCCCTCTGGCACTTTAACGACTATGGTTACTTGTCCATTTGTAAGTTCTTTCCCGGATATTTGAAGTTAGCTGTCTTGGCTTTCTTAAAACATCTCTTCTCCAGCAAAACATACTCAGCTTCTCCACCTGTTTCCGTATTTGCTGCTTTTCATGACTCTTGACTCTCTCCAGATGGTCCCTTGTTTGGGTTTTTTTTTTTTTTTCTTCTTTCTATTTTGTTTAAGTGAAATGTCCATAGCTGATTAGGGTCTGTTTTTCCTGCTTTATTTGTCCCAGTATTAATATACTTTTAATAATTTTACTGGTCTTGAGCTCACCAGCGGGGCTATGTATATGGTGGTCAGTGACAGGATCAGTTCCCCAGCTCTGTAACCGACCGGAGATTACCAAATGAGAACTGGTTTTCTTCATGTAATTTACCTCAGAAGCCACACTACCAGCGAGAGGACAAGAACGATTGTCATGTGAAGGCCACAACTAATACACAATTGTCACTTAGACCCAGTTTTTGCTTCTATAAGCAAAACCAGCTTTTTTGTTTATCTAGTACTGCATCTCTCAAATACAGAGAAAAAACAGGTAAGAGACTAGTTTACCAAGGACTTGACAAAGAGCCTATGAGGGAGACTGAGTGACATTTGGAAAGTTGGTAAAAGCCACCAGAGTCAAAGCAAATTCTGAAAAAGAAAAAAAAAAAAAAAAGATTGTGGCTACGCTCTGCTCAACCAGGCCACACCTGTTTTCAGAAACCACCGAGTGTTCTGCAGATAAACAAAGATGCCAGCTCTGACAGTCTCTAAGGCAACGAGATACAGATCACCCCTACACACGGACAAGATAGAAAGAGACACTGGTGACAAAACAGTGAGCCCAGTCTTCAGACTACTCAATGGTGTAGTAACAGCTGGAGTGAATTCTGCCCCAGGGGCTCATCCCACATCCAGTCTCAAACCCTAAACTCTATCTGTAATGGAGAGAACCCTGCAGTTAGAGAAACACCTGTAGGATCTGGACCCCACTTCTTAAGCAATCATCCCACGACTCATGTGAACCTGAAAATGAGCTTCTGGAGCAAGAAGACACAATACATCTCTTTTCTGGGTTTCCTTTTCCTCACCTGCAAAATAATGTTTTGTTGTTGTTCAGTTGCTCGGTCACGTCCAACCCTTTGTGACCCCATGGACTGAGGCACACCAGGCTTCCCTGTCCATCACTCTCTCCCGGAACTTGCTCAGACTCATGTCTATGAGTTGGTGATGCCATCCAACCATCTCATCCTCTGTCATCCCCTTTTCCTCTTGCCCTCAATCTTTCCCAGCATCAGGGTCTTTTCCAATAAGTAAGCTTGTCATATCATGTAGCCAAAGTATTGGAGCTTCAGCTTCAGGATCAGTCCTTCCAATGAAAATGATGTTTATGTGGCTGGGATTCATGAGGGTCTGCACTTGGTGGTAAGCCAGTGAATTTGGCTCCCTAATGAGCAGGTTGGATATAGGAAATCACCATTAAAATAGAACAGTGTCTCTGATTTCTGAACATTTATATCTATTAAAGATGGATAAAATCAGGCTTTCCCATTTTGCGCTATTTCCAACTTGAGATATTTTAAAAGGAGTAAAGGAAAGAAGTGGTTTGTAAGAAGTTGGCAGAGACGCAAGATGGATCCAGGAGCTGGAGTGGGGGCTTGTGTATTGTGTTGAAATCATTGTCCTGGGGTTATTTATGCCTGCTTTTCTTGGTCCCTAGACTCTGAGCTGCTACATCTTGTCCACTGGGGTCATTCCCACTTTCTTGATTGGTATGTTCCTCACCTTGTTGGATCCCAAGTGATAACTGTTGAGTTGAATCACTGTGTTGCTTTGAGGAGATACGGCTTGAAGACCAGTGGATAAACTGGAATCTCATGGCTCAGGACATGGGAAACCACACTGCAAAGTCAGAATAATTAATAATTTAATGAACTTTGAAAAAATACCAGAATAATAAATGTCAATGACAAGTTAGTTTAAGGGGCCTAATTATAAACAGCAGCAGAAAGAGTAACTTAAATGATCAGCTGATCAAATGGCAGCCATCTTTAATTACAAGGTCTGGCTGGTTGGGATAAGAATTGTTAAGTGGAGATGACTGAGGGGCAAAATGTATAGAACTAATTATGATGGTAAATACAACCAGCTTTATATCAACACCAAGGTGTACAGTGGAGACATCAAAATAAAATTCTAAATCTCACCCTGTCCGTATTTATTTTATAGTTTATTGTCAAAAACTTATAAAATACAAGCAACCAAAGAGACAAAACCAAAATTCACACAAAGGCCTACCAGCAAGAAATAAAATAGCTGTTTTAGTATTATGAAGGTATACATATTTTTTTAGTTTGTTTCTCTCTGCAAATATCACAATATATATCACACATTCATACACACATTTTTGTTTTTTGCTTCTTTAAAAGTAAAACTGATACATACATTTGTTCTGTAATTACTATGTTGCTTAGTATAGCAGGGCATATTTCCATGTTATTTCAATATTCTCTGCTTTTCATAGCTGTGTATTATTTCATTATATTTATGTATCATACATAGCATATTAATGGACATTTAGACTGACTCCAAAGTTTTTCTTCCCCCATTGCGTTTTGGTTGTGTCTGGTCAAAACTTCTGCAAATATTGTCTTCTGGAAAGTTCATGCATTTTATTTTCCTTCTTGTAGTATATATGGGGCCTGTTATCTTCTAATTTAAGAGGAAGTGTGGCTATCACTTTAAATGGCATGACACACATCTTCCTAATAATTAAAGAGCCTTTCCTATTAAAAATGAGAAGAATTTACAGCAAGTGACTTAGTCATCAGATTGCTCTACATTGATTAGGCCCCCAAAGTCGATGGTTAGAACACTCCAACACTGGTTTTTAACATAAGATTTAAAATCAGGTCAAAATAGTATTACTCCAGGAAATTTTTACATCATCAAGAGTTCAATGAATATTATCATCCATAAGAGAAAAATTTCTCACAGATGTGTTCTTATATTTAAAAAGTGATCAAAGAGAATTGAGGTGAAAACAATGAAATATAAAACAGTCTTCAGAGAGTATTCCTGCCTGGTGGTTGCACTCTCCCTGTGGTCTTTTCACTTTTGTCTTCTCTCCAAATACTTTCCATAAGCATCTTGCCAGTGGTCCGTGCTCCAGAGACTTCACCGGCTACTATCTCAAAATTTCTCTTTTCCTCTTCTGCTGTGAGAGCCAGAGTGACAGTTTTAGCTGGTGAGAACACAGGACTAGTGAGTGCAAAGCTGCCTGATTTGTGCTATTTAGCTTTGAGTAGGACAAAATAAATCAAAGCAGGAGACGTAAGAGATACAGGTTCGATCCCTGAGTCGGGAAGATCCCTGGAGGAGGGCAGGGCAACCCACTCCAGTACTCTTGCCTGGAGAATCCCCGTGGGCAGAGGAGCCTGGCAGGCTACAGTCCATAGGGTCACACAGAGTCAGACATGCCTGAGACGACTTAGCATGCATGCATGCATGCAGGACAAAATAAAATGCTTCTCTGTAGACCCAGACCATCTATCTCTCACTCATAATAGCTCAACAGTGAAGAAAAGATGGCTGTTGGATGGCTCAGGACAACTTGTCACAACAGCTAGGAAAAATACTTATTGTCGAAGTCTGTCTTGCACTGGGTCAGGAATATGATCACATGCAGAAGACAGTAGCTTTCTCCCTCCGCAGTCTTCCTGCAGGTCTTCCTGTGAAAATCCTTTGAGATATGATGACCAGCCAAAAGCCTAGAGCTGGCAACCATATTGAGATAGAAACAGAGCATAATTCTTATGGTCAAATGCCCCACTCGTAAAGGGGAGAACCCTTACTTGAATTTGAAGACTGTTTCGTTTCTTTAACTAGTGATGTTAGGCTTGTTGTGTAATCACTGAGCTGTGTCCAACTCTTTGTGACCCCATGGACTGTAGCCCACCAGGCTCCTCTGTCCTTGGAATTTCCCAGGTAAGAAGACCAGAGTGGGTTGCCATTTCCTTCTCCAGGGGATCTTCTTGATCCCAGGATTGAACCCACGTCTCCTGGCAGACCAATTCTTTACCACTGAGCCACCAGGGAGGCCCCGATGTTGGGCTTAGTGTGAAATAATTAACTCTTAACTCTGACCTTTCTCCATGCTTGGCTTCCAGAATACAGGTAGAGCTTAGAGGGGCTGAGGCCTGATTGTACACACGTGAGTCCTAGCTCTTCCACTGATTCCTGAGCCCCAGCTCTTCCACTGTGTGGCCCTGGCGAGTCTCTCAATCTCTTTGGGCCTCAGCTTCCAGGTTAATCAAAAATGAGTGATGACAACACCTCCTGGGAGTGTCCTGAAGATGAAATCAGCAAACGCACGGAGAGCGCTTAGACCAGCGCCTGTCACAGGCTCACTGCTCCCTAAGTGTTAGGGGCTCCTGTGGTTGTCACTCCTCTGTTCTGACCGGTGTCTGGACGCATGGCTTTGTCTAGGATTGCCCTGGCAGCCTTGGTGTTGTCTCACCACAGCTCATGTGAGTCTAGGAATATTTACTGAGAGCTGTAATTCTAAACCCTGAAGGGCCCCAGGGCATGAGCGAAGGCTCTGGGAAATGTGAACAGGGCACTAGAGAGTCATTGCGTTCACGTAAAGGGTTGCTGTTTCACCAGCCTTTTCCCGCCCATCAGCACAAGACACATCCACAGGGTGATAAGAAACTTGCCTGGCAGTCGGGTCAACAGAGCAGAGTAGACTGGAGCCCAGCCACAGACCGGCCTGTGCCGTTCAGCCTGCGAATACCTGGGGTGCCCACCCCTTCTCCTTCTTCCTGTGATGACACGAGCAGGCCACGCACGAGCTTGTGAATGCGTGTGCACACACGATTCCCACAGCCACTTCCAGCAGCCCTGGTTCCTGATCTAGGGGAGCAGCTGCTTGGGTCAGATGAGGTGATTCCGTGATTTTCCTGGTTCCAGGCTCTGGGGAAAGGTTGAAGGGAGAGGCTTCAGGGCAGGGCCCAGAACAAGGTCTTGCCTGGAACATGTAACCTGCCTCCCACTTCTTCTCCCTCAGGCTCCCCAGCTCAGGGAAGCCAGGGCATGGGAAGAGTTGGTTAACTTGGTTGTGTCCCCACCTCCCTGTGTATCATTCCCTTTGGAGCCACACGCCATCTATTGTGCTGACAACGTCTGTCCCTGGAGGCCATTCCAAATAGGCTTAAGAACATATTGTTCCTAGATTTATGGTGACGTCAACCAATCAGTTGGAAAGAATCCCATTACATCAGAAAACACAGTTGGGAATTCAAATCTCTTTCCTTCAACGTTTGTCAGGCAGTGTCTCTTCTCACCTAGGTCCAACTTCCTTTTTGATAGTAAATGAGACAGAGTAAGGCTGAATTTTCAGCCAGATCAATGGCCAGAGTGACCAGGGAGATGATAGAATGCTTGTGAAAGGCCAGCACTGACCTGCAGCTGACTTCTCCAGAAGAAATAGAAACAACAGAACCTCAAGCCTAATCTTAAGAGTTCGTCAGAGCTCCACCATTCTGCCAATGCAGGAGATGTAAGAGACACGGGTTCCACCCCTGCATTGGGAAAATCCCCTGGAGGAGGGCATGACAACCTACTCCAGTATTCTTGCCCAGGAAATCCCATGGACAGAGGAACCTGGAGGGCTACAGTCCGTAAGATCGCAGAGAGTTGGATACGAATGAAGTGACTTGGCACATCCTCGTAAAAAACTATCAGCATTAAGAACCCTTAACCTCAATGTTTATTGCAGCACTATTTACAATAGCTGAGACATAGAAGCAACCTAAATGACCATCAACAGAGGATGGATAAAGAAGATATGATACATATACACAATGGAATACTACTTAACCATAAGAAAAAACAATGAAGCAATGCCATTCGCAACAACATGGATGGCCCTGGAGATTATTTTACTAAGCAAAGTAAGTCAGAGAAAGATGAACATCACGTGATATCACATACGTGAATCTAAAGGGAAAAAATGAGACAAACGAACTTCACAAAACAGAAACAGACTCAGACTTTGAAAACAAACTTACGGTTAACAAAGTGGAAAGCTGGTGGGGAGGGATAGATTAGGAGGTTGGGATTTACTTACATACGCTATTATGTATAAAATAGATAACCAATGAGGACCTGCTGTATAGCATAAGGAGCTCTACCTAATATTCCGTAACAACCTATATGAGAAAAGAATCTGAAAAAGAGTACATATATGTATATGTAAAACTGAGCCACTTTGCTGTATGCCTGAAACTAACACAACATTGTAAATCAACTGTACTCCAATATAAAATAACAATTAAATTAAAAAAGAACTCAATACTTGTTTTACACTTCAGCTCTACACAAAGCTTTCACATTCATTATGTATCTCATCTTCACAAGCCCAGTAGATGGACACTCCCAGCTTGCCAATTTAAAGATGGTGGCTCAGATGGTAAAGAATCTGCCTGCATTGCAGGAAAGCCTGGTTCGATGCTTGGGTAGGGAAGATCCCCAAGAGAATGGAATGACAACCCACTCCAGTATTTTTGCCTGGAGAATTCCATGAACAGAGGAGCCTAGCAGGCTACAGTCCATGGGGGTCACAAAGAGTCAGACTCGACTGAGCAACTAACACACACACACACATAGAGACAATCTCAAGGGCTTTCCTGATGGCTCAGCAAGGGAAGAATCCACTTGCCAATGCAGGAGTTGAAGGTTTGATCCTTGCTCCATGTTTCCACTGCAGGAGGGGGTGCAGGTTCGATGCCTGGTCTGGGAACTAACACCCCACACGCTATGCAGTGAGGTCAGAAAAACAAAACAGAAACATGCACTAGAACGGGGAAATGGAGGCATGCACTTTTTAACAATTAGCACAAGGACTTATCCAAGGTCAGAGAGTGAGTCAGAGGAAAAAACTGAGCTCCTGGTGATCTGATCTGGTCCTAAAGATTCCCTGGGGAGAACCCCATCTCTGCAGAAATACGTGCATGGCCAACACTTTGGCCAGCAGATGTTTTATCAAGCCTACTGTACAATGAGGCCCGCCCTGGCCTATCTGTTCCTATCTGCTTTTATTCTGCTTTGGGGCTGCAGCACGATAAGACCTCCCATATGGTACTTGTATTAACATTAAATAATGAACATTGTGTTGTGTACACTATCACCATAGAAATATTTACTTAGTGGAACACAGACACCGGTCAGGCACGGTGATTGAAAACAAGCTAATCATAAAAACCATTCATGCTCACATCTATTTATAAAATCTGTTTCTCTTGTGCCAGTTAAGTACAGGCTTTGTGCTAAACAAACACACGCAAACCTTCTGCACACCCAGGGACATGAAAGACAGCCCTTCCCCCCTCGGCCAGCCGGGCCCTGGGGTGTGGCTGTGTGTGAAATAGCAGGCGTGTTTCTGGGGCTCGACAAGGTTCCTCGGAGGCTGAGGCTGGCCCATGCTTTCTGGGCTCCTTTCTTTTCTCCTGGTGCTGACGTCCCTCCAGGGGCCATTCAGGCCTCAGGTTCTCAAACTTGGGTGTGCTCAAAAGCAGCAGGGGTACCCGTTGCAATTGCAGTTTCCACTGCACACCCGAGAGCACCTTTGAGTTGTGACAAGTGGGGCCTGGGAAACGGATTTATAGGAAACCCTCTGGTGGTTCTGGTTTTGAGAGTCTGTTTTCTTCACTTGAAAAAGGGTCCTGTCCTCTGGGCTGTGAGAGCGGGCCCCTACCTGCTGCTCCTCCCTGCCTATAGCAGATGCTAGGGAGCTCAGAGCCCTGGCTCCTGGGGGCTGCTTTTGTGTTTTTTTTTCTTTCTTTTTTTTTTTTTTAAGATCAGTTTTATTAGTTTTGGAACAAACTAGTATCAACCACAGAGAAGGCAATGGCACCCCACTCCAGTACTTTTGCCTAGAAAATCCCATGGATGGAGGAGCCTGGTAGGCTGCAGTCCATGGGGTCGCTAGCGACTTCACTTTCACTTTTCACTTTCATGCATTGGAGAAGGAAATGGCAACCCACTCCAGTGTTCTTGCCTGGAGAATCCCAGGGACGGGGGAGCCTGGTGGGCTGCCGTCTATGGGGTCGCACAGAGTCGGACACGACTGAAGTGACTTAGCAGTAGCAGTAGCAGTATCAACCAAACTAGTGAATACATTTTCACTTTTGTTGCATATCCCAAATACTCAGATTCATTGATTCTTAACAATGAAATGATGCAGAAAATGGAACATCATATTGATGAACTTGAGGATCTGCTTTCTTTTTGGTTAGCTTTTTATTTTGTATTGGGCTATTAACAATGATGTGATAGTTTCAGGTGAACAGCAAAGGGACTCAGGGATACATACACATGTATCCATTCTCCCCGAAACTCCCCTCTCATCCAGGCTGCTACATAGCATTGAGCACAGTTCCCCGCGCTTTACAGTAGGTCCTTGTTGGCTATCCATTTAAAATACAGCAGTGTGTCCATGTCCCTCCCAAACTCCCTAACTGTCCTGAGGGCTGCTTTTTGATGCCCTTGAATTTTGTTTCAAGAGATACCAGCGACTTCCATTAACGCGAACTCTTAAGAACAGCCAAGTGGCTGAGAATCTGGATTCGCAGTCAGTTTGTATCTGTCTCTGCAATTTACTAACCACACGGCCTCTGCAATGATGGAGCCCCTCCAGACACCATATATATATTTTTTTGACTTATAAAATGAGGATAATGATACCACCTGCCCCATCGAATTGATGGGAGAGTAGAGGTAGTCATGAGTGTCTGGCACACAGCCCCTCTCATGAGCAGTTCTGTTTCAGAAATAGGTTGGGCAGGCCTTTCAGGTCCAGGCATGTGGGAAGATGCCATCTGAGAGAACACAGTGTAAAGAAAAGGGCAGAGAGCCTGTGTTGATACCCGACCCTGCCACCAAAGGACAGTGACTGGGGGCTGGTCCCTGTCCTTCTCTGGGAGAATCTACGAAATGTTACCTGTGACATGAGTAGGCAGGTCCACAGCAGTTATGTACAAACAACCTGAGCAGGGGATGCCTTCCGATGTGAAGAAAGTAGCAGTGTATCTGCTGGTGTTTATACTCTCCTGTTCATTGACACATCGTGACAAAAGGTTTTTACATATTCTGTAATTTTAAATTTTATATTAACATTTATTCACACCAAATCCTATTTACGTTGATTTGGGAAATCGGCTTGTTTTGCATGACAGATGTTATTGATCAGACAACAGATAGTGTTTGACCAGTCATTAAGGACACCCAGTAGTTACGATTGTTTCAAGTGGGGGTCACCAGGTGCAATGGTTGTTTTTTTAAATCTTTCAGGCACACCATGTGGCACATGGGATCTTAGTTCCCAGATCAGAGATTGGGAACTGATCGAGCCCCCCCTGCACTGGTAGCATGGAGTCTTAGCCACTGCACCACCAGAGAAGGTTGCTTTTTACTAGATCACTCTTGGTTAAGTAATGGGATCTGAAAGCCCAAATTGTGAAATGGATTCCCTGGGAGCAGATTCGCTGTTTCTCCCGCTCACTTCTGATTTTCAGCCAGCAAAGATTTGACAGGTGGCTCTGTTTATTCAATAAATCATTTCTGAGCACCTAGTGTAGGGAGGTGCAGTTCTAGAAGCTTGGGGCATGTCAGGGACACAAGCTCCACCCTTCCTAGTGAATGCATGCCTCTCTAGTCTCTCACAAGGGGTCCCAGGTCTCTGAGGCTGAAATGCCTGGGAGGACCCAGGGGGAAGAAGTGAGGTTTGCTCAGGCCACTTGCTCTGTCTTTTTCCCCTCCCACCCTTTTCAGTTACTTCTTCCTCTACCTTACTTTTTTTTTTTTTTTTTTACAAATCAGAAGCTTTGATTATGACTAGACAAAGATCTTTCTCTCTCCAAACTTTAGTTTCCTCATTTATAAGAATAGAGGTTGGCTTCTCAGATGCCAAGCTCCTCTCTAGCTCTGTAACTCAGTCTGATTCACCCAGCAAAAACAAAACACCCCATTTACCTCAACCATCTTGTCATCCTCTCCCCATTTGCCCCAATAAACACTTTGAGGCACCTTAGAAACAAGCCAACGATATGGATATAATTTTTTTTTTTTTTTTGGCCACGTCTTGGAATCTTAGTTCCCTAGCCAGGGATCGAACCCAGGTCATGCCAGTGAAAGTGCCAAGTCCTAATCACTGGACAGCCAGGGAATTCTCAGTGTTGTTTGTTCGCAGAAGCTATGTTTGTTTGCAGAGTTTAGGACTACTTCTCTCTCTAAATGTCAATCTCTCAGTCCTGACAATAGATACTCAAGAACATCTTTTTTCTTAGGCTCAGCCAGGGGACTGATGGGAACTGAGGCCAAGGTCACGGCATCAAGAGTTTCTGAAGTAGTTGAGTATTAAGTGCAAAACGGGGGGGTGGGGGTGGGGGGTGGGGAGAGGTGGGGAGAAGTGCTCCTCAACCCCCAGCCCCAGTCACACTGTTCTTTATTTCTTTCACTGGTGTGGCATCCATGTGCCTGTGTGGACTAGGTTTCTAGCATGCCCAGTTGGGAATATTTGTTGAATGAATGAGCAGACTCTAGCCTGGCTCATTTTTCCACTTGGTTTTCCCCACCCTTCATCAGCCAGCTCTGCTTTGGGAAGGAAAACACACGCTATTAGGCAGATTCATCTGCAAAAAAGATGGAGGGTGGCTGAAGCCAGCCCCGTCTCTGTGCCGGTTACTCCATGTTCTGCTTCCTTTTTGCTCTGTGTTCTTACACACACCCTGTTCAGCATCAGAGAAGTCAGCCAAGGGTCCTCTAAGGGGACTAGAACTTTATCACGGGCTAATGTCCTGGCCTCATCCTCATGGGAATTAAGTGGCAAACCTTCAGATGGATAGTAATACACTCAATACAGACCTCCAGGTCTGCCCATGAGAGCTGGTCAGGCTGGTCCCCCAGGATCAGAGATCAAGTGCCCGCACACATGTGGTCTTGCAACCATGTGCAGAGCTGATGTGCCTGGGTGTGTGTCTACCTAATTCTGCAGCCAATAGTGTCCTGAGCAGAAGCCTGCTTTTGTAGACAGTAATGTGGATTCAGAGGGCTTCCTAGGAGGCGCTAGTGGTAAAAAGCCTGCCTGCCATTGCAGGAGACATAAGAGACCCAGGTTCGATCCCTGGTTCTGGAAGATCCACGGGAGGAGGGCATGGCAACCCACTCCAGTACTCCTGCCTGGAGAATCCCATGGACAGAGGAGCCTGGCGAACTACAGTCCATAGGGTTGCAAAGAATTGGACATGACTAAAGCGACTTGACAACATACCCTCCTGTAATAAGTGAGGAGGGTTTTGGGGCCACATAGGCTCAGCCCATGCTGACTTCCACCTGCCACCAGGATCAGCATTGATCCACTTCGCGTGCCCTGTCTCTGGTACTTCCAGGGGAGCACCCCCCCTGCGAGATGCTCCCACCCTGGAGAGGAATCTGATACATAAACCCTTGGGGCAGGCCTAGTGGAGGCAAAGTGGTTACATTAAGGATTGGGGTTCTGTTTATTGACGAGGTCATGGCCTCTCCTGGTTATGACCCCCGAGGGACCCCGGCATGGAAACGGGATTTGTAACGTAACACTAACAATAACACACTAGAGACAGCCGTGACAGGGCCCGTCTCTCCTACACGCTGCAGCTGGTTCAGGATGAGGATGGAGCAGATGGGCGGGCAAGCGGGCAGCAGACAAAGGAGCAGAGGTGGAGACGATGTGGCTGGAAGTCCCGGGGCCAGGAGTCCAGCGGGGTTTTGGGGATCCCTGTGGTTGGAGAGGTTGCCCTCTGCTCATGAGCCTCTGTGGGCCTGTGTCCCTCCAGCGTCCAGGGACGTGCTGCTGGCTCTGCACCCTCTCACCCGGCTCCCAGCTACCCTCTCACCAAACAGGCCTGCTCACGGGGCCACCTCCTTCTTGCTCCTCATCCTTTGTTTGTGGATGTATTTTGTGTCTCAGGGGTCAGGGAGGGAATGGGGCAGGGCAGGAAGAGTGCAAACCTGAAGTCCCAGGACATTCTTGTGGATTTTTTTTTTTTTTTTGTCCACAGGCAACCTGGACAGAACTGGAATAGATATTTTCTACAATTTCTGTCCTGGCCTGTTAGGGAGAGGACTTGGGGAGCTGTGACATATTTTTGATGGGATATGACATAAGGGTTCTCTGAAATCCCACCATATTGGAAACCCCCTCTTCTAGCGTTTCATCAATGGCTTCTCTTCTGGTCCATGTGAGATGAGAAATCTGTGTGCCCGCATGGGACCTGACCCAGGAGGATTTTCCCGTTAGCAGATGACTAGCCCTGGACTCTGCTATTTTTTTTCCGTCAGGGCTGTGCTTTACCTCTCACCCACCCAGTGGGCCAGAAGCACCGGAGTGGAGATTCTAGAAGAGCCTGGCATCCCTTCAGGGGTGATTTCCAGAGGAAACAGTTAAGAACGCTTTTCTTCATCGTGTGCTCTGGGATTGTCCATTTCCTTGAACTGAGGTATCACGGTCCTCGTTGGCAGCACCTCCACAGTCTCAGACGAGACCCTCCCTTCCTGAAATCCTCCAGGAGCTCAAGTTTCCAACTAATGTCCTTTTCTGAGGTTGTTTAACCAAGCCTGGTGTCCCAGATGTCACGGCAACCCTGCTTTTACCACGTGCTCTTGTCCTTTTGAGGGAGATGCCAACTAACTCATTGCTATATTTGAAATATTTAAAAAAAAAAAAACAACAACAACTCAGAAAGGGTATCCCTGGAAATTGCCTATACACATAGCGTCATGTTGCATGGAGAGGTTGTAATAGTGTCCTGACCCTTTATCCCCAAACTAGACACAGGCAAGCTTCACAGACAAGATGAGGGAGCTTCATGCGCAAGTCATTTTGTCATCTCACCAGCTTTCCACATTCAGTGATTGTAACTTGAACTGGAAGAGACTTCTCTGGGCCCTTTCCTGGTTACTATGTAGAGATTTGGGCCACAAAGGAATACATTATATGTCTTTGGTTGGCTAATTGTGAGAGGAGGAGCCGGTTGACCAAATGTGATATTTTTCATGGTTTCTTTTTCGAAACACAGCGGTCTGTCTACATCAACTCACACCTACTTCAGCACTCAATTTCCATCTCGCTTGTGAATGTCTTCTAGACCACTGTGGTTCCATCTCTGCCTATCTGACCTGTATACAATCTAGGCCTTGCGTCACCCTTTGCAGGGTTGTGTCGAGTACCGTCCACTGTTTCGCATGCCCTTCCTCCTTCCCTCCCGGCGGGCAGAGGCGTTAGGAACGCACGGGTCTCATCCCGGCGCTGTTCCCAGCTGGCTGGCCCATTCGTGTTTCTCGTCACGTAGAAGAGTTCCATGTCCACATGGAAGTGTCGTGATGAAGTGCAGTGTTAGTTCAGAACAATAGTCAGGGATTGTCTGAAAGACAGTCAGAGAAGAAAGTCCCAGATGACATGTCATTTAGATAATATTTGCCTAATCTTTTGCATGAAACCTACACAATGATTGTCTCTATGTACATCAGTGTTTATCTTCTTTCAGTCACCTTCTCTCTCACTCTCTTTCTTTCTCTGTCTCCCCCATCCCTTTTGCCCCTCTCCCTACCTCCCTTTTTGTAAAAGTAGAGACAAAAGTTACCGGAAGTCTCAATTGTCAGACTTCAAAGTCTCTGCTAAACATTTGACATTTGACACTGTGTCTCCCTCCCCTTCCTTCTCACCCTCTGCTCGCTTGCATGGGCACAGCCTCACAGAGATAACCATATCGGGCAGAATAAATGAAGCCTGTTTCCTTCTAAATTTGCTTCCTCCCACACATGGTTCGACTGTGTACCCTGGGGCTGGCAGGCACTCTACCCGAGACTTTTCCCTACTGACTTCTGGGTGGAGGTGGTGGGCTGGATGTGGTCAGAGACTCTTCATTCACCAGGCAGAAATCGTGGAGTTTTTGAACCAGAAAAAGATCCCACACAGAGTCTCATCGAACACTCTCACTTTATAGATGGCAGAGTGGAGGCTGGGAGGAGTTCATCGAACTGTCTGAAATCAGTTAGATATGATCAGAGCAGGCCCTGGGAGCCAGAATGCTTTTATAACCCAGGCTGGTCTTCTTTCTGCCTGAACACAGAAACTCAGACCCTGTATATGTCAGAGTTAACACTCAAAGCTCAGAGAGTGGATTTCTCCAGTCTGCAGGTGACCAAATCCTCCTGGGGGTTCATCAGGGTGAAGATAGAAGTCCTGTCCTAGGCTCCCTGCCTGCGAGAGGACCCGGAAACCCAGCTGCCTACGTGCGTTGAGGTCCGTGGGAGAAGGAAGCAGCAGGTAGAAGGTGGTCTGTGCACTGGATCCAGCCACGTGCTCTGCAGAACCACTCAGAACCTAGACTGGGGCCATCCCCTGTCCCCAGCCCAAGAGAGGGCAGTCACAGATGATTCTCCAGATGAAGCAAACATGGCCGTGGCAGACAGGAAAGAAAGAGGAGCCGCTGAGGCAGAGGGCTGGGCATCTGAGGAGGAGAAACACACAGCTCCCCACTGGGATACGTGGGGTATCGCCTCCAACATGCTTCAGAAGAGAAACTCCACTAGTGAAGTTCCTTAACTTTAGGTCTTCAGGGGGTTTTAGAGTGGAATCCATAGAAAATTACAAATGCCTTTAAAAATGGTTGACTTCCCTGGTGGCTCAGATGGTAAAGTGTCTGTCTACAATGCGGGAGACCTGGGTTCAATCCCTGGGTTGGGAAGATCCCCTGGAGAAGGAAATGGCAATCCATTCCAGGACTATTGCCTGGAAAATTCCTGGGACAGAGGAGCCTGGTAGGCTACAGCCCATGGGGTTGCAAAGAGTCAGACACGACTGAATGACTTCACTTTCTTTCTTTCTTTAAAAATGGTAGAGGAACTTCCCTGGTGGCTCAGATAGTTAAGCGTCTGCCTACAATGTGGGAGACCCGGGTTCAATCCCTGGGTCGGAAAGATACCCTGGAGAAGGAAATGGCAATCCACTCCAGGACTATTGCCTGGAAAATCCCACGGTCGGAGGAGCCTTGTAGGGTCGCAAAGAGTTGAGCATGACTGAGCGACTTCATTTTCTTTCTTCTTTCTTTCTTAAAAATGGCAAGACTTTAGTAAGAATTGGAAAGTTGAATAGAGAGAAAAGCTGGGTGAGGAAAATGCAAAGAACCTGTAAAATCTTGACTTTCTCTTCTTGCCATCTCCTAGCATGTGCGTGGACATGCACACACACACACACACACACACACACACACACACACTCCTCCCAGCACAGGTTGGCAAAGCTCCCTTCCTCTGCCACCGTCTGGCTGAAGAAAATCTCTCACCACGATCCACCCCCGATTGCCACCTGTAACGGGCACCCCAGCCTCAAATTGTTTCCTCCTTTCTGGGTGCTCAGCAGGGCTGTTCACACCTCCCAGCTGACCTTCTCCTTCTATCAGGCTTGGTGGGTCTGGCTTGCCACCCGCCTCGTGGGCACCTGCAGCCCTCCTCGCAGGGCAACTAGTTTTGTGCTTTTTTACTGCTTTCTCATCCCGCATGCCCAGCCTCCAGGGTCCCTGCGGGCAGGAGTACTTCCCACTCGCTCACCGCTCTGCCTGTGTGCTTCCCAGCCTACGAGGGCAATTTTTCAGAAAACTATTTTTAGAAATAAGTAACCTCAGAATAAACACAGCACACCAGATGTTGGTGTTTTTCTGGGGCAACTGAGCTGAGAATCATTTGTTTAAAGAGAAAGGTAAAAGAGCCAACCTTGCTGTGCGGGCAGGGCCACTGGCTGCAGATTGCTGGGTTTTACTCCCTCTAGTGACAGGACCTTAGATGGCAATGAAGCCACCTTGACTCAGAGTAGCAACTTTATTATGGACTGTATTTTTACATGAATTCAATTTTACATGATATTTAGGCTTCTAGTTTAGTAAAAGTGAGGACGACTGAGCATGTGATGGATGACAAAGGATAGATGGCATTCTAATTTTAAGGGTCTGTACAGGTGTATAAAGTCACTTTAGTTGTGTCCAACTCTTTGCAACCCTATGTTCTCTGTCCATGCGATTCTCCAGGCAAGAATACTGGAATGGGTTGCCATTTCCTCCTTCAGGGGATCTTCCCGACCCAGCATCTCCTGCATTGGCAGGTGGGTTCTTTACCGCTAGCGCCACCTGGGAAGTCCAATTTTAAGGATACAAAACTCAGTTTTACTTGATATTCAGGCTTCTAGTTTAATGAAAAGTAGGTTAGATGGTATTATAATTTTAAGGGAACAAAATGATATTAGGGCAGTTTCTCTGCATATTTTCCTTATTGCAAGAAAGACTGATCACTGTATAGAACTGTATTTTGGAAATGAGGCTATGGTACAACTGCTGGAGACCTTTGGTTAAATAAAATGTTTTCCCTAAACAGAATCTGCCTGTAACAGGAATCTATTACGGCAAATGCTGCACTATATGCCTCTTCCCTAAGCACGGGTCAGTTGTTCTGCCAGTTCCATAGAAGATGGGATAAAAAGGGACGGGTTGGAAGGTGCATTTGTTGGTCTAATGTTGGAGAGACAACAGAACAAAACAACAACAAAGCTTTCTGATTGTAAAGCAGAGACCAGAACTATTACCTGAAAGCACCAAGAGTGTCCCTTTCAGAAAGTTTCAAGCATATTTCTTCGTGAATTTGGTGCAGCCTGCAAAAAAGACATTAAAAGGAAACTGGAAGACTTTTGTAGACCTTCTGAATTCTAGCACTCTACAATTTACAGCCTTAAGAGTCTTCTAGCTGGAAGAAAGCTGTAAGTGAAAGGTCTTCACTGGCCTGAAGACTTTAGTGCTCAGATCAAAAATGCTTCTCAGTGTGGAAAGTAGCTGATGGACAATTATCTAGTCACATTGTCAGTGACAGGGTTTCTCCTACAACTGGCTGTGGCTTGCTAGTATCAGGGTGATGGAGGAAAACCAAATGGCTGTGGCTTACAGGAGGGAAAACATGCCATAATCGATCAGTCAGATCATGCTCCATCTCTCAGCCCATTTTGAGTCAGACTTTGTGAATTATGGAACTGCGTTCATTCATTCTGCAGAAAGCTCTCCATTCACAAATCGTTCAGCTGAACTGACAATCGATGCATTGAGTTCTTTTGCTCGAGGGCTAACAGTTTTCCAGAGTAACAGCCTACTCTTTGACTGCCCTTTTCTCTCTGTTCATGTTCATCGTTTTCACTCACAACTTACCTAATTTCTAGCAAGTCCTGGTGGAGAGACCAGCGCATACATCCCTCCATGGCCAGGAGCCCCGGATGACACCATTTGTCCCTTAAAGGGATAATCACAAAGAGCATGTATTGCTGCTGGTTGTCCTATGTATACCCACAGAGAGAGGGGTTTCATCATGGGGACTTGTAACTTCACTACAGGCAGGAGGGACTAGACTTGGGGTTAAGATGAATTTCACAGACATGTTTTGCTCATTGACCATGTGCCTGACCATAATGATGAACAAGACAGGCAAGATCCCTGCTCTCATGGAGTCATATTCTAATAGTGGGAACAGAAGGCAGGGAGAGACAAAGAACAAAAATGGGGAAAATGTTAGGAGGTCATAATGACAGAAATAGAATGACATGATGGCAAGTTTAACCACACACTGAGGGAGCAAGGAGGGTCTCTGAGGAAAGAACATTAAGCCAAGATCTGAATAACTGGGTGGAGGCAGGCAAGGGAGAAGTGGTCACAAGGGCATGGGGAATCCAAGGAAGAGAGGCCGCAGGGGTGACTCCTATATGCTTGGCTCAAGCTGCAGGTTGTCATTTGTATTAAGATGGGGAAAACTATAGAGGGGCAGATTTTAAAGGGGGTGAACACTGGCGGGAAGTCAAGAATTCACTTTTGCCACAGGAAGTTTAAGATGTCCAGGGGTGGCCATGAAAACGAAGAAATTCTAAGTGTGAAGAGAGCACAAGGGGAGGCCGAAGAGGTGGTGAAGTTCAAAGAGCACCGAGGATGAAGTCCCGCAGGTTGTAATGGGTCATAGACACCCTCCTTGGGCTCTCCTGGTGCTCCAGTGGTTGAGAATCTGCCTGCCTGTCCAGCGGACCCAGATTCCATCCCTGGTCTGGGAAGATTCCACATGCAACTAAGCTCATCACAGCCACTGAACGTGCACTATAGAGCCCATGTGCCACAGCTACTGACGTCTGCACACTCTGAAGCCCGTACTCTGCAGCAGGAGAAGCCACCACAATGAGAAGCCTCCGCATCACCACTAGAGTGGCCCCCACGTGCAGCAACGAAGAACAGGGCAGCTGAAAATAAGATCAATTCATTAAAAAATAAAATAAATGTTCAACTTAAAAATATCCTCCTTGTGCAGGATCCTTGAGGTTATTACCCAGGGTGGGCAGGATTTTGGCTGTCGAAGAAAAACTTATAGAAGGAACTGAAATGATAAGGAATAAGGGCAAGTTTTCTTGATAGATTCCTAGAAGTTAGTGGACAATGGGGATGGTGAGGATGAACTAAAAATATGCCTGAAAAGTAGCTTAAGATGATAATTGATGAAGACAGTGTATATTCTTAATAATAATTACAATCATATTTCAGCAACTGAGCCAAGATGCTCTTTAGCACAGCCTGCACCAAAGAATAAAATGTAAGAAGTGAGCGACCCTGAAATATATAGTAGTATCCGTATCTCATTAAGTATACCAATTTCTTGAGACAGAGTATTAAGAGAGATATTCAGATTATATTACCAATAATAATAGCAGTGAGGGATCTCAGAAGATCCTGTCTGACTTGGAGCATTTCTAAACAAATTCAACCTAAGAATTCTTTTCTGCATCTACTTTTCTGTGTGTGTTTTTGTGTGTGTTCTCAGCACAGATTTTGGCTACTATTTCTCTAAGCAAACATGTGATTCTAATGAAATTTGCTGAATTTCAAGCAGCCACACGTGTATGAAAGCTGCCCAAGTTGGATATTTGTGGAATGCTGATTTTTCATACATATCAACATTTGGTAATTATCATCAGAACTATTCATGCAAGTTTAAAAGTGGAAATAAAATTAAGAGAGATTCAACAGGGACCTCAGATGACCTACCGGGTAACCCTTGGAGGTGATCAGTCCTTTCGGTGAGACCTATGTGAGTCGGCAGTCTTCCTAACTCAGTTTCTCCTGAAAATCTTGGCAGAAACACCTGATATTTCTTCTTTAAACCACACACTGGGTGGACTCGGGAACGACAAGCAAATTATAATAAGCATGCCTCAAAATTCTCATAAGCTTGTGTTTGTCATGATTTTGTAAGTTTCCCAAGGCCTTCTTCCTGTTTTGTTTTTTCATTCATCTCTCTCAAAGGCTCAGCATATAGGTTTTAAATGAGTACCCTGGTAGCTCACTGGTAAAGAATCCACCTGCAATGCAGGACACCCTGGTTCAGTTCCTGGGCTGAGAAGATCCCCTGGACAAGGGGCAGGCTATCCACTGCAGTATTCTTGGGCTTCCCTGGTGACTCAGCTGGTAAAGAATCCACCTGCAATGCGGGAGACCTGGGTTTGATCCCTGGATTGGGAAGATCCCCTGGAGACGGGACCAGCTACCCACTCCAGTATTCTGGCCAGGAGAATTCCATGGACTGTATAGTTCATGGGGTTGCAAAGAGTCAGACACGACTGAACAAGTTTCACTTTCACCACTGGTGAAATGCATTGGTTATTGATCTCTATAATAAAGTACCCCCCAAATATAGCTGCTCCAAAGAATAAACACTTATTTTCTGTACATTTCTGCGGAGCAGGACTCTGTAAGTGTATTATCTACATGGTTTATGACATAGGATCTGTCAGGAGGCCTCAGTCAGGTGTTGGTAGGGCCTGCAGCATCTCAGGGTTCAACTCTAAGAGGACCCAACTCCAGGATGCATGCATGGCTGTTGGTGATCCCCAGCTCCTTGTCCACAGGGCTGCCTCTCCATAGTAGCTGACTTCTCCCAGAGGGAAATGATCCTGAAGAGATGAGAGGGAGAACCTGAGAGGGAAGTCAAGGTCTGCTTACAACCCAAGCATGGAAGTGTTGTTCCATCATGGCTAGTTTTCTGTTCATTAAAAGCAAGTCAGTGACTGCAGCCAACACTGAAGGCAAAGGGAATGCACAAAAATGTGGATATGAAAAGGTCAAGGCCATTGGGGACCATCTGGTGGCCAACCACACACAGATAGCATCACCGAATCAGTGAATATGAATCTGAGCAAACTCTGGGAGATAGTGGAGGACAGGGGAGCTTGGTGTGCTGCAGTCCATGGGGTCACAAAGAGTGGGACATGACTCAGTGGCTAAAGAACAACAATAAGAATGACATATGTATACTGAGTGAGGCGTATTGCCTTGCACTGCAGATGAGGAAACCGATCCTCAGGATTTTAATTTGTCCAAATCCATAGGTCTTACAGATGGAGCAAAAATGAATGTAAAATTTTGCAAAAGACATATCTGACAAAGCACTGTTTTCCAAATAAAAGAAGATCATTCAAAACTCAATATTAAAAAAATATTAGAAAATGGACAAAAAACCTTAACAGATGCCTTTGGAGGGTATTATAACAGAAACCTGATCTACAGCTGTGGGATTTGAAATACCTTAACAGAACTTTTGTTAAAAACTTTAGGCTGAGAAGAAGTAGGAATCCCTCTGACTTTCTTTCAAAGTCATAAGACTTCCAGATACACTTTTAAGCATTAAATATATAACATGTTGTTGTTTAGTTGCTAAGTTGGATTTGACTCTTTTGTGACCCCATGAACTGCCAGGTTCCTCTCTCCATGGAATTTCCCAGGCAAGAATACTGGAGTGGGTTGCCATTTCTTTCTCCAGGGGATCTTCCCAACCCAGGGATCAAACCCACGTCTTTTGTGTTGCAGGCACATTTTTGATTGCTGAGCCACCAGGGAAACCCAAAACAAAGAAACCAAAATTTTGTGAAAAATACAGAAAATGATTCTCAGTGCTGTCAAGATGATCACAAATTAATGCTGATGTCAAAATAAATCACTACCACTTTACAATATAATTTTATAGCATATGTCTAAGTTCATATAGTGTTTATAAGGTTTGATCTTCTAAACCCATTGGGGAATGTGTTTAAATAAAATCTTCCGAGAAATTAAGAGGAGAAACTATATATGTCAAATGTTCATTTTTATGTGTGTGTGTCCAACTCTTTGTGACCCCATGGACTGTAGCCTGCCAGGCTCCTCTGTCCATGGGATTCTCCAGGCAAGAAGACTAGAGTGTGTTGCCATACCCTCCTGCAGGGGATCTTCCTGACCCAGGGATCGAACCTGAGTCTCCTGCATTGGCAGGTGGATTCTTTACCATTGAGCCGCCTGGGAAGCCCCCATCACCCTTACAGGGAAACAGGAACTCATGTGTAGCTTTCGTGTTGTGAGACTGATGTTAACTCCGCTTTTGCAGAATTCAATTTCCCAACCCCCGACCACCCGCCGCATTTGAAAACCAGAGTATGTCTGAATCTCTAACCTTTAATGAACTTTCTAGTTTTCTAAAGCTTTTACAAGATTATAGATTGGATTTTGACAGTCACTCTTCCAAAGTCTTTCTATTTTCTGGGAAGAGATTGTTCTAGGCATGAATCTACTAAATGCGGCTATAGATTCCTCCATCCTTTTCTCTTTCATTTAAATTTCTTATCCTTTTTTTTTTCTGATTTTTAAGTGTCTTTTTCAGTTGGAGCTCCATTTATCCGGAAGCAAAATGTTACTTGTTAAGTCTTCCCTTTTCTTTGCCATCTGATAACATTGTATCATCACTCCCAGCTAGTTACCTTCTATTTCATCTTCCTGTTCCAAATATAGCTTGAAAGGCCCTTTTGGTTTCCTTTGGCCTTAACCTTCCTGATTCTATTGTTGTCAGTCTACGGTCTCTGACATTCTACCATCCATGATTTTGCACCCCTCTGTTTCATTGTTAGTGTGCATACTTTTAAAATGAAGATTTCTTACAAAGTGATGTACACAGGCATGTTGAGTTTGTTCAATATCTCTCCTCTTGTTAATTATCCCCAGATCATTCCCCTAAAGGGAGATTCCTGATATTTGTGACCTTTTTCTAAAAATAAAATTTCAGGCAGAGATATCACATCTGATTGCTAAAGTTTTTGGAAGAAAATCCAGTAGAGAAAGAAGAAAATGGGAAATATGATTATTTTTAATTCAAAACAGTTTCCTTAAACACATGCCAGTGAGCAGTACAAAGATATGTGTTTCTTTGTATAACAACAATCACTGAAAGAAGAAAGACTTTATGGGCTTAGTTTCTCCGAGACATGTGGGAATCTTCCCAGATCAGGGATGGAAACCTGTGGACTTTTCACCACTAAGCCACCAGGGATACCCATTACCAACTATTTTTTTATTAATCTGGGACCCAGCTCTGCAGAGATGCACAGATAGGTGATTGTCAGGGAATCATGATACTACCAAATTCTATGATCTTTTTTCAGGTCACTTATTTCTGATTGCATTGGCAAGTGGATTGCCTTCTGACTCCTAAATAGTTTTCTAATGCAGGGAAAACTGTTTATTTTGAGGATGCTTGTCAACTTCTCCTCAAGCATGTGTCCACAAATCAGTTTGATTAAAAGCAAAATAATGATATAGTGACTATTTTGTTTAGAAATATTCGGTATTCTAAACAAATAAAATAAAGCTTTGATTACTGGGAATGTCCATTGTCTCAGGCTATTCAAAGAGCAGTGGATGAATAATTTTTTTTTCTGTGTGCCTCCAACATCTTTGTCTTCCTTCAGTAAGAGCTCAGTTTAAAACAATAGACTTCTCTGAATATAACAAATTTATTCTGATATTAATGTTTAGGAATATTAAATATTCTATATTTAATATTAAATATTTTCTGACATTTTCTGCTTCTAATATAAACTCATTAACACGTGTAGTAATGTGCTTTTCTGAATACTGGAGGATTTCATGATACGTTTGATCATCCTATAGGACACTGAATTTGTCATAGCATATGAAATTTCAGTGTCACATGAATTCAACATAAAACCTTAAGTAGAATTTAGTGGCTTAATGCTATGTTTTCTAATGAAAACATAGTAACTCATGAAATAATTTCCACCCCTCTGCCAAGATTCCAACCTAAATTAAATTTCTTTGATGATAAGATATATCATTTCCCTCCTTTTAAGCTTGTGGAAAGGAGGTGAGTATCTGGGTTACACTGTATTACTAACTCAGAGAGCATTGAGGTGTTTATGTGAAAGTAAAAGTCAGTGGACCTCATAGATAAAGAGAAGACATACATACACAAATATACCTATACACACATACATCCATGGGTAGTTATAGACCTATAATTTGTTGTTGTTCAGTCGCTCAGTCGTGTCTTACTCTTTGTGACCCCATGGACTGTAGCCTGCCAGGCTCCTCTGTCCATGGGATTTTCCAGGCGAGAATACTGGAGTGGGTTGTCATTTCCTTCTCCAGGGGTCTTCCTAACCCAGGGATTGAACCTGAGTCTCCTGCACTGCCAGGCGGATTCTTTACCACTGAACCACCTGGGTAGTTCCTGTAGCTATATATATATTTTTATAGCTATATTATAAAAATATAAATATTTTTATAGCTATATTATAAAAATATAAATTTTTTATATATTATACTTATATAATATATATAACATATTATATATATTATGATATATAAAATAAGTATTTTATATATACTCTGTTGGAGTACAGTTGTTTTGCAATGTTGGGTTAGATTCTGCTGTGCAGCACAGTGAATCAGCCATGTGTATGCTTATATGCCCTCTTTTTTGGATTTCCTGCCCATCTGGATCCCCACAGAACATTGAGTAGAGTTAAGCAACTGAGGAGCAATCATCTCTAAGAATATGTGAGCCTCCTGAGAATACTAACGGGCAGTGCCATTGGGGTGGTCCATGGAAGCAAGGGGTAAAAATTGTTTGGTCTTTGTCAAATTATTCCCTGGCTTTTCGGTACCATGGGCTTCCCTGATGGCTCAGAAGGTAAAGTAAAGTGTCTGCCTGCAATTTGGGAGACTCGGGTTCGATCCTGGGTTCGGGAAAATCCCCTGGAGAAGGAAATGGCAACCCACTCCAGTACTCTTGCCTGGAAAATTCCATTGACAGAGGAGCCTGGTAGGCTACAGTTCATGGGCTCGCAAAGAGTTGGACGTGACTGAGCAACTTCACTTTCTTTCCTTTTTTTCTTTTTAGGTGTTGTTGCAAAACATTTAAGAACCACCTCCTTTCTCCCATAACCCTAAGAAGGTAAGAGAACAGAGGGAGGAGCATCATGCCTGTTAAAGGAAGCAAGAGATCGAAGAAGAGAGGGAGAGGAAACTGAGGTCATCCCACCTCCCTGGTTGGGGCGCTTATGGAGGGTCACTGAGTGAAGAAAGGCTTATGAACTGCTGAAATACAGAGAGAAAAAGGGCAATCGGAGACAGGGGTGAACCCCTTCCCTCACTAAGCTTAGTACTCATCAAATAGCCTTACTGTTACTGTGTTGAAGGATCTGTTTATACTCTCATTGGCAACGAGCTGGGCTCACAATGAATCATCAGTCTGACTCACGGAGGTGATCCCCAGTGTGAGGCAACCATTGCTTCTAGGTGATGGATTTTCCTATAACATTTCTTAGTTCCTTTAAGGCTCCTAACCTCTAAAGCTGGCTTCATGTCTCATGATGCAGATCTGACAATGCCTCGGTTTTGTGTTGCTTCATCAAATGTCTACTATTAATTTTTAGTCATTCTTTTGGTTTGAGGCATGGAGTGTTCTTAAATAGATGCATATTATTATTATTTTTTGGCAGGGGGCTGCCTGGTCTTCCTTGTGGCTCACTGGCTCTTGAGCTGAATGACTTAGTAGTTATGGCTTAGTTGCCCTGCAGCATGTGGGATCTTAGTTCCCAGATAAAGGAACAAACCCATGTCCCCTGCATTGAAAGGCAGATTCTCAGCCACTGGACCACCAGGGAAATCCCTAAATGCATACCATACTAATAGAACTGATTGAGTTCTATCCAGTCTTTTTAGAGGTGAGAGGACCCTGTCCCAACCTGACAAGCAACTTATCATGACTTAGTTTAGCAGATCTAAGGTGCAAGATAATTGACCAAGTCTAAACTGAGTTCAGTTCAGTCGCTCAGCCGTGTCCGACTCTTTGTGACCCCATGGACTGCAGCATGCCAGGCTTCCCTGTTCATCACCAACTCTTGGAGCTTGCTCAAACTCATGTCCATTGAGTCAGTGGTGCCATGCAACTGAGTAGGTGAGCTTAACAGCAAGAAGGGTGGCCAGTAACAGGGTAGGTTTCACTGTGGAGCCTGATACTCTGCCCAGGAGACCCAACCCGAGTGTGCTACCACCTACAGGGGGGTGGGGGCAGCCAACCAAAAGCATGGGAAGTTACCATGAACCAAGTTTACATAGAATTGGAGGGAGCATAAAACACCTCTGCTCTAGCTCCACAGATTTTAAATGAAAAATAATGAAGGCTGAGGAAAATAATGTCTTGCTTATGATCACTCAGGTTGACAAGGTCAGGACTAGAACTTACTTGTTCTGACACTCTGTCCAGATTTCTCTATACAACGCCTCAATGCCTTCCTTCTGTCTGGGGGGATGCCCAGTGATCTAAATCTTAGTCTGTGGATCTCAAAAACATTGTTTGGTGACTGTGAGCAATAACCATAGTTATTTTTTTTAACAATAATAATAGTTACTATTTTCCTCTTTGGTCAAAATTCAGATACTGACAGAGAATTGTACAGTGGTCATGGTTTTTTGTTTTTTTTTTTTAATCAGTTTTTGGCAACACCCCATAGCCTGTGGGATCTTAGGTCCCTGACCAGGGATTGAACCCACACCCTTTGCACTGGAAGACAGAGTCTTACTCACTGGACCACCAGGCAAGTCCCAGTCTTGGGGTTCTTTATGTCTTTAATCAACTTAAATCATCTTAGAACTCAGAGTGACCCACATAGGGAAAGGGAGCAGTGGAAAGTTTGCCTCTAGAGTCAGTTTGGTAGATGAAGATTTAGATTGAATTTGAGCTTAGTTCATTCTCATGGACTAGAAATTTTTCTGCTTGACCAGGTGCTTTGATTCTTTCTGGGGGGAATGGGGCATTATTGGGGTGGCTGAAGAGCTGACTGGCACATGTTACCTAAGGTGCCTAAAATTATTATTTCCTTGAACAAGAGAAAAAAAAAAGAATGATGTGAAGTACAGATCCTTTATTCTTGCATTTCCTATCACTGGCACCAAAGCCAGTAATCACTACCCATGGGGCATATATTCTGTAATGTAAGATGTTATCGTTTAAACCCAAATCACTGGGTTCTCATTTCCTGGAGATCTTACAGAGTCTGTCTGTGAGAATTGTTGAGAAACAAGAGGTCCTCTTGAACCCTGTCACTTTGTAGGGTGCTAAGAATGCCTTCTTTAGCTAGATATTGCTATAGCTATCATGACAGCTGTGAGAAAAACTAGAAAATGAGAAAATAAGTACCTGTTCTTGATTATATTACATTTTTTAAAATTATAAAAGTGATAAGTTAATTGTAGGGAAGAAAACACAACGAACAGGGACCGTCAGTGATTAAAGTAGGTATGGAGTAATTTCAAGTAACGTGAGGCAGGAAGAAACAATGACCAAACGCACGGATCTTCTCAACTCATTTCTGGTGACAATTGGAATAGCAATTTAAGTCTGAAGAATGTTTAAGTGAATTGTTCCAAAACAAACTTATTATCAGATTTGAAAATGAAATATATTTCATAGATGAGAGAGAATTCAGATAGCTCTCTTTCCTACTAGAAAACTAAAGCAATTTCAGTACAGAGGAAGCAACAAAAATCACTGAATTGCTAAGCAACAGAGATCCTGTTTACATGCAAATATCGGTAGTAATAACAAAAAAGAAACAGTGCATGAATAACACAGGAAATATGATCTGAAAACAAAAATGCCTATAATAAAATATTTGGCCTTTGTTTTGGACCAGTTTGATTTTGCACAAGTCAACAGCTATTTATTTTGACACTATGTGAATTAGTCTGCTCCAAAGCTAACCTGACGTTCAGCAATTTGTCTAAATGTCTAAAAATGAAGTTTATCTTGACAAAGACAAAGACCAAAAAGGTGTTTTTGTATCAGCTTCTCTTTACAAAGGACCTTAACAAGAAGGCCAAGTTTGTGGTGTTTCAGACATTTCTTATTTACTCCCCAAATCTAAGGAACATTGGAGCATTAAATATTTACACTGTGATGTTGGTCTTTATACTCTATTGTTTTATTCTTTTTAGGATAGACTTTTTACCTTTCAGGGGAATTCACAGAAGCTAAGTAATTTATCCTAAATTAATTTACATGTTAATTTCAGAATAGATCTACTCTTGGTCTAAGACATCCACTGAGGACTCTAGTATTTAGAATGCTGTTGCTACTGATAAGAAACATTACAAAAACATTTATGCATCATAACATCCATTCACGTACCAATGTGAAACCTTGAGGTTAGCTGGTCCTGACTAAATTCACACCTGCATTTTTGTATCTTTAACAGTACTTCTGTTCTCCACCCACCACTTCTTGATGGAAAAAAAAAAAGATAACCTCTAAAAAATTATTGTAATCTATTATATTGCCATACTTTCCAAATAATTGGTATATGATAAATGTTTATTGGCTAGATCATCAGATTCTTGACTAACCTAGTACACTGAATGCACTATGTCTCATTCATAGGTATATTCATATACTCAGCAACTACTTATTGACCACCTATTATGTGCACATGTGAGAAGTTGCTTGCCCACGATGGTAGGATTTTATTGGGAGGACAGATAAGCAAATAATAATTAAACATGAATGAGTGTTTGTGACAAGGTACAACAGAAACATACAATAAACATCTCAGAAAGAAAGAGTTACATAAGCCAAGATGGCAAGGATGAGTTGGAGTGTTCAAGCAAACGGGACGGGAGCTGATAGAGGAACAGTGGCAAATATTCTACAGGCAAGTTTAAATGGTGTGTGCAAAGTCCAAAGACAGGGAGAGCATGACAAAATAAAGCAACTGAGAGACGGTAAGCATGGCTAGAGCTTAGAGCAGGGTGTGGGGAGGGGAGGTAGACCAGGTTATTGAATGCTTTATAAGTCACTTCTTTGAAAATAGCATTAGATGTTCCTCTAAGTTTCAACCATACTTAGTTTTTATGTTCAAATAAAATGCATTTGTTGATTCACAAATCCAGAGGTAGAACAATTGTAGCTAGATTGAAGGAGACATACAGTTGACCCTTGAATAATATGTGTTTGAACTGCACATGTTCACTTATTCAAGGTTTTGCGGGGAGAGTTTTGTTTCAGTAGTAAATACTGAAGTGCCCTACAAGGCACAGTTGGTTGAATCTGTGTATGTGGACCCATAGGCATAGGGGAACCGTGGATACAGAGGGATTCAGCACAAGGAGGGCTGACTATAAGTTACACAGGATTTTCAACAGCTGCAGGTTGGGCGCCCCTAACTCTTACATTGTTCAAGGGTCAATTGCATAAATACTTTATTGTGTATACTTGATAATTTTAAAGACTTTTTTGCTTGTGGGCCGTTTTTAAAAAAGTTTTTATTAAATTTGTTACAACACCTTGTTTTTTTATGTTTTGTTTTTTTGGCCTTGAGGCACGTGGGATCTTAGCTCTCTGACTAGGAATCAAACTTGTACTCCCTAAATTGGAAGGCGTAGTCTTAACCACTGGGCTGCCAAAGTGAAAGTGAAAGTGAAATTGAAAATCACACAGCCGTGTCTGACTCTTTGCAACCCCATGGACTGCAACACACCAGGCTTCCCTGTCCATCACCAACTCCTGGAGCTTATTCAAACTCATGTCCATCGAGTCGATGATGCCATCCAACCATCTCATCCTCTGTCGTCCCCTTCTCCCCTTGTCTTCAATCTTTCCCAGCATCAGGGTCTTTTCCAATGAGTCAGTTCTTCACATCAAGTGGCTGAAGTATTGGAGTTTGAGTTTCAGCATCAGTCCTTCCCTCCTCATATCCTCCTTGTAGAAATCACAATCCTTTGGTTGTAACTTAGATTGGCCTTTTTAAAAGACCTATCACAGTGAAGGGAAAAAAAGACCCAATTCACATCCTGGCACTTTCCTTAGATAGGATTTTGCCGATTTTAGACTCTCTCTTACTGCTCATCTATGTTGGATGGACACCTTTATTCACTTTGTTGACTTAGTCTATTGTTTGTTTTTTTTTAAGATTAAAAAAAATGGGTATTTAATTTGTAATAAGAGTTCATGACTGATAACTTTTAGTTAGGTCTTGGTTTCTGGAGAATCAGTATAACCTGGTGCTTTTTTTTCCCAACATTTATAATTTATGACTTTATTCCTCCATTCAGAGTACTGTTCTTTTATAAATTTTAATTTTAGTTAGAGACTAATTACTTTACAATATTGTGGTGGTTTTTGCCAGATGGGTCATATTTTCAGCAACAGTTTCTGAAAAGCAAGGGTGGGAATTAGGCTTTTGCTTTTTAAACTTTATTTTTATTTTAGACATTTTATATATGAAAACATTGTTTTTATGCTCTCAGATGTGTTAGGTTAGTGATTATAAAATGTTAGCCTATAAATCAATTTTACTGAAAATCTTAAGGGCCTTGTTCTAATGCCTTTTAGCCTCCAGTAGTACTGTTTAGAGGAGAAGGCAATGGCAACCCACTCCAGTACTCTTGCCTCAAGAATTCCATGGACGGAGAAGCCTGGTCTGAGCGACTTCACTTTCACTTTTCACTTTCATGCATTGGAGAAGGAAATGGCAACCTACTCCAGTGTTCTTGCCTGGAGAATCCCAGGGACGGAACAGCCTGTTGCACTGCCTTCTATGGGGTCGCACAGAGTCGGGCATGGCTGACACGACTTAGCAGCAGCAGCAGTACTGTTTAGAAATCTGAAGATCATTTGTGATTCTCAGATTGATTGTGGTTCTTTTTTCTTCACTTGTTTTCTTTCTTGGTAAGATTTTAGAACTTCTCCGTATCCCTAGTATACTGAAATTTCACAAGAACATACATTGGTTTGGATTTTTTGAAAATAATTTGCTGGGTGTTTAATGTCACCTTTCAATCAAGGGACAAATGTTCTCAAGTTATAGAAAAGAAGTTTTGTAGAATTTCTTTGATAGTTTATTCATTTATCCCTGAAAATGCTATCGGTTCTTAATAGGTTATTGTGAATTGATACTCCAGTTTTTTTTTCATCTTTCCTATTCCATTTTCCTAGTAATGAATTTACCTAATAGTGCGATCTCAAACTCATATATAACAATTTTAAAGGTTATTTTTTATTTTTGTTTTTTATGTTGAATTTTCAAGAATTCGTTCTTATCCTCAGATAGTTCTTATTTTATCATATTCTATTTTTGTTTCATAGGTGCCAGGAAAATTTTCTCAGGCTGATATTTGGCTTGAGTTTCAGGGCATTTATATTTTAGTGTGTATAGGGGCAGACAGAGAATAAACAAAATACATAAAAATATTCAAAATATGAGAACATATATCTAGGTGCTAGCTTTATATATTATAACTAGTATAATAGTTATACTATTATATATAATATGATACAATATATACTATTATATATTGTACGTAGGGGGGACGGGGAAGCCTGGAGTGCTGGGGTCGGGAACCGTAGGGGACGTGACCTGGCGACTGAACAACACAACAAGTACAGTAGTGAAAAGTGCTATAAAATTAATGAGATAAGATGATAGGATGAAAAATTGGCCTCCATTATAATAATGAGGAGTTCCATCAACCCATACCTCAGTGAAAGTTATGACAATTGTAAAAAATACCATGTATTTAAGACCTCTGATGTTTGCCCTAAAAGAAAGTAAATTTCAGAAAATGTATGAACATTCTGTAAGAAACGCAAGACTCTTCGTTTGTTTGTTTTCTCTTTTCAAATGTTATTTTATGTTGGGGCATAGTTGACTAACAATGTTGTTAGTTTTAGGCGTACCAGGTAAGGCAAAGTGATTCAGTTATATATACACATGTATCCTTTTTTAGATTCTATTTTGGAACCAGGATGCTCCTTCTCTCCCACCATCCTGCTTGGTGAGGTGGAGATTCCACTGCAGCATTCTGCAGCCAAGAATACAGACTTCCTTCTTGACCCACCTCCCAGCCAGAGGGCTTTACGCCCAGAGCAGTAGGACTTTGGAATTTCTCACCCTGATATTCATGGCCTACTGCTGAGGCTGTGGGCTGGGTGAGTGTGGTTGAGCGGCTCAGGCTCCCTTCTTCTATCCAATTCCTAATTATGACAAGAAGGCTTTATAACGCACGACATACTGATCATCCAGGGGCCCCATTAGTCCTTCCCCTCATTTTTGAGGCAGTGGATTCATGCCAGGAGAGGCAATCTGAGAAGATCTCAGGCTGCTGCCTTTTCCTTCAGTGATTGTTCAGCTCCTAGAGAAACTGTCATGCAGAGAAGACTGCAGATTTTCCACCCGCTGGCTCTAGAGCCCTGGAGGAAGCAGATGGTAAAAGATAGCTCTTGATCTTTCTCCAAAGGAACTGATTTCATTTGCAAGAGAGGATAAAACAGTTTAATCCTAAAGGCACTCAGCTACAGTGGTGGTGTGCTGAAAGGCAATTGGAAGGAGATTCCTGTATCTGATGAAAATACAGCCCAGTCTGTAGGCTGGCTAGTTCGCAGTAGAGAAACTGGGAATAAAACAGCTAGGAGGAGCCCTCTTGGCCCTGGAACAAATATCAGACACTGACCTCAGAAACAATTCTTCTCGAAGAGCCACGCTAGATTGGGTTAATTTATAGACAAATATGTACTCCAGAATGTTGTTGAAGATCATAAAACCATCAATTGGCAAATAGTGAAGTTTAACAGCAGGGTGTGGTCAGGGAAAGAGTTTTAATAGTCTTCCCAGTACCAGGGCCATCCCAGGGTGACTGTGGGCATATCCACAACTGTACCTCCCTGAGAAACAAATCAGAGCCCTCGCACTATGGGGATGAAGAATAACTTTATTATGTGTGTATATAATGTACTCTTAGGCCTACAGCATATAGAATTGTAACAAATGTGTGATGTTTTTGCCAATAATAATACAAAGGAAGTGGATGTGAACAAAGTTTTAATGAAGGAAGGAAACAGTGACAGATGGTAAACTAATAACAATATTTTGTGTACTTTGTAACATTTATATATCTATTTACAATTATATATTTAGAATATATAATATGTTATTATATATAATATAACAAAAAGGAGGAAGAGGAAGTAGAGGTATATAGGACTAATAAGCCAACATATCACTAGAATTAAGCTGATATAAATGTGTAGGTGATTATCATAATTTAATAGTAAACTTGACAGCAACCACTAAGAAAACCCAAAATATGTTGAAAAAAATTATTAATGGACTTAAAATACTATGCTGGAAAATATTCACTGAACACAAAGCAGGAAATCAGAAATATGAAACAAAAAAGGCATGCAACATTTAGAAAACAAAAAGTAAAATGACAAGCCCAACTGTATCAATAATAACAGAAATGTGAATAAACAATCCAATCAGGGGGCAGAGACTGTTAAAACCTAATGAAAAATTAATTCAACTCTATGTTGTCTCCAGGATATACACTTTAGAGTCAAAGACACAGTAAATTTAATGTAAAAGGATAGAAAAAGACATATAATTCAAACAGCAATCACAGGAAAGCTGAAGTGCCCATACAGATATCAGACAAATAGACTTTAAAATGAAAAATATCACCAGACTAATATTTTATAATAAAAAGATGTCAATTTATCAGCGAGATATGACAATTATAAATACATCTGTGCTTTATAACAGAGCACCAAAATACATGAAGAAAAACCAGACAGAAATGAAAGGAAACAAGAATGATTCAAGAATAATAGTTAGAAACTTAGTACTCCATTTTCAACAACAGGTAGAACAAATGGACAAAAAGCAGCAAATGAATAGAAGACTTAACAACACTACAAGCTAACTGAACCTATCAGACATCTACAGAAAACACTACCCAACAATAATAGAATGTACTTTTTCTTAAGTGAATGTGGGTTATTCTACAGGATAGATTATATGATACATCATAAACCTAACCTCAATATGTTTCAGTTCAGTTGCTCAGTTGTGTCCAACTCTTTGCAACCCCATGGACTGCAGCACACCAGGCTTCCCTGTCCATCACCAACTTCCAGAGCTTGCTCAAACTCATGTCCATTGACTTGGTGAGCCATCCAACCGTCTCATCCTCTGTCGTCCCCTTCTCCTCCCGCCCTCAATCTTTCCCAGCATCAGGGTCTTTTCCAAGGAGTCAGTTCTTCACATCAGGTGGCCAAAGTATTGGAGTTTCAGCTTTAGCATCAGTCCTTCCAATGAATATTCAGGAATGAGTTCCTTTAGGATTGACTGGTTGGATCTCCTTGCAGTATAAGAGACTCTCAATAGTCTTATCCAACACCACAGTTCAAAAGCATCAATTCTTCGGTGCCCAGCTTTCTTTATGGTCTAACTCTCACATCTATACATGACTACTGGAAAAACCATAGCTTTGAGTAGGTGGACCTTTGTTAGCAAAATAATGTCTCTGCTTTTTAATATGCTGTTCAGTTTGGTCATAGCTTTTCTTCCAAAGAGTAAGCGTCGTTCAATTTCATGGCTGCAGTCACCATCTGCAGTAATTTTAGAGCCCAAGAAAATAAAGTCTGTCACTGTTTCCACTGTTTCCCCATCTATTTGCCATGAAGTGATGGGACAGGATGTCATAGTCTTAGTTTTCTGAATGTTGAGCTTTAAGCCAACTTTTTCACTGTCCTCTTTCACTTTCATCAAGAGGCTCTTTAGTTCTTCTTCGCTTTCTGCCATAAGGGTGGTGTCATCTGCATATCTGAGGTGATTGATATTTCTCCCGGCAATCTTGATTCCAGCTTGTGCTTCATCCAGCCTAGCATTTTGCATGATGTACTTAGCATATAAGTTAAATAAGCAGGGTGACAATATACAGCCTTGATGTACTCCTTTTCCTATTTGGAACCAGTCTGTTGTTCCATGTCCAGTTCTGTTGCTTCTTGACCTGCATACAGATTTCTGAGGAGGCAGGTCAGGTGGTCTGGTATTCCCATCTTTTTAAGAATTTCCCACAGTTTGTTGTGATCCACACTGCCAAAGGCTTTGGCATAGTCAGTAAAGCAGAAATAGATATTTTTCTGGAACTCTCTTGCTTTTTTGATGGATGCTAGTGGATGTTGGCAATTTGATCTCTGGTTCCTCTGCCTTTTCTAAATCCAGCTTGAACATCTGGTGAAGTCAATGTGTAGAGTCTTCTGTTGTGTTGTTGGAAGAGGGTGTTTGCTATCACCAGTCCAAAACTGGAAAAACTCTGTTAGCCTTTGACCTGCTTCGTTTTGTACTCCGAGGCCAAATTTGCTTGTTACTCCAAGTATCTCTTGACTTCTTACTTTTGCATTCCAGTCCATTATAATGAAAAGGACATCTTTTTTGGGTGTTAGCTCTAGAAGGTCTTGTAGGTCTTCATAGAATCGTTCAACTTAAAAAAAAAAAAAAGAATCGTTCAACTTCAGCTTCTTCAGCATTACTGGTCGGGGCATAGATTTGGATTACTGTGATTGATATTGAATGGTTTGCCTTGGAAATGAACATAGATCATTCTGTCATTTTTGAGATTGCATCCAAGTACTGCATTTTGGACTCTTTTGTTGACTATGATGGTTACTCCATTTCTTCTAAGGGATTCTTGCCCACAGTAGTAGATATAATGGTCATCTGAGTTAAATTTACCCATTCCAGTCCATTTTAGTTCACTGATTCCTAAAATGTTGATGTTCACACTTGCCATTTCCTGTTTGACCGTTTCCAATTTTCCTCGATACATGGATCTAACATTCCAAGTTTCTATGCAATATTGTTCTTTACAGCATTGGACTTTACCTCCATCACCAGTCACATCCACAAATGGGTGTTGTTTTTGCTTTGGCTCCGTCTCTTCATTCTTTCTGGAGTTATTTCTCAGCTGATCTTCAGTAGCATATCGGGTACCTACCGACCTGGGGAGTTCATCTTTCAGTGTCCTATATTTTTGCCTTTTCATGCTGTTCATGGGGTTGTCAAGGCAAGAATTCTGAAGTGGTTTGCCATTCCCTTCTCCAGTGGACCATGTTTTGTCAGAACTCTCCACTATGACCCATCCAGCTTGGGTGGCCCTACACGGCATGGCTCATAGTTTCATTGAGTTAGACAAGGCTGTGGTCCATGTGATCAGTTTGGTTAGTTTTCTGATTGTGGTTTTCATTCAGTCTGCCCTCTGATGAATAAGGATAAGAGGCTTATGGAAGCTTCCTGATGGGAGAAACTGACTGAGGGGAAACTGGGTCTTGTTCTGATGGGCCGGGCCATGTTCAATAAATCTTTAACCCAATTTTCTGTTGATGAGTGGGGCTGTTGATTGACCTGAGGCCAAACTATGGTGGAGGTAATGAAGATAATGGCGACCTCCTTCAAAAGGTCCTGTGCATGCACTGCCGCACTCATTGCCCCCGACCCTGCAGCAGGCCACTCTTGACCCATGCCTCCGCTGGAGACTCCTGGACAGTCATGGCAAGTCTGGGTCAGTCTCTTGTGGGGTCACTGCTCCTTTCTCCTGGGTCCTAGTGTGTACAAGTTTCTGTTTGTGCCCTCCAAGAGTCTGTTTCCCCAGTCCTGTGTAAGTTCTGGCGGCTCTATGTTGTGCTTAATGCTGACCTCCTCCAAGAGGGCTTGAGCCATACCAGGTCTGCTGGACCCAGAGCCCCTGTCCCTGTGGCAGGCCACTACTGACCCCTACCTTCACAGAAGACACTCAGACACAGTTCTGGCTCAGTCTCTGTAGGATCTCTGGGTGCATACAAGGTTTGTTTGAGCCCTCTGAGTGTCACTGGCAGTTAAGGGATTTGATCCTAAACATGATTTTGCCCCTCCTATCATCTTGCTGGGGCTTCTCCTTTGCCCTTGGTTGTGAGGTTTTTTTTTTTTTTTTTTTTTTGTGGGATCCAACATTCTCCAGTCAATGATTGTTCAGCAGCCAGTTGTAGTTTTGGAGTTCTCTCAGGAGAAGATGAGCACACAAGGGAAGCCCTCAATATGCTTAAAAGAATAGAAATAATGCAAATCTCTGACAAGACCTGAATTAAATTATAAACAATAACAGGGGAAAATATGGGTAATCCACAATCATGTGAGAATTGAATAATATATTTCTAAGTACTTAAAGGATAAAGGAACAATCAGAAGAGAAATTTAAAAAATACTTTGTGATGATTGGAAATAAAGATACAATGTACCAAAACTTATGGGATACAGCTAAAGCAGTGCTTAGGGAAAGTTATTGCTACGAAAACTTTTATTAAGAAAAAAAGGTCTCAAATCAATAGTCAAAACTTCTACATGAGGACTTCCTTGGTGGTCCAGTGGCTAAGACTCTGTTCTCCCAATGCAAGGAGCCTGGGTTCAATCCTTGCCTCTGAGAAATAGATCCCACACGTGGTAACTAAGAGTTCTCATGCCACAACTAAGATCCAGAGCAGCCAAATGCATTAACAAATATTTAAAAAGGTTAAAAAAAAATAACTTCCACATGAATTCACTGGACACAGAATACCAAACTAAAAATAAATCCAGATAATGAAGGACATAATAAAGATTGGATCAGAATTAATAAAAAAAAAAAGAAAATAATAGAAACAAATCGACAAAATCAAAAGCTGATTTTTTTTAAAAGCTCTACAAAGTTGACAAACATTTATCCAACTTGACCAAGAGAAAAAAACAGAGAATAAAAGAGACTCAAACTGAAATAATCAGAAATGAAAGAGGACATTAGAAAAATAAATACTATGAAGAATTTTACACTAATATATAAGATGAATTAGATGAAATGGACAAATACCTAGAAAGACAGAAACTACCAAAATTGACTCAGGAAGAAACAGACAATCCTAATAGACCTACAATAAGCAAAGATACAGGAATATTAGAAACAAAACAGCAAGAAAACTACCTACAAAGAAAAACCCTGGACCAGATAGCTTTACCACTGAATTCTACCAAACATTGAAAGAATAATTAATTTCAATTATTTACCAACTCCTCCCAGAAATGTAAAACATGGAAAGATTTTCCAACTCATTCTGTTACCTTAATGCCAAAACCAAAGACATCACAAGAAAACAACAGAACAGTATCTCTTATGAATATGAAGGCAACAACAGAAACTAAATATTTGCAAACCACATCTAGCATCATATAAAAGGAACTATTCACCATGATCAAGGGGGATTTATCATAGTGATGTAAGGTTGACTTATAATCTGAAAACTCTATTCAGTTAATACATCTTATTAATAGAATAAAAAAACAGAAGTTGCACGATTATCTCAATATATGCAGAAAAAAGAAACTCTTGTGAAAAATGGCAATAAACAAATTAAGAACATAAGGAAACTGCCTCACCCTGATAAAGAGCTTCTTTGAAAAATACACATCTGACGTTGTATTTAATGGTGAAATATTGGACAGTTTGTTTCTAAGCTTGGGAAAAAGACAAGAACGTTTGCTTTCACCACCTCTGTTCAGTATTATATAGGGCTTTCCTGGTGGCTCAGAGGGTAAAGTGTCTGCCTGCAAGGCGGGAGACCTTGTTTCAATCCCTGGGTCAGGAAGATCCCCTGGAGAAGGAAATGGCAACCCACTCCAGTACTGTTGCCTGGAGAATCACCACCTTTGTTCAATATTATATAGAAAGTTCTACTCAGATAATTAGGCAGAAAAAGAAAACCAGTCAAATTTGAAAAGAAGAACTAAAACTAGTTGTATTCATGGATGGCTTGATTGTATATATAGAAAATCCTTACAAATCTACTAAAAACCATG
Organism: Bos taurus; assembly: GCF_002263795.3. Classification (NCBI taxonomy): domain Eukaryota; kingdom Metazoa; phylum Chordata; class Mammalia; order Artiodactyla; family Bovidae; genus Bos; species Bos taurus. Next base: position 31,606,607 of record NC_037356.1, on the reverse strand, counting down.
AGAACTAATAAATGACTTCAGCAAGGTTGCAGGATACAAGGCCAATATACAATATTTAATTCTTTTTCAATGCATTAGCTTTGAACAATAACTAAAATAAAATAAGTCAATTCCATTAACATAGTATCAAAAGTAATAGAACATTTAACTAAACAAATTATTGTTTAGTCGCTAAGTCACATCCGACTCTTTGCGATCTCATGGACTGTAGCCTGCCAGGTTACAGAATCCCTCAGCTCATGGGATTCTCCAGGCAAGAATACTGGAGTGGGTTGCCATTTCCTTTTCCAATCCAATAATTGAACCCATCTCTTGCATTGGCAGGCAGATTTTTACCACTGAGCTACCAGGGAAGCCCCCAACTAAACAAGTGCAGAACTCATATTCTGAAAACTATAGTAAAAATTGTTTAAAGAAATTTAAAATATCTAAATGGAAAACATTTTCACAGATTGAAAGACTTAGGATTATTATAATGATAATTCTCTTCAAACTGAGCTACAGATTCAATACTGTTTCTAATCCAAGACATAATCCAATCTGACTTCTTTGCAGAAATTGACAAAATAATTACAGCATTCATATGAAATTGCAAAAGTTGTGGAAAAGCTAGAACAATTCTAAAGAAGAAGGAGATAAGAAGGCTCATATTAATGTTTCCTGATTTCTAAACTTGCACAGAGCATCAGGAATCAAGACAGTGTGTACTGGCACAATATATATTGCCAACTGACTTTCAACAAGGATGCCTCAAACTGTTTGTACTGAATGAAGTTAAACCCTTGTTCAGACCACATACAAAAGTTAACTGAAAATAAATAAAAAAAAACTTCAATGTAAGAGAAAGACCTATGAAACTCTCTGAAGAAAACATAGGGATGAATCTTTACAACCTTGGATTTGCAAAGGATTCAGAAGTATAACATCAAAAGCATAAGAAGCAAAAGAAAAAAAATTAATTAGATCAAAGCAAAACTTGTGCCTTATAGGGAAAAGAAAGTGAAAAGACAACCCACAGAGTGGGAGAAAATATTTCCAGATCAGACATCTGATTAGTTGTACCTAGAATATATATAAATCTCTAAAGATTTAATAACAAAAATACAATCAACAATTTTTTTTAAACAAGGGGTAAAGAATCTGAATAGACATTTCTCCTAAAAAGATATTTAAACGACCGGTAAGTACATGCAATAAGCACATGCAAAGAACTCAACATTATTTATTGGGAAAATGCAAATCAAAACCACAAACAGTTACCACTTCACACCCACTAGGATGGCTGGAATAAAAATGAAACTTGAATTCATTATGCTATGTGAAAAAAAGCCAGTCACAAAAGACCACATCTTACATGATCTCATTCTTATGAAAGTCCAGAACAGAAAAATCTATAGAGACAGAAAGTATTAATAGATTCACAGTTACCTAGGGCTAAGGCTAGGAGGCACAGTTAACAAAAGTGATATTTAAAGGGTACAGAGTTTCTTTTTGAGGTAATGTAACGTTCAAAATTGACTGTAATAATGGCTATAAATATTTGTGAATATGCTAAAAATTATTTAATTGTATTTTTTGATAGAATAGATTTTCCTCAAGAAATTGAAAATAGAACTACCATTTGATCCAACATTCCCACTACTGGCTATATAGTCAAAGGAAATAAAATCACAATATCGGGATATCTGGATTTCTTGTGTTCATTGTAGCATTATTCAAAATAGCCAAGGTACAGAAACAGCCTTGGGCTTCCCTGGTGTCTCAGACAGTAAAGAATCTGTCTGCAATGCAGGAGACCTGGGTTCAATCCCTGGATTGGGAAGATCCCCTGGGGAGGAAATGGCAACCCACTCCAGTATTCCTGCCTGGAGAATTCCGTGGACAGAAGAGCCTGGTGGGTTACAGTCCGTAGGGTCACACAGAGTTGGATACGATGGAAACAATTTAGCAGGTATGCACAGAAATAGCCTTAGTGTCTGTCAATAAGTGAATAAATAAAGAAAATGTAAACTATGTATCTATTTCATTTTATCATATGTATATGAATATTATTTAGCTGTAAAAAGAAAGGAACCCTGTCCTTTGCAACAACATGGATGAAATGAGTATATTATGCTAAGTAAAATTAGCTGGACAAGGAATGAGAAATACTGTAAAATCTTATTTATATGTGAAATATAAAAGAGTTGAGCTCACAGAAACAGAGAGTAGAACAGTTGTTCCCAGGGCTGACGGGTGGGGAAAATGGGAAGAGCTTGGGCGAAGGATACACACTGTGGGACAGAAGATAAATAAATTCTAGGAAATTGATTTGCACTGCAGTGACTATAGTTAACAGGACAGTATACACTTGAAATTTGCTAAGAGAGTCAATCTTCAATGCTCTCATTGCACTAGGAGAAGAAAAAAAAAGAAACTCTTAGATGATAGATGTGTTAATTAACTTTATTGTGGTAATCTTTTCACAAAATATGCATATATCAAATCATCACATATATTATACATCCTGTGCTGTGCTCAGTCACTCAGTTGTGTCTGACTCTTTGTGACCCCATGGACTGTAGCCCACCAGGCTCCTCTGTCCATGGGATTCTTCAGTGAAGAATACTGGAGTGGGTTACCATGCCCTCCTCCAGGGGATCTTCCCGATCCAGGAATGGAACCCCATTGCAGGCAGGTTCTTTATCCACTGAGCCACCTGGGAAGCCATTATACACAATATTAATTTGTCACTTATACCTGAGTAAAGCTGGGGGTGACTGCAGCCATGAAATTAAAAGACGTTTACTCCTTGGAAGAAAAGTTATGACCAACCTAGATGGCATATTCAAAAGCAGAGACATTACTTTGCCATCAAAGGTCCGTCTAGTCAAGGCTATGGTTTTTCCAGTGGTCATATATGGATGTGAGAGTTGGACTGTGAAGAAGGCTGAGCACCAAAAAATTGATGCTTTTTTACTGTGGTGTTGGAGAAGACTCTTGAGAGTCCCTTGGATTGCAAGGAGATCCAACCAGTCCATTCTGAAGGAGATCAGCCCTGGGATTTCTTTGGAAGGAATGATGCTAAAGCTGAAACTCCAGTACTTTGGCCACCCCATGCAAAGAGTTGACTCATTGGAAAAGACTCTGATGCTGGGAGGGATTGGGGGCAGGAGGAGAAGGGGACGACAGAGGATGAGATGGCTGGATGGCATCACTGACTCGATGGACATGAGTTTGAGTGAACTCCGGGAGTTGGTGATGGACAGGGAGGCCTGGCGTGCTGCGGTTCATGGGGTCGCAAAGAGTCGGACACGACTGAGCGACTGAACTGAACTGAAAGCTGGGGCGGGGAGAAAAAAAACTTTTGAAACAACAACAAAAAGGAAAAGGTTGCAATGAATGTGTGGAAAAAGGAATGTGGAATTTGACCTGAAATTTCAGATAGTAAATCAAAAGAATTAAAGAACTTCTCTCTCAGTGTGTCTGTCCATCTCTGTCTCTCTCTTTTTTTCTGGAGGAATTAGGTATTTGGATTTCACCAGTTTTTTTTTTTTTTTTTTTTCTTGTTTGCCTGTGGTTTTTCTCTGCAGGGAGAACTCCCAGGCCTATGAAGGAGGAAACGAAAACTATAGGGAATTCCCCAAGGCACAGCTCAAAGATACTTACTGGTCCCTATAGACTCAGATCTCCATGTAGCACTGTGCATTTTAAGGTGATAGTGGGTGACATTTTGAACTTTGCAACCATAAAAATTATATAGGACTGCAGATATGGGTCAGTGGCTACAGCTTCCTCTGAAATTTAAATATGTGAAAAGACATTTGATTGTAGAAGAGGTGGAGTAAGGGGGAGGTACTAAGTGACTCATTTTGACCATACCCTTGACTACTTTCAAATATAGGAGGAGACTGGAAATGTCAAAGACAGCTCCAGATTAAAGACTGGTCACAGATTCTAAAGAAATGGAGATGGAGCCTCACTCACTGATTATCAAAGAACAAACATACAGAGCACAGACTCTGGAGTCCAAGAGCTGTGTGACTTTTCCAAAGTTAGTTACTGCTCTGAGCCTTTGTGACATGATTGAGAATGGAGAAGATAATTTATTGATTGAATATATTGTTTTGATTCCCCACAGGGCAACTAGATAGGTCCAAGTGTAAGAGTCTTGAGGAGTTCTTTACGGAGTTGATGAGATGTTTTCTCTGCGATATGTACATTGAATGAGTTCTACTTTCCACCTCTGGTTGCCTAATTTACCTCAGAAATCCAAGTGGAGTTTTGGAAGTTTTTTCCTTACTAACAGTCCTTCTAAAACCCCCATCCATGCTAGGATACTGAGACCAACACTCTCCTGCCCATTGTAGGCTTTCTATGCTTCTCGGTGCCAGGGAGACATTAAAACAAGTATCTGATGGAGTTATTTATCCTTCTGTTTCCCCAGTCTACTTTTTATAATTTAATTTATTATTTATACTGAGTAAAGAAGTTCTAAAACTTGTTTGCAAACAACCTGTTTGTTGTTTCTTTTCCGGCTCTCCTCTCTCTTTTTTGCATTATGACTGAAGTCAGTTTCAAAGCACATAAATTCCAGTGATTTTGCTGTTCATCTGTGATGTTTCTATTTCCTTTAAAACCAATGTAATGATTCAAAAACCTGCCAAACCCAGCCCCGAGGAATAAAGAAATAGGAGGCAGTCCTAAATGGGGGAGAATGAGCATCCAGGACCACTGACTTGGAGAGTACTTCCCCCAGGTGTGATTATATTAAAACCATATTTCACTTTAATAGGGAAGGACTCAGGGGAGGGTGGCCGCTCTGATGCAGGGGACTCCATTTAGGCTAATAAAAGACCACTTAGCCATGAGGGCTCATTACAATTAAATTGTCTCCAAACAGTGGGTTGCTTGGTGAACCTCCAGAGAAGAACAGCTGGAGCACATATAGTTGGAGGAGCCGAGGTCTGCTCTGTCCCTGGGACCACAGTGCATTTCAGCAACCCTCGTAAATCTCACTGCTCAGGACATGCTGCTCAATGTCTTTTAGTGCCTTTCACTCCGCCGAGGACCCATAGCAAAGTATCTGTCTGCTCTAAATGTTGGTATAACTTACCTTTCTCTGTTCTCATGCTGTCTCATCCAAGTATTGTTTCAAGATAATATTAGCCTTGTTAAGTGATTTGAGGATTATTTCTTCTGCTTCCTGAAGTGATTTCTAGAATAGAGACTAGTTATTATCTGATAGTTTAGCTGAACTTGCTGACAAGCCTGAGCACAGTGGCGTGGCTTGTAGATTTTTGTTTTTAAATGTACGATTTGATACGTTTTGACTTATGTGTACATCCATGATGCTATCACTGTGATCAAGATTGTGAAAGGATCCACAATCTCTAAAACTCACTATGAGTTTGACATTTTTTGTTTGTTTTGGGTCACAGCCTGCAGCAGGTACAACTTCACTGACCAGGGACTGAATCTGTGCTCCCTGCAGTGGAAGAGTGCAGTCTTAACCACTGGACTACCTGAAAAGTTCAAGTTTGACTTTTTTTTTTTGATTCCACACAGAGGTGAGATCATACAATATTTCTTTTTCTGTGCTTGACTTATTTCACTTAGTATAATGTTTCCAGAGTTCATCCATGTTTTCACAGATATCAAGATTTCCTTCTTTTTAAAAGGCTGAATAATATTCCATATATTTGTATTAATTTTATTAATATATATGAAAAGAATGATTTTTTCACATTTTCTTTACCCATTATTCTCTTTACTTATGCTGTTTCCATATCTTAGCTACTATAAATAATGCTATGAATAATTCATTGAGATGCTGATACATCTTTGAGATGCTGATTCTATTTCCTATGGATGTATACCCAGTAGTGGAATTGAGGTGTTGAGTCCTATGTTAGTTACAGTCTTAATTTTTTACAGAAACTCCATACTGGTGTGTGTGTGTGCGTGTGTGTGTGGCTGTAACAATGTTCAGTTCAGTTCAGTTCAGTCGCTCAGTCGTGTCCAACTCTGTGCTACCCCATGACTCACAGCACGCCAGGCCTCCCTGTCCGTCACCAACTCCTGGAGTTCACTCAAACTCACGTCCATCGAGTCGGTGATGCCATCCAGCCATCTCATCCTCTGTCGTCCCCTTCTCCTCCTGCCCCCAATGCCTCCCAGCATCAGGGTCTTTTCCAATGAGTCAACTCTTCGCATGAGGTGGCCAAAGTATTGGGTTTCAGCCTCAGCATCAGTCCTTCCAATGAACACCCAGGATTGATCTCCTTCAGAATGGACTGGTTGGATCTCCTTGCAGTCCAAGGGACTCTCAAGAGTCTTCTCCAACACCACAGTTCAAAAGCATCAATTCTTCGGCGCTCAGCTTTCTTCACAGTCCAACTCTCACATCCATACATGACCACTGGAAAATGTTAGGATCTCTAATATTGTCCCCCTTATATTGTCTTTAGGATTTCTTTCCCTCTATCCTTTTCCTCTGTGTTCTTCAGATTAGATAATTGTGATTTATCCCAATGATCCTCTATTTTCTCCATTACTTGGTAAAAATCACCCAGAAACTTGTTCTTTCTGGGTATCATACTTATTTTTCAGTTTTCACCTTATTAAGATATAATTTAAAGAAATTGTATTGGGGTGTATTAGTTGATTTACAGTGTTGTGTTGACATTTAAAAAAAATTCTATTTATGTATTTGTTTTTGGCTATGTTGGGTCTTCGTTGCTACGTGGGAGCCTCTCTCTAGTGTGGAGGTTGAGGGCTGCTCTCTAGTTGCAGTGACTTCTCCTGCTGTGGAGCACAGCACACACACACTATAGTTGATTAACAATGTTGTGTTAGTTTCAGGTGTAGAGCAAAGTGGTTCATGTATCCGTGTATATATTCTTTTTCAAATTCTTTTCCCATTCGAGTTGCTTCATAACACTGAGCAGAGTTCCCTGTGCTATATAGTAGTTCCTTGTTAGTTATCCATTTCACATATGGTAGTGTGTGCATGTCAATCCTGATGTTGTATTTTTTAATTAAAAATATCCATTTAGTTCTATTTCTCCAGATGTTTTGTGTTTTTTTGTCAGTGGCATTTTTTTTAATCTTATAAAGCATACTTGTACACTGACTTTACATCTTGGTCTGCTTATTCAAATATCTGTTACCTTGGGATTGGCTTTGAATAATATTCTTTTGAGTCGGTTTCATTTCTCTTATTCTTTATGTGTTGAGCAATTTGTACTGTATCCTGACTATTGTGGATGTTATATGGTTGAATCTCTGGATTATGATATGTAGCTGACGTTGTTCAGTTGGTAAGTCGTGTCCGACTCTTTGCGACCCCATGGACTGCAGTGCTCCAGGTTTTCCCTTCCTTCACTATCTCCTGTAGTTTGCTCAGATTCGTATCCTTTTAGTCAGTAATGCTATCTAACCATCTCATTCCCCTTCTCCTTCCTTTAGTCTTCCCTAGCATCAAGGTCTTTTCCAATGAGTCAGCTGTTTGCATCAGCTGGATGAAATATTGGAGCTTCAGCTTTAGCATGAGTACTTCCAATTAATATTCAGGGTTGATTTCCTTTAGGAGTGATTGGTTTGATCTCCCTGCTGTCTGAGGGATTCTCAAGAGTCTTGTCCAGCACCACAATTTAAAGGCATCGATCCTTCGGCACTCAACCTTGTTTGTGGTCCAACTCTCACATCCATAACGACTATTTAAAAAACCATAGCTTTATTCAGACAGACCTTTGTCAGCAAAGTGATGTCTCTGCTTTTTAATATGCTATCTAAGTTTGTCATAGCTTTCCTTCCAAGGAGCAAGTATCTTTTAATTATGACAGTTAATTTTAATTATGATATGTACCTTACATGGAGAAGGAAATGGCAACCCACTCCAGTGTTCTTGCCTAGAGAATCCTGTGGACAGAGGAGCCTGGTGGGCTGCTGTCCGTACGGTTGCACAGAGTCGGACATGACTGAAGTGACTTAGCAGCAGCAGCAGGATGTACCTTACAAATTAAAAAAATTATTTACCAAGCAATTAACTTTGTGGACCTAGACTATAAAATTTGTCTCTTGGTAGTTCACATAGCAGGTCGGTTATTTTATCATAAACTGAATTGCTTGCTTTTTGCTCTGTATATACATACTTAAAGCGTAAACTAGAGCCGTAGCAGAGTTAACACATAGAATTTGGGATTTATCTCACTCTTTCTTTTCTATATCCCATAGTGGCTCTAGGTATCTAACTTTCTTTTCTTTTTCTTCAGGCCACATAAATATCAAGTTTTCTGTAAGTTTCTAAGTTTCCTAACATGTTGTGAAGACTCCAGTCACTCTAAATGTTACCAATATAAATCTATACCATTCTGGTCTATTCTTCCAGGTTTGACTCCCTTTCAAATTCTGCCTTGAGGTATTTGGTTTATGTGTTTTCCCCCCAGATTTAAGCTATTATAAGCAAGGAGATAGGTCTGTTTGATCATAATAGAAGCAAAATATATGACTTGATTATTAAACCTTACCTAAGTATCTTTGTCTTTAGAAAGTATAATCAATTTATTTTCATAAATGATATATTTGGATTTATTATCACATTACTTAGCACTCTATATTTTAATTTTCTATTTGTTTTCTTTTAATATTTATTATATATTATAAAATTGATTAGTTCCATATTTCTTTTAGTCTAACCTGTTTTTTTCAGCCATTATTGGATTTTTAAAATTACTATTTTAATATCTAGAACCTCTAATTGCTTCTTTATCAAACTTGCCAGGCTTCTTTTTTAATTTTCATACTATATTCTTGTGCTTTTTAGACTTTAATGTGAAAAGCCTCCAAACTACATTAATAAACTTTTGTTTATTATTTTATGTTAAATAAGATTTGTCCTGCTTCTTAAAAAAATAGGAATACTTTGTGGTGAGAGTTTTTCAGATATTCCTGCATAATGGTTTTACATTGCTTCTAATAGGAAGAAGTGAAAATGGAGAGGTGTAATCTATTTGGCACCATCTATTTGGAATTAGCATGGTGGAAAAAATAGGAGTAAATAAAGGATGATTCAGAAAATTCACTGGGAGCTACTATCCACCCTAAAGATTTAGATCTTATTTTATTTTTAAATTAAGTCCTCTGTTTCTTTCTTGCTAAAAATATAGAGTCCCTTTGCTCTGCTACTCAAAAATATAAACAGCAGCAACCGTACAAACAAGTTGCCAGCAACTACATTCATCACTTACAGAGCATGTTTTGAAGGAGAATTAAATTATGTGTAATTAATTTTGAAGGTTCCTAGTCTAGAGTCATAAAAATGTTAATTGAAGTCCTCTTTTTAAGTCTTGGACTTGGAGAACTTGCATATGGAAACAAAATAATGAAATCTTGTAGTTGGACTAAAAAATTTAATATGAAAGAACAATTATCCTAAGTCAAAGAAGACAAAATAGAGGATTCAGAAGCTCCTAGCAGAAGGACATTTTCCCCAGCAGTGGATCCAAATTTGGTGGGTTCTGCATTACTGTCAGGGTCATGATGCATGTCCACTCAGTTACTCATTTGGTTAAGAGTGTTGAGTTCCTGCTACGTTCCAGCTGTTCTGCTACACTGGTTCCAGATCTGCTAGGATATGACAGTGATCAGAGCAGAAACAGCAACCACTCTCTTAACTTCTAAAACTGCTTATTTCGCAAAAGTTATTTATGAAATTAGACATGATTGTTTCATCATATGGGTTCACTCATTATCAATTAAGTATTTAATTGTCTTGATGCGAAGAGCTGACTCATTTGAAAAGACCCTGATGCTGGGAAGGATTGAAGGCAGGAGGAGAAGGGGATGACAGAGGATGAGATGGTTGGATGGCTGGACGGCACCACCGACTCAATGGACATGAGTTTAGGTAAACTCCAGGAGTTGGTGATGGACAGGGAGGCCTGGTGTGGTGAGGTTCATGGGGTCGCAAAAAGTCAGACACAACTGAGCGACTGAACTGAACTGAACTGAAAAGAATCCTGACTGGGACTTCCCAGTTAGCACTAGTGGTAAGGAATCTGTCTGCCAGTTCGGGAGATACAAGAGATGTGTGTTTGATCCCTGGGTTGGGAAGATCCCCTAGAATAGGAAATGGCAACTCACTCCAGTATTCTTGATGGGAAAATCCTCTGGACAGAGAGACCTCACAGGCTACAGTCCATGGGGTGGCAAAGAGTTGGACACAACTGAGCATACACAAACACACACACACAGAATTCTGTTTACTCCAGGCATACCTTTTCTTTTATAACAAAGAACACGTTTTGACTCCTCCCTACATCTGTGGTCTAACTTTGTATTCCCCTCCAAAAGTGTTACTCCCTGTCTTGAAGCTGCACTACATTTTACTTGGGTTCAGCGGTCCATGAAACATCCAGCCTATATCTACTTCACAACATGAAATTCTAAGCATACTTCAGATATGTCTTCATATTGCCTTATATGTCTCCTTGATAGTCACTGCAATTCACACATGCCTATGAATATATGAGACCATTTGCAGTTGATTGTTAAACAGCACAGATCTGAATTGTTCCTGTCCACTTATAGGCAGCTTTTGTCAATAGTAAGTACTGAAGTGCTACATTATCTGTGGTTGGTTGAATCCACAGATGCAGAATCAGAGAGATACAATGAACCAAGTATATGGAGGGTCTGAATATACGGAGGACTGATTAGAAACGATTTTTGGATTTTCAACTGTGAAGAGCATAGGTACTCCAGTTTCTGCCTTTTTCAAGAGTCAGTTATACAAAGTTAAGATGCTTTTAACTGTGACATAAAATATGACTCAAATATTTGCTAAAATAAAAAGGGTTCCCTGTTCTTATATTGTAAGGAGCTCCTTGGTCAACTAATCATATTGTCCCCTTTTCTGATCTCTGGAAAGATCTTTCTGGTCCAATCTCCATCTTCACCACAACTGAAAGGGACAACAGGAGGGATGCAGTCTTACTGTTTTAAGAGTTTGCTTTGATATGAGTTTAAGGACTTAGAAATTGCTCAGGGCCAAGACATCACAGCCAAGTTTGGGATTTTATTTACTGAGTGAAAACTTGGTAGACAAACAGCATTTGTTCTTTTTCCTTCTTCCCAGTGCTGATCTCTAGACCTCACTGGTTTGCTGTGTTTCTACTGTTTCTAGAATGCTTTTCTGTCTAATAAACTTCTTCGGCAAAAATAAAAAGATGGCCTCCTACAGCAGAGTCTAAAGGACAGACTCTGAATCAGAGCTGCTGGCTTGTAAATTGCAATGCCAAATGTTTCCTAGTCGCACCACTTAAGTATCTTGCAAAAGACACTTAACCTCTATGTTCTTCTGTGAGTTTATTTGTAAATAGGAATAATAATAGTTAGTCACATAGGATAATCATTGTGAGAATTAACAAATTAACCCCCATAAAGTATTCAGAACAATATCAGGCACCTAATAAGCACGTGTACTCAGTTGCTTCAGTTGTGTCCAACTCCTTGAGACCCCATGGACTGTAGCCAGCCATGCTCCTCTGTCTATGGGATTTTCCCATCAAGAATACTGGAGTGTGTTGCCACGCCCTCCTTCAGGGGAATCTTCCTGACACAGGAATGAACTCACATCTCCTGCATCTTCTACATTGCAGGCAGATTCTTTACCGCTGAGCCACCCAGGAAGCCCACGCATGTATAAAGTGTTAAATACTGTTATTATCATTATTTCAAAGATTTAATTTTATTTTTGTGCTTCACAAAAGTGAACTGATTTTTTATGGTCCCTACTATTAATTATGCAGGTCAAGAAGCAACGGTTAGAACTGGACATGGAACAACAGACTGGTTCCAAATAGGGAAAGGAGTATGTCAAGGCTGTATATTGTCACCCTGCTTATTTAAATTCTCTTCAGAGTACATCATGTGAAATGCCTGGCTAGACGAAGCACAAGCTGGAATCAAGATTGCTGGGAGAAATAGCAATAACCTCAGATATGCGGATGACACCACCCTTATGGCAGAAAGCGAAGAAGAATTAAAGAGCCTCTTGATGAAAGTGAAAGAGAAGAGTGAAAAAGTTGGCTGAAAGCTCAACATTCAGAAAACTAAGATCATGACATCCTGTCCCATCACTTCATGGCAAATAGATGGGGAAACAATGGAAACAGTGAGAGGCTTTAGTTTTCTGGGCTCCAAATCACTGCAGATGGTGACTGCAACTATGAAATTAAAAGACACTTGTTCCTTGGAAGAAAATCTATGACTAACCTAGACAGCATATTAAAAAGCAGAGACATTACTTTACCAACAAAGGTCCATCTAGTCAAAGCTATGGTTTTTCCAGTAGTCATGTATGGATGTGAGAGTTGGACTATAAAGAAAGCTGAGTGCCAAAGAATTGATGCTTTTGAACTGTGGTGTTGGAGAAGACTCTTGAGCATCCCTTGGACTGCAAGAAGATCCAACCAGTCCATCCTAAAGGAGATCAGTCCTGGGTATTCATTGGAAGGACTGTTGTTGAAGCTGAAACTCCAATACTTTGGCCACCTGATGCGAAGGAAAAAACCCTGATGATGGGAAAGATTGAAGGTGGGAGGAGAAGGGGATGACAGAGGATGAGATGGTTGGATGGCATCACCGACTTGATGGACCTGAGTTTGAGTAAGCTCTGGAAGTTGGTGATGCATAGGGAAGTGCTGTGCTACAGTCCATGGGGTTGCAAAGAGTCGGACGCGACTGAGTGACTGAACTGAAATCTGACTGAAAGCTATTAATTAGTTCTGATGAATTTGTTCATAAAAAAAAATCTTCCTCATTAAGTCTTGATGTAGGGACAAGTTCAATGTAACGCAAAGTTGATTGAAAACAGTCACTTCCTCCCCCGACCAATTAGTGAGAATGAAAACAAGAGACTCTTTTGGGCTACCCACATGTGGATACTCCCCAGATTCCTTCCAGGCATGGGCTTCAAGAATGATGGTTACTACTTGTACCCGTTGGGTTTGAAGGAGAGGAAGTGGGATGACATGGCATGGCCTTTTGTCACTGGGGGAAGAATATGTATTCCAGAGAGAGGATGCCTGCAGAGTCATGAACCCTGGGTTCAGCCTCTTGGAAGGAATAAACACTGAACCTAAGTGCATTAGCCTTCTCCGTGCCTTTGCAATCAGCACTGCAAAAATAAACAGTTTATACATTTAACGTAACCCTAGACTACCCTCACCAATTATTTTATAAGGATCCCTGGAAGACAAACATGTTCCCCTCACTCCTCGGTCCATGGCAGCCCTTTGTTTGCCATGAGTTGATGGAGGGGTGTTGTTGTTCAGTCGCTCAGTTGTGTCTGACCCTGCGACACGATGGACTGCAGCACTCCAGGCTGCCCTGTCCTTCAGCATCTCATGGAGCTTGCTCAAACTCATGTCCGTTGGGTCAGTGAGGCCATCCAACCGTCTCATTCTCTGTCATCCCCTTCTCCTGCCTTCAATCTTTTGCAGCATGTGGGTTTTTCTAAGAAAGCTGGGTGAGCCCCCAGTTTTTCCAGGGCTCGAGGCCTACAGCTATTTTGAGGAATAAGGTATCTGTGTATCTGCCACTCTGGCGAAGTGTCCTAGAATTTTTCCTTTCCCTCTCTACAAAGCCCTCCTACCTCTCTACCTAACTGAGGTTTCCTATTTCTGGAGTACTTTAGCACTGGTGGTTGTTCTGGGCGGAGGGGGTGGGGGTTGGGGGGAGAGATGAGGTGGAGCCAAATTAAGCAGTAATAGAGCTCATACTAGAACTTCTTTGTATTCAGAACCCTGGGGATAGAGCAAAATCCACCTCTACTGAGCATATACTATAGGCCAGAGACTGTATAATTTGATGTAATCCATATTAATGTAATGCCTGGTGGGTATTATTAACCCTTCTTTAAACTGAGACAACTGGACTCAAGATGACACAGCTGGTCAGTGGATGGCATGTGTCTGAAAGGCCACTTACTTTATTCCCAGGCCATTGTCTTTCTACTACAAACTGCTGTGTCCTGTAAGGACAGGTGATATGCATGTCATGAGGCTCATGTGCTGGGTATGGAACAGAGAGATTAATGAGCACTTGTCAATATTATAAAGAGCCATTCAGGGAGGCACAGATCAGGTAGAGAAGCTAAAGTTCATTTTATTCATCACATTATTCACGGTCACATCACTAGAAAGGGATAAATCTGATATCTAAACTCAGTTCTCTTTCCCAAAGAGTGTACTCTTTCCAATTTATATTGCTTATTATCATCCAAGTCAATGATCTTTTTATCTCATCTGATCTCATCTTGTCCAATCTTATCATGGTAATCTTGTCCAATCTTATCATGGTAAATAGCTGTGGATCTGAGCACATGGTGTTTCTTGCTAAGGAATTAAATTTCTTGATTTACTGGGCAGCTGTTTTTGATATTTTTCTCTTTCCTTAATCTGGGAATTGTCTTTTTTTTTTTTTTTTTTTCTTCTTACCTTGCCTCCTCTCTCTGTCTCTCTCTGTCTATGTATGTGTATGACTTTCTCCTGTGAAGATTTGTTAAGAAACTATTATTTCTTCAAGGTCATTTTGGTGTTGGAGAAGACTCTTGAGAGTCCCTTGGACTGCAAGGAGATCCAACCAGTCCGTCCTAAAGGAGATCAGCCCTGGGTGTTCACTGGAAGGAATGATGCTAAAGCTGAAACTCCAATACTTTGGCCACCTCATGTGAAGATTTGACTCATTGGAAAAGACCCTGATGCTGGGAGAGATTGGGGGCAGGAGGAGAAGGGGACGACAGAGGATGAGATAGCTGGATGGCATCACTGACTCAATGGATATGAGTTTGAGTAAACTCCGGGAGTTGGTGATGGACAGGGATGCCTGGCGTGCTGCAATTCATGGCGTTGCAAAGAGTTGGACACGACTGAGCGACCCAACTGATTGACTGAATTGACCCTTCCAATATCCTTTGGGAAATCAAACTTTTACAAAAATTAGCTAAAGGACTGAGTTTTTATTAAGTCTGGAATATATATATGAGTCCTGAAATAAAATAACTGAAGCTCTAACAGACTCTAGGACTAGACAAATATTTTGTTTCTCATCTGAAAACCTTTGTATTTTTTTGGCTAGTGTGAGCTGGGCCTGGGAGAAGGATTAAATTTACTAACAAGTCAGATTGTATCAGAAATTATATCAGAGTTAGCTGAAAAATAGGTGGATAATGATGAAATAACATTATTTCTATAAACTCTCCCTATAAACTTCTTATTAGAAAGAGACTTCTGTGAATCCAACCTAACTTCCAACCAAAGGCTGGCTCAGGGTTGTAGAGGGTCTCAATAATGCTTAGGATTCGAATTTGGTATTAACTTAAATGAGGTTAACAGCTTCAGAGTCGATGCTGCATAAAATTTTTTTGTAGCATATAAGATTTTTTGTGGAAATTGTAAATATATTGGGTAATATTTTAAATGCCCAAATCCCTCTTTTCTCAAAATCTATTAACTTTGGGTGAGAAGCAAACTAGTTAAAACCTTAGACTGATAAGACACCATATGAAAAATAGAAGTTGATAATAGCAGTGGTTACTCTTGTCAAGTCAGTGGTGGTTCTCCTTCTTAGTTAATAGGGGTACTTTCTTGAATTCTTTTGTAAAATCAGTCCAGGACTAGAATGAAGGGATCTCACCTAATTCCCCCATCATTGTCACCTACACCTCAACCCTGATTTTACCTTCTTGACCCCTCTTTTATTGCTTGTCAGTCTCACTAGATCATAACTCCAGCATCACCCAGACGGGATGTATGACCTATCAAATTCTCCTCACATGCTAGTGTTCTTCTAGCATTTTTCAAGGATTTGTTTATTAAAATTTCTTAATACCCCCAACAGGTAGCTAATTTCATTATATCTATTTTACATGTGAGGAAATCAAGACCCACATAAGTTAAGTAATTTTCAAGGCCACACAACTACTAAGTGGATAAACAAGATTTGAACTTGAGAATTCTTTGCCAGAGTCCAAACTCTAAGCTGTCAAGATATATGGCCAAAATAAATGCCTGTGGAATGAATGTCTTTAGTCTATATTAATAATTACATATGTACACATTCTATATGTCAGCCTATTTATGTTAAGCATACAGTATATATGTACTGGATCAATTTATTTTATATTAGAGCCATTAGCATATTATATATCATCCCAGTTTTTATCTAGCAAAGACACACCCATATGTAACACAGGACTTCCCAAGTTGCTCACTGGTAAGGGATCCACCTGCCAATGCAGGAGACACAGGTCCAATCCCTGAGTCAGGAAGATCCTCTGGAGAAGGAAATGGCAAACCACGCCAACATTCTTCCCTGGGAAATGCCATGGACAGAGGATTCTGGTGGGCTACAGTCCATGGGGTCACAAAAGAGTCCAACATGACTGAGTGACTAAACAGCAATATGTAACATATATGGAAACTGAAAGTGTAAAGTGAAAGTGAAAGTCGCTCACTTGTGTCTGACTCTTTGCAAGTCTGTGGACTATATAGTCCATGGAATTCTCCAGGCCAGAATACTGGAGTGGGTAGCGTTCTCTTCTCCAGGGGATCTTCCCAGCCCAGGGATTGAACCCAGGTCTCCCACATTGCAGGCGGATTCTTTACCAGCTGAGGTACTAGGGAAGCCCATATGGTACCTGACTTTATCATCATTCCACAAACATTTGTCAGGGTAATATATTATACATTGTTACATATAATATATATATAAGAAATGAATATTGAATTCTTGATATATGATTTATAAAGCATGAGTAGAGAATTAATATAATACTTATTTAATGAATAACCAAGCGTATTCCCTGTGTCCGGCTTAGCCCGATGCCTCCTTTATCATTCCTTCTTGCTCTGTGCCTGTGACTCTGGTGTCAATCAATGATTCAGGGAGTATGCATTCAGGCTGTGTATACAGAAGTGATGGAAGCTCTATGCTTTCAATTATTTACTTTTGCTTCCCCAGTTCCTGAAAGAACAAATGCTGTTTACTGTGGCAACTTTCTATCACTTTTTTTTTTTAAATGATGCAAAGCAAAACTCATTTTTCTAGGACCTTCTTGTACCCAAAGCTTTTTTTGATTCGTTCTTCTTATGACTTACTATTGACGTATAATTCTTAGTTAAGGGCATCCTAAGTATGGCCAGGGTTTTCTCAGGGTTTCCCTAGTGGCTCAGATGGTAAAGAATCTGCCTGCAATGCTGGAGACCTGAGTTTAGTCCCTGAGTTGGGAAGATCTCCTGGAGAAGGAAATGGCAGCCCATTCCAGTATTCTTGCTTGGAAAATCCCATGGACAGAGGAACCTGGAAGGCTGCAGTCCATGGGGTTGCAAAGAGTTGGACACGACTGAACAACTAACACACACACTTTTCTCAAGAAGAAGCAGAATATTGACTGAAGACAGCATCATCTCTTACAGATGATCATTCATTTCCTTTGACTGAAAGATGAGCACAATCCTAGCTTACCCTGCTAAAAGATACACCTTGTATTTGGCAATTAAATGAGAGAGAAAAAGTGATAACCAAGTCCCCTACATTAATTTTTTAATGAGGGAAAAAAAAATCTACAGTTTTAATCACACAGCAAACTGCAGACTAAGAGAGAAGTTTAAGAATATCCACTGAGATTGACTGATTCCAATTGTGGAATTCAGGCAACATTCCCAGGTTGGAAATTGGGCAAAAGATGACCATTAGAGCCAAGAATAAAAGTGTTAAGAGTCTTTGATTATATATATTGCCTCATCCTGAACCAACAGTAGACAGACAGATCTTTCAGTGAAATACCTCTAGCTTGGACATAAAAGGATCACTGTCTCTTTATATCCATGTACATATTCCTTTGTTGGTCAAATAAAGTTGTTTGTATTCATGCTGTTGCTTTAAGACCCTGGTCTTTAGTGAGAGCTTCCATTTTCCCAGAGCAGTTCAAATGAACATGGAATTGGAAACAGATGTGGGCTTCAGCATGTTATTGCACAAGGGCAAGCGGGGCACAGGGAGGGGAGGAGGGGGAGGTGGCAGGGACCGCGCCAAGGGACCTTCAGCAGCCCCGGGACTCTCATCACTCGAGGGGGTCTGAACTCGGAATTCCACCAGCCTGCACTCTGAAAATGAACTCCTAACCGAAAACAGATGGGGTGGCCCTCGAGGTGGGGGAGGGGAGACAGAGGGAGGCGTGATGGGGAAAGTGTGGTAAGGAAGGTGAGAGCAAGAAATGCAGAGAGGGTGGGTTTATTCGCATTCCCACCTAAGGAAGTAAAAGCACTAGAGGAGGTGATGGAGTTGGGACTGAGACTTGCCTAGAGCACCTAGCGCCGCCTGCAGACAGAATTCCCCTTGTTGCCCCGCTGAGAGGAAGAACCAGTGACATTAAGATGCTGCAAGAGCAGAGATCATCAAGCCAGATTTTTTTTTTTTTTTCCGCCTGGGAAACATCTCATCCAAACAGACCACTTGCTTTTGCAAATGCCAGTAGTCCTGATAAATCAAACTCACTGGAGTCAGCACAGTCCTCATGTTACTTTCCATCAGGGCTTTGTCTGAGCCGAGGCATGCCAAGGGGTGTCTGCTGCGGGGGAGGAGGCAGCCGGTGGAGTGCATAGTCTGGACAATAATACCTCCTAGGTCTTTCCATCCTGGGAACCAGAGTTGATTCACTTCTGTTTTCTTGGACCAGCTTATCAGAGATTTGACAGTTTCCAGATTTGAATGAGACTTTTTCCACTTTTTTTTTTCTTTTTCTTTCTTTCTTTCTTTTTTTTTTTTAAAACAGCTTGATCCTGCCTCTTCAGTAAACAGAAGTAGAGAGCTATAGGGCTAGAGTGAATCTAAGTAGTATGTCATTTGGGGGTTTGCTACATTGTATATTAAGGATGCTGAGCTTGCACTACATGCTTGGGGGATTATGTGGCCCTAGATGTACTTGTTTGGCAAAATAGCTTTAAATGTTCTCATACATACCATATAATCACAAAGTAGTGACTCAGTGGGAGGGGGTTTTGGGGGAGAGGTTTTGCCTCCTAGGAGGTTTTGGAAATAGGTAGACATGTGCTGAAGCTGAAACTCTAATACTCCGGCCACCTGATGCCAAGGGCCAAATTATTGGAAAAGACCCTGATGCTGGGAAAGATGGAGGGCAAGAGGAGGAGGGGACGACAGGGAATGAGATGGTTAGATGGCCTCACTGACTCAGCAAACCCTGGGAAATAGCGAAGGACGGGGAAGCCTGGAGTGCTGCAGTCTGTGGGATCACAAAGAGTTGGACACCACTTAGCCACTAAACAACAACAACAAAGTCACTTTTGGTTGCCTCTGGAGTGGTGCTTGCTATCTTCATGGGTGGAAGCCAGGAATGCTGCTAATATCCTACAGTTCATAGAACAGCACCCAAGAGCAATGAATTATCTGGCCTAGAATGTCATCATGCCAACACAGAGAAAATCTGTTTATAATGTTTATAGGATCCTTGTGACAATTTGAGGAGAAGGATGATATGGATATACAAAATTCAAGGATCATCCTTAAATCTCGTTTCAAGGTCATATCTTTTTCTTTAAAATAAAATTTATCTAGCTGTGGCACGTGGGATCTAGTTTTCTGACTGGGGATCGAATCCCTGCTCCCTGTATTGGGAGTGCAGTCTTAGCCACTGGACTGCCAGCAAAGTCCCAAGGTCATATCTTTAAAACCCAATGCTCCCCAAACAAATCGATGATGCTAATGACAAAATTTATTTAACTTATATGCAGAATACATCATGAGAAACCCTGAGCAGGAAGAAGCACAAGCTGGAATCAAGACTGTCAGGAGAAATATCAATAACCTCAGATATGCAGATGACACCACCCTTATGGTAGAAAATGAAGAGGAACTAAAAAGCCTCTCGATGAAAGTGAAAGAGGAGAGTGAAAAAGTTGGCTGAAAGCTCAACATTCAGAAAACTAAGATCATGGCGTCTGGTTCCATCACTTCATGGCAAATAGATGGGGAAACAGTGGAAACTGGCAGACTTTATTTTTGGGGGCTCCAAAATCACTGCGGATGGTGATTGCAGCCATGAAATTTAAAGACGCTTACTCCTTGGAAGGAAAATTATGACCAACCTAGATAGCATATTCAAAAGCAAAGACATTACTTTGCCAACAAAGGTCCATCTAGTCAAGGCTATGGTTTTTCCAGTGATCATGTACGGATGTGAGAGTTGGACTGTGAAGAAAGCTGAGCACCGAAGAATTGATGCTTTTGAACTGTGGTGTTAAGAGTCCCTTGGACTGCAAGAATATCCAACCAGTCCATCCTAAAGGAGATCAGTCCTGGGTGTTCATTGGAAAGACTGATGTTGAAGCTGAAACTCCAGTACTTTGGCCACCTCATGCGAAGAGTTGACTCATTGGAAAAGACTCTGATGCTGGGAGGGATTGGGGGCAGGAGGAGAAGGGGATGAGATGGCTGGATGGCATCATTGACGCGATGGACATGGGTTTGGGTGGACTTAGGGAGTTGGTGATGGACAGGGAGGCCTGGTGTGCTGCAGTTCATGGGGTTGCAAAGAGTCAGACACGACTGAGCAACTAAACTGAACTGAATGACAAAATAGCAATAAGAACTACTAGTTATATTTCACTGCATGCCAAGGCACTGTGTCAAGCACTTTACATAACAACACACTTGTTTTTCACAACAATTTTATTAGCTAGATACAGTTATTTTCCAAATTTACTAAAGAAAACACTGAGGTACAGAGAGGTTCAGTAATACGTCTGAGGTCATAGAGCTACTAAGTGCCGGGGTGGCTTCGTGCATGTTTAGCCTATGTAGTCACATGGTGTCTGTGCTCAGGGGGTGATGCTTGGTTTAACATTGTGTTGTCACTGCCTTAAATTCTTCATAATTTTATCTTTGAACATGTGTTTGTAAATGAGGGTCGACGGGCAATAGATCACGCATGTGAGCAGAGGAGGAATGGGTCTTATAGGAGTTGCTTGTTGACTCAGTTCACATGCAGTGTTCGTGGTTTCCCATGAACACAGAATTCCAGTGGATCCGTCATGTGTGGGGGTCCAGAGAGACTTGAAGTAGGTACAGTATGAGCATGTTATAGATATGACTTAGCACGGTCATTGGGAGCCCAATTCCTAACACTGTCTTTTCATCTAGAACTGGCATTGAACACAGAAAGAAGGCAGGAGCATTCTAAAAAATGCCTATGCCCAGGCATCCTAGTCTGTCCCTTATTACTCACTTTATTTCCCTGTATTAGCCAACAACTGGTGCTTGAAATGATGACATAGAAGGAAAGGGAAAGATAGGCATGCCCGTAATTTCTTTTCCTTTCAATCTTCCCTTATATATCAGTAGTACTCAGTGTTGCTAGGAGGGTCACACATCAAAGTGTGAATTAAAAAACCATGGACTCCGTTTTGCGCCATGTTCTCACTGCTTTGGTGAGAACAAAATAGCGATGCATATAGGAGCTATGGAATATGAACTGTGCAATTTCACTGATTCTGCCTGCAATTTAAATGCTCTTATATTTGCATTGAAACTGGTATTGCACAGTGTAAAGATGGATGGTAAAATTTGTGCTGACAATTGTAAATTGTAGGCTGACAGTAAATTGCAAATAAAACACCATGACAAGAAAGAGAAACTGTGGAAGAAAGGAAGAGCCTCATCTTCTTGTGTCTTTAATGGCACTTTCTCCCTGATATGTGGACAAGGGACACTGCGTGTTTAGTTTGAGCTGGGTCCTGCAAAGTACGTAGCTGACTCTGAATGATAGAGTCAGGATTCGAATCCTGGCAGTGTAGACCTGGAATGTATGTCCTTATCTACCAAGATACCCATTGCTACTGTAGGATCCAGTGTGGTAAAAATGAGCCAGTCTTTCTTTCAGAGGAATATCTTCATTTGTGGCAAGATGCTTGTCAGGGTACAAACGTTACCAGTCTATTGGAGGGGTGAGGGTGGGGCTTTTTCCTTCATAAAGCAATTGTTGCTATCTGTGGGTGTCCTGAAGGGCTCTTCCTGTGCTACGTGCTCAAAACTAAGGGAGAAACGGATCTTTTATGTGGCGCACACCAATTTGTATGTTTTAATATTACACTTTCCGGTGGCCTCTGACTCTAGTGGGTAATCACTGTGGATTTTGCTTATTGATCTCTGTGATTTTATTTATATATACACATACATTATCATCTGTGCCAAGTTGCTTCCGTCATGTCCGACTCTTTGTGACCCTGCGGACTGTAGCCCGCCATGCTGTATATGTCCATATACATCTATATACGATCTCATTTTACATGTGTTATCTCAAATTAAACTTCCCCATGTCTTTAAAAACTGGCTCCTTCTCCCCTCCTCTGCTGTCAGTGCATCTGTGCTGGCCATTCTCTGTCAGGCTTTCAGTTAATATCTTTCGCAAAGTGAAATATTATTTAGGGAAGTCCCCATGATTTTTAACACATCCAGTAAAGTTGATATCTTTGGAAAGCTGCATTTTTAGAACATTTATTAATTTGTAGCATCTTGGCTTACAATCAGACATACTGAAGTCACTTATAGAGCCCAAGAGAATTACTCAGTAGCATTTTGATGAAATAAGTAAAAATGACCCAGAAATGCTTTCCTCTGAAATACATGAGAGTAAAAAGTTGAAATAATTCTCGAGTGTTGTTGAACTGGGCAAGAAGTTCGTTTGGGTGTTTCTGGGAGATGCTACCAAAAATCCTGAATGAACTTTTTGGCCAACTGAATACATATGTTTGGGGCATTTTGGGTTTTTGTCCTGGATGTAAACTCCAGTGAAATTGTTCGGCCTTTGCTTCTGTTTTAAAACCCCATGGGAAATGGTCAAGGAAAGGCAATTCTAAGAAAACTTAATCTAATCTACATCGCTCTACTTCAACTTTGCTAAGAAAATCACATTTATCTTGAGGAACTGTATGCACAGCCTTTGATCTAGCACATAAAATGATGAATAAATTGGCACACACCTTCCTTAGGAGGCATGATTGCGTCTCACCTCTCAGACCCATGACTAAGAGGTATGATTCAATAGACACTCCTTACAGACAAGACACTGGGGCAGTAGAGTGGGTGGAAACATCTTACACTTCAAAGAACACGTTATCTTCAACTTTTCAAGGCAAATACATAGAAATATATAAGTCGTTTGACATACAATTAATCTTTAAATGTAGGGTCTGTGTGTACATCTTATTACTATTATTGTTGTTATTATTATTATTATTTTGGCCAACTTAACTCAAAAGAGCAAAGAAGTTATCCTTGCCTGTAGCCTACAGAGTCATACACAACTGGGTTTAATTTCTACTACCTATTTATTATTATTATTTTTTTACTTGGGTACATTTCTGTGACCTCTCTAAACCTCACTTTCTTCATTTATACATTTAAATAAAAGTCATCTGTCTACTCTACGGGGATGTTAAAGATTGTTTTTATTCAGTCACTAAGTTGTGTCTGATTCTTTGTGATCCTATGGACAGCAGCACGCTAGGCTTCTCTGTCCTTCACCATCTCCCAGAGTTTGGACATCAAACTCATGTCCATTACAGGACAGAAATGTAAATTGACCGGCCCATAGCAAATGCTCAATAAATCAATACACAGTGCTTATTATACTGTGGACACAAGAAAAATGACTAGTTATTTTTGTCCTTAAATATTAGGAAGAGCTATGCTGAAATCTGTCCAGTCTCTGTTGATACCAACAAACTGCAATTACTAAAACACAACTGCCAGAAATACTACAATTACTTTTGCAATAATATATTCTATTTTAAAATGATAAAATGCTTGGCCAGCCAAGACACATAATTGTGAGTTACTAGATTTATTTGGTGTAGGGTTTCATAGTGTTGGGAAACTAGAAATGGGCATTTTAAAACTATTATTTACATAAACATATATGCAACAAATATAGTTTTGTGATTTCTTGATTAATGGATAAAAGCATTTCAAATCTCTGCTTAGAGACCCTTGTAATTTACATCAAAACAAGAACATCGGCATTCACATTGAGAGGAGTTTAGCACGTCGATGTTAATATCTATTTCCCTCTTAGATTTGATATGAATAAATTAGGAAATAACCTGTATATGTTAGAGTATAATACAAAAATAACATGGATTAGCTCTTTGTTTTTTTTTTTTTCACCAATTACTAATTTTGCTAAAAAAAACTATAAAAAGAAAAAAGGATGGTAAAATTTTATAAGTTCTTTTTCCTGTTAATATTTTAACATTTAATGGGTTCTTTTTTCTCTTAATATTTACATCAGAAAAAAACACCAAACCCCATCAACCAGTTTAAATTTCTTTGTCATAATGAACTATATGTCACCTTTTAATCATTTTCTTGAAAAATATTTTGCTTGACTTAGCTGATTTGGTTGGAGAGACTCTGAGTTTAGACAGTTCTAAGGAAAGTGAAGGGGAAAAAAAAATCAAGGATAGTATCTGAAATGCAAGCATAATAGAAATTTAAACATAAGGCATATGATTTCCTTTGATCATATTATAAACAGAAAATCATGTCATTCATTCATTCTTTTATTTATTTCTTCACCATATGTCACTTACTATGCAAAGTTCTGATTCCTGGTTTTTCTATGACCTGGACACAACTGAAGTGACTTAGTAGTAGTAGTAGTATGCTTTTTAGCTCCTTTTTTTTTTTTCCTTTATAAATAAGAGCTAACCAGTAACCTGGACTCCTGTAAATGTGTGAGTTTTCCCAAATTCTTGTAACTTAATATCTGCTAAATCCAGCTTGAGAAGCTCCAAATGAAGCACAACTTAGGAACTGTGCCCTTAACCTTGTTTATCATTAATCTAAAGACAAATAACCTTTTCTAGCTAATGTGAAAACTCAGGCATTGAAGTCCATAAACACAGAGGCACAATTCATACTCAAGTGTTTTGCTGAATCAGTGGAACCAAATGAGGCTTTGGAGGCAAACTAACTGCTCTGTCAGCTACACATCAGATAATTGATGCTATTTATGATAGAAATGAAATTGGAGACTGAGAAATGAGAACAACAACAAACAAGCTTCCTTGCAATTGTTCTGTTTTCTTTGGAAAAAGGGAGGGAGCCAGTGATTCAGTTTGGCATTACATTGACCTCATCAGAAAGAGCAATGCCAGATCCTGGGGTAAAACTGACTCTCCTGCAAATACAAGTAATATTGAGACATATTTCACAACTGGCTGTTTCCTGGCAATCAGATTTACCTTAGGAGAAGACCATGGGCAAGTATGAACAGGAGGAAAAAAACAGAGAGAGGCTGAATACAGTATGAATCTCTTCTAAAGCCTTTTAAAACAAAACCAAGAATTATGTCAGTATTTTGTATGTATTTATGGCTGCACTGGGTCATTGTTGCTTCACATGGACTTTCTCTAGCTGCAGTCAGCAGGGGGCTACGCTCTACTTGCAGTGTGCAGGCTTCTCACTGCAATGACTTCTCTTGTTTTAGAGCATGGGCTACCAGGATATGTGGGCTCAGTAGTTGTGCGACATGGGCTTAGTTGCCCCTTGGTGTGTGCGATCTTTCTGAGCCAGGGATGGAACCTGTGTTCCCTGCATTGGCAGGCAGATTCTTAACCACTGGACCACAAGGTAAGTCACAATGTCAATATGAAGAAAATTACAGAATGCCTCCCAGACACTTAGGCATGTCTTATGAACTTGAAATTTCACTTCTATGCAACATAGATTATACAGTGTTGACCATATGATTTAGTCATGATATGATCCTCAAAAATAAGTTAATGATAATAATAGCTGTCATATATGAAGCACTCCCTATTGGCTTAAAAAATTTATGTAATATAATTAATCTTCACAAAGTCATCAAGGGTTAACAGCATTAATCCCTTTGCCACTGTAGAACGGGGGCCTTGGAGTTGCTAACAATAAAATGAAATAAAGATCTCAGTGTTGCCCTGTACTAGATAAAATCACAGCATGTTGAAATGTTTGGGAGGTGAAACTGTCTATAAAAACCCCAATGCAGAAGTAAAACTGGGGTCTCCTGAATTGCATGCAGATTCTTTACCAACTAAGCTATCGGGGAAGCCCCTATAAAGACCTAGGCAGCCATAATAAGGACACATGACTCTTCAACAACCCTGGCAGAGAAAAGAGTTGTTTCTTTGTGAATGATGAAGATTTTACAGAGACTTAAATTTTCATCCTGGACTCATTGTTTCCAAACTTGCTTTTCTGTAGGGGTTGTCAAGTGAGAGATGGGAAGAGCTGTGTCCGCTGTGACTTATGACCCGTAGTCATCAACCAGCGCTGCTGGGGTGGAGGCGTCATGAATCACCTTTGGAAACTTTATCAAACTATACAGCACAGTCTTCTCAGGTGATAAGACATTGTCAGGGCTCTGAGAGAAAGACAGAGGTGACCGTGGTATTATTTCAGAGGAGCTTCAGAGGACCCTGAGGTCCCACGGTCAGGACACACCTCTTCCCTCATCCACTTCTAAGTGTGCTCTTTCACTACACTGGATTTACCCAGGGTGAGCCTCTCAACACTGAAACATTTCCTTAGTAACTTCATCACTTAAGGCCACTGAAAGATTATTCTTTTCAAGCTTGAGACTCCATCAAAAAAGTGGGGGACATATCCCCCCCCGAAGGAAGCCCCATGGAACTGCAGTGTAGATTCAGAAGGATTCAAGGAGACATGACAGGTGATCTGAGACAGCAGAGAAGGCTAGAATCCTAACTCGATAGCCCTGCGTCTTCTGGAATTAAATATGTTACATCAAAAAACATTTATACAGGACTGTTGGTGGTTGTATTTTTATGTTTGTGTCTGAGTGTATACACTTGCCCAAAAGAGATTAGAGAGAATGTGTACATATGGCAATAATGTTCTTAATTTCCAAGACTTCTTTCTTGTTTTCTGATTGTTCATTATATACATAGCTTCCTATTCCTCTTATAAGTTGACACCTACACTTGAATTTTGAGGACATTGATTTGAATGATAATAAATTATTCAATTCACTTTTTTCCATCGTGTGTACATGTGTACCTGCATGTGTGTATGTGTCTATGTGTTTGCCCTTCTTACTCAAAGAAAAGTAGATCAAACTTTAAAATGAAATTGCCTGTGTATGAATACAAAGAACAATGATGTTGACGGCAGACATGAAGACGCCTGTCTATCTGGCCTCTGCTTTTTCACCTGCTCTTTTTTTTCCTGCTTTAGCTGGCCACCCAAGGCCACTTAAACCCAATGTTCCTGCTGAGTTCTTCTGTATAATGGACGTGGTGTATGTACATGACTAGGAAACTCACTAGGGTTGTCTCCTCTGGCTACTGTTAGCAAGTGAATAGTCTGTGATGAGCATGTCTTGGTAGTAGTTCTACCCTTTCCACCCTTTCCTGTTATATCTGGAGGTCACTTATATACATGAATCATCATTGTTACTGTACGATCTTATGACACCTTCCAGCATTTATCGAGCTTCTGCTTAGGTTGGTGCAAAAGTAATTGCGGTTTTGTATTGTTGAAATTTGCTGTTTGATATTGGGATACATTCTTAAATAATCGTGGTTATCTTATATGTCATTTTAATGCACATTTCTCCCTTTTTTTTTGCTAATGACATTACTTGCTGTGTATTTTATATTTATTTTAGACTAGGGAAATGGTGTTAGACAGAAGGCAAATTCAAGTGATTTCCTTATTTGAATTCAAAATGGATCATAAAGCATCACACAACTCACAACATCAACAAATGAATTTGGCCCAGGAACTGCTAACAAATGAACAGTGTAGTGGTGGTTCAAGAAATTTTGCAAAGCATTCAAGAGGTTTGAAGGTGAGGAGTTCCACGGCTAGCCA
This sequence comes from Bos taurus, assembly GCF_002263795.3. Classification (NCBI taxonomy): domain Eukaryota; kingdom Metazoa; phylum Chordata; class Mammalia; order Artiodactyla; family Bovidae; genus Bos; species Bos taurus. The sequence continues at coordinate 31,578,668 of NC_037356.1, read as the reverse complement.
TCGGAAGTTGACAATAATCAACTGAGAGCCAGCATCAAAGCTGATCCTCTTACATTTACACAAGAAGTTGCCAAAGAGCTCAATGTCGACCATTATACAGTCACTTGGCATTTGAAGCAAATTGGAAAGGTGAAAAGGCTTGATAAGTGGGTGCCTCATGGGCTGACCACAAATCAAAATATTGTCATTTTGAAGTGTGGCCTTCTCTTATTTATGCTACAACAATGAACCATTTCTTGATTGCATCGTCACATGTGACAAAAAGTGAATTTTATGACAACTGGCGATGACCAGCTCAGTGGTTAGACTGAGAAGAAGCTCCATCATTTTAGTTCAGTCGCTCAATCGTGTCCGACTCTATGCAACCCCATGGACTGCAGCATGCCACGCCTCCCTGTCCATCACCAACTCCTGGAGTTTACACAAACTTATGTCCATTGAGTCAGTGATGCCATCCAACCATCTCATCCTCTGTTATCCCCTTCTCCTCCTGCCTTCAATCTTTCCCAGCATCAGGGTCTTTTCAAATGAGTCAGTTCTTCACATCAGTTAGCCAAAGTACTGGAACTTTAGCTTCAGCATCAGTCTTTCCAATGAATCTTCAGGATTGATTTCCTTAGGATGGACTGGTTGGATCTCCTTGCAGTCCAAGGAACTCTCAAGAGTTTTCTTCAACACCACAGTTCAAAAGCATCAATTCTTCAGCACTCAACTTTCTTTATAGTCCAACTCCCACATCCATACTGGAAAAACCATAGCTTTGACTAGATGGACCTTTGTTGGCAAAGTAGTGTTGCCGCTTTTTAATATACTGTCTAGGTTGGTCATAGCTTTTCTTCCAAGAAGCAAGCATATTTTAATTTCATAGCTGCCGTCACCATCTGCAGTGATTTTGGAGCCCAAAACATTAAAGCCTCTCACTATTTCCATTGTTTACCCATCTATTTGCCATGAAGTGATGAGACCAGATGCCATGATCTTAGTTTTGTGAATGTTGAGTTTTAAGCCAACTGTTTCACCCTCTTCATTCACTTTCATCAAGAGGCTCTTTAGTTCTTCTTTGCTTCTGTTATAAGGGTGGTGTCATCTGTGTATCTGAGGTTATTGATATTTCTCCCGGCAATCTTGATTCCAGCTTCTGCTTCCTCCAGGCCAGTGTTTCTCATGATGCACTCTGCATATAAGTTAAATAAGCAGGGTGACAATATACAGCCTTGATATACTCCTTTCTCTATCTGGAACCAGTCTGTAGTCTGTTGTTCCATGAGACTCTCAGAGGGCTCAAACAAACCTTGTGCACTCCAGGACCCAGAGACCCCACAGAGACTGAGACAGAAGCTCCATAGCACTTCCCAAAGCCAAACTTGCATCAAAAAAGTCACACTCACTGTTTGGTGGTCTGCTACCCGTCTGCTACAACTTTCTGAATCCTGGTGAAACCATTACATTTGAGAAGTATCCTCAGCAAATTGACGACACGGATTGAAAACTGCAATGCCTGTAGCTGGCATGAGTCAACAGAAAGGGCCCAATTCTTCTCCAGAACAATGCCCAACCGCATAACACACAACCAACACTTCGAAAGTTGAACCAATTTGGGTTATGAAATTTTGCCTCCTCTGCCACATTCACCAGACCTCACCAACCAACTACCACCTCTTCAGTCGTCTCAACCAAATTTTTTTGCAAGGAAAATGCTTCTACATCCAGCAGGAGGCAGAAGATACTTTTCAAGAGTTCTTTGAATCCCAAAGCATGGATTTTTCTGCTGCAGAAATAAACCAACGATTTCTTTTTGGCAAAACTAGGTTGATTGTAATGGTTCCTAATTTTGATTAATAAAGATGTGTTTGGGCCTAGTTATAATGATTTAAAATTCACAGTCTAAAACCGCAATTAGTTTTCCATCCACCTAATACTTCATGCCAGAAACTTAAGAGTACAGTAAACAATACAAAATTAGATTTTTTACTTAATAATACCCAGCATCCTATGAGGTAGCTGTCCACATCCCATTCTATGGATAGAGGATCTAAGGTATGAATATATTAAGAAATTTTCCAAAGACCCCACAGTTGATAAGTGATAAAACATTGAGTCAACCTCTAATCCATTTCATTACAAATCCACTCCATCCAGCCTTAGAAAAATGCCTGTCATGAACTTCCATAATCATGTGTTCAGCAAGCATTCACTAAGCACACACCACGTGATAGGCACTGCCCTAGGTGATGGAGACCCTCCCCCTGCCCCAGTCACCTGATCAGATCTCTGTACCTTTGGGACCCCTGGGATGCTCTGGGTAGGTCCAGACAGTATTCTAAACCCATTGCTAAGGATTAACAGTCATCAATGATTTAAATTCAGTAGCTCCGATTTCCTATCAGTTCCTTAGAGGAGGATAATGTCATTCCCACGGGGTCCCTAGAATTTCCCCTTCTTACTTGCCTTGCGATTGCAACTTACAGTTCTGCACAAGCAGAAAAGTTATGAATGGTTCTGTTCTCCGTTCTTTTCACTCCTCCCACCTCTGCCTCCCAACAGGAACAGCTGTTTTCTATTACACGATAGTCTGACAAGGTGCTGGTCTGGCGCGGTGTCTCTTTGGCAGGTAATTTTGATGAGGCCCAGAGGTAAGAGGGTGGGTGTCTCTGATGGGTTTCCGGTCCTGTTATCAGCCCCGTCCCGCACCCCCAGACATGGCTGCCGTCTGTACACGGGGCTGATTTCTGGCTCCAGGCCCATGCTTGCTGAGAGCATCCGTCATCTGTCAGGGTTAATCCATTAACTTTTTTCTACTTAAGCCCGGAACTAGGATATGAGGCCAATATCCAGCTTTCTGGCAGAGAACTTGGTCCTTGAATACCGAGTAACCCTGCTAGTTCTGACTGGGCACTCAGGCTTTGATTTGTTTTTGTCATTTTTGGCCTTGATTTAAGAAAGTAGAACAGCAATTCCAAATGGTAAGAAATAGATAGTATGAGAAAAAGCAAATGCTATGTGGGAACAAGTTGCCCTTCACACTTAAGCTATCTTCACGGTTAGGTTATCTGCAAAAAAGTGAGCCCAGTCATGCTTTTGCACAGGAAAATCTTACCTGTGGCTTCAAACCAGACTTTATATTGTCCTTGCTTTTTCAGGGGGAACAAAAAAAAGGTACCCTAGCACCAAAGCTCAGCTAAAACCATCTGAGTTTTATAATCAGGTTCTATTTAATTACTGGACTTTTGATGAATGTTTCCAGGAACTGGTTTTTCCTCGCACTCAACTTTACTGTTTTGATGCAGCAAACAGCTGGGAACTCTAATAAGATTTATCATTAAGAAAGAAATTGTTCCTGCCTTTAATTGGCTTTGCTAGATTTGAACGATTACTTTTTGTGAGCAACACCGGATGTCAGGAGACTGGGGTGCTTATTCCAACTCTGTGATTAATAATGATACTAACAATAATAAAGCATGACAGCAGCATTTACCATTCAGTAGCATTTAATACTAACAATATTCATCAAACTCTTACTCTGTGTTAATGTGGAATAATGTGTGCAATTTGATTTAAACTTCACCTCAACTCTGATAAAAAATAGGTATTATTCTTCTCAGCCCTCTTTTACAATGAGGAAACTGAGCTTTAGAGAGATGAAATAAGTTGTCCAAGGACAATACTTATTAAATAGTTCAGGTCAAATTTATTACCAGGCTTATCTAGTTTCAGAGTTCTTATCCTCTGAACCAGCTTTCTTAACAATTACTGTATAACCTTGGACATGACATCAGCTCATTTTCCTCAGCTGTAAAGCAGGGATGGGGAGAGGGGCTGCAGGATATGTTTGTGAGTTTCTTTATAATTCCAAGATCCTTAAGGGAAAAAGACAGGATACAGTGGCACACTCTAACCTGTGATATGAAGCTTATGTTAGTAGTGAACATTTTGCTGTTTAGTTGCTCAGTCATAGCTGACTCTTTGTGACCCCATGGACTGTAGCTCACCAGGCCTCCTCTGTCCATGGAGTTTTTCCAGGAAAGAATACTGGAGTGCTTGCCATTTCTTTCTCCAGAGGATCTTCCTGACCCAGGAATTGAACCTGCATCTCTTACACTGGCAAGCAGATTCCTTACCACTGAGCCACCAGGGAAGCCCAGAAGTGATGAAAATAATACCATAACGAGTTTATAGAGTTCTATGTCATTTACCTGGAGAAGGCAATGGCACCCCACTTCAGTACTCTTGCCTGGAAAATCCCATGGGTGGAGGAGCCTGGTAGGCTGCCGTCTATGGAGTCACACAGAGTCGGACATGACTGAAGTTACTTAGCATGTCATTTACCAAAGCCTTTGATTTCATTATTGCTATGAACTGAATGTTTGTGTCTCCCAATATTCATATGTTGAAAGTCTTATTTCCGATGTGAAAGTATTTGGCCTTGGGAGGTAATTATATTTAGAGAAAGTCATAAGAGTGGAGCCCTCATGGTGAGATTAGTGCCCTTTTAGGAAGAGGAAGACACCAGTGCACGCTCTCTCTCTCTCTCTCTCTCTCTGTCTCTCTCTTCCCCTCTCCTTTCTCCTCCTTGTGAGTATACAGCAAGAAGATGATTGTCTGCAAGCCAGGGTTAGAGCTCTTACCAGGGCACCTTGAACTTGGACTTTCCAGCCTCAGAACTATGAGAAATAAACATCTGTTATTTAATCCATTGAGTCTGTGGTACTTTGTTAGAACTACCTGAGCAGACTAAGACACTTACCTTATTTGATTCTCACAATTAATCTCAGTACTGAAATGGACAGAAGAGCTACTACTATTTGAGTTTAGCAGATAGCATTAAAGCTCAGAGGTTTACTTGCTCCAGGAGGCTCACAAATGTCTGCAAGTGTCTTTGAATGCTGCTCCTAGCCCAGTGTTCTTCCCTCAACGATTCGCGTCTACAGTCTGTGTAGATGATGAATTCTACATGGGAGCTTTTCTAATAGGACTTTAGACTGTCCTAGCTAAACTCTTTCCAGGTAGCCACAGGTATGCTTCCAGACTCAGAACTATTTTTGTTTATGAAAATGCCGCATTGCTAGTTTCAAATGAAAGTCACTGGGGCACTAAATTCAGAGATGAGTTGTAATAAAAATCTGGGACCAAAATTTAAATAGAACTCTTTACTCATGACTCTCTGGTTTTCATAAACTTGAGAAGAGCCCCCTTTCAGGCTCCAAAATATAAGCTCCAGGAATCCTTTTCTTTCTTGTTCCTGCCTGCTCGGATGTGTGAAATCTCTTCGGTTTCTTCAGCTCTGGTAACTCTCTCTTCTCAGCAGAAATCCCCACTGACTGGCTCTTTCAAAACCTCAGAGGAGTCAAGCTTGATCCTGGACAGAAGGAGCACAAACGTGCCAATTGCCCTGAATCTTCAAGGCTGTGTCTCTGGGTTCTGGCTAAGTGGTCTCTTTGGATGGGAATACGGAGATGTACTCTTTTGAGACCAAAACTTTGGGATCCAGTACTCTTCCTGATGATATTTACATGTGCATGGGTGTCCATACTTGGCACTGACAAAATATAAGGATGTTTTGGTTAAGACTTCATTAGAGAAGTCATCTGAAAGGTCTCCTCCATTGTCAGAATCTTGATCCTGATGGATAGGCGAGAGATAAGGAGGAGAGAAGGTCAGAAGCTCAGTGCCAGATAGGACTTCCTGTCTGGAGGAAGGTCAAGTGCCTCGGAGCTCAGAGAGTTCCTCTTGCTCCCCATCTTGCCCTCCTTCAGATGCTCCCAGAAAACGAATGATGGACTCCCTCTGCCCCACATGTATTTGAGACACGACAACACACACATCAACATCCTGTCATCCCTCCCTTCCTACCGTTTTATCTCTTCCCCCACAAAACACTTCACATTTAGTTGTGGGTATGACCCTCGACCCCAAACTCTGAGCCAGACCCCAGTTAATCCCCCATGTTCTCTTTGAGGAATCAACAGAGCCAAGAGGGTCCGATGACAAATACTCTCTGGTCTGGGCTTAATTCCCTCATAATTCATCTCCTCTGCTTTGACGTGGTGTCTTTGGGGAAGTGCCCCTCTTAACCAGCACAGACATTAAGCCTAAGTGGACAAATTGCATGTCATCCCCAAAGACTCTCTAGAGCCGGGGGAGGGAGCAAAACCCAGCTTTGCCAACACCCACACTTCTTCCACACCACATATTAATATTCTGGCATATTTGACTCATCTACTTCTCTTTCCTTCAGATACAGATAAAATGAACGCCTGGCAATTAGGTGTGTGGGAAGGGTTGGTTGAGACTAGGAGAATATGTAACAGATGCTGCAAGTGATAAGGAAGGAGGCTATGATGAGACTAGAATGGGGGCCCTTCTGGAAATTTGGATGTGAATGGTCACTGGGTCATTGGTGAAATACACACACACACACACACACACACACACACAGAGGAATCCTTGAGAGTTAAGCTTTTTCTTTCTTTCTTTTTCTTTTTAGTTTCTTGTACTTCTCTTTTCTTTTGAAACTACCCCTCCATCGTTTTGTCAGTTTTTCCTACAGCTTTATATGACATTGTAGAATTAGTCACATTAACAGCACTGAATAAGGTACTTAGAAGACCAGGTGCTATTATTTGAAGAGCATTTGTAAGTGCTTTGCCTTCAGGCACTGCTGCTGCTGCTGCTGCTAAGTCGCTTCAGTCGTGTCCGACTCTTCTCGACCTCATAGACGGCAGCCCACCAGGCTCCCCCATCCCTGGGATTCTCCAGACAAGAACACTGCAGTGGGTTGCCATTTCCTTCTCCAATGCATGAAAGTGAAAAGTGAAAGGGAAGTCGCTCAGTTGTGTCCGACTCTTAGCGACCTCAGGGACTGCAGCCTACCAGGCTCCTCCGTCCATGGGATTCTCCAGGCAAGAGTACTGGAGTGGGGTGCCATTGCCTTCTCCCCTTCAGGCACTGGAGAGACCCAAATGGCTTCAAACATCTTTCCTCAGTTTGCTTTAAAGTGCACAACTAGAAATCCATTCATTTGATTTCATAAATCTTGACCTAGTGACAGTAGGTCATTAAGAAGTGTTTAGGCCTTAGACGAGTGAGTCCGGATTCAAATTCTTACCAACCATGTGATACTTACCTTCATTTGTAAATAAATAAAGTAAAAATAAATGAAAATGTTAAAAGGAAAAATAAAGTAGTACTAGGCTCTAGGGTTATTTTAAGAATTAAAGGAGGCAGTGCCTCAAGTGCTGAGTACAATGTCTCCTTAATAAAGTCATCAAATCACCATCATTGGGCTTCCTTGGTGGCTCAGTGGTAGAGAATCTACCAGCCAATGCAGGAGACATGGGTTCGATCCCTGATCTGGGAAGATCCCTCAAGCTGTGGAGCGACTGAGCCCGTGTACCGCAACTATTGAGCCCACACTGTAGAGACAGGAAAGCAGCTACCGAGCTCACAAGCTGCAACTGCTGAAGCCCACTCACGCTTGAGCCTGTGCTCTGTGTCAAGAGAAGCCTCCACAATAAGAAGCCCGCACATCACAACCAGAGATTAGCCCCTGCTCACCACTGCTAAAGAAAGGCTGCATAGCAACGAAGACCCCGTGCAGCCATAAATAATAATTGAAAAAAGAATAGGTCATTTGGTTTTAGAGCTTCCGGTATTTTTCCCCTTAAATTTTCCAAAGATAATCCTCATGCTCAGTGAAGTTTGGGAACCATGGATCTAAAGGAATGTGCTCGGGGTGAAGGAGTCAGAAAGCATTATAATTACTTCCAAATCTTTTTCTTAAAAATCCATCTAAATTAAAAAAAAAAAAACTTAATTATATTGTTATGAGCCAGAGACAAACACTTTAGAACAGCATCACAAAACAGCACAAAACATTAAATATCTTGAACACATTTACAAAATATGTTCATGGCCACTAATCAGGAAACAAAAAAATTATTTATTGAATGAAAAAAAAAAAAAAAGAGGTGGACTCAATGTTGTGAAGATAGCGATTATTCCCAACGAATCCTTGAGTCAATGAATGATTGATGTGCCATCAGGGAAATCCATCTAAATTTGATTACACTTAGGCCTCTCTGGGCTTCCCTGGTAACTTAGATGGTAAAGAATCTGACTGCAATGCAGGAGATCCAGGTTTGATCCCTGGGTTGAGAAGATCCTCTGCAGCAGGAAATGGCAACCCACTCCAGTATGCTTGCCTGGAGAATCCCATGGACAGAGGAGCCTGGCGGGCTACAGTCCATGGAGTTGCAGAGTTGAACATGACTGAGCTGCTGTGCATGCACATATGCATGAATCTATGTGTACATTTAATGTAGTGGGCTCTTTTTTTCTCTACTACCCACAATATGCTCTTAAATTGGTATCGTAGAGAGTTGGACATGACTTAATGATAAAGCACAAGCATGAGCAAGGCCTTTTTGGACTTTGATTCTCCCAAGTTTTAAAGAAAAATGTGGTACTGTACACTTCTTAAGAGACTTTTACATTTTTAATATATTTCATCTAGGTGGAGGCAATGGCACCCCACTCCAGTACTCTTGCCTGGAAAATCCCATGGACAGAGGAGCCTGGTAGGCTGCAGTCCATGAGGTCTCTAAGAGTGGGACACGACTGAGCAATTTTACTTCCACTTTTCACTTTCATGCATTGGAGAAGGAAATGGCAACCCACTGCAGTGTTCTTGCCTGGAGAATCCCAGGGATGGGGGAGCCTGGTGGGCTGCCGTCTATGGGGTCGCACAGAGTCGGACACGACTGAAGCGACTTAGCAGCAGCAGCAGCAGCAATAGAAAACTAAATTATTTTTTAAACAAACTGAAAATAAAGCCTAAATGATTTTTGTAATTTTGACATCCACATCTCACTCTTGTCTTGGACTGAGATTACATCAGTAAAAACCCATAGACATTTGTGTGTGTGTGTCATCCAAAAGGCAACATCTCTCCAGTTGGCAAATAATTTTTTGCATCTAAGTAAAGATCTCTATATTTTTCTTGCTTAAATTTATTTTCATCTTGGTGAATGTTTTTATTGAACTACAATATACAGAAAGATGAATAAACATATTCCAAGTGTGCAGTTTGATAAATTTCTAACAATTACACCTGTAGATCGAGTACCTAGATCAGAGAACAGAATTATTTTCAGGTCCCAGAGACCACCTTTTTTTCCATTCCAGTTAACACCTACTTTCCCTTGGGTAATCTCATTATTATGACTTCTAACACATTGATTTTGCTCTTTTCTGGAACTTATCTATGGAATCACAAATATGTTCTCATTTGATCAGGCTTCTTTTGCTCAATATTATGTTTATAACATTCATATGTATTTGTGGAGTTATAGATAATTAATTCTCATTGTTGCATAGTATTTCGTGGTATAAATTACACCATAGTTTATAACAGGTTACATATATGTTTAGTTTCAATAAATTTTGCCACATGATTTTCCAATGGGACTGTGTCAACTTAACCTCACACTAGGAGTATATACGTGTTCCAATTGCTCCATCTTCTTGCCATACTTGGTATTTTTTATATTTTTCATTGTAATTATTGTGGCATGTGTGATATCATATTGTCATGCTAAGTAGTCCTCATCAGTGATTAATGAAGTTGACTGTGTTTCTGTCATGATTATTGATGATTTTTATGTCTTCTTTTTTGAAATGTCTATTCATGTCTGTGCATTTTCCTATTTGGTAAGTTGTCTTTTCCTTATCATTTTATTAAAGTTCTTCATATAGTCTAGATATAAATTCTTTAAAATACATTTATTATGAATAATTTCTCCCACTCAGTGGGTTACGTTTTTGTTTAATTGTCTTAATTTCCAGAATTTCTTCATTTCTAATTAATTTCAGAATGTAACATGTAATTTCAGGATGTAACAGTTTCTCAGGGACTGTACAATACGGCTTTTTCATTTTATATCTGGGACAAAGCCCAGAATGGTCTTAGTTCAATCTTAACTTCAGAATTTCTTAGTTTTTATATGGTTCAGTCTGTCATTTTTTAAAGACATTTATCTTATAGAGAACTGTTGGCTTCCCTTGTGGCTCAGCTGGTAAACAATCCGTCTGCCACGCGGGAGACCTAGGTTCCATCTCTGGGTTGGGAAGATCCCCTGGAGAAGGGAAGGCTACCCACTCCAGTATTCTGGCCTGGAGAATTCCATGGACTGTGTAGTCCATGGGGTCGCAAAGAGTCGGACACGACTGAACGACGTTCACTTCACTTCACTTCACTATGGTTATATATATATGTTGTGTCCCCTTAATACAAAACAGTAATGCAGTTAATTTAAAATCAAAGCAGTTCATTTGGAGAGGTAGCGCTCTGAAATGGTATAAGGTGTCTTAACTCTAGTGATGATGCCTAGAGCAGAAAGCAAGGTGCTTTTAACAGCTCTATGAGAGTTTCATGAGAAATAGTTCTGAGAAATGGGGAAGTCGTGAGGATGACCTGGCTTTGGAGCACTGCTGGAAAGGTAGGTCTTGGCAGGACAGGGGACTGAGGGCTATATGCTGTGTGAAACTCGGGTAACTTAGAACCAGAAGCAACAAAAGCCTTGAGATGGGAGATGGAAAGGCAGTAAAGAAAAATATCTCTTGTCTTTCAAATTGTACCCAGGGCTGACTGTGAGTAACTCAGTGTGATAATTTGGTTTTTTCTCAAATGTATGTTTCTATCTCACTTTGTCTCAACTTGCCAAGCCAGTGTTTACAAGTCACCTGGTCATTTCCTGGGCTCCATTTTTCCTCTTGCATGAAGGGAGCCGGATGAATAGCTATCTTGTCATACTTTGTACTGGAGCCAACTGCAATCATGGGGCTGTAAGACTCACTCAATAACATTCCATATCCAGTCATGCGTGGTCTTCAGTACATCTCAGAAGACGACTTTGTTCAGCCATTTTAACCACCACACATGTGTATGTGTGTGCTTAGATGAAGGATCTTCTCTGGGAATGGGATCCATGGTAACAGAATGACCCAGAAGCTGCTGGGCTGAAATCTATAGGAGGACATAATAGGAGTCTCCGAGAGGAGAGAAGGGCGGGTAGAGGCTGTTTTGACCCCAGCTTTCCACAGTGAGTTAGATTTACACTTCCTCACGTGGGAGGAGCATTTGACCTGTTTCTAGACCATAAGTTCACACTATACTTACATATATTAACACATATAATTTTTTTTAACTGGAAAAAAGTCTTCTTGAGTCACACATTAGTATACTAATTAGTATACTAATCACATTAGTATACTTAAATTTCTTCATCAGGAATAGCATTCCTTGCTATTTAGAACTAAACCACTTCAAATTTAAAAAAACATTATCTTACTTTACCAAAATTATTTTCATCTGGATAAATTCTTTCTAGTATAAGTTTTACAAAGAAAATGTCATTTTTGGTCAGGTCAAGTTTTTCTCACACACAACTGTGAGCTGCCTTTTGTGGCTGTGATGTCCACAAAGCCCAGATTTCCCACGTAGATATTTCAGGTCTGTATTTGCAAAAATATTTTGATTTTTCAGTGCTGTGTATTGTATGCTGAAGTAGCAATACCCTGAATTCCACTTGCAGCTAAGGGCTTCCTTGAGCACAAATCTCCTGAGGTTAAATCTCCTGACTTAGGGTTCCTTGTGGTTATTTAAAGGAAATCAGAGGTGAGCATCTCCTGAGCTCAGGAGGTTGGTTTCTCAGGGAAACATCCAGAGTCAGATTCCTGTACTGAGCCGCCTTTGCTTGGCTTCCCATGACCTACAGATATCTGAAGAATTTTTAAATGCTAAGAGGATGGCTTCTTGTTTATAATAGAAAAGAATGTAAGATTTGAGGGGTTTATTCAGTTCAGTTCAGTTCAGTAGCTCAGTTGTGTCCGACTGCAACCCCATGAATCGCAGCACGCCAGGCCTCCCTGTCCATCACCAACTCCCAGAATTCACCCAGACTCACGTCCATCGAGTCAGTGATGCCATCCAGCCATCTCATCCTCTGTCGTCCCCTTCTCCTCCTGCCCCCAATCCCTCCCAGCATCAGAGTCTTTTCCAGTGAGTCAACTCTTCGCATGAGGTGGCCAAAGTACTGCAGTTTCAGCCTTAGCATCATTCCTTCCAAAGAAATCCCAAGGCTGATCTCCTTCAGAATGGACTGGTTGGATCTCCTTGCAGTCCAAGGGACTCTCAAGAGTCTTCTCCAACACCATGGCTCAAAATTATCAGTTCTTCAGCGCTCAGCCTTCTTCACAGTCCAACTGTCACATCCATACACGACCACAGGAAAAACCATAGCCTTGACTAGACAGACCTTTGTTGGCAAAATAATGTCTCTGCTTTTGAATATGCTATCCAGGTTGGTCATAACTTTCCTTCCAAGAAGTAAGGTCTTTTAATTTCATGGCTGCAGTCACCATCTGTAGTGATTTTGGAGCCCAGAAAAATAAAGTCTAACACTGTTTCCACTGTTTCCCCATCTATTTCCCATGAAGTGATGGGACCGGATGCCATGATCTTCGTTTTCTGAATGTTGAGCTTTAAGCCAACTTTTTCACTCTCCACTTTCACTTTCATCAAGAGGCTTTTGAGTTCCTCTTCACTTTCTGCCATAAGGGTGGTGTCATCTGCATATCTGAGGTTATTGATATTTCTCCCGGCAATCTTGATTCCAGCTTGTGTTTCTTCCAGTCCAGCGTTTCTCATGATATACTCTGCATATAAGTTAAATAAGCAAGGTGACAATATACAGCCTTGATGTACTCCTTTTCCTATTTGGAACCAGTCTGTTCCATGTCCAGTTCTAACTGTTGCTTCCTGACCTGCATACAGATTTCTCAAGAGGCAGGTCAGGTGGTCTGGTATTCCCGTCTCTTTCAGAATTTCCCACAGTTTATTGTGATCCACACAGTCAAAGGCTTTGGCATAGTCAATAAAGCAGAAATAGATGTTTTTCTGGAACTCTCTTGCTTTTTCCATGATCCAGCAGATGTTGGCAATTTGATCTCTGGTTCCTCTGCCTTTTCTAAAACCAGCTTGAACATCAGGAAGTTCATGGTTCACATATTGCTGAAGCCTGGCTTGGAGAAGTTTGAGCATTACTTTACTAGCATGTGAGATGAGTGCAGTTGTGCGTTAGTTTGAGCATTCTTTGGCATTGCCTTTCTTTGGGATTGGAATGAAAACTGACCTTTTCCAGTCCTGTGGCCACTGCTGAGTTTTCCAAATTCACTGGCATATTGAGTGCAGCACCTTCACAGCATCATCTTTCAGGATTTGAAATAGCTCAACTGGAATTCCATCACCTCCACTAGCTTTGTTCGTAGTGATGCTTTCTAAGGCCCACTTGACTTCACATTCCAGGATGTCTGGCTCTAGGTCAGTGATCATACCATTGTGATTATCTTGGTCATGAAGCTCTTTTTTGTACAGTTCTTCTTCTGTGTATTCTTGCCATCTCTTCTTAATATCTTCTGCTTCTGTTAGGTCCCTACCATTTCTGTCCTTTATCAAGCCCATCTTTGCATGAAATGTTTCCTTGGTATCTCTAATTTTCTTGAAGAGATCCCTAGTCTTTCCCATTCTGTTGTTTTCCTCTATTTCTTTGCATTGATCGCTGAAGACGGCTTTCTTATCTCTTGCTATTCTTTGGAACTCTGCATTCAGATGCTTATATCTTTCCTTTTCTCCTTTGCTTTTTGCTTCTCTTCTTTTCACAGCTATTTGTAAGGCCTCCCCAGACAGCCATTTTGCTTTTTTGCATTTCTTTTCCATGGGGATGGTCTTGATCCCTGTCTCCTGTACAATGTCACGAACCTCATTCCATAGATGGAGAAGCTCTATACAGTTAGCAAAAACAAGACCAGGAGCTGACTGTGGCTCAGATCATGAACTCCTTATTGCCAAATTCAGACTGAAATTGAAGAAAGTAGGGAAAACCACTAGACCATTCAGGTATGACCTAAATCAAATCCCTTATGATTATACAGTGGAAGTGAGAAATAGATTTAAGGGCCTAGATCTGATAGATAGAGTGCCTGATGAACTATGGAATGAGGGGTTTATTACAAGGGGCCAAAGAATAAGCCTCTGAATTCTCCCAAGAGACTTCCAGCGCTGTTGTTTCTTCTGGATCACATGCCTTCCTTCCTTTCTTTCTCTTTCTTTCCTTCTTTCCTTATTTTCTTACTTCCTTTCTTTTTTTTTCTTCTTTCTTCCTTTCTTACCATAGGCCTTTTCAATAAGCTTTTGGGTAGATAGATTCCTCTAGTCAAGGCTATGGTTTTTCCAGTGGTCATATATGGATGTGAGAGTTGGACTGTGAAGAAAGCTGAGCGCTGAAGAATTGATGCTTTTGAACTGTGGTGTTGGAGAAGACTCTTGAGAGTCCCTTGGACTGCAAGGAGATCCAACCAGTCCATTCTGAAGGAGATCAGCCCTGGGATTTCTTTGGAAGGAATGATGCTAAAGCTGAAACTCCAGTACTTTGGCCACCTCATGCGAAGAGTTGACTCATTGGAAAAGACCCTGATGCTGGGAGGGATTGGGGGCAGGAGGAGAAGGGGACGACAGAGGATGAGATGGCTGGATGGCATTACCGACTCGATGGACGTGAGTTTGAGTGAAGTTTGGGAGTTGTTGATGGACAGGGAGGCCTAGCGTGCTGCGGTTCATGGGGTCGCAAAGAGTTGGACACAACTGAGTGACTGAACTGAACTGAACTGGGTAGATAAAAAACCTTTCTCCATATCCACTTTTCTGAAAAATGGAGGGCATAGAGTAAGGCCTGCATTTATACTGATCTGTAGAAACAACACATGATCATTCATTTATTCACTGTTTGAAAAGTACTTCTTAAGCAGCTGACATATGCAGAACACTGTTCTTTATGCTGTGAGAAATACAACAAACAAAACCAACAAGAAACTGACCAATTGTGATACATTGTGTCTTTCTTCAAGGGGACCATATAAGAGAGGGAAGTAAAAAAGAAAAAGATGAATGATGTTCATCTCAGGTAAATTACACAGACATTACTGTGTGAATTCTTGGAAGAGATGCTCAAGTCTCCTCCTCAAGATGAAGCAAATCTGAACGTCCATGTGCAAAGTAAACACTTTATTTATCCTCTGGTTAAATAGAGGCATGGAGGCCAAGATACTCAGTGTGGTAGTCAGCTGGAGGCCAGGGCACTCACGTGGAGGAAAGTTGAGAACTGAGAAATAAGGTGGAAAAGTAGATGGAGGCTGTAGTGTGGAATGCTTTGAATGTAGAGTACACGAAGTTCCGTATATATGGACGGGCTCCATTCCAAGAGCACAGTGGGTAAGTCCAATTTGTTCCCTAAGTACAAAACGTTAGCCTGAAAGTGAAAGTGTCAGTCATTCAGTCATGTCCAACTCTTTGAAACCCCATGGACTGTAGTCCACCAGCCTCCTCTGTCCATGGATTTCTCCAGGCAAGAATGCTGGAGTGGGTTGCCATCCCCACTCCAGGGGATCTTCCTGTCCTAGGGATCAAACCCAGGTCTCCTGCAGGGAGATTCTTTACCATCTGAGCCAAGGAAACCTCCAAGGAAACCTAGATACCAAAATAACACACTCAGCTATATAGTACTGTACTGTAATAAGTTTGCAATACTTTTCATGAAAATAATACATAAAAAACAAACACGAAAATGAAGAAAACACTTTTAATCTTGCAGTACAGGACCTTGAAAAGTACAGTGTTACCAGCTACACCACTGATGCTTTTATGCTTACTTCTGGACATCCCGGGCTTGAAATAAGGCTATTGGACTACTGTACTCTATACAATATGGTACAGTGAAGTGCACAAAAGCACGACCACTCATACATGTATATGTATGTGGATACATACATACATACATACATATACAGGATACATGTATGTGACAATGTATACCAGACACATGAACTAACCTGTGTGGTGGACATTGGAATGCACATTTGCAACTTTGAAAGTTTGCAACTTGAAGGTTTCTATGTAGGGGACTTACTGTAAGTAATTTCTCTTCTCTGATGAGCAATTATAGGTTTCAAGGACCTGGCTTCTTCTGTTAACTGACAACGTTCTGAGGACTGGATATTTTCTACTGCCTTGCCCAAAGTGAAGCCTTTTTGATTGTATTATGAAAGCAGAATTCATGATTAATCTGGGGAAATGGCCAAGAAACCAGAAATAGGACAGCAGTCTGACACAACAAGTGATAATAAGTTTTATACACATATTAACTGATTAACCTGCACAACAGACTTATAATAAACAGAGAAGACAATAATCATTGTCTGGTTTTACAGATTACTGCACTGAGGGCCATAGGAGTTATTACACATCAGGTGAAGGACAAGCTCTTACTGACCCCCAAGCTTCTTCATTTTTGTGGGTCTCTAACATTAAAAAATCCATACTGTTCCAAAAAGCCAAAATCAGACATACTCTAAAATTTTCTGTCAACTGTAGCATTTATTTGGCAAAAAGAGTGCCTCTTATCTTGATCCACAGAGGCAGGAGTGGGTGGGAAGGATTACGGAAGATCCCTTTGCAAAGACTTAAAAGGAAGGGAAACATCTACTGATGTTCTGAACACCACATCTTAAACATTCCTGTACACGTCAGTCTCTCAAGATGAAGAGATGTTATTTGAAGCCTGGTGAAAATGTAGCCACACCCACTCAACTCTAACTTTCCTCCTTTCTAGTAAGTGAGTAATTTATGAGGGCAGCTTATTTCTTTCAGGACCAGAGGGGTTGGTTGAACAATGATTATAACACTTCTATGTTCATGGGATCAGAGTTGCATCCTTTCTTGTGAGGAAAAGTGAGCCGCCCTGTCACCACTGCACACTGGCAACTGATACCCTCGCCAGGCTCTATGAAATCAAACCTCATGAATGATGCTAATGACCCTGGGGTTCCCCTCGTGAAAACAAGTGAAAACAAGACTTCTAACCTAGAGACTTTTGGTTTATGTCGATCCTGAGTTCTCTCTGGACTCTTAGGAGTATCATCCAGAGTTGTTCTAAATTGCTTCTTCCCAGGCTTCTTTGTTTTAAGACTCTCTTTTTTAAAACTTTTTTTTTTTTGTATCAGAGCATAGCCAATTAACAAAGTTGTGATAGTGACAGGTGAACAGCAAAGGGTCTCAGCCATACATAGATATGTGTCTATTCTCCCCGCAAAACCCCCCTGCCATCCAGGCTGCCACATAACATTGAGCAGAGTTCCTTGTGCTATACAGTAAGTTCTTGTTGGTCATTCATTTTAAATACAGCGATGTGTACATGTCCACCTCAAACTCCCTAACTATCCTATACCCCGGCAAGCATAAGTTTTCTAAGTTTGTGAGTTTCTTTCTGTTTTGTAAATAAGTTCATTTGTATCATTTCTTTTTAGATTCCACATATAAGGGATGTCAAACAGTATTTCTCCTTTTGTGGCTGACTGTTGCAAGACTCTTTTTTTTAAAAAAAAAATTCCTCCTACTCTTCCTCTTGCTCTACATTGCACCCAGCATTAGGGACATACAGATATAACTCAAGTCCATATGCTTTGGTGACAGGCAAGCATCATGGTGACAAGCATGCATCTTTATGCCAAGGCAGGGACAAAATTCTTGTCTCCTGGAGGCAGCTGTGGACTAAATAACAGAGACAAAACTACTTAGCTCCTGAGTGGTGGGTTCCCTGGGCCCTTAGGGGAGTTTTTGTTTTCTGACTTTCAGTACCTCTACATTTTAATCTTCTTGGCCTTTCTTTCTCTTCATGAAATGACTTCCTTCTCCCACCTGTTCTGATGTTCTGCTGCCTGCACGCTGGTCTATTGCCTGACTTGGATCAAGTCAAGTGCCAAGAAAGGATCTTCTAAGCCATTTTCTCCTGATGGGAGATTTCAGGGAGTTCAGGGCCAAAATAAAAAGATTTCAGACCCTCTGAAGAAAGTATTTCTTGTTTTGATTCATCTTTCATTAACTTGCTTATTGAAGAGCTGAATACAGGCAGAAAGAAAAACACCTCACATTTTCTCGTACAACTATTTTCAGACATGCCCCTGCTGGTGGCTCCCTTTCTGGCCTCTCATTACATCTGAGGCATATTCCATAGATTTGTAGTCACTTAAAACTTGAATTTCATATTCAATTTTACTTTTTCCTTCTATACAAATTCAGGCTTAACTTATTGTTTGGAAAACGTGTGTGTGTGTGTGTGTGTGTGTGTGTGTGAAGGGGAAATTTTTAATTTTCCTTGTTTCTTTTACTCCCTCTCTCCCTCTCTCTGCTACTTCTGGCTTTCCAGAGATAGAGAGGGGAGCTTTAAGAAAAAGGGGCAAAAGGATGTGGGCAGGTGTGAAGGCCATCTGGCCACTGATGGTCGTCTTTTCTGCAGTAGCTGCCCTACTGGACAAACTTCTACCTTAGGAATAATCCAGAAAGGAAGCAGATGTTGATTTTTATACTGGTCTATACCCATCAAACCCCAGTGCATCCATATCACACCTGGCAGAGTTCCCTCAGCTCAGCAGTGGTTCTCATACGGTATTATATCATGTGATACCTGCAGCTTGGCTTGATCAAGGCAGTGGATAAGTTTTCCATCTCACTGGGCCACTTCATCACCATCTTTTCAAGCAGAGTTAACACAAAGGAATAAATCCTTCCCACAGGAAGGAAAAGGGAAAAGTCAGAACATTTTCTCCCATGCTCTTCCTGTTCTAACAACTCTTTCTAACTTATTAATTCCTCTTTCTGGCCTTTCTTTTATAGAAGCTGGTTGCTTCCATAGATGCTAACTGGCCGGAGAGGCACATGACTGATTCTACTCTTTACTGTGCTCTGAAGGCAGATAGTGTAACTTTCAGAAATTATCCTTAAAATGTAATTTAACATCCTGCTAATATTCTGTTTGGTGGCTCAGATGGGAAAGAATCTTCCTGTAATTACAAGAGACCAGGGTTTGATCTCTGGGTTGGGAAGATCCCCTGGAGAAGGAAATGGCAACCCACTCCAGAATTCTTGCCTGGAGAATCCCATGGACAGAGGAGCCTGGTGGGCTATAGTCCATGGGGTCACAAAAGAGTCAGACACGACTAAGTGAATAACATTTCCACTTCTGATATTCTTCTTAATGTTGTTTGTATTCTCAGACCCAACACAGTAGGAGTAAATTAAATGTCTGGAAGGATGAATCAATGGTTAAGTAAATAAAAGAAGAGGGAAAGGAAAATTATTTTGGTACAGAGGTCTGAATATAATAGAGCAATTTTACAAATGTTTAAAATATTTTTTTGATGTGGATCATTTTTCAGGTCTTTATTGAATTTGTCAAAATATTGCTGCTGTTTTATGTTTTGGACACAAAGCATGTGGGATTTTAGCTCCCCTGCCAGAGATTGAACTCAAACCTGCACCCCATACATTGGAAGGTAAAGTCTTAACCACTGGACCACCAGGGAAATCCCTATAATAGAGTATTAATGGCAATTCCATTAGGTATCTATTGTTGCATAATAAACTACCCCAAAACTTAATAGCTTGAAATAGCAGTTCTTATCTGACACAGTTTCTGAAAGTCAGGATTCAAGCAGCAGGTGAGGTAGGTGGTTCTGGCTCAGGATTTCTCATGAGATTGCAATAAAGATGTCTGCCAAGGCTGCAGGCATCTGACTGCCTGACTGAGCTGGGGGATCTCTGTCAAAGATGGCAGCCCCACGCCCTGTGGGCAAGTGTCTTCTTCAATTCTTCATCACATGGGCTTGTCCATAGTGCTGCTCACAATGTGGCAGCTGGATTTCCTCTGAGCCATAATCAGAGAGGGTTGTGGGGAGATGGAAGACCAAATCAAAAGCTGTAGTGTCTTCTAGAACCTACTCTCAGACAAGACATGATTCTCACTTCTGGCATTTTCTGTCACACAGACCAACCAGCTCTGGTGTAACGTGTGAGGAAAGAGCACAAGAGTGTGAATAACAGGAAGCAGGGCCCACTGAGGCGCCTCTTGGAGCACGGCTACCACAGCAGTCAACTCAGGTGTCTTAACTCTTTGAATGCGTATACATTCAACAACTGAGGAGAAATAGACCAATTCCTTGAAAACTGAAACTGCCAAAATTCAAACAGGATGAAACAATCAGCTTGAAAAGTTCTAAGACCATTCAAGTAATTGAATTTATAGTCTAATCTCCTGAAAAAGAAATAAGAATGAGTTGGGAGATTGGGATTGACATAGTTACAGTGCTGCTAATGCTGCTGCTGCTGCTGCACTTCAGCGTGTCCGACTCTGTGCGACCCCATAGATGGCCTCCCAACCAGGCTCCCCCGTCCCTGGGATTCTCCAGGCAAGAACACTGGAGTGGTGTATAAAATAGACAACTAATAAGAACTTAGAGTACAGTGCAGAGAACTCTGTGCAATGCTCTGTGGTGACCTAAATGGGAAGGAAACCCAAAAAAGGAGGGGTATATGTATGCATATAGGTGATTCACTTTACTGTACAGCAGAAAGTAACACAACATTGTAAAAAAATTATACATGTACTTCAATGAAAATTTAAAAAAAGAAATATCCAGGCCAATGTTTCATTGAAGAAGTCTACCAAGCATTTAAAGAAGAATTTACAGCATTTTTACACAATCTTTATAAGACTAGAATTACCCAGATAGCAAAAACAGGAACGAAAATACAAAGAAAACCTACATACCTAAATCCCTCATTAACTTACATGCAAAAACATTCAATGAAATATTAACACATCATGAGTATTAACATGGAGGAACAAGATGGCGGAGGAGTAGGTGGACGTGGAGTACATCTCTCTCTACGGATACATCAGGAATACACCTTCAGACACAGAAGTGCATGCAGAACCTCAGCTGAGACCAGACCAGAGTACCTGACCAGCGGAAAAGAATATATAGACCCAGGCAAAACTCGGCAGGACGAAGGAACTAGGGGGAAAAACTGGAGTGCTGGTAGGACTGGACCTAACCCCCCTTGGGTGGGGGAACGGAAGCAGGAGTCCGATCCCCACATCGGGGCAATTGTCTGAGTCAGAGGAGAAACATTTAAGGCTAAGAGTGAAACAGCTGATCTATGGCAGCCTAAATGGAATGAGAATCAGACAGTCTTTGCCGCAGCCATACATACCCCAGATGGCACAGTGGCTGGGGGCTGGAGTTTAGGGATTGTGGAGCAATCCCAGGGTGAGGGCTGCTGTTGACTGTGGAGAGATGGATCGAAGGGATGTGAGGGAGGAGATTGTGGTGGGAAATGCCTGTGGAGGAAAGCCAGGCAGCCATGGAAGCAAGGAGATACTGCTGAGTCACGTTTAGGGGGTAGAGCCATCACTATAGCCTCTCTCCCCACAACATGCCAGTATTGACAGCTGAACAATAGAGAGGCTGGCCCATCAAATGCCTGACGTACTGAACTACAGAGTAGGACCCCACCCAGTGTGATCCTTTAAGTGACTGATGCACTGATCTACAGAGTAGGACCTCACCCAGGGGGGTCCCTCTATGTGCCTCATGCAGTGAACAACAGAGAAGGACCCCAGGCAAGGGAGCCCTCTAAGCACCTGGATGGGTGGCACTATGGAGAAAGACTGGATAGAGAGGCCTTCTGATCGCCAGCTACAAGAGGCTCGAAAAAAGACTCTGATATGGCCATAACTCCTGCGACAGAGGCAGTATGTGTCCATGCACACGTGGTGTCGCCTGGGTCCGTGTAAGCTAAGCAACTGTGTTACCTTCACACTGAACTCTCACTGGGGCAAGCTGCCACAGGCGAGAAAAGTCTTGCCCCTATGAGTGCAGGGTCCCTTATGTAGTGTCCGACTCTGCAACCCTGTGGATTATGGCCTGTCAGGGATGGGGGCTCTCCAGGCAAGAATACTGGAGCGTATTGGCCAATACTGGTTGCCATACCCTTCTAGAGCACTGTATTTCCTGCTGCTCTAGCCACCAACTCCCCTTAGTGCTTGGTGCTACCAGAACCCTGTGACTCAAGCAGCTGCACCACCTCCACACCTGGCCCTCACAGGGGCAAACCCAAGTCCTCCAGGGCAGCCTCAGGAGCAAACCCCAGTGGACGACTCATATCCAGAGGTGGAAATAAAACCACAATTGAAACCCAGGGGCTGTGTGACTAAGGAACAAGACCCCAAACCCTCCCACCAGCTGTGCAAGCTGCAGATTAAATCCACACGATCAACTAGGCAGACTCTGTGTCTGTGGAATATATAAAAGGTCATTGCGAGCTCCCACAAAAGAAAACGCACTAGTTCTGATAGCTGTGGACATTGGAGGCAAGAACACAGACAAGTAGGACCAGATTAGAATCTGAGCTGCCTCCACACCAGGTCCAGAGACCAGCGTGGTGTTAGAGGGCATCCTATGGATGTGAGGTGGACTGTAACTCCCAGAGAGGGAAAGGACTCTGATAGCAGTGACTCAAGAAAAACATTTGTTATTCTTATGTTTCGACTTGTTCTGTAGATTCTTTTGGATTTTTTTTCTTTTTTTTTGCTCCCCTGGCACCCCACCCCCCGCACCCCACAGCCCCACCCCCCTCTCTGTTGTAGTTGTGGGTTTTTTGGCACTATGAAATAATCTAACTAAACTTTTGAGCTTTTTTTTTTTTTTTCCCTCAGTCGCATTTTTTATTTTTGTTATAAACCTCTGCCTCTATGTTGGGCTTTTGCCGTTCTGGGGAGTGTTGTTGTTTTTTTTTTTCCCTCTCTTTTTTTAATTTTACTTTTTTAAACCTATTATTATTTTTTCTACATTTATCCCTTTGTTTGCTTTTCCTGCTGTTCTTTTCCCCTTGCAGTTAATCTTTAATATATATAAATCTTCTTTATCTACCTATATTTAACGTTGCATATCTATTCTTTCTTTTCTTTAGTCTCAACATATTGGTTAGTTTTATTTTCATTGCTTTATTCCCAACTAGCACCTTGCTTTAGTTTTGTTTTCCAGTTTGTGCTTTAGTTAGTTTCATTCTTGTAGCTATAATTTTGGGTTTCCTTTGTTTACCGGCTCAATCTGTTGTACTTTAATTTTGTTGGACTGTTTAGATTTTGCTTATGGGTGGTGTATATGTATATGTGTATATTCAGACACAATTTTTATTGTTGTTATAAACCTCTGCATCTACTTGGACTTTTGCAATTCTGTGGAGTTTTCCTTTTCTTTTTTCCTTTTTTCTTCCTTTTTAAAAATCTTTTCTCTTTTTTATAATTTTAATTTTTAATTTTTTAAACCTATTATATTTTTTCTACATTTATTTCTTTGTTTGCCTTTCCTACTGCTCTTTTCCCCCTGCAATTAATCTTTAATATATATAAATCTTCTTCATCTAACTCTATTTAACTTTGCATATCTATTCTTTCTTTCCTTTCCTTCCAACATATTTGTTAGTTATGCTTTCATTGCTTTATCCCCTACTTGACCCCTTGCTTTAGTTTTATTTTCTAGTTTGTGTTTTAGTTAGTTTTGTTCTTAACTGGTAAATATAATTTTTGATTTCCTTTGTTCCCCAGGTCAATCTATTGTACTTTATTTTTGTTGGACTGCTTTGACTTTTCTCAAGGGTATATATGTATATGTGTATATTCCATTATTTTAATTATTATTTGCCTGATTTTGTAACTGCCATTTGTCTGGGGTTCCTCTTTGGTTTCTCATTTTTAGATATTTTAAAAATCTCACCTAATGCCACAATAAACCACTTGTGGAATCCTTGTTCCTGACCAGAGAGCAAGCTCTGAGCCTTTGGGGTGGGAGCACTGACTCCAAGACCATAGACTACCAGAGAACTAACCCTCAGTTCAGTTCAGTTTAGTCACTCAGTCATGTCCGACTCTTTGCGACCCCATGAATCGAAGCACGCCAGGCCTCCCTGTCCATCACCAACTCCTGGAGTTCACTCAGACTCACGTCCATCGAGTCAGTGATGCCATCCAGCCATCTCATCCTCTGTCGTCCCCTTCTCCTCCTGCCCCCAATCCCTCCCAGCATCAGAGTCTTTTCCAATGAGTCAACTCTTCGCATGAGGTGGCCAAAGTACTGGAGTTTCAGCCTTAGCATCATTCCTTCCAAAGAAATCCCAGGGCTGATCTCCTTCAGAATGGACTGGTTGGATCTCCTTGCAATCCAAGGGATTCTTAAGAGTCTTCTCCAACACCACAGTTCAAAAGCATCAATTCTTTGGCCCTCAGCCTTCTTCACAGTCCAACTCTCACATCCATACATGACCACTGGAAAAACCATAGCCTTGACTAGACAGACCTTTGTTGGCAAAGTAATGTCTCTGCTTTTGAATATGCTATCTAAGTTGGTCATAACTTCCCTTCCAAGGAGTAAGCGTCTTTTAATTTCATGGCTGCAGTCACCATCTGCAGTGATTTTGGAGCCCAGAAAAATAAAGTCTGACACTGTTTCCACTGTTTCCCCATCTATTTCCCATGAAGTGATGGGACTGGATGCTATGATCTTCGTTTTCTGAATGTTGAGCTTTAAGCCAACTTTTTCACTTTCCACTTTCACTTTCATCAAGAGGCTTTGTAGTTCCTCTTCACTTTCTGCCATAAGGGTGGTGTCATCTGCATATCTGAGGTTATTGATATTTCTCCCAGCAGTCTTGATTCCAGCTTGTGTTTCTTCCAGTCCAGCATTTCTCATGATGTACACTGCATATAAGTTCAATAAGCAGGGTGACAATATACAGCCTTGACATACTCCTTTTCCTATTTGGAACCAGTCTGTTGTTCCATGTCCAGTTCTAACTGTTGCTTCCTGACCTGCATACAAATTTCTCAAGAGGCAGGTCAGGTGGTCTGGTATTCCCATCTCTTTCAGAATTTTCCACAGTTTATTGTGATCTACACAGTCAAAGGCTTTCACATAATCACTAAAGCAGAAATAGATGTTTTTCTGGAACTCTTTTGCTTTTTCCATGATCCAGCGGATGTTGGCAATTTGATCTCTGGTTCCTCTGCCTTTTCTAAAACCAGCTTGAACATCAGGAAGTTCACGGTTCATGTATTGCTGAAGCCTGGCTAGGAGAAGTTTGAGCATTACTTTACTAGCATGTGAGATGAGTGCAATTGTGCAGTAGTTTGAGCATTCTTTGGCATTGCCTTTCTTTGGGATTGGAATGAAAACTGACCTTTTCCAGTCCTGTGGCCACTGCTGAGTTTTCCAAATTTGCTGGCATATTGAGTACAGCACTTTCACAGCATCAGGGAGTATCAAATAGTGAGGACTCACACAAAGGAAACCACTGTAATACAAGACTGGGCATCACCGAACCACCAATAGCACCCTGTGCAGGATGCCTCATCCAAACAACAAACCAAACAGAAATACAAACCCAATGGCAGACAGGATTACCACCTCACTCAGCCTTGCCCATCAGAGGAAAAACAAACAAACAAAAACTCAGCACAAATCTCACCTTATAAGAAGCTTATTGAAACCACTGGCCCAGCCTTAGAGGGAAAAAACCAAAAGGAAGAAAGAATTCAACCTTGAAGCCTGGGAAAAGGAGACCTCAAACACAGTAAGGTGGAAAAAAAAAATAGGCAGAGAAAAAGCAGATAAAAACTACACATATGAAGGAACAAACTACAAACACAGAGGTCCAAATAAATGAAGAAGAAATAGGCAAACTACCTGAAAAAGAATTCAGAATAATGATAGTAAAGATGAGCAAAAATCTTGAAAGCAAAATGGAGAAAATGTAAGAATCAATTAACAAAGCCCTAGAAGAATGAAAGAACAAACATGCAGAGACAAACAACACAATTACTGAAATAAAAAATACTCTAGAAGGAATGAATAGCAGAATATCTGAAGCAGAAGAACAAATCAGTGAGCTGGAAGATAAAACATGGAAATAACTTCTGAAGAGCAAAATAAAATAAAAAGAATGAAAAGAACTGAGGATAGTCTCAAAGACCTCTGGGACAATATCAAACACACCAACATTCAAATTATAGGGGCCCCAGAAGAAGAAGAGAAAAAGAAAGGATATGTATGAGAAAATTTTTGAAGAGATTATAGTAGAAAATTCCCCCAACATGGAAAAGGAAATAGTCAATCAAGTTCAAGAGGCACAAAGAGTCCCATACAGTAGAAAAAAAGAGTGTTTCTCCTTGGGGAGACACATACTAATCAAACTAACAAAGACTAAACACAAAGAAAGACTATTAAAAGCAGCAAGGGAGAAGCAACAAGTAACATACAAGAGAAACCCCATATGTTTAAGAGCTGATCTTTCAGCAGAAACTCTGCAAGCCAGAAGGGAATGGCAGGATATATTTAAAGTACTGAAAGGAAAAAATCTACAACCAAGATTACTGTACCTGGCAAGGGTCTCATTCAAAATTGATGGAGAAACAAAAAGCTTTTCAGACAAGCATAAGTTAAGAGAATTCGGTACCACCAAACCAGTTTTACAACAAATGTTAGATGGACTTATATAGTCAAGAAATACAAGAGAAGAAAAAAAATCTACAAAATCAACCCCAAACAATACAGAAAATGGCAATAGGAACATATATATCAATAATTACTTTAAATGTAAATGGGTTAAATGCTCCAACCATTCAGACTGGCTGAATGGATACAAAAACAAGACCCATATATATGCTGTTTACAAAAACCCACTTGGGGCCTCAAGACACATATAGACTGAAAGTGAGAGGATGGAAAAATATATTCCATGCAAATGGGAAGCAAAAGAAAGCTGGAGTAGCAATCCTCATATCAGACAAAATAGACCTTAAAATAAAGAAGATTACAAGAGATAAGGGAGGACAGTACATAAAGATCAAGGGATCAATCCAAGAGGAAGACATAACAATTGTAAATATCTATGCAGTCAACCAGAGAAGGCAATGGCACCCCACACCAGTACTCTTGCCTGGAAAATCCCATGGATGGAGGAGCCTGGTAGGCTGCAGACCATGGGGTCTCAGAGTCAGAAACGATTGAGCAACTTCACTTTCACTTTTCACTTTCATGCATTGGAGAAGGAGATGGCAACCCACTCCAGTGTTCTTGCCTGGAGAATCCCAGGGACGGGGGAGCCTGGTGGGCTGCCGTCTATGGGGTCGCACAGAGTCGGACACGGCTGAAGTGACTTAGCAGCAGCAGCATGCAGTCAACATAGGAGCACCTCACTACATAAGACAAACAACTAACAGACATAAAAGGAGACATTGAAAGTAACACAATAATAGTAGGAGACTTTAACGCTCCACTCACACCAAAGGACAGATCATCAAAACAGAAAATTAATAAGGAAACACAAGTCTTAAATAATACATTAGATGAGATGGATCTCATTGATGTTTTCAGGACATTCCATGCAAATGCAGAAGAATACACCTTTTCAAGTGCACATGGAACATTCTCCAG
Organism: Bos taurus; assembly: GCF_002263795.3. NCBI lineage: Eukaryota > Metazoa > Chordata > Mammalia > Artiodactyla > Bovidae > Bos > Bos taurus. Next base: position 31,551,230 of record NC_037356.1, on the reverse strand, counting down.
GATAGACCACATCTTGGGTCACAAATCAAACCTCAGTACATTTAAGAAAATTGAAATCATATCAAGCATCTTCTCTAACCACAATGCTATAAGACCAGATATCAATTACAAGAAAAAAAAAACTGTAAGAAACACAAACACATAGAGATTAAACAACACGTTTCTAAATAACCAACAGATTACTGAAGAAATCAAAAAGGAAATAAAAAATTTTCTAGAACAAATGACAATGAAAACATGACAACTCAAAACCTATGGAATGCAGCAAAAACAGTCCTAAGAGGGTAGTTTATGGCAATAAAGTCCCTACCTCAAGAAACAAGAAAAACATCGAATAGACAACCTAACTTTACACCTAAAACAACTGGGGAAAAAAAGAACAAAAAATCTCAAAATTAGTAGAAGGAAAGAAATCATGAAGATTGGAGAAGAAATAAATGAAAAAGAGATGAAAGAAGAAAAAGTAAAGATTAATAAAACTAAAACCTTTGAGAAGATAAACAAAATTGACAAACCTTTAGCCAGACTCATCAAGAAAAAAAGAGAGAAGAACCAAATCAACAAAATTAGAAATGAAAAAGGAGAGGTTACAATAGACAATGCAGAAATACATAGGATTATAAGAGACTATAATGAACAACTATATGGCAATACAATGGATAACCTGGAAGAAATGGACAGATTCTTAGAAAAGTTCAATCTTCCCGGACTGAACCAGAAAGAAATAGAAATTATGAACAACCCAATTACAAGCACTGAAATAGAAGCTGTGATCAAAAATTTCCCAAAAAACAAGAGCCCAGGACCAGATGACTTCACAGGAGAATTTTTTCAAACATTTAGAGAAGAGCTATTGCCTATCCTTCTAAAACTCTTTCAAAAAATTGCAGAGGAAAGAACACTTCCAAACTCATTCTACGAGGCCACCATCACCCTGATACCAAAACCAGGCAAAGACAACACAAAAAAATAAAACTACAGTGCCGGGGACCAGCCCCGGCTGATCCAGGGTATTCGAAGGAGAGACGGCATAGGCGAAGATCAGGAAACAATTGCTTAATTAAATGTTAATTAAGGATATAAAGAGTAATAGAATGAGGATAGCTCAGTAGGAAAATTCAGTGGAGAAAAGAGGCTGAATAATTCAGCCAGAAGGTAAGAGAAAGAACGACATGGTGAGACCAAGTTTCGGTGAACAAGGCCCGCACTTTATTTTCCAAAGTAGTTTTTATACCTTAAGTTATGCATAGAGGATAATGGGGGAAGGGGTAGAGTCTTGCAGCAAAGCAGGCTTTCTTCCTGCAAACTTATCATATGCAAAAGCTTAGGTGATTTGCATCATCTTCTGGCCCGGAGGCCTGTTAACATTTTAAGACCTTGTCTTCAGAAAACTTATTTTTCTCTGAAGGTGATTGGTCAGGAGCCACCCTCCAAAAGCATTAGATAAAGTTGCATTCCTACAGCGCAAAGGTGTGGTGGGCTATAACAAGAAAAAGAATTAACTCAAGGGTCCCAGGTTACAAACATTAAAGCTACTATTTACACCAATTATATTAATCAATACACTGCCAGGGACACCGCAGGTAAGGGATATGGAGACTTAGCAGCAAACATTGGCCCAACAAGTGAAAATCCCTTCACCAATACAATTTCTAATCAATCTTTTAACTACTCAAAAGAATCTGTGTTTAGACAGTTTAGAACATCTCCTGCCTCTCACAGTTGGGAGGCTCTGAACAATCACATGTGGCCGGAAAAACCTATTCAGGCAGGCTAGAGGATTTCCAAAGGAGTTTGTAGGTTAAACACTGTCACACCCAGGAATTATTAACTGGAGCTGTAAGCTAACTTTTTTCAGAGAGGTAGTGGGGGACAGCCCCCCGTAAAGTCAGAGGTGTAGGTGAAAGCACAAAGCAGAAAGTAGGCAGACTCTGGTTTTGAGGGTAGATTGCTCGAGAATTTCCAGGGAGACTCCCGAGGCTTGATCCCGCCTTTGCGTATGTCAAGCCTCCTTCCTCATGACCTTTGCCACGGGCGGAGCTCGCTCCCCACACTACAGGCCAATATCACTGATAAACATAGGTGCAAAAATCCTCAACAAAATCTTAGCAAACAAAATTCAGCAACACATCAAAAAGCTCATACACCATGATCAAGTTGGGTTTATTCCAGGAATGCAAGGATTCTTCAATATATGCAAATTGATCACTGTGACACACCATATTAACAAATTGAAAGATGAAAACTATATGATAAACTCAATCGATGCAGAAAAAGCCTTCGACAAAATTCAGCACTCATTTATGATTCAAACACTTCAAAAAATGGGCATAGAAGCAACCTACCTCAACATAGTAAAGACCATACATAATAAGCCTACAGGAAACATTATTCTCAAGTGTGAAAAACTGAAAGCATTCCCTGTAAGATCAGGAACAAGACAAGGGTGTCCACTTTCACCACTATTATTCAACATAGTTCTAGAAGTCTTAGCTACAGCAATCAGAGAAGAAAAAGAAATAAAAGGAATCTAGATCAGAAAAGAAAAGGTAAAGCTCTCACTGTTTGCAGGTGACATGGATACTATACATAAGAAAACCCTAAAGATAGTATCAGAAAATTGCTAGAGCTAATCAGTGAATTTAGCAAAGTTGCAGGATACAAAATCAATATACAGAAATCACTTGTATTTCTATATATTAACAATGAAAAATCAGAAAGAGAAATTAAGGAATCAACCCCATTCACCATTGCAACAAAAAGAATTAAATATCTGTGAATAAGCTTACCTAAGGAGAGAAAAGAATTGTACATAGAAAATTATAGGACACTGATGAAAGAAACCAAAGATGACATAAACATGTGGAGAGATATTCCATGTTCCTGGGTAGGAAGAATCAATATTGTGAAAATGACTATAATACCAAATGCAATCTACAGATTCGATGTTATCCCATTCAAATTACCAATGACATTTTTCACAAAACTAGGACAAAAAATTTCACAATTCATATGGAAACACAAAAACCCCCAAATAGCCAAAGCAGTCTTGAGAAAGAAGTATGGAGCTGGAGGAATCAACCTTCCTGACTTCAGATTATATTACAAAGCTACAGTCATTAAGACAGTATGGTACTGGCACAAAAACAGAAATATAGACCAGTGGAACAAGATAGAAAGCCCAGAAATAAACCCATGCACCTATGGGTACCTTATTTTTGACAAAGGAGGCAAGAAATTACAACGGGGCAAAAACAACCTCTTCAATAAATGGTATTGGGAAAACTGGACAGCTATATGTAAAGGAATGAAATTAGAACACTTCCTAACACCATACACAAAGGTAAATTAAAAATGGATTAAAGACCTAAATGTAAGACCAGAAATTATAAACTCGTAGAGGAAAACATAGGCAGAACACGCGATGACATAAATCAAAGCAAGATCCTCTATGACCCACTTCCTAGAGTAATGGAAATAAAAGCAATAGTAAACAAGTGGGACCTGATTAAACTTAAAAGCTTTTGCACAGCAAAGGAAACTATAAGCAAGGTGAAAAAACAACCCTCAGAATGGGAGAAAATAATAGCAAATGAAACAACTGACAAAGGATTAAATTCCAAAATATACAAGCAGTTCATACAACTCAATACCAGAAAAACAACACGATCAAAAGTGGGGAAAAGACCTAAACAGACATTTCTCCAAAGAAGACATACAGATGGCTAACAAACACATGAAAAGATGCTCAGCATTGCTCATTATTCAGTTCAGTTCAGCTCATTATTAGAGAAATGCAAATCAAAACCACAGTGAGAATCACCTCATGCCGGTCAGAATGACTCTCATGAAAAAGTCTACAAATAATAAAATGCTGGAGAGGGTGTGGAGAAAAGGGAATTCTCTTGCACTGTTGGTGGGAATGTAAATTGATACAACCACTATGGAAGACAGGGTGGAGATTCCTTAAAAAACTAGGAATAAAACCACCATATGACCCAGAAATCCCACTCCTAGGCATATACCCTGAGGAAACCAAGGTTGGAAAAGACACATGTATCCCATTGTTCATTGCAGCACTATTTACAATAGCTAGAACATGAAGGCAACCTAGATGTCCATTGACAGATGAATAGATAAAGAAGTTGTGGTACATATACACAATGGAATATTACTCAGCCATAAAAGAAAACGCATTTGAGTTAGCTCTGTTGAGTTGGATGAACCCGGTACCTATTATACAGAGTGAAGTGAGTCAGAAAGAGAAAGATAAATATCATATTCTAACACATATATATGGAATCTAGAAAGAGTATTACATTACCATATGTAAAATAGATAGCAACGGGAATTTGGTATATGGCTTAGGAAACTCTGTATCCCGAGGGGTGGGATGCAAGGGAGATGGGAGGGAGGTTCAAAAGGGAGGGGATATATGAATACTTATGTCTGATTTATGTTGAGGTTTGACAGAAAACAAAATTCTGTAAAGCAATTATCCTTCGATAAAAAAATAAATTAAAAAATAAGTATTAACACATCATAAGTATAAAAGGAATTATATACCATGACTCAGTGGGCTTTATAGTAGGTATATAAAGCTGAGTCAACATTCAAAAAATCCAACTGCATAATACACCATATCAATAGATTAAAAATAGTAACCAAACGATCATAATAATCAGTATGGAAAACATATTTGAGAAAACCCAAAATTCATTCATGGGAAACAATCTCAGAAATATAGGGAAAAAAGAGAATTTCAGCTGCCTAAAGAAAAATTTTTAAAATATCTGTAAGCTAACATCATACTTATTGGTAAATAACTTTCTTGCTAAACTGGTAAGGAAGCTAAGATTAGGAACAAAACAGGAATGTCTGCCCACTGCTCCTAATCAATTTGTTACTGGACGTTCTAGCCATTATCAGTTCAGTTCAGCCACTCAGTCATGTCCGACTCTTTGTGACCCCATGAATCGCAGCACACCAGGCCTCCCTGTCCATCACCAACTCCCAGAGTTCACTCAAACTCATGTCCATTGAGTCAGTGATGCCATCTAGCCATCTCATCCTCTGTTGTCCCCTTCTCCTCCTTCCCCCAATCCCTCCCAGCATGAGGGTCTTTTTCAATGAGTCAACTCTTTGCATGAGGTGGCCAAAGTCCTGGAGTTTCAGCTTTAGCATCATTCCTTCCAAAGAAATCCCAGGGCTGATCTCCTTCAGAATGGACTGGTTGGATGTCCTTGCAGTCCAAGGGACTTTCAAGAGTCTTCTCCAACACCACGGCTCAGAAGCATCAATTCTTCGGTGCTCAGCCTTCTTCACAGTCCAACTCCCACATCCATACATGGCCATTGGAAAAACCATAGCCTTGACTAGACAGACCTTTGTTGGCAAAGTAATGTCTCTGCTTTTGAATATGCTATCTAGGTTGGTCATAACTTTCCTTCCAAGGAGTAAGCGTCTTTTAATTTCATGGCTGCAGTCACCATCTGTAGTGATTTTGGAGCCCAGAAAAATAAAGTCTGACACTGTTTCCACTGTTTCCCCATCTATTTCCCATGAAGTGGTGGGACCGGATGCCATGATCTTCGTCTTCTGAATCTTGAGCTTTAAGCCAACTTTTTCACTCTCCACTTTCACTTTCATCAAGAGGCTTTTGAGTTCCTCTTCACTTTCTGCCATAAGGGTGGTGTCATTCCCCTCCCATCCAGGCTGCCACATAACATTGAACAGAGTTCCTTGTGCTATTCAGTAGGTCTCTGTTGGTTATCCATTTTACTCATAGTTGTGTGTGCATATTTGTGGACATAACAAGCTTATTAGAAAATTTATATGGAAAGGCTCTCGCTTAGCCTAGTTTTAACAATCTTGAAAGTAAAGAATAAAGTGAAAGGGAATCACTTGGCCTCCCTCATAGCTCAGTTGGTAAATCATCTGCCTGCAATGCAGGAAACCAGGGTTCGATTCCTGGGTCAGGAAGATCCCCTGGAGAAGGAAATGGCAACCCACTCCAGTATTCTTGCCTGGAGAATCCCATGGACAGAGGAGCCTGACAAGCTACAGTTCACAGGATTGCAAGAGTCAGACATGACTTAGCGACTAAACCACCACCACCACCACTGTAGCTAGAGTCATCAAGACCACATGGAACCAATGCAGTGGTAGACAGTTCATCACCGACTTGATGGCCATGAGTTTGAGCAATTTCCAAGAGATAGTGAAAGACAGGGAAGCCTGGCATGCTGCAGTCCATGGGTCACAAAGAGTCAGACACAACTTAGTGAACTGAACAACAACAGACAGTTCAGCGGAGAACAGAACAGATAATCTGTAAGTAGATCCACATGAATATACCCAACTATTTTTTTTAAACTTTATTGGAGTATACTTGATTTACAGGGTTATGTTTTATTTCTATTGTACAACAGAGTGACTCAGTTATACATGTATGTTCTTTTTCATTTTAAATGAAGTTCATTGAGAGTTGAGAGTTCTGGGTTCTGGCATCAGCTCCTTCCAGGGTTTTCACCCCAGTGGCAAGTCCCTCTTTCTCTGAGACTGACCATGTGTCTTATTTGTGTGGCATCAGGCACTTCGCTAGGCAAGAGGGACCTCTGTGGCCTTGAGACCTGGGCACTGCTTCTCTGGGCCACTGTCTTGAGCCAGACTGTGGAGTGGCTTTGCCCAGCCCTGTTTAGAGATGCTCTCAGGGGTGCCCTTTCGAGACATGCATGGTGCCTTCACGCGGGAACCTGAGGAGTCATTTGTCTTCCAGCTGCTCAGAGCTCTTGTGTCCGAGACCTGCTGTAGAGTTGGGAGTGGCCAGACCCCAGTGCTCCTCCACTCGTCCCCGGGCACATCCTGCCTCTCGTCCCTCATAGCTACCAGACTGTTTACCTCCCAGAATGTTTGGGCTTGAAGTTACATTAAAGTGACTTCAATGTAAAGTCATTACATTACATTACAGGTGTTTAAGAGAGAAAAGAAAAAAAAACCCAAAAACCTCATCATTTCCAAGGATGGCTTAATTATGGTGTCTTTTCCTTTCACATCCTTCTGTCCCCTAGGGTGAATTTCCAGCATTAAATAAACACTTCAAGTATATTGGAGGCTTCCCTGGTGATTCAGCTGGTGAAGAACCCATCTGCAATGCAGGAGACCTGGGTTCAATTCCTGGGTCAGGAAGACCTCCTGGAGAAGGGAATGGCAACCCATTCCAGTATTCTTGCCTGGAGAACCCCCATGGATAGAGGAGCCTGAAAGCTACAGTCCATGGCGTCACAAAGAGTTGGACAAGACTGAGTGACTGACACTTCCATTATAGTTTACCACAAGATATTGAGTACAGTTCACTGTGTTATACAGTAGGTCCTTGTTGTTTATGCATCCAGTACATGACAGTTTGTACCTGCTAATCCCCAACTCCCAGTCCTTCCCCACCCCATCCCTCTACCCCTTGCCAACCATAAGTCTTTTCTTTTTATTTGTGAGTCTGTTTTTGTTTTGTAAATAGATTCATTTGTGGTTGTATTTTAGGTTCCACATAGAAGTGATATCGTATAGTATTTGTCTTTCTCTTTCTGACTTAGTTCACTTAGTACGATAATCTTTAGGCTCATCTATGTTGCTGCAAATGGCATTATTTCATTCTTTTTTTATGGCTGAGTAGAGCCTGGTGGGCCACAGTCCATGGGGTTGCTAAGAGTTGGACACGACTGAGCGACTTCACTTTCATGCATTGGAGAAGGAAATGGCAACCCACTCCAGTGTTCTTGCCTGGAGAATCCCAGGGACGGGGGAGCCTGGTGGGCTGCCGTCTAAGGAGTTGCACAGAGTCGGACACGACTGAAGCGACTTAGCAGCAGCAGCAGCAGTATTCCATTGGCTGCACCAATTTACATTCCTTTCAACAGTGTAAGAAAGTTCCTTCTTCTCCGTGCTCTTTCCACCATTTATTATTTGTACACATTTTAATGATGGCCATTCTGAGTGATGAGAGGTGGTACCTCGTTACTGTTTTTATTTACAGTTCTCTAGTAACTAGTCATGTTGAGCATCTTCTCATGTGCCTATTGGCCATTTGTAGAAACATCTAGGTCTTCTGCCCATTTTTTGATTATTTTTTGTTGTTGCGGTTATTGAATTGTAAGAGTTGTTTGTATATTTTGGACGTTAAGCCCTTGTCAGTTGCATCATTTGCAAATATTTTCTCCCAGTCTGGAGGTTATCTTTTTGTTTTGCTTATGATTTTCTTTGCTGTGTCAACTTAAATTTTTGAGTTAAACTATTTATTCTGATAAATATAGATCACAGGCAGCTGTTAAGAAATCACTCAGGGAGATCCCATGCCCCCTTCACCTGGTTTCCTTCCGTGGTGACGCCTTGTAAAACCATGGTTTAAGATTACACCCAGAAGTGTTCTGTGGCTACAAAGATCCTGTGTTGCTCCTTTATAGCCACATTCCCCTCCCCCTGCCCCCAGCCAAAAGAATGTTGTATACAGACCTAGAGAATGTTACATATGTAAATAGAATCACACAGTATGTGATTTGAAACTGGCTCTCTTCACTCAGCATCCTTAGTTGGATACAAGATGTCCCATGTATCAATAGTTTGTTCTTTTTAACTTGCTGAGTAGTACTCCATGGCATGGACACACTGGTGTTTTTAACTGTTTATCCACTGAAGACAGTTGGGGTGTTTCAGTATTTGGCCATTATGAATAAAGCTGCCCTAAACAGACTTGCCAGCCCCCATGATTGTGTGATGAGCCAATTCCTTAAAATAAAAAAATATAAAAGGAAAAAGTAAATAAATAAACATTGTGTATATGTGTATGTGTGTGTTTGTGAATGTGTGTGTGAACATGTGTGTGTGCATGTATTTTCTTGTTTTTTTTTTTTTTTTTCCTGGAGAACCCTGACTGATACACTAATTTCCCCATATTTACTACTGAAATATCTGCCTTAGGGAGAGGATGTTGCTAATTTTGTCAGCTTCAGAGCCCATTTTAGGTCAAATTCACTACTGCTTTGACATGGTAGAGTTTTTCCTTCTTGTGTTTTTGTATCTCTTGTCCAAACTTCCAAATATTGAAATGTTTCACATTTATTTGTCTTCCTCTGGGCCAAATGGTTATAGTTACTCATGGCAACCTAGTTCAAGACTTTTATACCTCATCGAATGTTAAATGTAGAAAAGATCTTTGAAATCATCTAGTCTGAATTCCCTCTTAGCAGAGGAGAAAGCTATCGATTGCTGATCTTGGAACTGAGCTAAGCAGCCATGTTTTCTTAAGCACTCAACTTACTGAGTGCTCAATTCACTCTTCCATTCTCTTCCTCAAGCCAGTAGTGGCCAACCTTCTCCCAGCCCCTGGTGGTCTTCTTCAACCGCCATAGAGTAAGCCAAACTAGCTCCTGGGATGAGGATAGATGCCAGTGGATAGGGTGGAAGAACTAGCTACATTTTGTTCTGTTCCCTTACCATGAGCCAAGACATTCAGATCGCCCAAAGCTAGGGTGACTGACTACATCTTTGGATTTTTGAAGCCCTCTAGGAACTCTGGCACATTCAAAACTAACATATTCCAGTTGGATTCACATGTGGTTCAAATATGCAACTTTCCCTGTCCAAATAAATAAATAAATTTAAAACATTCAATCTTAAAAAAATTTAAGACGTAGAATGATTTTAGCTTCCAACAAATGGCTGGTAGAATTTGTTTCCTTTCTAAGTGTAGTTTCATTTTTGAAATCAAGTCTGCAGAGATTAATGCACAGCTTATGAGACTTGGCACAGAGAAAGTGAATTGACTTTCTTCTGGGAAGTGTGAACCTGCATTGTGTGCAGTTTTATTCTTCTAACTGCCATTGCGTATCTTGGTGTTGGGGGTGGTGTTTTGTATTGAGAGTACTGAATTTGGGGTGTGAAGCAAATACACAGTGTTAATGCTTGAAAAGAGATAGAAACGCAATACTGTGGATCTTAAAAAATGTTCCTATACAGATAAAAAAAGAAAAACTTGAGATGCTTGAGTTTTAATCACACTAAGTTTCAAGCCTAGGTCTTGACTCCAAAATGGGTACACACATTTCTCAGAATAAATGAGTACAGTGTTTCATGGTTAATTAAAGATTTTCAAGCATATCAATGAACTGTGATATTCACTCTATGAAACTTGTTGTGTGGCAATTGGGAAAACAGAGGCTATGGAAAGCTTTGTCACTTCCCAGTATCAAATCAGTTGTAATCAGCAGATTTGGGTCTTAGTCTAGGTTTACTGATTAAAAATTTTATGTCTTTCCACTGCATATTTTGGTCACATAAATATGAAACAAAATATTAGGTTAAGCAGCTGTATCACTCTTTCTTTATTTATGGTCTGGGGGAGATCAGCTATCTTGAATTTTTAATTCTCAATGTCTAAATTTAGGATAAAGAATTCTAATAATGCTTTATTTTTATATCTGTGAATAAATGTCTACTATAAAAGCTAGGCTATTACCCCACTATTATAAATAATGGCCATGAAATTCAAGTGCTTACATGATTTATGCTGGCTTGTTGGCACTCACCCATGACTCACAACTCCAAGTCAACAGTTTTAAATCTCACCAGTCCCACCTCTCAGTTGGGGAGTTCCCAGGGTTAGTGGTCTTCAGAGCCAAAATTGTTCCCTGAGTGAGCCTTGAGGGTGAGTGAGTCACTGCCCTGGGATGAAGCTTGACAGCCATTCAGCTTAGGTGGAGTCTCTTTGGCACACAGGTCAACAGAGAACACAAAAGTGACTCACTTTCTAGCTCACCTACCTACATGATTGTCACAAAATCAGCAAACTTTCCATTTATATAAGTTTGACTTGTATCTCTAATTGACTCATTGATCGTCTATGTGGGACTTCTGAAGGATAGTATTGGGAAGGCAAATCAACTTGCTTATCACTATCGACTTAAGCTGGCTGAAAGGTTAATCTTTACCCAAAAGTGTATACCTGCAAGTCAGGGTCAATCTACCTGTCTAGGATACCCCTCAGTACTTATGCTGTCATGAGTCTCAAAGACGTTTTCTTTTCATCCCCTCCTACCATGCTAAGGGTCTACATTTTCTGCTCAAATTTGAGCCCTTTCTCCTTTTTCAACCTGTAAAAATAAACTTTCTTATCCCAAGAAAAAAGATCACAGCAAAATATGGCTCGAAGACTTCTCAGAAATCAAGTAGCACTTATGAAACACTCTTTGCTTATATTACTGTGTCAATGAATCAAAATCATGTGGATTAAATTTCCTTGCAAATAAATAAGGACTCACTAATGAGGAGTTGAGTTTGCATTTTGCCAAAACTACAGCAATTTAGTAAAGATGTGTAGTCTTTCTTGAGCCAGATGGACGGCTGTTCCATAGCAAAAAGTAAAATAGATCATAAAAAAATGTTCCTATATATCTTGATTGGCCATTCTGAAATCATTTTCAAAACTGACCCGTTATCGATTTTGGTTACAGTTAAAAATGAACACTTGTAGTAATTTTAAATTGATATCAACAAATACTGTGTAATTAATAAAAAAATTCCTGCCAATAGGTACATAAAAATGTGCTCAACATTAGTGATCATTAGGGAAATGCAAATAAAGACCACAATGTGATATCATTTTCATGCCTGTTTAGAGTGACTGTAATCAAATGATAAGAGATTACAAATGCTGGCAAGGATGTGGAGAAAAGAGAACTCTTGGGCACTGTTAGTGGGGTTATAAATAGGGGCAGGCAATAAGGAAAACCGTATTGAGTTTCCTCAAAAAATTAAAAACAGAAGTACCATATGATCCAGCAATTCTACTTCTGGGAATATATCTGAAGAAAATGAAAACACAATGTGGAAAAGATCTCTGCATCCTCATGTTCATAGCAGCATTATTTACAATAGCCAAGATATGGCAACAACCCGTGTCCATAGATGGATAAAGGGATATAGAAGTTGTGATATATATGCATATACATATATGTTACTCAGCCATGAAAAATAAAGAACTCCTGCTATTTTCTATTTTTGACAACATGGATGGGCCTCCTGAGGGCATTATGCTAAGTGAAATAGGTCGGGCAGAGAAAGACAAATACCATATGATACCACATGTATGTGGAATCTAAAAAAGCAAGAAACCAAAGTCAGAAAAAGAGATCAGATGTGTGTGGTTACCAGAGGCAAGGGCTAAAGAGAGGGTGAATCGGAAGAAGGAGGTCAACAGTCTCAACTTCCAGTTATAAGATAGACAGATACCAGGGATGTAATGTACAACATTATGACGATAGTTAAGGTTGCTGTTTGGTGTATTTGAAAGCCGTAAAGAGAGTAAATCCTTAGAGTTCTTATCACTGGGAAAAATATTTTTTCCTCTTTTTTTTCTGTATCTATATAAGATGATAGATATTCACTAAATTTCTGTGGTGGTCATTTCACGATGTGTGTGAGTCAAATCATCGTGCTGTAGATCTTAAAATTATACAATGCTGGATGTTAATTATATTTCAATAAAACTGGAGAAATAATAAAACAAAAGATATAATACTTATTGTTTATTTTTAATAAAAATATTTGTAAAATAGTTAACAGAAAACCCTACTGATGTAGTTAAAAGTCTTATTATTTTCTAAAATATAAGTGGTTACACACTATTTAGCTGAAGCTTGACCTATTTATTAACTATTCACTTACTATGAAATCTTCAACCATAATTTATGTTGTTAATCTTTTATTTCTTAATGAAAGGAATTGACCAAAAAAAACCAAAAAAACAAAAAAACAACAACCTAGGAACACACATTTAAGATTCAAAGACACAAAGAGCACGTCATTGACAAAGCAAAGCAGGGAATGAAAATGTCTTCTGAGTCCTCTAGTCAAATTTTTTTGGCTTCTATATTGGAGCTCCCCAGGAAGCACTAGTGATAAAGAACCTGCCTGCCAATGCTGGAGGCATAGACACAAGAAATGTGGGTTCGATCCCTGGGTTGGGAAAATTCCCTGGAGGAGAGCACGGCAACCTACTCCAGTATTCTTGCCTGGAAAATCCCATGAACAGAGGAGCCTGGAGAGCTACAGTCCATAGAGTCAGAAAGATTGAGGCGTGACAGAAGTGACGTAACACACACACACACATTTTTATACTAATGGTAGTTTTAATAATGACATGTGATTTTAATAATGACATATGTGATGAAAATATTATTAAATGTGCTAATGCAACCTTAGTGAAATATAAAAACGTAACTTTACATCTATGTTTCTAAATGGGTTATTTAATTATTCAACAATGGGATTCATCCAGCTAAAATATATGCAAAAATAGATTCTAAACTGGAAGAATTATGATCTAAAGATGACTAATATGATCATCATTTTCCCAGTCATGTTACCAGTAATATACAAGTAACTACAGACTGTAGAGGACAATTTGACTTGTTCTGGATAATGCTGGCCAAAACTCTGGAGAGGAATTGGATAAAACAAATGTTTTTATTTTTATAATGCATTTTGTCCCAAAGCCAAGACTTACAGGATTTTGCTTGGAATTACATTCTGTTTTTTGCAAGCAAAGAGTTCCCTTGGCTGTTAGATTGGCAGAGCTAGTGAAATACTGCTCATCTGAGGCTATTTAATCTTAGGACTCTGAAAAGATCCAATCTATTACTGCTGCTAAATTTAACCTCATGTGAGCCATGCTGTGGGGCATGAGGTTCACCGTTGTCCTAGTATGGAAAGTGAAAGTCTCTTCTGCCCATTGTTTGGTTAACACACTCAAATAGAATCAACATGATAGAATCTGTCCTTAGGAAGGCTAAGTCTTCAGATGTTTGTTAACAGTTGTTTCTTTAGTGCCTGCTGTGTATTCAGGCTCGTTGTGAGGTCCTCGGGCTATTTCTGCTTCTAGGGAACTCAGAGTCAAGTAGTGGAGAAATGCATAAACACACGATCATGTTAAAATGTGACTCTTACTATATTACAAGTAGACACAGGGTGCTATGCTGTTTCAGAATTCAAAATGACTAGCTATCTGCGGTTGGAACTGGGGTGGGGTTATACCACCTACCTACGGCTATGTAACACACCTTTCCAGAACTAAGTGGGTTTAAGCAATTGGAGTTTATTTGCTCATGTTTTTTCTCTGAAGTCTGAGCTGAGGCACACATTTCTTCCGTTGGTGTTTCCTGGAATTACTCATGGTGATTCAACCAGGTCAGACAGGCAAAGAAAGGTGCTCATATCCCTGGTCTTTAGGTTGGATGTCAGATTACCAGCTGAGCATCTTGGTTCTCCTCCGTGTGGCCCATCCAGTGGACTAGCCCAGGTGTTTGACAAGGTGGCTGCAACTTTCCAAGAGAGTGAGAGCAAAAACCGTAAGGCCTCTTTAGCTGAGGCTTGGCAGCCATACGATGTCACATCCATTGCATGTTATTGGAGACAACAAGGAACTGGTCTCTTCCAGAATCAACAATAGTGGAAACCACCCCCACCTCGTGATGGGAGGAGCTGAGAAGAAACTATAGCCATTTTAACAGTATTAAAGTTATAAGGTATTCCTCCTCCTGGCACTCAGTCTGTGGCAGGATTTTTCCTCTAAAGAAACACATGGATGCTTTTTCACTAGTTCCAAAAATGACTGTTCTTTGCTCTTCAGTCTGTGCTTTTTGTGTTTTTTCTTAACTTTCTATTTTACGTTGGAGTATAGTTGATCAATGAGACTTCTCAGGTAGCACTAGTGGTGAAGAACCCACCTGCCAATGCAGGAGACAGAAAAGACATGGGTTTGATCCTTGCATTGGGAAGATCCCGTGGAGAAGGGGAGGGCAACACACTTCAGTATTCTTGCCTGGGGAATCCCATGGACAGAGGAGCCTGGTGGGCTACAGTCCATAGCCTTGCAAGCCAGGGATCAAACCCAGGTCTCCCACATTGCAGGCGGATTCTTTACCAGCTGAGCTACCCGGGAAGCAGGGTTGCAAAGAGTTGGACAAGACTGAAGCAACTTAGCGTGCTCACACACACACACACATACACACACACACACACACACGCACACACACACACACATACACACACAGTTGATGAACAGTGTTGTGTTAGTTTCAGATGTACAACCAAGTGACTCAGTTACACATATACACGTATCTATTCTTTGTGAAGCTCTTTCGCCATTTAGATTGTTCCAGAATACTGAG
Source organism: Bos taurus (assembly GCF_002263795.3). NCBI lineage: Eukaryota > Metazoa > Chordata > Mammalia > Artiodactyla > Bovidae > Bos > Bos taurus. The sequence continues at coordinate 31,536,009 of NC_037356.1, read as the reverse complement.
CAGAGTTCCCTGTGCTTTCAGTGGGTCTTTGTGGGTTATCCATTTAAAATTGTTTTTATTAAAAGTGTAAGCAAAACCCCTAGCCTATAACAAAACTTAACTTTTATCATACATTATAATAAAACATTGTATAGATTTAAAAAAAAGAAATTGTAGCCATTTTAACCATGGCGTTTAGTTAGGGAATATGTCAAAGGAAGGCCTTTTAAAACTGAGTCTTAAATGATTTATATTAGTTTCCTATTCAGGTGTGTGCGTGTGTGTGTGTGTGTGTGTGTGTGTCGGGGCAGAAGATATTCCAGAAAAGACAGAGGAAGCATTCCAAATGCAATGATTAAGACGAACATGAGCAAAGTATGGTGCAATATTTGTGAAATTACAAGTAAACATATATGGATGAATACAGCATGTATCATAGCTGCCAAGGTAGGGAGTGACCTGAAGGGGAATAACAGTGAAAGGAGGGACGGAAGTGAGTCTAGGATGATAGGTTGGCAGACGGTTAAAGGGTTATGAGAAAGATGAGTGATTTGCAACATGTTCTCTAGGTGTTGGGCAACCAGGGATCATTTTTATAACAAGTTTCAGGCCTATGTAGCCTGTAGAAATCACTGAATAAGAATCTGTTAAATAAATAAAAGCAGCTTAGTGACCTGGTCAGAGTTGCTATTCTCAAAAAATAGGATGCGGGACTTCCCTGGTGGTCCAGTGGTTAAGACTTCACTTTTCGGCGTAGGGGGCGCAGGTTCAGTTCCTGGTCGGGGAGCTAAGATACCACATGCTTAGCAGCCAAAAAAACAAACAAAAAACAGAAGCAACATTGTAACAAATTCAACAAAGACTTGAAAAATGGTCCACATCAAAAAAAAAGTCTTAAAAAATAGGGTGAGATTAAGTACATGTATACTTGGGAGTCACGTGTGGTGGGTGAGGAGAAAAACTTCATGCTGACCCTTACCAAGAGCAGCAGGCTGTTTAACAGGGGACCAGCGCCTCTCAATTTACTCATTGTGAGTATCAGATAAACTTTATATCTGCAATCTACTGTTTTTGAAAACCTCATCATAATGGTGAAGGGCTCTCGAGATATTTAAGTTGATTAATCTTGAAAGATCAAACCAGGCCAGAAATGGAGAGGTGACCACTCTGTGTTTTCAGAATGAGGGCAGAATGAGCAGAGATGGTAGACTTGGAAACATGAAAAAGAAATCCTTGAAATGCAGTGCCTAGTGGTTTTTAATGTATTTGGAAGAAATATCAATGGCTTTGAGTTTGTTTTTTCATTGCATTTTAAAAATGGGCCCTGAATAGAGTTTAACAAGATGTTGAGAGAGAAATGTTGAGAGAGTTTGAAAGACCAAAAGCCACAGTGAAGACTGGATTCATAAATATTCCAAACCTAACATAACCTTCACAGACTTTCTTTTTCTGGCAAAATGAAACAAAAGTTTATTTTTTGCAGTTTTCTGTAAATCACAAAGGCATTGAATATTTCTGAATGCCCTCAACTCTACCAGCTCCTGTAAATTATCTCTGGAGAGACTGTTAGTACCAATGGGTTCTTCAACTTTGAAACAAGAAATACTGGTAAGCTTTATGGTGCCTAGGTGAGGTCTTGGGAGAAAACATTTCTGTTCACCTTACTTTCAGGTTAAAAATGTTTCTAATTTGAGACTTCCCTAGTGGTCCAGTGGTTAAGACTCCATACTCCCAATGCAGGGGACCTGAGTTCAATCCTTGGTCAGAGAAATAGATCCTGCGTGCCACAAGGAAGACCTGGTGTAGCCAAATGAAGTAAAACAAAATAAAAATGCTTAACAACAGCAACAAAAATGCTCCTAACTTGCTTGCAGCTTTCTTTATGTCCTTTATCTAACTGAGGCATGTAAACCTTTCACAAACTTATTAAATCATCCTTTGCTAGACAGACCTGTAATGTCACAGAAAGCTTTGCCACTTAAAGCCTCGTTTGGACTATTGTCCAGACTGGACATCTATTTTGGGTTTTTTTCTTTAGCAAAATTCCTCGTCAATGAATCAACCCATCCGGGGCTGGGATAGAGGCTCTAAGATGTGTTTTGCTCTCAACCAGTGGATAATTGGGATTGCTTGTCTTATCTGCCTGCAGACTCTCAGTCTGCTGGCCAAATATATGCTGGCCACATGTGAAAGAGTATTTCCCTGCCAAGCACAAACCATAGAGAGTCATCCTTAATAATATCATGAGTAGACAATGTGGTGATTAGTCCCAGCTCTTGGTGTGCTGGGTTCCAGGGGCTGCTGCTGCTGCTGCTAAGTCGCTTCAGTCGTGTCCGACTCTGTGAGACCCCATAGACGGCAGCCCACCAGGCTCCCCCGTCCCTGGGATTCTCCAGGCAAGAACACTGGAGTGGGTTGCCATTTCCTTCTCCAATGCATGAAAGTGAAAATTGAAAATGAAGTCGGTCAGTCGTGTCCGACTCTTAGCGACCCCATGGACTGCAGCCTACCAGGCTCCTCCATCCATGGGATTTTCCAGGCAAAAGTATTGGAGTGGGTTGCCATTGCCTTTTCCGGGGTTCCAGGGGCAGCTCTGTCCAATAGGAATTGGATTAGAAAGTCCTGCCCTGTCCATAGATGTCCTTAACAAGTGCAGTGGGTACAACATCTGGGAGGAAGGCAGAGCCCCTCAGCGGCTGTTGGCAGAGAACCCTTTGGCTGCTTTTCTAGGCTAGGAGCGTAGTATTGCCTGAAGCCCAAAGACAGGTTTTCCTCTGGCTAATTAAGAAGATGCTGCAGGAAGCAAAATAGCTCAGGCAGAGATCTTGGGCTTTTCCAAGTGCTCCTTTCTGCATGTTAAGTCACTTCAGTCATGTCTGACTCTTTGCGACCCTACGAACTATAGTCCGATAGGCTCCTCTCTTCATGGGATTCTCCAGGCAAGAACACTGGAGTGGGTTGCTATTCCCTCCTCCAGGGGATCTTCCCAACCCAGGGATCAAACCCACGTCTCGTGCCTCCTGCATTTGCAAGCGGGTTCTTTACCGCTAGCGCCACCTGGGAAGCAATGAAGGGAAGGCCGTTGCTGTCTTTGCCTGATTCCATTTTGATGGAATCACAGCATACTGTATGCATTCAAGGCTGCAGCTGCTAAATTTAAAGAAGAATTGTGGGTAGTGACAGAGGACAGAGGAAGCTTCCTGCAAATTGCCTCCATTCCCACCACCTTCAACTCACTTTTAAGGGGTAGAGAATTTTGAAGCCCTCAGTGAAAATTTCTCAAGTGTTACCATGAGTTTTTCTCTTCAGCAGTATCATTGGGAACCGCATGACAGCAGTTAGATTCTCTGCATTGAGTGGTTTGTTTCACGTACAGACCAGCTCTTGACCTCATTGTGGTCTCGAGTCCCAAGGAGAAATAGCACCACTTGGCTGAGTTTCCCTAGCAACTAAGTAAGTTACCATGTAACAGTGCATTGTTTGTTTAAAGAGTTGTCTCTCACACAGTTTTCTGAACAACTTACTTACAGAGACCAGTATCCTCAACTCCCCAAAGGATGATCAACACAGAAAATGCTTCACAATATTTGTTGACCTACTGAATATTGATATTGACACGAGTCAATGGAGGGACCCTTCTGTCTGCTATTTAAACTTTCTTGTCATTTCCAGTATCTCCAAAATGCAAACCAATAAAATGTAAGAATCCAATGACTTAATACTGCAAACTAATTAAGAGTCCAGAGATTCTGGAATTAGATCTTGGTGTGAATCTCAGGCAAAATATTGATTATGCAACTTTCAGTTCAGTTCAGTTCAGTTCAGTCACTCAGTTGTGTCCGACTCTTTGTGACCCCACGAATTGCAGCATGCCAGGCCTCCCTGTCCATCACCATCTCCTGGAGTTCACTCAAACTCACGTCCATCGAATCGGTGATACCATCCAGCCATCTCATCCTCTGTCGTCCCCTTCTCCTCCTTCCCCCAATCCCTCCCAGCATCAGAGTCTTTTCCAATGAGTCAACTCTTCGCATGAGGTGGCCAAAGTACTGGAGTTTCAGCTTTAGCATCATTCCTTCCAAAGAAGACCCAGGGCTGATCTCCTTTAGAATGGACTGACTGGTTGGATCTCCTTGCAGTCCAAGGGACTCTCAAGAGTCTTCTCCAACACCACAGTTCAAAAGCATCAATTCTTCGGTGCTTTTTTCACAGTTCAACTCTCACATCCATACATGACCACTGGAACTTTAGGCAGATTATTTAAAATTTCTATACCTGCAGGTTTTTTTATTTGTAAATTAGTTTAATAATAATATCCAAATCATATAGTTTTGTGAGATTCAAATAAAGTGCCTGATATATCATAAACATTGAGCTATTACTATGATTACTATTATACCAATTAATTACCATTGTCTTCAAGTATAGGATAACACACTGCTGTCATTTTAAGGTTGATATTTTAAAGGGCTACCATGGCATTTCTTAGGGCTTCCATGGTGGCTCAGATGGTAAAGAATCTGCCTGCAATGCAACAGACTCTGGTTCAATCCCTGGGTCGGGAAGATCCCCTGCAGAAAGAAATGGCAATGCACTCCAGTATTCTTGGACAGAGGAGCCTGGTGGGCTACAGTCCATGGGGTCACAAAGAGTTGGACATGACTAAGTGACTAACACACACACACACCATAACATTTTACTAATTGTCCCTTGTAACTATTACTGAGTGTGAGTGAAGATGTGGTCCAGCCTTTCTCCAATTGCACTTCTGTTTGTAAAGATGCTTGAGCTCTTTTTTAAATTTTTTTTCCTCGTATTTTCTTGGCCACACCACATACCATGTAGGATCTTAGTTCCCTGATAGGGATCGAATTTGTGCCCCTTGCATTGGCAGTGTGGAATCTTTCTGTTTTAGAATAATGGTTTAATTTTTAAACTTTATTTATTTTTAATTGGAGGATAATTGCTTTACAATATTGTATTGGTTTCTGCCATACATCAACATGAATAAGCCATAGGTATACATATGCCCCCTCACTCTTGAGTCTCCCTCCCCAACCCACCTCTCGAGGATGTCACAGAGCACTGAGTCATACAGCAAATTCCCACAGGTTGTCTATCTTACATATGGTAATATATATGTTTCAATGCTTTTATTTCCATCTGTCCCACCCTCTCCTTCCCCTGGTGTATCTGCAAATCTGATCTCTATGTCTGCATCTCCATTGCTGTACTGCAAATAGGTTCATTGGTAATATCTCTCTTTCCAGATTTCATATATAGAATCAATGGTACATATATGCAATGGAATATTACTTAGCTATAAAAAAGGAACACATCTGAGTCAGTTCTAATGAGTTGGATGAACTTAGAGCCTATTGTACAGAGTGAAGTAAGTCAGAATTTTTGTTTTTCTCTTTCTGACTTACTTCACTGTATACAATAGGCTCTAAGTTCATCCAACTCATTAGAACTGACTCAAATGTGTTCCTTTTTTATAGCTGAGTAACATTCCATTGTATATATGTACCATTGTTTCTTTATCCATTCATCTGTCAATGGACATCTAGGTTAGGAAGTGCAGAGTCTTAACCACTGTATCACCAGGGAAGTCCCAAGGCCCTTGAATTCCTTGGAGAAGGTACATTATAAAGCGGAAGAATAAGAATTCTAATTATTTGTGTCACCAACAACTGCACCAACAGTCAAAATAACTAGGGATTCCTCCAAGGATTTTAACGACCTTTAGAAGGCAGTATTTCCAGACATTATCACGTCACCAGGAAATTTAGTTTTCTGCAGTAGAGTATGGTAATGCACTTAGCCGTAAGGCTCTTATTTTCAAACAATTTGCATCAGATTCATCTGTGTTAGGAAAGTGGAAATAAAAAAAATTGAGTCAGCTAAAACTGATTGTCTCTTTTCATTGGCTTCTGGGATTCCACTCTACACAAACAACGACAATGCCAGCTGGTATTTCAGCTGGAAACATCTGCAGGACCCTAAATCTTTCTTTGCATCATTTTTTTTTTTCCTGTTAAATTTTTTCTCTCTTCTATTGGTGATTGCACACATTGAACAAAAGTGGGCTTGGGAGAGAGACAGTTACAGCCACAGATGGTGTGGAATAATAAGATACAGAACAAAATATAGAAACAAGGGGACTATTGAATAACTAGGACAAAAGCTGGAATTACATAAAACGTTCAGGTAATCAGAGAGAAAAGAACATTATGAAATCAAATCAGTTTTTAACATGTAGATATAACCCAATGTTTTTGCTGCAGCTCCCAGTAAGATCTCCCAGTTCTACAGGTTATTGATTAGTAGTTGTTGTTGCTGCTGTTGAGTTGCTAAGTCGTGTCTGACTCTTTGCGACCCTGTGGACTGCAGCACGCCAGGGTCCTCTGTCCTCCACCGTCTCCCAGAGTTTGCTCAAATTCATGACCGCTGAATCAGTGATTCTATCTACCCTCTCATCCTCTGCTGCCCGTTTTTCCTTTTGCTTTCAATCTTTCCCAGCAACAGGGTCTTTTCCAGTGAGTTGGCTCTTAGAAGATGCACAACTCATAATTTTCATCTGATAATTAATTGATGCAGTCATGCAGAAATATTATTATAAGAATGTTGCATTTTTATAAATTATTATGCAACACTATAGTCATATAATAATGTAAGTATATTATAATATTTATTTCAATAATAGCCCTGTGGTAGTAGGGTATCTATTTCACTGATGACTTTCCTTTCCCATCTGATTTACGTATTAGAAAAGAATGAATGCGAATCACCAAGCCATCCTTGGGACAGAGTCGTTGATGAGGTGTATGATCACTGGAGGATCATTGGAAGATCAGTCATTCTTTAAGGCCCCTGAACATGAGGGAACTCATGCTTTTGAGTCTAAAAGCAACAAGTTACCCCTCAGTAACCAAGAATACACACAGTAACTCCAGAAGTCCCCACCCTCCAAAACGTGTGTAAGTTGAGAGAAAAGAAAAGCTGAACTAGAGAAATATTCCTACAATAGTGTTTCTAAAAGAACTTCTAAAATCATTGTATCTGAACTATGTGTAGGGTGTTTGTTAAAAATGCAGAATCCAGGGCCCAATCTTTGAGTCCCAATCCTGGACTCAATCTTTGGGGGTGGTTAGTTAGCTTAATAGGCCATTTCAGTAACCTGCTGGCACATTAATGTTTGAGAATTCTTGACCTAGAAAGTCAGGAAGTTGGGGGGAACCAGAGAAAGTGTATGGATACCAAGATTCCCAAACTATAGGTTTTTTCATATGAACCATGAGAAGTGCTTCTTGGGACCATTAACATTGACTCATAAATAAAAACACCATGAGGCTACCCATAGCTAACTAAATATCCACTAGAAAAGTAAGAAGTACACTATTACTATTACCTCCAGTTACAAAATGCTTTTCAGAAAACTCATATCCTGGGAAAAGTGAGCATAATTACATTCTATCACATTTCTTAAAGTCACTGGGTAATGGAATTTGTGACTAGTTAGTTCGCTGAACTGCAAAACTCTCTATTTGACTGTTATGTATTTTAAGTCTACTATTCAGTTAGATTCCTTTTTTCACTTTCTCCCTAGAATTCAAATCCTTAAAAAAATGTGGAACAAATTCCTTCCCAGACTAATGAAAAACAGTCTCCTACAAATTGTAAGCCCACATGTGGGAACTCAAGACTCTGTATACAGATGTATGCGAGTGAATGGTTGTGCAAAGAGTTAGAAACCATTGCCAGCACCGTCTAATTGGCACTGGTCACCAACCTGGCAAAGGCCCTAGCATTGCATTCTTTATTTACATTACTAGTAATGTCATTTATTATGTTACCCAATTCAAGAGGGTCTCTGCAACCACAGTTCTCCCACAGATTGACACTTGCATTGGAAATCTGTAGAAGCATCCTTCGTGAGGGCTTTTTTTTTTTTTTTAACTGTCTTTTGTTTCTGTTATCTGCAGAATCTTTCTGGAGTCTAATACATTAGGAGTTCAAACAGGAAAGGTGACTGCGAATGTGCTTTCCAGTTTGACCAGATATGCAGCCAGTGTCATGAATTCAATTATACTATAAATAGAGGGCAGCGGCATACTATTTACCACTTGGTAATTAATAAAATGTGCCGAATGCCAAGACGCATCTCCCTCCCTATTACTCAGTTACTAGAACCACCATTATGTCAGTGAAAGACAGGTCCTGCAGGTGTTAGAGAATGGATTTCATAATGGGAGTCTCTCTATAATAGCCTGAGAAAATATAGCTTCAACTGCAAACCCAAAGAGGCTGCAATTCTTTTCTTTTTTCCCAAAAAGTAATAAAGATAAAGACAAGAGACAGGTTTCAGTGAAGAAGAAAAATCTCTGATCTAATTAAATATGTTTCACATCTTGAAGGTAGAGAGTAATGTTCTTGTCCAATTGGGCTACAATAGTTGCAATAAAATTTAAAATGGGAAAAAATATAGTAATCTATTAATCTGTCTCATGTGAAGAGCTTTCACCCTATTTTCCCCTCTGTGATTTCAGGTTCAGACAGTAAGGACAACTTCTGTGTGTCAGTTTCTTGCTGAGTCATATGCAATGAAATAGGAATCATATCCAGCATCTTGTGAGTAAGCCCCAAGGTTAATGAAAGAAGTTAAAAACTTGGAGAAGGCAAAATCTATCTGTTCAGTCACTCAGTTGTGTCTGACTCTTTGTGAGTGACCCCATGGACTGCAGAACACCAGGCTTCCCTGTCCTTCACTATCTCCCAGCGTTTGCTCAAACTCATGCCCACTGAGTTGGTGATGGCATCCAACCATCTCATCCTCTGTCACTCCCTTCTCCTCCTGAACTCAATCTTTCCCAGTGTTAAGCTCTTCACATTAAATGGCCAAAGTATTGGAGCTTCAGCTTTAGCATCAGTCCTTCCAATGAATATTCAGGACTGATTTCCTTTAGAATTGACTGGTTTAATCTCCTTGCTGTCCAAGGGACTCTCAAGAGTCTTCTCCAGCACCACAGTTTAAAAGAATCTATTCTTTGGCACTCAGCCTTTTTTATAGTTCAACTTTCACATCCATATATGACTACTGGGAAAACCATAGCTTTGACTCTACAGACCTTTTTGGGAGAGTGATGTCTCTGCTTTTTAATATGCAGTCTAGGTTTGTCATAGCTTTTCTTCCAAGGAGCGAACATCTTTTAATTTCATGGCTGCAGTCATCATCTGCAGTGATTTTGGGGCCCAAGAAAATAAAATCTGCCACTGTTTCCACTTTTTCTAAAGGGTACCAGAGATGAAAAATCCAGGGAAATATATAAGTTGCATTTTTGGGTGGCCGAGTGTATACACTTTCTTGATAAAGTGCTTTCCAGTGTAAACGTTAAGCCAGCCACTTAACATTTGCCTGCTCCCAGGCTGTGAGAGCCAGGGCAGGCATGTAAACAGGAATGCAAACTTCCCAGAACAACATTCCTGCTGAGGACACAAAGATTATTCATTCAAATTCAAAATAAGTCCAGTGTATATGTTTCTCTAACAGCCTGGGCAGGAACTTGCCCATTCTCCCCTACTTCTCTGTCTCTCCCTCTCCCTCTCCCCCTTCCTCTCTGTCTGTCAGGGGACAAACTTAAATACTGTCACTCTGTGAGCATGATGACTGATGCTTGGGTAGATCTTTCCTGTGGCTGGTCTGGGTTATACCAAGCTCTTGTTTCCCCCAGCTGCTTCCGATGTGACTGTTACATAAGATCACACTCACCTTGCTCACTCCCTTACTGGAGGAACTGTTGTGGTTCACTTGCCCCCAAATGTATTTCAGAGCCAAGTAGTATACAATAGAGGCAGGAAGACATGGTTTTGTGAACAGTTGTACAGCAAAACCAAGTGGAAAGTTAAGAAATTATACAATGAATTTGAATATGTTCAGATCAGATCAGATCAGTTGCTCAGTCGTGTCCGTCTCTTTGCAACCCCACGAATAGCAGCATGCCAGGCCTCCCTGTCCATCACCAACTCCCGGAGTTCACTGAGACTCACGTCCATCGAGTCAGTGATGCCATCCAGCCATCTCATCCTCTGTCGTCCCCTTCTCCTCCTGCCCCCAATCCCTCCCAGCATCACAGTCTTTTCCAATGAGTCAACTCTTCGCATGAGGTGGCCAGAGTACTGGAGTTTCAGCTTTAGCATCATTCCTTCCAAAGAAATCCCAGGGCTGATCTCCTTCAGAATGGACTGGTTGGATCTCCTTGCAGTCCAAGGGACTCTCAAGAGTCTTCTCCAACACCACAGTTCAAAAGCATCAATTCTTTGAATATGTTGAGATCTGGCTAATACTGGACTAAGGAAAACTATTTGTTTACATGAAAGATACCCTGATCTCACCCCCATTCAATTCAAGTGTTTCTTAGACATCTTTGATATTTTTTTAATGATTTTATCTAGCAACAAATTCGTTGGATTCACGTTGCATTCATTGGGTTTACATCCCATTTTTATTAGCTGTCTGCCCCATTCTCTGTGTACATTTTTTTTTTTACCATCTAGGTTATTCTCAAGCACTCCAGAATGTAGTCACTTAGAGTTGAGACTCTGGCTAAGATCTGTTTTAAAAACTGATGATGGAAGAGGGAAAAGATGTTCAAGATGTCATGCATTTCTGGAAAAAAAAAAAAGATGAAACTACAAGGAGGGAAGAAAAGGAAAGAGGAAGAAAAAGAAGGAAGAGAGGATAAAAAGGAGGGAGGAAGGAAACAAAGACAGAGGGGCGGAGTATGGATGGAAGGAAAGGTGGAAGGACAAAGCATCAACACGACTATTTGTTGACTACAATTACTTAAGGAGGAAGCGTCCAGAAACAGCTACCATATGTGACTGCCTCAACCATGAGGCTGTTGTCACTTGGTTCCAAAATGAATATGTTATCTGAGTAAGAGACACAGTATCAAGTTCGGATTCAGTGAATTGGTGTTAGGGTGGAAAAGATCCATTAAGTCCTGTTGTTGCTTTGTTGTTAAAAAAAATAAATAAATAAGTGATCCCATAGTATTGGCCTCTGGGGCTAAATCTCTTCAGATTTCAAAACAGTCCAAGCTTGAAGGCTCCCTCCATTTCCCTCAGAGACTATTTCATCATCCAGCTGAACTTAGACATAAGGAAGTTTTCCCAGTTATTATTCCCCAAGTTCCTTTTTTTCTAAATGTCACTACATTATTTACACTATTTCACTCTGCCTCATTTTTATACCTTGGATTTTATAGCCTTCAAGTACTAAAAGATGGTTGTCATTTAACGCTCTTTATTCATCCTGTGGCCAAGAGAACACAAAAGAGTTATTAAGTTGTGCATTGCTGGAGGTTGTTAAGCTCTATTTATAAATCAGAAATCCAAAAGCCTTGGGAACAGGGATATATTAAAAGGAAATTTAGCTTTTATATATACATTTGTTTGTCAATTCCAAATGCTTCTGTCAACTGAGGTGTCCACCAAAGTTCTCACCGAATTTTGTGTATGAATGAAACTAGTGTGAGAATGGAAGAGCCACAGGCTTTCTGGGTAAGAGGGAAATTTCTTTCATTATCGTCTGGACTACTTTTCCAGTAGTCATGTATGGATGTGAGAGTTGGACTATAAAGAAAGCTGACTGCTGAAGAATTGATGCTTTTGACCTGTGGTGTTGGAGAAGACTCTTGAGAGTCCCTTGGACTGCAAGGAGATCAAACCAGTCAATTCTATAGGAAATCAGTACTGAATGTTCATTGGAAAGACTGATGCTAATGCTGAAGCTCCAATGCTTTCGCCACCTGATGCGAAGAACTGACTCATTAGAAAAGGCCCTGATGCTGGGAAAGATTGAGGGCAAGAGGAAAAGGGAATGACAGAGGATGAGATGGTCGGATGGCATCCCAAACTCGATGGACATGAGTGTGAGCAAGTTCTGGGAGTTGGTGATGGACAGGGATACCTGGCATGCCTGGCATGCTGCAGCCCATGAGGTTGCAAAGAGTTGGACGTGACTGAGCAACTGAACTCAACTGGTCACTTCTCCGCATACTACTGAGACATCTAAGTATTTCTCTCAAGTTACCCTTCAGCCTTCTCTAGTAAGAGATACACAGAGATAAAACAAGATAAACTCCATGAAACATATTAAGCTATTTTTTAGAGGCAACAGCATAATTCAAATCTTCCATGAGACGGTATGACATCTCCTCGCTGCCCTGGAGGAACCACAGCAATCCCAAAACTCAGATTCTTTGAACATCCACTCACAGATCAGGGATTCTGGAAACTCAGTCTACCTCATTCAGTTCTCAGATCCTTATAAGACAACTTATCACCATTTCACAATGAGGAAAATAAGGTTAGAGAATGAATTAACTTGCCCGAGTTCTCAGAAGTTTTCACTGCTGAAATCACAGTTTGTCACGCTGGGCTGGATTTGGAGTTCCATGACAGTTCCTTGTGTGACACCCACCTCAAAGCACAGGCTGGATTTGGAGTTCCATGACAGTTTCCATTGTGTGACACCCACCTCAAAGCACAGGATGGATTTGGAGTTCCATGACAGTTTCCTTGTGTGACAGCCACCTCAAAGCACAAATGCTTAATTACCACTGGACCAGCTTGGTTCTTCATGGAGAAAATTTACTTCTGTGACAGACAGCTAATTCGTAAATTCAGTATTTAATTAGGACCTAGAATGTTCCTGGCAATCTTTTAGTACTGGAGACACTGTGGTAAATGGAGCAGGCAAACATCCTGTTCTTACAGGGCTCACATACTAAATAAAATAAATATCGGGTTGGCCAAAAAGCTTGTTTGGGTTTTTCCCTAAGTTGTTACTGAAAAAACCCGAACAAATTCTTTGGCCAACCCAATACATACGATGTGTATTTTATCAGAAAGTTACAAGTACTGTAGAAACAAATAGAGCAATAAAGGGGGGATAGAACTACAAATTAAGAAATAAACATATTTATCGTTTACCAGACCATTTTGTGTGTTAAGAAGAACACAAAGCAGGAAGTGTGGTTAGATAGGGCTGGAATGAGGAGCGAAATTCTCTCTGCAGGTGACATGTAGACCAAGACCTAAAGAAGGTGAGGGAGTGAGCTGGGTGAGTTCCATGGAATAATCACACTGGGTAATCGGCTGCAAAGGCTCTGAGGTTGGTTATCTAGTGTGTTCAGATAAGAGAGCTACTCCAACAGGGGCAAAGATATGAGGGAAAGAATGGTAAGTGATGCTGTCAGAAGGTGGTCCAGGAAGTTCTGTTGTCTCTTGTAAGCCACTGGGAGAACTCTGATTTTTGTTTTGAGTGAGATGAAAAACTGTTGGATGGTTTTTAGCAGAACAACATTATCTTGTTTACATTTTAAAGAGTCACTCTGGTTGCTATTTTAAAACTGTGCTCCCTATAGAAAAGCAGGGGTCAAAATAAGGCCTATTAAGGCTTAATAGCTAACAATGATTCCACATCATAGCAATAGACATTTCTTAGACTCTGGTACTTACTTTATATTCATTATTGCATTAATTTTCACAACTTACGTGATGGCTGTCATCATTATGCCCTTTTCTGTAATTTGTGGTTGAGGGTTTGTGGAATTTTTATGGCAGTTGACCCAATACACATGTGGGGGGCATACTTGACTTGAATAAATTTAGTTGTCTTGAAATTAGTTTTAATTAGTATAATATGAATGTATTTGAGACTTTTATGACAACTGGTGTAGTAATTAGAGATATCAAAGAAGACAAATGACTCTCAATCCTAAATTCACATAAAAATTACCAAGAGCTTTTAAATTATATCTGGGCTTCTTTTGCCCAGATTTCCTTGCCTTCTTCAAAAAAAAAACACAAAACTGCGGACTTGCCTGGTGGTCCGGTGGTTAAGGTTCTGTGCTTCCACTGCGGGGGTGGGGTGAGAGGCAGGTCTGATCCCTGGTCGAGGAACTTCAGCATGCTGCAAGGTGTGGGTAAGGAAAGAAATCTCCCCAAACTGTGTGTTTATCTACTTTGAAGTGTATAATTTTAAAAAGTAAATTAAAAATATAGTACTGGCACCCTCTGCTGATAATTCTTAATCAGTAGCTAAACAACTACACGGACCAACTCAAATGTTTATGAAACAAAAGGAATACTGAAAAATAAACCCACGATCACGTTTCTGTAGAGAGAGGCGCAGCGCTTTTGGCCTTCGAAAATGGAGATGTTTTAAACAAGTGATGTATTGGCAGAAAAGGGATTCCTACGGGTGGAGCATTTCTCATGTTCTCACCACACCCCCTCTGAGACGGCCCAGGCTGTTCACAAAGACGTTGCAGTCGTTTCTTATTAAAACTGGGCTCAGGCAATAGCTGAGGGCGGCGGGGGAAGGCCAGAAATAGCCTTTGAGACAGGCAGAATGGTGAGCCTCACACAGGGAATCAGCAGGCGGAAGGAATATTCTACAGATGAGCCGGGATCACTCAACAGGGACCAACTGCAGTAACAAGCGAGGCCAGCACTACCGAAGCTTCAGCACTACCGAAGCTTAATGGAGCAGAAGCCTGCTTCTTGTCCTGGCAGTGGGCAGTGTGGGTCCGTGGTGGTGGAGCGGGCTGTTCTGTCCTCTGCCCCACACTTACTCATGTAGGGACCCAGAGTTCCTCCAGTTGGTGGCTCTCTGGACTTCATGGCGTTGGCATTCTCTATAAGATTCATCCCTGAACAAAGCTCAAAAAGAGAGAGAGTAGAGAAACATGTGCCAAATTCTAGCAGCCAGTCCAGAAACTGGTGTATATAACTTTTGCCCTCACTGCCTCGGCCAGAACTCAGTCCTGTGGTCCCATCTGAGAGCAAAGGGAGGAAAACGGGTAGAATTACCTGCCAAAGGAACCTGGGGATATGCCATTAAAAGTAACCTTTGAATGAAAAGCTATTTCGAAATTATTTTCAAAATTACAGACTGAACTCTGTGTAGTATACCTAGGGTATCACAGATATCTTTCAACATGATCTGGTCAATGATCACATTTGAGCTTTAAAAATAGTCATTGGTATACGAGATAATGAGGATCAACTGCCTGGGATGGACTCGTGGTGAGTGAGGTCCAGGGCTGGACCCCACCTTCAGGAGTCCTAATGATACACTTGAATCCGAGCCAAGCCATGAGCAAAGCTGAGAGATCTTTCTGTTCTTCCTGGTTTGGAACAAGATTGGAGATAGAATCTGAGGATAGACAAAATCAGGATGTGGGTGCTTTAATTGTCATGGCTGCAGTGGATGGAGTGGAGTGAGGTGAACAAAGATTCAAGCATGGTTTTTATAGTTCAGAGGGCATGGTCTCACCCTGTCACTCTGTAGTCCAGATGCTGGTTCTCTGGAACGCCTGGAGCCATCTCAACTGGGACCGGCTCCGAGAGTTGCACCGGCCCTTTGTTGGCGGCAGGTGGTGGGAGGGACTGTGGTTCAGAGGCTGAACCTCAGTTCAGTTCACTGAGCTCTGTGCTAGTGAGAAAACCACAGCTTGCCTTTTCTCAGAAGCTTCTATGGACAGACCTTATGATAATGTACGTTGCTGGTCATGATCTCTTCTCACTGCAAGATGGGAAAACCTTCTCATAGTCTGCCATTTCCTGACGTTCTCCATAACAAAGAGTGTTCATAGGTGTGTGTGTGCACATGTATGTGTGTATACCTGCGTGTAAGAGAACTGTAGGAAACTAGCTTTAAAACCACGTTTCTTAAGAGACTTCTGGTGTCCATCCAAGGATAGGTTATGAGCTTTGTTCTAGCTGCCCCAAGTGTAGAGCTAACATGCTGTCCTGAACTTCAGACCCTCCCTCAACTCATATCTCCTTATTGCAATGCCCATTTTTCAAGTTGGACATAAAAATCACAACGTCACAAAGGCAGGGGATCAAATACTAGTTTTGTATATGTTTTCCCAAAATGTCATAAAATGTTGTATTATTATTCCCCCCAGCCAGTCATGCAAACAATTCTGATCCACAGACTTGGAACCAAAGAAATAAAACACGAGTCTAAGAAGAAGAAAACAGATTTGGAGCCTAGAAGTTATTGCTGTGTGGGTTTTTTTTTTTTTTCTTCTTTTGCCTCAATCCTGAATTTCATATTTTTTCTTTTTTGGTTTAGGAAGTTTGGTTAAATTTGCCTCAATATTTTCTTATATATTAATACTTTTGGCTCTATGATAGGAAAATCCATTGTTTCCTTTTGCCCACCAGTCAGACAGTTAACTAGCCAACCAATAAATGTTTATGAAGATCCTATTATATGTAAAGACAATGTGTTAGGTAGTTTGAAGATGAGGAAGGTAAATTTAGCCTATACACACACACACACACAGAATATGTAGTTATATCAATGTGGAAAAGTGAAAGTGTTAATAACTCAGTCATGTCTGATTCTTTGTGACCCAATGGATTGTAGCCCTCCAGGCTCCTCTCTCCATGGAATTCTCCAAGCAAGAATACTGGAGTGGGTAGATGTTCTCTTCTGCAGGCGATCTCCCCAACCCAGTGATCGAACTCAGGTTTCCTGCATTGCAGGCAGATTCTTTACTGTCAGAGCCACCAGGGAAGTCCATGTTTTCATATACACTATTATATATAATACATGGTACATACTTACCTGTTATAATTATGTATATGTAGCCATCCAGAAAAACATCTAATTCTGCTGCATTGACTACACTAAAGCCTTTGACTCTGTGGATTACAACAAACTGTGGAAAATTCTTAAAGAAATGGAATACTAAACCAACCTTTCCTGTCTCCTGAGAAACCTGTATGTAGGTCAAGAAGCAACACTTAGAATCTGACATGAAACAACGGACTGGTTCAAAATTGGGAAAGGAGTGTATCAAGGCTGTATACTATCATTTTCCTTATTTAACTTATATGCAGAATACATCATGTGAAATGCGAGGCTGGGTGAATCACAAGCTGGAATCAAGATTGCCAGGAGAAATATCAACAACCTCAGATATGCAGATGATACCACTCTAACCACAAAAAGAGAAGAGGAACTAAAGAGCCTCTTGATGAGGATAAAAGAGGAGGGTGAAAAGGCTGGCTTAACACTCAACATTCAAAAAACTAAGATCATGGCATCTGGCCCCATCATTTCATGGCAAATAGATGGGGAAAAGGTAGAAACAGCGGCACATTTTATTTTCTTGGTCTCCAAAATCACTGTGGACAGTGATTACAGTCACGAAATTAAAAGATACTTACTCTTTGGAAGAAAAGATATGACAAAGCTAGACAGAATATTGAAAAGCAGAGACATCACTTTGCTGACAAAGGTCCATATAGGTAAAGCTATGGTTTTCCCAGTAGTCATGTATGGATGTGAGAATTGGACCATAAAGAAGGCTGAATGCAAAGAATTGATGCTTTCAGATTGTGATGTTGGAGAAAACTCTTGAAAGTCCCTTGGACAGCAAGGAGATCAAACCAGTCAGTCCTAAAGGAAATCAGTCCTGAATATTCATTAAAAGGACTGATACTAAGCTGAAGCTCCAATACTTTGGCCACCTGATGCGAAGCATCGACTCATTGGAAAATACCTTGTTGCTGAAAAAGATTGAGGGCAGGAGGAGAAGGGGGTGACAGAGGATGAGATGGTTGGATGGTATCACCGACTCAATGGGCATGAGTTTGAGCAAACTCTGGGAGACAGTGAAGGACAGGGAAGCCTAGCATGCTGCAGTCCATGAGGTTGCAGAGTCTGATACAACTTAGCAACTAGACAACAACAAATATACATTTAGTACCTATTATGTAATAGGCATTCTGCAGAGTCATCATTGAGATAGGTTTGTCATTTTGAAACATGAGCAGGGACAATGGAAATTTTAAAAGTCAGGTGAAATGGCTCAGCCAGATACTTTCCCAATAATCGCTTGAGAGTCTGTTCCCAGGCATTTGTCTTCTGTAGGGACCAGCCTGACTGCTGGGAAAATGGGCCATGCAGACAAGGGGAATGACTTTCAGAGCAGGACCCGGGCTCTCTGCCTGTCTGTAATGATACATAAAGAAGACTGGGCTGAGTTCAAAGATAGGGAACATCAATCCTTGATAACACACATTTTTCTAGGATGGTGCGAGGAGTCAGGAATGTGTGACGTGATGTGTAGGGCAAGAAAATGACAGATGAGGCTGCTGAAAGACAGGGCTCATGTTACAGTATAAGCCCTCCTTTTCTCCAGAGCTGGAAGTTCAACCCACAGGTCTCACAGTTCCGAGGGAAGGGTGAGGTTTTGAAACAGTTTGGGACATCCTGGCCAGGGGAGTTCTGGGATTTATGAAAGCCTCAAGTCACAGAGCACTGTTGTGAGTGCGGCATCTGCTTCATCTGTAGCCATAGGGACACCGAGCATCCACCTTCTGTCTGGATCAGCAGCTCTCACCCTCCCTGCACCCTCCTGCCCGGCTTGCCATCTTGCCCTCGGAGCCTCAAAGGTCACCTTCTTTAGAAAATGTTTTTTCATGACTCTAGAGCCTAGTTAGATTCCCAGCCTATAGACTCAAACAGGACTGCGCCTGGACTGCGTAGCGTTTTTCACACTGCATATTTTTCGCTCGTCCGCCTCAACCTCTGACTTAGTTCCTCTGAGGGCTGCGTTTGGGTTGCGTTTTTCATGCAGCGCACAGGGCCTGGCAATATGACACCCTCCATAACGCCGGTTCACTATCAGATGGATCAGTGCCCTGCGTTGTCTTCCAGAGCGCGGCCTGCGCTAGAACGTGAGGCCTTCTGGGAGCCCTTGCTTCCCGTTGCTATGGAAATGATGCTGCGTTTCACTTAATGCAGAACATCTGAGAACCGGCCTGTGTGGGAGGAGCCCTGGAATGCAGGACAGTGAATGGCTCATTAGTATCAGTGAAACTTTCCTCCACGTGCAGAGGCACACACACCATTAGCATCTGGCCCCGAGTAAGTGGGAAACTCCGACAGATGTTGGAAAGGCTCCGTGGCTTGCGCCTCGTCATTCACAAAATTGTTTTTCTTTCTCTTCTCTTATCAGCTTTGAGAAAATCGGAATGATCTTCTCAATAACCCTAACTCTATATCCTTTGCTGCTGCTGCTGCTGCTAAGTCGCTTCAGTAGTCTCCGACTTTGGGCGACCCCATGGACGGTAGCCCACCAGGCTCCCCCGTCCCTGGGATTCTCCAGGCAAGAACACTGGCGTGGGTTGCCATTTCCTCCTCCAATGCATGAAAGTGAAAAGCGAAAGTGAAGTCGCTCAGTCGTGTCTGACTCCTAGCGACCCCATGGACTGCAGCCTACCAGGCTCCTCTGCCCATGGGATTTTCCAGGCAAGAGTACTGGAGTGGGGTGCTTTTAAATTGGACCAAATCTGTTTCCTTATTGTGGCTCTGGAAAGAAAGACAAAAGAGAAAAGATGGACAGATGGGCACCATTGTTAATATTATAGGTGGGAATTCCTTGGTGGTCTGGTGGTTAGGACTCTGAACTTTCACTGGGAGGGCACGGGTTCCATCTTTGGGTGGGGAACTGCTGCTGCTGCTAAGTCGCTTCAGTCATGTCCGACTCTGTGGGACTCCATAGACAACAGCCCACCAGGCTCCGCCGTCCCTGGGATTTTTCCCAAGAACGCTGGAGTGGGTTGCCATATCCTTCTCCAATGCATGAAAGTGAAAAGTCAAAGTTTAGTCACTCAGTCGTGTCTGACTCTTAGCAACCCCATGGACTGCAGCCCACCAGGCTCCTCCGTCCATGGGATTTTCCAGGCAAGAGTACTGGAGTGGGGTGCCTTTGCCTTCTCCGGGTGGGGAACCAAGAGCCCATAAACTGTGTCATGGCCAAAAACCAAAAAAAGAAAAAAAAAAGAAAAACCCCACCATATGTGTTAGGCACAGAGCCTTTGTGTGTGTGTGTGTGTGTGCGCCTGTATTAATTTTTTAGGGCTGCCATAACCAAGCACTAGAAACTAAGAGACTTAAACAACAGACATCTATTGTCTCACTGCTCCAGAGGCCAGAGGTCCCAAATCAAGGTGTTGGCAGGTTGGTTCCTTCTGTGAACTTTGATAGAGAATCCATTCCAGGATTCTCTCCTATCTTCTGTAGTTACAGGCACTCATTGGCTTGTAAAGGGTCCTCTTCTCCCAATGTCTCCAAATCATTTTCCCTCTGTATGTGTCTGCTTCTGTGTCCAAGTATCCTCTATTCATAAGGACACAGTCACCATGGACCCAGGCTCTTCCAAATGACCTCATCTCACCTTGATTACCTGCAAAGACTATTTTCAAATGGGGTCACATTCACAGATACTAGGGGCTAGGACGGCAATATCTTTCTGATGGACACAATTCAATCCATCAGTTCAGTTCAGTCGTTCAGTCATGTCTGACTCTTTGCGACCCCATGAATCACAGCACGCCAGGCCTCCCTGTCCATCACCAACTCCCAGAGTTCACTCAAACTCACGTCCATCGAGTTGGTGATGCCATCCAGCCATCTCATCCTCTGTCATCCCCTTTTGTACAGTAAATGGTTTAAGGCCATGTTAAGGTAAAAATAAGCTGAGGCACAGAGAAGATAACACATTTCACGATATTCTGTTGATCTGAAATCTGGTCTGCTTGATTCTGATCTTCTCCCTTTTCCATTATTTCATGATTTAAGAAAGAGAGACTGAGAGAGGAAAGTATTCTGCAAAGACAATTGTCTATTCAGAAAAATGGCAGTCAAACTATAGACAGATGAAAGTGGGAAAAATTATTACCCATTGCTATCCATTGCTCAGGTGCTTCCCAGGTGGCACTAGTGGTAAAGAACTCTCCTGCCAGTGCAGAAGAAGTAAGAGGCGTGGGTTTGATCCCTGGGTCAGGAGGATCCCCTGGAGGATGGCATGGCAATCCACTCCAGTGTCCTTGCCTGGAGAATTCCATGGACAGAAGAGCATAGTGGACTGAAGTCCATAGGGCCACAAAGAATCAGACATGACTGAAGCTAGTCAAAACTTATTTCACACATTTATTCTACAAATATTTATTGAGACCATGATGGGCTTACAGTATTCTAGGAAGTAAAAAGCTCTGAAGTGAACAAGACAGATCCCTGCTTCCATGGAGCTTACAATACAGTGTGCAGAGGCAGTCAGCAAACAAAGAAGCAATTTCATTCATTTATATTTATACTTGCTTACATTTCGTCCCTCATAATAAAATTTCAGGTAATAACAAAAAATCAAAACCAGGTAAAGGGATAGAAAGCTACTGGTACAACCACTATGGAGAACAGTGTGGAGATTCCTTAAAAAACTGTAAATAGAACTGCCTTATGACCCAGCAATCCCACTGCTGGGCATACACACTGAGGAAACCTGAATTGAAAGAGACACGTGTACCCCAATGTTCATTGCAGCACTGTTTATAATAGCCAGGACATGGAAGCAACCTAGATGTCCATCAGCAGATGAATGGATAAAAAAGCTATGATACATATACACAATAGAGTATTACTCAGCCATTAAAAATAATACATTTGAATCAATTCTAATGAGGTGGATGAAACTGGAGCCTATTATACGGAGTGAAGTAAGCCAGAAAGAAAAACACCAATACAATATACTAACGCATATATATGGAATCTAGAAAGATGGTAACAATAACCCTGTATACGAGATAGCAAAAGAGACACTAATGTATAGAACAGTCTTTTGGACTCTGTGGGAGAGGGAGAGGGTGGGAAGATTTGGGAGAATGGTATTGAAACATGTATGATATCATATATGAAACGAGTCGCCAGTCTAGGTTCGATGCACGATACTGGATGTTTGGGGCTGGTGCACTGGGACGACCCGGAGGGTTGGTGTGGAGAGGGAGGAGGGAGGAGGGTTCAGGATGGGGAACACATGTATACCTGTGGTGGATTCATTTTGATATATGGCAAAACCAATACAATATTGTAAAGTTAAAAAATAAAATAAAATTAAAATTAAAAAAAAAAAAGAAAGCTACTGGGGATGGTAAGTTTGGCTGGTCAGAGAAGGAAAGACAGAGTTCCAAGGGAGCAGGCTAAGAGCCATACTGGTATCTGAGAAAAGGGCCTTTCATTGCAGACCCAAGAGCAGGTGCAAATGTCCCGGGCCAGCAGCAAGCTTGGTAGGTTTGAGGATTTCAGAATGAGCCCTTGAACCCTTATTTAGTTCAACAGTGAGGGCCAACAAGAAGAAAGAATTGATTTAGACAAAGAGTAGAGTCAAAAACAGGCAAATTTAGAGCAAGGAGAAGAATCGTGTTTTAATACATAGAGCAGAGATTATAAAATAAGGAGAAATATCAGCAGCAATGACCATTTCCCCCTTTATTATCACAAAATCAAACAGTGTCAAAACAAATACCTTTTTTGTTTTTGTCACTGACCTCATACACAGTTTGCGTTTTGGTCTAAACTTTCTCTCAGTGGGAGAAGGCAAGGGTGGGATGATTTGAGAGAACAGCACTGAAACATGTATATTACCATATGTGAAATAGATCGCCAGTCCAGGTTCAGAGCATGAGACAGGGTCCTCAGGGCTGGTGCACTGGGATGACCCTGAGGGATGGAGTGGGAAGGAGGTGGGAGGGGGGTTCAGGATGGGGAACACATGTATACCCATGGCGGATTCATGTCAATGTATGGCAAAAACCACTACAATATTGTAATTAGCCTCCAATTAAAAAAAATAAGCTTCCTCTCAGCCATCCTTTCTTTCTGGTCACCCACTGCCCATGGACACTCATTAGTGCTCACACAGACCATTGGTCATCTGTCCGCTTGATCCTTCACACAGTCACCAATTATTTTTGTAGCCATGGTTCCATTCCCAATACACTACTCTCTGCCTCCAAAATATAAACTTATTCCCTTTCCCCACAATTCTGAACCTGTACCCTCACTCAGGTCTGCACATCCAAAGACCCAAGAGCAAATAATTCAGAGCAGGGGAGTATTTGGGGATACTGAATGAGAGTACTTATCCATTAACATATTTATGTTTCTCCGGTCACTCCAGGAAATGTCCTGGCCCACTCCTCCTTCGCCTCCACATTTGTTGTAGCTCTGGGACCCAGGAACCCTGTGTGTGCAAGGTAACCTTGCTGTTCGGGCCACTGTCTTTTGTTCCAGGAGGTGATACTCAGCTAAGCATAGACAAATGACATCTTTGATCTCCTCAGTTTAAGTGATGAACAGGAGAGAATTCATGGTTGTTGCTGTTGTTGTTGTTCCAGAAACGTGGGTTTGTAAGATGTAAATTTTACAAACTTGGGAGAGGTCAGGTTTTCAACACTTGGGCTTGAAGAAATCAGAGGAAATAAGCAGAGGAGTGCAGAGTGGGGAAGAAAAGGGGAGAGAGAGATTCAGATAGAGATGGAGATGGAGAGGAAGAGGGGTGGGAGAGGGAAAGGAGAAGAGGCGGAGGGAAGGGAGGGGAAGAGAGAGAAAGAGGACAGAGAGAGGAGGAGAACGGAGTAAAAGAAAAAGTCTCTTGACATTTAAGCAAATACTTTAAGTTTGTTCCCGAAGCTTGGGTGAAACTCTGCTCCTGGATTTTGTGGGACACCTTTTTGGTTTCATTAGCATGTATTTATGCTAGTGTGCAACCAAGGGTTCAACTCATTCAGTCTTTTTTTAGATTTTGCCTCTACCCCATTGTCTGTCTCTGGGCACTTCCACCTGATAAGAGGCTGAATTTGTTAGTGTGACACTGGAACTTGACAAGTGTGTCTACTAGGTCCATCATTTTGTCTCCTGAAGTCATATTTGCATTCTTCAAGTAGCTACTATTTGCTGTCCTGAAAGAAAACAAGTAGGCTATTTTTAAGTTATACTGTTGTGTTCTATGATGCTGAAGCTGAAACTCCAGTACTATGGCTACCTCATGCGAAGAGTTGACTCACTGGAAAAGACCCTGATGCTGGGAGGGATTGGGGGCAAGAGGAGAAGGGGACGACAGAGGATGAGATGGCTGGATGGCATCACTGACTTGATAGACGTGAGTCTGAGTGAACTCCAGGAGTTGGTGATGGACAGAAAGGCCTGGCGTGCTGAGATTCATGGGGTCGCAAAGAGTCGGACACGACTGAGCAACTGAACTGAACTGATTGTGTTCCAAATTAGGAAAATTTGAAGGATTGAATTATAAAAGGATTCTCCCAGAACTATTTCTGAGGGCACTAGATACTTAACCAGAAAGATGAAGAAGTGCTGAAAGTTGAAGTCTAATGGTTACTCTCAATTGAAGAATAAATAAATGAAAGTAAGACACATCTGGAAAGATAACTGTCAGTGGAGGAGCAGGATTCCATCTATAAACGTGCACACAGATCCTCCAAACACAAGGCATACAGGATGCATAGATTTAGGTAGGATTACAGAGGTGAGTAGTAAAAAGATCAGCAGGTATCTAATGTCTGTACACCAAGCATTCAATATGTAATTTTAACACATCTTGTGGAATGTAATTGCTACAAAACTCTATAACACATATATGGATGAGGAAATTGAGATTCAGATCATTTAAACCACTTATCCAAGACTCTGTGGCTATTAAAGCGGGACTAAAACATAGATATACCAAGTTCAGGTGTGCAATATTCATTCCTTTCTCCCTTCTGCCTTCCAGTTTCAAACTGTTCTGTCTTGCTCTTCCTTTAGAGTAAAGGTTTACAAAGCATAGTCTGTGGGTTCCCAGCATTCTGTGGGGGTGATGGCAGAGTTGAATCAGATACCTCTACTTCCATCTCAACCAGAGATGCTACACATAGATATCTTTGGTTCCGTGTAATGGGATTTCTGTGTCAGATTTCTTTTGAAGGAAATACTCCATTGCTTTAAGAAGTTTGAAAGCCATAACCACAAGCTAGTGCTAGGTCATTTTTTCCAGGAATGCCAGTTGAATACCATCTCATCTAGGACCTTAAATAGATACAAATCATGACTTTTGTAAGGATCAAAAAGGAAACTTAGTTATTTTTAGCATGAAATGTAAATAGGAAAAACTGGGTGTAGGGTTAAGTAAATATACCACATAACCCCACCTGGAACAGGGGCAAGGACCTATATTCACCTAAAGTGGTGGGGAGAGGAATGACATAATCCTTATATGACAATTAACAGATAATAACTTTAAAAACAGGCACAATTCCCTTCATTATATCAGGGTGCAAAATTCCAGCAACTCTGGTTTCAAATTGCCAACAGTATGTCTAAGAAGAACCCCTTTCCTGTTAGAAAGATGAGCTGTAAACATAGAGGAAAAGCTTCATGACATTGAATTTGGCAGTGATTTTTGGATACAACACCAAAAGGACAGCAACAAAAGCAACAATAGGCAAACAGAAGTATACCGAGTTTAGAAAGTTCAGTGCTACTTGAGCTTTTTCCATTTCTCATGTGTTAGCTGGTTAATTTGTTGTCTGGACAGGAGCCCCTTCTTCAAAAGTTGTTTGCAGGTAATGATGCTGATGAGAAACTTCACACTCATGATAAAATATTGACTTGCAACCTTCTCCCCTGCAAACTGTTCTCCTGCAATCTCCACCTCACGATATGATTATGACATCTAGGAAACAGCTCCGTTTCTCTAGGTAATAAAAAGCTCTCTGTCTCTCTCTCTCATTGTTTCTCAGCATAACCTTCCTCTCCCTGCCCCTCGCCTCTGCTCCTGCTCTTCTCTAGTCTCTGCCCCCTGATCCCACCATGTCCCCAGGCCACAGCTTGAAGTGTGAGCTGCCTTCTATGATTTATGGGCCCAGGGAGGCTGAGGTCAGAACGCAGATTGTTCGGCAGGCATCCCTGGAGACCCCGTGCAGTGCTGGAGATGCAAGCCCAGGGGATGGTCACGGGATATGGGATCACATTTTCAACGAGCAGTGCAAAGTGGCACAGGATATCTGTCACCAGACAAGCAAAACAGTCATTGTTTTCTCCCCGCCCTGTGACCCAGACCTGAGTCTGTAAAGAGACAGCAGCTGTGGTCCTGACACCCAGATAAACACAGAATGGACAGTATGTTAGAAGGAAGCAAGATGCTATGTTGTCTTGGTGGTGATTGAGATTCCTGGGGCTCCGTTTCTCTGGGGTTGTGTGTACCTAAACAGTGTGAGTGTGGTAAGATTCCTGGTGGAATCTGAACATGGCTTGTACACGTGGCACAGGGGTAAAGGCTCCTCCTGCCAACACAGGAGACATAGGAGACGCAGGTTCCATCTCTGGGTCAGGAAGATCCTCTGGAGGAGGAAACGGCCACCCATTCCAGTATTCTTGCCTGGGAAATGCCATGGACAGAGGAGTCCGGTGGGCTATAATCCATGGGGTCACAAAGAGTCAGACACGACTGAGCATGCACACACACACCCCCTCAGTTACTTAATCAGCAACATGGTACTTACTGAGGGTCTTTTATGCCATATGCTGGGCTTAGGGGCTAAGGCAGACAAAAGATGATAGTACCCAAGCCCCCAGGCCAGGTGAGTCTGCTCCAGTTCCTGGTCTGCCCCTCATCCTCTGATCAACCTCAGACAGCTTGTCCAACCTCATGGAGGAGAAATGTTATGAGTATCACACTGAGACAGTGGATATTGGGGCTTCCCTGGTGACTCAGATGGTAAAGAATCTGCCTGCAATGGGGGAGACCCTGGGTTCGATCCCTGGGTTGGGAAGATCCCTTGGAGAAGAGAATGGCAACCCACTCCAGTGTTCTTGCCTGAGAAATCCCATGGACAGAGAAGCCTGGTGGGCTATAGTCCATGGGGTTGCAGAGACAACTGAGCAACACACACACACACACACAAAATGGATATTAACACCTCGGGGTTCAATAGTGTAATATACACATATATTTAAGTATAAGACACTGTCTCTGCCTTTAAGAGCTTCTTTAGCAGTTCTCTGTTCTTTCTTTGCTGTCTAATAATCACCTGGGGGACTTTTTAAAAGTGCTAATACCCAGGTCTTACCTTCAGAGATCCTGAGGACATTGCTAAGGTGTAAAAATTTCTTGTGCCATTTTAAGACATAGCCAGGATTGAGGACAGCTCTGACAAAACCAAATCAACACAAGCAGATTTAGAGAAAAGTGTGTCGCCAAATACTTGTAGTGACTTTCAAATGACTTCAGCCCTGATGGCAATATTCTCATCTAAATTATCCAGATGAATTTTGCAAATTTCCTGCAGACTCATTGAATATTTCATAATGGTTTCCAGAGGCTGCTTCTAGAATCTGTATTTTCCTACTTTTAAAAGATGTCCCTTTTCTCCAGTAAAAGTCTTGGCTTTTTATGTGCATCCCCTTCTCTATGGGCTAAAATAAGCTTGAGACTTTCATCTCTAGAAGCATAGTCAGATGTTTTCTCTGTAAGTTCAATTCCCATGAAAGCCAGAACAAGGAGGGCAAGAAGAAGGGAGAAAGAGTATTAAGTGCTTTTTACAATCTTTCATCCTCCTTCTCTCTTCCTTTCCCCCCTACCCCCAAGCCCAGGATCACTGGATTCCTATTTTGCCCCCATTAATGTCTCCCAAGTCTTGGATACTTGGGAACATTGTCATCTCCACAGCAGCTACTTCATCCCTTCACTTCCTCCCTTCACCTCCTCTTCCTCCCATCACGCTGGCCCAAAGCAACAACCAGCTCTGACCATGGATATTGACAACAGTGTGAACATCAAATACTTACAGGAGGGTCTGACATCAGTAAGGCCTTTAAACTGCCATCCTCCTCCAGTAACAGGCCACCTTCCAACCTAGGAAGTCAAAACCCTTAACACATATCAGTAAACTAATCTTCCTAGAAACCTGTATAGGAGGGTGAGACAGATGAAATGTAAGGACATAAATGGTCATCCAAGGCTTCTGCAAGGAGAATCAGATACCCCTATCTTCCACTTCCCAACCCAAGGTCTAGCTCTGTATTTACAGAGCACAGTGTGGCTCTAATAGCCTAATTGATTTATAATGTTTTTCTCCATATTGTACCATGTGTGCAATTAGTTAGTGAAAGGAAATGTAGCTCAGTTCACTTGCCACATCTGCTGCTAGTCAGGGACATACGATTTCATGCCTTGTTTTCCAGATGGCTTGATTAACATCCAGGAAAACCTAGTGACTTGGCCAGAGCCGCAAAAGAAGCTGGGGAGCTCAGGTATGCTCGGTCCTGGGAGAACTGCCCCAGATGGAAAGAAAGCACAGTGCTGTCTCAAAATGCAAGTCAAATGTACAACATCGTGAGAAAGAGTCATAAGTGGGGGCTAACTCTACCTGTCTCCATTCAGTTCATGAGTTTGTTTATTTGTATTCATTCATATTCACTGACTACTTAGTAGGTGCCAGTTTTTTTTCTTTTTAACAGTGGTATGCAAACATGCATGTCCCATGCTTTCGTGGAGTCCACAGTCAAGTGGGAGAGGTACACATTATTGAGTTAGTAAGTAACTGTAAAAATAAAGATGTGAATGTGAGAGTAATGGGTACGTGTTAAGAGGAGAGTACAGTATTGGAGTGGGGGAGGCTTCTCTGAGAATGAAGTATCATTGGAGACTGAAGAATGAATGCAGATTAAGTCCAGAGATGGGGAGAAGCACTCGAGACGTGCATGCACGTGGACTCAGTTGCTCAGTCATGTCCAACTCTTTGCGACCCCATGAACTGTAGCCCACCAGATTCCTCTGTCCATGGGATTTCCCAGGTAAGAATACTGGAGTGGGTTTCTATTTCCTTTTCCAGGGGATCTTCCCAACTTGGATGGATCCTGCATCTCCTGTTTAGCAAATGGACTCTTTACCGCTTGAGCCACCTGGCAAGAAGCCCCAGAGGGAACAGCAGCTTAGAGGAAAGGTCTTGGGGAATTTCTGGAATTGTGGGAAGGCTGGAGTGGCTACAGCACAAACAGGTGTGGGAAGTGGTGCGAGGGAGTCTGGAAACAGGAAGGAGCAAGATACGTGAAGGTTTTGAAGTTTCTTTTATGGATTTTATACATGAAATCTAAAAGTATCATCAAACTCAGTAACAGATACTGTAACAGTGGTTTCCAAAGTCTGGATGGTGTGTGTATGGAGGGAGGGATAATGTGGTAAAAGACCATAGAATTTCACCTATAAGATGAATAAATGAAGATTCAATATAGAGAAATTTCTCAGAGTAGAACTTGAATGTTCATATATATGGTGATGGATGTACTAATTAACTAGATGGGAAGAATCTTTTCAAAATGCATATATCTACCAAATCATCAAGAGGTACACTTTCAATAGCTCTTAATTTTTTCAATTACAGCTTGGTAAAACAAACAAAAAAAATGCACTTTAAGTGTTAAAAAACCTTTAAATTGAGCCTTTTAAGTAGAAGAGATAATATGATTTAAAACTGTAGACATTTCTTTGTAGACAATCTTGTCTCCATCTCCATGGAGATGGAGACAAGATTGGGAGGACAAGGAGGGGAAGCAAAGATAGGAACTGGAATCCAGATGATGGTGGCTGCGGTTTGGGTTTGGATGAAAATGGTAGAATTAATTGAAAGGGATGATTCAGAGAGATACATGAGGCAAAAATCAGTAAAATGTGGTGGTAAATTGAAAATGGGAAGGGAGAGAAAGTGGTAGGAAAAATGTTCTGTTTTCTTTCTTAAGGAACTGTGTGTGTAGATGACATTTACTGAGCCGGGAAAATGCAGAGGGGGAGATATTAATTCTGAATCCTTGTCACAGAGATGGAATTTGAAACAAGAGAGGACGATAAATCATTTTGAGGGAATGTGTAGACTGAGAGGAGAAGAAGGCTTGAGATCGAGGCTTGAAGAATTCCAATTTTTGAGGTCAAAATTGGAGGAGGACCTGGTCGGAAAAAAGAAGTGTATCTGGAGAAATAAGAGATAACCAGGAGAATGTGGAATCTCAGAAGCCTAGGAACACTATATCAAGGAAGAGGATATTAGCTCTGCTGGGTGCCGTGGAATTAGCAGATAAAAGTGTCGATTGGGTTTAGGAGCTTGGAAACCATCAACGACTAACAGTCAACCAGTTTCGGCAGATGCATGACATATCCTCAAAGAACCAAACTCAAGACCAGACTGACACTTAAGAAATTATGTAAAGATCCCCAGCATGCTTGTGAGGACTAAAGAGGAATATTGTGTTGTTGAATGGGTGGGTAAGTATAGACTTTGCCTACATCTCAAAACTTAAAAAAATTTTTTTTCATTTTTCTAAATCCTCTGGTTAGTCAGAATACAACATGGGAGAAACAAAGAAGCGAAATAGTACTGGCATCAGGAGTTGGTTTTAGATTCTCCCATAATGCTCCGTGGAAATTCCGACACAGAACTGCATGACTCTGTTCCCTCTTTCCTCACTGTTTCATAAAATTCATGGAACACAAAGAGAACGTATTTGTGATCCACTCACAGTGCCAGGAAGTCACAAAGAAGTTTTTTCTCTCATCAGAGGACAATAAACCTGAAAAGCAAGAGTGGTGTAGTCATTTACATACCCCGGGGCCTTGATTTGCTCCTCATAATATTCTGGGTTGAATATTGGCAGGCTGTTATCGACTCCACCAACTCCAGTTTTCAGATGAGGAAACTGAGGCAACAACGTTAAATGCACAGCTATGACGGGATAAAGTGGGGACTTTAATCTGGAAGTTTCTCTCCAAGTTCAGGTTTTGATGGGGGGCTGTTCGCCATACTGATTTTGGGAATGCAGATATAAGAGGTTACAGTCAGCCTGGCAACCCGTAGTATAACCTGTACTTTGATATATGGGCTTCCCTAGTGGCTCTGTGGTAAAGAATCTGCCTGTCAGTGCAGGAGACTCAAGAGTCGCGGATTCGATCCCTGAGTCAGGAAGATCCCGTGGAGTAGGAAATGGCAACCTTTTCCAGTATTCTTTCTGGGAAATCCCATGGACAGAGGAGTCTGGTGGGCTACAGCCCATGGGGCTCGCAAGGAATCAGACAGGACTGAGTGACTGAGCACACACACACATCTTGATACAGATACGCATGTACATACATATGCACACATTCTGAAAATGACCGGCTCTATATCAAGCACAGAAAGAAAATAAAGTGGGAACTACCATGATTTCTGCCCACAGAGGAACTTATAATCTCAATGCCAAGATGTTACATCTATTTCTATAATACCCAGATAACTAATAACAGAAGGCCCCCAGGCTAAGTGCAAACTGAGCGCTTTGGACCATAGTAGCTGCTGAAGAGTGGATGGAAGTGGAGTTCATGTGTCTAATGAAGGTCAACTTCAGGCCCTTCACTTGTACATAAAAGGTTCTGGGATGGACCCTATCAACGTGTTCATATGCTATTTTGGTAAAAGGTGCAAAGGTAAGATTTTTTAGTTGTAGGATATTTTAACTTGTCTCTTTCTGCTTTGACTTCAACTGCATCACATTTCTCCTTGGGCTCATTTGTGGAGGAGTGTCTTGGATGCTTAGACATCTGGCTTCGGGGAATTTGAATTGGAGGGATATACTGAGTTCATGGTCACTCCTGTGTATTGTTAATCATGGGGAGCAGTCTTGATACAGGAATGACCTTCAGAAACCCTTCTAGTTGCTTACGCTGCCAGCTCACTGGCATCACACACAAGGGCACTGGGCTAGAGGTCTTCTCCCACATGGTCATGTCCTGAGGCACCTGCCGTGCCAAGTCCATATGTGGGTAGTTGTTAATGAGTGTCTCAATTCAAATATTATTTATAACTACTCACTACCTAAGAAAAACTAAAATTCTTTGAAATTGCATAGGTCAAATATGAAGAAAGCTTCACAGGGATTTCTTTAAATTTGAGAGCAATCCTCAACTATCAGTTTTTAAAAAATCAACCCCAGTAAGTCCCCTACATATGAGTTCTGTTCCAAGAGCCCTTTTGTAAGTCTAATTTGTTCATTAAGTCCAACAAAGTTAGTCTAGGTATCCGACTAACACAGTTGGCTCTATGGTACTGCACTGTAATAGATTTATACTTTTCATATGAATAATATGTACATAAAAAACAAATAAACACAGAAAATAAAGAAAACATTTTTAATCTTACAGCATAGGACCTTGCAAAGTAGAGTCGTACATTACGGCTGCTGGCAGGCAGGGGCTGGCATGCACATCCACCTCCTTGAAAATTCACAGCTTAAAGGTTCATAGGTAGAGGACTTACTGTACTATTCATGCAAGAGGAAAGACAGGGTGGTCTTTCTTTTCTCTACACAGAAAAAGGTAATGCAAAATTATTGTCCTCTGAAGAGATGAGCAAAGGGAATAGAGCCAAAAATTGTTTTATAGACTTGTGTCAGGCCAGGTGGCGCAGTGGTGAAGAAGCCACCTGCAATGCGGGAGATCCAAGAGTTGCTGGGTTCGATCCCTGGGTTAGGAAGATCCCCTGGAGTTGGAAATGGCAACCCACTCTGGTATTCTTGTCTGGAGAATCCCCTGGACAGAGGAGCCTGGCAGGCTACGGTCCATGGGATTGTGAAGAGTTGAACATGACTGAGCACAGTTTGCTAATACATCGGGTTATATAATACTTGGGGTGTTTATTGACTTTTTAAATTTTCCAAATAAATATCATATTCTAAAAATTATTTACTCTGGAACATAATTCTATATTTTATTGTATTTTTTTTAATTTTTCATATTTTCTTCTTAAATAGCATCCTCAAACTGTTTACCTTCAGGTCCAATAAAAAAATGGTTCTGCCTCTGAGTTTAGTGAAAGAATAAGTCACCAGGGAGGTTAGACAAGGCCTCATGACTTTGAGGAAGTGGGGGAAGCCTTCCAAGTAGATACAGCAATGTGAAGCAAGAGTCCAACTTGGAAGAAGCGCTTGGAAACGTCAAATGTCCTTGAAGAACATCTATCCAGGCTGATTCTCAGGGGGCTGTCACAGTCTCTTTGTTTCTGTTGGTTTTGCTCATTTTGTTTTGTTTTAATCATTTAATTGTTTTACATCTCACTGTTGAAAGAGCGCAAACCTCTCCCTGTGTTTCTAGGTAGGTTTGCCTCATAAAATAGAATGCCCATTAAATTGGAATAATGTTTAGGTAAAAATGTATCCTCTGAAATACAGCAGACATATTAATTCTATAAAGATATTTGTTGTTCACTTGAAATTCCAATTTGACCGTACACCCTGTATTTTTATTTGGAAATTCTGAAGAAAGGAAAACCAGGTTTAGTTTTGGAAAACTTTGATGCCAGGCCAAGGGTCTTCATCTGAGACAACTCTCCAGTGCACCAGCCACTAAGCAGTATCCGAAGGACGGCTGTAGATCTGCGGAGCCTTTCACTCCACACAGAGCAGAGCAAATTGACAAAGAGACAGTGTCAGTGGCAGAGGGAATTTCCAAGTGAGAAGTGAAAGTGAAGTCGCTCAGTCATGTCCGATTCTTTGCGATCCCATGGACTGTAGTCTACCAGGCTCCTCTGTCCATGGGATTTTCCAGGTAAGAGTACTGGAGTGGGTTGCCGTTTCCTTCTCCAGGGGATCTTCCTGACCCAGGGATCGAACCCAGGTCTCCTGCTTTGCAGGCAGACGCTTTACCCTCTGAGGCACCAGGGAAGCCCTAAATTAGCAACAAAGCTTTCGTCTAGGAAGCAAATGTTGGAGAGTGAAGTAAAGACATTCCCCAGTGAACACCACTGTTATCACTCTGCATATTAAATCCAAGACTGTGTTACTCAAACATATCTAAGGGATGGAGACCTGAATTTGTGTGATCCAGGGGTGATTTAGTTGTATTAATTACTTATGTATCCTTTATATTACTTATATATCCTTTATATTACTTATGTATCCTTATATTCTGAACATGGTTCGGTTTCCTTAATTTAAAAAGTTATTTTTTTTTTTTAATTTTCACAACTCACTCCTCTACAATATTGTTTCATTTATACCCTCACGAAATACGGGTTTGCTGTTTTATGAATAAGGGTCAGTAGATTTAAGAAGTAAAAAGAAAGAATGCCCAGTTAAATCTGAGTTGCTGATAGATAACAAGTAATTTTTCATTGTAAGGATGGGGTAGCATTTGTTATCTATCAGCAATTCAAATTTAAATGTGTGTCCTGTGGTTTACCTGGCAACCCTGCATGGGATACAATCTGATATTTCTGATTTTGAAACCATACTAAGAGGAAAGAAAAGAATGAGGGAAACTGGAAGATACTTTTGTAAGTATACAGTGTATTATATTTTATCACAGCCTTCTGGCAATGGGAAGATTTGAAGTCTCCCTAGGAGATGAGTAGAATTACATCCCTACACAGTCTTTGAGCAAACTCTGGGAGATAGTGGAGGACAGGGAAGCCTGGTGTGCTGCAGTCCACGGGGTTGCAAAGAGTCAGACGCAACTTACTGACTGAACAACACAGTCTTGAGCTACCCTTGGTTTTGTGAAAAGCCAGGTATTTGCAGAGGAAACTGAAGGACACCTGCTCTGCACACAGCCTGCTGCCCTTCCAACTCAGCCCCACACTGAGCATTAGCGCTTTGCTGCACTGAGCCCTGAAGAATGGATGCTTTTGAACCATGGTGCTGGAGAAGACTCTTGAGAATCCCTTCAACTGCAAGGAGATCAAACCAGTCAATCCTAAAGAAAATCAACCCTGAAAATTCATTGGGAGGACTGATGCTGAAGCTGAAGCTCCAATATTTGGGCCACCTGATGAAAAGAACTAACTCACTGAAAAACTAACTCTTTCCCTGATGCTGGGAAAGATTGAAGCCAAAAGGAGAAGGAGGTGATAGAGGACGAGATGCTTGGACAGTATTACCGACTCAGTGGACATGAATTTGAACAAAGTTGAGGAGATGGTAGGGACAGAGGAGCCTGGTGTGCTGTAGCCCATGGGGTTGCAAAGAGTTGGACACAATTTAGTGACTGAACAACAATTCTTTAGATACAAGCTACTGTAATAAAATAGATAAGCAACAAAAACCCACTGTATAGTGTAGGGAACTCTACCTAATATTTTGTAATAACTTATATATAATAATATATAATAACTTATATATTGTTTACATATATACATGTATGAATGAATACACTTTGCTGTATACTTGACACTAATACAACATTGTAAATCAACTATACTCCAATAAAAACATATACATACATACATAAAAAGAGTTTGCCCTTCTTTAAAAGTGTGACTGAGTTTTATACTAGAGGAAATTGTTGAAAGATAAAAGACCCGCTTCAGAAGGGAGTGAGTCCCTTGTGTTTGGAGACTAGGTGAACTTCTGTGGGCGTGGAAGGGAGGTGACGCATATTTGGATGAACGTATTTATTGGGTGTTAGATTTTAGGACATGATTTTTCATATCTGGAAGTTGGTGTAATACAGCACAGGCTTTAGAACTGTATAGATTTTGTTTCAAATTAATGACTTGGCCTTTGATTACTGGGTTTTTTTTTCTGAGCCTCTGTTGCTTTATGTGTAAAATGGGGACAAACTTAATGAGTCATTATAAATATTAAAGACATAATGCATACAAAGCACATAGCACTGTTATAGACACAACACACCAGTGAAGTAAATGTTTGCTACTGTCCAAGTCCCTTCACGTTTTGAGATTATATATTTCCATGAACTTTGGGCACAGAAACAAACTGTGAGAATTTAAATAGCAGGAATTTGGGCTTGAAAAGGAAACTGCCTTAGTTCAATAGCTTGAGATCCCACCATGGTAATGACTGAAAATACATCACATGGCCTCTTTGTTGGTGTATGTTTTTGGAATTGGCTTAAGGAGAATGAATTTGGGTTCTACTTTTCTTATTTGTCTCTCCAGCACCTGACACAGCATAAAGCACATATTTAGTGTTCAGGAAATAATGTGTTCATGAACAGTGTGCTCTTTGCCATAAATGAGAGTCAGGGCTTTAATGTTTATTCCATGAAACCCTTGGTTAGAAATAAACAAGAAAGAAATTCAGTCCCAAGGACATGAGGCTTGTCTGCCTTTCTATCTCTCTGAAGAACTTCTAAAATGTGGTTAGTTGTGGACAAAGAATGCCTCCTTGCATTTTAAGCCACTCAGCAACAGGATCTCACTTTTTAAAAGGTGCAATCTCAAATGCTTTAGGTGAGAGTTGTATGACGGTTTCAGTTTTATGTCCATAGGAGCACAGATTGCTATTTCCAACTGCCTGCTAAGGCATTTTTTCAGTATTTTGCAGAAAATGTAGCTTTTTCTTTTTTTAAGGACAAGTCGTCTTGATATGATCCATTCTTCTAAAATAGCAATGCCACACAGGTCAGCAGGTCCCAATAATGAATACACAGAACACAAGGGCTTTATAAAAATTAGTTTCCTGCCCATGTCAGGAATGTGTAGTGTATGCATAATAAGCCAGGGAGATTAGTTTATGAGAACTTTAGGTCCACCCTGAGTGCACTGAGTGCACAGAGATAAGTTCTAAAAATAAAGCTGAGTTCTACTCTCCTTCTCCCCACTCCCCATCCTGGAGTAAATGCTGAGCACGGATCTTCCGGAGTCTTGAGAGTAAAGCCGAGTTGAGTCACCATCCTGCAGTCTCACAGTGCCACCTTTTGGTAAATGGTTTCTCCTTCCTCCAAAACAGTGAATACGAGACAGCTGGTTCCTCTAGTGATTTTCTTATAATCCAACTTCCTTGGCTATGACTTGACATAATTTCCCTGGAGAGTTCAGGCTTGGGGTATGATAATATACCTTGGATCTGCAAAGCATTAAAAGGGAGGATATTGTCAGATATATGATCTAGCCATGGACACAGGCCAGATGCATTCGCAACTAAGGAGAAGGCCCTCTAGTCATGGTCCCTTCCGAACTGGTTTGGCTTCCCTGCTATCTATCAGCACCTTCCTTCCTTTTGCAGAAAGGTCAGTTGATTTCTTTCTTTGCCTTCCAGCTACATTGTTGGGAGCTTGCTAGTGACCATATATAACTGGTGACAACAGTGTCTTCTCAGAGAAATACAACCGAGAGAGAAATAGCAAGGACTTTATGTCCTTTTCAAGATTACTTCTGTGGAATGTGTACCCACAGTAGAGAGCAGCACGTGGTGAATTACTTATAGATGGGGCAGGCTTTTTTGTACTAATTCATTAGTTAATTAGGATTTGGGTTGTATTTCTGGCATTCACTGAAATTAGACTTGAGTTACAAATAAAATAAAGCTATTGAGGCCAATCTGTTGGAGGGGAAAAAAACCTTCAAAACACCCTGAGATGATGAGATTTTTTGTTTTATGCTTTTGGCTGCTCGCTGGAAACCTTGAAGGAAAACCTGGCTGAATTCTCTAAAATTAGATTTAGTGACTGCCAAGGGCTTAGAATTCCAAGTGAGTTGTTTGGGCGGAATTTTACCCTGTCCCAACAGCTAGTCAACTCAACAAAAATACAACTCGTGTTGCTTTCTATCACGTGCCCAACAGAAACAGTTGTTATTTTTCTCTTTTAATTTTCAATCAGAAATTTTGGCTTGTTGGAGACAGAGTCTGCCTTGGCGTCATTGTCAGGCACTTGTTTTATCCTGAGTTTCAAGAAGAAGATGCTGAGAAATGCTATAAATAGAATCTCTGGTCTCTACGCTTAGTTTGAAGTTTAGTAGCCAAGATGGGAAGGACATTTGGGTCAGAGTGTTTGAGCTGCTCTACTTAGAAAAGCCTTACCCATCCATCACTTTTGAGATCAAATTTTATTTACTTCAAAAAGCTACTCTAATTCCCACAATGGTCATCTCTCTCAGTTATGAATCTCTTTAGCTCTTTGACCTCGACTGTGGGCTGTGCAAAAAGATGGAAAATGGCTAGAAATTTTAGACCTTGTCTTACTTGTGCATGCTAAGTCACTTCAGTCATGTCTGACTGTTTGTGACTCTGTGAACTGTAGCTCACCAGGCTCCTCTGTCTGTGGGATGCTCTGGGCAAGAATACTGCCCTCCTGCATGGAATCTTCTGGAGCCAGGGACGGAACCCGTGTCTGTTGCATCTCTTGCATTGGCAGATGGTTTCTTTCCCACCAGCAGCACCTGGGAAGTCCCTTCTCTTACCTACTTTGGTGCTTTGCGCCTTGTAGTCTCTGTTCGTGATTTTGAATGAAATGACAAAGACACACATGGCAGAAGCACAAGAACGTTTCCAAAAATTCCACAGCTTAGCTCAGTGTGGCGTAAACATCTTTGTGAAGAGGAAGCCACCATCCCATTCAGTGGTTTCTCTTTTCTCCTGCCAAGTCCAGATTCTGCTGCCAAAGAGCCTAAAAGCTGACTTGAGCACATTACCCTCTTCCTTTAAAAGCTCTGTGCCTTTTTCTGACCTCCTGATAGACTCCAAACACCTTCGATGGACCTACCAGGCTTATCTGTCTGTCTCCACGTGCGTGTGTGCTCAGTCGCTTCAGTTGTGTCTGACTCTTTGCCACTTCATGGACTGTAGCCTGCCAGGCTCCTCTGACTATGGGATTCTCCAGGCAAGAATACTGGAGTGGGTTGCCATGCCCTCCTCCAGAGGATTTTCCTGACTCAGGGATTGAACCCGCATATCCTGCATTGTAGGGGGGTTCTTTACAACTGAGTCACTGGGGAAGCCCTC
This sequence comes from Bos taurus, assembly GCF_002263795.3. NCBI lineage: Eukaryota > Metazoa > Chordata > Mammalia > Artiodactyla > Bovidae > Bos > Bos taurus. The sequence goes on along the minus strand of NC_037356.1, from coordinate 31,497,401 downwards.
TAGGACTTTAAATATGCTGTTTATTATTGTTGTTATTTATGTATATGTTGCAATCTTATGATGCAGGTGGAGATTTTGCCTGTCTGATTGTGTGTTGTGTTCCACACTTAGAACACAGTCATAAGCCCTCAATAAATGTTTGTTAATTGTCTGACCAACCAAGTTTTCCTGTTATTATATATGAGTATTAGGGAAACAGAAAACATTATAAAAACATCATGAATAACCACCTGAATATTCCCTTGAACAATATAAAGTCCTTTGGTTTTAGAAAGGAAACTTGTACAAGATATGTGGATCTAAACTCAATGTACATAAAGGTCTTCAGATCTAAACTCAGTGTACATAAAGGTCTTTCACAGTGTCTCCTTTTTCTCTTTGACAAGGTTTTAAAGAGATATATGTCAGAGTAAGTATGTCATATATGATATATACACTGAAATATACACATGTATTTAATAGCTGGCTAGCCAGAATCCAATAATCACCCAGAATTATCAGGTATGGTCCCCGAAGCAAATAGACAGCATCCTGGAACTGAGTTATTTGAGGAAAGTTTAATAAAGAGATAATTTACAAGGATGTGAGAAAGGTTTAGGAAAAGCAGTAAGCAGAGACAGTGTTAGTAACAAACAGCAGGGGGCTGTTATTACTTCTAGCCTTGAAGGAGGAAGAAGCAATTGCCTGAAGTCAGAGTTACATAGAGAAAAACGTTCTGATGGCTGCTGTAGGCTTCCCCCCACCCCCACTATATTTTGCTCCAATCTGTGCTCTTTTTTTTTTTCCCCCAAACTGGGGTATAATTGCTTTAGGATGTTGTGCTAGTTTCTACTGCACAATGGAGTGAATCAGCTATAAGTATCCATATATCCTCTCCTCTTAAGCCTCCTTCCCACCTACCCTCATTCCACCCCTCTATGTCATCACAGAGCCCTGAGCTGAGCCCCCTCACTATGCAGCGGCTTCCCACTAGCTATCTGTTTGATGGAAGGATGGCGCTAACCCCACACAATCTACCAGAAATGGGACTAGGGCAATGACTCTGCCAACTGTACCCTCCTCATTCCTGCTGGGTCTCCCATGTGCTGAGCCTCCATGAGCAGAGCTCCACCAGAAGCTGGGACCCCTCGCTGCTGCACACGTGCCTCACAGGGCACAGGACTGGCAGAGAACGTGCAAAAGTGATTCTTCTGTAAGAGCGAAAGGAAGATGCCCATCAATTAATTGGCATTCATGGAAAGTATAAGATATGGTTCCATCCAAAAGTCAGCTGGCCAGATGAGGACAGAGCCTTGATCTAGCACTAAAGCAAGGGACCGACAACCTTCTAAAGGTTTTCTGCCAAGTTTCAGATCATTTTCTTCTCTGCTACGAGGGAAGGAAAGGCGATGCCTGATGTTGACTCAAAAAAGAAAAGAAAAAAAGTGGTTAGGGAAAGTGCCTGAAAACAATACTTTCTGTTTCTTTTTTTGTATTCACCTTTTATAAGCCTGGTCTCAGAGGTAAGGAACCCTCTCGCCAAGGCAGGAGATGTAAGAGACATAGGTTCGATCCCTGGGTTGGGAAGATCCCCTGGAGGAGTGCACAGCAACCCACTTCAGTCAGTATTCATTCCTGGAGAATCCCCATGAACAGAGGAGCCTGAAAGGCTACAGTCCCTAGGGTCGCGAAAGAGCTGGGCGTGACTTAGTGACTAAACAATGTGTTTATAAGCCTAAAATGGTGAAACTGACTCAATCTTAGAAATGCAAGAGGGTCTATAACAGGAGCAAGTCTAGTGACACAGCTATCACGTATAGTAGGGACACATTGCCAAGTTGTGCTGTGTTCACCATGTTTGCTTATTTTTAAAATTTTTGGCTCAACCCAAAGCATGCAGGACCTTAGTTCCCAGACCAGGGATTGAACCCACATCCCTGGCATTGGAAGGTGGACCCTTAACCACTGGACCACCAGGGAAGTCCCAACCAAATGTATGTTTTCAACAGAACTGCACATGAAAGAAACAGATTTTAATAACTCTCTGAAACTAAACTGGGCAAATAAGCAAGGCAAAGGAACTGATTTTACGAATCTGTGAGCTTCCAAGCATTCAATTAAGAAGAAATATCAAATTGCCTACAATTTCGTATCAGTAATATAATAGCATGAACCTGATTTTTGGCAATTTTCCAAGGTAATTTTTTAAGAGACATCATAAATGTTCAGAAGGAATAACTGATACGCTCTCCAGCATGAGGAAAGAAAGTAGCAGAAAGGTAATGTGTTGATCATCTGTTTTTTTGAAATTTGGCCCCAAACAAAAAGAAAGCATGGGGATATTTAAAATTTCTGCTTTCTTTTTCTTGACTCTGTATTGCTCTTTTATTTGACCCAAAGACATTTGGGAATGAAGAATATTTTGCACAGTCCTATGGACTTAGGATGGAAGAGAAGAGTTTGAAAGAAGAATGGGCAGCTACCAAAAGTTGGGAAGGGGGAGCTTTCCTGGTGGTCCAGTGTTGCAGGGGGCCTGAACTGGATCCCTGGTCAGGGAACTAGATCCCAGAGGCCACAGCTAAAAGACCCTGCATGCCACAAGGAAGAGAGAAGATCCCAAGTGCCTCCACTAACTCCCGGTGCAGGCCAGTTAGAAATAAATGAGCATGAACGAACCGGGAGCTGGGTGATGGAAGAAATGCTCCCCAAGATCTGTCTCAAACTCTGAACTTGAACTAGGAATTCTCAACCGTGGAGTTGTCTATAGATGTCTACAGCTGTCAAAGAGAGAGTCGCAAAGGAAAAGGGAGGTGGGGAGAGAAAGGATAAAAGATACAGAGAGAAATTACAAAGAAAGAAGGGGAAAACCCAAGATGAAAGAAAGGAAAGAGAGAGGACAGGTAGAGAAGGGAGCAAAGGAAAGTGGAGAGAAGAAAATGGAAATCTTGTGGGAAAGCAGCCTGCTTAGAAGATAGGAGGGCTGGAGGGATTTTATTTCTTCCAGGCGTGACCAAGCCAGTTGCCAACAATTTACAGTAGTTGAATTTTTAAGATTTTTCTTTGTGTATGTGTGTGTTTCTTGGAAATTGAGTTCAACAAAGGAAACCCAAACTTATTTTGACAAATGCATCATTAAAAGAAAAAAAAGAGTATTCCATTAAAGATGATGTGGTACATATATACAATGGAATATTACTCAGCCAGGGAAAGAAACAAAATTAGGTCATTTGCAGAGACATGGATGAACCTAGAGTTCTGTCATACAGTGTGAAATAAGTCAGAAAGAGAAAAGCAAACATTGTATAATATTGCTTATATATGGACTCTAGAAAAATGGTACAGATGAACCTATTTGCAGGGCAGGAATAGAGGTGCAGTCACAGGCAACAGGCATGTGGACACAGGAGGGGAAGCGGCTGGGATGAACTGGAAGATTGGGATTGACATAATCCATTGCCATGTCTGAAATACTAGTGGGAACCCTCAGTATAGCACAAGCAGGCAGCTCAGGGCTCTGTGATGGGACGGGGTGGGGTGGGAGGGAGGCACACGATGGAGGGGATATATGTATACATACAGCTGATTCACTTGATTGTACAGCAAAAACTAATACAGCCTTCTAAAGTAACTATATCCCAGTAAACTAAACCAAAAAACAGTATTCCAAAATACACTGAACACCTGAATTATTTAACATGGCCAAAAAAACCTTCAGTTCCCAGTCTTATGTCATGAGATGATCAACTTATAATAATTTGCGATTTAAAGCAATGTCATTTTTAAGAAAATACATAAAAGCTAGCGGCATAAATGGAAGCCAGATTGTAATAAGTCCGAATGAAGGGGAGCTTTTCCTCGTTTGCTTTATTTTCTCCTTCAAATTCTTTACATTTCTATCTACTAGTAGCTCTACTGTTGCTAAGAACCACACACACACACACACACGCACACACACACAGACACTCCCATACACTTTAGTAAGTGCACACACACAGCTGTTTCGAAAAGAAGGCAGCTAATGTGAGTCACTGCATTAGTAAGTATCTGTGAGTTTTTATCATACCTCCCTGACTATGTGACTGAGTGTGTGGTATGTCTCTGTGTGTATGTACACAGAATCTTAACAATAGCATATTGTATGCACCTTAAAGAAACTTTGGAATTCAAAATAGGAAGCAGATTTATTAGGCTGGTGTCTTTGGGGAGCTTTCTCTTATGAAAGAGGGAGAAAGAAATATAGCATTTGTCACCCATGTCTTAGCCTCTGACAGTAAGGAATTGTTCGTGCAATCTAGTTTCAATTGTCCTAAGCAGTAAGATTTCCTTTGTTCCATTTGGGGAACCAGTTTCATAAATAACTCCTTCTGCATTCAAGGAAATATTTTCTGACATTCAGGGCTAGAGCCTTTCCTTTATTTACCCATTCCCAATTATATTTTCAGAACTCTCTGCAAAAATTATTGAATCTATCTGGTTAGGGATGATAACAGTAAATGAACCACCAGAGACTTTTCTATTTTAATATGTGTTTCCTGGAATAACACAAAGGGATTTTGATTAGATGGAAATGCAGTACAAGTAGGGAGTGTGTTCATTTTCAGGTTTCACACGAAAGAGCCCTGTGTGAGCACTGATGAAATCCGAGATGGGAAGATTTTGGGTTGGTCCTTGAGGGGAGAGCCTAGACAACAGCTGTGACATGGCTCCATGTTTGAGTAAATGCGTCCTGAGATAGTGAATTCCTGACTATTGGTGAGAAACCACAGTTACTTGCCTGATGTTTATCCTTAGCTCTGCTTCTGCTTCTGTCTCTTTTGGACAATAATATAAAAGTTTTACAAGTTTTTAAAAATTAATTTTTATTGGAGTATTTGCTTTACAATGTTGTATTAGTTTCTACTGTACGGCAAAGTGAGTCAGCCACAAATGGCCCCTCTTTTTTGGATTTCATTTCCATTTAGGTCACCACAGAGCACCGAGTAGAGTTCCTGGACTGTACAGCAGGGTCTCACGAGTTGTCTGTTTTATACATGGCAGAGTTTCTATGTCAGTCCCAATCTCCCAATTCATCCCAGCCCCTTCTTCCCCCCGTGCTGTCCATATGTTTCTTCTCTGTGTCTATGTCTCTATTTCTACTTTGCAACTAAGATCATCTATACCATTTTTCTAGATTCCACCACCGCATATGTGTGTTACTGTACAACATTTTTTTTTTTCTTTCTGATTTACTTCACACTCTATATGACAGTCTTTAGGTCCATCCACATCTCTACAAACTTTCAACAGACAACTGCACTTTTAAAATTATTAGAGCTAAAGTACATTGATAATTTCGGTATGTTTCTATTTAGAAAAATCTAATGTAGTGGGTACACAGAGAATGTTTCAATTATCTAATCTAAATCACCTTTCAGAAATAAATGAGGCTGAAAATGAAAACTTTTTAGACTTTTCTGGAAAAGGATTTTTAATCAAGTAATGTTTTTCGAGAACTTTACAAAATTTTATGAAGTAATATTTATCAAGAACCCCTTAACCTTTAACCTCAAATTCCTCTGATAAGATGTTACTATAAAAATGACAATCATGAATGCACCCAAACATTAGTATATTTTGTAGGTATATTTATCATTGAAAACTAATGCTATTGAAACACTCAACATAAAAGGATCAGTTAAATGAATAGTGGTGAATCATTTAACGGAATATTATAAAAATATTTATATTATAAAAATATTCATCACTTAATGGAATTTTAAGTGGGCTTCCCGGTGACTCAGTGGTAAAAAAGAATCTGCCTGTCAATTCAGGAGATGTGTTTTGATCCTTGGGTCCAAACCTCGGGTCAGGAAGATCTTCTGGAGGAGGAACTGGCAACTCACTCCAGTATTCTTGCCTGAAAAATTCCATGGACAGAGGAGCCTGGCGGGCTACAGCCCATGGGGTCACAAAGACTCAATCATGGCTGAATGAGCATTCAAAATGCAATATTATAAACATATATATGATCAGTTATATTTCAAAAATATTCACTGACATGACAATACTCATAATACAATCTTAAGTTTTAAAAAGTCTCCTGAATATGATACAGATTTTAGAATATGTACCCCATATGTGTTTATTATACTGATAACGGCTGAAAGCCCAGCTGGAAGTTCAGTCGGTGACTCGCAAAAAGAACAAATTTTCTTTTACACAAGCGTATGTGGACCAGAGCCCAGAAGATGATACAAACAACTTATTTTCTTCCCTGTAAAGTTCACTTTCCAATTATAGTGAGTCTACTTGGAGGGCAGCTAATATTTCCTTCACATCTGAGAATCCCGTCTCTTAATTTTTCTCTTCTCCCACTGGAAGTCCTGCTGCGGCGTCCTAGACTGGCTCTTGTTTTTCTGGATGTTATACCTGGCTCATCCTGAAGAGGGAGCACCGCGATGCTTGGGAGGGCTTTAGGTTTCATAAAAAATTCTTGGGAGGGTTAAGAATAAATCGTTCACAAGATGAAAAAACATTTCTTTTTGCTAATATTGACCATCCCTAGCTCACCCAGGTGTGAGGTGCACAGGTAAGAAAGAAGAGGAAAAAGTGAAGAAATAATACTCAAAATATTCTGAGTGATTGTACTTGGGTTTGGGGATTCTGGGTGACATTCGTTTACTTAGTTTTACTTTCCTTTATCTTCAGGTTTTTCTAAAATGAATATTTTTTCATAACCGTACAGTTTTTTTTCTTGAAAAGATTCTTTCCATTGGAAAGAGAATATATAAACTTTTCAACTGCAAAATATCCATAACATTAGCCTCAGTCTATCTCAGTGTTCAGATACCTAACTGTATTAGTCCAGTTATAGATGCAAGCAAACTTTCTGACTAGCAATTAAAATTAAAAAGAGCATCAACAAAAATATCCATCCCAGAAAGAGTCTGGTTAACAGTATTCACATTAGCTTCTAAATTAAATATGGATGAGATATTTTCTCTTGATTCATTCCATTTGTTATTACAACTGAGTAATAACAAACTATATTCATCTACAAATTTTGTCAAGAGGATATTATTTTAGGATCAAAGTAAACCCTTTGGCGACATTTCAGATTCCAATTGTGTGAGGCAATTGGATTTTGGAGAAGCAATCATGTTATTATGCTACTAGTTAATATTGAGTCTCTCTTGGGAGTTGCAGAAGAGTGACTTCCGAACACCAACAATCGTGCTGGTCCACACCCCTCCCACAACACCATGGACAACCCTGGCCTGTAGTTCTACAGGAAACACTTGATCATCATTTAAATATTGATGCTTAAAGTATGGAATTCAATAGGTTACATACAACCATTTTGAGAACATGTTTTAAAATTTAAGGTAACAATATAAGCTTTGGGGTGCAGACCTTTTAAAATATCACTTGTTGTGACTGAGCCGAAACAGAAATATTTGTTTTGCTAGTTAGGTCGTTACTGTTTCATCTGCTTTACCACTGCCCTGGGAAATTCAAAGTCCCAAATGGTTCAACTATGACCAACACTTGGGATTCACTCTTTTTTTTTTTTTTCCAGCACACTAAAGCAGTGTGAATTCAACCCAGTGATAAATGTGCCTTTCTCCTTCCAAAGCATCATCTGTACCAGATTGTACAATTTGGCATCTGCCTTGACAACTCTAGCAAGCAATCATTTTGACAGGAGACCATCTGTGTTAAACAATATGCACAGTATCTACGTAAAACAGAGAGGGAACGAAGTACCTAGGAACAGATAATTATCTGAAATGACCTGGGAGATTGGTATTTAGAGTCTCAGGGGAGAATATATGCCAAGAGTTGAACATCTGGGACAGATTCCTTTCTAGAATGGTTTCAGGGACAAAGATTCTCCCTTGAGGAGTGAAATGATGAGAATGAAATATTTAATAAACAACTACCACCCCTGGATTAAGAAGCTGGCTCTAACCCTTTCTCTTCCATTAACTAATTCTGTTTCTTGGGGTAAGCCACTTAACCTCTTGGTATCCTGTTCCCTTTTCTGTCTTCCCTAGCTGTGTGTTTCCTTGCGTAAGTCACTTAGCATTAGTTTGTCTATATAATGAACTTCACCATTTCTGGGAATTGTTTCTCCCTCTCTTCCATGAACTGCCCCAGCTCCATGCCAAACAATAACCTCGTCCCCTCCCACACTGGCTAAAATTCATTGCTCCAATCAGATTTTTTCTCTTGTGTTTGGAATAAGGACTAAAAGATTCCAACTCAGAATTGTCTGTCATTTCTCTTGGACTGGCATAAATTTAAGATCTCTTGGCAGCAGCGATTTTTCATAGTATGTATAAGGAAACTGAGAAAACAGTTCTGGACAAAACAGATCAAAGGAGATGAATAGGCAAAGAGAAAAAAAGAAAACTCAGGTGGTTCACTTGTTCGCAAAGTCTAGCTTTACTCTTCTCCCTGGATTTTAGGAGAAATTCTAGTATTCTTACCATTCATTCCTTTTTTTCCCCCTTAAATTAGTTTGTCACTTGCAACAAAGGGAAAGCCAAATAATAGGAGTTTGGTATCTGATTTGCTCCTATCTTTAAATGGATGTATCGCTTATAAATCTGTGGTTCTCAATGAGAAAAACAAATGATCCTATACGAAATCAGCATGCTAAATTATATGAGCTCCGTCATTCCATCCTGTTCTAACTTTCTGTTTATAATTTTGTTTCTATGAAGGTTAAAGTTTTGATTGTGGGTAGAGAGGAATACAAAGACAATTATCCATCATCTCTGTCTTTATGGAAGGGTGATAGGACATTCACACACACAAATAAAGAACCTTTCAGCTCTTGATGCCAGCTCTGAAAGAAACAAGAGCAGGGAGCGTCTGCTCCATTCCAACTTTACTACATGATTCTAAGTTCTCACGTAGGTCTAATTGTGCCTTTAGTAATATCAGAAATTGCAAATGAAAAATATAATCTAAATGAGTATTTTTTTATTCCTTTGCAGCTGGCAAGACTTGACTTGTTCAGATCTAGAACTGGCTTTGGTGGAAGAATGAACTGTCTGGTGGTTGTAATAAGACGCCTGCCCGAGGTGGGTCTAATTGCTTACAGCCAGTAGGAACTTAAAGACAATAGCCAAGCTCAAGACTGAATGAATAATCAAAGGCTTAGTGATAGCCTTTGAAGGCAGGACCCCCTGGTACAGTTCATCTGGTTACTTTCTTTTCTGTCCATTTTCAATCTCCTGCCTTAGTCTTTGCTTGTGTAGTTTCTCCTGTGCTGCATGATTCCTGTTCTATGAGTATACTTTTCAACTTTATCTACGGAAGGAAGCTTCTGGTCTACTTGATCAAACAGTGACTGTTCCCTCTCTGAATTCAAAGTATTTGATTTTAGCCTCGTTCATTTGAAAATAATGTGGTATTTTGTGAGGATACTGCTAGCTACTCTAACAAATCAATTCCAAAATTTCAGTGGCTTCACCCAAGAGAAGCTTATTTCCCTGGCGGCCTAGTGGTTAAGACCCCAGGCTTCCAATGCAGGAGGAGTGGAAACTACGATCCCGCATACCTCGTGGCATGGCCAAAATAAAGACAGAGAAAGAGAGAAGCTTATTTCTTATTTATGACACAGTGGGAGTTTAGGGCCATTTGATGTCTTCTCCAAAAGGTGATTCAGGAACCCAGGTTCCTGCCAGCATTCTTTCCTATGTGATGTCCCAAGGCCTCAGAGTCTTCCGTATCCATCCAACAGAACAGACAGCCAAGAACCTCAGTCTAGAAGTGATAACCTTGCACCTTTCTTATATTCTACTGGAAAAGAACTGGTCACATAGCCTCATCTGCAAGTATGATGAGAAATGTAGTTCCTGGCTGGATTCTGTCTTCTGAAGAATTTTGGTTACCTGAATTGGATTTGGGTTGATGGTTACCTGTCTTTTCCACGTGTTTCTTGTACTTCAATTCTTCTCTATTAGCTATATGTCTCGTTCTAGGTATTAATATTCTTGACGGCGAGGCAATAATTTTTATCTCCCATAGCATGTAATACACTACCTTGAGCAATTTGTTCTGATTTAATGTTTCTTGATTGGCTTGTACTCAATGAAGAAAATATTGAAAAATTGCAGTGGTACCAAATTTCCCCAAAGTGCCAGGACATTATTCTGTTATCTGGCTTGATAAAACCTGGAAATGAATAAATAGAATGGAAACATTCTCTTTAAATGTGGCATTGTGCCTTATTCAACAATATTTTAAAAATTTATTTTAATTGGAGGCTAATTGCTTATATTTATTTCACAAACATTTATGGGGCAACTGTAGTATGTACAACATTATGCCAGATGCTTTGGCAAAGGAGATAAATATCTCAGAGCTCTTGACCATGAGAATCTACAGTAAGATGGATGAGAAAAAGTCAATTATGAATGTACAGGCTGACAGAAGCACAGAAATAGACGCTCAGAATGGAATGAATTTGATGAACAGAGCACAGACAGGAGGTCTCTCACTTTACAGGCTCTTTTAACAGGAGCTCTAGATAGAAGCCATGAGCTCATTCTTCATCATGACCAGTTACTAATGAAAAAAAAAAAAAAAGATTGGCATAGCACAATATCAAACACTCTTGGGTATATCATATTGTTTTTCTCTACTACAATCTTTTGGGAAGATTAAAAAACCAAGGTTCCAGGGAGCAAAGTGAATTCCCTAAGATAAATAAATGGTGAAGGTTGGAGTTATCCCACTATTAGAATAAATTTGTTCTTGTGTATTAGATACTTTCTTCAAGCTTTATATTTTTTAGTACTTGGAAGTAAAGAGTCCCAGGGAGACAGCCAGTGATCTAAATACATCTCAGGATCCTCAGAGCCTGTCACCTTGTAGGTGCTGAAGAAATAAGAGTCTTAATGAATGGATGGATTGGCATTTTGCAAAGCTGCATGTGTCAGTTTAAATCACGAGGGGACCATTACTAACTTGTTCTTTTCAGTAGGTGTACTAACTAGTAACTTGATTATACACTTCCATGCAGGTTCCAAAACATGGGGAATAGAATTAGGGTGCCAACTTACTAGCCATTCTTTGACAATAGCAACAGTTCTGAATGAGACAGAGTCCTTCAGTGAGACTGTGGAGAGCAGGGTTCACAAAGCAGTGTGGGGTCCACCTTGATTCCAGACCAGCTTGCCAATAAGAGAATGAAGCTCGTGTACAGCAGTGTTGCAGCTACATCTACTGGACTTCGTGTAAATCACACTTAGACTTTCAACAGAAATATTCAAAGTGTGACAATCTAAGAACACTAAAAATTTTCATGCCGATCCATCCTTCTCTTTAATGATCTGAACTTACACATGTGGAAAATAAGATAACTTCCTATGGAAAAAAAGAGTCATAAAAGGTTATCTTACTTTCCGCATGTGTAAGCATAGTTCCTCATGTGGCAAAGAAATTATTTAACATTAAATGTTCAATTTGAGACCAAGAGACAGTAAAGGATGTTTCTATTTTTGCCGCCCAAAGCAAGAGTGAAATCACTGATACTATAGAAATGCAAAAACATCGGAGCCTGATGCTTTGCAGAGTATATCTGTGAAGTATACTCACCTGCAGAGTAATCAGTGTCTCTTTTCTTCTGGTTCAAAACGAAAGGTGAAATTTAATCTTCAGTGAGAATCCTGGGGAGGGTTCTCATTTTGAAGTTCCACATGCTACCCTCAGCCGCAACTCAGTCTGTGCTTTTTCTTTTCCTCTCTTTTTCCCCCTCTTTCTTTCTCTTCCAGATTCTTCCACCCCCACTGCTCTCCCTGTGCCCCCATAAACCTCAGGCAAACTGTAGCCATAAACAGCTATACCAGCCACAGCATCTTGGATTCGTTAAAAGCTTTGCAGATGAGCTCAAACTCATTTTTCATTTTATTCCTGAAGTCATCAGATTCAAGCTTGTCACATTTTCTGGACACAAAGCTCCAGGCATGTTTTATTCATTATCTGTTCTCATCTTTGAGACAAACACCTGCAATCCATTTTAGAGTTGGGAGACGTTTCTGAAGTTTCAACCTACTGTGCATAGGTTTTTGCCTCTTTCCTTGGGCCAAGAATTCCCATAGCAGTGTTTCATCCCAGCTACTCAGTGGACCTTCAAAGTCCTAGGGCCAGCAGTTCACAGGGGTGTTATTGTTGTTCACATTTGAGGACAAATTGAAATTAAAACAAAAAAAATAATTTATTAACCTTTCACATCATATGACTTAAGTTTAAACCGTTTTCTCAAAATGGTTGAGAATAAGGATAGGGAAACAAAGGTAAGTTATACTGAATTAAGGGCTGCTGGCTCAATTACTGTTTTAGCCGACTACGTACCACCTCACAACCATGTGACCATTAGTGGCAAAGCATTGGGCTGCCCAATATTCGAGCATCAAGCCTGGCTTTGTCAAGACGTCCAGTTAGCCGTGGACATTTGCTCTATTTCTCTGCCTTGGTACACCTACTGCTGAAGGAGGAAATTGTAAGCTGATCAATCCTTTGCAAAGGAGAGTGAGTGGGATGAACAGAGAAAGCAGCATCAATATATATACATGACTGTGTGTAAATGGATAGTTAGTGAGAAGTTGTTGTATAATGCAGAGAGCCTGGTCTGGTGCTCTGTGATGACCTAGAGGGGTAGAATGAGGGGAAGGGCAGGAGGTTCAAGAGGGAAGGGTTAGATGTACTATTATGGCTGATCGTGTTGTTTTATGGCAGAAACCAAAACAACATTGTAAAAATTAAAAAGCAAACAACAAAAGGTGGGGGAGGGAAAGGCCTTCATCAAGTGCTTAAAGAGATTCCATGATACAGACTGTGGATCCTTTTTAGAATGTTTAGAGTAAGAACGTGAGGGAACGTGTTCTAAAACTAGATGATATGGCAAATTGGTGAAAAAGGAAACATACCTCAAGTATCCTGATTCCTAGTCTATTGATCCTAGGAGAATAGAATTTAAATTGTTGAAGTCATTCAGGATATTAGAGGAACATCAAAATTGGTCTAAAGTTTAGAGAGAACAGTGAACATAGGCTAGCAAATTCGATTCCAACTTTGTCTATATGTTTATCTTGGTATCATGTAACAAAGCTGTGTTTAACTAACTAGCTAAGTAACTAACTAAAGATATAAATAAAAGGTGAAAGGCCCCCAGAAGTTTAAGTGCAAATTATTTGCACAAAGAATTTTATGGGAAAGTGAAGTTGGAAAACAACATATCCTCTTCTTTTCACAGAAAAACGTATAGAAGTGCTATGTCCAAAATCAAGTGATCAGTCAGATAATAACCTGGACACTGGACCTGGGACCCCTTATAGAGTCATATTACTTCAGAGGGATAGAATATTTGGCAAGCAACACACAAGGATGGGAGCTGAGCCAGGTACAAAGGATTGTTTTACTCCATTCCAATCTTGCTGTCTTGTGACCACATGCTGGACAACATCAAATTCCTCCTCACTGCCTGTTGGTAGGATAGCCATCATGCCCTAACACAGACTATGCCTTCCCAGAAATGGCTAATCTAAAGAGAACCAGTCATATCATAGATATTTAGTGAGAGCACATGTTGGGATTTTAAGGTATACAAACATGTCTGAGATATAATCTCTCATGACTAGGAATTTACAATCAAGTTGGGAGAAACAGCAGTTCCCGAGAATTTAAGCAACAGCAGAGAAGGAGCCACCATCCACGTTGGTGATGACAATAACAAAAGAGCACAACAAGCATAAAATACAGAGGTTCAGAGGAGGCTACCTATGGACTAGAAGGGTTGAGACCACGTCTCAAAGGAGAATCTTAAGTTGGGTATTGAAGGATGGGTAGGAGTTGCATGGCAGAAGTAAATCCAGTTGTGGTAATGAACAGAAAAAAATCTCCGTTGCAAGAAAAGTCATAGATGGGAACAAAAAAGCCATCTGGCTGGATTCAGTGGTTCAGACACACATGACTATGTTCACTCTTACACGAAGCCACTTAGATCAACAGAGCTGCTGGTTTGCTGCAGAAATTCGCACTTACTCCTCCCTGACTCTTTTTAATTTATTGTTCTAATCATGGGGTGTAATAACAGCCAAGTCATAGGAGGATGGTGCTGTGACAGGATAATGGGCTCCGGCTTTGAAAATAATGTCTCAGTTTCTCCGAGGCCTCTTCTTTGGCAGCAGGAGACCATTAGCTTGTCACGTTGTCTAGCCCTATTGACATTATCTTTTAATTGCCCTTGAAGACCCATCTCCTAGGCAGCATGTCTGAGATTTTCAGAGCACTGGGCTTTTTGGACTGACATCCCAATCCATTTTATCATCTTAACTTCAGAAAATCTAAGGAGCAAGGAAGATTAAAGGCTTTTACGAATGGAGAAGAGCATTATGGGAAGATGTAAGAAAGGCTATATTCATGATAACAATTAAAGACAAAATGAAGTGGCAAGACAAGCAAGTTATTCTGCAAGAATTCTAGGAACAGATGTGTGTGAGTGTGGCTATATGTAAGGATAAGGATCCCATGTTAAATAGGTTGGTCAAGACAAAAGTCAAATTTCTAAGCTGAATATTTTTATAGCTTTGTATGTGGCATAATTAGAGATGCAGAATGCTGCCAAATCCTGGCATATTTGCTCTGTCCTCAACTTTTCTTGTGAGACAGAGCTACATGTCTGGGTGGTCCCTTCTGTTGGCTCTGTTCTTTCTGTCAAGTGTCTGAAGTGTTATTATGCCCAGGAGGTTGGCCAGCTGTTCCCTGTATCTCCTGAGGACAAAATAAAGTAAATAAGCTTAAAGCATATGAAGAAGCTGGAGAAGAATGTAGGGGTTGGTAATTTCATAGGCTAATGAGTAAGGAGTCTTCTAGCTATTTTGGGGAAGGGTTGGAGATTTCCAGGAATTGGGCCGCTACCCACTTTTTGGTCTTAATGGTTGACCTCAGAACTGTCATGACGCCTCTGGGTGTGTCCTTTAGCTTACTGATGTGTTACAGTGAGCATATGGGTGTGTGCATGCTCAGTCACCTCAGTCCTGTCTGGCTTTCTGTTACCCCATGGACTGCAGACTGCCATGCTCCTCTGTCCACAGGATTCTCCAGGAAAGAATACTGGAGTGGGTTGCCATTCCCACCTCCAGGGAATCCTCCTGACCCAGGGATCAAACCCACGTCTCTTGCATCTCCTGCATTGCAGGCAAATTCTTCGCCGTTGAGCCACTGGGGAAGCCTGCATTGAGCATATACTGAGACTCAAGATGTAGTAGAAGTTGACTCACCCGCCATCTTGGACCTATTTGGTTTTAATCACTTACATCATATCTATGGCTATGTCATTCTTTTAAAGATTGTGCCCTTCCCCCTTCCCTCCTGTTTCAGGCGTAGTCTGGTCAGAAACCCCTAAGCATGTGGGGGATCAGGGTAGACTTTCTTCCAACTGAGGCAGTCACTGGTGGGGTGGGCTGTCTCTGGATTTGCAACAGAAAAAGGGAGAGATGCTATCACTTACATGGGGAATCTAAGAAGGTATAATACACGTGAACTTACTTACAAAATAAGAAGAGACTCAAAGACTTAGAGGATGAACTTATGGTTGCCAGGGTTTAAGGATGGGGGGAAGGGACAGATAGGGAGTTTGGGATGGACATGTACACACTGCTATATTTAAAATGGATAACCTACAAGGACCTACTGTAGAGCACAGGGAACTCTGCTCAACGTTATGTGGCAGCCTGGATGGAAGGGGGGTTTAGGGGAGAATGGATATATGTATACGTATGGCTGAGTCCCTTTGCTGTCCACCTAAAATGAGCACAACATTGTTAATTGGCTATAGTGGAAGTTACTCAATCATGTCTGACTCTTTGTGACCCCATGGACTGTAGCCTGCCAGGTTCCTCTGTCCATGGAGTTCTCCAGGCAAGAATACTGGAGTGGGTAGCCAGTCCCTTCTCCAGGGGATTTTCCCAACCCAGGGTTTGAACCCAGGTCTCCCACTTTGCAGGTGGATTCGTAATCGGCTATACCTCAATACAAAATTAAAAGTTTAAAATAAATAAATATGCAAAAAAACACAAAAAAAAGCAAGCAAGAAAGGGGGGATGCTGTAGGGAATTCAAGACAGAGTGGGAGGTGGACCCAGTGTCCTTTAAGGTCACTTCTCTCCAATTTCAGGCCTAGGAGTCAGCCTTCCTCATCTTCCTGGCAGGGAGCTTTCCCTGGAGATCAGCAGTTAAGAAAATGAGCTCTGTATAAATACATCTGTGTCCGTGTAAGGTCCCAGGACACGGTCATAGTGACACCAGGGCTGTTCTTTGGGGATGCAGTCCTCCCCATCCTGGCTCTGAGAGCCGTGGTTCCTCCCCCCTCACCCTCATCCCCCCCACCCCGCCACATTTCCAGCTCACAAAAGCATCATGGCTGCCAGGCTCTGATTAAAGGCCTCCATGGGGCCAGCACTTGCAGGCTGTCTTCTTTCCCTCCAGCCCCACCCTCCCCTACATTCCAGTGTCCCCTCCCTCTTCCTGTTATTGTCCTGTTCCTTTCTGATAAGATTGCATTTGTCCCCCGAAGAGGAACGTTTCTTTCCTGTACGTTAATAGTTTTCAAAGGCACACTAATGAAAAGATCTCTATCCTAACACCAGATAATTTATACTAAGTGTTAAAGGACCTAGAGGAGGAGAAGGCCTGATTCTCCTTTAATCACTTAGGAAACATTTGACAGACAATCACCAAGCTTGTAACTCTGGTTTCCAAATGCGGTTTTGTTTTGGCTACAGGGAAAGGAATTGCATTTTACAAGCTAGAGTTAATGGTTCAGCTAGAAAGGAGAGTCAGAAGATGTGGGTTCTGAAGTTAACTTTGCTACTGTACTTAGAGGCTCACATATGGTTGGCTGGCAAGTTCCTTCTTATTTGGGCTTCTCAAGTGGCTCACTGGTAAAGAATCTGCCTGCAATGCAGGAGATGCAGTTTTGATCCCTGGGTCAGGAATTTTTCCCTAGAGAAAGAAATGGCAACTCACTCCAGTATTCTTGCCTGGAAAAGTCCCATGGACAGAGGAGCCATGGACAGAGGGCTAAGTCCATGGGGGTGGCAAGAGCTGGGCGCGACTTAGCGACTAAAACCATCCATTGCCACCACGCTTTTACTTACTTCAGCTTCCTTGTTTGTGACATGGGGGCCGTCTATGTACTTCAGGGTTCTTGTGAGGGTTAGTGACATAGCCTGTCCACCATGCTTTTTAAGTGGAGAATATCAATATAAGGTAGTTTGATCATATAAATATGTACATTGTGACTCAAGTTGAGATGCATGAACTCTAGGAAACAGGTCCCATAAAGGGCCTGTTTGTGAAAGTCAGCATCATCTTTGTCCTCCAGCCCGACTCCCAGTCTGTCAAACTTCGTATAAAAACGTTGTAGAAGTCTGCTCAAGCCCTACTACGTGGAAAGCTGTCCTTAGCAATCTACTGTAGAGCACATGGAATGCTGCTCATTGCTGTGTGGCAGCCTGGATGGGAGGGGATCTGGGGGAGAATGGACACATGTAAATGTATGGCTGGGTCCTTTCTCTGTTCACCTGAAGCTATCACAACATTGTTAACTGCCCATAGTAGCTAGAATGTTAGTCGCTCAGTCCTGTCTGACTCTTTGAGACTCCATGGATTGTAACCTGCCAGGCTCCTCTGCCATGGGATTTTCCAAGCAAGAATATTGTAGTAGGTAGCCTTTTCCTTCTCCGAGGGATCTGCCTGACCCAGGGATCAAACCCAGGTCTCCTGCATTGCAGCCAGATTCTTTACTGTCTGAGTTTCAGGGAAGCCACCCCTTCTCCAATACAAAATAAAAAGTTAAAAATAAGAGAAAATGGGCCTTAGAAATCATTGTACAGATGGCAAAACTGAGCCTACCCCCTCACCTCTCGAGTAATAAGAGACTCACTTAAATTGGTGCATCTTTTAACAGCAAAGTCAGCACTAGAATTCAGTGGAAACTTGAGCCACCTGGGCTGTGCTCTTTCCAGTCAAACATGCAGTTTCTCCCACCAGGAATGTGATTGCTGTGTTGCCCTTTAAAGACATGTTAGATATAAACTGAATAAACCATGGACTGACTATGGATTCCCTAGCATGAAAGCAAAGGGCTTAGATGCAAAGTTACAGCCCTTCTATTTCAAGGCTGTTGTGGATCTTCTGAGTTGTCTTCTAATCTGTCTTCCTGTTTCTCTTGGCTCTGCTGACTTACCCCTCTCTTTGCCCTGAGTCCCTTGGCTGGCTAACTTACCAGAAATTGCGCTGGAGGGCAGTATTTTGGTTTGTTATCAGTGGTTCAGAAAATCTGACACCCCTTAGTGCAATGGCAAACCTGTCAGCCTACCTAGAAATAAGAGAAAATTATTTCCATAGAAGCCATAAGAACATACGGAAAAGCCATTGATTCGTATGAAAGTGAGGATGGAGACACAAAAGACTTAAGAATTCTCAGGGGAAAGAAGGGTCTAACACAGTGGTGCTCTAACCTGGATGCAAATTAGAATCATCAGTGGAGTCTGTAAAACTTTCTGATGCCCAAGTTCCACTCTAGATGGGTGGCTGACGAACATCAGAAACACTTGGAGGGCTCCTTAACACAGATTTCTGGGCCCCACCCACAGAGTTTCTGATTCGATGGGTCTATGATGGGGTCTGAGGATTTTCAGACATTCCTGAATGATGGTGTGTTGCTGGTCCAGGGGTCTCATTTTGAGAGACACATCTCTAGACCAATTATTATCATTGTTTCTAGGGACAGGATCCAGACATATGTACTTTTTTAACGTCCATGGGTGATTCCAGTGTGTAGCCAAATTTGCTAATTACTGATGATACAGGGCAATGCAGATTCTAGAACAAGTAGGTATGGTGGCCCATTCACAATTCTGATCTTCTCAAGTGGGTGTTGTCCTGAATCTTTTCAGGAGAGCGTGTCATTCTGGTGATTAGATGGGGAGGCATCTGCTTTTTTGGTATGTGCCATTCAATTGGAAAAACACTAAAAATTCATTGTGCTAAAATATTCCTTCCTATGCTTCTTTAGTCCCTTCTCCTCTCTTTAATTAGTTACCTGTTTCATAAGTTACCTGTGCTTGCTGTCTGTGCCTCAAACACATTGGAAAGGCCATTCTGAATTCCTAATGGAGGCTGGAAGGAGTGAAGGGAGAAACTGGCCACAGCTTCCCATCTTCTCCCTGTAGTCTGAGGACCTTTCTAGCTGAAAGAGAAGCATGATAGGACACTGCAACTGTGAAGTGCCAGAGGTCAATATCTTGTCCTCACGTGGTCATCAGTAGTCCTGGTCACACTGAGGAAAGCAGCATGTCTGGTAATGGGGAAACTTTGCATAAAATATGCAATAACTTCTCACCATCTGGGGCCAGTGGAATGACACCTGCAAAAATGAAATCAGTAGATACAAATTTCCATTTAGTCATTAATTGTGGTGGTGGTTTAATTCCTAATTCATGTTTTGTGACCCCATGGACTGGAGCCAGCCAGGCTCCTCTGTCCATGGGATTCTCCAGGCAAGAATACTGGAATTTATAGCCATTTCCTTCTCCAGGGAATCTTCCTGACCCAGGGATTGAACCTGAGTCTCCTGCATTGGCAGGGAGATTCTTTGCCCCTGAGCCACCTGGGAAGCCCTAGTCATTAATTAAGGGGATTTGATAGTGATTACTGATCTGTTCTATGACCAAGCTCATTTCATGCATTTTCTTATGTCATTTGATCACAGCAACCTTATGAGATAGCCATTAGCGTTCTGTTTTATAGAGAGGGGCACAAAGGTTCAGAGATAATATAATTCACCAAAGGTTATAAGGCTGGAATTCCTACTAAAGTCTGACCTAGTACACACTGAGAGCTAGAGACTTTTGTCCACAAAACAGATCAGGAGAGGAGACTGAGTATCAGCAGGGTGCTCGGGTGAGTCACGTGCAGTGGCTGGAGCCACTGTGGGTAGGGTGGCTGCTAAAGAGGCTTGAGAATGAGGTTAAGTTGGAAATAAAGGGAATGGTTCTGAAGACAGTGAAACCAACCTTGTAGTGTGGCATAAAGCCTCCATCTTAGGCTAGGATAGTTCCTGGTTAACAAAAAACTAAGCACTACAACACGAGCTTGAAAGCATTATTCACACTAGCAAAAGATATTGTTAACACGATTTAGTTATTTATGCATACACATCCACAAGTGATTTGCAAAGCCTGGAGACATGTTACAGATACTGATTTGTAACTTTATCTTTTGTTTGTTTATTTTTAAAAATCTGTTAGTAATTCAACCTGAAACGTTTGTTGATATTGATAAATATTTTTATAAAACATGGTTTTTAACGAGTGTATTTTAATACATTATATGTTTGTGCCATACTTAATAAGCTCTCTATTGTAAGGCTTTTGCTTTTATCAAGATATGCTCTTTATAAAGGGCTTCCTCAGTTCAGTTCAGTTCAGTTGCTCAGTTGTGTCTGACTCCTTGCAACCCCATGAATCACAGCACGCCAGGCCTCCCTGTCCATCACTAACTCCTGGAGTTCACTCAAATTCATGTCGGTGATGCCAACCAGCCATCTTATCCTCTGTTGTCCCCTTCTCCTCCTGCCCTCAATCCCTCCCAGCATCAGGGCTTCCTAGGTGGTGCTAATGGTAAAGAAGCCACTTGCCAATGCAGGAGACACAGGACATGTGGGTTTCATCCCTGTGTCGGAAAGATCCCCTGGAGGAGGGCATGGCAACCCACTTCAGTATTCTTGCCTGGAGAATCCCATGGATGAGGAGTCTGGTGGGCTACAGTCCACAGGGTCGCAAAGAGTTGGACAAATGTCTTAGTTTCAGATGTACAACACAATGATCCAGCTGTACACATAAATACATATCTATTCTCTTTTAGATTCTTTTCCCTTATAGGTTATTATAAAATATTGAGTATATTTCCTGTGCTATACAGTAGGTCTTTGTTGGTTATCTATTTTATATACAGTAATGTGTGTATGTTAAAATAAAATTCCTAGAAGTTGAATTGCTGGATCTTACATATGCATATTTTTAAGGTTTTTGATACCTATCACCAAATTCCTCTGCAGAAAGTTCTTTATTTTGTTAAACTAGTTTTCCACCTGCATTGTCAGAGGTCACCCATTTCTAGCAACCTTGAAAACACTGGATCTTATTACTTTTAAATACCAGTTGGATAGGTGGAAATTGATGCTCATTGAATTTCTTATTGGCATTGCATTCTCTTAGAAAAAAAAAATATTTAACCAAAGAGAATTTCTATACTGATTCATCGACTCTGTAATCATAAATTTATCAACTCTGTAATCACAAATTTTTGCTTAAATCAAAATTCAGACCTACTGACACATTTACTCTTCATGTTTCTATTCTAACTTCATCTTCATAAACTCTGGACTTTCTGAATTAGAACTCCAACATACATAGTTTGTGTTTGTGGGGGGAAGGGTTATTCCCACCCCCAAACCATGTGTTTCTGAACTAAAAAAAAAATGAATGTATTCTCCTTAGGAAAATCCACATTTCTTCTTGTCTTCATTTCTCTACCATTCTCTACCCTTCGTTAGTCACCTCATTTCCCAATTAACCCAAGCATCCTTGATTCGGGGGCTAAAAGGCGAGACTGAGGGCTGTGCAGACAATATATAATACCCCCACAAGGGCGTCAGAATTTGACAGCCTTCAATAGGTTAATTTTTCAAAGTGGTAAGCTGATATTTGTGTATAAAATGCACATCTGCAGGGTAAATGGTATTAAGTGTTGGTGAATTATGGTCTCAGCCCAGGGGTCACTTGGGCTTCAATGCTACAAGCACCTTAATGCTTTTTTGAATGAAGGCTCCACTAATTGCTTCCATATGATTCTCCCCTGGCCCCTCCCCGCAGCCCCCATCACTGTCCCCACCCCCTCCCGACTTGTGCCCTGGCATGGGAATAATGAGCTATGAAATTGTGCTGTATTGACTGGGGGCTGATGTTAGAACAGAACCTGCCATTTTCCCCGGGATTTGCTTTGACTCTTGAAGTTCAGACAGCATTGGGGGTCAAGTCCCAGAAGCCCCAAGTTCCCCCTCCCCTGCTCCCTACTCCCCATTCCTTTAAACCACTGGGACTGCACACTTACACTGCGAAGGGGCAGGCGGATCATTAATTAGCTGGGCTGTTAGGCTGTCTGCTGGGAGGGGGATCCGAGCACATTTTAAAGGGTGTGCTGGTGTGTTGGTGGGAGGAGGAAGAGGAAAGGAGTTGTAAGCATTCCCCAAACACGCTGTTGGAAGGGCCGGCCGCCTGGGTGAGGCAAACCAGTCCAGAAATTAGTCTTCTGAGATTTCATCCTCTCCATCCAGATAGCCACGCACAGCCTGAACCCCAGCAGGCTGGAAGGAGCACTGAGAGACAACTCAGGCTGGCCACCCAGACTGGAGTTAAAGTCAAGAACATAGTCAATTTGGCTAAAAGAACATCAGCAGGAGACCTGGCAATGAGCAAACATGGAGAAGCCCTGCATATATTATGCACCTACTGCACACCAGGCACTTCCATGAGCATCCCTGCCTCTACCCACTGACTCATTTAGGAGGCAGGTAGGAATGTGTCCATTCACATCAAGCTGCTTGCCCAGGATGACCACTGGATCTTAGAGCTGTCAGATCTGATTCACATTTGGATCTGCCTGGCTTCAAACCTGTGCTCTCCAAGACCATAAGCCTATGGTGTGTGTCCTGGAGTCACTCAGACCTGGGCTGGAGGCTGACCATTTCACTCAAAAACTGGGTAACCCAGAGATGCTCAGTTTTCATGTCTATAAAATGAGATGCTCTTTCTATATGCCATTTACAACTGTTGTGAGAATAAAAGAGTGAATATGAAGCAGTGAACAGAGTGTAGCGCCTGTGCAGCATTCTGAGGATGTTAGTTGTTACCAGGCATTGCTGTTTGTTGTTACTATTATTATGTTTCCTCCTAGGAACCACTCATCCAGCCACTCACATTCATTAACACTCAGTCAGTCTAGAGCTCCCCATTCTAGCCTCCCTGGACTCTAAGCCCCACTTCTTCTAGTCAGTCCAGCTTGAGAGGGCTTGGCATCTCTGAGTTCCTACAGATCCCTGTCCTATTCCCTTGGCAGTGATACACTCTGTCCTCTTTAACTGTATTATTGAACTAGCATTTTTATTTTATGGTTGTTTAATTTCCCCATGTTTATGGTCTATTCCCAACTAAATTGTGAGGATCTCTGTAGAATTCTTTGAGTTTCTTAGTGTATCTGGTTGGAAGCCATGCCAATATTGCTGCTCAAAAAGGTTTGAGAATTCTAACTTAATAAGTAGCAATTTAATAAAGAGTATAAAATCTTATGTTCAGATCAGATCAGTCGCTCAGTCATGTCCTACTCTGCGACCCCATGAATAGCAGCATGCCAGGCCTCCCTGTCCATCACCAACTTCTGGGGTTCACTCAGACTCCTGTCTATCGAGTCAGTGATGCCATCCAGACATCTCATCCCCTGTCGTCCCCTTCTGCTCTTGCCCCCAATCCCTCCCAGCATCAGAGTCTTTTCCAGTGAGTTAACTCTTTGCATTAGGTGGCCAAAATACTGGAGTTTCAGCTTTAGCATCATTCCCTCCAAAGAAATCCCAGGGCTGATCTCCTTCAGAATGGACTGGTTGGATCTCCTTGCAGTCCAAGGGACTCTCAAGAGTCTTCTCCAACACCACAGTTCAAAAGCATCAATTCTTTGGCGCTCAGCTTTCTTCACAGTCCAACTCTCACATCCATACATGACCACTGGAAAAACCATAGCCTTGACTAGACGAACCTTTGTTGGCAAAGTAATGTCTCTGCTTTTGAATATGCTATCTGGGTTGGTCATAACTTTCCTTCCAAGGAGTAAGCGTCTTTTAATGTCATGGCTGCAGTCATCATCTGCAGTGATTTTGGAGCCCAGAAAAATAAAGTCTGACACTGTTTCCACTGTTTCCCCATCTATTTCCCATGAAGTGATGGGACTGGATGCCATGATCTTCCTTTTCTGAATGTTGAGCTTTAAGCCAACTTTTTCACTCTCCACTTTCGCCTTCATCAAGAGGCTTTTTAGTTCCTCTTCACTTTCTGCCATAAGGGTGGTGTCATCTGCATATCTGAGGTGATTGATATTTCTCCCAGCAATCTTGATTCCAGCTTGTGTTTCTTCCAGTCCAGCGTTTCTCATGATGTACTATGCATATAAGTTAAATAAACAGGGTGACAATATACAGCCTTGACGTATTCCTTTTCCTATTTGGAACCAGTCTGTTGTTCCATGTCCAGTTCTAACTGTTGCTTCCTGACCTGCATATAGATTTCTCAAGAGGCAGATCAGGTGGTCTGGTATTCCCATCTCTTTCAGAATTTTCCACAGTTTATTATGATCCACACAGTCAAAGACTTTGGCATAGTCAATAAAGCAGAAATAAATGTTTTTCTGGAACTCTCTTGCTTTTTCCATGATCCAGCTGATGTTGGCAATTTGATCTCTGGTTCCTCTGCTTTTTCTAAAACCAGCTTGAACATCAGAAAGTTCACGGTTCACATATTGCTGAAGCCTGGTTTGGAGAATTTTAAGCATTACTTTACTGCGTGTGAGATGAGTGCAATTGTGCAGTAGTTTGAGCATTCTTTGGCATTGCATTTCTTTGGGATTGGAATGAAAACTGACTTTTTCCAGTTCTGTGGCCACTGCTGAGTTTTCCAAATTTGCTGGCATATTGAGTGCAGCACTTTCACAGCATCATCTTTCAGGATTTGGAATATCTCAACTGGAATTCTATCAACTCCACTAGCTTTGTTTGTAGTGATACTTTCTAAGGCCCACTTGACTTCACATTCCAGGATGTCTGGCTCTAGGTCAGTGATCATACCATCGTGATTATCTGGGTCGTGAAGATCTTTTTTGTACAGTTCTTCTGTGTATTCTTGCCATCTCTTCTTAATATCTTCTGCTTCTGTTAGGTCCATACCATTTCTGTCCTTTATCGAGCCCATCTTTGCATGAAATGTTCCTTTGGTATCTCTGATTTTCTTGAAGAGATCTTTAGTCTTTCCCATTCTATTGTTTTCCTCTATTTCTTTGCATTGATCACTGAAGAAGGCTTTCTTATCTCTTCTTGCTATTCTTTGGAACTCTGCATTCAGATTTTTATATCTTTCCTTTTCTCCTTTGCTTTTCACTTCTCTTCTTTTCACAGCTATTTGTAAGGCCTCCCCAGACAGCCATTTTGCTTTTTTGCATTTCTTTTCCATGGGGATGGTCTTGATCCCTGTCTCCTGTACAATGTCATGAACCTCATTCCATAGCTCATCAGGCACTCTATCTATCAGATCTAGACCCTTAAATCTATTTCTCACTTCCACTGTATAATCATAAGGGATTTGATTTAGGTCATACCTGAATGGTCTAGTGGTTTTCCCTACTTTCTTCAATTTAAGTCTGAATTTGGCAATTAGGAGTTCATGATCTGAGCCACAGTCAGCTCCTGGTTTTGTTTTTGCTGACTGTATAGAGCTTCTCCATCTTTGGCTGCAAAGAATATAATCAATCTGATTTCGGTGTTGACCATCTGGTGATGTCCATGCGTAGAGTCTTCTCTTGTGTTGTTGGAAGAGGGTGTTTGCTATGACCAGTGCATTTTCTTGACAAAACTCTATTAGTCTTTGCCCTGCTTCATTCCGTATTCCAAGGCCAAATTTGCCTGTTACTTCAGGTGTTTCTTGACTTCCTACTTTTGCATTCCAGTCTCCTATAATGAAAAGGACATCTTTTTTGGGTGTTAGTTCTAAAAGGTCTTCTAGGTCTTCATAGAACCGTTCAACTTCAGCTTCTTCAGCGTTACTGGTTGGGGCATAGACTTGGATTACTGTGATATTGAATGGTTTGCCTTGGAAATAAACAGAGATCATTCTGTCATTTTTGAGATTGCATCCAAGTACTGCATTTTGGACTCTTTTGTTGACCATGATGGCTACTCCATTTCTTCTGAGGGCTTCCTGCCCGCAGTAGTAGATACAATGGTCATCTGAGTTAAATTCACCCATTCCAGTCCATTTCAGTTCGCTAATTCCTAGAATGTCGACATTCACTCTTGCCATCTCTTGTTTGACCACTTCCAATTTGCCTTGATTCATGGACCTGACATTCCAGGTTCCTATGCAATATCATCAGACTTTACAGCATCAGACTTTGCTTCTATCAACCAGTTACATTGGGTATTCTTTTTGCTTTGGCTTCATCCCTTCATTCTTTCTGGAGTTATTTCTCCACTGATCTCCAGTAGCATATTGGGCACTTACTGACCTGGGCAGTTTCTCTTTCAGTATCCTATCATTTTGCCTTTTCATACTGTTCATGGGGTTCTCAAGGCAAGAATGCTGAAGTGGTTTGCCATTCCCTTCTCCAGTGTACTACATTCTGTCAGATCTCTCCACCATGACCCGCCCATCTTGGGTTGCCCCACGGGCATGGCTTAGTTTCATTGAGTTAGACAAGGCTGTGGTCCTAGTGTGATTAGATTGACTAGTTGTCTGTGAGTATGGTTTCAGTGTGTCTGCCCTCTGATGCCCTCTTGCAACACCTACAGTCTTACTTGGGTTTCTCTTACCTTGGGTGTGGGGTATCTCTTCACGGCTGCTCCAGCAAAGCGCAGCCAATGCTCCTTACCTTGGAAGAGGGATATCTCCTCACCACCGCCCTTCCTGACCTTCAACGTGGGATAGCTCCGCTAGGCCCTCCTGTGCCCTCACAGCCACGGCATGGGTTTGGTCCTCCTGGCCGCCACCCCTGGCCTTGGGCTTAAGGGCGTGGGGTATCTCCTCCCGGCCGCCGCCCCTGACCTCGGTGGGTAACTCCTCTGGTCGCTGCCCCTGACCTCGGACGTGGGGTAGCTCCTCTCGGCCGTTCCTGCGCCGTCGCAGTCTGGCACTTTCGGCCACTGCCCCTGCCCTCGGACGTGGTGGGTAGCTCCTCTCGGCTGCGCTTTAGCGTGCCCGTCGCAGCCGCCTGGTACCCCTGGATAAATTGAGTGGAGTTTGTTTTTATCTCTCCCATCACAGGTCTGGTCTGCAGTCTCTACCTTGGTCATTGCTGCTCAATCTGGCATCTAAATACTAGTCGGTATTTGGTAGGGGGATTCTCTTTTGAGATAATTATTATCTTATTTTGAAAAGATACCTTATTTTGAAAAAATGTTATTTTGAAAAAACAAAACAGAACACCTTGGTAAATGAAACAGCTCAAAAAGTGGATTCAGGGACTTCCCTGGTAGTCCAGTGGTTAAGATGCCATGCTCCCAATGCAGGGTGTGTGGGTTTCATCCCTGGTTGGGGAACTAAGATCTTGTATGTCACTTGGCCAAAAAAAAAAAAAAAAAAATTAGTTTCAGCCAGACTAAACTGTATTTGTTCTGAAAGGTTCTTTTCTCTCCACCATGGATTTGTAGCCAAACAAATAGCTGGCATTTATGTATCTTTACGCAGCACAATGTCATGCTGTATGCTTACATTTAGAGTTCTTTCAGACTCGTTTTAGAGAAACTCAACACGAACCAGCTTGAGACAAAAATGGATGTTAGGAATGAATTTGAAAACCAGAACAGCTTTCAGAGCTCTTAGAAATTGGAATCTGTGAACAGCAGACACTAACACAGCATTGTAAAGCAACTAAATTCCAATAAAAACAAAACACAAAAGCAAACCTGGAATCTGAACCATCTTCCTCTTTCTGCATTCCTTACTTCTTCCTCCCCCATCCCAGGTGGTAGACTTACTCCATCTTTTCAGCTCTGAGATTATACTCTTAACCCTCCACAATCAAATAAGAAAGGAGTTTTCTCCAGCAGCTCTACTTAGGAAACTACAAGGAAGAATTCTGATAGAAACAGAGACATGAGTATTATATTTAGCATAGTCTGGGTCCCATGTCTCCTTTGCTCCCACCCTTGTTATAAGCAGAATGATGACTCTTCAACAGTCTTAAGACAGCTAGCATGAAAGGTTAAACAACTGAACATTGCTAGATTGTTTTGCCCTGACTCATCATATTATTTATTTAACAAGTATTAGGTCTGTTTAGTCAAGGCTATGGTTTTTCCAGTGGTCATGTATGGATGTGAGAGTTGGACTATAAACAAAGTTGAGCTCTGAAGAATTGATGCTTTTGAACTGTGGTTTTGGAGAAGATTCTTGAGAGTCCCTTGGACTGCTGGGAGATCCAACCAGTTCTTCCTAAAGGAGATCAGTCCTGGGTGTTCATTGGAAGGTCTGATGTTGAAGCTGAAACTCATACTTTGGCCACCTGATGTGAAGAGCTGACTCACTGGAAAAGCCCCTGATGCTGGGACAGACTGAGGGCAGGAGAAGAAGGGGAGACAGAGAATGAGATGGTTGGATGGCATCACCGACTTAGTGGACATGGGTTTGGGTGGACTCCGGGAGTTGGTGATGGACAGGGAGGCCTGACATGCTGCTGTTAATGGGGTCGCAAAGAGTCGGACATGACTGAGTGACTGAACTGAACTGAAGAGAGAATGAAGAGGGGAGATGTGTACTATCCTTATGTAGTTAATATTCAAAGGTGGAGGAGTGGTAATTAAATAATTTCAAATAGGGACACCCCCAGTGATCCAGTGGTTAAGACTTCACCTTCCAATGCAGGGGGTATGGGTTCAATCCCTGGTCATGGGGCTAAAATCCTATGTGTCTCATGACCCCCAAAAACAGAGCATAAAAACAACAGATGTGATATTGTAACAAATGTAATATAGACTTTAAGAATGATTTACGTCAAAAAAAAAAAAAATCTTTTAAAAAAATCTTAAAAAAAATTCATACCTAACAGAAGATTTGGTAAAAGTTGTGGAAGGAAAACTCTGAGTGGTCCAGGAGCATCCAATTCAAGGAAGAGATGGATTCCAGGATGAAGAGAAGTGTTGTAATTGCCCTGGTGAAGAGGAAGAAAGAGAACATTTGCCGCCTGTGAGAATGCCTACAGGAGAAAAAGCAAGCTCGGTCTGAGAAGCTGAGAACAAAAGGCTGAGAGTGCCGACGCCCAGGAGACTTGTCCTTCTCCTCTGGGACCCCCCACATAGGGTCTTTACTAGAATCCTGAGTGGTATGCTCAACCCAGCCTCTTAGTCAACCTTTCCACATGTGTGTGTGTTAGACCTTTGACTTTAGAAGGTGGAAAACCTTGCTTTCTACCATTCTCATCCCATTGTTCACTTGAAACGTGCTTTGGACAGTGGAGATCTCTGCAACCCACTTAGACAGCTGGGGTTGGAGAAGGTGGAGGCCATGTTGTTCTTTTCTGTATTACCTTATCATTTGACCATGGACATCCATGTTAGGAGATCATCCTTTTCCTAACCACATATCACCCTATTAATATCTTTCTTGTGATACATATTTTGTACCTGTTACAGTTATCTGTGTTCACGTCTTCACACCATAACTGATCCCCAAGAACATGATGAAGTTGCTTATCTGTCTGTCTTCTGTGTCTCTTTCAACAGGGTGTATCTACCAGAGTAGGTGCTTATGATGAAATTCATGCTTATATGGTAAATACTATTTTCCAGGTATTATTCTTTGTAATCTGCATAACAATTCTATCAGGGAAGCAAAATTAACAACATTTTTCAAATGAGTAAACTGGGTCACAGACAGGTTAAGTAACTAGTGAAATGTCACAGAGCTTATAAACATTGGAGCCGAAATTTGAACTGAAGAAATCTGGTGTCAGAATCCAAGATCTTAACTATTATGCTCTACTGTCTATTGAGTACTAAATAAATTCATAGATGGATATAAGGATGGATGGAGGGATGGATGAGTAAGAACAAAACTGGAGGCATAGAATCCTGGAAATGGAGCATTCAGGAAGAATTCTCAACAGAAATTCACAGGACTGAGTGTATCTTAAAAACCACAGAAGAAAATGCCCAGTGGAAAGCCTAGAAGGACAGGTTGCAAATCAGTTCCTCAAATCTATATACAGACCTTATCAAACTACAAACATGTGGTTCACAATGGTTAAGAGCAATCTTGAATTCCACTATTCTAAATTCCAAATAATTTTGTAATTTCCCTTTCTCCTTATTTCCCCAGATTCCTCAAATCATTCTTCAGTACTCACTTTTGCTGTGTAAGTATCATCCATGTCAGTGGCTCAGTCATGTCTGACTCTTTGCGACCCCATGGACTATAGCCTCCAGTTGCCTGTCCATGAAATTCTCCGGGCAAGAATACTGGAGTGGGGAGCCATTCCATTCTCCAGGGGATCTTCCTGAACCAGGGATCAGACCCAACTCTCTTGTGTCTCCTGCATTGGCAGGCGGATTCTTTACCCCTAGTGCCACCTGGGAAACCCTCTGTTGGAAGCTACTGATTCTTAAAAAAGCTGATGAAATAATTTAAGAAGTCAACCCCAAGGAAACAGCATCTTGGAATACAGCAGAAATAGGATCAAGAGAGAAGCTGCCAGGCCTACTGCTAGTGACATGATTCCATAGTCTGCATTTTATTATTATGAGACCCTGGGGGGTTCTAGTTAAACCCACTAGAGCTAAAGAGTTACAGACATTCCTATCTAATTTACGGTTCGGCAAAACACACTAATTTGATTGAAAAAAACACATTGTTGAAATAATTTATGTGCTTTTATTGTTAAACATGCATCATAGCTTATAGACTATTGGCCTTTATTTATTTATTTCCTGGAGAAGGGAATGGCTGCCCACTCCAGTGCTCTTGGCAGGGAAGTTCCATGGATAGAAGAGCCTGGTGGGCTACAGTCCATGGGGTTGCACAGAATCGGACACAACTAAAGAGACTTCACACACTTTCCCGTACGTCAGTATGACTCTGTCTTGATTGCAATGACTCTACAGTAAGACTCAGTTGCAATTCGGAATTATATGTTCTGCCATTTTGATATTCTTTTTCAAAATTGTTTTGGTTATTCTGAGTTCTTTGCTCATCAATTTCTGTAGAAATCCTGTTGGAATTTTGATGTAGATTACATCAAGTCTATAAATCAAGTGGAAGACTTTTCCATCTTAAGAATATTGAATTTTATAGTTCCTTAGTATAAATTTGTTACTTCTTAATCTCAGTGGTTTTGGGTGTTAAATTTCTCTCAGCAAATTTCTCTCAGTGGTTTATTTACCACTTCCTAATAACACTGTCCACTTTATTTGGAGTGGAGTTATAAGTGAGTATTCCTACTTATAATTGAGTATCCTTCTTTTCATCCTTTATAACATTGTTTTCATCCATTTAACTTATTTGTATGTCATAATCACCCTAAATTGCTGCTATTATTAACTTAAGCAAGCATTTATTAGACTAATCAAATAAGTTAAATCAAAGATTTCAGTTTGCCTTTGTTTTCCTAAAATTCTCTTTGTGCAGATTCAAATTTCTGACCTATATCCTTTTCCTTTCCTCTGAAGAAATTTTAAGAATTCCTGAAAGGCAGGTCTATAGTTTAAATGTTTTGAACAGTTTAACTATTTCACTACACATTTTTCTTGCTAGCATGGTTTCTAACAAAAAGGTCAATGAGATGTTTAAATTTCTTTCTCTGTAGGTGAGTATGCATACCCTTATCTTTGAAGATTTCTCCTTGTTTGTGGTTTGTGCAATTTGAATAGTGTATGCATAAGTGTACTTTTTTGGGGGAGCATTCATCCAGCTTGATATTCTCTGAGTTTCCTGCACCTATGGTTTGATATCTATCATTAATTTTGGAAATTTCTCAGCTTTATAACGTCTCAATTCTTTCCTTCAGCTTCTGGTTTTTCCATTACACAGATGTTACATATTTTAAATTGTCCTGTAGTTTTTGGATATTGTCTTTAAAATTGTTTGTCTTGTTGATTATCAGTTTTGGAAGTTTCTATTGATATATCATCTTCAAGCTCACTGATTCTTTCCTAGGTCATATCTGGTCTACTTATGAACTTATTAAGGCAATATTCAGCTTTGTTGCAGTATTTTTGATTTCTAGCATTTCTTTTTGACACTCTCTTAGAGTGTCCATTTGTCTTTTTACATTGCTCATCTGTTCTTAAATGTTGTTTTCTAGTCACTTTTTCCTTTAGAGTCCCTAATCTATTAATCCTAATTTATTTTAAGTTCCTCTGACAACCTAAATCTCTGCCATATCTACATCTGATTCTGATACTTTATCTATCTCTTCAAACTGTGATTTTTGTCTTTTAGGGGGCCTTGTAATTTTTTTGTTAAATACTGGATGTAACTTACTATGTACAATGAACTAACTGAGGCAGACAGGCCTTCATTGTGAGGTTCTATGCACTGGGGCTAGAAATTAGACTGAGGCTAATTTCTGTTAACTGAGGCTATAGGTGTCAGAGGCTAAACTTTTCTGTGGTATCCTTGTATTTTTTTTTTCTCTTTTTTTCCTCTGATATCTTTGAGTTTTCCCAGGAACTTTTTATTAAATGCATTGTGAGACTTGTCCTTCTTTTTTTATTCACACCACCTGTTATTATTTGGGAATACTGCTGATGTGATAACAAGTGTGGGGGATGGGACATTTTCTATAATCCTGTGATTAGGTCTCAGTCTTTTTGTGACTTGTGGCCCTACTGTGATCTTCACCGTGTCCTTCAGTGGCACAGGAAAGCTGGAGAGGAATGCAGTGGGTGTTTCTATTCCCCCATATGGAACACTGGAGCTGATTCAACTTAGGTATTTCCCTTCCCTTTGGTTGGTTAGACTCTTGTTAAGTACAAGGTGGTTAGGCTCAGATATAACAATTTCCCTTGATGGCAGCCTTTTGTTAAAGCAAACAGAATGCTCCTGCCTTATTTCAAAGTGGTTGCTGGTCTCTCCCTCCTGAAGGAAGCATGGGAAGGAATTTCAAAGTGGTTGCTGGTCTCTCCCTCCTGAAGGAAGCATGGGAAGGAAGCAGATTTTTCTCAGTTCTTTACCCTCCCAAACCGGTGGGTAAAACTCATGAAACTGTGGTGATTCTCCTAAGGCTGGAGCCTTTGGAGTTCTTAACTTTTAAGATTACCCTGAGCCTCTAGAAATTTATGGGTAATAGTTCAAGTTCTCCTACCATGGTACTCACTCCAGAGACAGACTTCTGTTTCTGGGCTGCTGCTCTGGTAAGCCACAACTACGTATCTGTACCCACCTATCTCTCCAACACTGAAGCAGTGGTTTGAGCAATGTTCATCCAGAAGGGTGTTGGCCAATCTGAGACTCATCTGAAGGTGTGGAAACTGGACTTCTAGGTTCAGAGCCTAACCATTCAGCTAAAGCATCTTCATTAAGTGGGGGTACTTCATTAAGTGGGAACTCATAACGGCGAGGTAGCATGTGTTTGGTTGAAGATGCAAAGATACTGCTAATGTTATCATGACCACTGTCTGCTCACCAGCCAGTGCTCTGCTGCTGTAAACAGATCATGAAAAGAGGATTGGCTCTGATGTAACTTCCCAGCTTCAGAAATCGTAAGCTTTATAGGAACCCTGAGCACAGAATGAGGGTTGGATTGGGGGTCCAATAGTTGAATATATTGAACTTCTGGACTTCTTATTAGTAGGGTCATGTGGTTACTTGATTACTCAGTGAATGGTCTGGAACATTCTGTCTTAATCCAGACCCTTGTCGAGGGATATTCCACTTAAGTAAATATGCTTTAATGAATTGACTTGTTAAAAATTCACTTGAGGTCAAATTACACAGCTATGTTTTCAACAGATAAGGAACAGGCATATACTATAACAAATGAGACATAAGATGTAGGGAGAAACTAGACCTTGCTTTTAGTTGAGGCAGGCCACGTTAAGGGCAATGTTGGTTTGGTTATAGGACAATAATCCCGTGGATCAGGAGACCCCATTTGGGTGACGTTTTAGAACACCAGATGGCATGAGTAGTGTGCAAAGTTAAAACATCTGCAGATTTTTCTATATGGAATGAAAAGCAAATAAAATTTTAAGAAGCAATGAAACTCATAAAGTTTATGGATTGGCTTTGAAAGGGGACAAGCAAGATATATGGAGACACTGGAGAAGTTAAAAATGAGTACTTCAAAGAGATCAGCAAGTGTTTTCTGGAACCTTCTTTTCCTCTTTTTATTTGAGGGATTTCCCCCCCTATTTTAAAAGTAATATAGAAAATTCTGAAAACACAGAAAAGAATAAAGAAGACAATCTGTTTCCATTTCAGTTATATATTATTACATCTTTTCATTTTTCCCCCCTAATAATGGGACTTAAGCCAGAGATATCAAGCGAGAACCTCTCTGTGGATTTAAAAGTTTGAGAACAGACCTAAATGACATTTTAAGTCTAACATTGGAGACAGCACCAGCAAAGAGAATGTGAGGATGTAGGAGCTTTGATTGAGGGTTCATTCGGGGCTTGACTGCCTCTGAGGGCATTTTCAACTTAGTGCATTTGAAATTTGGGAATAAGAAGAGCTGTTAGGTAAAACAAGAAATTCCTTCATCTGGTATTTTTTGGAAAATATGTTCCATGAACAACCAGGGCTAAAGATGTTAATTAATATTCACTGCGAAACACATTTCCATGCTCAAAGGAGTTAAGAACAGGGCTGGGCTGAATAAAACCAAATTTCCCTACCTCAGAATTTTTCATACTGTTTAATATGCTACTAGGCAGTGCCAGTCTCTGAGACAGGAAATAGAGTATGTAGTATTTCTCAAATACTGACTGAGAAGGTGGCCATAGAAGGAGCTAGTATCCAAAGTAGCCACTTTGGGAAATTCTGCCTTCTATCTGTTTGGAAAGATGTTTTGCTCATGTTTCTAGAGATGTAGGAGGTAAGCCTGCTGCAAAGGACAGTCATGAGACCCTGTAGCAGAGTCACCAAGATGACTTTGCCAAGCATGGAGTAGGGCTCCGGGGGTTCTCCATCAGGTGTTCAAGATATATTGAGAGGACCAGCTGGGAAAGCAGTCTGGGGGCTACTGCCCTGGAGGGAGCTAGAGAAAGGAGACAGTGGACCAGTCAGGAGTCAAAGAGGACCACGGAACTAAGGCAAAGCAGACACTGACCCAACCCAACTCTGCTGGTGCCCGCGGCAAGGAGAAAACAAAGCAGACAGGCTAATCAGAGCCTCTGGGAAGGTGAATTGCTTCTGAGTTATCTCTTTGGGATTAGAAGCCACTTTTTGCAGTTGAAAGTATTCACAAAGGAGCCTCCTTTCTTGGTTTTAAAGAAAGCACGTCTATTACCTTCTAAATTGGGCTATGAGGATCCAGTTCACCACCCTACTGTAGAGGATTGTGTTGTTTTTAACTTCTACTTACTCAAACACTGTCATACTCATGTGGGAGATAAGGCACATTATGCAGTTTAGAGAGGTTACATAAATGAAGTCAAGAGTTAGCAACACATGTACTCTACTGATAGCATGTATAGAATAGATAACTAGTGAGAACCTACTGTGCAGCACAGGGAACTCTACTCAGTGCGCCCTGGTGAGCTGAGTGGAAAAGGAGTCCAGGGAGGAGATATATGTATATGTGCGACTGACTCATTTTGCAGTACAGTTGAAACTAACACAGCATTGTAAAGCAACTATACTTCAACAAAATTAATTTAAAAAAGAGCGTGGTGGTAACAAGCAACATGTCCTCAAGAACGTTGTAGCTATTATTTTATGAAAATATGTTGTCTGTGAAGATCATCAAAGGGCTGGAAAATGGGCCTTGTGATTCCCATTCAGAGACGCTTGAAGTCAGGAGGAACCTTTACTGCAGATTGGCAGTAGAAGAAATGATATGGCTTTCAGAGTAAGACAGATCTGGATTTTAATTCTGAGATTCCTGCATCTCTTTTTCCTGGCACCCAGGCCATGACTGGAGTCATGCGATATACATATATATGGCCATAAATATTAACAGCTACGAGATCCCAAGTCACTTTCCACATGCTCTATGCTGGCTCATTAGCAATTTGATGTGAGCAGTTTATTGTTCTCTCAAAGCTTCCATTCCTCACCTGAAAAACTGGATTAGTGTTATTTTTTAACTCAGAGTTCAAATACGGTAAATTTTAAACATACATCAAGTATCCAGCAAGGTTCTCAAGTATATACTGACAGGAACTACTCACTGAGCAAGTCATTGGCAGGCCAGCCATACTTTGCCTTCTTTAGTGTTCAAGTTACAGGTTATCAATGCTGACGTCCTCTTTAAAATGGCAATAAAAGACCTTGATTATCAGTCACTCATGTTCCAGGGAAAAGCTATTTAATCTGAGATGGCTGTATAACTTCAGAACAATTATTTAACAGCTCTGCGATGTGTCATGTATCTTTTGAAATGATTTCATCCTATCCTAGAACAGAATCAATTTGGACTTTGGAAACCCGAGTAGGAGGTTCCGGTTTTTGCAAGTTTAGATCAAGCTCCTGAACGTTTTGAAGTCTGTGCTTCCTCATGCATAAAATGCCAGCGATATTTGTTTAATCTATTTCGCAGTGGTGTAGTGAGGAAAAACTTAGATAAAGTGTTTGGAAGTGCTAGGTAGGATGTAGCTTTAAGTTACCATAAATGGAGGAAGAGAATTCACAGGTCTCTGCCGTGACAGGCTCCATAAAGATGTAGGCACCTCGCGTTAGAAAGTAAGAGATCAAGGTGTGTGCATGTGTACATGCGTGTGTGTTTGTGTGTGTGTGTGTATGGTGTGCTCAGTCACGTCTGACTCATTGTGACCTCATGGACTGTAGCCCGCCAGGCTCCTTTGTCCATGGAGTTCTCCCAGCAGGAATAATGGGGTGGGTTGCCATTTCCTTCTCCAGGGGATCTTCCTGACCCAGGGATCGAACCTGAGTCTCCTGCCTTGGCAGGCAGATCCCTTCCTAGTGCCACTTGGGAGGCCCCGAGAGATCAAGGTACTCATTCTAACTCTGTCTGCTTACGTTATCTTTGATGTGTAGTTTTACCTTTCTGTTCCCCATTTTATTATCTGGTAAACAATTTGGAGAAGTAGAAGGGAAGGAGATTTGACTAGGATTCTAAGATTTCTCAATGCTCCCCATTCTAAAAGTCCAAGAACAAACTTCTCTTTTCTGCTGCCATCTTAAGGGAGGAGTCAACCTTTATAAATCTACTTGGCGGCACTTGTTTGTGGAAAGATACCTTCCAGCAGCACATAGTTTGACAAACCAACTGTGTTTCTGTAAAATCACATCTTTTACGTTTTCCTTCAGAGGAAACAAATACACAGGTTGGCCTCTTTCAAAAGAACTTTTGCCCACATTCTTGCTGGTCAGATACCAGGTGCCAAGAAGCAAGGGATCCTGTAAGAATTTCACTTTCGTGCTGCTGCGGACAAAGGGGTCATTTAAAAATTTCACAATTATGAGCAGGCTCAACACTTAGTTTGAAGCACGGAGCCTGATTAATTGGGTTGTCACTTCCAACAGTTCTGAGCTTTGGCCTTTCCACTTGCCAGAAAGAAGAAAAAAAGAAAGCAACATTCTTGTACTTAATTTTCACAACCTTGAACCAACAGAATGTGACAAAGGCTGGCTATGTCTCAACCATGGGTTTCTTCTCCCTATAATATTTAACTTCACTGGTTCTTTTCAGTTGTCAAATGGAGGTAACATGTAAAACTAAAATTTGAATGCATGAAACCCCTCCCATACATATGCCCCAAATACAACACACACACACACACACACACTTGAGATAGATGCAAAGGCACAAAAACTTTCACAAATCACACACACACAGCTTTGTGGAACAAGAATGTAGTTCTTATTCTTTGTTAGTCTCTTTTGGGGTTTTTAGGAGAGAGAGTTTTAGCTTCCATTATATGTTTGCGAAGAGTTGACTCATTGGGAAAGACTCTGATGCTGGGAGGGATTGGGGGCAGGAGGAGAAGGGGATGACAGAGGATGAGATGGCTGGATGGCATCACTGACTCGATGGACGTGGGTCTGGGTGAACTCCGGGAGTTGGTGATGGACAGGGAGGCCTGGTGTGCTGCAATTCATGGGATCGCAAAGAGTTGGACATGACTGAGCGACTGAACTGAACTGAACTGATATGTTTGCATTAGTCTTCTTATTTCATATATAACTATTAATATTTATAATTATGGAATGGCAGCTGGTGTCTTACCACGTGTGAAGCTTTGCGTAAAACACTATTTCCACAAACTCTAGGAGATCAATATCATTGTTTGAACTTTATAGATGAAGAAATCAAAGCCTAGGGACCAAATCACTCACCTAAAGACACAGGGTTTAAACTGATTCTCAAATCAAAACATGTCTGATCCCTAATCCCAAGCTCTTGGCTACTCTTTTCTACTCCTTGTCACACTAATGCCCAAATTTAGCAACTTGATCCATCAAAATCTTTTTAAAGCTAAAAGATGTTGAAGCCCTAATCAGGCAGTAACTATTAAGCATTTATTGTGAATCTTGAATGGAGTAACCTCCTAGGTATGAAGCGAAGAGATGGTAGAATCCATTCTCAGTCTCAAAGAAGGAAGGGGCAGTATATTACGGGTTGAAATGTGTGAAATAAGAGTATGACACACGTCCCCATGCTCACAAAACCAATAATTTGATATTTAACCATCCCAGAGTTTTATCTTGCGTGCTCAGTCGCTCAGTTACGTCTGACTCTTTGTGATCCCATGGACTATAGCCTGCCAGGCTTCTCTGTCCATGGGATTTCCCAGGCAAGATAATCAGAGTAGGTTGGATCTTTGCAACTCAGGTATCAAACCCTTGTCTCCTGCGTCTCCTGCATTGGCAAGCAGATTCTTTACCACTGTGCCACCTGGGAAGCCAAGTTTTATCTTATATTCAGCCTTTTGTGAAACTTCTTTTGTCAAATGGTGTTAACATTTTGTCCAAGGCCCTGCCTGCCTAACTGGGCGGAGAGGACTGTCCAGCTCCCTAGCAGCTCATCCCTGGCGAATTTTGATCCTGTCTCAGGGTCATTCCTGGAGGGGGAGGTGCAGTTCAACCCCAATTAAGGCAGTGCTGGGAGTGACAAGTAAATGAGCGCTGGGCTACTCCGGCTCTGTTGCCCTTTCAGAAAGTAATCAAGTCAAATTATCTATGAGAAGAAGCTCGGTTCACGGTTGTGGGGGCGTGCAAATGAAAACCAGATTCAGACGGAGGTTGACTTGAGAAAGCCCAGGAGCTTTATTTAAGAGAGAGAAAGAGAAAAGAAGTACGTGCTTTCTCCCTACCCCAGACTCTCTTACTTTACTTCGCTTCCGCTCTTGTTCCCTTCTCCCTGTTTCAGTTTGTTCCCTTCTCTGAAGGGAGAGTGTGGAGTGGGCTCTCAGGCGGGAATGTGCCTGGGTTCTGGGTGACCTTCTAGCACGAAGGGAGGATAGGAAGGAGTAAGGACAATTTGGTTTTGGTCTGACTGTGCAGACTGCAGCTTTTGGTCCAGACTGAGCGATTTCACTTTCACTTTTCACTTTCATGCATTGGAGAAGGAAATGGCAACCCGCTCCAGTATTCTTGCCTGGAGAATCCCACGGACGGGGGAGCCTGGTGGGCTGCCGTCTATGGGGTCGCACAGAGTCAGACACGACTGAAGTGACTTAGCAGCAGCAGTGGCAGGTCACTGGTAGACCCTATAAAATACACATGAACTTTTCAGGCCACTAGTTCTTCAGGCAATGTTACCCCACCCCCACCCTCCAGGGTATATTTGGCAATATCTGGATAACTTTTTGATTGTCACAACACTGAGGAGCTTTGCTACTGGCATCTATTGAACAGAGGCCAGGGATGCTCCTAAACATCCCACAATATGCAGGACCATCCCCCAAACATAGAATTATTTGGCCCAAAATGTCAGTAGTGCCCAGATGGAGAAAACTGCTTGACTAGGGACTGAATGGAGTCTAGAAGTGAAGAACTGGGAGATCAAGGACCCTTCCCAGATGTCCCTGTGGAATTCTCCTCTTTACTGTGCGCTTGGCCTCTCTTATGCCCTCATTTGAAACTGGAGGCTAAAGCCACATTAGAGCTGACCTCTCCACTGATGATCTCATCTCCATGGAGATAAAGCTGGGGTGATGCCACGCTTACCTGT
This sequence comes from Bos taurus, assembly GCF_002263795.3. Lineage (NCBI taxonomy): Eukaryota > Metazoa > Chordata > Mammalia > Artiodactyla > Bovidae > Bos > Bos taurus. The sequence continues at coordinate 31,457,256 of NC_037356.1, read as the reverse complement.
GGGCTCTCTCCCTGGGCCAAAGTCCTTGTTCTTCCATTTACTCCCAAGAACCACAGTTCCCTCTCTGAACAGAGCTAACTCCAAAGAAGTACCAATCTAGTTGGGCACCCACCGCATCATCCACTTCTCCTTCTCCTCCCCACACTTAATTGTGTGTCCAGGTGAAATCAGGAGGACTTTAAAGAGGAAAAGAAGCCCGAATATGGAGTGTCTGTGGAGCGTGTGGATGGAAATGGAGAAATCCAATTGCTTTGTCTTACGATCACACACTACTTGGCAAGTGGGTCTCTCAATGCAGGCGTTGCTAGATAGCTTGGTGATAGTGGGCTTTCCTGGTGGCTTGGATGGTAAAGAATCTACCTGCAGTGTGGGAGACAGAGGTTTGATCCCTGGATTGGGAAGGTCCCCTGGAGAAGGGCATGGCAACCCACTCCAGTATTCTTGCCTGGAGAATCCCATGGACAGAGGAGCCTGACAGGCTACAGTCCATGGGGGTCACAAAGAATCAGACACCACTGAGTGATTAACACTTTCACTTTCACTTGGTGAGAGTGAACAATGTTCACACCAGGCAATATGGGTCGGGGAGTTCAGCCGTGGGACAGGGGTAGTTAGCTTGGTGTTGGTGCCACCATAATGCCCCATCGTGTTGATTCACTGTGTCTCCTGACATAAGTCCCTTCACGTGCCTGCCTGTCCTGGTGATCAGTCCCTCTGCACTGCCTCCACTGTCTCTAATAAAATTCAGTCAACTTCTGTTCATACTCTGTGTATTCTAGGGAGGGGCTGCCCACCATTTCTATTTCTAATAGAACAGACGCAGTTCAGCCGCGCTGGATGTTTCTAAGTTCCACAAGGACGGAGAGAAGAAATTGTGGCTCTTTGGAGCCCACTCAGGGTTTGCAATGATGAAGCGAACTTAGAGGGAAGAAATGAAGGTGGGAGCCTGGGCTCTAAGGGAGAGGATTCTGCAGGGGGGCTGTGGCAACATCAACAGAACCCAGCGATCAAATGGCCAGTTACCTGAACCTGATCAGGTGTGTCCGGGAATGGTCTTAGGGCCCTGCTGGCCTCACACTGAGCTGGGAAACACTGCATCTCATGGCAGACTTTATCAGGGGTCAGGGGGAGGAAGAATGCATAGCTTCACTTAGAAAGATATAATATTTAGGTGCTGGTTCTTGTCTTCTTCCTTCTGTTCTTTTTTCCTTAGCTGGTACCCTTTCTCTCTCTCTCTCTTTCTCTCTCTCTCTCTCACACACACATATACTGCAAAGCCCTAGTTCAAAGGGATTTTCCTTTACCATGGCAAAAATATCATTTCATGTTTCCAAAAATCTCAAATGAAGACGCTCAGAGGGTGGCTTGAGTCCTGACAGGCTCGAACAAAATGATTTTTGGATGCAGTGAATGTAACTCAATCAGAAGCATGTGGATTATATTTCTCTTAAAATCCACACCATTTTAAATGAAAGGAAGAGGCATTAGATCAAAGAGACGCTAAATTTTGTTCAGCCTCAGCCTCAAGACCGTGGGCACGTTCTGCATCTCGCTTGTTTCCAGTCTTCACAGGGAAAAGGAGGTTCCACCAGACAGTCTCGTGGATTGTCGCTAATTCTGAGAGTCTGTGGCTTTCAGAGCCAGAATTCGTCCTGTTCAGATACTCTTTCAGCTACTTTTATGGTGAGAACAGGGCTCATGACAGGCCCACAAGGTCCAGACCTGAGACTAGATGTGGTTGGTTGAGTCACTCTCATTGGCCTTCGCTCGCCACAAAAACAAAAAGAAAAGTGAAAACAAATGAAACTCTCCAACATGCAAGCCATCTGGAACTGAACACTTGTTTCGCTTTGTTTTCAAGGAGGCAGCAATGATTAAGCAGTTCAGAAGAGCCCCCACCATTTCTGATGGAGCATCAGGAAATTGCATTGTTTTAAAGGGCTGAGTTATGCTTCATTGAATGAAAAGCACAAGGAGTTGAGGAATTTACACCACATACCACCCCGCAGCCTTTTGTGCAGTTAGCTGCTGCCGCAGCCTTTTGTGCAGTTAGCTGCTGCCGGCTGGCAGGGAATAGTGGCCTAAGTGATTGCAAACAGATGCTGGAGAAGTAACAGTGTGGTCAGAACAGAGGGGCGACTAATATATGAAAGTCCACTTTTATGGGGCCCCTCATATGGCCTTAGAAGATAAGAAGATGGTGCTCCACTTTGCTACAACTATTTTAGGCTGGTGGAGAACATGCTGCTCTGTTCACAGGGACTCTAGTAACAAATGTTATATAAAACTGCAAAAAAGTAGCTGGCGTAAGGGAAACATCAGTTGCAACTCTGGTTAATCAGCTATAATATCAACACTTCCTTCATTTATTGAAGAAATAGTTATGGAGTGCCTATATGTATTAATTAAGCAGTGTGCTAAATGCTGGGGGTGTAACAGGAAATAAAGCAGAAGTGTTCCCTGCCCTCAAGGAACTTACAAAGAAGAAATTACAAAACAAACCCTTAAGGGCATAATGCAAAACTTTCTGTTAGGCGCAAAAAGAACCATCTCATGTAACTGTCTTATGTAACCTCCCGCCAAACTGCTGTTTGTTTTTTTATGTTGTTGAATAAATGGATGCTCAGAGAGGTGAAAGAGTTGGTCAGCTTGTCAATATAATCCAAATTCTTTCAGATCCTTGCAACCTGACATGCTCTCACCCACAGCACAAACTTCAACTCTTCCAGGACTTCAGTTTCCTCATCTCCATAGTAAAGAGGTGAAGATAATTACTTAGAAAGTGTCTTCCAAACATAATGTTCTATTTGGCTGCTAGCAAATTCCAGGGGCTCTTCTTCCATATTTGAACTTCTTAAAATTTTGTCTTTTTTTTGGATACTCTTTTTCCTTTCCTAGGTCTCTTTCTTATTTCTCAGAATGCTCTTCAATCTCCTTTGCTGGATCATTTTCTCTGGCTCCTTGAAAATGCTGATGTTGTCCAAAATCTCATTTTGGGTATTCTCTCCCCATCTTCTACTTTTCTTTGGTGAGACAATCAATCCTAATACTCCCACTAGTCAATGGCCCCAGGGTTTAAGTCCAGACACCACCTCTATTCTAAACTCAAGACTGATGTTTATCACTCCCCAGAACCTGTCCACGTGTTGGAACACAAGCACCTCACTCTTTGTGATGGGCACGATGGATTGGCACTCAGTTTCCATTCGAATTCTCTTCTAGTTTGCTTGTCCATAGATCAGAGGCTGGGACCCATGTGAGGTATTTTCCTGGTTGTGAATACTAGGTGTCAGTAGAAGAAGTGAAAGTGAAAGTTGCTCAGTCGTGTCCGACTCTTTGCGACCCCAGGACTATACAGTGCACGGAATTCTCCGGGCCAGAATACGGGAGTGGGTAACCTTTCCCTTCTCCAGACGGTCTTCCCGACCCAGGGACTGAACCCAGGTTTCCCACGTTGCAGAACTTGCACACTATTTGGAAGGTGGGAGAAAGGTAGGGATAGTTTGTGGTTGTTTTCTGATGTTACTGCTGGTAGGTAGGCAATGCTGTAACATTTGGTTTAGTTTTGTTTGTTTTTTTTCTGCAGTAGCACTGCAGTTAATAACTTCATAGATGTTGACACGGGCATTTTAGGGGAACTACTTAGGCTAAACATATGCATTTCAGAAATTCTACTCCTCTGTATACACCCAAAACAAATGCATATGATTGTTTATCAAAAGTATGTACTAGCATGTTCATAGCAACACTACCTATACTGATTTCAAGAAGGAAACCACCAATTGCTCATCAACAGCAGAATTTAGAGATAAATTATGGTACATTCATAGGATGGGATATGAACAGCAGTTAGAATAAATGATCTTCAACTACACACAGCTATGTAAAGGAATATCATGAGTTTGTCCCGTTTGTAAAAGGAGGTTTTCTTGCCTGGAAAATCCCATGGACTGGTAGGCTATAGTCCGTGGGGTCGCAAAGAGTCTGACATGACTGAGCGACTTCACTTTCACTTTCATGATAAGGTCTATCTTGTAAGAGATTAACACTAAGAATGCATTTAAAGATGTAAAACACCCAGTAAGATACTTGAAATATAGTAAGAATTATAGTAGATTTTAGCTATGTGGTTATTACCTCTGATTATCAGAGAGTTCAGGAATGGGGAACAGTGTAAGTCAGTCTTGAAGGAAACAGGGTTTGGAAAGCTAAGTTCAAAAACCTTCAAGGAAGGCTGGACAGCTGCTGGAGAGTCAGCAACCCTTAGGAAGGCAGCAGCTGTGGAAAGTAGAGGATGTGAAAGGCTAAGGATGTGAGTGGTGCAGAGAGATTAATTTTACCAGTTCCACAGTTTCCCCAGGGCTAGTCTAGGGAAATAAATTGCTGAAGGTCTAAGGTTCCTCCGGAAGTATGTTCATACAAAAACAGTTCTTTGATGACTTTCTTCAAGTGTGAGGTTGAATGATGTGATAGAGGTTAGGTTCTCAAATGGAGTGGTTTCTCCTGGCTTTTATTCCTTGGCTCTGCTCTTGGAATCAGTTCTTTCCTCTACCACTCTCTCCACTTACATGCAGGATACCACCCACTCTTGCTTTTTAAAGGAATTTGCTCCCCAAATTAACAGCCTACATTTTTCCTCTCCTCTGAATTATTTTTTCCATCAACACACAACCTTTATAGTTTCCATCCCAAAAACAAAAATAAGACATCCTCACTCTACTCCTAGTCAAGCCTAAAACCGCATCCTGCTTCATTTCTCTCCCTACTTCACATCAAAAATCTTCAGATGATTTGTTCCTACTTATTCCCACCATTTCCTTAAAATATCTCCACCCATTAACCTGTTCTAATCAAGGTTTCTTCCCACAACACCCATTAACCTGTTCTAATCAAGGTTTCTTCCCACAACTGTATTGAAACTGTTTTTGTCAAGGTCACTAAAGACACTCATCACACCAAATCCAATGATCAATTCTCTCTCTTCCTCTTTCTTGATTTTTATACAGCATTTGACATGGGACCACCTAGCCTTAAAGAATTGCTTTCATTTGACTTCAGAAACACACTACTTCCCTGAATTTATTCCTAGACAGCTATCCATTTCTTTCTGATTTTGCTTTTCTGGCTTCTCAGTGCTGGACTGCTTCAGATCAGTCTCCAGTTCCATTGTTCTTTATATGCATTTTCTCTTTCCCTCCATAGCCTGACTTTTAAACCCATTTCTGTGGTGATGGATCCCAGAATGACATTTCTAGCCCTTAAGTGCTCTCATGAATTTAGAGCTGGAAATTTAATCACCTCCTTGACATCTCCATTTGGCTGTCCAATAGGCATATCAAACCAATCTAATAAAAACATTTTTTTTCCCTATTAAACTTGTTTTTTGCTCTATGGTTTCCAAATCAAGAAACATTAACTTCATCCTCTCTCCCTGTGCACATGCTCTTCATCCAGCTCTTTGTGGCCCCACCAGGCTCCTGTGTCCATGGAATTCCCCAGGCAAGAACACTGGTGTGGATTGCCATTTCCTCTTCCAGGGGATCGTCCTGACCCAGCGATTGAACCTGCATCTCCTGTGTCTCCTGCGTTACAGGCAGATTCTTACTGCTGAGCCTCCAGGGAAGCCCCATTCTCCCTACGATTCAGGCCAACAACTTTCTCTGATTCTCTGAATCTAATCCATCAGCAAGTGCTGTCAGCTGTCCCTTCGGAATGTGTTATGTCTCCAACAACTTAGCACCGCTAAGATCTTAGTCCAGGTTGCTCTGTCTCAGCTGGCTCTCTCTGGTCTACCTGGTTCTGCTAGTGATTACCTATAGACCTTTCTCATGCAGCAGTAACGGCTACTTTTTGAAAAATACTCATAAAAACAAACAAAACAAAATGAGTATGATACATGTTTATTTCCTTCATAAAATCCTTTAGTGGCTTCCTTTTATGCCTTAAAGGCAAATTCCTCACCAGGGCGTAGAAGACACTATATGACCTGTCCATCACCTGTTACCTCCCGCTAGTTTTTTCCCCGTTTAAATGTTTTAGCAACAATAGGCTTCTGGATTTTCTTGAATATGCCAAATCTCTGCCCACCTTGCAGCCTTTATACTTTTGCTGTTCTGTCTGGTATATTCAGACCTAGTCATTGCACAGCTACATTCTTCTCTGTAGCGGATTTTTCCCAGGATTCCCTCTAGAGTGATTTCTTGACCTTATTTAATATCTTCTCCTCCACTCCTGATGTTCTGTTCCTCTTTTCCCCATTATCTGGATTTTATTAACTTTGTACATACTTACCTCTCTTTGTATATTCTTTGTACCCACTCAGTATGCATCATTATCCCAAATTATAATCTTTTTTAATGGATTTCTTCTTTAGAACATAAAATCCATCTTTAAGGATGAGCAGAGAGAAAAAAACCAAAAAGAAAACTCTGAAGGCATAATGCAATTTAAAAGATTCAGATCTATCCATGGAGTGAGAGCAAGTATCTTCCCTGTAATAATTCCTCAATTATTAGGAAAACAAATTTAAGTTCCCATTCAGATTGGAAATAAACATTCTGCCAATTAGACTATAGCAAGATGGAGGAGAGAAAAGAGAGCTGTTTGGAGAAAACACTATCTATTGTCATCAACTCTTTTTTTTTTTTTTTAACTTTATAGCTTATCACCAGATATTGAATACAGTTCTCTATGCTATACAGTATTTGTGTATAATATACAGTTTGGTACTTCCCAGGTGGCGCTTGGTAAAAAAAAATCTGCCTGTCAATGCCGGAGACACGGGAAATGAGGATTTGATTACCCTGGGTCAGGAAGATCCCCTGGAAAAGGGACTGGCTACCCACTCCAGTATTCTTGCCTGGGGAATTCCATAGACAGAGGAGCTTGGCGGGCTACAGTCCATGACACGGCAAAGAGTCATAGACAACTGTGCGTGCATGCACTCAGGACCTTGTTTTTTTTTTTCATCTGTTTTATCTAGTTTGTATCAGCTAGTGATATTTGGCATCAACTCTTCTTTTAGTTAGACCCTGTGATCTGAGCTTAGCAATGGGGTGGAAATCACAAGATGGGAGAAATGAAACAAGGAATGCCTCTCTTGTTCCAAGTAAGCTCAGGTGTGATAAATCACATGCTGCTTGGCAGTAGGTCCCATTAGATCTCGCCTGGGCACAGGCTTTTGGGGCTTGGACAGGGTCCAGTGGCAGCCCACGAGCACCACAAACCTCCCAGGCTGTGCTGTTTGCTTGAGCGCAAAGCTGTTTGCTCGAGAACAGGAGGGTGTTTGAAATGGCTGAGTTGTCTGGGGGCTGAACTGGCTGCTACTCAGAAAATCTGGGGAGAAAGAAGATGAGAAAGATTAGTCGGAGGACATATGCACGTACTGCTTGAAGGGAGAAAAAGGACAGAGAACCGCACACGCTCTGATCCCTTTAGGTAAAGCCCTGTTTGCAAGACATGCATGGTTTTCAGAATTTACTGGGCATAGCCGTGTGGAGTATTGAGTTACACCTACTTGTCATCCTCTGCTGTCTAGACTGGGAGAGCACAGACAAGAGACTCAGGAATAAGATAAGGGATGTGGGGTCAAGGGAGGACAAATAAGAAAGACTTGTTTTCTCTGTGTCTCCAAGTTACTCCTTCCTGCTGTAAGTGGTGCAGCAACGAATCTTTTACACCTTATCCAATGAAGTGCAGATTTATCAAGCTGAGCATTGTTCTGAATATTATCCGGGGGCAAATCAAGGAAATCATCAGCATATTCCCTGAAAAAAGGTTTGTGTGGTAGAGGGAAGGGGGTCTTTTCCAACATTCCTACATCCTTTCTTTTCCTTAAGCTTCTAATGGATGTAAATCTGGCCTCATATGAATGGGAGGAACAGACGTGGAAGCTTCGCTGCTTGGATTCCGTACCCTGCTCCTGAACTTGTTAGTTCCCCTCTCTCAGATGGGTTACTTAACCCCTCTGTATCTCAGTTTCCTCATATGTAAAGTGTAAGAATTCATTTTGTTAGTAAGTATAAATTCTTGGAACAAATACTGGCACACAGTAAGCACTGTGAGAAGGTTCCCTTGGAGAGGGGCGTGGCAACCCACTCCAATATTCTTGCCTGGAGAATCCCATGGACGGAAGAGCCTGGCGGGCTACACAGTCCAGGAGGTTGCAAAGAGTCAGACATGACTGAAGTGACTTAGCATGCACGCAGGCATGCAGGGTAAGCAGTGTAAAAGCTGTGATAGTCATGCTCTCCATCCCTGCCAAAATCAAATCAAACCTGGTCCCAAGGCCCCACTCACCCAGGTCCTTAAGATATCAATGCAAATCATTTTGGTGGCTCCTTCTTCTTTCCACGATGTTACAAAGGCTCGGGGATTATGCAGTCCGGGGGCGGGGGGTGAGCAAGGAAGCACATGGGTGTTAATCCACGCTCGTCCCAGTCATCACCTTTCTGCCACACGATGCCCTTGTGAAGCAGTCGGGGTTCTTCAAGATCACTGGGTACACAGAGATCCCGGTCATAATCCAGTTCATTGCATGGGTTCTCACCAGGCTGTCAGGAACTGATGCTCAGTGCCCAGTCTCCGCAAGCTCCAGGGAACCGTCTACAAACCAGGGTCCTGGCACCTCCAGGAGGTGTGCAAGGGAAGCACAGGGGTTCGCCACCTTGCATGCTACAGCCCGATCGCCCCAGTAAGTAGAACACCACATCTGACAAGTCCTCCCTCCCACCAATAGCACAGGTTTACATCCCTTTCCTCTTTGGGAACGTCCACCCCAATCTTTCATTAAGTCTAGGATCAAAGCGATAAGGTTCTGTTAACAACCCCATGGGTCTGTGGGAAGCACAGACCTCGGCAACACAAAATCACCCTCTTGGGGCTTTGCTAATGGCTCAGGGGTAAAGAGTCCGTCTGCCCATGTAGGAGACATGGGTTCGATCCTGATCCAGGAAGATCCCACAGGCCTTGGAGCAACTAAGCCCGTGTGCCACAGCTATTGAACCTGTACTCTAGAGCCTGGGGACTGAGATCACCCGAGCCCCCGCCCTAGAGCCCCTGCTGCCCAACAAGAGAAACCGCCGCAGTGAGAAGCCTGTGCACCACGACTAAAGAGTAGCCCCTGCTCGCTGCAACGAGAGAAAGCCCGAGCAACGACAGCCACAAACAGATAAAGAAATAAAATTATTATATTTTTAAAGGTACCCTCTTAAGATATGTTTGCCTTTGCCATTAGACACGGCAGGAAAAAAAAAGCCACTACTTACCAATTCTAAATCACTAAAAGTGGGGAAATTAAATCTTATGTTACCCCTGATGACGTAGTAAAATGTAAACAGAAATACCTTTGAAGTATTAATGCCAAAAATATAGTTTGGGTGTTTGGGGATGGCTGGGATGTGGAGATGAGGGAAACACAGCCCTTTCCTTTGCAGAATGTAGCTGCTGCTTTCTTTTTTTAATTAGAGTATAATTGCTGTGCAGTGTTATGTTAGTTTCTGCTGAGTAACAATGTGAATCATCAGCACGTATGCACACACCCATCCCTCTTGGACCCCCTCCCCCCATCCCACCCCTCTAAGTCTTCACAGAGCACTGAGCTCAGCACCCTGTGCTATACTGCAGGTTCCTACTAACTATTAATATCTCCTTTACACATGGTAGTGTATATGTCAAACCTAGTCTCCCAATTCATCCCACTCTCTCCTTCCCCTCTATTTCCACATGTCTGTTCTCTACATCTGCATCTCTATTTCTGCCCTGGAAATAAGGTCACCTGTACCGTTTTTCTAGATTCCACATGTATGCATTAAAATACGGTATTTGTTTTTCTCTTTCTGACTTACTTCACTCTGTATGACAGACTCTAGGTCCATCCACCTGGCCAAGAGGCACGTGAAACAGTGTACCACATCACTCATTGTTACAGAAATGCAAATCAAAACTACAGTGAGGTTATCACCTTACACAGCCATCATCAGAAAATCTACTAACAATAAGTGCTAGAGAGGGTCTGGAGAAAAGGGAACCCTCTAGCATCATTGGTGGGAATGCAATTTGATGCAGCCACCAGGAAGAACAGTATGGAGGTTCCTCAAAAAAGCTAAAAATAGAACTACCATATGACCCAGCAATCCCACTCCTGGGCATATATCTTGAGAAAATCAGAATATAGCCTCTTGTTGGGATGTCACAAGTTTTAAACTTAGCAGGCATGCTTTAGTATAACGCCATGCAAATACAGAACAATTCCGGCAGGCCACTGTGAACCATGTTTATAAATCATATATCTATTCATCACCTGCTCTGTTTTACTCCCCAGACTGACACTTCTGATCAGATCTGTGGCCAACAAGATCGTCTCACACTTCAGTGGTTTCTCCCCCTCTTGGTATTCATCCCCAGAGTCTGTATTAATAGAAACTAATGCTCTGAGAAAAAAGCGCCACACAAAAAAAAGACAGGTGTCTATATTTTAATAGGAAATTCACTAAACTGCAGCTGAGGAAATTATGTGAAAACCCAGGTGAGGGAGTTACCTTCAGTCAGAGCTAGGAACACCAAGTAACCCTAGAAGAATTTTATTTGCATCTGAATACAGTCTCCATCTGTAAAGAGCCCACTGCTTTGCTTCCAGGCTATTGTGAACTTTTTGCTGGGAAAGTCTGCTTTGAATTAGGGGTAGAAACACAGACACCTCCTCTCCCGACACCTGCCCAGGATCCACTGAGAGGATTCCTGAAAAAGAGATCTGGACAAAACCTTTTAGGCTTTGTTGCTATGGTAGAGTGGCCTTTCCTCTCTGCTGCAGATGTGGGAAAGGAAATACAAGGAAGTTGAAGAAGATTTAGTTTAAATAGAATTGGCTTGATGCCAACTGGCTTAATTTTTGTATAAGCAAGTCCCAAATCAGATCTAAAACATAATCACTGCTAGAGTTGTAAGCCTTCCTTCTAGCTATCGGATTCTGCTAATTATACTCCAAAGTGTGACAGAGATTTGCTTTGTTTTTTGAATCAAAGCACCAGTCTTTCCTAAAATCGGTGCCAACTTATAACCATTTTCATACCCCTCAAATGAGTCAAGGAAGTTTCTCTCCAAAGGCAATGTAGTCAAGCGGTTATGAGCATGGCCTTTGGGTCAGATTAAAATCTGAGTAAATAAAAATGCTCTGCTGACTTTGAGTCAATTACTTGCTTCCCACTGCTTCACAAGCTTGGACCCAAAGTGTTTTCTAAGGGCTAGATGCTCTAATGAATTAAAAAGTGCTTGGTACTTAGCCGAGTACATAAGGAAGGGTTAATAAGATAATAGTCATTATCTCTGTGTTGTAGGCTAAAATCTAGTAAGCATATTTTCCATTCTAAATTGCTAGACTCATCCGCACTCAGAGAAATAAAGTCGTGAAGATTTTGTTTATGTGTTCTTTGGTCAGCCACATGACCTGCATTTGGATCACAGACTTTGAAAATATAATGAAAGCCACTGGGTCCCCTTCTCCCACAAAAAGCAACGTGTGTGTGTGTTCAGTTGCTCAGTCATGTCTGACTCTTTGCACCCCATGGTCTGTAGGCCGCCAGGCTCCTCCATCCATGGGATTTTCCGGGCAAGAATACTGGAGTGGGTTGCCATTTTCTACTCCAGGAGATCTTCCAGACCCAGGGATCGAACCCACGTCTCCTACATCTCCTGCATTGCAGGTGGATTCTTTACTGCTGAGCCACAGGGGAAGCCCTAAAAAAGCAATACATGTTTTGAAAACAGCACCAAGATACACCAATAGTCATAGCAGCTTTATTCACAATATTGAAAAGGAGGAAACAAGCTAAGTATCCACCTATGGAGAAATGGATAAACAAAACCTAATATACACACATACAATGGAAAGAAAATGCACTCCTTTGAAAGGAATGAAATTCTGACACGCTACAGCGGAGATGAACCCTGAAGACATTATGCTAAGTGAAACAAGCCAGAAACCAAAGGACAGATGTATGATTCCACTTACTTGAAGTACTTAGAGGAGGAAATGGCAGACCACTCCAGTATTCTTGCTGGAGAATCCCATGGACAGAGGAGCTTGGTGGGCCATGGTCCACAGGGCTGCAGAGAGTTGGACGCGACTGAAGAGACTAAGCACTTGAAGTGCTTAGAGATTCAGATTCATAGAGACTGAAGGGGAATGGTGGTTGCCGTGAGAGGAGGAGAGGATTCTGAGTTATTGTTTAATGGGCAGAGAGCTTCAGCAGAAGATGATGAAAATCTTTTGGGGAAGGATGGTGGTGATGCTTGCATGACAATATGAACGTGCTATTAATAAATGCCATTGATCTGTACACTTAAAAATGGTTAAAATGATCAATTCCATATTATTTATATTTTTCTGCAACTGAAAATAAGGTATGAGGGAACACTGGTGTAGTAAATCTAGAGGAAGGCTTAAATACTTTGTAAGCAGCTTTGTGTTCGACTCTTGTGACCCTATGGCCTATTTGTAGCCCACCAGGCTCCTGTGTCCATGGCATTCTCCAGTCAAGAATATTGGAGTGGGTTGCCATTTCCTCCTCCAAGGGATCTTCCTGACCCAGGGATCGAACTCAGATCTCCTGCATTACAGGTGATCTCCTGCATTGTAGATGGATTCTTTACCGACTGAGGCACCAGGGAAGTCATTATTTATACACATACCATAAAATTCACCCCCTTTAAGAGAGCAATTAGTGGTTTCAGTAAATTTATACAGTGATACAACCATTACCATAATCCAAGTTTAGGGTATTTCATCACTTGAAAACCTTACCTTGTGCACTCTAGCTTTGACTTTTGTACAAATTTCATAAAAATTAAATCACACAATATATAATATTTGTGTCTGGTCGTCTTCATTTAGGATTATGTCTCTGAGATTTATCCACATTGGTGTATGTATCAGGATTTCATTTCTCTCTGTTGCCTAGTACTATTCCATTGTGTGGACATGTCAAAAATTGCTTATTCACCCACCAGTTGATGGACAGTGGGGTTCTTTTCTGGTTTGGGCTATTAGGAATAATGCTGCTGGGAACATTTGTGAACAAGTCTTCATTTGGACATAAGATTCTATTTCTCTTGCGTAGATACCTAGAGTGCAATTGCTGAGTTATAAGTTAACTATGTTTAACTGTTCAAGAAGCTGTCAAATAGTTTTCCCCATGATCTGTACCATTTTACATTCCCCCAGCAATGGATGCAAATTCTTGCCTTTGATGTTGTTTCATTTTACTGTTTTCATTCCATTTCAGATTCCATTGGTGTCTGATGAACATCTGTGTTTGTAGACAGAAAAAGTGCATTGAAACCACTTGATCATGTATTTAGTTGTTAAAAATTTTGTGGTCTGTGTGTAACCATTGATAAAGAAATTCTTACTGCCCTCACAGTCCTTTTCTCAAAATATAACAGAAATTTTGTATGCAATCCTTCAAGTTTTTTCTTACTTTGCTCTTTTAACCTCTCTCTTATCCGAGATCCCAGGGCTCTGTAAGTCTGGGTTACACCAACTCATAAGGAAGAGTTTAATAGCTAACGTGCTACTTTTTCAAGATTATCTCAATTTCCAGGAATAATTGTAGATGGGGGAAGAACATGTCTTGTTTCGAATTCTGGCTCCACCACTAACCATCTCTGTGTCTTAAGGGACATTATTTAACCTCTCTATGTGACATATTTTTTAACACAAAGTGGAGATAATAATAGTATTTGCCTCACAGAGTTGCCATGAGAATTGAAAAGGAAAACATACGTAAAACATTTAAAACAGTGTCTTGTATGTTATACACACACTTCATCAGAGGCACACCTCACAGATGTGAAGGGTTTGGTCCTAGAACATTGCAATAAAGCAAATCACGTGGATTTTGGGGGTTTCCCAGTGCATATACAAGTTAATATTTACAATATTCTGTAGTCTACCAAGTGTGCAATAGCATTATGTCTCAAAAATGTATGTATGTTCATTAAAAATTCTTTACCGCTAAAAATGTTAACCATCATCTGAGCCTTCATTGAGTCATAATCTTTCTACTGGTGGAGGGTCTTGCCTCCATGCTAATGGCTGCTGGCTGATCAGGGTAGTGGTTGCTGAAGGCTGGGGTGACTGCGGCAATTTCTTAAAAAAGACAGCAATGGAGTTTGCTACACTGATTGACGTTTCCTTTTACAAATGACTTCTCTGTAGCTTGTAGTCCTATTTGATAGCATTTTACCTACAGTAGAGAGTCTTTTAAAATTGGAGTCAGTCTTCTCAAAGTCTGCCCCTGCTTCAGCTACTAAGTTTATATAATATTCTAAATCCTTTATTGTCACTTCAACAATCTTCACAGTAACTTCACCAGGAGTATGTTCCATTTCAAGAAACCACTTTTTGCTCATACAAGAAATAACTCTGTATCCGTGAACATTTTGTCATAAAATCGCAGCAATTCAGTCACACCTTCAGGCTCTAATTCTAATTCTATCGATATTTCCACCACATTCCTCAGTTACTTCCTCCACTGAAATCATGAACCCCTCAAAGTCATTCATGAAGGTAGAAATCAACTTCTTCCAAAGTCTTGTTAATGTTGACATTTTGACCTCTTTCCATGAATCTCGAATGTTCTTAATGGCATCTAGAATAGTGAATATCAAAATGCAAGATTTCTGTATGTCTTTACTTCTTTTGTTCCCTCACCCTGCTTTTGTTTTTCAGTCACAAAGTTGTGCACAACTCTTTGCGAGCCCATGGACTGTAGAACGCCAGGCTTCCCTGCCCTCCACCATCACCCAGAGTTGGCTCAAACTCATGTCCATTAAGTTGATGATGCCATCCAACCATCTCATCCTCTGTTGCCTCCTTCTCCTTGTACCTTCAATCTTTCCCAGCATCAGGGTCTTTTCCAATGAATTGGCTCTTTGCATCGGGTGGCTGAAGTATTGGAGCTTCAACTTCAGCATCAGTCCTTCCAATGAATATTCAGGGTTGATTTCCTTTAAGATTGGCTAGGTACATAAGAATACACAGGTGAAATAAAACACAGAGAAGGGAGTATATATATAGTTACTATTTATGAAACACTTAAAAATTGCCAGACCCTCTTTTAAATCTTTTCTTTAATTTTTTTTAAATTTATTTATTTTAATTAGAGGCTAATTACTTTACAATATTGTATTGGTTTTGCCATACATCAACATGAATTAGCCACGGGTGTACACATGTTCCCAATCCTGAACCCCCCTCCCACTTCCCTCCCCATACCATCCCTCTGGATCATCCCAGTGCACCAGCCCCAAGCTTCCTGTACCCTGTTAAATCTTCTACCTGGAGTAGGTCATATATCCTTCACAATAGTCTGAGATAAGGCAGTTTTGTTATCTCTATTTTACAGATGAGGAATCTGAAGTTAGGTAATAAGTAATACAGTGAAACCTGAGCCCAGGAGCTTATGTTCTTATAACCACAATATCATTGATGCATCTTGAATGAATTTATCTCTGACAACCTTGGGGAAATTCAGTCACTCTGTCTGAGGTCCCTCAAATGTAACTTTCCCATTAGTTTATTATAAATATGTTCTGCTGAAGGGTAATTTTTAATTTACATGGCATGCTGGTTGTTTTTTCTTTTTATTCCTGGTGCCTTGGGTGTAATGTACAAAAAAAAAAAAAAAAAAAAAGACCTTTACGACTCAGATAATCATGATGGTGTGATCACTCTCCTAGAGCCAGACATCCTGGAACGTGAAGTCAAGTGGGCCTTAGGAAGCATCACTGCGAACGAACCTAGTGGAGGTGATGGAATTACAGTTGAGCTATTTCAAATCCTAAAAGATGATGCTGTGAAAGTGCTGCACTCAATATGCCAGCAAATTTGGAAAACTCAGCAGTGGCCACAGGACTGGAAAAGGTCAGTTTCATTCCAATCTCAAAGAAAGGCAATGCCAAAGAATGCTCAAACTACTGCACAATTGCACTCATCTCACACGCTAGTAAAGTGATGCTTAAAATTCTCCACGCCAGGCTTTAGCAATATGTGAACTGTGAACTTCCAGATGTTCAAGCTGGGTTTAGAAAAGGCAGAGGAACCAGAGATCAAATTGCCAACATCCGCTGGATCATCGAAAAAGCACGAGGGTTCCAGAAAAACATCTATTTTTGCTTTATTGACTATGCCAAAGCCTTTGACTGTGTGGATCACAATAAACTGTGGGAAATTCTGAAAGAGATGGGAATACCAGACCACCTGACCTGCTCTTGAGAAATCTGTATACAGGTCAGGAAGCAACAGTTAGAACTGGACATGGAACAACAGACTGGTTCCAAATAGGAAAAGGAGTACGTCAAGGCAGCATATTGTCACCCTGCTTATTTAACTTATATGCAGAGTACATCATGAGAAACACTGGGCTAGAGAAAGCACAAGCTGGAATCAAGATTGCGGGGGAAAATATCAATAACGTCAGATATGCAGATGACACCACCCTTATGGCAGAAAGTGAAGAAGAACTAAAGAGCCTCTTGATGAAAGTGAAAGAGGAGAGTGAAAAAGTTGGCTTAAAGCTCAACATTCAGAAAACTAAGATCATGGCATCCGGTCCCATCACTTCATGGCAAATGTATGGGGAAACAGTGGAAACAGTGGCTGACTTTATTTTTTGTGGCTGCAAAATCACTGCAGATGGTGATTTGCAGCCATGAAATTAAAAGACGCTTACTACTTGAAAGGAAAGTTATGACCAACCTAGTCAGCATATTAAAAAGCAGAGACATTACTTTGTCAACAAAGGTCCATCTAATCAAGGCTATGGTTTTTCCAGTGGTTGTGTATGGATGTGAGAGTTGGACTATAAAGAAAGCTGAGCACTGAAGAATTGATGCTTTTGAACTGTGGTGTTGGAGAAGACTCTTGAGAATCCCTTGGACTGCAAGAAGATCCAACGAGTCCATTCTAAAGGATTTCAGTCCTGTTATTCCTTGAAAGGACTGATGTTGAAACTGAAACTCCAATACTTCAGTGACCTGATACAAAGAGCTGACTCATTTGAAAAGACCCTGATGGTGGGGAAGATTGAGGGCAGGAGGAGAAGGGGATGACAGAGGATGAGATGGTTGGATGGCATCACCAACTCAATGGACATGGGTTTGGGTGGACTCTGGGAATTGCTGATGGACAGGGAGGCCTGGTGTGCTGTGGTTCACGGGGTCACAAAGAGTCACACACGACTGGGTGACTGAACTGAGCTGGGTGTAATGAGAAATCAATATATATTCGTTGGTTAAAAGATAAAAATAATGATGTCCTGTCTTTTTTTTTTGGCTGTGCCACACACAGACTGTGGGATCTTAGCTCCCAGACTAGGGGTTGAACCTACAACTGCTGCATTGGACATGGGAACTTTTAACCACGGGACCACCACACAAGTCCTAATAGTGATATTCTCTTAATCTCTGTCTTGCTTTGTATGTCTTTGTCACTGAGCTTATTTCTTAATCACTGGTCTGTCCCTTTTCCTGAAATTTGTTAGTCGTAGATTACACACATACATTTTTTTTTTATTTAACAATGAAAAACATTCCATCTCTATGAGGTTGGCATGTTCTTGTTTTAATAAGCTTCCTCATCACCATCACCCTAATCTGATTTGACTGGTGTATTTGGGGCATAAAAAAGGTTTAAGCTGACATTCTCAAATTATATTTGGCAGAATATAACATGTTTTCCCTCTCTCAGCACCAAACTGTACCAAAAAATACCTGATCAAGTTTCTAAAATAATGTAAAGGTTTAAAAAATGATGTAGTAGTGGTCTCGGCTTGAGCCTGAGCCAAAACCACCACTGGGACTCAGGTATGTTTGGATTTGATTGACAATTAGGGAGACAAGCAGAGTCCTGGCGTCTAGTTGAATGATGGGAAAGAGCCTACAGGATGGAGTGAAATATCGAGAGGATTGTCTGAGTTCCCTGGACCAGCATTAGTGGTTCCTGGTTGAACTCTGTAGTAGACAAAGGGCAGGTGTAAGATAATCAAGCTGTCTGCACGTTGTCATGGTTTCCTGCAGGCTCTAGAGTAGGAGTCCCCAGCCTTTTTTGGTACCAGGGACCAGTTTCGAAGAAGACCATCTTTCCACGGATGGGGGATGCTTTCAGGATGATTCAAGCACATTACATTTATTTTGCACTGTATTTCTATTATTTTTACATCCGCTCCACCTCAGATCATCGGGCATTAGATCTGGAGGTTGGAGACCCTTGCTGTAGAACACAACCGAGTTCTGCATCAATGCTCTGGTGATACAGTCAAGGAGAGGAACTTCTACGGACGTGTGTGCAAAATACAACGTAAGCTTGATGCAGTAAGAGCTCTCCTCTGGCATCAGGAGGGCTTACAGTGTCTTACATGACAGATGCTCTGGGGGGTGGGCACTGAAGGGGGGACAAGACTGAGGCACCCTGAACTGGCTTATCAGGAAGCAAACACTGAAGAGGGGACTGAGGGAGGAGACAAGAGGAAGAACCTCACTGATGTCATACAACCACCGTAGCCCAAGAGTTTGTTTGCAAGCGCTGGTGACAACCGTTCAAGTCATTCCCAGGAATGACTAGATTTGATTTTGAAGGTTTTCGGAGATTTGTGAGAGCAGGTGGGAGATGGAATTTGTAAACTGATCAATTCTGTGCTAATTATAATCACAGTTGGCAAAGCCTGTAGACATATACATTATATTGTTTTATGTATATAAATTCAGATTCTAATCTATCAGTAGATAAATGATTGGTTAGTTTTCTCCCTCACCTAAATTTTTTTCACTTATATTTTTACTTTTTCCACTTACAGTTTTATTTTTTCCACTTATAGTTTTATTTTTTCAGTTATACTTTTATTTTTCTTCCCTAGATGTTTTAAATGGGTATTTGGAAATGAGCTTCCCTGGTGGCTCAGATGGTAAAAGAATCTGCCAGCAATGCAGGAGACCCAGATTCAATCCCTGGGTCAGGAAGATACCCTGGAGAAGGGAATAGCTACCCACTCCAGTATTCTTGCCTGGAGAATCCTATGGACAGATGAGCCTGGCAGGCTATAGTCTATGGGGTTGCAAAGAGTTGGACAGGACTGAGTGACTAACACTTTCACTTTCATCCATTTATTCAGTAAATATCTTTTCAGAATCTATGAAATATAATGAGTAATTTACAGGGCACCAGATCAGGCAGATATAGGCTGGAATTCTGTCCTTGCAACTTACTAATTGGGTGATGGTAGTCAATTTCCTAAACTGTTCGTGCCTTAGTTTCCTTGTGGGAGTAACACTCACATGCAGACACCTACTTACAACTACCTTATTGAGCTGTAACTGTTGTTTCTAATAATTTCATGAAATATCACAAACGTCTTCTAATTTTCTCTGAATATTTTAAATAGTTCATGAGATTCTTTACTCCAATTTATGAGTTATTCCCTTTCCCGAATTCCTGATCTCTCCTTACTTAAATAGTTTGAGATTTTAATTGTATTTTATCTGACCAATGAGCATAGAAGTACCCAGGCTGTGTTCAGTGTACCCCTCTGTCTTTTAAAATACCATAGGCATGTCCTGATTCATAATAGATGTTTAATAAACATTTGCTGAATCAAGGAATTCTTTCAGACACTTTATTTTGTTTCTTATTGTCCTCGTGTCTCTCATTTTGAGCAGTTGTCCTATGTTAAACACCGCACTTAGCTCCATTCATCCATTTTCTCATTTAGATATACTTATTATCTTCCTTTTGGGGCTTCCCAAGTGGCACAGTGGGAGCGAGTCCGCCTGCCAAGGCAGGAGACCCAGGGTTTTGATGACATGGGTTTGAGACATGGGTTTGATCCCTGGGTTGGGAAGATCCCTTGGAGGAGGAAATGGCAACCCACTCCAGTATTCTTGCCTGGAGAATCCCATGGACAGAGGAGCCTGGAGAGCTCCAGTCCACAGGGTCTCAAAAGAGTCAGACATGATGGAGCGACTGAGCATGTACACACACGCACATTTTCCTTTTATAGTTACGGAGATGGAGTTTGTAGGGTTCTTTTGCATAAAGTCACAAAGTTTGAGCCTTCATCAGCCTGATCCCAGAGGCCAGCCTTAATCACCACAGTATTTTGCCTCAAGACCACCCATCACTGTGGTAATGGGACCTCAACTCAGAAGCACTGGCTTCTTGGTTGTCAGAGTCATCATTAGACCCTCCACCAGGGGAAATGAGTCAAAAAGCTGTTCATTCCCTCCCAATGAGCTCCCTCCACCTGGACTAACATGGCTATTCCCCAGGGCCACGTTCTAGCCTGGCACACACACTGCGAGTGAAAAACCTGGGGAATCAAACTCCAGCTTTAGCACCATAAATACTCCACCTAATCACCCTCCTAAATCATCTGATTGCGTCCCCAGATTGCTGACTTTCCCTCTTCATTCCCCTCTGCCTCTCCTGAGGTTTTCGCAAGCCTTTCCTTCCCAACTAAAACCAGATATGTACGGATGGCATTATGTTTCTTCACAGCTAATAGCTAGACTATGAAATCATTCAACAGGCAACTCCCAAACCATGGGAATCCGTCATAACAGATTTCCTTCATTTTTATAACCCTGAAGATGGAAGAGGGGCCAGGAGGTGGATGAAGGAGAGGGATACTGCCAGGTATTGTTAACTTTGTCCCTGGGTAGTTGAAGAGAGAGCAGCCCAGGTCAGATTGGAAGCAAGATCTCCTTGGAAAGGCTGGGGCATAACAGGGGACTGGTTGAGCCATATTGGATTGATTATGAAGCAGGAAGTGAAATCTGACATGGCTGACACTTAACACCCTCTCACACATCCTGACTCCTAGACGATGAGAATAAAGATATTGTATTTTCAGTGGCACTGACATTTTTATACCTCTTAACGAAAGGGGGAAAACTTTTCTGGTTTAGGTTGAAAGGATAAGGAAGCAGAGAATGCCTTCATAGACTTTGGGAAGATAGGAGCTGTGAGTAGGAAGTTGTATACGGAAGGAAACATCAAATCCCATATTTTGGGTGAATAAAGAAAACGAGTTAGCCTCAGCCTGCTCTAAGAATGGCATGGATGAGAGAGAGAGAGAAAAAAAGAAAGAAATAGCAATTCAAACAGAGAAATCCAATATTGACTTTTTTATTACCTGAAATAGTTCAAGCTCTTTTTCAATGTTTTCAGTCCCAGTGCATTCAACAACTTCCAGAACTGAAAATATTTTCAAAACTGCATTAACTCTTTAAGGCTACTTGAGGATACATGGAATTGAAGCATGACTCTGAATGTCTAGAGCAATAGCACATCTTGATTTGACAAAAAGATGACAACTTATCATAATACAGTCCGGGGATTTGAACAGACCCCTGGAGTCACCCACTTCAGCAACCCCTGCCCCACCTCTAAGAGCTTTCCTTTTGAGCATCTGAAGGCAGGCAGAGGACTCTTTCTGACCAGCTCTAAGAAATAGAAGTGCTACTTCCCTCACTAAACTTTTTCCATGCATAACAGTAGGAAATTATTTTATTCTAAACTTAAATCTCTCTCACTGTAATTGGTGACCATTTCTTCATTTTCCGTATCGGGTGAAAGTGCCGAAGAGCCAGTTCACTGCTGTCTCTTTCATGGAAAGATGTGTAGACGATATCCACTCTACTGTCTCCAGAGGGGTAGTTGGTCAGGGCTTTCTCTACAAAGAAGAGCCACAGCCCCAAAATATGATGGAGGTGAGGACCTCACTGCGGGTAGGGAGTGAGCCAGGAGTGGTACTGAAGGAAACACCATCGGTTATTATGGTGAGGGGCTTCCCTGCTAGTCCAGTGGTTAAGGCTCCTTGCTTCCACAGCAGGGGGCATGGGTTCGATCCTTGGTCAGGGAACTAAGATTTCACATGCCCCATGTCATGGCCAAAATAATAATAATAATAAATGAATTAAAATATTTAAAAAATTATTGTGGTGAAAATAGCAATAATAGCTACAAGAACATCTGACACCACAGTAGAATTTCATAATATTTTGAGTATTTTCACATAAATCACTTCATCTGACAGCCATTTTAATTCTTACTTTAAAAATACTTTTAACTTATATACAACTCTTACCATCACAACAGCCCATTAATTTACAAAGAGAAAATAGAAATTTCTCAAGACTCTCTGATATCTTTTTCAAATGGATTTCATTCTTCTCCATGGCCAAAATAATAATAATAATCATAATAAGAGAATTAAAATATTTTAAAAAATTATTATGGTGAAAACAGCAATAATAGCTACAAGAACATCTGATGCCACAGTAGAATTTCATAATATTTTGAGTATTTTCTTTTTAGTTCTTTTCTGCACTGCTTTCTACATTCATGTGATTCCCATGACAGCAATTCTCTTTTTCTGCTTTCCACTTTCATTCTGTACGATTGCATAATTCTCTGTAGCTGTTTTTTTTTTCTTCTGCTTTCTACCCCAACTGCCATTAAACCTATCCCACAGCTCCCTCACAAACCTTCACAAAACAAACAAACAAACAAAAAACAATAAAAATAACAAGAGTAACAAACCCAACAATAGCAAAAGGATGAACAATCTTTCAGTTACCTGGATCAAAAATTTCTTATTTTTTAGCAGAGAGTACATGTGTTGGTTCTGTCTCTCTTCACTCATTATACTTAGAAAGCTACTCTTTTCTTGCTCTTTTTTTTTTATTTTTTTATTTTTAAACTTTACATAATTGTATTAGTTTTGCCAAACATCAAAATGAATCCACCACAGGTATACATGTGTTCCCCATCCTGAACCCTCCTCCCTCCTCCCTCCCCATACCATCCCTCTGGGTCGTCCCAGTGCACTAGCCCCAAGCATCCAGTATTGTTCTTGCTCTTTTTTAATTCCTACCACCCCTGTGTGCCTGCATGCATGTGTGTGCATGAATGTGTGGGAAATCCCTCCTAGGCTCATCTTACTGTGCAGCAGAGACATATCCTGAGTCCCCTCTCGTTGGTGGGAAGTATTTGAATGTATTATGTAAGAAAACTGGCATTAGGAATTTGATGGGTTTTAGCTTGCTTTCTGGTTGAGTCAGTAGCTACCTTGCGGAAAAGTCAAGGAATTTGGAGTCAAAAAGATATAAAATAAAAAATTTATTTTAAAAAAAGGCAAAAAAGATTTAGGTCAAAAAGACCTAGCCCTAACTGTGGGACCGTGGGTAACACACCCATTGCTCCCTAGGCATCTACTTCTTTCAGCAACAACATAAGAATGGCTCTCTGTGAAATTTTCCTCATTATTGTTTCATCTAATTTTTTTTTAACTTGATCTTTGCACATGGAATTCTAGTGGTTTTATAACCTCTATGACACACGGTGGGGTTCCCTGGTGGCTCAGATGGTAAAGAATCTGCCTGCAATTTGGGAGACCTGGGTTCCATCCCTGGGTTGGGAAGATCCCCTGGAAGAGGGCGTGGCAACCCACGCCAGTACTCTTGCCTGGAGAATCCCATGGACAGAGGAGCCTGGTGGGCTACAGTCCTGAGGGTCGCAAAGAGTCGGACACGATTTAATGACTAAGCACAGCACACAACACCGTGGCACACTGTACTCCTGTGTTGTCTTAGAGGGAAAGCAATTGCTTCATCAATCAGACCTTTGTAAATAACCTTGCCTTCTTGTTTTGGAGATATTCTCTGCTACCACTAAAATTCAGCAAAAACAAAACAACAAAACAGAACAGTTACCTTCCCCTTGCACCTGTGTGCTCTGGCTGCACTGTCTGTCATTTCCATTATTCTGACCAGGCTTCGTTGAGAGTTTCCTGGCCCAGCTGTTTAACTGGAGCTTACAAAGCTTATTGATCCTTACTTTACAGTACCACCTTCTTGCTTCTCTCAAAAAATGTCCCTAACGGCTCCTTTCCTCCTTTCCACCAATCGTTTTTATCTTTCTCCCACTTGCCATCAGGAGCTAAGGGTAAACTCTTGTCCCAGAGCAGCCTCTGCAGTGAGAATAGTCCTCCCTGCCGCTCTGCTTCAGAAGTGCTCCATCACGTACTCTCTAAGCTGCTTGGGGCTGCGGCTCCATTATTGGATTCTTCTTTCTCTGATTAATAACCACCTTCTGTTACGCTGTCACTTACCTTGATTCCCCCCACCCCCTTAAAGGGGTCCTAGACAAAGCCTCTGCACCATCTCTCTTCCAGGCGGCCTTCCCCTAGGTGTCCTGTCTGCTGATCCCCTGCCACCATATACCTCTCCCTCTCGCCTCGAGCGCTGGAGCTGTGGCTTTGATTCTTCCTTAAGCTCTTCATCATTCAACGCTTTGATCCTGTCTTCATGAATCTCTGCCTTTTGGTCTTTGATTTCTGCTATTTCTGCTCAAATTTCTTCATCTTTTTTTTTTTTTTTCCTTTTCAAGAATTCTATTAAATGATTACACAGCTGGAAATATCTATTCACCTCTTCAAAGTGGGTGACTTTATATTTTTTCCTTCAAAGCCCTCTCTCTCTCTCTTCCTTTCTCCCTCCCTCCTTCCCTTTTGTCCTTTCCTCTCTCCTTCGTTCATTTTGGCCTAAATGGTCATTATTTTCTGAAAGCTTTGGAAGTAATACAGGGTATTCTTCGTTTCTCTTGTAGTTTAAATTTGTTCTTGTTTTAACAAGAACTTGTTCATCTTTTAAGTGCTTCTGCCAAATTGTTCACTTCTTAGAAATTTAATTTAAACTTTACCAAAGCATGACTAAAACTATCATTATTCATTTAAGACTCCTCAAAGTCCACCACAGTGGCCATAAATCCAATCCAGCCTATTTCTCCACATTTTTTGGCCAATGTATGTCACTGTTGGGTCATTTTCACAATTACCCCTTTCTCACCAGGTGTGCTAAAAAATCTTCTGTCAATTCCACTCTTCTAGCTGTGTGTAAGTTTGGTTATAAACATAACAATAACTATTATAATGCTATTTTTCAGATAAAAGTAATGTTTTATGAGGATTTATAGTGTTAGACATTATACTAGATATTTTCTCACATTACTTCTTTTTCAGAGTTGTAAAATATTTTTTGAGGTAGGTAAAAATGTAGCCAAGCAATTTATAGGGTTTGCTTTAACATATACAGAGTTTATTGATAAAAGCTAAGTATTGACTTGAGTAATTACTATTGAACAGCAGAATCAGAAATCAAATGTGTGTCTTCCAGTTTCTATTACATCACACACGTCATTTTTCACCTTAACTTTTTTGTCATCAAAAAGATCATGAAATCATGGACACAGTGAGAAATGGGGACAATAATCAGCATAGCTGATTAAATGTTAACATTTTACTGTATTTCTTTCAGAATTATCATTAGTAATAGTACTGGCATTTGTAGTAGCAGTAATAGTAGTAGTTTTTACATAAATGAAATATTAAAATTGCAGTTGAAGAGCTCTCTGCACTCCAGCCCAACCCCATTGTGTGGAATATGGTGAATTATTGTTATTCCCAGCCAGGAAAGCCAAGCTGTAGTGTTGTGTTGGAGGAAGTGTTTGGTGTTTATTGAATTGTTTTATTTGTGTTTTTGTTTGTCTTGTTTTATGTTGCTAAGGATGGTGTTCCTTTAATTGGTGTCTTATTACATTTCTCTCTGCAGCATTAATGGATAGCTGAGGTCAGAGGGCATGGGTGAAAATAAAGCGTC
Source organism: Bos taurus (assembly GCF_002263795.3). Taxonomy (NCBI): domain Eukaryota; kingdom Metazoa; phylum Chordata; class Mammalia; order Artiodactyla; family Bovidae; genus Bos; species Bos taurus. Next base: position 31,431,546 of record NC_037356.1, on the reverse strand, counting down.
TCTCTACTTAATAGTGAGTAGAGATGGGAGGTCCTGTGCCGTTCCCAGACTCTGTGGAGTAGTTTGAATTTCCCAGCACTACTCATGCCATTCCCTATTTAACTTTTGAGATTTTATCATTTTGAAGAAAGGGATAAGCTGGGTGACTTCTTCGAGTTGAGTGTAAGGAGCTCTTAATTATTTATGGAAGCTACTTTCAACAAATGTTAACAATGTCATTGTAAACGTGGTTTTCATTTTCCTGATTTCTTTTTTTTTAAATTTTATTTTTAAACTTTACAATATTGTATTGGTTTTGCCAAATATCGAAATGAATCCGCCACAGGTATACATGTGTTCCCCATCCTGAACCCTCCTCCCTCCTCCCTCCCCATACCCTCCCTCTGGGTCATCCCAGTGCACCAGCCCCAAGCATCCAGTATCGTGCATCGAACCTGGACTGGCGACTCGTTTCATACATGATAGTATACATGTTTCAGTGCCATTCTCCCAAATCTTCCCACCCTCTCCCTCTCCCACAGAGTCCATAAGACTGTTCTATACATCAGTGTCACGTGGCATTAATAGAGGAGTTTGTATCCTACTCCTCCCAACTAGGGAATTGTGTCTGGGGAGAAATAGAGGATGTGTATTATTAGAATGCTCATAGGCAAGGCTGAGACCATTCCCAGATGTGCTAGTAACCTAGGACCAGGTGATTATGCTTCTAAAAGCCACAGACCTGAGCTCTTGTGTTTAAGAAGACTGATAGAGAACTTACCCAGTTAGAGTTTCCATTATTTAAGAGGGACATTGGGCTTCCCTGATAGCTCAGTTGGTAAAGAATCTGCCTGCAATGCAGGATACCCCAGTTCAATTCCTGGGTTGGGAAGATCTGCTGGAGAAGGGATAGGCTACCCACTTCAGTATTCTTGGGCTTCCCTTGTGGCTCAGCTGGTAAAGAATCTGCCTGCAATGTAGGAGACCTGGGTTCGATCCCTGGGTTGGGAAGATTCCCTGGAGAAGGGAAAGGCTACCCACTCTAGTATTCTGGCCTGGAGAATAGGATCTCAAAGAGTCTGAGTGACTTTCACTTTTGGGAATTTTAATAAAAGGAAAACATTTTCGCAAAACTAATATTATAACAAAGAGTCAAATTAGCTTTGCTATAATAAAGCTAATAATTATATTAATGCATGCCTACTTGAATCAGAGGCAGTGGAAACTACAGTGAATATATATTTCCTCATATAATCCTCATAATTACCCTATTAAGTGTTCTTAGTCTCATTCTATGAATAAAGCAACCGAGGCTTAGAGAGTTTAAGCAGTTTATACAAAGTACCCAGTTATTATGTGAATAAAAAAAAAATTCTGTCTAAATCTGGTGATGGTTTCTTAACCACCAAGCTGGGAGCTAACCTTTTCCCTGCAGAGTCTGTCAAACTCTAGTATTTAACGTATTAAAATTATCAAGCAAAGGAGGAAAAAATTAAATGAAAATGAGAAAGATTTGTCTGTTCCTTTGTGTCTCCCCAGCAAACACTGCATATTAGCCATCCTCTCCAACCTATATTGCATTTTCAGTCATTTGACCTTTTATCTGTTTTGTGATCACATCAGATCACTTTAATCTTGTACAGCACTAAGTGCTAATAAAGGGAAGTTCAGAATAAAACATTTTATCCCCCTCTAGCTTTGCATTCCCTAGCTTCATGAACTGCGAGAGCACGTTCTTTGTTTTTGCACAACACACCTTTTCCCAAAGGAGTTACGAGAGTGTTTGGTTTTGTTTTGTTTACCAAATAAAAGATAATGAAGATTACAAAATGAGTACTGTTTCAAGAATGTCACTTTCTTAGGATACTGAAAACAGCAAGTAGAGTCAGTCCCTGCTAGCACAATGCCTGTTGCATAGTAAATCATCAGTCAATGCTACTTAATATCATTATTATCTTTAGTAGAAGACATCATGACAAGCATCATGCGAGCATGAGATATATGGAAATAAAGACACACAATGACAAAACTTTGAGACTTCTGATCTAGTTATCTTGGCATAAAAAATATCACAAAAAAACTTGACTTGTTTTGAGTATATAGCAAAATTTTTCTTAGGCAAAGAAGACTTGTTTAATGTTTGCAGCCTGGAATTTCTAGTAGATATTACATTAACCAGGGTCTTATTTATTTCTGTTCTAAAAGATAACCATGCATGAAATGAAGGAAGAGCCTCTACTTTCATAAGAACTTATATTCTTGCCTGAGGCTTAGATCCTGCAGTCATTTTCATAGTACTTACCTAGAATTTTCATGCATATTATTTTAGCCTTTAAAATGCTCTAATAGAAAAGCTGTAGCAATTTACAGACAGGGAAACTGAGCAGAGGTTAAGTGAGTTACTCAGGACAGGGAACAAAAAAGCCCACATTTTCCATCTCGAAATCAGGGTGTTTGGAAATTCAGCCTCCCATCTGTGGGTGTGAAGCACTTTACCAGCACTAATTACCATAATAAACTGTGGGAAATCCACTTCAGAACAATGAATTATTAGGCTTGGATGGCAACAAACAATTAATCATTACCAAATTAATAAATGCGTAGCATTTGCGTTTTCATCGTTGGACTAGCGTTTTGCTTTTGTGCTTGGCCAAGGCACAGTGATGTTCCAGTTCCGATTTCCTGCTGTGTGGAGCATGACTGACTATCTGCTGATCTTCTGGGCCTCCCACTGGGGTCGTTCTTGGTGAACTATTTTTTAATATTCAAAATAAAACTATAATTTAAGACTTACAGCATATGTAGTATTATCATAATACATGCTATTTTTTCCCCCAGAGATTGACCTACCATAATTATTTTGGTGTTTGTGTGTATAGGATGTGCTTAGCATTACATGCGGCATTTTACTGCAAATTTCTATCAAGACCATAGCTGAAAATTGTGTTCATCCATCACAAAATTAAATCCCACAAAGATTTGTTTTATCCTAAACACTTTCTCCCTCATCTAAATTAAAATCATCTAAAGACAAATATACCCAAGACATGGATTTGGGCTGAATATAATTTTTTATCACACCCGATTTTATAGAGCAGGAAAAAGAAACACAGAGAGTTTAAGTAACTTTGCAAATGTCACCTGGCCAAGCTGGTGGAGCATAAGAAGGAATTTGAACCAAGGTGGTTCAGCTCTTAACCGCTCTGCCTTATTACCTCCCAAAGTTTCACCCATTGGTTAAGCAACAAGATTCTAAGGAATAAGATTGGAAGTTAAAGCAAGAAAACTTTGGTTTCAAATTCTGCCAGAAAAGATTTTCAACACAAAATCCTCTATCCAGATAAACGATTATATGTGGGCATAACTATTTCAGGTAGGTTGGAATAAAAAAAAAATGACTTATTATACCTTTAGGTATATCAGGATGATATTAAAACAAAACATGATTTTCAACAAAATTTAAAGTAAAAAGGGATCAGGAACACAGGTGGTCATCAGAAGGAATGTTCAGGATGTAGCTATGTAGGCATAGAAGCAAAACAGTACAGACTAGAGCAGAGGACAGGAAGTGATGTCTTTGGGAGTTTGCCAGATAAAAAGAGACATATCTGAGTATATGGAAAATAATATTGATATGCTTGTAGCAGAAAGATTGGAACTCTTGAAAAGAGATCAAATCATTGGTTCATAGAAAACTAAACAAATGAAAAATTATAATAATGATGAACTCCAAAAACAGCAACAACAATAACAAAAATAAAGGGTTTATAAGAAAGGAGGGCCACAAGAGTGAATAATACTTGCAAGATCATACGAATATAAGCGATGAATTTACCTAAAAATTGTGATCTAATTACGTTGGAAATCTGGGAGTAGGTGAATCTGGGATAATTGGTGTGGAAAAGCTAAACCCTTATCTCTGATGGTAGGTTGTCAATACATTATGTGTAAAATTAAAAGCAAGGACTTCCCTGGTGGTCCAGTGGTTAAGACTCTGTGCTTCTAAGAGCCCACGTATTGCGTGCTGTGGCTGAAAAATTAAAAAAAAAAAGTTAAAAAATAGAAATGATACTCAAGGTAATAGAATCAACATGGTCTTCAAAAATACAGAAGCAACAATCAAGTGAAAATAGCTAGAAGGGTTGAGATCAGTTGACTTGGGGATAAAAAAATCTGAGGAATGGGACGGGGTGGATTTTAAGAATTATTTGACATTAGAAACTACAGTTATTATGGATATAACATTACAATGATATAAAATTTAAAAATAAAAATACTTTTCTATGTGTTGCCCAATACAGCAAAAAGATTCTGGATTAGGAACAGAACTGGGAGGAGAGAGAGCTGTGGTTGCCTCCAGAATCCCAAAGTGGGCCTTTAAAATCTTTGTCTATGAACTGTTAGATGGGCAGACTTTAAAGGGAGGAATGTGACATGTGAATTTGAAATGCTGCTCCTCAGTCCTCAGGTCATGAACTGTGAAGAGAAGCTCACCAATGGTTGTTTTTTTTGTGTGGTTTTTTTTTTTTGCTGTTCCCATCAACACGGGCACAGACCTGAGGTCCTTGAGCTCCAGCTCTTTCATGAGCTCACGGAGAGCCACCTGCTTCTCAGATGTGCCCCAACCCTGGCTTCCCCACAAAGATCTTGGAGCTGCCAGCTGAGTTAGAATAGGCATCCTCTGAGCTTCCCAAGTGATGCTAGTGGTAAAGAACCCGCCTGCCAATGCATGAGACGTAAGAGATGTGGGTTCAGTCCCTGGATAGGGAAGATCCCCTGGAGGCGGCCATGCAACCCACTCCAGTATTCTTGCCTGGGGAATCCCATGGACAGAGGAGCCTGGGGTTGGGGGAGGGGGCTATGGTCCATAGGGTTGCAAAGAGTCGACTGAAGTGACTCAGCACACACAGGGATCTGTTAATCAGGCAGGTGACAGGACCTCATCTCTTCAGTCTATCTTGGTGACTGAATGAGCCAGTGCAGCCCTGACTACTCAGGGCAGGTTCAGCGCTCTGCCTCAGTGTGTGCACATCCTTGGATTTCCTGCTTTCATGACACTGAGCGTGAGGAGTAAGGTCTAAGATTTCAACTGGCTTCAGGGTGGTAGATGCCAGCCTTATGACTTAGCCCAGTGTGGGCATTAGCCCAAGTCAGGCGCGCCAGCTTTTCAAAGGGCCCTGTGTCTAGGTGTGGCCATCTCTCAGTTTACAAAACGTGATTTCTTATTTGTCTGCTGAGCTTTTCACGTCTATTCCTTGGCAACCCTACTGGTGGGGAGGGGAGTAGATGGTTTGCAAGGCAAGATTCAGGCAGACCTGGGTCCTTGATTCTAATAACCATTAAAACACACATACACAAAGCACTTAAAATTGCATACCTTCACTTACAACAACAACCAGGAAGAACAAACAAACACACCTATTTTATACAAAACACAGATTTTATGTATAAATGTAGGACGTCAAGCACACACTGCTTACAATCTTGTTCTATCACAAATCCTACACAAAAGACCAGCCTTGCTATTGATTAGAGACCTGGAGAGGCTCATGAAAGCCTCTCCAAGTAGCTGTGGAAGTCTATTGAAATTATATTTTCATGAGATTTTAAAATAATAAGCATTCATTTTCTATGGAGGAAACAGGAACAAAAGAATGCATAAACCCAAAAGAATAAAAATGCAAGGCTTATGTTAGGTAAGGAATGAATAAATATTGGAAAAAGATCCAGTGTTCCAGTTTGCTGATATTAAACTAATAGTTGTAGCTTTTTAACCTAGATAATTTCATTTTTGAAATGAGAATCATATTCTCTTACTCAGATGGTGGAACTCTAATCTTTTGCAACTGAATCATCACTTTCATTCATTACATGAGACACTAGTACATTTTTTTTTTCTATAGGTACTTGCTAAATCTCTGTGAAAAAAAAATTATATGCATTGGTGATAGAACTATTTACCTTAATTTCTCTCATTCTCAGAAAAATCAGATCTTGTCACTTAAATTTCAGTTTTTTCAGTAATTTTCTCATGAGAATTTGGGAATCTCAAGCCTATTCTCTCTCACCCAAAATGCTACTTTGTAAGTTTTATTAATTATTTACTTATCTATTCATTTATGTTATTGAAGTATAGTTGATTCACAATGCTGTGTTAATTTCTGCTGTAGAGTGAACCATGAACTTCCAGATGTTCAAGGTGGTTTTAGAAAAGGCAGAGGAACCCTAACCAAAGATCCAGCCAACATCTGCTGGATCATCAAAAATTCAAGAGAGTTCCAGAAAAACATCTATTTCTGCTTTATTGACTATGCCAAAGCCTTTGACTGTGTGGATCACAATAAACTGTGGGAAATTCTTAAAGAGTTGGGAATACCAGACCACCTGACTCGCCTCTTGAGAAACCTGTATGCAGGTCAGGAAGCAACAGTTAGAACTGGACATGGAACAACAGACTGGTTCCAAATAGGAAAAGGAATACGTCAAGGCTGTATATTGTCACCCTGCTTATTTAACTTATATGCAGAGTACATCATGAGAAATGCTGGGCTGGAGGAAGCACAAGCTGGAATCAAGATTGCCAGGAGAAATATCAATAACCTCAGATATGCAGATGACACCACCCTTATGGCAGAAAGTGAAGAAGAACTCAAAAGCCTCTTGATGAAAGTGGAAGTGGAGAGTGAAAAAGTTGGCTTAAAGCTCAACATTCAGAAAACTAAGATCATGGCATCTGGTCCCATCACTTCATGGCAAATGTATGGGGAAACAGTGGAAACAGTGTCAGACTTTATTTTTCTGGGCTCCAAAATCACTGCAGATGGTGACTGCAGTCATGAAATTAAAAGACGCTTACTCCTTGGAAGGAAAAATTCTGACCACCTAGACAGCATATTAAAAAGCAGAGACATTACTTTGTCAACAAAGGTCTGTCTAGTCAAAGCTATGGTTTTTCCATTGGTCATGTATGGATGTGAGAGTTGGATTGTAAAGAAAGCTGAGCGCCAAAGAATTGATGCTTTTGAACTGTGGTGTTGGAGAAGACTCTTGAGAGTCCCTTGGATTGCATGCAGATTCAACCAGTCCATCCTAAAGGAGATCAGCCCTGGGTGTTCATTGGAAGGACTGATGTTGAAGCTGAAACTCCAATACCTGGCCCACCTGCTGCGAAGAGCTGACTCATTTGAAAAGATCCTGTTGCTGGGAAAGATTGAGGGCAGGAGGAGAAGGGGATGACAGAAGATGAGATGTCTGGATGGCATCACCAACTCAATGGGTGTGAGTTTGAGTGAATTCCGGGAGTTGGTGATGTACAGGGAGGCCTGGTGTGCCGTGGTTCATGGGGTCGCAAAGAGTTGGACACGACTGAGTCCAACTGAGTGACTGAACTGAACTGAACTGAAGAGTGACTGAGATATATATTGAGTCTAATTCCCTGTGCTGTGCAGCAGACCCTTGTTGTTTATCAGCCTACATACACCATTTGCATCTTCAAATCCCAAACTCCTAGTCCATTCTTCTCCGTCCCTCCCCCTCCACCCTTGGCAACCACAGTCTGTTCTCTATGTCTGTGAGTCTGTTTTTGTTTGATAGATAAGCTCATTTGTGTCATATTTTAGATCTCACATATGAGTGATGTCATATAGTATTTATCTTTTTCTTTCTGATTTACTTCACTTAATATGATTATCTCTAGGTCCATCCATGTTGGTGCAAACAGCATTATTTCATTCTTTTCGTTGGTCTGTCATTCACCTAAATTTTTAATTTCAGAAGAGGATCCAACTCAAAGCAATGCTCATTGGGGGTGGGCTTGCTGGGGACATGTGTAACGGCAGAGTCTGACTTCTTTGCCATGAAATTATCTAAGTTGAGTGATTTTTCACTTGAAGTCTTCTATTACTTATCCAGCTTCATTTTTTTTAAAGCCTAAACATTTTTACAGCAAAGGAGTTATTCAAGTGTGTTGAAATGTTAGTCTCCCAGTGAAGACTCTTAAAACAACATATTATTTCAGCACTCCCGTCTTCAAGGACCAGTTGTTTCAACATTCCCTGAGTCTCGACCCATGTCACAGCCAAGCCTTTCTTCAGCATGTGTCTGAAGATTTACATTTCCACCTACTTGGACGGGAGACTCTGGTATCAGTCCAGCCATGATGGAGGCAAGGTTGGTGAAGTTTAATTACTCTCATTATATTCACTATATCATTCTTTCTTCATACTGTTATTATTATTATTATTTTTGGCTGCACCACATGGCAAGTGGGATCTTAGTTCCCCAGTGAGGGATCAAACTCACACCTCCTGCATTGGAAGAATGGAGTCTTAACCACCAGACTATCAGGGACTCTCTGTTATTATTTTAGAAGAAAAGTTAGCACTGATTAAAATAAAAATCCAAATGAAAGTTCTGATTATACTGACTCACATTAAAAAAAAAAATTTCAGCCCTCCTCCAATGCATGTTTATCAACTGCCACAAACAATCATCAATTCTTTTCCTCAAGTAGTAAGATTATTCTTTTACCATAAATAATACCGTCTTCAGGATATGGCACCTTATTCAAGATTAGGAATGTAGTCTGTCAACTCCTGAATGTTATTCATTTTACTCCCTGACTACTCATAATAAGTGCCACCCATGAACTTTGATTTATCTTTGTTACAATAATAAAGTTAGGTAAACTAAAGAAATATTATGAAGCAAAGAAAGTGTAAATTACTACTGCAGACGCCATGGAGGAAATGCAGATCAGTGAATGTCAAAGCCTGCCCTGCCAAGTTGAATAAGTCATACATGACAGGCCGTCGTAAATACTGTACAAATGTACGAATAAAATACTAGGGGAATATGGAGGGAGAAGAGATGGATTCAACAGTTCCGACGTGTGAAAGAGAAAGGCTATCAACATAGCCTTATAGAAAAATCACCCTCATTGAATCCTCTCAAATCCTCTCGCGTTTTTCCCACTTGTTCTCACAAAGATAATCTCCCCTCTGTCACAATCCACACTCAACACCCTACAAATTATTGTCTGTACTTTTAGATGGGTTTCACGTGCCTTTTCTTCACTTTTCACCCTCTCGACGGCCTCCTCCCAACACAGCGACGAGCGGCATCGCCCTTGTGGTGAGCAGAGTACAGGCCAGGCCAGGAGGCCTTGCTTAAAAGAGGAGTTGCTGGTGGTTTGGCTGAGAGAACAGAAGGCTTGCCAAAGATGACTTTGCTGCTCGCTTTAAAAGTGATGCATGGTGGCCGCAAAGCTGTTTTCCCCAAGGGGCTGAGAAACAGTTCGTGAAAAACGACATGATGGCAAGTGGAGATTCTCTTGGGGGTCCCTCCAAGCTCACGCAGGGAAGGTACACCCTCCCTTGGCCAGAGGATATTTTGCATCATTTCCACTGACCACAGACGTTGAAGCTCTGTATGCATTTTCAACTGGCCTTTAAATAAAGGGCCTCCTCAGCTGTGATACTGAAAGCTTTGCAGACGCAAGTCGTGGGGACCACACCTCCACTCTAAACCACAGATGCGGCCACATCGTTCACTGACTCATTGTTCTGTGTTTACAAAGTCCTTTCTCACCCTGGGGATCCAACACTGAGAAAGGCAGTTCATTTCTACTTGAATTCCCAGAATATTTCTGAAACTTCTCTCGCTCATTCTTCAAGCCATTCCTTCTATAAAAGGAAGAAGAATATCTTACCCTGTTCTCATAAAAGTTTTGTGTAATAGATGTAAAATAAACTGAGAGAAACAAAACGATAAGATGTAAAAACAAAACAAAAAAAAATCACCACTACTCTGTTTGCGTAACCCAGAAAAAGACATACATCTGACTTTGGCTTTTTTAAATTTAATTTTATTTATGTATTTATTTTTGGCTGTGCTGGGTCTTCGTTGTTTTGCAAGGGCTTTTCTCTAGATCTGGTGAGTGGGTGCAGCTCTCTAGTTGCAGTGTGCGGCCTTCTCATTGGGGTGGCTTCTCTTGTCTCGGAGCAGCAGCTCTAGAGCAGGCAGGCTTCAGTAGCTGCGGCACTTGGGCTCAATAGTTGTGACCCATGGGTTTAGCTGCCCTGCAGCATGTGGGATCCCCCCAGACCAGGGATCGAACCTGTGTCCTCTGCATTGGCAGCTGGATTCTTATTCACTGAACCACCAGGAAAGCCCCTGACTTTGCTTGTTTTTTAAAAAAATTTTATTGGAGCATCATTGCTTTACAATGGTGTGTTATTTTCTGCTATACAGCAAAGTGAGTCAGCCTTTGAAGTTGGCATCACAAAAAGCAAGGTATGTAGGATTTATTGATGGAAACTGATGATCTTTTGGACCCACGTGTTTCTAATTCACCAAATATGTGTTTGGCACCCTCTGGGCTGCAGGCACTGGACTATATACTTGGGATTTGATTATGTGGTCCCCAAACTCAAGGAGCTCACTGAATATGCAGACAGGAGAGAGTCAACATGCCTGGGAATGCTGCACGGTGAGTGTTGAAAACAGCTGGGATGTGCATCACCTTGGGAACCAGAGGTGGTACCCAGAGGCAGGACCTAGCTCCACTGTGCAGAGGAGATCGAATAGCCCAAGAGGAAGAGAAAATGTTTGCCGTGGGTGTTTAAAGCCCAACCATCTCCTTGGTTTACACATGGAAGCAAATGAGACCCAGAAAGATGTCGAGACAGGCATTGAGGCCTGCAGGTCTCAATGTGGCGAGGTCAGCCTCGCCACAGTCAGAGAAGAACAAAGAGGAGGGAGAGATGGGAGGACAGAGAGCTCAGCGGCGCTGACAGACTGGAGCAGGCCAGGGAGGGGGTCAAGGCGGTTCAGTAACAGCAGCGACTGCAAGGAGCCCACTGGGATCCTTCAAAGGAAAGCCAACTCCAAGAAGAGATCAGAGGTGACCCCCAAGAAGGCATGCCAGGACTCTTCCAACTAAGCTCTGCAGGAGAATATATACATATATGTGTGTTAATCACTCAGTCCTATCCAGCTGTTTGTGACCCCACAGACTGTAGCCTGCCAGGCTCCTCTGTCTATGGGATTTTCCAGGCAAGAGTACTGGAGTGGGTTGCTATTTCCTCCTCCAGGGCATCTTCCCCACCTAGGGATTGAACCCGTGTCTCCTGTGGCATCTGAATTGGCAGGGGGATTCTTTACCACTGAACCTCCCACGAAGCCCTGAGGCACCTCGTAATGGTCCATTAAAGCTCCCCGCATGGACACAGGAGCCAGTCTGCAAGAGTTTCAGGAGCCAAATCTGGGACACTTTGAGCATCACGATGATCATGCAGAGTAGTGAACTGTAAACCATTGAAAAAACCAAGTCCTGGCAGATAATAAGGAGAAAAATAAATAGATGGGGAGAAGGGGGACTTCTAATTACAATAGAATACTGGGTACCTATCAGTAAATGGAGTAGCTGATGGAGACAGGAAGTTATCACTTGCTACCATCACAGTAGACTGTAAAGATCAGGCAAGAATCAATCCAAACTGCACTAAACGAGAAAACGTGCTATTCAGGACCTCATTTGATGAACTCTAAATATGAACTTCCATCTAGACCGTGTTCAATTGACTCTCAGTTAACTATACCGTAATCATGTGAAAGAACAGTCCTGGTCTTAGGGAATTCACAGTTAAGTATTCAGGGGTAAAGGACATGATGAATACAATTTACCCTGGAAATTTACTGAGAAAAAAAAATAGCCAAGTGAGAGTGTGTAGATAGCCATATAGAGCAAATGACAAAGCAGACAGGGTTAAATGTTAAGAAGAGGTGAACCTGGGCAGAAGGTATATGGGAACTTCTGTACTATCCACATGTGTCAGCCCTCTGCATGCTTGCATTCAGCGTCCGCGGTTCCGCATCCAAGGACACAGGCAGCTGGCCGGGCTGCATCATTTTACATAAGAGATCTGAGCATTCACAGAGTTTCGTGTCTGCTGGGGGTCCTGGAACCAACCTCCCTCATATACTGGGGGCAACTATATTCTTCAGTTTTCTGTTAAGTTTAAAATTATTTCTGAATAAACAGTTTATTTTAAATGCACTGCCACATGTTAGGGAAAGTTCTGCTCCCTGGATTACTGCAGACGGCGAGGGTAATCCGCCGGCCGCACTGCGAGAGTGTCCACCATTAACCTTCTCTCTTTGGAACCTGGGGCGGGCCCTCCCCTCTGCCTTTTGTCGGCTGGGAGACCCACTGCTAATTACGCTGGTAACGCAGGAGGTGTGCAGGAGACCTTTGCCGAAGGTTGGAGGTAGGCAGTGCAATCACATCGTGATGCAGCAAGTAATTCAAAGTTATTTATGGCTCGCTGTTCTTAACGTTTCCTAGCCGTCTGAGACCAAGGGAATAGCCTTGCACTGGCTCTGTTCCCTGACCTCTAGACTCCCACCTTGGGGTTCTAAGACAGAAATGGCTACAACCAGATTTTTGGTCTGAAAAAATTTTTTTCTTTTTTTTTTTGTCTCCTCCTGCTCCCTGCCTCTCACTCTGCTACTGTGGCTGCTGCTGTTTAAAGAAAAGATAAGGAGACACTGCAACTATATTGAACGTTTATCTCTAAAACTATACGAAGTGCTTTACAGAAGTAATATTGTTTAAAACACAATACCCAAGATGTGCGTCCTGTTTTCCAGGTAATGGAATCGTCATTAATCAGTATCTTGGCTAAGGTTTCATGCCTGGTCTCCCACACCCCTCTAATCCCCTACTGCATGTTTCCACAGAGAATGCTGACTCCCAGTTCCAAAGAAGGCAAAGGAAACAAGCTTGGGAAAAGTCTGCAGAGAAATAAGCTTAGTGTAGGTATGGTGTTCATATTTTAAAAGCACTTAGTTAGCTAGGCTTTAATGAGCGTGGAGAAGGAAATGGCAACCCACTCCAGTGTTCTTGCCTGGAGACTCCCAGGGATGGCGGAGCCTGGTAGGCTGCCGTCTGTGGGATCACACAGAGTCGGACACGACTGAAGTGACTTAGCGGCAGCAGCAGCTGGGCAGTCTGAAGTAATGTGAGAAGAACTCTGCTGCCCTCTAGTGGACATTCTGCGCTATGACGCCCTTCAAGATAGCAATTCCGCCCTTGTGAAATCAATACCCGAAAAAATCAAGAGGTGCATACAGAATCCATTTGATTTTTACTCATATCTTGGGGAAGAGCCTTTTCAATTCCGGACCATGCTACAGCTTCTCCTGAAAATTAACCTTTGGTGCCAAATGGCTGTCACCATTCACACCCTCATGTTGGAGTAATCTTTTTTTTTTTTAAGATACAAACTACAGGAGAGTTAACAAAATGGTTTTTTACATATTCTAAGTATTTAATCTTTATAATACACTAGTGGAGTAGATATGAATAGCTTCAGTTTATAAATGAAAAATCCAAAGCTCAAAGATGTAGAGAGACTTTCTCAAGTCTCTACAATTTTAGTTAATTTTTAGTTAATAGTAAGGCTGAAACATGAATATATTTCTTCTTTATTTAGAAACATTTTGGGGGGATGTGGACCATTTTAAAAGTTTTTATTGACTTTATTACAATTTAGCTGCTTGTTTTTTTTCTTTTTTACATTTGTTTGCTCTCAAGGCATGTGGGAACTTAGCTCCCAGACCAGGGATGAAACCTGCACCCTTGCATTGGAAGGTGAAGTCTTAACCACTGGACCACCAGGGAAGTCCCCCTTCTGCTGGTGTAAGTCACAGTAGGCAGAGATTTTGAAACGTTCCTGACAGATGGGGAGCCCGTCAAGTGAGAGCCCGGTCAGAGCCTCCTAACTGAGTCCATGATGCCGGGGCTGCAGGGCCACAGCTTTCAGAGAGGACTCTGGTTCCAGCCAGTCTTTCCCCAGCCTTTCCTCATCTCCCCTCTTTATATATCCCCACTTTATCTTATTTGGTTTTTCATCAAAAATATTGACTACGTTTGAAAGACAGAAAAAAATCAAGACATAGAAACCATTAGGGAAAGAAAAAGCCTGTTTTGCCTTAAATGATAATCTGCAAAGGGGGTTAGCTGGTAAACAATTTTCTGAAAGTCCAAGGCCACAGACATTCGACCCAGGATGGGAAATAACAGCCTTGGCTGGAGCCCCTGCATCTCCCCTGCTGCTCCTTCGTGTAATTCTTCTTCCTGAGCCCCCGGCTGGTGCCGACCATGGGCCCAGATGGCTCTGTGTGGACGCCGAGTGCAGACTCCATCCTGGCCTCCCTGGGGGATGCTCACGAGACTCCTCCTTCATCACACCCGCCTTCTCTCTGATAGGCCCTCAGTGTCTTCGCCGGCTCAGGGACCATCCCCACCCTGTCTGTAAAAAGCCCCCGCAGCCCCCTCAAGCACCCCAGGGGCTCCGTCCAGGGCTCACCTCTGCTCCTGTTCCCAGCCTTGCCTGGAGGTCAGTTTCCATCCCATGCCTTGTACTTTTTGACTCCTTCCCAGGCCCTGTAGCGAGACACTCAAGGAATCGCTCAGTTTTTTTTTCTATTTCACCAATTTCTACAATTGATATAGTGTAGTACTTTTTTTTTCCCCTTAAATTTTTGGCTGCTTTGGGTCTCTGCTGCTGCGTGTTCTCTAGTTGTGGAGAGCGGGGGCTGCTCTCTAGCTGTGGCTCTCAGGCTTCTCACCACGGTGGCTTCTCTTGTCGTGGAGCACAGGCTGGTCCAGGGCGTGTGGGCTCAGCAGTCATGGGGCACGGGCTTGCTTGCCCTGTGCCATATGGGATCTTCCCCGACCAGGGATTGAACCCATGTCCTCTGCACTGACAGGCAAATTCTTAACCTCTGGACCACCAGGGAAGTCTTAGAATCACTCAGTTTTTTTCTCTTCCCCTGGAAGCCTTCCTCAGCTTTCTGTGGACCTCAGGCCATGTGCCGCTGGGTGCCCTGTCCATACCGGAGCTGGACAAATGTAACTCCAGACCCAGATGCAGGTCACGGGGAGTTCAGACACTTAACGCAGCACGTGGGAGCTTTTTTACCGTATCTGAGAGCTGACTCGCACGTATTAAAATGGCGCATCAATCCTGCTGAATCCACTGCCTCGAATTCTTTCACAAGGATGCTGTTACTTGGTAAAGGCAAGTGCAGGCACCCGCGTCCACCCCTCGGGAGCTCCTCCTCTCCCTCTCTCAACGTGGCAGGGCCGCTGGATGGACAGCGAGGCTGCCTTTGACCCAGTGGTAACAGCTACAACGTACCGGGTCAGTGGTTCCAGCTGGCAGGGGTTTGGCTTCAGCAGCTGCCAGATGGGCAGAGCTGAGCAGCAATTCTTCCAGGGCTCCTGGGAAAGGTGAAGTCTTTCTCCGAGAGCTGAGGTCAAGAAACTTGTAGCTGAAAGTAAGAAAAGAGCTCAAATGCATGATGTAAGAGAACAGACGGCTAGAGACTTTTCCCTACCTTCCAAGGGCCAGGTCTTATGAGCACCAATAAATTAGATTATTTTCTTCTTTGCTCCCAATATCTACGCAGCTGGGCCTCTGTTTATCATACCCCATGTCCCCACTGTTTGCCAGGAAAAACTGTTCAAATGAGTGGATGGAACATTTGCCATGGTTCTCTGGCTTCTGTGGCTAAAAAGCTTCTGATCTAGATGGAAGGTGAGGTTGAGACAGCAGGTGTCACCTCTCTTTGTTCTAAGGATGTGGATTGAAACTGTCCAGCTTAAAGAAAGGAATTTTGCTCTGAGATGGCAAGCTGCATACTTAGATCGGAGAAGCCACTTGCGAATGGCTGTCTGCTTAGGAGACATGACTGGATTTACCCAAATCTTATTACTGACCATGGCTTCCCTGGTGGCTCAGACAGTAAAGCATCTGCCTGCAATGTGGGAGACCCGGGTTTGATCGCTGGGTTGGGAAGATTCCCCTGGAGAAGGAAATGGCAACCCACTCCAGACTCTTGCCTGGAAAATCCCATGGATGGAGGAGCCTGTGGGCTACAGTCCATGGGGTCGCGAAGGAGTTGGACACGAGTGAGCAACTGTACCAACAAAACTATTGTGTAGCGTAAATGCTGCTTGTAAGAGTGTTAAATTGTAGAGTCAGCTCGTGAGTCAAGGAAGTGTATACATTGAGAACAACCCCTGAAAATTCCTTACAGTTCCCGCAAATATAATACATGAGACAGCCAACCCAGGCTAGGGGATGCTGACTCCTCTGATACAATCCGTGCTCTACACTGCCTTTCTGTGCAAGATACCGCAAGGTTAAAGAGACGGCGCTTCTTGAAAGCCCATCACAGGTCCTGGAGCGTAATCAGGCTGTACCGTGAGTTCATACTGCAACTGGGTTCCCAGGAGTGCTCTGTGAGTCAGAGCGGGACACTACTTTTCATAAGTATTTCTATTTATTTATTTGGCTGCACTGGGTCTTAGCTGCAGCACGTGGGAACTAGCTCCCTGACCAGAGATGGAACCTGGGCCCCCTGCATTGCGAGGGTGGAGACTTAGCCACTGAACCACCAGAGAGGTCCCCAGAGCAGGACATTATTATAGCGTCCACGTGATGGCCATGTGACAAGTGAGGGGAGGATGAAGGATCAGATAGACAAGCTGAGTTGCAATGAAGCTCCAGCCAAGTCTTAACCAAGTCCCAGGGGATGCTCTGGATTTGGGACAGTTGAGGGCCATCCCCATGGAGCTCTGCCAGCTGAGGGCGGCATTCCTGAAGGGAGCGACTGTGAGTCACATTCCCACCTCCACCAGTCCCAGTGATGCCCACCAGGTGGAGCTAGTGGTAAAGAACCTGCCTGCCAATGCAGGAGATGTAAGAGATGTGGGTTCGATCCCTGGGTCAGGAAGATCAGATCCCCTGAAGAAGGTAATGGCCAATCTGCTCCAGTATTATTGCCTGGAAACTTCCATGGACAGAGGAACCTGGGGGGCTATGTATGGTCCGTAGGGTCACAAACAGTCGGACACAACTGAAGTGACTTAGCACAGTAAGTGTTATTATGATCGTTGCTGTTGTTGGTTGGCCTTATCATGAAATTTTGCCTGAAACAAATTCCGTCATTGAAAGTTTGTGACTTCACCCAGCGAATTTGGTTTTATAGGAGATGGAACATTGAGTCCTGGAGGGCCAGCCACCTCTTGGAGTCCCGGGGTAGCCAGGTCAAGGCCAGGGTCATTGCCCAGGTCCCTTCCGTTCTGTCCTGCACTCACTCTTTCCCTGGTTCTTCTCTCAGTGGATCACAAGGGGAACCAGACCTGTGACATGGTCTCCACCATTGTTAATGAGAGAAGTCATCCCAGACCCATATTTCTTTCACGGGAGTCTCAATATCTTTCTGAATCCAATCTTCACCTTGGGGGACATTTAGGGACTAGAGATGCCTTTGGAAGAAATAGGATCTAGTCGGTGACTCTGGGGTGTATAGAAATAGGATTCATGAGATTTATAGGCATGAAAGCCTTTGGAGAGAATTTTCACGGTTATAAATTAGGTTTGGCATAGATGATGGTATAGTATGCATTTCTCCAAAAAGTAGCATGAAAGAGGAGATGTTATGGTGTTGTTAGTATTGTTACTATCATGTATGATTTGAGGTCAATTATTTGTACTACTGTTGTGATTATGTAAGATTTGAGGCAAGTATTGTGTATATGATCTTTCCCAGTGGCTCAGTGGTAAAGAATCTGCCTGCAGTGAAGGAGACGCAGTTCTAATCCCTGGGTGGGGAAGAATCCCTGGAGCAGGGCATGGCAACCTACACCAGTATTATTGCCTGGAGAATCCCCATGGACAGAGGAGCCTGGCGGGCTGCAGTCCATAGGGTCACAAAGAGTCGGACACGGCTGAGCGACTTAGCATGCACACATGCACATTATGTATATATTTGCCTCAGATAGACAGTATTTTAATATATAAAGTATAGATATGCAATGTTGGATAATCATCAGTACAAACATAAAAAATAAGAGCTGAGCACTCAGGAGTGTGTGGGAGGGTCAATGTAGCCAGAATCCTATTCTTCAAGTAGCCACTGCCCTTGAACACAAAGGGCTTCCCTTGTGGCTTAGCTGGTAAAGAATCCACCTGCAATGTGGGAGACCTGGGTTCAATCCCTGGGTTTAGAATATCCCCTGGAGAAGGGAAAGGCTACCCACTCCAGTATTCTGGCCTGGAGAATTGCATGGACTGTGTAGTCCATGGGGTCGCAAAGAGTCAGACACAACTGAGCAACTTTCACTCACTCACTCGAACACAAAACTTAGCTCTCAAGCTTTGGGAAGCCAAGTAGGTCTCAGAAATCAGCAGCCTACATGACACTTCCTCTTTAAGAAGGAGACTAGGGGTTCAGAGAGAGCTGAAACAAGCTTCGAGGAGTCCCCGCCGGTGGAAGATGCATCTGGGGACCTGGGAAGGAAGCCAGCCCTAAATTTCGTTTGACACTTGGGAATGTGTGTATGTGTCTTTGTGTTGATGTACGTGTGTGTGCATGGTTGAATCATCATATTTATTGCTGTGCAAATTTGCAGTGGCTTAAAATGTCTCAGCAGATCATATGTTCTGTGCAGGACCTATCTGAAGGTGCCCCAGGAATATTCAACCAGCATTAACCCTGTCAGAGAAAATACTTTTCTGTTACCAACTTCTAGGCAGATGACAAGTGCAATTGTCCGGTTGTCATTCTGGCCTCGGGCGTCTGAGCAGGATGTATTAATGAGGGCCAGGCTGCCTCAGGCATTGCAAAGGGCTACTTCTGGGTCATTTAGCCATCTGACCGCCCCGCCCCCCAGTCACAGCCCCCCACTGCAGAGGTGGAGAGCACCCAGGGAAAGTCCAGGGAGGTTGAGATGGTGATGACCCTAGGAAGTGCATTTTCCTTTGTAACAGGACTTTAGAACTACACACCCTGATCCCCTTATACGGTTCCACCATGACCTCCTGGGAGCCCCAAGGGTCTGACCACAAGGCAAACACCAGCGTGGGCAAGTAACACGTTCTCCGAACTTGTCTGCATACACCCTCACTGATTGACACAATCGAATCCGAGTCTTTCTTCTTCCCCTTTGGTAAGACAAGAACATGATTGTACCTCTGATGGATCATCTTCAAAGACAGAAGACAGACGCTTCTGTTACCAATTAATACACCAATGTGACTATTTGAAAAAGGGCAGGATGGTATTCGAAACTACCCTTTAAAAAAATCTCCAATCTTATATAAAGCAGTTCTAGGGTTTTGCTTTAATAGCCTTGTCCTCCAAATAAATAAAGGTTAATGAGGTTTTGCAAAGTGCCTTGTGAAACAGGTACTAATGTCAATCTGTTTGTAAATAAGGAAACTGAGGCTTAGAGAATAGTCTTAACCAGTGGAAGGGTGAGCCTGGCTCAGTGCAGGATAAAACTCTTATCCATCACACGCCACTTTCTTTCACTAAGATATTAAGATATTAGAGAAAAACAGAGAAGATTGATTTCATTTCTGCTACTCCAGGGTTCTTTTTGGTTCACTTCTCAGTCTTCACACCTACAGATTATTCTAATTAAAATTTGAGCTAAAAAAATTGAAGTCGGCTTCCTAGGGTTGAGTTGTCTATTCCTAGCTGACATGAAAGCAATTCAAACACCCCACTTCATACCTTCACTTCATACTGCATATTCACGCCCATGATGTCAAATATCTTAGAATCTTTGATAAAGCTCCAACCCTTAGTAATCAAGGGCTTCACAGTCTGGTCCCGGGTCACCTGCTCCAAGCCTTTGCATCTCCAGGCTCTTGGGCACCACAGACCAGGATGATTGAAGGCCACTCAATCATGCACTGCAAGGGTCTCTGGTCAGGTCACGTTTGGTTATTCCCTTTGCTTGGAAAGTTTGTTCCCCTTTCCTTATGTGGAAAATTTCAGTTTGTCCATCCTTGAAAAAGTAACTCAAGTATTACCCCGATCTCCCAGGCAGAATAAGCCAGTTCTCTTTGATGTTTGAATGCAGTCGATTATAACTCGGTGTGAGGGTTCTCCGCAGAAACAGAATCAATAGGAGAAACCTGTATGTCTCTATCTACCTGTTGTCTGTCTGTCTGTCATCTATCTAGAGATACTTATTTTAAGGAATTCGCCCATGCACTTGCGAGGGCTGTCGGGTTTGAATCTGTATGGCAGGTCAGCAGACTGGAGATCTAGAGAAAAGTGGATACTGCAGCTGAGGTCTGAAGGCAGGATTCCTTCCTCCTTGGAGTGGGGGCAGGGACCTTAGTCTTGTTTGGACTCAGTCTTCTCTCACAAGGGCTTGCTAAGAGTCTGTGCGTGTTCAGTCGTGTCTGACTCTTTGTGACCCCGTGGACTGGGGCCTGCCAGGCTCCTCTGTCCATGGAATTTTCCAGGCAAGAATACTGGAGAGGGTTGCCATTCCCTACTCCAGGGGATCTTCCTGACCCAGGGGTTGAACCCAGGTCTCTTGTGTCTCCTGCATTGGCAGGCAGATTCTTTACCACTGTATCACCTGGGAAGCTGCTTGCTAGGTGGCTCAGTGGTAAAGAATCCGCCTGCCAATTCAGGGGACGCAAGAAACGTGGGCTTGCTTCCTGGGTTGGGAAGGTCCCCTACAGAAAGAAATGGCAACCCGCTCCAGTATTCTTGCCTGGGAAATCCCATGGACAGAGGTGACTGGTGGATTACTGTCCATGGGGTCGTAAAGAGTTGGACATGACTGAACAAGTGAGCATGCACACTTTCTCGTAAGGCCTTCAACCGGTAGGATGAAACCTACCCGAAGCACAAGAAGATAATCTGCTCTTTTCAAAATCGACTGGTTGTAAATTTAATCTCACCCAAAAAATACCTTCACAGAACTATCTGGACTAGCGTTGAACCCAAAACTGGGTACCATGACCTAGACAAGTTAACATAAAATTAACCATCACAGGCTCTTACCATATTTGTCTGCAATTATTTGTGTCTGCCAGCTCCTCTAGAATATGAGCTGCTTAGAGGAAGCAAACCTAAATTTTAGTCTCATTGGGAGAATCTAAAATTACGTGCACACCAAATCACTTCAGTGGTGTCCAACTGTAGGTAACCCTGTGGGCTATAAACCCTCCCAACCCAGGATCGAACCCCAGATCTCCTGAATTGTAGCCAGATTCTTTACCGACTGAATCACCTGGGAAACCCAACCTTCTGGGCTGTTTGCTTGTCAATCACTCTGACGGTCTCTGGAGAGAGGGTTACAGGCGGCAGCCCCGTCAGCGCCCACTAGGTGGCAATGGAATCCCATCTCTGACGGGCTCTGCGCTTCCTGCTCACTCAGCCTCCACAATCTGGAAAGAAAACTTCCAACCCAGCAGCAGAGCCCTGCTGGGAATTTCAGGTTAACTGACTAAGTCGCTTTAATTTTCTTGGGAAAATAGTTGCAGTCACACATTAGATAAGAGGCTCCTGAGGCACCGAGGCCTGCGGTGTGAGCACCAGTTTTTTTCCAGCCCCCAGATACAGAGATGCGTCCCTCCCCGCAGTCATGTTAATACGCCCCACCCCCAGCAAACAGCAGGATCAAAGCTCGCTCCTGGCACGACCCCGCCCCAGGGCCTGCTAACTTCCTCCCCTCCAGTCCAGGTCGGGACCTGCTAGCGATGCCTGTCAGTGTCCTCTCTGCTTCCCGCCTGCGATGGCACCCTGGACAGTATATAGCTGGCCACAGAGTTTGCAGAATTAAGATCAGACTTCTCGGGGTGGTAAGCACAGTAAATATAACTGGTAGAAATAAACAAAATTCTCAAGTTAGCCAAACATGGAAATTTGGGCGTTAAATAAAAAGTCTTTCTCTTCCTCCTTCAAAACTTTTACCTTCTCTGAATACATTCATATCACATCTACAACGAACCGTTTTTAAAGGGTTAACTTCTTCCCATAGACAGGGACAATTTGTCGTTTCTGTTAATTCAGGCTAGTGATAAAGGAAATGGAGCCCGGTTTGGAGGAGACACTCATAAATGTTAGTTGAAGCTGACACGACTCTGGAAATTTTATATAAGAGCTCCTTTGTCTTCGTGACTTTGAAGTCCTTCACCTTCAGGCTCTCATTTTCCACTTAGAGTGATAACAAAGGGCCACGGATTATTATCCTCAATTTAAGATAGGGACAGTAAGTCCAGGAAAGATTATTTGCCTGAGAATATAGTGCAGGTCAGCGATGCAGCGGACCGTGTCTCTGTTCTTGCCAGCAGCCCCCACCGACCCTCGCTTTGAGGCGCTAACCAGAGGTGCGGACCCAAGCCCTGAACCCAAGGAAAGGAGAATCAGAATCTCTTGAAGTGGACTGGAAGCTGGGGCGTGTCTCACCTACTCTTTCTGGGGCTTCCTTTCTCTCTCCTCCTGTCTCGCTTCACTGCTCCCTAGTCACCAACAGGACAGATCATCAGTGCCGTTTTCTCATAGATCAATGGTCAACAGTATCTCATTGTTGCAGGAATCAGATTGCTCTAGCAGCCTAATTCTAATCTCCTTCAAGTCAGAACATCTAGAGGATGGAGCCTGCTTCATAACCAAGCACTCCCTACCCCTGACCTGAAATTCCAAGCTAATGCCAGACTATGGGGCTGGAAGGGGTGAAGTCAGGTTATATAGATGATACAGAGTAATGGACAAAAGCCCCAGTTTTGTGTAATTCTCATCACTTCCCCCAGCTGATATGCCATCCTCCATCAAGACCTTCGCCCTGTCACTTGCACTGACCTTCTCTCAACCCACCATTTCTGTTGGTATGAGTTGATTGCTCCTTGAAACGTACAGAAAATTTAGTGATTATTTTTGGTTTGAAACATCTCCTGTAATGTCTTATATTAGAGGTGTTTATCCCAAGTTCTCCCCCATAGCTCCCATGATTGAAATTGTGATGTCTAAAGGAACATATGTTATATTATATTTACTTTGTCTTATACCTGGAGCCAGCATGCAGCTTGTCCACAGGGCCATGTCAAGGGGCAATGACCAGCACATGTCCATACGAAAGCTCAACAAATGCTTATTGAATGGAAATGAATCCTCCTAACTAGATCCATAGATTCTAACCATTTATTCTGATGTTGAACAGATTAATCTTCCTGAAATAGCACAGTCTCTATGCCATTCCTCTGCTAAAAAGTTCTTAATACTCTCCTAGTGCCTATAGAATTAAGCCTTAATAGGAAGACCTAGTGTGCAAAAGCTGACTGGCTTCACCTCTGTCCTATTTTCCAATTTTAACTTTAATGAATTGTGCCCTGAACCATCCGTTACTGCTTCTGTTTACTTACCTTTATTTTTTACTTTATTAATTTTTATTTTATGTTGGAGGAGAGTTGATTAACAATGCTGTGTTAGTTTCAGGTGTACAGCAGAGTGATTCTGTTACACGTATATATGTATCCATTCTTTTTCAGATTCTTTTCCCATTTATAGTATTACAGAATATTGAGCAGAGTTCCCTGTGTTATATCGTTCAGTCACTCAGTTGTGTCCGACTGTGACCCCATGGACTGCAGCACGCCAGGCCTCCCTGTCCATCACCAATTCCTAGAACTTCTCAAACTCATGTCCATCAAGTCAGTGATGCCATCCAACCATCTCATCTTCTGTTGTCCCCTTCTCCCCCTGCCTTCAATCTTTCCCAGCATCAGGGTCTTTTCCAATGAGTCAGTTCTTTGCATCAGGTGAATGCGAAGTATTACTGTCTATATGTAGGTCCTTATTGGTTATCTATTTTAAATATGGTAGTGTGTATATGTCCATCCCAAACTCCCAATTCATCCCTCCATCTTTTCCCTTTGGTAATAATAAATTCATTCTCTAAGTCTGCGAGTCTGTTTTATAAATAAATTTGTTTGTATCATTTTTTTTTTAATTCCACAGATAAGGGATGTCCTGTGATATGTCTTTCTCTGTCTGACTTACTTTACCTACTATGATAATCTCCAGATCCACCCATGTTGCTGAAAATGGCATTATTTTATTTTTTTTTATGGATTGGAGACCTAAATATAAAACCTGATACTCTAAAATTCTTAGAGGAAAACCCAGGCAGGATACTTGCCTTTATTTTAAAGCTGGGTTTCCACCTGAAATATCCTCTTTACTTTTTGTTTCTCAAAACACTTTTCTTCAAGGAAGATGATTATTGGGAAAGTCTTATTGGATTTGGTAGAGAAAATCAGTAACATTGGGGGAATGGAGTTTCTGTAAGGCTGGGGATAGAAATAAGATTCCTGAGGCAAAGAAAGAAAAGAGAGATGAGAGCAGCTTGTATGACTCATCCATTTAGTAGTTTGACAGCAAGAAAGAAAGGTGACCAGTCACACGACATCTGGATGAGCTCAGTGGTTATAAAGAGCATTTTGTTTGGTTTGCTCATTGGTATAGAGATGCCCTCAGCATCAGTGAGAACAGTGGACAGGGTCCTCGGAGAGAAGATTCAGATTGTTGGAGAGAGACAGTCTGAGTGCGGTGGTTTCTCTCCAAAAGCTTGAATCCAGGTGTCCTCTGCCACTCCAGCCTGCCCGTCGTGCAGCTCTCTGTTCATGGGTGTAATCTCATTGAGTTACTGCTGGACTTCATCAGGGCCCTTCTCTTTGATCTCACCCATTTATTTATTTTAGGTTATTATCCATTTAAAAAATTTATTTATTTTAATTGGAGGATAATTACTTTACAATATCATGGTGGTTTTTTGGCCGTACACCAACATGAATTGGCCATGGGTATACATGTGTCCCCCTGCCATATCCTAATCCCCCCTTCCACCTCCCTCCCCACCCCATCCCTCTGGGTTGTCCCAGAGCACGGGCTTTGGGTGCCCTGTTTCATGCGCTGGTCATCTGTTTTGCATGTGGTAATGTACCTGTTTCAACGCTATTCTCTCAAATCATCCCACCCTCACCTTCTCCCTCTGAGTCCAAAACTCTGTAATTTATGCCTGCGTCTCCATTGCTGTCCTGCTTGTAGGATCGTCAGCACCATCTTTCTAAATCCTTACATATGCGTTAATACACAGTATTTGTCTTTCTCTTTCTGACCTACTTCCCTCTATGTCATAGGCTCCAGGTTCATCCACCTCCTTAGAACTGACTCAAATGCATTCCTTTCCATAGCTGAGTAATATTCTGCTGTGTCTTTGTGCCACATCTTCTTTATCCATTCATCTGCCAGTGGACACCTAGGTTGCTTTCCTGTCCCGGCTGTTGCAAATAGTGCTGCAGGGAACACTGGGGGGCCTGTGTCTCTTTCATTCCTGGTTTCCTCGGGTGTGTGCCCAGCAGTGGGGTTGCTGGGTCAGATGGCAGTTCTGTTCTCAGTTTTTAAGGAATCTCCACACTGTTCTCCATAGTGGCTGTACCTGTTTGTATCTTTTTTCCACACCCCCTCCAGCACTTATTGTTTGTAGACGTTTTGATGATGGCCATTCTGACCATCACCCATTTATTCTTTCGCATTCCTCCTCTTCCAACTTGCACTCATCCATCATTTCAATAGTACTAGAAATCCCCTATTTCCCTCCTATTAACTAATTATTCCTATTTGTTAAAACACGAACTCCAATGAATGCAAACATCCACTATGTTTGAGCTTGAAACCAAGATGTGATAGAAGAAGCTGTAAGAGAAAACACATTGCTTCAGCTTTAAACTCATTCTTTCCCACCTCAAGTGGCCCTGCAGAATTGCCAAGGCTCCTGTTACACTTCACCAAGTCCACACATCCTCCCTGCATCCTGACCCTTCAGGCTGTCTCCATGTTCCTAAAAGGCTTGGCTGGCTTGGCCACTCCCCCAACCCACATCTTCCCCTCCCTCCCTGTTCCCCCTGCCTACACACACACATGCACGTACACACACACTCACATACACACATAAACACGGATGATCTTCTTTTTCAGGAGACGATTTCACTCTCACGTTTGAAAAAAACAAGAGCCTAGAAGCTATCAGATGAGAGCTCCCTCTGTGTCCTTCCTTTCCCCTAGGGCTTCCCTGGTGGCTCAGACTGTAAAGAATCTGCCTGCAATGCAGGAGACCCAGGTTCAGCCCCTGGGTCAGGAAGATCCCCTGAAGAAGGGAATGGCTACCCACTCTAATATTCTTGCCTGGAGAATTCCATGGACAGAAGAGCCTGGCGGGCTGTAGTCCATGGGATCGCAAAGAGTTGGGACATGACAGCACTTTCTCTTCACTTCACTCCCCTCCTGGTACAGGGGAGGAGATATCTTGCCTCCTACCCGAGGCCAGTACCTTGAGCTAAGCTCTGGAGCCCAGTTATTCCTTTCTTTTTAGAAGACCTCATTCTTCCTCTCTCTTCTCTTTTCAACTGTTTCTCAATTTGATCGCTTCCATCTCTGTGTTAAACATATCTCCTTTGCAGTCTTACTTTCAATTGCCTAATACTGATAATATTGATGATGATAATAAATAATAATGCTAATCAAGAAGACGCAGTAAAAGAAGCAACTAACATTTGGTCAGTGCTTATTAGGGGACGGGCACTATTCTTAGAAGTATACCTGTGTTACTTCATTTAATCCTCACAGAGCCCTGGGGGATAAGTGTTATTAGCTCCATTTTTGCTAATGAGGAACAGAGAGGTACTAAGAGGTTGAGATCACCCAGCTACTGTATGAAGGAGTCAGAATTTAGACAAAGACCTTCTGGCCTCAGAACTTCAGCTCTTTGCCACAGAATTGTCTTGTTTCCTGTGCTTAGAACTTCCCCATATCAGATTTCTCAGCATATTCTTCTTTGTGTCCATAACTTCACTTACACCTCTATGCTGATGACTCAAATTTCTGTTTCTAGCTCTGACTCTTCTTGTGTTCTCAAACTGACCATATTATTATCTGGCTGATGTATACACTTGGGAGACATAAGAGCTCTCCAGTGTTGATGGGAATATCAAGCTGGGGGCCCCCGATGCATGGTTTCTTCCTCCAGGGTTTCCTACGTCAGTCAGGAGCATCACCATCCATTCAGCCATTAATACCAAAAGCTTTAAGAGTAATTGTCTTCAACACACCTGTCATCCTCACCCCTCTGATCTCCACACATGCATGCTTCAGTCGTGTTCAACTCTGTGCAACCCTACGGACTGTAGCCCGTCAGGCTCCTCTGTCCATGGGATTTCCAGGCAAGAATACTGGAGTGGGTTGCCATTTCCTTCTCCATCTGATGTCCATATCCCACATCAAACATGAATCTGATTCTATTATCCCCTTGCTGAAAATTGCTCAATGGTTTCTTATTGGTTAATTAATAAAGAGAAATGAAGAACAAGAAATAGATGAAGAAGCAACTAAAATTGCGTGAGCTCCATCTCACACTGGGCTCCCCAGGTGGTGCTAGTGGGAAAGAACCCACCTGCTGATGCAGGAGACTTAAGAGAGGCAGGTTCAATCACTGGGTGGGGAAGATCCTCTGAAGGAGGGAATGGCAAGCCACTCCAGTATTCTTGCCTGGAGAATCCCATGGACAGAGCAGCCTTGGGGGCTATGGTTGATAAAGTCACAGAGTCAGACATGACTGAAGCGACTTAGCACGCGTATGTCACGTCACTCTCTTATCCCCTGTTTCAGAAATGTGACTTAATGTCAGTAGCAAAATGCGCCACGAGTGCACTTCCACGTGAGGACAATTAAAAGGATGGAATATGAGCAAAAACAGGAAGCTTTACAGAGTAGAATGTCGAGGGACCTGCCTCTGTATGGTTCGTGGGGCCCTGAATTGCCAGAAGACATCATTCCTCAGCAGCAGCAGTGCATTCTGTTGTGTAGGACTCTATCTGTATCTTTTACCTACTCCACACACGAAGCAACTCAGCTGATCAAATGCCAGGCTGCCAGTTACTCTGTTGACTCCTCCTGCCTGGGTGATAGCCCACAGGCTGAAAATAAGAGTCATACTTCTGAACCGAGTCCAGGAACTTGGATTCTGGAAACTGAAGTAGTTTTCCCTGTTCTCAGGCATCCCTTTGCTGTTGGATCACTTTTATGCATTTTATGCCTTCTCCATACACAGTTTTGTTTATCTCACTGGGTGTATTATTGGGAACTAGAACCAGCTCCTTTCAAGTGCTTACACCAATCCTAAATCACACAGATGGTTCTCATCCCATCTTCTCCCTATTGGTCTCATCTAATTAGGATTTATCAATCCATCTTCAGCTATATGGTTGAAATCTCACACAAGGTCAACTTCAAGGCCGCCAGATCTCTCAGAGAAGTTCCCTCACCTGTGGAAATTTCTAATTCCAGAGCCTGAAACAAGACTAGGTGTGGTGGAAATATGTAACTCTGATACTGAAAGGATGTGTGAATAAATTCAGGGATAAAACTGATGAATTTCCACTGAAAGCTCCTTTCAATTTTGATTTTACTTTAATTTTGTTGTTGTTCAGTACCCACGTCTTATCCAGCTCTTGAGACTCCATGCACTGTGTGGCCAGCCAGTCTCCTCTGTCCGTGAAATTCTCCAGGAAAGAATACTGGAGTGGGTTGCCATTCCCTTCTCCAAGGGATCTTCCCAACTCAGGGATCGAACCCACATCTCCTGAATTTGCAGGCAGATTCTCTACTGTCTGAGCCACCAGGGAAGTCCAAAAATATTTTACGTTTTTCAGTATCAAGAGCTTCTTTACTCAGACATGGAGCAAAATGTGTCAAGGTCTTTTGGAGCTTAAGTTTAGAATGTGAACTCTCTCACTTCTGTTTGGATAACTTCAATCAAGGGAGAACAAATACTCACAAAGCCAGAATGCTGGTAGGTATCTTGAGGGCTCTGAGAACACTGCTGCCTAATAAACTCCCACCCCACCAAAATGCAAACTGTGGGTAATGAAGTGCCCT
Organism: Bos taurus; assembly: GCF_002263795.3. Taxonomy (NCBI): domain Eukaryota; kingdom Metazoa; phylum Chordata; class Mammalia; order Artiodactyla; family Bovidae; genus Bos; species Bos taurus. The sequence continues at coordinate 31,402,752 of NC_037356.1, read as the reverse complement.
TTCTGGGGCCTTTGGAGTGCTTGTTCTAGTGACTCTAAGGGAGGAACTTAGACTCACCACTTCTATCTCATCTTTCTCTTTTCTCCACATATTTCTTAAATTACATTGGTGTGGTTTGAACCAACAGAGGTTTATCTGAAGGATGTACAGAGTGACTGGAGTCCCGCTATTGGCCTTTTCTGTAAAACGGTGATTTTAACCGCAGCTGGAGCTGGAGGTCAGCTCCCAGGCTTCGGGGTTTGAGTCCCTTTTGAATAGCTCCTGCCTGCACCAGCATGTGAATCCAGCATCTGTAATTAAATCCTTACCTCTAACAGCATGCTTTTGATCTGTGTGCTTCTGTCCAGTTAAAAGTACTTTAAAAGGCAAATATATAATTTCTAAGTGAAAGACACACAAAAATTGGCCCTCAGCCAGAGCAACACTGCCTTTCGAAATCTCTGTATCACAGTTTCCTGTAGGAGAATGTTTCCTAGAAATACATCATCCTTTTTCAGGACCAATACCCTGCAAGGAGGCTTATTTTAATGCAAAGAGTATGTATCTGGAAGCATTCATAATGCTCAGGTGGGAGAGCTCAGGTCTGACCCAGCAGTGCAGTGTGGGATTTGAGAGAGCGGTTCTGGCATAAAACTAAATGGACACAAATCTCAGTTCAGCACTTAATACCTATGCTACTGTGATGTGCTGGGCTTACCCAGGGGCTCAGATGGTAAAGGATCCGCTTGCAATGCAGGAGACGTAGGTTTGATCCCTGGCTCTGGAAGATCCCCTGGAGAAGGAAATGGCAACCCATTCCAATATTCCTGCCTGGGAAATCCCGTGAATGTAGGAGACTGGTGGGCTGCAGTCCATGGAGTCACAAAGAGAAGCAACTAAGCGACTAAACAACCACCACCGTGACATGCTAGTTAATTTCTTTGTACATCACTGTTCTCATCTGTATAGAAAGAATCACAACACTTTCTCGCAGGAACCTTATGAAAATGGATTGACGTAACTCACATAAAATATTTATCTCAGTGAATACCCTGGAATGGTTGTTTGTTGTTGCCTCCATTGTTTTAAAAGCTCTAGCCTAATTAAAGATCTTATTTATGTTTATTCAGTCCAAACTGATCGTTGAGTACCCTGACTGATGGAGAGGCTTCTTCAAGGTCATTAGTTAATGGGACACTATCGTCTACACATGGATGTGAATTATCGTATCAAATAATAAAGGTGCTTTTGGGTTTCTGTGCATTTATGTGTGTGTGTGTGTGTGTGTGTCTATGTTTAACAAGGACAATAATATATATATGTAAATTAAAAAAAAAAAGCTGCAGTCTGATAATCAGAAGAGCTAGATGCAGTCTTGATTCTTAGCTTCGTTTCCGTTTCTCTATGTGCATAGTGGAGAGAAACGCTTTCATTTCTATTGATCTCACAGAGTTAAAGTGTGAGCACAGCTGTGATGGATGGATTTAGAGTTTTCAATATATCTTTCTAATAGCCCAAACTACTATGCTGTTTAAACTCACCTATTTTTAAGGGGATTACTTTATTTATTTATTTCTCTTGGTGTTTCTTAAGATTTTCTTTTCTTGGGATATATTTGCTTTAAAATATTCTAGTCTCTGCTCTACAACAAAGTGAATCGTCTATATGTCTACATATATCGCCTCCGTCTTGTGCCTTCCTCCCACCTCCCGGCCCCATCCCATCCCTCTAGGCCGTGACAGAGCACTGAACGGAGCTTCCTGTGCTTTAGAGCAGGTTCCCACTAGCCATCTATTTTACACATAGTAGTGTATATATGGTCAATCCCAATCTCCTGATTCATTCGCCCTGAGCCCCATCCACACATCTGTTCTCTATGTCTGAGTCTCTATTCCCGCCCTGCAAAAATACCATTCGTAGAGATGGAGATGGACCTAGAGTCCTACAGAGTGAAATAAGTCAGGTAGAGAAAAACCAAATATCGTTTATTGTTAACACACATATGTGGATTCTAAGGGGATTATTTTAGATTCATCATCTTCAAGGTATTAATTTTATCTCTACAGGATGTTATACTTTCTTCCCTCTGGTGTATCATTTTTTAGGGGAAAAAAAGTCAACTATGACTTCATGTTGTTACTGCTGCTGCTGCTGTCATGTCAGTCGTGTCCAACTCTGTGTGACCCCAGAGATGGAAGCCCACCAGGCTCCCCCGTCCCTGGGATTCTCCAGGCAAGAACACTGGAGTGGGTTGCCATTTCCTTCTCCAATGCATGAAAGTGAAAAGTGAAAGTGAAGTCGCTCAGTCGTGTCCGACTCTTAGCGGCCCCATGGACTGTAGCCCACCAGGCTCCTCCGTCCATGGGATTTTCCAGGCAAGAGTACTGGAGTGGGGTGCCATTGCCTTCTCTGCATGTTGTTACTATTATCATCAATAAGCTGTTTTACTAATTAATTCTAATTGATACCAATTTTGCCATAAATCATCTTCTATCTCTGACATAACCAGATACCATTTGTTCTTTCCCTCAATTAGTACTTGTTGTAGTGCAAAATAAAGAGAATTTAACTCAACAGCAAGGGGCCCCCAATTCCAACAATGACAAAATCAAGGTTGGAACCAGGGGTGTTCAATCTGTTTTTCTATAGTTTCATTACATGATGTGAAGGACAAATAAAAATCAAGGGAATGGTATTTCTGATCTTTACACTTTGTAAAAATAATCTATCACTGTCACCCATTTCTTGTTTGTTTTCCCCAAGATTTCACTATTTTACATGACAAATTCTATAGTTTTTGTCCAATGACTTTATTTTAAAATTCTTATTTTTTTTTTCTCTAGGATAACAATTAAGTGGCAAATTACTTTTTCTGTTTCTAAGAAGGGTTGACTTTTTTTCACATTATTTTTTTCTTTCTTCAATATTCTTCCTTTTCACCCAGCGGGTCTGGTGCTCTTAATTTCTGAATGACATTTAAAACATGCCCTAGAGGGGCTCCAGTGCAAAGGGGAAAGCTGAAATGAAAACAGAGCAGAATTTGTTACTAGCCTCCAGGAAGTCAGGCAAACACTTTTTCTTAAAGTTTAGATACCCCCTGCAGTACATCATCCGACTTCTTCTGAGGAAGCTAGCTGTGCAGAATGTCTGAGGTTCTGGGAGAAAGAGAGATTTGGTATATTATGATAACCCAATGCACATTGCAGCTAGTCATTTGCTGTGCTTAGAGCTTAATTTATATCTCAATCATTTGATGAGCATAATACAGAGAGAGTCTCCGGGTTTTATCTACTCTGGACAGCATAGCGTATTGCTCCAGTAAGCATAATGGGTGGAAATTAGGGACAGAACGCTGGCTGGAGAGTTCTTTCCATGTGAGGAAAGTGGATATAGACAAATCAGTCTCTCTGTGTAATGCCTTTACGGTAAACCAAGAAATAATGCCATGGGGAGGAGATGGTGGCTGCAGCTTGGTACCCTCCACAAATAGCTCAGAGAAGTAGGAGCAGTATGGTCTAAGACCTGAGGTTATTGTTATTAATCGTAGACCTCAAGGGTCTGTGCTTTTCACAGGAAGGTGGCTGTATGGATTTGTCACATCCTTTAAGTCCTTCCCTTGATTTAGTCACTTCTTTGGCTCACCTTTTCCATCTGCACTAAAATCTGACAGTAAAATCTGCATATCTAAAATGTTAGACACTAGCAAGATTTTATCTAGATACAGATTTACTTTTGTGAAATTAAGTCAGAAGTTCTAAGAGGATGGATCAGAAAACCTAACTAGGAAGACTGAGCTTTTTTTTTTTTTTCCCCATGAGGAAAGATAATATAAGGAAACTTGGAAATAAGAATGAATGGAATACACATAAACCAACGTGTCTACACACATACGTTTATAATGTGTATAAACTGTATTTAGTTTAAATAAAGTAAATAAATACAACTACAGTCTGTTATATGTTTTTCAAATGACATCCACAATTACTAGCTCATTTGAACCTCAAAATAAGAGCTGTGGGCAAATATAATTCTCCTTGTTCTGTGTTACAGAACTGAAACTCAAAAAAATAAAATTATTTGCATAATTTCACAGGATGAGTTAGTAACAGCACTTCACAACGCCTGGCAAATAGAAATCACTTGGTAAATATTTGTTGAGTGAATGGACATGAATGGAATCTGTTTCCTAGTTCACTATTTCTGTCTAATACAATGTATCATAAATTACTACTGCCTCTGGTATATTGTTGGTGAGAGAATTAATTTAAACACCCTACCTAAAGACATTCAGAAGACTTTAAGAAAATTTTCTTTCTGCTGCTCATTGTCTGGAAGACTTTAAAACAATTCTGCTATTGTATATCTCTGTATTCTCCTTTCTTTACCCCCAATCATATTATGGGATTTTTTTTTTACTTTGGTTTTTAAAAGTAGCAGTTTTTATAAAGGTATTAAAATGAGAATATGAACAGCCAAAGTTAAACGTTCTTACAGTTTAACAGTGAAAAAAAAGACAAAGGTTTTAATTTTCGGAACCAAGTAATCTATTCACTGGGCTGCTTCTAATTTGGGTATTATGGCCACTAGATCAGTTTTTTTAAGTCCAGGTCCCCCAAATGTCATTGGAATAGGCTGAACATTAAAGCCTGTTTCAGGTTAAGATGAATCTTGCAGCAAATCCCTTATACAGACTCTGTCTGAGGAAGATTTCTTGGGGAAGCATATGTTCAGAGTGGAGACAAAAACTAGAACACCAGAAGAATCTGAAGCATCTGGCATTTACAAACATTGTACATACCCCTGACAGATGGGTGATGTGAGCAGAGAGAGGAAAGCATGAAGAAATACCCAAAAAGAATTGCTAGAAATGAAAAACACCATAACAGAAAGAATAATGTCTTTTATGGGTTCATCAGTAGAGTGGGCAGAGCTGAAGAGAGAATTCATGATCTTGAACACAGGTCAGTAGAACATCTTGAACTAAAATGCAAAGAGAAAGAATATTAAGAACCATGGGACAATTTCAGAAAGTGTAACACACACTTAATTAGCATGCTAGAAGGAAAAGAAAGAATATTTAAAGCAACAATATCTGAAAAGTGAAAGTGAAAGTGAAGTTGCTCAGTCGTGTCTGACTCTTTGTGACCCCATAGACAGTAGCCTGCACCAGGCTCCTCTGTCCATGGGATTTTCTAGGCAAGAGTACTGGAGTGGGTTGCCATTTCCTTCTCCAGGGAAACAATATCTGAGAATGTTCCAAACCTGATTACAAATGCTAAACCACAGAGCCAAGATCTCAAAGAACCCAAAGTGGAATAAATACCCAAAACATGTCTGCTGCTGCTGCTGCTAAGTCACTTCAGTCGTGTCCGACTCTGTGTGACCCCATAGACGGCAGCCCACCAGGCTCCCCTGTCCCTGGGATTCTCCAGGCAAGAACCCTGGAGTGGGTTGCCATTTCCTTCTCCAGTGCATGAAAGTGAAAAGTGAAAGTGAAGCTGTTCAGTCATGTCTGACCCTCAGCGACCCCACGGACTGCAGCCTTCCAGGCTCCTCCATCCATGGGATTTTCCAGGCAGGAGTACTGGAGTGGGGTGCCATTGCCTTCTCCACAAAACATGTCTAACAATACCATATTCCTAGAAGTGGAAAATCAAGGAGAAAAATCAAAGGCAGAGAGAAATCTTAAAGAAAATCAGAAGGGAGAATAAAGCTACCTTTCTTATAGGGAAAAGATGAGAAATAGAGTGACTTTCCTGGCTATATTTGAAATATACTGAGTTTCATTTGTCTTTCAGTAATTGATATGTTAAGTATGCAGAAAATTAGTAAAAATATAATTGATCTAAGGAGTACTACCAACCAACTTGAGTTATTTGATATTTATAGAATTCTCCACATAACAGTTGCTAGCTACACATTCTTCTCAGGCTTTCATGGAACATTTACTGATGGTGTGGACCATGTTCTGGACCAGACCATAAAACATATCTTAAACTATTTTAAAGAATAGAAATTAGAAAAAGTTATCCTTAGACAACAATGGAATTAAATGGGATATAAATAACAGAAAGTTAAAGTGAAAGTCATTCAGTCCTGTCTGACTCTTTGCAACCCCATGGACTATATAGTCCATGGAATTCACCAAGCCAGAATACTGGAGCGGGTAGCCTTTCCCTTCTCCAGGGGATCTTCCCAACCCAGGGATCGAACCTAAGTCTCCCTCATTGCAGGTGGATTCTTTACCAGCTAAGACACAAGGGAAGCCCAAGAATACTGGAGTGGGTAGCTTATCCCTTTTCCAGTGAATCTTCCTGGCCCAGGAATCAAACTGGGGTCTCCTGCATTGCAGGTGGATTCTTTACCAACTGAGCTATCAGGGAAGCCCCAAATAACAGAAAGGTAACTAGAAAATCTGCAAATATTTAGAAAACAACAGCACACTTCTAAATTTCAAATGGATAAATATGCCTCAAGAGAAATTTTAAAACAGTTTAATGAAGATGAAAATACAACTTATCAAAATCTTTAGGATGTATCAAAGGTAGTGCTTAGAGAAAAACACACAGTATTGAATGCACACTAGAAAAAAATAAACAGAAATAAATTAATTAAAAAAAATCCAAAATAGATAACCCAAACTTCCATCTTATGAAACTAGAGAAGGAGCAAATTAAGACCAAGCAAAGCAAAGAAAAGATAAGATATCAATTAGAAAACCCTAAAGACTCCACCAGAAAATTACTAGAAGTAATCAATGACTATAGTAAAGTTGCAGGATATAAAATCAACACACAGAAATCCCTTGCATTCCTATACACTAATAATGAGAAAACAGAAAGAGAAATTAAGGAAACAATTCCATTCACCACTGCAACAAAAAGAATAAAATACTTAGGAATATATCTACCTAAAGAAACTAAAGACCTATATATAGAAAACTATAAAACACTGGTGAAAGAAATCAAAGAGGACACTAATAGATGGAGAAATATACCACGTTCATGGATTGGAAGAATCAATATAGTGAAAATGAATATACTACCCAAAGCAATTTATAGATTCAATGCAATCCCTATCAAGCTACCAACTGTATTCTTCACAGAGCTATAACAAATAATTTCACAATTTGTATGGAAATACAAAAAACCTTGAATAGCCAAAGCGATCTTGAGAAAGAAGAATGGAACTGGAGGAATCAACCTACCTGACTTCAGGCTCTACTACAAAGCCACAGTTATCAAGACAGTATGGTACTGGCACAAAGACAGAAATATAGATCAATGGAACAAAATAGAAAGCCCAGAGATAAATGCACGCACATATGGACACCTTATCTTTGACAAAGGAGGCAAGAATATACAATGGATTAAAGACAATCTCTTTAACAAGTGGTGCTGGGAAATCTGGTCAACCACTTGTAAAAGAATGAAACTAGAACACTTTCTAACACCATACACAAAAATAAACTCAAAATGGATTAAAGATCTCAATGTAAGACCAGAAACTATAAAACTCCTAGAGGAGAACATAGGCAAAACACTCTCTGACATTCATCACAGCAGGATCCTCTATGACCCACCTCCCAGAATATTGGAAATAAAAGCAAAAATAAACAAATGGGACCTAATTAACCCTAAAAGCTTATGCACATCAAAGGAAACTATTAGCAAGGTGAAAAGACAGCCTTCAGAATGGGAGAAAATAATAGCAAATGAAGCAACCGACAAACAACTAATCTCAAAAATATACAAGCAGCTCCTACAGCTCAACTCCAGAAAAATAAATGACCCAATCAAAAAATGGGCCAAAGATATAAATAGACATTTCTCCAAAGAAGACATACAGATGGCTAACAAACACATGAAAAGATGCTCAACATCACTCATTATCAGAGAAATGCAAATCAAAACCACTATGAGGTACCATTTCACACCAGTCAGAATGGCTGCGATCCAAAAGTCTACAAATAATAAATGCTGGAGAGGGTGTGGAGAAAAGGGAACCCTCTTACACTGTTGGTGGGAATGCAAACTAGTACAGCCACTATGGAGAACAGTGTGGAGATTCCTTAAAAAACTGGAAATAGAATTGCCTTATGACCCAGCAATCCCACTGCTGGGCATACACACTGAGGAAACCAGAAGGGAAAGAGACACGTGTACCCCAATGTTCATCGCAGCACTGTTTATAATAGCCAGGACATGGAAGCAACCTAGATGCCCATCAGCAGATGAATGGATAAGAAAGCAGTGGTACATATACACAATGGAGTATTACTCAGCCATTAAAAAGAATACATTTGAATCAACTCTAATGAGGTGGATGAAACTGGAGCCTATTATACAGAGTGAAGTAAGCCAGAAGGAAAAACACCAATACAGTATACTAACGCATATATATGGAATTTAGAAAGATGGTAACAATAACCCGGTGTACGAGACAGCAAAAGAGACACTGATGTATAGAACAGTCTTATGGACTCTGTGGGAGAGGGAGAGGGTGGGAAGATTTGGGAGAATGGCATGGAAACATGTAAAATATCATGTATGAAATGAGATGCCAGTCCAGGTTCGATGCACAATACTGGATGCTTGGGGCTGGTGCACTGGGACAACCCAGAGGGATGGTATGGGGAGGGAGGAGGGAGGAGGGTTCAGGATGGGGAACACATGTATACCTGTGGCAGATTCATTTTGATATTTGGCAAAACTAATACAATTATGTAAAGTTTAAAAACAAAATAAAATTAATTAAAAAAAAAAGAAAGCCTCAAGAAAAAATTTTATATAAGAGAAATAAAAAATTACTTGTCATCTGAAAAAAAAATAAATAAAAAATAAAATTTATATAGTTTTCTCTTGTTATTTCTTTTTTTAATATATTTAAAAAATTTATTTATTTTAATTGGAGGCTAATTACTTTACCATGTTGTTATATCTTAAACTGTGTTATTACTAATTCTGTTATGGCCATTGAAGATAATCTCAATTTTTGTTTTTGGGTGAAGAAATTTTTGTGGCCTAGTAAATAGTCTTTTTATAATGTTCCATGTTTGAACATAAATTTTGTTGAAATACATGTTTATTAAAAATGTGTTATCTACAGATCTTTGACAAAAACAAAAACTAAATTTGCAAATGAAAATCATCATTCTGAACCCCAGCATGGTTCACACAAAATATGCCTTTTTCAAGGACTTTCAATAGTAAAAAAATAAAATCAATGACATTGAAAACAGGAAATCAATAGAGGAAAACAAGGAAACCAAAGGATGAATTCTTTCAAAATATCAATAGTATTGATGGACCACTAGCTGGACACAAGTTATTAATACTAAAAATGAAAAATGAGATATTACTATTGATCTCATGGACATTATAGGGATAATAAGGTAATATTATGACAACTTTATGCATATGTGACAACTTTATGAATTTGATAACTTTAATCAAATGGAGAAATTTATTGAAAGATACAATCAAAACTCACAGAAAGAAAAGTAAATGATCATAATATGTCTATAGCCACTAAAGAAATTGAATAAGAACTTTTTAAAAATAGACACACAATTCTTCAAAAAAGAAGAAAGTACTAATGAATTATACCAAACATTCAAACAAAAAACTACATCAACTCTCAATAATATCTGCCAGAAAATACAGAAGATACACTTCCTAACTCATTTTACAAGACCAGTATTACCTTAATGCCCAAATGGATGAAGACATTATAAGAAAGGAAGACCACACAGCAATATTACTCATGAATAGAAATGTACAAGTCCTCAACACAATAACAGCAAATTAAGTTTAACAATATACAAAATAAATAATAGACAACGTTAAGTTGAATTAAATCCAGGGATGCAAGGCTCATTCTTCATTTGAAATTTAATCAATGTCATCCAATATATCAACTAGCTTAAGAAGAAAAATTCATTTTATCACATCAGTTGGACACTTTTCCCCTAAGATCAAGATCAAGGCAAAGATGTCCACTCTATTTATATTTATTAATATACTGGAATTTCTAGCTAGTGCAATTAGACAAAAAAGGAGACAGAAAGATTGGAAAGGAAGAAATAAAACTGACATGATTTTCTATGTAGAAAATTCCAAAGCAGAAACAAAAAGCAACTCCTGGAACTTATAAACATACATGGAAAATAAGGTTGCAGAATACAAGTTTAACATATGAAAGTCAATTTATTTCCTATATACTGACAATTAGCTATTGAAATTTGAATAAAAACAAAACATTAACATTACAATAAAAATAAAGCCATGAAATACTTAAGCCTATATTTAATACAAGGTCTATATGCAGGAAATTATAAAATTATAATGAAAAAATCAAAGAAGATCTAAAAACGTGGAGAGATATTCCATGTTCATGGATTGGAAAGTTTTAATATTGTTAAGATGCCAACTTTTTCCAACTCTATATTCAACAAAATTTTAATGAAAATCCCAATAATATATTTTTCAGATATTGGCAACCTGTTTCTAAAATTTATGTGGAAAGGCACAAGATTTAGAACAGCCCAACAGATACTGCAAGAGAAAAACAAAGATGAAGGGTTCATATTATCTATTTCCAAGACTTACTACAAAAATACTATACTCAAGATAGTATGGCATCAGAAAAAAAAAAGGGGCATGTGGATTAATGGGATAGAAGAGAGGCCCCCCAAAAGTTGACTATATTAAAAAATATAGTCAATTTATCTTTAACAAAAACACAAAGGCAATTGAATGAAGAAAGGATAGTCTTTCATCCAGCAGTGCTGGGATAATTGAACATCCATTTGCAAAAAAGAAAAAAAAAAAGAACTTAGAACAAACTTTACACATTTCCCAATATTAACTGAAAATAGATCTTAGACCTAAATGCAAAGTGAAAACTACAAAACTTAAAAAAAAAAAAAAAAAAACTAACAGGAGAAAACTTAAGTTGCCTTAGATTTGGTAGTGAGTTGTTAGATGTAACATCAAAACTATGACTCTTCTAAGAATAGAAAGTTGGACTGTATAATAATTAAAACCTTCTACTCTAAGAATGACACTATTAAGAAAATGGAAAGAAAGCCACAAACTGGGAGAAAATATTTACAAAACACACATTTGATAAAAGACATTCAAAATATATGAAGTAATTTTAAAACAAATAAATAAAAAATAAACTAACAAAACAATTAAAAAATGGGGAATAGTTTGACAGATACTTCACCAAAGAAAATATACAGATAGAAATTAAGCATATGAAAAGCTTCTTAACATCATTTGTCATTCAGTTCAGTTCAGTTCAGTTGCTCAGTCATGTCCGACTCTTTGCGACCCCATGAATCACAGCACACCAGGCCTCTGTGTCCATCACCAACTCCCAGAGTTCACTCAGACTCACGTCCATCAAGTCAGTGATGCCATCCAGCCATCTCATCCTCTGTTGTCCCCTTTTCCTCCTGCCCCCAATCCCTCCCAGCATCGGAGTCTTTTCCAATGAGTCAACTCTTTGCATAGGGAATTACAAATTAAAACAATGAGAATCTAGTACATACCTAAATAGCTAGAGTTTTGGGAAAAACAAACAAACAAACAAACAAACTAACGATCCTAGTTGGCAAAGATGTGGAGCAACAAGAACTATCAATCACTGCTGATAAGAACGCAAACTGTATAGCTGCTGTGGGGTCCAGTGTGCAATTTATTTCCGAGATAAACAGTCTTGCCACCAGATGCAGACAATGCACTTCTAGCTTTTCACACAACTGATTTTAAATCCTGTATGGATGAACTTTGAAAGAAGTGTTAAGGCTAAGTGAAATAAGTCACACAGGGAAAGACAAAGTAGAATATCACATATATACAGAACCTAAAAAGCCCAATTACAGAAACAGAGACCAGAATGGTAGTTAGCAGGGGCTAGGCTGGTGTGAGAGCTGGCAAAGGGGGAGAATAAATCCAGCCTCTGTACCCTGACACTGAATTAAATCTCAGAGACAGTTTTGGGTGAACTAGAAAAGAATAGCTTTATTGTGTTGCCAGGGAAAGGGGCCCACAACAAGAATTAGCCCTCAAAACTGTGTGTCCTGACCTGGAGAGGGGTGTGAAGATTTTTTATATGGTTCAAAGAGGGTGTGGTCGGTTTGTGGACATTGTTCTGATTGGTTGGTGGTGAGGTAATCAGAAATCAGCATCATCAACGTTCTGGTTCCAAATGGTCTGGGGTCTGCATACTTGTGGGCAGTGTTTTGTTGTTAACTGTTTACTTCTCCCACCTGGTGTGGGTTTCAGTATTTGCAAAACATCTGGGAGATATTATTTCTTGTATCACCTGATGGAGAACCAAGACCCTGTCCCAAGACTGCACTATTTGTTTTCTTGACTGTTTTTCCTTTGACTGGAATCCCCTTCCTTCCCTAATTTAACAACTGCTTGAGGGAAGGTCATGGAGGCTGAATGAAGCTTATTTCCTGTAATCTAAGAAATGGGAGGCACAGGAAGACTTTTGTGCTCAGGATCCCCATAGGGTCCTGCTCCGTATCAAGATGGTGGTCAGAGTACTAACTTCTTTTTACAGGATGAATAAGTTCTGGAGACTCTAATGTACTGCATAGTGATTATGTCTAATAACACTGTATTATATACTTGCAAGTTAGCAAGAGAGTAGATCCTAAATGTTTTTACATTTAGGATCTTTTTTTACAAAAAGAAATGGTGATAATGTGATATGATGCAGGCGTTAGGTAACATTAGGGTGGTGATCATTTTGCAATATATATGTGTATGAAATCAACACTTTTACACCTTAAACTTATGCAATATGACATTTCAATTATATCTCAATAAAGCTGGGATACAGAACTTATATGTACACAAAAAAGTTTGCATATGAATGTTTGTAGCAGCTTTATCTATAATATGAAAGAAATAAAGCAACAATTATGTCTTTCGATAGGTAAATGAATAAACAAACTATGGTATATCCACAAAATGAGATATTATTTGCTTTGTTGCAAAACTCCTATATATTCTAGTGGCCCCCAGCTCCCTCAGCCCCCACCACCTGTACATACCAGAGCAGTTTCTCAGGGCTACTTGAGACGCCAAGCCCAGGCTTGAAGTCCTAAAAATTTCCACCGAATAAAATGTAACTCTTAACTTTTTTTAAAAAAGAGTGAGCCTCATTGTATGTAAATATTTTAGAAATTCATGAAGGAGGTCATAGGATATCAGGATGGAATACAGAACCTGACAAAACAACCTAACTTTATTATGAATACATGGAACACCTTGCTGAAGGAGATGAGGGAAAAGGTGCTGACCTATGTAACTGGAAATGGTGTCTGTAAGATTAAAGTCAACAGAGACTACATAAGCATTCATGTCCAGTTGATAAAGATGTTCCCTCAGGGGTCCAGATGAACAGTTCTGATACTGCCATACATCTGCATTTGAACTGAACAATTAAAATGATAGCAGATGGTAAGAGCCAGGTTACTCACTGATGAAGTAGAGGTTACTTATAAATCAGATCAGATCAGTCGCTCAGTCGTGTCCAACTCTTTGCGGTCCCATGAATCGCAGCATGCCAGGCCTCCCTGTCCATCACCAACTCCCGGAGTTCACTGAGACTCATGTCCATCGAGTCAGTGATGCCATCCAGCCATCTTATCCTCTGTCGTCCCCTTCTCCTCCTGCCCCCAATCCCTCCCAGCATCAGAGTCTTTTCCAATAAGTCAACTCTTCATATGAGGTGGCCAAAGTACTGGAGTTTCAGCTTTAGCATCATTCCTTCCAAAGAAATCCCAGGGCTGATCTCCTTCAGAATGGACTGGTTGGATCTCCTTGCAGTCCAAGGGACTTTCAAGAGTCTTCTCCAACACCACAGTTCAAAAGCATCAATTCTTCGGTGCTTAGCCTTCTTCACGGTCCAACTCTCACATCCATACATGACCACAGGAAAAACCATAGCCTTGACTAGACGAACCTTTGTTGGCAAAGTAATGTCTCTGCTGATAAGCAAGGATAATATTAAGTAATATTAATAACAGGGGAAAGTGAAAGTGTTAGTCGCTCAGTCATGTCTGACTCTTTGCAACCCCACAGACTGTAGCCTGCTGGGCTCCTCTGTTTATGGAATTCTCCAGGCATGGATACTGGGGAGGAGGAGGGGGTTGCCATTTCCTCCTCCAGGGAATCATCCTGACCCAGGGATCAAACTCGTGTCTCCTGCATTGTAGGCATATTCTTTACCATCTGAGCCACCAGAGAACAATAATAGGGGAACCACTGACAAAAACCAGCGTTCCTGGCCAGGCACCATAGTAGCCACTTACATGAGTTTTCTATCTTACAGCAGGAGGTCCTGATAAGCAAGGCAGAACTGATAAGCTACCACCCACCAGGAAAATTCACGGAAGGTCAAAAGGAGAGAGGAGACTCCAGTCCCTATTTCCTACTAACCTCCCTGAATCCTCCTCATCTTGATGGAATCTATGTTGGCTGAGTGCCACCAGGAAAGACCCTGAGTCAGAATGATTGGCCAAAGACAACCCAGAAACTCACCCCATTATCATAAAACCTGAGACTGCAAGCCACATGGCAGAGCAGTCCTTCTGGGCTCCCTCACGCTGCTGTTCTCCATCTGGGCCCCCTTTGCTGATAGTTCCTGCTTTGTCAGCACGGGTGTCTTCTCTGATAATCCATTTCCAAGTGTTAGACAAGAGACCACTCTCAGACCCTGGAAGGGGTCCTCCTTTCCTGCAACAGTAAGAGGCTAGAATGATCCACGTGGGAATGGACTAGAATTCAAGGCATCACTATGACCCCCTCTAGCACAATCTATGCAGATAGTTACAGATATGTGTATATGTAAGAGGGGTTAGTGTGCACACATAGACTCCCTTACTCTGTAAGCTGAGAGGGTCTTGAAACAACAGTCCCCAATAGCAACCTTTTGTTATCGAGGAGAAGAGATAAAACCAGGTTGAGACTCCACAGCCTGTCTGCAGTTACCAGGTAACCATTAAATTAGTAAATGAAACCTCTGTGATGTCATGAATTGGACCTACAGTCATCTGCTGGTGTCATAGAAATTCGCTGTTTCCTTCACAGTTGGTAATAATATTTTGTTACCCAACTTACAACCAACTTATAACCTTACCAATAAGTTTGTAAGGAAGGTATTCTAGTGTTTTCTTAAAAGCATCAATGGAGTCATTACCCTCTTGTGATGTAAACTATCAGCCTCCAGCAGCCTTTATACCATAAACAGGGCACACAGAAATAGACACTGGGTAAACATAAAGTTATAACTGCTAAGAAATTAGTGGCAAAACTATGTGCCAAATAGAGCTAAAGGCTTCTCATTATTTCATTGAACACATCCACAATACATAGGGGTAATTGCTGTTACTATCTCCATTTCTCTGCTGGAGAAGCTAAGGATAAGTGAAACTTAATAACTCATCCAAGGTTAAACAATAAGTAAATGAAGGAGCTGGGCTATAAGTTGCATAATTTGACTTCTGAGCACACACTCTTAACTAGAAGGGAAATTGCTTTGTAAAGGTAAGGCCCTATTAAACCATCCTTGCTCATTGTAGGAAGGACACTATATCACTGACAGCACCATCTGCCATGGAGGACCCGCATTTAGAAAGAATGGAGACTTTTAAACGATCAACCTAGTCTTTGAGGCGTGAGATTTGATTGCCCATCATTTACAACATAAGGACTTTAATGGCACGAAATAATTTGAATTGTGTGGGTTCCCCCTCACAACAATTTAGAATATAAAATTCATGTCTGGGAAGGCAGTGTTGCTAGAAGTACAGAAGAAATGTTATCGCTGGATAATGGAAATGAATCAATTGACTCCTATATGTCTCCATAAGCAGATGCAATGTGAATAATAATAAAAGCTTCAGTTTAATAAGTGCGCCTCTGGAGAAGGAAATAGCAATCCACTCCAGTATTCTTGCCGGGGAAATCCCATGGATGGAGGAGCCTGGCAGGCTACAGTCCATGGGATTGCAAAGAGTCAGACATGACTGAGCACACGTGCACAGACTTCTGTTTGCTAGACATTGTTCTAAGCTTTTGATGTATATAATCTCATTTAATCCTCACAACACACTCAAAAGCAGGTATCAGTATTATTTACAGAAGAAGAAGAAAAGAGTAATTTGATACTCCTCCTAAGATCACACAGCTAGAAAAGAGTAAAGTCAGGATGCGTGCGTGCCTACACGCTAAGTTGCTTCAGTCATGTCCAACTCTTTGTGACCCCATGGGCTGTAGCCCAGCAGGTTCCTCTTGTCCATGGGATTCTCCAGGCAAGAATAATGGAATGGGTTGCCATGCCTTCCTCCAGGGCGTCTTCCTGACCCAGGGATCAAACCCACGTCTCTTAGATCTCCTGCGGATCAAACCCACGTCTCTTAGATCTCCTGCATTGACAGGAAGGTTCTTTACCACTAGTGCCACCTGGGAAGCCCAAGGTCAGTATATATGATTACAAAATATGTGCTGTTACTAATAACGCTGTGCAGTCTGTATATGCAGCTCACATCAAATGAGGATTAGAGAATGGCAGCTTTCAAGAGGATAGATTTTGGTTTTTCAGAGACATCAGAATTCTGTGTTTGCTTGTAGATAACTGTGGTTTTTTCCTTTCCCATCACCCTAAAGAAAATCTTTGCACTAGGTATCATCAACTTAAAAAAGTATTCACAACCTAAATGTTGAAAGTAATGTTTTACTCGGCAGGAAATTTTAGGACTTCAAGTCCAGGAGGCAAACATCTCTAGTAACTCTGATAGAACTGGTCTGATGAGGCAAGGGGGCAACCATGCTATATAGAAGTTTTGCAACAAAGGGAAGATAGTTGGGAATATCAAAAGATTGCTGTTAATTAAAGAAAACTAGATATCCCAAGATAAGGAATTTAGTGCTTTTCTATACATGGGAAGATGCAAGAGTCTGGGCTCACTGATATGCATCTCAGCTATCTGGGACCAGTATCCTGTGTTTTCACATCCTGAGTTCCTCAGTGCTCACCTTAAGGAGTGGCTGCAGTCTGATAGCTGCTAGATGGCAGGTATTCTTTCCTTTCTGAGTTCCCTCAGGGCTCACCAGCTCACCCTCAGTGGTGGCTGCAATCACTGATGACCATGGCAGGCTTTGTTTACTGATATGGCAGGAAATATTTCATTTCTCAGCATTCTGCTAATGTAGTTAAGAAAAGCTAATTAGATCCTCAGATGGAGTGAGATCATTCATATCCTACAGAAATAGAACATGTATTCCAGAATGTCTGTCTAACTCAGATTTATAAGTGTGGTAGTGATTCTAGGGTTCAAGATCCAATGCCTTTATGAAAAATTGTGTGTGTGTGTGTGTGTGTGTGTGATTGCCACAGGAAGTATCCTTGCCCCAGTCACCAGCAGAATGGTGGTGGTTCACTGTTTTCTGAAATAGTCAATTATCATAGGGATCAGTGGGTCAGCATCACGAAAAAGGACAGAGTTCCTCTAGACAGATAATGTGTTGGTGGGGATGTTTTTATTTACAAAAATCTGCTTATGATTCTAGCAAGAAACTGCATCTGCTTGTGCAGTAACCCAATGGGTTTCTTGAAGCAAAATGATGACTCTAAGTGTGTGTCCCTCTCTTGGCCCCAGGGCAACATGAAGAAGGTCAAGGGAATCTATTTTTGTGCAGTACTTTGCCATAACAATGGGCTCATAGAAGTCTATCAGCCACAAATACACTTCCTTACTGGGAGGACAAAGCTGAGACTCAGGTGTTGGGTGACTTGTCAAGCTTATTTATCTAGTACCTGGATGAACAAGTTCTTGAATAAATATGAATTTTTTCTACTTGAAAACTGAAATCTAGTACTTACTCAAGGACAACTTTTTGCTCTAAATTCGGTAAGTACAAAATATGGTGGTTTAGTCGCTAAGTTGTGTCCGACTCTTTGCAACTCCATGGACTGTAGCCTGCCAGCCTCCTCTGTCCATGGGATTTTCCAGGCAAGAATACTGGAGTGGGTTGCCTTCCTTCACCAGGGGATCTTCCCCACCCAGGGATCGAACCTGAGTCTCCTGTGTTGCAGGGGGATCCTTTACCAGCTGAGCCAAAGTACAAAAGAAGTTATTCATTCATACTTCTCACATGGGGTATAGGCATAATTTACTGAAACTGCACCATCACTCATACCTACGATTTTTTCTAGAGTAATAGAAAGGGAATTAGGGGAAATTTGTTCTTTTTAAAACATTTTATTTATTTATTTGTTTTTGGCTGGGCTGGCTCTTCGTTGCTGTGCATGGTCTTTCTCTAGTTGCAGTAAGTGGGCTCGAGGGTGTGTGGGCTTCCGCGGTTGTGGCATATGGGCTCAGTAGCTGTGGCACCTGGGCTTAATTGCTCCACAGCATGTGGAATCTTCTCAGACGAGGGATCAAACCCATGTCCCCTGCACGGGCAGGTGGATTCTTAACCACTAGGCCACCAGGGAGGTCCCTGGGGGAGCTTCTTTACTGATCAGAAGCGCTAAACATTTTATAACCACAGTATTTTTTTTGTATAGGTTCCACCTTTGATTAAGAAATGTTTTGAAAGATATTGCTTACACATATAGACTGTTGTGAGTGAAAACTACAAAGTAAAAATTATTTATATTTGTTAAAAGATATACAACAGAAAGTGAACAAAGCATTGACCTTTGCAAGCTGCTTGAGACATTAGCAGAGAAGGGCACTATCTAAAAATATTAAACATTTTTAAGTCTGTGAGTGATTAAATACCCAGGGAGAAAATTATCTGAAATATTAGGGAAATATGTATTAAGACAGCGGAGCCCAGAGAACAGAGCAGATGGTTGGAATGGCCCCAAAGCAAAATGGAAAGAACAAGACACTTACCCCAATTAAGGATTTAACAACTGAGACTGACCTCATATATTCATAGCTATTATTTCAACTGCTTATCTAATCCCAGTTGGGAAGAAAAAAAAGAGCAAATAATCTTCAAAGTGAAGACTTCCATAGACTGATGCCATCCTGGGATTCCATGAAGAACACCTCTGCCTCCCCAGAGGTCTGCTCTGAACATTGTACCATTCATGGGAGTGCCGGTCCTCCGAGGCAAGTTTCAGGAAAGATAGATATAGAAAGCCTTTTTCCTGTACTTTCTCATGTAGTATGTCTGTGGTTTGTCTCCAGGTGAATAAAGGTGTGCAGGCACAAGCAATTTTTTTAAAAAGCCTGATTCTCAGCATAGTCTGGAGAGGAAAGCAGAAAATACTGACCAGAGAATGAGAGCGTTCCAGGGCACAGGTGATGTTGCTTCTTGATCTTCGTGTTGAATACACAGGTGTTCAGGTTGTAAAATAAACTCGAGGAGCTATACATTTGTGGTCGGAAAACACTTTTCTGAAAACATATTTCAATAAAATACAAAAAAAGGAAGAAAAAGAAAGAAAGTCTGGCTATATTTTGTCAGCCATGTACATGATGTAGTCTTAAGGCAAAAATGTCTCCGATGAAACCTTAGAATTAGGACTTTTGGTTTCAGACCCAGCATAGGCATTTGAAATGCCTGCAGCTGTATGCCTAGGTTCATTTCCCTCAGCAGTCTGCGGTTTGTGAATAATGTCGTCTAAGCCTAGCTCTCTTTCCCCTAAGGTTGTTTTATTTCAGAGGAGGAGAAAGTTGCCTAAAGACTTAGCCATGTCGGGCAGCTTAAAAGCACATCCAACCAGCCCTCTTCTTCCTTCTCTGTTCACTCAAGTGACTTACGATTAGAAGATAGAGTTACCTTAGTTAACGTTAATGCTAACTTCATAACTTAGATAATAACTAACTTCATAACATAGATGTCAGAGAAAAACGTATTTTTCTTAAAAATACCGTATTTTTTTTTTCTATAAATAAGAAGCTTTGCATGTCTGGGTGCAGGAAGAAAGTGTGCTGATCAGGCAGGACCAGCTTGAAAGATAATCTGTCAAAATAGGCTTTGCAGGTGGTCTGCTCTAGAAAATAATAAAAATAACATTTATCTCTACTCACTAAACTGTACATTTTGAGTGCACAGATTCATACACACACACACATTTCTATCCCTAAAGCTTTTTGAAAACGGTTGAAAGTTTTATCACCAGGCCAGTTAGGAAATGCAGAAGTTAACACATCTTATTTCCCAAACTGCACTTATATAATCAATGATTCTTCTACTATAAAGCAGAGTCAATTGAAGTCTGGCTGCTTTCTACATTGTAGGAGAAAATAAATGAAACTAAGAGATTTAGAAGTTGAGGGAAAAGGGAAAATTAAGTCCAACAAAGGCCACCTTTTCACACATTGCAACTGCGTATATTCAGTTACAAATGTGGAATATACTGGAGCAGGAATAGGATCTAAATATTAGAGTGTGTCTGGGCTTTCCAGGTGGCTCAGGGGTAAAGAGTCCACCTCCCAAGCAGGAGACACGGGTTTGATTCCTGGGTTGGGAAGATCCCCTAGAGAAAGGAATAGCAACCCTCTGGAGTATTCTTGCCTGGGAAATTCCATGGACAGAGGAGCTTGGGGAACTACAGTCCATGGAGTCACAAAGAGTCGAACATGACTTAGCGACTAAACCGCACAGCAGAGTATTAGAGTGCATTGGAGGTGACGCCTTCGTCCACTGGGGCTGCTGTACAGCAGTACCATAGACTAGGCGGCTTAACAACAAGCGCACATTGCTCAGTTCTGGAAGTCTAAGAAGTCTAAGCTCAAGGCTCTGGCAGATTTGGTGTCAAGTGAGGGCCTGATTCCATCTTACAGAGGGAAGGCTCTCTTCTCACTGTGTCCTCACGTGGTGGAAGGGGCAAGGAAGCTCAATGGGGTCTCTTTTATGAGAGTACTAATCCCTTTCTTGAGTGCATGTGTACATGCTCAGTCATTTAGTTTGGGACTCCCTGGACTATAGCCCACCAGGCTCCTCTCTCTGTGGGATTTCCCAGGCAAGAATACTGGAGTAGATTGCCATTTCCTAGTCCAGTGGTTCTTCCTGACCTAGGGATCAAACTCACATCTCCTGAATTAGTAGGGAGATTCTTTACCACTGTGCTACCCGGGAAGCCCCCCATGCATGAGTGCTCTATCCTTATGAACTAATCACCTCCCAAAGGCCCCACTTCAAAGACCATCATGTTGGAGTATGGCAGGTGATAAGATAGGAGGAGGACCAGAGATGGTTTTGCTGCCAGGTAAGGGTTCACATGTACTCCACTGGTATCTGTGTGTGTGTGTTCATGCGCTTGCGTGCCACCCAGCTCTGACTTTCACTAAAGAAACATAACAGGTTCCGCAGCAAACCTCAAGTCTCAGGCCCCTGAACATGTCCGAAGTTCACCTGCTTGCCCACTGGGCAGTGCACGTTGGTGGCAGTCTCGAGGCACTTCCTACCTCCCATCTCACACAGCTTGACTAGCCTGAACCAGGCATTGGATCCAAGGATGGCAAAGGAGTCAAAGACTGAGAAACTTTGAGCTCAGATAACCAGGGTGCAAACTCTGGTCCCATTATGACCTAATGCTAAAAAAGACAGCAAACCACACAGAGCCTCATTCTCCCATCTGTACAAGCTTCCTCAGAAATCTGTTAAGGTGCACAAGATGTAATAATGTAAGGAAGCATCTAGCATCCCACCTCGGATGTAAGAACCCACAACATGGCAGCTATTAAAGTCAAGAAACAAAGGGTCAGACACTCCCTGGGGTTATAGCCAACATTCCCTCCAGATGGTGACCCTGTTAAGTGGGCACTAGAGACTCAAACTGTAGCTGACTCAAATGGAACTGACTGCCAGGTTCCATTTAGCTTTTCAGAAAGGAGCATAAAAGACTCTGCCCACTCTTTCACCCTATTCAGCTCCTCTTCACCTGAATAGAACTTCCTTTCATCAGCCAAATGTTGCCATTCCTTTTTGGATGATCTTTCCCTTCCTAAGCCTCTCTCTTCAAGCAATAACATTCCACTAACCCAGGCTAAAAATGCAGAGAAGGTTGTTTTATGGTGAAAAGAAATTAAACTATAAATGCATATTATTAATATTATCCATGTACATGATGCACACTAGGCTGAGATGGTCATGAGCTGAATGACGTCACCCCCACAAAAATACACGTATATGTCAGGTCCTAACCTCTAATACCTTCAGTTCAGTTGCTCAGTCATGTCTGACTCTTTGCCACCCCATGGACTGTAGCCCACCAGACTTCCCTGTCCATCACCAACTCCCAGACTCGGCTCAAACTCATGTCCATTGAGTTGGTGATGCCATCCAACCATCTCATCCTCTGTCGTCCCTTTCTCCTCCTGCCTTCAATCTTTCCTAGCATCAGGGTCTTTTCAAATGAGTCAGTTCTTTGCATCAGGTGGCTAAAGTATTGGAGTTTCAGTTTCAGCATCAGTCCTTCCATTGAATATTCAGGACTAATTTCCTTTAGGATTGACTGATTTGATCTCCTTGCAGTTCAAGGAGTCTAATACCATAGAAGTGACCCTGCTTGGAAACAGGGCCTTTACAGATGTATCGAGTTTATATGAGGTCATTAGGATGGGTCCTAATCAAATATGACTGGTATCCTTATGCTGCTGCTGCTGCTGCTAAGTCGCTTCAGTCATGTCCGACTCTGCGCGAACACATAGACGGCAGCCCACAAGGCTCCCCCTGGGATTCTCCAGGCAAGAACACTGGAGTGGGTTGCCATTTCCTTCTCCAATGCATGAAAGTGGAAAGTGAAAGTGAAGTCGCTCAGTCATGTCCGACTCTTCGCGACCCCCTGGACTGCAGCCTATCAGGTTCCTCCCATCCATGGGATTTTCCAGGCAAGAGTACTGGAGTGGGGCTATCCTTATAAAAAAGGGAAAATTTGGACACAGATAGGTATGCCTATAATGATATTGTAAAGTGAAGATGAAGGCAGAAATCAGAGAGATGCATCACCCAGCAAAGGAACGCCAATGATTGCTAGCAAACCACCAGAAACTGAGAGAGGGGCGTGGAAAAGATTCTCGCTCACGGTCCTCGGGAGGAACAACACGGACTACACTGGATCTCAGGCTTCTAGCCAATGGAACTGTGAGACGATACATTTCTAGAGTCGGTTAAGCCACCCTGTTTAGTGTCCTGTGACAGAAATACATATTTAAATATGAAAACTACTATTTCTCATTTAATTTGGGAATTTTTAGGTACTATGCTTTCAGGTAACTTTCTACCTCTTTCCCTTCTTTCTGGGACTTCCTCTGTGTCTGTGTCATTACTTCATGATGTTCAAGAGGGCTCTGAGTCTGATTCTTCATTGTTTTTTCTTTTTGCTACTCAGACTGAATAGTTTTTATTAATGTATTTTATATTTGCTCACTCTTTGTTTTTCTGGCTAAAATCTGCTATTGTGCCCCTCTAGTTCTTGTTATTTTATTTTTTTGTAATTTTCAACTCTAGAAACTCTAGAGTTTACCTTTGTAATTTTCAACTCTAGTGGATTCTTTGCCACTAGGACCACCTGGGAAGCTCATGAGACATCACTGACATGCTTTAATTCTTTAATCATTTGAACATGTGATAGTTGACCCAAAGTTTTCATCTACAAAGTACGAAATCTGCCCCACCTCCTTGGGTATGTTATATGTTGTCTGCATTTTTTTATTTATATAGCATATTTTTCTGAATATCTTCTAAGCTTTTTAATTAAAATATTGAGATCTTAGACAATATATTGAAACAACTCTCAATTCAGAGCTCTCCAA
Source organism: Bos taurus (assembly GCF_002263795.3). NCBI lineage: Eukaryota > Metazoa > Chordata > Mammalia > Artiodactyla > Bovidae > Bos > Bos taurus. The sequence goes on along the minus strand of NC_037356.1, from coordinate 31,378,964 downwards.
CTTCAGAGCTTCTATTTGCTAACTTTTAAAATTGTCATATTTTTTACTGCTACTAATTTGTTTAGCACTTTCTTGGGCTAATTCTGTAGATTTTGTGTTCCCCTTAGTGTTTGTCACTGAATTCTCTGCTAGCTTTTTTTCTTCTTTCATTTCTTGCTTTTATTTTTCAAGCTGGCCTCCTATGAGTCATCTGTTGCTCAGTAAAATTTGGTGACTAAATAACCAGTGTTCATAAGATTTCCTTAGAGGGAAATATCTTCTGCCTTTTGTCCAAGAGAATCTACATAAAAAGGCACAGCTTCAAACTTCAGACAGAAGTTTGCTTTCTTTTAGTCTTAGCTTTCATTTTTTTCTTGCATAGTCCCTCAAGGTAAGCTGGACATGAGTGACTATCCTTTTCTATTTCCCCAGGGCTTTCCTGAGCGTAATACAGTCTGGGGCAGACTTTTAGATCCCCAAGAATTTGTCATAGCTTTGAAAATGCCCCTATGTTTGTCTGATTCTACAGGACTTCCTTTAAATTCCCCGACTGAGTCTTGTTCGCCCCAATGAAAGGGTGACTACCTCAGATAATTTAAATGCTGTCAGTTTTATTTTCCACTGCCTCACTGATGCCCTGGGGTAAGCCCCCTTTACCCCACCCAAGCTCTGAATCAAGTGAAATAGCTGACATACTCTGATGTTTGAGGGAGCTCCAAGTTGGGACAACAAATTGGCAGTGCTCTAGGGGACTGTGCTTTTAACAGAGACCAAAAAGAATTCACATCTCTCTATCCTTTATGGTGCAGCTGGATTTTGGTTTCTACACCACTGAACTGGGGAAAGAAGGAAATGGAAATAGCTCCAAATTAAAACTTCACAGGCATGTCCCCGGTGGTCCAGTGGCTAAGACTCCATACTCCCAAAACAGGGGACCTGGGTTCGATGCCTGATCAAGGAACTAAGATCCCACGTGATGCAAATGAGAGTTCTCATGCCACAACTAAAGAACGTATAGGAAGATTGATGATCCTGCGTCCTGCAACTAAGACTCGTCCCAGCCAAATAAATAAAACGACACTTCACAGGTCCCACTGCTTCATCGGGGCTTGGCAGCTTATCTTGGGTGGTTTTCAGTTCTTTCAGTGGCTTTGGATATTGGCCAGAGTTCTGAAATGATCCATTTTAGTTGTTCAGCCTTTACTGTCTTGTTTCAGAGAGCAAACAGCTTCACCAAATCCCTCATCACTCCAGAAACTATCTCTTCTACATCTCCATAGTAAAGAATTCAGTACCACAATGAGTGGAAGTTCAGTCCACCCTGAAAAACATAAAAGTCAGAAAATAAAGAATAAAGAAAACAAAAGTCTTCATGAATTGCACATATACAAGAAAAGTTGTCTGACTGAGTAGCTAACCATCTTTAGTACCGCGGCTGTCAGTTTCTTGAGGGTGTGGGAGGAAGGCTCAAAAGGGAGGGGATATACTTACACATACCCCTGATCCACTCTGTTGTACAGAAGAAACTAACATAACATTGTAAAGCAATTGTACTCTAATAAACATATTAAATGGCAAATCAAAAATGTTTTTAGTCAACGTTCACAAAAAATGGTGTGAAAGGTAAACCAAAACTGAACCATCATTTTTTACTTATTCTAGTAATAAAGACTTTTAAGTTAGAATGTCTTTAAAACAAGAATTGAAGATACCCCTATGGAGCTTTTAAAATATAATTGGCTTAATTAGGTTTTCAAAATGGGAAACATTCTATGAGGCCTGAAAGAACCATTATTTCAATCAAGTGTACGCCTGTCAATTTGCACGCGTGAGTATAAAACATTCTCGGATAATCTGTTCTAAAACAACACTTTAAGCTGCTATGTAAAATTTATATTTAGTACTTTTCCTGAAGAGTTATGCTTTATGTAAGAAGATATAATTTTTCTTAGAAAGTAGTATCTGAAATCCTTTACATAAGACAGAACTTATAAATGTAGAAACAAAGTTTTTTTTTTCAGTATGTTGCTTAGAAAAGTATTGCATTGAATTTATAATTTTCCTATCAAAGCATTAATTTTCTCTGTTTAACAGAACTGATATACTGTATATGACAGATTCTTTGATTAAATATTACAATGTACATCAAATACCTCCTAAATCTTCATTATTTTTAAAAAACCTATTTGGGTTTTAGTTGCAGCATGTAGAATTTAGTTTCCTGACCAGGGATTGAACCCAGGCTCCCTGCATTGGGAGTGCAGAGTCATAGTCATTGGATCACCAGGGAAGTCTTCCAGGTATTTATTTTAACACTTTTTGTAATGTATCTTTACCATTACCCATTGGGTAACTGCATATGTTAGCTCTAACTATCTTTTAAAGAGTTACTGTGCCAACAGACTGGAATTTTGCAGCCGAACACAATTAAGTTTGATCAAAGAAAAATCCCCTCATGTTTCAAGCCAGGTAGGGCAAAAGTCACCATTTTGAAACATGCCCAAAGCATAATGGAGGAAAAGACAAATGACTTTACCAAAGACTTACTTGACCTGGTGAAAGAGCAGTTGGACAACTGCCTTTATCCTTCCAGTCTCACAAAAAGGAGAGGGGGGGAGAAAACACTCAAGAAAAGCTTCTGCAGGTCTCAGCCCAGGGAACCAGACTTAATTAAACAATTGAGATTCAATCATAAGAGCATAGATTACCTCCCCTCCCCAACACTTCACCAACACATAAACAGGGCCCCAGAATATAAGATAAAATTATAACTAAGAGAGATGCAAGACATAACTCTATTTAAAGAGGTATTGCTATTGTTTCAGTTCAGTTCAGTTCAGCTCACTAATTGGTTGGGGGAGGAAGTAAACTGTTTTCAATCAACTTTGGGTTACATTGAACTTGTCCTTACATCAAGAATTAATGAGGAAGATTTTTTTTTTATGAACAAATTCATCAGAACTAATTAATAGCTTTCAGTCAGATTTCAGTTCACTCAGTCACATCCGACTGCTTGTAATCCCATGGACTGCAGCACGTCAGACTTCCCTATGCATCACCAATTTGAGCTTACTCAAATTCATGTCCATTGAGTCAGTGATGCCATCCAACCATCTCATCCTCTGTTGTTCCCTTCTCCTCCTGCCTTCAATCTTTCCCAGAATCAGGATCTTTTCCAATGAGTCACTTCTTCACATCAGATGGCCAAAGTATTGGAGTTTCAGCTTCATCATCAGTCCTTCCAATGAATATTCAGGACTGCTTTCATTTAGGATGGACTGGTTGGATTACCTTGCAGTCCGATGGACTCTCAAGAGTCTTCTCCAACACCAGAGTTCAGAAGCATCAATTCTTCGGCACTCAGCTTTCTTTATAGTCCAACTCTCACATCCATACATAACTACTAGAAAAAGCATAGCTTTGACTAGATGGACCTTTGTTAGTAATGTCTCTGCTTTTTAATCTGCTGTCTAGGTTGGTCATAGCTTTTCTTCCAAGGAGCAAGTATCTTTTAATTTCATGGCAGCAGTCACCATATGCAGTGATTTTGGAGCCAAGTAAAGTCTGTCACTGTTTCCAGTTTCCCCATCATTAGCCATCAAGTGATGGGACCAGTTGCCATGATCTTAGTTTTCTGAATGTTGGGTTTTAAGCCAACTTTTTCACTCTCCTCTTTCACTTTCATCAAAAAGCTGTTTATTTCTTCTTTGATTTCTGCCATAAGGGTGGTGTCATTTGCATATCTGAGGTTATTGATATTTCTCCCAGCAATCTTGATTCCAGCTTGTGCTTCAGTCAGCCTGGCATTTCACTTGATGTTCTCTGCATATAAGTTAAATAAGCAGGGTGACAATATACAGCCTTGATGTACTCCTTTCCCAATTTGGAACCAGTCTTTTGTTCCATGTCCAGTTCTGACTCTTGCTTCTTGACTTGCATACAGATTTCTCAGGAGACAGGTGAGGTGGTCTGGTATTCCCATCTCTTTCAGAATTTTCCACAGTCAAAGGTTTTGGCATAGTCAATTAAGCGGAAGTAGATTTTTTTTTCTGGAACACTCTTGCTTTTTCGATGATCCAGTGGATGTTGGTAATTTGATCTCTGGTTCCTTTGCCTTTTCTAAAACCAGCTTGAACATCTGGAAGTCCACAATTCACATCCTGCTGAAGCCTGCCTTGGAGAAATCTGAGCATTAGTTTGCTAGCGTGTGAGCTGAGTGCAACTGTGTGGACTTCCCTGGTGGCTCAGATGGGTAAGTGTCTGCCTATAATGCGGGAGACCTGGGTTCAATCCCTGGGTTGGGAAGATCTCCTGGAGAAGGAAATGGCAACCCACTCCAGTATTCCTGCCTGGAAAGTCCCATGGATGCAAGAGCTTGATAGGCTATAGTCCATGGGATCACAAAGAGTTGGACATGACTGAGTGATTTCACTTCACTTTGCTAGCGTGTGAGATGAGTGCAATTGTGTGGTAGTCTGAACATTGTTTGGCATTGCCTTTCTTGGGGATTGGAGTGAAAACTGACCTTTTCCAGTCCTGTGGCCACTGCTGAGTTTTCCAAATTTGCTGGCATATTGAGTATAGCACTTTCATAGCATCATCTTTTAGAATTTGTAATAGCTCATTGGAATTCTATCACCTCCACTTGCTTTGTTCATAGTGATGCTTCCTAAGACCCATGTGACTCGGCATTCTAGAATGTCTGGCTCGAGGTGAGTGATCACACCATCATGGTTATCTGGGTCATGAAGATCTTTTTTGTACAGTTCTTCTGTGTATTCTTGCCACCTTTTCTTAATATTTTCTGCTTCTGTTAGGTCCATACCATTTCTGTGCTTTATTGAGCCCATCTTTACGAGAAATATTCCCTTGGTATCTCTAATTTTCTTGAGGAAATCTCTAGTCTTTCCCATTCTATTGTTTCCTCTACTTTTGCACTGATCACTGAGGATGGCTTTCTTATCTCTCCTTGCTATTCTTTTGAACTCTGCATTCAAATGGGTATATTTTCCCATTTCTCCTTTGCTTTCAGCTTCTCTTCTTTTCTCAGCTATTTGTAAAGCCTTCTCAGACAACCATTTTGCCTTTTGGCATTTCTTTTCCTTAGGGATGTTCTTGATCGCTGCCTCCTGTACAATGTCCCGAACATCCATCCATAGTTCTTCAGGCACTTTGTCTATCAGATTTAATCCCTTGAATTTATTTGTCACTTCCACTGTATAATCATAAGGGATTTGATTTAGGTCATACCTGAATGATCTAATGGTTTTCCCTACTTTCTTCAATTTCAGTCTGAATTTGGCAATAAGGAGTTCATGATCGGAGCCACAGTCAGTTCCTGGTCTTGCTTTTGCTGACTGTATAGAGCTTCTCCAAATTTGGCTGCAAAGAATATAATCATTCTGATTTTGGTGTTGGCCATCTGGTGATGTCCATGTGTAGAATCTTCTTTTGTGTTCTTGGAAGAGGGTGTTTGCTATGTCCAGTGCATTCTCTTGGCAAAACTCTGTTAGTTTTTGCTTGCTTCATTTTGTACTCCAAGGCCAAATTTGCCTGTTACTCTAGGTATCTCTTGACTTCCTACTTTTGCATTCCAGTCCCCTATAATGAAAAGGACATCTTTTTTAACGTGTTAGTTCTAGAAGGTCTTGTAGGTCTTTGTAGAACCATTCAACTTCAGCTTCTTCAGCATTACTGGTTGGGGCATAGACTTGGATTACTGTGATATTGAATGGTTTGCCTGGGAAATAAACAGAGATCGTTCTGTCACTTTTGAGATTGCATCCAAGTACTGCATTTTAGACTCTTTTGTTGCTTATGAGGGTTACTCCATTTCTTCTAAGAGATTCTTCCAGGGGATTCTTTCACTTTAGCTCTTGTTTAGTTTCTATTAATAAGTTGTGTCTGACTCTTTGTGACACTTTGGACTGTAGCTCACCAGGCTCCTCTCTCTAAGAGAATTCCCAGGCAAGAATACTGGAGAGTGTAGCAAATTCCTTTCCTAGAGGCTCTTTCGAACCCTGGGGTTGAACCCACATCTCTTGCATCTCCTGGACTGGCAGGCATATTCCTTACCACTGTGCCACCTAGAAGATGGTAAGGAGTTACCGCATGTGTGCTCAGTCATGTTTGACTGTTTGTGACCCCATGGACTGTATGTAGCCCTCCAGGCTCCTCTGTCCGGGGAATTCTCTAGGCAAGAATGCTGGAGTGGGTTGCCATTTCCTTCTCCAGGGAATCTTCCTTAGCAACAGCCACCAAACCACGGATGCAGGAAGCTCAGAGAGTAACAGGCAGGATAAATAACAAGAAGTGCACACATAAGCTTATTATATTCAGATTGTAAGAGCCAAAGACAGAAAAAAATTTCAAAGATGTCAGGGTAAAGGTATGCTTTACCTTTAGAGGAAGAACTGTCAGTTTTTCTTTGGCCTTCTTGTCAAAGACCATACTAACAAGAAGTATCAGATCAGATCAGATCAGTCGCTCAGTTGTGTCCGACTCTTTGCAACCCCATGAATTGCAGCACGCCAGGCCTCCCTGTCCATCACCAACTCCCGGAGTTCACTCAGACTCACGTCCATCGAGTCAGTGATGCCATCCAGCCATCTCATCCTCTGTCGTCCCCTTCTCCTCCTGCCCCCAATCCCTCCCAGCATCAGAGTCTTTTCCAATGAGTCAACGCTTCGCATGAGGTGGCCAAAGTACTGAGGTTTCAGCTTTAGCATCATTCCTTCCAAAGAAATCCCAGGGCTGATCTCCTTCAGAATGGACTGGTTGGATCTCCTTGCAGTCCAAGGGACTCTCAAGAGTCTTCTCCAACACCAGAGTTCAAAAGCATCAATTCTTTGGCGTTCAGCCTTCTTCACAGTCCAACTCTCACATCCATACATGACCACTGGAAAAACCATAGCCTTGACTAGACGGACCTTTGTTGGCAAAGTAATGTCTCTGCTTTTGAATATGCTATCTAGGTTGGTCATAACTTTCCTTCCAAGGAGTAAGCGTCTTTTAATTTCATGGCTGCAGTACCATCTGCGTGATTTTGGAGCCCAGAAAAATAAAGTCTGACACTGTTTCCACTGTTTCCCCATCTATTTCCCATGAAGTGATGGGACTGGATGACATGATCTTCGTTTTCTGAATGTTGAGTTTAAGCCAACGTTTTCACTCTCCTCTTTCACTTTCATCAAGAGGCTTTTTAGTTCCTCTTCACTTTCTGCCATAAGGGTGGTCATCTGCATATCTGAGGTGATTGATATTTCTCCCAGCAATCTTGATTCCAGCTTGTGTTTCTTCCAGTCCAGCATTTTTCATGATGTACTCTGCATATAAGTTAAATAAACAAGGTGACAATATACAGCCTTGACGTACTCCTTTTCCTATTTGGAATCAGTCTGTTGTTCCATGTCCAGTTCTAACTGTTGCTTCCTGACCTGCATACAAATTTCTCAAGAGGCAGATCAGGTGGTCTGGTATCCCCATCTCTCAGAATTTTCCAGTTTATTGTGATCTACACAGTCAAAGGCTTTGGCATAGTCAATAAAGCAGAAATAGATGTTTTTCTGGAACTCTCTTGCTTTTTCCATGATCCAGCAGACGTTGGCAATTTGATCCCTGGTTCCTCTGCCTTTTCTAAAACCAGGTTGAACATCAGGAAGTTCATGGTTCACATATTGCTGAAGCCTGGCTTGGAGAATTTTGAGCATTACTTTACTAGCGTGTGAGATGAGTGCAATTGTGCAGTAGTTTGAGCATTCTTTGGCATTGCCTTTCTTTGGGATTGGAAGGAAAACTGACCTTTTCCAGTCCTGTGGCCACTGCTGAGGTTTCCAAATTTGCTGGCAGATTGAGTGCAGCACTTTCACAGCATCATCTTTCAGGATTTGAAATAGCTCAACTGGAATTCCATCACCTCCACTAGCTTTGTTCGTAGTGATGCTTTCTAAGGCCCACTGGACTTCACATTCCAGGATGTCTGGCTCTAGGTCAGTGATCACACTATCATGATTATCTTGGTCATGGAGATCTTTTTTGTACAGTTCTTCTGTGTATTCTTGCCATCTCTTCTTAATATCTTCTGCTTCTGTTAGGTCCATACCATTTCTGTCCTTTATCGAGCCCGTCTTTGCATGAAATGATCCTTTGGTATCTCTGATTTTCTTGAAGAGATCTCTAGTCTTTCCCATTCTGTTGTTTTCATCTGTTTCTTTGGAATTGATCGCTGAAGAAGGCTTTCTTATCTCTTCTTGCTATTCTTTGGAACTCTGCATTCAGATGTTTATATCTTTCCTTTTCCTTTTCTTTTCACTTCACTGAAACCATACTCACAGAAAACTAGTCAATCTAATCACACTAGGACCACAGCCTTGTCTAACTCAATGAAACTAAGCCATGCCCGTGGGGCAACCCAAGATGGGCGGGTCATGGTGGAGAAATCTGACAGAATGTGGTCCACTGGAGAAGGGAATGGCAAACCACTTCAGTATTCTTGCCTTGAGAACCCCATGAACAGTATGAAAAGGCAAAATGACAGGCTACTGAAAGAGGAACTCCCCAGGTCAGTAGGTGCCCAATATGCTACTGGAGATCAGTGGAGAAATAACTCCAGAAAGAATGAAGGGATGGAGCCAAAGCTAAAACAATACCCAGCTGTGGATGTGACTGGTGATAGAAACAAGGTCCCATGCTGTAAAGAGCAATATTGCATAGGAACCTGGAATGTCAGGTCCATGAATCAAGGCAAATTGGAAGTGGTCAAACAAGAGATGGCAGGAGTGAATGTCAACATTCTAGGAATCAGTGAACTGAAATGGACTGGAATGGGTGAATTTAACTCAGATGACCATTATATCTACTACTGCGGGCAGGAAGCCCTCTGAAGAAATGGAGTAGCCATCATGGTCAACAAAAGAGTCCGAAATGCAGTACTTGGATGCAATCTCAAAAACGACAGAATGATCTCTGTTTGTTTCCAAGGCAAACCATTCAATATCACAGTAATCCAAGTCTATGCCCCAACCAGTAATGCTGAAGAAGCTGAAGTTGAACGGTTCTATGAAGACCTAGAAGACCTTTTAGAACTAACACCCAAAAAAGATGTCCTTTTCATTATAGGGGACTGGAATGCAAAAGTAGGAAGTCAAGAAACACCTGGAGTAACAGGCAAATTTGGCCTTGGAATATGCAATGAAGCAGGGCAAAGACTAATAGAGTTTTGCCAAGAAAATGCACTGGTCATAACAAACACCCTCTTCCAACAACACAGGAGAAGACTCTACATATGGACATCACCAGATGGTCAACACCGAAATCAGATTGATTATTTTCTTTGCAGCCAAAGATGGAGAAGCTCTATACAGTCAGCAAAAACAAGACCAGGAGTTGACTGTGGCTCAGACCATGAACTCCTTATTGCCAAATTCAGACTTAAATGAAGAAAGTAGGGAAAACCACTAGACCATTCAGGTATGACCTAAATCAAATCCCTTATGATTATACAGTGGAAGTGAGAAATAGATTTAAGGGCCTAGATCTGATAGCTAGAGTGCCTGATGAACTATGGAATGAAGTTCGTGACATTGTATAAGAGAGAGGGATCAAGACCATCCCCATGGAAAAGAAATGCAAAAAAGCAAAATGGCTGTCTGGGGAGGCCTTACAAATAGCTGTGAAAAGAAGAGAAGAAAAGAGAAACAAGAATTATAGAGAGTGATATATTTTAAATATTTTAAAAAATCTCCACCAACCTAGAGGTCTGCCTAGAGTGAAAATTTTGAAAGATTTTTACTCTACACAGAGTTCTCATATAGCAGGAACCAACACAAAACTGTAAGCAGCTACAGCCCAATTAAAAAAAAAAGCCTTTCCATTCAAATAAAAGCTGAGGAAATTCATTGCTAGTAGATCTACCTTGCAAGAATGATTAAAATAAGTTCTTTAGAGGGAAGGAAAAGGAAACAGGAAAAAAATTTGGATTTGCAGAATGAAAGAGTGAGTGTATTAGAGAAAAATAAAGTTAAAAGAAAATCTTCTGTTTTACTTACTGATATAAAAAATGTTGGCTGAAATTAATAATAGCAACACTGTATCTGGTGATCACAGCATGTAACAGTTGAATTACAGCAATGGAATAAGAGATGAGAAGGAAGAACAGGCATAGTCTCTTATAAGATACTAGAACTATGCATGAAGTGGTACAGTAGTTTTAGAAAATGGACTTCAATTAGTAGTTAATATACACTGCAAACTCTAAGGAAATCTAGATTTAAATTTAAAAAATAGTGCAATTGGTATGCTAAGAGAGGAAAGGAAATGGAGTCATATGAAATGCCCAAATAAAGCAAGAAAAGTCAGAAAAAAGAAGCTTAAAAAGAGAAAGAACAAGTGCAACACATCGAAACTTGTACGAAATATGGTAGATATTTACCTGACTGTACCGATAATCACTTTCAATGTGAATGGTCTAAATATACCAATGAAAAGATGAAGATGGTGAGAATGAATAAAAGAAGCAAGACTAACTGTATGCTATTTACTAGACATTTACATTAAATGTAAGGAAAAAATAAAAATAAACATAAAGAAAAAAACAATAGTTGTTGCCAAGTGTTCAGGTGGAGGAGGGATAATTAGATTAAGTATAGAGGATTTTTCAGATGGTGAACTATTCTGTATAATATTGTAATAGTGAGTGTACTTGTCAAAACCTATAGAATCTTACTTCCCAAAGAGCAAACGGTAATAGAAAATATGACTTTCAGTTAATAATAATGTATCAATATTGATTCATTAGTTGTAATAAAGATACCAACATAATGCAAGATGTTAATAATTGGAAAATGTGTGTGTGTGTGTGTGTGTGTGTGAGAGAGAGAGATAGGAGCTCTGTAGTATATACTCCATTTTTACGTAAATTTAACATTTTCTAAATATAAAGTCTATTAATTTAAAATTCTGTTTCTCATTAAAACTAATCAGTCAACCAAAGAAAGCAAACACACAAAAACTCAGCAAAAATTTCCATAACCTGATAAATTGTATGTGAAAAAAAATAGGGCAAACATTGTATTTATTTATAAATCATTTAACGTTCCCTCTGCCTGTCAGTTGAAAAATATACTAGGCTTCTGGGTATTTTTTGGGTGTACCAGAGCCCTAACCAATGCATTGAGGCAAAAAAACGAAAAGCAAAATAGAACAGTATGTGTGTTGGGAAGGAAGAAACATTTGCTATTATTCAGAGGCAATACGATTGTGTGTGTAAAAAATATCAAAACATCTAAAGTAAGTTATTAGAAATAATGAGTATAGCATGGCTACTGGAATTACAAAGTGGGAATATAAAGTCAGTATGTAAGGCTTTTAGAAATAATTTTTTAAAACACAGAGAACCACATGAAAAATAAACTTGGCAAAAGTTTGAACAGACACCTCACCAATGAGATTCATAAATGGCCTATTTGAAAAAGTGGTGAATATCATAATGCTTTTACCCACCAGAATATCTAACATAGAAAAGAAAAAGTTGGTGATAACAAATTTGTGTGTGTGTGTGTTCTGCTGTGTCTGACTCTTTTTGACTACATGGATGGTAGCCAACCAGGCTCCTTAGTCCATGGGATTTTCCAGGCAAGAATACCGGAGTGGGTTGCTATTTCCTACTCCAAAGGATCTTCCCAACCCAGGGATTGATAACAAATTTAGGCAAATATATTTAGCTGTAGGAACTGTCCCACACCACTTGTAGTAGACGCATAAGTTGGAAATTTTAGAAGAATATTTAATGTATTTTTAAGCTGCCTTTAGATATAACCAGTAATTCTACTCTCAAATATACGCCAGAAGAGAAATGCATACACATTTTCACTAAAAATGCAAACAAAATTGTTTATAATGATACAGTTCAAAAGAGTCCTAACTGGAAATAGTATACACATTTACTAGAGAATGAATAACTTATGATATATTCTTAATACAGAATATGTGTGTGTGTGTGTGTGTGTGTGTGTGCGCGTGCACACACGCTGTTGCTCAGTCTTGTCAGACTCTTCGTGAACCCATGGACTGTTGCCCACCAGGCTCCTCTGTCCATGGGATTTCCCAGGCAATAAAACTGGAGCAAGTTGCTGTTTCCTACTTCAGGGAATCTTCCTGAGCCAGAGATCAAACCCACACCTCTTACATCTCCTGCATAGGCAGGTGGATTCTTTATCACTGTACCACCTGGGAAACCCTTAACATTGGATAACATATAGCAATTAAAATGGTGAAATTTTACTGTACAGAACCACATAGATAATTCACACAGATGCAAAGGAGAACAAAAATGAATTCATTGTTTTAACAGTTCAAATCCAGGTGCAATTAACTGATGGTTACAAAAATCAGGACGGTTCTTACCTTGGGCCAGAACAGTAACAAAGAGAGACGGCAAGTTAAATTTCTAGAGCATTGGTATGTTCTCTATGGTCATCTAGAAAGTTTTTATATAAATGTATTCACTTCTGGAGAATTCATAGACCATACTCTTAGAATCTGTGCAATTTTCTTTGTAACATGTAGTTTAATAAAAATTTACCTCCAAAACGCAAATCTTTTTGAGTTGTGTGGGTTAGAATTAACATCTGTAAAGCATCTCTCATACAGTAAGCACTCCATCAGAGGTGAGTATGATTAATATCTCTGACTTTGGGCAAGATATGTGATATTTATAATCCTCACTTTCTTTATTTGTGAAATGAAACATTCTCCAAACTTATTTCCCTGGGCAGTTCTAATGACTAACGTGGTAAAGCACAAACGTTGTCACATTTTATTACCTGTGCTAGAACTAAATAAATGCTTAAAAATAAACAAAACAAGCAAAACAAAGCCAAGCACAGAATCAAATTCACGAAGAAATTCGCAAAGAAAAATTTGAAAAGAGCCACATGTTAGCTCTTTATGAGAAAAACAGAAAACTTTCTCCTTTCTCAATTGAGAAAAAAAATATTTTATTTTTTGTTTTATTTGTCTACCTTCCTCCATCTGGGAATAAGAATAGAATTATTGAGATCTGACTGTTGGAGAAGGCAAAAATTAGACATTCCTTCTTATTGAAGAATTGAGCAGATCTCTAATAACTTGCTGGTCTTATCATCCAGCATCCATCCAATGAGGAAATTATCAATATATGATACCAGATGACCTCTTAGGCCAAGAAAAATGAAATAATTCTCAAAATATATTATTAATATTGAGTTGAAATTTACTTTTTCTTAATGTATTCATATCTAACCTAGTTCAACCTTTCTCAGCAGCAAGAATGAAAACAAGAACAAAAGGAGAGTCTTACTAAAACTCAGACATCCTTTCATAGATTTGAAAACAGCTGTCCTATATCTTAAAGTACCGTTTTTTTCTGACCTAACATTTGATATTATGCAAATCTATAATTGAGTCATTAATGTTTTAATTTTCAATCATAACACAAACAGTGTTGTTCAGGATATGGAACAAAAGTCCCAGTTCTTATATTCAATGATGTCTTATATTCAATAACCCCAGGGGAGAGTCAGATGTCAAAACTGAACCCTATAATACTCTGTGATCCCTGTATATATTTTGAGAGTATTTATAGGAACACAAGGAAAGGACCTCCTAGCTTAGAGGAAATCAGGAAGAATTCATATGGACATCATATGGTGAGTGTCGATGAATGGATTACGTACCCATTTAAAAGTATCACTCAAGTAAAATGTATTTAATATTTATAATCTTATGAGCTACTTACTACCATAAGAAAAATAAGAATTAGATACATTGGTCATATATGTCAACATTCACCCAAAACATCAAAACTTTCCAGATCATTTCAATTAATATAAAATCCAAAGTTAAACATTTGTCTTCATATGCAAGCACAAAACTATCAAGACCTTAACTTTACAAGTTAACCAAAAACATAATAAGCAACAAAAATTTATAATGACACTGATGTTAGAATACTAAATTATCATAAGACAACATGTTGTATCTTAAGCATAAGAATCTAGAGATGCTGGGTAGCTTGGCGTTTAAAGAGGTGTTACACAGTGCTTCCTTGCACAGTTTTACCTTAGCAGCCATTTGAGGCCCTAATTAAAAAGATCATTGCCAAGCTACATCATTCCTAATCAATTACACATTCATAAAAAGTTCAAAGTTTTATTCCCAGGTCTGCTCCCAACCAAGTTAATCTGGCAGGACAAGTTATTAAATTAATGTCTAATGGTGTGTAAAAAGTTGGAATAGAACACTTTTGAGTGTGTTTGTTTTATTATAGTTTTAAAAATAGTTTGGATATAAAAGCAAAACAAAAGTTTAATCAAATGCTTGACGAAACACAAAACATAAAACTCATTTGAAAATTACTGTACTAAATCATTAAACTCTTGGAAGATATAACTGTCATAATTATAAAAACCTCTGTCAATCAGCAACATTTTTCATACAAGCTAGTCACACAACAAATGGCAATGATTTATAAGTGATCATTTAAATCATGCAGGAGCCTGGAAGTTATATGCAATTCATGGGGGAAAATTAGAACATTTCTTCCCCAACATTTCTTTCTGCATTTGAGTCTTAGAAATAAGCAGAACCTAACCCTTCTAAAAATATGCATACCTTGATTTAAATAATTCTGAGTCTTCTTTATGTAACAAAGAGATTGGAACACTAGTCTACCTCCCCCTTCATAAATATATGACTGATAAATAAAAACAAGTCTGATAAATACAACTGAGATGATCCAACAGGTAAGAAAGACAGTCAATAAATAGCAGTGTACCTTCAGAGGAGAGACTCTGGCCTGAGATTTGCCTCATTTACTGGCACAGAGATGGAGTGGAGGATGGGCCCAAACAGGAAGCCTTCTGGTTCTAAGACCCTGGCATGATGGCTGTGACTTGGGTAAAACAATTGTGCCTGTGTGTGCTAAGTTGCTTCAGTTGTGTCTGACTCTTTGTGACCCTATGAACTGTAGCCCACCAGCCTCCTCTGTCCATGGAATTCTCCAGGCGAGAATACTGGAGTGAATTGCCATGCCCTCCTTCAGGGGATCTTGCCAACTCAGGGACTGAACCTGGGTCTTTTATGTCTCCTGCATTGGCAGGCGGGTTCTTCACTGCTAGTGCCACCTGAGAAGCCCGAAAGTGACTGTGTGCATGTTATCAAAAAGCCATGAAACTGGCCTAGTTTCCTCAGACAACTTCCATTGACTGCTTGTTTTCATCCTAAGAAATGAATGGAAGTAAAGTAGGGTCAGAAGACGGGTAACTTAGTGATGAGAGATGAGATGGAGAGGAAAGCATGAAGAGTCAGTAGCCCCACCAGGATCCTGTATCTGTTGGACTGCAGAGTGTTTGGTACAGCTGTTCCCACTCTCAGGCACTAGAAACTCTTCCAGGACAGGGAAACCTGGTGCGGTGCAGTCCACGGGGCTGCAAGTAGGTGGACACGACTGAGCGACTCAACTGAAGGAAATGCTTCCCACTGTCAAGAGCTAGACAGCCCTCACCTGCAGCTGCTCCTGGGCTGACTGCTGGGTCCCTGGGGGATAGTAATATGTGAGTGATGACAAGCACACATTCAAGGATACACTGAACATCTTTGAGGATTTTAAGGTGTATTTAGAGAGGGGACGTGTATTGTAAGATTGACATCACTGCTCACTAAGAGGGAGTGGAGATTCTAAAACGTTTCAATTCGGTTGTTAAAGGAAAAGCAAACTTACTTTATACTCACATCTCTTTAGGCCTAAATTTGCTCACATATTGACTACAGCTGTGGAAGTGACAAAGAATATTTAAATTCAGCCCTTTTAACAAAAGTGATTTTTTTTTTTCCTGTACGATATTACAACATATTATGGTTAGAACTGTCACCTTAAGCAAGGCAGAGTGACTTCCAAACATATGCAGAGATGTGTCCACAGAAAACTTCCAATGCTGCCTTCTCTTTTAAAAAATAATTTTAGTTATTTATTTTGATTGCACTGGGTTTCATTGCTGCAGGAGGGCTTTCTCTAGTTGTAGGTAGTGGGGGCTACTCTGTAGTTGCAGTCCATGGGCTTATCATTATGGTGACTTCTCTTGTTTCAGAGCACGGGTTCTGGGAGGCAGGGGATTCAACAGCTGCATTCCTGGGCTCCACAGTTGCGGCACACAGGCTTAGTTGCTCTGAGGCACGTGGGACCTTCCTGGGTCGGGGATTGAACCAGTGTCTCCTGCATTGGTAGGCAGATTCTTTACCACTGAGCCATGGGACGCTCCCAACGCTGCCTTCTGACATTAGCAATGAATAAAGAAGAAAAACAAAACAAAAAACCCTATTGGCTTGTTTTTCTCAGCTTACATTGTGTTGATTTTACATTTTTCAAAGTTTATCAACCATGAGAAAAACAATTAAAAGTTCCTTAAAATACCACAAAAAGTAGAAGCCTGTATTTAATCTGCTGGCTTCAAAAGTTTCTTGGAAAGCTTAATTAAATAGCAATTCATCTGTGCATTCTGTTCAGTCTTCTAAAGCTTGATAATGCTGTAGTCTTAATTAAAGAAAAAAATGGAGTTTTTAGTTTTTATTCTGTTAGATCAAGAGGAAATAGCATTCTGCACCTCTGTCAACATCAGTCGAGTTGTTCACTTACAGGTTGATTTTATTCAGCTTAATATCCGTCAGGCCAGACAATCATATCAGAGTACATGTGCTATTTACTCATATTTACTTCAATGTTAAATATGAATGATGAGCATATTTTGATGGTATATCAAGACCATAGGCAGTTTAATTCTCAATCTGTTGAAATCGAACTATCTAGTTAACCATCAGACTGAAGAGTAGATGAGCTCTTCTGCTTCAGACCCCTGCCTTCTAAATTTGAGGTACTCTTCATGGCAGTCTATTTCCACTTCTCCATCATTGTTTTTTCAAAAGTCTTGGTCTAGGCTAATGTTTGCATCACCACTCTAAAACTGAATTGTCATAAAAGAGTCTGAGGGTGGGTGCTAAGTTGCTTCAATTGTGTTTGATTCTTTGTGACCTAATGGACTATAGCCCTCCAGGCTTCTCTGTCCCTGGGATTCTCCAGACAAGACTACTGGAGGTAAGTGTTGCCATGCCCTCCTCCAGGGGATCTTCCCAACCCAGTGATTGAACCTGAGAGTCTCCTAGGTCTCCTGCATTGGCAGGTGGGTTCTTTACCACTAACACCACTTTGTCATAGTAGGAATGAATTGTTGATTCATCAATAAGAAGTGTGTCCTTTTGACCCTGTTCTCATTAAGAGAATTCATGTGCTTTTCTTGAAGCTAGAGAATACGTTGACTTACAGATCCACAGAGCTCCAGAGCTGTAAGGAATCTCAAGAGATCGTCCCATGCAGTCTTCAAGCACATAAAATTCTAAAAAGACCCTCTAGGCTACAATTCAGAACCAGTCTCACCTTTGAAGAGCTTAATTTGCAAAATAGTTCTATCCAGGATATGCATTGTTTTGAAAAATAACAGATTGGGATTTGCAGTAAAACTAAACGCAGAATGCATATTGTAACACAATCAGGCTCAGCACTGTTTCTGCTTTGTGGTCTCTGCATGAAAAGAAAGATAAAGAGATAACCACATCCCTTTTCACTTTAATCAAGGAGAGTTTCTTAGGTAGATGCCGTCATCTAGTTTGTGAAGTTGGTTTTGTGTTTTTGTTTTTGCTTGTATGGAGTAAGATTCTGAATTAATTTTTTCTGGGGAATCCGTGACTTCATCTTTATCCGAAGTAAAGTTTGAATCTCAGTTCAAGAGAGGGAGGATGTTAAGTAGAATTTATTGAAAGCCTAATAAGTTCCTGGCACTTATATTACCTAGCTAATTATTTCATAATAACTTTATGAGGTAGGATCTGTTATGTAATTTTACCAGAGAGGAAACTTGTTAAAAAATAGCATGTCCCACATTACAGTGGGATCCAAACCTGTGATAATTTAAAATGCATTCCACTGTTAGTTTCTTCTTGTCCCATTGGCTTTAGAGAAGAACAAATGCCCTGAGAAATGCACTCTTGCAACCAATCTTGTGTCAGAGAAGCCTCAAGTAACATTCTCCAGGAGGCAGTCTCTCTCTCTCTTTTTAATTTATTTTTGAATTGGAAGAAAATTGCTTTACAATGTTATGTTGGTTTCTGCTGTACAAAAACACAATCAGTCATAATTATAACCACCTCCCTTTCCTCTTACGCCTCCCTCACCTCTAAGTCATCCCACCCCTCTAAGTGATCACAGAACACCTAGCTGAGCTCCTTGTGTTCTATAGCAGCTTCTAGCTAGCTATTTTTGGAGAAGGCAATGGCACCCTACTCCAGCACTCTTGCCTGGAAAATCCCATGGGCAGAGGAGCCTGATGGGCCGTGGTCCATGGGGTCGCTAAGAGTCGGACACGACTGAGTGACTTCACTTTAACTTTTCACTTTCATGCATTGGAGAAGGAAATGGCAACCCACTCCATTGTTCTTGCCTGGAGAATCCCAAGGATGGGGGAGCCTGGTGGGCTTCCGTCTATGGGGTCGAGCAGAGTCGGACACGACTGAAGTGACTTAGCAGCAGCAGCAGCAGCAAGCTATTTTATGCGTGATAGTGTGTATGTGACAATGCTACTTTCTCAATTTGTTCCACCCTCTCCTTCCCCTGCTGTGTCCACAAGTTGTGGGGAAAAACTTGGTTTGATTTCACATTTAAAAACACTTTCTCCCTTTCTAGGAATAAGAAATGATTTAAAGGCCTGTTTAATTCTAATTAATTTAATGCCAAATGAATTAATGTCTATGGGAGGAAAGTTATTAATTATACTCTAACAATAGGAATAACTCTCTCAACCCTGGATGCTGTCTGCTGCTAGCCCTGTTATTATTATTATTTTTTTCTTTTCCCTAAACCCTCTTAGCTCACATCAGTATTTAGCTAAGGACTTTTTTTTGGATTGGGGAGGATAGTATTCTGGAAATCCAATATCTATTTTTTCAATCTCAGGCCCTTTATGGTATGGAGTGTCTGAACTCTGCTGTCTAGATTAAGGTTTATTCAATCATTCTTAATTTAATGTGTGTTTCATGTACTTATTCCAGTTATTTGACTACGCCAGGCACCAACTGTGGTGGTTGTGCTTTGGTTGCTAAGTTGTGTCTGACTCTTGGAACCGCATGGATTGTAGCCCACCTCTGTCCACAGGATTTTCCAGGCAAGAATACTGGAATGGGTTGCCATTTCCTTCTCCTATACCCTCATTTATTCAATTCTAAGTTTAGAAAAACAATTCAACACTCAAGCCAAATCTAAATACATAGTGGAGAATGTAGAGTTCTTGCTGCTGTTCAGTTGCAAATTCATGTCTGATTCTTTGTGATTCCATGGACTGCTGCATGAAAGGCTCCTCTGTCCTTCACTATCTCCCAGAGTTTGTTGATTCATGTCCACTGAGTCAGTGATGCTATTTAACCACCTCATCCTCTGCCATCCCCTTCTCCTTTTTTGCCTTCAATCTTTCCCAGCATCTGAATCTTTTCCAATAAGGCAGCTCTTTGCATCAGATGGCCATAGCTTTGGAACTTCAGCTTCAGCGTCAGTCCTTCCAATGAATATTCACGGTTGATTTTCTTTAGGATTGAGTGGCTTGATCTCCTTGCTGTCCAAGGGACTCGTAAAAGTCTTCTCCAGCATCAAAATTTGCAAGCATCAATTCTTTGGTGCTCAGCCTTCTTTATAGTCCAACTTTCACATCTGTACATGACTACTGAAAAACCATAGTTTTGACTATAAGGACCTTTGTTGGCAAAGTGATGTCTCTACTTTTAATATGCTGTCTA
This sequence comes from Bos taurus, assembly GCF_002263795.3. Lineage (NCBI taxonomy): Eukaryota > Metazoa > Chordata > Mammalia > Artiodactyla > Bovidae > Bos > Bos taurus. Next base: position 31,359,116 of record NC_037356.1, on the reverse strand, counting down.
GGTTTGTCGTACTCTTTCTTCCAAGGAGGAAGCAAGGAAAATGAAGAGATGTAAGATGAAATCCTGTGGGAGTACAGGGAACAGACATCTATCCTGAGGGAGGTAGAGGATAGAGGTTAGAGAAAGAGATTTGAGTACTTTTGTCTTAATGATGGAGACTCATTAGGCAGTTAGGAGCCAGGGAGTAATGGATAAGTGGCAACAATTCCAGACAAAGGGAAAGTAGCAACAAAGACAAGCAACAGCATGATGTGTCTGGAACTACAGGCTTTTTTCATGTAAATGCAAATCAAAGATCAACTAGAGATGAGGTTAGAGAGAGATGCGTGGATAGTCAACCACTAATAGCTGCAACAGACACTATTATTTGTCTTCCCAGCAACCACCCCAGTCTTTGTGCAGACATTCGTCCTCCCATTGTCTGAGGGAGGAGAACCCCAGTTGCACCCCTATGCAGATGGTGAAACATCGTTAGTCCAAGACAGTTGCGTTCCATTTTCACTCACAAAACAGCCTCTGTTTGGAAGATAAATTGTTTAGTCACCCTAACTCCGATTCTTTTGGAAAATGCTTTCCTTTTTCTTACAAAAATGTTCAAGAAGAAAGAGTTCCTCTTTGTCTTTGAGCAACAATGTACACTACATATTGTCTGGAGTTGCTGTAACCATCTTATCAACTTGTCAAGGATGACTTGTGGAAAGGCAGAAGGAATCCGGACCCATAAACAGATCATAGAGCCACTGAATAAATCAGCTTTAGAGTCATCCTCTGTTCAGTCTTCTTGTCATGTGAGATAATACGTTTCATATTGTTTACCTCAATTAAGTCGGGTTTGTTGTCTCTGAGGATAAAAGTCTATTAACTAGTGTAGAGATTTGAATTCCTGATTTAAAGTCACAGAGTTGGACACGACTTATCGACTGAACGGCAACAATACATAGAAGGTGGGAATTCCCAGGTAGCACAGTGGTAAAGAATCTGCCTGCCAATGCAGGGAGAAATGGTTTCAATCCCTGAGTTGGGAAGGCCCCTGGAGGAGGAAATGGCAACCCACTCCAGTATGCTTGCCTGGAAAATCCCACGGACAGAGGAGCCTGGTGGGTTACAGTCCATGTGGTCACCAAGAGCTGGACCTGTGCACATGTGCGTGCGCACTTGCACACGCACGCCCCCCCCCCACACACAAGATACGATAAATACATAGAAATATTACATACATAGAAGTTCCAGAAATAATCTTTGTTTAAGCACTGATTTGTTCGGTATGAATAAACTTAAAATCCAAAGAGTGAAGAGAATGACCCAAGGTCTTAAATCTGGTTAGCTGGAGAGTTAACAATAGTACCTGGTCTCCTGATAGAATTTCAAGATTATTTTCCGCTGTACTTGTGCTGTAAAGGAGATCTGGGCTCAGATATTCTACAGAGTGGCCCTTTGTCCCATGAATTCCCATTATAGCACCTGAGTTTAGTTTCTAAAAGAAAAAAGAACTGCACATAAGACTATAAGTTAAAAGATTTACAAATATTATTTAACTTAATGACTTAATTATTAGCCACCAGTGATCTTCATTCTGATAGAAAAACTTAGATTCATAGTTGTTCAAGCAATGTGCTCAAAGCCACAAAGTGATGGAATAGATGGCAGTTATGGATCTCTGGAACAAAAGCATGGCTAGGGCAAACAGCAAGAAAACAGAAAGAGCTGGGAGATTTTTAAGAATTCTGAATGACTTCCTCTTTTAAAATTAATTAGTTTTGATTGGAGGATTATTTCTTTACAGTATTGTGGTGGTTATTGCCATACATAGACATGAATCACCCACACGTGCACCTGTGTCTCCCCATCCTGAAGCCCCCTGCCCACCTCCCTCCCCACCCCATCCCTCTGGGTTGTCCCAGTGCACCAGCTTTGACTGCCCTGCTTCATGCATCAAACTTGCACTGGTCATCTACTTTACATATGGTAATGTACATGTTTCAATGCCATTCTCTCAAATCGTCCCACCTTCACCTTCTCCCACATGGTCCAAAAGTCTGTTCTTTATATGTGTGTCTCTTTTGCTGCCTTGCATATGGGATTGTCATTACCATCTTTCTAAATTCCATATATATGCATTAATATAAACTTCCAAATGCAACTTGAGTTCTTATGAAACTTGTTGCTGACTCTTCTAAGTGCTGCTGGTGAAACATTTTCTGAAGAAACTGATACAGTTTTGTACCTTTTGAAATGTACGCAGCACTCTCATTTGTTGGGATTGCCATCCATGGGAAAACTTTTTGTTGAGGAAGCAGCTTTATCCCCAGGGATGCTAGAAGACTTCTCATAGTTTAATCAATCTGATTAAAGATAAGGGCAAAATGTTTCATGAAGACTTGGAAATATGCTTGTCACATTTGACAAATGTTTGTCATCATTTGTGGGAAACTATATGAAAATGAAGTCAATAAATGAGAAGACAAAGCCAAGAGAGGGAAAGGAGCCGACTCCCAGTGACTTTCACTTTTTCATTTTTTTAAACATCTATATCCAATTATTTCTGAGTTTTATTTACCCTTATACCTTTAGATGCCTGAATGGTTTCTTCTCCTACCTAAATCAATTTGCATTGGTTTAGTTCCCTTGTAATTAAAAGTGACCTAATATATTTACCATTATAATAACTTAGTGATCATTTATTTTGTTTTCAGTGCCTGAAACATTCTATCTCATTGTAGAACTCATGTTCAAATTATTCAGGAGTTATTATAGGATGGACTGGGGATTTATCTTCCAGAATTGAGCTGCGCTTCTGTTAGGTCCCTCAAAGGTAACTATTCTATATATGAGTCAATTGTTGATCCTATCCAATAGCTATGGGCATTGCAGCATGGTTATATGATACTATAATTGACAATTTGTACATTTAAAAAGTGTCCATTCTTGCTTTGCTTTATATGTGATGTGTCAGGACATCCCTGGTCCAATGGTTAAGACTCTGTGCTCCCAGTGGAGAGGGCATGGGTTCAATCTTTGGTCAGGGAAATAAGATCCCACATGCTACATGGCACAGCCTAAAAAATAAACACAAAACCAAAACAAACAATAGAGGGTGACCAGTGGGCCTTGTATGTACTCAGATGCATAGATCCAACTTTGAACTTCTAAAGAACGTTATGCTCAATCTTTTCAAGGCATGGTAATTAAAGAGCGGACAAAACTGTCTTACAACTTGACCTTGTTTGGTACCATAGGAGAGATTCCAAAAAGTTTCATGTAAATTGAATTCTATTTTAAATATGCTGGAGAGATTTTTTCTTTTTTTATTGACTTATGTCCTACTGTGAATCCTTTAAAAATGGAATAATTAGTTTCTAAATTTAGCCTTTATAAACCCAGATTTTTAAACATTGAGATTGCCTAAAGTAAGGTCCTCTGCAGAAGGGGACAGTCTTCTTTCAATTGTTTTCTTCATAACTTTGAAAGTTGCTGAATGTCCTTTTTCAGTCCTATGCCAGCTTACTCCCTTTTTCCTATGTTGTGAGCAATCAGAGATTTTTGCCCATACCGTAAAAATGATCTCACTTTTTACAGCAAGAAAAGATTAGAACTGCAGCCTCACAGTGTTTGTTGACTAAGAACATGTATGAAGACTCCCCCAACTACAACTCTTTTCCAAACACACAAATTAGTATGAATGTTAGAACCCCTCCAAAATATTTTTGTACCACAATTGCATTTTCATTGGCTTTGAAAAATAGCAGTTCATTTTTGTGGAAAACGTTTTTTTTTTTTTTAAAGCATTGATATCTGTTCTCACATATCTTAGAAACATTCTTTAGCTCCCAGGCATTTGTTCACCCCAGGTTTGGCGGTCCTAAACACTGAAGAGAATCTGATCATGTTGCCTTCATTTTAAAAATAATACCCAACATGAGTTCAGCCTAGAAGTAAGTCCCTCTACAACTTGCTGCTACCCTCATGTTTTGTCATTCATTTCACATTATATGTGGTGCACTTAAATGTATTGGTTTCTTTGCCATCTTTAGGAATTGGTGGCTTTACTTCCCCCTTAAGCAGTTAATTGCTCATTTTCCTGTGCTGAATAGCACATTTTGGGCATTTTCACGGCTCTGTGCATGTGCGCTGCAATGAGCTCTATCCGTGTTTTAGGTACACTAGGAGGAGCCTGGAAGGCTGCAGTCTGTGGGGTCGCTGAGGGTCGGACACAACTGAGTGACTTCACTTTCAATTTTCAATTTTCACTTTCACGCAACCCACTCTGGTGTTCTTGCCTGGAAAACCCCATGGACGGAGGAGCCTGGTAGGCTGCAGTCCATGGGGTCACTAGGAGCCGGACACAACTGAGCAACTTAACTTTCACTTTTCACTTTCATGCATTGGAGAAGGAAATGGGAACCCACTCCAGGGTCCTTGCCTGGCGAATCCCAGGGACGGGGGCGCCCGGTGGGCTGCCGTCTATGGGGTCGCACAGAGTCGGACACGACTGAAGTGACTTAGCAGCAGCAGCAGCAGTGTTACCTGGGGTGGGTTCAAGTCACTCTCTAGCACAATGGGTCCCAAACTAGAGCTCCCTTAGAGCTGGGATAAGCAAAGACTTATTTTTCTTTAATTAATTAATTTTTGACTGCTCTGGGTCTTCGTTGCTGCATGCGGGTTTTCTCGAGTTGCAGACGGTGGGGCCACTCTTTGCTGCAGTGTCCAGGCTTCTCATTGCAGTGGCTTCTCCTGTGGGAGAGCACGGCTCTAGGGCGCAGGGGCTCAGTAGCTGCCGTGCACAGGGTCAGACGCCCCACTGCATGTGAGATCTTCCCAGACCAGGCAACAAATCCATATCCCTTGCACTGACAGGTGGGTTCTTAACCACTAAAGCACCAGGGAAGTCCAAGCAGAGACTTTCTGAAGGGAACAGGAGAAGGACTAGTGCTTAGGGAATCAAGTTTCACTTTCTCAGCCTTCTATGTTATCTTTCCTAGAACTGATTTTCCTCTGAACTCAATTACAGTTACTCTGTTTCTTTATCACAATCTCTTTTGTTGTTACTCTTCTTACTCACACTTAACAAAGAATGACAAAACTTTCAGCCCATTTTACTACTGAAGATTACCCTGAGCTAAGCAAAGTACAATTTGGAATGGTATGTTTATTATGAGATAAATTGACCCCCCCCGAAAAGAACTTTGTGTATCTAATAGTTACTTACCAAAATTTGAAACAGATTAATTCTACTTGAGTAATTTCAATGTAACTTGATTCAGAAGACAATTTTGACAACTAGGTGTGTATACAAGTGTGTTTAAAGCTAAGAATTTTGATATAGTGATAAATAGGAGATTTTCACATATTAAACTTAATTAAGGGTAAAATTCTTTGGGGAAGATGATTGAAAACAGTTTTAGAAATAAAAAAAAGATATAAAATTTTGATTGTTAAAGAAGGGTTTGTTTCTGTATTTTCATAAATGGAAGATCATGGGTGTCAAATCACTACTGTATTAAATTTCATCAGACATAAGAATGTTTTAATTTAAAGCAGCCATATTTAAAATACAGAAATCATATCCTTTGCAACTATTTACAAATCATGATGCAGAATATGATATCTCAGTTAAAACATATGTGAGGGTTCATATCTCTTCTCCAAATTTTCTAGTAGATAAAAAGACCTCTGGGCTTAGAATGAGTCTTGTTCAGTTGCCAAGTCGTGTCTGACTTTTTGGGACCTCATGGACTGAGAGCAAGCCAGGCTAGAATAGGTCCTGGCATGTTGTAAAATGTGCACAAATTATTTTAGGGTTTAATTCGGGATCTTCTTACAAGGCACATTCTTAACCACCACTTACCACCAGTGGAGTCCAAGCATTTGTTTTTATCAAATCATAGAGGGAGCAGTTTCTCTGTGACTCTTCCATGATGGTGGTGGTATTTATAGAAAATATTACAATGTCAGAGAAGAAAAGGTACATTTCTTCTTCCAAAACAATGTTCAGTCTTACTAGGACATAAAGTAAATGCCCATGAACATTGATCAAAATAAATTGCACAGCCCTTGATCTTTTAGTGAACTGGTGGTCATCTAGGTTTTTGCCTTCCCTGTTCTATGAGATTGTTATCTAAACCCTGGATGGTTTGTGGATAGCAAGACCATATATATGTATGTATTTATTTTTAGGGTGAGATTTCTTCTCTTAATGTTTTGTTTTTTTGTTAAAACTGCTTGTCATATTTACTGGATTCTTTCCTGTTGGTTACAAGTACCAGACAGATAATAAACAACTTATCTAGGAGGAACTTGGGGAGAATTCTGCCTGCAGGTGGGAGGCAAAAGCATGTGACCTCTAGAGGTCCTTTCCTGAGATATGTTTCCGTTTAATACTTTTTTCCCCCAGAATTTAAAAACTGCTTTCTCTACAAAAGCGCCTCAAGGTATGAACACAATAAATAGACACACAATGAATTCAAATATTTTTAAAGGTTTTGTGGCAGCATTAAATACAGAGAAATAAAAACGACTAAAAAAATAAGATTTCAGTGTTATCTAAGCCCACCTGGAACAAGCAGATCCCACAAAAGCAAAATGGTTCCGTTTTTGCACTGGGACTTCCAGGAGGTAAGCTCTCTGGAAAACATAAATGGACAGGCTTCTTGGGAACTGAATTCCAAAATGATATTTGTGGCAGAAAATTTAGGCCGATGTTGAGGTTGCAAAGATGTGGGATTGCATCATTAGATAAAGACCATCAAGTATTTCTCTCCTTTAACTTGCCAAATAACTGTGTATATCATGTAACTTTCCTGAGATTCCATCTTTCCAACTCTAATGACAATGACATTGTTTATCCAATACTCATGTAATAAAAAGGTATAAATTAATATCTGGGAAAGATTTTAGATGCATTATATATGAGTTCTGTAAAAATAAACAGTTGGATGTGGTGAGAGGGACAACAGTGTCCCCCGTGAGGTACCCAAACACTAGTCCTTGGAGCCTGTGACTATGTTAATTTTTGTGGCAAAAGTGACTGTGCCTATGAGGAACCTGAGATGGTAAGAATATCCTTAACTTTCTGGGTGTCTGGTATAATCGCAAAGGTCACAGTGAGAGAGGGAGACAGGACTCTGAGGGATTCCCTGTCAACTACACTCAGCTGCTGCCTTTGGAGATGAGGAGGGACCACAGATCAGGACAAGGCAAGAAATGGATTCTCCCTTAGCACTTCTAGAAGAAACGATGCCTGCTGACCCCTTGATTTTAGCGAAATGAGACTTCTGCCTTCCAGAACGGTAAGACAATAAATAAATTTGTACCATTTAAGCCTCTGTTTGTTTTAATTTTCTACAGCAACAATAGGACAATAATATAGGTGGTAAAACAAAATTAAGACAAGTATATGTGGTAAAACAAATGTAAGTATGAAAACAAACAACCTATTTGGGATACAAATATAAATGTGATGTGGCCATTATCTGATGGATTGGTTACAGTGTGCTTGGTCCTAATGAGAACAAGCTCTGGCTTTATTTTCTTTATCAACAAGTTTCACTAATGGAGGAAAAATAAAGTATAAATGCACACAGAAGTAAAGTTGTGGTTATAGGTCTAATTCTGGCCAGATATGTCAAAAATGTGTTCTGAGGCTTACATGTAACAGAGAAAAGAAGACTGACTACTTTCACTTAATTATATTACTGCTGCTGCTGCTATGTCTTCAGTCGTGTCCGACCCTGTGCTACCCCCAAAATGGCAGCCCACCAGGCTCCACCGTCCCTGGGATTCTCAAGGCAAGAACACTGGAGTGGGTTGCCATTTCCTTCTAAATTATATTACTAAGGTTATGTTTATAAATAAAGCCAACTTTGTATCTTTAAGAATCCCTAGAGATTTCCTAGGGTCCAGTGGTTGGGACTTTGCCTTCCACTGCAGGGCGTGCTGGTTCAGACCCTTCTAAGGAAGCTAAGATCCCATATGCTTTTCCGCCCAAAAACAAAAAATGGAAGCAATACTGTAACAAATTCAATAAAGACTTTAAAAATGGTCCACATTAAAAAAAATCATAAAAAGAATCCTGATTTGTAAATAAATATGCATAGAAATAGGACTAAAAGTTTTGAAATGTATTTTCACATAAATAATAGCATTGGATTAATTCATCTTTTGACAGGTATAATTATGTGCATTTACAGAAAAGGAAATTGAGGCTTAGAGAATTGAAAGAACTTGGTAAAAATCATAAAGCTGTTTAAGAGGAAAGTCAGGATTCCATGACCCAGGCATTTCAACTCTCAATTCTAACTTTTAGCTCTAAAAATGCAGGTCAATATGCTAATTTATGAATGGGTCTCTTAGCTGTCAAAGGTGAGAAGATACACTTAAGTACTTTTGAAACCATTTTAATTACTGGTGTGACTCAGAAATGAATAAAATTGTTAGTAGTTTTGCTGGCTGCTTTTTCTCTGCCAACCATGAAGGCTCAATTCCAATTCTAAGGCATTGTCTGTGATGGCTACTATTGTTGCCTTAACTCTACTTTTCACAAAAGCAGATTGAAATGATTCTAGGTTTATATTATCAAATGTCATCCTGCAGCATATATTGAATTTCAATTAGTTTTGAATAAAAAAAAAATGTGTGTGGGCTTGCATGGTCTGTGTGTGTGAGCATGTATGTCTGCCAGTATGTGAGTGTATGTATGTATGTGTATTTATGGAATTTGGGCCAGGGGGCCCAGTTAAACCAGATATCTGAATCAGCTGGTTTTATTTATGATCTTGTAGATAACTAAAATATTTCCTGGAAACCCGAGTCAGAGATGCGTTTAGTGGTTCAGTAAGTACGTTACAGCGCTGTTCCTTCTACTTCACTTCACTCTTGCTTTCCCTTTGGTTTTATTTTGAAATGATTTCTCCCTTATACATACGTTGCAAAAATAATGCAAAGACTCCCTGTATACCTTTCACTCAGATTCTCTAGATATTAATATTCTACTCCTCTGGCTTTATGATCTATTCTCTTTAAACACACATACACATGTATGTAGATCCATATGAATACATTTACATTAGTATTTCTATCAGATCAGATCAGTTCAGTCGCTCAGTCGTGTCAGACTCTTTGTGACCCCATGAATCGCAGCACGCCAGGCCTCCCTGTCCATCACCAACTCCCGGAGTTCACTCAGACTCACGTCCATCGAGTCAGTGATGCCATCCAGCCATCTCATCCTCTGTTGTCCCCTTCTCCTCCTGCCCCCAATCCCTCCCAGCATCAGAGTCTTTTCCAATGAGTCAACTCTTCGCATGAGGTGGCCAAAGTACTGGAGTTTCAGCTTTAGCATCATTCCCTCCAAAGAAATCCCAGGGCTGATCTCCTTCAGAATGGCCTGGTTGGACCTCCTTGCAGTCCAAGGGACTCTCAAGAGTCTTCTCCAACACCACAGTTCAAAAGCATCAATTCTTCGGTGCTCAGCCTTCTTCACAGTCCAACTCTCACATCCATACATGACCACAGGCTTCCCACATGGCACTAGTGGTAAAGAATCTGCCTGCCAATGCAGGAGGCGTGGGTTTAATCCCCGGGTTGGAAAGATCCCCTGAAGAAGGAAATGGCAACCCATTCCAGTATTCTTGCCTGGAAAAGTCCATGGACAGAGGAGCCTGGCTTGCTATAGTTCATGGGATCACAAAGAGTTTGGACACCTCTGAGTGACTGAGCACATCCACATATGAAATGTATATTTAGGTATAGAGTAAGTCCCCTACATAAGAACAAGTTCCATTCTTAGAGTGCAGTCATAAGTCCAATTTCTTCAGAAGCCCAAAAAAGTTAGCTTAGGTACTCAACTAACACAGTGGGTTATATAGTATGGTATTGTAATAGGCTTATAATACTTTTCATGTAAATAATACATAAAAAAACAAACACAAAAAATAAGAAAACATTATTAATCTTATGGTACGGTGCCTTGAAAAGTACAGTAGTACCAGCTACATCACTGCAGCTTTTCCACGTGTTTCTGGATACCCTGGGCTTGAAATAAAGATACTGTAGTACTGTACTCCTGTAGTTTATACAGTACTGTATACTATTAAAAATTCTGAATACAATTCCAACTCAAGGGCTGAGTCCTTATTGATCAAGTTGATCATCACGTCTCATTTCCATGGCCTTAGTCCTTTGTTTAGGCTTGGTCTGTAATCCTGTTTAGAATGCTGGTTAGTGGTTCTGTCCCTCTTCAGAATGATAAAATATGGGTCCATGAGCCCTGAAATTGCTTTAACCATCTTGCCACCATGAAGCAAGCCAAATTTGGAACACAGTGCCACAGTGGGAAACAGTAAGAGAAGAAATGAAATTGGATTCTTGATGGCCTCACTGAGACACGGAATGACGCAAACCAGACCATTATTCTACTCTGTTCTTCAAGATGTTGTTGCTTAGTCGCTCAGTCCTATCCGGCTCTTTTGTGACCCCACGGACTGTAGACCTCCTGGCTCCTCTGTCCATGGGATTTCCTAGGCAATAATACTGGAGTGGGTTGCCATTTTCTTCTCCAAGGGATCTTTCCAACCCAGGGATTGCACTTTTCTGGTGAATCAGATGGTAAAGAATCTGCCTGCAATGCAGGAGACCTGGGTTTGATTCCTGGGTTGGGCTGTTCCCTGGAGAAGGGAATGGCTACCCACTCCAGTATCCTTGCCTGAAGAATTCCATAGACAGAAGAGCCTGGTGGGCTACAGTTGTTGAGGTCACAAAGAGTCGAACATGACTGAATGACTTACGCTTTCACTTTCTTCTGCATTTGAGGCAGATTCTTTACCATCTGAGCCACCAGGGAATACCTAATGTTCTTCAAGATATACAAGTTAATAAAGCATTTTTATTGCTTAATTCAGACAAGTGGAATTTCCTATTGCTTGAAACTGAATAAATAATAAATAAATGGGGACTACCATTTCCCTTATTTTAATGAGAAAAAATCAAGGAACAGAAGGTTGAACTGAATTGTCTAACATCACACGGGTGATAATTAACTATACGAGGAGTGGAACCCCATGTTGTCAACTCCGGATCCAGTTCTTCTAATTGCGGAGTGTTTGTGTTATGACATTGTTTTCCATTCTGTCATTCTCACAATCTGCTGTTGAGAGCATTAGAAGGAAAACAAAACCAGAAAACAGGATTTCTGTCTCCCACGATACTATTCTTTCTGGAACTCTTACATCTATTTTCAGTGAGACAAATTAGAAAATTGATTCTTCTTTTCAAGCCCTGATCATCATGGAGGGGCCTCTATTATCCTTGAAGGAGCACAGCCATAATAACAAGGCCCAGTGATTATTGGATTTGAGTTCACCGCCCTTGCTCAAGAGGAACTATAGAAAAGAGAACAGGCTGCAGAATCACTAAATGCCATATCTAAAAACAGCCCTCAGCTGTGTCTAATGAACATCTGGGACATGTTTCTGCCGAGTGGGGGGAGGGTATGTGGCTACATTAGTTACTGCATTTCATAAAAATTAACAGCTCAAATCTTCAGGTCAGCATGTTTAACAAAAACAAATCGTTTATTTCTAGAGCATGGAACAGATGTGAATGAGTTTGAAAAATAAGTGTGTCTGTGAGTGTCTGGGGGTCTTTGGTATGAAAATGATAAAAGAGATGTGTTTTCCTTTAAGCATGTGATCATGAGTAGAGGCTTTCACTGGTGGTTGGGAAACATGGAAACTGAAAGGGGTTCTGCAGGGAGGGGAACTGGGGACAGGTAGCCTGGAGGTGATCAAGAGCCACCTGATGAATGTGAAGGAGGAGAGTGAAAAAGTTGGCTTAAAGCTCAACATTCAGAAAACTAAGATCATGGTATCCAGTCCCATCACTTCATGGCAAATAGATGGGGAAACAGTGGAAACAGTGGCAGACTTTGGTTTTTGGGGCTCCCAAATCACTGCAGATGGTGACTACAGCCATGAAATTAAAAGACACTTGCTCCTTGGAAGAAAAGCTATGACCAACCTAGGAAAGGAAAGGAAAGGAAAGGAAAGGAAAGGAAAGGAAAGGAAAGTCGCTCAGTCATGTCTGACTCTCTGCGACCCCATGGACCGTAACTTACCAGGCTCCTCTGTCCATGGAATTTTCCAGGCAGGAGTACTGGAGTGGGTTGCCATTTCCTTCTCCAGGGGATCTTTCTGATCCATGATCGAACCCGGGTCTCCCGCATTGCAGGCAGACGCTTTACCATTTGAGCCACCAGGGAAGCCTAGACAACATATTAAATAGCAGAGACATTATTTTGCCAACAAAGGTCCATCTAGTCAAAGTGAAAGTGAAAGTAAAGTCGCTCAGTCATGTCCGACTCTTTGTCACCCCATGGACTGACTGTACCCTATCAGGCTCCTCTGTACATGGGATTTTCCAGGCAAGAGTGCTATCTAGTCAAGGCTATGGTTTTTCCAGTAGTCATGTATGGATGTGAGAGTTGGACTATAAAGAAAGCTGAGTGCAGGAGAATTGATGCTTTTGAACTGTGGTGTTGGAGAACACTCTTGAGAGTCCCTTGGACTGCAAGGAGATCAAACCATTCCATCCTAAAGGAGATCAGTCCTGAGTGTTCATTGGAAGGACTAATCCTGAAGCTGAAACTCCAATACTTTGGCTACCTGATGTGAAGAGCTGATTCATTTGAAAAGACCCTGATGATGGGAAAGACTGAAGGTGGGAGGAGAAGGGGACAGCAGAGGATGAGATGATTGGATGGCATCACCAACTCAATGGAGATAAGTTTGGGTAAACTCCGGGAGTTGGTGATGGACAGGGAGGCCTGGTGTGCTGCAGTGCATGGGGTCGAAAATAGTTGGACATGACTGAGCAACTGAACTGAACTGAACTGAGCCCGGAGGTGAAGAAGTTAACTGGACAAAGCACACACCTAGTCCAAACGTGTGGGTTTGGAGGCCCAGGATATACAAGATCCATAGACCAAAGGAATTCAAAGTTTTAACTAATATTTTTGCTGTTGAGAGATACAGATTGTCCATCTTTAAATTATCATAAATGAAAGTCCACCCTTCAGAACTGAAAACATACTCCTGATCCTTGCCCCTACATTAGTGCAAGCCTGCTCAGTCATATCCCCCTTTTAACTCCTCGTAGCCCATATCCTTTAAAAATGCTTAATAATGCCATAGAAAGAAAAGAGAGAGTAAAACCATTTTCAGATGCTACCTATTTCTAAAATGATACATCTTCAAAATCCACAAATCAGAATATGACAGAGCTGGAGGGATCTTTAAGTTCCTATAGTGCAGTGAGTTTGCTTGGAGTCTTTTACTGTTTCTATTTCAGATGAAACATAATCGACCCACTCCGAAAAACCACTGTGCCCAGAGCAAAAACCACCTCAGATTTTACTCCATTTTAACAATCATACCCATACATCCTCCCCACCATCACCACACACACATTTCACTAACCAACATTCTTCAGTTCAGTGCAGTTGCTCAGTCGTGACCTACTCTTTGTGACCCCATGAACCGCAGCATGCCAGGCCTCCCTGTCCATCACCAACTCCCAGAGTTTACCCAAACTCATGTCCATTGAGTCGCCATCCAACCATCTCACCCTTTATCATCCCCTTCTCCTCCTGCCTTCAATCTTTCCCAACATCAGTGTCTAAGTCAGCTCCTCGCATCAGGTAGCCAAAATTTGGAGTTTCAGCTTTAACATCAGTCCTTCCAATGAACACCTAGGAGTGATTTTCTTTAGGATGGACTGGCTGGATCTTCTTGCAGTCCAAGGGACTCTCAAGAGTCTTCTCCAATACCACCGTTCAAAAGCATCAATTCTCCTGCGCTCAGCTTTCTTTATAGTCCAACTCTCACATCCATACATGACTACTGGAAAAAACATAGCCTTGACTAAATGGACCTTTGTTGGCAAAGTAATGTCTCTGCTTTTTAATATGCTGTCTAGGTTGGTCATAACTTTCCTTCCAAGGAGTAAGTGTCTTTTAATTTCGTGGCTGCAATCACCATCTGCAGTGATTTTGGAGCCCCCCAAAATAAAGTCAGCCACTGTTTCACTGTTTCCCCATCTATTTGCCATGAAGTGATGGGACCAGATGCCATGATCTTAGTTTTCTGAATGTTGAGCTTTAAGCCAACTTTTTCACTCTCCTCTTTTACTTTGATCAAGAGGCTCTTTAGTTCTTCTTCACTTTCTGCCATAAGGGTGGTGTCATGTGTATATCTGAGGTTATTGATATTTTTCCCAGCAATCTTGATTCTAGCTTGTGCTTCCTCCAGCCCAGCATTTCTCATGATGTACTCTGCATATAAGTTACCAACATTCTTACCCTTGTTTTATTTGATCAGGAGTAATTTTTTTCTGCATTAGTTAGATTAGCTGCCAAGTCTCTTTACTGTTTTCTAGTTGTTCTGTTATCAATGTCTCAAAGGAGTACTTAAGACTCAGGATTATGTTCTCAACTCTGAGACTGAAGGGGACTGGGACTGGGTCCTATTAACCTATGAGAACAGAGTTGCATTAAAATATGTCTTCTCTCTGTCCCTGAAAGTTCTCCGGAGAATTAAAGAGAATCTATCAACTGTCTGAATAAGAGTTCATGAACTCAATATTGACAGGAAGGAAAAGCAGAGAGGAGAGAGGAGGAGGAGAAAGACAGAACCTCAGGGCACAAGAGCACAAACTCCTCTTTACTTGGCTGAGTTACCACCATTACAAGGGGAGGTTAATCTGTCTAGGCACAGTGGGTCAGATCCTGTCCACAGAGAATAGCATCTTTTAGACATTTTTCTAAAGATGTCCTAGGATGGGAGCTTTCAGTGGCTCCTAGGAGTATCAGAGAGCCTAGGCATTCATTTGAATGGTGAGTTCTTCCTATCACACTGTTGTCCAGATCATCCAGTGGCCCACAAACTCCAGCCCTGGGTCAAATCCAACTGGTGGTCCTTGTTTGTGCTAAGATTGCTTATTCCATTTTTAAATATTTGAAAAGAATCAGAAAACTAATATTTGATGACATGTAAGAATTAGGTGAAATTCAGGTTTCAGTATCCATTTATTGATATCCACTTATGCCCATTCATTTACATGTGGCTGCTCCCACACTGCTGATGGAGAGCCTATGGTTCACAAAATCTTTGTTGTTGTTCAGTCACTCAGTTGTGTCTGCCTCTTTGCAACTCAATGGACTGCATGCTGCCAGGCTTCCATGTCCTTCACTATCTCCCAGAGTTTGCTCAAACTCGTGTCCATTGAGTTGATGGTGCCATCCAACCTTCTCATCCTCCATTAACCTCTTCTCCTCTTGCTCTCAATCTTTTCCAGCATCAGGGTCTTTTCCAATGAGTTGACTCTTCACATCAGGTGGCCAAAGTATTGGAGCTTCAGCTTCAGCATCAATCCTTCCATTGAATATTCAGGGTTGATTTTCTTTAGGATTGACTAGTTTGATCCCTTTGCAGTCCAAGGGACTCTCAAGAGTCTTCTCCTGCACCACAGTTCAAAAGCATTAATTTTTTGTTGCTCAACCTTCTTTATGGTCCAACTCTCACATCTATACTTGACTACTGGAAAAAACATAGTTTTGACTGTATGGACCTTTGTTGGCAAAGTAATGTCTCTGCTCTTCAATACACTGTCTAGGTTTGTGATAGCTTTCCTTCCAAGAAGTAAGCATCTTCTAATTTCATGGCTGCAGTCACTCACAAAGCCTCAAATATTTACTTTCTGTCCCTTTACAGACAACACCTGCTGACCCATTGGTAGAGGACATGCAGGATCATATAGGAGGAAGCCACATAGTAAACAAGACGACCGCACAAATTCAAAGGTCTGAGGACAGTCTCTCCAGAGTTTATTTAAGGAGCATGAATGGATGATTTAACATTTCTCTTTGAAAAGGACGAAAATCTATTAGTATCAAACAACACTAAGTCGAGAGACTACCCTCAATAATTTATTGTCATGTACTCATTCAGCACCTTTATTAAGCCCCTCCTACATACTAAAGATAGTATCTACCAACAAGGTCCTACTGTAGAGCACAGGAAACTCTGCTCAATGTCATGTGGCAGCCCGGATGGGAGGCGTTTGGGGGAGAATGGATACATGTATACGCATGGTTGAGTCCCTTTGCTGTCTACCTGAAAGTATCACAGCTTTGTTAAATGGCTCTACTCCAATATAAAATAAAAAGTTTAAAAAATATATAGTATCTTAGGTGACAGGAAGGGTAGAGGAGCTTAAGGTGGGAAGGACTCTGCTCTTGTTAAAGGTTAGATTTCTTGGATCTCAAACAGACTTCTTCCCTAAAAGTTATTTTCCCCTCAAGTCATATATAAATATCTCTGATTCAAGCACACACACTCTTCTTCTCTCAGTTTTAAAATGAAGGATGATATCCGTCACATAAAAACTTCTCGCTTGTATAAAAACAAAGCAAAACAAATCCTGTGACAACAACAAAAAAACCCACCAAAGAAGAAACAAAAAAATTTTCCCTTCCTAGTTTCTCATGGGTCTTTAGCTTTCTCTGCCCTATGTAAAGGTGTTGACTTAGCTCTGTAAAAACCTCTTTTGTACAGGACTTCTTTTTATATACATACATACATACATATATATATATATATATTTTTTTTTTTTTTTTGGGTGTGCCAGGTCTTAGTTGCAGCATGTGGGATCTTCAGTTGTGGGATCTAGTTCCCTGATCAGGGATCAAACCTGGGCCCCGTGCATTGGAAGCGCTGAGTCTTAGACACTGGATCTCTAAGGAAGTCCCCTTAGAAGGACTTTTACATGGACAAATGCATTTGTCTTTTGCATTGTACTAATAATTTGCATTACTAAGTATGCAGTAATATGTGTCAATATTATACTATTTATTGCATTCATTGCATTAACTTACTATTAACACATAATTTGCAGATGAATAACTCAAGGCTTTGGTAGCTCTGCTAGTAAGTAGCCAAAGTGAGGCCCCAAACCAGGTAATCCAAGTCTGAGCTTAATTATTCTTTTTCTTGGCAACTGAAAAGTTATCTATTTTCTCTCTGAGCTCACAGAGTATCTTGGTTAAGAATGGAGGAAATAAGAGGCATAGAATGCTAAGAAATGGATTCTTGAAGTTAATTGGCTATTGACTGGAAAAATTATAATTTCTCTGAGCTATTGGCTCCACCCTGATTGAAGCAATAATCTGCTTTTACTAAAGGGAGACGGATAATGTGCTATAATAAAAAGTGAACTAAATTTAGCCACAGAACATCTGGGTTCTAACTCTGCTTTGCCATGATGAGCTGTGTGTCTTTCAGGTATTGGGGGAGTCACTTCATATCTCTGAGCCTCAGTTTTTGTTCTAGTTTTGTTTGATTTTGGCCTGTAAAAGCAAAGTGTAGAATTTCTTACACTCCTAAATTTTTTCCAGGTTTAATACTTTGAGCTTCCATAAATTCTTTTTTTCATGTTTTTGAATCTGTGTTAATTGTTATAAAGATATCAATTTTACCCACAAATTGTATTTATGGAACTAAAAAGCCTCTTGATGAAAGTGAAAGTGGAGAGTGAAAAAGTTGGCTTAAAGCTCGACATTCAGAAAATGAAGATTGTGGCATCTGGTCCCGTCACTTCATGGGAAATAGATAGGGAAACAGTGGAAACCGTGTCAGACTTTATTTTTCTGGGCTCCAAAATCACTGCAGATGGTGACTGCAGCCATGAAATTAAAAGATGCTTACTCCTTGGAAGGAAAGTTATGACCAACCTAGATAGCATATTCAAAAGCAGAGACATTACTTTGCCAACAAAGGTTCGTCTAGTCAAGGCTATGGTTTTTCCTGTGGTCATGTATGGATGTGAGAGTTGGACTGTGAAGAAGGCTGAGCGCCTAAGAATTGATGCTTTTGAACTGTGGTGTTGGAGAAGACTCTTGAGAGTCCCTTGGACTGCAAGGAGATCCAACCATTCCATTCTGAAGGAGATCAGCCCTGGGATTTCTTTGGAAGGACTGATGCTAAAGCTGAAACTCCAGTACTTTGGTCACCTCATGTGAAGAGTTGACTCATTGGAAAAGACTCTGATGCTGGGAGGGATTGGGGGCAAGAGGAGAAGGGGACAACAGAGGATGAGATGGCTGGATGGCATCACTGACTCGATGGATGTGAGTCTGAGTGAACTCTGGCAGTTGGTGATGGACAGGGGGGCCTGGCGTGCTGCGATTCATGGGGTCGCAAAGAGTCGGACACGACTGAGCGACTGATCTGATCTGAGGAACTAAGATCCCACATGCCATGTACATGGCCAAAAAACTAAAAAGAAAAAATGGACAAAGGACTTGAATATATTTCTCCAAGATGATACAAAAACTGACAACAGGTTTCTGAAAATAATCCTCAGCATCACTACCACTAAGCAAATGCAAATCAAAACCACAGTAAGATACCACTTCACACACAGAAGATCTCCTGGAGAAGGAAATGGCAACTCACTCCAGTATTCTTGCCTGGAAAATTCCATGGACAGAGGAGCCTGGTGGGCTACAGTCCATGAGGTCACAAAGAGTCAGACATGACTCAGGGACTAAATAACAACATGATCTAGAAATCTTACTCCTGGGTATACATACAAAACAAGTGAAAACGAGATCTCAAAGCAGTCTGAGTGAACTCCGGGAGTTGGTGTTGGACAGGGGGGCCTGGCATGCTGCGATTCATGGGGTTGCAAAGAGTCGGACATGACTGAGCTACTGATCTGATCTGACCTGAATGATAATTCATTTAAACTAACATTACATATAAAGTACATTTTAGAAAATGAAATAATAGTTTGTAATAAAAGAAAAATGTTTTACCTTGACCAAATCTAGTTCTCTCTCTAATTTCAGGAAAGTGAGTGAAAATTGCAGTAGAACCCTGTGGCTTCAGTTCCTACTTCCTCCTGGAAGTGGTCCCCAAAGAGACCTGGGCCTGCAATGATCTTGAGACAGGCTGAAACCTGGGACCTGGAACCCTCTGCTGTAGAGCTGTCACCTGGACAAACATCTCCATGAGCAACAAACTACAAAGAAATTATCAATATAAGGAACTAAAAATAACTTGCATGCACAGTTGGGCAAATTCTGTATAACAAGATACAAAAAGACCAAAAAGCCCAATTGCCACTTCTGAAGCTGCTGCTTCTGCTAAGTCGCTTCAGTCATGTCCGACTCTGTGAGATAGCCCACTAGGATCCTCTGTCCCTGGGATTCTCCAGGCAAGAATACTGGAGTGGGTTGCCATTTCCTTCTCCAATGCATGAAAGTGAAAAGTGAAAGTGAAGTCACTCAGTCATGTCTGACTCTTAGCGACCCCATGGACTGCAGCCTACCAGTCTCCTCTGTCATGGGATTTTCCAGGCAAGAGTACTGGAGTGGGGTACCATTGCCTTCTCCAGCCACTTTTGAAGAGCCAAGAGCAAAAACAGGGTGTAGGGAGCTGTAGTGTACTGTGTGTGCCCCCCTGCACTCAATACCCGAAGGGCTGGGAAGAATACCTAAGTCACCCCTCGGATGTGAGCCCTGGACCTGCCCCTGCTCTAACCCCACATAATGAACCAACTCCCCCGCCCACCTTAAGGAGTGAACAAGGGAACCTGTTATTTGTTCTTACTCCCCTCTGTGGCAGCAGGGGTCCCGATAAAGCCTTGCCTGAATTTCTTGTCTGGCCTCGGATCAATTTCTATTGATTAAGGAGGTCAAGAACCCTGATTGATATCAATTTCACCCTCCTCTGACCGCCTGGTGCCAACCAAGGGTCTGACTTGGCTTGAGCACAGTCTACCCCGTGGCATCTTATTTTTATTATAAACTGTTATTCTGTTACTTAACTTTTAATCAACTGCATGAAGTCTTCTTCTTGCCTCCCCAATTAGATCCTGAGCCCTTTGTGTGGGAATGTGACCTGTGTCTTATATCTGGAATCTCTGGAGGACTGATGATAATGTTTAGCACACGCAGAGCTGGTGCTCTGTAGGCCAAGTCTCCATAGACCTCCTGCATTAATGTGCATCCAACAGGTTGAGTGAATAAAATTTAGGAGTACACATATTTCATATACTCATCCTCGACACTAAAATATTGTTGATATTGGTATAACGTACACGTTACTTTGGGGCTTCCCTGGTGCCTCAGTAGTAAAGAACCCACCTGCAATGCAGGAGATGCAGGAAATGATGTAGGTTTGATACCTGGGTCAAGAAGATCCCCTGGAGGAAGGCATGGCAACCCACTCCAGTATTCTTGCCTGGAGAATTCCATGGACAGAGGACTTGGGCAGGCTATAGTTCATGGGGTCGCTAAGAGTCAGACATAAATGAAGCGACTTAGCATACATGCATGCATGTGTTACTTTGTCTCTGGAAATGTGTATCTATTTGTTGGGACTCTCAATAGGAGGTAAATCAGTGTTGACTAAATTATTCTTTTTCTTCTAACACCTTACTTTTGACCAAAGCTTATCTTTCTTAGAATTACAGGTTTTTTTTCCCCTGAATAATATAAGCAAAAACCCAATATTAGAGAGGGAGTTTCCATTGCATTGTTCTCTATTTTTATTTTTATTTATTTATTTATTATTTATATATTTTATATTTTTATTTTTTTTTATTTTACTTTTTATTTGACTCCCGTTAACATGTGTACCGGAGAAGGCAATGGCACCCCACTCCAGTACTCTTGCCTGGAAAATTCCATGGATGGAGGAGCCTGGTGGGCTGTGGTCCATGGAGTCGCTAAGAGTTGGACACGACTGAGTGACTTCACTTTCACTTTTCACTTTCATGCATTGGAGAAGGAAATGGCAACCCACTCCAGTGTTCTTGCCTGGAGAATCCCAGGGATGGGGGAGCCTGGTGTGCTGCCATCTATGGAATTGCACAGAGTCAGACACGACTGAAGTGACTTAGCAGTAACATGTGTACGTCAATTCATTCATGTTATGTTTTGGTCTCAGGATTTGGGGCAGCATCCTGACACAGAGATTCCTGGCAGCGGTTCTTGTAAGCAAAGAATAATTTGGTTTAGGAATTGCTGACTTTTAAATTATTAACCCAAGAGCACACCAGGAAAAAGGAGGGTTTCCTTAGCAAAATAATAGAATCACAGCTTTTTCTCTTGAAGTTGTCAACATTCAATGTGAAAGATTGTTTGATGTTGCTAAGGTTGAAAAACACCCTTCATTTTTTTGTCTTAAATAAAAGCCTTTGTTTCTCAGTTTGATATTTTTCATGAATAATTGGAGACTGGGGAAATTGAAAAGGATTTTTGTCTCTGGCTGAACTGAAGTGGTAAACATTCTTGGAAATCAAAACCTGCAAAACAGCAAGTACTTTCTTTCTTTATTTTTTTCCAACTGTTTAAACATAACCTGGATATTGGAAGGCAGCAAACAAAACAGAAATGAAAACCCACAATAGCAATGGGATATCAGCATCAGACTTTATAAAGCCACTAGGAAAGTGTTTATCCAGGTCTCTATGGTCAGTTTACAATGCAATAGCTATCATCCCAGAGTGTGTTTCCTGCTCAGTCCAAGGACGATCTCTGCAGATCACCTAAATAGGTATTCAGCTCATCAAAGCTTACAAATACAGCCTTGTATCTTGTCATTATCAACAGTTCAGTGTTTGTCATGTGAACTGATTCATGCTATCTGCCCACTTTCTGTGGGCCAACTTAATAAGTAATAACAACAACAGTAATAATAACCACAGCAGGTACCATTTAAAGAATATCAATTTGCCAGGCATGCATCCTAAGTACTATAAGAATTGTGGCTGAATTTATTTTTACAACACACTTTCAAAATAGGCACCGTGAGTCTCATCACACAAATGAAGTATTTGAAATGAATAATTTCCCCCAAGACAGACGTTAATGGTGAACAGAGCTTGAAATAAAACTCAGGTCAGTTTGGCCCCAAAAGACTTGCTAAATTATATTCTTAGGATGTTTTGAAATCTACATGAGATAGTTGGACATGCTTGGAAGATGAAAAATTAAAAAAGGCAAATATGGTTTCTAAATACTGAATGAATGACCATGAATACTGAGTGAATGTTCAGGGAAGGGATTAGGAGTAAGTTCAGTCGAGGGGACTCAGTGGAGGAGGTTGTGGGAATGGGAGGTGGGACTAAGAAATGCCCTTATATATTCTTTCAACAGAACGTTTAACATTTTAAGAAAACAATTATTATTGGCGTATAGTTGATTTACAAATTTGTCTTAGTTTTAGATATACAGCAAAGTGAATCAATTATACATGTACATATATCTGCTCTTTTTTAGATTCTTTTCCTATGTAGGTCATTACAAAGTACTGAGTAGGGTTCCCTGTGCTATATAGTAGGTCCTTATTAGTTACCTGTTTTATATATAGTACTGTGTATATGTCAATCCCAGTCTCCTAATTTACCCCTTTCCCCCTGAAGATGTAACATTTTGATGTGAGAGAGAGATGGTACAGATGAGTGCAGCTGAAGAAATTCTCATTGATTTGTTCTGTTCCTCTGATTGATGGGGACAAATCTTCCCCAGTCACACCTGCCCTTGCAGCTAACTTCCAACCAGAAAAGAACATCAAGTAGAAAATATTTCTTTAACCAAATGCTCATTCCATAGCTCCTCCCAAATGCTTTAACCTGAAGATCATGGGTGAAGAAAGAAGAGAGTGAGATGTAATGACTTGATGTAACTATGACCATCCTTCCACTGGAGGCATGAGGGCCAACAAAGAGGGAAATAGGATGGAAAAACTATAAAAGGGAGACAGAGGGGCTCAGTGTAGTGTTAGAAATACTACGCATGGTACCGACCTGGGGTCTTGTCTGGAGAGGCTGTGAGTGACTGAAATGAGAGGAAATCTATGCAAGTTGAAGTCAATGGGAGATATAAAAACCCTCAGGCAGGGAGCAAATGGCCAGGGTGGTACATGTGGTCTAAGACCAAGATAGTGTACTGGGTTTATAATTTCAGAAGTTCGTAGCAGATGTAACAGGTATGTCTGACAGTGAATGGGTTCATTTCAGTAATTCTGCACCAAAAAGCAAGAGGAGAGAAGGTAGAAAAACCTTCAGTTTCAAATGAATTAGCAACCAGAAGGAAGTCAAACGCAGATCTCTGCTAGTTACTTGGGGTGCAGTTCTTCGTCTTAACCTAATCACAGAAGATAAAGACATGGAAGAAGGGGGAAGCGGATAAACATGTGCTGAATACTCTGGAGACCCAGCTAACAAAAGAATGAGGTCAGCAGCTAACATTCTCACAGCAGGAAATAGATTTTGGAAGCCTGGACAAAATGGCAGATTTCAAACAGTGTAGTTTGGAGCTAGTTTGAGGCTGGCTCTAATGTGTGGTGGTTCAACATCTCAAAAAAAAAATTATAAACTAAAAATAAATATAAGCTAATTATGAAATAAAGCAGGGTTCATCCCTTATTTTGTTATTTATTTGTTATTTAGTATCTCTGCAACCTACCATGGAGACTAGCACAGACTAAGGCGTAATCAATGATTTTTAATTGGTTAGCCTAATGAAAATATGAATCAAAGAGATCTGTAGGCAGACACAAAGATGGTAAATGGAAATAATGTGTCCTTTAAGGGAGAGAAGAAGAAAAGGCTTCTTCTAGCTTTCTCTCTGTGCTGCCTGACCCCAGCTAGTTGAAATGCAAATGGCATGAGCTTGAGGGAGGGATGCGTGTGTTAGTGAGAAACTTTTCATCTGTCTGCCTGCCACCCTGAAGGGAAGATAGCCTGCTGCACTGACAGCTCTGATCCATCAGGCAAATGGGCACAGCTGTCATGACACCGTGACTGCTCAGCCATCATTGGCAGAGATACTGGCAGTCCTGGAAATCTGTGCATCGTTGCTGAGGGCAGAGGACCCAGTCCTGAGAGAACATAAACCTTCATTTGCACAAGAATTCACCTGCCAATGCAGGAGATGCAAGACACTCAGTTCGATCCCTGGGTCAGGAAGATCTCAGCGAAGAAAATGGCAACCCACTCCAGTATTCTTGCCTGGAGAATTCTCTGGACAGAGGAGCCTTGCAGGCTACAGTCCACAGGGTGGCAAAGAGTCAGACACAACTGAGTGACTGTGCACAACATATATAAGGGAAGGAAGAAGGAAAACAGAGCAGAGGAATAAGCCTAGGGTACAAAACAAAGGAATATCCCCAGCATCTAACCCAGACAGAGAACAAATCCTGGGAGAAAAACAACTACTTTTAAAGATAGTGGGACTTCCTTGGAGGTTCAGTGGGTAAGACCCTGTGTGTTCACTACAGGGGGCTTGGTTTCCATCTCTGGTTGGGGAACTATGATCTCACAGGCACTAACTTACCAAGTTTAATGACTCTTTCTTACTAATGGGTTAGGGCAGAGTCCTTCTGGAAAGAAAGACCTAAGTCCCAGCTGCTTGTCTCCTCGCCTCTGTCAACGCAATCTTCCAGTGTAACAGCATCAGTAACCCCTGAGAACTTGTAAGAAATGCAAATTCTGGGGCTGCTTTCGGGACCTATAAGTCAGAAACTCTGGGATTGGGGCACAAAGATCTGCATTTTAACAAGTCCTGGAGGCTATGATTTGAGAACCACTGGTCTAATCTGTGACTGAGCAACTGTTCCCTTACACTTCTCAGTCTGAACCTTTGAGGGACCCATAGAGTGGATCTAGGGTCAGGACCACTGCTCCGTTTCTTGGAATAAAGACGTTTGTGACTCTAGTAGACACTGGGGTTAATCCTGACTGTTGTTTCCGAAAGAATTAGTTCAAACTGCTCTCAACATAAAATGTACAAAAGTTAGAAACATGGCTCCTGTAAATATAAAATTAGTCCATGTCAAAGATTTTATTCAATCTATTAACTGACGTGGAAACTAGTAAGGTGATAAAGCTGAGCAACTGGGTATTTGTAGCCAATTAACAATAAAAGAGGAATGTTAGAATAAGATTAGAAACAAAATGTTTAATGACCTTAGGGGCAATAAAACCACAGCTTTGGAAGTTATTTTTTTCTGTGTAACATAAATCATTTGCATTGCTACAAGATACAAATCTGTCAGTTAACACAACTTTGCAGAGTCTGGGCACTTAACAATAAATAGTAAAATCAGCATGATGCTAAAATAGCCTAGAAAATTAAATACTTCTTGGGTGGGCCTATTGAACAATGCTCCAGAATGACATGGATAGGACAAGGCAGGCATCCTCAGGGCCTTCTTTACAAGTCTCAGAACATTTCTGTTAACATGACAGCCCTAGTCTTCAGGTCCTAACTCTTAGTGTAGTTGGGGGGACTCCTGGCTCATTGACCTGTGAAATATGCACTTTTGCTCACTCTGGCTGCACGTTCAGTGTGAGTGTGTGTGGCAGGAGGCGTTCTATTTTATCACTACCAGGGTCCAGGCCTGGTTCCATCTCCCTGTTTCTCTGGAACCCTCCTGCACCACCCTCATGCCTGGTTGTTTTCTTCTCCCAGAGGCCACCTGCTGAGAACCTCAGCAAGTGCTGGTTCAAGTTCAGAAGGAAACAGTTCAGGGGAAACTTCCATGTGCTTGAAGGTCCTCACAAGGGAACTTGATCCCTGCTAGGGATTTTTCTTTTTTTCAAGATGCTGATCTTCTCTTTCGTAAGCCAGGGGACACTATATTTATATAAGGAGTGAATTTCAAACATTAGAACTAAAAAGACATAGAGAAGGAGCATGTGGCTCGAATCCTCATGGGCAAGCTGCTGAACAGCAGGAGCCAAGGAAAGGCAAGACCTCAAAGAGAGAGGCAAGACACCTGCTGAAGACTTCCCTACATTTCATTCTTCCTAGCAGAGGAGCTGAGAAACACCCAGATCTGGCTGTCACCTTCAATCTACAATCTGCCCAGTGTCGCTACATTGCAAGGCTTCTTACCCGAGAGCCATGAACTTTCAAATCTGAAGACAGAATTCAGGGGATCCAAGAATTCAGATGAAGACAAATTTTTGTTTTCACTAAATTCGAACTGGAATTGAACATTTCTTTCCATCGTTAATGAGAGCCACAAACTCTAATATATCAGCGGTACTTGTGGCTTTGTTATGGATATTTCCACATCACTACTTTGCCTCCCTGCTTGATTTTTCTTAAAGTGTTAATAAAGAAGCATACGTATAACTCTATGCCTCCTTTAAAAAGAGTTTGATAACTGTATTTTTATATGAATAGTTTGCTTTATAAGCCTATGTGTTTGATTGTGTGCATTGAAAAACATTATTCTAAGACGAGATTCATACGCTATGTCAGATTTCTGAAGGGGTTCATGGCACAAAAAAGCTTAATAATCCTTGCCTATTGTAACTTCAAACAAATGAAAACAAAAAAAAATCAGTTTTTTTTTTGTTTGTTTGCTGCCTACTTGAGCTTTGCTGGTTTTGTGGTAATATTTTCTTTTGTATCAACTAAAATTCGAAAACAACACGCCCCTGGTTATTATGTACTATATTCTTTTCCTCCTGAGATGATATATACATAGTTTCTTTATTTTTGAAACCATTTTTGGTGTTTAAAGGTATAAAGCAATGTTTATGGTTAGGATACAAGGCAAGAGCCATTCTGAATATTTCAGGAAGTCCCAGCACAAACTCAAGCAATGAATATCCATGCATTAATGAGAACCCAGGCAACTCGTCTTTTTGACCTCACTAAATCCTTTTCAGAACAAGAAGCTTTCATTCTTCTTCAAGCTTCAGGTGGCAGATCAGGGGCAAAATAGTCTTTCTTCCCAATTATGTGTATCTGGAGTCATTGTCTATTAGGGGAATAAGGGATAATAAAAAGGATGTGATTTAGTTTATGATCAAACTGGATTTTTTCCTTCATTTTTGATTTACATTCAGTTAGCCTGCAGAAACTCATTTTTAGGAAAAAAAGGGACAAAGACAAGTATTTGTCCTCTGCTTTTCCAATTTTGCTAAGAGATGAAAAGCCAGGCAACAAAGGCTTTTACTCACAACCACTTTAAGACTTAAGGTCAGAAGCTGAGAAATAAAGTGTTCAGAAGAAAAAGAGCTGAACTCAAATGCTGGCTTGCTACTTGCTGATTGTGTGATCAAAAACGTGTTATTTAATCACTCAGGCTCTCATGCGGTTTGAATGTGCTTTCTAGGTAAGTAACTGTAAGGGTCATTGCAAATGGAGTGCATGTTCAGATAGACCCCAGGGTTTCATTTGTCCTCTTTGGTTGGCAAGATAGAATAGGATATCTAAGCATCTAAGGGGAAGGGAAGCTGGAGGAAGTGGGACATGGAGAAGGAAGACTGGATCTGGTCTCTGCATCTGGTTTTCCACTGTGGGAACTGTCATCCCTCCTGGAGAGGGACACTGGAGGCCCAGAAGAGAAGGCTCTGTGAGACCCAAGACACAGACCTAGTGCCCAGGTGAAGAACAGGAAAGAGACAGGAACAGGTGTGCCACGCCTTTGTTGCTTCAAGGAAAACATCCTGAACTCCAGGGCATTCAGGATGGAAAGGTAGAAGGAGATGCTAGGTACCACTTAGGTTTCTTTGGGATGGGGAATCAGTACAGTGTATCTGGAGAACTTGCATGTCAGGAGGCAGGATACCACATTTAAGGCGAGGTGGCTCTCCACTCCCCAGTGACGTTATGATCATTGGATACCAGTGAATATGAGGGCATTAAATAACCTGCATTTCTTTCACCATTACCTTTGCTCACCCTCGGGTCCTCCCAGAAATGATGGGTCTAATGAGCAACGGGGGATCTTGATGTACTTGACCATGTAGGTGGGGGCAATGAGCTGGCAGAGTCTGAGCTACTTCTATTAATGTTCCTTATTCGCAGGCTGGAGGGGAAATGTGGACTGTATGAAGATAAATCAGAGGTAGTGTACTGTGAGATATCTTTTTAAGCTGTAAAGCCTTACAAAATGTGAGTTTGGGGGTATTCATTTTTTTCCAGAAAATTTGGCAGCACCTTGTGGTTAGTAAATAAATGCCTGTTGGTTAAATGAAGGGGTAAACACAAAAGAACTAATTTTCGGACACACGGAGGTTGATCAAACCAATTTATACCAATATTTCAGCTAATCATTGTAAAAAAGAGAATGGTTATTACATTTGAAGATCAACAAAACAATTATTCCCGTGCCTCTTATAAACCCAGCAAAAGGGATAAATGATGGGGAACAAGAGAGAAGGAGAAAGTGGAGGACTGGTTCGGTCAGCTAACACATTTTCTTCTTCTCTGTGGAAACAATACCCACAGGTCCTGTCTTTCATTGCTTTTCATGTTTTACTTTCAACCATTTAAGATTCCTATTGAAGGCTCTTCACCGAATTCATACCCATATATTTTCCAGTTCTTTCTATATTGAGAACCCAGAAAGATAAAAGTAAATGTAGTTTGATGACATTTTAAATCTTTTTAAATGAGAAAGCTCCACTGAAGTCTCTTTTTTGAAAGGATGTGCAAATATTCAATAATTACTTTATGGTTTACTCGTTAAGTGAAAGACATCTGCCAACAAAATATCAAGTGGGTTTAGCAACTTCCCCCAGTCTGTTTGATGATGCACAATGCTTGGATCCTTTTTGGAAATGCTCATAGTTTAAAGCAGATTAGGATTAGCTACACATCTAAAATCACCTCTACAATCTCACTAACAAAGTGTAACAGAGGAAAACTTCAGATCAAATTCTATCACTCACATAGCCATTTATTGAGCAAACACCCATTATAAGGAGGCAAAAACAGCTGTTCATGCAACAAGTTCTGAAAACTCAGTGAATTTCTGACTCACTGATAGTTTAGGGTGATCCAGCCACACTGCTATAAAAGATTTATCCAAGACAGTCACCATAACTTTACAAAGTCAATATTCTGTTATGCTTAAAGTCATTATTAGCCAAACAGAAATCCCTCAACTCCATGGCTGGCCGTGGGAGCACTTAAGCAGGGATCCCTAACCTTTTTGGCACCAGGGATCAGTTTCGTGGAAGACAATTTTTCCACAGACTGGGGAAGGAGGGAAAGGTTTGGGGATGATTCCAGCACATAACATTTATTGTGAGCTTTATTATTATTACATCAGCTCCACCTCAGACGAGCAGGAATTAGATGGGAGGTTGGGGACCCCTGCACTTAAGGAGCATGCCTCAGGTGACTCCTCATGGTGTAGGTGAAAAGCCACGCTATATCCCAAAGATGGAGGGATATTATATCCATACAAAGAGGAACCATGCCTAAAATAATTAAGCTAATCCACACACCTTATATCACCACTAAATATGGGAATACACACACATACAAACATGTCTATGTTTACATATGTGTGTATACACAGACACATTATAATAACATTAGCTAGATTCGGGGTTAGGAAATAGATAATAAATATTTTAAGCTTTTCAGTCTCTTGCAATGTATACAAGGCATTGTCTATGTCACAATGACTCAACCTCGCCATTACAGCTTGAAAGCAATCATAGACTATATATAAGAAAAAACCTGAGTGTGTTATGACACTGTTTCTGAATGACAAAATTTGAATTTCATACAATTTTCACACATCATGAAATACTATTTTTATTTTGACTTTTTAAAACACTTAAAAGATGTAAAACTATTCTCAGTTCTCAGTCGTGGGCAATCTGCAAATATGAAGTGGGCAGTCTTTGATCTACAGGTTGTAGTTTGCAGATTTCTCATTAAAACTATAAAACTTTAAAGTCAAGTTCTGCCTTTATAGTTACATCTTGTGACGGGGAAAGATGAGGAGTGAAAAGACAAAAATGGAAGAACATGTATTTGTAGGTGTTACCTAATTTACTTATTACAAAATCTCTTGGAGTTATATACTATATTATTTTCACCATTTTATACAAGTGGGAAAGGAGGCTTGAGTGACTTTTTAAATATAGAAAGAGGGTCAAGAACAAGCCTATCCGATTTCAAATTTCATGTGCTTTCCTCTTCAAAGTCATGCTTGAGGGTTTTCCCGTGGACACTTGGACCTTTTATAAGGTAGAAGGTCTGAGATTTTTCTTGTCAGGGTTGTTGTGTTGCCCGTTTCCAGAGGTGTCATCCCTATCTTGTTACGTGTGAATGTCCCTTTGAGCATGTGGATTGCAGTGTGGATAAAGTTGCTTGACTTTGTACAAAGAGTCTGCCTGGGATTTTTTTTTTTTTTTCATCTTCTTGCCTTAGTAGATTTTTGAAGGCCGTGAGAAACACTAAAGGGCTCAAGCACTGAACTGACATGACCAAATTTGTGTTTTAGAAAGTTGTGTTGCGATTTGGGGCTGAATTTCAGAACAAGAATTCAGTACCAAATGAAATCACTGATGTAACCAACTTGTGTAACAAAAGGAAAATATAACTGCAAAAGCAGATACTCATTTGAAATGGTAAAAGTACTTTATAAATTTTAGAAATGGATGTATATATTTTATGTGCAAAGGGTACTGGCATAATCTGTATAGAGCACATAACAACAGAGAACTACTGCATACTTTATTTCACATTTAACCTAAATATTACCTAAGATAAATATTAATTACATTCATTTTCTTTTACTTCCTAGGATTTTTGAAATAGAGTCAAATCCACATGTTCTTTAAAAGTACAATTTTACTTATAAAAATTGACATAATTTTGACTCAGAAATACCACCTATAACTCTATTTCTTTTATGTGAAACAATGTATGCACAGTATATAAATTTCAGAATTGCATATAAAAGTAGAATCATTGGAGAAAAATCTAAACTTCATCAATACAAGACTAGTTAAAAATTATTCCATATCCATATGATGAAATTGTGTATACTTTTAAGAGTGAGATGGTTCTGTTTACATCACTATTGAAAGAATTACAATGTACATTATTTAATTTTTAAAATTTTTCTATGAATTATGTTTTATCCCAAGAAACGAGGATTCTTCCAAATTAAGTAGCAAATCAAAGGTTAAAGACATAATATTAATATATGCTTGATTTCAAAATACTTTAGGTGCTGATGACTGGAAAAATCTTTCTGAATTTTATAATTTTTATTTGTGATTTATTCTTTTAAAAAACTTTAAAAACTATTTATTTTTGGCTATGCCGGGTGTTTGTTGCTTTGCACGGGCTTTCTTTAGCTGTGGCGAGCAGGGGCGACTCTAAGGTTGCAGAGCCTGCGCTTCTCAACGTGGTGGCTTCTGTCACTGCAGAGCACAGGCTCCAGAAGCACGGCTTCGGTAGCTGTGACATGTGGCCTTAGTAGCCGCATGGCATGTGGAATCTTCCCGGACCAGGGATCAAAACCATGTCCTCCGCACCAGCAGGCAGATTCGTATCCACTGTGTCACCAGGGTAGTCCTGTATTTATTTATTCTTAATCGAAGCATAGCTGATTACAATATTATATTAATTTCAGGTGTATAGCATAATAACTATTTTGCAGATTGAAAGTAAAGCAAAAGTGTTAGTTGCTCAGTCGTATCCTACTCTTTGCGACCCCATGGACTGTAGCCCACCAGGATGCTTGGTCCATGGAATTCTCCAGGCAAGAATACTGGAGTGGATTGCTGTTGCCTTCTCCAGGGGATATTCCTGACCCAGGATTGGAATTCGGGTCTCGCACCTTGCAGGTGGATTCTTTAGTATCTGAGCCACCAGACTATACTTCATTTAAAGTTATTACAAGATAGTGACTATAATCCCCTGGGTTATGCAATGTATCCTTGTGGCTTAAATGAAGTGAAGTCGCTCAGTCGTGTCCGACTCTTGGCGACCCCATGAACTGTAGCCTACCAGGCTCTTCTGTCTATGGGATTTTCCAGGCAAGAATACTGGAGTGGGTTGCCATTTCCTTCTCCAGGAGATCTTCCCAACCCAGGGATTGAAGCCGGGTCTCCCGCATTGTTGGCAGATGGTTTACTGTCTGAGCCACCAGGGAAGTCCATCCTCGTTGCTTGGGCATCTCCGAATCTTATGCCCCTCATGTGGACCTCCCCTCTTTCCTCTTTCTACTGGTAACCACTAGTTTGTTTTCTATATCTGTGAGTCTGCTTCTGTTTTGCTGTATACATTTGTATTATCTTTTAGATTCTACAGGTAAGTGCTTTTGTCTTTCTAATTTATTTCACTAACCATAATATTCTCTAGGTTCATCCATATTGCTGCAAATGGCAGGATTTCATTCTTTTTTTAATGGCTGACTACTATTCCATGTACATATATTACATGTATGAAAAAACTTCATCTGTTCATGGACACTGGCTATTTCAGAGATTGATGCTCAGTTCTTACTATTAATATATATCTGCCTTTCTACATGGGATTGTCTCTTTCTATAAATTCTTACTTCTTTTCCATTCACAGAAGATCCTTCAATATTTCTTTTAGAGTAGGTTATGGGTGAACTCTTTTAGCTTTTGCTTGTCTGATAATTTCCTTAGCTCTCCTTGTATTCTAAATTATGGGGCTTCCCTGGTAGCTCAGCTGGTATAGAATATGCCTGCAATGCAGGAGACCTTGGTTCGAGACCTGGGTCAGAAACATGCTCTGGAGAAGTGGTAGGCTACTCACTCCTGTATGCTTAGGCTTCCCTCGTGGCTCAGATGGTATCCGCCTGCAATGTGGGAGACCTGTGTTTGATCCCTGAGTTGGAAAGATCCCCTGGAGAAGGAAAGGCTGCCCACTCCAATATTCTGGCCTGCAGAATGCCATGGACTATACAGTCCATGTGGTCACAAAGAGTCGGACACGACTGAGCGACTTTCACACCTCACACATGTTTTAAATTATAATCTCACTGGGTAGTTTTTTTCTAAGCTGCAATTTTTTTCTCTTCCAGTATTTAAAACATATCTTGCCTTTCCATTCTGGCCTGCAAAGTTTCTTCAGAGAATCAGCTAATAGCCTTAGGGGGATTCCTTAATATCTGACCCTTTGTGTTTCTCCTGCTGCTTTTAGAATTCTCTTGTTATCTTCAATATTTGCCATTTTAATTATACTATGTCTTGGTTTGGGTCAGTTTGGGTTAATTTTGTTTGGGACCCTCTGTGCTTCTTGTACATGGATATCTGTTTCCTTTTTCAGGTTTGGGAAGTTTTCAGTCATAATTTCCTGAAATACATTTTTTAATCCCCTTCTCTTTCTCTTTTCCTGGGGCCCCTACAATGTGAATATTTGTCTTTTCCAACAGATCTCTTAAAATGCCTTTTTTTTTTTCTGTTCTGATGGAGTAAATTCTACTATTTTATCTTCCAGATCACTTATGCATTCTTCATGGATCACTCAGTGATCTGCTATTCATTCCTTCTAGGGTGTGTGTGTGTTTATTTCAGCTATTGAATTCTTCATTCCTATTCTGGTCTTTCCTATATTATTTAGTTTCTTGCTGAAGTGATTGTTTACATCAATTCTTTTCCCTAATTCCTTTAGCAATTTTTATTGGCAATGTTTTGAATTATTTTACCTGGTAAATTGTTTACTTTGCTTTTATTATTTAGTTTCTCAGGAGTTTCCTCTTGCTCTTTCAATTGAGAGTAATTCTTCTGCCCGTCCATCTTGCTTAACTGAGGTGTAACAGTTACAATCGCGTCTTACACGGGTGTTGTCACATGCGGTGTCCCCGCACAGCTAGTGTGTGCCCTACTTTGGCAGGGCCGGCAGGGTTTGCTGTGGATGGCAGACTCCTCAGGCTGTGCTGTTGGCTATCACCTTGGTATGGGGTGGGGCTGGAGATGGGGGTGTGATGCTGGAGCTCTGTGTGAGGCAGGGCTTCCTCTCTGCTCGGTGGCTGTCACCTCCCTATGGAGGACAGTCTTTTTCCAAGTGTCTGGAAGAAAATCCTGGAACAGAATTTGAGCTCTTTAAGCATCTGTTTTCCCCTCTCCTAGCATCAGGACTCTTGCTCCAGAAAGGCAGTGCTGAGAAAATGGGGCCCCTGTTCAAAGCTCATTTTTTTTAACAGTTACATTTCACTGTATATTATTTATGTAAAACACATCTCTATCTCATATCAGTCTGTGTTTGTGTTCATATGTGTTAGGTCTCCCTGTGTGAAATGATACATCGTTTCTAGACAGAGGAGGACCCAGATGGAAAAACAAAGCAATACAAAAGAAAACAAAACAAACAAAAAAGTCTGGTTATCTCAAAGGAGGAAAGGATGCCTCCAGGAGGCCCGGCAGGGAAAAGAGGGAGGGTTTTTTTTAATTAAATTGGCGTATCATTGCTTTACAAATTATATTAGCTTCTGCTGTACAACAATGTGAATCATCTCTATGTATACATAGATCCCTCTTGAGCCTCTATATTATCTTTCATAATTTAAAATGTTTGTATCAGAAATCTATATTACATACTTTTTAAAAGCCTTAAATACAGATATCTAAGGAAACTTAAAATAGTTGATTTTATTTCAGTCAATAGCCATGTAGCAAGCGGACACAGTCAAAATTCCTCCATGAAACTAACTCATTTGCTTGAAATCACAAGTGTTCAATGGTTGTTTATTTGTTGTAGATGATGATCCTTCTGCTAGTGATGGTCCTTCCTCATTTTTACAGGACAGAGTTGATTTTCGCTCCCCACAGCTTTTGCTTAAGTTCCCAGTTTACACAAAAGGAGCACTGAAGCTATAATCAGAGCAATGCTGCATTAATAGCAACAGTGCACATTTATCAACTATTTACTTTCTGCCTTGCTCTGTTCTGAGATCTGTGCATGTGTAGACTCACTGAATCTTCTAAACCAAGGGTCCCCAACCTCCAAAATCTAATGCCTGATGATCTGAGATAGAGCTCATATAATAATAATAGAAATAAAGTGCACAAGAAATGTAATCCACTTGAATCATCCTGAAGCCATCCCCCCGCTGCCCCTCAGTCTGTGGGAGAATTGTGTTCCACAGATCAGGTCCCTGGTGCCAAAAAGTTTGGGGACCAATGTTCTAAGCAACCCTGTAAATAGCAAAAGTGCTATTTATAGATGAGGAAACTGAGTCACAAAATGCTTAGGTGATGTGGCTGAGGTCATAGAGATCCTAAATACAGGCAGCTTTAAAGTACCAGCTGTATTGTACAGCTGTACTGTACCAGCTTTAACCCAGGAAGTCTGGCTCCACCATACTCAGCTGCATGTTTCACAATACTGAGGTCAATAAGCTGGTCTCAATCAAGCACCCAAAACTTCTGCTTTGACCACAACCATTTTCAGAATTTCTTACTTTCTTGCCTTAAGTTCCAAAGAGTGAGGTGCAACCACCTGGACTGGCATACAAGGTTCCTCGTGATCTTATGTCTTCCCTGTCCCTACCTCCTCTGCAGTCTCACCTCTCACCACCTCCTTCTTACTCAGGGTCCAGTCACACTGAGCTGCATGGAGTTTCTCAAAGGATCCACACTCAGTTTTGTGTCCCTGAATCCATAGAGCTTCCCTCGTGTGGATAGTCTTTCACTCCCCTATGCCTGACCGACACCCACTCATCCCTAAGAACCGAGAACACACCTCATGTTCCCTTTGCTCCTTCTTACCTTGAAACAATCTCCCTCCCCTGGGCCCCACTTACACACACACCAGGCATGGCTGCTGTGTCCTGTGCTTGCCCATTAGAGCATTTGTCCAGCTGTGCTCTGGTTTCCTGGTGGCATCCCTTTTCTTCCTCAACGCTGGGTACTCACTGTTGGTGGTGACCTTATGTCCCCAGCTCCTTGTTCAGTGTGTCCATAAATAGTAGAGTTTCAATAAAAGTCTTGTAAATGAATAAATAAATGAAAACTTCTAAGGGAGAATTGAATCTGCTTGACATCACCCTGCCACATGACTAATTTTGCAAGGCACTCTGCAATAAAAAGCAGTGGTTGCTACTCCTTCTAAGTTGATTTAAATAATGGGAATGATAGATAGGAACGGTTGCAGTTAATAAAAAAAATAAGCACTTTCTAAAATTCTGCTTGGGGACTCAATAGCTCAATAGTTTGAACTTCCTACCTCTTCCATAAAATATTTTTGTAAATATATTTGACAATGATAGCACTCTTGCTGATTTCTTAAAGATCTATTCCATTCTTCTGGCACATTATTACTGAAAGCCATCAAAGGATCACATACAGTTTTGGTTTATGTTGGACTTTTTTGGTGTTATTCTTAACTCCTTAGCTGGCAGTCACCTTTAAATGTACATGTATGGTAGGTGTTTGTAGCTATTTTCTTCCAAGTCACTCAAACTCTCCACCCCCATTTTTTTTTTTTATCAAATTAGTTAGAAATGTTAGAGCTCTATAACTACTTCTAGAATGATTTTGATACAAAAAATTCAATCCTTTGTATAAAAATATTACTAATATAAATTTTATCACTGCAGATGGTGACTGCAGCCAAGAAATTAAAAGATGCATGCTCCTTGGAAGAAAACCTATGACCAACCTAGACAGCCTATTAAAGAGTGGAGACATTACTTTGCTGACAAAGGTTTGTATAGTCTAAGCTATGGTTTTTCCAGTAGTCACGTATGGATGTGAGAGTTGGACTATAAAGAAAGCTGAGTGCCAAAGAATTGATGGTTTGGAATTGTGGTATTGGAGAAGACTCTTGACAGTCCCTTGGACTACAAGGAGATCCAACCAGTCAACCCTAAAGGAAATCAGTCCTGAATTTTCCTTGGAAGGACTAATACTGAAGCTGAAACTCCAATATTTTGGCCACCTGATGCAAAGAACTGACTCACTGTAAAAGACCCTGATGATGGGAAAGATTGAAGGTGGGAGGAGAAGGGGACGACAGAGGATAAGGTGGTTGGATGGCATCACTGACTCAATGGACATGAGTCTGAGTAAACCTCAGGATTTGGTGATGGACAGGGAAGCCTGGTGTGTTGCAGTCCATGAGGTCACAAAGGTAAGACATGACTGAGCTACTGAACTGAGCTGTATATAAATTTTTGCCTAAGAGAGATTTACTCATAAGACTTTGTTTTATTCTAAAACTCTATGATGTAGTTTTATTACTAGACCCAGGGAAACAGGCACAGAGAGGATAAAGGATCTGTGCAAAATTGCACAGCTATTAACAAGTGAGACCAGAATTCAAACGCAGATGGTCAGCCTTCAAAGATCATGCATACAAATACTGAACTACCTTGCCACTCACCAGTGGTTATACTTTAAAGAAAAAAAATCTGGCACAAATCCAACAAGGAAATTAATTCACTAAGACACACAATTACTGTGTTTTTACTCACAGCATTATCTCTAGAGGTTATGTGACCTTCAATAGTCCACTGCATTTCTCTTGAATTTTCTCAGGCAATTTTTAGCCCTCACACTTCAGTATTCCGTGGTCAATACTCTTTCTTTAGGACATACCTATTTGGGAATAAAATAAGAGGGAATAGACTGTGTTTGTAGGATTTGAACCCCACCTGACATTGAAGCAACACCATTAGCCGTGTCTGGGAATTTCCTGTCGATTTCACAAGTTCTGCGTGGCACTGCTACATCACTTTCCACTGTCCTCCGTGATGGGGACTCTGCTGTTG
Organism: Bos taurus; assembly: GCF_002263795.3. Taxonomy (NCBI): domain Eukaryota; kingdom Metazoa; phylum Chordata; class Mammalia; order Artiodactyla; family Bovidae; genus Bos; species Bos taurus. Next base: position 31,321,542 of record NC_037356.1, on the reverse strand, counting down.
CCATGACTTCCTGGAGTGTCCTCGCTGCTGTGTCCCTATGAAGGTTCACAGCAGGGAAGCACTTGCCTCATGGCCCTAGAGCTGCTCATTCCCCTACTTCCAAAACTCTCTCTCTCACACACACATACACACACACAGACGTACACATGCCCTTTCAGCCTGCAGACCTGTGATCACTAATAATCAGTAACATGGGTGGAAGATGTTCAGGAGAGGCAGTTTTAGATACCTGCAAGCCGAGGTCCTTTGACATGAAATGGGTCCCTCTCATCTGTGCTTCACTTTATTAAATAGGTGTCAAAGCTATACTAGCCTGCCTACTCAATTCTCACATAGAGTTGAGTTAATTAGTTTTTGCAGTTTCTTACTTGTAGCTGGTTCTTTTTTCTAAGTTTATAGAAGTTAAATCAGTGAACAGCAAAAGAGACACTGATGTATAGAACAGTCTTATGGACTCTGTGGGAGAGGGAGAGGGTGGGAAGATTTGGGAGAATGGCATTGAAACAGGTATAATATGTATGAAACGAGTCACCAGTCCAAGTTCAATGCACGATACTGGAGGCTTGGGGCTGGTGCACTGGGACCACCCAGAGGGATGGTATGGGGAGGGAGGAGGGAGGAGGGAGGAGGGTTCAGGATGGGGAACACATGTATACCTGTGGCGGATTCATTTCGATGTTTGGCAAAACTAATACAATATTGTAAAGCTTAAACATAAAATTAAAAAAAACATCAGTGAACAAATTACAGTTTGCTAGGAATCGTTTGCTCTTCCCAATGTCTGTACCCTTATCATTGCATCAGGGTTATGTACCTGACATGTATTCCTTTCTGTTGAATGTTTCCTCAGTCAGGATCTCAGTCATAAACACAACTTGGATTTAAACTGGGTCCTCCCGCACTCAAAACTATACTACGAAAACACCCCCAACTGTGCACAACTGTGCTAGCCTTCCTGAGGACAAGTAGATTTGTGTGTGTGTGTGTGGGGGGCAAAGACAGAAAGAGGGAAGGGTATTGTCACTAATACAGGGTGTGATCATAAAGGTGAGCACAGACTGCAAAGGGTAAGACATGAGTCACATTACAAGAATTTCTGTATTTTGGCATTCCTAAAATCCCTGGAATTTACTGAAGGTGTCCACCCTTGAAGAAGGCAAGTAAGAATGATGACAGCTTCAAACTTGAACCAGTTGGCTCCTGTGTAGGATTCCCTACCATTTAGCAGAAATCCCTGGCAAACCTCAGGAAGACGAGTACAGATAACTGACCACCGAAGAAGAGCTCCAAGTGCACAGAACCATCCGAGACTGAGCACCTGGTCCTCTCTCGGCCATCACCAGGTGGCAGGTACTGAGGCAGCCACGGAGCTTGCTGCACACCTGGATGGAGCAGATGAGCACCGCTCTGCTCAGACGTCGGGCCAGCAGCACCTGCCACAGTCCCAGGAGGAGTCTGGCTCCAGCGGGAGCTCACAGCATCTTCTTTCACTTCCGAGTAAAAGCTCTGATCTAATTTATTCAGGATGGGCCCGGATTCTTAATTGGACAGGTGTGTGAGGGAACTCTGGCTGTGAGCACAGCGTGCTCTACCATCGAACTTTTCTGTCGACATCCTTTCTGCACTTCCTGTCAGGCTGACCTTAACTTTGGCAGGGCAGGCACCGGCAGGTGGTGGGGCTGGCCAAGAAGGAGAGAAACATGAAGTTGTGAAAATCAAACGCCAACCCACAGGAGCGATTTTCTCCTTTTCTCAAGTTTCCAAAGGCCAGAGGAAAAAAGGGACTGTCTCGTCTCTTCTTTGTCTAGGATCTGCTGTTCCGAGTCACCATCTGTTGACTTTGATTAGTTGGCTTTTTCCAGATAAATCTCTGTCACCTTGAATACATGTGGGGGATGGAGTTAGGAGAGAGAGGAAGTGGGAGGGACGGAAAAAGGAAGGAGGGGGAAGATTTTGTTTAATTCTGGGAGAGATAGACTCATTGGAAGGATTAGCTGAGATTGAAATAGTATTTTCAGAGATTTAAACGCAAAGGAGAAAGGGAAGGAAGAGGAGGGGAAGGTGGAAGAAGGAAATGAACATTGATTCAGTCAGCCTCCACAAGGGATGGTGGTAGGTGTTTGTAAATATCCAACATCCTTCCTCACTCTCATTTCAGGGAGAAAAACAAAGCTCTTCAAATACAATATCCAAAGCCATTTATTCTCATGCAGTCTAGTTTACTAAGGCACTGGTCACCTGGGTTTCATTTTTGCCTCTCGCACTGATAGTCATCATATGACTTTGAACATTTGCCACTGCTTTCATAGATCTAATTTTCCCTAATGGGAAAAATAGATTAGGAATACTATACTAGCCCTCCCCTGAGAACAGACAAGAAATACTGCCTCGAGGAAATATCAACGGAATGGGATCTAGCTGTCTACAGAGTGTTATTATTGATGCTGTTTTGGAAGGCACTGATGGTTATCCAGACTGGGAACCAGGCCAAATGGAAACTGCACCACCTTTTCTCCAAACAATTAAGTAGTTGCCATTTATCACTCCCTGGAAATAATGTCTTCGACACTGTAGGTGAGGTGTGCAGATTAGTCAGACGGTTCCCAGGTAATTACTAGAATCAAATGCTCTTGAGCTTAACATGCTCCTGAGAGCCCCATGATCTCCCACTGACGCAGCCAGGACATCAGAGGGCGAAGCGCCCAGATGCTGCTCCTTGCGTCTGCCATGCTGGCTCACCCCAGTTACCTTGTGTGTGACAGCTGCTCCAGGGATGATGAGATATTTCTTACTCACCAAAAATGCTTCAGCCTTGCAGCTTCCTGCGGGATCTTCTGGTGACAGAAGGGTACTGCTCATCATCTCCCTAGGACCACAGGCAATAAAGGAAGTTAGATTCAACCAGGTAGTCTCCTTATGGGTTCTATGCAAAACTCAGTCTTCCCTGGGGACTTGTGACCTTGGAGTTGACCTATGTGACAAGGCTCTCCAGGCCTCATCTGGATCTGCTGCACAAAACAGACTGCAGCATGTATATTACCATGTGTGAAATAGATCGCCAGTCCAGGTTCGATGCCTGAGACAGGGCACTCAAGGCCAGTGCACTGGGAGAGCCCTGAGGGATGGAATGGGGATGGAGATGGGAGGGGCGTTTAGGATGGGGACACATGTACACCCATGGCTGATTCATGTGAATGGATGGCAAAAACCACTAAAATATTATAAAGTAATTAGCCTCCAATTAAAATACATAAATTACAAAAAAAAAAAAAAAAAAGAGCTCATCTTGCCTCTAATGAAAAAGTTCCCTCTAAAGTTAATCTGCTTTACAGACATTCATTTCAGCTTATGGGCAGATGCAGAAATGTTTTGGGGCTTCCCAGGTGGCTCAGCGATAAAGAATCCTCCTGCCAATGCAGGAGCCACAGGAGACATGGGTTCAGTCCCTGAGTTGGGAAGATCCCCTGGAGGAGTAAATGGGAACACACTCCAGTATTCTTGCCTGGGAAATCCCATGGACAGAGGAGCCTGGCAGGCTACAGTCCATGGGGTTGCAGAGTCCAACATGATTGAATACACATGCACGCATAGAAGGATTTTATTTTTCTCTTACCATGCGTTTTCCTAAGATGAGGCAATCCAAGTTAAAAAGAAAAAAATCTGTACAAAATGATTCTCCCCAAAAGACACCTGAAAGTGAGTTAAGATTTAAATTTACTGAAAGTAAGACAGGAGCATGGACACCACAGAGAAGAGAAATGGGAAAAAAATGATTAGGGGAAATAAGGAATTCACATTTAATATTACTTTCTAAGATCATGATGGAAAATAATAGTTATAATCATAGTTAACATTTGGTTACTTGTTCTGCTAACCACTTTGCATGCGCTACTTCATGTAATCCTCAATTTTAGGACTAGTGCTAATGGCTAAGAAAGAGTTAGAATTACAGATAAAAATTCCCTCCATACTCAGTATTTTTTCTACTTCCTGTTTTATCAGTTTCTAATAATATAGTCTCTAGAAATGTACCTTTTAAACCAGGACTCTGGACTGGAATATGAGCTAAAAAGAGTGGAAATCATTTAGTGTGTAAGAGATAAGGCATTGTTTGTAAGACAGGGTTCAGGGGAAGTAGGTACCTGTGTTTTCAGATTCTGGAAGGGATCCTAGAGTTCCTGAGGTCATTGTACCTGCCTCCTGGAGACTCTTGTCTCATTCATCCCAGAAACAGTAAGAATTGTTTTTCTAAACAGAACAAACTGAAACAAAGCACCAACCATGGTGCTATGGCTAACATGGCCCCCCACCAAAAGTTTACCCTCCCTAATGCTTGTTCTATTCTTCTGTGCATTTTTTTTTGGTGTACAGTAGGCACTAAAATGTCATGATCCACATGGACCATGGGTGCCACTGGCAACCTGTGATAAAGATTTTAGTTGCAGGGTGAGGGAAAAAGAAAACGCTTCTATATCTGTCCACAACCTGAAATGAATGTTTATAAAACAGTTAGTAAAAGACAGAGAAGTCTGGCATACCACTGTCCATGGGATTGCAAAGTGCTGGACATGACTTAGCAAATGAACAACAACACCTGATTGAAGAATGCTGAAGAAAAGGTGGCATCTTTTGTTTATCCAGAGGATATTTACACCGAAGGATGTACTTTAAATCCTCCAAAGGAGAATCATTAACTTTTAGTCCTCAGATTCTTTTCCTACCTCTTACACTGCTCAGCACAGCTCCCCTAACCCTCACAGTGGATATCATTACTTTATTAATCCTCTAAAAGCATTTTTTATAGCATTTTCATACTAAGTCAGGTTTACATAATTATATGTTAATATATGTTTTTTTTTTTTTTTAATTGACTGTGAGCTCCACAAGAGCAGGAAATGCATTTGTCTTCTTTGGTGCTTTTTCTCAAGGATCCACTTAACACATGGTATATAATAGGTGCGTAATAACTCTCTCTGCAATCAATCAGGGAATCCACATATCTTGTTTCACTTAACAGGTTTATTGTTAACATTCATACATACATATCACTTCTTTCTCAATATACCTGAACATAAACCAATCACCAAGACCAATTGACTCCATCTCTTCAATATGTCTAAAATTCATACTCCTCTTAATCTTCTTCTTACCTCATCTTTTGTTATATATAGTATGTTTATACTTGAAGTACTAAGAAAACCGTTCTCTAATTCCCCACTTTTGTTGTTTTTTAGTCACTAAGTCGGGTCTGACTCTTTTGCAACCCTGTGGACTATAGCCTGATAGGTTCTTCTGTCCATGGGATTTCCCAGGGAAGAATAGACTAAAGTGGGTTGCCATTTCCTTCTCCAGGGGATCTTCCTGACTCAGAGCTCAAGCCTGCATTTCCTGGATTGCAGGCTGATTCTTTACGCTGAGCCACCAGGGAAGCCCTCCTCACCCTCTAGCTTTCCCAGATTCAACTCAATCCTGAATAAGTCACAACACATAGCACTCATCTGCTTAAATTCCTTAACACTGCCCATAAATTTTAATCAAGATGATGGTAAGCATAGCAACCAAATCAAGGAAGACCTGAGGATGTCTGAAAAATTTCTTGAGTCAAACTAATTGACTAAGACCATGTCTTTCTAAATGACCTGTCTTGGCTCTTTTTCACATTTGCCTGAACAAGTTTTAAAAATTCCCTTTTTTTTTTTTTTTGGCCTGGATACTATTTCATATTATGTCACTTTGAGGATTTTAAGCAATTTATTTCAAAGTCTCATTCATTTTGCTTAATTATCTCTAATTTTGAGGGGCATGAAGTATATTGTTTACTGGATTTATAGATTGTCTTTCATGGGTTTGAAAGTAAAATTTGATTTTAGAGTAGTTTAGCTTTAGAGAAAAATTGATTAGAAAATACAGAGAGCTTTTATGGAGGCTACACCCAATTTCCTTTCTTATTAACATCTTACATTAATATAGTACAGTTGTCACAACTAATGAACAGATATTGATGCAGTATTATTCAGCAGAGTCTATACCTTATCTAGATTTTCTTGGTTTTGACACAATGTCTTTTTTCTCTTCTAGGATCCCAGTTACTATTCTTAATAACCATATTACACTACTCATTATCACATGGATCATTCTAGTTTCTTCCTTTGCTTCTTTGTAGCATCTCCAATATTATGAAATTTGGATCTCAACTGCCATCATATTTTAACTTAATTGTTTAGCTTCAGGATACATGTACAGTGGTTTCAGAATTGTTAACCATACGGCAGAAAGAAGTAACTTTATCTAATTAGAATACAGTGCTTATGTACAGTTCCTTTGGCCTTAAGTATTAAAGACTCCACTTATTTCCGAAATTACTTAGTTCAGCGTCTTTCCCCCACCACCCACTACTTAGATCATTTGTCACATGCAGTAGTCCATCCTGAGGCCCCACAAACACTTAAATGATATTTAAAATTTTGTATACATTAAATGTCACTCCTTGTGCCACCAAGGTCTATGGGTAATGGCAAATGCATGTTGTTATGCCTCCCTCATTACAATATTATACATCATGACCTCATTGCCCAAAAAAATGCCCTGTGGTTCACTTACCCTCTCTCTCCTTTGAGCCCTGGAAATTACCAATCTGTTTACCATTTCTACAACACAATAATCATTACTAGCTAATATCAAGATTGCCAGGAGAAATACCAATAATCTCAGATACGCAGATGACACCACCCTCATGGCAGAAAGTGAAGAAGAACTAAAGAGCCTCTTGATGAAAGTAAAAGAGGAGAGTGAAAAAGTTGGCTTAAAGCTCAACATTCAGAAAACTAAGATCATGGCATCCAGTCCATCACTTCACAGAAAATAGATGCGGAAACAGTGGCAGACTATTTTTGGGGCTCCAAAATCACTGTAGCCATGAAATTAAAAGATGCTTACTCCTTGGAGGAAAAGTTATGACCAACCTAGACAGTATATTAAAAAGCAGAGACATTACTTTGCCAACAAAGGTCCATCTAGTCAAGGCTATGGTTTTTCTAGTAGTCATGTATGGTTGTGAGAGTTGGACTATAAAGAAAGCTGAGCACCGAAGAATTGATGCTTTTGAACTGTGATGTTGGAGAAGACTCTTAATCCCTTGGACTGCAAGGAGATCCAACCAGTCCATCCTAAAGGAAATCAATCCTGAATATTCATTGGAAGGACTGATGTTGAAGCTGAAACTCCAATCCTTTGGCCACCTGATGTGGAAAATTGACTCACTGGAAGAGACCCTGATGCTGGGAAAGATTGAAGGCAGGAGGAGAAGGGGACGATAGAGGATGAGATGGTTGGATGGCATCACTGACGTGATGGACATGAGTTTGAGTAAACTCTGGGAGTTGGTGATGAACAGGGAGGCCTGGCGTGCTACAGTCCATGGGGTTGCAAAGTGTGATGACTGAGCGACTGACCTGATACTGATACTGAACTGAGCTCATATTTTGAATTAAAATTTTATTGACATGTCACTACTCTAGTATTCATAGCATTAAGAATTTAAGAATTTTATTTAACCTTTATTTATTTCATTCTTTAAAAGCAACTCATCAATGATGGAGATTTTTATGTTGAAGTTCTTTATTTCTTGTAAGAATGTTATAGAATCAGAATTTCAAATTTCCTATCTCAAAATTTCAGAATGAAAAGTCCCCAAATCGTATATCATATTAATGTCCATGAGAAATCATATTCCATTTAGACAAATAAAGGATATAAAGAGTATGAGGAAAGTTTGGGTAGTTTTTTGAATCAAAGTGAGAACTAGCATAAATTACACATATTAATAAGATTTTTATAAGTGTGAATTTAAAAGGTCTAACATTTTAAACACAAGCTTGTCAAAATAATTTCTATCCACTCCTAATCATTTTTGGTAGTTGAAAGATTGTTGAGATTTACTCATTTACAATCAAATCTACTAAGTTCTTAAAAAAAAAAAAAAACACCCACTATTTAAAGCTTCTTATCACCATTAATCAAAATCTGTTGTGTACAAAAAGTTAGTGATATCATTAAATGTGCCAGCTGAGTGTGTCTATTTAGTATTGCCAACGTACTATATAATGACTGCAGAATTAATCTAGCAGCTATAATGTCATTGCTCATGTACCATATTGTCAGTATTTTAAAATGATTCTATTAAAATTTTTAATAACAAACATTATGTTAATAACATAAAAACAATTTCATATTCATAGCCTTTAAATTTTTCTATAAAGGTGATTTAACCATTTTATTTCTTGTGTGCAAGATATTTTTCTCATTCAGAAAACATGTGGTTTTGATTCCTATACCTAGGGACAGATAAAAAGAGAAAATATGCACAAATTATTAACAGGAAGTGGTGAATATTTGAGTGGAGTTGAGTTAAGGCAAAAGAAGGTTAAGGAAAAAAATACAAATAGAATTTTATTTATTTAGCACAAAGACAATGCAAGCTTGCGTGGCTGGGCTAATGACAGACACTGATAGAATTAGGAGGTAGATCTGATTTGGCAGTGAAAACAGGAAGAGAGAATAAAAGATGTTGGAGATGACCAGTTTGTTCATTAAACTGAACTACTACATCAAACTAAAAACTGCTGTTACCTCAAACCAAAAAGCCTATGAACAGCGGAAGAAACACTCAGCAAATGAGAAGGCAACTTATGCAATGGGAGAAGACGTTTGTAAACCACTTATTAGATAAGGAGCTCATATCCAAAATGTATAAACTCACACAACATCAACAACAACAAACACCCAAGCTATCTGATTTAAAAACAGGCAGAACTAAACAGACATTCTTTTTTTTCCCAAAGAAGACATAGAAATGGCCAACAGATACATGAAAGAGGCTCAGCATCACTAATCAGGGAAATGCAAATCAAAACCACAATGATAAATCACTTAACACTTGTTAGGATGGCTATCCATAAGAAGACAAAAGATAAGTATTGGCAAGGATGTGTACATGCTGGGAAAAATGTACAATGTACATTGTTGGTGGGAGTATAAACTGGTTTAACCAATATGGAAAACAATATGAGGTTCCTCAAAAGAGCTAAAAGTGAAACTATCGTATAATCCAACAACTTCACTTCTGGGTACATATTCAGAGCAAAAAAAAAAAACCAGGATATCAAAAAATACCTGCAACTCTCATGTTTGCTGTAGCATTGTTCATGATAGCCAAGACAGGGAAGCAATCTGAATATCCATCAGCAGATGAAAGGATAATGTGATGCATCTATACAATGGAAAATGATCCTTGAGAAAGAAAGAAATCTCAGTGTTTGTAATAATGTACCTTGAGGGTATTATGCTTGGTGAGATAAGCCAGACAAAGAAAGACAAATACTATATCACTTACAGTGGAATCTAAAAAGTGAAACCATAAAGACAGACAGGACAATGGTAGTTACCAGGGGATAGGCATTGGGAGGGGAGAAGGAAATGGCAACCCACTCCAGTATTCTTGCCTGGAGAATCCCAGGGACAGAGAAGCCTGGTGGGCTGTCGTCTATGGGGTCACACAGAGTGGGATACAACTGAAGCGACTTAGCAGCAGCAGCAGCATCAGGAGCAGCAGCAGCAGGCATTGGGAGAATTGGGAAGATGTTAAGGGTCCAAACTTTCAGCCAGATAAGTAAATTCTGGAGCTCAAATCCACAGTGCAGTGATTATAGACAACAATGCTATATTTTAAAATGTGGAAACCATGTCAGATTTCATTTTCTTGGGCTCCAAAATCCATGTGGATGGTGGCTGCAACCATGAAATTAAAAGCTGCTTGCTCCTTGGAAGAATAGCTATGACAAACCTAGACAGTGTATTAAAAAGCAGAGACATCATGTTGCCAACAGAGATCCATATAGTTAAACCTATGGTTTTCCAGTAGTCAGGTACTGGTGTGAGAGTTGGACCATAAAGAAGGCTGAGCAGTGAAGAATTGACTCTTTTGAATTGTACTGGAGAAGACTATTGAGAGTCCCTTGGACAGCAAGGCGATCAAACCAGTCAATCCTAAAGGAAATCTACCCTGAATATTCACTGGAAGGACTGATGTTGAAGCTGAAGCTCCAATATTTTGGCCACCTGATGCGAAGAGTTGACCCACTGGAAAAGACCCTGATGCTGGGATAAATTGAGGGCAAGAGGAGAAGGGGACGACAGGATAAGATGGATGGATGGCATCATTGACTCAATGGACATGAGTATGAGCAAACTCAGAAAGATAGTGATGGACAGAGAAAGCTGGCATGCTGCAGTTAATGGGGTAACAAAGAGTTGGACATGACTTAGTGTCTGAACAACAACAGCAACTATATTGTAAATATCAAACTTGCTAAGAGACCAGATCTTAAACATCTTAATCACAAAAAAGGAAATGATAATTATGTGACACAATAGAGGTGTTAGCTTCAGCTGTGATGGTAATCAAATTGCCATATACAAATATATCAAAGCATCACAGTACACACCTTAATTTTACACAATGTTATATGTAAATTATGTCTTAGTAAAACGTATAATTTTGGCGTAGATAAATTTGTTCTGATTCTTTATTCTTCTGATGGGTTTCCACTTTCTTCTTCTGAAGCTCAAATTCAAGGGAGTCAGAGAATTAATTTGCTCTGATTTTGTGATCAGAAGTGGATTTTCTTTCTAGAACCCTTTTTAAGAGGCTGTATTATATTCAGTATATAATAAAAAAAAAACCTTTCCACTCCACTTCCTTTAAAGTAAATTGTATTTTCATCCAAAATATTTGTTGCATCTCTCTGAAAGAGGATTTATATATTTGTGCATTGCTGATATCAAGCTTGGGCATGTGATTTACTTTAACCAATGAAACATGTGTGGAAATGATATGCTCTGCTTTCAAGGGGTTTTAGTGTCATTTCATGATTTCACTACATCTTCTTCTGAATTCCAGCTTTATCCTTTAGCCTGGATCCAAGACATAAGAGTATATGGATGAGAGCCCTAAGAGACCCCAAAATGGACATGGGACATGAGGGAAAAACCTTCTTGTTACAAGCCGTTGAGATTTAGGTTGTTATTGCATCCTGTGTTAGCCTAAGGTGGCTGATACAGCCTCCAACACAGAAGTTCTCCTTTGTTGTTTCAAAGAATGGGCCTTAGGGATATGTTAAGGCAAAGATCTTGGGGCTAATGTAAAAAGTCAAAACGCTGTGCTCTCTCAATTATGAGTGGGAAGGTTGCTTCTGACATTTTGAATTAGGCAATTGTTTGAGCCTTACAAGGTATTTAGCATCTCTGATCTCTAAAGTGATTTCTGTTATCACCAAAATCTCCCATTAAGGCAGCTTTTTTACCAGCTGAGCCAAAAGGGAATCTCCCATACTAGATGATAACACCCCAGTCATTAAAAAACAAAAACAAACAAAACTCCCTAAATATCTGGTGGCTACCTGGGCAGTATACTGCCCCCACTAGACTAACTGATGTCTACAAACTAGGAACTGAGAATGTGTAAATGGTAAGGATCTCATCTCAACAGGTGGCCCTGGAGAACCAGAAAGGGATTCTTTGCATCTCCTCCAGTTCTGAACAAATACTGTTGCCTGAGCAATTCTTCTTAAAAAAACGGAACGAACTAAGATCATTTTGAATTCTGATCTACTCCAAAGGGCCCACAGTTTCCTCATCTTCAACCCACAGGCGGTTTATAAACAGAAGAATTTCCTAAGTTTCAGGATAAAAAATGTGAGACACATACTGGTGCCTCTTAGTTCAGTGTATAAATACACTTTCTCTGGGGAATTTCAGCTTCATGTAAAATTCTCTTTTTCTATTGTCCAGTCTAAAAAAAAAAATAGTAAATGGCTGTTAGAAAGGTCCAGATTGTGGGAGGTATTTAGTGAACCTGCACCAATAGAAACATACGTAATTTCTCATCCATCTGTTCTGGATTTGAATGCTAACCTTGGGCAGTTAACACAGTTCCCTAAGTCTTTGCTCTAAGATCACAGAGAGAACAGACAGGCAGCTATGCACAGAGAGTGTCTAAAGTGTTGCCTTTTCTCTGTGGGGCTCATACCAGAGTCTGTGTGTTGTTGCAGCTGGGCTGCTCCCTTCTCTGCTAATTGGATCATCCGTGGTAACAAGTGCCAGGCTTATCCTTAGGCGATGTAAAGCACAGAGGCTCAAAGAAGAAAAAGGAATAATCTGTAGTGAGAGAAAGCTGGCAGGAAGACAGGCACAGACATCCCTTATCTCAAATGTTGAGCAGTGGAAGATGTCAGACCTAAGGGATTTAGGTCTTGAACATCAGCGACTTCTTATTACAATTGTTTAGGATTCTCTGTCAATGGTTTAGAAAGGACAAGAGAGCCCACAGACCATCAGATAAAGCAAGATCAAAAGAGGAGGGAGGAGTAACAGAACTGTAATCCACTTCCCACTTTGCTCTTTTAAGCTTTCACCTACTCCAGCAAGGTTGTGCTAAATACTTCAGGATGTCTGAACATGACTCAAAGCACTCATTAGGTTAGTCATGCCAGCCTGCTAGTCCTGTAAGTCCACTTGGGTTTATTTCTGGTTGCTTCACACAGTAGATTATTTGTCCAATTTAGGTTGTGATTTCCTGGGAAAGAGAACGTTCACTCTCCATCAGCAGCAGTATAAGTGATAACTTCATTGATATAAGCCTTGTCTCTCCACCAAGTTTGTTCAGTTTACTTAGGGCAAGGTCTTGGTCATTTTTCCTTCATCTCCCTCCCACAACTTAGCATGGTGACAGAATCCTTGCAGACTAAAATAATAATGTATAATGAATCACATTCTAAGTATGTATTTCTTATGATCAGTAATGCCCCAAAGTCTTTCATTTTCCTGAGGTAGCAAGTATATTAAGATTGATCTGAAGTTGCCATGTCCCTTTCTTTCCTGAACCATATTATTAGTCTTTATCCAGAATGGGTTCCTAGTAAGAAAATTTTTTTTTTTTCATAGTAAGAAAATTTGATACATGTTAACTTTCTGAAAGCATTTGTCATATTATAAAAGATAGAGAACTTCCCTGGTGGTCTAGTGGCTAAGAATCCACCTTGCAATGCAGGGCACATGGGTTGGATCCCTGGTCCAGGAAGATTCCACATGCTGTGGGATGACAAAGCCCCTGTTCCGTGACTACTGAAGCCCACCCGCTTAGAGCCTGTGCCCCACACGAGAGGCCACTGCAGTGAGAAGCCCCTCACGGCAACCAGAGAGCAGCCCCTCCCCCGCTGCAACTAGAGAACGTTCATGCAAAGCAACAAAGAGCCAGTGCAGCCAAAAAGAAAGAAAGAAAGAAATCTTTAAAAAAAAAAAAGACAGATATTTCAGAGACTCCTAAGACATAATGTGAGAAAGAATTCTCTGATTCTTTCTTAACTACAGAATGTCTATAGTTCTACCTTGTTTAACATATAGAAACTCTTTACATATACATGTATGTCCTTGAAGGGGGAATAAAGCAGCTGGAATTTGTCCTTTATTTTCACGTTGCTCTGCTCTTCATTGCCTTTTATATTGTGTGTGTGTGTGTGTGTGTGTGTGTGTGTTGATCAGAATCTGATTAACTTCCCTTCAGCACACTCTTTTACAGGTTTTGGCTGGGGTTGATGGGGGTTTTAAGAGCAGCAGTTTGTGTGTCTGTGAAAGTTGCTCAGTTGTGTCCGACTCTGCGACCCCATGGTCCATGGTCTATACAGTCCATGGAATTCTCCAAGCCAGAATACTGGAGTGGGCAGCCTTTCCCTTCTCCAAGGGATCTTCCCAACCCAGGGATTGAACCCTGGTGTCCCGCATTGCAGGCGGATTCTTTCCCAACTGAGCTATCAGGGAAGTTTGAAAATTCTTTGCAAATATTCCTTGACTTAGTAGAAACTACTTCTGGTTAGATTCCTGGGAACAACTAAAGGTCAAGGTCTACTAACTCTTGGAGACTCTAAATGTGTTGAATATTCCTCTTGGAAAAACTGAAATAGTTTCCAAATTTTAAAGCTTTTATCAGGCTTTTCCACATATCATACTTCTTTTTGAATCCACATTTCCTTGAAGGCAAGCCAAGGATATTTATAGATAAATTCAATACTCTTTGCTGCTCAGGTTCTGTTCCATTCTTAATAGCTGCTCTAAAGACTCATTTTGGAAGATAATGTGCAACACAGAAATAACAAGTTTTGAGGATATAAAAGCCTGGATTCATATTTTTATGTTTTCTTAATATCTAAAGCTAGGTTAATAATGTCTTTATTGCAGAATTATTGTGAAGGCTAAAGCTAGTCTATAAATATTTTAGAACTTCAAGAAGTGGAAATGTCATTATTTGTCTTGATACCATTATTTATAAATTTTCACATTATAATAAAATATAGGTCACCACCTGGGCTTCTGACAAGCTGCACGGTGCTGCCAGTATATATACATACGAGGCTTCCCCGGTGGCACAAAGGTAAAGAATCTACCTGCCAATGTAGAAGAGATGTGGGTTTGATCCCTGAGTGCGGAAGATCTCTGGGAGTAAGAAATGGCAACCCACACCAATATTCTTGCTGGGATAGTCCCATGGACAGAGGAGCCTGGCAGGCTACAGTCCATGGGTCGCAAAGAGTCAGACACAACTGAGCACATACATGTACATATGGGTCACCAAGAAAGAACTATTCACTACATATGACAATAGCATGTCTAAGGGAAAGAGGCGAGACTGCAGAGCTTCAGCTGTGGTGTCTCTTTGGAAGGATATTTTGTTTCAGTACCCTTTCTTTTCATCTAGATTTCTTTATTTTTCATGCGAAGATTTCAATACTCCACCAAATACCCCATGAGGTTACTATGAGGTCAAAATGAGATCTATAGATACAAAAATGTTTCAAACAGTTCAAAGCAATGTGCATATAGAAGCTTTTCTTTCCATAATGTGACCCCAATCACTGTGCATTCAATGAGCATCTATACCATGGTTCTTAGTTTTCCTCATCCCCTAACGGCGGTAGCCTCATTTAGGAGGTGACCGGAAAAAGCTTGGGTTAGGCCAGAGGCAGTGTTGACACAACTAGGGCATGTTTAGAGCCCTCACTTGAGGAAGGGAGGCTATTAGTCATTCTGCCAATCCCTCATCAGTTGGGAACTCCTGGATGGCCTCTGACTCCTTTCATAATTTCCTTGGGTATGGTTCCACCAGAAAGCTGAACCTGGACAATCAGAGACTCTTCATGCCTTCCCTGTCCTTGAAATGTACCCTCTGCCTACAGTTCCCACAGTGGAAGCTGTTCCAAGGACACAGACTTGAGAGAGTAAGGTGTTA
This sequence comes from Bos taurus, assembly GCF_002263795.3. Lineage (NCBI taxonomy): Eukaryota > Metazoa > Chordata > Mammalia > Artiodactyla > Bovidae > Bos > Bos taurus. The sequence continues at coordinate 31,306,205 of NC_037356.1, read as the reverse complement.
CTGAGACCATCTGGACAGCATATGTGTGACTGAATCCAGTTAAAGCCTCTTTATGGGTGTATGATTCTGGCAGGCGGGTGTGGAGATCTATTCATCTTGGGTCTGTCCAAGACAAGCCCTGAATATAAATTCCTTTGCTTATTAGACCTGCCACCTACCAGTCTGGAGTGCCTGTCTCTTTCCTTGGTCTCCTTCTCCACTAGTTATCAGTTCAGTTCAGTTCATTCGCTCAGTCGTGTCCGACTCTTTGAGATCCCATGAATTGCAGCACGCCAGGCCTCCCTGTCCATCACCAACTCCCAGAGTTCACTTAAACTCACATCCATCGAGTCAGTGATGCCATCCAGCCATCTCATCCTCTGTCGTCCCCTTCTCCTCCTGCCCCCAATCCCTCCCAGCATCAGAGTCTTTTCCAATGAGTCAGCTCTTTGCATGAGGTGGCCAAAGTACTGGAGTTTCAGCTTTAGCATCATTCCTTCCAAAGAAATCCCAGGGCTGATCTCCTTAAGAATGGACTGGTTGGATCTGCTTGCAGTCCAAGGGACTCTCAAGAGTCTTCTCCAACACCACAGTTCAAAAGCATCAAGTTATATGGGAGCCCAATTGTGAACCAACAACTTACTGACCTCAGACTGCTGAATTTTTATAATCTTTTTGGCCTGATTTTGCATTTTTCCCTGTCATTTCCCCCCCCAAATTTTTTTATAACAAGGCACACAAAGAAAATGATAATATTTTTATTTTAATGCTGTTTATGATTTCTAATCATCTGATAATCTATGGTAGAAGATAAAGCTTCTCTTATTATGAATAAGGTAGTAGAGATCAGAGGACTTTCCTAGGATTTCTGAGTTCTTCACTTCTTGCATGTCTCTGTTCTTAGTAATAATAATAGTTGATACTTGTCAAATGCATGCTATATGTCAAACACTATATTAAGTGTTACATGCATATATTTAATCTTGTTTAATCTTCACAATACAGAGAGGCAAGCACAATTAATATCCCAACCATGACAGATAAAGAAACTGACATTTTTGAAGATTTATTTTGTCCAAGGTCAAATAAAGAGTTTGAGAATTTATACCAAGTTTATCTGACTCCACAGCTCGTGCTTTTTACCATGTACTTTTGTTGAGGAATACCAATTATTATTATTTTTAAAATTATGGGCATGTGATAAAGCCAGTAATCATATAAGGAAAATGCCAGTTGCTGGAAAGCTGAGAAGAAGGTTAGGTGGAAAGCAGTGAACACCAAGAGAGCACCCAAAAGGAACATCCACATAATGAAACTAGATTGACAAGGAGAAAAATGCATGATCAGTCTTAGGGAGGAGGAAAAACCAGCAAAGATTATTCTGTAAGTACCAATGCTACAGCTCTGAGGCACCTTGGTAAAGAGGAGCCTTCTTCTTGCTCTGGTCTGAACAAGTTAAGACAAAAGTCAGGCACAAGAAAAATAAAAATATCACCTCTATTGCTGACAAAAAGTTTGTCTTTCAAGTTTTTTTTGCTTCAGGGCACATATAGAAAATGATAATATTTTTATGGAAACTGGGATAAACAGACGAGGCTTCTTACAGCTAGTAATGAATGGTATGGAGAACTGGCATCCATAAAATCTCACCCAGCCACTCTGAGTCCCAGAAAGAAGGATATTATGGCATTTCTGAGGCTGTTCATAGAACATTAGTCTCGAAGCTCTATCATAAAGTCTAAATGGAAGGATATGCCTTAGAGTCAGAGCTAAAAGAGCCTAGTAACTAAATTCTGGAAATAAACAATCACCGTTCCCATTCAGAGCACTAGATGAGGCAAAGCATTCCCCTTCTGCAAAGCAAAGAATGACTCACTAGGGGGAGAGTTTAATTTCTGTTTCCTTTAGGCAGCTGGTCCTCAAAGGGAGTAAGAGAGGAGCTGAACCAAGCATGCCTAAAGTGTTTTTCCTGAATTCATCGCTCAGTTTCAGCCATTTCTTCTCTCTAGTCAGAGTAAATAAGGGGCAAAGAGAAGCCAGGGGTTAGATCAAATGAGCTCCCTCTACAAGGATAGTACATTGTGAGTGATGGAAAAGTCTTCCCCAACTCATGGTTAACAGTCACAGGAATAACAGTACAGGTACAATCAGAGAGTAACTCTCCACATAGGTAGGAACTGTATCATTAGTGGCGGTATTGGTGGTAGGAGGCTAGGGGCTTCTATCTGGGCAGATTTGGGCTCTAAATAGGAAAACAGATGCTACGAGAAAGCCATGCATGTGTGTGTGGAGAGAGAAGGAGACAGAGAGAGAAGCAGGAGAGGGAGAATGGGAAGCTATTTGGACTATTTAACCCATTTTTTGCCTTGGCAGCATTTTAATTTTTTTTTAGTTGAATGCAGTCAATTCTTATATTGCCATAGTTAGATGAGTAGATCTAGATAATTACTTAATAAGAATAATTTAATTATAATAATTATGATTTGAACAGTGTTTGCTTTTAAGCGAAAGTCTTTATCAAAAACTTGTTTCTGTGTAATGATGTAATCAAAATGCCAGTGTATTCTAATAAAGCAGTCTCTGAAAATGAGGAGAAGCAAAATTGCTTTCGGAAAGGGTTTACACTCTATAGCTCACACCCCAAAGTCAGAAAGTTACAGGAATAGCTGGCTGTTGATATAAAGAATTTGGCCATGAAAAGGTGAGTCACCACTGAAGACAGGGATCGTTCATCCTTTGCTAAGATTATGCTCACATCCCAAATCGCCATGTTTGTATTCAGGATCTTATTCTGCAGATTGGAATACATAGAAAATTAACCTAATCTTTCCCAGCAGACCTGCCGGGGACCAAGCTTTCACTTAAAGGCGTACTGACATTTCTAAGGCAAGTAAGCATTTTCTTTTCTTTTGATTTCATAAAGGCCTTCCTGTGTATGTAGTGATAAACACAACTTGTCACTTCCCACAATGAATAGCAAATCAGTGACTCTCTATTATCACCTCACCCAATCGCAAGCACAGCACTGTTGAAGACCCACAGTTTCTAGGAACCCATAAATCCTCTTGCTCTGGGTATAGGTTGTCTCCTACTACTTTCTAAACATGGCACCCACTTTCCAAACTCTAGGCTGAAGAATGTGGCCAGACTTTCTCTAAAAGGTGATTTTCATAAATAAGCACACATAGTGAACTTGGGAAAACCGAGAATCATCATGAAACATGATTGGACATCAGAAAATCAGTCAGAATAGAGCAGTTAATGAATGGAGTCAAATAGTTTTTCAGGTCCCTGGGTGCATTTATGTGGGAAATTCACATTCATATGCTGATTCTCCGTGAAAGGAAAGTAAGAATCAGAGAACAGACCAATCAGGAACTGTAACAACACAATCTTCAAGACATCCCTCCAAAATCTTCATTTGGAAAATTCCCATGAACAGTTTTAATGTTTCATTGGCATAGGGGACATATACGCATACATATACAACAGCATGAAGCGAAAGTGAAAGTGAAGTCGTCAGTCGTGTCCGACTCTTAGCAGCCCACCAGGCTCCTCCGTCCATGGGATTTTCCAGGCAAGAGTACTGGAGTGGGGTGCCATTGCCTTCTCCGATAATAGCATGACCTGAGTATAAATCCAGTCCAGTATGATCTTGTTTCCAGCAAAAATTTTTGTAAGGCTCAGAAACTCCGGTCATTATCTGACCATTACAGAGCCAATTCCACCAGGGATCACTAAAGACTTTCAAGGCATTTTTTTTTTTTTTCCTCCCCAAGCCATGTAGATAAAGAAGCATTTCTAGAAGGATGGAAGGATGTCGACATTTACCTTTCAAGCTTGAATATTTCCTTGTTTTTACCCCCAAGTAAGCCTCAAAGCTTAGTTGTCTTTTTAACTGCAATACCAAGAGACTTCTGAGAAGAGAGGAAACAGTGGCAACAGCTGAAATAGAAACCTATGGAGTGAAAGATTGTTCAGAACTAAAACCTTCACTTTGAGCAAATGAGCATCTCAGTGATTCAAGCCAGACTTTCACCAGCAGTTTCTACTTCCTCTCTTTATACCCCAAATCTTTTGGAGAAAATAGTCTTGAATTTTTACTCCCCTAGCGACTTCCCTGGCATTCTACTGGTTGACTCTGCACGTCCACTGCAGGGGACTCGGGTTTGATCCTTGGTCATGGAACTAAGATCCCCCCAAAATTCAATTCTTTAGCTGCTGGAATGCTCATCAGGGTCTCATCGTTAATCATCAGGTAAAGAAATCTACTTAAAGTTCAAGGGTCGAATTTCCTTCAGATGTGTCCAGTGAAATGAGTTAAGAGATACATGGTCTGTTACTATAAAGCACTCTAGAGTTTACAGAAATTTGACTTTAAATAAAAATGGGCTCAATGTTAAATCTCTATTGCTATCACATCCCCTCATTTGCATTTCTTTGCTGGAAAAAAAGCGTTGAAGTCTACATTCTGCATAGTGCCCTGGAATTATATCTGCTCCTACTCCAGCCCATTTTACATATGCAACATTACTTATCCATCCACCACATCATCTTTTATTTACTTATAGTGATTATACCCAATTGCAGAGGCATTTGAATTCCTATTGAAGTTTTAGGGTGGAGGATCACCAAAATTTGGGTAAACCAATTAAGTTCATGTGAATACAACATCCAGGGGAAAATTAAAAAAAAAAAAAAAAGAATTACATGTATTTTCTTGGCTGCATCACGTCTTACTTGCGGCACACCAGAATTTCATTGCAGCATTTGGGGTCTTTGCTGGCAATGTGCGATCTGGCTTAGTTGCCCCGGGGCATGTGGGTTCTCAGTTTCCTCACCAGGTATCAAACCTGCATCCTTAGCTTTGGAATGTGGATTTTTAACCACTGGACCACCAGGGAAGTCCTCGGATAAAATTTTTAAATGGATTTTGTGGCAAGGTAGGGAGGTGAGGGGGGGAGTGGTTTTGAACTACTGGATGAATAGTTAATCCTTTGAGCTTTGAGGAATTAATGTACATCACAGTGCTTCTAAGGAGGGCAGTCTGGAGTGGCAAGGTACCAGGGATCCAGGGGAAATAGAGAAATCCTTACCTTTACCAGGTTTGTTCCAAAATACACTAGTTCTACCAAATGATCATATAAATTGCAGGCTTCTGGGTACATCAATCTGAGAGTTACTTGATTAAACTAAATTCAATGAGTTCCTTTAATACCACAATTATCAGAGTCTTTAGCATACTAAGGTGTACTATGAATCTCCAGACAATATAATATTCAGTATTTCTCAAACATACTTGGATTTAAGTCTCCCTTTTAAAATGTCTATCAAAACTAGCATTCTGCAGAATATAATTTAGTAAGAGCTATAAAAGGAAGGCGGGGAAATGGAGAATAGAAGGAATAACAATAACAGATGCTATTTGTACAGTGCCTCACAGTTTATAAAGTGCTCCCCCATTATTATCCCTTCTGATCCTCAGGCCAAACAATTTTATAGGAAAAAATAGCTCAAGGATTTTAAGTGCTTTTCCAAAATATATACAGTGATAAAAAAGGATGAGTTTTGACTTGGCTTTGGGTCTTCTAGTTTAGTTCAAATATCCTTTTCACTATATTATGCTTTAGTGGAGACATATTTTTTGTTTCTATTTTTGCCAAGGGATAGTCCTAAATCATATTTCTCAATGGCAGGATAAGTAGGACTTTCTGTACCTGAGCAAGTTCCACAAGTTATGCGTCCCCAGCCTCCATCTACTCCTTCCCATGAACTGGCCCTTTGATTTTGCCACCTTGCCAGGTACTCAAGCAGAAATACATGACTCGAAATGAAAAGGTTTTAATAAAGAGAATTTTTACAAAGATGGAGAGAGGAATATGGGAAAGCAAAGATGATGGTTAATCTCCTAGGGCTTGCTATAGCTAGGAGCTGGTATCACAATGCCTGAAAAGGCAAGGGGGTGAACAGTTGTGGACTTTTGGGCAAAGGGGTGCTGTAATAGAGAGGACTTCCTTGCAAAAAGAAGTAGCCAAGTTGCAGTATACTAACACACATCAATGGAATCTAGAAAAATGATACAGATGAACCTATTTGCAGGGCAGGAATAGAGACACAGAGAACAGACCTGCACACAGGGGAAAAGGGGAGAGTGGGGCAAATTGAGAGAGAGGCACTGACATAAATATACCTTGTTGTTGTTTAGTTGCTAAGTCATGTCTGATTCTTTACCACCCTATAGACTGTACCCACCAGGCTCCTCTGTCCATGGGATTTCCCAGGCAAGAACACTGGAGTGGGTTGCCATTTCCTTCTCCAGGGGGTCTTCTTGATCCAGGGATCGAATCGGCGTCTCCTCCATTGCAAGGGGATTCTTTACCGCAGAGCCACCAGGGAAGTACTTATGCTACCATGGGTAAAATAGATAGCTAGTGGGAAGCTGACATACAGCACAGGGGGCTCAGCTCTATGCTTTGTGGTGAATTAGAGGGGTAGGATCGGGGGAGAGGTGGGAGGAAGCCTCAAAAGGGAGAGGATATATGTATACATACAGCTGATTCAGTTTGTTGTACAGTAGAAACTAGCAGAAACTAACACAGCATCCTAAAGCAATTATATTCCAATGATAATAATAAAAACAGAATGAAGAGAACAGAGGAAAAAAAATACTCTGATTTCATTCTCCTCCCACTTTCAGTCTCTTGATAGTCCCTGCTGCTGCTGCTGCTGCTAAGTCGCTTCAGTCGTATCTGACTCTGTGCAACCCCATAGACGGCAGCCCACCAGGCTCCCCTGTCCCTGGGATTCTCCAGGTAAGAACACTAAAGTTAGCCAAAATTAACAAGCCACAGGAAAACAGTCCAGTTGATGAAGCCCACAAAAGCCCAAAGGTTGCAGAGCAGAGGGTAGAGGAGAATGCAACCTGAGCCTGAGGGCACAGAGACTATCCGGCACCCCAGGGGGTCAAGGAGTCAGTCTCTGCCCACAAGGCCAAAAGGGTGGGCTTTGAGGATTGAGGCTTCCCTGATAGCTCAGTTGGAAAAGAATCCACCTGCAATGCAGGAGACCCCGGTTAGATTCCTGGGTCAGGAAGATCTTCTGGAGAAGGAAAAGGCTACCCACTCCAGTATTCTTGGGCTTTCCTTGTGTTTCAGCTGGTAAAGAATCTGCCTGCAATGCGGGAGACCTGGGTTTGATCCGTTAGTTGGGAAGATACCCTGGAAAAGAAACTGGCAACCCACTCCAGTATCATTGCCTGGGAAATCACATGGACAGAAGAGCCTGGCAGGCTGCAGTCCGTGGGGTTGCAAAGAGCTGGACTTGACTGAGTGACTAAGCACGCAGGCCACGCTAAGTGGGGGAGAAAATCCTTAGGAAAAATCTGGGACTCACATTGCTCAGTATGTCTAGGAATGATAATTCTCTGTACTGAATCTCTCATCTCAGTGACACAGCCTCAGTCTTGTAATGAAGGGCTTCTCAGAATCAGCTTTCCAATTTATTTTATTTTTTAAGACATATTCTTTTCTTAAGACTTAAAAAAAATCTTTTTTAAAAAAAAGATAATAATGTTTGGCCATGCCATGGAGCATGCAGGATCTTAGTCCCCTGACCAGGGATCAAACCTGTGCCCCCTGTAGGAGACACACAGAATCTTAACCACTGGACTGCCAGGGAAGTCCCAGCTTTCCATTTCAATTAGTGGAAAAGGCAGCAGCCAGTGTGGGGATTCTGTTACAGCCACTTGTTTTCATCAACTACTGGGTACAGGCACTCCCACTAGATAAGTGCCATGTGATACTCACCAGAGCTGCAGGCTCCTCCCTGTTCTCAAGGCTCAGTTACACCTTAGCTTGGGGAGGTTTACAGTATTCTAGCACCAAAGCAGACTGAGTCAAGTTGCTGTCAGTTTCTCCACATTTTTGCTTTAAGGTCAGGAAGTGCCTAATTAACTAGTTTTCTGTCTTTTTCTGCTCCAGCATATAGGTCTTGAAATTGGGTTCCTGTCATTGTTCTCTGCCCAAGTATAGAAAGCAGAGGAAGAAACAGGTGAAAGAATGAGAATGAGAAAGAGAAAAAATAACCCAGTGATCCATACTGCGTCTTACCTTTTTGGACTTGCTTTGCCAGTCTTCCAGAGTTTTTATTTTGTGAATCTGCGAATTAACTCATGAAACATCCCTACACTAATATTAAAAGGTTATAAGCAGCATATAGATAAGCATGCATATATGGGAAGTTGCTTCAGTCGTGTCCAACTCAGTGCCACCCTATGGACCATAGCCTGCCAGGCTCCTCTTCCCATGGGATTCTCCAGGCAAGAACACTGGAATGAGTTGCCATGCCCTCCTCCAGGGAATCTTCCAGATTCAGCAGTCGAAACTTTTCTTACCTCTTAGGTCTCCTGCATTGGCAGGCAGCTTCTTTATCACAGGTGTCACCTGGAAAGTCCTATAGATAAGTATAAAACAGTTTAATAAATCAAAGAAAGAATGAGATTTTTTCCCCCATCCCCAAGTTCTTTTGATATAATCGCTACAACTTTTCAAAAATTCAGTATTTAGCTTTCACTTAAGATTTCTAGGGAATCCCCTGGTGGTCCAGTGGTTAAGACTTTGCCTTCTAATGCAGAGGTAGCAAGTTTAATCCCTGGTTAGGTAGCTAAGATCCTGCATGCCTCATGGCCAAAAAACCAAAAATTTAAAAAAGTAATATTGTAACAAATTCAATAAAGACTTTAAAAATGGTCCACATTAAAAAAAACTCAAAAAAATTTCTAGATGTCTAACAACAGGAACAAATAACCATTGAAATGATCAGTTGTTTTCTTCTAATTAAAGTGAAAGTGTTGGTCTGACTTTTGTGATCCCATCGATCATAGCCCTCCAGGCCCCTTTGTCCAGGAGGAGCATTGCCTGAATGCTCCAGGCAAGAATATTGGAGTGAGTAGCTATGCCCTTCTCTAGGGCATCTTCCCAACCCAGGAATCGAACATGAGTATCCTGCATTGTAGGTGAATTCTTTACCATCTGAGCCACCAATGCCTTTATAAGAGTTGTTTACCTTGAGAAATTTCTGGCCACACCCTGATGCTAACTAGATCCTTTTATAAGAGTGTGGTTCTAGTTTACTAATGATAGAATGTGGTCCTATTTTACTACTGATACCTAATTTGTACTCAAGTCTAGAATAATCTCCATGTAAGTGATACACTAATGCTTCACCAATAATTCATACAGGAAAGGATCCTTATCTGTTTTCCCCAACACATGACCAAAGATTGCCAAGCCTTTAGGATAGAGTTCTCTTCCTTTTGCTATAGTTTTAAAAGTACGATGTCTTAAGTTTCCTAACCAGGCCTCTGAAGTCCAAGAATAATAGTTGTCCAGTGCCTGTGGTCTTCCCTATTCTGGACACAAAGAATGAAACTCTCTTCAGGCCAGAGTCAGGAGTATTCCGGTTACTGATTTTATAACCTCAGTTGCCTGGTTTCCCATAGCAACCACCAGTTCTTCCAAGGTTACAGTGGATAGCAAATTAGAAGCAGCAAAGTAGGGCACTGTTAGAACAGACGCATGGAAAAGTGACAGGCGTCAGAAAGAAAGAGCACAGCAGGTACACTAACTGGAAATGTCTGGCAGCCTACGGCCAGTAAGTGTTGGCCGTAGAGTCCTTAGCACCACGATCAGCCCTTAGGGCAGCACTATATTTGAGCCATAGCAATGGCCCTGAGTCATCAAGAAAATATGAACTCACATCAAGAATATTCTGTTTAGTAAGGAAAATAAGTTTGCAATACATTTGAGAAATATTCTCATCCCAATAACTACATATCCACGTGCATAATATTTAAATTATTATGTTTTAGTTACCGGAAACAATTCATGTATAGAGAGCATTTTGCCATTGAAAATGCTGACTGTAAAGATCTTTGATTTCTATAAGGTTATTTCTTCTGAGGGTGGGTGCTGGGATGTCCCTTGATTATACACTCACTTGTAAGATGTTAATTCCTTGGTCTAAGATGAAATGTCCCTGAGTCTCCCTAGGTCATGTGAGTGGGGCTGAACTGGAATAACAGGTAAATAGAAGGGGAGTGAACAAAACAGGGAAAAAAATATACAGTGGAAATTTTAGAATGTATGTTATGGAAAGAGAACGAAACAGCTTATCTAGTTGCTAATTGCTTACTCAGTTTTTCCATTCTTCCCTGCCTCTTTTCTGCTTCCTTTCCTCATTTGAGTGATCATGTTCCTTTCCAAAATCACCAGGATTCCATAGACAATTGCTCTGGTGAACGGATAAGGGCACTCATCTCTCCCCCTCTACCCCTCCTCTCTCTCTCTCTCTGATACCAACCTCACTTGCCTAATGTGTTTGACTGAACATTAGAGGGGAAAAGGCTGAAGCCGATGTAATTGTTCCCACAACTTGAACTCCACGGTCTTCAAACTCTGCAGTAGCTTCAGTAAATTAAGAGCGAAGTGAGCAGGGCTGTTGGGATGCTATATCCAAGTGGTAAATGCAAGTATGCTCAGTTGCTAAATCGTGTCCAATTCTTGTGACCCCATGGATTCTAGCCAGGCAGGTTCCTCTGTCCATGGGATTCTCCAGGCAAGAATACTGGAGTGGGTAGCCATTCCCTTCTCCAGGGGATCTTCCCAATCCAAAGATAGAAACTATGTCTCCCGCATCTCTGGAGTTGATAGGCAGATTCTTTACCACTGAGCAACCTGAGGCAAATCTATGCCTCTATTATAGGGCAGGAGCAGTGTCTCTTTGAGCCTGCTTTTAATTCTTAAGTACCTTAATTCCTTTAGGAAATTTAAGAAGTGAATCTAAACCTTGAAAATTGTTTAGAAAAATTGTTACATTTTAAAACAAGATTTAAGCATACTATATCTACTCAGTGAAAAGTAAAAAGAAGCATAAAGTGCTTAGAATAGAAGAAATAGAATGATCATTTTCTCAAAAGTTATGACAATCTAAATAGAAAACCAGAGATAATCTACAGGTAAATTTATTGAAGTTAATAAAAAGTCTATCAGTACTGGCTAATATAAGATCAGTAATCAAAAGGAAAGTAGAATACAGGGTTTTCCGGAGGGGTGGGGTGGGGTGGGAAAGGGAGCTTATTTCTACAGTAAACATAAAGTAGAAGTTTCCTAGGGAAAATAATTGTCAAAAGATGTATTGAATATAAGACTTGTGGAAATTATTAAAACAATAGAAAGATATTAAAGAAGGCTGAACTAAACGGAGAGACATATATTGTTCACAGTAGAACAAAGTAACACCAGTTTTCCTCAAAATATAATTCCAGTTAAAAAGACCCAACCAACATTATTTTTATGGAATTGGACAAGTTAATTATAAAATTATGCTAGTAATTGATAAAGTGTCTCTGAAATGCAAGAATCAGGCAAGAGACTTCCCCCCAAAGATATCAAGTTTTATTTTTAAAACTATTGCAATTAAGATGGAGTAGGATTAATAGATGCTTAGACAGATGGCCCAACAAGACAGAATTGAGATCCTAGAAGAACCATACGTAATGGAAATCTGATACATGAGTTGATATTGCTGACCAATGAGAAAATTTGTACTTCTGACAATTGTATGTTCTTGAGAAAAACATGCTTCCATTCCTCTTTTCATATAGGAAAATTCTTCCAGATGAATTAAAGATTTAATATGAAAACAAAAGGCAGATAATGAGGAAGAAGCACATAAATGCTTCGTTAGTAATGTTTTATTTATTAAACTGTGGAGTGAATACAGCAATGTATATTGCCACATTTTCCCTAAACATTATGCGTATGTATATGTATATCATGTGTGCATATTATACATACATGTTTAATTTTATATACGATCTATGTCATTTTAAACATGTACATTGCAATCCTTCTATCCATATTTTCCATACTGGAGATTCTCTTGGAGAAGTGGTATTTTCACATTATTTTTTATACATCATTTCAGCATCTGTGTTTTCCTGGAAAATACTAAATATGAATATTACAGAGTTTCAATATCTCTCCAGATTCTGTAAGTGGAGCTGAAACCTGGAAGCTTATTTCTGAGTTCATTCATTCAAATTGAAACAATTTGGCCAACTTGTGTCAAGTGCCATGAAGAGAAAGAGCCTTGCCCACCTGCAGCTTGAAGGCTGACCTCCTGTCTTGGATAGTTCCTATTGGTACTGCATTTCTTGTTGCACTGGGTGCCCTTGAGCCCTGACCATTAGGAACTGCCTGACCTAGGTTCCCTTACCCTCCAGATTCTAGATGGATTTAACCATATTTCAGAAACCACCAGAAGAACAATGTGAATGAAGCACAGTGAGAAATAGGAAGAGGAGTGTGTGGTGATGTTGGAGAATTTGACAGATACTGAGGTCATAGTGAAGACTGGAAATTCAGGCAAACTGCAATGAAATTTTGTTGGAGAAGGAAATGGCAACCCACTCCAGCATTCTTGCCTAGAGAATCCTGTGGACAGAGGAGCCTGCTGGGCTGCCGTCTATGGGGTCGCACAGAATCTGACACGACTGAAGTGACTTAGCAGCAGCAGCAGCAATGAAATTTAGTCAAAGATGAAATAGGAAGTCAGTGGACAAGTTGAAGCAGGAAAGAGTCAGAAACTGACTTTCATTTGAAAACTTCACTCAGGTCACTGTAGAAATGGCCTATAAATGCAAGAGCTAAGTAGAGGATATTGGTTGGGAATATAAACTTTGAATCTGTGATAAGTTTGAACTAGAGTGGTGGTAGAGACCAAGGAGAGAAGTGGAGAGATACAAAACACATTCTGGAGAGAAGAAACAAGATATCTAGTTTATATATTGAATATGCTTGTGTGCTCAGGCACTTAGTCATGTCTAACTCTTGGCAGCCACATGGACTATAGCCCGCCAGGCTCCTCTGTCTATGGGATTCTCCAGGCAAGAATACTAGAGTAGGTTGCCATTTCCTCCTCCAGGGGATCTTCCCCACCCAGGGATAGAACTTGCGCCTCCTGTCTTTCTTGCATTGCAGGCATATTCTTCACTAATGTGCCACCTGGGAAATCTTAAATACTGGATGTAAGAGCAAAAAGAAATAAAAGGGCAGAGGCTGACACTTAGGCTTTTGAATTAGGAAACCTGCAGATAATGATGGTCTATTTAGTGAAAGAGGAGCATTGGGGGAAATTCCAAGTAGTAGAAATAAAGAGCTCCACGTTTTGACGTGTTGTGTTTGAGGAGCTTATGGTGCATTAAAATAGAGCAAACAAGTTAGAAGCACAAAGCTGCACAGCAGTGTCATCAGCAGGGATCACCGCAGAGTTGGCGTTTTAGGTCATGAGGAAGGACATGTCACCTAGAAGAAGTAATAGAAAGAAATGATGGCTCAAGCCAGGTCTTGAGGAACAGGGGAGGACAGGAAGAAAAGCAGCTGTCAGGAAGGTTGTGAGAATGTGAGCTGTCCACATGATTGAGAGGAGAGTGTTTCAAACGGAGCGATCAGCCAAGTTGGGTGGTTTCACTATATCTATTTGATTTGACAACACAAAGATTACTGATGACTGAAAGCAGCAGAGTTAGTGGAATGATGAGACTAAAGGCCAGAGTAGAGGAAGAAAAGAGAAAAAGACAGGGCTGAAATATCATTTCATGGGTGACAGATTGTGAAAAATCAAACAAGTCAGGAACTGTAAGCAGGGTTGAAGATGCAAGGAAACAGACATGCTCATACACTTTAGGTGTCTTTGTAAATTAGAAAAATGTCTTTGGGAATCAATTTGGTGATGGATAACAAAGACCTACTGTAGAACACAGGGAACTCTACTCAATAGTCTGAATTGGTCTATATGGGAAATGACTCTAAAAAAAATTAGCAAAACACAACAGAGTGAATATATGTGTATGTATAACTGAGTCTATTGTTCCATGTCCAGTTCTAACTGTTACTTCCTGACATGATACAGATTTCTCAAGAGGTAAGTCAGGTGGTTTGGTATTCCCACCTCTTTCAGAATTTTCCACAGTTTATTGTGATTGACACAGTCAAGGCTTTGGCATAATCAATAAAGCAGAAATAGATGTTTTTCTGGAACTCTCTTGCTTTTTCGACGATTCAACAGATGTTGGCAATTTGATCTCTGGTTCCTCTGCCTTTTCTAAAACCAGCTTGAACATCTGGAAGTTCACAGTTCATGTATTGCTGAAGCTTGGCTTGGAGAATTTTGAGCATTACTTTGCTAGCCATGTGAGATGAGTGCAATTGTGCGGTAGTTTGAGCATTCTTTGGCATTGCCTTTCTTTGGGATTGGAATGAAAACTGACCTTTTCCAGTCCTGTGGCTACTGCTGAGTTTTCCAAATTTGCTGGCATATTGAGTGCAGCACATTCACAGCATCATCTTTTAGGATTTGAAATAGCTCAACTGGAATTCCATCACCTCCACTAACTTTGTTCCTTCACATTCCAGGATGTCTGGCTCTAGGTGAGTGATCACACCATTGTGATTATCTGGGTCATGAAGATCTTTTTTGTATAGTTCTTCTGTGTATTCTTGCTACCTCATCTTAATAGCTTTTCCTTCTGTTAGGTCCATACCATTTCTGTCCTTTACTGAGCCCATCTTTGCATAAAATGTGTCCTTGGTATCTCTAATTTTCTTGAAGAGATCTCTAGTCTTTCCCATTCTATTGTTTTCCTCTATTTTTTGCACTAATCACTGAGGAAGGTTTTCTTATCTCTCTTTGCTATTCTTTGGAACTCTGTATTCAAATGAGTATATCATTCTTTTTCTCCTTTGCTTTTAGTTTCTCTTCTTTTCCCAGCTATTTATTTGTAAGTCCTCCTTAGATGGCCATTTTGCTTTTTTGGATTTCTTTTTCTTGGGGATGGTCTTGATCCCTGCCTCCTGTACAATGTCACGAACCTCCATCCATAGTTCATCAGGTACTCTACCTATCAGATCTAATCCCTTGAATCTGTCACTTCCACTGTATAATCATAAGGGATTTGATTTAGGTCATACCTGAATGGTCTTGTGGTTTTCTCTACTTTCTTCAATTTCAGTCTGAATTTGGCAATAAGGAGTTCATGATATGAGCCACAGTCAGCTCCCAGTCTTGTTTTTGCTGACTGTATAGAGCTTCTCCATATTTGGCTGCGAAGAATATAATCAGTCTGTTTTTGGTGTTGACCATCTGGTGATGTCCATGTGTAGAGTCTTCTCTTGTGCTGTTGGAAGAGGGTGTTTGCTATGACCAGTGCATTCTCCTGGCAAAACTCTGTTAGCCTTTGCCCTGCTTCATTTTGTACTCCAAGGCCAAATTTGCCTGTTACTCCAGGTGTTTTTTGACTTCCTACTTTTGCATTCCAGACCCCTATAATGAAAAGGACGTCTTGCTTGGATGTTAGTTTTAAAAGGTCTTGTTGGCCTTCATAGGACTGTTCAACTTCAGCTTCTTCAGCATTACTGGTTGGGGAATAGACTTAGATTACTGTGATATTGATTGGTTTGCCTTGGAAATGAACAGAGATCATTTTGTCATTTTTGAGATTGCATCCAAGTACTGCATTTCAGACTCTTTTGTTGACTATGATGGCTACTCCATTTCTTCTAAGGGATTCTTGCCCACAGTAGTAGATATAATGGTCATCTGAGTTAAATTCACGCATTCTAGTCCATTTTAGTTTGCTGATTCCTAAAATGTTGATGTTCACTCTTGCTGTCTCCTGTTTGATGACTTCCAATTTAACTTATAACTTATTTAACTTATATGCACTTTCATGCATTGGAGAAGGAAATGGCAACCCAGTCCAATGTTCTTGTCTGGAGAATCCCAGGGATGGGGGAGCTTGGTGCGCTGCCATCTATGGGATCACACAGAGTTGGACACAACTGAAGTGATTTAGCAGCAGCAGCAGCAGCAGCAGAGTACATCATGAAAAATGCTGGGCTGGATGAAACACAAGCCGGATTGGCGGGAGAAATATCAATAACCTCAGATATGCAGATGACACCACCCTTATGGCAGAAAGTGAAGAAGAGCTAAAGAGCCTCTTGGGGGCTGAAAGAGGCTGAAAGATGAAAGTGAAAGAGGAGAGTGAAAAAGTTGGCTTAAAGCTCAACATTCAGAAAACGAAGATCATGGCATCTGGTCCCATCACTTCATGGGAAATAGATGGGGAAACAGTGGAAACAGTGTCAGACTTTATATTTTTGGGCTCCAAAATCACTGCAGATCGTGACTGCAGCCATAAAATTAAAAGGCGCTTACTCCTTGGAAGGAAAGTTATGACCAACCTAGATAGCATATTCAAAAGCAGAGACATTACTTTGCCAACAAAAGCCCATTTAGTCAAGGCTATGGTTTTTCCAGTAGTCATGGATGTAAGAGTTGGACTATAAAGAAAGCTGAGCACCAAAGAGTTGATGCTTTTGAACTGTGGTGTTGGAGAAGACTCTTGAGAGTCCCTTGGACTGCAAGGAGATCTAACCAGTCCATCCTAAAGGAGATCAGTCCTGAGTGTTCATTGGAAGGACTGATGTTGAAGCTTGAAACTCAATACTTTGGCCACCTGATATGAAGACCTGACTCGTTTTAAAAGACCGTGGTTTTTCCAGTAGTCATGTATGGATGTGAGAGTTGGACTGTGAAGAAAGCTGAGCACTGAAGAATTGATGCTTTGAAATGTGGTGTTGGAGAAAACTCTTGAGTCCCTTGGTCTGCAAGGAGATCCAACTAGTCCATTCTAGAGGAGATCAGTCTTGGGTGTTCTTTGGAAGGAATGATGCTGAAGCTGAAACTTCAGTACTTTGGCCACCTCCTGTGAAGAGCTGACTTATTGGAAAAGACTCTGATGCTGGGAGGGATTGGGGGCAGGAGGAGAAGGGGACGACAGAGGATGGGTTGGCTGGATGGCATCACCGACTTGATGGATGTGAGTTTGAGTGAACTCCAGGAGTTGGCGATGGACAGGGAGGCCTGGTGTGCTGCAATTCATGGGGTTGCAAAGAGTCGGACATGACTGAGCCACTGAAATGAACTGATGCTGGGAAAGATTGAAGGCAGGAGGAGAAGGGGATGACAGAGGATGAGATGGTTGGATGGCATCACCAACTCAATGGACACAAGTTTGAGTTGGTGATGGATGGGGAGACCTGGTGTGCTGTGGTCCATGGGGTTGCAAAGAGTCGGGCATGACTGAGCGACTGAACTGAACTGAACTGATAACTGAGTCGCTTTGTTGTACACCTGAAAGTATCACAACATTGTAAATTAACTATACGCCTATAAATTTTTTTAAAAATAGACACAATGCCAGAAAACAGGAATCAATTTAGCAATATATTAAAAAACAAAACAAAACAGAAGATGTCTATCTTTATGACCCAGCTACTTTATTTCTTAGAGTCATCCTTGGGGAAAGTATTGATAGTTTTGGTATTAATAGTTTGCCTGCAGGGGGGTGACATCTGCAAAGATGTTCCCTGAAGCCCTGTTTTAAGAAATTCAAGGCAGACAGTCTAACTGCCCATTAATGGGGAATAAATAAAATAAATTTATTCAAACAGTGCTATAACATGTAAACTTTTGTAAAATATAAAAATGAACCTACATTGCTGCTGCTGCTGCTAAGTCGCTTCAGTCGTGTCCGACTCTGTGCGACCCCATAGACTGTAGCCCACCAGGCTCCGTCGTCCTTGGGATTCTCCAGGCAAGAACACTGGAGGGGTTGCCGTTTCCTTCTCCAATGCATGAAAGTGAAAAGTGAAAGTGAAGTTGCTCAGTCGTGTCCGACTCTTAGCAACCCCATGGACTGCAGCCTACCAGGCTCCTCCATCCATGGGATTTTTCCAGGCAAGAGTACTGGAGTGGGGTGCCATTGGCATGGATATATTTCAAAAATCAATTTTGAATGAAAGGAGAGTTGGTAAATAATTGCAAAATATAATGCATACATGTGTACTCAGTTGCTCAGTCTTGTCTGACTCTTCGCTATCTCATGTACTGAAGCCCGCCAGACTTCTCTGTTCATGGGATTTCCCAAGGAAGAATACTGGAGTGGGTTGCCATTTCCTACTCCAGGGGATCTTCCCGACCTGGAGATTGAACCCAAGTCTCCCACATCTCCTGCATTGGCAGGCGAATTATTTACCACCTGGGAAGAACACAAAATATACCACTTATCTAAATTTTCAAACATGGCACAGTATTTAAAAATTGGTGGGTAGATATGTATAGAGAAAAATGAAATTGAAAAAATGTTCATGGCAAAAATACACATCTACTTCAGGAAAATAGCTTCTTCTAAAGAGGGAAGGGAAGAAGAAATAGCATAAATTTTTAGCTTTTTCTGTAATACTTCATTCTTAAAAGAGAGATATTCTTTTAAGAATTCTTAAAAGAAACTTTCTTAAAAGAAACATGGCAAAATATTAACATCCTTATATAAATCTTGGTAAGCTCAAGCTTAAATCCTGGTGGCTCAGACAGTAAAGAATCTGCCTGCAATGTGGGAACATGGGTTTGATCCCGGGGTTGGGAAGATTCCCTAGAATAGGGCAGGGCAACCACTCCAGTACTTTTGCCTGGAAAATCCCCAAGGACAGAGGAGGCTGGTAGGATACAATCCATGGGGTCACAGAGAGTTAGACACAATTGAGCAACTAAGCACAGCACAGAGGTTCATTGAAAATTTATGATGTTATTTTTGCTGTTTTCTATATGTTTGAAATATATCATCATTCATTTAAAAAATGAATAATAGTTGAGGAAATGGAGAAAACGAGCCAATTCTTCTGGCCCCAAATCTAAGTTTCATTCATAATTCCTCTTTCCCTCATCGCTCTTTATTCACACTGTCAGCAAGTCATTTTGATTTTATATTGAAATAGATGTCTCTAATCTTGCTGCTTGCCATCATTTCTCTAAACCCATTGTGGTCAAGCCACCATGTTCTCTATTCTGTTTCAACAGATACTAAGGGGTATCCCTCCTCTTACTCTCTCTCTCTTCATAGTTTTGCAATGGCCTTTTTATTTTTCAATATGTGAATCATATCTCACCAGTATCCTGTTTAGGCTCACACTTGAAACAAAACCCGGGTTCCTTCCTATAGCTTCCATCAAACCAAAAACAGTTTTATATTCTATACAATCTATGATATAGGTCTGTTGGATGAATATATGAAGGGGGAAAAGGAGTGCTGATGGTATAAGAAACTCGAATTGGAGAAAAATGATGGGCACAAGTGGAGAACTAGCCTTTAATAGGAAGTAAGAAATCTCTCGGTTGTAACAAGAGTGAGAAAGGAGGAGATGATTGAGGCTTTGGTGGATGGAAAGTAGAATTTCCAGGACATGTTTAGTGCCTATTATAGCTTTTTAAATTATGAATTTAAAGCTAATCTAGTCATCCTAGTCATATTATTTTCTCTCTTTATGTTTGGCTGCTTAAATGTAGGCACCAAAAAGACAAAGAATTGCTGGTTACGACCAGGAGTTTTGCCACTGCAGTATGAAAGATGAGGAGGGAGAGGGAGGGGGTGGTGTTTGTATATAATAATTATATTGAACGACGGATCATGAAATCTAAGATGGGCAGAGAGGAAAGTGAAGACAGGAGGGTGCTTGGAGACAGTGAGAAATTGGCCGTGTCCCTAAGCTGAAGATTTAGATAGGAAGTGAATTGTAGGAGAGTGAATGTCAGAGAAATTGGGCTGAGAAGAGGTGAAGAGCAGAGAAAGGACTACTTGATATGAAGAGTTTAAAGGTGGAGCACCAGAAGCCAAGGGATGGGGTGGCTGAAGAAAGTTGTAGAGAGATTATTGCTAAAGAAAGAATCAGAGTGTTGAGCCATATTAAAGAACAATTACAGATGTTGGGTGCTGAAAAGGAAGAAAAAAAAAGTCTTCAGAAATATAGAAGACAACAGGGGCAGTTGATGCCTTTAACATATAGGGTTCATTTAGTTTTGTTTTAGGCAGAAATGTGAATAAGGAACATCTAGAAATGTCATTCCTGTCATGAAGGAAAGGAATCTACTCCATGAACAATCTCTTTTTGATAAATGTAAAAAAAAAAATACTATCTTCAGGTTTCTGTTAAGAAATTTAGGATGACTGAATGTTTGCTATTCTCTGTTTGGGGGACTTTGGGAAAGTCACTTAACATGTCTGACTGTGAATCTTCAACCTATGTTGTAAACTGGAGTAACTAAATGATCCTTAAGCATTTACCTAGGCTTAGGTTTCCATTTCTTTATATTCATTATATTTACCACATTGACTTTGGTATTTTACCTGTTTTCAATTATTTTGGAATTATATCTGCTATTTGCTAAAAATGAACTTTAAATGAACATGAATTACTGGTGGTTTTCTTTCACTTCTTAAAAGACAAAATCAGTGGAAATAGAGTGATTTATACAGATCATTCTTAGTTAGCAACACAAATGTAGTTTGGTATCATTGGTGGTAATCTGAACATCAGACATTTTTTTAGAAAGTCATTTATATTTGGATTTGTCATACTGTGACTTTATTTGCAACAATATTTTTTTCACTAGATTATTTATTTATATCACAGTATAGTATATTTTTATTTATCTATTATTTTTTTAAATTGGAGTATAATTGCTTTACAATGTGTTTAATTTCTGCTGTAAGACAAGGTGAATCAATCATATGTATACGTATATCCCCTCCCCTTTGACCCTTTCTTCCCTTCAACCCACCCTTCCAGGTCATCCCAGAACACTGATCTGAGCTCCCTGTGCTATACAGTAGCTTCCCATTACCCATCTATAAAACATTTTCTTAATTATACTGTATATAAAATGTGAGTTCTCCAGGGAATTATGAGTTATCCAGGAAATTATCAGCTAGGCATGGAGGCGAAGGGTTCTGAACTTGCACAGATAAAAGCAAAGAGTTAAGACTAAGATTTTCAAAGGTAATCAAATATATCCACTGAACAATGGAGAGGTAACTAAATAAGCACAGCCCTGTTTACCCTCCCAACATTTAAAAGACCCAGACTATCAATGCCCTAGAACAGTGCCTGGCACAAAACAACTCAGTAAATATTGACTTTCTCTTTCTTTCCTTGATCATTAATAGTTCTTTTTTTTTTTTTTTGGTCTTCTTTACACAAATTTATAAAAAGGTCATTTCTTATCTTCTTCTCTATTGATTCCAATCCTTGGGAAAGAAAGAGATCCCAAATACAAAATAAAAAATGTTGAAGTCTTGTTCCATGGCACAGCTTAATGTGACAATGAGAATGGTTTCCCCTTTCTGGAACGGTATTGTTGGGAAATGTATGTACTCAAGACTAATCAAACCTATTAATGTTGCAGATACGGAGTAAATTGGCCCTTCGGTTACTAAGATAGGACTATAAGGCACCGTGACAGTGATTATTATAAGCAACTGGTCTTAAAATGGACAGTTTGAACATAATACGATATACTTTAACAAATGGGATTTTAACACTCTCCAGGTATTTTCTCTGTTGTGTGAGATCTGCTGTGTTAAATCTCTTTGTTCAGCTCAGACAGGTCATTTGTCAAATTCCTTCTCATTATTAAAAATGTATTCAGTGGCATTTAATGAGTACATATGGATTCAGAGATGATCACAAATCAAAATTTCAAAAGTCATACTTTTATCTATGCTCTCCCACACTATGAATATGTAGCAGGCCCTTAACGTGGACTATTCTTAATGCTCGAACAGGATCTGATCCTTATAATATTCACTGAGTTTTTAGTCTTCCATTTTCCGGTAAGGGAATTATGAAACCTGAAAAGAGAGTGTCCTTGTTAGGGAAAGAAACCCCAATTCTAAACTCAACTTGAAGTCCTATATACTGACTTTATAATTGTGCATGCTCAGTCGCTCGCTCAGTCATGTCCAACTTTTTGCGACCCCATGGACTGTAGCCCGCCCTGCTCCTCTATCCATGGAACTTCCCAGGCAAGAAAATGAGAGCTGGTTGCCATTTCTTTCTCCAAGGAATCTTCCTGATCCAGATATTGAACCCACAGTCTCCTGAATTGGCAGGCAAGATTCTGAGTCACCAGAAAGCCGACTTTGTAATGAATGTTTGCAAATTCATTATTTTATTTAGGAACTAGTGCTTAAGGAGCACTTTGTAAATCAAATGTATTATGCAAGTAGTGTTAATATTATAATAATGATTGCTTTAATAAGTATAATTAAAACCTTCAACTATACAGGATCTTGTCTTATTTTCAAGCATTACTTCTTGTCCTTGTATAGTCAGAACAGAACATCACAAAATTAGTGGGTGGGGAAATTTCCTTTTCAATTCCATGCTGAGAGAGAGGCTTCCCAAGCTGTTACCTGAGCTGAAAACATTCATGTTCATAATGCTTGCTATTTACCAAGGCAGAATATTTCACAGGATTAAGAGCGGAGGTAATCCGTCAAAGCCTCTCTCATTTGGGCCAGCTTCTAATTCAAGAAGACCTTTCAAACATAGTTTACAAAAGGATGGAAATTGTATAGGGGAGTGGAAGGAGCAGCCAAGACGAAGCCTTAAAGGAAATGAGGCCCCGGTTTCAGGTTAAGAATGTTCACCTGGAACTTCCCTGGCTCTCCAGTGGTTAAGACTTCACCTTCCAATGCAGCGGGTGCAGAGGGTGTGGGTTCAATCCCTCGTCAGGACGCTAGGATCCCATATGCCAGATTTCTTGTGACCAGAAAACCAAAACATAAAACAGAAGCGATATTGTAACAAAATTCAATGAAGTGAAGTCGCTCAGTCGTGTCCTACTCTTTGCGACCCCGTGGACTGTAGACCGCCAGGCTCTTCTGTCCATGGGATTCTCCAGGCAAGAATACTGGAGTGGATTGCCATTTCCTTCTCCAGGGGGTTTTCCTGATCCAGGGATCGAACCCACTTCTCCTGCATTGCAGGCAGATGCTTTAACCTCTGAGCCCCCAGGGAATGAGCAAACAATAAGCGCTTTCTGACGGACTCTCTCTCTCCCGCGTGCGTGTGCTCTTTCTCTCTCTCTCTTACTCTCTCTCTCTCTCCCCTGCTATCTTCTAAATAAAATAGAGCTGTAACACTGATTTGCCTAAGAGCTATAACACGGTTTGTCCAAGACCTGAGAGCTGTGATGCACTGAGGGCTTTAACGTCCATCGCTCCAAATCTTTGTTGTGACAAGACAAAGAACCGAGGAATACACTCGCGTGACATCTATTATATTGAACAAAATTTAATAAAGACTTTAAAAATGATCCACGTCAAAAAAAATCTTAAAAAAAAAAAAAGAATTCTCACTTGGATCAGGCCCCGCAAAACCTCCCCTCCAGACTCTCCATAGTCTTACCTTCTGCTGACCTGATACAGATTAAAAAGAGACTTTGGAAACCATAGTGGAAGGTGATGGAGCCACAAAATGAGACTGGACCCTTGAACTGCTGTTTGAAGGGAAGTCACTAGCTTTGGAAATTATGAGTGTGTGTATGTGTGTAATGCATCTAGTTCTCAGATTAGCTGTATTTATGATTACATATAATACATAACATAAACATATCAGCATATATGTTATGCATTGTATTTTTATGATAATAAACACATCTAATCTGAGAGCTACACTGCATTATATAATACATGCATATATAATATATAAATATTAAATGTTTTGTGTACTTTCATAAATGCAGATAATCTGAGAACTAGACTAGGATAAAATTTCTAGAATTGTAATACAAGGTCAGAGCAAATCAGCAGCAGACAGCCCTGATGCTGACTATCCCACCATGGCTCTTCCATCCTTCACTGACTAAAGACATGTTGGTCCCAAGTGTCAGGATGACATGGTAGCCAGCATATGGAGATAAATGGCTTTAATTGTATAACAAGGAGGAGCATCGTGCAGACAAAGAGTATGGCAGGTCTTGAGAGCCATCTCGCAAGTAACCTCTTTGTAATTATTTGCAGGTGATAACTGAAAACAGATCTAGCTCAGGGCTCTCTGCTGAGTTACTTCCAGCCCCTGCTAAACTCAGGCAGCACAGCAGGCTATATCCAACCCTACCCACTTTGTTACTAAGGACCCTGTTAATACCCAGTGCACGCTGGGCTTGTCCAGGCAATGCTCACCTCCGTGACTCCTCTGTGTTTAACAGCAGGTCAGCTAACTTCATAATCCTGTCCTGGGTTTTTCTTCCCTGTTTCCATCTCCAAGAAGATTAGAGTCCTATAATATCTTCCTTCTCTCTATTGACTACAGGGCTGTGTCTAAATGTGATTAGATTTACTCCACGCCGATGCTTCTTGTTTCTGCAGTCACAAACAGCTAAAGGAAGATCCCAGAGATGCTCAACAATTCTGCCTTTTCTATTTTGCCTTTTTATTTCTCTCCGAAGCCCAAGCTGCGTAAGTTAAAACCAATTTATTTCTTCCTTGGACAGGCACCACAGCCATTACATTGGGGGTTAAATGGTTTTCACTCTCCTAAAATGGTTAAGATGCCTGTGTTATTGGCTTATTTCACCTCCCTGTGATCTACATCCTGTGGCCCACTCAGGTCTTGGGGATTTTGGAAGCGGGGTAGTGGAGTCTTGGGGGCGCTGGTTTTATTGAAGGGGCCTCAGCACATCATCTGTGATGAACAACCTGTGAGTCTGATATCTCTCTGGATCCTCGGAGCCCAGCCTAGGTACAGAGGAGTGCAGGATGGGCTTTTCTTTCCCACTCATAGCATAGCTTCTATTCTTAGGTTTGCATGCAAAGGCACAAGAGACCAGGGCTGCCAAGGGTCCTTCAGAGTGTCCTAGTCACATCCAGCCTGATGACCTGAAGCTGCTTTGGTACCAGCTTCTTTCTCCTATCTTTCAACGTATTTGGGAAGAAGATTCTGGGGAATGTTTCTGTATAGCTTATCTTGTTATATGTCCATCTTGAAATTCAGGGCATTCCCCATAGAGTCTAACTCTAATCCCTCTCTTTAAATCTCTGCTTGTTTTGTCTTCTATTTTCCCTGTTCACAATGCAACAGTGTTGTGGTGGCCCCTCAACAACTATGCCCTATTCAAGTCTATTTTCTTCTTCTCTGAAAAAGAATGCTATGGGACTTCCCTGGTGGTCCAGTGGTTAAGACATTGCCTTCCAATGCAGGGTGTATGGGTTTGATCCCATATGCCCTGTGGCCAAAAAACCAAAACATAAAACAGGAGCAACATTGTAATACATTTGATAAAGACTTAAAAAAAAGGATGCTCTAATTTGACTAATAAAGCACAATGCCATGCATTTTATACCTAGAAAAGCCTGTTGTCATGATATTCTTCCTCATGCTACAGATATTGAGGTGAAATGAAGGAGAATTAGAAATTCGAGGAATGAGTCATTTGTAACTGGCTTTTGCTGCTCCTGAGAAAGAAGGAATGGAGCAGGACTTTAGCCCAAGTGATGCAACGATGCTGAGCCGTGTGCTCAGGCAGAGGAAACAGAAGGAACAGACGCACAGTGACAAAGGGCAGTCAGTGGTCGAGGAGAATAACAGAGGAACAGGCAAGGATCCAGGGAACTGCGTCTATCTCTGCTGCTGGGCATTTTCACTTAGCTCCTGCCCAGCTCACCAGGGTCACCTCTGGTCCTGATATAACCAAGTGTATTCTTTTGATTTTGCTTATTTCTTATCTAAATCACCTGTCAGCTCTTCATTTCCTTACACATTCCCCAGTTTGTATTCCAAAATCACCTTTCTAATGCCACTTCCTTTCTTAATAAGCTTTAATGGCTCCTCATTGCCTATAAGATAAAACTGCACGCATAATTGACCATAATACAGTAGGCTAATAATAGCTGCCATTTAGTGAGCCCCTTTAAGGGGATCATGCTGAGTGCATTATATAGATGGTACCTAAACCTCACAACTGTCCTGCAGGGTCAGTATAATTATTCCCATTATACAGATGAGGGATCTGAGTTTACAGGAGATAAGGGACCTACCAAGTGGTGAAGTCTGGATTTAAACCCAGGATTTTTTTTATTTTATATTATTATTCCAAACTCATTACCCTCACAGTAGAGTATGTAAGTTGTGCTCATTCATCAAAACGTTCATACTTAATTGACGTTAATGCATTTTTATCCACAAATGATTATGGGAAGACAAAAATGGGAGCAATTAAATCTGTTAGAGACATGAAGCAGGGCTTGTCTTTGAAGGATAAATAGAATTGGTTCAAGTAGTTGGAGTGTGGGTGTGTGCAGGATGGGAGTGAGATAACAAACATTCAGCCCCAAATGAAGCATTCTGCCATAACATATATGGAAAAGAAATCAAATTTCTCTGTGAGAAATGTTCTTTCCATAGATTCATTCCAAACCTATGAACTTAAAAGAAAAATCACATGATTCACTCTAATTTTCTCTACGGAAGGAAATGCTGGTTTGGGGAGGGTAGTCATATATATTTTGTCTTAGAAATCTACAGCCCCGTAAAGAGGTATTTCTTCATAAGACAGTGAGTCTAGTCTCTAGGGAAGAGCATACATCCAGGGAATTATCAAAGCTGTCACCTGAATCTTCCTTTCACTGGACTCTCCAAGTAGGTGAAGCATACTAAACATTTGGTGGGAGGCACTCCCAGAGGGCGCTAGTAGTAAAGAACTCGTCTGCCAATGCAGGAGACATAAAAGACTCAGGTTTGATCCCTGGGTCGAGAAGATCCCCTAGAAGAGGGCACAGCAATCCACTCCAGTATTCTGGCCTGGAGAGACCCACAGACAGGGGAGCCTGGCAGGCTAAGGTCCATAGCGTTGCAAAGAGTAGGACTCGACTGAAGTCTCTTAGCACGCATACTCACTGTCTGAAGGAAGAAAGGATTCAGGTGACGGTAGATGGGCAAGAGTTTCCATCATTACCCGGGAGCCTCTGACATCCCATAATAGTGGCCATCTCACACTCACCATGGACCACCTGGCTTGAGAGGAGGAAGACCCTTCTGTAGTCCTCTGATGTCTACTGCCCCCGAGACAGGACCTGCCTTTGAACGTGTCCATTTCACGTGATGTCTGGGAAATGGAGAAATGGTTTTTCCACTTAGTGTTCTGACAGAGGCAGAGACTGATGCCTCCTTCTGATGCAAACATGAGTGAGTGAAAAATAACCAACCAACTCTAAGAAAACCCTCCTGAATATGCCAGCATTCTTCCAGAGACAAACGCAATTGACTCAAACACAAAACACACGCACCTTTTCCTGTCAAATCCTGTTCTTCCTAACTCAATTCCTCAAGGCGGCTGCAATCTTTGCTTTCTCTGTCCCTGTTATCTGTTGCCATTCTTGCTGGGACTCATAAGAAATAATGTTGTTTTGTTTTCCTTCAGAGTTCAGACATGTCCTGTTGTGAAATTACCATGATTTTCCCCTCTTGTTTTTCTTTATGCACTCCCTTCAAACACATAGCAAAATCATCTCAGATAAACTGGAAACAATTTAGCTTAGTGTGTTGAGCCGCTGGATACGTTCCAGGCCCCATTTCAGGTATCATTTCAAATTCCTTCTTTCATATAGTGTTGGTGTTCTCTGATCATTTTCCTTGGCCTTTTCAATATATTATTTTTAGAAACTCAGACCGTATAAGATGATTCCTTGAGTTTCCTAACATGATTTATTCTATTTCAGAGAAATGGCTACAGAAATACACCCACAGTTTCTGTTTTCTCTCTCAACTTGCAATGGGACAGACGATTATTGACCTTTTTGGATCAGATAATTATGGAAGCGTAAGGGGAGCACCGAGGGCTATATACTCCCGCTTCTCCCTTTTCATTGTGACTTCACCAATCCAGATTGCAGACCTTTGTTTTGGCAACTAAAGCTCCTCTGTTCAACTAAGAGCTACTGAAACCTGTGCCCACTGTAGACCCCTGCTCCGCAACAAGAGAGGCCACGGCAGTGAGAAGCCCTCGCATTTCAACTAGAGTAGCTCCCGCTCACCACCACTCGTAGCCCCTGCTTGCTGCAGCCAGAGAAAGCCCATGCAGCTATGAAGACCCAGCACAGCCAAAAAGAATATACATGTTTTAAAAATGTCCCATGCCAATCTGAAAAAAAAAAACTATACAGGTAAATTACAGTTAGGGAGTTTTGGCCACATCCCTGGCTCTCATCTCCTTAAGGTCCACCATCATTAACCTTGTATTATTGAAGTGTTTAATAAGTTTTCCAAAGATTTTCATTGTAGGCACTCTTAATACAACTGATGCAAATGTTGTAAGTGTGACCTTAAGAATTTTCTCTAAGAAGACTGATCACAGAAGGCAATATACCTGGTCTCCATTTCTCATGCCTTCATTTTCCATCAAGTTGAGCTTGAGCAGGTCAAGTTTCTTTCCTGACCTTTGTATCCTCCTCTGGAAAAGATAATGTCAGATGAAACTCTCCTGAAGACCCTCCAAACCCTAATCACGTGACTACAGCATCTGGTGGGTGACATTCACTATCAACAGCCAGTGGAACAAGTCTTTTATCCTCCTAAGGAAAAGCAAACTAAAGAGAGTTTGTAAAACGACAGGCACAGCATAAGCTCTGTGGGCTGTAATCACAGGGGCAAAGGGTGTCAGGTAAGTAATAGGAGACATTTGTGATGTAGAAGGGAAAAACAGCCATCCAGCCACAGCGGTCACTCACCCACCCAGGCAAAGACCTCAGAACAATCATGTCCCTAGACAGCTCTGCTTCCATCTCTTCCTCCATCTCTGTTTTTATTGCAATTAAGACTTTGAAGTCTTCATTATATTTTATTTTAGTTGTTTTATTTTGGGCTGTGAGATTATTGCATCAGAGATGAATAATTCTGTATGCTCAGAGCAAAACTGGATGGTCTATCTGACTCCTTTTTTTTTTTTAATGACACCCTCTGCCCAGATTCATTTTTCCTCTGCCCTCACTAGCTGTCCTTTTACTACTCCTGTGTCTCAGGTAAGACATTTTGGTCAGGTTGTGTTTTCCACCTGCCCCCTCTGTAGCTCTTAAAATCAGCCCCACGCAGTCTGCCCCATGTACATCACTAAGGGGACTTTGCTCCAGGAGGGCATGTGGCTTAAGGTATTCCTTAGCGCTAAATTTAACTTTACAGCTGCTACCTCGAACAAATCATTTTCCTTCTCTATTTGTGCCTGCATTTTGCCTCCATATGAAATGGAGATAATAACACTTACCTTCTGCAGCCCACCAGGGTGTTATGAGGATTAATTAAAGTTCTTTGAAGATGACAAGTCTTGAATATAGTTATTATTAGCTAAGCAAACTGCCTGTTTTAATACCAAGGGTCTCTGGGCAGGTCAGACAAGCTCCCTTAAGCACAGCCCTCACTCTCATTTTTCCCATATTACTTTCAGCCAGCTCGAACATGTAGAGGACCTGGGGGTGTTCTTTGGAGAATGTGCTTTTTCAATGGGATTAAGCTGCATAAATAATTGAAAAGTGCCAGTGTGTGTGCCCGAAGAGTGCAAAGCCCTTGCTCCTCACTTCCCGCCCGCTCAGCCACCTCCATGCAGCAATGACTCAGAGCCTTCCTCAGTTTTCCGAGGGAAGCACTGCAGTGCAGAGGCCAGTGCTAATTAATTCTTGGCATATGCACACTATCTCGCTCACTGCGAAATATTTCACAAAGTGGAATATACCAAAACAAAGAAGACTAGCTCATGTATTCTATTTCAATGATGGAAAAACAGAGGCAGTAAGATGTAAGTCTACTTCCCAAGGACAAAACAATGAAATCCTGATTCTAAAATTTACACTGGGGCTTCCCTGGCAGTCCAGTGGTTTAAATAGTCCACCTTTCAATTCAGGGGGTGCAAGTTCACCCCATCTTTGGGGAGCTAAGGTCCTACATGACTTGTGGCAAAAAAATTGAAACATAGAACAGAAGAAATATTATAACAAACTCAATAAGGACTTTAAAAAAATGGTCCCTATCCAAAAAAAAAAAAAAACTTTAAAATAAACCATAGGTTTTTGAGTTGGAGGTTTAAAAGATAGCATTTTAAAATTTGGAATTGTCCATCCTTGACCTTGTTTCTACTCTTTTTAACAGTAGTTTGGTAACTGTACAGCCTAGGAAATAATAGAAAACCTAAGAGGACTCTCAAACTTCTGGCTGTTTCTCACCTGCCCCAATTTATATCTTCTCATTATCAGGTAAAAACCCTATTTGAGGGGTCCAGGTTTCTTAAAGCATGATGATCACAGTGTGCCCCAAACATTCTAGACACAGTCTAACCAGCATGAAACGAAATGAGATTTCTACCCTATGTTCCAAAAAATATGATCTTCCATAAGACACAAAATACTGATGACTCATATTACATTTAACATCAACTAACATTGCCCCACGGAGAAGGCAATGGCACCCCACTCCAGTACTCTTGCCTGGAAAATCCCATGGATGGAGGAGCCTGGTAGGCTGCAGTCCATGGGGTTGCTAAGAGTCGGACACGACTGAGCGACTTCACTTTCACTTTTCACTTTCATGCATTGGAGAAGGAAATGGCAACCCCTCCAGTGTTCTTGCCTGGAGAATCCCAGGGATGGGGGAGCCTGGTGGGCTGCCGTCTGTGGGGTCGCACAGAGTCAGATGTGACTGAAGTGACTTAGCAGCAGCAGCAGCAGCAGCAACATTGCCCCATGAGTTTCAACTCCTGCTAATGAAGGACTTCTTTCCTCTGTCTTGTCTTTTTGACCTATATGCAAGACTCCACATTTATGGATATTTATTTAGCATTCTGGTCTTAGCCTGGTTTCCTCTGCTTGATTAATCTTTATCAGCCCTAACCTGTCCATGCAGGTTGTTAGTTAACTTTTTCTACCAGTAGTGAGAATGTTGATGCTTTCATCTGCTTTGCAGATGGCTAGTCTGCACGGGAAGACCACTCAGGAAAAATAAAAGCAAGGCAGAAGCATGAAGGAGAGTTAATAAATAAAGTATGCAGAGGATAATGACGGAGACAGGACAGTTTAAAATTTCCTGAGTCTTCCCTGGTAGTCCAGTAGTTAAGAACTTGCCTTCCAACGCAGGGGATGCAGGTTCAATTCCTGGTCGGGGAACTAAGATCCCACATGCAGCGGGACAACTAAGCCTGTGCAGCACCGTGAAAGATCCTGAGTGATGCAACCAAGACTAGATTCAGGCAAAATAAAGATAAATAAATATTTAAAAATAAAAAAAATCCTACTCTCTTACCATATCTTTCTAAAAGTGTCAGTGTTACAAAACAGGAAGAATTTAACCTTTTGCCAGATCACACAATAGGAACATGACTGCTATCAGATGAAATATGTACGTTTCTAATTTTTCAGGTAGTTTCTCTAACTTGTTATAGCTTTGTTTTCCCTAGGTCATTTCACCTTCACATTTCCCATCCAAATCCTGAAAAAGCCTCACTAATTTAGGGCAAAAAGTTTTTAATGACTCATATTGAGGATTCCTGCGTTCTTTTTCCATTCCTGGGAATCCTTAATGATGTGGAAGCTATTCCATTATTTTCTGGGGATCTAATTGTTGCATTGCCTACTGTCAAGCCACTGGTTCCCTGACTACCGAGCTTTTTTTGGCTATTAAAAGTTCACCCCTTCACCCTTTTTTGGAAATAAAGCCGGGGATTGTCTTTCATTTCTATTTTTATTAAAAAACTTTAATGCACTGCCATTTCCCCCTCTTGCCTGCAATGATTACACAAAGAACCAAACGGCAGCCAAGAAAGAGTCTTAAGGAACCCTTAGAGAAATAAGAGAAGTCATAATTGAATAATCTGCCACCAACAGTTATTATCGGGGTTACAGTCTTTCCAATATACCTTCATGCCAGAGTGCTGGGTTATAAATAGACATATGCTCTGGGAAAAGGGAGAATTAAGCTGAGAGACAGAGTGAAGACAATGTAAGAAGGTAAAGCGTGTCTTGTAAAAAGCCAAAGCTTTAAAAAATTAAAGTTGTAATAGCACGAAGATTGCCTTTTAAATTGTCCAAGGGAGATTCTCTTCTCTGAAATCCAGTTTAGGTTAATGGCCTGAGGAAGCCTTGGCTCCAGCCTCCCTGTGAATGTATAAATTAGGTTTGAGCAGCACTTGCTGGAGGCTCTCCACACATCTCAGAAAGAGGCCTGATGCCATCTTTCTTCTTAAATCAACCATAATAACATAGCAAGATCATTTAAAACCTATTAGCAATAATCATTGTTAACAGGAAAAACAGTGTGGACTATATTAGAATAATCCAAATAAACAAGAGAGGAATGCCAATCACTTGCAGCTCCTTTTTGACTTGCGTGTGGGCTCAGAGGAAAATGGTGCCAGTGATGGAGGTTTGCATCCAAATACTATAACAATTATTACTTTCCTGGTGGCTGGGTAGTGAAGAATCAGTCTGCCAGTGCAGGAGACCTGGGTTTGATCTCTGGGTCAGGAAGATCCTCTGGAGAAGGGAGTGGTTAACCATGGGATTTTCTTGACTGGAAAACCCCATGGGCAAGCGAGCCTGGTGGCCTACAGTCCATGGGATGGCAAAAGAGTCAAACAAGACTCAGTAACTAAACTACAACAACAATAATATGATACTTGGAAGAAAGGTAAATTAACCAAGCAGATTTCTCTGCCATCCTCACTCCGTGTTGCTTCCTGCTCCCTCTCCAGCATCCCTAGGGTATGTAAATATTGACTTCACCACTAAATGTCTCACAACTGTTAATTCCTGTGACGTTTTACTTTTAGGCCACACTTTTCATTTGGCAGTTAGAGCCTGATGAGAAATCTGCGGCAGGGCGTGGGGAGGTGTGGGTGGGAGAGGCCCGTCTGCACTGGCCACATCCTCTGGGTTTATAGCTTGCTTGCAAGCCTGGATTCCTGCCTGCAATGTGAGTCTTCATAAAAGTTTATGGACACACAGTCCTCACTTTTGCCCCTGAGGACTTTTGTTCGCCTTAGGGATTTTTCATTAGGCAACTTAACCCCTAGAAAGAGAGAAATAGGCTAGAGATATAGAGATTGGAGGCAGTAATAAAAAGGAAAATAGTGGGATAGGATACAGAGCATTGCATATTACAACGACAACCTATGAAGTAAGGAGACAGAGTTTCTCCCTTGGATAATGGAAAACTGTCTCACAACCTACTCAGCCCAGGTTTCTCCTGTGGGTCTCTACATCAGTGTCTGTGCGTGCAAGTGAGTCTGTGCAAGGGGAGAGAAAGTAAGAGAGAGAGAATCAGCTGGGAAGAACAGGCTTCTGTTGAACCTCTTTAAATGAAAAACAGAGAGATGATCATGTTAAGTGAATAAGTCAGCCAAACCCGGAATATTCATTAGAGGGACTAATGCTGAAGCCCCATTACTTTGGCCACCTGATGTGAAAAGCCAACTCATTGGAAAAGACCCTGATGCTGGGAAAGACTGAAGGCAGGAGGAGAAGCGGATGACAGAGGATGAGATGGTTGGATGGCATCACCACCTCAATGGGCATGAGTTTGAGGTGTCAAACTCCTGGGGACAGTGAAGGACAGGGTAGTCTGGTGTGCTGCAGTCCATGGGGTCGCAAAGAGTCAGACATGACTTGATAGCAAACAATGACAACAAAAGTCACACAGAGAAAGATACATATCATATGATATCACTTATAAGTAGAATCTAAAAAATGACACAAAAGAACTTATTTACAAAACAGAAATAGACTCATGACACTGTAAGCAAATTTATGTTTTACTAAAGGGGAAATGGGAGGGAAGGATAAATTGGGAATTTGGGATTAATATGTGCACATACTATAAATAAAATAGACAAATAAATACCTACTGTACAGCACAGGGTATTATATTCAATATCTTGTAGTAACTTAGAAAGGAACATGAAAAATACATATATATGTATATATGTGTTTATATATATGTATACATACACACATACAGATATAACTGAATCACTTTGCCATGCATCTGAAAAGAACACAACATGGCAGATTAATTATATTTCAATAAAAATGGCTAAATTGAAAAACATGAAAAATACATGAGTGTTTGGCACAATTTCCATCCAAGATTGTCCTTCTGTGAATTGGTAGACTTTCCTGTCTCCATATGACACATTAGACTACTTCTTCAGGGCTGGACAGCCAGTAGAGTATTGTAATATTATCTTAGATTAGCTAATAGAAAATCCTATGGGCCTTCGTGTTTAAAAAAAAAATGGGAATTTAAAAGTTAAGATAAAAAAGAAGTTCTCCTAGATGTTTAGAGATACTTTTATAAGCTCTTGATTATCATTTTCTAATTTACTGGATTTTACCATATGCAAAATGGGCAGATCTGAAGCTCCATACCTAACATTATCCTACTTATGGAGCCGTTGTCTTGTGTGCTTTGTGCCCAGTCGCTCAGTTGTGCCTGACTCTTTGCAACTCCATGGACTGTAGCCCACCAGGCTCCTTTGTCTGTGGAATTCTCTAGGCAAGAATACCAGAGTGGGTTGCCATTTCCTCCTCCAGTGGATCTTCCCAATCCAGGGATTGAACCCACATCTCCTGTGTCTCCTGCATTGGCAGCATGTTCTCTACCACTGAGCCACCTATCGATGTTGGATATAACAGCATTTAAGGCCCAAGCAGTGGGCCTGTCCTATTTCCATGCCTTCGGTCTCCCAAAAAGATGCAATTAGCCCTGGTTCATTTTTCAATTTAGTCAGTTGAACATTGAGGTATGCCAACTCTTTCTATTGTTAGTAATTTTATTTATTTCTAGCAGTCATTCAGAGAGCTCCCTTCCTGAACAACAACTTTGAAAAAAACCAAGTGTCTCTTTTCTCGCTTTAATAGAATTGCTGGCAATTTTATTTTATGTCTCCCGCTTGTGTCTATGATTAATCTAAGTGTTTTGATAGCTTCCTTCTTAAAAACTAGACTACTCTATTGACTCATTGGTAGGCTGAATTTTTACCACTGAGCCACTTGGGAAGCCCAGAAATGAAATTAGTTGAACTTGAATTTCTTTTTTGTTGATAGTAACCCCTAGATTCTGGAGTGGGATGTAGTCCATATGAACCTGTGGATTTCGGGGGAAAAAATGTTTGTGTGCCATAAGAAAGGTGAAACGGAATGCCCATGCTAATAATTGTGCACAAAACAAAATTGACCACATCAATCATGGTATCTTATAAGGGACAATGATAAATGTCCCCAAATCTTTTAAGAGAGAAAAGCCTTTGGGGAATAGCAGTTGGGTATAATTTCACCTAGAATTTAGAGAAATAGACATGTAACTTGATGTCCAAGAGAATTTGACTGAAATCTGAACACTCAGGGCTGGAAGGCTTGATAGCTTGGCATTCCTTCCAAATCTCAAAATTCAATTTCCAGTGGGTCAGTAAAAGGCATTTCCTCTCTCTGAACTTGAGTTCCTCCAGGAAATAGGAATAATTAAAATCAGTGCTCTGATCCAATAAATCAATCCTATCAGTGGATTCAGTGGGCTGTCCTTATCCCAGTAAATTGTCATGGAATACATTTATCCAAGGACTTCTGTTGGCTGCTGCTATTTCAGGGGTAATAAAACAACTGCCACAAGTTCATTTTACAAGTACATATTGAGCACTTATTATATTCTAGATACTGTTCTAGTTACTGACATATAGAGAATATAGGATAGATAGATTTATGGAATTCAGGGAGCTTTCATTCTACGAGAAGGAAGATAGATCATAAACATTTCACATGAATTTCTCC
The DNA here is from genome assembly GCF_002263795.3 of Bos taurus. Taxonomy (NCBI): domain Eukaryota; kingdom Metazoa; phylum Chordata; class Mammalia; order Artiodactyla; family Bovidae; genus Bos; species Bos taurus. Next base: position 31,270,465 of record NC_037356.1, on the reverse strand, counting down.
AAGAATTTTCTTTATCTGAATTTATTCACACAGTGACTGTACAAGATAAGCGCATAATAACGGTCAGGCTGAGGTTAATTACACGTGTAACCTTAGGTCACCTGAATCATCTGAATCCTTGCTTTTGAGGCTCTGTACTCATCAGACCCTTGGTAGTTTCCATAGACAACTCATCTGTACTCTCATGTCATTTCTGTTTAGGATGAGACCTGGTGTCCTGCGCTGCTCTGGTTGTTAATCATGAATTTCACCTTAAAAACTATTTATTTTTGGCTGTGTCAGATCTTAGTTGCAGCATGCAGAATCTTCACTGTTGTAAGTGCACTTAGTTGCCCCACGGCACGTGGACTCTTGGCTCCCAGATGAGGGATTGGAACCCATGTTCCTTGCATTGGAAGACAGATTCTTAACCACTGGGCCACTAGGGGAGCACCCTGAATTTCGTCTTGAGTGACTGTTATTTTGCCACTCTGCTCAGAGCCATTCTCTGGACACTTGGTTGGTCATGACCATGGTGTTTCCATGCCTCCAACAGTCTCCTCTCTTCTGTTTGGCACAGACTGATGCTGGCCATACTGCCACTGATGACTGTTGATACTTCTATGTCTGCTGTTCAAATGGTATCAGAGCTTCCTGGGCTGTGTGCCTGTGTCAGTAGCTCCTATAATGCTATAACATCTACCATGAAAATGACTGACATAGCGATTCTCCAGTGATCCTTCACTATGGATGTTCAGTGGTCACTACCCAGAGTATCCTGGTACTCACTGTTGCTATTACCATTTCAGGCCACCATTGCTCACACTTTTTTTTCAAGTTCAGAAGCAATTGTTCTTTCTCTGGGCTGTTCAGTAGGTTTGCTTGGGCCCTGAGAGCTATCCTTTACACATACACATCTGTTCATTCCTTAAGACACACATATCTGAGTGTGTGAATTTTGCAAATCCACCATTTGGTTATCTGAAACATTTCAGTTTTTTATTCTCATCTCTGGATTCCAGGTTCATCTATTTCATGGTGGATTTTCTAACAGAGGTCCCTGAAATCCAAATAGGGACCCATAATTTAAACAAGCATGAATTTGGATCCTAAATGTATGCATGATTCAGGACGATCCTAGCTTTCATGTGAATCAGTGGATCATAGAGATAGAAGACGGAAATCAAAAGTCAGTAAAGTGAAGTCACCCTGTCATGTCCCACTCTTTGTGACCCCATGGACTGTAGCATACCAGTCTCCTCCATCCATGGAATTTTCCAGGCAAGAGTACTGGAGTGGGTTGCCATTTCCTTCTCCAGGGGATCTTCTCGACCCAGGGATCGAACCTGGGTCTCCCACCTTGCAGGCAGATGCTTTACCATTTGAGCCACCAGGGAAGCTCAGGATAACTTTTGGATGATAACTCCTAGTGGCCTGTGAACCTCGCCATATAATTTACAGGAGGAGAACAAATTCGTTTTGATAAAAAGTTTTAATGTTTCTCTAGAAATTATTCACAACAGAGATTCTGTCCTTATTCTTAGTTTATCACCCCTTTAATTCAGCTTATCATTTTCTCACCACAACAGATTTTTGAAATATCTGTTGCCTCATTTTTACCTTTGAGATACTGCAGTTTAGATCATGTAAATGAAAGCAGTAGAAAGTTCATAAATTCTGACTCAAAATCCAGGCTGCTTACACTGTGCCATAGTGCCAGTGAATATAGTTACCCTATTGTTGCTTATTCGCTAAGTCGTGTCCAACTCTTTGCAACCCCATGGACTATAACCCACAAGGTTCCTCTGTCCATGGGATTTCCCAGGCAAGAATACCACAGTGGGTTGCCATTTTCTTCTCTAATTTAGCCTGTAACATATCTATTAAGGATCATAACTGCCTCTAAAGTAGATGCACTCAGAAAAGCTAAGGGAGATACTGTTTGACTTTGTGAACCCCATAGGTCCCTAAGATAACAAAGCCATTCTTACTCTGGTGGGGCTGGGGAGGGGGTGGAGGGTTGGAGGAAGCCTTAAGAAATGATCCTCTTTCCTTCTTTTGCTACATCCTTTTCATAAGAGGCCACCCCAGGAAAGCTGATACATCTTGCTTACTTAGTGCAAAGTGCAGCATATAACAATTCCTCACCAAGTTGCATTAGCCTATCTCTCAAGAGTGTTTTCTTATCAGAATGTGAATACTTGAAAGAGAGGTTGATGATGCCTAAGGCCTAGCCCTCCATCAGCTTTGATAAACAAAGATAAGTCCATTCTGGGATTAAAAACAAAATCCCTGTCTCAATTTCTCTGACAAGGATAAATAGATGCTGAAAGAAAGTGAAAGAAAGAAAGTGAAGTCGCTCAGTCCTGTGCGACTTTTTGCAACCCCATGGACTGTAGCCTACCAGGCTCCTCCCTCCATGGGATTCTCCAGGCAAGAGTACTGGAATGGGTTGCCATTTTCCTTCTCCAGGGGATCTTCCTGACCCAGGGATCGAACCTGGGTCTCCTGCATTCCAGGCAGACACTTTAACCTCTGAGCCACCGTGAAAGGAAAATGGGAACCATGGAGACAGTGGAAGAAAATCTAGAGCATCCTAGTTTTAGGAAATTCTTTCAAGGACATTCAGTTGGGCATGCTACCTTTTATGTTATGCTGCTGGCACGTAGATTATATTAACACATTGTTTTTAAAGATTTTCTTTTCTGTAATTTTTTAAAAATTGTATTTTTATTTATTTATCTGTGGCTGTACTGGGTTATTTGTCGCATCACCTGGGCTTTCTCTAGTTGCAGCGAGTGGGGGCTACTCCCTAGGTGTGCACCAGCTTCTCACTGTGGTGGCCTCTCTTGCTGTGGCCACCTGATGGGAAGAGCCAACTCACTGCAAAAGACCCTGATGCTGGGAAAGGCTGAGGGCAAGAAGAGAAGGGGACAACAGAGGACCTGATGGTTAGATAGCATCACCAATTCTACGGACATGAATCTGAACAAACTCTGGGAGCTAGTGAAGGAGAGGGGAGCCTGACATGCTGCTGTCTATGAGATCACAAAGAATTGGACATGAGGAGGCTTAGTCCAGTCACTAAGGGGGCTTCCCTGGTGGCTCAGAGGTTAAAGCGTCTAACTAGAATGCGGGAGACCAGGGTTCAATCCCTGGGTCAGGAAGATCCCCTGGAGAAGGAAATGGCCACCCACTCCAGTACTCTTGCCTGGAGAATCCCATGGAGGGAGGAGCCTGGTAGGCTATAGTCCATGGGGTCGCAAAGAGTCGGACACCATTGAGCGACTTCACTTTCACTTTTACTTTAGTGACTGAACCATAAAAACAATTCTTGTTACAGAACACAGACTCTAGAGCACAGGATCAATAGTTGTGGCATACAGGCTTAGTTGCTCTGAGGTGTGTGGGATCTTCTTGGACTAAGGATTGAACCTGTGTTGCCTGCATTGGCAGAAGGATTCTTATCCACTGAACCACCAGGGAAGTCCTAGATTATTTGTCGTGGATCTTGTTTGTTGTTGCCTAGTAAGGATGGGAAGCTACTCAAGAAAGTACACCGCCTCCATGTGGCCATGACCTCAGTTGGTAGACATTGCATTTTGCCTCCAGGTAGGTAAAGTTGCCCAGCAACACAATAAAGAATATCACATTAAAAAGAAAAAAAAAAAGAATATCACATAGCCTGAGGCTGACTACACATACACACTTATAAAATGCTGTATAAATAACCAGAGCCCTAGAATATGACCCATTTAACCTAATTAAATAGTCAGACTTAAGGTGGATAAAAAGAAATGAAAAGAGAGACCATGGGTATCTATAATGTAGGTTATCAGATATCAGATGCACCAAGAAGAAAGTTTGGATTCCATTGCTATTGGCTGGGCTACTGGAAATCTAGTCCTTCCTACATATTTCAGTGTGTAATAATCTGAAAAATACAACCCCTTTCTTCATTCTTCCACTATTCACATCCCTGCCTCTCTGGAGGTTTCATATATCCCTGTAGAATGAGGTATGACTATGTCATGGAAAGAGGAATGAGTCTTTTCTAAGCTCTGAAGCCCCAGCTCAAATCCACGGGGCTAGATGACATCAGATGGTTTGATCCATATAATCCCATAGGGAATAAAATGGAATTTTATTTCTTTAAAAATGTCAGTGTATTTTTATCTCATTAAAATGTGTTTTCTTTTCATTTTGTTGATGGATCTGAATTTGTTTGGTCCCCGGGGGAGGAACTCGAGATGTGTATGTTCTTTATTATTTAGCTTTATGCTTTTTTGAACTTCATTTGAAAGTGTTACCTTGTTTTGGGAATCAAACTAACTACCCAGAGCATTAATGTAGCGTGAATCCATAACTGTCTGAGGCCCAAAGGGATGTCTGTGTGACACATGGGTTACTCTAGAGGCCTCTGTTACTCCTTTGAGTTGTTTTAAAGTCCATAAAGACAATGTGGGCTAAATGCTCTGAAATGATTTCAAAAAATAGAGAAAGAAGACACAGTATGTCTGCAAATTACTGGGACATTAGAGTTTGTTTTATCATTAGAAGGTTCACAACTGACTTCAGTAATCAGCTTGTGCTCACCTTGGAAAGTGGTCAGTCCCTCTTGCTTTAGGAAGGGCCTTCAGCTTGCAGTCAGCAGGAAGATGACGTCTGGCATTGATAGCAGGCCCTTACCCTGCTTTATTTCCTGAGCCTTTCCTGTAAGTGCCTCTTTGTCATGATGAATCTGAGTCCCTCTCAGAGGCCATGTCTCATCACTGCATGGTTCAGAGAAGTCAGACATAGCATGCAGAGCCCACTGCAAATGAAGCCTTGTCCCCGGGGAACAGTTGCCACCAGGGATGAACCTGGGTTTTGTGGGCCCTCAACTTTACAAACGCTGAGGCAACCTCTCAAAGAAAAACAATAAAAGTTTGCAAATACAAAAATTAAGTACAAGGACTTGGAAGGGGCCTGATAAAGTGAGTGATCTTGATAAATCTCGGGAGCTTCATATAAACCCACCTGTAGTATTTGCCTTTGCTCCCTGTGCTCATGCATAAAACTGCCCACGCCAATGATCACTTCAGTGCTCCATTAAAAAAGAAAAAATTGTTACTGTACAACGCTGTGTTAGTTTCTGCTGTACAGCAACATGAGTCGGCCATATCTATCTATTCTCTCTCTCTCTGTCTATCTCCACTCCCTCTTGAGCCTCCTCCCCTCCCAATTCTCACCTCTCTAAGTCATCACAGAGCACTGGGCTGAGCTCCCTGCTCTATACAGCGCCTTCTCACTAGTTCTCTGTTTTACACACAACAGTGACTATATGCCAACGTTACTTTCTCCATTTGTCCTACCCTCTCCTTCCCCTGCTGTGTTCACAAGTCCATTCTCTACATCTGCATCACCAATTCTTCCCTGCAAATAGTTTCATCAGTACTATTTTTCTAGACTCCATATATATGCATATATATATGCTATGCTAAGTCACTTCAGTCGTGTCTGACTCTGTGTGACCCCATAGACGGCAGCCACCAGGCTCCCCCGTCCCTAAGATTCTCCAGGCAAGAAGACTGGAGTGGGTTGCCATTTCCTTCTCCAATGCATGAAAGTGAAAAGTGAAAGCGAAGTCGCTCAGTCGTGTCCGACTCCTAGCGACCCCATGGACTGCAGCCCACCAGGCTCCTCCATCCATGGGACTCTCCAGGCAAGAGTACTGGAGTGGGGTGCCATTGCCTTCTCCAGCATATATATATATGGGTATTATAAATATATATATATATATATATATAGTATAATATACACTATTTATTTTTCTCTTTCTCACTTCAATCTGTATGACAGACTCTGAGACCATCCACATCATTACAAATGACTCCATTTCATTCCTTTTTATGGCTGCGTAATAGTCCATTGTATATACATACCTCTACTTCTTTATCCATTTATCAGTTGATATACATCTAGGTTGCCTCCATGTCCTAGCTACTTTCAGTAGTGCTGAAATGAATATTGGATACATGTGTCTTTTTAAATTGTGTTTTATTCTGGGTCTGTGCCCAACAGTAGGATTGCTGGTATTCCTGGTTTTTTAAGGAGCCACTGTACTGTTTTCCATAATGGCTGTATCAGTTTACCTTTCAACAGGAGGGTTCCCTTTTCTCCACATCCTCTCCAGAATTTATTGTTAGTAGTTTTTGTTAGTTTGTTTGTTTTTGATGATGGCCATTCTGATCAGTATGAGGTGATATCACATTGTAGTTTGGATTTACATTTCTCTAATAATGAGTCCAGTGCTTTTTGATTTGCAGTAAGAAGTATAATACTATAAAGCAGAAATAGATGTTTTTCTGGAACTCTCTTGCTTTTTTGATGATCCAGCATATGTTGGCAATTTGATCTCTCATTCCTCAGCCTTTTCTAAAACCAGCTTGAACATCTGGAAGTTCACGGTTCACATATTGCTGAAGCCTGGCTTGGAGAATTTTGAGCATTACTTTACTAGCGTGTGAGATGAGTACAATTGTGTGGTAGTTTGAGCATTCTTTGGCATTGCCTTTCTTTGGGATTGGAATGAAAACTGATCTTTTCCAGTCCTGTGGCCACTGCTGAGTTTTCCAAATTTGCTTGAATATTGAGTGCAGCACTTTCACAGCATCATCTTTCAGGATTTGGAATAGCTCAACTGGAATTCTATCACCTCCACTAGCTTTGTTCATAGTGATGCTTTCTAAGGCCCACTTGACTTCACATTCCAGAATGTCTGGCTCTAGGTGAGTGATCACACCATCGTGATTATCTTGATTGTGCAAATCTTTTTTGTACAGTTCTGCTGTGTATTCTTGCCATCTCTTCTTAATATCTTCTGCTTCTGTTAGGTCCATACCATTTATGTCCTTTATCGAGCCCATCTTTGCATGAAATGTGTCCTTGGTATCTCTAATTTTCTTGAAGAGATCTCTAGTCTTTCCCATTCTATTGTTTTCTTCTATTTCTTTGCATTGATTGCTGAGGAAGGCTTTCTTATCTCTTCTTGCTGTTCTTTGGAACTCTGCATTCAGATGCTTATATCTTTCCTTTGCTTTTCACTTTTCTTTTTTTCACAGCTATTTGTAAGGCCTCCCCAGACAGGCATTTTTCTTTTTTGCATTTCTTTTCCATGGGGATGGTTTTGATCCCTGTCTCCTGTACAATGTCACAAATCTCATTCCATAGTTCATCAGGCACTTTATCTATCAGATCTAGTCCCTTAAATCTATTTCTCACTTCCAATGTATAATCATAAGGGATTTGATTTAGGTCATACCTGAATGGTCAGGTATCAACATTGCTGGGAAAAATATCAATAACCTCAGATATTCAGATGACACCACCCTTATGGCAGAAAGTGAAGAGGAACTAAAAAGCCTCTTGATGAAAGTGAAAGAGGAGAGTGAAAAAGTTGGTTTAAACCTCAACATTCAGAAAACTAAGATCATGGCATCTGGTCCCATCACTTCATGGGAAATAGATGGGGAAACAGTGGAAACAGTGTCAGACTTTATTTTTTGGGGCTCCAAAATCACTGCAGATGGTGACTGAAGCCATGAAATTAAAAGACACTTACTCCTTGGAAGGAAAGTTATGACCAACCTAGATAGCATATTCAAAAGCAGAGACACTACTTTGCCAACAAAGGTCCGTCTAGTCAAGGCTATGGTTTTTCCAGTGGTCATGTATGGATGTGAGAGTTGGACTGTGAAGAAGGCTGAGCACCAAAGAATTGATGCTTTTGAACTGTGGTGTTGGAGAAGACTCTTGAGAGTCCCTTGGACTGCAAGGAGATCCAACCAGTCCATTCTGAAGGAGATCAGCCCTGGGATTTCTTTGGAAGGAATTACGCTAAAGCTGAAACTCTAGTACTTTGGCCACCTCATGCAAAGAGTTGACTCATTGGAAAAGACTCTGATGCTGGAGGGATTGTGGGCAGAAGGAGAAGGGGATGACAGAGGATGAGATGGCTGGATGGTATCACCGACTTGATGGATGTGAGTTTGAGTGAACTCTGGGAGATGGTGATGGACAGGAAGGCCTGGTGTGCTGGGATTCATGGGGTTGCAAAGAGTTGGACATGACTGAGCAACTGAACTGAACTGAAGAAGTGTAATACTGTACAATGTCTTCAGTTCAGTTCAATGTGTAGCATTCTCTGGCATTGCCTTTCTTTGGGATTGGAATGAAAACTGACCTTTTCCAGTCCTGTGGCCACTGCTGAGTTTTCCAAATTTGCTGGCATATTGAGTGCAGCACTTTCACAGCATCAGCTTTCAGGATTTGAAATAGCTCAACTGGAATTCTATCACCTCCACTAGCTTTGTTAGTAATGATGCTTTCTAAGGCCCACTTGACTTCACATTCCAGGACGTCTGGCTCTAGGTGAGTGATCACACCATAGTGATTATCTTGGTTGTGAAGATCTTTTTTGTACAGTTCTGCTGTGTATTCTTGCCACCTCTTCTTAGTATCTTCTGCTTCTGTTAGGTCCATACCATTTCTGTCCTTTATCGAGCCCATCTTTGCATGAAATGTTCCCCTGGTATCTCAAATTTTATTGAAGAGATCTGTAGTCTTTCCCATTCTGTTGTTTTCCTCTATTTCTTTGCATTGATTGCTTGAAGAAGACTTTCTTATCTCTCCTTGCTATACAATGTCTTAGTTTTCCCCCAAAAGTTTGTTCAGGTTTTTCTGTAACATCTTATGGAAAATCCGAAACAAACTTTTTGGTTAACCCAATATAATATCTGTGGCATCTCCTCAGATGTGGCACATTATTTGTGTATAAGAACTTTTGACCTGGGATAATGGACAATAAAAATGGCTCTGGAGCCATTTAATTATGCTTGACTCAGAAGTCAGAAATCAAACCAAATCGAGTAAAACTACTATGTAGATCTTACATGTGGTTACCAAACTTCCAAGTCTTAAAATTTCCTGCTCTACTAAATCAATATCATTTAAATACTTAATCTGCCCTCATCTTTTCTCCATTGGATCCTTTTAAATATGCAGTAGTCTCTCCAGCAACCACATGTTGCTTGTGCCTGTACATACTTTCACATCTTTGCTTGTACTGGCGAATCTCCTCTTTCTTTTGATCCTCCCAATGGTATATTATGGGGCTTCCCTAGTGGCTTAGTGGCAAAGAATCTGCCTGCAATGCAGGAGATGCAGGTTCAATCCTTGGGTCAGGAAGATCTCCTGGAGAAGGAAATGGCAACCCACTCCAGTATTCTTGCCTGGGACATCCAATGGACAGAGAAGCCTGGAGGGCTACAGTCCATGAAGTTGCAAAAGTTGAACATGACTTAGCTATTAAACCAACACCACCAATGGTACATTGTAGTGGGATTCTCCATGTGTGGTCCATATTCTCCTGGAGTCTCTAAGATCCTTTTAAGGAGCCCTCTGGGTCAAAATTATTTTAATACAAAAATAATTGCATTGTTTTCACTATACTAACATTTGTGTGTATCATCCACAAGCTGTGTTGGATAAAATGATGAACGGTGCAGTGGATATAAACTGTACTAGTCATTGCAATCACTGCCATGCACTTGAAAGAAAAAGAATGCAAAGGAAAAAGGAATTTTACATTGGACTGTCCTCACTAAAGTAGTAAAATTATTGCTATTATTAAGTATTGATACCTAAGTACTCATAGTTTTTATAGCATGTATGAAAACACGTGATGAATGCATTAAGCATGTAAGGTTTGTCTAGGTGATACGCTTTGGCAAATGAAATATGTGTAAGCATGCTAGGAGTCAACCCTAAGTAGAAACTCTAAACATGATGATAGAAAATACTAAGGGATGAACTTTCAAACCTATTAGAACCAATAAAAAAGTTCAGGAGTGTTGTAGACTACAAGTAGTGATGTATTTGTCTACATTAGCCATGAAATGAGCCTTCTAAAAGCAAAATTTAGAAAACAGTTACATTTGAACTACCATAAAAAAGAATAAGATACTTGGGAATAAACTTAACAAAGGTGTTTGACATATACATTGAAAGTTACAAAACATTATTGAAAGAAATGAAAGAAGGTCTAAATAAATGGAATGATACCCCATGGTCATTTATCGACAGACTAGATATTGCTAAAATGTCAACATTACTCAAATTGATTTACAGATTCAACACATTCATTACCAAAACCCCAGGTGGCTTTTTGTAGATATTGATGACCTGATCCTAAAATTTATGTGAGAATTTAAGGGAGCAAGAATGACCAAAACCATCTGAAAAATAAGAAAAAACGGAGGTTTTACACTTTCTGATTTTAAAAACTTACTACAAATCTACTATAATCATAACACTATAGTCCTGACAGGAAGGCAAATAGAATAGTGGAATGGAATTTAGATTCAGGAAATTAAACATTATCAGTTCCTCATGCATGCTCAGTCATGTCCAACTCCTTGCGACCCCATGGACTGCAGCCCACCAGCTGCCCTGTCCATGGGATTTCCCAAACAAGAATCCTGGAGTAGGTTACCATTTCCTCCTCCAAGGGATCATCCTGATCCAGGGATCAAAATTGTGTCTTTTGAGTTTCCCGCATTGGCAGGCAGATTCTTTGCCACTGTGCCACCTGGGAAGCATGTAAAACCTTCTATGTATAGTTGATTAAATTTTAATAAGAGTGCTAAAACAGTTTAATGGGGGAAAGAATGGCTTTTTTAACAAATTGTACTGGCAAAACTGAACGTCCGCGCATTGAAAGAATAAGCTTATGCCCTCCTACTTCACACCATACACAAAAATGAGCTCAAAATGTAAACACTAAAATCACGAACTATTAGTAGAAAACACAAAAGCATATCTTCATAACTTCAAGTTATACATGAAGCCAAGAAATCTTTTTCTTATTCTACATTAAAAGTACAGCAACACACACACAAAATAAATCCCACTGTATCAAAATCAAAGTCTATTGTACTATATATTTCTAAACTATCATACAAGAAAATGAAATAGACAACCCACAGATTGAGAGAAAATATTTGAAAATTATGTATCTGATAAGGGACTTACATCCAGAATATATAAAAAGCTTTTATAACTCATTAACAAAAGAACAAATGACTCAAATAAAAATACATGAAAAAGATTTGAATAGACCTTATAAATAAATAAATTAAAATGACCAGTAAACACATGAAAAGATGTTCAACGTCAACATTAAGCATTAAGGCAATGCAAATCAAATTCATGAACTAACGTTTCATATCCACTAGAATGGCTATAATCAAAAAGACTGACCCTCTCAAGTGTTAGCAAGAAGGTAAGGAAATTGGAACACGGATATGTTTTAGGTGGAAGTATAAAATGGTGCAGACACTTGGGGAGAGAGTTTCGTAATTCTTAAAAATGTTAAATATAAAAGTGACTATATTGTCCAGTAATTCTATCCCTAAGGTATATAACCAGGAGAAATGAGAACATATATCTACACAAAAACATGTATACAAATTTTCATAGTAGTTGTGAATCATAATAGTAAAACCGTGGAAATAATCTATATGCCCATCAATTGATGAATGGTTAAATAAAATCTGATATAGCCATAGGATAGAAATTATTTGGCTATAGAAATAGAATGAAGTACTAATGTATGCTACTACATGAATGGACCTGGAAAACAAATAAAGTAAGTCCATCACACAGGACCGCTTATTATATCGTTCCATTTATGAGACGTCCAGAATAGCAAAATCTATAGAGATAGAAAAGAGATCAGTGGTTATCTAGAACTTGAGATGGGGTTGGGAGAATGGGAAAGCGACTGTTAATAGACACAGGGTTTCATTTGGGGAGCATGAAAATGTAAACTTAGACGATGGTCTCATAACCCTGTAAAAATACTAAAAAAATCTTGTGGAGTACAATGTAGATAGATAAATCATATGGTATGTGAAATCCATCTCAATAAAGCTGTTTAACAAAGAAGAAGCACTGTGCTATTCTGCCAGCTGTCTACCAACTCCTAGATGTAATGGTCCAGCTTAACCAGCACTGCTTCTCCTGAGCACTCATCTCCTTGAGTCCTTACAACCTGCCTCACGCTATTTACCACTCATTTGTGTGCTCAGGCAACAGGTATTGAATACCTATTCGATGCTTAGTACTACTACACCCTGGGTTGAGAGAAGGTGAGGTACAATTTAAAAATGAATAAAATAGTCACAATGTCTAATCTTATTAAACTTATAATTCATTGAAGAAAGAAGTGTTGTGTATTTTTTTTAAGTAATCATTACTTTTATTGTTGTTACTTAAAAGGACTCCTCCATTATTTTTTTTTTAATTTTAATTTTTTTTGTTTTTAATTGGAGGGTAACTGCTTTACAGTATCGCATTGGTTTCTGCCATACATCAACATGAGTCAGCCATAGGTATACATATGTCCCCTCCTTCTTGAACTTCCCTCCCACCTCCCACCCTAACCCATCTTCTAAGTTGTCATAGAGCACGAGTTTGAGCTCCCTGCTTCATACAGCAAATTCCCACTGGTTATCTATTTATATCTATTGAATATCTATTCTTTGCTAAGTGCTGCATTACACAGTGGATTGAGAAAAGGTGAAATACAATTTAAAAGATGAAGAGAATAGTCACAATCCCTACGTCATTAAACTTATAATTCATTTGAAAAAGGGTGGTTTTACAGTTTCAAAGTTTTTTTTTTTTTTGCCTTCATTCATTATTTTCCTTTTTGGTTTTTCCAAGTGATCTGTCACTGACTACTTAATTCATACACATCCACACAATGTTTCATTTAGTACTGAGCACTTTGTAATAGCTAAAGAATAAAAAAGTTTGCTGACTGGAAATTGTCCTAAACATATCCCAAATATTCTCAGTTTCTAAAGAAATAGAAAGTTCTCCAGCTTCTTGTGCATTTACTTCAGCTTGAGCAAGGTAGGGAGTCGGGAAGTAGGGGGGCTCTCCTTCACCTGATTCTGCGCGTATTTCCACACAGACTAAGCAGCATCCTTGAAATGACCTACATGGAGGATCCGACAATCACTGAAGGCGTTCTGATCACCATCTCACTGGCATTAAAAGTTCTCTGGGGCTCCATTTCCTCAAAGCTATTTGCACCCCATACTAAGCAGTAATCAAAAAGTGACCGTGTAAATCTCAGGCTTCCTGCATCATTGTGCACATCCTGATTTCCTGGGAGGGAGTCCTGGGACTTGCCTCTCTCCATTCAGGCTGCAAAACTGTGAAGATCTGAGCTAATTAAGTTGCATCCTTTGTTGGCACCAGGCTCTCTAGTAGGTTTTCCCATCACTGAGCCGGATACCTCAGGGGCAGACTGAGGACCACAGCGTCTGATCTAATATGCTGAAAAGAATCTGAAACATTTGCATTCATGAAATATAAGACACAATTAACTTGCAATTTTGCAAGTCTTTTAAAATTATTATTCTACTTAAATGAGGTAAGCCATAAGCATGTCTGAACTAGTGGGATGGGGGTTAAGCAGTGAAGAGGGGGTGGTTACGGAGATGTAGTCATACCCCTGGAGTGAAGTCTGAGTACAGAACCAATGTCTGTGAAGCCCCAGGGAGATGGCTATCTCATTATAACCACACCCCTGGAGTTGCTATATAGTCTGCATAAGACTTCGCTCAGAAAAATAAGAGAGGGTGTCATTTTTAGTGTGGAAGGAAGATGAAGCTGAAAAGTTGTATTCTGGCATCAACCTGAACACCTTGTTAAATAATGGCTTGCAATTTTCCTCCCAAACATAAAAACTCCATATTAGGAATATTCCCTTTTAACAAAAGTAATAGCAAAATTGAGGTTAAGGTCAGAGACTATATTGGGCAATCTACCAACATATATTTATGAAATGCTTATTAAAGTATAGTCTTGCTTCTGTGTGGTATACAAACAAATAATCTTTCTGTGACATTTATAAGAAATATGCATTTGATTTTTGTCCCCATTTCTGGCCCAGAACTCTTAAAACCCTTGGAATTTCCTAAGCGATGAGAGCTACAAAGATATCTTCAGCTTTTTTTTAAGAGGTGACTTTTGAGAAGTACATAAGGATGGAGGCTGCTTGCTAGGGGAGCTATACACTTGATCAAAGGGTTAGAACTTAGTCACACCTCTGTCCCATCTCTAGGAAGGGAGAGGGGCTGTAAGGTGAGTTGATTGCTAATAACAATGATTTAGTCAATCGTGCCCATATTGTGAAGCCTCTATAAAAACCAAGAGGCACTGTGGGTTGGCAAACATGTGGAGACTGGGGGAGAGTGGCCCATTTGGAGAGGATGTGGAGGCCCCCCAACACTTTCCTCATTCCTTTCCTCTTCATCTCTGCTATCTTGGCTGTTTCTCAGTTATAGTCTTTTATAATAAATCAGTAATATAGTAAGTAAAAGGTTTCTGTTAGTTCTATGAGTTGTTCAAGCAAATTAATCAAACTCAAGGAGAGGATCATTGGAACCTCTGATCTATAGTCATTGTGTGAAGCTCGGGTGATAATCTGAGTTGACCACTGCCATCTGAAATGAGAGAAGGGCAATCTTGCTAACAGAGACCTTCACCTGTGGGATCTGACACTGTCTCCAGGTAGGATACCCCACCCCCAGCACAGTGTCTGAGAAATGATTGGAGGTCCCGGACACTCCTCATCTCACCACACTGCTGGAACTGGGCACAGACCTCTTATTGCCTGAAACGAGATTCATCATCTAGTGAGAGAGACAAGCTACAGTCAAACAAATATCACCACTCTTAGTGTTTTAGAGTATTTTAAGTTTCCTAAATATTTTTGCACACATGCTCTCATCTGAGCAACAATTATAACAGGATGTATAGAACTCACTTGCTAACCATACACTTTAGACAGGAAACACCAACCAGTCATTTATTTACAGTCATTTATTTCAGTTCAGTTCAGTCGCTCAGTCGTGTCCGACTCTTTGTGACCCCAGGAACTGCAGCATGCCAGGCCTCCTTGTCCAACACCAACTCCTGGAGTTCACTCAGACTCACGTCCATCGAGTCAGTGATGCCATCTAGCCATCTCATCCTCTGTCATCCCCTTCTCCTCCTGCCCCCAATCCCTCCCAGCATCAGAGTCTTTTCCAATGAGTCAACTCTTTGCATGAGGTGGCCAAAGTACTGGAGTTTCAGCTTTAACATCAGTCCTTCCAAAGAAATCCCAGGGCTGATCTCCTTCAGAATGGACTGGTTGGATCTCCTTGCAGTCCAAGGGACTCTCAAGAGTCTTCTCCAACACCACAGTTCAAAGCATCAATTCTTTGGCACTCAGCTTTCTTCACAGTCCAACTCTCACATCCATACATGACCACAGGAAAAACCATAGCCTTGACTAGACGGACCTTTGTTGGCAAAGTAATATCTCTGCTTTTGAATATGCTATCTAGGTTGGTCATAACTTTCCTTCCAAGGAGTAAGTGTCTTTTAATTTCATGGCCACAGTCACCATCTGCAGTGATTTTGGAGCCCCCAAAAATAAAGTCTGACACTATTTCCACTGTTTCCCCATCTATTTCCCATGAAGTGATGGGACCGGATGCCATGATCTTCATTTTCTGAATGTTGAGCTTTAAGCCAACATTTCCACTCTCCTCTTTCACTTTCATCAAGAGGTTTTTTAGTTTCTCTTCACTTTCTGCCTTAAGGGTGGTGTCATCTGCATATCTGAGGTTATTGATATTTCTCCCGGTACTCTTGATTCCAGCTTGTGTTTCTTCCAGTCCAGCGTTTCTCATGATGTACTCTGCACATAAGTTAAATAAGCAGGGTGACAATATACAGCCTTGACATACTCCTTTTCCTATTTGGAACCAGTCTGTTGTTCCATGTCCAGTTCTAACTGTTGCTTCCTGACCTGCATTCAGATTTCTCACGAGACAGGTCAGGTGGTCTGGTATTCCCATCTCTTTCAGAATTTTCCAGAGTTTATTGTGGTCCACACAGTCAAAGGCTTTGGCATAGTCAATAAAGCAGAAATAGATGTTTTTCTGGAACTCTCTTGCTTTTTCCATGATCCAGCGGATGTTGGCAATTTGATCTCTGGTTCCTCTGCCTTTTCTAAAACCAGCTTGAACATCTCGAAGTTCATGGTTCATGTATAGCTGAAGCCTGGCTTGGAGAATTTTGAGCATTACTTTACTAGCATGTGAGATGAGTGCAATTGTGTGGTAGTTTGAGCATTCTTTGGTATTGCCTTTCTTTGGGATTGGAATGAAAACTGACCTTTTCCTGTCCCGTGGCCACTGCTGAGTTTTCCAAATTTGCTGGCATATTGAGTGCAGCACTTTCACAGCATCAGCTTTCAGGATTTGAAATAGCTCCACTGGAATTCCATCACCTCCGCTAGCTTTGTTCGTAGTGATGCTTTCTAAGGCCCACTTGACTTCACATTCCAGGATGTCTGGTTCTAGGTCAGTGATCACACCATCGTGATTTTCTGGGTCATGAAGATCTTTTTTGTACAGTTCTTCTGTGTATTCTTGCCACCTCTTCTTAATATCTTCTGCTTCTGTTAGGTCCATACCATTTCTGTCCTTTATCGAGCCCATCTTTGCATGAAATGTGTCCTTCATATCTCTAATTTTCTTGAAGAGATCTCTAGTCTTTCACATTCTGTTTTTTCCTTCTATTTCTTTGCATTGATTGCTGAAGAAGGCTTTCTTATCTCTTCTTGCTATTCTTTGGAACTCTGCATTCAGATGCTTATATCTTTCCTTTTCTCCTTTGCTTTTCGCTTCTCTTCTTTTCACAGCTATTTGTAAGGCCTCCCCAGACAACCTTTTTTCTTTTTTGCATTTCTTTTCCATGGGGATGGTCTTGATCCCTGTCTCCTGTACAACGTCACGAACCTTATTCCATAGTTCATCAGTCACTCTATCTATCAGATCTAGGCCCTTAAATCTATTTCTCACTTCCACTGTATAATTATAAGGGATTTGATTTAGGTCATACCTGAATGGTCTAGTGGTTTTCCCTACTTTCTTCAATTTAAGTCTGAATTTGGCATAAGGAGTTCATGATCTGAGCCACAGGCAGCTCCTGGTCTTGTTTTTGTTGACTGCATAGAGCTTCTCCATCTTTGGCTGCAAAGAACATAATCAATCTGTTTTCAGCGTTGACCATTTGGTGATGTCCATGTGTAGAGTCTTCTCTTGTGTTGTTGGAAGAGGGTGTTTGCTTTGACCAGTGCATATTCTTGGCAAAACTCTATTAGTCTTTGCCCTGCTTCATTCTGTATTCCAAGGCCAAATTTGCCTGTTACTCCAGGTGTTTCTTGACTTCCTACTTTTGCATTCCAGTCCCTTATAATGAAAAGGACATCTTTTTTGGGTGTTAGTTCTAAAAGGTCTTGTAGGTCTTCATAGAACCATTCAACTTCAACTTCTTTGGCATTACTGGTTGGGACATAGACTTGGATTACTGTGATATTGAATGTTTTGCCTTGGAAACGAACAGAGATCATTCTGTCGTTTTTGGGATTGCATCCAAGTACTGCATTTGGGACTCTTTTGTTGACCATGATGGCTACTCCATTTCTTCTGAGAGATTCCTTCTTGCAGTAGTAGATATAATGGTCATCTGAGTTCGGTTCACCCATTCCAGTCCATTTCAGTTCGCTGATTCCTAGAATGTCGACATTCACTCTTGCCATCTCTTGTTTGACCATTTCCAATTTGCCTTGATTCATGGACCTGACATTCCAGGTTCCTATGCAATATTGCTCTTTACAGCATCGGACCTTGCTTCTATCACCAGTCACATCCACAGCTGGGTATTGTTTTAGCTTTGGCTCCATCCCTTCATTCTTTCTGGAGTTATTTCTCCACTGATCTCCAGTAGCATATTGGGCACCTACTGACCTGGGGAGTTCCTCTTTCAGTATCCTATCATTTTGCCTTTTCATGCTGTTCATGGGGTTCTCAAGGCAAGAATACTGAAGTGGTTTGCCATTCCCTTCTCCAGTGGACCACATTCTGTCAGATCTCTCCACCATGACCCGCCCATCTTGGGTTGCCCCACGGGCATGGCTTAGTTTCATTGAGTTAGACAAGGCTGTGGTCCTAGTGTGATTAGATTGACTAGTTGTCTGTGAGTATGGTTTCAGTGTGTCTGCCCTCTGATGCCCTCTTGCAACACCTACAGTCTTACTTGGGTTTCTCTTACCTTGGGTGTGGGGTATCTCTTCCCGTCTGCTCCAGCAAAGTGCAGCCACTGCTCCTTACCTTGGACGAGGGGTATCTCCTCACCACTGCCTTTCCTGACCTTCAATGTGGGATAGCTCCTCTAGGCCCTCCTGCGCCTGCACAGCCACCACTCCTTGGACGTGGGGTTGGTCCTCCCGGCTGCTGCCCATGGCCTCGGGTGTGGGATAGCTCCTCCCGGCCGCCGCACCTGACCTCGGACTTGGGTAGCTCTTCTCAGCCGTTCCTGCGCCATCGCAGCCTGGCACTCTCGGCCACTGCCCCTGACCTTGGATGTGGGGTAACTCCTCTTGGCCGCCACCCTTCGGGCATGGGGTCCTCCTGGCTTCTGCCCCTGACCTTGGATGTGGGGTAGCTCCTCCTCATTTGTTTAATACATGGTAAAGTCTAAATTAGAAGCAAGGCTGTTAGAAGAGATTTACTTTTCCTGAAATTGTGCTTTGACTTATTACCAAAGAGTCAGGACCCATAAAATCCAGGTCAAGATGTAGAATCCTCAAAATTCCACTAGTTATATACTGTTCTCTCATGACCCTCCCTGTAATAAATCTTTCTCTGCTCCAAATTTTGACATTTCATTTTATTTGGCCTCACTGTGCATCAGGTATGCAAACTTGCACCCAAAAGCAGAAGAGGAGAAAACTAAATCTAAATATTGTTGAGTCAGTCTACCTCTGGATCTTTTTCCCAATTCTTGCATTAAGTCCTTTAACTTCTGGACTTAACCATTTTGTTGTTGTTTGGTCACTAAATCATGTCCAACTCTTTGCAACCCCATGGACTGCAGCATGCTAGGCTTCCCTGTCCTTCACTATCTCTTGGAGTTTGCTCAGACTCGTGTCTGTTGAGTCCGTGATGCCATCCAACCATCTTATCCTCTGTCATCCCTTTCTCTTCCTGCCCTCAAACTTTCTCAGCAGCAGGGTCTTTTCCAATGAATTGGCTCTTTGCATCAGGTGGCCAAAGGATTGGCTCTTCAGTTTTACCATACCCCAAATAGATGGGGAAACAGTGGAAACAGTATCGGACTTTATTTTTCTGGGCTCCAATATCACTGCAGATGGTGACTACAGCCACGAAATTAAAATACACTTACTCCTTGGAAGAAAAGTTATGACCAACCTAGATAGCATATTGAAAGGCAGAGACATTACTTTGCCAACAAAGGTTCGTCTAGTCAAGGCTATGGTTTTTCCAGTGGTCATGTATGGATGTGAGAGTTGGACTGTGAAGAAAGCTGAGCGCCGAATTGGTGCTTTTGAACTGTGGTGTTGGAGAAGACTCTTGAGAGTCCCTTGGACTGCAAGGAGATCCAACCAGTCCATTCTGAAGGAGATCAGCCCTGGGATTTCTTTGGAAGGAATGATGCTAAAGCTGAAACTCCAGTACTTTGGCCACCTCTTGCAAACAGTTGACTCATTGGAAAAGACTCTGATGCTGGGAGGGATTGGGGGCAGGAGGAGAAGGGGATGACAGAGGATGAGATGGCTGGATGGCATCACTGACTCAATGGACATGAGTCTGAGTGAACTCCGGGAGTTGGTGTTGGACAGGGAGGTCTGGCATGCTGCAGTTCATGGGGTCGCAGAATTGGACATGACTGAGTGACTGAACTGATCTGAACCGAACTGATTATTTTACTTTATCTTTAAGGATTTGTTTTCAAATGAATTGTTGAAAAGCAATCCCATGGGTCAAACACAAAGTACCCCAGGAGTAAGAAAACCACTGGCTCATTGAAAGATTCAGGTGAACCAGGTCAGAGTCATCAAGAACACAGCAGGATATGGGCTAGTTGGGGTCAGAGCAACTAATGAGGCACAGAAGACAAGGGAGGATGGGCCTCTTGGGTTAGTGGGAGGAAGAGTGGGATCTTAGGTCATAGCAAAGGAGGAAATGATGTTAAGAAAGGAAAGCCCACTTAGGGATTTTCCTTGGGAAGAAATATCAGATACAAGTGCAAAAAATGTTTTACTGCTGAATGTGGTTCTGAAATACAGGAAAGAAAAGAGACTTGTCAAGTCTAGTTATAAACATGTTAACATCAGCACAGAACTTGAACTGAGACTTAAACATAAGGATGATTTGCCCAGTATCTTACATCTTGCCAGGGAAGAGATGGAAAGAATCCATCTCATCAATTGACATGACTTTATGCAAAATTTGTCTTTTTTTCAACAAGCCAAACTCTTTGTTCCTAATGGCTTAAGTCTCTCCCTGGAGGTACATGTTTTTAATGGCAATGCCTTCTAACTGTATAGAGCTTTACCATCTATAGGACTCTTTCCCATAAGTGACATCACTCATTGCTTAGAAAGTAGTATTAGCCAGATCCCCGAGTAGCTGTTTAGGGCATCATTCTTCAGTTATAAGTCAAGATCCAAGTTCAAGTCCAGAAACTAAGGCTAGTCCACTTAACGTTAGGAGACAGGGCTAAGGGTTTTGAGTTCCAGAAGTTGTGTTTTTGATTCTGCCAAAGGTGAGCATGGTCCAGATGGTATTAGTAGATCATTGAATTTGACCCTGTGATTGTTTTTCTTGCAAATGAACTTTAAATTCCCTGTTACACTGACGGAGACACTCAACATGGCAAAGAGGCCTTAGCTGGGAAAACCTCTGAAATTTGCTAGCAAAGACTATCCCACTTATGAAGTGTTATATTGTTAAGTGAAAGTGTTAATCACTCAGTTGTGTTAGACTCTCCATGATTCCATGGACTGTAACCCACCAGGCTCCTCTGTCCATGGAATTCTCCAGGCAAGAATACTGGGGTGGGTAGCCATTCCCTTCTCCAGGGGATCTTCCTGACCCAGGGATCAAACCCACGTCTTCTGTATTAGGAGGCAGGTTCTTTAGGTGGCTCAGGCGGTAAAGCGTCTGTCTACAATGAGGGAGACCTGGGTTCGATCCCTGGGTCAGGAAGATTCCCCTGGAGAAGGAAATGGCAATCCACTCCAGTACTATTGCCTGGAAAATCCCATGGACAGAGGAGCCTGGTAGGCTACAGTCCATGGGGTCGCAAAGAGTCGGACATGACTGAATGACTTCACTTCACTCTTTACCATCTAAACCATCAGGGAAGCCCATTATATTGTTAAACTGCATTTAATAACATCTGGATGGTTAGGTAGCTACAGCCAAAATAGAGGGCAGAATAGACAGGCACATATTAGAATCTTTATGATGTGATCATTTGGCTCAGAGCTTGAGATTTTAGAGTTAGACTTCTCGAATTTGAATCCCAAATCTATCACTTAGCTGTTGTGTGTACTTGGGCAAATGACTACCTTTGTGTCTGTTTTCTCATTAAAATAACAGGCATAATAATAGTATTTCCTCTGTGGCTTGTTGAAATGATCAGTGTAAAATCATGTGAAACAATTAGTACAATGCCTGGTGCAAAGCGAGTGCTCTTCACTGCTTGTGCTTACAGGTATACCTCATATTATTGCCCTTTGATTTAATCCATTACATTAAATTGTGTCTTTTACAAATACAGGTTTGTGGAAACCCTTTGTCCAGGAAGTCTATTGCTGCCATTTTTCCAACAGCATTTGCTCACTTCTTGTCTCTGTGACACATTTTGATAAATCCAGCAATATTTCAAACCTTCTACTAGCAAAAAGATTATGTAAAATTATCTTACTTTGCAGACTACATGATCATCTATTTAGAAAATATAATGGAATATGAGGGCTTCCCTGGTAGCTCATCGGTTAAGAATCTGCCTGCCAATGCAGGAGACATGGATTTGATCCCTGGGTCAGGAAGATATCCCAGAGAAGGAAATGGCAACCCACTCCTGTATTCTTGCCTGGGAAATCCCATGGACAGAGGAGTCTGGTGGGCTACAGTCCATGGGGTTGCAAACGAGTTGAATACAACTTAGTAACTAAACAACAACAACTAAACGACAATGGAATACAGAAAAAAGCTTTTAATACTCTTATGTGAGTTTAACAAGCTTGTAAGACATACGATGAACATACAACATTTGACTGTATTTCTGTAAACTAGCAATGAAAAACGGGAAATTAAAAAAAACAAAACCCGCCAAAATATGAAATACTCTGGTGGCTCAGACATTAAAGAATCTGCCTACAATGCAGGAGACCTGGGTTCAATCCCTGGGTTGGGAAGAGCCTTTGAAGGAGGGCATGGTAACTCACTCCAGTATTTTTGCCTGGAGAATCCCCATGAACAAAGGAGCCTGGCAGGCTACAATGCAGGAGATGCAGAGTTGAGCCCTGGGTGGGGACGATCTCCTGGAGAAGAAAAGGTCACAAAGAGTCAGATGTGACTGAGTGACTAAGCACATTTCTTGGGGTCAATATGACAGAAGATGGGAGAGACACATACAACGGAAACTAAAACACTGCTGAGAGACATTTAATAAGATCTAAATACACTGAAAGTGATAGTCTAAAAAGAAAAGATTATGACTCACTGAACACTTAGATGATGGTTAGGAGTTTTTAGCAATGAAATGTTTTTTTAATTAAGAAGTATACATTTTTTTAGACTATGATATTATCCACTAGCAGACTACCATATAGTGTAAACATAACTTTTATATACACTGGGAAACCAACAAATTGGTGTGATCCCTTTTTTGTGTGTGGTATTTGCTTTATTGTGGTGGTTTGGAATCCAGCCTGCAGGATTGCCAAGGTATGTCTACGTTCATTATTCATGATGTTGAACAAACACTTTACCCCTTTCTGCATATGCAAAGGATTCAGTGGCCTAGGATATTCTTCAACTTCAGCAGGCGCCTGAGTCATCTGGAGGATTGCTAAAGCACAGAAGTCCCAGAATTTCTGATTCACTGGGTCCAGGATGCAACTTAAGGTTTTCTATTTCTAGCAGTTCCCAGGTAATGCCTATTCTGCTAGCTCACCAACCTCCCACCCCTGCCCCCCGTCTATAAAGCAGAATCTCTGGGACTTCCCTGGTGGTCCCCTGGTTAGGACTCTGTGCTTCCACTGCTGGGGGCCTGGATTGATCCCTGTCAGGGAACTAAGATCTCACAAATCAAGTGGTACAACCAAACCGAAGCTGGCTTTAGCATTTCTTTTTTCAAATATTTATTTAGTTATTTGGCTGTGTCAGGTCTTAGTTCAGCATGCAGATCTTCAGCCTTCATTGCAGCATGCTGGATGTTTAGTTGCTACATGTGGAATCTAATTCCCTGACCAGGGATGGAACCCGGGCCCCCTGAATTGGGACTACAGAGTCTTTAGCCACTGAACCACCAGGGAAGTCTCTCTGGCTTTAGTGTTGTTGTTAAGCTCCTTGTGTTTCTGCTGTGCTACCAAAGTTGAAAACCACTAACAAAGGCTATCTTGGTTAATGATAGAGAAATATTTTATTTGGCTAATCCAAATAATGGCTTGATTTTTGGTTGTAAAGGTAGGGTTTGGCATTAAAACACTATTTTGTTAGGTAGAAAGGAGCAAGTTTGAAAAGACAACTTGAGGATAGAAAGAGGCAGATATGCAGTATTTATAAATTAACAGAGCAACACAAGTTAGACTTGGAGCAGAAGATACATTTATTAATTCCCCTGGGAATTGTAGGTGTATAAAATGTAATTGCCTGCATCTCTCTGAGAGCTTACGGCAACTTTCCTTTTGGAAATTGTACTTTGTGTTCCCATCTCTACATTTTGGATTGTAGAGCTTGATTAAACAGTAAAAGCTAATTTCCATCTACAACTTTATCTTGTCTATTTACACATACAACTATTTTTTGCATCATTACAGTTCCTATTTCACTTTGTCCTTTGGGTAGAATCTTTTTCTTTCTCCAAAGTATATTTTAATACTATGAGAAAGTGAAAGTTGCTCAGCTGTGTCTGACTCTTTGTGACCCCATGGACTGCCAGGCTCCCCTGTCCATGGGATTCTCCAGGCAAGGATACTGGAATGGGTAGCCCTTCCCTTCTCCAGGGGATCTTCCCAACCAAGGGATCAAATTCAGGTCTTCTGCATTGCAGGTGGTTTCTTTACAGTCTGAGCTACCAGGGAAGCCTACTATGAAAAAATACTTATGATATAATACTACATGTGGGAAAACTCCCCTCAAATTTGTAAAATATTTGAGTGAATATAAAGCTTTTTATTAACTTCATATTCTATTTTTAAATAAACCTTTATTACTTTTTATCATTAGGAAATAAAATTATTTAGCTGTTGAAAATGAGTCAAGGTTAAGGTTTATTACTTTTTTAAAATTAAAAAGCAGAAGAAACAGGTCAGTAAGAACACATAACTAATGAAACTTCCATTAGAGTTTAATTCCAAGTGGGATTCCACACTCCGAGTTGAGGTTTTAGAAAATAGACCTGCATCGATTGGTTTTACTGAAAATGGTGATAACATAGTTCTCAACCTGTGGGGCTCTATCTTGGGGGAAAAAAAAACAAAAAACAAATGCAAGTTATGTGAGCTTTGCTGCAGAAATCAGTGCATTATTTACAGGTAGATGGTAATTTTTGTTTTCTTTCTTAAATGGCATTTGTAGATTCTGCTGTCATTTGCACTCAGGTGGGTCTTTTTTATAGAATAATGTAGGATAGACACACTTTGACATGTACTTTCTGTAAGTGCACAGCTTCCTGGCCACACAAGCTCGGAGAGTCTCAGTGTGGGCTTCCTGAATCAGTGTTAGTGATCATGGAGGTACCTGTTAGGAGTATCTCAGATTCCACCCTTGTTCTCATGAGTCAAAAACCAGGGGCATGTGGGCGAGAAATCTGATTTCAGCTTGTCCTTCAGGGGACTCTGATTCCTGCTGAAGCCTGAGAGCCTCTACTCCAATTGATGGTTCTGGTATTTGTTCTGCAGTTGTGTGCAGAGAGCTCCACTGGATGTGCTCTCAAACTGCAGTATCAGGGTCTTCCCGGGTGGTCCAGTGGTTAAGAATCCACCTTACAATACAGAGGACATAGGTTCAATCCCTGGCCTGGGAACTGAGATCCCGCATGCCGTGGAGCAACTAAGCCAGTGTGCCACAACTACTGAAGCCCACGAGGTCTGAAGCCATGCGACACAACTAGAGGGAATCTGTTCACTGCATGATGCCACGAAGATCCTATGTGCTGCAACTAAGACTCAATGCAGCCAAAGAAATTAATATATTTTTAAAAAGGTAGTGCTGTTTGCAGCCATAGCTGGCTGGTTTGCTTTAATGCAGCAGCTATCCCAGTGCTGGCAGCCACCATGATTATGGGTCTAACTGCTGCCTCCGTAACATAGCGGGCCCATGTAAAACCATTGTGCACTCCTGGGGCACCCACAGGAGCTCAAGCCAGTGCCCCAGGACAACATCTGTCTTGGCTAGCCGGGCAGCAGAAACGATGGCAGCCATGGCGGGTAGGTGTGCTAATGGTGCCCAGTGGCCCTAAGCCTGTCCTTGAGATCTACTGCCAGGCCATCTGTGACCTTGTCCTGGATGGGACAGTTCCATCCCCAGTGATTCTTAAAGTGTAGTCCAAGATCGTTTACCATAGACTCTCCTAGAATGCTTGGTTACAGACTACAAAGATAGAAACCAGACATCTTTATTTTGTAATAAGCTTGCTAGAAGAATCAGAGGCTATGCTGAATATCATCTTTAAGGGTGAAGGAGCTGGATTGCTATATTAAATGTTTCTTGTTTTTAAAGAAAGTGATTGTACTCCTAGTTAGTACATTAGTACATTCTCAGAGGATTCCAAACCACTTAGAGAGTTTCCTTGACTCGGACTTTGAATGTACCATTCTGTAATTTTCATCTCTTAAAACAAACACTTATAAAACTCTTATCTGAGTCTAAAAATGACCTCATACAGTAGTTAGGAACATAATTCATGCAATTATATTTTGTGTATTATTATTGTTCTTTCACATATTCAGAACATTACATGCTTTCAAAACAGGATTGCACTACACCAGAAAGTGCTACTTCTTTGTCTTTCTAATGGAAATGAGTAGAAATACTTAAATCCTGTATATATTAAATCATGCAGTGTTTTAATTCAAAAGTTTATCTATCTGGTAAGCCAGACTTTTCCTCTTGCTTTTTGTAAGAGTTTTGTGGCTTGTCATTTGGTATTCCATTTTGAGAATGTCTTTCTCTTATCAAAATATTCTTAAACCACTAAAGAAATGAAGTGGCATAATTGGTTAAAAAAAAAAAATCTCAGGTTCACTGCAGTAGACTAGCCTATAAGTGCCATAAAGGCAACAATTATATATGAATTAGTTACTCCTCATCTTTCTTGTACCTAACACAGGTCCTAGGATACAGTAGTGCTCCCATGAAAGAGTAAATGCAGAATGTGCAAAGAAATAAAGAACAGCTGAATGAATGAAAAACAGGTGAATAAACTCAAGGGACAACAAATCTTTGGGCATTTGGTTAATACAGAGAATCCTTAAAGATTTGAGCTATTGTTTCAGCTGAAGTCTCATCTTAATTAGAATTCTCTCCATTGCAGGGACAGAAGATGTCCTGAATGAATATTCATGTGCAGATGTATAAATTATCTATCACAAATTATTACGCTAAGGCTAGTTTTTCCTCTTTCTCACTTTCAAGAGATGTGTGAATTATGCCCATCCCAACGCTATTCGCTATGAGTGACAAGGGAGACAGAAAATCAGGATATTGAAACAAATACTAACCCAATAGAAATATACTTAGAAAAGGAAATCCTCTGGAAAAATAGGTGAATTCCAAAGGAAGGTATACATGATTATTTGAAGGTTATGGGGTGTTTGGGATTATTCACTTCACTGCATTTCTTATTATACAGTGTGAAAATTGAGACTTGCTGGGCAGTTTATGGTATGGAATGATATGGCTAAGAAATCTGAGAGCGTTTTTGAAAAGAGGTTCAATTCTTTGACAAAAGCGGAGAGTCTCTTTTGCTCTAAACTTAACATATATTTTTCTAAATATACGTTTTCTAATCTGTGCAGAAAAATTTTTTTGCCTACTTTTGTGGTTCTGCAAAATAGCAGCACTTCCCCTCACCCCCACCCCTCATTGATGAAAATCCTTTACCTTGGATCTAGCTACTGGCCTATTAAAAGGTACCCAATGACCCTTTCTTGGGGCTGGTCAGAACAAAGGAAAGATACAGGTGAGACTGAGTTTCCATCTCTGGTTTGATCTGTCTGCCCAGGCCTGTGGGGCCTGGAATCTGTCTGGTGGCAGAGATGAATGGAACAGGAGGAACAAACTCATCAGATTCAGCAATGACTGGGTACCAAGTTTCCCAAGCCACCAGGCACCTTGGAAGAATAACAAATGATAGAATTAGCCATAGTGTCACACTCCCGCAGAATAAACATAAAAAATAAGATGTTGTCATTTTTTCTATGGCCACAATAGAGCTATACAAGTGTACACCCACACACTCATTTTTTTTTCAAAGTAATACACATAGGAAGCTTAAAATCATATAACACTAAAGAAAAGAAAGAAAGTAAAGTTGCTCAGTCATGTCCGACTCTTTGTGATCCCATGGACTGTAGCCTACCAGACTCCTCCAGAGTACTGGAGTGGGTTGCCATTTCCTTCTCCAGGGGATCTTCCTGACCCAGCGATCGAACCCTGGTCTCCTGCATTGCAGGAAGACGCTTAATCGTCTGGGCCGCCAGGTGCAAAACATCCGCAGTTATTTGTCTTATTCCTTTCCAATCCTTAGCCCTTCTCTCCAGAATCAGCCTCTTTCAAAGTACTTTGTTGTCATTGTTTAGTCACTCAGTCAT
Organism: Bos taurus; assembly: GCF_002263795.3. Taxonomy (NCBI): domain Eukaryota; kingdom Metazoa; phylum Chordata; class Mammalia; order Artiodactyla; family Bovidae; genus Bos; species Bos taurus. Next base: position 31,242,462 of record NC_037356.1, on the reverse strand, counting down.
GTCTGACATTTGCGACCCTATGGACTGTTGCCTGCAAGGCTCCTCTGTCCATGGGATTTTCCAGGTAAGAATACTGGATGAGGTTGCCGTTTCCTTCTCCAGGGGATCTTCCCAATCTAGGAATTGAACCTGCATCTCCTGCTTTGGCAGGTGGATTCTTTACCACTGAGCCACCAGGGAAGCCCTTTCAAAGTAATCAGCCATTTCTTTTGATTGTTATCCTTTATATTTCAACAAATATGCTTACACTGATGTTTCTTTAAATTTAGATAGAATCCATTTACTTGCCCTTGCTGGTTATCACAGCACCTATTTTGCAACCCCTACTAAGCTTCCACTAACCAGCACAAATTGTGGCTGAAATAATGACCTTGTAAATATCATTCCGCACTGAGCCAAGCACGAGCATGTTTTATTTATTGTACAACTGTTTCTTTCCTCCTGGAATTAATAATTGCCTTGTCTTTTAAGTTTGTTTACTTTCTATGTATCTAAGGTTATTTTGTTTTTCCAAACCCTCCAATTATCTCTAACAGTTGAAAAATAATTTATTTCCCAAATACGTGCAAATATCCATTTTTTCATGTGTTTCTATGAAAAACCACTTCATACATCTCTCTCTAGCTGCTACAGTCTGAACTTGTTCTCCAGGCTTTTTGCATACTGTTGTCTTGGGTTTTCCACTTGCCAGTTTCTTTGTTGTTGTTGTTGTTTTGGCTGCCCAGGATCTTTGTTGCTGTGTGCAGGCTAGTTGCCCTGTGGCATGTGGGATCTTTGTTCCCCGACCTGGGATTGAAACTGCGTCTCCTGCTTTGGAAGGAGAACTCTCGACAAATGGACCACCAGGAAAGTCTTGGTTCTTGTGTTTACTCACCTGTGTATGGCATTTTGGACTTGTCCATTTCCGGTTTTATCCCTTAGATTTTTCAGCCATCCTCTAACCTTGTTACTGAAAGTGGGGGTCACTGACCTACAGCAGCAGCATCCCCTGAAAGTCTGGTAGAAATGCAGAAGCTCAGGCCCCACCTACAACAATTTCAGTTTAACAGATCCCTGGGGATTTGCGTACGCATTACAATTTTCAAATCATTTCTCTAAACATGAGTAAATATTTAGGCTGGATATAGCATTCTGGTTTGGAAATAATTTTCCCTGAGAATTACTATCTTCTAGAATCCCAGACTGCTTGTGAAAAAATCCGTCAATGTCCTTTATCTTTGGTGTGGTCAATCTTTTATTTTCTCATTAAACTTTCTTTTTGCCCCATTGTTCTGAAATCTCAGAATAACATTCATATGTTTGTGTGTGCGTGGGTATGTGTCAGAGAGAGAGAGAGATTTAACATTTTGGACACTCGCAAGCATCTGTCAGTTCTGAGAGAGTTTTCATATTATTTCTTTGGTAACTTTCTCCACTCTGCTTGCATTCCAAGTTGGATGGTGGTCTTCCTATACCTGTCCTTGTTATTGTTGCTGTTTAGTAGCTCAGTTGTGTGCAACACTTTTGAGACTCTGTGGACTGTAGCTCACCAGGTTCCTCTGTCCATGGGATTTTCCAAGCAAGAATATTGGAGTGGTTTGCCATTTCCTTCTTTAGGGGATCTTCCTGGCCCAGGGATCGAACCTGTGTCTCCTGCATTGACAAGCGTGTTCTTTACCACTGAGTCTCCTGGAAAGCCCCCACCTATCTTTAGTTTATCCTCAATTTTAGTATCTTTCTTTCTCCTCTTCTTTTTTAGTTTGGTTTACTTTCTGGGAGATTTCCTTAATTTTATCTACCAAACTTTTGGTTATTAGTTTGCTATAGTTATATTTAATGTTGTTATTATTTTTCAGTTGCCAATTTAATTTAATTTAATATTCAGTCACCAATTTATTTAATATACAACTATTTTTTGTTTGATTACTTCACTTTGTAGCACTCTGTTCTTTTAATATTTTGATGAATTCAGTGACTTGTTTGTTCTAAAAAAGTATTAATCGTAATGTTTTAAAGGATATTTTGTGCTCTATGTATTGCTTTTCTTTTCCAAATCTCCATTTCCTGTTTGCTTTTTCTTTCATATCAGTGGTATTTCAAAAATCTTAAGTCTGATTATTCATGTTTGTTCTTGTTGAAGGATAAGGGCATAAAAAGCTGGTTGGAATTCTGCGTGGAACTCAAGAATTTCTTTTTGGTTCTGAGTAGCACTTACGGACAATGAAGTCATAAGTTATCCTCTTCATTAGGGGATCCTTCAGTATCAGAGTATGGAGGGAGATTTTTGCTCTGAGCTATTATTCTATCTCCAGAGAATCTCCTAATCTTTTACATGCAGGGAGAATGTGTATACATTCCTAGAAGAATTCTGAAAGCAAGACACGGAAAGGACAGTGACGTCTTCTCTGTGTTTATTTTTCAATTAGTCTCTCATTTTGGGCCTCTTAGGTTGCTCCTGCTATCTTCTGTGTTGATATACAAAAGAGCTTCTTTCCATTTCTGTTTCTCTAGAGAATGATTGGCCCTGCATCTGGGTGGGGATAGGGTTGAGGAGATTCACCCAGATGCCTAGCACCTGGGGACCGTTCTAAGGATTTCCTATACTGAGACCATAGACTAGAAGGCCTGTTGTCAGCCCAGCCCATCACCCCAATTGCTGAGGCTCCCGGTACTTCCTAAGGATGAGTGGTCTGGCAGAGTAGAAAAACCTCCTCTTCCATACCAGTCTCCCCACGTCTGGGTACCGAGCTGAAGCGCCCTCCATTCTAGACAGTCAGTTAGTATGTTCCATCTTCCAAAAAATGACTTGAAACATGTTCTCCCACAACTGTTAGGTTTTTAAATTCTTTTGGCATCATTTAGTGGGATTTAGAAAGAAAGGGAAGATGAATCATGCAGTTCTTCTTCTATGTTTAACCAGGCAGCCATGATGGAATCTTCTTATTCAAACATTTAGAAATATTATTGCATAATCCTGATTAAACACAGCGAATGAAGGAACATATGAAACCAAAATGGAATTAAAAATTTTGTGTGTGTGTGTGTGTTTGTTTAATATAAACTCCCAAGTATAGAGAGAATGAAAGGAAATAATAAGAGCATTTTAGAATCTGAAAACGAGCTGGGAAATGTTAGCTGCATTAGTATGGAAAAGAAAATAGAAAATTATGCTGGCGGTACAGGGCAAGAATAAGCCAGAAGCAATGTCACTTTTAACACAGAATCCCAGAAACCTTCAAAAACTAGTGACTTGAGCCAGGCACCTTGGAAAGCAGAATGCAGATTAACTTAAAATCAACAATAGTAGTTAAAGTCTATAGTCAGTCATTTCAGAGCAGGGTTGCAAGGATTCCCAAGTAAAATAAATTTTTGTTGTTGTTGTTGTTCAGTCACAAAGTCATGTACAGCTCTTTGTGATCCCATGGACTGCAGTGTGCCAGGCTTCCTTGTCCTTCACTGTCTTCTAGAGTTTGCTCAAAGTCATGTCCATTGAGTCAGTGATGCTATCTACCCATCTCATCCTTTGTCACCCCTTTCAGTTAAATTTGAATGTCAGTTAAAAAAACCAACAATAATTTAATGTCGGTCATATATAGAAAAAAAATCGTTTATCTTATTGTCATATCTAACCTGGTAGACTGTACTTTTTCTGGCAACACTATACCATGTCCCTCAGCTACAGATCTCCTTCTTCACCCAGCAGTGAATGGAAACTGACCCTTCTCTTCCAGACAGAAGATTAGAGACGTACTCAAAGAAGATGTGAATCAGAAACAATTTGGACACCTGACCACCAGACCCAGATGTTTATTGAAAGTCTCTACATATGGTGATCCTGTTCCCCACACAGTCAGTCTCCTTTCCTTACTTGGCTGAAAATCAGTCTCTAGTAGGAGATCATCCATAGTATATGTTGAACCCATGAGTTTCTTGATAAGAGCTTTAGAGATCTAGATTAGTGATTTATTTATGAGAAAATGAACTGAGACATCACACGCTAATAGTAATGGGTCCTTCAATTCTCCCAGCCAGACAAACCCACACCAACTAAGAAGTCCCTGTAAGGCATATAGAATCCAGTGAGCTCACTCACTTTTTAAATGTTAACCATCTGCTAAGAAGCACCAGGTACTTGAGGAACACTTTTCATATAAAAGACAAAGATCAAAAAACAACAAAAAAAATGTTAAAAAGGGAAATTGAAGGTGAGAAAAGCAATTCAAGGATCAGAAGGAAACTTGAAAACATTTGCAATTTTCAGAGGTACAAGATTCAACTTATTGATTCCTTGAGATAAGAAGGAAATGAGCTAGAAAAGGATGAGTCCCAGAACAAAAAAACCTTACAAATTAAAGATGAGAGCAGATATAAGAATTCGATTCAGAGCTGTAGACTAAAGGCGAAGAAATATTCCAGAAGGTGAAAAAAGAGAAGTAAAATAGAATAAGGGTATGAAAACAGGAGAAATGCTAAGTCAGTTTAAATCTCCAATATCTACTAATAGAAGTAGCAAAGAGAAGAGAGAAAGCAGAGGAAAAAACATAAAATAAATCAGTAAATATGAAGAAATGTGACATAAAAGTTCTTGATTCACGGACTCAATGTGTACTCAGGATAATGACTGAAAAAATAAAGGAAACACATCCAAGAATACTATCATCAAATTCCAAAAATCTTAGGGAGAAGATTTTTTAAATTTTTGGATAGAAATAAAGTCACATATAAAAGATCAAAAATTATATTTGTCAACATCCACATTAGAAAATGAAGCATTAATGCTTTGAACATTTTGAGGAAATAGAATTTCCAACCTAAGATTCTCTCTAGATAAGCAATGAATAAGAATGAAACAGAAATAAAGATAATTTAGATGTGCAAGTACTCAAATATTACTTCCCAAGTATATATTCTAAGAAGGCTGCTAAAGAAAATACTTCAGTAAAAGGAAGAAACAAACAAGAATACTCAAGGTTGACACCCAAGAAACAGAAAAGAAATAAAAGGAATGCCTTCCCTAGTGAGGGAACAGGCAGTCTGAGGACAGCTGATGTAGAGTAAGCCTGGAACAGGCCAGCTCACAAGGAGGAAGGGCATCCAGAGGGGCATCTCCAATAAATGAAAATGGACAGATCAGCTTAGCAGCTGAAATTCGGAGAAGATACTGGGTTGACCAAAAAGTCTGCTTGGTTTTTCTATAACATCTTATGGAAAAAGCCAAATGGACTTTTTGGCTGACCCAATGTTTACACTACTAAAAGAATGTTTATTTATAAATGACTATTAGGTTCTTAGAAAATGAAAAGGGAGAGGGAGAGAGGTGAGGGAGAGGAATTGGAGAGGAGAGAGGAGGAGGAGAAGAGGAGGGAGAGAGGGGAGGGGAGGGAATCAGGGATTGATTCAGTTATCAACTCCAAAGAAAATGGAAAGATGGTAAAGGAAATGTAATACATACCTAAACTCATAGGGAAAGCGAATGTGTTAGTTGCTCAGTCTAGCTGCATCTGACGCTTTGGGATCCCATTGACTGTAGCCTGCCCGACTCCTCTGTCCATGGGATTCTCCAGGCAAGAATATTGGAGTGGGTTGCCATTTCCTTCTCCAGGGTATCTTCCTGACCCAGGGATTGAACCTGGGTCTCTTGCATTGAAGGCAGACTCTTTATTGTCTGAGCCATTGGGGAAGCCACAAAACTTAATGGAGGAAAGTTAAATTCAAAATTATTTATCTCAGTCATAAAAAGTTAAGTAATTACTTTTTAATTTTAATTTTTTAAAGAATATTTTTTGCTGCACTGCACAGCATGTGAGACCTTAGTTTGCTGACCAGAGATCAAACCTGCGTGCTTTGCATTGAAAGGTGGAGTGTTAATCAGAGAGTGGAGTGTTAACCACCAGAGAAGTTCCTAAATGATTATTTTTAACTAAAAATTGTAGCATAACCACATGGGCCAATGTGAGAAGATTGTGGTGTGATGCATGAATAAAGTGCATGTGTCTATGTGAGAAAATATGTGTTTCATGAGTTGTAAGAAAGCAAAACCCCCTTTTACAATGGAGGAAGTCGATAGAACCCATCTAAAATGGAAACAAATAGAGATGAGAGACATTTAAATACTGTTTTGAAATATTTTGGCTCATATTAGAAAAAGAACTCTAAGAACGGGACATGAATTGCATCTGGGATTGATGCTGAGAGTGGACGGAGCAGGAAATTGCTTTTTAAGCTGCAAAGCATTGATAGCTATTTGATTTTTAAACTGTTTGAGTACATAAAAAATTATAAAATAGTATCTTTGTAACCCTTTGGACTTTAGGTTGCCAGGATCCTCTATCCATGGAATTTTTCAGGCAAGAAAACTGGAGTGGGTTGCCATTTACCTCTTCCAGGGGATCATCCTGACCCAGGGATCAAACTCGCGTCTCCCGTGTCTCCTGCATTGCAGGTGGATTCTTTACCTGCTGAGCCATCAGAGAAGTTCCATATACATATATATTTGATAAAATAATATACAATTATACATATTTTCTCCTATTTGATATCTTCCCTTGCCAAGGATTTTGAGTATACTAGTAAAGTACACCAGTATCTTTCTTATGCTTTTTTTTGTCTGATTTGCATAGCACAGGTAACCTACACTGTCTTATATTCTATTTTTTATATGTCCTTCTAGTTACCCTTAGATTACTGGTCCACAAAGATATAAATCATACCTCACGTCTCTTTCGTGTCTCTCACAAAGTGCTAGCACCAACGCTAATCCCTAAAATGTACTCAGAAAATACATATTATTGATCTTACTGTTCAAATCTTTGGGACAATGATAAGGTTAAAACAGAAAGGTAAATCCAGAAAAGAAAGATTCTAGGGAAATTTCCGTCAGTTTGAGAGAGAGGATCCTTATGGAGGATCCTTCTTCATGTATGGGGAATTCCCTGGTGGTTCAGTGGTTAAGACTTTGCCTTCCAATGCAAGAAGTGCAGGTTCAAACCCTGGTCAGGAAGCTAAGATCCCACATGCTTCGCTGTCAAAAAACCAATACATGAAACGGAAGCAATACTGTAACAAATTCAATAAAGACTTTAAAAAATAATGCACATAAAAACAATCTTTAAAAACATATTAATGCTTGGGTCCATGTTAGGGATTATTTCTCCAAAGCCTTCTACTGGATTCTGATCAAAATCATCTGGACCCTCAGAACTCCAAGCTAAGGGTGAGGGTAGCACAGACTATAAGTGATAAGACCAAAGAGAAGTTTCTATCCTTGAATGACATTTTCCCCTCATTCGACTTACAAAGTTAGTACTAAATTTAATATCAAATTTAAAGACAATAAAATAAATTATTGGGTCTAGAATAATCATGAGTGTGAAGGCTGTGATTGGCATTTATACAAATTTCAGGGTGTGAGTCAGATCAAAACAGACTTATGAATGAAATACTGTTTCTTTTTAAAGCTGTGAGGAATCCATTGAGGCTTGGAAAAGCTAAGTTAAAACAATTTAAAGGAAATGCCATGTTACACAGCAGGCAATAAAGTTTATGGAATTCATTACTTTAAGAAGTGAAACAGGAATTATCATTCCTAAACAGGTTTAAATAAATTCTTACATGACTGATCTGTAATGGGTTATTAATAGAAAATTAGATTGTATTTTAAGCTAACCTTGGAGGTTAATGCTAGACAAAAACAATAATAGCAACATAAGTAACAACAATAAAATAATAATAACACTTATTGAGTGCAATGAGCTAAACAAGGTATTTAATAGTAAATTGTCTTCATTCTATAGCAACCAATAATTATTATTCCACACATCTTACAAATGTGAACAAGGTGTCTGATCAGTTAAAGCTGGGCATTGGATTTTACCAATCCAAAGATGTGCATTCTAGGATAACTGAAGCCTACTATGATTGCTGGTCCTGAAGAAAAAAGATCATTTTCATGGGCATATGAGTGACTCAAATTAGGTTGTGGGCTTCCTAGGTGACTCAGTGGTAAAGAATCCGCCTGCCAATGCAGGAGACAGAAGAGACTCGGGTTTGATCCCTGAGTCGGAAATATCTCCTGGAAAAGGAAATGGCAACCCACTCCAGTATTATTGCCTGGAAAATCCCATGGACAGAGGAGCCTGGCAGGCTACAGTCGATGGGGAGGCCAAGAGTCAGACACGATTAGTGACTAAACAACAAGAAGTTTATTTTCCAGTGATAGGCTTTGACTCCCACTTGGTAAATACATACATATATTTAACAGTCAATCATGTTGTTCTATTTTCTCCTTTCCCAGTTTTTAGTCATACTATTTCATCTTTTTCAAAAACGGGTAACATTTACATACTACCATTTCTCTCCTATCTCCATGATGTTTTACTCCTATTTCTATAGTATTAGTACTGTAGTATGTGAGTGTGTGTACACAATACACACACACATACACACACTACCATGAATTATATGTGGAAGTTTCCCTGATTATCTTTTGTTTGAATTAAGTTCATGCTTTAGTTGAATTCTTAGAGAAGTACTCATGAATTTTTAGGTGAAGTTCCTTGATGAAGTTCAGTTCAGTTCAGTTCAGTTCAGTCGCTCAGTCATGTTCGACTCTTTGCGACCCCATGAATCACAGCACGCCAGGGCTCCCTGTCCATCACAAACTTCCGGAGTTCACTCAGACTCAAGTCCATCAAGTCAGTGATGCCATCCAGCCATCTCATCCTCTGTCGTCCCCTTCTCCTCCTGCCCACAATCCCTCCCAGCATCAGAGTCTTTTCCAGTGAGTCAACTCTTCGCATGAGGTGGCCAAAGTACTGGAGTTTCAGCTTTAGCATCATTCCTTCCAAAGAAATCCCTGGGCTGATCTTTTTCAGAATGGACTGGTTGGATCTCCTTGCAGTCCAAGGGACTCTCAAGAGGCTTCTCCAACATCACAGTTCAAAAGCATCAATTCTTTGGTGCTCAGCTTTCTTCACAGTCCAACTCTCACATCCATACATGACCACAGGAAAAACCATAGCCTTGACTAGATGGACCTTTGTTGGCAAAGTAATGTCTCTGCTTTTGAATATGCTATCTAGTTTGGTCATAACTTTGCTTCCAAGGAGTAAGCATCTTTTAATTTCCTGGCTGCAGTCACCATCTGCAGTGATTTTGGAGCCCCCCAAAAATAAAATCTGACACTGTTTCCACTGTTTCCCCATCTATTTCCCATGTAGTGATGGGACCGGATGCATCTCAAATATGTTTTCAATAGCCTTTCTACTCAAAGGCAATAGCTTAATAAACAAACCTAATTCTTACAATTATGATTTTATTATAATTAATGATTGGAAATAAAAGAGTATAAAAAGCTCCAAAGCCTGCAAGTTTTATATTCTGAGGTGACTAGGAGACAGTAGTATGCTGACAGACAAAGTAAAACCTGAAGAGGGAATTGATTTTCAGGGAAAATAAATTAACGGTTTTCTGGAGGTGAGAAGTATGCCTCAACCATCTACCACTTTTTGAAAATGTCTACAGTTTTATAAGTTTCTCTCTACCTGGAAAGTTTCCGTCTTGGCATTTTCTGAATAAGCATCGTGTCTGCTTTTATTATTCACTAACATGTTGGTCCTGGCATTGAACTGGTTCCCTGGACTTGGGTATCAGACTTCCCCAGTCAGTTCACCAGCTGAAACCTTTTGAATTTTACATACCAGCATTAGAGTCTGTATTCCTCCGCCCTTCTTTATCATTCACCTTCATCCTTGTCACAGCTCAGCCCTTGAGATTTCAGTTTGTACCTAAACTGAACCACAAATGCTGGCTTACAAATTTCAAGAGTCACAAAATATGCCTGAAGTAAATGTATATGTGTTTCTGCATGGCATATAGGTTACTCAGCCTTCAAAAACTGAGATTAGGAAATTGTGAGATAGTGACAAGCAAGTCAAGTGGCATATTTTGTCCCAATTTCTTCTTAAAGCACAAATACTGGGTTTTCATTTACTGTTTTACTGCATGCCAAGGTAGATATGGGAATATAAAACTGAACAGGAGGTAAGCTCTGCTCTCAAAGAGCTCTTGAAATAACCGTGGTGTGCATAAGAAAACCGCTGATCACAGCATAGTGTGATGAGCGCCCTGTGGAAGGTGCTATAATATGGTGGGAGAAATCCCTAACATGTCTCAGGCAGACAGGGAGGAGGCTTCCTGGATTGCTGACCTTGCAAGTGGAGATGGTAGGAGGAAGAAGTTCCATATGGCAAGTCTATGTGTGCAAAGGAACAGCATTTAAGGGGGCAAATGCTGGTCTGTGTGGTAGGAAGGGTAAGCAATGGTTTGAAGATGGACTAGATAGTGGTTTGCTTACCTATCAGACTGAGACACTTGGTGTTATGGGAAAAGGAAGTCACCAAAGGGTGTTAAGGCGGGAATGGGTATCGGGCTATTGATTAGGTTTGCACTTTCGGAGGATTCCTTTCTAACAGTCCTGTGGACTGGGTATTGAGCTGTGTCTGCACTATCACTACCTTCTAGTTTCTACAATCTCTTGAGCACCCAATCAATGAAACTAAAGCAATCATGCGTTCTTACCTCGATGTTACAGATCGGGAGGCAGGTTGTGGATGAATTGCTCAAATTACTTTGCCAACACAAGTCAGCAGCCAGTGAGCCCTGATCTATGTCCCAGTTAACAGAGGGTCAAAAAGCCTCTTAATTCAATTTCCTGTGATCTTCAAGTAAGTGCAACATTTCAAAAGCTTCCCAAAATGAGTTGGTTTTAAAAATTCGCTATTGAAGTTAAAGTTTAGGTTTTTTAAAGATCAAGTTTGCTGGATGTACCTTTACTGCTCTTTATTTGTCTCTTATTAAGGTTGGCAAAAATAAGATGAACTTTGTCTCACTGATACTGCTGTGCCCTCTGTGAAGATAAAATTATAATGTGTGGTGGGGTTGGGGGATAAAGGAAGTGTACTGAACAATTTGCACACCAGAATGACATCTGGATAAAACTCAAGAATAGCTCTCAACAGTTTCTAGTCTTCTTACTTAAAAAAAAAAAAAGGACAGAAATTCCATTTTCAGCAACATGGATGGAGATTGTCATACTGAATAAAGTGAGTCAGATGAAGACAAATATCATGATATTACTTTTATGTGGAATCTTATTAAAAAAGGTACAAACAAACTTATTTACAAGGGGAAATAGAGTCACAAATGTAGAAAACAAATTTACAGTTACCAAGGGGGAAGTGGGGGAGAATAAATTGGGAGACTGGGGTTGATGTATACACACTGCTATGTATAAAATAGATAACTAATAAGTACCTACTGGATAGAACAGGGAACTCTATTCAAGACTCTGTAATGATCCTATATGGGAAAAGAATCTAATGGGATATATATGTGTGTATGTGTATAAGTGATTCACTTTGCTGACCGCAGAAGCTAACACAATGTTGTAAATAAACTATGCTCTAATAAAAATTTCTTTTAAAAAAGACAGAAATTTTGTATCCTGGATCTCGGAGTACAGAGTGAAGTGCACTTCCGTTACCCACCAGTTGTGTGATTTTAAGTTAAGGTGAAGCATTCTTTGAGCTTGAGACTGAGGGACGTTTATCCCAGATACAAGAGGGAAAGGATGTCTGGCCCTTTAAAAGTATCTTGATTTCTTTAACCTGTCAGCTTTCTCCAACATTTGACTCAGAGTCAGGGACTCATAACCCTAAAAGGCAAGGATCTAGTCCCTTTGCCCTCACTTTTTCAACTTCCAAAGCAGCATCACGGGCCCTTTACTTCAAAGGACTCTGCTGGCTCTGTCAGGGTCCCACCAGCTGCTGAAAGCACCAGCCAGGATATTTCTTGGAGTACAAATAAATAAAAACAAATAAAAATGTGTGCATGTAACACCATCTTAGTTTACTTTGTCTTTGTCAAATAATGTACATGGTCTTCCTGAAATTGAGTGTGATGGAAGGGTAGAATCACAAAGAAGAAGGGAATCAATCACCAGACTTTAGACTCACATTCCTAAATGTCTAGATCATCTAGGCAAGTGTGACCAGAAAAATGAGCACCGCAGACTATGAAGACCGACGTACAAATGAGGACTGAGTTGGTTTAATCTTGCCCCCAAAACCAATGTGGACAAACCCAGATTAGTTTTAACATAGCAAATTAAAGGGAATATAACTTTTAGTCTGCTTTTGTAGCTAATGGGCTTATGGGATAAGTTGTCATTCTAATCAAGATGTGCGCATGTGCATGCTCAGTCCTGTCCGACTCTTGGTGACCGTATGAACTGTAGCCCTCCAGGCTCCTCTGTCCATGGGATTCTTCAGGAATGAATACTGGAGTGGGTTGCCATTTCCTCCTCCAGAGGATTTTCCCGACGCAGGAATCCAACCCAATAGGCTCCTTTGTCTCCTGCATTGGCAGGCAGATTCTTTTCCCACCCAGCTACCTGGGAAGTCCCTAATGAAGATGAGTACAAGAATATTTTGCTTGACTTGAATATGTTAAGTAAATCTTTGACTTCATTAAGGGAAAAAACAAAATGACATTGATACTGACAGGTTCCCATGGGCTTATCCATGGCTTCTGAAATTACATATAAACCAGGACAAATAGTCTCCCCAAAGAGTGAAACTTTAAAGACAGACTAATGAAAAAAAAATCATCTCTGTAGCCTCAGTGTTAACATAGACAGAGTTTTCTCTAGAGGTCACTGGATTCAGGAAGTGTATAATACACCCATTTAGGAACTGAAGTATTATCTCTCATGCCACAAAAATCTTTTTGCTTTTTCCCCTAGGCAAAAGTCTCAGAACTTTCCTATGATAATCCTCATTGAAGAAATGAAAAAAAAAAAAAAAAAGCCACATATTCATGAAGTCAATATGCTTTACCAAACAGCAGCAAATGCACAACTGTTTCACCACCTGAACGATCCAGAAAGCTATACCGAAATAAATTCAGACAACTTTTCTCTGTTCTGAGGTTCTACTCTCCTGAGAGGCCAGGCAGCAGGGCTCATTTGAGAGTTGGAAGGATATTCTAGTGTACCCTGGAAAGTATAAAAACATAGATTATCCATCTGGGTAAATACCTAACTGCCTTTGTAAAAGTATACTCTTTTTATCTCTTTATTTGAAGATAGGATTTTCTTTTTTTAAGTCTTGGAATTCAGCAGGCTTTCAGTAAAATTCAGAAATACTTATTCTTTCATGTCACCCCTCACAGATTATACCTAAATCCCACTGGAGAATTCTGATTATACTTCAAGAGAGCCCTTGGACTTTTTTTAGGGTGGACTTAACCTGTAACAGGATGCTATAAAAGGACAGCGTTCCCATAGTGATGAGGATGATATCATCAAGACTGGTTCCAGCAGTGAGTACCAACCCATTGCTCACCACAGGAATGGATGGGATAAGAGATAACAGCATTTTCTGTTCAAATACCGAGAACTCAAAGATTAGCCAGGCTAACAAGCCAGGAATTTTCACTAAACGTAAGTCTGATAGATTGTTTAAAATTGTTATCCTCTTCACTGTCAAAGATACTCTAAAATAGCAGGAATTCTTCTGTCCTTTTAGGCTCCTCCAAGGATCTGTAGCTCAGATGGGCAGGTGGCAGCTCGAATACATTGCTGAGATGTTAATATTAGATTTTTGTGTGCCTGAGAGGCCTTCACTCTCTATTAAGCAAAATTGCAGAAAGCAGGAGCTGGAATGTCAGCTACAGTGGCTTTTGCAGAGGACAGGACAACTGATATAAGTTTTGTAGTACGCTATGGCTTTTCAATCATCTAACTTTATTCTCCTAAAAATACCCTTGGCAAAATTCTACTATACCAGATCATCGGTCTATACCTGTTAGTATAGGGAAAGCATCAATCCATGTGTGGTCTGTATTCCCTTTTCATATTCATCATTGATTTTACTAACATCTGTTTATAACTCAAACAAAATTAGTGAGTTCTTTTCCATTAATATACATCTTTCAATGTCTTAGCTTTCAAGCCTGTAATAAATACATTCACTTAATCTATCCATCTATCTATACAACAATTTGTTTTTTGTTGAGTACTGACTATATTCTAGGTACTATGCTCTATAAAGGAGCTGTATGAAATCAAAAGATGAATGTGATACAGCTTTTGCCTAGGGAAGACATAGAGTCTGACGAAGGGGATGAACACATAAACAGTTAGTATGCAAATTAATGTCTTGAATAAGGGTTTATCTTGGGTTGTACATACATGAAGTTGTAGCTGTCTCTTCTGTGGGAGTCAGGGAGCATGTATAGAACCAGAACCTGGGACTAGGGTGGGGACAGCCCTTGGCAGGTTTTCCAGTATCTGGCTCACAAGAGCAGACCGAAAAACAGAGGAGATGGAAGTCAGCTGAGGGAACTGAAAGCAAGATCCTGAATCTGCCACTCATTCCCCACCCCTGTCACCACCCCACCCCACCCCTGCCCCACCAGAGACATACCCTGACAACCCTAATGTCTGAGCTGAGTTGTTAAGGATTAGACTCATTATAAATTTTTGGACTCTGCTCAATATGGAGAGCTTCCTCAAGGTAGGCACAGGGCTCACTGGTGGCTCAGCAGTAAAGAACACTCCTGCAGGTGCAGGAGATGCAGGTTCGAGACCTGAGTCAGGAAAATCCCCTGGAGAAGGAAGTGGCAACCCACTCCAGTATTCTTGCCTGGGAAACCCCATGGACAGAGAAGCCTGGTGGGCTGCAGTCCGTGGGGTCACAAAAGAGTCAGACACGACTTAGTGGCTAAACGACAAGTGGGCACAGTGGTTCTTACCCCTACTTGCCTATGACCTCCTTCAAGAATCTGATGAAGTGTCTAGACTTACTCACTAGGAAAATAGAAAAAAGCGTAACATTAATTATGCAAGGTTGTAAAGCATTTCATGACATTCCGTAAATACTTTACAGAAGGTTTACGGAACACATGTAAAGAACTCTTAGTTGAAGACAATGTCATATCACTTTTATTATAATCCTGGACTATCCAACTGTCTCATATAACAAAAAAACAAAAACAAAAAATCATGATGCAGGAGCTAGTCTTGGCTGGCTTATAGGGTTGAATACATTACTTCCTAGTTGTGTGAAAAAAGTGAAAGTGACTCAGTCGTGTCCGACTCTTTGCAACCCCGTGGACTGCAATCATGGAATTCTCCAGGCCAGAATATTGGAGTGGGTAGCATTTCCCTTCTCCAGGGAATCAACCCAGGGATCAAACCCAGGTCTCCCTTATTGTAGGCAGATTCTTTACTTAGCTGTGTAGTATCAGATAACTTCCCTAGGTCTCAATTTACTCATCTCTATAATGAGGATGTTAATCTTCTCTCTCAGAATTTGTTGTCAAGATTATAGATTGCTGCTGCTGCTGCTAAGTCGCTTCAGTCGTGTCCGACTCTGTGCGACCCCATAGACAGCAGCCAACCAGGCTCCGCCGTCCCTGGGATTCTCCAGGCAAGAACACTGGAGTGGGTTGCCATTTCCTTCTCCAATGCATGAAAGTGAAAAGTGAAAGTACATACATGTAATACATACCAAAGTTTCTGGCATATTATTACTTTAGTTTTTATTATCATCATTTGTATCAGTGTCAGTATTAGTACTGCATAGTGACAACACTACAAGTATGTTCTTAAATATCCAGGGAGCAAATGCTGTTGACCAGATGCAATATCCATCTAATTCTTCAGAGATATATCAAACATATTAGTTAGCTAGAATTCCCTCTGCTCCTGAGATGATTAATAAAAACATTGCAATTACATTCTCAACCCTCTGGGTAGAAGTATAGGTACCTATATATTCTGTATCATGTTCAATAAGTGTTTAATAAAATTATAATACTACTCGGGGCTTCTATAGTTCTTTCATTCCATGGTCTCTAAGTACTTTGTAGATATTAGTTCATTAATTCTCCAAATTTCACTAGGACCTGGAGGGAGGAAAAGGCAGGCATCTTCTTTGCTTACTGTTTTAAACACATCTCTTCCTTTTATCTCCCCAAATCTTGCTGTGCCACCTCTTACCAATTATACCTGGATTCAATCCCTTTTTGGTACCATGGCATTGCACCAACTCTACCAGACTAGCTTACCTCGCTCAGCTTTCTCAAGCCTTCCTTTCTCCTTCCCCATTATACATTTTGGTGTCTGTTTCTCTCTAATATATTTAATCTCTAAAATGGGCTGGCTCCTCAATAGATACAGACTAAAGATAACCCTGAAAACTAATAATAATAACAAATACCTGAAGAATGAGATGATTATTTATTTTTAGTCATCATTATGTAAGAAGTATTTGTTATGTATATTCCAGATTGAATTGCTTTGGTTTTGGACTATGATTTTAACCCTCATTTTCTAATGTAAAAAATAGGGCCATTATGCTGGAAATACGTATTGACAGTATATTAGGTTAAGCAGTTGCCTTCACTCTAGCTCATTTCAAAGGAATTTGGGACTAACTAAATAGACTGTAGCCCACCAGGCTCCTCGGTCCATAGGATTCTCCAGGCAAGAATACTGGATTGGGTTGCCATGTCCTCCTCCAGGGGATTTCCTGACTCAGGGATGGAACCTGTGTCTCCTGCATTGCAGGCAGATTCTTTACCACTGAGCCACCAGGGAATCCCAAAACATGCAATACTTCCTGAAAGACCTAGGGTTACTTAGGTGCTTAAAAGATATTTTCTGCTGTTGTGAATCAAGTTTTCCAAATACTAATGCCAATATTTTCTTTCCTTTGCAGATAGAGAAATAAATATGCTGACAAATAAACAAAAAACAAAGATATGGCTTCCAGGAAACTGCTTAATAATCTGGTTGCCATATTTAGAGAATTCAGATTCTTGTTCTTTGAGGAATATTCTAAACTATCTCTGTATGAAGCACATATTACATCTTCTCTTGAACTTGTACAAATGCAGGTATAACCATTGTTTCTACCAGGAAGGTGCCTGCTGGGTGCCAAGTACTCCTAAACCTTACATAAAGGAGAAGGGAACCATCATACAGGACTTCTTAGCCATGTCAGAAAGAATTCCAGGGTGCTTTTAATCCTCCCAACAGCCACAGAAGGAAGACACAATTATTATCAATTGACACAGAGACACTGAAGCACAGGGATAACCTGTCATTTTCTAGATAATAATCGATAGAACTGGGATTCGATTCTATATTTGTCTGACTTCAAAGTCCAAGCTCTATTCAAAGCCCATTTTATATTTTCCTGAATTCTGTATATTGTGAAAAGACCCGTCTCTGAGCAGGATCTCTGCAGACAGTGATTCTGATCGGATGGAAACCAGACTAAAAGTCACGGAATCTTGCTTCTGAGACACTGGTGAATGTCTGGTCAACTGCGCGTGCTCTGAGTGTGCCTGAGTACGAGGATCGAACAAGCCTCATCACTGAACCAAACTGTCTGCAGGGATTTCTGAAACCAGACCCATGAATTTCCAGCCCCCAAGGAAACATTGATTGTTCTTTTTTCTCTGCTCCAAATATGGGTTATGCTAAAGACCAGGAGTAGCGCTCAATTCTTTGTCAGGTTTGGGGTAAGGAGCTTTCACACCTCCTACTAACAATGAGCAGCAATTCCATCACCCCCTTCATCACCTCCTTATAAGTATACCTGCCTTAGTCACTGCAAATGGAATGTTTTTGGTTATTTCACAATCCATGAAATCTATTCTAGAGATTTTCATCTATACAGGTGTCCTTTTGCTTTAATATGTGATATGTAGGTTCTTCCCACCTCTAATTCATTTTTTTAAAGATTTTTTAAAATGTGGATCATTTAAAGTCTTTATTGAATTTGTTACAATATTGATCTATTTTACTTTTTTTTTTTTTTTCCAGCCATGAGGCAGGTGGGATCTTAGCTTCCTAACCAGGGTTTGAACCCATAGCCCCTGCATTGGAAGGTGAAGTTTTAACCACTGGGCTTCCAGGGAAGTCTTCTGCCTCTAATTCTAATGACATGCTTTAAGAAGTGGATAGCAGAAGTGCCCATACTGTTCTTGTCCCAAGTCCAGGATCCTCAGTCCAATAATTTCTGGGCATTATTCTGTGTCCAAACCGTGAGTCCTGCAGGTGTACCTGTTACCTTCAAATCTGAAACACCTGTATGTGGGCATGGGGAAATCGATGGAGGAATATGTCTGATTTGCTCCATTAGGACAAAAGAGAAAAAGAGAAAAAGAAAGCATATATTTTTCCTGCATCACCAACTCAGTAGACACGAGCAAACTCTGGGAGACAATGGAGGACAGAGGAGCCTGGATTGCTACAGTCCATGGAGTTGCAAAGAGTCAGAAAGGACTTAGCAACTGAACAACAACAGCTTTGTTAAAGACTTTTAATATCTTTTGCCCCACACCGTGTTCACAGTATCCTGGAGTGTTAGGGAGGAGAGAGATTAGTGTTTCTTTTTATGGAAAGAAAACTAAGACCCAGTGGATAACATGACCCAACTAGACATACTTAGCTAGTTAGTACCAGGTCTCTTGATTCCTAGTCCAGGACATTTCACACAGATCCAGAAAGTCCTTTCTCCTAAAATCTAGCCCTGTTCCTAGGAAATTATTTCGGAAAGATTAATTTCTGGTGGATTGATTTCCTTACTCCTGTAGCAGTCATAGTAAATATTGTATGCTGGTTTGGAAAACCCGAATGAACTCTTTGGCCAACTCAATATAATAATTATGATCAGAAATAATAACCCCCTACTTCCTCTACAAATTCAAGAAATAGCCCTTTGGGGAGATTAACTGATGTTGACACTGTAAGCAATGTTAACCTAGACACCACCCAGCTGAGCCTGAGCATTAGCCTGCCTGCACTTGCATGGGACCAAAATGCTAAGACAACCACCAGGTCTTCATCGGCAGACTCCTAAGTTCAGGCTTTCTAACAAAAAAGAGTCGGTATTAAACCTGGCAATGTTTTTATTTCCTTTCTTTTTTCTGCAGGCTTAAGCAAAACCACTCAGATGAATAAACCTCAAAGACTTAAGTCAAAGAGCCTCATTAGGAGATGAATAGCAAATGCTGTGTTCCAAAGGTTAAACACTTTTAAGCCAAGAGGAAGCAACAAGGCATAAAGCGAGCAGAGTATGGTTTGCTACTCAGATGTGATGCAGAGTCCAGTGCCACAGCCTCCACTGAGGGGGCTGCATTCACACAATGTTGGGACCTAGAGACACACTTAAAAGGCCAATTGTGGGACGTTCCTAATGGTCCAGTGGTTAAGAAACCACCTGTTAATGCCTGGTCTGGGAAGATCCCATGTGCTACAGGGCAACTTGTACCTCAACTTCTGAAGCCCGCACACCCTAGACTTCATGCTCTGCAACAAGAGAAGCCACTGCAATGAGAAGCCTGTGTCCCACACCTGCAGAGTACCCTCGTCTGCCCTACAACAAGACCCAGCACAGCTAAAAGAGAAGCCAATTGCTGTTGTTGTTTTTAATTTCAAATGCCAATGCAAGTCCTTTCATTTTTTCAATGAAACCATTTGGAATTTAGGCTAACTGACTGTGAATTTATAGTATCATACCATTTTAAGGTGGTCTTGCCATTGCTATGTTCAAATGAAATAATGGATAGACCTTGAGTAGAGTGGGAGATGAGGACAATCACTTTCCTTGTTCTCAATCCTGACTTCTGCATTCCCAGTGCTCAAGGTACAATTCTTTAGGCTTCAATTTATAGGATACTTTGATGAGCTGAGAGGGTTTAAAGAAGACACTCAAAAATGCATCAGTTCAGTTCAGTTCAGTTCAGTCGCTCAGTCGTGTCTGACTCTTTGCGACCCCATGAATTGCAGCACGCCAGGCCTCCCTGTCCATCACCAACTCCCAGAGTTCACTCAAACTCACGTCCATCGAGTCAGTGATGCCATCCAGCCATCTCATCCTCTGTCGTCCCCTTCTCCTCCTGCCCCCAATCCCTCCCAGCATCAGAGTCTTTTCCAATGAGTCAACACTTCACATCAGGTGGCCAAAGTATTGGATTTTCAGCTTTAGCATCATTCCTTCCAAAGAACACTCAGGACTGATCTTCAGAATGGACTGGTTGGATCTCCTTGCAGTCCAAGGGACTCTCAAGAGTCTTCTCCAACACCACAGTTCAAAAGCATCAATTCTTCGGCGCTCAGCTTTCTTCACAGTCCAATTCTCACATCCATACCTGACCACTGGAAAAACCATAGCCTTGACTAGACGGAACTTTGTTGGCAAAGTAATGTCTCTGCTTTTGAATATGCTATCTAGGTTGGTCATAACTTTCCTTCCAATGAGTAAGCGTCTTTTAATTTCATGGCTGAAATCACCATCTGCAGTGATTTTGGAGCCCAGAAAAATAAAGTCTGACACTGTTTCCACTGTTTCCCCATCTATTTCTCATGAAGTGATGGAACCAGACGCCATGATCTTAGTTTACTGAATGTTGAGCTTTAAGCCAACTCTCTCATTCTCCTCTTTCACTTTCATCAAGAGGCTCTTCAGTTCCTCTTCACTTTCTGCCATAATGGTGGTGTCATCTGCATATCTGAGGTTATTGATATTTCTCCCGGCAATCTTGATTCCAGCTTGTGCTTCTTCCAGCCCAGTGTTTCTCATGATGTACTCTGCATATAGTGAGTAGAAAATATAATGTTTATTTTTCTTTAAAAGATCATGTGATAGAGAATGTGATTAACTACAGGAATATATTGTTGTTGTCCAATCCCTAATTTGTGTCTGATTCTTTGCCACCCCATGAACTGCAACACGACAGACTTCACTGTCCTTCATTATCTCCCAGAGTTTGCTCAAACTCATGTCCATTGTGTTGTTGATGTGTATATAAGCTGACTTTTTTCTGGAATATGAAGGGTTGTATTAATAGCAAGTAGTAAGCTTCCACTGAAGGAGAGGAAGTTGGTCTTAAATTACACCAGAGTATGAGACATTACAAGTGAGTATGAAATCAATTAATAACTATTTGTGTTGAAAGATTGAATGCCTTGAATGGAAACAGGATAATGGACTAAGTGACTGTCCAGTACTCTTCCTATACTTGTGCTGAGTTCAGTCACTCAGTCATGTCTGACTCTTTGTGGCCCCATGGACTGTATCCCACCAAGCTTCTCTGTCCATGGGATTTTCCAGGCAAGAATAGTGAAGTGGGTTGCCACTTCTTTTTCCAGGGGATCTTCCCTACCCAGGGGTCAAACCTGCATCTCCTGCATTGGCAGATGGGTTCTCTACTGCTTCAGTTACCTAGGAAGTCCCTTCTTGGTAGAGAAACCAGGACCTACTCTTTGTGTTGATTTCACCTTTGGTTACCAGCAAATCAGTATGATTCAAAGGACTATTGTCTTTGTCTGTTACAGAAGGACAGAGGTTGGAAACAGAAGTCTGAAAAATGGCTTTCATTTAAGGTGTAACATAAATATTAGTTCTTCTAAAAGACATCCCCTATCTTATAAGAAGAAATTCTTTTTTTTTTTTTCATCCTCATGACTCCCACTGGATATTATCTCATTTGTTCTATGATGTTGATCACAGTCTTCCTTTAATATAATTAGCTAAGTGAAAGTGTTAGTTGCTCAGTTGTGTCTGACTCTTTGTGACCTCATGGGCTGTAGCCTGCCAGGCTCCTCTGCCCTTCACAGCCACATTAGTCCACTTTAGTATCTGCCTCCTGAGTATTACCCCTTCTTGGTGTATGTCATTCAGATTTCCACTTCTCTGACAAAATCCTTTCCTCTCTCTTCTAGTCTTCCTGGACCTGCTGAGGTTTTACAATTGTAGTTCAAGCTAAATATTTTTCCATTCCAGTCTCAGTGGAAGTGGAAAATTTCTCTGGAGAACAGTCATTATGTACAGGCATGAGATTCCATGGCTCCTCTGAGCCCAGCTGCTAAGAGGAACCTGAGCTCAAAGCTTTAATGTGATGTGAACTTTAACGTGACAATTAATGCAGGGACCTTTTCTCTGAGGCAATTAACTTCTGCTCTTCTGTCTAACCAAGATTTCAGAGCTGGCAGCAGGCAGGAAATGAATGTCACCGTCACAAACATAGTCAACTTAGACTTGTACCCATAGGGGCCTTTCAATTCACTGTTTCTTTGCATCTTTCATGCTTGGATTCCCTTCAGGGACTATGACTACATTAGAAGAGAAAATAGGCAACAGCAGCCCCCAAACCAAGCCAGACTTCTCAACATCTGGAGAATGCTACCACAGGACATCCCCGTATTGCTGTTTTCCCAGTGCCATTAATAAATACAGGAAACTGTATCTTCCTATGAGGAGACCCCTAAATGGTAGCTGCTTCAGGATATGTATTTGTATTATTGTCCATTAGGGAATCTCTGCAGTGGTGGAGTGTCCTGTGTCCAAGACAGGGAGAGAGAAAGAGTGAAAAACAACCAATTTGGGAAATTTGAAAAAAACGGTTAAGATATCTTCAAAGTAACTTGGAAATGTGTTGAAGTTAGCAAAAAAGAAAAGAAGAAAGATAAAGAGAGAGATAGAGAGAAAGAAAGAAGGTGTCCAAGGAAACCGGAATTGAAAGAGACATGTGTACTCCAATGTTCATCACAGTGCTATTTATAATAGCCAGGACATGGAAGCAACCTAGATGTCCATCAGCAGATGAATGGATAAGAAAGCTGTGGTACATATGCACAATGGAATATTACTCAGCTATTAAAAAGAATGCATTTGAATCAGTTCTAATGAGGTGGATGAAACTGGAGCCTGTTATGCAGAGTGAAGTAAGTCAGAAAGAAAAACACCAATATAGTATATTAACTCATATATATGAAATTTGGAAAGATGGTAACGATGACCCTATATGCGAGACATCAAAAGAGACACAAATATAAAGAACACACTTTTGGACTCTGTGGGAGAAGGCGAGGGTGGAATGATCTGAGAGAATAGCATTGAAACATGTATGTTACCATGTGTGAGATAGATTGCCAGTCCAGGTTCGATGCATGAGACAGGGTGCTCAGGGCTGGTGCACTGGGATGACACAGAGGGATGGAATGGGGAGGGAGGTGGGAGGGGGGCTCAGGATGGAGACACATGTACAGCCATGGCTGATTCATATGAATGTATAGCAAAAACCACTACAGTACTGTAAAGTAATTAGCCTCCAATTAAAATAAATTAATTAATTTACAAAAAAAAAAAAGAAAGAAAGAAGGTGTCATGGTCTGCATGTGGATTGGAAAAGAATTTCTAGACATGAGGCAGAATAAGAGGAGAATAAAGTTTATTAGACTGGATGCTTTTAGAACAGCAGGCAGGCTCAAGGGAGAACTGAACCCTTTTGCAGGCTACTAGCCAATTTTTATGGAAACTTCCTGATGGGAGAGAATGACTAAAGGGGACACTGGGTCTTATTCTGATGGGCCGGGCCATGCTCAGTAAATCTTTAATCCAATTTTCTGTTGATGGGTGGGGCTGTGTTCCCTCCCTGTTGTTTGACCTGAGGCCAAACTATGGTGGAGGTAATGAAGATTATGGGGACCTCCTTCAAAAAGTCCCATGCACGCACTGCTGCACTCAGTGCCCCCAACCCTGCCACAGGCCACCGCCGACCCACGCCTCTGCTGGAGCCTCCTGGACACTCACAAGCAAGTCTGGGTCAGTCTCCTGTGGGGTCATTGCTCCTTTCTCCTGAGTCCTGGTGTGCACAAGATTTTGTGCCCTCCAAGAGTATGTTTCCCCAGTCCTATGTAAGTTCTGGCAGCTCTGTGGTGGGGTTAATGGCAACCTCCTCCAAGAGGGCTTTTGCCACATCCAGGTCAGCTGTACCCAGAGCCCCTGTCCCTGTGGCAGTCCACTGCTGACCTGTACCTCTGTAGGAAACACTCAAACACAGTTCTGGCTCAGTCTCTGTGGGGTCTCTGGGTTCTGGTGAGCACAAGTTTTGTTTGATCCCTCCGAGTGTCTCTGGCAGGTATAGGGTTTGATTCTAAATGCAATTTCACCCCTCCTACCTCCTTGCTGGGGCTTCTCCTTTGCCTTTGGATGTGGGGTACTTTTTTGGGTGGGATCCAACATTCTCCTGTCGATGGTTGTTCAGCAGCGAGTTGTAACTTTGGAGTTCTCCCAGAAGAAGATGAGCGCACATCCTTCTACTCTGCCATATGTTCAAAAGACAGATATGAGCTTGCTTGCTTAATTGGCAAACTCAGTTCAGAAGTGTGTTCTGATTCCTAATTTTTGTTCCACCCCACTGCTTAATGTGATCTTACATTTCACCATTTCTAATTGTCCCAAATCACAGTTATTGCTCCTTGGAAGAAGAGCTATGACCAACCTAGACAGCATATTAAAAAGCAGAGACATTACTTTGCTGATAAAGGTCCATCTAGTTAAAGCTATGGTTTTTCCAGTAGTCATATATGGATGTGAGAGTTGGACTGTAAAGAAAGCTGATCACTGAAGAATTGATGCTTTTGAACTGTGGTGTTGGAGAAGACTCTTGAGAGTCCCTTGGACTGCAAGGAGATCCAAAAAGTCCATTTCCTTCAGGACTAAAGGAAATCAGTCCTGAATATTTATTGGAAGGATTGATGTTGAAGCTGAAAGTCCAATACTTTGGCCACCTGATGCAAAGAACTGACTCATTTGAAAAGACCGTGATGCTGGGAAAGATTGAAGTCAGGAGGAGAAGGGGATGACAGAGAGTGAAACTCTCTGGTTGGATGGCATCACCAACTCAATGAACATGAGTAAGAGTTAGCTCTGGGAGTTGGTAATGGACAGGGAAGCCTGGTGTGCTGCAGTCGATGGGGTCACAAAGAGTTGGACATGATTGAGCAACTGAACTGAACTGAGCCAATTTTTATAGCCTCAAGACAGAGAAAATACCCACTGGAGTAGTGGCATTAAGTGGTTGTTTAGGATGCTATAGGGTGGGTAATAGGGTGGGTATTTTACCTAATATGGGATCAGGAGACTGGCTCATTTAGATCCAGAGGCTCATGGCAACAGTTGCTATGGGGCTTGGTCAGTTCCAGAGATTTCAGTCCTGTGACCTTGGTATAGGGCTCCACAAAAGGGGAAAAGGAAGGAAGGAAGGAAGGCAGGAAGGCTTGAGGTATAGAAACAGAGTAGAGTAGGCAACAGAGTAGTATTTTGACAATCCTTAAACTAAGCTAAAAAGATAACTGGCCATTATTCATTAAGACAGGTATGGGAGGAAATGAAAACTGAAGCTGAATTTGGCTTCTGAACCCTGCCACCAAATTAAATCTCAGAGACAGAGTTTTAGGTGAAGTAGAGAAGAATAGTTTTATTGATGTGCCAGACAAAGGGGGCCACAGGGGGCTGGCTCATGCCCTCAAAACTATGTGTCCTGATCTGGAGAGGGTAGTGAGGAGTTTCACAGTAATGATTCAAAGAGGGTGTGATCAGTTGGTGGACATTCTTCTGATTGGTTGGTGGAGAGATAACCATTCAAAATTATAGTAACATCTATGTCCCAACCAGTAATGTTGAAGAAGCTGAAGTTGAATTGTTCTACGAAGACCTACAAGACCTTCTAGAACTAACACCCAAAAAAGATATCGTTTTCATTATAGATGGCTGGAATGCAAAAGTAGGAAGTTAAGAGATAACTGGAGTAACAGGCAAATTTGGCCTTGGAGTACAAAACGAAGCAGGTCAAAGGCTAACAGAGTTTTGCCAAGAGAATGCACTGGTCATAGCAAACACCATCTTCCAACAACACAAGAGAAGACTCTATACATGGACATCACCAGATGGTCAATACCAAAATCAGATTGATTGTCTTTGCAGCCAAAATGAAAAGTGAAAGTGAAGTCGCTCAGTTGTGTCCGACTAGGACCCTAAGGACTGTAGCCTACCAGGTTCCTCCATCCATGGGATTTTCCTGGCAAGAGTACAGGAGTGAGTTGCCATCTCCCTCTCCAGGGGATCTTCCCAATCCAGGGATTAAACCCAGGTCTCCTGTATTGCAGGTAGACTCTTTACCCTCTGAGCCACCAAGGAAGCTCTATACAGCCAGCAAAAACAAGACCAGGAGCTGACTGTAGCTCAGATCATGAACTCCTTATTGCCAAATTCAGACTGAAATTGAAGAAAATAGGGAAAACTATTAGACCATCCAGGTATGACCTAAATCAAATCCCTTACAATTATACAGTGGAAGTAACAAATAGATTCAAGGGATTAGATCTGATAGGGTACCTGAAGAACTATGGACAGAGGTTCACGACATTGTACAGGAGGCAGTGATCAAGACCATCCCCAAGAAAAGGAAATGAAAAAAGGCAAAATGGTTGTCTGAGGAAGCCTTACAAATAGCTGAGAAAAGAAGAGAAGCTAAAGGCAAAGGAAAAAAGGAAAGATATACCTATGTGAATGCAGACTTCCAAAGAATAGCTAGGAGAGATAAGAAAGCTTTCATCAGTGATCAGTGCAAAGAAATAAAGGAAAACAATAGAATGGGAAAGACTAGAGCTCTCTTCAAGAAAATTAGAGGTACCAAGGGAACATTTCATGCAAACATGGGTACAGTTAAGGACAGAAATGGCTTGGACCTAACAGAAGCAGAAGATACCAAGAAGAGGTGGCAAGAATACACATAAGAACTATACAAAAAAGATCATGACTAAGATAATCATGATGGTGTGATCACTCACATACAGCCAGACATCCTGGAATGTGAAGTCAAGTGGGCCTTAGGAAGCATCACTATGAACAAAGCTAGTGGAGGTGATGGAATTCCAGTTGAGCTATTTCAAATCCTAAAAGATGATGCTGTGAAAGTGTTGCACTCAATATGTCAGCAAATTTGGAAAAGTCAGCAGTGGCCCCAGGACTGGAAAAGGTCAATTTTCATTCCAATCCCAAAGAAAGGCAATGTCAAAGAATGCTCAAACTACTGCACAAACACACTCATCTCGCACGCTAGTAAAGTAATGCTCAAAATTCTCCAAGTCGGGCTTCAATAGTATGTGAACCATGAACTTCCAGATGTTCAAGCTGGATTTAGAAAAGGCAGAGGAGCCAGAGATCAAATTGCCAACATCTGCTGGATTGTCAAAAAAGCAAGAGAGTTCCAGAAAAATGTCGAATTCTGTTTTATTGACTATGCCAAAGCCTTTGACTGTGTGGATCACAACAAACTACGGAAAATTCTTTAAGAGATTATTCAAGAGATACGGAAATTATTCGAGGGACAGGAATACCAGACCACCTGACCTGCCTCCTGAAAAATCTGTATGCAGGTCAAGAAGCAACAGTTAGAACTGGACATGCAACAACAGACTGGTTCCAAATAGGGAAAGCAGTATGTCAAGGCTGTATATTGTCACCCTGCTTATTCAACTTATATTCAGAGTACATCATGCGAAATGCCAGGAATCAAGATTGCTGGGAGAAATATCAATAACCTCATATATGCAGATGACACCACCCTTATGGCAGAAAGTTAAGAAGAATTAATGAGCCTCTTGATCCAACTGAAAGCGGAGAGTGAAAAAGTTGGCTTAAAAGTCAACATTCAGAAAACTAAGATCATGGTATC
Source organism: Bos taurus (assembly GCF_002263795.3). Lineage (NCBI taxonomy): Eukaryota > Metazoa > Chordata > Mammalia > Artiodactyla > Bovidae > Bos > Bos taurus. The sequence continues at coordinate 31,214,886 of NC_037356.1, read as the reverse complement.
CAGTCCCATCACTTCATGGCAAATAGAAGGGGAAACAATGGAAATAGCAAGAGACTTTACTTTCGGGGGCTCCCAAATCACTACAGATGCTGACTGTAGCCATGAAATTAAAGACACTTGCTTCTTGGAAGAAAAGCTATGACCAACCTAGATAGCATATTCAAAAGCAGAGATATTACTTTGCCAACAAAGGTCCATCTAGTCAAAGCTGTGGTTTTTCCAGTAGTCATGTATGAATGTGAGAGTTGAACTATAAAGATAGCGGATCACTGAAGAATTGATGCTTTTGAACTGTGGTGTTGGAGAAGACTCTTGAGAGTCCCTTGGACTGCAAGGAGATCCAACCAGTCCAACCTAAAGGAAATCAATCCTGAATATTCACTGGAAGGACTGATGCTGAAGCTGAAACTCCATTACTTTGGCCACCTGATGGGAAGAACAGACTCATTTGAAAAGACCCTTATGCTGGGAAAGATTGAAGGCAGGAGCAGAAGGGGATGACAGAGAGTGAAATGGTTGGATGGCATCACCAACTCAATGGACATGAGTTTGAATAAGCTCTGGGAGTTGGTAATGGACAAGGAAGCCTGGTGTGCTACAGTCCATGGGGTGGCAAAGAGGCAGGACTGAGCGACTGAACTGAACTCAACTGAACTGATGTAAGTGGGAATCAGCACCGTCAATCCTCTGGTTCCAACTGTTCTGGGCTCTACATGCTTATGGGTATACCTTTAACTTCTCCCAACTGGAGGGCATTTCAATCTCTGCAAAACAACTGAATGATATTGTTGTGTTCCCTGGACCATTCCCCAAGGTTGTTGTGTTCCCAGGCCCATTCCCCAAGGATGTACTATGGTTCCTTTTGACTGTCCCTCCCTTGTTCTTGCATCCCCTCTCTTCCCTAATTAGCATTCATTTGAACCTGTCCATTAGAATTTAGGGAAGGTCAAGGAGACTGAAGCTTATTTCCTGTAATCAAGAAATGGGGAACACAGAAAGGTTTTTGTGCCCGGGAGCTGCATAGAGTCCTGCTATGTATCAAAACCTCAGTGGTTTGGTATAAGAAATGCTTTCCTGTAAAGTTTGTGTGTTTAGTTACTCAGTCATATCTGATGCGTTGGGATCCCATGGACTGTAGCCTGCCAGGCTCCTCTGCTCATGGGATTTCCCAGGCAAGAATACTAGGGTGGGTTGCCATTTCTTTCTCCATCCTGTGAAGTTTATGAGGTCCTAAAAGAAATGAGTAAATATAATAATAACAAAAGAATTCTTGTTACTTAAACGTGTCCCATAGATCAGCAGTTTTGGCATCACAGCATTCTGAGTGGTGAAAATGCAAAATCTTAGATCCTACCCAACACCTACTAAATCAGAACCTGCATTTAAAAGATTTATTTAAAAAATGTTTTTAAAATCCATTTAAACATTAAGCATCAATCTAGGTAAACAACAGTGTATCTATGGCTTAGAAAGCATTACCGGTGAAATGTGTTTAGCTTTTTAAAAGAAAACCAACCATGTATCCTACAAAGCTAGAGATTTTCAACCAGTTCCTATTACCTTTCTGGTGCCCTCACCCTGCAGTTCTTTATATTCACCTGTATGCACCTTCAGGTACATCAATGACCTTGAGGGGCGCAGTAAGCCTGGGATTATGACCTTGACCACACTCATCCCCCCTTAATGTCTACGTATCTCTCTGCCATTATTTTAATCTTTGAAGAAGCTTTTTAAGAACTAAAGCACAAACTAACACAAACACAAACACACACCCACATGTTTAAACACACACCCACATGTTTAAACACACAAATATAATGAGGTTTGAAATGAAAAACAAAATAAAATCACAGTATTGATTATGTAAAGAAATAACGTTAACTCAAAACTCACTTCTTCAGTCTTCCTTTTTTCCTTTCACTTCTACTTCAAACGGTTTCCTGGTTGATTAGATATTGACAAACTTTGATGGGTATAACACACTTAAAAATCTTATTTCCAAAAATACATTCATTACTATTTCATAGCATGTTGACAGTGATTCTCCTTTTTTTCCTATACTGCATGTTAACTGTATCCATCAAAAGAGAAATGCCATGTTTCTCCTTTGTTTGACTTCAATGTGACTTCTGAGGGCAGGCTCCAGAGGTTGGTGCTCCTGGGGATGTCTGGTACCTTGTTTACCAAACTCCATCTTCCTGTTCTCCTCTTACTCGTTTGGAAGAGCTCAGTGCTCCCAAAGGGCAGGAGAAGAAAAGCAGAAGCACAATATGTACTCTAAAATATTCTTGGGGCTACCCAATGAATATCAATAATCAGAAATTAATGAAATTTTGGAAGCTCTAAGGGACTTATAGATCATCTAGCTCAACCCCTTTATTCTACTAATTAGGAGATTCATCAGAAAGGGATTTCCACTTTGTTCATTCTTACTAACACATCTTGTTAAAAATGTACTTTATTTTGACCCATGGATAATTTTAGGAAGTGGCACGTCCAGAAATTTATTTCTGAAATATAGAAAAATAGGAAAACAAAATCAGTGTTGGAACAGTTGATTTTTTTTTCCACATTGTTTTTAATTAATATGATTAATTTGACAAAGTAAGGACCAAACAGAAAAACGGTTTCAGTCTTCACGGTTCACTCTGAAGAGTTTATTTATTTATTTTTTATTCTGAATTAGATGTTATTTTGTTCCTCATCTGAAAAGGTCATAAGTACCAGAGGCCATTTACCTAACCAGTTTCATACTGACGTTTTAGCAGCTTAAAATATTAAAGTATTAATGAGGTGTTATATAGCCTAAATGAACAGAATCAAAAAACGTTTCTCACATTTAATAATACACAACTAAAATGTGTCAGGTGTTTAATACTTGTCAGATACTGTGCCATTTAATTTTCACGATAATTATTTAAGATTGTTACACCCCCCACCATGAGAAAATTAGAGAAAATTTAGGGAGTTAGGTTGCACAACTAGTATTGTGGACTTGGGATAAAAATTCATCTTTGTCTAACTATAGAACTAACACTCAAAATGAGTATATGCCTTTAAAAAATAGCTACGTACAAAGGGAGCCAGTTTCTCTAGAATTTAATTAAACCAATTTTCTTGTTTGGTTTGTTTCCTCTTCAAGATGGTACAGCCTGCTCACTTTACAGGTGAGGAAACTGAGGCTCAAAGAAGTTGAGTGATATGGCAACATGCATATAGCTAGGAGGCACTAGTGGTAAAGAATCTGCCTGCAATGCAGGAGACATAAGAGACTTGGGGCCAATCCTTGGGTCAGGAAGATCCCCTGGAGAAGGGCATGGCAACCCACTCCAGTATTCTTGCCTGGAGAATCCCATGGACAGAGGAGCCTGGAGGGTGACAGACCATGGATTGCAAAGAGTCAGACATGACTGAAGAGGCTTAGCAGTGCTGGCCAGGACTGGATTTGGAATCCACAAGTCTGAATCCTTCTATATCCATAGTCTTTCTACTGCACCAAATTTAGACATGGAATTACAGCTATGGATATAAAATCTGAATCAGTTTCCCAGTCTCCCTAAAGCTTCCAGCTTAAAGTGATGCCTTCATTCCTAGACAATATGGACTGTATGTTCAGAATTAAGCTATCTTGCCTCACATTCCTGTTGTCTTAAGTTGCCATCAAACACCTATAGCCTCTGCATCAACACAATCATCAGGACATTACCTCCATGCTGAAATTCTATGAAATTGACCCAAACATCCAGCTTCATATATTCCCAGGTCCTTCCCAATGTGCCTCATGGAATTCATAGTTTTTCTTTAGCAAACTCTCTAATATACATAACTCCTTCTTAGATGTTCTCTTACTTCTGTCCTAAATAAAGATTCTCACCAAAGAGTGCCACTTCCCTTGAAATCACACAAACCTCTGGATGAGGTGACTGAGTAGATGTTTGCATTGCTCTTCATTGCTACTTTCAAACAGGTCTTTTCATAATTTTCCTTAAAACATTCTTATTTTCTTGGAACTCAAACCATTCCCCACCCCACTTGGAATCTGTTATCCACCAATCACCCATCAGTGTTTTCAAGCATTTTCTTTCTCATTTGGGTTCACTATCTTTGTCCACTTTTTCTGCATTATCATTATTGATGATTTCAATATTCACATACATTACCCTCTCCTACTTTGTTCTTCATTTACTTACTCACTTCCAAAGTTTTATTCCTTCACTACTCCTTCAAGTCACCTACTTGTCTTAGTCCTACTAATTTTGCCATTATATATGAAAGGAACTAGAGGCCAAGTGATCTGAAATTATTCTCTTTATTTCTTTGTCTATGCTTAGCTAGTGCAAACTAGATTGTAATTTTATTGAGAATAGGGACCTGATATGTGAGCTCATTATTTTATCTCCAGAATCTGGAATAGTAGCTTATACAAAGCAGATACTAAACAAAAATTATTAAACAAATAGGATGGTAGCATGCAGATCCTATACTTAGTGAAACTGATAAATATAGAATTACCAGCTCTTTGAAAACTTCTGCTCATTAAGAAACAAGACATGTCCCAGACATTTAATACATAATAAGAAAACGAAGTGAAGAGGAGCTAAAAGGCCTCTTGATAAAAGTGAAAGAGGAGAGTGATAAAGTTGGCTTAAATCTCAACATTCAGAAACGAAGATCATAGCATCTGGTCCCATCACTTCATGGGAAATAGATGGGGAAACAGTGGAAACAGTGGCTGACTTTATTTTTTGGGGCTCAAAATCACTGCAGATGGTGACTGCAGCCATGAAATTAAATGACACTTACTCCTTGGAAGGAAAGTTGTGACCAACCTAGATAGCATATTCAAAAGCAGAGACATTACTTTGCCAACAAAGGTCTGTCTAGTTAAGGCTATGGTTTTTCCAGTAGTCATGTATAGATGTGAGAGTTGGATTGTGAAGAAAGCTGAGTGCTGAAGAATTGATGCTTTTGAACTGTGGTGTTGAAGAAGACTCTTGAGAGTCCCTTGGACTGCGAGGAGATCCAACCAGTCCATTCTAAAGGAGATCAGTCCAGGGTGTTCTTTGGAAGGACTGATGCTAAATCAGAAACTCCAATACTTTGGCCACCTGATGTGAGGAGTTGACTCATTGGAAAAGACTCTGATGCTGGGAGGGATTGGGGGCAGGAGGAGAAGGGGACAACAGAGGATGATATGGCTGGATGGCATCACTGACTCAATGGACATGAGTCTGAGTGAACTCTGGGAGTTGGTGATGGATAGGGAGGCCTGGCGTGCTGCAATTCATGGGGTCGCAAAGAGTCGGACACGACTGAGTGACTGAACTGAAATGAACTGAAGAAAATGATGGGTTGTTCTGGTTGTTGTGTGAATGCTTAGTCATGACCAACTCTTGGTGACTCTTTTGACTGTAGCCTGCCAGTTTTCTCTGTCCATAGGATTTTCCAGGTAAGAATACTGGAGTGGGTTGTCATTTCCTCCTCTAGGGGAACTTCCCAACCCAAGGATCAAACTTACATCTCCTGCAACTGCTGCATTGGTAGGCAGATTCTTTACCACTGAGCCACCTGACTTTGCTAGAAGTTGTTCTGAGTGAATGGTAAAGAAAGAGTATAAAATTTTCTTATCATTCAATGAAATTAATAATTTATTGGTGGCCTATGTGTTAGTGTAGAAGATGTAATTATGAAATAAAATGTTAAATCATAATGTGTGAGTGGTTAATATGTTTTCATTCCTTTGCTATTTCATTTATTCACTCATTTATCCATTACTTTATTTATTTAGCTAACGAATCCTTATTGAGTACTTTCTGTGTTTTGCTCTCTCTTGGTCACTGGACTGTGAAAGATGAATGAGGCATTATTTCTGCTTTCAGTGACATTACACTTAGTAGGCAGAGAAAGGTGTGAAGAGTTTAAAAATAGAAGTAATATTGCAGATCATATATATATTTGCTCCCATCACCTGCTCCCTGTCAATCGGCTTTCCTCCCATACTCACAGAATCCAGTAAGAGAGTATGTATAGACTTGTTAGTTCTTGTTAGTGTTGTATTCTTTTCTCTTATAGTTTATTTCTAGGTGGTAGAGGTTTGGTATCATAAATGTCAAACATTTTGGTTTATACTTACACTGGCTCATATAAACACGAGAAAAGTGAGTATAAAAAAATTGACTGACATATTTACTTGAAGAGTATGTATTTTCACCTCTTCCGGGTGTGTTTTCTGCCACTTTTATGGTCAGACTGCCAACTATTCAGATTAAAAAAAAAATTAACATGCATAGCATATATCCTATATATTTCTATAAATCTAGTTGAGAACTCATTTTCCAACAGGAAGAATGATATAGACTGACTGAAAATAGAAATCAAAGGGAAAGAGGAAAAAAAAGGATGCCATAAGTTAGTATAAACTTAGCTGTAAGTAAAAGAAGCCCCGATTCAATATATGTTGAGCAACAACAGTCAGGATACAGAGAGCGTTCAGTGATTTCAAAGCATGCTCTGGAAGCCAGGTTCCTTGCATCTCTCAGCTCTGCCCTCCCAGGCCTGGCTTCATCTTCTTGCTGTTGTCACTGAGGCTGCATTAGGTCTGGGCATAACACTGGAACACAACGGCAACTAACGGAAAAGGAGAGAGGAGCCTCTTTCTGTGACTGCATCAAAATTATCTCAGAAGATATTCTCTCAAATTCCTGTGGTCAGAATTGCATCGCACATCTATTTTTGGATCCATAATTATGGCAAGAGGAATGGGGTTACATATGGGTAAACCAGGCTCACTCTCACAGCCATGGTCAGAATTAGTATCTCCTGAAGCACTTGGTTGTGTAGACTTGGGAAACACAGTTTTTTAAAGGAAGAGGAGAGGGATGTATGCTAGGGAGCCAGGGCTGACATTGCTAGTTGGTGGAGACAGAGAAACATGTAGGGAAGTCAACCTCATCTCCCCAGGGCTGCTTCCCCAATCCCTGGCACAAGGGGGCTCTCAAGTGACTATCACCTTGCACTGGGTTCCACGTAGGTAAAACATACCTTCCATTCAGAGACTCTTGAGAGTCCCTTGGACTGCAAGGAGATCCAACCAGTCCATCCTAAAGGAGATCAGTCCTGGCTGTTCACTGGAAGGACTGATGTTGAAGCTGAAACTCCAACAGTTTGGCCACCTGATGCGAAGAGCTGACTCATTGGAAAAGACCCTGATGCTGGGAAAGATTGAGGGCAGGAGGAGAAGGGGACGACAGAGGATGAGATGGTTGCATGGCATCACCAACTCAATCAACATGGGTTGGGGTGGACTCCAGGAGTTGGTGATGGACAGGGAGGCCTGGTGTGCTGCGGTTCGTGGAGCCGCAGAGTTGGATGTGACTGAGTGACTGAACTGACTGACTGACTGGCCTTCCATTCCCCTTAATGAGTCACGAACACCCTGTGGCATTGCTGGGCCCGAGGCAGGGATGGCTGCCACCTTGTTCCACTGCAAAAGACTGCAAGGTCCGTGTCCAAGCCTAATCCTGCCCACACCCACACCCATGCTCCACTAGGCACAGAGGCAGGGGAGACAGTGGACCCGTCCCACCCTGATCTGCAGAGCGGAGAGTGGCAGGGATAACCAGGCCAGCAGAGCCAAAGAAACGGTGGCAAACAGCTGAGAACCCAACCCAGGGAGAAGCAGAGGCAGCTGGAGGCAGGAAAGTTGGAGTCAAAGCTCTTTGTCCTGGTGCAGCTTCCATTGTCCGACCTACTTCATTCAAAGCACAAATCCAAAAAGAAAGATATTGAGGATTTGAAGACGGTGACTGCAGAGCAGTAATCCTAAGGGGAGGCCCTTCTGAGCAGTGCCCTGTCTGACTGCACTGCTTGTGTGCCCAGAAAGCTGGCCTGAGGAGTAGTCAACCAACAGAGCCAGAGGGGGGAAACTTGGGAGTCATGTGAGAAAACACCAGAAGCCAAAGAGGGAAGGCTCTGAGAAGAAACTGAACCGCAAGCAACTCAGGAAGATGGTACATGATATTTAGAGCTACCCTCACTGCCAACAAAAGGCTGAGAGGAAAAATGACTCCCCAAGAATTAGAGGGAGGTAACACAGCTAATCCCTTGTGTACAATGACACAGGGCAGTCAGGCGCCCTGGACACTCACTGGCGAACATTCTGTATTTCCTTTCTGTTGTGACCTGATACAATCCAGAAAAACAAAAACAAAAACATATGATGCTATTGAGCCAAGATGGGGAAAGAGAGAAATGATTGCCAGCTCATAGGGAGAAAGAGAAAAAATGAAATTATTATTTTCCCACATCCTAACAAATCTTAAAAATGTCCAGTGCAGTTCTGCATCAGGCACACCTATGTACAGTAATTCCTCCCAGGGAGGCTTCACCCAGCGTGCCTGCGTGAGAGAGATTATTCACATCCTACAGAAAAAGGTGATTTTCAAAGCTTTAGTTCTAATCTGGTGCACATGGAATGCTCTCAATTATTTCCCCTGAGCTTTAATGATGGACCCTTACATGCTTTCTTCGTTGAAAGCACCTGAGAGATGAAAACACAAGCCCACGCCATGTAATATTTATATAAATTGGGCAGATCCACTCTTCTCAAGAGGAATCACCTACAGAGAGACTTATGTCCTGGGAGGTGTGTGGCCAGGCTAGGATTATAGAAAGAGATTCACTTCACTGACAAAGACCTGAAAGAAAGTATTCTTCTTTACCTATACTATTAATGAAAAAGAATGACTAAATGCTAGAAGGGATTACATCAATATATTATTATTGTTTTTTTAATGGTTTATTCTGTTTTGGAGAATAGCCAATTGACAATGCTGTGATAATTTCAGGTGGACAGCAAAGGGACTCAGCCAAACATATACATGCGTCCATTCTTCCCCAAACTCCCCTCTCATCCAGGCTGCCAGATAACATTCTGTAAAGTTCCTTGCGCTCTACAGTAGGTAGGTCCTTGCTGGTTATCCATATAAAATATAGCAGTGGGTAATACACCAATATGGTGGAGCCATGAGTGATTTTCATTTTTTCTTAGGCTTGTCTATAGTTCTTACTGCTAAAATAAGTCTGAGTTATTTCTAAAAGGAAAACTATATGTACATATCTATGTGTAGACATACATACACGGATACAGACATATACATATTTACATATCCAATTTATCATATACATAAGTAGATATATATTTACAAATGAGGAATGGGTCGCAAAGAGTCAGACACGATTTAGCAGCTAAACAACAACAATGTATTTATACATACATTCATACAAAAATACACACATATACACACGGATTTCTGTGAAATAAACCAAAGTGTTTTTCTTTCTTTGCAGAGAAGGTAACTCAAAACAGTCAAGACATATGAAGCATCATGGAATCTAGGGCTGACATGTTTTCTATCAAAGTACCTTTTATACTGCAAGTACAGCATGGTTTATGGAAGGGAGGAAGGGGAAAGGGAAGGGAGGGAAGGGTTGGGAGGAAGGGAGGGACAGAGGATGTTTCTCATAGTCTTTAAAAAAGGATTAGAAAACACTTTGATTCACAATACACAGAGTTTAGAAAATCTCATAACTCTCATGAAGATGATTTTTTGTTTGTCTGTTGTTTTTTAATGTCTAATCTTCCTCAGGCCTTCTCACTTTGAGGATGAGATTATGGCATAGACATAAAAGGTGTGCTTTAATAAGTAAACACCTAGGCAGCTGGCAAGACACGCCAGCAATAACTGACATTTGAACACAAATATAAAGCAAAAAAGGGCTTCCCAGGTGGTTCAGTGGTAAATAATCCACCTGCCAATGCAGGAGACCCAGGTTCAGTCCCTGGGTCAGGAAGATCCCTGGAGAAAGAAATGGCAACCCACTCCAGTAATTTTGCCTGGGAAGTCCTGGGGACGGAGGAGTCTGGTGGGCTACAGTCCATGGGGTCTCAAAGAGTTGGACATGACTGAGAGACTGAGCACACACACAGAAAGCAAAAAAAAAAAAAGCAAAACAAATGAAATATTTCACTATTCTATCACCAGAATGCTCACCCAGAGTCAAAGCTTATTCAATGTGCACAGAAATGTCTATTAGGTTCCATGTCCAACTGATGGCTCTGTGGGGTGGGGTGCAGGGACCAGGACACAACAGAATAGTTTTACACAAAGCAGAGGTGAAGACTGGGATTCAGCACCCTAGGGAATATCTGTAGCTATGGAATTTTTTATTGGGACGTATTTATCTCCTCTAGATGACAGAAGTGACAGCCTTTACTTTTCTAGGGTTTTTGGAGGAGGATGAGAAAGACTGTGGGATGATAATGAGAAAGTGGAGGGGTTCTTCCTTAGTGACCTGGATGATGGAAGCGGGGCTGGGGCATTGGAGACTGTCTGCCTTTATTAAAATAAAAAGGTGAGTCGGGTTCATTCTCAGCTTCAGGAAAGCCATTGCTAACAGGTAGGGGACTTTTCCTTTGCAGAGATTTTCAGAAAGATTTTTCAAAGAAGTTTGTTCTGTGCATATGTTCAAGTCAGAGACGAAAGTTAGGGGTGAGGAATAAAAGCAAGATGCTCTTAAAACAAATTGGTACCCACCATCTAGAATTTTTAAATCTCAAGCAATGGCATCGGGAAGAAGTGGGGTGCTTTGGGCATTGTGCCCCGGAGGGATAAGCCCAAATGTGACACCTTCTCCATCTGGTTTCACACTGGGAAGGCCACCTGTCACTTTCCTCTTTGCCTTGTCAAGCATGGAGGTAAGATGGGGAGAAGATTCTGAGAGAATGGCAAGATTGTCTTTAAAGTTTCAGAGAGTTAGATTTTCACACTTGCTAAACAGGGAGAGAAAGAGAAGCAAAAAAAAAAAAAAAAGTAGAAGAGGTTCCTTAGATCAGCTGGCTTCCCTAGATTAAGGCACGGAAGTCCACCTCACACCATCTGTTAGAACAAAGATTGGGAGTGGATAGAAGTTACAAGTGATCCGTTCAAATTCCAGAATGGCTGATGTGATGATGGTGATATCTACAGAAGTGTTCATGCAATTCTCAGTTGGAAAGATATCATGAGATCCTTTAAAAATCTTCCACACCACTGGGTTCATTTACCTATCCTAGCCCAATATTTCTAGGATGGAGGGGAGTACAAAACACAAAATTTTTGTTTCTCCTATTATCAGTATTCTGTTAATGTCATCTAGTGGTACTTTGTTCTCTGTCCTCCAAACAGGGTAAAGCAAAGCATTTACAGATTCCTGGAGATTCTGCGCCTTTCTAGGACTTCCTGCTTCCGTGCATCCCCTCCATGTGATACATATCCCATTAATGAATCCTTTGATTCTGGATCTTAACTGACTAAATGAGTCAGAGCAAGTGCTTAGAACAAACATCTGGATCTTGACAACACCAGTTTGAAGCTGCAAACACACATCACTTGCCCTTTTCAATTTGCTAATGAAGCTGGTCACTGCATTTGCTGTAGAATCAATTCAATGTGAAGACAAGGATAAGATAGCCCAGGTCCTAGCCGAAGAGGAAAAAAATAAACTGAAGGCAGACCCATGTCGTAACATATCCACAGTTCTCAGTTTTGACTGAAGGTTGTTATAATCTGAAGATCTTTTTTAGAACATATCCATACCCTATCTTTCTGGTTAGTTCCTAAGTCATGTCTGATTCTTTGCAACCTCATGAACTATAGCCCGCCAGGCTCCTCTGTCCATGGGATTTTCCAGGCAAGAATACAGCAGTGGGTTGTCATTTCCCTCTCCAGGAATCTTCCAGATCTTTACTACTAAACAGACTTATTTCATTCATCTGGGTGGGAGCAGTGACTAAAGAGCAGCCATGTTGAAAATCTCTACTGGTGACTCCAAGGTAAGTAATGATGTAACTTCAGTGAAAAGTAAAGAACGATGATTAGATATATTTTATGATAGCTAAACTCTTGCAGTAGGGTTGAGCTGTTAAAATGCTTTTCTTACAAGTCATTTCTTAATTATCCATGCAAATCTAAGGACCAGTGAACCAGATAATATGAGAGTTCATAAATTAAAATAAAAGCAATAAAATCTAAATTTGACCCTTAAAGTCAAATTTAGAGTTCAAAAGAAAACTAATGAACATTTAGTGTGAACCAGACCCTGTTTTAAGAGCTGTGAAAGAGGTAGAAGAATGAAAAAAGCGTAAAACTGTTTTAAAGGAGGTCAAATGCGTTCATTTATGCTTCCACTAGGAATTGAGCTCTTTTCAAACTATCCTGTAAACGATTAAAAGGAGTAAAGACGACAGACACCTTTCTTGCTCTCATGAAGTTTGCATTCTATTAGAGTAAATAAATTTAAACAATAGAACAAACTAGTGAATAAAACAAAAAAAGAAGCATAAAACATACTCAGAGAACACACTAGTGGTTACCAGTGGGGAGACAGAACTGGAAGGGGCAATAGGGGAGTTGGGAGTAACAGGTACAAGTGAAGTGAAAGTGAAAGTGTCAATCGCTCAGGCATGTCTGACTCTTTGTCACCCGATGGGCTGTAGCCCACCAGGTTCCTTTGTCCACGGGATTCTCCAATCAAATATACTGGAGTGAGTAGCCATTCTGTTCTCCAGGGAATCTTCCCAACCCAGAGGTCAAACCCAGGTCTCCTGCATTGCAAGCAGATTCTTCACCATGTGAGCCACCAGGGAAGCCCGAGAGGCACAAACTATCAGACATAAAATAAGCTACAAGAATGTATTGTACAACATGAGGAATAGAGCCAATATGTTGTAATAACTATACATGGCGTCAACCTTTACAAAATGTGAATTGCTATATTCTACACCTGTAATTTATATGGGGCTTCACAGATAGTGCAGTGGTAAAGAATCCACCTGCCAATGCAGGAGATGCGAGTTCAATCCCTGGGTCAGGAAGATCCCCTAGAGAAAGAAATGGCAACCCACTCCAGTATTCTTGCTTGGGAAATCCCATGACAGAGGAGCCTGGCGGGCTACAGTCCATGGAGTCACAAAGAGTTGGACACGACTGAGCACACACACACATTTAATGCACATATAGCAAGGAGAGAAGAGAAAGCCTTCCTCAGTGATCAGTGCAAAGAAATAGAGGAAAACAACAGAATGGGAAAGACTAGAGATGTCTTCAAGAAGATTAGAGACACAGAGGAAACATTTTATGCAAAGATGGGCTCAATAAAGGACAGAAATGGTATGGACCTAACAGAAGCAGAAGATATTAAGAAGAGGTGGCAAGAATACACAGCAGAACTGTACCAAAAAGATCTTCACGACCAAGATAATCATGATGGTGTGATCACTCACATACAGCCAGACATCCTGGAATGTGAAGTCAAGTGGGCCTTAGAAAGCATCAATACAAACAAAGCTAGTGGAGGTGATGGAATTCCAGTGGAGCTATTTCAAATCCTGAAAGATGACGCTGTGAAAGTGCTGCACTCAATACGCCAGCACATTTGGAAAACTCAGCAGTGGCCACAGGACTGGGAAAGGTCAGTTTTCATTCCAATCCCAAAGAAAGGCAATGCCAAAGAATGCTCAAACTACCGCACAATTGCACTCATCTCACATGCTAGTAAAACAATGGTCAAAATTCTCCAAGCCAGGCTTCAGCAATACGTGAACCATGAACTTCCAGATGTCCAAGCTGATTTTAGAAAAGGCAGAGGAACCAGAGATCAAATTGCCACATCCACTGGATCATCAAAAAAGCAAGAGAGCTCCAGAAAAACATCTATTTCTGCTTTATTGACTATGCCAAAGCCTTTGACTGTGTGGATCACAACAAACTGTGGAAAATTCTGAAAGAGATGGGAATATCAGACCACCTGACCTGCCTCTTGAGAAATCTGTATGCAGGTCAGGAAGCAACAGTTAGAACTGGACATGGAACAACAGACTGGTTCCAAATAGGAAAAGGAGTACGTCAAGGCTGTATATTGTCACCCTGCTTATTTAACTGCTATGCAGAGTACATCATGAGAAACGCTGGACTGGAGGAAACACAAGCTGGAATCAAGATTGCTGGGTAAATATCAATAACTTCAGATATGCAGATGATACCACCCTTATGGCAGAAAGTGAAGAGGAACTAAAGAGCCTCTTGATGAAAGTGAAAGAGGAGAGTGAAAAAGTTGGCTTAAAGCTCAACATTCAGAAAACTAAGATCATGGCATCTGGTCCCATCACTTCATGGGAAATAGATGGGGAAACAGTATCAGACTTTATTTTTCTGGGCTCCAAAATCACTGCAGATGGTGATTGCAGCCATGAAACTAAAAGATGCTTACTCCTTGGAAGGAAAGTTTGATCAACCTAGACAGCATATTGAAAAGCAGAGACATTACTTTGCCAACAAAGGTCCATCTAGTCAAGGCTATGGTTTTTCCAGTGGTCATGTATGGATGTGAGAGTTGGACTATAAAGAAAGCTGAGTGCCAAAGAATTGATGCTTTTGAACTGTGGTGTTGGAGAAGCCTCTTGAGAGTCCCTTGGACTGCAAGGAGATCCAACCAGTCCATCGTAAAGGAGATTAGTCCTGGCTGTTCATTGGACGGACTGATGTTGAAGCTGAAACTCCAATACTTTGGCCACGTGATGAGAAGAGCTGACTCATTGAAAAAGACCCTGATGCTGGGAAAGACTGAGGGCAGGAAAAGAAGTGGACGACAGAGGATGAGATGGCTGGATGGCATCATTGACTCGATGGACATGGGTTTGGGTGGACTCCGGGACTTGGTGATGGACAGGGAGCCCTGGTTTGCTGCGATTCATGGGGTTGCAAAGAGTTGGACACGACTGAGCGACTGAACTGAACGGAACAGCAACTATACTTCACTCCAAAATATGCATAATTCTGGGTTACACTCATCCTCCATCCATTCTTAGAACAGTGGTGCTAAGGGACATGAGGGCCATAACTCCTTCATGTCTCAGATTCATAAACAGTGTCCCAAAGAGGTTTGTGCTAACAGTGGAGTCATTTCTAGAGCCTAGATTAGTTCAGGCTAGATCCATGGCTCTCTCTCTATGCCTTCCCTCTGTCTAGCATCCAAATAATCTGTATACTTGGGTAAGTGTAATCAGTTGCTCGTCCTCATTACAACTGTAAGAAATTTAATGTCGTTACTGATAAGCAGCTCTGCCATACTACCATGAAACATCACCGATCTTTTAAAAATTGAGATGTAATTGATGTGTAATATTTTGTAAGTTTAAGGTGCACAGTGTGTTGATTAGGTGCATTTATACAAGGCAAAATGATTACCACCAGATTGTTAGCTAACACCTCCATCGTGTCACATAATTATCATTTCTTTTTTGTGATAAGGACATTTAAAATCTAGTCTCTTAGCAACTTCAAAATATATAATACAGTAGTGTTGACTGCTTCTATCATCAATTTCTTCTGGAACCTCTCCCCACTGCAGTCCTCCCACCCCCCCACCACACACACTATACACAAAACAACTCTATAACACAAAATCTCACACACACAGAGCTCTTGTATTCTAGACTTGGTAATACATTTTTCATGGTATTTGTATTTTTTATCAAACAATAATAGGTATCTTGCTTCCCTGGTGGTGCAGTGGTAAAGAATCCACCTGCCAATGCATGACATGCGGGTTTGATCTCTGGGTTGGGAAGATCCTATGGAGAAGGAAGTGGCCACCTGATCCAGTATTCTGGCCTGGGAAATCCCATGGACAGGGGAGCCTGGTGGGCTACGTCCCTGGGGTCACAAAGAGTCAGACATGACTTAGCAATTGAGCATGCACAGAGGATATTTACATTAATGCCTAATACCCAAAAGTTTCTTAGGGGTCCATTTTTTAACTAACCAGTCTTTCCAAGAGTCTAATAATTCAAGTGTTTTTCCTCAGAGGAAAGAGAAATACAACGATGCAAATAGCAAAGCCCCTGCCCTCCAGAGGCTTATACCCTAGTTGGAAGAATGAATCCCCATGTGGAGAGTGAGCTGACATAGTCTGGCTCCTCTTCAGTGGTTTAGGCTCAGTGTTGTCCATCCTGCCCAATGACCACATTGAAAACTCTGGAGAAAATAACTGAGAACAAGAGTTTGGAGATGCTAAAGAGTAAAAGGGGTCCCTTGTGGCTCAGCTGGTAAAGAATCTGCCTGAAATGAAGGAGACCTGGGTTCAGTCCCTGGGTTGGAAAAATCCCCTGGAGAAGGGAAAGGCTACCCACTCCAGTATTCTGGCCTGGAGAAGTCCATGGGTCACAAAAAGTAGGACATGACTGAGCGACTTTCACGTCAGTAGAATTAATGGTCATAGCAAATACCCTCTTCCAACAATACAAGAGAAAACTCTACACATGGACATCACCAGATGGTCAACACTGAAATCAGATTGATTATATTCTTTGCAGCCAAAGATGGAGAAGCTGTATTCAGTCAGCAAAAACAAGACCAGGAGCTGACTGTGGCTCAAATCATAAACTCCTTACTGCCAAATTGAGACTTAAATTGAAGAAAATAGGGAAAACCACTAGACCATTCAGGTATGACCTAAACAAAATCCCTTACGATTATACAGTGGAAGTGAGAAATAGATTTAAGGGCCTAGATCTGATAGATAGAATGCCTGGTGAACTATGGATGGAGGTTCGTGACATTTTACAGGAGACAGGGATCAAGACCATCCCCATGGAAAAGAAATGCAAAAAAGCAAAATGGCTGTCTGGGGAGGCCTTACAAATAGCTGTGAAAAGAAGAGAAGCGAAAAGCAAAGGAGAAAAGGAAAGATACAAGCATCTGAATGGAGTTCCAAAGAATAGCAGGAAGAGATAAGAAAGCCTTCCTCAGTGATCAATGCAAAGAAATAGAGGAAAACAACAGAATGGGAAAGACTAGAGATCTCTTCAAGAAAATTAGAGATACCAAGGACACATTTCATGCAAAGATGGGCTCGATAAAGGACAGAAATGGTATGGACCTAACAGAAGCAGAAGATATTAAGAAGAGGTGGCAAGAACATGACCAAGATAATCACGATGGTGTGATTACTCACATAGAGCCAGACATCCTGAAATGTGAAGTCAAGTGGGCCTTGCTGCTGCTACTGCTGCTGCTAAGTCGCTTCAGTCATGTCTGGCTCTGTGCAACCCCAGAGACAGCAGCCCACCAGGCTCCCCCGTCCCTGGGATTCTCCAGGCAAGAACACTGGAGTGGGTTGCCATTTCCTTCTCCAATGCATGAAAGTGAAAAGGGAAAGTGAAGTCGCTCAGTTGTGTCTGACTCTTCGCGACCCCATGGACTGCAGCCTACCAGGCTCCTCCATCCATGGGATTTTCCAGGCAAGAGTACTGGAGTCGGGTGCCATTGCCTTCTCTGAAGTGGGCCTTAGAAAGCATTACTACAAACAAAGCTAGTGGAGGTGATGGAATTCCAGTTGAGCTATTTCAAATCCTGAAAGATGACGCTGTGAAAGTGCTGAACTCAATACACCAGCAAATTCGGAAAACTCAGCAGTGGCCACAGGACTGGGAAAGGTCAATTTTCATTCCAATCCCAAAGAAAGGCAATGCCAAAGAATGCTCAAACTACCACACAATTGCACTCATCTCACATGCTAGTAAAGTGATGGTCAAAATTCTCCAAGCCAGGCTTCAGCAATACGTGAACCGTGAACTTCCAGATGTTCAAGCTGGTTTTAGAAAAGGCAGAGGAACCAGAGATCAAATTGTCAACATCCACTGGATCATCGAAAAAGCAAGAGAGCTCCAGAAAAACATCTATTTCTGCTTTATTGACTATGCCAAAGCGTTTGACTGTGAGGATCACAACAAACTGTGGAAAATTCTGAAAGAGATGGGAATATCAGACCACCTGACCTGCCTCTTGAGATTCTGTATGCAGGTCAGGAAGCAACAGTTAGAACTGGACATGGAACAACAGACTGGTTCCAAATAGGAAAAGGAATATGTCAAGGCTGTATATTGTCACCCTGCTTATTTAACTGCTATGCAGAGTACATCATGAGAAACGCTGGACTGGAGGAAGCACAAACTGGAATCAAGATTGCTGGAGAAATATCAGTAACCTCAGATATGCAGATGACACCATCCTTATGGCAGAAAGTGAAGAGGAACTAAAGAGCCTCTTGATGAAAGTGAAAGAGGAGAGTGAAAAAGTTGGCTTAAAGCTCAACATTCAGAAAACTAAGATCATGGCATCTGGTTCCATCACTTCATGGGAAATAGATGGGGAAACAGTGGAAACAGTGTCAGACTTTATTTTTCTGGGCTCCAAAATCACTGCAGATGGTGATTGCAGCCATGAAATTAAAAGACGCTTACTCCTTGGAAGGAAAGTTTTGACCAAACTAGACAGCATATTGAAAAGCAGAGACATTACTTTTCCAACAAAGGTTCGTATAGTCAAGGCTATGGTTTTTCCAGTGGTCATGTATGGATGTGAGAGTTGGACTGTGAAGAAAGCTGAACACCAAAGAATTGATGTTTTTGAACTGTGGTGTTGGAGAAGACTCTTGAGAGTCCCTTGGAGTGCAAGGAGATCCAACCAGTCCATCTTAAAGGAAATCAGTTCTGGGTGTTCATTGGAAGGAATGATGCTAAAGCTGAAACTCCAATACTTTGGCTACCTCTTGCGAAGAGTTGACTCATTGGAAAAGACTCTGATGCTGGGAAGGTAGGGGCAGGAGGAGAAGGGGACGACAGAGGATAAGATGGCTGGATGGCATCACTGACTCGATGGACATGAGTCTGGGTGGACTCCGGGAGTTGGTGATGGACAGGGAGGCCTGGCGTGTTGCAATTCATGGGGTCGCAAAGAGTCAGACATGACTGAGCGACTGAACTGAACTGAAAGAGTAAAAAAATTAAGAAAAAAGTATTGTGGAATGAAGTAAAAATAAAATTTAACAACAGCACAGGAGTGAGTTTTCTGTTTGTTTTGTTTTGTTTGCAGTTTTGTCCTGAGGCTAGGGCACTTTTGCTGCAGACCTGAAGGCAGTGGTTATAGGGTAAACTTCAATAGTAACACTGACTATCTTGCCAGAGGAAATATGCAGAAACAAAGGTCAGGGACTGAAGAGAACAAGAGAATCCTACAAGAGAGAATGGTCTCCCTTGATTCTGTATCTGAATCCACAGGACTATCAACCAGCATAGTACAAGAACTAAGAACTGGACTGACATTTGAACCAAGGTCCCCAGAAGGGGAAACAGAGTTTGCAGTTGGACTTGCTGGGACTGCCTGCCTTCTCACACAAATGACAACAAAAACAAAATCCTTTATAATGAACTACGCCTGCAGGTCAAATCTGGGCCACTGTCTTTTTTTGTAAATAATTTTTTTTGTGTGTGAAACACAGCTGTGCCCATTCATATACGAACTGTCAGAAGATCTGAACTGTTATAGGGACAGTGTGGTCCGCAACCTAACATATTTACTAACTGGCCCTGCACAAAAATATCTGGCAACTCCTGCTCCAGCTGATTCTAACAGCACCCAGAGTTTATATGACACATTATTTGCAATGTCAAGGAAAAATAAAATACCTCTTGACCTAAAAAGAACCAGGAAAGTGCGACCGATTCTCCAAGAAAAATAGAATCAGATGTTGGAACTCTTAGACAAGACTTTAAAGCAGTTTTCACAACTGTGCTGCATGATATGGGCTTCCATGTTGGCTCAGAAGGTAAAGAATCTGCCTGAAATGCAGGAGATCCGGGTTTGATCCCTGGGTAGGGAAAACCCCCTGAAGAGGGAAATAGCAACCCAGTCCAATATTCCTACCTGGAGAATTCCATGGACAGAAGAGCCTGGTGGGCTCTAGTCCACAGGTTGCAAAGATTCAGACAGGATTGGGCGACTATCACTTTTCGAGGATGTGAAAGAAAACAATCTTTAAATGAATAAAAAGCTATAAATTTTCATCCCAGAAATATGAAAGAAACAAAACAGAAATTTTAGAATTAAAAAAGTACAATAACATAAAATTAAAAAAAGCACTGGATGGTTTCAATAGAAGAATGAAAATGACAGAGAAACTTGTAAGCTTTAAGTCAGTAAATGTGAAGAGAGAGCAATAGAAAAATTCTATGTAAATAATAGAGATAAATGATATTGAAATAAAATTAACAGAGACTCAGAGACCTGTGAGAGAATAGGAAAAGGCCTGGCATCCCTATTATTTACTGGAGACTCAGGAGGAGAAGAGAAAGAAAAGAGCTCAGTTTAAAAAAAATATATATAATAGGTGAAAAATTTCTAAATTTGGCTAAAGTCATATGTTTCCAAATTCAAAAAGCCTCAGCAAAACCCTAAAGAAGATGATCTATAAAGAAAAATAGAAAAAAGAAAAAAAAAGATGCATTGTAACCATACTGCTGAAAGTTAAAGGAAGAAATGTTGTAATAACACAGAAATAACACATTATAAAGGACCAATAATTCAAGTGATTTCAGATTTCTCACCAAAAGTCATTTTATTTCAGAACTGTTAATCTTGAAAACATACTAGATTCAGAAAAGACCCAACTATATGATGTTTCCAAAAATTGTATATAAGTATAATAATATAGGCAGGCTAAAGGTTAAAAGATCTTTAAAAAGACACACTACTAAATATTCAGTGGGTCAAAGATGAAGACTAAGAATTGCAAAAGAAATTAGAATATATTCCGAGGACTCCTCTGGTAATCCAGTGGTTAAGACTCTGTCCCACTGCAGGGGGCATGGGTTCTGTTCCTGGTAAGGAACTAAGATCCTTCATGCTGTGCTGTGTGGGGGAAAAAAGAGAGAGAGAGAGAATATATTCTGAACTGATTGAAAATAAAAAAATATAAAAAATCTGTGAGATGCTGTTCAAGTAATGCTAAGAAAAACTTACAGTAGCAAATACTTATATTAGAAAAGTATATTATAAATAGAAAAAGTATATTACATATAGAAAGTATTCATTTATCAAATAAATAATCTAAGCTTTTACCTGGCCAAAGTAAAAAAAAGCAAACTCAAATCCAGCAGAAAAGGAAATAACAAAAATAGAAAATAAAATCAAAAAAGCAATTGAGAATATCAATGACACCAAAGCTTTTTCTCCATAAAGATAAATAAAATTGGTAAACATTCAGACTGACCAAAAACAAAACAGAGAAAACCCATATTACCTACATTAACACAGTGGAACAAAAGAGGAGATACACATACAGCCCCACGTATAAGAAAAGGATAATAATGTAATACTGCAAACAGTATTACACTCCCAAATTTGAAAACTTAGATGAAATAGATCAGTGTTTTGGAAAGACATAAACTGTCAAAATTCACATGAGAATAAGTTGACCACCAGAATGTATTAACAAATGGAATAAACCTTTTAAGTAAATGTAAGTTGTAGGCACAGTTATTCCTGAGAAGAAAATTATAGATCCCTGTAGTTTCAGGGGCAAATTCTTTTAAAAAGATAAGAAAAAAAAATAACACCAATTTTATACAATCTCCTCGAGAAAATAGAAGAGGATGAAACACTTTCCCTCTCATCCTATGAGGTCAGGATAACCCTGATACCCAAATCAAAGAAAACAGTACAAGAAAAAAAAAAAAAAAAAAAAACGCTTAAGACCCTCAGGAACTTATATATAAGAATTCTCAGAAAAATATTAGCAAATCACAGAGATAGTGTGGTATTGACAGAAGAATATTCACACAGATCAATGGAACTCAATACAGAGTGCAATAACAGACCCACACAAATAGCACTGACAGGCATCTGCAAAGGAAGAAAAGTTACTCAATGGAGAAAGTAAGATCTCTTTAACAAATGGTGTTGGAACATATTGCACTCTATATACCAAAGGGAGAAGAAAAGGAAACTTCAACCTCAACTTAAATTTTACATATTATACAAAAATTAACTCATAGTGGATTGATCATAGATCTAAACCTTTTAAGAATCAAAAAACTTTATGAAGAAAGCATGAAGGAATATTTGATCCAGGGGTAGGCATAGTTCTTAGAATTGATACCAAAAGCACCATCCATAAAAAACCAAATTGATACAGTGGTAGTTTCATCAAAATTTAAAATGCTTAATATGCAAAGGCATCGTCAAGAAAATATAAAGATAAGCCACAGTTAAAAAAAAAAAGGTTTAAATCACATATTGAACACATTACTTCTATCTATCAATAGTAAGAGAACAATCAAAACAGTTAATAATTGGGGAAAATATTGAACAGACATTTAAATAGGGAGAATATATAAATGGCACACATGAAAATATGCTTAACATCATGGACCATTGTGAAGTGAAAGTTGTTCAGTTGTGTCTGACTCTTTGCGACCCCATGTTTGTCCATGGAATTCTCCAGGTTAGAATACTAGAGAGGGTAGCTTTTCCCTTTGCCAGGGAATCTTCCCAACCCAGGGATCTAACCCAGGTCTCCCACATTTGCAGGCGGATTCTTTACCAGCTGAGCCACAAGGGAAGCCCAGGAATACTGGAGTGGGTAGCCTATCCCTTCTCCAGCGGATCTTCCTGACCCAGGAATCCAACCGGGGTCTTCTGCATTGCAGGCGGTTTCTTTACCAATTGAGCTATCAGGGAAACCGCATTGACCATTAGAGAAATGTAAATTAAACCTATGATGAGATACAAATACACAATGTTTAGAAAGACTAAAATAAAAAACACTGATAATACAAGGGCCGGTAAGGATAGTACAATGGGCTCTATTATGTCTTGTTGCCAAGAATGAAAATGGAACAGGCACTTTGGAAAACAATTTGACAGTTTCTTAAACAGCAATCACAGTCATGGGTATTTAACTTAGAAATATTAAAGAAAGAAAATGATGTTCATATAAAAACTTGTATATGAATGCTTATAGCAGCTTTAGTTGTAATAGCCGAATAGTAGAATCAGCTCAGAGGTCCTTCAACTAGTGAATATATAAACAGTGATACATCTGTACAGTGGTTGCTGCTTAGCAGGACGAAGGAAGGAATTTTGATACAGGCAACAACCAGAATGGATCTTAAGGGACTCATGATGTGTGGGAAAAAACCCAAAAGACCTTAGTTCTCCTACCAAGGATCAAACCTGCACCTCCTCCATTGGAAGGCAATCTTAACCACTGGATCACCAAGGAAGTCCCCTGTAATGTGGGACCTTAGTAATGTTTCAGTTGTTCTTATTGTTTAGTAGCTAAACTAGTATATTACATATAGAAAGAATTTTAAAAAATGCTGAGTTACCATTTTATTTATGGGATATACCCCATGTGGCTGTGGAGTGTAATATTGTTAACAGGCTGTTGTATTTGTTTCGCTCACATTTTTAAGTATTTTTGGATCTTTATTCAGGAGAAGTATTTTTCTCTAATTCTCTTTCTTCGTGATGTTTTTATCTCATTTTCATATCAGGATAATATTGGCCTCATGCTGTTTTTCCTCTTCTGTTTTTTTGGGTAGAGTTTGAGAGGAATTGGTGCTAACCATGCAAAGAGTCAGACAGGACTGAAGCAACTTAGCATGCATGCATATTTCAAATTATTGTCAGAATTTGCCAGTGAAGTCATCTTGTCCTGGAGTTTTTTTATCGGCAAGATTTTTGTTACTGACGCAATTCCCTTACTTTTTAGAGATATAGTCATATTTCCTATTTTTTTTCTTGAGTCAGTTTTGGTAATTTGTGTGTTTCTAGGAATGTATGCTTTTCATCTAAGTTATCTAATTTATTGACATATAATTGTCCATGGTATTAGCTTATAATCCTTTTTATTTCTGTAAGATTCATGATAATGTCCCCTTTATCATTTCTGATTTATTTGTGTCTTCTCTCTCTTTTTTTCTTATTAGTTTAGCTAAAGGTTTGCTGACTTTGTTGACCTTTCCAAGAACCAACTTTTGTTTTCATTGTATTGTTTCTATTGTTTTTATATGCTCTATTTCATTTGTCTCTGCTCTAAACTTTATCAGTTCCTTCTGGTATCTCTGGATTTAGTTTTCTCTTCCTTTTTTAGCTTCTCAAAATATTAAGTTAGGATATTGGTTTGAGATCTTTCTTCCTCTTTAATGTAGGTGTTTACAGCTATCAGTTTCCATCCAAGCATTGCTTACTTTGTATCTTGTTAAGTTTTAGTAGGCTCAGTTCTCATTTTCATTTACCTCTAAATATTTTCTAATTATTCTCATGATGTCTTCTTTTAATCACTGGTTGATTAAAAGTATTATTTTTTAATTTCCACATATTTGTAAATTTTCCAATTCCCTTTATTGACATCTAGCTTCATTCGATTGTGGTCAGTGCAGTCTCTTAGAATGATTTTAATCTTTTAAAATTTATTGGGAGCTGTTTTATGGCCAAGCATATTTCTTCCTTTGTTTCTATCAGTATTTGCTTCATACATATTGGTGTTCTGTTATTGTTGCATATATGTTTATAATTATTATATATGCTTGGTGAATTGACACATTTATCAATATTAAATGTTCTTATGTGTCTCTTGTAACAGTTTTTAACTTAAAGTCTATTTTGTCTTAGAATAGCCACACACTATATTTTGATTACTCTTTGCATGAAATATATTTTTTAATCCTTTAACTTTCAACTTATTTGTGTTTTTTGGAAGTAAAAACAATTTTTCTCCATCTGCACCATGAGGTTATAAAATATTTTTAAACTATCTGTACAATTCTTATTGCATTTTCAGATATTCCATGATAAACATGCACTACTTTTATAGTCACTGCTGCTGCTGCTGCTGCTGCTGCTACGCCGCTTCAGTCGTGTCCCACTCTGTGCGACCCCAGAGATGGCAGCCCACCAGGCTCCCCCGTCCCTGGGATTCTCCAGGCAAGAACACTGGAGTGGGTTGCCATTTCCTTCTCCAATGCATGAAAGTGAAAAGTGGAAGTGAAGTCGCTCGTCATGTCACAAATTACGTTAATACAGAGTCAGACAAGAAAAGTACTGTAAAAGTATCGAAGAGATAGATATATTATTTGCTAGAAAATTCTAGCAAATAAAAAAGTGAAAAGAATCATTTTCCAGGAGCTAGTGATGAGTTTTTTTCTCTTTACTTGAGGATAGGCTGCTAGCATTACAGAAATCCAGAAGATTAGAGTGTGGTCATAGACTATATAAGCTGAAGTTTTTCATGGAGGAGATTAGTTTCATCTTAGCTTGACAAAGAGAAACAGAAAAGGAGGTCCAGGTATAGGGAAATGACCTGAGCAAAGATGCAGTTTCGAATTATTACAGAAGGTACATTTGAAGGATACACGTCAGGTTGTGTGGGTTGTTTGCAAGATTGCATTTCCTATCTTACTTAAAAGAATTTATCTTGCTGTTGAATGTCAGTCCACACGCAGCCTTGAAGAGATGGCTAAGATGGAAATGGCTATCTAATAACACCTGAAGTCCAACTCACAAAGGTAAGAACCTATAAAGCTCCTAGGGCTATCACTTACTGTATTAACATAGTTAATTTAAACAATTTTTGTTTAGCTTTATTTATTTGCTGGCTCATCTGATGTCTGTGTCCCCACAGTAGAAAGTAAGGTTCAGAAGAACAGGGACTTCGTCACATCTCTTCTGTATTCCCAGTGTTTACCATGGACTTGGCATGCAGTAAGTGCTCAATATGTATTTATTGTTTGATAAATGTGATAATTTTAAAACTAAATAAAATAACTTATCTTTTCCATTAAAGGGCAGTGGAAAGGTGTCTCTGGAATATAGACACTCAATCACTGAGTCATTGATTTCTTTACCATTTTGTAATAGACAGCTGAGAGAGCTATTACCCTTTTATAACAGATTTTTCTTTCAACTAACCCTAGGCTTCATATAAAATTAAAAAGTAGAGAATATGTGGTTAAGATCTTTGACTATCTTTGGACGGCCAAGGCTGCCTGACAGACTTCAGGATGGAGAATGGCCAGAGGGTCAGGGACTGTTGCAACAGCACGTGCGAAGTTGGATTACTCTCTCTTAGCCTCTTGGCAGCTCTATTTTCAGCTGAAACCCTGGGAGGCAAGTCTGAGCACAGATGCAAAGTTATGACTGATGCTAGCATCGTCAAAAGCCCTGACGCGGTAAAGAGGCAGCTTCAGCTAGCTTACATAATGTCTAGCTGAATACATTTTCCTTCTGGTGATTATTTACTTTTCTCAAATCCTGAAATTTCTGCCTATAGTTTATTTTGCATGAATTCCTGTGCCATGTGATATTCTCTTTCTTCCATGGATCTGACACATGCCTTTTTTCCCCACAGGGAGCAGCATCCTTCTTCAACCAACTTACTAACATAAAAATTTTTTTAATCACATTTTTGTCCCAGTTTTTGTATTTTATCATAGCAAAGGCTGCTTACAGGCATGAAAGGAGCACAGAGTAGATGACTATTTAGAAGATTCAGATTAAGCCCAAATTGACCTTATTTTCCTTTAATTTCATCTCAGTATCTGTTAGCAGTTGCCCTGAGCTTTCCTGACATCTCTTAATGTGCTTTTTATATCACAATAGTAATGCAACTATTAAACCATGCCTTCTTTATTCCTGGTACAGGCTTCACACAGAAGATGGCATTCACTGGAGAACTTGAAGCACAAGTTAAAACACCAAGAGCTAGAGCTGTGTTTTATTGAGCATTTACTATATTTAACTCTTCACAGCAACTTGCAAATTAGTGCTACTAGTGTCCTTATTTGTAGAAGAGAAACTAAGGTAAATGCAAGTTAGGTAAATTCCCTACCCTCACTCAGTGAGAGAGTAGCTTCCCATTCATTCTGCCAGGCTTCAGAATTCAAGCTCTAAATATAGTAATAAAAGGGTGTGAGAGGCATTGTGTCTGCCAACAATGGAAAAATAGAATGTAAAGATACCAGTATATGAGGTTTTTGTGTTGAGCAAGAGTGAGGATTTTGGTGCAGTTCAAATGTAAGTTACATTAAGAGAGACACTGAAGGTGAGATGAAAAGTCTCATGGACAAAAACTGAGAGAACAATGAGGATTTAGAAATAGCCAGATAACATTAACCTCTGAATGTTAAAATATGAAATACATGGGTTATAGGTGAGGTTGTAGAACCATTTTAAAGACACATTCTTTCCAAGGTTAAGACTTGACTGGAATCTGATTGAAGACACTAACTTTTAAAAGTCAATTCAAATATTTTTTTTCAGCAACAGAACTATTCAGCAAGAAGTATCACAGAGGCAAATGGCTATGTTCTATAATCAATGAAATGTTTGACTCCAAAACATTCATCAGGATGTTCAAAAATGATGACACTACTCGTACAATCATCAAACTAAGAAATTCAGTGAGGTGCATTTTTCACAGAAAATCTTCTTTTTCCCCAGTGAAATTTTATGCATAAATTCAATATACAATACAGAGAAAAGTAGAATTGTTTAGAGGGTTAGAAATTGTTAGAGAATTCTTGTCTTGGAGGATCTAGATTCTACAGAACTCAGTTTCCTTTTATACATATAATAATGATATAATTAATTTTGTAAGAAGCTACAATTCTTTGTTGTAATTCCGAGATCACAGTGAAACTTTCTAATTATGATTTTTCCATATAACTTTGATTGCAAGGAGGTGATTCTAAGCAGAAAACAGTCAGATTCTGTTCCAGGTGTCTGAAATGCATTTGTGCACAAAATAAGGCATCTAACAGATTTATTTCTCATATAAATTAATATAGTAGTATTCTAGTTTAATAATTCCAGTTGAGCTATTTCAAATCCTGAAAGATGACGCTGTGAAAGTGCTGCACTCAATATGCCAGCAAATTTGGAAAAGTCAGCAGTGGCCACAGGACTGGAAAAGGTCAGGTTTCATTCCAATCCCAAAGAAAGGCAACCCAAAGAATGCTCAAACTATTGCACAATTGCACTCATCTCACACGCTAGTAAAGTAATGCTCAAAATTCTCCAAGCCAAAATTCTTCAGCAATACGTGAACCGTGAACTTCCAGATATTCAAGCTGGTTTTAGAAAAGGCAGAGGAACAAGAGATCAAATTGCCAACATCTGTTGGATCATCAAAAAAGCAAGAGAGCTCCAGGAAAACATCGATTTCTGCTTTATTGACTATGCCAAAGCCTTTGACTGTGTGGATCACAACAAACTGTGGAAAATTTTGAAAGAGATGGGAATATCAGACCACCTGAACTGCCTCTTGAGAAACCTATATGCAGGTCAGGAAGCAACAGTTAGAACTGGACATGGAACAACAGACTGGTTCCAAATAGGAAAAGGAGTACGTCAAGACTGTATATTATCACCCTGTTTATTTAACTTATATGCAGAGTACATCATGAGAAATGCTGGGCTGGAAGAAGCACAGGCTGGAATCAAGATTGCCAGGAGAAATATCAATAACCTCAGATATGCAGATGACACCACCATTATGGCAGAAAGTGAAGAGGAACTAAAGAGCCTCTTGATGAAAGTGAAAGAGGAGAGTGAAAAAGTTGGCTTAAAGCTCAACATTCAGAAAACTAGGATCATGGTATCTGGTCCCATCACTTCATGGGAAATAGATGGGGAAACAGTGGCTGCCTTTATTTTTTGGGGCATCAAAATCACTGCAGATGGTGATGGCAGCCATGAAATTAAAAGATGCTTACTCCTTGGAAGGAAAGTTATGACCAACCTAGACATCATGTTGAAAAGCAGAGACATTACTTTGCCAATAAACATCTGTCTAGTCAAGGCTATGGTTTTTCCAGTGGTCATGTATGGATGTGAGAGTTGGACTGTGAAGAAAGCTGAGCACCGAAGAATTGATGCTTTTGAACTGTGGTGTTGGAGAAGACTCTTGAGACTCCCTTGGACTGCAGGGAGATCCAACCAGTCCATCCAAAAAGAGATCAGTCCTGGCTGTTCATTGGAAGGACTGACGTTGCAGTAGAAACTCCAGTACTTTGGCCACCTCATGTGAAGAGTTGACTCATTGGAAAAGACTCTATGCTGGGAGGGATTGTGGGCAGGAGAAGAAGGGGACGACAGAGGATGAGATGGCTGGATGGCATCACTGACTCGATGGACATGAATTTGGGTAAACTCCGGAAATTGGTGATGGACAAGGAGGCCTGGCTTGCTGCGATTCATGGGGTTGCAAAGAGTCGGACATGACTGAGCGACTGAACTGAACTGAACTAATTCTAGTTTATTCATTGGTCCATATCAAGTGGAGTTAACATGAATCAGTCTTATTTTTGTTGTACACATAATTGCCCTACTAAAGTTTAAAGGGGCTTCCTTGGTGGCTCAGTGATACCGAATCTATCTGTCAATGCAAGAAAGGGGGTTTGAACCCTAGGTTGAGAAGATCTTCTGGTGAAGGAAATGGCAACCCACTCTGGTATGCTTTCCTGGGAAATCCCATGGACAGAGGAGCCTGGTGGGCTATAGTCCATCGAGTCGTAAAAGAATCAGACACAACTTAGTGATTAAACAATAAAATCCTTAAAAACATGAAGAAACGACCTTTCTCTTGGTTACTTTATACCAGCTCATCAGTATCTTCTCCTGAACAATTTATGTGCCATGCTAAGAACTTCAAATTTAAACTGTCAGCAATAAGTTCAGTTCAGTTAAGTTCTGTCGCTCAGTCATATCTGACTCTTTGCTACTCCATGGACTGCAGCACACTAGGCCTCCCTGTCCATCATCAACTCCTGGAGTTTACTCAAACTCACGCCCATTCAGTCAGCGATACCATCCAACCATCTCATCCTCTGTTGTCCCCTTCTTCTCCCGCCTTCAATCTTTCCCAGCATCATGGTCTCTTCAAATGAGTCAGCTCTTTACATCAGGTGGCCAAAGTATTGGAGTTTCAGCGTTAGCATCAGTCCTTCCAATGAATATTCAGGATTGATTTCCTTTAGGATGGACTGGTTGGATCTCCTTGCAGTCCAAGAGACTCTCAAGAGTTTTATCCAATACCACAGTTCAAAAGCATCAATTCCTCGGCACTTAGCTTTCTTTATAGTCCAACTCATATCCATACATGACTACTGGAAAAACTATAGCCTTTACTAGATGGGTCTTTGTTGGCAAAGTAATGTCTCTGCTTTTTAATATGCTGTCTAGGTTGGTCATAACTTTTCTTCCAAGGAGTAAGCGTCTTTTAATTTCATGGCTACAGTCACCATCTGCAGTGATTTTGGAGCCCAAGAAAATAAAGTCTCTCACTGTTTCCACTTTTTTCCATATATTTGTCATGAAGTGATGGACTGGATGCCATGATCTTTGTTTTCTGAATGTTGAGCTTTAAGCCAACTTTTTCACTCTCCTCTTTCACTTTCATCAAGAGGCTCTTTAGTTGTTCTTCACTTTTGCCATAAGGGTGGTGTCATCTGCGTATCTGAAGTTATTGATATTTCTCCTGGCAATCTTGATTCCAGCTTGTGCTTCATTCAGCCTAGCGTTTCTCATGATGTACTCTGCATATAAGTTAAATAAACAGGGTGACAATATACAACCTTGATGTACTCCTTTTCCTATTTGGAACCAGTCTGTTGTTCCATGTCCAGTTCTAACTGTTGCTTCCTGCCCTGCACACAGATTTCTTCAGAGGCAATGTAGAGTCAGTATTTCTTTTAAAGTAAGAGTTTGGCATATATCTATTTTAGCAAATATTTATAGCTAGGAAGTTGTGTACAGGAAGAGGGTGGAGGGTTTCCTCTTTTGATCTCACCTAATATCACGTGACTAGAAGCATACAATATCACACTTTGTACTATGTACCCACACTACTTTTAATACTAGGGATACAGTGATGAACAAAACAGACAAAAATATCTATTTCCATGGCTCAGGCTTCCCTGGTGGCTTAGATGGTAAAGAATCTTCCTGCAATACAGGAGACCCAAGTTCTATCCCTGGCTCAGCAAGATACCCTAGAGAAAGGAATGGCAACTCACTGCAGTATTCATGTCTAGAGAATTCCATGGACAGAGGATCCTGGAGGGCTACAAGTCCATGTGTCACAATGGGTAGGACACAACTGAATGACTAAAACTTATATTCTAGAAGGAGCTAAAAGGCAGTATAGAAACAAACAAACAAACAAACAAAAACAGAAAAGAAAAGAGAGAAGCATCATAGAGAGCATGGGTTAGCCATTTATAACACATCCAGATTGCTACTTATTTTGGAAATAAATGGCCACTGTCATTTGTTTAAACATTGTCTATGGCTGAATTCAAGCCACAATAGCAGAGTTGGAGAGTTGCAATAGAAACTAGCCTGCAAGCTTCAAATATTTACTATCTAGTCCTGTACAGAAAAAGTTTATTGACCTGTGGTACAGAATATTATTTCAGTTGGCTGCAAATGCAATGGAGTGAATAAAGCAGAGAAAGGGAAAAATGATATGGGGAAATTGCTAATATATAACATAAAGTAACTTAACAACATAATATAATCTATGCTAAATGAATAAACATGATGTTTGACGAAAGCCTCACTAAAAAGGTGTTATCTGAGCAAATACCATTTACCTTCCAAATCAGTCCAACTGACATTTTTATGGTTAATCTTTCTGTGGATAATCTCTCCAATCCAAGATAAATTCCCTGTATTAGTGCTGTGTGACTTTGTACTTGTACACCTGCAAAAGCACTGTGGCTTAGCTGTTGAATATCCGTCTCTCTCCCCAGCGACCCAGCCCACTCTATTTATCCAGATGAACCTTTTTGAATGATTTCATTCCCTGCTCAAAAAGCTTCTGCAACTTCCCATTAACTACAGGATGCAAGTCTAAAACGTTTCCTTAACCAACATTCAATATCCTTCAAAATCTCCCATAGTAACCATAGTAACTATCCAGAATTATTTATCCTCCTACCCCTTAAACTGCAGTCAAACTTACCCCTCATGGTTTCTCTACCATTTTGAAGGTTTTAGGTTTACTTTGATGCCTTACTTGTGCCTCCTCTGCAGCCCTGCATGATGTAATGAGAAGTATCCTTTGAGTAGAAAACTGAAAGGGATGGGGGAGTGAGCCCTGCAGAGAGATTCCTGGGGGAAAAAAAGCAGTCCAGGCAGAGTGGAGGGTAACTGCGAAAGCCCTGTGGTGGGAGTGTGCTTCCAGTGTGTTTGAGGGCCAACCAAGCGGCTGCGACGGCAGGAGCATCATGGGGAAAGGAGATTGAAAAATTAGATGAGAGAGGCTTGGGAAGAGGCAGTGAGTTGATGGTGAGAGCTTAGATTTGGTGACATGGGAGCAACTGAAGGAGTTTAGGGGCTTTCAATAGACAGAAATGTGATCAGACTTCAGTTTTGAAAGGATTGCTTGCTGTTGTGCGCTTCCCTTGTGGCTCATACGGTAAAGAGTCTGCCTGCTGCGTGGAAGACCAGGGTTCGATCCCTGGGTCAGGAAGATCCCCTGGAACAGGAAATGGCAACCTACTCCAGTATTCTTGCCTGGGAAATCCCATGGGTGGAGGAGCCTGGCAGGCTACAGTCCACGGGGTTGCAAAGAGTCGGACGCAACTGAACGACTTCACTTTCACTTTTCTGGCTGTTGTGTTATGATAGACTGTACAGGGACAGGGTAAAAGAGGAGGGCAGGTTAGGAGAATTTTTTTTTTTTAATTCAGTTCAGTTCAGTTCAGTCACTCAGTCATGTCTGACTCTTTGTGACCCCATGGACTGCACCATGTCCATCACCAACTCCCAGAGCTTGCTCAAACTCATGCCCATCCAGTCGGTGATGCCATTCAACCATCTCATCCTCTGTCATCCCCTTCTCCTCCTGCCTTCAATCTTTCCCAGCATCAGGGTCTTTTCCAATGAGTCAGTTCTTCGCACCAGATGGCCAAATTATTGGCGTTTCAGTTTCAACATCAGTCTTTCCAATGAACATTCAGGGCTGATTTCCTTTAGGATTGACTGATCTATCTCCTTGAAGTCCAAGGGACTCTCAAGAGTCTTCTCCAGCACCACAGGTCAAAAGCATGACTACTTTGGTGCTCAGTTTTCTTTGTAGTCCAAATCTCATATCCATACATGACTACTGGAAAAACCATAGCTTTGACTAGACAGACCTTTGTGGGCAAAGTAATGTCTCTGCTTTTTAATATGCTGTCTAGATTGGTCATAGTTTTTCTTCCAAGGAGCAAGTGTCTTTTAATTTCATGGCTGCAGTCACCATCTGCAGTGATTTTGGAGCCCCCCAAAATAAAGTCTGGCACTGTTTCCACTGTTTCCCCATCTATTTGCCATGAAGTGATGGGACTGGATGCCATGATCTTAGTTTCCTGAATGTTGAGTTTTAAGCCAACTTTTAAAATTGAAGTATAGTTAATCCACAATGCTGTGCCAGTCTCAGGT
The DNA here is from genome assembly GCF_002263795.3 of Bos taurus. Lineage (NCBI taxonomy): Eukaryota > Metazoa > Chordata > Mammalia > Artiodactyla > Bovidae > Bos > Bos taurus. Next base: position 31,181,518 of record NC_037356.1, on the reverse strand, counting down.
GTGCAGCAAAATTGTATGTGTGTGTGTGTGTGTGTGTGTGTATGTAAACATATTCTTTTTAAGACTTTTTTCCATTGTAGGTTATTACAAGATACTGAATACATACAGTTTATTGTACTACACAATAGACCCTTCTTGCTTACCCAGTTTATATATGGTGGTGGTGGTGTTTTAGTCACTAAGTCATGTCTGGACTTTTGCAACCCTATAGACTGTAGCCTCCAGGCTTCTCTGTCCATGGGATTCTCCAGGCAAGAATACTGGGGTGGTTGCCATTTCCTCTTCCAGGGGATCTTCTTGACCCAGGAATTGAACCTGGGTCTCCTGGATTGCAGGCAGATTGTTTACCAACTGAGCTATGAGAGAAGCCTTTCATAGTGTGTGGATATGATAGTCACAAACTCCTAATTTATCTTTCTACCCTCAGCCATCTCCTTTGATAATCATGACTTTATTTCCATATCTGTGAGTCTATTTCTGTTTTGTAAATAAATTCATTTGTATCATTTTCTAGATTCTACATGTAAGTGATGTCATATGAAATTTGTCTTTCTCTGTTCAACTCATTTCACTAAGTATGATACAGTATGCTAATGTCTAAGGCTATCCATGGTGCTGCAAATGGCAATATTTCATTCTTGTTTATGGCTGAGTAATATTTTAGTGTATACATACACCATATCTTCCTTATCTATTCATCTGTCAATGAACATTTACGTTGCTTCCATGTCCTGACTATTGTAAATAGTGCTTCTCTCAACATAGAGGTGCATGTATCTTTTCTAATTAGGGTTTTTTCCTGGATGTATGCCCAGAAGTGGGACTGCAGAATCATATGGTAACTCTAATTTTTTTTTTTTAAGGAGACTCTATACTGTTCCACATATTGGTGCATCAATTTACATTCCCATCAACCACATAAGGGTATATTTTGCACACCCTTTCCAGTGTTTATTATTTGTAGATTTTTAAAATGATGGGCATTTTGATTGGTGTGAGGTGATATTTCATTGCAGTTTTGATTTGCATTTCTCTGATAATTAGCAATATAGGAAATCTTTTTATGTGTGTGCTGTCCATCTGTCTGCCTTCTTTGGAGGGAATTGGAGAAGACCCTGACGCTGGGAAAAAATGATGGTAGGAGGAGAAGGGGAGGCAGAGGGTTAGATGTTTGGATGGCATCACTGACTCAGTGGACAAGAGTTTGAGTAAACTCCTAGAGATAGTGAAGGACAGGGAAGCCTGGTATGCTTCAGTTCATAGGGGTGCAAAGAGTTGGACATGACTTAGCAACTGAACGACAATTATTTAGGTCTTCTGCCTAATTTTTGAATGGGTTGTTGATTTTTTTATATTAAGCTGTATGAGTTGTTTGCAAATATTTTATTAGGAGAATGTAGAAACAATGCACATGAATGCCAGCATTTGAACCAGGGTGGTAGTTGCAATAGAAAAAATGTTGGATTCTGGATAGTTTTGAAAATAGAACCTACAGGATTTTCTAGTGGATTGAATGTAGGGTGCACAGAAATTGTGGAATCAGAGTCTGACGTTTTGGCCAAAGAGGTGACATTTATTGAGATGAATAAAAAAGTGAAGGAGGAAAGGACATTTTATGTGCTATGTCTGAAATGCTTTTAGACTTTCAAGTAAACATATTTGAGGAGAAATTTGGACATATGGGTACTGAGATTAGAGCAGGGGTCCAGGCCAGAAATAGACATAGATTCTTGCCTACATACTCATATTTCTATCATGAAGGTTTGTAATTATGGTGTGTATGAGAGAAAACTACTTATAATTTACTGAGATTAGACTCAAATTCAAATTTACATAAAAATAAATGTATTTTGTGTACAGTGTTTATATATATTGAATTTCCCTGGAATGCAGCTCTTATGTAAATCAAAGAAATATTAAAGACAGTTTTGTTAAAAAGTTTTAAAAATAATTATTCGCCATTTTGGAAAGTTATACTGCTGACAGTCATGATGCCTGAAATAATTGAATCGCCTACAAAGTTCCTGTATCCTTTAGTACTTGTGAGATTGGGCCATACACAAGGCTGCAAGGAGATCAAACCAGTCAATCCTAAAGGCAATCAACCCTGAATATTTACTGGAAAGACTGATACTAAGCTGAAGCTCCAATACTTTGGCATCCTGATGCAAAGAACCAACTCATTGGAAAAGACCCTGATGCTGGAAATGACTGAGGGCAGAAGAAGGGGGTGAAAGAGGATGAGTTGGTTGGATGGTATCACCGACTCAATGGCATGCGTTTGGGCAAACTGTGGGAGAGAGTGAGGACAGTGAAGGACCTGGTGTGCCGCAGTCCATGGGGTCGCAGAGAGTCAGACATGACTGACTGAACAACAGCAATTCTTTTGTACTTGGAGCAATTGCTTTTAGACTGATTTGAGATATAGAAGTAAGCATCTCTATTTAAGTCACTAATATGGCTTTACTTGAGTATTTATCAATTACAATATTTATTGCTTTGTTCTAAGATTATTTTATTTTTTATTCTATATCATAGTTTCTACATTCTTATATATTGATTTTCTTTTATTTCTGTTTTATGTCATTTCTAAGACTATCAGGTGTTGTTCTCTACCACTGCTTCTTTCTGAAAAGTTTCTGCTCCATCTATGCTGGGAACTATGATAAAGTCTGCCTCCCTGCACTTAAATGGCTGCATTTCACAAGTATAAAGGGGTCTTACAAAGCATCTGTGATAAAAAGTGTGTGTTGGGGAATTCTCTGGCAGTCCAATGGTTAGGACTCAGCACTTTCACTGCAGGCGACACAGATTCCATTCCCTGGTCAGGGAACTAAGGTCCTACATGCCACAGGGCACAACCAAAAAAATAAAAAAGTTAAAATTGAATTCATTAAACTTAGTTTCTTTAAAAACTAAAAAGTGGGGGGATGTGTTGGGTTGTATGGGGTTTAGAGTCTACGCACTCCCTGAGCTTCATATTCCAGTTCCTTAGCACTCATCACAGGACGCCTCTAGCCCCACTCCTGGGAAACTCTCAGGGGACAAGGACAGATGATAAATGAGACACACAGTTAATGAACCACAGAATGGGCATTATCCAAAACATAAGGCTGGGCTGGCCTTGTGGGTTTTTGTTTTTGCTCCATTGATTTCAGCTTTAAGTAAATCTAAAAATGGCAAAATTAGCATTTCTACTACCATTCTTCAAAGACATAAATAAAATGAACGGCTCACCTCTAGCCTGTTCTCTGAGCCGAGCACAGTTTATTTTTCAGTGCTTTTTTTCAACACCCCATCCACTCCTCTCCTGTCAGCCCTGCTTTGGAAATGTGCTTGATGGTTTTTTGCACTTTCTTTCCTTGGTCATCAATTATAATTCACCAGCAGATGCCACAGGCCTCCTTATTTGTTTAAATGGGCACTGGTATTTGTGTGTGTGTGTGTGTGTGTGTGTGTGTGTGTGATATGTGGGTGATTTATTTCTTCTGCTTATGCACGGAAAGCCCAATGTAGTTTCCCTGACAAATTAATTCAGGACTGCAGATTTGAAGAGTATTCCGAATGTACTTTTCTTAAGCAAGGCTTAGAAAGCTCTCAAATCCCTTTTAGTCATTTGAGGTAACATTGCCCGTTTAGAAGACCTGGGGCTCAAGAAAGAAGGTTAATCCAAGGCCAGGAAGATTTGAAATGAACTGAAATAAGCATACGGACCGTGCACACCAAGGCAACAGAAACACGAAGGTTTAACCACCAGGTGGCCACGAAAGAGGAGAGTGCATTCAGAATGAACTGTTGGCAAATCCAGTTTACTCAGAGCCAGAGCAAGCCTAGATTTTCTAACTCTAATTGGTTAAAGCTTTAAAAATAGTTATTCTTGCATCTGAAATGTAGATTTGGAAATCTGGCTATTCAAGCGCAAGAGTTTTTAGAAGTCATAACAAGACAAGCACAAGAGTGTGTATATGTAAGTACTTGCACACGTTCATGGATGCCTATGGGCTGTGTGTGAGTGTGGGTATATATGTATATGTACATGCATGCAAGTGTATTTTTATATTATAGCAATTACAGGAATTTGGCTTCCCATCTATCAAAATTGGTATCGTTGTTCAGTTGCTCAGTCATGTCCTACTCTTTGCAACCCTATGGACTGTAGCACACCAGGATCCTCTGTCCTCCACTCTCTCTTGGAGTTTGCTCAAATTCATGTCCATTGAGTCAGTGATGCTATCTAACTGTCTCATCCTCAAAATTGATTACATGTTTTATATATTAATAATTTTATAAATTTTTCTCAAGTTATTATTTCAGTTTAAGGACTAAATTATTATTTCTTACTTCAGGACCTTAGCAGATACGCTCCTCCTATCTAAAATGAAATGAAAATCACTCTTTAGATGGCTAATCCCCACCCATTACTCAGGTTTTAGCAAAGCTTTTATGACCAACCTAGATAGCATATTCAAAAGCAGAGACATTACTTTGCCAACAAAGGTTCATCTAGTCAAGGCTATGGTTTTTCCTGTGGTCATGTATGGATGTGAGAGTTGGACTGTGAAGAAGGCTGAGCACTGAAGAATTGATGCTTTTGAACTGTGGTGCTGGAGAAGACTCTTGAGAGTCCCTTGGACTGCAAGGAGATCCAACCAGTCCATTCTGAAGGAGATCAGCCCTGGGACTTCTTTGGAAGGAATGATGCTAAAGCTGAAACTCCAGTACTTTGGCCACCTCATGTGAAGAGTTGACTTATTGGAAAAGACTCTGATGCTGGGAGGGATTGGGGGCAGGAGGAGAAGGGGACGACAGAGGATGAGATGGCTGGATGGCATCACTGACTCGACAGACATGAGTCTGAGTGAACTCCAGGAGTTGGTGATGGACAGGGAGGCCTGGCATGCTGCGATTCATGGGGTCGCAAAGAGTCGGACATGACTGAGCGACTGATCTGATCTGATCTGATACATTTCTCAGAGAGATTTTTCTTAATTCTCTGATCTAAAGTATAATGCTCCTTATATGTTCTTTTGTACTAATTTTTATTTTCCTTCAGTACTTTAATAGAAATTCAGGATACTTTATGTATTTGATCATTTGTTAAATGTCAGTTTCTCCAACAAAACTGCAAATTTCGGTGGGATGGGTGCCTTATCTGTTTTGTTTACCACTACCTCTCTATCACATAGAAACATCTAAAAAATAGTATTTATGGACATATAAATGTAGGAGATCCAGAGGAATCAAGAATGGGACAATGGGAAGAATGTAAAAATATCATATTTTGGAAATAATTCTTTAACTTTCATATTTCCTCTTTTTAAATCTCTTCCTGAATATATTAAAGTTCAAACATGTAGGAAGTGATAAAGTGATATGACAGTCTGTATTTTGTTTGTTTGATCTCCTCTGTGGACGTTATCAGTTCCTGGGTTTCTTCACCTAGCAGCCTAGTGGTATGTCTCATTAGCAACTTTCTAAACAATGATACATGTTTTCACTGAGGTTGCCTGGGTAGAAGAATCAGAGATTCCTGCAATTATTCCAATATAGGTAACAAAGAATTGAACATTTAAACAACAAGTAAATGTAAGCCCCATTAAATATCTTAATATTTTTACATGTACAGGACCACATTTGTCCATGAGGGTTAACTGATCTTTGAGACAAAGAGTTCCCTTCTGTAGATTTTTTTTTTCAAGTGAGGGAGGGAGCTTATAAGAGAGAAAATGTCATCTCCAGAGTCTTATTGCTACATATGAACCTTAAAGAACATAGGTTCAATTCCCATTTCTGTTACTTCTTTGCCTGGGACTAGGGGTCAGCTTTTCAGTTCATCTTCAATTCTTTCCACTGTAAAATCAGGAAAAATATGGGTTAATCCAAACAACTACTTCCTCCACTTCATAACTTGAGTTGCTAAGAACAGCTAAAGAAAAATAACTTAGACTGGGGTCATTTTCAACAGAACAACTCAACACAACACCGTCTCCTTTCTTCTTCCAGAGAGCAACTTCTCTAAGTCTTTACACAAACTCTAATCACAAAGCACTGGTCAGTGTTCTTACTTGAAGGCAACAGAAAACACTGCCTGATTTAAGCAGACAAATCAGCTGTTGAGTCTAAAAATAGTCCATGGAATCATGAGGAGGATGAAGAACAGATTCTAGCCTAGGGTTCCAGGAAAAATTCCCTCGTGGACCTGGTTCACCAAAGGAGCTGCTGCCTCCTCTCTGATTGGGGAGCTTTCAAATCATAAACATAATAATCTCGGCTGAGCTCAGAATAGGGTTTCTTCAGCTGTAAACTCTCGGGGGATACCAGATCTGTTTGTCCTGTTGCTTTCCCCACATAACTCTGTTCAAATCACATTTCATAGTACATCTGACTTAAACACCCAAAACAGGTCCAGACTCTAATCACTAAGGAAGCTGGGAGATGTAGCTTTGGATGGGAGTTCTACATTGCTAAAGCAGATTTATGTTATGAGACACTATCAAAATTCAGGAAAAGCCTTCAAAACATGAAAGATTGCCATAAAGGATACAAATCCAAAATATCTTGCTCTACTGATCGTCTTGTAGGCAATACGCCACCATCACCACCTCCTTCACAGATGTCCAGTGAATTTTAGACAGTGAATTACATTTCCAAGAACTCCCTGATGATCTGTCCACTTAGCACCTGCTAGTGAGAGGCGCTTGTATGGGTGTAGTTGAGAGGAAGGAGAAGCCATTGTTCCCTGGAGGTGGTTGCTGTGAGATGTGCTTTTGACATAGGATTTGCAGCAATTTCATAATCACTCCAGAGAAGGCAGTGGCAACCCACTCCAGTACTCTTGCCTGGAAAAATCCTATGGACGGAGGAGCTGGTGGGCTGCAGTCCATGGGGTCACTACAAGTTGGACACAACTGAGTGACTTCACTTTCACTTTTCACTTTCATGTATTGGAGAAGGCAATGGAACTCCACTCCAGTGTTCTTGCCTGGAGAATTCCAGGGACAAGGGAGCCTGGTGGGCTGCCGTCTATGGCGTCGCACAGAGTCAGACACAACTGAAGCAGCAGCATAATCGCTCACTGTCCTCGAGCAGACCAAGATATTTAGTCAGCTCTTCTCAAAATGTTTTTGACATCTAGCAGTTTCCATGCTTGCTCTTGGAACTTTTGTTTTGCAGCTGATGGCTGAGATTTTTCCTGTTGGCTACTTGATCTCCATTCTCTCAGCATTTCCAACATTTGCATAAACCACTAATCTTCCTGAAGGAAAATCCTTCATTCTGAGAATGAATAAAAGAGCTTTTGTTTCCCAACTGGACCTAACTGATACATTATCATCCCAGCATTCCCTCTCCCTTCCTCCCAACAACTTCAAAAATTCACAACAAGGAGTCTCATTTCCCACTTCTCAGAAAAGAAACAGAGCCTCTATGGAACACTTTGTGACATATTCATAACCATAAATGCATTCATAGTCCATCTTAGTCATTCAGTAGTGTCCCACTCTTTGTGATCCCATAGTCACTAGCCTGCCAGGCTCCTCTGTCCATGTGGATTCTCCATCAAGAATACTGGAGTAGGTTGCCATGCCCACCTCCAGGGTATCTTCCCAACACAGGGATCGAACCCTGGCCTCCCTCATTGCAGGCAGATTCTTTACCATTACCATCTGAGCCACCAGGGAAGCCCAAGAATACTGGAGTGTGTAGCCTAACCATTCTCCAGGGGATGTTCCCGACCCAGGAATTGAACTGGGGTCTCCTATATTACAGGCAGATTCTTTACCAGCTGAGCTACCTGGGAAGCCCTATTGATTACCATAAATGTAGTCATAGTCCATTTTAGCTGCTGCTCTTCTGTATCAAAGGATGAGGTATTTCTTTTCCTGCTAAAGGTTAAATCTTCCATTAATCTGAGATCCTCCAGATCCCTCTTTCTCTCTTCTGAATCTCTATTGTTTGTCTTTCTGCCTGGGATGTTTTATCTTTGCTTCTGTGGTTGCTTTTTTCTATCATTCAGTTCAGGTCAGCCATTCAGTCGTGTATGACTCTTTGGGACTCCATGGACTGCAGCACACGAGGCTTCCCTGTCCATCACCAACTCCTGGATTTTGTTCACTCACGTCCATTGAGTCAGTGATGCCATCCAACCATCTCATCCTCTGTCGTCCCCTTCTCCTCCCACCTTCAATATTTCCCAGCATCAGAGTCTTTTCCAATGAGTCAGTTTGTCACATCAGGTGGACAAAGAATTGGAGTTTCAGCTTCAGCATCAGTCATTCCAATGAATATTCAGGACTGATTTCCTATAGGATTGACTGGTTGAATCTCCTTGCAGCCCAAGAGACTCTCAAGAGTCTTCTCTAACAACACAGTTCAAAAGCATCAATTCTTCAGCGATCAGGTTTTTTTTTTATAGTCCAACTCTCACATCTATACATGACTACTGGAAAAACCACAGCTTTAACTAGATAGACCTCTGTCGGCAAAGTAATGTCTCTGCTTTTCAATATGCTGTCTAGGTTGGTCATAGCTTGTCTTCCAAGGAGCAAGCGTCTTTTAATTTCACGGCTGCAGTCGCCATCTGAAGTGAGTTTGGAGTCCAAGAAAATGAAGTCCCTCACTGTTTCAGTTGTTTCCCCATCTATTTGCCAGGAAGTGATGGGAGTGCATGCCATGATCAGTTTTCTCAATGTTGAGTTTTAAGCCACCTTCCTCACTCTCCTCTTTCACTTTAATCAAGAGACTTTAGTTCTTCTTCGCTTTCTGCCATAAGAGTGGTGTCATCTGCATAGGTGAGGTTACTGATATTTCTCCCAACAATTTTGATTCCTGCTTGTGCTTCATCCAGCCTGACATTTCCTATGATGTACTCTGCATGTAAGTTAAATAAACAAGGTGACAATATACAGCCTTGAAGTACACCTTTCCCGATTTGGAACCAGTCTGTTGTTCCATGTCCAGTTTTAACTGTTGCTTCCTGACCTGCATATAGGTTTCTCAGGAGGCAGGTCAGGTGGTCTGCTATTCCCATCTCTTTAAGAATTTTCCACAGTTTGTTGTGATCCACACAGTCAAAGGCTTTGGCATAGTCAATAAGGCAGATGTTTTTCTGGAGCTCTCTTGCTTTTGGCAAGATGTTGGCAATTTGATGTCTGGTTCCTCTGCCTTCTCTAAATCCAGCTTGAACATCTGGAAGTTCACAGTTCACATATTGTTGAAGCCTGGCTTGGAGAATTTTGAGCATTACTTTGCTAGCGTGTGAGACGAGTGCAATTGTGCGGTAGTTTGAACATTCTTTGGCATTGCCTTTCTTTGGGATTGGAATGAAACCTGACCTTTTCCAGTTCTGTGGCCACTGCTGACTTTTCCAAATTTGCTGGCATATTGAGTGCAGCACTTTCACAGCATCATCAGGATTTGAAATAGCTGAACTGGAATTCCATTACCTCCACTAATTTTGTTTGTAGTGATATTTCCTAAGGCCCACTTGACTTCACATTCCAAGATGTCTGGCTCTAGGTGAGTGATCACACCATCGTGGTTATCTGGGTCATGAAGATCTTTTTTGTACAGTTTTTCTGTGTATTCTTGCCATCTCTTCTTAATATCTTCTGCTTCTGTTACGTCCATACCATTTCTGTCCTTTATTGAGCCCATCTTTGCATGAAATGTTCCCTTGGTATCTCTGATTTTCTTGAAGAGATCTCTAGTCTTTCCCATTCTATTGCTTTCCTCTATTTCTTTGCACTAATCACTGAGGAAGGCTTTCTTATTTATCCTTGCTTTTCTTTGGAACTCTGCATTTAAATTGGTATATTTTTCCTTTTTTCCTTTGCCTTTAGCTTCTCTTTTTTCTTAGTTATTTATAAAACCTCCTCAGACAACCATTTTGCCTTCTTACATTTTTTTTCCTTGGGGATGGTCTTGATCACTGCCTCTTGTACAATATCACAAACCTCCATCCATAGTTCTTCAGGCACTCTGTCTAGCAGATCTAATCCCTGAATATATTTGTCACTTCCATCATATAATTGTAAGGAATTTGATTTAGGTCATATCTGAATTGTCTAGTCGTTTTCCCTACTTTCTTCAATTTCAGTCTGAATTTGGTAATAAGGAGTTCCTGATCTGAGCCACAGTCAGCTCCCGGTCTTGTTTCTGCTGACTGTATAGAGCTTCTCCAAATTTGGCTGAAAAGAATATAATCAATCTGATTTCAGTGTTGACCATCTGGTGATTCCATGTGTACAGTCTTCTCTTGTGTTCTTGGAGGAGGGTGCTTGCTATCATGTTCTCTTGGTAAAATTCTGTTAGCCTTTGACCTGCTTCATTTCCTACTTGAAGGCCAAATTTTTATACCATACAAACATATAAATGTATCTCTATAGTAAACACAAGCCCACAGACAACACACCACAGGCATCAAGTTGGCTAAATAATGCTATGAAAACAAAACTGAAAACCTTTAAAGTCTTAAACAAGAACGACTTTGCACCCATGCTGCATGTCCTAAAAATCTCTGCTCATCCTCCTCTTTCAGAGATGGGGTGTGACAGAAGCATTGTCATTTTAACAAAAGGTTTCAGGGTTTAATGTTGCAGACAAAGAGAGTCTGAAGATCCCAGCACGAATTCCAAATGATTCTGCACAGAAGTCACTTGCCACTTCTTTTTTATTTTATGACCAAAGAAGTCACATAGCCACGTCTATATTTGGGGGAATAAGACATAGGCTGGACTGAGAGACAGTCTCAAATTATTGGTGAATGACCTTTCATAAACACACATCTTTCTCAATCCTGCACAGGTGTCTCTTACATTTCGTAGTCAAATTGCTTCAGTGGTCAGTATTTTACCACCTGTTTCCTTCCCAACAAATGACTGTCTCGTTTTTCTGGAGACCAAATTCTAATTGTTGATAATTTCCTTTGGGAATTGTTAAAAGGTTTTTCCATTTTGTTCTGGAATCCAGTGATGCTGTTGAGAAATTTGATGCTATTCTGATTCTTGATCTGTTGTATACAGTGTTTTTCTCTGCATTTTTAAAGGTCACTATCTTTATTCTAAGTGTCCTCATATTTGGGGATATAGGTTTTAATTTTATAGTTTTTTTTTTTTAATGATGTGGATCTGTTTTAAATTTATTGCTTTGGGCACTTAGTGGCTCTTTTCAAGTTGGGTTTTTTAAAATTATTGGATAATTTTATTCTCTCTGTTTTCTTAATTCTCTCGTTGTCTGGAATTCCTATTAATCTGAGACTGATGCTTTAATTTAATTTTCTTTCTTCTTTTATAACTTCAACTCAGTCTTTTTATTCAGTTGTCTGAGAACGTTTCCTTTATCTTTTAACACTTCTATGAAGATTTAATATCCTTCATATTCTTCAGTTTCAAGATTATTTATTCTATTAATGCTCCTTTTATAGCATTTGTTCTGACTTTATGACTGCACTCTTTTTTACATTTTGGAGTATATTAGTGGGTACATTAGTGATTCTAGTGAAGTTTTCTTTTCCTCTCTAGACTCTCTCTTTCATATAATTTCTTTTTTTTTTTTCTCCTGAAAATTTTCTTTGCTTTCTGACCTTTATATTAGTGGCTTTCTTTAAAATTTTATCTTAATCTTGGTTGTTAATTCCCTTAAAAGGGAAATGTTAAAATGTTTTTTAGGAAGTTCTGTATGCACAGGCAGGTCTTTTGCCAAGAGGTAGATTTCATCATGGAATGCTTAGGTAGGAATCTTAGGATTTCCTTAGGAAAATGGCTGACTGTAAGTAATGATATGTTTTTTTTTTTTTTTTCTCTTATGGTCATCATTTCACCATGAGAAGTAGTCAGATGCCCTGTCTTGCTGGTCTAACTGGGTGTCAGTGTTCTAGAAGTCTACTTTAATCATTTATTGCTGCATAACCAATTAGCCACCATATCTGTGACTTAACAACCTTTTATTATCTCATAGTTTGTGTGGTCAGGAATGTGGGTGCAATTGAGCTGGGACTTCTGGCTCCAGATCCCTCACAAGTAGGATCAGCAGTCATCCAGGTTTGCCCAGCATTATCCAAGTCTTAGCTGTAAAAGTCCTGAATCCCAGGAACCCCTCAGTCCTGGGGAAACCAGGACATCTGGTCACCTTACGAGTCTGTGGTCATTTTACAGCATGACTGGGGAGGTTCTACTTCTAGCTCACTCACATGGCTGTTGGTGGGATTCAGCCCCTCACAAGCTGCTGGACAGAGGACTCCCTTAGTTTCTAAGTGGACCTTTCCATGGAGCTTGCTTCAAAGACTGAGTGAACAGGAAGTCAAGAAAGTGTCTGCTGGAGAGTCAGCAAGACACAGTCACAGTTCTGGTCACATAATGATGGAAATGACTTCTCATCACTTAGCCATATTTTATTCATTAGAAGTAAGTCTCCAGGCCCAGCCCACATGAGACAGGCTAGGCTCTGGGACCCTTTGTTGCAGTGCTTGCACCCGGACAAACATCTACTCCAGCCACAAAATACAGACACTATAGAGGACTAAAAATGACTGCTCACATGTGCAATTCTGGCAAATTATGAACAATGAGATGTAAAAAGACCAAAAACCCAACTGCCACTTCTGAGGAGCCAGGACCAAAATCAGAATACTGTGCATGCCTCCCCTGCATTCAACACCACCAAAGGGGTGGGCAAACCATGTAAGCCACTCCTCCAGTCCATCGCCTGGACTCACCTCTACCCCATCCTATATAAGGAACCAGCTAGTCCCCTTTTCTCTGGTGGCTCAGATGGTAAAGAATTTGCCCGCAATGTGGGAGACCTGGGTTCAATATCTGGGTTGGAAAGATCCACTGGAGACAGGAATGGCTACCCACTCCAATATTCTGGCCTGGAGAATTCCATGGACAAAGGAGCCTGGTAGGCTATAGTCCATAGGGTCATAAAGAGTCAGACAGGACTGAGCGACTTTCACTGCACTGAACTGCAGCCCCACCTTGGAGAGCAAACGAGTGAACCTGTTACTTGTTTTTGCTCCCTTCTGCTGCAGCAGGAGTCCCAATGAAGCCTTTTCCGAATCTCTTGTCTGGCTTTATATCAATTTCTGTTGATTAAGGGGGCCAAGAACGCTGGCTGGAAACATGCATACAAGGGAGGGAGGGACCCACGGGGGCTTGGGCACTGGCAAGGGGAATATTGTATGCTACACCAAAGCTGCCTGCTGCAGGATCTAGCTAATGAGGGAATGGAACAGTGCAGGGAGACTGTTACTTAATTCATATGAATTCAACCTGCCCCCCAAACAGTATCTCTAATTCAACTCCTTTTTCAGAGAGTGAAATACCCATATTCTGCAGAGGTCAGGACTGTGGTGTCATTGGCTGTGCAGGGTGTAGCATGAGATGTAGGGGTAAAATGCATCTTATACAGATTTCCAAAAAAGCCTCCTGTTCATTGTTTCAACAGTGATCCTAACGTCTAGTTTGCTTCATCCTTCAACTCTTGGGTCTTTCCAGGGTTCTGAAACACAAGATGGCCTGCCTATTACCTATTCAGATTTCCTGTATAAGATATGTCAGTTTTCTTTCATCCAACTGCTTTATATTTGCATACATGTAATCCCATTCTTTGCTTTCTATTGTTATTTATCTTGGGCTTCCCTGGTGGCTCAAATTGTAAAGAGCTGCCAGCAATGTAGGAGACCTGGGTTCGATCCAGGTTGAGAAGATCCCCTAGAGGAGGACATGGCAACCCACTCCAATATTCTTGCCTGGAGAATCCCCATGGACAGAGGAGCCTGGCGGGCTACAGTCCATGTGGTCGCAAGGAGTTGGACGCGACTAAGCACAGCACAATCCTGTTTTTGCCTTCTATTCCTTTCTATCTTAGTAACTTTGTTCTTGCGACTTTACACTTTTTATAAAACATCTTTAAAAAACTGTAAATATTTTTCATATTTTTTTTCTTGGTATGCCATGCAGCTTCTGGAATCTCGTTCCCTGACTAAGGATCTGTGGCCTCTGCATTGGAAGCACAAAGTCTTAACCACTGGATCACCAGGGAAGTTCCAATAATGATGTTTTAAGAGGAGATACGGCAAACACTTGTTCAATCCTCTAGGTTAAATCAGAACCCCTATAATTTTCCTAAAATCTCTGTGAGGCATCCTCTTCCCACCTCTCATGGTCATAGTTTTATTTATGGATCTTCAGTGCCTGGTCTAGTCACTAACACATAACAGATATTTTAAAATTAATAACTGGATGAAGCTAAATCAGCATGACTCTCTTGAGCATAATGTGACCCAAATTAATCAAGAAGAAATTTTGATGTAATGAAAAAACAACCTAGCAAACCAGTAAATGTCACCATAAATACTGTCCTCAAGTCTTAAGAAGAAAAATGAGCAGGACACGAGAAACGCTGTAGAATGTTAGATCTGAGGAATCACAGACATTTGTTTTATTCACTATTGGATCCCCTGATCAAGAACATTGACTGCCATACAGTAGTGAAAGTGAAAGTTGCTCAGTCCTGTCTGACTCTTTGCGACCCCATGGACTACACAGTCCATGGAATTCTCCAGGCCAGAATACTGGAGTGGGTAGCCTTTCCCTTCTCCAGGAGATCTTCCCAATCCAGGGATCGAACCCAGGTCTCCAGCATTTCAGGAGGACTCTTTAACAGCTGAGCCATATGGTGGGTGCTCAATAAATGTCCATTTTTTTTGTGTATGGCTATGTAGTGCCAGGAGTACACTGTAAAACCAGGAGACTTGGATATAGAGTAAAAACAGCTGGGTTACTTCAAGCAAGGTACCCATCCCACGTAGCCTCATTTTTTTTTTTTTTTACCTCTAAAGCAATGACTGTGATATTTGCCCAAAGATATTCACCATTTGAAGTATGAAATAGTGTCAAAATTTTTGAATGTAATTGTTCTTCTGTGGACATTCTGAAATAAACTATGTCACTGAATATATACAAATTCTGGTGCCTAATTGGAATTTGTGAATGCATACAAATTTAATGAATTGCCAAATTCCATTTGAGCAATATGTTCTGATAACTTCTAACATAACCCTCAGATATTTGAATGTACTTCTGAGTCTAATATTGAGTCTTAAAATACTTTTTCCTTTCCTAATGAATGGAAGATTTCATTCAAAAATTTGATACTACTAAATACAAATTCCAAATACTTGAGATTTTGTTTAAGTCAGACATGGACAGCAAACTTTTTCTCTCTTTGAGGACTGAGTATATGTGCAGATGAGGAGAAGCAGTCATCATTCATAAAGATTTTACTGATAATATGCCACGAAGCAATGAGAGAGGCCCTCATGCTGGCTAGAAGGCTGCAGAGAAATTTATTCTTCCCCTGGAATAAACTATGTTTTCTAGTCATTAGAGCAAATCATCTCTTGTTACCCATCTAGGAGAGTCGGTGCTCGCTATACCCAAGACCCTGATGCAATTCCTCTGCCCGCCCTCCATCCCTCCACACTGACCACTTGCTGACCTCAGCCGTATAAGTCAAAGTTGGAGCTAATAAAAGTTGACAGATACCTAAACTCTTAATTGAATCTCTAAGCTTTTATTGACTTTCCCCTCTTCATCCCTCCACCTTTCTTCTTTCTATTTCTCTATTTTAGAATGAAGTTTTCTTTTTATTAATTTATTTTTTTGTTAGTGAATACACAATATTTAGTTGTCTGACATCTCCAAAGTGGTAGTGACTGCACTATACATTAGCTTGAACATTCATTCCCAGCTTCATAGGCCTGGAGAGAAATGGATGCACTTTGGCTAAACCAGGAAAGCTGATTGCTACCTGAAGAACTAATTCATCTTCATAGCAGATGGGTGTCAAGGATATTCAGGAGGAGATACACCCAAGGTCATGCCAATTAGTTGTGGAGAAGAGCTTGACTAGGAGGTAATTTGAGATATAAACAGCCTTCATTTACCGGACCCAGATTCATAATGAACACCTTACGTAGGTGAAAGGCTTTGGAAAGATATCTACCCTCTTCAAGGGCATGAGGGAAACTGGCAATGAGGTCTTCATGAACTGAGGTGTCATATAGAGGAATTATCAACATAGAGGGAACATAGGGGTGTGACACTCTCTCTTTAACTCTTTTGCTGCTGGGATTTTTTTTTCCCCCTTTACTTGCTTTGTCAGATTCAACTTGGTGGCAAAAGACAGGTGTTAATTTTCCCTAGTGCTCCAAAAGGAAGCCGTGCATGATAAAAGGAAAGGCATGAAACAGTTAGAATATATTTAGCCCCAACACTGGAATGATGATAAGTTCTGGAGGAAGTTGTGCACACTACTACTTCAACAATTGCTTTTTAAAACTGGACACCGGTATCCAGAATTCAGGCTTCCCTGGTGGCTTCACAGCAAAGAATCTGCCACCAGTGCAAGTGATCTGTGTTTGATCCCGGTTCCATCTGTGTTCGATCTCCAAGGAAGATTCCTTGATGGAGGAAATGGCAACCCATTCCGGTATTCTTCCCTGAGAAATCCCATGGACAGAGGAGACTGGTGGGCTATACAGTACATGGGGTCACAAAGAGTCAGACTTGACTGAGCGATTAAACAACAACATTCCAGAGTTCACAGGCAACGTCCCACATATGTGAATTCTCGTCTCACAGAAGGCAGCTAGCTGCACAGATCCGTAGTTCATGCGATCTAACTTTTGGAAACTTTGATCCACTTTGTCAGATGGCTAGTTTCCATTAGTGGTGAGTTCATTTCAGTTCAGCCACTCAGTTGTGTCTTACCTTTGTGACACCATGGACTGCAGCACGCCAGGCCTCCCTGTCCATAACCAGCTCCCAAACTTGCTCAAACTCATGTCCATCCAGTCGATGATGCCATCCAACCATCTCCTCCTCTGTCATCCTCTTCTCCTGCCTTCAATATTTCCCAGCCTCAGGGTCTTTTCCAACCAGTCAGTTTGTCACATCAGGTGGCCAAAGTATGGGGGTTTCAGCTTCAGCATCAGTCCTTCCAATGAACACCCAGAACCGATTTCCTTTAGGATTGACTAGTTGGATCTCCTTGCAGTCCAAAGGACTTTCAAGAGTCTTCTCCAACACCACATTTCAAAAGCATCAAATCTTCAGCGCTCAGCTTTCTTTATAGTCCAACTCTCACAATCATACATGACCACTGGAAAAACCATAGCTTTGACTAGATGGACTTTTGCTGGTAGAGTAATGTGTTTGCTTTTTAATGTGCTGTCTAGGCTGGTCATAGCTTTTCTTCCAAGGAGCAAGTGTCTTATAATTTCATGGCTGCAGTCACCATCTGTAGTGATTTGGGAGCCCCAGAAATAAAGCCTCTCACTGTTTCCATTGTTTCCCCTATCTATTTGCCATGAAGTGATGGGACCAGATGCCATGATCTTTGTTTTCTGAATGTTGAGCTTTAAGCCAACTTTTTCACTCTCCACTTTCACCTTCATCAAGAGGCTCTTTAGTTCTTCTTCACTTTCTGCCATAAGGGTGGTGTCATCTGTGTATCTGAGGTTATTGATATTTCTCCCAGCAATCTTGATTCCAGCTTGTGTTTCATCCAGCCTGGCATTTCACATGATGTACTCTGCATATAAGTTAAATAAACAGGTGATACTATGCAGCCTTGACGTACTCCCTTCCCAGTTTAGAACCAGTCTGTTGTTCCATGTCCAGTTCTAACTGTTGCCTCTTGACCTGCATACAGGTTTCTCAGGAGGCAGGTCAGGTGGTTTGGTATTCCCATCTCTTGAAGAATTTTCCACAATTTGCTGTGATCCACACAGTCAAAGGCTTTGGCGTAATCAGTAAAGCAGGAGATGTTTTTCTGGAACTCTCTTGCTTTTGTGATGATCCAACGTATGCTGGCAATTTGATCTCTGGTTTCTCTGCCTTTTCTAAATCCAGCTTGAACATCTGGAAATTCACAGTTCACATATTGCTGAAGCCTGCCTTGGAGAATTTTGAGCATTACTTTGCTACCGTGTGAGATGGGTGCAATTGTGCTGTAGTTTGAACATTCTTTGGCATTGCCTTTCTTTGGGAATGGAATTAAAACTGACCTTTTCCAGTCCTGGTGAGTAGTGGCATATGTTTGACATCAATAGGATGTGTGATCACTTTTATTTAAAACTTTCATTTACTTATTCAGTATAAATAGGCTACAAATATCATGTGGTGATGCTGCTCATGGTCAGGTTTGATATCCAAGTCTGTGCCAGATGGGGAAATATATTTATGACCAGGCCTTGAGTGTCCTTGATTTCCCTGGTATCATCCCAGAGCAAGTGGGAAAATTTGTCCAAGAAAGAAGATCACAGAAAGTATAACCTATCAGAGTAACTCTTCAAGGCCAGGAATGTAAAGTTTTACAAGAGCAACATTATCAGCAAGAACCTTTGTCATCACCACATTTCATAGACAACTCCCTGCTGTGTCTATAGCCCAACTCGTGGTTAGGTTTCTCCATGTGCTGGGAGCTCTGTTAGGCTCATTTGACGTTTTAAAAACTCTGTCACCATTGTTGTTATTTAATAAGTAACCAATCAGTGCTTCAGTCTGTTGTGCCCTGCTGTTGCTAGCAAAGCTAAAATTGGACATTTTGATTAATTTTTCTGTTTTTGAGCAATATGTTCTGGTAACTTCTAATGTATTGATCCTATATTTGAATGCATGTTCTGAGTCTAATGCTGTGCCTTGTGGCAGGTGTTCAGTTATGGAGACAATACATTTCCAGGATGAAAATGTCATCGGTGTATAACAAGCATGTAAAAACCTTTGCAAAGCCCAGAGAATGGATATTCAGACCATATGACGTTGAGCATATTTCTCTGAATAAATGTCCCAATAATAAAACATGCTATAGAATTTCAGGAAGAATTTCCTAAAGCAATATTGTAACAAATTCAATATTGGTTGTTTTATTTATTTATTTTGTTTGTTTTTTTTTTTGGGCCACGAGGCATGTGGTATCTCAGCTCCCCAACCAGGGATCAAACTTGCATTCTTTGCGTTACAAAATGAAGTCTTAGCCACTGCTAAGTCACTTCAGTCATGTCCGACTCTGTGCGACCCCATAGACGGTAGCCCACCAGGCTCCGCCGTCCCTGGGATTCTCCAGGCAAGAACACTGGAGTGGGTTGCCATTTCCTTCTCCAATGCAGGAAAGTGAAAAGTGAAAGTGAAGTCGCTCAGTCGTTTCCGACTCTTCGCGACTCCATGGACTGCAGCCTACCAGGCTCCTCCTTCCATAGGATTTTCCAGGCAAGAGTACGGGAGTGGGGTGCCATTGCCTTCTCCGTCTTAGCCACTGGACTCTGATAAAAATCCCTATCCACTGATTCTTTTTCATACACATTATGACAGGATACCCTGTCATAATCCTGTTATACCCCTGTTTTCCATACTACCCAAAGTAAACAGGAAAATATATATTTAACTAGTGTGGGATTATAGCATAGTCATACTGAAAATAATAATCAATTCTAATTTTGTAAAAGTATTAGCCATGATTGCTTTAGGCATCCAACTACAGTCTTTAAACGTATTTCATTTGTGAACACATAATATGCATTCAAACATACAAAACTCCTGCATTGCATAAAATTCTATCTTTACCGAATAACAACAACAACTATAATAATATAGATAATAATAATAACAATGGATAAGATCTGTTTAGCACTTATGGTGTTTAAGCCTCTCCTGCAATGTTCTGCAGTGTTGGATGGTCCATTGGTTTGCTCAAAATATCTGGTTGTTATATTCTCTATGGAATAGCACTGACTTTGCCCTTTAATGAGGTGAATACACATGATGATGCTATGTTGCATTAAATGGAGGAACACACATTTTGTCTAGGTTGCCCTTATTGGAAGAAAGATCACTGTGAGACATTTCAGTTTCTCAGCCTCAGTGAATGAGAGACACTGAAATTGGGAAGAGACACATCTCAGATAATGGAAGAGTTTGGGCTGTGTGAGTCTGTAGAAAGATGCTCTGAAATATGAGGTAGCACCAACTTTCACGTAGAGTGTCCTTCAGTTATTATAAATCAGTCATGAGCTCCAGAGAAATGACATATACTTCTAGACTGAAAATATATATACACACACACAAGGGAGTAAATAAGTTTAAGAAATACTGGGTAAGATAAACAGACTTATACTGCAGAACTTCTCATAGCTTTTCAGGTAGTATTGTGAATCTTCAAAAAGTTGACAATTAACTTTATTCTTTTCTTTTTTGAAAAAAAATTAATATTTATTGGAGGGTAGTTGATTTTGGGCTTCTCTGGTAGCTAAGATGGTAGGGAATCTGTCTGCAATGCAGGAGACCCCAGTTCAACTCCTGGGTCAAGAAGATCCCTTGGAGAAGGGGTAGACTACCCACTCCAGTATTCTGGGTGGGTAGTTGGTAAAGAATCCACCTGCAATGAGGGAGACCTGGGCTCTATCCCTGGGTTGGGAAGATATCCTGGAGGAGGGATGGCAACCCATTCCCGTATTCTTGCCTGCAGAGTCCCCATGGACAGAGGAACCTGGCGGGCGGCAGTCCATGAGGTCACAAAGAGTTGGGCAGGACTGAGTGACTAAGCACAGGACAGCACAAAGTTGATTTCCAATGTTCTGTTAGTTTTAGGTGTACAGCAAAGTGAGTCGGTTATATATATACATATA
Source organism: Bos taurus (assembly GCF_002263795.3). Classification (NCBI taxonomy): domain Eukaryota; kingdom Metazoa; phylum Chordata; class Mammalia; order Artiodactyla; family Bovidae; genus Bos; species Bos taurus. Next base: position 31,160,832 of record NC_037356.1, on the reverse strand, counting down.
TCCACTCTTTTGTAGATTATTTTCCCATATACGTCATTACAGAACATTGAGTAGTTTCCTGTGTTATAAGGCAGGTCCTTTCAGTTGTCTATTTTATATATAGTAGTGTGTATAGTTTTGTTTCAAACCAGCTTCTTTCTCTATCTCTCTCTCTGCAAGGCAGAATGACTAATTTTCTGAGATTTTACTCTAGAAAATAGTATTTTATATCACTGAGTATTATTCAGAATCTAACATATGATAGGACTTACTAAACATCTGCTGATTTATTTATTTAGAATGATACTGCACCTTGTTAAAAAATAAAAATTAAATAGCTGAAAATGAATGACAGTGTAAAAGATATTCTTCCTAATGAAATGAGGCACTAGGTCTAGAAAAGAAAAAAAAGACAACATAAACCCTACCATTACTTTGCTCATAGAAATAATATTCAGCCTATTATCTTGGAGATTGTTATTAAGTCCACATGTAATGGATTATATAAAAGAGATTTATCCATTTTTAAACAAGAGAATATTACTTATTCTTAGAAAGGTAATATGATATTAGTCTTTTTGGTGTTCAGTTGCTAAGTCATGTCCGACTCTTTACCATCCCAAGGACTGAGGCACGCCAGGCTTCCCTGTCCTTTACTATCTCCTGAAAGTGAAAGTGAAGTCGCTCAGTCGTGTCCGACTCTGCGACCCCATGGACTGTAGCCTATCAGGCTCCTCCGTCCATGAGCTTTTCCAGGCAAGAGTGCTGGAGTGGATTGCCATTTCCTTCTCAAGGGGATCTCCCTGACCCAGGAATCGAACCCGGGTCTCCCACATTGCAGGCAGACGTTTTACCGTCTGAGCCACCAGGGAAGCAAAGGTTTGTGCAAACTTGTGTCCATTGAGTTCATGATGCCGTCCAGCCCCTGCTTGAAGTTTTAAGATCAGAGCTAAAATGCCAGCACTACCAGTGATCATGCAGGTGATCTGGTAAAACAGTATTACATGTTACACAGGATTGATACAAAAATAAAATGAGATGATATATTCTTAGCAAAACTTAAAACACCAGAACAAGATTTCTCAAACTGAGGTTCATGGGCACACATTCAAGGACCCACTCTGAATTTTGTTTATTTCAATAATAATCTTGAAAAATTTACTTTTATAGAATTTGAAAAATTTACTTTTACCCAACAAAACTACTTTGCAATGTTAATTTTCTATCAAAAGACATTTTCAAAGTGTAAGTTTTTATTTTTTTAAGTCCATGTTTCTCACACTGAAATCTGTGGCTGTATTCTTGAGGTTTGTGAAAAATAACTATCTTTAAAATGACTCTTGGAATACACAATTTTGAGAATCACTGCTCTGTAATTAATACATATGTCACAGATACTGATTAAATTTTTAAGAGCACCAGATAAAGATGCTTGTAATCAAGGAAAATGGACCACCTTCTTCTATATCTCTTAAACAACTTCAAGAAGATCTTGCTTAGAAATTGTACTCTATGAAGTCATGAAATTCACATGATTATTAAACATGCAACATCAATAAATTATTCAATATTCAGAATAAAGATGTATGATAGGTCTGTAACACAATAAGCCGCAATGCTTAGGGTGTTGCATTTAATTTAGAAATAAGTATTGAGGATGTTAAGTAGATGATATGACTTCATATCATCCCCAATGAGACAGTTCAACCTTTCTCTCTCTCTCTCTCTCTTTTTTTTTTTTTAACAAATTTAAAGCAATTGCCACAGTATGGCAATGTTATCTTACATTGAATGTCTGGGATTTCTGTTTTCAAAGCCCTGGCAAATACTTGCAGTTTGCCCATCCCCAGATGGGACTTCCTCTTCAAAAAATACACAGGCAGAGTTCCAATGATAGTGGCCGACAGTGCTCAGCATTCCTGGCACTGAGACATCAGTGAAGCAAAGTCCTCTCCAGGTGGGGTCCTGTGTTTCCTCTGCTTTGACATTGCAGGTCTCTCTACAGCAGCTGTGCTCCCTACAGCACAGAGTATCTCAATAGGAGAGGTGGGATTCAGAGAGGGCCCACGTCAACAACTTGCACAGGTTTGAGTGCCCTTGAAAACAACCAACGGCCTGGAGGATCTTCTAGAAGCTTCCATAATTCTGGCAGCAAAAGAATTCTCATACTATTAATATTTGAAAGTGAAATTGTCATGCACCACTCCTGGTCTGAAGCTTTGGCTATCTTATGAACGGACTCTGTGATTCTGATATATACATGTATATTTTCTCTTTCGTGTTAAGTTCCCCTGAACTGTGTAAGAACAAGTTATGAAAAATTAATAGAGCTAAAAATTTCTAGTTAATGAGAAGTCTTTTCTTTGAAAGTAAAGTACACAAGGCTCCCAGGGACAGCATGTACTCAGAGTGGGTAAAACAACTGAATAAATTCAACTATAAGCTAGATTTGGACACTTTCTCTCGTTTCCATGCTATTATTGATACCATTTTCCTGTTACAATTTTAGTGAGCCTAATGGGTTTGTTTTTTTCTGTGAGGGTATATAGATTAAAGGCCCTCTGTTAGGGAAGAATGGGCTTCCCATGTGGCCTTAGAGGTAAAGAACCCTCCTGCCAGTGCAGGAGACTTAAGAGACCCGGGTTCAATCTCTGGGTTGAGAAGATCCCCTGGAGGAGGGCATGGCAACCCACTCCAGTATTCTTGTCTGGAGAATACCATGGACAAAGGAGCCTAGAGGTCTACGGACCATATAATTGCAAAGAGCTGGACACAACGGAAGTGACTTGGCATGCAACACACAAAGGAAGAATAGCTGATATTGCAATTGATTTTGGACTCAATTCACTTTGAAAAGATAACTTTGATTAAATACACTATTGCAGGCACAAAACTAATTGTTGTTGCTGTTCCGTCGCTAGGTCTCATCCAACTCTTTGCATCCCATGAACTGCAGTGCACCAGGCTCCTCTGTCTTTCACTCTCTCCCGTAGTTTGCTCAGATTCCTGTCCATTGAATCAGTGATGCTGTCCATCTTCTCATCCTCTGCTGTCCCCTTCTCCTGTTGCTTTCAATCTTTCCCCAAAATAAGGTCTTTTCGAATAAGTCAGCTCTTCACATCAGGTGACCAAAGTACTGGAGCTTCATCTTTAGCATCAGTCCTTCCAGTGAATATTCAAGATTGCTTTCCTTTAGGATTGACTGATTTGATCTCCTTGCAGTCCAAGGGACTCTCAAGAGTCTTCTCCAGCATCACAATTCAAAAGCACCAATTCTTTGGCACTTAGCTTTCTTTATGGTTCAGCTCTCACATCTGTACATGACTACTGGAAAAACCATAGCTTTGACCAAAACTAATAATCGTGGCTAAATATTTCTGAGCACCCTCTACAGGTGTTGGTGCAAGTACTTCAGATTTTATTCATACAATAAGCTTTGTTTATACATTAAAAAATTCTGTTATTTTTACTTAAGAAGGTGTCAGATCTGGAACTGAGTCTTGAATAGTCAGATTTCCATTGGTTTTAAGGACCAACACTCTACACACAAAAGGACAGACTTTTGAAAAACCAGTTTACTACTTTTATTCTAGTATTTTAACAGGAGGTAAATCAGAGGAGAACAAGCATTGCACCAAGAAACCGAGATAAAGAGGACGTGGATTTGAGTTTAACATTACCATTCAGAACTGTATGACTTGGGGAAGGCACTTGACCCTTTGAGCTCCATTGTTCTAATTTGAAATGAGAGAGCTGGATTAAATCTGGGAAGACAGTTGCACAGCAAACATGATGCTAATTTAGTCTATGTTCTTGCTATAAATCATTATCCACTCTTCTACTGACTTTGAACATAAGATTGCAACCTTCTCAGCTCAAGTTTCCATATAATCGTATTTGATTGATTGGCACTGGTGTGTGAGATAAAACCCAGCTTTCATCCTGGATGATATGATATATATGCTTTCTTCCTGTTCTAATATTAAATGGTTCTTTACACTTAATAACATAATTATACAATGGGGAGAATGTTTGTGGTTTAAAATGGAGACAAGCAGAGGGCTCTACTGATGGATTGACAATAGAGAGAATTGTGAAGATACCATCTGAGTCTTGAAAAACATGTTCAAGGCTGACTCACGCCTATGTCTTGAGCAGTAGGATGCCTTCCCCAGTGAGAAAATTTACTTCCCCATCTAGTCCCTACTCACTGTCTCAGCAAGAAGCCAGAGCACTGAACTTATTACCAGTACAATGAATTATTTCATTTAATCACAAGCTTGGATCTTGCTGTTGCATCTTCTCTCTAATTGTTTCATTTCCTGTACATGTGAATTAGTCCTTATCCACAATCTCACATTTTCTTTCAGATCGCATGCTACCAAAGAGTAGGAATGTTATCCTGTATTATATTTAGACAGCCACATGCATTTGGATTCCTAATAAAGAGAATTCAATGATAGTATAAGAAAGAAAGCAAAGGAATAGGGGGCAGGAGAAGAAAATTTCTGATAGTCATGTAATTCAAGGCACTTTTTAGTTTAATCCACTGGAGAAATTCCATGTGATTAAAAGCTTAATGGCTTTAAAATTAAAAAATGAGAATTACATGTGTTCCTATTGTTTTCTCTTTATTAGAACCCTTGTGTGTGTGCGTGCGCTCAGTCACTTCAGTCATGTTTGACCCTTTGTGACCCCAGGCTCCTCTGTCCATGGGATTCTCCAGGCAAAAATACTGGAGTGCATTGCCATGCCCTCTTCCAAGGTATCTTCCCAAGCCAGGGATCAAACCTGCATCTCCTGCATCTCTTGTATTGCAGGCAGATTCTTTACCAATGAGTCACCCTTTCTGCAGAGAAGGCAATGGCACCCCACTCCAGTACTCTTGCCTGGAAAATCCCATGGACAGAGGAGCCTGGTAGGCTGCAGTCTGTGGGGTCGCTATGAGTCGGACACGACTGAGCGACTTCCCTTTCACTTTTCACTTGCATGCACTGGAGAAGGAAATGGCAACCCACTCCAGTGTTCTTGCCTGGAGAATCCCAGGGACAGGGGAGCCTGGAGGGCTTCCATCTATGGGGTCGCACAGAGTCGGACACGACTGAAGTGACTTAGCAGTAGCAGCAGCAGCAGCACCCTTTCTGATTAATCTCTCTAATTCCTTGCAGCTGATTTTTTTTTTAAGTGCCCGTATCTTGGGTAGATCTCTCTCTGCTGAGAAAGTCAAGGAACAATCAGGATGAGGAATAGGGAAAAGCGGGTTTTTATAAGACTACTCAGACATGCCTTGAACTTATGAGGCCAGAGGTTTTGCGGTTTGGGAACAGCTTGTTTCTGAATGTATCATCTTTAGGTCCCAAAGCAATAAGCTGAATCTAGAGTCAGAAGTTCAAGGTCCTGGCATAACTCATCACATCAATCAAATAAAAACCAGATAATACTTTTTTTTTTTTTCCAGAAAAGCTGAGAAGAGCAAATAATACAAAGAAAAGACAACACATTTCTCCTTTGGGGTATGGTGGAATAGTTGTATCAGGTAAACCCTTCAGTAGAGAACAATGTTTTAAAAGTTGGATTTGAAGGACTAGAGAGAGGGACATGGTACTAAGAAAAAAATTCTTCACTCCTACTTGGGGTTTTCCAATGCATAGCATGGGACATAGAGGGAAAATAGGACACGGTAGACAAAGCCTTTTGGAAACAGCATGGGAGAGAAAAAACAAACTGTTAAGGATTATGGCCAACAAATTAGCCAAGGTTTGGGAGGCCAAGAACATGCCAAAAAGGACACAAGAAAGATGTGAGATAAACATTCTACCTGACTTGTTCTCAAAACTTTGCTGTATCCTGTGTTACACAGGATCAAGAGAAAACTAAAAAGAAAGTGGTTACCAAGAATATAACAGCTAACAGAGGTTCTGGCAATGTAACAGAGCAAGCAATCTAAACTTGTCATTCAGGATCCTTTGAAGGGAAGATGGTCTTTGGAAATATCTCTAGCTTTGATTTTAGAAGTGTGAAGCATTAAAATTAATGCTCAGAATTAAAAGCAAATTATAAATAAGTCCACCATCAAAAGTCTGAAATTCATCATTTTATCATCTCAGTCCCTTGGTAAATAAACTTGATGTGTTCCTTCTCAAACTGCTGGTTAGAAGAAAACAAAATTTTCCCGGGAGGAAGACAAATCACACAAAGACTATACAGTTTTCCATACATAATTTTCATTATTCAAATAAAAATTATCAGGAATTCTAGGATACAGAAATAAGCAACTGATAAGAAGTAGAAATAGAAAAAAAGTAATATTTGAAGAGAATCATCAGAATTCTTGATCACAGGATATATTTGACACAGAGTTTAAAGTAACTACTTTTAAAATATTCAAACTAATGAAAAGATACAGAATTCCTCCAGGGAACCATTTATAGAATGGTATAATGAAATTCAAATTAGAAACAAAAATATAGTTACTAAAATAATACTTTAATAGATGAATAAACCAGTATGTTAGACAATATAAAAAAGAACACTGTTAAAGTGGAAGATATAAAGGATTAATAGAAAATATTTGGACAAAAGCACATGAGGCAGATGAAGATATGAGACACAAAAGTTTAACATGTATGTAATTGAAACACCAAAAGGCAAAAAGATACAATATTTGAAGAAATGGTGACTGACAATTTTCCAAAACTTATAAAAGAATAAAAACCTATTTTAAGGAACTCTATAGATTTCATATACAAAAAAAAACTACAAATAAAACCACACCTAGGCATTTTGTTGTTAGGTTGACAAATACCAAAGACAGATAAAACATATAGGACCATAGTTACCATTTGACCAGAAATAAGTCATAAACATATACTGGCAGTATGAAAAGCTAATAATGGTTGACCTACAAGTCTACATCAAGGAAGAATATCTTTCAGTAGTAAAAGATGAATTTCTGTGCTTGATATGGTGGAGTAAAAATTGGTTGGCACAAAGTTGGTTTCCCTATTGTAAACAAATATAAAATTATAAACTGGACAAAATATATGAGGACTATTTAAAATTATTTGACAGCACAAAGCTTATTTGACAACACAAATAAATATAATCCTTGAGAAAAATGAAATTCATGAGTTGAGCCTCATGTTTACAATGATTCTACTTAAGCTGTTTTGAAACAATAGCAAAGTGAGCTGGAATGAATCATTCTGCTCTTAAGAGGTGAGGGAGCAGAAAACAAAATTTGTAGCAAGTGACATGACTGGGGCTTTCAGGGTGGCTCACTGATAACTTGGAAACTTTCTGAAGAGAAGTTTATTCTAGGAATGGAGAACATCAAAAATAAATCTAGTTCACTATATTAACATAACAAAAAGAGAAATTAAATAATCATATTGATAGATGATGAAAAGTCACTTGATAAAATTCAACACCTACGTGAACTTTCAGCAAAGAATGGGAAAGAACATTCTCAGACTGAGAATTACTCTGATAAGCTTTTAGCTAATATTGTACATTAGTGGTGAATGATTAAATAATTTCTAGCTAAGATTAAGAAGAAAAACAGCAAGTATGCTTCCATACTTCTATTAAGTATTATCTTGGATAATGCAATAAAGCAAAAAAAAAAAAAAAAGGTATAAACACCAGAAAAAAAAAGAAACAACTTTGAAAAATAACAAAGTTGGAGAACTTACACTACCTGACTTCAAGATACCATGATACTGGTGTATCAACAGCATAGAATTCAATGCTCAGAAATAGACCCACACATATACAATCAATTAATCTTTGACAAGATGCAAACTTAATTCAGATAAGAAAGAGCAGCCTTTTCAACAGAAGGTGCTAGGGTAATTATATATCCATATGCAGATTATGAGGTTTGATTCATATCTCACACCATCTATAAAAATTAACTCAAAACAGATTATAGATCTAAATGCAAAGCCTACAACTCTTAAGCTTCTCGAAAAAAAGAAGAAAATCATTATGACTTTAAGGTAGCCAAAGAATTCTTACATAAATATCAAAAGTATAGTTCATAAAGGAATTTATACATTGGATTTTGTCAAAATTAAGAATTCTTCTCTTTGAATCACAAAGGATATGAGAATAAAAAGAGAAAAACTACAGCTTGGAAGAAAATATTTGCATTCGTACAAACAATAAATGCATTGATCCAAATTATGTAACTATTTCTTAAAATTCAATAATGAGAATACTCAATACAAATAGCAGAGTATTTGAAGAGACACATTACAGAAGATATGTAGATTATAAATTAGTATGTGTAAATATACTCAGGGCTTTCCCTGTGGATAAGATGGTAAAGAATCTGCCTGCTATGTGGGTGACCAGATCTATTGCTGGATGGAGAAGATCCCAGGGATAATGTAATGTATATGCTTCCCTGCTATTCTCTCAATTTGTCCCACTCTCTTCTTCCCCAACTGTGTCCGTAAGTCTGTTCTCTATGTCTGCATCTCCGTTGATGCCCTGCAAGTATGTTTATCAGTACCTTTTATCTAGATTCCATACACATGTGTTAATATAGTTTCTGTCTTTCTCTCTCTAACTTACTTCATTTTGTGTAATAGGCTCTAGGTTCATCCTCCTCATTAGGACTGACTCAAATGTGTTCTTTTTCACCTGAGTAATATTCCATTGTATATATGTACCACAACACAATATTGTAGAGCAACTGTCCTCCAATAATTGTATTTTGTCATATGTTTCTCAATATTGTACAATTATAATCTTTGATAATTTAGAAAAGAAAAAAATTAAGGAAAAAAGCTAATAACTCACTGGAGCAATGTTAAATAAGACAAAAAATTATTCCCAGAATATTAAAAATTATAATGTTAACCAATATATTTGCAAATTATATTGTCTTAGCCTGGTCACTGTTTAGACATTAAAGTTATAACAGACTTAAAAAATGAACAGGAAGAGTACACAATGGGTAATTTCATTCATGTAAAATAATAGAAAATGTAAACAAACTTATAAGGGCTTCCCTGGTGTCTCAATAGTAAAGAATCCAGCTGCAAGGCAGGAGAGCCAGGTTTAGTCCCTGGGTTGAGAAGATCCTGGAAAAGGAAATGGTAACCCACTCTAGTATTCTTGCCTCAGTCAGTCAATCAGTTCAGTTGCTCAGTCATGTCCGACTCTTTGTGACCCTATGGACTGCATCACACCAGGCCTCCCTGTCCATCACCAACTCCTGGAGTTTACTAAAACTCATGTCCATTGAGTCAGTGATGCCATCCAACCATCTCATCCTCTGTCGATTCTTGCCTGGAGAATCCCATGGACAGAGGAACCTGGTGGGCTACAGACCATGGGGTCACAAAGAGTCATACGTGATTTAGTGACTAAACCGCCACCACAACAAACAAATCTATAGTCACAGAAAGCAGATTAGTCACTGTCTGGAGATGTGGAGTTACGAGGAAGGACAGGAAAGAAAGATTACAGAGGGAGTCAAGGAAACCTCAAGGGATGATGAGTATCTCCTTATCTTGAAAATGATGATGGTTTCAAGGGAGTTTGTATATGTTTGCTCCAACTTATCAAACTGTACAATTTAAGCCTGAATATTTTTTACGTATCAATTATATTTCAATGTGCTGTGTGTTTAGTTGCTCAGTCATGTCCAACTCTTTGAGGTCAGTCATCCGTCGCAGAGTCGGACACAACTGAATGACTAAGTACACAGCACATTGAAATAACAGGTTGCGAAGAGTTGGACTGCAGCCTGCCAGGCTCCTCTGTCTGTGGGTATTCTCTAGGCAAGAATACTAGAGTGGGTTGCCATGCCCTCCTCCAGAGGATACTCCTAATCCAGGGATTGAACCCAGGTCTCCTGCAATGCGGGCAGATTCTTTACTTAATGAACCACCAGGGAAGCCCAATAAAGTTGCTTTAAAAGAAAAAGGAAAACAACAATCATAAATATATGGGTTTATTAGGATTTCAGGCTGGGAATATTTTGTACCAAGTAGACTCAGGCAACTGAATAAGTATCTCTGAATGGCCATAAATTGAAGTATCAGTTTTATGACTGATACAAAGAAACAGAGACCATGGCACATAATTTTTTATCATCTTTAATGGTCTTTTTAATAACCTTTAATACTAATTTTAAGCTGTTCAGTAAAATTTGGGGGCAGAGTAAAGGGATGCTGGGGAAAAATGGAACTTGCTTCTAATCCCACATTTTTCTTGTTTCCATTATCAAGCCACCACACTGATTCATTGATCTCATTTTCCACATTTAATTACACAGAAAATGTGAAAAAATACTCAAGGGACAAGTTTTTCTTTCAACTTCCATATCATTTATTCATTAGATTAACTTAGAATAAATAAGGAAAATCTAGCTGGTTGATTTGAGAATAACACATCAGTAAATTTAGACACTATTGTGAGTGAACCCAAACAAATCAGTGTTTGACTATACACGCTTCCTTTGCTCTATGTGTAAATTCACCAAAAAGATTATATTCAGAATTTATAATGAATTGGATGGATAAAATAAAAATAAACACCAAATTAGAGGCATTTTGAGGTCTAAGTATACCGTATCAGAGGACTGCTGTTATGAATACTTTATGAATATCAACTTGTAGCCTCATTCTATTTGGAGTACCTCCTAGCACTTCATGGGGCTCACTGCTCTAATCCACAGTACTTCACACCTTGGGTGGACTCGGTCGATTGGAAAAATCTTTCTCTGTTGTCAACATTCTTATACTCTTTCAACCCTCAAAATCTCAACAAAAACCTCTATTTGTATAATAGAAGTTAGTAGGGAGAATGTATTTTTGTCCAGGTTTATGGAAACATGGTCACTTCCAAGGGTGAAGAATGCAGGACACAGGAGGTGCCTTTTTTTTTTTTTCTTCTACATGCTTCATATTAATAAAGAAGCAGGAATACAATTCACAGAATAGAAAGCCCCTCCCTGAACTGGGCATCAGACCTAAAAAGTAACTTAAGCCTCTTTCTGGCCCCTTTTCAGTCACTGATCTTTCAGAGATCTTTCATCCTGAAAATGTGGAATCTGACCGGTTCTCTCCTAGAAGGAAAACTAATAATCTTCTTTTTTTTATTTGGTTTTTTTAGTGTCTTAGGGAAACTGAAAATACTTGCAAATGGTTAAACTCCTACTGAGGCTAAAATACCATTTCCATAGTTTTTTAAGTATGATAATATCATACAGATTTTACTCTCAATTCCTTTGAAGAGAGTCTAACCCCACCCCACTCCCACATTTTTCCTTTCTAATGCACAAATATCCCTATTATTTATTTCTTAGGGGAGTGAAATAGTAAAACTATGACTCACAGCCAAGTTAGAGACATATAAAATGAAGATAATGAAATAGTTATAAGAACAGTTTCTTTCAACTGGGCTGCCCCTTACAGAATACAAGGCTCATGAAAGTGAATTTAAGCTAAACATGTAAAGCTTAAATAAAGTGATAAAACAAGTCTAGTGATCACAAATGAAACTTGTTTAAAGCTAATATTTCAGTATAACATTTACAAATTGATTCAGATGGAAATGAACAGCCAGTGCAACAAAATTGTGCTGGTGGAATGTGCTTCACCATGTACGGAAATGTCATTGAGCTTGGAAGACGGCCCCAAACATGCACCACCACCTCTCTACCTTAGAGACAACCTCCATTTTCTAATGTGATTTATCTGTAAGTTTAGCAGGTGCCAATTTCAGGGATTAGATCTGATAGACAGGGTGCCTGAAGAACTATGGACGGAGGTTCATGACATTGTATGGGAGGCAATGATCAAGACCATCCTCAAGAAAAAGAAATGCAAAAAGGCAAAATGGTTGTCTGATGAGGTCTTACAAGTACTTGAGAAAAGAAGAGAGGCTAAAGGGGAAAAGGAAAGATATACCCATTTGAATGCAGAGTTCCAAAGAATAGCAAGAAGAGATAAGAAAGCCTTCCTCAGCAATCAGTGCAAAGAAATAGAGGAAAACAACAGAATGGGAAAGACTAGAGGTCTCTTCAAGATAATTAGAGATACCAAAGGAACATTTCATGCAAAGATGAGCACAATAAAGGACAGAAGTGGTATGGACCTAATAGAAGCAGAAGATATTAAGAAGAGGTGGCAAGAATACATGGAAGAACTATACAAAAAAGATCTTCATGACCCAGATAATCATGATGGTGTGATCACTCACCTAGAGCCAGACATCGTGGAATGTGAAGTCAAGTGGACCTTAGGAAGCATCACTACAAACAAAGCTAGTGGAGGTGATGGAATTCCAGTTGAGCTATTTCAAATCTTAATAGATGATATTGTGAAAGTGCTGCACTCAATATGCCAACAAATTTGGAAAACTCAGCAGTGGCCACAGGACTGGAAAAGGTCAGTTTTCATTCCAATGCCAAAGAAAGGCAATGCCAAAGAATGCTCAAACTACCGCACAATTGCACTCATCTCACACGCTAGCAAAATAATGCTCAAAATTCTCCAAGGCAGGCTTCAACAGTATGTGAACCATGAACTTCCAGATGTTCAAGCTGGGTTTAGAAATGGCAGAGGAACCAGAGATCAAATTGCCAACATCCGTTAGATCATCAAAAAAGCAAGAGAGTTTCAGAAAAGAGAGTTCCATTTACTTTGGCTTTATTGACTACACCAAAACCTTTGACTGTGTGGATCACAAAAAACTGTGGAAAATTCTTAAAGATATGGGAATATCAAACCACCTGACTTGCCTCCTGAGAAATCTGTATGCAGGTCAAGAAGCAACAGTTAGAACTGGACATGGAACAACAGACTGGTTCCAAATTGGGAAAGAAGTAAGTCAAGGCTATATATGGTCACCCTGCTTATTTAACTTATATGTAGAGAACATCAAGTGAAATGCCAGGCTGGATGAAGCACAAGCTGGAATCAAGATTGCCAGGAGAAAATACCGATAACTTCATATATGCAGATGACACCACCCTTATGGCAGAAAGCGAAGAACTAAAGAGACTCTTGATGAAAGTGGAATGAGGAGAGTGAAAAAGTTGGCTTAAAACTCAACATTCAGAAAACAAAGATCATGGTATCTGGTCCCATCATATCATGGCAAATAGATGGGGCAACAACAGAAACAGTGAGAGACTTTATTTTTGGGGGCTCCCACATCACTGCAGATAGCTACTGCAGCCATGAAATTACAAGAGGCTTGCTCTTTGGAAGAAAAGCTATGACCAATCTAGACAGCACATTAAAAAGCAGAGACATTACTTTACAGACAGAGGTCCTTCTAGCCAAAGCTATGGTTTCTCTAGTAGTTGTGTATGGATATGAGATTTGGGCGATAAAGCAGGCTGATGGCTGAAGAATTGATGCTTTTGAACTGTGGTGTTGGAGAAGACTCTTGAGAGTCCTTTGGACTCCAAGGAGATCAAACCAATCTATCCTAAAGGAAATCAGTTCTGAATATTCATTGGAAGGATTGATGCTGAAGCTGAAACTCCAATACTGTGGCCACCTGATGCAAAGAATCGATTCATTAGAAAATACCCCGATGCTGGGAAAGATTGAAGGTAGGAGGAGAAGAGAATGACAGAGGAGGAGATGGTTGGATGGCATCAATGATGAGATGGACATGAATTTGAGTAGGTTCCAGGAATTGATGTTGGACAGGGAAGCCTGGTGTGCTGTAGTCCATGGGGTCGCAAAGACTTGGACACGACTGAGCAACTCAATTGAATTGAATTTCAATGGCAGTCTCTGAAATATCAAACCATTTTATTTGATTATTTTTATTTTGTTTGTACTTCCCTTTTATTGAACAAAAAGGAAAATGTTCCCCTTTTTTCTTTGTACCCTATGCTGTTCTAGGCTCTGCAGCTTATGTTTAAGGTGACCTTCAATTTTTCAGAAGAAACAAAGCAGCATTCTGTGATATTCAACAATTCTAGTATATTAACCTTTCTATGTCCTCTTTGTCCATGGGTGAAGACTTGTAGAAGGTCATCATGAGGGTGGTCCCTACACGCCAGCTTATGGGAAGGTTATGTTTTCAGAGTTGGGCGAGTTATTTCTTTCCTTTTCTTTTCTTTCAGGTCCCCTCGGTAATGAAGATCATTCATTGCCAGCTGCTCAAGAAACTCAGGGGTTTTAAAATGTTGGAAATCTAGATTCCCAAAGAAGAAACTTATGGAGGGGAAAGACAAGGAGCCAGTTCACCTGCCATAGTTTAGCGTCAGAGGGCCTCTTTTTTTATTGTCCATAGAGAAAGAAAGATACCGTTTTCCTTGTCCTTGGGGCATTGGTGCTGATGCTCCTAGTTCAGCTGTGCAGCTGTAACAGATCACCTGGGACGCCAGATGCCTCCCACTCATGGATTTGGACATAGAAGGCAGAGCTCACAGAGAAAGATGAAACCCTGGGATGCTGTTTCTCCATGAAAGCCCCAAGACAATGCTGAGCAAAGTGATGGCTTCATATTAAATGCTACAAATGTCTGCTCAAATAGAACTGAGGTCCCAGCCTTACATATTCTACCATGGAGGCCATACATTTCCCCCTCAAACAAGTCTGATTTCCTAAAAGAAATAAAGTAAAGTACTGCTCTTAGGTGGCACTAGTGGTAAAGAATCTGCCTGCCAGTGCAGGAGATATAAGGGACGTGAGTTCGATACCTGGGTCAGGAAGATAACCTGGAGGAGGTCAGAGCAACCCACTGCAGTATTTCAGAATTTCTGTCAAGGAACCTTGGGGGCTACAGTCCATAGGGTCCCAAAGAGTCAGATGCAATTTAGCATGGATGCACTTAGGAACAGTAACTGGCAGCATATATGTTCTTGGCTTTAGGGACAGAGATAACAAAATTCAAATTCCACCATGCTCATGCTATATTCCATCTCTGCTCTTGGGCTGCTAAATCACATACGAGTGTCTCTCTTCTCCTTTGTAACATTTGTAGAGCAAAAATTGGGCAGTAGTTACATGAAGAAAATGAGCTATTGATAAAAAAGGCCCTTCTACAGACTGTGCCATTGGCAGTAGGTTCTAAGTAACTGTTAACTCTTTGCCTTCCTGGATAAGTCACTTTTCTTTCCCTTTTCTTTTTAAAATGAAAACTTCTGCTTTAATTATAACTTGGAGACTCTCTGGATTTAAAATCAAGCAAGAGTATAAATCCTTTGTCATCAGTCTCATTCCCAGAATGCCACGCTCTTCCCAGAGTGTCTAACTATAGCCGAGGTCTGAAGTTAGGACACTCTCCCAAGGAGAGATTAAACACTGCATTCATTATGGCAGCTGGAAGGCTGCATTATTGCTCTTCCAAGAGGGAGAGATTTATGGCTGTACTTAATGAATGCTAATAGTTTTCTTATCAGTGGGTAGCAATACAAACATTTTTGTGTATGGTAAGGTTAAAGTAAACCTTCAGAGTAGCTTTACAAAACTTGAAAGCTAGTGATTAGTTCTTGACAAGCTTGGCTAATAACAGGAGCTCCTGGAAAGCTATATAGGTCTAGCTTAGCCAGAATACATTATTCTTCAGTGTTTTACAGTTTCACATCTGTCCTTTAGGAACTGGGTTGTCACATAAATGCATGAAGCTTTTGTGCTTTTCTTAAACCTCAAGGCAGTTGCACTCTAACCAATGTTATCTGGCTGCTGAGTAAAGAAAAGCCAAAAAAAAAAAAAAGCTTTCCTAATCAGTTAACCCCCTCCCTCCCAAAAAAAAGGAAAGAGAGAGAAAGTATTCCCATAACCCAATTTTGTTTTGTAAATAGATTTAGTTTCAACTAATAATTACGGGTCTCTACTATTTATGGGAAATGTTAGACTCTTTCACATACATATGCCATTTAATCCTTCTAATATTCCTTTGAGGTTTGGTTGCTGAGGAAACTGGAACTTTTGAGAGGGGGTGTGAATTGTCCAAGGTCATGTTTTTAAACCTATATCTGACTTCAAGTCCAATGCGCTCAGGCCAGGTGGTACGTAGTACATTTCAAGAGCAGTCAGGCTGCTCCTCAAAGTGTCCATGAACAGTAATGATAAAACGAGGCTGGGGTGCTCCAATGCAAACATTTCCAAGAGGAGGTGGTTTCTAAGAGCCTATATCCTTCAGGTTTCTGAAGCTGAAAGTGTGATTTCTCAAAACTAAAAATGAGTGTTTTCATATGGATAAACAAAGTCATATCAATCAGTTTATATAAATTATATACTACAACAGATTTTAAATACTGTGCTCTAACATGTAGTTATAATAATAGAAGCTCAACAAAATTGCATTTAATAATTAGCCTCAGTCTTGCTCAGTCTCTCTGATGCCTCCTACAGAGGCTATGATTCAACCCAATAAAAGTCAGATATTTCATGTCAAAAAGCCCATTACTTCTAAAATCACCCTGAGTAGGCTCACTCCAAGTTTTATAGCTTTTTCTTCTCCTTCTCTTTCAAGAAAGAAATTAATAGGGGAAAATTATATGCTAGTGTGAAGAAGCTTTGGTTTCCAAAGGTGTTCCTACCTTCAGAAATGGTTTAATTTTGAGGAAGTTACTCAATTTCTCTGATCATGGTTCCTTTATTTTTAAAGTTAGTGTGAATGATGGCATCTAATTCCTAGGGCTGGATTCTGGAACAGCACTGGTTAAACCATTTATGGACTGAAAACCCTCTGCCAACATCACACAATTAACAATTTTTCCCTTCTTGTGAAGGGACAAATGAAATTAACAAATCGTGACTGATTTCTATTATATTAAAGTGAGTCGCACCAAGGACTGTGTGCAGCTTTTCCTGGAAGATAAATTCCACACTCTGTAACAATTGGAATATGCAGTCCCTCCTTAGTGTTCAATGTTGCTACTTAGCAACCAGGGAGTCTGCTGACTGACTTCCCTGCTGCTGCTGCTGCTGCTGCTAAGTCACTTCAGTCATGTCCGACTCTGTGCGACCCCAAAGACGGCAGCCCACCAGGCTCCCCCGTCCCTGGGATTCTCCAGGCAAGAACACTGGAGTGGGTTGCCATAGCCTTCTCCAATGCATGAAAGTGAAAAGTGAAAGTGAAGTCACTCAGTCGTGTCTGACTCTAAAGGGGTCAGGATGGACTCCTCAAGACCACCAGTCATTTCTGTGTCCAGGCAGAGAATAATAGAAGTCAGTCTGTCTCAGTCATCTGGTGTGGACAAATTTCTGTGCCACACCCCCTTCATCTCAAAGGGTGGTCTGGAACTGCTTACATATTTGAAAAAGAACAAATCTCACAAGCAGAGTGGTTGAAATCAGTGTGGGTAAAATCTAAATATTATTTAATCCTATTTTGTGTAGATAACACAGGACCCCAAGAAAAAGACTTTGGCTTGTCTTGATTCTGAGTCCTGAAATGCCTGTCTTGCTTATTTTAAAATAGCAAGCATACAAGACTCCTCTCAAATCATAGCATACACTGAGAACAGAAGACATGTGTGAAGTTCCTAGCTCAATGAAAGTCCATAATTGTACATTAAGGGAAAGTTAGATGCTTACTGCATGCTCAGTGGCTTAGTCATGCCTGACTCTTTGCAACTCCATGGACTGTAGCCCACTAGGCTCCTCTGTCCATGGGATTCTCCAGGCAAGAATATTGGAGTGGGTTGCCATTTTCTACTCCCAGGGATCTTCCCTACCTAGGGACTGAATGCATATCTCCTGTGTCTCCTGCACTGGCAGGCAGGTTCTTTACCACTGATCCACCTGGGAAGCCAATATTTATTTGACTTCACTGGGCATTAATTGCAGCACCTCGGGTCTAGTTCTCTGACCAGGGATCCAAACCTGGCCCCTTGTCTTGGGAACGCAGAGTCTTAGCCACCAGGCCACCAGACCACCAGGAAAGTTCCTAGATGCTTTCTACACCTTGGTTATTTACTAAGATGCACTGAGTGACCCTCCGCACAGCCAGGAACCATCTAAACAACCAACCATTCTTAAAAGGGGCTATCACAGTGCCATTCCTTAGCAGGAAGGGAATTTAGCTTGCTTTAACCCAGCCCAGCAGATCCACTACCAACTGGATGAATCATTTTAAAGAGCTGGCATTTGTGGGGTTGACTTGCTGAAACTGCATTTATCATTGTGTCCACTGAGTGGGGGAGGGGCCCTACCATGAACTCAGTAAATCAAGAGCATCTAAAAACACCTTAACTATCTCCCCAGGAGACACTGGCCCAAAAGGATCTGACAGGACGCTCTGCTTTACCTAATTCATTCTCTCCTTGCTATTCTTTCTCACAGATCCAAATGCATAGTGACATGTGGCTGTTCATGACCATATGCGAATATCTTCAGTGTCTATTTATGCAGTAGAACATAAACCCAAAGAGGAGACCTTGCCTTGGGGAATGCCATAGATGTCAATGACTGCTCCAACTGACTTTGCCACTTTAAATAGCTCTCCACCTTCTTTGCGCTGTTGATAGAGGCAGTTTGGTTGAAGTCGTAGGATAGGTGAGGCTTCCAAGAATGTAATCTGCCCTGTAAACCAGTAGATGTAGAAAATTTAAAAAAAGAAAGAAATTTCTGCTAGTAGATGTCAGAGTCAAGGTGTCAATTCCATCCATTTTCAGAAGAAGTTTGTGTTTTGCAATCTTCCTTTTCTACTTAAAAGATATGAAGTCATATCTTGAACTCAACTCCACTCTGTCTTTTCTCCCTTAATGAATCAATCCCTGTATTATTCTTGGAGGTGGAGTCATTTGGGAAGGGGAGGAAATTTATCCTTGTATGTGTCAAAGTTTGTCAAGTATCTCAGAGTCTCTGGGAATGAGGATGGCAGACACCCATTAATTCAAGACAAATATAGAAACCTGACAATAAAGCCTCTTGAGTTGCAAATCTTTCACCTTCCTAATCTGCCAAAACTCAAATTTTGGAAGCCTGAAATACTGAGGCCATGACAATGAGAACACACTTCTGGCTGCAAAAGAAAATCAGCTTCACCAGCACTGTCTCCTTCACATCCTTAACCCCCCACCTCTTCCCTTGTTCAACTTAATCCTCCAGAAAACAAAGCAGGGTCAGCAGAATGTGCTTGGGGTTAGATTGTCCAATTTGCTGAAGCCTTCAAGGTAGAAATTGTGTCCAGATTAAGATCTCCATCCCAGATTCTCCATCTCACTGCCACGGTGCTTCCTGTCTTTGCTGGGCCATGCTCACCGAGCCCCTTCAAAGAGGGTAGCATTTCCAGGCTGCTGAGGACAGATAAATGCCTGTTGTTTTACACAGACTGGGTGGGGGAGCGGGTGTAAACCTCTTGGCTCTGCACAAAGGCAGCCTGATAATGACAAATTGCCTTGTCAACCACAAGAGATACTTAGTTATTAATGGAAATAATAGCAGATTATATCAGCTTTGCACACTATAATCAAAAAGGAAGATCAAAGGGAACTAATGTTACAAACAGTTACCAGTGAAGACATGCTAATGAGATAAAAACCACTTTCATCTTCCCCTCCCCAAATGCACCAGTGGCATCATCATTGATAATAAACATCATCATTTAAACTTGGACAATATTTTTAACACCCAAAGTCCAGCCACACCAGGGCTGCTTTTCTCTATTTGGTAAAATTGTTTTCAATGTTTTTAAAAAAACAAAAAACAAAAACTTGATTGCATTCTGCTTGTGTTATAGTAATACATGTTTGTGAACCATCTAGCTGATCTCAACTGGTTCAGACTAAACTCCCATCGCCATTGATTGTGGCTGCAAACGTTTGAACATGGGGCCATTTGGTTCTTTAATAATCGAGCTAGGATATACAACTCTTCTCTGATGTGTCATTTAGGAGAATATTGCTATACAGTAGAATACTTTTCATATTTACCCAATCTTCCCTACCATTAAGTCAGCCCTTTGTTTCTTTGAAGCACTTTACAAATATTAGTGAATGTCAAGGCCATTCTCAGAAGGTACACAGGTATTTCTATCATCTTTTCTCCTATACAGAAAATGACAAAAAAAAAGATCACTGACCATGGATCGTTTTATCCTTACAAATATCTTGATTTGAAGTTTCACATTCAGAGTAGTGAAATGGCATCATTCCACACTAAGCATACGATATTTGGATGATAATTTATATGTCTTAGCAAGGACATTTAATAATCTTGAGCTTCTTTATGAAAAAATGAGGGTAAGAATGCCTAACGTGGGTGAAAACTGTAAGAACTCATTCACATAAAATTTCCTAGTGGGGATCATACAGTAACTTTGAAGTAAAGTGATGTGTTAGTTGCTAAGTCATGTCTGACCCTTTGAGACCCCACGAACTATAGCCCACCAGGCTCCTCTGTCCATGATATTCTCCAGGAAAAAATACTGGAGTGGGTAGCCACTCCCTTGTCCAGGAGGTCTTCCCAAACTTCAGTTCAGTTCAGTTCAGTTCAGTTCAGTTACTCAGTCGTGTCCGACTCTTCGTGACCCCATGAATCGCAGCATGCCAGGCCTCCCTGTTCATCACCAACTCCTGGAGTTCACTCAGACTCACATCCATCGAGTCAGTGATGCCATCCAGCCATCTCATCCTCTGTCGTCCCCTTCTCCTCTTGCCCCCAATCCCTCCCAGCATCAGAGTCTTTTCCAATGAGTCAACTCTTCGCATGAGGTGGCCAAAGTACTGGAGTTTCAGCTTTAGCATCATTCCCTCCAAAGAAATCCCAGGGCTGATCTCCTTCAGAATGGACTGGTTGGATCTCCTTGCAGTCCAAGGGACTCTCAAGAGTCTTCTCCAACACCACAGTTCAAAAGCATCAATTCTTTGGTGCTCAGCCTTCTTCACAGTCCAACTCTCGCATCCATACATGACCATAGGAAAAACCATAGCTTTGACTAGACGGACCTTTGTTGGCAAAGTAATGTCTCTGCTTTTGAATATGCTATCTAGGTTGGTCATAACTTTCCTTCCAAGGAGTAAGCATCTTTTAATTTCATGGCCGCAGTCACCATCTGCAGTGATTTTGGAGCCCAAAAAAATAAAGTCTGACACTGTTTCCACTGTTTCCCCATCTATTTCCCATGAAGTGATGGGACTGGATGCCATGATATTCATCTTCTGAATGTTGAGCTTTAAGACAACTTTTTCACTCACTTTCATCAAAAGGCTTTTTAGTTCCTCTTTACTTTCTGCCATAAGGGTGGTGTCATCTGCATATCTGAGGTTATGATATTTGTCCCGGCAATCTTGATTCCAGCTTGTGTTTCTTCCAGTCCAGCGTTTCTCATGATGTACTCTGCATAGAAGTTAAATAAGCAGGGTGATAATATACAGCCTTGATGTACTCCTTTTCCTATTTGGAA
Organism: Bos taurus; assembly: GCF_002263795.3. NCBI lineage: Eukaryota > Metazoa > Chordata > Mammalia > Artiodactyla > Bovidae > Bos > Bos taurus. Next base: position 31,139,514 of record NC_037356.1, on the reverse strand, counting down.
CCAGTCTGTTGTTCCGTGCACAGTTCTAACTGTTGCTTCCTGACCTGCATACAGATTTCTCAAGAGGCAGGTCAGGTGGTCTGGTATTCCCATCTCTTTCAGAATTTTCCACAGTTTATTGTGATCTGCACAGTCAAAGGCTTTGGCATAGTCAATAAAGCAGAAATAGATGTTTTTCTGGAACTCTCTTGCTTTTTCCATGATCCAGCGGATGTTGGCAATTTGATCTCTGGTTCCTCTGCCGTTTCTAAAACCAGCTTGAACATCAGGCAGTTCACAGTTCACATATTGCTGAAGCCTGGCTTGGAGAATTTTGAGCATTATTTTACTAGCATGTGAGATGAGTGCATTTCCCAACCTTACCTTCCAACAAATAAACCAAAGCCTGGAGAGCTTATGGGTTTTTACCACCAGCTGTATCATTTGATTATTTTATAACTAGGAAATATCATACATCCATTTAATATAAAAAATATTCATTTAGAAAAACTAGTGGCATTGATTCTTATCCTTCCTTCTTCAGAATATAGACAAATTAAAACATTTCCCCTTATCAACTGTGCAACATGCTATGAAAATAAAAAGTCATGATGCAATATTTATTGTATACCAATCCTAATGAGAACTATATCCCCAAAGTAACTTATTTTTACTTTCAATGAAAAGCAGGGTAGAAAACATCTTCAGGAGAAAACCAGGAATATTTTTGAAAGATAAAGATAAAAAGATTCTCACTGAAGGACAAAATCAGAGTGGAGGGAAGGAATTTCAGCAGTAAATAAAAACAGATGGCTACAGAGGTGAAAGCTATTCTTCCAAGCAGAGTTCCAGGAATGCTCCAACATCTACATGGCAGGTGTGGGGAGCATGACTGGGCTCTGGGTCAGAAAAAGATTAATTATAAAGATTCCACTATATGAAATATTTGGGCCACATGTCTTCTCTTCTCCTTCTTGTATAATTTCTGTTCATGCAGTGAGATAAACAACAATCCACTTGCCCTGAAGAATAAAGCAGATATATCAAAAGCATGTGGGGACTTATTAAAAAGCCAAATACAGGATAAGTTGAGCATCAAAATAAATCATTACTGAAACAGATTGTTAGGAACCCGTGAGCCCATACTGATACAAATAAACAAATAAATAAATGAGAAAGGAAAAGCCTACCACAGTGTAAAGTGTCAAGTAATGTCAGTTGGTAAATGTAAATACTAATTAACATTAGAGCATAAAACCCTTGCAGACACCATCTTGAACATTTGATAAGACATAGTGTCACCAGTACCAAAATGAGTAGTCGTTAAGCATCTTCCGATGAGAGGAACCAGCATCGCTGTTGTGGTAGTCCTGCCAAAGTTCTATACCCAGAAGCTGGTCATGGGGAACCTCACAAGTTTAACTGAGAGATGTTCTGCCAAATAACTTCTCTATATTTTTCAATAGCAAGGTCATTGAAAAAAGGAAAAGACAAAGTATTTTCTAAGTTGAAGTGTATTCAAGACCTTTGATGACTAAATGCTACATGGGATTTTAGAAGGAATCATCAATCTATAAAGAATATTTTGGGAATAAGCAATGAACTTTGAATGGGCCTTTGATTTAGAAGGTAATATTATCTCAGTGTTGATGTTCTGATTTTGAAAGTTATATTGTGGCTTTCTAGAGGTGTATCCTTTTTTTTTTTCTTTTAAAATGTTTATTTTATATGGGAGTACAGTTGATTAACAATGTGTTAGTTTCAATGTACAGCTAAGTGGTTATACATATATACGTATCTATTATTTTTCAAGTTTCTTTTCCCATTTAGATTATTAGAGAATATTGAGCAGAGTTTTAGGAATAAACACTAAAGTACTGAGAGATAATGAGAACTCATGTCTGTAACTTGTTCTCAAATGGTCAGACATAATAGAAATATGTAAAAATAAATAAAGTAATAAAACAAATGCTGACATATTAACACTGGTGAACCTGGGTATTAAAGACGGAGCTGTGCACCTCTGAAAAGGAAATGTTGAAATCGGAAGCTCCGGTACCTCAGAATGTGACAGCTATATGGAGACAGGTCCTTTAAAAAAGCGATTAAGATTACACAAGGTCATATGGGTGGGTCCTTATCAAATTTGACTGGTGTTCTTATAAGAAGAGGAAATTATAAAAATTCACCAGGGTGGTATTTGATAGAGGAAAGATTATGTAAGGACATCGTTGGAAGGTGGAAATCTTCAAACCAAGGAGAAAAGATTCAGAAGAAATCAAACCTACTGACACCTTGATCTTAAATTTTCATCTCTACAACTATGAGAAAACAAGTTTCTAATGTTTTGCCAGCCATTTGTGATAATTTGTTATAGCAGCACTTTCAGACTCATAATATATAGAGAGTATATAGGCAATCTTTGTTCCATTCTCACAACTTTTATAAGAGCTTGAAATTAATTTTTCAATTTTAAAATAGAAAGGCAAAAATTAAGTAAAAATGGTACACATCTGTATAGTCTAACACAGAAACAAAAATATTGAAAGGGTAGTATTAAATTTTCTAAATTAATTAATTTATTTTAATTGGAGGCTAATTACTTTACAATATTGTGGTGGTTTTTGCCATACATTGACATGGATCAGCCATGGGTGTACATGTGTCCCCTGTCCTGAAATCCTCTCTAACCTCCCTCCCCATCCCATCCCTCTGGGTTGTCCCAGTGTACTGGCTTTGAGTGCTCTGTTTCATGCATTGAATTTGGACTGGTCATCTATTTCACATATGGTAATATACACGTTTCAATGCTATTCTCTCAAATCATCCCACCCTCGCCTTCTCCCATAGAATCCAAAAGACTGTTCTTTATATCTTTGTCTCTTTTGCATATAGGGTCATTGTTACCATCTTTCTAAATTCCATAAATACATGTTAATATACTGTATTGGTATTTTTCTTTCTGACTTACTTCGCTCTGTATAATAGGCTCCAGTTTCATCCACTTCATTAGAACTGACTCAAATGTGTTCTTTTTAATAGCTGAATAATATTCCATTGTGCATATGTGCCACAGTTTTCTTATCCATTTGTCTGCCGATGGACATCTAGGTTGCTTCCATGTCCCAGCTACTGTAAACAGTGCTGTGATGAACATCGTGGTGCATGTGTCTCTTTCAATTCTGGTTTCCTTGGAGTGTATCCCCAGTAGTGGGATTGCTGGGTTGTATGGCAGTTCTATTTCCAGTTTTTAAAGGAATCTCCACACTGTTCTCCATAGTGACTGTACTAGCTTGCATTCCCACCAACAGTGTAAGAGGGGTCCCTTTTCTCTGCACCCTCTCCAGCATTTATTGTTTGTAGACTTTTTGATAGCAGCCATTCTGACCAGCATCAGAATGGTACCTCATTGTGGTTTTGATTTGCATGTCTCTGATAATGAGTGATGTTGAGCATCTTTTAATGTGTTTGTAAGCCATCTGTATGGCTTCTTTGAAGAGATGCCTGTTTAGTTCTTTGGCCCATTTTTTGATTGGGTTGTTTATTTTTCTCGTATTGAGCTGCATGAGCTGCTTGTATATTTTTGAGATTAATTCTTTGTCAGTTGCTTCATTTTCTATTATTTTCTCCCATTCTGAAGGCTGTGTTTTCACCTTGCTTATAGTTTCCTTCATTGTGCAAAAGCTTTTAAGTTTAATTAGGTCCCGTTCATTTATTTTTGCTTTTATTCCCATTACTCTGGAAGGTGGGTCATATAGGATCTTGCTGTATTTTATGTGAGAGGGTGTTCTGTCTATGTTTTCCTCTGGAAGTTTTATAGTTTTTGGTCTCACAATTAGATCTTTAATCCATTTTGAATTTATTTTTGAGCATGGTGTTAAACACTCCAGTATTCTGGCCTGGAGAATTCCATGGACTGTATAGTCCACGGGGTTGCAAATAGTTGGACACAACTGAACAACTTTCACTCACTCACTCACATGGTGTTAAAAAGTGTTCTAGTTTCATTCTTTTACAAGTGGTTGACCGGTTTTCCCAGCAATACTTGTTAAAGAGATTGTCTTTTCTCCATTGTATATTTTTGCTTCCTTTGTCAAAGAAAAGCTGTCCATAAGTGTGTGGATTTATCTTTGGGTTTTCTATTTTGTTCCACTGATCTATATTTAGGTCCTTGTGCCAGTACCATACTATCTTGATGACTGCAGCTTTGTAGTATAGTCTGCAGTAAGGCAGGTTGATTCCTCCAGTTCCATTCTTCTTTCTCAAGATTGCTTTGGCTATTCGAGATGTTTTGTGTTTCCATACAAACTGTGAAATTATTTGTTCTAGTTCTGTGAAAAATACCATTGGTAGCTTGATAGGGATTGCTTTGAATCTATACATTGCTTTGGATAGTATACTCATTTTCACTATATTGATTCTTCCAATCCATGAACATGGTATATTTCTCCATATGTTTGTGTCATCTTTGATTTCTTTCATTAGTGTTTTATAGTTTTCTATATATAGGTCTTTTGTTTCTTTAGGTAAATTTATTCCTAAGTATTTTATTCTTTTCATTGCAATGGTGAATGGGATTGTTTCCTTAATTTCTCTGTTTTCTCATTGCTAGTATATAGGAATACAAGGGATTTCTATGTATTAATTTTATATCCTGCAGCTTTACTATATTCATTGATTAGCTCTAGTAATTTTCTGGTGGTGTCTTTATGGTTTTCCATGTAGAGGATCATGTCATCTGCAAACAGTGAAAGTTTTACTTACATCTTCTTTTACAACCTGGATTCCTTTTATTTCTTTATCTTCTCTGATTGCTGTGGCTAAAACTTCTAAAACCATGTTGAATAGTAGTGGTGAGAGTGGGCAACCTTGTCTTATTCCTGACTTTAGGGGAAATATTATCAATTATTTGCCATTGAGTATAATGTTTGTTGTGGGTTTATCATATATGGCTTTTATTATGTTGAGGTATGTTCTTTCTATGCCTGCTTCATGGAGAGCTTTTTCATAAATGGGTGTTGAATTTTGTCAAAGGCTTTCTCTGCATCTATTGAGATAATCACATGGTTTTTATCTTTCAATTTCTTAATGTGGTGTAACGCATTGATTGATTTGTGAATACTGAAGAATCCTTGCATCCCTAGTATAAACCCCACTTGGTCATGATGTATGATCTTTTTAATATGTTGTTGGATTCTGTTTGCTAGAATTTTGTTGAGGATTTTTGCATGTATGTTCATCAGTGATATTGGCCTGTAGTTTTCTTTTTTTGTGGCATCTTTGTCTGGTTTCAGTATTAGGGTGATGGTGGCCTCATATAGAATGAGTTTGGGAGTTAACCTTCCTCAGCAATTTTCTGGAAGAGTTTGAGTAGAATAGGTGTTTGCGCTTCTCTAAATTTTTGGTAAAATTCACCTGTGAAGCCATCTGGTCCTGGGCTTCTGTTTGTTGGAAGATTTTTTATTACAGTTTTAATTTCCATACTTGTGATGCATCTGTTAAGATTTTCTATTTCTTTCTGGTTCAATCTTGGAAGGTTATACTTTTCTAAGAATTCGTCCATTTCTTCCAAGTTGTCCATTTGATAGGCATATAGTTACTGATAGTATTCTCTTATGATCCTTTGTATTTTTGTGTTGTCTACTGTGATTTCTCCATTTTCATTTTTAATTTTGTTGATTTGATTCTTCTTCCTTTTTACTTGATCAGTCTGGCTAATGGTTTGTCTATTGTATTTATCTTGTCAAAGAACCAGCTTTTAGTTTTGTTGATTTTTTGCTATAGTCTCCTTTGTTTCTTTTTCATTTATTTTTGCTTGATTTTTATTATTTCTTTCCTTCTACTAACTTTGTACCTCAATACATAAGGCAAATGCTAACAAGTATGAAAGGGGAAATTAGCAGTAACACAATAATAGTGGGAGACTTTAACCCCACTCACATCTATGGATAGATCAACCAAATAGAAAATTAGCAAGGAAACACAAGCTTTAAATGATACAATGGACCAGTTAGACCTAATTGATATCTATAGGATAGTTCACCCCCAAACAATGAATTTCACCTTTTTCTCAAGTGCACACAGAACATTCTCCAGGATAGATCACATCCTGGGCCATAAATATAGCCTTGGTAAACTAAAAAAAAAAAAAAAAAAAAATTGAAATCATTTCAAGCATCTTTTCTGATCACAATGTGGTAAGATTAGACATCAACTACAGGAAAAAAAAAAAAAAAACTATTAAAAATACAAACATATGGAGGCTAAACAACATGCTTCTGAATAACCAAGAAATCATAGAAGAAATAAAAAAGGAAATCAAAATATGCATAGAGACAAATGAAAATGAAAACATGGCAACCTAAAACCTGTGGGATTCAGAAATGGTAGTGCTAAGAGGAAGCTTCATAGTATTATCAAATTCTTAAAAGCAAGTCAGAAACAATATTCAGTTTTTTGTTGAGATACATGATATGGGTATCTGAATAGAAAATGCCAGAATTGACATATGGTGGTTTAGTCACTAAGTACTGTCTGACTCTTTGTGACCTTGTGGACTGTAGCCTGCCAGGCTCCTCTGTCCATGGGATTTCCCAGGCAAGAATTCAGGAGTGGGTTGCCATTTCCTTCTCCAGGAGATCTTCCTGACCCAGAGATTGAACCCAGGTCTCTTGCATGGCAGGCAGATTCTTTACTGACTGAGCCACTAGGAAAGCTTGAATTGACATATAATACAGTATAAAACAATGATGATGTCTATGAAATGAGGTTGATAAATGTTAGAGAAAAATAAATTTAATTTATACCTTATATGAATTTGTAATTTTCAATTTTTTTTTACAGAGAAAATGTATATTATTTATAATAATAATAACAACGGTAAATTCAATGAAAAATAATTCCTATATAAAAGTTAGCAATGCAGAATAAAACTCTCCTTATATTGGTGTTTGAAGTGGAGGTGGGACAAAATCTATTTTTATCCACCCGCAAGCTCAAACACACTAGTGAACAGTCTGCTCACATTCATGGAGCAATGAAGTCCGGAGCAGAACCTATCTTAGGCAAATATATATATTTATCTATATACTTCAGAGATATTTACAGAAATTTACGGTTCCCATAAAACAAGAAAAGGCTACTATGTAAAAGGAACATTGATGAAAAATAACAAAGTGTTTAAAATGTAAACTATGATCATTTAAATTAAAAACAAAAAAAGTCAGTAAAAGGTTTGAAACTGAAAGAAAAAAAAAACTTCAGAAAGTAGTTTTTGAGATCTCAAAGTAAAAAGAAGATGGCAATTATGAAATAAAATTTAAGAGATATAGTGGGCTCCATGTAAGATCTTCAAAGTCTAAAAAGAATTCAAGAGAATAGGAGGAACAGAGGCGGGGAGGAAAAGACAGAGCGGGAAGAATAAGAAGTGTTTGAAATTCTAGGATGGGATGATGTTAGTCAATGCAAATGTAGAAAACAATTCCCTAGAGAAAAAACATCAGCTTTCAAATCATTTTAATTATTTTATTTTTTATGCTTAAATATTTCAGAATTAACTATAGGCATTCTGACAAGCAGGGGCTTCCCAGGTAGCGCTTCGGCAATGTAGAAGAAAAAGAGATGAGGGTTCAGTTCCTGGGTCAAGAAGATCCCTTGGAGATCCCTCCAATATCCCTTGGAGAAGGGCATGGCAACCCACTCCAGTATTCTTGCCTGGAGAATTCCATGGACAGAGGAGCCTGGTGGGCTACGGTTCATGGGGTCGCAGAGAGTGGGACATGGAAGAAGTGACTTAGCACGCAAGCACTCATGCATGCATTCTGACAAACCATCATTGTGTATTTTAGTATCCTTCTCTAAAATAAGAGCATTTTTCAAAATGATCAGAAAGTTGTTATTCCTAAAAATTAATAATTTCTTCATGTAATCTAACGCTTACCAGTATAAAAAGTTTCTGATTGTTCCAACTTGTAAGTGTCTATATCTATAGCATCATCTATATCCACAGACAATTTTCATTTTTCAATGCAGTTATATTCCATTAAGTCACCATGAACCATGAATTAACAAACACTGAACTATTCCTAGTGCAGGAGGCTCTGGTCAAACATTTCACCTCAACTGAAACCCCATTTATGTTATGTAGGTTTGTTTGTCAATGCCCCTGTAAAAGGAGCCAGTCTCATTAGCATTAAAAACCTGCTTTTCTACATAACCTTTGTTATTTACAACATTTAGCGGGTATTTTTAAGAATTCCTTTGCAGATTCCTGATCACAGAACCTGCCTCTCCTGCAAGTTTAACATTTTTTATGCCACATTATCTTTTGAAAAGTGCAAGCCAGGCCACACTAGTTGGGAAGGTTTAACATTTTCCTGACCCAGGGTAACCTGACTGTAAATTACTTTGACTGTTAGCCTCACCACAATGCTGCATACTACGCTTTCTTTTCAACCTGTCATCACCATATGAATCCACACAAATTTATCCACTTTTCCATCTTTTCCACCACTTCACACATCATAGCTGTTATCTTATACAGATCTGTGAGTCTCCTCTTCCATTTTTAGAGGCATCATATTTTTAATTTATTAACATTGAACTCAGAAGCAATAGTATTGTAATATATACCTAAACAAAGCTCATCTAACAGACACTTTTTCCCCTTTAAGGCATATCACAGCCTTCTTGCATGTAGGAATATTGGGTAATACGTACTCCAAGACTGTACTTGGAAGCCATTTTACATATGCATGTATGTTTGTATTTATTATTGGGGTGTAGTTGACTTATAATATTATGCTCATTTCAGGTGTACAGCATAGTGATTCAGTATTTTCACAGATTATACTCCGTTAGAGGTTAATACAAAGTAATGGCTATAATTCCCTATGCCATACAGTATATTCTAATGGCTTATTTATTTTATACATACTAGTTTGTATCCATTAATACCTACCCCTAATTTGTCCATCTCCCTTTTAGTAACCACAAGTTTGTTATCTATATGAAAGTCACTTAAAATAACAAAATCACTAAAAAAAAGAAAACAAACAAAAATGTGGCATTAAGTATACAGAAAAAAGGATGCTTGTTTGTAGTAAGAGAGCTTAAACAAGAAGTCAGAGCATTGCCTTGTTTGACCTCACATGGTTAAATGGAAATGCATGTAGGGCAACTCAAATTTAATGTCACTCTACCTGTGTTCATGATGAATGAAAAGTTGCCTGAGTAATGATTTGGGAGATACAAGTAAATTTTAAGTGAATTTACATACACAGAATCTACAAATAATGACGATCAGCTCTGTGTGTATGTGTGTGGGGGGGTTACAGGTATAGATATAGATAATGTGGGCTTCCCAGGTGGCGCTGGTGGTAAAGAACCCATTTGCCAATGCAGGAGACTTAAGAGACACGGGTTTGATCCCTGAGTCAGGAAGATCCCCTGGAGGAGGGCACAGCAGCCCACTCTAGTATTCTTACCTGGAGAATCCCATGGACGGAGGAGCCTGGTGGATTATGGTCCATAGGGTACCAAAGAGTTGGACATGACTGAAGTGACTTAGTCCACACACATAGATAATGTAGATATAGGTATAGATATATATATGTTTTAAAATGAGTTTGGCTCAAGCTTCAATATGAAATAATTTTGAAGCTAAAGTTATGATACATTAGTAATGATGCTCAGAATTCACTTGTGTGATGTCTGTAACACTGAAAAATAAAAAGAAAAAAATGATATTGAGCATTTGATAAGCTGTAAGATTTAAATAATATTGGACAACATTTACTTTTTCTGCAGTTCAAATAATGATGTTTAATTTTACATTGAATGACATTTATATAAACATGGTGTAAAGACCATTTATTGACTTTTAACGTTAAATCATTTTACAGACAAAACACAGATGCACCAACTAGAGTCTAAATGTTATAGAATAGCCAATGTAGGTTTTCGCTCATGGAAATTGGATGATAGGTGAGAGAGGTTAGTTAGAGAAAATGTTAGGGGCTCAATGCTTCTCATTTAGCCTAATTGGGAGTTAAGATAATTTATATAAGTTAATAGAACAAGAAATACAAGATGAACTCCATTACTGTAAAGTCTTCCATTTTCATCAAGATCGGTTTTGATATCTGACTAATCATCTACCTGAAACAAACATGCTGATGAAAACATACTTTTAAAAACATTTTAAAATGCATCAAGGAGTAGACAAGAAAATGAGTACTTGGACGTCAAAAAATAAGTGATAGCTAGAATCTAATACAGGTAATCAGAACACTAAAGCTGGCTTTTGCCCTAAGGACATTTTAAAACAGAACATATGAGCTATGATATTCAAAATCTGGCAAGGCACAGAGAAAAATATATAGAGGCCAGGGCCAAAGAAAGAGAAGAATATCAAAAAACATTCCCCGGAGGCTGAATACAGGCAACTCTGGGGTTTGCTAAGGCTTGTACAATTTTTTAGGGTGCATTTAAGAAAAATAATACAGCATTTCACATGTGCAAGTAAGGGGCTCTGAAGCTGCAGTTCAATAAAACTGCATATAAAAAAAAAAAAAAGCCAATAAGCTTCATAGAAGAGCTTCCTCTGACAATGCTGCAGAGTTCAGGGGAATTAATAATGAAGTGCCAGGGGACTCTGTGACAAACTGCATTTTCTTGGGAAGTCATAAAATCAAACTGGTCTCCTCAAAGCTGTGGGTGGTCAAAAAAAAGTCCAGCTGATAATTTAAAAAGGTCTGAAGTTGGTAGTGCTTCCACTCATCTTGCAAAACCACCTTCAATCAATGTTAACCACGACCAGGAGAAGATATTTAGAATTCAAAAAAAGCGAAACCAAATTAGAATATACAATCTATAACTCCTTAAAATAAATAGAAAAATTTTAAAATAGGCAAAAATACCACAGAAAGGAAAGTTTAAATAGCAAAAAAAGCATATATCATGATTTTGGATTGTTTGAATCTTTTTCATCTATAAAGCAAATGAGTAAAAATGTATATATTTCCTGTTATATCATTAGCAGGGCTAATGGTTGACCCAGGAGATTTGACCAGTCTAGTATGGATGGTGGCAAGGATCTCTCTCTAGAACTGTGTGGCTCAGAATTTAGAGAAATATATGCAGCTGAGATATGAGGTTGTATCAAAACAGGACAGGACCAAATTCAACACGGTGAAATTACTGGTGAAAGTTAGGATGAGAAAACAGATATCAGAGAGTTAGGACAACAGAAAGTGCTTCAGTGTGAAAGTAAATTGACTCTTTGCAGCCCCATGGACCCACTAGGCTCTGCTGTTCATGGAATTTTCCAGGCAAGAATACTGGAGTGGGTTGCTATTTCCTCCTCCAGGGGATCTTCCCGGGCCAGGGATCGAACCCACATCTCTTGTATCTCCTGCATTAGTAGGTGGATTCTTTACCACCATGCCACCTGGGCTTCTCAAGTTGGCCCGGTAAGTCAAATTCTGTTTTCTGAGGCTGGTTTATAGGTATCAAACCTAACAGGATGCATGGAAGGATCAACTATACTTAGAGGCTCAGAACTAAGGGTAGATGCAAGTGATCTTCAAGATTTTAAACAACCAATGACACTACTTTTATTGTTGAGTTTTTATGAGAAAGAATGCTTAAAAAATCATATACAAAAGAATGAAACTGGATCACTATCTTGCACCATATACAGAAATTAACTCAAAATGGATTAAAGACATAAATGTAACACCCGAAACCATAAGACTCCTAGAAGAAAATATAGGCTATAGGCTACTTAACATCAATCTTAGCAATGACTCTTTTAAAATCAAACTCCCGAAGCAAAGACAACAAGACCAAAAATAAAAGACTGCATCAAACTAAAAACTTGTGCAGGGCAAAGAAAATTATCAACAAAATGAAAAGGCAATCTAGTAAATTGCAGAAAACATTTACACATAATATATCTGAGTAGAGGTTGATATTCAAAATATGTAAAGAACTCATACAACTGAATAGTAAAAACAACGAACCAACCTGATTTCAAAATGTTCAGAATATAGAAAAAAACTTTTTTTTTTTTCCAAGAGGACATACAAATAGTCAACAGGTATATGAAAAGATGCTCAATGTCACTAACCATCAGAGAAATATAAATCAAAATCACAGTGAAATACCACTTTGAACCTGTAAAATAGCTAATGTCAAAAGATAAGAAATAGGGACTTCCCTGGTGGCCCCGTGGCTGAGACTCTGTACTCCCAATGCAGGGGCCCACATTCCATCCCTGGTCAGGGAACTAGATCTCACATGTCACAACTAAGAGTTCACACGCTGCAGCTGAAGATCTGGCATGCTTCAAAAAAGACTGAAGATCCCGTATGCTGTCGCTAAGACCCGGCACAGCCAAGTAAATAATGGCTTTAAAAAATTTTTAAAGAGGACAAGAAATAACAAGGGTTGGCAAACTGTGGGGTGGAGAACCCTTGTGCACTGTTAATGGGAAAGTAAACCGGTGCAACCTCAGTGGATGACAATATGTTGCAGTAAAACTAAAACCACCATATGATCCAGCAATTCCACTTCTGAGTATTTAGCTGAAAAACATTCACTTGAAAACATATCCACGCCCATGTTTACTGCAGCACTATTTACAATGGCCAAGATACAGAAATAACTTGTGTTCATAGATGGATGAATGGGGGGAAAATGTGGAATATACACACAGCGGAATGTTATTAGCCATAAAAAGGAATGAAATATTGTCATTTGTGACAGCAGAGGTGAAACTTGAGGGCATTATGCTAAGTAAAATATGTCAGGCAAAGAAAGACAAATCCTGCATGATCTCACTTATATATGAAATTAAAGACAACAACAACAACAAAGAAAAACTCCAAGCTCACACACACAGAAAACAGGATGGTGGTTGCCAGAGATGAGGGTTGCTTGGGGAGGGGGTGTTGGTGAAATGGATACAGGGAGCCTAAGGGTACAAGCTTCCACTAGTTAAAATAAGCAAGCCGTGAGAACGCAGTGTACAGAATGGCAACTATAGCTAATGATCCTGAATCGTGTATTTGAAGGTTGCTGAGACAGCAGATAGTAAGCAAATACTAAAGGTCTTTGTCATAAAAAAAAAATTAACTATATACGGTGAGTGAAGTTAATTTATTGTTGTGATCATTTTACGATGCATACAAATATTGGTTCATTATGTTGTAACCTGAAACCAACAGAAGGCTATATGTCAATTATACCTCAATTTTTTTAAAAAAATTGAAAAGAGGTGAGCAAAATGTTCCATTAAACAGAAGAAAATATTAGAACTTTCTTTTTAAATTTATGTCAGCTTTTTGAAAAAAAAAATTTTTTGTCTGTTTTATAATACATTAATTTGCAACTCAATAGTAAGTATATTCATTCTTTTACTTAACAATATGAAGTACCTTCTATTTCTCCATAGTGTAAAGTGTTAGTCACTTAGTCATGTCTGACTTTGTGACCCAATGGACAGTAGCTCACCAGTCTTCTCTGTTCATGGAGTTCTCCAGGCAAGAATACTGGAGTAGGTGGAGCCATACCCAATCCAGGGATTGGATTGAATCCTGGTCTCCTGCATTGCAGGCAGATTTTTTTACCATCTGAACCGCCAGGGAAGCCCCTACTTCACCATACTGAAAATCAAACACTAATCTCCCATTTTAGCATTTTAGCCCTTAAGACATAGCTATGAATAAAAATGTTTGCTCGCATAGAGGTTTCACAGGGGAGACAGAAAATAAACATGTAAATATATGTCGAGTGATGATAAATAATACATATACATATATATATTATGTGAGAAGGAAATGGCAACCCACTCCAGTACTCACACACACACACACACACACACACACACACACACATATAAACAACCAATAGAAACAGTCAATCATACAAACAAACAGGACAAGGCTGGAGCCTGTCTGAAGGGCTTTGCACAAGGAAGGGAGGTGGGCAAGGCCTCTTTGAGGAGGTGGCGTTTGGAGGGAATCAGGCAAAGATCTAGACGGCGAACACAGTGAGTCACAGGTCTTGAGACAGAGCCAGCTTGGACATTTGAGGAAAAACAAGGGAACGTGTGTCCAGAGTAATCAGATGGCAAATGATAGGAGAAGGGTTCAGAGAGGGATTCAGGAGCCAGATTATATGCAGCCTGGAAGAAGCCTGCGAAGGTAATGCACCGCATGGCGGCTATAGTTAGTAATCCTGTATTGCATATTTGAAAGTTGCTGAGAGAAGATATTAAAAGTCTTTGCCAGCCAGCCCTTCAGTAAGCAATTTGAATTTATTCTGAAGGAAGAGAGGCCATCAGAGGATCAGGACCACATGATCTGGTTTACAATTTTAAAAGATCCCTTCAGTTTCTGTGTAGAGACTAGTCTGTATGGGAAAAGAGTAAGGAAATAAGAAAGAAAGGAGTCTACTGAGAGTGTAGGCAAGAGATGGTGGTGACTTGGACCTAGAGTAATAATGTAATTAATAAATAAATGAACAGTACATGCTTTGAGGCTGTGTTTGTGGGTTATGTTTTGTTTTGGAAAGTTGTACTATCAGAAGGACTGGGAATCTACTCTAAAAGAAGATTTTCAGAACAGGAATGTGATTACAACACAGACTGAAATATTTCCTAATATTTTATAGAATGTCTTTGTTCTTCTGGAGCTGTCAATTCGTTGGTACTAATAGTAATTTTAAGAAAGACATGCCTCTTTCAAAAGATACATAGAAAAATTTTCAAATGTGAAGAAAATAATGCAAACATCAGTTGGCAAATGGCATATATTTTCATCTCAGAAGTTTAGTTTCATTTTGTTTAAATGTATAAACATTTACTGGGATGCAGTCTGTGCTCACAAAATGTTTGTTTGCATTCAGGGTGAGATGTTAGGGTTCCAAGTATACTATAGAAGGAATAAGAGGTAATTTGTGTGTGTGTGTGTGTGTGTGTGTGTTTTAATTAATGAAAATGTGTGTGGAGAAAAATGCACTTGGCCTTATAATATCCATTGCACAAATCAGGGAATGTAGCCAGTTGTAAATCATGGGCTTTGGTCCCAGTCAGATTTGGACTGGTTTCATAGGTCACCTATTTGAGAGGTATTTGTTCCTGGGCAAGTTATTTAATGTAACCAAGCCTCACGTTTTGCTGAAGAATTGATGCTTTTGAACTGTGGTGCTGGAGAAGGCTCTCAAGAGTCCCTTAGACATCGAGATCAAACCAGTCAATCCTGAAGGAAATCAACCCTGAATATTCACTGGAAGGACTGATGCTGAAGCACTAATACTTTGGCTACCTCATGTGAAGAGATGACTCACTGGAAAAGACCCTGATGCTGGGAAAGATTGAAGGTTAAAGGAGAAGGGGTGACAGAGGATGAGATAGTTGAATAGCATCACCAATTCAATGGATATGAACTTGGGAAAACTCCAGGAGATACTGAGGGGCAGGAAGGGCTGGCATGCTACAGTCCATGGGGTTGCAAAGAATCAGACATGACTTAGCGACTGAACAATAACAAGTTATGCAACCTAACTGAGCTTCAGATTTTGTTTTGCTTTACTTTCATTTTAAATACTTTATTTTTTAGAGCAGTTTTAAATTCACAGGAAAGTTGAAGGGAAAGGCACAGAGATTTCTCATAGGCGTCCCATCAGAGTGGGACATCTGTTACAGCTGAGGACCCTACAGTGACATATCATTATCCAAAAGCTTTAGTTGACATTAGAGTTTAGCCTTAGTGGATTTTTACTTTCTGTGGGTTTTGACACATATATTATGTACACATCATCATAACAGCATACCATCTCTTCATCTCTCCCTCCTTCCTAAGCCCACAGCCACTAATCTTTTTTCTCCACACTTTTGCATTTTTTTCAGAATGTTGATATTTGGAATCATACAATATGAAATCTTTTCAGACTAACCTCTTTCACTTAGTATATGCATTGAATTTCCCCCCATGTCTTTTTGTAGCTTGATAGTTCATTTCTTTCTAACTTTGAATAACTTTCCATCGTTGGAACACACCACTGTTTATTCACCCACTCCCTTATTGAAAGACATCTTGGCTGCTTTCACGTTTTGGCAATTTATGAATAACACTGATGTTGTAAACATCTGTGTGCAGGCTTGTGTGTGAACACAGGTTTTCACCTCCTTTAGGTAAACTCTTGTTGAATTGTGTGGTATACACACACACACACACACACAATTTCAGGAGTTTCCTCATGCTCTGTTAAAACTATAATTATTTATTTATTTGGCCGTGTAGGTTCTTAGTTGCAGCATATGGGATCTAGTTCCCTGACCATGACTGGAACCCAGGCCTCTTGCACTGGAAGAATGAAGACTTTGTCACTGGACAACCAGGGAAGCCCCTCTTCACACTCCTTGAGATATTCTTCATGTCTTGGAAAGAAAGTAGGATTGGAATCCAGAGTCTGCAGTTTGAGACCGTGTTGCCTGCTCATCACCACGTTGAGAAAGTTGGTTCACTTCCCTGAGCTTTACTTTCTAAAATGAAAATAATATTTACCTAATAGTGCTCTAGTTCTCTTAAAAGGACTGACTATACTAGTACTAATATTTATTTCTGGTTAAAATGGCTGAATGTCAGCAATTTTATATAGTTCAGCCTGACTATAGTTAAAAGAAACTATCCCCGAATTTCAAATAGAGAAAAACAAATGAGGTATAAAGGTCTTCTTTTTGGCATCAAGTTATGCTTTAATTCTCTCTCATTAATAAGTACTGTTGGAACACTTATTAGGTGCCAGATGCTGAAGCTCACTATCTCAGTGAATCCCCCAAACAACCTTACATATCAGGAATAATGAACCATCTCACACCACAGAAAAGGAGACTGAGCAACAGATCAAAACCAAAGGACACAACATGTACACGGTCACTCCAGAATTTTAAACCAAGGCAATCTGACACCACAGTCCAAGTTCTTAGTGATTATACCTCACTGCCTCTTCAGCCAGTTCGATTCCAAGGATGTAAAGGACTTATTTTTAGATGCTAGGAGTCAAAGTTTTTTTTATCTAGTTCCCTGTTGCTTTTTCTGAACTGTGCCTAGAATTGAATTAAACCCAACTCATCTGGCTTCAGCCTTTCCCAGTATACAAAACAATGTCACCTGCCGTCCATCGCCACCCCTCCTCCCGTCAGCCCAGCAGATGAGCTTCGATTATCATCACACAAATGCAGACGTCATTTTGGTTTCTTAACTACAATAGAATGGCCTGTCCACTTTAAAATTTCATTAGGAACTGCACCCTGAGGCTAGGACATGATGAACTCAGGTGATGCATAAATCAGAGGAGGCAGAGAAGTGCTGGGAGGAGGGGGGACCCAATTTGCTCTAGAAATGTGAGGAAGAGGGTTTAGTGAGAATGAAGTCTGAAAAGCAGCATAAAGAGACTCTCATGAAGACCTAAAGCTCCCATTGCTTCAGAAGGCTGTAATTCACAAGTTCAATAACAAAGGCCACAAGGCTGAAGCTAAAAATAAGAGGAGAAAAAAAGTAAAGTTCTTTCTGGAAGATTAACTCAAGTTCAGGGATGTCGTTTGTCAGGGGATACATGGGTGGAGAGCCAGGGAGGAGAAATATATTTTCTCATGCTTCTCGGTAACCGGCATCGTTAGTGTAACAAGAGAATGGGAAACATGGTGTAATTGTAGTTCACAGCACTCTTGATTGGCATAGAACACAATTAGACAGGCCAAATGGAGACTAATTTGCCATCTCTAGTCTGAACCAACTCAAAATCAATGGTCCACTGCAGATTACCCCATGGGGAACATGGAGGCAAGGGAGACTGGCAGTGGCAAAGTGGGTGGTGGGTATCTGTGTTCCCCAGCCCACTCCTCTATCCATCAAGCTGATAGGCGCATATAAACAAATAGCAGAAGCAACCGCTCTGTGAATGGCTCGTGATTACAGCAAAAGGCATTGTTGAGAAAGGAAATGAAGTCTGAATACGAAGAGATTGCAGTTTTTCTACCAGATGCACTATAGGGATTTGCATGTTCTGTAGCCACTTTCTTAGGGATTCTTGGCTTCAGCAAAGAGAACAATTCTATTGATGAGCTCACCCATCCTCCTCCACCCTATCCCACAGGTGGTTTTCAAATGTTATTGCACATAAGAACCACCTGGAATAAGTATCTAAATGCATATTTCCGGGCCCTAGGCTCAGAGATGCTGACTAGGTCCATTGGGGTTGAAACCTACACAGCAGTATTTATCAAGCATTGCAGTGTTTTTGATGCATATCATTTGTGGGACACATTTGGAAACGCAACTCAGGGTAATAGATGTGTATGCATATACATGTATGGGCTTCTCTGGTGGCTCAGTGGTAAAGAAACCACCTGCCAATGCAGGAGACACAGGTTTGATCCCTGGGTTGGGAAGATACCTGGAGAAGGAAATGGCAACTCACTCCAGTTTTCTTGCCTAGGAAGTCCCATGAGCACAGGAGCCTGGCAGGCTATAGTCCATGGGTTTGCAAAAGAGTCAGAAACGACTTAGTGACTAAACAACAAAATACATGTCTAGAATTTATATTATTTATATTTGATCTTCTGAAGTAGGGACTGTTAAGTATTTAACATAAAAAATATCACAAGAAAGCTTATCTCAGGCTCCCTACTCCCACATCTATGCCTGATTTCCACTGTTCCCAGGATGGGGGCAGGATTGACTGACAATCACAAATGATAAATCTACATTATCGAAGGTAATTTGCTTCTTCCTTTAAGTAATTGGATTTTAGATGTTTCATTGAGAAATAATTGACATACATAACTGTAAGTTTAAGGTGTACAGCTTGATGGTTTGATTTATATATATATATATAATGAAATATATATACATGTATAGTAAATATATGTATATCTAAACCACAATAGGTTCATTTAACTTTCATGATTACATATAGATACAATAAAAAGAAAAAGAAAAAATATTCTCCTTGCAATGATTCTTAAGATTTACTCTCTTAACAACTATTTGGCACATCTTACAGCAGTTAACTATGGTCACCATTTCGTATATTACTTCCCTAGTACTTATTTATCTTATAACTGGAAGTTTGTAATTTTTGAATTTTCTACCTCTGATTCCTCCTCCTCTCAGATTCTTTAAACACTATTTACAACTGAACATTTACCATGCCCTCTAGACTAACTTGTGTAGTAGCTAATTTCTGAATACTAATTGCTGATAGAATTAACAGGCAGATTTAGTATGATTTTTCTCTTGATACAATATTTTATATAGTTAATTAATTGGCATAATAAAGTGAAAGGTTTTTATGTTTACTAGTCACTTTTTTGTGTTTATTTTTTAAAGGCAATTAATCATTCACTGCAGAAATACTTTTAATTAAAATGATTCCTCATTCCCAGCCTCAGAAATATATAAAACAAAACCAAAAGAAATGAGGATGAATACTGAAAGTTTTGACAGTTCAAGTAGACATCACTCACGTTCTGTGTTAGTTTATGAATTGCTGCATGAAAATAAAGCTAGATGAGTGGTGAATATGGACCAGGTTAATAAATGGAACGATCCTATAATCTCCTTAGGAAAGACATTTCTCATTTATTTTGTTTGAAAATTTAGGAAAAAATATTGTCTCAGATCACACTAAAATACAAATATAAATATTTTTGAAAAACCAACAGTATCCCTCAATGTGATGGTCACAATCATGCCTTTTTCTTCCCCTCTTTATGTATCCAGTGCCCCCCACATGGCAAGTACCCAATAAATGTTACTGAGGAAATTCACTAATTTTGTCTAAGTTAAGAAGATGCAATTTGAACCTATAAAGCAATTTTTAATCATTATAATCTTATCTTTTATTATATTTAGTATCATAAATTAGTAGACAGCAAGTACAAGTTCTACAGATTATGACTAAAAATATAGCTTAAATGTTGATTTTAGCTATGTTGATCCTTGGAAGAAAATCTTCCAAGGATCTTCCAAGGATCCTATGGAAAAGCTATGACCAACCTAAACAGCATATTAAAAAGCAGAGACATTACTTTACCAATAAAGGTCCATCTAGCCAAAGCTATGTATTTTCCAGTAGTCATGTACGGATATGAGAGTTGGACTATAAAGAAAGCTGAGCACCAAAGAATTGATGCTTTTGAACTGTGGTGTTGGAGAAGACTTTTGAGAGTCCCTTGGACTGCAAGGAGATCAAAGTTGTCAACCCTAAAGGAAATCAGTCCTGAATATTCATTGGAAGAACTGATGCTGAAGCTAAAGCTCCAATACTTTGGCCACCTAATGCAAAGAACTGACTCATTTGAAAAGACCCTGATGCTGGGAAAGATTGAGGGCAGGAGGAGAAGGGGACAACAGGGGATGAGATGGTTGGATGGCATCACCGGCTCAATGGACATGAGTTCCAGTAAACTCTGGGAGTTGGTGACGGACAGGGAGGCCTGGCCTGCCACAGCCCATGGGGTCACAATGAGTTGGACACGACTAAGCAACTGAACTGACTGAAAATATTGATACTCTTAGATTTGTGTATAGAGTCTCTAATGTTTGGGGGTTCTCATTCTGCCTGATATGTAAAGGCCACCTCAGGACCCCTTCATCCCCCATCTGACTGGAATCTTTGCTCACAAACAAAAAGGACGGTGCCCAGGATTAGAAGATAGCACTGGGTAAGCTGGGGAATAGCCAGAAGTGACCAAGAGATGCAAGCCCTGTGGCATCTGAGGGGCTGGAGTGGGTACAGATTTTCAACTTAAATGGGCCTTGCTCCAGTTAGATTATAGGAAAGCAGTATCTCTAAGAATCTTGGTTCTAAATATTTAGAATTTCTTGCACTTATTACTGCATGCTGTACAGAGGGAAGAATGATGAATGACTTAGGACAGTGCAGAAAGATCAAATCTAAATGCCTACAAAAACATACTCTAACAATAGCAAGTTGATTTGCCCTAGAATTCTATATGGGATCAAAACTTAGAGGCATCACTTATCAAGGAAAGTGGGGGTGAGACAAAGTAGTGGTGACAAGAGACTTAAATTAAGAATCTACAGAAGATGCTCCAAAGCCCCCAGGTCCCTGTCTGCATACAGCAGAGACACCCGCTCCTTTATAAATCATAGAGGAGTTGGAAGTATTTATGGAGACCAATTAAGGGAGAATCTGGGTCTAAGGTCAGTAAACACAAAACACAGCTGTGGGCTTCTGGGAAGAAAGAAGTCATTGCATTAAAATTATGTTCTAAATATATTCTAAATAGAGATAATACCAGCCCACTCCCTCAACCAGCTTCAGAATACTAATCACGAGGCATGTACATCCTCACTCCCTAGGTATAAGAAACAGGAAGAGGTTTTCAAGAGAGCTGAAAATGTCTAAGAAATGAGCTATAGAGACTGACAGGTGAAAGACTTTGATTAACAACAAAAAAAGTGAACACTGAGTTGTCACTGTTGTTTTTTGGCCCCTAAGTCATGTGCGACACTTTTGTGACCCCATGGACTGCCAGGTTCCTCTGCCCATGGAATTTCCCAGGCAAGAATACTGGAGTGGGTTGCCATTTCCTTCTTCAGGGGATCTTCCTGACCCAGGAATCAAATCTGTGTCTTCTGTGTCTCCTGCATTGCAGGTGGATTCTTTATTACTGAGCCACCAGGGAAGCCCCTAATTTATGTTTTCGTGTCTCATTCTTCAGTTCAGTCAGTTCAGTTCCGTCGCTCATTTGTGTCCGACTCTTTGCAACCCCAAGGAAGTGCAGCACGCCAGGCTTCCCTATCAGCAGCTCTCGGAGCTTGCTGAAACTCATGTCCATCGAGTCTGTGATGCCATCCAACCATCTCATCCTCTGTCATCCCCTTCTCCTCCCACCTTCAATCTTTCCCAGCATTGGGGTCTTTTCCAATGAGTCAGTTCTTCGCATCAGGTAGCCAAAGTACTGGAGTTTCAGCTTCAGCATCAGTCCTTCAATGAATATTCAGGACTGATTTCCTTTAGGACTGACTGGTTGGATCTCCTTGCAGTCCAAGGGACTCTCAAGAGTCTTCTCCAACACCACAGTGCAAAAGCATCAGTTCTTCAGTGCTCAGCTTTCTGTATAGTCCAACTCTCACATCCATACATGCCTACTGGAAAAACCATAGCTTTGACTAGACGGACGTTTGTTGACAAAGTAATATCTCTGCTTTTTAATCTGCTGTCTAGCTTTCTCATTCTTAAATATCTATGTATCCATCCACCCATTCATCCATCCATCCACATAGAGTCACTAGTTAGTTGATAAGCACTTCTAAGAAAAAATAACAAGGTAAATGATTAGGAAACAAACAGAAAAAATAAATTTGAAAGTAAGACTGTTGAAACATAGAGCAGAAGAATGTTACAACAATACCAAAAAGTCTCCTAGACTAATTCTCAGGGAGATAAGAGAATAAATTGTTCTAGAAAAGAACAAAAAGAGAGGAAAAAGCAATATACACAGAGAAGAGTATAAAAATCAAATGAAATATTGTAAAGTAGTCTTAACATGTGTAATATGGATATGAAAATGAAAGGAAAGTGTTAAAAGAGAGGGGACAATACTTTAAGAGATTCTGGCTGAAACTTTTTCAAATGTGATTTCTAAAATATCAAGCAATGCATTCAGGAAAATTTATAAAGCCCCAGAGCTACAAATGCAAAGAATACTACATGTAGCCATATCAGAGTAAAACTTCTGAAAACCAAGGAAAAAGAGAAAATCTTAAAAACAGCCAGAGAAAAAGGATACATTACCTTCAAAGGAGAAATTATAAGATTGACAGTTCCTTTTTGCAACAGAAAAAAATGGAAATCAGAGGACAACATAATGATATTATAAACGCTAAATGTATAATTCTCAATGTGGAATTTTATACCCAGTGAAAATAAACTTCAGAAAGATGAAATAGACTTCCTACAAAATTTTAAACTAAGAGATTTAATCATGAGCATATCCACAGAGAAATAAATTCTAATAAGGGGTTTTCATGAAGAAGAAAATATATCTCAGATGCATAGCATTAATGAAGAAGGGACAATGGTTTCTCTTTGGGTAAAAAATAAATGGTTTTTAACTGTTTTAAACTGTAACAAGAAATGTCCTATGAACTTTGGAATATGTAAGAATTTAAACACATGAAAATAACATAAAAGTCAATGTAAGAATTAAAACACATGAAAATAACATAAAAGTCAATAGGAAAATAAAGTATCTGCATTGTGGACAGTAAAAAAGAATTATTAGACTGATATGTGAAGGTGGATGCTGTAACCTTTGAAGTAATAAATATAAGAAAAATTTAAATAAGGCAAATAGAATAATAAAAGTTATACTTGGTAATTCAAAAAGAATGAAATTATAGAAGGATAAGACCAGAAAAAATTAGACAAATATGAAACAAAAAAATCCACTGTAGGTACAAAAATTAGCATATCAGAAATGACATTAAATGTCATGGACAAAATACTTTAATATATTAATGTATAAAATTATTACACTAGGTAACAGAATGCAAGTTTTCTTACAAATGGCACATTGTAAAAATAAGGATACAGAATATTTTAAATGAAAGGGTGGAAAATATTTCATGCAAACACTAAGAAAAGTTAGAAAACATGTATAACTAATTTAATATCAGAAAATTGGACTTTAAGGGAAGAAATATTACTAAACAGAAAGAAAAACATTTCATAACAAAAAAGGGTCCACTTTACCTGAAAATGTACTAATTTGCATGTATCCAAGAAGGTACTTTGAAACTGTGGTGTCGGAGAAGACTCTTGAGAGTCCCTTGGATGGCAAGGAGATTCAACCAGTCAATCTTAAAGGAAATCAGTCCTGAATATTCATTGGAAGGACTGATGCTGAAGCAGAAGCTCCAATACTTTGGCCACCTGATGGGAAGAGCTGACTCATTGGAAAAGCCCCCGATGCTGGGAAAGACTGAAGGTGGGAGGAGAAGGGGACAACAGAGAATGAGACAGTTGGGTGGCATCACTGACCTGATGGACATGAGTTTGAGCAAGCTTCGGGAGTTGGTAACGGACAGGGAAGCAGTCCGTGCGGTCGCAAAGAGTCGGACATGACTGAACGACTGAACTGAACTGAACTAAAAAGGTAGCCTGAGAAAGTATCATGCAAAAGTGAATGTGCAGAAAGAATAAATAAATAAAAAATCATAGTTGGAGATTTTAACACATTCCTTTTAATACCTAGCAAAAAACAGATATAAAAATCAGCAAGCATAAAAGAGATTTGCACACATTATTAACAGGATTACTTTAGTTGATGTGCATAGAACATTGCATCCAAAAATTGAAAAATTCGTATTTTAAATGTGTACATAGGATGTGTTCCAAAATAAATCATATACTGAGCCATAAAGCATATCTGAAAAAGTTTCAAAGGATTGATATCATACAAAGCATATTCTCTTATCTTATCATATTCTTAAGCTAGAAGTCACCAGCAAAAAGTTTGTCGGAAAATCCCCAAATGCTTGGATGTAAATAATGTATTTCCAAATCATAATGGAAATTAGGATGTATTTTGAACTAAATGATAATGAAAACAAAATATAGCAAAATTTTTGTAATACAGCTAAAGCTATAGTTAGAAATATATAGCCTTAAATGTATTTATTAGAAAACAGGAAATACTGAAAATCAATGTAAACATCATGTAAACAAAGTGGAAACAGAAGAGCAAATTAAACCAGATGAAGCGGAAGAAATAAAATAATGAAGTTAAGAGTAAAAATCTATAAAGTAAAAAACAAATATAGAATAAAAATGACATGAAAACTAAAAGTTATTCTCTGAAAAGGACAGTAAAAATGATAAGAATTTTAGAGAGATTGAACAAAAAAAAGAGATGTCAATAAAATACATATTACTAACATGACACCACTACTGATCTACAGATATTACAAAGAAATTAAGAAGACAATCTGAATTTGTGCAAATAAATTTGAAAATTTAAAAGAAATAAATTCCTGATAAAGAGCAACTTGCCAAAGATAATGTGAGACATAAAAAAATTGATTATTTCTTTATGCATGTAAAAACCGATCTCTAATTTAATACTCTATTACATGAAAAATTTCAGGCCCAATGGCTTCACTTGTAAAGTTTTCCAAATTTTAATGGAAGAACTAACGCTCATCTTTCATAAAGTCTTCCAGAGAATAGATAGAGAACATTTCCCAATACAATTTTTAAAAGTGATTTTAGAGGGCATCAAGTGACTTTCAAGGATACCAGAATTGAGAGGAGGACAAAATAGAGGCATTTTATCTTATGAATATAGTTGAAAAATTTTAAACAGAATATTAATGAACCAAATTCAGAACTAAATCATAATGTCCAAGTAAAGTTTATTCCAAAGATACAAAGATTGTTTCAAGATTTAAAAAATTAATCAGTGCAATTTATCACATTAGTAGAATATAAAAGAAAACCACATGATCATCTTAATGAATGGAAAGGAAGTATTTAATAGAAACCAGCATCAATTAATGATTATGAAAAACTTCAATTTTTCTTTTCATTCTTAGGAAAATAGGAAGAGAATTTTGTTTATATGATAAAGATTATGTTTTTAAAAACCCTAAAAAAAATACTAGAGAAAACTGGAAGAAGATAAGAATGCCTACTTATTCCAATTCAATTTATTATTGTAACAATGGTTCTAGCCAGTGCAAGGTACAAAAAAAGAAATAAAAAGTCTAAGTATTAGGAAAAGAAAAAACAACAATAATTGTTATGGGCAGATAGCATGATTATGCATTGGACATCCAAAAATAATATGCAGATAGCCTTTGAAATTAAAATGTAAATTAAGCAAAGTAACAATATCAAAATATAAAGTACCAATTGTATTTTATTCCATATCAACAAGAATCAATTAGAACATAAAAAAGAAGTCATACTATTTACAAGAGCATGAAAGAAACATCAGTTAGTAACAAACGCAGTGAAAGTTATTGAAAACCTCTATACATAAGACTAGAAATATTATAGACAAGTTTTAACGATGATCTATGAAATGTGGGAATAAAATACTTATAGATTAGAAGAAATAATATTGTAAAGATGTCAATTGTTTCCAAATTGGTCTCTATATTCAAAGACATTCCAATTAAAATCAAAGGAACTATTCTAAGGAAGAGTAGTAAGCTCTTTCTAAAATTTATGTGGGTAATACATGAAATTTAAATTGACATTCTTAAAGAGAAAGAACAAAATTGAAAATTTGTAGTAACAGACACTGCAATACTGTTTCTTAACAGAGCTACAGTATTGGCATAAGACATTTCTCCAAAGAAGAAATGTAAATAACCTTACACGGTGAATATTTCAGAAAATGCTCAACGTATCAATCATCAGGGAAACGCAAACTAAAGCCACAGTAAGATATCATCTAACACCTGTAGGGGTGGTTATTATAAAAGAGAAGACAAGTGTTGGTTAGAATATGGAGAAACAAGAACACTTGCACACTGGTGGTGGGATTGCAAAGTAGGACTGCTGCTATGAAAAACAGTACGGAAGTTCCTCAAAAAATTAAGAATAGAACTATCATATGATCCAGCAATTCCACTTCTAATGTTTATTTAAAGTAATTAAAATCAGGATCCCAAAGACATATTCCCACTCTCATATTTATCACAGCAGTGTTCACAATAGCCAATATATAGAAGCAATGTAAATGTTCATGACAAACTAAGAAATGAAGAAATAAAGAAAATCAGAATTCTATAAGGTGTAAATAGATACTACTCTTACAGAGAGATAAAACCAATGCTCACCCTTTTATTCTGAGGTTTTGCTTAAGGACTTGGTTTCAAAGAGTAAACACAGAAAGAAGAAAAAGTAGCTTTACAGTACAGAAATCTTGCAAACTGTACCTTAGACAGGTCCTCAAGGTTAATATCAGTGATAAATCATTACTTACATATACACTTGATATGATAGCTCAGCTGGTAAAGAACCCGCCTGAATGCAGGAGACCTGGGTTTGATCCCTGTGTTGGGAAGATCCCCTGGAGAAAGGAAAGACCATGCATTCCAGTATTCTGGCCTGGAGAATTTCATGGACTGTATAGTCCATGGGGTTGCAAAGAGTGGGACAGGACTGAGTGACTTTCACTTTCACATTGATATGATATGTGGGAAACAGTACTTCACCTCTGTAATCCTCCTCTCTAAAATGTAGTTTAACCATGAGATAAAACACCAGGCAAGCCCAAATTGAGGGACGTTTTACAGAATATCTGTTAGTAACCCTCAAGGTCATCACCAGTGCTTTCGAGGCCATCAAAAATAAAAAATACCTGAGACACTGTCACAGTCCAGAAAAGTTTAAAGGCACAGGATAATGTAATATTGTGTCCTAGATGAAATCCTAGCATACAAAAATCAGGTTATGGAAGAAATTAATTAAAAATGAATAAAGTATGAGGTTTATTTAATAATAATATATCAGTGTTGGTTCATTGCTTATAATAAATATAGCCTACTCATGTAAGATGTTACTGTAAAAGAAATTGGATACGGTGCATTCAAGAATTCTCTATACTATCCTTGAATTTTTTTGCAAGTGTAGAAGAAATTCCAAATAAAGCAATTATTTCAATTAAAAAAATCACTAAGACATTTGATACGTAGCAAAAATCCCCAAGGGATATAATTGCTTATATAATCAAAGAAAAATATAAGAAAACTGTATGACAGATTCAGATTTCTAGTCATTATACTCCACCTTCCCCAAAAGAGAAAATTAGGGGAGGAAACCATCAAATAATTCATTCAAAGTAAACATTTCTAGAACTGAAGAACATTACTTCAGATTTAAAAAGACCAACAAGCAAAAACAAAAATTAAAGGGGAAAAAAGAGAATCCCTCTTCCATGGTGGTCCAGTGGTTAAGATTTTGCCTTTCAATGCAGAGGTTACAGGTTCAATCCCTTGTCGGGGAGCTCAGATTCCCCCCTGAAAGTGAAAGTGTCAGGCAGTCAGTCATGTCTGACTCTCTGTGATCCCCATGGACTGTAGTCCGCCAGGCTCTTCTGTCCATGGGATTTTCCAGGCAAGAATACTAGAGTGGGTTGCCATTCCCTTCTCCAGGGAATCTTCCTGACTCAGGGGTTGAACCCAGGGTCTCCTACACTGCAGGCATGTTCTTTACCATTTGAGCCACCAGGGAAGCCCCAGAAGATCCCATATACACTGGGGCCAAACAGTCAAAATATAAAACAGAAGTGATATTGTAACAAACTCAACAAGGGCTTTTAAAACGGTCCACATCAAAAAATAGAAATTTAAGAGGGGAAAAAAACCAACAAAACACAAGGAGTAGGACTTCCCTGGTGGTCCTGTGGTTAGGAATCCGAGAGCCTTTCCACTGCTGGGGGCTGGGATTGTATCTGTAATGTTCAACAAGACTGCATGGTATGTATCATTTTTATGGTCATTAAAAACCAATATAATGAATATAAAATTAACCAAATGTCAAAAATACTATGTTTTCTGGGTGGGAGAAATGAAAGAAAGATTTAATAGAAATACCACAATAGATAATGTATTGACAATGGCTACATTTGCTGAATTAAGAGACTGCAGTATAAACATAAAAGATATACATATTAGGTTAAAAATAAGAAAACAGCCTAAAGTGTTGAAAATAGTTTTCTGTAGGACACAAGAAATGGGTTAAGAGTGATAAGGACAAGAGAACTGCTATTTTTTGGTTTTTGTTGCTGTTATTGTTATAAACCTTCAGCACACTTAGATTAAAAAAAAAAAAACCATGCCCATGTGTTTACTTAGATCAAAAATAATTAACCAAAGAACCTGCTGCAATGAAGAAAACCTGGGTTCAAATTCTGGGTTGGGAGGACCCCCTGGAGAAGGGAATGGCTACCCACTCCAGGATTCTTGCCTGGAGAATTCTACGGACAGAGGACCTGGTGGGTTATAGTCCATGGAGTCGAATATAGCTGGGCATGACTGAGGAAATAACAGACAAAATTAATACAAAACAAAAATAATATTACATTTAGTGATTTCTCTACGAAAGGCTTACCTATGAATTTGTCATGGCATATTAGTTGAAAAACAAGTTGAAATATTTCATTTTTATTCACAGTAAACCAGAATGTTTCCTCGGAGCTCAGATGAATGTAATTTCATATGATCACTCCAGCTAATGAACCAGTATATCTTCAACAGTCATATGGAAACCATACTTGTTACTTCTTAAATGGTGAGACTGTCAGGTGACTTGTAAGTATTAATGATTTTTTTGTACTGCTGAACATTCATTTACCTAATATTTTAAAAAATTAGCCTGAGCACTTCTGCAGAGTAATGGTGAGCCCTTTTTTTGAACACAATACTGTGCATGAAATTTTCTTCAAGGTTTACAGGCATTTCTATGCCTGACAGGGACAAACTTTTGATAGAATCTTCTTATTCCCTCTGAAACCTGTATTTAATCACTGAAACTCTATTTTGTCCTTAAGCATCAGATAATTGGACTCATTAAGTGGTGTATCAGAGAAGAACAAGGTTTCTAATTATGTTTACAATGAAATATATGAGTTAATAAGTAAAATGTGATAGTAGTCTATTAAAATGATTAAGAACTTCTAGAATAGAGCATGCCACATCAGGTATATTAGCATGCACTTTTACACATCAGCATCACTACATTGTGTTAAGGCTAGTCTTTGGGATTCAAACCAATAACCAATGGAGCCAGTAAAATGTAAATATTAAAATATATGAAACACAGAAAAGCCCAAAGACTGCCTGATGCAAACTTTAAGATGTAACATATCCTCACCTCTGAGCTTTTGACATTCATGCAGATGAGACTTCCACACGTGTTTTTTTTTTAAAACAACATAAGACAGCTTACATATACAGAGCCACAGTTGAGGGATAATCTTGTAAGCTGTCCCTTAATGGAACTGCCTGCCAAGAGAAGGGGTCAGGCCAGGACCAAGGTGGAGAGTTTCTGTGTGTGGTCAGTAAGGAAGAAGCTTTGACTTTTTCCTTCTAAGCTGTCAAATCTTGTTTCAAGGTCATGCTTCTTCTAGAAATACGGTGTCCTAGATTTGGAAGGTTGAAGTTCAGTGTGTTTATAGGCTAAATCAGTTAAAGCTGCTGCCATCTGGGCATGAGTTTCTTTCTTTATCTACTTTTTGTAATTTACCTGGAAAACTTTTAAAAAAAATTTAATGACACCGAACTTAGTTTATGTTTAGCAGTGTCTACTAGCACTGTTAGGGCTTCCTTGATAGCTCAGTTGGTAAAGAATCTGCCTGCAATGCAGGAGATCCCCATTGGATTCTTGGGTTGGAGAGATCCATTGGAGAAGGGATAGACTACCCACTCCAGTATTCCTGAGCTTCCCTTGTGGCTTAGCTAATAAAGAATCCACTTGCCATGTGGGAGATCTGGGTTCAATCCCTGGGTTGGGAAGATCCCCTGGAGAAGGGAAAGGCTACCCACTCCAGTGGCCTGGAGAATCCCCTGGGCTGTACGGTCCATGGGGTTGCAAAGATTTGGACATGACTGAGCGACTTTCACTAGCACAGTTGAAGATATATACTTCCATTGAAATACTCTGAAATTCATCTTTAAATGTATTTATGCTATATTCTGTTTACACACATATGTTAGAAAAGAGTACAAGAATTACAGTTGGAGGATTTGAGCTTAAAACCCATTTCTACCATTTCTTGATGATATGACCTTGGGCAAATTGCTTAAATCTTAAAATAGCTATAAAAGACATTGATTTACCTAATGGCAAAAGAGAGTTTCCAATGAGAAAATATGTTTCAGAGCATTCATAAAAGATGAAGCACTGGTAAATACTAGTTATTTTTCTTCTTTCACTGGTTAGTTCATTTTCGGCTCCGTTTACCTCCTATCCTCCTCAGGAGGAATTCATATTCTTTCGAGCTGTCCCCAAAGGCTCATTACTGTTGGAGGCCATGCCAGTGTAGTTCAGCTATGGGACTCCCAGCAACGTTTTCTACTTCCCATTTGTCTTTTCTCGTATTTTTTTGAGTCATATGTTTTCGTTTTCTCCTGATGGACTTCATTTCATGTATTTCTTGTCTCCTATTCACTGCTAAAAATACTCACTATTCCACCTAGATCTTTGACACATTTGTCTTATTTCCTCCAGTATTTTCCCAGCAGCTCAATGAACAGACACTTTGAAAACCTAACTTGTAAAGGAATGGCTTGTGTTCAGTTAAAAGTTTTGTGGTTTGGTACTTAAAAAGAGTTCCACATCTTTCCTGGGGACTCTAAAATGTCTAACCTGCTCTGCTCATGTATCATTGACCCAGTGGTCACTCATGGGGGTCACCCAAGACGGCCCCTAGCTCTCAAGGTGCTCACATTCTGTCTGGACTTTGTAGACACCAGTTCCCTTGATATTTTCTGGACTAGATACTTGTCTTACTTACATGTCTTAAACACCAATGCTAAAGGTTCTGGAAATCTCTTCTGGCTCTTCCTGCTCCTGATCACCTTTCACAGACTACCCATGCTAACCCAGCTTATTGGAATTTAAGCTCTGACAGTTGTCTTCATTACTAGTGCCCTGTTCACAGCCACACACCTGCATACACACACACACACACACACAATTTATGTTAAATGACCAAGGTATTATTAAATTTAACAAGTAAATAGTGAAAGGGACTAGAAAAGTTCTCTATTCCAGTTCCCAAATCACGTTACAAATTTGTGAGGTCACTGAGAATTCATCCATGTCTAATGGCCTCCTGGAGAGATTTCACAACCACCTCTATAATCTGTTCCAATGTTTAACAACTTTCATTCCTTAGACATTTCTCTCTCTTTTTTAAAAAAAGAAATAAAGGAAACCTGAAGAGTGTGTGAATAATTCATTTGCTTTTGCATTTACATACTTTCCCATTTGGTTGGATTTCCTGGTTTTGACTTTTCAGCATTTTCAGCTTTGGTTATTCTTGAATTAATGCTGAAATGAATATGGGTGCAGATATGCTAAAAAAAAAAAAAAAAAAAGGAGAGGATCCTTACTCATGCACATTTATGCACTGAAGTGCAGTCGAAGATACTTCTCCCATAGGAAGATAAAATATGCAGAGGTGAAACTTAATAGCTTGATACTGAAGTGGCCAACAGCCACACAAAACTACTCATATTTTACTTATTTTTTCATCCAATTTTTCACCTTTTTAAGCCAATTTAGGGTATACAATCGGAGAAGGCAATGGTACCCTACTCCAGTACTCTTGCCTGGCAAATCCCATGGACCCAGGAGCCTGGTAGGCTGCAGTCCATGGGGTCGCTAGGAGTCGGACACGACTGGGCGACTTCACTTCCACTTTTCACTTTCCTGCACTGGAGAAGGCAATGGTACCCCACTCCAGTCTTCTTGCCTGGAGAATCCCAGGGACAGGGGAGCCTGGTGGGCTGCCGTCTCTGGGGTCGCAGAGTCAGACATGACTGAAGCGACTTAGCAGCAGCAGCAGGGTATACAATACTGTGTGCAACATTCTTTCCATGGCGACAGGAAGGACTTCAGCAAATATATATTTTATAGGAAATGGGAAAAAGTAGTCTCCCAGTTCTACATCTCTCCCTTCTAATTTGGATTAGGAGGTGGAATTAAAAAACTAAAATCTGGTTGGTATGAGCAGCGGGACTTAGCTGGTCTGCCATGATCAGAGTAAAATCCATATTATAGAATACTCGTTTTATAGAAAGAGATTATAAGGGTTAGTTGCTCAGTCATGCCCGACTCTTTGCGACCCTATGGACTGCAGCCCACCAGGCTCCTCTGTCCAGGCAAGAATGCTGGAGTGGGTTGTCATTTAGAAAGATCAGACATTAATAATCATAGATACTCAAGACATTCAACTCCCAAATATCTCCCAAGTAAATTTCTTCAGCTTTCCTGTTTTTGCTTTGACAGAGGATTTCCTGATGAAAAGAGACATAAACTTTATCCTAGAACATCAGACACTTTTAAACCAGTGCAGACTCTCCCTTTCAAGGGCAATGATTGTGTAGAAAATGGTAGCAAACTTGCATGGAAAAAAATATTCTCTCCTATAAGCCAATCCACCACACACTTCTTTTAATTATTTTCCCCACACTGTGTGGTATGTGGGGACTTAGTACCCCAACCAAGATCAAACCCACACCCCCTGCATTGGAAGCAGGAATCTTAACCGCTGGACCATCCAGGAAGTCCCCCCACCATGTATTTCTGATTTAACTTCTTGGTCTATGTTTTCCGATATGAGTCAAGCAAAGGCTATTCGAATTGGAAGTTCTGAGCTTTCGCCTACCTGAACCTTGGAGAGATAACTGATGTTTTGCTTTCACATTCAAGAAAAAAACCTTCCCGATTCCTTTGAGCAAATCAACAATAGATGGGAAATGTAGGACACGTTTTTTTGTGACATTTACATGCTGAGTGGCTCTGAATATTGCTATAATGATTTAACTGAGTCAAATAATGAACAGTTTCCACCCAAGGAGCACACAATTTTTTTTCTCCAAATAAAAATAAGTTTAGCTTTAACAATTTTTGATTATTGTGTGGTAGGTTTTCTATAATGTAGATTATCACAAAATTTTAACACTGAACTACTTTTCTTCTTGACACCCAAGGAGCCTGACTTCTTGGAAACAGAAATTCATTTTTTTAAAATTTTTATTTTATTTTTAAACTTTACATAATTGTATTAGTTTTGCCAAATATCAAAATGAATCCATCACAGGTATACATGTGCTCCCCATCCTGAACCCTCCTCCCTCCTCCCTCCCCATACCATCCCTCTGGGTCATCCCAGTGCACTAGCCCCAAGCATCCAGTATCGTGCATTGAACCTGGACTGGCATCTCGTTTCTTACATGATATTTTACATGTTTCAATGCCATTCTCCCAAATCTTCCCACCCTCTCCCTCTCCCACAGATTCCATAAGACTGTTCCATACATCAGCGTCACTTTTGCTGTCTCGTACACAGGGTTATCATTACCATCTTTCTAAATTCCATATATATGTGTTAGTATACTGTATTGGTGTTTTTCCTTCTGGCTTACTTCACTCTGTATAATAGGCTCCAGTTTCATCCACCTCATTAGAACTGATTCAAATGTATTCTTTTTAATGGCTGAGTAATACTCCATTGTGTATATGTACCACTGCTTTCTTATCCATTCATCTGCTGATGGACATCTAGGTTGCTTCCATGTCCTGGCTATTATAAACAGTGCTGCGATGAACAATGGGGTACACGTGTCTCTTTCCCTTCTGGTTTCCTCAGTGTGTATGCCCAGCAGTGGGATTCCTGGATCATAAGGCAGTTCTATTTTCAGTTTTTTAAGGAATCTCCACACTGTTCTCCATAGTGGCTGTACTAGTTTGCATTCCCACCAACAGTGTAAGAGGGTTCCCTTTCCTCCACACCCTCTCCAACATTTATTATTTGTAGACTTTTGGATCGCAGCCATTCTGACTGGTGTGAAATGGTAGCTCATAGTGGTCTTGATTTGCATTTCTCTGATAATGAGTGATGTTGAGCATCTTTTCATGTGTTTGTTAGCCATCTGTATGTCTTCTTTGGAGAAATTCATTTTAAAATTAGGCTAAATAAAACTACATGAAAAAGAGGGAAAAATGAAAAGTTGTCATTCTATCATACTTGAAAACAAACTATAAATGAATTTGGGATCTCTCTGCATTCCTATTCCCTTCTGTTAGGGCAGATAATCAAATATTGGCACCAATTTTGGGGGTAAGTTGGAAATACTATAAAAATATGGTTGTTTTCTTTAGAGTTTCCTGGCTGATTAAGGACCACAGAATCAGAAATGGCCATGGCCTAAATCCCTCTAGGTGAAAATGTCTGACCATTACTAAGCTATCAAGAGCCCACCCAACTGTCCCTGAGAAAGAACCCAGCATGGCAAAGAGGAAAGATTAGCATGGAAATCCATGTCTGGGGTTCTGATGTCATTATAAATTATCCATTCCTGTCTATCGTACTTTTTATTATTACCACATAAGTGAATGATTTAGAAATTGGATCAATAACCAGTAATTCCATTTGATGCCCAATACATCATTATTTTTAAGTGCCATCAGTGTGTCTCTGTGTGTCTGTATGTTAAGTGTGTATATATGTGGGAGTGTATGTGTCATGCTTTAATACAAATTAAAAAAGTAATTTGGTCTAATGGAGTATTTCTCCTTGTAGTATGGGGACTTACTGGTTTCCTTGTTGCATTTACATTTCAAACATCAAAATAACCAGATTTTTATCTTTGACATTAAATTATAATAATGTGATGTTAATTTAAAAAAAATGTCATTCTACTTCTAAAATACCTGCCCTAAAGGAGTTCATCATTGCGCTGGATCAGGTATTTAGAGAACAGATAACATACTTTGGTTGACAAGTTACCAGATCAGAAATGCAATGTATGGACCTAATAGAGACAGCCTGGCCTCGGAACAGGAAGTAGAAATTGGGTTTGATTTGGGGTTGTCCTCTTTTGTGGATCGTATATTCTACATATGGGAGGAAAAGTTATACGTGCATATTTGGGGGCCGAAAGGATGACTAGTGGCTGGGACTAATAACTGTCAAGCAAAGACTCATGCTTAAAAAAAAATTGCTCAGTAGAGGCTGCCCATTTAGGAAATTTCTTAGCCTTTTTTGCACAAACTGGGGCATATAACTAACTCTTGCTGGTGGAATATGAGCAGAAATGAAGTATGCCCAATACAGATTCAGGTGACCACACAAGTTTTTCTTGTACTCTTTCTTCTCCCATTAGCTATCTGGGTGGGGGAGACTCTGCAAAACACCCAAGGCCTTATGAGATGTCAAGTCCAAAAGGCCAAAGATGCCTGAGTTCATGAATAACAACCACAAGGAAAGCTGCCCTCAGTTAGAAACATCTGTTTTAGATTCAAAGTCCTACGAGTTTGACCATATTTAATTTGGAGGTTTTGCTTGGTTATAGTAGCTAATATTACCTTAATGCATCATACCACTTGATTTACAAAAGTCATTCTGAATATGTTTTGCAATTTCTTCTAACACTGAGTAAAACTCTAGGTATGTGTGTGTGTGTGTGTGTGTGTGTGTACTTATGCTCAGTTGCTCAGTTGTGTCCAAGTCTTTGTGACCTCATGGACTATAGCTCACCAGGCTCCTCTGTCCATGGGATTTCCCAAGAAAGAATACTGGAGTAGGTGCCATTTCTTCTTCCAGGGGATCTTCTGAACCTGTACATCAAACCTATGTCTCCTGTGTCTCCTGCATTGGCAAGTGGATTCATTTTGTCCAATCAGCAATATTGATTAAGTACTAAATATAGGCCAAATTATTAATACATCAATTTTTCTTTAGGAAGATAGATTTAAACTATCAGATAATATTACAAGCCTAAAAATTATCTATTTTGAAGAGTCAAGAAAGAGTAAATTTGATCCTAAAATGTATTTTGTCTATTTTTCAAATTCAACCCTTACCTTTACTTCCCTCTTCCCATCCATCTACCACTGGGATGACATTGTCATTCCTTCTTGTACAAGAAACTAATTTTGCCACTTCAGGAAACCGGGAGGGGATGACGTCTTTTCCTTGATGCTTACCACTGCTAATCTGCACAAATCCTGATAAATCCTTTCAATGTCAATGGGATGAGGTTTATCCTCCATGTGGCTTTCCATTATTAGCAAATTAAAATGCCTTTTGGGATCTGATTTCATTCCATAAGTCGTTTAAATACTGTATGGAGAACAGGTTTAACTTCAATACCAATCTTTTTGTATCTGTGCTTAAAATCACCAATGTGTACTCTTAATTTCCTGAAATTCTGTGCACTCTTGATATCCAAAAGGAAAAAATATTAATATATGTTTCTTGATAAGAGTCATACACAAATCCAATTAAATAAATTCTCATAACTTCATAAGGGTAACTCAAGTCAACTTAGGAAACAGAAAATAAGAAAATGTTTTTAAACTATGCTTTCAGTTTGGATAATTACTGACAGACTCGCTATGCCTCTAATTCTCCTGTGTTGGCTGTAAAAATAATTTCTGAAGTTTCTAAGACACCCATTTGAAATGAACTGAACTGTTACTAATTCTCTTGATCTTAAGAAGGCTGAAATTAAGACTAAGCCCCCTTATATTTTATTACAATAATACTATTACTATTACTAAGGGTTTGCATTTCCAAATCTCTGTTCAAAACATGTTTCCCACAGAATTGCAAAATACCTAACAAATCTATTTTGTCACATTCCTGCCAGATGGAGAGGAATAGTTATCTTCAGAATAAGTCTCTCAGTCAGAGAATTGAATAAAAGACTCATAGCCAAGTAAATCTCTTCCATTTCCTTCTTGCCTCTGCCAGCACCTTGCTGCCTCCTTCAACATTGCTCCAGGTGATTTGTGCCTCAGAGGTTCTGGTCCAGTAGAATTGCAAAATGGGTTTTGCCAGGAGCACTTTCCCCCTTTCATTTGAAAGGAAATTGCAACCACACATTTCTGACTCATTTACGCTTACATCATCAATATTTTTGCTTCTGGGAGCTATCTGATGTCCAGCTAGACTAGGTTACCTTTTAATGAGCTTTTAAAATACATTTTCCCTAAAAAGCAGGAAATCACAGAGTGCTTATCATCTCATTTATTATGCAAAGTAAGCAAGTTAAAATTTATAGTCATAATTTTAAGTCATATTCAAGGTCTATTTTTTCCCCATAAAATCTATTCCCTCAAATTTATAAAGCATATGCTGTTATGGTTTTCCTCATGATTTTCATCTGTGCCCTTCCTTTGGGCATTTCTGACAAATGTGGAACTCACTCTTTATGGTTCAGGTCAGATATTTCAGTTGTCTAAATATCAGATACAACATATTGTAATCAAATGTGGGGCCCAGATACTCAATGCCCAGAAGTTAATAAAGAGATCAGGTTGGTGGAAAGGAGAGTTTGCTTTATTTTGAATGCTAGCCACTGGCAGGGAGGGTAGACGCCTGTCCAAAGGCCGAACTGCCCTCACTGGCAATAAGTGGGCAAGAGCTTTTAGAGACAGAAGAAGGGGCTTCCACTGGACAGAGCAGTCAGCTCTGACAGTCATCTTGAAATTGGTCATCAGTAGTCAGACCAACATCATCATGATTGTTTTAAGTATAGTTCCCATTTCCTTGAGGCCAGTTCTTGGAATTGGCAGCTTATGTCATGGCTATAGTCTGGTCATCATGTAGTTAAATTCTCCACCTGGTAGGGATTTCAGTATCTACGAGACAGCTCACAGTATATGGCTCAGAATATCATCTATAGCCATTGAGAAGGAACTAAAAGTCTTTTGGGCTTCCCTGGTGGCTCAGCTGGTAAAGAATCCACCTATAACAGGAGACCTGGGTTCAGTCCTTAGCTTGGACAGATCCCCGGGAGAAAGGAATGGCTACCCACTCCTGGAGAATTCCATGGACTGTATAGTCCATGTGGTCACAAAGAGTCGGACACAACTGAGCGACTTTCACTCACTTCACAAAGGTCTTTAACTATGCTTAATGGTGAAACTCTTATTATTTAGTCTTATTGGACTGTTTTCCTTTGTTTCTGCGTTTTCTCACTTCTCTGATTAAGCTTATTCTTTGGCTAAAGTTTTTCTACAGACAAAAGGCAGACTGAAGACACAGTGGGGCAAGGACCAGAGGATCATGCTCAGTTTCAATGCCATGGTTCCTTCAAATGTTGAATTCATATTTGAGTAAAGTTGTCCAGGACAGTCACTTTTTTTTTTAAGGTCAAATCACTGGGCTTCATTCAACTCCTCCTTTTTTTTCATTCTTTACCTCAGCCAGCTTTCCACACCTGGCCTCCAGCAAGATGGTTGCTCTTTCAGCGTTACTGTATTTGAGCCACTGTATCCTTGATGAGGCGGTTAGGGATGACAGAAAGGAGATGAGAGGAAATTAAATGACCCAGAGTCACAGCAGGCATTTACAGGTGGTAGAATTTCAGTTCAATGAACAGTTCCATTCCCTGGTTATCAAAGGGGAATGGAACTCTTCATTGTTTTAATCCATCTCAATAGATAACTAATCAACCCAATTGAAACTTTTTTTTTTTTCTCAAGAAGAAACAGTTTTCCATATCTATTTAAATGAGTCTGAACTGAGAATTAGAAAGCCTGGATTCTATCAATTTCTACCATTGATTATCATTGAGACTTACCAGTAAACATAATATTTAATGAGTATTCACTACACTCCAGGCACTGTATAAGTGCTCACACAATTTTACAAAAGAAGATGCTATTACTAAACACATTTTGCAGATTAAAAAGCTGAGACTCAAGAGAGGTTAAATAAGTGATGAAGTTGTGATATTGAACCCAAGTATTCTCACTCTAGAGGGCTTGACCCAACCACTATGCTCTAATCACCTATAACCTCACTTATGTTACAACATTAACATAATCACAGATAAAATGAGAATGTTAACCAGGTTACATTCATTCTTTTAATCAGCAAGTACTTCTTATACACCTACCATGTCCAGATATAATTTTGGAAAATGGGAATAAAATAGCAAACCTTAGAGACAAAGTTTCTCTGGTCACGGAGCTTACATTTCAGAGGATCATTGATGATTTTTTCCAATTTTAATATAAGCTATTTAATGATTCATACATAAATCCTACTTGTCCCTCCTTGTATAACTCAATTCCTCACTCCATCATGAAAACTATTCTGACTATGCTCACTCTTCCTGATTTGTTTTGAACAATTATCATCGATTTTCCATTATATTTCCATTTAACAGTTTGCATTTAAATCTTATCACCATAATAGAATCTCAAAGTTATCAGAGAATGAAAACTTTGGGCAAATAAAAATGTTTTAAATAACTACTATTTTGGATTCATTTGATGATAAGATTTTCTAGGCTATTTAACCTTGTTCTTTGAACTCTTTTCCTTGGATCCCCCTGTTTCATTTTCATTTCAGTTGAGTGTGGTTAGTCATGCCCCTTGATTCATTTTCAAAAGTTCATATACTTCACAAATTCTTTAATTCATTCATTCAGCAAATCCTTTTCAAGTTTCTTATAAGGGCCAGATATCATGCAGGGTGATGCAATGATAATTTAAAAAAAAGAAAGAAAGAAAATCCTAGCTTCCCTGGTGGCTCAGTGTGAAAGAAGCTGCTTGCCAATGCAAGAGACAAGGGTTCGATTCCTGATATGGGAAGATCCCACATGCCATGGAGCAACGAAGCCTATGCACTGTGACTATTGAGTCTGTGCTCTAGAGCCCAGGAGCCACAACTACTGAGCCCATGTACTGCAGCTACTAAAGACTGCTCACCCTAGAGCATGTGCTCTGCAGCCAGAGAAGCCACTGCAGTGAGAAACCCATGTTCCACAACTAGAGAAAGGTCCACGCAGCAGTGAAGACCTGACACAGCTAAAAAGAAATAATTAAAAGCAAAACCTGCAGACATGGAGGAAATCGCAGCTTAGCAGCAGACCGATATGTAAATAAAAAATAAAGAAAAATAAATTGTAGTATAATGCAGTATGGACCATATGAGACACACTTTAGTAAAGTTCTATATTAGAACTTAATCATAGCTGGAAAAGGAAGGATGGTTCCACTCAAGAGGTGCTCTTTATCTTCTGAAAAATGAATAGAAATTGTCTTTGTAGAGAAATGAGGCCATGAGAATTCTAGGTAGTGGGAATAAAACGTGAAGGAGACTGATGGACCAAGGAAACTGTTTGGCAAGGATGTAACATTTGTGGGTGGCTGGAGATGTGACTGAAATTATATGTTAGGGCATAGTTAAAAGGCTTTGTGAGATGAATTGAAGGCAGAAAGCAGTAGGAAGCTAAGAGAGGTTATTAAAGAGAAAGAAGTGCCACTGAAAAGGGCACCAGAATTTTCTAGTTTGGAGCCTTGTGTAAATCATAATGTTGCTAATCATCCAAATGGGTTCCTGCCACAAACCACAGCGTCACATCCTGCTTTTGTACCTTGACTCCAAACGCCCTGGCAAGGAGGTCCACACAGCAAGAGTGCTGGAGGATCAGAGCCAGGAGCTGGGAACAGTGGGGCTCATCCCGGATTATAGTTAGGAGAGGAAACACTTGGCAAAATCCCCACGTCTTCTAACCAGATTATTTACCCACATGCATGCACGCTCAGTTGCAAAGTCATGTCTGATTCTTTGGGACTCCACGGACTGTAGCTCGCCAGGCTCCTCTGTCCACATAATTTTCCAGGCAAGAACACTGGAATGGGTTGCCGTTTCCTCCTGCAGGGGATCTTCCTGACCCAGGGATCAAACCCAAGTGTCCTGCACTGGCAGGTGGTTTCTTTACTGCTGAGCCACCAGGGAAGCCCAAAGATAAAGAATGGAGAACCTCAAAATATTTCCTGTTGATAAGTCCCAATTCCAGTTTAGTTTATAGGTACATGTGACAGAGAAAGCCAAATATTTGGTGTAGCAAATATTTTATCTTTATAATCATGCTTTGTGATTTCTGGGCAAGTGTTTGGTCTAATCTCTGATCTACAAAGTCAGTTTCTGTGCAGGGATTAGATCCATCTTCTGCTTTTCAGATGTATGCTAGATTTCAGAGAAAGTAGCTTCCTCTGTCACACCGTTTTTATTCCTTCTTTAAAGACCCACATTTAAAGATATTTATATGCTAAAGTTTACCTGTGGAGGAATTTGGAATTATAAATAGCTGGCAGGGGGAAAAAATACTTCTCTTTGGGTTTATTTAACTTTGTGTGATGGGTGTGCATTGAATTTGGTCTTTCTGTGAAACAGTGCCAAGATGAGATGCTTCTGTTTGACAGTGAACGAAGAAAAGACAGACGAAGTCAATTTTTATCTGACGATCTTCCATTTAGAATGGCCCAGGTTACTAAAGTAATTGACTTGAGTTGAGTTTGGGGGATGAAATCTCAG
Organism: Bos taurus; assembly: GCF_002263795.3. Classification (NCBI taxonomy): domain Eukaryota; kingdom Metazoa; phylum Chordata; class Mammalia; order Artiodactyla; family Bovidae; genus Bos; species Bos taurus. The sequence goes on along the minus strand of NC_037356.1, from coordinate 31,097,417 downwards.
GCCATAAAGCATGTGACGACTGACGTGGTGGTCCAGTAGCTGAGACTCTGTGCTCTCAGTGCAGGGGGCCTGGGTTCAGTCCCTGGTCAGGGAACTAGATCCTACCTGCCACAACTAAGCCCCAATACAGCCAATTAAAAAAATTGGGTTTTTTTTTTTTTTTTGCTTTCCCATTTAAAACTATGTCATTATTTTGACACTATCTCCCATGTATTTTACTCAGATGTTACATTAGCCAAAATTCTATTTTTGTTTTTCAAGTTAAAAAAAAAAAAGAAGTCATTTAGGCCAAACAGTGGGTTTATTTAATCCTGTAATTATAAAGCTAAAAACCACTGGGCAGGGATGGATATAGGAGCTCAAATGATGTCAGGATGTTTATTTCTTTCTCTCTTGGCTCTGCTTCTCTCTATATGTTAGATTTATTCTCAGACTAGTTCTTTCCATATGGTAGAAAAGATGGCTGTTAAAAACAACAAGGCTATATATCCATATTGCCTGCCAATCTAAATGAACAGAACTTCTGCCTTCCAATGTCTTTATCTTCTCAAGTAAGTACTATGATTGGACCTTGTTTAGGATAACCCCCTACCCCTATCCATCCTCTATTCATGGAACAATGTATGGTACCCTTCTAGGTACCAACTAGGTACGATGGTTGGTCCCACTTAGACTGCCTACCTGAGGTTGGGGATGGTGGGAGTAAGGAGCAGGGCTGAGATAGTCCTGCAGTGAGGAAGTAGCTCTTTCCTCTAGGAATAAAGCCTGGCAGACTCTAATATCATCTGCATAGAATCTAATTCCAAATAGCTTCTCTTCTAACTATCTTTCGTAGCATAAACAACCATCAGCACACAAAAACATTTGCTTCTTTTCCTTCCCAGACAGAAATCAAAGACACAATTATTGTATTCCGTTTTATTTCACATCCAGAATCTCTGAGTGTGGAACGTTGCACTTAACGAAGTGTAGCTGCAGTTCCTTGGCATCTAGCTATCTGTGGATGGATAAATGGAAACATGACTTACTCCTGTAACTTATAATGCATAATCATAGGGAGAAGATAATGCCAGTTAAACTACTGAATAGGAAAATGGCAGCAGGTTATAGTGTCTATTGCCTGGAGAATCCCAGGGACGGGGAAGCCTGGTGGGCTGCCATCTATGGGGTCGTACAGAGTCGGACATGACTAAAGCAACTTAGCAGCAGCAGCAGCAGCAGATTGGGAATACCAGGATTCTTTCCCTGGGAAGCGGAGTGTACTTCTTGGTAGTTTATCAGTTAGGAAGATTTCAGCAGTAAGTGAAAGCAAGCCCTGATTGAAATTGGTTTACACAATAAGCTGCTGCTGCTGCTAAGTCACTTCAGTGGGGTCTGACTCTGTACAACTCCATAGATGGCAGCCCACCAGGCTCCCCTGTCCCTGAGGTTCTCCAGGCAAGAATACTGGAGGGAATTCAATAAAATGAGAACTCTCTAGGCAGCATAGTATCTCAGGAGTCCTGATGCCTCTGGGTTGACTTTGCCTTCCTTAGTGTGATGATTTTATCTTTAGGTTTGCAGAAAGGTGGTTCCTGTAACACCAGGTATCTTATTTAGGTTTGCATATGTTGAGACTTCCTGGGTGGCTCAGATGGTAAAGAATCTGCCTACAATGAGGGAGACCTAGGTTCGATCCCTGGGTTGGGAAGATCCCTTGGAGGAGGGCATGGTGACCCACTCCAGTATTCTTGCCTGGAGAATCCCCATGGACAGAGAAGCCTGGCGGGCCACTGCCATGGGGTTGCAAAGAGTGGGCATGACTGAGCAACTAAACACAGCACACACGTTGAGACTTTATCTGTCTGGAAGTACAGAGGACCTGTACTTCATAACTCGTTTTTCATAAAAGAAGACTTTTTTTCCCAGAATTCCCTCAACACAATTCCCACCTCCATCCCTCAAAAAAAAAAATTAAAGTCAGTTTCAAGAATTCATGGTATGCGTATATCTAAATAAATCACATGTCATGGTATTAGTTGCTATGGTTGGTTCAGACTGCTGGAGCTGGAAGGATGTTTGACATCCTCTGAATCATGCGCTAGAGAAAGCAGGACTACTTGAACAAAACCAAGATTCTGTTAGGAAGAAGACGGCGGAGTGGAGTGGATGTCTGCACCCCTTAATCTAGAGTGCCAGCTAGTTAGTCAAATCTGGCTGACCCCCAGCCCTACACTTTAAGAGGCTCCTCAGTGTTTATTGCTCTTCGTAACGATAACTGGGGACAAGGTGGTGATTCATGGGTTTTCAGATTGCAGTCACAAATCTTTGTTTACCAGCCTTGGGAAGAAACTTAACAATAGGCCTGCTTGAAAACTGCAAGGGTAAATATTTGACTAGATTTCTGCTGGTGAGGTATCTACCCTGACACTTTCTATCTTTTGCCTTTGGCCACTGCCTAAACCTTTCATGAATGGTTTCTATCTTGGATCACCTATGTGTTTAAGACTGAGATCATTTGTCTTCAAACTCTAGATTGGATTACAGTGGACGACATCATGCAAGGGAATATTATGTATCTGGGGCTTCCCAGGTGCTGCAGTGGTAAAGAATTTGCCTGTCGATGCACAAGAGGCAAGTGATGTGGGTTCGATCCCTGGGTCAGGAGGAGCCCCTGGAGAAGGAAATGGCAACCCACTCTAGTACTCTTGCCCGGAAAATTCTATGGGCAGAGGAAGCTGGTGGGGTACAGTCCATAGGGTCTCAAAGAATTAGACACAACTGAGCAACATACATACACACACATACATTATGTATCTAAAGATATACTTATGCATAAGGCAGCTTGGGGAGGGTTCTGCATAATTTGGCATATCCTGTATTTCTTTGTCTTCAGGTTCTAAATCTTATATCCTGGTTTGTTTTCCATCTTCCTAACTTTGCTTAAGTCAACTCTACTACAATTCAGAGAATTTAGTGTCTGTCAATTATCATCTGCTCCTTAGTATTAATATGCCATTGGCCATAAAAAGAAAGGGCCATTCTGATACATATCATTCCTTTATAAAAAGGCTAATTGAGACCAATAATTATCTAATTTTTTATACCATACCAAAGGCCACAGCAGACTCGATATTTTTCACCATCTATCTCAGTGACCTAGCTCAAGTAGTACTTAGTATAAGGCAGAGAAAATAAGTTTGGCCAATTGCCTAACTCCTACATGACAAAGATTCTGTTTTCCACTGACCTTCACCTCAGCCCACCTGGTCTAGTTTCCATCTTAGACTATATCACTTGCCCTACCTTTCCTAGAAGTACCAATTTCTATATAAATGAGAACACTTTTGTTGTCATTTCTAAAAGCTTTGTTAAAACTGGTTCCCCCAAATCAACATTTATTGTCCTATTTGATTGGAATATCTAAGGACTGTTCAGGCGTTGGGCACAGTTGGGTCCATGGGTACAAAGACTCACACTGTATGCTGATTCTAGCTATTGGCTCTGCTCCTCTTTCTTTGTTGGAGTCATTCTCATGCAGGTTGTCTCCCTGTGTCAGGAAGGATGGTTTCTGGCAGCCCCAAGTCTACATTTTTATGACTTGCTATCCAACAGGAAGAGAGACCATCTGTCTTCTATATCCATATGTCAAATCTATCTGAAGCTCTCTTCTAGTGGAATTGCTGAGGTCACATGCTTATACCTGCACAACTCATGTTATTCAAGGGAAGGACAACATATGATAAGTCCCCCACCTGTGGCCAGGATGGTGAGACACCTTGACAGACCCATCAGTATCACATGAAGGTTGAAAGTAGGTTTACAGGTACAAGCACCGAAATGACAAAAGGAATGTTCTCAACACAGGTAAGAAAGAAGGGAATTTTGGCCAAGACCAGATTTCGCTACTGCTTTGTCCCTTATTCATGGTAGCATTTAAGCAGCCAGCATTTGCCCAGTAAGTGAAAACAATCATATGGATGTATCTTAAAGAGCTTTTCAGATGAATGTTGCTTTCCAAGTGTGAAATGTTGTTATGAGAAATCTCTGAAACTTGAAGTTAATTTATGCAAAGGGTAGGTGGGGGTTAAAGCAGCAACACACAGCTATTTCCCAAGCTGTCTTTTTCACAGCTTACATCAAAAGACCCCCCCTAACTACCCCCCAAAAGAAAAAAAAAAAACACTCCATCACAGAATAAAGCTCACTACTATTTTCTTTCCCAGCCATATTGCTTCACATCTTTCTGATTTTTTCAGTGAACAGATCATGTGAAAGTATTAATGATTACACAATGCAAGGGGTTAGGAAGGTAAGCGGAGCTCATAATTACCTCATTTACATTCTTTTATTCACTGAAACAGAATTCTTAATGACCTTTATGTGAAATGTAGGGTAATCAGCATGAATGAAACTCTCTGGTGCAGGGTAGCGAAGTGAGCCAAGTCACTGGCTCTCAGAAGAAAATGCCTGATGAATGGTATAACCAAAGAGCCCGGAATGAAGCTCTGGGAGGTCACACTTTAAGAGCCCAAACAAAGATGTTCTATTATACTTTAAGAAATTAGCATTAACCAGGTTGAGATCTAAGAAGCGGGGCTTAATGACCAAAAGAACCAGTTCATTCTTAACTACCTGTCTAATTTTCTGAAGGAGAAATAACTAGCTCTCTTTTTCTCAAAGCCTCCTGGGATAAAGGAAACTAGCTTGTGAATGGAAAGACTCGTTGTGTAGTCCTGGCCTGCGCACGAGCTAGTGGTGAATGTTAAATAAACCACTTCACCTCTCCTCACCGCAATATACCCACTTGGCAAACAAAAGGTACGCACTTCAGAATCACCCATGAGAACCTCCTTAAAACCGCTTCATTGGCATTTTCTAGACCTAGTAGTTCAGCATTTCCTGGGAAACAGTCAAAACTGTGTTTTGAACAGAATCCCTAGGGGATCTTTAAACGACCAGTATGCAAAATGAAAACCTTAAAAGAAAAATCAATTCATGTGAACCAAGAAGCTGTTTATTGGTGAACCATTCTTGACATTCAGAAAAAAAAAAACAAAAACTCAAAATATGGGAAGGATTAAAAAAAAGTGTCCAGGTAGTAAGTGTATCTATGACAGCTTGTATATTAAAAGACAAAATGAAATATGTCAAATACACACAGTCACACCGAATTACAGTGATAGTATGAACCAGCCAGTGTGGCAGACAAGACCATTCCCTACTATTAAGGAACCCTAACACTGGAGGAATCTCCTACTAGAAGCTGTTGTCTGGGTGGTTTAAAAGGGGTAATCATCTATATCAACACTTGAGCCCAGTTTCTGTACCTCTTTTGGTGCTTAGATTCATCAACTTTGCATTCCAGATTTTAACATCACTGAGGGCTTGGATCTCAACCTACCCTTCTGCCAATGTTTCAGTCAGTTCAGTTCAGTTCAGTCACTCAGTCGTGTCTGACTCTTTGTGACCCCATGAATTGCAGCACGCCAGGCCTCCCTGTCCATCACCAACTCCCGGAGTTCACTCAGACTCACGTCCATCCAGTCAGTGATGCCATCCAGCCATCTCATCCTCTGTTGTCCCCTTCTCCTCCTGCCCCCAATCCCTCCCAGCATCAGAGTCTTTTCCAATGAGTCAACTCTTCGCATGAGGTGGCCAAAGTACTGGAGTTTCAGCTTTAGCATCATTCCTTCCAAAGAAATCCCAGGGCTGATCTCCTTCAGAATGGACTGGTTGGATCTCCTTACAGTCCAAGGGACTCTCAAGAGTCTTCTCCAACACCACAGTTCAAAAGCATCAATTCTTCGGCGCTCACTTTTTTTCACAGTCCAACTCTCACATCCATACATGACCACTGGAAAAACCATAGCCTTGACTAGACGGACCTTTGTTGGCAAAGTAATGTCTCTGCTTTTGAATATGCTATCTAAGTTGGTCATAACTTTCCTTCCAAGGAACAAGCGTCTTTTAATTTCATGGCTGCAATCACCATCTGCAGTGATTTTGGCTCAGATAATGAACTCCTTATTGCCAAATTCAGACTTAAATTGAAGAAAGTAGGGAAAACCACTAGACCATTCAGGTCTGACCTCAATCAAACCCCTTATGATTATACAGTGGAAGTGAGAAATAGATTTAAGGGACTAGATCTGATAGATAGAGTGCCTGATGAACTATGGACTGAGGTTCGTGACATTGTACAGGAGACAGGGATCAAGACCATCCCAGTGGAAAAGAAATGCAAAAAAGCAAAATGGCTGTCTGGGGAGGCCTTACAAATAGCCAATGTTTAGGGATTATATAAATGAAGTTACATGATTTCTATACCCTTTCCACCTCTAATATATTAGTTCCATGCTGGAAGATGTGTGTAGTATTGATAGAGGTCCCAGTTCTTCTGGAGATATTCTAAGTTTCATGAACATAATAATTTTTCTTTTTTTAATTTGGCTGGGCTGGGTCTTAGTTGTGGTACACAGGATCTGTAGTTGCAGCATGCAAGATCTAGTTCCCTGAGCGGATTGAACCCAGGCTCCCTGCACTGGGCATGGGGAATCTCAACCAGGAAAGTCCTGTGATGCTGATTTTTAAATGTTGGGAAGTAACTTAAGATCATTTTAAGACACACAAACTGGTGAGGTCCCAAACGTTGTGAGCCAAATTTTATTCTGTGCATCTCTGCAGTAATGATATTCATTAAGAAAACCTATCTTGACTTTTCAATAAATCATCTTTCACAATTAATTTTGTATGCATAACTTTAAGAGCTCTGAGAAGGAGGTTGAGTGTGGCCAATGTCTCAATACCCCTAGCCTCTGTGATTTTAATATCTGAACTGCTTATGGACTAAATTATGAACATGTATTTTCATTGTGGCAAGTGGTACCATCTATGCACAGAGGAAAATGCACCAGTAAGGCATAGTAACTAAAGCAATTAATAGCTCAGTCTTTCTCTTACTAGGTTGGTGTCCTCATTCCAGTTTGAATAGCAAGGTTAAGATCACATTCACTGCATGTCGAATTAGTGTGTTCTCCCCACTAGGACGCTGTTGCAGAATTTCTACTTTATGATAGACTTTATAAAGCTTGTGTAAGTGACTGCTGTATTTCTGTCTTTCCCCTCTGATCATGGTTTCCCTCCTATTTAGCACACCCCATTATACCTGCAGGGGTACATCATTTAACTATACAGTATACATAGACTGATACTCCCTAACTTCCTGTGCCTATCAGGACTACAATCCAATTGCTTTGGTGCCCTGAAGCAGACAGCTATGAGACTGGGAAGCTGAACTTGAAAGAAGTTAGGCTGCGGTCAGGGGATCTGCACAGGGATAGCTTGAAGCACTGGCACAGCCATCAAGCTGCATCCATTCAGTTTTGTCGGATCCTAAGTGGGGCCCAGAGAACTTGGCCGGTTCCTGCCATTGGTTATAGGAAGAAATTCTCTTTCCTTCTTTAATGATTGCAAGACTTCTTTCTTTTCTATTGTTTTATTATGAAAGTATGATGACGCATTTAAAGAGACTTGGAAAATACAAAGCAAAGTTATGTACAGTTCTACTATATATTGCAACTATTTTTTAAGTAGATAAGTCAAGATTTTTAATCTTGGAGTTTCAATATTAAACTCTCAAAAATTAATAGAATGGACAGAAAAATAGAAAGGAAAAAATAGAAAAAAGGAAAAAATAGAAGGAAAAACACTATGAAACAATTCAATATAATTAAGATTTATACCATTTTCAATGGCTAGGTCAAAGATTTCTGTTGGTAAATGTCACATTGCACCTGAAAATATGTGGATTATTTTCAGATATCTTTTGATATTTATTTCTAACATAATTCCACAGTGATAAGAGAACAAACTTTGTACAACTTCAAGACCTTTAGACTATGAAAATTGTGCTCCCTGCCTTATGTCCCTGGATATGTTTCAAGGTCTCCTGGTTTATAGTCTGTGGGAACTTGAAGAAAGTTTGTATCCTGCTGTTGTGTGCAAGACTCTTTTTTGAAGGCAAACACATGCACTCCCCCTCTGCAAAGTAAGTTTATTCTCCAAGTGGGGCAAACATGTATAGTGCCTTTCTTTGGAGCAGGAAGCTCAGCAAAGCTTAAGGTGTTACATTTAGATGCCAAAGAACCCCTCCCCATTACAATGCTGGGGTTTGTGACCCTGCAGACTGTGGGTAATGATATAGGCACATAGATTGTGTCTACTCTTCAGTCCACGTATCTCCAGTATCATGTAGCACAGACTCTCTATGGCCTTGCCTAATTGGCTAACTCTCTCATAAATACCGCTAAAACATGAGCGGTCACTGTTCACATTTGTTTGGGTAAAGCCTACCTCTGTGGCATCCATAGGACTTTGCCCTGAAGTTTTGGGCACCGTAGTCTTCCTGGGATCTTATGTAGCCTCAGCTCTTTCCACTGGTGTCCTGTCTACCACTATTCCACTTCACTGTGGCGATTCCTGCTAGTGTGGCTGCTGAAGCTATCACTGCACCTCCTCCCGTTGCCCCTAAACTCCCTTAAGCTCTGTATCTCACGTGCATGAGTTGCTTCAGTTGTGTCTATTTCTTTTGTGACCCTATGGACAGTAGACTGCCAGGCTCCTCTTTCGTGGGATTTCCCAGGCAAGAATACTGGAGTGGGTTGCCATGCCCTCCTCCAGGGAATCTTCCCAGCGCAGGGATTGAATCTGCATCTCTTACGTCTCCTGCATTGGCAGATGGGTTCTTTATCACTAGCGCCACCCGGGAAGCCCCTCTGTACCTTACCCATCCCCATTCCTAACACATAATAGCTGCCTGGAGATTCTAGACCATTAACATTTCAAGTTGGATTTGTGTCCAAGTGGGGCAAATATTCTTTCCCATTTGTATTACACTTTAAGGGAAAAAAAAAGGTGTCAAACAACTGTTGTTTTGGCCTTGTTGGATTATAGAATTCAGCGAAATAGATCTTTAAGATGCTAAACTATTTCCTCTTAAGGCTTAGGCATGTACTTAGTGTAATGAGTTGCTGGTAGATTTAAGTAGCAGAAGGCTATTGGTTATAAGACCCTGCTCTCCAACCTATAGGTTTGGTATTCCTGTGTCAAGTTTCTTATGCTTAGCTCTGTATTTCCTGGGGCTTAATTTTTCAAAGGATTCTCTCTCAGAGTCTGTACAGATATTCCACTTCCTTTGTACTTACCATTTCTGGCTAAGCATATTGGGGTGTATTCTGAACTCACCCTGTAGAACAGCAGAAAGTCTCAGGAATTGGAGGCATTAGGCACCTTCAAAAATGGGAATGAAGTATAGGTCTGAGCAAAGAAGGATAGGTTTTAAGCCTTTAGAGGAAAGCAGGAGATTCCTCGATGTGCTTTATTTCCTAAGCTACCAGTAACTGCTCTCCCCTTGGCAGTAGAAAAGAGATTTATCCTCAGGAGAAATCAACAAGGAGGTTCACTGACAGTAGGCATAGCAGAAGAAGTAGGCTCCTTAATAGAAACAAAAGGATTAAGTGAATATCTATACAACAGGTCAGGAGAATCTCCTTCCAGCCTGCCACTGCTCGTCCCTTCCTTGTTAGCCCTGGATAAATGATAGCCAGGAACAATATATACCGCCACCTTCAGAAGTACTTGTAGGCTTGTTCCAATTAACTTTTTAAGGGATTACTCTTCAATAAATACAGCCTGTAGTTAACACATATTTCAGGAAAACTCTAACAGGAAAAACAAACCAAAATAACAGAGGAAAAAACTTTGAAGGCATAGAGACACTACGTGTAGCCAAAGGAAAAAGATTCACAGGAAACATTATCATTAGTGCGGTGAGATCATTTATGGCAGCTATGAAGGAAGGAGAGGATGCTATGACGAAAGGAACACAGGCAATAAGTTTTTAGAAAATGATCACAAGAATAAAGGGATGATAACTGTTAGGCTGTATCAAAAGATAGCAAATAAAGGAACAAAAGAAAATAAACGAGAAAGGACATGGAAATCAGAAAGCAATGAAGCAATGTCCACAATTGAAAGGAATTTCAGATAAAGAACAAACAAAACAGCAGGGAGGAAATTTACAAAATAATATTTAAAAATTAAGAATTGAAGAGCATGAGTTGTGGTTTGAAATGAACCACTGAATCATTTAATTCAGCACTTTGGGTTTTAATATGTTCACGCCAAACCACATCATCCAAAAATTTCAAGGAAAAGGGGAAAAACGAAGACACTCAAGCTTTTAAGAGAGACTGGGTATAAAGGTCATTGCCTACAAAAGGTGACTTTTCAATAGCAACAATGAAAGTGAAAGAACAATGGAGAAATGTCTTCGAAATCCAAAAGGAAGTTCTATTCCAACAAGACTGTTAGTGAAAGGGAAATACAGATATTTTTCAGCATGAAAAAATTCTTGAAAATATCCCAAACATGCCTTACTTAAAAATTCTATGAGTGTGTGTGCAATTAAAACTGGGGAGTTAATCAGGTAGGACAAGAGATGAGGTCAAGAAAAGACCGGCTCTACTGTACCTGAAACTAACCCATCATTGTCAATCAACTATACTTCAATTTAAAAAAAAAGAAAAGAAAAATGTATACAATAGGTAACTAATGAGAACAGAGAGTATAGCATAGGAAACTACTTAATGCACTGGGGTGACCCGAATGGAAAAGAAGTCCAAAAGGGAGAGCATACATGTGTATATAAGGCTGAGTCAGTTTGCTGCACAGTAGAGGCTAACCCCACATTGTAAAGCAACTATACGCCAATAAAAATTAATTTAAAAAGAAAAAATTACAACCAAAGAACAAATTTACAACTTGAATTCAAACAAATCTATAAATCGTACCACATTCATATAATTTAACATGAATAAAATGTTTTACTTATGACCAACCTAGATAGCATATTCAAAAGCAGAGACATTACTTTGCCAACAAAGGTCCATCTAGTCAAGGCTATGGTTTTTCCTGTGGTCATGTATGGATGTGAGAGTTGGACTGTGAAGAAGGCTGAGCGCCGAAGAATTGATGCTTTTGAACTGTGGTGTTGGAGAAGACTCTTGAGAGTCCCTTGGACTGCAAGGAGATCCAATCAGTCCATTCTGAAGGAGATCAGCCCTGGGATTTCTTTGGAAGGAATGATGCTAAAGCTGAAACTCCAGTACTTTGGCCACCTCATGCGAAGAGTTGAGTCATTGGAAAAGACTCTGATGCTGGGAGGGATTGGGGGCAAGAGGAGAAGGGGACGACAGAGGATGAAATGGCTGGATGGCATCACTGACTCGATGAACATGAGTCTGAGTGAACTCCAGGAGTTGGTGATGGACAGGGAGGCCTGGCATGCTGTGATTCATAGGGTCGCAAAGAGTCGGACACGACTGAGCGACTGATCTGATCTGATCTGATCTGATGATAAAAAGAAAAAAAAATTAAAATAGACTCAGACTGACATTCAATCCAAGACAGTATTCTGATTTTGACACAAACACCTAAAAACAATTAGTTGAAGAGTATGGTATTTTCTATGAAAATGTCCAAAGTTCTTTACCTTCAACTTTTCTATGAAATTAGTACAATATGAATGCATCATTTCTCTATTGCTTTGTGTTGTTACTGTATTTATAATGAGAATCTATGAAATGCTTATAGAGAAATGACCGATTACATTGAAGAAAAAAAGAAGTGACCTGCTTAAGGTGACAGGGACAGGACTTTCTAAATGGACAGGTGTGCAGCAACCATTCCATAGAGGAAATTAAACAAGAGGGAATTTCTTGTCATTTGCAGAGCAAGATTATTATAAAAATGAAAAATTTAAGAAGGCCAACTAACGAATTATTATTAGGAATCTTAAGGAAATACAGGAAGTGATTAGCTACAGTTTTATTCTGTAAGACACAAAACAGCTGTCTTGAGTTCAAACAAAAATTATTTAAGAAATAAATCCAAGGTGAAATATCATGAAAAAAGCCAGAAAAGTTAAACTATTTAGCAAAGTAACTGTAAATCTGCATGATTAAAACTAAACTCTACTGAAGAAAACAAACCAACACGCTTCAGTCAACAGGAATAGCTATTGATATATATTTAAATATATACTCTGTCTACATATATAGAGTATATATACACGCACACACACACACACACACACATATATATATATGCATGCTCAATGCATGCTCAGTGACTCAGTCGTGTCTGATTCTTTGTGACCCCATGAACTATAGTGCACCAGGCTCCTCTGTCCAGGGGATTTTCCAAATATATATCCTCTTATTGCATAGGAAGAATCAGTATTCAGAAGATTTTAATTCTAGGTTTCATGATTTTAATGGCAAAATTCTGGTTACATATTGGTTATATTGTGAAAGTGATTAAAATTAAATAGAAACAAAAATAAGTGAGAATAACCAAGCAATTTCTTAAAAATAATAATAATCAGAAAGAGCTTACAAATTGCTAGATATTAAAATTCTTATTAAACTGTAATAACAAACATTTGTTAGTGAGACATAAATAGACCAATGGAAAAGAGCAGACCCACACAAACACAAAAATAAAGGGGATTTAGAGAACTGGGCTTCCCTACTGGCTCAGTTGGTAAAGAATCTGCGTGCAATGCAAAAGACCTGGGTTTGATCCCTGTGTTGGGAAGATCCCCTGGAGAAGGGAACAACTATCCCACTTCCGTATTCTTGCCAGGAGAACCCTATAGACAGAGGGGCCATGGGGTCACAAAGAGTCGGTTACCATTGAGTGACTTTGAGAGAGAAGAGCCATATTTCAAAGCAATGGAGAAAGTCAGAATATTGTTTTAGTAGAAGGAAGTCAGAGTTTTCACATTTTTCACCACTAGTTTCCCCAGTTATTAACATTTTATATGTGTATGGTACATTTGTCACAATTAATGAACCAGTATCAATACATTATTATTGAAGTCCACACTTTATTCTGATTTCCTTGGTTTTTACTGAATGCCTCTTCAGTTCTAGGATACCACTATCAATTAGTCACCAGGTCTCTAGACTTGTCTGGTCTGTGATATTTCTCATAATTCATTGATCATAATGTTCTTGACAGTTTTGAAGAGTATTAGCAGATATTTTCCAGAATATCCTTCAAACTGGATTTTTCTGATGATTTTCTCATGATTAGATTGGGTTTACAGACCTTAGGGAGGGGGACCGCAGAGGTAAACTGCCATTCCCATCACAGAAAATTAATGTCCACTCTGTGAACGTGATTCACACTGTTGATAAGGAACTTGAAAGCCTGGTTGGTGGAGTCCCAGCCGGGTTCTCCACTGTGAAGTTACTTCCCCCCATTTTCACTCTGTATTCTTTGCAACAGAGTTATTCTATGCTGCCCATGTTACCCAAGCGTGTTCATTTTGCTCAACGAAACCAGCAAGCTGCCGAGGTTTGCCACAAAGAGGGTTTATTTGTAAGGCAGGCACGAGAGGAGACAGGAGAGCTAGTCTCAGGTCTGCCTCCCCAAAGGCAGGGGGCTTGGGCTATGTACGGGATAATGGATAAACTAGCAGGATGGACCAGAATGTGGGAAGCAGTGATTGGAAAAGGTGCGAATAGCCATTGTTCTGCACAGGCTTCACGAAGCTATGAGCCTCTGCAGGTGCCCACTTGAAGGGTTCTTAGTGTTTTAGTCTTAACCAGCTCAGCTTGAACTAGACCCAGCTTCTCCAAGTTCCTGGAAAATAACTCAGGCCAACATCCTCTTATTTAGGCAGTATTCTGCTTGGAGAAGCCTCTGGTAGCTCAGACGGTAAAAAATCTGCCTGCAATGCAGGAGACCTGGGTTTGATCCTTGGGTCAAGAAGATAGCCTGGAGAAGGCACCCCGCTCCAGTATTCTTGGCTGGAGAATTTCATGGACAGAGGAGCTTGGCAGGCTATAGTCCTTTGGGTCGCAGACAGTTGGACATGACTGAGCAACAAACACTCTCCTCACTTTCCACAAGTCTTAAAAGGAACTTGATTACTGATGGCAGGTGAAATGAGTCTCACCCACAGTTTCTGTCCCCCACTGTCTTCTGATAACTCCTCAGTCCTGATGGAAGAGGGGTGACGGCTGCTCTGGCTACTTCCTGTTGATGACAGTGCGTAGCCCCAGCTAGGGCTTGGGGAACGACACTGCTTAGCACTCATTTGAAAACAAACTCTTGTTTGCATTTAACATTTTGATCCCAATAAACAAATACCATCTATGCACCAGCTGCCAAGAACATTCATAAGCCCAAGATTGATAACTAAACCACAGAGAAAGGATGTACCCTGAGTGGGCACACCAAACACCAGACAAATGAGGGTGAGACCATTCCTATTTCTCCATCCTCAGCGACCAGGGCAGGTTGAGGGAGGGCCCAGGCTTGAAAATGTGGCAAGGAAAGAGCACAGCACCCTCTTAGAGGGTGAAGGAACAAGGTTTGATTGAATCAGCAGCAAGTCATCCTTCTTTTCATTAGGATCAAGCAAAACAGGTTTTTTTGCCTTCTTTCCTGTTGAGCCATAACCTTATATTTTCTCTGCACAGGTTTATTCTGATACAATAACATAAAAGACAATACATAGGGCATTTCACCCCATTTACAAAATAAATCTAGTTGCAAAATTGAGTTGTAATTCAAGGATCCATTTTTAGGCCATTTGTTCGGGAGTCTAAATGATAATGTGCCCACACAGTGTTACCCCCTAAAATACCATCTTTTTCCTTTTTCCACGAATCATAACTGAAAGTCACTCAGTTTTGAAGAACACAGCCTAGAGGACTGCAAGGGGGAATTGAATTAACTTTTCCCATTTTGAAGGGGTTTTGTCTCAGGTATTTGCAACAAAAAGGTCTCTCTCACATGTCCTTGCTATGGGCACCAAAAAGCTCGATCTCCAATAGTCAGTTCTTATCAACTGAGACAATCAGACATAGACGAACAAGATAAAAACAAACAAGACCAAAATTCACAGCCTAGGGCTTCCCTTAGGAGCTGCAACCTTATATTGTTGCCAAAATCCCACCAGGTGGGTGTCCAACCCATGATCTGCACAGAATTGACAGATAATCTAGGCATGAGTGCATTTTTTTTTTTTTTACCATTTACACTAACTTTATTTATTTATATTGGAGTAGAGTTGATTTACAGTATTGTGCTATGTCAGGTTTAGTGCAAAGTGAAATAGTTGTACATATACATATAACTTCTCTTTTTTAGATTGATTCTTTCTCCATGAAGGCCGTTAGAGAGTACTGAATAGAGTTCCCTGTGCTATACAATAGGTCCTTATCAGTTACCTCTATATGGATAGATAGATATAGATATATCAGTTACATATATATAAATATATACATAAATATATCTTATATATAGTAGTGTGTATATGTGTATGTCAATTCCAATCTCCCAATTTATCCCTCCCCTGCCTCCTTACCTCCTGGTAACCATTAGTTTGTTTTATACATATATGACTCCCTTTCTGTTTCATAGATATTTTCATTTGTACCATTTTTCTTAGATTCCACATATAAGTGAATTCATATATTTGTCTTTCTCTTTCTGACTTCACTCAGTATGACAGTCTCTAGGGATGCAAAGATTTTTGGATATCCACAGAAGAATGCATTTCTTTAATGAGGTCACTCATTCAGAAGGCATCTTCCAAAACCCAAACCACCTCTTTGCTGCAAAAGGAAAATAAGCACCCAAGGTTCATGGCATATGGCTGGGGAAATCTGGGTGACAATCCCTGGAACAAAAGCTGACTGGACTTGTCTGCAGTCTTTCAATACCAGCAACGGGCCTGCGATGGCAAAAGATCAGTCAGGACTTACCTCCTGGCTGGTTGGTCAAGTTTGCTACTAAACCAGGCTCCTTCTCCCTGATGTACAGCAAGCCTGAACGCTGAGATGACAAGGTCTGCCGCAAAGAGAGGGTTCATTCACAGGGCAGTCAAGGAGGAGACAGGAGAATTAGTCTCAGATCCACATCCCCAAAGGCAAAAAGAGCTCAAGTTATTTATGGAACAAATAAAGCAGAGTGGTCCATGGTGTGGGAAGCGTGGGGAAAGGTGGCTTGGAAAAGGTGCATTAATCGTCGTTCTGCACAGATGTAACTTAGCTACAAACTTCTGTGCATTCGAAGGATCTTATGATCCATTGTGGGCTCCCCTGGTGGCTCAGATGGTCAAGAATCTGCCTGCAGTGCAGGAGATGCCAGTTCCATCCTTGGGTCAGGAAGATCCCCTGTAGAAGGGAATGGCAACCCACTCCAGTATTCTTGCCTGGGAAATCCCAGACAGAGGAGTCTGGTGGGCTACTGTCCATGGGGTCACAAATAGCTGGACATGAATGAGTGACTAACACACACACACACACACTCACACACACGTTACAACTGTGCCACTCTTCTTGCGCCATCTTGTGGCAGAACTCTTAAGCTTCTTTGTCATCTTTCATTCTTCTAATACACCAGGCTGGCTCCTGGAAACCTCTCTTTAACTTTCCAGAAGGTGGCTCCATAGCTCAAGTTTGTGGTTTCCCCCACCTCTGCCCATAGACCCTGCCCTGTTTTCTAAACTCATTTCCTGTGTCCTGGAGTTCACACTGGCCACCACACTCAGGAGCAAGCACAAGGAGCCAACTAAGACAGCGGAATGTGTTGGTTAAGCACTCAGGGGACTGGGGATGCGTGCAGACCTAGTATGGAGATCCCAGGTGTGGTACTCCCAGAGGCTCATGGATGGAACAATGTCCCTTTATTTATTTATTTATTTTTTTTCATTTCACTGCTCCATCCTGTTTACTTCATGTTCTTTTTTTTTTTTTTTAATTTTATTTTATTTTTAAACTTTACATAATTGTATTAGTTTTGCCAAATATCAAAATGAATCCACCACAGGTATACATGTGTTCCCCATCCTGAACCCTCCTCCCTCCTCCCTCCCCATACCATCCCTCTGGGTCGTCCCAGTGCTCTAGCCCCAAGCATCCAGTATCGTGCATCGAACCTGGACTGGCATCTTGTTTCATACATGATATTTTACATGTTTCAATGCCATTCTCCCAAATCTTCCCACCCTCTCCCTCTCCCACAGAGTCCATAAGACTGTTCTATACCCTCTGATATTCTTATCTGCCTCTTTCCTGATCTCCTCACTTCTCCCAGTCAAGGAGATTCCCTCCGGTACTCTGTGTGCTGCTAGAGAAAAATACTTTTTTTTTTTTTTTTAATTTAGTTACACATCCAAAGGGTATTTGGTTACACATCCACCCTTTCCCATGTGCCAGGAGTCATCCAGTCTGAAAGCCCAGCCAGAGCAGTGTTGCCTTGCGGCGGGTGGGCAGGGGGTGTGGACAGTGCTTGTAAATTTCTTCTTGGTATTTCTCCTACATCCAAACTCTTGTTTGTTTTCTTGTTTTGTTTGTTGCTGTTGTTCCAAAGTTGCTTTGGAATCTCCTGGGAAGGCTGAACTTGTGTAATTTCTCTCTTATTTTTGGCTGTCTACCCAGGTCAGTACCGCAGGTTTTTTCCCAACCACAATAAAGGTAGTGGGGTAGGTTTGCTGTTCCACTGATTCCACAGTCTACACTGACGTCGTCTGTCTATTACCAGTGGAGCACAGGGGTGAGCCTCTTCCTGGGGCCCTTCACGTATGGTGCTGTATTCCGCAACTACTGCAAAGGTGATCTTGCTCCTGGATGAATGTCTAACACTTAGGTGAAAAGGGAAAACCGAAAGGAACAGCCTAGATCACCATAATGCTGTTGCTGCTTTTACTTTCCCCATATATTTTTAAAACCTTTTACTTTGTATTTGCGTGCATGCCCAGTCATGTCCAGCTCTTTGCGAACCTATGGACTTTAGAACACGAGGTTCCTCTGTCCATCGGATTTTCCAGGCAAGTATACTGGAATGGGTTGCCATTTTCTTCTCCAGGGGATCTTCCAGACCCAGGAATGGAAGCCTCGTTTCTTGGATCTCTTTTGTTGGTAGGTGGATTCTTTATCAGATGAGCCCCCGGGGAAGCCTAATTTTATATTAAGGTATAGCCAATTGCCAGGAGAAATATCAATAACCTCAGATATGCAGATGACACACCTTTATGGAGAAAGCAAAGAGAAACTAAAGAGCCTCTTGACAAAGGTGAAAGAGAAGAGTGAAAAAGCTGGCTTGAAACTCAACATTCAAAAAACTAAGATCATGGCATCTGGTCTCATCACTTCATGGCAAATAGATGGGGAAACAGTGGAAACAGTGACAGATTTTCTCTTCTTGGGCTCCTAAATCACTGCAGATGGTGACTGCAGCTATGAAATTAAAAGACACTTGCTCCTTGGAAGAAAAGTTATGACAAACCTAGACAATGTATTAAAAAGCAGATGTTACTTTGCCAACAAAGGTCTGTCTAGTTAAAGTTTTGGTTTTTCCAGTAGTCATTATGGACGTGAGAGTTGGACCATAAGGACGATGAGCACAAAAGAATTGGTGCTTTTGAAAGAAGATGCTTTTGAAATGTGGTGTTGGAGAAGACTCTTGAGAGTCCCTTGAATGGCAAAGAGATGAAACCAGTCAATTCTAAAGGAAATCAGTTTTAAAGGACTGATGCTGAGGCTGAAGCTCATACTTTGGCCACCTGATGCAAAGAGCTGACTCACTAGAAAAGACCCTGATGCTGGGAAAGATTGAAGGCAGGAGGAGAAGGGGACAACAGAGAATGAGATGGTTGGATGGCATCACTGATTCGATGGACATGAGTTTGAGTGAGCTCTGGGAAATTGTGAGGGACAGGGAAACCTGGAGTACTGCAATCCATGGGGTTGCAGAGTCGGACACAACTGAGCGACTGAACAACAATAGCCAATAGACATGTACACACTGCTATATCTAAAATGGATAGCTAACATGGATCTACCATAAAGCACAAGGAATTCTGCTCAATGTTATGTGGCAGCCTGGATGGGAGGGGAGATTGTGAGAGAATGGATACATGTATATACATGGCTGAGATCCTTCACTGTTCACCTCTTTTCTCATATTTTTATTCAGCTATTTCTATCAGTATGGATTCATGGATAATTAGTTTATGCTTGAGTTATAATCCAATAGTATATTATTTATTTTATTGCTCAACTTGCTCCAGCTTTGGGCTTCGGGAGCTCTTCTATTTGGCTTTTGTGTCTTTGTGACATTCCCCTATTACTGTGTGATTTTTGTTCATGTTGTTTGCTTATTTATTTTGAGCACTTCCTTCCTGGTATTGCAACATGCTCCGGGCTAATCTTGTATGTTTCCTTCCCAGTCTTAGAATCAGCCATTTATCTAAAAGCTCTGTCCCTTTTAATGGAAAATGGTATTAGAAAACAAGATCTGGGCCCCAAATTTGCTCTTTGTTACTGGGACACTATTATTTTTAGGCCATGCCGGCTGACAGAGAGGGGAGATGTATGTATATTAAGCTTATATATACATATATATGTATATATATATGGTGGTGGTAGTGGTAAAGAATCCTGGTGCCTGCCAATACAGGAGACATAAGAGACATAGGTTCAATTCCTGGGTCGAGAAGATCCCCTGGAGAAGGGAATGGCAAGCCACTCCAGTATTCTTGCCTGGAAAATCCCATGGACAGAGGGACCTAGCAGGCTACAGTCCATAGGGTCACAAACAGTCAGATATGATGGAAGCAATCAAGCATGCATGTCTTCCAAATATACATATTTATAAATATTTTCATATGCTTTTTCATATGCATTCATCTGTACCTATGTTAAGTTAAACATTAGGTGGCATGAATATCTCCAACAGTAATTCATAAAACCAGATTAGTCCTGTAGCTTCTCTCTTTGCCTATCTGTTGACCTGTAACCTCCAACTCCAACAATAAGAAATCCAGAATCCACCAACCTGGATACACATACTTAACTGTTCAATTACAGTATATATATATATTTTTAGAACTGTAAACCTGTACTCTAATAAAGAAAATAAAGAAATCCAAAAACACAAAACCCCAAACCTTTATCAACTAGAAGACATTGCTATAAACAGTCCTTTTGGTCACCTGTATTATAGCCTCCAACTCTTTGTGACCCCATGGACTGTAGCCGCCAGGCTCCTCTGTCCACGGGATGTCCCAGATACTGGAGTCGGTTGCCAGTTCCTTCTCTAGGGGGTCTTCCTGATCCAGGGATTGAACTTGTGTCTTCTGCATTGCAGGCAGATTCTTTACCACTGAGCCACCAGGGAAGCCCTCCAAAGTTACTTAGGTCAGCCCCTTTCCCTGCCACTCTTAATCAGTACAGCTGTTTCATACAACTGTACTACAGTTAGGTTTTTTTTTTTTTTATCATAATCTGCATTGCCTCCTGGGATTGCTTAATCGTCTAAATTATTATTAAAAATTTTTTGTGTACATGGTTCTTTGTAGAATAAAGTTCAGTGGTTTTGAATAAACACAAAGTGTCATATATTCACCATTAAAGTATTATGTGGAATAATTTCCCTATCTTACAAAAATTTCCTGTGCTTCATTTACTTAACTCTTACCTTACCCTAGGGGCTTCCCTCGTGGATCAGACTGCAAAGAATCCATCTGCAATGCAGGAAACCTGGGTTCGATGGTTCGATCCCTGGGTCGGGAAGACCCCTGGAGAAGGAAATGGCAACCCACTCCGGTATTTTTGCGTGAGAAGTCCAATGGACAGAGGAACCTGGGGGCTACAGTCCATGGGATCAAAAAGAGTCAAACACACCTGAGCGACTAACACTTTCACGTTCAACCTTACCCTAAACTCCTAGCAATGACTATTTTGTTTGCCATTTCAATATTTTTGCTTCTTCCAGATTGTTAAATAAATGGAATCATGCAGTATGTATACTAAACTGACATTTTACTTAGTAATATGCACTTAGGATTTTTTCATATCTTTAAGTTCTTAACATGGATTGATAGTTTACTTCTTTCATCACTGAATAGTATTCCATTATAAAATGTACCACAGTTCATTAATCCATTCACCTATTCAAAGAACTCTTCAGTTCAGTCGCTCAGTCATGTCCGACTCTTTGTGACCCCATGGACTGCAGCACGCCAGGCCTCCCTGTCCATCCCCAACTCCCGGAGCCTACTCAAACTCATGCCCATCCTGTCAGTGATGCCATCCAACCATCTCATCCTCTGTCGTTCCCTTCTCCTCCTGCCTTCAATTTTTCCCAGCATCAGGGTCTTTTCCACTGAGTCGGTTCTTCGCATCAGGTGGTCAAAGTATTGGAGTTTCAGCTTCAGCATCAGTCCTTCCAATGAATATTCAGGACTGAGAACTCTTAGTTTCTGCCAGTTTGGGGAAATTATGGGAAAATGTTGCTATAAACATTCATATGCAGGTTTTTATATGGATAAAAATTTTCAAATCAGTTGGGTAAATATCTAGAAGAGCAGTTGCTGAATTGTATAATAAGATTATGTTTAGTTTTGTAAGAAACTTCTAGTCTTTCTTGGTTCTGTACCAATTTGTATATCCTTCAACAATGAATGAGCATTCCTATTGCTATATACTTGGCAGCAACGGGTATTTTTAGTCCTTTGTGATATGGTATCTCATCGGGGTTTTAATTTGCACTTCTCTAGTGACAAATGATGTTGAACATTTTTCATATACTTATATTTGCCTTCTGTATATCTTTTTTGATGAGATGTCTGTTTAGATTCTCTGTCCCATTTTAAAAATTAGATCATTTAAATTCTTACTGAGTGTTAAATCCACTGTCATGAAGTTTGGTCTTAAATTTTTTTCTAAGAGTTTTGTTGTTTGAGATATTACATTAGGTCCTTGTTTGCTTTTGAGTTAACTGTTATATATGGTGTTAATTGAGTTAATTGTTTGAGTTAATTGTTATATATGGTGTTAGGTAAAGATCCCACTTTCTTCTTTTTCATGTATGTGTTCAGTCTTTCCTAACCATTTGTTGAAAAGATTCTCCTTTGCCAACTGAATAGCCTAGAAACCCTTGCCAAAAATAATTTTATTTTATATGCAAGGATTTATTGCTGCTATATTCTATTTAATTGGTCTATATGTCTATCTTTATGCCTATATCACGTTTTGATTACTATAGCATTGTAAGTGTGAAAGTGAAAGTGTTAGTCGCTCAGTCATGTCTGCCGACTCTTTGCAACCCCATGGACTGTAGCCCACCAGGCTTCTCTGTCCTTGGAATTCTCCAGGCAAGAATACTGGAGTGGGTAGCTGGTCCCTTCTCCAGGGGATCTCCCTGACCCAGGGATTGAACCTGCGCCTCTTATGTCTCCTGCATTAACAGATGGTTCTTTACCAAGAGTACCACTGGGAAGCCCCCAGTTTACATATAAGTACAACCTATTTTTGTATGTTGTTGTATATCTTGCTTCTTTGCTGAATTCATTTCTTACTTCCTACAGTCCTTCTATGGGACTTGGGGGAAATCTTAAGGATTTTTCTACCATGTGCAAAGAAAGATAATTATTCTTCTTCCTTTTAAATTTCAATGACTTCTGTTTCTTCTTCTTGATACTTGTTCTGTCTAGAACTTTCAGTACTATGTTGAATAGAAGAGATATAAGTAGACTTCTTTACTTTGTTACTTTCCTTAGAGGAAAACATTCAATTTTCACCATTAAGTGTGATGTTCACTGTGAGTTTTTCATATATGGCTTTTATGTTGAAGTAGTTTCCTTCTATTTCTAGTTTGAGTCTTTTTATCATAAAAATGTGTTGAATTTTGTCAAATGCTTTTTCTGCATTAATTGAGATGATCATTTTTCTTCTTTCTTTTGATGTGGTGTATTATATTAATCAGTTTTTGTATGTTGAACTATTCTTGCATTTCAGAAATTAATCTCACTTGGTCATGGTACATAACATTTTTAATACCCTTCTGAATTCTGTTTGTAAGTATTTTGTTGAGGATTTTTGCATCAGTGTTCATAATGGATATTTGTCTGTAGTTTTCTTATTGGCTTCATTGGTGGCTCAGTTGGTAAAGAATCTGCCTGCAATGTGGGAGACCCAGGTTCAATCCCTGGGTTGGGAAAATCCCCTGGAGAAGGAAATGGCAGCCCAATCCAGTACTCTTGCCTGGAGAATTCCAGGCTACAGTCCACGGGGTCACGAAGAGTCAGACTCAACTGAGTGACTAACACTTTCACTTTCTTTCTTCTCTAATAGTGTATTGGGCTTTGGTGTCAGAAGAAAACTGGCCTCAAGGAATGAGTTATAAAGTGGTCCCTCCTCCTTAATGTTTTAGAAAAGTTTAAGAAGAATTTGGCATTAATTCTTCTTTAAATGTTTGGTAGGTTTGCCAGTGAAGTCATCAAGTTTAGCACTTCACTTTGTTGGGAGATTTTTGATTACTGATTCAACTCTCATACTACTTATAGGTTATAACATTGTGATTTATAATAAGAAGTATGTATTTGGTCTTTGTTCATGTTCCTGGCACAGAACTCCTAAAACCCTTGGAATTTCCTAAGTGAGAAGAAGAATAAAGGTATCTTGTTATGTTAACGAGTTGACTCTGGGAAAAGCTGCTAGATATCTAAAAGTTGGGTGCTGGTTGCTTGGTGAAACATCCCTGTGATTAGAGGGTTGGAAAATTTCATCTTACCTCTCAACATCTAGGTGGGTGCTGAGACTGGGGATTGAGTTCAGTCACCAGTGACCAATGATTTAATCAATCATGCTTATGTATGGAGCCTCCAAAAACCCTCAGGAGGACAGGGTTCTAAGAGCTTCCAGGCTGGTGAACACATGAAGATTCAGGCAGAATGATATGCTTAAAGACCAAGGAAGCTCCACACACCTTCCCAATAACTTGCCCTAAACATCTCTTTCATCTAGATGTTTATCTGTAGCCTTTGTCATATCCTTTTATAATAAATTGGAAACAATAATTATACTGTTTTCCTGAGTTCTGTGAGCAACTTTAGCAAATTAATCAAACCCAGATTTGGGGTTGGGTGATCACTGAAATCTCTGATCTACAGCCTGAAGCACAGCAGACAACCAGGACTGGGACTGAGATTGGCATCTGAAGTTAGGAGGGCAGTCTTGTCGGACTGACCCTTTAGCTTGTAAGATCTAACACTGTCTTCAGATAGGGTCAGAAGTAATTGCTTGGTGGTGTGGAGGTACACACACACAGAGAAACGCACACACACACACACACACTCACTGGATAGGTCAATTCAAATTTTCTATTCTTCCTGACTTCTTGGTAGGTTTTGTGTTTCTTGGAATTTTCCCACTTGATCTGCTAACCAATTTGTGGACTTATAACCATTCATAGTATTCACTTATGACCATTTTCAATTCTGTAGAATTGGAAGTAATGCCCCCACTTTCATTTCTGATTTTAATAATTTGAGCTGTTCTCTTCCTTTCTTAGACCATCTAACTCAAGTTTTACCAAAATTTGAAGAACAAGCTTTTGTTTCCAGCTATCTTTTAGATCCGTAAAGATTAATAAAATCAAAAGATTTTACCTTCATTTATTATTTTCTGGCAACATTTTCTTTCTTTAGATCCATGTCTCTGACTTATATCATTTATCTTATGCCTAAATAATTTCTTTTATTATTTCTTGCACAGAGTTCTGCTAGTATTGAATTTCCCTCACATTTGTGTTTGATTAATTACTTCTCTTTCACTTCTGAAAGACAATTTTATTGTATACAGAATAATTTTAGGTTGGTGGTTTATTCTTTTAATATTTAAAATATTTTGCTACACTCAATTTTTGCCTGCATGGTCTGTTAAGAAGTACACAACATTTCTGGCCGCCTTCTTCTATAAGTAAAGGTGTCTTTCTACTCAAGCAGCTTTCAACATTTTGTGTCTTTTTGACTTTCTGAAATTTGGATATGATATGCTTAGGGATGTGAGTGACGTGTGTTTACATGCTTATATTTATTCTATGCAATTTTCTTTGAACTTCCTGGGTCTATGGTTTTTGTGCCTGTCATTAATTTTGGAAGTTTCTCTATTTTTTTTCTGTTCCATCTTCTCTTTCTTCTGCTTCTTGAATTCTTATTGGGCTTCCCTGGTGGTTCGGATGGTAAAGAATCTGCCTGCAATGCAGGAGACCTGGATTCCTGGAGAATGGAATGGCTACCTACCTATTCCATTTATTAAACTAATAGGGATGTTATTAGTTTTTGAAGTTAATGTAAGAGCCTTACTATATTCTCTTACTCTACTTTGTAAGTTATCTTGGATATTTAGAGATTAGAATACTATCCATTACAAATGATAATTCAGTTTCTTTCCTTCTTTACACAATTTGCTTTTGTCTTATTGAATCATATACGATTTCCAGCATTATACTGGAGAGACGTGAATAGATAACAGTAGTAGGTATCCCTGACCTTTCCTAACCTTGGCAGAAATGCTTCAACTTTTTTTCAAAATGTAATACAGTGCTTGTGGCAAGTATTGGTGGAGTCACTTTAAAAAATAAGTATGCTTTTATTTTCCTAATTTTTAGAAACGTTTGTTATGAATAGGTTTTTAATTTTTTAAAAAAACTTTTGGCCATGCCATACAGCATGTGAAATCTTAGTTCTTTCATGAGGGATTGAACCCAAACCCCCTGCATTAGAAGTACAAGGTCTTAATCACCAGATTGCCAAGGAAGTCCGGGTGTTGAGTTTTATAAAATTAATTAATCCGTGCAATATAATCTTCTGATTTTTTTCTTTAATCTTTATTGTGATACACTAAAAAAATGTATTTTGAAAGCTATAGGCAACACAGCTATAAGCCAATGACAGTATGTGAAAATCAATGACTGCCTCTCTCTAAGTAGTCATACTTAAGCTCCATTAGTTGATACCATCCGATAGTATTTTCTATGTAATGTAACCACGAGGGGAAGTCTAGTGTTAAGGTCGTTGTTCAGAGCAGGTGAACTGAATAGAATGGACTCTGTAATGAGTGAGCTCTACAACTCCTTGTAGTTGGAAAACCCTGCCTTTTTTTGGTTTGTTTTTGTAGCCTTTCTCTACTTTCAAATATAGGTTGAAGTGAGGAATAATTTTCTTGAGTCATGGGATCAAACAAAGCAATTTGGAACAAATTGCATTCAGTTTATACTTTCATATTAAACTTCTGAACTGTGGACTGCTATGAACTGAGCTGCATGGCTGAGTCCCAGGAAGCCACATGCATTTAGATGCAAGTACAGGCCTCCTGTTCACCTAACCTGCTGGGTCCCATTTGTAGATGACGATCCTCATTCCTCACATTCACTCTGTAAACTTCTTTATCATCCTTGAGGTGGGTTTTTCCTGAACACTGGAGGCTGAGATGACTGAGCAGATGCAATAGCTGCCCTGTGAAAGCTTACCTGCTTGGTAGGTCTGCTTTGCTCACAGGGAGAGGAACATGGATGGATTCTGTCTCACTGTGGGGAGTCTGTGGGCTCTTGCCAGCTATAGCCCTGCCTTTACAATGAAAATAAGCCCAACAAAGAGCATGCTAGGATGAGCAGCTTGGTGCACAGGTTTGTTGGCTCCCTTCATCAAAATGTAACTGACTTTCATTTGGTTTTCATTCTGCCTACAAGCAGGACAGGCAGGACTCACTGCCTGCCAAAGAGCCACATACCGCCCCTGTGAAGCAACTTTATCAGAGAGGCACACTGGCTGGGACCTTTCAAATCAGCCTGCGGAAGGGAAAGAAGAGTCAGTGATTAATCCACCTCAGCCTTACACCGGTCTCCCAGCCACCAGCCCCATGTCACTCACATGCATACCAAACACCCGTGTCCCTGGTCTATTGAAAGACAATTGTACATGGTCTAAAGTTGCTACAAAAAGCTCCCTGGCCTTCTACTCCATGTATTCCCTCCATGTATACCAGCCAAGGGGCAGAAGAGGGAACAGATGACATAGAGTTATTTATTTGTTTATATACTTATTTGTTTGAAAATTTTGTATAGTTTTGGTCAATGAGATGTGAGGGTTTTTTAAATCATTATTGGGGTATAATTGCTGTTCAATGTAGTGTTAGTTTCTACTGTACGATGAAGTGAATCAACTATGTGTATATATACCTCTTCCTTCTTGGACTTGCCTCCCACCCCTCTTTTTATACCATTCATGGGGTTCTCAAGGCAAGAATACTGAAGTGGCTTGCCATTCCCTTCTCCAGTGGACCATGTTTTGTCAGAATTCTCCACCATGGCCCATCCATCTTGGGTGGCCCTACACAGCATGGCTCATAGTTTCATTGAGTTAGACAAGGCTGTGGTCCATGTGATCAGCTTGGTTAGTTTTCTGTGATTGTGGTTTTCATTCTGTCTGCCATCTAACTGAAAGAAGATCCAACTAGTCAATCCTAAAGGAAATCAGTCCTGAATATTCATTGGAAGGACTGATACTGAAGCTGAAGCTCCAATACTTGGTCACCTGATGCAAAGATCTGACTCACTAGAAAAGACTCTGATTCTGGGAAAGATTGAAAGTGGGAGGAGAAGGGGACGACAAAGGATGAGACGGTTGGATGGCATCACCAACTCGATGGACATGAGTCTGAGCAAGCTCTGGGAGTTGGTGATGGACAGGGAAGCCTGGTGTGCTGCTGTCCATGGGATTGCAAAGAGTCAGACATGACAAAGCAACTGACCTGACCTGAACTCAATCCACCCCTCTAGATCATCACAGGGCACAGAACTGAGCTCCCTGTGCTATATGGCAGCTTCCCCACTAGCTGTTTTACACATGGCCGTGCACATACATCAATTCCAGTCTCCCAGTTCATCCCCCACCCCATGTCCATGTCCAGTCTCTACGTCTGCATCTCTATGGCTGCCTTGCAAGTAGCTCATCTGTATGATTTTTCTAGATTCCACATATATGTATTAATATATGATATTTGTTTTTCTCAATGAGATGGAAGTTTAATGTCAGTGGGATTTTTTTTTTTAACACTAGTTTGTTAACTGTTTCATGCATAGGACCTAGAATAGTGTGTGGCACATAGTAAGTCTCCATAGACATTGCTTGAATGGAGAATGAATAAAATAATATTTCTTCCACAGTATCTAGCGTTAATCAAATACTTTTCCAAGAGAATTATGTAAATAAGGGCTAATTTATGATATCTGATTGTGTCTTATCCTATGTCTGTGCTAGAGACTCATTTAGTAGTATCATAATTTAATCTAGGCATTTCGTAGCTGGTGCTGCTCCAAATTTATAAAACTGAAGTGGGATGAAGACATGGATAGTTGTGAAGGACACAGTATTTAAGTTGTACTTAATTCTCTTCCTTTTCCACACTATTTCCCTACAGCCCTAAATCCAGAAATACCTCTAAAGCCAGAATTCTCAAGGCATGTTAGTTTTGGGTCCAGTTGGCCTGAGGACCTTGGAAAAGAAGGTTGGATTATCCTTAAGCAAAGAGAAACCTAATGGAATTAGATGTATTCCAGATTTAATTTATCAGAGAGGTTCTTGGGTCATAATTTGCTCAAGATTTAGGATTGTTATATAGTAACTACTGCAAACATTTAGGGGATTAAATTTCCCTAAAAAAAAAATGCATCCATCAGCCTGTCAATTGATCAGATTCATAATTTTGTGAGAAAGTAAAAGGAACTGGCATTGTTTTGCCCCCTTGCTGGGATCCTTCAGAAAGGTAAACTACACACAGTGAGTGGTAAGCATGATATATAAAAATGTTTGTTTCCCAAATCTCAGAAAATGGTTTTGTTTCCATGTTAAGTATGTGTGCCTATCTTTGCATATATGGGCAGTCAGTGTATATGTGTCTGTATGCATGGAACGGGAGTGTGTGCAATATGTGTGTGTATGTGCAAATATTCACTCGTTTATACATTCAGCAATTAACTTCCTATGTTCTACCTCACATCTTTTCAATGGAGCACTGAGTACGTGTGGACCCAGTATTTCTCATTCTCTTAAATTGGTCCCATTGTCATCATAATGAGCTGTAGTTACTGCTCTTATTTTGCTCTAAATATCTTAAAGCAGGCAAGCTTGACTCAGACCAAAATGTTGTTGCAGAAAATAAAATTATAGGAAAGCACTTAGAATGTAATCTGCAGTTTTGAGTTGCAAGTTTGGTTTCTCGTGGCTCTGGGAAAGCAAGACTGTTTTGCTTGGCTTTGCGGTCTCCACGTGACTTACTGCTATGGCGGAAAAAAAGGTGCCACAGAGACAAACAGGACTCAAGTGACGTCAGCTGAGGGCCACCAGGAAAGAGAGTCACTTCTGAAAGTACTGCAGCTCATAAGCTTTCACTTCATGCTAGAATTTCTTCTGCCAGAGTTTTAGTTTTTAAGTTGATTTATCACTGCCCCTATTAAGACATAATCTAGAAAGAGTAAGATTTTAAGCTGCTATAAATTAATATCTTAATGTGATTTCTTTATTAAAATCTTCCCCGGAGACAGTTCACTGTATAGGGCTTGGCAGGGAAAAGAAGGGGGCATTCCATAGAACAATGCTCTGTGCTGGGGTCTATTTGGCCAAAATTGACTCAGGCAGGAGAGAGGGAGGGTGGAGAGAAGAGACGGAATGAAATGAGGAAAGAGTGGTATTTGCTTTGATACAAAATAAAGCTTACTAGCTATATGGGGATCATATTTCTTGTTTTTACAATCTTGAGCCCACGAACAGCATGGTAAACGTAATTAAATCATACAATTTGTAATTATAATATTATACTAACAGAATCAGAAGGTACCGTATGTTAAGTAGCAGATGAAGAAAATTCACAGTCCTTTAAGTCTTCATATTAAAGTGACTACAGATTGCTAGGTGAGAATTTATATTTTTTGGAATGTTTTAAGGTTATTGGAGATATATGAAAGGCAAATATAAAAGTCCCTTCTGTGTGTCAAATGAAAGAGACTCTGGAGGACAAAACTGGGCTCATTAGAAATTACATTTTATTTTAAAATGAGAATGCCAGTTTGTTGATTGACAAGCTTCAATGTAACTTCCAAAATACAAGATATGTGAACATCGGCTTGTCTGCTCATTGTAAGGTAGTCAGAGGAAGTAAATGACCTGGGTGTGAAAGAATGGGTCTTCCAGACCCAGGACCTGGTATGAGCCGACTCTGGCAGGGACCAGCCTGTAACCTGGCACATTTCCTGGCCTCTCTAAACCTCAGACAGTGTATTGAACATTCCTACAAAATGGAGGGAATAACAGTTATCTTACAGTAGTCTTCTGATATTGTGTAAAGAGAATAGTGCAATCTTGATACAGTATAGTTGCTCAGTAAATGGAGGTTTTTATCTTTACTTTTGTGATTCAAGTAGATGATGACCTCTGTCTTTAACAGCCCAATATGCCTGTCAGACTGACAAGATCCTTTTCCCCTGAAACAGTGTTTGGACAGAAACTTAATGAGATTTAATGGGTTCATAACTAGTGGATTTCCACCTTTAAATTTTGGCACTCCTCAGATTCATGCACTTGGTTTCATGTTTGCTGTTGAAGGTTAAAGAACTCTGGAAAAATGATAGCAACAGCCAGAGTTAGGGTTTGTTTTGCTACGAAGAGCCACTGGATGCCTGCACCCTTGTATGCTGCCCAGATTTCATGGTCTACTCTCAGCTCCCAGGAATTGCAGCTTGTCATTGCCCTACTTTGACTGAAATCATGGAGAAATTTTAATGCTAACTAAACTTCTAAGAGATGCATTACTGTGAATGTCAGTGCATTAGTGCCTTAGGGGGGATGGGTATGAAAATCTTTCCAAGAACTTGAGTGTCCATGTATTTTATTAGGGGCATTTCCCCCCATGAAATCTATGTACTTTGTAGGCTATGAGTTGATTGGATACAAAGATATCTGAGCAATGGGAAGTCAATTGTCCAGAGGACTGTTTCATCCTGCTTTCAGCACGCCTTGAAGAGATAAATGTCTTCACAGTGAAACAGGGGATTTTGTAGTGACTTCTAATCAATTCATAGTCATGGCACCCCCTTGCATCAGAATCCATTGTCACAATAATGCTGTAGAGCCAACTACCCCAGAACTCAGCAGATGACAGCCATATTTATGTAGCTCACAGGTCTTTGGATCACTGCTCTAGCTGTCTTACCTGGGGGTTCTGATTTGAGCTGAGTCCACTCTCTCATTTGGTTGTCAGTTGTGGGTGAGCTGAGGTCACAAAGGTGACCATGGATCTCTTATCTCCAGCAGTAAGGATGGAATATGTTCTCATGGAGGCATCATGGGGGAAACTGGCCGATTTCAAGCTTTACTTAGGCTGTATTTGCAAATCCACTGGCTAAGACAAAACACATGGCCAAGACCAGAGTTAAGAGTGGAAGAGCAGTGAAAGTCACATGGCAGGGACAATTGATTTGGGAGGTATGAAGAATTGGGACTATAGATGCAATCAATCAGTCACTCTGCTAAGAGTCTCGCTTTGCCGCACACCTGTCGCTAACCTTGACTTTGTGATGTTCCTAACCTTTTCATGCTATTGATTGACAATCTGTTTATTAATAGAATAAGAACATTTATAGAATATAAGCATTTTTCTGATTAAAAGTAATACAAGTTTATTATAGAAATTTACAAAAATTAAAAACATCTCACCACCTGGAGATAATCATGATTAACTTTTTAACATGAATCCTTTCAGACTATTCTGTGTACTTTAAAAAAAAATGTGTTATATGCTGTGAAAACTGAAAAATACAGAAAGCAATACCATCCAGGAAATAATAATTCTCCATAATTCCAACTCCAGGAAATAAATTGCTGAGATTATATGGATGTATATATTTGTAATATATTTATACATATACTATCATACTACATGTATAATTAATATCCTTTTTCTTAAAATGCTACATCAACAGTGTTTTTCCATCTAAATTTCTTCAAAACATTTAATGATTATATTGAATTGAATTATTTGGATATACTCTAATGTACCTAACTGTTCATCTACTATTGTATATGAAGTTGTGGTCCGCCATTAATCCTGCCACTCAACCGTTTTTAAGCTACCAGCTGGTACAAAGCCTTGTTCTTGGCAATGACAATTATAACCTTGTTAGACAGGTTTTATCCTACAATGTATTTTTTCTTTAAATTGGAAGATAATTATTTTATAATGTGTTGATTTCTGCTGTACAGATCAGATCAGATCAGTCCCTCAGTCATGTCTGACTCTTTGAAACCCCATGAATCGCAGCACACCAGGCCTCCCTGTCCATCACCAACTCCCGGAGTTCACTCAGACTCACGTCCATCGAATCAGTAATGCCATCCAGCCATTTCATCCTCTGTCGTCCCCTTCTCCTCTTGCCCTCAATCCCTCCCAGCATCACAGTCTTTTCCAATGAGTCAACTCTTGGCATGAGGTGGCCAAAGTACTGGAGTTTCAGCTTTAGCATCATTCCTTCCAAAGAAATCCCAGGGCTGATCTCCTTCAGAATGGACTGGTTGGATCTCCTTGCAGTCCAAGGGACTCTCAAGAGTCTTCTCCAACACCACAGTTCAAAAGCATCAATTCTTCAGCGCTCAGCCTTCCTCACAGTCCAACTCTCACATCCATACATGACCACTGGAAAAACCTTAGCCTTGACTAGATGAACCTTTGTTGGCAAAGTAATGTCTCTGCTTTTGAATATGCTATCTAGGTTGGTCATAACTTTCCTTCCAAGGAGTAAGCGTCTTTTAATTTCATGGCTGCAGTCACCATCTGCAGCTGTACAAGCATGAATCAACTATAAGTGTATATATATATATCCCCTCCCTCTTGAGCCTCCCTCCCATTTCCCGGTGTTTTCTTAAATAAGGTTTTAATTGACATTTTATGATATATCCTTCACATTTAGTTACTTTTGGGATAAATTCCTAAAAGCATATTATTAGGTTAAAAGATATGACTATTTTTCCTGCTCTTTATACACGCTGTTCAATCGTATTCTTAAAAGGCCTACATTAGTTTACGCATGTGTTTTGTGAATTAAAATGTTTATTTATCTCTCTGGACCTCAACAAACATTGTATATCTAAGTTTTTAAAGTAAATTCTTTCTTTGAATGTATACTTTTGATTAATAGTTTAATATTTTCACATATGTATGTGCTCCTTTATTCTCTCTTCTTAACTGTTTTAGTGATTTCTCATTGACTCATACGGGCTTTTCTATATCAAGGGTGTTAAGCTTTTTATGCCATACATGTTCCAAATGTTTTCTTCTTTTATTACTGGTTGTTTATGGTTTTGATATTAAGTTTAAAATGTTATTTAGTCAAGTATATTGATTGCTTCTTTTGAGGTCTTTCTCATGAGTTTTAAGTATGGAAATTTTTCCCATATCATGGATTGGGCAGTTATTCATTTATATTTTCTTCCAATTTACTGCTTTTTTAATGGGAGTCTTTAATTCATCTAGAATTTTATTTTGATGTTTAGTTTTACAGGAAGATCTACATCGATCTTTTTTCCTTGTAAACCTCGCCTATTTTCCCAGCACCATTTATTGAATAATTGACCACTTCACCTTTCATTTGTGATGCTCCCATGGTCACATACTCACCATGAACCTACATTCAAGTGTCTGCCTGGAGGCTCTGTTTTTTGGCTCTGTTTTTTTTAACTCTTATTGGATATTTAGTACCAGTACAGAATTGCTACATATAATTTACTTTCAGAATGAAGTCATACAGAGGAAAGAAAAACATGGCTTCTGGGTTTTTTATTTTTTAAGAAACTTTTAATTTTATATTGGCGTATAGCCAATTCACAATGTTGTGATAATTTCAGGTGAACAGCAAAGGGATTCAGCCACACATATATATGTATCCATTTCCCCCCAAACTCCCCTCCCATCCAGGCTGCCACATAACATTGAGCAGAGTTCCCTGTGCTCTACAGTAGATCCTTGTTGGTTATCCATCTTAAATATAGCAGGGTGTACATGTCCATCCCAAACTCCCTATCTCTTCCCCCTATTCTGCCACCCCTACCCACCCCAGCAACCATAAATTTGATCTCTACATCTGTGACTCTCTCTTGTAAAGAAGCTCATTTGTATCAATCTTAGATTCCACATATAAGGGATATCGTATTTCTTTTTCTCTGACTTCACTGCACTCAGTATGACAGTCTCTAAGTCCATCCATGGTGCTGCAAGTGGCATTATTATTAAAAATAAATAAATCTGGGCATAGATCCTTATTCTACACTTGACTGATAATATAAACTTGAAAAGGCCATTCAATCTTTCAGAACCCCAGTTTCCTCATCCACAATGCAGTGACAATACTATCCTCTTGATGTGTGGTTGTGTGAAGTCAGAGATATAATACATGTACAAAGAGTTTGTGAAACATAAAATGAATCACTAATATTGACTTATACAGTTATTATATAGATATAACCTGGGCTCTGATTTTATTATGAAACCCTATTAGACCTGGTTGGCTTTCAGTTCAGTTTGATCACTCAGTCGTGTCAGACTCTTTGCAACCCCATGGACTGCAGCATGCCAGGCCTCCCTGTCCATCACCAGCAAACTCATGTTCATTGAGTTGGTGACGCCATCCAACCATCTCTTCCTTTGTTGTCCCCTTCTCCTCCTGCCTTCAATCTTTCCCAGCATCAGGGTCTTTTCAGATGAGTCAGTTTTTCACATTAGGTGGCCAAAGGATTGGAGTTTCAGCTTCAGCATCAGTCCTTCCAATGATTTTTCAGGATTGATTTCCTATAGGATTAACTGATTGGATCTCCTTGCTGTCTCAAGGACTCTCAAGAGTCTTCTCCAACACCACAGTTCAAAAGCATCAATTCTTCAGCACTCAACTTCCTTTATAGTCCAACTCTCACATCCATACATGACTACTGGAAAAACTATAGTTTGACTAGATGGACCTTTGTTCGCAAAGTAATTTCTCTTTTTAGTATGCTAAGTTGGTTATAACTTTTCTTCTAAGGAGCAAGCATCTTTTAATTTCATGGCTGAAGTCACCATCTGCAGTGATTTTGGAGACCCCCAAAATAAAGTCTGGCACAGTTTCCACTGTTTATCCACTATTTGCCTTGAAGTGATGGGACCAGACGCCATGATCTTTGTTTTCTGAATGTTGAGATTTAAGCCAACTTTTTCACTCTCCTCTTTCACTTTCATCAAGAGGCTCTTTAGTTCTTCACTTTCTGCCATAAGGGTGGTGTCATCTGCATATCTGAGGTTATTGATATTTCTCCCAACAATCTTGATTCCAACTTGTCTTCTTCCAGCCCAGCGTTTCTCATGATGTACTCTGCATAAAAGTTAAATAAGCAGGGTGACAATATATAGCCTTGATGTACTCCTTTTCCTATTTGGAACCAGTCTGTTGTTCCATGTCCAGTTCTAACTGATATTTCTCAACCTGCATACAGGTTTCTCAAGAGGCAGGTCAAGTGGTCTGGTATTCCCATCTTTTCACAATTTTCCACAGTTTATTGTGATCCACACAGTCAAAGGCTTTAGCATAGTCAGTAAAGGCTGGGATAGATGTTTTTTTGGAACTCTCTTGATTTTTCAATGATCCAGCAGATGTTGGCAATTTGATCTCTGGTTCTTCTGTCTTTTATAAATCCAGCATGAACATCTGGAAGTTCATGGTTCACGTATTGTTGAAGCCTGGCTTGGAGAATTTTGAGCGTTACTTTGCTAGTGTATGAGATAAGTGCAATTGTGTGGTAGTTTGAACATTATTTGGCATTGCCTTTCTAGGTATCGGAATGAAAACTGAACTTTTCCAATGCTGTGGCTACTGCTGAGCTTCTAAATTTGCTGGTATATTGAGTGCAGTACTTTCACAGCATCATCTTTCAGGATTTGAAATAGCTCAACTGGAATTCCATCACCTCCACTAGCTTTGTTCGTAGTGATGCTTCCTAAGGCCCACTTGACTTCACATTCCAGGATGTCTGGCTCTAGGTGAGTGCTCACACCATCGTGATTATCTGGGTCATGAAGATCTTTTTTGTACAGTTCTTCCATCTATTCTTGCCACCTCTTCTTAATATCTTCTGCTTCTGTCAGGTCCGTAACATTTCTGTCCTTTATTGAGCCCATCTTTGCATGAAATGTTTCCTTGGTATCTCTAATTTTCTTGAAGAGATCTCTAGTCTTTCCCATTCTGTTGTTTTCCTCTATTTCTTTGCATTGATCGCTGAGGAAGGCTTTCTTATCTCTCCTTGCTATTCTTTGGAACTCTCCATTCAAATGGGTATATCTTTCCTTTTCTCCTTTGCTTTTGGCTTCTCTTCTTTTCACAGCTATTTGTAAGGCCTCCTCAGACAGCCATTTTGCTTTTTTGCATTTCTTTCACTTGAGGATGGTCTTGCTCCCTGTCTCCTGCACAATGTCACAAACTTCTGTCCATAGTTCATCAGGTACTCTATCAGATCTAGGCCCTTAAATCTATTTCTCACTTCCACTGTATAATCATAAGGGATTTAAGTCATACCTGAATGTTGTAGTGCTTCTCCCTACTTTCTTCAATTGAAGTCTGAATTTGGCAATAACAAGTTCATGAACTGAGCCACAGTCAGCTCCTGGTCTTGTTTTTGGTGACTGTATAGAGCCTCTCCATTTTTGGTTGCGAAGAATATAATCAATCTGATTTCGGTGTTGACCATCTGGTGATGTCCATGTGTAGAGTCTTCTCTTGTGTTGTTGGAAGAGGGTATTTGCTATGACCAGTGTATTCTCTTGGCAGAACTCTATTAGCCTTTGCCCTGCTTCATTCCGTACTCCAAGGCCAAATTTGCCTGTTACTCCAGGTGTTTCTTGACTTCTTACTTTTGCATTCCAGTCCCCTATAATGAAAAGGACATCTTTTTTGGGTGTTGTTCTAGATGGTCTTGTAGGTCTTCATAGAACTGCTCAACTTCAGCTTCTTCAGCATTACTGGTTGGGGCATAGTCTTGGATTACCGTGATATTGAATGGTTTGCCTTGTAAATGAGCATTCTGTTGTTTTCGAGATTGCATCCAAATACTGCATTTTGGACTCTTTTGTTGACTGATGGCTATACCATTTCTTCTCAGGGATTCTTGCCCACAGTAGTAGATACAATGGTCATCTGAGTTAAATTCACCCATTCCAGTCCATTTTAGTTCACTGATTCCTAAAATGTTGACGGTCACTCTTGCCATCTCCTGTTTGATCACTTCCAATTCGCCTTGATTCATCGACCTAACATTCCAGGTTCCTGTGCAATATTGCTCTTTACAGCATCGGACCTTACTTCCATCACCCGTCACATACACAGATGAGTGTTGTTTTTGCTTTGGCCCCATCTCTTCATTCTTTCTGGAGTTATTTCTCCACTGATCTCCACTAGCATATTGGGCACCTACTGACCTGGGGAGTTCATCTTTCAGTGTCCTATCTTTTTGCCTTTTCATACTGTTCATGGGGTTCTCAAGGTAGGAACACTGAAGTGGTTTGCCATTCCCTTCTCCAGTGGACCACATTCTGTCAGATCTCTCCACCATGACCCATCCATCTTGGGTGGCCCTATACAGTGTGGCTCATAGTTTCATTGAGTTAGACAAGACTGTGGTCCATGTGATTAGATTGGTTAGTTTTCTGTGACTGTGGTTTTCAGTCTGTCTATCCTCTGTTGGAGAAGGATAAGAGACTTATGAAAACTTCTTGAGATTGATTGACTGATGGTGGTTTTATGCTTACATAAATCCAGATAAAGAAAAGTGAAAAAAGTAAATGACTGGGCTCTATTGCGCCATAAAGTAGAATCCAATGTCAATGGCACCCCACTCCAGTACTCTTGCCTGGAAAATCCCATGGATGGAGGAGCCTGGTAGGCTGCAGTCCATGGGGTCGCTAAGAGTCGGACACGACTGAGAGACTTCACTTTCACTTTTCACTTTCATGCTTTGGAGAAGGAAATGGCAACCCACTCCAGTGTTCTTGCCTGGAGAATCCCAGGGATGTGGGAGCCTGGTGGACTGCCGTCTATGGGGTCGCACAGAGTCAGACATGACTGAAGTGACTTAGCAGCAGTAGCAGCAAATCCAGATTTAAAAAAGTGAAAAAAGTAAATGACTGGGCTCTATTGCACTATAAAGTAGAACCCAATGCCACCTTTTGAAGAGTATTTCCCATTTTTGCTCTATGTAACTGGAAATCCTTGTTGAGAATACCAAGCAGCGTGGGTATTAATGAATGAGGTCATGTGTAAGGGCCATTAGGTATGGAAGAGAGACAGTAAAACAATAAATAGGAGCTGTATCAAAATGGCTTAAATAGTAGCACAGGAAAACTGAGAGCACACAAATCTAGCTTAGAGAAAATACTTCACTCTGAAGAAAGAAGGGACTTGGCAGTGACTTCGCCTTCAAACCTAGTGAACTCAGTATTAGATAGAAACACAAGGATACACAGAAAAATATTGCTGCTCAACTAAGACAGTTACCAAAAAACTTAACCAAAAAACTTAAACTGAAGCTAATTGGACAACTCAGCAGTGGCCACAGGACTGGAAAAAGGTCAGTTTTAATTCCAATCCCAAAGAAAGGCAATGCAAAAGAATGCTCAAACTATAGCACAATTGCACCCATCTCACATGCTAGTAAAGTAACGTTCAAAATTCTCCAAGCCAGGCTTCAACAGTACGTGAACAGTGAACTTCCAGTTGTTCAATCTGGATTTAGAAAAAGCAGAGGAACCAGAGATTAAATTGCCAACATCTGTTAGATCATCGAAAAAGCAAAAGAGTTCCAGAAAAACATCTACTTCTGCTTTATTGACTATGTCAAAGCCTTTGACTGTGTGGATCGTAAGAAACTGTGGAAAATTCTTAAAGAGACAGGAATACCAGCCCACCTTCCCTGTCTCTTGAGAAATCTGTATGCAGGTCAGGAAGCAACAGTTAGAACTGGACATGGAACAACAGACTGGTTCCAAATCTGGAAAGGAGTATGTCAAGGCTGTATATGGACACCCTGCTTATTTAACTTCTATGCAGAGTACATCATGAGAAGTGCTGAGCTGGGTGAAGCACAAGCTGAAATCAAGATTGCTGGGAGAAATATCAGCAACCTCAGATATGCAGATGGCACCCCCCTTATGGCAGAAAGCAAAGAAGAAGAATTAAGAGGCTCTTGATGAACGTGAAGGAGGAGAGTGAAGAAGTTAGCTTAAAACTCAGCATTCAGAAAGCTAAGATGATCGCATCCAGTCCTATCACTTTATGGCAAATAGATGGCGAAACAATAGAAAGAGTGAGAGACTTTATTTTCTTGGGCACCAAAATCACCGCAGATGGTGACTTCAGCCATGAAATTAAAAGATGCTTGCTCCTTAGAAGAAAAGTTATGGCCAACCTAGACAGTATACTAAAAAGCAGAGACATTACTTTACCAAAAAAGGTCCATCTAGTCAAACTATGGTTTTTCCAGTAGTCATGTATGGATGTGAGAATTGGACTATAAAGGAAGCTGAGTGCCGAAGAATTGATGCTTTTGCACTGTGGTACTGGAGAAGAATCTTGAGAGTCCCTGAACAGCAAGGAGATCCAATCAGTCAATCCTAAAGGAAATCAGTCCTGAATAATCACTGGAAGGACTGATGCTGAAGCTGAAACCCCAATCCTTTGCCCACCTGATGTGAAAAACTGACTCATTTGAAAAGACCCCAATGCTGGGAAAGATTGAAAGCAGTAGGAGAAGGGGACAACAGAAGAAGAGATGGTTGGATGCCATCACCGACTCAATGAACATGAGTTGAGTAAGCCCCGGGAGTTGGTGATG
This sequence comes from Bos taurus, assembly GCF_002263795.3. Classification (NCBI taxonomy): domain Eukaryota; kingdom Metazoa; phylum Chordata; class Mammalia; order Artiodactyla; family Bovidae; genus Bos; species Bos taurus. Next base: position 31,057,615 of record NC_037356.1, on the reverse strand, counting down.
GACAGGGAAGCCTGATGTGCTGCAGTCCATGGGGTCGCAAAGAGTCTGGCACAACTGAGCGACTGAACTGAATGACTTTGGGAAGTCAAGGGGAAAAGAAAAAAAAAAAAAAAAAAAGGTTCATTTACATTTCCCTGAGGATCTAGCTTGAGCTAGAAAGTGTCTTCTGGTATGTAGAATTCCCTCTAAGGTCTAAGCTTCAAAAAGCAAAACTCAGCTATGTACTTGATGGAGATACCACTGCTCCCACAGTTCCCTCGAGGCCTCTCAGAGTTCCCTGAAGGTTTAGCCCCTGAGTAAAGTCAGAAGGAGCAATCACATCCACATGCTCAAGGTTGAATCTGTTTAATGATCAATGAAAAACTAATATTTACTCACCACAGCAGGCTTAGAGTAAATATTCAAAGCATGAGTGCTGAATTGAATTAAATAAATTATGCAATCTCTGTATTCATTTATACGATTACGTGTTGAGACTTTACTCTGAGTGATGACTCTTCTAGGAATGTAAGGATATAGGGGTAAATCAGACTTACATTTCTGCTCCAAGGATCTAAAGCATTAGTGAAGGAGATAATGTATACATCCATGATGGTAACAGGATATAAAATTATAAATGACAAAACATGATATAGACAGGTATCATGTAACCTCAGTGGAAGGAAACATATCCGGGTATGGGGTAAAGCACAGAAGATTTTTTGGAGGAACAACTTAATCACGAACTGAGAGAGAGAGACGTGTGGTAGGGAATATTATGCTGGCCAAAATGTCTGTTTCAGTTTTCAGTAGGATGTTATAGAAAAACTTGAACAAATTTTTTGGCCAGCCCAATGCAATGGCAACCCACTCCAGTACTTTTGCCTGGAAAATCCCATGGACGGAGGAGCCTGGTAGGCTGCAGTCCATAGGGTCGCTAAGAGTCAGACACGACTGAGCGACTTCACTTTCACGCTTTGGAGGAGGAAATGGCAACCCACTCCAGTCTTCTTGCCTGGAGAATCCCAGGGACGGCAGGGCCTGGTGGGCTGCCGTCTATGGGGTTGCACAGAGTCTGACACGACTGAAGCAACTTAGCAGCAGCGGCGGCAGCAGCAATGCATCATTAAGCCATGTGGTGATGGAACAAAGGGGAAAGGGATGCAAAGAAAAAAAAAAACTGAAAAGATGAAGTGTGAGTTTGTGATGACCAGTTAATATCATGAATATCAAGTACTGGTGTACAGTTGGGAGCTGAAATCACTGTAGGAGAAACCACTGTAGTGGGCGTCAAATAGAGTTTGATCCATCTCTCCCTTGACGTGTAAGCTCTTCGAGTGTGCATTCCGTGTCATGTGTCTTTGTGCCTAGCACAGTGCTTGGTAACATGTAGAAACTCTAACCAAGTCTGTTGAATTTAACTCCCAACCCAGAGGAAGCAATGACGATACACAGTGTGTACCCAGAATTGTCTTTTGAGCAAGGAAGAGAGTGCAGCATCGTGGGATGGATGGAGTCTTAGACTCAGTCCTGGAGTTCCCATTATCTAACCAAGTGACCTTTGGTGAGGCAAGCAACCTCTTTAATTCTTAGTAAACTGATCTATGAAATAAGGATTTTGAATAAACCTCACTTCCTATGGGAATACTCTATGATTTATGAAATCAGTACTTATTTCCAGGGCATCAGTACAGATTGCCAGTGCTTTTGGGTTCTTTATGCACAACAGACTTCGTGTTTATTTTTTCTAAATTAGATATAGTGTCATCAGTTCAGTTCAGTCGCTCAGTCGTGTCTGACTCTTTGCAACCCCATGAATCGCAGCACGCCAGGCCTCCCTGTCCATCACCAACTCCTGGAATTCACTCAAATTCACGTCCATCGAGTCGGTGATGCCATCCAGCCATCTCATCCTCTGCTATCAGAGGGCCTTAAACATATAAGGACCTATCAGAAGAGAAAGCAGGCCTTCTCTCCCTGCAAGGATTCCCTCTGTAGGTCACATCAGTGCCCGAGTGCCAGCTGCAGAGGCGCCTTCAGTGATGAAGACATTTATTCCATTGACCCTTATTCCTGATCCCACCAGTGAATCTTCAACACCCCTTTAACAGCATCTGCTAACCATATGGTCTTTCAAATGCTTTCTATTTTAAGTTCAAATATAACTAGAAAAATAAATAGGTAATGATGCTCCTTCTCTCTCCTCCTCCCTTCTTTTTTCAGCTCAAATTGTGCTTTTAGCCTGACTGTCAAGTGATTCGTGGTTATACCACAGTATGATAGGTTAAAATTGAGTATTAATCACATTAAGAGTAAGTATTTAAAATATTTTCTTATGGATTCCTTCCTTTTACTGTCATATCTACTGTGTGTAGCCAATTAAAGTCATGGGTCTCATTTTCTCTGCTCAAGTTCATTATTGACTTATACCAAAATGGAGAATTTCAGGGATTCCAAAATGTGTATAGTTGAGATTCCAAAACATAAATGTTAGAAATATAGTTTAACAAGCAGCTTTTTAAAAATATATTTTAATAGAATAAGTCTGGATGTTGCACTCAAGAGGCCTGGATTTCATCCCTGCTCCTATTCTTTTTCTTCTGTGTGACCTTGGGCAAATCATATAGTCACCCCGGACCTCAGTTCCCTTATCTTCAAGAAATGAGAATAAAAGTGTCAATCAATCTATCATGCCATTAATATTAAATAAAGAATGTAGGTATATTTTTTCAGTCTGAAAAGCATCAGACATATGGGAGAGATCACAGATGGCAACAATACCAAACATACCCAGACATTCTATGCTTCTATTTCCTTTCAATTATTTTTCCCAGTTTTATTGAGACATAATTGACACAAATCATTAAACTTAAGTTTAAGGTATACAACATAAAGTCTTCCCTGGTGGCTCAGTAGTAAAGAACCCACCTGCCAATGAAGGAGACATGGGTTTGAACAAAATGGTAACCCACTCCAGTATTCTTGCCTGGGAAATCCCATGGACAGAGGAGCCTGTTGGGCTACAGTTCATGGAGTCGCGAAAGAGTCGGACACGACTGAGTCACTAAACAATATACAACTTACAGCTTCGATGCTTTGATACAAGTACATATTGTAACGTGATCACCACAATGTCTAGTCAACATCCATCACTTCACATAGTCACAATTTTTTTCTTGAGATGGGAATTTTTAAGATCTACTCTTTTAGCAACTGTGACCCAGCAATTCCACTTCCGAGTATATATCTGAAGGAAATGAAATCACTATCTCAAAGAGATATCTACACTCCTGTATTTATTGCAGCATTATTTGCAATAGGCAAGACATGGAAACAACCTAAGTGTCCATCTGTGAATGAATGTAAAAAGAAAAAGCGAGATACATATACACTCACACACACAAATACTATTTAGCCATAAGAAAGAAAGAAATCCTGCCATTTCAAACAATACAGATGGACCTTGAGGGCAGTATGCTAAGCATGTCAGAAAAAGACAAATATTATACGATCTCAGTTTCATCTAATGAAATCATGAAAACAGATCTGATTGGTGATTGCCCCAAGATGAGGGATAAAGGATGGGGGGATGTGGTGAAAGTGGTCAGAGGGTACAAACTTATAAATTCTGGCAATGACATGTACAACGTAACAATTATAGTTAATGTTATTGTATCACATATTTGAAAGTTGCTTCAAATATTTCTGCTATTTATGGTTAGATAATTTCTATCTAAGCTGCCTTATACCAATTTTCCTGTCCTGCAAACCCACATCTTTAGACTTCATTTTAGAATCTGGGAAGTAAAATGTTATTTTTCATTAGGAATCAAAGAACATCTCTTCTGGCTTTTAGTCAAAACTGCACTAAGTGTTGGCAGCTTTCTTGCTAGTTTAAGAGTGTATTTTTGTCCTTCCTTTCCCCACATGCTAGCCTTTGTTGTATACTCTGCTAAGTGTATGTATTCCTAAGCCTTTGTGTATTCAGATTAGTGGACGATGGTCTTTTTGCCCAACTTGGTGCTCACTTGTGTCTACTGAGCCTCAGGTTTCTACAAAAACCTCTATTCTCTAAGCTCAGCACCCAGTCCACTGCTCACCAAAACCTGATCATCACAGTACAGGATGCACAATAATATTAATATACATAGTTATAAATCACACAGACTAGGCACACTTCACAGGCTGAGCTTTGTAAATTATTATATTAGCTAATACATTTTTAGTGAATATTCATTGGGAGCTTACTAGGTATCGGGAACTGTGATCAGTCTTGTTTCATTTGTCACGCACAACTTTGAAAATGGCGCTAGTGGTAAAGCATCTGCCTACTAAGGTAGGAAACACAAGAGACGTGTGTTCGATCCCTGGATAGGGAAGATCCCCTGGAGGAGGAAATGGCAATCCACTCCAGTATTCTTGCCTGGAGAATCTCATGAACAGAGGAGCCTGGCGGGCTACAGTCCATGGGGTCACAAAGAATCAGACACAACTTAGTAAGTAAATAACAACGATGTGGGTTTGAGATACTAAGCTTCCCATTCACAATACCCTGGCTGGGTGGGTCACCCTTACATTTGTCATTACTTCTGAGGGGTTGTTTCTGTGCCATTTGGGGTCTGAGGGGACAGAAATGGAAGTGGACGGATGCTAATCATCCTCTCCTAGGAGAGGAGAGAGAAGAAATTTAGCAGCTCAGGACAAAGCAGTCCTGAACAGGGAGTGGAGTCAAGGCCACTCGAGGTTTATCCACACAAATGTCACCCATCTAGGCAGAGCTTCTGGGGCCTGTGGCTTCTGGAAGAAGAGCTTTCTCACACAGCTCAGCACTATGAAGTGTCGGCCAGTGCTCAGAAGTTAACCAACTGTGGTGTCAAGGGCGCACCTTCATCGGGCCTATCTATGCTGATCAGCGCCCTAATGGGGGTCAGCTGTTTCCTGGATAAATCAGGCAGGGCTGTCCTAGGTCACCTGGGCAGCAGACACTCCTGCCTGCCTGGAGAGCTCTATTTCCACACCCAGAGAGAACACAGGTTTTTTAGGAGCGCCTGGGATCATATCAGCTGCTCCACGCAGGGGCTGAAAAGAGATGGCTCCGGAGCAGACCCACCTTGTCAGTTTGCAATATTTTTTTTTTTTACTTTTTATTTTATATTGGAGTATAGCCGATTAACAATGTTATGATACTTTCAGGCAGACAGCCAAGGGACTCAGCCATACATATATGTGTATCCACTCTCCTCCAAACTCCTCTCCCATCCAGGCTGCCATATAACATTGAGCAGAGTTTCCTGTGTTGTACATCCTTGAAGGTCCTCGTCCATCCTTTTCAGGTCTCCAGTGACTGTCCACATCCTGAAATCCATTTGTGGTCATCATACTGCCTAGTTAAAGAGAAGCATGATTATAAATGTTCTAACAGAACAATGAGGGCTTCCCTCATAGCTCAGTTGGTAAAGAATCTGCCTGCAAGCAAATTCAATCTGCAACAAATAACAGTTATAAAACAAGGGACCTTGGTCAATAAGGTCAAGGGCAAAATCTAAGTGTCTGAGGTTTCTGGGTGTCCGGGGTAGCAAACCTAATGGCCAGCTGTGAGACACAGTCTCAGTGTCACTCAGATCACCTCATTCTGCTAATTCTCTGGGGATAAATGAGAGAGCCCTCAGATTATAAGCTTTTTGGAACTGATTATCTTGCAGGCCCAGGTCAGTCAGGGCAATGAGACACATCAAAGTGGTTCATGTGTGATGTTTATCCCTCTCATTCTACACAAAATACTGCCATCAAATTAATATAACAAACTTGTAACAGTCCATATCGCTGCCTGGGTTTCCCCCGTATAATTCTTATTTCTTCTAATTAGAATGAGACTAACCGAGGCCTTTGCCTTCCAGATTTTTGGGGGTATATAATGTACTTTTTAAAAAAGTTTTTTATTTTATATTAGAGTATAGCCAATTAACAATGTTGTGATATTAATAGTTTCAGGTGGGCAGCAAAGGAACTCAGCCGTCCACATGCATGTCCATTCTCCTCCAAACCCGTCTCCCATTCAGGCTGCCATGTAACCTTGAGCAGAGTTCCCTGTGCTATACAGTATGACTTTATTGGTTATCTATTTTAAATACAGCAGTGTGCACATGTCCATCTCAAACTCCCTATCTCTTCCCTCTTATTATGCTGTACTTTTATATATGGCAAACTGAGCTAAAATGTATAGATTTCTTATCAAATTAATGAAATTTAGATGTCACATTATGCTAGCATGTGTAATCAATGACTCAAAGGTGCACTTATTGGCAAAGTGAATCAACCACAAATGCCTTATTTGAAAAGAAAAAGATGTGTGTGTGTGTGTGTGTGTCTATGCATAATCTAATTACAGAAATCTAATTTCCTTAGAATATGTTTTAATTTATAGAATCAATATGTTCAGATTTTGACATATTCCAAATAGAAATTTATTAGAAAATCATCATTTGGTTTTGAGCCATTTTATTCTTGGCCATATGTTCTGCATATGTTAGGCAGAGAAGATAAGAGGTAGAACGTGACAAAGGGGGACAGCTAAAGCACCTCTCAAAACATTTATGAAAGAATATTAACTTTTAACAGCAGAGCAGAAGCAACATGTAGACTATAATTGTAAATATAGGAAGCAGTTATGTATGTGTAAAACATGCAATAATTAAAATGGCTGCTTTCAGATGACAGGATTATGAGATTCTCACTATTAATACTACCTTCAATGTCATTTTTATACTTTCCATTTAATAAAACTAAAGCACAAAGATCATTCAAAGTTGTCCCTCTGATCTCTTTCCATACTAGATATTAATTCCAAAGCTTGTTCCCATGAGCAGTATTCTGTTCTCCATCTTCTGCCTCTGTTGGTTCAAAACCTTGGCAGCTTCCGGAGGTGGAGGCAGATCTGAAAGTGACCCCCACACAGCGAGAGCAAGGAGACACTGAAGAAAGAGGCACTACTGCAGACTGGTTTGCTGTTGTTTTTGTTCAGTTGCTAAGTTGTGTCCAACTCTTTGTGACCCTGTAAACTGCAGCCCTCCAGGCTCCTCTGTCCATGGGATTTTCCAAGCAAGAATCCTGAAGTGGGTCACCATTTACTTTTCCAGGGAGTCTTCCTGACCCAGGAATCCAACTCGTGTCTCCTGCATTTGCAGAAGGATTCTTTACCACTTAACCACCAGGGAAGCCATTTCTACCTTAGGAATCCCTATACTCACCCCACCTGGGTCCCAGACCCCAGGGGTTGAATATTCTCTTAGATTGGTTTGCAGGAACAGTTTGTTATCATTGCAATAGAATTCCCTGGGAAGCAGACTCTTACAGGAAGACTAGCATACAGGATTATGGGATAGATTCCAACATGAGTGGCAAGGTAAAGAAAACAGGACAGAGAGAGGTTTAGTTCTAATGCAGCCACAACAAGAGTTTCAACAAATCCTGTGCAGAGCTCTGAAGCTGAGAAGGCCATTCAGAGTTGTCTCAATTTAAGGTATTAAATAAGAAGGCTGGTCCTTTTAAACCCTTCCTCAGTTAGTAATTAGACAAGGGTCACTTCTGGGAGGGAGGAAGTAACAGCTTTGTTTATCCAAGAATAAGTTGTGGAGAGTCATTCAGGCTGCCCAAAATTAGAGTTTGGGGGAATAAATGTTTGATCCAAGAGCGGGGATCTGGTCTCTGAAAGGGGACCAGGTCTTCTAACTGATAATTTGCCAATATGCTTAACACCTGTTAATGTGTTAAACTAATTAACGTGCTACTTGTTTGCCTACGTTTTCAGCAGTTGTGAGTAGTATGCATGTGTAGGTGAGTAAGTGCATTGCATTTCAAAGTATACAGAGATATCTGAAGAGACTGTGGTTGAAATATTACCAGTGTGTATCTCCAGGTAGTGGGGTTTTATGTTGTGTGTGTGGGGTTTTTTTTTGTTTTTTGCATTTTTTAAACATATTTTTGAATTTTCTAGATAAAAATTTCAAGAAATAAGGCTATGAATTAAAAAACAAATAAGCAAACAAATAGAAGACAGTAAGAAAAATAAACCAAAAAAAATATTTTTTTGGAGTGGCCAAGATAACATAGGGCCTTCGCTGGTGGCTCAACTGGTAAAGAATCTGCCTGCAACGTGGGAGGCCTGGGTTCAATCCCTGGGTTGGGAAGATCCCCTGGAGAAGGGAACGGCTACCCACTCCACTATTCTGGCCAGGAGAATTCCATGGACTGTATAGTCCATGGGGTCGCAAAGAGTCAGACAGGACTGAGAGACTTCCACGTTCAGGATAACACAGTAGTGGAACCCTGAGTTGCCTCCTCTCAGAAGCACGCCGAAATCACAACTGTCCACAGAAAGCCATCAAAACAAACAAACAAACAAGAAAATCTGGAACCCACCAGAAAAGATCTCTGACCACCAAAGGCAGGAACCACAAGAAACCACAAGCAGACACGGGTAGGAGGAACAGACACCCAGTATCCTCAAACCCCGCACCAACAGGTGGGCGACCTACAAACTGGAGGGTAATTACATCCTCCGGAAGGTCTCCCACAGGAGTGAGAGTTCAGAGCCTCCCATCAGGCTCCCCAGCCCGGCGGTCCAGCACCAGGAAGATGCGCCCTCAGAGCATTTGGCTTTGAGGCCTAGCAGGCCTTTATTGCAGGAGCTCCCAGGACTGAGGAAAACAGAGGCTTCACTCTTAGAGGACGTAAACAAAATCTCACACAGAAGCGGTAATTTGATAAGAGCGTGGGCCAGCCCTACCTGCGGGTCTTGGAGAGGCTCCTGGAGAGGTGGTAAGGGGTCGCCTGCAGCTCCTTCCAGAAACACAGACACTGGCGGCAGCCATGTTTGGGAGCTCCTTCTCGCGAGAACTGCGGACTGGTAGGTGGAGCTTTAACAACAGGGAGGAGTTGCTGGATGGTTTATCTCAGGGGAGCCGCAGGACAAGTAGATCTCTGCACCCACCCACCAGAATCTTAAAAGATCAAAGACTGAAGTAAGTCAGAAAGAGAAAAACAAGTATCATATACTAATGTTTGTATGTGGAATCTGAAAAAATTGGTACAGATGATCTTATTTGCAAACTAGAAACAGATACAGACATAGAAAACAAACTTTTGGATACTAAGGGGAAAGGGCAGTGTGGGAGGGATTGGGAGACTGGGGTCGATATACATACACTATTGATACTATGCATAAAATAGATAACTAATAACCTACTGTATAGCACAGGGAGCTGTGCTCAAGTGGTGGCCTAAATGGGAGGAAAATCCAAAACAGAAGGGATATATGTATACATATAGCTGATTCACTTTGCTCTACAACAGAAAATAACACAACATTATAAAGCAATTATATTCCAATATGTATTTTTTAAAGATCATAAAGGGGCCTTAATTGGGTTTGGTCAAATAGTCAGTCAAGATGGTCTCAATAGCACCTTGCTGTCTTATGGCTGCATCCTTGCAATGGTCTCCCACAGTGGGAATGATGAACAGAGAGTACTTCGACTTTACAAGGACAGGGAGGAGTGTGGAGCCTCCTATGGCCAGGGTCCAGCTCACTGGTTAACTGGTGGTCGAGTCCTTTCCATGGCCTCTTGCGACACCCTCAGATCAGAGGGTCAGGCTAGAGGGGCGACAGCCCAGGCCATGTGCATAGTTGTGGGCAGGAGGGTAGTGATGAAGCAGAATTAGAAAGGGGCTGGACTTGGGAGTCAAAGAAAGTTGTGGTCCTTCTCTGATTCTGTAGCGCACTGGCTTGAAGGCCACTTATTTATCTCTGACCCGTTTCTTCATCTTATATTGGGAGTAGGACTTTTTTACCCCCTAGCTGGGGATGAAAGAATATCACACAGATGCAGTGCTCAACCCCGTGCTCAGCACACTGGAAGCCCTTGATAAATTTTACCTCCTCCCCCCTCCTCTTATTAGCTTCCACCTGTGTCATCATCTACACCGAGCAGGGCCAACCATAAATAAGTCACAGAATTGTAAAGTGTTAGAAGTAGAAGGAACCTTTGATGACATCTATAAAGTCCATCCCTTATTTTAAAAAAGGAAACTGAGAGCCAGAAATGTCAAGGGCACACAAAGAGAATGTGGCATAACCCAGGAGCTGAAATTATGAGAAAATCACCTTCGGGTCCTTTCTGAGGATTCAAGCCAGTGATGATTCTTACCAGCATGACAACACCCTTCTATAAACAAATCAGATGTGCCAGGGACACACAAGATATCGAGAAGAGGGTGGTGCTCACTCTTTTCATTTCTCCTCTCTCACTCCAACCCATTAATTAGAAGAGCAAAAATTGAGTTTAAGTGTACTGAGGTTTGGGCTTCCTGGGCAGCGATGGTAAAGAACTTGCCTGCTCATGCAGAAAACATAAGAGACATGGGTTCGATCCCTGGGTCAGGAAGATTCCCTAGAGGAGGGCATGGCACCCTCTCCAGTCTTCTTGCCTGGAGAATCCCATGGACAGAGGAGCCTGGAGGGCTACAGTCCACAGAGTCATAAAGTTGGACATGACTGAAGCAAGTCAGCACACACGCCCATACTGAGATCTAAGTCTCCAAGGCAAAAGATGAGTTAAATTCTGAGTGCTTTCTCTCCATCAACCAACTGTATGATAAACCTGGATCTCACACTTTCCAAGAGCCACATCCTAAGAAAAAAAAAAAAAAAACAAACCTAAGTGTGGCAGAAAAGTAGAAATAGGTGGAAAGTGTGTCTTCTTTGTACCCCTTTAACTGATAGGAGACTGCTGTCATACAAAGAATACATGTGTGCTTGTTATGTTACTATGTCAGGCAGCAGTGCCTTTTCACAAAGACACGGCATTTCAGAAGCTGCACGGCTCAGACAGCTGCAGACAATGTAAAGACCCTTTTTGCAAGGTCGAGGCAAGGACAACGTCTGATTAAGGCAGGGATGGAAGGACCCTGCCACAAAAGCCTGCAACTACGCAGAGCAAACTCTGCACTTGCCCCTACCCCACCCCATGCAGTGTGACTGGCATGACCCTTCTTTCTCAGATTAAGAAGTCATTTTTTTGCAAATATACAAACTTACTTAGTAACCACCTTTACCACATGTTCTTGTGAAAAAGAACAGATTCCTCCAGACCACACAATCCTTTACACCTTCCTTTCCCACACTTGAAGGGTCTCCAATTCCTTAAATTGCTTTCAGTAATTTGTGTGGTTTTCATCCTAGTCTCTCTAGAGATGTCTTGTCAGACAACAGCATTCGGCAACTCTGTATCTTCTTCCCTCACAGGGTTACATTATTTTTTATTTCTTACCTCCACTTCTTCCTAAATGGTGTCATTGGAGACTGACAGGAGACTGGAATGATTTGCTGGGATTCCTGAGGCAGTAAATGCCTCTTCCAACGACTGCGGAATGATATCAGAGTTATCGTTTTTCCAAAATTGAAGTTTTTAAATGCCTGAAATGTAATCTTAAGAGAGAAAAAAATACAAATGCAAAGTAGTATGTGAATACAATCTATAAGATATGTATACGTGTAGACAGATACTGGAAAATTATAGACACAAGCAACAACAGTTGTTTGGGGTGGTGGGGTGAAGGACAGTCTTTATTTTCCCTTGTGTTATTGTTAATTTTCAAATTAGAAAATTCCCGGATTCTAGGATTGGACGTCCTTCGGTTAACTCAACTGTGGTATAAGTAGAAGCTTGGTCATATTGCCAAATGATTACTTCAGAACTGTAAACACAATACAACGTTTTTCTTTTAATGAAGCAAATTGCCATCCAAAATCAGTGGAGGAGGAACACAGAGTGGAGTGTGAGTGTGTGTGTGTGTGCTCAGTCATGTCTGACTCTTTATGACCCCATGGACTGTAGCCCCACCAGGCTCCTCTGTCCATGGAATTTTCCAACCCAACTGGATTGGGTTGCCATTTCCTCCTCAGGGGATCTTCCTGACCCAGGGATTGAACCTGTGTATCCTGCATCTCCTGCATTGGCAGGGGGATTCTTTACCACTGCATCACCTGGGAAGTCCCAAGATAGTGGAGACCAACTATTAAATCTTAAACTAAATCTGAAATATTAAACCACATAAATTCAGCTAACTGAAAGTGAAAGTCACACAGTTGTGTCTGACTTTGGCAACCCCAAGAATTCTACAGGCCAGAGTACTGGAGTGGGTAGCCGTTTCCTTCATCCAGGGGAATCTTCCCAACCCAGGGATCAAACCCAGGCCTCCCACATTGGAGGCAGATTCTTTACCAGCTGAATCACCAGGGAAGTCCTAAATCTGCCAGTAATTATGGGTCATTTAAATGTAGGAGTTATTCCTGGGCTTATTTCAAAGTTTGGAAGCTGCACCAATTACCACTGGCCTGCCTACAATGGAGGTTTGAGAGAACCAATATAGCTTATAAGTATATCCATCTTTGGAAAGGATGGAAACAGGATCATTGAATATTTGCCACAAACTAACTAGAATTAGGAGACCATACAGTGCAGTTGCATTCAGAGAACCAAACAGCAGCAACAACAAAAACAACTTCCTTTTATTCTTTCTGGTTTCCTTCTCTTCAGCATCAGCCTCTTTTTTATTGACAAGTTTTAGGGCCCAGGGTCTTACTTGTTTTTTAGGAGGAGAATATTTTCCTTGCTCATTATACCTGATCCTCCCAGATCTGGGCATTGCTTCTAATCATCTTATAAACTTAGAAAACAGTCCATGATGAAAGGAGCATCTTTATTTATTTATGTATTTTAAATTGGCAAGTATTTTATTTTATTTTTTGTTTTTAATTTTTTTAATTTTATTTTGTTTTTAAACTTTACAAAATTGTATTAGTTTTGCCAAATATTGAAATGAATCCGCCACAGGTATACATGTGTTCCCCATCCTGAACCCTCCTCCCTCTCCCTCCCCATACCATCCCTCTGGGTCGTCCCAGTGCACCAGCCCCAAGCACCCAGTATCGTGCATCGAACCTGGACTGGCAACTCGTTTCATACATGATATTATACATGTTTCAATGCCATTCTCCCAAATCTTCCCACCCTCTCCCTCTCCCACAGAGTCCATAAGACTGTTCTATACATCAGTGTCTCTTTTGCTGTCTCGTACACAGGGTTATTGTTAGCATCTTTCTAAATTCCATATATATGCATTAGTATACTGTATTGGTGTTTGTCTTTCTGGCTTACTTCACTCTGTATAATAGGCTCCAGTTTCATCCACCTCATTAGAACTGATTCAAATGTGTTCTTTTTAATGGCTGAGTAATACTCCATTGTGTATATGTACCACTGCTTTCTTATCCATTCATCTGCTGATGGACATCTAGATTGCTTCCATGTCCTGGCTATTATAAACAGTGCTGCGATGAACATTGGGGTACACGTGTCTCTTTCCCTTCTGGTTTCCTCAGTGTGTATGCCCAGCAGTGGGATTGCTGGATCATAAGGCAGTTCTATTTCTAGTTTTTTAAGGAATCTCCACACTGTTCTCCATAGTGGCTGTACTAGTTTGCATTCCCACCAACATTGTAAGAGGGTTCCCTTTTCTCCACACCCTCTCCAACATTTATTGCTTGTAGACTTTTGGATCACAGCCATTCTGACTGGTGTGAAATGGTACCACATAGTGGTCTTGATTTGCATTTCTCTGATAATGAGTGATGTTGAGCATCTTTTCATGTGTTTGTTAGCCATCTGTATGTCTTCTTTGGAGAAATGTCTATTTAGTTCTTTGGCCCATTTTTTGATTGGGTCATTTATTTTTCTGCACATCAAAGGAAACTATTAGCAAGGTGAAAAGGCAGCCTTCAGAATGGGAGATAATAATAGCAAATGAAGCAACTGACAAGCAACTAATCTCAAAATATACAAGCAACTCCTACAGCTCAACTCCAGAAAGGAGCATCTTTAAAGTGGCTAATCGCACAGTCAGTGGCTGGCAAATGACTTCAGTTCAGTTCAGTGGCTCAGTCATGTCAGACTCTTTGCGACCTCATGGACTGCAGCACACCAGGCCTCCCTGTCCATCGCCAATTTCCAGAGTTTACTCAAACTCATGTCCATTGAGTCAGTGATGCCATCCAACCATCTCATCCTTTGTCATCCCCTTCTCCTACTGCCTTCAATCTTTCCCAGCATCAGGGTCTTTTCCAGTGAGTCAATTCTTTGCATCAGGTGGCCAAAGTATTAGAATTTCAGCTTTAGCATCAGTTCTTCCAGTGAATATTCAGGACTAATCTCCTTTAGGATGGACTGGTTGGATCTCCTTGCTGTCCCAGGGACTCTCAAGAGTCTTCTCCAACACCACATTTCAAAAGCATCAATTCTTTGGCATTCAGCCTTCTTTATAGTCCAATTCTCACATCCATACATGACTACTGGAAAAACCATAGCTTTGACTAAATGGACCTTTGTTGGCAAAGTAACGTGTCTGCTTTTTAATATGCTGTCCAGGTTGATCATAACTTTTCTTCCAAGGAGCAAGTGTGACTTAAATCACCCTAATATCTCCTCTTACCACTTTAAGCTGAAATTCTCTCCCCATAGCAATTAAAACTAAACATTAAAGCTACCACTAGTATTGTCTAAAAATCAAAAGTGATATGGTCTAGTGGACTTTATTTGCTGGAGAAACTATATAGCCTCTTTCTGTGAGCAATATTTATACCTACTATCACTTTTCACACCCAACCCACAAAAAATTGTCAAATGGACAGTTTCCCAGAATGAGACTCTAAACTTATATTTGCCTTCCTTCTTAACAATAGGACACGATGGAAGCCTGACCCTTCCCAGAGCTTAAGACAAGAGACAGACCAGGAGCACTGCCCTTCTTTTCCTCCTCGCTGTTCAGAGGCCCTTTTGGTCAAAATGTGTTTTGTTAAATTAAAAATGTATTTTGATTGTTTATCTGAAAGAACAGAACAGATATGAAACTCAGATCATAATATTCACTATTTTTTTTCCCAGCAAACAAATCTATTGAGCATTGCTCAAAGCACTGTGGAACATATGACCCCAAGATGTTCAAAACCAAAGAGTAAGGTAACAGCATTGTCCAGTACAATTTTCTGTAATTGTGAAAAGATTTTACAATGGTGAGGTTCAGCTGGTGACCCCTAATCACCCATGCTATTAAGTATTTAAAGTGGCTCTAGTGTGACTGAGAAACTAAATTTTTATTCAACTTTAATTATTGTAAATTTATTTTTCAGCTTTACTGAGTTAGTGAGTTGGCCAAAAATTCCCTCTGGGTTTTTCTGTTAAACCTGAAGGAACTTTTTGGTCAATCCAGTATAATTGAAAAATAGAACTTTAAGATATTTAAAGTGTAGAATATGATGATTTGACATATGTGTGTGTGTGTGTATATATATAGTGAAAGAATTCAGCCAATTGAGTTAATTACCACATCACCTCACATGCTTTATTTTTTTGATGAGAATATTGATGTTCTACTCTCTTAGCAAATTTTAGTTATACATACAAGATTATCAACTACAATCACCAAGTTATACATTAAATCCTCAGACATTAATCATCATATAACTGAATGTTTGTAATGTTTTACCATCTTCTCTATTTTTTCCCCAAATCCCTATCCCTGGAAATTACTTTTCTACTCTCCGTTTCTTTGAATTTGACTTTCTTTTTTTTTAAGATTTCACATACAAGTGATACTGTGTTTGTCTTTCTCGGTCTGGTGTATGTCACTTATTTATAATGTCCTGCAGGTTCATTCATGCTGTTGAAAATGACAAGATTTTCTTCTCAGGCTGAACAATATTCGTATGTATCAAATATGTAATTCATCTGTTGACTAACACTTAGATTGTTTCCAATCTTGACTGTTGTGAGTGATGCTGCAATGAACTGGAAGTACAGCTTTCTCTTTGAGGTAATAACTTTGTATCCTTGAGATGCTTACCCAGAAGTGGGCTTGCTGGATCATATGGTAGCTCTATTTTTAATTTCTTGAGGAACCACCATACTGTTTCCCACAGTAGCAATGACAGTTTACTTTGTGAATTTAAATATCCACACATGGCTGGTGGCATCAGTTTGATGGTGTTAGATAAGTCCATGAGAGAGACGTGCCAGGTGCAATGAGAATGTGTACGACAGAAATCTTGCTGAGACGGGGGCGAGAAGAAATGGTTTCCTGAAGAAGCTGAAGGTAGACCTGAATATTTCAGAATAAGTAAGGGTTAGCAAGGTTGAGGTTGGAGGCTGAGAAACGACTTGTGGTAGATGAGGCAGTAAATGTAAAGGCACAGGAGTGTGAGAGAGTGTGGTCTTCTCTAGAAGCTGTTCACAGTATCTGCAGCTCAAGGGTGTTTTGAGTTGCCTGCAAAGACAAGGTCGAGGAAAGAGGCTGATCATGAAGGGCTTGTGTGTGTGTGTGTGTTTACATTAAAAAAATATTTTTAATTGAATGACAATTGCTTTACAATATCGTGGTTTCTGCCATACATTAACATGAATCAGCCATAGGTATACACGTGTCCCCTCCCTCTTGAACCTCCCTCCCACCCCATCCCACCCCTCTAGGTTGTCACAGAGTTTGAGCTCCCTGCATCATAGAGCAAATTTCTACTGGCTATCTATTTTACATATGGTAAATTTCTACTGGCTATCTATTTTACATATGGTAATGTAAATATTTCAATGCTACTCTCTCAGTTCATCCCACCCTCTCCATCTCTTCTTGTGTTCATAAGTCTTTTCTCTACATCTGTTTCCATTGCTGCCCTGCAGTTAGGTTCATCAGTAGCATCTTTCTGGATTACATATATATGCCTTAATTAATACATGATATTTGTCTTCCTCTTTCTTACTTACTTCACTCTGTAAAACATGTTCTAGGGTCATCCACCTCCTTAGAACCAAGTCAAATGTATTGCTTTTAATGGCTGAGTAACATTCCATTATATATATATACCACAATCTCTTTATCAATTCATCTGTTGGTGGGCATCTAGGTTGCTCCTGTGTCCTAGCTATTGTAAAGAGTGCTGTGATGAACACTGGGGTACATGTGTCTCTTTCAGTTTTGGTTTCCTCAGGGTATATACCAAGTAGTGGGGTTGTTAGCTGTGTTATGGTTTAAGAAACAGTATCATCATCAGACGTGTCACCATCAGATTTGCTTTTCAGGGAGCTCACTCCCATAGTACATGGCGAATGGATTCACTAGGGAAGAAAATCCGTGTTAAGAAGACCAATTAGAATCTAGAAGCTCATTCAGGGGCCTAAATGAGGGTGATGGTGGACACAGTGTTTACAGGAACACGGATAATTTTCCAGCATTTTTCTGAAAACAATGCTAACAAAATTCCACTAACTGGAAACTTTATCCTCCACTTTAAGGAGTAGATGGGTGACATTCACATATTCTCCTTTGGATGAGAGTGAACAGGGGCAGAGATAGGGAAAATTCTAAATATGCCTTCCACTATAATGCTATAATAATAGAATGCCTTAATGCTTATTTTGATTCCAACAATTATTATTAACTTTTAGCCCAAAGTATACATTAGCACATCCAGCTTGACTTTGAACATATTTATTTTCAGTTCACTTGAATCACTCAGTCATATCCGACTCTTTGCAACCCCATGGACTGCAGCACACCAAGGTTCCTTATCCATCACTGACTCCCAGAGCTTACTCAAACTCATGTCCATTGAGTCAGTGATGCCATCCAGTTATCTCATCCTCTGCTGTCCCCTTCTCCTCCCACCTTCAGTCTTTCCCAGCATCAGGGTCTTTTCAAATGAGTCAGTTCTTCACATCAGGTGGCCAAAGTATTGGAGTTTCAGCTTCAGCATCAGTCCTTCCAATGAATATTCAGGACTGATTTCCTTTAGGATGGACTGGTTGGATCTCCTTGCTGTCCCAGGGACTCTCAAGTGTCTTCTCCAATACCACAGTTCAAAAGCATCAACTCTTTGGCATTCAGCCTTCTTTATAGTCCAACTCTCACATCCATACATGACTACTGGAAAAATCATAGCTTTGACTAGATGAACCTTTGTGGGCATAGTAATGTCTCTGCTTTTTAATATGCTGTCTAGATTGGTCATACCTTTTCTTCCCAGGAATAAGCATCTTTTAATTTCATGGCTGCAGTCATCATCTGCAGTGATTTTGGAGCCCCAAAAAATAAAGTCTGTCACTGTTTCCGTTATTTCCACATCTATTTGCCGTGAAGTGATGGGACTGGATGTCATGATCTTAGTCTTCTGAATGTTGACCTTTCAGCCAGCTTTTTCACTCTCCTCTTTCACTTTTATCAAGAGGCTCTTTAGTTCCTCTTCGCTTTCTGCCATAAGGGTGGTGTCATCTGCATATCTGAAGTTATTGATATTTCTCCCAGCAATCTTGATTCCAGCTTGTGCTTCATCTAGTCTGGCATTTCTTATGATGTACTCTGCATATAAGTTAAATAACCAGGGTGACAATATACAGCCCTGACATACTCCTTTCCTGATTTGGAACCAGTCTGTTATTCCATGTCCAGTTCTAAATGTTGCTTCTTGACCCACATACAGATTTCTCAGGAAGCAGGTCAAGTGGTCTGGTACTCCCATCTCTTGAACAATTTTCCACAGTTTGTTGTGATCCACACAGTCAAAGAAGGCTTGCTGCTGCTGCTGCTGCTGCTAAGTCACTTCAGTCGTGTCCGACTCTGTGCGACCCCATACACGGCAGCCCAGAAGGCTTAGGTGTCAATAAAGCCGAAGTAGATGATTTTCTGGAACTGTCTTGCTTTTTCGATGATCCAACAGATGTTGGCAATTTGATCTCTGGTTCCTCTGCCTTTTCTAAATCCAGCTTGAGCATCTGGAAGTTCATAGTTCACATACAGTTGAAGCCTGGCTTGGAGAATTTTGAGCATTACTTTGCTAGCCTGTGCTGCTGCTAAGGCACTTCAGTCGTGTCCGAATCTGTGCGACCCCACAGACTGCAGCCTACCAGGCTCCTCCGTCCCTGGGATTCTCCAGGCAAGAACACTGGAGTGGTAGCATGTGAGATGAGTGCAACTGTGAGGTAATTTCAACATTCTTCTGCATTGCCCTAAAAGAGACTTTGTATTCATGGAATTATGTTACTTTGATCAACATATGATAAAGAATAAGCCAACCTCATGCGTCTTTCCAAGTGTCGGCCCAAATGTCACTTCCTCCAAGGAGCTTTCTCTGATTTTCAGACACCATTAGATCCTTCTATTAAACACTCACATAACAACCTGGACTTCTTCTGAGTAATTTGTGTAATTCTGTGTACATATGGTCTGCAGTTACAAAAGCTCCTTGAGGTCAGAATGTGATCAGCCTTGAACACTACTGCATTCCCAACATAGTGGTACATCTTCAGTAAACTGTCCTTGGTGGATAAACACAGCATGCAAAAATGCAGAGAAATATCTTCAATTCATATTATTTACTTTTTGTTTCAATTCCCTCTCTAGAAGGTATTGGACATTTTTGAAATCTTGCAGATGTCTGATGAGTAGCCAGGGTTGAGAAGCTTAGTCCTGGTATTACACAGTTTCCCTAGAAGATTTCTCATCAGGAGAGACTGTATCGCATGCCTTTTTGACTGTCATCTTTATCTCTGCTAGCCTTAGTGCCTAAATTTGAATCCTAGCGCCTCCACTAGCCAACTGTGTGGCCTCAAGCAAGTTACTTAACCTCTCTGTTTCATCGTCTGTTGGATGAAGTCTTCAAGAGGAAATGACTTCCTCTGGTTGACCCACAAGCTGGACGCAGGCAATTCGAGGCTTCTCACCCCTCCCCTGTTTTTGGAATATATCTCTGCCCACCATTTACACAATGGGCGCTGGCTCCAAGGATGCAGACCTAAGGAAGCAAGATGTTATTGAGGGCATCTGGACTGAATACATGACTGAGCCCAGTTAAGAAACTTTGAAGATTCTGAAGGGCAAGTATGGAGATCTACCCATTTTTTGACTGCCAAGACAAGCCTTGTATGATTGGGTTCAACACCAATGAATCTTTTGGCCAACCTGGTAAGTTCTCTTGTTTATTAAAAACCACAGTCTACCCTCCCACCTGCAAATCTCCTTTCTAAGAAGGAGTAATGATTCTTGTACAAAGGGTTCCTGTGATTCCTTTGTTTTCAGTACCCATATATAGTTTTATTCTTTGCATCATAATGGCTGAATCTTGATTCAGAAGTTTTCCCCAAAGATACTCAGACCTCCAAGTCTAGAGAGCCAACCCTCTCCATCTAATGTGCCTGAAATGGAGATATGTTTGTTAAAGAACTGCACACGCTCTGTTTTTAGCACTGTGACTCTTGTTCATGTCCCTGTACCACAAACATGGTCTTTTTTCTTTTTCGTTGTTAAAAAGTCACAGCCAGGGATGGCAGTAACAGAGCTACAGTTTTCCCATGTGCCACATTAAGTGGACTGTAGGAACATGAGCTGATACACTACTGATTCAGGAAATCATAGAGATAAATCAACAACTCAATAAGAGAAAATCCCAACTCTACCTTCCCATTTGCCTTTCATGATATAAAGAATTTAAGTCCAGGAAGAGAAGATCTGTTGGAGGGATTTTTTTCTTTGAAGGAAAAATAACAAATCTCAATGCTTTCATCAAGAATTCCAGAAGGATATCTCTCTCTCTCTCTTTTTTTTTTTTTTTTGCAAGAAAATTTCACATGCTATTAAGACCAGAAGATATGGCTAAACACTGGAACCATGACCATGGAGTCAATAATATTAGGGGCCCCCCTGGTGGCTCAGAGGTTAAAGCATCTGCCTGCAATGCAGGAGACCTAAATTCGATTCCTGGGTCTGGAAGATCCAGTGGAGAAGGAAATGGCAAACCACTCCAGTATTCTTGCCTGGAGAATCCCATGGACAGAGGCTACAGTCCACGGGATCGCAAAGAGTCAGACACGACTGAGTGACTTCATTTTAGTACTAAGCCTTTAGTACTGGGTTAATACTAAGCCAATCCATATTTCTTCATGTGGAGCCATGATTTGGTTAAAGAGATGAAAGTAACCTCTGTAAGAACACAAATCTGGGCTCTGAATAAATAATTATACTATTCCAAGACTCTGCATTCAGGTGTGTGAATTCAAAATGGCTAATAGCCCAATTCCCAGGACTCCACACAGGAAGCCAAGCTTTCCCCTACAATAAAGACAGCTGGCATGTTTTAATTTACATGGATCATTCTGCATCAACTCTATGAGACTGAGATAGAAATTCCTTGAGATTTGTTTTGTCTATTATAATGTACTGAGTATAAACTTGGAACAAAAAGATATGAGGTCAAGTGCAAATTCCACATTCTTTCTCAATGCCTGACACCCAAGGATTCGCATTTTAAATTTATTTAGAGCTGGTACTGAGAGAGATCTAGAGGTCATGGTGATAATGAGCTGAACAGAAGGCAGTAACACAGCACTGTCTGCTCAGTTCAACCTCTGTGGACTCTCGGAACATGATTCTGGAAATGGAGAAAGTCCCTAACTCAGCTGGATGAGTCCAAAAGTGATGGGCAGATCCTTGGGATTCAGCCAGAGAAAAGCAAAACAATAAAGAGCCCCTGCATATAAAATGTATACATGTTACTGGAAAACTGTACAATCCACAAATGTGTGAATACTTACTAGACGATCACTACTTATGAATCTAAACTTAGCCTAGGAATTGCTAACAATGAATGACTAATACTGATCTTCTTTTCCAAAGAATATAAGCCCCATGAGAGCCAGTAGTTATGTTCATGTGGTTCCCCACTCTATCTGCACTGCCTATAAAAGAGCCAGAAACATAGTAGGTCATCAAAAACATTTACTGCATGAATGAACAAATTGATAAGAGAACACAGCTCACAATTTATGTTTACAATCATTTGTCTATTTGCATTTTTAAAATCAATTTTCCAACAGTGTTATAGTAATCCACCAAACCCTCAAATACAATTTTTTTTTCATTCCTAGGCCTAACTAATTTGTATCAAGATTATAGCAAAACACTTGAAATTCGATACAATTAATACTCTTAATCATGTATTTCATTCATACATCTTATCTGGCACCTCTGTTTTCTTTGAAGAGAAGCCTGATGCTTTTCAAGTCCTATGGAGTAGGTCCAGGGTAACCAGCCTCGTCAATATTCACTTCCAAACATTTGGCTTGGGTATACACACACGCACATACACAAAGAGTACAGAAACGACATTAGTAACTGCAACCCAGGTTAATTGTTAACTTGCAAAGCCACTGTGGAGACAAGTCTGGTATACCAATCCAGACATGCCTATTGATTTCTTCCCAGCAGCCATTGCATGCCACCTCTCCTCCCCAATAAATGTTTCACACATTGTAAGATTATAGATGGCAAGGTGAGGCATCCAAGGGAGACATGTTTCTAGGCATCTAGGAACACAGAGCTTCTTTGAGCTCTCTCTTTACCAAGACTTTAGAATACTTTCTAAACAAAACACTGTGTTACAAAAATGGGTCCCCAAAAGAATGAAGACTTGTAAGGTAGTATCTTAGTTAAAGCAATTAATTTTTTTCCCTAGAAAATAAAAGCCCACAGTGGGGGAAGGAGAGGGTGGGACAAATTGAGAAAGTAGCATTGAAACATATACATTATCATACTTAAAATTTGATAGCCAGTGGAAATTTGCTGTACAACGCAGGGAGCTCAAATCGGGTGCGCAGTGACAACCCAGAGGGGTGGGATGGGATAGGAGGTGGAAGGGAGGTTCACGAGGGAGTGGACATATGTATACCTATGGCTGATTCATGTTGATATAGGACAGAAAACCAGCACAATATTGTAAAGCAATTATCCTCCAATTTAAATAAATTAATTAAAAAAATAAAAGCCCTGATATGCAATCATTATAACAAATGTACTTGGATTAGTAGATGTGGTGAATAGTGGAAGACACAGTCTCTCCCAGTTTCACCCCAATTCTTAGTATTCCTGATAGGAATATCAGCCCGTTATAGATTAAGGTATCACAGAAAAAGGTAGCAGATAACTACTTTCTAATCATTTTCATTGTGTCCCCATGACTAAGGCACTGTGTGCCCTGTGACTAAGTCCAAGAATACTGGAGTGTGTAGCCTGTCCCTTCTCCAGTGGATCTTCCCAACCAGGAATCGAACAGGGATTTCCTGCATTGCAGGTGGATTCTTTACCAACTGAGCTATGAGGGAAGCCCAACTAACGCACAAACGTAGTCAATGCTAGGTTCAATTGGATCTTATAAGACTTGTTTCTGGATGAGAGTATAGGAAAAATGTAAAGAAAGGAGAAGCAAGACAATGGAAATCATTCCTTAATGAAATTCTGCAGTGAACATCAATAATGTGAACTAACCCTTCCTTCTCCCACTCATTTTCAGTAAGGTATTAACTTCACACCTACAGAGGTCATCTAAATAGGAATGTGATTAAGTAGTTAAAATCATTTCACTGTTTTTAATGGCTATTAAACCCTGGAAATTTATTTTAAAGCCGATTTACGGTGGCAAATTAAAACACAAAATTTAGTAAATGTGAAAAGGTCTGTGCAGTAGTCGGGGTTATAAATAAGTCTATTAAACTCACAGTGTTTTGAATTTTAAATGTTGCATGTTTTGACATAGTATATTCTGATTTGTAAAGCAGCGTAACAATAAGGAAGGGTGTTTTGCATTTGAATGTAAAAAAGATAAATACAAATTGATACAAAATATTACAATGTATCAGGACCAAGAATAATGTAATTACCAACACCCTCAATACAGCCTATGCTTGCTTCATTTTGTCAATATGATTAATGCAAGTAGCTGAAGTTTGTTAAATATATGTGAGTGTATAATTATATCAATGATGTTAATTAAAACACATCTCAGCTTAGCCTAAGAACGTTACTGTGAGCCCCAAAGTTTCAACTCTATGATTTTAGTATTTTATATATATATATATATATATATTTTAATATATGATCACTCTCTTCTTTCTTAGGTTTGTATTAATCATTTTCCATTTCAGATACAAAATTACCTCAAGCTGTTTGGTTGTGGAAATGTAATTGCTATTATTGTGATTGTTATTGATAACAAATAAGACTAATCATGAAACTTCTCCCCAGGGAGTTTGTATACTTGGTTTCTATACAGAAACAAGAACAGCTCTGCCACCAGCTAGCATTGTTACCTGGGGCAAGTAATATAACCTGTATAAATTTCCTCATTTGCAAAACAAAGGAGTTAGCTCAGCCATCTCTAAGGTTCCTGCCCAGACCAAATAAAATATCTAAGATCTTTGACTTTCACTAGTTACTCTAATCTAAAAAGGAAATGCCAATTTTTGACCTGTTCTCTTTTCTACTATTGCAATCATCATTGATCTTTCAAATACACTCTCTATCCAGAGCCTCTAGAGGTATTTGTAAAATGGAGATTCAAGTGTTATGGGGAAAGAAAATGGACTGAAGTTTCTGTTATAATAAATATTTCATTCTGTTCTCTGGCCAAAGCTTTGAAATTGCATTCCCGGGAGAATCAAGGCTGGGGTTTTACCCACAGACTTGGGGTGCTCTGACCCCACCAGATTCAGGAGTTAGTGTTCATACTCAAGCATTATAAATTACAGATTGCAGCCCAGTCAGAAAGCTCAGCTCTGTGAAGGAAAGGTGTGGGAAGAAATGCTGTGTTTTTAAACTGGTCTAAGAGGTTCCCTGTGCTGACCTCCTTTTCTGGTCTACCGGGCAGCCCAGTCTCCATTTTTCCTGGCGTGGACCCGAGCCCTGCTTGAACAGGCCATGGGGAGTAGGGAGAATTTGGCTTGGAGAGATTTTGGCTCTTAGTACTTTACAGCTCTTCTCAGCTTGATTGGCAAAGCTCTAGATAGCAACACCACCCACTTCTTTCTCTTTTTGCCTCCTGTTCCTATCAACCCTCTTTCTGCTTCCCTTGCTGAGACACAAGAGAGGTAAAATCTGACACCATGGCCAGCAATTCTGTACACAGAAGCACACGGAAGACCCAGCCGCGTTTGGCTTCTCTTCGGTGGCTCCTGCAGCATTGTCTTTGCGATGATCAGAGGCCCTTCTTCAGCAAGGAACGACACTCCCCCTCCACCTCCACTCATAAAAGGACCATGACGTGATTCAGCCTCTAAGTATTCTAAATGTTTATGCAAAGGACCCATGAGGCGATACAGTTGACTGTTTAACTGGTCATTGTAGAGTGATTAAATGTGACATTTCGAAAGAATTAGGTGAAAAACCCACTAGACTCTGGTAGGGTCAAAAAGACTAGGCACCTTTATGAATTTCAATATCGCAACACTCGTCTGGTTCGTGGCATGAGGCATATTAGAAAATAGTCCCAAATTAAAAAAAAAAAAAGATTTTATGCTAATGGACTCTTAAACATTTAATGCTCTGTTAACAAATGGTTATTTCTCCATTAAGCACCATCATGACCTATGCATAGTTTATGAACATTCCTGTTGTCCTTGAGAGAGATCACATACTGTAAGGGCTAAAAATAGCAGCCATGTGAGCAGCAGAGGATAATTTGCATCTCAAGTTCAGCTGACATCATCTAGCTTAGAAGCTTATTTCCAGGGATCAGACTCAGGAAAAGGTCCTGGTAGCCTTTCAGTAAACCAGAATATTCTGAAAGTCAGCCCCCTGGCTTAGAGGGAGCTGGCTTAGAATGGTGTAACTTTTCTTTTACTGGTGAAATACACAGAATGGCTTTCTTCCATGCTTTCACATGCAGCCCTGACACTTTTGTCTGCACTCCCATGGTCCAGCGACACGTTTCCTTCTCCATCAGGCAAGAACCAACTGCCCCCCACACCCGAGTCCTTTCACCTTAAAGAACCACATAAAACAGCCATAGTTATCTAACTTAACTCTCCTCTTGGCAACACAGAAACTTATTTTAAGGGGGGGTGGGGTGGGGTGGACCTGACAGACAGCCACCCACTGCACTAAGAGAGCCTGGATTATCATTCTGAGTCTGAAATTAATGTTCTTATTACCCTGTCCACCTCTTAATTGATAAATTGCATAACTTCTTCAACAGTCACCTCCTCCATGAAGCCCGTGATGATTGCGCCAGTTAAGCAGAGTTCTCTACATTTCATAACAGATCACAGCACTTCCTCACTCTGGACCCTTCGCCATTTGCCTGTCAATTTTAAACAGTCCCTCATTTCAAATGATGGGGGTAGGAGAGATAAGTGAGGAAAATGAGACCCAGCAATACACGAGAGGCAGGAGAGGCAGGTTGAACGCTGAGAGCAGTGGCTAGAGATGACTTCAGTTTACAAAGAACAAAGTTAACTTCATGTTGGTGGATCTCACTTATCCAGACCACCTCCTCCTCATATCTTTCTTCCACATTCTTCCACTCAGTTATCTTTAATGACAAAGGGACCCATGGCCTCTTTGTCCTCTTTGGTTTTATCCCAGTGGCTATAGAATTAAACCAAAACTCTTTTGTGTAGCAAACCAAGCTCTGTAATGTTCTCCACACTGCATCTTTATCATCAATTTTCTGCCAGTCCCAACCTTGCACTCTGTCTTGAGTGGTGCTGAAGTTCCTGGTCATCTTGCTACACCATATTGTTTCAAGCCTCCTGTCTTTCTTCATCCCATTCTCTTGGCTTCATCACACCATCTATGTTTCTTTGCCATGCTATCTCCTGGGGTGCCTTCAGATGCTGCAGATAGATCTTCAATCTCTGGAATTTTGCCCTTAACTTTCACACTGAGCATTGTATACTGTCCTTCCAAATGCTTCCCAAACATCCTCTTCTTTGGACACACAGCACTCTGATTATGAGTTCCTCAAAAACAAGGCTGCATCTTTGTCATCTTTTTGTTGTTGTTTAGTCACTAAGTTGTTCCTGACTCTTTTGAAGCCCCATAAACTGTAGGCTACCTGGCTCCTCTGTCCATGGGATTTCCCAGGCAAGAATACAAGAATGGGTTGTCATTTCCTTTTCTAGGGGATCTTCCTGACCCAGGGATTGAACTGACATCTCCTGCATTGTAGGGGGATTCTTTACCACTGAACCACCAGGGAAGCCCTTGCCATCTTTTAGCTATCACTAAACTCAGGATACTGAAAGAGAAACTCCCCAGGTCAGTAGGTGTCCAATATGCTACTGGAGATCAGTGGAGAAATAACTCCAGAAAGAATGAAGGGATGGAGCCAAATCAAAAAGAATACCCAGCTGTGGATGTGACTGGTGATAGAAGCAAGGTCCGATGCTGTAAAGAGCAATATTGCATAGGAACCTGGAATGTCAGGTCCATGAATCAAGGCAAATTGGAAGTGGTCAAACAAGAGATGGCAAGAGTGAATGTCAACATTCTAGGAATCAGCGAACTAAAATGGACTGGAATGGGTGAATTTAACTCAGATAACCATTATATTTACTACTGTGGGCAGGAATCCCTCAGAAGAAATGGAGTAGCCATCATGGTCAACAAAAGATTCCGCAATGCAGTACTTGGATGCAATCTCAAAAACGACAGAATGATCTCTGTTCGTTTCCAAGGCAAACCATTCAATATCACAGTACTTCAAGTCTATGCCCCAACCAGTAATGCTGAAGAAGCTGAAGTTGAACGGTTCTATGAAGACCTACAAGTCCTTTTAGAACTAACACCCAAAAAAGATGTCCTGTTCATTATAGGGGACTGGAATGCAAAACTAGGAAGTCAAGGAACACCTGGAGTAACAGGCAAATTTGGCTTTGGAATATGGAATGAAGCAGGGCAAAGACTAATAGAGTTTTGCCAAGAAAATGCACTGGTCATAACAAACACCCTCTTCCAACAACACAAGAGAATACTCTACACATGGACATCACCAGATGGTCAACACCGAAATCAGACTGATTATATTCTTTGCAGCCAAAGATGGAGAAGCTCTATATAGTCAGCAAAAACAAGACCAGGAGCTGACTGTGGCTTAGAGCATGAACTCCTTATTGCCAAATTCAGAGTTATTGAAAAAGTAGGGGAAACCACTAGACCATTCAGGTATGACCTAAACAAAATCCCTTATGATTATACAATGGAAGTGAGAAATAGATTTAAGGGCCTAGATCTGATAGCTAGAGTGCCTGATGAACTATGGAATGAGGTCCGTGACATTGTACAGGAGACAGGGATCAAGACCATCCCCATAGAAAAGAAATGCAAAAAAGCAAAATGGCTGTCTGGGGAGGCCTTACAAATAGCTGTGAAAAGAAGAGAAGTGAAAAGCAAAGGAGAAAAGGAAAGATATAAGCATCTGAATGCAGAGTTCCACAGAATAGCAAGAAGAGATAAGAAAGCCTTCTTCAGCAATCAGTGCAAAGACATAGAGGAAAACAACAGAATGGGAAAGACTAGAGATCTCTTCAAGAAAATCAGAGATACCAAAGGAACATTTCATGCAAAGATGGGCTCGATAAAGGACAGAAATGGTATGGACCTAACAGAAGCAGAAGATATTAAGAAGAGATAGCAAGAATACACAGAAGAACTGTACAAAAAAGATCTTCATGACCCAGATAATCACGATGGTGTGATCACTGACCTAGAGCCAGACATCCTGGAATGTGAAGTCAAGTGGGCCTTAGAAAGCATCACTACGAACAAAGCTAGTGGAGGTGATAGAATTCCAGTTGAGCTATTCCAAATCCTGAAAGATGATGCTGTGAAAGTGCTGCACTCAAAATGCCAGCAAATTTGGAAAACTCAGCAGTGGCCACAGGACTGGAAAAGGTCAGTTTTCATTCCAATCCTAAAGAAACGCAATACCAAAGAATGTTCAAACTGCCACACAATTGCACTCATCTCACATGCTAGTAAAGTAATGCTCAAAATTCTCCAAGCCAGGCTTTAGCAATATGTGAACAGTGAACTTCCTGATGTTCAAGCTGGTTTTAGAAAAGGCTGAGGAATGAGAGATCAAATTGCCAACATATGCTGGATCATCAAAAAAGCAAGAGAGTTCCAGAAAAACATCTATTTATGCTTTATTGACTATGCCAAAGCCTTTGACTCTGTGGATCACAATAAACTGTGGAAAATTCTGAAAGAGATGGGAATACCAGACCACCTGATCTGCCTCTTGAGAAATCTGTATGCAGGTCAGGAAGCAACAGTTAGAACTGGACATGGAACAACAGACTGGTTCTAAATAGGAAAAGGAGTTCATCAAGGCTATATATTTTCACCCTGTTTATTTAACTTATATGCAGAGTACATCATGAGAAATGCTGGACTGGAAGAAACACAAGCTGGAATCAAGATTGCTGGAAAATATATCAATAACCTCAGATATGCAGATGACACCACCCTTATGGCAGAAAGTGAAGAGGAACTAAAAAGCCTCTTGATGAAAGTGAAAGTGTGAAAAAGTTGGCTTAAAGCTCAACATTCAGAAAATGAAGATCATGGCATCCGGTCCCATCACTTCATGGGAAATACATGGGGAAACAGTGGAAACAGTGTCAGACTTTATTTTTCTGGGCTCCAAAATCACTGCAGATGGTGACTGCAGCCATGACATTAAAAGATGCTTACTCCTTGGAAGGAAAGTTATGACCAACCTAGATAGCATATTCAAAAGCAGAGACATTACTTTGCCAACAAAGGTCTGTCTAGTCAAGGCTATGGTTTTTCCTGTGGTCATGTATGGATGTGAGAGTTGGACTGTGAAGAAGGCTAAGTGCTGAAGAATTGATGATTTTGAACTGTGGTGTTGGAGAAGACTCTTGAGAGTCCCTTGGACTGCAAGGAGATCCACCCAGTCCATTCTGAAGGAGATCAGTCCTGGGATTTCTTTGGAAGGAATGATGCTAAAGCTGAAACTCCAGTACTTTGGCCACCTCATGTGAAGAGTTGACTCATTGGAAAAGACTCTGATGCTTGGAGGGCCTGGGGGCAAGAGGA
The DNA here is from genome assembly GCF_002263795.3 of Bos taurus. Classification (NCBI taxonomy): domain Eukaryota; kingdom Metazoa; phylum Chordata; class Mammalia; order Artiodactyla; family Bovidae; genus Bos; species Bos taurus. The sequence goes on along the minus strand of NC_037356.1, from coordinate 31,027,642 downwards.
GAAGGGGATGATAGAGGATGAGATGGCTGGATGGCATCACTGACTCAATGGACGTGAGTCTGAGTGAACTCTGGGAGTTGGTGATGGACAGGGAGGCCTGGCATGCTGCGATTCATGGGGTCGCAAAGAGTCGGACTTGACTGAGTGACTGATCTGATCTGATCTGATCTGAAACTCATATCAGCTATCCTGTGACGGTATTGGAGTGGGAGGCTCTGTCCGGGTGAATTGATTTTTCCATATATATCAACTACGTAGCTCTAACTGAGTCAGTAGATATGATGGTATGAAATTGCTCTCAAAATGTTGTTTAGGCTGTCCACAGTGAATCAGAGGATGGGGGAAATTTCCCATTATGGTTTCTACCCAACTGTCAGAGAAAATTGGGACTTCACATATGGGACTTCACCAATTCCATATGCTTTATAAACTCTAGATTATAGTAGAGTTTACAATATATTTGCTCTCATTATAAATGTCACAATGTTAATCTAGAAATTGAGGCTAAATTTTAAGTGGTAATGAACTATGTAACAACATCCAATGTAATATTACAGCAGAGAATGTAAATAAGAAGGATTTTCTTCAGAGTCCCAGTGTGGACAGTTCTTCCATTGTGGATAAGCAGAATGTTTTTCACTAATTTATCAAACTGTTCCCCATCAGACTGTTTATAACTTGTAATTAAGAAATCTCTCAGCAAGTTGAAAAGTCATCATTTGTTTTGGATATCAAAATGTTATCAGGACATTCAATATTTGCTGATTTTCCTCTTTGGCTTGTTAAGGCTTTAAATAATTTTCCCCGTAACTGCTCCTCCCCAGTGCCACTTTGTGTCCCATTTCTGACACTTAGAAATACTCCAGCCTAATATTAAAGAAGGCAAAGTTCTTTAGTTCAGTCACTCATTCATGTCTGACTCTTTGCAACCCCATGAACTGCAGCACGCCAGGCCTCCCTGTCCATCACCAACTCCCAGAGTTCACTCAAACTCACGTCCATTGAGTTGGTGATGCCATCCAGCCATCTCATCCTCTGTCGTCCCCTTTTCCTCCTGCCTTCAATCTTTCCAACATCAGGGTCTTTTCAAATGAGTTAGTTCTTCGCATCAGGTGGCCCAAGTATTGGAGCTTCAGCTTCAGCATCAGTCCTTCCAATGAATATTCAGGACTGATTTCCTTTAGGACAGACTGGTTGGATCTCCTTGCTGTCCCAGGGGCTTTCAAGAGTCTTCTCCAACACCACAGTTCGAAAGCATCAATTCTTCAGCACTCAGCTTTCTTTGTAGTCCAACTCTCACGTCCATACGTGACTACTGGAAAAAAACATAGCTTTGACCACATGGACCTTTGTTCTAAATTTGCTGGTATATTGAGTGCAGCACTTTCACAGGATCATCTTTTAGTATTTGAAATAGCTCAACTGGAATTCCATCACCTCCACTAGCTTTGTTCATAGTGATTCTTCCTAATGCCGACTTGACTTCGCATTCCAGGATGTCTGGCTCTAGGTGAGTGATTACTCCAGCCTAATATTAAACAGGGCAAAGTTCCTAGCCTTTTTGGTTTCTTGGTCCCTTTTCTGGACAGGATTCTAAACACTTACACATTTCTTGATTTTATCTTTCAAGAGAGAAGGATATATTTATTTATCATAGACTCTGTGTCAGACGCTGTGCCAAGCATTTTACTGTATCATCTGCACCATCCCATAATTCTTCACAATTCTTTACTATTTATTGCATTCAGAAGTGCATATTAAGTACAGTCTGTTCTATCTTATTTTTGTAATGCAAATTAGCTCACTCACATAAGGGAATGTCATCAATAAAATGCAGAAATCCTGTAGGTTAATAAGTGATTCTTTCCCAGCCCATTAAATTTTGTGCCACCAAGTAGCAACATCTGAACACAAAGTATACCAACTCAGCTGAATGCAGCAAGCTGAAAAAAATACAGTGTTGTGCAGAATGCTATTTATCCCATGCTCCTTCTTTTGGCTCACTCTAACCAAATACTCCCTTTTGGAAATGTGTGTTAGTGGTTATCCTGATCTTTGTGCGTTTTGACATGGTCTCCATGCTCCGGGTTGCCATCCTTCCTATACTCCCTTAGGTCAAGCTACTTATACTCCCTTGGGTCAAGCATCCTTTCGTTTGTTTGAATTTTTATTGGAGTTATAGCTGCTTTACAATGTTGTGTTATTTTCTGCTGTACAGCAAAGTGAATCAGCTATGTGCGTACATATATATCCTTTCTTTTGGGGATTTTCTTCCCATTTAGGTCACCATAGAGCACTGAGTAGAATATATATATGTCATTCCCAATCTCCCAATTCATCCACCCCCCTCCCCTTACCCACTTTGGTGTCTGTATGTTTATTCTCTATGTCTGTGTCTCTATTTCTGCTTTGCAAATAGGTTCATCTGGACCATTTTTCTAGATTCCACATAAATGCATTAATATATGATATTTGTTGTCCCTTTATGACCTATTCTGTATGGCAGTCTCTAGGTTCATCCATACCCTGCAAATGGGACAATTTTGTTCCTTTATACTGCTGAGTAATATTCCATTGTATATGTGTGCCACATTTTCTTTATCCTGTCCCTTGTTGATGGACATCTAGGCCACTTCCATGTCCTGGCTATTGTAAATAGTGCTGCAATAAACATTGGAATGTATCTTTTGGAATTATAGTTTCCTTGGGGTATATGCCCTAGAGTAGGATTGCTGGGTCATATGGCAGCTCTATTTTTAGTATTTTAAGGAATCTCCATGCTATTCTCCATAGCAGCTATATCAATTTATATTCCCACCACCTGTGTAAGAGGAAAGATTTCCCCTTTCTCCACCGTCTCTCCAGCATTTATTGTTTAAAGACTTTTTGATGATGGCCATTCTGACTGGTGTGAGGTGATACCTCATCATAGATTTCATTTGCATTTCTCTAATAATTAGTGATGTTGAGAATCTTTTCATGTTGCTTGCTTTATATTTACCTTTTATTTATTAGGACTTTTACATTTTTTGTTTAATTGCTAAAGTTTTTGTTTTTTATTTTTATTTATTTTTACAGTTTTTGTTAGCGTGTTGGTTGCCAACTTCTGTGTGTACATCAGTGTTGTGTGTATGTGTAGACACATAGGCCACACTGAACAGTCTGTGGGGTCTTAGTTCCCTGTCTGTGGATTGGACTCACACCCTTGGGAGTGAAAGCTCAGTGTCCTAACCACTGGACTGCCAGGGAATTCCCCAAACTGTATATATTTTAATAGTCTGCACTTAACTCTATTTTCCTTTATCTTGTTATATTTACAGCTGCTGCTGCTAAGTCACTTCAGTCGTGTCCAACTCTGTGCGACCCCATAGACGGCAGCCCACCAGGCTCCTCCATCCCTGGGATTCTCCAGGCAAGAACACTGGAGTGGGTTGCCATTTCCTTCTCCAATGTGTGAAAGTGAAAAGTGAAAGTGAAGTCGCTCAGTCGTGTCTGACTCTTTTCGAGACCCCATGGACCACAGCCTACCAGGCTCCTCCGCCCATGGGATTTTCCAGGCAAGAGTACTGGAGTGGGATGCCATTGCCTTCTCCGATATTTACAGCAGGATTTTTCAGAATATCAGAACTGCACGTAAAAGATTATAGCAGAAACACTTGCATCCACTAAGTACCAGGCACAAAGCTGAGTATTATTTTCAAACACGTACTAATACCTATGGTCACAAGGCTCAGATTAGGTAACCCGACTCAGGTCACTTAACAAAGTGGCACATCTGGAATATGAATCCAGGTCTGTTTCATCTGAAGCCACTTGCTTTTCTCATCCTATCATGTTGCTTCCCAACTCTCCCGTCTTCCCTCTCACCACCTCCTGATACCCCAAAGCAAGCAACAGTACGAGGGGAAGACTGTGGACATGCATGTGTGTGTGCATCTGCGTGTGTGACTGAGTGTGCCCGTATGCATATGCAACAGGTGTTTATTCCAATGGTCCTGCATCCCACCTTTAGGTGTCAGAGGATGTCGGACTTAGGTGCATGCACACGTGTCACTGAACACTGTGCCTTCTGGGAGAGGGAACACCTGGCTGGAATCACAGTGTTTCGCTTGGCTCTCAGAACAGCCTGGTGAGCAGTTAGAGCAATTACCATGCCCCGTATGGATGACTCGAGCTTGGCCAGCGTGAATGGTCTAATGGAGGACGGAATCCAGGCGGGAGTAAAATATCTCCATCATAAACTGAAACGTTTTGCTGTTTGAACTGTTGCCAGTTTTTATAACAATTTCCATCTTAAGCTGGCTCAATACATATTTAATGAATTCTTCTATAAAACCTTTAACAGCCCTCAATTCATTTCAAGTGGCAAATGACTCAGCAGTTTGAAATGATGAGCTGGATGCTGCCTCTATATTCATTACCTAAGAAGAAAAAGTGGATTTTTCTTTTTTAAATGTTATTTCCTCCTTGGGCTCACATTCGTCTGATGTGAAAACACTTATGTCTGCCAATCCTCTTTGGCTCAAAGATGTGATTTTATAACAGGCATGCTGTAATTTTTTTTTTCTTGAAGAGTTGTGATACGTATTAGGATCACACATTATGTAATATTTGTGTTGTTACATATCATCATGCCATAATGACCTCTTATTACACATGTCATTTATTCATTCAACAAATATTATTAGGGGTCTATTTCTTGGAAATAAATGGAAAATACAGAGGCAAATCAGGCAAGGACACTGTCCTCAAGATGCTTGAACACACAGGCTGTCCTAGTAAGGAATTAAAAAGACATGTTGAATCAAAGAAATGCCTCTTGACTTCATGCTGGTGCCATATGCATTATGATATACTAGATAAACCTCTGCAAACTTGGAAAGCTTAAAATTCTAGGATATGTACTGATGGGGCTTCCTTGGTAGCTCAGATGGTAAAGAATCTGCTGGCAATGCAGGAGACCTGGGTTCAGTCCCTGGGTTGGGTGGTCCCCTGGAGAAGGGAATGCAACCCACTCCAGTATTCTCCACTTGGAGAATCCTATGGACAGAGGAGTCTGGTGGGCCAGAGTCCATGGGATCGCAACAAGTTGGATGAGACCTAGCAACTAAGCAGAAGCACATATACTAATATTTGGCCTGAAGTATCTTTGGAAGGAGGGTTATGACCAACCTAGATAGCATATTAAAAAGCAGAGACATTACTTTGCCAACAAAGGTCCGTCTAGTCAAGGCTATGGTTTTTCCAGTGGTCATGTATGGGTGTGAGAGTTGGACTGTGAGGAAGGCTGAGCACTGAAGAATTGATGCTTTTGAACTGTGGTGTTGGAGAAGACTCTTGAGAGTCCCTTGGACTGCAAGGAGATCCAATCAGTCCATTCTGAAGGAGATCAGCCCTGGGATTTCTTTGGAAGCACTGATGCTGAAGCTGAAACTCCAGTACTTTGGCCACCTCATGCGAAGAGTTGACTCATTGGAAAAGACCCTGATGCTGGGAGGGATTGGGGGCAGGAGGAGAAGGGGACGACAGAGGATAAGATAGCTGGATGGCATCACCGACTCAATGGACGTGAGTTTGAGTGAACTCCAGGAGTTGGTGATGGACAGGGAGGCCTGGCTTGCTGCAATTCATGGGGTCTCAAAGAGTCTGAAACGACTGAGCGACTGAACTGACTGATCTTTGGCCTTGAGGTCCCTTTCCAACTGTAAATGTCTTACACTTAAATGGGTATAGGCCAGTGCCCCCCACCCCGCCTCACACACACCTACCAAACACACCCAAGCACGTCTCCAAAGTCCTTTGCTACCTCTCCATCCTAATCCTCTACTGCCTTTCTCTTTCCTCCATTGGCTCCTGCAAGTTGGTCTAGCATGTTTCTCTCTAAGGTGCTGGTCCTTCTACCAAGAATGCTGGTGCTCATGTGCCGTCACTCAGTCGAGTCCAATTCTTTGCGACCCCATTGACTATAGCCCACCAGGCTCCTCTGTCCATGGGATTCCCAGGCAAGAATACTGGAGTGGGTTGCCATTTCTTCCTCCAGGGGATTTTCCTGAACCAGAGATCAACCTCATGTCTCTTTTCATCTCCTTCATTGGTAGGTGGATTCTTTAACACTGCACCACTAGGGAAGCCCTTGGAATGTCCTCCCTTGAATAGTTGGTGACTCAGAATTTTATCAACGTGTTGGTTCAAAAGTTACCTTATTTGTAACTGCTCTATTTATGATATCCCTTCCAGGGCTCCCTTTCTCCTTTCATTGCTCCATTTCTTTACATCACACATACCACCTCTGTCTTACTGTGTATTTTATGTTTTATCTGATAATTCTATTCCTTTTTTTAAACTTTTTATTTTGTATTTGAGTATAATGGCACCCCACTCCAGTACTGTTGCCTGGAAAATCCCATGGATGGAGGAGCCTGGTAGGCTGCAGTCCATGGGGTCACTAGGAGTCGGGCACGACTGAGTGACTTCACTTTCACTTTTCACTTTCATGCTTTGGAGAAGGAGATGGCAACCCACTCCAGTGTTCTTGCCTGGAGAATCCCAGGGACGGGGGAGCCTGGTGGGCTGCTATCTATGAGATCGCACAGAGTCGAATACGACTGAAGTGACTTAGCAGCAGCATACCCAATTAACAATGTTGTGATCATTTCAGATGAACAACAAAAGGACTCAGCCTTACATACACATGTATCCATTCTCCCCCAAACTCCTCTCCCATCCAGGCTGCCACAAAACATTGAGCAGAGTTCCCAGGGCTATACAGTGAGACCTTGTTGCTCATAAGTAACTACCTAAAGCAGGAATTGCTGCTGTATTTCCAGTGCCTAGGAAAAGTATTTACCACAGAGCAGGTTCTCCCTAACCATTTGCTATATGACTGGATGGATGAATGAATGAATGTGTCTAAACACCTACATGCATTTAGGTTTTGCTTAATACCCAAAGCCATTCATACCCCAAGGTTCCCACACCTGTGCAGAGAAGAAGAGGGAATTCTTAGTGTGTGCTGCTGCTAAGTCGCTTCAGTCGTGTCCGACTCTGTGTGACCCCATGGACTGCAGCCCACCAGGCTTCTCCGTCCATGGGATTCTCCAGGCAAGAACACTGGAGTGGGTTGCCATTTCCTTCTCCAATGCATGAGAGTGGAAAAAGAAAGTGAAGTTGCTCAGTCCTGTCTGACTCTTAGTGACCCCATGGACTGCAGCCTACCAGGCTCGTCCATCCATGGGATTTTCCAGGCAAGAGTACTGGAGTGGGGTGCCATTGCCTTCTTCCTTAGTGTGTGACTAATAGTTAAATTATTGTAAAACAGAACCCTGGAATCCACCCTGTCTTCCACTTTAGACATCATAGTCATTCTTGGAGTATACCCTTTCCAACCTGCCTAAGATCTGGCAAAATGAATTTTTCCTATGAAAATCCATACAGCAGTTTTACACTATATTTTAGAAACATGGCTTCCAGTTTACATATATTTGCATATTATATCCAGAAAGTCCTAAATTACAATGACACTGTAAAATAAAGTAATCCAAAAAGGCTGATGGATGACAATTGTGTATTCTAATCAAGTGTTCCTGGAGTCAATGCATCTTTCTAAGGGGTAAAGGAATTATTTCTAAGCCTCATCCTCCAAACTCATGGCTTGTTTTGAGAAGTGACTCAGAGGTGTCTGGTCACAGGTCATCCTAAAAGTTTAACAACCACAGTTGCCTTCTTCCACTTACCGACATCATGTGCTCTATGTCGTATGTATTCCTAAGTTTTCTAGACTGAGAAATGAAGTTACTCCTGTGAACTCAGGTTAAATAAGAAAAAGTGAAAAACTGAATTCTAATAGTAAGTTAGCCTCTCTTTCTGCACTATGCATCATTATTATTTTAACTGGTGAAGAAAGGACCCTAACCAATAACATCAAGAGGTACTCTGTACTCTTCTCAGAGATCTGCTCTGGTGTGGTCTTCTTAATGAGTCCCCTTCAAAAGTAAGTTTTCTGAAACTGTTTTCTCAGCAATCTGGAATCACACATCTGCTAGATGATGTGTGGCTCGCTCAACAAAGAGGACACAGCGTCCAGTATTCCACCTGTGTCACTGCTGCCTCAGGCAGTGCCTGTCAGGGAATCAGGTATTCAAGCCCTGCTGATGGGTTCTTGTCTTCTAGGGGAAGTTAGCATAATTTTATTTATTCCCTCTTCTCCAGTGAAGTGGCCAGGGTCTCCCGTGTCTCCGTACACCTGCTGGATTGCTACCTTCATGGAACAAAAACAACGTTGGTTTTGTAATGAACCACCAGCTCATTTACTGGAATCAGAACTTCTGAATCAGCCTTGTGATGCACTCCTTTATAAACTTCACAAGGCTTGCAAAGTATTTCTGCTTCAAGGCTCCCAGAAATGTCTGGCCTCGTGCCAGAGATGAAGCAGACGCTTCTGAGCACAGTTGGTTCGGCGAAGGAGTGAGTGCACAACATTCAAACTAGGACCAACTGCGGTGGGTGTTTATTTGAGACCTTTTCCAGAATCACACCCACAGATCTCTCCTGCCTCATCAGAATGACATCAGTCACAGGCTGTTGCTTTGTTTGTGATTGAAACTGGGTGAAGGAAGAGAAGGTAAAGGGGACTTGGTTTCTATCTGTGATTCTGCCTCCTTGTCACTGGCCTGGCCACGCAGGCTAAAACGGGTGACTGGTCAGCCCCTTGCACTTGCTCATCCCTTCTCTCCTGGGAAGGTACCATTTACATGTCCTCCAGGTCATCAAGGAAAAGAGAGGACCTGTGCTGATGCACTAGTGTGTTCTCCTGCAGAGGCTTTCCGTCCACATCAGGCCCTGTATCTTTGATCAGGCTGCCCTCTCAGTCAGTAAACTGGGAAACATTGGTCCCTCAGGGACCACTCAAAGCCTTTTCTCCTCTATTAAGTCTTCTCTGCTCCCTTCCCAGTGAAATGCTGGTGATTCTTTTCCTGTGCTTCCACTATAAATTTATTCAGACCTCCAAGTTAGAAGCAGAATTCTTTATTTTCCATTTTATATCTATCTCCTTTCCTAAACCATAGGCTTCTCAAGAAGAGAATTCTCCCTTTTAAACTTTGATTTCCTAATGCTCACAGAAGAGATAGAGTATACACACGGAAGAAACTTGAATGGATGATAGACAAAACAAATAATCCTTTGGATTTTCTGGAACTCAGGAATGATTATTGTTTTGTTAGTGTCTCACCTTCTTTTGGGCTTCCTAGGTGGTGCTAGTGGTAGAGAACCCACCTGCTAATGCAGGAGACATTATAAGACTGGGTTCTATCCCTGGGTCAGGAAGATCCCCTGGAGGAGGGCATGGCAATCCCCTCTAGTATTCTTGCCTGGAGAATCCCAGGGACAGAGAATTCTGTCCATAGGGACTACAGTCCATAGGGTAGCAATGAGTCAGACACACTGAAGCAACTTAGCACACAGGCCTTCTTTGATTTCTCCTGGGACCAAGTATTCTGAATTAGAATGAGTATAGATACTAATATTTAACATCACAGTAGCAGTGGAGCAAGAGATAGAGGTAGAGACCTATTAGGAAGAAGTACAGCACCGTGTCTCTTCAAACCTAGAAGCCATATTCTTTGGTTCTAGGGATGAATAAGACTCAAGTTGTAGAGCTCTGTGGGGCTTCAATCCCTAGTTTGTCTCATTTTGCCTTATGCCACCTGTAAATGAGTAAAGGAATCAACAGATGGCTGAGGTCTATATTTGTAGACTAGAATTAGAGAGTGAAAAAATAAATTCTTGTAGCCAGCTCCTAAACTTAGAGAAAATATTTTTTTGCTTGCTTATAGATACAGCCTTGAGAAAGAGCTGAGGTCAGTGACAATCAACCTTGGAGAGCAGGTGAACTAATTGCCTCAAGAAGTAAAGTAAGCGGTGTTCCATCTATGGCTCCCTGACATGGCTTAGCAGTATCTGTGGGATTGTGACCAATCAGTGGTCATTGGTGAGGCAAAGGGGACCGTGCCCAGGGAAGTCCCCATCATGACCATTAATAACAGAGGAAATTCTCATTTATGGACCACATAGAGTTGTTTCAGGAAGTGTTCTGAATATGCACCAATTATATGGAGATAATGCACAAGAGGTCATGTGATTATGAAACACTTTGCCATTCAAGTGCAATTAGGTTTTGTAGTCCATTACAGACGGTTTAAAAGTGGTCCCTCCAAATAATGTTTTAAAATAACTGTGAGCTACTAGTCTCGGAGAAGGCAATGGCACCCCACTCCAGTACTCTTGCCTGGCAAACCCTATGGATGGAGGAGCCTGGTAGGCCGGAGTCCATGGGGTCGCTAAGAGTCGTACACGACTGAGCGACTTCACTTTCACTTTTCACTTTCACTTTTCACTTTCATGCATTGGAGAAGGAAATGGCAGCCCACTCCAGTGTTCTTGCCTGGAGAATCCCAGGGACGGGGAAGCCTGGTGGGCTGCCGTAGCACAGAGTCAGACACGACTGAAGTGACTTAGCATAGCATAAGCTACTAGTCTTCCTATGGCTTCCCTGGTGGCTCAGTGGTAAAGAACCCACCTGCCAAAGCAGGAAATGCAGGTTCAATCCCTGGGTCAGAAAGATCTCCTGGAGAAGAAAAGGGCAACACACTCCAGTATTCTTGCCTGGGAAATCCCACGGACAGAGGAGCCTGGAGGGCTACAGCCCATGGGGTGGCAAAAGAGTTGGACACCACTTAGTGATTAAACAACTAGTTGTCTAAGCAAAATATATTTTGTTTAGTTCACTATAGGTGGCCTCTCTAAAGTGACATGCAAGTAAGTCATTCCTAAATGGAGAAAAACATTTTAGTTTATAGACATCATGTACCTTGTCTCTTTTGGTGGCAGATAATGTTTCATTTATTAAAAGCCACTGATTTCATTCAGGTAAGATTGCATAAGTGAAAAGCAAGAGAAGTCTCCTTGGTTTCTTTAAGAACTTCCTTCTAGTCATTGCGAACTTAACTGAATACAGAAGAGCCATTAAGAGAACTGGCTTTTCAGCACACTGAAACCCCAGGTTTTATAAAGACAAGATAGGTCTCATGTATATCCTTAATTTTCCACCACCGCTTTATAAAGACAGGAAATTATATATCCTTAATTTTCCACTGAACAAGTGCATGTTTCATAGGGAATGGGGCCAACACATGGAGAAATTCGCCATGTTGAATTGGGCCATGTTGAATTCAAGAGGTTGTGGCGAGGCCAAAACACATTTATCTGAGTGAACACCAGTGTAAGTTGTCATAATATATATATTTCTCTTGGGTTGTGTGGAACTTAAAGGGCTGATGAATGACTGGGAGTGAAGTAAAAGAAAAGTTCATTACAACTCATTAAAAATGAATACAATTCCAAATCAATTTCCATTAGTTAAAGTGTAGATATTATACCTTTCTTGGAAAATTTGTATTATAAATTCATGCTACACCTGTGAGTAAGAGTGGTTAGTCCATGTCTCCTTCCCTAATAAAAAAAGAACAGGAGAGATGGCATCCAGTTACTTTCTTATTAAATGAAATGTTTAAAAGGCATCATCTTGCTTCTCATGGCATGTCCTGATTATGTCAGGTCAAATTAGTTAAGTATATAAATTGCAGTAAACACAAGTGACAGATAAATGAAATGCATGGCTAAACTCTCATGAAACCAACTATGGACTCCATGCTAGGTGGCAATTTCACAGTCACCATCTGGGGATCCAAAAGAAGAAGCCAGTCTTCAAGCGGTATTATGCCAGTGCCAACTGTGTGCTTTTCTCTCACCACCTCTGCTGTGTGCTTGATTTTTTTTTTCACCCAAAGCTCTAGTACTTGTTCTCTGAAGATAAGTGAAAGAGTAAAAGAGCTCTTTCATTTGTATTTTTTTTTTGGCTTAATTAATCTATTCTAGCCCTACATTTTTACTTTTAACTAGAGCTACTTCATGGAATGCAGGGGATATTATCTCTAATATCTGGTAATAAATGTTCTCAGATTTCAGTGTGTGGATTACCTTTCTCTCACTTACAAACACCAATTAAAACACAGACAATTGTCAATTGTTTAGAAGCCTGAGTCACAGTTTCTGGGAGCGGACTATGTCCTAATTACTGTAAAGTTATCAGCAGTACAGAGGAGTATCTTCACCTCAATAACTTATTAGTGAAAGAGAAGGGCGCATGTACATATAATCGCAATAGGACATGAAGAATTTCAGGTTGCCTAGACGGCACTAGCAGTGAAACACCTGCCTGATAGTGCAGGAGACTTAAGACACACAGGTTCCATCCCTGTGTCAGTAAGATCCCCTGGAGGAGGGCATGGCAACCCGCTCCAGTGTTCTTGCCTGGAGAATCCCCTGGACAGAGGAGCCTGGTGGGCTACAGTCCATGGGGTCACAAAGAGTTGGACATGACTGAGTGACTTAGCATGGATGGTAAATTCCATGACAAGGGAATTTGAGATTCTCTGGGAACCTGCAAAGAGGTTCATAAACTGCCCTAGGGGAATCAGAGAATGTCCCAAGGATAGAAATTGATAATCAAGAATTTTAAAAATATGTTTTTTTTGGCTGCATTTGGTCTTATTTGTTGCACATAAGCATCTCTCTAGTTGTAGCAACTGGGCTTGCACTGGGCTTAGTTGCCCCAAGGCAAGTGGGATCTTAGTTCCCTGGCCAGGGATTGAAGCTGAGTCCCCTGAGCTGTAAGGAGGATTCTTAACTGGTAGACATTCAGGAAAGTCCCAATATTTAAGAATGAAGGGATACTAGAAGTTACCTAGGTAAAGACATAGCTTGTTTAAATCAATGGGAGCAGATGAGGGGAAAGCCCAGAGGCAAGTGACCATGAAATACCAAAAAAAATTTTTTTTAAGTTTTAAAAATGCAAAAAGAAATATGACAGTAGCATTGGCAGGAAATTGGTCCTGATGACTCCAAGAAGAGGGGCAAAGGTAGGGTAAAGAAAGGCCTTGAAGGCAAGGTTGCATATTTTACCTGAAGCATGGGAATAATATGGAACATTTACATTTTAGAACGCATACTCCAGCTCCAGTGTGGAGAATGGATTGTAAGGGAGCAAGCCTAGGGGCAGGGAGGTGTGTTACAATAGTGGATGTAGCCAGAATGGAAGAATAACTCAAATATATTGAGAGCATACTTTGTGTCAGCAATTGTTTTAACATGTGTACATACTAACTCTTTAATTCTAACCACATCCCCTTACGGTCAGGTAACTATTGTTCCTATTTTCTGAGTGAGGAAGTTAAGATGGAGTCAGCAGCTTACCCAAGTTTACATAGCTGGTAAAGAACAGATCCAAAGTTTTAACCCAGAGAGTCTTAGCCCGGAGTTCACGTCCTTAATGATCACTGCCCTAAAATCTTAGAACAGGGTAATGTCAATGAAAACAGCAGGCAGATCCTAAGGACTGAGAAGTAAACCAGTTCCAGGTCAGAGTGAAGTTTTTGATGTTCAAATCTGAGCTGAGCATCGAATCAGGTAAGCAATTCCTAGTGGAAACACACCCAAACTACGGAGGTTGAAGGTCAAAATAAGGGGTCACAATGCAGATCAGTAGAGAAGGTCAGAACATCCCAGAGTAGAGATCGAACATTTCGAAACGTGAAACAAAACAAAAAGCAGAGCAAAGCAGGTTGTCTTAAGATAAAAACATTCAGAAACCAATATTCTCAGCAACTCAAGGAAGAGAGCCAAAACGCAGGAGCACAGATGTGCAGTAACAAAACGAGACGGAGTAGGTTATGTGAGGCAGGTTTTTGCCTCGGGCCAGAACTTTTTTATAGTTCTTGTTGAGTTTCAAACCAAAGCCTTTGTGAATTCTGGGCTATCCCTGCTGGGGTCCAGGTAAGGGAGTAATTGAGAACATGTGATTGAATTGACGTCTGTTGGAAGATGAGGAGTAGCAATTGATAGAGGGTTCTTCCTGAGCAGAACACAGCTGATCCATTATAAATCAGATCAGATCATATCAGTCGCTCAGTTGTGTCCGACTCTGCGACCCCATGAATCGCAGCACGCCAGGCCTCCCTGTCCATCACCAACTCCTGCAGTTTACTCAGACTCACGTCCATTGAGTCAGTGATGCCATCCAGCCATCTCATCCTCTGTCGTCCCCTTCTCCTCCTGCCCCCAATCCCTCCCAGCATCAGAGTCTTTTCCAATGAGTCAACTCTTCGCATGAGTTGGCCAAAGTACTGGAGTTTCAGCTTTAGCATCATTCCTTCCAAAGAAATCCCAGGGCTGATCTCCTTCAAAATGGACTGGTTGGATCTCCTCGAAGTCCAAGGGACTCTCAAGAGTCTTGTCCAACACCACAGTTCAAAAGCATCAAATACCTGGTGTTAATAGATCGGGCTTCCCAGGGGGTGCTAATGGTAAAAAACCCAACTGCCAATGCAGGAGATGTAAGAGACACAGATTTGATCCCTAGGTTGGGAACATCCCTTGAAGGAGGGCATGGCAACCCGCTCCAGTATTCTTGCCTGGAGAATCCCATGGACAGAGGAGCCTGGTGGGCTACCATCCATAGGGTCGCAAAGAATCAGACACAACTGAAGTGATTTAGCACACCAGACATTAATAGCTTAGTGGGTTCCTCTGAATTCCAGAAACTCAATAGAGAGTTATTGTATAACTAAGTAAATTCATAAGTGAAGTATCTGTTTCTTACATTGACTTATCAATGGCTAAAATAAAGGAGGTGGCTGTACGCCTAAGTTATCTAATGTTGAAAGATAATGGAGGACTTCCTTGGTGGTCCGTTGGTTAAGACTTCACCTTCCAGCAGGGGGTGCGGGTTCGATCCTCAGGGAGCCAAGATCCCATATGCCTTGGGGACGAAAATAAACAGAACATAAAATGGAAGCAATATTGTAATAAATTCAGTAAGACACTTTAAAAAATGTTTCACATTTAAAAAAAAAAAACCCTTAAAAAAAGAAAGATAATGGGCCTCTTTTTCAATGATAAGCTATTATTCAAGATAAACCCCAGATTCCTCATCCCTTTGTCAATATTATGAAAGTCTAAAATATTTTTCTACATTGTGAAGTCATTAAAAAAAAAAAGTGTGACCATTAGAGAGAGGAAGACCTAAATTTGGGAACTTGTTGTACCGCTGACTAGTCTCAGCTTCATCATCTGGAAAGCTGGGATAGTAATAATCAAATCTCAAGCTAATTATAAACAAAATTGGGAGTACAGAAATGCACCCTAGGGGTTTCCCTGGTGGCTCAGGCGATAAAGAATCTGCCTACAATGCAGGAAACCTAGGTTCGACCCCTGGGTCTGGAAGATCTGCTGGAGAAGAGATCCAGTACCCACTGCAGTATTCTTGCCTGGAGGATTCCATGGACAGAGAAGCCTGGTGGGCTACAGTCCATGGGATCGCAAAGACTCAAATACAACTGAGTGACTTCCATACACACACACACACACACACACACACACAGATACATCCTTGGATTTAGAGTCAACTGATTATTTTACCAAGGTGCCAAGACAGTGAATTTGTTGGTGAAAGTATAGTCTTTTCATCAATGCATATCCATGCAAAATAATGACCTTAAATTCACCTCACACCAATACACAATAATCACCTCAGCTTAAATGTAAATGCTAAAATAATTTTTATGACACCATAACAGAAAATCTTAGAGATGTTTTCTTAGACAAAGATTTCCTAGATAGGACTCCTCAAGAGGAAAAATAATGATAAATTTGCCCTCATCAAAGTTCAAAACTTTTGCACTTCACAAAACATTAGAAAGAAAATTAAAATCAAAACAGAATAGGAGAAATATATGTGTCACAAAGAAATAGCACAAATGTGGTAAAATCCCACTATCCATAATTTAAAAGAATAATCTTAACTCAAATTTTGGAAGTCAATAAAAAAAGTGGGGGGGGTGCTAAAGAGTATGAACAGATTATTATCCCAAGTAGACATGGATGGCCAATAAGTACATGAAAAGATGCTCCATACATTAGGAAAATGCAAACTAAAACCACAACAAAATGCCACATTTCACCCACTAGAATGGCTGAAATAAATAAGACAGACAATAACAACTATCTGTGAGGCTATGAAAAATGGGAATCCTCATGCACTGCTGGTGAAAATGTAACATGTAGCAGCCACTTTGGAAAACAGTTTGGGGGGTTCTTAAGAGGTTAAACATAAAAATACCATATGACCAGAAATTCCACTCCTAGGAATATATACAAAAGAATTGAAAGTATATGTTTACACAAAACTTGCAGGTGGATGTCCATAGGTGTTCATAGCAAGATTATTTATAATAGCCCAAGAACCTACATGCTCATCAACTGGTGAATGGACTGATAAAATGAGGTGTGCCCTACATGGAATGATGTTCAGCGGTGAAAAGGAAGGAATTATGGACACATGCTAAAGTAGATGGAACTTCCAGGTGGTGCTAGTGGTAAAGAACCCACCTGCCAATGCAAGTGACCTCAGAAACACAGGTATGAGCCCTGGATCAGGAAGATCCCCTGCAGGAGGGCATGGCAACCCACTCCAATATTCTTGCCTGGAGAATCCCGTGGACAGAGGAGCCTAGTGGGCTACAGTCCATGGGGTCTCAAAGAGTCAGCACAACTGAAGCAACTTAGCACGACCGCATCCCAGGGTAGACGACCTCAAACAATAAATTAAATGAAAGAAAGCACGTTCTGCATAGGTTTTTACAGGCAATGTCTCAAAAAGCAAATTTAACCAGAAAGAGACTGGTGTTTGCCAGGAGGTAGGGAGGGGTAAGTGGATCATGATTAGCTGTAAATGGACAAAATGGGTCTTACTGGAGAGAAGAAAGTGTCCTAATATGAATTTACTGTGTTAATTGCACAAGTAGGTAAAGGTAGTGAAAATCAGTGCATTTGGCATGCGTGAATTTTATAACATGTAAAAGATTTTTCAATAAAATTGTTTAAAAAAAAAAAAAAAACTAAAGAAAAATCCAAATGATCAGTCAGTTTTTCCTCTTAGAAAAACTGCTTTCGCTACATTTTTGAGAGAGAGGTCTCCGAGTAAGCAAATCTGAATCAGGACTCTGCTGCCTGAACAGTCTTCCCACCTTCCCTCCTCGGCTCACGGCAGCACAGATGCTCAGCACAGGGCCCAGCTGGTGGAGCCCAATGTCGCTGGCTTTGCTGCTTGCCTGGGTGAGGACGCTGGCCTCAGCATGTTAGCAATCCTTATTCGCTGGCTCTAATAAATACATTTTGCCTCTGGCAAAAAGTCTGCGAGTAGTTAATAAGAATAATGAGCAGTAGCAGAGAATTAATGGCCTCTTTATTATGAGAGATGAAGTCCAGTGTTCAGTGTGCTTGAATAGGAAAATTGTTTTATAGGCAAAATTAACTGAAGAGACCTTATTTAGCCAATTTTAAGGTAATGGGTTTTGGCTTCTAAATGTCAGCAATGCAGAAAGGAAGAGTCCAGGTAACGTCTGAGTCACTTACATGGCACTTTCTCAATTTTGAAAGGGAAGGTGAGGATGCCTATGTGGCAGGTGCAAGGGTGACTACCTGCATTTCTTACAAAGGGAAAAGGAAGGAGAGCCGTCTCTCAGGTGTGCAGGAATTTCATCCTGGCCTGCACCTTATTTCTGTTTTTCTAAGGAAGCCAGAACCAACATGGCATCCATGTTATCACCATCTGGGGCCACGATATACTCATTTCGGTGAGAATCTCTGACCTATCCCACTGTGAATGTGACTCATGTTCATTGCAATGTGTGTGTCCTGACAACACTGGGCCAGATCCCAGCTGGCCAGGTCCTGGGTGGATCAGATCTGAGATTCCTTGTTGATGGCAGCTCTGAACCCCTGGCTACCCAGGTATCATCAGTAGTGTAATGGTCCAGGTGACAGGTATATTGGCACTTGCTCCTTAGAAGGAAAGCTATGACAACCCTAGATAATGTATTTAAAAGCAGAGTCATCATTTTGCCCACAAAGTTTCAACTAGTCAAAGCTATGGTTTTTCCAGTAGTCGTGTACAAATGTAAGAGTTGGAACATAAAGAAGGCTGGGGGACGAAGAATTGATGCTTTTGAATTGTAATGCTGGAGAAGACTCTTGAGAGTCCCTTGAATGGCAAGGAGATCAAGCCAGTCAATTCTAAAGGAGATCAACCCTGAATATTCAGTGGAAGAACTGATGCTAAACCTGAAACTCCAATACTTCGGCCACCTGATGTGACTCATTGGAAAAGATGCTGATGCTGGGAAAGATTGATGGTAAAAAGAGAAGAGCGTGAGATGATTATATAGCACCAAAACTCAATGGACATGAATTTGAGCAAACTCTGGGAGATGGTGCAGGACAGGGAACCCTGGCGTGCTACAGTCCATGGGGTCCCAAAGGGTTGGACACAACTTAGGGACTGAACAACAATATAAGAGAAAAGCCTTTTCCTGTCATGTATTTATTTAGAAAGAAATTGAAAGTCGCTCACTCGTGTCTGACTCTTTGCAACCCCATGGACTGACTATATAGTCCATGGAATTCTCTGGGCCAGAATATGGGGGTGGGGAGCCTTTCCCTTCTCCAGGGGATCTTCCCGACTCAGGGATCAAACCCAGGTCTCCCGCATTGCAGGCGGTTTCATTACCAGCTGAGCCACAAGGGATGCCCAAGAATACTAGAATGTGTAGCCTATCCCTTCTCTAGTGGATCTTCCCAAACCAGGAATTAAACCATGGCCTCCTGCAATGCAGGCAGATTCTTTACCAGCTGATCTATCAGGGTAAAAAACAAGCTAACAAAAAACCAAAAATAAACCACAACACAATGACAAGGCTCAGAGAGAAAGTTGTTGAAATCGTGGTAAGTGGTTTCAGAGTACTAGTGTCAGATTGCTAAAGCTGGCCAAGCGAGGTTGGGACCAGTAGATATAGAAAGAAGGGCCACCAAGAGAAAGGGGCTCATGATAGACTGGCCTCACCCTGCCCCTCGCAACTGTCATTGTTCAGACAATATTCACAACCATGTCACAGGACAGGTCTTGTTGAAGAACTGAGGCAAGTTTTAATACCTGAAGTTCTTTAAAAACTTAAAAAAAATGTTTTTTACCATCAACTTACATTTTCACTTCTTCGAAAATAATATGAGAGCTTCCCTGGTGGTTCAGTAGTTGGGACCCCAAACTTCCAATGCAGAAGGTGTGGGCTTGATCCCTGGTTGGGCAACTAGGTTCCCACATGCCTTGCAGCACAGTCAAAATTAAAACAAAACAAAACAAACAAACAAAAAACTATGATAATGCGCCAGGCACTGTGATGAGTTTGGCAGGGAAGAGAAGATGCTAAGACAACTCTCTCAAGTCTCTGAGTTTTCAGGGGTAAAGGAGAGGTGTGCAGGGGGTCTCAAAGGAGAATATGCAAAGTGCCTTCTGAAAGGTTAAAGAGGTGGGCGGGTCAGGTAAAGGGAATTTAACAATTCATGAAACAGGTGCAGAAGGACTGCACAGAGGAGGTACTGACTGAGATAATGCTTTAAAAAATGGTTAAGGCATGAGAGCAAGGCCTTTTCAGGGCTTCCTTCCAGAGGAAGAACACAGCACAAGCAAGTCCCAAAGATAGAAAAGCCAGAAGGCTTTAGGGACCAGTTGGAAGCCCAGATTGATTGACACGCAATATATTTTTACGGGAAAGCAGGACTCCCAGGTCCAATGCGCTATGAAGTATCAGAGACAGTAGACAGAGTGGTTGATCATGATAGTCATTCCATTGAAGACCTTGGTGTTGAGTAACATGAATGCACAATAGGATGGTCAATCTGACAGTCAGGTATGGAATGGGTTTAAATGAGGAGAGCTGAAGGGCAGGGAGTTCGGTTGGGAAGTTATTGGTTCCTCTAAAGTTTTGCTGAAGGTTTACCTGAATTGAAGGTGTTCCTGAATGAGCCTGAAATCCAAAAGATCACTTCAGAAGCTACTGCAATCCAAGCAAAAGATAACGACCTAACTTACGTTGGTTGTGCTAGAAAAGAGAGAACAGAAATGAACATTTTGGAGATAGGTTTTGATTGCAACTAATGATTCAATTCCAGCTGCTATTAACAGACACGGATCTGTGACTCAGATCGGGGTCCCTTCCTCACTTCTGCACGTCTATCTGCTTTCTTTTATTCCTCCCTTAAATGTCTCTTACCTTCTAATGTGTTCTTTTCTGAGGGAAAAATGATAGCAAATTTCGAGGCTTAAATCCTCTTCTCCTTGCCAAAGTCTAGAAAATGCAAATTAAGATTCTTTGGAACAAGCATTAGGAAACTGTTTATAATCTGAGGGGCAACCTCAGGCATCCTTCACATTTTCAGTGTTTGGCACCTGGCCTGCCGCTGCTGAGTCTCTTCAGTCATGTCCGACCTTTTGCGACCCCATAGATGGCAGGCCCACCAGGCTTCCCCGTCCCTGGGATTCTCCAGGCAAGAACACTGGAGTGGGTTGCCATTTCCTTCTCCAATGCATGAAAGTGAAAAGTGAAAGTAAAGTCGCTCAGTCATGTCTGACTCCCAGCGACCCTGTGGACTGCAGCCTACCAGGCTCCTCTGTCCATGGGATTTTCCAGGCAAGAGCACTAGAGTGGGGTGCCATTGCCTTCTCCAGGCACCTGGCCTGGGACCCAGTAAAGTGTCAATAAATGTTTGCTGAATAAATGAATAAATCAATGACTGAAGACATGGTTTCTTTATGTTGTTCATTAGTCACTAAGTTATGTCCAACTCTTTGTGACCTCATGGACTGTAGCCTCCAGGCTCCTCTGACTATGGGATTTTCCAGGCAAGAATACTGGAGTGGGTTACCATTTTCTTCTCCAAGGGATCCTTCTCACCTGGATATCGAACCTGTGTCTCCTGCTTTGGCAGGTGGCTACCTCAGTTCAAATCAAGGTGAGTTAATTCTAGGAGTTGGATCTTCTTTACAGGGTTCTATTAGGATTGAAATACCTCCCATCTCCCCAGCCTTCTCCTTCTCCAGACTCTCAACACCAATAACAAAGTTTGCTGGGAAGTTTCTATGTTCCAGTCAATGCAATCGGCAGATGTTTTGATCCCAGTGGATTATGTTTTCATCTACTTCCACAGCTGTATTTCACATGGCAGAGCTAAACCCAGCCCGGGTAAGTCACCTGAAAAGTCTTCTCAGTGAAATGTTTAAGAACTAAGGAAATGAATTATCTTGAGCACCCTCTCATAAAGCTTCCTTCCCTCAGCAAAATTCAGCAATTCAGCATATTTCCCTTAGCCTCAAGACAGCTCCCACTGCATCCCTTGAACTGCCTTTCTTTGGGGACCTGAGAATAATGGAACAAAGTGGCAAAGGGTTCTGGGATGAAAACAGCATGCTGGCATCAAGCCTCACATTTTATAGAACCAAGTGGAAGGTGCCATAGAGGTGAGTGGCTTTGAAGGAAACTCACAGAGATAATCAATTTGATCACACAGGCAGACACTGAAGTATTTGTCAAAATGTCAAGGTTATGGATAGCGCCAATATATTTGTTTTTCGATGCATTAGTCTTTCTAAAAGCCTGCATCTAATGCGACATTGGACAGTTTTTGTTTTTTTTTTTCCCTTCCATCATAATGTTCTGTTAGGAAATACTGCTTGCTAGTTTTATTTGGGAGCTATTTTATACATGGAGATTTCCTGCCATATAGAGAAAGAAGAGAAAATTATTCGTGTGTGTCTTTATTGTTTATTTTTGAAAGGTTCGAGAAATACATAATGGTAAGTGACAATCAAGTTCCATTCTTCCTCTGTGCTAAACTTAAAAGCCAGCTGAGAGGGGGATCTTTGGGAGAACTGAAGACTTGGCACGTGACAGAGCCTTGGACCACACGCCAAGCTGCATCCCACACCTCCCATTGATGTTAACCTAGACAGCCTGTTCCTTGTCTGCCTTTTGATATCCACAGAAAATGACTGAGGTCCAGATCAGCTCACTGGTTTCCATGAGATGTCTGGTTTCCCCTAAAAGGAGCTTAACCCTGTATTGCAAGGAGTGGCTTCTTTAATGCCCAAAGATCTACATGGTTGATCACCGTCACTCAGAGATTATTGAATTTAAAATGGGAAAAGTAAAAATATACTGTTACTCAAAAGACACCCCATGCATAAGCTACTGTGGCACTAAAATGATATTTTTAAGTTAATCAAAAAATTTTTAAATTTTGTATTGGGATATACCCGATCACAATGAATATTGTGATAGTTTCAGGTGGACAGAAAAGGGACTCAGCCATATGTATATATCCATTCTCCCCTAAACTCCCTGTCCATCCAGGCTGCCACATTACATTGATCAGAGTCCCCTGTGCTATACAGTAGGTCCTTGTATGTTATCCATTTTAGATATAGCAGTGTGTACCTGTCCATCCCAAACCCCCTAACTCTCTTGCCCCCATTCTTCCACTCTGGAAACCGTAAATTCATTCTCTAAGTCTGTGAGTCTGTTTCTGTTTTGTCGATACAGTTCATTTGTATCTAAAATGTTATTTTTTTCATATAAGAAATACTAAAGAGGAACAGTCTGTTTTTCCTGTAGTGAAGTATTAGGACAGCAAGAGAAAAAACATTTTTTTCAAATTCTTTGTAGGATAATTCTTGGAACAGACTGGTCAGCTGTAAAAAATGCTACATGAAGACTCCTGTATATACTGGGCTGTTGATTATTTTAGTTTCTGTGGATTTCAAGGAAGATGCCTTGTTTTATTCTGAGGAAAAGTGGTATGCTAGGTAGGTAATCTCTCTCCCAGATTTCTGCTCTTTTGTGAACAGAAAGAAAAGAGAGCTTACTTTTTTTCTGGCCCATAATAAAGAATTCTCCCTCCATCTCCCACCTTTCTCTGCCCACATGTAGCTGGATCTGTGTATTCTGCCTTGGAATATTTGCTTTGTGTGACAGATTTAAGGTCTTTTCAGCTAACAACATAAGAATACTTCAGATATGTCACATGGTTCTTCCAAAATAACTTGGAGTTGGGTTTCTGTCCTAGTTTCTAATCAGCTGAGAACTTGGCTGGATGTATTTAAAATTCTGAGTCTCATTTTCTTTTTTATGTAGGTAACTGTAACAATTACAACAACAAATATTTTAATAAGTACTGGATACCGTTAGAAGGCTTCATGTGCATCAACCCATTTTATCCACCCAAGAACTTCCAGATAGGCATCATGGCTCTACATTATAGATGGGAAAACTGAGGCCCAGTGAGTCAGTGAGGATGAATCGAAATAAATGGAAAAGAAAAGGTGATCAGCACTGATCTTGGGGACAGTGCTCAATAAATGTTTTCCCTCTCTCTTTCCTTCATCCTTTTCTTCTTCCTTAACTTCCAAATCCTCAAAAATACTTTTCTTCAAGCCTGAAAATCCACCCTAAATATGAAGAATGGAGCACAAGGCACTACTTTCAGAATTTTGTCACTTTCGCTAAAAACACAAAATATGCAATAAAAGTTAAAGGCTGGTCATTCTACGACTGTGCAGTGATTGTTTTGTTCCTACTCTGAGGGTCTAGCCCAGTGTCCTATCTTCCCTGAAAAATACAGTGTGTGTGTGTTTTTTTTTTCTATAACACATATGGTCTGATATATGAGCATCGGCTGGGGTCAAGAAGCTGGTGGCCGGCCCAGCTCCGCAGGTCTGATTGTGACAGATTCCTGCTTGTTCCTTGGGTACGATGCAATCACTTGGTCTTGGTTTATCCATCTATATAGTAAGATTTAATGATAACCTGCATCTGACTCATGGTAAGGTTAAAATTATACACTGGATAAGAAAGTAACTAGAAGCATCTTTTAACAGAAAGCAACTGACCTCGCAATCCTGAAGGAGGAATGTGTTCTCAAGCTGCAGAGCTGCATCCGTATCTGCTGGGGACAGGAAAACGCAGTGATAAAGTCCTTTCACCATTGGCAACTCTGCTTTGAGCACCAGCTGGTTAGAGTGACGGAGTCAAAGGACATCTCTGGCCACCCTTCAAGGGGTCATTTATATACCTCAGTTAAGTCTGCAGTCCTACTGATCCCGCTTGGTAAACTGTTAGACAGCCATTGGCTATCATTGGATTTAGCCCAAAAGGTAGAAACAGGAGATTACCTGGGATTTCTATGGACACTAGTCTTACAGTGTCTTGAGCACAAGAATACTAGTCAGCTGAGGAAAGAGACAGATGACATTCTAATGTCAAGTTTTCGTAGCAGAAATAAGAAGAAAATGGCGATTAGTCTTCCAGATGAGAAAATATAGAGATTTGTTCTACTACACAGGATACAATTGTTACTGGCTATTCCTTCTTCCTCCCTCTGGTATTCATGGAGCCAAAGGCTAATGCCTCAGAAGCCCTCTGATGGCAGATATTTATAAATGTCCTCTCATTCAGGTCAGACAAACCCGGCTTCATTGTGATCACCATGTTGCTTTTGACACTGTGAACATGGAACTGCATTAAACCACTCAAACTCTTTGCCCAGGTCTCCCTCAGGAACCTGAGTGCTAGTTTGCAAGACAGTCAGCTGATAGGGTTTGTGTGTGTGTGTGGAAGTTTCTCAGTTGTGTCCGACTCTTTGTGACCCCATGGACTATACAGTCCATGGAATTTTCCAGGCCAGAACTGGAGTAGGTAGCCGTTCCCTTCTCCAGAGGATCTTCCCAACCCAGGGATCGAACCCAGGTCTCATGCATTGCAGGTGGATGCTGACTGAGATCAATGAACAAAGCAAAGCCCCTGATAGTCTCCTCAGCATTCTTCCCTAGGAATCTAAGAACTGTTCACAATAGACTTGTCTTGGCTCTGTTACAACCTTGAGGTAGTTATGCAAATTGGCAACAGATTGAAAGACACTGCCGCACTGGTCAGTGGGATTTTTAAGGCAATATACATCACTTAGCCATTGTTCTGGCTTTTGTTTAAATGCCATAAAAGAAGCCTCATCCACATGCCCCAGGTTCATGGGCTGAATTCTAAACAATCTGCTTTAACTGCTCCACACTCCACTGTCACATTCGCTCTGCTTTTCACCCTACTTTTCCTGACTCCCTTGGCTGCCAATCTTCCTGTCTATTGAACATTTACTTTCTACGCTGGTCCTTCCAACTACTCCTTTACCTGTTCTCCTTGGATCTTTCTCACTTTTCATCATCTTTCAGGAAGAGTCTTCCCTGCTTGGCCTTGTTCTCCAGATGTCCTTGTCCAGATGTAGCTTCTCTGTATCACACTCAACCCCCCCCACCCCCCCATTTAATTGGACTGGATGATGTGAGAAGGGATCTGAACAAAGTTTATTATCAAATAACAGTCACTGTGCATCTCTTATATCCCCAGTGGCTCAAGTGGTAAAGAATCCTCTGCAATACAGGAAACACAGGTTTAATCTTTGGGTCAGGAAGATCCACTGGAGAAGGAAATGGCAACTCACTCCAGTATTCTTGCCTGGGAAATCCCATGGTCAGAGGAGCCTGGCAGGCTACAGTCCGCGGTGTTTCAAAGAGTTGGACACAATTGAGTACACACACATATGCAAAGTACTGTCTGAGCTAGCTTGGGATTAGTGAGAGTCATAAAATTAGAGGGTGGATACTTTTGAAGAGTTGCCAAATAAAATTAGATTGTGGATACTTCTGAAGAGTTGTGCAAATCTACTTGACAAGGAAATGTCATCCCCCAAGTTTCTTTCATCAGTGTTTTTTTTTTTTTTTTCTTTATAATACTTATGACATAGAATGTCTTCTTTCCATCTACCATCTAGACTTTGAGACAAAAAGCATGGGGTGGGGGGTGGAAAAAAAAGAAAACTAAACTATCCAATACTCAGCAACAAAGACCACAAGATAAGAGATGTCCCAGGAGAGAGTGATTAATTGCTAACTGAGAAAAAAATCATTGAAGTTGGTAAGTTTAGGAGCAGGGAGGTCACTGTATACTAAAAACCTTCATGACAGGGAGACATTGGGAGTAGCCCTTTAGCAGAACTTAACTAGAAGAAAAAGGTGGGAATTATATCAGAAGGAGGACAAAGACCCTGACACAGGGGGTTATCTTAGTTGATAGCTGGGAAGTCGATATCTGGCTACAGGTTCCATAAAGGAAATTTAAGATATTAAGACCAAAGTTAAACTGAATTGACTTATATCTTTGTTTTTTTTTTTTTCATTAAAAAATAAAAACCAAAATCAAACAAAAATCCTTAGAAAATCTTTTAGAATCTAAGAACTGAAGTCTTATTTTAAGCTCTTCCAAGGCATTAAGAAATCATTGTTGGGGGCTTCCTCAGTGGTCTGGTGGTTAAGACTCCACACTTCCACTGCAAGCAGCACAGGGGAACTACCATCCCATTGACTGCACAGAGCAGCCAAAAAAAAAAAAAAATCACTGGTCATGCCAATGGCCTTTGGAATGACTTAAGTTTTGGTTTTATATTACCAAGTAAGACTTCACAGAAGCGCAGCAAAATTCCATCTCTGGAAACAGGGATGCTCCACCCAAGTACCACTGAACTGCAACCTGAATGATACTGAGTCTGTTCAAGTTTCCCTTCTCTTCCACAGCCCATAACTCTAATCTCAGTGACTGGATGCCTTTGAAGCCTAACACTGCCTTTGATCCATTCTGACTCATTATTAGCTCAAGTTATTTGATCTCTTACAGGTCATAAATATTCTCATACTGAGATTTCCCAAAGAACCACTTACATAACATGAGCCGAAAGCAGCCCTTTCTAGAAGATGCCTTTGCCCCTGGTCATCTGAGACCCGTCTGCCCCGACTTTGTGCATAAGGTCTTGTGAAGATGATCTTGAGCCATCCATCTACTGGTGTTCATAAAATGGGAACAAGTTCAGGCTAGAGGTGGTGATGCCTTTAGCCTGTTGTTTAGTCACTAAGTCATGCCTGACTCTTTGGGACCCCTTGTAGCCTACCAGGCTGTCCATGGGATTCTCCAGACAATAATGCTGTAGTGGCTTACCATGCCTTCCTCCAGGGGATCTTCTTGACTCAGGAATTGGACCTGCATTTCCTACATTGGCAGGTGGATTCTTTACCACTGAACCACCAAGGAAGCCCCATGTTTTTAGTAGTCAAGCACAATTAAGTTCTGCTCTCCTGCTTTTAAAGGCAGAATTTGTGTGGCTGATAGCTCTGGGAGACACTCTACCGACCAGCCTTTAAAAGCAGTGGGGTTTAACAATCTAGGCAGTACAACATGTAATGCAAATAAGACTAAGTACAGCTGTGATAAATGTGTCTTATCCAGGGTAGTGCCAGCAACATGATCTGAACTCACAAATCCCGCTCTTGGGTTGCAATGTAAATTCACAGGGATGTCTTATCAGCAGCAAAGGGCAGGGGGAACCTATGAAGGAGGGGTTTGTCTTTAAATCTTGGCAAAGGTAAATAAATATCTTCAGAATCTAGATGATCATCCTTTCAGAAGGCAGCCCTTGGGGACAGATTTATTCACCCTGCACTGAAAGCCACCAGAACTAGATGAAACTCCAATCTGCAACCATTTTTCACAAGTCAGGGAAAGGGTAATGTTGTCCCTCAGATTTCCAAGAGAACATCATTTTATTTTCTTTCATTCTTTTTCTAAATTTAATTACTTTATTTTAATTGGAGGACAATTGCTTTACAATACTGTAACGGTTTTTGCCATACATCCATATGAATGGGCCACAGGTATACACGTGTCCCCTCCCTCCTGAATTCCCTTCCCACCTCCCTCCCCACCCCATTCCTCCAGGTTGTCATGGAGCACTGACTTTGGATGCCTTGCATCGTACATCAAACTCCCACTGGCTATCTATTTTACATACACACTGTGCTTACTCACTCAGTCATGTCCGACTCTTTGCAACCCTATGGACTACAGCCTGCCATGCCCCTCTGTCCATGGATTCTCCAGGCAAGAATACTGAAGTGGGTTGCCAGGACCTACTCCAGGGAATCTTCCTAACCCAGGAATCATGGAGCATCCAACTAAGCTCCCTGTGCTGCATAGCAGCTTCCCACTAGCTATCTGTTTTACATTATGGTAGCGTGTATATGTCAATGCTACTCTTTTATTCTTTCATATAAAACTGGGTCATTATACTTCTATCTTAAAGCATTATATCAGGAGGAGAAAAAGCCTTCATCATAACCTGGAAAGCTCATGCAGTGTCAAGGTCTGCCTGGGTGAATGAAAAGCTCCTACCTATGGCTTTTCTGCTTTCTGGCAAGAAACAATGGATACAAGAAAAAGACAGTTGAATTTTATGTTTACAAACTTATGCCATAATATTCATATCAAATACAATTAGAGTAACACAACTTTAATTTTATATTCCACTTTGTAACTTGCAAATTGTTTTGTGTGTACTAGTAAGACACTCCTAATAGGGTGATGGTCTTTATTATGTACATTTTTCTGATAAGGAAATTATGGGGAGAGAAGAACAGAAGTGGGCAAGGTTAGAGGGTGAATAAATATTAATAATCGACCTGCCTGAACTGCCAGATCACAAATGTTCCCAAGAGATATTCTGCTCTGTTTCCTCTCCCACATTCTTATTTATTCATATTTTTCGTTGCCCTGAATCTTTGTTGCTTTTGGGCAAGCTTTCTCTAGTTGCGGTGAGTGGGGACTACTCTTCGTTGCAGAGCACTGACTTTTGCAGTGGCTTCTTTTGCTATGGGGCTTGAACTCTGGGGTGCACAAGCTTAGCTGCTCTATGGCATGTGGGATCCTCCCACACAAGGGATCGAATCCATCCCCTGCATTGGAAGGCAGATTCTTAACCACCAGACCACCAGGGAAGTCCCTCCCATACTCCTACAAGGGGCCTCAGAATCTCCCTGATACCCAAGGAACCCTGGAGAAAGAATGACATAACCAGGAAAAAATGTTGCTACTGTGAAAACTTCCAAAACTCCAAGGAGCAATTTGCTTTGAATAGTAAGAATAGTTACAAGACTGATTTTTAGGAATAAAGAGACCTCAAACCTAGCCAAAGGAAAATCACACTTACCTTGATGAAGACACCGTATACTTTTTTGATGACTTCTCAGCATTGAAAATTTAGACTTAATTGTGTGTGATCATTTAATTAAGTCTTCTCTCACCAGCCTGAAACTTCCATTAAAACAGAAATTTTATTTGCTCTTCTGCTCACCATTTTAGCCCCTGTCTAGCACAGTTCTGGCACTCAATACATATTAACTGAATGATTGAATAAACGACTAAGGGGAGGATTGAGGCCCTAAAGAAGGATAGAAAAGAAAAAAAAGGACTTTCAGTTAAATGTGAGAAGAATTAGAAGGGGCAATGTGATCAACACAAGCCACTTTTTTGATTCTGTGTTTTGGGGTAGAATTGTATCAGTTGATCCTTAATTTCAGCTACTGGTACCTTATCATGGGAGATCAAAAAAAGTCAAATCTGTTTCGACTGAAAAGGAAAGAAAGATTTGAAGAAATGATTGCCTGATTGAACAAAAATAAAATTATCAGCATACTGGGATAGCCACAGTTATGGAGAATATTATTTCTCAGAAGATACAGTTGAAATAGGCATTGTAATCACAGCTTTTTAAAGAGATAACTAACTTCAGTCTTGGAGAAGGCAATGGCACCCCACTCCAGTACTCTTGTCTGGAAAATCCCATGGATGGAGGAGCCTGGTGGGCTGCAGTCCACGGGGTTGCTAAGAGTCGGACACGACTGAGTGACTTCACTTTCACTTTTCACTTTCAGTACTGGAGAAGGAAATGGCAACCCACTCCAGTGTTCTTGCCTGGAGAATCCCAGGGATGGGGGAGCCTGGTGGGCTGCCGTCTATGGGGTCGCACAGAGTCGGACATGACTGAAGCGACTTAGCAGCAACTTCAATCTTAGCATAGAATGCAGGGTGTATGATGCTCCTTGGGTGGAGATTCCTTTGCTTTCTGACTATATCCATTTAAAGGTGGATAGCCAGCTTTGGTTGAAGAACTGTCTATAGAATGTACAGGGATGGGCAAATCTGAGTGATTGGAGTGGGGCTAAACCTGAATCCTAGCCTTCTTAATGGTAAATGGAACTGAGCTGAGCCAAGTGGCTTTGATTTTAAGATCAGCTTCTGTATTTTTCTCTTCCTTGTTTCCTCTGTCTTAACTGCAGTCTCAGGAAGGTCATTGTGAGGTCAAGTTGACATATGCAGCATCTTAAAATACTAAATGAGGCCTGTAATGAGGGCAGTGATTGCCATGCATTCAGCATCACTGATTTCTTGTAAAAGAATATTAGCTGCTAAGAGCAGTAGAACACTCCTAGAAGTCTTCAGACATGTTGCTACTGAACATCAAATTTCTAATTTGGTGCTTTTAAATCAGGTAGAATTTTTGCTTCAGTAAGAAATAAATTATTTATGTATAAATATAAGTTCACAATTTGCCAATGTATCTTTTTGCTATTAACTTTCAATAACATGTTGGGGTCAGGGTATTGATTCTCCAGTCTCCCATTGACTGGTAATACAAGAAGTGTCTTACTGACACCTAACTCCAGCTTTCTGCCTGTGTTAATATTAATTAGGAAAACAGTGGCATATTAGTTAAATATTAGATTGGGTCTTCATTCTCAATGGCCTCTTTCTCCCACTGTAGTTCACTCTTCTGCTGCCTTTTCTGTACCCTTCATTTCTCCCTTGTTAAATGACTTATTGTCTCAAGCCTTCATTTCAAAGCCTCAAAATGCTTAATATAGGCTAGCTACATAGACCTACAGTCTGCAGTTCTTTCGAGAAGGGGCTCCCAATCATGGCTGCCTCCAGCGTCTGTGTTTCCGGAAGGAGCCACAGCCAACTCCTCAGCACCTCTCCAGGAGATCTCCAAGCCCCACAGGCAGGGCTGGTCCAGCTCTTAACAAATGACTGTTTCTGTGTGAGATTTTATTTGCGCCCTCTAAAAGTTAAGCCTCTGTTTTCCTCAGTCCTGGGGGCTCCTGAAATAAAGGCCTGCTAGGCCTCAAAGCCAAATGATCTGGGGGCTCATCTACCTGGTGCTGGACCACCAGGCTGGGGAGCCTGATGGAGGCACTGAACTCCTGCTCCTGTGGGAGACCCTCTGGAGGGTGTAAATGCCCTCCAGTTTGTGGGTCACCCACCAATTGGTGTGGGATTTGAGAACACTGGGTGTCTGTTCCTCCTACCCATGTCTCCTTGTTGTTCCTGTAGTGGTCAAAGATCTTTCCTGGTAGGTTCCAGGGTGTTTTTTTTTTTTTTAATTTGTTTTGTCTTTAGGGTTTTCTGTGGATAGTTGTGATTTTGGTGTGCCCCTGAGAGGAGCAAACTCAGGGTTCCTCGAGTTATTTTCAGTCAGTTCAGTTGCTCAGTCCTGTTTGACTCTTTGCGACCCCATGAACCACAGCATGCCAGGCCTCCCTGTCCATCACCAATTCCCAGAGTCCACCCAAACCTATGTCCATTGAGTTGGTGATGCCATCCAACTGTCTCATACTCTGTTGTCCCCTTCTCCTCCTGTCCTCAATCTTTCCCAGCATCAGGGTCTTTTCCAATGAGTTAGCTCTTTGCATCAGGGGGCCAAAGTATTGGAGTTTCAGCTTCAGCATCAGTCCTTCCAATGAATATTCAGGGCTGATTTCCTGTAGGATGCACTGGTTGGATCTCCTTGCAGTCCAAGGGACTCTCAAGAGTCTTCTCCAGCACCATAGTTCAAAAGCATCAATTCTTCTGCGCTCGGCTTTCTTTATAGTCCAACTCTCACATCTATACATGACCACTGGAAAAACCATAGCCTTGACTAGACAGACCTTTGTTGGCAAAGTAATGTCTCAGCTTTTAAAATGCTGTCTAGGTTGTTCATAACTTTCCTTCCAAGGAGTAAGCATCTTTTAATTTCATGGCTGCAGTCACCATCTGCAGTGATTTTGGAGCCCAGAAAAATAAAGTCAGCCAATGTTTCCACTGTTTCCCCATCTATTTGCCATGAAGTGATGGGACCAGATGCCGTGATCTTTGTTTTCTGAATGTTGAGCTTTAAGCCAACTTTTCACTCTCCACTTTCACTTTCATCAAGAGGCTTTTTAGTTCCTCTTCACTTTCTGCCATAAGGGTGGTGTCATCTGCATATCTGAGGTTATTGATATATCTTCCAGCAATCTTGATTCCAGCTGTGCTTCCTCCAGCCCAGCACTTCTCATGATGTACTGTGCATATAAGTTAAATAAGCAGGGTGACAATATACAGCCTTGACATACTCCTTTTCCTGTTTGGAACCAGTCTGTTGTTCCATGTCCAGTTCTAACTGTTGCTTCCTGACCTGCATATAGATTTCTCAAGAGGCAGGTCACATGGTCTGGTATTCCCATTTCTTTCAGAATTTTCCACAGTTCATTGTGATCCACACAGTCAAAGGCTTTCGCATAGTCAATAAAGCAGAAATAGATGTTTTTCTGGAACTGTCTTGCTTTTTTGATGATCCAGCAGATGTTGGCAATTTGATCTCTGGTTCCTCTGCCTTTTCTATCTTGGCTGCTCAAAAAAAGAAAAAATTGGGTTTTCTTTTCTTATTTGTCTTCTCTCTGCTTGCTTGTTTGTTTTTTAATTCATAGGTTTATTTACTGAAACTTTATCTAGAAAATTCAATATGTTTTAAAAATGCAAAGCAAAAACACTCCTAAAATCCCACCAGCTTGAGATACACACTGGTAATATTTCACCCACAGTTTCTCCAGACATCTCTATATTCATTGAAGTGTGATGCACTTACTCACCTGCACACACATTCTACTCACAACTGTATGGTGAGTGAGGTAGTTCTTATTATACATTTGGGGTAAAGTCCCAGTGATGCTGAAAACGTAGTCAAACAAGTAACCTGTTAATTAATAGTGACACATTAATAGATGTTAAGCATATTGGTAAATGATTAACTAGAAGACATGGCTGCATCAAGACTAACCCTCTTTCTGTCTGAAATCCCGTTTTCTTCATCCCCGTCACTCATCTTGGAATCAATCCCATAAATATGTATGCTAATCTTTTCCTAAAAGCCTGCTTCCCAGGGAATTCTATTGCAGCAAACTGTTCCTGAAAACCAATCAAAGAGAATACTCAACCCTTGGGGCCTGGGAGCCAGGTGGGATGAGTATAGAAATTCCTAAGTTATGAACGGTTTCCCTGGTAACTCAGTGGCAAAGAATCCTTCTGCCAATGCAGGAGATGGGGGTTCAATCCCCATGTCAGAAGATCCCCTGAAGAAGGCAATGGCAACCCACTCCAGTATTCTTGCCTGGGAAATCCAATGGACAAGGGAACCTGGTGGGCTACAGTCCATGGGGTTGCAGAGTCAGACATGACTTAGCAACTTAATAGCAACAGCAACATGAAGTAGGTACTGAAAGACAGTTGTTGAGTAGTTCAATTAAGAGACAAACTCTCAAAGCTGTTAAGAGTTATGCTCTCCCTTGGATAGACTTACTAACATGAAAAAGTATGTCATGAATTAAGGTACCAGAAGAAACTCTACCTCAAGAATTTAACAGAGCTCAAATAAAGGCATCTTTACTAGATCCCCTGGAGAAGGAAATGGCAACTCATTCCAGTATTCTTGCCTGGAGAATCCCATGGACAGAGGAGCCTGGCGGGCTACAGTCCATGGGGTCACAAGAGTGAGACACGACTTAGCAACTGAACCACCTCCACCACCACTAGATTGTCTGTAACAGACGCCCCATCTGTATCTGGAAAACCAAATTCTGTTTATTCAAGTCTTCTTCTAAGACAGGTTCTAAGTCTTTATCAGTGTTTATGAAACATTTGAGATTTCCCTGAAAGTCATTTAGAAATAAAATGCTGGTTATAGTTCTAGCTCATCAAACATCAAACATCATCAAACATCACAGGGAAAAATTCTCCAGCTAATTGGACTTTGCTTGTTTTTAGACACCTGCCAGAATTTTTTTTTTTTTCACATCCATAGGTCCTTAACTACATTATAATTTCTGGGATTTGCTTTTATCTTTCTTTCCAGATGTTTCCAGAAAACATCCCTTCCATCAGTCCCTTCATATATTAAGTGCCCACATGAAACATGATGAGGTGGTATTGAATGAAGATTCAGAGGGACAATTTTGAATTGGGGCTTCTAAGAAAAGTTTTTTTTTTTTTTTTTTTTTTAATAAAACAGACCCTGTTGCTGGGAAAGATTGAGGGCAGGAGGAGAAGGGGATGACAGAGGATGAGATGGTTGGATGGCATCACTGACTCAATGGACATGGATTTGGACATGGATTTGGGTAAACTCCGGGAGTTGGTGATGGACAGGGAGGCCTGGTGTGCTGCAGTTCATGGGATCGCAAAGAGTTGGACATGACTGAGCGACTGAACTGAACTGAACTGAAGATAAGGTTTTCTTCATGTAAAGCTGGTAAAGCTGGAACTGGTAAAGCTGGAACTAGAACACAAATCTGCCATTCACTAAAGGATGGAAGGAAATCTCCTGATGTTATTGTTTCAGTTTATAGGCAATGATAGTCAAGGGGCAACATGAAATTGTCTGTATAATGCCCTGTTGTGAATAGAGCTCAGTCTGATAATCAGCTTAAGAATAGCAAAAGCTAATTTTGCATGTTCAACCCTCTAGCTGATCTCTAGCCCTGTGGATAGTAGAGCAAATTCTTGATATCACCTGTTGGTCACCCTTTGCCTCATTAAATGGCTGTAGATTAATGAGCATGTAGAATCAAGACTCAGTTTCATCCTAGGGAAGGCAAATTGCAGTCCAACTTCAAAGCGACACACCTGACCTCATATGAAAGTGTTCTAGTTTATTACTTTGCACGACTGTGTGTTTCAATTTATTACACTGATGACTTACCTTGTACTACTCTGTGTTCAATTATGTATTTTCTGTTCTCATTACAGACCTTCAAACGACCGCAAAAATATATTCATTTAATGCTTTTTCTGTTCCTTTAAAAATTTTATCACTCAGAAAGGAGGAAGAAAATGGTTTGAGCACTGGGTATAAACTCAGACTGATTCTGTGTACTTAAATTACTCTGATAATTGAAGCAAAGAAACTTTCACCTGAAATAACAAAATAGTAACTAGAAAAAGTATATTTTAGGGTCTAAATATTCAGATACGTTGCATATACTAGCACATCCAATACGTAACTCATTAAAAAGAAAACAGAATAATGTAAAACTTGGGGGCTCAAAGAGACCAAGTATATGAGGTGGCGTTTTGGGAAAAGATGGGGATCATAATTTGAGAGACACATTTTAGATGAGCGTCTTCCACTTACCAAGTTTCAGATTTGGGAGAGTTTTATTTATGGGGAAAAAAAAGTTAACTATGTAGTCATATGTCATTCTCAAATGATATGGCTATTATTTATATTAAACACCAAAATTAATCCAAGCTAAAATAATAAGATAAATATATATGAACAATGTATGAGTCAGTGTTCTCTTTTACTCCATAGAAAACCAAGGATAATGAGAGTGCTCTAGGTATGATGTTATCTTAAAATAGGTTTGTCGCTGGGTTATCACTTAAGGAACAAAGAATATAGCACTTACACCATCACAACTCTCTTTTCTAATGTTTGAAAGGTATCTGTTGAGGACAGCAATGAACTAGGCTTAAGTGCTGCTACCCCTGACAGAGGTAACCCAGTTACATTCATCCTAAAGGATAAATGAATGACTTCAACGCTCATCCTAAAGAATCATATATATGTCAGTGGATCCTCAGTATGAGGCAGTGTACACTGTCATGCAGGAGGAAAAGAAAAGAGCAAAAACCAAATGAGAGACCCAGATAGGTAGGGAAGAAAAAGTTCTTCCCAGTTGGAATGTGCACCAGTCCTGATGTTAATAGGAGAATCAGGGGAGCCTCTCTTATTTTTATTGTCAAAGAATGTGAAAGATTCATTTGATGTTCAGATTCCTTGCTTAGCTTTTAAGCACCTATAGTGTTGAAGAACAAATTAATTTTAAACAGTTATCCCTCAGTTTTGAGAACAATGGCAGGTGAGAAAATAAAAAAGAAACTAATAGCATGTAACAGGAAAACTGGTACCTATTGATCAGAACCACTGTCTACTTAGCTATTTCAGTCTTCTTTGTCAACATCTGAGCAAGTAGAAACTATAAGTGAACTCAAGGCTCTCTGTAACCTGAGGTTTAGAGCCGTTGACTGAATCTGCAGAAGAACTAAAAATTAAAGACAGTCTCTTCTTTGTGAAACCCTCATTCCTCTGCCCACAATCCCCTTCTAATCTTGCCAAGCCTGGACAATGTCTGCCTGTACACATTAGGCATACCAATTGCTTCTAGTATCTGCACATTCCAGGCATAACCATTTGTCTTTTAGAATGCTGTTAAATTCTTACCCAGAATCTTATAATATGATAATTTTTATCCTTATTAATTAGAAAAGTGTTCAATTCACACTTTTGAGTTGGAAACAAAAAGTATTGTCACTATGAGAATATCACAATATTGTGACTCATTACTAGAAACACTCATTCAGAGCAACTACTTGAATATGACAAATATTGGACAAGCATCTCTTTGTCTAGGTTACACAGTGGCAGGCCATCTATTTGTTCTCCCAGTTCTTTTCACCAATTTAATTCAGTTTGAAAGCAGTAAATCTCATGGATGGTGTAGTGTCTTACTATATCCTGAAACTCATTCTTTGCTGTTTTCTTCACTCACTGCATTCACCTGATAAGCATTATGAATTTTAAAAACATTGCTAGGCACTGTGCTAGGTGCTAGGAATATGAAGATTAAAGTGAGGGCTTGCTGACCATGTCTTCTGCTAGCACAGGGTTTCAAGAGATTGCAATCACCCTGTAAGCCTCCCTGGGCTCCTCTCTCCCTAAGACTTTGTAAGGATCAAGACTCAGAGTTCCTGGATTATTCAGTTTCCCAAAACCATTGAAACAAATACAAAAGCATCACCATTATCCAGAGCACTTCCTTTGAGCTATTTTGCATTTCATCTGGCACCATACTCAGTTTCTAGTTCACTCTGACTTTAAGTAACTATTTCTGATTTAAATCATTCTTATTCTGATCCCCTGTTTTTTCCCCAACATCACAAAGCTGTGCTTCAGCATCACCCAGCTGCG
Organism: Bos taurus; assembly: GCF_002263795.3. NCBI lineage: Eukaryota > Metazoa > Chordata > Mammalia > Artiodactyla > Bovidae > Bos > Bos taurus. The sequence continues at coordinate 30,990,439 of NC_037356.1, read as the reverse complement.
CCTTTCTCCACCTTCTCGAGGTGACACCCTTTCAGTGGTGTGCAAATAAGGAAACCTCCCTGAAAGGCAAAGACAGGATCTGGGGCCGCCTTTGCTAAGAATCTCTCCTCATTATAAAGGCATCGGATAACCCATTTTGAAATATAAAGCAGCCTTTCAGGCTGCAGTTGAAAAACATAGTATTTTAAGATTTGTCTTGAACGCTTCCTTTCAAACGATGCTTAATGAATTCCTGAGTTTAGAGGAAGTCAGAGGAGAAAAGCATCCTCTTTGCTCTTCCTTTGTTCCCTTAAGAAATTAATGCACGTTATGATTTATGGAGGCCACTCCAGAGCCTGGCGTAGCTAAGATCCCATTTGCCAGGCCCTTCTGGCAATGACTTACTGCTAGAAATATCTTTGGGGTGGATGGTGGACCAGACATTCTTCCACAAGGGCACAGTCACTTTAGGGTAATTCAAGGATCTAACTGAACAGGACCCCCGGGGCCTTCCTGGGACAGCCCTTCTGGCATTTCCTCTGCTTTAGCTCCTCTCTGAAGTACCCAGATAACAGTATTGGGTGCATATTTCCTGAGTTGTTTTGCAGATGTATAAAACCTCCTCCTCTCCAACAAATGGTAGAAGTTAACTACTTGATGACCATGAGCCCATGGCCCCAGGCTTCCTGGAGCCTAAGGACTATTGGTATTAACCCATTTGACACCACCCTGCTCCCTCACCATCAGCTGGAGAACTGTGCACAAGCTGATCGCAGACCCTGTGACCCTTCTCCCTCAACTGGTTGTTAAAAATGCTTTGCCAAAACCCTGTGGGATCTTCAGGCTTTTCAGGGTGTGAGCCCTCTTGTCTCCTTGCCTGGTCCTGCGATTAAACCTTTCTCTGCTCCAAACTCCATTGTTTCAGGTTGTTTGGCCTCACTGTGAGTCATGCACTGGAACTTGCATTAACAAGGAGAGTTGATTTATAAAAGATTCATAAGAAATGAGCAGATGGGCATTGGGGAACCACAAGATGTGGTACAGGAACCCTGGGATAGCATTAGCTGCTGAGTCTACAGGGACCAGGAAGAAAAATGTTACCAGAACCTGGAAGAAGGACAAGTCCTGGAAGCAGGCTATCTTGCTAGAAGGGCAGAATGACACCTGAGGGATACAGCTAGTGTGAAGCCACCTATAGGGAAGGAGCAGAGGGGTAAGTACTCCCTTCCTCCGTCTCCAGTTGGCGTTCCCCTTGGGCTGAAGTCAGTTGGAAGTTCTAAGATTCAAGAGTCAACTCAAAATTTCCTAATGTGAGACTCTTGAGGCAGAGAGTAGGATTGGAACAGGTAGAGAATGGACCCAGAGGGGTAACTGGAAAAATCTGGCACAAGCATGGAGTGAGCCATCTCCCTGTGACCTCCCCCGGAATCTGCAACTGGTCTCCCTGCTTTAGGGTAAATGTGAATCCTGGTTTGCTCAGGACAGTGTCTGTTATGTCTGTCCTTCTTGTCTACAAATTATGTCAATTTTCCACTCGCAAAATGTGCTATGGTTTAGAAAAATTGTATAGTCATCCTACCCTGCTTCAGCTTGTCACCTTAGCAGATCTGTTCTCCAACAGCCACCAGTGAGACTTTATTTTTAGATCCTTTGCCCATTTTTTTAAGAAAAAAAATTTTTTTTAATGTGGACCATTATAAAATTCTGTATTGAATCTGTTACAATATTGTTTCTGTTTTACATTTTGATTTCTTGGCCATGAAGGGTGTGGGATGTTAGCTCCCCGACCAGGGATCAAACCCGCAACCCCTGCATTGGAAGGCAAAGTCTTAGCCACTGGACCACCAGGGAAGTATCCCCCTGACACACACCATGTTAAGTTTTTTTTTAATTTTTTTTCATTGGACCACAGTTGCTTTACAATATTGTGCTAGTTTCTGCTGTAAAGCAAAGTGAACCAGTCATGTGTACACAGAACCTCTCTTCCTTGAATTTCCTTTCCATTCAGGTCACCACAGGGCACTAAACCTTTAAAATAGAGAATTGGATTAGATAAATCATATGCTCAAAATCCCCATATCATTCACAAAGGCCTCACAAGTCCTCAACACGGCCTACACGGCACAGATGCTCTGCCTTCAGTTTGTCCCTCTGACCTCAGCTTCTTCCATCCTCCCTGGCTCCCTCCACCCCGGCAAGTCAGTTGCCCTTCCAAGCAGAATCTTTGCACTTGTTACTCTTTCTGTTGAGAAAGGTCTTCTCCAAGATACCCTCCTAAATGATGTAGATGATCTTACATGCAAAGTTGAAATAGAGACATGGACACAGAGAAGAAATATATGGATAACAACTGGGAAAAAGGGAAGTGGGAAGAATTGGGAGCCTGGGATTGACATACATTCACTGTTGATACTACATATAAGACAACTAATGTGAACATACTGCATAGCACAGGGAACTCAACTTAATGCTCTGTGGTGACCTACATGGGAAGGAAATCCAAAACAGAGGTGTGTATGTGTATACACACACACACACACACACACATATATGTGATTCATTTGCTGTACAGCAGAAAGTTACACAACATTGCAAAGCGATTGTTGTTCAGCCCCTCAGTCATGTCTGATTCTTTGTGACCCCATGGAGTGTAAAGCAATTACGTTCCAACAAAAATTAATTTTAAAAAAGATAGCCTCTTAATTTGTTCTCTCTTCTTTCCTTTCTATCTTTAATGAAAAATGACCCATCAGATCATTTTTCTTTTACCAGAAATGCTAACTACACTCCCTCCCACAGTTACACCCTTCCTCTCATCCTGCTTTCTTGTTCTTCTTGACACTTCACATCATCTGTGTATTTAGGGGTCTATTGTCTGTCTTCTTCCACTAGGGGAGAAGTTCCCTGAAAACAGAAATTTTTTCTGTTTTGACAATTACTGTATTCCTCAAGTTTAGTAGAGTTCCTGGCATATGTTGTGTGCTCAATAAATACACCTGAGACAAAAAATACATGAGGATTTTAGGTATAGAAGACAGAGCTGGGCTTCAATCTGTGGGTAAAAGGATAATTTAAGTATCATTTAACTAGATAATAAAACTAAAGAATATATGTGATATAAATTCTAAGACTTAATGTAAAATAAGGGTGTTTATTAATATCATTCTTGTAACTTTCATCAGTACACACAGAATGGAGAGACTTATATAATGGAGAATTATATCTGAAGTTTCTTTTGTTTATATGTATCATTAGTTAAAGTCATTATATTTTTGCACCTATTTTTATTAAATTTACTGAGGATGTTTTGAGAAGAAATACTTTTACCACTTAAATAAGCACTTCACTCACTAAAATATCTGAGTCATGTTGAGAATTCAGGATTTTATGTTTGGTTAATTTAGGCCCAAAGAGGTTAAGTGAATTACATCAAAGCACACATAAACCAATAATAAACGTAGCAGTAAAACATAAAGGAAGAGGACCATGTTTCGAAAAGGAAAACTGCTGAAGTTTGAAATGAGAGAAAGATTTGCTTTATGCAAATTCACATGAGTTGACCCACCAGAATGACTGACACATTTGCCTTGTTTCAGGAACTCTGCGGAGAAGGCAATGGCACCCCACTCCAGTACTCTTGCCTGGAAAATCCCATGGACGGAGGAGCCTGGTAGGCTTCAGTCCATGGGGTCGCTAGGAGTCGGACACGACTGAGTGACTTCACTTTCACTTTTCACTTTCATGCATTGGAGAAGGAAATGGCAACCCACTCCAGTGTTCTTGCCTGGAGAATCCCAGGGACAGGGGAGCCTGGTGGGCTGCAGTCTATGGGGTCGCACAGAGTCGGACACGACTGAAGCGACTTAGCAGCAGCAGGCAGCAGCAGCAGCAGGAACTCTGCTGTCCAGAAGGAAACTCCTTCTCTTTCAACCAGCCAACCATACAGTACAATGCTCTACTTAGAGAACATTGAGAACAAAGCAGTGTTACCTTCATATTGTTCACACTGTCTTTGACAACCTGAGATTTCACATACGCAGAGAAAAATCTGAAACTAAAGCTATGAGCTAGCTTATGACACAATAGGAATCTATTTCCTTATTATTATCACCCAGAGCTTGCCCCATATCCTTGTCCTCAGTCTTAACAAAGTCACAATGAATGAACTTAATGGAAAAAAGGAAAGAACATTTGAGCAGAGATCACTCCAGGTTCCACTTAAGTCTCACTACTGTGCTTTTCACCATTTGTATGGGTGATTATTCTGAAGCCAAACTCAGTTACGTAACTAGCCCAAAATGACCTAATAATTCTGGCATTGATAGGGCCAGGACGCTTGTAACCCATATCTACCTATCTTTAAAAGTCATGACCTTTTCCTTAGACCATGCAGCTTTTTCATTTCCAGACTTATGGAACTAAGGACATTTTATTTCTAGGGTTGAAACCAAGTTCATGCACAGGGCCCACCAGCTCAGGGATCTAAAGCAATTTGAGAGAATCAAAGTTAACTCAATCGAATTTAGAATCAATTTGTTTCCATTCTCTTGAGGAAGAAAGGTGTCAGCTCTCACCATTTCTACCATCAGACTTTATCACTTTCAAAGGGCTACAACTTGTCTTATTCTCACTGAATTCTTGAGTTCTTAGAGTTTCATTCTTGAGCATGAACTCAAGGCTTTCCTGTGAAAACACATAGGTAGGAATATTCTCATATATATACACTATATATAGTATGTATAAACCTAACTAGTACATTATAAACTCATATGTATAAAATATGTCAGCTTCCAAGGTGGTGCTAGTGGTAAAGAATCTGCCTGTTAAAGCAGGAGACTCTGGTTCGATCCCTGGTTCGGTAAGATCCCCTGGAGTAGGGAATGGCAACCCACTCCACTATTCCTGCCTGGAGAATTCCAAGGACAGAGGAGTCTGATGGATTACAGTCCGTGAAGTCACAAAGAGTTGGACATGACTGAGCACACACCCGAAAGTGAAAGTCGCTCAGTCGTGTCTGACTCTGCAAACCCACGGACTATACAGTCCCTGGGATTCTCAGGCCAGAATACTGGAGTGGGTAGCCTTTCCCTTCTCCAGGGGATCTTCCCCACCCAGGGATTGAACCCAGGTCTCCTGCATTACAGGCAGATTCTTTACCAGATGAGCCACCAAGGAAGGCCAAGCATACACATGCACATATATTAAAAAATTATATATATAATCTATATGTAAACCTAATGAATATACATAAATATATATGTATTATAGTTATATATAGCAAGGTTATGGGAAAAGGACATTTTTTTGATGAACATCTCACTTTATTAAATAAGTTTTAATAATTATTCATACTTTGAAAGGAATCTTGAACACAACACATTTGTCTAAAAATCAGCTTTTTACTTGTGAAATTCCCCCTTTCTTGCCTAGCACCAAACATATAATTTACCTTTAACAGCAACAACAACAAAAAAGCAAACATTCTTATGGTTTTGGGAAGACACAAAATTTAACAAGGTTTTATTTGTACCAAGTGCTATGTGCTCATTGGATTGCAGTGGGTAGATTATGATATATCCTGTAAATGTTAGGGAATTTCAGTTACTCATGAGAGTCATGGAATACATGCACATATGATACATTTCTGTTTTTAAAAAGCTGCTTGAATGTCCAAAGAACTCATGGCACAGGAAACAATTTAAAATTATAAAAGAAGACCTGTGAGCAAGAGTTATCAGGAAACACTTACCAGAACTTGTTGTTTAGTCACTAAGTCGTGTCCAACTGTTTGTGACCCCATGGACTGTCACATTAGATTCTCACTACTCTGTGCATTAGATTCTCCAGGCAAGAATATTGGAAGGGGTCACTGTTTCCTTCTCCAGGGGATCTTCCCAACCCAGGGACTGGCTACTGGAAAAACCACAGCTTTAACTATATGGACCTTTGTCAGCAAAGTAATGTCTCTGCTTTTTAATATGGAATGTTTAAGGGGCACTGATCTAGACTATTACAATAGCCTGTCCAAGATCCACCCGTGTTGGAGTTTGGTCACTCTCCACCACGTCAGTAGAATAATCAGAAACGCATATTTGGCCCAGTCATTTGTCAACTTTAAATACTGCAGAAGGGACTTCACTGGTGCTCCAGTGGTTTAGATTCCACCTTCCAATGCAGGGAGTGTCTGTTCCATCTCTGGTTTGGGAGCTAAGGTCCACATGTCTTGTGGCCAAACATACAAGCAGAGCAACATTGTAGTAAATTCAATAAAGACTTTAAAAATTACCCACATTAAAAAAAAAAAAAAACTTAAAAAAAAGAAGTAGAATTATTTAAAGAAAAAAAAAAAACACTGCAGATGCTCTTTGGCTTACATGGTAGAATCTAAACTCCATGGCATGCCATATACATCTCTGTATGCTCACTCTGTCTTTGTAGACCAGCCCATCTCACCTGTTATCCACCACCCACCTCTCATTCCAACTCCTGGACACTTTTACGTATTCACACCGTCTTGGTTTTAGTGTCCGATCCTTCCACTTAGTTGGGAAAGCTTTCTTCTCTTTTTAGTGCTCCAGGTTCCTATTAATCTGCCAAGGTCTTGGTCTAACCCCACACTCTCTTTAGTGAACCTTTCTGAGCTTTTTTTTTTGCCTCAGAACTGATGGTTTCCTCTTGCATGTTTCCAAGACCCTGTATTTGTAATTTAGTTGTTCCACGTACCTCAAGGCTTTGTCTCCATTGGGATATAAGTTTAAAAATGACTGATGGTTTTAGCACAGGTAGCTGAATAGACACTGGGTGTCATTATGCATTAATTATTAGTTGCATTCTAATACAACAGCTGGGTCTGCACAAGCAAAGTGAGTTTGAATTTCAAGGTAATTCTCTGAGACACGTTGATACCTTTTTTTTTTTTTTTTTCTGCATGAGGCAATGGAATATAAAACTTTGGAGTTTTAAGACTTCCTATCTCTGGCACTTCCTAATTGCCTGATATGTGATCTTGGATAATTAACCTCTACAAGTCAGTTTCATTACTTTTAAATTGTGAATAATAATGAGAGCCAATTCTTAAGATAATTGTGAAAATTGAAAGAGGTAATTGATGTGAAAGTGTTTAGATATCTGGAAAAGACTGTATATAATACTTATTTTTTAACGTATTTATTCCCTTCATAGACTTTGAACACTTTTTCTTTCCTGAAAATTGTGTTAGATCTCAAATATATCTAAAATTTTCAAATATGATATCAGCCCAAATAACAAAGGGTACCAGAGGAGGTAGACAGGCACAAAGGGAAAACTTAGAGAAAATGTGTAAGTTGAAACTCTAGCAGTGCAAAGTAAACATAAGAAATTTTAGGGACTTCCTTGGTGGTCCAGTGGTTGAGACTTTGTCTTCCAACCTGATCAGGGATCTAAGATCCCATATACCTCTTGGCCAAAAAAACAAAACATAAAACAGAAGCAATATTGTAACACATTCAATAAAGACTTTTAAAAAGAAAGGAAGAAATTTTAGAACAGGCTTCGTAAAGGATGTAACATTTAAAAAAAATACCCCAATTGAGGATAAAATTATGAAAGTCTTAAGGTTTATAATTATTGGCTCTTACTTTGTCTAGACAGATACAATCACATGTTTCAGGCATTTTTAGAACCTTTAAGATTTTAGAGGGCAGAACTTTTCTTCTTCACCCAGACGCACATGGGGTCTGGCGACTGAGCCCCTCCTAACTGCCCCTTCTTTCCTTCTCGTGCCCCCAGTACCTCCTCATCCCTGCTCAAGTAAGCACACACTGCCTGTGCTTTACGTGGCCCAAATTCCAAGTATGCGCCAGTGTTTCCATGTCTGTAATGCCCTGGGATTTCATCATTGACAATGTAAATGTCATTCTCATGTCAGGTCACTTCAAGCTCTTACATCCTCCATGAGGTATCCTTTCTTGTTCCATCATCCCTCCCACTCCAGAGGGGTCTCTGCAGTCCTTGACTGTATCACCCAGAAAAATCTCTCCCTTTTTTTGACCGTGGTACGTAGCATGTGGGATCTTAGTTCTTGGATCAGGGATTGAACCTATTCCACCTGCATTGGAAGCACAGAGTCTTAACCATTGCAGACAATTCAATCACATTAGAGGTATGGTGGTGTTAGTTGCTCAGTCGTGTCTGATTCTTTGTGACCCTATAGACTATAGCCCACCAGGCTCCTCTGTCCATGGGATTCTCCAGGCAGGAATACTGAAGTGGGTTGCCATTTCCTTCTCCATCCATAGTTAACCTTAACCCTATTCATGGCTAAGTGTGCATGGGAAGTGTGGAGTCATAACCACCGGACCACCAGGGAGGTCTTGAAAATCACTTAATCATACACATGGCTCTGCTTCTCCAGTTTTATATTTATATCATTGCTAGAGCTGGGCTGAAAAACTCCATGAAGGATGGAGTCTTGTTGTTACTCCAACCTGGGTCTCCCATTTCTTACTCTGGGACCTTGAACAGAACATCCCCACCTCATTGCATTTCAGCACTCTACGTCTCCATTTCCTCACCAGTAAAATAAAGGTGTTCAACCAGAAGATTATACTAGATGATCTTCAAATTTGCCTGCAGCTGGAACAATTTATGGCTCATTCCATGAGAGAGCTCTCAGCCCATCTTTGTAAAGACTCTTTTAGTGCAAAACTGAGCACATTTTGAATCAAAACTCATGTGTACCGCAGCCCCGCCTCTGTCCTATTACTCCAGGAGAATACTGCAGTCTATTTTGCACACCATGGCACCGTTCTAACACGTAACATCCTATTATTCTTCTGAAATGGAAGATTAAGTTTCTCAGCGTGTCTGACTGAAGGCCCAAAATCACCAAACACATAACCATTTGCCTGCAATTCCCCTGGGGAAGGTTATTAACAACAACTTAGTCTCTGATAAATGACTATGTTTCTAAGGTAGTGGTTTCTATCAAGGTTCCTAAATATGTATCAGTTAAATTTACCCAGACAGCCATGTGTCAAATAAACAGCAATTGATTATTAAAAACACACTCATTCTTAGGTAAGAGACTGCTGTGCAACTCTGGGTGTGCTGAATTGCTGATTTGCTTTAAACATACAAGTGTATTTAACAATCAATATCTACCTCCCATTATCTTATTAAAAAACGTTTACGGTGTTTCTAAGGAAGAAATCTGGCTCATTGGTTGTTACCTGCAATGCAGAAACATGCCCAGAAACATGGGATTGTCGTTGTTCAGTTGCTCAGTTGTGTCTGACTCTTTGTGACCCCACGGACTACAGCATGCCAGGCTTTCTTGTCCTTCACCATCCCCTGGAGTTTGCTCAGATTCATGTCCATTGAGTCTGTGATGTCATCCAATCATCTCATCCTCTGTCGTCCCCTTCTCCTCCTGCCCTCAATCTTTCCCAGCCTCAGGGTCTTTTCCAATGAGTCTACGCTTCCGTCAGGTGGCCAAAATACCGGAGCTTCAACTTTAGCATCAGTACTTCCAGTAAATATTCAAAGTTGATTTCCTTTAGGATTGACTGGTTTGAAGAGGTTAAGAGTAGCCAAAGCCTCATAGGATGTCAAGGTTAGAAAGAGCCACAAGGTCTTCTAGGAAAAGTCCTTGTTCAGTGACCAAGTGTATTACACCAGCATCCTCCCCCTAACAGTAGTCACATGACTACTTCTACCTGCCTCCAACTGGGGCACACTAACCCTAACACTCCAGGAGGGAGAGCCTCCCCAGTGTGACAGTTCCCCATTCTTTCTTTAAAATGTTTCCCAGTGAACCTCCCTCCCTTGGGCTAGCCTCCCATTCAGAATAAGAAACCAACTTGTGATGGTTAATTTTATGTGTCAACTTGACTGGGTCACAGGGTGCCTAGATTAAATATTCTGCAGTTAGCACTTGGTATTTACTCTGTGCATCTTGTGTGAAAGCTCCCCACTCCAGGGAACCCCTCCCCAAGGAAGGGCAGCAGGAAGAGGTGCCTCAAGAGTCAGCCTCTGTTGTCCCTCTCTGTGGTGGGAGCTGATTCATTCTATGACTGTAAATGGATCATTATAAACTCAGCATACTGAAACAGTAATTACCTAAGAGGTGATGGATTGGGGCAGATTTTCTAGGCTAAATGGTCTGCAGTGTATGGCACTGCAGCAATGAATCTAAAGAGATCACAGAAATGTTGCTCTTGACTCATGGAGTTTTCTCTCTCCTCTTCCCTCCTTTCCTCCTCCCCCTCCCTTCTTCACTTCTACTATTTTGTCTCTTTCTTTCGCATGTTTCACCGAAGATTTAAATTGCTCACTGTTTCAAATTCTTTGTCAGAATTCTGACACTTGGGTAGTGTCTTTAGAACTGTTAAAAAAACACACATATATACACATCCCACAATAGCACTTTGCCTTTAAGATTTGCAGGTTCTAAGAGAAGCTTGGTACCATTGCATCCTCCCATTACATCCAGGAATATTAATGAGGAACATTCTGTGGTCATAGTTAGGGAGAGGAGGCAGGGTTCACAGCGGTCAGGAGCCTCTGTGACCACAGGACAGTCTAGGATGCTCTGCAGCAATCTATAAGATGCGGTTCCTTCTTCAAGGCCAGAGACAGAGCAATTAGGACAGATCGTTTGGCCCTGCAACCGCTGCTTGAATTTACCCTGTCATAAAGAGTGGAAAGCTCTGATAACTGACAACAAATACAAATCTGGTCAGGTAGCAGTGGGCACCAGGGAATAGTTTGTAACAACCATTTGATTTCTTATGTCAAATATTTTCTTGAGGACATCTTGTTCTATCAAGAAACTCTTTATTCTTTTGGGAGAAATGGAAGTAAGAGATGAAGGAAGCCGACCCAGCAGTATGAAGTCTTGATTCTGAAGACAGCTCTGTTCTGAGCCCCTGTTTGCCTTCCCACCATTCAGGGCATCTGTCCAACCCCTCCTCCATTTCCACTCGCAGCTTTGACTAAGAGAGTTCCTGCCTGTCTCACATCAATTCCCTGCCCTCCTGGGGCTGTCCTCCCAGACAGAATATACTTATACATTTGCTAAGTTTCTCCCCTTCAAGGTACTCATAAACCTTTCTTCAAGGTCACGTTGACATTCATAGCAATCCAGTTGTGCAAATCTCTCCCTGGATAGAACATCTACTTTTCCCCACAATAAATAATTAGATGGATAGGTAGGTAGATTGATACATAAATAAATGAGCCAAATCTATTTTATTTATATTTATGTTATAGATAAAATAGATTTGGATTTTTATGTTAAATTCCATGTAGGAGTATATAAGCATGTAATGTAGGACAATTTTGATTTTGCAAGTGGTAGGAACCAAATTCAAAGCAGTTTAGATCAGAAGAAGACATTACTGGCTCTTTCAACCCTGAGAAAGGCAGCATCAGAGATGGGAATCTAGAGAAACTGGATATGGGGACTTAAGCACTGAAGATGCCTCTGTTCCTCTCTCTCCACACCCACTCCCTCCATTCATGTCAATTTTCTCTGTGTGGTAGGAAACAGTCATTTCTTCTTTTATTTTTTCAACAGTATGTCAGGCATTGTACTGGGCACTGAGAATACATTAATGAATAAAGGAAAGCCATCTACTGTGTGGAGCTTAATTCTAGTGGTCATCGATAGCTGCCAGGTCTACTAATTTGGAGTCAGTGATCACACACATACACTCATACACTCACGACCAAGTGTATGTCATATGTTCTGGTCATATGTTCAAAATCCTATAGGATGATTGTGATTGCTCAGGTATGTATCAGGTATCAGATTAATTACATCAATATAAAATGACCCATGATATAAAAATGCCCAGTGGATATGACAGTGCCCATTTAAATCTTCTAGTTAATGTAGAAGAAGCATTTCATAGAAACGGGGGGAAATTTGGGAGCTGTCTGTATAGCAGTACTTCTGCCTAGCAACCCCACCCCAAGAAATATTTTCACAAAGGACAGACTATAACTTCTCCACATTTTGAAAAGGCCTTGTGATTTCTACCTCCTCATTCTGTATTGAGAAACTACAGCTCACTCTACCATCCTAGCCTGTACAGAATGTCAGCCAAAGAGGAAAAGCAAAACCTCTATGGCTCTGCTTCTTTGTGTAGATTCTTCAACACTGCTTCACCGTAAATGTGATGTCACATTCTGTCTACTCAGGGGAAAACAACTATTTTGCCATGTGTTGCTAACCTGAAGCGTGCAAAAGAAAAGAAATAGCTAGGGATGTTAAACAATAGAACAAAGAACTGAAAGCTGGACTCAGTGGCCAAGAAAATAAGACAAATTAATTGAGAGGCAAGGAAAATCCTGAAGGTGGAGGAACTGAGGTCCTAGCCAGCTATACAGGACAGAGAGTAGTAAGCTCTCTGTCCATCCATCACAGCTGCCCTGCATCAGAGGCTAAGGATCTTAGGACAGTCTCCATACTGAGCAGAATCAGAGGGGATATATTTCCAGAGAGGGAGGTACATGTCAGTGAAGGACTAGACTCCAGGGATTTTAGAAAGAGGTTGGGGAATTACATATTTTGTATGCCTTCTAAAGCAAAGTACTAGCCCAGAAGGGGAATAGAATTCAAAGTCAGGCAACCTGAGGGTAAAGTTCTGCCTCTGCCATTTGTCCCCCAAAGAAGATGGAGGAATGTATCTGTTTTACAGTTTCCAGAAGTAAAATAAGGATAATATCATCAGTTCAGTTCAGTCTTTCAGTCATGTCCAACTCTTTGCGACCCCATGAATTGCAGCACGCCAGGCCTCCCCATCCATCACCAACTCCCGGAGTTCACTCAGACGCACATCCATCGAGTCAGTGATGCCATCTAGCCATCTCATCCTCTGTCGTCCCCTTCTCCTCCTGCCCCTGATCCCTCCCAGCATCAGAGTCTTTTCCAATGAATCAACTCTTCACATGAGGTGGCCAAAGTACTGGAATTTCAGCTTTAGCATCAGTCCTTCCAATGAACACCCAGGACTGATCTCCTTTAGGATGGACTGGTTGGATCTCCTTGCAGTCCAAGGGACTCTCAAGAGTCTTCTCCAACACCACAGTTCAAAAGCATCAATTCTTCAGTGCTCAGCCTTCTTCACAGTCAAACTCTCACATCCATACATGACCACAGGAAAAACCATAGCCTTGACTAGACGGACCTTTGTTGGCAAAGTTATGTCTCAGCTTTTTAATATGCTATCTAGGTTGGTCATAACTTTCCTTCCAAGGAGTCAGCATTTTTATATCATGGCTGCAGTCATCATCTGCAGTGATTTTGGAGCCCAAAAAATAAAGTCTGACACTGTTGCCACTGTTTCCCCATCTATTTCCCATGAAGTGGGATGCTAGATGCCATGATCTTTGTTTTCTGAATGTTGAGCTTTAAGCCAACTTCTCACTCTCCTCTTTTACCTTTATCAAGAGGCTTTTTAGTTCCTCTGCATTTTCTGCCATAAGGGTGGTGTCATCTGCATATCTGAGGTTATTGATATTTCTCCCAGCAATCTTGATTCCAGCCTGTGCTTCTTCCAACCCAGCGTTTCTCCTGATGTACTCTACATATAAATTAAATAAGCAGGGTGACAATATACAGCCTTGACGTACTCCTTTTCCTATTTGGAACCAGTCTGTTGTTCTATGTCCAGTTCTAACTGTTGTTTCCTGACCTGTATATAGGTTTCTCAAGAGGCAGGTCAGGTGGTCTGGTATTCCCATCTCTTTCAGAATTTTCCATAGTTTTTGTGATCCACACAGTCAAAGGCTTTGACGTAGTCAATAAAGCAGAAATAGATGTTTTTCTGGAACTCTCTTGCCTTTTCCATGATCCAGTGGATGTTAGCAATTTGATCTCTGGTTCCTCTGCCTTTTCTTTTCTTTTCTTTTTTTTTCCTCTGCCTTTTCTAAAACCAGCTTGAACAGCAGGAAGTTCACGGTTCATGTATTGCTGAAGCCTGGCTTGGAGAATTTTGAGCATTACTTTACTAGCATGTGAGATGAGTGCAATTGTGCGGTCGTTTGAGCATTCTTTGGCATTGCCTTTCTTTGGGATTGGAATGAAAACTGACTTTTTCCAGTCCTGTGGCCACTGCTGAGTTTTCCAGATTTGCTGGCATTTTGAGTGCAGCACTTTCACAGCATCATCTTCCAGGATTTGAAATAACTCAACTGGAATTCCATCACCTCCACTAGCTTTGTTCATAGTGATGCTTTCTAAGGCCCACTTGACTTCACATTCCAGGATGTCTGGCTCTAGGTCAGTGATCACACCATCGTGATTATCTTGGTCATGAAGGTCTTTTTTGTACAGTTCTGTGTATTCTTGCCACCTCTTCTTAATATCTTCTGCTTCTGTTAGGTCCATACCATTTCTGTCCTTTATTGAGCCCATCTTTGCATGAAATGTCCCCTTGGTATCTCTAATTTTCTTGAAGATATCTCTAGTCTTTCCCATTCTGTTGTTTTCCTCTATTTTTTTGCATTGATCTCTGAGGAAGGCTTTCTTATCTCTCCTTGTTATTCTTTGGAACTCTGCATTCAGATGCTTATATCTTTCCTTTTCTCCTTTGCTTTTTGCTTCTCTTCTTTTCACAGCTATTTGTTAGGCCTCCTCAGACAGCCATTTTGCTTTTTTGCATTTCTTTTCCATGGGGATGGTCTTGATCCCTGTCTCCTGTACAATGTCATGAACCTCCGTCCATAGTTCATCAGGCACTCTATCAGATCTAGTCCCTTAAATCTATTTCTCACTTCCACGTTTAATCATAAGGGCTTTGATTTAGGTCATACCTGAATGGTCTAGTGATTTTCCCTACTTTCTTCAGTTTAAGTCTGAATTTGACAATAAGGAGTTCATGATCTGAGCCACAGTCAGCTCCCAGTCTTGTTTTGCTGACTGTATAGAGCTTCTCCATCTTTGGCTGCAAAGAATATAATCAGTCTGATTTCGGTGTAGACCATTTGGTGATGTCCATGTGTAGAGTCTTCTCTTGTGTTGTTGGAAGAGGGTGTTTTTATGACCAGTGTGTTCTCTTGGCAAAACTCTATTAGCCTTTGCCCTGCTTCATTCCATATTCCAAGGCCAACTTTGCCTGTTACCTCAGCTGTTTCTTGACTTCCTACTTTTGCATTCCAGTCCTCTATAATGAAAAGGACATCTTCTTTGGGGGTTAGTTCTTTTTTTAAAATATAAATTTATTTATTTTAATTGGAGGTTAATTACTTTACAATATTGTATTAGTTTTGCCATACATCAGCATGAATCTGCCACAGGTACACACGTGTTCCCAATCCTGAACCCACCTCTGTCCTCCCTCCCTGTACCATCCCTCTGGGTCATCCCAGTGCACCAGCCCCAAGCATCCTGTATCATGCATTGAACCTGGACTGGCGATTCATTTCTTCTATGATATTATAAATGTTTCAATGCCATTCTCCTAAATCATCCCCCCCTCCCTCTCCCACAGAGTCCATAAGACTGTTCTATACATCTGTGTCTCTTTTGCTGTCTCGCTTACAGTGTTATCATTACCATCTTTCTGAATTCCATATATATGTGTTAGTATACTGTATTGGTGTTTTTATTTCTGGCTTACTTCACTCTGTATAATAGGCTCCAGTTTCATCCACCTCATTAGAACTGATTCAAATGTGTTCTTTTTAATGGCTGAGTAATACTTCATTGTGTATATGTGCCACAGCTTTCTTATCCATTCATCTGCTGATGGACATCTAGGTTGCTTCCATGTCCTGGCTATTATAAACAGGGCTGCGATGAACATTGGGGTACACCTGTCTCTTTCAATTCTGGTTTCCTCATTGTGTATCTCCAGCAGTGGGATTGCTGGGTCATAAGGCAGATCTATTTCCAGTTTTTGAAGGAATCTCCACACTGTTCTCCATAGTGGCTGTACTAGTTTGCATTCCCACCAACATTGTAAGAGGGTTCCCTTTTCTCCACACCCTCTCCAGCATTTATTGCTTGTAGACTTTTGGATAGCAGCCATTCTGACTGGCATGAAATGGTACCTCATTGTGGTTTTGATTTGCATTTCTCTGATAATGAGTGATGTTGAGCATCTTTTCATGTGTTTGTTAGCCATCTGTATGGGTGTTAGTTCTAAAAGGTCTTGTAGGTCTTCATAGAACTGCTCAAATTCAGCTTCTTCAGTGTTACTGGTTGGGGCATAGACTTGGATTACTATGATATTGAATGGTTTGCCTTGGAAACAAACAGAGATCATTCTATCGTTTTTGAGATTGCATCCAAGTACTGCATTTCAGACTCTTTTGTTGACTGTGATGGCTACACCATTTCTTCTAAGGGATTCTTGCTCACAGTAGTAGAAATAATGGTCATCTGAGTTAAATTCACCCATTCCAGTCCATTTTAGTTCTCTGATTTCTAGAATGTCGATGTTCACTCTTGCCATCTCCTGTTTGACCACTTCCAATTTGCCTTGATTCATGGACCTGACGTTCCAGGTTCCTATGCAATATTGCTCTTTACAGCATCAGACCTTGCTTCTATCACTAGTCACATCCACAACTGGGTATTGTTTTTGCTTTGGCTCCATCCCTTCATTCTTTCTGGAGTTATTTCTCCACTGATCTCCTGAGCATACTGGCCACCTACTGACCTGGGGAGTTTCTCTTTCAGTATCCTATCATTTTGCCTTTTCATACTATTCATGGGGTTCTCAAGGCAAGAATACTGAAGTGGTTTGCCATTCCCTTCTCCAGTGGACCACAGTCTGTCAGACCTCTCCACCTTGACCCACCCGTCTTGGGTAGCCCCACAGGGCATGGGTTAGTTCATTGAGTTAGACAATGCTGTGGTCCGTGTGATTAAATTGACTAGGTTTCTGTGATTATGGTTTGTGTGTCTGCCCCCTGATGCCTCTCACAACACCTACCGTCTTACTTGGGTTTCTCTTACCTTGGACGTGGGGTATCTCCTCACAGCCTCCCCTCCTGATCTTGAATGTGGAGTAGCTCCTCTTGGCCCTCTTGCGCCCATGGAGCCACCGCTCCTTGGACGTGGGGTTGCTCCTCCCGGCCACCGCCCCTGATCTTGGGCATGGGGTAGCTCCTCCCAGCCCCTGCCCCTGACCTTGGGCAGAGTAGCTCCTCCTGGCCCTGACCTCAGATGTAAGGTTAGTGGGGTAACTAACCCAAAGTTACCTAGAGGTCAAAAGAACTTCAAAAGAATTTGATTTAGGAATAATATCCAGGATAATATTATACCCACTCACTCTACCTCATAGGATTGTTGTATTTCCTGTAAGAAAAAAAAAAGTCTTTGTATTGAAACTGACCACATCTTGATGTTGCATCAACTCTGTGCCCATTACCAAGCCCTACACAAAATAGGGGATATTGATGAGGTGCGTAAAAGTTGGGGGGAAGCCTATAGTCCCCAGGAAGAAACCATAAAACTCCACAAGCATTAGAAAAATATTTTTAAAGGCAAAACCAGCCTATGGAAAATGAAATTAAAACAACATCTTGGGCCAATATCTATTCCAGGAACATCTTCCTACGACCTCCACTTTGGGGACATTGCTTTACTTCACCTGGGTTTTATTTGTCTCCTTCCAGACACCCTTCTAGAGATGACTGTGTGTCGTATTTCCCCATATGCCGTACACAGCGCATAAAATACTCTGGGATTCTGAGAGAGGAAAGGCACTAAAAAAAGATATTATTACTCCATATAAATTAAAAAAAAGTCTTCTTGACAAGGTAAGAGTATTTGATCCACTTTCAATTTCTTGGCAGCCTCCGCACCCTTAGGGTTTTTGGCTTTGTATTTTCCCATAATACACTGTAGCAGACAGGCTAGCTCACACATGAGTGGAAGCATTGGAGCCCTGCCTCACGTATAGAAACAGGGCTGACATCACTGTCGGTTCTGAGGAGAAAGACTGCAGTTGGAGCCAAGCTCATTACCTCTTAGTATGCAGTGTCAATTCTCAGAGTTAAAAATAGTCCACTTTGATGTCTTTTAATGGAATAAGGCTTCACCAGAGCAATAATGGAAAACAAATTGTATGGCACTCTAATACAATCGAGTGGTTGCAGTCCGCATCTGCACTTGCATGGCAAGTTCATTGTTGAATTGCATTTGATAAGTATCAGAAGAATAATGACCAACGTGGGCTGCCCATGGTGACTGACAGCTGTCAGATGCAGTGACAGATCAGGCTGTCTTTCAGGAGAAACAGGATTCATAGACCTCATTACAGGTAGATGGATGGTGAATACAGACTAGAGCTGGATCTCTGGGCATTTGTTCTCTGAAATGCCAATGGGGAGTACACACTTGTATAAATGGTCTAGTCAATTCCTTTACCTACTGTATCCAATTACTTCTTTTCTACCTACTGAACTTCCATCTAGCTAACAGCTGATGGAAGTTCAGTTGGACATGGAGTTGCATGTCTAGCCAACTCGGACAGCTATTTATCTACAGAGGTTTTCCTATCAGTGGACTTCTTTATTGCATGACTGCCTCCTTATCTGTCCTATTTATCTCTCAACCCACTGCATCTGCCTATCGATTTTTGTTGTTGTTCTTGTTCTCAGGCTACTGCAATGAGTCAGAATTTAGAAATGACATACAATTAGATTTCCCTTGCCCAGAAGGATATCTGGGTGTCTTGGATTCTCATTCAATTTGAGTTATTCTCTTTGCCTCTAGGCTAGGTAGGCGCCCAAGAGTTCAAGGAGGTTTATCACAGATCAGAGACCAAAGCTCAGCTTAAATAGAAGGGGAGGAGAAGATGGGGAAAGAGTTAAAAGAACAGAAGAAAATGTCCACGTTCATTGTATCTGGTTTTTAAATTTCACAGACGATAAACGCTTAATAAGAGAAAATTTTTTTATTTAAAGGGTAGACATGCAAATCACCTTTGTTTTAAAATTTCTGAATCCTTTACTTCTGTAAGCTGCTGGGTGCTCAGCAGACTTCACCCATCTCGCTCTGGGAGGAATTGCCTCTTGGGGTGACTGTCAAGCCATCTCAGGAGACTGTAGTTACCCACTGAGTTCCCAGATCTGTCAATCTCTAGCAGCCATTTGACATTAAAAATTAGGAGGAAAGAAAAATCTGTAAAGCAATATAGTGAATCTCTGCTTTGGCATTTTCTGTTACAGTGTTCCTGAGCAGACATATTAAATCTTGAAAAGACCTATGCCATTTTTTTAAATGCTAAGTATTTGACTTCTTTGGATTCTTGATGAATGTACCTCTAGGAACACATGAAGAATATAGGATTTTAGAATTCAGTAATGGTTAAAAATAAGTCCATCAGATTCCATTTCAAATTTCTTAAAAGCTTAGTGGTTTCATTAATTGAAATCAGGTCAGTCTTATTTCTGACCCTAACATATTTTCTGTGGCTCTTCTGGGAAGATTTCCAGCCAGACTGCCCTCTTTTTAAACAAACCACTCTGCAGTAATATCATCAATCATTCTTCATTTTTATTATTATTACTATGACTAATAATAATACACACATTTTAGTGCTTTTTTATTCTCCAAAGTATCCTCTCCTACTTTATCTCAGTTTAATCTACTCCATTTGCACGGGAAGGAAAGTGAGTGCAAAGCCATTGTGTGACACCTAATGACAAACAAGTAGTTAATGGTGAAGATGAGACTTGAACCCTCATTTCTTGACTCCCAATACACGCTTTTAATCTTCTGTTAGGAAAGCCCATAAACTAATGGCATAGGGACCGAAAAGGAGTATTTTGGCTCCGTGAGAGTATCAATATATGCACAATTCTGTGCATATACCCCATCCAGTGAACTAGATAATGTTACTAGTCTTTTTCCAATCATCAGGGAAAGATGTATTCCTAGAGAAAGAAAGACTTGTTACCAAAAATAGCTGTCAGTTCTCATTCAGTTCACCTGTAACCACTCGTCCACAGGAAGGAGCCAAATGGAGACAATTTTTCAGAAAACTGAGATCAAAACTGCTGCTTCTGCTGCTGCTAAGTTGCTTCAGTCGTGTCCGACTCTGTGCGACCCCATAGACGGCAGCCCACCAGGCTCCTCCGTCCCTGGGATTCTCCAGGCAAGAACACCGGAGTGGGTTGCCATTTCCTTCTCCAATGCATGAAAGTCAAAAGTGAAAGTGAAGTCGCTCAGTCATGTCTGACTCTTCGCCACCCCATGGACTGCAGCCTACCAGGCTCCTCCGTCCATGGGAGTTTCCAGGCAAGAGTACTGGAGTGGGGTGCCATTGCCTTCTCCGGAGATCAAAACTAGGAAAGTATATATGCACAAAGGTTTATCTAATAAATGTTTTGGAGAAATTATTGTGAGCCCCAAAATCTCACTGGGTCCTATGAGACCTCAAAAGTTAAAGAGAAAAACAGAAAGAAAAAGAGAAAATCCTTAAGCATTTTCAAGCTAAGATAAGTACCCTATATGAATAAGTTGGAAATAATTAATGAGCTAATCTCTTTTACACTTTTACTCCTTTAGCTGTAAGATAGGAACAATAAAAGGTGTGAGGGCAAGCTAATATGTTCCAAATAATACACAATTAGTCAATATCTATGTGGAGTTTCTCAACAGGCTGGGCAATTCATAGGTTCTTCTTGTAGAAGCCCCTCTTGACATCCATCCTGTCCTTAACCACACGGTTAGATGCAAACACACCCTACTGTGAGTCACCATACAAAATCATAATCCTGGCACAGTGTTTGAATCTCCCAGTTGGTATTACTGGATTTCTTTTCTCCTATTCATTATATACTACAATTCCCTTGTTAGCAGGAACCATACATGTACATGGTAGATAAACAATAAAACTTTGTTGAGTGAATGAGTTCATGGATGAATGAATCTCTGGCTCTGCTGTGTTTAATACAGAGCTTTAGTGTATTTTGGTGCCTGAATGAACATGCTTTAATGTATTTTGGTGCCTTGGTTAATGTTAATTGATGGCAAAATTGAATATGAATCAGTACAAAGGCATTCTGGGGAGTGATAATCATTTACAAAGAAAGAAAGGGATAGAAAATTGGCAGTTTCTCCGCATTTGATTATCTGTCTTCCTTCCTTTCTTCTTCCCTCCCTCCCTCTTTCTGTTTCTTTCTTTCATTCTTCTTTCTCATTCTCTTTTTCCCTTTCTTTGCCATGAGAATTTTTAGAACCACAGTTGATGGTATTTAAACCACTATGCTGTGCAGTTGACAAAGTCTTGAAGGAAGAAAGTTAAATTTCCACAGCGATCATCAAAATCTGTAGTTAGTCTCAAAATAAACTATTAGTAAATTATACTTTCATGACTTTGGTTATTGTGAATTTCAGAATAGAAGCAATTTTCTAGAACTTCCAGGAAATAAACCTGCGAATTGACAGGAAAAGAAAAGATTAGATTCTTGAACATGTGATAGTCTATCTACACAGAGCAGGTTGAATCATCTGGGTACCCTGTCAGACTCTTGCATTATTCTACCTGAATCAACATTGCTCAAGTAGTTATTTAATACTTTGATAATTTTAAATAATGGCACCACCCACCCAGACTGACTCCTGTAAGCAAATGTTTCAGGATGACTCTTGAAAACCCAAATTCCAAAACAGTCAAGTCCCTACAGGGAAAATATAAAGTTAACAACAGGTTGCATTTTTTTCTTTCTTTCTTATTTAAATTCCTTTAAAAATGATAAGGTTTCTCTCTCTAGAATCAACTCTAATTTCATAGCCAACCGTTCATGTAGCTATTTTTGTATATATAATACTAATTTTAGATCCAATTAGGAAAAAAAAATTAGAGCCTTAAAGACAACAGAATAGAGATGCAGATGTAGAGATCGGACTTGTGGACACAGTTGGGCAAAGGCAGGGTGGGATGAATTGAGAGAGTGGTATTGATGTATACACACTACCATGTGTAAAATAGATGGCTAGTGCAAAGCTGCTGTACAGCACAGGGAGCTCAGCTCAGTGCTCTGTGATGACCTAGAGGGATGGGATGGGGAGGGAGGCTCTGGAGGGAGGGAATGTGTGTACATATATAGCTGATTCACGTTATTGTACAGCAGAAACTAATACAATATGGTAAAGCAATTATCCTCCAGTTAAAAAAAAACTGTTGTGTTAAAAAAAATTGTGAAGGGCAACAGAAGCTAGAATAAGACTTCAATTCCACATGAGAATTGGAATTTTGCTAACAATGTACAGCAGAGCATGTTACTTCAGTAACAGCATTTAAAGTACCCCCAAACTATCAGCCCTTCACCAACCTTTCCTGAGCCACACTTGAGGTTCTCTGGGTGAGGACTGCTAGAAGAACCAACACTTGGTCAGCCAAGAAAAACCCTTCACGAATGAATCTATCACCAGGCTCTAAAATTTCCTTCAAAGATTGTGCACAACATAAGCTAGGGTCTTTTTCATACAGCGTATGACTTTCTGGGAATAACCTTGTTTCATGTCTGCTTGTTGAGACACATTCTCTCAGGGACCATCCCAAGTTACATGGGCCCTTCCTGAAGATCTCTTTAAAGCCCTCTCTGATCTTGTTTATTGTTCTTATTCTCCAAAGATTAACATAGTCTGTTGAAAATAGTTGAAACATCATATGTTGAAATCTTTCAGATGGCTCTGTACTGTACTGTGTTAAAGTGGTCAGTTGTCAGCTTGGACAGGTGTATGGTTTGATGTCAGTCAGTTACCATGGATAATCATGCCAATAAAAGAAGCGTGTTGCTCTAATCTCATGTCTTAGAAATAAGGATCAGAATTTGTTAAATAGATTCCATTTGGTAATGGCTGCGACCCTGATGATTCTGAACTTGTGGAATGCTCTCTCCTTATTTATTTATTTCTTGGCCATGCTCCACAGTACATGGGATCTTCATTGCCCAACCAGGGATCAAACCCAAGGCCCCTGCATTGGAAGTGTGAAGTATTAAGCACTGGACTTTCAGGGAAATATGACCCTGAGAATCAATACTCTGACTTTGTCTGATAGGAATTATGTTTTATGATAAAGGAAGATAGAGGATAGCTAACAATAAGTTAACTCTCCATCATGGTACCATTTTTCCATCAAATTCTGGATTGGAGCTTGTATCCTCAAGGGAATGATGTTCAGAGCTTCAGAATCAGGTCACTTCCCATCACCATCATTAGTCAGGAATGAGTGAAGCCACACTGGGAATTCAATGAAAACTACAGTCTCAAAATTCAAATAAGACAGTGTGTAGTCTGTCCGAGGGGAGACAGCATCCTAAATTGGGCAGGTCGTGTCTCTGAGGTTGCCTGAGGGTCATGCAAACAGTCTTATTCTTGTGAAAATACAATGCAATTAACCCATCTTAAGGACAGGTAATAGTTGCACAACCATAAAGAGTTAGGAGATGGGATATATTTATATGATTATAAGCATGATAAAAGTAATCAAGATTTACACCTACGTCCGTTGAGGGTTTATACTATGGTATTAGGAGTTATATCCTGCTGATTGCCTCATTGAATAGAAGTGGAACTTCTCTAAAATTTAGCCATGATTTTCTGACTGAATAGGGCTCACTAACAAAATCGCACAACATACTTCTGGGCAAATTCTTTAGAACTTACACATTTAGATGGTGCTTATCCTCCAAGGGTGTCAGATTTTGAAGTTGCGTACTTACTCATAGACATTGATAGTGATCAAGAAGTTATCGGTTCTCCTCATTGCTTATGCTCTATCTTGAAGACAAGATAAGAACCATGAGGGAAAAAGTCAACCTCATTGCTATTAGGCTGGTTATGTCTAATAGGAGTTCACATCCTAATCTTATACTAAGTCAGGCACGTAGGAGGCACTGGTGTGCCTCACACAAGTGTAAACAGAGTCCATATGTAGAAAAGCACGTGCTCTCAATGGGTGCAGAAGGCCACAAGATGTAAATCTCTTAGAAATAATAATAGGACAATGATCAAACCTTGGTGTGTGCGCGTGTGCTCACTCAGTCGAGTCCAACTCTTTGCGACCCCATGGACTGGAGCCCACCAGGCTTCTCTGTCCATTAAATTTTCTAGGCAAGAATACTGGAGTGGGTCGCCATTTCCTCCTCCAGGAGATCTTCCCCACCCAGGGATTGAACCTGTGCTTCTTGCATTGCAGGCAGGTTCTTTACTGCTGAGCCACCAGGGAAATCCCAAGCCTTAGATATAGATACAGTTAATGCCACAAGGCCAGCGCTACATCCGTGATGTTTGTCATTCTATCTCTAGGACTTAGCAGAGTTTCAACCATAGTAGGTATGTAGTTCAGAATTACTAAATTGTGATTTTTCCTAGATATAGCTTTCTGCCAGTTATGACTTCCTGGGACAAAAATATTTTCAGTTTCTTTTTGTCTCTTGCTGCCCTCACTGCCTTCTATCCCCTATGGTGACAGGCTCTTCTCCTAAACCAGAAGTTACCTTAAATAGACACACGGCAAAGAGGGTGTGCTTACTTATTCATGGTGAAATTCTGTAAGACATAAAGTCGTGTGAACTATGTAATTGCCTTGCTAGAAATCTATTGGAGGTATAAATGGGATTCTGTAATAAGATATTCATAAATAATCTATGAAAAGGGAATCTTGAAAATGGAAAGATTCTGATGATTTGCATATACTTTATAAATAATATCAAATATTATGATTCAAGAAATTGGAATGAAGTTTCAGTAATGTGTCTTATTCAGCTTCATCTACTCATCCAAATTAGTTATCAACTCTCTACTGACTCCCTTCTCAAGCAATCCAACTCTGAATTAGATGCTTGGGGATTTCTCCTTGCCTGAATGAATGCAATGTTTAGTTAGCCAAAATATCTGATCTTTATGCAGTCTATCCTGCTATATTATTAACTTACATGTGGCAAAGATGTCAATAAAAGACTGTTGTCCACTTTATCAAGCAATATCTTTGCCAAACATAAATAGGATACATGTGTGAAACCTTATTTTTTTAGAGGAAGAAAGAAAACAATGAATGGAGGAGTAAAAAAGTCAAAAGGCATGACCGTTCCAGGTGTTTTTCTCAGATGTAATTTCATTGGTAATGAAGCCTGAGACAGTTTATCCCATGAGCTCTGTTAAAACAACGTGGTAGCAGAAATAGACAGAAATGACTGGCTTGAGATAGGTATAAGTAGGTCATCTTCCCAAAGAAAACAGTGGCATTCCTCCAACTAGCTGATGGTAATTTGTGCTACTCAAAATAATGGTTTAAACTCTCAAAATAACTGAATCATAGAACTTCTTGAGAACATAAGAAATGCCCAGAGGCTCAGGACTCAATAGGTACCTCTGTGTCCACATTTCTCAGCTCTTCAGTCATGCCTGGTGGTCTGCAAAACTTAGTTTTTTATGGGAATCTGAAGCTCTTGAGTAATAATAAAAATACTAGTTCATACATTTTGAATTATTACTATGAACTGTATAAAAATCTAGCTGAAGTATTATATTTAATTCTCAAAACAATCTGTGGGGTTTTAATCTGTTATACAGATGAGGAAACTGAAGCTTGAAGGGGTAATCATCCAAAGCAGTTATAACAAAAATCAGAGGGGAGAGAGGGATGGACTGAGACTTTGGGTAGAGCAGATGTAAGCTATTCTGTATAGAATGCATAAACAAGGTCCTGTTGTAGAGAATACCTGAGTGAGTGAGAGTTGCACAGTCATGTCCAACTCTTTGCGACCCCATGAACTATACAGTCCATGGAATTCCCCAGGCCAGAATACTGGAGTATGTAGCCGTTCCCTTCCCCAGGGGATCTTCCCAACCCAGGGATAGAACCCAGGTCTCCACATTGCAGGTGGATTCTTTACCAGCTGAGCCACCAGGGAAGCCCATAGAATATATAATAATTATACAATAACTATATCCAGTATCCTGGGATAAACCATAATGGAAAAGAATATAAAGTAAGCCAGAAGGAAAAACATAAATACAGTATACTAACGCATATATATGGAATTTAGAAAGATGGTAACAATAACCTGGTGTACGAGACAGCAAAAGAGACACTGATGTATAGAACAGTCTTATGGACTCTGTGGGAGAGGGAGAGGGTGGGAAGATTTGGGAGAGTGACATTGAAACATGTAGAATATCATGTAAGAAACGAGTTGCCAGTCCAGGTTCGATGCGCGATACTGGATGCTTGGGGCTGGTGCACTGGGACGACCCAGAGGGATGGTGTGGGGAGGGAGGAGGGAGGAGGGTTCAGGATGGGGAACACATGTATGCCTGTGGCGGATTCATTTTGATATTTGGCAAAACTAATACAATTATGTAAAGTTTAAAAATAAAATAAAATTAAAAAAAAAGAAAGACCAAAAAAAAAAAAAAGAATATAAAAAAGTATTATATATGTGCATAGCTAGTCACTTTTCCGTACAGCAGAAATTAATGCAACATTGTAAATCAACTATACTTCAATTAAAACAAGCAGAGCTAAGACTTCAAAACTACATCTTTCTGATGACAAAGTCTATGCCTTACCTTGTGGATATCATCTCAAGTCTTATGCTTTTTATTTGGTAGAATTGTTACCCATCAAGATTCTAGTGTAGCAAAGCTTATATAGAATTATATTATTATTTTCTTATAGACTAGTGGTAGCTTGGTAAATTAAGTAACACATTTTTTTAATTAAACTTTTTATCTTGTATAGCTGATTAAGGCTTCCCTGATAGCTCAGTTGGTAAAGAATCCACCTGCAATTCAGGAGACCACAGTTCAATCCCGGGGTCAGGAAGATCAACTGGAAAAGGGATAAGCTACCCCCTCCAGTATTCTGGCCTGGACAATTCCATGGACTGTATAGTCCATGGGGTCTCAAAGAGTCTGATGTGACTGAGTGACTTTCACTTTCATAGCTGATTAACAATGTTGTGATAGTTTCAGGTGGACGACAAGGGGATTCAGCCATATATATTCACATAATCATTCTCCCTCAAAACCTCCATCCAGGCTGCCACATGATATTGAGCAGAGCTCCCTGAGCTATACAGCAGGTCCTTGTTGGTTATCCATTTTAAATATAGCAGTGTTCATCTCAAACTTCCTAACTATCCTTTTCCTATTTGTTCCCATAGAATCACCGTATATATCAAGACAAACTCCTTGGGAGGACTCCTGCTTACACTTTACTTTCTTGTTGGCATGAAAACTACATTTCTTCGCCTCTCTTAATGACAGTTGGTGTTTCTAGAGTATGCGAAAAGTCTGTTTCCAAGCTATCAACAGAACTCTAATGATTATTATCAAGCATCTTGCTGAACACCATTCAGCCATGTCAGAGTTGGCTGTGTTTCCACAGAGGGAAGATCATTTCATTACTAAGGGAATAGTTGCACAAACAGGACTTCAAAAGATGTGAAGAAAATTCACACAATTGCACAAGCTCAATATTCTTTGGGCTTCCCTGATGGCTCAGTGATGAAGAATCCATCTGAAATGCGGGAGATGTGGGTTTGACCCCTGGGTTGGGAAGATGTCCTGGAGAAAGAAATGGCAACCCACTCCAGTATTCTTGCCTGGAAAATTCCATGGACAGAGAAGTCTGGCGGGCTACAGTCCATGGGGTTGCAAAGAGTCAGACACGACTGAGTGACTAAAACAGCATGGTGTTCTTCAGACATTTTGGATTTTGGTCTCTTGACCACCAATTTCAATTGCACTTGAAAAAAAAAAAAACCAACCAGCAGGCTCATAGTTACCACATCTAATCTGTTCATCGCCCTTTGTCAGCATTCATTTTGGGAGTGTTGGCATGTCTTAGGCTGTAGGTGAGGCCACGTAGCAATGTGATCTTCCTAAGGGTATCTCTCTCTCCTCCAGGGGATCTTCCCAACACAGAGAATGAACCCACGTCTCTTATGTCTCCTGCACTGGTAGGTGAGTTCTTTCCCACTAGCGCCACCTGGGAAACCCCTTTCAAGATCTACATGCTCTGAAGTCCTGACTCCACCTCAGGGGCGCTTCTGAAAGGACTGATACCCATCCTTGTAGGTGCTGTAGTGAGCCACCCAGATGTCCCATCAGAGTACTTCATCCCCACTGTGCTTAGAATGCGTCAGAAGTGCTCTCTTTTATAAGTGCTGTCTTTTGTGACTGCCTCAACTTGCCTAAAAAAACTTCCTTGTCCAAAGTCACACCTCCTTCCAGACATCCCAAGCCCAGTGACTCATTAGTCACCATAAAGCTCACCTTCCCTGGTCCTAATTGGGTATCCAAGACCCAAGAGCTGCTGCAGGGTCCATAGAGAAATAAGCTGGGACTGCAACACAGCTCACCTTCACTCTCTCCCAATCCTACATCTTGCCTACCTTCCACAGGGTGATCTCAAGAGTACTCTCTAATTAGAGCCTTGCTTGCTAATTTCTGCCTTGCACTCTGCTTCCCAGAAAACCCCACCTGTCATACCTGTACTAACAGGATTTCTTTAACAATCTTTTCTAAGATTCTCACACATTAACAGGATTTGGAAACTTGTGGGAAAGGAAAATGAAAGGGAAGCCACTGGGAAATGTAAAGACAGACAGCTCATCAATTAGTAAAGAAACATTTTAACCCCTTGGGTTGTCCCAATGCACCACCATTCAAAAACTTTGAATTTGCAGGTAGACCATCACTAAGATTTTAATTTACGACTACAGAATTCACGAAGTCTCTCAATCCATTGAGGGAAAAATCTATAAGGGAGAGTCATTTTTTTTGTGGGAACAGAGGAGACAGAGCAGATGAAACCGCCGTCAGTCTTCTTCCTGCTGTTTGGCTCTGCAGCAAAGCTGCTGAGCTGTAGACTGCAGCGTCCCTTACCCCCACCCCCAGGTCCATGATTCCACTCCAGGTTTTGGTCTCCAAGAACAGCCAGCAGAAAGAGGATTGGCTAGGCCCTGTGACAGTGTTAATAGATCCTGTCAAGCATCCCAGCATCTTCTTACTATTTGTATGTACTTGATTCTTCCTCAGGAGCAAAGCACTGAGGGGTCAGAATAATAACGCATCTGATTGCAGGCGTATAAAAAGCCAGAGATGTTAACATCCTAAGTGTAGGTAACATTGTGTATTGCTCAATAAAATTCATTACTTGCCTTGCCTTAGCTCCATTTTTTTTTTTTTTTTTTGCTCTGGTTGTGAGAAAGCATAACTCTCCTGCCATTGCTGATTTGGAAAGCCATATCAAGTTATTTCATACAAATAAAACAGTGTTCCTTCATAAGGTAACATCAGTTAAAGTCCAAGTAATGCCCAATGTGATACATTTGTTTCAAATGACCAACAGTTTTATATAGTTCAACCATACTGTGCAATGTAAACTCCAGGATCTAGCATGCTAGCAAAGGCCAAAGCAGCTACAAAGACACAGATTCTCCATCTTTATTGAGAAAGGACAGGAGTGTTAGGCTTTGGGTGGGAGCCTTTGGAAACAAGAGAGTGGAACTGAGTAATATTTAGCAAATAGAAGCCAAAGAATTTTACAAATCATGAATTATAATACCCTATCTGTTACTCAGCCATGCTGGGGAGGGTCCCCATTCTCCAAGACTTCAAGCCATTTCACAGAAATATATTAAATGGATTGGTTTCTCTGCATTTCCTAATGGAGCCTTTATTAAATTTTCTTAAAGTGAGTAAATCTTCTCCTTTCCCATTGGACCTACTTCCGAGTTTACTGGAATCTGGTTCATTCCAATTCATCATTAAGAAGAACGCATTACTAGAATTTGCACTGGAGGCTCGCCTTTCATGCTGTGGAACAATGGTTTCACATTTGAGCATGCCTACACTGCCTGGCCCAGGCCCCAGTGTTCTTTTTTAAACTTTTAATTTTATATTGGCATGTAGCTGATTAGGTGGTAAAGAATCTGCCTGTAATGTGGGAGACCTGGGTTCAACCCCTGGGTTGGAAAGATCCCCTGGAGAAGGGCATGGCAATCCACTCCAGTATTCTTGTCTGGAGAATCCCCATGGACAGATTAGCCTGACGAGCTACAGTCCACAGGGTCACAAAAAGTTGGACAGAAGTGAGAAGCTAAGCACAGCACATAATCTGATTAACAATGTTGTGATAGTTTCAGGTAGACAGAAAAGGGACTCAGCCATACATAAATAGGTATCCATTCTCCCCCGAGCTCCCCTCCCATCCTGGCTGCCACATAACATTGAACAAACTGAGAAGAAATATCGTATGACATCCCTTATATGCAGAATCTAAAAACAAATGATAAATGGACTTATTTACAAAACAGACTTAGAGAACGAGCTTATGATTGCTAGAGGGGAAGGATAGGGGGAAAAGATAGTTGAGGAGCTTGAGATCCACATGCACACACTTCTATATTTCAAGTGGGTAACCTATGAGGTCCTACTTACTGTATATCAACCCCCAGAGATTTGATTTAGTAGGTGTAAGTAGATATAAGATATATTTCTAACAAGTTGCCAGTTGGTGTTGATGTGGCTACTCTGAGGATCAAACTGAAAGCAACTGGTGTAGAGGAAAAAGAGTCTGTCTAAGGTCTTTCCAGAACAGGTAGAGAGACGGCAGCATGGGGGTGCAGGTGTCGAGGGAGGTGATTTATTTTCAGCAATAAAAGTCTATGATGAAGGAAAAAACTCTGAATGGCAGCCTTCTATGGGAGAAAGGGGGCTTTCTGGCACTAGTGGTAAAGAATCTGCCTACCAGTGTAGGAGATGCAAGAGAAGTGGGTTTGATCCCTAAGTGGGGCAGATTCCCTGGAGTAGGAAATGGCAACCCACTCCAGTATTCTTGCCTGGGAAATCCAATGGGCAGAGGAGCCCTGCAGGCTGCAGTCCATGGGGTTGAAAAAGAGTCAGACACGACTGAGTGAGCACGTATAATGGGAGAAAAACCTGTAAATGAAGTGGTAGGAAAGTGCCTAGTGTGGTGGCTTGTGTGAGGTTCAGTTCAGTTCAGTTCAGTCGCTCAGTCGTGTCCGACTCTTTGCGACCCCATGAATCGCAGCACGCCAGGCCTCCCTGTCCATCACCAACTCCCGGAGTTCACTCAGACTCATGTCCATCGAGTCGGTGATGCCATCCAGCCATCTCATCCTCTGTCGTCCCCTTCTCCTCCTGCCCCTAATCCCTCCCAGCATCAGAGTCTTTTCCAAGGAGTCAACTCTTCGCATGAGGTGGCCAAAGTACCGGAGTTTCAGCTTCAGCATCATTCCCTCCAAAGAAATCCCAGGGCTGATCTCCTTCAGAATGGACTGGCTGGATCTCCTTGCAGTCCAAGGGACTCTCAAGAGTCTTCTCCAACACCACAGTTCATAAAAGTGTGTGAGGTAGGAGGGTGAGGGAGGGGCAGAAATGCTCTGGGTTCTGTTGCTATTGGTTGGTACTTGTTGCTTCTTCTTTAAAGAGTTTGTGTGTGTGTGTGTGTGTGTTAGATTTTGCAACAAAAAGGAAATTAAGAAATATGATTTCTCTCTAAAGAGAATGTGTGGGTGTAGATGCAAACACACAAGGGTAGAAAACAAACGAAAGAAACTTGGTGAGTACATTAACACAATGCAAAGGAAAACTGACCCCTCCTTTCCTCTGGTCTCCTGCTACAAATTGAAATGGAGAAAGCTAACAGAATAAATGGTGCAAAATAATTTAGCTGCTTTGCAAAGTTCTTTAAGTTTTAATAACAGCAGAAAGATCCCTTTTTAAAATATGAATTTCATCTCGCCTGTGTGCCTTTAAGGGAGCATAACTTATTTATACTTTCTCCTTTCTTCTAATTTACACTCTTTCCATCTCGGGTGCTCTCCCTTTCAACTAGAACAATAGGGTTTTGAAGATGGATGTGTAGTAACAGCAGCCTTTTCAGTTCTCTCTATGACTCCTCATTATAAGGTTATTTTCTTGTGTTTTGAAATAGAAATGCTGCCTTTGATGCTACCGTTTAAATTTTCTTTTTTCTTTTTCTTTTCTAAAGAAAGTGTCCTCTGCTTATTGC
Organism: Bos taurus; assembly: GCF_002263795.3. Classification (NCBI taxonomy): domain Eukaryota; kingdom Metazoa; phylum Chordata; class Mammalia; order Artiodactyla; family Bovidae; genus Bos; species Bos taurus. The sequence continues at coordinate 30,958,457 of NC_037356.1, read as the reverse complement.
CTTGCCCTGTCACCTGGGCACAGTGTGGTAAATAGCATTCTAAATAAATATTTTCTAATATGCCTTCAAGTACAACTTTCCTTTTGAGTGCAAATAGGATAATTGGGGAGAGGAGAAGAAAGCAGCACTGAATGCCCTGTTTTAAGCAGGGAAGAGTGTGATTTTTGTTTGGCTGCTCTGATGTGGGGCTCATCAGCAATTTCCAGGAGAGCCTGGGGAATTCAGGAGCAGCCTTTTAGTGACTGGGCTGCTTGCATTTGAATCTCAGCAGGGGCAAAGATATGAGGCATTCTTCTGACTAGAAAGATAGAGTTTGTCTCTTTGTCCGTGGCATCCTTCCTGGGTGTTTCTGTAGATTTTTCTGCTCCCCATGACTTACTTTCACTGGCCTCTTTTCTCCAGGGCTGTGCATTTCCTAGAATGGCTTTCATGCTCTCCCTCTTTCCCCCCAGTCTCAGTTCCTGTATGTGTCTGTTCCCCTCCATCTTTCTGTTAGTAGCTTCTTGTCTCTCTTATGTTTCTCCTGACATATGCATCTGCTCAACTTGCTACCCAAGAGCGGCTTTTGGCCTCCTGACAACACAAGGTGCTGCTGCCATCCTGACAGGCAGCAACAGGCAGGGGAGAGGCGGGCTGTGTGCTACCGGAAGGGAAGTTCAGGAGCAGCTTCAGGTATGTTACTTAATCAAAAGCCCAAGACGCTTAGCTCTGGTTGTCACTTGCCTCCTCTGAGAGCACAGTCATGGCTTTGGTGCCCTCACTTTTGAGAAGCACTCGTCCGGGCTCCTCTCAGCTCTGTGAAATTTAGTCTAGGATCTCCAGCTGACAGGTAACAGGCAAAGGAGCAAAAATGAAACAGGAGCCTGGACGCAGGAAATAGCAGAGCGTTCATCTGCACGTTATTGAACCACAGGCTACATAGTTCCCAGATTCTGTGTCTCCCAAGCACCAGGCACTGTCCCCAACAGTGAGGAAGACCGGAGAAATAAGAATGAACCCACCTGTGTTTTCAGGGCGACTGTGTCATATTGAAGGATGTAAATATACAAATACTGCTCATGAGAAGGGGGCGACAGGGGATGAGCTGGTTGGATGGCATCACTGACTCAATGGACATGAGCTCGAGCAAATTCTGGGAGATAGTGAAGGACAGGGAAACCTGGTGTGCTGCAGTTCATGGAATTGCAAAAACATGACTTAGCGACTAAACAATAAACAATATACAAATACCCAGGGGCTTTCCCATCCCCTGTAGAGCACGGAAGCCTGAATTCTACTTTCTATTTCCAGTCTTTGCTCAAATCATGCTCACCTGGCCCTCAACACTCTCACATCCTTAAACTATCTCTGCCTCTTACCAAAAGATGTGGCCATGTGCGGTTCTCTTCCCACTTCATTTCCTAATTTTCTTCCTATTCTTCCAATCTTAATTCAACCATTCCTGCTTTGTGTCACAGTGACAAATACATGCCTGTCTGCCCAGGATTTTCTGTTTTAGTTCTGAAAGTCCTAGTCCTAGGAACACCTCAATTCCATGCAAATCAGGATGACTGATCATCCCAGTCAAGTCTCTTGATGATAAACACTTTAAAAAATGACAGCTTTATTGAGATATAATTCTTGGCCCACAAAATTCATCCTTTTAAGATTTGGTGTTTAGTAAATACACAGAGTTGTGCAACCATCACCACTATCTAAATATTCTAAAAGTTTTAGAATATTTTCATGAATCCCCCAAAGATACATCATATCCGTTAGCAGTCACTCCTCATAGCTTCCTTCTGCCAGCCCTTGGCAACTACTAATCTACATTTTGTCCTGTTCTGAGCATTTCAGATAAATGGCATCATATATTGTAAGGCTTTTTATGACTGGCTTCTTTCATTTAGCCTGGTGTTTTCAAGGTCCATCCATATCATGGCATGTATCAGCACTTTATCCCTTTTTGTGGTCAAATAACATTCCACTGTGTGGATAAACCATAATTTGTTTCTTCATTCATAAGATGAATATTCCTTCATATGGATATGGACATTCAGTCAGATATAAAGTTGTTTTAATTTTTTGGATAGTATAAATAATTCTATAAATATTTACATACAACTTCTTTATGGACATATGTTTTTATTTATCTTGAATATATAATAGGAGTGAAATTTTTATGTCATATGATAATACTATGTTTAACTTTTTGAGGGTCTGCCAAAATGTTTTCCAAAGTGGCTACATTATTTTACAATCTTGCCAACAATGTATTGGGGTTCTAATTTTTCCATGTCCTCTTCAACACTTGTTATTTTTGGTTTCTATTTTGACTTATTTCAATTTTAGCAATGCTAGTAGGTATAAAGAGGAATCTCACTGTGGTTTTGAGTTGCATCTCCTCAATGACTAACAGTGTTGAAGATACAATGTTATGTATTTACCAAACACTGAATCTTAAAAGGATGAATTTTCTGGTACAAGAACTATAAAGCTTTTACTTCCAAGTGTTTCTCACTGAGAGATTTGACTGGGATGAGCAGTCATCCTGGCTTCCATGGAATTGAGGTTTTTCTAGGATTTAGGACTTCCAGAGCTAAAACGAAATCCTAGACAGATAGACATGTATTTGTCACTGTGACACAAAGCAGGAATGCTTGGATTAAGATTTGAAGAATAGGGAGGAGGTTAGGAGATGAAGCGGAGAAGGCGATGGCACCCCACTCCAGTACTCTTGCCTGGAAAATCCAATGGGTGGAGGAGCCTGGTAGGCTGCAGTCCATGGGGTCGCGAAGAGTCGGACATGACTGTGCGACTTCACTTTCACTTTTCACTTTCATGCATTGGAGAAGGAAATGGCAACCCGCTCCAGTGCTCTTGCCTGGAGAATCCCAGGGACGGGGGAGCCTGGTGGGCTGCCGTCTATGGAGTCACACAGAGTCGGACACGACTGAAGTGACTTAGCAGCTTAGCAGTAGGAGATGAAGTGGGGAGAGAATTGCATATATCAACACTTTTGGTAAGAGGCTCAATGAACATCTTTTAATGTGCTTATTAAAGTTTTATGTGCTTTTTCTGAGAAATATCTATTGAGATTATTTGATTACTTTAAAATATAATAAAATATAATACTGTTGCATATGTCTACAACAATAATAATGCTATTTTAAAATATATGTACAATATATACTATATAAAATATATTTCATAGTTTTCGCTCTTATATTAACTCTGGCACATTTGAGTTGATCTTTACACATGGTGTGAGGGGGAGTTTCCAGTTCATTCTGTGACATGTGATATCCAGTTGTCCCTGCATCAGTTTTTGGAAAGTCTATTCACTCCTCACTGAATAGTCTTGGCACCACTGCCAAGAATAAGTAGACCACAAATATTAGAGTCTATTTCTTATCTCAGATACATTCCGTGGATCAATATATCTATCTGTGTGTCAGTACCGCACTATCATGGGTACTTTAGCTCTGTAGTACTTTTTGAAATGATTTGTGAATCCCTAACTTTGTTCTTCTTTTTCAAGATGGTTTTGGCTTCTCTCGGTCATTGTATTTTCCTGTGAATTTTATGATCAGCTTATCATATTCTGTAAACAAGGTGGGGACTGGGGATTCTGTTAAATTGGTAAATCAATTTGGAAAGTATTGTAATTTTAGCAATATTAAGTCATATTATCCCTGGCTCTAGAATGGCTTCTGTTTATTACATTTTCCTCAACTTATTTCATCAGTTTTTACTTTTCAAAGTGTGTTTAGTATTCTTTTTCTAACATTTATTCCTAAGTATTTGATTCTTCTTGACACTATTGTATTGGAATTGTTTTTTCTTAATTTCATTTTTGTTCTTGGCTAATAAGTAAAAATATAATTAAATTTTTGTGTATTGATCTTGTATCTACAATATTTATGAACTTGTATATTGTTTCTAACAATTTTTTGTGAATTCTTTAAGAGTTTTCTATAAAATAAACTAAGTCATCTTTGAATAGAAAAGGCTTTACTCCTTTCTTTCCAATCTCGATGACATTTATTTCTTTTTCTTATCTAATTGTCCCATCTAGAAACTCCAGTACAATATTGAACGAAATGCTGATTGTGGACATCCTTATAGTGTTTCTATCTTAGAGGGAAACATTCAGTGTTTTGTTACTGAGTATCGTATTAGCTGTGGATTTTTCATAGATGTTCTTTACTGGAATAAACAGGTGCATTTTCATCCTAGCTTGTTCAATGTTTTATCATGAAAAAATGTTAAGATTGTTTTTGTGGATTTATTGTGATGACCACGTAGCCTTATTCGTTTATTCTATTAATGTAGTATATTCCATTTATTGACTTCCGTGTGACAACCAATCTTACATTCCTGCGATAAATTCTACTTAGTCATGGTGTGTAATCCTTTTATTATGCTGTTGGATTCAGCCTGTGAGTATCAATACAGTTTTTAAGTTGTTATACAGTTGTTTTTTTAAATGGAAATTAAAAGGATTATAAAGAAATATACATTTATACTGTTTTTAATAACTATTTATATAGCTATCTTTACTGGTGCTTTTATTTCTTCAAGTGGATTTGAGTTACGATACAGCTTCCTGTCATTTCAGCCTGAAAGATTTAGCAGTTACTCTTATAGAGCAAGGCTGTTGGCAATGAACTCTCAGTTTTGTTTATCTGGGAATGTATTATTCTTCCTTCATTTTTGAAGGACAGTTTGCTGGAGATAGAGTTTTTTAAATTTATTTCTTTTTAATTGAAGGATGATTGCTTTACAGTATTGCATTGGTTTCTACCAAACATCAGGATGAATCAGCCATAGACTTACCCTTGGCCCCTCCCACTTGAACATCCCTCCCACTTTGCTCCCCATCCCCCCCTTCTAGGTTGTTACAGATCTTGGGTTTGAGCTCCCTGAGTCATATAGAAAATTCTAATTGGCTATCTGTCTTACATATGGCAATATATGTTTCCATGTTACTCTCTCCATACCTCCCACTCTCTCCTTCTCCCCCATCCCAGCAGTGTCTTATTCTAGGTTTTACTATTCTAAGTTGAGAAAAGCCTTTTCTTTCAAATTAAAGAAAAACCTATTTTAAGGAATTTTCTATTGAAATATTTTTATTAATGAAACTTTTTAATGTATTTTTAATTGAAGGATAATTGCTTTACAGAACTTTGTGGTTTTCTGTCGTACATCAACAAGAATCAGCCATAGTGCACCCGTGTCCCCTCCTTTCTGGACCTCCCTCCCATCTCCCTCTCCATCCCACCGTTCAGCCTGTCACAGAGCCCCTGTTTGAGCTCCCTGAGTCCTACAGAAAATTCCCATTGGCTCTCTATTTTACACATGCTATGGTAAATTTCTATGTTACTATTTCCATACATCTCCCCTTCTCCCTCCTACCCCCACCCCATGTCCATAAGTCTGTTCTCTATGTCTGTTTCTCCATTGCTGCCCTGAAAATAAATTCATCAGCATCATCTGTAGAGATTCCATATGTATGTGTCAGTATATGATGTTAATATTTGTCTTTCTGACTTACTCCACTCTATATAAGCGTTCTAGTTTCATCCACCTCATTAGAACTGATTCAAATGCATTCCTTTTTTATGGCTGAGTAGTATTCCATTGTATATATGTACTATAGCTTCTTTATAATCCATTCGTCTGTCAATGGACATATAGGTTGCTCCCATGTTCTAGCTATTGTAAATATTGCTGCAATGAACATTGGGGTAATGTGTGTCTTTTTCAATTTTTGTTTCCTCAGGGTATATGTCTGGGAGTGGGATTGCTGGGTCATATGGTGATTTTATTTCTAGCGTTTAAGGAATCTGCATACTGTCTTCCATAGTGGCTGTACTAGTTTACACTCCCACCTTGCTGGATATAAACTTTTTGACTGACGAGTTTCTGTTGCTGTTTGGTTGCTTTTTACTTTCTGTATTTTGAATATGTCATCTTACTGTCTTCTAGCCTCCAAAGTTTCAGATGCGAAGTTAGATGTTTTTGTTGAAAAGTGGAAATTTTTAAAAAATATAATATGGTAACTCTAAATAAGATTCTATTCCTTTCCCCAAGGCTAGGTGTCATTACTATTTATTATTATTTCCACTGTTCATTTAGTGACTTTCCCGGAATAATTTTGTAAACTTTGTATTCTTTGTCATGTACAGTGAAAAAGTCTCTGCTCAGATAGCTTACTGTTTGGTTAATAATTTTAAAGATATTTCTAATAATTCCTTAAGTTTCTTAAAGCATTAAGTGACAGTTCTTCATGTGGGGAATTGTGTCTGTTGGGATCCACTCATACCTTCAGTGTATCAGTAGCCAGTTTTCAGTTCTCCCTTAGCCTTCTCTGATTACTTGTGTAGAGCTTCAGTGTCAGCCAGAAGTGAGAAACTAGGGTGTTTTAGGTCTTGCCTAGGCATATGTACATCATTGCACATGCATATCACTTTCAGATTCCCAGGAATATTTCAGACCTCTTTAAAGATTTATTTAGACAACTTATCCCCCAGGCTTTTCTTTTAAGATTTTGTTCAGCCTTTTGTTATCCACAGTTTGTTTTACAGCCTCAGGTATCTGCAGTGTTGAACAATTACCTTGGATTGTTCTTGTCAAATACTCTAAGGTAGAGTTGAAAGTGATATGAAAATGTTAGTCATTCCAGTCACGTCCAACTCTTTGCAACTCCATGAACTGTAGCCCATTAGGTTCCTCTGTCCATGGAATTCTCCAGGCAAGAATACTGGAATGGATTGTAATTTCCTTCTCCAGGGGATCTTCCTGACCCAGGATCGAACCCAGGTCTCTCACATTGCAGGCAGATTTCTTAGCATCTGAGCCTAGTCATCCAGGATAATCTCTGAGTCAGATAAAATAAATGAAGTTATTCTGAATGAAACTTTTCATGAAACTTCCAGAGAGATCAATATCAAAAAATGATGTTACTTCTCTGGATTGGGGTTTTGACTGCTCCAAATACCTCTCTGTTCCCTCCTGCAGTTGCTAGGCTGCTGGTTTTCCCAATACCATACTTACAAGCTGGGACTTCCCTGGTAGGTCAGATGGTAAAGAATCTGCTTGCAATGCAGAAAGTCTGAGTTTGATCCTTGGGTCAGGAAGATCTGGAGAAGGGAATGGCTACCACTCCAGTATTCTTGCCTGGAGAATTCCATGGACAGAGGAGCCTGGCGAGCTACAGTGCACGGGGTTGCAAAGAGTCAAACATGACTGAGCAACAAGCACTTTCACCTTCATAGTCACAGGCTGTTGACTTTCAAGATTACTGCAGAACTAGAAAAGGAAGGTGGGAATCAGAAAGGTTAAATACCACAAAGCTCACTGCTTTTATTGAGAATCACCAGTTTTTCTTGAATAAACAGTACTCTGATTGTTGCCAGACTGTGGTTATTTTTCAATTCTGAAAAAGTTGAGTTTGGTAATCTTCACCAGTGTATTTGCTGTTTTTACGAAGGAGAGGATGTTCAGACATCCTTAATTCACCATTATGGTGTTATTCCCGGTTATAAATTCTTATAACACTGCATACATTTCTTCTCTTAAAAAACAAAAGTATTTCAAAGAACTATTTTAAGTTCCTTTTTAAAGCATAAATCACTGTTATATTTTTATATACAATTTAATTAGTCTCTTATCCTCATTAAATCTAAGTTCTGTGAAAATGAAGTATACCTACTTTGGTTATCATGATATTCTCAGCTCCTTGCACTGTACATGACATATAACAGGGGCTCAAAAACATTGGCTAATTAAATAAATGAATGCAAAATGCTCATGAGAGCACACAAGATGGATACGATAGCAGAAGTACTGGAAAGCATGGAATTCCTTTTGATGTATTGCAATTTTGTGAAGTATATTTGATAGAAGGGTCCAAAGTAATTCTCCTGGGAATTGTAAGATATCAGAAATAAGACTGTAGTCATCTACTTTCTGGACTTTCCCAACTACAAGTAAAGACGAAATAGGGCTTATTTCCTTGACCTCCTGACCCTAACATTTCACAGAAATCTCTGTGACAGCATTTAAAAATGGTGACAGCTGCTAACATGCCCACATGATTTCTGCTTCCAATTCCACCTTATTTTTTCAGACGGAAGGGATGATGATCTGCATCAGAACTATTGCACACATGATCATTTCTTGGTAAGACAGATCTTTGGAAGAGAAATCACAAAATGCCATCATGAAATGGTCCTGGGAAGATCAGAGTAGGGCAGCATTAAAGCCTAGAAACATCCTCTAAGCACATCGCATCGTCCATTCAGTTCGCTTTCCCCTTTGTCTCTGTTTTTCCCACTGTGGTGTTTCGATAATTAACCACTGAAGACTAGATTTGAGAGGACTGGTAAAGAAGAGTTTGGTAAATAATATCCTTGGTGGACTTGCTTTCTTCTTTAATTTGGAAGTATAAACTGGGCAGGGGAAGTCATCTGAGTGTCCTTGCACTAGGAAAGTAGATCAGACTGCTTGGTGAAAAAAAAGAAAAAGAAAATCTGACATTGTAACCAGATGTGAAATGTAGAGCTAGAATAATGACATTGTCAGTTCAGTTCAGCCCCTCAGTCATGTCTGACTCTGCGACCCCATGGACTGCAGCATGCCAAGTTTCCCTGTCCATAACCAACTCCTGGAGCTTTCTCAAACTCATGTTCATCGAGTTGGTGATGCCATCCAACCATCTCATCCTCTGCCATAGCTAGAGAAAAAAAAAAAAAGTTAGTATCTTACGTGACTAGGGTGGTGTTATGCTTAAAGTTTTGGCATAAATTAACAAGGAAATGTAGCACCTGGGGGAAATCCAAGACCTTGACTGGCCCAGAGTGAGCTGCTATGAAAAGGAAGGAGGCCCTGGCCAGAGGGAGATACAATGTCATAACTTTGTTTCAGTTGCAAACAGTAATTTCATGAAATGCATAAAAAGTCCACTCATTTTAGACTTCCTCAAACATTTTGGCTTTGGATAAGAATTTTTTTCTAGGTAACTTATCATATTTTCATTGCATATAAAAAGTATTGCATACTCATTTTTTCAAGAAGTAAGGCATATGTTTGTCATAGTATGGCTCTGAAGTGGAAAGGAAGGAAAAAGGACCACATAAATGAAAGAAATTGTTCACGTTTTCCTAAAAAACTTGCTTAGACCATTTCTTTCATTGTCTATGAGAAGAAAGAAAGACCAGTAGCATTTCAGGAGGCATCAGAGCTACTTTATCCCACAAGATTTTTCCTAAAGAGGAAAGGAGAATGCTTACTGCCTCAGTATTTTTCCCCCACTTATGAGTTCTACAGAACAGTTCAAGGTAGTGGTTTTTAAACATAATTCTACATCGCATAAATCTGCATCTCAATAAGTGGCATATAATGTTACAAGTAAACCACCCTGTTCCAAAACATCATGTTGCCACTGGCTGACTTATTTTTTTAAATATAAATTACAGCTGATTCAAGAATATCTTTATGATGATGTCACTCTCAAGATGTTTCTGCATAAAAAAGATTACTTGGATTTGGAGGAGATATTTTATTTCTCCCTTTTTAAACTGTTTTGTGTACTGTTTATATACATTTTTAATTATGAGTGCTATGCCTTATGAGGCCATGCTATCCTACTTGACTTAATCGTTTACTCTTACTTGTATGTAAAGCCAGAATGAGGTTATATTTGATGAATCAAACAAGCAGAATTAAAAGTAAAGGCGTAAGTCTTGGAGGACTTCAAGTTACTATGTTAAAGGGCATCAGTAATGCTTATGTAAATATGTTTTTCAATTATTCGAAAAATTTCTCCAAATGTTTATGATGGATAAAAATTGTATTTTCTTTAAATAAGAGTCCATGTCAACACCTAATTTGGAGTGAGACAAAGCAGATCATTTGTTAAAGAGTAATCTTTAGTGGGTCTCTTCAAAATAATGTTTATTTACAGAGCCGTTTTGGGAAGAAGGATAAGTGATATGGTTGCTAAGGGAAACCCTGTCATGATTGGAAGAGAGGTCATCACAGGTTTTTACAAAGAAAAGAAGAGGAATGCCTTCATTTCCTAAGATTATTTTTTTTTCTGCTTTTACAGTGAAAGGAAAAAGAGGCAGAAACAAGAAGTGCCTTTTCTGCTCCTTATTCACTCTGTGAATTCACACAAAGTCTCAGGATAATGGGCCTTCAAGAATATCCAAGCCCCATAACAATTTTTTTTAACATTGTTTAATTTATTACTCAAATGTGACGCTTTTTAGCCCTATAATTGCTTGTTCTGCCCAACTAGAATGTATACGAGTTCTAGTTAAGGTCTGTATTTTATAATTATAAATATATCTACATTGTTAAATGTATCCAAGAGCCTTGTGCATAATTAAACACTCAACAAATGAGTTAATATTAATTTATCTAAATATATCATGATTTTAACACAGAAAAATAATAATTTTGAGTGAAAATATGATACATTTCTAAGTCTCTCCATTAGCTGTTTAGCAAGGTTAACATAACTGGATCTGTTCACTCATAAACAGGTACGGTAGGGCAAGGCTGTGTTTTTCTTGCTGCTTGTAGTCCCAGCTCTGGAGACAGTATCTGGCACATATAAATGCTTAATAACTGTTAAATGAATGGATCCCTGTGTTCGTGGTTATAACTGATGAGAGCACAAGTGTAGGGTCAAGATGCAAATAAGCTTTTCTACTCAGGCAGTCTTTAAAAAATGTTGCTTTAAATCAAAAGGCTAAGTACCAAAGTTCCTTTAAAAAAATGCAGAGAATTTGGGAAAGGACTTAAAATAAGATAAAGATGTCAAAAATGGGCACAACATAGGTAGATGTAAAGAAGTTATTTATACAGTAATCGTAAAGCATCTGAATGCCTTAGAAGGCTATTAGGAGAGTACCTCTTTAAAAACAGACACTTCTTTGAAAAGATTCAAAGTGATGGGCTTATCTGAACACTTGTCTCCATGTTATGGTAAGAATTTTTTTTTTTCTCTCTAGCATTTCACATCAAACTGCTCTTTAGCTTTGAAGATAATGCCTTGGCTAAAAGCACTTCACTGAAATCCGGTCTTTCTGTAGTCAAACCCAGATAGGGGGTGGGCCTGGGTGAGGGGGATGGGGTGGTGAACCTATTGAAGAAAATTCACCCAAAACATGGAAGATCTAATTCCTCATTCAAGCCCCAGCCCAGAGAATATAATATCATTGAATGTGGACATCAACGGAATACAGGAAATGGATGAGCTAACAATATCAATACCATTTTTGAACACTTAGTGGGTTCCATGATTTGTATAAAGTATTTTTCATCAATTATTACTAACCAGTATGATAAAATTACAAGGTAGATATTAGCATCACCATTTTAGAGATAGGGAAATTGAAGATCAGAGATACAAGATGATTTACCTAAGGATGTCTTGAAGTGGCTAAGTTGAGATTTAGATTCATGTCTGTCTGCCTAGTGAAGCTCAAATCCCAGGCTTTTTCCACTACACTACCCAGCCTCACATAACTCCAGAAACCTCACCTCATCCAGCCAGGTCTTTACTCAGCTGTGTCCCAACCCACACTTTTATCCATCTCTTGAATTTGCCCAATCTCAATCACTATTCACTGAGACTCAAGTTGCCCAAGACAAACTGTTGTCATTGTTCAGTTCAACCCCTGATGACCAGGAGAATGATTTATGGAAACGATTGGGCTTCCCTGGTGGCTCAGATGGTAAAGAGTCTGAGACTTTGTACTTATCTTTAGGGGCTGTTTTTAAAGAGTAACTGGAAAGTATAGTGGAAAAGGTTTTGGATTTGGACTTCAGAGCCAGACAGATTCACATTTAAATCTCAACTCTGTCAATTTGCAGCATCCTTAGTTAAATGACTTCACATTTATGAGCATGATTTCCTTGTTTTTATAAAAGCACATCTCTGCTTGAAGGCCACTGGAACTGCTTGTTAAAACTAAAGCTGAAATCTGGCAGAAAACACAGAAACTCAGAGCTCCACCTGGCATTCTTGCAGCCAAGAATGAAGCCTGAGAGACTGGTGCTCTGAGAGGAGGTAGCACATAGATTACTCACTCCTAGTGACTGTCACCCAATTCTTTGGGGATGTCAATGTGTATAACTCAAGATAGCCCCTGCCAATAACTCAATGGTGAGTCCAATAATGTGATGCATTTTTGGGTGCATCACAAAATGTATCCTGTGCATGCATGTGACAAAGACTGCTGGTTGTAAGGGAAAATATGGGCTTGCCCATTTCCTGACTTCCTTCCTCTTCAAAAACTGATTTTGTTCTTTCATGAGAGAAGAAAACAGGAAAAAACCACCTACTTAATACATGTCAGAAATTACCTCATAACTTTACACATACTAACAAATTTTCTATTTATAGCAATCCAATAAATTAAGCAATCTCACAAGTCAGCAAATTATGACTCATGAATCTGACTTTATTCTGCCCTGTGAGCTAGGGACATTTTTTACATTTTCAAAAGGTTGCATTTTGAATGGCTACGTAAGTATCTACACAATCCTATCCATTACCTCTTGGCCTGCAAAGCCTGGAATATCTATTTCCTGATCTTTTCAGGAAACGTTTGCCAACCACTGTGCTGTAGTTTCATCCTGCTATTGCAGATGAGAAAACTGAGGCCATCAGTTCTCTTTGCAACCAGGAGGTCAAAGATTTGAACTCAGGAGGTTTCCTTCTAAGATTGTGGGCTCCTCACTGTTCTATGGCACTGCAGGTGAGAGAAGGGAAGATCTGACTCGACAATGAAGGAAAGTCATGAGAAGCCATGCCCTCCATCGAAATGCTCAGAATCATTGAATTCGAACAGTAGGTGAAAAACCTGAGCTTTGCCACAGGGAACAATAAGCTTTAACAAAAAGCCAGAAGTAGCTTCTTCCGAGAGAAGCCTTGAAGGAGAGAATGTGGCACTAAAGTATCCAAAGGACACACACAGAAATCCCTGGATTTTACCAAGTTTAAGAAATGCAGAGGGCAATTCTCTTTTCTCTCCAGAAAGTGAAGATCAGAGAAATACAGAAGATAGTCAGATGAGGCTGCATAGAGACAGGGCAAAGCAATATGTTCTGAGCTCACCAACCCACCCTCCTGGTCAGGAAGATCCCCTGGAAAAGGAAATGGCAACCCACTCCAGTATTCTTGCTGGAAAATCCCAAAGACAAGAGGAGCCTGGAGGGCTACAGTCCATGGGGTCGCAAAGAGCTGGACATGACTTAGCGACTAAACAACAACAACAGCAGCAGACCAGAGCTGATGAATGACCCCTTAAAGCAATCATAGCGCATTTATGCTTGGCTTCCTCCTGTCTAGTTCAGAAAACAACATCCAGTGACGTTTACCTCCCTTGTATCTTTCAAGCTTAAATACTTTCTACTCCTTTGCTGTATCTTAGCTTTTGTTTAAGGTGCTACCATCAGTTCAATTGAGTCGTTCAGTCGTGTCCGACTCTTTGAGACTCCATGCAATATAAAGCATGCCAAGCTTTCCTGTCCATCACCAACTCCTGGAGCTTGCTCAAACTCATGTCCATCGAGTCAGTGAGGCCATTCAACCATCTCATCCTCTGTCATCCCCTTCTCCTCCTGCCTTCAATCTTGCCCAGCATCAGGGTCTTTTCCAATGAGTCAGTTCTTCATATTAGGTGGTCAAAGTATTGGAGTTTCAGCCTCAGCATCAGTCCTTCCAATAAATATTCAGGACTGATTTCCTTTAGGATGGACTAGTTGGATCTCCTTAGAGTCCAAGGGACTCTCAAGAGTCTTCTCCAACACCAGAGTTCAAAATCATCAATTCTTCAGTGCTCAGCTTTTTTTACAGTCCAACTCTCACATCCATACATGACTACTGGAAAAACCATAGCTTTGACTAGACAGAGCTTTGCTGGCAAAGTAATGTCTCTGCTTTGTAATATGCTCTCTAGGTTTGTTATAACTTTTCTTCCAAAGAACAAGCCTCTTTTCATATCATGGCTGCAGTCACCATCCGCAGTGATTTTGGAGATCAAGAAAATAAAGTATCTCACTGTTTCCGTTGTTTCCTCATCTATTTTCCATGAAGTGATGGGACTGGATGCCATCATTTTAGTTTTCCGAATGTTGAGTTTTAAGCCAACTTTTTCACTCTTCTCTTTCACTTTTGTCAAGAGGCTCTTTAGTTCATCTTTGCTTTCTACCATAATGGTGGTGTCATCTGCATATCTGAGGTTATTGATGTTTCTGCTAGCAATCTTGATTCCAGCTTGTGCTCATCCAACCCAGCATGATGTACTCTGCGTATAAGTTAAATAAGCAAGGTGACAATATACAGCCCTGATGTACTACTTTCCCGATTTGGAACCAGTCTGTTGTTCCATGTCCGGTTCTAACTGTTGCTTCCTGACCTGCCTACAGATTTCTCAGGAGACAGATCAGGTGGTCTGGTATTCCCATCTCTTTAAGAATTTTCCACAGTTTATTGTGATCTACACAGTCAAAGGCTTTGGCATAGTCAATAATGCAGATGTTTTTTTCTGAAATTCTCATGCTTTTTTGATGATCCAATGGATGTTGGCAGTTTGACCTTTGGCTCCTCTGCCTTTTCTAAATCCAGACTTTTGGAAGGCACAAACAAAACCTTGTGCACACCAGGGCCCAGGAGAAGGGTGCTACCATGCTCTTTCCAAAAATACTGGATGCATGAAATGAACAAACCAGACTGTAGTTTGTCTTTAAGTGCAGAGAGAAGGAGAACCTCTGAAGATTGTAGCTCTGGAGATGACAACTCTGCTCAGTAAGTAATGACAAACAGCACAGAGAGGTGCGAAGCATCAAAGCACATATGTGTGTCTGTCCATCATCTGGGCAGGCCGGCCTCCCAGTGTGATCCTTCAGGGATACTGGGGGTTCCAGCCTTTACTGCCAGCCTGCCTATTCTGGAAACAGACCTCAGGGCCATGTCTGAAATGGAGGTAGAGGCTGACAATGAGGAGACAAAAGAGTTGGGGGAAGATAGGGGTCTACAACGGAGAAGGCAATGGCACCCCACTCCAGTACTCTTGCCTGGAAAATCCCATGGATGGAGGAGCCAGGTGGGCTGCAGTCCATGGGATCGCTGGGAGTCGGACATGACTGAGCGACTTCACTTTCACTTTTCCCTTTCATGCACTGGAGAAGGAAATGGCAACCCACTCCAGTGTTCCTGCCTGGAGAATCCCAGGGACGGGGCAGCCTGGTGGGCTGCTGTCTATGGGGTTGCACAGAGTCGGACATGACTGAAGTGACTTAGCTTAGCTTAGGGGTCTACAAAATGGAGATCCAGGGCAGGACAGAGACAGCCTGGATTTTCTTAACCTGTGAACCTCTGTTATATCACTGGTAATGTGGGCACAGCTTCTCTACCACACAGGGATTTTGTTTACCATTAGACAAAGTGAAATATTTTGGTCCTTTTGTTTATATACAGAAGACTGCATTAATAGCTACATACATTACAACAGAATCGTTCTGGTAATTTTGCATTCTTCTATTAAACACCCCCAAGTAAGATCCTATAATATTCCTTAATAAAATGTTGTGGGGGTGGTGTGTCTGTCTGTGTGTGCATGTCCATGCTCAGTCATGTCCGACTCTTTGCAACCCCATGGACTGTAGCCTGCCGGATTCCACTGTCCATGGACTTTTCCAGGCAAGAATACTAGAGTGGGTTGCCATTTCCTCCTCCAAGACCCCAGGGATCAAACCCGCATCTCCTGTATCCCCTGCATTGGCAGGTGGATTCTTTACCTCTGACCCACTTGCATACTAACCTCTTAAAGAAGTTCTGGTGTATATTTGAGCATTAAAGAGCACAGAAAATAGGAAAGAGTCCAAGTTGAAGTTCCCTTCAATCTGAGCTTGTTCTGAAGTTGACAAAGGATTGGTCTCCTCTGTTCTCCAGACCCAACAGTCAGATGTCTGTTTTCACAAACAAGGCAGGAAGACCCTTTGATTTGCATCATCACTAACTGCTCTGGCAGAAAAGATTTTGTTTGAACTACCTTTAGAAAGAAAAAAGACCAGTAAAGAAAAATCATGACCTCCCCTTTTTAGCTTATTTCCTATGTGTCTTTCTTTCTTTCTTTTTTTTCCTTTGGACAAATAAAAATTTAAAAAGAGAGGAAGAGATCAATAAATTGCTGTAAGCTCAAATTATTGATCCTTCTCCAACACTTCACTTGGCATCAAAAGAAATTTATGACAGCAAGTAAAAAAAAATAGAAATGAAATAAAACAAGAAGTAAAAATCCTAAACAGTTGAGGAAAATTAAGTTCTATATATTTCCTTACAGAGAAAACTCAATATTCTGGCTGGAGAAACTTAAAACTTTTTGGTTTTTTTTTTGTTTTATCTGTCTTTGCTTCATTTTAGCTTTGAAGTACCTAGAAGTACCAAGAAGTTCTTGAACCCCACAGAATTGCACCTATTGTAATGAAGAGGATTAGCTCCGGCTCAACACAAAGCATAAACAAATTAATGCTGTATCCATGGTAGAGTTTGAAACAAGCCAAATTATTTTCTGGCTGAGATGACCTTCAAATGCCAGTTTTCGGCACACTTGTCTTTTTTTCCCTCTTCTCTTAGATAATTGAGACAATTTGCAACAAAAAAGAATATAATGCCAACATAAGACAAGTCCATTAAAGAGTATTAACTTGTCCCTGGTTCTGAAAGAAACGGATGCAAATGTTCTTCACTAGCACACAAGGTTCTTAATTCTAAACGTCCATCCTGTTTGCCATCACCAGGGAAAATGCTTGCTGCCTACATCAACCCTTCCCTTTGGAGCACTCAGATCAGCTTTCAGTCCTCTATAGTGAGGAATCCCTTATTGGAACCCTTTTTTGGGTATATGCGCAAGGTTGACCTTATTTTAAAGAATTTCTGAAACAAGCTGCAGCTTCTCCTCGGCTGTTGAAACTATGGTTACTCTTCTCAGTTGTGTGTGCTTTGGTTTGGTTGACTTCTACAAGTTCAGCAACTCTATTTCCTAATATGCCCTGCCCCAGTGAGTGGCTAGAAGGCAGCCAGAAATTCAGGCTGTTGTATGACCAGCAGGGACCACGCTGAGGGAGACAAAGTCCAATGTGCAGGTTTCATGGAAGAGTATCCTGCCCCTTGGGGCTTCCGCGGTGGCTCAGCAGTGAAGAACCCACCTGCAATGCAGTAGCGGCAGGAGACAAGGGTTCAATCCCTGCATCAGGAAGATCCCCTGGAGGTGTGCATGGCAACCCACTCCAGTATTCTTGCCTGGAGAATCCCATGGACAGGGAGGCTGGTGGGTTATAGTCCATGGGGTGGCAGAGTTGGACATGATTGAATCAACTGAGGATATACACACAGAAATGCATTATTATATTTTTTAAACTATTCTATTGAAGTAGTATTGTTATGAAAAAAGCTGTACATATTTATATACAGCTCTCTGCCTTTAGGATAAGTGTACACCCACAAACCATCACCACCATCAAGTCTATAAACATGTTCTTCATCTACCTAAGTCTTTTCCCACCCCCTTTATTATTACTTTATTATTATTTGAGCGTGTGTGGTAAGAACACTTTACATCTTAACATAAAATCGACCCGTAAGCATTTTTTAATAGCTGAGCAATCAAATGTTCAGGGAACTGTATTTTGTGTTTGTCCAAAAATCACACACTCTCACTTTTGGAAAAGCAAGAGGATTAGACATTGAGTCTCTGCCCCCATCTCTTTCCAAGACAACGCACCACCCCTGCCTTCCCCACCAAGCCTCCCTGGGCACGTGGGTTTGTGTGTTTGATCTGGGTGCATGTGCATATATACACACCCTTCCTGGGGAGAGTGGCCTGCCTTCCACAGACTTGGAAAAGTTGCCCTTTGGTTTGTCACCGCAGAGGTTCTGGCAGATGGTGAATCAGCCTCAGGCTCCAAGTCAGCCTTTACTTAGGAAGAACTCCCCTGGTATCTCTCCACCTCCCTCTCTGGAGAGCGCCTGTCAGGAGGCTCCCATCTGCTCCCACTGTTTTCCAGGAACTGTGTGTCTCATTTCACACAGGGCTGCTATGTGCCTGGGAGAATTCTTCCTGACTACATTGCTTATGCTCATTTCCTTCCTGGGCGCTTTCGAGAGCAAATGTTTCAGCAGTTCCCTCAACTAAACATTTAGTAAGAAGAGAAGGACCTCATTTTTCTACCACCCTGTTGACCAACCCTCCTTCAATCTGCACCCATCCTCTGCCTTCTTGTCTGTTACAATAACTGCACCTTCTCTGCCACCAGCAAAAGCCAAGTTCACAGTTGAACTTTGCACCCCATCTCCTTGAGACTTCTCAAGGACTCTGCTCCTGCCTCTCTCCCCTCTCTTCCATGCATCACCAAGTTTACCCACCCCAGTGTGCTACTTTATACAATGATCCAGTCCACTTGAAAGAACACACCCACTGTTTCAGTTACTACCTCATCTTACTTTCCCAGTAGCAAAACTCTCAAGAGTGTTCATATTTTCATGCTAACCATTTTCACTTCTTCATCCCAAATGGCTTTTTAGATCTATTCCACTTTACTCCCTGCCACTCTGCCCATATTATTCTAACACTTGTCAAGATCAACTATAGCTGGATTATAAAAATTAATGGTCATTTTCCCATTTCATCTTCTTTAGGTTCTCAGCATCATTGGCTGCAGCTGATCTTCCTTTTCATAACACTTTCTGTTCTTGGCTTCTGGGTCTCCTCACTCCAGGTTTTCATCTTACCTCACTGGTCACTCTCCCTTTCTTAGCAACACCTAAAGATGTTGGTATTTCTCAAGTTTATTCCTTGACCACCTTTCCCCCACTAAGCTTTCTCTCTAAGTAATCTCCTACCATCCCAAATACGTGTTTCCATCACCAACAGTTTAGTTCAGTCGCTCAGTCGTGTCTGACTCTCTGCTACCTCATGGACTGCAGCACATCAGGCCTCCCTGTCTGTCATCAACTCACGGAGCTTGCTCAAACTCATGTCCAGTGAGTCGGGGATGCCATCCAACCATCTTATCCTCTGTTTTCCCCTTCTCCTCCTGCTTTCAATCATTAAGGTCTTTTCCAATGAGTCAATTCTTCACATCAGGTGGCCAAAGTATTGGAGATTTAGCTTCAGCATCACTCCTTCCAATGAATATTCAGGACTGATATCCTTTAGGATTGACTGGTTTGATAGCCTTGCAGTCCAAGGGACTCTCAAGAGTCTTTTCTAACTCCGCAGTTCAAAAGCATCAATTCCATATCCAACATCTCCACAGAATTCCAGTCATAGATCATCTCCTTACTGAAAACTTTATTTCCAATACAACCTCTTTACCACCCTATCATTGATTTCACCTCGTTTCCTCTATTTCAGTAAATGCTTTCCCCATTCTCCTCACTGTTCAATACAAAGGGTATTTTTCTCATGCCCCATGCTCCAACACATGACCAAGTCCTAGTGCCTCAAGCTTCAAGAAATGTCCTGACTAGAACTAGAATAATTTTCAGATTCCTCACCACTATACCCTTTTATGAAAGTGAAAGTGAAGTTGCTCAGTCGTGTCCGACTGTTTGTGTCCCCATGGACTGTAGCCCACCAGACTTCTCCATCCATGGAATTTGCAGGCAAGAGTACTGGAGTGGATTGCCATTTCCTTTTCCAGGGGATCTTCCTGACCCAGGGATCAAACCCAGATCTCCTGCATTGCAGGCAGACGCTTTATTGTCTGAGCCACCCTTTTATGAGCAACCATCACCTCTCACTTGGATTACTACAAGAGTTTCTTTCTTTTTTTTTTTTGACTGAACTATGTAGCATATAGGTAGGGTCTAGTTCTCTGACCAGGGATCCAATCTGCGCTTCCTGCCGTGGGAGTGTAGAGTCAACCACTGGCCCATCAGGGAAGTCCCTTTGAGGGTTTCCGAATACTTTCCTCTTTGTCATACTACAGTTTATTCTCTTCATGGCAACTGGAATGGTCAACAAATCCTCCTATAACTTTCCTTCACACTCAGACTGTAATCCAAATTCCTAAAATCATGACTTCCCAGGCACTGTAAGACCTCCTTTTCACTCTCTAGTTCTTGTGCAGGAAATTCCACTCTTCCCCAAGTCTTCCTATGACTGTTCCCTCACTTCACTGAGAGCACGCCTCCAAGTTATCTACTCAGAGAGGACTTCCATATTCTACCTATCCAAAAGGGTCCTTAGATAGCCTTTTAGCCTGCTAATTTTTTTCTTTACAATACTCACTGTCTGAAATTCTATTATAATGTATTTACATCAATTGTTAATTAAAACATTCCTTCAGGGTAAAAGCTCTTTCTTACCACTGAATCCCAGAGCCCAGAATGGGACTTTGCACAGTCAAAGCTCAGTAAAAACTTGTTGGAAAAAGACGAATAAATAAATGAATGTGAACACAATGTGAGAGATGTCACTGATTATTTGAGTTGAGGATGAGCCTATCAATCAGGTTGGTGTTAACGATAAAAGAATGACCTGTGATAATTCATAGAGCATGCTTACTCAATATTCTCCTCCTAAAAGAGCCAGAAAAGTAGGTTTAAAAATACATGTAATAAACATCTTCTCTGTGCATTCCCCTGTGTTGATTTCACCCAAAACTTAAAAAACCAATGTATTTAATACATTCTTATTTGGTTTTTTATTGTATAGTCCTCATTTTCCAGCCTGCTAAACCAAGACCACTGCCAAACAACCACAGCTTTCTGTCGGTGATTTTTTTTTTCCCCTCCTCCCATTAACTACCTTAAGAATGACACAGCTTTCACATAAATGTATGTTTATGTATGTTTTCTGAAACTATGCTCTAGGTAGAGCGTGTCTTTCTAACTCTTGAGAACCTGACAACATACACCCTTCTCATCTTTTGTTCTCATTTCTCATCCACTGCAAGACCCATTCACATTTTTCATTCTCAGAGCCTCTGCATCATCTTCACTCTACTTGTAAGTCACTTAATATTTTCTCCTTCATAACTTATGCGAGTATCATATTTTCTATTCAAGATGATATGTTCCTGAAAACAGGGACTATGTAATTGTATACCCATCAACTAGCAGCCCATCTGGCAAGTAGTGTATGCTCAATAAATCATGAATGAATGAATAAATTAATCAATAAATATATGAAGATATATTGAATAAAGTAGAATAAATTAAAACCTATAAAGAAGAAACGGGGTCAAGGAACTGAAGACCAGGTTAGCATTTGGAACCTCAGAAGCTCACAGAGATGATGCTAATTACCAAGTATGTACAGACTCCTTACTGTGAAAGGCAAGCTGACAGAGAGAGAGAGAGAGAGAGAGAGAGAGTGTGTGTGTGTGTGTGTGTGTGTGTGTACTGTTGACAGAAGAGTGACTTTCCTTGGTCACTAATACATCCTCCTCCTCATTTGTGGACTCAAAGAAATTCCATATCCACTTTCCTAGTTAAAATAATAATAATAAAAAAAACAACACTCTGTTCCCTGACACCTTGATGAGGAAATTTGATTTTCAGAGAGAAAATTTTCTTCTGTCCTCTCAGCCTAAGTTCTTCTGTATATTAGGGGAGGACTGGCCAACCTCACCCATGCTTCTGGTCTGCATCTGATATTACGGTTTTTCTATGACGGTCAGCATACTCTCTTCCCTACACATCTCAGCCAGGGGAGAATCTCTGTTGTCCTTGAAAAGGATTTTTGCCCCAGATCACATAGATTTCCACTACTCATTACTATTTTAAGCACTGTATTACTTGTGGTGTCTTATCCAAGTTTCTGAAATCCCAAAAAGTGTCACAAGGTAACTGATCTTAAAGGAGCAAAGACTGACATGATTTCCAAATCTATCTCCAGCCCACAGAAAGAACCACACAGGGACACTGCAGAAACACTGAAGGGAGATAAGCCATCCTGGAAACAGGCACAACCAAAAGTGTTTCAAATTATACTTCTTAGGACATTGTGTAAGTTTATTTTACTCTACATTCATGATATTTTTCAACATGGCAGCCATGTAGGATGCTACTAACCAATCTAGTTAGAGAGACATTAGGTATTTAATTTAAAACATGTATGATGTGTGTATATTCAGTCATGTCCAACTCTTTGCAACCTCGTGGACTGTAGCCCACCAGGTTCCTCTGTCCACGGGATTTTCCTGGCAAGATTACTGGAGTGTATTGTCATTTCCTTCTCTAAGGGATCTTCCCAATGCAGGGACTGGACCGACATGTCCTGTGTCTCCTGCATTGCAGGTGGATCCTTTACTGCTGAGCCTCCAGGGAACGTAATCTAATAGCAAAAATACAACAAGTCAAAGGCATAGACAGGACACTTTCTCAGCTACTTTCAGAATTTCCCTGCACACTTTGAGTGACTCGTAATGCTTCAGTCCGACTGCCACTGCCATACATGATTCTTTGAAAACAGGTACCATAGGGAAGCCATTGAGCCATTACTTTTACCTGGAAATTGAAGGTGAAAACCTTGCACTGAAATGGAGGCACCAATTTACAAGATGAGATGACCCTTAACAGGAAAGTCAGCTAACTAGTCCCTTTGGAAATTTCTGTCCTTGAAATGTGAGGCTCAGGCTGGTCTGAGCTCCCAGTGTTCGATGAAGGGAGTAATCCTGCGCCTTCCCTAAGGACTTTCACCATTTTGATTATCACAGCATTTAGAATTGGGGGAGGAAAAAAAAAAAAAACACAGCCTGATTACAGGCAATAAATCCCTACATTTCTTAGGGATTAATGGTAAAGCTTTACCAGTGATTCAGATTCTAAGTTAATCTTAAAACCTACATGTGCTTTCCCATGTGGCAAACCCAGACATTTCATCTGTACAGGGGAGGATGTTTTTGTGTTGACGGGAGCAGGAATTTGTAAGCCACCCCTTTTTGTCTTGGAAAAACCAACTGCAGAATATGCTTCTGTGTACAAGAAATAGAAAATGTTCTTGAGTCCCCTGGGTTTCTAGCCAGGACTGTGAATGGAAAAGGTCCATACTTCCTAATTAGCTTATTTTGAAACGCTTTAAATTTTTGGTTTGATAATCTTCAGGGATATTCCTCTTCTGTGTGGAATTTTCCTAATGGGCTCTGCTTAGACAGCAGGAAAGACTGTCATTGTTTAATAGGTTTGAAAATGCAAGGCTGACCCAAAAGCACCTACCAAAGCCCTCCTGGCCTATTAGTCTGCAATTCTGGCAGGGGCCATTTGTGGTCTGTGGGGCTTTGTGAATCTGAATGACCAAGAGAGGCAGGCTTGCACCAACTAGCCTCATCTGGAGAAATTCAGTAGCCTCATTAAAATATATTTCATGCTTTTAGTACATGCATGCATCTATGTGTGTTTCCCAGCTGGCACAGTGGTAAATAATATGCCAGCCAATGCAGGAGATACAGGTTCAATCCCTAAGTCAGGAAGATCCCCTGGTAAAGGAAAGGGTAACCCATTCCAGTATTCTTGCCTGGAGAATCCCAGCCTGGCAGGCTGCAGTCCATGGGATCACAGAGTCGAACATGACTTAATGACTAGCCATGCACGCATGAGTCAATCTATGTGTACACTTAATGTAGTGACCTCTTTTTCCCCCCACCACCTACAGTATGCTTGAAATTGGTGGTGCGTTTTAAAATCAATTGTATCTTGGAATCAAGGAATCAGTGGAATCACTACCTTTCATTTAAAGATCAAAATTATAACTAACAAATATAACAAAATAAATGAAGTGTAAAAAAAGACCATGTTTTAAAACAACTCTGTACAAATTGGCTTGCTATATACACATTGCTATTTTTAAAATGGATAACCAACAAGGACATACTGTATAGCACGGGGAACTGTTCAATATTATGTAGCAACCTGAATGTGAAAAGAATTTGAAAAATGATACAGGTGTATGTATAATTGAATCACATTGCTGTACACCTGAAACTAATCAACATTGTTAGCCCACTATTCTTCCATATAAATTCAAAAGTTAAAAAAAATGAAATAAAAAAGAACCAATTGGCTTGTTATACTTAAACATTAAAAGTGATCTTAATATATGTCTTGAAAGTTATCCCCAAATATCTTAGGAATTCTTCTCTCTGTGTGCGGTCCAGAGTTGGAGAGTTTGGAAGGATTCCCCTTGCTCGAATGCTAGAAAATTTTCTCATTTTCAGAAAACCTATTGCTTGGGAAATATGTTTCAAACTTGCTCTTGCATTTCAGGCTTGAAGTCTTTCCGTTAGCTTGTTTACTTGACCTTAACTAAGATCACATCAGGGCTTCCCTTGTGGCTCAGACAGTACAGAATCCACCTGCAATGCAGGAGACCGGAGCTTGATCCCTGGGTCGGTAAGACCCACTGGAGGAGGAAATGGCAACCCACTCCACTACTCTTGCCTGGAGAATCCCATGGACAGAGAAGCCTGGTGGGCTATAGTCCACGGGGTCGCAAAGAGTCGGATACCACTGAGTGTTTGACACACACAGGATCACATCTTGTCCAGGATCTTGGCATTCATGATCGCAGATCCATTCCAGGCTTCCTTTTATGCTCTGATGAGCTGCTGCTGCTAAGTCACTTCAGTCGTTTCCGACTCTGTGCGACCCCATAGATGGCAGGCCATCAGGCTCCCCAGCCCTGGGATTCTCCAGGCAAGAACACTGGAGTGGGTTGCCATTTCCTTCTCCAATGCATGAAAGTGAAAAGTGAAAGTGAAGTCGCTCAGTTGTGTCCGACTCCTAGCAATCCCATGGACTGCAGCCCACCAGGCTCCTCCGTCCATGGGTTTTTCCAGGCAAAGTACTGGAGTGGGGTGCCAGAGCAGACACCTCTATATCTTGATTTCTTTCATAGTTTAACTGCAAAGCAGATCCTCCTACTTCCTCACAGCAGTAGCCCCTCCCCTGTGCTGTCTTCAGGAAAACTTCTGAAGCAATTCCTGGCATCAGTGCCCCCCACTCTTGTCCCTCTTTCTTTCTTACACTGAGCTAACCCTCTTCAGAGGTAGAGCCTCACTTTCAGTGGTAGCTCCTATGAACCGGCAAACTGTTTTGCATCACATATACATTAAATAACTTGTGAGTGTAAATCCCTCTCATAGGCCTTTGTATGTCAAGCTTTTTAACCTTAGTTATATAAATTGGAAACTATTTCTTTCTTAATACAACTCCTTGCATCAGCAGGCCATGAAGACCGGAAAGAATTGATTATAATCCTAAATTCATAAACCATTATTTTGCTTATGCAAAGACAGTCTAGGCATACATTTCTAAATCTTTTTGTGCAGTTGTTAAGAATGAGTGGAAAAGAAAAAAAAAGAAATAATAAGGTATTGTTTACTCCTGTCCAAGTGTCCGATGTCTTCCTGTAGAAAGTCAACTATACTGAAACGATTGATCAATTCCAAATTCACAGTTCTCAGGAGCTATTAAGGGAAGAGTAATGCAAGGTGTGGAGAAGGCAATGGCACCCCACTCCAGTACTCTTGCCTGGAAAATCCCATGGATGGAGGAGCCTGGTAGGCTGCAGTCCATGGGGTCACTAAGAGTTGGACACGACTGAGCGACTTCACTTTCACTTTTCAATTTCATGCATTGGAGAAGGAAATGGCAACCCACTCCAGTATTCTTGCCTGGAGAATCCCAGGGATGGAGGAGCCTGGTGGGCTGCCATCTATGGGATCGCACAGAGTTGGACACGACTGAATCGACTTAGCAGCAGCAGCAGCAGCAATGCAAGGTGAGCTAGCCACTGCTTCCTCTTGCAGACCTAGACACAGCTCACCCAGCACCTATGTCAGCTGAGAGATCAGCCTACCATTACATGTCTATTGATCAGTATTCATTAAAGACATCACTACCTCTGTTGGAATAACCAGGGCCATTTGTAAAGCCACATTCTTTAGGAAGTATACTTGGGTGATTATTATGTGCGTTCAATTTTGAGAACCGTGACTTTGTAGCCTTTACTAAATTTCTCCTTTAATCTATGGCCATACCACCTTGAATGCATCCAATCTCGTCTAAATTTCTTCTTTACATTTCTTCCCTGCCTCTCTCTTTCTGCTCTTCAATTGATCATAGCTTATTCTTCCTCTTATCCTGCCACAAAAGTCACAGATATTAGTTATACAAACCATTTTTAATTTTATCTGCCCCTTGCTCCTTTCCTTCTTCTGATCCATCTGTGGATGGGAACCACACTGTCACTTCCGAAACAATTACAATCAGTTTTGGAACCTCAGTGCCACAAACACTAAACAGGTGATGAAGTGATGTAGCTGGATGATCCATAAGACCATCCTGACCAAACAGGAGCCCACCAAAGAAATCCAGGGATTCTTGGCTAGAGCTTAGGGTTGTAAGCGTTGTGGGTACAAAAGACATGTGGAGATCTTATATCCAAGCCCTTTGTTTTGCATGAATGAGGAATCGGTGTAGATGTTCATGAATATAATAAGAGAATTATCCCATATGTAGATAGCATCTGAAAAAAATGGTGGATGTTGATGCTGCTTCATATTAGGAAAATTTTTAAGCTATTAAATGTACATTTGTTTGTGTAAGAGTGATGCTAATTACTGTCATTGATATCTGCTATTTATAGTACTTGCCTAATTGCTATGTAGAGTAATATGTACTATGTGCATCATAATTATGCATTATTTTCATTTTCATTAGTTCCTACACTTCTTAAGGGCAGGGATAAAAGTCTTCCATATTTTTGTACCCTCCAGCCCACTATAACAGTAGCTTACATATTGTACATTTTCAGTAAAATGCTTAATGAATTAATTAATGTTTACATTTTATTCCTGTTAGATTTGTGCATATACATGTTTACACAAATGGCCCCAATAAATCATCTGATCTCTCTCTACCACAGACACAGGCATACCTTTCCTAGTATTCTTGGGACTATCAGAAATAGAGCATTGAGTCTTTACTGTATAGCTATTATCAAGAAGAGATAGGGAGAAAGAAGAGGAACACAGAGAGGAAGAGGATGGAAGAACATGAGGAAGAAGAAAAGAACGAACTGTGTTACGCTTGTAACACAGCTGTCTTGTAACTGACAGAATGTATAAAACAACCATTACGCACCTAAGTCATCAAGACGAAACCCAAAGTCTTGGTGACCACAGCTGTGTGTGTCCTTCCATCACAGCCAGTTCCTGCTTCTTTCTCAGATTAGAATGTGAGACGTGGTAGTGTTTTTATTTCTCTATTCAGGCCACACTGTTTATCACCTGCTTCCTAAAGCACCGCATATGCCATTTAAATCTGTCTCAAGATCCGCACTGCATACACTTTAGAGGTGAGTGTGTTCCTTCTTTCTCTAGAAACAGTCTTCCACAAGTTTTAAGTGACAAATTTTAGAAGGAGAAAAATAATTGAAGATGAATAAGGAGTGGTGCGGGAGCGCGCAAACACACACACACACTCTCTCTCTCACACATACACACACAGAGAGAAAATCAAAACCAAAAATGCCTTAACCATATCCTGATCCATTCCAGAAAACGTCATCAAGTGTTCTGTGAACTGCCTCTTATGTACCTTTCAGAAATTTAATAATGTAGTTGTTGGTTAACCAGTATCTCTAATTCATGTGGAAATTGAGCTATAAATTTCCTTTGTTGAAAATTATAATTATCTTTTCCTTTATCTCTTGTCGCTACCACCCTTAATTTGTCTCTAATTTTGCGACCAAGATCCATGGCATTCAACCTTCTCTCAAATCCATTAATTTCCCAGTGACTCCCAATTTCTTTATATTTGCACCTCCCATGAAGCATGACCCTGAGTTTCATTGTTGCTTGATTAGAAGATCAACTCTAGTAATGGATATTTAGCCTTCAGAGGTTTTGCCCACATAATGTGACTTTCTTTCTTATAACTCTTAAAAATGAGTAAATAAAAGAATATTGCTCAAGACTCTCTCTTTTCCAATCAGGAAAAATTGACTTTAGTTACCTTAGCAACTAGAATGAATGTCAGTCATCCTCTCCTGTGCCAAATCCCTTTAGAATTCACATGAAGCAACGTTTTAAAAATAGAATTATTTCTATTCTATTTAACTTCTAGAGTTTGTTAAAAAAAACAAACTTCCTACTTATTTGAATGCTTTCTTCAAGAAGCCAATCTGTTTCTTCCTAGTGAACATATTAAATTTAGGGTGTACACAAAAGTTTTGATCTGTATGTGTGTGTGAGTTCTGTACATATATCT
Source organism: Bos taurus (assembly GCF_002263795.3). Lineage (NCBI taxonomy): Eukaryota > Metazoa > Chordata > Mammalia > Artiodactyla > Bovidae > Bos > Bos taurus. Next base: position 30,930,178 of record NC_037356.1, on the reverse strand, counting down.
TATACTCACTGATAGATATAGATAAAGCATTATGGAATTTAGAATTAGGATAATTCAATGACTTAGTGATAACATTAGAATGCAAATTGCCTGAATACAAGAAAATACATCTTTGAGATGTATGCAAGTATACTGAGCCTCATCAGTGGTGGATATACTTCTAATTTTTTCCCAACTTGGTAGGTAAAATAGTGATATTAGATTGTGGGTTTTTTTAAACATTTGTTCAATTTCTAGTAACTCATTAAAAAAAATTTACCATTGTTATTTCTAATTCTATGTATCAGATATTAAAATTATGTAATTTTATTAACTGAAAAATGCTTAATTATAATAAGTTTTTTCCTAAATATTTCCTATTTTCACTTACTATTATAAGAGAATCCTTTTTTTCCCATAATTTTAACTAGTCTCCTAAATTTCGATTGGCCATTTAAAATTCCTTTTTTTGCAATTTCCTTGTACACATGCTTTGACATTTTCTGTGTGATTTATATATTATGTATTCTCACTATGAATTCTTCATTGACTATATACATTTCAAATGTGTTCTAGACAGTGACTTGGCCTTTTTGTTTGTTTAGGGTATCTTTTCTGTACAGAAGTTTTAAAGTTTTATATGTATGAATTATGCAGTATGTTTTATTAAGATGTGTTCATTTTTGCATGTTGTTTAAGAAATTCTCCTCTACTTCCAAGCTGAAAGTTATTGTGCTAAATTTTCTTCCAAATGTTTTAAGGTTTTCTTCTGTTACATGTCCTTGATCTACTCGAAATTTATTTTTGGGTATGTATGAAGAGGTGCTGCGATTCATGGGGTCACAAAGAGTCGCAAAGAGTCAGACACGACTGAGCGACTGATCTGATCTGATCTGATCTAATGAAGTACAGATTTTGTTGTTTGTTTTCATATAGATAATTCATTGTCCAGTTCTACTTCTACTGTATCTCCTTAGAAATTAATAATGTTTCCTCTTCACTTATCAGATTTTATTGCATACAGAAGTATTCCTTAGCTTTATCTACTATGATATTCTTCCAGTTAACCCCCAAAGCAATAACACACTGTTTCAATTGCTGAAAATATAGTAAATATTCCCTACCTTACAAAATGGCCTTGTATTAATAGTTTTAAGATTGTGTCAACACTTCTTCCTTTTACTATGAAATTTCTGTCTCTGACTTTACTCATTTTCTTAACCTGCTGCTAATACTTTTCATCTTGAATATATGAGTTTCTTACAAATAAAAGAAATTAGCTATTGTCTTTCATAGAATTTAAGGATTTTAATTTCATTGCTGTTGGTCTCTAAACTTAGTTTTTGATAGTTTTGCCAAACATGAGATCTTCAGATTTTGCTTATTTTAAATATGAAATCAATCTTGTTTATTTCTTAATGACTTCTGGGATAAATAAAAACATCTAACAATATTTAATGACATATTTCTCAATGATCCACAAAAGATTCTCAAAATAATAGCTTTTCCCATGCTTATGACAAATTAGTGAATAACTTCATATTGTATGATACTCCATTCTTGCTTTTACCCTCATTCTATTTTCATTATATATAAATTAAATTCTGAGTCATCAATTGAACTAAATTTAACATATTTTACTATGTACTTTTACATTCAAAAATAGACCTTGATTTTGTGCTCAATTTTGCAATCATATATCCAGCAGTTATTTATACTTAAAGTTTTATAGTAAATGAATTGTTCTCATTCAAAAAGAACCAATATTTAAGAAATTTCTTTAGAAAATGTACTTGTTTGCCTATTGCATTTGCACATGATGAGGAGCGTGGCTGAGTATATAATTTCCAAGTTATCAACAAATTCATCTTGAAAATTCTTAGAGATTGATGTGTTTCTTCAGGTAACCTTGTAAGTCTGAAGTTTATTTTGTTTTGCTTTTTGTATTACTGCTAATAGTATTCAAGGCAACCTTTAAAAATTTTCATCATTGTGATTGAAAAAGAAAAAAAAATAAAGTGAAAGAGTTAATCACTCAGTCATGTCTGACTCTGCAGCCCAATGAACTGTAGCCCACTAGGCTCCTCTGTCCATGGAATTCTCCAGGCAAGAATACTGGAGTGGCTTGCCATTTCCTTCTCCAGAGCATTTTCCCAGTCCAGGGATCAAATGCAGGTCTCCTGCATTGCAGGAAGATTCTTTACTATTGAGCCACCAGGGAAGCCCAGTCTAGGTAAAGGCTCGTTTTATTAATTTAGGACATTGCCTCCCAATGCAGGGGGTGTGGGTTCAATCCTTGGTCTGGGAGCTAATTCAATAAATACTTTAAAAAATGGTCAACATCAGAAAAGAACATTTTTTTTAAAAATGTGGACCAGTTTTTAAAGTCTTTATTCAATTTGTTATAATATTGCTTCTGTTTTTTATTTTTATTTTGGCCATGAAACGTGAGATCTCAGCTCCCTGACCAGGAATCAAGCTAGCACCCCTGGCACTGGAAGGCAAAGTCTCAACCACTGGACTGCCAGGGAAGTTGCCATAGAAAAAGAAAAAATAATAATCTTTAAAAAAAAAAAAGAAAGCAAAAAACTGTTTTTCTGAGACACATTCTTACTTTGGGTTTGCTGGTCTATACATCAGTTCCTCTTATATTGTATTTTGTATTATGTTTTCCAAAATTTCTGTGTGCTTTTATTTATTTATTTTTATGTTGCTTCATCCTCAGTGATATTTCTAGACACACTTTGCATTTGCCAGAGTATCGAGGGAAAGGAGAAAGGTTACGGCCGTTAGGTCATTCCAATGGCCTCTTCGGTGCTAGTATCGCACCACTATCAGACGTAATGAGGGCACACGCAACCCCTCCATAAACTATGATGTCTGCTGTCTAGCACACTTTATTTGGTGAGAGTAGACCACTGCTTCTGTAACGGCTACCACGTCTTCTGGGTAGAGAATCAGAAGCTTATGGTGATCTCTGTGTCAAGCAAACAATAAAAAGCCACTCTTCCCAGCATGCACTGCTCTTCAGACAATTTCTATCTCTACCCCTGCTTTTTACCCTTTCTGTTAAATGATAAAGGATCCCCATATGTAATCAGCATTACCTGCCCTTACTCCCTTACTCAATATTGCTGAATATTGAGAGTCCTAGTCTCTGAACAAATGCAAAAAAACCAAAAAACAAAAAACAAAAAAAACACTCCACTAATGAAAGCACAGGCATTGGATGCCTGCCTTGTCTGGCTCATCATGTGCATCTTATGACATTTGGAGCCTGGGGTTTGTGTGTCCTACACTTGGGAACATTAAGCTGGTAAATTCTATAATCTTCCCATCCTTTCAGTAACCTTGAAAAGGATTTGCTAGACCAGAATGTTTCACTTAATGTTATACTGCAAAGGCCCATGCTTGAATCAGCCCCCATCAATAAACCAGCTAAGAAATAATGTCAGCAAATTTGGAAAACTCAACAGTGGACACAGGACTGGAAAAGGCCAATTTTCATTCCAATCCCAAAGAAAGACAGTACCAAAGAATGGTGAAACCACTGCACAATTGCACTCATCTCACACGCTAGTAAAGTAATGCTCAAAATTCTCCAAGCCAGGCTTCAGCAGTACATGAACTTTGAACTTCCAGATATTCAAGCTGGTTTTAGAAAAGGCAGAGGAACCAGAGATCAAATTGCCAACATCCGCTGGATCATGGAAAAAGCAAGAGAGTTTCAGAAAAACATCTACTTCTGCTTTATTGACTATGCCAAAGCCTTTGACTGAGTGGATCACAATGAACTGTGGAAAATTCTGAAAGAGATGGGAATACCAGATCACCTGACCTGCCTCTTGAGAAACCTGTATGCAGGTCAGGAAGCAACAGTTCGAACTGGACATGGAACAACAGACTGGTTCCAAATAGGAAAAGGAGTACGTCAAGGGTGTATATTGTCACCCTGTTTATTTAACTTATATGCAGAGTACATCATGAGAAACACTGGGGTGTATGAAGCACAAGCTAGAATTAAGATCGCCAGGAGAAATATCAATAACCTCAGGTATGCAGATGACACCACCCTTATGACAGAAAGTGAAGAGGAACTAAAAAGCCTCTTGATAAAAGTGAAAAAGGAGAGTGAAAAGGTTGGCTGAAAGGTCAATATTCAGAAAACTAAGATCACGGCATCTGGTCCCATCACTTTATGGCAAATAGATGGGGAAACAGTGAAAACAGTGGCTGACTTTATTTTTGGGGGCTCCAAAATCACTGCAGATTGTGATTGCAACCATGAAATTAAAAGACACTTACTCCTTGGAAGGAAAGTTCTGACCAACCTAGATGGCATATTAAAAAGCAGAAACATTAATTTGCCAACAAAGGTCCACCCAGTCAAAGCTATGGTTTTTCCAGTAGTCATGTATGGATGTTAGAGTTGGACTACAAAGAAAGCTGAGTACCAAAGAATTAATGCTTTTGATCTGTGGTGTTGGAGAAGACTCTTGAGAGTCCCTTGGACTGCAAGGAGACCCAACCAGTCCATCCTAAAGGAGATCAGTCCTGGCTGTTCATTGGAAGGACTGATGCTAAAGCTGAAACTCCAATACTTTGGCCACCTGATGCAAAGAAATGACTCATTGGAAAAGACCCTAATGCTGGGAAAGATTGAGGGCAGGAGGAGAAAGGGACGACAGAGGATGAGATGATTGGATGGCATCACTGACTCAATGGACATGAGTTTGAGTAAACTCCGGGAGTTGGTGATGGACAGGGAGGCCTGGTGTGCTGTGGTTCATGAGGTAGCAAAGAGTTGGACATGACTGAGTGACTGAACAGAATTGAACTGAAGAAAAAATATATCAGCATTGACAATTTATTCTTAACTTTATAATTCTCTTGTCATTAAAAATAATTTTATGAATTGAATATTTTCTTTTAAAAATGTTCAAGAGTTATAATAGGCAGAATGTGTTAATATGGAAACTAAACAGTTTATTAATAAAAAAATTAAAAAATAGGTCATTGCTATTTTATACTGAACACTGAATTGACAAAACTTGAAGCTTCCAACAAAAAGAAATTATAAAATTGTTCTGTTAACATGTCAGTGAAGAAAAGCCATTGCAATATGTGAGCTTTCTGTGAAGGATCACGCTAAATTGTGAATCCACAAGAAATAAGTTTTTTTCAAAATATGACCTGGATATCTCTGACAAGCTTTGGCTATTACCTAGAAGGTGTGCTTATCCATGTCTGTACTGATTGTGTGAATTAATGTGTGTGTTATTGAAAGCGATGCAATAATCCCCATTAATTCTGGTGACATTTTTTTGAAATAACAAGGGAGAGCAGGTGGAGTAAGTTTTCTACAGACTACAAATTGGAAATCACTATTTAAAGGGTGTATTGGGATATGTGAGTTGTATGTCAATGATAAAGTATGTTACAAAAAGATATTCCTCAGAAACAGAAAGTTTAGAGATGTGATGGAAATAACATAGAGTCAGAGATATTGAAAATTGAAAGTTGCTCAGTGGTGTCCAACTCTGTCTCCAGGCCAGAATACTGGAGTGGGTAGCCTTTCCCTTCTCCAGGGATCTTCCCAATCCGGAGATCTAACCCGGCTATCCTGCATTGTAGGTGGATTCTTTACCAACTGAGCTACATGGACTTCACAAGATGGTCAATATTGAAATCAGATTGATTATATGCTTTGCAGCCAAAGATGGAGAAACTCTATACAGTAAGCAAAAACAAGACCAGGAGCTGACTGTGGCTCAGATCATGAACTCCTTATTGCCAAATTCAGACTTCAATTGAAGAAAGTAGGGAAAACCACTACAACATTCAGGTATGACCTAAATCAAATCCATTATGATTATACAGTGGAAGTGAGAAATAGATTCAATGGATTAGATCTGATAGACAAAGTGCCTGAAGAACTACGGACAGAGGTTTGTGACATTGTCCAGGAGGCAGTGATCAACACCATCCCCAAGAAAAAGAAATGCAAAAAAGCAAAATTGCTGTCTGAGGAGGCCTTACAAATAGCTGAGAAAAGATGAGAAGCTAAAGGCAAAAGAGAAAAGGAAAGATATACCCATCTGAATACAGAGTTCCAAAGAATAGCAAGGAGAGATAAGAAAGTCTTACTCAGTGATCAGGGCAAATAAATAGAGGAAAATGATAGAATGGGAAAGACTAGAGATCTCCTCAAGAAAATTAGAGATATCAAGGGAATATTTCATGCAAAGATGGGCACAATAAAGGACAGAAATGGTATAGACCTAACAGAAGCAGAAGATATAAAGAAGAGGTGGCAAGAATACACAGAAGAACTATACAAAAGAGATCTTCATGACCCAGATAAGAACGATGGTGTGATCACTCACCTAGAGCCAGACATCCTAGAATATAAAGTCAAGTGGGGCCTTAGGAAGCATTACTATGAACAAAGCTGGTGGAGGTGATGGAATTCCAGTTGAGCTATTTCAAATCCTAAAAGATGATGCTGTGAAAGTGCTGCACTCAGTATGCTAGCAAATTTGGAAAAAACTCAGCAGTGGCCACAGGATTGGAAAAGGTCAATTTTCATTCCAATCCCAAAGAAAGGCAATGCCAAAGAATGTTCAAACTACTGCACAATTGCACTCATCTCACATTCTAGTAAAGTAATGCTCAAAATTCTCCAAGTCAGGCTTTAAGAGTAAGTCAACTGTGAATATCCAGATGTTCAAGCTGGTTTTAGAAAAGGCAGAAGAACCAGAGATCAAATTGCCAACATCTGTTGCATCATCGTAAAACAAGAGGGTCCCAGAAAAATATCTATTTCTGCTTTATTGACTATGCCAAAGCCATTGACTGTGTGGATCACAACTAACTGTGGAAAATTCTTAAAGAGATGAGAATGCCAGACCACCTGATCTGCCTCTTGAGAAATCTGTATGCAGGTCAGGAAGCAACAGTTACAACTGGACATGGAACAACAGACTGGTTCCAAATTGGAAAAGGAGTACATCAAGGCTGTATATTGTCACCCTGCTTATTTAACTTATATGCAGAGTACATCATAAGAAATGATGGGATGGATGAAGCACAAGCTGGAATCAAGATTGCCGGGAGAAATATCAGTCATCTCAGATATGCAGATGACACCACCCTTATGGCAGAAAGTGAAGAAGAACTAAAGAGCCTCTTGAAGAAAGTGAAGGAGGAGAGTGAAAAAGTTGGCTTAAAACTCAACAATCAGAAAACTAAATCATGGCATCGGGTCCCATCACTTCATGGCAAATAGATGGGGAAACAGTGGAAACAGTGACAGACTTTATTTTCTTGGGCTCCAAAATCATTGCAGATGGTCACTGCAGCCATGAAATTAAAAGATGCTTGCTCCTTGGAAGAAAAGTTCTGACCACCCTGCTGCTGCTGCTGCTAAGTCACTTCAGTTGTTTCCTGACTCTGTGCGACCCCATAGACGGCAGCCCACCAGGCTCCCCCATCCCTGGGATTCTCCAGGCAAGAACACTGGAGTGGGTTGCCATTTCCTTCTCCAATGCATGAAAGGGAAAAGTGAAAGTGAAGTCACTCAGTCGTGTCCTACTCTTCTCGACCCCATGGACTGCAGCCTACCAGGCTCCTCCGTCCATGGGATTTTCCAGGCAAGAATACTGGAGTGGGGTGCCATTGCCTTCACCCTAGACAGCGTACTAAAAAGCAGAGACAATTTGCCAACAAAGGTCCATGTGGTCAAAGCTATGGTTTTTCCAGTGGTCATGTAGGGATGTGAGAGTTGGTCTATAAAGAAAGCTGAGCACCAAAGAATTGATGCTTTTGACCTGTGGTGTTGGAGAAGACTCTTGAGAGTCCCTTGGACTGCAAGGAGATCCAACCAGTCCAACCTAACAGAAATCAGTCCTGGGTGCTCATTGGAAGGACTGATGTTGAAGCTGAAACTCCAATATTTTGGCCACCTGATGTGAAGAAGTGACTCATTGGAAAAGACCCTGTTGCTGGGAAAGATTGAAGGCAGGAGAAGGGGACGACAGAGGATGAGACGGTTGGATGGCATCACCTACTCGATGGACTTGAGTTTTAGTAAACTCTGGTAGTTAGTGATGGACAGGTAGGCCTGGTGTGCTACAGTCTATGGGGTTGCAAAGAATCAGACTGTGAGACTAAACGGAATTGAACTGAGAGATATTGAATATTCAGCCCTTCCTTTTTTCTAATAATACAGGGTTAAAATATGTTGTATCCCTTTCCCAGAAGCCTCTCTTCTGTATGTGGTGGCCATCACTTGTTATGTGATAAGAGCTTTGAGAGCGCTCAGTTCATGGTCCAAATGGAGTAGCTAGCCAAGTGGTCAGCATCAATACACAGGAATTCACAAGTCCACCCAGCTGGATGAGGGCTTGGTAGAGCAAAAAGAATTGCGTGTTCAGAAACAAGGAGGTGAAACAGTGTTTTTCTCATGGAATTGAAGAAGGTAGGAAAGCCTGGGAAATAGTGAAAGAATAAATTAAGGGAAGCTGGTGAGATTCCATACATGTCATGCAAACAAGATGGCAGTGGTCAAAGTAGCAAAAATCTATAAACCACTAGATGTCCGTCAATAAGAGAATAGATAGATGGGTTGCATCTTCATCCAATGGAATGACACAGGGTAAGGAAAAGGCAGTTATGTTCATGGGCGTGGATAAATTGCATCCAGATAAAGTTGAATGAAAAAAGCAAATCAGAATCTGGCAAAGAGTGGATATAGTTATATGTATAACCTTGTTGTATACCTGAAACTAACACATTAAATATATATGTAAAATAAAAGAGGGCTTCCCTGGTAGCTCAGATGGTAAAGAATCTGGCTGCAATGCAGGAGACCCCAGTTCGATCCCTGGGTCAGAAAGATCCTCTGGAGAAGGGAATGGCAACCCATTCCAGAGTACTTGCCTAGAGAATTCTGTAGACAGACCATGGGGTCGCAGAGTCGAACACGATTGAGCAATTCACATTTCCCACTAAAATAAGAGAATAAGAAGCTCACTTATCAGGAGAATTGTTATGTCCAGGTTTCCCCGAAGAGAGAAGGGGTTAGACTACGGGGCAGGGGTTGTTTTTCAAGGTTATTGATCTTATTCTACATCCTAGAATCAGCTTCCCTGGTGACTCAGAGGGTAAAGAGTCTGCCTGCAATGCAGGAGACCCAGGGTTAAATCCCTGCGTTGGGAAGATCCCTTGAGGAGGAAATGGAAACCCACTCTAGTATTCTTGTCTGGAGAATCCAAGGGACAGAGTAGTCTGGCGAGCTTTAGTCCATTGGGTCGCAAAGATTCGGACAAGAGTGAGCAGGCACCCACTACATTTTAGACTGACAGCTACTCTGGTATTAATTTTGTTTATATTATTATGTACATATGTATTACACTTTTGGGTATCTATTTAAAATTCAATCAAAAAAATAAAAATCATTCTTGTCCTAAACTGGTGAAAGAATAAATTAAGGGTAATATTTGGGTAAATATTTGGGTAATAAATTACCCAAATTAGCGTTTATTGTTACTATTTGCACTGTACAAAATTAGTGTTTACTATGTCAAGGAAAAGTGACTTATTGAGAGGTTCTAATTTTCACTACAATAGAAATCTTAATTGTCAAAAGTCTTTTGATGACCAGGAAGTTAAGCTGAAGGTTCAAGAGATTTTTTTAAAGCCTTTTCTTTTTAAACTAGAAATAAAGAAGTGAAGGGAAAAAACCCTCAAGTGTCAAAGCTGGCAGAAGCCAATGGCTGAGGACTCGAAAGCCCTTGATTGTACTGTGGGTTCATTGCTTTGGTCACAGAGGAGGCTTCACCTTTTCCATTTACCGGACAAAGCAAATGTAAATTTGTTCCCGATCATAATACACCCAGTATTAAATTTAGTAAGAGAAAATTGCACTAAGAGCTGAATTTTAGGCTTAACTTTCTGACACTCTCTTTTCTGTATGGAATTGATCAGCTCAAACCGAGCGCTCATGACTGGGAAAATGACACAGTCTGCTGTGGCCTTGTTCTAAATTTTAGCAGTGCCAGAGCCCACTCTGACACTAATTTTACAGCCGCTGTTCCCTCTGATTGTCTATAAGGACCTACCATTTTTCCTTGGCTTCCCTGGGAGCAAGGCAACTTGTGGGACAAAGTCCGTTTGGGATTAATCATGGCGATTTCCCAGCTAGCCCTGTGCAAGTGAAATAGACTGTCCTCAGAATGAAGAGTAAGAATTATTTGAAGAAAGTGTGAAAATGTTAAACTTGGTCCTGACTTATCAGCTTTGGCAGAATTCTTTCCTCATGTTGTTGAATCATTTTCCTATTTTTCTTTCAATCCCTATAGAAATAGAATTATGTGAATGGTTTTTTCCATTTTTCTGAAAGAACTAAACTTAACCTCATTTATTTGTTAAATTATATTTACAAAATATTCTCAGGGACTTCCCTGGGTGGTCCAGTGGTTAAGACTTGCCTTCCAATGCAGTGGGTGTGGGTTCTATCCCTTATCTGAGAGCTAAAATCACCATACATGAAACATATGCAATATTTTAACAAATTCAACAAAGACTTTAAAAAAAAGGTTCACAGAAAAAGAAAGTTTTTTTTTTTTTTTAATGTTTTCAATAGCACAGTGAGTATGACATGTTGTACCCAAAATTGATTTTTGGATTGGAATCAAGTTCCTGATGTGTGCTTCATTATACTCACTGCGACACAGTTTTTGTATCACTGGCACAAAACTGTCCCCATCGACTTCAGTATGCTTTTTCTCTTAGAAAATTGTCACTCCAAGCTCTCCTAACTAAATCATTTTGTCCTTACAGATAAAGATCTCCTAGGCTTAAAGTACATGGTCCTGGGTTGGCCAAAAAGTTTGTTTGGGTTTTTAACATTTTTAACCCAAATGAAATTTTTGGCCAACACAATATATGGGGAGTTATTCCTGATAGGATGGGACTAAGAGCTAAGACTGAAAGTTAGGAATGGTATTAAGCGAAATTGTTGCGAGTCCCTTCCTTATAAAAAATGAAAGGTAAAATTATACAGATGCTAAGTAACTTCATTGGCTATGAATTAAAAGTGAGAAAAAAGGTTCATACTGGGATGCAAGGGAGGAACATACTTAAAAGAGATAAATATACAGTCCTATTTTCATAGGTTTATTTACTATTTCTATCCTTCATTTATTTTCCAGTGGATTTCCTGTTAATGTTCTTTACCTAACTTATTTTGGTTTGTCCATCATTTCTCCACTTAACATATCCATATACATTTTAACTTCTGGTAAGTTTACCACGTCAAGTGTGCAAGTTACATTTTTTGAGTGTTATTTGTTTATTGTAGTTGTTTCCATTCCAATGTTTTTATTTTTTTATTGCAGTAAATTATATAATCTTTTCCATTATGAGTAATTTGTAAATCACTCTATTTCCTCTTTTTTTTCCATTCCATATACAGATGCCATGCCTCCTCATTTCAGTTCAGTTCAGTCCCTGAGTCGTGTATGACTCTTTGCTACCCCATAGACAGCAGCATGCCAGGCTTCCCTGTCCATCAGCAACTGCTGTAACACACTCAAACTCAAGTCCATCAAGTCGGTGATGCCATCCAACCATCTCATCCTCTGTATCCCCTTCTCCTCCTGCCTTCAATCTTTCCCAGCATCAGGGTCTTTCCCAATGAGTCACTTCTTCACACAGGTGGCCAAAGTATTGGAGTTTCAGCTTTAGCATCAGTCCTTCCAATGAACAGCCAGGACTGATCTCCTTTAGGATGGACTGGTTGGATCTCCTTGTAGTCCAAGGGACTCTCAAGAGTCTTTTCCAACACCACAGTTCAAAAGCATCAATTCTTCCATGCTCAGCTTTCTTTGTAGTCCAACTCTCACATCCATACATGACTACTGGAAAAACCATAGCTTTGACTACATGGACTTTTGTTAGCAAAGTAATGTCTCTTCTTTTTAAATATGCTGTCTAGCTAGGATGGTCATAACTTTTCTTCCAAGGAACAAGCATCTTTTAATTTCATGGTTGCAGTCACCACCTGCAGTGATTTTTGGAGCCCCCCAAAATAAAGTCTATCACTGTTTCCATTGTTTTCCCCATCTATTTGCCATGAAGTGAGTGGACTGTAGCTCAGATCATGAATTCCTTATTGCCAAATTCAGATTTAAATGGAAGAAAGTGTGGAAAACCACTAGAACATTCAGGTATGACCTAAGTCAAATCCCTTATGACTATACAGTGGAAGTGAGAAATAGATTTAAGGGACTAGATCTGATAGACAGAGTGCCTGATGAACTATGGACAGAGGTTTGTGACATTGTGCAGAAGACAGGGAGCAAGACCATCCCCAAGAAAAAGAAATGCAAAAAAGTAAAATGGCTGCCTGAGGAGGCCTTACAAATAGCTGTGAAAAGAAGAGAAGCCAAACGCAAAGGAGAAAAGGAAAGTTATATCCATTTGAATGCAGAGTTCCAAAGAATAGCAAGGAGAGATAAGAAAGCCTTCCTCAGTGATCAATGCAAAGAAATGGAGGAAAACAATAGAATGGGAAAGACTACAGATCTCTTAAAGAAAATTAGAGATACCAAGGGAATATTTCATGCAAAGATGGGCTCAATAAAGGACAGAAATTGTATGGACCTAACAGAAGCATAAGATATTAAGAAGAGGTGGCAAGAATACACAGAAGAACTGTACAAAAAAGATTTTCATGACCCAGATAATCATGAAGGTGTGATCACTCCCACTCACCTGGACATCCTGGTGAGTGAAGAGCCGGACATCCTGGAATGTGAAGTCAGGTGGGCCTTAGGAAGCATCACTACGAACAAAGCTAGTGGATGTGATGGAATTCCAGTTGAGCTATTTCAAATTCTAAAAGATAATGCTGTGAAAGTGCTGCATTCAATGTGTCAGCAAATTTGGAAATCTCAGCAGTGGTCACAGGACTGGAAAAGGTCAGTATTCATTCCAATCCCAAAGAAAGGCAATGCCAAAGAATGCTCAAACTACTGCACAATTGCACTCACCTCACATGCTAGTTACGTAATACTCAAAATTCTCCAAGCCAGGCTTCAGCAATATGTGAACTGTGAACTTCCAGATGTTCAAGCTGGTTTTAGAAAAGGCAGAGGAACTAGAGATCAAATTGCCAACATTCACTGGATCATGGAAAAAGCAAGAGAGTTCCAAAAAACTTCTATTTCTGCTTTACTGACTATGCCAAAGTCGTTGACTGTGGATCACAATAAACTGGAAAATTCTGAAAGAGATGGGAATACCAGATCACCTGACCTGTCTCTTGAGAAACCTGTATGCAGGTCAGGAAGCAACAGTTAGAACTGGACATGGAACAACAGACTGGTTCCAAATAGGAAAAGGAGTACCTCAAGGCTGTAAACTGTCACCCTGCTTATTTAACTTATATGCAGAGTACATCATGAGAAATGCTGGGCTGGAAGAAGCACAAGCTGGAATTAAGATTGCTGGGAGAAATATCAATAACCTCAGATATGCAGATGACACCACCCTTATGGCAGAAAGTGAAGAGGAACTAAAGAGCCTCTTGATGAAAGTGAAAGAAGGGAGTGAAAAAGTTGACTTAAAGCTCAACATTAACAAAACTAAGATCATGGCATTGGGTCCCATCACTTCATGGCAAATAGATGGAGAAACAGTGGAAACAGTGGCTGACTTTATTTTGGGGGGCTCCAAAATCACTGAGGATGGTGATTGCAGCCAAGAAATTAAAAGACACTTGCTCCTTGGAAGGAAAGTTATGACCAACCTAAACAGCATATTCAAAAGCAGAGACATTAATTTGCCAACAAAGGTCCATCTAGTCAAGGCTACTGTTTTTCCAGTAGTCATGTATGGATGTGAGAGTTGGACTATAAAGAAAGTTGAGCGCAGAACAATTGATGCTTTTTAACTGTGGTGTTGGAGAAGCCTCTTGAGAGTCCCTTGGACTGCAAGGAGATCCAGTAAGTCTATCCTAAAGGAGATCAGTCCTGGGTGTTCATTGGAAGGACTGTTGTTGAAGCTGAAACTCCAATACTTTGGCCACCTGATGTGGAGAGTCGACTCATTTGAAAAGACTTGATGCTGGGGAAGGTTGAGGGCAGGAGGAGAAGGGGACAACAGAAGATGAGATGGTTGGATGGCATCACAGACACAATGGACATGGGTTTGGGTGAACTCCAGGAGTTGGTGATGCACAGGGAGGCCTGGTGTGCTACGATTCATGGGGTTGCAAAGAATCAGACATGACTGAGCGACTGAACTGAACTGATGGCACAGGATGCCATGATTAGTTTTCTGAATGTTGAGTTCTAAGCTAACTTTTTCACTCTTCTCTTTCACTTTCATCAAGAGGCTCTTTAATTCTTCTTTGCTTTCTGCCATAAGGGTGGTGTCATTTGCATATCTGAGGGTATTGATATTTCTCCCGGCAATCTTTATTCCAGTTTGTGCTTCCTCCAGCCCAGCATTTTTCATGATGTACTCTGCATATAAGTTAAATAAGCAGGGTGACAATATACAGCCTTGACACACTCCTTTTCCTATTTGGAACCAGTCTGTTGTTCCAAGTTCGATTCCAACTGTTGCTTCTTGACTTGCATAAAGAATTTTCAGGAGGCAGGTCAATTGGTCTGGTCTTCCCATCTCTTGAAAAATTTTCCACAATTTACTGTGATCCACATAGTGAAAGGATTTGGTGTTGTCAATAAAGAAGAAGTAGATGTTTTTCTGGAACTGTCTTGCTTTTTTGATGATCCAATGGATGTTGGCAGTTTGATCTCTAGTTCCTCTGCCTTTTCTAAAACCAGCTTGAACATCTGGAAGCTCACAGGTCATGTACTGTGGAAGCCTGGCTTGGAGAATTTTGAGCATTTACTAGAATTTACTAGCATGTGAGATGTGTGCAATTGGGTGGTAGTTTGAGCATTCTTTGGCATTGCCTTTCTTTGTCATTGGAATGAAAACTGACCTTTTCCAGTCCTGTGGCCACTGCTGAGTTTTCCAAATTTGCTGGCATTTTGAGTGCAGCACTTTCACAGCATCATCTTTCAGGATTTGGAATAGCTCGACTGGAATTTCATCACCTCCACTAGGTTTGTTCGCAGTGATGCTTCCTAAGGCCCACCTGACTTCACATTCCAGGATGTCTGACTCTAGGTGAGTGATCATACCATCTTAGTTATCCTGGTCATGAAGATCTTTTTTGTACAATTCTGTGTATTCTTGCCACCTCTTCTTAATATCTTCTGCTTCTGTTAGGTCCATACCATTTCTGTCTTTTATTGTGCCCATCTTAGCATGAAATGATCCTTTGCTCTCTCTAATTTTCTTGAGCAGATCTCTAGTCTTTCCCATTCTATCATTTTCCTCTATTTATTTGCACTGATCACTGAGTAAGGCTTTATTATCTCTCCTTGCTATTCTTTGAAACTCTGCATTCAAATGGGTATATCTTTCCTCTTCTCCTTTACCTTTAGCTTCTTGTCTTTACTCAGCTATTTGTGAGGCCTCCTCACACAACCATTTTGCCTTTTTGAATTACTTTTTCTGGGGGATGGTCTTGATCACTGCCTCCTGTATAGTGTCACGAACCTCTGTCCATAGTTCTTCAGGCACTCTGTCTATCAGATCTGATCCCTTTGATCTATTTGTCACTTCCACTGTATAACTGTAAGGGATTTGATTTCGGTCATCCCTGAATGATCTAATGGTTTTCTCTACCTTCTTCAATTTAAGTCTGATTTTTGCAATGAGTTGTTCATGAGCTGAGCCAGTCAGGTCCCAGTCTTGTTTTTCCTGTCTGTATAGAGCTTCTCCATCTTTGCCTGCAAAGAATATAATCAACCTGATTTTGGTATTGACCATTGGTGATGTCCATGTGTAGAGTCTCCTCTTGTGTTGTTGGAAGAGGGTATTTGCTATGACCCGTGTGTTTTCTTGGCAAAACTCTGTTAGCCTTTGACCTGCTTCATTTTTCACTCCAAGGCCATATTTCCCTATTACTTCCGGTATCTCTTGACTTCCTACTTTTGCATTCCAGTCCCCTATAATGAAAAGGACATGTTTTCTGCATGTTCGTTCTAGAAGATTTTGTAGGTCGTCATAGAACTGCTCAACTTCAGCTTCTTCGGCAATACTGGTTGGGCATAGACTTGGATTACCGTGATATTGAATGATTGGCCATGGAAACGAACAGAAATCATTCTGTTGTTTTTGAAATTGCATCTAAGTACTGCATTTCGGGTTCTTCTGTTTACTGTGATGGCTACTCCATTTCTTCTTAGGGATTCTTGCCCACAGTAATAGATATAATGGTCATCTGAGTTAAATTCACTAATTCTAGTCCATTTAATTTGCTGATTCTTAAAGTGTCAGTGTTCACTCTCACCATCTCCTGTTTGACCACTTCCAATTTGCCTTATTTCATGGACCTAACATTTCAGGTTCCTATAGAATACTGCTCTTTACAGACTCAGAGTTTACTTCCATCATGAGTCTCATCCACAGCTGGGTGTTGTTTTTGCTTTGGCTCCATCCCTTGATTCTTTCTGGAGTTATTTCTCCACTCATCTTCTGTAGCATATTGGGCACCTACCGACCTGGGGAGTTCCTCTTTCAGTGTCCTATCTTTTTGCCTTTTCATGCTGTTCATGGGGTTCTCAAGGCAGGAATACTGAAGCGGTTTGCCATTCCCTTCTCCAGTGAACCACGTTTTGTCAGAACTCTCCACCATGATCTGTCCGTCTTGGGTGGCCCTACACGGCATGGCTCATAGGTTCATTGAGTTAGACAAGGCCGTGGTCCATGTGATCAGTTTGATTAGTCTTCTGTGATTGTGGTTTTCATTCTGTCTGCCCTCTGATGGATAAGGATAAGAGGCTATGGAAGCTTCCTGATGGAGAGACTGACTGAGGGGGAAACTGGGTCTTGTTCTGATGAATACCTCCTCAACTGTCTTGGAATGGCTATGCAGAAGGAATGTGACATGTCTTTCTCTTTTCTTGTCTCTTTTACTTTTTTTATTTTCTTAAACTTTTACTTTTTTATTGAGGTATATCTGATTAACAATGCTGTGATAATTTCACGTGGACAGAGAAGGGACTCAGCAGTACATATACACATATCCATTCTCCCCCAAACTCCCCTCCCATCCAGGCTGTCACAGAACATTGAGCAGAGTTCCCTGTGCTCTACAGTAGGTCCTGTTCATTATCCATTTTAAATAAAGTAGTGTGTACATGTCCACCCCAAACTCCCTATCTACCCCTTCCCCTCATCCTTTCCCCCGGCAACCATAAGTTCACTCTCTAACTCTGTGAGTCTATTTTGTAAATAAGTTAATTTTTATTATCTCTTTTTAGATTCCACATATAAGGGATATCATACAATATTTCTCCTCTGTTTGACTTCTTGTCCCTTTTAGAATGTCCTTTACACATGTTGAGTTAGTCGTGCTCAGTCGCATCTGACTCTCTGTGACCCCATGGACTGTAGCCTGCCAGGCTCCTCCGTCCATGGAATTTTCTAGGCAAGAATAATGGAGCGGGTTGCCATTTCTTCCTCCAGGGAATCAACCCAAGGATCGAACCAGCACTTGCACTTCCTGCATTGGACATTCAATTTTTACCACTGAGCCACCTGGGAAGCCCTGAATCAGTCACCCAGTATCAAACCTTTGAGTTGACTAGCTGACTTGAAACTGTGGAGGCGACTTTTGCAAGTACCGAGAGAGACATTAGCAAGGAGACTGACCTTTGGTTCATGCTCATGGGAATTGGTTGATAGAATTGTCATTGTATTTTTCAATTTCCCCCCTTATTTTCCTGATTTTTTTTGAAACATTCATTAATTCTTAAGGAAGTACTCTTTCTCCCTTCAGAAAAATTTATTTTGCAAGAACTTAAAATAAGTAGAGCTCACAATTAGTTTCTGAGTAACTTAATTCACACAGATGTAGGAGGCAGGTTTCCTACAGCTGCATGTAATTGAGTTCAATTCATCATCAGATCTCATGGGTTACTTTAATATTTAACCCCCAAGCAACACTTTCAATGCCACCAGCTTCTCCTGACTTCAAAAGTCTAGGATGCAAAAACCCTTGTTGAGAGCTTTGAAATTTGTCCTGCCAGGTGTATTTGACAATGATGACTTGAAGGGGATGCAAATCAAGTCTCCTTGCAGTGATTTCTGTAATGGCTTACATTTATATGGTACAATGCCTTTGTCATAAATGCTGTGGCTGCTTACTCACTTCAGTCCTGTCCAATTCTTTGTGACCCCATGGACTCTTTGCCCACCAGGAAATTTCATGGAATTTTCTAGGCAAGAATCCTAGAGTGGATTGCCATTCCATTCTCTGGGGAATCTTCCCAACCCAGGGATCGAACCCAAGTCTCCTTCATTGGCAGGTGGACTCTTTACTTCTGAGCCACCTGGGAGGTCCTTATATATATGAATTACTAGTATCCCTTAAACCAGCCATGGTTTGTGGTACCCAGCATGGGCTTAATACATAAATATTAAATGGGTTAATAGATGAATGTTCAAAATGAATGCAAGGCATCTCCTTTTATTATAGACATCAGGTATTTTTAACAGACTTGTATAGAGACAATGTGTGTACAGCCTAAGGGAAAGGTGTAACTTCTGTGGTGACCTTTTCTGCTGAGTGAGACAATGCTGTGAAATACCATCAGGGGCATCCTCCTACAGGCAACAGTGACCCTCCAAGCACACCACGTACCTATCTCCACTAGGTGTGTGAAGTTTTACCCCTTTTCTGAAAGGAGCATCCTAATGCAGGGAGAAAGCATCATAAGACTGAAGGAGGAGATAATTACTAAGCAGCTGTTTTAGCGGGAGCTGATCTTAGGCCGGCAATGTCCATTTGAGAATTCTCACTGAGAGGGTTCGGCCTTGCAAATGGATTCCTCAGCAATGCCTTTTCTTTTTTCTTTAATCAGAAGATGATTAAGACCTGAATACAAGCACCCCAGATGATGGAACCCATTATAAAATAGATGTTTTATTTAATCAGGTAAGATGAGACCAACAAACCAAGAGACAACTGCCATTTTTTTTCTTTTTAATTGGAGGATGATTGCTTTATGATGTTGTGATAGTTTCTGCTGTACAACAATGTGAATCAGCCATGCTGCTGCTGCTAAGTCGCTTCAGTCGTGTCCAACTCTGTGCGACCCCATAGACAGCAGCCGACCAGGCTCCCCCGTCCCTGGGATTCTCCAGGCAAGAACACTGGAATGGGTTGCCATTTCCTTCTCCATTGCATGAAAGTGAAAAGTGAAAGTGAAGTCACTCAGTTGTGTCCAACTCAGCAACCCCATGGACTGCAGCCTACCAGGCTCCTCCATCCATGGGATTTTCCAGGCAGGAGCCCTGGAGTGGTTTGCCATTGCCTTCTCTGTGAATCAGCCGTATGTACACATATATCCCCTCCCTCTTGAGCCTCCCTCCCATGCTCCATCTCACCCCCTAGGTCATCACAGAGCACCAGAGTCAGCAAGGCCACAGATATCTAAGTATTAGAATTCAGAAAATAAAAGACAGGGTTAATACGGACAGTAAGATAACTTGCCATTTTAAAGTGTTGTTTACTCATATCCTGAAGGAAGCCTATGAAAAAATAATGGCTACAATTTATTGGAAATATAATATACACTTGATCTTAAAGTAGTCGCCTAACATATTTTACAACAACTTGATATTAGTGTCATAAACAAAAGGCCTATATTGCCTCAAACTTTTGCAATAGTAAGAAAGAGTATATATAGTCTTTAAGAACCAAAGGGCAGAATGATGGACTGATGCGTGAAAATTATGTGGAAACAGAATGCAGAGCTACATATGGAAGTCAACATAAAAGAAGTAGAACTTTCCAAAATGGAACCATGGCATATAAGATAAGGAAATCTTCATCAGAGGACATGCTAATTGCCCTATCTCACACTCGGTTCAGAGAATTCATACACTGGCTGGAATTTGAAACCTAGTAACCCCTAGGATCAGGCTTCCCTGGTGGCTCAGATGGTAAAGAATCTGCCTGCAATGCAGGAGACCTGGGTTGGATCTCTGGGTTGGGAAGATCCCATGGAGTAGCAAATGGCAGCCCAGTTCTGTACTCTTGCCTGGAGAATTCCATGGGCAGGGGAGCCAGGCAGGCTACATAACAGTCCATGGGGTTGCCAAGAGTCAGACATGAGTGAGCAACCGAGCACATTGTGTAGAAGAAAGAAATCTTAAGATGATGGAATATGTGCAGGCATAATCTTGCTTCCATGAAAGCAGACTGAAGAAATTTTAAACTGTGACAACATGTTTTAATTATTCTAAGGAAATCTGCCAAGCTTACATTTATACTTTATATTGCACTATTATTTTTAAAGACTAATTTCATTAAAACAGAAATTTGTCTTCCTCCATAAATGACCATAGATTAATAAGTGGGAGTCTATAACTTCATCTCAATTCATCTCATACTCAGTGGCCATGGTATTATTGCTTCTTTGAGATAATTGCCTATTGGTGGAGTGCACCACAAATATTGCTTGGATAGCAGCCTTCTAGCTTGCCCCCAGAAGGAAAAGATCTGTCCTTAAACATCACCATGCTGCCTTAAAATCAGCAATCTATTCCCATGATTTATGGACATTACTTCCATCTCTCATCTTAAGATGTCTTTTGTACTTTGTCCTGCCTAGCAAAGTGACTGATCCATAATAAGTGCTCAATAAATATTTAATTGATGTGGAACAGCTGTATCTCTGTCTCCTTGGTAGATCTCAAAGACCAAGGAGGGAAGAACTTAACTTCCAAAGATAAAGAGTGCTAGTTTACTCCACTTACGTGCTTCACTCTGGGTGATCAGCCAGGATTCCCTAACTGTACCATCAGCATATCAGCAGAGCAGACTGGCCAAGACAAAGAGCCCTGAGACAGAATCAGGGCTGTGTCTGGCCTCCGAGTTTCAGGTAAAGCTCAGAATACGGATCATAGTGCCTGAGAAGGCAGAAGCCATCCAGAACCACAGAACCCTCTGTAGGAAAACTATCACCTGCACAGGTCTCCCTTCACCTCTTTGGGACTTGGATTAACTTAAATGAGGAAGAGATCATTTGGGTTAGATAAGTTTGCTTCTGTTCATGTTATCTCCCTGGCCCACATGCAACTTGGATCCCTGGATTTCTCCAACTTAACTCCAAAGCAAGTGTTAGAAGATGACACATAATATGTGTTATTTCACAGTTCCCTCCTATTTTTATCTTCTTTTAATATTGTAATAGCCACATCATATAAGGAAGTAGTGAGAACATAAGAAAGATAAGCTTCATTTTTAATTTAGGGAAGTTCTCTTCACATTTCTCAGTCTATCATCATCTGTTCTTGTGACATTACACCCAGAAATACTGATGTAGGGTTTTCAGAATATTATTCCACTATTATTATGATTTGAAACCTTGACTTTCTGACCATAATCAACAGACCATATACATATTCAAATTACACAAATTATAAATATCCACTAGGAGAACATGGAGGGAAAGTTTAATTTTTTTAAAAGGATTAGTTATAGAATTGGCTTTATTTATTGATAAAGCAATGCAAGAGTCTTGGATAATATTTGCAAAGAAATAATAACAAAAATATCTATGAATCCAGAATCCTGTTTTATACTTAACAATCTTTCAATAGATTCTAAATGATTATCTAAAGTGGCATTGCTAGACAAAGTAAAAAGAAAATGAATATAAGGACTTTCAATAGTCAAAGCCAAATGTTTATTACAAGAGCAATAAAACTATATAGGATGTGGAGCCACAGAACAACCAGATTGCTTTAAAATAGAGAAAAGATCTTAAGTAAAAAAAATACAGACAATATTTCTGAATAAATTTTTTGTTGTTTACAATGGCTTTTCTTTTTCCTATTTCTTCAAAGTTACAAATTTCTCGAGAAACCTCTTACATTGACAGGTAATTATTTGATAATGAAAGGAATAGTGATTATGAAAATTATAATGATGATAACCACTATATAATGTGTATTAAATACTGTGATGAACCACATTACGCCTTTCCTACATTGTAAAAGACCCTGATGCTGGGAAAGATTGAAGGCAACAGGAGAAGCGGCTGGCAGATAACATCACCAACTCAATGGACATGAGTTTCGCAAACTCCAGGAGATAGATAGTGGAAGACAGAGGAGTCTGGTGAGCTGCAGTCCATGAGGTTGAAAAGAGTTGGATGCGACTTAGCAACTGAACAACAATGACAATTTTTCTGTACCACCATGGTTTCCTCATCTGGAAGACTACTTTGTTGTCTGCTGAAATTATTAGCAAGTATAGTGTGGTTTCCAAATTATCTTGTATCTATCTGTTCTCTGTAAAGACAGCTTGGAGCTTCAAATATAATCAATTTCTCCTTAAATATATATTTACATATATATATTTATGCAAATACCCACTTAGGCCTAGTGAATATGCATATATGTATGTTTTGGATTAAAAGTGAGAAAAGAAATTCCATATACATTATCTCATTGAAGCTTTATAGAAACCATGTAAGACAAATTTTTTTTCAAATAAAATCCTCTAAAATTTTATTTTTCTGCTTTTATTCATTTATAACATCCATTTATTTATTCTTATTTAAAAGACCATTTGAATACATCTTTATGTAAAAATTAAAATTTACACAAATAAAGAGCCCCTTGATTTTACCTGCATCCCACAGAGGGAACTATTATTATCAGCTTAAGGCTGATATTTTAATCACACCTTTCTATACAAAGAAACAATGGTCCAAAGAGTATTGAATGTTTTCCAAAGTGTACAGAGGTTCCTTATCAGTAATAGCTTGACTCAAACCCAGATATCTGGTTACAAGTTCTATCCCATTCAATGGGAGAAGAGTGTAAGTTCTTAGTTTGAGAAAAGTTCAAATATTGTCACTATGAATTTGTCCTGTTCAGTGGCCAATCTACAGTCCCAAATATGGCACTAACTGGTTAGAAAATGATCTGCTTGCAGGGCTGATGCAAGTCCTGATGCTAGAGCTGCAAATGGCATCTCATGGTAAAGCAAACATTTGTTAAGTGTGTGACCAAGGCAAGTCAGCTAACCTCAGTAAACCTTAGTTTTTTCATCGACAGAGATAATAATGGGCTTCCCTGGTAGCTCAGTAGAAAAGAATCAGCCTGCAATGAAGGAGACGCGGGCTCAATCCCTGGGTCAAAGGCAACCCACTCCAGTATTCTTACCTGGGAAATCCCATGCGCGGAGGAGCCTGGCGGGCTAAAAGTCCATGGGGTTGCAAAGAGTCAGACATGACTTAGCAACTGAACAACAACAACAAATTTTTCTTAACTTCCTGTGAATTGCTAGCTAGCCAAGAAGACAAGACACTGAAGTATCTTTTGTAAGAACAGGCATCAGTCCCAAAAAAGAAAAGTGGCACAGACTGAAAAACTAGGAGCTGATTAAAACACACACACACACACACACACACACACACACACACACACACACACAGACACAGGATACAGAGAAGGAGAGAAATTGACACATTCCCGGATGCTCTGTGACACAAGCTGTATTTAGCCCCGCTGCTGCCGTGTGCCAGTTGATTAAGACTGGGAACATTTTCTCAAGTTGTGTGAGAGAAGCACAGCTGTCGTGTTCAGGAACTCGAGTATGAAACGTATGCTTCCTGCCAAGCTCTCATGGGGTACAAGCGCAAAACTTCACAGAAACAGAATGGTCTTAAAAATGATTGGAAAGATTCATTCTTACTGACAGATGGAAAGTGGCAGAGGCTAGGGAAGTGTGCCTTTGTGAGCGTGCACATATGTGTATACGTGTGTGCACACCACACTTGCACACATCCATTTGGTGAGGTGGCTGACAATAGAACTTCAAAACCAAGCCTGCTGGGCTTCTCTGCTGTTGCATTGTGTTTTCTCACAAACCTATTTTTTTTTGAATGAATAATACTCACAGTCCTTTTGCTACAGATTATAATGGCTGAAGACAAAGGGTTTTTTCCCTGGCCTTGGCAGTTTGGAGAGTTAGTCACTAAGTCGTGTCTGACTCTTTGTGACCTCATGGACTGTAGCTCACCAGGCTCCTCTGTCCATTGAGTTCTCCAGGCAAGAATACTGGACTCACTTGCCATTCCCTTCTCCAGGGGATCTTCCTAACCCAGGGATCAAACCCGGGCCTCCTGCACTGCAGACAAATTCTTTACCATCTGAGCCACCAGGGGCAGTTTGTAGAATCTGCTTCAAAAGCACAACACAACCACATGTGCAAACTCAAACAAATACACAAAAATACAGTTTTTCCATCTGCCATTATTACCTCAAAATGGCTTACCCACTCAACTCTTATAACAAGGAAAATGGACCTGGTTTCAGTTCAAAACATATTAGGGAATTTCCCAGCAAAAGTGAAAAACAGATGATTTTTTCCCCCTAGATACTTCTATTCTTGGATATTTTAATCCCACCTCCCATGTGGGATGATTTCATCAGTCAAGGTAACTATGGAAACACTCAATCCCAGAGTTGATGTGCTGCCTGAAATTTAGCCAATAGCTGACTGCATCATTACCTTTTTGCTAGCAACTGGAGGTTTCAGAGGCTTGACATATCTGATGTGGTCACTGTGATTAAAAGCCATTTTGAGGGATAGTCTTCCATTTTTCTGAAACTGTAAAGTTAACCTAGAGAACAGAAGATGGGTATTGCTGGTGTCAGAAACTATGAATATACATTTGATCTCATCCTCAGAGGCTCATCCTTGGAATAACATCTTGGCTGCTGATTGGGTACCAGAACATGAATGACTGTACCGCAATGGCAAGACAGCAATACCTGTCAGTCCCAGGTTGTGCTAGTGGTAAAGAATCTGCCTGCCAGGAGGCATAAGAGATGTGAGTTTGATCCCTGGGTCATGAATATCCCCTGCAGAAGAAAATGGCACCCCCTTCCAGTATTCTTGCAAGGAAATCCCATAGACAGAGGAGCCTGGTGGGCCCCATTGAATGGGGTCACAAAGAGTCAGACATGATTTACTGACTAAGCACGCACACACACACACACACACACACATCATATCAGTCTCATAAGCCCCAAAAAGCTGGAGCTCAGGTTTGTGGATACACGCAAGCATTCCTATTTGACAATCTTCCTTTTGCAAATAGACTAATAAATTGCATTAAACGGAATTCGAAATATCACTTTGATTTGTAGCAAAACTGAAAATGCCCCAGCCTATGACGTAGGGGGAACGATATATTTAAGATTCCAGGACTTGGACCTAACCCCATATCGCCTGTGACAAAGACGTAGGTTAGGACTTATGAGGTTGTTATCAATGATAAGAATATGCAAGCTTGGTGAATCTTTCAATTAAAAGCTCTATAAAGTTTTAGAAATAGCCAAACCAGAGGTACACTGAATATTAATAAATCTGTAGGCCACCATTGTCCAAGTTTGGTTTCTGATTAACCTAAGGTCCTTATCTTCCCCTTCATTGGAAAAGACTCTGATGCTGGGAGGGATTGGGGGCAAGAGGAGAAGGGGACGACAGAGGATGAGATGGCTGGATGGCATCACTGAGTCGATGGGCATGAGTCTCAGTGAACTCCGGGAGTCAGTGATGGACAGGGAGGCCTGGCGTGCTGCGATTCATGGGGTTGCAAAGAGTCGGACATGACTGAGCGACTGATCTGATCTGATCTGATATACCTAGGAAAGGAAATGGTAAACTATCTCTTCATGAAAATAATATTTTGGACCCCATTAGGGGCTTCTCTGGTGGCTCTGACAGTAAAGAATCTGCCTACAATGCAGGAGACCTGGGTTGGATCACTGGGTTGGGAAGATCCCCTGGAGGAGGGAACAGCAATCCACTCCAGTATTCTTGCCTGGAGAATCCCATGGACAGAGGAGTCTGTCTGGGATCCAGTCCATGAGGTCACAAAGAGTTGGACAAGACTAAGTGACTAACACTCACTTTCATAATTTTTAAAACACCATATATAATATTTAAAATAAAATTACTAGGCATGTGAGTAGGCATTATCAAATAATTGATCCATATGGAAGAGGAAAACAGAAAAGATCAAATAAAAGCAAGTTTGCCAGGTATTGAAAATAGAATAAGAGACTTTGGCTAACTATAAATAATCTATGTAAGGAAATGGTCAAATAGCTGAATAGGTAGTTTAAAAGGTAGAGATTGGATCGACATGTACACACTACTGTGTATCAGATAGATAACTAATGAGAACCTACTGATCAGCACAGGGGAATGAAAGGGAAGGTCCAATGTATTTGTAGGACATATATTAAGTTAACTTTAAAAATACATTCCAACCCAATATACAGTAGGTTCAACAAAACTGATACATTTCATCTACACTGGCCAAAAAGAAAGAACAGATTTAGTTACTAAATTCAACCATAATGGAAAAGAACATGTAAAACAGTGTATATATAGATGTGTGTGTGTGTGTGTGTGTGTGCTCGTGTGTGTGTATAACGGGTCATTTTACTGTACAGCAGTAATTAATACATTATAATTCTACTATACTTCAATAAAAATAAATTTAAAAATTAAAAATAAAAAGGGAACATACACATACATACATGTATATGAATACTTTGAATAACTATATGCCACAAATTAGATAACTTAGATGAAGTGGATAAATATCATGTGAAACATTTACTAAAGCTGATTCAAGAAAACTCAACAAATCTGAATGGTCCTATAACAAGTAAGGAGATCAAATTAGTAACTTCACAACTTCCCAAAAAGTGAAAAACAAGGCCCAGATGATTCTGCTGGTGAATTCTACCATATATATATATATATGGTCTCTTACACACATGACCAAAGGAAAAAAACCCTAGCGAACCAAATCCAACAACATATACAGCTTAACAAAGTGAGATTTATATCAGTAACAAAAGGTTTGCTTAAATCCCGCTACTGGGCATACACACCGAGGAAATCAGAATTGAAAAAGACACGTGTACCCCAGTGTTCATCGCAGCACTGTTTATAATAGCCAGGACATGGAAGCAACCTAGATGTCCATCAGCAGATGAATGGACAAGAAAGCTGTGGTACATATACACAATGGAGTATTACTCAGCCATTAAAAAGAATACATTTGAATCAGTTCTAATGAGGTGGATGAAACTGGAGCCTATTATACAGAGTGAAGTAAGCCAGAAAGAAAAACACCAATACAGTATACTAACGCATATATATGGAATTTAGAAAGATGGTAACAATAACCCTGTATGAGAGACAGCAAAAGAGACAGTGACGTATAGAACAGTCCTATGGACTCTGTGGAAGAGGGCGAGGGTGGGATGATTTGGGAGAAAGGCATTGAAACGTGTATAATATCATATATGAAACGAATCACCAGTCCAGGTTCAATGCATGATACAGGATGTTCGGGGCTGGTGCACTGGGATGACCCAGAGGGATGGTATGGGGAGGGAGGTGAGAGGGGGGTTCAGGATGGGGAACACGTGTACACCCGTGGCAGATTCATGTTGATGTATGGCAAAACCAACACAATATTGTAAAGTAATTAGCCTCCAATTAAAATAAATAAATTTATATTTTAAAACAATAAAATAAGTAGCAGAAAAAATTAAATTAAAAAAAAGGTTTGCTTAACATTCCCAAGTCTACTAATATGATATACCATAGTAAGAATGAATAAAAGCCAAATGGTCATCTTAAGAGATGCAGGAAAAGCACTTTAGAAACCTAAACCCTTCGATGATTAAAATGTTCAAAGAACTGAATGGAAAGAGAAAAAAGCTCCCTCGAGTTGACTGAAGGCATCTGTGAAAAAAAAAAAAAAGTTAATATCATACTTAAGGTTGAAAGGTGTGAATTCAGGGAGGCAGAAATCATTTGGCCATCTTAGAAGTCTGCCAACTTCAAAAAACTTTACTTTTAATATCAGAAAAAGGTTAATTAACACTATTACTGTTTCTATTCAACAGACCGGAAGTAAACCTGAATAAATGAAGAAATGAACTTTGTTTACGGACCATTATTTGAAAGAGACCAAATTTTCAATCCTATTTCAGTCATCAATTCTATTTCTTCTCCCTTTTCCCAACATTGAATTCATAGCTCTATTAGATATCAAGGTTTATTATAAAAGCTATAGTAACTAGGATATCATAATGTTGGAACACAAGTTGACAAATAGACCCATGAAACAGAACAGAAACTCTAGAAACATGTCTACTTATATCATGATGACTATTTCTGACAGAGTTGGTGTTTCGGATCACTAGAAAGGGCATCCTTTAAACAATGTTTCTGAAACAAATGGATACCTCTACCAAAAATGAAGAAAGTGAGAAAAGGAAGAAGGGAGAAAGAAATTGAAGCTTTATCTTGCCGGGAGCCACCACGGGAGATCCCACCCATGACAAGGTCATGTGGAAGAGCCATGACAAGCAAGGCTGATCATGGCGCAAGGGACCCCCTGAATCTGCTCAAGCATCCACCCCAAAACCAGAATCTGTCTGTCTTACTACTTTGTGCCTTTCACCAACTCTTCTGACATTAACAGGGGGCTATCCCCGACCACCTTTCTCTGGAAAAAGTCAACTTAGGGCTTTCATTAATGGACATGATAGGAGTATTTCAATTCAAACCCCTCTGATGGCTTTCTAGCTTGCCTGACAGGTTTATCCATACTCTTGCAATTAACACACATGATTGTTCACAACTCCCCAAACTTGAAAGGCATGGGAAGCCAAAACACTCTAAAAGTCCTAATGAGCATAGAGTCCTTTAAGGGATGAAAAATTATTAGAATAGATAGTACTGGTAAAGGGCTTCATTATCGGGCCAATGCTTGCTGCCAAGTTCCCATATCCCTTATCCATTGTGCATCTGGGAGTGTATTGGTTAACATAGTTGGAATGTAAGAAAAACAAGTAGCAGCCTTGGAATTAACCACATCAGACCTTTGAGCTAATTGGTTCTTTCTTTTGAAATTAAAAGACGCTTACTCCTTGGAAGGAAAGTTATGACCAAACTAGATAGCATATTCAAAAGCAGAGACAGTACTTTGCCAACAAAGGTCTGTCTAGTCAAGGCTATGGTTTTTCCTGTGGTCATGTATGGATGTGAGAGTTGGACTGTGAAGAAGGCTGAGCGCTGAAGAATTGATGCTTTTGAACTGTGGTGTTGGAGAAGACTCTTGAGAGTCCCTTGGACTGCAAGGAGATCCAACCAGGCCATTTTGAAGGAGATCAGCCCTGGGATTTCTTTGGAAGGAATGATGCTTAAGCTGAAACTCCAGTACTTTGGCCACCTCATGTGAAGAGTTGACTCATTGGAAAAGACTCTGATGCTGGGAGGGATTGGGGGCAAGAGGAGAAGGGGACGACAGAGGATGAGATGGTTGGATGGCATCACTGACTTGATGGACGTGAGTCTGGGTGAACTCCGGGAGTTGGTGATGGACAGGGAGGCCTGGCATGCAGCGATTCATGGGGTCGCAAAGAGTCAGACACGACTGAGCGACTGAACTGAACTGAACTGAACTTGTAACTTACTGCACCTTTGCTCTGTGAGAATGTAACTCTGTTTAGCACTTTCTGAGGCTGACATAGATTAGAAATATAAAGAAAAAACACTTCAAGGGAAAATAAGTTTTCTGGGTGAGCAGCCTTTATCAAAAAAGGATCATAAAATGTCCACAGGCCTCCAAGGCCAGAAGATAATGTACACAACATTGTTTATGGGAAAGGTATGCAGAAAAAATCCTGGTTTTGATAAAGACAAAACAGATGTAATGTTTGGGCTGACTCTGTATGACTTTGCATCTTTCATTTCCCTCTATGTACAAGTCAAGGTATAAAAGTTCCTTTTGAAAATAAAGGTATGGGCCTCGCTCTCTGAAGCTTGGTCTCCCTGTGTCGTTCTTTTTTTTCCTTTTCCCTCCTTTTCTTTCTCTGTTCTTCCTTCAGGATGACTGCTTGGGGCACAGGGGCTCTCTGAGTTCACTTTTTTGCCTGGGCTTCTAAGACCCCATTGGGAAGGAGCCCTGCGTCTTCACCAGGAAGGGGGCGTCCTGCGTCCTCACCCCACTGAGAGGGCACCTGTGGCCTCTGTGAACAGAGCAAGTTCCATGCCAGAAGCTTTATTGGCTTTCTGTGCTTATCAAGGAAGATCAAGCCCTGCTCTCTGCTTTGCTATCCTTTTGCCTAGGTCGTCATCCTGAGGGTACCCCTGGATCCTGCTGGGGCTGGACCCCAGTGTTATCTCACATACAAAAATCATATTAAAAATCAGTTCCAAGTAGAGAATTTTTAAAATCCAGAAATAAAAATTACAAATATCTTAAATGATAATACAGGAAAATATCTTCATTATCTCAAGATGGTAAAGAATCTATTTATTAAAGAAGAAGCAGCATTGACTATGAGTTGCATTATGTCAAAGACTTTTGTTCATCCAAAGACAGCATAAAGTGAAAAAAAAAAAAACAGTGTGCAAGGAAAATACCTTCATAATTTATACAACTGACAAAGAACACCCATTCAGGACAAAAGAAAAGTTACAAAGGGAAATAAACAAAAAATGTGAACAGGCACTTCACTAAAGTAGAAATCCAAATGACTAATAAATATGTGGGGCGGGGGGAGTGCTTAATTAATTAGTAATGGAGAAATGCAGATTAAAACCACAATGAGTTACTGCCAAATTGCCAGAAAGGAAAACATCTTGGAATACCATGGACTCCATGAAAGAAGTCAGAGCAAAAATAATACATGTAATGTGATTTCAATAATACAGCATAAAGAACGGGTGATTGATAGATAGATAGACAGATACATTGTTTTTTTAATGGATGCATACACAGGTGTGCTGGTTTGCAGAAACAGAAGCGTCCCTGGTGAAATCTGAAACTGGCCCCTTACATGGAGGGCAAAGAGTAATGGAAGAGTCAGACACTCTAGACTGGTAGATGGCAGATTTAATAAGCAAGGTATCTTACCTACAAGGCTTGTCTGGGGTGGCCAGAAGATGCATAGATCTCTCACCAGCCTGCCAGAACCATAGAAGTTCATATAGACGCCTTACCTGGATTCAGTGATACACACCATCCAGATGCTCACTCAGGATCACATCCTTGTAAACATGGGAACGGTGGGCAAATACTACATTCCAAGGACAGGGGATGGGCGAGGAGCCTCCCGCTGCTGGGGAACAGCTTGAGGGTCCTGTTTGCACGATGGTCTCCTCCAAGATGTGGAACAAGATTTTAAGAGAGAAGCAGGAAATGATTACCACTAAATCCA
This sequence comes from Bos taurus, assembly GCF_002263795.3. NCBI lineage: Eukaryota > Metazoa > Chordata > Mammalia > Artiodactyla > Bovidae > Bos > Bos taurus. The sequence continues at coordinate 30,898,768 of NC_037356.1, read as the reverse complement.
GGAGTGGAGGCAGGAATTGTGCTCATGGAGAAGCATAAGGGGCAAGTTGTTTGTGTTTTATCTATTTCTCTGTTCAAGGAATAAAGACAGGTATCAGTTTTATGTTCATGTAATTCAACTATACATATGCTTTGCTTTTCTGTACTTGTGTTCCATCATTAAAGGAAAAAAATACTTGGAGACAAAATGTATCTCTTGCTAAAATGGAGACGTTATAATATGGGGCAGAGGTTCAAAGGTATCAGCAATATTTACACTTTTTAAGGTGGTGCTGGTAACCCATTTCTGCATATTAATATTAGCAGTTACAGCTTTTTCATATGTTTATATGTATTAATATACGTAATAGGTATGTTATTTTATGATTAAAAATAATAATGATCCTAACCTAGAAAAATAAAGTGCACAGCACAATCCCCGGTCTGTAATACCCACTCAAAAATTGTTAGTTGTTATTATAAATGAATTGGTAATTTAAAATATTGTGAATCTCTAAAATGGAAGATGGCAAACTACAGCCCACAGGCCAAATCTCAGTCTTGCCAGGAATGGCCATAAACAAAGAATAGTTTTTGCATTTAAAAATTTGAGGGTAAAGTCAAAAGAATAATGTATTGTGATACATGAAAATCATATGAAATTCAAATTTCAGTGTAAAGTTTTCTGACAACATGGCACACCCAGTTGTTGGCACATCATGCCTGTCTGCTTTCTCAGAAACCACCGACTTGAGCAGCTGTGAGGGACCATCTGGCTCACTAAGCCTAAAATATCTGCTACCTGGCCTTTTAAAGAAAGTTGGCCAATTCTGCTCAAAAATACTTTAGCCTTTCCTTTTCAAAGCCAAGCTGCCCTCTACAGTCAGAAGACTATCTTGGTGAGTGGCTCCCTCTTGGCTCAGCTGTCTGCAGAAAATCCCACTTGGGATCTGGAGGTTTGTGTGGACAGGAGCCATCATTTTCTGAACAAGGGCTGTTTTTGAAAATAGCCTGCCGCCTCCATCTGCATCCTCCACCCTCAGCTGCCACTCCAGCTACTTGGAAGGAGCAGTATCTCTGAGTGCCATCAACTTGTTTCCCCTGGGGATGTTGCTTCACAGATTTGGAACAAATTGAGAAGTAAGGAAAAGTTGAATCTTGTAGGTTTGAATTTCAACACCATGGCTTATTAGGCATAAAATCATAGGACATTTGTAATCAGTTTTATGGTGTTTGAGCTTCTCTGATAGCTCAGTGGGTAAAGAATCCACCTGCAATGCAGAAGACCCTGGTTCGACTCCTAGGTTGGGAAGATCCTCTGGAGAAGGGATAGACTGCACACTACTTGGGCTTCCCTTGTGGCTCAGCCGAGAAAGAATCGCCTGCAACATGGGAGACCTGGATTCGATCCCTGTGTTGGGAAGATCCCCTGGAGAAGGGAAGGACTACCCACTCCAGCATTCTTGCCTGTAGAGTTCCATGGCCTGCATACTCCGTGGGTTCACAAAGAGTCAGACACAACTGAGCAGCTTTCACTTTCGCTTTGTTGTGTTTGATTTCTCCTACCGAAATGGGGCCTGTAACACACTGAAAAGAATTTTTATGAGAATTATTGATACTGTATGCAGCATTCCCGAAAATAATAGACGTGCAATTAATAGAAGCTATTAGTATTCATCATCATCTATTCAGAAGGTATCAGGGTAGAGGAAAAAGAGAACTCAACCGGCCTCTGTGGTAATACTAGATTTCATCTTTAAGTCCCTTAAAGATTTCAGTTGCCAGGAAATGGCACAAGAGTATAATTAATTAATTCAAGAAGACAGGGTCTCTGAGTCTCTGATCAGCTCTTTTATCATCCTAAGTGATTTACCAGCCCCTTAGCCACTCTGTTCTGAATTCGGTTTTATGGGGACCCTCCCAAGGCACTTACACACCTATGCTCACATATCTCAGCTCACTTTACAATTCCTGGTGATTCTCCCTGTATCTAGGGCACTCAGGTTAAGAGCCAAGGTCTCAGCAAGTTACCAAGAAAATAAAAAGTGAATTCCTTTGACAGCCGTTCACCTTTTAGGGCCATTGAAGAAGAAAGGCAGTTTCTACCTGAGGCATGAAAGTAGAGGAGAGCCCCTGGAATTATCTGTTTATTCACATCGGAATACTTGATAATTAGGATAAAACGGGAACCTCAGAGAGTCAGAATGACTGTAATTAAGCTGAGACTGAATTTAGTTTGCTTTCAATTTAACTAGGTATAAAATTATATTATTAATGTATCGAAACATGACATAATAAATTATCGCTTGTTGCTAATTCTTTGAGTCCTGCATTAGGAGCTTTGTTTGAAAGGATTAGATTTAAATGAGAAAATTATTTCAAGATGATTTCAAACAAAGCAAGATACCATGCAGAGGAAAGTTGAAGATCCTCCTTTCTGGGGAGGTGATGGGAGGTCGAGAGGGAACTTATGATAGAAGTGGACAGCCCTGCCCCACACACAGGGTTAAGAGCCCCCCAGAGAATCAGTCAAGCCGTGGCTAGGATTTGTTCACTTGGGACCATGATGGAGAGATGACTCTCCTTACTAAACGCCCAAGAAGTGAGTCTAGGCGTCAAGTCTATGAGATGCTTCTATGTCAGTTCTTCCTTGGAGCAGTCTGGAAGAAAACAGGCTCTCTTTGCAGTTTCTACTCCTTGTAGATCGAGGAAGGAGGGTGGTCTTTTCAGGACCGTACTATGGGCTATACTAAGAAATCATGCCAGTCAGAACAACAGCAATACTCAACCGTTCCCAGGTAATCACTCTCTGCTAGAACTTGTGCTAGAGATATTTTACATGCATTCACTCAGTTAATTTTTAAAACAACCTCATGAGGCCCTTGGAGAAGGAAATGGCAACCCACTCCAGTGTTCTTGCCTGGAGAATCCCAGGGGTGGCCAAGCCTCGTGGGCTGCCGTCTATGGGGTCACACAGAGTCAGACACGACTGAAGCGACTTAGCAGCAGCAGCAGCATGAGGCCCTAAAAGTGTTTCCATTTATAGATGAGGAAGCTGAGGCTTAGTGAGGTGAAGTAAGTATCCAAGGTCACACAGCCAGTGGCAGCTTCAAACTTTGTCTCCAAAGTCGACATTCCTTGTGTTGTACTTAGTCACTCTGTCACGTATGATGCTTTGCAACCCCATATACTATAGTCCACCAGGCTCCTCAGCCCATGGGATACTCCAGGCAAGAAAACTGGAGTGGGTTGCCATGCCCTCCTCCAGGGAACCAACCCAGGGATCCAACCCAGTTTTCCCACAGTGCAGGCAGATTCTTTACTGTCTGAGCCCCCAGTGAAGCCCCCTACTGTGCCCTCTTGTGGTCAGACTCTTCTCATCCACTCCAACTTAACTACACATTATAGTTTTGATACATGCATTATCCTAGAATACATGGATTTTTTTTCAGTTCATGCTTTATCTGTACCAGTAAGTGTCTGTGACACTGGCTATTTATTATCTCTGAGTTCTTGGAGAGCACAGACTGTGTTTGAGGCACATGACTTCTATACCATTCAGCAGAGTCACACACACTAAGATATAAATAAAACAGGTTTTTTGGCCAAAAGGATATGCTTTCACTCAATTTCACTTCTCAGAGAGCAGAAAAGAAGTTCAGAGAATCTGCCCAATGTCCTAGTGACCCAGAGTGCCTGCTTATTTGCTTGACGACCCCCTGAGCGAGTCAGAGAATGTGCTGCGTGATAAACAAATTGATGGCTTTGAACCTGTTGAATATACATCCCAGAAGATCTCACCCAGCCTCCAACGAGAAGCCTAGATCTAGCATTGAGTTCTGGCTTCACCACATATCATATGTACAATCTTAAGTGAGTCACTTAACCAAGCCACACCTTGACATTCTCATTTGGAGATAGACTAGGGATGGTAATTGACGGATTTTTCTCTTGACTTGGTCAGAACCTTCTGGCCCACCCTTGCTGACCAGACCCGCTTCATCTCCTGGTACTAAAGACTCCTTTGGGCCTTGCCCACATTTCCCATCTTGCCTAGGGTTTATGCTAAGCCATCTTCTGTGGAGAGATGGTGGGGACATTATCTCTGCTAGACTTGGCTTCTCTATGGCAGGCCCCAAAGCTCTGAAATTGATTATCTCTGCTTATCTTGAGGCTCAGAGGTAGAGTCCACCTGTCAATGCAGGAGTTGCAGGTTCAATTCCTGGGTCAGGGAAATGCCCTGGAGAAGGAAATGGCAACCCATTCTAGTATTCTTGCCTAGAAAGTCCCATGGACAGAGGAGCCTGGTGGGCTGCAGTCCATGGGGTCACAGAGAAGCAGATATGACTGAAGTGACTTAGCACGCACAAACACTGCTTTTTCCACAACACACTGCTTTTTCCACAACCTCATACCTCTGAAGATATGCAAACCGAGGCCAAACATGGCCTTCACGCGTCTTTTCTTCAGGTGATTGGACTGTTAGGAATTTAAACCCTGTGACCTCAGAGGTCTTTCTGGGGTAAAATTTTGACAATTTTGTATTTCTGTTTCTCTAGTCACATGAGTTTGTGGAGTCTAACAATTGTTTTCCTTTTCTCATCTCTTCTCTTCAAAGGATGCCTGAAAAGCTCTAAATAAGTGAATTGGGCCCCCTCTGAAAGTCTCTGAAGGATCCTGCAATTGCATCTGACCAGCACATAATAATTCTGAGAGGAGGTTTTCTCTGTAATTCACTCAGTGCCTCAGAGCTGGAGCTGGACAAGAGATACATAATTTATACAGGCAATTACACATCAATTGGTTATTAAAAGTGCCCTCATTGAGATGTACTGTATTGAGGACACAGAGATAAATCTGGTTCCCCAGGTAACAAGCTCTAGCTCACAGACAGAAGGCAAATTTTCTGATTTGGGATTGGCGCAACTTCTCTGACCCTGCTCTTCTTCTTTGCCTACAGTGCGGTTGTTCTGCCAGTGCGTGGGCGGCGAAGACAGAAACAGCGGGGAGAAAGCCACGGTATGAATAATCGCCCCATGCTTTTCTTGGAGCCCTTTCCTCTTGGGAAAAAATAATTATTTTCCTAATTAATTAAACATTTATCCAAGAATTCATTTATTTATCAATTCATTCATTTAAATCGTGTTTAAATGTGCTTGATGCTGGAGACAGAAGAATGAAAAAGACATTATCCCTCCCTTGGAGGAGCTTTTCAGTAAGGAAAGACATAGACATTTCAAATATTTTGATAAGTGCAGAAATGGAGAGAAATACAAATGGAAATGTGATGGAGGGGGACATTCGCTCTCTCTAAGACAGCTAGGAAGGGAGAGATGAACAGAACCCTGTGATGATAAACAAGAGTTTATATACAGTGAAGAAGCCATTCAAAAAGAAGGGTGGGGGTGACTTCTCTGGTTTCCCAGTGGTTAGAGCTTCCAATGTGGAGGGTGCAGGTTCTATTCCTGGTTGGAAAGCTAAGATCCCACTAAAGCTAAGCGTTATAGCCATAAAAACCAAAAATATAAAATAGAAGCAATATTGCAATACATTCAATAAAGACTTTAAAAATGGTCCACATTAAAAAAAAAAAACCAAAAACCTCTCTAAGAAAAATGAGGGGGCAGAGACATGCAAAGACACAATTTTCCTCTAATTAAAAGTACAAGCTGTATGTGGAAGAAATGAGCATACAGAATGCTCTGATGTGTTATACCTTTGGCCAACAGGAAGTGCGCAATGAGAAATTCTAGTGTTGATGGAGGGGATCAGCTGCTCCAAGATCTGGGAGGTTTTTTGTTATTGTCTTTGTTTTGCTTAAATACAAGAATCTTGATTCAGAAGGTTTAGGTCTGACCTATGAATCTTTCTTTTAAAAACTCTCTGATGAGTCTTTTGAACCTGGGGCTCAGACAACACTTGAGAAAAACTGAGTTAGTGTCTAAGTTGTTAGCTTCATGAATTTCCTTTTTTATGCTCGATCTGCAACCTTGAGGCCACTTTAGTCATCAACAATCAGGCAGCTTGCTTAATGCCATCTAGTCAATTGTATCCCCAGAAGAGCCTAATGTTTTTCAAGTTGTGTTTAAAATTTGGGAGGATGCCCAGATACACTGACAATCCTTTGGCATCAGCTCCCAACGAGCTTCCCCAGAAATATGGCAGCAGTGGATATGATCTCGGATGGCCTCGGTCTGCAATGGCTTGGAGCATGGCTTGCGTTCCCAGCCAGAGACAGGCTGAGTCACGGTAATGAGAGCACCAGATCCTGGCCACTAGACCAGTGGTCAGTGACAAGGGCCCTGGCCCTTCAGTTTTGCAGAAAAGAATATCCACAAAGACAGAAAGTAGTGAAGCAAGTAAAGTATTTATTGAGAGGAAAAGAGTACAACATCTGTGGATAGGCACATGGGCTGATTCGGAGGGAGACTCCCTGAGTTGTGCCCTCGTGGTAGTTTGAATTTCTTTTATGGAGCATTTCTTCTGGGTTTCCTTTGGCCGATCATTCTGATTTGCCTGATTCACAGTCCATATTTTGTATCTCTCAGGAGCCTCCCATGTGTGCCCATGCGTCTCTTAACCAAGATAGATCTTCCTGAAGGGGCGTCTGGGTAGAACATTCCTTGACATGATTCCCTTTGGCCTTCAATCAGCCTTTTCTGCGCATGTGTTGTCGGGAAGATCTCCAGACTTTGAGAAATATGTGGTCTGGGCGGGGCCCAGCCCCCTCCCTTAATTGTCCTGCTTGAAGTTTCAGTCCATAGAGAATAAATCTCCGATCATTTTACCCTGGGGTGAGGAGGGGTCCCATGTGCCTCCTGCCTTAAATCTAGGGACCAAGGCATTCCGTTGGCACAGAAGAGCAAGCCAGTCTGATTTCACTGTGTGCACTGCACTGGGAATTCCCAGGATGGGGGCCACACAGAAGTCTAGTGGGTTGAATGGGTGGGAACTAAGGGGAACATCTCTGCTGAAAGCACAGTGTGGGAAGTTTAACCAAATGGTGGAGAATCTTCACTAAACAACCTATGAACAAAATATATTGAATGTGCTTCTATACAAAACTTATCAAGCACTATGGAAGACAAAGGTAGTTTTTATGACCTAGCTGAAGGAGGGGGTTCCATACACACACATGAAAAATAGCTACAGCAATTCAATAATCAAATGGTATTTTTAACTTGTCCCAATAAGATAGGTTAATGGCCTGAAAAGTGATTTTTAGTGATGATATATTTTCTTTAACTATGCAGAAGAAAGAAGCTGCCAAGAATTCATAAAAGAAATAATGCTTACCCCCTAGGAGCTGTTGCTGGGAAAATGCATTACTTTATAGCTTGTTTCCCCCTTGGTTTTTATTGCCTATCAAAGTAAGAAGAGAGGAATTAACGTTTGTTGAATGCATATTAAATGACAGACAACAAGCAAGGTGCTTGGTGCATATTTCAGTTTAGTCTCTCAAAGAGCCAGTTGGCATTATTATCATTCATACTGATGCAGAAAGTAAGTTTCAGGACACATATGCACCTTAACTGGGATCACTGCCCAGGAAGTCGGTGAAAGAATTGCAATCACCCAGCTTACACGCCTTCATTAAAGGCTTCCTTGGGTCACATTCAGCTTTCCTGGTGGCTCAGAGGGTAAAGAAGCCACCTGCAATGTAGGTGACCCAAGTTCAATCCCTGGATTGGGAAGATCCCCTGGAGAAGGAAATAGCAACCCACTCCAGTATTCTTGCCTGGAGAATCCCATGGACAGAGTAGCCTGCTGGGCTGTATAGTCCATGGGGTCGCAAAGAGTTGGACAAGACTGAGTGTGATATCTTAATTAATTTGGGTCATGTTATCCAGTATAGTTCATTTAGGTAGATTGGTGCATTGAAGAACCCCTGATAGTCTGTGTGTCTATTCTGTGACTAAATGGGGTGTAGAACAGAGTAAGAACTCTACAACAAATTATTGGCTTGAAGAGAAACTTTCTGTAAGTATTCATTCATTCATTTTCTACAATAAACAGTGTCCTCCCTATACTCTTCTAGATGTTTGGGTTACAGTGGTAAATAAAACATTAAAATTTCTCTGTCCTTTGTGTATATGTACCACATCTTTATTCATTCATCTGTCGAAAGACTTCTAGGGTGTTTCCACATCCTAGCTATTGTAAACAGTGTTGCAGTGAAGATTGGAGTGCATGTGTCTTTTTAAATTATTGTTTTTTCCAGGGTGTCTGCCCAGCGGTGGGATTTCACGGTCACATGGTAGCTCTATGCTTAGTTGTTTTTCTTAAAGGAAATGCCATACTGTTCTCCACAGTGGTGGTACAGATTAACATTCCTACCAACAGTGTAAGACGGTCATTGACACACACCTATGGGCTCTAGAAAAACGGTCCTGATGAATCTATTCACAGGGCAGGAATAGAGGCACAGGCACAGAGGACAAGCTTCTGGACACAGGAAGTTAAGGAGGGAGGGGGACAAATTGAGAGAGCAGCATGGACATGTATACACGGCCACGTGTAAAGCAGAGAGCCAGTGGGAAGCTGCTGCATAGCACAGGGAGCTCAGCTTGGGCTCTGTGATGACCTAGAGGGGTGGGGTGTGGCCGTGGGAGGGCTTAAAAGGGGGGATGTATTTACATATAGCTGATTCACAATGCTGTATAGCAGAAACTAACACGACATTGTAAAGCAATTATAGTCCAATTCAAAACTAAATAGAAAGCAAGAAAAAAATGTCTATATCCCCATGGAGCTCATGTTCTAGTGAGGGGAGACTAAAAAACACAATAAACACCATCGATAAGTAAATAAGATTATATATCAGAAGATATATGATGGAAAAAGAAATATAGTGGCAATGAAGCTCCTCACAGCTTCTGATCAGTTTCAGATAATTGCTACCCTGGGCTGATTTTATTCCAAGAGAAAGAAAAGATTCAGGCATTTTAGTTAACCTATTATACACTTCCCCAAGTACATATTTGTTTCTCACATTTGAAAATGTAAAAGTAGCTCATGGAGTTTTTTGATTATCTCTATGAACCTCAAGGTTGGGACTCATTTCTTTTTTTTTTCACTCTGTCAAATAGTTATCAAACCTTAGTGGCAAGAGAATCAAGAACAGAAACACACAGAACAACAGCAACAACAAAATGAGAAGTCAAGAGTAGGTGGGGCTCAAATGCATTCCTAAGGAAGGCCCATTCCTTCACTCATGCCTTTTCTTCTCCTTCCTGACCAAGAATGATAGGTAAGTAAGATCTTGTCCTCATGCAAAAGATGCAGGAAGGCTGTTGTGTGGAGGTGCAGAGCCAATAGAATGCACTCATTCAAATCCAGGACACTTATTATTTTCCAGAAGCAGCTAACTCAGTAACCTCCGAAATTATAAGATCCACAACTTTGAAAATAGAGTTATGTCTGGTCACTGAGTTATTCAAATTTAGAGGCAAACTTGAAATTCCCCACAAACCTCCACAAACTTTGAAAACTTTTTCAAAGTTTTCTTTGAAAAGTCTTCGTGGAGACCCAGATCTGCAGCAATCTTATTGGTAGAGATAGACTCCCATCAGAAAGATCCAGAATAGTTGAGTGGTGGGTCATTTTCTGTCTCAGTTCAGAGGAGAATTTACTCCTCCCTCTAACCCAGTGCTTGGACAACCTGAGCCCCAGCCCTTCCAGAAACGGGTCTTCCCTCAAGAGCATTTCTTTAAGGATACATAAGGAATAGTGAATGAGATCTCAGAAAGCTACACTCCATATGAAAAGAGAGAAATAAGCTGAACTTTTTTTCCCCCTGAAAGTCTCCTGTGGTGCAAAGGGACCCAATTAACAGGAGAAGGTAAATCAGAATAATTCAGTCTTCTCCGAATTTCCTGTGGCCATCCTCCCAGGACTGTTTGTCGCTAGCTGTTTTTGAAGAGCAGGCTCCCCTCGGACTCAGATCCCTTTCATCCTCCCCGTGCTGGACGAGGTGAGCTAAATGTGAGGAGAAATGATGGATAGGTCTCTGAGGCTGTTGAGGCAGGAGGGCCAGACACAGGTCTGGGTGAAGCATTTCCCCACACCCTCTGTGTCTGACAGCCCACACCTCTCCTCCTCTCTGATGTCTTTTCCCTTGGCAACATTAATGGGCTGAATGTAGCCCTACTTTAAAAAAAAAAAAATGTCTCCCCTCATCTATTACTAACCATTTCCTTCCCTGGGGCTTCCCAGGTGGCGCTAATGGTAAAAATCCCTTCTGCCAAAGCAGGAGACATAAGAGACATGGACTCGATCTCTGGGTCAGGAAGATTCCCTGGAGGAGGGCATGGCAGCCCACTCCAGTATTCTTGCCTGAAGAATTCCATGTACAGAGGAGCCTGGTGGACTATATAATCCATAGGGTCAGAGTCGGACTCGACTAAAGCAATTTAGCATACACTCACGTTTTACAATTTTCACTTTCTTTTTCAAACATCATCTTCTTAACAAATCTACCTGACTACCTTACCCTGATCCTTCTTACTCTATTCTGTTTTGGGTTTTTTAATCACATTTTTTATTTTCTAACATACCCACCAGTGTCTTTCCCAAGTTCCCATTCCACTCCTTCCTGTTGTTTAGTGAGTCCTAAACTGATAGCCAGGCTACACTGATAATCAAAAATTAAAAGTATACTAATTTGAGCATCACAATAAAACACAATTTTTAAAAATGAACTTCTTTCCAAAAGAGAAACAGACTCACAGATTTAGAGAACGAACTTATGTTTCCCAGAGGGGGAAGGATGGATGAGGGAGGGATAGATCAGGAGTTTCGGATCAACATGTACACACTACTGTATTTAAAATAGATAACCAACAAAGTCCTATTGTAAAAAAATAAACTTTTAAAAAATATTATATTAAAAAACCCAATAAACTTCAGGTATAAGCAACTCAAAAAAAAGTACTAAAACTGCACTAATTTGAGCATCACAAACAAAATCCAAAACAAGTTGATTTGTTTTGAATCCACTTAAATTGAATCCACTAAATTTTCTCCCTAGTAAAAGTGTACAGGTGGCTCAGTGGTAAAGAATCTGCCTGCCAATGTAGGAGACATAAATTCAATCCCTGGGTTGCAAAGATCCCCTGAAGTAAGAAATAGCCACCCAGTCCAGCATCCTTATCTGAGAAATCCCATGAAAAGAAGAGCCTGGCAGGTTACAGTCCATGAGGCCAAATGGAGTCCGACCCAGCTGAGAGACTGAACGTGAAAGAGAAGTTACGCATGGCAGGTAGTGTGTGAGTGGGTTTTGGGTGGGGGGATGGTAATCACAAATAATTTCATGGGTCTCACGATGATCTCCAAGCACATTATTTTTTTTCAAATAAAGCTTGTACTGTTTCTCTTTTTCTTGCTGCAAGTCTACCTCTCCAAGGCAGCACTGATGGTAAAAGATGCCCCGATCCCATGTTCAAGTGATGGCCTCCCTTTCGGCAGACCGCTGGCATTGAGTTCATAAACAGAGTCCCTGCCCCATCTTTCTACAATTCCCTCTATCCTTCACCCACTTCTCCATCCTCGTTCCCACTCCTCCATATCAGCCTTACGAGAATCTTAGGGACCCCTACAGGACCCGGGGGGTGGGGGTGGCCTATAGTCTCCAGCATAATTACTTCTTCCTGGGGTCTCCCACCCAGAGCACCCCCATGTCTGAGCAGTGGGACTCCACTGAGATGGGAAAAGGAAGGAAGAAGACAGCAGAGCCCTGCAAGCCAAGCTTATTCACCTACATCCTATTTTATCAAAGGCCACCTGCTAACTCTCCAAATATGCTTGGATAAATAAAAGCTATAGCCAGAAGTTTGGCTTTTTGACCTTCATGCCTGACTACCTAGCAGAAAAACCGCTATTAACAACTGCCCTTAAATCATTCTCAGCTTGGCCTTCTGAAGTCCTCACCCTAAACTGTAATTATTTCTCAAACCTTAAAGATTCCTCTGATCATCACTGTCTCCTCTTACTCTTTTCCCCTTGAGAGCTGTGTTTCCAGAAGAAAGAGAAACCCTAAGTTGGAAAGGTGCAGAGGTTCTGGAGGAGAGACAGTGTGAAGTTGAATCAGGGACAGTTCCACCTTGAGTGAAAACATAAAAACAGACCATAAATTTCCGGCAAAAACACATGAAAGTCATTGCTAGGTGAGACCTGATGCAGCTCAGGAAAGCTAATAACATTGCCCCACATTTGTATTAGGACTTCCCTGGTGGTTCAGTGGTAAGGAATCCACCTGCCAACACAGGAGATGTGGGTTTGATCCCTAGATGGGGAAGATCCCCTGAGATGGAAATGGCAACCCACACCAATATTGTTGCCTGGAGAATCTCATGGACAGAGGAGCCTGGCAGGATAATGTCCATGGGCTTGCAGAGGAGTTGGATACAACTTAACAGCTAAACAACAACAACATATTTGCAGAGCTCTTTATCATTTACCAAGTGTTTCCCCTAATGATCCTGCCATGAGCAAGACTATAATCCTTTTGCAGATAAGAAAACTGAGACTTTGAGAAATTGAGTGATGTGCTGAAGGTCCCATACAACTAGATAGGACCAGCGACATAATTTGCAAAGTGAAAAGTGTTAGTTGCCCAGTCGTGTCACACTCTTTGTGACCCCATGGTCTGTAGCCCATCAGGCACATCTGTCCATGGAATTCTCCAGGCAAGAATACTGGGACCGGTAGCCATTTCCTTCTCCAGGGGATCTTCCCAACCCAGGGATCAAACCCGAGTCTCCTGCATGGCAGTTGGATTCTTTACTGTCTGAGCCACCACATAATTTGCAAGGTCCCAGGCAAAATGAAAATCCAGAGTATCTTGTTAAAAACAAAACAAAACAAAACAAAAACCAATACTGAGAAATCAAGGTGGCAATCAGTTCTTCAGTTCAGTCTCTCAGTCGTGTCTGACTCTTTGCGACCCTATGAATCGCAGCACGCCAGGCCTCCCTGTCCATCACCAACTCCTGGAGTTCACTCAGACTCACGTCCATCGAGGCAGTGATGCCACCCAGCCATCTCATCCTCTGTCATCCCCTTTTCCTCCTGCCCCCAGTCCCTCCCAGCATCAGGGTCTTTTCCAATGAATCAACTCTTCGCATGAGGTGGCCAAAGTACTGGAGTTTCAGCTTCAGCATCATTCCCTCCAAAGAAATCCCAGGCTGATCTCCTTCAGAATGGACTGGTTGGATCTCCTTGCAGTCCAAGGGACTCTAAAGAGTCTTCTCCAACACCACAGTTCAAAAGCATCAATTTGGCAGATCATCAGACCAAGTGTAGAACTCATCTCAGCCTGTGTGACTACCCAGGTCACACACTCATGAGGACGGCCCTGCCGCTACTTGGATCCAGGACCCCAATTCATGTCTCTGAAGTCCAAGTCCATCTTTCTCAGGACCCTCCGGCTGACTCAGTTCTCCTTCCCTCCAGGCATCTCTGTGATGTTGCACAAATACCGTGTAACCAACACACATCACAGTTTGCCCTAATGCACACCCAGGGGTTAGAGTACATAATCATTGCCGTTATCTTGCCTCTCTCAAAATTCTGTGATCTTTACCAACTAGATCCTTGAGCTCCAGTGGACTTCTATCTCTACAACGATTCTGAGAATGAGGGAAGAACACATGTCTCATGGATGTATTTCTTTGTCTTTGAATATGGTGAATGGGTCTTCCATTCTTTTGAATCCTGCATCTCATATCCATTTCTTCCCCTTACCCTGATGTAATCTATTCTTTAAGTCTGATCATTTCGAAAAGGAAGATGTAGGAAAATAAAGCGAATGAGAAAGGGAGAGGGAAAGAGAATCAGAGGAAGAGAGAAAAGGGAAAGAAGAAAGAAATAGAAAGAAGGAACTAAAAGCCGCCCTAGAAGGCGCATGCTGTGCAGATGGCTCCAGACCTCTTTTTCCATTCTATCATCACCCGACTTCACCCCCAGGATGATACACTCTGCAATTTGTATGGCAAAGACATGTTTTTGAGACTAAACTGGTTATTATTGCTGAGGCTCTTGCTTCAAGCAACGGTTTGAATGTTTCTCTCCCTGCAATCTGAACATATTCATCAAACTGTGTTGTGCTCCTGGACTCACAATTAATCACAGCTCGTTTCAAGCTTTGTTAATTAATACCAAGGCCAGGGACCCAGTGGAGGCCCCGAATTTAATCTGCGGTGGTTTAAAATTATTATAATCTGCTAGAGAAAGAACTGCTGGATTTTAAATAGCCTTCTTAAAAAAATTCCAATACCGCATTGCCAAGAAATGAAAAGAAATGGTAGAAGAATCTTGCAAAAGGAGCCCCCCTGGAACTGCCTCTCTTTACTGGTGTGAGGAGACGTCTGGCCAGCAGAGGGCGCTGAACCGAGCTGTGAGCCCCACGTCCGTCCTCAGAGCTAAACAGTGATGTGCAGACAAGAGAAAGAAAACCAAAGGGGACTACCGGGCAGCTTCGGGCAATAACAGAACCAGGGCCGCCCAGTGGAATCTGCTTTGATGAAACTGGAAAGAAACAGTTTCCAACTCTTTTTCTCACCTTGGAACTACCATGTGGGAAGAATCCCTGAGAATAAAATTCACCCAGAAAGAGAGGGGAATTGTTAAATGATTCCGAAGAAAGAAGGGATAGTTTATGTGAAATGATGTGCAGTGCCTAGTAGATAATCTCACTCGGCTGAAATCACTAGTGTCTTTCAGGCTGTTTTAGGTTGTTTTCCTACCTAATCTGGGACAAGGGAGGCACACCTGTTTCTGATGAGTGTTTATTTTTCACACCCCAGACATTTGTAGCAGCTCTACCCAACTATAATTTATCTTTGTTCTGCACCAGCTTCATTTATCAGCTCAATTGTTCAAAAATTTCAGTTCTGAAATGAACCTCAAGAGGATAAGTGATTTCTAGTTATTACTAGAACGATGCCAAAATGTTCCAGAAAAATACTGCAAAAATAAGTATCCAATATTTATGTGTAAAGAACTGCAAAGGAATGACTTTCTAGAAGGCTGAGCATGGGACTTTCCTGGTGGTCCAGTGGTTAAAAATCCTCCTGCCAATACAGGGGACATGGGTTCAATCCCTAGTCCGGGAGGATTACACATGAGAAGCAGCTAAGCCCGTGCACCACAACTGCTGACCCCAACTCTAGAGCCCACGCACCATGGTTAGAGAGTAGTTCTGTCACAGATAGAGAAAACCCGAGTGCAGCAATGAAGACCCAGCACAGCGAGATCAATAAATAAACACATGTTTAAAATAAATAAAAATGAAATGCTGAGCATGGAATACACAGCTCTATAAACCCTTCTCTGATGGAATCTTGAGCCCTGTCTTCTCATACTTTCTACTCAACTTCAAAGTTCCTTCATTTAAAACCACCTTGACTTTTATGCATCTGGATGGGGTTTCCCTGGTGGCTCAGAGGGTAAAGCGTCTGCCTGAAATGTGGGAGACCTGGATTCGATCCCCACGTTGGGAAGATCCCCTGGAGAAGGAAACGGCAACCCACTCCACTACTTTTGCCTGGAAATTTCCATGGACAGAGGAGCCTGGTAGGCTATGGTAGGCTATGGTCCATGGGTTTGCCAAGAGTCACACAGGACTGAGCAACTTCACCTTATGCACACATGGTACCTCCTTAGCCTGTAATCCCATTGGATTTCTGTTCATACTTCAAGACCAACACAACACTCACCTTTTAGTTCTGAAAGCCTCCTTGCTTCCTGTAAGAGCTCCTTTTCAATGATCGCATATTTTTCTGTGCATATTTATCCTTGCGTTTTTCACACTGCTTTGTAAATGCTGTGGATACTATGGATATATTTTCTTTACTATACATGTGTCAATCCTTATAACAAATTATGATACGTAATAAAAATACCTAATAAAAACGTAAATAGATATAAAGATACAGGTCTCTACTTCCAGACTTTAAGATGCCTGAGAGTAATATTCTTATGCTTCTCATTTTTTATACACTCAGTCCCTAGGATAGTCTTGTGACATGAGAGGTGTTTTCTACATATTACCTAAATGAATCACTTGAGTGAATAAGCAGAGGTCTGTCTAGGTCTAGTCTTATTTTATACAAGAAAATAGAAGCACTAGCAGGGCAAGTCACTTGTCAAAAGTCACACAATTAATTATCAAATATATTTGGCATAATTCCAAGCAATAGTCATTTCTAAAGGTAGACATTTTTCAGACAAATTCTGTTCTTTAGAGCTGAGTAATCTGTAAGAAATCACAAGCTTGCATGCGTGGGGATGGGGGAATGGAGAATACGTAAGGGCAGCTATGAGTGGGTGATACACAGAACAATCGATGTAGCTCCAAGTTCATCTGGGGGGTGCAGCGCAGTTTAAAAGTACAGCCAGGGAAAGCACTCAGGCAAGTTAAAAGCTTCGGATTACAAGGTTAATGAGTCTTGTCTCTGCACCCTCCACTTTTGAGACCTAGGAAGCTTCAGATGAAAAGACTCAAAGGCAATCCGGGGTATTATTTCCAAAAGTGAAAGCTCCCAAACATTTTCCAGGTGAGGACATGGACTATCCTATTGGGCTCGTGATTATGCACTCAAGTCCAGGCTCAAACCTTTTCTAGGGACCAGGAGCAGAGGTTCCTGCTCTAAGACAGGGCCATGACACTTGCAAAGACCTTGATGGCAACGAGAACGAAAAGAGCTGGCAGAGAAAAAGAGAAGCAGGAAGCATGGTTCCAGTGGCAGTTTCCCCGCTGCCTTGACTCTGTGTCAGAGAAGCCGGGGGGCTTGAGGGATGAGTGAGCCTGACAGCCATCAGATCTCAAGGAAACAGTGCACAATATGTGATTCAGAGTTGGTAGATCGTCCTGTAATCCAAAGAAGCAAATAACCCAGATGTCTGCGTGTCTTCTTTTGATTTTTTTTTTTAATGTCTATAACTATTTTTCTGTGTGGAGCAACCCAGAATGAAACCTTTCTGCAGGACAAATCTGTGCTGTGAACCACATGTCTGACTTAAATGTACAAGCACACGGAGCCATCCATTGGCTATTGGAGCCTGGAGAAGAAAATCCCCACTCCAAGCAACTTTAGGGTGGGTGGTAGATGTTAGTGGAGGAAGGTAGATATATTTTCACTTGAACAGTTTAGAAATTTATAGAATTTCTTCTACATCCTGTCCAAAAATAACCTCTGCCTCAGGACAGCAAGCCAAATCATAAGTTCTGGATTACCAGGATGCTCCCAGTTTGAAATGTCCTTATTATAGTGAAATCATATAACAAATACTGTGTCCTGATATGAGGGCTGGGAGATATGGTGACAGCAGCCATTGCTCTGTTGCTACGAAAGTGACACTGAGTCACACGTGAACAGCACATGCATTCTGTGGGATCTTAACTCCCTAATCTGGGATCAAACCCAAACCCCCTGTATTGGAAGGTGGAGTCTTAACCCCTGGACCCCTAGGGAAGTACCCACAATGTTGTGTTAATCAGTGACTGTTATGTGGCAAAATGATTCAGTTATGAAGACATATACATTCTTTTTGTTAATATTCTTTTCCATTATGTTTTAACATAGGCTACTGAATATAGTTCTCTGTGCTATACGGTAGGACCTTGTTGTTCAGAAACTGTGAGATAATAAATGTTTTCAGTTCAGTTCAGTTGAGTCACTCAGTCATGTCCGACTCTTTGCGACCCCATGAATCACAGCATGTCAGGCCTCTATGTCCATCACCAACTCCCGGAGTTCACTCAGACTCACGTCCGTCGAGTCGGTGATGCCATCCAGCCATCTCATCCTCTGTCGCCCCCTTTTCCTCCTGCCCCCAGTCCCTCCCAGCATCAGAGTCTTTTCCAATGAGTCAACTCTTCGCATGAGGTGGCCAAAGTACTGGAGTTTCAGCTTTAGCATCATTCCTTCCAAAGAACACCCAGGACTGATCTCCTTTAGAATGGACTGGTTGGATCTCCTTGCAGTCCAAGGGACTCTCAAGAGTCTTCTCCAACACCACAGTTCAAAAGCATCAATTCTTCGGCACTCAGTTTTCTTCACAGTCCAACTCTCACATCCATACATGACTACTGGAAAAACCATAGCCTTGACTAGACGGACCTTTGTTGGCAAAGTACTGTCTCTGCTTTTCAATATGCTATCTAGGTTGGTCATAACTTTCCTTCCAAGGAGTAAGTGTCTTTTAATTTCATGGCTGCAATCACCAACTGCAGTGATTTTGCTAAGCCACAAAAAAAGCAGATACTTTCCTTCCTCAATTCTGCCAGGAGAACATGGCCACCTTTCTCCCCTTGGGGCTTTCATGGTGAGAGAGTTTTCCATATGGGGTAAATGGCCAGGGATCAGGCCGAGTCTCATAATGTAGATGGCTGCTGGGTCATCCCTGTGAGAGGCTATGCTCTCTGGGAGGGAAGCCCTCTCCTGTCTCCAGCAGATGCTGAGATGGTGGTGGCCAGCAATGGTACCTGGGCTGAGCAGCCTCCATGCAAAGGCCGCCTGCCTACAGGGAGATCTTCAGACAGTGACCCCCACGCCCATCCCTGCAGCATCTGGCATCCGGTCCGTGTTCCCCCCAACCCGGCCCTCTCCTCTTGGACTCCTCTGAACCCCACTGTCATCTTTTCTTCTGCCTCATCTTACCCCCATCCCTTTGCTTTTGCTCTTGGGGAAGATGGAGAAGAGATCGTTTTTTCTTTTAAATGATACTAGACGTTTCCTTCGGAGAAGGCAATGGCAACCCACTCCAGTACTCTTGCCTGGAAAATCCCATGGATGGAGGAGCCTGGTAGGCTGCAGTCCATGGGGTCATTAAGAGTCGGACATGACTGAGTGACTTCACTTTCACTTTTCACTTTCATGCATTGGAGAAGGCCATGGCAACCCACTCCAGTGTTCTTGCCTGGAGAATCCCAGGGACGGGGAAGCCTGGTGGGTTGCCGTCTCTGGGGTCGTACAGAGTCGGACACGACTGAAGTGACTTAACAGCAGCAGTAGCAGACGTTTCCTTTAGAGAAGGGAGTTGCTGTGCTGTGTTCTCAGTCGTATCTGACTCTTTGCAACCCTATGGACCATAGCCCGCCAGGCTCCTCTGTCCATAGGATTCTGCAGGCAAGAATACTAGAGTGGGTTGTCATTCCCTCCTCCAGGGGACTTTTCTGACCCAGGGATTGAACCCACATCTCTTGTGTCCCCTGCATTGGCAGGAAGACTCTCTACCACTGCTACACCTGGGAAGCCCCAGGGAAGGTTGTACTCAGAGGTAATGTTTCTGCTCTCCAGGCATTAGTATCATCTATACCACCATTCAGGCATTGGGGAACATGGAAATTCAGAGATTCATAGACTATTCCCTGCTATCGCCGCTGTCACACCCATCCCTGAGGCAAATCCAAACCTGAATATCTGCTTAGCATGAAAATTCTGTGGCTAAAATTCTGTGAATCCATGGACCCCATGAGCTGTCTGCAAGCTCTTAATTGCCTCTCACCAAGCACTGCATGTACCATGCAAACGGAACAGTCCCAAGGCCCCCAGCATCCAGCTCCGCAAATCTCCAAACAAGGTTTTGATCGGGCTGATCTCTGAATATCCAGAAAGAAGCCTTGTTAAGATCAAGCAGGAGGTAAGAAATGGGTGGGATGGGGTCAGCCATGAACTGGGCCAAGCACAGCGCTTCTGCAGGCACAGTCAATGAGGGCGACTGTCTTCCCATCCCAACCAGCGCCCTCCTGATGGAAAGGCCTGTCCAAACCCCACCTTTTCTCCTAAGCTCCTTTATTCCTGCGGCCTCACGCAGTGTTGGGAGAAAAGCCACTGCTGTGTAAAGAAAGCAGCAAGTTGGAAGGAAAGAGAGAGGAACAGCTAACTGTGAGGACGTATTAAAGATTTCTCTGAGCCCTGGCAATGCCCAGCATCATCCCCTTGGTCCTTCTCAGAGCCACAATCCTCCCACACCACCCAAGTACAAAGGACTGTGATCAGGAAAGAGGCTGGAAGGTTACCACTGTGAATTTCAACCTGCTATTGGAGGGATAAAGAAAGGCTGTATGACCTCTCAAAAGAATTCTGTTGCTTGTCGGAGAGTCTGACCATCAGAAGGGTTTTCTTGGGGACAAGATGTCCATCTCCATGGCTCCTTGTTAAAATGCAGACCACTGTGGGTCAGGCTCATTCACCCAGCTGAACCATGTTTGTGTGTGTGTGTGTGTGTGTGTGTGTGTGTGTGTATACACACAGGCTTCCCAGTGGCACTAGTGATAAAGAAACCCCTTGCTGATGCTGGAGAGTAAGATACATGGGTTAGATTCCCTGGAGAAGGAAATGGTACCCACTCCAGTGTTCTTGCCTAGAGAATCCCATGGACAGAGGAAGGAGCCTGGTGGGTTACAGTCCATAGGGTTGCAAAGAGTCAGAAACAACTGAGTGAATAACACTTTCAATTTTCTCATGTATGTTCAGTTCAGTTGTTTAGTCATGTCCAAATCTTTGAAACCTCATGGACTGCAGCACCCTAGGCTTCCCTGTCCATCACCAACTCCTGGAGACTGCTCAAACTCATGTCCATTGAGTCGGTGATGCCAACCCAACCATCTCATCCTCTGTTTTCCCCTTTTTCTCCTTCCTTTAATCTTTCCCAGCATCAGGGTCTTCTCCAATGCGTCACTTCTTCGCATCAGGTGGCCAAAGTATTGGGGTTTCAGCTTCAGCATCAGTCCTTCCAATGAATATTCAGGACTATATTGATTTCCTTTAGGATGAACTGGTTTGATCTCCTTGCAATCCAAAGGACTTTCAAGAGTCTTCTCCAAAACCATAGTTCAAAACACCAGTTCTCCAGTGCTCAGCTTTCTTTGTAGCCCAGCTCTCACATCCGTACATGACTACTGGAAAAATCATAGCTTTGACTAGATGGACCTTTGTTGGCAAAGTGTTGTCTCTGCTTTTTAATATGCTGTCTAGGTTGGTCACAACTTTCCTTCCAAGGAGTAAGCATCTTTTAATTTCATGGCTGCAATCACCATCTGCAGTGATTTTGGAGACCCAAAAAATAAAGTCTAACACTGTTTCCACTGTTCCCCCATCTATTTGCCATGAACTGATGGGACCAGATGCCATGATCTTAGTTTTCTGAATGTTGAGTTTTAAGCCAAGTTTTTCGCTTTCCTTTTTCACTTTCATCAAGAGGCTCTTTAGTTCCTCTTCACTTTCTGCCATAAGGGTGGTGTCATCTGGGTTATCTGAGGTTATTGATGTTTCTCCCAGCAATCCTGATTCCAGCTTATGCTTTATCCAACCCAGCATTTCTCATGATGTACTCTGCATATAAGTTAAATAAGCAGGGTGACAATATACAGCCTTGACATACTCCTTTCCTGACTTGGAACCAGTCTGTTGTTCCATGTCTGGTTCTAACTGTTGCTTTTGACCTGCATACAGATTTCTCAGGAGGCAGGTCAGGTGGTCTGGTATTCCCATCTCTTTTAGAGTTTTCCAGAGTTTGTTGTGATCTGCACAGTCAAAGGCTTTGGCATAGTCAATAAAGCAGAAGTAGATGTTTTCCTGGAAATCTCTTGCTTTTTCAATGATCCAATGATCCCATCAGTTCATGGCAAATAGATGGGGGAACAGTGGAAACAGTGGCAATTTTATCTCTAGTTCCTCTGCTTTTTCTAAATCCAGCTTGAACATCTGCAAGTTCTTGTTTCACATACTTTTGAACTCTGGCTTGGAGAATTTTGAGCATTACTTTGCTAGATGAGTGCAATTGTACAATAGTTTGAACATTCTTTGGCATTGCCTTTCTTTGGGATTGGAATGAAAGGCGAGCTTTTCCAGTCTGGTGGCCAGTGCTGAGTTTTCCAAATTTGCTGGCATATTGAGTGCAGCACTTTCACAGCATCATCTTTTAGGATTTGAAATAGCTCAGCTGGAATTCCATTACCTCCACTAGCTTTGTTCATAGTGATGCTTCCTAAGGCCCACTTGACTTCCAGGATGTCTGACTCTAGGTGAGTGATCACACCACTGTGGTTGTTTGGAACTCTGCATACAAATGGCTATATCTTTCCTTTTCTCCTTTGCCTTTTATACATCAATGTATATGTATGCACATACATGAATACAATATAAGTGCACATATGTAACTGCGTTTGTATACATGAGTAAAGAAAAGTGTGAAAGTTGCTCAGTTGTGTCTGACTCTTTGCTACCTGGAATTCTCCAGGCTGGAATACTGGAGTGGGTAGCCATTCCATTCCCCAGGGGATCTTCCCAACCCAGAGATAGAACCCAGGTCTCCTGCATTGCAGATGAATTCTTTACCAGCTGAGCCACAAGGGAAGCCCAAGAATACTGGAATGGTTTCCTTTCCCTTCTCCAGAGGATCTTCCTGACCCAGGATTTGAAACAGAGTCTCCTGTATTGCAGACAGATTCTTCACCACCTGAGCTATCAGGGAAGCCCTTGAGCTAAAAAAAAAAAACAAAAACAAAAACAAAAAAGACAACATTGTTTTTGCCTTCCAGAAGCTTATAATCTAACAAAGCTTACAACCTAAAAGCAAAGTGCATTCCATAAATAATACACATTTGCGTAGATAAATTACAGATATTATACTTTAAGATTTTGTTCATAGGGTGGCAAATAGGCGTCCGAGCTTAGAATCAAAAGCCTTATGTCTGGATTCCAACTTTTCCGTTTACTGTTAGCTTTGTAAACTTGGACAACTCACTGTACATCTTAGTAGAGCCTCTGGCAGAGAATACACACTTAATAAATGTTAATTATTTTTAGTGCTACTATTATTACCATTATTAGCACTGTTGTTATTATTATTAGTGAAGGCATTTGTTCCTACTGTACATAGCTTTGTAGCTCCCCATAGTATTCTATCATCACTATCCTGTCCCAATATTTACTAATTTGCATGGCTATCACAGATGAACAGTTTTGTAAATGGATTCTGTTCTTGTAGTCTGTTTAGATTCTAATCTATGTTGCATACTGCTTCCAAAGTTATCTTTCTAAAATAGAAATCCATTTGCCTTGTCAATCACCTTCTTGAAAACCTTTAAAATCTCCTTTGCCTACAGAATAAATTCTAACCTTAGAGGGGGCTCTTGATAGAACAATTATTTTGTTTTCGAGTGGGAAGAGAAGGAATAGAGATAAGATGGCTCATAAGATGCTTCCCTGATGGCTCAGACAGTAAAGCATCTGTCTACAATGCAGGAGACCTGTGTTCAATCTCTGGGTTGGGAAGATCTCCTGGAGAAGGAATAGCCACCCACTCCAGTATTCTTGCCTGGAAAATCCCATGGATGGAGGAGCCTGGTAAGCTACAGTCTATGGGGTCGCAAAGAGTTGGACATGACTGAGTGACTTCATTCATTATACCTAAGGTTAGGTTTATACTTTATAACTTTGAACTTTTAAAAATTATTATTAATAATTGTTCTTGTTGTTTAGTTGCTAAATTGTGTCTGACTCTTCATTGACTGAAGCCCGCCAGGCTCCTCTGCCCATGGAATTCTCCAGGCAAGAGTATGGAGTGGGTAGCCATTTCCCTCTCCAGGGAATCTTCCCAACCCAGGGATTAAACCCACATCTCCTGTATTGGCAGGCACATTCTTTACTGCTGAGCCACCAGGGAAGCCCCTTTTTTATTTTTAATACTCTGGAATAGAAGAAAACAGTGACCTAAATATTGCCAAGAATGTTTTCACTCGTTCATTTAATGGTTATTTCTCGGGCACTTAACTATGTGCTCTGTACCGGGGATCCAGGAATGAAAAGACAGATGATGCCCTGTCTTTATGGAGTGTAGCTTCTATTGGGAAAGAGAGACATAAATAGGCAAATGAATAGATAAGGTGACAGCAAATGATCTCAAACTCCAAGCTGAGGGCTCAGAAACCTTCTCAAGGCCAAGATCCAGGCATTGGTCCAAGTGGATAAGTGATAAAATCTATTTGCCATATTTCACCATTGTTTGTATTCTTTTTCTTCTACAGAATCAGTTGTCGAGTGTTTGAGCCAATTCTCATTCTCTGAAGCATAGCTGTCCATTGTTAAATGTATGTATGTGCCTTCCTCCACGTGCGTCTGTGTGTGTGTGAGTGCTGTTGGAAATGTGTGCATTTGCAGCATAAATCAGTGCAGTGTGGGGCCTGAGAGCAGGGACTTTAAGGACATACCTTATTCCTGTTTCCTAACTAGACAAATCACTCTCCTCTCCTTCCACATGCCCTGAAGTCTCTGCCTCTGGCCATAGTTTCTTAAAGCTGCCCTTCATTCATCTATTTTGTTCACTCTTTGCAGGCTTCAACAATGCCTTTAGAACATCAGAAACATCCAGCAATCCTGCCTGCGGTACTCTGGCTGGTGGAGTCAGGAATTCATCTTGCCAACATAAACACAGCATCTA
Organism: Bos taurus; assembly: GCF_002263795.3. Taxonomy (NCBI): domain Eukaryota; kingdom Metazoa; phylum Chordata; class Mammalia; order Artiodactyla; family Bovidae; genus Bos; species Bos taurus. Next base: position 30,874,343 of record NC_037356.1, on the reverse strand, counting down.
TTATGACTTAGGGCTTCTTCGGTGGCTCAGATGGTAAAGCGTCTGTCTACAATGTGGGAGACCCGGGTTCGATCCCTGGGTCGGGAAGATCCCCTGGAGAAGGAAATGGCAATCGATTCCAGTACTATTGCCTGGAAAACCCCATGGACAGAGGAGCCTGGTAGGCTACAGTCCATGGGGTCACAAAGAGTCGGACACGACTGAGCGACTTCACATTATGACTTGGGAAAGCCTTGGGTATCCGCATTCCGCATGGCTTGTTGTAGTTTAGTTGCTAAGCTGTGTTTCTCTTGTGACCCCATGACCTGTAGCAGGCCAGGCTTCTCTGTCCATGAGATTTCCCAGGCAAGAATACTGGAGTAGGGTGCCCATTTCCTCCTCAAGGGAATCTTCCCCACCGAGGGATCAAATCTGCATCTCCTGCATTGGCAGGTGGGTGCTATACCACTGAGCCACCTGGGAAGCCCCATCTACATGACTGCAGGTTTACAAATTCTCCCCTCCAATCTTCTGCCTCACTGCGCCCAGCCATTGTCTGTGGCTGCATGAGTCTACAGGACTGAACTTCCACAGAGAAAGTTCTGTGACTGGAAACCTCGTAGGCACATATACTGATGGGATGACACCTGGATTTTCCCAAAGAGCCTCCTCCCTGAGGCCCTGGGCACAGCACTGCCTCGTTTCCCCATTTCTCAGCACCTCATTGGCGGACTGCAATGAATGAACCATCAACTAAGATAATGTTGCCAGGATCTGGGTGTTGCTTTCCACCTGGATTCTCAAAGCTCATCCTCAGTTAATTGATTGAAATATTTTTCGTGCCCAACGTTTTGCACACATTATGAATTTTAGCTTTCAGAATATCCCTACAAAATCACTATTAACTATTTACATTTTACAGATGGTGACACTGAGGCTCAACATAGCTTAATCATTCAGGCCAAGTGCCCCAGCCTGTAATGTGGAAAGGAGTGTGTCCCGTCATCCGTGGTGTGATGCTTTAGCTCCTGGAGAGCGTGCATGCAGTGTTACAGGACAGGCTGTTCTTCAACGTGCCTAGATTTGCATCCCTCCGCTGCCGCTTGCCAGGGGTATGAACTTGGGTTAAATCCACTTCTAATCTTGGCTTTCCCACCAAAAACAGAGAAACGATACTTGATTCATAAACTTCAGTTAAGGATTATATGAGCTACTTCAGGTAAAACAGCACAGTGATAGGAATATGCTATGGAGCACACACAGCCTACATTTTAGCTATTAATTAGCAGTGCCGTTGTTATTGTTAGTATTGCCATCTGAATTCCTTGGGCTATACTTTACCTGACAAATTACAGTGCTTAATATCAGTACTCAAGTCATGTAGCAAATTACTTTAACAAATTCCCCTTATCTGTGAGGAACATATTCCAAGTGTATGCCTGAAACCACAGATAGTATCAAACTTCCTCTCTGTGTGTGTGTGTGTGTGTGTGTGTGTGTGTAGATAGATACTACATATATGTATATATATATATGTGCAATTTGTGTTTTTCCTATATATTACATACTTATGATAAAGTTTAATTCACAAATTAGGCACAGTAAAAGACTAACAACAACAATAATAAAATAGAACAAATTATAAAGATCCCCTGCAGTAGAAGTTATGTAAACATGATCTCTCACTAGCTCAAAATATCCTACTATATAAACCTAATGCCTCTTCCATCTTAACTAAACACTTATCACTCGCTGTGGACCTAGCTTTTGCAGTTTAAAGTTCATCAGCAAAATCAGCTTACATTTTTTTTTCCTTCTTCCCAGTTTCAGAGATTGAAGATTCGTCTTTACCCCAGATCTTAGCAACCTCAGCATACTTTTTTTTTTCTTTCCTTGTTGAGAGGTTTCACTCTTTCACTTAAAGGAAGCACTTTATAGCTTTTCTTTGGCGTATCAGAATTGCCAGCGTCACTACTCTTACACTTCGGGGGCGTTATGCAGTAAAATAACACATGCCCTGCTACACTGGGAAAGTCTATCTGATGATGGGCATGGTGACGAGGGGACTTAACGAGGGATGTACCGGACTAAAGGATGTCCCTCTGGAGATGGAGCAGGGTCAGCCTGGGAGATCATCACACTACACAGAACAACATGCAATTTAAAACTTATGAATTCTTCTGAAATTTTCCATTTAATATTTTCAGACCGAGATTGATGGTGGGTAACTAAAACTGAGGACAAAAGGAGGCTACTGTGGACGTCTTTTACATTAAGTTCTCCTGAGCCAGCTTGAATGGAAGTTCCAGCAAGTCTCACTAAGTTTAATGGAAGCAACTGCCAGGCTTGGTGTTTCCACATTAACAGCATCCATAGATCCAGACAAGATGTGCATATCACTCACCTAGACTTGGCAGACAGCTCTTACTTAGGAAACCCTGTCCTCTGTCGCAGGCATTGTCCCAACCTCATTTTTCTGACCTGTTGCTAATATCTCCCTCAGACAGATCACATCTTATCAATCCCCTAATTTTAAAATTAATATTTCCCCATGCCTAAAAATGAATCAATGCCAAATTCCATATCTTGTCATTTAAAGTTTCAAAAAATATTGCTAATCTAACTTTCTAATTTTTGTCTCACTGCTACAGTCATCCACTCTATAAATCCATGACTAACTCCTGTGTGAAAGTGGTGGAACCTCCCCCGTGGTCCTTTTCTGAAGCTGTCTTTCTCTCAATGCCTTCACTTACCTTCCTCCTTGTCTACCTAAGCCCTCATCATCCTCCCTTTAAGATTCAAATGAAATTTAAAGTCTTCCAAAAGCTTCTCTAGTCCTCCTTCCCAGCTGTAATTAATGAAGACAGCAGAGAAAGGACACAGCGTGTGGAGTTTAAGTCCCGTTCCAGCTCAGCACAAGCGCAGACATTAACTGAACACAATGGGGTTGCTCCAGGCTACAGAGTATTGCAAACTAGCAAATAATCTCTGTTGCTTTCCCAACTCCTTCCAGGTATTTCCCATGGTGTAAAGTGTAAAATAAGCCAGACTTACATTAGACCCAAGAATTGCAAAGCATTATACTTGATTGAAGAAGAACATTTGATGACACGTGTTTCGTTTTATAATATAGGAAGATATAAGCCATGCCACAAAAGCATTGGGCTAATTATTTTTGATACAATATGACACACATCTCCGAAGTCCAGGACTGAATGCAATTCTGTCCTGCGAAATTCTGAGAAAGACATTCCAACTGGCATACATAGATCTCTCCAATAAAATAATGCCACTGTGCGGCATTTGCTGTCTGCATCATTCATATCACACTGATCATGATCTTTTCAAACTGCAGTTGTTCTGCTCACGCCTCATCTTATGCACGTGATTTTCCATTCCTGGAAGTCAAGGCCCACATCTGACTTATTGCCATCAAGCATCACAGAGCCCATTACAAAGGCCTGCATGTGTTAGTCACACAGGTAATGTGTTTTGAATGACAGGCGCAAGTTGAAAGAATGTATGATGGGCTTTGGAGCCAGCCTATCTTGGGTTTGGTTTGCCTGTTATCTCTGCTGGTAAACAACTGTGTAACCCTGTAATACCCACTTTATAGAATTCTTGTGAATAAGTAGGATGAGATTCGTTAATACAATTTTAGTATCCTCCACACAGTAGGTGAACCAATATAAATTGTGCTCAGTCATGACCAACTCTTGGGACCCCATGGATTGCAGCCCACTAGACTCCTCTGTTCATGGAATTTTCCAGGCAAGAATACTGTAGCGGGTTGCGCTTTCCTACTCCAGAGGATCTTCCCAACCCAGGGGTCAAACCCGCATCTCTTATGTCTCCTGCATTGGCAGGCAGATTCTTTACCACTAGTGCCACCTGGGAAGCCCTGTATCTTATATACAGGCGGTAAACGGTACACATACCAGTGCTGCTGCTGCTGCTGAGTCGCTTGTCGTGTCCGACTCTGTGCGACCCCATAGACGGCAGCCCACCAGGCTCCGCCGTCCCTGGGATTCTCCAGCAGGAACATTGGAGTGGGTTGCCATTTACCAGTAGTGCATCCCAATTTTTAAATTTTTTGCTATAGTTATTGTGGCCTGTCACCTTCTCGACATGTACTTAAAATATCAAACTTTATTTTTCACTTAAAGTGACATTGTGTTTCACTAAAATGGCTCTTAAAAAAGTTCCCTAAAACCTAAATCTTAAGTATGGTGAAGCAAAGAACAGGGAAAGAAAAGAGAGAAACAATATCTTTACAGGAGAAGGAAGAGAGAGAGATAAAATCCTTATTATAGAAAAGAGAATCACCTTAATATTTATATCAAGGTTACAATTTCTTATATGTAACCCCTTAATTTTATAAACTATTTGAAATCATTAACCCCAAGCCCAGTAATAGTGTGGGAATTTAACATTAAAAAACCAAGCAGTCTACTTTCCTAGCAATAAAGATTATTAAGGTTCTTATTTAAAGTCTGTAATGCTTTACACTATCTCATTTGAAAAAAAAATAAATCTATTAGTAGAAAGGACAATCTAGACTTTATATTAGGAATATGGTATCCTATTTATAATTCATCTTCCCAGATCAACGTACCTTTATATCAGTATCTCTTTCCAATAGCTTTATTGTAATTATATGTGACAACACTTGTAACGTATCGTTGACTTTTCCATCCACTGTCTTCTGAAACACCTTCCTTTCAATTTTTAAATTTCCCAGTCTTCAAAACAGCATCATGCTTTGTCAGGAAAAGGTTTGGGCTTTTCTAGGGCAGAACTAGAAAAGAAGGAGAAATACAACAGGGATTTCCCTGGCTGTCCAGTGGTTAAGACTTCACGCTTCCAATGTAAAGAGCAAGGTTTCAAGCCCTGGTTGGGGAACTATGATCCTTTATGCTGCACGGCTCTGGCCAAAAAATAAAAAAAAATAAATAAAATTTTAACATAAATAAATAAATTTAAAAAATACGAACCATTAAAAAACACTTCAGCTTCAAAAGTAGTAAACACAATTTAAACTGAACAGCTAAAAAGTGAGTGATTCCAGTGTTAATTAATAGGATAGCCAGACATGTCTTGCAGAATTCCAAGACATTCTCTGCAAGGCTGGATATTTAATTTCCAGGGCCCAGTGTAAATAAAAATGCAAGGTCTCTGGTTCATAAATAATTTAGAATTTCAAGATGGCAACAACAGAGCATTAAATCAGACAAAGTTTCAGAAACACGAAGCCAGCTCTGGTTTTCTGATTCCACCATCCAAACCATATCCTGTGGGCTTAATGTCTCCAAGGAAAAGGATTTTTAACGATAGAGTTTCGGATCTTTGCTTTAAATATCCGTAATTTTGTTAGTGATTCTATCTGCATCCTTAAGTTGGGAGAAGCAGGACTTGGCAAAATGGTAGGCTGAGAAGAATTGGACTGGCTCCTACCAGCCAGAAAAAAAATAAAAAAAACAAGCTTCTGAAGTAATGACATTTACTTGAGCTTTGATGGAACAGTCCCTTAAACAAGTTTTTTTTTCTTCTGGGAAAAACAAAGTTAAAAGAAGAAAACAAAACAGAAAACACTCCGAGAAAAGAAAAAGGCAACTCTTCTTTAACAAGAAAGATCCACCACTTTAGACTCTGCACAACAGAACAGATGCTCATGCCTGCCTCAGCTGGCCTGTGCACCAGATCCGCAAGAAGATTTTTTTGCACAAACTCATGGCCGCTTGACAGCCATCACATCTGATGAGACAGGCTTTAAGGATGCGATGGGTTATTACATAAGTATTATCTTTAATGCACAGTAGTGCTGTATTTTGAGTGGAGCCATCCAGGTTGATAGAATATGGTGCCAATACCGTACATTCTGTGTATTGTATTTATTCATTTATTTTATAGAATACATTCCTTGGGTTGCTTTTGCTGTGACATCTAGAAGCTCTTACAAAATTTAAGGGACACATGTATTATCAATAGCTGCCCACAACTATTGGCACTAAAACTCTAGTTACTGCTATACCACGGGACTTTTTTTAAAAAAAAAAACTAGATTTATCAGAAGTTGGGTTAGTTACTGAATCATTTCCTCCTGGCCTCTAGCTCCCAATGTATCCCAGAAGTTGAGAGCCCAGCCAGCCCAAAAAGTCCAAAGGAGCCATTAGGGCATAAATCTTAATACAGAAAGCGTTACTAAAGTCAATAGAATTCAGCAGGTGATATCATATATCAAAGAATGCAGAAAACAGGGAAGAAGTAGCGGTCACCCTCTGTGACTTTACGCCATAGCTCATTCACCAGTCACTCAAGCTAGTCTTGGAGCCAGAAAATGTTCTTGCCTTATTCCTGGAGTGACCATATATTATAGGTTTTCTGGGACAGTCTCAATTTCAAATATTCTGTCCTGTTGTCCCCATAAGTGCATTTGGTCTTGTCAAAGCCCGTGTCCTGATTTTTTTCTGGTGGAGAAAATATGTTCTCTATGATTGCTTCTCATCATATCCATAGTGGGATTGGGCTGCGGAAACTTATGAGAGTTTTTTTTTAACTCGGCTAGACCTCAAAACTTCTTATCTGAAAAATATTGGGAAAATGAAGGGACTTTCTAGGGCCCATTATATCCCATTTCTAAAGCACTAGAACAGATTTTAAAGAATATCTTATTCGGAACCACAGTATGTAATATCAATGGAAGTGGAGATGATCTGGTTGAAGTGGGTGACTCACCCGGCCGCACACCTGAGAAGTGTCCTCTAAAGCTTTGCCTTTGGAACCTCAGCCTCTGAAGCATGCAGCTTGAAAATCCTTGGACTGATGGTCTCTAAATCCCCTTCTAACTCTAATGAAGGCAGCAGAACCCTGAAAGTATACTGCGCTCAAAGGTGGTGGGTAGTTGGGCAGAAGAGAAGCTAAAGGGAATATGAAGGTGAACCAGCAAAGCTTTTGTGCATATTTACAGATGATCACAGATGTAACTGTAACTGGTCTGTCGCCCAGTGCACAGGTCACTAGAGAAGTGATTTGTGATTTTCCTGGAGGCAAAATGGAAGTCTTTGTGCAGACTAATGGAAAGTTGTTTTTATTTGGGCATGAGAAGACTTTAATTCTGGGCTTGGTTCTGCCACAAACTGGTTTGGCAAGTCATTTGATCTTCTTTTGGAGAAGACATGGCAACTCACTTCAGTATTCTTGCCTGGAGAATTCCATGGAGAGAGGAGCCTGGCAGGCTACAAGTCCATGCAACTGCAAAACGTAGGGCATGACTGGGTGACTATCACTCACTCACTTGATCTTCTTTGGAGGTCGATTTCTAAAACTGTAAAACTGTTCATTTGTAACACGTGATCAGAAACAACTCTTCCATCTTCAGTAAATTCAATGATTACACAAAGAAATGTAAAAAAAAATGTATTAGAAATTCACCCCATCTCTAAATCTAAGGAGGGAGAATTAACGGTATGTATATATCCTTTTTCTCACCCCACTCTAACTCATAGCTCGATTCTATTATGTTGTACATTCTGGCTGCCCTTGCCTGAGGTTCAAGAGATATAAACAGCAATTTCATAAGGAAGAAAAGGCAATTCTCTCGTATGTGGTAGAAAGGCAAAGAGAAAAGAGTACAGGGTTTGGAGCCAGATGAACTTGGTCTCCCATTTATTTCTGAGACACCCTTGGAAGAGGGCTGATGATTTCTAAGGATTCTTCCTAATTGAAGTGTTCACATCTAAAGAGAAAAATAATTTAGCAATAGAAAGGCAAGCTTCAAAACAGATTCAGGATCATTACTTTGTTCACACATTAGTGGGAAAACCTTAGATATTCCAGCTTTGTCACCTGCCATATTGTTACTTTCTATAGTCAACGGTGGGCTTCCCTGGTGGCTCAGCGGTAAAGAATCCTCCTGCCAATTCAGGAGACACAGGTTTGATCCTTGGGTCCAGAAGATCCCTTGGAGGAGGAAATGGCAACCCACTCCAGTATTGTTGCTTGGAAAATCCCATGGACAGATGAGTTCGGCAGGCTGTAGTCCACGGGGTCAAAAAGAGTCAGACACAATTGAGTGATTAGACGACAAAAACAACATAGTCAATGGCAGCTGACACTGGACCATTAGCACATCTAAGACCCAGGCAGAATTCATCCCAATTCCCTAGCCTTGGATTTCCTCCTTCTAATCCCTATTCTTTTCGGTTTTATCAAGTGGAAACACTTTTGCCAAATATTATTAAATAATAGACACTGGTGTTTTCAACAAACTGAATCCTCAGGCAATTCCTGTTCTCACTAATGAATGGCAGAATCTAAAAAACAAGCGTGGAAACTCAGAAGCTTGACATGTGACTGAAAGATATTTTCCCTCAAGGCCATCTGCTAACACGATGTGCTTTAGGATCATTCACAAAACCCATTGTGCTTAAGTGTGAAGGTTTATGCATGGAACACACAGGGTTTATAGAAGAGTGGTGGTTTTAAAAAGGTCCCTCCAAATATCCATGGACCCCCGTGACTTCTTAGCACATCTATGTGGTTGCACAACTAGAGGCGACCTGAAATAGAGTCTCAAACACCAATGTGTGTCTCGATCACTTGGGGAACATTGATAAAGCAGAGAATAGGACTTGGTAGGTCTGGGGATGGATCAAGATGATGTGTTTCTAACAAGTTCTTGGATGTTCCTGATGTGGTTGCTCTATAAACCACTCTTTGAGGAGCAAAGTCCCAAGAGTCTGCTGATCCTGTTTCAGAGGAGATGCAGCTAACTACTAGTTTTATAAATTATTTTGACAAGTGAACTCCATAGCCAGACTCTCTAGGTTCAAATCCAAGCTCTTTCTCTTGCCATCAGTGTGAAAGTATTAGCTGCTCAGTAGTGTCCAACTCTTTGTGACCCCATGGACTGTATCCCACCAGTCTCTTCTGTCTATGGGATTCTCCAGGCTAGAATACTGGAGTGGGCAGCCATTCCCTCCTCTAGGGGATCTTCCTGACCCAGGCACTGAACCTGGATTTCCCACATTACAGGCAGATTCTTTACCATCTGAGCCACCAGGATTTTGACATGTGGACTCTATAGCTAGACTCTCTAGGTTCCAATCCAAGACCTTCCTCTTACCATCAGTATGACCTTGGGCAAACTGTCCCCTTCTCTGTCTCCTAGTTTCTTCATGTTGTCGTAAGGAACTTAGAGTTTATGTGTGTACAATGATGTGCAGAGCTCTGCCTGACACACGGGGACACACTCCGTCAATGTTAGTCATTATTGTTCCAAGGGTAGACAGTTTAAACCTCCACTGAACTAGTGGGAGATATCATGATATGTCTGAAAACCAGGACTGAGGAATACATGCTTATTGATGCTTCTTTATTCAGGAAATGACTTAAAGCAGCTGGTTGTTAATTGCTTTCCTCAAGTATCCATATCTGTAACGGCTGACATGAATACCAATATACAAGCACAGACTTGAAAATAACTAGAAATATGTGTTATCTCAAAAGATGAGTGCATGTCCGGCAAAGCATAAACTGCTAATACTATTAACTGGCTAATCTGTTTTTAAGATTACTTATTTTTGTTTTATTTTTCGTTGTGCTGAGTCTTCATCGCTGCTTGTGGGCTTTCTCTAGTTGCGGCAAGTGGGGGCTACTCTTCGCTGCGGTGGGTGGGCTTCTCATTGCAGTGGCTTCTCTTGTGGAGCACAGGCTCTAGGCACAAGGGCTTCAGTAGTTGTGGCTCCTGGGCTTTTTGCTCTGCGGCTGTTGGAATCTTCCTGGACCAGGGATCGAACCTATGTCCCCTGCATTGGTGGGCAGATTCTTACTCACTGCACCACTAGGGAAGTCTGTTAACTGGCTAATCCTAACACCATTTAATTGATGGTAGTGATTGAAATATGAACTGAACTGTATTTAGTGAGTTTTCTGAAATTTTGAATTCTTTGGATTTCAGTTAGGGTTAGGGTTTGAGATTGATTTTGGTTTCAGTCAAAAGAGAAACAGATTCTGTGGACATATGGGTTTGTTTTCTGTTACAGTCACTTACTTTTCTTACTATTAAGATCAAATGAGGAATGTTGTGTCCAGTTACATATTAATTCTGAACCCCTATGGGGTAAAATCGTGGACAATAAAGCCAAAGGACTTGGAGAAGTGAGGATGTGGATGGCAGAATCTAGGTTGACTGTGAGAAGTTTTGTCTATGGATGGGATTTCTATCTAAGCAAAATGTTAGGAATGTGGTTTCCCTGAACAAATATATAATTTGTTTGAGGTGGCAGGACCCGGAGGCGAAAGCGTACCTCTAGGAAGCACAAAATCCTTTTACCAATCCTCAACACTGATCTGAGACATGGTTACTTTTAAAACATTTCATCTCTCCTGTTCCCCGTGTGCAAAGCAAGGATTAAAGACCCTCATCTCACCTCAGCAAAGCTCTGGCACAAAGTAATTATGGTTTAAACGGTTGCAAAGGACTATCACCGAGAAACGCATACGACAAGGGGATGTTTACACACACCCATGCCCCGGTTGGATCACAGGCAAATGCCAGAGAAAATTGATGACAAATACCACAAGGCAAAGTGTTTATTCTAGGACTGAAGGAGACATGGTATCCTGCAGGAAGAGTCCAGGTAGTTTAGCAGTAGGAATGGTGATTTAAAAAGAAATGGTTGTTTAAGGACTTTGCTGTTAAGCAGTCCAGCAGTTAAGACTCCACATTCCAAAGCAGGGGACGTGGTTTCGATCCCTGGCCAGGGAATTAAGATCCCTCCTGCCTGGAGGCCAAAATACCAAAACATACAACCAAAGCAATATTGTAACAAAATCAGTAAAGACTTTAAAAAACTGGCCCACATTCAACTAATTAATTAAAAAGAAAGAAAGAAATGGCGGACATGGTGTGTAGAGTCTATGAGGGGGCTATCAGGGTATGTCCATCTGAAATGGTAGAATGAAGTGCAGTTGGCAGACATTGTTCATTTGTTTATTTTCTCAGCAAATTTCATTGAAAAGCAGCAATGAACCAAGCAGTGCACGCAGGCCAGAAACACCAAATCAAACGAGACAGTTATTGCCCTTCATTTCCAGAAGCACGTGGTCCAGGGTGGAGACAGACATGTAAAATGATGATCACAGTTGGGTGTCACAGGTGCTGTGGTGAAATCACACACAAAGGGGCTGTAAGATCAAAGCAGAAATGCACCAGTTTACATGAGACTCCACGTTGGGCGCAAAATTTCTGGATGTGGTGCCTGCATGAATTTGGAGGATACATCAGAGGTTGCCTCATTGAATGAGTTCAGGGTGTGAAAAAACTCTCAGCCAGCCAAGTTCAGTAACTGAGGTTACAGCTCCCGATGCTAATATGTTTATTCGAGTTCTCGCTCTGCTAAAGGAGGTTAGGATTTTAACAGAAACCTCTCCATATAAGAGATGGAGGAAAATAACCAGGACTTGAAGGGTTCAAAGACCTGTCTTCAGCTTGGAAATTTTGCAAAGACCTTTTGGGTTCCTGTACCTTCAGTCAGAGAGGCTCCAGATTTTTTTTTCTGTTTTGCGAGTTGGTCATGCCCATGACAGTCTGATTCAAAACAGTATTCTGTGGCTAAAGGGAGTCTAAGAAACGTGACATAATGCTCAGGAAAACTCTGCCTTAATAGAGAGATAAGCCATCTGTTTTAATGTAAGTTTTCTTTTTCTCAACATGTGTCCAGGTCAGAGTCCTCAGGACTCTCCTTGATGTCCCAGGTATCCGAGCCCTCTACTTTGACTAACTTCACAGGTGGACGTCACAGTCTCGTTCCATCAAAAAGCAGTTCTGTGACCCATGTTTCTGCTTTTCCTCACCCCTTAGTGATCCATTATGGTGTTCTGAATGACAACAACTTCACAGTTTGGTCTCCCAGGTGAACACCTGTGTCCTCTTTAGCTGAGAGTAGAAGTTTCACCTCAAAAAAGTGAAGGGCATTTGCAGCACCTCGAGATTTTGTGGGGAAGGTGGTCTGAAAATTCATGGGTCCTCAGCCTCTGGGATCTAACGGCTGATGATCTGAGGAGTAGATGATGTGATAATAATAGAAATAAAATGCACAATGAGTGTAATGTGCTTGAATCACCCCCAAACCGTCTTCTCTGCCCCGTCCATGGAAACATCAGTTCAGTTCGGTTCAGTCACTCAGTCACGTCAATTCCTTGTGACCCCATGGACAGCAGCACGCCAGACTTCCCTGTCCACCATCAACTCCTGGAGCTTGCTCAAACTCATGTCCATCGAGTTGGTGATGCCATCCAACCATCTCATCCTCTGTCATCCCCTTCTTTTTCTGCCTTCAGTCTTTCCCAGCATCAGGGTCTTTTCCGATGAGTTGGCTCTTCACAACAAGTGGCCAAAGTACTGGAGCTTCAGCTTCAGCATCAGTCCTTCCAATGAATATTCGGGACATGGAAACATGCTCTTCTTCAAAACCGGTCCCTGGTGCCAAAAAGGCTGGGAAAAGCTGGTCTAAATAATACCTTTAAAGCAACCACCTCCTCTGTCTTCACAGGTGGGTTCTGGGCATGCTCCCAGGATAGAGGTGAGCTGAGGCATCTTACTATAGCAAGTGCAGGAAAGATTCAAGATGAGGAACCCCTGGTTCCTGTAGCTGCTGATGGTTCCCGGAAGTCCTGAATATCTGTCTGATCAGTAACTCACGCCATTAAGCAAGAGGAAGCTTCAGAGGTGGGAGGAGAAGAAGGAAGAGAAAAAACAAAAGGGCAGGTCAAGAGAGGTGCTGACAAAGAGACATTCAGAGGAGTTCAGAAGTGGTCTCAGTACTGAGAAAGGAAAGAACAGAAAATGTAAGCATATATCGGGTTGGCCAAAAAGCTCCTTCTAGCTTTCCCATTAGATGTTACAGAAAAATCCAAACAAACATTGTATATACTGTAACATTAATCTCTCCACCACCAGACCTCCCAAAACGGGAAGTGTTAGAGGAATCTCGAGACACACAGAGAGAAGTAAAGAGAGAGAAAGAGAGGGAATAACTTCCCCCAGCAAATTGCTTTACTTAACAGTTTAGGTCAGTTTCAACTAGGTCACAAGGATGTGTGTATCTTCAGAATAAAGTCCTTAATCGGCTGATGGATATGAAAAAATAAATTACTGAGGCAAAATGTAATAAACGTTAAAGGGAAAATGATGAGGGTAATATAACTACATTGATTTAACTAGGATGATATAGAGGAATTGTCTGTTTTATAGGTTTCTAGATGTCTATTAGTGGCTCTGTATTAAGGAATAGGGCTGTTCTCTTGATATACTTAAGAGCTGTCAGTAATTCCTATTTCACAGTCCGCTGCTTCAATTCAGAAAGTGTGTTCCAGCCCTTGGTGACCCCATCCCAGAGGCACTGGAGGGTGACCAGCTGCCAAAGCTTTGCATTCAGGCAGCGACCGGGAAGCAGCTGTATTATTCAAAATTGGGCTGCCTTTCAGAGGAGCCAATCACTTCAGCCACCTCCCCTCTGCCCAGCTACCTTGCGAGACTGCAGTGTCGTTTGTTTTAATCACTCCTGGCACTGGGCTCATTATGTCCTGATCTTCTCTAGAGAGAGTAGCCTCCTTGGTGGGTGGAAATGGTAATTGAGGACACTTACGCAGCCGGCATCATGCCAGTCCCTGGAGGCATATGTCCCCCAGAGGCAGGGCACCTTCTCAGGATAAAGCAAGAGGCGTGAGCTTCAGGCAGTTCGTTACTTTTCACCATGATAATGTCACTGGCCTGTAAAAAGGACCCTATAGTTCCCCCATGGCCCACTGAATTAAGCCCAATCTGTTATCAGAAGAGGAAGAAAATGCATCATTTCTGGTCCCTCTCTGGGCACCCCACACTGCGTTGGACACTTTCTTGTATTAACACATTTAGTACCCACGTCAATGCTTCCCAAATAAGAGGGCAGCTCTGCCTCTCCCTGTCAGAGACCCAGCCAAACGCTATGTTTCGCTCCTCACAAGAGTCTTTTTAATGATATGTTTTCTTATTTATTCCAGTTAGTGTGGCTGCTTTCCAAGTGTCAGGATAAAGATAAAGTGCTGGAAGGATCTTGACTGTGCGCTGCAGCCTCAGGCTGTGTGTTCTTGGCCCAGGAGTACACCCTCTCTGGGCTCCAGTGACATTCACCACAAAGGTGAGAATATTGGACTGAGACAGTGGTTCTCTATCAGGAGCAATTTTGCTCTCCAGGTCTGGAAATATTTTTGACTCTCAGGAATGGTGGGAATGGGGACTTCCCTAGGGGGCTCAGGGGTAAAGAATCCACTTGACAATACAGGAGACTTGGATTTGATCTCTGGGTCAGGAAGGTCCCTTGGGGATGGAAATGGCAAACCACATGCAAGTATTCTTGCACGGGAAATCCCATGGACAGAGAAGCCTGGCGGGCTATCATCCATAGGGTCACAGAGTCAGAGTCAGTCTCGGCTTAGCAACTGAGCACACACACGGGCACTGGTGAGGAGTGAGTGCTAGTGGCGGACAGAAGCCAGGGATGCTACAAAACAAGCTGCAATGAGCAAGACAACCCCCCACAATCATGATTTTTTCAGCCCAGAATGTCAGCAGTGCTGAGGTTGAGAAATCTAAACCAGAGGTATCATAAATGGCTTTTCAGTCCTCCCTAACCTCTACCATCTGCTGCTTTCTCTGTTGCCCATGGTCTTGCCCACCTGAATTATGTTCTGTCCCTACTTCATCCCCAAACATGCGACCCTGTCCCATCTCCCTAAATTTGCTCATGCTGTTCAGTTCAGTCCAGTCACTCAGTCGTGTCAGACACCTTTCGACCCCATGGACAGCAGGACGCCAGGCTTTCCTGTCCATCACCAACTCCTGGAGCTTATTAAAACTAATGTCCATCAAGTCAGTGATGCCATCCAACCATCTCATCCTCTGCCATCCCCTTCTCCTGTCTTCAATCTTTCCCAGCATTAGGGTCTTTTCCAATGAGTAGGCTTTTCACAACAAGTGGCCAAAGTACCGGAGTTTCAGTTTCAGCATCAGTCCTTCCAATGAATATTTAGGACTGATTTCCTTTAGGATGGACTGATTAGATCTTGCTGTTCTGTAGACCTCAAATGCCATCCTTCCTCATCTCCACTGCTGAGATACCTGGGCATCCTCCAAACCCTTTCTCCAGTGCGAGGGAGCTCTTCCTTCCTAACATCAAAGATACTGAAACACTTTTGGATCTTTGACCTCTAATAAGTTAGTTTTCCAACTTTTAATCTGTTGTTGAAGGTCTTCGTTTAATATTAATGGTGGCTATCATTTATTAAATGCCTATTATCTGTATGGTGCTATAATTTTTTTGAAATTTATTTTTTAAAGTCTATCATTTCATTTTCTTCCAGCCCTAAATAAGATGAATAGCCTCCCTATCCTCCCCACGGCGTGGATGAAGAGCTGAAGCTCAGACATGTTATGTAATTAGTTTGAGGCCATCTTTGAGTCCTTGGACACATTGTTTAATATTTGGTGCCATAACGTGGCCAATCGTGGATTCAAATCCAGATATGCCTGACATGACTTGGAAGGTAAAGAATCTGCCTGGCGTGCAGGAGACTCAGGTTTGATCCCCTGGAGAATGGAATGGCAACCCACTCCAGTATTCTTGCCTGGGGAATTCCACAGACAGAGGAGCCTGGCGGGCTAAAGTCCATGAGATTGTAAAGAGTTGGACTCGACTGAGTGACTAACACACACACACATGTACACACAAACCTAGGAAAGTTCTTCCCACTATGTAGCAAAGACTCTTACTATTTTTTCAAGGGATGTGGCCACTCTAAACTGCTCAAAATAAGTAAGCATATAAAGCTGTTGCTAGGGGCAACTTAGTAAACCTTATTAGATGAGTAATCTCAGTATCCTATGCATATCAATCTGGTAGCTGCAAACCTGAGAGGTGGATTTGGGGGTTGAGAAAAAGACTATATGCAAGCTTTTTCCTGAAGGGAGAAGTCAGAAAATTCTTCTGTGATTACAGAAAACTAACTATAGGTGTTGCCAAGCAGCTTTTAACAGAAAAAAAAACCAAAAAGAAACAAACACATAGCTGTTGACGGAGAACTCTATGTATATCACTCATCTATGGCTGCATGAATAATTACCTCAAAAATTTTGCATCATTTCTGAGCATTGGGAATTTGGAAGCAGCTTTGAAGAGCCGTTCTTCATCTCCCGGGAGGCTGTAGTCACCTGGTATGCTTGACGAGGCTGCAGGATTTGTTAGTAAGGTCACCTGGAACAGGAAGCCTCGTTCTTTGCCACGTGGGTCTTTTCAGGAGGCTGCGCCATTGCCCCCATTACTCCAGAGTGAGTGATCCAGAGAGGGCAAGGCGGAAGCCAGGAGAACTGGCCTGACTCTCCTTGAAAGTCCCGCAGCATCATCTCCATACTATCCAGGCTGAAAAGGCCAGCCCTGTTCCGTGTGGGAGGGGAATGCCCGGGGCATAAATCCCAGGAGGCAAGGGTTATTGTGGCTACATTATTTCACAATTATTTAAAAACCAAAAACTTTCACAGAGAACTTGCCCTGGGCTTCCATCTCTACTCCTGGGCTGGAGGGCACACTGCCATCTGAGACTTTGCTGCCAGGCCCAGTTCAGTCTGGGATAGTTGGGAGTCAGAGTAAGATTCCAAGTGAGATTCAAAGATTACACTCTGCATCAGTGCTGGAATATAGGGGTATAGTTTCAGGGAAATGAAGAATTGCATCATGAAAAAGGTCCCGGCGAGGCGGAGGGTGGAGGAAAGGTCTCTCAGATCAGTTCAGTTCAGTCGCTCAGTCGTTTCCGACTCTTTGCGACCCCATGAATCGCAGCACGCCAGGCCTCCCTGTCCATCACCAACTCCCAGAGTTCACTCAGACTCACGTCCATCGAGTCAGTGATGCCATCCAGCCATCTCATCCTCTGTCGTCCCCTTCTCCTCTTGCCCCCAATCCCTCCCAGCATCAGAGTCTTTTCCAATGAGTCAACTCTTCGCATGAGGTGAAAGGTCTCTAGAGTCCTCAAAATGAATGAGCTAAGCAAGCAAAGAGATTACACACAGGGAAAAAAATGGGGACCACCAGCAAAAGACTAAAAAATTTTGCGTTATTATTTTCCTTTTTTTTCCTTCTAGGGACATCTAAGAGTATTTTGTGATTTGTGCCTTTGATAGAGAAAGCACTTTAAAACGGGCTTCCCTGATGACTCAGTGGTAAAGATTCCATTGGTAATGCAGGAGATATGAGTTAGATTCCTGGGTCGGGAAGATACATTTGAAGAGGGCATGGCAATCCACTCCAGATTTCTTGCCTGGAGAATCCCATGGACAGAGGAGCCTGGTGGGCTACAGTCCATATGGTCACAGAGAGTCAGACACGACTGAATTGACTGAACATGCATGCAGGCACAGGCTTTAAAACAGACAAAAGCTAGAGGGAAGCTTGCAACTTCTCCAAAACAGAAAGCAGTAGGATGACAGCCTAAGAAGTCAGAATGGGGAGACCAACACTAGCAGGGAGCTAGTGGCTCCATTGAAAAAAGGACGGGGGAGAGATTCTCATTCTTTGGAAGACTTAATATATTTTGTGGGGACCCATGAAAGTTGGAAACCTGAAGCCAAAAGTATTTGAATCATTTTCACGTAGCCTCCATGTAAAGGAGATAGTGTATGTGTGACATGACCAACGCCACCAGCAATTTCTCATTGATAGACAGCCAATGCAATGGAGTACCAGTATAATATTTAACACATGTATTGTATAGTATATTCCCTTAGGTTTCTTAGTATAACTTAGTATAACTTGAATACACTTGTATTCAAAGTGTAGTTCCCCCATTTCAAATGTTCCAAGGATCTTTATTAAGGGTAATATTTTACTTGTAACATCCCATGAAACATATTATCATGGGGAGATCAGCGAGTCAATGAATCCAAATAAAAGTTTTATGATTAGATACCCTATAAGATAAACAACTAATAGCCTTCAGAATAATAAAATTATTAGTAATAATAGTCATCAGAATAATAAAATTCAAACAGACAGAGAGTAGCCTCATCAATATTTGTGGCTTTATAGACATAATGTCTGAGATAAATATGATTCCATCACTTACTAACTCTGTAACTTATTCATATAATTTCACAAGAGTTGACTCATTGGGAAAAGACTCTGATGCTGGGAGGGATTGGGGGCAGGAGGAGAAGGGGATGACAGAGGATGAGATGGCTGGATGGCATCACCGACTCGATGGACGTGAGTCTGAGTGAACTCCAGGAGTTGGTGATGGACAGGGAGGCCTGGTGTGCTGCGATTCGTGGGGTCGCAAAGAGTCAGACACAACTGACCAACTGAACTGAACTGACTGAACTGTGCCATGGTTTCTTTATCCAAATATATTAATGGTGCCTACCTCACAGGGCTACTGAGATCTTTGAATGAGCTACTATCTGGAAAGTGCTTTGACAGATGCCAGCAAGTACCATGTTAGTTATCCCTGGCTCAGTGTGTAGGACACGTCGCTTTTATCATTTAGTTGCTATGTCTTGTCCAGCTGTTTGTGACCCCATGGACCGTAGCCCACCAGGCTCCTCTGTCCACACAGTATTGTCTATCTTGACATTTTTGTTTCACTTTTAACAAAATACTTAAATAATTTGCAGAAATGGACATTTTAACATAAATAAGTGTTGGACTAGAGCAGCTAACTATCTTATACATCAGGAAAAACATGCATGCCGTTTGGACCACATTGAAGTTGCAAGCTATCGCTCCCTGGTGGCAGCATGGCTAAATTGCAGCTTTCGAAAAGAGGCATCATCTCCTTCAAGGTTGAAACTACAAAAACAATCATGGGGTGACGTGTCTATGTGAATCTAAGTGGCCATTGTCCAAACTCCATAATTCTGTAAGAAACAGAAAAACTAGATACACTATTTTTATGGGCCTCTTTTACAATCTGAAGAGATGGCGATGATTTGGGCTTTTCTAATATTATGATTGTCCTGGCTCTTTTGTGTTTAGATCTATCAGGCTATGCCCACTAGAGAGCCATTATCCTAAGAGCCCATTATCCTAAGTCTTTCCAAAATAAACTAGGCCCATGTACCTTTCAGGAACAGGGTACTTCGTGTCACTTGTAAAAATCAGATGGAAAGCTTTTCTAGGGTCTTTGCAATTTCTTTAGCAGAGTAAGAGTTACAATACAGAAAATGGGAGCTATAATACCACACTTTGCAGAGATTTTCCAGCCAGTCCCAAGCTTCAATATTAATAGATTTTTAATAGATTAATAGGTAGATTAATAGATTTTTCCGCTCCAAGTGTTCTTACTTGAGTGACTGCAAGTTATACTGATGAAAGGAAGTAGCAATCGCTATTCACACATTCTCTCCTAGACAGCTATAGGTCTTCAAGCCATTTTTCTTTCTTTCTCTCTCTCTCTCTTTTTTTTCTTTTAGAGTCTTAGTTGGCATTTACTTCTGTCTTTCTGGAGAGTGAAGTGATACTGAATAAAGATTCAACGAAAGGAAGAGCTCCTGGAGTTTGGAAGATTTCTTCCTCTACTGACCAACTCAGATCAAAACTGTATTCTTGAATGTACTCCCTTACACACTCTCAGGACAGTTTCTAAGCCCTGACCTTTCCCCCTAAGCCATGTAGAGGAATGATCCATTTTTTACTTAATAATATTCAAACAGATAAATCCCAACACCTTCAGGTTCATCTTTGATTATCTAGTTACACTTTTGCTCATCTTACCCATTAGGGCAATGATTTTTAACCAAGATGCACGTCAAGATCACCTGAGACCTTGCAAACCACCCATGCCTAGGTCCCTGTCCTGCACCCCCAAAGACACGCTAAGGAACTCTGAGTTACAGCCCAGGAATACGCATTCTGTAGTCTCTTGGAGCTCCTGACACACAGTCTTACTTCCTCCTTACGGAATAATGATGCCCTGCCTTGCTCTAAGGAAAGAGCCTTATTCCCATGGTTCTGGGGCAGACAGCAGAGCTTGTCCTAGTCACCTACTCCGTCTGTGCTTATTGCTCTTTCTCTTCTTATGAGCAATTGCAAACTCACCTAAGCCTTCTTTTCTTATCCTTTCTTCCAATCCTTCTCTGCTTTCCTCCCCAAATCAAAGTAACAGACAGGTTACAGTTCTCAGGACATGGACAGGATTGGGAATTGGAAACTTGTGTTCTGAAATGAAAGATGTAAATCACATGACCAGTGTAAGGTGTACATGAAAAGATGAAGGGGACGCAGCTCCAGAAACAGAATAACAAGGCTGGAAACGCTTTTAAAAATGATCTGATACAATATTTCCAAGCCACATTATGTCATAGCAATGATTCTCAAACCATGATCTATAGACCCCTGGGGGTGCCTAGGATCTTCTCAGGAGTTCATGAGAGCAAAGCTATTTTCATAAAAGGATCAAGATATTGTTTGGCTTATTCACTGGGTTGACATTTGTACCAATACCAATTGTCAATAGGTCAAAAGCAATGCTTGAACCTTAACAAGCATTGCCCTGCCAGCCCCAAACTGTATGCCGTCGTATTCTTCCCTGTAAGCGGGAGAAAAAAGAGTCAGTTTCACATAAGACTGATTTTAAAGAAGTAGTAAATATTATTAATTTTATCAAATCTTAATCTTTCATTGCAATTCTTTTTAATAACATATTGGACCAAATGAGAAGTATATACAAAGCACTTCAGCTACATAATCAAAGAATGATAGATGTTTTTTGAAGAAGTGTGATTGTGCATTTGTTTGTATTGGGAGCTGAACTAACTGTCTTTTCCATGAAATACCATTTTTTTTCTTGAAAAAATGTTAGACAAATTATGATTGTTCAAACTTAGATATTCTGGCAGACTCCTGTCTTATTTTTTTAAACTTTTTATTTTATATTAGGGTATAACTAGTTAATAATGTTGTGATAGTTTCAAGTGGACAGCAAAGGGACTCAGCCATACACTCGCATGTATCCATTCTCCCTAAATCTCCCCTCCCATCCAGGCTGCCACATGACATTGAGCAGAGTTCCCTGTGATCTCCAGTAGGTCCTTGTTGGTTATCCATTTAAAATATAGCAGTATGTCCATGCCCATCCCAAACTCCCTAACTGTCCCTTCCCCCCTACCCTGGAAACCATGAGTTCATTCTCTAAGTCAGAACTGGCAGAATTTTTTAATTAATAAAGTGAGATTGTCATTTAAAGGAAAACAACTGACAGTGTGTGTTGCCAGTGATAAACTGGAACATTCCAAAGAAAAAAAAAACTTTGGAAAACTTTCACCAGGATCTTGACATATGCCCACTACTAATGAATGTAACTTTTTTGATGTTTTATAATGAAATGTGTCAACATTTGTAAGAACTACGTGAGTCAGCAAACCAGATGTTTTCTAAATGAACAGCTCATGATCTTATTAAATCAGGCATGGGTAAAAAATGTATTCAGAGTGCAAGACAGACCCATGGATTTTAGTGTAATGTTATAAAATATTCATTGATATGGTTTCAGATTCCACATTGCAACTAACCTTTAAGAAACTAACACTTCTTGAATTTTGGTGTTACATCAAAGAAAAATACCCACAATTATACAAAAAGCTGTTAAAATTCTCCTCCCTTTTCCAACTACACATTTTTTGATTTAATGCAAAAGCAGATAGAAAAATCCTGTTGTGTTCTATTAAGTCTGGTATTACAGAGATTTGCAAATATGTAATATAAGACCACGCTTCTCATTATTGTTTTTGCGTCAAAAACATAATCATTGTCATAAAGATCTATGTTTTTATGTGTTGCATTTAATATTATATGTATCAAATTGTATTATTATTTAATTTTAATTCTGATTTACATGTTCTTTTACTGTAGATATAGATTCAGATTAACCACATTAAAAAAAAAAACTCACTATCTGAATATTTTTTATGAATGTAAAGGATCATGAGACTAAAAAGTTTGAGAACCGCCATATCATGTAGTAGAAAATTATCTAAATTATTTACTGGAAATTTTGAATATGAAGAAGAATAAGTCCTGAGAAGGATGGAAAATGAAAGAAATATGCTTCACCTGTTTGTATTGAGGAGTGAAATTCAGGAGAAAGAAACTTGGTGGAGGGTAAAATTTGTCTAGGAAGTTCTTGGACCGTGAACTGGGAAAAAATACTAACATGTATTGATATCCATCTGCAAAGTCTTTCACAACATCTGTACCAAGAAGTGGCAAGTCTGTGAACACTTTCAGTGAGGCAGGGACTGGTGACACTTGTTAACCTCTTCCATCCCTGGCCCTGGAGATGTCTGACTGTTGATAAACCATTTCCTCAAATTTACGACGAATTCATAGCAGTCATCAGTCCTGAATGTCCATTGGAAGGACTGACACTGAAGCTGAAGGTTTAATACTTTGGCCACCTGATGCAAAGAACTGACTCACTGGAAAAGACCCTGATGCTGGGAAAGATTGTAGGCAGGAGGTGAAGGGGACGACAGAGGATGAATGGTTGGATGGCACCCCTGACTCAATAGACACGAGTTTGAGCAAACTCCAGGAGATAGTCTCGGGTCCTGCAGTCCATGGGGTCACAAAGAGTCAGACACAACTGAGCAACTGAACTAACCGACATAGCAGTCTGAGTCTTTTCTCTTGAAACCACACAGAATTTAAAAAAGAACCATTTCTCATATGAGCTTTACAAATATTTAAAAAGCAGCTCCCCCATATTTAGGACATAAATAACTCCAATTTCTGTAACTATCACTGTGGCTTTAGTTGAAACAGTATCTCCAACATAACCTTTATTTTTTCTGTTTTTAAAAGATTTTTTTGAAGTGGACCGTTTTAAAGTCTTTACTGAATTTGTTGCGTCTGTCTTATGTTTTGTTTCTGGTTTTGTTTTTTATTTTTGACCACAAGGTATGTGGGAACTTAACTCCTCAAACAGAAATCAAACGCAAACCCCCTGCATTAGAAGGCGAAGTTTTAATCACTGGACTGCCAGTGAAGTCCCTATTTTTCTTTAAATGTACTCTACTTATTGATGTATCATGTTACTTGACCCCTCCCACAAGAAAAAGGAAAACATGACATTTCACACATGGTGTGGCCACTGTGAAGGAGGGCTGTCATCTCTTCCTGAGAATTCATCAGAATTTTGTGGCAAACAAATGAGCCTTTTTATTCCTATTACACATTGGATATCAGTTATGTCTAAGTTTCATCTTATTGTTATTTGTTTCCAATGTTCCTATGAAACCTTATCCATCATGAATGAGATGAGATTTTGTACCAAATATAGGGACCTTAAGCTTACTATCTATTAAACATTATCTTCTTAGAATTGACATCACAGTATCACTTATTTAAATCTCTTTGGATCCCAGTTTTATCCATTCAACACATCACCTAACTTTGCAATGTGAAACATCTACAGATCCGATGTTTATCCGAGTCTCTGATAAAATATTTAACAGGATAAGATCCTTTAATACTCTGCTAAAACCTTTCTTCTGCTTGAGTTGAGCCAGAGCATACAAAATTCCAGATACACAGTCTACATCATTTCTATATTCACCAAAGAAAATTTCGTGTTTGAAAAATGCAAACACATATGCTCACTGCCTGCTTTCCAGCATTCCTTCTATTCCCCAGATTCCTTGACTATTTCCCATCATGGTGCACACGTCACAAACTCCTTTCCATAAATCTCTCCTTTGCTTAGGATGTATGGAGACACAAACTCTCTTAAAATGATCAGGTCTGCCATTTTCAGCACAGAGATCACTCTTTTTGATTGAAAAGAGAAAATCTGGTAATTAAAAGGGTTTTGGGAAATTCCCTGGGGGTCCAGAGGTTAAGACCCAACGCTTTTAATGCAGGAAGTGTGGGTTCAATCCCTGGTCAAGGAATTAAGGTTCCCCATGCAGCGTGGTGCGGCCAGACAAATACATAAATAAAGTTTACAAAAAAGAAAAAGAAAACAGCCAAGTTATTTTAATAAATAAAAAAATAAAAGAGCTGTGAAGTCCTATCTTTTGTTGTTTAGTTGTTAAGTTGTGTCCAGCTGTTGGTGACTCCACGGACTATAGTCTGCCAGTCTCCTCTGTGCATTTCCTGGAGTGGGTAACCATTTCTTTTTCCAGGGGATCTTCCCGACCCAGGTATCAAGCCCGGATCTCCTACATTGGCACTTTACCGCTGAGCCACCTATCTATGTTGGATATGATAGCATTTAAGTTCCGAGCAGTGGGCCCATTCTGTTTCTATACTTTTTAATATCCAAAAGGATGTTATTAGCCCCAAAATTGTCATTTTGTAATTTAGCCAGTTGAACATTGGGGTATGCCAACTCTGTCATTGCTAATTTTATTTATCTCCTTCAACTGTGCAGAGATCTCCTTCCTTGTGCAGCAATATAGAAAAAGCTAGTGCCTTTTTTTTTTTTTTTTTGCTTTAACAGAATTGTTTGGAATTTTATCTTATGTATCCAGCTCATGTCTATGGTTAACCTAAATGTTTTGATAGTGTCCTTCTTAGAAACTAGAATACTCTACTGACTTAGCCCACTGCTTTGTTCTCTGGGCATTATGAATATTAAGATGGCATAGTCGCTTTCTCCCATCAGTACCTTTTCTCATTTTTCCATTGGTACGTTGTCTCTGGCAAGTTCTTATTGATTTGTGCTATCCACTATCCCCATCATTTCCCAGTTCCTGTATCCTAGAAGAAGTGACCAGCAGTATAAGTGCTCTGGGGTTAGAGCCTTTGATTTTACCTGGTGACATGCTTTGGAAATGTCCACGTGTTGGGAGTCTCTTACTGCTGGCACACCATGTTTCTGCGATGCTTTGAGTTGCTGCTGCTGCTAAGTCCGACTCTGTGCGGCCCCATAGACGGCAGCCCACCCCATAAGAAACATGTCATCCATGGCTTCTGGCTGGCTGGGCAATTTGTAATCTTGTCCTACAAAGATTTCTTTCTATTCCATTCTCCTTTTAGTCTTACTCATATATTCTCATGACTGTGAGATTTCTATCCTCAGTTTCTTGCATTTCCAGGTGTGTGTGTGTGTGTGTGTGTGTGTGTGTGTGACTTCTTTTCATACATAATTATCACCTCTATGCCTATAAACAACCAGTGTTCTGCAATTTTTTTTTTTCTTTTTGCCACGATACTTGCACCTTGCATCCATGTCTACCAGCCTCATGGACATCTGTGAAGTTTGCATTTTATTGCCAGATGCTACAACTTGCAGCCTCCTTATTACTTAACCAAACCCTCTGCATCTAGGTCTCAGCCTCTGAGGCCATGAGCATTACTTTCAAACACCCTTGGTCATGCGAGTTGTTAGCACTATCAGTCTTGTCTTCAGACCCTACGTACTAGGTGTTCTGTTTGGGAATAGCTGTTAGAACTGGCACTTACGGACACATGGGGGGAGAGCAAGAAGGCCTCTTCAGCCCTAAGAGGACTGTTTTCAGACCTAGGGGTCTCTCACCACAGTTGTTGGTTTAGGAAGGTTGTTAGGGCTGTTGCCCATGGCCTTGAGGGGCTGGGGTCTAGCAGGAGGTGGGCCAGCCTGGGAGAGAGTGATCTGTGAGTCATTATTTTCAAATGTTCCTTTAAATACTGAGCTCAGAGCTCAGTAGAAGCAGCACGCCCATGATTTGCTTGGCAGTGTCTGTATTAGAAGAGAATATTCCTCAACGTTGCTTTAACATGGAATTGTAGGCATGATTCCTCTGTGGCCAGGAATTGTAGGTACACAGCCCAGCAGAGAAAATGCCTGTCCAGAATGACCCAGCCTTTGAGGGGCACAGCTGGTTTATTACTGCAGCACTTTTCTGACTGTTGTCATCACCATTAGCATCTGAAATTGACCAATTACTCACCATGTGCAAGGCACACGGCAATATTCCTGTCTGCAAGCCTGTGACACAACACCATCACTAGCATGAATGCGTTCCCAGGGCCCACTTTTTGTGGATGGAAAGACCTCATGGAAGCTTGGCTGTGGACAGCAGTGATTAAAGAGGCTCCTGGTGATTTGTCTTCCAAAGGCCTCCAATAGCTTTCGAGACCCTGATACTTTTGAAAATTAGCAGCTGTGGCCTTTCCCGAGCCAGTGCCCAGCGTGAAGCTTTCAATACCGTTACAATGCTATGCATTTGCCACTTGGATCAATACCACGAATTCCATTAAGCTGGGCCTGGCGTCCCGCTTTCCACCTTTCCTTGGTGACCTCCTTTCTCGGCTTCCATTTGCAAAGCTCTGCACACTCTGTGCAAGGACCCTGTTAAGCATCCTGAATTAGGGAGGCTTTATTCAAGTCTCACTCCCTTTCCCCACTGCGAGCTTGGGAGTCAGGGTGAGTGATGCTATAGGTCCACAGAAATGAGCCTGCATGTAAGAGATCATTTTCTTTAATACGAATCAACAGGTAATGATAATAACTTTGGTGATGATGATCAGGGACTAACTTCAAACAATTACCTCCCCATGTATGTCCCTGGGGACAAACTCATATAGTAACTCTCACTTTATCTTTTCTTCCAGAATAATGGTTCACGGTCCTTCATCTCTTCCATCTTTTTCTTTCTTCCTCCCATACCTCCTTCCTTCCTTCTTCCCTTCATTCGTTCCATCTTTCTTTCCTTCATGTGGTGATTATTCTTGAGAAATGAGCCATAAACCACATAAACTTTTAATCTTGTACTTAAAACTATGAAGCATCTCCCCACAAAATTCATTTGTAAACCTATGAAAACATGTGCATGCAATTACAGATGACTTAAAACCCCTCATGTCCACTCAGGGACTCCCTAAGGGCTTAATGGGCTGTAGGATCTAGGGACCCTTTGTGGGACCCTTAGTACCTCAAAGTGAGGACAAGTCATATCCTTCTAGAAAGGAGGGATTAGAAAAAAATTACATCTTTACCAATTTTTAAAAAATGTTTCCTTCAGTGATGGTTGGATGGCATCACCAACTCAACGGACATGAGTTTCAGCAAATTCGGGCAGAAAGTGAAGGACAGACAGGGAAGCCTGGCATGCTTCAGTCCATGGGGTCACAAAGAGTCGGACACAACTGAGCAACTGAACGACAACAGCAACAAAAAGTTTACCAAAATATTTATATATGGTAAAATCTACCCTATCCAGGTGCGCATTTTAAGCACAGCTGTCATCCTAAATAAGATATAGGAAATTTCCAAACCCTGAAAAATTCCCCTGTGTCTTGTGAAGCAAATTACCTTCCCTCAACTCCTGTCCCAGACAATACTGATCTCAGTTTTTTTCCTCTCAAGTTTTATCTTTTATGGAACATCATATAAATTGACCAATATAGTAGCAGACTTTTGCACTTGACTTAAATCACTTAGCATAAAGCTTTCAGCTTTCCCATTTGAAAACATGAAATAGAGTGAGAATTATTGTGTAGATAAACACTTTAGATAAATATGAGAAGGTGATAGTTTGAAAGCAGTCATTGAAGATTATCATAACATTCCCATGAACAGTTGATTCCTTATTAAAAAGAATATTATCCTATATATGTTCTTACATGAATCAGTAGTTCATTCCTTTTTACTAATGAGAAGTATTTCACTTACAGATGTAGCACAACTTAAGAACTTTTTATATCTTTAGTTATGAGGTTTTTTAAGTGTTTATCACCAAAAGAGGTGGGATGCTTGTTGACTATCTTTAGAAGATGGTCTTCCTTTCTTCCCTTATGTGCTCAGTGAACTGGCAACTAACATTATTGAGAAGACATCATGTGCTGAATGCTGCATAGTCATTTTCTTATTTAATTCTATAGGTTTCTTGTGAAATAGGAATTAGTATTCACATTTTGTTAGAGCAAAGATTACACCTTCATCAGCTGAGAGAGATTAACTAATGCTTAAGGCACAGACTACTGGCAGAACCACAGTGCTCAAATTTTAGGTCCTGTATTCTTTCTTGGCTATGGTTTTTCCTGTGGTCATGTATGGATGCAAGAATTGGACTATGAAGAAAGCTGAGCACCAAAGAACTGATGCTTTTGAACTGTGGTGTTGGAGAAGACTCTTGAGAGTCCCTTGGACTGCAAGGAGATCCAACCAGTCCATTCTGAAGGAGATCAGCCCTGGGTGTTCTTTGGAAGGAATGATGCTAAAGCTGAAACTCCAGTACTTTGGCCACCTCATGGGAAGAGTTGACTCATTGGAAAAGACTCTGATACTGGGAAGGATTGGGGGCAGGAGGAAAAGGGGATGACAGAGGATGAGATGGCTGGATGGCATCACCGACTTGATGGACGTGAGTTTGAGTGAACTCCACGAGATGGTGATGGACAGGGAGGCCTGGCATGCTGCGATTCATGGGGTTGCAAAGAGTCGGACATGACTGAGCGACTGAACTGAACTGAGCTGATTCTTTCTTGAATTTTCCAAACACTTCAACCAACTTCAACCACTGGCTGAGGATGGAGAAGAGATAGAAGGGCCAGAATTGGGAAGTGTATAGATCGACCTGGAGATTTACCTGTAGCCCATAGCACATCCCTAACCATTGTCCCTTCCTAACGGTCTTCTCACCCCCACTCCCTACTGTGCTGATCAGCACCTGACCACAGGTCTCAGGGTCATCAGAAACCAACTAGGTCATTTCAGAAAGACAAGCAAATGAACAAAAACTAAAAGGATCTAAGGAGAGGAAGATCTTCTCCTTTGAACCTGTTATTGTTCAGTTATCAACTGTGTCTAACTCTTTGCAATCCCATGAACTAAAGCATGCCAGGCTTGGCTTCCCTGTCCTTCACTATCTCCCAGAGTTTCTGCTAACTCATGTCCATTGAGTCATTGATGCCATCCAACCATCTCCTCCTCTGTTGTCCCTTTCTCCTCCTGCCTTCAATCTTTCCCGGCATCAGGGTCTTTTCCAATGAGTCGGCTCTTTGTGTCAGGTGGCTAAAGTATTGGAGCTTCAGCTTCAGCATCAGTCCTTCCAATGAATATTCAAGGTTGATTTCCTTTAGGATTGACTGGTTTGATCTCCTTGCTGTCCAAGGTACTCTCAAGAGTCTTATGCAGAACCACAATTTGAAAGTATCAATTCTTTGGCACTCAGTCTTTTTTTATGGTCCAACTTTCATATCTGTACATGACTACTTGAAAAACCATACCTTTGACTATATGGACCTTTGTTGGCAAAGTGATGTCTCTGCTTTTTAATACACTGTCTAGGTTTGTCATAGTTTTCTTTCCAAGGGGTAAGAATCTTTTAATTTCATGGCTTTGAATCTAGGGAAGAAGAATTTCTTTGGCCCTCTTTATTTCAAGAGTCAATTATTCAGTTCATTTGAACCTCAATAGGACACAATAGATTCTGCTTCTCTTTATTTTCCCAAACAGTAAGAGGTGTTGGGATCCAGGCAGAATTACATATCTGGGAATTGGTAGAGCTCAGGATAAAATACCTCCCATTCTTCTCTTTCTTGTGGCCTGGAGGTTGACATTCTACTATCCTAGGGTCTAAGAAATTGCCTCCTTTGCCTGAATTAAATGAGATTTAATGAAACAGAAATCCAGGTCAGTGCAGTTTACTATCAAACCTTCAGCTCCTGCATTGCTGGCAGCTCTCCTTGTAATAATTAAACAGAAAGTCGTAGGCAGGCAACAGTGAAATCCATTGCTAATCTTGCCCCTCATCAGCCTATCTTTCTAAATGTTCCTTAATTAAAGTTTCTAAATGCTCTGCATTCCCTCTGCACCGGGGGTACCAAAATGAAGCCAGCCGCTTCAAGGATGCCCAGCAGCCAGAGGTGGAAGGTCTTCCAGTGGTGTTTCTAATCCAGAACGTTAAACATCAAAGGTAAAATGCAGTAAATGGAAATGCATGTGAGGAGTGAGCAGGGAGATGAGGACAGAGAGGTTGGGAGGGGATTCTTTTTTTTTTTTTTCTAGAGGATTTTGCTTTAAGGATTCTGAAGGCGCATCACTGGCTTTATCACGGCTTCTCCAACACACCAGGGAGTGAATGAAACAGCTGTCACATTTAAACACACACAGCGGTAATCCTCCACTGAGCACAATGCCAGGACAGAACAGAAAATCTATCAACACTTACAAAGCATTCTATTTATTTAGCAACTCGTCCCCCTTTACCAAAAGTTCCATCTGCGGGGTTGAAACTGGGGCCACAGGCCGCTGGTGGCTTTTTGTGGTTTCCCACTGGGGGAGGGAGTGTAGAAAGCGGTCAGATGTGCTCGGTGGATGTTTGAAGCTGTTAAAAATCACAGAAGTGGCTTTTTGGGATGACCGAGGGTCTGTGGCAGAGTGAACTCACAGGCCCTTCACATCAAGAGGCCGAAAGAATGTGAGAAAAATGCTGTGAGTGGTCCAGCTTCAATCTCCCTCTCTCCCTCAAAGTCTTCACTTAGAAGATTAAGATCCCATCTTCTTCTCCATCCATGGATCTAGTCTCCTCTCAGGAGATACCTGCTGATCACCACAAACCTGAGAGGGGAAGCAGGGCTGTTCTGGGGGCTTGTAAAGCCAGCTGTCTGACCAGGTGCTACTTAGGAAGAATACTCTGGAGAGAAACCCCAAAGTACCACCATATCAACAGCGTCAAAAAATATTTACTGATTGCAGGACATTAAACTGTGAGAACTGTTCATCATAGATCTGGGAGGAATTTAAAAGCCCGAGGTGTATTCCCTACAAGGAAACCAAGGCTCAGAGAAGCCACGGTTTTCTAGAAGCTCACCCAACTCCCCAGAAGAGGGGGAACAGAGGTGGGACCAGGATGAGACCCCTGAGACCTGGCTTAGTGTGTGTGCCAGTTAGAATGAAATTTGGGCAAAGGAATGGCTGTTCATAGTTCAGTTCAGTTCAGTTGCTCAGTCATGTCCAACTCTTTGCGACCCCATGAATCACAGCACACCAGGCTTCCCTGTCCATCACCAACTCCCGGAGTTTACTCAAACTCATGTCCATTGAGTCAGTGATGCCATCCAATCATCTCATCCTCTGTCGTCCCTTTCTCCTCCTGCCCTCAATCTTTCCCAGCATCAGGGTCTTTTCCAATGAGTCAACTCTTCACATGAGGTGGCCAAAGTATTGGAGTTTCAGCTTTAGCATCAATCCTTCCAATGAACACCCAGGACTGATCTTCTTTAGTTCACAAGGGGATCTCAAATAGGAAAATGAGGGAGGAGGAAGTATGTAAAGAAAAGGCAGTTGAATAACACAGATAAAGAAATTTACCACCATCAGCCTTGAGAAGGCTCTCTGTTGGGTCCAGCTTTAGGCTGGTGGAGAGTTTCAAAGAATAAGGGGAGAAGGCAGGAGAAAAAACAGAGCTCACTGAAGAGGGACAAACAGAGCTGGCATATTAAAATCTGCACAAGAATTTAACTGAAACATCAGTTCATTAATGGCCTTATGAAAGCATGTTCAATCTAATTCTGCTCTTTTCAAAGAAATTCAATTCCGATAATTTTTTTTTCCCCACTTAATTTTTGTAAGGATTTTTTGCCAGTAACTCCAAGTGGCACCAAGGTGCATACTCACTGCTCTTTTTCAAGCAGTTTCAATGTGTAATTGGGGAAAAGCTCACAGTACATTGTGTAATGAGTTGGGAGAAAAAGACTCAGATCTGGGCTCGAACAGATGGAGATCTGAGTCTTGGCTCTGGTACAGTCTACCAGGTGACTTCAGGCAAGGCAACTTCAGTTCTTTCACCTTATACATCTTAAGATTGTTATGGAATGTTTTCTATTCTTTTTTTTATTGGAGTATAGTTTCTTTTCAATATTGTGTTAGTTTCTGATGCACAGAAAAGTGAATCAGCTATATGAACACACATATTTCCTCCTTCTTGAGCCTACCTCCCATCCACCCTTCCCAGCCGCCTAGGTCATCACAGAGCACCAAGCTGAGCTCCCTGTGCTGTAGAGCAGGTTCCCACTAGCTATCTATTTTACACATGGTGGTGTATATATGTCAATCCCAATCTCCCAATTCCTCCCACCCTCCCCTTCCCCCACTGTGTCCACATGTGTATTCTCTACATCTCTGTTGCTATGGATTTAAAACTGACACAAAAAATGTACAAAGTTCTATCAGCAAAGCTCAATAAATATTAGCATCCTTTTTTCCCACAAATACTATCCCATAACACAAGAAAGGGCATGGTACATAGGGGAATAATGGTGAGTGAATTCTGACTGAACACAGGGATCATGAAGTTAAGAGAGATGGAGGGGAAACAGGCTGGGAATAATATGTGCAGGACCCAGGAGGCCAGGTTAAGCGTTGCAGCCTGGCTGTGAAGGTCACAGAGGGGCCATAGGTCAGTGACGACAGCAGAGTTGGACTTTAAGAGAAGGGAAATCCCAGTAAAGAAAACATTGTCATAGAGCACATCAGAGCTTCCTAATAGCTCCCAACTGCTCGACCTTCCCCTTCGTACTGATCACATTATTTACTGTCTTAGAAATCAAGGTTCATGAGGGCAGAGATCTTTGTTTTGTCCACTGCTACAGTCCAAGCACATCGAGTATTGCTTGGCATATGGCAGGAGCAGAATAAACAGTCCTTGGCATGAGAAGAAAGGAAAGGAATACAAAGCAGCTCCGTGATTCTGTGCCCGAGGAGCTAGAAGAACAGTGTTTACCGAGTGTTAAAGAGGAAGGGCAGGTGAACAAGCCCGGACAGCGAGCTGCTAAGCTTTCTGTTTCCTCCAAATAGAAGTGGGCTTAACTGCAGCCATGAAAGATTTGGGGTTCAAGATTTTCCAGACCAACTTGGGTGAAGTATTTGTGTGTGAAACTGGGTGGAGCAAAGGGAAGGGACAGTGGCCAGAGATGCTATTGTTAGATGCTGGATGTCTGAGGTTGAAGGGCTTTCGACATCTGGGGAAGCAACAGAATAAAGTGGTCCAGCCCATCCTTGCAGTGCTGAGCCTCCACTGCTGAAAGGGAGATGACACCGGTCATCAACCCTCAGTGTCCCCGCTGGACGTCCCTGTCTTGTCCTGGGCCTCGTTGGTAGGGTGATGGGCCAGACTCATTGTCTCTGCTCTCAGGCGTCTCAGCACCACCCCGATCAGCAGCCTGGGAAACGCACAACACACTGCAATCCTTCACTCCGCTGTTTTGAAATGTCCCTGCAACGGCTATAATAATCATCTTACAAACAACCTAGAACAAGCTCTAATTGCTTCTAATGTTGTATTACGGCTGGAATATGGGAAAGCCGAGACACGCTGGCTGTCACAGCCCTGCTCTGATTATATGGTACCTCTGGGAGCGTTTGCACAGAGGAGAAGGCAACAAGCCTATTGTTCTTCCTTCTATTCGTTGAGCCTGGCTCAGAGGAGCCCTCCCCACACCCAGGCAGCAAAAAGAAGAGGATCCTGAGCCAGGAGAGGAACCCAAACCTTCTGGTCAGCTGTGACGAAGAAGGAATAAGCTGAGCTACAGACAAAGGTTGTTGTTCAGTCGCCCAGTCATGTCTGACCCTTTGTGACCCCACGGACTGCAGCATGTCAGGCCTCCTTGTCCCTCACCATCTCCTGGAGATTGCCCAAGTTCATGTTCATTGCATCAGTGATACCATCCAGCCATCTCATCCTCTGTTGCCCTCTTCTCCTTCTGCCCTCAATCTTTTCCAGCATTAGAGACTTTTCCAATGAGTTGTCTGTTTGCATCAGATGACCAACATACTGGAGCTTCACTTCAGCATCAGTCTTTCCAGTGAATATTCAGGGTTGATCCCCTGAATATTCAGACAAAGGTACAGTAATCTATTCTTACTTCTCCTAACTACTGCCCAGTGATGGTGCTCATAAGCCAGCTCCAGCTAACTCTGAAAAAGTCATTAAACTGCCACTGACCTCCTGGCCACGACTGTGGGATGCTCTGAATCCCCGAGGGAATAAATAAAGGACTAAGTGGATCCCTGAGCCAACACTCACAGAGAGCCTGAAATATATCAGGGTTTCACACAAATGACTGTATCTGCCCCTTTGACAAATCTATCAGTAGGTTCTCAAATCATCCCCTTCTATAGGCGAGGAAGCTGGTTCTCAAAAGAGTAAAGTGGGCCTGTCCAGAGATCACAGAAAACATCACACTCAAGAGAATCAGGACTCAGGTAGCCATCCTTGGATCATTACTGTTTTATCGCATTATTTCCCGTCCCACTCGGGTTTGGGGAGATTGGCTCCCATTTGGTGCAGATGGTCCTCACTGGTACCGTTGTGAGGCTGATGTTCAACTCGATTCCTCAGCTCCCCTCTGTCTCCCCAGTCCTAGCACTGCAGCTCCAAGAGCCACAGTTCTCACCTCCACATCCCAGCAGGGGGACTGCCTGCCCTTACCTCTCCATTTCTTCTCAGGATTATGCAAAGGATCACAGTTGCTATAAACTCTGTGCTATCATACATCTATATATGTAGCTTGCACCTTTCCAAGAGCTTTCCCGATTACTATTCCATTTTATCTTCACATAGCATTTTGTGGGTCAAAAAGGTGGTTCCCATCATTCCCCCATCTTATGATCAAGGAAAGGAAGCCTGGAGAAGAAAAATCTCCCACTAGAACCACACAGCATGTTGGGAGATGCTGGAGTCAGGATCTGCTTGATTGACTGCTGGGGCCATGTTCCCATAAAGAGGACACAACCCGCCCAGATCCAGCCCAATCCAGCATCAGTTGGGAAGGCTATTTGAGCATAAAGCATGGGATGCAGCCTCAGAAGGAGGAGCGGAGACAAGAGTGGGAGAATCTGATAGAGCAGAGCCAGGGATGCCGGTTAGATTCTTTGCATCCCTGTGTACTCCTGCCTATCCTATGAAAAAAGAGAATCAAAATCCTAAAACCTCTGAAGATAAGAACTGTACCACCAGAATCCTGCCCTCGTCTGACTGCATTCTAGGTAAGTGTCAGAGGTGAACCTTGTGGGTGGCTGGCAGCTTATTTTTTGCCATTTCCCATCCAGAGCACCTCCACAGGGACCAGCTTCTTACCAAGATTCAGGTCCCCTGGGACAGCAGATGTGCCCAAATCTTGGCCACATGTCCAGGCTTGCTCTCACCTGTTCCCTGGGGCCAAGTTCCTTAGCCTTAGCAGAGGGTCATTGAGGCTTCTGGCTCCTTCCCTCTGTCTAGAAGCTGTCTGTCTCATAAAGGCAAAGCAGTCATTATTTGTTCTGCTATTCACACATTATCCACTCTTCAGGCATTAACCCCTTCAGAACCTGTGCAAAATAAGATGGCAGGGCAGGTTTGGGTGTGTGTGTTAGTTACTCAGTTGTGTCCAACTCTGAGAACCCAGGCTACTTTTTCCATGGTACTCTCCAGGCAAGAACATCAGAGTGGGTAGCCATTCCCTTCTCCAGGGGATCTCCCCAAACCCAGGGATTGAGCTCGGTTTTCCTGCATCGCAGGCAGATTCTTTATTGTCTTTCCCACCAAGGAAGCCCAAGGGGAAGAAGAAAGATTCTTTAAACCAACATCCATGGAATGAATCACCCTACAAGTCCCACAGTTTAGTCTGGTCCACTGAAGGGTGACATTTGCTTGCCTTCAGTATTCTGACAGGTTGGGAGTGACCATTAAGTGAGTGAAGGATACCCAGCTCTAGACATGTAATTCATTCATTTATTCCATAAATATTTATTGTCTGCCTACTATTTGTCAAAGGTTGGTACAGAGGTTGGCTCCCTAGTAAGACAGACTACTGCAATGTCCTTTTATAATTTATTAATCTACCGCTTTGAGCCTGAAGAGTCCTGTGAGGGCCTAGAGAAAGTTGGAAATGAAATGAAGAAAGCAAAGACAGTAATGGGAAGAACAACTATCTACAACTGACACGCAAAATCTCAGCCTTGCTAAAAAAAAATACATAAATAAATAAAAATGAGAACAAACAACAAACCAAAAAAAAAAAAAACCCAAATCATCCATATTGGTTGACACTTCCCACAATGCACCCCGCAAAGTCAATTTGTGCAGACATGCAGAAAAGGGGCTCTTCTCATTTGCCACGGTGGGTTGCAGCGAACTCCTTATTTCATTCATGTAATTAAGCTAACGTGTCAAAACAATTACCTCTTCTAGACAGCTGGCAACACGCTTCTTTTCTTTCTTTAGTTTCCTTTGAGCAGGGTGATCGAGAAAGTTGTTTGGCAAAATATGGGGACCTGGTTTCAATTTGCTTTCTATTAAAAAGCCACCATACCACACCACGTCCGGGGACCTCCATGTCTGTGGATCCACCCCACAATGGCACAGGAGATAGGAACTGGTGTTACGGACTGTATGATACCAGGTACATGAGTGACAGCTGAGAGCAACTTGGCAAACAATTCAGGGCAGCGTGGGGAACAATTCTTTTATAAATGAATGCATGCTGTTGATGGCTGGGATAGAAAGCCATTTTGCAAGAGTACCAAATTAAAAAAAAAAAAAAAAAAAAGCTGCCACGTCAGCTTGAGACGTTTTGACATGAGCTGTGAATGCTTCAACCATCTATTACCATAGGAAGCATCCTGCACTCGCAGTATTTGTTGTAAATCACTCCAGCTCCTTTCCTTTCTCCTGAAGTTAATATATTTTCTTTCAGCAATATTATTTGCTGTGCATTGCCAGCAATGTTCAGCTGTTAACATTTGTGTCTATAGTTAGCATTTTTATTCAGCTAATATTTTCATTCAGTAGCACTCACCAAGCGTCAGTTTTATTTGCATCATATCTGCCAAGAATATTTTCTTCCGTTAGCGTTTGTTTCTCCCTTTAAGATTTTTATGTGCTAGGTATTTTTATCCTGTAAGGACTGTCAGCTTCAACTAACATTACAAGAAATTCTGATTATTGACTGCAAAGAGCTCTGAGTTAGTGGGTGGTTCTCAGATGAACCTGAGCTTCCATCTTTGGCATCTCTAAAATGGGGATAATAAAAGCACTGTGAAGCTAGGTGAGTCAAAGGCAATGGTTAAATGAAACACGAGTCCAGGTTATTCCAACAGAGGAAAGGGAGAACTGAGAATTTCAAAGAAGTAGATGTCACTCAGATCATTACAGTAGTCATGTACAGATGTGAGAGTTGGACCATAAAGGGGGCTAAGGGCCAGAAAATTGATGCTTTCGAACTGTGGTGTTGGAGAAGACTCTTGAGAGTCCCTTGGACAGCAGGAAGATCAAATCCTAAAGGAAATCCTAAAGGAAAACAACCCTGAATATTCATTGGAAGGACTGATGCTGAAACTGAAGCTCCAATACTTTGGCCACCTGATACAAAGAGCCGACTCATTGGAAAAGACCCTGGTGCTGAAAAAGATTGAAGGCAGGAAGAGAAGTGGGTGACAGAAGATGAGATGGTTGAATAGCTTAATCGATTCAATGGACATGAGTTTGAGCAAACTCTGGAAGATGGTGAAGGACAGGGAAGCCTGGCGTGCTGCAGTCCATGGGGTTCCAAAGAGTCAGACACGACTGAGAGAGTGGACAACAACAGCATGTCACAAGGAGAAAGGAAACTAGTAGAGATTTTCACAAAGATAGGAATGGCTGCCTTGGGAAATAGGGGTTTCTCACCAAAGGCACTAGAGAAGTTCTCAACTTCCTGATGGGCTCCACTGCAGAATTTTAGATTCAATAATTCTTGGGGAGGAGGGGTGTCATGTGTCTGAAAATCTGCATTTCTCACAAGATTTCAAGTGATGCTGCTGCTACTAGTCTAGGGACAACCCTTGAGATGTGGCCTTCTAGAAGGATATTCCTCCTTCTTTTTTGTTTTGTTTTTGGATTTCATAAATTCTTTTATTTCCCCCATTGGAATGTAATTGCTTTACAACGTTGTGTTCGTTTCTGCTGTACAACAACATGAATCAGCTGCATGTGTACAAACATCCCCTCCTTCCTGAACATCCCTCACACCCTACCCTTATCCTACCCCTCTAGATCATCACAGAGCGTTGAGCTGAGCCCCCTGTACTACACAGCAGCTCCCCACTAGCTAGCTATTTCACACATGATAGTGTATATGAGGCAATCCTACTCTTCCAGTTTGTCCCACCCTCCCCACCCCCACTGTGTCCATATGTCTATTCTCTATCTGCATCTCTATTCCTGCCCTGCAGGTTCATCTATACTGTTTTTCTAGATTCCGTATATATGCGTTAATATATGATATTTGTTTTTGTCCTTTATTCTCTTACTACCCTGTGGTTTTATTGTTGCTGTTGTTTGTTTTTGTCTTTTGAAAGCCCCCACTCTCTGAAGGTAGAACCTCCAAACAGTTGACTTAGGGGTCCATGACTAGGGCTGAGTAAAGAGAATGTTAGTTCTGAGTGCCACAGATGGTAAAGGACCAAGTGTAGCCAAATGTTTGCAGCCATATGTAGGTAACAGGAAAGAATTCCAATCTCTTTTAAATTTTCTGCAAGTCCTATGACATCTTAAAAAAAAAATACTTGTCACAAATAATTGTGTCTGTTCTGTATCCCTAATGCTTAATACATTTTAAAAAAAGTCATTGCAGGACTTCCCTGGTGGTCCAGTGGTTAAAACTGCACTCCCACTGCAGGAGTGAGGGTTGGATCCCTGGTTGGAACTAAGATCCTGCAGGCATGCCAGAAAGTCATTGCATCTCTGCACCCATCCTGATGATCAGTTTTCTCACACTTCTGCTTCCCCCAAGCCCTTCCTTGAGATCTCTGATCACTGAAAATGCTCCTGCTCCTGCTGGTTATCTCATTGTGAGTGCTGTGTCTCAGATTAGATAAGAGATGGTTCCTGATGGTCTCTCCAGTTTGAGATCATTGCTTTCACACCAATACAAAAGCTCAGAGTATCACAGAGGTGATGGCTGGGTGCTGTGCTTTGAGCTGGAACCCAGGGACTGAGTTAGATGTCCATCACTAAGTGTTTATGTAGCTGCTGCCGTATTCACGCTGGGTTGTCTCAAAGGCAGGACCTTTGAGCTCCCTTCAAAATGCTTTACAATATTGAAAGTGAAAGTTACTCAGTCATGTCCTACTCTTTGTGGCCCCATGGACTATATGGTCCATGGAATTCTCCTGGCCAGAATACTGGAGTGAGTAGCCATTCCCTTTCCCAGGGGACATTCCCAACCCAGGGATCGAATCCAGGTCTCTCGCATTGCAGGCAGATTCTTTACCAGCTGATCCACAAGGAAAGCCCAAGAATACTGTAGTGGGTAGCCTATCCCTTCTCCAGCAGATATTCCTGACCCAGGAATCAAACTGGGGTCTCCTGCATTGCAGATGGGTTCTTTACCAACTGAGCTACCAGGGAAGCCTCCTTACAATATTGAATCTTTCACATTCAGTCCCACTGTGCTTTGCATTTCTCACACTTCTTGGTTGGTGATGGGTCCTGGGAAAACCAGAGTGAAAGTGACCCCAGAGCCAGGCTGGGATCCTGCCAAGTCCCATCCATGGGAAAGAAGGTGCTGCCAGATGGGCGGAGAGGAAAGTGCTGCTGTCCTCCATCCCTGAGGCTTGAGAGATAACTCACATGGAATCCAGGGACTAAAAGAAGAGGAGAAGCAGAATTGGTGGCCTTTCCAAAGGGAAGACTCTGGCATCATGGCAAAGGCAATTACACAGCTGACCCAAGGCTTGGGATCACAGTAGAAAGCTATCAGCCTCCAGTTAGAAGCTGGCAGATTCTGCCTAGATTTTTGCTTGTCCAGGGAAACTCCCCCAACCAGTGTCCACCACCTCCAGCTCTGCCTCCTACCACAGCCCAGTAACATACACCCAAAATGGTTCTGTAGCGTTTGAGCATGTGTGCATGCTCAGTCGTTCAGTCGTGTCCAGTTCTCTGTGATCCCATACACTATAGACCACCAGACTCTGTCCATGGAATTTTTCAGGCAAGAATACTGGAGTGTGTTGCGATTTCTTCCTCCAGGGGATCTTCCTGACTTAGAGATTGAACCCACACCTCCTCTGTCTCCTGCATTGTCAGGTAGATTCTTTGAGCTCTAATGAAATGGTCTCCACCACCCACAAAGCTGAAACTCAGAGTAGAGTTATCCTTTCCCTCCCCAAAAGAAACTACAGTGACCTCCTGGGAGAAGCAGCATGTGTCATCTTCATAGCAGCCCGTGCACATCCTCCTGTGATGCTTGCTCGGGGTTCCTAAAACCTGTATGATGCTTTGCCCACAGCTTCCTTTGGGGTTTTCCTTTGAGTTCTGTTTTGCATTCCTCAGTTTGTTGACATCACTCAGCTGTCAAAATCATTTTCTCAAGATTGCTGGGGAATCTGTGTGTGAAGGCTCCAGGTTTGCAGATTCTTCTCATCAAAGAAGGGAAAGGGTGCTTGCCAAGCCAGAACTTAGGAGAGGGAGAGGCTGGCATAATGGCTCTGAGGATAGCAGGACTAGCTGAAAGACGACTTCTTTCTACTTGGATGGAGACAGATCACCAGGTTTTATAGTTTACTGAAGCCAAATGGGAAGCAAAAATGTGTGCCTGCAGTGAGAGATCTCTCTCATCCCCTATTCCTTACATAGGCCATCCTTTAGGCCTAGATATTTCAGAGGTCATGTTCTTTTCCTCTGCTAGGTGTAAGGCATTTATTCTGATGTACCAGGAAAGCATGCTTGTGCACACGCTCATCGTTAACATAATTCTCAGTCCAGATGCTGACCTTACCACAAAATCACTTATGTGATTTTGAGCAAGTTATACAGTCTCACAAACCTCACTTTTCTCTTGTCTGTAAGAGGAAGAAAATAATATCTAACACCAGGTGGTTGTTGAGGAGTAACAAAGCCGCAATTGTAAAATTACTATATGTTTGCCAGAAACTTGAAAACATTTGAATTCTCCTTGTCCATCCCCCTGCCTCTTCATTCACACAAAGGAATTCATCCCCAATATATGGATACTTACCAACCCTTTTCCTTCCTGCCCTATGAAAATGCATGATCTGTGGCTATATCTGTTAATGCCTTAAGCAACCAGGGATTTCATTTTTCATATAATAATCTGGGTTGAGAGTTTTGCTGGCATTAATTCAGTAGCTCCGTAGATCAGGGCTGTTATCTCTGATTCCCTGAGTCTTTACAGAGCAAGACCGGTGCTGCATCTTCAAATACAACATTGGCATTTAAACAAGAAAAGAGCAGAGGGGGCTCTGGGTCTGTCCTTTATCATGAGAACTAAAATATTTTTGAGGGTTCCCCAGAGACTTGGACTTGTATTTCTAGATTGGAACTATGTTAAAGGACAGTGTGACCTCTAGCTGCAAGGGAGTCGGGGGAAATTATATTAAATTTTATGCCTCTGCATTGAAGGAGAGAAGAAGAAGGAGGGTAGAAATGCAGTGTCACCAACAAATAGGGCCTGCCACTATTTGTTTGGATATTTATTTTATCCAAAATAAATAAAGGTCATATTATATATATGTATATGTATATATATATATATATTTTTTTTTTTTTTTTCTGAACTCTCCATGTAGTACAGCTAACTACAGAGCCTCAGTTATCAGGAGGCTGGGGAGCTTTCAAGAATCTAGCAGAAGTGAGTAACTACAGCCAGTAATAGAGGCTAATGATATTGCACAGAAAGTGTCATCTGCTTTGTAGTTCCCTCCCAGGGTTGGGTCATTGCAATAACAAAAATTGTCATTATTTATTGCATTTTGACTATATGTAGGCCACTGTGCTTAGTGCCTTAAGTATGTTGTTTTACTTAATTCCTCAGAATTAGGAAGTAGGCACAGGTACTTTTCTGAAGGAATTTGAAACACAGACATTTTTTTCTATGTTAATTAATACTTATTAAAGTATGGGCTTCCCAGTTAGCTCAGTGATAAAGAATCTGCCTGCCAAGTAGGAGACGTGGATTTAACTCCTGGGTTGGGAAGATCCCCTGGAGAAGGAAATGGCAACACACTCAGTATTCTGGCCTTGAAAAATCCCAGGGACAGAGGAGCCTGGTGGGCTATAGGGGTCACAAAGTGCCGGACGTGACTTAGAAACTAACCAGCAACCACATAGTTGCTTTACAATGTCATGTCAGTTTCTACTGTACAGAAAAGTGAATCTGTCACACATTTACATATACCCCGCCCTTTTGGACTTTCTTCCCATTCAGGTCACCACAGTGCATTAAGGGTTCCCCGTGCTATACAACAAATACATAAATAGACAGCAGCCTTGCAGAATGAGAGACAGAGAATTCAGAGACCTTATTAGAGAGACAGGCAGAGATATTAGTCAAGGATACAGTTTTAGTTATGTCAGATGAGTGAATTCTGGGGTCTAATGTGCAACTCAGTGACTAGTACGAACCACACAGTATTGCACACTTGCAATTTCCTAAGAGACATGGGGCTCTTAAGGAAGAAAGACAGAAAGAGAGAATGCAAGGAAGGAAGGAAGGGAACGAGATAGAATGAAATAAAGAAATCACTTTGTGAGGTGATGAATATGTTAATTAACTGCATTGCAGTAATAATTTCACAGCAAGTTCATAAAACATGAGGTTGTTCACTCTTAATATATGTAATTTGTATGTGTCATTTATACCTAAATAAGGATGAAAAAACTAAAATTAAATAAAAATTAAAAACAAACACCATTTTGCATGCAATTAAAAAGGAAAAAGAAGACAGGCAGAGCATATTGAAGTAAACAAGCCTTCTAAATAAGTCCTGAGGGCAGGCAGATAAGAAGAGTATTGAACTTGAAGTTAGACTCACCTAGGTTATAATTTCAACTCTGCCATGTATTGCTATGGGCAGAACACATATTACTTATCCTCTCTGAACTTCTATATGCACATCAATAGAATGGGAACAGGAATAAGACCTATGCCATATGGTTTCTGTAAATACACATCAGATAATAACAGAAAATAGCGTATTTTATGTGCTGCTGTCTGAGCACCACACACGCACAGGTGCACACACATGCTCTCTAGGAGGAACTCTTATTCCCATTTTACAAGTGAGAAAACTGGCACAAAAATCATGCCCAAGGAGTCCAGATCCACATCTCATGCTGTGTAACCACTATAGTGCTCTGATGCTGTAACACCTATTTTTTTTTAATATTTATTTACTTACTTGGCTGTGTCAAGTCTTAGTGTGGCATGCAGGATCTTTCATTGTGGCACAGGTCTTGTTGCCCTGGGGCGTGTGGGATCCTAGTTCCTCATTCGGGGATCGAACTCTCATCCTTTGCAGTGGAAGGTGGATTCTTAACCACTGGACCAGCAGGGAAGTCCTGTAACTCTGAATCTTTACAAAGGCTGCATATGAAAATTGGCCCACATATCACTTGACTAGTGGTCTTATAGGGAGAAGGCAATGGCACCCCACTCCAGTACTCTTGCCTGGAAAATCCCATGGACGGAGGAGCCTGGTAGGCTGCAGTCCATGGGGTCGCTAAGAGTTGGACACTTTTCACTTTCATGCATTGGAGGAGGAAATGGCAACCCACTCCGGTGTTCTTGCCTGGAGAATCCCAGGGATGGCGGGGCCTGGTGGGCTGCCGTCTATGGGGTCGCACAGAGTCAGACAAGACTGAAGCGACTTAGCAGCAGCAGCAGCAGTGGTCTTATATCCCTTTTTCTTAATATCATAGCTTTTTACATTCTTCAAGTGATCTTTCGGTAAATGCCTTTAGATCAGTGGTCCTCAATCAGAGATGATTTGCCCCCTGCCCTAGTTGAAAAGGACCTATTTGGAAATACCTGGAAATGTTTTGGGGTTTCCCTGATGTCTCAGTGGAAAGGAATCTGCCTGCAATGCAGAAGACCTAGGTTCATTTCCTGCATCTGGAAGATCCCCTGGAGAAGGAAATGGCAACCCACTCCAGTATTCTCGCCTAGGATATCCCATGGACAGAGGAGCCTGGCAGGCTACAGTCCATGGAGTTGCAAAGATTCGGATATGACTGAGCATGC
The DNA here is from genome assembly GCF_002263795.3 of Bos taurus. Lineage (NCBI taxonomy): Eukaryota > Metazoa > Chordata > Mammalia > Artiodactyla > Bovidae > Bos > Bos taurus. The sequence goes on along the minus strand of NC_037356.1, from coordinate 30,830,349 downwards.
ATGCACATGTACAAGGCGTTTTTGGCTGTCACATCTGGGAGGGAAGGGGATGTGCTAGTTGTATCTGGTGAGTAGAGACCAGAAATGCTGTTAATTTTCCTATAACTCACAGGACAGCCCTCACGACAAAGCTTATCAAATCCCAAATGTCGACAGCACCAAAGCTAAGACACTGCTATAAACCAAGAACTGTCTCTTGATGGTGATCAGGAGGACAATCTTAGGAAGCAACTAGTATAGGAAGACCACGTGGAATGATCAGGAAGAAGCAGAGTCTAGACATGCTAGACAGATGCTGTTCTACTACTCAGGGCTGAAAGTGTGACTAGTGAGAGGAATTTGAAATTGATACCAAAACCCTCTGTGGCACTTATACTTTATGATACAGGTTTATGCCTAAATTAAATCTGTAGTAAAATATTTATTATCCTCTGACCCCAGTGTTGACTTGAACCATCTCACAAATTCCTTTTGAGTGTGTCCATAAAGTTCTATAAAGTTTTAAAGGTGATTCTCTGAAATGAGTTAACCTGGCCTGACTCTTACAGACAAGATTTTGGTGCCCAAACAGGATTAGCCATGTCCACAGCACCATTGATAGAACCCACATCAGCAAAGTGGTTTCAGTCTGAACTTCCCACACGCTGCATAGAATTTCGAGTGATTCTCACAAGAAAGGCAGTGATCCTGGAGGGTAAGCTAGAAACTATTTTGGAAGGGCAACATTTGGGTCCTCTTTTCCCAACTTAGCCTTAACTTCTGGTCTGACTCAATCTTAATGATAAGACCCACAACAATAACTGTCAACATTGATGGAATGATTTTACATATGGACACTGTGATAAAGTCTTTACATAGACAGCTCATTTAACCTTCACAACAAAACTGTGAGGTAAATACCATTACTATGTGTGTTTTATGTATGAGCAAACTGAAGGAGGGAGGTTAGAAAACTTTTCCAAGATCACATTCGGAACAAGAGTTGGAACCTTGATAAGAATGCAATCAGATTCCAGAGTCCCTGTTCTTAGACACTGCTTCTTCTGGGCTTCTGTAGTAACCACTGCTTTGGATCAAAAAATATTGAGAATAGCCTAGAAAATTGTGAAGATTCTGTTTTTTACACAAATGACCTGGGTCAGCCCTGGGATCCATCAATAGAGTTTGTCTGGCAGGAACAGGATCACATGGTTAAAACACGAAGGCTCTCAACCTCATATGTCTCCATAACCAATCCATGAGTCTCTTTCACCCTAGTTGAACTTTTAACATCTTACTCCATTTCACCTTTGGTGGGAATGAATTCTACATGTTCCCTTCCTCCTACACATTGAATTTTACTTTGTGTGACTAAATGGTCTCTTCACTGCTTCAGAGGGAGCACCTAGTTCTTCTACAGAAAAGCCTTGTCAACAGTTCTCATAAACCTATTTCTGCACCCATCATGTATCACACATTTCTTCCCCTTGCAAATCTTTCCACCTCCTTGATCACTGAAGTGGGCCCATTTCTGATTGTACTCAGTTCCATTTCAGAAAATGCCTGGAAACACAGAGGAAATATGGGGCACTCCATCACTGAGCATCCCAGACATCCACTGCCTCGATTTAATCAACACTGCCTGTCTTTGAGGCTTTTTGCTAATACCTGATACAGGGAAGCATGGAGTTGGAAGCACCTGGAGGAAATGTATATGCACCCCTATCTATTTCCATAGTGATTAAATCGAAGAGGGAGGTGGGAGATTGTTGATAAGATGGTACTTTACTATGAGTCCTGTATACCTGATGTAATGTAATAGTTACAACTCCAGAAAATGGGTCATGTTAATTTCACTTAATAGATAGGAAGTGGAGGTTCTGAAAAAGATGAGGTAAATGACCCCAGGATTCCCAGGCAGGGGTGGCCCAGGATCTGAGTGGGCTCATGCTCCTTCTGCTGCACCACCTTTGCTCAGTCATGACCATGGAGGACTGCGATGCTTACTTTATGTGTCAGCCTGACCAGGCCAAGGGGTGCCTGCCTATTTGTGAGTGAGTGAAGTCATTCAGTCATGTCTGACTCTCTGCAATCCCATGGACTGTAGACCACCAGGCTCCTCCATCCATGGTTTTTCCCAGACAAGAATATTGGAGTGGGTAGCCATTTCCTTCTCCAAGGGGATCTTTGTGACCCAGGATCAAATCCAGGTTTCCCTCATTGCAGGCAGACTCTTTACCATCTGAGCCACCAGGGATGTTTGGTCAAACATTATTCCAGATGTTCAACAAGTGTGTTTCTGGAAGATATTAGCTCTAGCACTGGTGGTCTGAGGAAAGCATTCAGTTCTCCTTAGTGAGGGTGAGTTTCACACAGCCCAGTAAGGGACTGAGTGGGATAAACAGGTAGAGAAAGGTTGAATTCACTTTGCCTGACTGTTGAGCTGGGGTCTTGATCTTCTCCTCTCCTGGGCATTCCTAGTTCTCAGAGCTTTGGATTTGAACTGAAATCTATACCATCAGCTCTGCCAACCCTCAGAACTTCCAACTACACTACTGGCTTTCCTGGGTCTTTAGTCTGCAGCTGACAGATCAGGGGATTTCTCGCCCTTCATAATCTTATGAGCCAACATGCATGCATGCTAAGTCTATCTGTCATATCTGATTCTTTGCCACCCTATGGACAGTAGTCCCCCAGGCTCTTCTGTCCAGAGGATTTTCTAGGCAAGAATGCTGGAGTGGGTTGCCATTACCTCCTCCAGGGTATCTTCCCAACCAAGGGATTGAACCTGCATCTCTTATATCTCCTGCATAGGCAGGTGCATTCTTTACTGGTAACACCACCTTACAATACATCTCTTTCTAGATAGAGACACTGACACAACTATAGATCTCCTATTGGTTCTGGTTCACTAGAGAACTGTAAGGTGAGGAACATAAAAGCACAAAGAAGAGGGGTATATTTATAATTCTGTATTAATCAACATGAAGAGTGGTGGAATACCACTGCATCCCCCTTGCCCAGTCAAGATCTTGGGCTGTCCTCCAAGCCTCACCCCCTCTACTCACTCCTCAGTGGCTCTTACATATTTGGACTCCTCCAGAGCAACAGAGTATTGCTAAAACCCTGGTTTATGTGGGATGGAGTTCTTGGCTGAGGTTCTTCATGTGTCCCATGATCACAGCTGGGAGATGAGCTAGAGACAGGCTCAGACTTGGGGAAATACACGCTATCTATGGTCCACTCTGGATTCTGGAAATGAGGATGTTTCTTTGTTTTACAAACTCAAATTCTCACCTCCCCTTATCCTATATTTTCATCTTAGTTATATTAGGCTTCCCAACTGGCACTAGTGGTAAAGAACTCACCTGCCAATGCAGGAGACATAAGGGATATGAGTTTGATCTCTGGGTCAGGAAGATCCCTTGGAGGAGGATAGATACCTGACTCCAGTATTCTAGACTGAAAAAAAAAAAAAAATATATATATATATATATATAGCTGATTCACTTTGCTGTATTAGTAGAAATTAACACAACCTTGTAAAGCAACTACACTCCAATAAAAATTAACTTTACAAAAGATTGAGATGTCTTAGGCCTATTACTTGCCCTCCACCCTGATCAGAATTGAATCAGAAGCCCAGTCTGGGTAGGCAGCCAAAGCATATGAACAAGATTTACAGGGAGCTGACAGAGAGCAAACCCAGGGAGACAGGGTAGGGGCTGTCCTGCAAAGGAAAAGAGACGTCCAGGGCCTGAGCAACTTATCCTCTGCCTTCTTTACTTCTCCCAGAAATAACAAACTAGAGCTAGAGCCTGCATCATGTCACCATCATCCTCAGGGGCATCCAGTTTTGCTGTTTTATTTGGACACTTTTCACTTTCTTCTACAAATTTCATTTTAAAGCTCTTTGGTCAGGTCAGCAACCCTCCTCCCACGTTCCCTGTGAGATGAACACCGTCTCTTGCCAGGAACTCTTTGTTCTGGAAAGCTGTGGTCCAAGAAAACAAATTCTGCTTTGACACCACTGACACAGCCAGCTGTTCCCAACTCATATGTTACTTTCCCTCCTAAACTCACAGCCTTCAATTGGAAAAGGAGTTGAAAAAGCAACGCTTGTTATTCTGTTTTCTTTTTAAATCTTATATCTAGAACTTAAAAATCATTAAAGATATACATCAATTTTGCTACGATTACATCATTTGGTCTCACTTTGCTGCTGCTAAGTCGCTTCAGTCATGTCCGACTCTGTGCAACCCCATAGATGGCAGCCCACCAGGCTTCCCCATCCCTGGGATTCTCCAGGCAAGAATACTAGAGTGGGTTGCCATTTCCTTCTCCAGTGTATGAAAGTGAAAAGTGAAAGTGAAGTTGCTCAGTCGTGTCTGACTCTTAGCGACCCCATGGACTGCAGCCCACCAGGCTCCTCCGTCCATGAGATTTTCCAGGCAAGAGTACTGGAGTGGGGTGCCATTGCCTTCTCACTTTAGCCAGCAGAAAAGTAAAGATCAATGTGTTTGATGAGTTTGGGAAAACTTTCTGTTTTTGTTGTTGAGTTGTGAAGTCATGTCTAACTCTTTTTAACCCCAGGGACTGCAGCACGCCAGATTCCTCTGTCCTCCACCATCTCCCTGAGTTTCATGTCCTTCAGATTCATGTCCCTTGAGCTGATGATGTTATTTAACCATTTCATCCACTGCCAGCCCCTTCTCTTTTTGCCTTAAATCTTTCCCAGCATCAAGGTATTTTCTAGTGACTCAGGTCTTCACATCAAGGGATCAAACTGTTGGAGCTTCAGCTTCAGCATCAGTCCTTCCAATGAACATTCAAGGTTGATTTCCTTTAGGATTAACTGATTTGATCTCCTTGCACCCCAAAGGACTCTCAAGCATCTTCTCCAACACCATAATTTAAAGCATCAATCCTTTGGCGCTCAGCCTTCTTTATGGTCCAAGTCTCATACTGTTTCTGTATCTCCTTGCATATCTATCCCAAGGACCAAGAGGAGCTGCCATATCAGCCTTCCTTCCAGTCACCTGTCTCTTTCTTGAAGAAGAAAATAATTGTTATAATTCTTCTCTTCCTTTTAGAAGATAATGAAGGACACCTTCTTGTATACAATTTAAATTGTCCTGTGAAGGACAGGACATTTCTTCCCAAAGACTCAATGTTGCCATATTTGGAAGAATCTTCATACTTATTGCACTGTTCCATGAGACAGTTTTTCCTACCCAGGTTTGAGATAGCAAATGGGATGACATTTGGATGAGCAGAAAAGGGTGGGAGAAGGGAATCTAGGTTATGAAACTGTATGTATAGCTATTAAGAGGCAACACAGCCTGATATTCTTGGGAGATAATAAAAATCCAGTCTTTCTGGGAAACTTTGTATTGAATAGTACTAGGAATGGACAGCAGTAGGTATGAGGGATGGGTTACAAAGTATACCCAGAGATGCTTTTTCAAGCTTCCATGATAAGTTGACATGTCTGAACTTTGCAAATAATTGAAGAATGGATGTTGGGTAGCTTGTTGATAGATTTGTTTGATATAAGTACTGTTTCTGAAATATTTTCTCTGGCATTATATAGAGTTTAGATGACAATACTAGGGAATAAATGGAGAGGAATAAAAAGAGTTAGGAAGCCCTTTCTGTGAGACTGTGCATCTAGAATGGAACCTGGATACATACCGGGTATCAAGTGAAAGAGATAATTTAATGAAAATGTGGACTATTGTTCATTTCCTTATCATGTCTAATATGAAGGCAGACAAAAAGCATAGGAGGTGTTGCTTCTGTTTGACTCAGCGTTCCCTCTGTTTCATCAAAGGGAGATTGAGGACATGTTGAGAATATCCATTATAAACTCTACAATGATATTATATTGCCCATTCTTGAGGGTCTGTGTCCAACCCAGTGCTATAGTCAAACAAGCACTTTTCAAATGTCACTCGGCAATGATGATAAAAATATTATTCTTGGACTTAGAATTTGATCTCTGTTCTGCTGATCCCCACTAATGCAATGACCCAGGAAGTCTCCAGGTGCTTTTCGCCTCCCTAGAGATGAGGCATCCTGCACACACTTTTACGTACAATGGATCTTTGCTCTACGCCATCCTCTCGGATGGGAAGGAACTTGGTGTTTTCCTTGGGGTGTGTGATTCCCAAGAGATGATTCCAAGAATGACTTCTCATTCTGTTTTATTAGTTTCTAGCCCATTCAAGCTGAACAAATGTAGCAAAAGCTTCCAGGGTTTAGTAGGATTTACAGGCAATTACTGGAGTGGCAACGGCAGCACAGGCTATTAGATAGCCTCTTAGAGAGGATCCCATGTTGCTGAAGAAGTTCCTGGTGATGATCCTTCTTAGGCATGTGAGCTCAGGGCTCAGTGAAGGCCCCGCAAATGGCAGTGATTCCTACAATCATCCTTTCATCCCAGGCTTCTCCCTACCCCCAGCACCACTACCTGAAAACTGGATGTTTTTGTGCAATTTTTTGATATGTCAACTTATACCTGAAGGTTCCTAGAAATTCTAATGTGGACCATTGTTTTAAGTCTATTGAATTTGTTACAATATTACTTCTGTTTTATGCTTTGTGTTTTTCTTTTTTTTTTTCACTATGGGGCATACGAAATCTTAGCTCCCTGACCAGGAATAGAATCCACACCCCCTACAGTGGAAGGTGAAGTCTTACCCACTGGACCACGAGGGAAGTCCCTAGGAATGCTAAAATAGAGATGTTTGGAAATCAACTCCTTTCCTACAAGTCAAATTAAGGCATTATCTTGCTTTGATTTTGTTGTTGTTATTTTTAAATGGAAACAGACTCTTCTGCCAGGGAGGTGTAATAGTAATTGTTAGACGCAAAGGTCTTATTATCAGGCACACATATTGTCTAGGATTCTCTGTCGGGTATCTACAGGCAGGCCTCAGAGATATTGCTGGTTCAGTTCCAGACCACTACAATAAAGCAATTTTTTTGGTTTTCTATTGCATATGAAAGTTATATTCACACTACACTGTGGTCTATTAAATGTACAATGGCATCCTTATGTCTAAAAAATGAAATGTACATAGCTTACTTGAAATAGACTTGTTGCCAAAAAGTACCACCTATCATCTGAGCCTTCAGAAAGTTTGAGTCTTTTATCTGATAGAGGGTACAGCTTGGAAATTGATGGATGGCTGCTGACTGACCTGGGTAGTGGTGGCTGAAGATTGGGGTTACTGTGGCAATTTCTTAAGATAACAATGAAGTTTGCTACCTTGATTGACACTTCCTGTCACCTGCACACTTAGAGGCCATTGTAGGCTCATTAATTGACAATTTCAATATTGTGTCTCAAGAAAGAGGGGGGCCAGAGGAGGTTAGAGAGACAGACAACTGCCAGTCAGGGGAGCAATCAGAACACACACATTAAGTTTGCCGTCTTACATCACTGTAGTTCTTGATGCTCCACAATAGTTACAATAGTAATCTCAAAGATCACTGATCACAGATAATCATAACAAATATAATAATAATGAAAACAGTTGAAATACTGTGGTGGTGGTTCAGTCACTCAGTCGTGTCCAACTATTGACCCGGACTGTAGCCTGCCAGGCTCCTCTGTCCATGGGATTCTCCAGGCAAGAATACTGGAGTGGGCTGCCATTTCCTTCTTGAGGGGTTCTTCCTGACCCAGAAATCGAACCAGTGTCTCCTGCATTGTAGGCAGATTGTTTACCAACTGAGCTATGAGGGAAGCCCTGTGGGAATTATCAAAATATGACACAGAGAAACAGGCAAGTGCTGTTGGAAAAAGGGTTCCAATAGACTCGCTCAACTCAGGGTTGCCAGAAAACTTCATTTGTAAAAACAGAAATGCAGTATCTGAGATGCACAATAATGTAAAAAGCACCCCAAAATGAAAGGTGTGTCTGCGATTAGAGAGCACTCAGCAAATGAAAGTGTTGCTTAACCTCAATTTCCCCTTATATAACCTAGGAATGGTAACTGAGTCTAAAATGTTTGAGACTTAAACGAGGCAATAAATATATAAATCACTTAGCACATCTGAGGAGAAGGCAATGGCATTCGACTCCAGTACTCTTGCCTGGAAAATCCCATGGACGGGGGAGCCTGGTGGGCTGCCGTCTATGGGGTCGCACAGAGTCAGACACGACTGAGCGACTTCACTTTCACTTTTCACTTTCATGCACTGGAGAAGGAAACGGCAACCCACTCCAGTGTTCTTGCGTGGAGAATCCCAGGGACAGGGTAGCCTGGTGGGCTACCGTCTATGGGGTCGCACAGAGTCGGACACAACTGAAGCGACTTAGCAGCAGCAGCAGCAGCAGCACATCTGAACATACCCTTTGGTCAGTTCACTCACACAGGCACTACTGCATATTTGCAGGACTTCTACTTGTAGAGGTAGCCCTTACGAAACTTCTCTATATAGGAAAACCCAGAAAGTGAGTTCTCTGAGCCAAAAAGATATGAAAATAGGAAAAAAAAAAAAAAAGAGGAAAATCTGGGTGTTCAAATCCACCCATCTATCCAGTTACTCCTTCCAAGGGATGCAGCATGTGAGGGAGAAAAGAAAGACTGTAAGTACTCCATTCTCTGCAAGAAAAGGAGCATCAGGACTTAGGAATGAGGTCCATCTCAAATGACAGTGTACAGAAATTGTTAGGTGACTTTCACATCAATCATGCATAGTTTTTTATGTTGCCATGTTTTCTGTAAACTTTATTTCTAGTGGAAACATTCCAATATGAGGATGATTTATGTGGCCATTCCCCTAATATTGACCATTTAATTTTTCCAGAGTTTTGCTACAATAAATAACTCATCAGTAAATATCTTTACATATAAATCTTTGTCTGAATTTATGATCATTTCCTCAAGATAAATTTATATAAGTGAGATTACTAGATCAGAAAAATGATCTTAGGATTCTCATTACATCGTGTTACATATGGCAAAAAAGAAACTACAAGTCACATTTCCAATAGCAATAAATGAAGTTGCTAGTCTCAGGGGCTCCTGGTTGCAACTAAATATTATTATTTTTTAAAGCACCATTACTTGATTTGAAATAAGCAGGTATCTTATTGTCATTTAAATCTGTATTTGATTCAGTATTTTTTTTCTTTTGTTTAATAGCCATGAACAATTTATTTGTTCTGAATATCTGTTTATGCCATTTGCCCAAGACTTTTGAGTGCTGGAGCTTCAGTGTGTTTCTTAACATTTTGCAAGAGTTTTGAATGTATCAGGTAGCATTTTGGCAAGTCAAAAAATCAGAATAAGGAGTGGTATCGGGTTTGCTACAATTGCAAATTTTAGATGATGGAAATTTTGCTCATTTCCAGTATAGCAGAAATATAACAGATCTCAAGTAACATCTAAGTGTAGTAAAATGGTTCAGCTGGATAAGTATCCACGTGAGAATCTACAAAAGATTAAGATTTTCAGAATCTGGAGCTAGAGTGTTTTTTTAGAAAGCCAGATTAAGAAAACAGGGGCTCCATTCAATGATTAGTGGGAAAACCCTAGTGCTTCTCATGTGACCTGAGTCAGGGATTTATAACTCTGGGTCCTTCCCTGGACCAATTAAATTAGGACCTCTAGATTTACATTGAGAACAAATCCTTTGAGAGAGGTCATAGTTCTTAAAACCAAATTTACCTAATGGCACTGGTAGGAAGGAAAGAAAGAGAAGGCAAAGGAAAGGGAGGAGGAAGCAGGGGAGGGATGGGGAGGGAAGAAATGAAACAGAACCAGAATGGAATAGAACAGAACAGAGCAGAATAGAAAAGGGCTAAAAACAGGAGATGCTATTTAACTGCTGTTAGATGACTGCAGCAGTTCAGGAAGGGAATGGAGCCTGAACTAGGGCAACAGCAGTGAGAGGATGTGGAGGGAAAAGACAAATGAGCTTACCGACAAGACAGTAATATAGCCACAGGTGTAAAAAACACACTCATGGTCACCAGGGGATAAGGTGGGGAGGGCTAAACTAGCAGATTGGGATTGACATATACACACACCTATATATAAATAGGCGACTAATAAGGACCTGAGCTTCCCTGCTGACTTGGTAAGAAAGAGTTCACCTGCCAGTGCAAGAGATTCAGGTTCGATCCCTTGGTGGGGAAGATTCCTGGAGAAGAAAATGGCAATCCACTCCAGTATTCTTGTTTTGGAAATCTCATGGGCAGAGGAGCCTTGCAGGCTACAGTCCACAGGGTCATGACTGAGACTAAACAATAACAACAACAATAAGGACCTATTGTATAGCATAAGGAACTCTACTCAATACTCCGTAATGGCTTACATAGGAAAAAAATCTTAAAAAATAGTTGGCATATGTATGTACATGATAACTGATTCACTGTGTTATACACCTAAAACTAAAACAACATTATAGAACAACTATACTCCAGTGAAATATTTTAAAAAGAAGTTCAGTTCAGTTCAGTCGCTCAGTGGCGTCCAACTCTTTGCGACTCCATGAACTGCAGCATGCCAGGCCTCCCTGTCCATCACCAACTCCCAGAGTTTACCCAAACCCATGTCCGTCCAGTCGGTGATGCCATCCAACCATCTCATCCTCTGTTGTCCCCTTCTCCTCCTGCCCTCAATCTTTCCTAGCATCAGGATCTTTTCAAATGAGTCAGCTCTTCGCATCAGGTGGTCAAAGTATTGGAAGTTCACCTTCAGCATCAGTCCTTCCAATGAATATTCAGGACTGATCTCCTTTAGGATGGACTGGTTGGATCTCCTTGCAGTCCAAGGCACTCTCATGAGTCTTCTCTAACACCACAGTTCAAAAGCATCAATTCTTCGGTGCCTAGCTTTCTTTACAGTCCAACTCTCACATCCATATGTGACTACTGGAAAAACCATAGCCATGACTAGACAGACCTTTGTTGGCCAAGTAATGTCTCTGCTTTTTTAATATGCTGCCTAGGTCGGCCATAACTTTCCTTCCAAGGAGTAAGCGTCTTTAATTTCATGGCTGCAATCACCATCTGCAGTGATTTTGGAGCCCAGAAAAATAAAGTCTGACACTGTTGCCACTGTTTCCCCATCTATTTGCCATGAAGTGATGGGACCTGATGCCATGATCTTAGTTTTCTGAATGTTGAGCTTTAAGCCAACTTTTTCACTCTCCTCTTTCACTTTCATCAAGAGGCTTTTTAATTCTTCTTCACCTTCTGCCATAAGGGTGGTGTCGTCTGCATATCTGAGGTTATTGATATTTCTCCCGGCAATCTTGATTCCAGCTTGTGCTTCTTCCTGCCCAGCGTTTCTCATGATGTACTCTGCATAGAAGTTAAATAAGCAGGGTGACAATATACAGCCTTGCCGTACTCCTTTTCCTATTTGGAACCAGTCTGTTGTTCCATGTCCAGTTCTAACTGTTGCTTCCTGACCTGCATACAGGTTTCTCAAGAGGCAGGTCAGGTGGTCTGGTATTCCCATCTCTTTCAGAATTTTCCACAGTTTGGTTGTAATCCACACAGTCAAAGGCTTTGGCATAGTCAATAAAGCAGAAATAGATATTTTTCCTGGAACTCTCTTGCTTTTTCGATGATCCAGCAGATCTTGTTATTTTGTTTAGGGGTTTATTATTATTATTTTTAGAGGACTGATGAACCATAACAGCATTTATGCCAAAAAGGAGTAGATGTTTATACATGCATGCTCAATCACTAAGTCGTGTCCAACTCTTTGCAATCCTTTGTATCGTAGCCCACAGGCTCTTCTGTCCATGGGATTCTCCAGGCAAGAATACTGGAGTGGGATACCACGTTCTCTTCCAGGTGATGTTCCCAACACAGGGATGGAACCTGCATCTCCTGTGTCGCAGATGGATTCTTTACTGCTGAGCCATCCAAGAAGCCCAGGTGTTACTAGATAGGAATAGAAAAAATAAAGGAAAATAAAGCATTTAATTTCAACAACAAAGTCCAGGAGAAGGTAGGAGGGGATAAAATAATGGGAAGAGATAGATAAGCGATCATATGAAAGGAAGATGGGCAACTCTTCCTCTGATAGAGAAGTAAAGAAGAGGGAAAGACTGAAACCACAGGGAAACATCTAGGCTAGGGGAAGGGACTTCAGGGAATCAGAAATACTTAAGGTTAAACATAAACATTTATGTTTATGGTGGATTATCAGCTGAGAACGGCTGTGTGGAAGTTTGAAATGTTGATAGATTTCTACAGAAAATATCATGAATGTCAAACTCTTTTCAGGCAACAGTGAAGACCATCTTAAGGCTGATAGTTCAAGGTTATCCAGGACATCCAAGAAGCAGGGTCTTAAAATACTTATGTTCATCACCCTGAGTTTGAGATGAGAAAACTAAATATAAAAATTTACCCAGGTGCATGAGTTATCTACTAACAGATCACAAATTAATCCAAAGTGGAGCAGCTTAAAATGCTAGTTAGATTGGCATGTCTTAACTGGACCCTCCACTTAGCATTTCTCTCAGGCTGCAAGCAGTTTTTGGCCGGGCTGTATTCATCTCAGGGCTTGATGGGGAAGGTTTGACTTCCAAGCATGTATGCTACCTTGCAGGATGTAGTTATTCATAGGCTGTGGGACGAAGGTCCTCTGTTCTTTTCCGGGTGCTCGCCAAAGACTGCCCACTGTTCCCTGTCATGCTGGTCTCAACAGCATGAGAGTTTGTTTCATCAAAGTGTGCAATCTAAGAAGGTAATACAGAGGGCTGTCTGGCAAGACAGAAGCCACAGCCTTTCATTGGCTAGTCATGGAAGTGACATTCCATCAAATTTCTCTGACTCTTAATTAGAGTCACTGACTGCCACCCACACTTAGAGACGGGGAAATAGATAAGAGTGTGAATACCTGCTGGCAGAGCTCATATGGGACCATCCTAGTAGCTGACTTTAGATCAAGTTTACGCTGGATATGACTTGGTGAGTATTATAAAGGTAGCCCAGTTGATTTCTCTAAATGCTCTCTAATTCTTTTTTTTTTAAATTTTGCTCCTGCTAAAGAAGTGAACACAAATTGTTGTCATTGTTAATTGGCCAGTTATGTCTGATTCTTCTGTGATCCCATGGGTTGGGACTTTCCCCATGAAATCTTCATGACCCAGGGATTGAACCCATATCTCCTGCCTGCATCTCTTGCATTGCAAGTGGATTCTTTTCTGCTGAGCCACCAAGGACACCCTGAACACACATTAAGTCTCAGGATACAAAGGTATTTATCTTTGAATACGGGCTGGTAGATGTATAAATAATAGAAAGGAAGAAAGATGGGTACATAGGAAGAAAATCTGAAGGAAGAAAGGAAGGAAAGACATATTTGAGCCACTAGGAGTGAAGATGAGATTTAAAGTCTGGTGGTACTACTGCTGTAAGAGTCAGGTAGTGGTTAACTGAAGATCCAGAAAGTCATGAATGTTGGAGCTCCCAAATTCATCGTAGTGACCAAAATGAATTTGATATCACTGACTACAGTGATGGCATGTAGAGGGTCTAGTGGTCCCCAGGACTAAGTGCTTCCATAACAATCAAGATGATGATGGTGGTGGTGGTGATGGCATTCATATTTTTGGATTGATCCAGATTCTGTACTAAATGTTTTACATACATATGTCAGTTCATCCTCACAATAACTCTTGATTTTCCCATTAAGAAATTACGAATTTGAGAATGTAATCTACCCAAGTTCACAAAGCTGGCACAGTAATGATGGTAATCTAGATCTTGGTAGTATGAAGTCCATTTATGTTTTTTATTGGCTTGCTCTTCAAAACTCAAAATGTTGGAAAGAGCTTGGGAAGCCAGAAATCAGTAAGGAAGCAAGAGTAAGAGTACAGTTTTAAAGAGAGGCTATGAAAGGGGAGTACATTTTGGAAGATAAAGAGAGGTAAACATGTGGTCTAATAGATGATGGTATTAGATTTTAAAAAGAGGAGGGAGGGAAAGATGATGGTAAACAGGGAACAAAGAGAAATGGTGACTTTTTAGAAATCAAGTGATCATATTTAATCTAATTATAATAGATTAGAAAAAAATTAGGAAGATTTTATTGGGAGAGAGAAAAAAACCATCCATCACAGTAAATTGGGCATGGAGAATACAGTGTTTCAGGGTTTGATGATGACAATTTAATTATGAGTTACTTAGATATTCAAGAGGACTTTTCTCCTAGGGACTTGGTACATATTTGTAAAATTTTTAAAATATATAACAAAAGCAAACAAAAATCACCGGTACTGCTCTCATGTTGCTTGTCACCTAAAGTTTAGGGTGACCTCTTACACCTGAACATTTTGAGCGACCTATAATAATTTACTGGGGCAATAGGCACAGTCTGGGACTGTTAGAAACTATAATTTATGCTCAACATACTAATGAAGAAAATGGATAATCAATAAGCAAGCAAAGAAATAAATGTGTGATTACAAGTTCATGAGTCTTTTAAAGGAAATAAAACATTTGTGTAGGATGGCCAGGGATGAGTTCTCTGCAGAGGTGACAAAAAACTAAGACAGAGGCAGAGGAACAGCTGATATAAAAGAGAAGGGCATCATATTTAATCACTTAATAGGACTGGAACTGGAAAATAGCTCTGCCTGTGCAAGGTACCAAAAGGGTGCCTGGAGTGTCCCATTGAGGGAGATTATATGAGAGAAGACTGGGAAAAGGAGACAGCCAGTAGGTCAGCAGTGTATTAAGTGCAATAGAAAGCCATTGAAGATACTTAAATAATATAGTGAGATTATCCAAGCTTCTCTAGAAGGTCAGATAGTAAAGAATCCGCCTGCAATGCAGGAGACTCCGGTTCATTCCAGAGATCTGGAAGATCCCCTGGAGAAGGGAATGGCTACCCAGTCCAGTATTCTTGCCTGGACAAAGGACCCTGGTGGGCTACAGTCCATAGGGTCACAGAGAGTTGGACACGACTGAACGACTAAGCCTGAGAATGGGTGAGATCATTCAATTTATGTTGAAATGTGCCAGGGGTAGAGGGCAAGAGCGGGTGTATGAAAATATTTGGGAGGATGGACAAAATAGCAGTGAAGACTGAGACAAATGAACAGGATCTATATATAATCTTGAGATAAAGCAATCACATATGCTGATGGCTAAATGTAGGGGGTGGTAGAGAAAAGATTCAAGAACGACTTCCAGTTTTCTGGCACGAGCCATGGGCAGATAGTGTTGACAGTTTCTGAGCTGGAGAAGACTGAGACAGGAAGCCCTCTAAATAGGAGAGGTGAGAACACTGATTCCCATTTTAAGACTTCACTCCGTCTCTCTCCTCTGGTTTGAAAGCAGGAACTAAAATGTCCACATTATCAGTGAGAGTTCCTTAGTGGAAACCCACAGAAACAGACCGAGCTAGCATGGGCAAAGCTTGATGTATGGGAAACCCAATGGGGACTCACAGAATCAAGGAGGATCTGGAGATTCAGGCTTGGAAATAAGTAGAAATTGAGGTAATTGTGGAGGTGGGAACCACAAGTGACGTATTAGAACCACTTACTTTAGGAATAAAAGAGAATGACAATCACTTTCAGTGTTTATGAATCGCTGTGCAAGAGACTGTGCTCAGGAAGAGTATCTGTCTGGCTGCAGAGACTTAAAGCTGAAATATTCTATGGTCCAGCCATCATCCACCCCACGACCTGAAAAATCTGGGATGAGGAGGGAGGTTGGGAAATGAAACTGTTCCTGAACTATGCTCAGGAGGGTGACAAGGACAGGAACAAGGGATGCAGATGGGAAGAACCACTTTCTACAAAGTACATGACTCCACCCTGATATAAAAAGAGCATTGTGTTGTTATTGTTGTTCGGTCGTTAAGTCATGTCTGACTCTTTGCCACCCCATGGACTGCAGCACGCCAGGCTTCCCTGGCCTTCACCATCTCCTGGAGTTTGCTCAAATCCATATCCATTGAGTCAATGATGCTGTATCTAACCATCTCATCCTCTGTCACCCGCTTCTCCACCTGCCTTCAATCTTCCAGCATCAGGGTCTTTTCCAACAAGTCAGCTATTTGCATCTGGTTGCCAAAGTATTGGAACTTTAGTTTCAGCATCAGTCCTTCCAATGAATATGCAGGTTTGATTTCCTTTCACTAACATTTTTATCAGACATATTTCATTTCCTTTTTGGTCTGCATTTGGTGATAATCCAGGGAAATTAGTGAACCCAGTTCTCTTCACTGCACTGGGCTGATTTAGCTAATGATCTGTTAATGAGTCGTTAATCACTTATTGAAATCTGGAGGGTTGGGTGACTGAACAGGTGCTAAACCTGGAGGAGAAATTTGCTGCAATAAAACCTTCCAATTTCCATTTCCCGGGAGCAGGCTCCTCCCAGCTCCCTCTTCATTTTTGTTTCTGTGTGCATGCAGGTAGATTTTTTTTCCCCTTTCACATTCTCGCAGAATCTTGAACAAACAGGGCTCTTAATGCATCCTGAAGTGCTGATAGCCAGGGTCTACTAGTCGTGAAGGTTATATCTTGGTTGCTGATGCAGTTAGGAATTGTAATGTTGCAGTAGTTTAGCTACCGCAATTGGAAAGCCACTGAGCTTCATAACAGTAATAATTGATTGATCTATCAATGTCTCTGGCAACAACAAACTGTAAAATTCTAAGCAACCATATGGAATTATATGGTATATGAAAATACTTTCACAGGCGCTGTCTCATTTGATCAGAAACAACAGCCATGAGAGATGAGGGGATGGGGTACTTTCCAGATGATGTGATGGGGGTGAGGGGAGGTTAAGTAATGTTTCCAAAGTCTCTTCACTTGAAAGTCACAGGGCTGGATTTTAATCCAGGTGTGACTGACTCCAAATTCTATTTACTGGACCATGTTGCCTCTCCTAGAATCTGAAGCAAACATTGTCAAAGATGTGGAATTGATGCCATGGGCTTTATGCATGAAACATGTATTTTGCTTCTTTATTAGTGTTACTAAACTACAGAAAGAGAAATCTTCAGAAATACAAGGAACATGAGTTAAGTTTCTGGTCTCCACTCCAGATCTACCAGAGTAAGTCCCATGAATCTGTATTTTATATATTTCCCAAGAAATATTGGTACACTCTAATGTTTGGGAATCTTAGCTTCTCACTGATTGCTTCACCCATAACCATGGTAAACACATTTAATAAGATTAATGACCTACTCTCTCTGCCTAGAGTATATTGGAAGCATAACATTAGAAAATGAAACAGAAAATAAAAGGGTAGGCTTTTTGAGGTTAGCACACTTATCAGGAGTGGCAATATCTCACAAACTCCTATTGAGAAATAGAAAAGAAACACTAAAATGTAGATACAGGCTTATATTTATTAAAGTGTGTGTGTGTGTGTGTGTGTGTGTGTGCACACTCAGTCGTTCATCCATGTCCAATTCTTTGCAACCCTATTTATTAAAGTACAATAATGAAAATAATTATGCTGGTCCAATCTCAAGAAGAAAAAAAGTTTAAATTATACTTAGTGCCCTTTCTCTGGAAATACCAGGAAAGACATAACAATTTTTTTTTCTTTTTTAGGTAAGAAGGGATTTAGAGACAAACACATTCCCCAGACAGAGTATGCGCTATCTTAGAAGGTGAGAGTGACCCCAAAACACAGCATGGTTAGTTTTTATGGGCTGGGTAATTTCTTAGGCTAATGAATGGGGGGGTTGTTCCAATTATTTTGGGGAAGAAGTGGGGATTTCCAGGAACTGAGCCACCATCCACCTTTTGGTCTTCGATAGCTGTCCTCAGAATTGTCATGGCACCTATGGGTGTGTCACAGTAATGTTTACAAATATTTGTAAAACAGTTTTAAACTAAAATTTATTTTGGTACTTGTAGAAATAAAATTCATCTTCAAGAGTTCCCTGAAGTAACAACATTTGCGTATAAGTTAAAACACCAAGTTCAAATCCCACCCCTGCTCACTAATTTTATAAACATGGAAAAGTGTCTTAATTTCTACCCTCTTACATGCAGTTTTCTCACAGCTGTAAAATGATCTAAGTTGTGAGGATGAAATGAAATAATGGATGTGAAAGCCTTGTGCATATGGAAAAGCCTTACATGAATATTATATATTATGAGTATCTGAAAAATTCTCGTACAACATTTTATTCTCTCATGGTTCTGGATTCATAAGGCTTCATTATATTCTATTTGTTGGCTAGCATAGGGATATAGGACTTATCTATTAAATCAGAATACCCATGAGCCCAATGGAACAACTCACCAGAAAAATTCACGTTCATGGCGTCTGTTCCTAGTTAAAGTGTGTGACCTTGGGCAATCATCTTTCACTTATTATAAGCTTTCTTATCTTGAGAATGAGATCGAAAGTCCCCACTGGATGTGTATCAAAAAGCATGTCATAAGGATGGTGGGAAATGTCTTGGAAAACTGAACTTTTTAAACACTCCTATCCTCTAGATGTAAAACTGTGTTATCATAAGGCCTAGAAAGGCTTCCCCAAGTGGCACTATAGGTAAAGAACCCACCTGCTAATGAAGGTATGTTTAAGAAACACAGATTCAATCCCTGTGTCTGGATGATTCCCTGGAGGAAGGTATGGCAACCCACTCTAGTATTCTTGCTTCCGTGAACAGAGGAAGCAAGTCCATGGGGTAGCCCAGAGTCAGACACGACTGAGTGACTTAACGCACATGCATGCAAGGCATAGAGAAGTGTTTTTATGAAAGTGGCTGATCATCAATGCTGGTAGGTGACCCAGACAACTTGTATGATTACTTTTTAAATAACTGAACCTAGAAATTCTATAGCAACCATTTCACTGGCAAATTCTATGAAAGGTTTTTGGAGTTGAGCTAATTTTTTGATGTAACCATAAGAATGAACATTTTTGTTGTTAGTTTGCGGTGTGTAGGTGTGTGTTTCCTGATTCGGTATCTCTTCAAACTAATGGTCTAAAGGACTCGAAGCTAAGTGAGCAATATTTTTAAAACTTCCCAACTCTCTGCTGAGTCCGGGTTTCCCCTTTCTCAGAAAAGAGGGTATCTGAGGCCTACTGGCTAGTGGTGGGTTTTTATTTTGTTTTCAAAAAACAGAAATTAAAAATTTTAAAACCAAAGGAAAAACAGGGAATCCTGTCACACCAGTAATATGTATTAGTTTGTTATTTTCTTTTGTTGGTAAGTGAAACTTAAGGGAACCAAAGATTTGCATTTTCTAGTACATACCAGGGGTTCAAAGTGTTTGTCTGATACACATTTGATGGGGCTTCCCTGGTGACTCAGATGGTAAAGAATCTTCCTATAATGCAGGAGACCTGAGTTAGATCCCTGGGTCAAATCCCTGTGTCAGGAGGATCCCCTGGAGAAGGAAATTGCAATCCACTCTAGTAGTCTTGCCTGGGAAATCCCATGGACAGAGGAGCCTGGAGCGCTATAGTCCATGAGATTGCAAAGAGTCAGAGATGACTGAGCAACTAACTGTCACATTCACATGGTTTTATGATACCAACTAGTTGGGTTTTCTTTTTCCTTCAGAGGCGGAAGGGAAATTTTATTTTATTCTATCATCATAGCATCCAATAATACTCACCTGAAATTGTTTAAGCAGCTTTTTAATATACTACAAGTTTAAAGATTTTATTCCAGTCAAGGAATTAAAATATGCTTTTAAATTTCAGGATCATTGATTCCTGTTAAAGAAATAGCCCCTTAATTCAAAACAGTTAACTGAAACTCCCAAAGAAATGGTATATTCAGGCATGTAACAGGGCTCAGTTAAGAGACATTTAGTTTTCCTCTGCGTTGGAAAAATCTGCCAATGCCCCATCCTTCAAAGATAAATGCATTTGTTATACTAATCTTAGAAAGGGATGTGGTGAAATAAATGAAAGTTATTAAAGAAAGGGTGATGGATGGCAATTGAGACAACCGTTTGTTTTGCCACCACCGAATTTATTTCCAGAAAAAGGCCCTTATCAATTTCTAGGGAATGGTTTGTTCTGTCAGGGTGGATGCTGTGTTAATGTTCTTTACGGCTCTCTCAGAACCAGTGCAGTGACACCAATCTAAATAAAGGAGAAAGGAAGGCTTAATCATGCCTGCCACTGACCAGTTATTAACATTTTCCAACAAGGGCATTAGAGGAAGAATTCAGAGAGGTCAATTTGTATTTCAAGAGTGGAGCCAAAAGAGAGAAAACTTACTTGCAAGTGATGTGCTTATGGCAAGAGTAGGTGTGTCAAGTCCACTCCAATTGGGCAAGCCTTTATTAAGCATCTTCTATGGCACAAACATCATCATTCAAGGAGCTCATTGTCTAGTTAAGAAAAGTGTTAGGGAAAAAAAATAAAATCAGCAAACATTTGTCAAAGCAATTTGAATAGACATACAAGACACAAAGGAGAGATTGATTAACCCTTCTTGGAAAACTAAAACCAGGGAAAGGCTTGAGTAAGAAGTTTGCTGTGTAAGATCTGCCTGCAGTACAGGAGACCCAGGTTTGATCTCTGGGTCTGGAAGATCCCCTGAAGAGAGGAATGGCCACCCACTCCAGTATTCTTGCCTGGAGAATTCCATGGACAGAGGAGGCTGGAAGGTTACAGTCCATGGGGTCTCAAAGAGTTGGACACAATTGAACAGCTAACACTCACACACACACACACACACACACAGAATATAAGATACAAAGGAGAGACTGATGAATTCTTGGAATAAATTCTGGATAAAATGTCAGATGTCAGCCATGAAAGGGAAGCTCCAGGCAAAGAACATACATGAGCAAAGGCTTGGATCTGTAAGATACCATGGAAAATTCTGGAAAACGGGGCTCCATGTTGATGGAACATAACACTCCTGAGGGGAGAGAAAGAGATTTAGGAGACAAAAGGACTCTGAAACAGAAGCTTACATTAGTACACCACTGATGAGTATTTTGATGAAAAGGATCAAACTACATTATATAAAAATTATTCAGGCAGAAATAGAGTTAAAAAGATTCAAGAGTGAAGATGTGGAGATAAGTTAGGAAAATATGGTAAGATCTAAAAGTGAGAGACATATGTTCTAAATTAAGGTAGTGGGGGTGAATTAAAGATTAAAGTGATTATACAGGTTGGAGAAACATTTTTTTAGAATTTCTGGGTATCAGTATGTTTTGATATAGAATAGGTGTTTAGCTGGTTATAGATTTGATAGCCATGTATTTTTAAATGACCACTGAGTCCAAATCTATCATCCCTAGTATATGCTTTTCTGGCTATCTGTCCTCCAATATATCGCTGTAATATAATTCTGTGTAATCATTTACTCCTTATTCAGTTTTCCATTTTCAAAGCATTTTGCTACACCCTCTGCCAATCCTGCTGTATGTATGGCATACATATATATGTATGTGTGTGTATGTGTGTATATATATAATATATATGGCATATGTGTGTATATATATATAATATGTATATATGTGTGTATGTGTATATATATATATAGTTCTTATTCTAAAATTTATTCTAAACTATAGATATCATGGATTTAGTTCATTTTGACATCATTTATGCACTTGTTTTTATACTTACCTTAAGTGGTAGATTATTGTTTTCTCCATCTGTTTTAACTCTAGATGAAGAAGTATAGGTTCTACCCTTCTGGTTCCCTATGGCTTATTATTACTCTGTTAAAATTAAACTGCCTCCCTTGAGGTTTCTGCTCTTTAACTATACCATTCTCTAAATACTATTATCTTTTGACCTTCAATATATTCCTCTTCAGTCATTAAATAGTCTGTTCATGAATTTTCAGTGACTAAATATTACATCTTATTCTCTTGATAGCAACCAAATCTCTGTCAAAAGTCAGACATCAACTCCCATTACCGCCAATCGCACAAGGATGATGGATTGAACACTGGTTCATTTCCTTAACTTCTTTATCTCTGAATGACCTTCTCTAATCCATTCAAGTTTATTCCTTGAACTTGGTTACATGGTAGACTGCTCCACAATCTAAAATCCTGAAGTCAATCACCCCTTTCTCTAAACAAAACTTTGTATCTCCCATCTTGCTTATCAGATTATTCCTACTTTAACCTTAACACCTCCACTCCACTGCACTTTTATCTTTGGATTCAAGAATCCATTATTTAAATAGCACTGCCTATAAATTCTAAAGCCTAAGTGTTTTGCCTCATCCTCCTTTCAAACCCCTAATATTGAATGAACCCAAACAAATGTGCCCTCCACTCCTGTACTTGAGTTGCAGAGCAAAGATTAAACACACACACACACACACACACACACACACGGACAGGCTGGTTCTACATCAACTCAAGGTCTTTAAACTATGATGAGCTCACTACTTTGAGTGCAAGTCCACTGTTTCTCTTTTCAACTCCCTCTCACTCCTCATACATTTCTACTCTTGTTTCAGAATGAAAATATAAGCTATCAGACAGGAATGCTTTCACGTTCCCCTCCCCAGACACAAAATCTTCCATCACCTGTACCTTTCCCCTCTTCCTCTTCTGTTACAGTAAAAAGCTCATCTGAAATTACAAAATGTGCTTTCCAGGCAATTTTTCTGACCTTCTGAAAAACTTAACACTATTTTTAACCCTTCTTTCTATAACAGTTAACATTTCCTTCTTCATTAGATTTTTCCACCAACTTTTAACTAAGCTGAGTTTAAGCAATCAGAAACAAAACAATGTACAAGAGAACTCACTCTTGACCCCTAACAATTCTTTTCAGCTAAATTGCTATCTTTATCCTCTTTTTCATAAGCACCAAAGAGATGTCCATACTCCCTACATCAGGAGGGAGTATATACTATAGCCTCAACCTCTGGGATCTAATGCCTGACGATCCGAGATGGAGCTGATGTAATAGTAATTGAGATAAAGTGCACAATAAACATAATACACTTGAATCATCCTGAAACCATCCCCCACCCCTACCCTCAGAGAAATTTTCTTCCACGAAATTGGTCCTGCTGCTGTTAAGTTTGGGCACTGCTGCATTTTGTCTCTGTGCCATACTAAATCCTCAGCCACTTTCACTTGACTCTAGCACGCAACTCTCCATAGAGACAGCTTTTACTAGGAAAACCAATGACCTTCAAGTTGTTCATCCAAAGACTGGTTCTCAGTCCTCATCTTCATCCATCACAGTTTGTATTTGAAACAGCCTTTTCTTTTCCTCCTGTGAAGTCTGTGCTGAATTTTCACTATGGCTGTTTCATGTCTCTCTCCTTTGCATACTCAGCTACTCCCTTGGGACAGCAAATATTAGAGTTGCCTAAGACTCAAAGGGGCTTCCCTGGTGGATCAGTAGTAAAGAATCTACCTGCCAGTGCAGGAGACGTGAGTTCAATCCCTGGACTGAGAAGATCCTCTGGAGAAGGAAATGGTAAACCACTTTGGTATTCTTGCCTGTGAAATCCCATGGAGAGAGGAGTCTGGTGGGATACAGTTCATGGAGTCACAAAGAGTCAACATGATTGAGCAGCTAAACAACAACAACAAAAAACTCATAGCACTGCTTCTTCCAAGCTGCTTTGTGTCACTAGACAAGGGATCAGCTAAGTTTCTCCGAGAAATTTGAGAGAGTAAATATTTTAGGTTTTGAGGAGCATATATTCTCTGTTGTAACTACTCAATCCTGTCACCACAAAGTGAAAGCAACCATAAACAATACGTAAATTAATAGGCGTGGTGGTGTTTCAATAAAACTGTATTTATAAAATCAGCCAAGAGGCTAGATTTGTCTCCTAGAATTTGCCAAACCTCATCTAGATTACCTCTTTCATACTCATGGCTTTAATTACTACCTAGAAGTGAATCAAAAAATATATCAACCCATGACCTCTCCTCTAAGTTCCAAAATAGCATTTGACACTTGCACTGGAAAACCAAAATGGAGCCACAGACTCAACAGAAATACTTATAATCATAAATTAGAGTCCTTACGATGATCTGCAAGGATATATGCATATTCGGATCTTCCCTGGTGGCTCAGATGGTAAAGCGTCTGCCTGTGATGTGGGAAACCTGGGTTCAATCCCTGGTTCGGGAAGAACTCCTGGAGAAGGAAATGGCAACCCACTCCAGTATTCTTACCTGGAAAATCCTTTCTACCTATTTCTACTTCAGTAGCTTTCGTTTTCCAATACACTGTATGGTTTATTTATCTATTATATTATTTTTATCATCTGCTTCCTTTGATAAAAATATACACTCAAAAAGGGCAATGATGGTTTGTCTATATTATTTTCTTAATATATCCCAAGAACCAAGGCAAGAGTCTGGCATATAGTTCAATTCAATAAATATAAGAATAATAAATAAATAAATGAAATACTTAAAGCCAAATTCATAATACTTAAAATTAATTTTGGGGCTTCCCTATTGGCTCAGTGGTAAAGAACGTGCCTACCAATGCAGGAAACACGGGTTCAATCCCTGAATCAAGAAGATCCCCTAGAGAAGGAAATGGCAGCCCACTTCAGTATTCTTACTTCAGAAATCCCATGGACAGAGGAGCCTGGTGGGCTATAGTCCATGGGGTCACAAAGAGTCAGACATGACTTAGTGACTAAACAACAACAACAAAACAACAGAACCTTTGCACACACTGTTGCCTCTGCTTGGAATGTGCTTCACTATTTGCCTAGTTAATTCCTATGTCTCCTGTAACCCCAATTCATCAATAATTTTGTAAACTTTCTTGATGTTCCTAAGTCAATTAGCAATATCAAAGATTTTCACAGTGCATGTATTTTTGAGATTTCTATATTATCCTTTGTGTTCTCCACAGAGATTACAAACTCCATGAGAGTAGAAATAAATGCTGCCTCCACCCCCCGCCTCTCTCTCTCTCACACACACACACGCACACATATGCACACAAGCACACCAATGCAATCCTAGCAGTTAGCCCAGTGGTTGGCACATAATGGGCACTCATAGTGTGAGGAAATTACAAGAGAAAAAATCCCAGGCTTTACTTTTGAATGAGATAAATGATGCAGTCTCTAACTAAAGTAAGGAAAATGTGCAAGATAATGCTTTAAACTTTAATTCCTCAAGTTAGAGATGCTTATATATTGGATTATTTGTTATTTGACTATGTAGCATTGGAAATTGGAAGAAGTCAAAATTTTCTATTTTATTCTTCCTTTGTATGAAAACATGAAAACTTCTTAGCCTTTGAAAGTTGTTATAGTTAATCACTGGAGAAGGCAATGGCACCCCACTCCAGCACTCTTGCCTGGAAAATCCCATGGATGGAGGAGCCTGGTAGGCTGCGGCCCATGGGGTCGCTAGGAGTCGGACACGACTGAGCGACTTCACTTTCACTTTTCATTTTCATGCATTGGAGAAGGAAATGGCAACCCACTCCAGTGTTCTTGCCTGGAGAATCCCAGGGACCGGTGAGCCTGGTGGGCTACCGTATACGGGGTCACACAGAGTCGGACATGACTGAAGTGACTTAGCATAACATAGCATAGCATAGTTAATCATAACTATTGTCTCATTTAATATTCAAATTATTATAACTTTCCCAGTAGAATTCCTTTGAGCCAGTTTTTGGTTTTTATTGCTACCCAAGATAGCCTTAAAATGTCCTTGTAAATGTCAGTAACAGTCTTCTAGAGCTATACTGATTTTTTCCTTGCCTCAAAGTATTTTTCTGTGGGCCCTAGTGCTTTTTCAGTGGACAATATTAGAAACTAGAACATGAGTGTCAGATGTGAACATGAATGTCTGTCGATGAGCAAAAGTGCTGTGACTGCTGTTCATCCCTGTTTAGAGTTAGAGCCAAAAATATATTTCCTTTTAGAATTATTCACTTTCTTTTTTAGTTCCCCAATTTAGCATGATAAGCTGATGTTCTCTACTTTGGTAAGAACTATGATTTGCTTTACTATTATTTTTCCATTACAGAAACATATAGTGTTAATTGTTGAATTGGATTTGACTCTTTTTGTGGCCCCATTGACTATAGTCCACCAGGCTTCTCTGTCCATGGGATTTCCCAGACAAGAATACTGGAGCGGGTAGCCATTCACTTCTCCAGGGGATCTTCCTGACCCAGGAACTGAACCTGGGCCTCCTGCGTTGCAGCCAGATTCTTTACCGTCTGAGCTACCAGGAAAGCCCACAGAAACATATAGTGAGAATTAATTTACTCTTCTAAAAATCATAATTTTATTGATGGATAGTTGATTTACAATCAAACCAGTCAATTCTAAAGGAAATCAGTCCTGGATATTCATTGCTAAAGCTCCAATACTTTGACCACATAATGCGAAGAACTGACTCATTGGAAAAGACCCTGATGCTGGGAAAGATTGAAGGCAGGAGGAGACGGGGACAACAGAGGATGAGATGGTTGGATGGCATCACCGACTCAATGGACATGAGTTTGAGTGAGCTACAGGAGTCGGTGATGGACAGGGAGGCCTGGCGTGCTGCAGTCCATGAGGCTGCAAAGAGGTGGACAGGACTGAGCAACATAGTAGCTTCATATGTACAACATCAGGTCAGATCAGTCGCTCAGTTGTGTCTGACTCTTTGCGACCCCATGAATCGCAGCACACCAGGCCTGTCCATCACCAACTCCCGGAGTTCACCCAGACTCACGTCCATCGAGTCAGTGATGCCATCCAGCCATCTCATCCTCTGTCGTCCCCTTCTCCTCCTGCCCCCAATCCCTCCCAGCATTAGAGTCTTTTCCAATGAGTCAGCTCTTCACATGAGGTGGCCAAGTACTGGAGTTTCAGCTTTAGCATCATTCCTTCCAAAGAAATCCCAGTACAACATAGTGATTCAAAATTATTAATGATTATATTCCATTAAAATTGTTGTAAAACAACAGCTATATTCGCTGTACTGTAAAGCATGTCCTTGTAGCTTACTTATTTTATACAGGGTGGTTTGTACCCCTTAATCTTCCACCTGCATCTTGCCCCTCACTCCCTCCCCACCCCCACTAGTGGCAGCTGCTGGTTTGTTCTCTGTATCTGTAAGTCTGTTTCTGTTTTGTTGTATTCATTTATTCATTTTGGTTTTTAGATTACACATATGAGCAATAACACACAGTATTTGTCTTCCTCGGTCTGACTCATTTCACGGAACATATCATGTAGGAAACGAGTTGCCAGTCCAGGTTCGATGCATGATGCTGGATGCTGGGGGCTGGTGCACTGGGACGGCCCAGAGGGATGGTATGGGGAGGGAGGAGGGAGGAGGGTTCGGGATGGGGAGCACATGTATACCTGTGGCGGATTCATTTTGATATTTGGCAAAACTAATACAATTATGTAAAGTTTAAAAATAAAATAAAATTAGGGAAAAAAAAAAAAAAAACGAAACTATATCAGTACCTAAATCACTACCAGCTTCATTTACCATATGTAAAAGAAAACCCTAAAATTAAAAAGGAACCTAACAGTACACCTGCAACACACACACACACACACACATGCAATCACAAATACGATATCAATAATAGTGTTTTGAGGAGCTTTGAAGGCTTCTCCCCCAGTACAACAACCACAATTGCTTAAAATGAATTAGAAAAACAACCATTTAAAGTCTCTGAAAATGGTCATAAAGTTCATGCAGCCAATAAAGAAAATTTGTATTCCTTTTCAGTTTTTATTTTTTTTATAATTTTTATTGGAGTATAAGTTGATTTACAATGTTGTGTTTCTGCTAAGAAACATTAATTCAAGAAAATCCACTAAATCTTGCTAAGAACTGTGAGAGTTTGTGCCATTTATGCTTCAGAGTCCAGCACAGCATTAAGGAAGCCCCACTGTGTGTGGATGTGGCCAAGAAGGGGGGGCTCTTGGTCCTACAATCGCAGTCAAGAGGCACTGCACCTTTCCAGGAGGGAAAGGTCACATGCATTTCTCATTGTTCGAAAATTCCTGTTACAGAGACTAAATCCTGGGTAAGTGCGGCTGAGAAGTGAGTAATTCCCTTTCAGAGTCCAGCCGCCACTGATAGAGAGGAGGCACGGTTAACAGAGAATGAAAAGTGGAAGTGTTAGTTGCTCAGCTGTGTCCTGTTTGCCCCCCCAAGGCAAACAAGTAGCCTCTGTCGATCAAATTCTCCAGTCAAGAACTGGAGTGCGTTGCCATTCCAAATCTTCCAGAACCAGAGATCGAACCTGAGTCTCTCACATTGCAGGGAGATTCTTTACCATATGAGCCACCAGGAGCCCTAATCATCCTCACCCCCAGCTCCGAAGAGGTTCCATGCAGGAGGGAAAAGCCTAGAGGAGCCAAGCTAGTGCCCACACCCAGCACCCTAAGTGTAAACTGGAATATCATCTAAGAAAAGCAGTACAACATCCCTGACTCGGTCCTTCCAAATCAGGGGCTTAAAGATTTTGCCAGGGGAGATGCTGGCCAGCGGAAGAGAAACAAACATTTGAAACAGAGTATTCAGAAAGTCAAGACTGAAAACAATGGAGATTTTAGTATTAAGCAATTAAGAAGACATTTGTAGCTCCATGAGAGAAATAAGACAACTGTAGTGCAGCTAGTTTATCAGAGAGCACCATGGAAAGAAACTGCTAAGAAAGCCTCTCAGGTTAGAACTAACCTCAGAAATAGGCTTCAAAATCTATCCTTACACAGGTCCCCAAATTTAATTGGATAAGATTGTGAAGCAATTTATGCCCTTGAGTATCATTAAAAACAATAGAACAATTAACCAGCAATTAGTGCTGGGTGTAATGCCTACAGAGGTAGAAAGCCCAAAATGGAAAGAGGCAAAGGGAGCTCTGCTAATTCCACACCATCCCAAGGTGACTGTGCACATGCCCAGAGGTATTCCTTTTGTGAAACATCACAGGCTTCACACTGTGGGAGAAATACTTTAATCAAATAGTCCAGCCAGGTCACTAAGAAAATAAACAAGCAAACAACAGCAGAAAGCCCTGGAAGGGGGAAAAGTATCTAGAGTTGCTAAATAGTTTCAACAAAATAATTACGAGGCATGCAAACATACAGGAAAGTGTGACCTTGCGTTTTTTAAAAAAAGCATAAAGTTTGGTGCTTTTGGTGCAGAAAGGGGCTCAGATGTTGGAACTGACAAACAAAGACATAAAAACAGCAAAACTGAAGAGGGTTTAGTAGAGAAAATGTAATCTGAAGAAAAGAGAGAAAAAGGAAGAAAAATTAACAAAGCCTCAGAGAAATATATAGTACTATTCAGTGCAACAATATATTTGTAATGATTTTGGCAGTAGAGGAGAAAGAAGCAGAGAAAATATTCAAAATATGCTTTTTAATTAATTTATTTTTTAACTGAAGGATAATTGCTTTACAGAATTTTGTTGTTTTCTGTCAAACCTCAACATGAATCAGCCATAGGTATACATATATCCCCTCCCTTTTGAACCTCCCTCCCATCTCCCTCCCCATCTCACCCCTCTAGGTTGCTACAGAGCCCCTGTTTGAGTTCCCTGAGACATACAGCAAATTCCTGTTGGCTATCTATTTAACATATGGTAATGTAAATTTCCATGTTACCCTCTTCATACATGTCACCCTCTCCCCCGTGTCCATAAGTCTATTTGCTCTGTCTGTTTCTCCATTGCTGCCCTGTAAATAAATTCTTTACTACCATTATTCTAGATTCCATATATATGCATTAGAATATGATATTTATTTTTCTCTTTCTGACTTACTTCACTCTATATAATAGGTTCTAGGTTCATCCACTTCATTAGAACTGACTCAAATGCATTCCTTTTTATGGCTCAGTAATATTCCATTGTGCATATGTACCAGAACTTCCTTATCCATTCATCTGTCAAAGGACATCTAGGTTGCTTCCATGTTCTAGCTATTGTAAATAGTGCTGCAGTGAACAATGGGATACATGTGTCTTTTTCAACCCTGGTTTCATCAGGGTATATACCTAGGAGTGGGATTGCTAGGTCATATGGTGGTTTTATTCTGAGTTTTTTATGGAATCTCCATAGCATCTTTCATAGTGGCTGTATCAATTTACATTCCCACCAACAGTGCAAGAGTGTTCCCTTTTTTCCACATCCTATTGAGCATTTATTGTTTGCAGACTTTTTGATAATGGCCATTCTGACCAGTGTGAGGTGATATCTCATTGTAGTTTTGATTTGCATTTCAGAAAACAATAGAATGGGAAAGACTAGAGATCTCTTCAAGAAAATTAGAGATACCAAGGGAACATTTCATGCAAAGATGGGCTCAATAAAGGACAGAAAAGGTAGGGACCTAACAGAAGCAGAAGAGGTGGC
This sequence comes from Bos taurus, assembly GCF_002263795.3. Lineage (NCBI taxonomy): Eukaryota > Metazoa > Chordata > Mammalia > Artiodactyla > Bovidae > Bos > Bos taurus. The sequence continues at coordinate 30,800,080 of NC_037356.1, read as the reverse complement.
AAGAATACACAGAACTGTACAAAAAAGATCTTCACCACCCAGATAATCATGATGGTGTGATCACTCACCTAGAGCCAGACATCCTGGAATGTAAAGTCAAGTGGGCCTTAGGAAGCATCACTATGAACAAAGCTAATGGAGGTGATGGAATTCCAGTTGAGCCATTTCAAATCCTGAAAGATGATGCTGTGAAAATGCTGCACTCAATATGCCAGCAAATTTGGAAAACCCAGCAGTGGCCACAGGACTGGAAAAGTCAGTTTTCATTCCAATCCCAAAGAAAGGCAATGACAAAGAATGCTCAAACTACCACACAATTGCACTCATCTCATACACTATTAAAGTAATGCTTAAAATTCTCCAAGCCAGGCTTCAGCAATACATGAACTATGAACTTCCAGATGTTCAAGCTAGTTTTAGAAAAGGCAGAGGAACCAGAGATCAAATTGCCAACATCCACTGGATCATGGAATAAGCAAGAAAGTTCCAGAAAAACATCTATTTCTGCTGTGTGGATCACAATAAATTGTGGAAAATTCTGAAAAAGATGGGAATACCAGACCACCTGACCTGCCTCTTAAGAAACCTGTATGCAGCAGCAGTTGGAACTGGACGTGGAACAACAGACTGGTTCCAAATAGGAAAAGGAGTACGGTAAGGCTGTATATTGTCACCCTGCTTATTTAACTTATATGCAGAGTACATCATGAGAAACGCTGGGCTGGAGGAAGCACAAGCTGAAATCAAGATTGCCGAGAGAAATATCAATATGCAGATATTGATATGAAGATGACACAACCCTTATGGCAGAAAGTGAAGAAGAACTGAAGAGCCTCTTGATGAAAGTGAAAGAGGAGAGTGAAGAAGTTGGCTTAAATCTCAACATTCAGAAAACTAAGATCATGGCATCCAGTCTCATCACTTCATAGCAAATAGATGGGAAAACAGTGAAAACAGTGTCAGACTTTATTTTTCGGGGCTCCAAAATCACTGCAGATGGTGACTGCAGCCATGAAATTAAAAGACACTTACTCCTTGGAAGCAAAGTTATGACCAACCTAGACAGCATATTAAAAAGCAGAGACATTACTTTGCCAACAAAGGTCCATCTAGTCAAGGCTATGGTTCTTCCAGTGGTCATGTATGAATGTGAGAGTTGGACTATAAAGAAAGCTGAGCACCGAAAAATTGATGCTTTTGAACTGTGGTGTTGGAGAATACTCTTAAGAGTCCCTTAGACTGTAAGGGGATACAACCGCTCCATTCTAAAGGAAATCAGTCATGGGTGTTTATTGAAAGTACTGATGTTGAAGTTGAAACTCCAGTACTTTGGCCACCTGATGTGAAGAGCTGACTCATTGGAAAAGACCCTGATACTGGGAATGATTGAGGGCAGGAGGAGAAGGGGACGACAGAGGATGAGATGGTTGGATGGCATCACCGACTGGACGGACATGGGTTTGAGTGGACTCCAGGAGATGTTGATGGACAAGGAGGCCTGGCGTGCTGCGGTTCACAGGACAGGGAGGCCTGGCGTGCTGTGGTTCATGGGGTTGTATCGGACACAACTGAGCAACTGAACTGAACTGAACTGAATAATGAATTACGTTGAGTATTTTTTCATGTGCTTGTTAGCTATCTGTATGTCTTCTTTGGAGAAGTGTCTGTTTAACTCTTTCCCACTTTTTGATTGGATTGTTTGTTTTTCTGGTATTGAGTTGTGTGGGCTGCTTGTATATTTTGGAAATTAATCCTTTGTAACTTGTTTGATTTGCTATTATTTTCTCCCACTCTGAGAGTTATCTTTTCACCTTGCTTATAGTTTCCTTTGCTGTGCAAAAGTTTTTAAGTTTAATCGGCTCTCACTTGTTTACTTTTGTTTTTATTTCCATTGCTCTAGGTGGTGGGTCATAGAGGATCTTGCTTTGAGTTATGTCATTTAGTGCTCTGCCTATTTTTTCTCTAAGAGTTTTGTAGTTTCTGGTCTTACATTTAGGTCTTTAATCCATTTTGAGTTTATCTTTGTGTATTGCATTATGAAATATTCTAATTTCATTCTTTTGGACATGTAGCTGTCCAATTTTCACAGTACCATTTATTGAAGATGCTGTCTTTGCCCCATTGTATATTCTTGCCTCCTTTGTCAAAAATAAGGTACCCATAGGTGCATGGGTTTATTTCTGGGCTTTCTATCTTGTTCTACTGGTCTATATTTCTGTTTTTGTGCCAGTTCTGTTTTGTGCCATACTGTCTTGATGACTATAGCTTTGTAGTATAGTCTGAAGTCAGGAAGGTTGATTCCTCCAGCTCCATTCTTCTTTCTCAAGACTGCTTTGGCTATTCAGGGTCTTTTGTGTTTCCATATGAATTGTAAAATATTTTGTTATAGTTCTGTGAAAAATTTCACTGGTAATTTGATAGGGGTCACATCGAATCTGTAGATTGCATTTGGTAGTATAGTCATTTTCACAATATTGATTCTTCCTACCCAGGAATATGGAATATCTCTCCACCTATTTATGTTGTCTTTGATTTCTTTCATTAGTGTCTTATATTTTCTGTGTATAGTTCTTTTGTCTCCTTGGGTAAGTTTATTCCTAGATATTTAATTCTTTTTGTTGCAATGGTGAGGGATTGATTCCTTAATTTCTCTTTCTGATTTTTAATTGTTAGTATATAGAAATGGAAGCAATTTCTGTGTATTGATTTTGTATCCTGCAACCTTGCTAAATTCACTGATTAGCTCTAGTAATTTTCTGATACTCTCTTTAGGGTTTTCTACGTACAGTATCATGTCATCTTCAAACAGTGAGAGATTTACTTCTTCATTTCTTATCTGGATTCTTTTTATTTCTTTTTCTTCTCTGATTGCTAAAGCTAGGACTTCCAGAACTATGTTGAATAATAGTGGTGAAAGTGGATACCCTTGTCTTGTTCCTGATCTTAGGGGAAATGCTTTCAGTTTTTCACCATTGAAAATAATGTTTGGTTTAGGCTTATCATATATGGCCTTTACTATGTTGAGGTAGGTTCCTTCTATGCCCACTTTTTAAAGAGTTTCATAAATGTGTTCTGAATTTTGTCAAAGGCTTTTTCTGCATCTATTGAGATCATCATATGATTTTTATCTTTCAGTTTGTTAATATGGTATATCACATTGATTGATTTGTATATATTGAAGAATCCTTTCATCCCTGAAATAAACCCAACTTGATCATGGTGTATGAACTTTTTGATGTGTTGCTGAATTCTGTTTGCTAAAATTTTATTGAGGATTTTTACATCTATGTTCATCAGTGATATTGGCCTGTAGTTTTCTTTTTTTGTGTTGTCCTTGTCTGGTTTTGGTATCAGGGTGACAGCTGCCTATTAGAATGAGTTTGGAAGTGTTCCTTCCTTTGCAATTTTTGAAAGAGTTTTAAAAGGACAGGCATTAGCTCTTCTCTAAATGTTTGATAGAATTCTCCTGTGAAGCCATCTGGTCCCAGGCTTTTGTTTTTTGGGAGATTTTTTTTTATCACAGCTTCAATTTCAGTGCTTGTAATTGGGTTGTTCATCATTTCTATTTCTTCCTAGATCAGTCTTGGAAGATTGAACTTTTCTAAGAGTATGTCCATTTTTTCCAAGTTATCCATTTTATTGCCATATAGTTGTTCATAATAGTCTCTTATAATCCTTTGTATTTCTGCATTGTCTGTTGTAACCTCTCCTTTTCCATTTCTAATTTTGTTGATTTGATTCTTCTCTGTTTTTTTTTTTTTTTTCTTGGTGAGTCTGGCTATTGGTTTGTCAATTTTATCTTCTCATAGAACCAGCTTTTAATTTTATTAATCTTTACTATTTTTTGTTTCATTTCTTTTTCATTTATTTCTGCTCAGATCTTTATGATTTCTTTCCTTCTACTAATTTAGGTTTTGTTTTTGTTCTTTTTTCCAGTTGTTTTAGGTGTAAAGTTAGGTAGTCTATTCGATGTTTTCTTGTTTCTTGAGGTATGACTGTTTCGCTATAAATTTCCCTCTTAGAACTGCTTTTGTTGCATCCCATAGGTTTTGAGTTATTGTGTTTTCACTGTTGTTTGTTTCTAGAATTTTTTTTTATTTCCCTTTTGATTTCTTCAGTAACCTGTTGGATATTTAGAAACATATTGTTTAATCTCTATGTGTTTGTGTATTCACAGGTTTTTTTTTTTTTTTCTTGTAATTGATATCTAATCTCACAGTATTGTGGTCAGAGAAGATGCTTGATATAATTTCAATTTTCTTAAATTTACTGAGGCTTGATTTGTGACCCAAGATGTGGTCTATCCTGGAGAATGTTCCATGCACACTTGAGAAGAAGGTGTATTCTTCTGCATTTGCATGGAATGTCCTGAAGGTATCAATGAGATCCATCTTATCTAATGTTTCAATTAAGACTTGTGTTTCCTTATTAAATTTCTGTTTTGATGATCTGTCCATTGGTGTGAGTGGGGTGTTAATGTCTACTATTATTGTGTTACTGTCAACTTCTCCTTTTATGTCTGTTAGTGTTTGTCTTATGTAGTGAGGTGCTCCTATGTTGACTGCATAGGTATTTACAATTGTTATGTCTTCCTCTTGGATTTATCCTTTGATCATTATGTAGTGTCCTTCCTTATCTCTTGTAATCTTCTTTATTCTAAGGTCTAATTTGTCTGATATGAGGATTGCTACTCCAGCTTTCTTTTGCTTCACATTTGCATTGAACATATTTTCCATCCTCTCACTTTCAGTCTATATGTGTCTTTAGGTCTGAAGTGGGTGTCTTGTCAATAGCATATATATGGGTCTTGTTTTTGTATCCGTTCAGCCAGTCTGTATCTTTTGGTTGGAGCATTTAATCCATTTACACTTAAAGTAATTATTGATATATATGTTCCTATTGCCATTTGCTTAATTTTGCTTTGGGGTTGATTGTGTACATCTTTTTTTCTCTTGTATTTCTTGACTATATAAGTCCCATTAACATCTATTGTAAAGCTTGTTTGGTGGTACTGAATTCTCTTAACTTTTGCTTCTCTGAAAAGCTATTTATTTCTCCATCAATTTTGAATGAGATCCTTATTGGGTACAGTAATCTTAGTTGTAGATTTTTCCCTTTCAGTACTTTAAATATATCCTGCCATTCCCTTCTGGCCTGCAGAGATTCTGCTGAAAGATCACTTGTTAAATGTATGGGATTTCCCTTATATGCTACGTGTTGCTTTTCCCTTGCTGCTTTTAATATTCCTTCTTTGTGTTTAGTCTTTGTTAGTTTGATTATTATGTGTCTTGGTGTGTTTCTCCTTGGGTTTACCCTGTATGGGACTTTTTGTGGCTCTTGAACTTATTGACTATTTCCTTTTCCATATTGGGGAAATTTTCAACTATAATCTCTTCAAAATTTTCCTCATACCCTTTCTTTTTCTCTTTTTCTTCTGGGACCCCTATAATTTGAATGTTGGTGTGTTTGATATTGTCCCAGAGGCCTCTGAGACTATCCTCAGTTCTTTTCATTCTTTTTACTCTATTCTGCTCTTCAGAAGTTATTTCCACCATTTTATCATCCAGCTCACTGATTCGTTCTTCTGCTGCAGATATTCTGCTATTTATTCCTTCTAGAGTATTTTTAATTTCAGTAATTGTGTTGTTTGTCCCTGTATGTTTATTCTTTAACTCTCCTAGGTCTTTGTTAATTGATTCTTGCATTTTCTCCATTCTGTTTTCTAGGTTTTTGATTATCTTTACTGTCATTATTCTGAATTCTTTTTCAGGTAGTTTGCCTATGTCCTCTTCATTTATTTGGGCTTCTGTGTTTTTAGTTTGTTCCTTCATTTGTGTAGCATTTCTCTGCCTTTAACTTATTGTGTTTGAGGTCTCCTTTTCCAAGGCTTCAAGGTTGAATTCTTTCTTCCTTTTGGTTTCTGCCCTCCTAAGATTGGTCCAGAGGTTTGTGCAAGCTTTGTATAGGGTGAGATTTGTACTGAGCTTTTGCTTGTTTTTCCTCTGATGGGCAAGGCTGAGTGAGGTGGTAATCCTGGCTGCTGATGATTAGGTCTGTATTTTTGTTTTGTTTGTTGTTTAGATGAAGCATCCTGCGGAGGATGCTGCTGGTGGTTGGGTGATGTCTGCTCTTGTATTCAAGTGGTTTCCTTTGTGTGAGTTCTCACTGTTTGATACTCCCAGGGTTAGTTCTCTGATGGTCTAGGGCCTTGGGGTGTGTGCTCCCACTCCAAAGGCTCAGGGCTTGATCTCTGGTCAGGAATGAAGATTCCTCAAGTGGTGTGTTATGGCATTAAGTGAGATTAAAACAAATCATAAAAAATGAGAAACCAAAGATGAACCCCAGACAAATGGTAGTTACAAAATCAAAGAATAATTAAAATAATGGAATATACACATACACATATACACCCATAAGCAAAATCAAAACAGTCCAACAAAAATAAAGAACAATAGATTGACCCAGCAAACAAAGGGAACCAAAAATTATACCTACCAGTTAAGAACAAAGATAACTAAAGTAGAAACTGGAAAACAATACTAAAGCAAGGTGCCAAATGGGGAATAAAGCAATGAAACAAAACTAACAAATATGTTGAGGGGAAAGGAAAGAAAGAATAGATATACAAAGTTAAATAGAGGTAGATAAAAGAATATTTATATACTTTATAGATTAACAAAAGAAAAAAGACAAAGGAATACAAGTAGAAATTTTTCAATAGGTTTAAAAATTAAAATAAAAAAAGAGGAAAAACAAGGAAGAAGAAAGAAAAAAAAAAAAAAAGGATATATCCACAGAACTGCAAAAGCCCAATGTAGAGGCAGAGGTTTATAACGGCAATAAAAAGTGTGACTGAATATACACATATTTGTATACATCCATAAGTAAAATCAAAACAGTCCAACAAAAATATAGTACAGTGGATTGACCTGATGAATAAAGGAAACCAAAATTTACATCTACCAGTTAAGAACAAAACTAACTAAAGCACAAACTGGAAAACAAAACTAAAGCAAGGTGCCAAGTGGGGAATAAAGCAATGAAAACAAAACTAACAAATATGTTGAGAGGAAAAGAAAAAGAATAGATATGCCAAGTTAAATAAAGGTAGATAAAGAAGATTTATATACATTAAAGATTAACTGCAAGGGGAAAAGAGCAGGAGGGAAAACAAACAAAGGAATAAATGTAGAAAAAATAATAGGTTAAAAAATTAAAATTAAAAAAATAAGAAAAAAGGAAGAAGAAAGAAAAAAAAAAGGAAAATCCCACAGTACTACAAAAACTCAATATAAAGGCAGAGATTTATAACAACAGTAAAAAATGTGACTGAGAAAAGAAAATAAAAACTCAAAAGCTGAATTAGATTTCATAGTGCCAATAAAATCGACAACTACAACAGTGGGGGTGAAAAGGAAAAAAAAAATCCAAAAGAATCTACAGAACAAGTCAAAATGTAAGAATAATACATGTTTTTCTCGGGTCACTGCTGTCAGAGTCCTTTCCCTCGCTGGGAGTCACAGTCCCCCTCACCTCCCTAGGATGCCCCCCAACACTGTGCTGATCTCTGCACCTGCTGTGGGGACAGCTCAGATTCTAATCTGGCCCGACTGTGTAAGTTCTTGCCTCCAATGTCCACAGCTGTCAGAACTAGTGCATTTTCTTTTGTAGGAGCTCTCAGTGTCCTTTTATATATTCCATAGACACAGGGTCTGCCCAGTTGATTGTGTGGGTTTAATCTGCAGCTTGTACAGCTGGTGGGAAGGTTTTGGGTCTTTTTCCTTAGCCACACTGCCCCTAGGCTTCAATTGTAGTTTTATTTCCACCTCTTCATGTGGGTTGAAGAGGGGTTTGCTGGGGTTTGCTCCTGAGGCTGCCCTGGAGGACTTGGTCTGCCCCAGTGAGGGCCAGGTGTAGAGGTGGTGCAGCTGCTTGGGTCACAGGGGCTCTGGCAGCACCAGGTGCTCAGGGGAGTTGGCAGCTAGGGCAGAAGGAAACATAGTGCTCTAGTAGGGTATGGCAACCTGTATTAACCAATATGCTCCAGTATTCTTGCCTGGAGAACTCCCCTGATATAGAAGCCTGGCAGGCCACAGTCCACAGGGTTGCAAAGAGTTGGATACTACTGAAGTGACCCTGTGTGCATAGATGCAAGACCTTTTTTTTTTTTTTTTGGCCTGTGGCAGCTCTACCCCAGTGAGAGTTGAGTGTGAAGGTGGTGCAGCTGCTTGGCTTGCGGGGACCCTGGCGGCACCAAGTGTGCAGGGACACAGACTTCCTCCACCACAGAAGTTATGGCCCTATCAGAGTCTTTTTTCGAGCCTCTTGTAGTTGACAATCAGAAGACTTCTTTTGCAAAATACATTTTAAAATGGTGGAAAGTATCCTAAATTTGATAAATGCTATGAATGTACACATCTAAGAAGCTCAGGAAATGCCAGGTGGACTAATGCTAAGCAATCCACACTTCGATACATAATAGTAAAAATATTGAAATGAAAAGACAAAAGACTTAAGAAAACTCAAGAAAACAACAACTTGCCATGAACAAGAAAATTAAAGTCTTAACCACCAAAAAAAATTACCCCCAATAAAATTAAAGTCTTACCACCAAAAAAAACCTAGAAGCCAGGAGGCAGTTAATAAGATTCAAAGTGCAGTCAGCTAAGAATCTTAAATCCAGAAAACCAATCCTTAGAAGACAAAGGCATTCATAGATAAACAAAATCTTAGCAAATATATTGTTAGTAGATCCATATTACAAGAAATACTAAAGTCTTTCAGGCTGAAAGCATAATTTTGCTAAGAAGGATAAAACCCCAAAACAATCTGAACCCACATGAAGATCCACAAATTTACCTTTGCCCACAAATTTGATAACCTAGATAAGGACCTGCTCCTTGAAAGACAGAACTATCAAAACTCACACAAGAGGAAATAGATAATAGACTTGTCTCTATTTAAAAATTTGAATTAATAATTCAAAATTTTCTAAAACAAAGCAATAGGCTCAGATGAGCTCATGGTGAATTCTACCACACATTTAAGGCAGACATTATACCAGTTCTCTTCAATACTTTCAGAAGACAGAAGTCAAGATTAGATTTCCTGACTCATTCTGTGAAGCCACTATTATCCTAATATTAAAACCAAAGATATTTCAATAAAAGAATACTATAGACCACTGTTTCACATGAACATAGATGCAAAATCCCTCAACAGGTTATTAGCAAATCAAAACCAACATTGTGTAAAAAAGATTATACATGATGACTAAGAAGGATTTACCTCTGGTTTGTGAGGCTGTCAAATATCAGTTAATGTAATCATTATATCAATAGGCTGAAAACAAAAATCACATTATTATACCAATACATGTGGAAAAACTCTTTGACAAAATCCAATACTGCTTCATGACAAAAACTCTCAGCAAACTAGGAATAGAGACAAACTTGCTCAAATTGATATATAATCCCTACAAGAAGGTTACAGCTATGGCTCAGCAGGTAAAGAACCAGCCTGCCAATGCAGGAGACACCAATTGGATTCTTGGGTTGGAAAGATCCCCTGGAGGCGGGCATGGCAACCCACTCCAGTACTTTTGCCTGGAGAATCCCATGGACTGGGGAGCCTCGTGCACTACAGTCCATGGAGTCACAAAAAATCAGACAAGACTGAGCAACTAAACATACACATCATTATACTTTATGGTAGACAAACTCAAAATCTTTCCTCATAAAGCCAGGCACAAGTCAAGGATGTACAATGACATCGCTCTTCCTCATCATTGTACCAGAAGTTCTAGCTAGTACAATGAGTGAGACAAGAAGGAAATAAAAGGTACACAGAATGGGAAGGAAAAAATGAAACCACCTTTGTTCACAGATGACATGATCATCTATATATAAAGTCTGACAGAATTTACAAAAGACCTGCTAGAACTACTATGCAATTACAGCAGGTTGCAGGACTCAAGGTTAGTATACAAAATGAATTCCTTCTTTATATACCAGCAATGAACAGAAATGCCATTTATAGTATAACCTCTCCAAAAATATTTAGGTATAAATTTAACAAAATATTACAAAATCTATTTGACAAAAACTATAAAATTCCTGGGTGTTCATTGGAAGGACTGATGCTAAAGCTGAAACTCCAATACTTTGGCCATCTCATACGAAGGGTTGACTCATTGGAAAAGACCCTGATGCTGGGAGGGATTAGGGGCAGGACGAGAAGGGATGACGGAGGATGCGATGGCTGGATGGCATCACTGACTCGATGCACATGAGTTTGAGTAGACTCCAGGAGTTGGTGATGGACAGGGAGGCCTGGCATGTTGCAATTCATGGGGTCGCAAAGAGTCTGACACAACTGAGTGACTGAACTGAACTGATAAAATTCCAAATTCAAAGAAGAACTAAATAAGTGACATAAAGAGGAAAACTCAATATTATTAAGATGTCAGTTCTTTGGCTTATAGATTCAGTGCAATTCTAGTCAAAGTCCTAGCAAGTTATTTTACTAAATGAAATTTTCTTCTTTCTTTTCTTAACTTACAGTTATAAAAGTCTACAGTTAAGAAATTTTCAAAAATAGCCTAATTTTCCATATTGAGGTACTATAAAAAGAAAAGCAAGCAAAAGTTATAACAAGTATAGGAATAAAATCATAAAAATTCATATGGAAGTTAATGAAATAGAAATAGAAGCAAAACAGCAGTAAAAATCCACAATGAAAAAGTTTTGTTCTTAAAAAATATCAGCCAATTTGACTTACGTTTAGCTAAACTGATCAAGGAAAATAAGAAAAAAAATGAAATTAACAAAATCAAGAATAAAACAGTGACATTATTCAAAACTTTACAGAAATTTCAAAAGGAAATTATAAGATAATGCTATGAAAAACTGTATACTTTAATCAATGGTACTCGCTAGCCGTATACCCACATACAAAATAATGAAGTTGGAGTCCTACCTTCGCCAACACGTAAAAACTAAAAGTGAGTCTAAAGCTTATATGTAATAGCTTATAAACTTCTTACAGTAAACATAGGAGTGATTCTTTCTGACTGCAGATTAAATAGTGATTTCTTAGCTATGACACTGAAAGCACAAGCAACAAAAGGAAAAATTAAATAAATTGAATTTCTCCACAATTAAAAGGAACTTAAAAGAATATTATCAGGAAAGTAAAGACAACCCACAGAATGGGAAAGAATATTTATAAATGCTTTACTGATAAGCGTCTCATAGCCAGAATAAATGACTCCATGGACTGTAGTCTGCTAGGATCCTCTGTCAATGGAATTATTCTGGCAAGAGTATTGGAGTGAGTTGCCATTTCCTACTTCAGAGAATAAATGAAAAGGCAACAATTGAAAATGTGCAAAAGATCTGAATAGATATTTTTGCAAAGAATATACACAAACTGAAAAAACTGTCAACATAATTCTCCATTAAGGAAATTCATATCAAAGCCATCATGGAATTTCACTTCACCATTTCTTTTATAATCAGAAAGACAGATAGTAAAAAGTGTCATCAAGTTGAAAAATTGGAACTCTTTTACAATGGTGTTGAAAATATAAAATGGTATGATGCTATGGAAAACAGTCTGGCAGTTCCTCAAAAGATTAAACATAGATTTATAATGTTATATAACTTTTCATGTATAAAACATTATATTTCTACTTCTGTAAGCTACGGCATGCTCACTACCAAAAATTTAGTTTCTGTTCATCACCATACAAACAAGCCCTTTTACCAGATTTGCTCTCCCCTCCCTTCTTGTAATCACTCCTCTGTCTCTGTATCTCTGCTTTTGTTTGGATTGGTATATTCATTTATTTTATCTTTGTATGTTTGTATGTGTGTTGTATTCCAGATGTGAGTGGAATCATACAGTATTTGTCTTTTTCCATCTGAATTATTTTTATTATACTTATTATACCCTTAAGGAATCTGGTGGGCTACAGTCACATAAGGTCACAAAGAGTCGGACATAACCGGAGTGACTTAGCCCCTCAAGATCCATCCATGTTGTCACAAGTGGCACAATTTCATCTTTTTGTGACTGAGTAGGATACACAATGGAATATATATATATAGCCACAACTTTATCCATGCATCTGTTGATGGACACTTTGGTTGCTTCCATATCTTGGCTTTAAAGTATTACTTTACTTACTGTAAAGTAAAGTAATACTGCAGTGACCATAAGAATGCACATATCTTTCCAAATTAGTATTTCCATATTTCTTTTTTTAATTTTATTTTATTTTTAAACTTTACAATATTGTATTAGTTTTGCCCAACATTGAAATGAATCTGCCACAGGTATGTTATAATGTTACCTCATTAAAAAAAAAATTAATGTAGAATTGCCATATAACCCAGTAATTCTACTTCTAGGTATATACCCAGGAGAACTGAAAACATATTCACACAAAGACTTGTACATAAATGTTCATATAAAAGTTATTCAGAATATCCAAAATGTGAAAGCAATCCAAATAACCAATCAATGAATGGATAAATCAAATAAGGCATATCGCTGCAGTGTAATATTTTCAATGTAAAGTAAGCAGAAGAAGTGACACGGCATATAGTACAACATGGACACCTTGAAAACCTCATGAAAGAAAGTGAAAGTGAAAGTGACTCAGTCGTGTCCAGCTCTTTGCAACCCCATGGACTATAGAGTCCATGGAATTCTCCAGGCAGAATACTGGAGTGGGTAGCCTTTCCCTTCTTCATGGGATCTTCCTAACCCAGGGGTCGAACCCAGGTCTCCCACAATGCAGCGGATTCTTTACCATCTGAGCCACCAGAGAAGCCCTGCAAACCTCATGCTAAGCTAAAAAAAAAAAAAAAAAGTGACTCAAAGACCATATATTGTACGCTTCTGTTTATATGAAAAGCCCGTGCGTGTGTGCTAAGTCACTTCAGTCCTGTCTGACTCTGTGTACCCCTATGCACTGTAGCTCGCCAGGCTCCTCTGTCCATGGGATTCTGCAGGCAAGAATACTGGAGTAGACTGCCGTTTCCTTCTCCAATGAAAAACCCAGAATAGGAAAACTGTGGAAAATTCTGAAAGAGATGGGAATACCAGACCGCCTGACCTGCCTCTTGAGAAACCTGTATGCAGGTCAGGAAGCAACAGTTAGAACTGGACATGGAACAACAGACTGGTTCCAAATAGGAAAAGGAGTACGTCAAGGCTGTATATCATCACCCTGTTTATTTAACTTCTATGCAGAGTACATCATGAGAAACACTGGGCTGGAAGAAACACAAGCTGGAATCAAGATTGCCGGGAGAAATATCAACAACCTCAGATATGCAGATGACACCACCCTTATGGCAGAAAGTGAAGAGAAACTAAAAAGCCTTTTGATAAAAGTGAAAGAGGAGAGTGAAAAAGTTGGCTTAAAGCTCAACATTCAGAAAACAAAGATCATGGCATCTGGTCCCATCACTTCACAGGAAATAGATGGGGAACAGTGGAAACAGTGTCAGACTTTATTTTTTTGGGGCTCCAAAATCACTGCAGATGGTGACTGCAGCCAGGAAATTAAAAGACACTTACTCCTTGGAAGAAAAGTTATGACCAACCTAGATAGCATATTGAAAAGCAGAGACATTACTTTGCCAACAAAGGTCCATCTAGTCAAGGCTATGGTTTTTCCAGTGGTCATGTATGGATGTGAGAGTTGGACTGTGAAGAAAGCTGAGTGCCGAAGAATTGATGCTTTTGAACTGTGGTGTTGGAGAAGACTCTTGAGAGTCCCTTGGACTGCAAGGAGATCCAACCAGTCCATTCTGAAGGAGATGGAGCCCTGGGATTTCTTTGGAAGGAATGATTCTAAAGCTGAAACTCCAGTACTTTGGCCACCTCATGTGAAGATTTGACTCATTGGAAAAGACTCTGATGCTGGGAGGGATTGGGGGCAGGAGGAGAAGGGGACGACAGAGGATGAGATGACTGGATGGCATTACTGATTCGATGGACATGAGTCTGAGTGAACTCCGGGAGTTGGTGATGGACAGGGAGGCCTGGCGTGCTGCAATTCATGGGGTTGCAAAGAGTCGGACACAACTGAGCAACTGAAGTGAACTGAACTGATTGAGAAAAGAAATAGAATAACAAATAGTTGCCTAGAGCTAGGGAGTTTGGTAAGAAAAAGGAAGTGAATATTAATGAATCTAGGTTTTCTTTTTTGCTGATGAAAATGTTCCAAAATTGATTCTGATGATGGTTGCACAATTCTGTACAATACTAAAAAGCAATGTACTGAACACTTTTATATCTCAATGAAGTTGCTTTTTAAAAAAAAAACTTGGAAGTGTGTTTTATCATGAGAATGTGATTTTATGAGGGCATGATTAGGAGATCTGAAACTCAGCCTGGACGCCCAGGGTTTCAGTGACGACTTCCTCCTGGCAACAGTCTTGGATTTTTAAAGAATCATCTGGCGAGCCAGTGTGAATGTTTATTGTAAAGAGGGAGGGTGGTGGGGGAGGAGAAAGACAGAGAGAAAGGCCATGGGGTGGTGAAATAATCCATAGAAAAACTATGTATAATTCAGAAGTAACATGAAATCAGAATCAACTTTGAAAAGTAAGCAAAGGACATAATACAGATGGCTTTTAAATGCCAAGTTAATGTGTTCAAACTCAATTCCATGCCCATTGTAAAACTATCGATTGGATCTTGGTGAAAGACTATGGTGAGATTTACCTCTTACTTCTGAGTTGTGGGAAATGGAGTCTTTGAGAAAAGGAGAAGTAGCCTGGGAAGGAAGAAACAGAAGGCAGTAATGACAGTTAAGGCATTACTGCAAGTACACAGGCAAGAAATAACAACAGTGTGGCTCAGCTGGTAAAGAACCCACCTGCAATACAGGAGACATAGCAGATGCAGGTTCGATCTCTGGGTCAAGAAGGTGCCCTGGAGGAGGACATGGTAACCCACCCCAATATACTTGCCTGAAGAATCCCATGGACTGAGGAGCCTGGTGGGCTACAGTCTGAACGATCACAAACAGTCAGACATGACTAAGCACCTAAGCAGGCAGGCACAACTCAGACAAAGGACAGTGAAGGTGAAGAGCAGTAGGAGAGGGAGTAGATTCAATATACACTGAGGAGGTTAACAAAAGGTTTTTATGATATGTCAGGTAGGTTTGGGCATTGCTTCCAAGGGGAAGGTGAGAAGAGAGAATAATTAGGATCAGGCCCAGATTTCAGTAGGAGCCAGGAGTGTCTGAACCAAGAAGTGAGCTAGAGAAACAGGAGGAAGGCTGAGCTTAGGAAAACTGCAAAATTTTCGCTCTTAAAGGTCAGGCATGTGTCTTTTACATTTAGTAGATCCAATCTATAGCACAGTGCAAATCAGGTAGCTGATTGGACAAATTTACCATAGTACTAGAGCCCTAAATCAAGTATTCAGATTCTCAAGTTCCTGCTGAGCCAATTTCCCAAAAGCCAAAAAGGAAATTGTCAGGGTTTATGGCAAATGGCAAGGAGTAGTAATCAAGCATTCTACTGGTTTCTAAGCCTGCCTGGTGTTCTATACGATGAGGTACTTGCCAAAGCTCATGGTGACAGAATTGTGGCAGAAAGGCTGCTATTGGAGTGGAAAAACAGAAAGGCTTTGCAGAATTTTGATTTACAGTCTCAGCTGTAAATGCCAGTTGTTCCACTAACTTCATTTTTGCTAATGCAAGAACAGCTTTTGCAGTAATAACATATTTCAGTGTGAATGTCTTTTTAATAATCCTTAATTTGAGTCCTAATTCCCTTGATAGCCACTTTGAGGAGACAACTGCATTCGAAAAGTAACACTGCATGAGTACATTTGAGAAAAGACTAACCATATGCACACACACACACACAATCAGAAAGATGTTAGGTACATTTTAACACATTATCATATTTCTTGAATGTCATCAAAGGAAGACCCTGAACCCTTTAATAAGCCATTACTCTGAATTTCATAGGCATCAGCAATTAACAACCCGTACCTTCTCATCAGTCAGAATCTGAGCAGTGTGGAGATGGAAGACAAGGATGCTGTGATAAAAAGAGCAATAATAGAGAAAGACAAAAGAGATGAATAAACAAAAAAAAATCAGGACTCATAATGTAACCACAGAAGCCAGGGCAAGATTGCAGCAATGGAGACAGCTGAATATATTTTATCATGGGATCCAATATAATTTAACAATATATTTTTTTTTTTATCCAGTGGTGAGAGCCAACAAGCTAAGTCAGGATCAATGAGTTGACATTGATGGGTCCAAAGTAACAAAGCTGCCAAGAAAACATAAATGCCAACAAAGAAATATGTGCATGCCCTCACCTTTCCCCTCCTGAGCCCTTGGTAGAACAAATTTATTTTTGTATTATAGAAAATTGCTCACAGTAGCACCTCACAGTCTTCATCCATTTCCAACTGTCTTCCATTCTTCTTACCTGCAGTAATTCTTAACCCTTGCTCTGAGAATAGGTTCGTGAGACTAGCCTTGAACATTTGGGCCAGAAGGCTCAGAGAGGCTTAAGTCACCACGCAAGGAACATCAGCAATGCCATATGTTTACAGTACACTCATTCCCTAACCTGTCACCTGGGAAGAACTCATTTATAAAAGGTAAAAAGCAGAACACCATTGTTCATTAGTCTTCTATCTCCTACCTTCTAGGGCACTCAAGTTTCCTTGTTATTAAAGCTTTTTTTTTTATCATCTTGTATTCCTTTTTAAAATTAACATTTATTGGAATTTGGTTGCTTTACAATGTTTTGTTAGTTTCTACTGTACAGTGAAATGAATCAGCCACACATATACATATATCCCCTCCTTTTTGAACTTTCTTTCCATTCAAGTTCACCGCAGCACATTAAGTAGAGTTCCCTATGCTATACAGTAGGTTCTCGTTAGGTATCTATTTTACACACAGTATCAATAGTGTATATGTATCAATCCCAATCTTCCAGTTCCTCCTACCCCTTCCCTTTGTTGCACTTACTTTCTCGGACAATTATATTTGTATTTTTGTTGCCTGTTTCCTTGACTGTAAATTCCATGAATTCTATGGACAGTGTTCATGGATCTCTTCTCCTAATCTCATAGACACTCAGGAAATATGTGTTTAGGAGTGGTAGGAAGAGACAGATGGAAGAGGGAGAAAGGAAAAAAGGAAACAAGAAGGAAAAGAAGTCAATTCTTGGCTTCCTCGTGATCTGTCCATACAGCTAAACACGTGTTGGGCATTTTCATGAGGTACATTTAATGAGCGTTTGGGTCACATGACCCCACCAGAGTGTTACTCATGCATAAGAGAAATTACGATTTATGATCTAGGTCCCTCTTGCCCCACTATATGCCAGCTACTGGCCTGCCATTTCTGTATCTATTATGGTGGGCAAGGGAGAGAAGATCAGCTCTATTTTCTGTGAAATTTCAGTTTTAAGGCCCAGAAAGAAAAGAAAAGCATAGCAGAGTGATCTAACGGAAGAAAAAAATACTAAGCATGATTTTATGTGATCACAGTTCTCTCCTCCTTGATCAGATAGTTGCTATTTACACACCAGTCCAAAAGTAGCCCATTCACAAGAAGAGGTCTCAAACATCATACAACATTATCTACAAATAACAAAATAATTGTTTTTTTTTTGGCTCCAGTGACACTACAAGTGTGAAGACAAACAACACAGAAATAAACAGAAAGCCTATGGTGTCTCCTAATGCAACACCAGGGAATAGAATTTTCTGCAATGATGAGTGTGTTTTTTAGTCTGTGCTGTCTTCAATATAATACACATGGCTATTCAGTCCTTGAAATCTGGCTGATATGCCTAAGGAATTAAATTCTTACAGCTTAGAAAATAAATAAATAATAAAAATTAATTGCCATTTAAAATTTTTAAAAATTAAATAATAAAATTTTTATGCCATTTAATTATTTTACATTTAAATGTGAATGGGTATAAAGGTTAGTGGTCAGTCTCTTGGACAAGTCAAAATAACATCACAACAGCTTAGCTAATGAAGAAGGTGGGCCTCAGCCTCAAACTCTGACTTTCTGATTCCAAAAACAGTCTGAGTAGGTACTTCTAGTCGGATCTAACTATACTTCAATTGATAAGCCAATAAGTACAGATACATGAAACTATATTGTTAAATGTTAGTCCTGTCTTTTTACAACCTGGATTGAAATATCCATTTCTGGAGTCACCTCTTTGGCTTACACAAAGGAGTATTGGGGCCTTTTCTCCAAGTGAAGTGAAGTGAAGTGAAGTCGCTCAGTCGTGTCCAACTCTTTGCGACCCCATGGACTCTAGCCTACCAGGCTCCTCCCTCCACGGGATTCTCCAGGCAAGAATACGGGAGTGGGTTGCCATTTCCTTCTCCAGGGTAGTTTCCTTTAAAAAAAAAAAATGCCCATGCCTTATGAGGAAGGAAACCCATAAATGTATGCTTTGTGGGTCAGGATGGTACCAAATGTGGAGGAGAGTCTTGGGCAAAAAGGATCTTTGGAAATGTGGGAGATTCAAACTGAGAGAAATTGTTGTTTTGTTTTTGTTCAGTCACTAAATTGTGTCTGACTCTGCGACCCCATGGACTACTGCATGCCAGCCTCCTCTGTCGTCCATTTTCTCCCAGAGCTTGCTCAAATTCAGGTCCATTGAGTTGGCCATGCTATCTAACCTTTTCATTCTCTGCTGCCCCCTTGTCATTTTGCCTTCAATCTTTCCTGGCGTCAGGGTCTTTTCCAATGACTTGACTCTTTGCATCAGGTGGTCCAAGTTTTTAAGTTTCAGCATCTGGCCTTCCAACGAATAGTCAGGGCTGATTTCCTTTAGGATTGACTGATTTGACCTCCACGCAGTCCAAGACACTCTCAAGAGTCTTCTCCAGGACCACTTTTGAAAGCCTCAGTTCTTTGGCACTCAGCCTTCTTTATGATCCATCTCTCATATCTGCCTGTGACTACTGGAAAAACCATAGCTTGTTCTATATGGACCTTTGTTGGCAAAGTGATATCACTGATATTTAATACACTATCTAGATTTATCATAGAAGTAGGGTTAATTCACATTCTGAATCTTACAAATCATGAGTTGGAAGTATGGTGGTTGATCATTCTCACAAGGGCTGAGCAGAGACGGTACCATACGATACACTAGTGAATATCAGCCTGAGTGCCAGCAACTGCACTATAGGTTATCAACACTTATCCTGGATCATGAGGCTTATAGGAATAAATATTCACAAGGTAACTGTTTCTAAGAATGCAGAGAAACTTTAGGAATTCTCAGAAGATTCACTTATCAGTTGTTTCTTCTTTCTCTCTCTCCTCTCCCCTCATCTTTTACTTGATTAGTAACTATTTATTGGTGATCTATCATTTCTGGGCTCCGTATGGAGCATTAGGGACACAACACTATACAAATCTTAAAACTTAACTTTAAAAAAGCCATATTATGTGGGGAAACAAACAAGTAAACAATATTAATTTGCTTTCTAGAATTCAGTGAAAAACTTAATTTCAAAAATCGTGAGCTTCTGCTAAACGAGAGCTGGAATAAACACATGGTAGTGGGACATAGTTGGGGGCTGGAGACCACCACCATCAGGCCCACTGCCCTCCCCAAACACGCACAGGCACACACCCATACATGCACACGTACAACAGATGTTTCCCAGCTCCATTGAAAAAACTCACAAAAAGGACAGGGTGGACTTTTTCTTTCTTTTTCCTTTGGTTTATTTTTGTGGAAAACATTCATATGATGATTTTCACTGTCTTTGCTTTTTGAGACGTTCAAAGACAACACTATTCAAAATTCCTAAAACTTTTGATTAATTTGTTTTGGTTTTGCTTCAGATTTTGCGTTACTAAGGAGACCGGATATTGGTCAATGAGCTGAGATGGGAACCACATAAAGACTCTGGTGCCACCTTCCAGGTTGGCAAGCACACACAACGAGAAAACTCTACCTTGGGCATTGGTATTAGATTGTTGACACTAATTTGGAGAAGGGGAATATGATCCTGATACACTTCTGTTCCAGAGGGACCCGTTGATTTTATAATTGAGTTGAGTTTAAAATGTGAAACAGATTGGCTCTGCTGGCAAACTCAGAGCACAGGTGTGTTTATTTCTTCATAAAACAATGGTATTCCCATACAAAGCCCCAGGACCCCAGATGGATCCCCTGTTTTTCTCCATACAGCATCATCACCCGAATTACAAATGGAGCTTACTTACCTCCATCCTTCCTCCTCCTCTTCTCTTGGGGTCACCTAATTACCCGTGGGTATTGCTGGGTTACTTTTCAAGGATATTTATAAAAATTATATATCTCTTCATTTACTGCTGGAGCATACATTTAAAAAAATAATCTGATGCCCCACATGAATGTATATCTCTTTTCAGTAGTGAAAATGCCGTCAGTTCCCTAGAGTTTCTTTCTTTCTTTGAAGGAGAATAAAGCATTTATTAAAGTTACAATAACACATCAGTGATGTTCATTGTACCCTAGAGTTTCATTTCATGGAAGTGCTAACCTTGGTCCTGACTAGCACATTACCCTCTTACAATACAATCCCTCCAATACATCATCTCAGTCTCCATCAAAAGCATTTCACTTTCCCTAAATTTTTCCATATTGAATTAGACAGAGGACAAGGTTTCCTTTTATGACTCAGACCATTCATAACCCAACCCCTGCTATTTATCAGTGGTCATAGAGAAGAATATGACAGAAGGCTCCTGTTTCAAAGAGCACATGATAAATAAGGAAAACACATAATTTTAATACATGTTAATGCACATAATAATGTAAGTAAGATGACTTACATTATTCCATGATAGCTCAATTGATAAAGAATCCGCCTGCAATGCAGGAGACCCCAGTTTGATTTCCGGGTCAGGAAGATCTGCTGAAGAAGGGATAGTCTACCCACTCCAGTATTCTTGAGCTTCCTTTGTGGTTCAGCTGGTAAAGAATCCACCTGCAATGTGGGAGACCTGTGTTTGAGCCCTGGGTTGGGAAGATCCCATTGGGAAGGGAACGGCTACCCACTCCAGTATTCTGGCCTGGAGAATTCCGTGGAATATATAGTCCCCAGGGTTATAAAAGAGTTGGACATGACTGAGTGACTTTCACTTACTTACTTAGGATAGCAGAGTTGGGATGCAGACCTGTGGATAGAGAGGTATTCAGCTTGGAGCATCAAGAAAGCTTCACGGAGGAGATTCTTTCTTTATCAGGCTTGATAGGAGCAAGTCACATACAAAAGCAGGAGGAGGATATGGTATGTATAGTATATCATGTATAGTGGTATACATTCACCACTATAGGTAGCTAAGTATAGGAAACTAAATATTTGAGGGCTTCCTACAAAATATTGTAGAAAGATTAGATAGATTTTGCACAGGGTTTCAGTTTCTGACTTTCCTTCTTCCTGCATGGCTTTAGACACTCTCCAAGCTTTTTGACATTCTCCCAGCTTCAATTCCCTCACTTGTAAAGTGGAGAAACATTACCTATAGCGTCAGGTTGCAGTAAGAATAAATAAAACAATGAAAGTAAACTCATAGTAAATGCTTACCTGATAAGCCCCCCTCTTCTATTCTTGTCATGATATTAAAAAAAAAAAACAACACCAAGTTCAATTTCTTTTAAGGAGTAATTATTTCAGATTGCCATAGGCAAGCTCTGGAAGTCCAGGGTGTCAGACTCCTTTTTTATATTATACCACCTTTTATGAAGATTGCCATTTCCCTGGACCATTGTTCCTAACTTTTAGGGAATCTACTGACAAAGTTATGCTGACGATGAAGTCAAATTCTGCCTGGCTCTCTTCATACTCTAGACCCTGGAGGTCAGTCCAAAGTCAAGAAAGCCAACAGTGTCTTTCCTGGTCATTAGATCTATCAACTCTCTGCGTACAGTACATGCTCCATTAAAAAGCTGTGTGAAATCTACAAGGGTAAAAAAAACAACAGCCTGGATAACAGTGGTGGCAGCTCTGAAAATAATAGAACCACATTCTTAGGGGAGGAAAAAAAAAACAACCTTCAAAGTGAAGTCACTTTCTCATTTAGGTATCTACTCATTATTCACACCAAAGTGCATTTAGCAAAGGAAACACACGTCAGCCCTTTGCTGCAGTGAGCAGACACTAACTTTATACAGGAGGCCAATTTTCTGACAGCTATAGACTTGCTCTTGGAACTTGTTCTTCTTAGGAATCAGACTGGGTGTGTCTTGGCCATGGCTGGTCAGCCTTGATGGTTAGGAGACTGTGATAAAAAGGTTATCATGGATTTGATGCCAGGGAGGTCCAGTCAACCATGCCGTGTCCTTTCCCATGCATTCCACAGCCATTTACTGAACGTTCATGAGGTAGCAGATCACAGACAGGGAAATCAACAAAAGGGAAGAGACTTGCTCTTACTCTGAAGGAACTCACAGTTTAAAAGAAAGACAACAAGGACAGCAGAGTAACAGAACAAGTCATCGGTGGACAAATGATAAAAGTGCTCTGATGGAGGCATACAGAAGCAGTCCCAGAGCTTTGGCAGTTTGGGGAAATGGTAGCATCCTTGGAGAGGCTGAATGAACTATGGTGGAGAAACAATGGGTCTCACCAGCCTTCCAGGTCATTCACATACACTCACACTGCATTCATTGCTAAGTGTGCTAGAGCCTGCCTGTGAAAATACATGAACGGCATCCTGGAAGAGCTGTGGCTAATTCCACACTCTTGTGGTTAGACCCATGTAATGACCTAGGAATTCCACCTAAAATTGGCATCAAGTGAACAGACCTCAGCACCTGAAGTGAAAAGTCCTAAGCTTTAGCCCAGGCCAGCAGCTCCTCTTCCAAAGACCTATTCAGAGTTGGTGAGACTAGGGAGGGCCAGTTTAGTTCAGTTCAGTTAAGTCACTCAGTCGTGTCCGACTCTTTGTGACTGCATGGACTGCAGCAAGCCAGGCTTCCCTGTCCACTACCAACTCCCACAGCTTGCTCAAACTCGTGTGTATTGAGTTGGTGATGCCATCCAACCATCTCATTCTCTGCCATCCCCTTCTCCTCCTGCCTTCAATCTTTCCCAACATCAGGGTCTTTTTAGCTCTTCTCATCCCAAAGTACTGGAGTTTCAGCTTCAGTATCGGTCCTTCCTATGAATATTCAGGACTGATTTCCTTTAGGGTGAACTGGTTGGATCTCCTTGCAGTCCAAGGGACTCTCAAGAGTCTTCTCTAACACCACAGTTCAAAAACATCAATTCTTTGGCATTTGGCTTTCTTTATAGTCCAACTCTCACATCCATACATGACTACTGGAAAAACCATAGTTTTGACTAGACAGACTTTGTCGGCAAAATAATGTCTCTGATTTTTAATATGTTGTCTAGGTTGGTCATAGCTTTTCTTCCAAGGAGCAAGCATCTTTTAATTTCATGGCTGCAGTCATGATCTGCAGTGATTTTGGAGCCCCCCAAAATAAAGTCTCTCACTCTTTCTATTGTTTCTCCATGAAGTGATGGGACTGGATTCCATAATCTTAGTTTTCTGAATGTTGAGTTTTAAGCCAACTTTTTCACTCCTCTCTTGTGAGGGCCAGTACAAGTCTCCAAACCAATCTTCAGGAGCACCAGAGATGTGGGACTCTTTATCCTGCCACCTGTAGCCAAGGATGAAGGCCACCAATGTCCACAAGCTGAGAAAGTGTGAATAGGTCAATGCAAATCAACCACTCCTGAAAAAAAATACAATCCCAAAGTATGTACCATGCAAACACTCGATACACAGAATAGTGCAGTATTATAGCATTAATCTTACTGCAGTTCTCTGGCCAAAGCACCCTGCTAAATTTCTGATATTTTCAATAGGGTGTCCTCCACATTTCACCACATTTGATAAAGGAGGGCACTGAGTCATGACTGTAGGATGAGCTCTACAAGGCTCTGTCATAGATCAGAAATGGAGGCAGAAATACGGCCAATGAATGTGGTGGCCCAAGCAGGGAACAACCATTTGCTGTTGTTTAGTCACTCAGTCGTATCCGATTCTTTGAGACCTCATGAACTGCAGCCAACCACGCTCCTCTGTCCATGGGATTTCTCAGGCAAGAATTCTGGAATGGGTTGCCATTACCTTTACTATGCCCTCCAGGGGATATTCCCAACCCAGGGATGGAACCCACATCCCCTGATTTGGCAGGCAGATTCTTTTTTTGTTTGTTTTTTTAATTTTTTTTTATTATAAATTTATTTATTTTAATTGGAGGCTAATTACTTTACAATATTGTGTTGGTTTTGCCATACATCAACATGAATCTGCCACGGGTGTACACGTGTTCCCCATCCTGAACCCCCCTCCCACCTCCCTCCCATACCATGCCTCTGGGTCATCCCAGTGCACCAGCCCCGAGCATCCTGCATCATGCATCGAACCTGGACTGGTGATTCATTTCACATATAATAATATACATGTTTCAATGCCATTCTCCCAAATCATCCCACCCTCACCCTCTCCCACAGAGTCCAAAAGACTGTTCTGTACATCTGTGTCTCTTTTGCTGTCCTGCACACAGGGTTATTGTTACCATCTTTCTAAATTCCATATATATGCATTAGTATACTATATTGGTGTTTTTCTTTCTGGCTTACTTCACTCTGTATAATAGGCTCCAGTTTCATCCACCTCATTAGAACTGATTCAAATGTATTATTTTTAATGGCTGAGTAATACTCCATTGTGTATAGGTACCACAGCTTTCTTATCCATTCATCTGCTGGTGGACATCTAGGTTGCTTCCATGTCCTGGATATTATAAACAGTGCTGGTAGGCAGATTCTTTACTGCTGAGCCACCTGGGAAGCCCCAAGGAAGCAATAGCTCTGTCCTTGTCAGTTGGCTGATAGGAGGATGGGAGGATCCTGGAATCTGGATCCGTAGAGTCTTTGGATCTCATTCCAGCCTGGCCTTTTACCGGCTGTGTAATCTAGCACCAGTTAACTGAAGATCCCCTTGCCTCCATTCTTTATTTGTAAAATAAAAATCATAATTCTACCCCTACCCCATCCACAGGATGGTAGGGAGGGTTAATTCAGAGACTGGATGAATGTAAAATAAGTCAGATAACAAACTGCAGAAATCAAAATATGCCAGTGGCCTTCCCTTATTTTGCTTACATCTGAAAAATTGTGTACTGCCTCCCTTGATATGTAAAACTTTGAGATCCTGAGTGATAGATCTGGAAAATTCAAAGTGAATATTTTAGATGTCACTTTATTCTGATATTCAGATGATTCCTTTAGAACAGCCCCACCAGGTAATAGGGATAGCACAGGGATTTGCATCCTGTTGCTCTTGCTAACCTCTGGTCTTCTAAAGCAGAAGAGGGTTGAGCAAACTGACACATTACATATTATAGAAACAGGAGGCTCACATTCAGGCTGAAGATTAAACCAAGCCCGCCTATAGACAGAACCTTGTTTACAACCCCTGCATGTTAACTGTTGCCATTTAGCAAGCCTGGGTGCTGTAATTATTACCTGAAGCAAATAATATAGTCAGCACTTCATAAGAAATGCAAACTCCTCACCCTTCCTTTGGTTCTCAGAGCAATACCATTAATTATGATAAATTCTTCTGATATTTGTGTGACTGCAGTAGGTAATTTCATAGGTATTCCTCTGCAATTTGACATCAATCATTGTCCACTTAGCATAAATTAGGGCCAAGACTCCATGGCTGAATTTCACTGCTTACTATGTCTCATTCAGGGAAGCTAATTCCTTTCTTAAATATGTATTAAGTGGTTTTTAAAAGAGATTTTTTCAGCACTGGTTGTTTTCAAGGCTTCATTTATGTTGTTCACAGTGCATCGAACTCTTACAGGGATTTTTAGCAGCCATCCTACCTTTCCAACCCATAAGAAAGATGTATTTCCTTCAGGAGCCCTGGGATTTCCAGATTCAGTGTCTTTGAATTCTTTTATACAATGTTCAGTTCACATCTCCACCACTTTGTGGAATAGACTATTGACTTTCTCTTATTCACAACCCATTTAATGAAAATGACAAGGTTGATTCTCATTCACTGAAAATCTGCAAACGTGTTGGGCCGTTGCTCACTTCTTTTCTTGGGCTTCAATTCTCCGAACAGTTAGATCCCAAGAAGGGCGGATGGAGCAGAAGTATCTTCACAGAGGTAAGCCATGTGACCCTAGGACATGGAAGAACTTTCAAAGGAAATCTGTTTGCTTCCTTCTTTTCTTCCTCTCCCACAGATCCAAACACTTCAATCTGCCCCTAGTAAAAAAAGGGCAGACAACTCTCTAGGGTAACATGGCCATGTATAGGAGCTTCCTTGCTTATCAAGCCTGCACTGAAAGCTGGAGGCATCTTCAGTTTTCTAGGATTCAGTAACTTACCAGTAAGCGTTTCTATAGTGGGATTCTAGAACTGAATAAGGCACAGCTGACACTCGGCAATTATGGGGTATGGCCCACCAAGGAGCATGTGGACTATTGAGCAACGAGGCGTGTGCTCCTGAAATGAGATGTAAAGGCGACAGTCCCCGCAGCGCTGGAATAGAAAACAGCGTCTCCACATGATCAGGGAAGGAAAAAAATGTGCGTCTGGAGGAATGGCAAGGATTCATAAAGACGGTGAGATTAGAGTTGCAGCCTGAAGATTTCTTGTTGGGGCAGAGCAGCTGGGTGGGGCGGATGTCATGGAAAATCATAGGAGCCTGAAAACCAGTAAGTAGGTGAGAAGAATGGTTCATGAAATCCTTCTGGAACCAGTGAGAAGGTCTACTGCTCTGAGATAAAGGTCTTCCTGGAGAGTATAATTTTGTGCAGGATTGCCAATTCCAAACTTAACAAAGTCCGTGGCCTTCCAAACCTAGAACATAACACAAGACAGATATTGCTGTTTTAAGAAGAAGGGTTAGGAACATCCTATTGTTAAATATAGGTGTTCTGATAACCACTGGATAGAAACGTCTCACAGCTAGAAAGCACAAGGACACTGGCTGCTTAACAAGAGGGGGAAAAAAAGGACCGGTAGATTTTAAGAGTCTGAAACCCAAATTTTTTATCATATAGATGAGGCTGGCCTTGGGCTTTTCAGTGACTTATTGAGGACATATAGACATATAGACTAGAGGCTGAGAACTATTTTCTAACTCTCAGGCCAGGGCTCTTTTTTTTTTTCTCCTCAACACACTCAACTTACCCCAGCTTGCTCTTCTTTCTCTTAAAAAAGAAAATCTCCCCTAATGGTCACTTATCAAAGTTGTTCCTTCACCCAAAGGCCTCTTCCAATTCAGATTACAATCTTGCCGTATTCTGAGGTCTAGTCCCATTGTCGCCTCCTTAAAAAGGACTTTTTGCTTCTGGAACCAACCATGATGTCACCCCCTGCTGAGCTCACAAAGCCAACTACCTATAGCTCTGATTACTCTGATTCTAGGCACATCTGGTTCCTAATCACTCACACACTTATCTCATCTTTGGGATTACAAATCTTCCCAGGGTGAGAACCTTGCATTAGGACTTCCCTGATGGTCCAGCAGTTAAGACTACATGGTTCCAATGCAGGGGACTCGAGTCCCATCCCTGGTCAGGGAACTAAGATCCCATATGCTGTTTGGTGTAAAAAAAAAAAAAAATGAGAACCCTGTGCTTGGTACTGCTTCTCCATGTAGTACAGTGTCTTCACATAATAGGATCCCTAAGTACTTAATGAATGTTTTGAACTGTTGTAGCAAATACATTTATATTCATCAGTAGCTGTTAAACACACTGGATTAGGAAATCGTAACCCACTCCAGTATTTATGCCTGGAAAATTTCATGGACAGAGGAGCCTGGTGGGATACAATCCATGGGGTCACAAAGAATCAGACATGACTGAGTACACACAGGAGCTATTAAACATAAGTGCCTGAGCCACAAGTAACATGGCAGAGTGCAAAATATAGCTAAGGTTGATGCGTCTGAAATGCATATCAGAGTGTTTCCTAGGAGAGGTAACCCAAAACATAATAAAAATAATTATGGTCACTATTATCACCTATAATGTGCTAGGCACTGGTTGTGACTTGGAGCCTTACAAATTTATGGGCATCCTGCCTATAAAGGAGCTACCAGTTGAGACAAGATATCTGGCCCTCTAGACTCACTCTGCAGATGTTGGCAGGTCTGATGGATTTGCCAAGCTAAGCTGGCTTTGGTGGGGACTGAAACAATTTGTCAAACTCTGAGGGGCTGTGAGCGTGAATGCGAATGGGAGTGGAAGTTTAACGTTGTCTGGAATGTGATTCCAAAACTTTTAGCCAAGGCCAGACTAACCAGAAAGGAAATAGCCTAAGGACACTGAAGTGAGCAACACGAATTCTTGTGCAATTGGCTCTGGTTAAAGCTTGACAGGAGGGAAGATTGACATCCTTGATTTACGGGCAGAGAAAGTGCCAGGTTCCCATAGAAATGGGCCCCAGCCTCAAATGAAAGCAGCCACGTTTAGGGACAAAAGGGGAATTGAATCTCTAGCCCTTGGCCTCTCTTCTGAAGCTTCAGGTGTGTGGGGGAAATGTGTGCTGAGCCAGCAAATACAGTGAGTGGGAGAATGGCGTGTACAGTGACCTGGGTACCTGCTATAAACAGCCATGGTCCCCGGGGTCTCCATCCTCAAGGGGATTGTATTCTGGAGCAGTGGCTGAGCTCATAAATGTAGAACAAACTGAAATAACATAAAGGGAAACTGGAATTCATCTATGTGATCTAGTCAAGGATTTGAGGGTGGAGATGAACTGAGTGCTGGGGCCAAGGTGCAGAAGCCCTACTGAGTGCTGGGGGCATGGTGCAGGGTACAGGAGCCCTACTGAGTGCTAGGAGCAGGGTGCAAGAGCTCTGACACGGCTACAGTCTTTCCACTGTCTGCCCACTGTGGGCACCTCATATGCATGGTCTCTCCCAGGCTGGCCCCTAACACCAAGTTTCCCAGCATCGTGATGTTAATTCATCAGAATCTCGGCCTAATCCTCCCTAGGTTATTATTGAGGTTAGAATTCCAGGATGCTTATAAGCATGCCTCTGGCCTGGAAATCTGAGATCTACGTGTTGACAAGGTTTCTCCTTAGGTTTCCTCCCTGGCTTCCTGCTGTGCTTGTCTGGGTCCTGATCTCTTCTTTAAGGGACATCAGTCAGGGGGTGGGGGTGGGCAGGGCAGACACAATTGAGCCCTAACCTGGGGTTTGAGTTTCTGTCACCTGCAACCAAGAGTCCTGAAAATCTGTATGTATATTCATGGGAAATAAAACCTGGAAGAGTATCCATCAAAATGTTAGCAGAGGCTGTTTCTACATGGTTGACTAAGATTGATTTTTATATTTGCTTATCTAAATTTTCTATTTTTATTCTGCAATGAACATGCCTTCTTATTGTATTAAAAATATCCTAAGATATAAAAAAAAATGCTTCTGGCAAACCCTATCAGGAAAAGTAATAATAATAGATGATATTTATCTGCTCTTTTCTCTTTGATGAGTATTGCTCTCAGCTTTTCACATTTTGTTTTTGTTCAGTCACTCAGTCATGTCTGACTCTTTGCAACCCCATGGACTGCAGCACACCAGGGCTCCCTGTCCTTCACCAACTCCCAGAGTTTACTCAAACTCATGTCCATTGAGTCAGTGATACCATCCAACTATCTCATCCCCTGTTATCCCCTTCTCCTCCTGCCTGCAATCTTTCCCAGTGTCAGGGTCTTTTCTAATGAGTTGACTTTTCACATCAGGTGGTCAAAATATTTGTGCTTCAGCGTTAGTCTTTCTAGTGAAAGTTCAGGATTGATTTCCCTTAGGATTGACTTTTATCTCTTTGCTGTCCAAGGGACTCTCAAGAGTCTTCTCCAACACCACAGCTCAAAAGCATCAATCCCCATACAACTGCCAAGGGGTAGGGAATACAACTATTTCCCATTTTACTGATGAGAACACTGAGGTGCAGAGAGGAGAGATAAGATTTAGGCTGCATAGGTGGATAGCAGGTGATCTGGGATCGCAATCCAGGGGTCTACTCCAAATCCTGCCCTCTGAAGCTGGCAGTATACACTTGTCAGAGTTGGAGCTGCCAGGGGGTGCCATGGTCCCAGAGGAAGATGCGTTCACAGCAGACCATCCCTGGACACCTGCAGAAACCAGGGGGCTCATTCACTGATGTCTAATCCAACATGATAATCAACACCCCAATCTGCACACCAAGGTCAGACTTCTCTTTTCTCCCCTGACTGTGTGGCAGGTGGTCTGCCTGTCTTCCATTTGGATCGATTGAACACACTATAAAGTAGGCAACATATCAAGTCCTTGGATAAAATCGGACAAAAATGGATATCCTACAAAATATGAAACAGAAAAGTCAATCCCGTTTTCAACTAACCCCCTACTATGTTTTTACAGGCAAGTTGGCAACTGAAACCACAATGTGTGTGTGTGTGTGTGTGCTCAGTCGTATCCGACTCTTTAGTGACCCCATGGACTGTAGTCCACCAGATTCCTCTGTCAATGGAATCTTTTGGCAAGAATACTATAGTGGGTTCCATTTCCTTCTCTGGGGATCTTTCTGACCCAGGGATTGAACTTGCATCTCCTGTGGTCTCCTGAATTGCAAGCGGATTCTTTACCCACCAAGCCATCAGGGAATGTTCTCTTCTAGAGTTCAGAATGGAGGCACAGAGAGGCACTGTGGATATCCGAAGAGCCTGAGGCAGCCCTGGAGGATGGCATTGGAGGGAAATGTCTTTTCCATCAGAATGGCAGTACCAGTAAACCTTCAGCACCCTGCATGATCACAGCCCGGAAGGCTCCACGCGGAAGATTTTAATCTGAGAAAAATGGTTTAATGCATAACATGCTGTGGGGCTATTTGTTTTGGAGCAGATTGAACTCAAGTCAAATACTCTGCATTTACAAATCCAACTGATTA
The DNA here is from genome assembly GCF_002263795.3 of Bos taurus. NCBI lineage: Eukaryota > Metazoa > Chordata > Mammalia > Artiodactyla > Bovidae > Bos > Bos taurus. Next base: position 30,769,065 of record NC_037356.1, on the reverse strand, counting down.
ATAAACAGCCACAGAATTTTGCTCTTTCTCCACAATGCACTCAGGAAAATAGATGAATTTTATTATTCTACTTATTTTTATCAGCAAAAGTAAAAAAAAAACAAAACTGTGATTTTTCCCATTTCTCCTAAGCTGTAAAATAAGAGAGGCAGTATGATTATATATTTCTGGAAAGAGATGCAATTGTAGAGAATTATAAATCATATTCTTTTGTTCGGTTGGCATTTTTTGTTTATTTGTGTCTAATGCAAAGAACAGGAGATTTACCATAATTTGCGTTCTATAACCTGCAGTACATGTGACAGGAGGGAAAAAAATCTATTAGCAAAAATGTGTTTTGCCTTTCTGGGCCGAAAGCAAAATAACATCAGGTTGAAATATTCATCTATTTCTCCTGCCAGGGTTTATTCCTTTCAGTGACAGTCCTCTACATACCCTTAAAAAGCAAACAGACAAACAAAAACTCGGGGATTGTCTCAAAATGCATCGGTCAAAATACAGAGCTTTGTCTCTGCTCTGTTCTCTACAGATCATTAATAACTCTGGTGATGCACTTCCTTCTGAGGAGGGGAAAGATTACTTAGCTCGGGTTTTGTTTGTTTGTAAAATGTGAGTGACCAAGTGTATTTATCACAGGTTCTAAGAGGAGAAAGAGTTGGCTGGGAAGTACATCCCAGCATTATAGGCACCCATGGTAGGAACACTGCGTAGAGGAGAATTCTTCAACTGACTTTGGATACGCTCTGCATTCTGAATCCATGTTTCATGGCAGAATTCAAGTCTATAACGGAGTAATGCTTGAGTCGTATGAGGAGGTTTTGTGATCATTCCTCTCTCTACCCATGCAGAGCAAATCAAAAGGATATATATGTCAATGTTAGTATCAAATCTTCAAACTAGACAATTGGAAAGTCATTTAAATGCTGAAGGTAATAAGATATGAGCCTGTGTTCCTAAGGGAATCTTGACATCATAATCTTTTTCAGATAATTTTAGTTTTGTGTTATATAACCAATCCCATACTCAAGGGCAGATACAGAACAAGTCAATCCACATGTCTTTTGTGTGTGATCTACACATTTACATACAAGCATGCTCTGAGATATGCATATGTCACAAAGATGCTTATAATAAATCATGGGAGGAAAAATTTGATATTTTATAACTTTATTTTTTTAGAGCAGTTTTAGGTTCACAGGAAAATTAAGAAAAATGTATGAAGATTTCTTATATGCCTCCTTCCTCCACACATACATCCCCCTTATTATCAACATCCCGCCCCCCCCCCCCCTCCAGTGTGGCACATTTGTTACAACTGATGAACCAACATGGACAGATCATTATCCTCTAACTCCATGGCTTACATTACAGGTCACTCTGGTTTTCGTACCTGCGAGTCAGACAAATGTATAGTGATATGTATCCACCTTTATAGTACCATACAGAGTGTTTTCATTGCCCTAAAAATTCTCTGTGGGCTTCCCTGGTGGCTCATTGGTAAAGAATCCGCCAGTCAATGCAGGAGATGCAGGTTTGATCCCGTGGTCAGGAAGATACCCTGGAGCAGAAAATGGCAACCCACTCCAGTTTTCTTGCCTGGAAAATCCCATGGGTAGAAAAGCCTGGTGGGCTACAGGCCATAGGTCCAAAAAAGAGGTCTTGCATGACTTTTTATCCACATTAGGTTATTTCTTTATGATCCATTTAAGACTGCATGGCCCACATTTTTAATAATATTCTTATCAATACACTTAAACACTGTTTTTCTCTCTTTTAACCATTCATTCTCTGAAGGGCTTAGTCTTTTGAAAACCAAAGCCAGGAAGATTCCTTTGTTCCTGCTCTTCCATAAGCTCCCTTGATGGAATGCTTGAATCTGGGAAAAGAGAGAAAAGAAGAGAACTTCCTGGAAGGAAAAACAAAGTTGGTTAATATTTCAAATGGAATATCTGGCCGTATGAATATTTTAAAAGTTAATTTTGTTAATTAATGTGAAGGAGAAGTTCAGTGCATTCTCAGAGAATGTAAAAGTGATCCTAACTCTCCTCTCTTCAAGGACCCAAGGAAAAGGGTCTGATTAGTAAGATAATGATGCCCACCCCTCCTCTTGATATTTACAATTCAAGATGTCACATCTAATTCCCATCACCAAGGAAATATAGATAGCTTAGCCTTCACTCCTCTTATACATAGTTCTCAACATCCTACCATCTGTGACTTATTTTTGCCTTCAGGGCTTCCCTAGACAATTGTTTACTTTCTTCTAATTTTGTCTTAAAAAGAGTGACAGATTGTGTATGTATGTGAGGATGGGGTAACATGAGGGAGTGAAAAAAAGTCCCCCAATTTAACCTTTCCTTAGGATGAATCTTGGCTCCAAAAGATGATATCCAAAAAAATCTTGGCTCTGTATTTGCACCCCAGCACCCCACAGCACCCTCCCACAGCTACAGCTACAGCTACAGAAATGCCTGTGTATGCAGGTGGTGGTTTTGAGAAAACCTGACATTGATCCTCTGCTGGGCTTTGACAACGAACATTAATGTCTCAGTATAAGCAGTCTTTCTCTGGAAGTTAATGAAATATGATGATCATCTCCAATGGGAAAAGAGCCAAATGCAAGGTCTTAAGTCACCAGTAATAACCAGCAGCAAATCCTTAGTTCTGATTCCAAATCCCTTTTCACTTCTCCACCAAGTGATCCAATCCATCCACACTCACTGACCATCACTTACAGATCATTGCCTCAACCTGGGGGCAGAGTCAGTGACCACTGGAACCCCTTTCTCTCATCTGAGTGCCTAAGCAAAGTCTATAACCTTCTCCCTTCCAAGCTCCTTTCTTGCTCATTTATCTCCCGCACCAGTCTGTGGGTCTCCAGGAGCTGGGGGAATCGAGATAAACACCAGCCCCATCATCATGTATGGTCTGTCTGTTGCCAACTTGGCTTCGTGGGGGTTGGCCCTTCTATCTGTATTAAAAATCATAGCAATTCATTTAGGCGCTGCTGTTCCTCACAGGCAAATGTGTGATAACGCGGTCGGCCCATTAACATGGCAGCTGCAGAGCAGATTACTCACTTGTGCTTTGCCGCCTGGTTAAAACATCCACAGCCACTTACGGAATCAGGGGCTGGCACACTGTTTACAATCATTTCCCAGCACAGACAACGCAGTCTTAGTTTTCTGTGTGGGTTAGGTGGCAGAAAGAATCTCTCACCAAGTTGGTACTTTCTATGTAACTCTAGGGCTTCCCGCGTGGCACAGTGGTAAAGAATCTGCCTGCTGATGCAGGAGACACAAGAGACATGGGTTGGATTCCTGGATCAGGGAGATCCCCATGGCAATTGCTCCAGTATTCTCTTTTGGGAAATCCCATGGACAGAGGAGCCTGGCAAGCGACAGTCCATGGGGCCACAGAGAGTTGGACTCCACTGAGCACAGATGCCCAGGGTACATATGACAATGCTACTCTCCCAGTCTGTCCCACCGTTTCCTTCCTCTGCCAGTGGACTTCCCTGGTGGCTCAGACAGTAAAGCGTCTGCCTACAATGCGGGAGACCCGGGTTCAATCCCTGGGTCAGGATGATCTCCTGGAGAAGGAAATGGCAACCCACTCCAGTACTCTTGCCTGGAAAATCCCATGGACAGAGGAACCTGGTAGGCTACAGTCCATGGGGTCGCAAAGAGTCAGACGCGACTGAGCGTCTTCACTTTCCTTCCTCTATTGTGTGCGCAAGTCCACTCTCCACATCTGTGTCTGACATTGTTCCTTTATACACATATTTCATAGATATCTACACATAAACATTTTTAATATTTTAGAATAAGTGGAATACAAGCATGCAGAATCTACTTCCACTTTTCTTACACATCTGAAATGTGAAGACAAAATGCTCTTGGCACAAAGGCTGAGTGTATTTCTAAACCTTCTCTAGGGCTTGCTTCTCTGGCCCTCAAAGGTGTGTAAGGCATGATGGGAAGTAGCTTCAAGTGCAGAAATAACTAATAGCAACTGAAGGAGTTGGGCCAAAGAAGGCAAAGACCTAGTCCTGGGCTCTAAGCTGGTCACTTTCTCACATTTCTGTGAGATAGCATTTGTTAGTCAGACAGACAGAGAAAACATATTTGAGGAGCTTTTAGTAAACATAATGGACTTCCCTTGTGGCTCAGACAGTAAAGTGTAAACACGCATAAGGACCTTCTTCCTCCTTAAATGTGTCATTACAACCACATTTGCCAAAACCTTCTTTGAAATAATGGATTCACTTCTGTTGCCTCGAGACATCACAGATAACCCTTGAATTAGTTTGCTCGGGCTGATGTAACAAAATACCACTGTCTGTATGGCTTAAATAACTAACATTTGTTTTCTTACAAGTCTGGAAGCTAGAAGTCCATTAGAGATGTTAGAAGGTTTGATTTTTTCTGAGGCCTCTCTCCTTGGCTTGCAGATGGCCGCCTTCTCTCTGTGTCCTCCTGTGGTCTTTCCTCTGTGTGTGTTTGTGTCTTAATCTCCTCTTCTTATAAGGACACTAGTGATATTGGATTAAGTGAAGTGAAGTCGCTCAGTTGTGTCTGACTCTTTGCAACCCCATGGACTGTAGCCTACCAGGCTCCTCCATCCATGGGATTTTCCAGGCAAGAGTACTGGAGTGGGTTGTCATTTCCTTCTCCAGGGGATGTTCCTGAGCCAGGGATTGAACCCAGGTCTCCCGCATTGCAGGTCGACACTTTACCATCTGAGCCACCAAGGAAGTTAAGACCCACCAAAAAGGCCTTGTTTTAACTTAATCACCCCTTTAAGCCCTTCCTTCCAAATACAGTCACTCTCTCAGGCTCTGGGAATTAAGTACAGATGAATTTTGAGGGGACAGATGTCAGTTTATAATAGCCCTCCACATGTGCAGGCTGCATACTACACAGCAGAGCAGAAAAGACATTTTCCTGAGCACAGGTTAGCTCATTGTTTTCAGGACTGGCTGCCCATTAGAACCAACTAGGGAACTTCTAAAGCTATCAGTGCCCAAAGCTCCACCCCCAGATGAACTAAAGCATCGTCTCATCTCAGAGGGTGGGGCCTGGATTTGAGCATTTTTTAGAAGTTCAATAGGTGATAATGGTGTACATTTAGCATTGAAATATACCAAATTCACTCAAAAGAGACAGAGGAAGGAGCTGAGAGGCATCACCTCAATTCCTTCTCCCAGTCTCACCCATCAAATGAGTTATTTCTCTTCTCAGGAAGATGAGTAAGGAAAGACATTGACCAGCTTCTACATACCACCTTGGGCTTCCCAGATGGCTCAGTGGTAAAGAACCCACATACCAAAGCAGAGGATACAAGAGTCACAGGTTCAATGCCTGGGTTGTGATGATCCCCTGGAGAAGGAAATGGCAACCGAGTCCAGTATTCTGGCCTGGAGAATCCCATGGACAGAGGAGCCTGGCAGGATACAGTCCTTGGGGTTGCAAAGACAGAGGAGTCTGGTGAGCTACCGTCTGTGGGGTTGCAAGAGTCAGACACAACCCAGAGACTGAACAACAACAGCAACAACAAGTATCCCCTTGCAGATGTCCGAGTACCTCTAGATAAGTAACCTGGCTTGGCAGAGACACCTGTCAGATGTGGTGGGGGAAGGGGTCTCTCCCTCCTCCAGTTTCCCTGACATCTACAAGGGAGGCAGTGGCTGGTTTCTAATAACCTAGTCTCATTTTGCATGATCCAGGCGCAACCCTCTCAAACCTTCATCTCAGACCATCTCACCGGGGCAGCAAATTGTTCCACCCTGTCTTTGCACCAGACATTTATGGACCGTGGAAAGCTAAGATTTAGTTCTCCACCCCCTGCATCCCTCTGGATACTGGACCTCAATTCTGGGCATCCAGGCAACACATCAGGAATCCACTAAAGCAAATCATTTTGCTTCTCTACTGGAGGCTGACTTCAGTAACCACCAAGAATTCATTACCACTCTGGATTGTTTACACTCACTGGGAACAGACAGTGTTGTAAATTATTTGGAGACACCCTTTTCCCTATAAATTAGTTTCAATCTGCACTTCAAATGTATAAGCCAGCTTCAAGAGTTTCTCTTTTTTTTCCCTTTCCTTCTTTAGACAAATGCGTATTCAGGCATGCTCCTTGAGTACATCCAATCAGGGAAACAAATACATACCTTATTTGAATTGGTAAATAAATAAATAGCTTAGACCTCAGTTATATGGCTCTGGAGCTGAAGGAATCCTTGGTTTCAGACCCAGCACCATCATTAACCATCTATATGAAGTTTAGAAAAGTCACTTATCTATAAAACAATGGGAGTATTATTAGACTGGCCATGATTTATGTGATGGTGGAATCTCTAAATGAATAATGACATATGAGAGATGCTGGATAATTTTCATCAATGGAATTAATTAAAGTGTTACTGATGTCTGCTCTGTGCCAGACACTGTGTTGGCATACAAACACAAGACATAAAAGTATGTAGAACATGAGACTCTTCTAAGAAGGTCACTTTTAAATATAGATCTTGGTTAGCATGGTAGAGAATGAAGATACTGACAGGTAGTGGCAGTTATAAGGAGGTTTTGGGTGTGAGCTTGGTGGAATTTTCCAGGCCATATTACTGGAGTGGGCTGCCACTTCCTCCTCCAGGGGATCTTCCCGACCCAGGGACTGAACCTGTGTCTCCTGCAGCTCTAGCATTGGCAGGTGGATTCTTTACCACTGAGCCACCTGGGAAACCCCATAAGGAGGGCTTAAAAGTGAAAATGTTAGTCACTTAGCTGTATCTGACTCTTTGTGACCCCATGGACTGTGGCCCTCCAGGCTTCTCTGTCCATGGAACTCTCCAGGCAAGAATACTGCAGTGGGTTGCCATTTCCTTCTCCAGGGAATCTTCCCAACCCAGGGATTGAACCCTAGTCTCCCACATTACAGGCAGATTCTTTACTGACTAAGCCAGAGGGAAGACCTAACAGAGGTCTCACAGTCTTTAAAAGAGCAAAACATTAAGGTCTGACTGCATTTATGCACATTTCTTTGGCGAATGTAAGGAGCACCCATTCTCCAGAGGCAACGCAACCGGTAACAAAGGTGAAAAAGTAGAACGGGAACCCAAACTGAACGAACAGCATCAATATTTAATCGCAGCCAGCTAAGGGTTGTTGAAGCAAGAGGTATTAAATGTAACCGAAAGGAAGTTTCCTGATTCCCAACATTGGGGGGTGGGGTGGCGGGGGAGGAAGCAGAGGAAGGGCCTGTTCTCTGGGTGTCTCTTTCCCACAATCCGCTGGAGTATTCCCTAAGTAGACTGTGCTATTAGCGATCCATCAAATCAAGAACCTAAGAAGGGTGAGTGTGCGCAGGGCAGGAGCCTGCCTTGGGTAATTTTGCCTCATGTAGCACATTGGTCTCTTAGTCATATAATACATACAGAAGCATTTTCTTTCTGCAAAATGGATAGCACGAAAGAACCATCTAGCTAGCATACTAATAAAGGGAAATAAAGGTGCCTGGGAAAACTCTTTGAAATCTCAATGGCTAATTTGGGAATTCTAGACTTTGTGTACTGGAGAGACACAGTAAAGATGTTATTAAACAACTCTAACGCATGTGATACCTTCCATGGGGCACACACTCCTGTTTTTGTAATTGCTACTTATCTCAGACCTTTATTCGTGATCTCAGAGGACATTACCAAAAGCGAACAATGCCACTCTCTCCTGATCATGGTTATAGGAGGCTTTCTTTTTCTTATAGAAGGATGATCTTTCCAGCTCTTTCTCCCAAACACTCCCATTTAATAACTGTGTCTTTTCTGGGCACTATTATTAACCTGGGGTTTATGATCCCTTCTCTTGTGCATCAGTTTAATAGTATCACCCACCACAAGCCAGAGACAATGGCATCTACGTTCTTTCTTATGTTCCTTTTGTGGATGTCAATCCTGATTATGCCCTAACTATGGTTGCGTGTGCATGTGTGTGTTTGATAGATGATGATGATAGATAGATAGAATAAGGTCTCAGATTCAGAGCTACTAGTTTTCCATACTCTGTTCTTAAAGGTTAAATGACTATGGCCATGTTCTTATAATCTCATATCCCATGTCTCATAATCAGATGCTTATCTCTCCAGGTACAAACTGTCCTGAATCCATACATCAGCATCACACACTTGACAGAAACAGATACAGAACCAATATAGAGATACTTTATATCTCTATATTGGTAATGGGTAGCAACACTGGAACCCCAGCCTCAGGCACAGCCATGTGGCAGGTGGTCCCTTCATTAGACACAGACCCTCTAAAACACAGGTAAGGCTCTTGTGGGCAATCGGAGGACCCCATGATATATTGCTCCAGTAACAGCAAATGAATCAGAGGCAGAATTTTACTTCCCCATAACTTTTCTCTCTACCAGAAATTGTGGTCTGATGCGATACTCAGAATATGCAGCCAAAAACATGTTTTGCAATCTGCTGGACTAAAGTTATTTAAGGATTGTTTTTCCAAGAAAGAGAAAAATTCTAAAGAAAGGGATGTATACCCTTTCTACCATACATTTCAATTTGTTGAGATAATTTCCATCATAACAAACATTGAGACATGAGGCACAGATTTTTGTGCCTCTATTTTCCCATCTGTAAGATAAAGCAGAAATTATCATTTAAGGAGAAGATGATTCATGTATCATACACATTATAATATAGTGGCCAAAAAAAAGTTGCATGTTGAGTTGGGGATATGTGTTTATTTATTTTAAAGAAATTCTTGGAATAAGAAAAAAACAATAAACATTTTGGTAACATGGGTTTATTTCCCATCTTCCATTCATTATGGGAGGGAATCTGATCCTGCTGAGTCCCCAGTGCTGGTGAGTTTCCACATTGATGCTGTAGGGATCCAAAAGGCATAAGATTTCTTTGAGCAAGAGATTCTTCCATTGCCCGTAAATCTCAGAGTCATACAGAGAGTTCTTGGTGGCAGTGACGTCTACAGACTTTCTGCCTATTTTTCCTGGTCCTTGAGGTGGTTCAGGCCATCACAAGACAGGTCTAGGGCCATCTCCACGGGTAAAGGACCTGCCTGGAATTCAGAAGCATGTGTAGCCTTGGGCTGGGCCACACTGACTGGGTGGAGAGAAAAGTTCTCCAGGCTTTTTAGGCAGGGACTAACTATTAGGCAGGTGACTTCCCTGGTGGCCCAGTGGTTAAGACTTCTCCTTCCAATGCAGGGGGTGTGAGTTTGACTCCTGGTTGGGGAACTATGGGCCCACATGCCTTGTGGCTGAAAAAAAACACAGAAACCAGAAGCAATATTGTAACAAATTCAATAAAGACTTTTAAAAAATTGTCCACATTAAAAAAAAAAAACTTTAAAAAATTATTAGGCAGGAATCTGAAATTTAAAGTTGAATTCAGAGTGGAACTTTCCAGAGGACACTCAGACATTCACTTAACAAAAAATTACATCATCTCATTTTACAGACTTCAGGGATGATGTCATCCAACCAAGACTGGTACAAATTAGGTTACAAGAGTCCAGGGATGTTAACTTACTTGCCAAACCACATTGTTGACAAATGAAAAGGAAGGAATTGATACCAAACTCTGTTGCTCAAAGTCCGGTATCTTTCCTTACCATAATGTGCTGCCCACAGGGGACCTCAGCTTCCTCGCCCTGACCTGGGACAAGGCTGAAGGGGATCCCAGGTATACAGCTTCCTTGGGGGTCCCCGAAGCCTTCTCTGGAACTGCACTATGCCCCAGCATCTCCTTCTGCCCAGCCCTGCTTCCTTCCACTCAGCTCCAAGGTGTTGAGCCCATAAGAGTTCCCTCTGTGACCTGAGCACTAATTGCTAACCTCCATCTCAAGTCTGTCTCTACACTTGATCTTAGCCAAAAAGTCCAGAAGCCATCAGGTCTGTCTCTAGGAACCAGACTGTGACAACAAGCTTGAAGAACTGTACCAAGGTACTGGTATTAAGAATTTGGGGAAGGTGCATGTCACTGACACTTGAATATTTAAGTTGAACTGTTGAATGACAGAAGGAAGACCCAAGATGTTTTATGCACACACATACACACAAACACACACCCCTCCATATCCATAGAGTCTGCATCTGCAGATTCAACCAACTGTGGATCAAAAATATTTGAAAAAAAAACATTTTTCAGAAAGTCCCAAAAAATGAAACTTGAATTTGCCATGTGCAGACAGCTATGTACATAGCATTTACATTGTATTTACAACTATTTACATAGCATTTACATTGTATTAGGTATTGTAAGTAATCTAGAGATGATTTAAAGAGTAGGAGAGAATGTACTTAGGTTATATGTGAATATTCCACTATTTTATATGAGACTTGACCATCTGTGGATTTTGCAGATGGGTCCTAGAATATATATATATATATATATATATACACACACACACACATATACAAGTATATATATATACACACACACATATATATACATATATGTATACATGTACACACACACATATATACATATGCACATTATATACATATACACATATAGATATATATATAAGTATATATTTATATGTAGTTTTGTATATGCATATATGAATACATATATACACACATTTATATGTAGTTTCTTTTTCCTTTGGAGCAATTATGTCAGATACTAGATGGGATTTAGGGTTATTTCAAAAGATAAAGTCACCAAGAAAGAAGAAAGAAGTCTCAGGACTGAGTTCTGAAGATTTTCAGCACTCACAATCTCCCAGGAACAGAGATACTGGCAGAAGAGACTGAGAAGAAGCAACCAGAGAGAAAGGAGGAAAATAAAGACACCATGATGTCCCAAGAGCTAAGGGAAAAGAGTGAGGCTTCTGTGAATAAAGTTAAGCCTACTGAAGAGTGTAAAGAGATAAGGGGTAAAAACTTTCACTGGATTTTTCAATAAGGAGCATATCGGTCACCTTAGCAAGGGCAGTTTGGGTGGTGTAATGAGATGGGGGCCAAATTAAAGTGGACAGAAAAGTGACTGTGAAAGATACCTTTGAATAAAGATATTGGCATGGGTGAAAGATGCTGGTATGAAGCAAACTGCAGGCTATATTTCTGCACAAATCCATAGAAATTATGGAAAATATTTTTTAATGTTTTATTTTATGTTGGAATATAGTTGATTACCAATCTTGTGTTAGTTTCAGGCGTACAACAGAGTGATTCAGTTATACATATACATGTAATCTATTATTTTTCTGACTTGGGTGGTTACCTAATATTGACCAGAGTTCCCAGCTCTGGGGAACTATTTTAGTTATTTTAAAAATCCAAAATAAATACAGAATTTGACCTCTCCCTCCATGCCCCTCCTGCCCACATACTTAGGGGCCAGCTATAACTGGAGGCAGGACTAGAGAGAAACAGTGCCTGTAACTGGGGACACAAAAGAAAGCAAGAGAACCATCTCACCGCTGAGCAGCCACCTGAGAATCTTGTTGCTTAGACACTAAGTCGAGTCAGACTCTTTGTGACCCCACGGACTGTCCGTGGGACTCTCCAGGCAAGAATACCTGGGTTGCCATTTCCTTTTCCACGGGATCTTCCCAACCCAGGGATCGAAACTGCATGTCCTGCATCTCCTGCACTGGCAGGCAGGCTCTTAACCAATGAGCCACCTGGGAAGCCCACCTCAGAATCTACCCAGTAGCAATACCTTCTCGTTGTCAGGGAAGATCTGTATTTTAAGATAGGGGAAAAAAAGCAATCCACAGTGAGACACTAACATCTGAAGAAAAGCAACACCAGAAAGGAGACTTTCTATGGAAATCAATAGATGGAGGGTGTTTTTTTGTTTTTAACACATCAGCATAAGACAGGGTTCATGGTATGAGGTATTTAAGCACCAGTAGAAGTACCTGAACGAAGAGGCAAGGCCAACACATTAAGGAGATGAACAGAGTGAACACAGTGGAGCCAGCTAGTGATACGGAACACATAAGTGAAAAAACGAACTCTCAATGCAGGAAAATTTAGGAGCTGTGGGGGACAGATTGAGACCTTTAATATATATTTAAATATATATTATTTTTTGAATATACATATTCATACCATGAGCAGTATGAAAAGGCAAAATGATAGGATACTGGAAGAGGAACTCCCCAGGTCAGTAGGTGCCCAGTATGCTACTGGAGATCAGTGGAGAAATAACTCCAGAAAGAATGAAGGGATGGAGCAAAAGCAAAAATAATACCCAGCTGTGGATGTGACTGGTGATAGAAGGAAGGTCCAATGCTGTAAAGAGCAATATTGCATAGAAACCTGGAATGTCAGGTCCATGAATCAAGGCAAATTGGAAGTGGTCAAACAGGAGATGGCAAGAGTGAACGTCGACATTCTAGGAATCAGAGAACTAAAATGGACTGGAATGGGTGAATTTAACTCAGTTCAGTTCAGTTCAGTCACTCAGTCGTGTCTGACTCTTTACGACCCCATGAATCACAGCACGCCAGGCCTCCCTGTCCATCACCAACTCCCGGAGTTCACCCAGATTCACGTCCATTGAGTCAGTGATGCCATCCAGCCATCTCATCCTCTGTCGTCCCCTTCTCCTCCTGCCCCCAATCCCTCCAAGCATCAGAGTCTTTTCCAATGAATCAACTCTTCACATGAGGTGGCCAAAGTACTGGAGTTTCAGCTTTAGCATCATTCCTTCCAAAGAAATCCCAGGGCTCATCTCCTTCAGAATGGACTGGTTGGATGACCATTACATCTACTACTGTGGGCAGGAATCCCTCAGAAGAAATGGAGTAGCCATCATGGTCAACAAAAGAGTCCAAAATGCAGTACTTGGATGTAATCTCAAAAACAAAGAATGATCTCTGTTCATTTCCAAGGCAAACCATTCAATATCACAATAATCCAAGTCTATGCCCCAACCAGTAATGCTGAAGAAGCTGAAGTTGAATGGTTCTTTGAGGACCTACAAGACCTTTTAGAACTAACACCCAAAAAAGATGTCCTTTTCATTATAGGGGACTGGAATGCAAAAGTAGGAAGTCAAGAAACACCTGGAGTAACAGGCAAATTTGACCTTGGAATACAGAATGAAGCAGGGCAAAGACTAATAGAGTTTTGCCAAGAAAATGCACTGGTCACACCCTCTTCCAACAACACAAGAGAAGACTCTACACATGGACATCACCAGATGGTCAACACTGAAATCAGACTGATTATATTCTTTGCAGCCAAAGATGGAGAAGCTCTATACAGTCAACAAAAACAAGACCAGGAGCTGACTGTGGCTCAGATCATGAACTCCTTATTGCCGAATTCAGACTTAAATTGAAGAAAGTAGGGAAAACCACTAGACCATTCAGGTATGACCTAAATCAAATCCCTTATGATTATACAGTGGAAGTTAGAAATAGATTCAAGGGCCTAGATCTGATAGATAGAGTGCCTGATGAACTATGGACTGAGGTTCATGACATTGTACAGGAGACAGGGATCAAGACCATCCCCATGGAAAAGAAATGCAAAAAAGTAAAATGGCTGTCTGGGGAGGCCTTACAAATAGCTGTGAAAAGAAGAGAAGCGAAAAGCAAAGGAGAAAAGGAAAGATATAAACATCTGAATGCAGAGATCCAAAGAATAGCAAGAAGAGATAAGAAAGCCTTCCTCAGCGATCAATGCAAAGAAATAGAGGAAAACAACAGAATGGGAAAGACTAGAGATCTCTTCAAGAAAATAAGAAATACCAAGGGAACATTTCATGCAAAGATGGGCTCGATAAAGGACAGAAATGGTATGGACCTAACAGAAGCAGAAGATATTAAGAAGAGGTGGCAAGAATACACAGAAGAACTGTACAAAAAAGAGCTTCACGACCCAGATAATCACGATGGTGTGATCACTGACCTAGAGCCAGACATCCTGGAATGTGAAGTCAAGTGGGCCTTAGAAAGCATAACTATGAACAAAGCTAGTGGAGGTGATGGAATTCCAGTTGAGCTATTTCAAATCCTGAAAGATGATGCTGTGAAAGTGCTGCACTCAATATGCCAGCAAATTTGGAAAACTCAGCAGTGGCCTCAGGACTGGAAAAGGTCAGTTTTCATTCCAATCTCAAAGAAAGGCAATGCCAAAAAATGCTCAAACTACCACACAATTGCACTCATCTCACACGCTAGTAAAGTAATGCTCAAAATTCTCCAAGCCAGGCTTCAGCAATACATGAACTGTGAACTTCCAGTTGTTCAATCTGGTTTTAGAAAAGGCAGAGGAACCAGAGACCAAATTGCCAACATCCACTGGATCATTGAAAAAGCAAGAGAGTTCCAAAAAAACATCTATTTCTGCTTTATTGACTATGCCAAAGCCTTTGACTGTGTGGATCACAATCAACTGTGGAAAATTCTGAATGAGATGGGAATACCAGACCACCTAATCTGCCTCTTAAGAAATTTGTATGCAGATCAGGAAGCAAGAGTTAGAACTGGACATGGAACAACAGACTGGTTCCAAATAGGAAAAGGAGTACGGCAAGGCTGTATATTTAACTTATATGCAGAGTACATCATGAGAAATGCTGGGCTGGAAGAAACACAAGCTGGAATCAAGATTGCCGGGAGAAATATCAATAACCTCAGATATGCAGACGACACCACCCTTATGGCAGAAAGTGAAGAGGAACTAAAAAGCCTCTTGATGAAGGTGAAAGAGGAGAGTGAAAAAGTTGGCTTAAAACTCAACATTCAGAAAACGAAGATCATGGCATCTGGTCCCATCACTTCATGGGAAATAGATGGGGAAACAGTGGAAACAGTGTCAGACTTTATTTTTCTGGGCTCCAAAATCACTGCAGGTGGTGACTGCAGCCATGAAATTAAAAGACGCTTACTCCTTGGAAGGAAAGTTATGACCAACCTAGATAGCATATTGAAAAGCAGAGACATTACTTTGCCAACAAAGGTCCGTCTAATCAAGGCTATGGTTTTTCCAGTGGTCATGTACAGATGTGAGAGTTGGACTGTAAAGAAAGCTGAGCGCCAAAGAATTGATGCTTTTGAACTGTGGTGTTGGAGAAGACTCTTGAGAGTCCCTTGGACTGCAAGGAGATCCAACCAGTCCGTTCTGAAGGAGATCAGCCCTAGGATTTTTTTGGAAGGAATGATGCTAAAGCTGAAACTCCAGTACTTTGGCCACCTCTTGCGAAGAGTTGACTCATTGGAAAAGACTCTGATGTTGGGAGGGATTGGCGGCAGGAGGAGAAGGGGATGACAGAGGATGAGATGGCTGGATGGCACCACTGACTCGATGGATGTGAGTCTGAGTGAACTCTGGGAGTTAGTAATGGACAGGTAGGCCTGGTGTGCTGGGATTCATGGGGTCGTAAAGAGTCGGACACGACTGAGCGACTGAACTGAACTGAACAGAACTGAATATATATTTAAAAACAAATTGAGGATAGAGTAGAGAAATTTCAGAAGACTAAGGGATGAAAAAAGTCCAAATAGCTCACAGAGATTTTGAGAAGATAACCTACAAAGGAATGAAAAGACAGAAATAAGATTTATCACTGGCATCATTTGTTTAAGAAGACAATGGGGATTTTCCTTAAAGTAATGAGGGAAAATAATTTTTCAACAACAATAAAAATGCTACTCCCAGGCATATTATTGTTCAAGTCTGAGAACCAAATAAAGCTATCTTCAGGATATGATGACTCTCAAAAAATGGTTCTGCTGATGTTATGTGTACTACTAATTCAGGTGAATTAAAAATCAGAGAGGATGGAGTAAGATGACATATTGGTCACCTACGGCTGCTTCAACTCCCTCCTGAAATCTCACTAAAGTAACTCTAAAGGTATTTTAAAAGCAAGCCATCCAAAGATATGGAAAATAGGAGAGAAGAAAACAAAAACAGAATTCCAGTGCAAATCAGATGGACAATGAGTAAAATACCGTAGGTGCTTCAGAAAACTGAATCCCAAATGAGAAGGAGGGAAAGCCAGCAGAAAACCCAAGGTATATCAGAATCTTCAGTAACTGGGGAAGCCAAGCACACCAGAAGCCAGTGTGAAGGGAAGGAGCTAAATGAATGAGGACTGGTTGAAAACCGATTCAAGAAGCAGTCAGATGCTCTTACCAGCCCAGATTAGCTTGTTGACAGTCTTTCCCTTGCTCTAGTCCAAGACTGGAGAACTGTCTTTTGAGAGGAAACAACAGCAGCTGTCTGTCCTGGGGGGCACCTCGCAAGTTAGGGCAGGAGTCAGTGTACTAAAAGCAGGAGACTCCAACACATGCGTGAGTCCTGGATACTGACAGCCTTATACTATCATTCAATTCAGCTCCAAGAATGCTGGCAAGCATTCTTCACCATTAAGTAGGAGACTAGTAGTCTTTTCTGGGGAATCAGACCCTGCCAAGAGGAGTGTGAAAAAGTGTGCAAGTGTTAGTCACATAGTCGTGTCTGACTCTTTGCAATCCCATGGGCTGTAGTCCACCAGGCTTCTCTGTCCATGGAATTCTCCAGGCAAGTATACCTGAATAAGTAGCCATAACCTCCTCCAGGGGATCTTCCTGACCCAGGGATTGAACTCGCTTCTTCTGCATTGCAGGCAGATTCTTCTTCTTCTTTTTTTTTGGTTTCCAAGAGAAGAGATCTACAGAAACTGACAGGAGATCCCCCCAGGTCTGCGAGCCATACACTCAGAGCTTCCAAGGAGCTTTGCAAGAATGATTCCGAAAATAAGAGCTGGAAATCAAGGATTACCAAATAGCTATGGATAGTTTGTAATATGCAATACAGAGACCAAAATAAAATAAATAAACATGGTCCAGAAAAAAAGAGATGATGCAAGGAGGAAAAAAAATCCTCTTACCTGTCTGCTTTCAAATAAGAAAAATTGCAACCATGAAATAGCAACAAGATGCCAAGTAAAGAAACACTGGGAGCTTCTAAAGAAGGCCTTGGAAATTATTAAAATAATAGGAATCTTATAGGATAAATGGAAAAATAGGGAGAAGTTCAGAAGAATGCATTTGTGGAAATAATTCGTCCAAGTACCCCATTTTTTCCTGAATAGATATGTTATTTTATTACACTGAGTTGATACAATTTTAGTCAAAAGCAAAAAGCCACAATACCCACCCCATACTGTAAATGTTAATTTTTTTATAAGTTTGGAGAATAGAAAAAAAAAATACATTTAAAAACTCTTAGAGACTCCAAATAGATAGGAAACATAGTTCAGGACCTATAGTCTTAGGGGATTTTACAGAAAATTTTCTTTTCATTCTAGTGTATTATGTATTTGGGTTTACAAAGAACTCAACTGGAGTTACTTGAATAGCTCAGTTATCTAATTGAGTATCTAATACCTCAATTAGAATTATTTTTAAAAATCAAATTTGTTCTCTAGAATTTAGAAGCACATTGAATTTTAGAGTTGGAAAGAAACTTGGGAGTCTTCTAATTTAACTCTCACCCAATATGAAGCAAAAAAAAAATTTTTTTAAGAGATGGAAACAGGAAAGCAAAGATGAGGAAATCAGAAGACCAGCGGTAGAGGTACAAATACAGAGGAACAGAGCAGATCCTCATGATCCAAAGAATTCTTTTCTTTTTTCTTTTTTATTGAAGTGTAGCTGATCTACATTACTGTGCCAATCTCTGCTGTACAGCAAAGTGACTCAGTTATACACACACAGACATTCTCTCTAATGTGTTCTTTCCCATATGGTTTCTCACAGGATATTGAATATAGTCAGACCTTGCTATATATAGGACCCAGTAGGGCCTATAGTAGGACCTATGATTCTAACTAGACTTATCTGAGCAAGTCAGTTGAGAGAAGAGTGTGTGAGAGGTAAAGTGGCAGACAGTCCAAGCACGAGAATCCGCTCAGTGGTCTCTAAGGCAGAGAGGACATATACAAAATAAAGATGGAAAAGCACTCATCAGATTTAGCAATTAAAAGGCCACGGGTGGTTAGGACCTGAACAAGCAGAGTTCCACAGCAGCTATAGAGGCAGAATCTATATAGCACTAGACTGAGAAATGGTTGCTAAATCAAAGAGTGACTGGTGGCTCCTTTTTAAATGTTTATTTTTAAGGACGTGAAAGGAGTATGCTGCAAAGGAATCTGTGTGACTTCTTGGCCACCGACACGCAGAAGCGGCCACTGGAACAGTTTGCTGTTGTTATTGTTTAGTCACTAGTTTGTGTCCTTCGGGCTCCTCTGTCCATGGAATTTCCCAGGCAAGAATACTGGAGAGGGTTGCCACGCCCCCCTCCAGGAGATCTTCTTGATCCAGGAATCGAACCCACATTTCTTATGCCTCATGCATTGGCAAGCAGGTTCTTTATAGCTGAGCCACCCTAGAAAGGTTTGACCTGGAGGAAAGATCATAGAAATCCACCTCCCAGGCCTGCAGTGAATGAAAGTCTTCTCAAAAACAAAGCAAAACAAAAACACAGGAGGAACAGTCAAATGCCACCAGAGTTTGCCTTATCAGAAACATCTTATGAGAGTTTGCCTTATCAGAAACATCTCAGAGCTTTCCTCCTCACAGGCTCAGCCATAGAAGCGCACAAACACTCCTGTGCCCTGAGTATGGCCGACTTTTGGAAGATTTTCCCTGGAATTGCCTTTGAGGTATCCTGACAATTGAATACAGTCATCCCTAAGGACCTACGAGGGACTGGTTGGTTCCAGGACCCTCTCAGATACCAAAATCTGAAGATACTCAATTCCTGTCTATAAAGTAGTATAATATTTGCATATAACCTAGACACAACCTCTCATACACTTTGCATCCTCTCTAGATTACTTAAAATAATACCTGGTACTCATACCAGGTAAGAAAGAAAGTGAAGCCGCTCAGTCGTGTCGGACTCTTTGCGACCCCATGGACTATATCCCACCAGGCTCCTCTGTCCATGGGATTCTCCAGGCAAGAACACCGGAGTGGGCTGCCACTTCCTTCTCCATCATACCAGGTAAGTGCTATATAAACAGTTGCCCGAAAGCAGTGGATTCAAGTTTTGCCTTTTGGAACTTTCTGATTTTTTTTTTTCCCTTTCCCAGATATTTTTGACCTGGGTTGGTTGTGGGTGTGGAAATGCAGATATGGAGGACCAACTGCTTTTTAACCTCAGATCTGGATCTTCTCACACTTCTGCTTTGTCCTTTCAGAACTTGCCTTGCTCCTGGGCTCACTTCTATCAGAACTTGAACATTAGCAAGCTTTGTGTTTCATGTCCCCAGCAAGCAGGAGCCCACCCACCCCACAACCAACCCTGGCAATTAGAATCCAGGTTTAGAGTAAGCAGGACCCCTTGTCCTGCCCAGGAAAGAAGGGAAGGAAAAGAATAGGAGGGAACAAATGCTAAGAAGGAAGGTCAGTGGTGTGTTACAAATAGGAAACCAGTTCCCACGTGCCCCCAATGCTAAGAGGGTAGTAAGAGCTCACCTACGTTCTACGTGGTGTCTGACATATGGGAAGCTTAAAAGTCTTTCAGTGTTTCACAATTTTGTTCTTTAATAATGTACATAGTTTAAATCTAAACAGCAACAAAAAGAATCAAATGTGTTATTTCTTAATGGGGATTAAGAAGTATCCTACTTGAAGATTTATTAGATTATCTGGTATCTTTGTATAAATTCAGAATTTCTTGAGATGCTGAAGCTGAAGCTTCAAAATTCTGGCCACCTAATACAGAGAGCTGACTCATTGGAAAAGACTCTGGTGCTGAGAAAGATTGAGGGCAGGAGAAGGGGACAACAGAGGGTGAGATGATTGGATGGCATCACTGACTCAATGGTCATGAGTCTGAGAGATTAAGTAGAGGACAGGGAAGACTGGAGTGCTGCAGTTCATGGGATTGCAAAGAGCTGGACACAACTTAGCAACTGAACCACAACAACAAATAATAATAATAAATACAGTTGTGAAAAAAAAAATCAGTTGTGGTACTGGGGGTGGCTATTATTCAGAGAAAAAAAACACCAGCTCACCTGCCATCAGTCAAGCAAAAAGAAATCAACCCTGCAGAGGTGGACTGGCCTGACCCTCCAGCTGTATGCCAGGCTGCCTACACATGGTTATTATTTCCTCTAATCTTCATAATACTGCTGAAGGCACCAACTCACCCTAAATTTCACAGCGGATGGAAATGAGGCTTAGAGAAGGAAGAAACCTGCCCAGAGCTATTCTGTTGCCAAGGCGGAATTTGAACCAGCCTGTCTGCTTCCGTGCCATGGGGGAAGCACTTTACAATTGATGGAGAGACGAGTCCAGCATCTCAGGGCATTTGCTTTTCCTATTAACGTCACTTTCTAGAACCAGACAGAGGCCGCATCCACCATCTGAACCGAAACACGGCTGGCTAGTCTTCAGCGTTGAAGGAGCAAAAGGCATTCCTGGGGCATTTTGTTCTCCTGCCTCCTCCTGAGAAAGATCAGATTACAGAATTTGGCCGAGAGGCCTTCTCCCCTCCCCTTGTCCATTCTCTGTAAATTAGTTTTCATTTCATAACAGTCATTAGCTGAGTTCTGGGAAGGAAGTGTAAAAATTTCCCCTCACCTCTGGGCCCTAACTGGCAGCGGTTCCTTGAAACTCCTACAACCAGAGTTCCGTTTAAGCATCAGAACCTCATCAATTAGGCCTTCGTGTGCGCGGGGATCACGTGGTCAGCCCATCACACTAAGCTGGACCCACGCAGAGCAGGACCAGAGGGCCTCATTACCGGACCTGGGCTTTTGTGAAATTCCTGAATAAGCAGCTGTGGAGTATCTGCAGCAGACTGCATTTTCTTTTTCTTTTTTTTTCCCCCTGGCTTTAACAATCACTTTTATGGACAATTTAACAGGGTGGGTTGCCAGCTGTGTTAATGCCTGACCGCCCCCCACCCCCTTCGGTCGTCAAGTCCGCCTTGTGAAACGGCTATCAGATGGAGACTCGGCCCACACCTCTTCCTAAGCAAACCGGGCCTTTCTTCACATCCGCGATCAGGGCTTCCGGACAAAGAGAGAGCCCCACCCTGCTTCCACCCAGAAGCAACTAAGTGTATGAAATCTGTTTCCAACATGTTGTTGTTCAGTGTCTGTCGTGTCCCACTCTTTGCGACCCCATGGACTGCAGTATGCCAGGCCTCCCTTTCCCTCATCATCTCCCAGAGTTTGCCCAAGTTCGTGTCCATTGAACTGGTGATGCCATCCAACCATCTCATCCTCTGTTGCCCCCTTCTCCTCTTGCCCTCAATCTTTCCCAGCATCAGGGTCTTTGCCAATGAGTTGGCTCTTCACATCAGATGGCCAAAGTATTGGAGCTACAGCATCAGTCCTTCCAGTGAATATTCAGGGTAGATTTCTTTTAGGGTTGACTTGTTTGATCTCCTTGCCATCCAGGGGACTCTCAAGAGTCTGCTCAAGCACCACAGTTCAAAAAACATCAATTCTTGGGCGTTCTGCCTTATTTACGGTCCAGCTCTCACATCCGTTAGTTACTGAGAAAAGGTTGCGAGTGGGGAGATGGGGTGATGCCCAGAGTCTAGCCTGCCTCTTAGTGGTGGGCGGGGATGAGGGCAGAGTGTGGTCTTGGCTTCCACTGTCTGCAGCCTCTGCCCTGCTGGGGCTATTTCAGCATATTCATCTCACTTGTTATTGCCCCAGTTAAGAGGTGTCCACATGTTGGGTATCCTCAGGCTGTTAAGGCTGAGCCTCCTGTACTCTGAGGCTTGCTTCTTTCTGTTAAAGAATCAGGAAGTGAGTTTTATCAGTTTGCTCCCTGCTAATTAGGTTCTAGGGGCATCTGGTACACTGACCAAGTTCATGTTAGACATACTGATAAGCCAGACTACTGATAGCCATTAATTTACAGTGAAAAATACTAGAATACCATGTCCCATGGTCAGCATCTTTTCTGTTCTTTACTGCTGCTGCTGCTAAGTCACGTCAGTCGTGTCCAACTCTGTGCGACCCCATATACGGCAGCCCACCAGGCTCCCCCATCCCTGGGATTCTCCAGGCAAGAACACTGGAGTGGGTTGTCATTTCCTTCTCCAATGTATGAAAGTGAAAAGTGAAAGGGAAGTTGCTCAGTCATGTCCAACTCTTAGCAACCCCATGGACTGCAGCCTACCAGGCTCCTCCGTCCATGGGATTTTCCAGGCAAGAGTACTGGAGTGGGGTGCCATTGTCTTCTCCTCTGTTCTTTACAGTTAAGTAAAATAGAAAATATACACACTCAGGCATACACACACACACACACACACACACGAAAGAGGCTTGAAATATATTTTATAACCATTAAAATATTCAGAAAATGTGAACCTGCAATTCCACCAAAAGAATCTTGCACTATGAAAATGATGACATATACTAAGACTTAGTTACAGAAAGTGCTTCTTATACAAATCTAGTATGTTGAAGAAAAAGAAACCTAAATGTTCACAAATAGAGGACTGACTAAAAATTGACTTAGCCATGCACTTTAAACTTTATATTGTGACTGTGCTGTAGAAACAGAGCATGACTCTGTAAGTTAGGGTGCCGTAAACTTCATTTTTTTTACATTGTTGCTGTTGTTTGGTGGCTAAGTCATGTCAGACTCTGTGACCCCGTGGACTGTAGCCCACCAGGCTCTTCTGTCCAGGGATTTCCCAGGAGAGAATACTGGGGTGGGTTGCCATTTCCTTCTCCAAGGATCTTCCTGACCCAGGGATCAAACCTGCATCTCCTGCTTTGGCAGTGGATTCTTTACCACTTGAGCCACCAGGATGTGAGGCTGCTACTGCTAAGTCACTTCAGTCGTGTCCTCTTCTCCGATGTGAGGCTAAACAACCTGAACTATCCTCATGGGGAAAAAACAATCTGGGTAAAATATATACTAAATCTCTCTTTCTCTCTGATTTGTAAGTAAGTTCATTTGTATCATTTCATTTTAAAGATGCGAGAGGAGTTTGGGAGAGAATGAACTCATGTATACGATAGCTGAGTTCCTTTGCTGTCCACCTGAAACCATCACAACATTATTGATCGCCTATACTCCAATACGGAGAAGGCAATGGCACCCCACTCCAGTACTCTTGCCTGGAAAATCCCATGGATGGAGGAGCCTGTTAGGCTGCAGTCCATGGGGTCGCTAAGAGTCAGACACGACTGAACGACTTCACTTTCACTTTTCACTTTCATGCATTGGAGAAGGAAATGGCAACCCACTCCAATGTTCTTGCCTGGAGAATCCCAGGGACGGGGAAGCCTGGTGGGCTGCCGTCTATGGGGTCGCACAGAGTTGGACACGACTGAAGTGACTTAGCAGCATACTCCAATATAAAATTTAAAAGTTTTTTTTAAATCTGAAAAAATAAATATATATGAAAAATAAGGCATTAAAGGAAATATTGCTTCTTATTACCATCATAAAATATCATCAGGTGCTTACAAGTACATTTCAGATGTTGTTCACAACAGAGAACCTACAAGGACAATCACCAAAAAAAAAAAAGTAGTAGTTTTTATTTTTATTTATTTTTATTTTTATTAAAAAAAAATACCTCTTGAAGGCCTATAGAAAATGAACAGCCAAAAAGAGAACACTTACATTGCTCAGACTGTGGTTTTAAACTATGATTTCAGTTAAAAGAAAGCAGAACTTCTGCTGATTCTAAGTCTGGGGCAGAAAAAGTCGAAGATGAACCTAGAACAGCTGGGATGCTGTAGGTAAGAGCTTTGGAAGCAAAGCCTGGGAAGAGGCTCTCAATGGCCAGAGACAGCAGCGTTTGCTTCATTGAGGATAACTTGGGGATGTTGTGAGTTCTGTCCCAGACCACCATGATACAGCAACTATCACTGTTAAGTGAGTCATAAGAATTTCTTGGTTTTGCAGTGCATATAAAAACTATGTTGATACTATATTGTAGTTTATGCAGGATGCAATAACATTATGTCTAAAAAAAATAATGTACATGCTTTAATTAAAAATAGTTTATTGCTAAAAATTGGTAACCATCATCTGAACTTTCAGTGAGCAGTAATCATTTTGCATTCATGACATCAAAGATCACTGGTTACAGATCACTATAAAAACATAAGAATAAGGAAAAAAATTGAAATATTGTGAGAATTACCAAAATGAGACACAGAGTCAGGAGTAAGCAGATGCTGTTGGAAAAAATGAAATGGTATCTATAGGGCTTCTCAGGTGGCTCAGAAGTAAGTAATCTGCCTGCAATCTAGGAGACCCAGTTTCAATCCGTGGTTCAGGAAGACCCCCTGGAGAAGGGAATGGTTCCCCACTCCAGTATTCTTACCAGGAGAATTCCTGGGACAGAGGAGCCTGGAGGGCTACAACCCATGGGGTTGCAGAGTTGGACATGACTGAACAACTAATACTTCACTTCAGGCTTGCTTGACACACAGTCACCACAAACATTAAAAACATGTATCTATAAAGTTCACTAAAGCAAAGCACAGTAAAATGAGGTATGGCAATAAAAGGCGTTAAATTTATCAAATATATTTTTTAAGCTATGAGTTCCTTATTATATACAAAGGGCATATGGTGTCTGTTGCAACTATAATACATAACTCTGTCATTGTAGATGAAAGCAGAAATAGATAGTGAATAGACATGGCTATGTTCCAATAAAACAAGTTATAAAGACGGGTGGCCTATCTTTCACAAGTTTACTGGGTTTGCGTCTAAATAGTATAAAAGTTGCTTTAGCCACTTCCTAGGTCCCATTTCTATGAGACCCCTGTGTTCATAAATTAAATTTATTTTCTTTTTCTCCTGCTAACGTGCCTGTGTCAGTTTTATTATTGGTACAGCCACAAGAATTCAGGAGGAATAGAGAGGGAAACTCCCCCTCCCTGACATTAATTAAATAATCATATCACAATATATGTAAGTCAAATCATATACCTTCAGCTTGTATGGTGCTATGTATCAATTATATCTCTATAAAAAGAAAAAGAGAAACAAGTTAAACTCATGGAAACTAGAGGCATGTGTTAAGGAAAAATGTAAAAGCTAATGAAACATTTAAAAGACATGTATCAAAGAAAATTAACAGAACTGAACGTTGGTATTTGGAAAGAACAATAATATTGACAGAACTTAACTAAAAAAGTGAAGAGAGAGAAAAGAAAGGCCCAGACTGACAGGATCAGAAATGAACAGGAAGATAACATCAACACATTTTAATACAGTAAGGATATAATAATATGATATGCTGAATATTTTATAATATTAAGTTAGAAAATTTTGGTGAAAAGAATAATTTTCTGCCTGGAGACAGCTCATCTTTCCCTTTCCACCCTTGGCCCAGTCCACCCCCTTGATCCCATGCATGGATTTCAGACTTGGCCCTGTGCCTTGAAGTGACCAATGAAACTTGAGCTGACAATTAGTGAGAAAAAACTTTAAATATGTTTGCATGGGTTGGTTTTGTTCCTTGTCCTTTTTCTATCCACTGAGAAACAAGCCCTGTGCAAACTGAATAAGGCGTGTGGGGCTGAGCTGAACTTTACCTGCGGCAGGGAGGCAAGCCTAGCTGAGTTCAGCAGAACCTACATATCTGTGAAAATCAGCACAGAAACAGAAGCTTGTGGCCAGCCACTTAGTTCAGAGTTGTTTAGCCTTCGTGCAGTCGGTCTTAACTAATATACCCTTGAAAAAGTAAAAAGTTTGCCAGTATTTAAAACAAAAAGAAATTGAAATATCCCTAAATCTACTAATCAACAGTGTGATTTAAATACAAAATAATAATTTAAAAATAAACTTCAGGCATTGATAATTTAATCAGTAACTTATAAACTATTTAGGGATGAATCATTTCTATATTGAAAAATTTCTTTCAGAGAAAAGTGTGAACCTTTCAAAATTAATGTAAAAAAAAGATTACCTGGATTATGAATCTTGACCAGAACATTACAAGGGAAATAAAGATTAACCTCTCTTATAAACAAGAAGGCAAATATAATATAATATGAGCAAATAGAATCCAGTAATATATAAAAAGTATAATATTTAATATATTGTGAACCAAATGGAGTTTATTCTAGATATTCAACAATAGTTAGACTTCAAAAATTAATGATCATAATTGATGATAGGAGGAGAAAATAAGAAAAGCATGTTATTTTTGACAGAGGCAATAAAAGCACTTCATAAACTTCAAGCTCCATTTAAAAAAAAAGCATATTAAGAATAGAAGGTAGTTTCGTTACACTAATAAGTTATATTAAAAATAACTAAAAGCAAATACCTTTTTGTTTGCAAAGCATTAAAAATGTTCTCCCTGAATTTAGGAGGAAAACAATTGCACTTAATATCACTAGTTTTATTCAACCCTGAACTAGTGGTCACTGCAAGTGTAATAAGTAAGAAAAGAAACAAAAAAATTATTTAGAAAATTAGAAAGAAGAAATAAAGTGGTAATGATTCAGATATGATATGACTATGTACAAACGATGGTCTGTAGACTATTGGAATTAATAATGAATTTAACAAAAAAAGCCTGGCTAAAATCAACCAAAAATCTATTTTTATACAAACAAATATAAGTGAAAAGTTTAAAGAAAATGTGCTATTTATAAAAGCATAAAAATTCAAATAAGTCTAGCCATCAATGTGCAAGATTCTACAATAAAAGCATTATTGATAAAAATTAAAGAAGACCCAAGTAAATGGGTAAATAAATCATGTGCAAATATGGAAAGACTTAAAATTATAAAGATGTTATTGTGTGGATGTACTGTGCTTAGTCACTCAGTCGTGTCTGGGGCTGGAATTTCAATCAATAGCCAGTGGCCAGTGATTTAATCAGTCATGCCTAGATAATGAAACCTCCATAGTAACCCAAAAAGATGGGGTTTGGAGAGCTTTCAAGTTGGTGAACCAGAATGGTTCCCTGTGCTACCATCCTGCGCCCCAAACTCCATGAGGCAGAATCTCCTTTGTTTGGGATTCTTGCTCTGTGTGTCTCTTCATCTGGCTGTTGATTCATACTATTTAGTGTCCTTTGTTATTATTGTTTAGTCGCTCAGTCTTATCTGACTCTTTTGCAACCCCATGGACTGTAGCCTGCCAGGCTCCTCTGTCCTCTGCCAGGCTTCTCTAGGCAAGAATATCAGAGTGGGTTGCCATTTCCTTCTCCAGAGGATCTTCCAGACCCAAGGACTGTACCCAGGTCTCCTGCATTGCAGGTCGATTCTTTACCACTGAGCCACTGGGGAGGTATCCTTTGTAATAAACCAATAAGCAATAAGCTAGTGAGAACGTAGGTTCCCAGAGTTCTCTGAGCTGCTCTAGAAAATTAATCAAACCTGAGAAGGGGCTTTGGAAACCTATGATTTAGAACCAATTGGTCAGACACACAGGTAAAATGGAGACTTGTGACTGGGGTCTGAAGTGGTACAGGGGGCAGTCTTGTGGGACTGAACCTTGACCTGTGGAATCTGATGCTGTTTTTAGGTAGATAGTGCCAGAACTGAGTTGAATTCTGGTGTCTGAGAACTGCTTGTTATGGGGAAATTCTGTATATTGATTTTGGGTCCTGTGACTTAACTGAATTTGTTTATTAGTTCTAACAAGTGTTTTTGTTTGGTGAAGCCTTGATGATTGTATATCATCTCGTGTCATCTGCAAACAGTGACAGGTTTTCTTCTTCCTTTCTGATTTGAATTTCTTTTATTCCTTTTTCCAGTCTGATTGCTCTGGCTAGGACTTCCAGTACTATGCTAGATAAAGAGGTGCGAATGGACATCCTTGTCTTTCTGATCTTAGAAGTAAAGCTTTCAGCTTTCCACCCTTGAAAATGATGTTAAATGTGGGCTTGTCATAGATGGCCTTTGTTATATTGAGGTATGTTTCCTCTATACTTACATCATTGAGAGATTTTATCATGAACAGATTTGAATTTTGTCATATGCTTTTTCTGTATCTATTGAGAATACTTTTCATGTGATACATCACATTGATTGATTTGCATGTGTTGAATCATCCTTACACCAGTGGAATGAATCTCATTGATCATGGCATATGTCCTCTGTGTTATTAAATTAGGTTTGCTAATATTTTGGTGGAGACTTTTGCATCTACATTCATCATGGATATTGGTCTGTAATTTTGCTCTCTTGTGATGTCCCTGTTTGGTTTTGGTATGAGGGTGATTTGTTGTTGTTCAGTCATTAAGTCATATCTGACTCTTTGTGACCCCATAGATTGCAGCACACCAGGCTCCTCTGTCCTCCACTATCTCCTGGAGTTTACTCAGATTCATGGCTATTGAATCATTGATAATATCTAACCATCTCATTCTCTCTCACCCCTCTTCTCGTTTTACCTTCAATCTTTGTTAACATCAGAGTCTTTTCCAATGAGCTTGCTCTTCACATCAGGTGGCCAAAATATTGGAGCTTCAGCTTCAGCATCAATACTATCAATGAAAATTCAGGGTTGATTTTTAGGATTGACTGGTTTGATCTTCCAATCCAAGAGACTCTTAAGAGTCTTCTCCAGCACCACAGTTTGAAAGCATTCGTTCTGTGGCACTCAGCCTTTTTATGGTCAAACCTCACATCTGTACATGACTACTGGATGCTAACTGTCTAAAATTAAAACATCTCTAATGTGGTATTGAAAAGTGAGCAAGAATGGTATGAGAAAGAAACATGTGATAACATTGCTTCTAAATATAGAAGCAAAATTTTTAAACAAATTATCAGTAAACCAAGAAAAGTGTGGAGAAATGAGCAAGAATGGTATGAGAAAGAAACATGTGATAACATTGCTTCTAAATATAGAAGCAAAATTTTTAAACAAATTATCAGTAAACCAAGAAAAGTGTGGAGAATATGTTAATGAAATATGCATAATTGTTTTTTCAAACTAATGTAAGAATAGCTTAGAAAATCCACAAATGTTATTTTTAATAGTAACAGATTAAGGATCAAAAAAAAAACACATATGATCACTTGAACAGACCAAAAAAAAAAAAAAACTCGGAAGAATAACCACTACTTAATTATAGCATTTCTTAATAGATCAGGAATAGAGAGGAACTTGGAACTGTCTCCATCTTTTCTAGTAGCATTTGCCAAAACATGAAAAATATCAATATCAAGTTTAATTGTAAAACTTTATTCACTTCAAAATCAAGAATACGAAAAGAATTTTCATTCTTACTCTTTCTTATTAACATTGAGGTCATAGGGGTGGAGGGAACAAGGGAGGGAAGGGAGATGAGGCCTATGAAGGAAGAAAGAAAATTGCTACCATTGACTGTTTAACATCATTGACCTAGAAAACCAAAATAATACAGAAATATAGAAAAATGAATAAATTTGAGTGAATAAAGTTTGTCCACATTTTCTGCATCTTATACACAACTCAATTACATTTATTATATTGGCTACATGGAAGTGCTGCACTCAGTATGCCAGCAAATTTGGAAAACTCAGCAGTGGCCACAGGACTGGAAAAGTCAGTTTTCATTCCAATCCCAAAGAAAGGCAATGCCAAAGAAGGCTCAAACTACCACACAATTGCACTCATCTCACACGCTAGTAAAGTAATGCTCAAAATTCTCCAAGCCAGGCTTCAGCAATATGTGAACCGTGAACTTCCTGATGTTCAAGCTGGTTTTAGAAAAGGCAGAGGAACCAGAGACCAAATTGCCAACATCTGCTGGATCATTTAAAAAGCAAAAGAGTTCCAGAAAAACATCTATTTCTGCTTTTTGACTATGCCAAAGCCTTTGACCGTGTGGATTACAATCAACTGTGGAAAATTCTGAATGAGATGGGAATACCAGACCACCTGATCTGCCTCTTGAGAAATCTGTATGCAGGTCAGGAAGCAAGAGTTAGAACTGGACATGGAACAACAGACTGGTTCCAAATAGGAAAAGGAGTACGTCAAGGCTGTATATTGTCACCCTGTTTATTTAACTTCTATGCAGAGTACATCATGAGAAACACTGGACTGGAAGAAACACAAGCTGGAATCAAGATTGCTGGAGAAATATCAATAACCTCAGATATGCAGATGACACCACCTTTATGGCAGAAAGTGAAGAGGAACTAAAAAGCCTCTTGATGAAAGAAAAAGAGGAGAGTGAAAAAGTTGGCTTAAAACTCAACATTCAGAAAACGAAGATCATGGCATCTGGTCCCATCACTTCATGGGAAAGAGATGGGGAGACAGTGGAAACAGTGAAAGACTTTATTTTTCTGGGCTCCAAGATCACTACAGATTGTGACTACAGCCATGAAATTAAAAGACACTTACTCCTTGGAAGGAAAGTTATGACTAACCTAGATAGCCTATTGAAAAGCAGAGACATTACTTTGCCAACAAAGGTTCGTCTAGACAAGGCTATGGTTTTTCCTGTGGTCATGTATGGATGTGAGAGTTGGACTGTGAAGAAGGCTGAGTGCCGAAGAATTGATGTTTTGAACTGTGGTGTTGGAGAAGACTCTTGAGAGTCCCTTGGACTGCAAGGAGATCCAACCAGTCCATTCTGAAGGACGTCAGCCCTGGGATTTCTTTGGAAGGAATGATGCTAAAGCTGAAACTCCAGTACTTTGGCCACCTCATGCGAAGAGTTGACTCATTGGAAAAGACTTTGATGCTGGGAGGGATTGGGGGCAAGAGGAGAAGGGGACGACAGAGGATGAGATAGCTGGATGGCATCACTGACTCGATGGACGTGAGTCTCAGTGAACTCTGGGAGTTGGTGATGGACAGGGAGGCCTGGCGTGCTGGGATTCATGGGGTCGCGAAGAGTCGGACACAACTGAGCGACTGATCTGATCTGATCTGATCTGATAAATGTGTAGATTGAGTCATTTTTTAAAAAGATCCCATTACCAGATAAGTCAAAAATATTAATCACTTATGGTATGAAACTAACAAATTATGTGGAAAACTTTATTTAGAGTATCACATACACTGTTTGAAAGAAATTAAATAAAAACCAAATAAATGTAGATATATCTCTTTTATGAAAAAGCAGACTCAACATTGATTGCAAAGCTTTCAGATCTTCCTTTACAGATCTGCATAACAACTTAATCCAGATGAAAAACCCAATTTTTTTTTCTTTTTTAACTAAATTTTTGCTAGTATAAACCTCCAATGGACAAGACATTTCTGAATTAATCAAAGGAGATATGTGATTTTTTGACATTTGGTATTTGATACGTTCTTCAATTCAGTTCAGTTGCTCAGTTGTTTCTGACTCTTTGCAACCCCATGAACTGCAGCACTCCAGGCCTCCCTGTCAATCATCAACTCCCGGAGCCTACCCAAACTCATGTCCATTGCGTCAGTATGGCCATCCAACCATCTGTCTCATCCTCTATCATCCCCTTCTCCCACCCTCAATCTTTCCCAGCATCAGGGTCTTTTCAAATGAGTCAGCTCTTCACATCAGGTGGCCAAAGTATTGGAGTTTCAGCTTCCTCATCAGTCCTTCCAATGAACACCCAGGACTGATCTCCTTTAGGATGGACTGGCTGGATCTCCTTGCAGTCCAAGGGACTCTCAAGAGTCTTCTCCAACACCACAGTTCAAAATCGTCAATTCTTCAGCACTCAGCTTTCTTTATAGTCCAACTCTCACACCATACATGACTACTGGAAAAACCATAGCCTTGACTAGACAGACCTTTGCTGACAAAGTAATGTCTCTGCTTTTTAATATTCTGTCTAGGTTGGTCATAACTTTCCTTCCAAGGAGTAAGCATCTTTTAATTTCATGGCTGCAGTCACCATCTTCAGTGATTTTGGAGCCCAAAAAATAAAGTCAGCCACTGTTTCCACTGTTTCCCTATCTATTTGCCATGAAGTAATGGGACCAGATGCTGTGATCTTAGTTTTCTGAATGTTGCATTTAAGTCAACTTCTTTGCTCTCCTCTTTCACTTTCATCAAGAGGCTCTTTAGTTCTTCTTCACTTTCTGCCTTAAGGGTGGTGTCATCTGCATATCTGAGGTTATTGATATTTCTCCCGCAATCTTGATTCCAGCTTGTGCTTCCTTCAGCTCAGCATTTCTCATGATGTACTCTGCATATAAGTTAAATAAGCAGGGTGACAATATACAGCCTTAATGTACTCCTTTTCCTATTTGGAACCAGTCTGTTGTTCCATGTCCAGTTCTAACTCTTGCTTCCCGACCTGCATACAAGTTTGTCAAGAGGCAGGTCAGGTAGTCTGGTATTCCCATCTCTTTCATCATTATTTCTTAATAGGTATCAAGACTGATCAGATCAGATCAGTCGCTCAGTCGTGTCCGACTCTTTGCAACCCCATGAATCGCAGCATGCCAGGCTTCCCTGTCCATCACCAACTCCCGGAGTTCACTGAGACTCACGTCCATCGAGTCAGTGATGCCATCCAGCCATCTCATCCTCTGTCATCCCCTTCTCCTCTTGCCCCCAATCCCTCCCAGCATCAGAGTCTTTTCCAGCGAGTCAACTCTTCCCATGAAGTGGCCAAAGTACTGGAGTTTCAGCTTTAGCATCATTCCTTCCAAAGGAATCCCAGGGCTGATCTCCTTCAGAATGGACTGGTTGGATGGCATCCGGTCCCATCACTTCATGGGAAATAGATGGGGAAACAGTGTCAGACTTTATTTTTCTGGGCTCCAAAATCACTACAGGTGGTGACTGCAGCCACGAAATTAAAAGGTGCTTACTCCTTGGAAGGAAAGTTTTGACCAACCTAGATAGCATATTCAAAAGCAGAGACATTACTTTGCCAACAAAGGTTCATCTACTCAAGGCTATGGTTTTTCCTGTGGTCATGTATGGATGTGAGAGTTGGACTGTGAAGAAGGCTGAGCACTGAAGAATTGATGCTTTTGAACTGTGGTGTTGTATAAGACTCTTGAGAGTCCCTTGGACTGCAAGGAGATCAAGACTGATAAAGCATGGTAAAGCCTCCTTGGTGGATTGACTTCCCTGGTGGCTCAAATGGTAAAGAATTTGCCTGCAGTGCAGGAGACACAGGTTCGATCCATGGGTTGGGAAGATCCCCTGGAGAAGGTAATGGCTACTCAATCAAGTATTCATGCCTGGAGAATCCCATGGACAGACGAGCCTGGGGGCTACAGTCCACAGGGTCAGAAAGAGTTGGATACAACTGAGTGACTAACAAAGCTATATAGTATTAGATCAATAGACAAATGGAAAGAGCAGGAAGTGATCACATAAATGGAAAAGTGGACTTTCATTCTGTTCCAGAGCTGGTATTTCAGTTAGTGAGGAGGGGCTAGACTTTAAATCAATTAGTTTTTCATTTGAAGGAAATGAAAATTGATTCCCATCTTCTTAGCATATGCAAAAGTTTTGTATCAATAGTTGGATTCAGTATCACACAATTTTTAAAAGACGATATGATCTATGAGGAAAATGAATAGATAAGTCAGAAAGAGAGAGCTGTTACTTGTAGATGCTTGTGGTATTTGACCCAGAATTACAATATGGAAGCTATGTAAAGCCTAATCATAAAGAGTAATTTGAAAAAATAGTGGAAATTGGAAGACAAAACTGTTGATACCAGGCAAACATTTTATATCCCCAGTAGATAATCATCTCTGGGGGAAAAGAACAGCAAAATAAATAAAACTCCCTCAAAAAAAAAAAAAGAGCAAAAGATGCTAAAAATCCAAAAATACTAATTAATCAAAGAAACACAGATAAAGAGGAGCTTTTAAAATTATTTGTTTAATCTGTTAGTTTGTGAAATATTGAAAAGATTTACAGAGTGTATATTGTTTAGATTTTGGCCATATTTCTATTTCTGTGCCTTACTGGTATGAGAGTAACTTGGTCTAAATTTTCAAGAGTACGCTTGGCAACATTTTTCAAAATACAAAATGTACATACCCTTTGACTAAGCAATTATATTTCTAAAATGTTTTCTAAAGGGGAAAAACAACAGCTTTCACAGGCATACACATTAGGTAGTTTATCACTGCATTATTTACAATAATTAACATTTGAAAATAATATTCATCAATAGGACGCTGGTTTAATAAATATTGAGATTATGCAAATGGGATACTATGCAAAATATTATGCATTTAAATAGTCATATAAATCAATATTATTGATACAGGAAATGTTTGCTTTTTGATTGAAAATAGATTAAAGAACTTACACTGGTTTCTCTGGATGATGAAATTTTATGGGCCTTATATTTTCTTCAATACAAACTTCTCTATTTTATTTAACAGTGAGTATACCTATACATAAATAAGCAGAGAAAAACAATGTTCAAGAAAACAAGAAGGAAAATAAATCCTCTAACACACATGCATATTATTAGCAAATGAGTTTTCAGGAATATAACAGCTACTACTTATCAGATATTCCTTTTATGTCAAGTGTGATTTTTCCCGAATCCTGAAAGGTATGGCTTAGTTACATGCTCAAGTGTAAATAGAAAGGAGTACTGCAGTTATTACTTTGAATTCAGTTATCTCTGGCTCTCATCAATCCATACTCTTACATAACACATGGAGCTCCCCACCTTGAATCAATGTACCAGACCACCATGGACAAGTTTCAGGGGGTCTTTGAACCTTTTGAAGGTGTAAGCAAAATTGCATTTGTATATGAATTTTGGGGGTAAGAATCTACACTTTCTATCACAATGTTTTTTAAATAATCTCAAAAGATAAAGGACCCCTGCCTTTGAGAGAATATGGATTCACCTAAGATCGTTACCTCATGATGTTAGTCCAGCAAAAACTCATTTTATTCCTCTTCACAGAGTTTGCATTTTGTATAAATGGTAGTTTAGTGGCAGCCCCTCATCAAGCAAGTCTATAGGCATCATTTTTCCAATAGCATTTACTCACTCCATGTCTCTGTGTCACATTTTTGTAATTTATTTTGAATGTTTTCATTATTACCATATTTGTTATGGTGATCTGTGATCAAACTTTCAAGTTACTATTGCAATTGTTTGGGGCTCCAAGAACCAAGGTTCTTAAGTTTAAGATGGCAAACTTAATAGATAAATGTGAGTGTTCTGACTGCTCCACTGATTAGCCATTCCCCCATCTTTCTCCCTATCCTTGAGCTTCTCTAGTCCCTGATAATAATATTGAAGACCAACTGTTCAAGAGAAAGGAAGAGTCATAAATCTCTTATTTTAAATCAAAGGCTAGAAATAACTAAGCTTAGTGAGAAAGGCATTTCAAAAGCGGAGATAGGCTGAAAGCTAAGCCTCTTATGCTAAACAGTTAGTCAAGTTGTAAAGGCTAAGGAAAAGTTATTGAAGGAAATTAAGAGTGCTACTGCAGTGAACACACACATGATAAGTGAAACAGCCTTACTGATGATATGGAGAAAGTCTGAGTGGTCTAGATAGAAGATCAAACCAGCTGCACTTCCTTAAATCAAAGCCTAATCAAGAGTAAGGTCCTAATTCTGTTCTATTCTATCTTAAGAGAAGTGAGGAAGCTGTAGAAGAAAAGTCTGAAGTTAACAGAGCTTTATTCATGAGGTTTAAGGAAATAAGTCATCTCCGAAATGTAAAACGGCAAGGTGAAGCAGCAAGCGCTGTTGTAGAAGCTGCAGCAAGTTATCCAAAAGATCATTAATAAAGGTGGCAACACTAAACAGATTTTCAATGGAGATTAAATAGTCTTAGGTTGGAAGACGATATCATCTAAGACTCTCATAGCTAAAGAGGAAAGGTTAATTTCTAGCTTCAAAGGACTGGCTGACTCTCTTATTAGAGGCTAATGGACTGATGAAGTTGAAGCCAGTGCTCATTTACCCCTCCCAAAATCCTAGGGCTCAGAATTATGCGAAGTCTACTCTGCCCGTGCTCTATAAATGGAAGAATAAAGCCTGGGTAACAGCACATATACTGACAACAGTTAAATGAATATTTTAAGCCCACTCTTGAGACCTACCTACTGTAAAGAAAAAAGGTTCCTTTCAAAATAGTACTGTTCATTGATGATGCGCCTGGTCACCCTAGAGCTCTGATGGAGATGTACAGTAAGATTAATTTTGTTTTCTTGTCTGCTCACACAACATCTGGGCTTCTCTGGTGGCTCAGACAGTAACGAATCTGCCTGCAATGCAGGAGACCTGGTTCAATCCCTGGGTGGGGAAGATCCCCTGGAGAAGGCAATGGCAACCCACTCCAGCAGTCTTGCTTGGAGAATTCCATGGACAAAGGGCTATGGTTCATGGGATTGCAAAGAGTTGGACATGACTGAGCAACTAACACTTTCACTTCACGCTTTCACACAGCATCTATTCTGCAGCCAGCCCATGAGTCAAAGATTAATTTGACTTTCAATTGTTATTATTTAAGAAATATGTATTGTAAGGTTATAGACCCGATAGTGAGTTTTCTCGTGGATCTGAGTAGAGTCATTGGAAACCTTCTGGAAAGGACTTGCCATTCTAGATGCCATAAGAACATTCACAATTCAAGGGAAGAGATCAAAATATCAACATCAACCACAGTTTGGAAGAAATTGATTCCAATCCCGGTGGATGACTTTGAGGGGGTCAAGGCTTCAGTGGAGGAAGTAACTACAAATGTAGTGGAAATGTCAAGAGAACTAGAATTAGAAGTGGAGACTGAAGATGTAACTGAATTCCTTCCATTTCATGATAAAGCTTGAGTATAAAAACATGAATGAATGAGAATCTGCTTCTAATGAGTGAGCAAAAAAAGTGATTTCTTGAGATGGAATCTACTCTTGGTAAAAAAAGTTTTAAAGGTTGTTGAAATGACAACAAAGGACTTAGAATATTATGTAATCTAAGTTGATAAATCAGGGGCAGGGTTTGAGACGATTGACTCCAATTTTGAAAGTTCTACTGTTGGTAACATCCTCTCAAAGTAGCACTGCAGGCTACAGAAGAAATGTTGTTCATGAAAGGAAGAGCCAATCGACTCAGCAAACTTCATTGTTATCTTATTTTAAAAAATTGTCACAGTGATCCCGAATTTCAGCCACCACCACCCTGATGAGCCATCAACATAGAGACAAGACCTTCCACCAGAAAAAAATATCGGTGTGTGCTAAGTCCCTTCAGTCGTGTCCGACTCTTTCTGACCCCATGGACTGTAGGGCACCAGACTCCTCTGTCCATGGGATTCTTCAGGCAAGAATACTGGAGTGGGTTTCCGTGCCCTTCTTCAGGGGATCTTCCCGACTCAGGGATCGAAACTGAATCTCCTGTGGCTCTTCTATTGCAGGCAGATTCTTACTGCTGAGCCACAAGAGAACTCCCTAAAGACTCAAATGATGATCAGCATCTTTTAGCAGTAAAGCATTTTTTAAATTAAGGTATGTACTTTTTTAAGACTTAATACTTAAGTCTTATTGTACACTTAATAGACTACAGTATAGTGTAAATACAACTTTTATATGCACTGAAACTAACCCCCCCCCAAAAAATGTGTGTTTTATTTTATAGTGATGTCTGCTTTATCGTGGTGACCTAGAACCACACCTACAATATCTCCAAGATATCCTTGTACCTGCTTACCACAGAAGGCAATTTGTTGTCCCCATTTTTCTGCCACCCTGTCTTGCCACCTCCGGCCTCTGGTCTCTATAAACTTTGAAAGCATTCTATCTTAAAAAAAAAAAAAATTAGGGACTTCCTTGATGATCCAATAGTTAAGAATCCACCTTCCAATGCAGGGGATGTGGGCTGGATCCCCGGTCAAGGGAACTAAGATCCTATATGCCTTGGGGAAACTAAATCTGGCTGCCACAACTAGAGGGAAGCCCACACACCACAACTGAGACCTGATGCAGCCAAAAATAAAGAAATGGTTGCTGTTTTATTCACTAAATCGTATTGGACTCTTTTGCAACCCCATGGATCACAACAAGTCAGGATCCTCTGTCCATGGGATTTCCCAGGCAAGAATATTGGAGTGGGTTGTCATTTCTTTCTCCAGGGGATCTTCCCAATCCAGAGGTAGAACCCATGTCTCCTGTATTGGCAGGTGGGTTCTTTACCACTGAGCCACCAGGGAAGCCCCAAATAAATACATTTTTTTAAGAAAATATTTATTTTAAAAATGGATACATGTAAACTGTACAACATGGTGACCTGATAGACATAGATGTGGTAAGAGTTTTCTCTGAGAATTACGGGCAGCTGCTCTGGGAAGCTGCTCCTATGACTGTACTGGGAACCTGTGTCTACATAGCAGTGCC
Organism: Bos taurus; assembly: GCF_002263795.3. Classification (NCBI taxonomy): domain Eukaryota; kingdom Metazoa; phylum Chordata; class Mammalia; order Artiodactyla; family Bovidae; genus Bos; species Bos taurus. Next base: position 30,730,841 of record NC_037356.1, on the reverse strand, counting down.
CAGGCGTGGCTTCCTGAAGGCCGCTTCCTGAGTCCAGTGCATGTCTATGTGACCAGGCCTTAACTGGTGAGGACAGCAAATGGGCCAACATCTCCTGATGTTTCCATCTTCACTTTTGCTCTGTCACCAACAATCTGGTCACACCCTGGAGTATTCCAGCTCAGTCTTAGCACTAACCACCCGCAGGCAGACTCCACACAGCCTCTAGTGGGACAGCCTAGCCCAGAGACACATAGGGCAAGACCTGGGAGGGCCCCAAGTGCAGAGTCTCCATGCCCTCTCCTCATGGAATCAGGGTGCATCATACTCCCCAAACCCATCGTAGTGATGTGTTCACCAACCACCAAGATCACCGAGCCAGTGTCCAGAGTTTTGACCGCAGTTTTATTGAACAGATTTGTTGTTGTTTTTAGTCGCTAAGTCATGTCTGACTCTTTGTGACCGCATTGACTGCAGCAGGCCAGGATTCCTTGTCCTTCACAATCTCCCGGGGTTTTCTCAGACTTATGTCCGTTGAGTCAAGTATATTTGATTTATTAAATCATTGGCCATGAGATTGAACTCAATCTCCTGCCTCTCTCCTCTCTGGAGGTTGGGTTATCACAAAGATCAACCCTCTAAATATGTGGCTGGTCCTTCCAGTCTTATAACTGAGCAGGACCCTGTGGGGTTCCTTGGCACAGAAGTCTTTCTGTGTCCCCCATTCCTTGTTTGGGCTTCTTCAATGGCTCAGCAGTAAAGAATATGCCTGCAATGCAGGAGAAGCAGGTTTGATCCCTGGGTCAGGAAGATCCCCAGGAGAAAGAAATGGCAATCCACTCCAGTATTCTTGTCTGGAAAATCCCACGGACAGAGGAGCCTGGTAGGCTACAGTCCATGGGGTCACAAAAAGAGTCAGACACGACTTAGTGACTAAACAACAACAAAAACAAGGATACACATAACAATATCCTTGAGGTTTTCTGTAGAACTAAATCCCCTCCCCCCGCAAACTAACTACTTGCTAACTACTTGATGAAACATTCTTCAGAGATCAGAAGACCACCTGAGGCAGAATTAAAGGAATGCAGCACCCCCCCCACCCCGCCCCAGCCCCCAGACACATATCTTATCCTTATCAGCAATCCTGCTCTTGAAACATTGCTATAAAACCCCTCACCAAATTCCCCTAAGTTGGGATATACAGTTTCAAGGGCAAGGGCCCACTCCTGTGTCCCCATTCACCTGGTAAAGCTATAAAACTATTCTTTTCTACTTCATCCCAAACTGTCTCTTGAGAGTCCATTCGGCACCAGAACACTGAGACCATGGTTTCGGCATCAGCTTCGATCCTCTCTAAGGACCCACCACCAACCATCACCACCAGGAGTCACTTCATTAGCATAAACTCAGATTTGATCTGAGGAGCTGATGAATAACAAAGACACTTCTATTACCAAGGGTTTCAGAAGCTCCAGGCCAGCAATCTGGGACAAACACATACAAATTCTTCATTGTACAACAACCTCTCTCTTTCCATATAGCTTCTTCACGTTCCATGTTAACTCCCCTCCTTGATCTGTTCTTTTTTCTTCCTTTAGTCCCCAGTGAACTGTTCCTCTGACTTTGTGGTTACTCAAATTTCAAATTGAAAATGTTGCCCATCCTTTGTCCCATGAAGGAGAAACATGTAAAAGGACCATACAAATGTATAAACAACTACACAAAACACCAACAATTGAGATTATCTATAGGAGAAGGTCTTCGTATTCCGAATGTTGAGATTTAAGCCAACCTTTTCACTCTCCTCTTTCACTTTCATCAAAACACTTTTGAGTTCCTCTTCACTTTCTGTCATAAGGGTGGTGTCATCTGCATAACTGAGGTTATTGATATCTCTCCCGGCAATCTTGATTCCAGCTTGTGCTTCTTCCAGCCCAGCGTTTCTCATGACGTACCCTGCATATAAGTTAAATAAGCAGGGTGACAGTATACAGCCTTGACGTACTCCTTTTCCAATTTGGAACCAGTTTGAAAGTTCCATGTCACTTTCTTGATGAAAGTGAAAGAGGAGAATGAAAAGGTTGGCTTAAAGCTCAACATTCAGAAAACGAAGATCATGGCATCTGGTCCCATCACTTCATGGCAAATAGATGGGGAAACAGTGTCAGACTTTATTTTTTTGGGCTCCAAAATCACTGCAGATGGTGATTGCAGCCATGAAATTAAAAGACACTTACTCCTTGGAAGAAAAGATATGACCAACCTAGACAGCATATTGAAAAGCAGAGACATTACTTTGCCAACAAAGGTCCGTCTAGTCAAAGCTATGGTTTTTCCTGTGGTCATGTATGGATGTGAGAGTTGGACAGTGAAGAAGGCTGAGCGCCGAAGAATTGATGCTTTTGAACTGTGGTGTTGGAGAAGACTCTTGAGAGTTCCTTGGACTGCAAGGAGATCCAACCAGTCCATTCAGAAGGAGATCAGACCTGGGATTTCTTTGGAAGGAATGATGCTAAAGCTGAAACGTCCAGTACTTTGGCCACCTCATGCGAAGAGTTGACTCATTGGAAAAGACTCTGATGCTGGGAGGGATTGGGGGCAGGAGGACAAGGGGACGACAGAGGATGAGATGGCTGGATGGCATCACCGGCTCGATGGACATGAGTTTGAGTGAACTCCGGGAGATGGTGATGGACAGGGAGGCTTGGCGTGCTGCGATTCATGGGGTCGCAGAGTCGGACACAACTGAGTGACTGAACTGAACTGAACTGATAAGAGAAGGTTATTCTGATAATTAAAGGCAGGTGCAAAGAAAAATGATTTGGTAGCTTTTAATCTTCACTGTATCTCTCTTATATCTGTATAATACACACACCTACAAATAGATACACATATATAGGTACACATATATACATATTACATGACTACATGTATGGATGTGAGAGTTGGACTATAAAGAAAGCTGAGCACCAAAGAATTGATGCTTTTGAACTGTGTTGTTGGAGAAGACTCTTGAGAGTCCCTTGGACTGCAAGGAGATCCAACCAGTCCATCCTAAAGGAAATCAGTCCTGAATATTCGTTGGAAGGACTGATGCTGAAGCTGAAACTCTATTATTTTGACAACCTGATGAGAAGAACTGACTCATTTGTAAAGACCCTGATGCTGGGAAAGATTGAATGCAGGAGGAGAAGGGGACGACAGAGGATGAGATGGCTGGATGGCATCACCGACTCAATAGATATGAGTTTGGGTGAACTCCGGGAGTTGTTGACGGACAGGGAGGCCTGGTGTGCTGCAGTCCATGGTGTCGCAAAGAGTCGGACACGACTGAGTGACTGAACTGAACTGAATATACATATTACATTACACATAAGTTGGAAAAGAGAAATGAAAGAGGAATTCCTAAGGTGAGCAATTTGGGGAAGAGAGATGAGATGCCAACAGTGGTGAAATAAACACACTGCACAGATCCCTGCTCCTTGCGAGCTTATGTTTCCATCAGGATTTCTGCAGCAGCCAGTGTTCTTTTTGGCATTTTCTTCTAGAATACTAAAAATTTCAGAGAACAGAAAAACCCTCCAGATAGATGTAGGCAAAACAAGCAAAATGTAACCCATGAAACAGCAAAGCATCTTTTGGGGCTAAGACAGGAAGAAGAGTTGCAGGTAGGATTTGGGAAAGAGAGGCTTGCTATAGAAGTCATTCTGTATCAGTTGCTCCCCTCCCCTCCCCACACACAAACCCAGAACCGTGAATGTAAAATGTAAAATGATATCTCAGTCCAAATGTGTTATCTGTACTAAGGAGGCTGAAAACTCCTAAACTTACCCAAGCAGAGAAGGAAACTCAGTCCAACTATGCTTGGATCAGATACATGTCAAGAGCACCGTTTTCTCTCTGTAATTCTCAGAGGTTCTTATCAGAAGCCCTGTTGCTTTCCTTCTCCTTGACCTCATCCACTTCTGGGCAAGTACATGCTGGAAGAGAGAATAGTCTGGTCAGAGGCCTAAAATGGCACACAATTCTGTCATGAGTTCCTCCTAAATCAACCAAGAGCTGCAGAAGAAATGGCTTGGGGGAAAAAACCTAGAAAAAAACAGCTTTTTTTTTTTTTTTTAATCTTTGCCATGTAGCTTTGGAGCCACCAGATGGCGATGTTACAGACCAGCACTTAAGAGTCTCCAGGTGCAGTGAAGTGTGAGAAAGGGAAAGATGTTTAAATAAAGAGAACCCTGGAGTGTGTCAGTGCCTGGATCTCTAACTGGAAAACCAGATGCAGTGCAAAGAGCAACAGCATCTTAAAGGCAGATAACTTTCCTTCCAACCAAAGTTCATTCTGAAACAGCGGGGAGCTACAAAGCAGTTTCCGTGGGGTTAGATTAGTTTGACCTCACCAGTCACATCACCTGTGAATAGTGTGTTCGGAGAGCCAAGGTTTACTTAATGACTCCAGAGAAAAAGACAATACCCAATGAAACCAGTGAAACCAGTCAAAAGACAGTCAAGAGCTTCATATCCCCACTTGTTATTCAGTCATGTCTGACTCTTTGCTATCCCATGGACAGCAGCACGCCAACCTCCTTTGCTCTTCACTATCAGAGTTTGCTCAGATTCATGCCCATTGAGTCAGTGATGCTATCTAACCATCTCATCCTCTGTCCCCACTTCTCTGTTTCCCTGCAATCTTTCCCAGCGTCAGGGTCTTTTCAAATGAGTTTATTCTTCCCATCAGGTGGCCAAAGTATTGGAGCTTCAGCTTCAGCATCAGTCCTTCCAATGAATATTCGGGACTGATTTCCTTTCAGATTGTCTGGTTCGATCTCCTTGCTGTCCAAGGGACTCTCAAGAGTCTTATCCAAAACCACAGTTCAGAAACATCAGTTCTTTAGTGCTCAGCCTTCTTTATGGTCCATCTGTCACACCCATACATGACTACTAGAAACACCATAGCTTCAACCATACGGACCTTTGTTGGCAAAGTGATGTCTCTGACTTTTATTATGCTTTCTAGGTTTGTCTTATCGCCACTGTCCTCTGTTTAATTCTTCTCATTCTCTGGGCCTCCAGTCACCTCTCACGGCAACCCACCTTCACAGAGTCAACACATGGGCACCCTCACATTTTAAAATGCACAGTTTGCAGAATTACCAATAACCATACTGGCCAACCAAAGAAAGCTTTCATTGATTTCCTGTGTTGTAAATTCATCCAGATAATTTCTGTGGCTTGAGGGGTTCATTAACTCACTAATTTGAAATAATCTGAACATAAGCTGAGTTAAAGTTTTCTCTTGCCCTGTGTCCAGACTCATTTAACTCAATTTCTTGGAGCACAATGCAAAGGAGGCCAAAGCTTAATGTACACTCGATTTTATCATGCTCTACTGACATGCATCTTGCTCTCAACCCTGGTGGTCTGTCTAGGCTTAAGGTTAGAAGAGGAAGTTAAAGGGCAGGGACAGAAAAGAGAGGGTAAATGGAGAAATATAAATATATTCTAATTACTGAGGGGCAGGGAGAAGGTTCCAAATCCAGTGTCTAGTTTTCGCTTGAGATAAGATAGAGAAAGGGGCTTCCCAGGTGGCTCAGTGGTAAAGAATTTGCCTACCAATGCGTGAGACACAGGTTCAATTCCGGGGTTGGGAAGATGCCCTAAGAAGGAAATGGCAACCCACTCCAATATTCTTGCCTGGGAAATCCTGTGGACAGAGGAGCCTGGTGGGCTACAGTCTATAGGGTCACAAAGAGCTGGACACGACTAAGTGACTAAACAACACCAAAGATGGAGAAAACACACACTATCGCTCCCCTTGAATGCAGTTCTATCACCTGTACAGAGTGTGTGGCGCATCCTTTTGAAGACTCTAAAGGGTAAACAGTGGCAGGAAGGTTGGTGAAGATGAACATTTCAAGAACCACCAAACTGCCCAGGAATCTCACATTTTAACCCCTTTTCCCCCTAGTGTGGATTCACAGTAGCATAAAATACAGAAGTGGGCACTGACCTATGAGTAGAAAGCACATCAGGGGAAACCTAGAAAAGGAAGAAAACCATCCCTATACAGATGAAGTGATTTTCTATGTAGAAAACCTCAAGGAGTCAACAAAAACAACAAAAAGCTTCTAGAAATAATGAATTTAGCAAAGTCACAGCATATAAGGCAGCACACAAAAATCTTATTTATAATATAGTGGCAATAAAAAGTTGGAAACAGAAAATTTAAATAAACATTGCTAACAATAGCTTTCAAAACTATAAAATACTTTGATACAAATCTCACAAAACCTGTACTCCATGCTGAACACTATAAAATGCTGATGAAAGAAATCAAAGAGGATCTAAATAAATGGAGAGTAATGCTGCAGAGAAGAACAAATTTTGACTTCATGTTGGAACTGTTTCTTTGACTTGCTTTTTGTAGCTGCTGTGATTATAACCATATATAATGGCCTGCCTCTGAGGACTCTGACCTTCTGCCTGCTGTTAAAGCACTTTGTTCAGAACTCTGTCCACCTGTAGATGGCAGGAAGGAAGAAGTTAACACATAACTTGCCTGAGACTTGCCATTCTAGGAGATACTTGCAAGGTTAATGACCTTTTTACTTTGCTTCTTCACCTCCCCACATCTCTGACCTATAAAAGAACCTGGCATCCAGACCCCCATAATATGGTTATTTTTATGGTTAGCCCGCCATTTTCTTGGTCAGCTGGCTTTCTGAATAAAACTGTATTCCTTGCCTCAACACCTCGTCTCTGATCTCTGACTCATTGGCCTGCCAAGCAGCAGGCAGAGTGAACTTAGACTCGGTAACAGTAATGCAATCCACACGCAGAGAAGATAATCGGGTGAAGGTGGCAAATCTCAAGTTCACGGGTGGAAAACCCAATTGCGACAGTGAAAACCAACAATCCAACTGAAAATGGACCCAAATTTGAATAGATACTTCACCAAAGAGGACACGTGAAGGGTAAAGCAAAACACACGTGCACATACAGGAAAATCAATGATACCCAAAGATGGTCACAGGGCAAATGCAAGTTAAACCATATGTGGTGATTCTTCACACCTACTGCTGCTGCTGCTGCTAAGTCGCTTCAGTCGTGTCCAACTCTGTGCACCCCATAGACGGCAGCCCACCAGGCTCCCCCGTCCCTGGGATTCTCCAGGCAAGAACACTGGAGTGGGTTGCCATTTCCTTCTCCAATGCATGAAAGTGAAAAGTGAAATCACTCAAATAAAACGTCCTGGTAATGCCAAGTGCTAGTCAGGACCCAGAGCAGCTGGAGCTCTCGCACCCTGCTAGTGGGAACGCACAATAGTACAACCACTCTAGAAAAGTTTGGCAGTTTTTATAAAATAAAACCTATACTTACCAGAGGACCCAGAAATCCTACTCCTGCATATTTTACCTTAGAGACGTGAAAATTCGCATTCACATAAGAAGCTGTACATCAAACGTTTCTAGCAGCTGTATTTATAGTTGTCGGATCTGGAGACAATCCAAGTGTCTTTCAATGAGTGAATGGCTAAGCAAGCTGTGATCCATCCATGCACTGGAATGCCACCCAGCAATGGAAAGGAACAAACTATTGACACACAACCACTTGGATGGATCTCAGAGGTGTTATGCGGAGTGAAAGAAGCTTGTCTCAATGGTTATATAGTGCATAATACCATTTATATGATATTCTCCGAAAAACCAATCTGTAATGATTGACGATACATTAGCATTTGCCAAGAGTTGGGGGTGGAGGAGGTAGGAAGAGGTTCACAGTGGAGTCTTTTGGGGAGATGAAACTGTTCTGCACTCTGTCATTATAATAATCTATAAATGTAGTAATATTCATAGAAGTGCATACTCCCCAGATGATTCCGTTTTCATGTATGTTACTTTAACATTTAAATGACTGATTTTATATCAGTTCTCTCATTTAACCCATGTTGTTCAGTCACTAAGTCACGTCCGACTTTTTGCAACCTCATAGAGTGCGGTATGCCACGTTCCCCTGTCCTTCACTGTCTCCCAGAGTTTGCTCAAATTCATGTCCACTGAGTCAGTGATGCTATCTGACCATCTCATCCTCTGCTGCCTTCTTCTGCTTTGGCCTTCAATCTTTTTCAGCATCGGAGTCTTTCCCGATGAGTTCCTACTTCGTATCAGGAGGCCAAAGCACTGGAACTTCAGCTTCAGCATCAGTCCTTCCAATGAATATTCAGGGTTGATTTCCTTTAGGATTGACTGATTTGATCTCCTTGCAGCCCAAGGGATTGAAGCCATACAACTATCCAATTGCTTCAGTTTTATTGCTCTCATGTTAAAAATGAGAAATGGACATTTAGAACAGTTAAGTAGATAGCTAGTCAGCTGAGGGATAAAAGCTTGAATAGACAGTTGTCTGCTTTCAGAGACTATATATGCTATAGCTTTCACATCACTTAATTAAAGGAGATGCGTTAATGCCACTTAAAATATAAACTGTCTAATCACTTTTAAAACTATATTTAGAACATGAAGCTTACCTATTAAATTAGCCTTAGTAGGACTTCTACTTGGAAATGTATTATTAGCTATTGATTAGCTTTTCTGCATAGTTTTAGAGAGTCTTGCCCTAACTCCTACAATTCAGGTCTCTATCTAATTCTGATCGACCCTACCTTTGTGCATCACACATGGATAAGGCTTTTATTTTATTACATACCTTCCGCAGATGAAAGGCTTCATTTTGGAGGTCATTCTATCTCAGCTCAATTCTTACTCAGGCCCTAATTAAACATGGCGTTGCTATTTAAACACTCTGTTTTAAGAACAAGATGTGATAATGGCTCAATCCTTTGAAGTTAAAACACTGCTGGGCATGCAGTGGTCGAGTCATAGTAATTCCTGTCTGTGTGTGCCACCCATTGCCACAGCCCAGAGACGACTACCCTAGTTCCCTCCTCCAAAGGAAAAGAATAGTATATATATCAAATTCCTACCATCACTTTGCCCTACGTCATACTTGCCAGAAAAATAAGTCTGACTTTAAAGCAAATAACCGTAACATCTTCTACAGAAGGCATGATCATCTCTGCCACTTGACATGCTCACCAGGCTCTGGGTCTGGCATTCCCTGACCAGGAATTGAAATTGTCTAAAGAGGGCACATCTAACCTTCAGAGAATAAATCGTATATATGCCATAATAGTTGTCAATGTTGAGTCCCCATCTGACTGGCCTGTAAGGTAATAGAGGAAGAGCAAGGAGGTTTGATATAAGAATATAGGTGAGGAGGTTTGTTAAAACATACTAATTGTTCCTAACTTACAACCCAAAGAGTACAAAGTGCCAGGGATGTCTACAGATGAACTCGTAAATATAGCAGAGTAAACACTCAATTTCTTTCACTCTGCAGCTTTTCTTCTATTTAAGAATGGATGAACGTAGGAGATTCCATCAAAGATGACTCCTCTGGACTACAATAAGAACTTTTTGAAGAAAGAAAATAAACAGTATTTATTTTTCCAGCATTTATTGTAGACCATAGTGTTTAGTAGGTGTTCCACAAATGTGAAGGGAAGAGAAAGGAAGAGAGAGAAGGGGAACAAGGAGAAAAGAAGTAAGAAAAGAGAGATCGCTGTCCAGGAGATGGGTTATTGCCCGATTTGCAGAATGACTGAGCTTATAAAGAGCAGAAGAGATTCTCCCAGAAGGCACTGGTAGTGTCTATAATGGATGCTCATCTTCTCACCTTACCAAGGAAGGAGGTAAATGTGTAAAATTTCACATTTACAAGGAGCTCAGACACTGGTAAACGCTTCTCACCTTACCAAGGAAGGAGGTATAGGAATCCTCTCACGTTTACAAGGAGCTCTGAGACACTGGTAAATGTTTCACCAACTAACTGCCTCCTAGCCTCTGGCAGGAATTTAAGTGAAAATAAACCCACATCCCACCATACCAACCTCTATGATTTCCTGGTCTGGTCTGCCAGCTAGCTAGGTGAATAAGACAGTCTCCATGGAAATTTTTTGCTATTTTCTGTTCCTTTTCTGCACATCCCAAAACAATGATGATAATAATGGTTAGCATCAACAAGCTTGTTGATATGATAACAGTGTCATTTGGGCACCTACTACATACACAAGCACTGTGCCTTCTCTACAAGTTGTATCAGATAACGGAAATTCAGGCACAATGTATGTTTCCATGAAATTGGAGTCATGTTCTTTTTTACTAGTCAACACAAAGAAGTCTTCATTCCAGGCTCAAGAGAAGCAGTTTCATGTGGAAGAAGAGCAAGACGCCTGGCGAAGGTAGAATACTGAGCTCTGATTTGTTGTTGAGTGACCCTAGCTAAGAACTCCCCAGGTCAGGGCCCCAGCTTCCTAATCTATAAAATGAGATTTTTGATGGAGAGCAGAGCTTCTCAAGGGGTTTCCCTGGTACCTCAGCTTGTAAAGAATCTGCCTGCAATGCAGGAGACTTCAGTTCAATTGCTGAGTCCAGAAATTACCCTGGAGAAGGGATAAGCTATCCACTCCAATATTCTTGGGCTTCCCCACTTGCAATTCAGGAGACCTGGGTTCCATCCCTGGGTTGGGAAGATCCCCTGGAGGAGGGCATGGCAACCCACTCCAGTATTCTTGCCTGGTGAATCCCCATGGACTGAGGAGCCTGGCAGGCTACAGTCCATGCGGTCACAAAGAGTTGGATACAACTGAGTGACTAAGTACAGCACAGAATTCTCAAATGTTCACGTGCATATGAATCCCTTGGGGATCTTGTTCAAAGGCATGCTCTGATTCAGTACGTCCATGGTGGGAAGTCTATATTTCTCGGGATTCTTGTGATAGCAATGCTGCTCTTCCTCCAGCCGCATCTTTGGTAGCAAGGATTCAGACAATCTACAAGGTAATATTTCACTCTAAAGTTCTGAACTCAGGAAAAGCTTGTCTGGAATCTGTATAAAGGTCTTGGGTTATAGTTTCATAAATTATACCCACAGCAAGAGCCAGGAGGGAGGGGTGTGTCTCCTTCCAGAGCCTACGAGTCAATGGATCCCATGAGTCAACGTGTCCTATGAGTGAAAGATGCAGAGATTTGGTGCCAACTAACCTTCAAGCGGTGGCACTACAAGTAAAGAACTTGCCTGCCAACACAGAAGACTCAAGAGATGCAAGTTCAATTCCTGGGTCAGGAAGATCTTCTGGTGTAGGAAATGGCACCTCACTCCAGTATTCTTGCCTGGGAAATCCCATGGACAGAGGAGCCTGGAAAGCTACAGTCCATGGGGCTACAAAAAGTCGGACAGGACGGAGTGTCTGAGCACTAACTAATCTTCAAGGAGAAAAGTCACTGGAGAGAAAGGAGTTATGAGAATGTCCTGGAATCTGCATCACTTCCAGTGATTTCCAGCCACATTCCCTGATGTGAAAATGCAGCACATTTTGAGTCCTGTTTCATTCTATAATCCTCCTTTTCTTCCTGCTTCCCACCCACACTGCCACACAAACTGATTTTGGGGGAAACATCCCTGTGAGGCAAACAGAGCTCAGAGCAGGGCTGAGGGTGGGGGACTGTCAAGACAGGAACAGCTCAAACTTAGGTTTCTTTTTTCTTCAAATCTCAGTCTGTTCTAACATTTGAGAGACTGCAGCTCATTAAGAAAGAAAGAGGAAATTCTGAGCAGTATCCCTCGCTCAGTCCCCCAAACAGTGGCTTTCCAAATTGTAAGATAACACCCACTTTACAACAGAGGAAGCACATGAGTCAAAAATAACAACAACAACAACAAAAGGAACCGAGGAAACTGGATTCAAGAATATTCCTGAATTGTAAAACCAGTCATCCAAGCATTAGATGCTAGGATCTAATGAGAAATCAGTTGATCTCTAATCTTAGAAAATAACATCGCCTATCTTTGCTTTAATATGTTTGAGCTTTGACTGACATTTCATTTGTTCAGGAGGATTTTTTGTTTGTTTGTTTGCTCTCTCCTGTCAAGAGACTGGCAAAGCTGTGTGTGATCAGCTTTTTCATTCCACCTGGCAAGGACTGTTAGATGCTAAGATGGGAGATGTACAGTGCTTCTGTCATGGATTTGAATACAGAGCATACAGATATACAGCGGTAAAACAGGAAGTTCTTAATGAGCCACCTCAGCCCCCACATACGACCTGTTTGAATGTTGTTCAGACTCTAACGCCTCCACAGCTCTCCGCTGGCATTTGCAAGGGGAAAGGAATTAAGCAACAGCTCATCATCTTTCTGAGTCTGCAAATGCCATTCCCACGTGAGGTGCCTCCATTTCCCGCTCTGGAAAAGGGTGATGGGAATGACCTACCTTGTTTAACCAGTGTTTATAGTACTTGATTAGCCCCTCAGGCCACTGCAGCTAGGTTTAGCTAAGAATGGAAAGTCCTCTACATGGAGCTCTTACCTCCCAGGCTTCTGGGAGAGATTCCGTGAGCAGCTGACTGTAGCAAAGTGACTTTCCCTCCCATCCTCCCCGGGTTGATGGAAAATGTGGAACCAGGGGAGGGAGTTAGAAATGAGAGCCACCATTCCAGGGGGCTCCCAAGAGAGCAGAAAAGGGAAATTGGGCCAAACAAAAGAATGTATATTTTTAACTCGTAAATAGGCCAGCAACATTGTATTCAGTCTTTAAAAAGTGCTCTGGTATGAACCTGGCTACTAGCATCCTCCTTGGCCTGGCCCTTTCCACATTTATTAATGTATTTTATTAATAAACATTAAAACGACTTAGGAGGCTTCATTAGGTAATGACTCTACATTTGGAAGGAATTAAATATATAAGTGAACACTCTGATTGTTTAAATGATTATGGCTACTTAACTCTAATCACATGGGTATTTCAGGGAAGGTTTTATGTTCCATCTTGCCCCCCTACTCCCAGTAAAAATATCTTGTTAAATATTGCTGTTCTTCTGGACCCTTTGTGTGTAGATAAACTAAGCCCTCAGCTTTCTCACTTGAAAGCCAACAATTAAATCTTTCTAGCACTTAGGTTCTGTGAGTTTTAAGTCACTGCCTCACCTTTAGAAATTACAAATCAAAAACTCATTCATTTATTCTTTTTCCCCATAAGAAACACTTATGAATTATTAAATGTCAAGGATTGAGCCATGTATATGGCATACATGGGTGATCACTACCAAATATTTCCCCTGTCTTGGGGATTACAGTCTTCTGAGGAAGATGAAAGTCAAACAATGAAACAAATAAATCTTAATTAGCTGCTGTACTAAGTCTCCTTTCTGTAAAACTCAAGATCAGGGTACTTAATGGGTTCTGTGAAAGTAGCATTTGACCTGAGGACTGAAGGCTGGGGGGACTGTCATCAGAGGGAACAGCATGTGCAAAGCCCTGTGGTGGGAGAGGTCACAGTGTGCTAATGAAATTGCTACAAAGCTGAGTCTAACTGTTGTACAGATGTGCTAATTGTACTAACGAGCACTATAGAATGTGAGAGGAGAGATGAGGTAGTCAGGGAAGTCTTCCTGGAGAAAATGGGACTTGGGGCTAAACTTTAAAGAGAGTGAAGATTTTAGAAAGGAAAGTATTAGGTATTTCTGGCACAGCAAAAACCAAGGCAGGGAAGTATGATAGCATAAAACATTTTCTCTCCTTTTTATTATCCTTTTTTCAATTTATGTGTGTGTGAACTTGTTCATTTGAAAATCAAAGATATACACATTGCTATATTTTAAAATTGAATTTATAAAGAGAAAGACTGAGAATAAAAAGGGTCTCTTCTTCTTATATAAATATTAACTTAAAACAGATTACTGACTTAAATGTAAAAGGTAAAACTATAAAACTTTTAGAAAGGAAAATAGAACAATTTCAGGACCTAGAGCTAGGTAAAGAGTTCCTAGACTTGACACTAGAAACAATCTGTAAAATGAAAAACTGATAAACTGAACCTCATCAAAATTAAAAGATTTTATTCTGAAAAAGCCCCTGTGAAGGGTATGAAAAGACAAGCTAGAGACTTAGAGAAAATATTTTCAAACCAAATATCTAACAAAGCACTCATATCTGGAACATATAGAGGACTCTCAAGATTCAACAGCATAAAAAAAAAATTAGAAAATGAACAGAAGACAGGAAGAGACATTTCTTGAAGAGGAAATACATATAGCAAATAAGCACATGAAAAGATGCTTTACATTAGCCATCAAGGAAATGTAAATTAAAAACCATGTATAGTAAAAAAAAAAATTACTATACATCTATCAGAATAGTTTAAAATATGACAGTACCAAATGGTGACAAGGATGTAGAGAGGCAGTATCATTTACTCCCATCACTGGTGGGAGTATAAAATGTCATAGCCACTCCAGAAAACAGTTTGGCAGTTTCTTATAAAATTAAACACTTAATTACTAAATGTCCCAGCAATGGCCTTCTTAAGCTTTTATCCCAGAGAAATGAAAAGATATTCACATAAAAACCTATGCCTGTCTGTTTCTACCAGCTTTACTTAGAAAAGCCACAAACTTGAAAGCAACTCAGACATCCTTCAACCACTGAATGGTTAAACTGTGATACATACCCACATGGAATATTATTCAAATGTTGAAAGTAACTATATTTAATGCTTACAAGATTATTTTTTATTTCAATTTTACAATAGTTGATTTACAATGTTGGTTTAGTTTCAGATATACAGTAAAGTGGTTCAGTTATACATATACATATGTTCATTCTTTTTTAGATTCTTTTCTCATATAGGTCATCACACAACACTGAGCAGAGTCCCCTGTGCTAAACAGTAGGTCCTTGTTGATTATCTGTCTTAAATATAGTCGTGTGTTTGAATGTCCATCCCAAGATCCTGATTTATCCCTCTCCATGTTTCCCCTTCAGTAACCATGTTTGTTTTCTATGTCTGTGGGTCTGTTTCTGTTCTGCAAATAAGTTCATTTGCATCTCTTTTTTAAAAATTAGATTCTATACATGAGTGATATCATACGGCATTTGACTTTTTCTGTCTGACTTATTTCACTTAATGTGATAATCTCTAGATCCATCCATGTTGCAAATGGCATTCTTTCTTTCTTTTTTATGGCAGTGTGATATTCCCTTGTGTATATGTACCACATCTTCTCTATTCACTCTTCTGTCGATGGACTTTTATGTTGCTTCCATGTCTTGGTTTTTGTAAACAGTGTTGCAGTGAACTTGGGATGCATACATCCTTTTGTATTATGGTTTTCTCTAGATACATGCCCAGGAGAGAGATTGCTGGATTGACATATACAGCTTCATCAATACCTAGGGAATTATGCCGAGAGAAAAAAATAAAGGTTATGTACTGTATAATTGTATTTACATAATGTTTTTGAAATAGCAACATTTTAGAAATGGTGACTATATTAGTAGTTGTCAGAGATTAAGGATATGGAACGTTGTATATTAAAAATAATACAGATATTTTCAGTCTACAAGGATATTATCTTCCCTCAGAACATTTTCTTCTGACAGGTAACTAAGAAAGTAACACTCCAAATCTTAACCCAATAAGAGGTATGTATAATTAAAAGCCAGGCATCAGTCCAAGCAAGGTCTGGTTCGTTTAGGATTTACTCTTAGTCCTAGCACACTGCCCTTCCACATCCTAACCCAAAGCATATGGGATTCACCAAGGACCCTCTCGATGCAGACTGTAAACTTCAATATTTGTTCTCAAGTCACTTGAGTGTTTGGAAGTTCTGCCCAGCTATCCTTCTTAAATCCATGGATGTCCCTGTGGTTAAAAGCTCACCTCTCTGGGTTTTCTTCTTGTGGAATTTTGGCTTTGTAATTCTTCACCGCTTTGCTAATTCCCAAGGCTTCAAACAGATTGTTTCCTCCAGATTTTCTAGTTTTTCTCATTGGAAACTGTGCAGTCTGCCTTTAGTGGAAAACAGTCTTGGGTGCCTTTTTGCATTGATATTTATATGACTTATTCTACTTTCTTTCTTTAAATACTGTCATCTAGACACATCAGTCCTTCTGCTCCAACCTGAAATATTTACTCCTGAAACTCGAAAGATAAAATGTATTCGATGTATTGAGAAATATTTGTATAACTTTTGATTGGAACTTTTCCTGGTTGTGATAGTTTAGCTTGCCCATCCTTTTCACTCAGATGGTTGAAGTCGTTTGCAGGATTATCTTTTAGCACTCAGACTGACTGATGAGACCACTTCTCCACTGGGTCTGGGGTGTTCCTTGTTTCTCTCCTTCGTCTTCCTTGCCTCTTTGTGTCCTTCTCTCCTTCCTTCTGCTTCCTCACAGCCTGTTGTCTTCCTCCCCCCGTCCCTTCTGCCTCTTCTTTTGCACCTCCTCATTCTTCTTTGTTGATCAGCATTTCCCTCCATTTCTCCACCCTGTATCTCTTATTGGCTGGATGTGGAATCTTCATTTCAATTATTTATATTCTATTTCAATTTGATTTTTTAAATATGTTTTTCAACTTTGTATTTTGTATTGGGGTATAGCCAGTTAACATTGTTGAGATGGTTTCCGATGAACTGCAGAGGAACTCAGCCATACATGTATTGTATCCTTGCTCTCCCCAACTCCCCTCCCACAGCCTGCCACATAACATTGAGCAGAGATCCCTGTGCTCTGCAATAGATCCTTGCTGACTGTCCATTTTAAATACAGCAGTAGCTTACTTATAAAACAGAAAGAGACTCACAGACTTAGAGAACAAGCTGACGCTTGCCAGGAGGACGTGAGCAGGAAGGGATCGTTAGGGAGTTTGCAATGGACATGTACACAATTATCCATACTCTTACTCTTTGCTAGCCAAATGTTTATCTTTGTAGGTTTTCTTAATAAATTCTGAACAGTCTTTTTATTTTTTATGTTTTATCTATTCTATTATATATATGGGGCTTCCCAGCTGGCTCGGTGGTAAAGAATCTGCCTGCCAATGCAGAAGACATGGGTTCAGTCCCTGGGTGGGGAAGAGCCTCTGGAGAAGGAAATGGCAACCCACTCCACTATTCTTGCCTGGGAAATCCCATGGACAGAGGAGCCTAGCAGGCTACAGTCCATGGGGTCACAAAGATTTGGACATGACTTAATGGCTAAACAGCTACAACAATTTTATATACATATGTATACATACATATATATATATATATATATGCAGCCATTGTATTGATGAATTTTCCCTTCATTTTTAGGAGTTTCTTCTTATTATCTGACTATTCCATTCTTATAAAGTTCTGTACTTATTTTAGAAATAAAGTGTCTTATCCAGGAATATTGATTTTTGCATGCATCTCCAGATTATGGTTTTAAAATATGTCCATAAAACCTTTTCCAGTCTGTCCCTCAAAAGATAGAGACTAATTCCTCTCCCCTTGAGTAAAGGCTAAATTTAGCAACTCAGTTCTAAGGAGTAGAATATAGCACAGGTTGTCACCAGTAAAAGGCCATTTAAACAGCTTAAACTCTAGAAATACAAATGTGTATTTCCTCAAATCACATTTATCTGCACTAATAAGTTGTGGAATAACTTCTTCCCAAAGATGCTTGAGAACAAGTTCATTTTAGATAGAAGTTGAAACATTTTAGAAAGATAATATGGCATTTGAAAACACAAGAGCGAGTTACTTTAATAGTGAGCTTAAATTCTACAAGCTACTCAAGGTAGCTTTTCCACGTTGAGGTAAATTAAGCATTTCTTTCCCAGCAAAGCAAGACCTGTCACAAAGGACAAGATAGAAAAGAGATAGCATGCGCACGTTGTGGGATCTGTAATTCCATACTGAATGGACAAAGATTGCTGGCTGACACTGGAACAACCCAAACCTGATGATAAAAACAGAGTGGAAGCAATCTATCCTAAGACTTCATCCATAATAGGATAAATAGGAAACTTTGTTAACTTAGTGGCACAAATTACTACTTCCTGATTCTATAGATATTAACACAAAAGGTGTTTTGTTTGTTTTTTAATATTTGCCTGTGTCGGAAACTAAGCAAGATTCTAGAGATATAGCAGTGAGCAGAAAATAGACATGGGACCTGATTGGAAGCATATTTTCTTGGGAAAGATAGAAACATTAATCAGATAGTCACATGAATAATTGCTTGAGTCAGCATTTCCCCAACTTTGGAACACAGAATTTATTAAAAATGAAAATGTATTGATGCAACACCAGTAAGCGATCATAAGATATAATGTGCACATGAATGAAAGTAGACAGAAGAAGCGGTCTCACAGATTACTTAATTACTCTGAGGAGTGATAACAGTTCAATTCGTTGGGGGCTTTTTTATTCTATAACAGAAAACAATGAAAATTAGAGAGAAATAGTTTTTTAAAAACCAGAATAAACAAAATAACTCACTCTCACAATATATGTAAAAAATAAGACACTGTATTCAAAATAGGCCAGTAAAGACAAAATAGACCACATACATCAATGTGATAGTTAGTTTGTAAATGCTGCCTATGCATCAACGCGCAAACTGAATGTCATTTATACACACATCAGGTGATCAGTCATGCAACATCTTGACATTCTTCATGATCATGCCCCATTTCTTAAAAGGCAGACCACAGCATAGAAAAGAAAACAGATATAAATATTCTTAACATTTTTCACACGTACAATTTTAAAATACTCCTTCATAAGGAAAATCCATTCCATACATCACTTTTCCTTTCTTATGGGCACAGCCTCTCACCAAGTATATGTGGGGATACTCCGTATAAGCTCCAGTGAGGAAATATCTGGCAGAACATATTTTAACTCTTTATAGAATAAGATAATAGGCAGTTAAGAATAGGAATGAACTTCAGGGATCATCTTATTAAAAACTATAATATTGAGTTGGCCATCACATCATATGGAAAAACCAGAATGAACATTTTCTCCAACCCATTAGTATAAAACTACTTTCCTTGGGGGTGAGAGGTGCTGCCCCATGCAGCATGTGGGATCTTACTTTCCTGATCAGGGATCAAACAACTTCCTCTGCATTGGAAGCACAGAGTCTTAACCCTTGGACCATTAGGGAAACCCTCAATACTATAAAGGAGAAATTAATTTTTTTTCAGAAAATTATAGTATTTTAGAAATGAGATATATTACTAGATATCCTGTTGAAATTGTTGTTCAGTTGCTAAGTTCTGTTTGACTTTCTGACCCCATGGGCTGCAACATACTAGGCTTTCCTGTCCTTCACTGTCTCCCAGAGTTTGCACAAACTAATGTCCATCGTATCGGTGATGCTGTCCAACCATATCATCCTCTGTCGCCTGCTTTTCCTCTTGCCCTCAGTCTTTCCCAGCATCAGAGTCTTTGCCAATGAGTCCACTCTTCGCATCAGGGGGCCAAAGTATTGGAGCTTCAGTATCAGTCCTTCCATTGAATATTCAGGACAGATTTCCTATAGGATTGGCTGATTTCATCTCTTTGCTGTCCAAGGAACTCTCATGAGTCCCTCCAGCACCATAGTTTGAAAGCATCAATTCTTTGGTGCTCAGCCTTCTTTATGGTCTAAATTTCTCTTTGGGATGGGAATGAAAGCTGACCATTTCTGTTCCAGAAACCAGTACTCAAGAAACCAAGCACCACATTCAGAGAGTTGGAGAACTCAGGTTTATTATGCCAGTGGGCACAGAGGAGTTAACACTCCAAGCTCTGAGCCCCGAACAGAGGGATTACAGAGTTTTTATAGACAGACTGTAGTGGGCAACACTAGCTGTTAATAGGCTGTTTTAAACTAAGGGGTTTTGTGTGCACGGGAACAGGAGTCAAAATGGGGAGGGGGACGCCTGGCCTGGACAGGCATGATTAAGCAGGTTTGCAGGGGCTGGGCAATTGCAAAGAGCAGGACAAGGGTAAGAGAGATAAACTCCAGGTCTGAGAATTACAGGTCCCCACTTTCTGAGACTACATGATCTATGTGATCTAGACTTTGCAAGGGGCAAGCTGAGTTACAGAGGCCGAAGAAGGACATTATGTAAAATTTTAACATTTCCTCTTCATTTCCAGTCCTGTAGCCACTCCTGAGTTTTCCAAGTTTGCAGCACTTTCACAACATCATCTTTCAGCATTATAAATAGCTCAGATGGAATTCCATCACCTCCACTAACTTTGCTCATAACAATGCTTTCTAAGACCCACTTGAATTCACACTCCAGGATGTCTGGCTCTAAGTGAGTGACCACACTATCATTATCTGGGTCATTAAGACCTTTTTAATATAATTCTTCTGTGTATTCTTGCCACCTCCTTTTAATCTCTTGCTTCTGTTAGGTCCTTGTTGTTTCTGTCCCTTATTGTGCCCATCTTAGCATGAAATGTTCCCTTAGTATCTCTAATTTTCCCGAAGAGATCTCTAGTATTTCAATCTCATTCTAGTGTTTTCCTCTATTTTTTTGCATTGATCATTGTTCTTATCTCTCCTTTCTGTTCTCTGGAACTCTGAATTCAGCTAGGTATGTCTTTCCCCTTCTCCTTTGCCTTTCTCTTCTTTTCTCAGCTACTTGTAAGGCCTCCTCAGACAACCACTTTGCCTTCTTGCATTTCTTTGTCGTTGGGATGGACTTCACGAAATTTCTACCCAGCACTCTCGTAGTGTCTGTCTTGAAGTTTTCGCTATTATATGCATTGCCATATTTGTTTACTCAGTAAATATCATATGGATGGACTGTTTTTGTTATGCTATAGATAATTGCAAAATCTCAGAAACCATGGTTTTGTAAGAACTCAAATAACTGCAATTTAATAAGAGATCATGGGCTTCCCAGGTAGGGCTAGTGGTAAAGAACCCATTTGCCAATGCAGGAGATATAAAAGATGCAGGTTCAATTTCTGGGTCAGGAAGATCCCCTGGAGAAGGAAATGGCACTCCACTCCAGTATTTTTGCCTGAAGAATCCCATGGGCAGAGGAGCCTAGTGGGCTGTAGTCCATAGGGCCACAAAGAATCAGACATGACTGAAGCGACTTAGCATGCACACACGCAGTAAAGCCTCATAATAGCAGTGAGGTCACACTTGACACATGCCACCAGTTTGGCAGTTTCTTACACACTTAAACATACAAGTCCCATATGATCCAGAAGTTACTCCTGGGTTTTACTCTAGAAAAATATAAACTTATGGTCATACAAGAACTTGTACATGCCTGTCTATAAGAGCTCATTGAGAGCTTCCAGAAACTAGAAACACCTCAAACAGCCTTCAGTGGATAAATTAACACACTGAGGGGCGTCTATAGAGAAAGGCAGTGACATTGAGTTGCTAACCACCTGATGAACCTAAGTGAAGAATCCAGCCTCAAAAGGCTGCATGACTCCATTCACTTGACACTTTAGAAAATGAAAAACTGCAGCTCCTGAAAATTAATAAAGGATTACTAGAAGCAGGAAGTGAAGAGGATTTGATTATAAGAGAGCAGCACAAGGAAATTTTTTTTTGATTGATAGATCTGCTTTGATTGTGGTAGTGGCTTCAAGAATCTATGCACATGTTAAAAGTCATAGAACTGTTCATAAAGAAGTTCATTTTACAGTATGAGTATGAAGCGTTAGTCACCCAGTCGTGTCTGACTCTTTGTGACCCTATGGACTGTGGCCCACCTGGCTCCTCTGTCCATGGGATTCTCTAGGCAAAAATACTGTAGTGGGTTGCCATTTCTTTCTCCAAGAGAATCTTCCCAACCCAGGGATCCAACCTGGGTCCCCTGCACTGCAGGTAGATTCTTTACCATCTGAGCCACCAGGGATTCTCAATTTTATTTTATTTTTTTACAGTATGTTTCTTTAAAAAGTAACATTACAATCTCTTTAATGATTGCAACTCTTATTTAAATCTCTGGCAAAACCAAAAACAGTGAATATGCTGCTAAACACAATTTCACTGGTTTCTTTTAAAATTCTGGATAGATAACCATGTGAAAATTGAAGCAATTTATGACAATGAAATACATATGAATATTTTAGCAGTGTATCAAGAAAATCACATCTAGTTAAATTCATAACCAAAATCATTTAACATGTATTACTGTTGTGAACCATTGCTACTGGGTTGCATGGTATGCCATCTGTTTAAATCAGTATAATTAATATTACTTTTGTAGTCAATCCATTTTAAATATTTCACTAATATCTACAACTATTGTCAATGTTTTTCATCCTTATGCTCGTCAAACACAAAAGTCTTGTACATAGCTCCTATTTTGGGACCTTAGTCACAAGAGAAAGAATTGTTTGGAAATGACATAATTGAAGTACTGAACCACTCAAGAGAAATGCTGGAAGACTTCTAAGAAATAACCCACAGTGATTTATTGCATACCTATTGTGTACAGCGTAGTGTGTTGGAAACATTGGGAATACAAGTGCAAATCATCCAAGGTCTCTGACCCTCAAAGAGATTCACAAAAGAGTAAGAAGGACAGGACCCATGAAATGGCAAATGCAAATTTGTAAACTCTATAACATTTTAGGTGAAATGCAAATAATCCAAAGTAGGCTTTCGTACATGAGATGAACAAAATAATAACAAAATGCATTAGGTTTTTACAGGAGGAGAAGATTTTTACTGACTCAATGGACACGAGTTTGGGTAAACTCCGGGAGTTGGTAATGGACAGAGAGGCTTGGTGTGCTGCAGTCCATGGGGTCACAAAGAGTAGGACACAACTGAGCGACTGAACTGAACTCAACTGAGGCCCTTGTTAGGAAGCTAGCGCTTGGGTAGCACAACAAATTAGAAACTAGAATGTATTAAGACTGAGCAATGGACTTGGGATGTCAATAGCTGAGTGAGGTGATGGGACCAGTGGCTAAAAAGATGAGAAATGTGTTTGTGACAGGTTGAGTTGTGACATGGGTTAGATGAAGATGCCTATTGGGGGGAAAAATGACATAGATGAGATTTTCAAGAAAATGGATAGAATGAGAAGGAAGAATGATCATGAGCAAACATTTAAATCATGTGGACCAGTCCAGGTTTGACGCATGAGACAGGGTGCTCAGGGCTGGTGCACCGGGATGACCCTGAGGGATGGGATGGAGAGGGAGGTGGGAGGGGGGTTAAGGATGGGGAACATATGTAGAAATAAATTAATTAATTAAAAGAAAATATCATGTGGGTTTGAGGGTTAGGCTGAGCAATTACTGAAGAAGTGGGAGGGAAGACCATATTCAACCCTAAAGGACACTTGTGACTTACTTTTCATAGGCTGGTGTTAATGGAAGCCAAAGTTCAGATAAATAAATACACAATGAGAGACAAGAAAGCAAAAACGTAAAGTAAAGATATTTTAGGTTTAAACACCAAGTGTGAAAATTTTGGCAAAACCTGATTATCTAAGACATGAATTAGCCTCGAAGAAAGGTATGACCTCAACAGACATCTGGATTATGTATCAAATTGCCCCCGTTTCTTCTTGGAAAAAAATATCTGTTTGTGCATCACCCCAGTGTACAGCCATGGAATCAATACCTGTATTTGTGTCTGGACAACACCAGAACACAGGAGGTCATGGAAGAGGCATGATTCTTCTGATGATTTGCAGTCTTTTGGGGAAAAACACTGTAAAGAGAAAAGTTGTAAGCAAGATTTCCCTCCAGCTATGAGTGATAGAGTAAGGGACAGAATGAAGAAACAAAACAGGTGAGTAAATAGTTAATCCCACTAGGGGCTTGCAAGTAGAAAAA
Organism: Bos taurus; assembly: GCF_002263795.3. Lineage (NCBI taxonomy): Eukaryota > Metazoa > Chordata > Mammalia > Artiodactyla > Bovidae > Bos > Bos taurus. The sequence goes on along the minus strand of NC_037356.1, from coordinate 30,707,170 downwards.
TATGGGAGATCCCTGTAAGTTAATGATTACTTGAGAAATCAGGTTTGCTTAACCACAAAACTAAGCAGGCTTATTTAGAAAAAAACCATGCAACAGAATCACAGGACACGCCCCAAGTCAATAACACAATAGTGGCAATGGGGGCATCCTGCCCAGTGAGGTCCGTAAGTTAGCACAGTACTCCAAGTCTACACCCCAACCAGTAACGCTGAAGAAGCTGAAGTTGAACGGTTCTATGAAGACCTACAAGACCTTTTAGAACTAACACCCAAAAAAGATGTCCTTTTCATTATAAGGGACTGGAATGCAAAAGTAGGAAGTCTAGAAACACCTGGAGTAATAGGCAAATTTGGCCTTGGAATACGGAATGAAGCAGGGCAAAGACTAATAGAGTTTTGCCAAGAAAATGCACTGGTCATAACAAACACCCTCTTCCAACAACACAAGAGAAGACTCTACACATGGACATCACCAGATGGTCAACACCGAAATCAGATTGATTATATTCTTTGCAGCCAAAGATGGAGAAGCTCTATATAGTCAGCAAAAACAAGACCAGGACCTAACTGTGGCTCAGACCATGACCTCCTTATTGCCAAATTCAGACTGAAATTGAAGAAAGTAGGGAAAACCACTAGACCATTCAGGTATGACCTAAATCAAATCCCTTATGATTATACAGTGGAAGTGAGAAATAGATTTAAGGGCCTAGATCTGATAGATAGAGTGCCTGATGAACTATGGAATGAGGTTCGTGACATTGTACAGGAGACAGAGATCAAGACCATCCCCATGGAAAAGAAATGCAAAAAAGCAAAATGGCTGTCTGGGGAGGCCTTACAAATAGCCGTGAAAGGAAGAGAAGCGAAAAGCAAAGGAGAAAAGGAAAGATATAAACATCTGAATGCAGAGTTCCAAAGAATAGCAAGAAGAGATAAGAAAGCCTTCTTCAGCGATCAATGCAAAGAAATAGAGGAAAACAACAGAATGGGAAAAACTAGGGATCTCTTCAAAAAAATCAGAATACCAAAGGAACATTTCATGCAAAGATGGGCTCGATAAAGGACAGAAATGGTATGGACCTAACAGAAGCAGAAGATATTAAGAAGAGGTGGCAAGAATACACAGAAGAACTGTACAAAAAAGAGCTTCAAGACCCAGATAATCACAATGGTGTGATCACTCACCTAGAACCAGACATCCTGGAATGTGAAGTCAAGTGGGCCTTAGAAAGCATCACTACGAACAAAGCTAGTGGAGGTGATGGAATTCCAGTTGAGTTATTTCAAATCCTGGAAGATGATGCTGTGAAAGTGCTGCACTCAATATGCCAGCAAATTTGGAAAATTCAGCAGTGGCCACAGGACTGGAAAAGGTCAGTTTTCCTTCCAATCCCAAAGAAAGGCAATGCCAAAGAATGCTCAAACTACCGCACAATTGCATTCATCTCACATGCTAGTAAAGTAATGCTCAAAATTGTCCAAGCTAGGCTTCAGCAATATGTGAACCGTGAACTTCAATCTGATTTTAGATGTTCAAGCTGATTTTAGATGTTCAAGCTGATTTTAGAAAAGGCAGAGGAACCAGAGATCAAATTGCCAACATCCGCTGGATCACGGAAAAAGCAAGAGAGTTCCAGAAAAAAATCTATTTCTGCTTTATTGACTATGCCAAAGCCTTTGACTGTGTAAATCACAATCAACTGTGGAAAATTCTTCAAGAGAAGGGAATACCAGACCACCTGATCTGCCTTTTGAGAAACCTGTATGCAGGTCAGGAAGCAACAGTTAGAACTGGACATGGAACAACAGACTGGTTCCAAATAGGAAAAGGAGTACGTCAAGGCTGTATATTGTCACCCTGTTTATTTAACTTCTATGCAGAGTACATCATGAGAAATGCTGGACTGGAAGAAACACAAGCTGGAATCAAGATTTCCGGGAGACATATCAATCACCTCAGATATGCAGATGACACCACCCTTATGGCAGAAAGTGAAGAGGAACTCAAAAGCCTCTTGATGAAGATGAAAGTGGAGAGTGAAAAAGTTGGCTTAAAGCTCAACATTCAGAAAACGAAGATCATGGCATCCGGTCCCATCACTTCATGGGAAATAGATGGGGAAACAGTGGAAACAGTGTCAGACTTTATTTTTCTGGGCTCCAAAATCACTGCAGATGGTGACTGCAGCCATGAAATTAAAAGACACCTACTCCTTGGAAGGAAAGTTATGACCAACCTAGATAGCATATTCAAAAGCAGAGACATTACTTTGCCAACAAAGGTTCATCTAGTCAAGGCTATGTTTTTTCCTGTGGTCATGTATGGATGTGAGAGTTGGACTGTGAAGAAGGCTGAATGCCGAGGAATTGATGCTTTTGAACTGTGGTGTTGGAGAAGACTCTTGAGAGTCCCTTGGACTGCAAGGAGATCCAACCAGTCCATTCTGAAGGAGATGAGCCCTGGGATTTCTTTGGAAGGAATGATGCTAAAGCTGAAACTCCAGTACTTTGGCCACCTCATGTGAAGAGTTGACTCATTGGAAAAGACTCTGATGCTGGGAGGGATTGGGGGCAGGAGGAGAAGGGGACGACAGAGGATGAGATGGCTGGATGGCATCACTGCATCAATGGACGTGAGTCTGAGTGAACTCCGGGAGTTGGTGATGGACCAGGCGGCCTGGTGTGCTGCAGTTCATGGGGTCGCAAAGAGTCGGACACGACTGAGCGACTGATCTGATCTGATCTGAGAACATGCTTTCTACACACATAAAAAAACAGTAATTTGTGGACCCAGACTCACCCGCACAGACAAGAGAACTCGCCTGCTCAACCTGGAGAAGGAGTTAATGATGAAAACTTGATGTCTACTCAAGAAAGACAAAGAAGTTCTTCTCCCCTTCCCCACTTCTTTGATTATAAAACTATAGACCAATAGGTTCTCAGTGGGTGGCATTTCTTGCCCACCCACTTGTAAGCCTCACAAGTGTCCTGTTCTGATAAATCACTTCTTATCTACCACTTTGTTCTTGCTGAATTCTTCTCAAGACATAAAGGACTAAGGTACTGGAGCTCTTCGGAGCCCTGAAATGATACCAATTAGGTTCATGAGCAATTTCTCCATGTTGCATTAAGGCATTCAGCTCACAAGCAGACAATTCAAATGACTTGAGTTCCCAGTATATCTCATTGTGCAGGCATGAGGGGATACAAAGTGATAACCTCTATATCAGATCTTGATTTTCTTTTTGTCTTTTGGAGCACATGGCTATCCCATCCATTACTGATACCAGCAAAGTTTTCTGAAGTATTCTCAAGGTTCAGAGTTCTGGATCTTTTCTCACAAGGCATGTCTTTTTTGCTATGACCTGCTGTCTAATCAATAAGGATAGAAGTACTCATCATGTCTTGGGGAATTACGGATGAACAAGGCAGACTGGAGAAATTGGAAAAGGCATCTCTCTAAAGGCTCATGTTTCTTTTTGTTTCCCCTCAGTGGTCACATGTGATAGTGGCTGCATGGGATGGAGTATGACAGTTCTCATCCAAGAAAGCACATAACAAAATTTTTTTGCTTCTTAGCCTCTTTTTCCAGGACTTGATTACTCCAAGACAGTAAAATAGCCTCATGGAGACAAGCTAAGTGGGTTGTACTGGTATATATTTTGGTTTCATTTTACTTAAGTTTTATTCTACTACTGCGGAAGACCTGGCTTGAGGGTATTGGATAAATACTAAATAATAATCAGGCTGAGGAAAAGAAATGGATTTCCCAGCATCGTGGGTATGAAGAGAACAGGCTTAATTATTGATTCTCATTCCTGCCTTGTTCACACCTCGGCTCACAGTCAAATAACTTGAGGGAGAAAATAGTTCAGAATCTAGTAAAGCAGAAACTATTCTGAGGCTGTTGTAGTGTCAATTCCATCTTTCCTTTAATTTGGAAATGCATTTCTATGCCGTTGTACTAGATCAATAAAGAAAATACAGGAAGAAAGTTTACCGATGTGTATAGTCTAGTGGCTGAAGTTGTGGCTTGTCAGATGGAAGATCAAGCATAGGAAGAAGGCCTGGCCCATTGGGAGTTCTGAAGTCATCTGCCCTAGCTGCTGATCAGAAACCTCAAGGAAATCTTTGGGGCAATAGCATGGCATGGGTTTTTCTTTGGCATTTTGTAACTGTGAGTTTGAATCACTCTAGCTTTTACTAAGGGTATCACATTAAAAATGAATGTCTTTCCAATTTATGAAAGTTCCAAGACACCTCATGGTGTGCAAGGGTCAAATATTCAATGAGCTAATTTAGATGGAAAAACATGTCTGTCCAATAGGCATAATACCTTTGCCACACGCAACATGAACTAGTTCAAGCTTTTCAGTGAAATAATACAAATAAAAACCCTGCATCATATGAATAACAGAGCCATGTCTGTAATTGCTTCACAAGCTTGACTTCCAAGATGTTTCTACTGAAGCAGAGTGAAAAAAGAGAATTGTGTCAATTATACCTTCAATCTAGATGTCGGCTGAGGTCATTCTGTCCTTTGAGACTTACATAAAATTAACTTAAACCGCTATTCTCATCTTTAAAAAGAAACTCAATATCTTTGCTAATATTTTTGCACGTCTTAAATGTACCTTCTCTTGGCTATCTGTATTTTTAATTAACTGTTCCCATTGAACTTGTACTTCCCCTCCCATAGCTCTTCTCTTCTTGTTGTCCAGTGCTAACTCATGCGGTGACCCAAGGACAAAAGAGCAGATAAAACCAAGGAGGGTCTTGGAATGCAGGAATGGAAAAACCAGAGCCTTATCATCCTTCCCTCCCCCATGTTGTCACTATTAACGGATTTCAGGTTCTCCTGAGCAGTATAACCTGTCTCCCCTCCTACCCCATAGGGAGAAGGTATTTGCCTTACTCTTCTCCCCACCCAGTGTACATGCCTCATCCAATCAGCAAATGACCCGAAAGACCCCTATCCCACCCCTTGCATGCTGGGTATAAAAGTGGAATAAGGACCCCTATTCAATGTCAGTTCTCCTTTGAGCTGGCCTGCTGTTTTAACAGCATCTCCCACTCTAATAAACTTTATTTACTTCTCACTGCAGCCATGAAATTGAAAGACACTTGCTCCTTGGAAGAACAGTTATGCCCAACCTAGACAGCATATTAAAAAGCAGAGACATTACTTTGCCAAGAAAGGTCCATCTAGTCAAAGCTGTGGTTTTTCCAGTAGTCATGTATGGATGTGAGAGCTGGACTACAAAGAAAGCTGAGCACTGAAGAACTGATGCGTTTGAACTGTGGTGTTGGAGAAGACTCCTGAGAGTACCTTGGACTGCAAGGAGATCCAACCAGTCCATCCTAAAGGAAATCAGTTCTGAATATTCATTGGAAGGACTGATGCTGAAGCAGAAACTCTAATACTTTGGCCACATGATACAAAAAGATGACTCATTGAAAAGACCCTGATGCTGTGAAAGATTGAAGGCAGGAAGAGAAGGGGACAACAGTGGATAAGATGGTTGGATGGCATCACCAACTCAATGGACATGAGTTTGAGTGAACTCTGGGAGTTGGTGATGGACAGGGAGGCCTGGTGTGTTGCAATGGGGTCACAAAGAGTCGGACATGACTGAACGGAACTGAACATTCTTTCTCATGTCTGGAAATTTATTGACATGCCAACATAGTCCCTTTGTTTCCTGAAACTCTATTCTTAGAAGACATTTTCATGTAGTGAATGGCTGTTACATTGCAACAATATAAAGAGTTATTTTTTTTCTAATTTCCCATTTTTTATTATTCACTTGAAAATGTTTCCCAATCTCCATTGTGAAATCTTCAGGCAATGGTTTATGAAGTATATTTCATTTTTAAAATTTTATTTTTAATTGGAGTATCATTGTTTTACAATATTTGTGTTGGTTTCTGCCATATAATGATGTGAATTAGCCATAAGTATACTAATGTATCAGAGAAGGCAATGGCACCCCACTCCAGTACTCTTGCCTGGAAAATCCCATGGATGGAGGAGCCTTGTGGGCTGCTGTCCATGGGGTTGCTAAGAGTAGGGGACAACTGAGCGACTTCACTTTCACTTTTCACTTTTATGCTTTGGAGAAGGAAATGGCAACCCACTCCAGTGTTCTTGCCTGGAGAATCCCAGGGACGGGGGAGCCTGGTGGGCTGCAGTCTATGGGGTCGCACAGAGTCGGACACGACTGAAGCGACTTAGCAGCAGCAGCAGCACACTAATGTATATGTCTATGTATATGTATATGTCATCCCACCACTCCAGGTTGTCACAGAGCACCAGTTTGAGCTCCCTGTGTTAGAATTACTTTTTAAATGAAACTTGCTGAAATTTCTCCAGTCACCCTTGCCACCAGGAAATTCTCATTGTCCAGCATTTCTTCATGGAATTCTTCCCAAATACACCTGAACTCCTCTCAAGTTTCCTGTCTCCTGTTCTCAGAACTCTTCCCCTCTTTTAACTTCTTGCTTCTTCATGCATTCAAAACAATTTAACTGCCCCTTTATTTCATGGCCTTCTTCCAGCATTTCATATTCTTAGAGCTTCCTCTTTCACACATATGAGCAAGGCATTTTGCTTAACAGAAGAACAGAAGGCCATTCCCTTAAGAAAGTCATTCCATTCCCCTGGGAGACAAAGTAGCAGTTATTTATTGTGCTTTTTAAATTTTGTTCTATATTACATATAAGTAAAGCAGGCCGCGTAATCAAGAATACCTTTATGTTTAGATATGTTACAGGAAAGAATCTGTTTGTTTGTTTTTTTTTTTTACTTTAATCTTTGCTTCCTATTGCTTTTGTTCACTAAAAGGATACTATCCATGCATAATGGTCTGCCTTAGGGAACCCTGCCCCTCTGCCCAAATGTTAAACCAAAGTGCATTTGTTCAGGGAAATTTTGTAATGCTGTCCACCTGGAGATTTGTTGAAAGGAAAAAAACAAAAAAAAACAAACATATCCCCTCCCAAAGACTGGCCTTCGTAGGAGATATTTGCAAGGTTAATGGCCTTTTTACTGTATTTCCTTGCTCCTCCTGCTCAGTGTACTATAAAAGAACCTGGCATCCACACTCCAATATGAGTATTTTGAGACTTTAGTTTGCCATCTTCTCAGGCTGCCAGCTTTCCTAATAAAGTCCTTGCCTCAACACCCCATCGCCTGACTTACTGGCCTGTCATGGGGCCAGCAAAGTGAACTTGGACTCAATAATAGATATTTTGGAGCATTAAGGTAGTGTCAATTAATGAATGATGCTCTAACTCTTCTTTGTATATGTCATGATTATGCCCAGCATCAGACAGCCAACTGTGGTTACTTGACCCATGAAAATGATACTGAATTTGATGTGAGTTCCTATTAAATACTAACTAACAAACATGTGATTCTTTCTGAAAAGACAAGATTTTGAAAAGCATTTATATGAGGTATAATAGGGTACAGAGTTTTAATTTGCCAGAAGAAGAGAATATGCTTCACTCCACCTAATATGTTTATAGTCATAAGGGATAAGGATACGGTCATTGGGATAAGGACCTTAAGAAATATTCCAGCCTCTGCCTCAGTCTCATTCCATAAAATAAGACTGCTAGCTAACAAATCATAATAAACTCTTAGTACTTGAAGAGGGCTTAGAGGATATCAAATATTGTCTTTCATGGGATTCCTTATAAAATATTTTATGGATTTTTACTAGCAGAATGACAACAGTATATTTGGAGAACATTAAATATTAAAAAGAAAGTAAGGTGTCCGTGGGGCTTCCCAGGTGGCTTGATGGTATAGAATCCATCTGCCAACGCAGAAGCCACAGAAGACGTGATTCAATCTCTGAGTGGGGAAGATTCCCCAAAGAATTGCATGGCAACCTACCCCAGTATCCTTGCCTGGAAAAATCCCATGGACAGAGGAGCCTGTCAGACTACAGTCCATGGGGACGCAAAGATTCAGACACGACTTAGGGACTAAGCACACCACAAATGTGTGTGAGTATGAGACAGGGAGATGTCTTTCACATAATATAAGTTCAACAAACAAATGTCAATTTCTGCGACTCTTCTTCTTAACTCTTACTGAGATGAACATTCTTCTTTTAAACTTCCACTCACTGAACATGGTTCTACCTAATAACAAGAAAGGAGAACTTTGGTTTCCCATTCCACACGAGAACATTTCAGATACTTACAGGTAACTACATTTCTTTCTCTTTTATAGTTCTTTCAACATGATTTTACACTCTCACTGTACTAAATTTACAACTCTAATGGGGTTCTTTAGTTCCTAGGATTTTTAAAGGAGAGAAGCTCCAAATTTTGTCCTCCTGGCACACAGTACAGTGAGGATAGCCTTTATTCTGTGCTGACAATCACTGTTAGCACAGCCCAGGTCTCCATTTATCATTAGAGCAGCCACATCACACCATCAACCTCATCCCAACAATTAAAGCCATTCAAACATATAGATATGTATAGATTCATTTTCTTTCTTTCTTTCTGATGGATTTTCATGAATCTCTGTTTTCCCTGTTGTGCTTTTAGTGCTTCCCTAATAGCTCAGTTGGTAAAAAAAAAAAAAAAAAAAAAAGTCCTCCTGCAATGCAGGAGACCCCAGTTCAATTCCTGGGTCAGACGATATCCTGGAGAAGGGATAGGCTACCCACTCCAGTATTCTTGGTGAAGGAGTCTTTAGGCCTAGGAAAGGAAACAACAGTCTCAAATTATCTAACTTCAGGAAAAACAAAAAAGAACTTTAAGTCCGCCCTGATGCTCCAGGCCAGTTGCATCTACCTGGGACTTATCACCCCTGGCCCAAAACCTCCCACCCCCTGTTCAATTACAAATGCCATCTCAATTAAAAATTACCCAAAATGTCCTGCCTGACTAATGTTTCCCTTATCGCTTCCACAAACCTTCCTTTAAATATGAAACCTCCCTGATCCCTCTCTCGCTTACCCTGATCATTAGGCCGACTGATTCTCCTTCTTGCCTGAATAAAGGTAACCTACCTCTATTGAGGTAGTCTCTCCTTTTCTGCCTGGGCCCAAACTATACCTTACACTTGGACTTCCTTTGTGGTTCAGTTGGTAAAGAATATGCCTGCAATGCAGGAGACCTTGGTTCAGTTCCTGGGTTGGGAAGATCCCCTGGACAAAGGAAAGACTATCCACTCCAGTATTCTGACCGGAAGAATCCCATGGACCTATAGTCCAAGGGGTCACAAAGAGTTGGACACAAATGAGTGATTTTCACTTTTACTTCTTTTAAGTACAAGAATATATATATACATATAAAAACTTCTTTTAGACTTTTTGAAAATTGCCTAAGTCCAATATGTCAAAGCATTTTAGACGTCTAATTCTTATCCAGAATATGATTTAATCCAACTCTGATTTATCTAACTCTATGCTTCTTTTTAAACATTTTATATGATATCGGTAATAATCAGAATAAACAAGGCAGGGAGCGGCGAAATCTGATAGCAAGCTGTTTCACAATGTACCAGGATTTGTTCTAATCAGATATGGTGAGAGACACAGACACGGAAATGACTGTCATGAGGGAAGAGGTTATACTCACAGGTTCCTGGAAGGAGGAGGCACAGCACGCCCAGCAGGGCCACACAGGGAAGCACTCAGTATAAAAGTGAGGAGAGTACACTGCCTCAGTCAGAAGTGAAGAGAAATCACTGGTGAGCCTTTACGAAGGAATTGCTTTGCATGAGAAGGAATGGGCTGGGCAGGGTAGACAGGGCAGACAGGGTTGAGACTGGCTCATCTGAATAATTTCCATGTGCTCTGAGGTAAAGGGGTGGTCTCAAATTGTCTCAGCTCAGATTGTAAAGAATCGGCCTGCAATGCAGGAGACCCAGGTTTGATACCTGGGTTGGGAAGTTCCCTTGGAGAAGGAAATGGCAACCCACTTCAGTATTCTTGCCTGGAGAATCCCATGGACAGAAGAGCCTGGCGGGCTACAGTCCATGATTCTCCAGGCAAGAATACTGAAGTGGGTTGCCGTTTCCCAAAGAATCAGACACAACTGAAAGACTAATGCACACACACAGTTCTAGGATGATTTTTTAAAGCTTTATTATTATTTTTTTAATGAGGACCATTTTTAAAGTCTTTATTAAATTTGTTACAATATTGTTTCTGTTTCATGTATTTTGGGTTTCTTGGCTGAGAGGCATGTGGGATCTTATTCTGCTGACCAGAGACCAAATCTGCAGCCCCTGTATTAGAAGCACAGAATCTTAACCAATCAGTCCTGGGTGACTTAAGATAGGAGCATAGTGTACCAGCCTGAAGACACCTGGTAAAGAAGGAAGGTGGGAGTGCGAGTTCTGAATTGATGGATCAGCATACAGAATATTTACTATCTCCAGTAATTAGCTAATCCTAGTAGGGATAGTCTCCTCCCAGTCAGTCAGGCATCAGATATCAGATCATCAAGAATACAGAAAATGGAAAAATATGGTTAACACACATGCTATTCTGCTTTATTGACTATGCCAAAGCCTTTGACTGTGTGGATCACAATAAACTGTGGAAAATTCTGAAAGAGATGGAAATACCAGACCATGTGACCTGCCTCTTGAGAAACCTGTATGCAGGTCAGGAAGCAGCAGTTAGGACAGGACATGGAACAACAGACTGGTTCTAAATAGGAAAAGGAGTATGTCAAGGCTGTATACTGTCATCCTGCTTATTTAACTTATATTCAGAGTACATCATGAGAAACGCTGGGATGGATGAAGCACAAGCTAGAATCTAGATTGAGGGGAGAAATATCAATAACCTCAGATATGCAGATGGCACCACCCTTATTATGGCAGAAAGTGAAGAAGAACTAAAAAGCCTCTTGATAAAAGTGACAGAGGAGAGTGAAAAAGTTGGCTTAAAGCTCAACATTCAGAAAACTAAGGTCATGGCATCCAGTCCCATCACTTCATGGCAAACAGATGGGGAAACAGTGGAAACAGCAGCTGACTTTATTTTTCTGGGCTCCAAAATCACTGCAGATGGTGATTGCAGCCAGGAAATTAAAAGATACTTATTCCATGGAAGGAAAGTTATGACCAACCTAGACAGCATATTAAAAAGCAGAAACATTACTTGGTCAACAAAGGTCCATCTAGTCAAGGCTATGGTTTTTCCAGTGGTCATGTATGGATGTGAGAGTTGGACTATAAAGAGGGCTGAACGCAGAAGAATTGATGCTTTTGAACTGTGGCGTTGGAGAAGACTCTTGAGAGTCCCTTGGACTGCAAGGAGATCCAACCAGTCCATCCTGAGGGAAATCTGTCCTTGCTGTTCATTGGAAGGACTGATGTTAAAGCTGAAACTCCAGTATTTTGGCCACCTGATGTGAAGAGCTGACTCATTTGAAAAGCCCCTGGTGTTGGGAAAGATTGAAGGCAGGAGGAGAAGGGGATTACAGGGAATGAGTTGGTTGGATGGCATCACCGACTCAATGGACATGAGTTTGGGTAAACTCCGGGAGTTGGTGATGGACAGGGAGGCCTGGCGTGCTGCAGTTAATGGGGTCGCAAAGAGTCAGACACGACTGAGCGACTGAACTGAACTGGACAGCAAGGAGATCAAACCTGTCAATCCTAAAGGAAATCAACCCTGAATATTCACTGGAAGGACTGATGCTGAAACTGAAGCTCCAATACTTTGGCCACCTCATGTGAAGAGCCGACTCATTGGAAAAGATCCTGATGCTGGGAGAGATTGAGAGCAGGAGGAGAAGGGGATGGCAGAGCATGAAATGGTTGGATGGCATCACCAATTCAATGGACTGGAGTTTGATCAAACTCTGGAAGATAGTGAAGGACGGGAAAGCCTGACGTGCTGCAGTCCTTGGAGTCGCATAGTTGGACATGACTTAGTGAGTGACCAACAACAATAAGCCTCCTTGAAGTAGCCACTAGGTCAACAGCAGCTTCCCTCACATGGTACTGTTCTCCACCGCCACTGTCTCCAGAACTCTCTATGAATTAGCTCTAATCTTCATTATTTCCACATAAAGTAACTATCCTTATTGAAAAATGGGCAGAAATCAAGCAGCTTGTCCAAGGTCACAAACGTAGCAGTGGAACTGGTCTTGTCATTCAGAGCTCATCTGGCTCTGATACCTAAGCTCTTTCTTTTGTGCAGCCTCAGTCATGCACAAGCCTGGCTTCAAGTCAAATATTAAAGAAGATATTCGACATGAGTTATGTCCATTCTTCTTTTTTCCCTTTGGGTTTTAATGGGATCACATTTAGTGTTTTGCCATCAAATACACTGTTGGCAGTTGATTTCAGATAGATATTCTTTTGCAGCAAAGGGTTTAATCTTCTAAATCAAGTTTCATTAATGTGTTTGCATTTTTTTTTGCAAAAAAAAATTAAGAAGCATGTTGACTGTTATCAAATATTTCACAGCATCTTTTACGATTGTTAAGAGTTTTGTGCATTAGCGGTAGAGATATGGCATGTTACAATATCTCTCCTGATAATACACCAGCCTTTCAGTCTTAGGACAAACCCTACTTGGTCATGGTAGATGATTATGTGAAGATATCTTGAATTTGATTTGCTAATCATTTAAGAGTTTTGCATCAATTTTTCTCAGTGAACTCAACTATGGTCTGTTTTCGTTTCTCAATGGGTGGGAGTTTTCTTGTACATGTTGTGGCATTTGAGCTTAAGAAAATGAAATGGGTAACACTGTCATTTTCAAAGGCTTAAAATAGTTTATATAGCATGAAAATTATCTCCTCTTTGAAATTTTAATGCTAAAATTATTTGATTATGGATCTGTTTTGAAGACATTTTGGTAATTTCGTTTATATTGTTGTTGAAATCAAATGTTCTAGTTTTCCTTAATTTAATTTTGGCCAGTTGATTTTTTTTCCCTAGGAAATCATCCGTTTAAAGTAGTTTTAAAGTTATTTAGCATATTTTTTGTGTAATATTTCTTAGAATTAAGAAAAAAATCTCTTCTAATTTTAAAATTTAAAATTTTCATTTAAAATCTTTTGTTTTCTCTTTTCTGTCTTGATGGGGTTTGCTTTCAGGTATTTTCATTGGTATTAATTGTTGTATTTAAAGGAAAAGCTCTTGAATTTACTGAGAAACTATATTGTTTTGTTTTTAATCCATCATAAAACTCTCTTATACTTACTACATATTTTCCTCCAGTTGCTTAGGTTTGTTTTCTCAATGTCTTTCTAACATATTGACTTTACTAAATTTCTTTATTTTATTATTATTTTAATAATGAAAGCACTTTAGATTATTGCCTCTGAGAATAACTCTGGTTGCCTTGCATTAGAATAATAAGTAATGTGCTGTTATTTTTTTAATTTCTGTTATTTTCTAAATAGCCTATTATTGTAATTTCAATTTCTTTTTTGTCCTAATAGGTTTTTTAAAGAATGCTTTAAATTACCAAATTGCTGGGCTTTATTTTTGTTTATTTTTTAACCTTTGGTTATTAATTTATAGTTTGTTACAATGTGACCAGGGATAACATTTTCCTGCTCAGTTCCTGATTTGAGGATCTTATTTGTGATCTACAGTCCAATCAATTTTTATAATTGTTCATTAAAGTTTGAAAATAAGAAATATGCTCTGGATGCAGTTCAGTAGATACTAGAATTAAAATTTTTTGTAATATTAAAATTGCCTGTGTATTCAAGATATATTTTAATGCTTCCTGTAACAATCCTGTTTCAATCAATTTCTCACGTATTCATTTAGCCAGCAGGAAATGGCAACCCACTCCAGTGTTCTTGCCTGGAGAATCCCAGGGACAGGGGAGCCTGGTGGGCTGCCATCTCTGGGGTCACACAGAGCTGGACATGAGGCGACTTAGCAGCAGCAGCAGTAAGCACCTTCTTTGTACCAGGCTCCCTTCTCAGCACTGGGGACTCAGCCTTGAAGACAATGTGAGATGACCTCTAGGGGCAGGATTCAAAGGCACACTGCCAAAAACAAATGGCTTGGTTATATGCACATATATACATATAGATGTCTCCCCTTTTAACATAAGTCGAAACACTTCCATCAATACGGCGGTCCCAGCATGCATGGTTGTGTACTTTGATTTTTATCATTTTTCTCTTAATCTTAGTTTGAGCGCATCTCTATTTACTGTGTCTTCAGGGATATCACAGGGGAAGAAACTGGGACTCACAGACAGACATTTTTAAATGGCTTTAATTCCCCTTAATTATTTCTGGCTTATGCTTCATAGTTTCATATATTTTAAACCCTTTAAGAAGGAAGTTTCAATTGAGCCATTTTATTTTCCCTTCCTCTCTGTATATACAGGAATCATCTTCCTCAAGCAGGTTGCTTGCCCTTCTTTAACGAATACCCGTTGAACAAACTTCAGGGCTCCATCTCTCACTCCAGCCACGGCTGCAGCAACTCATTCCAAGGAGACGTCCTCCAACTTAAACCAAGCACTCCTGTGCTGTGCTCCTCTCACTTCCTCCCCAGGTCCACTCTGGTGACCTGGGTAGCCGGTGTGGCCCTCATTCAGTCTCTACCCAGAAGCACAGGGTAGAATCCTCAAGCACTGAAGGACAAGAACTGGTGGATAACACGTCTCACTTTCATTTCTAGGTTAGGCAGATATGAGACTCACCTCCAAAGGCTCCTCAAAAGGTTCACGGGATCCAGCCTACAGTCAGTTTGGGGGTCACTGACTCTAATGCATTCTGGTAATGGCTTTCCCTCCTTCCCTGTTTCACTCCTCTGCCCCAAAGCCTGCTTCTTGGGATCCCCTCTAAACATATTACTGCACCCGAACCTTTATCTAGGACTCTACTTCCTGGGAAACCCAAGCTGCAACACCTCCCTTGCTCATATTGCTCTGCACATAGCTTTTAAATCTCTTTATGCTTTTTAAAACATCTTTCTCAGATTTTTGTTTCATTTTAACCTTTAGGCTGCCTACCATTATTCTTACAACCCGGTGCTGTTCTTCGGTATTCTCTTGATGTTTATCTTTCTCCTTCAATATTTAATAGGTGTCCTTTTAAAATACGAACTTGACTTTCAGTGACATTAGTACCGTTAGATATATATCTTTTTTTCTTTATCATTAAAAAAAATTCTGATTATATGCAATTTTTCTTGATATATATATATTTTTTTCACCATCCTCTCTCTCTTAAGCTGTGTTATCTTTCAAGCCTCTTTCCTGAGGATCACACACCCACACACATTCTGATTATTTTTAACTTCGTGGTTCTGAAGTCATGTCTGTGACTTTCGAGGTTTTTGTGAACATCACAAGACTGCTTTTTCCAAGTGACCAGATTGCCTCAATGGTCAGAATTAAACCAGTGCAGCCATTTCTTCTTTGTGACTCTCTTTACCGCTTTAAATACACGATAAGAGCAACTCATGTCCTGGCTTTAACAGGTTGTTCCACTTTTAGAAGATTCAGATCTGCAAGGGCTGCCTGGATGGTCAAAATATTCCATGATGTCAGTATCTTTCCCCTGAAGTTTTGCACTATGTTTAAGGTGCACTTTTAAGGTGCATTTTTAGGTGCGTTTATACGGTGGGTTTAAAGAGGCTGCAGCACTGCCCTGCCATGACAACATTTTTATCTATTTCTGCTTTTATTCCACATTCAAGTATGTGCCATCATGTTCCAACCTTAGGGTAAAGATCTCTACTGATATGTGTATCTTGTGCTTAGGCGCTCAGTCGTGTCTGACTCTTTGTGACTACTATGGACAGCTCCTGACAGTCTCTGTCCATTGGATTCTCCAGGCAAGAATACTTGAGTGGGTTGCCTTTTCCTTCTCCAATGTGTATCTTAACATGGTGCTATTCTTCTGCTATTTCTATTAGATTAGTTTTGCTGACACAAGTATTCTCCTCTATTACCACACTCTGTGTGTGTGTGTATGTGTGTGTGTGTGTGTGCATGCACACTCCATCCCTCAGTCCTATCCAACTCTTTGGGACTCCACAGACTGTAGCCCTCCAGGCTCCTCTGTCCGTGGGATTCTCCAAGCAAGAATATTGTAGTGGGTTGCCATTTCCTCCTCTAGGGGATCTTCCTAACCCAGGGATCGAAACCGTGTCTCCTGTGTCTCCTGCATTGGCAAGTGGATTCTTTACCACTGAGCCATCTGGGAAGCCCATTACTACACTGCAGCCAGTTCAGGTTTTATATAGATACACACAGATATGTAAATGTGTATGTGCTAAGTCGCTTCAGTGTGCCTGACTCTTTGTGACCCTACGGATTGTAGCCCACCAGGCCCCTCTGTCCATGGTGTTTCCAGGTGAGAATACTGGAGTGGGTTTCCATTTCCGCTGTCACTTTGTGCTGAAATATACAGCCACATTTCATTTATTGGCAATGGTTGGTGTCTGACCTAGAGACCTCTGAGGTGCACTGCTGCTGTTCCTAGCACAGTCATTATCTTCTCGTTGTTCCCAACCCCCTGCACCTCTTTTGCTTTCCATGCTGTTAATTTTGCAGCTTAATCTAGGCTTTCCTCTGCCTTTTCATAAAGTGTTTATTTTTGCTATTTTGATCACAGTGATAAGTGTGTTTACATATTCTTCCAGATGTTTGAGTGATGGCCTCCATCATTTCCTCGGAGAGCATCATTCTTTTATAATAAGCCCTGACACAGAAAACCAATGTTTTCTTATTCTTAGTGTAATCAGAAGATTATTTCTCACATCCTCCTCCTAGTAATAATAAAAAGAACAACTGTAGTTATAAGTAATTGAGTTTCTTTGATGCACTGGGCTTAATGTTTTTTTTATGTATATTGTAACTGATTCTCATAACAACCATGAGAAGTGAGGATTCTTGGCCCTTTTCCTAGTTAAGAAGATATGAGACCTAGCAAGTGTCATACTGAGTGAAGTCAGACAGAGATGGAGAAATATCATATGACATCCTTTGTATGTGGAATCTGAAAAGAAAAAATGCAAATGAACTTAGTTACAAAACAGAGACTCACAGACTTGGAGAATGAAATTATGGTTCCCGGAGGGATGGGGGAGGGAAGGGATAGTTAGGGAGTTTGGCATGGACATGGACACTCTGCTATATTTAAAATGGATAACCAAATAATAAATAAATAAAATGGATAACCAACTAGGACCTACTGTATAGCACATGGGGGAAAAGAAGAGTAAGTTCTTGTAACTGTAAGTGGTGGATACACCGACTACCCTAAGTTTGTCTGATTCCAAGTCTTTGGCTCTTTTCTTTCCTGCAACATATTTTTTGATGATGCTTCCAAAGATTTTAAAGTCTCTTGGTTGCTATTATCACAGGGAAGATAGGAAAGAAAAATTTTTTTTAAAAAAGCCCTGGTGTTTCCATCTCTCATTAGATATGCAGAGTCAGTGAAGACATTTTCTTTTCTTTTAAAGTTTATTTGGCTGTACTGGGTCTTATGCAACATGCCAGATCTTTAGTTGCAGCATGTGAGACCTACTTCCCTAACCAGGGATTGAACTGGGCCCCCTGCACTGGGAGCTCAGACTCTTAGCCACTGTACCACCAGAGAAGTCCCAGCTTGCCTGGTGGTCTGAATGTTTGGTGATACAAATGCACAAGGAAGGCATCCCACTTTGCAATTCTCAGTGTCATATGTACACTGGCCATTTCTGTGGCCATTTCTGAGCTTTATGCAGTGTGTCCTCTTGTGGGGCTTCTCTACACCAGCTCTGTTTCTCTGATAACACAAGGTGCTGCCACTTCTGCAAACATCCTGTCTTACATTTCTATTGGAAAATACCCCCATCACTTAGGTAGACCTTTTGTAGTTGTTGTATTTAGTACCCAGCGATGGAGAAACAGACAGAAAAAAATGCATTAAAAATGAGTTAATAATAAAAATAGCTAAACACTATAAAAACACTTTCAAAGAGATACCTCAGAGTTAGATTCTGCCTGCCCACTAGCAAGTACTCGGGAAGATGATGCAGAGTTGTATTTTTATCAAAATGAATGTCATTATTACTTAAAATTTAATTTACCTCATGCTTCCAGGAGTCGAGAGTCTGGCATGGATGATGGCTACACTGTCAAACTGAGTCCCTGTTAAGTAAATAAAAAAACTCAAGGAATCTTGATTATTTCTGTGGTGATGACTTTAAATCTTTAAAGGGTTTTGCATGGGATTCCAAGTTCCATGACTTACGAGCTCTGTGCTCTTCAGTGAGTTACTTAGACTTTCTGCCTCAACTCTATTATCTTCTCCAGAGTTGTCGCCTAATTTTCATAGCTACCTTATAAGTCCACAGTCTCCTTGGACTCTCAAAGGTCAATTGTTGTTTTTATTCAGTTGCTAAGTCGTGTCTGACTCTTTGTGACCCCATGGACTGCAGCATGCCAGACTTCCCTGTCCTTTACTATCTCCCAGAGCTTGCTCAAATTCATGTCCATTGAGGCAGTGATGTTATCTAACCATCTCATCCTCTGTCACCTGCTTCTCCTTTTGCCTTCAATCTTTCCCAGCTTCAACGTCTTTTCCAATGAGTCGGCTCTTCACATTAGGTGCCCAAAGCACTGGAGTTTTAGCTTCAGCATCAGTCCTTATAGTGAATATTCAAGGTCAGTTTCCTTTAGAAAACTGGTTTGACCTCCTTGCTGTTCAAGGGACTCTCAAGAGTCTTCTCCAGACCACAATTCAAAAGCATCAATTCTTTGGCTCTCAATCTTCTTAAAGGTCCAACTCTCACATCTGTACATGATTACTGGAACAACTATAGCTTTGACTATACAGACCTTTGTTGGCAAAGTGCTGTCTCTGCTTCTTAACATGCTGTCTAGGATTGTCATGGTATTTCTTCCAAGGAGCAAACATCTTTTAATTTCATGGCTACAGTCAGAATCCTCAGTGATTTTGAAGCCCAAGAAAATAAAATCTGTCACTGTTTATACCTTTTCCCCATCTATTTGCCACGAAGTGATGAGCCTGGATGCCTAGTGTCATTTGTAAATTAGCGGGGATTTTTGCGGATGCTCTGAAATTTCTGTAAACTTTCTATCTTTTGCCTTACTGCTACTGTGATGAAGAGATGTTTGAAGACAAGGATTCTGTTGTCCCAGACATTGAGGTTTGTCTCTGAAATGCCTGCAAGATATAACCTTCTTTTCCTTGTGACAGCCAATTCTATAATCAATAAAGAAGTTATTCGTTTATTTTTCTTTCCAAAGAAGAGTAAATTTATACTTTTAAAGCAAAAGTATAAGAACGTATGTGAAACCAGAAAATCCAACTAAAAGAAATTTTCCCAAGGCCACATGGTGAGTTAGGTGAGAAAGCTAAGGCTTAAAGCAAAGTCTTCTAGATATTAAATCCTATGTTTTTTAATCTCTACACCATTATTCCATGAGAAACATATACTTGCAAGTATATTTATTAAAATATGCAAGTGCCTTATCGTGAAGCAAACAAAGTTTAAGAGAGAAGTAGGTTTAGAAGAATGCTGGAATGAGATGTGGGGAATTCTACATGGAATTAAACACGGATACACTGCAAGTGTGATACAAACACTGAGAACTCTGAACACGAAGGTCCCAAGAGGAAAACAGCAGTATCAAAGGGGTAGAAGCTCTTTGAGGACAAAACTAAGCAACTTTACAAACTTGTCTTAGGGTGACATGGGTTCTGGAGAAGACTTCCGAGAGTCCCTTGGACTGCAAGGAGATCAACCAGGCAACCCTAATGGAAATCAATCCTGAATGCTCACTGGAAGCACTGGTGCTGAAGCTGGAACTCCAGTACTTGGCCACCTGATGCAAAGAGCCGACCCACTGGAAAAGACCCTGGTGCTGGGAAAGACTGAGGGCAGGAGGAATAGGGGCAACAGAGGGTGAGATGGTGGGATGGCAGCATCGACTCAATGGACATGAGTTTGGGCAAACTCCAGGAGATAGTGAAGGACAGGGAAGCCTGTTGTGTTACAGTCCATGGGGTCACAAAGAATCAGACATGACTTAGCAACTGAACACACACACACACACACACACACACACACACAGAGGCACATATACTCCTGGAGTTCTTCATGGGCCAATACTGAGTACATTATCCATTATCCAGGAGAGATTTGTCTCTGTTGTTGATGCAATTACATTCCAATCTTTACATATATATATAAAACCCAGCTACCACAATTCTTAATAAATATTAATGGATGAGGAGTGGAGAGAGGACTCAAGATAGCAATGGAGTTTGGCCTTGGGATATCATGCAGAACCCACCTCTTTAGTTTAGATATCCCCAGTGGACCAGATACCAGTTTTGCTGCATTGATCCCTGTTTCATAATATAAAATTTAATTATCTCTATTATTTTACAATAAGCTTTTCTGCCTTGGGGCTTCTGGCACAGGGTACAGTTAGTAACAAATCTAATAAATAAAGAAATAAAACACTTCATTTCCTTTTCAGAAGGAAATCGTGCTTTCTCTATATGCCATGGGCTTAGGGGAATTCATTTTAGCTTTCCCTAATATACTCGTTCTTGAGCTGAGATGAGGCTGAGGCATTGTCCAGAAGTTTCAGAAAGGCTAATCAGAGGCTCTAGGAGTTTAAGCCATGGGAACCTCCGTGCTCCTTCCTGCAGGGACCTTGGTAAAAAGTTTCATCCCACACATGCTCTCAAGGACTGTTCTTACTCTTTATATTTTTATTACTGGATTCCCTCTCATTAACATCCTTTAGTCCAAGATGCATAGAATTAAAAGTCCTCTCCTTCATCTGCTTACATTTTGCTTACCAATTGTTTTCTTTTGAGCAAAGATTTCACTGGTAGCCAAATTCAGGTTAGCAGATAAAAAACACAGATTTTGAGAGATTAAAAAAAAAAAACCTGATTAAGGATGTAACTGAAATAAAAAACTGAGCAGATCATGCATAATAGTTTAGTAAGCTGAAGAATAGATGACACATATTTTATTATTAAGCCATCTAGACTTTGAAGAATGTGTAATAAAGGGTGCTCCATTCAAATATATACTGTAGGTCTCAGCAGCACGCATTTAATAAGCAATTTATAAGTGTGTGTTAGTTGCTCAGATCAGATCAGATCAGTCGCTCAGTTGTGTCCGACTCTTTGCGACCCCATGAATCCCAGCACGCCAGGCCTCCCTGTCCATCACCAACTCCCGGAGTTCACTGAGACTCACGTCCATCGAGTCAGTGATGCCATCCAGCCATCTCATCCTCTGTCGTCCCCTCCTCCTTCTGCCCCCAATCCCTCCCAGCATCAGAGTCTTTTCCAAAGAGTCAACTCTTCGCATGAGGTGGCCAAAGTACTGGAGTTTCAGCTTTAGCATTAGTCCTTCCAAAGAAATCCCAAAGCTGATCTCCTTCAGAATGGACTGGTTGGATCTCCTTGCAGTCCAAGGGACTCTCAAGAGTCTTCTCCAACACCACAGTTGAAAAGCATCAATTCTTCAGCCCTCAGCTTTCTTCACAGTCCAACTCTCACATCCATACATGACCACAGGAAAAACCATAGTTGCTCAGTCATGTCCAATTCTTTGCGACCCCATGGTCTGCAACCCACCAGGCTTCTCTGTCTATGGGATTCTCCAGGCAAGAATACTGGAGTGTGTTGCCATTGCCTTCTCCAGGGGATCTTCCTGAACCAGGGATTGAACCCAGGTCTCCTGCATTTCAGACAGATCCTTTACGGTCTGAGTCACCAGGGAAGCCTCTTTTATTAAGTATAAATTATGCATAATCACCAGGTCCAGCGCTTTGAGGATACAAAAAGATCTGAGATAAACACTTTAAAGGACTAGCAAACCAGTAGTAAACACAAATGTGAGATGCAAAATTATATTACAAGGCAGAGTATAGGAACTTCTAAACAATAAGGAAAACTTTAATGTTCTGTCAGAGTATACTGAATCTGATAGTAAGACTGGAAAGACTGCATGGAAGAGATGGTTTAGGGAAAAAAAAAGCTCTACATAATACTGATATATATAATACTGATCAAAAAACAATTTCAAAAAGTATATTCAATATAATGTATAAATTTCATATTTTTAAAATTAAAAATATATTGCTTATGATATATACATGATGGAATTAGAAAGAAAGGTAGGCTTATCACAAAAATTAAGAAAAAAATATTTTTTACTCTGAGGAAAGGCAATAAGATGTAATTGTGTTTGGCACCCAGAAGTGTCTTCTAGAAAATAGGCGATAGATATGTATATTCTTTACCAGGTTGTTAGTTGATGGGCTTTGCTTGTAAATATTCTTTAACTTGTATATAATGGTATATATGTCTTACATAAACTTCAGTATTATGATGCATTTCAAAACAAAAAAGTTAAAATGCATACTTATAATTTAATTTTTTACATAATATGGCAAAAAAGAGAAATGGCTTGCCATTGTAGAGATCAAGCTAATTTAGAGCAGGGAGATTGTATTATAATTTGATTAAGCCGTATACGATGAAATGAAACTGAACTGAAAATAATAAGGTAACCTATTAGTATTTCAGCATGTAGGGGCACTTTAACATCCGAAGTAAGTTAATGTCAATAGAGAGCTAAAAAATAAAAAGGGAGGGTGTTTCTGAGGCTTTGAGGATGGACAAACTATATTGATTAGAGGTTTTTTTGTTAAACCACAAACACCAGTTTATCGCTCTTCCATCTTCCAAAGGTCAAAGTTTTGAAAGAGTTGTCTATGTTTGGTTCTCATTTCCATGATTGAATCACATAACATGCAATCCTGAGGGCCTTCCTGTAATTCCAGGGTCTCTCTGGTTTTTTTTTGTTTGTTTTTTTAAAACCACAGCCAAGCTGGAGATATGACAACAGCCAGTCATCTCCTTTTTCCAACCTTTAAACAATAGGATGAAGATATAAGTATGGTTCAAAGCAGTAGCAAGGTGAAAAGTTAGACCTTGATGCTTTAGAATCAACCAGAAGAATACTAACAGTTCTCTATTGGCTCACTCTGTTCCAGCCACAGTCACCTCCTTGCTAGCTCTCAGATACTCCAAACTCTAGCCTCAGTGCCTTTGCACATGATGCCTGGTTCTCCTCTTTCCCTAGATACTCACATAATTCACTTTCTCAATTTACACAGGTCTTGAAGAGGAACTAAAAAGCCTCTTGATGAAAGTGAAAGAGGAGAGTGAAAAAGTTGGCTTAAAGCTCAACATTCAGAAAACGAAGATCATGGCATCTGGTCCCATCACTTCATGGCAAATAGATGGGGAAACAGTGGAAACAGCGTCAGACTTTATTTTGGGGGGCTCCAAAATCACTGCAGATGGTGACTGCAGCCATGAAATTAAAAGACACTTACTCCTTGGAAGGAAAGTTATGACCAACCTAGATAGCATATTCAAAAGCAAAGACATTACTTTGCCAACAAAGGTCCGTCTAGTCAAGGCTATGGTTTTTCCTGTGGTCATGTATGGATGTGAGAGTTGGACTGTGAAGAAAGCTGAGCACCGAAGAATTGATGCTTTTGAACTGTGGTGTTGGAGAAGACTCTTGAGAATTCCTTGTACTGCAAGGAGATCCAACCAGTCCATTCAGAAGGAGATGAGCCCTGGGATTTCTTTGGAAGGACTGATGCTAAAGCTGAAACTCCAGTACTTTTGGCCACCTCATGCAAAGAGTTGACTCTTTGGAAAAGACTCTGATGCTGAGAGGGATTGGGGGCAGGAGGAGAAGGGGACGACAGAGGATGAGATGGCTGGATGGCATCACTGACTCGATGGACGTGAGTCTCAGTGAACTCCGGGAGTTGGTGATGGACAGGGAGGCCTGGCGTGCTGGGATTCATGGGGTCGCAAAGAGTCGGACACGACTGAGCAACTGAACTGACTGACTGACTGAGTTGCTCAATAGGTACTCATCAGAGAGACCTTCTGGAACTCACTATCTGAACGAGGACTCTATCACTTCCTGTAACTTCTTCTGACTTTTTTCCTTAGGTGACATTTTTACTATCTAATATTTCATATATTTAGGAGTGTTTTGCTATTTGACGTTCACATGCAAATGTAAACTCTATGAGAGGAGGGACATTTTCTCCATTTTCCACTTCTGGGTCTCTGGAATTTGAAACAAGTCTCTGGCACATAATAGGGCCTAATAATTATTTGCCAAATAATTGTGTTTGTGCTTGAAAGATTTCAATAGATTCAATGTCTCTTGTGCCCAGAGAGTTGGCAGCAAATCTGGCAAATGAATCCCATGAATATCCTTATTCTTACTTTCCCTGATGTCCATTAGGGCTGGACTTAATAAATAAATATAATAGCAGAGCTAAAACAAAATCTTCCTTTTTCACTTCAAGTGAGACTTATAAGAATCCAGAATTCCTAGTTAATCTGAGAACATCGCCTAAAGTGGAAGCTTTCATCATCCTTTTAAAGTTATCCCCAAATAAATAAACAAACACAATCAATATAAAGTGAGCTTGCAAAGCATGAGTAACATCAGGATAAGGACATTCCCAGCTACCCTTCCTACCCTGCCTTCCTTTCAACAGAGTTATCCCTTTAATATAATAATACATGTACACTCTGCTATATTTTAAATGGATAACTAACAAGGACCTACCGTATAACACAGGGAACTCTGCTCAGTGTCCTGTGGCAGCCTGGATGGGAGGAGAGTTTGGAGGAGAATGGATACATGTATGTGTATGGCTGAGTCCCTTTGCTGAAACTTTCACATTGTTAATTTTCTATCCTCCAATATAAAATAAAATGTTTTTAAAAATGCAGTAAAAGATAGGTAAGAGGTATTTTGATTTAGCTGGGCACTGTGAAGCTGTTTCAAGACTCAGATCTAATAGGAAAGACCACTCAAGGGTAGGGGCATCTGCTCAGCAGAGAGGATCTGCTGAGTGTCACTAAAAGGAAGAGAACTGGCAAGGGTGGAGAGGAGATGAGAAGATATTAGGGGGAGGGGAGAACATTCAAGGGGAATCTAAGAACCAAGATTACGGAAAGGTGAGTGAGGAACCTCCTGCTTACGGACCCACCTTTCAACCTTCAGCTCTGCGTACAGTAAAGACTCTAGGAGCTGCCCTCCTCCCGGTGCCCCATGCCTGTCTGCTCCTTCACTTCCCACCAGCATCACATATGAGCAACTGATGCATGGGGCTCATTTTCTTTGAGCTTTTATGAGCTTTTGCTTGGTGAGACCATCCCCACTGTGTTCATATTCTGTTTACCTACCATACTATGATGTGATATTGAATTGAAGAGCATTTGAAAAGCTAGATGAAAGGAAATGAAACCTCGTCCTTACCTTGAATCACAAATCAGGAGCTGAAATTAGATCCCACCTCCTGCGAAGGGAAAGAGCCTGTGTCACCCAACACACACCAGCCCCCTTGACATATCCAAAGACTCAAGTCCCTGCCCCCTGGGCTTTGGCACCAGGGGTTCCACGGCCGTACCCAGGATAAAAGTGCTGTCCCCAGCGTGCTCTCCGGCAAAGACAGCCTGCTTTTAATTAGGAGCAGGAGCCGTTGTTAGATTGTATTTTTCTTTCCCTCTTTTATTTTTTTTCCCCCTGTGCTTGATGGCATGATGTGTGTTACATATTTAATTAAAGAGGATCTAATGAGTACTTCTAACAGCCCTGGGGTCAGAAGAGCCACTGCAGAGATTCATGCAAATGAGACGGGCTTTATTGCTTCCCCAGTGAGCATCCGTGATGTTGTCCAAAATGGCAGAGCCTGTGGGAGTCCATCAGCTTCCAACATCCACAGGAGAACCCCAGGGGAGCCAGCCAGAGAGAGGGTAGTAGAATTTGCAGGCTTGCGTCTGGGTCCAGAAATAAGTCTAAATATATAACAGGCGGATGTCTAAACTTTACGAAGAAAATGTACAAATGAGCCAGTTGGGTCAATGGCTTAGGCCCAAGAGAAACTCAAGGAGGACGAAGACTCTTAGGAACACACTTTTGGGTACAGTAAATTAAATCAGGAAAGAGCAAAGGAAGGAAGGAGATAGAGCAAAATCTGCTAAGGTGTTTGTACTCCATTTTATGGGAAATGGGTCATTAAATGACTTTATACGTACTTTTTTCAATGTGCTGTATTCTTATACCTGTAATAACACTTTTGCTTTATCTGCAGACATATCTAGATCCCTATTAGACACTGCACTGACTCCTTTAGAGAGGGGACCCCTTATCTCCTGCCCCCATGGCTCCAACTAAAGCTCCTCTTATATCCTTAAGGATCCCACTGTATTATAATTGCCTATTGAGCTTCTGTCTACACTGCCTAATTGAGAGTTGATTGAGTATGAAGATTTTTTCCATATTATTTTTGTCACTCATGTTTTTATGCCTAGTGTCTAGCAAAGTGCCCAGAATATAGTATGTACTCAGTAAGTCATTACTAAGTGAATAAATAAACAATGAATGAATCAAATATATTCAGTTTGATCTGATGCTAGTCTGAGCATAGTTATTGCATCCAAAGCAAACAAAGACAGACCACCAATTTGTCCTGAAAATATTAAAGAGTAGTTTAGGTTTTTATTGAAAGTCAGACTTGGACAAATGGCAAATGATGGTATATTGCATATTGTACCAGAAGACTTCTTTAAAACCCTCCTTAAACTAAAAATATTGATTAAGAAAACTAATGCATTGTCCATGGCTGGATCTCAGTTTTGAAAAAAAGAGTCAGCTATTAAAGACATTTCTGAAATAATTGGGGGATAGTTGCTATTAGATGATATTCATAAATCATTTTTATTGGTATGATAATAGAATTGTGTTATGTAGGAGACTGCTTTTGTGGTGACTTTTTAAAGTAGCTACAAAGTTTTTGACTTTGACCCTATGAAAAGGAGGATATCTCTGCCTCTTGCCCTTGAATATGGGTGTTTGTGCATATGTTGGCCAGCAAAGCTCAGGGTAAATGATGCTTCAAGGCTTCCAAGGCTGCTGCAGAATAGCCTAAGCAGGTTCCACCTGATTCTCCTGGAATGGCCATACCTATCTTGAGATGCTCCCCCACAGAATCCAAGACCCGTGCTGTGAGATTTCCAAGCCATGTGGAAGACGATATAGGGGATGCTAGTCCACAAGCCCAGCTGAAATAAGATTTGCGTCATTCCTCAGCTTATTTACAGAGGGCTTCCCTGATGGATGAGACTGTGAGGAATCTACCTGCAATTAAGGAGACCCAGGTTCGAGCTCTGGGTTAGGAAGATTCCCTGGAGAAAGGAATGTCTACCCACTCCAGTATTCTTGCCTGGAAAATCCCATTGACAGAAGAGCCTGGTGGGCTACAGTCCATGAGGACACAAAGATTTGGACGCGACTGAATGACTGACACTTTCACTTTCCAGATAATTCCAACCCCCAGTCATTTGAATACTTCTTACTGAAATCCCAGATATTGTGGAGCAGGGCTAAGCCATCTCTCTGTGCATTCCTAACCCATTCCTGAATCCGTGAGTGTAATGACATGATTGCTACATTCGGCCACTAAGTTTGGAGTGCTTTGTTAAGCAGGAATAGTTAACAATTAAACAGGAGCTATCTTTGGTATTTTCTGGAGGTGCATACTAAAAACCTGAGGAATGAGATTCCATGATATCGTTAACTTACTTTTAAATGGTCCCCCCAAAGGGACTTCCCTGGTGGCTCAGACGCTAAAGCATCTGCCTACAATGAGGTAGACTGGGTTCGATCCCTGGGTCGGGAAGATCCCCTAGAGAAGGAAATGACAACACACTCCAGTACTCTCGTCTGGAAAATCCCATGGATGGAGGATCCTCGTAGGCCCCAGTTCATGGGGTTGCAAAGAGTCGGACATGACTGAGTGACTTCACTTCCAAAGTGTAGACAAAGACAGCCATAGAGATAGATTGGTCACATGCAGTACATCATCAGCAATTGTCGAACACAGATGGCGAGTAGGTGCCATTCACTGAGCGATTTTTCTATAAACTTTAACATTTGTATAACAAAATTTTATTTTAAAAGTGTTTCTTAACATCACTTTCTTTCCCCAAAGTTCCATTCCTCAGGAAAGCCTAAATGTATCACTCACATATCTGTCTGATGGCTCACAAGTCTCTTTATACAGCTGTCTTTGAATGGTCCCTGCTTCTGCCTCCTCCTTTCTCGTGGTTCCAGTGAACAACACATAAACCAGCGCCAGTAAAATCACCTATCTTTTCTGAGAGCTGCTGTTTTAGAAGGCAGAAAAGGGGATTAGGATTGTAATAACTAATACTTTAATATGGCTTCTTTCACATGAATGACATAATTTTAAAAGACTTAGAAGCTACTAAGCTTAGTAAAAAAAAAGAAAAGATCTTCATTAAATGTAATATTTATTAGTAAAACAAGGGCAAAAGACTTCCTGCATTCAACACTGAACATTTCCCAAGCAATGCTATGGATTATTATTCTCATCAACAGAAGGCAAAGCATTTTTCTAACCCATCATAGGGCAAATCAAGCCCCAAAAAGGAACACTAAAAAAAAGCTTTGATCCGAAGTGTTTCTGCATCTATCCAGACTGTCAACCCCAGGCTCCCTTTACTGTGTAATTCACTCTCGAAGGTCCAGTGTGAACCCCTCCCTCCTTGCCCAGCTCCTGGTCACTTCCCTGACCATCTGTCCCCTTCTCCTCTTGAAGGTCACTGCTACCCTAAAGAGGAGCACCAGAGTGAACCTTGGAACCATAATTCTGTTGTAGACAACATTTCTATCTTTGATAGTTTCTTTAAATAATCCTTCCCACCAGTCTACATGAGCAAAATCACTTTTCTCCACTTCGCTCCTTCCTATACTTCCTTTTCAATAATAATAATAGCAACAATAACAGCAACAATATGAAGGCTAATTTTATTCAATGGTTGCTACACAGTGTCTTTCTATTACTCTCATTTTTAAGAGATAAAATATATATCTTTTTAAAAAATTTATTGAAATACAGCTTACTTACAATGTTGTGTTAGTTTTACACTACTCTTATTATTTCACTTACTCTTCACAGCAGTCCCACGGAGTAGATACCATCATTATTGCGATTTTAGAGATGAGAACACCGAGGCAGGGGATGGGCGAGTAGCTCACCCAGGACCACTGAGTTAGAAATGGATGGAACCAATATAGAAACCAGGGGTTTGACCAAGAACCCCTGCAGTAACCATCATGCATTCTTGTGTCCCCTAGAAGACTTCCAACAAGCTCCATTTCTATACTCCACTACCCCTAGCAACCAAAACCAGAAGGAGCTGCTTGTGCACACTGCAGCCTCCAAACCAGCATCCCCTCACCATGCGGAGAAGCCTGCTCGTCCTGGAAGCCCACACCCTACTGTCCTCATTGCCGGTATAGCACTAGGACACCCAAGGGTTCCTTGACTTCAATACATGGACACCATTATACTTCTGCTATTGCCCCCTGATCCTATACATCATGTTCATGCTGATGATCTTCTAACCTTAGGATCTTCAGAGACCAGCTAATCTTCTTAACATCTTATAATCATGAATCACCGTCATGCAGAACTGACTCTTCCACCTCTAGGGTTTTGAACTTGAAACAGTTCCTTTCTGATTCCTCCATCTTTATCTTCTATTTCCTTTCAGCCTTTGCTTCTACTAAAGCAGCTCTCTGTCTCAGCCCTAGGTCCCAGTAAGCAAGCCATTCCTTGTTCCCCTGTAATTCAAAGCTCCATCGCTCACCTCTCTTCCTAATCACCTGTGTTATGCTGAGTCATTGCACCACCACAGACACCTTGTCCTCCTTGTCTCATCTCTCCTTGACAGTTCTCAACTGTAGGAAACTACCCTCTGCTTTTTCCATTTATCCTAAATATGAAATACAACCGCTGGGCTTCATAAAAACATGTTTGATCTTTTAAAACCACCAATAATTTTAATTCAAGCCAGCTGTCCTTTCCTTCTCATCTGAAATCTCATCACCTACTTATATTGATATCAAGTCCACATCTCATTTCCCCTGGAAGATGCCTGGATCTCTATTTCCAGACCTACCCAATCCACCCTTGCTCCAGCAGATGACCCTGAGAATGTGGATATAATCTGCAAAGAGTCTAGAATGCCTTTCTTGGCTCACCCTCTCAATTAACCCTCTTACAACAGAAGAAACCCCATTGCTTCTTCTTAATACCAAGCTCACTACTTGGATTCCTTTCCCACCACTCACTCCTTTCTCAAAGATCTCACTCTACCAAAAGTCTCCTCAGTCCTCACCTTCTGTCTCATAGCTTCAGTTAGTCTCTTTTTTCTGCCTATTTCTGCTCTATTTACAAACATATCTCTATTTCTTCTCAACCACAATATAAAACATCTTTCTGCTCTCTTGCTAACCTACCTTTCACTACCTTTAAAAGTATCCTATTTCCTCAGTAGAGTCCCTTGCCCCCTCCCACTCCTCAATCCTCAGCAAGGATGTTTGCCTTGAAAAAGCAACAGAGTTCTAGAAAAACATCTATTTCTGCTTTATTGACTATGCCAAAGCCTTTGACTGTGTGAATCACAATAAACTGTGGAAAATTCTTCAAGAGATGGGAATACCAGACCACCTGACCTGCCTCTTGAGAAACCTGTATGCAGGTCAGGAAGCAACAGTTAGAACTGGACATGGAACAACAGACTGGTTCCAAATAGGAAAAGGAGCACATCAAGGCTGTATATTGTCACCATGCTTATTTAACTTACATGCAGAGTACATCATGAGAAACACTGGGCTGGAAGAAGCACAAGTTGGAATCAAGATTGCTGGGAAAAATATCAATAACCTCAGATATGCAGATGACACCACCCTTATGGCAGAAAGTGAAGAGGAACTCAAAAGCCTCTTGATGAAGGTGAAAGTGGAGAGTGAAAAAGTTGGCTTAAAGCTCAACATTCAGAAAACTAAGATCATGGCATCCGGTCCCATCACTTCATGGGAAATAGATGAGGAAACAGTGGAAACAGTGTCAGACTTTATTTTCAGATCAGATCAGATCAGATCAGTTGCTCAGTCATGTCCGACTCCCTGCGACCCCATGAATTGCAGCACGCCAGGCCTCCCTGTCCATCACCAACTCCTGGAGTTCACTCAGACTCACGTCCATCAAGTCAGTGATGCCATCCAGCCATCTCATCCTCTGTCGCCCCCTTCTCCTCCTGCCCCCAATCCCTCCCAGCATCAGAGTCTTTTCCAATGAGTCAACTCTTCGCATGAGGTGGCCAAAGTACTGGAGTTTCAGCTTTAGCATCATTCCTTCCAGAGAAATTTGGGGGGCTCCAAAATCACTGTAGATGGTGATTGATGCCATGAAATTAAAAGATACTTACTCCTTGGAAGGAAAGTTATGACCAACTTAGATATTCAAAAGCAGAGACATTACTTTGCCAACAAAGGTCCGTCTAGTCAAGGCTATGGTTTTCCCAGTGGTCATGTATGGATGTGAGAGTTGGACTGTGAAGAAGGATGAGCGCCGAAGAATTGATGCCTTTTCACTGTGGTATTGGAGAAGACTCTTGAGAGTCCCTTGGACTGCAAGGAGATCCAACCAGTCCATTCTAAAGGAGATCAGCCCTGGGATTTCTTTGGAAGGAATGATGCTAAAGCTGAAACTCCAGTACTTTGGCCACCTCATGCGAAGAGTTGACTCATTGGAAAAGACTCTGATGCTGGGAGGGGTTGGGGGCAGGAGGAGAAGGGGGCGACAGAGGATGAGATGGCTGGATGGCATCACTGACTCGATGGATGTAAGTCTGAGTGAACTCCGGAAGTTGGTGATGGACAGGGAGGCCTGGCGTGCTGCGATTCATGGGGTCACAAAAAGTCAGACACGACTGAACGACTGAACTGAACTGATTAACCATCTCTCCACTAATTAAACCTTTGCAAGATGGCTTTTCCTCACCCGTGTCTCAAAATGCTTCTCCCGAGGTAATCTCTTAATCACTAAAGCCACTGAGTGTTTCTTAGTCCTCATTTGCTGAATTCCCTAAAGAATCGGAAACCTTCAATTATCTTCTATATCATGAAATTCTACCCCATCTGGATCTCCCTGTTCCCTTTCTTATCTCTCTTTCCTGGTCCTCAGGTCATATCTTTTATCACCTGGTTCCATAAGTTTCCTTCCCTTTCCCAAGATCTTTAAGTGTCAATTATATGTAAAGTTATATATCTTCAGTCCCTGCCTATTTTCTGCTGATCGCCAGTCAGGAATTTCCAAATGTTCCCAGATGAGTCTATAAATTGCATAGACCTAATTTCAGAACCAACACATAAAGTTGAACAGCCAGAGTGAGCATCTTACCACAACTAGCCTGTCCCTGTTTGATGCCAAGTCCACGTCCGCTCACTTGGCCAAGTGCCTCAGCACTCCCATCTCTTGCTGAATTAGGTCACAGATCTTCTGACTGGACAGCAACAGTCCACACAATGCAGCTCTCATCATGGCAGCTGCTGCACAAGAGCCTTTAAAGGCTCCCTATGGCCACTGAATCACATTCAACCTGTTTGACCTGGCGGTCAAGTTGACCCATGCTCTTACACATCCTAATTTTTCAGCATTTGCTCTTTTCCTGTTATAGATTTATTCATTCATCTGTTAGGCCAACCTGTGAAGAGTTTAAGTTCTTTTAATATGAGCATGCCATCAATACATTCGTGAAACAATTGTGTACCTTACCATGCCTCTAAATACTCTCCAGGAGAACTTAATGATGAAAAGCAAGGGCTTTGTGGTCCTATTAAGGCACCTCAGAATCCTAAATCTGCCCATCTGGGAGCTGTTTTTCCTGGACAAATCACATAATTTCTCTAAGTTCTGATGTTATCACTGTTAAAATGTGCATTTTAAGAATCAAATGAAATAATGCAGGCAAAGGCTTTCAAGAGTACCTAGCACATACTGCTGCTAAGTCGCATCAGTCGTGTCCGACTCTGTGCGACCCCATAGACGGCATCCCACCAGGCTCCCCTGTCCCTGGGATTCTCCAGGCAAGAACACTGGAGTGGGTTGCCATTGCCTTCTCCAATGCATGAAAGTGAAAAGTGAAAGTGAAGTTGCTCAGTCCTATCTGACTCTTAGTGACCCCATGGACTGCAGCCTACCAGGCTCCTCCATCCATGGGATTTTCCAGGCAAGAGTACTGGAGCGGGGTGCCATTGCCTTCTCCGACCTAGCACATAGGTGACATTTTAAGTGCTTCCTATTTTTATTTTATCACACTCTTTTATAATGATGGGTCTCTACTTCAATCAGGGGCCCATCAGAAGAACCTTTATTCCAAGCCCACTTCATAAACAAGCAGTGCTTTTGTATAACAAAGAATTGGGACCACATCAGGCAGAGTCCTCAAGTCCTCAGTTAGAAGAATCTGATGGAGCGATTTAGGTAAGCTCTCGCTTTCCTGGAGTCCTCTTAAAACTATCCAAATCAACTGAAACTAGACAATGAGTACTTGGGTTTTCTTAAAAATTTTTGACTGCGCTGGGTCACTGTTGCTGCAAGAGGGCTTTCTCTAGTTGCAGCAATCAGGAGCGTTCTCTGGTTGCAGTGTGCAGGCTTCTCATTGCAGTGGCCTCTCTCATTGTAGAGCATGGGCTCTAGAGTCATGGGCTCAATAGTCTCCACTCTTGGGCTCTTGAGCATGGCCTCAGTACTGACGCAGGGGTCTAGTTACTCAAGAGCATGTTGAATCTTCCCGGACCAGGGATCAAACCCATGTCCCCT
Organism: Bos taurus; assembly: GCF_002263795.3. Lineage (NCBI taxonomy): Eukaryota > Metazoa > Chordata > Mammalia > Artiodactyla > Bovidae > Bos > Bos taurus. Next base: position 30,673,407 of record NC_037356.1, on the reverse strand, counting down.
GCATTGGCAGGCAGATTCTTAACCACTGGACCACCAGGAAAGTCCATCACTTGGATTTTCAGTGCAGCCAAACAGAAGTCCAAGAACTCATTTACTAACTGGAGGTTCCTTCCTTTGTTTTCTTGGCTCTGATTCTCTGACCCATAAACCAGCTGACCAGGTTCTTTCTGAACTTATAGTAAAATACCCGGGTTTGGTTCTGAATCTACTAGGGAGTCTCTCTGTGACCAGGGTAAAGTACTACATTTTCTGGGCTTTTGTTTCTCAACCTCAAAATAAAATAAGAAATCCCTCAGAATGCACACATTACACAGAATGGCACACATTACAAGCTCAATTGGGGCTTCCCAAGGTGCTACTAGTGGTAAAGAACCCCCCTGCCAATGCAAGAGCCACAAGAGAGGAGGGTTCAATCCCAGCATCAGGAAGATCCACTGGAGGAGGGCCTGACAACCCACTCCAGTATTCTTGCCTGGAGAATCCCATGGACAGAGGAGTGTGGCAGGCTACAGTTTATAGGGTCACAGAGTTGGATGTGACCAAAGTAACTTAGCATCCAAGAACATGCTCAGTTAATAATTTGTTAAATGAATAAGTGAATACATGAATGAATAGCAATGAGTCATTAGGTGCAGTCACACTTTGAAAAATGAAATAATGAATTCAATTTACATAACAAATTGTTAAGTAGCAGATGATGAGTACCTCAATCGTCTAGACTCAAAGCATTAAGAACCTTCCCCATACAGTGGGCTCTCCATATCCACGGTTCTGCATTCGGAGCTGCAACCAACCACGGATACAGAGGGCCAGCTGTATTAAGGCATTTTATATAAGAGATTTGAGCATCCCTGGCTTTTAGTAAATGCAGGGAATTCTTGGAACCATTCCCCCTGAGGACACAGAGGAACAACTGTATTCCTCTAACTCCTCTACTCCTGCCCAGCCCCCAGCCCCTCCTAGAAGCTGTCCCCAGATTCTAGAATAGCAATATGCCTTAGTAAAAGCACCACAGCCTTCCCATCCAGCAGCTCTCTGTGTATTCTAGCACTCGGGCAGCTAACTAAATATCAATATTTCTCCAGGATGTCGGTTACCAGTTCCTTTTAGCAGCAGATGAGGTCAGAGCCACGAGGCTCCTGGCGTCTGTCCTGGTCTGTCCGCTCTCCAGGTGACCCCAGCCCGCCGGCAGCCCCAGAGCACCTCCCTTGCACGCGAGCCCTGGAGTTCAGTCCCACTGGCTCACAGGTCTCGGCCCTCTCAGCTGGGAAGCAGTGACTGAGGTATAAACCTTGGCACCACAAACCCCACAGCCATAAATTTCACTTACATCCAGTAAAACACAGGCATCCAATTAAACCCATAATCCTATAAACTTGCCAGCAATCAAGATCACAGTTAAAAATGAAGATGGACAGGTGCACTCAATCAATACCACCGAGGTTACAGCCTGCAGTTTGTAGGCTGTTCCTACATGGGCTCTTCGTCTGTTCTGGCTGCTGTTTGTTTTCTGCCTGGGTAGCAATAACAAATGTTCTTGCTTACTCTTCCATTAAGCTGTCCTGGGCACCCGAGCGGGGCTGAACCCTGAGGCTGACCAGATGTGGGACACGCAGGATCAGAGAAGTCCCTTCCCGAGCGTAGCCCCATGCTCTGGTTGCCCCACGTCCCCACCTGGATGCTTCCTCTCTGGCCAGACCATAATTTTAGCCTCTAGTGCCTGAAAAGTGGCCCAGAGACCCTGGGGGTTTCCTCAGCCTGGAGTGTGACCTCTGCTTCAAGCACCTCTGCTGACCTTTGCATCATTCCCGTGAACCTCTGACTGCCACTACTGGCTTTTCCCAATCCCCCCTTTCTCCCCGCCCCCCACCTCCACGAGGGAGTTCCAGTCTGTTGGGTTGCTATGGTTATCCCATGTACAGGGGATTTGGTTTAAAGATGAACACGTTTGTTGTTATTTAGTTGCTTCAGTTGTGTCCAACTCTTTGCGACCCCATGGACTGTAGCCCGCCAGCCTCCTCTGTCCATGGGATTCTCCAGGCAAGAACACTGGAGTGGGTTGCCATTTTCTCCTCCAGGGGATCTTCCTGAGCCAGAGATCAAATCCATATCTCTTGCACTGCAGGCAGATTCTTTACCACTGAGCCACCAGGGAAAGCCTCAACTATGAATTAAGATCTGCCAAAGCTTTCCTTGCCCCTTTGGTCAACTGAAATAAAGACTCGAAATGGGAAACTTAAATGATCAATGAGGAAAATGCATCTAAGCAACAATATCTGCTGCTGCTGCTGAGTCACTTCAGTCGTGTCCAACTCTGTGTGACCCCATGGACTGCAGCCTACCAGGCTTCTCCGTCCATGGGATTCTCCAGGCAAGAACACTGGAGTGGGTTGCCATTTCCTTCTCCAATGCATGAGAGTGGAAAATGAAAGTGAAGTTGCTCAGTCCTGTCTGACTCTTAGCGACCCCATGGACTACAGCCTACCAGGCTCGTCCATCCATGGGATTTTCCAGGCAAGAGTACTGGAGTGGGGTGCCATTGCCTTCTCCCCACAACAATATCTAGGGCCAGTCATTTGTTTGAATCAAAAGAGTTTTTGGTGACAAATGACACTTTTTTCCTCTGCAAATTCCTAATGGAGTCTCTAGTTGGCCCTTCTGGCTATTAGCGTCTCTGATGTGCATGGCTGCTGTTGGCTCAGGTACCAGGGACTGGCATTTGCCAAGTCTTGTTCATTATCCCGGGGACATGAGTCATTACAACATATAGGAGAAATGCTTCTGGCAGCAAGCACGTCTGATCCCCGCAAGTAACAACATCAGGGCGACAGGAAGGCTTTGGAAGAAATTCAGGTCTATTTCTCACATAAGCATCTATTTTCCCTTGTCCAGGTATAACGCAGCTATTGAAATTTGAGGAAAGAGGTGCATTGGTAACATTAGGAGGATTATTAAGAACACCCAACCTTGTAGAAATGTTCTTTCCTTAAGAATCACTTAACTCACATTTTATATATAGATAGATAGATAGAGTGATAGATAGATATAAATATAGATATAGATGTGGGCTTACCAGGTGGCACAGTAGTAAAGAACCCATCTTCCAATACAGGAGACTCAAGAGATGTGGGTTTGATTCCTAGATAGGGAAGTGCCAAATGCCATAGCTGGGACTGTACCATCCCTGATGGGTTTGGACTGACTTGACACCAAAGACAACAGGTCTGCCTGCTATTTGGAACGTGGGCAAAGCAGACATTATCCTGCAGTATCTACCCGGGAAGGGTGGTGGGGCAGCTCTTTCCTCTGCTGCCTCTCCAAACCTAGGGACAGGGATAAACTCCACGAAAAGGGTAGGCTTCAGCTAGTGGGGATAATCTCCTGCAGACACTGGTGGATGTGAAATACACACACACACACACACACACACACTTTGTCATTAAAATAACTATTTTTCTAAGCTGCTAATAGGATTATTCAAAATGTTTAAAGCAAAATCCCAAAGCCTGTTATTGGTTTGCAAAAGAAACTAAGTCTTTTCTTTATTTTTTTAATCTTTCTATGAATGCTGATTCTGAGTCAGGCAAATGAATGGGCACCGATCTTATGGGCTGTTCCTGTCACTCAACACACAGGGATTTTCTGAGTCCATTTCACCAGTTCTGAGTCCTCAGGGCCACTGGTCCCTCCATTTACCCACCCTCATTGCCTCCTACCACCCTTCTCTGCATGAGAGAAAAAACACAGAATTCATCAAAGCTGGCTTGGCAACCTTCCTCAAGGAACCAGACAGATGGGCAGAAGCAGACAGTAATGGCATCTTCTTCCACTCAGTGCTCAGGTACTCATCTTGGTCGGGAGAACCAGTGATTTCTGAGGGTTCTTTCGTAAGTGCTCTCAAGTCACTTCAAGTTGGTATGTTTTCTCCTTGCAATTAGATTCGAAGGAATGTGAGGACAAAGGCAGCTTTCTGTTTCTTTATTCTGGGTTCCTGTGTCTCTCTTTCTCTCCCATTCTCCATCACCACCACACCTCGAGAAAGCCCCATGCCTGGGCTTATACATCATACATCATGCTGACGGATGAGGGGACAAGGACCCAAGAGAGAAGTCAGCCTTAGCAAAGAGAACTGCTTCTGTCTGAGGAAGCAGCCATAGGACTGAGTAAATGATAGGGCTCATCTTTTTGACAAAGATACCCAGGCAGATAAAGACTGAGGGGGGAGATGCATAAAGGTGCAATATCCAGAGCAGACAAACACTTGTAAACATAGGTTCGCAGGATGCTTATAGAAGCTTTACAGGATGTTTATGGAATGTAACACAGAGCTTCTCTCCAGACCGATGAAATAGCTCCTGTATGCTCTTGCTGCCACATTGGTCTACTCACCTCTTTTTTCTTCCCATCTCCACTTTCTTTCTCACCTATGCATCCTATGCCATGGCCACATACTAATACTGAGTTATTATTTAGATTCTAAGTCGTATTGGACTCTTTGGGATCCCATGGACTATAACCGGCCAGGCTCCTCTGTCCATGGGATTCTCCAGGCAAGAATACTGGGGTGGGTTGCCATTTCCTTCTCCAGGGGATCTTCCCAACCCAGGGATCAAACTCAAGTTTCCTGCATTGGCAAGTGGATTCTTTACTACTGAGCCACCAGAGAAGCCCACTATTACTGAGGCTGGACTTAAACATTGTCTCCTTTTTAAAGCCTTCCCCGATTATGAACTTCCCCACCCTCACCTCAAACACTCTCACTCACGCTCACACCATCTTCCCCAAATCAGGGTCCCAGTGGCATCTTGAAGTTAGAGCTACTTGCTCTTCAGTATAATTAGTTTATGATTCATCGTTCAAATTTCTGGTGCTAAGAACATACATACACTCAATGAATATCTCAGATATGGAAGAGCAAATGACTGGGTGACTCAGACAGGTGAACACCATTCCCTCTTCCGCCAAGTTATATCTTCACTTGTCATCATTCTTCCATACATTTCTACCCTAAATACAAACTGCTGAAACCAGACTTTTCTCATCCTTCAGCCTACCTGAAACTCAGGCTTTGTAAACAATGGTAGGAAGTTACAGTGTAACAACATGATATTTATTTGTAGACTATCATTTCCTCCTATATCCTCACTTTAGAGCTACCACACACACACATCAGTTGCTCAGTCATGTCCGACTCTTTGCGACTCCATGAATCGCAGCACGCCAGACCTCCCTGTCCATCACCAACTCCTGGAGTTCACTCAGACTCACGTCCATCGAGTCAGTGATGCCATCCAGCTATCTCATCCTCTGTTGCCCCCTTCTCCTCCTGCCCCCAATCCCTCCCAGCATCAGAATCTTTTCCAATGAGTCAACTCTTCCCATGAGGTGGCCAAAGTACTGGAGTTTCAGCTTCAGCATCATTCCTTCCAAAGAAATCTCAGGGCTGATCTCCTTAAGAATGGACTGGTTGGATCTCCTTGCAGTCCAAGGGACTCTCAAGAGTCTTCTCCAACACCACAGTTCAAAAGCATCAATTCTTCGGCGCTCAGCCTTCTTCATAGTCCAACTCTCATATCCATACATGACCACAGGAAAAACCATAGCCTTGACTAGACGAACCTTTGTTGGCAAAGTAATGTCTCTGCTTTTGAATATGCTATATAGGTTGGTCATAACTTTCCTTCCAAGGAGTAAGTGTCTTTTAATTTCATGGCTGCAATCACCATCTGCAGTGATTTTGGAGCCCAGAGAAATAAAGTCTGACACTGTTTCCACTGTTTCCCCATCTATTTCCCATAAAGTGATGGGACCAGATGCCATGATCTTCGTTTTCTGAATGTTGAGCTTTAAGCCAACTTTTTCACTCTCCACTTTCACTTTCATCAAGAGGCTTTTTAGTTCCTCTTCACTTTCTGCCATAAGGGTGGTATCATCTGCATATCTGAGGTTATTGATATTTCTCCCGGCAATCTTGATTCCAGCTTGCTTCTTCCAGTCCAGCATTTCTCATGATGTACTCTGCATACCAATTAAATAAGCAGGTGACAATATACAGCCTTTACGTACTCCTTTTCCTATTTGGAACCAGTCTGTTGTTCCATGTCCAGTTCTAACTCTTGCTTCCTGACCTGCATACAGATTTCTCAAGAGGCAGATCAGGTGGTCTGGTATTCCCATCTCTTGAAGAATTTTCCACAGTTTATTGTGATCCACACAGTCAAAGGCTTTGGCATAGTCAATGAAGCAGAAATAGATGTTTTTCTAGAATTCTCTTGCTTTTTCGATAATCCAGTGGATGTTGGCAATTTGATCTCTGGTTCCTCTGCCTTTTCAAAAACCAGCTTGAACATCAGGAAGTTCACGGTTCACATATTGCTGAAGTCTGGCTTGGAGAATTTTGAGCATTACTTTACTAGCATGTGAGATGAGTGCAATTGTGCGGTAGTTTGAGCATTCTTTGGCATTGCCTTTCTTTGGGATTGGAATGAAAACTGACCTTTTCCAGTCCTGTGGCCACTGCTGAGTTTTCCAAATTTGCTGGCATATTGACTGCAGCACTTTCACAGCATCATCTTTCAGGATTTGGAATAGCTCAACTGGAATTTCATCACCTCCTTTAGCTTTGTTCGTAGTGATGCTTTCTAAGGCCCACTTGACTTCACATTCCAGGATGTCTGGCTCTAGGTCAGTGATCACACCATCATGATTATCTGGGTCATGAAGATCTTTTTTGTACAGTTCTTCTGTGTATTCCTGCCGCCTCTTCTTAATATCTTCTGCTTCTGTTAGGTCCATACCATTTCTGTCCTTTATCGAGCCCATCTTTGCATGAAATGTTCCTTTGGTATCTCTGATTTTCTTGAAGAGATCCCTAGTCTTTCCCATTCTGTTGTTTTCCTCTATTTCTTTGGATTGATCACTGAAGAAGGCTTTCTTATCTCTTCTTGCTATTCTTTGGAACTCTGCATTCACATGTTTATTCTTTCCTTTTCTCCTTTGCTTTTCACTTCTCTTCTTTTCACAGCTATTTGTAAGGCCTCCCCAGACAGCCGTTTTGCTTTTTTGCATTTCTTTTCCATGGAGATCGTCTTGATCCCTGTCTCCTGTACAATGTCACGAACCTCATTCCATAGTTCATCAGGCACTGTATCTATCAGATCTAGGCCCTTAAATCTCTTTCTCACTTCCACTGTATAGTCATAAGAGATTTGATTTGTTAGAGCTATAGGCTATAACAAACACTAGAACCATAGAGTTGCAGTGGACCTAGCTGCCTGGTGAAGCCCTCCATGGATCATATTTGGAGAGCCAGGTTATTTGCCTGAGAGATATGGGAGGAATAATTAATATTATGGGGAAAGAGACAATTAGCATAATAAGGTCCTTAAAATGAAAGTGGAAACTATCACTGCTCCCCAGTCGCGCAAAGCAATCAGGGTGTCCCGAAGTGAGAGACTGGCAATGATAATAAAAGAAATTGAACCTTGCTTTTGTAGCTTCCCTGAGTGTGGACTTCAGTCTCATCTGGATCTGGGAAAGACCCTGAGCTTGTCTGCTGCACTCAGATGCCTGCATTCTTGGAGCTGGGAGCCACTGAAAGAAAGAGGTGGTAGAAATTCTATGAGAGGTAGGAAGCAGTAAAATGCTAAGAGTGGAAATTGGAAGCATGGTCAGTGAAAATTCCTTGGCTAAAAAATATTTGGGAGGGTTCCAAGGGAAGCTATTTGGTTTTGAAAATTATTTTTTTTCCACAAAAAATGTTGATCAGGGATCTTTCTTTCTACTGGAAAATAGAAACCATGAAGTCTTTCATCCTCTGAGCATCAAATCTACCAAGGTTGCCCTTCATTTATTTTTTCCTCTCCTTTCACAAAGGGATATTCCAGCCATTCATTCACTCAAATGAAAAAAAAAAAAAAGAGTTATCTTTGAATCTTCCTGTTCCTCCATCCTCCTCAGTTGATGGAGCAGCAAATTCACACTATCTCTTAAATGTTTCCACATGTTCCCTCTCCCCACCATAACCCTCACCAGGCCAGTGTGTCCCTCTTACCAGGACTAAAGCAATAACTTCCCCAGCCGTGTCTAGTTTTCTACCCCAAACTCCTCAACTTGTTCTCCACACAGGTTGGGTTCGTCAACCTGTTCGTCCACTTTCAATTTGTATAATGTCCTGAAGCTGCTTAAAACCCTCAAGTTAGGGACTTCCCTGGTGGTCCATTCTGCTCTCCCAGTGCAGAGGGTCCAGGTTCAATCCCTGGTCGGGGAACTAGATCCCACACTCTGCAATGAATATCAAAGATCTTGCGTGCTGCAACTATTCATAAAACCCAGCACAGCCAAATAAATACATCTTTTTTTGACAACTCAGATTACTTCCTGTTCCACTTAGAACAAAGCCCGAACTCCTTACAGTGGTCTTCTATGTTCTATAGGATTTGGCCCTCACTCCTCTATTCAGCTTCTGGCCACACCTTTCCTTGTTTACTAGCCTATAGGCACCAGACAATTGAACTATTTATGGGTCTGCTGCTAAGTAGCTTCAGTCGTGTCCGACTGACCCCATAGATGGCAGCCCACCAGGCTCCCCCGTCCCTGGGATTCTCCAGGCAAGAACACTGGAGTGGGTTGCCATTTCCTTCTCCAATGCATGAAAGTGAAAAGTGAAAGTGAAGTCGCTCAGTTGTGTCCGACTCCTAGTGTCACCATGGACTGCAGCCTACCAGGCTCCTCCAGCCATGGGATTTTCCAGGCAAGAGTACTGGAGTGGGGTGCCATTGCCTTCTCCGTTTATGGGTCTAGAAAATACTATACCTTTTTATTCTTTTACTTATGGTTGAAATGCTCTCCCTTGCTAATTCTTATCCTTCCCTGAATGCTTCTCTGTCTAAAGTAGACCTTTTTCAAAATCCTCTCCCTTTTTGTCCCCTTACTGATACTCATAAACTTTACACAGCTTGCAACAATTTAATACAAGTGGTTTATTTACCTGTTCTTGGGTCACCTCCTAGAATATAAGATCCATGAAGGCAGGCACCCTCTGAGACAGTTTTGTTCACCAGGTTGCTCTGGGGATTCACTGTCATGTCTCAAACATAGTAGGCTTTTGGTTAGTTGGGTAGACTCTAGCGATTCAAATGAACTTAAAAATTAAAAGGACAGTGGTCTAATTGTAAAGAAATGCACTTTTATGACTTTCAGGACATAGAACGTGTTCCTGACAAGGCCTAATTTATTGAACGGATAAGACTCATTTGTAGCTGGCAGCATCTATTTGTACCCATCTGCATCCCAGTAATTAATGCCAAGTTCTTAGAAGCAGTCTGTTCCCTTAAGGAGGCAGAATCTGTGTTTAAATTTGATAGAAGTGGCCTGGGTAATAGAGAACTTGACTATAGTGTCTTGAATTGTTCTCTGGTTTTTCCACATTTGAGAGTCTTTTCAAACCAAATGTAAGTCACTTAACAAGGAGGATTCCGCCTTATGTTTCCTCTCTTTATTAAAATCCGAAGAACTGCAAACTTTTCTTTCAGTTAATTCTAAACACAGAAGACATCCTTCATGCATGAGATAAGAGGTGTGTGTGTGTCTGTGTGTGTGATTGTTTTTAGCCGGCAGTGAATAGTGTGTTAGAATCGCATATCACCTTTTAATTCAGATGAAGAGGATATTACTGCCATGCTTCCCTCTTATTGTCTGTTGCTATTCAGAATATAATTGAAAAGAAAATATGAATTAATTCCATATAAATAGGCAAACATAAGAACTCCACAAAGGGAGGAGACAAGGCCTGTCCTGTTCATTGTTGATTTACCAGTTAACACAAAGCACCATGTCTGCCACAATATAAATGCTCAATACGGCCTGAATTAAAACAATTTCTGTAGGTTCGGGTTATTTCCATAGACTATTTCTTCTTTATCTTCTTCCTGGTCCATATTTCATAGGGCTGATGGCAGTTATCTGCCAGCAAACACTGGCTGATTTTCCTTTACAGCTTAGACTGCCCCCCAGTTCCTCCAGCTAAGCTCTTTTTGGAAAATAATACCTTCCCAGCAGTTTCAGTGGCCATGTAGTTTATCTGTGGGCAGTTTTTAAAAACAGCCAAAACAAACAAGAGCTCTGAGACCCCAAAATACTGTGCAGCTCGTAGGGGCTTTCACAGCTCTGAGCCCTGCAGGGTCCTTGGGGAAGGAAACTTGGCCATCTCAGTTCCCTCTGGCACTTCCAGAGTTAATGCCTCAAGCATTTATCCCTGTACCTTTTCTGTTCTCAGATAACTCAGAAATGGTTGGATTAAGAATGTCAAACGTGGCCTTTAGGTAATCCTCAGTGCAGAAGGCCGCAGAGTTAAATTTGAAGGGAAAAATGGTTAAAAGATAAAGAAGTTCTGAAGCAGCAGGAGGGGCCGACACTTCTTATTTTAGGGAACATGGAAATATTTTCAGAACCATTTTCATCAATCAGGTGCCTGGGTATTTTCTGCGTATTTACCACATCCTGCCCGGTGTGGGCTGAAAGTAATAATGAAAGCGTTAGCCACTTAGACTGGTCTGACTCTTTACGACCCCGTGGACTGTGGCCCACCAGGCCCCTCTGTCCAAGGAATTCTCCAGGCAAAAATCCTGAAGTGGTAGCCATTCCCTTCTCCAGGAGATCTTCCCAACCCAGGGGTTGAACCCAGGTCTCCTGCACTGCAGGTGAATTCTTTACCATCTGAGCCACCAGGTGTGGGCAGCAGGAAGGCAAATACAAAGGGAAATCTGGAAGACCCTTCCACGTTTGGAATCTCACAGCTGGGGGCCTCTCTGTGTTTTCAGCTCCTAGTCTTTGCTTGACCCATCTGGGCTCAGATCCTGTTCCTGCCACTTGCAGGCTGTGAGAAACTGGATAAATTACTTATCCTCTTGAAATCTGTTTCTCAACTGTCAAGTGGAGGTGTTAACAGTGTCTGTCTTACAGAGCAGTTGTTATGAGTTTGCCCATAACAATACTTCCCACGGGCATGGTACACGGTCACTGCTGCCTGAACATCATCCCTCTCCTTTTCATCATCATCTTCATCTTCATCCTTAAAAACTCTCCTCCCTTTTTTCCCTCCTCTCAGCATCACTGGGTGGCAGATCAGGACCCACCATTCTCCCATGACAATAATGTGAGGGCCCACCCCCAACTGCTCTTCCCTCCCCGCACTGATGTGAGTTCCCACCAGCTATTGCCTGAATTAGACACTAGCTCAGAAGCTGGCCAATGGCCTCCAGAACATCTCCACTCCAGATTCCTCCTACTCACCCCTTTCTTTTCCAAACTGACTCTGGTCACTCTGCTAACTGAATCCTTAGCGCTGTGGCCACTTTGGGTGGCTCACTGCCCCCACACGTAGCTTCTACCCATCACTAGCTCCTTGAGTAGCCCTTTTAAACTTCCTAGTTTGGCCCCTGTCCCATTTCTGTTTCATCTATGTAAATTCAGCTTAATGCCACTTTCTCCATGAAGCTTTCCCTGACTTTTAGCTCCCATATCTAATCCTGAATTTCTCTAACATTTTATAGCCTATTTATCTCTTTCAGGAGCATGGTAAATCAGATACTACTATATTAACATATTATCTAGATGGGAGAGCAAACGAGCCTTGGCTCTATCTATGTGACTTTGGGGAAATGACTGAAAGTCCCTGGGACTCAGTAGAATACACATAAAATGGAAGTAATTGTATACACCTTGACTGGTCATATAAATGAGCAAATCTAAAAGGAGTCATGGTAACACAGTGCCAAGTTCATTGTAGGCATTTAATAAACAGCAGGTGCACGGACCTGAGTTTGTGCATGTCTGGAAACCCTTCAAGGACAGGACTTTGTATTTCTTTGCAGGCTCACGTTGCCTAGAAAAATACCCTACTTGCTATATACCCTTAGTTTATGATTAATACCTACTTATTGAATGAATGAACTATGCTTATAACCATAAATCTTTCTGTCTCAATGAATGTGTTTGCCATCCAGCTATCCTGGTATTGTCTGTGTGTGTACATATGTTTTGCAATTCCTCTAATAAACCCAGTCTCTAAAATAATTAGAACTCTCTGAAGATCTAAGAATGGGGTCCCAATACCAGATTGTCACAAAGACTGAAATTCCATCATTAGAGAGATTTTCATGTGGGTGTGAATTAAGCACTAGGCTCACCCAATAGTCTTTTTTTAAAATGCAAAAACCCCATTTCAAGGTCTATATTCATCAGCTCAGGCTGCCATACCAAAATACCACAGCTTGGGAGGCTGAAACAACACAGATGTGTTTTCTCACAGTGCTAGAGGCTGTAAAGCCCATGGTCAAGGTGTTAGTAGGGTCAGGGTCTGGTGAGAGTTCTCTTCGTGGGCTGCAGATGGCCACCTTCTTGCCATGTCCTCACATGGCCTTTTCTTAGTGCATGCCCACAGAAGAGGCCAATCTCTCTCTTCCTTCTTCTTGTATGGCCACCAAGCCTATCTAATCAGGACTCTTAATTACCTCCTAAATTACAATCACAGTTGGGAATAAAAGCTTCAATATATGAATTTGCAGTGGACCCTCTTTGGTCCATAGAAAAAATCGTTCCTATCTTAACATAAATTCCTTGTTCTTCTTCCTTGATAAAAGACAGCAGACTAAGTGGGGGATAGGATCCCATAAGTGTGGAAGTGACTGCAGACGAACTTTATCTGGGGCTTCACAGACACGTGTTCCTTGCTGCAAAAGTATTGTCCTTGTCCAAATACATTGTGCTGCTGCTGTAAATTCGTTGATGCAGCTCAGACCCTGCCCACCCTCCAACACACCAAACCTTCAGAGTAGTGAGACAGGAGGATGAGTGGTGACCTCTTACATTTCTTCTCATGACCCCACCACTGCCAATACAGCCCAGCTTTCCAGCAGCCGCTGGAGACGGAGGTCACCTCTCTATAGCTAATGGACAGTGTAATCAGTTTCAAGTAACTGTCCCCATGCACGATGGGACACTGTGAAGATCAAAGCCATAAGTTCTAACCTTTGCTCAAAACACAAAGCAGAGATCTCTGTAAGGAAAAGGACGTTCAAAAAGAAGGAGAATCAAAAGCAAGTTTCCAAAACAGTGTGAGTAAACTTTCATAAATCACTGCCAGCTAGAGGTGCTTCTTTATCATTGTTGTTCTTTGTTTTTATTTGTTTGCTCTCTAGCTGCTCTTAAACCGAATCTCCCATCTACCTTTATGTCAGTTGCTTTTTATGATAATGATTTTTTGAAGAGTTCCAAGCAGTTGCCTTGTAAAATGCCCCTTGTATTAGTTTCTTGTTGCTGTGAAACAAATTACCGTGCATTTAGCAGCTTCAAGTAACACCCTTCCTGCACTTCCCGGCTTCCATGGGACAGGAGTCTGAACTTGGTTACTTGGTTTACTGCTGAGGCTGAAATCAAGCTGTTGGCCAGTGCTGAGATCTCCTCTGACGCTCAGGGTTCTCTTCCAAACTCAGTGGTTGTTAAAAGAATTCAGTTCCTCGCAACTGTTGGTCTGAGGCTCTTAGGTCCTGCTACTTGTACCCTCTACCACAAAGCAGTTTCCTTCTTTGAGGTTAAAAAGAAAATGTCTACAGCTGCCTCTCTCCCCAGAGAAAGGGCTAAGCCCATATTTCAGCCTTTCCTACTGAGCCATGTTCACCCAAGTAATTGTCCACAAGTCAACTGATTAGGACTTTTAATTACATCAGCAAAATGATTTCCCTGTTTCATATAGTTATCCCTGTTCTTCAGTATTCACAAGGGATTAGTTCTAGGACCCCTTAAATTCACAAATGTTCATGTCCCTTATACAGGGACTTACACAGAATTGTCTAGTACAGTCCTGCTCAAATGCTCAGTTGTGTCTGACTCGTTGTGACCTCATGGACTGTAGCCTGCCAGGCTCCTCTGTCTCTGGGATTTTCCAGGCAAGAATACTGCCATGGGTTGCCATTTCCTCCTCCAAAGGAACTTCCCAAACCAGGGATTGAACCTGCATCTCCTGTGTTTTCTGCATTGTCAGGTCGATCCTTTGCCACGGTGGCATCTGGGAAGCCTGTCTAGTACAGTCAGCTCTGACTCCACAGTTTCTACATCTGAAATGCGTGGCTACCGAGGGCCTATTGTATGTAAACAATCAGGGGAGAGACGACCTATCATCCACAGGCCCTGCCCTCCACTGCAGGTGATTACACAGGGACGGCACAGCAGGCAGGGCTGGGGCCCACCTTAGGAATCTGTCTATCACGTCCTTCATTATTTTTTATCTTATTGGAGGATAATCACTTCATCATGGTATGTTAGATTCTGCTGTGCAATGAAGTGGATCAGCTATATGTATACATATAGCCCCTTCTTCTTGAGCCTCCCTCCACCCCCACCCCCACCCCACCCCTCTAGGTCATCACAGATCGTGGGCTGGGCTCCTGTGCTGCACAGCAGCTCCCTCCTAGCTGTCTATTTTACACGTGGTGGTGTGTATATGTCAATGCTACTGGCCCAATTCATCCCACCCCCAGCTACAGTGTCTACATGTCTGTTCTCTACTTCTGAGTCTCTATTCTGGCTCTGCAAATAATTTCATCTGCACCAGTGTTTCTAGACGCCACATGTATGTGTTAATATATGATATTTGTTTTACTTTGTTCTTGATTTGCCAACTTTGTCTATTTCCTCATGATTAAAGTCAGGTTACAGTTTTTTGCCTTATCATACTGTTCACAGGGCTCTCGTGGCAAGATTACTGGAGTGGCCTGCCGTTCCCTCCTCCACTGAGGATGAAATAGTATCACCGACTCAGTGGACATGAACCTGAGAAAACTCCAGGAGACAGTGAAGGACAGGGAACCCTGGCATGCTGCAGTCCACGGGGTCACAAAGAGTCAGACACAACTTACTGACTGGACAGTAACAAACCGCTTTTTGGCAAGGACCCTGATAATGTGGTTCAAGCAGGTCTTCTTGTCTCCACCATCTCTGGTTCTCCCCTGGTCTGTTCCCTCCCATGCACGTAGTCTATTCACCTACCAGAGCCCTCAGGGGACATGCCACTTCCCCTGGAGCCTAGCAGCAGAGGAAGGCTGTATGCCTAATGGCTCTAATCACATCAGGATATTAGTTGGCTTGGCACCTCCCCAGGGCGCCTGCCCTCCTTGAGGAAGAACCAGATACTGGTTGAGTGTGAGATGCTGCAGCTGGACTGATGTACTCAGATTTTGACTTTAGCTCTTACTAGCAGGGACAGGGGAGCCTGGTGGGCTGCCGTCTATGGGATCGCACAGAGTCAGACATGACTGAAGCGACTTAGCAGCAGCAGCAGCAAGTGCCTAAACTCTTCATTTTCCATTAAAAAAAATATGGGTGTTCACCTCCTCTGTAGAGCCCACCCCTAACATTTTTAGGGCCCAGAGGAAAAGTACAAATGGCAGCTTCTAAACCATGTGGCAGAATACACTAAAACAAAAACTAAGTTAACAAAATTTTAAATAAAGCATGTCTGATCCTCCTGCCTTGACAAATGCACATTTATAATGACCCGGAAGCACAAGGCCTGAGTTCAGAATTCTCTGACTCCCAGGAGGTCCTTGCTGAAATAAGAGGCTGTAGGCGAGTCTGTGTCCCAGGCTTCTGCTCATGGCGCGCCCTCCTCCCTCTCCCTTCCTACCCCTGGCTCCATCCACACTGCAGGTCAAATGGAAGTAAGTTTGCTGATGGCCCAGCCCACACGAAACACTCCCTGTGTCCATCAGGCACACAGAGGCCAATCCTGGATTGGTGGCCAGGATGATACTGTAGACAGCCTGACAGCAGGGCCAGATCCAGGTACAAGTGCTCAGAACCTCAGTTTAACTCAGGGACTTTAGGGAATAAAAGGTCCCAGGTGCCTGGTAAGTACGTCTTCTTGTCCTCAAAGAGCAGCTTCTTACCCTCAGGGTAGGGACGCACCTGGAGGGGAGCCCAAATATACCCACTGAAGCAGGGAGTCCAGGCATAGGCTTCTCTCATCTGCATCTCAGGGTGAAGCTGACCTGTCTCATAGAACTGGATGAGGATCAGATGAGGAAATGTATGCTGATTGCTTAGACCAGGGTCTGGAACAAAACGAGCCTCAACATAGGTTAACCCATTACATTCTGAAGCCCTATAGATTGAGAGAGGGAGAAATTCACAGCATCTGACACTGGATTCTTTTGTACTCTTGTGTTTTCTAGCATCTACTCAAACCTAAAGGCACACAGAGAGGGAAAGCTGCAGACAGGTTATATTCTCAAACGGATTTCTGCGGCCAGGGGTGACACCGTGTTCTAAGCCATGTGAGTCAAATTAAAATCCTCATATAGTCCTCTGCCTCAAACAGAGCCTGTCTGACCAAGCACTGGTCACAGACACAGACAAAATGCACATCTCACCATCCAAAAACCCGATTCCTTCTTCATTTGGCCTGTATTCATTTTCTGTCTCTCTGAATCTTCGTTCTGTTTATGAGTTATCAATTACAGAATAAATCATGAAAACATGGTAATCTGGAGGATCTTGTCTTCGAAAAGCTTCATCCTGCCTTCCCAGTTTGCAGAGAGCTGTGTTGAGAAGGCAAATGCATGCTCGACTGGCAGACTTTGTCTTCCTTAGAATTTAGGTGTGATCTATATTCAGATGACAGTTTAATGAGCCTTTTCCTATTTCCAGAAACCTTATCACATCATTAAAGCATAGAAATGAATAATACATCTAGCAGTTGAATTAAGCTTAACTTGAGACCTGATGCATCTTCAAAGAGGAAAAAAAATAGAGCAGAGGCGAAATCGAGGGATGCTGTGCCCAGGAGAAGGGGTTAAATGAGGGGGTCAGGGAAGGACATTTTTATTCTCAAGAACCAACACAGGCAGGCAAATGTCACCGGCATTTTTCAAAGTCTTAACATGACACTCCTATTTCTCTGGGCATGGACTGGAAGGGGCTTTTTGCAATGCAGTCTGTTGTCCAGAGTCATGGCTGAGGACGAAGTGTCCACCTGCCATGATGTCACTGTGAGCAAGATGTAAGCTGCCTGCATTAGTGTCCACACCATGCCCAACTTCTTTCTCAGAGGTGAGGGAGCTCACAGTGATTCAAACCCTAAGCTCTGGCGTCAGAACTCCTCCCCTGTTTCTAGCAGTGTGTCCTTGCATGGAAAAGCTTGACTTCTTTCAGCTCCAGTTGTTTTCATCTGCAAAATGACAATAATAAGTGCACCAACTTTGATGGGTTGTAGAGAAAGTTCAGTGAGGCAGCCTAGATCCAGTCCAATGGTTAGCCCAGGACTCGGTACACCAGAAGAGCACAATATTTACCTTTGGGCTATTATTTTTCATTCCTTGGTGTCTTTGCATATGCTATTTGCTCTCCTGGGAATGACCTTCTACCTTCCTGACCATCAATCAAGTCCACTCTCCAGCCTCAATTCCCTAGCTCTTTCTCCTGCTGAGAACTCCTACTCATCTGTCAAAACCCAGTTGAAATGTTCCCCACCATCATTCTCCCTGCCAGCCCTATAGTCAGATCAAGTGGTTCCTTCTCCAGACTGTCCTAATTCCCTTGACGAGCTTGTGATCAAAATAACACTGTGCTGAGATTTTGTTTTATAATGCATTCTCAAAGGCCGGTTGAATGAGTCTAGACTCACTTTCCTCTGCACCCTGATGTGTAGAAATACAGAGGTGAGGGCACATTTCCAGGTGGTCTCAGGGCTCTCTGTCCAATGCTGAGAGATGCACACGTTGGTGATGAGATGTTTGCAATGTCCCAGGGCAAAACCCTTTGACCAATTCAGCAGGATAACGTACATGCTAATCTAAACACACCCCATCCCAAGTGCAGGTGTGAAAATGGTAAGCTGAGTTCACCCCAGTACCACTGCCCTGGACACGGCATCCTAGAGATTTTGGAAATAAGGAAGTCGTCACTGACAAACTCCCTTTCTCCCACACAACACATTCAGGATCTGCCAGGGTCTGTAGGCACCATTTATGGTTCATCCCTCTACCCCGTCTATATCCCTCTCATCCCTGGAAAACTGTTTGGCAGTTCTCCAAAAGCTGATCATCACATACCCTATGACCTAGCAATTTCTCTCCTGAATACACACCCAATATAAATCCATGCATAAGTTCACCTTAAAAAAATGTACAAAGATGTCAGAGCAGCGGTATTTGGAATAGCACCCAAGAAAACTGCCTAAGTAGCTGTAATGGTATAATGGATAAACTATGCTATGTTCACACAGGGAAATACTATACACCCATGATAATGCGTTTTCTAGAGCTATAGGCGATAATGTGACTGAATCTCACAAATATAAATTTGAGGAAAAAAAAGCCAAGTACAAATAGTACAAATTTTATGATTCCTTTTATGTGAAATAAAAAACAACAAAAAGGCAAAGCTATTAAAAACCAGGACAGCGCTGATAGTGTTGTCCTTGGGGAAGGTGTGGCTAGAGACCTCTAGGGAGTTAAACTGCATCCCAGAAAGGAATGCCCACGTCCTTACCCCAACACTTGTGAATGTGAGCTTATTTGGAAATGGGGTCTCTGGAGATTTAACTAAGGATCACAAGATGTGATCGTTCTGGATTGTGTGCGTTTGTATTAGTCACTTCAGTTGTGTCCAATTCTTTGTGACCCCATGGACTGCAGTCCACCAGGCTCCTCTGTCTATGGGATTCTCCAGGCAAGAACACTGGAGTGGGTTGCCATTTACTCTCCCAGGGGATGCTTCCCAACACAAGATCACACTGTGTTTGATCTTCCCAAACACAGGGATCAAACCAGCACCCACTGTGTCTCCTGCTTTGGCAAGCAGTTTCTTTACCACTAGCACGACCTGGGAAGCCCCATCCTGGATTAGGGTGGTCCTAAATCCAATGGATGGTGTCCTTAGAAAGGAGAGGGGGATTCGAGACACACAAAAGGAAAGGCCACGTCAAGGTGGAGACAGAGGTGGGAATGAGGCCTCTACACAACAAGCAACACCAGGGATAGCTGACCTGCACCAGAGGCAGGAGAGGCACGGACTGGATTCTGCCTCAGAGCCTCAGAAGACACCAACCGTGCTGACACCTTGATTTCAGACTTCTGGCCTCCAGAACTGTGGGGAAATAAATTTCTGTTGTTTCAAGCCAGCCATGTTTTGGAAATTTATAACAGCCGTCCTAGGAAACTAATATAGGGTGTTGAAGAGGTTTCTGGGATGCAGGTATGGTTGTGTTTCTTGTTCTATGGTCAGTTTCTAAAGATTCATTTACTGTACTCCTTGCTACATATGCACCATGCAATATGTATACTGTACTTCAAAAAAGTTAAAAGTATCCATAGCTTCTCTTTATGACACTTTGAAAGAAGCCTTCTTATCACATGCTATGTTATGCTATTCATTGGAAGAACTGATGCTGAAGCTGAAGCTCCAATATTTTGGCCACCTGATGTGAAGAACTGACTCATCAGAAACGATCCTGATGTTGGGAAAGATAGAAGGCAGGAGGAAAAGGGGACATCAGAGGATGAGAAGGTTGAATGGCATCACCAATTCAATGGACATGAGCTTGAGCAAGCTCTGGGAGCTGGTGATGGACAGGGAAGCCCGGCATGTTGCAGTCTGTGGAGTTGCAAAGAGTCAGACACAACTGAGTGACTGAACTGAACTGATGCTATGCTAAGTCGCTTCCGTTGTATCTGACTCTGCAACCCCGAGGACTGTAGCCCGCCATGCTCCTCTGTCCATGGGATTCTCCAGGCAAGAATACTGAAGAATGTCATTTACTCATCCAGGGGATCTTTCCAACCCACGGATCGAACCAGCATCCCCTGCGTCTCCTGCATTGGCAAGCAGGTTCTTTGTCACTACCGCCACCTAGGAAGCCCCACCTCAGCAGCAAAAACAAGGTAAGTGTTTGTCTCATAACAGATCATCCCAAATTACCATGACAACTAAAGCCTATATCACCTTGGAGGTTAACTATGTCTCTACTCACATCCTCTTATGAACCAGATCAAATGATAACTCCTATGTGAAGCTTTTCCAGAAGTTCTAGGCAGACAATAGAAGTGTCTTTCTCCAGTAGTATTACTTATATTTTGGCTACTCACTTGCACATTCATTTCCAGCACTAGGTGTGAACACCCAGATTGCAGAAATATCATCTTTCCAGAGCGTAGTTTAATGATTGGAGGCACATGTTTATATCAGACTTGATGTCAGACAGATTTGGATTTTTGTTCCATCTCTAGTGACCTCAGGCAACTTAATCCCACTTGGCTTCAGTTTCCTCATCTGCAAAATTAGGGGCGTGCTACTACTGATCTTATATTATCATAAAGATTAAAAATTACAACATACATAAAGTTCTTAAAACAATCCAAGGCATATATGAGATGTTCATTAAATATTTCCTGTAGGGCTTCCTTGGTGGCTTCATTTCAAAGAATCCACCTAACGCAGGGTTTGCTCCCTGGTCCGGGAAGATCCCACATGCTGTGGAGCAAGTAAGCTCATGCCCTACAGCTACTGAGCCTGAGGTCTAGAGCCCACGAACCACAACTCCTGTGCCCATGCACCCTACAGCCTGTGTTCTGCAACAGGAGAAGCCTCCACGATGAGAAACTGGTTCACTGCAACTAGAGATTAGGTCACATAGCAACAAGGACTCAGCACAACAAAAAATTAATTAAGTAAAAAACATTCCCTGTAAACTCAAACCAGGGCTTAGTTACAACCTAGAGGGGTGGGATGGCGAGTGAGGTGGGAGGGATGTTCAAGTGGAAGGGGACATGGGTAAACCTATGGCTGATTCATGTTGATGTTTGGTAGAAACCAATGCAATACTGTAAAGCAACTATTTCAATTAAAAGTAAATTTTAAAAAAATTCCCTGTAGAGTTAATATTATTGCATACCTACTACAGGTCAGGCTCTGATCTAGGGTTCTAGGATCAGTTGTCAACAAGTCAGAATCCTGACCTTTACTGAGCTAGGCTGCTACTGTTACTGTTATTAGCTGCTATTTGTATGCCTACTAGTTTCCTCAGTGCTTAACACGTAGCAGGCTCATGATAAACGCTGCTAAACAATTGGTATTCATCCTCTGACCCCAAAATTTCACACTTCTTCCTAACTTCTCACCCTCTCAGGCTTATCCCTTAGTATCTTTTTCTCCCCTGATTCTCATTTTCATTTTTTCATGAGTCATTCCTTTTAAAAAGTTAGCTTTGGGGGTGAGCGTTTGAGCCTAATCACTTTAGCATTGCATACATAATAATCCATGTTAACAGATGCCCTATTTATGGGGAAATGTAAAGCCATGATGTGGGGAAATTATTCATCTCATGTTTTTGTTGAAGAAGCAAAACACACAGTAAATTAAGTCTGCTCTTCTTGAAATTCTGCATTTTCAAAAAGTTGTGAGAGGAACTGGGGAGCACACTTGGTAAAACGTGGCATTAATTACTTAGTCACTCTGAATAGGTTTCAATTGCATTCCATGGAAAAATGTAAGGGCCCTCCAGTGGCCAAATCATCCCACTCAAGTCCCGAGGGTTGTTTGCTCCAGACAGCATTTCCAACCGAACAAAACGCCTGCTTCATCTTCTGTAGGAAAGAAAGAGAGCGAGACCCTCTTTATTTTCTAATAAGACCTATTAAAGTCCTATTTTCCTGTTTTAAAGAGGACTCTTGTCTGATTCCAAACACTCATACAAGTTTGAAGCAAATTGTTTTATCCCTTAAAGCAGAGGTAATACCTTCTTTCTAATAGTCAAGCACTGCAATCAATTACCACTTTTTACTGAGCATCTAGTGTAAATTCAGCGCTCTGCCGGACTTTGCAGAAGGAAGTAGCTCTGGAGGGAGAGAGAGAGAGATGAACAGAACACACAGCTTCTGTCCTCAAGGGTCTTCTGGATTGCGGAGGAGACAAGACTAACTCCTTCGGACAATAGAGGGATCATGGATAGTGATAAAGTTGATCTATCTTGTCCAAAACCATGTTTGGCATGCTCCCTGGGGCAGGGGAAAGAAAGTGCCTCAGCAAAAGACATAAAAATGTGTTTGCAATTTACTGGTGGCACCCCACTCCAGTACTCTTTTGCCTGGAGAATCCCATGGACGGAGGACCCTCGTGGGCTGCAGTCCATGGGGTCGTTGAGAGTCAGACACGACTGAGCGTCTTCACTTTCACTTTTCATTTTCATGCATTGGAGGAGGAAATGGCAACCCACTCCAGTGTTCTTGCCTGGAGAATCCCTGGGATGGGGGAGCCTGGTGGGCTGCCGTCTATGGGGTCACACAGAGTCGGACACGACTGACACGACTTAGCAGCAGCAGCAGCAGGACTAGTCTCGGTACTGGAGGGGCTAGAATTAATACAGACATGGCCTCTTGCTTTCCTGTTCCTTACAGTCTACTGCCAGAGAATAACAGTGAATAAACACTTTTTGATACCATGTATAAGTGCTAGTCACTCAGTCAGGCCCTACTTTTTTCAACCCCATGGACTGTAGCTCACCAGGCTCCTCTGTCCATGGGATTTCCCCGGGCAAGAACACTGAGGTGGGTTGCCATTCCTTCTCCAGGGGAATCTTCCTGACTCCGGTAAAAATTAATAAAACAGTTGTAAAGAGGCCTGACAAGCTATTCAATATCCTATGATAAACCATAATGGAAAAGAATGTATTAGATGTATAACTGAATGTATACAGATATATAACGCTTCAACATACAGCAGAAATTAACATAACACTGCATATCAATCTTTGTGCAATAAAATAAATTTTTTTAAAAAAAGAGAGACCTGACAATGTATAGGAGTTATCAGGGCACAGGGAGGACACATCTGACTAAAACTGAGGAGGGGATGGTGGTCAGAGAAGCTTCTAGAGGAAGTGACAGTTAGCCCAGTGGCTGAAATGAAGACGGTGAGTAACCAAGTCATGAGGTTGGGTTTAGAATGCCAGGAAGAGAGAAGAGAGGATGCAAAGAACTGGCAGGGCTGGGGGTGAGAAGCTGTAAGGTTGAAAGGTGTCTGTGTGGCTGGAGCTGAGGGAGGGGGCTTCGTAAGGGAAGGAGTGAGAGCCACGTTACGCTAACGGGAGCCAAGGCAGAACTGTGCCACCATTAGATCTCAATCTAGGCTCCGCAGGCTCTCATTCATCCATTATCTGCTGCGCAAGCACCCCTCTGTCTAATCACAACTCACTTCTGCTTCCGGTTCCCAGATGAACACCCATCTTTATTCTTGACTGGACTTCCTTCCACATCCACTCCATCTTCAGGTCAGCTCCTTGGTGCCAAACTGTTTCTGGTCCCTGGTCTCTCCTCTCACATCCTGTCGAGAAAATGCCATCCTTTCACGTGCCTACAGTCCACACCCTGGCTGAGCCCCTCGGCTGGGCCCTGTTCCCCAAAGGAGTCATGAGACACGCCTGGGGGAGGCAGGAAGACGCTGGAACACCAGGAAAGCCACCTTATCTCCTCCTCGGGTATCTGAGGGGCCTCTTGCTACTTCCAGGCTTCCTCAGTGGCTCACTGGTAAAGAATTCGCCTGACAATGCGAGTGATGCAGACTTGAGTCCTGGTGGTGAAGATCCCCTGGAGAAGGAAATGGCAACCCACTCCAGCATTCTTGCCTTGAGAATTCTATGGACAGAGGAACCGAACGAGCTACAGTCCGTGGGGTCGCAAAAGAGTCAGACACAACCTAGCAATGAAACAACAGCAACGATTTCTGCTTTCACTCTCACCTGTAAGAACTGTCAAACAAGGAGGTGGGAGGGGTGATCCAACACCCAAGTCAGAGCAGGAGAAAACCAGGGGCAGTGTGAATGTACAATTTGTCCCTGACATGAACAGACAATCTGCCCTGAGCCTGGGACTCGGCTGTGAAATGATGTTTTATCTAATGCTACTGTGCATGAGCCCCTCAAGATGAATCCATCCTTAAGGACAACAAGAGGGGGTGACGCCCTCTTCTGGATCTGACCCGGGACCCCAGCAGCCCTCATCCGGTGGCTGTTTAGCCTTCCCACACTTCACTGCCATCCAGAAGGTAACCCCTGGCCTTCAGTACGGGAGAAGAATGATTCGCCAAGGGAAGTAAACACACATTCTTTTTTCATCACAGAAAACACTTGGCATGGGTGATAAGGAAGGTCAGACCTCTCAGCTATGTTAGCCTGAAGGGTCAGGATGACAAGCTCATGGTTTACACTTGTGCAGAAAGTAATCTGGGCCCAGCAGCTTTTTGCACAGTAGAGGGCAAAGCCACAATTTCCATCAGCCAGGACTGCCCGTTACCTGCTGCTGGATGACCTGCGTAGGTGGCCACAGGTCCCAGTGAACTGAACTCCCAAGAGGACATGAATGCAAATTTTAAAGCTGAGGGGGAATCTTGAAATCATTAACAGCATCCCCAAAATGTGTGCATATTCACACCAGTATTGCAAGAGCTCAATGCCAAATCTAGCTATTGTTAAACTTTCTGCACTTGCAGCTTTTATTTCTTTCAGGACACATTTTCTTAAACACCCGCACTGGTTTAATCTATGATAATAAGGTGGAGAAGGGTAGAGGGTATATAGATTCCAATTCGAACAAATCTAGGTTTTTTTTTTTGCCTGTCTGAAGATTCTGAGAAACAGGGTGCAAATTCCGTCATCTTCCTCTCAGGCCCATCTGCTCCCCTCTTACTCTCTTCTTCTCCTTCTTTATTATTATTATTATGGTAAAATACTTATGGTCTCCCTCTTAACACATTTTTAAGAACATATTTCATTGTTAACTCCAGGCACAATGTTGCATGGTAAGTCTCTAAAATGTATTCATCTCCCAGGACTAAAACTTTCTACTCGTTCAACAGCACCTCCATCTCTTCCCACCGACCCCCAGCAACCACCACTCTACTCTGTTTCTTGAAAGTGGAGGAATTCCTACAATGCAATAGCAAAAATGCAAATAACTCAATTTAAAAGGAGGCCAAGAAATTGAACGGATATTTCTCCAAAGACAATATAAAAATGGTCAACAGGCATATAAAAAGATGCTCGACATCACAAATTACTCCCACCCCCTTGCATGCATGCTCAGTCGTGTCTAACTGTTTGCGACCCCATGGACTGTAGCCTCCCAGGCTCGTCTGCACATGGGATTTCCCAGGAAGACTACTGGAGTGGGTTCCATTCCCTTGTCCAGGGGATCTTCCTGACCCAGAGATCAAACCTGCGTCTCTTGTGTCTCCTACATTTGAAGATGGATTCTTTACCACTGAGCAACCAGGGAAGCCCTTCACTAATTACTAGAGAGATGCAAATCTTCCCCCTTAGTGTCTGAGTTTCTTTGGGCCTAAGGAGGAGGAAGCGAGATGTACTAGGGTACTTCCAGGCCCAAGGATGCTAACACAGCCTGTGTCTCTCTGTGTGTGCATGTGTATAGAAGAGGGTCAGGGGAAAGAAAGTGGGACATTGGGGTGGGGTGCGGTGGGGTGGGTGGGCAGGAAGTCCCAGAGTTTGTATTGCATGGGGCTGAAAGTAAATGCTGTTCAGTCTGCTAGTCCAAGGTTTACATCGGGCACCTGACACTGAACATCCTGGAAACGTCAGCCAAGTCGGAGGTCTATCAGTCTCAGCTTCTCCTCCTGTAGAAGGAGGGTTACTAACAACGCCTCCCCCAACAGTCACTGTGTGGGCTCACAAACATGGCAGAGGGCTCAGAGAGATCAGATGGCAGCAGAGCCCATGATAAAGGGCAATAATATAAAAGTCAGACTCAGTGTGTGGGGGGCGGGGTAGTGGGTGGGTAGCAGAATAGGAAACCGGGACTGGGGCACCACGGTGAGTGAACGTCCCATAGAAAGCATTTCAACTGAATTTGAAACAAGCCGATACCTGGCAAGTGTATACCTGGCAGTCAAATGCGACCCACATAGACTCCATAGGAAAATACCTGGCCCTGAAAATGAGACTGTGGTTGTTTTCTTACTGTCATTTCCTCCAGGGGAAACCCAGCTAGGACAGTCCAGATCACACCAAACATACCCGGTCCACACCTGAGCCTGTGTGCCCTCTATTCCTAGTAGATCCAGAGACCCTCACTCACCAAGACAGGACAGATTGCTGATTCTTGGCTAGAAACAATCTCTGTTTTGAGGTACTTCCCCAGCTTCCTTCCACCGCAGTCCCTTTCTGTTTCCCTCTTCCCCCTCACTTCTGCAGCCACCCTGATCCCGGCACTGACAGCACAGATGGCAGGTAGCCCCTCTGAGGATGCACCTCAGTGGCTGTGAGCCAAGCTTGTCTGCCCCGCTCCCTTTGGCATCCTCTCCTCCTGGTTCCTGCGGGTGGGAGCCTGACCACAGCGTGATCAGGCTTCCAGGAGAGAAGCCCGCCCCATTCCACTTGGTCAGAAGCTTCACTGGAGTCTCCTAACAGCAGAGTGCTGACCTGTGAACCAGATAAGAAGCAAACTAGGGGGAAAATTCACTTTCCTCCATGGGAGAGCCTTTCATCCTAGAGGTTAGAAACTGCAGCCTTTGACTCATGCTGACCGTCTCTGAGTGAGAACTACTGGCTCCGTCCAACTCAGACTTATCTTTCAATGTTAGGTCTGGAACACAAAACAGAGAAAAAGGGAGGATTCTTGGGTTTTGCCTTTGACATGAATCAGAGCATTACGGTGCATGGTTGGGGAGAGATCTAAGTGTAATGTGACCGATCATTCCGTGTTATTATTCCTGGAAGCCCTGAGGGCTAAGACAGGACCAGACAGAACGGATCCTATTTTATATAGACATTCTAGTTTCACACCCCTCCATGCGGACATCAAGCAAGTCATCTCCCAGGTGAGATTAGGAAAGAGAGTAACACCAGTCTTCTTCTGTCCTGGAGACTTCCTCCAGACGACCACAGAAACTCACTCTTGCCACCTCCCTCCCACTGGCCAGGCTGCATGCGTTTCTCTGACCATCCCCATCGATCCTCAGGCAGTGGTAGAGCTGGGACTCTGAGCTGTGGGCCTCCTAGAGTCCTCCTGTGGAGGGTGCACAAAATACACATGCCTCTGATTCCCCACAGAGATTCGCATTCAGTGGTTGGGGATGCATTCTTTTAAATGTCCTCTGGTGGTTGCACAAAAGGTCCTGGCTCAGAATCCCTGCTTTAGAGAGCAGAGGAGGCCCATGAGTGAGCCCTGGGGCCACTCACCTTCTAGCCGCCAGGAGGCAGGGCCCATGTCTTCTAAACACTGTGGTCATTAGAGTCTAGCGCACACGGTACACATCAAGGGATTGTCTGCATCAAAAGTGAAAGTCACTCAGTCTGACTCTTTGCAACTCCATGGACTTCTCCAGGCCAGAATACTGGAATGGGTAGCCTTTGCCTTCTCCAGGGGATCTTCCCAACCCAGGAATCAAACTGGGGTCTCTGGCATTGCAGGTGGATTCTTTACCAACTGTGCTATCGGGGAAGCACGCACAATCCAAATAACCAAATATGCCAATCAAGTCTCCGTTTCTTGCAAAAATCACAAGCCCAGGGAGACAGGAATCAAGAGCACCAGGCTGAGATATCTGAGTCCCACCTGATCAGATGACCTTGAGCTAGGCAGACACTTGAACACTCAGTTTCTTCACCAGTAGCTTTATGAGGCTGGAGTAAATACTAAATTCCCTACAAACACCAAAACTGTGTAAATAATTGTATGCGTGCTTGCTAAATCGTTTCAGTCGTGTCTGACTCTTTGCGATCCTATGGACCATATCCTGCCAGGCTTCTCTGTCCATGGGATTCTCCAGGCAAGAATACTGGAGTGAGTTGCCATTTCCTCCTCCAGGGGATCTTCCTGACCCAGGGACTGAACCCACATCTCTTACATTTCTTGCATTGGCAGATGGGTTCTATACCATTGGCACCACCTGGGAAGTCAGAAACAAGTATATACTGGACTTCTAATGAATTCAATATATTTTTTTTTTCCTCTGGAGTCTCCATCCTTATGTTCATGGTCTGAGAGTTAAACCCAAGGTAATAAGAATCAAGAATCATAAGAATCAAATCAAACGATAAGAATTTTAACTCTGTCATCAATTCCTGTATAATTACGTCTAAGTCTCTCCTCGGCGCTCATGCATCCAGGGCATAAGGAGAAAGACGGGTGCTATCAGAGCACTCGAGCCCCTGGAATTAGGGATGGGACTGGTGACTATGAAGTTCGTGTCCTGACATCATCAACAGGGTCCCAGCCCAAAGCTGGTGACTCCACTTCAAGATGAAGGAAAACATTGCTGAAACTCCTGGCTACACAAGGGCCTTTTTCCCTTGCAGACATCTTGCAAAAGAAAAAAAAAAAAAAAAGTAAGGGGGGGAAGAGGGGAGACAATGGTTGTATTTAAAGCAAAATCATGAATCTACATAGAAGTTTCCGAAGATGTCTATCATGCATCAGCAGCTCCTTAAAATAACAGCAAACAGTTTAGATCCATTATTTAGTTTCTGTGGAAAATAAACAACAGGGTCGAGTAGAATAGGAATCGTGGGTTTAGCCCTTAGTCCTATTCATCTTCTGTGCCCATGCATTTCTAAGACAGGAAAACATTTTCCCAATTATAGCAGGAGCAGGAAGGAGGGGAGGGGGGTGGGCCAGCATGGGCTTGCTGGAGATGCCCTGCTTATGTGTCTGGGGCCTGAGGTTACAATGGATGCCCTGTTGTGGGGACAGTTGATGAGCAATCTTTAAGGTCAGGGAAACCAGTTCCTGCCCAGGCAGAGGTTGGAGAGCGTCACAAGCCCACGCTGGCTGATAGCTGCAGAGATGTTCAGAACCGGTGTGCCTTCTCCTCCAGGCTCAGTGCTTCAAGCTGGCAGAGTACCTTCCTGCCACCTGGGGTCCTGACCTGCCTATTCAGAAAGTCTGCCAAGTGGCCCCGGAGACCAGCACAAAGGTCCCACCCTACCCTGTCATATCCCCCTTGAAATCAGCTCAGATGCCTCCTGGAAAGCAAAGCGGGGAGACTGGATAAGCTCTGTGTGTCTTGTTCACTAGGGGAGCTGCTGAAGCTCCTGAGTGTGGGCTCTTGTGTCTGACCACACTTCCTCACTTAAGAAATGACTTCACAGACCCAAAATACCAGTAGCCATGGAACAAAACACAATGAGGTTCAGGCAATAAGAGCCAAATCAAGAAATGAAACAGTATAGCAGAAATGAACCCAGCACTGTAAATCAACCACACTTCAATTAAAAAAAAATGAAAACAAAAATTGAAATGAAACATCCCTACCAGGTGACCAGGATAGGGTGAGGGTTTTCTCATGGGGCCAGGTTAGGATGGGTTGAAGGTCTGGGACTGGGACCCTCAAAATGGTTCTGTTCTAATGAGGCAATGGAGGGATTAGATTGAATTTGTTTAATATCTTACTTTGGTTGTTTGTAAAGGCATCTGGAATAGGTCAGTATTAGCACTGCATGTTGGTGTTTGAGACTTTTCAGCAATCGGACACAAGGCTCCTAGAGTTCCCAAATTCATCCCATCCTTTAGATGAAAAAGGATCCACACCACTGTGTCCACAACATGAACCATGGAGAGAGAGGCAAAGCAAACCAGCTCCAATCTCTCTCATCTCACCTTTCAGACTAAATTCCTGTCTAGTAATTACTGCCTGTGATTCGGAGAGGTAATAGGTAGTTATCAGTGAGCACTTATCAGAGAGGTGAGCAGAGCAGGGCTTCCCACCATAGCCTCGGAGAATAGGCTTCATTATGCCTTTGCTGAGTTACTTCACCCTGTGCCTGTTTATAGTTATCTCCTCTCTGCAGAGCTGTTTTGAGACTTCAGGTCTGGAGTATGGATCGTTTTTCCCCTCCCCCACTGGAAGCAGGGGGAATTCACAGACCAGACTGTCCCCTCGAAGAGGTGGGATGGAGACCTCTGGCACATTCTTGGAATAAGTTGCTCGCTCGGATTTCTCCTCCCAGATGCCAACTTGTGCAGCCTGCATCCTTACTTTCTAACGTAGGAGCTGGATGACCTTAAGACATACATTGAATCACTTTTTGGCTTGATGTCCCCTTCTGTAAAACGGGATCAATAATACCTACCTCATACTGCTTTTATGAAGGTGAATCTCTAACTAGATTCAGAATCTTCAAAGCCAGAGTTTAAGGCTTATTCATTTTTGTATTCCTGGCATCTAGCAGAAGGACTGGCACATAGTGGTCGCTTAATAAATATTGGTTAAATGAATTACAACTATTGAATAAAACTCATGGAGTCCCATTATTTGCTGATCCTCTGCTGACTTCCTTGAACACAGACGATGAAGGCTGAGGTTAGAATGATACCAATTGAGAATCTAGAAAGAAGCACATGTAAAGCAAGAAGGTCATCGAGTCATGCCTTCTCTCCCCAGAAACAGGAGGGATTTTTGGTCTTCCCAGCCCCTGAAAACTCTGACCACCCCCATGCAGCTAAAAAGAATGGAGGATGTTCCCATTGACTGAAGAAGCCCGAAGACAGCAGGACAGCTGGAGCCCTGTGTGCAGAGGGGAGCTCCTCTACTTCTGACTCTGTGATGGAAAAGCCGCACGGGCACTTCCAGAGGGTACTTTGGATAGTTCTGGCCCAGTCTGTGTCCAGCTGCAGAGAGCTGTGTGGGTTCCATGAGGCTGCACTGGCATAGATGTACCAGATTTCCATTTTTCCTCTCCTCTCCGTACATACGCCGTGACAAGACAGGCAATCACCTGACTAGTTGCTCACAACTGACTAAGAACATGGCCAAAAGCCAGACCAAGAAAGAAAGGATTCTTCAAAGGCCTGGTGAAGGAAGATAACAGAGTTTCAGCCAAGTAAACAACACGGGGTGGGGGAGGGGGGACTACAGACATGACAAAGCAGGGGCTGAGTTTAAAGGGAAGAGGGTGGTCCAAACCTGTAACCTAGGAGACAGTATTCCTGCAGAGGTCTGGGTCTGACGCACCCTCTCTGTATGAACTGGGACTTAGCTCTCACCTGTAGATTGAGAGCATCACATTTCACAGTCATGGTGTAAGAAGAATCTCTAGAGATCTTAGTTTCAAATCACTCATTTTATGGGTGAAGGGACAGGGGCTGGGAGGAGCCAAGGGATTTTCAGGGGATCACGTGGCCAGTTTGCCTTAGAGCTTGGACGAGGACCCAAATCTCTCTCTTTCCGTCCGTCTCTCAAGCACTGTGCTTCTGAGTCTCAGAAGATAGCATCTCAGATCAAGACAACCCTCTGTGCCAAATAAACTTCCAGGCTTGCTCTGTTTTGAACCTGGTGACTGGAAGGAGTTATATACCAGCTCTGGAAGGCAAAGGGCTGCAAGAGACTTTGTCTCAGGTTTGTGTCTACGAATGTGTGTGTGTGACTTGACTTGATGCTGCACTGAGCGTTGAAGTCTGAGAGTCTAAGGAGAGTGTAACAATCAGATACGTCTTCCTCTTTTCATGCTAACCCCAAACTTGATGAGGTCCCTAGGGATTTTTTTTCATGGTGCTTTCATTCCCAAAGCTTCTGAGATTCGACTTCCCATCAGCTCCTGCCCCTTGATTGTCCTGGTTTCACATGCCGGCCCGCCCACCCACACTTACCAAACAGAAATAATTTTATCAAGTGGCCATGCTGCAGATTGCTTCTAAACAGCTGGGTTTGGGAAAAGCTCTGGGGATGAGTTCGGATCAGGAGTTATCTTCCCTGGCATGCTGTTTCTGGATTTACATATGCGTGGGCTGAATGTTTTAATTAGCGCTGCCAGCCAGTCTGGTCACAGCTACCCACCAAATGCTTTGCTTCTTAGGTGAGTGGTCGAGGGCTGTTCTTCAGAGGTTGAGTGCTCTGGCTGCAAGAAAAGGAAAACAACACCTGGGTGTCTGTATCTTATTTGCTCATTCATGTTCAACAACTCTTCATGGAGGATCTATTAAGTGTCAGGCATTGAGCTAGACTGTGGGGACTCGGAGAGCAATAGGACACAAATGTTGCTGATAAAGAGAACACAGATCATGGACATTAAATGAATATACTACACAAGGTGTTACAGTGGTAAAGAATCCTCCTGCCAACGCAAGAGACACAGAAATGCGAGTTTGATCCCTGGGTGGGGAAGATCTCCTGGAGTAGGAAATGGCAACCCACTCCAGTACGCCTGCCCGGAAAATTCTATGGACAGAGGAGGCTGGCAGGCTACAATTCACGAGGTCACAAAGAGTTGGACATGACTGAGCATGCACCCACACACATACAGTGAATGATGAACGAGAATGTATGATGATACTGAGAGGCACTGGGTGTCAGGGAAGACCAGAGAAGGGGCATTTTACCCAGCCTTGGGTACCTAGTGGGAGAATGAGGGAGTGGTTTCCACTGCTGAGAATCAGCGAAGGCTTCCTGGAGGAGGTGCTAAAAATCAGTCCCAAAGGATCTTCAGGGGTTAATAAGATACAAGCTGATGTTGGCAAGGCTTTCTTGGAAGAGCGAACAGCACAAACAAAGAAATAAAGATCAGCAGCAGCATAGGAGGAGGTGGATAAGCAATATAGGTGGCTTTGTTCTCTAGAAGGGGCTGGCAGCTGCAAATAGTGTTCAGGAGTGAGTGACATTGGAGAAGGGGAAGGAGAAGAGATGCAGGCAGCGAGCACATAATTGACCTTTGTCCAGCATTTCATAGGCTATTGTTCTCATATGTGTTGGCTCATCGGCCCACAGAACAGCCTCATGACATGCATAAAGGAGATGCTAGTACTTTGTGAGCCCAGCAGTGGTCCTCTAATGGTTCATCTTCCATTTCCATCCTCTTCTGTAGCTCACTGCCCATCCTATGTTAACCTCCAGGATCTTAGTCATTCTTGATCTTCCTTGAGGCTGTCTGGTTTTCTCTTTGAGTCTCCTAACAGTGAATCCACTTTAGTGCAATCCCCCGACTTCCCCTTCTCTGGTATCATTGGTCCTCCGCTCTCATCCTTCTCATCACCACAGGTACACCCACATCGTCATGTTGACCAAATCCAAACCTCCAACTCCTACCTTTCTCTGGAGACCACGAATCCCCACCTGACCAAGTGGACATCTCTGCCTGAGCAACGAGCACCTCACTGAATACATCCAGATGGGAACTCAGGACTTCCCCATAAGGCCTTCTCTTCTTTGGAAAACTAGATACCGTTCTCACTCTGCCCTTTCCCCTGAGTCCTTCTTTTACCCCCAAACCTCATCAATCTGTGAATTGTGTCTTCTAATTCAGGGCCGTTTCTTGCATCAGCTATTTTCAATCTGCCAACCCACCTACTGGTCCCACTGCAAGAACTTCCCATATGGGTGTCCTACTCCCGTACTCTCTCCTTTGGGCTATTATTTCCAGTTTCAGAAGAAAGTCCTCCTTCTTCCCACCAAAAGCTCTCCTTTAGTCTGCTCCCCTGATTAAAGTCCTCCATCACATCAGGGTAAAATCCTAACTAAGTATGGGAGACCCTTTCCTGGCCACCCCTTAGGAGGGTCTCCAGCCTTGTCATCTACATTTCACCCATCAACACAGCACTGCTGCTGTGGTGCTCATTCACCCTCCATCACCTCGACACAGCCATTTCTTCTGCTTGAAATTCTCCTCCTGCCCTAGGTGAGTCGGAGGTGCTCCTGTGTACGCTGAGTGCAGCTTTTAATGTTCCACGCTAAGTGACCTCATTCCCTAATCAGACTAAACATCTTACAGATGGGGTATTTGTCTTATTTACAATTGTTCACCCAAAACCTAGCACAGGTGCATAATAGAGACACACACACATACAAATACACACACATACACGCACATCCCAATTAACTGAATTGAACTCCTCATCTGATCAATTCAAAGTGTAAGTTACTCAGTCGTGTCCAACTCATTGCAACCCCATGGTCTATATATACAGTCCATGGAATTCTCCAGGCAAAAATATTGGAGTGCGGAGCCTTTCCCTTCTCCAGGGGATCTTCCCAACCCAGGGATTAAACCCAGGTCTCCCGCATTGCAGGCAGATTCTTTACCAGCTGAGCCACAAGGGAAGCCCAAGAATACTGGAGTGGGTAGCCTTTCCCTTCTCCTGCAGATCTCCCCTACCCAGGAATCAAACCAGGGTCTCCTGCATTGCAGGTGGATTCTTTGCCAACTGAGCTATCAGGGAAGCCTTGTATGTCTTCAAAATTGGATTCAAATGTCACCTTTTCTGCGATGCCTTCCTTGATTTTATTAGGCATCCGTAAAAGGTTTCTCAGTCTGTATTATTCCACTTGTTTCACTGAATTACCATTCCATTTTAATTCATCTGCCACTAGATTGAGTTCCTATAAGGCAGAGAACAGCCACCCAACACAGGGCTAGACCAATGACTGAGACTCAATTTCCTAGGGACTGAATGAATCATCAGTTTATAGAAAGGAGAACTGAAGTCTAGGGAAATCAAGCATCCTGTGAAAAGTCAAACGCTGGTGTATCTCAGCCTCGAACTTGGCTCTGAGGTCACAGATCTTTCCTTTAAAGCTGATGCTAGTGTCTCTGATTCTACAAGTTGCCACATCTGGGAAAACGCTCCATAAGGGAAGACTCTCCATCACCTCTTTTCTTGGGTAGCAGAACCCGCAGTGATGCCCATCCCAGTGCACGTGAGGCAGCCAGCCATCTACCAAAAGCGACACCAGCAGTGTGAGCCTTCACGGCTGTGAAGCAACTTGCTTTTCAAGTGACACTTAGGAACAAGGGAGCCCCTGCCGGAACAGGTAGGCTCAGCCACAGCCTGAGCATCTCATCCTGAATCAGACCTGCAGCTGAGTCTAGCTCTGCCATTTCCCACATGTGACCTTGAGCAAGTCATACCACACGGAGCTGTGTTTTCTCAACAATGGGAATAAAGATAACTACCCTTCCCTACTGTTGTGCAGAAAACAGCAACAGCAGTGACATACACATTGTTCATATGCCTTGTTATTTTATCTCTGTGGAGATGCTGACATAGTAGGAGCTTGATAAATGCTCGCCATGATGGCATCAAGCTATGCTTGATCTTTACAACAATCTCTTCTCCTTTCAATAATTTCTCTGAGCCCTGGATCCTCCTTAGCTCTCTTTGTTGGCCTTCTAGACCTTGATAATGCAGAAAAAGAAAAGAATTCAAATAATAATTTAGAGCCTCTCTGATACACTGCAGATCCACCATGGTTCTGTTTTGTATGACTTTTGTAATCCTCACTGTAGTCAATTTAAAAAAATGCTTTGATATCTCCAGGGGGGAAAAGACACTAAAGAGAAATCCAGGATGCATGGAAGGTGGAAGAAACTCATGAAAGAGGTGTTTCTGAGGATTCAAGGCATTCCCCCAAATGGTCCTCCCTTGGCATAAATATTCAACCAAATAGTCCAATCATCCAAAAAGTGTTAGGTCCATTTCTGAGAGTTCTCACAGGTTTGCTGCTGCTGCTGCTGCTGCTGCTGCTGCTAAGTCGCTTCAGTCGTGTCCAACTCCTAGTGACCCCATGGACTGCAGCCTACCAGGCTCCTCCATCCATGGGATTTTCCAGGCAAGAGTACTGGAGTGGGGTGCCATTGCCTTCTCCGTCTCACAGGTTTAGTCATCCCCAATTTTTATTTGCTTTATATTATAAATCAAAAGTTTCCAACCTATATGCCAAGGGCCCTTGAAGGATATAGTTATTGTAAGAAGTTTCAAATTTGAATGTGCATTAAGTGTCATCGCTCACCTAAAAAATAAAAAAATCAGTGCTTTGCAAAAACATCCACACTTATTTTCCAGAGTATTTTATATTATCATAAATAAAATGTGTATTTGTACAAGATCATTATCAAATTTTACAATAGCTGTTTGTCATTTTGCATTTCCCATAATACAAGTATTAAGAGGACTAATAATACCTTAATGTTTTATTGTGGGGAAATTTGTACGGGGTGTGTTCTGCAAAATGTTTGACATGAAAAGCAATGCCAGTGCTAGCAGAGTTTAGGAATCCCTCTCATAATTCAGAAACCCAGGGTCTGAGTGGACCTAGCAGTTGGCTTCCCGGAGCAACTCAGAAACATATGTGCATTGCAGAATGACCTTGAGAAATCTTCCAGCTCCCAAAGATGAAGCTATCTGGGTCTGTCTGCCAACCTAATCCACCACACAGCCCTGGCAAGAGATGCAGGGAGAGTTAATCTTCCTTCCTTCCATCTGGGGGGCCCGGGGGTGGGGGAGCAGGCAGCAGCAGCTGCCAGCCCAGGGCCAACAGGAGGATGGGCAGAAAAGGGCAGTGGCAGCATACCCCGCACCCCCGTCCCAGGAGCATCTCCCCTCCTTTCCTCTCGGATCCTTCTCCATCCGCCCTCATGACAAGGCACTGACAGAAAGTAAGTCTGGCGAACACGCGGCAGGGAGAACACAGCGGCGACAAGCAAGGTGACTAACCTCATCAAGCCGTCACAAATTAAATACTGTCTGTGCAGGCAAGTTCACCTCCCAGCTTGCTTTGGGAACAGGAAGCTGAGATTTTCCACGCTGTGATCAGATAAGAGGCTGCGAGCCAGCTAGTCAGCCCAGGTGAGGACAGGACCAGTGGGCTACGCTCACAGCATGACTGTGTCAGGTTGGCGACTGATCAGCAACAGTACACACCGGTCACGCAGGCAGGTCACTGCCCGCCACTTCAGTGACACAGATGTGGACCCCGGCAAACTGACTGAGGGCTCCTTTCTTCCCCACTGGACAGAGTAACCAGCCACTGGATGGGCCACTGAACCTGTGTCCTCGCAGGATGAAGGGTGCAGTTAATACCTGCTCACCTTCTGCAGGGAGCCAGAGCCCTAATTAAGTGCAGTTTGTGAAGTGCTTTGAGGTTGCCAGATGAAAGCTGAGCTAGGAGTGCAAACTATTATTGCTAATTAATTATTGTCAGCAGAACAATTTACTCTGTTTTCAGGGCTAGAAGCCCTTGTCAAAGAATGCTTTTCTTGTATATTTTCCAACCGTGTCTCCCACCCACAGTTCTGGCTAGTTGGACATCTCTCCATCCTTCTCCCCACTTTTCTCCTGTTGACCTTTCTCAGGTCCCTAACTGAAATATAAGGTATACAGCCTCCCCTTCCGACCCCAGACGTAAGCAGACTTGCAAAAAGAGAGGACACGAAATCCTTAAGAAAGTGAGTGTAGGCTAGAAAGTAAAAGGGGATCTGACACAAAATATCTGTAGTGTTGGCTGGGAAACATAGAGTCCCTTTGGGAAAAATATGCGATTAATCCAGACAGAATATAGAACTGAAATATGGGAGCCTTTCTGCTAAGATGGTTTCTGCTGGTGAATGATGTTGACCTCTGAGGGGCAATGATATGCATGATCAGGAGGGTGCATCGGAAATTCTCGGAGCAGTGAGCCTCTCAACAGGACCAGCAACCCTCCTTTTAATAAACCCTTCCCTGCACCACTTTCCCCCCACCGAAAAACCCAAGGCCTGTTCAACTTTAATTTCTATCTTCAATTAGTTAGGATAACAATCCTTTAGAATTCCTAGAATGAAATGCGCCTCTGAGATTAAAAAGAAGGAGCCCAGAGGCATTAAGAGAACAAAGCCGCGAGGATGGAACAATGCTCGTCTTCCCATCTTGGCTGCCACCTGGCGCTCACCATGCTGGCATCTGAATCAAGGGCATTGTGGATGCAAGACAAGAGAATCCCCAGTGAACTGTAGCTTTTATGAATAAATTGTACTTGCCAAAATTGGTCAGTTGTTTGTGGACATTGATTTATTTTCTCTGATTCCTTCTGATTGTTATATTTTGGATGGTGCTTACTGATGTGAAAAAGCCATCTAGTATTGCTGATAAATCTAGAGATAACGGCAGAGGTCAGAAAAGTAGAAAGGAAGGAAAAGAAGGGGTGCTTGCTGTACAATGGGAAAACTTTTTGTGTAAAGAACAACTCTCAATACCCTTTTAAATGTCATTTCACCTTATTTTGTAATTGTACAATTAGCAGGGTCATTTGATTGTTTATTTTCTTTTTTTTCCTTCTGGAGTTAAGAATAGAATAGAGTGCATAGTGAAAGAGTGTGTCTTATCTGAGGGCTCAGACACTTCTGCTGGGTTTCTTTGTTACTTCTTTGCCTTTTACTCCCTCGACTCTGCACACATGTTAGATGGGGGGTGAGAAAGAGAGAGAGAGGTGGTCAAAGACAGAGGAAGAAGGAGAGAGGGAGCTTTTGGGGTGGTGGTGATTAGCAGCCTGGAGAAAGGAACACTCTTGGAGCGCCCTGAGTATGCACAGCTAGCATACTCAAGGTCGTGTGATGGGAGCATTCAGAGCTTTCAAGGTGAGCCGACCCGTTTGACTCCCTGGGTCTCAGGGCTCTATACTCGAACCTTGTGCCAAGTTTGCATCTGGTGAGCTTTCTAAAAAAAGAGTGCTGAACTCAATTTAACTTCCAGGGGGATAGTTAGGCATGAAAGTGGAAAATGTCGGGGACTGGGGAGAGAAGGAATGGGAGGGAGTGGCAAGAGGCTGCTGACTGACTGTTTCCACCTCTGGATCGCAACTCTTGAAACATTACACCTAAAATAGGTCAACAGGGATTTGGGATAAAGTGGGATCAGCTTTAGTTAATTATCCCAAATGTGCAGAATGCCTGCTTTTAAATCCTGAGTTGGATTTAATCACAGAAGCTGAGAAGATCTTCCAACATCCAAATCCATTTGAAAATTGACCGGAGGGGCATTCTATCCAAAAAGA
Organism: Bos taurus; assembly: GCF_002263795.3. NCBI lineage: Eukaryota > Metazoa > Chordata > Mammalia > Artiodactyla > Bovidae > Bos > Bos taurus. The sequence goes on along the minus strand of NC_037356.1, from coordinate 30,634,608 downwards.
TAGCTTGTTCAGTAATAAGGTAGCAAACGCAGCAGCAGCACAGAGACAAGGACTCACGGTGGCTCGTTTGTGCGCTGGTTCCTGGTGTCATTCGGGGAGCGACACAGCAGGTGGAATTAAGGAGCAAGTGCTGGCTCTGATCACTTTCCACATCCTCCCCGTCAGGCTGGGTCTCCTGGGCAGAACAGACCTCAAATTCAATACAACAGAGACACGAGAAGAGACAAAACACAAGCAATCAATTGGTGGGGAGACTTGAATAACAGAGATGCTGAAAATGGCGGATGGAGGATACTTCAAACTTCACTTTGAGACACACTTTGTATTTAAAGTCATCTTGGCTTTTCAACAATCTTACATGAGTCTGGTGGGGGTCCATTTAAGGAAGACTGTGAGCCCTCCTGAGGTGTATTGTTAAAAAGACTAACATTTGCTGGAGGTGTAAAAGCAAGTTGATTTATTTCCTGAACAATTTTGAAAACCATCCTAGAAAGTGCTCTGGATTAACCTCTACTGATAGCATCTTATAAAGCTTTTCATGACTTTGTGGTTTAGTCACTAAGTTGTGTCCAGTTCTTATGACTCCATGGACTGTAGCCTGCCAGGCTCCTCTGTCCACAGGACTTCCCAGGCAAGAATACCGGAGTGAGTTGCCATTTTCTTCTCCAGGGGATCCTCCTGACCTAGGCATCAGACCTGCATCTCCTGCATTGCAGGCAGTCTCCAGCCTTGCAGACAAATTCTTTACCAACTGAGCCATCAGGGAAGCTTTCCATAATTTAGTGAAGTGGATCCAAACAGACCTCCCCAGCCTAGATCCTTCCCCCAACCATATATCCATCCCACACCCTCCATTCACAAAGACATTGTCCATCAATGCTCTGATGCTAAAACTCTACTCCAGGCACACCATGGTTCTAATCCAGCTTTGTCTTATAACTATTTCTTTTCATTTTTTTCCTTCCTTCTTGCTACACATCCCAAATCACATGCTTGCCAAGGGCAAGAGTCATGTCTATTTAGGTTTGGGAGTTCAACATCTCCAAGACTGCTATCACGTTGAAGAGTGTTAGAATATGGCTACTGTCGCATGAGTTCAGTTCTGTCCCTCATTCGTGTCCGACTCTTTGCAACCCCAAGGACTGCAGCACACCAGGCTTCCTTGTCCATCACCAACTACCAGAGCTTATTCAAACTCATCTGCGTCCAGTCGATGATGCCATCCAACCATCTCATCCTCTGTCCCCTTCTCCTCCTGTCTTCGATCTTTCCCAGCATCGGGGTCTTTCCCAATGAGTCAGTTCTTCACATCAGGTGGCCAAAGTATTGGAATTTCAGCTTTAACATCAGTCATGCCAGTGAATATTGAGCACTGATTTCCTTTAGGATTGACTGGTTGGATCTCTGCTGTCCAAAGGACTCTCAAGAGTCTTCTCCAGCACCACAGTTCAAAAGCATCAATTCTTTGGCATTCAGCTTTCTTTATAGCCCAATTCTCACATCCGTACATGATTACTGGAAAAACCATAGCTTTGACTAGATGGACCTTTGTTGGCAAAGTAATGTCTCTGCTTTTTAATATGTTGTCTAGGTTGGTCACTTACTTTCTTCCAAGGAGTAAGTGTCTTTTAATTTCATGGCTGCAATCACAATATACAATGTCTTTGAACCCCCCAAAAATAAAGTCTCTCAGTTTCCATTGTTTCCCCATCTATTTGCCATGAAGTAATGGGACCAGATGGCATGATTATAGTTTTCTGAATGCTGAGTTTTAAGCCAACTTTTTCACTCTCCTCTTTCACTTTCATCAAGAGGCTCTTTAGTTCCTCTTCACTTTCTGCCATAAGGGTGGTGTCATCTGCGTATCTGAGATTATTGGTATTTCTTCTGGCAATCTTGATTCCAGCTTGTGCTTCATCCAGTCCAGCATTTCTCATGGTGTGCTCTGCATAGAAATTAAATAAGCAGTTCCCAATTTGGAACCAGTCCGTTGTTCCATGCCCTGTTCTAACTGTTGCTTCTTGACCTGCATATAGATTTCTCAGGTCAGGTGGCCTGATATTCCTATCTCCTGAAGAATTTTCCACAGTTTGTTGCATAAGTGGTGATAATGAACTGATCTAACAAACACTTGTTGAGTATCTGATAGGCAATACTGCTGTTTGTTGTTTGCAAAAGTTCGAGTCCTTTACCCCTGGGAAGTTTGTGACCTATTGAAAGAGAGGAGCAGCAGAAGTTATGGGAATGACTCCAGTGGAGGTAGAAAATCCTGAAGCAGGAACCTGCTGTAAGGCTCAGGAAGCTCAGCTCAGTGCTCTGTGATGGCCTAGAAGAGCGGGATGGTGGTAGATGGGAGGTCCACAAGGGAGGGGATATATGTACACGTGTAGCTGATTCACTCCACTGTACAGTAGAAACTAACTACTATAGAAACTATAATTGCAGTGTCACAAAGCAATTCTTATCCAATAAAGAACAGCATGCTGGAAAAATACAGCACAAGAAGGGTTTCATGGATACAACAGGTGGCATATGGGGCTCAGAGAAGGTGCCATATGAGTTGGATTTTATGGGAAGATTGGGACTCTGATAGAATAGGGCAGAAAGGGAATTTCAGGCTGAGAAAGCCATCTGAACAACAGCACGGATGATGGTGGGGTTAGATCACTGCCAAAAGACTCATGTCCACTTTGACATAGGGTGCCTAGGCAGATGTGAGAGCAGTGAATCTAAGGTTCCCTGCAGAATTCCTTCACTCTCCTGCTTCTAGAATGAACACTCTCTCTCCAACACCCAGGAATCAGAGAAATAAGCTTCACTTGCAAAATCACCTCGTATCACTCCAGGGCAGAATCCGTGAAGTGATCCCGGGGCCCTGACTCCCAGATAGAACACAGATGAGGACCCCGAATTTCTCAAATCTCACTCTCCTGATAGCTAATGCCTACCCTCAGCCCCACTCCCAGGGGTCCTTTGAGAGGCCTTACATAGTCACAGATACAGAGCTTTCTACCAGACTTTAAAACAAGAATTTCACCTCGGAGGTGAGAACAGATATGAGAAATTTCAGCCCAAAGAGTGATTTTCCCCCAAGGCTGTCATGAGCACCTGAAGACAGGGGTTTATAATGGAAGTGCCATTGCAGCTGTAACTATATTGCTGCAAAAGTGTGACACTGTCCCCAGATACAGGCACTGTAATAAGACAGAGCATTTAAATGATGCTTGGAAGGGCAACCATGATATGCAACCGTCTTTTTCTAGATCATCACTTCTCCCAGTCGCTTCCATTTCCAGCTAAAAAGACACACAAGTTTTATGGGGGAAAAACTTAGTGCAAGAATGGCAAGTTTTGTAACTAGAGAAAAATCAATTATGAAGGACGCTGGGTTCTGACTTGAGGCAACTGTCACTAGGAGGCTGTGATAACCCCAGGGCTCTGGGAGAGTTCACCAGGGTTCAATTCCCTTCTGGCCAGCCCCCAAGCCTCTCTGAGCAATTCCCTGGGACAGTCCCTGAGCCAGTTATCTTAACATTCCATTCCAGTATAGAATTGAGGTGATGGGATCAGGCTTTCCTGGTAGACAGCACAGCATAAAATGTAACTCTTTGCAAGGAAGCAGGAGCCGATATTAACACAAATTATTAACCGATATTAACACAAATAACAACAGTTATTATTAACTGTTATTAACTGATATTAACACAAATTATTAAGCCGATATTAACACAAATAACAACAGTTCTATAAACTACTTCACTACTCTGCTTCCATGGACCATATCCTGAGATCATGTGGAATTTCATAAAATTAGTAAAAAGGTCCCAAGTCACACAGGAGAAAACAAATAAAATTCTCACTGTCACATGAGACATCAGGGGGAAAAAGCCAACAAAAAATGAAAACTACCCTTTCATCGTCAGGAACCTAGGTGTGTGTACGTGTGTGTGTACATGTGTGTGTACATACATTGAATATTATATATGTTTGTTTCAAATCTATAAGCAAGTTTCCACATTACATGTGCCTACATGAATATCCTCTGTTCTATTTTTTACTTTATTAATGGAGTATTTATTATTTATTATTGGAGTATTGCTTCACAAGATTGTGTTCACTTTTGCTGTGCAAAGAATCAGCTATTTGTACACATACATCTCCCTCCTCCTTGAGCCTCCCTCCCCCTCATATCCCACCCCTCTAGGTCAGCACAGCACGGAGTTGAGCTCCCGGTGCTTTACAGCAGCTTCCCACTAGTTATCTATTTTACACATGGTAGTGCATATATGTCAATCCCAATCTCCCAATTCTTCCCACCTTCCCCTTCCCTCACTGTGTCCACATGTCCATTCTTTATGTCTGAATCTCTATTTCTGCACTGAAAATAGGTTTAATAGTCACAAAGAGAAAAAAAATATATGTATATTAATAAATATCCTCTTGATAGAGCAGAATACTACTCCAAAAGCTATGGGTCTCAGTTTTTCCCTCAGGCTAAATGTGGGCAATTTAGCTCATTTTGCATGACTTTCTTTCCATTAGTAGGGTTCCAATCCTCTTTGATTTGTTAGTTTAAAGAATAGCAAACCTCCCCCTCTTCCACATTTAGCATAATACATCCTTTATCAAGGTGCCTTTGGTGCCCAAGAGAACAGGCCCATCAGTGTGGACAAGTCTGCACGGTGAACCAAATATTTGGACACTTGCCTATTTGTGTGCTTAACAGCTCTAAGAAGTCTAATACTGCAAAAGGAAAACACCAACTTTCCCAAACTTGTTTCTCCGCTGTATTTAGTATGTGCACATGTGTTAGTCACTCAGTTGTGTCTGACTCTTTGCAACCATATGGACTGTAGCCCGCCAGCCTCCTCTATCCATGGAATCCTCCAGGAAAGAATACTGCAGTGGGTTGCCATTCCCTTCTCCACGGGATCTTTCTGGCCCAGGGATTGAACCTAGGTCTCCTGCATTGCAGGTGCGCGCTTTACCATCTGAGCCACCAGGGAAGCCTGCATTTGGTATCCCCCCGACCCTAATCTTGTTTTCCTGACAATTATTCATTGGAACATATTTGGGACATGGTGCAGGAAGTCTGTGTGCACACTGCATAGAGTATAATGCAGGGTTAGGGGCCAAGAAAGGTCACTTCCCCGGCTTGTGTTTCTATGTGGATAGCTTTACACTAGAGATATTATCTTCAAATAAAAGCAAATATTTCCTGATCATGTACCATGTACACCATGGACACTGTTGACTGAATCATGTGCATCATCTCATTTAATCCTCACAGTGAGGATACATAATACATATGAGGTTGGTGTGCTTATTATTATTCATATACCACAGTTGAGGAAACTGAGGCTCAAAGAGCTTAAATGATTTATCCAAGGTCATACTTAATTGATGGAGGTATTTTGCCCACCAGGAAATATTTCAGAATGCCCAGAGACACTATATGGAGGGAAGCCTATTACTGGCATCTAATGAGTTGAAGACAGGGATGCTGTTTAAAATCCTGTAATGCACAGGACAGGGAAGCCTGGTGTGCTGCACCATGGGGCTGCAAAAAGTCGGACACAACTGAGCAACTGAACTGAACTGAACTGAATGCACAGGACAGCTGTCTTTCCCCCAAACAGAATGATTTGACCCAAAATATCAACAGTGCTAAAGTTGTGAAACCCTGTGTTAATAGGATATTCTAGAAGCGGCAGATATCTGCAAAGCAGGTTAAAATTTACAAAAGGCTTTTGACCGTGTTCTCTCATTTGCTCTTATAACATTTCTCTGAAGTAAGAAGAAGAAATTTCACCGTGTTCATTTCTTTCATGGATGAGGACTGAGACTCAGGTGGTGGGGGCTTGTCTGAGGTGGTCAGGATGCAAGGCCAGTGATGGAACCCTTGGGACCTGACACCCCATCCCCTTCTCTAGAGACAGTCATCCTCTGATACAGCCAGGCTGGGGTGCAGGTGAGGGGTGATGTAGCTGCCTCTTTGCAGGAAGGTTTATGTCCATACAAAGTCTTCCAACAGTCTCTGGAGAAAAGAGAGACCAAAAGCTTATTTCTTCCCCCATCGTATGATAGAGCATGAAGTCTGTGAGATGCATCTCACGGAAACAAAATCTCCACAATTTATCCTTTAAATTAATGAAGTGGACCTTAGCAGTAAACACACATGGCTTACTGGTAGTCTTCCTGGTGGCTCAGACTGTAAAGAATCTGCCTGCAATGAGGGAGACCTAGGTTTGATCCCTGGGTCGGGGAGATCCCCTGGAGAAGGGAATGGCAACCCACTCCAGTATTCTTGCCTGGAGAATTCCATGGACAGAGGAGCCTGGTAGGCTACAGTCCACACGGTGGCAAAGAGTCAGACAGGACTGAGCCACTAACACTTTCACTTTCTTTGTTCAGTAGGATGCAGTGTTGGTACATGACAGAAATGATATTCATCTATTTAACTGTTTTTTTTTTTTTTTAATTCCTCCAACCTGCAAAAGGAGTCTTAGGTGTTTCTAACTTTTACTTTTGTATTGGGATATAGCCAATTATCAATATTGTGACAGTTTCAGGTGAACAGCAAAAGGACTCAGCCATATATATATATGTGTGTGTGTGTGTGTGTGTGTGTATCCATTCTCCCCCAAACTCCCCTCTCGTCCAAGCTGGCGCATAACAATTGAGCAGAGTTCCCTGAACTATACCGTAGGTCTTTGTTGGTTATTCCCTTTAAATACAACAGCATGTACATTCTACTCCAAACTCCCTAACTATTCTTTCCCCTCATCCTTTCCCCTGGCAACCATAAGTTTATTCTCTAAGTCTGCGTGTCTGTTTATGTTTTGAAAATAAGTTCATTTGTATCATTTCTTTTCAGATTCCACATGTGAGGGATGTCATAGGATATTTCTCCTTCTCTGTCTGACTTCACTCGGTCTGACAATCTAGGTCCATTCCGGTTGCCGCAGACTGCATTATTTCATTCTTATAATGGCTGAGTAATATTCACAGGAGTTTTAGTTTTCAGGGAAGTCCAAGTATGTGGCCTTTGTAGTTACAGCCCACTCCCCAGATTTCACTTTCCTTTCACCAGTCAGTACTCATCCTACCTGAATAGTTGCAAGAGGACATGGAGGGAATTATAGTGCTTTTTCATCTTCACACATGGATCAGAACTCTCTGCAAGGTTCCTCTAGTCCTTGGAGTTGAAATCATGGCCATTTAAAGGGAATCTGCGGGAGCAAAGGGCAACAGGGAAAAGCTAACACAAGCTCATGGTGAAATGTAAGCAGCATGTTTGTGATGTCCTCTGAGGATTAAGTCTACATGGTCTCCACCTGGAGATGACTCTCATCCCTCAAAACTGAGTTTCCACCCTCAATAGCCAACTGTCTGAGCTCAGATTTTCACTTGTAAGCATCTCCTGAAAAAAATCATTAATATCCTCGCAGAAGAGGATTACAAATTTAATCTTTAACCAACCTTAATGCTTACAAGAGGCTCTATTAGACAAATCATGGGTTTTGCAATCAAACGGACCTCAATTCAAGCCTGGCATCTTTCACTTAGAATGAGATTCCAAAAGCCTACAATGACAAATAATTGGAAACTTGTGTGGATTAAGTGGCATAAGAGATGTGACGGCGTGACCTCCACTCCATGATATTAGCATAATATTAGCATGAACTAATACATCAGATTACTGAGGTCAGCGCCCCATCCTCCACCCAGGCTTGGGTATAAGAGGAAGAGCAGCATATTCACACTGGGAGAAGTAAGTCAGAAGAGGAGTCAGGCCAAGTCCACCAGACCAGACAGATCACCCATGCGTGGGGCACATGGGAGAAGACCACACCCCCCACAGTGAGGGGTCTCTGACACCAGATAGGAGCCCTGCCTGTCTCCTCCAGGACTCAAGCCAGTTCTGGCAGGATAAGTCCCCAGATCCTGTTGCTCTGACTGCTAGGATATACCTTAGGACACCAAGAAGGCTGTGACAAGTACAGGACTAGCTCCAAATTCTGCTCCAAGATTCTTCCACATATGGCTCAGTGCCCAGCAGCTCGTGTCCGGGCCACAGGCAAGCCAGACCAGCCTCAGGGCTTCTTTGCTGACCACCACCCCTCCTTTGGTGCCTTCAGGGACAGCAGCAGCCCCCGTATGGACCAGCATCGCTTGCAGTGCATGTCATTTTAAGTCAGCACCATCTGTTCTGGGCCCTCATTATGAATTCATAATGAACATATGTAACAATTACATCTGTAAAGGGAAAAAAGTAGGATTTTATGGTTTAGCTTCAAGTAAATGCTCTTTGTGCAAGCAGGCATATTTTTGAGCAATTTGGTTTTGTTTTTATTTTGTTTCTCTGTTAATCCCTGAGAAACTATTTGCAGCAGATAAGTTTTCATTCTAGGCTTAAACATTCAGCTTGGAATGACCAGAAATGGAAGATCACAGCTTCCTGCTCTAAGAATAAGAAATAAAGTAAAAACCAGGGTCCTCCCCAGGAGTGATACCGGAGTAAGGATACAGTAAACAGCTGGGATAGAGAACATGGAGCATGGCTTTGACCTCCTCCTAATACTGACCTCAAGCATGTTGCTCTAAGCCTGTTCCTTCTACAAATTAGAAATATTAATAATAACAGTAACTCTGCCTGAGAGCCAGGAGAAGGATGGAAGGGAACCATGCAGGGTGACCAGCATAGCACAAAGGGTAGCTTTCAGCTTTGCCTGGGTCTCAACTTTACCAATCTTGAAGGGGTTGGAGGGTTGGCACTTTATAATCAAATAGCTGGAATAGATCTGGCCCACTTTCCAGAGGACTAGAATCCTATAGTGACAGGAGCTTTGAAATATGGACAGTTCTCAGTGTGTGCATGTGTGTATGCGTGGTAGAAATAAGTGATAGATTGGTAGATAGAAGCATGACATAGACAACTACATGTATACTGAGATACAGGTAGCTAAGCTGGTGAAGAATCCACCTGCAATGCAGGAGACTGCGGCTTGATTTCTGGGTGAGGAAGATCTCCTGGAGAAGGGATAGGCTACCCACTCCAGTATTCTTGGGCTTCCCTGGTGGCTCAGGTAGATAAGGATCTCCCTGCAATGTGGGAGACTTGGGTTAAATCTCTGGGTTGGGAAGATCCCCTGCAGGAGGGCACGGCAACCCACTCCAGTATTCTTGTCTGGAGAATCCCCATTGACAGAGGAGCCTGGCAGGCTATATGGTCCATAGGGTCACAAAGAGTCGAACATGACTGAAGTGACTTAGCATGCAAGCAAGCATACAGAGATATATAGATATTAGGGCTTCCCTGATACTCAGGGGTAAAAAATCCACCTACAATGCAGGAGACTCAGGGCCAGTCCCTGGGTCAGGAAGATCCCCTGAAGAAGGGAATGGCAACCCACTCCGGTATTCCTGCCTGGAGAATCCCATGCACAGAGGAGCCTGGAGGGCTACAGTCCACGGGGTCACAAAGAGTCCGATACAACTGAGCGACTTGAACACCACCACCACATGGATTTGAGGATAGCTAATAAATACATGTATACCTGGACTGATACAAAGACACATAGACAGGTGACAGACAGACAGACAGAGAGATGTGTTTCACACATAAAAAATTGGGAGACTGTATTTATCATGTTAATAATGACCATCTCAGTATGATTGGAGAGACCGGGGAGGGAGAAAGTTTAGGAAAGCAACAAACAATAGCCCGAATAAGGTCTCTATGAAGACCCCGGAGGTTCCAAAGAGTAGGGGTTTGACACAAGGATACATGTAAAAGAGGGATCCTCTGTTCCTGGCAGACAGCTCAGGGAAACATTACTGAATCTTCTGGATATAAGCAGGTATATAAGCCAAGTTAGGTTCAAGGAAACAGTTTTGAAATGTGGGAAAGAGAGTTCACCACCAAACTCACCAGCTCCTCAGGAGGGTTTTGGGATTTGGAAAAGCACAAGATACCCCCCTCCTACCAGCAGGCAGAGGGCACCATGAACATGGCCAGGAGTCCCGCTGCACAGTCACCTCGGCAACTGTAGTCGGGATGTGCAAGAGTCCAGGAAATCACCTGTGTGCAGGGCCGTGAGCTCCTTAATTCCATTTGAGCACAGTGAGGGCGGGGGGTAGCTATTTGTCCCCTGAAAGTAAGTAGAAAAAACCCAGGACGTACCTGTCCCACATGGGGTGGATTTAATGAGCTTAGCACTTCAATCACTTGCTTCTGCCCCCAAAGCCAAGGAAAAGCTTAGGGCCACCTGGTGAATGGTAATTGCTGGCTCTGTGTCCGGGAGCAGAACAGGCACAGCAGTAATAGATTTCTTTTTCTCCTAGAAAAGGTGGCAGTGGGCAGCTAGCAGTGCTCAGCCAGTCCAAGCTCTGCTTAGCCAGGCGTGCTGTGGCACCCATTAGCGCAGGGTGGCACTGACTCCCAGGCACGTGGGCTTGGACTGTGCACTGAGGTCTCTGCAGGAAAAGTCTGGAGGTATGCTCAGTTTCCTGTGATAGCAACGGTACTTGACAGATGGGCAGTCAGGCTGGGGTTGATCCATGTAGAAGTGCAGTACATTAGGCTTTGAAATCTAATGTTATTCTTTATGGGCTTCCCTGGTGGCTCAGATGGTAAAGAATGTGCCTACAGTGTGGGAGACCCAGGCTTGATCCCTGGATTGAGAAGATCCTCTGGAGAAGGGAATGACTACCCACTCTGGTATTCTTGCCTGGAGAATTCAATCCTGCCAGAGGATCCTGGCAGACTACAGTCCATGGGGGTCCCAAAGAGTTGGATACAACTGAGTGACTAACACTTTCACTTTTTCAATGTTATTCCTCGTCCCCTCCAGAGACATGGAGACACACACAGATCACCAACTACCTGAGAATTGAATACTCCCCTTATTAACCTAAGAAATGACCCCATGGCCCCACAATGCAGGGCTTTCACTAAACTCCATTGCACAATACAGCTTTTTCATTGAGATCAAAATGCAGCATCTTACTTCCCCCTCTGTGTTCAAGCCTTGTCCAGGCGTGCCTACCTTGATGAGATAGGAAATGAAAGTGCCCACTACACCTAAGCCCTGAAGACCACGATCCATGCTGCTGGACTGACCCCTGCCCTCTCGGTGTGAACTCCCCTGCTAGAAAGGATGACTGATGGGCTTCCAAGGGTAAATGTTTGGCCCCACGGCTTCTCCTCCTTTGGGGTGGTGGGACTGGACAGAGGGGCTGGGAGTGGTTTCTCCAACATTCCTCTGGTGCAGAGGGAAACAGCAAAGGATCTTTCTTTTCTCGAAGTGGAAAGCAGGAATATGAGTCCCCCTTTTAACATGGCCATCCCAATTACAGTGTAATTAAGAAGATGGGAGTTCACCTGGAACTTTATTTCCTCTGGGCTGACAAAGGGGATGCCGAGGAGGCTTTGCAGCTGATGGAGCTATTTCAGGCCTCTGCATTCTGACCTCCACTGCCAGCCCGAGCCCCTCACCTCCTCTTGAAGTGTGTTTATTGTGCAGCCAAGAAAACAGGAGCATGGGGAGAGGAGCCACAACACAGCCAGTGCTGAGAGGACTGACATTACAGGGTAGCTCTGGCTTGTTTAGGAACCAATTCAAAGGTTAATTTATGGAGGACTCCTTGACACACTCGCTTGCACGCATAAGTTGCATCATGTTTAAAACAACAATAACAACTGTGCTACAACAGCTTCTTAAAATCCTCCAATTCAGCCCTCCTCCCCCATTGCATAGAGAAGAGAAATGAATGAACCCCAAAGGTGCAGGCTTTCTAAACTCTGTGGAGTGATTTTCCTACTGCTCTACTGATGAATCACCATCTCTCTCTCATTATTACCTTTCTGTTCTTAGTTTCCCGTTTTTAATATATTTTATAAAATACACTTGATTTACAATATTGTGTTAGTAATTGTATATATATACATATATATATATATTCAAATTATTTTCCATTATAGGTTATTATAAGATATTGAATATATTTCCCTGCACTATACAGGAAACTTTTGAAACATCGATTTTATATATGGTAGTTTGTATCTGTTATCCCAGTCTCCTGATTTACCCCTCCCTGTTTTCCCTTTTGGTAACTATAAGTTTGTTTTCTTACACTTATAAATTAATTAATTTTAATTGGAGGCTGATTACTTTACAATATTGTGGTGGATTTTGCCATACATCAACCTGAAGCACCCACGGGTGTATGTGTCCCCCATCCTGAACTCCCATAAGTTTGTTTTCTATGTATGTGAATTTCTGTTTTGTATATATATTTATTTGTATTTTTTTAGATATCACATAAAAGTAGTAGTATATAATATTTGCTTTTCTCTGTCTGACTTACTTTATGAAGTATGATATCCTCTAGGTTCATCCATGTTGCTGCAAATGGCAATATTACATTCTTTTGTATGACTGAGTAATATTCATACGGATCACATCTTAAGCCAATCATCTATTGATGGGCACTTGGGTTGTTTCCTTGTCTTGGCTACTGTAAGTAGTGCCTCCATGAACACTGGGTGCATGTATCTTTTTGAACTAGAGTCTTTTTTACTTCTGGGGATAAATTGTCTTACTCATTCTGTAACATTGCCCCATCATCAGTCCTCAAGTTCTTGCCCTCTTAATTTGCAGTATTCCTCCTTGCTCAGGAAAAAGATGAGGTGTGTGATCTGATTAACTTGGGAGGGGTGATGAGGGGAGAGGATGCAACCTTACTGCTCGCTCTCAATCACATTTTACTGTTACAGCAGAAACTTACTTCTCTTGCCCAGTTGTGTCCGACTCTTCGAGACGCCATGGACTATAAAGCACAGGCTCCTCTGTCCAGGGGATTCTCCAGGCAAGAATTCTGGAATGGGTTGCCATATCCTCCTACAGGGGAGCTTCCCAGACTAGGGATCTAGCCCACATCTCCTGCATCAGCAGGTGGATTCTTGACCACTGAGCCACCTGGGCTTGATGCACTCGAAGGAGTCCTGGATTGGAGTATGCTACTCCCTGGTCCCCCTGCCTCCAGCATCCTCCCCTCCACACCACTCAAATCTCTAATCCTGCCGGTCCCCTGTCTATGGCTCTTTGATGGTGCCCTGCTTGAACCCAGGCATCTGATACCTGGGGGCCTTCAGACAGAATTCAATAGTATTAGGGGTTTTAGTGTATGCTTTTATTTCTGATAATATGAAAATTTACGCAGGCATTTTGGGGGTCACCAAGATGCTCACCTTGGAACAGAACACTGTCAAGCAATTAAAGTGTTGTGTCTGTGCTTGTGTTTACAGTGACGATGGTGACAAGTTGCACTTCTTTCATACTGAAGGCTAATGAGAAAAGAACAGAGGCCCGACTCAATACATAAATTATGCGTTCTTTCAAAGTGAAGGTCAAATGACCTCAATGTTTACCGTATGAATGAAGATTTCCCAGTAGTTTGAATAGAGAGATACAGTGGAGAAACTGAGTTATCACGCTGCACAGGTAATAAAATACGACAAACACACAAGCTGCACAGAGGTGGTCAACCGCACACACACAGCTCCAGTTTAGACCGAGAACCCAGTGCACCGTATTAGCTCTCATTTTTATTTTATTGGCTTTCAGTTTCATGGGATTTAATTACACATTTCTTTTGATTTTTTTTTTATTGTTGTTGTTGTTCTATTAGAGTTACAAGGATGGCATCCTTGAGTATGTTGGTAAATAAAAAGCTGCGTTACAATAAAAATATTTTATCAACATTGAGGGTTGACGGGAATGACAATCAGGGTCCCCCCCAGCAGAGAGAGAACCCCTGTGGAAGAGTTAATCTGAAAGTAATTTAATGAAGGGGTTTGAGCAGATTAATAGCACCAATAAACACTGGTGAGGAATCCAAGAACTAGCAGCAGTGGGCTGAAAGGGCAGAGAGAGGTCTCCTGGAGAGCAGAGGGAGCCAGAGCAGCTGGAGGGGGCTGCCTGATGGTGGCAATAACCTAGAGACGCTGGGCCACTTTCTGATCATAGTGCCAAAGCAGGGCGGCAGCAGGGGAATAGATGCTTGTGACTCTTCCCACCACCCTCTGATCACCCCAGAGATTGCCCCAGTCACCTAGGAGCCAGAGGACAAGGGAACCTGGAGCATGCACAGCAAACAAGAATAAAGATTGGATGGGGGAGCCAATGAAGAATAACCAGAATAATGGGAATTTTTCTTTTTCCTTTAAAAAATAGAATATACTTATTCAAATGCAAGAAATGTTGTCCTGAAAGCTAAAGTCCATAATGCAGCGCCCAGGACCCTCCCCTGGACTTGACCACCTGTCTCTCCTAATCTCCAGCTACATGAAATCACTAACAATTCGTAATAAACCATGTGTTAAGCCATTATCCCTTTTCTAACACTAAATTCCCTGCTCAAAATGTCTCTTTAATCCCAGCTGCTTGTTTACCATCAACCTGAAAATAGTACCTCACCTTACAAGATTCAACACAAATGTCAGTCCTTCTGTAAAACCGCTCCTGGCTCCACTTAGCACAGATGAAGCAATTAACTGCACTATTCTCTGCATCCCTAGTGTAAATCTGCACACTTCTACAACTATACTTACAAGAGCACAGCACTTCTCCTTAGCACTAGACACCAAGTTCCTAAAGGGCAAGATGCATGTCTTCGAGGTCTTTTTATTCACACCTGTTTAAAAAGTATGTCATATAATAGAACTCAGTAAGCAAAAGGAGGGCTTTCCAGGTGGCTCAGTGATAAAGAATCCACTTGCCAATGCATGAGACGCAGGAGACATTGGTTCGATCCCTGGGTCAGGAAGATGCCCTGGAGGAGGTCATGGCAACCCACTCCAGTATTCTTGCCTGTAAAATCCCATGGACAGAGGAGGCTGGTGGGCTACAACCCATGGGGTCTCAAAGAGTTGGACACAATTGAGCTACTGAGCAGCACATAAGCACAAAGAAGAAAGGAAAGAAAGAATAAACGAGACCATGAAGTATCTAGTATCTATTCTTTATATGATTTTAAGTAATTCATAACTTCTCTGATTCTCAACATCTTTATCAAAAAAATGAAGAGAATAAGATCAAAATTCTGATAAAACATGTACACCCATGGTTGATTCATGTCAATGTATGGCAAAAACCACTACAATATTGTAAAGTAATTAGCCTCCAGTTAAAATACATTAATTAATATTAAAAATAAAAATCTGAATAAAGAAAGAAAAGTTCAAGCTCTCAGGACAGGAGCTGACTTACTACAATTATTACTATTGAAGACCAATAAAAATGTTCGTTCATTTATCTAATCATCCATTATCTCCACATACACACTGTCTTCCAGAAACTGAAAACATTTGTAACTCTGTTCCAGCCAGCCTTTTACACCTACCCCTGTGTCTAAACTAGCAACTAGGTGGTGGATCCCATGCAAAGATCTGCTACAGGCCCTTGTATTTCCCTCTAAGGAGAAAAAACGCTGCAGTTTTCTTTGTTGAGCAGGAAGGGAGGAAGCAATGTGTGGATGGAAATGTGTTCTGTTCTTCAGCAGATATTTTTCTTTTCTTCAGGTGACTGGCTCACCAAATGGATGAACAAATGAATGAATTTTCTTCAGTAGATGAGCATACAACTTGCATGACAGGTGTCTTTACCAGGTAATTTTCTCCATGGAGGGAAGTTTTAGATGAGGCGGAATCCAAAAGACCCACTGGTTATATGGGAAGAAGCAGTAAGAAGTCATTGTTGTCTAAAATCGAGCCAAATAAGCTCAGCCCTTAAGCTCTTACCTACAAGGTAATTGGCTGCTCAAAGAGAACATCCCCACAACAACCCAAGACCAGACTAAAACAAATTGAGGAAAGAAATGCTATGAGAGGTCCTAAGGTCTTTCATGAGTTCTGGCTTTCCACATAAATTCCCAGATGGCCAATGGACCTAT
The DNA here is from genome assembly GCF_002263795.3 of Bos taurus. Lineage (NCBI taxonomy): Eukaryota > Metazoa > Chordata > Mammalia > Artiodactyla > Bovidae > Bos > Bos taurus. The sequence goes on along the minus strand of NC_037356.1, from coordinate 30,618,651 downwards.
AGTCTTTGATGCATTTGTACTCGAAGTTCTGAATGCATGTCAAGTGTCTGTCAGTTGATAGAAAGGGATTAACTCCCAGGCTCATTCTGTTGGAGACATTGGTCAATTTTGTGATTCTCTGTTGCCATGAGGCAATTCTACAACTTCCAACATTTTTTTTAGTCCTATTAACATAGTGCATTTCAAATGTTTTTAAATAAACTTGCTAGTTTATATGACTTGAATTCCAGATGTGTGCCTTATGGCTAAGCCAACAGATTTGACAGTGGCTCCAGTGAAATCACTGACTCAATGGACATGAATTTCAGTAAACTCTAGGAGATACTGAAGGACAGGGAAGCCTGGCATGCTGCAGTCCATGGGGTTGCAAAGAGTCAGACATGACTTAGGAACTGAACAACAACCTGTGAAATCTGAGTTTTTCTGCAACTCAGTTTAATGTAATATTATAAATGAAAAGAGGAAGGGAAAAAATAATCTGAGCAAAGAGGGTAGAGGGGAGAACTCTCCAGGGATGGAGGAAATTCCTCTGACCCAAGGATTTGTGAGGTTGCCTCCTTTTAAATTTTCCAATTTTTCTATAGCTCCTTTAAAATGCAACATGTAAAACCCTAATAGCACAGGGCAAGCTCTTGTAAAAGGATTACTTTAAACTTTTACAATATCTTAGCACTTTTATTTTCATCTTATTATAGCATCTTATTCCCCTGGAGAAGGGAATGGCTTACCCACTCCAGTATTCTTATCCAGAGAATTCCATGGAGAGAGGCACCTTTGCAATCCATGGGGTTGCAAAGAGTTGAACAGGACTGAGCAACTAACACTTTCACTTTCACTATTGTGATTTACCTGCAGCTTGTGATTCTGTGTTTTTAGATCATTCCTATGAAATTTCCCAGTCTTAACCAGGTCTTATATACTTTGGTTTCCTGGCTTTAACTGTATTACTTACTACTTCATTTTGAGTTTTCCTCAGCTTGTCAAATTCGTTTGAATGACTTGACAAGGTCATTTTGAATTTTTTCTTTGCAATGAAGTACATGTAAGATTATTTTCACATGTTCTCACTCTGTACTTGGAACCTGCAATAATTTGACCCTCATCCAGGACCTCTCTCTGAGACACACTTGAAATGCACCTCTCCTCTGCTGTCAAGCTGGCAACAATTACCATTTTGGAATAGTCTTGACCATTCATCTAACAGTCAAGACGTTTTAAATCTACAGTTGAAAATATCATTCACGATTAAAAAAAAACTGATTGAGATTAAGAAAGATCACTGTCTACTTCATCTAAGTGACATAATAGGAAAATATATCGGTCTAGAAGCCTCACTTGTCAAAATGTGACCCGTGGACAAGCAGCATCAGCCTCTCGTGGTCCATGGACAAGTAGCATCAGCACCATCTGGAAGCATCTTAGAGATGCAGAATCACAAGACCTACTTTGAACTTGAATAAAAAAATCTGCACTTAACAAAATCTTGGTGATCTGAATTCACATTCAAGTTTGATAACCATTGGTCTAGATGGTTTATTTTTTGAAAAAGGATCCTAAGCTTTCCTAGGTGATTATAATTTGGTAGCTTGCCTTAAGATTGCCCAGATACTGATGGGGCTGCAATTTCCAAGGCAAGAATTTTTCAAGGATGTTACCACATGTGCCCTCCAGCAGCCCTCAAGAATTTCCCATTCCTACATGATTTCTCTATAGAAACACTTAGAAATTACATTATCACCACAATGCATTTCAAACTTTACTCTCCACTTCTCTCACACTCAGTGGAAAAGCTTTGAATAGTTTAACAGGTTATTATAGAAAGGAAAAAATAAAATCATTGACTTTCTTCACACAGGTGCCAAGTATCAAATTCTTAACTGATTAAGTGCAATGTTTAAGGAAAATACGAGTATAAACACATATTTGGATTTATACATAGCAATTTGATTCAGAAAACACTGACTCTTGCAATAAGCTGTTCTGTGGTCTCACAGGCAAAGTCTCCACTTCTCAGGACCACAGTACTTCACCATGAGTATAAAAAGTGTGGGTTGGGAGTTAGATCCGGGTTGTGACACTAACTCTGTCACTAATTATGTGGTCATTGGCAAGTCACTTAATCTCTGTTCAGATTTAGCATCTGTAAAATAGAAACAATAATAGTACCTATTCATGTATACTTATGACAGTCAAATCACCCCCACTCCAGTACTCTTGCCTGGAAAATCCCATGGACGGAGGAGCCTGGTGGGCTTCAGTCCATGGGGTCGCTAGGAGTTGGACGCGACTGAGCAAATTCACTTTCACTTTTCACTTTAATGCACTGGAGAAGGAAATGGCAGCCCACTCCAGTGTTCTTGCCTGGAGAATCCCAGGGACAGGGGAGCCTGGTGGGTTGCCATCTATGGGGTCACATAGAGTCGGACACAACTGAAGCGACTTAGCAGCAGCAGCAGCAGCAGCATGACAGTCAAATAGAATAATGCATGAAAAACACTACTCTGGACCATATGGAGTAGTCAGTAAATAATTGTTGTTATTGCTGTTATATGAAAAAGTAAATATTATCAAAGTTTCTAAGGCTTGAGACCCCTCCCCAACTAATTCAGTATTTTATCCCCAGGGTCTGGCATACAGTAAGAGCTCATTAAATATGTGTTGCAATAATGATCAAATAAATGGATGGATGGGACTGGATTTCCTAATTTGTAAACTGAAAAGACTTGAACTAAATCATTGCTAAATTATAAGTTTGAAGTTTTGACCTATATTTTAAGTAATCCTTAGGTCTGTGTTTAGCACTGTTTTTCAGGTATGCTCCAACCTTAAAAAATGTGAATATAAGGGACTTCCCTGGTGGTCAAGTAGCTAAGACACCATGCTCCCAGTGCAGGGAACCCAGGTTTGATCCCTGGTCTGGGAACTAGGTCTCACATGCTGCAACCAAGACTTGGCACAGCCAAATAAACATATATAAATAAATTTTTTTAAAAATTGAGAATATGAGCATGTTCAGGAGAAAAAGTGTGCTATGACCAGGAATAAAGTTGCTAAGCATCCCAGGGGAAGCCAAGGCAAAAAACTGTGATATCCTAGAGAACACATTCAGCCAGTCATCCTGGTTGTGAATGTCATCCATTGTTGCTTTCAGCAAACCAGGGATCCAGAAAATAGGTAAGTGCTAATGACCCCAAGGAGAAAGCAGCCTATCTATTTTCATACGCACACCTAGAAGAAATTACACCTTCCTGACAACTTGATTTAGATGAAATGTCATGAGAAAAAGAATGTGCCCAATTTTTCAACAGGGAGAAAAAAAAAATCCAGTAGGAAATTCAGTCAGGTCTCGGGGGTAAGATTTTCCTAATATTAACCTGATGATTCCCTGTGTATAATAACTGCACCCCTTGACTTTTATTTGTATAAAAATAGTTTTCTTCCCAGGTTCAGTCATTTTTAATCATTGCCCATGCTTGGGACTTGATCTTGTACAGAGCAGGGGTTTGGAAAGTATTTCTTGAATGTAATTACCTTATTTAATCCCCAGGACTACAGTTCTGGATGGTGGACACAACAGATTTGGGTATTTTTGTTTTATGAATATCAAGGCTCTGAGGGGGTTTCCTGGGTGGTGGTAAATATTCCTCCTGCCAATGCAGGGACTTGGGTACAATTACTGGGTCGGGAAGATCCCCTGGAGTAGGAAAGGGCAACCCACTCTGGTATTCTTGCCTGGGAAATCCCATGAACAGAGGAGCCCGGCAGGCTACATTCCATGGGGCAACAAAGAATCAGACATGACTGAGAGACTGAGCACACACACACACACACACAACGTTCTGAGAGGTTCAAAATTGCTCGAGTGCACATGGTAAATACTAGTAAATCAGGTCTTGAGCCACTGATCATTGTCCCAGAGTCACTGTACAAACCATCTGCAGCTACAGAATCTGGATTGAGACCAGGAGATCATTCATCCAATTAATATTCATTGGGTGCGTGCTAGATACTAAATATGTAATGATAAACAAACCAAACCTAATTACTGCCCCAGGTAAACTTGTTATCAAGTTATACAGGCTGAAAAAAAATGAAGAAACATTCCCTGCCTCTCATCAAAGCTATCCATTGAAAATTAGACAGTCCATTCAAAATATTTTGGAAAAAAACCTATGACCAGAGGATGAAGTGGTAGACCTTCAAATGGAAAGGCTTTGTAACCAGGCAGAATTCTGTGCACATCTGTCCTCTACTGCTTGTTGGTTAAATGCCCTTGGGAACGTCAGGAGGTTCACTTTTCTGAGCATCAGTTTCATCATCTGCAAAAACTGGGATATAATGTACCTTTGGAGGAATCATGAGAATTAAATGAAATTTACTACAAGATAGCCTGTCAGGAGTGTCCCCTGAAGGGGGAATTGGCAGCCAACTCCAGTGTTTTGCCTGGAAAATTCCATGTACAAAGGAGCCTGGTCAGCTATAGTCCATGGGGTCACAAAGAGTCAGACATGACTGAGCACACACGTACATTCAAATAACCCCTTAAATATTTATGTTAATATCTAAAATATTATACATGCTAAAATAGTTGCAAAAGGTATAATTTCCAGACTTTTGTATGATTGATATAAACTTCCCCAGATTTTCTATCAATATGAAAATATTAGGCTTGAAAATGTTTTATAGTAACTCTATTATAATTTTCTGCAACAAAATTATAAATTAGTTTTATACTTGTGACCATAAGGCTAAAAATGCTTTTATTAATTTACTATCATAATTTTTATCAAAATACAATTGATAAAACTTTGTAAATATGTTATTTATTTTACTAAATAATATCAAACATAAAACAAAAAAATTCAAGATAGTCTGGAAGATAGGACTGATCACATAAAAGAAGCTCAAAAAACTTTATTTTATTTCCCTTTTCCGTTTCCTATCCTAAAAGTTAGTGGCAAGTACCCTGATTTCCTTTGAAGACATAAAGTCACATGAAAAGCAAACAAAGAGGCATGGAAAGGAGAAGCTGAGTGGCTGGATAACTAAGTGCAGTCTGACCACATTTCAGCAGAGAAGACTGGCCAGTATCTTCCCAGCAGCCCCTGTGATGCCTGAATAGGTGTCTCAGTGTCACATGGCTTATCCTCCCTGCAGAGCTGCAAGGGCACAGCCATGCTCTCACCTCTAAGAGCCACGGGGATGTTTCTCCCCAGAAGCCAGAGCAGAGTGGACAGCCACCAAGTGTCTCTGTCTCCAAGCATTCTGAGTGTCTACAAAACATGCTGAGGTCCTTTAATGAAGACATAATTATTAGAAATATTGTGGTGCTTCTACAAGTCATTCCCCAGCTGCCTCCTACTCTGTCCTTCTATTCGTTTCTCCTGAAACATTCTGCACGCAATCCAAACTGAATTATTTGATTTCCTTCAATTTGTCATGACTTGGATGATGCTGTTTTCTCCCCATGGAATGACTCTTCCCCTTTGCTACTTCAAGTCCTAATTATCCAACCAACCCAGACCAAACATTCCTTTTCTATCAAACCTTCCCTGAAGCACCCACCTCCTATCCTGCTGCCAGCTGAAACTCAGCTTTTGCAACTCTGCTCTCTCATTATAATTCATGTCTGTATTCCTTGCTGCACTCTCATTTTCTATCCTGTATTAATGTTATTTCTGTATGTGTCTTATCTTCCCTTTTAGATCTCAACTTCCCCGAGGGTAGGAACCACATTGGATTCATTTTTATGTATTGATAGAGCCAAACATGGTAACTAACATATAATGAAAGTGAAACAAGCCTTCATGAGATTAATGGAAATGATGACGGCAGTGATGATGCTAATGATGAAGAGGAAGAGGAGGAGGACAAGCAACTAACATTGCTTCGAGGTTACTATGTGTCAGGCCTTATTCTTAGGCTCTTCCTACAGCTTGTCTCTTTGAGGGCACTCAGAGAATCTACGAAGTGGTCACTGAAGTTAGTATCTTCATTTAACATATTACAGAATTAAGGTTTGGAGTTGCCAAGTTGCTACCCAAAATCTCATAGTAAGAATAAAGATTTTAACCAAGTTATTTTTCTTCAGAGATAGGATGAAGAACTATAAAAATTACTGTGATAATTAATGTTATATGTCAACTTGACTGGGCAATGAGGAGTCCAGACTAAATATTTTTTCTTAGTGTGTTTGTGGGAGGACATTTCAGGATGAAGTTAGCAATTGAACCTGTGGACCCAGTGAAGCAGATGGTCCTCCCTAGTGTGGGTGGGCATCCTCCAACCCATTCAGGGCCAACATAGAACAAAAAGGTGACGAAGGGGAATTGGCTTCTTTTCCTCCTGTCCCTCTGCCTGGACTAAAACATCTCACTTCAACTTCTCTTATTCTTGGGCTGGAATTTACATCATCTGCTACCCTGATTCTCAGGTTTTCAGACTTGGACTTGAATTACAATTTTCCTTAATATACAGTTTGCAAATGGCAAATCTGGGGACTTCTCAGCTTCCATTATTGCAGGAGCCAATTTCTCATAAGAAATTATATCTATCTATCTTCAGATAACCATTATATCTACTACTGTGGGCAAGAATCCCTTAGAAGAAATGGAGTAGCCACCATGGTCAACAAAAGAATCCAAAATGCAGTACTTGGATGCAATCTCAAAAATGACAGAATGATCTCTGTTCGTTTCCAAGGAAAACCATTCAATATCACAGTAATCCAAGTCTACGCCCCAACCAGTAATGCTGAAGAAGCTGAAGTTGAACGGTTCTATGAAGACCTAAAAGACCTTTTAGAACTAACACCCCAAAAAGATGTCCTTTTCATTATAGGGGACTGGAATGCAAAAGTAGGAAGTTAAGAAACACCTGGAGTAATAGGCAAACTTGGCCTTGGAATACAGAATGAAGCAGGGCAAAGACTAATAGAGTTTTGCCAAGAAAATGCACTGGTCATAGCAAACACTCTCTTCCAACAACACAAGAGAAGATTCTACACATGGACATCACCAGATGGTCAACACCAAAATCAGTTTGATTACATTCTTTGCAGCCACAGATGGAGAAGCTCTATACAGTCAACAAAAACAAGACCAGGAGCTGACTGTGGCTCAGATCATGAACTCCTTATTGCCAAATTCAGACTGAAATTGAAGAAAGTAGGGAAAACCACTAGACCATTCAGGTATGACCTAAATCAAATCCCTTATGATTATACAGTGGAAGTGAGAAATAGATTTAAGGGAGTAGAACTGATAGATAGAGTGCCTGATGAACTATGGACGGAGGTTCGTGACATTGTACAGGAGACAGGGATCAAGACCATCCCCATGGAAAAGAAATGCAAAAAAGCTAAATGGCTGTCTGGGGAGGCATTACAAATAGCTGTGAAAAGAAGAGAAGTGAAAAGCAAAGGAGAAAAGGAAAGATAAAAGCATCTAATGCAGAGTTCCAAAGAATAGCAAGGAGGCTTTCTTATCAGAAAGCCTTCCTCAGCAATCAATGCAAAGAAATAGAGGAAAACAACAGAATGGGAAAGACTAGAGATCTCTTCAAGAAAATTAGAGATACCAAGGGAACATTTCATGCAAACATGGGCTCAATAAAGGACAGAAATGGTATGGACCTAACAAAAGCAGAGGATATTAAGAAGAGGTGGCAAGAATACACAGAAGAACTGTACAAAAAAGATCTTCATGACCCAGATAATCACAATGGTGTGATCACTCACCTAGAGCCAGACATCCTGGAATGTGAGGTCAAGTGGGCCTTAGAAAGCATCACTATGAACAAAGCTAGTGGAGGTGATGGAATTCCAGTTGAGCTATTTCAAATCCTGAAAGATGATGCTGTGAAAGTGCTGCACTCAATATGCCAGCAAATTTGGAAAACTCAGCAGTGGCCACAGGACTGGAAAAGGTCAGTTTTCATTCCAATCCCAAAGAAAGGCAATGCCAAAGAATGCTCAAACTACCGCACAATTGTTCTCATCTCACACGCTAGTAAAGTAATGCTCAAAATTCTGCAAGCCAGGCTTCAGCAATACGTGAACTGTGAACTTCCACATGTTCAAGCTGGTTTTCGAAAAGACAGAGGAACCAGAAATCTAATTGCCAACATCCGCTGGATCATCGAAAAAGCAAGAGAGTTCCAGAAACACATCTATTTCTACTTTATTGACTATGCCAAAGCCTTTGACTGTGTGGATCACAATAAACTGTGGAAAATTCTGAAAGAGATGGGAATACCAGACCACCTGACCTGCCTCTTGAGAAACCTATATGCAGGTCAGGAAGCAAGAGTTATAACTGGACATGGAACAACAGACTGGTTCCAAATAGGAAGAGGAGTACATCAAGGCTGTATATTGTCACCTGCTTATTTAACTTATATGCAGGGTACATCATTAGAAATGGGCTGGAAGAAGCACAAGCTGGAATCAAGATTGCCAGGAGAAATATCAATAACCTCAGATATGCAGATGACACCACCCTTATGGCAGAAAGTGAAGAGGAACTAAAAAGCCTCTTGATGAAAGTGAAAGCGGAGAGTGAAAAAGTTGGCTTAAAGCTCAACATTCAGAAAATGAAGATCATGGCATCTGGTCCCATCACTTTGTGGGAAATAGGTGGGGAAACAGTGGAAACAGTGTCAGACTTTATTTTTGGGGGCTCCAAAATCACTGCAGATGGTGATTGCAGCCATGAAATTAAAAGATGCTTACTCCTTGGAAGGAAAGTTATGACCAACCTAGATAGCATATTGAAAAGCAGAGACATTACTTTGCCAACAAAGGTCCGTCTACTCAAGGCTATGGTTTTTCCTGTGGTCATGTATGGATGTGAGAGTTGGACTGTGAAGAAAGCTGAGTGCTGAAGAATTGATGCTTTTGAACTGTGGTGTTGGAGAAGACTCTTGAGAGTCCCTTGGACTGCAAGGAGATCCAACCAGTCCATTCTGCAGGAGATCAGCCCTGGGATTTCTTCAGAAGGACTGATGCTAAAGCTGAAACTCCAGTCCTATGGCCACCTCATGAGAAGAGTTGACTCATTGGAAAAGACTCTTGCTGGGAGGGATTGGGGGCAGGAAGAGAAGGGGATGACAGAGGATGAGATGGCTGGGTGGCATCACTGACTCAATGGATGTGAATCTCAGTGAACCCCGGGAGTTGGTGATGAACAGGGAGGCCTGGTGTGCTGTGATTCATAGGGTTACAAAGAGTCGGACATGACTGAACGACTGAACTGAACTGATCTCTATCTGTCTTTCTGTATCTCCTGTTGGTTCTGGTTCTGTTTCTCAGAGAACCCTGATGAGTACAATTATCTGGCTTCCCACATTTGTTTGTTCTTAGATTCCCATAATTTTAGGAAAGTACTCCTATAATTTTAGAATTATATCACCTCAGAAGAAAACTCTCAGACTCATTTCTTCTTTATATTATTTTCCCCTCCTATCTCTCAAAAGGAGGCTTTTAACAACCACTTAGTGAGAAGACATTTGTGGTTAATCCTGACCAGGGCAGAGCTAAAAGGACACCCCCAGCTGAGTGGACACAAACCTTTGATGCATACAGAGTCCTGGCTGAATCAAGTGCTTTCAACTTCCCTTTCAAAGAGTTATTCCTCCAGGATTCTATTTAAAGCTCTGCAGACGTGAACAAAGGCAAAGGGCATGGAGCAGCATGACATCCATTGAGGAATTTGGGGCAGGAGGGGATCCCCAAGTTCCTTTCCCATCCCATAGGTCCAGGTGATGCAGTGGGGGTTACAGTGTTACAGGGGGCAGGCACCCCAAAGGAGCTTGTGTCTCTCTACAACAGCATTCTAAGGAAGAGATGCACAGTGCATGTGATCAAGAACTAAAATGGGTGGTTCCAGTAAACCTCAGGCAGAATAACTGGGGAACGGGAGAGAAAAACAACAACAATAAAAAAAAAAAAATAGACTGGGGTCTGGCACAAGTGAGGCTATAATGAGAGTGAGGTGACAAGCTTCCATAATCTCTGGCCTCTCTGCAACTTCACTTTCCCATGGGGAAATGGTCCTTGGGGGTTCAAAGACAAGCAGAAGCATTAGAATTTGGAAGGTTCTTAAAATGACATGGGCAGCATTTCTATTAAAGTTCTTAACACAGGGATGGATAAAAGGATCTCAGTCATTTCTTGACTTTGCCTGATCTTCTTGCACGGCCCAAGCTCAGCATCTCCATTTGCACTGGTTTCCCTTCCTAGTCTGGGGTCCCGTTTTCTCTGTATCCTGAATTCCTCAGCCAGTTTCCTGACACTCTCTGCACAGGAACGCAGCACATGATCTTATACATTGTGGGTTCTCAAGAAACATTTGTCAGGGGAGGAGGTGATTTGGCAAAGATATCTAGTCCTTGCATTTTTGGCACACAGCTAATCAATCAATGCTGATTGGAATGGAATGAGGGATGTGTGGCCAAAGAGAGCTTTTTTTTTGAAGCTCAGTGAGCTTGATTGCTTGGTTTCGAATAGCTGTTGTGCTTTGGCAAGAAGGTATACATTTCCAAATTCGAAGTGTAAATTCCATTTAATTAGTGACATGAACTAGATGGCCACAGCTGCTGTTTCTTTCAGCAGCCAAGGGCCCGGGGGAAGAAGAGCAGCAATGAGTGGGAAATGAATCAAATGGGCAGGGAGCGAAGATGGTGGACACAGATGGACCTCTCTCCTCTCCACTGGTCCTGACCTCGTGGAAGTGACATCAGAGACGTCTTTAGGGAGTCCAGGAAGCTTTCATCTTGCTTGTTCTCACACACATACTCAAAGAGAAGCTGTGAAGCAGCATAGTTTAGTGGACTAAACGTAGAACGTAGAATCAAAAGATAGAGTTTAATTCCACATATATGCATTAATATATGATATTTCTCTCTTTCTCACTTACTAGAAAAATGGCAAAGATGAATCTGTTTGCAAAGCAGAAATAAAGACACAGACAGAGAGAACAAATGGTTGGATAATGGGGGGTGGGGGGTGGGGCGCGGAAAGGAAGGCTGAGATGAATTAGGAGACTGGCACTGACATATATAAAATAGATAACTAATGAGAACCTTTTGTATAGCACAGGGAACTCTACTCAGTGCTCTGGGGTGACCTAAACGGAGAGGAAATCCAAAAAAGAGGGGATATATGTATACATATAGTTGACTCACCTTGCTGTGCAGCAAAAACTAGCACAACATTGTTAAGCAAATTACTCCAATAATTTTTCTTTAAAGATGGAGTTTAAGAATTTTGTTATGTTGAATAGGTAATTTTTAAAAGCTTTAAAAAAGTCTGATCTGATAAATAAATGGTATGGAGCTTGACAGATGTATTTGATGACAAAGTCAACTCTAAAAGAATATCAACTGATGTGAGTAATAAAGTAAAACAAAAGGATATACATTTCATAAATACAGATTAACCGAGATGAAAGGAAATGTAATATTTGGATGCTTGTCCTTGCGGCTCAGATGGTAAAGCGTCCACCCACAATGCAGGAGACCCGGGTTCGATCCCTAGGTTGGGAAGATCCCCTGGAGAAGGAAATGGCAACCCACTCCAGTATTCTTGCCTGGAGAATCCCATGGACCGAGGACCCTGATAGGCTACAGTCCATGGGGTTGCAAAGAGTCAGACATGACTGAGCGACTTCACTTTTACTTTCACTACTATTAATGTAAAGATAAGAATGTATGTAGGGTTAGAAGTTCTCTCTTTAATGGTAAAATAACATCCAATTGAATGGCTAAATTAAAAAATAGTAATAATAATAATACCTGACTCCATTCGCAAACACTAACCTGTGTCATTAAGCAACCCACTTCTTGACTTTGAGCCCTGGTCTTCAACCCATTAAAGGGGAATGACAATTCCAGCCCTACCAACATCAACAGTATACTGCAGTTATCAAATGAGTTCATACATGAAAGTGAAAGTCACTCAGTGGCGTCTGAGTCTTTGCGACCCCATGGACTATACAGTCCATGGAATTCTCCAGGCCAGAATACTAGAGTGGGTAACCCTTCCCTTCTCCAGAGGATCTTCCCAACCCAGGGATCAAACCCAGTTCTCCCATATTGCTGGTGGATTCTTTACCAACTGAGCTATCAAGGAAGCCCTGAGTTCGTATGTAGGTGTTTAGTAAAGAGTAAAACTTCCCCAGTGGCTCAGCGGTAAAGAGTCACCTGCAATGCAGGAAAGCCAGTCTGATCTCTGAGTCAGGAAGATCCCCTGGAGAAGGAAATGACAACCCACTCCAGTGTTCTTGCCTGAGAAATCCCATGGACAGAGGAGCCTGGCAGGCTACAGTCCACGGGGTTGCAAAAGGGATGGAAAAGACTTAGCAACTAAATAACAACAAAAAGAGTAAAGCATGATATAAATGCAAATGAATTAACAAACACTAAATACGAGCCATGGCCTTCTACCCTATTAGGGACATGTTTGCTCAATAATCCCATCCACTTCTCACAATACCTCTGTTTACAAGGTAGGCAATTAGCATAGATATTATGTTTGTTAGAGATCACAAAGCTCACACATCTGGATCCACAATCCCCTTCCATCTTTCAACTCTTTTCTTCTATTTTCTGTCCCTATTTCAGTGTAAATGGAGCCACTGGGCCTGACTCTAATTCTTCCTATTGTCCATGTTTGGGCTTAAAGCTTTAACCTGCAGTATAATTTCAGTCTGCCTTCTGTATCTTGGTTCCCCATTTGGGGAAACAAACGTGTGTCAAAAATAGTTTTAAAAAATTCTGGTAAGTTCCAAAATGCAAAACTGGAATTTGCCAAGCTCTGGCAACTATTTATATAGCATTTACATCATATTTACAACTATCTACATAGCATTTACACTATTAGGTATATTAAGTAATCTAGAGATGATTTAAAGTATATGGGAAGATGTGTACAGGTTATATGCAAACATTACGCCATTTTCTAAAAAATACTTGAGCATCTTTGAATTTTGGTATCCATGGGCATCCTGGAAGCAGTGTTCCTCAGATAAGTGCATGTTCAGTTGCTCTGTCTTGTCTGATTCTTTGCAACCCTATAGACTGTATGAACCCTCCAGGTTCCTCTGTCCATGGTCCTCCAAGCAAGAATACTGGAGTGGGTTGCCATTTCCTCCTCCAGGGGATCTTTCCAATCTAGTGATGGAACCTGCATCTCTTACATCGTTCTGCATTAGCAGGTGGGCTGGTTACCACTAGCGCCACCTGGGAAGCCCATCCCTCAGATTCCAAGAGACAAATATGACTGTCCTCTGAACTACTAGGTGATTCATTTGATTCTTCAATCCGCATGTTCCCTCTGTGCGTCAATCATTACTTTAGGTTCTGTGGAATATCTTTAAAAGTGTTAGTGGCAGTGTCTTCCTTCATGGAGCTTGCATTCTAGAAAAACACGAACCAAGAAAAATTACCCATGATCTCATGTATCACAAACAGATGACAAGTTGTCATGTAGAACATAGAGTATGTTTACTATATAACAGAGTCTCCACCAGCATTTTACATATGCTAGTTGTGGAAATAAATGAAGACCACCCAAAGGACAAAAAAGGCAATTTATTCAGAACTTGTTATGGCAAGGGAGGCCGTCACCAACATGTGTACTGCCAGAGACCCAAATGCAGGCAGAGTGAGAAAGCTTTATAAAGGGGAAAGGGGGAAGGCTTCAGATTCCCTGATTGAAAGTTATTGGTGTAGACAAGCTGGGGTAGGCCAGCTAGAAGGGGAACACCCTAGGTGACCAGATAGGGGAGCATATTTGGTTTCCTGCAATTTGTCCAAAGTTGAAAACAGAGGCAAAACTCAGGGAACCTGGCAGGTATTGCCACAGAGATTGTGATTTGAACTAGTCACTTCCTGTACTGAAGATTGCAGGTGTTCCATTTTTAAATACGTCTGTCTATCATCCATTTGTCTATCCAGTCTCTCATCATTCACTTACAGCAATCATACGGACCTAGAGTCTGTCCTATAGAGTAGAGTAAAACAAGAAGAGAAAAACAAATATAGTATATTAACACATAAGTGTGGAGTCTAGAATAAGGGTACAGATAAACCTATTTTCAGGGCAGAATAGAAGCACAGACATAGAGAACAAACATGCAGACATGGGGAGGGCAGAGGGGAGGGTGGGACAAACTGGGAGAGGAGCTCTGATATATATACACTGCCACATGTAAAACAGATAGCTAGTGGGACGCTGCTGTGTATCACAGGGGGCTCAGCTCAGTGCTCTGTGATGACCTAGAGGGGTGGCATGAGGGGAGGGAGGTCCAAGAAGGAGGGTATATATGTGTACATATGGCTGATTCACTTCATTGTACAGCAGAAACTAATACAACATTGTAAAGGAATTATATTCCAATAAAAAACCATATGGTACAGACACTGGTATCCAGAGAAGACTGAGGCATGGTGAGACAATTAAACTGCCCGGAATCACACAGCTAGTAAGAGGCAGAACCATGATTCTAACCTAAGTTTCCTCCAAAATCTGTACCCTCACCCACTAACTAATATATCTGAATAAAGAAAAGATCAACACGAAAGGAAATGGGCAAAGAACCAGAGCAGAGAGTTTACAAAAGATAAATGCAATAACTCAATATTAAAAAGGATGCTCAGACTCCACCAAATTAAGGGAAATAGAAAATAAATTACAATCCGATACTCTTATTATTTACTTATCTGGTAGGTAAATATCAAGAAGTTTGATGGCATACATTGTGGGTGCACTTGTAAATTAAAAAACCTGTGAAGAGGAATTTGACAGTGTCTGTTAAAATTACAAAGACACCTCTCCTAGTCCCAACAATTTATTCCTAGATATTTATTATAGGTGTATAAACCCATGAGGGAAATGGCATACATGCAAGGATAGTCACTGTTGCATTTATAAGAGCAAACCCTGGGAACGACCTAAATGACCATCACCAGAGAGTTGGAGCATCTATAACAACAGGAGCGTATTTATAACACATGGGCACATGTCACTTTCAATGCTTTACCAGCATTAGCTCATTTCATCCCTGTAATGACCCTACGAGGTGGGCACTCTTCATATCAGTTTGCCAGATGAGTCAACCAATGTACAGAGAAGTTAGGTAAGTCAACAAATGTACAGAAAAGTTAAGAAGTTAAGTGAGTAACACAAAATTTAGACTCAGGCAACGTGGCTCCGAAGTCTGTTCTTAACCGCCATGCTATGCTGACCACCCCAAGGCAGTTACAAGAGCAAGGTGGTTCTATATGTATCAAAATATAGTACTCTCCAAGGTATAAAATGAGAGAGAAAACACAACACAGAGCACACTACAGAATGGCATGTATGTGTGTGTATTATATATATATATATATATATATATATATATATAAATATTGTACTTACATTATATGTGTGAAATATATTCAGAATGATATACAGCCTGGGAGGGGAAAGGAAGGAGAAGGATAAGAAGGAGATACTTTTATTATAAAAGCTTATTGTTTCAATTTTGGGCAACAAAGATGTTTTTCTATTAAAAACATAATTATAAGCAATTATAATCAGATAATATAACTTTTATGTTGCACATCCTTTAGTTGCTTATATAGGTGTGCTCAGTCATGTCCGACTCTGTGCAACTCCATGGACTGTAGTCCGCCAGGCTCCTCTGTCCATGGAATTCTCCCAGGCAAGAATACTGGAGTGGGTTGCTATTTCCCTCTCAAGGGATCAAACCTGGGTCTCCTGTGTGTCTCCTGTATTGCGAGCAGATGCTTGACCACTGCACCACCTGGGGAGAACTAGAATAACCACATCCAGATTCCATAGCACAGTCAGTAAGGAACATGTTTTATTCAGTCTGTGCTTTCTTCCTTTGGAGTATGCAAGCCTCCCTCCATTTCATCTGCCCAGCTTCTCAGAGTCCCTTTCCCTGCTTAAACATGATGAGAAGGTTCCCACCTCAGGGCCTTTGCACATGCTATGCCTTCTCTTTCTCTCACTTGCAATCAAGTGGCTACTTCTCATCCTACCGGCCTTTGCTGAGCTTCCCAAGCAAACAATTTAAAATCATTGTCCTAGTTCCCCTCTTATTTATCAAGTACCTTCTTTTATTTTTTCCAATTAGCACTAATCATAAGCTATAATTACTTGTTTTGATTCTACTTCCTTAATGCCTTTTTAATTAGCTATTCCCTTTACCATAACAGGGCTGTATTTGTCTTCTTTCACATGAGAGTGCCAGCACCTTTTACAGTTCACAGCAAACAGTAGGTACTCAATAAACATGAGTGTAATTGTTTAATTAATTTACTAGAAAACCCTGTCATTCATGTAGAAAGAAACCCAGCACGAAAGGGGATTTGAGGACAGTATTTTCCACTTCCAACCTCCAACACAAGTAGAAGGCAGGAGGATTTCACAAGAAATATTATGGATACGGGTCCCCAAAACCTAGAAACAAAATTGTTGCATGATCTATGAGTGCAAGCTAAACTGTACAAGCTTTGAAGTTGTGAAAGTCACTCAGTAGTGTCTGACTCTTTGCAACTCCATGAACAATACGGCCCATGGAAATTCTCCAGGCCAGCATGTTGGAGTGGGTAGTCATTCTCTTCTCCAGGGGATCTTCCCAACCCAGGGATCGAATCCAGGTCTCCCGCATTGCAGGTGGATTCTTTATCAGTTGAGCCACCAGGAAAGCCCCAGCTTTGAAGTTATACAGACCAGAATTCAAATTTCTGCCTAGTTGCCAGTCCTATAGCTTTGGGTAGAAACTAGAGTCCCATGGACAGCAAGGAGATCAAACCAGTCAATCCTAAAGGAAACCAACCCTAAATATTCATTGGAAGGACTGATACTGAAGCTGAAGCTCTAATACTTTGGCCACCTGATGCAAAGAGCTGACTGATTGGAAAAGACCCTGATGCTGGGAAAGACAGAGGGCATGAGGAGAAAGGGGTGACAGGGGATGAGGTGGTTGGATGGCATCACCAACTCAGTGAATATGCTGCTGCTGCTGCTAAGTCACTTCAGTCATGTCTGACTCTATGTGACCCCATAGACGGCAGCCCACTAGGCTCCTCTGTCCCTGGGATTCTTCAGGCAAGAATACTGGAGTGGGTTGCCATTTCCTTCTCCAATGCATGAAAGTGAAAAGTGAAAGTGAAGTCGCTCAGTCGAGTCCGACTCTTAGCAACCCCATGGACTGCAGCCTACCAGGCTCCTCCGTCCATGGGATTTTCCAGGCAAGAGTACTGGAGTGGGTGCCATTGTCTTCTCTGTCAGTGAATATAAGTTTCAGCAAACTCTGGGAGATAGCGAAAGACAGAGAAGTCTGGCACGCTGTAGTCCATGGGGTAGCAAAGAGTATGACAGAACTGAGCGACTGGATAGCAAAAATGAGCTTGAATTATGTCATCTACAAAACGAGGATGGTGAAAATATTGTGAGGATTGGACAAAACAAAACGTGCAAATCTTGGCTCATGGTAGCGACAGCTTACAGTGTTGGATTCATGATCTCTGAAGAAGATTTAGCTTCTGGACCAGCTACCAGGCTTGATCACTCAAGAGCTTTTGTGTAGCAGAGTTTTATTAAAGTATGAAAAGGGACAGAGAATGCTTCTGACACAGACGTCAGAAGGGGATGGGCAGTGCCCCCCTCGCTAGTCTAAGCAAGGGAGTTATATACTTTTAAACTTAGTTATTACAGTAAATCAAAAGAATATCTCAAGATTGTAAAGATCTTAGGAGACTCACTTCCATAATTTACATTTTAAGATAACCGGATTAGCCAGAAGGTTTTCAGGAAGGAGTAACTGTCCTCAAGCAGGATATATTGTTGTTATATAATCCTTCAGTTCAGTTCAGTTCAGTCGCTCAGTCATGTCTGACTCTTTACAACCCCATGAATTGCAGCACGCCATGAAGAAGGCTGAGCGCCAAAGAATTGATGCTTTTGAACTGTGGTACTGGAGAAGACTCTTGAGAGTCCCTTGGACTGCAAGGAGATCCAACCAGTTCATTCTGAAGGAGATCAGCCCTGGGATTTCTTTGGAAGGAATGATGCTAAAGCTGAAACTCCAGTCCTTTGGCCACCTCATGCGAAGAGTTGACTCATTGGAAAAGACCTTGATGCTGGGAGGGATTGGGGGCAGGAAGAGAAGGGGACGACAGAGGATGAGATGGCTGGATGGCATCACTGACTCGATGGACGTGAGTCTGAATGAACTCCAGGAGTTGGTGATGGACAGGGAGGCCTGGCGTGCTGCAATTCATGGGGTCGCAAAGAGTCGGACATGACTGAGCGACTGAACTGAACTGAACTGAGGCCTCCCTGTCCATCACCAACTCCCGGAGATCACTCAAACTCATGTCCATCGAGTTGGTGATGTCATCCAGCCATCTCATCCTCTGTCGTCCCCTTCTCCTCCTGCCCCCAATCCTTCCCAGCATCAGGGTCTTTTCCAATGAGTCAACTCTTCACATGAGGTGACCAAATTATTGGAATTTCAGCTTTAGCATCAGTCCTTCCAATGTACACCCAGGACCGATCTCCTTTAGAATGGACTGGTTGGATCTCCTTGCAGTCCAAGGGACTCTCAAGAGTCTTCTCCAACACCACAGTTCAAAAGCATCAATTCTTTGGCACTCAGCTTTCTTCATAGTCCAACCCTCACATCCATACATGACCACTGGAAAGACCATAGCCTTGACTAGACAGACCTTTGTTGGCAAAGTAATGTCTCTGCTTTTTAATATGTTGTCTAGATTGGTCATAACTTTTCTTCCAAGGAGTAAGCGTCTTTTAATTTCAAGTCTGAAACCACCATCTGCAGTGATTTTGGAGCCCAGAAAAATAAAGTGAGCCACTGTTTCCACTGTTTTTCCATCTATTTGCCATGAAGCGATGGGACCAGATGCCATAATCTTAGTTTTCTGAATGTTGAACTTTTAGCCAACCTTTTCACTCTCCTCTTTCCCTTTCTTCAAGAGGCTCTTTAGTTCTTCTTCACTTTCTGCCATAAGGGTGGTGTCATCTGCATATCTGAGGTTATTGATATTTCTCCCGGCAATCTTGATTCCAACTTGTGCTTCATCCAGCCCAGCATTTCTCATGATGTACTCTGCATATAAGTTAAATAAGCAGGGAGACAATATACAGCCGTGACATACTCCTTTTCCTATTTGGAACCAGTCTGTTGTTCCATGTCCAGTTCTAACTGTTGCTTCCTGACCTGCATACAGACTTATCAAGAGGCAGGTCAGGTGGTCTGGTATTCCCATCTCTTTCAGAATTTTCCACAGTTTATTGTGATTCACACAGTCAAAGGCTTTGGCATAGTCAATAAAGCAGAAATAGATGTTTTTCTGGAACTCTCTTGCTTTTTCAATGATCCAGCAGATGTTGGCAATTTGATCTCTGGTTCCTCTGCCTTTTCTAAAACCAGCTTGAACAACTGGAAGTTCCCGGTTCACGTACTGTTGAAGCCTGGCTTGCAGAATTTTGAGCATTACTTTACTAGCTTGTGAGATGAGTGCAATTGTGCGGTAGTTTGAGCATTCTTTGGCATGGCCTTTCTTTAGAAAAAAAAGACGGGAAAAAGTAGAAAGTCAAGAAACACCTGGAGTAACAGGGAAATTTGGCCTTGGAGTACAAAATGAAGCAGGGCAAAGGCTAATAGAGTTTTGCCAAGAGAACACACTAGTCATAACCCTTCTTTAACCTTGAGCTTTAGTGGGTACTGCTTTTGATGTGGGAATAGGTGAGGGTCTTTGAGCTTGATAACAACAGGAACAGCATTTTGTGTTCGACCCAAAGTTTTTCCATCAGCCCACACTTTAGGATTTACATTTTGTTCAATTAAAAGAGCAGGTTCCATATTTATGAAAACAGAGGCCTGATCCTTGCTCAGTATATCCCTCCCCAGAAGGAGTGAGGGAGACTCTGGCATGGTTAGAAACTCATTAGAAAATAGTACAGAGTCCCAGTTGCAGCTTAAAGGATGACTGAAATAGTAGCGTTTGGTTTCTTCTGACTGTCCCGTTACAGTAGTGGATCAGGAGGAAAGTGGACCAGGGGCTTCAGTAAGCACAGAGAAAGTTGCCACAGTGTCCAAAAGAACTTCAACTAATTGGTGCCCCACAGTTATTAATACCAGGGGTTCCTTGGGTGTTATTAGGATGGAAGCTTGTGTGGGGACCCCCGGGCACTTTTGGTCCTGATTGTCCTGAGAGCCTGACCCCTGGGGCCTAAAACTCTGGGGGCAGTCTCTCCTCAGTGTGGTCCTTTGCAGACTGGACATGGAGCCAGGGGGTGCCTTAGATGCCTGAGGGCAATCCCACTTGAGACGCCCCTCCTTCCCACAGTAATAAGAAGTCCATCCCTTTTCACCTGGGTTCCTCTGGGCATTTTTCCTCAAGCTGTTTCAGAGCAGATCTAACAGCCATTGTTGGGGCTTCAGTCTTTTGCCTGGTCCTTTTTTTTTCCTATTTTCCTATTTTCCTCCTCATATCCTCTACCACAATATACCATCTGAGCCAGCTGCAACAGTTTTTCTAATGACTGATTTAGTCCAAATGCCTGTTTTAGTAGCTTATGGAAGATATCTGAAGCCGAATGAGTGAGAAATTTGTTTTTTAAGATCATTCCTCCCTCTGAACTTTTGAGATCAACATCAGTAAACTTGTGGAAAGCCTCCCATTGTCTATCTAGGAATTTACCAGGCGTTTCCTTCTCTCTCTATTCTAGCCAACTTAGCATAGTCTAAAGTCTTAGTGAGTGCTCGCTTGAGTCCTTCACGAATACATCTGACAAAGTGGCACTGTTATGGGAACTGCTTGGCTCACAGTAGGAAGGAGGGCGATTTCATGTCCCCTCCTTCCCCTTGTCTCACGTTCAAGCCATTCATCTCCAAAAGTAGTAGCTTCCCCCAAAATTCAAGTTTTTGAGCCCGGAGCCAGTGTCTGTCTCACGACATACATTACATCTTTCCAAGTAAGGTCATAAAGTAAAGTTAGTCCCACAAAGGCTTCTGTATACCTTTTGGATCCTCTAAATAATATTGACCAGAATTGGTACTGTCTGAATTTCTACCAAGACAGGCAACCCCTCCTGGAAAGAGGCCCTGATCCTCAGCCTATTCAGTTGGGAGCCCCATACAGGGGCAAAGTACAGGAGGGAGCTGAAGATTTCACAACCAAACCTGCACCCTTAGGACTTAAGTACTGCATGTCTTGCAGAGAGATAAAGAGCAACATGTGAAACTTCCAGCCATTTCCCTTGTTTTTTACAGAACTGATCTAATTAATTGTAAAACAATACTACAGATGAGAGACCCTTCAGCTGGCCAGTATTCCCCTGTCTTCCAAAGGATACTGTGGCCATTTAGTATCACAGAAGTTCAAGCATGTCTTTTTTAAAGTCTAGGATTCAAACTTGTCCCAGTTGTTTTTTTCTTTTTTTAAAAAAATATGTTGTAAAGGAGTGGTTCTGGAACAGATAGCTCCTATCTGTAAAAGAGAAAAGAGTGGCACCCACAACCATGGCTTCTTTCCACTGGAGGTGTCCCTCCCTGCTCTGGATGGGGGTGTAGACAGACTTTCACTGAAGCTTTCCTTCCCTAGTCAGACTTACTGTCCCTGACAGACAGGCACCTTACTCGCAGGCGGGTGGAGATGCACCAGGGGTAGACCTGCTGGAATCCCAAACTGACTTGGTTCCACACCACCAAGACCTTTGTTTGATTTGCCCCTTTCCCCTGATGCCTCCTGGGATGGAACAGAGCAGCTTTTTGGAATGCCTCCCAAGCTAGGACTACTAGGGGAAGCACCCACACTACGTGTGCCTGTGAACATTCCTGAGTACAGTTCTGACCACAGTAGAAATGGTGAGTCATAAAGGGATAAACAGCAACCAAGATGTCCCTTCTGAGTTGTCACCAGGCCAGTATATGTGATAGCAAAAGGATTGGCCAGCGAGGAAAAAGTGAGTTTTGTCCTCAAGCTCCTAAGCCAATCCTTCCAGTTGATTTCCACAGATTACACAAAAGGAACATCTAGGCAGTTGAGACAAAAGCCATCAGAGAGCCTTCTCTGGTCTGCTAAGAGCTAGCACTACCAAAAGAAGAAGCCCATTGTAATCCCAATATAACCACATCTTGAAATTCCTGATCTGTATCCTCAAAAACCTCATGGTCACCAGCAGTGTGTCTATCCACTTAGATCAGAGGCACAGCTATGACAAAGACTCACTTTCAGCTCGCTGGCCCTTGAGGCAGGCAGCCAAGAGACTGACGTCTAGACTGAGAGATGTTCCTGGAGCTAGAGCTCCGCCTTGCTCCCAAACATGCTCTTGTAACTTTAAGCACCTAGCCAGGCTAGGTGCTTCCATACTTGGGGTCTAAGTAAAAGTACATAGTAACAGCATGGATCACAAGTCCCTTGGAAGTCTCTGATCTGATAGATTAGTTAGTAGTTCTAATTCCCCATGCAATTACGAAATGATCATAGACTAGGAAAAGGTGACTGAGAAAGGAAAGTTCAGTCGACACACTTTGCCCATCTCTGGCCGCCCCCCTCGCAGGGACATTGGGTGTCTCTTGGCATTGGCAAATCAGTATAAACCCCCGACAAGGCTCCCCTTTCTGGAGCTGCCTTCAGTCATTACGAGGCAGTGCAAAACTGCAGAGCAGGGCTCCTCGCTTGCTTCATGCAGGGCGTGTCATTCATTCACACAAGCACACAGAAGAATTAGTAAAGTAAAGCAGAAAATGTGTATACTGAGAAAACAGTCTAGAGCTCTGTGTTCTTACCTTGTCCTGAAGATCCCTGATGAGCCCCAAGGTGATAGTTTGCTTACAGTGAACAGTGTCAGATTCGTGATCTTCAAAGAAGAAGATTTAGCTTTGGGACCAGGGACCAAGCTTGATCATTCAAGAGCTTTTGTGTAGCAGAGTTTTATTAAAGCATAAAAAGGGACAGAGAAAACTTTTGACATAGACATCAGAAGGGGGATGGAGAGTGCCCCCCTCGCTAGTCTAAACAAAGGAGTTATATATTTTTTAGTTATTACAATAAATCAGAAGAATGTCTCAAGGTGTAAAGATCTTACTAGACCCACTCCTATAATTTACATTTTAAAATAACAGGATTAATCAGAAGCTTTTCAGGAAGAAGAAACCGTCCTCAAGCAGGATACATTGTTGTTATACAATGCTTAGTACAGAGTTTAAACTGAGTGTTTGTTGTGTAATCATCAGTTCAGGGCTTAAAGAAAAAAATGTTTTATGTGACTAAGACTAAGGAATGGAGAGAGAGAAAAAAAAAAAAGATGTTTGTCTTTTCCTCCTTCTTGAGAATTCCAGACCCCTATCTCGGTCATGTATGGATGTGAGAGTTGGACTGTGAAGAAAGCTGAGTGCCAAAGAATTGATGCTTTTGCACTGTGGTGTTGGAGAAGACTCTTGAGAGTCCCTTGGACTGCAAGCAGATCCAACCAGTCCATTCTGAAGGAGATCAGCCCTGGGATTTCTTTGGAAGGAATGATGCTAAAGCTGAAACTCCAGTACTTTGGCCTCCTCATGTGAAGAGTTGACTCATTGGAAAAGACTCTGATGCTGGGAGGGATTGGGGGCAGGAGGAGAAGGGGACGACAGAGGATGAGATGGCTGGATGGCATCACTGACTCGATGGACATGAATCTGAGTGAACTCCGGGAGTTGGTGATGGACAGGGAGGCCTGGCGTGCTGCGATTCAAGGGGTCACAAAGAGTCAGACACGACTGAGCGACTGAACTGAACTGATCTTCACTTTGAAAGTCCCAGACCCCTTTCTCTTCCTCGGGAACCCTGGACTTCTTATCAACCTGCCTAGGAATTGACTCTCTCAGTAGTCCCTCAATTAATGCTTATTGTATAAGTACTTCCTCCTCTTGTTCCCAAGTGCATGGATGCCTGCAGAAAACAGAGGTATAGCAAATTACAGCAAAGCTTGCTTGAGGGTCCATCGACATCTGAGAGGAGGGTCCTTCCTCCAAGACTGCCATTACTGCTGCTATTTTGGGCCTGATGATGTCAGGGGACAGCGGCAAACCCTAACCTGTCAAAGTCCTTCACCCACTCAGGCCCCATTGTATTCTCCTTGCAGACAGAGCTGCATTTCCATAAATAGTGCACTGTGTTCCTTTGGGTTGCAATTTCATTAGTATTACCCAAGTTCTGCTATAGTAATAAATTTGGAGCACAATGTCTACATGTCAGGCCCTTTCAAATGCTTTGATTAAGGAGGATTTGAAAATCATTTTTTTTCTTATTATTCCTTTTCTGCTTGTGTCATGGCACCAAAGTTGGCTGGATCCTGGGAAGCAGACAGGTTATCAGTGCCTTGCCTCTTTCCTGGGCCCCAGAAGCTCAGAGAACCCGTGTGCATCAAGGAGCAGCAGACCCCAGGACTCCAGGCTGGCAGCACCAGGACACATTTCCCCCAACATGGGCTTGAGACACAAGTCACATTTCCCAGACAGTCTGTCTGTCGTGACCCACATGATCAGAACAAGGAGCTCTACCTGGCAATGATCTTGGAGATGGCATCCTTCCAGCCCATGGGGAAGGGTGTGGTAAAGACTAAGAGGAGACAAGGATGCTGAAATGTCCTAAAAAGCTTTGCCCTTTCCCACCCCCACCCCAATTCCAGAAGAAGGCTGTGGATTCCTAGGTGTTTATTTTCCTAAGTCAGACTTCCAGGCCTCAGAGTTTGTGCCACCATCCCAGGAGCAAAACCTAAGCAGGGTAGCCAGCCAAGGAAAGAGAGAGCTCTGCCAGACAAACTCATCAGTCTGCCCTCCAGCTCTGAAGGCATGAAATGGAAATGGATGGTATCCAGTGAGCCTGCTCGGGTTTTATTATTCTGAAACATGCTGGACACAGATTAACTCTCTCTGCCTGGTGTCTAGCTCTGTTTCCTTCTCTTTCTTCTGCTAGGGCATGGCAACAAGATGCTCAGTGATGAATTCACTGGACAGCATTCTGTCTCCTTCACAAGTCCTCAACACGACTCTCTCGTCCCTTCTGGACGGAAATGTTCCACCTCAGAGTCACGCCCTTCTTTGAATCAACCCAGACACACTCCTTCAATGCTGCCTCCCGACAGCCAAACTCCACCCACCTGGGAGCAGAGAGGAGCAAGCCGGGCAGAGTGGCTATTCCTCTCTTTGCAGGGGCGGGCCATATCCATCAATCTCAAGGCAATGCTTCCCATCCTGAACGGGTTTCCATCCACTTTACAATAAGGCAGGCAGTTTCTCTCTGGCAATGTTTAGCTGCTTTGCTTCCAGCACCTCCAGGAACCCTGGCAGGAGGTGGGCCACCTGCAATGAGTGATGACGTTGGCTTCCTCCAAGCTGTAGCTGAGGGAAGTCTCACTAAATACTCCAGACACCATCTGTCCAGTGCACAGAGGTCCAGGAAGTAGACAGCTCATCCTGCAAAGCAACCATGGTGGCACAAGAGTGCATTTGAACAAGACAGCACTGGACAGAAAACCACCCGAGTCCTCCCCTTCCAACAACAAATCCTCCTAAGTCATTAAGCACATTGGTCAGTCTTAGTTCCTCCATCTGTTAAATGGGACGACTCCTTACTGAAAGAATCGCATTCTCCATCTTTTTTCTCACGTTAATCATACACTATATGCTTTGGCTTCTTTTAACACGTGTGATACCTTGTCTTTCACAGCAGCATGTTATAGCAAAAAAAAAAAAAAGCAGACAGGCTACTAGTGAGTACCAGCTCAGCTCTTTGCTGTCTGACCTTGAGCAAGTTGTTTTACTTCTTTATGCCTTAGTTTTCTCATTTGTAAAATGAGGATTAGCACTGTCTACCTGGAGCAAATAAGAAAATGATTTGAAATGGCTTAACGTGTGTATTCCAAAAGTGGGAGCCGCCCCTGCTGTTACTAAAGACCATCAGGAACTCACAGGACATAAATGTCCATCCCTTTTCCTGCCTAGCCCAGCAATGGCAGACAGCAGAAACTCAGTAAATATTTGCTAATTGATACAGTTTTGAGCTTCAAGACAGCACAGAACTGTATCCACTAATGGTGTCATTCTTGCCGAATGATTTCATAACCCCATTAGTTTGAGAGGTAAATGGAGCTAAAAATGTTCACGTCAAGAAGTGTAGTATCCAGGCCACTAAAACATTTGATTTTTCTCCTTTCTCCATCAAGTGCCGACATGTGAGTGAACATCTCTCCTCTCCATTTTGATGTCTGTCTTGACACAAAAGCCATTCTGGGAATGAGCTGATGACACCCAAACCGTAGCCTATTAACACATCTTCCTTTCAGAAGTAGCTGCAATTTTACAAAATGCCTTTGGGTGCATTGTGGAGAAAATGCCTGCAACGAAGGAATCTGGGCTTTGATCAGAACTGTTTTCCTTTGCACTCTCTTTAGACACTGCAGGAAGTTGACTCTCACAACAGATTGACACAGTTCTCCTTGATTCTCAGAAAAATCAATTGAAACATTGTCTCTGTTGTCCCTACATTTCTGGTCCAAAACACTGTTCCTGAGACTGGCAGGCGCTTACACGGCAGAAGAACCCACGTACTGGCCTGTGTGCTCGTACAGCTCGGATGACTTTGCAATTGAGGCTTTGACCATATCTAAAGGACTGACCTTTGTGTTGGGCCCTCCATATCCCTGATCTGTGAAGCAAGAGCCACTTTGCCACTTGCTGCAGGTCCACCCCTGCTCTGCCTCTAAGACTGATCCCGTCCCCAGGCAGCTGGGAGTACATGTTCCCTAACTCAGCATCGGGTCACAGCTTCTGCAATCCCCATCCTAACAACATTTATTGAATCACATAGTCTGTAAGCAGTTGCGTCATGTCATTTGCTCTTCTTATAGGGTAGGTGGTGGTAGAATTTACATTTTACCTAAGAAGACACTGAAGGTTTCATGGACATTATATCTTTTGTCTACCTCCCTTAGCAGGAAGTATGGGAGCTAATGGTCAGGATGGAAGCTCTGCATTTAACCCCTTCCATGCTGTGGTCTCCCAGAGCTGCCTCTGGTTCTTCTTTCACCATATCTACCCAATACTGTCACCTTCTCTAGGACTAGGACTCTTTTGTTCATTTTTCAGATGCTTACTTAAAGTTATATTTTTCACTCTTTAAATTAATTTATATTAATTGGAGGATGATTATAATATTGTGATGGCTTTTGTCATACATCAACATAAATCGGCCATAGGCATACATGGATCCCTTCCCTCCCGAACCCCCCTCCCACCTCCCTTCCAAACCCATCCCTCCAGTTGTCCCAGAGCACAGGCCTTGGATGCCTGTGTCATGCATCAAACTCCTGCTGGCTATCTATTTTACATATGGTAATATATATGTTTCAGTGCTAGTCTCTCAAATCATCCCAAGACAAATTCATTTTTATTTATTTATTTTTTGGCCAAGCTACGTGGGCATGCAGGATCTTAGTTCCCCAACCAGGGATCAAACCCGTGTCTTCTAAAGCACTGATTCTTAACCACTGGACTATCAGCAAACTTCCCAGAACTAGACTTCTTGATCTTGATGTCTATATAGGGCTTTAACTAGCTTGTGAATTGCTTGTAGGTGACTTGGGGAAAGGGTAGGGCTTCACAGAGAAGTGAATAGTTTGGGGGATAGGGGTGGGGGGTTGAGAAGGCATGCCAGGCAGCAAGACAGCAGGAATAAAGGATAAAGGCAAAAGGAACACAGTCACTGGGACACCTGCAAGTCTAGCATGGAGCCAGTCTTTCCCCAGTTGCCATCCTAATGACATCCTGAGTGGCCAGGACCACAGTACCCAGATGAGAGAGACGGGCAAGGCCTGACCACTAGGACAGTTGGCCACACAAAGAGGAGCCAGAGGTGGTCTACATGAAAAGGGGACACGCAGCCACAGGGAAAAGTTCAAGGTCAGGCTAGAAGTGAAGAAAACTGGCTTAAGATAAAATCTACATTATCTCAAAAGGTTCAACATGAAGCCAGGACACAGCATGTCTGTCCGCGTCAAGATCAGCTGAGCAAACTGCCGGATGGCACAAAGCTCCTGGCAGGCAGGCCGTGCTTGGTAGAGGTACGGGTGGCCAGTGTCAGCATCCAGGCCACCATTCATTAAGTTTTGCTCTTCAGAACACGGCCTGGGACTCAAGGGTTTCTCTATCAGCGCTACTGGTAAAGAACCCAACTGCCACTGCAGGAGACATAAGGTACACGATTTCAATCCCTGGACCAGGATGATCCCCTGGAGAAGGACATGGCAACCCACCCCAGTATTCTCGCCTGGAGAATCTCATGGACAGAGGAGCCTGAGGGGCTGTAGGCCATAGGATTGCAAAGAGTCAGATGCAACTGAAGTGACTTAGCAGGCATGCACGCACGCACGAACAATATCACCTCTGCGGAACTCCTGCTAGTAACACATAACCTGAATCTAATTATGAGGAAACATCAGACAATCTTAAATTGAGGGAAATTCTATAAAAAATAATCAGCCTCTACTATTCAGAATTTTCAAGGTCAAGAAAGACAAAAACAGCTGAACAATTGCTCCAGATTGCAGGAGACACGAAGGACACATACAACCCTGATCTTGGATAAGACCCTGGTCCAAGGGGAAGAATTGCTATAAAGGACAGTACAATTGAACATTTTTGAATATGACCTATATTAGATAATAGCATTGTCTCAATGCTAAATTTCTTGACTTTGATAAATGTAAAAGAATATCTTATTTCTTAAGGATTTAAGGGTAGAGAACACATTATTACCAACTTAAGTACTTCAGGAAAAAATATATATCAAATATAAATATTAAGAGAAACAATAATAGAGCCAGTAGGGCAAAATATAAACATTTGTTAAATTTGAATTTGGCTAAAAGTATGTAGCCTTTCTGGTACTATTCTTGGAATTTTTAAAATTTTTTAAATAATATTAAAATACTCTTCAGTTCCATAAAATAAAATTAAAAAGACTTAAAATATATGCTAAAAAGAAAAAAAAAAAAAAGATTGGACCTTTAACCAGTAATTAACTAGAATGAGAGAGTCTCAGATTTCATACCAGACTCAGAGAATCAAAACTTACATTTTGATAAGATCCCCATGTAATTTATCAAACCAGTCATTCGTAAAGGAAATCAACTCAATATTCATTGGAAGGGCTGACGCTGAAGCTGACACTCCAATGGGAGCCACCTAATGGGAAGAGCTAACTCATTAGAAAAGACCCTGATGCTAGGAAAGATTGAAGGCAGGAGGAGAAGGGGACAGCAAAGGATGAGGTGGTTGGATGGCATCACTGATTCAATGGACACGAGTTTGACCAAACTTTGGGAGACAGTGAAGGACAGGGAAGTCTGGTGTGCTGCAGTCCATGGTGTCAAAAAGAGTCGGACACAACTTAGAACTGAACAACAACCACGTGATTTATGTTCACATACAAGTCTGGGAGCTTCACTTCCTCAGCTGGGCACCTGATCCTGGCTTTCAGATATCTCACTTCCAAGTCAACTCCAAGCTATGCCCCAAACTCCTGTTCATCCCTGGAAACCCAATTCAGAAGTCATCCTGTCTATGAAAGTGTTTCTTACCCCTACCTATGGCTGTCTTCCAGAATAATGTACTGTATTCAGTGTTTTTCAAGGAAAATGGATTGTGTCCCCCTTTTCACGTTATATTGGAATTCAGTGTCATTGTCCCATTAGACAAAGATAGTTATTCTTTGAGTGTCCTCTGCACTGGGTCGGGCAAATGCTAGTGCTCAAGAAATATTTGCGTGAATGAATGAATACGTATTTGAATGAGTACATTCAACTCTGTGTTGTCGACACCGTACCACATGGATGGCTCCAGGAATATACTGCTGAAGTCTCAGAAGGAATAAGAGGTAATTTAGGTTTGAGCAGGCACTGGGGTCTCTCACCAGCAGGGAACATAAACAAAGGAGTTGGTTGGAAAAGGAATCACAGCACGTAGCTATCCAACCTCTGCGCCAGGGTTGTTCCTATGAACCACAAAAACAATGCATTTCAAGTTTCCTCACAATTCTTAGCAGTTGTATAAATTGCCACTGTATAAATTACTTTATGACCTAGTAATGTATTGTTATAGTAACAATTCTTTGGTAATGTCTACAAGATGTGTGGGTGTTACGAAAATACAATAAATAACAAAATATAAATTTAGGCCATACAATCGTGATTCCTAAGAATAAAGAAGAAAAGGCCAGGGAGACACATATTAGGGCATATTTGTTTGAAAGCACGTGATCTTGATATTCTAAAAGTTCTGTGCCTTTAAGAGGCACCCTTTCTCTGGCTCTGCAGGTGTAGGTGGGAATACAAGACAGAACATCAGAAAGCTCAAGTGACTTAAAGGAAAGGAGTGCTTTTGCTTTGGGAGGCGTGATCTCCCTCACTTGCCTTCAAATGCACAATAAGGATTTACAATGACCTGCTTCTATCCAATAACTAAAAGGCAAATTTAAAAGGACCTACTAGTTACAATCCAGCAGCCCCAGTGTTCTCAGTGAAAGCCTAATTTCAGATATCAAACCAAACCATCCTGGACAATGCAAGGCTGGGTGGACTCCAGTCTTTCAATACAGACAAGACCTGCTACCACAGTAATTTCAGAAGAGATAGTATATTTTAAATCAACATGGGACTTTTTAAGAATTCCCCCAGGAATAGGGTTTTGCCAAAAAACTGGAGCTTAACTTAATGAAGGTGAAAGGTTTAAGGAAGAAATATAATAAAAGGAAAGTCCTGAAAGAACAGAGGCAACTTGGAGCAGGAACACGTGTCCCACTAGTTGAAATGTACCAGCACAGGCGGTGAGCAGATTCAAGTCATTATGAGGCCCTGGGCATCTCTGGGGATTTTCAGCGAGACTCTCCTCTGGTGCTACACATGCAGGAAGCTTTTCAAATGTGCAAAGAAGAGTCATGTAGAATTGCTTGAGGAAGTTTATTTATTTTAATACCTAGTGTAGGCTAGATAACTTGAGAGGCATGCAAAATACCTTTGTCTTGCAGATATAAAGGCACAGAGAAGCAGTGATCTTGTCTGCCCACGATCCCCATCCTCTAACTTGGGTGAGGCCATGACAGTCCTTTAGAAATCTGTCTCTGTTTGCAGAGCAATCAAGTCACCTCTCCTTGTGTCCCTTCCTACTTATTCTCTGAATCTTCAGGCCCTGCTGGCTTGCCCACAGCCAGTACTATTTGAATCTGCGGACTGCTATAGATTTTTTTTACTTCAATCCTCTCCTTCAGGACAAAGTGCTCCTTCACTCAAGACGTGCCTTCAAATTCTTTTGGGTCCCACTGTAGCAAACAAGGGCCCAAGCACCCAGCTCCTTTGAAAGCTGCAGCTCCCGGAGCACCAGCTGAGAGAGGACAGGTTCTTAACATATAAAGGGACCAAGATTTAAATCCAGATGTCTAACTCCAAAGTCCAGGCTCATTCTTCTGTTCTTTGAAGCTTCTGCATAGTGGGCAGACTTTGTTTCCAGACATAAAACAAGAGAGTCAATAATGCTGAGAAAGTCACATAGCATATAGATTCCAGTGAAGGTATCCAGTGATACCTTAAATTTGAACTCCAGTAATTAAAGACGCATTATTCCTCAAGCCTGGTAGAATGTCCACAATCAAAATATGCTGGTCCACACAATGTCCACACAAATGCTGGCATGGATGTGGAGAAAAGAAAACACTTGTGCACTGTTTCTGGGAATGTAAATTGGTATATCCACTGTGGAAAGCTAGAGGTTATAGAGGTTCCTCAAAAAATTAAAAATAGAACTACCATATGATCCAGCAATTCCATTTCTGGGAATATATCCAAAGGAAATGAAAACAGTAACTCGAAAAGATATCTGCACCCCCATGTTTCTAGCAGCATTATTTACAATAACCAAGACATGGAAACAACCGAAAGTGTCTGTTGATGGATGAATGAATAAAGAGGCTATGGGATATATATACAATGAAATATTATTCAGCCATAAAAATTAAGGAAATCCTACCATTTGCAACTAGTGGTTACAAACCATTTCCCAAGTGGAGCTAGTGGTAAAGAACCCACTTGCCAATGCAGGAGACATAGAGATTCAGGTTCTATCCCTGGGTCAGGAAGATTTCCCAAAGGAGGGAATGGCTACCCACTCCAGGATTCTTGCCTAAAGAATCCCACGGACAGAGGAGCCTGGAAAGCTACAGTCTGTGGGGTTACAAAAGAGTCAGATACAACTTAGCAACTAACACTTTCTTTTTCATATTAACTGATAGATGTTAATGAAACCAATTTGGTAATTCTTTCACAATATATGAAAATCACACCATCATGCTGTGCACCTTATACAGTGATATATGTCAATTATTTCTCAATAAAAACAGAAAAAAAATGTGTCATTATTTCAATGTTGGCAGGCCTGAAAATTATGCTGAAAATTACCTATAAGCAAATGAATGATATAAACAGAATCAAAGAGAAGAGACCCAGAGTGGGTGGGGAAGACTCAGCCTGGTTTCCTGGGTGACGGCAATCTGGAAGGAGCCAGAGTAACACGAGATGAATAACAGGGTCCATACTGGAGTCTGATAACATTACAGTAAGGTCATGAAAAAGAAGGAAATCAGGAGCAACTTCTTAACCTATGGCTGTGGGAAAACAGCTTGCAAATATTCTGTATTATTTAAATATTATTGAAACTTTTTTTTTTAGTTCCAAGTAGGTAACTGAAGGTTTTGATTTTGCACAGTTATCCTCCTGTTCTGAAATATGTGCCTAAAGCACTTGGACCAAGAGTCTGATTTAGTCTGTTCATATCATGCCGTGCCTGGTACACCATAATCACCCCATGAATGAGTGGATTAATACATACACCACAATTTAAATTATATTTGCCTAATTACGTTGTGTGTTTCATTGTCTTTATATATGCCACCAGCCTATAAGCCTCATGAGGTGA
Organism: Bos taurus; assembly: GCF_002263795.3. NCBI lineage: Eukaryota > Metazoa > Chordata > Mammalia > Artiodactyla > Bovidae > Bos > Bos taurus. The sequence continues at coordinate 30,585,604 of NC_037356.1, read as the reverse complement.
GGGCACATGTCTGGTTGTGTTCACCTCCCCAGAGCCACCCAGAGTCACCATTTAAGATAAAAGTTAATTGTTTTATACTGTAAAACCCTCGTGACTGAGCCTGGTATTCAAGGTGCTAAATAATCAGACCCAATCCAGCCTCACTAGCATAATTTTTCATTAATCCATTATCCAAAGACTGTACTTTGCTCCAATTAAATTAGTCCTCTCCTTAGTCCCAGAGAATACCATGGATAGCTCCATTCTCGTCATCTCCAGGCTTTACTATCCCCAGCTAAGAGCCATTCCCCTTGCATTCTGCCTTGTTTTTGCTGTTCAGTCTCTAAGTCATGTCCAATTCTTAGTGACCCCATGACTGCAGTATACCAGGCTTCCTTGTCCTTCACTCTCTCCCAAAGTTTGCTCAAACTTATGTCTATTGAGTCAGTGATGCAATCCAGCCATCTCATCCTCTGTTGCCTCTTTCTCCACCTACTCTCAAACTTCCCCAGTATCAGGGTCTTTTCCAATGAATCTGTTCTTCTCAGCAGGTGACCAAAGTATTGGAGTTTCAGCTTCAGCATCAGTCTTTCCAATGAATATTTAAGGTTGATTTCCTTTAGGGTTGACTGGTGTGATCTCTTTGTGGTCCAGGGAACTCTCAAGAGTCTTCTCTAGCAACCATAATTCAAAAGCATCAAGTTTTTGGCACTCAGCCTTCTTTATGGGCCAATTCTCACATCTGTACATGACTACTGGAAAAACCATAGCTTTGACTATATGGACCTTTGTTGGCAAAGTGATGTCTCTGCTTTTTAATGCACTGTATAGGTTTGTCATAGTTTTTCTCCCAAGGAGCAAGTTATTTTTAATTTCATGGCTGCAGTCAACTTCCACAGTGATTTTGGAGTCCAAGAAAATAAAATCTGCCACTGTTTCCACTTTTTTCCCATCTATTTGCCATGAAGTGTCATTCTGCCTGCTGCTGCTGCTAAGTTAAGTCACTTCAGTCGTGTCCGACTCTGTACGACCCCAGAGATGGCAACCCACCAGGCTTCCCCGTCCCTGGGATTCTCCAGGCAAGAACACTGGAGTGGGTTGCCATTTCCTTCTCCAATGCATGAAAGTGAAAAGTGAAAGTGAAGTTGCTCAGTCGTGTCCGACTCTAGTGACCCCATGGACTGCAGCCTATCAGGCTCCTCCGTCCATGGGATTTTCCAGGCAGGAGTACTGGAGTGGGGTGCCATTGCCTTACTGCCTAGCAAAGCCCTATTCTTCAGGTTTCTCTTCCAGTAGCTTCCCAGGACCACTCTTTTCAACACCTTTGCAGCTAAGACCTCTTTGTCTCTTAGTTTAACCCTTGCAAATTCTTTTATCTTTTTTTTGTGCCCTGGTTTTCTCAATGCTATGGGAAGAAATATGGCACCAAATACCATTCCTTATATTTCTTTATACATGACAATACCTGAAATAGAACAAAGCAAAATAGCCAGAATTAAATAACTTTGTAGAGTTGAAGATGATAATAATAAAACTACATTTCTGTAATTACAAATTCAGAATGTTTTGCATCTAATGTTCAAATTAGGCTATGTAAGTTACTGTAAATGATTCAGTGGTTCTAAAGAAGGGATAGCAGTTAAGCTAGAAATATTTGTTTAAATACGCATTATTGTTAGTTTGGGGTTTTTTAAAGCTCCACACTCCCTTTTTCTCTTCTTCTCAATGTCAACTGAGGGTGTCCTGTGATCTCTCTTCTCTGTGGCTGAGTAATTAAACATATTGAAATGTCTGCTTCTAGGCTATCAGACATTTGTCTTCTAAGCTGAAAAGCCTAATTCTTTCAGAATCCACAAATCAAACCCAAGCATTCTCCTGCTCAAATTCCATTTTTCCACAAACACTTAAAGGGACAAATGAAGCTCTATCATCAATAAATGATAATACGCTATTTCATGTAAGCCCTCACACAAAGTCTGCAAAAATGATATAAAATACACATCCCTAGTACATATTTAATTTCTTTAAAAACGAGTGTCTTTGTACTCAAGATATGAAGTAGGCAATTGGAAAGTAAAATACTGGCAGATTGGGAGGAAAACCAATAGGTCAGAACTTGTTTGAGTCACATTCTTTTGTTTTCCAAGGAACTCAATTAAAACCAACTTAGGCAAAATGAGGAAGTCACTGCCTGAGACCATAGATAGAGCTTGGTTGGCAGCTAATCTAAGTCGACTTATCCAGAGACTGGGTACTGGCTGGGTTCTTGTTCTCACCGTTTTTTTATGCTCGGTTTCTCCATGAGGCTGGACCCATGGCCACTCTCTTTACTGCCAACATGTAAGGCTCTCTTTCCTTAGATTTATTTTAGAAGAAGTTCCAAGAGAAAGATTCTGATTGGCTTGGCTTAGGTCACATGACCAGACCCATGGACAGTAGGACTCAATAGTATACTTGCCCATGGATAGAATTTCAAATCAGTTTCACAGGAGAGAGAGGTGAACTGCTTATAAAAAATGATTGACCTCCACTACAAAATTGAAGGAGAAAAAAACGTGTTTTTAATTCACAAGTGTTGTTGGTTAGGATAAAAGAAAAAGGCAGAAAAAGCTTTATAATATTGAATTCTTTCCTTTCCTATAGTGAGCCCCAATACAGAGATGAAGTACTTTGCTGTAATTGGTGAAAGAGCTCAAATCAATATCTGCCATAGCCCCATCACACTGCATTATAATTTTCTATGCATGAGACTGTCTTCCCAATGACAACTGAACTCTTTAAACTCAAGACCCTGTTATATTTTTACTCTTGAGGCGAAGGTCAGCACAAGCCTACAGTAGAGGATTTTCTACAAATGTGTAGGAAGGGAAGGAAAAGGAGGAGAGGGAGAGAAGAGATCCTTACTCAAGTTGCTTAGCATCCAGTGAAAAATCAGACACAAGGTAAGCAACTACAACTCCAGACAGAATAATCAGTACTAAGTAGAATTATAAAAAATGCATCCCTCATTAATTTGTTGTTTTGCTGCTAAGTTGTGTCTGACTCCTTGTGACCCCCATGGACTGCAGCCTGCTAGGTTTCTCTGTCCATGGGATTTCCCAGGTAAGAATATTAGAGTGGGTTGTCATTTCCTTCCCCTAGGGATCTTCCTGCCCCAGGGATCAAACTTGCATCCCCTGCATTGGAAGGCAGATTACTCACCACTGAGCCATTGGGAAAGACCTTCAGTAACTTAGAAGTAATTTACTCTACTGAGAAAAGTCAGACAAAGCTTCATAAAGAAGTTACCTTTTGAGTATTTCCAAAGAAACTCAATTCAGTAATCCAAAAAGAGGAGAGGTGTGCAGATTAAAACAACAGATAGGAACACTGCACTACAGCCTTGAACTGCTTATACATAGAATAGGGTGAAGGAAATGGCAACCCTTTCCAGTATTCTTGCTGGGAAATCCTATGGACAGAGGAGTCTGGTGGACTACAGTCCATGGGGTCGCAAAGAGTCAGATATCACTTAGCGACTAAACCACCACCACCAGAATAGGGTGACTGAAGGGGTCCAAGAAAGGCCTTTTTTTTGCTCCTTATCTCAGTTAAAAGATCTCCTTCACTTAATCCTATTGCCTGAGAAGTATTCAGAAGGAGCAAAGCCTTTCACTTCCTAATTAGGAATACATTTATAAAATGCAAGTATTCCTTGGTTTATAGTAAGGAGTAAATGACTAATAACTCAGCCTTTCTTAGAAGCTAACTGTGGTAGAAGGAAAAGGAAGGATAAAACCAGGGCATTGGGCTCCATTCTTTAATGCAAGAGTGACAGTCATTGCAGAAAGCATATAAGCAGGGAGACCATTCACTGGGATGATGAATGAGGTTAATCTAAGACTCTTTAAGAAACAGGCCTGCACAGTGTTGATGACGATGCAGTTATGATCTGCAATCTATTTTGATGACTGCTAACGGGCTCTATTTCAAACCCTAAAAGATGATGCTGTGAAAGTGCTGCACTCAATATGCCAACAAATTTGGAAAACTCAGCAGTGGCCACAGGACTGGAAAAGGTCAGTTTTCATTCCAATCCCAAAGAAAGGCAATGCCAAAGAATGTTCAAACTACCACACAATTGCACTCATCTCACACACTAGCAAAGTAATGCTCAAAGTTCTCCAAGCCAGGCTTCAACAGTACTTGAACCAGGAACTTCCAGATGTTCAAGCTGGACTTAGAAAAGCCAGAAGAAACAGAGATCAAATTGCCAACATCTGTTGGATCATCGAAGAAGCAAGAGAGTTCCAGAAAAACATCTATTTCTGCTTTATTGACTATGCCAAAGCCTTTGACTCTGTGGATTACAACAAACTGTGGAAAATTCTGAAAGAGATGGGAATATCAGACCCCCTGATCTGCCTCTTGAGAAATCTGTATGCAGGACAGGAAGCAACAGTTAGAACTGGACATGGAACAACAGACTGGTTCCAAATCAAGAAAGGAGGACATCAAGGCTGTATATTGTCACCCTGCTTATTTAACTTATATGCAGAGTACATCATGAGAAATGCTGGGCTGGATGAAGCACAAGCTGGAATCAGATTGCTGGGAGAAATATCAACAACCTCAAATATGCAGATAACACCACCCTTATGGCAGAAAGCAAAGAATAACTAAAAAGCCTCTTGATGAAAGTGAAAGAGAAGAGTGAAAAAGTCGGCTTAAAACTCAACATTCATGTATAATATCATATATGAAATGAGTTGCCAGTCCAGGTTTGATGCATGATACTGGATGCTTGGGGCTGGTGCACTGGGACGACCCAGAGGGATAGCATGGGGAGGGAGGTAGGAGGAGGGTTCAGGATGGGGAACACATGTATACCTGTGGCGGATTCATTTTGATATATGGCAAAACCAATACAATATTGTAAAGTTAAAAAATAAAATTAAATTAAATTAAAAAAAAAAAACTCAACATTCAGAATACTAAGATCGTGCCATCTGGTCCCATCACTTCATGGCAAATAGATGGAGAAACAGTGGAAACAGTGAGAGGCTTTATTTGGGGGGGGGGGGGCTCCAAAATCACTGCAGATGGTGACTGCAGCCATGAAATTAAAAGATGCTTACTCCTTGGAAGAAAAGTTATGACCAACCTAGACAGCATATTAAAAAGCAGAGACATTACTCTGCCAACAAAGGTCCATTAGTCAAAGCTATGGTTTTTCCAGTAGTCATGTATGGATGTGAGAGTTGGACTATAAAGAAAGCTGAGCACCAAAGAATTGATGCTTTTGAACTGTGTTGTTGGAGAAGACTCTTGAGAGTCCCTTGGACTGCAAGGAGATTCAACCAGTCCATCCTAAAGGAAATCTGTGCTGAATATTCATTGGAGGGACTGATGTTGAAGCTGAGACTCCAATACATTGGCCACCTGATGGGAAGAACTAACTTATTTGAAAAGACCCTGATGCTGGGAAGGATTGAAGACAGGAGGAGAAGGAGACGACAGAGAATGAGATGGTTGGATGGCATCACTGATGCAATAGACATGAGTTTGAGTAGGCTCTGAGAGTTGGTGATGGACAGGGAGGCCTGGCATGCTGCAGTCCACGGGATCTCAAAGAGTCGGACACGACTAAGCGACTGAACTCAACTGAACCAGCTCTTGGATGCAGGTATATGACTGTCCTCTTAGTCTTTCTCAATACTTGCTCATGCAACCAGGCTGTTAAAAGGAGCCATCAGATCGAAGTTTCCTGAATATAATATGCATATAAATATAATCAACATAGATCCCTGGGTTGAGAAGTTCCCCTAGAGGAGGGCATGGCAACCCACTCCAGTATTCTTGCCTAAAGAATTCCCATGGACAGAGGAGCCTGGCAGGCTGCAGTTGATGAGGTTGCAAAGAGCTGGACATGACTGAGCGACTAAACACAGCACACATAATCAGCATATCAATATATAAATTGTACAGTTCTATCTATTCAGCATTCAGTTTACAAACCATTGTGAGAGTTTAGTATCAGTTTTGATACATAAGACCAGGGAAATGCTAAAGGTATGTGAAAGTGAAGGTTTTAGTCACTAAATCAAGTCCAACTCTTTTGCGACCCCATGGACTGTAGCCCGCCAGGCTCCTCTGTTCAAGAACGCTCCAGGCAAGAATACTAGTGTGGGTAGCCATTCCCTTCTCCAGGGGCTCTTCCTGACTCAGGGATTACACCTGGGTCTCCTGCACTGTGGGCAGATTCTTTACCATCTGAGCCACCAATATGCCTACCAGGGAAATGCTAAAGGTATAAATGGAATTAAAGGAAAAAATGAATGAAAGGGAGAGGAAGACAGGAAGGGAGAAGGAAGCTGAGGCTTAAAAATATTTCTGCCTCAAGCCAAATGCTAGAAGGGGTATTTCTGTGGAGGGTTCTGGGCACCTGGGGGACAATTCTGAATTAGGTTTGGAGATGGATATTGAGTAGATGAAGATGATGGATGGCTTAGGAAAGATATATGGGCACCAACTCCTGGAGCAAAAGTGCAAAACAATAACTTTGGAAGATGAATTTAAGGGAGAAAGTGTTCAGAGGTGTAAGCAAAAGTATATTAAATTGTGGATATGTTTTTATTTGTTGAAATACATTTCTTCCTACCTCTCCCCCTTCTTAGGAAAAGGGGACAAGAGTGAGGGAGGGAAAGGGACACAATAAAATGTACAGAAGAGAAAAGGTGACTGGAGAGGCGTAACAGGAGCCTCTCCAGCCTTCTTCAGAATCACATCAGGAGCCCAGAGGTGGAATAAGGAGGGTGTGATCTGAACCAGGAGGGTGAACATGTGAGCTAGATGCAGCATGGCTAGGAAAACAAAAGCAGCCCGGAGGAGATATTCACAGCCAGGTTCACTCTGAAATGATAAGAGATTTAGGCAGATGTGCTAAGAGTTTGAGCATCGCTGCCCCAGTTGGCGTGATGACAGAACTCCCCTCCCAGTTGTTCCCAGAGGAAGGTCAGGTGTTAAAAACATACTCAGGACTAAATGGTCTGATCTCAGCATGCAGGTCCTTTCAACCACTCAGGGATAGCAGGACAGCAGTTGGATATTTATTAAACGTCAGCAGGGTCGCTGGTAGAGGACCGATCCCTGTCAAAGCGCAGGTCCAGGCTCAGGGAAGTTTTAAAGGCAGAGAGCCAAAGGGAGCACAGGTCTGGGCAGTCACCATCCTCAGATAGGCAGGCCTTACTTTTACAATCTGGTCACTGTGGGCAGAGAAGAGTTCTGCTTTCCAAATGAGCTGTTTTACTAATCTTCTGTCTCTCAGAGATATTCCTGCAGCCAGCCATCAGAGAAAACCCCGGATGATCAGAAAAGGATGAAGTATTTTCTGGAGTGGAGAGCATGAAAAGAGATCGGAAATATTATAAAAGATGTAGAAGCCAGTAATAGCCACAATCCATCCCATTCCAACTCTTTGCCAGTCACATTGGCTAGAGAAAATTACTAGGCTTAGGAGAACAGTCTGACTCAGGGCAAATAGAGGAAAAACAAAGACTGAGTGAAACCTGAAGTCCATAAAAGAAAATCCAAGGAATGAAAAATAATTTGAAAAATTATATCTAATATCACATACCAAAATAAATATGAAAGGCTTCCTTGGTGGTTCAGTGGTTAAGATTCCACAATACCAATGCTTGAAGGTGCCAGTTTGATGCCTGGTTGGGGAACTAAGATCCCACATGCCATGAGGCATGGCCAAAAGATTAAACAAATAAATAAAATCATACAATTATATGAATGCAACACAATTTGGGGTAAGAGCACAAAACTGAAAATTAGAAGAAACCCTTTCAAGTTCTGGCTCTTCAACTTACCAGCTGCTGTTTGATCTCTTTGAGTTTCAGTTTCCTGATGATAAATGGGACAATAGTCCTAAATTACACAATTACTGTGAGTATCAAGGAGAGAAGTCCTAGGAATGTGCCTGGAAGCCATAAATGTAGCTTTGCAAATGTTAATGTCCATAATTGGTATTATCATCATGTTTGATAAAAAAAATTATCATCACGTTTGAGTCCAGCACCTAAATTTGCATGTTCATTAAAACCTAGGAAAATGCTGATGTTATAACTACAGTCATTGCTGCGGAACCTATGGCAGGCTAGATCTGTCAAAAAGAAAATTACAGAAACATGCCTGAAGTAGCCTTGCTCTCCGTCTCATGCTGATAAGAGAAATGAAAAACGGACTGTATCTGTTTGCAGGAATGTCCCTTTTTTCTGTTTTCAAACTAAATATTCATTCTTGCCAACTCTCAATGCTATGCTGAAACAAAGCGGAGATCACGGTTTATCTCTTGGACTTTTAATATCCCCCATTTGTATGGATTGAAAAGTTGAGATGCTTGGACTCAAAGCCGCTCGATCCACATTCTCGTGTCCTGGGAACAGCTGGCCGACCAAACCTGAGAACAGCCTGGGCAGAATGCCCCGACTTCTGGCTAATAGCAAAGCACAGAGACAATGTAAAGTATTAGACAAATAAAGACCAGGGAAGGGAAAGAAAAAAGGTATATTCTGGGACATATTTTCAAAATAAGAAAGATAAATTGAGAAGGAAACAGATTGCGAGAACAAGACAAATGCTGAAATAAATATGAAAAGAAGACAAATTTGGGCCAGCCAGAAAGGAAAACTCGAAAATGTTAGACAACAGTTGAAGAAAAGGTAAAACTGGGAGAGTAAGATAAACACCAAAGAGCAATAAATCATAGAAATAACACTTCTGAGAATTATTGTGGATAAGACACATCCCACAAAGTAAGTCTGCAAAGAGCAAGACAAATGCAATGTGCCTAAAAAATACAGATAGTGTGACAAGGATGGAAACTAGTGTTGCGAAGATAAATATCCAGAAGAACACTGGCCTCCCTGACCTTCCATAGAGAATCCGACTTACATGCATTTCCTTAAGCTCTTCCTCTTGGGTTGTGCTCTAGTTTCTTTCTATTCAGCCCTGGATTGGAGGTCACCTCTCCCTTACCTGATAGGAGGTCTCATTAACTTTGTGACAGATGGACTCACCCCCTCAGGAGGGACACTGTTCTCCTTCTGTTACTGAAAACTTCTCCCTTGGAAAAAGCCAGAAGGCTGCTCTCCTATTCCCAAATCTGGACCTCATCACATGGAGGTGAGTAGCTTCAAATATGTGGCATGTGCCATCGGCAACTTGCCTAGCTTCCCCCAGTCGTCAGGGTCAAGGTGCTGGATCAGGCTCATCACTAGAGTCTCCTGTAAAAATCCCTGGACGAGATGGAGAAACAGTAGTTTCTCCTGATGAACTCGAGTCAGGCTTTGAAGTCAGACGAAGACTTGAAATTCTATAGCCATTTCAAATCAGCTGTGTGGTGTTGAACTAGTTAGTTTAACTCTCTGAGGCCCCTGCTGCCTCATCAGGAGAATGGAAACAGCACTTCGTATTCTGAGAAAATTAGAAAAACACATGTGCTTTCCATAAAACATCTAGCTGCTCTAAGGACTCAAAAATGGTAGCTTGTGGAACAACTGTGATTCATCACAACCGCAATTCATCTGCAGGTGTGATCTGGGTTCTGAGGTCCTGCGACTGACTGCGTCACCACAGAAAAGATCTGGAGAGGACCAGTGCCTCATCTCTGAAAGCAGCAAATGAGTCCAAGTAAAGAAATACACAGCATCCAGAGCACAGTGATAACCATGATGCTATTACGATCCCCATGCTGGGAAGGACAGAGGGCAGGAGGAGAAGGGAGCAACAGAGGATGAGATGGTTGGATGGCATCGCTGACTCAAATAGACATGAGTTTGGGCAAACTCTGAGAGATGGTGAACAACAGGGAAGCCTGGCATGCTGCGGTCAATGGGTTTGCAAAGAGTCAGACATGACTTAGAGACTGAACAGCAACAGTATCTGCATCATATATAAATGTATCAAGTGCTTTCACTGAGGTACGAGCAGAGGGCCTCCTTGATGGTTCAGTGGTTAAGACTCTGCCTAGCAATGCAGGGGACATGGGTTCCATCCCAGTCTGGGAAGACGCTACATGACTTGGAGCGATTAAGCCTATGTGCCACAACTACTGAAACCCCTGAGCCCTAGAGCCCAAACTCCAACAAGGGAGGTCACTGCAGTGAGAATAGAAGCTGCTTGCTGCAACTAGAGAAAAGTCTGCGTAGCAACGAAGACCCAGCACAGCCAATAAATAAATACTAAAAAAGAAACGGCTGAGATTTTGGATACGGGGCATAAATGACAAGATAATAAGGCTATACACTTTATAGAACAGGTTTCTCTACCTTGCAGGGTAGTTTCACACCCATTGTTTAACATGATCACTTCCACTTGGAACATAAATGGAGCAGGAAATATCCACCTCCTCTTACAAGGGGCTTCCCTGATGACTCAGACGGGAAAGCAGGATGCGGGAGACCTGAGTTTGATCCCTAGGTTGGGAGGATCACCTGGGGAGCCCAAGGCCTGGAGAGGTTGTGACTCACCTAAAGTCATGCAAGGTCAAGCAATCAGAGGTGGCAGCTAGTGGAGGGCTCCAGAGCCACAGATGAGGATGGAATGTTCTAAGCCATGCCCTCCAGAAAGAGAAACATTCATTGCTTCCTGTGCTGCAGCCAGAGGACCCTCTTAGCTAGAAGTACCTCATGCAAATGAATTCTCCTCCAGGGAAGAGGATACAACCAATCAGTTGGAAAGTAAATGCAGTTAATATCAAAATGAAAGCCTGGAAATTGCCTCTCCTATCCTATCCACCGAAGTGCATGGTCCTCAGATCAGTGGCACCATGCCACCAGCCTGCCTATAAGAAATGCATAATCTTGGGTTCCACTCAAGAGCCACTGAAGCATTATCTGCATTTTAACAAGATTCCCCCAGGTGATTCACATGCAGATGAATATTTGAGAAGCCCCAGTCTAGATAATTCAGACAGGAAATCACTTTGCCATTGATATGGTCCTAAATTCACTGCCGTCAGGGAAAAGCTCTCCTTTGCACTGCTAGACCAAGATGACTTTTAGGATCAACCTACCTAATTATCTACCCTCACTCCCTACCTGAGCACATCCATCCAATTGTCTGTATCAATTCATCTACTTCAATCCCAGTTGGCTCTTCTCTTGACAGAACATGTACAGAAAGACCATAGTTGGGGTGTGTGTGTCGGGGGGGGGTGGATCTTTACTTCAGAAATGGACTTCATGGAGCTGAAAAAGGAATTCAGTAGAACCCAACCTACATCATCTTGAAGTCTCTTGCGTTCCTAAAATCCCATAGTCCTGTTTCTACGTTGTGCTCTTGGTTAGAGCTCCTTGTCCTATGTAGCTTTCATAACTTTTCCTTGCCCTGATCTCTGATATATCCCTATTTGTCAGCTATTTACCGGGGGATAAATTTACTTTTTAATCTATTTACTTGGGTATACATGTACATGCACAGTGGATTGCTCTCTTGATTACTTCTGACCTCTATTATCTGAAGAGCCACCCGACAGCGACTAACTCTACACGGTCACTCTTATTTGAATGGCTCCATCTGGAATCTAGAGGAAGAATGTTCTTGGGAGAAACACGTTCAGTCTATGACCCAGTTTCGTCTGTTTTGCAGAAATAAGACAGCTGTACCTGGCTCTTTCCCTTGGAGACGTGGGGACACATTACATCATGCATAGGGAGGTCTCACAAAGGTGCACCAGTATTGAACGGTATTATTACCCTATCGCCCCTCAATTAAAATAAGTGGCACTTTAAAAATGCAGTAACAGCTGCTCTCAGCAGTGTCTCCTTACAAAGCATTTGCGTTCTCAATTTTTGCCTTTCCCTACAGCCTTTTATATCTTTGTTTAAGCTGTGCTTCATAGCCACCATTGTGAAATCCACAGGACTCCTAACTTCAAAATGCCCAATTAATCCAAAATCAAAAAAGAGCCCAAGGACCAAGAAGATGCCATTCAACTCTCATACCTGGACCCTAAATGCCCTTTGCCATAAGAGTATTTTGCAGCAGTAGCTTTATGAGGTCTTCCTGTGAGGCTATCAAATCCACAGGCATCATACTTGGGCCCTAAAAGGAGCCAGTGGCGTGCAGTGAAAGGCAGCAAGTACACCACCTGAGCTTACTGTTGAAAAAAGTGTGCATCCAACACAAAAGATACATTTCATGGCATAAAATAGTGTCAAATGTAGAAAACAACAAAATCACCAACAATCATTAATAAGTTAATTCTTCATACCATCTCTTCTCAAACTTCCAACAACTCTTTCCTCTTCCCAGCTCTTAGATAATAATCTTTCTTCCTGTTTCTCTGACAGCAAGTGGAACAGCTTTTGTAAAGCTGAATCTGCTCATGCCTGAGCCCTTATTCTGCCCTCCTTTATGGAGCACCGAGGAACAGTGCTTTGCTGTTGTTTAGTTGCTCAGTCGGGTCCAACTCTTTTGAGACCCCATGGACTGTAGCCAGCCAGGCTCCTCTGTCCATGGGATTTCCGAGGCAAGAATACTGGAGTGGGTTGCCACTTCCTGCTCCAGTGGATCTTCCTGACCCAGGGATTGAACTTGAGCCTCCTGCATTGGCAGGCAGATTCCTTACCACTGCACCACCTAGGAAGGCTGGAACAGTGTTTATCACTAGCCAAACCCAGTCTCTAACCCTGGGCCACTGATGCCATCACCTCTTCCTGCTCAAGAATATCACTAAGATAAAATCCTTTCTCTCACACACATATATCCTTATTTCTTAATTCTTCCCCACTACCAGGCTGTTCACATTAATCTTTAAACATACTGCAATTTTTCCACATTAAAAAGTAGACTCTCCTTAATTTACAGCTACGTCTCTCTCAATTTACTGACCCTTTTTCAATTCCGTACTTTCCTTTAAAACAAAACTCCGTAAAAGTATTTATCTATATTCACTGTCTCGATTGAACTTCTATTCCTTCTTGAACAGTTTCCAATCTGCTTTTGCTTTTTCTACCTGCCTTTAACAAAACTGCTCTTGTCAAGGTCAACAGTGACCAACGTATCATTAAATCCAGCTTCTAATTTTCAACCCGTATTTCATTTGGTCTATTAGAAGTATCTGATAGGATTAATCACTTTTTCCCCTTCACTAGGCTTCCAGGGTCTTCCCAGTGGCACTAGTGAAGAACCCGCCTGCTAATGCAGGAGACTTAAGAGATGTGGGTTCAATCCCAGGGTCAGGAAGGTGCCCTGGAGGAGTGTATGGCAACCCACTCCTACATTCTTGCCTGGAAAGTCCCCTGGACAGAGGAGCCTGGTGGGCTGCAGTCCATAGGGTCACACAGAGTCAGACACAACTGAAGCGACTTAGCACATACACAGGCTACCAGGGCTCAAAAGAACATTCTTGATTCCTTTTTACCTCACTTCTGGATCTTTCTTGGTCTTCTTTTCTGGTTTTTCTTCAGTCTCCTGATCTTTAAACATTGGAGTGCCCATGGCTTTAATCCCAGTCCTCTCTGTTCTCTACCTACAGTCACTCCCTTGGTGATTTCATTCAGCATGATGACCTTAGTTGCCATGATAACATGGTGATTCCCAGATTTATATAGCCAGTCCTGACACCTATGTTTAACCCCAAAGCTTGGAGATCTAATTGGCATCTCAAACTTAATCTGCCCTGAACTAATATCCTGATCTTCCCCTTTGAAGTCGCTCTTCCTGCAGTTGTGTGTATGTGTGTCAATTAAAGGCAACTCATGCTCTATTTGCTCAGGCTAAAGCCACAGTTTCATCTCTAATTCCTTTCCTTTTCTCACACTCCACAGCCAACCCATCAGAATTTATTTTTGATTTCAAATTTCAAATTCACATTTTCAAATCATTGAAAATGTGACCACTTCTCATCAATTATACTGTTCCCACTTTGGTCCATGCCATCATCATTTCTCACTTTCTAAGTGACCTCTGAGTATCTGTTCTGTCCTCTGAAGTCCACATAGCAGTCAGAATGATTCTTTTAAAATATATGAAGTAGATCATGTCACTCTTCTGCTCAAAACTTTCTAATGGCTTCCAATCTTGCTCAATGGCTGAGTCAAATGATCACATTCAGGGCTCCATTTGTGCATCTATGAAATGACGATAATGGTGGTACCCCTCCATCCATGGGATAATTATTCAAAGTAGATGCAACAATGTTTGCAGCTTGTTTAGGGAGTTGCTGGGATGAGCTAAAAGCTCAGAAATGTAAACTATCATCATCATGATCACAAATGCATTGATAATGTATTTAATCAAAGACCCATAGTAGCATAGTCAACAAATTATAATAAGATCTTAAAGTGAAACAAGAAACTCTGTTCTACTCTCTGTCCATTTGTTTCTAAGCAGGCATGTCACAAGCCCTTTGGGGCACAGGGGATTGCCAGGGATAAGATTACTCAGCGGGCAATGAAAGTCTCACGTGGTGGGCACCAAAAGGTGATGAGAGTGATAACAACAAAGTCAGTGAGGAAGGAAATGTCAGTGACAGCGCCAGGAACCCAGACAGGAAATCCATCCCGGACATCCAGAACACCTGTGGACATCTGTCTTCCAGGCTCATCTTCTGCCAGCTCATGGCAGAAGATGGCAGCCCTGCCTCCGGAGTACAGGCAGTCAGACACTTCCAACAGGCTGCAGATCGACCCTCCAATCCCCCCAGCTTCCTCCCCACCGTGCCCTCTGGTGTGCTTGTTTCTGCACTTTTCCCCAGTCCTCCCTGCTTGGATCTTTTTGGGGAGAGCTGTGTCAGCTCCGAACGAAAAGGTGAGTGCATCTCTGTGCTGGCGTCTGGTGGTTTTTCCCTGTGTGTGTGGTTTCTTTTTTCCCCCTAAGTTGACTATTATCATTTTTCTTTTTTTCTTTCTTGTCTGAATGGTACCACTAATGCGGTGAGAGAGAAAAAAAAAAAACAGCCAAAACCCATTAAAATATAACAGCAAAATAACTCAAGGCTCAGAATGCAGAGGTGGCTTAAAGGAGTCCCCCTTCCCTTTCTAATCAAGTCCCTTATTCAGCCACCTTCCCCAACAAACTGGTCCCTTCCCTCGCTATCCTTGGATGTTTTTATTTTTCCCATTTGATCGCCTAGATTCTTACCTTCTCGTCCCTTTCCTTCCACTGCCTCATCCTTCTCTCCATCCCTCCTTCCTAAAAGATTTTACTTCACAGCCTGTTTTTCCTTTCAGTCACTTTATAAGCTATTGTTACAGGGTCCACGTACTATTAATTTTCAACAAGAGCAACATCCTGAGGACATGATAAAGATGGTGATGAATGACAAAAGACCAAGGGAAGCAGAAGATCAACCATTCCTCCTCTTGGCACCCGCCAGCCCAGAGGGACCAGATGATGCAAGACAAGCAAACAGCAGGAAAGGGGACAGAGAGCCCTGCTGGGGGAGCAGAGAGCACAGGGCTCAGGGACGTCAAGGAGGACGGAGAAAACTGCTATGGAGTTGCTCGGTAGCTCTACACAGGTCATTAAACTCTGTAAGCCTCATCTGTAAAATGGTCATCTTGAGTTCTACCTGTCTCTTAACCTTGGCAAAGATCCAGTGAATGGTATGTGGGAGAGTTTAGTGTAACTATGAAAATACTAGACAAAATAAAGTGGTTGTTATTGTTACTGTGGAATCTCTTTGGAGGAAAACATAGGTATTTCCTCATCCTGGTGGCCTCAGAGTCAACAGATGACCTTGTACATGGCAGTGGTCCTTGGATGGTTATTGAATATATGATAATTGAACTGAATTATCACATGTTTAATGGAACCACCCTACATGTTTTATTTCAATGACAGTCATTTCTTCTACCTCTCATGATTACTCAACCAAAAAAATAAATCAAAAAATAAAATAAAGAATGGCACTGCCCTATATGAAATATCTCCTATGCAACCATTAAAAATTACCTGTTTGATGAGTTTGCATAGCCTGAAAAAGTATGCTTATTATCTTGTTGTTTTAAAAGCAAGATACAAAATATACTTGGTATGAGTCCAGTTATTTGTGTTGTGCTATATATTCCAAGTATTAATATCTAAAATATTAAAACTCTAAAATATTATGACTTCCAATTTTGATAGCAGTTATTTCTGGGTTGTGAAATTATAGTGTGTGTGTGTGTATGTGTATTGTTTAGTCTCTAAGTTGTGTCTGACTCTTTTGCAACCCCATGGACTGTAGCCCACCAGGCTCCCCTGTCCATGGGATTTCACAGGCAAGAATACTGGAGTGAGTTGCCATTTCCTTCTTTTATATACATATACATATACATATATATAAATACATACATACCATTATATATACACTATAGTATGTATTATATATCGTATAGGCCATATATTACATACACACACACACACACACACATATTGCTGTTTAAAAGTCTTCAACACTGATTTTGTAAGATTTTAATAGTTTAAAGAAAGTATAGGTTTTGAATGGCCGTTCCTGGATCTCGGCCGGGGAGCCGAGGGATAGTCTGGGCTGCCGGGCGCAGTCGGTCAGCGCCTGGGCTGGGCGGAGGCGCCGCGGTACCATGAGGCGCCGGTATTTAAGAGATTATGGCATCTGAAACCCACAATGTTAAAAAACGCAACTTTTGTAATCATACTGAGGATCATTCCATTGATCTTCCTAGAAAAAGGATCTCTAATTTCACTAATAAGAACATGAAGGAGGTTAAGAAATCTCCAAAACAGTTGGCTACTTACATAACTAGAACAGTTGGACAAGCTGTGAAAAGCCCAGGTAAACTACGTAAGGTGATCTATAGAAGAAAGAAAGTTCATCATCCTATTCAAAATCCTTGTTACAGAAAAAAGCAGTCCCCTAAAAGTGGGGGCTGTGTCATGGCAAATAAAGAAAATGAACTGGCTTGTGCAGGCCACCTCCCTGAAAAATTACGGCCTGATAGCCGAACATATTTGATTAACACCAGTGATTCTGGTTCTTCACAGACAGAAAGCCCATCATCAAAATATAGTGGCTTTTTTTCTGAGGTTTCTCAGGACCATGAAACAATGGCACAGGTTTTGTTCAGCAGGAACTTGAGATTGAATGTAGCTTTAACTTTCTGGAGAAAGAGAAGTATTAGTGAACTTGTAGCATATTTAGTAAGGATAGAGGACCTTGGGGTTGTGGTGGATTGCCTTCCCGTGCTCACCAATAGTTTACAGGAGGAAAAACAGTATATCTCACTTGGCTGCTGTATAGATTTGTTGCCTCTAGTAAAGTCACTACTTAAAAGCAGATTTGAAGAATATATAATAGTTGGTTTAAACTGGCTTCAAGCAGTCATTAAAAGGTGGTGGTCAGAACTATCATCCAAAACAGAAATTATGAACGATGGAAATATTCAGATTTTAAAACAGCAATTAAGTGGGTTGTGGGAACAGGAAAACCATCTTACTTTGGTTCCAGGATATACTGGTAATATAGCCAAGGATGTAGATGCTTATTTATTACAGTTGCATTGAAAGACTTCATCTATAGCATTTGGCTATTCAAAACATCCTTGGACGATATGATTTCCCCAGAAATATCTCATCTGAGAACTGTGAACTATGGAAGAAATCAAAACCATTTTTTCCTTTAAAGAGAAACATATGTTGAAACCACTAATGAAATGCTACCGATCTACTTCACATTGAAGTGGAAGAAGATCCAAAAGGAGCAGCTTCAGCTCCAATGAGGTGAAAGTGCACTACGAAGATTGTTCACCTTTGCTGCGTTTGGTATGTATATGGTTATTTGGTAACATTGTTTAAGAACTACTGGGTCTTAATGCAATCCTGCATAAGAATATAATTTATACTATGTGAAAAATAAGACAGGACTTATTACTAGGAATCACAGAGACCAATCATCATTACTTTTTTTTAAGATTGTGTTTTATAAGAAAACACTTAAATGTGTGCAGCTACTATTTTCTTATGTTGAAAAGACTTTGAAAGTTTAAACCATTATAGCAAATAATCAGTACTAAAAGTTTTTTGTTCGCACTGAGATACTGTATATGCAAAATGCCTTAATTATTAATAAGCCAATGTGTATGATACCAATATCTGTTTAAGAAAATTAAAAGCAAACATGCTTCTGGCATGATAAAATCATGGAATTAAATCAGGGGTTTCCATTCATGTAGAATGTTGTTAAAACTTATTCTACACCATTCTTAAAACTTGAGAATATTTTTAGTATCTCTGATTTTTCTTTCTTTCTTTTTTTTTTTTTTTTGCCAGAATCATGTCATGTATGTATGTATGTGTTACTCCTATATATAAGAAAAAGGCAAATCTGTATTTGTATGAATGCTTAACTGGAAATGTCTATGGAATTGACTAATTTATATTCACTTTTTATTGTATATAGATTTCTGATATATTCACTTCTGTATCATTTAAGTTTTCTTCATTTGAGTAAATTGACTAAATATTTCTAAAAAAAAAAAAAGTATAAGATATTGTATTAAACAAAGATTACAATGGTTGGGAGCAACTTTGGATACCCTCTCCCCACTCCCACCTTACCAGCAGTATTGAGTTCTTCTAAGACAATTAGCGAATGTAGGAATAGGAAACCCATAGGACATCAATAGCATATGAGTTACTTTATCTTCACACCTATATCCCAGTGCCTCCATTCTCTCATATACCAACAGCGTCATCGTTCCAGGCAGAAAACTTGGGAATTTCATGTTAGTGAGCCCAAAGATGGGTTTCCATGGAGGAGCAGCCATAGGAAGAAGAAGGTGGCCACATTCATAACTCACCTGAACTTCCCAGGGTCTTCTTTCCATCATCTAGTAGTGAAGGTCTACAGGCAGTAATTCATTTTCACTTCTCCTTTAAGGAGTTGTGCTCAGTGAGGCAGGTTTAACCAGGTGTTTTAACCAGTGCAGTGTTGACAGAGCCAACACATCAAAGCCTTGGTGGAATTGTGCAAAAGAAGCATAACCTAGGTAGAAGATATTACCTGGTAATGGACAAGGAGGAGGTAGAGTTTATGAAAAACACCACCTTTCTGGGCAGAATCCATATTTCTATGTACTCATTGCTCTTCTAAAATATATATCTATACAAATGCTGACTCACTCAATACCAAGCTTCCCACATTCCCATAGACATTGGGGAAGCTCCCTCATACTTGCTTTATACTTTTATGTACCAAAGGCTTAAATACTCTTCAACTAACCATCTTGGTCCCATTAATTGTTGGAAGGGAGTTTTTGTCTGCTTGTCTAGGACTTTTCCTGTGTTAGGTGAGGTATACCAAAGGTTTCTCCTTCAAGAAAAGTAAACAAATCTATCCTCCCAAGGAGAAAGGTTAAGTACTTAAAACCTTCCAGATACTGTGGAGTCAATCAGAAGGAACCACATGTAAAATGCAAAATCATGGTCAGAAAGTAGGTCTTCTGTGAAGCTATGGCTTGAAATTTAATTCAACTACTTAATGGGAAACTAGCAATTAGAAAAATGAAGCAAGAACTCAGAAGATGAAGAGAAATTTCTTGGATTTCAAAACTGAACCTATTCCCCTGAGGTAGAATCTACACAGAGAAAATTTCATTATTAGACCTGCCTTTTCTGGAATTCCATCACTGGAAGATAATTTTTCAAGCATCTAAACAAAAATGTGCCTTTTTTTCTGAGGAAACGTATTGGCTCCTGATTCATATCTTTTAACCAGAAGAACACCTCCAAACAAGAGAATCTCAGGTAATATCCTTTGGTGCATGTAGGCATTTTACAAAATTTAAGTTTCTAAAAGAACTTTGGAAAGGGTACATGATTTGTAATATGGTCCTAAGAGTTTTCCTAGGGCTTTAATTTCCATGGCACAGTTTTGTCTGATATGATTGCATCCCATTGGACACCACACTTCACCTGATCCTCTTCTAATTCTGAATTAATGCATAGGCAGTCAAGCAAAAATCCCATGCCAGAATCCCAATGGCATGTGTGTGTGTGTGTGTGTGTGTGTGTGAGTGTGTGCGTGAGTGTGTGTGTGTTAGTCTCTCAGTTGTGTCTGAATCTTTGCAACCCCATGGATTATAGCCCACCAGCTTCCTTGGTCCATGGGATTCTTTAGGCAAGAATATTGGAGTGGGTATACATTTCCTTCTCCAGGGGATCTTTTCAAGCCAGAGACTGAACCCGAGTCTCCCAAATCTCCTCAGGCAGATTCTTTACTGTCTGAGCCATCAGGAAAGCCTGTATATAAATATATATATATATATATATACACACACACACACACACACACACACACACGCACACATACAATTCCTGGTGTGTTATTTTTATTCCATACTATTACCTGGGTTCACTCAGCTCTCACTAATACCCAAGCCATTTATCTTAGCTTGGACTGCAAAAAAAAATTTTTTTAAGTGTATAAGCTTTCGAATTTTGGTTGAATACTGCTCCCTGGACACGTCTGAACTTTCAAAATAAATCTTTCTTTTTGATGTTGGGTCACTGAGTGCCTCATACCTTTCCTGCAGTGCCATTTATCTTCACCAATGTATTTTCTCATTGGCTGGATAAATACATATATGTTTTCTTGTTTTATTCACCTTGCAGTAGAGGGGGAAAAAATGAACTCTGACAATATAACTTGGTTATTCCTCTTCTGCCTCAGTCCCAGGAAGAAAAGTAACACAGAGAATGTCAAAACCTGGAGAATGCCTGAAGTGCAAAGACTTTTATAACTCACTTTCACAACATAAACCACTTTGAGAAACTTCCAGAATGGCAAGCACAATAGTAAATCGACAGTGCCATCTGCCAAATGGCCTGGAGACGCAGAGAACCGATGGGCTCATTAATTATGGATGACAATCAGAGTCAATTTGACTTCATTATGGGCCAAGAAGAGGAGATCATTGAGGAGCTTGTTCTTAATGGGCCTCAGCGTAACGAGGAGTATACGGGGGTGGGGGAGTCCATCTCCCCACCTCCTCTCATCCATCTCTTTGAGAGCAGCACTGTGATCAGAACTACATGAAGTGTCTAAATAATTTAGGCAAAAGTCAAATGTTGGGAGGCCCTGAGTTCCCAAAACCTAATATCTGTCTGTGTGACTCACAGATCACCCATGATTGTACTGTCCTCGGGCATGGAAGGGAGATTGGTCAGCCAAAACTGGGTTTCTTCAAAAATTTTTACCTGTTTTTGTGCCCCCTCTTTAGGCCATGATGCCTGACATTCTCCTTGAAGAGAAGACATGCCATGGCATATAGCTTCCAGGCTACGCTGAGGCTCTCCATCTTGCGCGCTCTGCTTCTGGGCCCTTCACCCACTCCTTGCGAGCGGCCTCTATTTATCAGAGCACAGACTGTAGAAAAGGAATGAAGCTGGGTACCACAACGGATTGAACCTGCAGGGGGCTTTCAGGAGGTAGGATGTAATTACTGCACTTGGATTGCAGCCAGAGCCAGCACTCCTGTGCTCACTCTGCCTCTTTGTGTTTCTCTAGCACCTTCTCTAGCATAACGCACGGCCGTCCTCCCACCTGAGCTTCAGAAGAACATCTGAGCTTCTCCAGCAGCTTCCCTTTTAAACAATTCAATTCAACTGAACAAAACGGAGGCTATGATATCCCCAGAGATGTGCAAATCTTTCTGGTAGTAATAAGAAAGTCTAAAGTATAACCTACGTGGTCAAGAAATTCAGCCTCTTAGTGGAAGCAAAATGTAAACCAAAGGCACAATTAGAGAGCAGCAGAAAGTATACACAAGTACAAAAATAAGGGGCTACAAGACAATGTTATTGTTATAGCTAGATAGGAAAGGAACACTCTTTCCTTGGTTACAGGGGACATAAAAACTCATCTTGAAGTTAGGTAATTTGTTATTGGTCATACCTGGACACTGAAAAATAACTTGAGGGACTTCCCTTGTGGTCTAGTGGTTATGAATCCACCTTGCAATGCAGCAGATGTGGGTTCCCTGGTCAGGGAACCAAGATCCCACATGCCTATTGTTGTTGTTTAGTCGCTAAGTCATGTCTGACTCTTTGCAACCGCATGGACTGCAGCACACTAGGCTTCCATGTTCTTCACCATCTCCTGGGCTCTAAAACAAAGGCAGTTAGTACCTCTGTTTGTAAGATAGGCAGAAAGAGACGGATGGTGACCATCTCTAATTCTATATGCTAATAGTATGATGAGTATGTCTTATGGTTTACTTGAGTTTAGATAACCTCTTCAACATGACAAAACTAGTAATAGTCGGCTTAGTATGTAAACCCATATCTTTTCACTCTACATTCCAAATTCTACTATTTGATGTTGCCTGCCCATGGATGGAGGAGCCTGGTAGGCTGCAGTCCTTGGGGTCGCTAAGAGTCGGACATGACTGAGCGACTTCACTTTCACTTTTCACTTTCATGCATTGGAGAAGGAAATGGCAACCCACTTCAGTATTCTTGCCTGGAGAATCCCAGGGATGGGGGAGCCTAGTGGGCTGCCATCTATGGGGTCGCACAGAGTCGGACACGACTGAGGCGACTTAGCAATAGCAGCAGCAGTAGTCCAAGGTTGAGGCAATATTGAAAGACAATGAGTATCTCTGCATCCACTAAATCATGCCTTCTGATTCACAACCACTCCTTCAGTCCTGGTGCAGTAGAAACACCAAGCATCTGTTTACTGTGATCACACGCTACCTGCTAGATGCAGCAGGAAATATACCGTGACTCTGAAGAGTGAACATGAAGCAGACTGACTTTGAGCTAATGAGCTACTTGACAGGAATGTGAGTCCAGGATCTGAAGCCAGAGACAGCTAGATTTTACTGAATAAAATACTAAGCCGACGTTGAAATGGGAGGATGGAAACCAAGAAGAGAGGAAGATTGCCAGTGGAGTCTAGGGGCTGAATAGAGTAAAGGCAGACGGGGACTGTAGCCCGCCAGGCTCCTCCGTCCATGGGATTCTCCAGACAAGAACACTGGAGTGCGTTGCCATCCCCTTCTCCAGGGAATATTGGGACCCTGGGATCGAAGCTGGGTCTCCAATATTGCAGGCAGGTTCTTAACTGTCTGAGCCGTTGAACTTCACCACTTGCTATCTGTGTGACCCTGAGTAACTAATGAACTTCTCTGTGCCTCAACTCCTCTAGGTGTAAAATTGGGCTAAAAATAGTACCTGCATCAGAGGAATGTATGAGAAATTAAACAAGAAAGTCTTCACTTAGTGTTTGGCATATGATAAGCAGTTAATAAGCATTAGCTAATTTTTGTCATTTTATTACTGTTGTTTATTCCTATTTTTCAACATCATTAGTGTAGAAAAGAGCAAAGTTTTCCTCTCAGAAGCCTATTATCTTTTAAAACTGAAATATCCAGCTAGAGACCCAGTCAATGACAGTGAATGTGCGGTCTTCCTAAACTAGGAAGCGTCTAGAATCTATCATATTCAGAGCATATTCAGAGCAGAGGTTGCAAATATTTCAACTGGCATGTCAAATATTAACAGCCTGTGTTTGAATATGTGAATATGTTCATTCAGTTCTGGAAAAGATGTCATCTCCATATCAAGGGATTAAAATCATTGTTTGAATGTTTCCTCTAAGCTGAGATATCTTTCACATTATAGGATTCTCTATTATTAATCATTTTCTTTAATATCTTAATAATGTGATAGGAAAATCAAATTAGGCTGGTAGAAATTTCCCATCAAACTGTATTAACTTGGTCTAGTAGAGACTTCAGTTTTCTTGCTAATGAGAATACTCTCAGCCAGTTTTGTGTGCACAGTGCATGGATCAGACAAGCTCCTCCTTTTTTCTGGAGGATCTGTCAGAATCATCTTGCACTCTTTCCCCTTTGTTGTCGTTTATAGCCAATCAGTTTCCAGTGTTGGTCAGTTCTGCCTTTGTATCAACTTCCCCTTCTCTGTTCTCAACTGCATAGACCCTCACTAAATCCTGTCCAGAGGATCTTAGCCTCCAACAATGGCCCCTACCTTGTCTATTAACACTGTCACTGGTCTATGATTTCACCATATTGACATATCAAAGGCGTGT
Source organism: Bos taurus (assembly GCF_002263795.3). Lineage (NCBI taxonomy): Eukaryota > Metazoa > Chordata > Mammalia > Artiodactyla > Bovidae > Bos > Bos taurus. The sequence continues at coordinate 30,561,555 of NC_037356.1, read as the reverse complement.
CTCTGAATAGGGCTTCCCCGGTGGCTCAGTGGTAAAGAATCTGCCTGCCAAGCAGGAGATTTTTGGAAATGCTCTCCTAACCAGCTTAAGGGATATACAGATGCCAAAACATCTAGTTTGAGTGCTCATAAGGAAGAATAGGGGTTTCCCAGATGGCTCAGCAGTAAAGAATCCACTTGCCAATGCAGGAGACGCAGGAAACCTGGGTTTGATCCCTGGGTAAAGAGGATCTGGAAAAGGAAATAGCAGCCCACTCCAGAATTCTCGCCTGGAGAATCCCATGAACAGAGGAGCCTGGCAGGCTACAGTCTGTGGGGTTGCAAGGAGTCAGACACGACTGAGCGACTAATCAACAATGACAACACGTCTCTAATTATGGCTTTTCCATGTTCGTGTTTAATTTTTATTTTTATCCTTAACTGGCCTTATCAAGCTGCTGAAAAATAATCACCACCTTTAATTGCTTATGTGTTTCAGATACCATCCTGTGTATCTTGTATGTAATAACTTACTCAATCTGCCAGCACACTTTTGTAGTCATCGTTATTACAACATCTATTTTACAGAGAAAGCATTGAGTCCCAAGTAATTTGCTCAAGGTCACACAGCTACCAAAATGGCAGAACAAGCTTCAACCCCAGCATTCTGGCTCCAAAGCATATACTTTTAATCATGGTCAATATATCATCTTTATTTAAATGGGTGGAAATTTTAAAAAAATGAAATTCTGAAACATGTTACAACACAGATGAACCTTAAAAGGAATATTATAATAAAATAAACTAGCCACAAAATGACAAATATGGCATGATTTCATTTATGGGAGGTCAGGGGGCTTCCCAGGTGGTAAAGAACTCACTTGCCAAGGCAGGAGATGTAAGAGATGAGCGTTCGATTCTTGGTTCAGGAAGAACCCCTGGAGGAGGGCATGGCAACCCACCCGTCTTCCTCCCTGGAGAACACCATGGACAGAGGAGCCCAGCGGGCTACAGTCGATGGGATTGCAAAGAGTCGGACACGACAGAGGCAACTTAGTGCACAGCACAGATTCACAGAGACAGAAAGTAGAAGGGTGCTATCTGGGGGCTGCGAAGAGAGGAGAATAGGGGAGCTATTGCTTAATGGGTATAGAGCTTCAGTTTGCAAAGATGAAAATTTCTGGAGATGGATGATGGGATGACAGTTTCACAACAACGAGAATATGCTTAGTGCCACAGAACTGTACGCTTCAAATGGTTAAAAGGTAGATGTTATGCTATATATATATTACCACTGTATGTTAATCAATTGATCCGTTAGTTTTTTGAAACGCATAGAAAGAATAAGTGAACAAATTAACAGACTAATTAATTAATGAGAACATAGATTTTAGAGTCAATAGCAACCAGCCCGACAGCTGACCTAAGACCTTCCCTTTGCATCCAATTTCATCATACAATTCAAGCTGATGCAGGAGATGCAGGTTTCATCCCTGGATTGGGAAGATTCCCTGGAGGAGGAAATGGCAAAGCACTTGAAAATCACCTTCAAGTAATGCCTGTTTGAGGATATGGACTCTTTATTTTTAACCAACTAAATTGATTCATTTTTTTTTCTTCAGTTAGAAATCTTCAGGGTTTTTTTTTTCCATTTCCAATGCTTAGCTCATCAACTTTTCTCAGCTTTTCCCTTTCCCTGACACTTGGCACCTCTATTGCTATAATGGAAACACAGAGTAAATGAGTTGTACTTGCAATTTACAAAGCCCACAGGAAGAGCAAGAGACTCCCAGAATCAGAGGTTGTAAGCAATAACGTGTCAATATATCTTATTCTTATAAATGGCATATATTCATCAAACTGGTAAAGAGCTCTCTTTTATTACCTTTCTACCTTAAATAATAAAGATTCATTTCTGAGAGAGAGCATCCAATAAACACATGACTCCAAAACAGCTCTGTGTGATCAAACTCTAAATTTAAACTCCATAAAATTTCTTAAGGGCAGCTTCCCTGACCTGAGCAGAGGGCATGAGGAGGCAGAAAGCACATGGAATCAAAATATAAGATATTCTCTCAGGATACAAGAGAATAAACTATAGAATGAATTATAATAAATTCTTAGCAGTGTCTGGTAAAGATGTGTGCAATAAAAGTTACCTCCTGAAAGAGTTTGTGAAGGTAGTATTATTTTGCTAAGAGAAATCATCAGTGAAACAATTTGGGTCTGGAATTTTCTTTGTGGGATAATAAGTTTAATCATTTAAACAGCTTATAAGGCTGTTAAGATTTTCTGTTTCACCTTGTACCATTGTATTACATCATCTTGTATACTATTTTTCAAAATATTAGTTTCCTTCAACTAAGTTATTTAATTTAATGACATTTAGTTGTTCATAGTATTCCTTTATTTTTCATTATTATATGACATATTTATATATAGTATTGTTGTGCCCTCCTCCAAGGGATCTTCCCCATCCAGGGATGGAACTCGTGTCTCTTATGTCTCCTGCATTGGCAGGCACATTCTTTTTTTATTTTTTTTATTTTTTTTATTTTTAAACTTTACAATATTGTATTGGTTCTGCCATATATCGAAATGAACCCACCACAGGCATATATGTGTTCCCCATCCTGAACCCTTCTCCCTCCTCCCTCCCCATACCATCCCTCTGGGTCATCCTAGTGCACCAGCCCCAAGCATCCAGTATCGTGCATCGAACCTGGACTGGCAACTCGTTTCATATATGATATTATGCATATTTCAATGCCATTCTCCCAAATCATCTCACCCTCTCCCTCTCCCACAGAGTCCAAAAGACTGTTCTATACATCAGTGTCTCTTTTGCTGTCTCGTATACAGGGTTATTGTTACCATCTTTCTAAATTCCATATATATGTGTTAGTATACTGTATTTGTGTTTTTCTTTCTGGCTTACTTCACTCTGTATAATAGGCTCCAGTTTCATCCACCTCATTAGAACTGATTCAAATGTATTCTTTTTAATGGCTGAGTAATACTCCATTGTGTATATGTACCACTGCTTTCTTATCCATTCATCTGCTGATGGACATCTAGGTTGCTTCCATGTCCTGGCTATTATAAACAGTGCTGCGGTGAACACTGGGGTACACGTGTGTCTTTCAATTCTGGTTTCCTCAGTGTGTATGCCCAGCAGTGGGATTGCTGGATCATAAGGCAGTTCTATTTCCAATTTTTTAAGGAATCTCCACACTGTTCTCCATAGTGGCTGTATTAGTTTGCATTCCCACCAACAGTGTAAGAGGGTTCCCTTTTCTCCACACCCTCTCCAGCATTTATTATTTGTAGACTTTTGGATCGCAGCCATTCTGACTGGTGTGAAATGGTACCTCATAGTGGTTTTGATTTGCATTTCTCTGATAATGAGTGATGTTGAGCATCTTTTCATGTGTTTGTTAGCCATCTGTATGTCTTCTTTGGAGAAATGTCTATTTAGTTCTTTGGCCCATTTTTTGATTGGGTCATTTATTTTTCTGGAATTGAGCTGTAGGAGTTGCTTGTATATTTTTGAGATTAGTTGTTTGTCAGTTGCTTCATTTGCTATTATTTTCTCCCATTCTGAAGGCTGTCTTTTCACCTTGCTTATAGTTTCCTTTGCTGTGCAGAGGTTTTAAGTTTAATTAGGTCCCATTTGTTTATTTTTGCTTTTATTTCCAATATTCTGGGAGGTGGGTCATAGAGGATCCTGCTGTGATGTATGTCGGAGAGTGTTTTGCCTATGTTCTTGTCTAGGAGTTTTATAGTTTCTGGTCTTACATTGAGATCTTTAATCCATTTTGAGTTTATTTTTGTGTATGGTGTTAGAAAGTGGTCTAGTTTCATTCTTTTACAAGTGGTTGACCAGTTTTGCCAGCATTACTTGTTAAAGAGATTGTCTTTAATCCATTGTATATTCTTGCCTCCTTTGTCAAAGATAAGGTGTCCATAGGTGCGTGGATTTATCTCTGGGCTTTCTATTCTGTTCCATTGATCTATATTTCTGTCTTTGTGCCAGTACCATACTGTCTTGATGGCTGTGGCTTTGTAGTAGAGCCTGAAGTCAGGCAGGTTGATTCCTCCAGTTCCATTCTTCTTTCTCAAGATAGCTTTGGCTATTCGAGGTTTTTTGTATTTCCATACAAATTGTGAAATTATTTGTTCTAGTTCTGTGAAGAATACCGTTGGTAGCTTGATAGGGATTGCATTGAATCTATAAATTGCTTTGGGTAGTATACTCATTTTCACTTTGCCTATGTTCTCCTCTAGGAGTTTTATAGTTTCTGGTCTTATGTTGATGAACATGGTATATTTCTCCATCTATTAGTGTCCTCTTCGATTTCTTTCATCAGTGTTTTATAGTTTTCTATATATAGGTCTTTAGTTTCTTTAGGTAGATATATTCCTAAGTATTTTATTCTTTTTGTTGCAATGGTGAATGGAATTGTTTCCTTAATTTCTCTTTCTGTTTTCTCATTATTAGTGTATAGGAATGCAAGGGATTTCTGTGTGTTGATTTTATATCCTGCAACTTTACTATAATCATTGATTAGTTCTAGTAATTTTCTGGTGGAGTCTTTAGGGTTTTCTATGTAGAGGATCATGTCATCTGCAAACAGTGAGAGTTTTACTTCTTCTTTTCCAATTTGGATTCCTTTTATTTCTTTTTCTGCTCTGATTGCTGTGGCCAAAACTTCCAAAACTATGTTGAATAGTAGTGGTGAAAGTGGGCACCCTTGTCTTGTTCCTGACTTTAGGGGAAATGCTTTCAATTTTTCACCATTGAGGATAATGTTTGCTGTGGGTTTGTCATATATAGCTTTTATTATGTTGAGGTATGTTCCTTCTATTCCTGCTTTCTGGAGAGTTTTTATCATAAATGGATGTTGAATTTTGTCAAAGGCTTTCTCTGCATCTATTGAGATAATCATATGGTTTTTATTTTTCAATTTGTTAATGTGGTGTATTACGTTGATTGATTTGCGGATACTGAAGAATCCTTGCATCCCTGGGATAAAGCCCACTTGGTCATGGTGTATGATCTTTTTAATGTGTTGTTGGATTCTGATTGCTAGAATTTTGTTAAGGATTTTTGCATCTATGTTCATCAGTGATATTGGCCTGTAGTTTTCTTTTTTTTGTGGCATCTTTGTCAGGTTTTGGTATTAGGGTGATGGTGGCCTCATAGAATGAGTTTGGAAGTTTACCTTCCTCTGCAATTTTCTGGAAGAGTTTGAGTAGGATAGGTGTTAGCTCTTCTCTAAATCTTTGGTAGAATTCAGCTGAGAAGCTGTCTGGACCTGGGCTTCTGTTTGCTGGAAGATTTCTGATTACAGTTTCAATTTCTGTGCTTGTGATGGGTCTGTTAAGATTTTCTATTTCTTCCTAGTTCAGTTTTGGAAAGTTGTACTTTTCTAAGAATTTGTCCATTTCTTCCACGTTGTCCATTTTATTGGCATATAATTGCTGATAGTAGTCTCTTATGATCCTTTGTATTTCTGTGTTGTCTGTTGTGATCTCTCCATTTTCATTTCTAATTTTATTGATTTGATTTTTCTCCCTTTGTTTCTTGATGAGTCTGGCTAATGGTTTGTCAATTTTATTTATCCTTTCAAAGAACCAGCTTTTGGCTTTGTTGATTTTTGCTATGGTCTCTTTTGTTTCTTTTACATTTATTTCTGCCCCAATTTTTAAGACTTCTTTCCTTCTGCTAACCCTGGGATTCTTCATTTCTTCCTTTTCTAGTTGCTTTAGGTGTAGAGTTAGGTTATTTATTTGACTTTTTTCTTGTTTCTTGAGGTATGCCTGTATTGCTATGAACTTTCCCCTGAGGACTGCTTTTACAGTGTCCCACAGGTTTTGGGTTGTTGTGTTTTCATTTTCATTCGTTTCTATGCAAATTTTGATTTCTTTTTTGATTTCTTCTGTGATTTGTTGGTTATTCAGCAGCGTGTTGTTCAGCCTCCATATGTTGGAATTTTTAATAGTTTTTCTCCTGTTATTGAGATCTAATCTTACTGCAGTGTGGTCAGAAAAGATGCTTGGAATGATTTCAATTTTTTTGAATTTACCAAGGCTAGATTTATGACCCAGGATGTGATCTATCCTGGAGAAGGTTCCATGTGCGCTTGAGAAAAAGGTGAAATTCATTGTTTTGGGATGAAATATCTTATAGATATCAATTAGGTCTAACTGGTCTATTGTATCGTTTAAAGTTTGTGTTTCCTTGTTAATTTTCTGTTTAGTTGATCTATCCATAGGTGTAAGTGGGGTATTAAAGTCTCCCACTATTATTGTGTTATTGTTAATTTCTCCCTTCATACTTGTTAGCATTTGCCTTACATATTGTGGTGCTCCCATGTTGGGTGCATATATATTTATAATTGTTATCTCTTCTTCTTGGATTGATCCTTTGATCATTATGTAGTGACCGTCTTTGTCTCTTTTCACAGCCTTTGTTTTAAAGTCTATTTTGTCTGATATGAGTATTGCTACTCCTGCTTTCTTTTGGTCCGTATTTGCATGGAAAATCTTTTTCCAGCCCTTCACTTTCAGTCTGTATGTGTCCCCTGTTTTGAGGTGGGTCTCCTGTAGACAACATATGTAGGGGTCTTGTTTTTGTATCCATTCAGCCAGTCTTTGTCTTTTGGTTGGGGCATTCAACCCATTTATGTTTAAGGTAATTATTGATAAGTATGATCCTGTTGCCATTTACTTTATTGTTTTGGGTTCGAATTTATACACTGTTTTTGTGTTTCCTGTCTAGAGAATATCCTTTAGAATTTGTTGGAGAGCTGGTTTGGTGGTGCTGAATTCTCTCAGCTTTTGCTTGTCTGTAAAGCTTTTGATTTCTCCTTCATATTTGAATGAGATCCTTGCTGGGTACAATAATCTGGGCTGTAGGTTATTTTCTTTCATCGCTTTAAGTATGTCTTGCCATTCCCTCCTGGCTTGAAGAGTTTCTCTTGAAAGATCAGCTGTTATCCTTATGGGAATTCCCTTGTGTGTTATTTGTTGTTTTTCCCTTGCTGCTTTTAATATTTGTTCTTTGTGTTTGATCTTTGTTAATTTGATTAATATGTGTCTTGGGGTGTTTCGCCTTGGGTTTATCCTGTTTGGGACTCTCTGGGTTTCTTGGACTTGAATGATTTCCTTCCCCATTTTAGGGAAGTTTTCAACTATTATCTCCTCAAGTATTTTCTCATGATCTTTTTTTTTTTTTTTGTCTTCTTCTTCTGGGACCCCTATGATTTGAATATTGTAGCGTTTAATACTGTCCTGGAGGTCTCTGAGATTGTCCTCATTTCTTTTAATTCGTTTTTCTTTTTTACTCTCAGATTCATTTATTTCTACCATTCTGTCTTCTTTTTTTTTTCTAATTTTATTTTATTTTTAAACTTTACATAATTGTATTAGTTTTGCCAAATATCAAAATGAATCCATCACAAGTATACATGTGTTCCCCATCCCGAACCCTCATCCCTCCTCCCTCCCCCTCCTCCCTCCTCCCTCCCCATACCATCCCTCTGGGCCGTCCCAGTGCACCAGCCCCAAGCATCCAGCATCGTGCATCGAACCTGGACTGGCAACTCGTTTCCTACATGATATTTTACATGTTTCAATGCCATTCTCCCAAATCTTCCCACCCTCTCCCTCTCCCACAGAGTCCATAAGACTGTTCTATACATCAGTGTCTCTTTTGCTGTCTCATACACCGGGTTATTGGTACCATCTTTCTAAATTCCATATATATGCATTAGTATACTGTATTGGTGTTTTTCTTTCTGGCTTACTTCACTCTGTATAATAGGCTCCAGTTTCATCCACCTCATTAGAACTGATTCAAATGTATTCTTTTTAATAGCTGAGTAATACTCCATTGTGTATATGTACCACTGCTTTCTTATCCATTCATCTGCTGATGGACATCTAGGTTGCTTCCATGTCTTGGCTATTATAAACAGTGCTGCGATGAACATTGGGGTACATGTGTCTCTTTCCCTTCTGGTTTCCTCAGTGTGTATGCCCAGCAGTGGGATTGCTGGATCATAAGGCAGTTCTATTTCCAGTTTTTTAAGGAATCTCCACACTGTTCTCCATAGTGGCTGTATTAGTTTGCATTCCCACCAACAGTGTAAGAGGGTTCCCTTTTCTCCACACCCTCTCCAGCATTTATTATTTGTAGACTTTTGGATCGCAGCCATTCTGACTGGTGTGAAATGGTACCTCATAGTGGTTTTGATTTGCATTTCTCTGATAATGAGTGATGTTGAGCATCTTTTCATGTGTTTGTTAGTCATCTGTATGTCTTCTTTGGAGAAATGTCTATTTAGTTCTTTGGCCCATTTTTTGATTGGGTCGTTTATTTTTCTGGAGTTGAGCTGTAGGAGTTCCTTGTATATTTTTGAGATTAGTTGTTTGTCGGTTGCTTCATTTGCTATTATTTTCTCCCATTCTGAAGGCTGTCTTTTCACCTTGCTAATAGTTTCCTTTGATGTGCAGAAGCTTTTAAGGTTAATTAGGTCCCATTTGTTTATTTTTGCTTTTATTTCCAATATTCTGGGAGGTGGGTCATAGAGGATCCTGCTGTGATGTATGTCGGAGAGTGTTTTGCCTATGTTCTCCTCTAGGAGTTTTATAGTTTCTGGTCTTCTAATTAACTAATCCTATCTTCTGCCTCTGTTATTCTACTATTTGTTGCCTCCAGAGTGTTTTTTATTTCATTAATTGCATTATTCACTACATATTGACTCTTTTTTATTTCTTCTAGGTCCTTGTTAAACCTTTCTTGCATCTTCTCAATCCTTGTCTCCAGGCTATTAATCTGTGATTCCATTTTGATTTCAAGATTTTGGATCAATTTCACTATATTATTTGGAACTCTTTATCAGGTAGATTCCCTATCTCTTCCTCTTTTGTTTGGTTTGGTGGGCATTTATCCTGTTCCTTTACCTGCTGGGTATTCCTCTGTCTCTTCATCTTGTTTAAATTGCTGAGTTTGGGGTTTCCTTTCTGTATTCTGGCAGTTTGTGGAGTTCTCTTTATTGTGGCGTTTCCTCAGTGTGTGTGAGTTTGTACAGGTGGCTTGTCAAGGTTTCTTGGTTAGGGAAGCTTGTGTCGGTGTTCTGGTGGGTGGAGCTGTATTTCTTCTCTCTGGAGTGCAATGAAGTGTCCAGTAATGAGTTATGAGATGTCTATGGTTTTGGGGTGACTTTGGGCAGCCTGTATCTTGGAGCTCAGGGCTGTGTTCCTTTGTTGCTGGAGAATTTGCTTGGTATGTCTTGTCCTGGAACTTGTTGGCCCTTGTGTGGTGCTTGGTTTCAGTGTAGGTATGGAGGCGTTTGATGAGCTTCTGTCAATTAATGTTCCCTGAAGTCAGGAGTTCCCTGGAGTTAGGGTTTGGACTTAAGCCTCCTGCTTCCAGTTATCGGTCTTATTTTTACAGTAGTTTCAAAACTTCTGCTTCTATACAGCACCATTGATAAAACATCTAGGTTAAAGATGAAAAGTTTCTCCACCATGAGGGCCACCCAGAGAGGTTCACAGCATTACATGGAGAAGAGAAGAGGGAGGAGGGAGTTAGAGGTGACCTGAATGAGATGAGGTGGAATCAATAGAGGAGGGAACGGGCTAGCCAGTAATCACTTCCTTATGTGCAGTCCACAATTGGACTGCTCAGAGATGTTCACGGAATTATACAGAGAAGAGAAGAAGGAGGAAGGAGACAGAGGTGGCCAGGAAGATAAAAGGGGGAATGAAAAAGAGGGAGACAGATCCAGGCAGTAATCAGTTCCCTAAGTGTTCTCCACCGTCTGGAATACACAGAAATTCCCAGAGTTGCATAGAGTAGAGAGGGGTTAGGGAGGAGACACAGGTGACCTGGTGGAGAAAAAGTAGAATCCAAAGAGTGAGAGAGCAGTCAAGCCAGTAATCTCGCTCTCTAGTGAAAAATGGGTACTGAAGATTGGGTTCTTAAAGGTACAAAATTGATAACAAATACCAAAAAGCAAAAGTTAAAAATCTAGAGTACAGTCTGGAATTTCAAAAATACAATGTTAAAAAAAAGAAGAAGAAAAAGAAAGAGAGAAAAAAAAACCAAACAAAATCAAACCAAGTCGCAAAAATTATAAGGAAAATATAGGTACAAAATTGATAACAAATAGCAAAAAGCAAAAGTTAAAAATCTAGAGTAGAGTTTGGAATTTCAGATATACAATGTTATATAAAAGAAGAAGAGAAAGAAAGAGAGAGAAAAAAAAAGTCACAGAAATTATAAAAAAAAAATAGGTAAAAAATTGATAACAAATACCAAAAAGCTAAAATTAAAAATCTAGAGTAGAGTTTGGAATTTCAAAAATACAATGTTAAAGAAAAGAAGAAAAAAAAACAAGGTCACAAAAATTATAAAAAATATATATATGAAGTTTGCTTTAAAAAAAATAGGGTCTTTTTTTTTTTGCAAAGTAATAGTAGGTTATAAAAGTGAAAATTAAAGGACTAATAGAGGACTTAAAATTTTTTTAAAAATTAAAAAAAAAGAAAGAATGATCATAAAATACTAAAATATATCTAGGACTTTCTCTGGTTTTGTTTTGGGTATTGTGGGGTCAGTTCATTTTCAGCTAGTTCCTTGGTCCAACTTATATTTTGCAAGATCTATAGGCCCCTTCCTATGTATTCAGTTCTAACCACAGGGTTTTAATCTATTGCCTGTAGCTTCCAAGGCGGTTCCCTCTGTTATAGCTTCTTCTGTTTGCTGATCTCTTCAGTGTCTGGTTTCTGCCCTGACACAAAGGGGATGGTGGTGGACACTTTTTTTTTTTTTTTTTTAGGCTCACTTGTTCAGTCGCGTTGTGGGGAGAGAGGGAGGGATGCTGCAAACAAATAACACTGGCGTGTGCTCACAGTGCCTCAGCCTCACTGGGTCTGCCCCCGCTCATGGCACATGTAGCTTCCCTGCCCACACTGCTCAGACTCTAGGCTGCTCCGCCGGGAACCATCCGTGGCCGGCCCTGGGCTGCATGTACCTCCCAGGTCCAAGCTGCTCAGGTTCAGGCACTCGGGTAGTCCTCAGAGGCGCAGACTCGGTTGGGCCTGCGTTTTATGCCCTTCCCAGGTCTGAGCAGGTCAGGTGATGAGGTGTTTGGCGAGCGCAATTGCTGTGACTTATTGCCTCCCCACCGCTCGGTTATCTAGGTGTACAACTGATGCACCTTCTCAGGCGGATGTTGACCGTCCAGACCCCCAAGAAGTTTTAGTTAGCAAAGAAGCCTGCTTACAGTTTTATACATAATGTCTCTCTGGGGCTGCGATTGCCCCCTTCTGGCTCTGGCTGCCTGTCACCAGAGGGGGGTGGTCTGTAGCCGGCGATCTCTATACAGTCCTTTGATCCGTGCGCGGGCCTGGCGGTGTCTTAGGTTAGGGCTGGCTTTTCGCGTGGTAGATATCCCACAGTCTGGTTTGCTAGCCCAAATTATTTCGCTCAGATAGCGCTCGGGGTATTCAGGCCAGATCCTTGCGATGCAGCCCGCACCGCGCCTCCCTGCCCAGCCCCCGCTTGCTAATGGCAGATGCAGGCATCTGCACTGCTTCTCCGCTGGGGGAGTTACCGTAGGGCTCGTAATCTGCAGGTTTTAATTGTTTATTTATTTTTCCTCCCTGTTATGTTGCCCTCTGTGCTTCCAAGGCTTGGCACAGATTTGGCAGCGAGAAGGTTTCCTGGTGTTTGGAAACTTCTCTCTTTTTAAGACTCCCTTCCCGGGACGGAGCTCCGTCCCTCCCTCTTTTGTCTCTTTTTTTGTCTTATATGTTTTTTCCTACCTCCTTTCGAAGACATGGGTTGCTTTTCTGGGTGCCTGATGTCCTCTGCTGGCATTCAGAAGTTGTTTTGTGGAATTTACTCGGTGTTTAAATGTTCTTTTGATGAATTTGTGGGGGAGAAAGTGTTCTCCCCGTCCTACTCCTCCGCCATCTTAGGCACATTCTTTATCACTCCCGCCACCTGGAAAGTCCATATTACATATGTGTATATGAATATACATGATCTATGGTGATCATCACTCATATCCCTGATGTCAAATTGTTGTTTTCTTTCTTTTTGATGTGTCTAGCTAGGAGTTTATCAATTTTGTTGTTTCTTTTTGCTTTGTTAATTTTCTCTATCTGTGAGTTTCTATTTCATCAATTTCTGCTCTTTTCTATTATTTTTTTCCTTCTATTAATTTTGGGTTTATTTTGCTCTTCTTTTTCTAGCTTCCTAAGATACAGACTTAGAGTACTGATACTATATCTTTCTTTTTTTAATGTTTATTTAAGTATGTACTATTAATGTTTAAGTCAGAACTATTTCAAAACCTCAAAGATGATGTTGTTAAAGTGCTGCACTCAATATGCCAGGGAATTTGGAAAACTTAGCAGTGGCTACAGAACTAAAAAAGTCAGTTTTCATTCCAATCCAAAAGAAAGGCAATGCCAAAGAATGTTCAAACTACCACACAATTGCATTCATCTCAGACACTAGCAAAGCAATGCTCAAAATTCTCCAAGCGAGGGTCCAACTGTACATGAACTGAGAACTCCCAGATGTTTGAGCTCGATTTATAAAAGACACAGAAACTGTAGATCAAATTGCCAATATCCACTGGATCATAAAAAGCAAAAGAGTTCCACAGAAACATCTACTTCTCTTTTATTGACTACACCAAAGCCTTTCACTGTAGATCATAACAAACTGCGGAAAATTCTTCAAGAGATGGGAATACCAAATCACCTGACCTGCCTCTTGAGAAATCTGTATGCAGGTCAAGAAGCAACAGTAAAAGCTGGACATGGAAAAACGGACTGGTTCCAAATTGGGAAAGGAGTATGTCAAGGCTGTATATTGTCACCCTGCTTATGTAACTTCTATGCAGAGTAGATCATGCAAATTGCTGGGCTGGATGAAGCACACAGTGGAAGTGAGAAATAGATTTAAGGGCCTAGATCTGATAGATAGAGTGCCTGATGAACTATGGATGGAGGTTAGTGACATTGTACAGGAGACAGGGATCAAGACCATCCCCATGGAAAAGAAATGCAAAAAAGCAAAATGGCTGTCTGGGGAGGCCTTACAAATAGCTGTGAAAAGAAGAGAAGTGAAAAACAAAGGAGAAAAGGGAAGATATAAGCATCTGAATGCAGAGTTCCAAAGAATAGCAAGAAGAGATAAGAAAGCCTTCCTCAGTGATCAGTGCAAAGAAATAGAGGAAAACAACAGAATGGGAAAGACTAGAGATCTCTTCAAGAAAATTAGAGATACCAAGGGAACATTCCATGCAAAGATGGGCTCAATAAAGGGCAGAAATGGTATGGACCTAACAGAAGCAGAAGATATTAAGAAGACGTGGCAAGAATACACAGAAGAACTGTACAAAAAAGAGCTTCATGACCCAGATAATCATGATGGTGTGATCACTCACCTAGAGCCAGACATCCTGGAATGTGAAGTCAAGTGGGCCTTAGAAAGCATCACTACAAACAAAGCTAGTGGAGGTGATGAAATTCCAGTGGACCTATTTCAAATCCTGAAAGATGATGCTGTGAAAGTGCTGCAGTCAATATGCCAGCAAATTTGGAAAACTCAGCAGTGGCACAGGACTGGAAAAGGTCGGTTTTCATTCCAATCCCAAAGAAAGGCAATGTCAAAGAACGCCCAAACTACCGCACAATTGCACTCATCTCACATGCTAGTAAAGTAATGCTCAAAATTCTCCAAGCCAGACTTCAGTAGTATGTGAACCGTGAACTTCCTGATGTTCAAGCTTGTTTTAGAAAAGGCAGAGGAACCAGAGATCAAATTGCCAACATCTGTTGGATCATCGAAGAAGCAAGAGAGTTCCAGAAAAACATCTATTTCTGCTTTATTGACTATGCCATGGCCTTTGACTGTATGGATCACAATAAACTGTGGAAAATTCTGAAAGAGATGGGAATACCAGACCACCTAATCTGCCTCTTGAGAAACCTATATGCAGGTCAGGAAGCAACAGTTAGAACCGGACATGGAACAATAGACTGGTTCCAAATAGGAAAAGGAGTACATCAAGGCTGTATATTGTCACCCTGTTTATTTAACTTATATGCAGAGTACATCATGAGAAACACTGGGCTGGAAGAAGCACAAGCTGGAATCAAGATTGCCGGGAGAAACACCAATAACTTCAGATATGCAGATGACACCACCCTTATGGCAGAAAGTGAAGAGGAACTAAAAAACCTCTTGATGAAAGTGAAAGAGAAGAGTAAAAAAGTTGGCTTAAAGCTCAACATTCAGAAGACGAAGATCATGGTATCTGGTCACATCACTTCATGGCAGATAGATGAGGAAACAGTATCAGATTTTATTTTGGGGGGCTCCAAAATCACATCAGATGGTGACTGCAGCCATGAAATTAAAAGACGCTTACTTCTTAGAAGGAAAGTTATGGCCAACCTAGATGGCATATTGAAAAGCAAAGATACTACTTTGCCAGCAAAGGTCTGTCTAGTCAAGGCTATGGTTTTTCCAGTGGTCATTTATGGATGTGGGAATTGGACTGTGAAGAAAGCTAAGCACCGAAGAATTGATGCTTTTGAACTGTGGTGTTGGAGAAGACTCTTGAGAGTCCCTTGGACTGCAAGGAGATCCAACCAGTCCATCCTAAAGGAGATCAGTCCTAGGTGTTCATTGGAAGGACTGATACTGAAGCTGAAACTCCAGTACTTTGGCCAACTTATGCGAAGACTTTAACTCATTGGAAAAGACTCTGATGCTGGGAGGGATTGGGGACAGGAGGAAAAGGGGACAACAGAGGATGAGATGGCTGGGTGGCATCACCGACTCTATGGACATGAGTTTGAGTGAACTCTGGGAGTTGGTGATGGACAGGGAGGCCTGGTGTGTTGTGATTCATGGGGTAGCAGAGTCAGACACAACTGAGCCACTGAACTGAACTGATGACGCACAAGCTGGAATCCAGATAGCCAGGAGAAATAACAATCACCTCAGATATGCTGATGACACCATCTTTAGGGCAAAGAGGAACTAAAGAACCTCTTGATGAAAGTGAAAGAGGAAAGTGAAAAAGTTGGCTTAAAACTCAACATTCAGAAAGGTAAGATCATGGCATCCGGTCCCATCAGTTCATAGCAAATAGATGGGGAAGCAATGGAAACAGTGAGAGATATTACTTTGGGGGGCTCCAAAATCACTGCAGATTATGACTGCAGCCATGAAATTAAAAGATGCTTGCTCCTTGGAAGAAAAACTATGACCAACCTAAACAGCGTATTACAAAGCAGAGATTACTTTGCCTACAAAGGTCCATCTAGTCAAAGCTATGGTTTTTCCAGTGTTTATGTATGGATGTAAGAATTGGACTATAAAGAAAGCTGAGCACCAAAGAATCGATGCTTTTGAACTGTGGTTTTGGTGGAAACTCTTGAGAGTCCCTTGTACTGCAAGGAGATCCAACCAGTCCATCCTAAAGGAAATCAGTGCTGAATATTTATTGGAAGGACTGATGCTGAAGCTGAAACTCCAATATTTTGGCCACCTGATATGACGAACTAACTCATTTGGAAAGACCCTGATGCTGGGAAAGATTGAAGGCAGGAGCAGAAGGGGCTGAAAGAGGATGAGGTGGTTTGATGGCATCGCCAACTCGATAGACATGAGTTTGAGCAAGCTCTGGAGCTGGTGATGGACAGGAAAGCCTGGTGTGCTGCAGTTCATGGGGTTGTAAAGAGTCACACACAACAGAGCAATTGAACTGAACTGAACTGAAGTATGTAGTTGCATTTCTTCCCCTTTTGTTTTTTATGGCTTTTTTGTTTGTTTCTGTTGTTGTTTGATCTTTATTTATAGATTTATCTTCAGACCATGTCATGTGGCATGTGGGATCTAATTCTCTAACCAAGAATCAAACGGAGCCCCACTGCACTGGGAACATAGAGTCTTAACCACTGGACCGCCAGGGACATCCCACCTTTTTTATTTTCTAGTAGAATCATTTTAATATTATAAATTTCCTTCCAGGAACTACTTTAGAAATAAATTCCAATATATTGCAATTTTATTGTCATTTAGTTTCATTTTCTAGGATTCTCTGTGGATTTGTTCTTTGGCCTATGGATTATCTAGGAATTAGTTGTTTAATTAACAAATATTAATGTTTTATACATATATTATTTTTATGGATTAATAATTTATTGGCAGAGCACATGCTCTGTATGATTTCAAACTTTATAAATTATTAAGTTTCGATTTATGGGCCAGTATATGGTCTATCTTGGGGAAAACATCGTGTGCATTTAAAAAGAATATTATCTGCAGTTGTTGGGTGTAGTAGTCTATGAATATGAATTAGATCATGGTAGTTGATTGCATTGCTCAGCTATACTAGATCTTTTTTTGGTCAAATAATTGTTTTTGCTCGAATAGTTATATAAATAACTGAGAGGAGAATGTTACATTATCATCTGTTTTCTGAATTTTTCTAAATCTCCTTTAAATTCTGTCAGTATTATATTCATCCATTTTAAAGGTATATATTTAAGTTCATAAACCTTTATAATGGTTATATACTGTGGTTTGTGTGAATGACCCTTTTATCCTCATGAATTGTATTCTAGCTCTAAAAATTCTCTGTTTTGAGATCTATGACACTTGCTATTACTATTGCTATTTCAGCCCTTCTTATGCTTATTCTTTGTATGTTACATCATCATCCATGCATTTTATTTCAACTCACCTGTATCTTTACATTTAAAGTACATCTCTGGTAAATAACCTATAATTGTACTTCGTTTCCTATCCATTCTGTTAATCTTTGCCTTTTAATTGGGGTGTTTACATTCCATGTACATTTTAAGTACATATTAATAAATTGGGTTTAAGTCTGCCATATGATTGTATTTCTTCCTGTTCATACCTCAATTTCTTGTTTCTCATTTTCTCCAACTAGACTTTTTTATTCCTTTTACTTTAAAGTCAATTTTAATTTGTCTACTGGCTCTTTAAGCTATACCACTTTTCATTTTTTAGTAGTTTATAGGGATTACAATATATATCTTTAATTTTTCACAATATACTTAGAGTTAATATTGGACCATATCACATAAAATATAAGAATCTTGTAACTATATGGATGTATTTATAACCTGTTGATACTTTTTGCTTTTATCATCATGTATTTATTTTATTGTCATCTACATTTGCTATAAATATCACAATATAATGTTATAATTTTTGCTTATATAGTGATATTTCTTTGTTAAATTTATATCAAAAATTGCACTTTACATTTACCCATGTATTTAGCATTTCTTATACCCTTCAATTCCTCCTGAAAATCCAAATTTCCATTTCATGTGACTTTTTTTTTATTAATCTGAATAACTTCAGTTAGTATTTTTCATCATGCAGATCTGCACAACAAACTCTTACAGTTTTTATTTAGTTGAAAATAATCTGTATTTTGTCTTCATTTGAGAAGGATATGTTTTACAGTGTACAGAATTCTGGGTTAGCAGTTTTTGCCTTCAGCACTTTAAGGATGTCATTCTTCTGTCTTCTGGCCTCTGTTGTTCTTATAAGTCTGTAGACACCTTATCATTATTGTAAGTATTGGGTCATTTGTATCTGTTGCTTTCAATATTTTCTCTCAACCTTTGGTTTTCAAGTCTTTGGAATCTGTCACTGTGATTTTCTTGGTCTTTACCGTCAGAGTTTTTAGAATTTCTTGAATCAGTTATTTAAATTTTTAACCAAACTTGGCATTTCTTCAGTCTTTGTTTATTCAAGTAATGTTTCTGCCACATTCGCTGTCTCTTCTCCTTCTGAGACTTCATTGCATGTATGTTAGAATTTTGCTATTGTCTCTGAGGCTTCTTTAAAAACATTTTTCTTTGATTTTCAGTAGCTGCCTTTTTTTGTTGTTTGTTTTCTGGCTGCTCAGCATGTAGGATCTTATTTCCCTGACCAGGGATTGAACCCAAGTCTCCTACAGTAGAAGCACGGAATGTTAACCACTTGAACACCAGTGAAGTCCCTCTTTGTTCTTCAAATTTGATAATTTTTACTTACATGATTCTAAGTGTACTAACTCTTAATTTTGCTTTTTTTTTTTTTAAATCACTGCCAATATACTGTTAAGATCATTGACTGAATTTTATTTTACTGTAAGTTTTAATTCTGGCCAGCATTAAAATATTTCTATGCTTTGTTATAATTTTATTATTCTTTGTTATACTTTCAATTTCTCTGTTTCAATTTCTTACTTGCTCACTCCTTACTTTTACATTCTTGAGCATAAACATAAAAGCTTCTTTGAACTCTTTATCTGCTAAATTCAACATCTGAGTCAGTCTCCATAGATTGCCGTTTCTCTTGAACATAGGCTGCTACATTTTTTGAGTTTTGCTTCTATGCCTAATAAATTTGTTTTTATTTTTATTTGGTTCTGGATGTATTGAGATATAATTGACGCGTAACACTGTGTAAGCTTAAGGGGTACAAAATGCAAAACTGACGCACAAATATATTGCGAATGATTACCACCCTGGCATTAGCTAACACTTTCCATCCAGTCATATAATTACCACTTCCTTTTCGTGGAGAGAACGTTTAAGATTTACTCTCTTAGCAACTTTCAAATGCGTAATACAGTATTATTAACTATAATCAGAGGGCCTGAGCTGGCTGCTAGTACAATTCCTGATTGGGGAATGGGGTTGGTGAGCAGGTTGGGGCTCAGATGAATGCTGTTAGCAAACGTGAATACCTGTGGAGTACAGGCTGGTGGAATTTGCAGGCAGTTCACAGCAACTGTGCTGGCCAATGGCTATTTCAGTGGCGAGATCTGCTGAGTTTTCTGTAGAGCAGGTCACTGTGAACTACAGACGCTTCCGCTGTGTGGTTGCTACTGCCCGTCCATGCTTTTCCTCCCGTTCCCAGCTATCTCTACACCTCTCAGCTTTGCCATTCTGGGTGGGGTGAAACCGAAGCAGGATCTCTGTTCGGTGACCCGAAAGGCTATGGAAAGTCTTCTTTTCTTGGCAAAGTGAAGTTCGCTCAGTCATGTCCAACTCTTTGCAACCCCCCTGGACTATACAATCCATGGAATTCTCCAGGCCAGAATACTGGAGTGGGTAGCCTCCCCCTTCTCCAGGGGATCTTCCCAACCCAGGGATCGAACCCAGGTCTTCCGCATTGCAGGCAGATTCTTTACCAGCTGAGCCACAAGGGAAGCCCTTTTTTCTTGGCAAGGGGAGCCCTTTCTTGCTAGGGGGTCCCTCTAGGCACAGAGTAACAGGGGAGGGATGATCCAGGCAAACTAAACCTTTAAACCTTTCTTGCCTTCTGATGTGGTTATTCTCAGGTTTTTTGCTCCACTCTGTTGCTAAGTTTCTTAAGTGGATTCCAGAGCTCTCCTGAGAGTTGTTTTTGCTCATTGATAATTTGTAGGGGGATGAAGGCTGAGGTCTCCCATGCCACCATCTTTGTCTGTGTCTAGTAAATTTGAATTGTCCTTTAAACACTGTATAAGATGCATTGCAGAAAATTTTGGATCTAGTAATATTCTTCTAAAGAGTCTTAATTTCTTTGTTTGTTTGTTTTAGTAACCAATTAACTAGACACAGATGCAAGTTAGTCAGCTCAGTCGCTCAGTGTCTGACTGTTTGCGACCCCATGGACTGAAGCACACCAGGCTTCCCTGTCCATCACCAACTCCCAGAGCTTGCTCAAACTCATGTCCTTTGAGCTGATGATGCCATCCAACCATCTCAAACCCTGTCATCCTTTTCTCCTCCTGCCTTCAATCTTTCCCAGCATCAGGGTCTTTTCAAATGAGTTAGTTCTTTGCATCAGGTGGCCAAAGTACTGGAGTTTCAGCTCCAGCATCAGCCCTTCCAATAAATATTCAGCACTGATTTCCTTTAGGATTGATTGGTTTGATCTCCTTGCAATCCAAGGGACTCTCAAGAGTCTCCTCCAACACCACAGTTCAAAAGCATCAGTTCTTCAGCACTCAGCTTTGTTTATGGTCCAATTCTCATATCCATACATGACTACTGGAAAAGCCATAGCTTTCACTAGATGGACCTTTGTAGGCAAAAGTAATGTCTCTGCTTTTTAGTATGCTGTCTAGGTTGGTCATAGCTTTTCTTCCAAGGAGTAAGCGTCTTTTAATTTCATGGTTGCAGTCACCATCTGCAGTGATTTCAGAGCCAAAAATAAATAAGTTCTCTCACTGTTTCTATTGTTTCCCCATCTATTTGCTATGAAGTGATGGGACCAGATGCCATGATCTTAGTTTTCTAAATGTTGAGTTTTACGCCAGATTTTTCACTCTCCTCTTTCACTTTCATCAAGAGGCTCTTTATTTCCTCTTCTCTTTCTGCCCTAAAGGTGATGTCATCTGTATATCTGAGGTGACTGATATTTCTCCCAGCAATCTTGATTCCAGCTAGTGCTTCATCCAGCCCAGCAATTCACATGATGTACTCTGCATGTAAGTTAAATAAGCAGGGAGACAATATAAAGCCTTGACCTACTCCTTTCCTGATTTGGAACCAATCTGTTGTTCCATGTCCAGTTCTAAATGTTACTTCTTGACCTGCATACAGATTCCTCAGGAGGCAGGTCAGGAGGTCTGGAATTCCCACCTCCTAAAGAATTTCCCACAGTTTGTTGTGATCCACACAGTCAAAGGCTTTACGATAGTCAATAAAACCGAAGTAAATGTTTTTCTGGAGTTCTCTTGCTTTTTTGATGATCCAACAAATGTTGGCAATTTGATCTCTGGTTCCTCTGCCTTTTCTAAATCCAGCTTGAACACCTGGAATCTCAGAGTCAAAGCTCAATCTAATTTTTGGTGCTAAGACACTGAAACCTCTGTCCATTATTTGTGTCTTAGCTGGAATGCATGGAGTCTACCCTGTGCATGCGTATTTCAAGGGTTAGTCACAGATTTGGGCAGTTTGTTTACTTACGAAACATGGAGTTCTACCTCACTGGAGCTTCCCTTTCAAGGATTCCTTGCCTCCTCACTCTCCAGCTTCTGTGAATGTCCTAAACTCTAGCAAGTTGCTCTTCAGATATATGCTTATGGTCTTCCATCTAAGTTCTCCCCCTTTGCTTAGGATGTACTGGGGTCTTTGCTCAGGAAACAAACAAATATAAAACCAGTCACTTGAGAATGGGTTGAATAACATTCTAGAAATTAAATCGACAAACCTATCAACTAATTAGCTACAAGGAATTAAGAGAGAAATCAAAGACACACACAGAGCATTTCTCTTATCTGGAGAATAAGAGAAATATTTTTCTTCTCCTGCACACAGTAAAAGCCATCCTTCAAGACACAGTTGAAACTTCTCTTCCCATCCAACCCTTCTCATTTTCACCAAACACCAAGCAGGCACTGCCTTGGGTGGTGTGGGGCTCTGTGGAGTATACACTTTGCACTACCCAAGTTGTTCTCAAGCTCTATGAAGTTAAAGCATGCTGTATGCATTATTGTGTAGTCACAGGACTAAGCCTTGAGTAGGTTCTTCATAAATACTTTGTGATTAAATGATTCCCCCACTAACCTCACCTCACAGTGTCACAGATAACAGAGAAACAGCTCCTAAGCATCTCTAATCCTCACATGCATTCTTAGTAATTGCTGAACCTCTGCTCAGAAGAAATTGCTGCTCTCATTATCAAGTTTGCTGATCCATTTATAATGTCAGATTTTGCCAAAGTTGTCCACTTTAAAGCGACAGAAGAAATATCACACTGAAAAGGGGGATTTACTCTTTTTGAGTGGCTAAAGTAAAAATCGCTCAGTCACGTCCAGCTTTTTGCAACCTCATGAACTATACAGTCCATGGAATTCTCCAGGCCAGAATATTGGATGGGTAGCCTTTCCCTTCTCCAGGGGATCTTCCCACCCCAGGGATCAAACCCGGGTCTCCACATTGCAGGTGGATTCTTTACCAGCTGAGTCACAGGAGAAGCCCTGAGTAGCCCTGAGCCTTTGAGTAGCTAAAGACCTGAAGAAATACACTAGACTGGTAAATATGCCCCTCAGGAGTGGCTTTAGCTTGCCTTTGATCAGGAAGAAGGGAAGGAAATAAAAATAATGTCTGTGTTTCTAGGGCACTCCCTTTGGCCCTCACCTGTTGATATGGGTGCAAGGAAAATCTTGTGCAGCTCTTAAAAATGCTGATGTGCTAGACTGCAGGCATAATATATGTTAATATGCAGCTGCTCACACCCAAAGGCTTCTTAGTGTAAATAACAAAATGCAAAGTTATAATAAATGGAGGCTCTGTACTTCTGGAGAGTTCTGAAAAGGCTGCAAATTGAAACAGCACAAAACCCCAAACCAAGAGTAACAGAAAGGAAAACCAAGGTGCCTCAGATCCCAGAGCCCTGAGGCCTTCCTGGCAAAGAGAACCAAGAGGGTGGCAGTTGGAATCCCACAGGATGAAAGGCCAGGACTAGTTGACCATTTGATGAGGCCTATTTTAAAGCTACACACAGACACACACAAACACACATATACATATATACACAGTGTGCACATATACACATACACACATCATACACACATACACATACACATATATGCATATCCCTATATACACATGCACACACACATACACACACTGTATATGCACACGTACCCAAATGCACACACATGCACACATATACCCACAAACATACACACATATGTACATATACCTATATATACAAGTGCATACACATACTTACACACACTGTATACACACACATACACACCCACATACACATATATACATGCACACATACATCCAACATACCGATAAATATACCCCATACATATACACATATGCATATATATACAGCTACATACATGTACTGTACATACACACACATACATACACCCACATAAACTTACACACTTACATACAGATGCACACAAATACTCACATATACACGAATACATATACTGATTAACTCATGTATACATATATAAACATGCACATACATAAACCACACACACATACACACATGCATGCGTGCACGCATACATCCACTCACATAAACACACATACAAATATGCACATATTCCCACATACACACACATGCGCATCCTCACATAAACACATATACACACTCACATACATACACCTACATATATTTACATACACACACAATTTACCCCTTCACGCAATGAATGGGAAAAGGTAAGTCTTAAGACACAGAGCTGTCTCCAAACTTTATTCACTGTATCTCTTCATCAAGTCAGGGTTAGCCTGGTTGAAGGCAAATAATGTTTAGACACCTCTATAAATTAAGGACAGGATTTAGGGGCCAAAGCAGAGGGGGAGGGGGACAAGAGCCAGAGTGGCATGGGGGCTTACCTGCTGCCACCACAGCTCTGCGCTCTTCCCTTCTTCTCCTGTATTCACAGCTGTGGCTCCCTCCAGCCCCTCCTGGAATTTGACTAGTGAGCCCCGTATCCACTCTGTACTAAACAGCATGTTTAGGCGGAGCAGGCGTGCTCTGGTTCTCTCTCCTCTTAACATCCCCTGAAGCCTCCAGGACCCTGCGGTGGGCTCAGTTCAACACAAGGACATGATTTGCTCAATGGCTGGATTATGAAGGTAGAGTTGCCACCGTGCTCATCCTCGGAACTTCGTGTCCAGCAATGTAGAGCTGGGCACGTAGTCCCCACACAATGTACATCTCTTACTACTGTGGGGCTTAGTTTCCTCATCTTTAACTAGAGGTGATTAAAATGTTTAACTCACAGAATCTCAATGTTAGGATATGTTCAATGAATTTAAACACTTAATGTGTCAACTCTAGGCTATAACAAATCTCCTATAGGTGATATTCATTATCGTAACAATTGTTATAATAATATTATCAAATGCAGCATTCTAAAAGGCTTCCCTGGTAGCTCAGATGGTAAAGAATCCACCTGCAATGTGGGAGACTTGGGTTTGATCTCTGGGTCAGGAAGATACCCTGGAGAAGGGAATGGCAACCCACTCCAGTATTCTTGCCTGAGAATCCCCATGGACAGAGGAGCCTGGAGGGCTACATACAGCCCATGGGTTCGCAGACATGATTGCTAACACTCACTTTCACTGGTCTTTTACAAAACAATTGTGATGTGTAAAAACACCTAAAGCTCTATTTTAACCAATTCCCTCAATGAAATAAAAATTACATGTAAAGATTAAGAATATTTTGTAAAAAAATAATATTCTCATTCAGGGTAGAAATAAATAGTTCGGAGAACAGGGGACTGTGGTAGTTTTTATTTTATTCAATAATCCAGGTTGTGTATGGACCAAAATGTGTTTTCTAACATTAAATACAATATGTCCTAGTTTCAACATTGTTAATAAAAATTTTTCTCCTTTGCTTACTGATCCTTTTGAATATAAACCTCTGGGTGGAGAAACCATAGGTCTCTAAAATCCTGCCAACTTTGAGTTTTAAGACGGTTTTTTCCTCAGCATAAAGGAAGCAACCATAACCCTGGAGGGGGAAGACAGCACAAAGACTGAGTCTATTAGAGAAAGGTGATGCCAGAGGGACACATACAAACTTCACTGGGATTCAGATTTTCATTTATAGAATGAAGTGGCTGGCCAACATGATTTCTAAGGAGCTTTCATTTCTAATAAGCCATAAGTTCATTTAATACATCAGCTTGGTTGAATTTAAAATTTCATCAAACTCAGATTCACCAGTTGTTAGGATGAAATATAGCTCTCCTGACTTTGCTTAGGAAGCTAGCCTTCTGGTCTTCTGAGCTTCTATTTTCTTAGCTGTCAAATGGGTTGAGCAGAAAGACTGCAGAGCCTCTGAGGCAGCCTGGCTTATCATGAGGAAGGGCAGAATGGTGCCCAGTTTAAAAGAGAGACCCATGCCAGGAAGTCAAGCCAAAACTACTAAGTGTGTGTGTGTGTGTGCGCGCGTGCATGCTCAGTCATGTCCAAGTCTTTGCAACCCCATGGACTCTAGCCCATCAGGCTCCTCTGTCTGTGGGATTCTTCAGGCAAGAATACCTGAGTGGGTTGCCATTTCCTTCTGCGATCTTCCCAACCCAGGGATCGAACCCACATCTCCTGTTTCTCTTGTATTGACAGGCAGATTCTTTACCACAGGCCACCTGGGAAGCCCCTTCTCCTCCTGTAGTCAGCAGTTAGGTAGCCTGTAAGCCCTTGCAGTGTTCTGAGAGCCCTGTACTCAATGTTATGTGTAGACAAGTTCTTCAATATAAAATGACATTGCTTCTGCACTGATTATATGTCTGTGTGTGTGTGTGTGTCTGTGTGCACGCAATCACATGTGTGAACACAGGCAGGCATTGTATATTTGGAACTATTTTACTGAAGAATGTCCAGCCAAATATCAGAATTATGACATCACAAAGTATTATGCCAATTTTACAGGTGGTTGAAAATTGCCTACAAAGTCTTAACCCAAAGATCTTCCCAGAGGCCAATCCGAGGACTCGGTCTCCTACTTATTCATGCATAAATGAGCCCTTATGAAGCACACAGTAACATCTTGAGAATGAAGTAACAGATTTTCAAGGAGCAGAGATTGCAGGACCAACATAAAACTAAGCAGGTCCTATGCTCCCATCAACCACACCTCCACAGAAAACCCAATCTGAACTATAAAATATGGCACATTCCCCCCAAAGAGCCATTTAACACTAAGGGCCAGAAATCCTCCAAATAGAAAGATTACCAAAAAAGTCCCCAGTGTTACATCTAAAGATGCAAATGAGACCTCGTATATAATATCACGTCTGGCTCCACGGATGGTACCCAGACTCCCACTCTCTGCATCCCAGCCTGGTGAGGACCAGGAGAACTGCTCCAGGCTGTGCCCTCCTCGTTTGTTCTAACCGCGGAGAAGATGAAGAAGCCCAGTGGGTATTTTCAATCATTCAGCCTCCTCACCTCCAAACTTAAGAAAAAGAAGTGGGGTAAGGAGAAGGTTAACACACCAACTTTTTCTTCCTCCTTCTCTAAGCTTTTCAAATGGAAAAGAAAGGGGAAAGGTGAGATGTTTTGGCTGATATCCAAGCCAGGAAAGAAAGATCTAAGGTCCAGCTAGGAAGAGTAGAGAGCAGACTCCCTTCTATCCAGAGGTGAATAATGAGACATTTCTGCTTGCCAATAGAATCTGAAGCAAATATTTATTTACTGAGTAGCTGCCCAGGCCTCTGGGGTTCTTAGGAGAAAGAAACTAGTTTATCGACCTCCAATTGGCTGTTTTGAGAATCCAAACATAGAAAGCACTGTGGGTAAGAACCAACCTCTCTCTGCCTTTGTTTTCCAGTCTCTGGGTAAGAACTGGCAATGAGAAAGATGACTCCTTAGAGCTGAGGCCATGGAGCCCAGGGTCCTGATCACAGAGTACATGAGCATCCCCTTGCAAGGAGAGAAACCAAGAGGATTTTAGAGAGCTGCAGGTCTTGCTGGAGGCCTTGGATGAGCGGCAGAACCATGACCAGGACAGCAAAGGTGAGTCCGTGCTGAGCGGGATTCATTGTACCCAGACAGGTCTTCCTAGCTGGCGAAGTGATAAAGAATCTGCCTGCCAATGTAGGAGTTCAATCCCGGGGTCAGAAAGATCACCTGGAGGAAGAAATGGCAACCCATTCAGGTATTCTCACCTGGAGAATCCCATGGATAGAGGAGCCTGGTTGGCTACAATCCGTGGGGTCGCAAAGAGTCAGACACAACTGAGCAACTGAACACGAGCGCAACAGTGAGAGACAGGGAATGCAAGAAGTCACGTGGCAGCTGAGCCCCAGAGACATACAGGGCTGAGTTAGAAAGACGTGCATTACTCTAGAAAGGGGATGCCACTGGTAGTAGAAACAAAGCCATTGCCACTGGAGGATGGAGTCGCGGGGCGGAAAGGAGGGAGGGACTCCTTTGCTTTCTTTCAAGCAATAGCTGACAGGAGGCTACTGTGGCAAAGCAGGGAGCCACAGGCTGAGTCTGGGGAGAGTTCAAATCAGGCTTCTGGATGAGTTTTGGCAACCAGATGCCCACTCAGAGTGAGTGTTCGGTGACTGACCCTTTACTTGGAATCTTCCTCTGGGTCATTTAGCAAGGGAGCAGAAAATGTAACAGATGTAGAATAACTTTGCTGGGGAAAAATACTCCAGGGAAGTTGTTCTGGAGTCCATAAAATCTGATGCTGTGATCAGTAGATTATTTTCAGCCATGTGGCCACAAACTGCACCTGGCTAAATTTAGAGGAATTTGATTTCTAATGA
The DNA here is from genome assembly GCF_002263795.3 of Bos taurus. Lineage (NCBI taxonomy): Eukaryota > Metazoa > Chordata > Mammalia > Artiodactyla > Bovidae > Bos > Bos taurus. The sequence goes on along the minus strand of NC_037356.1, from coordinate 30,534,245 downwards.
TGGAAAATTAATTTAGTCCAAAGGTTGTAAATTAATGGTCCAGGGCTAAAGTAGAGCTGGCTCCAGAAACATTATCTTTCTATGTATATTATTGGACTCATCTTCCAATTCAACCTAGTCCCCGTCCTTCCCTATTGTGATGTATGTTACTCACCTGCTGGACACTGTAGGTATTTGAACCTGTCATTGGCTGTGTTTTTACTCCAATTTCTTTTTCTTGAATCGATGAGGACACCGAGACCCAGAGTTGGGGCAGAGATGCTTCTTTTTTGAGCTTCCCAGGTGGCACGGTGGTAAAAAAAAAAAAAAAAAAAAATCTGCCTGCCAATGCAGGAGACTCAGGAGACATGGGTTTGATCCCTGGGTTTGATCCCCTGGAGAAAGAAATGGCAACCCACTCCAGTATTCTTGCCTGGGAAATTCCATGGACAGAGTCTGGCAGGCTACAGTCCATGAGACTGAAAAAAGTAGGACATGACTGAGCATACACACACACACACACCATGCTTCTTTTTTAGGGCATTTTTTGTTGTGATGTGTTCCCTCCTTCCTGGTAAATAAATATCTATATCTTTCTTATGACTCCAAGGTTCTTAGTTCTGGACTAAGAATTGAGTCATTCTCTGCCTGGAAATTGGAAGATAGCACCATTCCCTCCTGTGCACTGGCTTTGAGATGGCATTGTTCCTCTGTAGATCGAGCCCCTGGTAAATACCCAAGACCTAAGTAAGCATTTCCACCTGGGTCCTACTGACCTTTCCCTCATTCATCAAGTTTCACCTTGTTGTAAGAAAGGTAATAGCAGTTTTCCTCTCTTCTGTTCTCACAATTCATCACCTGATCCTCAATTCAAGCCTATTACCTTTGACAGAATCATAAAGAGTTGTTTCCCTTTTTTCAAACCTCAGTTGAAGCAAATACCCCCATTCAAGCTTTATGACTGGCTTCATCTCCAGTATCACCTGTTAAATACCCATCTTGGCTACTATGTTACCAGCAAGCTGTTCAGAGTTGAGTTTGTTGTTGCTGTTGTTAATTAGCCTCGATCTTGTATAATAATAAAAATTAAAAAAAACCTAGCTTTTCCTTCCTGTAGGGGAAGAACACAGTTTCTGTGTGTGTCTCCATTTCCCTTCATGGAGATGCTTCACTTTTGATGCTTCATTTCATTTCTGGCCCTCAAATGTACGAAGGATTTTTCCTGGAAGCAAGGTTCTGTGACGCCAGCTGGGTGTCCTACTATTCAACCCAATTCTGACACTGCCTACCAAGAGATCATGTCAGACCCCACAGGTTAAGGGCTCGGTTGCATAAGACTGTCCCCAACTCACACAAGTCAGTGCACACACACACCTCAGATGCTCATCACAGGTCAAGGTTGTTACTTCTGCTTCCAACCAACCAGCTGTAGAGCATCAGTTCCAATAATACTTTCTTTGTGTTCACTTAATTTGCTAGAGCGGCACACAGAGGGACCCCCACTGATGCTTACCAGTCAAGCATAAAACAACAGATAAAGGATACAGCTTTACACTCAGAAAGAAGAGATGTATAGGTGGAGGGGACGTGGCACTCCCAAGCCCTCTTCAGACATACCACTCTCCAGCACCTCCATAGTCACCAACTCCAAAACTTGTTGAACTCTGTACTTTAGGGATTTTTATGGAGGTTTCAGCATAGAGGCATGAAAGATCATTAACTCCACGTTTAGCCCTTCTCCCTTCTGGAGTGACCAGCACTTCATCCAGGATCCCATCCATAGTCACCTCATTAGAGCAAAGGAGGCCCCTCTCACCCAGGAAATTACAAACTTTACTGTATCAGGAACCAGGATCAAAGATGTTCCTAGTACTCTCATCACCCAGGAAGTTACAGGACTTTCAGAGCTTCCAGGTGGCTCAGTGGTAAAGAATTCACCTGCTAATGTTCAATTCCTGGGATGGGAGGATCCCCTGGAAAAGGAAATGGCAACCCACTTCAGTATTCTTGCCTGGAGAATCCCATGGACAGAGGAGCCTGGCGGGCTACAGTCCATGGGGTTGTAAAGAGTCAGACACGACTGAGAATGCACACTCCTACGCTCCTGGAGCCCCGTGTCAGAAACTAGAGGCAGAAACCATACATATTTTGTACTATCTCACACCCTGGTACCCTTTACTACCCCAAATTGAGAGGTACTTGGACCGCATGTTATGCATATGGGACTTGCTTAAAGGCCGTAGCCTGGGTGTCCATCAGCCACAAGAGCTGCACTCTTAAGGGAACTTTCAGAGACAGGCCGGAAATTGGCCTATCGTTCTGATCTCACAGCATCCCTTTCATGTGTGCCTCCATTATTTGATCAAAAAACAAATGATATCTTTGCTGCTTAAATGAATGAATAATTGAAAGAGTGAATGGATAAGCCCATAAATGAATTTATGAACAAATAAACAAAAGAAAACAGCGAACAAGTGGGATTATACTGTAATGGGTCAGCTGGATTGTTCAAACTGTCAATTGTATACTTTTATAGTTTAGAGGAGAAAGATGCTGAGCATTGCTCATGGTAGTCCAAGAGGTTTATTGCAGTAAGAACATTTAGAATTCAATTCATTATCATCCTTGCACCCTGATGTCACTTGTCATTTTCGTGTGCTCTGAACTGAAATCGCTCAGACACAGGAAGAAGACCCAGGTCTCTGACTTCCCAGGTCAGTGGATCCCCCACCACTCCAGAGCCTTTTTCCAGCTGAAAAGTTGCCAGAGAATTTCTGAATCTAGTGGTACAGGCATTCCAATAGCCACTCCGCATCTCTGTTTTGAAAGTACTCATTTCTTTTTGTTTCCTAATGCGGGCACCGATCTATGAGAGATAATGCACCTTTTAAACAAAAATTTTGCCTGGCACTGTATTCTCAGAGAACAGTCAATAAATACACATTTCTCTAAAACACATATAAATGGCAGAAAAATGATTATCTATCAAGCTGGTTTGGCACCAAGAAAAAAAAAGTTGGCATTACTCCTAATGGTCAATAGTCTGGAGTCATTCAAAAACCTGAAACCTTGACCTCAAAGCTATGATCTTCTTCAAGGAAAAGTGACTGTTTAACCAAAGGACAGATGAGAAGGAGCAGGGAAATGGAAATGTTTGGGGCTACAAATGTTTCTGAGACTGAGTAATAGAGTTGAGCAGGGGAGATGATCAGCCATTTGACAAATCGAGAAGGAAAATTAGAGTTACCAAGCTCACTGGTCCACTGATGGCTGTGGGCGTGTCCTCTGCACCACCCACCAACTCCAGAGAGGCCACCGTGTACCCAGAGCCTTCGATCCAACCTGGGCCAACTTTGCGGTCCCTTCACAACGACTGACAGCTTGACAGACAGATGGCTCACATATCAACAGCCCTGCCACCTCACTGGTAATCCCTCAGCACGTTCAGAAAGGACCCAAAAAATGTCTATTAGAGGAAACAAAGGAAAGAAAAAGCGGCTCTTCCTAAAAAGAGGGTCATAGGATTTGCTTTGGTTTGAGCCCTGCCTTCCCTTCCTTTTAATGCCGTTAGAGATTTGGGCTCTTTTGCTAGCCTAACCTTGACCTAGGGGTGTTTGACAGTCTGCAGATCAGTAAGGGCTGTTCAGCACCCAACTAGTTAACCAGTGGGTGGCTTGACTGCATCCCTCCTTCACCTGGCTGTCCCAGTCATGCCCCAGAAGCGTGGACTTCACCATGAACTAAAGGTCCATATGACTGAGCTGTGTTCTCCCAGCCTGTGGCTCCTAGCTCATCTCCCTGAGCAAGGAGCCCTCTAAATCCCCAGAGACAGTCTGTGTCTGATTTGATTGGTTACAATCAGTGGCTAAAAGACTGAAAATAGATGAGGCACTCAAATAGTTCTTGAGTGAATGAAAGGAAGAATGGATGAATGAATGGGAATTCCTGGGATACTCAACTGAAAATCACTCCAGTGAACTTGCCACGTCACGATTTAGCTATCTGGAGGGAATATCATGCTCTGAACCCTCACTTTCTCTCTACTTCATATGGAAGTCACCACTCTGATTTCGTAGTTATTTTTAACTTACTAACGAGCACTTTAGAGCAGAATCTGTTTGTTTCACCTTCATATTACTCATTCAATACATATGTGTTGAATACTAAATGTTCTGACAGTTTTAGAGAATAAAGACATAAATGAAGTCCATACTGTTTCCTTGAGCTTGGATGCTGGTTGGAGGTCGTGATGAGAAGGATGTGTAACCAGATTCAAAAGTGTGGGGAGAAATGGATGAAAAGTAGACAGTTATTGAAATAGCTTATGTGTACTGAGTGCTTGCTGTGCAATAAACAGCATACTACATGCTTTATAAGCATTGTCTCCATCGTTGCAAGACCCCCATGAAAGCAGCATCATTGTGATTCCTACTTTACAGATGAAGAAACCAACTCAGTCTTAGAATCTTTAAGTACGTAGCAAAGTAAAAGAGGCAGATGGTGGGGGGATGAGGGTAAGGTTGAGATTAACAGATACATACTGTATATAAAATAGATAAACAACAAGCATTACTGTATAGCACAGGGAACTAAACTTAATTTAAAAAAAGAACCAGAAAGACCTTTCTGACTTGAGAACCAGTTTATTCCCTCTTTATTTCTCCCTCTCATTCTCTCTCTCTCCCTCACATACACATATACGCACACTCTTCTGGCTGAATTTATATTTTCATAACAATAGCTTCTGTATTACTTAGAAACCAGTCTCACATGTATAACTCTTTTATTGAATGAACTGGACTGGATAAAGTGCAATCAAAAGAGTAAATTTATTCTTTCTTCCTGAGTCCCTACAAAATTACTCTGGATTAGTCTTCTCTATCCCTGGGATAAAATTTCAGGAAAGTCTTAAAGCTGTCCAAACTCCTTTTAATCACAAAAGCAGTCTCAGTTCAGTAATCGACTCCAAAAATATCCAGTACACTATAACTGTCGGAATGCCAAACTTCATTCACCTGCAGGATTCTTCTTAAGCCCAAGCCCAAGGCCTGGAGACCTGGAGGGCAGGCAGTGGGTATGCCTGGCTTCCTCTCTGCAGCTTCCCCTGCTCTTTTCCTACATCCCTTCGCCTGCCCCAAACCAGAGACAATTAGAAGGGAACTCAAGCATTTCTCATAGAAAGCACAGTCATAATCTGGATACAGGCACCTTCTGAATAGCAAATGTATAATTGCTAGCCTTTTTGCTATATTTTGTTTGTTGTCTTTTGTTTTTAAAAGCCTCCTGCAGGGACTTCTCACTGGATCTCCCTTGATATAAGCAAATCTTCTCCTGAGACCACCTAGGACTTTTGTTCTAGAAACCCAGCCATCCAGGTCTGATTGTGGGGGTTTTGCTCCTTTCAAACAAAATCCCTATCAAACATCCCCAGACCAACCTGTGGAATTCCCTTGTGGCCTCTGGGACACATGTCCCTTTGCATTAGAAGAGTCATCACTTCCATGAGCCCCTTTGTGCTGGCACTAGGAGACCATCACCAGCCTCTATCCTCAGGTTCCTCAAGCTCTCAAGGGCTCCTGACAGGTGCTCAGGGTAGCATCTTAGAAGGTTCCCTTGTTATGCCTTTTTAGCAAATCCAAGGCCAGTCTGCTGGCCATGCAACAGACCAAGGAGACAAGGCACTGAGGTAGGATTGGCTGCTTTATTTGGAAAGTCGGGTGTCTGAGAAGATGGCCAATTAGTGTCCCAGAGTACCATCTTATCAGGCTCTGGATGTCAGTTTCTTTTATAGGACAGAGATGGGGGAGGAGGTGAGGAAGTAAAGTAAAAAGGGCATAAGTCTTGCAGAACATCTCCTAGCTTGGCCAACATCTGGGAGGGGATGTGTTAATTTTTTTCTTTCCTGCAGTCATTCACAGCTGGGCAAGGTCAGAATGTATCCCCATAAACTGAACAAAGGCAATTTAGTTTAAACATTCAGGCAGCGGGGCAGGGTTCCCAAAGGCAGACCATAGCCTATGCTTATAGCTATAGAAGGGCTTCCCAGGTGGTGGTAACGGTAAAGAAGCCACTTGCCAATCCAGGAGAAGTAAGAAGTGTGGGTTCATTCTCCGGGTCAGGAAGATCCCCTGGTGGAGGGCATGGCAATCCACTCCAGTATTCTTGCCTGGAGAAGAATCCCATGGACAGAGGAGCCTGACAGGCTACAGTCCATGGGGTCACAGAGTTGTCCACAACTAAAGTCACTAAAGTGACTTAGCTCACATAGCTATTGAGAACATTCTTTCAGTGATCACAGTAATAGAAGCAAGGGAGAGAAGAGGTTAAAGTGAAAGAAACAGCACCAACATGGAGTCAGATTCTGTTCTCCCTGTTACATCTGGAAGAAAGAAATGCCATAGAACCCTGAAAACTTCTTTCCAGCCTCTCCAGTAAGTGCCCTCTGCAGTTGAGGAGGATGGTCCCTACCTATGAAGAAGTTTGTCCAGACACCCCCCAGCAGCTCCTGTGTAGGGGGGCTAGTACTTCTTTCTGGAAGCAGGTTGGCCTAATGGTATTCTACTTTTCTCTGCTTCTCCTTTTGAGGAGAAAGACTTGGAGTTTGAGCTGTACCACGTTCTTTCATCTTCCTTCTTTCCTGCTTCAGTACGTATTTTATCAACAAACAATATCAGCAAGAAGATCAGATGTTCTGTCCACGTGTCTGCAGTTTTGTTCAGTGAGACTTTGAATTTGCTCCTCCCTGTTCCCCCCACATGCCACCACCCCCCACCCCCAAACTAAACAATGAGTCTTAGAGCTTCCTCTTTCCTTCAGAGGCAGGGACAAGCTGCCATTGATCCCCGGTACTGAATTCGACTTCCAGGAAAGAATATAAACCTTCAGCCTTTCATTCTCTCCAGCTCCTCTCTATCAGCGCCTGTGTCAGCAGGGTGCTGTTACAAGAGACTTTATTACATCTTATCCAACTGTTGGCAAGTTCTGAATCTTAAAAGAGAACTGTTTTGTAGTACAAAGATTAGAGTGCTTCACAGAATACTAAAAAGGGAAGGGGAAAAAACTAAGTCATCAAGAAAAGTTTTTAAAAACCATCTCTGCATATGCTTATTTGAAAAGCCTGTGTTATGCACTTAGAATTTACTTTAATTATTAACAGTGAAAGAACACGCTCCTTCTAAGCATAGAAACTTCAAAGAGTAAATAGTGATCGGGCTTCACGTACCTTTTTCTTAAAGTGCTATTACAATAGCAGTTGCAGCCACCCTGCTCTTTGGAGGTTTGGTAGCCGTGGTGGTGGTTTGTTTTTTGTTTTACTCAGTGACCGCAAAGTGTTTTATTAGGGAAAATAATCAATAAACTTATACCCATTTGGAACAAACTGAGACAGACCATGACATGGCCCAGGATCATTCTCCAATCCTCAGACAATGTCCTGCTCTTTGTGTGCATCAAAGAAAGAGGAGTTGGCTTCCAAGGAGAGCGTAAGAGGAGGCATCTATGTGTGGCAGCTTGCTAAATGATGATTATCTGAGACATGCCAAGGATTTCAATGCCAGGAGGAGGGGGGTTGATTAGTGAGACTCAAAGGGAGGAGGATGCAAAGAGCTGGTGGAAACGGCACAGAATCCAGCCAGATATATACATATGATCTCAATCCCATGGAGACCCCAAAGCAGTCTCCATCATTGGTATAGCTAAAACCTAAACCCAAGGACACACCAGCCTTCCTTCCCCAGAGACTGGAGATTAACCTGTTAGTAATTTGCTGGTTTCACCTCTTCCCATTCACAGGACTGGGTGGCTGCAGTTAGACCTTTTGGTGTAAAACAATGGCTCAGAAGTCAGAGAAGAAGAATCAGGTAACACTGACCTTGAGAAAGGTCATCATCGTTTTCTAAGTTATGGGGTAATTATCTCCCCATCTATCTTGTATTTGGCCAGGTTTCTTAGCATTCCTTAAACAGCTGTTTTCACCCAGAATGCCCTTCACCTTGTTACCCTTAGCTGAAAAGTTTCTTTGCAACTGTAGTCTCATGACCTTGTCTCTGCCAATTAGACTCCACCCGGATCTCCAAAAAGAAGCTACATAGGAAGATGAAACTTTTATGCTCATACACCCCTGCAGGTTGCCAAAAGTCCTGTCACTAGAAATCCTGGAAATCACCTGCTTGGCTCGGTTGGGAGCCAAACACACAGAGAATCCCTCAGCATCGGTGCTTTTCCATGATTGGATTATTCTGAAGGTGGCAGAAGAATGGAGAAGAAACAGAAGACTTGGACTCGGAGGAGCATTGGCTCACTGATGGATTCATTCAGTAAAAATGTATCAGGCTTGTAAATTCAAAACACTCCCTCAAACAGCCTCACCCTTCAGTGAACTTGATTCTATGCAGAGTTCAGCAGAACAATTATCTAATGAAATCGAGCTTCATCGATTGACAATCTCAGCTAAGCAAACCCTGCACCCTTTTCTCTTGAATCTTTTGCCTTTATTTTAGATAGAAATGCAGAATCTGAGGCCCAGTTATCCTTCCAAAATCACAGGCTCAGCCTGAGTTCAGGACTCTCATTCTTAATAATTACCATTTAACTGATGTCATCATAGCTGCTTTCATTGTCATCAGTAAAAATTTATGGAGGAACCACTGGGGATCTTCTGTTGAACTAAAAGCCTTAAGAATTTTATAACAGAGAGGATGTTCAGTGTGTGCTGTCTAGAAGCTTCAAGAGATAGATGTTACATAGATTAGCTAATTAAAGGCAAAGGTTTGTTTAAGAGCTACAGAGCTGGACCAAAGCTAGAAAAAAAAAAAAAAGCTCTCAAGTAATCATTTATTTTTGATTTATGGAAAATATACTTTCTTCTCCTCTAATAACAAGCAGGAAAATAGCTATTTTCCGTTTCGCCCATAGGGATCTCTGCATACAAATAATTCAAACAAAACTAAACTTTCAAACTTCACGCTTTCCCACGGGAATCATCTTTTATTAGAAATAGTCACATCAAAGGTTTGAATAAATGTGGGGCTTTTTTTAAACACTGCAAGCAATTTACATTTTTGTGTGTACACTCACTAAATGATTCTGATCAGATTCAGGGAATTTATCCTGCCATAAGTGCTATGAAAGTGTGAAACTTCATAACACGATGACATCAACCAATTAGTGACAGAAATTGGCTGGGTGTTCAACTCCCAATAAACTTTGAAACAGATGAATTCCTGATCCAACTCAAGAAATGATAGTAGGGATATGTGTTTATATGGAGCTCTTTCTCTCACAACATCAGGGTCTTTTAAGGATGTACAACTTTCTGACAAATGTCATTTTTAGCAATAATAACCCGACATTTTCTTTAGCACTGTACCAAAGTTTACAAAATGCTTTCTCACCCAATATTTTATTTCTGTCCTCTTTGAAAACTTCCAGTGAGTTTGATCATATTCTTCTTATTTTATGATCAAGAAACTAGAAATCAAACTCGACAAGAATTGCACAGCTAAAACATGGAAGAACAATATTTTGAAGCCAGATTTTATTTGAATATATTGAAATCTATCCTAAGCTGTTTGGGCCTGAAATTTTCAGATGGTTTTTTTTTATCAAACAGTATGGGGAGAGTTATAGTGATGGTGTAAAAGGAACCCAGATTATCCAGGATGACAGTCTGTGCATTACAGGTATTCTAAATTAATAGTGACCTTTCTATTAATACATCCCTTGATGCTAAGCAGAATCACATCAATAAAAGACTTAAATCAAATTTCTAACTAATCTTACCCTTCTAACCACTAAACCCATGATATGTGACTAAACTAGCAAAACCCTGAGACTCAGTTCACATCCAGAGCTGACAATCACGGGTATGCACTGGTGCAGCTAGTCTAGTCATTAATGACTAGCATCCTTTCTCATGAACGAACACCTGCAATTAGATATTAAATGTTTTCCATAAGCTTGAAACTCAGCTGAGTTTATGATGCTGTGACTCATGGAACCCTTATAGCACCATTCTGTGATAAGCATCAGCCTAATTTTTTGGTTCATCTTTTACTTTCTTTTACATCTTCAAAGAAACTGCAAATTTACTGAAGATTATGTTCTGTAACTCACCAAGGCTGTAGCTATAGGGACACACGTGAAGAAAAGCAGAAGCCAGCTATATTTAGACGTAGGGGAGTGGCAGTAGGTACTTCATTCTAGGGGCAATTATAACCTATTGTATAGCCATTGTGGGAGAGAATTTTTTAATCTGCTTATCTTCCATTTAGGCTTTATTTGCCTTTGACAAGACCTCTCTCTTAGCAGCATCTTGCATAATACACAGCAGAATGCCAATGAAGCTTGGAGAGCGACGTCCTAGGAATCCTTAGGAAATCATCAATTCCCCACAGGGACTGGAGTCATTGATTCCCTCCTGGGAACTGCCTTTAGAAAGGATGATCTCAGAGGAATTTAGAAGAAGCATTACCTCTGTCAGTAAGCCCAGAGGGGGAAAAAAAAAGTAGAGACAAATTCCACTCTCAATTCAGTTCAATTCAGCAAGCATTTATGGAGCCTTAACATAGTCTTTGGGATTGAAAAGTAGAAGGAGACAGTCCTTGTCCTCAGTGAGTTTGCCGTCTGAGGGTGAGATGAAGGGATGCTGACCTAAACAAGCTGAACGAGTTCCTCAACCTCTTCCTACAGTGTGGACCTACTTTGCCCCCAAAATAAGCCTTCTGCTCCCATTTGGTCCATGGTCCCAGTTTCTTACGCTTGCAAACCCCATTACCCGATGTTGCCACTGTAAGCATTGATACATCTCAGTGTGGTCCATTGACATTTTCTAGCTGTTCTTTGCTGAAGTCTTTCCTGTTCACTGTAGTTTGTCAGCTCCCCTTTGTCTGCTATGCACATTTGCTTAGCATCGCAAACATGATAACCACTGCATGAGTGTATGTTCAGTTGTGTCTGACTCTTTGCGATACTATGGACTGTAGCCCGCCAGGCTCCTCTACCCATGGGATTCTCTGGGCAAGGATATTGGAGTGGGTTGTCATTTCATGGGCTCCCGTAACCTTATCCTGCTTCTCCTAATCCCTCACTATCTTCTCTCTCTGTGTTGTGTTTTTCTCAGAAAGGGCAGAAGTACCTAGATTTGCTCTTGTCTTTGAAGTTATTTTAGATCTGGTTTATATTTTGCCTACACATGAACCAAATGTCCTAATAAATAAAGCGACTAGAGGATGAGATTCAGAAAACAAAGAGGGTCTGCATGCTGCAGCAGTGACTTGGAGAAGATGTTTAAGGATCAAGTAAGAAGGATGACTTTGAAGAGGGGGAAAAAATTGCAGCTTACTTCCTACCGATAAGTGTGAGCTGTATATGCAGCTCAGAAAATATTAGTTAGATTTTCTTTATTCCCCTGAATTGGAAAATACTAGTTATACGTCTGGGCTTCCCAAGTTGCACTAGTGGTTAAGAACCCACCTGCCAGTGCAGGCGACATAAGAGACATGGGTTTGATCCCTGGGTCCAGGAGATCCCCTGGAGGAGGGCATGGCAATTCACTCCAGTATTCTTGTCTGGAGAATTCCACGGACAGAAGAGGCTGGTGGATAGACACGACTGAGACAACATGCATCCAAGCACAGTTTTCTGTCCATTAAACACACACTCATGTATATATGAACAATACAAATTATATCAATTTTTTGCATTGCCTCTATGTAAGAGGCATTGCCTCTATGTAAGAGGAGAACCACATATATGTCTAAATATTTCAAAGCTTTAAAACAGATAATAAAGTACGTAAAAATCTGCTCTATTCTTCTAACTAAACCTACTCTGTAATGACCTGAAAGATTAGCTTTGAATTTAAAATTGTGGGACTCCTAAGAGTTCTACTTTGCCTCCTGGCAGCAAAGAGAAAATTGGTACCTAGCCTGTACCACACCTTCCCACTCTGGCTCTGACCAACAACACAAAGAGCCTCATAGACAGAGCCTGCACACCCAAGTATCATTCCTACCCATGACCCACAGCCTCCCCTGGTCCTCCAAAGGCCTAGGGATGTGGATATCATAGGTGCAGCACATCCTAAGAAGAACAGACCAGAAGAAAGGGACTTTCAGATGTAGGGAGTGAGCTAAGAGCCATAGAAGTGGGGAATTTGGGGATCCTGAGTAGCCAGAAAATGATCTAGAAAAGAGATAAATGCTCAGAGTATGCAGAATCCTTTGTCTTCATGAACTTCTTGCTCCATGAGGACAGGTACAACTCTACCTCCTCAAAAAGTGGTCCATGAGTTAGCCTCATCCGCATCATGAGGGAGATTCAGGTTGCATTTTCAGGATATGCCCAGATGAACTGAATGCACAGTGATGCTTAAGAAGTGTGGGCTTCCCTGGTAGCACTAGGGGTAAAGAACTCCCCTGCCAGTGCAAGTTAGATGTAAGAGATGTGGGTTTGATCCCTAGGTAGGGAAGATCCCCTGGAGGAGGGCACAGCAACCCACCCCAGTATTCTTGCCCAGAGAATCCCATGGACATAGGAGCCTGGCAGGCTGCAGTCCATAGGATCTCAAGAGTTGGACATGACTCAAGCGACTTAGCACACACACTCTGAAGTGTGGAGCCTGAAAGTGGCCTCTTCTACCTGGGTCTAAGGTTAGTAGTGGCTAGAAGCAGTGTATAGCCTTCTTTCCATCTCTTCCCACCTCAAAGATATTCCTGGAGTACAGAATCAATGACTTGGGATTCGTCATTTACTGCTGACCACGCCCTGATATTGGTTGGTGTCTAACAGTAAATCTGATTTCACCTGAGAGTCATTCAGCCACAAATGAGGCTACCCAGTTATTTTAAGGCCATTTGCCTTTGTCCATGAATACATGTGGAAGAACCTCAGAGATTATCACAAGAAACACAACTTCGATACCAAAGAATGTGCCTCCCTTTGTGACCCCAATGCAAAGTAGGTCAAGAAACTCAAAGATAATCAAGGCATTTTAAATTGGATTCAGTTCCCAGATACCCCATAATGGTTTGCAAATGCAGGCTTATCCCTTCCCCGGTTTAATTCCTTTTGGTAGGTGCAGGTAGAGGGGGGCTGACTTTATTCCCAAATATCCTTGAGTCATGGCCCCTGGACTCCAGTTACTAAAAACACTACAGCATTGATCGGAGCTATGATTCTGAGCTAAAGGGTGTCTATTATTGGAGGACCTTGCTGCTAGGCAACATTAAGAGCGCTAGAGGGACTTTAGAAGGATATTAAGAGGCCCTAAGATATGAAACAGTTCCCTTGACTGCCGTGACTTCAATACACAGATCCCTGAATGAGGAAAGGTAGAGAGTAGTGCAGACACCCTTTAAGAAAATGAAGACCCTGATGTAGAAGATTCTGTATTTTAGATAGGTGCCTTCCAATCTGTGGACAATTTGATGCTGAGGTTGGGGGAAGGATCAAAAGGAATTGACCTCAGGTCTTAGACAATTATATCTCTGCCACGGGTACCTCTTTCAATTGAGGTAAGCCAGAAAGGCTGTTTTTGACATCTCTGTGTTCTTATCTTTTATAAGAATTTCTTTTATAAGAAGTTTATTTATACATGTTCCCCAAAGCACAGAAGTTGTCATCTGCATTTTTTCCAATTCACAACCAAATAGAGACATTTGGAAGGTTGAATTTTTGTTTTGATATTTAGAGTGGGAAAGCATGTTCCAGAAAGTCCATCTTTAGAGAAATGACTAATTATTTGATTAGCGTCATTACTAATAGAACAGGTTGACATAACTCAAAGTGAAAAGTAGAGAATGATCAAGATCATTTTTAATTCAGCCCAAATGTGCACTAGAACGTCTGCCTTAAAATCCCAATGCCTTACATCAGAGATTCTCAAGGAATGAACCCCATATCCAATAGCTGAGACCCCCCCATATGTGTGTGTATGTTACTTGCTCTGTCATGTCCGGCTCTTTGCAACCCCATGGACTGTAGCCTGCCAGACTCCTCTGTCCATAGAATTCTCCAGGCAAGAATACTGGAGTGGGTTGCCATTCCCTTCTCCAGGAGGTCTTCCTGACCCAGGGGTCGAACCTGGGCCTCCCATATTGCAGGCAGATTCTTTATCATCTGAGCCACAGGGGACCCCCCCCCCCCAGACCCCCTGCACTGGACAGTTTTAGTTTTCCTAGACCGAGCTTTCATGTAACTCTAAGAACACTTTTATCCAAGAATATTGGCAGGCCATTTTCAAACAGGAGCATGTCCTCAAAGACCTGCGTCACCAAAGCACCCTCCCAAAATCCAGCTGGGGTTTGGACATCCCTAGCTCAAAACTCCTATATTCCAGGCTTCCCAGCATCATTTGTGCAGATACAATTATTTCAACCACCATTAAAAAGGAGAAAGGAATTAAATTAGCTTGCCATCTTTTTACATGTTTCTGAAGAACATGTCACCTGTCACTCGGAATGAGAAGTGCTTCTCTCTCTCTCTCAGGATGTGGTATAATGAGGTCTCTCTCTGAGCTCTGAATGCAGAAATGTATTTATGGCACAAAGGGAGATTTATGTATTTTCTAAAAATCCTGGCAGCCAATAATAGCCTTGACTGACTCTCTAGGGCTCCAAATGCAACTAAATTGTATTTGGGTATAAATCTAGATGCATTGTAATCTTAGACTTGTTTTCCCCCATTAAAGGCCAGATGTGGCAAAGGGGTTTGGAGGGAGAAAGTAATAAAATTATTTATAAAATACATAAAAATAAAATACTAAGCCAGAGAAGGCCGTTTTGGTATAATCTGTGCAAAATCCTCAATGATATCATGCATAAGTACCATCTTGGTGACTATGCTAATGAATTCTAGGATAACAAGGATTCTGTACAATCACAGCTTGATGGGTAACATTTTATTTTCCTTAATGTTGTAGAAAGTTGTAAGGAAAATATATTCAGCAAAGGATTTGTCCCAGGGTGAGAGATTCCAAAACTGTTGAACATCTGCCATCTGATATTTCGTCCCTCCTTGACAATTTCCTCATTCAAGAAAGTACTAACAAGACAATGAAAAATTGGGAATGGAAGGACCATACTTTAGGGCCCAGCCTGTGATAGATGGGAGCGACCCTAGGTGTCAAGAAAACCAGGATGGAGGTAGGTGGTAAACAGTTTCAGAATCACTCTGTCTCTGAGGTGTGGCACGTATTCCAACAGTTAAATATTATAAGTGCCCAACAAGAACTTAAAAGATTTGACACAAGGCAATCTATGAAACTGTGCTAAATAAGGAGCACAGTCACTTTAGGAATTCAGAGAAGGGAGGCTTGGCCTGCATCCTGGATCCTACCAGAAGCTCAGGCCTGAGCACTCTTGGAAAGAATCTGTTCTTAAAACTAAGCATTCTTCTGCACTGTTGAATCTTGACAAGTTGTGTCCATCACCCATCAGCTGGAAACAGCTGTAGACTCGTGGTCACAGCAGAGGCCCTATTCTGTGGATGCTGGGTGACAGACACAGAAGGGGCACGGTAGCTGTTCTGACAGAGGGCGACCTCTGTCAGTATTCTCATGGGTCAGCACCGCCATCAACTCCTATCCTATTGGATAGGAGAATTCATTTTGGCCATGGCCATTTGGGAACTCGGAAATTTTTTTTAAGTATCTGTCCTATGGAGCAGAACCAAAAGGAGCACAAATGCCCTAAAGACATTTTTTCCAACTAAATTACTTGCATTTATTTTTCACCATGGGGGTCAGAATCGAAAAGCTAACAGGCTCCAGAGGGACAGAGCACGCTAATTCCACTCATGGTAAAGGGCCTTTAAAATGCCACTCATGCCCGAAGCATTGATGAGTTTACGAGTTGCCCTGCTGGCGGGATGTGGCACAGACTCCCACTGGAACCCATTAGACGCCTAGAGACAGACGGGCTCTGCAAGGCCACACACGCAGCCACACCATCCCAAAGTTCTGAAAAAAATTACTCAGCAATTACACAGATTTCCCAGCTCTAACAACAAGGCTAATGGCAGCCCGTTTGCAATTGAGTACAGTCGATCATTTGGCATGAAGACAGCTAAACTGTTCAGCATCAGGCCCAAAGCTCTACACACACTGAATATGTGTACATTCAGTAGCAATTCATAGAGAATTGTGGGGCAGGGCTGTGTTATGTGGTGCACACACTGGATACCACCCTCACCCATGTGGAGGCAGATCACATTCAACACCCCAAATTTTTGGAGATGCTCTCCTAACCAGCTTAATAGATATTGAGATGCCAAAACACCAGGTCTGGGTGCTCATAAGAAAGCATTGGGATTCCCTGATTGCTCAGGGGTAAAGAATCCACCTTCCAATGCAGGAGACACAGGAGACGTGGTTTCTATCCCTGGGACAGGAAGGTCCCCTGGAGGAGGAAATGGCAACCCACCCTACTATTCTTGCCTGGAAAACCCCAAGGACAGAGAAGACTGGTGGGCTACAGTCCATGGGGTCACAAAGAGTCAGACATGACTAAGTGGCTGAGCATGCCTGCATTAGGAAGTGTAGATGTTTAGAGCTGAAAGCAAGCCTAATTGGCCTACTTCTTATTCTACAGAGAAGGAAACTGAGACTTCCAAATTTATGCATGAACATGCATATATTTGCACATGTGCCCATGCACACATACACACGCGAGGGTGACCAGCTGTCACAGTTTTCCCAGAACTGTCCTGGTTTCTGCACTGAAAAAACCACACCCTGAAAAACTCTCAGATCCGGGCAGATCAGGATACTTGGTCACCTCAAAACACTCACCTCTCTAATGAACACTATCTAATCTAAAAAAGCTAAAAAAGACTAAGGACTATTAAAGACTTCCCCAAAAGTGTCATGACAACAAAATTCTCTTTGCAGGAAACTTAACCCAATTACCCAGGTCAGGTTGCCCTTGGAGCCAAAAGTGAAGAGACTCTGTGATCAGAGCATCATAGCACTTATTCTGGTTGTAATTAATGATTTATTGCACAGTCGCTTAGTATCTGTCACTTGCTGCTGGAAGCCTCATGAGGGCAGCGTGGGATCATAGGCCTGTTCTCTATTTGATGCCCTATGCCTGAAACAGTGCCTGACCCATGATAGGCATTCGGTAAATATTTGTTGAAGGCAATGAGCAAATTAATAAGAAAAATGTGTGGATACCGTGATGTGGAGTTGGGAGCTCTTCAACTGAGCCACCAGGCAAAGCATTCCTCTTGACAAACTGGAAGCATAGAGAATATGTAGTTCTCTTCCACAGGCAAAAGTCACCCTCTGCCATCCTGTAACCCTGATCTCCACCTTTGCTTATTGTGAAGATACTATGACATCTGATAGTAGTAATAATAGCTATAGTAAGAAAGTTGAGGGCAGGAATACAGATGGAGACATAGAGAACAGACTTGCGGACACCCTTGGGGAAGAAGAGGGTGGGAAGAATTGAGAGAGTAGCTCTCAATATACATATACATTACTATATGTAAAACAGCCATAACCTGTGGGAAGTTGCTATATAACACAAGGAGCTCAGCAGGGTGCTTCGTGACAACCTAGAGGGGTGGGATGGGGTGTGAGGTGGGAGGGAGGCTCAAGAGGGAGGGGACATACCTGTACTTACGGCTGATTCATGTTGTGTGGCAGAAAGCAACACAGCATTGTAAAGCAACTGTTCCAATTAAATTAAAAAGTCAAGTGCTTTAGCAAAAGCACTCAAGATGTATAAAGCAAAGGTTTCATCCTATCTCAGGGCAGAGTCACTGTGCTCATAGCAGAGGATTTGCGGGGAAGGCATGTCATGCTCCACTGTGCCAGTGTCAATGGCAGGGACTGGCTGGACTCATCGCAAGGAGGTTGTTTATCACTCTCAGTCACTTCAGTTGTGTCCAACTCTTTGTGATCCATGGACTACAGCCTGCCAGGCTCCTCTGTCCATGGGATTTCCCAGGCAAGAATACTGGAGTGGGTAGCCATTTTCTTCTCCAGGGGATCTTCCTGACTCAGAGACTGAACCCGTCCTGAGTCTCCTGCATTGCAGGCAGATTCTTTACTACTGAGCCACTGCAGAAGCCCATTTCTATCACTGGTGGTGGTGGTGTAGTCGCCAAGTCATGTCCAACTCTTGTGACTCCATGGACTGTAGCCCTCCCGGCTCCTCTGTCCATGGGATTCTCCGGGCAATACTAGAGTGGGTTGCCATTTCCTTCTCCAGGGGATCTTCCTGACCCAGGGATCGAACCCAGGTCTCCTGCATTGCAGGCAGATGATTTACTGACTGAGCTATGAGGGAAGCCCATTCTGTCACTACCCTGTGATAAAACATGCGGTGAGCAAGTCAGGCCTGCATCTGACTCGGAAGGTTGAGCTCTTCTCCAACAGAACATTTGCCATGACCAGTATTGCCAAAGCCTTCAAGAGTGCCCGGCACAGAGTAGGAGCTCAAAAAGTGTCTATTGATTGAGAGTTAATGCAGGGTAAGAAAGGACGATGATTGAAAGAAGAAAACAAGTGAGTGACGACAGAGATGATGTCTCCAGTCCCGACAGGACACAAAAGATGGACACACGGGAAGCATGCTGGGGGCTTCCCTGCTAAACTCAGCCGTATCTCGGGAGGATGAATTCGGAGTGAGAACTACTCTGTTTTTTTATATCAGTGACAGAAAATGACCTGACCCCACCAGTTCAGCAAGTCAGCACAGGTCTCCGAATATGAGACAAGCTTCACACTCAACTCCGCTGGCCACCCTCATCCCCTCTAGAGAAACCTCCCCATCCAGGAGCAGCCTGTCCATTTTACTTCTCTCCTCGTCTGTTTAATTTCCTCCTACAGGACCAGTGGCAGCTCGATTGTGGACTATGTAATTCAATAGATTCACAGATATGTCTTGAGTCAATTTTAATTCTATTTAGAGGACAGTCGATAGAGTCATCTCTGGGGTTTTCAGAGATGAATTTCATATTCCATACACTGAACAATACAGATGGGAAAATGCACTGCTCTTTAAAGATACAGGACTTAGGTTTCTAAAGTGTTCCATTTCTCCATTTCAATAAGGCTGCCAACTCAAGCTCAGGAGATTATTTAGAAACTGAATGGCAAGGGGGGCCTGCATTTGTATGTACAGAAAGCTCTAGACTGACTACTTCCCTTTAGGTTTGCCAAAATGGAGCTGGTCATCACATTTTTCTCAGGAATCTCTCACTCTTGTGCCTTTACTTGAACTCATGCTGTTCCCTCTTCCTGGAACGCCATTCCTTGCCTTCCATGCGTTCAAGATCCAGCTCAAATCCACACCTACCATGAAGCTTTCTCTTACCTCCTTCCCTCCCGTTTATTCCCACACCCTCAGTGGAAGGAACCTCCCAGGAGCACTGCCTCTCTCACTTCACTTTAGCTCACATTTTTGCTATGAAATGATTTTGTTGCTGCTGTTGTTGTTTTCTCAGCTCATCTGCAAGCTCCTTGAGGGCAGTTTGAAGTGACATGAAGTCGCTCAGTCATGTCTGACTCTTTGCAACCCCATGCACTGTAGCCTACCAGGCTCCATCCATGGGATTTTCCAGGCAAGAATACTGGAATGGGTTGCCATTTCCTTCTCCAGGGGATCTTCTTGACCCAGGGATCGAACCCAGGTCTCCTGCATTGCAGGCGGACGCTTTACCATCTGAGCCACCAGGAAAGCCCAGTTTATATATCTGATTAATTTTGGTATCTTCCTGTATCCATCTGGGTTTGTTGGTTATTAGTTTGCTGTTCCAATGAAGACGATAAATATGACGAGTTTCAGTAACTTTTGACAACAAACATGGATTTTAGTCACTTGTGACTCTGACAGTCAGCTGGGGCAACTTCTTCCAGGGTCTCAATTCAAGTTTCCCCCCTCATCTCTGTCTGGGATCCAGGCTGAAGAGGGCAGCAGCTAAGTGGGTGAAGCTTTCCTTCTGGTAAATTGCTGGGGAACAAGAGATGAGGGTAGCTCAGAGGTTAAAGCGTCTGCCTGCAATGCGGGAGATCCGGGTTTGATCTCTGGGTTGGGAAGATCTCCTGGAGAAGGAAATAGCAACTCACTCCAGTACTCTTGCATGGGAGAATCCCATGGACGGAGGAGCCTGGTGGGCTACAGTCCACGGGGTCGCAAAGAGTCGGACATAACTGAGCGACTTCACTTTCAAGAGGTGAGGTTATGCCAACAAGCAAGTCTCTGATTATGTCCAATCTGGTCCCACACCATTGGTCAAAGCATATCACAGGACCAAACCCAAAGTCAAGAGGAAGCAGGTGGATACTCAGCACCGCAAAGTCACATGAGCACATAATTGCATCCCATTGACTCCAGCGCACAGCCTGCCAGGTTCTCATGATGCTTGGCTGAGTGTCTAGGAAATCCAGCAGATGCCATACGCATTCCCAGGAAGCTTGAGCAGGCTGATAGCTAACAGTGAACAGTGTCAGATTCATGATCTCCGAAGAAGAAGATTGAGCTTCGGGACCTGGGACCAGGCTTGATCACTCAAGAGCTTTTGTGCAGCACACTTTTATTAAAATGAGAAGGAACAGAGAAAGCTTCTGACATAAACATCAGAGGGGGATGGACAGTGCCCCCCTCACTAGTGTTACCAATGGAGTTTTATACTTTTTAATTAATTATTACCATAAATCAAAAGAATGTCTCAAATTTGTGAAAATTTATCAGATCCACTCCCACAATTTACATTTTAGGATAACAGGATTAGAACTTAAAAATAGAAAGATCATACCAGACTCACTCCCTTAATATACATTTTAAGAGATCAGAATTAGTCAGAAGGTTTTCAGGAAGGAGAAATTGTCCTCAAACAGGATACATTGTTGTTATACAATCTCTGAAGTGAAGTCGCTCAGTTGTGTCCAACTCTTTGCAACCCCATGGACTGTAGCCCACCAGGCCCCTCCGTCCTTGGGATTTTCCAGGCAAGAGTACTGGAGTGGGCTGCCATTTCCTTCTCTAGTACAGAGTTTAAACTGAGTTCTTTGTTGTATAATCATCAGTTCTGGGTTTAAAGAAAAAAAACGTTATATGAGACTAAGACTAAGAAATGTAGAGGGAAAAAAAAAGTGTTTGTTGTTTCCTCCTCAATGAGACCCCAGACCCCTTTCTCTTCCTCAGGGACCCCGGACTTCTTATCAATCTGCCTAGGAATTGACACTCTCAAGGCTACCCACTGCCCATATGTCAGTCAGTTCAGTCAATTCAGTCGCTCAGTTGTGTCCAACTCTTTGCGACCCCATGGACTGCAGCACGACAGGCCTTCCTGTCCATCGCCAACTCCCAGAGTTTACTCAAACTCATGTCCATTGCAGAGAAGGCAATGGCAACCCTCTCCAGTACTTTTGCCTGGAAAATTCCATGGACGGAGGAGCCTGATAGGCTGCAGTTCATGGGGTCTCGAAGAGTTGGACAGGACTGAGTGACTTCACTTTCACTTTTCAGTTTCATGTGTTGGAGAAGGAAATGGCAACCCACTCCAGTGTTCTTGCCTGAAGAATCCCAGGGACAGCGGAGCCTGGTGGTCTGCCGTCTATGGGGTCGCACAGAGTCGGACATAACTGAAGCGACTTAAGAGCAGCAGCAGCATGTCCACTGAGTCAGTGATGCCATCCAGCCATCTCATCCTCTATCGTCCCCTTCCCCTCCTGCCTTCAATCTTTCCCAGCATCAGGGTCTTTTCCAGTGAGTCAGTTCTTCACATCAGGTGGCCAAAGTATTGGAGTTTCAGCTTCAGCATCAGTCCTTCCAATGAATATTCAGCACTGATTTCCTTTAGGATGTACTGGTTGGATCTCCTTGCAGTCCAAGGGACTTTCAAGAGTCTTTTCCAACACCACAGTTCAGAAACATCAATTGTTTAGCACTCAACTTTCTTTATAGTCCAACTCTCACATCCATAAATGACTACTGGAAAAACCATAGCTTTGACTAGATGGACCTTTCTTGGCAAAGTAATGTCTCTGCTCTTTAATATGCTGTCTAGGTTGGTCATAACTTTTCTTCCAAAGAGCAAGCGTCTTTTAATTTCATGGCTGCAGTCACCATCTGCAGTGATTTTGGAGCCCCCAAAAATAAAGTCTGACACTGTTTCCATTGCCCATATGTGGCCCAGCACAATTCTGGAAGTTGTTTGAAGTTTAACATATAAGCAAGTTTAACACATAAGCAAGTGAGTAGAGATCAAATCAGTCACTCCTAAAGGAAATAAACTTGGACTATTCACTGGAAGTACTGAAGCTGAAGCTCCAATACTTTGACCACCTGATGCAAGGAGCCTATTCATTAGAGAAGATCCTGATGCTGGGAAAGACTGAAGCAGGAGGAGAAGGGGGTGACAGAGGATGAAACAGATGGTTGGATGGTGTCTTCAACTCAATGGACATGAGTTTGAGCAAATTCTGAGAGATAGCGAAGGACAGGGAAGGCTGACATGCTGCAGTCCATGGGGTTCACAAAGAGTTGGACACGACTGAGCGATTGAACAACACCAACGAAGTGAGTAGTGTCAAGACTGTAACTCTTTGTGTGCAACACAGTCTAGCTCCTGGAAACCTCCTAGCCTGGTGTGTATCCACAAAGGGCCAAACGGGGTGGGAGAAGAAGGCAGATAGTCGGTGCTAAGTGATGCTTGGAAAGTTTGGGGGAAATCGTCCATTTCAAGACTTTGGCACTGGTGGGAGTATTGCCACTGGCCTTTATTACTAGAGTTCTGCGGATGAAAACAAGATCTTTGCTCCTTCAGATTTCCATCTGCTCCCACTGCTTTTTCCCACCTGAAGTGAAAATCCTCTTCTGACGGCCTCTGTGGCAATATGTGCTGTAGCGTCCAAACACCTGCTTGTGTGTTCAGGTGGTGAATGACCAGCAGGTGTGTCTGAAACAACTATAATCCCGATTTCCCTGGGACTAAACAACATTTTAAAAGAAGGAAAGGAAAAAGGATTCTCTAGAGTAGAGCCTCTTATATGTACTCAGCTCAGCCAAGTTCAAAGTGTTCTCCTTCCATTAATTCATGAATACTGAGAAGTAGAACAGAAAGAAGGCTGCACACACCTGCTGTTCCTCAAAGGATGAAAGAGAGGGACCCAGAAGAGGCCAGTCTTTTTCCGAAGGTCAGCAAGTGTCGCGTTGTTAGCCAAGGTTTAGGGTGCAGAAATGCTGGGCCCCAGGACTCAGTGCCTGTCACCAGAGCTCACACGGAGAGTGTTATTATGAAAGCACTTATTCTGTTATTGGATTTCATTCCAGTCAGGGTTGAAGGAGGCTTTTAATTGTACAATAAAGTCCATTTGTTTGATCCATGATCACAGCTTTTTAAATTGTGTTTGCTCCCACACACTCAAATCTACACTGCTCACTACACAGTTATTAGGCAAGTCGATCATAGTCCTTAGTATAAATTAACGAGGTTCTACCAGAGTGAGCTTCTGAGGTCTGGATGAGACCCTGGAATGGTTCTCTCTCCCCTCTTCCACTCTCACGATAGATGATCAATTTCTTTAACTCAAATTGCGTGTTCAATAGCCCTCTCTTCCCAGAGTCAGCAAGTCGGCCGAGATTTACACTTGAGAAGGGGGACTGGTGACAAGAGAGAAGCTGGATGGAAATAGAAGGTTTTTGCATGCTACCTTGGAGAAAAACAGTGACATCTTAGCAAAGACAACAGAGTCAGTGGTAGCCACCATCCTCAGCCAGGAACGATTATCTGGGGATCATGTGTTTTCAGACTTCCTGTAAGTTTTCTCCTGATGTGATGTTAGTGGAATAATTAATGTATATCAAAGCGAAGTCTGGCCCAAGTGGATATTTAAACTGTATACCGTGTTCCCTTGTCTGATGGTTTCTTTTTCCCTGCCTAAGAAAGCCCAAGTGAACACTTAGTTCCCTATTATGCCTTGGAAAAGAACTTTGACGGTACTAACAATAGCATCACTTGGAGACATAAAGTTGAGAGAACATATTCTCCAGTGTCACCAGAATGGCGTATTTGTCTTCTGATTAATTTGCCCTCACCGTGTGTTATTAGGAGGTAACACAGTAGTTTTGTTTAATAACCAGCTTCACCGCCCATGGCTGACTCCAAACTGATCACTCAGGCCTGCTGATGAAAGTCCTAATTCATCCTTGTTAGAGCAATTAGAGGGAAATTGGATAACCGTGCCTCTTCTCACAAAGGTCTACGTGAAGCTCTAGCCTATCCCCCAAGAGGTTAAACAAACGCTCACTTTGGCTGCAAGTGAAATAGATACTTTCCTTGTAAGTGAGATAGGACCAAATTAATTTAGACCTCAAGAAGTTTTTAAGTGGGAGCTGAAGCTTAGCCTCTCTTCTTCTAGCTCCGTTCCTCTGTCTGCACACGGCCAGGTTCAATGTTCTCTCGCCGTTAGAAATCAATTATGACACTCTGCTCTACTGCAGATGATGTTCTGGCCTGAACTACACTTCCAGCATCCTGACTTCAGTTGCTTTTTCTTCCTGACCTTGACATTTCAGTGGGGCTTCCCTGGTGACTCAGACGGTTAAGAATCTGCCTGCAATGCAGGAGACCTGGGTTTAATCCCTGGGTCGGGAAGATCCCCTGGAGAAGGCAATGGCTACCCACTCCAATATTCTCACCTGGAGAATCCCTTGGACAGAGGAGCCTGGAGGGCTACAGTCCATGGGGTCGCAAAGAGCTAGACATGATTGAGCAACTAACACTTTCACACTGACATTTGAGTAGTTGTTTGAAAATGGAAAACTTTTTTTTTTTTTTTACATTGGAGAACAGTCTTATTTGGTTTTGATTTTCATTTTTAAAATTTATTTATTTTTGATTGAAGGATACTTGCTTTACAATATTGTGTTGGTTTCTGCCATACATCAGCATGATTCAGTCATAGGTATACATACGTCCCTGCCCTCTTGAACCTCCCTCCCACCTCCCATCTCTCCCACCCCCTGTGTTATCATAGAGCACTGGATTTGAACTCCCTGTGTCATAGAGTAAATTTCCACTGGCTATCTAATTTTGCGTATTGTACTGTATATGTTTCCATGCTACTCTCTCAATTTAAACTGAAAGTGGAAACTTTTCAAAGCATTATGACACATCTTGTCTCTGATCCGTTCCATTCCCCTGATGGGAATATAGCCACCGCAGGCTTGCTTCTACCTGGGAAAAGGGTGTTTCTTCTATAGATGGACTTACAACCATATGGGAAAATTTCTGGGGTTGAGGAAAGGGTTATAATGGACTCAAGAGCCTAGAGACCAGAGGAGAAATGCAAAAATGAAATGAGACGTGAGGAGAGAAGTCTGTTGTGTTATGACAGAGTTGGTTTGGACCCAAAGAACAAGCAAGAAGCAAGTGTCATTGAAGAATCAAAACATTTCTGATCCCTTGGCCAATGCTTCCGCTCATTTGGCTCTGAGTCTCAATTATGCATCTAATTTCTTGGGTCTCTTGTCTGTTTTCTTATCTGTTAAATGAAGTCCTTGTGATCTCAAAAGTTCTTACTGACTCTGTAACATGAAAGTTTTTTTGCAACAAGTAACAGGGCAAATGGGGTTGTGTGTGTGTGTGTGTGTGTGTGTGTGTGTGTGTGTGTGTGTGTTGGCTCATGAGAAATCCAGCAAGGAGATGCTATGGACATTGGTTCAGCAGTTCGTAGTTACCAAGATCAGCATCTCTGCAATTCTTTGGGACTTTTTCTCATCTTGTCATCTGATGGCCTCCCAGACAGCTGCTGGCTTCTAGCACTGACATCCACAGTGTTCCATAGGAGAACAAGGAAACTCCTCTCCCCAAGGCTTTGTGTTTCTAGGAGAGAGCTGCTTTCTCCGTAGGTTTCCGCCTACATCTGGTTTCCCCAGGACCTGTACTTAGCCATCCCTGGGTGCTGAGGAGCTAAGAAGTCAAGCATTTCATTTTCCAGGTTTGTCAAAATGGAGGCAAAGCAGGAGGGTGTGGAGGTGGGTTGTGAGTCAGCAACCAAATCTGTCACAGGCTTTGAAGCTTGAAGCATGGTCTCCCTCAGCTTGCCTGTCTCAGACCCACAGAGGAAGGCGGTGGGCAGGCTTTATCACTGCCTGTAAATATTCCCTGTGCTTCCAGCCACACTGAGGGCAGTACTTTGTCACCACATGAACACCGGTGCAGCCAGGCAACTTGCTCTGGCCTGTACGTGCCAAAGTGGCGTGTTTATGTTCCAGATGAAAGCATTTATGAGCAAGCTGGCAATTCTCAGTGTCTTCTCAGCCCCTACAGCTAGAGATGCTCAGGTGTCAGAAGCTCTGTCGTCCCAGGTCTAGGTGTGAAGATGAAATGGAGCAGAGACCCCTGAGGGCACATGACAGACACACAGGAGCAGCGTGATTCGGGAAGGTGCCAGTTATCACAGTACATCTTAGAGCGTCTGGACTAAAACACACAGGCAGACAGGATGTGCTTACTGTTGAAACTTCCAGGCACTTCCCTGGTGGTCCAGTGGTTAAGAATCCACCTTGCAATGCAGGGGTTCAGTCCCTGGTGGGGAACTAAGATCCCACATGCTTCGGGGCAACTAAGCCCGAGCGTGGCCACTACTGAAGCCCACACGCCACAACTAGAGAGTCCGTGCACTGCCATGAAAGATCCCACGTGTTGCAACAAAGATCTCATGTGCCTCAACCAAGACCCAAAGCAGCCAAATAAAGAAACAAGTATTTAAAGGCAGAAAATTCCACAGCCACCATGAGGGCCCAGTCTGGAGCCTGGCCTCTCCGGTTCTTCCCAAGTTTGGTCACTTCCTTTGCTCCTTCCTCCACTTCTGCCCTACTTCTTGAGCACTCCCCAAATGCTCTTCTGGCCAGGGACGTGATAACAGATCATCCTCAGAGGGGGAGCGCCTGTTAGAGCTCAGTGGCTTTGTGCTGCGATGAGGACCAGCTGGAGGCGGTCCTTCCAGCATGTCTTTGTTAGATTTCTCTCTGGCTCCTCAAAGCAGAGGGGAGAAGGAGGAGCTTTCTCAGGCTAGAGCACTTGAAATCACTCATGTGCTGTGGCAAATGCGATGCTAATAACAGCTGGGTTTTGTAATAGTTTCCTGGGATCCATTTTCACCATCATCATCACAGCCACCATCATGGCCATCATTATTATGCTCGTTGCCTCTAATAACATTTCACATTTAGGGAGCACTACCATTGGGCTGGGGACAGGAAACATATCATCTCTTCCCACAGAACATACATCTTTAAAAAGCCACGGGGATAAGCAAGCCATAGAGACTCCAGGAGAGATGGATAATCCTCACCTACTAATGCGAAGTAAGGAGCGTAGGAACATGAAGAAGGTATGGATTAGACACTCAGGAAACTTGTTCCTTCCTCATCTATGGACTTCCCTCTGTGACCTAGACAAAGCTCTGTCTTTTTAGGGTGCCACTTTCTCCAAATTACTATTAATATTAAAAATCTAGTATTCTGGCCTGGAGAATGCCATGGACAGAGGAGCCTGGCGGGCTACAGGGGTGGCAAAGAGTCAGACACGACTGAGCACCCATGCACCTATGATAAAGTACATATGTACTCAAATCCTCCCTGCATTATTTTCCTTTATTTTTAATTGGAGGATAATTGCCTTACAATGTTGTGTTGGTTTCTGCCATACAGCAGCATGGATCAGCCATAGGTATCCATATGTCCCCTCCCCTTGAGCCTTCCTCCCACCTCCCACCCCATCCCACCTATTTAGGTTGTCACTGAGCACCAGGTTGAGCTCCCTGCATCATACAGCAAATTCCCACTGGCTATTTATTTTACATCCCTGGAGAAGGGAATGACAACCTACTGCAGTATTCTTGCCTGGAGACCCATGGACAGAGGAGCCTGGGGGGCTACAGTCCAAAGGGTCGCAAAGCATTGGATACCACTGAGCAGCCGCACAGCAGATCTATTTTCCGTATGGTACTGTGTATGTTTCCAGGCTGCTCTCTCCATTCGTCCCACCCTCTCCTTCCCCGACTGTGTTCACAAGTCTGTTCTCCATGTCTGCATCTCCACTGCTGTTCTGCAAATAGGTTCACTGGTACCATTTTAGAGACAAAGATCGATCTCAGAAAAATCCACACAATGGTCATCTCGCTCAAGCCAAGTATGTGGGTGTGAGTAGTGTCCTCAGAGGCACCAGTTCCTCTAGATCAGAGGAAATTTGATGCTTTTCCTGCCCTGTCTGAGCTATTTGCTTACTTGCTGTGTGCTCAGTCACTCAGTCACGTCCAACTCTTTGCAACCCCATAGACTGCAGCCCATCAGACTACTCTGTCCATGGGATTTTCCAGGCGAGATTTCTGGAGTGGGTTGCCATTTCCTTCTCTGGGGGAATCTTCCCAACCCAGGGATTGAACCCGTGTGTCCAGTGTCTCCTGCATTGCTAGCAGAGTCTTTACCATTTAGCCACCAGGGAAGCTCATTTGCTTACTTGGAGTGAGAGAAATGGACAGGCAAGCAAAAAAGCTGAATGACCTTAGGCTATTTATTTGCAGCTATGAGCAGTCCCGTGGTGTGTGTATATGTAAGAAGACATTAGCTGGGAAAGAAGCAGCAGGGCTGGCCAGAGTGGTTATCAGTCCGGAACTCCTCATCTTTGGCTACAAATTCTCACACACCGCTTAAACACATCAGCATTCAGCATCTTTCCCCACATAGCTAGGTAACAGTCTGAGCTTCCCTTGGGGACTTGTCACGTGCCTGTGCGAAGCTGACTCAGAGCTCCCCTGAGAGTCTGAGGAGAGTACCTCTCCCCAATTCTGTTCCAGGGGCTGGCATCCTCCCTGGTGGATAGAACACGAGGCTGGTTGAGTAGGTGAGTTCTGTGTGTGTGTGTGCATGCCCCTGTGTGTTCAATCACTCAGTTGTGTCTAACTCTTTGCGACCACATGGACTGTAGCACACCAGGCTCCTCTCTCTGTCCATGGGATTCTCTAGGCAAGAATGCTGGAGTGGATTGCCATGCACTTCTCCAGGGGATCTTCCCAAGCCAGGGATCAAAGCAGCATCTCATGTGTCTCCTGCACTGCAGGCAGATTCTTCACTGCTGAGCCACCAAGGAAGCCCCAGCTGAGTCCTCTGAGTGAGTGATAGTCGCTCAGTCATGCCTGACTCTTTGTGACCCCATGGACTGTGGCCTGCCAGGCTCCTGTGTCCGTGGAATTCTCCAGGCAAGAACACTGGAGTGGGTTGCCATTTCCTCCTCTAGGGGATCTTCCTGACTCAAGGACTGAACCTGTATCTCCTGCATTAGCAGGAGGATTCTTTATCATTATCACCACCTGGAAAGCCCTGTAATAGTATGGTTTAAGTGTATTTGTTTTAGACTCTGGATTATAATTCAATGCTGTGTTATTTATTTTCTTCTTCAGAGTGTTCCAGACTTGGTCACTGGGAGTTCCTTCAAGTTGGCTCTGTGTTCTTTCAAGATGCTTCTTTGAAAAAAAAAAAAAAATTAACTCTATATTCTTTACCTGAATACTAGTTTTGACCTACTAATTTGATTTACTTACTTATTTGTTTACTTTTAAAATAATTTTTATTGGAGTATAGTTGCTTTACAATGTTATGTTAGTTTCTGCTGTTACAGCAAAGGGCATCAGCCATATGTATACACGTATCCCCTCTTTTTGATATGCTTCTATCTTTCTTCCATGCTTTCTTCCTTCCCTCCCTCTCTCCCTCCTTCCTTTCTCTTTCACTTTCTCTCTCTCTCTCCTCCCCCTTCCTCTTTCTTCCCTTTTTTTCTTTATAAAACATTTAGCACTTTCTTGCCTTCTGCCAAGAAGGCAGAGATATTACTTTACTGACAAAGGTCCATCTAGTCAAAGCTATGGCTTTTCCAGTAGCCATGTATGAATGTGAGAGTTGGACCATAAAGAAAGCTGAGCACCGAAGAATTGGTGCTTTTGAACTGTGGTGTTGGAGAAGACTCTTGAGAGTCCTTTGGACTGGAAGGAGATCAAACCAGTCTATCCTAAAGGAAATCAGTCCTGAATATTCATTGGAAGGACTGATGCTGAAGCTGAAGCTCCAATACTTTGGCCACCTGATGTGAAGAACTGACTCATTGGAAAAGACCCCGATGCTGGGAAAGATTGAAGGCAAGAGGAGAAGGGGACGACAGAGGCTGAGATGGTTGGATGGCATCACTGCTTCAGTGGACATGAATCTGAGCAAGTTCTGGGAGTTGGTGATGAACAGGGAAGCCTGGTGTGCTGCAGTCCATGGAGTCGCAAACAGTCAGACACGACTGAGCGACTGAACTGAGCTGAAGTGCCTTCTGCCACTCCCCTATACTCCAAGTTTATCCTGCATTTTCTCTCCCCAGCCCTATAGCAGGCAGGTCTCCAAGAAGCCCTAGTTTTTTACCTGAAGAATGGCACATAGAAAGCAGCTCTCAGTACTGAGTGTGCTCCCTGCTGTTGCAGTACCACTGCTTCTAGACCAGCTCAGCTGTCTAAGCTAGAAAAGTACATGTGTGTATATTAACCCATGTGTGCACACATATCTGTATCCATGTTTATGTGCGTATGCATCCACGGAGGTGTATACATGTAAACATGAGGGAATACTGATGTCTCTGGCGTGAATCCAGGATCACAAGATTCATTCTGCTTTCCTCTGCCCCGTACTTACTGGACACCTCTTTCTCTGACAGTCATTTCCCATTATCTAAAAATCTGTTTACTTATTTGTTCAGCTCTTAGCCTCATTTCAAGTCTCCCAAATCCTTCAGTCTCTATTGGAATCCTGTGTATAATTTCACAGCACACCATTCACATCTCATTCACGGTATTCAGCACAGAGTGACTATGTGTCTGATGTCTACTGTGTCTGCCATAGAGAGCTGCCCTAAAGGCAGGACCGTGCTGCCTTGGTCTCCACTGTGCACTGTGCAAAGATTCACTGCATACATGAAAGAGAGAAGTAAGAAGACTAGCTAAAGTGACAGCTGCTTTTACACAGGCCCTTCCATGCAGTCCTCATTTGTACTACTGTTGCATTAGACAGATGGAAGGTGTCTGTCCACTTTCCAACGCTCGGTTGCTTCACCCAGGTTTATCATCTTCATAGCCACTACTATTATCTGCCATCATCTTGTCTGTCTTTTGTCTCCCCTCCTAGACAATAAGCTCCACAGGGGTTGGACTGTCATGCTGAGTGAAGTAATCAGAGAAAGGAAAACAAATATTGTATATAAATGCATACATGGGCTCTGAAAAAAAAAAAAAACCCAGTATGGATGATAATGTTTACAAAGCAGAAATAGAGACACAGGCATAGAGAACAAATTTATGGATGCCAAAGGGGAGGGGGGATGGGATGAATTGGGAGATTGGGATTAACACATACACACTACTGATGCTGTATATAAAATGGGTAACTCGTGAGAATTTATGGTATAGCACAGGGAATGGCAGAGAGAGAGCTATGGTATAGACCACAGAGGCTCTATCGTCTAGCGCAGAGTACTACTATTCAGTGCTCTGTGGCGACCAAAATGAGAAGGAAATCCAAAAAAGAGGGGATACCTATAAATACGTAGCTGATTCACTTTGCTGTACAGCAGGAACTAACATGAAAATGTAAAGCAACTCTGCTCCAATAAAAAAACTTTTTATAAAAAGCCCCATAGGGACAGAGAACTTACCTGTCTCATTCACCACCATATCCTAGAGTATATAACCCAAAGCAGGTATTGGATAAAAGTTCACGGAATATTGAAGAAACTGCACTATTAATAGTAAATAGCAATGTTATTCACATCTGTTCAGTTCAGTTCAGTTTAGTCACTCACTTGTGTCCGACTCTTTGTGACCCCACGGACTGAAGCACGCCAGGCCTCCCTGTCCATCACCAACTCCCAGAGTTTGCTCAAACTCATGTCCATTGAGTCAGTGATGCCATCCAACCATCTCATCCTCTATCATCCCCTTCTCTTCATTGTTTTACATTATATCAACACCAATATTAACCAGATGTGTGATTAGTATTGTTATTTTTTAAATGTTTTTGGAACTTACATAGGTGGACACTAAAAATAACTTAAAGAAAGAAAGAAAAGAAAAGAAAGAGGTTAGGCTTTAATAAGTAAACAAATTTTAACAGAAAACTAGGTTTTGGAGATCAAAGGTGGAGTCATTTATAGCCTGGTTGGGGTTTCCTAATGTTTTTCTCCAAGGCTTCTCATGTTTATTTGTATAGTATTGTCTGTATTGTCTGCACAAACTTTATGTTCTTTCTGATTTCTCTTCCATCATCCATCTTTCCCTCCTACAAAACTTATGAAAACTTATGAAAACTTATGAAAAAACATAAATCATTTTGAACCATGGTGTTGGGCCACGAGGAGATCAAACTAGTCGATCCTAAAGGAAATGCATCCTAAATGTTCATTGGAAGGACTGATGCTGAAGCTGAAACCCCAATACTTTGGACACCTGATGTGAAGAACTGACTCATTGGAAAAGACCATGGTGCTGGGAAAGATTGAAGGTGGGAGGAAAAGGGGACGACAGAGGCTGAGATGGTTGGATGGCATCACCGACTCCGTGGACATGAGTTTGAGCAAGCTCTGGGAGTTGGTTGAAGTAAAAAGGAGGTTATAGGCAAGTCTGCATGCTTCCCAGGTGGCGCTAGTGACAAAAGAGCTCGCCTGCCGGTGCAGAAGTCATAAGAGACGCAGGTTCAATCCTTACGTCAGGAAAATCCCCTGGGGAAGGGCATGACAACCCACTCCAGTATTCTTTCCTGGAGAATCCCACTGAGACAGGAGCCTGGCAGGCTACAGTCCATAGGGTCACAAAGAGTGGGACACAACTTAAACAGGATGGTTTGCAGAATTCCCCTGTTAATAACTCCAGTCTTTGGTCCTCAACCCAAGTCTTCTTTCTCTGTTTCAATTCATTTATCTATAAATGGCCTCACTTTTAGACTTGAAGCCTATTAATTTGGACATTCTTAAATCCACTTTAAGATACTTGGGAAACGCCCCAGGGCAATGGTTGCTTTACAAGCATTGGAAGAAATTAGTTGCTGCTCTGGGAGTGCACAACCTTGGCCACGTATCAGAATCACCTGACATACTCATTAAAATACAGGTTTCTCAGTTCTCCTGAGCCCCGCTCTGTAGATGTTTGTTCAGTGAGGTGAAAGGCTATGGAGACTCTTCTTTGCTTGGCAAAGTGAAAGTGAAAGTTGCTCAGTCGTGTCTGACTCTTTGCGACCCCATGGACTATGCACTCCATGGAACTCTCTAGGCCAGAATACTGGAGCAGGTAGCCTCTCCCTTCTCCAGGGGATCTTCCCAACCCAGGGATGGAACCCAGGTCTCCCATATTGCAGGCGGATTCTTTACCAGCTGAGCCACAAGGGAAGCCCTCTTTTCTTGGTAAGGGGAGCCGTTTCTTGCTAGGGGGTCCCTCTAGGCACAGAGTAATGGGGGAGGGATGATATAGGCAAACTAAACCTTTAAACCTTTCTTGCCTTCTGATGTGGTTATTCTCAGGTTTTTTGCTCCACTCTGTTGCTAAGTTTCTTAAGTGGATTCCAGGGCTCTCCTGAAAGTTGTTTTTGCTCATTGATATTTGTAGGGGGATGGAGGAGGAGGTCTCCTGTGCCACCATCTTTGTCTATGTCTAGTAAATTTGAATTGTTCTTTAAACGCTGTATAAGATGCATTGCAGAAACTTTGGATCTAGTAATATTCTTCTAAAGAGTCTTAATGTCTTTGTTTGTTTTAGTAACCAATTAACTAGATACAGATTCAAGTCAATCAGTTCAGTCGCTCAGTTGTGTCCAACTCTTTGCAACCGCATGGACTGCAGCATGCCAGGCTTCCCTGTCCATCACCACCTCCCGGAACTTGCTCAAACTCATGTCCACTCTACTTGTGGAATGTGGGCAGTAGTTGAGGCATGCAGTCTTCTTCCTAGCTGTGACTCTAGGGCTTAGTTGCCCTGCGGTATGTGGGATCTTAGTTCACTGAACAGAGACTGAACCCATATCCCCTGCATTGCGAGGTGGATTCTTAACCACCGGACCACCAGGGGAAGTCCCTAGACAAAGTATTATAATATAATATTACTGTAAACAAGTTTGTAATGGCACTGTTTAAACAAGACAATCTATTTTCCAAAATTGGAATTCTGCTTATTCAAACCTTTAATCAATTAACTTTTTTCCTCTTTTTATTTTTTATTATTTATGTTTGCAAAGTAAGTTTTAAATATTCTTGTTAAATAAAGAGAAGTCAAATTTACTTTTTACCCTGACCCACAGGAAGAAATGTAGGCTTCCCAGTTGGTGCTAGTGGTAAAAAATACACCTGTCTGCCAATGCAGAAGATGTAAGAGACTTGAGTTTAATCCCTGGGTCAAGAAGATCCCCTGGAATAGGAAACGGCAACCCACTCCAGTGTTCTTGCCCCGAGAATCCCACTGACAGAGGAGTCTGGTGGGCTGCAGTCCATGGGGTCTCAGAGTCAGACATGACAGAAGCAACTTAGCATGCATACTCAGGAAGAAACGCTTTTTACATTGCATTCCATTACACAGTACAAATATACATATGTGGGCATGTATGTGTACATAAACCATAGAAAAAGGCATAACTAATATGATAAAGTGAAAGTAACTAATAGTAAATATGATGTTGATATGATAAACTATCAAATATCAAATAAAATATAGAAGTAGCCACAAATAAGCAATATAAGAAGAATAGTCTAGTAGAAACCCATAGGAGCTCAGCTTGGTGCTCTGTGATGACCTAGACGGGTGGGCTGGGAGTGGGTGGGAGGGGGCTCGGGTAGGAGGGGATATGTGTATACATATGACTGATTCACATTGTCGGACAGCAGAAACTAACGCAACATTGTAAAGCAACTGTCCTCCAAAAAAGTAATTGGAAATGGAAAATTACAACAACCGAAAAGCCTTAGAGCCATATCAAGATTTTTTTTCCAAAACATTATTAAAATAAAAAAGAACATAAATATTGACTTTGTGACCCACTAATGAGATGCAGTCTGTGATATGAAAAACACTGAACTAACTAACCAGTTGTTTGTTACTTGGAGATATTTCAAGGATTTGAAAAATAACAAAAGTGCAAATGTTTTTAAGTCCAAAATTTAGAAAATGCTTCCTTATTATGAGGTGCTGGTGCGTTTACGAAACTGCCTTAACACTTTAGACAAAAAGAAATATCCTTGCTACAGGGTTTGACTGCCGACAGGAGTATTGACTTACTCACGCTAAAGCCTCCCTCAGTCTTCTCCCGTTTCCCAGCCAAATCTCATTGCTCCTGGGTGCACTCCTCTCTCAGTGTGGACTCAGGGTTCTCGGGTATTATTTACTCTGAAAGGGCCGGAGTAGAAAGCCTCTGAGCACACATTTGCACCTTGCAGGCTGTAATGAACGATTTCGTTGTTGTTCAGTCGCTCAGTTGTGTCTGACTCTGCAACCCCACGGACTACAACACGCCAGGCTTCCCTGTCTTTCACTGTCTCCCCGTGTTTGCTCAGACTCATATCCATTGAGTCGGTGATGCCATCCAACCATCTCATCCTCTGTCACCGCCTTCTCCTCCTGCCCTCAATCTTTCCCAGCATCAGGGTCTTTTCCAATGAGTAGGCTCTTCAAATCAGGTAGCTGAAGTATTACAATTGGGTATTCTTTATTGACGATCCTTGCACTGGGCCTTTTCTCATTTGCAATATTTCTGTAAGACAGGTAACAATAGCTCTTCTGATGTCACCTACTTCCTCTGGAACTCACCTCAAATTCTATCTATTCTGCAAAGTCCTCATCAAACAAAATCTATCCAAACTGACCACTCTGGTCACAAGCTTTGACTTTTCACTTCCCATCCAAACACTATTTTGTGCTCCTAAAGCCTGTTAACACGTCATCTGCCTGTTCGCCTTTGGTTTTTCTATCTGCCCTTATGTTGTAAAGTTCATGGAATCATGAATATTAACTTTACTTTACAAA
The DNA here is from genome assembly GCF_002263795.3 of Bos taurus. Classification (NCBI taxonomy): domain Eukaryota; kingdom Metazoa; phylum Chordata; class Mammalia; order Artiodactyla; family Bovidae; genus Bos; species Bos taurus. The sequence continues at coordinate 30,498,220 of NC_037356.1, read as the reverse complement.
ACAGTATCAGAAATGCTGATAATGATGAGAATACGTTCAATTCAATTCAATTCCAATACCTTGGGACTGCCCTGACCCTCCCCCTTCCCCGACCATCTTATAAAGACACTATAAACAGAAAAATTGAATTATTTTAGACTAGAGGAAGGGTGAAAAGAATGAAGCGTTCTTTATGATCTGAATTAAAAACAAATAAGAAAGAAGTTCAGCCTATTCTTCTAATAGGGCCTTCCTGATGGCATAGCCATAAAGAATCCGCCTGCAATGCAGGACACGTAGGTTTGATTCCTTGGTTGGGAATATGGCTGGTGAAGAAAATGTCAACCCACTCCAGTATTCTGGCCTGGAAAATCCCATGACAGAGGAGTCTTGCAGGCTGTAGTCCATGGGGTGACAAAGATCTGGACACAACTTAGCAACTAAACAAAAACAAAAATACAAATAATAATAAAAATCGGGTTTCAAAATTGGTGTTGAATATATAATAGATCCCGAGGGACCTGTTTTCACAAACATAAATGCTATAAACCTAGCGTTTCACATTTGATTCTAAACCAATGTTAAATGCCAGTTTTATATAAATAATGATGGTAACAGCTAAGTTTTGTCAGATGTGTGTTGTGGATTGCATCATTTGAGCCTACCTACAGTGCATTAGAATTTTGCCCACTTACAGAGATCACACAGATGTCAGAGAGTGACCGGCTCAGAGAGGCACACCTAATAAATGCTGGGACACAGACTTTAATTTCAGATCCCTTAATCTCACTTCCCAGAACCTCATTAATTTTATTAACTTCCTTGAAACCCCTGTCAAAATAAATGTAAATCAAAACCTTTGTCCAAATCTTTAGGAATGTTGAGAGTGATCAGAACTGGAGAAATACTACCATCCCTGCCTAGGGGCATTGGAAATGAATGAACCGCTAGAAACGGCTCCATCATTTCGGGCTCTGAAAACAATTCCCCCGTGAACCTTTATTCTCAACTTTTATAAATCTTAGCAGATCAGTTCTCCAGGGATGCAGCGTACTCCCACCTCACTTTGACTCAGAAGAGAGTCATTTCGGAAAGTTTCAGCCAAAACGGAGGTGCCCTTTGTGAGTTACAGGCCTGAGAAAAATTAACGTGTTTTGCTTTGCTTGTTTTGTTTTGTTTTTAAAAAGTCAAGACCTTTTTTCCCCAGCTCCCCATAAGTCACAAATAGCTTTTCTTTCAAAGTTCAACCTTGTCAGGCTGTTAATCCTCCACGAGGAAAAATGCATGTGATAGGTTTGGAAAGGTTTTGCTTTCAAAGAAGGAAGTTATTAACTTTTACATTCCTGGTTGGTGCCTTCTCGGTTCTGGAAGTCTCTTGCGGGCTAAATATCCAGGGAGATGTGGGATTGAGGCAAGTGAGCAAACCTTTTCCTCTGTTACCCTTTATTCTAACTCTGCACTTTCTCTATTAGAAGGAAAGGAAAGTGAAAAACTGAAAGTGCTGGTTTCTCAGTCGTGTCCGACTCTTTTGTGATCCCATGGACGATAGCCCCCCAGACGCCTCTGTCCATGGGATTCTCCAGACAAGAAGTTAGAATGGGTTGCCATTTCCTTCTCCAGAGGATCTTCCCGATTTAGGGATTGATCCTGTCTCCTGCACTGCAAATGGATTCTTTACCATCTGAGCCACCTGGAAAAGCCACCAGGAAAGGTGTGCTGTTAAAAAAAAAAAAAAAAAAAGTCATCATAGAGGACAGAACAGGGTGGAAAAAGGAGCAAAGTTCCAACAGGACAGTCAGCATCTACCAGCCTCCGAGGGCAGGAGGCAGCCTAGTCTGGAGAGTGGGGAGGGGGGATCTCAGCGTCTGAGCTCAGACTCACTAGCTCACAGAGGAACACTGTTCACGAAGGTTGAAGAATGAAATGTAGACCGCAAATATTCTTGGGCATATCAGTAAGTCTAGTACCTTTCAGATTCATTGCATGTGTGCTAAGCCACTTCAGTCATCATTCACCAGTAAACTGGATTTCCCAAGGCAGCTTTGGAAAGAGGGTAGAAACAGTATGGGAGTTTCATTTTATTTACTTATTCCTTTGATGTGGACCAGTTTTTAAGTTTTTATTGAACTTGTTACAGTATTATTTCGGTTTTATGTTTTGGTTTTCTGGCTGCAAGATATGTGGGATCTTGGCTCCCTGACCAGGGATCACATCCACAGCCTCTGCATTGTGAGGCCAAGTCTTAACCACTAGACTGCCAGGGAAGTCCCTAGAATGGGGATCTTAAATCAAATGATCTGACTGAATCCCAGCTCTGGTTTACACAAGTAGATGTTCCTGAACTGGTTGGTATTTCCTCACTTAGAAAACATGGATAGTTTGGGATTAGTACTATACAGCACAGAGAACTATATTCAATACCCTGTGATGAACTATAATGGAAAATAATATGAAAAGGAATGTACTTATATGTATAAATGAATCATTTTGTAAGCAGAAATTAACACCATACTGTAGACCAACTATACTTCAATAAAACAAATGTTTTAAAAAAGAAAATTTTTAAATAAAATGAGAATAATAATCCCCACTTCTTCAGGTGTTTATGGAAAGAGTAATAACTGATATTTCTCGAGTGCTTACTATACACCAAGCACTGGGTTTTATGTGAGTTTCTTATTTAATGCTCTCAGAAGGCACACACTGTTACTATCTTCATTTCCAGATGAGGAAGCTGAGGTTCACAGAGATTAGAAACTCCTGGCTGAGAGAGCAGAGAGGGTCCCCCAGGTAGTATAGCTCAGAGCCCCTTCACTTAGCCATAGCCCATGCTGCCTCCTAAGGTAACGGGTGTCACAGCATTTTGTCACTTCTAAAGCGTGGCACAAACGTGGTTATTTGTATTGTCTTTATCAATATGTGGCATCCTGAGTGTTATTCTAGGCTCTCCAAATGACCTTAAAATAACTCAGGAGAGAGGGAAGAGCCGTGAACCCCTGGCAGGTGAGTTTGGGTACTGAAGTTTTTCTCAGACGTTAGCAAACTTCAGATCACCTGGAGGGGTTCCTGAAACACAGAGGGCTGGCCCGAAGCCTGGAGTTTCTGCTTCAGTAGGCTTTCGTCAGGGCCCGAGAATTTGCCTGTCTCACAAGCTCCCAGATGGAGCTGGCATTGCTGGCCTGGAGCCCACCTTAAAACCCCTGGTGAATGGTTGAAAGCCGTCTTGGAGCTGGAAGTTAGTTTCACGCCTTGCTGATGGAGCAAGTTTGCTGTGTCAGCCTTCTCATCCACAACATGTGAATAATACTAGTACCTGCATTGTAGACTTTCTATGAGGATAAAATCAGGATAGCACACAGTGTAACGCTTGCCTTCGACTCAGCCCTGCATGACAGGAAACAAGGAAACACTGTGATGGCCGTTGTGTGTGCAGACGCCGTGCTCAGCAGCTCCGTGTCCTTGGCGGAACTTTACCACCAAATCCTGCGAGATTAAATTAGACCATCAACACTTTAGGTCTTTTTAAAGTTCTGCAATTTCATTTTTTACTGAAAGGGGGATGAAGTCATACTAGCATGTTGTATCTGTCAGGGTCCCAACAGGAAACAGATGGTACACTCAAAATAGGAAAATTCCAGGAGGGTTTATTTACAAAGGGACTGTTTATAACATGTGGGTGTTGGGGAACCACAAGGGATAGTACAGTAACCTGGGACTTACTAGCAGCTAAGTTTCTATCTTTCCTAGGCCCGAAGGAATGAGAGGGGAAGAAACAATGAGAAAGAGTTCCTCGGTCATCTCTGATCAAGAAACACGGCAGCTAATATAGCCTACCGAGAGGAAGCGAGCCTGAGGGATTGACGCTCACTCTCCCTGCCTCCTTCTGACTCTCCAGGGCTCCCCAATAACAGCAAAGTTGACTGTGTTCTGTCCAACAGAGACCAAACCCAACTGGGAGTCAGAGAGCATGGGAAATGGGATAAATCCACCAGACGTGTTGACCTGAGTTCTATCAATTGCTCTTACTCCAGCCCAATGCTCTCCCCATTTTACAGATGGGGAAACAGAATCAAGCTAGTCTAAGTTATTTGCCCAACGCCATACTGTTTCAACTACTACCCTGTATTCAAACAACTATAATAGAGGAAACCTCTGGAGAGAAATATCAGAAACTGAGATGCTTCTTCTTGGTTAGTATCAAAAATAAATACTGTAAAGGGTGAGTATGATAGAGTTGTCATGAATAACAGAAATTGAGATGCTTATTCGTGGTTGAATAACAGAAATTGAGATACTTATTCTGGCATGCTACAGTCCATGGGGTCGCAAAGAGTCGGACATGACTGGGTGACTGAACAACAGCAATTGTTGGTTAGTATAAAAAAATAAAAACTGTAAAGGGTGAATATGATAGAGTTGTCAGAGCGAGGGCCTCCATGACCTCATCTGTCTTGTTAAGTTTAGAAATAAAAATAAAAAGAAACAACCTTATCTGTACACTGAGATTGTAAGTTGGTAAAATATGCATGTAGCAATTGATAACATAGGCTATAATACAGCACTAGGATGATGGATGATTTTCTTTTTATTTTCTCCTTTTCTGACATTTTGGAATATGGCCAGATTGGACTTACATCTTTTTAGCATAAAAGCAATCAAATAAAATTTTTAAAAATAAAGTACAATGAAGGGTGAACCAGACAATCTCCAAGTTCCCTTGAATGTTTTATGAGCCTACAATCTCCATGTCAATCTCTTTATTTCTCCTCTGTTAATATTCAGCAATCCTACAAATATGAATAAAGGTCTGTAGAATCCATGTCAAGCCTGCAGACCTCATGCTTTATGAAAACTGGGGTGATGGAGGTGAAAGGAGAGAAGTAGCTCAAAATTGCCACCAAGTTCGCTGAAGCAGAAATGGTTGTTTTTACCCTCTGGTTACATCTGATCCATCTTCTGTAACATTTCCATGACTTTTGGAAAGGTCATAGGGATTTAAAAGAGGGCTGGGCAAAACCAGTATGGGAAGATGTCTGCTTTTGAGAACTCTCTGGTGGAAGTCACCACTAGAGCTCAGTTCTTGAAAGGAGAGTTGTGTCTCAGGATGGGTATCTTTCTCAGTATGTGGGCATTGGTGGCAATGGGGAAATAAGCTGGGAAGTGAGAGTATGGTATCTCAGAGATGCCCCTGAAGAAGCCACAGGTCTCCTCCAGGCTGTGGATCATCTTCCTTGGGTGTCTCCCTGCAGGTGGGGCATGGAAGGCCACTTCCAGTGCCTCTCCCATGAAAAAAAATCACTCCGTAAAGATGACATAAAAGATCAGGTTTCTGGATTTCTGATTGTGATGCCAAGTTTCATTGTCACAAATATGGGAGGCCAAGACAAGACCACCAGTTCTTAATATAACCACAATACCTTCTTCCTTACCTTCTCACATGTCTGCCATCCATGTCTAAAATGGTTTAGCTCTCTTCCAAGCAGAGAGATTATCTAACCTGGCAAATCAGAGAGGGGTAAATAGATAGAGAAGCTATAAATTAAACTTCAGCACTCCTCATTTGTAAGACCACATTCCTAGTTCCTAAAACTGATTTTATGACTGGAATTTTGCATTCTTTTTAAAGAGAGTCCTCCAAATTATATACATTTCAGATGTTGTAAAACCTAGACCCACCTTGTGTGTAAACATAAAGATTTTGGATTGTTCCAGGCTCTAGAATTCACCTGCGTTTAAATGACAAAAGCCCAGGCTACATTTTCCTCTACTCACTACCTCCCAGCTGGTCAGTAACTAGATACAGAAGAGGAATCTGGTGCCTGAACAGTTTAGAGCTGAAGAGTGTCCACACCAACAAACCGTACTTTAGCACAGCAGTGGGAAATAGGCTCAGAAGGAGGGATAAAGTGGCAGGACAGAGTGAGGACAGAGCGGAGCTGGGCATCAGGTGGCCGGCTCAGCTGAGGGATGGAGTCCTGCAGGGAGGTTAGGAAAGCGAACTGGACTTCCCTGGTGGTCCAGAGGTTAAGAGTCTACCTTGCAATGAGAGGGACGGCAGTTTGATCCCTGGACCAGAAGATCAGACATGCTGTGGAGCAACTAAGCCTGTGCACCAACTAAGCCTGTGCACCAGGACAACCGAGCCTGCGCTCCAGAGCCCACGAGCCACAACTACTAAAGCTCGAGGGCCGCAACTACGGAAGCCCCTGCGCCCTAGAACCCGTGCTCTGCGGCAGGAGAAGCCACTGAAACGAGAAACCCACACATCGCAACTAGAGAGTAGCCCCTGCTCGCCGAAACTAGGGAAAGCCTCCACGCACCCATGAAGACCCAATGCAGACAAAAACAAAATTGTTTAAAAAAACAAAATGGGCTTTGGACATCCAAGGGTTTTTCTTCCTACTAAACCTGCAATGCTGAGCCTCAATTTCCGCATTTATGAAATAAGAATGCCAATGCCTGTCCCTTGAAGTTTCTATGAAAACAGAACCAAATAATACCTGTAAAATGTCCAGTGTGTTTTCTGGTCCATCCTAATTGCTTTGTAGACAGTAGTTACTTCCTTTCCACTAAAACCAGAAAAAAAATTAATAATAATTGGGTCATCTCAGTGAAATGTGATGTACCATGTGAAGCTTTACTTAGCAGCTCATGTTATTCCTTTGCACCAGTCTTCTCATGACTTTTAACAGTACATCATCATAACTATTATAACATTAAAACTATTTTATAAGTGGGGAAATACACCATGGAATTAAGAACAGAAATGGAAAATGACTTGTTCAAGCCGGCACAACAATGAATTATAAAACAGGAATCGCAAAATATCCCTCAGGAGTCCCAGTAGTCTCCAGTGTCAATAAAATTTATTTCAACTTATATTTATTGAGCACTTGCTAGATATAGGCATTTTGCTTGATACTATAAGGGAGTCAAAGAGCAAAGAGATTCTCTACACTATAAAAGCTTATAATAGGACTTCCCTGGTGGCACAGTGGGTGGGAATCCGCCTGCTAATGCAGGGGACACAGGTTCAGTCCCTGGTCTGGAAAGATGCCACATGCCATGGAGCAACTAAGCCTGGGTGTCACAACTTATGACCTGACGGCCACAGCTACTGAAGCCCACACGCCATAGAGCCTGCGCTTCACAGCTAGAGAATGCCTTCCCACAGCAACGAAGACCCAGCGCACGAAAAATAAAAAAGGAAGAACTAATTTTAAGAAAGATGAAATGCAGACTATAAGACTAAAAAGAACTTTATTTCTTTTAAAAGAAGAAAGTTTGTAATAAGCCAGAGTAAATTTCCCAAAATGAATTGTTGTCATGGAATACTAGTTAGTAGATGTTACATGAAAAACCTGTTCTATGGACAAATCAATTTCATAGGCTTCGGGTTAAGTGGGTTTCTTGACTTCTCAGAACCCTTATAAAGCTGATTTTCTATACAAAGCTCTCAGAGGAAAAAAATAGTCTGCAGCACTTTCTAAAATTACTTAGCCATAGAATTCTTTACTTCTGTCAAGAGTCATGGGTCTAGTGTTCCTGGAAGATAAAGATGGGAATCATGGATTAGAAAATTAGACACTTGTGATTAATACAGAAGTGACTCTAAGATAGACTAAGTGACTTCAACATGTTATAAAAGCTGGAGAGAGAGAGAGAAGGTGTCCTAGATAATGACATGAAACTGGAAAGTCTTCCAGGGGAGGTTTGGTTCATGATGGTCCTTAGGGGCTGGATCAAATGTTGTATGAAGGACACACAGAGAAGAGAATCCTAGGTGACAAGACTAGACCAAATTCAGAAACAAGTGAGGTCAAAAGTATGAAATATGGATTTGCTTCACTGACTTAACTCATAAAGTGTTATGCAAGGGACACAATCAGAGAGATTGGGAGGAGGTAGCACAAAAACCACAGCAAAGAGTCCTTGGAAGTGATGGAGCTGGGATGGAGCTGTACTCCCAGAAGAATATTCTGGCAAAATGTGAAGCCTGCATTGCAGTGGGGAACGGTAAGAGGTAGGGAGACCAGGCAAAGGTAATCTCATTAATTTCAGCAAGAAGCAGTATGTTCTGAACTAAGGAGGCAACTACTAAAGGGCTGAAACATTTGAGATAAAATCAGGGTGATTTGACAGCTTTTGTATGTTTCACCGTATTGAGTGACATCTCTTCATAGTCTTAAATGGTCAAGTTGCATACATTGAGTTTACAAGACTGAACTCAGCTTATGTGATTCTCAGCATGGTGTGAGAACATGGGCGAGTTGCTAATGGACAGGTATGTAAATTCTCACAACAGAAGACTTTGCCAGCAGGAACAGTGACACCGTATGTCCAGATAATGACAAACTATTCTAATCTCCTAAAAGGTGATAGCTGGGTGAAACTGACTAGGACACAGAGCTGAAAGCCAATGTGCATTTTTTTTCCTTGACCCATATGGCTGCCAGTATCCACTCACTCAGAATTCGAGATTCTGCAAACTTGAAACCATGTTTAAAATTTCTCCCCACACAGTCCACAAACAGGCCTCCTGGGCAATTGAAGTCCAGGGCCTCTGCTATCTTGCAGACTAACTGGCCAACGTACAGCATGTGATGTTGTGAGTGTAACTGCTCAGGGAGGAACAGGTTGTCTAGATCTCCCGGCTGGCCTGTATCCATCTCAGGAAGGGTGCCCACCCACCGCCATCTCTGGTGAAAACCTGTGCACAGACCCTGTGCTCTGCCATCTGATGGAGACCTTTGCCATTCCATGCTGTGAGACACAGGTATTTGCCTCCTTAACTGTTGGAGATTAAAATTTGCAAATCGGAAAATAAAAACACTTCCCCCAGGAAATGACGGCCAATCAAATCACAGGTTTGGGGAAGAAAGATAAAGACAATATCCCCCATCTCTGAGTGAGTGAACCACCCTCCCCCTGCGTTAATTTGGCCACACGTGTATCTGTGCTTCCTTCAGGGCTGTGAGGTCTCCAGTTACTTCACCCAGGGAACCCAGAGCACCTGTCCTCAGGGAACTGGTGGTATTCAAATTCTCATTTAGTCCAAAAATCTATCATTTACTGTCTCTGTGCAAAAAAACTGTGCTAGGCAGAGTGAGAGAAATTCAAGTGTTTAAGAGACCTTATCCCAATGAGAAAGATCAAGGAAGTGATCTTTGAGCTGCATTTGAAGATCAGGAAGGATTGGAACAGGTAAAGATGAAAAACAGGGCATTCTTTGGGAGATAAATAGTATTAGTAAGAAAATATTGGGCAAATAATTAAAAGCCCCTGGGGTCCAGTATAGTAAGCCAGACTGAAGGCACTGTACAGCAATTATATGCAGTTTATGACTGAATTATGTGAATAGATGGATCTTGGATTATTTGCATGACTGATATAACAGTAATAACCCTTTTGTATTTTATGGAAAATGTGCACGATCTAAAAAGGCTTCAAAGCATTAACTTGGTTGCAGAACAATGTGCAAAATCCAATTAGAATTTAAAACACACACATACACACACAAATTCTAATTGTCCTAGAAAAGGAAAGAATTGATTTATCAGCAATTGTGCCTAATTAGACAAGTCCACCCGGCTGTCTGGCTACCCAGCTGGCAGACTCAATAATCTTTACACATCTACACTTGGCAAAGATGAACTACAATTTATTTTATTTTTTAAGTCATTTATTGATTTCAACTCTCTTTTGGCTGCACTGCACAGTTTGTGAGATCTTAGTTCCCTGACCAGGAACCAAACCTGTACCTCTTGCAATGGAAGCACCGAGTCTTAATCACTGGACCACCAGGGAATTCCTTTCAGTTTATTTTAAATTTCCAGGTTTGTTTTGAATGTACATATACCCCTTTGGATATAATGAGATAAAATCCAAATGATAAATATCAGTTGTTTAATGTATACAGGGCTTCAGTCTAACAGCTGTTTAACGAAAAAGTATTTGGCTATTGTTAAATCTTAATAAATGCTTTGAATAATAAATTGGCTTATATTAAGGGCTGGCTATTAGCTCTCATTCTTGCTATTATCTACTAATGTAGTACTTTAGATTTAATACAATATTTATCATTGTTTATTTTCACAGCTATTACTTTGACCTAATACTGCATTTTTGATCCTCCAGATTCTAAGAGCTCTTTTCGAATGCTAACAATGACTTGTCTTTTTCTAAACCTCTGATGACCTCCACCCAAACACAGCTGTGTCACTGGGTTCATTCAAGTGCCTTCCGACTCCAATGCACACTCTGCTTCCAGAATTTCCCAGACTCCTGTCTTTCTGGGTCATGGCTTTGACTAACTCTCCATTTCAATGAAGCTTTCGAGCTTACTGCAACCTATGACTCCTTGGGATTCTGGGCACCTGTTGAAGAGACCCTCCACAAGTGTGAATTCCTCTTTTGCCCTTTTATCATAATGTAGGGATGGAAGAGTATGTTTAATGAGTAGGAATCTGAACCATCACAGCAGAAGGAAGGGTCCATGGTGCCTGTGACACTAGATCCAGTGATGGCAGAGCCCCTGCACTCCACTGAAGCATCTTTCCCACTTGAACCCCTGGAACAGGTCTCGGTTCCTTTAAGAACCTCCAGTGAGAATTCAATAATTGTCTCTGTGGAAAGGATGAGTTCCTCCTAGTGCAGCGTTATAAATCACGGATAATAATAGCTCTTTCCAAAATAATCCTTAGGCAGAAGAAAAATCCAACTGAGAAGGTTGTTCGGAGTCAAAACGTGGGACCTGGATCTGCCTTTTATTTAGCTCCATAAATACAATGTGTTTCTTTTGTCACTGCTGTTGACATAATGTATTATTATTACTATTCAGCTATTATTCTCTTAATGCCTGTATTTTTTTGTTTCTTTATTTCCTGCCAGGCCTTCAGTCAATGGGCTAACCGTCCACTTTTTAACCCATAGTTGCCTGCTGACCAGATTATCATTCTAAGCCTCTCCACTTTCACTACAAACAGGAGCATGCTTTCAGGAGATTGCAGGAAACAGTATCCTAGTGTGAATTAAGAAGTAGATCCATGTTTCTAAATTGCCCTGATTTTTCACTCCATAGTGGTTGGAATTACTGGGTACAATTTTTTTTCGTTTTTTTAAGCAAAGGCCCCATCATATTTGTTAAGTCATTTTCACAGGATAAGAAAAAAATTGAACTTTTTCTCTCTGTATGCAGAGACCCTCAGAGTGACCTCCAGCTCTCTTCTGAGGATAGCTCATTGTGACTTCTCATCTCACATGTCAAATGCTTGGGATGAGGATGCCCAGACAGCTGGTGAGAGTTCTGGATGTACCTGGGAAGGTGTTTCAAGAAGAGATTAGCATTTGAATCAGTTGACCAGGTAAAGACCTGCCCTCCCCAGTGTGGCATCATCCGGTCCACTGAGGGCCTGAACAAAAACACAGTGGAAGGGTGAATTTCCTCTCTCTCTTCCCGGGTTGGGATGACTATCTTCTTCTGCCCTTGAACACGGAGCTTCACATTCTCAGGCTTTTGGATTTGGGGACTTGACACCAGGGGTCCCTTGGTTCTAATCATACAACCAGATTTCCTCGTTCTCCAGTTTGCAGAAAGTAGGTTGTGGGACTTCTCTGCCTCCATAACTAGATGAGCCAATTCCTATAATAAATTTCTTCTTATAGTTACATATGTGATATTCAATATTTTATACATTTATCTTATTGGTTCTGTTGTATAAAACATCACTATTTGTTACTGTTCAGTTGATAAGTCATGTCCAACTCTTTGTGACCCCATGGACTGCAGCATGCCAGTCTCCTCGGTCCTCCACTACCTCCTGGAGTTTGCTCAAACTCATGTCCATTGAGTCGGTGATGCCATCCAACCATCTCATCCTCTGTCGTTCCCTTCTCCTCCTGCCTTCAATCTTTCCCAGCATCAGGGTCTTTTCAAATGAGTCAGCTCTTTGCATCAAGTGGCCAAAGTATTAGAGCTTCAGCTTCATGATCAGTCCTTCCAATGAATAGTCAGGGTTGATTTCCTTTAGGAAGGACTGGTTGGATCTCTTTGCAATCCAAGGGACTCTCAAGAGTCTTCTCCAGCACCACACCTTGAAAGCATCAATTCTTTGGCGCTCAGTCTTCTTTACGGTCCGACTCTCACATCCATACATGATGACTGGAAAAACCATAGCTTTGACTATACAGACCTTTGTTAGCAAAATGATGTCTCTGTTTTTTAATATGCTGACTGTATCTAGGACATAGAGAAGCTTGTTCACTGCTTTACTTATAAGAACAGGTGTGTTTCTACTCTTGGTGTGCTGTCACAAACACATAATTCTCCTTACAATTGTGTGTTGAAATTAGTTATATATATATATGTTGGAAATCTGGTCATATGATTAGAACCAAGGGACCCCTGGTGTCAAGTCCTCAAATCCAAAGGCCTGAGAATCTGAAGCTCCATGGTCAAGGGCAGAAGAAGATAGTCATCCCAACCCAGGAAGAGGGAGAGGAAATTCACCCTTCCACTGTGTTTTTGTTCTATATATATAGAAACATATATATATATGTTGAAATTAGTTATATATATATATATACTGGCTCAATGGTAAAGAATATGCCTGCAAATACAGGAGACAGAGTTCAATCCCTGGGTTGGGAAGATCCTCTGGAGAAGGAAATGGCAACCCACTCCAGTATTCTTGCCTGGAGAATTCCATGGACAGAGGAGCCTGGAGGGCTACAGCCCTTGGGGTCACAAAGAGTCAGACATGACTAAGCAACTAACACACACACACACACATACATATACATTCTATTGGTTCTGTTTCTCTCAAAAATCAGTAATACACTCATTATCTTTGATAGGCTGGGACTGATTATAGTAACATTTAACTGGCAGGGATGTGGAAGTTTTGCCAGAAGAATGTTCCAACAGAGTGACTCACCAGGCAATACACATTTAGGGCTATTAGTGGTGCCACACCACTGCCTGGAAGAAGAGTCACCCTATCCCAAAGACCCGCGCACTCTCTGTTCCCACATACCAGGTTTCCCTGTTCTCTCAGATACCAGAGCTGCCCACAGCTACCCATAGCTCAGTAAGCAGGTCCCATCACTAGAAACTTGAACCAAGTTTCTAAGACCCCAGGATATTATGTCACCTGCGAGTTCATGCTTTGCTCCTTTTTGATTTATGGGGCAAGCCAGATTCATAATTCTATTTTAAAATATCATAAGGCAGATTGTTTCATTTTCCTTCTTTAGAGCATAATTATTCCTAATTCCACAATTACTTTGCAAAGTGACAGTCTAGTGATTAAGAAGCACTAGCTTTTAGCAAATTTTTCTTATCACCAAACTCTATAAAAATTTAACTTCCTTCCCAAATTATGACGTTGTTGGGTGGTTTTTATTAGACAATTTTGGGACTTGAAAGTTCTTTGTGACTAGTTCTCTCATATTCCAGCACATATATAATTATAATTAATTGCTTCTCTGCACATTTCCTTTTTCTGTGGAAGGAAAGAAATAGTTTGGGGAAAAATAAGAACCGTAGGGAAAGCAGGGAGGGGCCATTTCCATTGTCAATTGTATGGGGCTGACTGCCTATCTGATATACAGTCAGCATTTCAAGAGTTTACCTTTTCCAGTTGTGCTTCTCAACAGCTGAAAGGTGCTATGAGACACAGGCCAGGGTAAAAGGCCACGGCACCGCATGGCTTCAAACCAGCAGCCAGTCTACTGTGTCTCTCTTTCACACACGCACTTATGCTTGTTATCATTATTTAACTGGTAAGTCATGTCCGACTCTTTGTGGTTCCATGGGATGTAGCCCACCAGGCTCCTCTGTCCATGGAATTCTCCAGGCAAGAATACTGGCGTGGGTTCCCATTTCCTCCTGCAGGGGATCTTCCCAACCCAAGGATTGAACCCAAGTCTCCTACATCGGCAGACGGATTCTTAACAGCTGAGCCACCAGGGAAGCCCTCACACACATGCATACACACTCACAAAACACAGACTGGGAATTGGACTCCCTCAGAGTCTGTTATGCTGGCTGATATGTGCTTTATAAGCATAAAAGTTGGTAAATCCACGTTTGTCACCTTCTCTGAATCCCCAGTAAAATCTGAACTCCACATTGGAAAAAACCTAGGAAAACAAGGAACCTCGTCACTCAGGCACGTGTCTCCCAGGTGCCCCATCACTGATCATGTAGGCTCATAGTTCAGGAAATCAACTGTCCTACAGGTCTGGGGAGCCTCACCCCAGTGTGAACCTGGGAATGAGGATGAGAGATAAGGCTCATGGCTATCAGAGAAATCAGAGTCATTAGTTTACTCCCATTACAACTGAGTCAGCCTCTCTTTGGGGGCTTTGGCTGCAAGTTAAGAAAGAAACAATATGCCCTTTTATTCAACCACAGTGGAGGCTGATAGAAAAATAAATAAATAAATAAATAATAAGTAGCCTGACCTTTGATGGAGTCCAGAAAGATAAATAATCTCTCCTACTTGGGTCTCTTAATTATCAATGAAGGGTCAATGAGGGTCAATGAAGCCCAGCTAACCTTCCCTTCTGACCCCTCCTTCCCGTTATTTCTGACTCCTGCTTTCTGACTCTGGACAGGGGAATTGGAAGCTGCAAGCTGGATAATGGGCAGGAAGCAGATAGATCCTGAGACTATATTCAGAAGGAAGTGCCAGAAAGAGCTTGTGAAACTTCCATTCTAGCAAGCCCAAGAGGTGGGGATAATAATAGCTTGCTGCTGTGTGTGTGTGCGTGTGTGTGTATGTGAAAGGCGCTAAGTGCTTCCTAGACACAAGCTCATGCAGCTTCATGGCTCCCTGGTGAGGCTGGTGAAAAGCCCTGATGCCTACTTTGCATGCATTGAACATCCGCTCCGAAAGCGACTAGCCTGGGCTGAACCTCAAAGAACCTCGGTCAGAGAATGACGTGGGGTGTGGGGTGCTCTCTTGCTGACCCCAGGAGAGGCCCAGGGGTTCAAATCTTCACTCTTAAGACTAGATCAAGACCAGCCCCACTGAGGAACCTTGGGATTCCAAGCACCGAGAGACTCGTTTTCCTTGATACACTGATTGGATCTGATTGATAAATACAGATTAAGTTCCTGCTGTGTGACTTGAATATTCTGAGAGCAATAGACATACTGTGGCAAGTGGGAGATGGAGCCTTTCTTCTTGAGGATCTAACACTTCGAGGTCAGGAAATAAATCAATATACCTGTGAAAGGAGGGCAGCGCGGCCCATGGAGACAGCCAGGCAGTGACTGCAAGTGCAGCTGAATCTCCACATTTCGCATCTCAGGACATCCTAGATGAAAGGTGTTGTGGCCCTTTTGGCAATGCTACAGATACACCATTTGGGATGTGTGGGTCCCTCTAGAGAACGTGACCTCAACTGGAGGAAGACTTTGGTGGTTTAGTTTTTCAGACTCTGGTTTTGCTCTCAAGACTTGATCCTCCCTGAAGTCCTCCAGCCCAGACAGCACAAGGACAAACGCACATCATGGAAATGCTGATGGCCCTGAGAGATGCAGTTAGAGCCCCTAGATCTTCCGGGTGGGGCAGCTGATGGCCTCCAACAGGGAGGGCACACTCCTTCCCGTGAACTTGCGGCTGCGGTTCTTCCATTAACGAGCGCATGGGTCAAACCAAGAGACAGAGGTGGAGTGGGACCCCCGCCCCGCCCTGGCCTCCCGCCCGAGGGTTGCAGAGGGGAGCCTGGAGGGCCCGACTGGGCGGGGAGGGGCGTTCCTCCACTGCCTCTCTGTCAAAAATAAAATAATAATAATAATAATAATGTCGAGGCTGAAAAGCCCATTATGGCTGTAGGGCGAAAATAACATTTGCATTCTAAAGTCTATACGAGACATCTTCCCATAGAAAATGATGAACTTGCACATCGGAAAGTGCAAGGACTATTTAATCAAAGCCTTTAAGAAGATCAAACCTAATCATGAAATGTTAAAAAATATATATACATACAAAAGCAGATAAGAAGAGGTTTTGGCCGTGTGACCAGAATCTGAAAACCAGAAAAGAGCCTTTTAGGTCCTTCTACGACAGGGGAAATATGTCACTTTTTTTTTTCCTCACTCAGCAATCCAATTTACTCACCACAGTGCCACGAGATGGGATTTAAATAGCATGGCCAGTGCGACAGCCCGGAGACCGAGACACTCTGCCAGACTCTTGCTCTCCGTGTGGTCCTTACAGACTGGCCACGTTTCCTTATTTTGATTCATTTTAGGTATGAGGTTTAAAAGAAAGAGATAGTAGAGACATTCCACAAGACATGGATGAGTAGTGTAAACGAGGTCAGAGAAGGATGTGGGATGTGGGGTGCCCTCTTGCTGACCCCAGGAGAGGCCTAAAGGTTTGAATCCTCACTCTTAAGACTAGACCAAGACCAGCCCCACTGAAGGTCCACGGAGGACAGCATGATGAAGGAACTCTAAAAAGCTGGTAGAGATAAGAGACAATGGGGGTTAAAACAATACTATGAGGGCAAGATTAAGAACTTAGGTTAGGCCAAGATTTTGTTTGGTTTGGTTTTTTTTCTTTGGCAGTACCACAAGGCTTATGGGACTTCCCTGGTGGCTCACTGGTAAAGAATCCATCTGCCAGTACAGGAGATGCAGTTTCCATCCCGGGGTCAGGAAGATACCTTGGAGGAGGGCATTGCAACCCACTCCAGGATTCTTGCCTGGAGAATCCCATGGACAGAGAATCCCATGGACAGAGAACTTGGCTACAGTTCATGAGGTCGAAAAAGAATCAGACATGATTTAGTAACTAAACAACAACACGGCTTGCAGGATCTCAGTGTCCCCATTGAGGGACTGAACCTGGGCCAAGGCGGTGAAAGCCCGGAATCATAACCCCCAGGGAATTCTCAAGGCCAAGATTTTAATGCAGTCACGTGCACCTTTGTCAATGCAAAGTCAAGTGTGCTGGGCCTGGTGTACTTGGGGATGTAGTAGCTCTGATAGCTACCATGGAACTTTCTCCACAACAGGCATTCTTTAACCTCATTTTGCCCAGAGTCAGAAAGCTGAAGTCACTTGATGAATCTAAGTCACAGCTGGTGGGAAGCTGCTATATAGCACCGGGAGCTCAGCTTGATGCTCTCTGATGACCTAGAGGGTTGGGATAGGGGATGGGATGAGGTTCAAGAGGGAGAGGAGAAATGTATACAAATAACTGACGCACTTCATTGTACAGGAGAAACTAACACAACATTGCAAAGCAACTATTAGTTCAGATCAGATCAGTCGCTCAGTCGTGTCCGACTCTTTGAGACCCCATGAATCGCAGCACGCCAGGCTTCCCTGTCCATCACCAACTCCCAGAGTTCACTGAGACTCACGTCCATCGAGTCAGTGATGCCATCCAGCCATCTCATCCTCTGTCGTCCCCTTCTCCTCCTGCCCCCAATCCCTCCCAGCATCGGAGTCTTTTCCAATGAGTCAACTCTTCGCATGAGTGGCCAAAGTACTGGAGTTTCAGCTTTAGCATCATTCCTTCCAAAGAAATCCCAGGGCTGACATCCTTCAGAATGGACTGGTTGGATCTCCTTGCAGTCCAAGGGACTCTCAAGAGTCTTCTCCAACACCACAGTTCAAAAGCATCAATTCTTCAGCGCTCAGCCTTCTTCACAGTCCACCTCTCACATCCATACATGACCACTGGAAAAACCATAGCCTTAACTAGACGAACCTTTGTTGGCAAAGTAATGTCTCTGCTTTTGAATATGCTATCTAGGTTGGTCATAACTTTCCTTCCAAGGAGTAAGCGTCTTTTAATTTCATGGCTGCAGTTACTATCTGCAGTGATTTTGGAGCCCCCAAAAATAAAGTCTGCCACTGTTTCCACTGTTTCCCCATCCATTTCCCATGAAGTGATGGGACTGGATGCCATGATCTTCGTTTTCTGAATGTTGAGCTTTAAGCCAACTTTTTCACTCTCCACTTTCACTTTCATCAAAAGGCTTTTTAGTTCCTCTTCACTTTCTGCCATAAGGGTGGTGTCATCTGCATATCTTATAGTCCAATTAAAAAAAAAAATCTAAGTCATAACTAGCAAAAGCCAGACCTGGAATCCATCTCAGATCAGCATAATTACAAAAGCTTTGCTCTTTAACTTGCTGAATAATCCCCAATTCTTTTCAAATATAAAAACTTCTTTTTACACACACCTCCCCACCCTAAAAAAATTTCTAGAAAATTTACAGAAACGCTGCACTTTCACATGTGCAGTCTGCAGGCCATCCTTATATGCACTGACCTTCAGAGGCCCCAGTCATTCCCCAACAGCCACACATGTTCTCAGTCTTCATCTCAAGGAATTTACTGTCAAAACCTTTCCGAGGAAAGAAACATGAGTGATGGGCAGCATTCATACATTTGGGCTCACGCTCCCCTATGAAAAAAGAAAGAGGTTCACTAGCAAGTAGGCCTCCTCCAGCCCTCCTGGCAAGCCCCCTAAGCCACTTACACTTTTGTAATAGTTTCTTCCTACAACACCTTCACCAAATGACTGCTGTTTCCTCTCCAGGTTCCACTGGTTAAGACAACACTGCTGTTTAATCAGATTCTACCTCTAAGAAAATCATGGGGTCATTCCCCAGGCCCCTCCCAATCTGCTAGGAAGTGTGCTGGGTATAGTTTGACGGACAGGGCAGACACACGAAACACACACACAAAATACAATGAGGTATTTGTACATGAAACATACATGCAAAACACACAGTGAGGAACTTCCCTGGTGCTCCAGTGGTTAAGAATCCGCCCGCAATGCAGGGGACGCAGGTTCCATCCCTGGTGGGGTAACTAAGACCCCCGTGCCTCGGAGATATTGAGCCCACCAGCCACAACTAGAGTCCAGGTGCTGCAACGAAAGATCCCTTGTGCTGCAAGTAAGACTCAACTCAGCCAAATACATAAATAAATACTTTAAAAAAATGCAATGAGATCTCAAGTGCATGGTAAAGAATACACATTATACACATATATGTTACATATACACACATATGTACATACTACATATTAATAGTGCTAATTATTATAGCATAGAAATATGCGTATAAAGCAAGAGGATGGGAGGAAATTGTGGAATGGTAGCCATATAGAGTTGTTTAAAGAGGTTTTACATATGGAAAGAAATGAGTTAAGAGCAGATTTCGAACAGAGGGGAGAGATCAAACAAACCCTCCCACAATGAGGAGTAATCATTAAGCAGTAATGAAGCAGAGAGAATATGGAAAGTGAGTTTTCATATGTTTACAATGTAGCTGAGGATAAACAAATAATCCATGTTAATGAAAGAAGAAATACTAAGGCAAATACTCTAAGACAGACTACAAAATGGCACTGCTAAGTTTTGCTCTTTCCAGAATTTAGAAAGCCTGCTCTGGGGAGGAAGGAAAAGGCCCCAGGAGAAAGACTTGACATCTGTCCATTCTTGGCTTCTGTCCTGGCTTCTTCTGAGCCCAGACAAGCTCAGGAGAACCCAGCAGAAGACACACAGTGCAAAGGCTTCTGCTCCAACATCCCTTTTCCCATCACTTCATGGCAAATAGATGGGGAAACAGTGGCCGACTTTATTTTTTGGGCTCCAAAATCACTGCAGATGGTGATTGCAGCCATGAAATTAAAAGATGTTTACTCCTTGGAAGGAAAGTTATAACCAACCTAGATAGCATATTCAAAAGCAGAGACATTCCTTTGCCAACAAAGGTCCGTCTAGTCAAGGCTATGGTTTTTCCAGTGGTCATGTATGGATGTGAGAGTTGGACTATAAAGAAAGCTGAGGACTGAAGAATTGATGATTTTCAACTGTGGTGGTGGAGAAGACTCTTGAGAATTCCTTGGACTGCAAGGAGATCCAACCAGTCCACCCTAAAGGAAATCAGCCCTGGATGTTCACTGGAAGGACTGATGTTGAAGCTGATACTCCAATATTTTGCCCACCTGATGCGAAGAATTGATTCATTTGAAAAGACCCTGATGTTGGGAAAGATTGAAGGCAGGAGGAGAAGGGGACGACAGAGGATGAGATGGTTGGATGGCATCACGGACTCAATGGACATGAGTTTGGGTAAACTCCAGGAGTTGGTGATGGACAGGGAGGCCTGGTGCGCTGTGGTTCATGGGGTCACAAGGAGTCAGACACAACTGAGTGACTGAACTGAATTGGGCAAAGGGTGAAAGTGAAAGTCTCTCAGTCGTGTCCAACTCTTTGTGACCTGTATAGTCCATGGAATTCTCCAGGCCAGAATACTGGGTAGCCTTTCCCTTCTCCAGGGGATCTTCCCAACCCAGGGATCAAACCCAGGTCTCCTGCATTGTAGGTGGATTCTTTACCAGCTGAGCCACAAGGGAAGCCCAAGAATACTGGAGTGGGTAGCCTATCCCTTCTCCAGGAGATCTTTCCTACACAGGAATTGAACCGGGGTCTCCTGCACTGCAGGTAGATTCTTTACCAACTGAGCTATGAGGGAATCTGGCAAAGGAAAAATAGAGAAAATAAGACATCAAATGTCTGCTGGAAAAGGAAATGGCAACCCACTTCAGTATTCTTGCCTGGGAAATCCCTTGGACAGAGGAGCCTGGTGGGCTACAGTCTATAGAGTCATAGAAGAGTTGGACACGACTGAGCAACTAAACAACAATAATATCTGCATGTGCCTCTGTCTCTCTCTTGCTCAAACCTGTCACTTTTGAAGAAGGAAGCGAAAACAGGTAACAAGGAGCCTTTGAAGGGGAGCAATGCTGTATTCTATGGTGCACCTGACGCCTGGGCTCCCCTCCTAGAAGGATGCAGCCTTCTGCAACCTTGGGATAGCCATTTCCATGCTCCTGAGAGCAACTCTATTTTATAACCAGCAAATACACCTGAGGGCTCTAGGCTTTAAGCAGCCCCCCACTACTTTGGTGAAATTGTCTTTAATCTTCTCATATCCCATATATATAATCAGAGCTGTTTAGAGATTATGGATCCAAATCCTAAGCCCCTGGGACTCTGTTGACCAGAGTGGGGTTTCTGGATGCTAAGATATTTAAACAGTTATCTCCACAAAGCATGTCTCGTGGCTAGGGGACAGAAGTCTTTCCAGGTTTACTGAAGACCCCTCTGCACTAAACTCTTTCACATTCGCCATCTCATTTAATCCTTCCAACAAGCCTGCAAGGCAGACAGCTTTATTATTATCACTACTTTATCAAGGAGGAAACTGCCTTGCCTAAATTCACAGAGCTGAAGGGGTCAGCTGCTGCTGCTGCGTTGCTTCAGTCGTGTCCAACTCTGTGTGACCCCATAGACGGCAGCCAACCAGGCTTCCCGTCCCTGGGATTCACCAGGCAAGAACACTGGAGTGGGTTGCCATTTCCTTCTCCAATGCGTGAAAGTGAAAAGTGAAAGTGAAGTCGCTCAGTCGTGTCCAACTCTAGCAACCCCATGAACTGCAGCCCACCAGGCTCCTCCGTCCACGGGACTTTCCAGGCAAAAGCACTGGAGCGGGGTGCCATTCACCCCAGACTTTGCATCACATCACGGTGTGCTGGAGATGAGAACACTGATCTTGGACACAGACAGCACACGAAGCGGGGCATGTGCATTGGAAAGCACATTGGGAAAGACATGTGCAGAAAGTGCAGGCGTGATGAGTCAAGCACCCTGCAGAGGGTGAGTTATGGCATAAAAGCAAAGCTGGCTCTGCAGCTGAGGGTGTGGGGAAGAACAGCCCTGCTGGGCTCCTGGATGTCCATCTGGTCTAAGACCTAGCTCCTTTGACCTTCAGCAGAAGAGCAGAGCAGGAAAGCTTGACCTTGGTGTGCCCTTCTGTCCACCTCAATAACCCCTCTTACACAGACACAGAGAAGAGACTCGTGGACTCAGCTAGGGGAGGATGTAGGGGCACAAATTGAGAGAGTAGCATTGAAATGTACATCACCATGTGTAAAATAGATAGCCAGTGGGAAGTTGCTGTTTAACACAGGGAGTTCAACCCAGTGCTCTGGGACAACCTAGAGGGGTCAGATGAGATAAGGAGTTGGAGGGGGTGGGTGGTGGTTCAAGAGGGAAGGGACAAATGTATACTTACGACTGATTCATGTTGTATGGCAGAAACCAGCACCACATTGTACAGCAATTCTCCTCCAATTAAAAAGTTAAATTAAAAAAAAATAATAATAATACCCCTCTTTCTCTGCAGTCTTCCCTCCCCACTGCCAGTTTAGAGATACATTCCCCCTTCACGGGTCCTCCTTTCACTGCCGTTTCATTCAGTTAGATGTGCATGGCCTTTGTGCTCTTCTCCTAACCTTGGGTTTTTTCTTCATCCTCACAATTCTCCCTTTTCCTTTCTGTAATATTCCCTTCCTTCCTGCTCTAATTTCTCATCTATTTTTTTCCTCTCCTGAGATAGCAAAGAGAACAAAAGAATGAGAATGGGAGAGATCCTTTGCATCTCCCTGAATGATTCATTATTTGATTCTTTTTTCACTACATTCTTTGAATGAGCTTCATAAGATCTATGGTAACTAGATACCCCATTTGTGTCAAATGCTCTTTTGATATGTTGGCACTGACTAAATAAGCATTTCAGAGCGTCTTCATTTCCCTTTCTCTGTTTCACAAGTTTGATGGTTGGGTTTCCAGTTAAAGAGAAAGGAAGAAAGAAAAGAGAGAAGATTTGCAAAAAGGCCAGGCATGCAGGGCACAAGACCTCATCCATTACCTGGGCTATGCAGGCCTTTGTATTCCTTTGAGAGAGAGGGAAGTGGTCAGGGAAAAAGTTTGAAGCATGCCACCCCAAAATATGCCACTTTAACATGCTGTTTTTGTTTTTTATTTGGCTGTGCCTGGTTTCAGTAGCAGCATGTGAGATCTTTGATCTTCCTTGAAGCATGTGGAATCTTGTTCTCTGACCAGGGATTGAACTCAGGCTCCCTGCATTGGAGCAAAGAATCTTAGCCTCTGAGCTACGAGTGATATCCCTTACATGTGGATTATATTGAGTTGAAGGTACTTGAGAAACAGCAGGTACTGGAACGGCCTTCTTCCCTCCCCTTTTCTACTGTTAAATAACAAAACAGTAATTTAAAATTTTTAAGATCTAATTTGTTTTATTGAATGATTCATGAATAGGGCTGCATACCAGTTAACAGGCAGAGAGGTGCTCCTAGGAGCTGTACGAAATGGGGAGTCTTTTATAGACAGAAAGGGGAAGAGAGTGGCTGGTTTCAGGCTTAGGTAGCCTACGTAAGGGGAATAGAAGGGGCTAAGTTTCAGATTTTCTCATTGGTGTTGATGAGAAAATTCCAGACTGACTTGCTAAGACTATACTGCTGGGGAGTTTGTAATTGCAATTGCATTAGGGATTAAGTCTTGGTTTGCTGATGTGGGACTTAACACTAATGACTCCATATTAAACCTGTCATTTCCTTTTCGAAACTATCTAAAAGCAGGTTATAAAATTTCCCGTGAGAAATGTTCTGTCTCTGGACTAGGAAGAAAAGAACATTCTTATCACCAGAGACTGGGAATCAGTATCGAAATGAACCCATACAAGCAGATCTACCAAAAAACTCTGATCTTCCCTTGGTGGTGGTAGTGGTTTAGTCACTAAATTGTATTCAACTCTTTTGCAACCCCATGAACTGTAGCTTACCAGGCTCCTTTGCCCATGGAATTTCCCAAGGCAAGAACACTGGTCTAGGTTGCCATTCCCTTCTCCAGGGGATCTTCCCTACCCAGGAATCAAACTCCCATCTCCTGCATTGCAGGCAGCCTCCTGCACAGCAGGTGGATTCTTTCCACTGAGCACCAGGGACCTTCCCTTTGTTTCCTCCTGATATTTCCTAGTCACTTTCTTACAACTTACCACCCCTAGAAGCTTAACCCCCTTTTCCTTTCTCTTGTCACTTCCCCACAAATTTATCTTTCTTTGTTAAAAAGTTATATAAACTCTTAGTCCTAACCTCTATTTTGGATCTTCATGTTTCCTAGGAAGATTCCCATGTGCATGAAAGAAAAAATTAAATAGAATGTCTATGCTTTTCTTCTGTTAATCTGTCTTTTGTCAGTTCAATCCTTAAGCCCCAGCCACAGAACTAAGAGAGTAGAGGAAAATTCTTTGTTCTCCCTGACAGAATCAATTCAGTGTTTTGTATACGCACACACACACACACACACACACACGCTTCATTTTCTCTGGGAACGTCAGTACTGGAAACATACAAAATCTCCATTCATTTTGGAGGTGCAGAAACTAAGACCCAGAGAGGCAAAGTGGCTTAATAAGATCATCAAATCTGTTCCCCGTTTAAACTGAGGCTGGAATACAAGGATCCTGGCTCCCATTTTGCAGTGTTCTTTCCAGTGGTAGTCCATGGGGTTGCAAAGAGTTGGACATGACTGAGAGACTAAACTGAACTGAACTTCCACAGACCCATCTCGTGTACTCAGTCACTCAGTCATGTCCAACCCTTTTGAGACCTCATGGACTTTAGCCCACATAAGCTCTTCTGTCCATGGGATCCTCCAGGCAAGAATACTGGAGTGAGTAGCCCATGTCCTTCTCCAGGGGATCTTCCCGACCCAGGGATTGAACCTTCATCTCCCGCATTGCAGGCAGATTCTTTACCACTTGAACTAAAACCTTTCTTCCTTTCCGGATAGTATTCATTTCTAGCTCTATTTTCCATGAACCTGTCTGCTGCTGCTGCTAAGTCGCTTCAGTCGTGTCCAACTCTGCGACCCCATAGACGGCAGCCCACCAGGCTCCCCCGTCCCTGGGATTCTCCAGGCAAGAATACTGGAGTGGGTTGCCATTGCCTGTCTAAAGCTTTCTTAAAGGTATTTCTGGTTTCAGCGTCATACTCCCAAGGAAGGGCCTGAAGCCACAGGGACAGAGGAAGATGAGCGGAAAGGGTTTTATTTTTGTCCCATCTCACATTCATGGCCTCTTTCCTTCTGAGAAAGTCGGAGGCCTAGCAACTTAGGAAAGAGAGGCAGAGGTGAAGGACTTTGTTTTGGGAGGAACCTCATGACAAGCTGTTAAATTTCCCCAGAAATGAGCTATTCTTCCTCCCCCCGATAGTGGTTGGCAGCTGACAGAGAGAGGAAGGGTAATCAAGTCTGACTCTGCTCTCGGATACCTGTCCAGTTCTTTCACTGAGGCCATCAGTGGAGTTGGAGTCAGAGTAGCTGGTTAGCTGGGCTTCCCAGGTGGCTCAGCCATGAAGAATCTTCCTTTAATGCAAGAGACATGGTTTGGATCCCAGAGTCAGGAAGATCTCCTAGAGAAGGAAATGGCAACCCACTCCAGTATTCTTGCCTGGGAAATTCCATGGATAGCAGAGCCTGGTGGGCTATAGTCCATGGGGTTGCAAAGTCTCACACGTCTTAGCCAGTCAATAAGAACAACAAAGTTTGTCAGGGGATGTCTCAGCCAGGGCCCCCACCTGCATCAAAACCTTCGCTAACCACTGGCTGACGGGCATGGGGCCACACTACCCAACCAGCTCCTAAAGATCGTGAGAATAGCCAGTGGAAAGCAGCCTGTTATCTCAAGCACAAAATAATGGGGGAGTCAGAAACAGAACCCCAGGCTCCAGATTTCCTGGCAACAGAGCAAGCTCAGCTTTGTTCTGGGATACATTTTCTTTGCTTTGGCCAGCTGTTCAGAACTGAGAAATTTTTCAAATGTCTCTTGAAAATAAAAAGTTGAGAAAGGTCTTCTTTTTAATGATCTTGGCCCCCTCCAGTTAATTTCCCAGCAACGTGGACTTTCATTTTACCTGAGGTTCAATACAAAAGGACTTGGCTGAGGTGGAGAAGAAGATAGGAGAAAGAAGATAATGCAGGGCTTGGGGCTGAATTCTTTCCCTTCAGAATCCAAAGATACCAGTGGCTGGGGGATTTGCATAATTAGAGGAGCCTAGGGGTGCAGAGAAACTGGGGTGACTGGGGCTGAGAAAAGCTGAGGGGTTGGGGAAGAGTAGGATGGGGAGTGCTCCAGTGAAGAGAAATGGCTTCCTTTCTTCTTAAGGAAATGACCAACTTTGCTCTGCCTTCTCTGTGACCACATAGAGGCAGGAAGGCACCCAATCTGCATTTAAATGGGATGATTTACAGAAGCGCTGAAGAGTGTGCAGACTTCTTACCCTCCCCTCCAGGAGAAGGCCTAGGAGGCACTGAAATTGACTGCTGCTTTTTGAAAAAGCAAAGGGCAGTTCCCACCCATTCCCAGTGGCCCGGACAGGCCCCAGGCTTGTGTGATTTGGTTTTGTTTCCCAGCTGGAGAAACTCCTTTCCTCAAAGGAAGGATGGGACGTTGTCTGAAATTCTACCACTGAATCGAACTGAACCTCCTCCCCTGTTGCTTTGATCTGCTTTTAAACTGTAGATGTCCCAGAAGAGGTAAAGCTCTAAGTGGTTATCAGTCGTTTATATCCAAGTATGATTGGGGGCTTTAAGAAGAGGTTTCTATTCCATTCCTTTAACAAATATCTGAAAAGCGACTGTTGCCAGGCTGGCGCAGTGCTGGTTCCAGGCAACCAGACGGGGCCTGGCCCAAGACAAATCCCCTGTCAGTGGGTGGGTTTGGCCGGGTAGGGCGAGGGGAGAGGCTGCCATGTGGCCAGAGAATCTGAGCTCCATGAAGGGGAAGGTTGTTGTTGTTCAGTCGCTCAGTCATGTGCTGTGTGACTCTTTGCGACCGACCCCTTGGACTGCAGCACGTCAGGCTTCCCTGTCCATCACCAACTCTCAGAGCTTGCTCAAACTCATGTGCATTGAGTCGGTGATGCCATCCAACCATCTCATCCTTTTTCGTGCCCTTCTCCTCCTGCCTTCAATCTTTCCCAGCATCAGGGTCTTTTCAAATGAGTCAGTTCTTCGCATCAGGTGGCCAAAGTATTGGAGTTTCAGCTTCAGGAAAGGGAAGGTGGAGCAAGACAAAGGGAACTGGGGAGCCCTGATGATGCACATTTATGACATTTTTATGATTTTCCCTTTTTATCCCAGCTGGTCCTGTCTCTGATAAATGGCTCCCTACTTGACTTCCAGGGATGGGAGGACCTGTCTTTATTCTGCCATCACTGAGAAGAGAGCCAGGGGCTGAGAAGGAACTGTTCCCATAAACCATGATGTCATTTCTAAGTCCCCTCCACCCCCGCCCCCTAGGGTGGCTGTGCTGCTGCTGGAGAGTCCCATCCTCTTATTAAAAGCTCCCCTCTGGTCTGCTTGGTCAGCACGGGAAGGACCGAGGAATGCGCCTTCTCATTAAGATTATTTCTATTTCTGACAGGCCCCCCCGGGTGGGTCACGGGACCAACGCCTCAGTCCATGCTGATGCAAGTGCTCCGCTGCGATCCCTCACAGTAATTACTTTTGGAGCTGACACTCCACACACCTGCATCTCCTGGGGGCCAGGAGGTCCCACAAACCCTGCCAGTCACAGTTGGAGACAGTACGGGGCGGGAGCAGGGTGGGGGGGGTGTGGGTGAAGCTGCAGCAGGTGATTGACTTGGATGTGAGGGGGGCAGTTTAGGTGGGAGACCCTGGTAAGCACCCCATCCTTGGCTTTGCAGGCAAAGTCACTTCAGTTGTGTCTAGCTCTTTGCGATCCCATGGACTACAGCCTGCCAGGCTCCTCTGTCCATGGGATTCTCCAGGCAAGAATACTGGAGTGTGTTGTCATGCCCTCCGCAGGGGATCTTCCCAACCCAGGGATCGAACCCACACCTCTTATGTCTCCTGCACTGGCAGGCAGGTTCTTTCCAATAGTGCCACCTGGGAAGCCCCATTCTTGGCTTTGCTACTGCTGCTGCTGCTAAGTCGCTTCAGTCATGTCCGACTCTGTGCAACCCCATAGACTGCAGCCCACCAGGCTTCGCCGTCCCTGGGACTCTCCAAGCAAGAACACTGGAGTGGGGTGCCATTGCCTTCTCCGATTCTTGGCTTTAAGAAGAGATGAATCAAGGACTTCCCTGCTGGTCCAGTGGTTAAGACTGTGTGCGTCCAACGCAGGAGGCACAAGTTCAATCCCTGTTTGGAGAACTAAGATCCTGCATGCCTAGTGGCCCAAAGAGACAAGAAGAGGAAGAGACAACCAGGGCTGGGGAGGCGCGAGTGGGAGAGGAC
Source organism: Bos taurus (assembly GCF_002263795.3). NCBI lineage: Eukaryota > Metazoa > Chordata > Mammalia > Artiodactyla > Bovidae > Bos > Bos taurus. The sequence goes on along the minus strand of NC_037356.1, from coordinate 30,470,078 downwards.
ATCTCTAACTGCCTATAACATCTCTAATACCAAAGGGTTACTTTCTCAAAGGGACAGGCTTCTCCTGTCACTGCATTTGCCCCAGAGAAAAGATCTTCACTCCATTCCTTTCTTCTGAGAAATGACTTCTGGATTTGCTACAGGGAACTTTGAAACTTCTACAGGTTTTCCAGGGTCATGCATGGGAAAAGGCTCAGAGAATGGTGGAGTGTTTGACATGTGCCAGCATGCACCTCCTGACCCTCAACTGCAAGGGGCACTGCAAGAATTTAGGATTTACCAAAAAAAAAAAAAAGAATTTAGGATTTACCAGCTAGATTAGTATGCTTTCTGGGGTGGGGGTTGACAGTCACATGGATCAACAGCCAGGCTAAAGCACCTCTCCCAGCCGGAGAGCATTGATTGGACCTGCCTCCAGGCAGGAAAGGTCCTTGTTGCTATGATTTTTGTTTTACAGCTGAAGTAAGTAACAAGAACTTCCCTTGTTACTGTCCCTACCTACCAATGCAGGAGATGCAGTTTCAATCCCTGGATCAGGAAGATTCCCTGGAGAAGAAGATGGCAACCCACTCCAGTATTCTTGCCTGGGAAATCCCATGGACAGAGGAGACTGGCAGGCTATAGTCCATGGGGTCTCAAAGAGTTGGACAACTGAACAACAAGTAAGATCCCAAGCACCTTCAGGATTATCCCAAGGTCCCTCACAGGTGGAAGAGGCCACCAGAGGCCTGGTCATCCCCAGGGTACAGGGGTTCTGCTGAGCCGAGATCCTGTCTCTTTAGAGCTAGGATGATCAAGAGGATTCAGGATCAACGCTACACCTGCCGGGAAGCCGTGCTCTGATTCTGGGGAGAGGCCGGCTGAGGTCTGTTTGCCAGGGCTCCAGCCTCCTGCTCACCTTGCTGGACACTGGCCATCCAGGCTCTGTGGGGAGCACAGTGCTGGGCAGTGGGGAGAGCCCCACTGGAGACACGTGATGGAGCTTCTGCAGCAGCTTTTCTTGGGGCGAAAAAAGATACTTTACACAGTTACTTCTCCTACAAAACATCTCTGTCTTGAGACAGGTGTTGGAAACTTGTGGTCACCAAGTCAGCTGTGTTTGTCCATCTATATGTTCTCTTGTTCTTTGGTGCTGAGCGCAGATGGGGTGGCTACATGGGACCCCAGTGCGGGGGATGCCGAAAGGGACAGGACCAGACCCTGTTTGCGGGGAGCTTTCTGTCCCACGCAGGCTCTGGCATCCCTCACTCTCTCCATCTTTATGGAGCAGCCCAGCAGGGTTCTTTGTGCTTCACAGATGTTGTGTCCTAACTCAGGGTCAGTCCAGGTGGTAGATGCTGAGTGGCTCAAAGTCACACAGATGACTGGAGCCCTGATTTGAAACTGGTTCTCTGCCAACAGAGCTCCACCCTCAGCCAACACGCTGAATTTAGACACTCAGTCCAGGGTAGGCCAGTGTGTCCAGGGAGTGCTGCGGCAGCTCAGAGAAAGAAGCCGCCTCTTCGACTGCCACTGTCTCTGCCCAGTGGCTTTGAGAACCACTTCCTGATGCTCCACCAAAAATTCTGGCAGCTTTCCTAGGCCAGCTTACAGAAAGGGACGAAAGGATGCTCCGTTCAGATCATCTCCTACAGCCCAGAAAGAGGAAATATTTCCCACTCCCTGGCTTCTGGATACCAGGCTTTCTGCCTTGAGAAGTGAGATAAACAAGAGGCTGGGAGGGGCCTTAGAGGTAATCCAGTGGACTGGTCACCCCATCCCCTGTTTACTGGGAAGGAAAGAGGCTCACGTCAACTTACCAAAGTTCACGTCAGAGACAAGGAAGGATCCCAGCCCTGGTCCCCATGTTCCAACTCTCAGCTACTTCCTGGGTTAGAGATCAGTAGGGAAACACCATCTTTTTAAGGAGAGGGACTGGCTTTAGCATGTAGTATGCAAAAGTGAAAGTGTTATTTGCTCAGTTGTGTCCGACTCTCTGGGACCCCATGCACTACGGACCCCCAGGTTCCTCTGTCCCTGAATTCTCCAGGATCAAACCCGGGTTTCTTGCATTGCAGGCAGAGTCTTTACCATATGAGCCACCAGGTAATAGTATCTATTAGGTCAAATTGGGGATAAACAGAGAAGCACTGATTTGAACATCTTAACTTCTGTTAATCGCACCTCTTTCCCGAACCTGGCATTCTCTGAGCACTGGATTTCAATAACTCCCATTTAAAGGAAATCTCTCTCTGCTGATTAACACTGAGCTTTATCCCTGCTAACAGCATTTATTGAACACGCCTCTCTAATTGATTGTACAATCCTTGCTCTCCTGGTCCAGGGACCAATTCTTTGGGAACACCAAGGCTGGAGTTCTCTCTGCACTCTGATTTCCGCCTTCTGTCTTCTCAGCTCCATCAGTGAAAGTGTAGCCATGGGCCACTCGGGAATGTTGAGACTGACCCCCATCTGGCAATCTGGGGAGTAAGGTGTAAACTTAACTCCTGCTGCCCCAAGTTTTACGAATGAAGATCCAGAGTCATGCTGGATTTTGAGTTTGGGGAAAGATGTATTTCTGAGGGTCATCTCTGAGCAGGAGAGGTTGTGGAACTAGCAGGGGACCTGAAGGGAGGGCTCGGGTGGAGATAACATCTCCAACCTGAAAAGCAGGGGGATGATTTACAGGCCTGGGCGTCTCGGCCTGATTCAGCAGAAGCCCGTTGTTTTATTGCACCAGGTGAAATTCAATCATTCCCAGGGAGCGCCTTTGCCCTGGAAGGGGGAGATATAGGCTCTTGTTAAGTTAGGATTAAGTTGCTGATTTCAGCAAGTGAAAACTAATGACACCGCTGGCCACATGTTCACAGGGGCGCCTGCAGAGGAAACTCAGCCCTCTTCCCCCATCCCCAGTGAGCGGGGCTTGAGCAGGGTGAGCGTTTCGATGAATCTCTGGGCATGGCCGTGCTCTAGGGCAACTCTTGAGTCTGACATTTCAAAGGACACGTTTCTCGCTGGGGCTTATTTGCTTTCTGAGTTGGCACAGAGCGGGGACAAGGGGTGGAGACAGGAGCCCATGGTTCCCAGGCGCTGTTACCCTGAGTTGTCTTGCAAGCTCATGTACAGGCGATAAACCAGTTCACCTCCGCCCTGTGCACTGGTGTCTCCTTCCTGAGTTTTCTTTTTGGAAAGCCTAGAGGCACCTCCACCCTCCTTTCCCGATCCCACTGCAAAGGTGTGCCTGGTCCTTGTGGTCAGTGGGTGTTTCCTCCCAGGGAAGGAGGAGGGTGGCTGCCCCCACTTAGGGGCAGTACACATTCTGCTCTGCAACTATCTCCATCTCAAATGCAAATGCAACTTACGCAGATGCCTCATCAGACAGCACATTAGCTTGGCTTAGTAACAATCAGCTGAGACTAAAAATGAGGCTTAGCATCCGCAATAGTGATAGTATCTATCATCTATTGAATAATTACTATGTACCAAGCGTTATGCTAAGCCCTCTACAAACAATATCTTTCTTTCTTCCTTCCTTTTTTTTTTTTTTTAATCCTCACCACAGTTCTGAGGCAGGTATTATATTTCACATTCAGAAAGGTTCAGTTACGTATCCAGGGTTACACACTAAATAGTCAGAGACAGGAGCCAGGTCGTCAGACCGTCTGCACTTGGCTACAGGTGCTGGGGGCCATAGCAGAAACCGGGGAAGGGGCCACCCAGGTGGGGTGTTTTGCCTCAGAGGGAGCCAGAGAGGAACAAAAGAGAGCATCAGGTGGTGGAACCATGGGGGTCCTTAGAGTGGCACAGGCCTCAACTCCAGTCTCAATTCTGACAAGTCTCTGCTCTGTGTTATCTTAGGCAACTGGCTTGTCTCTAATGGTCAGTTTCTTTATTTGGTAAATAGCAATAACAATGCCCTCTCTGACCCATCCGTTCTCAAGTCTCTGCTTAGGGTTTATTTGAAAGCCTCCCTGACCATTCACCCATGCCTACTTTACCCTTTAGAGCTGCAGTCCCCAACCTTATTGGCACTAGGGACCGGTTTCATGGAAGACAATTTTTTCACAGACAGGGGTGGGGGAGATGCTTTCAGGATGATTCATTACATTTATTGTGCACTTCTATTACTATCACATAGTGATATATAATGAGACAATTATACAGCTCACCATAATGCAGAAACAGTGGGAGCCCTGAGCTTATTTTCCTGCAATTAGATGGTCCCATCTGGGGGTGATGGGACTGAGTGACACCTGAAGTGTGTTGCTTATGTCCAGTCTACTCCGGAATCTCATTTTGATCGCTGTCACTGCAGAAAACCCTGCTTAACAAAGATAGGATATTGGAAATGGAAGCAGGCTTTTAAGTGCTTTTATGGCAATCTCAGGATATTCTGCCTTGACTTTAATCCAGAACACAGAGATCTGAAGTTGTCTCAAACATATGATAACCCTAAACTCCTGTTGTTCAGCCCAGTTCCTAATACATCATGGATCCATATAAGTCTATGGCCTAGAGGTTGAGGACCCCTGCTTTAAAGCAGGGATGTGTCCAGTTACATCTGCAGCACCTCATAAAGCCTGAATGAATGAGTGAGCTAACAACATGGAGTAAAATAAGCCGGAACAAGAAGACATTCAAGAGATTGGCTGTACTTGCCATTTTGGTAATTTTGCCTGGGGTCAGCTTCAGTGTTGAGACTCGGAATCACTGTATATACTCCAGGAGGGAAGATAACAGCGCTCCAGGATAGAGACACTCTTATTATTAACAATCCCAGTGCTGGTCACCCTGGCTTTTGGTCTGAGACAGCAGTGTCCAATGAGGAGCCAACACGGCACTTGGAGACTTGAGCTCCTCCCAGGCAGCCCCTGTCTTCCTCGGCCTTCATTTACCAGCCTTTCAGGGAGTATTGAACGGACTGGAGGAGGTGGCCTTCCTTCTTTGGCACGTGCGTCCACCAGGGCACTCACCTCACTCTCTGAGCCAATGCAGAGTCCGCAGGGGGAACGTCGAGGTAGCGTGGCTCTTCTGAGAAGGAACCACCACAGCCCTGCCAGGGTGTCCAGTGCAGCCAGTGAGAAAGTGGAGGCAGAGGAGCTTGTGGGAAGGAGCCGGGGCGTGGAGCCATCCGGCTAAAGCCCAGACATTTAGTCCCAGCTACAGCATCTCCTTTTCATACTGTTCACGGGGTTCTCAAGACAAGAATACTGAAGTGGTTTGCCATTCCCTTCTCCAGTGGACCACATTCTGTCAGACCTCTCCACCATGACCACCAGTCTTGGGTGGCCCCACGGGCATGGCTTAGTTTCACTGAGTTAGATAAGGCTGTGGTCCTAGTGTGATTAGACTGACAAGTTTTCTGTGATTATGGTTTCAGTGTGTCTGCCCTCTGATGCCCTCTTGCAACACCCACCATTTTACTTGGGTTTCTCTTACCTTGGACGTGGGGTATCTCTTCACGGCTGCTCCAGCAAAGCACAGCCACTGCTCCTTACCTTGGACGAGGGGTATCTCCTCACTGCCGCCCCTCCTGACCTTGGACATGGAATAGCTCCTCTACACCTTCCTGCGCCCATGCAGCCACCGCTTCTTGGACATTGGGTAGCTCCTCCAGGCCGCCGCCCCTGACCTCGGACATGGGGTAGCTCCTCTCGACTGCTCCTGTGCTGTCACAGCCTGGCACTCTTGGCCACCAACCCTGACCTCATACGCGGGCTAGCTCCTCTCGGCTGCCGCCCCTGACCTCAGACATGGGGTAGCTCCTCTTGGCCATTCCTGCACCATCGCAGCCACCCGCACTATACTCATTAGTCTTACCCACCCCTATAAGTCTTACCCTCCCCTATAAAAAGTGACAACCCGGTAGCCCCCGAACCCTGAGGCTGCTCTTGCTTTCTAGGAATCAGCAAACTAAAATGGACTGGAATGGGTGAATTTAACTCAGATGACCATTATATCTACTACTGCAGGCAGGAATCCCTTAGAAGAAATGGAGTAGCCATCATGGTCAACAAAAGAGTCTGAAATGCAGTACTTGGATGCAACCTCGAAAACGACAGAATGATCTCTGTTCATTTCCAAGACAAACCATTCAATATCACAGTAATCCAAGTCTATGCCCCAACCAGTAATGCTGAAGAAGCTGAAGTTGAACAGTTCTATGAAGACCTACAAGACCTTTTAGAACTAACACCCTAAAAAGATGTCCTTTTCATTATAGGGGACTGGAATGCAAAAGTAGAAAGTCAAGAAACACCTGGAGTAACAGGCAAATTTGGCCTTGGAATATGGAACGAAGCAGGGCAAAGACTATAGAGTTTCGCCAAGAAAATGCACTGGTCATAGCAAACACCCTCTTCCAACAACACAAGAGAAGGCTCTACACATGGACATCACCAGATGGTCAACACTGAAATCAGATTGATTACATTCTTTGCAGCCAAAGATGGAGAAGCTCTATACAGTCAACAAAAACAAGACCAGGAGCTGACTGTGGCTCAGATCATGAACTCCTTATTGCCAAATTCAGATGGAAATTGAAGAAAGTAGGGAAAACCACTAGACCATTTGGATATGACCTAAATCAAATCCCTTATGATTATACAGTGGAAGTGAGAAATAGATTTAAGGGACTAGATCTGATAAATAGAGTGCCTGATGAACTATGGATGGAGGTTTGTGACATTGTACAGGAGACAGGGATCAAGACCATCCCCATGGAAAAGAAACGCAAAAAAGCAAAATGGCTGTCTGAAGAGCCCTTACAAATGCTGTGAAAAGAAGAGAAGTGAAAAGCAAAGGAAAAAAGGAAAGATATAAGCATCTGAATGCAGAGTTCCAAAGAATAACAAGAAGAGATAAGAAAGCCTTCCTCAGTGATCAATGCAAAGAAATAGAGGAAAACAACAGAATGGGAAAGACTAGAGATCTCTTTAAGAAAATTAGAGATACCAAGTGAACATTTCATGCAAAGATGGGCTCAATAATAGACCTAACAGAAGCAGAAGATATTAAGAAGAAGTGGCAGGAATACACAGAAGAACTGTACAAAAAAGATCTTCACTACCCAGATAATCACGATGGTGTGATCACTCACCTAGAGCCAGACATCCTGGAATGTGAAGTCAAGTGGGCCTTAGAAAGCATCACTACGAACAAAGCTAGTGGAGGTGATGGAATTCCAGTTGAGCTATTTCAAATCCTGAAAGATGATGCTGTGAAAGTGCTGCACTCAATATGCCAGCAAATTTGGAAAACTCAGCAGTGGCCACAGGACTGGAAAAGGTCAGTTTTCATTCCAATCCCAAAGAAAGGCAATGCCAAAGAATGCTCAACCTACCGCACAATTGCACTCATCTCACATGCTAGTAAAATAATGCTCCAAATTCTCCAAGCCAGACTTCAGCAATACGTGAACTGTGAACTTCCAGATGTTCAAGCTGGTTTTAGAAAAGGCAGAGGAACCAGAGATCAAATTGCCAAAATCCTCTGGATCATCAAAAAAGCAAGAGAGTTCCAGAAAAATGCCTATTTCTGCTTTATTGAGTATGCCAAAGCCTTTGACTGTGTGGATGACAATAAACTGTGGAAAATTCTGAAAGAGATGGGAATACCAGACCACCTGATCTGCCTCTTGAGAAACCTATATGCAGGTCAGGAAGCAACAGTTAGAACTGGACATGGAACAACAGACTGGTTCCAAATAGGAAAAGGAGTACGTCAAGGCTGTATATTGTCACCCTGCTTATTTAAGTTCTATGTAGAGTACATCATGAGAAACGCTGGGCTGGAAGAAGCACAAGCTGGAATCAATATTGCCAGGAGAAATATCAATAACCTCAGATATGCAGATGACACCACCCTTATGGCAGAAAGTGAAGAGGAACTAAAAAGCCTCTTGAGGAAAGTGAAAGAGGAGAGTGAAAAAGTTGGCTTAAAGCTCAACATTCAGAAAACGAAGATCATGGCATCCGGTCCCATCACTTCATGGGAAATAGATGGGGGAACAGTGGAAACAGTGTCAGACTTTATTTTTGGGGCTCCAAAATCACTACAGATGGTGACTGCAGCCATGAAATTAAAAGACGCTTACTCCTTGGAAGGAAAGTTATGACCAACCTAGATAGCATATTGAAAAGCAGAGACATTACTTTGCCGACAAAGGTTCGTCTAGTCAAGGCTATGGTTTTTCCTGTGGTCGTGTATGGATGTGAGAGTTGGACTGTGAAGAAAGCTGAGTGCCAAAGAATTGATGCTTTTGAACTGTGGTGTTGGAGAAGACTGTTGAGAGCCCTTTGGCCTGCAAGGAGATCCAACCAGTCCATTCTGAAGGAGATCAGTCCTGGGATTTCTTCAGAAGGACTGATGCTAAAGCTGAAACTCCAATACTTTGGCCACCTCACGTGAAGAGTTGACTCATTGGAAAAGACTCTGATGCTGGGAGGGATTGGGGGCAGGAGGACAAGGGGACGACAGAGGATGAGATGGCTGGATGGCATCACCGACTCAATGGACATGAGTTTGGGTGAACTCCGGGAGTTGGTGATAGACAGGGAGGCCTGGCGTGCTGTGATTCATGGGGTGGCAAAGAGTCGGACACGACTGAGTGACTGAACTGAACTGACAGCATCTCAGGGACGTGGGGGAGGGTGGAGGGTCAGGGCAGAACTGGCTCCATGCCCACTGCAGGCCCTGTGAGGGTCCCTGCTGCTTCCACACAGGCTGAGCAACCACTCCAGAGCCATCCCATCCTCCCCACCTTCCTTTCCCTCGCAAACCATTCCTCCAACCCAGCTCCTTCACCTCCACATCGTATGCTTCCCATCGGGCTCTCTGCCCCACTAAGTACTACGTGACAGCAGTAATAACAGAAGCTACTGTGGACAGAGATCACTGCAGCAGGTCCTGATCTGAGCTCCCATGTTAACCCTCTGAGGAGGTACTATTATCACCCCCCTTTTACAGATGAGGAAACTGAGGCTTAGGTTATACACATAGACCAAGGTCACACACATGGAGAAGCCTCAAATCAAGCCCAAGCAGTCTGGCCTGGGGGTCTGTGATCCCAAGAGACAGAGGAAGAGAAGACAGGGAGGGGAGAAAGGTGTTGTGCAAACAGGAAAACGGGAATGACCTGGGTGGCCAGCACCAGCCCCCTTGGAAGTATTCCCTTCACACTATCTCTGGATTTTGCACATCTGTTCCTCCCCGTCACTACCCAGCGCTACGTTCATTAGGGAGCAGGACCTCAGAGATTAGCCATCCACCTGGACGGCAGCTGGCAGTGCCTTCTGTCTTCCAGGTGATGGTCAGACCTGTTCCCTCACCTGGGGAGTCCAGTGTATGGAGATACCGCTCTTCCAGCTGGGCCAGGGTTCTTGAGAGCAGGATGGAAGTGAGCTTGGAAAATTGAGCCTCCCATACCCACCTTTCTCCCCAAGTACACACTCACATATTCACAAGCATGTGCACACACTCATGGACATTCATACACACACTCACACACACATGCAATGCACTTATACAGTACACACACGCACACACTTACACACACATGACTCATGTGTATACATGTATGAATATATGGTAATACATGTGTGTTCTGGCATGCAACATGGATATATGCATGTGCGCACATATAACTTGTCTGTACATGTGGGTGCACAGTCATACACATATGCATACGCAATCATACACACACATACACGCGCTCATACATACATGTAATGCGCTTATGCAGTACACACATGCACACACGTATACATACACATGTGCACGCTCAGCATGCACATATAACTCATGCATGCACACGTGCACACACATGTGTGCACATAAACTCATACACATCCATGTGCACACCCATGCAGTACACACATGAAAACACGTATAATACAATGCACACGCATACAACTCATGTGTGCACACATAAGCACACAGTCATACACATGCACACACACATGCACATTCACGCACATGCTTATACAGTACACACATGTACACGCTTATATACACACAGGCATACTCATGCACACATACACACACCCACATACCCATGCACACACCTCCACCTTAGGCCCCACCATAGACACCAGCACCCATTCCGGGAAACAGTGGGGTCACCCTATGTCACAGTAACAGCCTCCGTCCCCAGCTCCTTCCTCTCCTGCTTCGGCTTTTGACAACTGGGCTGATGTTTTTCAAACCACTTTTGTTTTTTACTGAACCAAGAAAAAAAAATGTTCCTGTCATTGTTCAGTATGCTGTTCCTCCCCCCCATTAGCTCTGCTAAGATGCACTCAAAGAAAAGAAAATACAATTGCATACAATTAGCCATGGAAATTATTAATAGGAGCAAGAGATTCAATCCATTCTACAAGTAATTCTGTAGTGATTTTAGTAATTGATAGTAATTAAACACTAATTAATTCATTTCCTAACTAATGTATTTACTTTATTTATGGGTATTCACTTTAATTACACTTGTTTGCATTCCTTGGGTTAAGTAATACAAATTTGCTCTGTTTTCTGAAAATATTTATTTGGGCTTCTTTGAGTCACTCTTTGAGAACAGAAGGGAACACAGACTGATTGCTCTGGATTGACGCTGGGCTCTCAGCTGTCTCACCTTGGCAGGCGGAACTGGGAGAAGGTAATGCTTTGTTGCCTACTGGATTGAATCTTACCTCCATTCCCTGAATTTTTGGTTCAGATACCTGACACTTTCTGTGAGTTCTTCTTAGAAAAGATCAGAATCTTGACTATGTTAATATGTTCCCCATCGACATGAAACATCAAGGAATGAGAATTCCCTCTCTGGGCCTCATTGTGGAATGAGTGTGATGACCCTGATGTGACATGGCAGGCCTGTGCATTTCCTCTGGATGTAGTGGTCGTTAGCTATGATACATGCTGGCTGCAGTCGTTGTTGGCCATGTTAGACTCTCAGGTCAGAAGTGCAGGGTGAAGCCCCGTTGTCTAGCTGCTCAGCAGATGCTCACGCGCCTCTATCAACTGTATGTGTCCCTATCAACCTAGTAATCAGACGCTTCCCTTGAAAGGACACTCTCCTCAATATTCCATCTTTGGGCAGTTCCAACGATTAGAAATTCTTCCTCACACTGAACCTAACACTATGTTTTTTAAAAGTATCTTCCTCCCTGACTACTCACCATCCCCAAGTGCTCTACCCACAGAGCCATAGAGAGTGAGTCCACTTTTTTCCATCAGCCCATCTCTTAATAATTAACGTGGTGACTCTAGACACTCCAATCCATTCACCATTCTCCTGTAGAATGCATCTGTATCCCTTCAGCCACCTGCTGGCTGAAGGAAATCTAGTCTCTTTTCATCACTTCCAAGATAGGTGAGTGGCTATGGTCTGACGATCACAGCGAAAAATGGAAACCATCTCTCCCAGTCAAAACTCTACTTCTGTTAATGAGCAAGTGCATTAGCTCATGTTGGCCACAAAACCATAATGAGTCACCGAGTTCTTGGCCCTTCAAGGAGCAACAGGTGGTGTGCTGAGTGTTTCTGAGGACTGTTATGAATAGTGGGTAGCGCACAAGTATGAAAGAGAATCTCAGTCATTAAAAAAAAAGAAAAAAAATGGAAATCCCAGCCTTGGCATCAACTACGCAGAAGGAGAGGTTTGCCTCATCATGTCCACTTGTATGCAAACCATGTTTTACCTCCGACCAGCTGGGAGCCCGTGGGTGAGCAGTCAGCAGGGAAAACAGAATATATAGAATGAGGATGGCAAGCAGGGTCACATTCATGATGGATTCTTCTGGCAGCAAAGTTGCCCTTTAAGGCCCCATCATTCTGGACTGTGAACCTCTCCTCTATTTTAAAAGGAGGGAAGGAGGATGGTTGAAGTTGGAAGGGTCAGGAGTGATGGTGGACCCTGAGCAGAATGTCTGTGAGAAGCATGCGACCCTGATAAAAGGTGAAATCCATATATATTTAATTCCTCTACTCAGGACCCCTCCCCCTAAGACCACGATTGGATGTGTCATTTTTTTTCACTGATGGGTCTGGACAAAGACAGAATGAGAAGCTGAAGCTGCACAGGTGGCTCATTGCCCCTCACTGACCTGTGGGAGGGAGCTGTGTGTGTGTGTTCGGCTGTATCTGACTGTTTTTGACCCCATGGGCTGTAGCCTGCCAGGCTCCTCTGTCCATGGGATTTCCCAGGAAAGAATACTAGAGTGGGTTGCCATGCCCTCATTCAGGGGATCTTCCCCATCCTGGGATCGGACCTGCATCTCCTGTGTCTCTTGCATTGGCAGTCAGGTTCTTTACCACTGAGCCACCTGGGCAGGGAGCCAAGGCCTAGGGAAAGGCCTCAGCTGTCAGGTAAGAAAAGTGTTGCATCAGCCCTCACCCCGAGCACAGAGGGTCTGTGGAAGCTGCTGCCAAGGCCTGACTCCTGGTGATCCACCTATCCAAGGAAGCCAGGGGGCGATGGAAAACAGCCACACAAATTGTTACAGGACCCTACTGGGGGTTTGAACTGCTAGAAGAACTGTGTTGGAGAAGGGGTTGGGGGATGGTCCTGGAAGAAAGCCCCATTTCCGCCTAGAGGAACACGGGTACTGCATTGCACAGCTAACACCAGGGTGTACACAGGAGACTGCAGGAATGACCATGCTCTCTCCCCTGAATGAAGGAGCCTCTTCTCCATTGGGAAGAGAACCCTCAACTTCCAACTCCCGTGTTACTCTTTCTTCCTTAGAAACTCATGCTTCACTCTTTTTTCGAAACTGCAAAAAGAAGGATTTCCAATTGTGTAGAAGTGAATGTATCAGTTATACGGACATAGGTGGATTTGTATGGGAGGCGGTGTGTATGTGTGCACATGTGCACACATGTCTACCATCTAGAGATACACAGAGGTGTGTGGTTTTGTTTCATCAACCTGCAGGGCAGGATTTGCATCTACTAATCAGTTCAGTCCAGAAAAGTTGCTCCCAATAGAAGAATTCCATTGCCAGTCAGTCAGCTGTGAAATACTATACCTGTTCCCTACCTTCTAGAGAAAGGCCTGTTTTCATCTCTTGCACACAGGCACGCTCACACTCTCACACACACACACACACACATGCACACACCCCACATGACCCTGGCATGCCACAAGGGAAATCAGGTAAGAATTCATGAAGAAGTCCCTGAAAGGAAAAAAAAAAAAATCCAGGTTCTTTGAATTTAGTTTTCCTATGGACTGGAATGAGATTTCAGGACCAGAATCTTTAACATGCTGTTTTCTAATTAAGGACGGATGGCAGAAAAGAAAGAAGGGAACCTGGCAGACACAGAGGAGGGCACGCTCTATAAAAAGCTGTTAAATGAAGAATAATAACTATGGGGATAAAATGCATACAACCAATATTTAGGCCAAACTGTCGCACCCTCTCTCCTCCTCTTGTCATCTTTGGAAGGGTGACATTTAGGCATTGACTGGAACTACCTCTCCTAAGCTGTTGATCACTGGGATTTGCCTCTATAATGTTATAATGTTTAGTATAATGCTAACTAAACTTTAAGAAAATGAGAGAATGAATGAGAAAAGAAATCAGATTGGACACAAGGGAAGAAAAATATGGGACATTACTAAGAATGTAAGTCTATTATTCTATTTGTTGCTAATAGTGATCCTTTGGTTTCTTGTTCCAAAAGCAGACCCTCCTTATCTTCAATGAGAATTGTGTATTTGACTAAATTTAGATAAGGGGATTCCTAACCCCCAAAAATTAATGGGACATAGCCACCCTTTTTTGAGGAGAAGAATTCAGACTGGCACTTGAACAACACCCCCAGCATTCAGCAGATAGTCTAGAGCAAGCACAGTGTTCTGACCAGCTTTCTATTTAAAGTGAGTTTCATAATCAAGAGTCTAATTACTGAAAGACTCTCATTGACATGAGATGGAAACTGGAGCAAAGCAAGTGACCTGACAATTCCACACCTAATAAAAGCCTAGGAGCCTAGAAGGAAGCAATATTAGCTAAGGATGCCAGACAGAATCTAATCAAGGTTCAGAACCAAGTTAAGGGTTTGAGAGAGCAACATAACAACCAAGAAAATATTCAGTCGGATGTATATCTGTTCTGGTACGTGCTGACTCCACTTCCTGCGTGTTCTCGCCTCATTAATAATTTCACTTAATTGCTAGTCCCTGCTTATGTAATCATTTCCCCTCCAAACTCTCGGAGGTGCATCCCTAAGCACACACATACTTGTATACCAGTGAGCATACCACTTCACCTACAAAGACAACTGTGTACCCATCCTCAAGCATTGCTCTTCTCCTATATTTCATTTTGACCATTCCTCTCCCCTTGATTACCAAGACACTACCTCTCAAGTTGACCTTCAGCTGTGTGAAATTGAATGTGCCAGTGATCTCAATGAGTCTGTATTTTAACCGCAACACTGTATGTACTTATGCTAGCTAGGAATACACCTTGTTCTTCTTCTCTTCTTTCTGCCTGAAAAACAGAGATTTACCTCCACCAGCCCTTTAATCCTTTCTCTTCACGTTCTCTCATAGCAGTTGCTTTCATTCATAACCTTCAATTATCCCCTCTGTGCATATGACTATCGAATTTAAATTCCATCCTGAAATCAGTCCCCAGGACCACTTCTAAATGTCCAATGGCTTGTGACCTTCTCCATCTGAATGTTCGCTCCAGAACTTTAAACTCAGTACATCCCTATCTAAGCTCACCATTTCTCCTATATTTCATCAAGAAAGAAATGACATTGCTGTATTTAAAATGGATAACCACCAAGGACCTATTGTATAACACACGGAACTCTGCTCAGTGTTATGTGGCAGCCTGGATTGCAGGGGAGTTTGGGAGAGAATGGATAGATGTATATATACATGACTGAGTCGCTTTACTGTCCACCTGAAACTATCACAACATTATACAATGTTTTCTGAAAAAACAAATGAGCTTCTCCATCATCTCAAGCCCCAAAACCTCATCACCCCGCTTCCTCTTCATCTGCAGCTGATTCATTTTGCAGCTGTCAATGTCAGCTCCATTTTATTTCCTTTATCTGCCTCTGCCACACCCCCTCACCACCACTTGCCTTCAGGGTTGCTGTAATCGCCTCTGGTCTCTCACATCTCTAATTCAACTTAAAAAGCCTTGCCAGAGTGATCTTCTAAAGCACTGCTCTGATCATCTTACTTCCCTGTCTAAAAACTTCCACGTCTCCTGATTCGCTCAGTCCACACACAAAAACAACTTCCTAATCTGCAATCACAGTCCCCTTCCAATCAAACATAAACTGACCACATCACCTACTGATCCCTTCACCCACCTTGAGCTTTCCAGCCGGACCAAACCAGCTGCTGCTCTCTACACACGGCCACTTTCATCTCTGTGCCTTTCTTCTTGCGCTCACTTAGCTTGAGACACAGTCTCTCTGTGTTGTTGTTTAATCGCTAAGTCATGTCCAACTCTTACGCAACCCCATGGACCGTGGCCTCCCAGGCTCCCCTGTCCATGGGATCTGAAGTGGGTTGCCATTTCCCTCTCCAGGGGATCTTCCCAACCCAGGAATGGAACCTGCATCTCCTGCATTGGTAGGCAGATTCTTTACTGCTGAGCCACCTGGGAATCCCATTGCCCCTTTCCACAGACACAGCTCTCTGACTCAAATGCCATCTCGTCCTAGAAGTCAGCCCTGGTCTCCTGTTGAAAGCAAAGTTATATTCAGCTGATCCCATTTATCTGTTTTTTTCCATGACCCCATCACTTTGAACTTTATGTTAAAGTTGCATAATAGCACCTCATTTCTTTTACAAAGCAGAAAGTCCTTGAAATCGAAGCCAATATCTTCATATACACAACAGTTGTTTATCACACAAGCACTTACCTTGAGCCTTCTGCAGGGTCAGTGCTTAACATTCACTGGATTACTGATCATATATGAATGAATACAGGTGTCTGAATGCTCACACCTGCTCCCTAAACATGCAGACATTCATGGTGACAAAAATGTGAATCAATCACTCATCAATCAATCTCTTAACCATAAGTTTACAGTGTTCCCATGGTGAGAGTCGTGTGTAAATAATTGCCTGCCCACATGCACTCATGCTTATGAAGACAGAAAAACGAACTCTTTGAATAAATAAATGAGCAATGACTCTTTCTCCCAACACTGCGAGTCACCCTAGCATGGGCACTTACATAAAAGAAAGTGAAAAGACTGATGTTGCTCTGAGAATACCAGACCAGATGAAACAGCTGCGGGGACTGGAAGAAATCCACAAGCATTGGATAGATATGAGAGCAAGGACTCAGGCCAGCCCAAGCTGCCGCTGACAAGGGGAAGAAACCCAGCCTAAGAAGGCGCTTTAGAGGGAAGAAAACCAAACTGCAGGCAATCCCAAAATGGCTCGATGTGAAAATATACAGCAAACAACACTGATGTAGCTGGCATGGAGCTGTGTGTGGGTGGGTGGGTGGATGTGGGTGTTTGGGAGTGGGTGTGTGGGAGTATGTGTGTGGATGCGGTGGGGAGGAATGTGGACATGAATGAATGAATGAATTCATGGCACCCTGATAAATTCCCCCTGGGAGAAAATCCAAGCGTCTGCTTCTAAGAGATAAACAGAAAGCTCTGCTCCTCAGAGGCATGGCCAGTGGCTGAACACCATGCTAATCTTCTCTGCACCAGGTCTCAGGCACCGCAGCAAATGTGTGTTCAAAAAAAAAAAATAGAGGCAAATAAGGGAATCTCACTAAAGGCAATAATGTGAATTCAAATACTCTTTGCAGTTTGGATGAAAGGAACCCAAATTGATGTTGTTTCAAAGAAGGTATAGGAGCGAGAGCAGAGAAATAGATTAATTTGGCTGGAGAGATGGGGAGGACTCCCTGGCTAAAGGGGTGGGGACCGGCCAGCTGCCAGTGAGCGAGCGATGCCTTCCGGTTGCCATGCACTCTGTCCTCCGCTGAGCACTTTTCATTTATTGTGTCGTTTGATCTTCTAAGCACGAGAAGAAAGGCAGCACAGGTGCTATTACTCCCCCCCAGGGAAGGAGCTAAGTAAAGCCCAAGAGAGCCACTCACTGGTCTGCCTCTCCTTTAGGTTTAATCCAGGGCTTCAGGCTGACACTTCTAGGGCACCAGGAGGATGTACTGAAACCCAGATGCAAGTGGAAGGTGACACCTGTGAGTCTGCATTTTTCACACTCACAGGCGGGGCTGCTGCTGCTGCCCACTGAGGATCACACCTGAGTAGCACAGTGACTTTGGACGCCTTCTGTGGGTGTTGAATTTGAAAAGCTTGAATCAATAAAACCAGACCCCTGGCTCTGCATTTGAAGGATGTTATTCCATTTACATTTACTGAAATTCCAGAACAGGTGTCACCAGGAGTTCCTGGGGAGCACTAGGTGGTCTTTGGTGCCACTAGGCTTGACCAATGGTAGGGATGGCTTCTCGCATCTATGTGGTGACCCTGAACACATCACAGATACTCTTGCTGTTCAGTAACTCAGTCGTGTCCAACTCTTTGCGACCCCATGGACTGCAGTACCCCAGGCTTCCCTGTCTTTCACTATCTCTCGGAGTTTGCTCAAACTCATATCCATTGAGTCAGTGATGCCATCTGACCATCTCATCCTCTGTCACCCCCTTCTCCTGCCTTCAATCTTTCCCAGCATCAGGGTCTTTTCCAATGAGATGACTCTTCCCATTGGGTGATCAAACTATTGGAGCTTCAACTTCAGCATCAGTCCTTCTAATGGATATTCAGGGTTGATTTCCTTTAAGATTGACTGGTTTGATCTCCTTGCAGTCCAAGGGACTCTCAAGAGTCTTCTTCAGCACCACAGTAGATCTGTTTTCCAAGTGATCAGAATCAGAGGTCATCCTCTCTGGAACGTTATCATCCTGCTGCTAGAGCTGGAGAAGACTCCTTGTTTTGACTGGTTTGGCTCTCAAAGACCCCCAAAGTCTAGGAACATGGAGACTCCAAAGGAAGCTGGTGACACAGACTAACTTGACTTCTTGCGTTTCTTCAAGAATCTAATGCAATTCAAAACAGGACTCTGATGCCCCATTGCTGACCCTGTACTCTGGTTCAGAGTTTAGAGAAAAGGTCAGCTCCTCACAGACTGAGCACCACGCCTACATCCCACCATTTAAAACACGTTCCTTTGGGACTGTGAGTCCTTTTAGTTTCCAAATGTGGTACATGCACACCATAGAATGTTACGCAGACTTAAAAAGCAGAGAAATTCTGACACATCTACAGCATGGATGAACCTTGAGGACTCCATGCTAAATGAAATAAGTCAAACACAAAAAGACACGTGATGTATGATTCCACCTAGATGAGGTACCTAGAGTTGTCAGATTCATAGAGAGAGAAAGCAGAAGGGTGGTTGCCAGGGGCTGGGAGGATGGAGGAATCAGGTTTTTGTTTAATGGGTACAGGATTTCAAGATGAAAAGAGTTCTGTGGATGGATGATGGTGATGATAGTATAGCACTCTGAATATGCTTAATGCCCCTGAATTCAACACTTAAAACTGGTTAAGATGGTAAATTTTATATTATGTGTATTTTATCACAATATAAAACAGAGGGAAAATGTTGTTCTAAAACTATAATCATTCCTGGGAGAACTGTTTAACACTTTAAAATTCTAATCATTTAGCAACATCAGGGGAATTTATGGATTAGATTTCTTGTGACAACCAGCTGATAAAAAAGATAGCACTAGGATAAGGTAAGGGGGGCGCAGGAGGGGTGAGGGAAGACCCCCAAAGGCAATGGTGTATGTGCATCAGTCTCTCATTTGTGTCAACTCTTTGCCATCCCATGGAATGTAGCCTGCCAGGCTCCTCTGTCCATGGCATTTCAGGCAAGAATACTGGAGTGGGTTGCCATGTCCTTCTCCAAGGATGTTCCCGAACCAAAGACTGAACCTAGGCCTCCTGCATTGCAGGCAGATTCTTTACTGTCCGAGCCACCCGGGAAGCCCAGATCACCAAAGGCTGCCGTTGCCGACTTCCACGCTTTGCTGAAAGCCAGGGCTGTTTGTGTGTTTCCACCTGTAGCCCCTGGGCTCTGCTCTGCGTATCTGGACTGAACTCAGAACTCTCAGGGCCTCCGAAGCCTCTGGGCTAGATACGGTCCTCTTCTCTCTGACCCCGTCCCTGCCCCCAAGCTCAAGCTGAGCTGTGATTGGTTTGTGGAGTAGAATCCCGGAGGTTCTGTTACACTGTCTCACTAGACATGACTTAGGGTGACTGCCGCAGCTGGGCACTGAGCAACCCTCTTTTCCCATCTTCAATGGGCTCACAGAGACCATCACAAAGAAAGATTCCAATATCCTGCTACCCCAGGGCCTTCCACTACATGGCCTCACTGCCAGCCCCGAACGCCCTTCAGAGACAGCAAACCTCCAGGAAGAATTAAATCCTCACCAAATACCCTTTAATTTTATCCATTCGGCTTAATGAAGGTTCCGGTCTTAATGACTTCGGAGGCTTTTCGTCTGATGGGTCCGCTGGTAACTAAACCCTGTGCTGTGTGTCCCAGCCCCCCCGCAGCCTGCAATCTCAAGCATCGCCTCTAATCTTATTTTCTATTTCTGGGCTCTATTGCATTAACACCTTTTTATTTCTCCTGGCATGTTTGACAGTGAGTTCAGGCTAGTGAGAACCATCTCTCTGCGCAGGCAAATGGGGATTGCACTGCCTGTTTTAGAATAATGACTTATGGTTAAAATTACCCCCAGGATGTCATAATTACATGGGCACTGCTGTCTTCTTTGACAAGGTGGACAGGCAGACTCAGGTAGCCTGTAGGCAGTTCCTTGGGGTAGATGAGAAAGAAAGAGAAACAGATGTGAACCCAGACACCTGCCCCCGCCCCTGCCCCACAGAAAGCATGAGGACAGGGAACAGAGGCTTGAGATGGGGAAGAAAGATGTTCACTCCCCATCACCCCCACCACGTGCCTTCTCCTTATCCAGGATGGACAGGAAAGTTTGTAGAATTCTCCCCAAATGCCCCACAACCATGAACATCACACCCTACGGAGTCACCACAGTATCTGAAATTCACAAATGAAACTTCCCTTGGACATAACTCCTTAAAGAGAAGAAGGAAAATGTTCTTGCCTGGGGGTGGGGGGGTCTCATTAATAATACAAGCTAGGTTAATTCATAGGTGCTTTATCTACTGCAATTATTTTTTTACCTTTGCTTTTAGTAGTGAAATAAACATGATCGATCTCATGTGAAGTGTCTAGTAAAAAGTAGTGGTATATGGTGCTGTGGATTAGCTTTTGCCCAACCAGCCCTCTGCCGCTGCCCATCTCCACCCCAGCCACTGCTTCCAAGAAGGAATGGGGTAGGGACCCCTGCTTGACAGCCACTGCTCTGCTCTGTTAACTTCTAGCAGGAGCCGAGGGGGTAATAGCAGAGACCAGAAGGGACAAGTTTTAAAAGCTTGCTTCCTGCCAAGGTAGGAGCTCAAAGGGGAAGGGCAGGATGGTGAGGTTATAGGGCCCTGGGGGGGATTCCCTGTAGGGCCAGGAGCAGAAATGGGATAAAGGCTAAGGTAAGTGCACCCTAAAAGCAGGGCAAGTTACACTAAGGGGTCAATACAACTGACAGTATGTGAACCGGGACTTTAGAGCCAGCCCTGGGTCTGATCCCAGCCCCACCAGGAGGACGTGTGTGTCTTTGGGAAGACTCCTTTGATACTGACCCGGGGTGTTTGACCTTCCCCAACCAATAGAAGTTGACTAGAGGCCAGACAAGAAATTCAGCCAAGGCTTTATCCGTGTTCCTGCACCAGCTGCAGGGAAGAGAGAAAACAAGTAACAGGTTCCCTAGATCACCCGAGGAGTGTGGGATGAGGGTTGGGGTATGTCCAGGGATCAGGCTGGAGGGTACGCCTTCTGCCCACCTCTCTAGTGGTGGCGTATGCAAGGGACACAGAGTACCTTGCTTTTGCTCCTCGCTCTTTAGGAAGTGGCAGTAGGGGTTTGTTGGTCTCTTTATATCTTTGGGTCCAGAATTTGCCCCAGCTGCACATGCGCAGTTATTTTCAGTCCCATACAGTTTCTTTGTATTTTGTTGCTGGAAGAGAGGTGTGTCCAGATGCAAGCACTGCAGCAAAGGGTTCCAGGCCCAGCTTGTCTCACCTTAACTTCTCTGGGATTCTGTTTTCTCCTTTCTAAAATGAGAACAATAACAGATCCTAATTTCCGAGGACTCTTGTGAGACCTGCTCCCCCAGACCCCAAATTGCTATCTTGCTCCTTTGTTGGGAAGTTCCCCAAAGGCTGCATTCAGCCCCAGGGAAGGGTCAGGACAAGATTCCAAGGGTGGCTTGGAGGCTGAATTGAGTCTGGAGGGGATGGCACAGTGAGGGGTGAACCGGGAGAGCCGGACGGGGTCCCAGCCTGCATTTGTTTGTCAGCAGGGAGAAAGGGAGCCCTGAGAGGCTTATGGAAGTGAGGCGCCCTACGCCGAGAAAGCTGATTTTTTTTTTTAATCCAACTTCTAATCTTTGTAATTACTGCCGCGGGCCGAGGCACCAGGGAGGAGGAACCTTGTACACCATCTTCTCCTTTTGTTTTCCTCTCCATCAGAGAGACCTTGAGACCTCCCCAAGGTCTTGAAACAAAATTACATTTTTTTCCTAGAGCAGGCCAGGCTCAGCCTGCAAGAGTGAGCCTGAATCCCAGCCTCCCAGGTCGCCCACTGAGGTCCCGCAGAAGCAAAGAGGCAACAGGCCATTTTTCAAATGACACTAATTAATATGGGGATTATTGGAAAAGCAAATCTACTTCGGCTGCTTGATTAAAACCCTCTGTGCTCCCCAGTGACACCGTCTGTCCAGTGGGCTTTTTGGCAGGTGCTCGTGCGGGGGCAGCGGAAAAAGGCTCGAGCTTGGTCCTTGTCCCCAGCCCGGTCTGGTGCTCAGGCTAGTCTGTCACTTGAGAGCCTGACTCAGGTTTCACCTGATCTCATGACACGGAAGGTGTGATTAGCACAGAGAACGAGAACAAAGCGGGAATATGATCTCATGCAAGGACCCAGAAGACGTGAGTTTAAGGCCGGCTTCATCTTTCACTGGTCAGGCTGTGTGTGTATGGTGGGGGAGCGTGGTGCTAAGTTACTTCAGTAGTGTCTGACTGTGCAACCATATGGACCATAGCCCACCAGACTCCTCTGTCGATGGGATTCTCCAGGCATGAACACTGGAGTGGGTTGCCACGGCCTTCTCCTGGGGATCTTCCTGAGCCAGGGATCGAACCCACGTTTCTTATGTCTCCTGCATTGGCAGGCAGGTTCTTTTCCACTAGCAGCACCTGAGAAGCCCCACTGGTCAGGCTTACCTGACCCTAACTTCTTTGACAGTTGCAATAATAATACTGATATAAGCTTGTGCATCCTATTGTAATGGAAACTAAAGAACCTTCCAAATCCCAAAGCCTTGCTCAGCTGTGGTCCTTGGGATGGTACTCAGAGACAGACAGGAGTGGAAACTTCAGCAACATCGTGGCATGCAGTGCAAGCCTTGCTACAGTGATGGGGGACAGTCCCGGTCTAAGGGGATCGGAATCACACTGAACATCTCTAACTGAGGAATGTGGTGTCAGAGAGTGCCAGGTCCAGCCCCCTCCACCTCACTTGCTGACCCTGAGGATGCTGTTCCCATGGAGACCTTCCTAAGCCCCACCCACTCATGATGCTGCCCTGGAGACCCCAGTCCCCAGGGAGCTCCTGGGAGACCCCCTCCCCTTTTACCACGTACTCTCCACCAGCATGCTGTCTGTTTCTTTCTGATGTATAGATTCATGTATGCATAGGAACGTCTTTGAGACGCTCTGCAGTGCATGTCTTTGCGTCTGACTGGCCTGGTGGCAGAGTGCCCATGGTCTGGTGCAGCTAATGGGCTCAATAACAGGTTTTGACCAGTAGAACCAGGTTCTCCCCCATTCTCTCAGTGCCTGGCTTTGTGGGGAGCCCCTGACTTCTTCATTTCCTGAGACCTGTTTCCCTAAGGCTCTCCCTGCCTTCAGGACCCTTGCTGAGGCCCCGGCCCCATCCTCTGCCAGGATGCCTATGCTCCATCACACTCCCAAGGCCAGGCTGGGAGAGCTTTTCTCTTGCAGTGACACCTTCCCCCAGCCATCCACATCCATCAGAGAAAGACCAGGGGCAAAGTTTTGCAGGGTAGACGTTTGAGGAGGCGGTCCTAAAAGATACATCCTCAAGTCAGCAGAGCTGGATTGTCATTCTCTTTATCTCTCTAGGCCTTTGCTTCCTCATCTGTGAAATAAAGGGCCTGGACCAGGCGACCCTGCAACGCCTCCCAACTCGAAGAGTCTGCAGTCCACCAAGGAAGACAGGAGGGCAGTCAGGAATTATAGGAGAGAGAATTAAGTGCAGAGTCTGTCCCCAGACTCTGGGGCTTTAGTTCTACAGGTCTGCCCAGTCTAGTCCGTTTCATCAAGGACAGCGCAGGCAACCATGAAAGTGTGACGATAGCTGAGAAGCTGGGTCTGAACCCACTTCGTGTTGGTGAGCTCACTGAAGGACAACCAGACCCTCCCGCCATGTTTTACACATTGCTTTCCATGGTCTCCCTTTATTATTTGTTAGTCATATCTGTACCAAACTGTTAAAATTGGAAAAATCTGGTTATAAGAGAAAGTCTACTTTCCCCCCATCATTTTTGCAGTATCTTTTTGCTGTTTATATACAGGAAAGAAAAAGTAGGAGATTATGCAGGAAGATTTATCTATGCCCTGTTTTCTTGCTTTCTCGAGGCTCTGAAATACATTCCATGTTATTCTAAAAAAAAAAAAATAATAATAAAGAGAGTTAAGCCCTTTGATAGGAGAGTTGGCAGCTTGTGTTCAAATCCTGACTTTGGCTCTTATAAACTGTCTGGTTTGAACCAGGTGATAACCATCTGGATGCTTACTCTGTTCATGCCCAAGATGGCATGTCTACTATCAAATGTGACTGCAGTGGGGATTGAGCTATGCCCTCCACACCTGGCATATTATAGGTATCAACAAGTGGTAGTTCAGGGTTATAGCATAGACAGTTCAGGGGATCGTGATGCTAAGTAGGGGTCTGAATTGCATGGGGAAGTCACACCCAGGACCACTTGGAGTTTTGCCCTGCATCTGAGTTCCAGTCTGGCTTTGTGAAATTATTCAATTCTTTCTGTTTTAAATGGAAGAAATCTCCAAAATGACTCTCCTGGATCCAACGTCATGAGCAGTGACACATTGCAGTCTGATGTTGGTTAAGTGGCTCTGAGTCTGATGTCCCAGGGCTTCTTTATGTTCTTTTTGCCCCCAGTACAAATTTTCACCCCATTTTTCTACAGGAGAATCTTACCCCCTGGCCTTCCCAGCCACGCTGCCTCCAAGGCACCAGCTCCAGGCTGCAACTCCCGATTGCAGGAGAATACACACAGTCTGATTTCTTGGCCTCTTAAAGCTGTGTCGTGCCACTCGCCTGAGATGGCAATTTCTTTTCTGTTGTTCTGCTGAATATATTTTTAAAGAAGAGTCCCTCGGCTGCTGCTGTCTCGCTTTTCTTTGTGGTTAGACGCAATGACTAGACGCCTGCATGTACTACAAGTCAATTTTCTCTTAATGATGATTTTACCTGCTCTGAAGCTTATCAGAAGGAGGGTTCATGCACCCAGGGTCTCAGCTTGGAGCTTTCAGTGGGTCTCGGCAGCTGTTCTATAGGCAGATGCACCTGTTTTGAATTTCATCAATGTAATGCTAATATGCAAAGCGATTTGTGACGCAGGAGACCAGAACCAACAGTGAAAGAAACAGTGAGTGGGACTATAAATCACTTTCCATCAGCCGTTGAGCTTTCGTGGGGATTCAGCTGGGGTTCTGCCGGCAGTGGGACCCCGCACCATCCCTTAACTGACTTCTGTTCTCTAAGAGAGGGTCCGGAGGGACGCTGTTAAATCCGGCAAGAAGGAATTAGAGGGGGTTCAGGTGGAGGAGAGACCTTGGGCGAAAGGAGGGAGCAGGGGAGGGAGGGCATTTATTAGGCAAAATGTACCAAGAAACGCGTTTAGATCTGCTTCTAGCACTCTGGCTGGCAACTTTCTAGAGATTTGAATGGAGCATTCTGGAAGGGTTGCTCTACTTCTTACCAAGAACAAGGGCTCCATTAGGGCCCATTAGAAACTCCAGTCTATAATCTCCACTTCAGACAACCCTGCACTTCAAAGAATTGCTCTTATGACTTTGAATTAACCTCTGTCCATTAGCAAAACAGGATGGGCAAAAGCTCAGAGTCCAGCAAGTACTATGATGGCTGAGTGAATTGCAAAGCCAAGTTTCTTGCCTTCTGTAGCCTCAGGGATGTCTCCTGAGATGCCATCAGCTCATGGCTGCACACCTGTGTAACGGAGCCAAGCCATCTACTAAGGTGCTAGCCTGGAGCGTCTCTCTAACGAGAGCTACATGGTCTTCACTGCTCCTTGCTTTATTTCTCAGAGGAGTGTGGATGGACACAGCATAAAACAATGCACAGCTGTGGGACAGAAGATGTCACCCCTGTTCTCTGTCTGACTTGCTTCACTCAGTATGATCATCTCGAAGCCCTTCCATGCTGCTGCAAATGGCGTTATTTCATTCTTTTTTTTTTTAATTTTATTTTTTAACTTTACACTATTGTATTGGTTTTTCCATATATAGAAAAGAATCCGCCACAGGTATACATGTATTCCCCATCCTGAACCCTCCTCCCTCCTCCCTCCCCATACCATCCCTCTGGGTCGTCCCAGCGCACCAGCCCCAAGCATCCAGTATGGGTGAATTATATTCCTTTGCTTTGTTGTGGCTGTTTAGACACTTAAGTCGTGTCCAATTCTTTGCGACCCCATGGACTGCACCATGCCAGGCTCCCCTGTCCTTCACTGTCTCCCGGAGTGGGCTCAAACTCATGGCCATCGAGTCAGTGATGCTATCCAATCATCTCATCCTCTGTCTTCCCCTTCTCCTCCCGCCTTCAATCTTTGCCAGCATCCGGATCTTTTCCAATGAGTCAGTTCTTTGCACTGAGTGTCCAAAGTATTGGAGCTTCAGCTTCAGCATCAGTCCTTCCAATGAATATTCAGGGTTGCTTTCCTTTAGGATTAACTGGTTTGATCTTCTTGCTGTCCAGGGGACTCTCAGGAGTCTTCTCCAGCACCACAATTCTAAAGCATCAATTCTTCAGTGCTCAGCCTTCTTTATGGTCCAATTCTCACATCCATACATGACTACTGGAAAAAACATTTATTTGGCTATATATATATATATATATATATATATATATTTGACCATATATTCCATTGTGTATATATGTATATATATGTGTGTATACATACCACATATCACACATATATGTGTGTGTGTGTGTGTGTATACCACATCTTCTTTATCCATTCCTCTATCTCTCATATGTGGAATCTAACTTTTTAAAAATGATACAAATGAATTTATTTACAAAACAGGAATAGACTTATAGATATCAAAACTAATGGTTAATATAGATACAGACGTAATATAATATATACAGATATAATATAATACAGATATCAAACTAATGGTTATCAAAGGGGAAACGCTGGGGAATGGGGGGAAAATAGGAGCCTGGGATGAACACATACTACTGTATATAAGATAACCAAAAAAAAACAAAAAAACAAAAAAACTTCATTTGATGTACAGCTTTCTGTTTCAAAAAACTAATATGACTGTGCCTTCACTTCTAATGGGCAAAACAGTTCTCAGAGCTTCCTGAGACATTCTTCCCAGGTTATATCCTCAAATTTGGCTCAAACAAAATTTTCCATTTCTTTCAAAAAAAAGATAATCAACAAAAATCTACTGTAGAGCACAGAGAGCTCTACTCAACATTCTGTGATAACCTTTATAAGAAAAGAATCTAAAAACAGAATGAATGCATTTATTATTTTGTATGTAACTGAATCACTTTGCTATATACCTGAAACTAACACATTATAAATAACTATACTCCAATACGATTTAAAAATAAATAAATTTTTAAAAAGGACAGTCACCACCCTTTTACTGTCACTGGAGCTGCCTGCTTCTCATGATTTGCAGAAGGAAACAACAACCCATTCCAGTGTTCTTGCCTGGAAAATACCATGGACAGAAAAGCCTGGCAGGCTACGGTTGTTGGAGTTGCAAAGATTCAGACACAACTGAGCGACTGAGCACAAACGCTCCTCACAACTGAAAACAGGTTTGGGACCCGGCTGGAATTCTTTAGGTCAAGCCATAGTGTTTACTCTGAGTTTGGTAGTGCTGGTAACTCAGAATTTTCTGGAAAGTTGCAGAGAAGGTTTGGGTTTGGGGTGACAGGGGACACCAATCTGGGGGGGCAGGTGTGGTAAGAGAACCCACTTTCTATCTGAAATGCTTCTGTTCAAGGGTTTAAGCAAAGGTTAAGGCAGGCTGTCAGGTCTTCAGGGTAAACAAGCATCTGGTGCGGCAGGACAGCAACCGACACCATCCTCAAAGAGTTCAAGCAGCCGTAAGCATGGGTGCACGTGTATGCATGACTGAGCACCTCCGCTGTCCGCCTGACACTGACACAGCACTGTTGATGGGCTCTAATATAACATAAAAAGATTTTTTTAAAAAGCTAAATAAAAGCAAAAGGTGGTGGATCCCAAATGTAAGATGTCAGTGAGTTGAATGCTGTAGGATTTCAAGGGAAGAACTTATAGTAGTAGGCAAAGAGGAAGTGGAATTCAATCTGGAACTCAGGAGCCAGAGCCGAAGTGGGGAGGGCCTTCTGGACAGAAAGAGTGATGCAGATAAAATGCGGTGATAGGAATGAACACAACAGGAAAGGCAAGGGGAGACCGAGGTGCAGGGAGCGTCAGGGGCAGCTTAGCAAGAGCATAGCTGAGTCCTCACAGAACACAAAAGGAAGACACCCCAAACTTCGGGTCTTTTTTAAAAATTAATTTATTTGTTTTAACTGGAGGCTAATTACTTTACAATATTGTAGTGGTTTTTGCCATACACTGACATGAATCAGCCACGGGTGTACATGTGTTCCCCATCCTGAAGCCCCCTCCCACCTCTCTCCCCATCCCATCCCTCAGGGTCATCCCAGTGCACCAGCCCTGAGCACTCTGTCTCATGCACCAAACCTTGACTGGAGATCTGTTTCACATATGATAATATACATGTTTCAATGCTATTCTCTCAAATCATCCCACCCTTGCCTTCTCCCACAGAGGGTCTTACTCTTGTGACTGGAGATGCAGGGGATGAAGTATTGGCGGGGGGACCCACTGAGAGTCTTACCACTCAAGCCTGCAGGGTCTCCTCACAGCTGCAAATAATCCATTTCCATCAACACTAGAGGGGGTTAGCTGCCAGCGTGTGAGCCCACAGGTGTCTGGGAAAGCATGTCCCCCACATACTCTGTGAGTCTACAGGTGTCTGGGGAAGGTGTCCCTCACATAGCTCACTCCAAGCTGATGCATGCAAGATTGGGACACCTAAGACTTCACCACGGACCTGAGATCAAGGATGAGAATCACCCACAGAGTCAGCGTCTGACTGTCTCCTGGTTTCACTCCTGACATCATCGCTTTCTAAGCCACAATAGAACTCTAATCCCTCTGGATTTCCTGGGGAGAAAGCACCGGTATTTACTTATTGGGTTGATTAAAAATGCACCCATTATCTGCATGCCTCCAGGCAACAGTAGAAAAATATATTTTTTAAAAGGATGAGAGTTCAATTAGCAGAGATGCAGATGTATCTCCCACAAATAGGCCAGTGGACTGTTCCCTGTCGGATGGATGAGGGCTCAGATAGGAGAGCTCCTCACTTAGGGCTTCCCTGGTGGCTCAGAGGGTAAAGCGCCTGCCTGCATTACAGGAAACCCGGGTTCGATTCCTGGGTCTGGAGTATCCCCTGGAGAAGGAAATAGCAACTCACTCCAGTACCCTTGCCTGGAAAATCCCATGGACGGAGAAGCCTGGTAGGCTACAATCCATGGGGTCACAAAGAGTCAGACATGACTGAGCGACTTCACTTTCTTTCACTAGTGAATCATTGCATCTGGGCTCCCTAAGCCAGCAGTGGGGAGAGCCGTAGAGATGTGAAGGTCCACCGCGTGTTTCCCAGCTCCTTGCTCTTTTCCATTCCAACCTGAGGCTCCTAGAGCAGTTCTCAGACTGGGCTTCGTGTCTGTGATGAGGTCAGGAAGGGAGGGCAGGTTTCAGGTAACTCAGGTGGAAATGTACAGGAAGGAGATTTGGAGACTGCAGTTAATCTGCTGCTTTTGTGTTATTTTGGCTTCGTGCTCAGTCATAACCTGGTTGGTGGTTAGGTTGTGTGTGACTAAACTGCAGAAATCTTTTTGAAACTCAAATTTGTATATCTGGAAAACATGAGAGTTTAACAGAATGAGCAAACAAGGGAGTCGGCTACTATTTAGTAAAACGTCATCATATCAGCTCCTCCCTCGCCCTTCCTTTCTCCATTACAAAATAAGGATTTGGGAATAATAAATTATCTCTAAGTTCCCATTTATCTCTAAATTTCTGTGCTATACATGTGAAATAAAACAGCAAATGCAACCCAAAGTCAACATTCATCTTGAGTTGCAAGATGGAAAACACACACCTCTGCTTCCCTCCTTGGGTTTGGGTAATCAAAAGCTGTCCATACATTTCTGCTCTCCTCTAACATAAGGTCAGGGTAGTGAGGTCAGCCACTGGGAGAAAATGTTTGTGCCAATTAATGATGGTTCAAGCCTCCCTGAGCTCCCTGGGTCTTCTGGGGAGAAGGAAGCAGGTGCAGGACCCAGAGCTTACATTTTCTCCCAAACCCCTGCCCAGAGGGCAGGCCTTCTCTGCCCCGCCCCCTCCAGGTCCCGTGAAGAGCTGATCCTGGAGGAGGAGACACTTTGGAGAACTGACACCCTCCCATCAGCTACAGTGCAAGAGACTGATTGGCTGCTGGCCCAGCAATTGCTACTAAGAGACCACTCTCCGCTGAGGATCGCAGCTGTGTTTGCATTGACTGTCTAGGGTGACTTACCCTCCCCAGAGGCTCCTGCACGCACGCAGCCCCATGGCTCAGGACACAGAAGGCTTTGCTTTCAAGGAAAGGAGGGTGTTTACTATCGATGTGATCATGCCACTGGGAGCCTGAGACTCATCTGGCTTCTGCTGCAGCTGTGTAAATGGCTGTCATAAACTTTTCTCTGCCTGGCCCAGATCACCTAGAGCTTTTATAAAACCCCCTCTACTTACCAAGTGGTTACAGTCGGGGAGCAACCATAGAGATGTCACCTCCACCACAGGCTGCCCTTTATTCACCCCAAGAGAAAGCCCCAGATCGCAGGCACCTATGCTCAGGCAATGCTCTGATGCTTCATCTACCATCACCTTGTTGACTTTTACAGCACCCACCTCATAACTTTGTTGTGAAGATGAAATGAATTAATACTTTCACAGCCCTGAAAAGTGCCCAGTACAGTGTAAGTTCACTACAAGGGTTCATTGTTTTTATCCATTCAATCCAGTGAATACTTAGGAAGCACCTACCTGTACCAGGTACTGAGCCTGGACTAGAGATATAACAGTGGGTGATGAAGACCTAATTCCTCTCTGCCCTCCAGATGCTTAGACTGTATGGGCAGAATTCACAGGCATTCTTGGGCACCTTCTGCAGAGCATAAAAATCTTCCCTATGAAGTGGGAAGAGCAGCCTCTGAAATTCCCACTTTCCAAGGCAGGATGTTTGAAAGGTTGCCCAAGCTGATCTCTGCCTGAGAAGCAGAGCAGGGGACTCACTCTCTGCATCCCCTTGGGCTCTGCAAGGTGCCAGTTGTCAAAGCTGATCCCTAAGACTGAAAGTCTGTCCCATTTGGTTTCAATCCCACATTCACCTATTGAAAAAGTACCTTTCATCCGGGACTTCAGATCCATTCTCTAGGAGAGCTATTCCAGTTAAAATTAATCTCCAGTTCAATCCTTTCAGTAAAATTTTCCTTCGTCTATAAGAAAGAAGAACAAAAACACTGAGGAAATGATCCCACCTCCACCTTCAATCAACTCATTTTGGTATCCCAAAAACCTTATTAAGTGATGACCTGATATTAAATAGACAGTCTCTCCAGCACAGCCAAAGCATCTCAGCCCGGTTTCCTTCTCTTCAGGTGTAGAGAACAGCCACTCAACAACCTCAGTGAATAACCCTGGGAGGGACATCCAACTCCTGATATGCCAAGCAGATATGTAGGGAAACAAATTAATTTTATTAATGCATCATTTAAAAATATTGAGTACATGGTATATGCTAGACCATAGAGGTAAAAAAGAATAATAAGAAACATCTCTTCATTCAGGCAGCTGACAATCCTCTAGGGGCACAAACGCGGAAAACATACAATGCAGATGGATAAGCTGATAACAGAAATATGCATTCAGTGGCTCCTGACTGCTGAGTAATTTGTTTAAAATGGTGTTTCATTGCTGACAGTCTTTCTATTCTCAGAAACTATTCTCAACCATTCTCTGGAAATTCCTAGGATATACTAGGTTAATTAATTCCTTTTCCTGCCATGCCCATCCCTCCTACTTCTTGTCCATATGGTCAACTCCTATGCATCCTTTGAAATCCTTTTCAGGCTACCCCAGTTATTTTAAGCATTCCCTTTTCTACATTACTTCTCTAATTTTTTCATCTTTCTCTTTTTGCACATATTATTCTATAGTCTGATAAATTACCTGTGTGTCCAAATTCTTTGCTAGACGACATGTTTCTTTAGGGATTAACACAGTACCTAGCCCATACTCGATGTTCTTAAATGTTTATTGAATCAAACTGTATAAGAAATAATGCTATTACTACTATGACCACTATATAACTTCTATTTTTGAGAAGTTTTATGAGCCAGGCATTTTGACAAATATTTTACATACATTTTCTCAGTTTTTCTTCAAAACAACTATGAAAGCAGGTAGTATTGCAGATGGTTTCTCCAGCAAGTGATACTTCACAAAAAGAACATATTGTATGAATTACTACTTTTCCTCCATTCTTTTTTTCCTCTCTCACACACACATGTACACACACTCTAATAATCCATTTTACTATTTTACTATTGCTTGGAATTCATAATCTGACTCAGATGTGTCATTTCTGTATTCCCATACTACCCCACAGATGAACATACCCATCTAGTATAACTATTAGTTTGGTTGCTTGCTTTCTTCATTAGTCTAAAAGTTCCTTGAAGGCAGACATGCCTCATTCATTTTTTTTTTTCTGAAATAAACATCATGGTGCCTAGAACACAATAAGTGTTCAATGAGTTCTTACAGTAAAAGGTAGAGGGGAAAGGAGGAAGGAAGGAGGGAAGGAAGGAGGGGAGGGAGAAGGGAAAGGAGGGGAGGGAGAAGGGAAAGTGAGGGAGGGAGAAGGGAAAGTGAGGGAGGGAGAGTATCTGCCATGAGCCAGGGGAGTTATTTATTCAATAGATAGAAAATATTATTCCTCATAAAACCCAAATACTCTTCAGCCAAGCAATAGGAAATCAAGATCAGTTAGTATACTGAAGTCTGGAATAACTGAGTTAACCAATCACTTGAAATCTATCTCTTGATATAGCAAACCCATTTTATAAAGAGAAGACTAAGGAATCTTGGTGAAATAAATGACCTTGGCATCTTCAGTTAAATTTCGGTAACGTGACCTTTCACTTCCAGCCCGCTGCTGTGACTTATTAGACCCAACTCTTCCTGAGAACAACCCCTTGGATTTTTGTATGCTCTATTTCCCCAACAAAACTGAGCAGTACCAATGGAATTTGAGTATCCATGTACTTAATAACACCTTTACTACCTACTCTGTGCCAGGGCACTGGGTTCACAGAGGCCTGTGCTCTGAAAGCTCCTGTTTTTAGAACGGGTGGTCACACCACCGTCTTCATGAATCCTACTTCTCAAACCACCCACAGTCAGCACAGCAAAGGTGGTAACATTGGTGTACTCAACTCGCCAATAAAGCTTTCAAATCGACTGTAAAAGCAAGGAGAGGGAAATAATAAACACCTGAGTTTGAATTCGCCTCTGATTTTAACCTAAGAATTGGAGTGACTTTGGGGGAAAATGTTATGCATAGAAAATGTAAAATGTGCCCACTTCGTTTTTTTCCTGTATCGTATTTAACTATTCAGTTCAGTTCAGTTCAGTTACTCAGTCGTGTCCGACTCTTTGAGACCCCATGGACTGCAGCACACCAGGCCTCCCTGTCCATCACCAATTCCCGGAGTTTACTCAAACTGACGTCCATTGAGTCAGAGATGCCATCCAACCACCTCATCCTCTGTTGTCCCCTCTCCTCTTGCCTTCTATCTTTCCCAGCAGCAGGATCTTTTCAAATGAGTCAGTTCTTCGCATCAGGTGGCCAAAGTATCGCAGTTTCAGCTTCAGCACCAGTTCTTCCAATGAATATTCAGGAATGATTTCCTTTAGGATGGACAGGCTGCATCTCTTGCTATTACCTGTGATAAATGCCTTTCCAGAGAGACTCTGTAGGCTCATTAGAAGCTACCTTTTGACTTGAGTCACACAACCTCTACTCCCTTCCTCCCATATTCTGTTATCTGACCTGCAGTCAGCCTCTGGCACATCCCGGGTTGTTTTTGTTTAGTTGTCCAGTTATCTCTGACTCTTTTGAGACCCCATGAACCGCAGCCTAGCAGGCTCCTCTGTCCATGAGATTTCTCAGGCAAGAATACTAGAGTGGGTTGCCATTTCCTCCAGGGGATCTTCCTGACCCAGGGATTGAACCCAGGTCTCCTGTGTCTCCTGCACTGGCAGGTGATTCTTTACCACTGAGCCACCCGGGAAGCCTCAGATCCTAGGACTCTGTGACAAAACTCATCTTTCTCCCAAATCACAGAGGGAGGAGTTGTCTGTGCTCAGAGCTCCCCACAGAGGAGGCTGCTCAGAGTGGTCCACAGACCTCCTGAATCTCTTTCCCCATCTTCTCCCCTGATGGAGACATGGCCCTCCTCCCACTTCCCAGCTTCCAGGGGAGACAATTGCTCAAGGTCGGTCTCACTGCCAAAGAGCCACCCATTGACTCTCAGTGGTAATAGTTCTACAGGCTAAGCCAGAGTCCCACAAGCACAGAAGGAGAAAATTAAGCTCTTTTGGGGGTAGAGTAAGCACTTTTCCCCATGCAGAGATCACCACTTCCCTCCCTCTTCACCTTCCAACTTCCCAGACACCTGTGGCTTCAAAGCCCCAGGCAAGTGTTAGGTTGTCACATCAAACCTTGATGCCCCAAGCGCTCCCCACCCACCAGGGCTGCTCAGGCAGCGGGAAGTCGATTATAACCTGTAATTTCTCATCTCGGTTAGCAGGTGACAGGCTCCCATAACATGGCATCCATATGGCATCACCCCTTCTGTCGAGCACAATTTTAGGGCAAGATTCATACCGCTTCTCTCTGTGCTCAAAATAGACGCCCAAAATTGGGATAGAATTTACATAAGTTGGCTGAAGAGACTGTGTTCAATTAAAAAGCTTTTGTTGCCAAGGAATTTTTTTAGTTGATACATATGCTCCTTTATTGCAGTCCCATAGGGGAAAGATGTTAGTTATCTCTCCTCTCTCTGTCTCGCTCTCTTTTCTTCTTCCCTTTCTCCATCCATCCTGTAATTAATAAGGCGAGGGAGGGGCAAGTATCTGTCTTTAAGGCTGAACGAACAGGAAAAAAAAAAAAACTCACCCATATGGAAATAACAGGGATCCTGGCCCAGGAGAAACAGAAGCTAGTGGTGCCCTCTTGCCTAGCCTGGGGCAGGGCAAGCTGCAGAGCTCTTCTCTGCTTGGATTCTGGGCTCTGTCCCAGGGTGAACGGGCTGCCCTACTTTGCAATCACCGCAAATTCGAGGGGATGTGTTTTCAATTGCACTGACATCGAGGCATGAAAAACATGTTTTTTTCAGTCATGAAATAATACTGTTCTTGGGCCCAAACTGGGCAACAGAAAGTATAATGGAGGGGAAATTTCATCGGCAATTTGAAAGTCAATGATGAACTCCGTGAATGCCTTTCCTTCCAGCCTGTACTGCAATTGTGTATATTCACACAAATTTGGGATCGTAATATACACATACTTTTGTAACTTGGCATTTTTGTTTAATACTATAATATAATTTCCTGAGCCTCTTTCTATAGCATATGTTTTAGGAACATCGCTTTTAATGGCTATACTGTAATGTACTGATCCTTTTCTCTGTTTTGGATATTTATGGTATTTCCAATTGTGTTGCTCTCCTTATATAAATATTGCTGCAATTAACAGTCTTGACTTGGTATACACCTCTGATTACTTCTGCATGGCTTGAGGTTTAAGGTTTATGTTTAATAGTGAAAAAAGTTGCACGAGCTTTTCACATGCTTCGGGACTGGTTCATCGTGTGATTAATGCACGCATTTTTCTTTACAAAGCCTGTTTAGCATCAGAAATGAAATAAGCATTTAAGGAAATAATTTGTGGGACTTCCCCAGCAATCCAGTGGTTAAGACTTCTTCTTCTAATGCA
This sequence comes from Bos taurus, assembly GCF_002263795.3. Classification (NCBI taxonomy): domain Eukaryota; kingdom Metazoa; phylum Chordata; class Mammalia; order Artiodactyla; family Bovidae; genus Bos; species Bos taurus. The sequence goes on along the minus strand of NC_037356.1, from coordinate 30,434,450 downwards.
CGGAGTGTGAATTCGATACCTGATCAGGAAGCTAAGATAGCACATGCCTCGAGGCCAAAAAATCAAAAAACAGAAGACAGAATCAATGTTGGAACAAATTCAATAAAGACTTTAAAAATGGTCCAGGTGAAAAAAAAATCTTAAAAAAAATAATTTATTTGTTGAATGTTTTCCTATGGAAAGCTAAATAACCCTGGATTGAACATCTGTGGTTTGGCCCGTTTTTCTACAAAGCAAATACACAGTCATCCCCACTCTGGGGCTCCAGTATAACTAAAGACCACTCACAATTAGATTCAGGAGTGGCCAATCAGAATCACAATGAGAGGCAGGCCTTGGATTTACACTCAGACTCTTTCCTCTGAGATTACCAAGTGGGTGGAGCATAAGCCCAGAGATTCTAAGACTCCTCTGCTCCAGCATAGGAAGAGTCCACCAGAGAATCAGGCTATCGTAGAAAGAAGCAGAGAGAAGAGAGGGAGATGAGTAGATTCCTGACAGTATTTATCAGCTCTGACCTATCTGTGCCTAAAGCTAACAAAACCACCCCCACAAATTTTTCAGTTACATGAGCCATGCAATCCCTCTGTGACTTAAAATGATTTAATTTTTTGTTGGGTACAACCTAAAATGTCCAGCTAACACAGACCACCTTCAAGAGTCAAACTCAGAGTCTTGAACTTATATTGAAGTCCTCTGCAAAGAGAACTAATAAACTATTAGATTATCTATCACCTGCTATGAATATCTACAGGAATATTTCAGTGAGACCAGCTCCAGGCTTCTGAAAGTCTGTTTTTGTTTGTTGCTGTTTAGTTGTTAAGACACATCTGACTCTTTGCAACCCCATGGACTGTAGCCCACCTGGCTCCTCTGTCCATGGGATTTCCCAGGCAAGAATATTAGAGTGGGTTGTCATTTCCTACTCCAGGGGATCTTCTCGACTCAGGGATTGAATCTATGTCTCTTGCATTGCAGGTAGCTTCTTTACCACTGAACCACTAGGGAAGCCTAGAAGTTTAGAGCGCAGAAAACAAGCCAGAGGGCAGGACATAAAACCACGGGAGAGGAACCACCGGGTGTTTCAGAGGATGGGCAGGTCCTGCCTTGCCAAAATGAAAAAAATTGAAATAATTTTGTTTTGGAGGGGTTGAACTTGAACCTTGAAACATTGGTAGACTCTTCATAAATGGAGCCAGAGAAGGAGGGAATAGTTACCAGAAATATCAATAACCTCAGATATGCAGATGACACCACCCTTATGGCAGAAAGTGAAGAGGAACTAAAAAGCCTCCTGATGAAAGTGAAAGTGGAGAGTGAAAAAGTTGGCTTAAAGCTCAACATTCAGAAAACGAAGATCATGGCATCTGGTCCCATCACTTCATGGGAAATAGATGGGGAAACACTGGAAACAGTCAGACTTTATTTTTCTGGGCTCCAAAATCACTGCAGATGGTGACTGCAGCCATGAAATTAAAAGACGCTTACTCCTTGGAAGGAAAGTTATGACCAACCTAGATAGCATATTCAAAAGCAGAGACATTAATTACTTTGCCAACAAAGGTCCATCTAGTCAAGGCTATGGTTTTTTCCAGTAGTCATGTATGGATGTGAGAGTTGGACTGTGAAGAAGGCTGAGAACCGAAGAATTGATGCTTTTGAACTGTGGTGTTGGAGAAGACTCTTGAGAGTTCCTTGGGCTGCAATGAGATCCAACCAGTCCATTCTAAAGGAGATCAGCCCTGGGTGTTCCTTGGAAGGAATGATGCTAAAGCTGAAACTCCAGTACTTTGGCCACCTCATGCGAAGAGTTGACTCATTGGAAAAGACTCTGATGCTGGGAGGGATTGGGGGCAGGAGGAGAAGGGGACGACAGAGGATGAGATGGCTGGATGGCATCACCGACTCGATGGATGTGAGTTTGGGTGAACTCCGGGAGTTGGTAATGGACAGGGAGGCCTGGCGTGCTGCAGTTCATGGGGTCACAAAGAGTTGGACACAACTGAGCGACTGAACTGAACTGAACTGAAAAACAGTGTGAAGAAGAGAGAAAAGGGAGGAAAGCAGGATTGGCTGACTAATGATGAGCGTGGAGACTTTAGATCAGATCAGTCGCTCAGTTGTGTCTGACTCTTTGTGACCCCATGAATCGCAGCATGCCAGACCTCCCTGTCCATCACCAACTCCCGGAATTCACTGAGACTCACGTCCATCGAGTCAGTGATGCCATCCAGCCATCTCATCCTCTGTCGTCCCCTTCTCCTCCTGCCCCCAATCCCTCCCAGCATCAGAGTCTTTTCCAGTGAGTCAACTCTTCGCATGAGGTGGCCAAAGTACTGAAGTTTCAGCTTTAGCATCATTCCTTCCAAAGAAATCCCAGGGCTGATCTCCTTTAGAATGGACTGGTTGGATCTCATTGCAGCCCAAGGGACTCTCAAGAGTCTTCTCCAACACCACAGTTCAAAAGCATCAATTCTTCGGCGCTCAGCCTTCTTCACAGTCCAACTCTCACATCCATACATGACCACTGGAAAAACCATAGCCTTGACTAGACGAACCTTTGTTGGCAAAGTAATATCTCTGCTTTTGAATATGCTATCTAGGTTGGTCATAACTTTCCTTCCAAGGAGTAAGCGTCTTTTAATTTCATGGCTGCAGTCACCATCTGTAGTAATTTTGGAGCCCAAAAAAATAAAGTCTGACACTGTTTCCACTGTTTCCCCATCTATTTCCCATGAAGTGATGGGACCAGATGCCATGATCTTCGTTTTCTGAATGTTGAGCTTTAAGTCAACTTTTTCACTCTCCACCTTCACTTTCATCAAGAGGTTTTTTAGTTCCTCTTCACTTTCTGCCATAAGGGTGGTATCATCTGCATGTCTGAGGTGCCACCCAAATGTCAATACACCATTAACTGAAAAGGACTAGCCATTACCTGTAGTGCTATAATGATGGAACTATAATTGTCCTGCCTGAATTACAGGTTGCAATGACATATTCCAATTGTTTGCTCACCTGGTGAACTGAAGGCTCCTTGAGGCTGGGCACAGACCTCGCTCTGCACACCATGTTCTTGCCACATCACCCTGTATTCTGTGTATACCCTGGAAGACTCATTGACCACAAAAATAGCTTAAAGCTAATTTCAATGTTTGATTGGATATAATCTAAGAGGCACTGAGAGAGGACATCCTCACCTGGGTCAGTACCTTCTCTCAAAAACAGGTGAGGCAAGAGAGTGCACCCCTTGTTTTAGATCACTAAATGTGGGCTTCCCTGGTGGTCCAGTGGTTAAGAATCCATGTGCCCATGCAGGGGACACAGGTTCCAGCCCTTGTCCGGGAAGATTCCACATGCTTCGAGGCAACAAAGCCCATGCACCAGAGCTACTGAAGCCTGTGTGCCCTAGAGCCTGCGGTCTGCAACGAGCAAAGCCACAGCGATGAGAGGCTTGCACACTGCAACTACAGAGTAGCCCCTACTCGCTGCACCTAGAGAAAGCCCACCCACAGCATCGACGACCCAGTGTAGCCAAAAACCAAATTTTAAACACTCACTAGATGCTCTGCAGCTCTGATAACCAGCCCGTTCGTCTTCCTAAAGGACATTCTTGACCCAACATGTAAGGCCTACCAAGGCACCTTGCTCATAAATAAGAACTCAATACCTATTCGGCGAACTGAAACAATCAATAAGCCCTGGACTTTCCTTTGTTTCTCCTTCTGGTCCTTCAAGCTAGACACACCCTTCTGTCTACTGCCCACGACCTTGATACTTACTCCCAATCAGCTAATCCAAATATCCCAGCAAAGCTGACTCCTGGGATCTCTTAGCAGAATCCTCTGGCCCAAGATTTGTTTCTCAAACTATCTTAACTCTGAGAATCAACAGGGTTGCTAGTTGAATAGACAGATCATTGGGTCTCTTCTCTGAGAATCCTGATTTATAGGCTTGGGTTGGGATACAGAAATCAGGATGGTGAGCAAGCACCTGAAATCATGCTCGGGGCAAGTGTGAGAAACTCGTGCGAATCAACAGCACTCTCCTAGTTACAACCAGAATATAACAGATAATGTTAATTAACCATAACCATACACAGCTAATAAGCATATAGAAAAGCATTCCTGCAAAGTGAAGAGACCACTGTCCAGGGAATTTCGTATTCTGGACTCTGATCCTGGTGTAACACTCACCGACTGGGTGGCTTGGCACAAATTATGTAACCTCTTTGAACTTGTGCTTTGCCTTTGTAAAATAAGGAAGGCGTGATTTGCCTCACCCCCTTCAAGACGTCTAATTAGATGATGCATGTAAAAGTGTCTCATACATGGGAGGAATTCAGTTTGATATCTTGACTGGAGGCAAAAGCAGTAAATGATCTGTTTGCTGGAGGAGCTGAGCCTCATCACAGTCACCAGCTGTTGGTAAATATTGGATCCACAAACCAATCCCTGCATGCTTGTCCCATTTAGTGCGAAAACAACGCCGGAAGGTCATCTCAATAAATTACAATCAGCATTTATTGAGCGCTTACTCTACGTCAGGCATAATTGCAGGTGAATTACTCAGAGGGATAAATTTTATTCTCACGTAGCTCCACGTACAGGTGCTTTTTTTTTTTTTTTTCCCCCAATAGTAGGAGCAATTTTAATCAGCCATACTCTGTTTATTTATTTATTTTTGGCTGTGCTGAGTCTTCATTGCTGCACATGGCTTTCCCTAGTTGTAGCGGGAAGGGGCTACTCTCCGTTGGGGTGCACAGGCTTCTCTTTGTGGTGGCTTCTCTTGTTTCGGAGCACAGTATCCAGAGCACAGGCTTTCGTAGTTGCAGTATGTGGGCTCTGGAGTTGTAGCGCACTGGCTTAGTTGCTCTGCAGCATGTGGGATCTTCCCAGATCTGGGATTAAACCGGGGTCTCCTGCCCTGGCAGGTGGACCCTTAACCACTGGGCCACCAAGGAAGTCCTAATAGGTGCTGCTTCGATTGTCATTTTTTAGTTGAGAAAACTGAGACATGCAGTATCTTTAAATAACCTCCTGAAGGTATAGGGCTTCCCAGGCGGTGCTAGTGGTAAAGAATCTGCCTGCCAATGCAAGAGATGCAAGAGAGGCAGGTTCGATCCCTGGGTTGCGAAGAGTCCCTGGAGGAGGAAATGGCAACCCATTCCAGTATTCTCACTTGGAAAATCTCCATGGGCAGAGGAGTCTGGTAGGCTACACTCCATGAAGTCGTAAAGAGTCAGACATGACTGAGCGACTGAGCACACTGAAGGTATAATGGAAGTAGAGCTGGACAACCTGTCAGAGGTCACACAGCTATTGAGAAGCACAGCCGGGCTTTGAATCCAGACAGCTTCGTGGTCCCTGTTTCTAACCCACTAAGCCACATGATTCTTCAAGAAGACGGGTGTTCCCCACAGTGATGGAGAGAAGAACCAGGGTCTCCAGTCACTTACTCCACATTCCCTTTTAAAAATGCAAAAAGGATGAACAGAAGAGATGAACAAGCAGGGCCGTATAGATTTTTAGGGCAGCAAAACTCTTCTGTATAATACTATAATGGTGGATACTTGTCATCATCCATTTGTTCAAACCCAGAGAACACCCAACACCAAGAGTGAACCTAGTGTAAACTCTGACCTCTGGGTGATAATGATGAGTCAGTGGAGGGGCATCGATTGTAACAAAGGTACCATCTGGTGGGGATGCTGACGGTGGAGGAAGCAGTGCTTGTGTCCAGGCAGCGGGTATATGGCAGCTCCCTGCACCTTCCTCTCACTTCTTTTGTGAATCTAAAACTACTCTAAGAAACAGAAGTCCATTCAAATAAAAATGCAAAAGGTAGCAATTTTCTTTTAGATCATAGTATCATCTGGTGCCATCACTTCATGGGAAATAGATGGGAAAACAGTGGAAACAGTGTCAGACTTTATTTTTTTGGGCTCCAAAATCACTGCAGATGGTGACTGCAGCCATGAAATTAAAAGACGCTTACTCCTTGGAAGGAAAGTTATGACCAACCTAGATAGCATATTCAAAAGCAGAGACATTACTTTGCCAAAAAAGGTCTGTCTAGTCAAGGCTATGGTTTTTCCAGTAGTCATGTATGGATGTGAGAGTTGGACTGTGAAGAAAGCTGAGCACCGAAGAACTGATGCTTTTGAACTGTGGTGTTGGAGAAGACTCTTGAGAGTCCTTTGGACTGCAAGGAGATCCAACCAGTTCATTCTAAAGGAGATCAGTCCTGGGTGTTCTTTGGAAGGACTGATGCTAAAGCTGAAACTCCAATACTTTGGCCACCTGATGTGAAGAGTTGACTCATTGGAAAAGACTCTGATGCTGGGAGGGATTGGGGGCAGGAGGAGAAGGGGGCGACAGAGGATGAGATGGCTGGATGGCATCACCGACACAATGGACATGAGTATGAGTGAACTCCGGGAGTCAGTGATGGACAGGGAGGCCTGGCGTGCTGCAATTCAAGGGGTCACAAAGAGTCGGACACGACTGAGCGACTGAACTGAACTGAACTGATAGTCTATTTGCCCTCTGTGGCATTCAGCTTTATCCTACCCATTATTCTGTAACAGTCATTATAGAATATTAGGGCTTGGCCTGTTGACAAACACTGAGTCTAGGGGGATCTCAAACCAGAGGCCCTGAGCCAAATGCACCCCACAACCACCCTGAAGCGCTTTTGTGTTGGGGAATGTCTTTCAGAAAGGCAGACCCTAGGCACCTTGGCACTATCTCCACCTGGTCATTTCACACCTGGGTGACCTGCCTTGTCGCTAAAGGTATTTGAGTTTGCTCCTTGAATCCCATCCCACCCCTTCAAGAGGAAACAAAGCGCCTAGACAAATGAAATGGATTGCCCACGTTCAAAGCAAATAATTAATGGCAGCCTGGAAGACATTCTGGTTCTTCCAAATCCCAGACTAGTGCCCTTCCAAACCACTGTGGCGGAGAGGGGGCAGAGCTGTGTCCTGGGCATCAGAAAAACAAACAACCCCCCCCCTCCACCCCACGAAGCACAGTGAGAAAGACCGTGAGGGTGGCTGCAGGCATGGAACCCAACGGCCAGCGCCCAGCACGAGCCGCCCTCCCAGGACAGAAAGGCGCCAAGAGCTGCCACCCTGCCCAGGGGCTGGCACGATCGCCAAGTTACCAGAGTCCTTGAAGGTGGGAATGCCTCGGAAGCGCCCACCCCACCCGGAGAGGCGGGAGAGGCCAGGCTGCCTTGGCGACCGTGGCGCCTTAATTGAAGCCGGCGCAGAAGAATAGGGGCCTGAGGCCCCGGGTCCCCTCCGCCCCGCAGAGCCGCACAAAGCGCGCCAGGGCCGCCTTTCGATTGCCGCCTCCCAGCGCCTTGTAGCTCTGGAGAACTTTTAATAGAAATCTGCGGAATGAAATGGGCTACAGCTGTTTGCCTTGATAAATATATTTTATGCTACATGCCTCAGCCGCCATCTGTTTGCTGATACGAGCACTTCTTCGTGGCAACTAAGGAGAAGTCATCAAAAGGAAGCGCAGGAGATGGGTTTCCGAGCAGGTAGAGAAGCAGCAGGCGGGGGCGGGGCGAAGGGATTGTTTTCAGGCCGAAAGGGACCGGCCTGGAGATAAAGGCGGGGATTGCAAGCGCAGAATGGGGGCGCCCTGGCCAAACCAGAGAAACCACCCACCCACCCCCTCTTCAGCGTTCTCCAGGATACTCTCACTGCATCTCAGAGCCCCGGTCTCTCCTCACTCCGCCGACCTTTGGCCTTTAACACGAAAAGCAAGATGATGACCGGAGTTTCAAGGGTGCCTGCCTGTAAGCAGTGGTGAGCTTGCCCAGTGGGCCCTGGCTGCAGGCTTCTGGCCTGTCAGTCCCGCAGGAGGAGCCTGGACTCCCTGCACCTGATTCCCTGTCCCCTGGGCCCACCTCCCACCTCCTCTCATCCCGGCTGAGTGCAGAACAGACCGGGAGAGAGAGGCAGAGGCCAGTGCCCTGAAAGAAGCAACCTATTCCAGGACCAGACCGAACCAGGGAGCAGTTTCAAGGCACCTGTGCTGAGCCGCGTGGTCACACAGCTGCCCAGTCCTCTAAGGACTGGGGAAATGGTCCAGGGACGCTTAGAACACATATGAAGGAGGAGGGACTTGCACATTCTGGAGCTCTGAAATATTTTCTTGGAGGGCAATAGATTTGCTCAGTCTTGAACCCTTAAAGCCAAAGAACAGTGGAGTCACCTTAAGAGATCACCAGCATCCAGAAGGAAAGACTCAAACACTTGGAGGGTTTTCTGATTTCGGAGTGCAGATGCCTCTGTGCATGCGCCTTCCTTCCTCCACTCCTTCCCTGCTCCCTCACTTCCTTCTTTCCTCCCTTCCTCCCTTCCCTTCCCTCCTTCCTTCTCTCCTCCACCCCTCCTCCCTTCCTTCCCTCCTCACTTCCTTCCTCCCTCCCCTCCTTCCCTCTTTCCTATCTTCCTCCAGCCCTCCGTCCTTCCCTCTTTCCCCCTCCTTCCTCAGGGGAAACAGGAGAGGCTGCTATGACTCATCGCTACCCTGAGTGGCACCTAGTTTTACATCCCCACGGCATCACTCACTCCCGTGTCCGCCCCCCGCCAGAGCTCCCGCTGCCCCAACCGAGAAATGCATCCCAGCTGGAAAGGGGTGTCGGCATGCGTGGACCCCACGAAGCCCCACACAAGAGCAAACTGGCACCCAGTGCGTCCCCTGGCCCCATCTCCTCCCTCCACCCCCACCCAGGTGCTGGCAGGGAAGAGAGGGTGCTGACCCCTCCAGCTGGCAAGATGAGGGCCGCTGACACCACCAGCAGCCTCCAGTGCCTCCTTCCCCATCCTGTGGGGCCGTGAACCTCCGAAACGACTGACCGGGTGGGGAATCAGCGCACCGAGCTAGTAGGCTGAAGTGAAAGCAAAACTGGATCCCTGAGAGCCGAAAAAGGAGGGACAGGCTTCCAAAATCGTATTAGTCAAAAACAAACAGGATGCAGCGCCTGCTGCTCCGCGCCACCTCCTCGCAAGGACGTGGGCAGGGTGGCTGTTGGTGACAGGCTTTGAGGCGCTCTGACAGAAGGCATGAAATCATTGTGTACTGAAGATTGTGGTTTCGGGTCCAAGAAACCAAGTGCTCTGGACACGCTTCAGAACTCCTGGCTGTTCAATGAAGCCAGAGCAAGCCTCAGGCTCCGATGGAGCACCAGCCCCCAGTATTAATAAGTGTTTCCATGGCACTTGATATTTTGCAATTATCTTCTCTAACACGTCTGCCTTAGCAGCAGAAGAAGGCCAAATAGAAATCCGTCTGCCCTCCTGGATGCCTGCCAGCGCTGAGGATGAGGTCCTGGCCCCATCACCCACTTTGTGGGGCCTGAGGGGTCTCTGAGTTTGCAGTCTCTTCTGTCCACTCTCAGTTGCTGGCTCCATGTTCACTTCTACTACTTCACTGTCCATCTCTCAGTTCAGTTCAGTTCAGTCGCTCAGTCGTGTCCGACTCTTTGTGACCCCATCAATCGCAGCACTCCAGGCCTCCCTGTCCATCACCAACTCCTGGAGTTCACTGAGACTCACGTCCATCGAGTCAGTGATGCCATCCAGCCATCTCATCCTCTGTCGTCCCCTTCTCCTCCTGCCCCCAATCCCTCCCAGCATCAGAGTCTTTTCCAATGAGTCAAGTCTTCGCATGAGGTGCCCAAAGTACTGGAGTTTCAGTCTCAAGGCCAGCTCAAAACAGACAGCATCCACTTACTCATCCCTCCAGCATTTGTGGAGTACTTACTGTGTGCCAGGCTCTGTTGCAGGCACTGACGATACAGCAGTAAGTAAAACAAACAAAAATCCCTGTCCTCGTGTAACTTACATTCGATGAGGAGGTGGATAAATAAGAACCAGATAAATATTTAGCACCATAAATAAAAATAATTCTGGGTGAGAGAGAGAGAGTACCCAGAAAGGATATCATTTATTATAGACCTAATAGTCCGATGGTCTGACATCTGAACAGAAATCAAAAGGAAATGAGGGAGTCAGTTAGGCATGCAGGGAAAAACACCCCAGGCAGTGGGAGCAGCGGGTGCAAAGGCCCTGGGGTGGAAACACGCTGAGTGTTGAGAAACAGCAAGGAGGCCAGTTTGGTTGGACTGGAGCCTGTGCAGGGCATGTGTTGTCATGTCACAGATGGGGTCTGTGAAGTAAAGAGTCAGTTACTCAGTCGTGTCCAACTCTTTGTGACCTCTGCAGGCTGTAGCCCTCCAGGCTCCTTGGTCCATGGAATTCTCCAGGCAAGAATACTGCAGTGGGTTGCCATTCCTTTCTCCAAGGAATCTTCCCAACCCAGGGGTCAAACCCATGCCTCCTACATTGCAGGGGGATTCTTTACTGTCTAAGCCAGCAAGGAAGCCTGGTTTAAGATGTAGCTGGGCCTCTAATAAGCAACTCTTTCTTCTTCAGCTGGTCCAGCCCCACAGAACCACCCATCTTCAAACTCCTGTGCGTGCATGCTAAGTCGCTTCAGTCGTGTCCAGTTCTTTGAAACCCCATGGACTCACCAGAGAGGAGCTCACCAGGCTCCTCTCTTCATGAGATTTCCCAAGCGAGAACACTGCAGTAGGCTGCCATTTCCTCCTCCAGGGGATCTTCCAGATCCAGGGATGGAACCCACATCTCTTATGTCTCCTGCATTGGCAGGCAAGTTCTTTACCACTAGCACCACCTAGGAAACCCAGTGACTCAGTTGGACTTTACTGGCATTTGCCTTGTGGCTTCACCGATTCACACACTTTTATTTTCTATACCCAAAGCAGATGAAGTTTCCCCATATTTACTCCTCATTTCTGTGTCTTTCCAGAGCCCCATAGTCCTCCCACCCACCCCTCCTGTCTAACATCCTGAACATCTTTCCAACATGCCCCTGAAAGGAAATGTGGAAAAAACCACACCTCATCAGTCACAGGTCCCTGTGAACCCACCTGGGTACTCAGAAACCTCTTCGTTTTCAGTTCTAACGTCAGTCAGACAATGGTTCCACTGTTCAAATTAACCCTAAACACGAATCCATTGAGAGGTCATTTTTTTCACTTAAGAGTCATTGATTAATTCATTAACTTAAAAAAAAAATCTATTCTGCTGGGGAACAAAAGGTGAATGAGACGGGTCCCCTCAACAAGCACCAAGTCTAGTAGACAGGTAATAAGAAAAGAAGTAAATGTTAACACAAGAATACAAAAAGGGATATGAGAGACCAGAGGACGAAGCAATTAATTTTCCATCAATTTCTTCCCAGAGAAGACAGGGAAGGCTTTCCAAGGAGAGTGACTTTGTCGGTAGGTAAGTAGGATGCATAGGAGTTTTACCAGAGAGAGGGGAGTGAAGGACATCATAACCGAGCTTCTCAACTGGGGTTGATTTCTCTTCCCAGGGTGACTGATAATGTCTGGAGAGGTTTTGGCTGTTGTGGCTGAGTCAGTGATGTTCCTGGCCTCCACTGGGTCAAGGTCAGGGATGTTGGTAAGCATCCTACATACAGTGTACAGAATGTGTGTGTGTGTGTGTGTGTGTGTGTGTGTTAGTTGCTCAGTTATATCTGACTCTTTGTAATCCCATGACTATAACCCACCAGGCTCCTCTGTCTGTGAACTTCTCCAGGCAAGAATACTGGAGTGGGTAGCCATTCTCTTCTCCACAGGATCTTCTCAACCCAGGGATTGAACCTGGGTCTCCTGCATTGCAGTTGGATCCTTTACCATCTGAGCCACCAGGGAAGCCTACAGTGTACAGAATAGTCCCCAGCAAATAACTATCCAGCCCAAATGCCAGCAATGCTAGGTTGAGAGACTCCACGTTAGAAGTAAAGAGAACAACGTGTAAAAGGGCATCAAGTCATACAAAGGTTGGGAAAATCTAGAGAACAGTAGAAGTTCAAGTATGAAACAGAAATCTGGAGTCAGTGGAGGCCATGGCCAGAGATGGTGCCGGGAAGGTAGGTTTGAGCCGGAGAGAAAAGACTCAACAGCCCAGACTATGAAGTTTGGCTCTTAGATAACATGGACCAATTAAGAGAGGCTGAAATAGGTGAGAACAGCAGCTGCCAGTTTTGGAGCCTCTACTTGGCTGGATGCTTTGCCACATTACCTCTCATTCTTAAGAAAGAGACGGAGAAACCCAGAGGGCAGGTATTGTTATTTCTACTTTACAGGTGAGGAGACAGAGAAGTCACTGCTCAGAAAACAGAAGCCGCTTGCTCAAGGCCAGCTACAGGAACAGTTACAATAAAGGATTTCGATCAAAGTGAGATCTACCCACCTCCTGCGCCAGTAACCCCACAGGCAAATCAGCCTCTCCCAGTCTGACCTCCTCTGCTTACCTAGAGCCTTCCAGCCCCTGGGGTGTAACCACAGGGCTCTGAACTCCGGGAGCTGAACAAAAGCCTTCTGAAGGAAGGGAAGCCTGGCTAACACGGGCACGCATTTGGGATGCCAGTGACATCATTCCATTCTTTCTACACGTTGGCATATTTTGCATCACAGGAAATATGCATGAATAATCTGTAGAGAACAACTGAGCGTCTGAGAATCTTCCCTTCTTTTCCTCTTTCTTTCTGCCTCCTGCCCTCCCTTCTTTTCTTTTCTTCCTTCCTCTCTTTCTTTTTCTTACTTTCTTTCCTTCTTTTCTTTCTTCCTTTCTCTTTCTTTCTCTCTGTCTTTGCCCTCTCTCCCTCCCTCCTTTCCTTTCCTGAAACAGTGTTTTTGGCACCCTAGGACTATTCACCAAAAACCATCTGCTTTCCTCCTGAGCATGTAACCTGCTGATATTTCCTGGCCCTCTTGTGGCCAGAGGACAGAATTTCGGCCAATGAGATCTCGGTACAGTGGGCTGTACCTCACCTTGGTATGGCCCTTAGAAGTGACCCGTCTGCTATTCTTGCCCCCTCACCCCATCTGCTGCGCACAGAGGATGCAGAGGGTACAGAGCTCAGTGCAGACCAGGAGAGAAGGAGCACAGGCCCTGGGATCCAAGATAACTTGCCAACCGGCTACCTCCTCATTGGCCTTGATGTGAATGGCAGGCTTTTATTGCATCAACCAACTGAGATTTGGAAGTTTGTTTCAGTAGCTAGATTTGTTTGCCTGACCTAATGCAGGGAACATGGATGGTGTGGTAACATGTAGGACTGAGTTCAAAATGCAAACAAGTGGCTTCTGGGGCAGAGTCCAGAAATAGGCAGGCACGAGGGTCAGCTGGGAATCAGAAACCTCGTAAGTATCTGCCTCCTCATCTCTAGCATGCGGCTCTGATATCACATTACCCGTTAGAGCTGAGCAGAACCAGGTGGCTCAGCGGTAAAGAATCCACCTGCCAATGCAGGAGAGGCAGGTTCAATCCCTGGGTTGGGAAGATCCCCTGGAGAAGGGAATGGCAACCCACTCCAGTATTTTTGCCTGGAGAATCCCATGGACGGAGCAGCCTGGAGGGCTACAGTCTGTGGGGTCACAAAGAGTCATACATGACTGAGCAGACACACACACACACACACACACAGAAGGACACATTTTAGGCAGAAAGATGGAGAAACTGCAAAAGACAAATGCCCCCTTGGTGAATCCACATGGTCAAGGGGCTTGCCTGGAAGCTCCACTGAACGACTTCTGCTCACTTCTGGGGGCCTTGCGTCCTTACAAGGGAGGCTGGGAAACATCGCTCTTTTACGTGGCATCCTGCGTCCCAGGATAAAATCAGGGTTCTGTTAGTAAGGAAGAAGGGAGGATGGATACCGGGTGGGAAACTAGGAATCTTTTAAAAGAAGGGAGGGGATGGTGGTTTGTGAATCAGAACACACTGCCTGGACTGGTTATATGACGCTGGCTTCCCCTTTATGTGCTGGACTGTTTCTGGCTTCGTCAGCCTGGGGGCGGGGGGGAGGTGGGGGCAGATCAAGGTGTGGGTGTCTGAAATGGCTCTGCCCTAGAGGGGACCCACCCCACCTCCCTTTGTCAATTGCCTCCAAAATGGTTCTGTCTCTGTCTCCTCAGCCTCCCTCAGCCCAAACCCTCTGCACGCTCACTCCCCCCTCCCGCAGAAGATGCTGCCGCCTCTGCCTTAGTGCTCCTTTCAGCAGCATCTCCCGGGGCGGGAAGCAGCACCACGTGCCAGGGCTCCCGAGCGCCCACTACTTCTCCCCCTCTGCAGTTAACACCAGAAAAACATACATTCTCCTGCCATCAGGCGAAGCCTGTTTCCAAGTCCTGTGTGGAGTCAACGCCCCGCCCTCTGTCTCTCCTGCTTGGTGTTACTAAACGCAGTTCCCCTGGGGCACTGGGCAGAGACCTGTGGCGAGACAACAACACAAATTAACCTGGAACATAGGTGTGGGGGTGAAAAGCAGCTTTACCAAAATGAGAATAATAAAGGGCCGGTAATCACCCCCTTGATGTTCTCACTTTGGGGTGCCGCACGGAAAAAAAAAAAACTGTGCTGTATTTTCCAACTTGCTTACAGGACTCACTGAGGTTGATTAAACCCTCTTCTCCTGCCTCCATGCCTGGCAGCAACAGGAAAGAGGCAAGCTGAAGAAATGGAAATCAGTCTGCCCTGGCGTTGGTGCCCGGGAAAGCAGGCAGGGGAAGGGCCTCTTAAGTCAGCAACGCAATGACCTTGAGCCAAAGCTGGCTTCTGGTGCCCTGGCACTGGGCACCCAAGTGCTGGGACTTTAGAAACAGGCTTTGCATAGTTCAGTATGTAATTCAATGTCTTCACAGCAGTGCAAACTGTCTCTTTCTGTTTTCCTCTACTTCTATCTCATTGAGACTATTTTCTCCCTCTCCCTCTTTATTTTATTATTATTATTTTGCCTGCCAGGACTCTAGATCGCATGGGCTCAGTAGTTACAGCCCACAGGCTTAGTTACCCCCAGGCATGTGGGATCTTAGTTCCCCACCCAGGGACTGAACCCACATCCCCTGCATTCGAAGGCAGATTCTTAACCCCTGGACTGCCAGGGAAGTCCCTCTTCATCTCCCTCTTATATAAGGAATATTTTGTTCAAGATCCATCAAGGGCGTACTTCCCTCATGGCTCAGGAGTAAAGAATCTGCCTGTGCAGGGGACATGGGTTCCATCCCTGGCCCAGGAAGATCCCACATGCTGCAGAGCAGCTAAATCCATGCACCGCAACTACTGAGCCAGTGCTCTAGAGCCCTCAGGCCACAACTACTGAGCCGAATTGCCTAGACCCTGTGCTCTGCAACAAGAGACACCAGTCAATGGAAGTCCGTGCACTGCAACTGGAAAGTAACCTCCCACTCACTGCAACTAGAGAAAGCACACATACAGCAATGAAAACCCAGTGCAGGGTTAAATAGATAAATGTAATTTAAAAAATAAAATATAGCAAAAAAAAAAGACCCATCAAGGGCACTTTGGTCATCTAGGGCCCTGCTTCCTGAATGTTAATGTGTGCACACACCCCTGGGGGATCTTGTTAGAATGGAGATTCCAAATCAGTAGACCTGGGGCACTTCTGAGATGTGAACTCTAAAGAGCTTCCAAGGAAATGCCAGTGCTGCTGGTCCTGGAATAAGCTCTTCACCTTGGCATTGTTGGCAAACATGCTTTGATTGGTTAAGCATTGAAACTTGAAGGTATGTTTGTCAGAGCATATCTAGAGCACAATCAGGATCTTGGATGGAAGACTCTGGGGCTTTTAGAACTACTGATCCTGCACTTAAAAGCCCATGCGTCTAAGACTTAGAGGCGGGTTCAAAGGCAGAGAACTCTGCCAGATGAACCAACCCCCAGGCACATGCAAAACCGAGGTGTATGTGAGATGGACCCATTGTTTCCAAGAGGAACCATTGACTTTACACAGGCTACGGGCAGGTGACTCTTCATCGTGCAGCACATCTGTGGAATGTTCTTCTCACAAGTGGCCTCCTGAGCAGAGAGGGCCAGAGAAGCTTGTGCTTACTTCTTTCTTTAATATCAACAAACGACTGTGTCCACAGCATCCCAAAGACTGATGTTGTTCAGTCACTAAGCTGTGTCTGACTCTGTGCAACCCCATGGACTGAATGACCTCCATCCATAGGATTCTCCAGGCAAGAATACTGGAGCGCATTGCCATGCCCTCCTCCAGGGGATCTTCCCAACCCAGGGATCGAACCCATGTCTCTTATATCTCTTGTGTTGGCAGGCAAGTTCTTAACACTCGTGCCACCTGGGAAGCATCACCAGCTGTTGCTAAATGAGGGCCAAGAGGAAGTGGCCCATGGGCGCCTGAGTTAGGAAGCTCCTGATAAGTTGGGAGTTTTACCCAAACGCAGAGCTAGATTGCCGTCAGCCTTCATGTCATTAAGGCAACACTGTTGAGGACACTGGTAAGTTGGGAGTTTTACCCATACGCAGAGCTAGATTGCCGTCAGCCTTCATGTCATTAAGGCAACACTGTTGAGGACACGAACATTTCCCCAGGAGAATGATTCCCAGTTATTCCAAGCAAGAAGACCTACCACCATGACTCAGCAGAGAACAGCAAACTCTATCCACTCGTGATGTCTTTTCTCCCCAGAGGTCCTGTCCCTGCGGGTGAAAGTTTACCACACTCGTTCCCCTCTGACTGATTTCTGGTCACCAGGGAGATGGGAGAGATGAGAGATTGTTTGAAAGAGGTTAATGAGCCCACAGGCTGTTTTTCCAGGGACAGGGTTCTCTCCCTTTCTCTTTGCCTCTCCTCCCGCCTAGAAATGCTTCTTATGCAAGCGTCCTTCTCGACTAGTCTGTGAAATGCAACTCAGATTTTGACATTTCATCTTTTTACTACTTACCCCTCCTCCCCAAATGCTTTAGAGGAGCTGATAAACTATGCAAACAGGTTGCACAATTGTGTGTGAACTAGAATATACCAACTTGAATTTCAAGTGCTGGGTCACTTGGCTGTGACATAAAGATGGACAAATTACTTAAATCTCCAGCCCTCAGTGTCTGCATTTGTACAATGGCTCCCTGTCCACCTTAGTGTCTATGCTAATTATTGGAAGTAAGTGGTAGTCACTCAGCCATGTCCAGCTGTTTGTGATGCTATGGACTGTAGCCCGCCAGGCTCTCCTGTCCATGGAATTTTCCATGCAAGAATACTGGAGCAGGTTGTCATTCTCTTCTCCAGGGGATCTTCCTGACCCAGGGATCAAACCTGGGTCTCCTTCATTACAGGAGGATTCTTTACCATCTTAGCCACCAGGGAAGCCCAATTATTGGAAGTAATATCGGTATTTTATAATATCTAAACCAGACGACAGAAATAAAGATTATATGTGTCAATCTCAATCTCCCCATCCCTCCCACCCAGTGGATAACTAATGAGAACCTACTGCATAGCACAGGGAACTCTACTTAATGCTCTGTGGTAATCTGAATGGGAAGGAAATGCAAAAGGAGGGGATATATGTAAACGTATGAATGATTCATTTTGCTGCACAGTGGAAACTAACACGACATTGTAAAGCAAGTATGTTGTTGTTTCATCACTAAGTCACATCCGACTCAGTACAGAATGCATGAACTGCAGCCCATCAGGCTTCTCTGTCTATGAGATTTTTCCAGGCAAGAAGATTGGAGTGGGTTGCCAGTTCCTTCTGCAGTGAATTTTCCTGACCCAAGGATCGAACGAACCCATGTCTCCTGCATTGGCAAGAGGGATTCTTTACCACTGAGCTACTTTGGAAGCTTACTCCAATAAAAATTAATTCTAAACAATTTTGAAAAATGAAGATTATCCCAAGAATATTGGAGTGGGTAGCCTATCCCTTCTCCAGCATATCTTCCCGACCCAGGAATTGAACCAGGGACACCTGCATTGCAGGAAGATTTTTTTACCAGCTGAGCTAGGAGGGAAGCACCAATAATGATTAAGGAGCTATAAACAAGGTTTTTATTTGTTTTGTTTTTTTAAGGGAGGGAGCTGGTTACAAATAGCTCCAAAATTATAAAACATTATAATGAGGCAACAATATAAGAAGACAATGAAGCAGAGGAAAGGTGACATGAGTCATAAGATGAAGACGACAAAGTTTCCATGACAGGAGAGCTTGGTGGTGAGAGGGGGGTGGCACTCAGATTCTGGGGGTGACAAGCCACATCCCTCCATGCACACCTTTGGAGGCCACATTAGGGAGTTTGCATGTTTTTCTGAAAGACCATGAAAATGATCAATGTGTTTCAAGCAGAGAAGTGCTTGATAACATTTGCATTGAAGAAAGTCATTTATGTAGAAGTGTGGACATTGGACTTGAGTAGGTCGAGACTGGAAGTAAGGAAACCAACCTAGAACTCTGTGTCAATGACCCAAGTAAGAAAGGGCAGTGCTCAGGGCTTGGGGAGTAGCCATGCGAATGGACAACAGTGGATGGAGTCAATAACTACATGAGCAGTAGGGTCCAAATGCCACAGTCTCACCTCTGAAACCTCAGGTCATCAATGGCAAAGGATCCCCTCTAGGAAGGCAGACTGGATCAGCAGGAAGGTGCCACACTTCTCATCAAAAGAGTTGCATTTAATTCCTAGCCTTGCCATTAATTAGTTAATAATTAAACTTAGCTTCATGGATTTGGGTAAGTCACTTAACCTCACCAAGCCTCAGTTTCCTCATCTATAAAATGGGAATAATAGTCCTGTCCCATCCTGCTTACTGGGCAGTTGTGAAGCTCAGATCACACATAATACAGGAGAGGTGCCTTGTGAATTGTGGAGCACTGCATAACTGTAAAACAGCTGTATTCTCTAGAGACGCAGTCAAACCAAACAAAAAGAATAGACAAATGAGAAAAGAACATCAGACTGCTCGTCGGAGCCCCCTGCCTGCTGCCTCCTTGGCCTGCTTGACTTATATGAGGCCAGGGCTTATTGCCATGGTTCCTTAAATTTTAGAAAGCCTTCCACAGTGAGAACACTTTGTGAGAATCTTATTAGACACAGCAAAGACCGAAATCAGCACTAAGTTCACATATAAAAGCTTTAGGAAAAAAATAAGGATTTCTCGAGAGGCTCTATATGTGCTTAAATGGCGCAGAGAGCTAAATTGTGAAATTACAAATGAGATGTGGAATGGCATATTTGATTATACAGAGTTATCTGCAATGCCTCATAACACGTAAGAAATTTGAGAGACTGTTTATCTGGCATGAGCTCAGGAAGAGCTGCAGAAGAACTAATTGAGCTCTAACAGGGTGTTCCCAAGACAGAGGTGTGCCTCTGTAGGGACTGTAGAAACTCGGGGTCTCATCGTGGTGCCTGGGACCCCAGTTCCTCTTTATCCCCCAAAATCCCAAGGCTCACGTGTACTTAATTTCCCTTGACTTACTTGAGAAGAATGAAAAGATCATCCCTATTTCACAGGTATTGAGACTATGTCCTTAAAACCGTAAGGTGTGGTCTCTACTCCCCACCAGCTGACAATCTAAGAGGGTCCATGAGATAGTGTGTGACACTAACCCAGGGTCCCTCATGTTGGGGGAGGTAGGAGAGCACAGGCTTTGGAGCCAGTCAAACCCTGACTCTGCTGTTTACCAGAGGCCGTGGATAAGGTCCCTTTACCCATCTGAGCCTTGATCAGTTCAGTTGCTCGGTCTTGTCCCACTTTGAAACCCCATGGACTGCAGCACACCAGGCCTCCCTGTCCATCACCAGCTTCTGGAGTTTACTCAAACTCATGTCCAATTGCGCCGGTAATGCCATCCAACCATCTTATCCTCTGTCATCCCCTTCTCTTCCCGCCTTCAATCTTTCCCAGCTTCAGGGTCTTTTCAAATAAGTCAGGTCTTCACATCAGGTGACCAAAGTATTGGAGTTTCAGCTTCAGCATCAGTCCTTCCCATGAATATTCAGGACTGATTTCCTTTAGGATGGACTGGTTGGATCTCCTTGCAGTCCAAGGGACTCTCAAGAGTCTTCTCCAACACCACAGTTCAAAAGCATCAATTCTTTGGTGCTCAGCTTTCTTTATAGTCCAACTCTCACATCTATACACGACTACAGGAAAAACCACAGCTTTGACTAGACGGACCTTTGTTGGCAAAGTAATGTCTCTGCTTTTTAATATGCTGTCAAGGTTGGTCATAACTTGTCTTCCAAGGAGCAAGTGTCTTTTAATTTCATGGCTGCAGTCACAATCTGCTGTGATCTGGGAGCCAAAAAAAATAAAGTCTGTCACTGTTTCCACTGTTTCCCCATCTATTTGCCATGAAGTGATGGGACCAGATGCCATGATCTTAGTTTTCTGAATGTGGAGTTTTAAACAAACTTTTTTACTCTCCTCTTTCACTTTCATCAAGAGGCTCTTTAGTTCTTCTTCCT
Organism: Bos taurus; assembly: GCF_002263795.3. Classification (NCBI taxonomy): domain Eukaryota; kingdom Metazoa; phylum Chordata; class Mammalia; order Artiodactyla; family Bovidae; genus Bos; species Bos taurus. The sequence continues at coordinate 30,414,106 of NC_037356.1, read as the reverse complement.
TTTTGCCATAAGTGTGATGTCAACTGCATATCTGAGGTGATTGATATTTCTCCTGGCAATCTTGATTCCAGCTTGTGCTTCATCTAGTCCAGCATTTCTCATGATGTACTCTGCATAGAAGTTAAATAAACAGGGTGACCATGTATAGCTTTGAAATATCCCTTTCCCAATTTGGGACCAGTCTGTTGTTCCATGTCCAGTTCCAACTGTTGCTTCTTGATCTGCATACAGATTTCTCAGGTGGTCTGGTATCCCCATCTCTTTAAGAATTCTCCACAGTTTGTTGTGATGCACACAGTCAAAGGTTTTGATGTAGTCAATAAAGCAGAAGTAGATGTTTTTCTGGAACTCTTTTGCTTTTTCGATAATCAAACAGATGTTGGTAATTTGATCTCTGGTTCCTCTGCCTTTTCTAAAACCAGCTTGAACATCTCAAGTTCACGGTTCACGTACTGTTGAAGAAGCCTGGCTTGGAGAATTTTGAGCATTACTTTACTAGCGTGTGAGATGAGTGCAATTGTGCAGTAGTTTGAGTGTTCTTTGGCATTGCCTTTCTTTGGGATTGGAGTGAAAACTGACCTTTTCCAGTCCCGTGGCCACTGCTGAGTTTTCCAAACTTGCTGGCATATTGAGTGCATCACTTTCACAGCATCCTCTTTGAAGATTTGAAATAGCTCAACTGGAATTCCATCACCTCCACTAGCTTTGTTCGTAGTGATGCTTTCTAAGGCCCACTTGACTTCATATTCCAGGATGTCTGGCTCTAGGTGAGTGATCACACCATTGTGATTATCTTGGTCGTGAAGATCTTTTTCGTACAGTTCTTCTGTGTATTCTTGCCACCTCTTCTTAATATCTTCTGCTTCTGTTAGGTCCATACCATTTCTGTCCTTTATCGAGCCCATCTTTGCCTGATATGTTCCCTTGGTATCTCTAATTTTCCTGAGGAGATCTCCAGTCTTTCCCATTCTATTGTTTTCCTCTATTTCTTTGCATTGATCACTGAGAAAGGCTTTCTTATCTCTCCTTGCTATTCTTTGGAACTCTGCATTCAAATGGGTATATCTTCCCTTTTCTCCTTTGCCTTTAGCTTCTCTTCTTTAAGGTCACCTCAGACAACCATTTTGCCTTTTTGCATTTCTTTTTCTTGTGGATGGTCTTGATCACTGCCTTCTGTACCATGTCATGAACCTCTGTCCGTAGTTCCTCTATGGAGCCCTGATCTCCTCCATGCTAAAGCAAGGATACAGTGCCTGGAGTGCTGGTGGAATTAAATGAAATGTTCACGCAGGGCACAGAGCCCTGACCTCGACACTGGACGTGCTCTGTAGCTGCTAGTACTCCATTCGTGTTGTGGGTGGTGCTTACGATTAAGGGTGGAAGGGAGGCTACCCTGGTGGCTCAGTGATGATGCGTCTGCCTGCCAATACAGAAGACACAGGTTCAATCCCTGGTCAAGGAAGATGCCACATGAAGTCCATATGTCACAATTATTGAGCCTGTGCTCTGGAGTCCAGGAGCCAAAACTACCGAGCCCACAGGTCACAACTACTGAAGCCTGTACACCCTAGAGGCTGTGCTCTACAACTAAAGAATCCACTGCAGTGAGAAGCCCGTGCATTGCAAGTGGACAGTAGCCCCCACTCTCCACAACTAGAGAAAAGCTCACACAGCAGTGAAGACCCAGCACAGCCCAAAATAAATGAAGTTATTGTGGATGGAAAGTCATTGAAGGAGTTAGGGGTTGCACAGAAGGAGCACCCAGCCTCCTCTGACCCTAGGTTAGCTCCACCCCCTTCATCAAAGTCCCAGGCATCATCCAGGTGCACCCGAGTACCAGCCACGGTATCCCAGGATGCAGACATCACAGCAGCAACCAAAGACGTCTGTTTTCCTCAGAGTAGAAAATAAGAGGATCAGAAAAAAGCAGGTGCCCTCCCCTGACCCAAATCCTGCTGAAGAACCCAGAGCTGGTCTTCTATCCCCACCCCAGCCAGGGTGGCTTTGCCAGGACCCCTTGGAAGGAAGCCTAACCCCCAGGTTGCTGACATGGCAGCAGCGACCAGCAGGCAGGTGTGCAGGCAGGACATGCTCACAGGAGAGAACAGATTGAGAGGGGCTTCGGAGAGTCTCCGGCACAGATGCTGACGCAGAAGGGAGACTCTTCCCTGTGTTCCGTCTTCCCGCCCCTCCCAGCAAGCCGAGGAGTGGGGCAAGGAATCTGAGATGGATCAGACCTGTTCATTTGAGTCCAACAAGGTCTAACACCTCCTCTTCTAACCTGCGCAATTGAGGCTGGGACCCTGGAGGTCAACGTGGAGACATAGTTAATAAAGCCTACATGTGGAGGTCTGCACCACCCCCAACTATGAGCATTGTTATCTGACTGTGGAAAGCGCAGATGAGTTTTGCACAGATGACAAAACAAATGCATAATAAATCTGTGTTTGTGTGTATCCAGGCTTGTGTGTTTGTGTGTGTGTCCATGCATGTGTGTGTGGGCATGTGTGTTTTGGGATAAAGAGGGTGAAGCGATAGGAAATGTACAGATTTTCATTTAATTTCACTTGCTAATCAATACTAAAAGAATGAGGATGGGACCTAGAGAAATAGGACAAAGGCGTAACACGGAGGCTTTTTCCTGTTGGTTGTTGTTGTTGTTGTTCAGTCACCGAGTCATGTCTGACTCCTGTGACCCCATGGACTGTAGCCCACCAGGCTCCTCTGTCCATGGGATTCCCCAGGCAAGAATACTGGAGTGGCTTTGCCATTTCCTTCGCCAGGGGATCTTCCCCACCCAGGGATCAAACCCGCGTCTCTTATGTCTCCTGCATTGGCAGGCAGATTCTTTACCACTAGCTCACCTGAAAAGCCCATTAAAACATTGTCCTTTCAGATCAGCCTCTGACACGAAACTAATTATAACCTCTAATGGGGCTCTCAGAGAAGGCAATGGCACCCCACTCCAGTACTCTTGCTTGGAAAATCCCATGGATGGAGGAGCCTGTTAGGCTGCAATCCATGGGGTCGCTAAGAGTCGGACACTACTGAGCGACTTCACTTTCACTTTTCACTTTCATGCATTGGAGAAGGAAATGGCAACCCACTCCAGTGTTCTTGCCTGGAGAATCCCAGGGAAGAGGGAGCCTGGTGAGCTGCCGTCTATGGGGTCGCACAGAGTTGGACACGACTGAAGTGACTTAGCATAGCATAGCATAGCAATAGGGCTTTATAACCCTTTAGCGTAGGACACACAGCCTGCCACTGAGAAGATGCTCCAAGGCATTTGCTTCCCAGAGCTTAGACTCCTTCACATCAAGCTTCATCTGTGGTACATTTACCTGTGTATCTGGCCATCTCACCTAGCAGATAGTGGGCCCTTTAAGGACAAGACCTGGATTCATCTTGAAATCCCCAGTGCTGAGTACAGTGGTTGGTACCTAGTGATGAGCAAATGAAAGAGTGAATTACACGTGAATGAATACATCTCTAAATTCCTTCTGATTTCTCTGAGGCTGTTTCTAATTCTAAAATAAGAGTCGATGTGTACCACATGAGCGCACAGACAATAAACGCTATTACATCTCTCAGGAGGGGAAGATCGCTTTCAGCTAGAATGGTTGGGAAAGGTTTTAAAGAGAAAATGTGATTTCAACTGAGACTGGAGAAGGCACAGTATCTGAATATGTTGATGGAGTGGGAGGACCTTGTAGGAGGAAGGAAGAGGGCAGAGCTAAGAAAGAGCAACCCCTCTCACCACTGGGCTCCTTGTCCATATCTGATCTATATGGGAAAAGGAGAAGTGAAGTTGGCTTTTTTCCTCTCTCCCTCTGCATCCACTTCAGAATTCTCAGAGCAAGCATGTCATCGGATTCACTCTTCACACGTGATGCTTCATAGTGAAAGATTTGGGGGTAGAAGTGGCAGAGTCATAAGGTGACCAAATGTCCCAATTTGTCAGGGAACAGTGATTTCCTCAGACTCTTGAGAGTCCCTTGGACTGCAAGGAGCTCAAACCAGTCAATCCTAAAGGAAATCAACGCTGAATATTCATTGGAAGGACTGATGCTAAAGCTGAAGCTCCAGTCCTTTGGCCACCGATAGGAAGAGTCGACTCATTGGAAAAGACCCTGATGCTGGTAAAGATTGAAAGCAGCAGGGGAAGGGGGTGACAGAGGATGAGATGGTTGGATGGCATCACAGAATCAGTGGACATGAGTTTGAGCAAACTCCAGAAAACGGTGAAGGACAGGGGAGCCTGGTGTGCTGCAGTCCGTGGGGTTGCAAAGAGCCAGACATGACTCAGTGACTAGCACTTCCGCGTCATCAGCTCTCTCAGGCTACAGGGCTCAGCACACCTTAGACTACTGAGGCCCCGTGACTCCCCACACATGCTATCAGATTCAGTGAGCAGCCAGTCAGCATTCATAAGGGTCCCTGCTTGGGCGGGGCCAGAGCCCAGGGGTGGCAGGGGGTGGCCAGCTGGTTTCACAGACTCTTTGGAATCCTTGGCCCCAGTGGGCCAGTAGGCCCCAAGCCACTCTCGCTACATCAGACTGAGATTTGGGGGAAGGGATGAGGTGAAATGGGAAGAATTCCAATTCATGTCCAGGAAAAAAGAGGATTTATGGATAAAACAAAGTCAGCTAACTGTACTTTTCCCATTTTTATTTTTTAATTTTCAAGCCTACTGAAGGTTGAAAGTATAATATGAATGAAAACGCATATACCTTTCCTTGAACTTGCTTTTCCAATTGCTTACATTTTGCTCTATTTGCTCGAGATTGCTCTCAGTGTTTTTGCTAAACTGTTTGAAAATTAGTTATAGGTATCTTGAAATTCAACATCTGAAATACTTCAGCATGCATCGCCTAAGAACGACGTATTATCCTACATAAGCACAATGCTTTTTTCACTCCAAGACACTTACCTCCCAAGACACTGATACAGTATTATCTAGTGTGTGCGGCTGTGTGCTCAGTTGCTCAGTCTGACTCTTTGTGACCCCGTGGACTGTAGCCCACCAGGCTCCTTTGTCCATGGGCTTTCCCAGGCAAGAATATTGGAGTGCGTTGCCATTCCCTTATCCAGGGGATCTTTCCCACCCAGGGATTGAGCCCACATCTCCTGCATTGGCAGGTGGGTTTTTTACCACTGTGTCCCCTGGGAAGCCCTTTATTATCTAATTGATTCCCCATATAAAATTTTTCCCAATTGTCTTAGTAATGTTTTGATTCAAGACCCAATTAAAAATCCTCTACTCCTTTCTCTTGTTTTGGTCTTTTAAGACAGATAGTTTTGGAGTACAGGCTAATGTGGCATATCTCATAATCTAAATTTGAATGTTTGTTCCTTCACTGTCAAGTTCAGATTAGACAGTTTTGGAAGAAGTACTACAGAGGTGACATATCCTTCAAAGCCCAGCATGTCAGGAAGCTCAGTGTCATTGTGTTTCAGCCTTGATAATGATGCCAGAATTCGCCACCATAAAATCTCCTTTGTAGATAATAAATAATCCATGGGGTAAGTCCATGTGAATATCTAATGGAATTTTAGATGAAATTTTCTAATGGAACTTATGTAATGAATTTACCATCCAGTGATGCCCTTTGTCCAAATAAATCATTGTACTAATACTTATCAGAGGTGAGTTTTCTATCATTTTTTCTCCATATATAGGTTAGCATTCTTCTGTAAAGAACGGTACATCATCACACATGCATATACACGCTTATTTGTTAACCTTTTATCTTGAAATAATTAAAGACTCATAAGAAATTGCACACACAAAAATATGACAAACAGGCTCAGGGTACCCAAGCCGAACCTTCACTCAAAGATAAGATCCTACATAGTACATTATCAAATCCAGGAAATTGACATTGGTGGAATGTGTTAGCAAGACTATAGACTTGATATTTTTATAGTCATGTTAATTTTTTTTTTTGAGTGAGAGTGATATATTTTCCTGCTTTGGTGCCAGGAATAAATAAGTTAGAAGTGTTTACTACTCTTTTTTGAAAAAGATTGCATAATATTGACACTATTTCAATAAATGATTGAAATAAAGTATATAGATTTTTTATGAATTTCACTTTAAAATTTTTTTCAATTGTATTCTAATTGTTTAATGTCTCTTTGAACTCATTTTTTCCCCATTGTATTACTATCTACTGCCAACATTATTCTTTTTGATGCTCAAAATGTCTCACATTTAGCTAGTGAGCACCCCTTCAAGCCAGCTCATGTATCTTGTTGATAAGTTACCATCAGTTTCTGAGCTATACTTTGATTTCTGTTACAAGGTGTCGGAGGTTCCAGATCTATATTAGCCATTTCTCCAAGGGACTTGATTCTTTCTTTTTTTTTTCCCTTTGAAACTTTGATCCTGATTCCAAGCCCTGGTTTCTTTTGGTGGGGAAGCTGATTTAAGTATAAGATCTGGGCACTAGGTATGCTAATTGCTACTGGATTTTAAGATCCTTCCAATTCTTATTGATTCCCCTTATTTAAATCCAATGTCCCACAACTCTTCCTCATAGCTCAGATGGTAAACAATCTGCCTGCATTGCAGGAGACCTGGGTTTGATCCCTGGATCAGGAAGATCCCCTGGAGAAGGAAATGGCAATCCACTGCAGCATTCTTCCATGGACAGGGGAGCCTGGTGGGCTACAATTCATGGAGTCACAAAGAATGGGACACAATTGAAGCAACTAACACACACACATGTCCTTATCCCTAGCTCCTATCATCATCGATGTATTTAACTCACCTGCTGAGTCATTCAACAGTTTTAGAATTACTATACCAATACTGGGAGGGATTGGGGGCAGGAGGAGAAGGGGACGACAGAGGATGAGATGGCTGGATGGCATCACTGACTCGATGGACGGGAGTCTGAGTGAACTCCAGGAGTTGGTGATGGACAGGGAGGCCTGGCGTGCTGCGATTCATGGGGTCGCAAAGAGTCGGACACGACTGAGCGACTGATCTGATCTGATCTGATACCAATACTACCCACTACCAACATCAAACATACGATGTAAGTTCAAGGTGTCTTTACAGTTCTTTTTTTAAAAACTAACCTATCAGGGCCTTCCCACTGGCTCACTAGGTAAAGACACTGCCTGCAATACAGGAGACACAGGACATGTGGGTTCAACCCCTTGGGAAGATTCCCCGGAGGAAGAAATGGCACCCCACTCCAGTGTTCTTGCCTGGAGAATCCCAGGGATGGGGGAGCCTAGCAGGCTACAGTCCATGGGGTCACAAAGAGTTGGACACAACTAACCAACTGGGGAGAAGGCAGTGGCAACCCCACTCCAGTACTCTTGCCTGGAAAATCCCATGGACAGAGGAGCCTGGTAGGCTGAGTCCATGGGGCCGCTGAGAGTTGGACACGACTGAGCAACTTCACTTTCACTTTTCACTTTCATGCATTGGAGAAGGAAATGGCAACCCACTCCAGTGCTCTTGCCTGGAGAATCCCAGGGACGGGGGAGCCTAGTGGGCTGCTATCTATGGGGTCGCACAGAGTCTGACACAACTGAAGCGACTTAGCAGCAGCAGCAGCAAGCAACTGAGCTCATCAGGATTTACACTGGAACACTGGGCTCAAGAGTTCGTGAATTATTTATTTATTTTCTGCTTGGTTGTATTCTCAATTTGATATGTGGTTGGCTTCCAGTTTTAAGATTTGCTTTGGAAGTTACTGACTTAATTTTATTTTAAACTGTATGAAACACTTATACAATTTATAAGACAAAACTATATAAAAAAGATATATTCACAGAAATCTCATTTTTGTCCATAATGATTCCTTCCCCCATCCCATGCCTTGTAGTAACCACTTTCCTTAGTTTGTGGTTCATGCTTCTTGCATTTCTTTTTGCAAAAGTGAGGAAATAAGTTTGTTTTCTTCTCTTTTTTTTATATAAAAGGTAACATACTATGTACTCTTTCACACCTTACATTTCGCTCTTAACAATATATCCTGAACATCATTGCATATCAGTTCCTAGAGAGCATCTTCATTATTTTTTACATTGTGTATACTGTCCTGTGTGGTGTGCTATTCCATGTATCTACTATAGCAGGCACTTCAGTTGATTCCAATGTTTTCTTACAATAAATAGCACCACAGTGAATAACCTTATCACAAGGGTTTATATTTGTGGAAGTGTATTGCAGGATAAATCCCAACAAGAATAATTGCTGGCTCAAAAGGTAAATGCCTAGTTTTGTTCAATATGAAGGAATCTTCTCTGTGGAGACTCATCACCTTACTCTTATATCAGCAATTTATGAGAGTATCTATTTCCTTGCCCAAAGTGTGTATCGTCAACTTTTTCAATTCTGCTGCTCTGATAAGTAAAAAAATAAAAATAAAAAAATAGCAGCAGAATGTAGTTTTATTTTTCATTTTTCCAATTGAGTAAGTTTCAGCAGTTTTATACATATTTGAAGACTATTTGTGTCTATTTTCCTCTGAAGTGTCTGTTTCTCCTGCTCATGTTTCTTGCAGGTTTTGAACTTTCATTTCTTGATTTTTGAATGTTCTTTATATACGAAGAAGCTATCAGCTCTTTATCTATGATGTATATTAAATATACTTTTTCCAAGTTTGTTGCTTATCTTTGGACTTTTTCATCTTTCTGCCATGAAAGAATTTTGTTTTGTTTTAATATTTTGGCCATTTTTCTTCTTTTAAATCTGGATTTTGAATTATGATTAGCAAAGCTTTCTCCATAACCAGATTATAAAGAAATTCATCCATATTTTTTTAAGTACCTTATTTTATATAAGGAAATACTCATGTGGTTTCCTTTTTTTTAACATTTAAATCTCTGATATATTTAGAGTATATTTTGGAAGATGGTGTGAGATATGAATGCATTTTTATATTTTCCCAATGGCTATCTACTTTTCCAACCCTTTATTAAAAGGTCCACCTACTTCCCAGAACTTCTTAAATTTGGAGTTCTTCCACACTAAATAAGTCCTACAATCAATATTAGTCATGTGGGTTTTTCTTTTTGTACTTTTTTGGTGTGATACTTCCAAGCCTAGAAAGAAAGAGAAAATCCAGGGGGGCGGGGGCAGGGGGAAGGACTAAGGGTTAGAAATGCAGAGTTTCTAAATATACATATTTTGCTTATTTTTAAGAAATACATGCTAATGACAAATATATTTTCAAAGAAATACACACTAATGGCAAAAATTCACATAGTACTAAAAGTTGAACAGTGAAAGGTGAAAAACATCCTCTTAGATAGCAGCTGGTCTTCCCTGATAGCTCAGTTGGTAAGGAATCCGCCTGCGATGCAGGAGACCCTAGTTCGATTCCTGGGTCAGGAAGATCTGCTGGAGAAGGGATAGGCTACCCACTCCAGTATTCTTGGGCTTCCCTTGTGGCTCAGCTGGTAAAGAATCTGCCTACAATGTGGGAGACCTGAGTTTGATCCCTGGGTTGGGAAGATCCCCTGGAGAAGGGAAAGGCTACCCACTGCAGTATTCTGGCCTGGAGAATTCCCTGGACTGTGTAGCCCATGGGGTCCCAAAGAGTTGGACATGACTGAATGACTTTCACTTCACTTTGAGATAGCAGCCACTGTTGCCAGTTTCTTATGTATCAGTCCACATGTGTCTGTGCAGAGAGGAAAAATGAGAGAGAGAAAGAGAGATGGAGAAATGCTTTAAACTAAAGAGGTGGAAAGTGAGCTTGTACCTATAAAAGGCCCGTTAAGTGTCAAGAAAGTAAAGGTTATCACTCTATCTGCCAATGATCAGTATTTTCCAACGGTTCTGTATTGTCATTCCATTTTACAGATGAGAAATCAAAGTTCAGAGAGGTGAAGTGACTTGTTGAAAGACCTCAACTAGCAACGGGAGGTTCCAGATTTGAATCAACACAGTCCCCTCTGTACCAGGATGTGAACAGGGAAGGAGTGGGTGGTCTCCACCTATGAGTGGCTGCTTGGGGCTCCTGAAGGCACACTGTCACCACCCCCAGAATGACTTGGCAGTGGGGAGCAAAGGGATGTCCAGGTTGTGCCAAGAATGAACATGTCATGGCATAGTCATGTGGTCCTTGATGGGAAGTTCCCCATGATGGAAAGGGAGGTTCATGCAACAGGGCAAAATCTCCCATCCTCAAACACTTTGGAGGTTTTTCTAAACCCTGATACTAGGAGAGAAAAAATTCAAAAGATATACTGGATTATGTCAAGAAACATTAGCAGCTGTGACTCAAAGATACATGGGAGGGCGCATATCTCTTGACTCAGAGGGGTCCTTTTCTTAGTCACTTTGCAGCTTTTACCACACTTTAATCTTTTAGAGAAAGAAAGTGATTTACAAAGTGGGGGGGAGGTAAAAATAAAAGATTGCAACAGAAGGATTTGCTTCACAACAGCAGTTCGTGGCAGCATGCAAGGAAAATATAGAGAAGAAAGCATTGTTATTCTATTCCAGAGAGAGGGTTTTTGAATACCCAAGTAGATAGGTGTCAATTTCTGTGTATTAAAACATTCAAAACACAGCTCTTTCTCACAGAAGTTCTTTCTATTGTAGTGAAGACATATTTTTTTCTCATCTTTAGGGATTACAACTCTGCAGAAGAGCACTGGCTAAAATGGGATGCAGGAGTGTGGGAGGCAGCTCCCCTGGAAAATTCTCACGTTGTCTGTCTTTGGTTCCCTGGAGATTTTTACTGCTTCTGGAATAGGGTCCTTGAACTGTTCCAATTCTTGAGATCCTGGATATTGGATTAGGGTGGCCCTTTGCAGGAGCCACTTCATCAGTATATGGCAGAGTTTCAGCTGATGATCAAGTCTATGTTTTCCCATTCCACTTTCTTTCCTGTATCCCCAATTACGACCACCACAAAAGGAGGGGGGAGCACTAGAATTCTGGATTCTGTGTATATGTACAGTCTATGTGCTTTTTGATCACCAACTGCAAACCTGAACTTCTCTCACAAGGATGTTGCGGGCCTTGCATGGGTGTCCATCTCTGCAAGGATGCTGCAGGCCTTATGTGGATGCTCAACTTTGCAAGGATGCCCAGTTTTCATGGTTACCCATGTTTACATGGACAGCCATCTTCACATAGATGCTCACACAATCAGCTATTTGCTCAGACACAAGCCCCACCACAGCACCTAACCTCTGATCTCCCAGCCTTCCATTAATTCGCCTTTTCCTCATTCTTTACTTAATGCCCTTCAACTCCTACTCTACTCAGATTCTAGCCAAGGGAATATGCTATTCCCGCTCAGATTTTTTCATTTGTACAGTCAGGAATATTCCCTTGCTCTTCCTAGCAGATCTCCACACCCTTTCCCATTTAAAAATTCTATTAAAAACCCATGATTTATAGCAAGTCTCCCTTTAGTTTTTCAAATGTTTCAAATAACTCCATTCTCACCCTTTAGCATCTGTCTTCCCATCCATCAACTAGCGTATTTATTAGGCACTTGCTATGTGCTAGACATTGTGCTAATATGAGGGAAAATGACATTTGTGTTACACAGTTTGCAAGGCATCTTCACATCTGCTTTCCTATATAATCTCCACAATAGCTCAAAGTAGGAAGGGCAGAAATAATTACTAATCCCATATTGCAGATTAGAAAACTAAGGCCCAGAGGCTCAGGTGGCTGCCAGGAAGTGACAAACCCCCAAATTCAAACAGAGCTCCTTTCGATAGCCCAGGCGCTTTGTATCAAGCCTCAGGCGGCATGTGTGTGTGCCCCTGCGTGTGCCCCTCCCCCCAGTCCATACTCAAACCCACACAGTCTGTCTTTATATTTGTAATTATTCGTAAGCATGTTTTTCTCTGTTTTTCTAATGTGTTTGTTCTGTCTTCTCTGTAATCAATAAGGTCCCCTTAGACCACAGCCCAGAGTGGCTCTCCAAGCTCGGTGTCAAAAGGGGTAGAGAAAGTCAGATAAATCCACAGCTCTTCAGAGCAAAGCGGGATAAAGGTTTCGATCTGTACAGATGCTGTCCCATCTAAAATGGCAGTGAGAGGTACTGAGAGCCCATGCAGGTGGGCTCCCTGGAACTTTACCCGTTTAATAAGTATTAGTGATTTTTGGAGCCATTTCCATTCCTTCAACACAACCCCGAACAAATCAGCTCTGAGTCTCCTTTCCAGTAGTTCTCCCTTCCCTCCACACAAAAGCCGGTGAGGATGAAAAGCCCCCATGGTGGGCATCTAATTATCATCAAACTGCAAACCCATTTCTCAAGGATCCTTCCCCATTGCTAGAGAACTGGATTAATCAGCACGGCGCACAGTGGTTTTGCATCTCTTAATTTACTAGCAAACACTCCTTCTCTCCTGAGAGGAGCTGTTTTGTTACATGTAATTAGACCATGTATGCAACCCTACGTGGGACTTGTTATTTTTGCACAGGAGGATTACAGAGCCGTCTCCAGGTGGGGAATGGTGACATGCTACAGGGACAAAGGTATGCCGGCTGCATGTTCATTTGCAAACCTCCTCTGGCCCAGCGCGGGAGGCTCGTTGGGGAGATGGGAAGGCTGGAGGCCCACGTGGGCTCAGCTCATCTGACTAATTGTCTGGGGCAGGAGGTTTGGAAGATAATGGCTGAAGCATATGGTTTCTACTGCTTCTGAGATTTTTCTGCCTCCCAAGAGCAAGGCCAGCAACAGCCGTCCTGGGTCTGAAGGGTGTGGTGGTAACTTCAGAACCCCTCCTTCTCAGGACACGTGCAGGGGACTGGGACATTTAGGCAGAGCTGCATCTGATTCCAGGGAACAGAGAGGTGGCGGGGCTTCAGAGACTCAGAGACCCAGATCTCTCTGGACCTTAATCTCCAATCTTGGGGCTTTTCCTTGTGAATGCTGATCCTTCGCAAGACCTCAAGGAAACATCACCCTCTGGGAAAAGCTCTTGAAGCTCTCAATCCCACCAGAAGCAAAAGGAAAAGAGAGCACTGGAGTTCCAATCCAGTCTGTTTTAAAACCTCTCCACCCACTTGCTTAGAACCTCTGCTCATCACTCAGATGGTAGTAGGAAAAGCTGTTTAGAATTCGAATCGGTCACTAAAAAAAATCCTACATTTGCATTTGTCCTTGGCTGTCTTTATTAATGATGAGGATACAGGGGTCTGTCCAGAATACTTAGGGTCGAGTACTTCACAGCAGCAAGAGGTGCCCTGGTCAGACAGGAAGAGGAAGAGACTTGACAGGAACCCTCCTGACCCATCCTAGGTCCCGGTTCCTGCTGCATCACTTACTGGCTGTGCGACCTTGGGCAAGTCATCAGCTCTCTGAGCCTCCATCTCTGCAGACATCTGAGGCGGATAATAGCAGGAACGTCTGACCTACTTCTCAGCGCCTTGGTGAGGATCAAATGAGATAATGGACATGCAAGAGCTTTGTAAACCATATCCCGCTTTACAAAGGAAAGTCATTATTAATAATAATGACTCTTCCCGCTGGTAATGGCTGTCCGCTGGGAGTTGGGGGGTATGTTCCGCCAGCTCTGCCTGGCTCTGTTCAGGTCCTCTTTGAAGGCCTGGCGTGGGCCCTGTCACTCACCAGGAGACACCTCGGGGGACTTTGTCAGAGGTGCTGGAGGAGAGTGGCCAGGGCACCCTGTCCCTCAGGTTTGAGGCAGCATAATTGTTTTGACATATGATGGAATTTGTCCTCGCACGGGTCAGAAAAAAAGCCCAATACTGATGCTTTTCATCTAATTTCAATTACAGTCATTAAAACCCTTACTCCTGAGTCAAGCCTTTCCAAAAAGCCATCAATGACAGCCCATTACAGAAGAGTTATTTATAGTGGCGCATGTTAATTTTACAGTACCACAGACCAATGATTCATGGCTTGGCATTAGTGAGAGACATCATTCACAGGGCTGAGTGATCCCTGACATAACAAGTGCTGCTCTGAGTCTCTGCAGGGACGATTCAAGGCCTCAGACTTGGAGCCCAGGCCCTGTGCTGAGCAGAACATGCGGAGCCTCTTGGCTTGGCCCATTCCACCCAAGGACACCTTCTCTCCTAAATGGAGGAGAATAGGACGATCGGCTTTGGGATGGGAGTGTGACATCTACAGGATTTCTAACTGAGATGCTATCTGACCTGGGCCAGAATTGCAGCTTTCCTTCTCATACTGACAGCTATTGGGATGAGCACTTAGTAGATCTCATACCATTTGCTGCTATACAATAACTCTAAGGGGACATCTGACGCCCACCTGAACTGGATGGAAGCAGATGGCTCTAGGGCCATTGAAAGCCCAGCTTCCTTTTATCCGAACTACTGCAACCTCAGGTTCGTAAGTGCCACTTTGCCGGATCAATATCGGGCCTCTTGAATCTTGGTCTATTTGTGGCTGAAATTCTCCCCCTTGATTAAAAATTCACCAGGAGGCAGCCTGATGTGACATTTATGAGTTCCTGGAAGTCCATAAATGTTGAATGTTAGAAATTAGCACAAGTTGTTTAGATGATAAAAAGCAATAAGCAACCAGGAGGACTAATATTCAGCACTCTTATATTTTTATTGTCTATCCATGAAGCCTCACAGCAAACTGGAATGAAAACCTCATACAAAGTGCTTCCAAGTTTGAAGTAACCTTACTACCAGTCCCGCCTCTAAATAGTACTCTCTTCCAGATGAAGGTGAGTGGGGTTCAATGCAACCGACTGCCCTCTTTCCTTCCAGCTTGGGACCACTTTGACCATGAGTAACTGGCCCAAGTTCCCTGCTCTGTTTCAACACAAACCATGATAACAAGTATTGAAACTATGTCGGCTCTATCTTCATATAATGGTAGCTCTGCAATCATTGGGAGGAAAGACGGGCAAAAATAAATGTGTGACTTCATCATTTTGGAGTTTTCAACCACAGGGTTTTTATACTCCACCCATGATTATTTCTTTCACATTATTTCCTGCCCACATCCCAGCACTTTTCTGAGCCTCCATTCCCCCCAGACATTTCTATAATGTTCCCTCTGTACACCCTTCCGGGCCATCGATCACAGTTCTGGGAGCTTTAGCATGCTTCCTGGGAGGCCTTGTCTAGTCTAGGCTGAAGTCAATGAAAAGACAGAGAAGGTTCAATGACTAAGGCTCTAATGAACCAGCTGAGTGCTGTTCTACTTCTTTTACTGCACGGCCGTCCAGAGAGCAGTTTGTACGGAGAATTCCAATTCTGTCCGGTGACTGGAACGTTTCAGAAAGTACCATGAGGCACTCTTCTTGACTCTCAAATGGAGAAACCAGAAATGTGCTATATTATGGGTGGATGAAAGAGAGAGAATGGTGCAAAGAGGACAGGGTCTGGAGCCATGTGGTTTGGATTGATTCCAAGCTCTACCATTTACCAGGTTTGTGACTTTGCTCTTTAACCTCCCTATGCATCTATGCTGTCTTCTGTAGAGCAGAAGTGATGAGGTTCCTGTCGTTAGGAGAGAGCAAATGAGTTTACATTTGAGGGCATTACCTATTAATAGCACATAGTCTATGCTGTACACGTGTTAGCTAAATGACAGACTTTTTTTGGAGTATTATTGCTCTACAATGTTGCATTAGTTTCTGTTGTACAACTAAGTGAATCAGCTCTGCAGGTCAGGAAGCAACAGTTAGAACTGGACATGGAACAACAGACTGGTTCCAAAGAGGAAAAGAAGTACACCAAGGCTGTATATTGTCACCCTGCTTATTTAACTTCTATGCAGAGTACATCATGAGAAACACTGGGCTGGAAGAAGCACAAGCTGGAATCAAGATTTCCGGGAGAAATATCAATAACCTCAGATATGCAGATGACATCACACTTATGGCAGAAAGTGAAGAAGAACTAAAAAGCCTCTTGATGAAAGTGAAAGAGGAGAGTGGAAAAGTTGGCTTAAAGCTCAACATTCAGAAAACTAAGATCGTGGCATCCAGTCCCATCACTTCATGGCAAATAGATGGGGAAACAGTGGTAACAGTGTCAGACTTTATTTTGGGGGGCTCCAAAATCACTGCAGATGGTGACTGCAGCCATGAAATTAAAAGACGCTTACTCCTTGGAAGGAAAGGTATGACCAACCTAGATAGCGTATTCAAAAGCACAGACATTACTTTGCCAACAAATGTCCATCTGGTCAAGGCTATGGTTTTTCCAGTGGTCATGTATGGATGTGAGAGTTGGACTGTGAAGAAAGCTGAGCCCTGAAGAATTGCTGCTTTTGAACTGTGGTGTTGGAGAAGACTTTTGAGAGTCCCTTGGACTGCAAGGAGATCCAACCAGTCCATCCTAAAGGAGACCAGTCCTTGGTGTTCATTGGAAGGACTGAGGCTGAAACTCCAACACTTTGGCCACCTCATGCAAAAAGTTGATTCATTGGAGAAGACCCTGATGCTGGGAGGGATTGGGGGCAGGAGGAGAAGGGGACAACAGAGGATAAGATGGCTGGATGGCATCACCGACTCGATGCACATGAGTTTGGGTGAACTCCGAGAGTTGGTGATGGACAGGGAGGCCTGGCGTGCTGCCATTCTTGGCATCGCAAAGAGTCGGACATGACTGAGCGACTGAACTGAACTGAACTGATACACAGATCCAAGAGAAAGAGACGTTTTGTAACTGGAGTATGCTGCTGCTCCTGCTGCTAAGTCGCTTCAGTCCGACTCTGGAGTATAGTTGATATATAATGTTGTATTAGTTTGGGGTGTACTGCAAAGTGATTCATTCTTTTTTAGATTCTTTTCTCATATAGGTTATCACAGAATACAGATTAGAGTTCCCTGTGCTATGCAGTAGGTCCTCGTTGGGTATCTCTCTTATATATAGCAGTGTGTGAATATTCATCCCAAGCTCCTGATTTATCCCTCCCACCACAAGCATGTTTTCCCTTTGATAACCAGAAGTTTGTTTTCAATATTTGTAAGTCTGTTTCTGTTTTGTGAATAAGTTCATTCATATCACATTTTAAATTAGATTCCATATATGAGTCATATCATATAGTATTTGTCTTTGACTTCCTTCACTCAGTATGATAATTTCTAGGTGCATTCATGTTGCTGCAAATGGCATTATTTCCTTCTTTTATGCTTAATAATATTCCATTGTATATTTGTACCACATCTTTATCCTTTCCTCTGTCGATGGACATTTATGTGGCTTCCATTTCTTGGTTATTGTAAATAGTGCTGCAATGAACACTGGGGTGCATGTATATTTGGGGATTATTGTTTTCTCTGGATATATGCCCATGAGTGGGATTGCTGGACCATATGGTAGGTCTATTTTTAGTTTTTTAAGGAACTTCCATAGTGTTCTCCATAGTGATTGTACCAATTTACACTGAGAGACATTTGTAATTTAAGAAATATTTATGGACTATCCACTGCCCAAAGACACAATGTGAAGCAACACGGGAATGGAGAAAATGAACAAAATATGCCTGCTTTTAAGGACAGTGTTTGGAGAAGCATGGACATAGCCTCAAAAAACCAAGAGGAGGGCTGGTACATGATCTATGCAGGGGTATTTGCACCAGTGATGGATAGGCCACTTCACACAAATGATGGAAGGCCACTCTAGCTGGGAGGGGTCTAAGAAGGTTAGCCAAGAGATGATATTTGAATTGCTCCTTAAAGGATGAGCAGTATTTCCAAGGGCACATAATGTGGGACAGGTGGCAGAAGGCTGCCCCATGGGTGCCTAGCACAAACACAAGGTCGAATTGCCACCCTGCATGTCCATCAACCCCGTATCTGTCTTCTCCCCAGGGCTCCTTTCCCAGGCTTGCCTGCCTTTCTTCCTCTTTTTCCATCCCTCCCTTCACTTGAAAATTTCTACCACAGGCCTTCCTTTTCTTCCAATTACTTTCTTTTTATTTTTATCTTTCTTTTAATTTCAAAAATTAATGTAAGCAATTTAAATCAAATAATATAGAAAGGTACAAAATGAGAATCAATTTTTCTTCCTCCACCCCCTGCTCCTTAGAGGTAACAACAGTGTGGTCATTTTGAAACATGACCACAAATTTTTAGTGCTTCTCCCTCTGATGGGAGTGTTATGTCTGGCCCCTTGAAACTGAGCAGGTTTATAGCTACTTCTGCCCATAGAGGAGGACAGAAGGGACAGTGCATGCCTTCCAAGCCTGAGACATTAAAAGACCATGCAGCATCATCCGTGTTCACCCAGCACCCTCTCTAGTAACCCTGAGCTTCCATATAAGAAACTCAGCCTCCTGACCTCCTGGATAGTGAGGCGGCTGCTGCTGCTGTTAAGTCGCTTCAGTCATGTCTGATTCTGTGCGACCCCATAGACAGCAGCCCACCAGGCTCCTCTGTCCATGGGACTTTCCAGGCAAGAACACTGGAGTGGGGTGCCATTGCCTTCTCCAGGATAGCGAGGCTAGGTGCCCACATTCTGGGCAGTAGTCCCAGTTGGGTCCAGCCTTCCAGCCTTCTCCAGCACTTACAGAGTTAACAGACACCACTGCACAACTAATTTAACCAGCCTTTTAATGAAAACTCCTCCAAGTTTTTGGCATTACAAAAATCCAGCCATGAACATTCTTATCTATACATCTTTGCTAAATGTATGGGTGTGTCTGTAAGACAAACTCTCAGAAATAACATTGCTGAACCAAAGAGTACATGTGTATTTCCAGGCAAGAATACTGGAGCAGTTTGCCATTTCCTGCTCCGGGGATGGAACCCACATCTCCTGCATTTGCAGGTGGATTCTTTATCATTGCTCTACCTGGGAAGCCCTTTAAACAGGTTATGTCAATTTAGACTTCCTGATGGTGCATGAGAATGCCTATTTCCCCACAATCTCACCAACACTGAGTGTTATTGCTTTTTCATCTTTACCATTCTGACATCATCTCTGCCTCCTTTATGATGTGCCCCTGCTGTGTGCCGTGTCAGCAAGCCACCCAAGCGTGACCTGTCTCCACAGGCAAACCCAGGGGAGGGGGCCTGTAGAAGTGGGGAGGAGGGGTGTATAGCAAGTTCAATATTAAAGAGAACTAAGTTAACACAAAGATGAGACATAGAACATAGCAGCCTTGCATAGCAGATGTGTCAGAATATAATGGAACTCAGCTCAGTGACATCCTGCTAATGGCAGGTATTATCTGAAGTCCAGAAAGACCCTGTTGGAAGAAGAGATTTTGGGGCTCAGGGAATGAGGAGGGAGGTTTGAGAAATGAAAGGAAGTTCTTTCAGTTAATCAAAGTGCTCACTGAACAGCTGGCTAAAAATAGAATATTTTATAATGATTGATTTCAACCTGGATGATTCCAGGGTACAGTCAAGAATCATGGGCTCCAAACCTCACTGCCTAGCAATATTACCTGGAGTGTTTTTTAGAAAAACATAGATATTTCATCTTCCTAACCATTGCTTTTAAACACATATATTGTTACCATGATTCTGATTCAGTCGATCCACACTTCTAACCAACCCATCAGGAAATTCTGAAGCAGAATAAGGTTAAGGAGCAGAGTTTCTCAAACTTGCATGGGCATCAGAAACACCCAAGATTTAATAGTAAAACACAGATTGCTGGGTTCCACCATAATAGCTTCCAATTTGGTAAACCTGGGGTGGGCCTGGGAATTTGCATTCCTAGCAGGCTGCCAGCAGATGCTGGTCCGGAGTCGGAGCCTGGGGACCAGTGCTACAATAGGAGCAACATTAAGAGCTTGCTGGCTGGAAATGCAGAAACCTAAGCCCTACCTCAGACCTGAGGAATCAGAATCTGCATTTAATAAGAGACCCAGCCATCTGTGTGCTTATTAAGCGCCTCACTAAAGGTCTTACCTTTGTTGTCTGGGAAAAGATTCAAAGGGAAGAGGCCTGAAGGAGTAGAAACCTGCCAGGAAGACCTGCATTCCGGTCCCAGTACTAATGACATTCATGATAAAATAAATTGCTTCATCTCCAATGGCTTCTGTTTCCTTATAAATAAAAGGGCGATACTGAGGTAAGTAATCCTGTAGATTTCTTGTTTCCTGTGCTTTAAATTTGGTAATTGAAACACCATAAGAGCTGAATTGTATTCACCCCAAATTATAAATGTTGATGTCCTAACCCCCAGTACCTCAGAATGTGACGGTATTTAGAGAGCATGTCTTTAAAGAGGTTGCTTGTGGTTCAGCTGCTCAGTCAAGTCTGACTCCTTGCGATCTCATAGACTGTTGTCTGCCAAGTTCCTCTGTCCATGGGGTTTCCCAGGCAAGAATACTGGAGTAGATTGCCATTTCCTTCACCAGGGAATCTTCCCAACCTAGGGATCAAACCCGTGTCTCTTGCATTGGCAGGCGTATTTGTTTTTTTAATATTTATTTATTATTTTTGGCTGTTCTGGATCTTCAATGGTGCTTGAGTTTTTCTCCAGTTGCAGGAAGTGGGGGGCTACTCTCTATTTGCCGTGTGTGGGGCTTCTCATTGCAGTGGCTCCTCTTGTTGGGGAGCACAGCTCTAGGGCACACAGGCTTCAGGAGCTGAGTCCGGCAGGCTCAGCAGCTGCAGCCCCTGGGCTCTAGAGCATAGGCTCAGTAGTTGTGGCCCAGGGCCTTAAGTTGCTCTGACGCACGTGGGATCTTCCCGGACCAGGGATAGAACCTGTTACTCCTGCATTGGCAGGCAGATTCTTTACCCATTGACCCACCAGGGAAGCTGGCAGGCTGATTCTTTATGGATGAGCCACCTGGGAAGCCCCTTTAAAGAGGAAATTGAAGTTAAATTGGGTCTCCAGGGTGCATGCTCAAATTCAATGGACATGAACTTGGACAAGCTCTGGGTGATGGTGAAGGACAGGGAGGCCTGGCGTGCAGCAGTCCATGGGGTCTCTAGGGTGGATCTACTCTGACTCGTGTCCGTACAAGAAGAGAACAGGACACAGACAAGCATAGAGAGACAGTGAGAAGACAGAGTGAGAACGTGGCCATGTACAAGCCAAGGAGAGGCCTCCGAAGAAACCAGCCCTACTGACACCTTGATCTTGGGCTCAGAGCCTCCAGAACTCTGAGGAGATAAATGTCTGTTGTTTAAGCCACCCAGTCTGTGCTTCTATGTTATGGCAGCCCTAACAGATGAATACACATGTGTATTTTAGAACTTTGCAACTAAATCTAGATTAGAGTCTAAATGCAGAAATCTGATTTCTTATTACCACTCATTTCACATCAGACCCATTAGCTCCTGCAGGAAGAATGCCAGGGCTTTCCACTGGGGCCTCAGGTTTTCTAGGTAATCACAACACGGGTGCAAATTCATTTCCCTGGATTCCATACCAAAACTATGGAACCCTCATTTACCATCAAACATCCCATTTTCCCCAACCTGATTGCCACATGTACCCCCACTTCCACCAGCCCTACCCATTCTGCCTAGATTTAGCTTTAAATTTTGATCTCTAGGGGACTTCCCCAGTAGTCCAGTGGCTAAGACTCCAGGCTTCCAGTGCAGGGGGTCCAGGTTTCATCCCTGGCCAGGGAACTAGATCCCACATGCTGCAACTAAGAAAGACCCTGCATGCGACAACTAAAGATCCCACAACTTAGACCTGGTTTAGCCAAATAAGTAAATATTTTTTAAAAAATTCTGATCTCTGACCTTTGATCTCAGTAAACCCCTCTTTTCACAAATCAAGTAAATCACATTTCTGCAGTGGTTCCTGGTTGTTTCATAATCCCTTTGCACAAGAACAGGTTTACATTGATTGGATTTTCATTCAGATCATTTTTTTCCCAGCTAAACCAAGACACTCGCAAACATAAAGGATAAAGATGATGAGGATAGGAGCTGTCCAGTCCAGAGTAGGTACATTCAGACTATTTCCTTGCTTCACTGTAGTTGCTAGAGTAATATAGCTTAGAATTAAGAAGTCTAGAATTCCTCTAGTTAAATGCAAAGACTCAGGCCTCCAAACGCTAATATAAGAATCTCCGAACACTGTTTTGAGAGCCCAAAAGGTAAGCCTATTTTTCACAAGTCAAAGAGGTAGGCATCTTGGGCATTTTCCAGTAGAGATACAAGTAGTCAAAGTCCTACAAAAGAAGAAAAAATATTTAAGACATTTTCTGAGCAACGGAAGGAATGTCAAAACTTATTTTTTTTTTCTTTTTTCCCATGAAGGTAGTATAAAAATGTGTTTCTTAGCCATAAATGTGCATGCACATCACCTGGGGTCTTGTTAAAGTGTTCGTTCTGATTCAGAAGGTCTGGCATCTGAGAACCTACATTTTTAAAAAGCTCCTAGTGGGGTACTTCCCTGGTGGTCCAGTGGTTAAGACTCCGCCCTGTCACTGCAGGGGGTGTGAGTTCAATCCCTGGTCAGAGAACTAAGATCCCACAGGCCTCACAAAGTGGCCAAAGAAAGTCCTAATGGAAGCCCACTCTGCTGGTCCATTGACTGCACTCTGAATAGCAAGGATCTAATGGAAGGCTGATGCTAAAGCTGAGACTCCAGTACTTTGGCCACCTCATGCAAAGAGTTGACTCATTGGAAAAGACTCTGATGCTGGGAGGGATTGGGGGCAGGAGGAGAAGGGGACGACAGAGGATGAGATGGTTGGATGGCATCACCGACTTGATGGACGTGGGTTTGAGTGAACTCCGGGAGTTGGTGATGGACAGGGAGGCCTGGCGTGCTGCAGTTCATGGGGTCGCAAGGAGTCGGAACTGAACTGAACTGAACTGAAAGAGAGGTCTATGGTTTCTGCAGTTTCAATGATACTAAAGTTTAAATTCTAAGATTTGCTTTGGATGGGTTAGTCCCCTTTACCTTGTCCAAGGTGGGTGTTTGAGAGACACAAAACCTGGACATCGTTCCTGTGGGCTCTTAACATCTTTTGAAGAGGCCAGCAAGACCAGGAGAAGACATCCAATTTGTTGGCTATTATTACAAGTGGTGTGTTCCAGCTCACTCTTCTGCACTGACACAAAGAAAGCAAGCATTAATAAATGATTGCCACAACCATGAGTTTAAATTGTAGAGTCTGATAAACATCCCTGCTCTATCTTCCCAGGTCCCTAGAGACATTCCCTAGGCCTAGTTATACAAGCTCAGCAGTTTTCTCACCTCCTAGTCCCAGAGGGTACAGTGTCATTAACCGAGGTGCCCACCAGAAAAGCCAACCGCAGGTGTCCCCCACGGTCCACCAAGTTTCTGAATAAAACTTGTCTGTCTGTTGGGGTCACCTGAGGAGCTTCAGATATTGCTGATGGCCTAGTGTAATCCTCAAATACTGAGACTTAATTGGTCTGGAGTGCATCCTGGGCTTTAGAATATTTTGAAGACCTCACCCCTACCCCAAGATAGTTCAAATGTGCAAACAAGTATGGAAATCACTGCTAAACTGTAATTTTCTGAAGGACTTAAAAGAGCTGCCTCTCAAGCGATTGTTCATTCATTCATGCATGCATGCACAGTTGTTCAGTTGCTAAATCATGTCTGACTCTTTGCGAGTCCATGGTCTGCAGCGTGCCAGACTTCCCTGTCCTTCACTATCTCCCAGAGTTTGCTCAAACTCATGTCCATTGAGTAGGTGACGCCATCCAACCATCTCATCCTCTGCTGCCTCCTTCTCCTCCTGCCCTCAATCCTTCTCAGCAACAAGGTCCTTTCCAGTAAGTCAACTCTTCGCATCAGGTGGCCAAAGCATTGGAGCTTCAGCTTCAGCACCAGTCTTCCCAGTCAATATTCAAGGTTGACTTCCTGTAGGATTTACTGGATTGATCTCCTTGCTGTACAAGGGACTCTCAAGAGTCTTCATGCATATATACAGCAAATAATTGTGCCAGTGCTATGCCGGGTCCTTTATGCCAAAGAGGAAGGACATAGCCCCTGCCCTCAGGGGTTGGTAGTCCAGGAGAGGAGATGTAGATGAGTGAACAGACAACTCAAGTATAGGATGATGGTTTCAGGGTGGTGGGACGATGGCATGAGGGATGACAGTAATGACAGAACCACATGTCTCCTGTGCAATTGCCTCTCTCAGAATCAAGACACCGGATGGCAGTTCTGACAAGAAGAGTGTACAGTATTCACTCATTCAACAAATATTTAGTGAGCACGAATCACACACCTACCGTTGGGTGAGTTGCTGAGTAGATGGCAAATGAAGCAGTTGACTCCATAAACACAAAGTCTCATTCAACTCCCTAAATTTTTGGATTTCCTAGTAGAGTAGATACTTGTTGTCTTTGTGCTGTGCTGTGCTGTGCTAAGTCGCTTTAGTCATGTACAACATCATGGACTGTAGTCTGCCAGGCCCCTCTGTCCATGGGATTCTCCAGGCAAGAATACTGGATCAGGCTGTCATGCCCTCTTCCAGGGGATCTTCCCAACCCAGGGATCAAACCCACATCTCTTATGTCTCCTGCATGAGCTGGCAGGTTCTTTACCATTATCGCCAACTGGGAAGCCCTTCCTTGTCTTTGCTGCTGCTAAGTCGCTTCAGTGGTGTCCGACTCTGTGCGACCCCATAGATGGCAGCCCACCAGGCTCTGCTGTCCCTGGGATTCTCCAGGCAAGAACACTGGAGTGGGTTGCCATTTCCTTCTCCAATGCATGAAAGTGAAAAGTGAAAGTGAAGTCGCTCAGTCGTGTCTGACTCTTAGCGACCTCATGGACTGCAGCCCACCAGGCTCCTCCATCCATGGGATTTTCCAGGCAAGAGTACTGGAGTGGGGTGCCATTGCCTTCTCCTTCCTTGTCTTTAGTTGTTTGTAATTCTGTCTCTCTTCTGGTACCAGAACTCAGAACTTTCTCTGAGAAACAGCCACATTTCTGGGGATTTTTCTGGGGAATTTCCTCTAAGTAGAGCATCAAGTTTTTCTGGCTTTGATTTTATCCATGGACTTAAAACTTGGTGTGTACATGGACATGGATCTGTTGGCTTCCATTTTGCAACCTATGGATAGATGTAAAGGATGCAGCCAACTTGAAGAAGTGAGCCAGGAAGTAGAGACTGCTGTCTGGATGGCCCTGGATAAGGTCATGTCTGTATCCCCTGCTATAGGGGCTCCCCTGTTGGCTCAGAAGGTAAAGAGTCCATCCACAATGCAGGAGACTCGGGTTCGATACCTGGGTCTGGAAGACCCCCTGAAGAAGGGAATAGAATGGCTCTTCCCTGCTGGGTATGCTCATAATTTTCCTTTGGAGCCTAATCCAACTTGACTTAGCTTTTCTGGTATTTGCAACCCAGAGTGTCTGAACTGCTGCACCTAAAATGGATTTTTTTCAGGACTATTTTTTGTGTGATTGAAAACAAGAATAGACCCATTAATATCTGTTCATGAATTGCTCAGTTTCCTGTTTTGTAAAAATGTGTTTTTTAGAGATTCTATTCTAATACATCTTTAGGTGTATAAATAGAATTCTCTAAAGTCAGATCATGAGCTTAAGATGTTCTTTAGAAAAGTATTTAAATAATGCTATACCTAGTGAGCAGCTGCCAACTAAAGCTCAAAGAGCAGATGGAGAGAAGTATTCCAGGTTGTTCTCTTTGCCTTCTAACAAGTACCTGAGAAAACCTTCTAGGTTTGAGAAGCCTGGGTTTGGGCTTTGCATTCTCTGGACAGTATTGCTATGTGATTAGGAATTATGGTGAGGAGAAGCTGGTGAGGTTTGGAAGGTCTTGAGCCTCAAAACCAATCAGCTTGGAGTCCCAGCAGAGAGGTGTGCTCAGCTCCTGAGGGGTCAAGATATCCATGGTTCCAAGATCCTGGGCTGGAGATCACCATGAAGGTAGCAATGGTTATCAAGTGAGGTGGAGGAGAGTTTGTTAAACTAAGTGCATCTCTTCACCAAGTACTGCTTGTCCTTCTAAATATCTCTCAAATTGTCTTCTTGATTCCAACTGTCTTGACATTTTTGTCCAAATTCTCATCATCACTGCCACTGCTGCTGCTAAGTCACTTCAGTCATGTCCGGCTCTGTGCAACCCCATAGACGGCAGCCCACCAGGCTCCGCTGTCCCTGGGATTCTCCAGGCAAGAATACTGGAGTGGGTTGCCATTTCCTTCTCCAATGCATGAAGGTTAAAAGTGAAAGTGAAGTCGCTCAGTCCTGTCCGACTCTGAGCGACCCCATGGACTGCAGCCTACCAGGCTCTTCTGTCCATGGGATTTTCCAAGCAAGAGTACTGGAGTGGGGTGCCATCGCCTTCTCATCATCACTAACCTAAACTAATGCAACAATCTCTTAATTATTGTTCCTGCTTTTGTTTAATTGGAGGATAATTGCTTTATAATGTTGTGTTACTTTCTGCCGTACAACAATGTGAAGAAGCCATAACTATGCATACATTCCCTCCCTCTAGAGAATCCCTCCTACTTGTCCTATCCCTCTAGGTTATCACAGAGCACAGAGCTGAGCTCCCTCTATTATACAGCAACTTCCAACTAGCTATCTATTTTACCTATGGTAATATATGTATTTCAATGCTACTCTTCTTCCCCTACTATGTCCACAAGTCTGTTTTCTGTGACTGTATCTCTATTCCTGCCCTGCAAATAGGATCATCAGTCCTCCTAGTTTTAATACCATTCCCACCTCCAGGCACCAAGTCAGTCCATCCTCCAAGCTGCACCCAAGTGGGCCAATCATGCTACCTATTTAGAATCCTTCTCACTTGTCCCATCACTTACAGAAGGTCCAAGATTAATGTCAAGGTACCATTTGCCTCTATCTACCTATAAAAACTTTACCTCTAGTTCCCAGCACAGGCTAGGTTGCTTCAAGTATTTATGCCTGTGCTCACTGCATTCTTTCTCTTTCAAAGTCTTTTGGGAAAAACCCTCTTCATCCTTCGAAACTAAGTCCAGATATTCCCTTCTTCAGGAGGCCTTTCCAAGAATCCCCTAATCTTCAAAGCCAATTCCTTCCTTCTCTGTTCTTTATTTATAATTTCTACTTACCTTTATCCTCTAATATCCTACCATTATATGTTTGCCCTTCTAAGTTTGAGTTCCTTTAAGACAGGAACAGTTTTGGGGCTACCCTGGTGGCCCAGTGGTTAAGACTTTCCTTCCAATGCAGGGGGCGTGGGTTCAATCTTTGGACAGAGAGTTAAGATCCCACATGCCTTGCAGCCAAAAAAACAAAGCACAAAAAAAGAAGCAGTGTCATAACAAATTTAATAGAGACTTTTAAAAATGGTTCATATCAAAAATTCTTAAAAAAAAAAGATAGGACTAGTTTCTTATTCATTTTCTGTCTCTAATATCAAGTACAGGGCCTGACATATCATAACTGTTGAAAGTTAGTCACTCAGTTTTGTCTGACTCTTTGTGACCCTATGGACTGTAGCCCCCCAGGTTCCTCTGTCCATGGAATTGAACCCAGGTCTCCTACACTGCAGGTGGGTTCTTTACCATCTGAGCCACCAGGGAAGCCCTCAGTGAATGTTCAGTGAATTGAACTGATTGCATATGTCTCCAAGTCAGTGCTGAGGGTGATTTGGAAACTGTCAGCCTGATGATCAGAAAGTGAAAGTTTCTGTCCAACTCTTTGCAACCCCATGGACTATATTCTCCAGGCCAGAATACTGGAGTGGGTAGCCTTTCCCTTCTCCAGGGGATGTTCCCAACCCAGGGACTGAATCCAGGTCTCCTGCATTGCAGGAGGATTCTTAACCAGCTGAGCCACAAGGGAAGCCCAAGAATACTGGAATGGGTAGCCTATCCCTTCTTTGATGGATCTTCCTGACCCAGGAATCAAACCAGGGTCTCCTGCATTGCAGGCGGATTCTTTACCAACTGAGCTATCAGGGAAGCCCCCTGATGATCAGGGGTGAGATCAAAATTAGATTAAGATGAGACAGGAAATGGGCTTCCCTATGGCTCAGTGGTAAAGAATCTGCCTGCAATGCAAGAGATAAAGGAGACATAGGTTCAATCCCTGAGTCAGAAAGATCCCCTGGAGGAGGAAATGGCAACCCACTCCAATATTTTTGCCTGCAAAATTCCATGGACAGAGGAGCCCGTGGGCTACAGCCCATGGGGTTGCAAAGAGGCTGACATGACTGAAGCAACATAGCATGCACCCACAAGATGCTGCTGCTGCTGCTGCTAAGTCGCTTCAGTCGTGTCCGACTCTGTGCGACCCCATAGACAGCAGCCCACCAGGCTGGGATTCTCCAGGCAAGAACACTGGAGTGGGTTGCCATTTCCTTCTCCAATGCATGAAAGTGAAAAGTGAAAGTGAAGTCTCTCAGTCGTGTCTGACTCTTAGCGACCGCATGGACTGCAGCCTACCAGGCTCCTCTGTCCATGGGATTTTCCAGGCAAGAGTACTGGAGTGGGTTGCCATTGCCTTCTCCGACCCACAAGATGGGAAATAGCTAAAAAATAGTGATAAAACTTTACCTATATGCTGATATCGCCTCTTAGAAGTTATCTAATTTAATATGTCAGGCTTACCATGTTTAGCTTTTGCATCAGAAGTAATATATTGAGACTAATTCTGAAGAAAATATATTTATAAAGTGTGTAGATTTGAGTTGAAATCTCCATAGAGCTCTCACACACTAATTTTGACTTATACCCAAACACCTTCTATCTAGTTTACTCTGGGAGAAAACGGGATTCCAATTACCTACCCTAAATTAAGTTAAAATGTCTGAGAGGAAAAGAAATTCTTTAAAAAAAATTTTTTTAAGACATTCTTTAATCCTAATTATGCAAAACTAAAATTAACTAGTGGAGACTAGATTGTCTGAATCCCAAAGGGTCAGAGTACAAAAAGGGAGAGAGCAAAGCTCCATTACCAGCCTGCCTTACCAATCCAGATGACTGGGTCCCAGCAATGATTTCCAGACAGTCTATAGCCCAGAGCCAGGGGCGTGAACCAAAGGGCCCCTCAATTTTTTTCTGAGTCTACAGTCACCCTTTTCAGATAAGCCCTGCTGGAGCTGGGTTGTGTTTATTCCTAGTAACCATTAAAGTTACAGCATAACTCTAAACTAGCAGCAGTAAAAGAAGAAGAAAAAAAAAAAAAAGCCAGTGAGAGGGAGCCTGAGATTGCCTTGTAAAATTGGCAAGGACTTTCTGTTGCTTTTTGCTACTGCTCTTAAATTCAAGGCTGGTTTCCACGTTCCAGAAGCCCTGTTTTGTGACTGACTGATACTGGGAAGCAATGGGGCAATTCTCCCATGTTTTGCCCCTTCGTTTAGCAATTTCACTGTTAATATAATAAGATTAACCTTTCTGCTGCAGTGAGTGTGGCTTCTTCATGCCAAGGACACCATCCTGTTCATAAGTATAATAAATCCTTTAAAAAAAAATCCAACAATCAAGAGACAAATGTAACAACCTAGAATTTCTGGATCCTCCACCAATTTAATTAGAATGGCAATGAGAGAACATGTGCCTAATTAAACTGTCAATCAAACCAAAATGACATGCATCCTATTTATACAAATGTTTACTCCTGTTTCTGTGGCTTGAATCAGCCCTTCTAGCCCAGGAGGCAGCAAGTGGTGATTAAAAAACAAGTGAGATGAGAAATCTCCCCAGACTAAGTAATTTAGCTTTACTTGGCTGCTTACAATGCTTTTGATTATTTTATTTTTCATTAATACACTTTTATCTTTTTAATGTTGTGTTGTGAGTGTGTTTAGTCGCTCAGTTGTGTCTGACTCTCTGCGGCCCCATGGGCTATATAATCCACCAGGCTCCTCTGTCTGTGGAATTTTCCAGGCAAGGACACTGAAGTGGGTTACCATTTGCTACTCCAGAGAAGCTTCCAGACCCAGGGATCAAACCCACGTCTCTTATGTCTCCTACATTGGCAGGCAGGTTCTTTACCACTACTGCCACCTGGAAAGCTTCATTTCTAATGAAAATGCACATATTATACATGCATGACTTGATCAGTTTCCCCAGACTGACTACATCCATTTACTAAGACCAATCACCGAGCATGGTCGGCGACCCTGAAGTCCACGACTTACGCCTTCCAGTAATGTTCCCTCTCCTCCTAAGGGTAGCCACTGTCCTAACTTCACACAGCTTAGTTTTGCTGTAGTTTTTGTGTATTACATAAATGGAATCATTGGGAATGTACTCTTCAAATGTCTGTCTTGCTAACATGATGCTCTGAGATTCACCCACAGTGCCTTCTTACTGCTGGGTCATGTGATTGTGTGGCTACACCACACTCCACACACCTATGATCCATTCCGCTGCTGGATCACGTTGTTTGAGTTGTTTCCTGTTTGGGATATTATGGGGCTTCCCTGGTGGCTCAGATGGTAAAGAATCCGCCTGGAATGTGGGAGACCTGCATTTGATCCCTGGGTCAGAAAAATCCCCTGGAGAAGGGAATGGCAACCCACTCCAGTATTCTTGCCTGGAGAATTCCATGGACAGAGGAGCCTGGTGGACTACAATCCAAGGGGTCACAAAGAGTTAGACACGGCTGAGCGACTAACACTTTCACTTTCACTTCACTAGAGTATTATGAGAAGTGTGGCCATTAACATTCTAGTACATGCCTCTTGGTGATATATGTTCATGGGCTTATTGGGTTGTAATTTGCCATAAAAAAAAAAAAAAGAATGAAATAATGCCATTTGCATCAACATGGATGGACTTAGAGATTATAATGCTAAGTGAAGTAAATCAGTGAAAGACAAATGCTTATATGCAGAATCTAAAAACAAATGAACTTATTTACACAACAGAAATAAACTCACAGACATTGAAACAAACTTCTAGTTACCAAAGCAGGGGTGAGAAAGTGAAGTGAAAGTGTTAGTAGCTCAGTCATGTCTGATTCTTTGTGACCCCATATGGACTGTAGCCCACCAGGCTCCTCGGTCCATGGGATTTTCCAGGCAAGAATACTGGAGTAGGTAGCCTTTTCCTTCTCCAGGGGATCTTCCCAACCCAGGGATCAAATCTGGGTCTCCCATATTGCAGGCAGATTCTTTACCATCTGAAGTGGGGGTGAGAGTAGGGATAAATTAGGAGTTTAGGACTAACAGATACACACTACTCTGCAGATGATAGATAACAAGGACCTGTTATATAGCCCAGGGAATTATATTCAGTATTTTGTAATAACCTATAATGGAAAAGAATCTAAAAAAGAATATAAATACATATATATGTATAAGTGAATCACTTTGCTGTATAACCGAAACACTACAAACCAAATATATGTCAATTAAAAAGTAAAAATTAAAATACATATACATGCATATACTCAGAATCTGACCTTTCTTTGGTTATTCTAATTTTAGATACCATGGTTCTTTCAAAAATTTATTCTATATTTTAGCATTTTTACTACCCTTTCTTTGAAATTTTCTCATAACACCCCTCCCTCTCACCATGCTGCCCCTCAACCTATTTGTCATGACATTATAGGTACTTGTTTTTTTTCCCTTACTGATATCTTTCTTTGTAATTTCCTGGCCATTTTCTCTCCCTCACTTTAGCTTCCTGATCTTCTTGCTATTCTATTTCCATGAGAAAAATCAATGTTTTTATGTTTTTTTCATTTTTATCCATGTTTCACAAATGTGTATATAACAATGATGATATTGGGGATGATTTTAGGAAGAATATGGATGAATATTTCTTTTATAATAGTTATTTTATTTTACTGTATATTAGACAAAATATAACTAGCACATAAAGCCTGAGATTTCACAGACATTATTGCCTAGATGAAGTGAAAAAAAAAAGTTTAAGTTAAATTACAGTAAAATATTAAATAAACAATACTATAAGAGCATGAAATAGAGGGGGAAAATGTAAGTAATACAAAATTGAAGCTAAGGAAATGTATGTGGGTCTTCAAATAAAAAATGTTCAATGTTCTCTTTGAACACTTGTGATGGCCACCTGGAGAGGTCCATTTGGATGATGGTCCGTCATAATTTTAACATTAATAAATAACCTCAAAACGATTTCCCCCCCAAACAAGTTCCTCTATTGATTCAATGATTTCACTATTCTAGAAGGCCAAGTCCAACAACTGGACATCATCTTTATTCATCTCTCCCTTTTGTCCCTTTTATTCACTAAATTTTTAAATTCTGAAATGACTGCCACATTTACCTTTTCCCTTTTATTCTCATTAACATCATCCCAAGCCATGACCCAATTACCTCATACCCAGATCACTGTAATGACCTCCAAACTACCCTCTTTCTCTATCTAAATTCAATAGCTTTCTGCCAATGCCCTAAAATCATCATTCCCATGCTAAAAATCTCCAGTAACTTGCCCTGAAAGCAATGTCTAAGATCCCTAACCCCATGCTAATAATAACTAAAAAGGATTGAGTTTTCTGTGCTGAAAGCCTTACAGGAATTTTCTCATTTAATCCTCATGACAACCCTATAAGGTAGATACTACAGATGAGGAAACTAAAGTTTAGAAGTTAAATGGCTTGCAAGAGCTAGTAAGTGGCAGACCCAGAATTCCATCTCAGATGTTGTTCTGTCACTCAGTCGTGTCCAACTCTATGATCCCATGGACTGCAGCTTGCCAGGCTTTCCTGTCCTTCAATGTCTCCCGGAGTTTGCTCAAACTCAGGTCCATTGAGTCAGGGATGCTATCCAACCATCTCATCCTCTACCAGCCCTTTCTCCTTTTGCCTTCAGTTTTTCCCAGCATCAGGGTCTTTTCCAATGAATTGGCTCTTTGCATCAGATGGCCAAAGGATTGGAACTTCAGCTTCAGCATCAGTCCTTCCAATGAATATTCAAGGTTGATTCCTTTTAGGATTGACTGGTTTGATCTCCTTGCAGTCCAAGGGACTCTCAAAAGTCTTCTCCAGCACCACAATTCAAAAGCATCAATTCTTTGGCACTCAGCCTTCTTTTTGGTCCAACTCTCACATCTGTACATGACTACTGGAAAAACCATAGCTTTGACTATAGGGACTTTTGACAGCAAAGTGCTGCCTGTGCCTTTTAATAGGCTGTCTAGGTTTATCATAGCTTTCCTTCAAAGGTGCAAGCTTCTTTTAATTTCATGGCTGCAGTCACCGGTTGCGGTGATTTTGGAGTCCAAGAAAATAAAATCTGTCACTGCTTCCGTTTTTTCCCCTTCTATTTGCCGTGAAGTGATGGAACTGGATGCCATGATCTTAGTTTTTTAAAAGTTAAATTAAGGCAGTTTTTTCGCTCTCCTCTTTCACCCTCCTCAAGAGACTCTTTAGCACCTCTTCAACAGCCTAATGCTATCTTTCATCTAGACTGCCTATTGACAAATCCAACATTCTTTCTAGTTATGTGTCATCTTTGTGCCCTCTACTCCATTTCCTTTTCTCCCCTAATTTAGGTGAGTCTCATTCTTTAAATATTGGGCCTCTATGAAGCTCCACCCAGGTTCTGATACTTCCCCGCCACATATACACATTGCAAAACCACCTTCTGCTATAATAATATCCAAATTGTACCTCTCCTTTAGGACCTGACTCAAGTTTAGCCCCTTATTTTGATGCTAACGCCAGAATTACAAAATTACCCCTGGAAGAAATAGATGGCTGTACTTCCAGATTGAAAACTTACACACGTGGGCCCTAAATTGCTTAGCTTCAGTCCTAATGTGAACCTGGCTCTAGGGACAAATTACTAGAAGGGAAGAAGCCAACACCCCCACCCCATCCTATGAACAGAATGTCCTTTCAAAGAAAGGCAAGTGGACTCAGTTCAAGGCATTTCTTCTCAACTTTTTATGGGCACAGGGCCTTTTCAGCTCATTCTTTGTCATCTCTGAAATGAAGGGGTGGGTATAGATTATGTCTAACTTTCCATCTAATTCTAACGTTCCCCTCACTGCCCGTGGCCTTTTATTACACAAAATGAACAGAAGAGACAGCTCATTTTTGCCAGCTCTATTTCTCTTCTAGCTTGTCTGTGGACAACAGCTCAAGGGATGAATTGACCAATTGAAAAAAGATCAGTAAGCACAACAAATCCTGCTGGACCAACTGTGTTCCATAGACATTCTATAATCATAATAACAGTGTGTGTATGTGTTAGTCACTTAGTCATGTCTGACTCTGTGTGACTCCATTGACTGTAGCCCTCCAGGCTCTTCTGTCCCTGAGAGTCTCCAGGCAAGAATACTAGAGTGGGTAGCCTTTTCCTTCTCCAGGGGATCTTTCCGACCCAGGAATTTAGCCCAGGTCTCCCACATTACAGGCAGATTCTTTACCATCTGAGCTACCAGAGAAGCCCCAAACACAGGCTGGGTTCCAAATGTGCCAGTATTTCAGAGACAGAGAGACAAGCCTGAGTTCTGCCCACAGAAATCATAGCCTCGGTAAGCAGTTGGTCCAGCAGGATTTGTTGTGCTTACTGATCTTTTTTCAATTGGTCAATTCATTCCTTGAGCTGTTGTCCACAGACAAGCTAGAAGAGAAATAGAGCTGGCAAAAATGAGCTGTCTCTTCTGCTCATTTTATGTAATAAAAGGCCACCGGGGGGGGAAAAAAAAAAACCTTAGAATTAGATGAAAAGTTAGGCATAATCTATACCCACCCCTTCATTTCAGAGATGACAAAACTAAGGCTCTAATAGATACAAAGTCACACACCCAGTTGTGTCTAACTCTTTAGGACTGCATGGGCTATATAGCCCTCCAGGGTCCTCTGTCAATGGGATTTTCAAGGCAAGAATACTGGAGCAGGTTGCCATTTCCTTCTCCTCTTGGGAATCTTCCTGACTCAGGGTTTGAACCCAAGACTCCTGCATTTCCTGCACAGCAGGTGGATTCTTTACTACTGAGCCACCAGGAAAAAGTAACATAATGGTGATAATTAATGGCATACGTAGGATTGGAATCCAGGACTTTGAGCCATAGTGCAGTTCTTAAATCCTTAAAGCCACAGTGCAGTTCTTAAAACCACAAGGCTTTTAAATCCTAGCTCTCTTAATAGGGCTATAACTTTGCAAACATGGACACACTCTTCCCTTTCTGGGATTTAGTTCTCAATTCTGTAATGAGGCTAATACTGATGATTACACTAATTTTGAAGGATTATTATAAGAATCAAATAAAGTCAACTGCAAACATCTAAATGTCTATCAATAATGTAACAGATAAAGTGCAGTCCATTCATACAATGAAGTATTGCCTATTAAAATAAAACAAACTAGATTTAAATGCAGCAACATATATACAACTCAAAAATATGATGCTGAGTGAAAAACAGCAAGTTACAAAAATACATGTGCAGGTGATATGATTTATATAAAACATTCAAGAACAAATTAATATTATATATTATTTGTGAATACATACATAGTAAAACTATGAACAGTACAGATATAAAGATAAAACTCAATCTCAAACGTGTCCCCCTTGTTTGTTTTTTAAAGGAAAAGGTGTGACTGGGTGACTCATGAAACACTAATTAATTTTTTTTTATTCTTTTCATCCTTGTAACACAAACAAACCAGTTTTAGCAATGCTGAGCTTTCTGTAGACCCAGGAAAATAATTGTCTGAGTGCAACATTAATTGCTTTAAAATTTAATTTTATGTTTTAGATTTGTTTTTAAGATGTTAAAAGTGAGTGTTAGAGCTAAGTCTTAAGTTAGGTGACCCCTAACCCAGTAGAAAGAGGCAGAGCTGAGGAGAGTTGCTTGCCAACCATCCACACTGCAGAGTTCAGAACCTGGCCTCATTCTGGGTCTCTGCTTACGGTGATGGAGCTGCCTGACCCCGGGCAATGACGTTACATCCCAAGGTGGTCCTTGGAAGAGAGTTTCAAAAAGTGAAAAGTGAAAGTGTTAGTCACTCAGTCCTGTCTGACTCTTTGCGACCCCGTGGACTGTAACCCACCAGGCTCCTCTGTCCATGGGATTCTCCAGGCAAGAATACTGGAGTGGGTTGCTATTCTCTTCTCCAGGGAATCTTCCCAACCAAGAGAGAGAACCCGGTCTCCTCCATTTCAGGCAGATTTTTCACCATCTAAGCCACGTTTGTGAGTGTTCAATTATATCTGTAAATTTTTGCTTTAAAATTTTTTCTAGAGCATATAAGAAAAAAGTTAACATACAGAAAATCTGAATGGTCCATAGGTAATTGTTAAGTGATTTTCTGTACTTTTATGCATATACATTTTTCATAATTTAAAAACTCAAAAATCATTCTGCAAGATCAGAATTTTCCTGATCATTTGATATCAGCCCTCACAGACCCCATCTAAGTGAGTAATATTCACACACACACACACACACACACATACATAGCACATCTTTATCCACTCATCTGTTGATGGGCACTTAGGGTGTTTCCATATCTTGGCAATTTAAAAAAATGATGCAGTGAACATTGGGCTGAATGTATCTTTTCAAATTATTTTATTTTTTTAATTGTTCACATATATATCCAGGAGTGGAATTGCTGGGTCATACTCTAGTTTTATTTTTAGATTTTTGAGAAATCTCCATACTGTTTTCTACAGTGGCCATACCAATTTACTTTCCCACCAACTGTGTGCCCGTGGACAAGGGTTCCCTTTTCCCTTCATCCTCTCCAGCATTTACTTGTATTCTTTTTGATGGTGGCCCTTCTGACAGCTGGGATGTGGTATCTTACTGTGGTTTTGACTTGCATTTCCCTAAGGATTAGTGATATTGAGCATCTTTCACATGCCTGTTGGCCATCTGCATTTCCTCCTGGAAAAGCGTCTACTCAGTTCTTCTGCCCATTTTTAAATTGGGGCTGTTTGTTTTTTTGATGTTGAGTTGCAGGAGCCATTTACATATGTTGGATATAAATCCCATATCAGTCATATCATTTGCAAGTATTTTTCTCCCACTCAGTAGATTGTCTTTTTATCTTGTCAGTGGTTTCCTTTGCTGTGCAAATGCTTTTAAGTTTAATTAGGTCCCATTTGTTTATGTTTACTTTACTTTAGGAGATGAATCCAAAAAAAAGAAAAAATCTCGCTGCGATTTATGTCAAGGAGTGTTCTGCCTATATTTTCCTCTAGGAGTTTGATAGTATCTGGTCTTATATTTAGATCTTTAATCCATTTTGAGTTTATTTTTGTATATGGTGTGAGACAACAAGTGGTGCTAGGAAAACTGACAACTATATATAAAAGAATGAAATTAGAATATTCTCTGACACCATATACAAAACTAAACTTCTGTGTTTTTTTGTTCATGTCCTTTGCCAATTTATCTCTTGCTTTTTTTTTAACATGTTTGTAGAAAAATATTTTTAATATTCTGGAAATGAATCCCTTGTTGACTATGCAATATTGATTTCCTCATTCCTGAGCTCTTCATTATTTTTATGGGGCAGACTTGAATGTGCAAGCAGCCATGGACAAGCACTGTCGTTCAGGGTTTCCCAGGCACAGGATGTGTTGGGCTGTCACACTGGATCTGTAAAGCAATATGGTGGAGTGGCTGGAATTCAGCAAGCCTGGTTTCTAGCTTCATCTTGACCCTTGACTAACCCAAGCATTCTCAGGGCTCTTTTGCTTCATCTGTGAGATCATAATATGAAGGTCAACCTCTATGAAAAGCAAATAAGATACATAAAATCACCTTTGAAAATGTTGTGCAAATGCTAGCCATTATTACTAGCAGCAACTCAAACATGAGACTATCATATTAGTCTGCTTGAGGTGCCATAATAGAATATGATAGACTGGGTGGCTTAAACAATAGAAATGTATTTCCCCACAGTTCTGGAGGCTAGAAGTTCAAGGTCAGGTGCCAGAGTGGTTGGTTTCTGGTGAGTAGTTTCTTCCTGGATGCTGACTTCTTGATGTGTCTTTCCATGGTGGAGAGTGAGCTCTGGGTCTCACCCTCTTCTCATAAAGGGACCAGCCTTATCAGATTAGGGCACTACCCTTGACTCCTTTTCATCTTTATCACCTCCTCAAATCTCCAGATATGATCACATCTGAGGTTAAGTCTTCAACATAAGGATTTGGGGGAGACACAATTCAGCCTATAGTAGTCATGGTACATTGATGTCCACACATTTATTTCCAAAAGGACCTAAATTTCTTAATCTTTCTGTAGGGCTTGGAGACCTAGAGAGGAACACCACTAATTCTGTAGTTATCTCTGACTTGCTCTATTCAAAAGTATTATTGTTATCAAACCAAAGGTTGATCATTTCTGAGACTCTCATTCAGAAGGAACAAATTCTGATGGTTGGTATTTTCCCCATAACGTAAACTTCAAACTGATAAGGTGAAGAGACTAGAGCAGTACCATCCAATAGAGCTTTCCATGATATTATAAGCAGTCTATAAAATCTACACTGTAGATTTCTAATACAGTAGCCACTAGACCCATAAATGATGGGAGAAGTGTTTTTGTTTTTGTTTTATTGGAGTTTGGTTGATTTACAAAGTTGTGATAGTTTCAGGTGTACAGCAAAGTCAGTCAGTTATACACATACATATATCCACTCTTTTTAAGACTTGTTTCCCATATAGGCCATTACAGAGTATTGAGTAGAGTTCCCTGTGCTATACAGTAGGTCCTTATTAGTTGTCTGTTTTGTGTATAGTAGTGTGTGTATGTCAATGCCAGTCTTCCAATTTATCCCTTCCTCTCATCCCCCTGGTAACCATAAATTTGCTTTCTACATTGGCACCTCTATTTCCATTTTGTAGATTAAACCATTTGCAGCAAATGGGGGGGGGGGGGGGACTAGAGATTGTCATACTGAGTGAAGTAAGAGAAAGTAAAAACCAGAGCTGTGACTAGATGGACCTTTGTTGGAAAAATAATGTCTCTGCTTTTTAATATGCTTTTTAATATGTTGGTCCTTCTATGACCAACCTAGACAGCATATTAAAAAGCAGAGACAGTACTTTGCAAACAAAGGTCCATCTAGTCAAAGCTCTGGTTTTTCCAATAGTCATTTATGGATGTGAGAGTTGGACTATAAAGAGAGCTGAGTGCCGAAGAATTGATGCTTTTGAACTGTGGTGTTGGAGAAGACTCTTGAGAGTCCCTTGGACTTCAAGGAGATTCAACCAGTCCATCCTAAAGGAAATCAGTCTTGAATATTCATTGGAAGAACTGGTGCTGAAACTCTAATATTTTGGCCACCTGATGTGAAGAACTGCCTCATTGGAAAAGACCCTGATGCTGGGAAAGATTGAGGGCAGGAGAAGGGGCCAACAGAGGATGAGATGGTTGGATGGCATCACTGACTCGATGGACAGGAGTTTGAGCAAGCTCCAGGAGTTGGTGATGGACAGGGAAGCCTGGTGTGCTGCAGTCAATGGGGTCATAAAGAGTCGGACACGATGAGTGACTGAACTGAACTGAAAAAGACAAGAGAAGCTTGAAGCTCACATGAAAATTCCAAACGGGGGGATGCATGTGTCAGAGAATGGCATAAATCAAGAAGGATGGGCAGTAAGGAAGGAAAAAAACTCTGAGGGGAACAGGCCTATACAAAGTACAGCACTAGCACATGCTTCAGAGGTCACGTATGTGGAAAAAATCAAGTTTTTACCTTTCCCATTTTTCTTCTACTTTTAGGAAATCTGAGAAATAATCCTTAACGATAGAGGGTTTCCAGATTTATGATGGAGAGGCCCCCTTGGCAACCAGGCTGAACTAAAATTCAGCACGCCTGAAATGAGAAGAGAAAAAAGCATCTACTTGTTCCTTCAAAAGGTTTCAGCTTATAAAATGATTTTCCCAGGGTCCCAAATAGAAGTAGTTCACAGAAGGAGATTGGGGAGCACAGACAATTCAATTACACAGCCAGGCTGTGAGATCTGCCATGTCAGTCCCATCTCTTATTAGGGAACGTCAACAAATTCAAGATCCCAGAGCATCTGAAACTAAGAGCAATCGTCAAATAAGGAAGGTCCCCTAGGCTGGTCAATAAGTGAGAGAACAGTAACACAGATTTATGAAGGCCATGATTCTGAATTATTTATCAAAACAGAAGATTAGACAGCTCCAAATCTGATCTGGAAACACAGGTTTGAAAATTCCAGCTTACTCACACAGTTCAGAATCTCAAACACTGGGACTTTTCTGGTGATTCAGTGGTTAAGAGACCAACCTTCTAGTGCACAGGAGATGGTTTCCCTGGTCGAGAAAGTAAGATCCCACACGCCGCGGGTAACTAAGCACCCTAGCTACTGAGCCCAACAACTACTGAGACAAATCCAAGCGACGTAATGAAGACCTAAAAAAAGAAAGAGAAAAAAATCTCAAAAGCTACTTCTTTAAACTCAGAACCAAACTCTCAGCCATCATCTCATGTCTTTGGCTCCCCC
This sequence comes from Bos taurus, assembly GCF_002263795.3. Taxonomy (NCBI): domain Eukaryota; kingdom Metazoa; phylum Chordata; class Mammalia; order Artiodactyla; family Bovidae; genus Bos; species Bos taurus. The sequence continues at coordinate 30,373,855 of NC_037356.1, read as the reverse complement.
ACTGCCATTCACACACTCTCAGACTGTATTTACGATGTTTGTGATTTAGCCAATGCCTTTGTGTGCCTGACAACCTAGGCGTTCAAATGATTAGAACCATCTATTGTGCTCAAATCAATAGGCTGAACCCACACTTACTTTTTAGCTCAGAAAAGGTTTTCCATTTTTCCCCGTTAATGGCCTTTAACATCTGCGCCAGTAACCATCAAGCCAGGATAAAATGTCCCTGAGTTGGAGCAGAGGGGTGAGACAGGAGCCATGGGGCCCAGACACCTTCATATACCTCGCCAGAATCTTAAAAGTGTGGAGTCTCCTGAGGAAACCACATCCCCCAAGTCCCCACTCCTTAGTGAAGTCACTCCCTCCCTCCCTCCTTCACCATGCCCTCTCTGCCCTTGACCCAAATCTCATGTGTCCTTGTGGCCCTCCAAGGTGATGTCCGGATCCAGGTTTCCATGGTGATACAATCTGGACTCCCATAAGAGAGCCACAAAGCCAGGAGGAGTCCCAGTGCCTTTGCAAAAGTTGTAACATTATTATTCACTCCATGGACTCAGTTGCTCTTATTATTCTTTACAATGGGCTTCCCTGGTGGCTCAATGGTAAAGCATCTGCCTGCCAATGCCTGCTAACGTAGGAGACACAGGTTCAATCCCCAGGTTGGGAAGATCCCCTGGAGAAGGAAATGGCAACCCACATCAGTGTTCTTGCCTGAGAAATCCCATGGACAGAGGAGCCTGATGGGCTACAGTCCATGGGGTTGCAAAGAGTCAGACATGACTGAGCGACTAAACAACAACATTCTTTACAATACATGCTGATTCTCCTGCCTAAGAATCAGAGTAACAGGTTAAGTCTGGAGAGTGATCTGCAATGAATTTCACATTTAGCTGGAAGTGGGTTCTAGGGCCACCCCGCACAGCCCCCTCTTGGTCTTGGGAACATCCCTGAACCTCCCCCAGCCTCTCCTTTTCACCCATACTGTAGGGGATCACAATCATAACAGACCTACGGTTACCAGGGTACCTGAAAGAGAATTCTCCTGAAAGGACCACCACAGGCCCAGGTGGTCCTGACTCTGATTCTCTGGCTCTGTTAAAACTTACAGCAAAGAGTGAAGTAAGGTCCTGTTTTTCTCACCCGCTCATCTCTCACCTAGTCTCAGGAACAACAGATCATAATAAGTTTAACACTATCCATGGTGGCATTGGGACATGTCTTGCACCTACAAATTTGAAAAAAGAAAATGAAAAAAAAAAAAAAAAAGCAAGTCTCACTTGGGTTGTTACACTGAACAGGCAGAGAGGAGCTTGGGGGTCTGCAGCCTCTTCACCCAGCCCAGTCTGGGTGTCTCTGCATCGCTCCAGATGCCTTCAACTAACTGGCTTTTCCAATGACAACATGGGCCCCTCAGAAGGTCCAGCTTCAGCTTTGTGAGGCCCAAGCCTCTTCCTGGGTCACACCGATGCCTCAGCTCATCTCTGAAATCCAATGTGCCCCCATCTGACCCACAAAGCTGCACACCATGCACCTCCTGTTTTGCCCTCTTCACCGTGTTGATCTCCGGGCACCGGGTGAGGTGGGTGGGTGGGGGAGGTGGGAGGTAGGAGTGTCCCAGTGAAGCAGAACTCTTTTTCGGAAGACTTGGCCCCTGTAGTCCCCACCTCCTATTGATGCCGAATCCAGCCTCTGTACCCTGACACAGAATTAAATCTCAGAGACAGAGTTCTGGGTGAAGCAGAAAAGAATAGCTATATTACTTTGCCAGGCAAAGGGGGGCACAGTGGGCTAATGCCCTCAAAACTGTGTCCCAGGGACTTCCCTGGTGGTGTAGGGGCTAAGACCACACTCCCAGGGCAAGGGTGCCTAGCTTCCATACCTGGTCAGGGAACTAGATCCCACATGTCACAATTAAGAGTTTGCATGCCACAACTAGGGCTTCCCTGGTGGCTCAGACGGTAAACCATCTGTCTACAATGCGGGGGACAAGGGTTCAATTCCTGGGTCGGGAAGATCTCCTGGTGAAGGAAATGGCAACCCACTCCAGTATCTCCTGGAGAAGGAAATGGCAACCCACTCCAGTATTCTTGCCTGGAAAATCCCATGGATGGAGGATCCTGGCAGGCTACAGTCAATGGGGTCGCAAAGAGTCGGACATAACTGAGTGACTTCACTTTCACTTTCATTTTCATGCCACAACCAAAGATCCTGCATGTTGCAAATAAGACCTGGCGTAGCCAAATAAAATAAACATTAAAAAAACAAAACAAACAAAAAACCCCTAACTGTGTGTCCTGACCTGGAAAGAGTAGTGAGAAGTTTTATAGTAAGGGTTCAAAGAGGAGGGTGTGATCAGTTCATGGACATTCTTCTGATTGGTTGGTGGTGAGGTCAATGGGCGTGGTCATCATCAACCCTCTGGTTCCAACCGGTCTGGGCTCTACCTGCTTGTGGGCAGCATACTCTTAACTTATCGCACCTGGAGGGAGTTTCCCGATATGCTTGAGGTGCAGGACCCTTCCCCAAGACTGTACTATTGTTTCTCTCCACTCTTCTCCCTTGTCTCTGCATCCCCTCCTTTCCCCTAATTAGCATCCGTTTGAACCTGTCCATTGGAATTCAGGGAGGCTCCTGGGGACTGAAGGAAGCCTATTTCCTATAATCAAGACCTGGGGGACGCTGGAAGTCTTCCAAGCAGGACGGCGTCCCCACCACCACCCCCCGCACCCCAACAGGGTCCTGCTTGGTTTCACTATCACAAGCTTCGGCGTTTTAACCAATTGATGGTCGATGGCTTGCTTGGTGACTTTTCCTGGAGGTTCCTGAGACCCTGCAGGAGCTTCCCCAATGGCTCAGCAGTAAAGAATTCACCTGCAAAGTAATGGGCAGGAGACAAGGGTTTGATCCCTGGGTCTGGAAGATTCCCTAGAGAAGAAAATGGCAACCCACTCTAGTATCCCTGCCTGGGAAATCCCAGTCCATGGAGGTCTCAAAAGAATTGGACTCGACTGGGCAACTAAACCACCACCTGAGACCCTGCAGGGCTTGAACAGGCTAGAAATTCTGTCTGTGCTGAGCAGGGCTGTGTCCACCTACTGGTGAGAAACAGGAAGAGGCCCTCTGAAGAAGCCCTGCAAGGCAGGGCTAACACCCAGCGGCAGAAGGAAAGAGTCATGAAAACTCGCCTTGGGGTGAGCAGAAGAAAGAGAAAACCAGACAAAGACAGGGGCTTTTAAAACAAAAGATGGTGCGTTTAAGGTAGAATTTGCTTCAGAGTACTTGGGAGAGTTAGAAGAAATTCCACAAAGGCCTGAATGTTAAAGTATCAGAATGAAATGTTAAAAAAAAAAAGATACGGGAAAATCAAGTAACAAAATAATCATGGGTTTTAGAAAAATTGAGTTGAATGTCTCCTTAGATTTTCTTCTTAATTGGCTAAAAAATGGATGTATTACATAACTTTTATGTATTAATAACTTCGCTTTTACGGAAGTCTGGCCACCAGCCGTGATTCATGAGCCCATCCAAAGGGCCAGTACACAGTCGCCCATGAACACTCACCCCAGTCCTACGTACCTACAGCCTGCAGGAAGGCTGCTCCCAATGGCAGACCTGCAAGTAGGAGTCAGAGCTATTTTTCCCCACGCATATGTTGATATGCAGCAAAGCGGACAGCCTCGCTCTGTGCAAGCTGTCCTATTGAAGGCTCATTTCCTGTCAATCTTCCTTTTTTTTTCCACAAAGCTTTAATTTTTTGCCACAGCACTTTCTACATTTTAGTTTCCTGCAAACCTCAGGAAATAGACTGAAATTAATATCGTCAGATGCTTCTAAAAGTGCTGGCTTGGCGGCACTGCAGAACGCTTTCAGATGCCATTTTGGGATTAAAATATACCAGTTATGCCCACCCCCCATCCCATTGTTTGGAGGAGAGATCTGGGAGAGGGATTGTGTCTGAGATTGGACCGACTTGAAATGCAGATTTAACGAAAACTGGGAACGGAGACCGGCAGGTAAGCCACCTGGAGGAGGAGATGAAGAAACAAACCCGGCAGCAGATCACAGCGCCCCCTCAGCCTGGACAGCGGAGGACAAGACCCCTCAGTCTTGTTTTCCTTGCAGATCTTTTAAGCTTCGAGTAAGACATCCCTGCTCTAGGGCCTCCAGATCTGACTCCAGCAAGAAGCGTAAACTGTCATAAGAAAAAAGAAGAGGTGGAGAGATGTATTATTAGCTCTGCCTTCCCAACCAGCAATGATTGGGCAGAGGAAGCAACCTATGCCTAGCTTTTCTCATGTCCCTGAGAAGCTCAGGCCGGGGGTCAGACAGACTTAATGTTGAGACCCCGTTGTGCCCTGACTTTCAGCAGATCCCTCCTTTCCAGATCACAGCTTCTCTGTCAGTCCAACATGGAGAGATGAGTCTCCCCTCCCTTCCTGTACAAGGATGTCACAATGATAAACTCCTAACAACTATGCAAACATACTTCGGGTTCTTGAGGGGGAGAGCATGACACGAAGCGAAGTTATTTTTATTATCGTTGGCTTCTTCATCTATGACTTCCTAAGAGTGTTACATGAGGCCACGCTATTACAGCATCTCCAGAAATCTATGTGAAATCTTTGTGATGTTGCAGAATGCTCAGTCCTTTTACGCTCTTTGGATTTATTCACCTTTGGGATGCGTCAGCAGCAACTTCTCCATTGTCTACACCACACAGCCTCTGTCCAGTCCATCCGGGAGATGTATGGATTGAACAGACAACTCCTTTTCCTGTCTGTCCACACCTGGGATTCAAGTCCTCAGCATCTTCTCTGTCTCCAAAACCAACAACTACGTCTCTGATGTTTCTGCTTCCGGCTCTCACTATTCAGCCATCCTCCACATCACCTCCAGCTATCTTCCTAATATGTCTCTCTAGCTAGGAAACCTCAGTGATCCTCCAGAGATCTTCTAGGAAAACCTGTATTTTATAAATGAGAACATTGGAAAGGCTAAGGGAATCACCCGGAGTCACCTTACCAGCCAGGGGCAGAGCTGGACCGAAAGCCGGATTAGACCCCAAATCCTAGGTGCAGACTATTGCTCACCGTGTTCTGAATAAAGCTAGACCAGAAGCACAGCCCCTGATCCCAGGCCTACACTATTGCTTGTCAGCTTTCAGGGGTGCCTCCTACCCTGCAGAATAAACTCAAGCTCTGGACCACTCCACGCAGCTTCACAGAAGAGAAATATGACTATAGAGGCTTAAAAATTGGGGCTTGTTTTTTTTCCACAGAATGAGAAGGCAGGAGGAGTTACAAAGCGGATGCTGCTGCCCCAGGAAGTCATCATGGATCCAAGTTCCTTCTCATGCTCTCCTACACCTGGATCATTGCTTCATGGTCACAGGATGCCTGCTCCACCTCCAGGCCTCAAGTTCATGTTCTAGACAGGAAAAAGGAGAGAGGTGCAAGGGCAAAAGGCATAGACCAGGTGAGTCCTTTTTCTTTTTTTTAAAGTTAAAAAAAATTTTGACCACCGCACATGGCATGTGGGATTGTAGTTCCCCAACCAGAGATTGAACCCGCGCCCTGTGCATTGGAAGAGCAGAGTCTTAATCACCAGACTGCCAGGGAGGTCCCAAGATGAGTCCTTTTGGTCACTCATCCAACGGTTTTACCAGAAGCCTCATCTGGGAGCCATCGGTGTACATGATGAAGGTGAGAGTTAAGTCATGTGATGTCCCTCTAGCTGCAAGGGAGCTGAAGAGGTTCACAGTTTTAAATGCATATAATGTCACACTGAAAAAAATAGAGGTTCTGTCAGTAAGGAGAAAGAGAAGCAGGAATATGGAGCATGCAACTGGCAATCTCGGCCACATATAGGTTAGTGTTGACCTTCACACACTCTACAGGCCCACGCCAGCTGACTTTCCTATTCTCACTTCCTCTCACCTCGGCCACTCACTCCATGACCCAGCCAACCCAGGGCACCCGGTGCCCTTCCCAAGCATGATGGGGCGTGGGGGGCTTTCCCGCCTTGCTGCTTTTACACACCTGGTTGCCCACCACTTCTTTAAAACCCAGTTGGCATATCACTTCATTTTTCCTAATGCTTGCAGTCAAAATTAACCTCCGATTCTTCTATTCACCAATAACATATTGTACTTATCTCTATTAAAGCACTAATCACATCCCACTCTGAAATATAATTTGCCAGGCACGTATCTGCCTCATTCAGCAGAATGTAAGCTTCGGAAGACCGAGGACCCTATCTTGTTTATCTCCATATCCAGTATGACGTTTAAAACGCTGTTATGTTCTACGCTAAATGCCTAAGTGTTTAAAACTGGAATTTTTTTTTTCTCCTTTTGCATGCATGGCTAAGGATGGGTGAAAAGGAACACCTCATAAAGCTGTGTAAGTAAAGTTGTTGTGACCTCCCATCTCCCTAGCATAGTCTGGTACTACTCTCTTTGGAGGCAGAAGGATGAATTCTGGAACTTTTTTCCAGCCAGTGGACTCTATGATGGTGTTAACGCCCAAAGGATCAGTGACTGGTGGTTTGCACTGTGTCTTTTAAGCTCTAAACACTCTAGGGTGACTCAGACAACTGTTTTTTCGCCCTTTTGGTTTGAACCTGAGCCTCACGAAACTCTGCCCTGTGTTGATCTCCAGGCTGAAGTTCCATCAGGCTGAAGTGATGGCTGTTCTCTGCACCCTCCTGACCTCCATCACCACCACCAGGGTTTACTCTCCAGTGTTCCCCACTTGGCTCTGTGCCCTGATGAACTGACTCTGTGGGATTCAGACTCCTCTTCCTTCTGTTTTTCAGTTGCATTCGGCCACCAAGAATCACCAGAGATGAGTGCACAGGAGGAGAGAGAGGGGTGGAAATAATTCTTTCGCTCTTCCCTTTCTGCTGCAGGGCTCAGCTGTGACATTGGTAGCATCCTGCCCCTCCAGGATTCAGCTCCTGCCATGGGGCCCCGGCACCCTGCCTTCAGTTCACAAGCTTCCACTTACCCGGGTCCCTCATCTCTGCTTCAGGGCTGTGTTGGGGGTGGTAATGATCTTAACCACTGTTCCACCTCCCTGCATGTCTCAAGATCACCTCTGATGGTGTCCCAGAACCCAGCCCAACCCTCTGTACACAGTCTATGAAATTTCCTTCCTCAACCTATCTGAGTGTATTTTATTTTATGCCAGGATACAGACTGGCATGGCTGCCAAGGCCCTTGCTCCGTGACCTGCATTAAAGTCTTCAACGTGATAAGGACTATTCAGAATTTTGAACTGGCTCCACGAACACGCCATCTACAACAGTCTCCAGAGAAGCCCAGCTAGTGTTTCCCTTGTTCTCTGAGGACGGAGTGAACCTTCACTGAAGACCCGATACCTATCTGTATCCACAACTGCATTACACTTGAATGTTTCAGAATGAATCTCTTTCTCGGATACAAAAACGTTTGTCCTATCTGATAGGATGGCCTATGTTTGGGGAGATGAGGGGAGGGGTGGGGATAAGAGTCCGGTGGATATTCAAGTCTCTGATTAATTATGTGTAGAACCAAATAAGTTAAACAATGCTTCCCCCAAGACCTTCCTGTCTAGAATTGAAGGGTGTGAATGTCAAGAAAGCTATCAGACAGTGACACTCTGAACTCAGAATTAACCCTTTTCTGCTTTGTGTGCACTGGACGTCTGATAAGATGGTAGCTTCCAAACTCTCCCCAACACGGGTCTCCAAGAAACTCAAGCCTGCAGAGACCGAGCAGAGGCATTTAATTAGTCTCTTTCTTTCTCTGTTTCCTTTTTTCCTTATTTTCCTTGTCCACCCCTCCCTCTCTCCTTCCCCCTCTTCCTTCCCACTTCTTCCTTCCTTTCTTTCACTCTTTCTTTCCTCTTCCTTCTGAAAAGGGGCAGCGGTACCCTAAAAGAATACCACGAAACCACTGGTACACTTTTGCACATAGAAAATGATGAATACATGTAGACTTGAGAGTAGTCAGTTCGAGGTCACTGCCATCTTCCTCCCTGAGGCCAGCCAAACATCCTTTACCTAAAAGTGTCGAGGGTTCCTCTTTCCCCTCCCTGTGTTTGGACCAGATTTAAAAACACCGGGAGACTCAGTGTAGCTCCTGTTTTCTCCTGCTCCCTCACCTTTTCCCTTCTGCTCTTTTCCCCTGACCACGACAGCAATTACTGCTTCCCTGGGAGGCTGGATCAGATAGGGATGAAAAAAGCAAGTCTTGCCTTGGAAAGCCGAAGACAAAAGGAAATGAATGCTTCAATTTCTGCTTCCTTCAGGCATATTAAAGCAGACTATCGCTGGGAAAAATCTCTGAGATATATTGTTAAATTCAAAGAAGATATAATTGCGGAATAATGTACATCATGTGTGATTCCATTTATGCATTTGTGCTCAGACTGCTTGCTCGTTTATATGTATATAAACTCACAGCACAAGACTCCAACTGCTAATAGCAGTTACCTCTGGGAGTAGATTTGGGACGAGGGTTGGTGAAGGAGGGTGTTCACACCTTTAGACGTTTCTAGAATATTTGGTTCTGTAAAATGAGATTAACTTCTTTAGTTTTTGCTTAGATAAATAATATATGGATTCCATCACAAATAGTGAATTCTTTAACAATCTTTTTTAGGTCTTTTCTTTTCCTTCTGTGCTACCAGGAAGAACCAAATTAATTTTCTCTATATTTTAAAAATTGAGATTTCTTCACTTGAAATACATCCTCTGTCATTTCGGGGTGTCATTGTGCTTCCTGATCATGATTTAAAATAGGTTGTAATGAATCATCTTCCACAGTAAGTTTGACTAAGTCAAGTGAAAATGGTTCAAAGGAAATCAAAATTATGAATTAATCTCCTCTATCACCACGATGATGCCTCTCCTACTGAGTTTTATTGCTTATGTTCTGGAAGGTGGAACATGGGAAGAGAATAAGGAACCGCTGAACTCAGGGTCTCTGATTTAACTAGGACTCCATGGGGTCGCTAAGAGTCAGACACGACTGAGCGACTTCACTTTCACTTTTCACTTAATACATTGGAGAAGGAAATGCCAACCCGCTCCAGTGTTCTTGCCTGGAATCTCAGGGACGAGGAAGCCTGGTGGGCTTCCGTCCATGGGGTCGCACAGAGTCGGACACGACTGAAGCAACTTAGCAGCAGCAGCAGCAGCATGTCAGGTTTGAGTCCTAGCTCTTCCTGCTCCATTGGGCCCATTGTAAGACTCCCCTGCCTATTCAGCTGACAGCGAACGCTCCCTTCTCAGAGTATCTGTATCTTCCAGCTGCTTTCAGCTTCTCTCAAGGGCTTATACTGTTGTCCTATATGTCTCATGAAGTGTGACAGGCTCCTTGAGGACACAATGTAAATCTTTTTCATCTCTGCATTGCCAGAGCCTGCGCCTAGTGCCTGACACAAAGTAGATGCTCAATAAATATATGTCACATGCACATCTGAATGAATAGATGAATGAATGGTTGGCTGAGTCAAACCATGAGTCTTGTTTTGTGTCTCCAAATGCACTGGAAGGTACTTGAGGACAGGAGCCTACATCTTAAATCTTCTGCATCCAACCAGTATTTCTTGATTGACTTCTCCTATTTTATTTTTATTTATTTATTTTTATTTGGCTGAGCTGGGTCTCCATTGCATCATCCAGGGGCTTCTCTGGTTGCAGTGCACTGCCTCTAGGCTCACCAGCTCAGTTGCAGCGCACGGGCTTAGTTGCCCCCCAGCATGTGTGATATTAATTCCCTGACCAGGGATCAAACCCGAGTCCTCCTGCACTGGAAGGCAGATTCTTAACCAGTGGACTACCAGAGAAGTACCCCCATGTCTTCTATTTTAAAGGATAATACCAAAAATACTTAAAGATTTATATCTTGATCTTTTTTTTTTGCCAGCCTATTGACAAGCTGGCAAAAAGAGAAGAAGAGATGTGTTTTCCCCTCATCTTGTAGATAATTCCAATGAGGCACAGAAAGGTGAGACAGCTTGACAAATGAGGAGAATGGAAATGCACCTCCTGACCTTTCCAAGCTCCTCTCCGGGACCCACCCTTCTGGCCCCCTCAAGAGCCCAGTGTTTTCTGACTGTGGACTTCCCTTCCCGCCAGGGAGTATGCCACAGCTCGGTAGACAGCCTATTGCCGGGTGCTCTCTGAATTTCAGGTAGTTAAAGTAGAAAGTTGCACTTCATAATTAGATGGTAATAGCATAATTATTTGAAGGCGCCTTATAATTACATGCCTCCTCCCCAAGCTCCTTTAGCTTCTTCAACTGGGATCTTGGTTCCTGTCCCCTTCCTGTCCTACATCAGTGCCGTGCCACTGGGCCACCAACGTTTACCAGGGATGGCTGTACCGTGATAAGGGGGGAACCTCCAGTGGATTCTCTCCAAAACTCAGAACTCATGGGCTCTCACTGTTACCACGTGGCAAACCCTACTTCAAATCACTTTGTACATGGTGCCAGATAAAAGAGATGGGAGGTTAAGAGAGTACTGGGAAGCCACTAAATTTAGATGCCTCTTCAATATTTATCTCAAAGAAAAAGTCCATGACCTCAGTACACCCCGCTGAGGTTCTCACCTCACTAAGCAATTCTCTCCTTATTTTGTAACCCCCAGTCCCATGATAAACAGATTCCCTATTGGTTAGCCTTGAAAGAAAAGAAAAATCACCATCATCTCCTCCACCAATGGAAGAGATGGGTGCTTTTCCTTTCTCTCGAGGTGGAATATAGCTCCAAACCGATAGTCTCTGAGCAGGGAACGCAGATATAAGGGCAGAGAGTACAAAGGACAGCTCAGGTGGGACAGCAAGGCGACTCGCAGTCAATAGCACACATCACCCCCTTCGAAAAATGGCTGACTCAATGAACACCCTGTCTCAAGCAAGAAAGGGCCCAAGGGAGTCATTAATGAAACCAAGAAGCTCAGTTTTACGTCTCATTCCAAAGATGGATTCACTGTACTCCTTTCCATCCAGGTGGGTGAGTTCCTGTTGTGTGGAATTTGTCTGCCCTCGCTGGAAACTCCAGTCAGGCAATGAATTATTCCAAGTAAATTAAGCGTATCGATCCCCTCCCCTTTCTGACACTTTGCAGATATTGCTATCAAATCATGTCCCCTGCAAGTGTCAGTTTTTGCCAGACATCTGAAGAGGGGAACAAATATTCTCTTGAGTTTCTCAGAGTCTAACAAGTCCTCTTGGGGGTCTAATAAGACTTGAAGGAACCAGGTGATGACATAACCCTCGGATGAGATGGGCTGTTTACAGTGGAGAGCTAGCATGCTTGGCTGAGGAGAACAAGGTCATGGCTGTATACTTCTCTGTATTTCTCAGGTAATATCAGATCACAGTCATGGGTTGTATCTTAACTCTGGCCAATTTTCATACAAATGCCAAGTGGACCAGAGAGAAGATCAGACCACAGAGCATGAACACAAATTGTGAATCTATGACAATTCCGGGAAAAAAATCAGGCTATATACCCAATGAATAGGATGTAGCATAAAACTTTATAAACTGTAAGGCAGCAGCCTCTTTCAAGGTGAAGTCAGGCATCATTTTGTTAAGGATGTGCTTCTTTGATGTTAATTCTTCTTCCCAGATGACCAGACTCATCCTTTTCTAAATAATAAATTCCTAATAAAAAAAAAAAGCTTTCTCAGTCTTATCTAATTGAGCGTTATTTTTTAAATTTTTATTGTTTTGGCTGAAAACTACCCTATTAAGGCTGTTGAATATATTCAAAGGATGAATTGTCTAAGATGAATAGTCTGGCCCAGATAGCTAACAAATGTATCATATAAAGTGTTACTTTCATCCACATTGAAGTCCCTTATCACACACTGAAATTCTTATGGATGAAAGGATATAATGTCTGAATTTGCTTCAAAATAATCCAGTGAGGTGGGAGGAGGATGCAGGATTAATGAAGCAGACCGGGCCCTGGCTCGATCATTGCTGAATCTGAGTGATGGTACAGGGGAGTTCTGATAGCAACGCTTCTCAAACCTCAACACAGGTCAGAATAATCAGGAAGGCTTGTTAAAACACCCAAACTGGGCCCCACCTCAGAAATTCTAATTCAGGAGATCTGGGTGGAGCCAACAATCTGCAATTCTAAAAAGTCCTCAGGGGGATTTCCCTTGTGGTCCTGTGGTTAAAGATCTACCTGCCCATGCAGGGGACACAGGTTGGATCTCTGGTCTGGGAAGATCCCACATGCAGTGGGATAACTAAGCCCATATGCCACAACTATTGAGCCCTTGTGCCACAACTGTAAAGCCTGCATGCCTAGAACCAGTGCTCCACAAGAGAAGCCACCACGATGAGAAGCCCACGCCCCGCAATGAAGAGTAGTCCCTGCTCTCTGCAACTAGCGAAAAGCCCGTGCAGAGCAATAAAGACCCAGCACAGCCAAAAATAAAGCAAAAAAATAAAGTTCTCAGGAGGGGTTGATGATGCTGGCCTGGGAACCCCAAGTTGAGAATCATTATATTAATCTATTCTCTCTGTTTTTTGTATATTTCTTTAAAAACCAAATGGGACTCAACTGGACTGGCGCAACAAAACAAGGTGGAGGAAAGGAGTTCCTACTTTTCTGCTTGTTCAGAATCTCAGACAGGAGCAAAAAAGTTAAAAAAAGCAGAAAAGAAACACAGACAACAGGAAAAGTGCTGAACCATCAACACAATTTAAGCCGGGCTGAATCTGGGAAATATTAATGCTGGTTTTCCTCCTTTACTCTGAACCTGTATCTATATAACAGTTATGGAGCATGCTAGCTTCTCAGCTGCTTGGGACTGTGCCTTTAAGCAAAATAAATAACCAGAATTTCTAACTGCTTTTTTTTAATACAAGAGCTGGAGCTAGGCTGGGGTTTATATAGATTGATGACATCACTTTGCATCTTTGCCTGAGACTCAGTTTGGTTTTAAAAGGTACAGTCAAGAAATCTTTTCTTTAGGTCTTTCCAACGTACCTAGTTCCAGAAAGTGGATGTGGGGCTTTCTGCAACTAGTTGAGTCTAGACACATCAGATGATACAGAAAGAAAGTTTCACACTTGAGACTGAAGAGTCACAAAGAGGCGAGCTGGACCTCTGATCTAATTTTATCTTATTTTAAAACCCTCATTTAGCCAACAATGACTGCATGCCAAGCATTGAGCAATAGACTCTGGGATATGCAAAAAAAAAAAATTCCAACAAATGGTCCTTGACCTTGAAGAGCTCACACATAGTTTAGAAGGTAGACGTGTAAATAAATATACTATAATAGTAATCGTTATAGAGTAACCGTGGCTGTTGTGAATACGCTGCTCATTTTCAACTAAGGGGAGAAAGAGGTGACACAAACAACTCATGGATGACAGTTCAACTGGTTCTGAAGTGGTGAGCACCTATCAGCAAAGAGATGCATCAGCGAGAGGCATGCCAGAGAGGAAGCCGTGGAAGAGAGATGCGGGAGAGTCAGAGTGGCTGTTGACTCTAATCAATAAAGAGTAATTTGACGGGATTAAAGTGTGGGCTGTGAAGGAGGGGGCTGTCGATGGGACAGAAAAGGTACGTTTGCTTGGTGTGCCCTACACACGGTGATAGAAAGTTTATACTCTCTCTTGGGGACCATGCACCCCAAGGTGGTGTAGGCGGAAGATTGCACAGGGCTGAATTTTGAACAGACAAATGCGGTAGGTCAGACAGTGGAGAGGGCACTGTGGACCAGGCAATGAGTGGAGGGAGCCATGAGTTCAGGGAGACATGATGACAACCTGGTCGAGGGCTCCTTAGTTCAGAATATTTGCACAGGAAGCCACTTGGTAGCATGTTGGTAGGCTTCCCTCATAGCTCAGTCGGTAAAGAATCTGCCTGCAATGCAGGAGACCCGGATTCGATTCCTGGGTCGGGAAGATCCCCTGGAGAAGGAAATGGCAACCCACTCCAGTATTCTTGACTGGAAAATCCCACAGATAGAGGAGCCTGGTGGGCTATAGTCCATAGCGTCGCAAGATTCAGACACAACTTAGCAACTAAACCACCACCAGCATGTCAGTAGAAAAGTGGATGTGTGTGTTTGTGTGTAGAGGTTTTTCCTTTTTTTAAGTCTTTATTGAATTTGTTACAATATAGCTTCTGTTTTATGTTTTGGTTCTTTGGCCCCAAGGCATGTGTGATCTTGGCTTCCTGACTAGGGATGGAACCCACACCCCCTACATTGCAAGGCGAAGGCTTAACCACTGGACCATCAGGGAAGTCCCTAGAAGTTTGAATATATGTAAACTTACGTAATTTCATAAAGCTAGATAAATCTAAAAGTTGCATATATGACTTTGATATTACCTATCTATCCATAATATGAAGAGAAGAAAAGAAGGAAGAAAGGAAGGGAGGAAGGGAAAATGCTGTCTATACATAATAAACAGAAAAGAGGAAGTCAAGTTTGCCATCCAGGAAAAGAGCTTAAAGGCTTCAAGTGAGAAACAGCTGCTCCTTGGGATTCTCTAAAGGTTTACTAATTTATAACATGGGCCTAGGGTGTGTGTGTGGGGGAGAAGGCAATGGCACCCCACTCCAGTACTCTTGCCTGGAAAATCCTATGGATGGAGGAGCCTGGTGGGCTGCAGTCCATGGGGTTGCTAAGAGTTGGACACGACTGAGTGACTTCACTTTCACTTTTCACTTTCATGCATTGGAGAAGGAAATGGCAACCCACTCCAGTGTTCTTGCCTGGAGAATCTCAGGGATGGGGGAGCCTGGTGGGCTGCCGTCTATGGGGTCGCACAGAGTTGGGCACGACTGAAGCAACGCAGCAGCAGCAGCAGCAGCAGCAGGGTGTGTGTGTCGGGGGGCGGAGGGGAGAGGGTTATGAAAAAGAATAATAGAGAAAAAGAATAAATGTGGTAAAATTTTTAAGACTTTGAATACCACAAATGAGTCATAAATTGGAATTTCACTTTGTCTTCCAATATTTTCCACATAATTAGCCCATTCATATACACAAAAAGAGCACATGACATATTCCAAAATGACACAAGACTTGTTCCAAGCACTGAAGCAGGATGCTGAGGCTTGCCACCCGTGCCATCCCTGGAGCAGGGATGAAGGTCCTGGCCTGTGTGTTCAGCTGGCAATGAGACAAGGCACCGGGGCATGGCCACCACCTTTCATACCGTTTCCCGTATCTTTTCTTCCCTGTAAATTATACACTCCAGGCCTTTGTCGAGGGAGATAATGCTGCTCCCCTGAGAACTGACTACCCAGTGCCCTGCATGCATGAGTGTGTCAAGCCTAAACAGGTCTATTGTTCTTAAACAGAACTGCCAGAGAAATTGTCTCCTTGTGTAGAATGATGCTGAAGAGATAAAAATATCTTTCATTTCTATAGTGCATTGCATCTTAAAGTGTGTTCCACATTTTGCAAACTATATATAGGCTCAATTCATTACCCAGCCCCATAAAATACAGCCAGAGCAGTGGCAGGCGCATGCCAGATGTTTGACAATGGTTTAATAACAGAGTGAAGAATAAGTTAAATTGGATCCAGAAAACAGGAAGCGGGATGTGGGGCACTAGGTAAGACTGTGCCAGTCACCCTAACTTTATGTATTAAGTGCCTACTGCCTACCAGGGCAAAAGCTGGGTGCCATGGTACCTGAAAGGTACTGCCCCTACCCTCATGGGGCCTCCAGGATATTCTGGAGAATGCACAATCAGATAGATTCTACGGTCCATTCTGATTCATGTTAAGAATGAGTTAAAATACAAGGCGCAATGGTCCTTTCAAGGGAGGCATTTACCAT
Organism: Bos taurus; assembly: GCF_002263795.3. Lineage (NCBI taxonomy): Eukaryota > Metazoa > Chordata > Mammalia > Artiodactyla > Bovidae > Bos > Bos taurus. Next base: position 30,358,039 of record NC_037356.1, on the reverse strand, counting down.
GAGCCACGCTGGCATCAGCATTCCCTCTCTTGGCTAAAGGGTTTGCATCCAGTAGAATTATAGAATGTACGTTGAAGAGAAGCTATGAAGGAGGGATATGGTTCTGGGGAAAGTAAGGAAAAGAAGAGAAATCACAAGATGAGCAAGTTGGGGAAGGAAAGAGGGTACTCAGAGTAGGATGAAGATGAAACAGTTTGGGGATAAGTTGTGACCAATGAGAGCAGAGGGCCCCACGCAGATTCCAGGGTCAGCACTATTTTCTTGGGGGTGGGGATGTCACTGACAATAAACTGCCCGAATGCTGAATTCCCTAAGTCACTGGGGAAGCACATTCAAATCTCTCCAGGCTGAAAGGTGTGGGTTCTGGAAAACAGACAACAGGATTTTAGGATTGGGAGGGATCCCAGAGAGCCATTGTTTTATTTCATAGATAAAGCAGGATATGCCCAGGTTTATTCAGTTCGGTTCAGTTCAGTCGCTCAGTCGTGTCCGACTCTTTGCGACCCCATGAATCGCAGCACGCCAGGCCTCCCTGTCCATCACCAACTCCCGGAGTTCACCCAAACTCATGTCCATTGAGTCGGTGATGCCATCCAGCTATCTCATCCTCTGTCGTCCCCTTCTCCTCCTGCCCTCAATCCCTCCCAGCATCAGAGTCTTTTCCAATGAGTCAACTCTCCGCATGAGGTGGCCAAAGTACTGGAGTTTCAGCTTTAGCATCATTCCTTCCAAAGAACACCCAGGGCTGATCTCCTTTAGAAGGGACTGGTTGGATCTCCTTGCAGTCCAAGGGACTCTCAAGAGTCTTCTCCAACATCACATTTCAAAAACATCAATTCTTTGGCGCCCAGCTTTCTTCACAGTCCAACTTTCACATCCATACATGACCACTGGAAAAACCATAGCCTTGACTAGACAAATCTTTGTTGGCAAAATAATGTCCCTGCTTTTGAATATGCTATCTAGGTTGGTCATAACTTTCCTTCCAAGGAGTGTCTTTTAATTCCATGGCTGCATTCACCATCTGCAGTGATTTTGGAGCCCCCAAAAATAAAGTCTGACACTGTTTCCACTGTTTCCACTGTTTCCCCATCTATTTGCCATGAAGTGATGGGACCAGATGCCATGATCTTCGTTTTCTGAATGTTGAGCTTTAAGCCAACTTTTCCACTCTCCACTTTCACCTTCATCAAGGTTTATTAAATGGTTGCAAAACATAGCAGTGCCCAGGCCAGAGCCCGGGTCCAAAAGCTTGCCCCTGACCTCTCTCTCAGGCGTGGCCTTGGGTGAATCAGTGCCACAGACAGGTCCTGCCCTTTGGGGATGCTTCTGAAAGCTGAAAAACAAGTTCTTGGGGGCCTTTCCAGAGCAGTGCAGAGAGACTAACCACAGTGCACAGGGGTTAAAGTCTTATAATCCACCTACACAGATGTAAGCCAGAAATTTCGTTCAGATAAATGAAAGAGAAATAGGCTGAAAGATTGTGACCGCCCAGGTCAGACAGGCTGCCACCCAGGGAGAACCTTGGAAGCCCATTTGGTCTCTGCAAGTATATGTAGCTTCCAGCCCTTATTAACTCACCCAAGAAGGGAGAGTCAGGTTACTGGGAACTCCCAGGAGGAGCCTGTTCAAAATGAGTTTAAATCCCTGGACAAGGAGGTTTGAACCAGCACTGGCAGGATCTAAGAAAAACAAAAGGAAATGTGGTTTATAATGTATCTGTGCAACAAATAACACGGAGGCATTAAACAGGAAATTCTCCACCCTTGATGATGGCCCCTCTCATAAAACTGCCTCTCCTTCTCCTTCGTGGTAAGGGCCCCTGGTAAACACAGGAAGGTAATTACATGCACTGCACAAGAATTGCAGGAGATTGGGGCTGGGTGGGGGGCGGGCAGCCGTTTGAAACTCAGGCCGAAGATACTGGCCCTGTATTGCATCTCAGCCCTCCAGCTTCCTGTAGGGCCTCAGGCAAGTGAACCCAGAATGACCCCACAAGAAGGGATTGCACCTGACAGATGACCTCCAGGGCAAAACCTGTCTTGTTAAAAAGCCAATGTTGTTGTTGTTTAGTTGCTAAGTCCTGCCCAAGTCTTTGCAACCCCATAGACTGTAGCCCACCAGGTTCCTCTGTTCATGGGATTGTCCAGGCAAGAATATTGGAGTGGGTTGCCATTTCCTCCTCCAGGGGATCTTCCCTACCCAGGAATCTCTTGTCTCCTGCATTGGCAGGTGGGTTCTTTACCACTGAGCCACTAGGGAAGCCTAAAAAGTCAATGAGATGGTTCATAATTTCGTTCCCTGGATGCACCTGTGCATATGCTTCTCCCCAACTAGAGGGCAAACTTTCCAAGAACAGAAATTCATGTATTCATTCCACCCATCTTTATTAAGTAGCGCAAACAGGCCTTTGCACAAATGGAGGGAATAATAAACATTAGAGACACTGGACGAAGAGCCAGGAGGAAAGTCACGGAAAGTGGTGATGAGGCAGTGTCTGGATTCTCAAGGGTTTGGGGTACTAATCAGCGGTGCTGGGACACTCCTGCCTCACTCTCTGGCCCAGAACTCAGAAAGCAGACGAGCAGGATTTGGAAGCTGTCCAGAGATCTACCCTTCCGAAACATACTGGCCGGAGAGCAGCTCCGGAGCCAGCCCTCATTCTCCGAAGGGAGATCCCGCTCGACTGGGGTGGGGGTTCAAAAGAGACTGCACTTGGCCTTGAAGGCCCGAAGGAGGGGCTGGAGACTGACCACGACAGCCTCGGGTTCTGCGCCAGGTGAAGAAACACTGGAGATGATGCCACCTGCTGGCGAGGGGCCCGGGTTCGCGCGGTGGGCGCAACCGAGACCCGGAGCCCAGATGGGCAAAGAACAAGAATTCGAGCAGTTGTTCAAGTGCTGGTTTTCTGCTGCCTCTTTAGGGTCTCCACCTCCTAGGGCCAAGCCCGGAGACTCCGGACGCCGAGGTTTCCAGCGGGGGCGGCGGGCGTCCTCCCCCGGCCCCCTCCCCTCGCGGCGCTCGGAGGTCTAAGACTCCGCGCTTCTCCATCAGGTGGAGCAGTGCTCCTCGCTGCCGGTCTCCCCCGCTCCCTCCTAGCCGGCGAACTGCACGCAGGCACCTAACAGCGCCAGGAGGTTAACCGAGCCCCCGGAGGAGGTGAGGCCGAGGACCAGCCCGGGCGGAGGTGGCGGGGCCGCCGTCGGGGCTGGCGCCAGAGCCCGGCCGGCTGTGAGTCCTGCAGGTACCGCTGTGGTTCTCGCTGCCCCACGTGGTGGCTGCTGAAGACTGCCCGTGGTTTTTCCGGTACGCAGGCTTGAAACGCCTTCTGGCCCTTTTAGAGGCAGGCAGCTCACCACTTAATCCAAGCGTTTTTCCCTTTCTGCCGGAGACCGGAGGCTGAGGGGTGGCGGGGGCAGAGGGGCTGGAGGAGGGAACAGGCCCAGCTGGCTGGGGTGGGCGTGGGGGACCGAAGCCAGACCGAGAGTCAGGAGGCCAACCACAGGGACCAGGGGGTGAGGGAAACCAGGCACTCCCTACCTCGGAATCTCCCTCAACCCTCTTTTCCTGATCCAGAGTTAGTGTGTGTGGGTTGCAGGTGCCTGTATGTGAGCCTGATTTCCGTGGATTGCACAGGTCATGACCCAGGGCTCCTGACCTTGGTTCCTAGTATTTATTTCCTTCTGGGTCCGAATTAAGCAAGTCTGGGCCCCAGGCCACTTAGGAATTAGCAATCAGAATTAACAACAGCTTAAAGGATGAATGTCAGTTAAAACATCAAATGTTGCTTTGTAAGGTGCAACCTATATTCTGTAATTATTTGTCTTACTCACAGCAAGGTTGGCCTAAAGAATGATGCCCAGACCTGAAATTTCTTCCTGCCTGCATAGATTCAATGAAAAGCTCCCAGTAAAAGCACGTTTCTATTCGTGCTGTGTTTTCACCTTTGATATGTTATTTGACATGTTATTTAGAATTATTGTTCATCTTTTGCTTGTGTTTCCTGATTGACTCTTCTGTTTTGTTGCATTGTCTGTTATAGCAAGTCCCTGGACTAAGGCAGTGCTGACACTTTATTTAGATACCTTGTTTGCAGTTTACCTGATGGGGTGCCTCTTTTGGGTCCTCTTAGTTTCCTTTGCTAAGCATTTCCCCCCAACCAAAGCTTGCTTACAAATTTCCCTTTGATATGTTTAACAGCCTCTGTTAAAGGGATGCAGTTAAATAAACTATTAAGTGAAGAATAGAAGAGTCAACAGAGCAGACACCTACTAATTTGTAGACCTTTGATGTCAACAACCAGATGTCAGCTCCTACTAGCACACACTTTCACGGGTGCCCCTTCTCTCTTTCTTGTTCATAAATACTAAGGGATGCATTTTTTAAAAAGTTAAGATCCACATGGAAATTTGGAGTTAGAATGTATCTTGTAATCAGCAAAGTCCCCCAAATACGTAATACTTATAAGCTAAGAGTTTCCCCAAAGACCTCCCCAGGTTCCAGTGACAGATGAAAGTAATGACTGATTTTATAACTGTGCGGCACAAATCAAGGAAGCATCTTCCATTTCCCTCTCATTATTCATTACCCCCTTCTTCTGCATACTGCTGTACATTTTTATATGTTGCTTTGTAACTATCCTTATAGTTAGGTGTGTTCTCTGATTTGTAACTGTCCTCATAGTTATAGGTGTTCCACACTAAATTACGAGCTCCTGAAGGCATGGACTCTGCCTGCAATTTTATTTCCCCCAATGCCCTGCTTATACCAGGCATAGCTAAATGTCTATCAAGTAAATAGACCTAGATAAATTTGCTTTGATATCCAGGAGGAAATAGAGTTTGATTTGAATGTGAGTTTGGTGACAGGTAAAAAAAAGACCTGAAGGTTCTTAGGAGGCACTGCCTATGACCTTGGCCTCTCCTTCGCAGTAGGATTCACAGCACCTCTTGGAAAAAAGACACAGAGGGATGGAGCGCTCCTTACAGGAGAGCTTCCAAATGTAAAACCAGGCAGCTCCCCATCCTTGGTAGGAAATGCACAAACCAGGATAATAATAATCAAGGGGCATGTGTCACCCATTTACCTGTTTTCCCTCTAGTTCCTTCATTTTGTTTTCTAGCAGTATCGCAAAGCAAAACCAAGGTGCAAACATCCCCATTTTATTACTGAGCCCCCCTCCTAGGAAAGTCTCAAAAATGCAAACCACGCTTATCTCTTCCCCAACTCGGAGACTCCCGCTGCACATACTGGCCGAATCCTTCTTGGAGAAAGGTGGACACCCCCGAGCCCCCCACCCCACCCCGTGCAAAGTCAAGGCAGGCATATTGTTATACTGAGGCTAGGTACATCCAGCCATCCTTCACTTCACTCCTTTAAACAACATTATGTCCTGTGGACAAAAAGTCACAGCTCCGCTCCCTGTTCAAAATGCCTTTTGGTCAGTGATGGTGACAAAAGCTGAATTTCCCCCCATGGAGGGGGAGAAAGAGAAGGAAAGAAAGAAAGGAGCCTCCCCCCGCCACCACCAGCACACCCTCCTTTTTGCAAAGATCGCCTTTCTCCGAGTGTTTCCTCTTTAATTATGCCCCGTTTCCCCTCCCTCTCCCCCCGCCCCAGCTTCAGTGAAAGGAGCCCTTCTGTCACTCGTCACTCGCTCCCTGGCTCGCTCGCGCGCTGGCTGTGGGAGGAGCCGCCGGAGGAAGCTGGGTGCCTCGGATGCCGAGCGCCAGAGGATGGAGCTGCTCCGAGAGGGGACGTCGCTGACGAGCCCGGCTTCCCGAGGAGGCTAGAAAACAGGCAACTTGCCTCGTCTGGGCTGCGGATCCCCCGAGGCACGGAGCCCCAGGCCACCCGGAGGGACCGACGGACAGACAGACAGATGGTCGGCGCGAACCCGGGAGGACCGCGGCGGAGGCTGAGCAGCACCGCGAGCCGCCCAGCAGGAGAAACTCACCGCGAACCCAAGTTGCCCCACCGGCTTCCCCTCGGCGCGCGGAGGAATGAGACCTTTCCAGCTCGACCTGCTCTTCGTCTGCTTCTTCCTCTTCAGCCAAGGTAGGACCCGTGCGCCGCCCGGAGTTGCAAAGAAAGTCGGCTGGGTTGTCAGGGCTGCGGGCAGAAATTGTGGGCAGGCTTTGGGAATTCGGACTGATGGATGCGTCTCCCGGTGCCCGGCCGAGAGGCACTGGCATCGCCTCTTTGCCTTTGAAAATGCAACAAAATGGTACTGTTTATTTTCCTTCGGAAGGCAGGGCTGCGGGTGGGGAGGGAGGGTGACTTTCTCCCCTCACTTGTCAACATCCAGCTCAAACTCTCCAATGCAAATGAGTTCTTTATGCTCCCTGTATGTTAATTAGGCGGCATCTCTGTGGCCGTGCGGTGCGGTTCTGAACTTCTGGGCGCCTCCTCTCCTCCAGACGCCGGTTGGAGAAGGAGAGGGTCGAGAAGGAGAGCTCTGTTGAGGTGGCTATTTCAGCTCGAGGAAGGTCTGCCTTGCACGGATGTATTCGGAAGGGAAGGCGTGCGGAGGGGGCTGCGATGACCGAATGGAGCGTGGGGGTGATGTGCAGTTTTGGGGAAAGCTTCTAAAGAGTTTCATTGCGTGTCATCCGCTTCTCTGAATAAGAGTGCTTTCTGAGTCCTACACGGCGTTAGATTTCAGGGCAGAAAATGAAATCCGCCCCCCTCCCCCTGGTGCAGACGCTTCCTCTCTGCAGCTTAGTAGTGGCAGAGAAGTCGATGGACTTTCCCAAAAGAATTTGGCCCCCTTGGGCTCCCTGCCCCTGAAAGCAGCCTGGGCCAGTAGCCGTGGAGGGAGGGGAGGACTGTTCCAGAAAAGGATGGCGAGAGTGCCCTCATAGCCAGCAGCATCCGGAGTCACCTGTGGAATTGAGTTTGAGGGACTAGTCAGCCGCTTCCTTTCCCCTCTCCTGGAATGCCGGCCGCTGTCTCTGCCATCTGAGGCGGCGTTTGTGCCAGCCAGCACAGCTCTGGGAGGAACAGGACTCTCTCAGAAAAATCCACAACAGAGCACATCCATCTGTTGATTAAATGAAGGGTAAAAGTTTTCCAGAAAGCACAGCACCGCTATGGGTGGCTGGCTTTGCAAGCAAACAGCATGTCTCCATGCCTCCCCCTGATGAAAGCTGAAACCCATGCCTCCTTCCCGGCTCCTCCGCTGGTGCTTGTGGTCACTGCAGATTTCCCCCTTGTCAAACTTTGCTTCTGACCCTCCTGATTTAACCTGGGGCCCTTCCCCCACCTGGGTGTGCATGTGTCCCTGATTGTATATAACCCTGATGTACACACTCACACACATGCACACACACACACTCATGTATTCATGTGGTTGTGTTGCCTCTCACCAGGGCTCTCTACAACAGCAGGAAGATAAATTGCCTTCCCCAGAGTTTTCAGGCTGAATGAATAAGGACTATCTCAGAACACTGGTATAGAAACAATTTGGGTTCTATTACCACTTGGGGAGATGACCCTCCTTCTTGAATGTGTTTGTGCTCACTTATGGAGACACATACACAGCAGCACACATGCTCTCTCTCCTCGTTTACCTCTTACCATTCACTCACTCAGGAAGTTGCATGTAGAATCCCCAAATAGAGGATCTAACTGGCCGTCCCACACCCAGGCTCCCCGGACCATTGCATGTTTTACTGTGCCCACTGATTGTGCTAGAAGGTTGAGCTGAGACTCTCCTCTAGGTTGACACAAGAAGCCTGTAGCTGTCTAAGTGGTTCTCTGACTATTGGAATCATCGCAGCGTCCATCTTCTATTTTGCTTATTTCTTTCTGGGTATGGAGCTATTTTTTGAGCTGCTCATATAAATCTTTAAATATATGGAGATTAAATGCTCTGTTTCTTCTACTCTTAGCCCCGAGGGCAGTGGGAAGGAACCACAGCATCGTGCAGTTCAGAGTTTCTTGCTCTTCCTGACTATTCTGAGCTTGGCCAGCTTTGCCCACCCTACCAGATGGTAGGTGCATAGTCCACAGGACTCCAGAACAGGGAATTCTGGAGAATTCCTGGACTCCAGAGCAGGTCTAAAGAAAGACAAGGAGACCTAAGTGGACCTGGCCAATGAGAACCCTCTACACTACTGAACGTTGTACGGTAGGGTCCTTGAGTTGACCGTGTCTGACTGCAGGAATGAAGGATCAAGTGGGACAGCATTTAATGGACTTCACTGGGATAGAAGATCTTTTGACTTGATCGGGGGCATTGATGTGAATGTGGATGTTGTTTGTAGTCTTGTGAATTCCCCAGAGAGTTCTATTTGACCCTCTACCCATGTATGCTTAAGGCATATACTATGCCAACCCCTGCCTGGTGCCATATATTTATCAAGGTATCAGATAGAGCATATCCACTTTCAACAGGCCACTAGGGGACTAGCCCCCCTCCCCAGGCTCTGAGTGATGCCCTCTCTCATCCCCCTGACTGTGGTTGCACCCCACCCGACACACACACTGAGCCACGCCATCAGATGCCACTTCCTGCGTGCCTTCCTCCCGGGATGCTTTCCAAGGAAATGTGCTGAGACTCAGGGATGGCCCTCGACTTGGAGAAAACAAATGCCCAGGGCTCTTTTAAGGGCTTTCTGTGGCCCTCTACTGACACATCCGTCTGCTGTCCCACGCCTCTCACAATGGGAACCTGCATGTCATTCTGGAGTCACTGGAAACAACTCTCATGTGTCCCATACAGAGGGGATGCTCCAAACAGCACTCCGAAGACTTTAAAAGCAAAACACTTAAGTCAACTCTTAGAGTCATTTCAATCCTCCTTTCTCTTTTAGTTTGTCGAATGTCTATTCAACGTTACTTTTTTTTCATACCCCCTCTTTAGAGAGTGAAATTTGGGTATCATTTATGTTAGTGATATACTATACCCCTAATCTTGTAAACTTTGGGCTTTTCAGATAGATTGAGATTAAGTATGTGTTGGCCACTCTTGAGGTGGCCGTAGAAAAGCCAAATGGCATGCCTCCGTTCCCGCCCAGCTGGTGTCCCCGGGCCCAGCTCCCCACAAGGCAGTGGAGAGGTGTCAGCGACTGCTGTTTGTGGGTTTCTCCCTTGCTGGGGCTGCCTCTTCCTCCGCTGTCAGGACGGCATGCTCCATACAGAGAGGGATAATGTCACAGCACAATTTGCCTCCCGCAGAGAAGAAGCATGTTCTGCCCCTGGGTGAAAAGGAATTGATTCTCTTGTCATCCACGCGCTTGGAACTCGTTCTGTCTTTCCCTTTATCATTTTGGTTTGCCCACCACGATTTCCTTCTCTGCCCTCCTTCATCTTCAAGACCTGGCCCATCCAGCCTGCACATCCACATTGTAAATGTCTTTAGAGGGACGATGTCCCAGCAGGACTGGGGACACCCTGCTTCCTGTCAGATCTCAGGTTCTGAGACTGTTCAGGGAACATGTGGTGGTACAGACTCAGCGCCTCCTACTTCGGCCGCTCCTAGGAAACACGCCCTCTTGCCTGCTCTGTGACGCTTCGCTCTAGCATCCCGGAGTGTCCTGTCCTGCCTGGTGACTTGATGGGTCTGAAAGTTCTAATTCTCGGGAGTCCGCTCTCTTATTGGCTTTGTGTGTGCGCCGTGCTGCTCTGGATGTTTTGGGGCAAAAGCGAAAACTTGCACTTGCCCATCAGTGGCATCTCTAAGTTGAGGATTAATCCGGGGTGCCATCTTCCTGTTGGGAAGATTCTCAACCACTTGCTGTCCTGACTTGCTGGCAGAAATCACCAGAAGGGCTGTCAGATGGCCATCAGAGGGGCAGAGGTTCTTGGTGATGCGAATCTCCAGGGAAATAGAAGAGCGACATGCAGAGAGAGGGTAAAATAGGGTGTGAGAAGAGAGAGGGGCCAGGATGAAGGGGGCCAGGCTGGGGCTGACAGGAAGCATGAGAACAGAGGAGCAAGGGCCAGAGGCTTCAACTGGCAAGAAACTCCCTTGGTGGGGAGGCTTAGAAAACAGCATGAGCGTGTCTGAGGCAGCCAGGAGTATGGAGGAGACGCTGGGGGTACAGGCTGAGAAGGCGTTAGAAAAGGAAACTGGGAGTGAGCAGCAACTTTGGAAGCATTTATCATTACCCAGAAATGTCATAGAACAAAGGATGGGGCAAGGAATAAGTGTGAGGCTTCCCCCACGGGCACCCCAAGTGGTCTGATGGCTTGTCTAGAGGGGTAGAGTCAATGCACAGATGCCAAGGGTGTGGGACCACTTCTTCTTTCAGAGACATCCTGGGTGACGGGGACTTGGGCATGTCTGTTGGGTCTGGGGGTGGTCACGGTGTCTGCTGCCTGGTGGGGAGTTCTCAGCTGCCAGCCAGACCTATAGAGAAGGGAGGAGAAATGTCCCAGGGGGAGAGGGGCGTGGGCTGGGGTCAGGGCCTTCACACTGCACTTAGGATCCCACAGGGGCCTCCCTCTGGGGTTACAGAGACAGATCTTGCCTGGAACATGGCAGCAGTGAGCCAGGCTTGCCACCAAGGAGCCCTCTGCCTGGTGCGCCTGTGTTGGTAGGAGCCAGGGCCAGCAGGGGACCGGGTGGAACAGGGCAGTGTGCCTGAAGATGCAATTTTTCTTTTTTGTTCAGCCCAGTGGGGGTGACTTAGGCGGCATTATGTTTGCAGCCCCAAAAAAGCACATGAATAATCCCTAGTGAATTCAAGAGATTTCAATAGCAAAATAATAACAATACTAATGATTCCTTTGATTTGCAGAGTACTTTTCTTCCAAGGAGATAAAAAGATAAACTGTTTTGGAAACATGAACGAGGAAAGAAAATTGCCTGTGATGGAGGATTGGGGAGGAGGGTCAGGAGCATTCATTTTAGGGTCTCCGGGTAATTGGTGGGGGGAGGGGTTTACATGGACTTAAGCATCATTTCTCAGCTGTTGTCCTTATCCGTCTAAGATGCTGAGATGTCTTTTGGGTGAAAAATCAGTGCAGGCCTTTTAAATCAAGGTCAGTCTAGAAATAATGGGACCCTGAATTCCACTGCTGCCCCCCTCCCCACCAGGAATAGGCCTGTTCTAATTGGAGGAGATCAGCAAGACCAGAAACTTGCTGAAATGCATACAGGGACTCTCACCACTGTGCCAATCTTGACCATATTGGTGGTTCTCCAAGCAGAATAATTGGGGCCTCAGTGATCCCTCAAAGTCAGTGGGCTCCCCAGCATCCATGGAGCTGCTGCCCTGGGGACATCTGCACCGGCAAGTTTCATATCACATCACCACTGTCCACAAGGGAGCAAGGAGCTAAGCCTGCCAGCATCCTGTGCCAGGCTGTGATGACTTCGCCGGGTATTCCAAATGGAGTGGGATTTTGTTTCCAGTTAGGGGAATGATGCCGCGTCTACTGCATTGAGATGGTATACAGCTCTGTATGTCATCGTGTGTCATCTCCTTTTCCCTGGGGGAAGCCTGTTTGGTGAGCCCATCAAATCAGAATATAGATGCCTTATGGATCACTGGAATACTTCTGTCACATGCGGGCAAAGGACGCTAGGTCCCACTTTCTGCTCAGCTTGAGGAGTAAACAAAACACACACAGTTGCCATAGACTGGGGATCTCCACCACCATATTTAACATTAGCTTTTTACTTCTAACCCACTGAAAGAGCTAAGGATCAAATATGATGCTTTTTCCCCCTTTTCTTCCTCTGTCAATGGTAAAAGTGCATATTCTGGCTGTATACTTTTAGAAGTCAGTAAATGTCAATATTAGTTAAGTGTTTCCTTTATATCACTGCAATTTAGCATAAGCTGCTTGGAAACAAATGTGTTCCGTAAGCATACAGTGTTTCCGTGAGTACACAGTCAATACCACTATGAGGATTAAATAAATGTCAGCTTTCCCTGGGCACACTGGTAACGAGTTAAAACCATGGAAATAGTGGCCAGCAGGAGCGACTGCTGCTCCTTACAGAAGTCTTGTGTTGCAGCTTGGCTGGGACATGGAGTCTGGGAGATGGACATTCATCCATCTCTTGGCTGGATATTAAGGCAAGGGAGGAGCCAAATGTAGACACCTCCTGACATTCCACAGAGAGATTTTTCCTAGGAGTCCAGAAGCCTTACCATGCCCACTTCAAGCCTACTCCCATCCAGGAACTCCCGGTCCACACACACACACATACAACACTTACTGCTAAAATGTAGTGATGTCCAGAGCTTAACAACACATCAGCCATTTTCCTGAAATGGGAGATGAGCTTTCCCTCTAATCTTCCACCTGGTGTTACTGTCCTCATGGGCAAAGTGAAGGAGATTTCACCTGAGGTTGTTTATTTGATGACTGAAACAAATGCTGCCATGGCATGCATTTGTCACTATTGAAAGGAGGTGTGCGCATCAGGCCGGATTATCTCGATGGTCTGCTTACTTGGCCTGTGTTCACTGGACAGATGTTGCAAGTTCACATTCTTTCTAACGAATGTCTAGAAGACAAGAATTTGAAATCTGGTGCTGACAGTTGCAGCAATGACTACCAAACATCATTTTCGCCTTTCCACACTCTTCCCCGGGGGCTCCATGCAGTCTGGGTCTCAGAGGGCCTCGTTTCTTTCTCCTTCCTTTGTGATGAAGCACCTTTGTATGACACCAAAGCTCCATCCTGTCCACTCAGCCAGCCCTCGTTGGGGGCCTACTGTGTGGTGGGCACTGTGCCAGGGGCTTTTGATGGGAAGATGACTAAGGGTGTGTTTCTGCCCCAGGGGAGCTCTCAGACTAGTCGGGGAGCAGACAGTTGGACTTGTCATTACAGTTCAACAGCTCAGAGCAGTCAGAGTGTTCTGAGAACAGCGGGGTTGGCTGAAGGTGTTAACAAAGGCTTCGCAGAGGAGGTGAATTGATCGTAAAAGATGTCTAGGGTTCTTCCGATGCTGCAAAGAAAGAGGGTCCCAGGTGGTACCTCAGAGAGTGTGCACAAGTCAGAAGGTAGAACAGGCATGTCAGGGTTCAGAAGTAGTGGTTTACTTGGGGGCTGGGATGCTGTGTGATGAGGAAGCTTGTGAATGGTCGTGAATACCGCGCTAAATATTTTGAGGATGGCTTGTCAGCATTAAGTCTATTCTTTAGAAAAATCATTAGTGGCTGTAATCCTCTCTATACTATGGGTTCAATGGACAAAAAAAAAAAAAAAAAGAGAGGGATCAACATGTTATCTTTCTTGGTACTCCCTGTGTTTCAAAAGGGGCTTAAAAAGGAGAATTGAATGGAAATATGCTCACTCATCTTCCTACATAGTAATGTGTAAAAGGATGGACAAGTGAGCAAGAGAATAAGTGGGAAGTTATGACTTTCACTGTTAGTCTAGATTCTAGAGGGAAGGCAGAGAAGGGTAGTAGGTAGATGCATAGTAAAGGACTGGATAAAGAATGTGGACGGGACCATGGAGAAGGCAGAAGCAGGGATGGTCAACTACACACTGGACTGTCAGTCAGACGGACTGTGCCAGGAATGAGGGTTTCCAGTTTCTGGGGCCCCTGGCAGGCTAGGTTGAGGTGGAGGCAGCCTGAGGACGAATGGTAAATAAAAAAGGGAGACTGAGACAGGATGAGACAAGCAAGAGGTGCCTGGGGACAGTCTGCCAGGGATTTCTTTCCTCTTCTTAAGAGGCAGCTAAGCTTCCCTGGCTTTGCGGGCAGCAAGGTTACAAGCTAAATGATTGTACTCAGAGGTTAGAAATGCTTACCGATCTCTAGCAGCAAGTAACCTTTCATTCAAGAGTAAAGAACGTCATCAGGTCCACCCGCGTGTTTTACACTCTGGTCTGTTCTCTTCAGGAAACGACAGGGCGGGGGGAGGTGGTGCTGGCAGGACAAGCTCAGGGGTGAAGCCAAACCCTGCATCATTGTGCAGGAAGGAGACCGTGACACCTCCAAGAGTGTCCACAGCTAACCCTAGTGTCTCCTGAAAGGCTCAGACTGGAATTCGGGCCATCAGAAATGGAGGAGTCAGCAGGGACAGCAGGATCTACTGTATAGCACAGAGAACCATATTCAATGTCCAGAGTCCCTAATAGAAAAGAATACTAAAAAGAATGCATATGTGCGTACAACTGAATCACTTTGCTCTACAGCAGAAATTAATGCAACATTGTAATTCAACCATACTTCAGTAAAAATAATAATAAAGTGAATCTCCTGCTGGCAAATAATAATAATGATAATGGAAGAGTTGGTTCCTATGAAGGAGATTGAAGAATAGACTCAGTTCAGTTCAGTTGCTCAGTCATGTCCAACTCTTTGCAACCCCATGAATTGCAGCACGCCAGGCCTCCCTGTCCATCACCAACTCCCAGAGTCCACCAAAACCCATGTCCATCAAGTCAGTGATGCCATCCAACCATCTCATCCTCTGTCGTTCCCTTCTTCTCCTGCCCTCAATCTTTCCCAGCATCAGGGTCTTTTCAAATGAGTCAGCTCCTTGCATCAGGTGGCCAAAGTATTGGAGTTTCAGCTTTAATATCAGTCCTTCCAAAGAACACCCAGGACTGATCTCCTTTAGGATGGACTGGTTGGATCACCTTGCAGTCCAAGGGACTCTCAAGAGTCTTCTCCAACAGTTCAAAAGCATCAATTCTTTGGTGCTCAGCTTTCTTCACAGTCCAACTCTTACATCCATACATGACCACTGGAAAAACCATAGCCTTGACTAGATGGACCTTTGTTGGTAAAGTAATGTCTCTACTTTTCAATATGCTGTCTAGGTTGGTCAAAAGTTTCCTTCTAAGGAGTAAGCGTCTTTTAATTTCATGTCTGCAATCACCATCTGCAGTGATTTTGGAGCCCAGAAAAATAAAGTCAGCCACTGTTTCCCCATCTATTTGCCATGAAGTAACTCCGGGAGTTGGTGATGGACAGGGAAGCCTGGCATGCTGCAATTCATGGGGTTGCAAAGAGTTGGACATGACTGAGTGACTGAACTGAATTAAACTGAACTGATGGGACCGGATGCCATGATCTTAGTTTTCTGAATATTGAGTTTTAAGCCAACATTTTCAGTCTCCTCTTTCACTTTCATCAAGAAGCTCTTTAGTTCTTCTTCACTTTCTGCCATAAGAGTGGTGTCATCTGCATATCTGAGGTTATTGATATTTCTTCCGGCAATCTTGATTCCAGCTTGTGCTTCCTCCAGCCCTAGATGACATCAGAATTCCAAGAGTTCCTAAATATTATCTATTAACAGCAAGCTATTTAGACAACACATTCTTCTACCATCTTCTACCATCTAGGAGGTCTGTGATGTGTTACAGATCTCTTTGTCCAGCTCATTTTCTTGTAGGTACTAGACAGATTCCTTGGGTTGTGGTTGGTGGCAGCAGCAGCGGCCATAATTACGGTGGTCAGGATGACAATGATGATAATTTAGTGTTTTCACATGACCTTCCACAAGCGGTACTTCATTCATCACCGTGATAGCAGTGAGAATCATCTATAGTCATAAACCTCGGAGAGGTTCAGCTGCTTGACCGCACTGGCTCCCCATCCAGCTGACTGTGTGGTCCAGAAGCCTTCGTGCATCTCAAGATGCTGGTGGATCCGCATCAGCAACATGGACAGATGCAGGAGAGGCTGCTAAGCTGGGGCCTGAGATGAGCCATGTTCTTAGAACCTGTGTGAGTCCTCAGTGCCCAGGCACAGAGGAAGGCATTGGGGGTGCCCTATGGAAATTGGGAAGCTGACCTTTGAACCGTGACCCCAAGTTGCAGCTCTCTCTCTTGTTTTGACTCCAGACTCTTCCTGAGTTGATCCCTTCCTTTGTCTGACTTTCAGCGTTATCTTGAGGGTTCAAGGTTTCCAGGCCTCTCTTGCCAGGGAGAAATGACAGGTTGGCCTTTTGGGTTGAATAGCAACCAAGGAGATGCTACCTGGGAAACTCCTTTTGTGGCTGTTCTGACAAAAATGAAAGCAAACACAAGGCTGGTTGATTAAAACCTCCATTTCTTTTATACCCTGTGTGTCACATACTACTCAGCACATAGGAGATGAATGAATATTGAAATACTGAAACATGGACTTCCCTTGCAGTCCAGCAGTTAAGACTCCATGCTTCCACTGCAGCAAAGCGCAGGTTCGATCCCTAGTCAGGGAAGTTCTGCATGCCACGAGTGTGGCCAAAAAAATGAAATGTGGGGAAAAGTGAAAGAAAGAAAAAGCAGTCCGTCTGACACCCCCACCTCACCACGCACCACAGCAGAAGCTGAGACGCCCCCACGGAGGACAGAGGAAAGACCCCGAGAGTTTAAAGTATGGTCTTGCCCTATAGAAAGCTCTTCCTCTCCCAGCAAGGCCTTGAATGGCCATCGGGTCACCAGGAACACTGCCAAGAGAAATACCCTCTGGCAGCCACTGACCCCTCCCAAGAAACAGTTGGGCCTTCTGTTCTCTCCCGCATGCCAGTGCCCATCTCTGTCAGCCACCTGCACCTGTCACGGGGGTCGCAGCTCCGGCACAGTGTGACAGGCCACCTGTCACCTTTGGCGATGCTGGGAGCTATGGCAGCTTCAGAGTGACATGGGGCCGGGCTGGCTCATCATGCAGGCGTGCAGGGGACAGGAACTTGAGTTGTCTCCTGGGGGCCCGTCCCAGTGCTGCACAGGGAGCGACCGCCTTCCTTCCCTGCCCCACTGTCCTGGTCACAGAAGGAGAACAACTGCCAGTTAACCTCCCCGTGGCTTTGTTCTCCACATCCGAGGGCCCGCACTTTTCTGTGCCTCGCTTAAGGATGCTGGAGTCTACCCCACGATCACAGGAAGTGCCATTTCTTTGGGGAGCTGGATTCTGAAGTCTTTGTCTTGCATAAGACACTGGGTCCGTGTGTCTGGTGGGGAGAGGGCCTGTGTTTGTCTTAGGACCACATTGGTCAAGAGCTGGTGGAACATTAAACAGAAAGTTTTGGGATCTTAAAAACCAGGTGAGCTCTGCAGTTCCTACATCTGCCTGATGGTGGCAGCAGCAGCGCTTGCAAAGCCCAAGAGTGAGCTGAGAGCAGGCGGCCCAGGGCTGTCCCTTAGTACCAGGAAGAGAGAGAGGCTCCCAGGCCAGGGTACCAGGGCCCCTCTCTGCCCCGGGCCACCGGGCTGGGGCAGCTGAGTGTGGGCAGAGGGCATGGGAGGGAGGCGCAGGCTTTCCTGGGGGCAGAGGCTCCCCAAGGAGGCTCCCTTCCTTTCTCCTCTTTCTGATGGATAAGAGGGCAGAGCGCTAAGGGGAATACATGCCTGCGTGGAATGGCAGGAGGTAGGTGGGCACAGTTAAAAGTGCTCAAGAGGCTTGGAAGAGCTACAGAGAGAGGGGGTGAGAGAGCTCTCAGCTAACGAGGTCTGTCCTGGGGGTAATGGGGGGGCTAGTCCTCCCAGGCGGGCGGCTGGCAGCCAGGAATCCTGCTTCTCCCCAGGAGAGCCCATGCCCCTCTCAAGTGTTTGCCCCTTTAATGATCCAGGAGCCAGTATTTCTGCTGCTGCTCCCCTCCGCTGCTGAAAAAGCCAAACAAACATGCTAAAATTAGTCCTCATTATCCCTGATCTCCTGGGCAGGCTCAAGAGGAGTCACTCTGTTTTTTTACCTCTGGACTGAAACAGTCACCATTAAAAAATTGCTGTGAGCCGTGGCTGCTTGTTTGAAAGTGTGTCTTTCTGGGCAGGGTAACCAAATCCTGAAGTGGGCACTGGTAACTGATGCCCTGTGCTCTGTCTGAGGGAAGTGGAGGAGTCCTCTCGGCCCCAAGAACTCCTAGTCTCTTCCTTTATCTTCTAGGGGGAGGCAGCTGCCTTGTTTACCTTTTGAGAATTACAAGCAGGATGGACCAAAGGCTCAGGGTCAAACCACAAGCATCATAAACTAAGATAGTGGGCTGTGAGATAAAGGAAGGACGAGGTATCTTTTGAGCATCCCTCACCAGTCTCCTCTGTGTAGCCTGAGGGGCTGGTGGAACTGGCCGTTTATGTTGCCTGAAATGGTCAGACGTTGTGTGGCCGACCATTAGGTCTCAGTTGCCAGTGGGATTAGATGAGGTTTGCTCAAGCCCGAGCAGCCTCCCACACCTGAGTCACCACCAGCGTCCCTCACTACTTTCTCAGGAGCCAGGAGAGCTGCCATCTGCCCAGTCCTCACTGCCTGTCTTCCTGAGGGCGGGAGAGGTTGCAATAGGGTTGGGAGGAGGTAGGATGCTCTATCCATTCTGCTAACAGCTCCACTGGCACATAGGGGTGAGCATCTCATGTCAGAGAAGAAAACCATTGGCATCAGGTTTGCAAAACCTCATTTGAAACTGCAGATTGGATGCTAACACAGGTCAGAGAGGCAAGCAGAGCTGTGTAATTTGAGAATTTGCCAAAAAATAATAGAGGTGTCTCTCTTCCCCATAGGAAAAGGTGTTGCAGCAAGGTGATCCTCTGCTTTGCTGTCCCCCAATTTGGCCACTTGATGCCCTTTCTCCTTTTACAAACATAGTCTTCCTTCTGGGCCCCTTCCATAGAGAGCTTTTCTGTTCTTGATGAGAATGGAAAAGAAGCAAAACTTCTCATAGTCTCCTTGTGTTTCTCTAATATTGATGCCCTAAGCAGTCCATTCTGAAGGAGATCAGCCCTGGAATTTCTTTGGAAGGATTGATGCTAAAGCTGAAACTCCAGTACTTTGGCCACCTCATGCGAAGACTTGACTCACTGGAAAAGACTCTGATGCTGGGAGGGATTGGGGGCAGGAGGAAAAGGGGACGACAGAGGATGAGATGGCTGGATGGCATCACCGACTCAGGACGTGAGTTTGAGTGAACTCCCGGAGATGGTGATGGACCTGGAGGACTGGCGTGCTGCGATTCATGGGGTTGCAAAGAGTCGGACACGACTGAGTGACTGATCTGATCTGATCTGATCTAAAGCTGGAACCAGCCATGGGAAAGCGCTGTTGAGGCCTGTGGCCAGGTCCTTTGCTGAGTTTGCCTGCATTCACCTACTTAATCCTCTCAGCCACGTGATAAAAAGCCAGGCCTGTCATAACCTTTTGCAGATGAGAACTACTAAGACTTAGATTCCATAACTTGCCCATAGGTCATACCACCACGGACTGTAGCCCACCAGGCTCCTCTGTCCATGGAATTCTCCAGGCAAGAATACTGGAGTGGGTTGCCATTTCCTTCTCCAGGGGATCTTCCCAACCCAGCGATCAAGCCCAGGTGTCATGCATTGCAAACGGACATTTTACCATCTGAGCCACTAGGGAAGTCCAGTAAGCATAGGACCATCACTTCAGAAATTTGGATGAAGACCCAAATCCTTTGCTGCCCATCCCTTGAGGAGGAATTCTGGTCCCACGGGTCTTTTGTAAGCCACAGAAACCTCTGGCATCACCTCTGGTCCTTCTCCTTCCTAACGTGTAGGACTTGGGAAAAAGCACTGATAAAAATGAAAGAAGTCATCTCCCCTTATGCAAAAGCACGAGTAAGAATTTGAGAAGCTTTCCTCCATGGCTGGCGCTGCTCTTTACCTCCACCGCTCTCCAGTTCAGCTTAACGTTTTGAAAGCTAAGTGCTAATTTCTTCATGAGAATCTACCACCTAACTTTCCCTCTGTGGATTGATTTTTTTAAAAAAAGTGAAACCCCATTCTGCTTAGGGAGAAGTTAGCCTGGTATGAGCCGTGCCCTGTGAGAACGGAGCTACTCCATAGGAAAAGAAACTCAGGACATCAAAACCCTCCTTTGTGTCAAGTCTAGAAGAATGAAAATGTCAGAAGACCACATGCTTCTGAAATGATTAATACTGGTCGTTAGGAAGAAACAGAAAGGACTCTTGGAAAGCAGAGGAGTCTGCATGCTGTTCAGCCTTCGACTCTCCTCGCTTTGGATCCTGCTGCAGGTACATCTTATCTTGTGTCAGAAGTTATTTCTGAAGATGACTTGTATTTACCTAGGCCGTGCTTGAAATCATAATATTGATTTAAAATAGACACTTATGATAAACTAGCAAAACATGAAAGTTCTTCGAAGTTTTCAGAGCTCCTTTAGATCGAATCAGAGGAATATAAAGGAAAAATGCCAGGCTGGAAGATCCCCACGTGAAAGATGAAACCCTCTTTCTTATTCCACCAACTAAGTCCTTTAGTGGAACACACGGATCACATCAGCAGTGTGCTGTCAGCCGTTGCCGGGGCTCCAAATCCACCTGGATGCCCGCTTCTCTGGACATGAGCTTTGCCTTGGGTTTTCCTCTTCATCAAATCAGGGCAGGGGTATTTACAGATAGAAATCCATACTTTATAACTGAAAGCAACTGAATGCTGAGCTGATCAGAATCAAGAAATATCATCCAGAGAAGCCGATTCCTGTCCTTGCCTGTTCTTCTGTGAATAATAATAGAAAATTTGCATTCCCCTCTCATTATTAGCAGATATTTATTTTCTAAAAAGTCCACACCACCGAGTTCTTGTCAAGGAAAATAAAAATATATACACTGCTGTATTTTTAAGTGCAAGGAGATCAACTACAAGAAGGAGATCACACTAGTCAATCCTAAAGGAAATCAACCCTGAATATACATTGGAAGGACTGATGTTGAAACTCCAGTACTTTGGCCATCTGATGGAAGGGGATGACAGAGGATGAGATGGTTGGATGGCATCACCGAATCAATGGATGTAAATGTGAGCAAACCCTGGGAGGTAGTGGAGGAGAGGGGATCCTGGTGTGCTGCAGTCCATGGGGTCACAAATAGACACAACTTAGCGACTGAACAATGAAATTTTTAAGTGCAATTGTCTTAGTCTTCTCACACTGTCAACATCTTAGTCTGAGTCTGATATCGTCTGCCTTAAATGTTTACACAGGCAGGGCAGGGCTGTTTACATCTGTAAGAGCTGTTGCAACCCAGGTGGCGTTAGTGATGAAGAACTCTCTGGCCACGGCAGGAGATGCAAGAGAGGCGAGTTCGATCCCCAGGTCCAGAAGATCCCCCGGAGGAGGGCATGACAATCCACTCCAGTATTCTTGCCTGGAGAATCCCACAGACAGAGGAGGCTGGGCTATAGTCCATAGGGTCGCAACCATATGAACTGGAAATGTTTTTTCAAATCCCAATATGAATAACCTTTATAGCAAACAGTTTTGCTGCTTTTGTTGAGTAGGTTTCAGTGAATGTGAATGTCTACCAGACACCAGTGTGGAGGTCACGACTTTCCCTCAGTAAACACTGAGATACTTTAAAATAACAGCTTCACAGATGCTTGTCCATAAAAGGAAAACAGGTTTCTGGTGGTGCATTTTCTGGCACCGGACTGCCCTGGATCCACTCTACCCCTCACACCCAACCTTGCTTCATGTAAATCCTGATATATTAACTTATTCTGTACAAGGAGTCTTGTTCTTTTAAACAGTTCATGAGGTTCCCATGGCAAGTACACGGAGATGGTGAAGTACAGGGAAGTCTGGTGTGCTGCATTCAATGGGGTCGCAAGGAGTCGGACGTGACTGGGCGACTGAACAACAACAGCGAGGGGCCTTGAGAGCAGTTTTCAACCAGTGGAAGCAAGATGACTCATGAAAGCTGCCTCTCAGAGTTTTTATTCAATATATTGTGTTATCTTAGAATGACTTTGATGGTGAGAATAGACCTGGGAGTTCCATGGATCCTGAACTAAGAAGGACTTCCCTGGTGGCTCAGATGGTAAAAATTCACCTGCCAGTGCAGGAGACCTGGGTTCGATCTGTGGGTCAAGAAGATTCCCTGGAGAAGGAAGTGACAACCCACTCCAGTATTCTTGCCTGGAGAATCCCATGGACAGAGGAGCCCGACGGGCTACATTCCATGGGGTCACAAAAGAGCTGGGCACAGCTTAGCGACTCAACAACAACAACAGCCTGAGCTAGGAAACCAGACAAGCGCTAGGGCCAAGAACATGCAGTTTAGAACATAGCAGCTTTACCCAGCCATCACCGAGACACACTCTGAGAATCGTCCCTTTCCGTGTGACTCTCAGCCCTGACGCCCTCAGGGATGCCAGGAGAGCTGTGATGATCTGTGCTGACAGGATAGACCTTAGCTCAGGACAGTGGGGTGTTTTTTTTCCACCTGTGCTTCAGGGATGTGTATTTTAAGCCAAGGCTGTACACCAGAGTTGCTCATGACCATAAAAGATGGATTTTCTGTTTGGTCCAGATTCCACATGTATATAATAATGTACCCTGAGAGTCCTTGTTATGTTGTTGTTGCTTTAAAAAAAAAAAAAAAAAAACTCTTCAAGGTCAATACAACCTCAGACATCGATATTTGCTTCATTGTGAACTGGGATCTACTAGTTGCTCACTGTCATTTTAGCTTTCAGTTCATAAAAAAGGATGTTTTCATCACTAGGCCTCTGGGCCTCTTTCTTCAACCTGGATCACCGATAGGAAACTGGATGCAAGAGCTGATGAATATGGCGACGGGAGGAGAGAGACGTGGGGCCAGTGCCTGATTTGAAGACACCCTCAGCCTCTCCAGGGGCCACTGAGTGTGCACTGTGCGTGTTCCCAGATGTCTCAGTGACGACGTGATAGGAGAGTGGAAGAGGGAGAAAGACACAGGTGCAACCCTCAGGTTCGTGAGGAGAGACAGACGGACAGACAGAAAGACTGAGGAGCTGAGACTCATGTGGGAGACAGATAGTCTGGTCTCCCAGAGATCAGAAGACTGTAGGGTTCAAAGAACAGCTTTAACTCTCCCGACCCAGATGGGGACCATGAAGGCACACACTTGAACAGAATAAGGTTTAAAAATTTTATTATGAAGTTCTTGAGTAGCTTAGCCATAAAGATGGGCAAGTGTCCCAGATTGGGGTCACAGAGGTCTCTGTCTTTTAAACGGTTGTCGTTCCTTTGATGGCATCCCAACACCTTCAGGATGAAAGATCTTCAGGACAGAAATCAGGCCTCCCTCTTCTCTCATGCACCCTTCACTCCAGCCCAGCTGAGCTGGGGGCATCTCTGAGTGCCCTCTGCTCCCTCACATGTCTTGGTTTCCTCACCTAATTTCCTTCCCCCTTGGAAATGTTACTGACCAGGGTGCTTGGCCTCCTTAATCAATAGAAATTGACCAGAGGCCAGGCAAGAAATTCAGACCAGACTTTATTGGGGCCCCTACCAGTTTCTCTTGCTCTCTCACTTGATCAGGGAAGCCGAGCTGGTTCCTTATATGGAGTGACGGTAGGGGTGTGTCCAGGGCTCAGGCTCGATGGGTGCCTTAAGTGGTCTGCCCACCCCTTTGGGGGTGGTGTGTGTACGAAGCATGCGCAGTACCCTGCTTTTTTCCTAGTTCTTCAGAAGTGGCGTTGGGCTTTTTGATTTCCTTGTATCTTGTTGTTGATAATTGGCCCCAACTGGCATGCATGCAGTAATTTTTAGTCCCTTATAGTTTCTTTGTATTTTGTTACTTGAGGATACATTTGTCCAGGTGCAGGCACTAGGGCAAAGTGTCCCACGTCCCAGCCTGCCTCACTAGGACCTCCCCTTTCCCCCATGTTGGTCTGGCTAACTTCCACCCTAAGGGTCAGCTCACCTTGCCTCCTGGAGGGCTTCCCTGACCTCCCTCCTCACAAGGAAATAGAGCTGCCCTTCCTGCCTCCTTCCAAGCTCTCTTGTCACCCCGTATTGAAGTGGCTTTTTCCTGTCTGCCTTCCGTTCAGAACTGTGAGCTCCTGGAAGGCGAGGGCTTGCCCTGTGATCTCGGTTTGTGCAGAGACCCTGCTAGTCCAGTCATCACGCATCTCGTGCTCCGCACGTGGGGAGAGGATGGAGTGTGTCAGTCTGCATAGCTTCTGCCTTTCATTTGCCACCCTCTGTGTCGTGGCCCTCTTCTGTGAAAGGGACCCAGGCATCCTCTCCCACCTGCCTCCAGAGGTGTTCCTGAGGGAGGCGTGTTTTCAATCACTGTGAAGGTCACTAAGCACAGAGGATGTATTCGCCACCCTCTGGTGCAGCATGTCCAGATGTGGTGAGCTGGTGCCCAAGGCCAGGACAGGTCTGCTCGGATCCTCGGTCTCTTTTCAGGGCAAGACACCACATGGCTTTCTCGGGAAGCAGGTGAGGCCAGGAGACCTTTCTCAACAGGACTCATCAAGAGAATGAAACTCAAATGCCCGGAAAGACAGCCATTGTATTAATGTTAGTGCGTTCCCTCTGCAGCTAAAATGGTGCTGCGTGCATGTGTGCATGAGAGGTCGCTTCAGTCACGTGCAACTCTTTAAACCCCATGGACTGTAGCCCACCAGGCTCCTCTGTCCATGGAATTCTCCAGGCAAGAATACTGGAGTGGGTAGCCACTCTGTTCTCCAGGTGATCTTCTCAACTCAGGGATTGAACCCTCATCTCTTTCGGCTCCTGCATTGGCAGTTAGATTCCCACCTGGGAAGCCCCTAAAGTGGTGGTGGTGGTGCTGCTGCTGCTAAATCGCTTCAGTCGTGTCTGACTCTGTGTGACCCCATGGACGGCAGCCCACCAGGCTCCCTCTTCCCTGGGATTCTCCAGGCAAAAACAATGGAGTGGGTTGCCATTTCCTTCTCCAGTGCATGAAAGTGAAAAGTGAAAGTGAAGTCGCTCAGTCATGTCCGACTCTTTTCGACTTCATGGACTGCAGCCTACCAGGCTCCTCCATCCATGGGATTTTCCAGGCAAGAGTACTGGAATGGGGTGCCATTGCCTTCTCCGAAAGTGGTGCTAGATATGTGTTATACTTGGGAGAAGAGAAGAAACAGTTACTTGTATTGTTTTCTACATGCCCTGGTTCAGTTGAGAAGGGCTGTATTAATTTCCTATGGCTGCTGTGCAAATCACTACAAACTTTAGTGACTTAGAACAACACAGATGTGTTACAGCTTTGGAGGCCAGAAGTCTAAACTGAGTCTTGCTGGGCTCAGAAGTCAAGGTGTGGGCAATGCTGGCTCTTTCTGGATGCTCTCAGAGAGATCTGTTTCCTGACTTTTCCAGCTTCCAGAGGCAGGCTGCCTGCATCCCTTGGCTTGTGGCTCCTCCTCTGCATCACTCGACCTCTTGCTTCTGTCATCACATCCACTACAACTTAATCTGCTCCTCCCACCACTCTTATCAGGTTACATAAGTTTCCCTGATGGCTCAGTGGTTAAAGAACTCGCCTGCAATGCAGGAGACACAGGAGATGCAGGTTTGATCCCTGGGTCAGGAAGATCTCCTAGAGGAGGGCATGGCAATCCATTCCAGTATTCTTGCCTGGAGAATCCCATGGACAGAGGAGCCTGGCCGGCCACAGTCCATAGGCTTTCCAAGATTTAGACACAACTGAATGGGCACTTGTACACATATATGTGATTACATCGTGATCGTGAAAGTTGCTCAGTCCTGTCCAACTCTTCGCAACACCATGGACTATACAGTCCATGGAATTCTCCAGGCCAGAACATTGGAGTGAGTAGCCATTCCCTTCTCCAGAAGATCTTCCAAACCCAGGGATCAAACCCAGGTCTCCCACATTGCAGGTGGATTCTTTACCAGCTGAGCCACCAGGGAAGCCCAATTGGTTACATCAGGCCCACCCACATAATTCACGGTAATCTCCCATCTCAGCATCTTTTAATTTAATCGTATCTGCAAGGCCCCTTTCACCATGTAAGGTGACGTATTCCAGGAGATGGACATCTTTCAGTTCAGTTCAGTCGCTCAGTCATGTCCGACTCTTTGTGACCCCATGAACCACAGCAGGCCAGGCCTCTTTGTCCATCACCAACTCCTGGAGTCCACCCAAACCCATGTCTAGTGAGTCGATGATGCCATCCAACCATCTCTTCCTCTGTCGTCCCCTTCTTCTCCTGCCCTCAATCTTTCCCAGAATTAGGGTCTTTTCAAATGAGTCAATTCTTCGCATCAGGTGGCCAAAGTATTGGAGTTTCAGCTTCAGCATCAGTCCTTCCAATGTATATTCAGGACTGATTTCCTTTAGGATGGACTGGTTGGATATCCTCGCAGTCCAAGGAACTCTCAAGAGTCTTCTCCAACACCACAGTTCAAAAGCATTAATTCTTTGGCACTCAGCTTTCTTTATAGTCCAACTCTCACATCCATACATGACCACTGGAAAAACCATAGCCTTGACTAGACGGACCTTTGTTGATAAATTAATGTCTCTGCTTTTCAATATGCTATCTAGGTTGGTCATAACTTTCCTTCCAAGGAGTAAGTGTCTTTTAATTTCATGGCTGCACTCACCATCTGCAGTGATTTTAGAGCCCCCCCAAAATAAAGTCAGCCACTGTTTCCAAATGTTTCCCCATCTATTTGCCATGAAGTGATGGGACCAGATGCCATGATCTTAGTTTTCTGAATGTTGAGCTTTAAGCCAACTTTTTCACTCTCCTCCTTCAGTTTCATCAAGAGGCTCTTTAGTTCTTCTTCACTTTCTGCCATAAGTGTGATGTCATCTGCATATCTGAGGTTATTGATATTTCTCCCAGCAATCTTAATTCCAGCTTGTGCTTCATCCAGACCAGTGTTTCTCATGATGTACTCTGCATATAAGTTAAATAAGCAAGGTGACAATATACAGCCTCGATGTACTCCTTTTCTATTTGGAAACAGTCTGGTGTTCCATGTCCAGTTCTAACTGTTGCTTCCTGACCTGCATGTAGGTTTCTCAAGAGGCAGGTCAGGTGGTCTGGTATACCCATCTCTTTCAGAATTTTCCACAGTTTGTTGTGATCCACACAGTCAAAGGCTTTGGCATAGTCAATAAAGCAGAAATAGATGTGTTTCTGAAACTCTCTTGCTTTTTCGATGATCCAGCGGGTTTTGGCAGTTTGATCTCTCGTTCCTCTGCCTTTTCTAAAACCAGCTTGAACATTTGGAAGTTCACAGTTCACATATTGCTGTAGCCTGGCTTGGAGAATTTTAAGCATTACTTTACTAGCGTGTACATCTTTGGGGGCTCGTTATTTGGCCAACAGTTGAGGCCGTCTGAGTGTGGATTGGAAAATAATTTCCAAACACAGAACATTTCAAAAGGGAGGGGGTTTATTAAGGACAAAGAGCAAAGATGAAGTGGGCACTATGAATGCAGCGGGCCGACCTCCTGACAGACCACGGAAAGCCGACAGTTTTCGAGGTTAATAACCAGTTTGTATGGCCTTAAGACAAAGAAAATTCCTGCTGGAAGGTTGGTGCTAGGTGATTGGTTGGGGTGCTAGAGGGTGTTTACTGGACTGGGCATCTTTGCCTAATTGGGAGTCAAGAACTGGTTAGTGAGGACCAGGGAGCTTTTGGCCAGGTTACAAAGGGGCTCAGTCAGCTTCAGAGGTGACCTTAATCCTGGGCGCTGCTTCTGTGGCCTTGGTGCAAAGCATCATACCTGTGGCCTTGGGAGCAGGACTCAACACCAACCACAGGGACAATAGTCAAAATTGGAGCTGAGAGGTCCTCTTTTTCAGGAAAAGGTCAACATTCCTGTCCTAACTCTCTGTGGGAGAAATCTGTGCCTCGGTCTCACTCTCCATAAATTAGAACCGTCTTTCATCCTGTTTATGTTTATAAAGTGCTTTGGTATTATCAAGTAAAAGGTGCTTAGTACAGAATGGCTATTACAATATCCTACCATGACTTCGTATAAATTATGCTTACGTTAATCAATGGAGCTGCTCCGAGATGCAACATTTCTTAGGTCCCGTGGGGAAGAGATTAGGGGGCGTCTATTAAAGTCTGAAGTTAAACCTCACTAAATGATTCTTAATAGTGATGTACTTTGACTTCATTCGCGTGGAGTAAGTGGATGCTCCTTGAGAATACTGTATAGCCCGTACTCCTCCTGTCTTCAGAGTCACTGAAATGGAACGGGAGGTAAACAGCAACAATAGTGTAAGACAAAGGACTCACGGGTACAGGGTTTTCCTCCTTGGATTTGCTATAGATTTTTCTCTCTTGGGCCCCGTGTCTGGTTGAGTCTCTGGCTGGGCAGGGGGTACAGGGAGTGGGTATAAAGTGTGTGGCAGTGAACCTGGGGTTGTGGGCTCAAAGATGAGTTTGTGTGTCCAAGCAAAGCAGAGTGTGTACTGTGATTGTATGGACACGACTTCGGCTCATGTAAGTCAGGTGTCCCCAACCTCCCAGCCACAGACCTGCTAGGAACTGGACTCACAGCAGGAGGTGAGCAGTGGGTGAGCGAGCAAAGCTTCAGCTGTATTGACAGCCACTCCCCATCACTGAGCACCACCTCCTGTCAGTCAGTGGTGGCATTAGATTCTCACGGGAGCGGGAACCCTACTGTGAACTGTACATGTAAAGGATCTAGGTTTCATGCTTCTTATGAGAATCATCCCCGGACCATCCCCCTATGCCCTGGGTCCGTGGAAAAGTTTTCTGCCACGAAACTGGCCCCGGGTGCCGAAAAGGATGGGGACCACAGATGTAGGGCTTAAGGTTCCATTAGTGTGCTAAAAAGGCTTTATGAAGTCTCCCTCCATTGGAGATGGAAGAGGCCCCTCTCGCTCCCCTCACCACCAGATGCCTTAAGACTCCAGAGAAGGAGAGCTGAAATTTCAGCTCTCAGAGAATCCCCAGATGGGGCTCTGAGTCTGTGTCCACCTCCCGGTCACCCTAAAAATGCCCCGCAGCTCTGCCCTGGGAGCCCAGGGAGAGACACCATCCGCAGACAATGATAGCATCTTCAAATAGGTTTACACAGCATTCATCCCTGGGAGGGCCTGTGTCCAGGAAAGGTTATGCTGCTGTTAAACTGTCCCAGGGGGAGCATCACAACCCGCCCTGAGCCCAGGACTCTGGGGAATTAAAGGAGAGACAAGCCCTGAGAATGATTATAATCCTATTATGCAGAGCTCCCCCTATTTATTTCTTCATATGGATGAATTTGTATATATTTGCATTTTGTTCTATCTGATAATATGCATAGAATTCAAATTGAAATGACATGAATAGATTTGAATATTAATGAGGCATTGAAAGGCTGCCATCACTGGCAGAGTCGCCTGGCAAGGGAGCCTGTGTTGCAGAACTCAGCCATCTCCTTGGGCACGGGCCCCACCACGCACCAGCCCTGGAGCCAAGGGCAGGGGAGGGCTGAGGGCAGGGGTGGAGGGAAAAGCCCCCCACAGCTGCCAGCACCAAGCCAGGAGCCCATTCCACAGAGGGGAGGGCCATTGTAAACAGCCCCTGACTCTCACTGGGTTATCCTCAGACATCCAGACACATGGTTTTAGCAAGGCCGTGAAGGTCAGAAGGCTTTCCCACATGAAGGGAAAAAGCGGAATTGCCTTTGCCCCCTAGAACTGGGAGGTGAGGGGCAGAGTTGTGTTGCAAACAAATAGGTCCAAGTGAGGGTAGCTCTTCCTTAGGACCGACCCAGGGCCTGGGCTTTCTTCTGCCCTAGATCCTGGAGCTCTAGCACATATAACAATTCAGTTCAAGTTGCTTGGTCATGTCCAACTCTTTGAGACCCCATGGACTGCAGCATACCAGGCCTCCCTGTCCATCACCAACTCCCAGAGTTTACTCAAACTCATGTCCACTGAAGTGGTGATGCCATCCAACCATTTCATCCTCTGTCATCGCCTTTTCCTCCCGCCTTCAATCTTTCCCAGCATCAGGGTCTTTTCAAATGAGTCAGTTCTTCGCATCAGGTGGCCAAAGTATTGGAGTTTCAGCTTCAACATCAGTCCTTCCAATGAATATTCAGGACTGATTTCCTTTAGGATGGACTGGTTGGATCTCCTTGCAGTCCAAGAGACTCTCCAGAGTCTTCTTCAACACCACAGTTCAAAAGCAGCAATTCTTTGGCACTCAGCTTTCTTTACAGTCCAACTCTCACATCCATACATGACCACTGGAAAAACCATAGCCTTGACTAGATGGACCTTTGTTGGCAAAGTAATGTCTCTACTTTTTAATATGCTATCTAGGTTGGTCATAACTTTCCTTCCAAGTAGTAAGCATCTTTTAATTTCATGTCTGCAGTCACCATCTGCAGTGATTTTGGAGCCCCCCAAAATAAAGTCTGACGCTGTTTCCACTGTTTCCCCATCTATTTGCCATGAAGTGATGGAACCAGACTCCATGAACTTAGTTTTCTGAATGTTGAGCTTTAAGCTAACTTTTTCACTCTCCTCTTTCACTTTCATCAAGAGGCTCTTTAGTTCTTCTTTGCTTTCTGCCGTAAGGTATCATCTGCATATCTGAGGTTATTGATATTTCTCCCAGCAATCTTAATTCCAGCTTGGGCTTCATCCGGACCAGTGTCTCTCATGATGTACTCTGCATATAAGTTAAATAATCAGGGTGACAATATACAGCCTTGATGTACTCCTTTTCCTATTTGGAACCAGTCTGTTGTTCCATGTCCAGTTCTAACTGTTGCTTTCTGACCTGCATACAGATTTCTTAAAAGGCAGGTCAGGTAGCACATATAACACCCCCTGGTTATTTTCTATGGGATGATGACATTCTGTCCACGTGTTCTCAGTGGATCTGAGGGCCCTCAGTTCTTCTTGAGGCTCTGGTAGGAAATCACAGCTGGTCATGCTGGTCAGTGTAACCTGCCTGGGCCCTGAGCTAACACCCTAGAAGAAACAGAATAGAAAAGCTTGTGAACATAAGAACACCTACTCTGGTGCTCACTCACCATCATTCTTGTCTTTGTCTAGACATTTGGGTAACAGTTTATCCTACAAGGTGTCCTGTGGTTCCAGGCTTCAAATATTTAAAACTCAGCATCAAAATTTGTAGGCCCATTATTTAAGAGGAGCTTCCTTGGTGGCTCAGTGATAAAGAAACCACCTGCCAATGGATGAGATGCGAGTTCGATCCCTGATCCAGGAAGATCCCCTGGAGAAGGAAGTGCCAACCCATTCCAGTATTCTTTCTGGAAAATCCCAGGGACAGAGGAGCCTAGCGGGCTACAGTCCATGGAGTCCAAAGAGTCGGATATGACTTAGCAACTGAACAACAACAACAAAATCATGTGAGAACAGCGTTTTTGGCAATTTCAATTGGGTTAATGGTTGACTATTGTATAGAGTGCTAAGGATTAATGTTTCTAAGTGATCTGCAAAATATTTGATTTTGTTCTAACTCAGTCTTGCCTGGTTCCAAGTTTAAACCCCTAGCACCTGTTCTAGGGGCTAATTGTGAGAGCAGATAACAATGAAAATATACTTGTGAGTTGTTTTGTTTCCTAGTCCATGAGATCTCATATATACCCTATTGTCTCTTCTAATTCAACACCTGAACACTAAAATCATTTAACCCCCTGTTGTGGTCCTCATCTCAGTGAAGGATCCCCCCATATTCCCAGTACCTTGTCCTGAAACCCACGTCATCTCCAGCCTCCTCTTTCTAATCTGCCACAGCCAATCATTTGTCTTATTATGACAATTTTAATCTGAACTGTTTCTATCACACTGCTTATCCTCATCATTTTCTCTCAAAATATTAGAATATCTTAAGTTCCTCACTTTCTTTCCCAGAGTCATCCTTCAGCATCGTCATTCTTCACTACTTGTAGCTTCCTAAGATACAAGTCAGATTTACTCTTTCCCATCTCAGCCAAGTCCTCTGGTTACCTTCTGTCTGTAAACTGAACCCTGACACCTCCACCTGGTATCTGAGTCTGCACCATCACCCCACACTGAAAGTGCTCTTCAGTCTGGAACCAGCTGTCTTTCTAGCATCAACTTCTCTCCATTCCTCCTTGCTCTTCAAGCTTTAGCCAAGAAAGAAAGAAAAAAATAATATTCCCTGGATATAAACATGCCCTCATGTCCTTGCATATGCAATTCCCTCAGCCTAAATATTCTTTCATCATTTTTTGAAATACGCTTCCTGTTTCAAGGCTCAGCTCAAAGCTCACCTCTGCCATGAGGTCATTTCCTGTTTGCAGCTCAGAGACACGCCTTTCTCTGTCCTCCCAGACATGATGTAAATACCCTGTTATATCAAGTGATGTATCCTGCCCTATTTGTTGCTTACTGGATACCTTACCAACTCAATCATGAGTCCCACAAGGAGAGAAACTCTAATGCTTTAAAATTTTTTATATCATCTGATCAACTGTGACTACCAACAAATGTTGAGTGAGTGAGTAAATGAAATAAACGAATGGAAAGGGTACACTGTTGTCTAGAGCTGGTCCAATCCTCTGCAGCTTCCTGTTCAGCCCTGGCCCCTATTCAGCACCTGACATTTGTCATTAGCTGTTCGGTCCTGTCCAACTCTGTGACCCCATGGACTGTAGCCCACCAAGCTCCTCTGTCCATGGATTCTTCAAGCAAGAATACTAGAATGGGTTGCCATTTCCTTCTCCAGGGGATTTTCCTGACCCAGGGATTAAACCTGGGTCTCCTGCATTGCAGGCTACCACACTAATGTTTATTAAGCATCTACAACACACTCCAGGTACTTCTTGTGATCTCTTTGATTCCCAACAAAACACTAAAACAAAGAGATCCTGGGGACTTCCCTGGGGGTCCAGTGGTTAAGACTTCACCTTTCAATGCAAGGGGTATGAGTTCAATCCCTAGTTGGGGAACTGGGATCCCACATGGCTCATGGCCATAAAAGGAAAACATAAAACAGAAGCAATATTGTAACAAATTCAATTAAGACTTTAAAAATGGTCCATGTTAAAGCTCAACATTCAGAAAACTAAGATCATGGCATCCAGTCCCATCACTTGATGGGAAATAGATGGGGAAACAGTGGAAACAGTGTCAGACTTTATTTTTGGGGGCTCCAAAATCACTGCAGTTGGTGATTGCAGCAATGAAATTAAAAGACGCTTACTACTTGGAAGGAAAGTTATGACCAACCTAGATAGCATATTCAAAAGCAGAGATATTACTTTGTCAACAAAGGTCCGTCTAGTCAAGGCTATGGTTTTTCCAGTGGTCATGTACGGATGTGAGAGTTGGACTATAAAGAAAGCTGAGTGCCAAAAAATTAATGCTTTTGAACTGTGGTGTTGGAGAAGACTCTGGAGAGTCCCTTGGACTGCAAGGATATCCAACCAGTCCATCCTAAAGAACAGTCCTGGGTGTTCATTGGAAAGACTGATGTTGAAGCTAGAACTCCAGTACTTTGGCCACCTGATGCGAAGAGCTGACTCATTTGAAAAGACCCTGATGCTAGGAAAGATTGAGGGCAGGAGGAGAAGGGGACGACAGAGGATGAGATGGTTGGATGGCATCATTGACTCAATGGACATGGGTCTGGGTGGACTCCGGGAGTTGGTGATGGACAGGGAGGCCTGGCATGCTGTGGTTCATGGAGTTGCAAAGAGTTGGACAGGACTGAGCAACTGAACTGAATTGAACTGGGAAAAAAAAAAAAAATCTTTCATTCCATTTTTCAGGTAAGGAAACTGAGTCTTAATGAGCTTAAGAAATTTATCCCAGGTCATAGCTCCAATGGGTGGTAGTGGTAGTTACTCAGTTGTGTCTTTGCAACTCCATGGACTGTAGCCACACCAGGCTCCTCAGTCCATGGAATTCTCCAGTCAAGAATACAGGAGTGGGTGGCCATTCCCTTCACCAGGGTGTCTTCTTGACCCAGGGATCAAACCCGGGTCTCCCACCTTGCAGGCACATTCTTTACCATCTGAGCCATCAGGGAGGCTGGTGGGTAATAAAGCTGAAACAAAAGCTTCAACGCTCTGCCTCCCCAACCAGTGTTCCTGCCACTACCCCAACTCCGCCTCTCGAGGCAGCAGCCAGAGCAGCCCGACTCTGGCTTCCCCAGTCTGTGGGTCAGGCTTCAGTGCTCCGGGAGAATGAATTTCCTCAAATCAGTCCTGGATGCAGTTATTATTTTATAGGGATGTTGTAAGTTGATAAGGTAGCTGTTATATGTTAATAGCCATTGTAATGTTGTTCTTAAGGCCTATTACTGGGACCGGTTTGTATTTTAATGTGTGCAAAGGTGATTACAACTTTAATATGAATGTTAAACAGATTAGCTGATTTATGTGTAAAATAAATAAATAAACGAAACCCATACTCTCATTTCTATTCATTTCTCTCTCCCTCTCTGTCTTCCTCCCTCTGTCCAAAAGCAGATGTGGTCTGTAGAACACTGACAATGGAACAAAATGAGAGTGTTTTCTGGGTGATAAATAGTGGTTGTAGACGGGCCTTTTGTTCCCAGTGAATTTCGACTGTGTGTTCTTAATAGCTACTCATCAGAGACTTCATGCTTTTGACAGTGTTTGGGGAGTTTGGTTTTGTTTGTGAATTGTGCGTTCGCCCTTCTCTCCCTCGAAATTGTGTTCCCCACCTCTGGGAAGCCCCTGATGTTTTCTCAGTACACACTGGAAAGTGTGCCAAACCTTTAGAAAGGCAGATATATCCCTATGATGCTGATGTATCCAGGGGCAGAGAGCATAGAGGGGAAGACAGATTTGAAAACACGCAACTAAGGTGCAGGTGGATGGGGCCCAGAGCGGTCTGCATGGAGCTCTTTCTGTGGAAGCAGTCAGGAAGTATGCTAACCCACTGGGTGGGGCAAGCTCTCAGAGGAAACTTCCTCCACAAAGCAGAGCTCCAAGGATGAGTTGAAGTTTGCCTAAGAAAATAACCCAGGGATTGGAGGGGGCTTGGAGGAAGGAAAGGGTATTCCATTGTTGTTTTTCAGTCGCTCAGTTGTGTCTGACTCTGCAGCCCCATGAACTGCAGCACGCCAGGCTTCCCTGTCCTCCACTGTCTCCTGGAGTTTGCTCAAACTCATGTCCATTGAGTTGGTGATGCCATCCAACCATCTCATCCTCTATGGCCCCCTTCTCCTCCTGCCCTCAATCTTTCCCAGCATCAGGGTCTTTTCCAAAGAGTCAGCTTCTCGAATCCAGTGACCAAAGTATTGGAGCTCCAGCATCAGTCCTTCCAGTGAACATTCAGGTATTTCATGGCATATGCTAAATCCTCAATGCATGAAGCCAGTTCCGGGAACTGCAGGGTGCTTGGTGTGGCCAGAGCCAAGGGCTTTGAGGCCATTGGTAACACCAGTGTTTCCACATATTGTGCCCTGAACCAGAAGTCAGAGAGCTTCCTGGCCCCGAAGTGTTAATTTCCATTGGATGGGGGAGGTAATCACCAGTGTATGGTTATCAGATACTTTGCATTAGGATGTAATTGCAACAGAGGACAGGCACAAGAAAGAAAGTGTGCAGGTTGGTTATGCAGATTCCACACACGAAGTGGAGGAAACCTCACTGACAGTCACTGAAAGTGAAGTTGGAGGGGAAGATGAAGAACACGCCCATCTGAACTGGAATAGTTCAGTTCAGTTCTCAAATCTATCTTCTCCTCTATTCTCTGTGCCCCTACTGTTGTGTGAAAATTGTATAAATCTTAATTGTGTTGAACTGGTTCATAGTGCTTTTCAGGTCTACTGTATCCTTTGACTTCTCTGTATTATTGGCATTCTATTAATTTTTAAGAGTTTGACATTGAAACTCCAACTAAAAACCTTAATTTATCCACTTAAATAATTGTCATAGATAGTGGAACTATAGGTAGCCTTCTTCTGTATTTTCCAAGTCTCCTATAAATGTATTATCATACTTTCATAATTTAAAAAAATGAGAAAGACTAAAAAGAAAAGAACACACTTATCTGAGAGGATACTAGGTATGACACAGGAAGAAGTGGGGAGTGGACAGCAAGCCTTCGAAGGAGATATCAGAGAGAGGGACAGGAACAACACTGAAAGAAGTGGGGAGTGGACAGCAAGCCTTCGAAGGAGATATCAGAGAGAGGGACAGGAACAACAGGAAGAACCATGTGATTGCCTCCACACGGCACATAATGATAGATTAAGGAAGCCTTCAAATCTAACACCCCACCATGTTGACAGTTATCCTCTGGGCTTGACATCATAGGCTTGGTAGGGGGCACCTTGGAGGGGACCATGGTGAGGTGAAGATGGCGGTACTGGGCATCAAGGAATCATTGCCGTGTGAGAATGCATGCTCCGGGAGGTGGGAAGCGTGGTGGGCAGAGTCTGAACGAGGGTACAGATAAAAGAAGCAGAGGTGATTGCTCTATGTAGCATACAGGATACGCATGCTCTTTCCTGGTACCAAGTACAAATTGGCACAGAAGTAAGTTACTGCCATGATGGGGACCTTCAACTCTCTGGACATTGGCTGGAAGGCCAGTCAGGCAAAAGCAGAATTTGTCACATCTTTTTTTTTTTTGACTGACATATAGTTGATTTACAATGTTGTGCTGATTTCTTCTGCATAGCAAAGTGACTCAGTTATGTTCATATATACACTCTTTTTTAATATTCTTTTCCATTATTCTTTATCCCACTAGGTTGGATATAGTTCTCTGTGCTGTACGATAGGACCCTGTTGTTTATCCATTTTGAATGTAATAATTTGCATCTACTAACCCCAAACTCCCAATCTGGCCCTCTCCTTCCCCTACCCTTTGCATCCACAAGTCTGTTCTGTGGGTCTGTGAATCTGCTTTGGTTTTTTTTTTTAGATATGTTCATTTTTGTCATATTTTAGATTCCACATATAAGTGATATCATATGGTATTTGTCTTTCTCTTTCTGACTTCACTTAGTATGATAATCTCTAGTTGCATCCATCTTAACATCTTTTTAATTGCCTTATAGGCAGCTTGATTTTGTAGAATGTTGAGGAAAAAAGAATCAATGAGGGACTGTGCCACTTGGGGCTCAAGTCTAAATAATTTTCTCTTTTTCAACAAGTATTTATTGAAAACCCAATACGTGCCAGGTGTTGTGCCAATAAGATGTACACTTCTTGATGACTTAGGCGTGTGCTAGGCACTCACTAAAGGCATGTTGAAAGAATGCAGGGATGAATGAATGAATGAATGGGTGGATGTATTGGAAATCTTGAAGGAAAATGAATGCTAGTCTTCAGAATTAAAATAAAAACAGGACACTGGGCATGATCAGACACCTATCCTAGGCTGTAGGCCTATCACTGAAATCCACAGGAAAAAAAAAATAAGGGCAAGCAAAAGGAGAGGTGGTTCCAGAAAGATGGGAGCTTCAGAAAACAAAACGTACTTTGACAATCCAATATAAATCATACTGATAAATCACTGGGCGGCTTCTAAAGAAGCCAACGTGGCCACCCAGACAGCTCTCTAGGGACCTCAGGTTGTAACAAGATGCACAGAAAGGATGGAAGGTGGGTACCCAGCACAGGGTGAGTTCAAAGAGGAGGAGGGGCCAGAAAACATTAAGACCAGGATTGAGCTAAATTTGCAGAGATAGAAAAAGGGAAATCATGAGAAAAGACAACATGGAGATTTCCAGTGCTGCTTGAGAAAGGAACACAGTGTTCATTAGTTACGGAGAACTTCTTGGCTTCTCTTTGGCTCTGTCTTTTCACATTTGAGGAGGAATGCGCTTGGCTGAGAAGAAGCTGAAACCTGAGCGAGGTGCTGAGATGGTAAGAGTCTGTATAAGGCTGAGAGTCCCAGAGTTCAAAGGTTCAGTGCCAGCCCTGTCACTTCATAAACTCATGCCAATACTAACCTCTCCTGGTTCAGCTTGCTGCTGCTGCTAAGTTGCTTCAGTCGTGTCTGACTCTGTGTGACCCCAGAGACAGCAGCCCACCGGGCTCCTCCGTCCATGGGATTTTCTAGGCAAGAGTACTGGAGTTGGGTGCCATTGCCTCCTGGTTCAGCTTACTCTTCTGTAATCAGCTTGAGATAGCCAGAGTACAGATGTCATAGATCTGTTGTATAGATTAAAGATGTGATGCAAATAACACACTCAGTGTCTGAGTCTGACATGTTAAAAGAGTCAATAAATGTTAGCTATCGTGATGACGGTGATAATGATGATGACTAGACAATTAAACAAATATGACCTAAAAGTGAAAGTCGTTCAGTCGTGTCCGACTCTTTTTGCGATTCCGTGGACTGTATATTCTGCAGGCCAGAATACTGGAGTGGGTAGCCTTTCCCTTCTCCAGGGACTCTTCCCAACCCAGGGATTGAACTCAGGTC
The DNA here is from genome assembly GCF_002263795.3 of Bos taurus. Taxonomy (NCBI): domain Eukaryota; kingdom Metazoa; phylum Chordata; class Mammalia; order Artiodactyla; family Bovidae; genus Bos; species Bos taurus. Next base: position 30,320,023 of record NC_037356.1, on the reverse strand, counting down.
TCCCGCATTGCAGGCAGATTCTTTACCAGCTGAGCCACGAGGGACGCGAACAAAATTAACTTCCCAGGCTATTGAAACAATTTGAGGGTAAGATCCTGCAACCATTCTGGGTGAACAATAGTTAAGAAATAATGGAAAATATGAGAGTCTGGGAAAGTATCGTTCTTTTAGAGTGGAGGAGTAGATGACAGTAGATTCTAGAAACAGCAAGCACGTGGGTTTCATAGAGATGTCTTATGGGGGGGAGAAATCTGCAGGAGGTAAATCTGATGGTTCATAAACACTTAGGAGGGCTTCCCAGTGCGCTAGTGGTAAAGAACCCATCTGCCAGTGCAAGAGATGTAAGAGACATGAGTTTGATCCTTGGGTTGGGAAGATCCCCTGGAGAAGGGAACGGCTACCCCTACCAGTATTCTTGCCTGGAGAATCTCGTGGACAGAAGAGCCTGGCTGGCTACAGTCTATGGTGTCACAAGAGTCGGACATGACTGAAGCGACTTAGCATGCATGCAAACACCAGGAAATTCATCTGTGGTCACTAGCAGCTACCTTGGGTTTGCTCGGAGCAATTCCTGCTAACGTCTCCTTGAAGAAAAAAATAATTGACATTTTAATTTCATGATCTGTCTCTCCTTTGTGATGCTGCATTATTCACAAATTTGATAAACAGATCTTCCTCTGTCTTAATTCCAGAGTCTCTTAATTGAAAAGGTTTGTTTATTGAAATCTCAGTATGAGGTAACAGTGTGACATGATTACAAAGAACGGACTTTTCCGCTTCCTCGGGAGAAGGGGCTGTGGTTGTATCGGGGACACTAGCACTGGGGATCGTGGCAGCCCCACCGCCCCACTCTCTGCTGATGTGACCTCACCTGGGAGAGTGTGCTCTGCCCTCAGAGTCACATCTTAGCCCCTTACAAACCAGGGCATCCGCAGAAGGCTGAGGGCCAGGGTGGGCATGAGCCTGGAGACGGTGTCATCCGAGGAAGGGTGGAGGACTCTGTGCATTATTGAGGCGAGACAGGCAAGACTTCCAGGCTTTCTCCAGCTTTCTCATGCATCAAAATCACCTGGGGTGCTTGTTTAAATTGCGGATTCCAGTGAATCCAATCCCTAGATTCGTAGAGATTCCGATTCATTAATCCCAGGAGGAGCCCGGGAAATTACAATCAAACAGACATTCCAGGTGGTTCTCATTGCAGTGGCCATATTTTAAGCAACACTGACTTAGAAGAACAAAATAATTGTCCCCAGAAATTAAAGTTCGCCTCTCCCACATGGCTGAGAGGACATAACCCGAAGGGCCGAGTCCTCGGCAGTCTTGCCAGCCCTTGGAGGGTGGGGGCCCTGGCTACTTGTTCCTATGTCTTTCCTTTCAAATACGGTGTCTGGCACACAGTAGGAGGTCAGCAAATATTCCTTTAATGAAATTACAGAAGATCGGAGAAAGAACTTGGCAAGAAAGAAGGCTTCTGCAAAAAGAAGCAGGTGGCCTTGTTAGGCAGCCAGCCTGCTGTCAACAGCATCTCTATGGGGAAACTAGAGGATAACGTGTAAGAAGTGGTGTCATAAAAGAGATTGTCACGGGACAGAGGTTCAACTAAGGTGACCTCCAGCATATTTCACATTCTTAAAATCCAGTTAAAGAAATAAATATTTTTAAGTTTTTTTGGCCACGCCGTGTAGCATGGGGGATCTTAGTTCCCCTACCAGGGATCAAACCCATGCCCCCTGTGTTGGAAGTGTGGCGTCTTAACCACTGGATCACTGAAATTATTTGCCAACAGTCCAGAGATGACAGAGTCAGAAAGATAGATGATGATGAGCAAACACTGGAAATGTGAAGAGGTGAGCGAGTCTCAGGAAGCCCTCGGCATAAAGCACTGAATGTCTTAGCTGTGAAATGGTCACCTGCAGCATTTTACATGGGGTCTGACTTAACTCTACCCCAAACGTTCACTGAGCACTGACTGTACGCAGACTGGAAGCAGAGTCAGAGCCGGTCTCTGCCCTCCAGGAGCTCACAGGGCAATGGAAGGGATTGTGAATCCTGCTTCTGTACCCTGAATCACAGAACATGAACCTGCCTCTCCTCATAAGCAGAGAAAACATTATGAGTCAGAACATTACCTGACTCATAAATCACTGGGTCCCTAGCACTTAGCATGTACCTGGCATGTGTGCAGAGTCGATAAATATTTGTTGAATGAATCAATGAGCAATAGACACTAATATTTATTGAATCCCTTTTTGCCGGACGGTATGTTATCAATACATACCTTATATAAGTCATTACTCTTAATTCTTCCAAACTCCATAAAAGGCATTGACCTTGTTTTAAAAATGGCAAAATGGAAGCACTGTTGAGTTACTTGCCAAGGTCATAAAGCCTGTGTTTATGTGCTTCCTAAACTCAGGCCATTTCTACTACACCGTATGAGTTTAGATAACTCGGTTTTGGTAAGTGGATTGAGATTCTGAGAGGTACAAGGTCTTGGTCAGGGTCACCCTAATGAATTGTAGCAGAAATGGGTCCAGACCTAAGGCTGGAACACGGGTTTCAGCTGCCACTGGGGCTCTTTGTCTCACAGCAGCAGCTGACCTTGCTCCATCACAGCCTTACTTCTGTTGATTCCTACGGGCTCCTGGCCTTCACACCAGGAGTGTGTGCCATAGCCAGTTCTGCCACTGACTGAGGGGGGCCCTTGAGGTGGTCTCAACATTGGGTGGGTCAGTTTGAACTTGGCATTGTGGGTGGGGCAGGCAATTGTGAGATGCAGAGGTCCTAAGAAGACTCCCCCACCATAAAATGAACAGGTTTTCATGCCAGCGGCCCTCTGGCCTGGGATTCAGAAGCCTGTGACTAACATACACATGCAGATTGGCCTTAGAACTCAATTTCTGCCTCTTCTTTTTTCAAAACTTAGAGTTGGCATGAAATAAGTTATGTGCTAAATTGTCCTCCAGTCTCTATGGGTTCAGCTCTGCCCTTCGTTATACAAATCTAATTCCCATTGACTTTGGCCAGCGTCCCACTTGAGTGAAAGAGAGGGTAGATTTAAGGCTATCGACTCAATCAGAGCAGAATATTTCTCCTTCTTCTGTGTCACTTTTCTTGTGGAGGATGGGGGAAATGAACACAGGGCTTTTTCCCCCACTCCCGTGTGGTTGTTTCAGCTAGCTGCACCTAACATTTTCCAAGGCAAGAGAAGACAACTAGGGAAGGAAAAGAAGGTGTGTATGGTGTGTGTGTGTGCACATGTGGCACCCCTGCATGCACATGGGGCCTTAGTGGAAATCCACACCAGCCTTCTGGCTGGTATAAATGGAAGAGAATATTGGGCAGGTCACAAACTGCAGGAGAGCTAATGACCAGGCTCTGAGGTGGTCTATATGCACGTGGACTAAGTTGCTTCGGTCGTGATTGACTCTTTGCAACCCCATCAACTGTAGCCCACCAGGCTCCACTGTCTGTGGGATGTTCCAGGCAAGAATACTGGAATGACTTGTCATGCTCTTCTCCAGGGGATCTTCCTGGCTCAGGGATGGAACTTGTATCTCTTGGGTCTCCTGCATTGGCAGGCAGATTCTTCACCACTAGCGCCACCTGGGTGAGGTAGTCTACATGATACCCCAAACCATCGTCAGAACTCTGGCTGATGACAGCAAATATGTAGACCCCCACATCCATCTGGCCACAGCTACCAGTCCTGTTGGAAGAGATGCTCCGCTTAACATCCTCTCAGCATCACTAACTCTCAGGCTGAGTCTGGGAAGTGGGTCATGTTAGCAGGTGCTGGGCCTGCACTCTAGCTGCAAGGGAAGCTGGGAAAACCAGGATCTGGATTTTTGCAACTTCTACCTGGGGGTGGAAGGAGACTCTTTCCTACTAAGCCTCATGGATACTGAATTTCTCCCAATGTAGGAAGGGTTACTCCTGCTGAGCAGCCAAGAGGAAGAACACATCCACCCCAGGCAGATCTAGTGTGATTTTCCCTTTTCATTCAGGAGACACAGCATGTGAAGGAATGTAGGTGTTCAGTCGCTAAGTCATGTCCGACTCTTTAAGACTCCATGGACTATAGCCCACCAGGCTCCTCTGTCCATGGAATTTCCCAGACAAGAATACTGGAATGGGTTGCCATTCCCATCTCCAGGGGATGTTCCTGACCCACGGAAGGAAGCCTCATCTCCTGCAATGCAGGTGGATTCTTTAGCCCTGAGCCACCAGGGAAGCCTGTGTGAAGGAATATATCTGCATAACCCTGTACTCTCTCTCCCAGGCCTTTCCTGTGCAATCACCAGGTCTAGGAAATGTCTACATGGTGATTATACCCTGTGATATTTTCCAGTAAAACAGGCGCTGAGGTGTCATCCCCTCTAACTCATCCGGTATTCTCAACTTTCCAAATAAGAGAGACCAGATGAGCTTTAGTGTCGCTTTGCAGCAGTGGGTTTATCATCATAAATCAGAGAAGGGGCTGTATAAATTCTCTGCCATGAAACTGTCTCTCTTAGACTGATTGAATTTTCAGATACTGCTCTTACCTCGTCAGATTCCATTGCTGGTCATCTTGTCTGTACAGTGGACTGGGCCCAAGGCCCACAGAACCTGTGTGTTAGGAAAATCACTGCAAATGAATCATTGCAGTGATTTGAAATGAATAACAAGATTCCCCTGCCTCTTTATCTGTAGGCCTTACAGGATGGACCACAGGAAAGATACAGAAGCCCTGCCTCAGTGCTCTTTGCTAATTTAGATTAGACATTGATTTATGATGAGTGGTTTCCATTCCAACACTTTAGGTTTATCTCCAAGCAAAGAATCACAGTGATTTTTTTTTCACCTCCATGGTTCCTTTCGGAGCTCTTTCTACAGTAACTCCCCCTCCTAGGCTTGCTGAGTTAAGGTAATGTGGTCCTGTTTTTATGGGGGCAAAAGAGAAAGAATCTCAATGACATGCTGAAGGTCAGATGACAGGATAAGGAGGCAGCACCCAGGACAGAACATTAAAAGCCTGTCCGGCTTCCAGTGGCTTTCAATCTCATGTTCACATCCAGCTGTTATCTCTTGAAAATTTTTAAACAGTCGGTAATGATTGCAGTCTTTTCAGTAGAGATCATTATTCTCAGGTCAGAGCTGGGAAAACTGGGCACTCGGAATTGCCTCTGCATCCCCTAGTCATTCAAGAATCAGAGATGGACCTTGATGGGTTTTTACTAATGATTTGACCTCCAGATCATTGCACTTTTCATGGTGTTTATTCAGTTCTGTTTCTTTAGTTAATGTCGCCAGGACTGTGGGTAATACATTCTGCTCATAAATAATCAAAACCCACCTAAATAAGAATCTGCTTCTTTGAGGAAGATGACAATAAAGAGATACCTAGGAAGGTGAAAACTGTTGTGTTGAGGGGATAAACAATAGATTAAAGGAAAACGGAAAAGCACTATTTGTTTAATATTTTAGCTCTTAAAACTACCTGAGCCCTTTTACAGCCACTGCAAGTGAGAGAGGTGCTGGAGGCTGGAATCCAAGCTAGAGGTCACAGCCGCATCTCAGTGTCTGTCTGTCCCTCCACTGCTGTGTGGACAGATGTCTGGTAGATACTCATCAGATACTAATGTGAAAGTGTTTCTTCACTTCCTTGCATGCATGCTAAGTCGCTTCAGTCATGTCTGATTCTTGGTAACTCCATGGACTGTAACTCTCCAGGCTCCTCTGTCCGTGGGCTTTTCCAGGCAAGAATACTGGAGTGGGTTGCCATGCCCTCCTCTAGGGGTTCTTCCTAACCCAGAGACTGAACCCATGTCTCATGTCTCCTGCATTGGCAGGCAGGTTCTTTACCACCTGTGTCACCTGGGAAGCCCCTCGACTTCCTTAATAGCAATACTTTATCATAACAGCAATAGCTAGCCTTTGTGATCCGTCATGTGTGTCCTCGGTCATGTCTGACTCTTTGTGACCCCGTGGACTGTAGCCCACTAGGCTCCTCTGTCCAAGGGATCCTCCAGGCAAGAATACTAGAGTGGGTTGCCGTGCCCTTCTCACTTCCTTAGGTGTGAGCCTATTTGGAGCTCAACAAACGCCCTCTTCATAGAAACAATGTTCTAAATTAGAACACTGGCCCAGCGGTCCCCACACTTTTTGCCTCCGAGGACTGGTTTCATGGAAGGCAATTTTTCCACAGGCTGGGGTGAGGCAGGGATGGTTCGGGGATGATTAAATCTCATTACATTTATCGTGCTCTTTATTTCTATTGTTATTACATCAGCTCCACCACACATTATCAGGCATTAAATCCTGGAAGTTGGGGACCCCTGCCTTAGCCCATCCACAGAATTTTGTTTAACTTGAAACGTGGTTGAAATACTATGTGGTGGTGGTGGTTTAGTCCTTAAGTCGTGTCCAACTCTTTGTGACCCCATGGACTGTAGCCCAAAGGCTCCTCTGTCCACAGAATTTCCTAGGCGGGTTGCCATTTCCTCCACTGAAATACTACATGTTTACAATTTTACATATAATAGAAAACACCCATGTCATTGTATCAATAAACTCGTTAACAATTCAATAATTAAAATTTTTAAAAGGTAAAATCAAAACTGTTCTGTAATTTGATATTTTAAAAAATCAGATTTCTTTAGAGGACAATATATTCATGCAAATCATGGCTCTTCTGGACCCTGGAAATTTGTCATGGTTTGAAAGTTTGATGGTACAGGTTTCTTTTTGTCTACTTTAGCTCTAAAGTTATGGATTTCTATTTAGTTGATACAGATGCATTACTTAGATTCATACTCATCTATGGATAATGCCAGTGACCCTGGAGCAGTGCCAGGGCTAGGAGCACCAATCCCTATGCAGTCGAAAATGCACCTGTCCCTCTGCAGGTGGCCTTCTGACTCCCTTCTGCATCCCAGGTTCTGCATCTGTGGGCTCAGCCAGCCGTGATAATGCAGTACTGTAGTACTATTTAATGAAAAAAATCCATGTATAAGTGGACCTGCGCAGTTCAAACCCATGTTGTTCCAGGGTCGCCTGTAATTAGAATGATGTTTAATAAGGAGATTGTGAAAGACTAGAAGAAAGGAAAGAAAAGAAAAGGATGGGATTTCCTAGAAAACTCAAATTAAAAAAAAATTTAAAGGAGCCAAAGAGAAATGTGTACAAACATGGAAAGCAGTGTGCATAAAGTAGAATGAACTGAGTTTTGAAGAGTAAAAAACAGAAAGGAGAATTTTTCAAATGTGTAATATCCCTAAGGGGAAAAGGCCGATTGTAGGGAAGGTCGCAGTTCCCTAGGTCACCTCTAGGTGGCAGTGTGAACCCTGAGCCGTTTGGCTGTTCTGAGACTTGGGGAAAAGAAGGCTAGTTTCAGCCAGATTTTCTTTTGTATGGTGTTGTCTGAACTCAGGTAGAGTCTTACATTAATTAAGCACATTAACATATTAGCAAAACTGATTCCCCTTATTGGTTTTGCTGGAATGAAATACAACCCTTCAAAACCATTTTCTTGGGACTTGCCCAGTGGCTAAGACTCTGAGCTCCCAAGGCCAGGGACCTGGTTTCACTAGTCAGGCAACTAGACGCCACGTGCTGCAGCTAGTCATTCTCATGCTGCAACTAAAGATCCTGCATGCCACAACTAAGACCAGGCACAGGAGACCTAAAACAGTAGACCTAAAAAAAATTGTGTTTGTGTACTAGGATCCCAGCACTTGGCTGTTCCCAGGGAGTCAATAGTAGGGAGAAGGTAGAAGATTAAAAAAATATGGATAAGCTCTCCTGGTGCCTCTTTCCTCCACTCAACAAGAGAATCCTGGAAAGAACCTATCTCCAGCTTAGACAAGACCCACAAAAGCCATATTCCAGGTTGGCACATCATCTCTGAGTTACTCAAAGCGGCCTTGTGCCATCAGTGGTGTGAAGAGTGTCAAGGCTACCACCAGGGTTCACTGGAGGCTCCTTCATGGCTACTTGCTCTTCCCTCAGTTCACTTGGGTAGAATCTACATGCTTGTGCTTAGTTGCCAGTCATGTCCAACTCTTTGCGACCCCATGGACTGCAGCCCGCTAGGCTCCCCTGTCCATGGGATTCTCCAGGCAAGAATACTGGAGTGGGTAGCCATTCCCTTCTCCAGGGGATCTGCCCAACCCAGGGATCGAACCCGGGTCTCCTGCATTGCAGGTAGATTCTTTACCATCTGAGCCACCAGGGAAACCCAGAATCTGTCTATGGGGAGGACATTTCCTATATCCTAATGTGGGGTTGCATGCATGTGACTTTGGACACACCAAGCTCCGTTATCACCCTGCCCACAGCTCCACAACCCTAACAGGACGCTCTGACCGCCTCTGCCCGGGTTCACACCCACCCCTTCTTACAGGCTCTGCATGGATATCACCTCCTCAGGAGCTTTCTTTCCCTCTTTTCTGTGAATTACCCTCATCTTAGGACTTGCCACACCACACTGAATGGCCAGTATGTTTTCCCCTGTAGTAATAACCCCCTCTCCCTGGAAGACTGGTGGTTCTAAAGCTAGAAAATCTATCTTCTCTCTCCTTCCCCTGTGCCCATGGCAAGCATTCAGCAACTGTTTGTTGACTAAGTGCATAAAGCGAGTCCCCCTTGACCACACTAATGTCCACGGGCACTTCTACCCGCAACGTGGTTTTCACAGTTAAGTGGCTTCCTTGGCACCTGAGCGCCCTCTTCTGTCCGAGCAGAAGTGTGCTGTGTTCAGAGCCTGGTGTTGCAGTGAATGGTCGCAGAGCCGATTCTCAGACACCTCTGCTCCAAGTGTCTCCCTCCCATCAGAGGTCTGTTCCAAGGATGTGGCAGGGTGTTTCTGTGTCTGGTATGATGCTCAAAAAACGCATCTCGTCACATCCTGTTAGAGCTGAAGGAACCTTAGAAATCATCAAGCCACGCCCACTGTTTTTTACAAATGAGAACTGCATCCCAGAGAGGTTCATTCAGTCCCTTTCCTAAAGTCACACAGCAAGCCTGCTGGCAGACTACAGCTGAAAACTCCATCTCGTATCCCTGCCATTTTCCTGTTGCAAAGTGCTGTTGTGTACAATTCCTGATCCATGGGCTCCTGAGCGCCTTCTCCTGGAATCATGTGAGCAAAAGTGGTGCAGTCTTATAAATGGGATAAACAAATATATACGACAGCTTACTCATCTCAGAGCAGCTTTCTTGAGGAGGAGCTTAGTGTATTTAATAAGGTGCTTTTAAACAGGAGCAATTTGGATAGTTTCTCCAGCTCACTGTTAGCATTTATAAGTGCCCCATTTCATCTGTAATCCGCTTTTACAAGGCACTGGTGAGCCTTTGATGGCAGCAATGAATGACCCAGACGGCTTCATCCCAAATGTTCAAACCGAGCTGAAAATTTGGGCGAATCTAAGGTATTCATCTCCATAAAAAAAAAAATCCAAACACATTGACTCAAATTGCTCTTCTCCATCCAGATACATTAACTTTTTCTTCCTTCTCCCTTTCTTTCTTTTGCATTTCGCCATTTCCGTGTTCTGGTTATGGCCCACATCTGGAGCACGGCAGCTGTCCTGTAATGTGCAAGCTGCGGTGTGTAATTTGGAAAACTTGAATACAAATATCTGTTAATTAAAAAAAATACAGAAGCATGTTTGTCAGCTTGTAATTATGTAAAGAAGAACACCAACTCCCAAACTAATTTAAAAAGCAAAATGAAAATAACTTTACCAGTGGCTTTGCAGACTCCAACAACTCCACATTTAGCCATTATGTTTCTTCCAAGTATCCCAGCTTCCTTTGCCAACATCCACGAAGTTGTCTCTGGGGAAAGCAGGTGGGCCCAGTAGCATACTCAGGAAAGGGGGCCTGAACTGACGGGTTACTCGATTCTGTTACTTGCTCCTTATGGTAAGTGGAGGGTGGGGTTTCTCAACCTCAGAGCTGTTGATACGTGGGGCTGGAGTCTCTGTGGTGTTGGGTTGCCCCATGTATTATAGGATGTTCAGTAGCATCTCCACCTCTGCTCCCTAGAGGCCAATAACACCCACCCATTCCCCAGTGGTGACAGGCAAAATGGCCCCAGACTTTGCCAAGTACCCCTGGAGAAGGACTGGTGAAGAAATCGCCCTTAGCTGAAAAGCAGTCGTTTTTCATTTGCTGTTTAATATGAACAGCACAGGACTTGGCCTCAGAAGACTTGTGTTGCCGTGGACACTTCATTCCAATTATATGACCCTGGCTGAATCTCTGGGCTTTTCTCGACACCAGCTTCCCCATCTCTATGATGATGGGTTTCTGTGAAGGGCAAGTGGGATGTGGAAGGTTTTCGGATGTAGAAAAGGGCATAGTGAAGGCAGTTTTTAAATCATTGTTGTTATTATTGTCACGAGATGGCTCCTGAGGTGAAACTTTGGAGGAGGCCAAGGAGCAGCTTTGCGCAGTGGGGAGAGACTCCCTGTGAGGACTTTGGCCGGTTAACACAGAGCACAGTCCTGACCTTGACCTGTTAGCAGAGAGCTCTCACGCTCTCTGAGGCTGGGGGAGCAGGTTGGGCTTGTGGTGGTCTTTGGTGTTTCTGTGAGTATCATTGTAAGAGCACTGGGCAAAGAAAATTGCTGAGGAGCAGCTGATGAAGCTGGAATAATTTTACAGACACCAGAGGAAGAGCTGAAAGAGGGGCTCCAGGCCCCTCCCCATGCCCTCCCTCCTCCCTGTAATAGGTTGTTGTTGCTCAGTTACTCAGTTGGGTCCAACTCTTTGCGAGCCCATGGACTGCAGCACGCCAGGCTTCCCTGTCCTTCACCATCTCCCGGCGTTTGCTCAAACTCATGTCTGATGCATCGATCATGCCATCGAACTATCTCATCCTCAGTCGCCTCCTCCTTCTCTGGAACAGGTTAAGAGGTAGGTGTTTGAACTACTCAGACTGCTGTGAGGTTGTGTAAACACCAGGCTTCAGGTCAGAGAATGTCTCAGAACCTTTTCTAATGGTCTTTTAACAGTAGAGAGATTGTCAGCTGTCCGGGTGGATAAGACAGGCAGGTGGATGGATGAGATAACCACACAAGGGCCTTTCCAGCTCAAGAATTCTAGGATTCTGGGTTCAAGGCTAGGCATTCTGGAACCCAAACCCTCCCTTAATTCATGCACAGATTTCTCGGGGAGACAGTGATCTAGCAGCAGCTGCCACTCACGAAGGACAGCTCTGTGCAGGAAGAAGTGTACTGAGCCTTTGAGGTTTATCATCTCATTTAACTTTCCAGACAGGCATTATTCCCATTTCCAAATGGGAAAGCTGAGATGTTTACAGATGAAGTAACATTAAAGGAAGGGCTCCCCTGGTGGTGCAGTGGTAAAGAATCCGCCTGCCAATGCAGGAGACGTGGGTTCGAGCCTAAGATCGGGAAGATCCCCTGAAGGAGGGCATGGAAACCCACTCCAGTCTTCTTGCCTGCAAAATCCTATGGACAGAGGAACCTACTGGCCTTCAGTCTATGGGTTTGCAAAGAGTAGGACACGACTGAGCAACTAAACAACAGCAACCTAATGCAAAGCAGGGATGCGTTGTTTGTGATAGCAAACCCATCAGCATCTCATCCAGGTCGATGAGGGGAAGGGTCTGTGGCAGGCAGCTGGACTCCAAGTTCACAGGCACCTGGGCTAGGAAGGCCAAAGGGCTGCCACTCACAGGTGGGATGGGTGGGTCCCAGCCTAGCCGGGCTCCTCTGCTGAGCACTTGACCCTGTGGCTAAGCTTTGAAGGCCAAGCATTACAGGGGGGTTTAGGAGGATACCGTAATGTTGAAAATAAAAAATAAAATAAAGACAGGAGAGAGAAGCTGACAGCTTGACTAGAGCACACACAATCGATACACCCGAGATAACAATTTCTGCACAACAGTGACTTGCTTACCCAGACCCCCAGGAGACGTGGCTGCTCTGACAATCGGCAGGAATTCTGACTCGCTACAGATCTTTTCATCTCCTGCCTGCTTTTTCATTTTACCTTATTAAATATTAAACCCTGTAAACACTTTCATTTGTCTGCGCCATATTGTCAGTCAAATTACCTTTCTGTAACAGGCAGTGCATGCTAAGTCGTTTCAGATGTGTCCAGCTCTTTGTGACCCCATGAACTATAGCCTGCCAGGCTCCTCTGTCCTGGGAGAGGGATTCCCCAGGCAAGAATACTGGAATGAGTTGCCATGCCCTCCTCCAGGGGATCTTCCCGACCCAGGGATCAATCCCATGTCTCTCATGTCTCCCGAATTGGCATGCAGGTTTCTTACCACTAGCGCCACCTGGGAAGCCCTTTCAAATCGTATTAGTATCTCTTCCCCAGGCCATTCCAAAACCCCATGGCAGAATCAAACAAGGATGGACCTGAACTGCTGATAAGACTCCTGAATTTTTTTTTTCAGACCCTGACATCAGCTAACTATGTATATCTATTCAAGTCAAATCATTTTCTTTCCAAGCAAACAGCATGGATGTGCTGTGAAGACCCCCACCTTCCTTCCGACAGATTTAAAGTCAATTGGAATAACTTTGAAACTTCAGAATTCTAGAAGTGGAGCCCCATCAACTCAAGGACCTGTCTGTGGATTAGACAGAGCAAGTCATGATCTGTCACTTCTCTGGCTGTCATTTCTTGATGCTCTGGAGTTGTTCATTATTTCCCAATGTTAAATATCCAAAAAACCCAAAAACAAACAAAAAACAGCAAGGCCAACGTGATACATTAGGGCAATAGCATATTCCAAAGTCAGAAATAAATAAGATTGTGGAATTAACTAATATTTTGGATTATCCATGTCTCCCTTCTCGCCTTTAGCAAAGACAATCAAAACTTTGTAATATTTAAAATTCAAATTTGAGACAATGCAAAAGAAAATTGATTCTATGAATTCAAATGCCCGTTACTTGTGTGTTATTATTTTGTGATATTTCTTAGCACAAGCATCCCAGGCCCCCACTGGGAAAGCCAAGGCATTGCTGAGTATTGGAATCTGATGCTAACTGTTGTGCAAACAGAAAAACGACTCTCCCTTCCCAGTCACCAGTGTAGGCTCCTTGTCCTACAAAAGATAGAAATGATAGAACTTACGATGTGTAAACACCCAAATGCCTCCCTGTAAATAAGCAGTACAGTTGACCAGCCCAAGTGGATTTGTCAACAGTGGGAAAGAAATGAACTGAATTGAAGGAATTTAATCAGATGGACTTAAGATTCTACCAGGAATTTGAAATTAAGACACCATCCTTTACGTCTTTGCTAGTCTCCCCAGAGTTCCCAACCCACCCTCTTCTCCAATCCGTCTTCTCATTCATGTGCTGCTCTCTCCGTGCCCTAGGTAAAGTGATTTAACCTTTTCCTGGCTCTAATGACCCATCTGTTGGGTTTGGAGAGCAACATTTGGGTGCATCTGGTAGAATGTGGTCCCCTTTAATGAGTGTTTGGAAAGTGCTTTGAACATGAGTGGCTTCCCTGGTGGCTCAGATGGTGAAAAACCTACCTGCTCTGCAGGAGACCTGGGTTCGATTCCTGGGTCAGGAAGATCCCCTGGTGAAGAGAAAGGCAGCCCACTCCCATATTCTTGCCTGGAGAATTCCATGGACAGAGGAGCCTGGTGGGCTATTATAGTCCATGGAATCACAAAGCGTTGGACACGACTGAGCAACTAACACTTTGAACATGAACTGTTCAGTTTTAATATTGCTTTCCAATGTCCTTGACTAATGAAATGACATCTTCATGTCACAGCGAGTTCATTTTGGAATGGAGTCTGCTGAATCCAGATTTCAGTTTGGGGGTCACCGAGAAGATTTATTTTTCCTTGGGGCAAATATTGACCTTCTGAGCCTCCATCAATATTTACCTTTTGGGTCAATAAATCTCAGTGTTGACCTTGATAAAAGTCAACAGTCTCCACAGAAGCTCAGGCCTGCGTCTGTGCTGCCTTAGTTCCAAAGGCTGTCACTTGATTCTGTTTTAATAAATCCCTATTTGCAGGAGTTTATAACACAAGCTGTTGGCGTGCCCTCAGGGGCAGAGTTGCTGGGTGTCTCCCTGCCGGGCACTGGTGTAGAAATGCTGAAGTGGAATTATTCAAGTGCTGCTTAGAAAACTCCTGATCTTATGTTCATACTTCTCTTCTTGCTGGGAGGGGCTTTCTAGGAGAGCCTACCCAACTTGCAATAAAGTACAGACGAGACTGATTCCTAACAGAGTCTATCAAACTGGATGATTCCATTCACTGAGGCTTGAAGGCTATCTATTTGGGAGAAGGGGATACATGCACCCCAGTCTTGTGTTTGTAGATACTGGAGGTTAATCTGAACATGCTGACTGTCATCAGTAACGCTGTTCATCACCAAAGAGACCACATAGCTTTCATTCTCTACCATGAACATGCCTGGAATAGTCTATCAGCCGAACTGAGATCAACTGTGAGCGTGAAGTCACCCAGTCATGTCCGACTCTTTGTGACCCCATGGTCTGTAGCCTACCAGGCTCCTCTGCCCATGGGATTTTCAAGGCAAGAATACTGGAGTGGGTTGCCATTTCTTTCTCTAGGAATGTACATATTTAGTCACATTCAAAAGTTGTATTCATTGAATATTTTTTCAGAAACTACTGGGCCAATCTCTTTGCTAAGGTGAGGTTCTCTTCTCTCTCTTTTTAATTGTCTTTTTTGGAGTATAATGTGTTGGTTTCTGCTGTACAATGAAGTGAATCAGCTACGTGTGCGTACTTAAGTTGCTACAGTCGTGTCCAACTCTTTGCGACGCTATGGACGGTATCCTTCCAGGCTCCTCTGTCCGTGGGATTTCCAAGGCAAGAGTGCTGGAGTAGGTTGCCACGCCCTCCCCCAAAGAATCTTCCTGACCCAGGGATTGAACCCGAGTCTCCCAGAGTGCAGGCAGATTCCTTACCATCTGAGCTGCTGTCCCCTCCCTTTTGGACCTCCCTCCAGCCTTCCCCATCCCACCCCTCTAGGTCATCACAGAGCATCAAGTTGAACTCCTTGCTGAGCCCTACAGTTGCCTACCACCTGGGGCTGAGAATAAAAAAAAAAAAAAATATGTGAGGCACGGGGCTGGCATGGAGGGAACTTTGACTATAGTATAGACAGAGTTGAATGCATTCCTCATTTTTCCTACATCTCACCCTCGTCAAACAGTTATATCCACACCTCTCCCACCATGAACAGGTTCAGAGCAAGAGCTGGTACTCATGTAAATCAATTGGAGTCACATGCCAGCAGGACTAGGATCATTCATTCTTTCCAAGGACAGCATTTCCCACCACCTTCAGGCACCTTGCCAGCATCACATCACCTGTAGTCTTTGGGGAACAGTTGGAGAGTTCAGCTTGGTTAAAGACATGAGCAACACGTTTTGTAAGAGCCTTTGAGCCTGTGGAGAAGATGTTATCCAAGAGGAAGGGTGGGCAGTGATGAAATGACAGATCAATAGTGTAGCTGCTGTGTTCATCATGTTTTGTCTTTGGGGTTTGAATTTAATTGCTTTCCATATAGATTCGAGGAAAGAGAATGGTTCATCACAAAATATTTTGTTCAGAAATGTTGCACAGATAAACAGATTTCTAGAATAAATGTGCGTAAAACTCAAAACCTTGTCCAGCACGTCTTATGATAAATGAGGCTTTTTTATGTGTTTCCCATTGATTTATCTGCTTTTAATGGGCCCATTTGCAAGCAGCAGTGCTTCCAAGCTCTCAAGGATCATGTGTGTGTGTGTGTGTGTGTGTGTGTGTGTGTGTGGTGAAGGATGGCAAAGGGAGAAAACTAGCCATTCATTTATTTCAGAAAACGAAGTGTTGGGAGACTAGATTTCTCCTACAGACTTCCTCCCTTCTCCATTATTTGCAGTCCTATCAGTTTATCAGGCTATAATAGCCTATTTTTTTGTTTACCTAGATTTTTCTAGGTAGTTGGGGAAAATACATTGATGAGAAGGTGACAGGAAAGGGGCCTTCAGAGTTACTCACCAGTAGGGTCGATGTTGTCTGAGTTTTTAGCTCGAATGTCAGCTTCCCATCTGCATTTTTCTGGGTATCCCAGGCTGATGGACTGTTAGCAGCTGCCTGGAACCACAGTTCAAATCCAGTCAATCTTGATGAACTTGATTAATTGAGCTCCAGGAGCTTTGCCTGGCGCTGGTCCTTTGGATCAAAGCCTTAAGATCCCAGGCATTGTGTCTTCGGCGAGCTCTGTATGTGCCCCAGGGCCTCTTTAGAAAGATTGGGTTTGTCTCAGTGTCCTATTCTCCGTTTCTGGAAAAGGGAAACAAAAGCAATAACAAATAGACAAAACGAAACCTCTCATAGGAGAGCTTGTCCTGTCCCCCAGAGGGTAGCTAGGATATTAGCGGCCCTGCTCTTAAAATGACTGCTTGTGTTTGTTTTCCTCATTTCACATTTATTCACGGAAGATTTGCCTTTTATTTATTTCTGGCAAATGAGTTAACTTCTTTTACTCCTTTTGTGTCTCCTGGGTCCTGCTGAGGTCTTATCTGATACTCCGCTTTCTTCCCGACTCCCAGTGGACTTGCAAGGGAGGTCATTCATTCATTCAGACAACAGCCCGTTTATTAAGTATCTGATATTTGCCAAGTACTTTGCTGGGAACTGCAGGATTTTCAAAAATGGATCAATCAGCATTCCTGTCCAGAGGGACAGAATGTAGCATTAAAAGGCAGACTTATATAAACATGTACAGTAAACATTAGAAGGAATGAGGAAGAATGAGTTGAAACAGGGCTGATGTGTACCAGGGGTGGGTGGGCAGGCCTAGATATGAGAGGAATCACGAGGTCAAGTCTGCTGTTCTTGAGCACCGCTTGCATTTAGGGAGTGTCAGATGAGTGTCCCCAAGGTTGGCTAACAGAATGGAAGGTGGGGCATCATCTGAAATAGGAACCAGTGGAAAGGAAGCAGGTCTATGTAGCAAGTACCATCATCTCATTTGGACCCACTGAATGTGAGTGAACTTGGAGGTGTCTGGGGAGGGGTTTCAAGTTGGCAGTTGAATATGTGATATTGGAGCTTGAAGCTTGGAGGGAGCGATCTGGACTAAAGAGAATGCTTTGGGATATTTATACATAAAAGTGGAAGTTGAAACAATGGGAGTGGGTGAAACTTTCCAAGCACAGCTTGTGGAGCAAGGAGAAAAAAGGCTAAGAAGATCCAGTAAAAACCAACCTTAGGTGTGTATTGGTCAGAATTATCCAGGAAAAAAAACATAACCAATAGGGTATATAGAAATAAAAAGAGATTAGTTAAGAAAAAGTAGGTTCCTGTGCTTATGGAGGCTAGGAAGTCCCACAGCCTGCTATCTATAAGCTAGAGAACCAGGCAGAACTGCTAATGTATTAAGTTCTAATCCAAATTCCAGCAGAATGAAACCTAGGATGAGCCAGTGGTTTAGTTTGAGTCCAAAGGCACAAGAAAAACGGATCTTCCATTCAAGCAGTCAGGCAACAGGAGTTCACTCTTACTCACGGGAGGATCAGCCTTGTTGCTGACCTAGTCATCCCTCAACTGATTGGGTGAACCCCACCCATATTGGGAAGAACAATCTGCTTTCCTCAGTCTACTGATCTCATCTAGCAACAGCCTCACAGCCATGCCAGAATACTGTTTGACCAGGTATCTGGGCACCCTCTGAACCAAGGGGCATACAGAAGAGAAAGAAGGGGCAGCAGAGACAGAGAAGATAAAGAGAGTTGGGCTCAAATGGAAGAGCTTGTGCCGTGTCAGAAGGACATGGAACACCAGCCCATGTCATCTTCACTTAAGATCTGGGCTTCTCTGGGGACATCACACATTCCAACATTCTGTCTTTGTGCTTGATGAATGGTTGTGCATATGTACTAAGTCACCTCAGTCATGTCTGACTCTTTGCAACCCTATGGACTGTAGCCCATCAGGCTCCTCTGTCCATGGGATTCTCCAGGGAAGAATGCTGGCATGCATTGCCATACCCTCCTCCAGGGGATCTTCCCAACCCAGGGACTGAACCTGTGTCTCTTATGTTTCCTGCATTGGCAGACAGATTCTTTACCTCTGGTGCCACTTGGGAAGCCCCTGATAAATGGTCATGATCAGACAACTTTCATATTCACACTCCGGGCTGTCCTCTTATTTTTTTTCCTTAAAAACTCTAAAGTACCACTACTAGAAGGGGTGAATTCACATTTCGATGCCAGGCACTGTGTTCTACATACATCCTCTCATTTACCTCTGCCAGCAGGCCTTAGAGATTGTCCAACAAACCTAAAACTTCAACTTAAGATTATAAGATGCTGTAAGGCTTAAGAGATAGTAGCAGACCCCTGTTCTCCATTGTGCTTTGTAAACAGAAGCAGCATACAATTAAACAGTCTTAGTACTGAATGACATGACAGTCCTCAAGATAGATGACACCCTGCCCAATTTACAGAGGAGGAAACAAAAGTTCCTTGTGATTGATTTGCTGCTGCTGCTGCTGCTGCTAAGTCACTTCAGTCGTGTCCAACTCTGTGCGACCCCATAGACGGCAGCCCACCAGGCTCCCCCGTCCCTGAGATTCTCCAGGCAAGAACACTGGAGTGGGTTGCCATTTCCTTCTCCAATGCATGAAAGTGAAAAGTGAAAGTGAAGTCGCTTAGTCGTGTCCGACTCTTCGCGACCCCATGGACTGCAGCCCACCAGGCTCCTCCATCCATGGGATTTTCCAGGCAAGAG
Organism: Bos taurus; assembly: GCF_002263795.3. Lineage (NCBI taxonomy): Eukaryota > Metazoa > Chordata > Mammalia > Artiodactyla > Bovidae > Bos > Bos taurus. The sequence goes on along the minus strand of NC_037356.1, from coordinate 30,301,273 downwards.
TACTGGAGTGGGGTGCCATTGCCTTCTCCAGATTGATTTGCTAGTGGATAGTAAAGCTGATTCCTCAGGTGGCGCTAGTGGTAAAGAACCCACCTGCCAATGCAGGAGACCTGAGAGATGCAGGTTTGACCCCTGGACTGGAAAGATCCCCTAGAGAAAGAAATGGCAACCCACTGCAGTATTCTTGCCTGGGAAATTCCATGGACAGAGGAGCCTGGTGGGATACAGTCCATGGGGTTGCAAAGAGTCACACGACTGAGCTTGAGCACAAAGAAGTAAAGCTGGCAGCAAACCCAGGTCTTCTGGTGTCTAGGTTTGTTGATTGCAACCTGGTGCTCCAGGTTAGCCCCAGCTACCTGTGTAGGAAGACATCAAGGCTGAGCCTCAGATTTTGTCCTGTCCAGGCAGAAGTCAGCCGTGACTCAGGTCCACAGCAGAGCCAATCTGCTCCCTGCTCCTCAGAAACTTCTGTCATCTAAAAGCTCACCAGACTGCCACGGTCCATCCAGCCTTTCTTTGCTGCCTGTGCTCTTTCTCAGACTCAGAAAGTGCTGAGCTGTCAGTGCCGGCGGCCCTATTCTTGGATGCGCTGAACATCAAGTGAGATAGCTTTGAGCTCGCACCTTCCCCTGGCAACATTTGACAAGCTTTTGCAATAAAGAAATTCAGAATTAATACCTGACAATTAATCTCCAACTTGAAAAAGCCATATATCCCGTATGTGTAACCCCTGGACATTTCCGTTTCCAATCTGTGCAAGTAAGATAACATTCTGAAAATGAAATGTAATCGTTAATGAGCGATGTTCTTTAGGATAGATTGATCTACAGCAGTGAACAGGCTCCATGATCTGAGCAGTGGCTAATGATAAGGAAGAAGCAGGAGAGTCAGGAAGAAGGACAGAGATGAGCATCGAAGCCGTGAGATCAGTCCAAGAGGCTGGAAGGTGGAAGGCCAGCTTCCATGGAACACCGGGCAGCTCTTCCTGGGGCTTGTTGTTGTTTAGTTGTTCAGTCATGTCCCACTCTTTGTGACCGCATGGACTGCAGCACACCAGGCTTCCCTGTCCTTCATCATCTCCTGGAGTTTGCTCAGACTCATGTCCATCAAGTCGGTGATGCCATCCAACCATCTCATCCTTGTCATCCCCTTCTCCTCCTGCCTTCAATCTTTCCCAGCATCAGGGGCTTTTCCAATGAGTCAGCTCTTCACATCAGGTGGCCAGAGTATTAGAACTTCAGCTTTAGCATCAGTCTTTGTAGTGAATATTCAGTGTTGATTTCCTTTAGGATTGACTGGTTTGATCTCCTTGCTGTCCAGGGGTCTCTCAAGAGTCTTCTTTAGCACAACAGTTTGAAAGCATCAGTCCTTCAGGGGCTTACCTCTGTGAATTCATCAGTTGGCAGCAGCCGTTGTCTGGACCAGGATAGGGTTAACTAAGGCACAGTGGGGAGACACCAAAGAAGCAGAGAAGGTGGCCTCTGCTATGAAGACTTCATAATTGCATTGCAGAATCAGACCATATACACCTGAAGTTGATTAAATGCACCACCCAAGAGACACCCACATAAGTACAAGTTGATATGGAGCCTGGTGGTTGTGGGCCTATTTCCATGCCTCTTTGTCACCCAGTATGACGACTAGAATTGCCTGGCAGCAATTGTCAAAAAGTACTTGTAGATCCTTGGCGAGAAGTCATCAGGCCAAAACAGGGTATTGTGATTTCTTATTATATTTAATGGAAAATTGAAGCACTCGGATATTTCCGAAGTGTAATTTGTTCTGATGGGTAGGCCGACAGTGAATTGGACTGCTTCACTAGGGAAGAGGCAAAAAATAAATTAAACAAATTAATGACTGTGACGCATTCCAGGGGAGAGAATGCAGTTGATAACCCACCCACCCCCACCCTACCCCCTAACAAAAAATCATCATTTTATGGCAGTCACATCTCCTTGGGCTGCTGCTTCTTGTGGGTATTTTTAAAAGAAAACTTCCCCTCTAGTCATTTTCTTTAGCCCAGTAAGCACAGTTGCTAATTTTCTCTCATTTGGAGATTTCCCCCCTGGAACCATATGCCATTAAAATGCTTAGACATGTGGAAATGGGCTGATGAAGATATGAGGAGACAGGGAGTTTCAGACGAGGAGAGATTTTGTCAGATGGAATGGCTCTGACACGGGATTTACTAACCAGAAGAGAAAGATCCTGCCACGGGACAAGGAGGACGAGAGCTGGGCCCCGTCCCCGGAAGCATCCAGGAGGCATGTGCCCAGTTCAGGCTCAGTGCCCAGCCTCTGGCAACTGCTCATTGGCAGAGCAAGTGAATGAGTGAATGAACAAATGAATGAATGAGTGAGTGAATGAATGAGTGAATGAATGAACTCACAAACAAACAGGCGAATGAGTGAGACAGATGAGCCACTGATGCAGAGAGGCAGACCAGAATCTAGGAAGGGGGGTGAGGGGTTGCAGGACTTGAGAGCACCTGATCATCAGTGGGAACCATCAACAGAGGGCATGGCAGAGCACAGTATAGTGTGGGGTGGGGTGAGGCGGGCTTGGCATGTGGACCCATAGTTGAAGTCCCTTTTTCCTAAGAACTGTTTTACATCTCGCATTTACTTATGTGATCATTCAATTCACGTTTTCAGGATAATATTCCAACTATTTTAAGAACTGGGCTATCAGTGGCACCGACCGGCCAGAATAGACCCAATTCCCAGGGGCACTGGCCAAAGACCCAGAATGGCCATCCAGGACTGCACCTCAAGACCTGAGTTTTCTGAGGATGAGTATCATGTTTGTTTTAACGTCTTCTTAAATCCTCAGCACCTTGCTCAAGCCTTTGATATAAATATAGTTCCTCTGTATGTAGTAGCTACTCAGTAAATGCCTGTGGAATGAGTGAATGCATTATATAAGGAAGACATGCTTAGTTGGATGGAGAAGGAGGCAGGCCTTACCCAAATGGCAGGACTGCCTGCCTTCCCTCTGGGGCCCCACAGGGCCTTGACGCACACACGCAAGGGCAGAGGCATACTCAGCCCCCAAAACCCCCACCCAGGGCAACCTGTGTATTTCTACCAAAGCGCTGTCCTCGGCTTGGGTAAATAGATCTGTTAATACTCTCCAGCCTCTCTCCTTTGTTAGGGATCCCAGTGTATTAATTAAAAACCCAGGGCAGCTGTAAGTATTTTCAGAACAAGGATTAAGCCAGCTTTCTGTCAATTGCTTTCAAAGTGATTGCTTTTGCTCAAGGTATGCTTTCTTGAGGGGTTAAAGCAACATGCTTTCCTGTCTTCCATCTCCTCCGTTTTACCTCATTACCCTGTCGGCCCCTTCCCCTAGTTCATGCTCAAAACCAACTTCAGTGGGAAGACCACCATGAAATGTCACGTGCTTGCAGCTGTGCCCCCTGGGGACAGACATGACTCGCTGGGCACTAATACAATCAGACCAAGGCCAGTGTGGTGAGCGGGTCAGCCCCTACTCCTGCCCACCTCCCAGCTTTGCTGAGTTAAGGCATAGATATTAATAACATATTCCTATCAAACATGCATGTCCTACATAACGGGTCTCAGTTAGCTCTTCTTTTTTGTGTCCATTACACGAGTGGCTTACACGATGACTGTGCACCAGGGGACCCATTTCTGCCTGTTATGGGAAGGGACATTCTGATAGAGCTCTTCAGGGGTGAGCCAGGCTGTCTACAGGGGTGCAGCTCACCAGTGTAGGCTCTTGGTGTTGTTGTTTAGTCACTAAGTCGTGTCCAAGCCTGTGAGACCCCATAGACTATAGCCTGCCAGGCTCCTCTGTCCATGGGATTCTCCAAGCAAGAATACTGAAGTGGGTTGCCATTTCCTTTTCCAGGGGTTCTGCCCTACCCAGGGTTCAGACTTGTGTCTCCAGCATTGGCAGGTGGATTCTTTACCACTAGGGCCACTTGGAAGTCCAGACTCTCAATATGACTGTTGAAATGAACTGCCCAGGAGGTTCAACTAGATGGTCTTTGAGGGCGCTTCCTAGGATGAAATGTAGTGTTGTGAATCAATTGTCTAGCAGGGTTTGAGTTGAGTTGAGAAGACTGTCTCCCCTTCTTCATGGACAGGCTAGGTTGTGCCCTTTCTGGACGATCCACTCTACCCAACCTGTATAGTTGTTGTTCGATTACTAAGTCATGTCCGACTCTTTGTGACCCCATGGACTGCAGCACACCAGGCTTCCCTGTCCTTCACCATCTCCTGGAGTTTTCTCAAACTCATGTCCATTGAGTCAGTGATACCATCCAACCATCTCATCCTCTGTCGCCTCTTTCTTCTCCTACCCTCAGTATTTCCCAGCATCAGGGTCTTTTCCAAAGAGTCAGCTCTTCACATCAGGTGGCCAAAGTATTGGAGCTTCAACTTCAGCATCAGTCCTTCCAATGAATATTCAGGGTTGATTTCCTTTAGGATTGACTGGTTTGATCTCCTTGAAGTCCAAGGGACTCTCAAGAATCTTCTCTAGCACCACAGTTTGAAAGCATCAATTGTTGGGTGCTCAGCCTTCTTTATGGTCCAACTCTCACATCCATGCATGACCACTGGAAAAACCGTAGCTTTGACTAGTAGTTCCCTCTTATCTGCAGTTTCACTTTCTTTGGTTTCAGTTACTCACGGTCAGCTGCCGTCTGAAATGTTAAATGGAACATTTCCAGAAATAAACAGTTCATAAATGTTAAGTTGCATGCTGATCTGAGTGGCCTGATGAGATCTCATCCCATCATTCTCCATCTCACCCTGGATGTGAATCATCCCTTTGTCCAGGGCATCCATCCGTCAGCCACTTGGTAGTGGTCTCAGTTATCAGATGGACTATCACAGTGTCAGCTGGAGTTCAGGCCACATTCATTTACTTAATCAAGGCCCTGAAGTGCCAGAGGAGTGATGCTGGCAATTTGAATACATCAAAGCTATGAAGTACCTTCTTTAAGTGAAAAGGTAAAAGTTCTCAGTATAATCAGGAAAGGGAAAAAAAAAAAAAAAACTGGAATGCCGAGATTACTAAGATCTATGGTAAGAATGCGATTCATGGGGTCGCAAAGAGCCAGACACGACTGAGAGACTGAACTGAACTGATGGTAAGAATGAATCTTCTGTTCGTGAAATTGTGACGAGGGAAAAGGCATTCATGCTCATTTTATTGTCACACTTAGAATGACAGAAGTTAGGGCTGCAGCGCATGATACATGCTCAGTTCAGATAGAAAAGTCATTGAATTTGTACAGGGTATTTGAGAGAGTAAGACCACATTCAGATAACTTTCATTGTAGTATATTGCTATCATTATTCTGTTTTATTATTAACTGTTGTTAATTGCTTACTGTGGCTAATTTATAAATTAAACTGTATCATATGTTTGTAAATATAGGAAAAATATAGTCTGAATAGAGTTTGGTACCATTTGCAGCTCCAGGTGTCCATGGGGGATCTTAGAATGCATCCCCCAGGATAAGGGGAGATGATATAAAGGGCTGGAGGGGGACATGGGGATGGGGCTGGGACATAGATAGGAGAGCATGAGAAAAGCAAGGTAGAAAGGAACATTCCTGAGCCCCCAGACAACTTGTAATTTGCAAATCTTTACATTATAAGCAATGACTATTAAGTAAATCAGCATGTTCTCCATTGAAATGATAAATAATCAGCTATAATAGCACAAAATACATCTGAACTCTAATGTGGCCAAAAATAAAATGTCGAATCTGAGGCATATTTGTTGTTTTGAGAGACCTGATATGAACTTCCTGAATTCTTTTCTGATTCTCACTTGGGTTCAGGCAATGACTGACTCCATCCTCTGGTACCTACGGGGATGACTTCAACACCTCTGCCCCGCTCATTTGGAAACCTTGAGGAGTGACATAAGATACAGGAGATGTTCACAGCCCCTGATGAGAATTTAGACTCTGCGCATGTGTGCACACACACACACACACACACACACGCACGCACACATGCACGCACGCACACACGCACGCACACACACACACACACACGCACGCACACACAGGCCTGGCAGACCTACATCTTTTCTGTATACCATTCAGCAGACTGTGCGGTGAAACCCAGCCTCAGCAAAGAAAGAAAGGGTAAAGGAAAGATCTAAATCAGGATAACATAAATAAGCCTGTGGCAGACAGAGAAAAACCCAAACAAGTAATAACACCAGGGAAAAGTCACTGCAGAATTTATATAAAAACAGTATATCACAAAAGCTCTTTGAAAGACCTCTGAGAGGCAGAAATCACAGAAATCCTTTCCTGCCAACCTGTGGTTTAAAAGCATAGGAATTATTCTTTTGTGAAACACTGGTGACCAATTTGATTATTTTCTGTCAGCAATCAGCCTTTTGGTCTTGTCATTATATTTAGCAGGTTGGTAGATCTCTTTCTCTAAAATGTGTGTGTGTGTGTGTGTGTGTGTGTGTGTGTGTGTCTTTAACTTACAATTTGCATCTTAGATTTTTCTGCAGGGTCACCTCTTTGAACTATCTACATTTTCAAATCATAAACAGATAAACAAAACAGTATGTTCTTAAACCCTCATTGTTTCTCTACCCCTATATTTTCCCAAACTTTTCCTGTGCTATGAGCTAGTATACTCAGTAGCTCAGTCATGTCTGACTCATTGTGACCCCATGGACTGTAGCCCGCCAGCTGTCTCTGTCCATGGGATTTTCCAGGAAAGAATACTGGAGTGGGTTGCCCTGACCTCCTCCAGGGGATCTTCCCAACCCAGGAATCAAACTTTTGTCTCTTGCGTCTTCTGCATTGCAGGCGAATTCTCTACCCACTGAGTAAAGAAGTCAGGGGAAGTCTCATGCATATCTCATGCTTCTGTGCTCTGCTCAGTCGCTCAGTCGTACTGGACTCTGTGAACTCATGGACTGTATAGCTCGCCGGACTCCTCTGGTGTCTCTTGTGCCTCTTGCACTGGCAGGCAGATTCTTTATTACTAGCGCCATTTGGGAAGCCTTATATATATGATAAATGCATATGTATTGGCCCAAGCTCATTTTTATGCCTTGGGCTCATGATTGATCTTTTTAAAGCATATTTTCTTAATCCAGGAAGGGGTGATGGGTTGGTGGGGATATAGACGAAACACAGTGGGGCATGAGCTGATTCATTGTTGGAGCTCAGTGAGGGCTACTTGGGTGTTCCATTATAACTATACTCTCTACTTTTATATGTATTTGGAAGTTTCCCTAATAACCAGTTTTTTTAATAGAAAAATTATAATAAAAAAAGAGCACATTTTCGGTTCATCTTTCCTTTTTCCTTTGGCCAATGGCTTCTTTCCTCCAGGGGAGTTCACTGCTGCAGATTTCAGTAGAGCAGGAAGGATGGCTGGCAAGCCTTCAGCCGATCCTGCCTCTCTGCCGGATTGCTGGGACCAGTCTCTCTGTGCTCCGTCCATCACTCAGGGGCTTGGTTTGTCCTCTGGTTGCTTTGTCTCCCGTGTCTTGTATGCCAGCCTAATGATGGGCACAGCTGTCTTCACACCTCAAATACAGTCAGCCCTTCCATGATGAGGAGGAGGCAAGATGTGTTCCTTATTGAGACATTCACCTCCGATCCATTGAGACATTCACCTCCGATCGGGATTGTCTGCTTCTCTCTGAGTCATTTCTGAGTAGAAGACACCCATCCACCAGTAGCAGACACCCCTTACCCTCCTCCTTATACCAAACTCTCGCTGGTCAGTAAGGCATTACTGAGCGTTTACTGTGTGTTCCGCAGTGAGCCAGATGCTACGGGCAATAAACTGGAAATTGTAAGACATGGTTTCTGCCCCTCTGAACCTTATGTTCTAATTAGAGAAAAATCCAAAAATATGAGAGTCCATTATGAAATGCTCAGAGCGTTTGTATTGATGCACCCGCCTCTCTTTTTAAACTCAGGTCTCTGGATTATTAGGCTTCTTTCTGTTACTTTTCCTTTGTCTTAAGGCTAAAGGTACACGTGGTTCCTCTCTCCCAAGGCTACCCTCAGCACATGCCCTTTATTTACCTCTTATGGTAGACAGATGATGGTCCCCAAAGATATTCTCATGCCCTAATCCTAGAGCTTGTGAATATGTTACCTTTCTTATTAAAAGTGACTCTGGGGACTTCCCTGGTGGTCCAGCAGCCGAGACTCCAGGCTCCCACTGCAGGGGGTCTGGGTTTGATCCCTGGTCAGGGAACTAGATCCTACATGCCATAACTTTAAGACCCAGTGCAGCCAAACAAATACATATTTTAAAAGTGACTCTTATGAGATTAAATGACTTCCCTGGTGGCTCAGACAGTAAAGCATCTGTCTACAATGCAAGAGTCCTGGGTTCGATCCCTGGGTTGGGAAGACCCCCTGGAGAAGGAAATGGCAATCCACTCCAGTACTATTGCCTGGAAAATCCCATGGACAGAGAAGCCTGGTAGGCTACAGTTCATGGGGTCGCAAAGAGTCAGACATGACTGAGCGAATTCACTTTGACTTATGAGATTTGGTTAAGGATTTTAAGGTGGGGAGATTATCCTGTATGATGTGGTCAAACCCAGTGCAATCACAAGAGTCATCGTATAGGGAGGCAAGAGGGACAGAATCGGAGAAGGGGATATGACAACGGAAGCAGAGGTTGGTGTGATGCAGGACTGGGAGCCAAGGATGCAGGCAGCCTTCTGAGGCTGGAAAAGTCAAGGAAATAACTTCTCCCCCAGAACTTCCAGAAGGAACCCAGCCCTGCTGAGCCACCATCCACTCTGACCTCCAGAGCTGTGAGACAATAAATTGGTGGTGTTCTGAGCTACTGAATTTGTGGTCATTTGTCACAGCACTGATAGGAAAGTAATACACACTCATGCCACCCCTGGTTGCCTGTCTCACCTTTGCCTCTTCGATCTCCCTTTCTGCAGGTTATGGAATGGCAACACGTTCAGGTCATAAATAAACAAAATTCCATTTGTTTTTAAACCCTCATTGTTCCTTTATTTTCTGTATATTTTCAACCTTTGATAACCAGATTACTTTAAACATAGGCTAAGGTGGTGATTCTCAAGTCTATCACCAAAATTGCCCATGGAGTCTTTAAGGGGTTCCCCACAGACCCCCCATCAGTGGCCCCTGTCCACTCACTGGTCTTTGGCACTTACCACCTGAATGAAAATATTTTAATGAAGTTGTGGTAGATATACATAATGGAATATTACTAATTTCTAAAAAGGAATGCATCTGAGTCAGTTCTAATGAGGTGGATGAACCTAGAGCCTATTATACAGAGTGAAGTAAGTCAGAAAAAGAAAGACAAATATTGTATATTAATGCATATATATGGAATCTAGAAAGATAGTATGTGCAGGGCAGCAAAGAGACACAGACATAGAGAACAGACTTTTGGACACAGTGGGAGAAGGAGAGGTGGGATGATTTCATTCAAACATATACATTACCATATGTAAAATAGATAGCCAGCAGGAGTTTGATGTATGATGCAGGGAACTGTATTTGTGAGGGTTGATCTTTATTCCTCAAGTAGTCTTTCAACCAGATCCACTCCATCACTCGTCTACCAAGGAGTTTATGTGCTCTGTGCAAATGTAACCAGTCCTTGCTTCCTGGGATCCCTAAAATACATATGCAGGTGGATGGTCCCTCACCTCTACCCTCAACTGTGTGATGGGAGACGAGAGAAGAGAGGGACCAGTCCAGATCAACACCAGGCAAAGGCACTGGTTACCGGCTTGACCTTAGAGAAGGCTGTATCTTTCTACATGGAGGAGGAAAGTGTGAGCCTCTTCTTAATGCATGAAGCCTGAGCAGAGACCTGAAGGCAGAAATAAGAATGAATGATAGAGGAAGGTGACCATAGTGACGAAACTAGCCTGGTTGAGCCATGGCATTTATGAGACATGAAATTAGTTGTGTATATAGGGTCAGATTCTGAAGGCTTTTAACCACCAGCCATTAGCCATGGTGCTCGGGCACTGGGTATCATTGTATATTTTAAAGCTGGAGAGTGATCTAATGCTTAGGTTTCCATAACTAACAAACCAAAAGGAAGAAGAAAAAAGTGGCCAAATATCTTAAATTCCTCTTGGGCCTATTGCCTGATTTATCTTGGACCCCAAACACACAGACATGTGCAGATTTTCTCGGATTATTTATTTTGGTTTGAATGTACACAGTGGAGAACTCGATGTGAGCTTGGCTGGATGCTTCAGAGAAAAGAGCTGTTGTGTATGCATCTGTTGATGCAACTGGTACCCAGACCATCTGTGGGTGGTTCCTGCCATTCTTAGCAGCCCTCTTCTCCTGCAGAAAGAAGGTTCCCACACTGAGTCATTTGGTGGCCATTGAATTTTATTTTAGGGATGTGTCCTAAATGCCGCGAGCTTCCCACTCACTATACAGAACAGAACACTCTCTGCGAAGAGGATTCCTGTGTGTCTAACAACCGCACAGTACCCAGGCACTCGCTCTCTTTTGTCACCGGCTGAATGAGGACATGTTCAGCCTTCAGGCTCCGAGGGTGAGAGCTTCCAGGGAGGATGCTTAGCAGCCTGTGAGGGTTTGAATCTGAACTACACCTTGATGTCGCTCCACACGAAGGTGTATGTGCATCACTGTTGCAGTGTTCCAGAAGAATCAGAATCATAAACTCTAAGAACCCGAAGGGACCTGGGAGTCCGACTGCCTACAAATCACTAACCTCCAATCGAGAGTCCTTCTGGGTCGAAGTAATGCTGGTTGCAGGAACATGGATGGACCTAGAGGTGATCCTACTGAGTGAAGGAATCAGAAAGAGACAAGTAGCATATGATGTCACTTCTGTGTGGCATCTCAAATATGACACGAGTGGAACTATCTATGAAACAGAAGCAGACTCACAGACATAAGAGAACAGACTGTGGCTGCCAAGAGGGTCGGGTGGGGGTGGGAAGGACTGGGAGTTTGGGATTAGCAGATGCAAACTGTTATATATAGAATGTGAAAGCAACAAGGTCCTACTGTATACACAGGGAACTGTACTTAGTATCCTATTATAAACCAGAATGGAAAAGGATGTGAAAATAAGACTTGTTACATATATAACAACCACTTTGCTGTATATCAGAAATTAATAACATTATAAATCAACTGTACTTCAGTTTTTAAAAAAGAGTCGTTCTTCCTTGTGCTGTATTCTTCTGACCAAAGGCAAAGATATCTGATACCTTACAAAGATATCTAATTCATGGTAACCAGTAAGCTGAGGTACTGCTTCCATATAGCACTTCTAGAGAGATTGAATTCTATGTCTTAAGCTCACCGAAAATCATACCCGCAGACCCAGCAAAATCATATCTAGGAATTTGTCTAAAGGAAGAAATGAATCAATTCATCAAAGTATAATATTCCTTCTCAATAGTGCTAAGGAAATTAAGCAAATGAACAAAAACAACACCTCCTGTTGTAGGATAATAAATACTAATAGACAAAAATATAGAATAGTAAATATTAATAGAGAAAATGATGTTGTTGTCCAGTTGGTAAGTCATGCCTGACTCTCTGCAACCCCATGGACTGCAGCACACCAGATTCCCTGTCCTCCCGGAATTTGCTCAAACTCATATCCATTAAGACTGTGATGCCATTCAACCATCTCATCCTCTGTCGTCCCCTTCTCCTCCTGCCCTCAACCTGTCCCACCGTCAGGGTCTTTTTCAATGAGTCAGCTGTTTGCATCAGGTGGCCAAAGTATTGGAGCTTCAGCTTCAGCGTCAGTCCTTCCAATGCATATTCAGGGTTGATGATAGTTTATGTTTTTAGCACTTGCTCTGTGCCGTTGCTGAGAGCTTTGTCTGTATTATTTCACTCATCATTCACCCAGCTCTGCCATGTTTCGGGAATGTGCATATGTCTGGGTGGGTGTTGGAGGTGAGAGTCTTGGGCGTTCTGTGCCTCTGTTAGGCTTCGTGAGGACCAGCCAGCCGTGTCTGCTCCCTCACGGCCCCTACTCTGACCTCTGAGTTGCTGTCCCACCCCCAGGTTTCTGCCTCACTGGAGTTGAACGATGCATTTCCCCAGTCTGGTTAAGCCATGGATGGGGTCAGTTACCTATTCCTCCCATCCTGTCTAGGTGGGCACCACCAGAAGGTGGAGTTTCTAGGAGTACTTTGAATAAAGAGGGAAATAGCACTGGGCAAAGTTCTGAAGAAGGAGTTTATTTCTATGGGTCTTTTAAGTTCATGGTTCGTGGTTCATGTTAGTTGCTTCAGTTGTGTCTGACTCTTTGTGACCCCCACGGACTGGAGCCCACCAGGCTCGTCTGTCCATGGGTTTCCCAGGCAAAAATGCTGGAGTGGGTTGCCGTTTCCTTCTCCAGGGGATCCCAATCCAGGGATCGAACCCGTGTCTCTTACATCTCCTGTGTTGGCAGGCAGGTTCTCTACCACTACTAGCACCACTGGGAAGCCCTATAAATGCATATTAATGCTTAATTTAGCATCTCCTAGCTTTCTGGACCTTACAACCACAGGGAAGAGCTGCACTTTCTGTCAGACTGGACTGTGACCCTGGGTTCCTGCTTGTTCCCGCTTGCTGTTTCTACTGCGATTCTGATGACTTTCTGGCTGTGAGCATAGCCTTTGACTGCCATGCACCTTAGCTAATATCACAGTGACTAGAACCATATCCTGGTCCCCTGAGCTCTTGGCTACCCTGAAATCCTTCTATGAAGGGGGACAGGTTCATGCCAGGGAGCCTTTCTTATGCTGTTCTTAAAACCTTGACTTTTTTCTTTTTTATGATCAAGTACGATGTCAATAATACAGAATTATTGGTTCTGTTTCTTATTAAATCAAAGGAGAAAGATATCAAGCGTGATAGGTATTATACTTTAAGTTGATTACAAAAAAGCATTTATTGAGGGTTAACCACTTGGCAATGGATAGAAAATCAATTACACGGTAGTTAAACATCCAATAATATGTATTTTAATGAACAATTCATATTTAACACCTCTTATGAAATAATGGGCTGTACTGGAGTTTGGGGTAACTTAGCTGCAGTTGGGATTTTTTAGTTAACTCTTGAAGAGCCTGACACCATTTTAAAAAAATTGACATGTCATTGATTTATAAGTATATTAATTTCAGGAGTATCACTCATATGTGGAATCTGATGCTGTGTTTTGTCACATAGCATTCTGTAGCTTCGTGGTAAGTGAGGGCTGGTTCACTTCTGTTCTGGCATTGTGCTTCCTGACCCACAACAGCTTCTAAGAGCCACCTTCTAGACTAGAGTCAAAGACGAGACTGATATCATGGTGGTCTGAAAGAGCAAGTCGTATTTTGAAGAACTCACTAGGATGGTGCTGTGCATTATGAAATGACATTTCCAGATTTCTTTAAGAGACCCAGCATCCCCATCCATAAGAGACCCATCTCTCCATCATCTGTCACATCATCTCCCACGTGATACGTGAGAACCTGACCCAGACATCTTTATCTTGAAAAGGTGTTTGTATGTCTTGTGTGCGTGTTTAACTCAACTCAGTGGCTGTTCATGTTTTTCTGTTTCACTGCACCCGTCCAATCAAATGTGGTTTCGAGATAGAAAGAGGCCGTCCATTTTCGAGACATGCCAAGACACCCACACCCCCAGCTTCATTGAAAGTCATTTCGGAATTCCCTGACTCCATTGCTGCTCTGGGTTCTGTAAGGCGCAGCCACTCTTTTCAAAGGAGTTCATAGTCTGTGCCTCTAGAATCAGACCATGGGAGAGTCCTTCTGTTTAGCCAATTCACAGCTATTTTACAGAGTTAGAGGAGAGGTGAAGGAGAGAGCAAAGAGTGGAAGACAAGAAGAAAATAGCAGTGTGCAGGTGGCAATTGAAAATGAGAAGCAGTGAAGCAGGGAGAATACAAAGTGGGTATTTCATAGGTGGAGGATGGCTGTGGGGAAGGTCAGTTCCCATGTGGGAGAAGCCGAGTGGGCAGAGGACCATGGAACTGAGTAAGCTATTGATTCAGTAAACACTGGCTTTGGCTGACTTTATGGAGATTACCAAACCAAGCTGAAGAAGGTAGGATGGTTAGCAGTTAGGAGCTTGGGCCCTGAAGCCCGGTGAGCTAGATTCTTTCTGCCACTTGCTAGCTAGGTAACTGGGAAGTCATTTAACCCCTCTATGCCTGGACCATACAGAGTACCTAGTACGAGGCCTGCCACATCCGAAATACACAATAGACATTGATCAAACAATGTGTGCACAAGGATGATCTACCTTATATGGTGGTTTTGTCCAGATAAATTTAAAAACCCACGTGGAACAAGCATTTAGTGCATTGCTTGATACATAATAATGGTAACTTAATAACAATTATTATTATTGCACCTATTAGTAGGTGTTTGATTCTCTGTAGTGATTTAATCTTGTTATTTAAGTGATGCCCTTCCTGTTATGGTTATTGGGACATATTTTGTGAGCTCTTATGATTATGACTGACATAAAGTATGTTCTCAAGATAAATTAAATAAATGAATCAATTAATTTGTGAGACTTAAAGAGTAGAAAGTCACCTTACTAAACATCTAATGTAGCCTGTATATTTTATAGCCTTATTATAAATCCTTTTCTAGAAATAAATAAATAAAGCAGAGTAGTGTTTTATTAATGAGGACACAGAGACCCAGTGCTTGGTTTGGCCTGGGTGACCCAGTACGTGAGGACCAAGGCAGAACTACAGCCCAGGTCTTGGAGCTCCCAGCGTGGTAGCATGTCTTGTCAACCAGATCCTCCCCTTCAGAGGACAAGGGTGGCTGGTCAACTGTGAAGCCTGGAAGCCACTGCCTGAGACATGAGTTTATTTTGCAGTTTGAGGGGCTTCGGGAGATGGGGAGGGACAGGGAGGCCTGGCATGCCACAGTCCACGAGGTTGCAAAGAGTCGGTCATGACTGGGCGACTGAACAACTATCATTTCAGGGGAAGAAATGCAATTTGAGTCTAAGCTCTGGGTTCTTATCCTCACGAGGGGGATTTGAGCCCCAGTTTAAGGACTCTGGGTTCTTGTGTCCAGTTCAGTATTCTTGGCAGCTCTGGTTAAGCTTCCTGACTTGATCTGAATTTCTAAAGGCCCAGCTCAGGATCTGAGATTTGGAGAGGCCTCATTCTAGCCGCTGTCATCATAGGCTGGAGGAAGGGCCCACGACGAGGCCAGGAGTCAGATGAAAGAGGTCAGTGCTGCTTGGGGGATGCAAGTGGAAATTCTCCTTGGAGGGCATATCCCTACCTTTTATGGCTGATGTGCTGGATGGATCAAAGAGAATTTGCATATAAAAAGGGACCGAAGAGGAGAAGCTATGGTGATTATGGGGGACAAGAAGTGGGAAGAGTGTGTGGGCACCTGTATTAGGTGTGTAGTCTCATTTCGCTTCCAGCCTGGTGGACTCCAGCCCATTCCCTCGGAACTTCAATCCAGGGAATCCTTAGCCAAAGGCCAAACACGTGACAAGTACTCAATACGTGTTTGATGAATGGATGAATGAGCCCATGAATGAATCTAACTTTAGAGCTGAAAGGGACCTTACTGGACCTCAAGTGATGGATATAACCAACATCATTGCAGTGATTAATTCGAATAAAGTCACTCTAAAAGAAAGCACTAACAGAAGCTTTGAAAATGCAGAATTTATAGTCATCAGAATGCTTGTTATTGTCACCGTCTTGATGGTGACCTGCCTGGAATTCCCCCCCTCCCCTTTTCGGGCTATCCTAAGGAGGTGGGAAAGCTTCAGTCTAGGAGCCCCGTGGAGGAGGGGCAGGTCTGTTGTGAGTCTAATGAGGTTCTTAGGATGGAGGACAGAGAGCAGCTTCCCTGCAAGGCACTGGAGGAATCCTGAGATGTGTCTCCCCACAGCCTGGGGGAACATTTCGAAAGATTTGCTCAATCGCAAGTATAGATTAAAATGGTATCAAAAGGCCCCAGGCCACTTTCTTCTAGGGACCTCCTTCTAGGAAGACTCAGGGAAGAATGACTTCTTTCAACAGGATGGCTGTGCTGGCTGGAAGGAAGGGGAAGAAAGAAGGTGTAGGGTTCCTCCCTCGGTCCCTCCAGGAATTAAGCGGAGGTGTCCTCACACCCCAGACACAGCCAGGCGTGGGATCCACACTTGTGGCTGAAGGTTGATGACACTTCTCTGAAGAGCTGTAGACACTGCAACACCCAAGAAGGATGGCTTTGTGGTGACAAGAATCACACTGGACAGCGGCCGGGCAGGGGCAGGGGCTGCAGAGAGCGGGGGCCCTGAGAGTCTGCAAACGTGTCAAAGCTGTTTTGTCACTGCAAAAGCAAACCGAAGGCAAAGCATCACGGAGAACTCGGTGCGAGGCAGGCAGAGTGTGTCAGGGAGATTTAATTTGTTTCAGAGCAGAGGGAGTCGAGCGGGCCCCCGTCCCTCCTTGGAGCGGGTAGTGATGGTGGGGTAGACGTGGATGAAGGGCGGCGGAAGCTCTCCACCCCGGATGGGATGTGTGTCCACCAGCCCCATCTACCTCTCCGTTAGCATCTTGAATAAAAGGCAAGTGGAGAGAGGGCAGAGCTCAGCCTGCAGATTAAATCTGGTCAGAGCCAATATCTGAGAATCCCCCATGCTGTTAGCCAAATGAAAGCTAATGCAGCTATGAATTGGCAGCTCCGGGAGCCGGAGGAGGGAGCTGGGTTCTCCTCTGTCTCATCCCTAGCCTAGACAGAGCCAGGAGCCCCGGGGAGGCCAGTGTGCATCCCTCAAGCAGACAGGTGTTAGAAGGGGTGGCAAGTGCAGGCGCGCCCCTTGGGCTGCCCTGTTCAGGTTGCAGAGTCCAGCCTTGTCTCCAACGGAGCCCGAGTCAAAGCTCTGCCTCTTCTGGAAGGTTTCGCTGGAGCCCTGTCCCCTTGGAGAAAATTTGGTTCATGCTCTCACCTTCCTCTTGCCCACCTGGATCATCTGTGAGCCCTGGAAGAGGTTTCCTGGCCTGGCCCTCAATTTCCAAATGAAGAAGCCCCCACTCAGTCTGCCTTCAATGACGGCATAGCCCCCAAACCTTGAGACTTCATTTTCACTCATCCCAACAAGATGTTAATCAAACCAAGAGGGCGAAAGGGACGATGACGCCTTCCTTTCACTTACGGAGATTGCTCTCTAATGCTTCCCTTAGAGGAAACGCCCGCCCTTGACCCCTCACATCAGTCATTCTGATCCCCCCGGACCCTGCGGTCATGCCTGCCTCCTAACCTTCCACCCCATATGGCACTCACGCTGAGAAATATATTCACTACTAATGCCTGACACTCATTTAGCTTTCGGTCCATGATTTAATCTCGTCCTGGGCTTGTCCTCACCCGTTCTCCATTGCCCCGTGTAAATGTGCTTGCCAGCTGCAAAGAGGCAAAGTCGGCCATGCCTAGGCAACTCTGTATGTACAGTATGATCTGGAAAGGGGCTTCTGTTGATGATGCTGGTGATATTGATAGCAGACTGTGCTGAGAAGGACAGAGAAAAGCTGTGATTAGTTCCAGGACTGAGGCGTTCTGTGGCAGAGATGGAATCTCCCTCCATGCCTCTCCGGGATGCAGCTTTCCCTGGAAGGGAGAGGAGGGGAAGGATGACGATGAATGTCTCACCTCAGGGGGCTGCTCAAGGCCCAACGCCATCTCAAGAGCCAACCCCCGAGATCCTCAAGGGAAAGACCCAGTGGAGCAGCACCAGGGCCTGAGACGCTGATGGGAGTATTTATCAGAAATCTGCAAACAACTGTGCCAGAGTAGAGGCTTGTCCCATGAGACTTTGTCTGCAGTAGGTGGGAGGTTGGAGGGGATATCTTAGAGTGAAATCTTTTAATGTTCCTCTCCACCGCAGTAGAGCCTCCTTAATACAACAAATCGGAGCAGCTGCCTACTTCACTGCCTGCATGTTAATGCGTGGAGCTGGGGTAACAATGCCCTGGCAGGATGACCTTACAGACCGCTTGGCTTTGAGATGTTCAGAGACAGGGAAGGAAGAGGAGGTCACAGGAGAGCAACAAGCCTGGAGGAGGGGGCTGCTTCCCTGCCAGCCCTGGAGTCTCAAGGACAGCCTGCTCAAGAGAGTCCCTGCTTTTGGAGTGGCCACACAGAGTGAGCCAGGGGACATCTGAGACTCCTTTCCGCTGAAGGGCCTCATTCATTAAAACAAGATACAAAGCACCCTCCAGCACGGGCCACCCAACTCCCAGGATGAATGCAGGTCACTGTCCCCGAGCGGCTGCCACTTTATGGCACTTGAGTGACCCTCTTCAGCCGGGAGAGGAAAGGAGAGAGTAGGACCTGGGCGTTTACAGAATGAGTAAGTCCCTGTTTTCTGAATCCAAGGTTGAGGTTATGCCCTGATTCTTTGTTCCTAAGTCCTTCTTACTAGTTAACGAGATTCTTTGTTACTACCTTGACAGGGTGATACAGTAGCTGGCGTGAAGCAGGCCCTTTGGAACACTGGAGGTGATGTGGTGATAAGCTTGAGGGTGATGATGATGATGGTGATGATCTGATGCTAACACGATGTAACAGGTCTAGCGCTTACCATGGGCCAGGCATGCAGGAGGGTTTCTCAGTGCCTGTATCATTTAATCCTCATTCAGCTATTTGCTTGATAATGCTATTACTCCATTTTTATTAACGAGTAAACTAAGTCTCAAAGAGATTAATAACTTGAGATCTTAAGAGATGAAGAGTGTAAAAGTATTCATCCTTGGAAGAACATATATGAAGCTCTCTTGGAGTGTGTCTTATTTCAGAGTGTTTGAGCCAGAAGGGAATTTAGGTATCATCTGCTGCTGCTCCTAAGTCGCGTCAGTCGTGTCCGACTGTGCGACCCCATAGATGGCAGCCCACCAGGCTCCCCCGTCCCTGGGATTCTCCAGGCAAGAACACTGGAGTGGGTTGCCATTTCCTTCTCCAATGCATGAAAGTGAAAAAATAAAGTTAAGTCGCTCAGTCGTGTCTGACTCCTAGCAACCCCATGGACTGCAGCCCACCAGACCCCTCCGTCCATGGGATTTTCCAGGCAAGAGTACTGGAGTGGGGTGCCATCGCCTTTTCTGAGGTATCATCTAGCCCAACACTTTTTATTACTCAGATTAAAAAAAAAAAAAAACTGAAGCCTGGAAAGATTGAGAGACTTCTGTAAGGCTAAAGTCCTGGAAATTGGCAAAGCTGGGGTGAAAGGCTAGTTCGGCTGAATTCCAGCCCTGTGTTCTTTTCATTTTGGCAAATTCCTTGTCTCATTGTCTTCCTGTTTGGAGTGTTGCAGGATTTTAATTTTTAAGTAACTCGTTGATGGCTTCTGGTGAATTAAATGCATGCTGGAACTAGAGCATTAAAAAATTGGAAAATATTCAAGGGGGAAGCTTGGGTCCATTGAGCAGTTACAGGTGTACTGAGACAGACACTTGGAAAGTCCACCATCTTCCCCAGGGAAGGGGAGGGTGCACCACCCTGACCCGGCCTGCTTGGGGAAGGCTGCAGAGTTGGAGGTGTTTGGTTCAGGTCCTGGGACTCTTGTTCATCCTGGCTGGTGCCCAAAGACTGAGAAAGGATGAAGAGGAAAGAGTGGGGAACAAGCAGAGATGAGGCTTTCCACTTATCCTCCTGAGTGTGCCCAACCCATGCTCCAGGCTGTAGTGATGTAAATGCCAGTTTATGTACCATGCTGGGCTGGCTTCCAGGAAGCACCTGCAGAGTAAATTAAAGGCTGATTCCTCAGTCCTTCTCTCAGAACTTATGATTCAGTAAGTCTAGGTTATGATTCATCTGTATTTTTAAAAATTGCCTCCTGGATGATTCTGATTATCGGCCGTACTTGGAGCCACTACTGAAGGCTCTTGTGTCATTGGGCAAAAGACTGGAAGCTGGAGACAGAAGGGACAGTGATGTCCAGTTACATAAAGGAAGGTGGTATAGGGTTTGAAGGGATGTTTCTAGGTGTTTTAACTATAGTTCTGGGGCTATTGCTAAGAATGACATTGAGGGTGATTCCAACATTAAGGAATAAGGGGAAAAAAAGGTTTTATGGGTATGATCCATTATTTGACTGGAAATGAAATTTTCTGTAATTACAATTTCTTGTCTGACATGAAGGCTCAATTGAAATAAAATCATGACTAGTGTCCGAATTATCTAGATCAGTTCTCCTGTATGCATTGTCCCTGGGAGTCAACACATAAAGTTTCCATCACGCTACATAATTATCTGGATAAGTGAGGCAACTAATAACTCCATGGTAACCTGGCCATAAATCAGTTTGCTCGGAAAACTCAGGCTGATGGAGCTGGAGGAGAGGAGGGAAACTGATCATGGTCCAAAGGGCTGCATGGCAATCCTGATCTCATCCGGTACTTAGGATGAGGTGCCGTCAGCATCTAAGGGCTAAATTGATGCCTATAGGAACAAAGATGGGGGACAAGGATAAATTAAAAGTCTAAGGTCATCCCTCAGTTTTCCAGCTGGCAGACTCCCAAAGTGAAGTATTATGAGCCATATGACTGGAAGAACATGGCAACTTCAATATGGAGAACATGGCCTTAGCACATAAGATAAATGTCTGGACACTCTGTTGTAGCAGATGGAGGGGTGAACACACACACACACAGCATGGAGATGGGGAAAAGTTCCTTCTCTCCGTTGTAAATTTAAATGAAGTCCAGAGTAGAGAAGGCCATTTGTAAGGTCTGCTGAGCTAATGGATTCATAATGACTTTTAAAGCTTCACTCGGATAAGAAATACTGTTCATTTTTTAATTGCATATAATTATACTTTTTCATAATCTAGGGCAGCATAGCAAAAGTAAATCTACTGGCTTAATTATAAATCTTTTTATTATCTGGAACCCTGCTGAAATAAAAAGAAAGAGAAACAACTGTTGTTTTTCTAATCTAGGAGAAAGGATTTAAAAAATATTCTCAACGTTCAATGAGTTATGATGCTTTTGATGAGAGAACACAGGTTAGTTTCATGGTTGATACTGCTTTGTGGGGAGACTGTAGAAGTGCTGAGGTGTTGTGACCTGCCTGTGGTCCACATTGCTTCTCGTCCTGGAGGAGTGGCTTTGGATGACCTGCTCAATAAGCTAAAAGAGTCCTTTTTATCCCTAGAGGTGGACTCTGTGAAAAGCTTTAAGCTTGAAGGGGCAGGAGGTTGGGAGGATGGGACTGTGAAGAGGGTAGTGAGAAGCCGAGGAAGTGAAACGTGAAACCCCCAGGAGTCAGATTTTTCTTTCTACTGGGTTTCTCCTAATGATTTTCCCAAGGTCCTCAAATGACCCTGCGGCTCACTCAGAGTGAGCCTGGGGAAGACCACACGTCTCTGAAGGACACAGGATGATAAGTTGGCCAGGAAGATTCATTGCTTCCATGGAGATAAGATTCGCTGTATTTTCAGTTTCTTGCAAAGTGGAAATGCCAAGTCAATTGCATATAGGAAAGTAGCCCCTTCTGGAAGGAGTGAGGGCAGATTCCAGGCTACAGGACTGTGCCAAGGTACAGTGAGCATGGTTCTCCATGTCCAGCTCGCCTTATGTCTCATCTCACAAATCTGAGAGATGCCCACAGCCCATGGGAGGCACCATTGCTAGGAGACAGCTGTTGGGTGGTCCATGCGTGCAGGCTAAGTCACTTCAGTCATGTCCGAGTCTGTACAGCCCTATGGACTATAGCCCCACCAGGCTCCTCTGTCCATGGAATTCTCCAGTCAAGAATACTGGAATGGGTTGCCATTCCTTCTCCAGGGGCTCTTCCCGACTCAGGTATCAAACCCTTGTCTCTTATGTCTCCTGCATTGGCAGGAGTGTTCTTTACCACTAGCACCACCTGGGTGGCCAGTGGAAGCCAGTTAAGTGAGGTAGCCTTTCAGTAGCACCGTCCCAGCCCCCAAACTGTTGCATTGACCTGTCTTCTCCCTGGCCCAGGCTTCTGAGATCCCTTGAAAAATCATCAATTCTGGCTGTCCCTTGTTTGAGTGAATCAATTATTCAGTCATTGCTGGGGAGGCAGGAGCCCAGAAAGAAAAGTTAATTAAGCTCCTAAAGGGTGATCTACCCATTTAGGTCTGATGGAGATGGATGATATTGCAGCCCATCTCAGAAGCGGGAGATTACTTCTTGGGAAGAGGCAGCAGTTAGCAATTAAACCTCTCTGAATCCTTTCAAAGTACTTTTCACCATCCTCCCTCAATTCCAAGCCAACATGCACATCAGGCCCCACGACAGCTCGAGGATGCTACGGATTACCTGTCATCACCTGGAAGAGCACTGATGGCTGTCACGGTGATGTTGTGGTGTGTGCCTGGTGCTGGCGGAGAGCTCTCACTGAAGCCAGGCAGGCACCAGGGCTGGGCTTCAGCCTCCAAGGGGATTCTTTCTCCTCTGGCTCATTCTAGGCTCCAAGAGCTGTCCTTACACCTGGTGGTGCTGAAAAGTGATGTTTTAATCTTTACCCCTGGGGGCTTCCCTGATGGCTCAGATGGTAAGAAAAAAAAAAAAAATTGCCTGCATTGCAGAAGACTCCAGTTCAATCCCTGGGTCAAGAAGATACCCTGGAGAAGGGAATGGAAACCCACTCCAGTTTTCTTGCCTGGAGAATTCCATGGACAGAAGAGGCTGGACGGCTATAATCCACGGTATCACAGAGTCAGACACGGCTGAGCGACTAACACACTAGGAAGAAGCAGAACCTCACATCTCCCATAGAAAACTCCTGTACTGTCCCCTACATCCTGTAATCAGTGTGAGTTTCCTGAAAAAGTTGGAGGATAAGATACAAAAGTGGTTGTAAACAACATAAAAACACTAGGGTCTTTATTTTACTGTTTAAAATGTGAACATTTCCAGCACACACTCAAGCACTGTGAGTTTTGCTAGCTAACCTGAAGCCCACTAGGGATCATCCAGACCCATTTCCAAGTCGATGATGTTTTTAATCTGTGGAAACATTGAGCAGCTGGTTCCTTTATCCTAGGGCATGTGCTTTATGCCTTTCAGTTTCCCTCAGAGTGGGCAAAACACATGCCAGTTGAGGATCCCAGCACTGCTACTTACTAGCTCCGTGACCGTGAGCAGTTTACTTAACTTTTCTTAGCCTCAGTGTGCTCATCTGTAAAGTGGATCTAATGATACCTGGTTTGCAGAATCATAAGAATTACAGAAAAAGGCTGTCTGTTGGCTTAGTGGTAAAGAATCCACCTGTCAATGCAGGGGACATGGGTTTGATCCCTGGGTTGGGAGGATCCCCTGGAGAAGGAAAGGACAACCCACTCCAGTATTCTTGCCTGGGAAATCCCATGGACAGAGGAGCCTGGCGGGCTACAGTTTATGGGGTTGCAGAAGAGTCTGATACGACTTAGCAGCTAAATGATGACAACAACCTGGAGTCAGGCCCGGTGCCTAATCAGTGCTCAGGAGGTGGGTTTTGTCTTTGTCGCTGTGATTACTCTTAGACCAGTAGATTCAGAAACCTGGGTACAAGTCCCTCTTCTTCCACTTGCTACCAGTTTGACCTTGAATGAACTGCATAGTTCTGCAAAACTGTAGTTTTGGCATCTGTGAAGTACGACTAGTAATTTCTACTTTAACAGATAGCAGTAGGTTTGGTGACAGCAAACAGGAAAGCCAGCCACAATGGTTTAAACAAGTAGAGATTCACTGATCTCACTTAACAGGCCTGCCAAGGACATGATGTTAGAGTTGGTCCAGCAGTTTGACCTCATTAGGAGCAGCATCTTGGCAATGCTCAGGGGTTCTCTTGACCTTTTTTATTGATTCTGCCCTTCATGATCCCAATACAACGTGGAGAAGGGGGAAGCGGAAGGCATGGAAGATCTGCTTCTTGGTGTCAGAAGAGCAAAAGCTTTCCCTTCAGCACACCCAGCAAACTGATGTTCACATGTCACTGACCACAACAGGGATGAGGGTCAGACCAGCCAGCTGACAATGTTGGCCACATCTCATAGTAGGGTTCCTGAGATAGTAGATGAGATGGTGTGTGTTAAAGCATTTTGTAGGTGCTTTACCAAAGAAAATTATTATCCTCACCCCAGCCCTTGCACAAAGCAGAGGCCAGTCAACTGGTCAGTGGGAAACTCTATTGTTCAGGCCTTTTAACCCACACAGAGATATATGAAAGGCATCCGGGAGGCAATGGTTGTTTTAGGACTAGCCGACAGGTCATACCCTCTTTCTGACCAACCTGGGGGATATCCTATTTCATTCTGCCAGCAAGATGATATTTGAATTGAACTTTGAACTTGGTGGCTTCAGTTGTCTCTGCTTGATCTAACTATGAGGCTATATCTTAGATAAATACAGTGAATTTCTGGTGCCAGCAGGAGGTATTCCTGAAAGACTCATTCATCAGTAATGAGGTGATGTGAAATTAATCACAGGTAGTCTCCTTAATGTGTGCCCTCCCATTCATGGGCCCCCATGACATCCTTAATAAGCATCTGCTGTTTTTAACAGCTTTATTGAGGTTTAATTTACATACTGTAAATTCACTAACTGTACAATTCAATGATTTTTAGTAAATTTCCACAGTCGTGGGGCCATTGCTACCATCCATTTTAGAATAAGTCCATCTCTCTAGGAAAGGTCCCTGGTGCCCAGTTTCAGGCAGTTCCCAGAACCGCTGTCACCCACAATCTCCCCTGCCCTGCTCTGGGCAATTATTGAGCTATTTTCTATCTCTGGATTTGCCTTTTCTGGGCATTTCATGTCAGTAGAATTTAATAATATGTGGTCATTTGGATCTTCTTTCACTGAGCATGTTGTTGAAGTTCATCCATGCTGTAGCAAGCATCAGAAGTTAGTTCATTTTTTTTTATGGTTGCCAAGGGGGAAGGATGGGGGGAAGGGATAGTTCGGGAGTTTGGGATGGACACGTACACTCTGCTGTGTTTAAAACGGATGACTAACAAGGACCTACTGTAGAGCACATGGAACGCTGATCAATGCTATGTAGCAGCCTGAATGGGAGGGGGTTTGGGGGAGAATGGATTCATGTGCATGTATGGCTGAGCCTCTTTGCTGTCCTCCTGAAACTATCATAATGCTGTAAATTGGCTATACTCCAATATAAAATAAAAAGTTCAAAACAGAAGTTAGTTCATTTTATTTTTAAATTGTATTTCATTGTGCAGCTATAGAGTTAATGAACATTTAAATGCCTTCCACTTTCTGCAGTTATGAATATACTACTATGAACATTTACATGCATGTCTTTTGTGGTCATATATATTTCTCTTCAATAGCTATCTATGGGTGGATTTGCTGAGTCACGCAATAAATTTATGTTTAACATCCTAAGAAGCTGCCAAACTGTTTTCCACATTTTACCAGAATGAAACATTTGTTACAATCCATGAACTTCCATGGATCCATCATCACCCAAAGTCTATGGGTTACATCAGGGCTCACTCTTGATGTTGTTCATTTCTGGGGTTTTCACAAACATGCTTGTTCTTTATGTATGTATCTGCTTAGGTGGAGTGTCTGATCTGGTTTTTTGCCCACTTTTTTTATTTAACCAGGTTATTCATTTTCTTATTGTTGAGTTTTAAAAATTATTTATATATTTTATATATTGCTAAGTTGCTTCAGTCGTGTCCGACTCTGTGCGACCCCATAGATGGCAGCCCACCAGGCTCCCCTGTCCCTGGGATTCTCCAGGCAAGAACACTGGAGTGGGTTGCTATGTCCTTCTCCAGTGCATGAAACTGAAAAGTGAAAGTGAAGTCGCTTAGTCGTGTCTGACCCTCAGTGACCCCATTGCAGCCTACCAGGCTTCTCCATCCATGGGATTTTCCAGGCAAGAGTACTGGAGTGGGGTGCCATTGCCTTCTCCAATATATTTTATATATTAGTCCTTTATCAAATATGTCTTTTGCAGATATCATCTCCTAGTTTCTGACTTGTCTGATTTTGCCTATGTTTAAACTGTGTTGTCTGGTTTCTCATCATTGAGCTTTCAAAAGAGTTCTTAATATGTTCTGGATATAAGTTTTTTATTATGCATCTGATTCACAAAATTTTCTCCTAGTATGTGACTTATATTTTAAATTTCTTAATGGTGTCTTTTAAAGTACAAAAGTTTTAAATATTTATGAAGTCCAATTCTTAATGTCTTTCTTTATGGATCATTCTTTTGTTGTGTATTGAAAAACTCTGCCTAAACAAAGGTCTCAATGGTTTTCAACTGTTTCCTTGTAAAAATTTGTACAGGTGTAGCTTTTACAGTTATCTATATGAATTTGGGGTAAATTTGTTTATGTGGTATTAGGCATGGGTGTCATTTTCACATTTTTGCATGTGACTATCCAACTGTCCCGGCACCTTTTGTTGGAAAGGCCATTGAATTGCTTTGGCATATTTTTAAAAAATCAATTGACCATAAATGTAAGGGTTTAGTTTCAGACTCTCAGTTCTATTCCACTGATCAACAAGTCTATCTTTATGTCAACATCAGATTGTGGGGGTTAGTGCAGCTTTGTGAAAGTGGAAGTGTTAGTTGCTTAGTTGTTTCTGACTCTTAGTGACCCCATGGACTGTAGCCCACCAGACTCCTCTGTCCCTGTAATTGTCCAGGCAAGAATACTGAAGTGGGTAGCCATTTTCTTCTCAGGTAATCTTCCTGATCTGGGAATCAAACCTGCTTCTCTGTGTTGCAGGCAGATTCTTTACCGTCTTAGCCACCAGGGAAGCCCCTACTGTAGCTTAATAGCATGTTTTCAAATCAGAAAATGTAAGTAATTCAATTTTATTCTTCTTCAAAATTATTTGGGCTATTCTGGGTTCTTTCCATTTCTATATAAATCTTGGTATTGGGTCAATCAAAAAATACTGTTGTGATTGTGATAGAAATTGTGTGAAATAGATATTTTGTGAAGAATTACCATCTAACATATTTTAGTCTTTATATCCATGAACATGGAATATTTCTTCATCTACTTGAAATTTCTTTAACTTTTCTCAACAATGTTTTTTAGTTGGCAGTGTATGAATTTTCACTTTTGTTAAATTTATTCTTAAATGTTTAGTGTTTTATGTTACTGTAAATGGATTGTTTTCTTAGTGTTGAATGTATATCCTGTGACCTTGCTGAATTCATTTATTAGCTCTAGTCATTTTTGTTGTAGATCCCTTAGGATTTTTAATATGTAAGATTTTCCTCAAATAAAGACAGCTTTCCTTCCATCTGCCTTCTATTCTGATTGCCTAGTGTCTGTTACTGATTTTGAAATTTTACGGAACACTCAAAGAGTAGAGAGGAGGTCCCCAGGGAAGATAGCATGATGACTCTGGGGAGGCAAGGCCTGCCAATTGGAGCAGGGGTGGCAGAAAGAAACAAGGAGTCGTATATTAGAGGGTAATGATTTTGGACTCACTTATTCACTTTGCAAAATACTGGGATGAAGGAACTGTCATGAGAAAGCCATGTCCAATTTGATGGTAGGGACTTAGCTTTTTGTTTAAAATTTTTTTTTATTGATGTTCAATTGTTTTGCAATGTTGTGTTCATTTCTGCTGTGCAGAAAGCTGAGTCAGATACACACACACACACACACACACACACACACACACACATCCCCTCCCTCATAAACCTCCCTCCCACCTCCTGGTGATTGAGACTATGATAGCGAGTCAGAAGATGCATTATTATTGAGCTTCTTTCAAAGAAATTGAACAACACACTCCAGTATTTTTTACTTTGTTCCCTGAGGAAATGGCTTATTCCCTTCCCATTAATTTGGATGTCCTTTTCTGCTGGGCAATGGGTGGTACCCCACCCCTTCCAAATGAAGGTAGGGAAACAGTGACTTGAGGGTAGCCAGATGAACAATCAAGAAATGAATTGGCAGTCAGGTTTGATGCAGGATACAGGATGCTTGGGGCTGGTGCACTGGGATGACCCGGAGGGATGGGGAACACGTGTACACCCATGGCAGATTCATGTTGATGTACGGCAAAACCAATACAATATTGTAAAGTAAAAAAAAAAAAAAAATACATGTCAAAAATTATAAAAAAAAAAAAAAGAAGGGCTTGAGTCCATGAGTTTATCTGCCATTACAGCAGTAATTCCAAACCATAGCAACCAGGCTTCCTCCTCTCCAGTGAAAGAGCCTTTTAAATAATTGCTCATTATTTAACACGCAATGGCTATATGGCTATGTGAGCTGTTATCTGTTTATGTTGACTATTAATAAATGATTAGACCATATTGTGTGGATTTTAATAACTCCATAGGAAGGCGAGTGTGGCCAGGAGGTGAAATCTCAAGCAATTACACATGCATAAGTTGAGTTATGTTTTTTTTTTTCCCTAACACACAGAAGCTGTTCACTTACAAGTGAATTAAACACACAGGCCTGCTGCCCTTGCTTGGGATTCTGGCCCTGCAAAGAGAAGGCACGCACAGCAGATGCTAGGTTCCTGGTGGGAAGAACCTGTGGGAAGCAGACATGGCAGGATCTGCCCAAGGCAAGAGCTGCTGTTGGCTAGGCTGGATGCATTGCATTACGCCTTGGCTGAAAACCCCCGTCGGGACAGGAATGTTGACAGTCATGGTCATATCTGTGTGAGGCCAACCAGCACTTTTAAAATGTATTCTTCTAAATCAGCCTTGAAATAGGACTGGCCTGCTTGACTGCCCCGCGCGCTCCCCTAAACTGGACTGCTTTCCAGATGAGACCCAGAAAGCCACACTGCACCCCTTATAGACCTGCCCTTCCCCATTCTAGACAAACAGGTGAGAGGCTATTGGAAAATCAGGATTAGAGTATCAGCCAGGGAGCTTCTTGATGAACTCTGCTCTGGGAGGTCAGACAGAAGCAGAGCAAGCACCACAGGCTTCGGCCACAAAATGGAAATGGACTCAAATCATTTTCTTGTCAGTAAGGATTTTCAAATCAATATCAAGCCTCTTTGCTACATTCTTATTCTTTTTCTTCTTTTCTTTCTGTCTGCTGAGGGCGATGATGAATTTCCTTCTCCAGGTAGCCGTAGAGATGAAGTTTTTATACTTTCATTAGGTACCAGCGTGCCCTGGCCACACCCATCCAGGTAAGAACGCAGCACTCTGGGGGGCTCAGCCTGACCCGGGGCTCTGCAGCACTGGTCATTGTCTTTTCTCTTTGCTATGAGGGGGTCCACTTCACATTTCCTGCCTCTTGCTCCAATCTGGAAACTGCCGACCTTTCCTAGGATGCTGTAAGGAAGAATGAGGGCAGGTATATGACTGATTCCTTTCCCTTGAATTGTTTAGACAACCAGGGCTACTCAGGATCCTCTCTTACAATGCTACTAGAAAGCAGATTTGGACATAAAACAAAGTCACCCTCTAGGATGGCCATCCTAGAGGGTTCACTATAGACTCCCTCCAAAAGAAATGTATCATAAGACTGTCCCAAGCATAGATCTCACGGCACCTGGGCTCCAGGAAGACAGGGAGGTTCGCCTCTGTATCCCCTTCTCTTTTCATAACCAACAGGGAATGCTTGTGGAGTGATTGATAGCGAAAGATGGAGGAAAGGGTGGAGATGGGGTCAGGAGGGAGGAGATGGGTAATAGATTCCAGTGTGTCCATTCATTTATCTGGTCTTGATTGCAGCGCATAGCATGCACCAGGCACTGCAGTAGGTGCTAGGCATAGAACAGCGCCCAAGAAACAGGATCACCCCTCAAAGAGCTTACTGATGAGCTGGGGGGGCAGGCAATGAGAGAAAACAGACACACGCAGATGGTGCACTTGAGTCCTGTGCTGGCCTGAGCACAGAGGGCTGTGCGAGCTCAGATGAAGGGTGTTCAACTCCCCAGAAGTTTCTGCGCAGGTGAGATCTACGCTTGCTCTATGTGAGATGAAAGCTGGGGAGGGAAGGGATGTTGGGGTCAAGCGAACAGAATGTAAAAGCCTGGAGAGAAATGACTATGTAGGCTGGGAGTTCCAAGTGTTCAGTGCAGTTGGGAAGAGTGTGGGGAAGAGGGTGATCAACCTTGAGGCTAGTGTGATACCCAGTCTGTAGATGATGAAGGGCCTAAGAAGAAGCTGCATGAAGGATTTGGGGCACAATCCTGGGAGCAACTAGTGCAAGTGTGAAAGTGAAAGTGTTAGTCACTCAGTCCCATCTGACTCTTTGTGATCCCATGGACTGTAGCCTGCCAGGCTCCTCTGTCCATGACAAGAATACTCCAGACAAGAATACTGGAATGAGTTGCCATTCCCTTTACCAGTGGATCTTCCAGACCCAGGGATTGAACCTGGGTCTCCTGCATTGCAGGCAGATTCTTTACCATCTGAGCCACCAGGGAAGCCCCAAGAGCAAGGGAGTGGGGGTGGGGTGGGGTTTGAAGCATGGAAGTGGCAGGATAGTACAGGCAGTTCAGTAAGTCACCCTAAACTGCACTGGGCGTGAGTTGGGTTGGGAGAACTGAGCTGAATGCAGGGAGATGGTGAAGGAAGATGGCAGACCCCGGAACCCGCCCCTCATCCCTAGCATCCTCCTTCAGCTTCCGGTCCAGGCAGTCATGGCAGGAAGAGCAGAAGACATCAACCAAGAAAGTGGATGCATCACAGAGACAGCTTTTAAGCTTGGAGGAACTTTGAAGGAGAGAGAGAAAACGCCTGCCACAGACCTCTGGAGAGCTTAGGAAAAGTAGGGAGAGACCTGCCCCGCTGAACCCTAGGGGAGGGCAGAAAGGCGATGGGCATGCAGCATGGGTGTGGGGACATTTGGGAGAAACGCAGTTCCAGTGCATCGCACACAGGGCTCAGGAGTCATGGGTGAGATACAAGCTTTGTGAAGAATGGAGAAGAGATGGCTTTGGAGAGCACAGTGGGTTCATTCATGAACTTACTGAGATGCTCCTGTTACCACAGTAACATGTCAAGGGTTTTGCAGATCTGGGAGGAGAAAAAAAAAACAAACCCTGAGTTACAGTACTCAAAGCAAATTAGGTCACTGTTACGAGTTATTAATTTTAATGCATTAAGAAAAGTGTGCAAGGGGGGAGTGAAGGGTTTGTGTATGTGTTTTTTTTAAAACACAGCAAATGAGAAACAGCAAAAAGTACAACAATAATTATGCTGAAAGCAAAAGTGAAGTGTTCCATAAAATGTAAGAAATGAACAAATTACACGCCCCTCCTCCCCCTCTCCCCACCTCCTCCTCCTCCCCTTCCCTCTCCTCCTCCTTCCTCTCCTTCCCCTCTCCTCCTCCACCCTCCCTCCCGTGTAGTTAGGGGTGGGTGAGGTGGGGGTGGGGGCCCCCCACAGCCTCTCACGCAATAATGAGCTCTCCGTTCCCATCTCTGTGCACACTGTGGGACATTGCTTAAGCCAAGCTGAAATTCAGGGCTGGAGAGAGGGCACAGAGGGGCATTTTTCTGGGCTGAGTTATGTTTAGTGCAGAATCGCTCTCAGGCAAATGTGCAGTCTGATGAGGGGAAATTGGAAGCCATGAATAGATTCTCCAGGAACTTTCATACCCAAGGGGACTCCGGGCAGGCTGCTTTTTTGGTTTCTGGGCCTGGCTGACTCACTCCGCAGCCTACTTCCCTGATGGGGCTCCGGGTCCCCCCGGGTGCGAATCTGGGTCATGTGTCTCTCCAGCTTGGACCGGCCTGGTGCGCCTTTGTTCTGTCTCATTTGGCTTCCCTTTTGTTGTTGCATTTGTTTGTTTTTTATCATAGTCAGTTCTGCTCTGCATTTTTGGGGGCAAGTCAGAAAATGTCGTGTTCCGGATGATGCCGCACGTGGAACTGACCTCCGTTTTTCTACACATAAAGTCTCCCTCTCCCCCTGCTCCTCTGACCTCTTCCTGAACACGCCCTCTCCACCCAGCCACACGTTCCCCTGTTGCTCCCTGTCCTGGTGGTGTTCACCAGTCAGACCGTGTCCTCTGGAGGATCTTCTCTCTCCAGGGTCACTCATTCCATGAATTATACTCTGAGATTTGAGGACACGTGAAAGGACCAGGGGGATGACAAAGGCAGCTCCTGTGCTTGGCTCTCATATGAATATTGCTGGAGATTCAGGCGACAGAGGGCCAGGCCGGGGCGGGGATTGTGGAAACCTTGACATCGTGGTTTCTGTTCTACCTGTTGTTAGGTGGCTGGAGTAAAAGTCATGTCCACATTTTCCTGTAAAAGTAGTCCAAATGGAGAGTGGTCAAAGAAGAGCTTTCATTTTTCACTGTTTAAAATAGCGTTTGTATTTATGATAAAGAGAGAAAGAAAAATGTGAGCCTGGTGGGTTCTCACAGATATGATCGAGCTCATACCTAGCATTGCTAAGTAGGTACAGATCCAGAATAGTGGGTATAGTTGAATAGTACCTATCAAATATAAGTGTGTGTGCATGCTTGGTATGCTAAGTCGATTCAGTTATGTCCGACTCTTTGTGACTCTATGGACTGTAGCCCACCAGGGTCCTCTGTCCATGGGATTCTCCAGGCAAGTGTACTGGAGTGGATTGCCATTCCCTCCTCTAAGGAATCTTCCTGACCCAGGGGTCAAACCTCTGTCTTTTATGTCTTCTGCATGGGCGGGCGGGTTATTTACCACTAGTGCCACCTGGGAGGATTGTGTGTACGGGCGGGCATAAATCCAGCCAATATTTGTTGAGTAGTCACTGTGTCCCAAGTATGCAGTGTGTGTGTGTGTGTGTGTGTATGTGTGTGTGTGCACGCGTGCGCAGCTGCATGCATGTTCCACGTGCTGCATTAGGGAGCTTTCCTTTCAGTAATTTGTATGACCCACTTCTCATGTCTTTAGTACTTTCTGGACACTGGTAGAGAAATCAGATTTTTTTTTCCCAGAAGCTAATTTACCTTGTGAGTGGAAAGTTCCATTTTAATTGATTCCATCTTTCATGATCCAAGTAAACTATAATCTCAGCTGAGTGGTCAATATTTTGGCTACTCGGTCCCTCAGCCTTGAGCACACGGCTGGGGCAGGCAGAGAGCCACCGTCATGATGCAGGAGGAAAGGGGAAAACAGCTCAGGGTAATAATCTGCTTTTGATTTTTTTTCCTTCCTTTTCCGACACCCTCTCTCAAATCCACTAAAACAGGGGGAAATCCATAACGATTAGAAAAACTTCCGACTGAGACCTCTTTCTCCACTGGCTTTCATTTTTTCTCCCACCCTCTTTAGTATTCAGAAGCCACCCAAACATCAGAGGTTTCCACGAGGCTCGGCTGTGCTCAGCATCCCAACCACAGAAAGGGAAGGGAAATTTTCACTGGAGATTTTGCCGTTCCTTTCAGGGCAGTGCCAGGTGGCTTCTGTCACATCCCAGACCTAATTCTTGCAGCAAGTCACTAGAGCAGTGATGCCAAGAGTCGAGCGCCTTCTGCTGAGGCAAAGAGGGCATGCAGAGATGTGAATTAAGTGGGGAGCAGCCCCTGACTGGACACGGTACCCAGGGAGCCTCTCAGCTGTTCCTACAGAGCCATGGATCTCCCTGGACAGAACCTGGGGAGATGGACTTCAGGGCAGCCCTACAGGAGCTGCTGCTGCTGCTGCTGTTGTTAAGTCGCTAAGCCGTGTCTGACTCTTTTGCAACTCCACGGACTGTGGTCGGCCAGGCTCCTCTGCCCATGGGATTCTCCAGGCAAGAATACTGGAGTGGGTTGCCTTTTCCTCCTCTAGGGGATCTTCCCCACCTAGAGACTGAACCCGTTTCTCTTGCATCTCCTGCAGTGGCAGGCAGGTTCTTTACCATTGATCCATCAGGGAAGCCCACAGGGAGCCGATGGGCCACCAAATGACAAGAAAATACTCAAATCAGCCCAACTAGGTTCAGTGATGAGCCTGGGCTCTATGTACGACTATCACTGTACAGCCTCCTAGTTATTTGTCTCCCCGTCTTTCAGAAGACAACTGAATTGCTTAGCTGAGGTGGCACTGACTAGTGGGCGGTTGATCCAGATTTCAAACCCAGGTTGGCCAGGCTCCTCCTCTTCACAGCAGACGGGCAGGCTGGGCCTTCAGTGCTGTCTCCCAGGGTCTCCTCTGCTCCGTTCCCAGGGCCTGATGTGAGTGTGCATGAGGAGTGGGAGGACGGGGGACGGGTATGCAAGGTTGGGGTCGAAGAAAGGACATGGGTAGGAGAAACAGCATCCTCAGCCCCCTGTGACCATGTGCAGGACAGATGATGCCTCTGGACACGGATGTCTGAGATCCGGGTGACCTCAGCCTGGCAGAGAGCCCTGTTCTGTGACCACTGCAGGTACAAGGAGGAGGGAGCATTTGGGCAGGTACAGGGCCAAAGGGGAGGAGAAGGCGGGTGCAGTGCCCACCTGGTGGGGAGGCGCCAAGGCATCACCACCTAGAGCCAAAGAGCAGGGGGGCAGATGGGCCGGTGAGAGGGGCAACCGGCGGTTTTAATGCTGATTCCCCGGTGGTGACTCCGACTCCGGGAGGTCCGTGGTCTGGGGCCCTGCGGAGGGTGGAGCTGGGGAACCGGAGGTCATTAACAGCAGGAGGACATGATGCCAAGGAGGAGAGGGCAGGTAGGTGGGCTCCCAGGCAGTGGCATCTGCTTTCTAGCTCAACCCTCCCGCTGCACTCAGCTCGGGCCTGACCGCCTCCTCCATCTAATCTCTAAATCCCCACTCTGCCTCAGGCGACTCTGTGACTCTGGGCCCGTGTTGTGGGGCAGCTGCGGACTTTTTCCGCTCTCTTCTCTATCCCTCCCCACTCCCAGGCTCCTGTCACTGCCTGGCCTGCGTCTGGCTGGCAGCTTCCTCACACGTGTGGGAGGGGGGCCTCTCACCTGTCAGGACACGTGGTCATGCGCATTAAATCCAGGGCACTGACAGCCCAGGAAAAGGGCAGGAGAGCCTTCCAGTCCCCAGTGGATTATGATGGTGTGTGGCAGGAGGAGAGATGGCAGAGGGGCACCAGCCAGACCTTTCCAAGAGCTTCCAGGACGCTGTAAACCCTCGCCCTTTCCTCTCGTGGAAGGAGAGAGCTGGGAAGAGGAGCAGAGATCCCTCTAGAATAGTCTCTTTCAAGAACACAGACATCCTTTCCCTTTGCCCTAAGGGCACAGCACCCAGGTGTATTTGCTATTTCTTCCTGGCTCCTCTGCACACACACACACCAGACACACACACACCAGACACACACACACACCACACACACACAGTCACACTGAATATCCATGCTATTGGAAAGTGAATCAGGCTGATAACAACTCCCTCTACCTGCAGGAAAACTAACCAGGAGGAGTGGGGAGACAGGGGTGAGTGTCAGAGGGGTGGGGCATGGGCATCTGGCATCACCACCATCATTGGCGGAGATGCAAGTGAGCAGCCACATTTGCTTGAAGAGACAGGGATTCTAATGGAGGCAAGCTACCCCTTTATCTTTCCGTTCTCCCAAATCCCCCAGTGGCCCTGCCTTAAAATAAATGTCACTCTGGGGCCAGATTCTGAGAGGAAGTAAACAGAGGCTGAAGAACAGTCGTAGGGCTGGTGTACGAAGCCACATGTGTTCCTTATTGCAAATGAGCAAATATAAGAATGACATAAAATTAATGGGCGTTAGACTTCCCACATGCCTGGAGATCTTTTCTATTTTAGATCCCAATCTTTTTTTTTTTTTTCCACTGAGCAAATATTTTTGGAGGGCTTGTTAAGTGCCTGGTGCTCCAGTAGGTGCTGGAAGAGAGCTCTCTGAAGGTTGTAAACAGGACAGTGAGCCTAACCTGTGCTGCGGAAGATCACTCTGCAGTGAGGAGAAGGGCTGAGCCGAAAGAGGGTCAGGAAAGCCAGCTGGGGGGATTCATCCAGGTGAGGAAGGAACGGGTGTAAGAAATAGGTCCAGTGAATGCACGCACCCCTTGCAAGAAGTTTGGAAACAGAGTGGAGAAAGTGGGTAGGTAGCTGCAGAGAAATCCAGGGTAAGGAGAGGGGCGCTGTTGCCACTGCTTTTTGTTTTTAGGATGGAGAAGACTTGCACATGTCTTAATCCTGTTTGTAGAAGGGGAGAGGGTAAAACTGACAGGGCACGGTCCCTAGAAGCGGGAGGAAGGGACCCACGGCACAGATGGAAGGATAAGCCATGTATGGGTCGTGGCCATTTGTCCTGTGTCCTAAGTGGAAATGTGGAGAGGGTGAACACAAAGTCCAGATGAATGGGGCATTAAGAAAACACTTCTCTGTTGACTTCTATTTTGTCTGCGGAGTAAGGAGAGCTCCTCTGCTACACGAGGGAGCCAGGGAGGCAGTAGTAAATTTTGGGAAGCACGGAGGAGACAGGATTCAGCCTTTGTGGAGGCTGGGAGACAGACCTGATCAAGAGGCTTGCAGATGGTGGGACAGTCAGTGGAGGCTGGAGGTCATGCATTCAGATGGGGTCAGTTGAGAAATATAGCTCCATTTGACTGCAAATGGAACCAGTGGGGTGTTGTGGTGATTTGGTCTAGAAACTCTCTTTTAAAAATCATTTTTAAAAGGTTTGTTTTATTTGGCTGTGCTGGGTCTTAGTTTCAGCATACAGGATCAATTCCCTGACCAGGGATCGAACCTGGGCATTCTGAGCACAGAGTCTTAGCCACTGGATCACCAGGGAAGTCCCTAGACTAGCAACTCTCAGCATCCCAGAATTGGGCACAGGGGTAAGTGCAGTGGGTGACATGATGGGGTCTCATGCACTGGGTGAGCTGGTTAGGGAAGAGAGTGGAGATGAGGGGTCTGTAGGATAAGGAGAAAGAAAAAGGCCAAAGAGGGGAGGTTTCAATAATATCCAAGAACATATCTGTCTTAGAGCACATTCTAAGCTATAGCCAAGAAAGATCAGGAAAATTAGGAAACTATGGATAGGAAATAAAGTATCTAAATTTATTCTTTCAGGGAAAAAAAAAAAAAACAGGCCATGGCACTGCCTCACAGGAACAAAGCAAGTCTTCACGGGAAGACTTCTTTAACTGGAATCCCAAATCCAGATCCAGTGGCTTAAGTCCCATGGTGAAGTGAGGGTCTTTGCAATTTAGAGAGATTTCACTCAATCTTTTGTTCCTTGAAGCAGTGATTTGAGAGCTTTATTATAATGCTGTGCACTTATGGCTGTCTAATCAACAGGTCTCTTGGGTTTGCTTCTTACAGTGACCAAAAAAAGTCATCTCATAGGTATAGTCAGCAGTGAGAGAGCCTGTGTAAGGCAATAAAGCGTGAGTGTTAGGAGCAAGAGTTTCAGGGGTCATATTTCTAACCTCACCACTTATTGTCTGTTTGACTTCAAGGAAGGAGTTTACCCTTTCAGAGCTTTCATCTGTATGATAGAGAGAATGACGAGTGCTTTATGGGACTGATATGAAGACTGCATGATAGAATTAAATGATGAAATAAACGACAGTTATGGACACAGCACCCTGTCCGGCATGTAGTAATGGTTCCGTGAGTGACAGTTGGTGGTAGTAGTAATATTCTTCCTGATTAAGGCAGAAGGACGAGCTAGTCTCTGTGGCACATGCCTAGGTAGCAACAACTGTGACCTGCATTTGCTGTTGCCATGCCAACTGAGCTGGTCCCCTGTGGCTGACACTCCACCTGCTCCAGCAGCTCCTGCCAGTGCTCCCTGGAGCCTTACCCCCCAAAACTTCTCTACATCTACTCCAAAAGCCACGCGTTCTGATTCAGCCCCTCTCAGGAAGGGTGCTTCTTTTCCGGCTGGCTGTGGGAATTTAAAAAGCTTCTGCACATTAGGCCTCGATGAACTGAAGCATGTCCCAGCCACAGCAGCTTGAGCACCCAGAACAGCCGGACCACAGCTCTGTTATCTCCCTCAGCCAGAGGAGTAGGCTCGCCGCCCACGTGTCGAGGCCTTGGGCGGTGGCCTAACATCAAGGACCTGGTTATCAATTATTCTAATTGTTATTCCTCACCGTGGCTAGAACTGCCGGTGTTTAAAGGAGTTTCCATCCTCCAGATCCATAAACTTGCCCTTGGCTTATTGAGCCAACCACACTAGTTTAACAGAAGTGATTTTAATTACTCAACTGGAACTACAAATGGAAGTGAGGAGGGCATGGGGGGCTGTGATCAGTGTTTAAGCAGAGGGCCGGCGTTCTCTTATCTTAGGGGCAAAACCACTCCTGAGGCTACACCTCCCACGAGCTCTCTCCCACCCACATCACAAGAGCATCCACACTGAGGAATCAGATGTATTGAAACCCACAGAGCTTCCATGCCTCAGTTCTAAAAATTACACGCTTGTTAAGTACTCAAAGGTGTCGAAACCTAAGTTGATGTTAAAAAATTGTGTTTCCTTGGGTCTGTATACACCCCCATCTAGTGTCATAGGAATGTCTTGCTGGTCCAGCTGCCCATTCTTCACTAATGTACATCAATCAAGATTGCACACATGTACTGCACTCCATTGGTAGTGGCTGCCTGGCATTCAGTGTAGGAAAAGATGCTGGTAAAGAACACTATGCTTGACTAGTTATGTCTGCCATGGGCACAGGATGAAGAATGAAAGTACCCTTTCTATGTATCTGCAAACCCAATCTTAGTTTACAAACCTCTGGGAGGCGGGAATATATTGTTTTAGCTCTTCGTGTAAATGTACCTAACACATATCATGAGTTATTAGTGATGATGGTGATGAATATTTATGCCAAACTTCAGTAATTTAACCAGTTTTGGTGTAGTTGTTTAGTAGCTAAATTGTGTCCAACTCTTTGCAACCCCATGTACTTTTGAGCATGCCAGAGTTTGCTCAAACTTATGTCCATTGAATCGGTGATGCCATCCAACCATCTCCTCCTCTGTCATCCCCTTCTTCTTTTGCCCTCAATCTTTCCCAGCTTCAGGGTCTTTTCCAATGAGTCAACTCTTCCCATCAGGTAACCAAAGTATTGGAGCTTCAGCTTCAGCATCAGTCCTTCCAATGAATATTCAGGATTAATTTCCTGATCGACTGGTCTGATCTCCTTGCAGTCCAAAGGACTCTCCCTTGACTAGTTTTAGCAGCTAAAAATCTCGTGATTGCCCTCTAACCTGTAAGCTTGTTCATCACCCTGTCAGAGAATAAGCAATACAGTTTACAAAATCTTCACTCCTTACACTAAAACTACTTGGATAGTCTAAAGCACTGTCATAAATATGAGACACCAAATTGTCAAAATAAATAAAGAGGGAAGTTTTGCGGTGTGGCAAATTCTCCTCTTCTCCTCCTAAATCATGTTTATTTGCTTACTTGAAATTCACTACATGCCCTCGGCATCCAGCAATGATTCTGAGGCTCAGCTGGACACACACTGGGGAGAGGGAACAGCCTTATAAGCAAATGAATGACAAACACCTCTTTGGCTTCAGCATCATCCATCTCACTCAAGTCGCGTGTCCTTCAGCTGCTCTGCCTCAGGTCCGTGTCGTCCCCCTGAGAAGCACATATATCATCACATGTAACCTTGTATTTCTGAGATGTGTAATGCATGTGCCAGAGATCAGCGTGGAGTCGTATGAAGACCAACTTGAAGAGAGGAGTCACAGGTCCAGATTCTGCCCCCTGACCCCACAGGCTGTGTAATCACAGACCCAGTGAAAGAGTTTGGCAACTACCGGAGACACAGCTGGATGGCAGGGAGAAGCAGATTCTGCCCCGACCCCCACCACCCCTGCCACTGCCCGGGGCTTCCATCATCTCATTCCAGAAACTTCACCCCAACTCTGACATCCATCTCTATGCTTAGGAGATTAGTGGAGGGCAGAAAAATGATTATCTGTTGCCACCCGAAATCATGGCAGCCTTCAAAAATCTCATGCTGAAAATTGGATTGCCCCAGTTCATCATCACTCATTACCCACAAAATGTACATATATGAAGTGAAAACTGTTGTAAGGTGGCTGACTATCCCTGCAGGAAAGCAGGCTGGGGGAAGCCAAGCTTCTCTTTGAATTGGCTTGAAGCTTAAGCATCAGATATAAGGAGAAGCCAGGATGTTGGGCCAGGCCTAGTCACCTGTCTAAACCTTCACTTTCTATTATTTCAGTTGTGAAAATGAGTAGATGGGACCAGGTGATTACGAATGTTCTTTCCAGTTCCAAAATTTCTATTCAAGACCTATACTCTGCCTTGGCAAAATTCCACCCGACATTCTTTCTAGGTGGACTATTCCTAAGTTGGGGTGCCCCATTCCGTGGTCTGTATCAATAACTTTGTTGTTTAACTTTTTAATGAAGAGGGATAAAGTCTTCACTGAAACTTCACAGGCTGGCTTTCTAGTAATACCCTGGCCAGTTGAACGTGATAAACTAATCATACAGCCAGAGGATGTTCAGAATAGTCTATATCATGCACATTTGCTTTCCTCTTCTTTAGATGTGATTGATCCTAATGAGTGGTTCTCAAAATGTGGTCCCAGAACCAGCAGGATCAGCATCACTTGGGAACCAATTAGAAATGCAGATTCTGGTGGTCCCCCTAGACCTACTGAATTGACACTGTGGGAGTGGACCTCAGAACTGTGTATTTTGATAAATTCTCCATGTGATCTCCAGGCATGCTAAGCCTTGGGAAACACTGATCTACGTGAGAAAAATAGCCCCGGCTGAGTGAGGGTCAGGTGATCTGAAATCTACTCCAGTTTCCCATTGACCAGCTGTAAGATCTTAAAGTACTCACACCCCATTTGGAATTCAGCTACTTTATAAGTAAACTAAGGAGAGTGACTACAGCCATGAAATGAAAGGGCACTTACTCCTTGGAAGGAAAGCTGTGGCAAACCTAGGCAGCATATTACGGAGCAGAGACATCAGTTTGCCAACAAAGGTCCGTCTAGTCAAAGCTATGGTTTTTCCAGTAGTCATGTATGGATGTAAGAGTTGGATCATAAAGAAGGCTGAGGGCCAAAGAACTGATGCTTTTAAATTGTGGTTCTGGAGAAGACTCTTGAGAGTCCCTTGGACATCAAGGAGATCAAACCAGTCAATCCTAAAGGAAACCAACCCTGAGTATTCTTTGAAAAGACTGATGCTGAAGCTGAATCTCTAATACTTTGGCCACCTGATGTGAAGAGCTGACTCATTGGGAAAAAACTGATGCTGGAGGCAGGAGCAGAAAGGGGCGGCAGAGGATGAGATGGTTGGATGGCATCGCCGACATAATGGACATGAGTTTGAGCAAACTCCAGGAGATGGTGAAGGACAGGGAAGCCTGACATGCTGCAGTTCACGGGGTCGCAAAGAGTCAGACACGACAGAGCAACTGAACCACAGGAGCAAAGGATGGCTTTATTTATGTTACTCATTTGGAATAGAAGTAGGTTACAATTCATCAGTAGGTGTAGAAGGGCTGTGAACAAGTTGAATGCATTTTTCACATGACTAGAGTTTTATTCATTCATTCAACAAGTATTTTTCCTCATCTATATGCTCAGGGTCTGGAGGATACGACAGGAAGAAGGTAGATAAAGTCTTTGCTGTCATGGAGGCTACACTCCACACTGGATTCTTGGTGATACTGTTTGATATTTACAAGTAGTTGTATGATTCATTTCAAGATTAGGTTCAGATCTCTCAAGGGATTGGGAAAATGGGAAATGCTTTTACCTAAGAGGAAGATCAGGTTATGTCAAGCATAACAAAGAATAAGTTGACTACAATGCAGCTAAAGCAATATTAGCTACCAGGACAGAACATAGGAAGAGATTTAGAAACTGTCAAGCTGGGTCTTCCCTCAGCACAGCAGAGACTTGGCTGAATGGTACTCAGGCCTCATACAGATTATGATATTTCAATTCTGTTCTCTCCATCCGAGCCAGCCCTCCTGGCTTTTCTTGAACAAAACTGGATACTACAAAGAGTAAAGCAAAGCCTGTATTCCCTGAGCTCTTTTCCAGAATCATAACTGGTAGCTCAGTTGGTAAAGAAGCCACCTGCAATGCAAGAGACCCCGGTTCCATTCCTGGGTCAGAAAGATCCCCTGGAGAAGGTATAGACTACTCACTCCAGTATTCTTGTGCTTCCTTGGTGGCGAAGCTGGTAAAGAAACCACCTGCAATGCAGAAGACCCGGGTTCAATCCCTGGGTTGGAAAGATCTCCTGGAGAAGGGAAAGGCTACCCATTCCAGTATTCTGGCCTGGAGAATTCCATGGACTATATAGTCCATGAGGTGGCAAAGAGTCGGACACAACAGAGATTTTCACTTTTACTACCATCCGAGGGACTTGCCACGTGGCACTAGCGGTAAAGAGCCTGGCTGCCAATGCAAGAGACATGAGAGATATGGGTCTAATTCCTGGGTCAGGAAGATCTCCTGGAGAAGGAAATGGCTACCCACTCCAGCATTCTTGCCTAGAAAATTCCATGGACAGAGGAGCCTGGTGGGCTACAGTTCGTGGGGTTGTAAAGAGTCGAACACAACTGAAGTGACTGAGCATGCGTGCACTACCATTTGAGATACGAGCCCAGTGAGAATAAATAAATGATCATCAGATAGTTGGACCCCAGGACCAATTTTCAGGAGGATTTTAATCCTTAGCCACTATCATTGACAAGCAGCTGCTTTTTTCTTTTCTCTTCAATCCAAAGCTAAAATTCAATTTCCTAAATTTTATGAAAAGAAATGAAAAATGTGCTGGGGGGAAAAGAGTAGCTCGGGAGAGTTTTTGGACTTCAAAACCCTCAAAAATCTTTTAATGATTTAAGTGTAAAGGAATCAGAAACATACTGATGAAATTCCCCTTGATATCCACATGGTGCTTACAAATTCTGGAGGGAAGATTTCAGCAATGAAATCTGCTTTTTTTTTTATCAAACCCAAACCATTTGAGATGCCTGGTGAACTCCAATATGGTGCGATCATATCTTTTCTCATAACAGTCCCTTCTCCCCAAAGGCAGAAGGGGAGGAAAAAGCCTAATTAAAGAGCATTGGTTTTTAAGGTCAGAGTCCTGCGGGAAGCGGGGAGGGGGTGGGGGTGGAGGTGGGGTGAGATGTCAGGTTGTCATATGCTGAGTTGTTTGTGGTGTTTACACTGACCCACAAGTGTGCCATGGACAGACAAGATCAAAAGGTAATCGTCTAATCTTCTGCTACTTTTCAACCTACAGTTGGCAAGAAGTGTTGCATCCTAAGTTCAAAAACAGTAAATTTCCAAGCTGTCATAATATTGAGGTCTCAGGTGTATTGCTTGCTCTGCATAATTAATTGTAAAGTGATCATTTGTACACTGAGATATTTTCCTTCAGACGTGAAAGTGGAAGTCTCCGCATCTTTGCCTCCGGCGGGCAGAAGAAAAAGTGAAGAGGTATGTGCTCTCCAGGCACTGACAGTGTCTCTCCTTTAACTGAGGCTAGCTGATAAGGGGCTTGGAGGGTCTTCAGCTGCCTGGGCCCTGACACCTACCCACTGTGAACCCCACCCACTGCTCTCCAGATCTCCCCCATTCTTGAAGATTGTCCCAGCAAGTGTATTCATCTCTGGTCTCCTTCCCTCTGGATTCTGGCAGCCCCCACAGTCTCTGTGTATAATGTATGCCTGAATGTGTACTCTCAGTAATTCTTCTGGAGTTTATTGTGTGTGTAAACTCTCTGAGAACAGAAACCAGGCCTCATAATTCTGTGTCTTCCAAATCACCCTGCAGAGTCCTAAGAATATAGTGGCACTTGATATATACTTGCATTAGCTTGAGTGCTGTAACAAACAAGTCCTGAGTCTCAGCACCCTACAGCAAGAAATACTGACCTCTTAGTATCATTGCAAGGGCTTCCCAAGTGGCTCAGATGGTAAAGAAACTGCCTGAAGTGAGGAGACCTGGGTTCAATCCCTGGCTCAGGAAAACACCCTGGAAACGGGAGTGGCTACTCATGCCGGTATTCTTGCCTGGACAATCCCACAGACAGAGGAGCCTGGCGGGCTACATTCCATGGGGTCACAAAGAGGCAGATACAACTGATCGACTAACAGCAGCACCACCAGTATCATCACAGGGGACTATGGGTTGGATGTGTCTGTACTCCATGCAACTGCATTTTAGGGCCTTGGGCAAAAGAGTAGCATCTCTCTGAGACATTCCTTTCTCATGACAGAGGGCAGAAATTGGCCAAGCCAGATGAGACACCTAGGGTCAAAGCATCTGCCCACACGTGGCGTA
Source organism: Bos taurus (assembly GCF_002263795.3). NCBI lineage: Eukaryota > Metazoa > Chordata > Mammalia > Artiodactyla > Bovidae > Bos > Bos taurus. Next base: position 30,257,107 of record NC_037356.1, on the reverse strand, counting down.
CCTCACGTTCTTTCATATTCCATCAGCTAAAACAGGTTGTAAAGCAAAGGCCGGTGCAAGCCTGATGAAGGGATGAAGAAGGAAACTCTGCCTTGAGGAAGCACTATATGTCACATGGCAAAGGGAGGAGGGCACCAAACCATGGGGAACAGAATGCAGCCTGCCACAATGCTGCTGATGGATTGTACGTGGGGTGGGGGAGCTGACCTCCTCTTCATGAGTGTGGATGGATGTGTTGCCTGGTAACGAGCCCCCTCTAATGCACGCATGTAGACATCAATCACAGGGACCCCTCCTCAGCTTTGCAGCCCTGAGGACCCATGCACCCTCTGCTCTGCCCGGCCACTTCCTGTGTTCCTCCATCAGTGCTTAGGTGGTGGTCTCTTCCCAGGCAGACTTGGAAGGAGGTACTTTTTCTTACAGAAGTATTCTTTGGGCTTCATTAACAGAAACTGACTCCAGTCGTCTAAAGTCATAAAAAATTTTGCTCACATAACCAAAAATGCAGTGTTGGGCACTATCGAATAAAGCCTCTGGATCTACTTTTCCATCTTTGTCTTAGTCCCTTTTTTCATGGATTGGCTTTTTCCCCAAGCAGGCCTCCTTCCCAACCATAAGATAGCTGCCAGCATCAACCTTGGAACATGATTCAGGCTTTACATCCTGGGAGAGAGAGTGTGTGGGCTTTCCATCACTCTCATAAGAGTGAGATGAGTTTCCAAACACCTCTCAGCAGTCCTTCCTTGCATCTTCTTGGTCCAAAGAGGGCCACTAGTCCAGTTCTGAACTGGTGACTTGTCAGAGAATTGGACAGCTCTCAGACCCACTGGAGAAGGCAATGGCACCCTACTCCACTACTCTTGCCTGGAAAATCCCATGGATGGAGGAGCCTGGTGGGCTACAGTCCATGGGGTCGCGAAGAGTCGGACACGACTGAGCGACTTCACTTTCACTTTTCACTTTCATGCATTGGAGAAGGAAAGGGCAACCCACTCCAGTGTTCTTGCCTGGAGCATCCCAGGGACGGGGGAGCCTGGTGGGCTGCCGTCTATGGGGTGGCACAGAGTCGGACACGACTGAAGTGACTTAGCAGTAGCAGTCAGACCCACCAGGCTCACCCAGGGAACTGATTGTTTGCCTATTGAGCATTGCCATTATTCAGTGAAGGAGAAATGGAATAGATCTTAGAGAGTGTCCTGTGTTTCCCAGCCATAATTGGACAGTCTGGTGTCAATTGCAGTCATTATTGATCCAGATAGCTCATGGAGAAAGGACATTGGAAGATGGGTGAGATGAGCTCAGTCTTCCCAGCTCCTGTGCCGCGTGTTGTATCCACATATGAATCTCACTGAATGGTTATGGCCAGAGGTGCATTCTAAATTTCACCTGCCTGCCAGCCACTCCTGTTAACTATGTCTGCTTGGCTGAGAGTCTTTTCCAGCCAGCTGGTGGTCCCCTAAGGGTTGCTTCTCGTGCCTGCTTTGACTGATTGGCGCACCCCATGTGTCACGACTCAGCACCCCGTAGCATGTCATCATGATGAAACGGCCCTGGTAGTCATGACAATGAGAGAAGTTCATCACTGGGTTCCGTTGTCACATCAAGTCTCTCTTGGCTATGCTTCACCTGCCACACCCGTGGGAATGAAGAGAGATGACTGGTAATTAGGCTGCTATAGCGGGGATGCTCCATGGTGCCTCAGAGTCGAAACAAAGACCCTGGAAGCATAATGAATGGCAGGGGCAGAAACCTCACAGCTACACAGTGTGAGCTCCAGGAGGAAGGTGAAGTGCCTGGCCCTTCTGCTCATCAGGCTCTTATTCCAGACTAACAGACAGGCTGGGTTATTTCTATCTTGCAGCTCGTGGCGGGTTGCCTATGGTGTATGTGTGTGTGTGAGACAGAGAGAAAGAGAGAGAGATGTCCTCCTGGTTGACACCTGTGTGAGAGATGCTCAGCACTGGGGCCAGTGAAAGTGCCCCAATCTTCACACATACTCGCTGGAGGAATGTGAGATGGGAGGGGGTGATCAGTGTGAGAGAAGTGAAGAAATAGCTCAGACAGTGACAGACAGGGTCCAGAGAGGTGAAGAGAGGGAGAGGTGGGGAGGGAAGACTAGCTGTAGATACCTGTGGGCCTCACCTTTACATCCTGAGAGTCATGCTGGGCTGCGCTAATTGCTTGAGATGCAGGTTGCCAGCACATCTCCGGGGAAAGTAGCCATGCTACTCATGGCTGTGCTTTCGTCCGATCTTGTCTTTCTGAAAGGAGAGCTGGTCTCCAGACATCTCCTGGAGTTCAGACTCACTTCCTCTAGGCTTCTGGACCCCACCCTGCTCCCACCAGGGCTCTGAATGATTGGGACTACTCTCTGGGTGCCTGGGGCTGGAAGCAGCTCTCCAGGGCTTCTTTTCTGGTCTCCACTGAGTCATCTCACCATCCCCTGAGGCCAGTACGTAGTGTCCAAGTGTCTGTATGCTGCTGGGGAAGAGTGGAGAGATAGTTCCAGAAAGAATGATGTGTCTGGTGGTGAAAGTAAAGCTCGATGCTGTAAAGAGCAACACTGCACAGGAACCTGGGTTGTTCGGTCCATGAATCAAGGTAAATTGGACGTGGTCAAGCAGGAGATGGCAAGAGTTAGCATCAACATTTTAAGAATCAGTGAATTAAAATGGATGGGAACGGGTGAATTTAATTCAGGTGACCATTTTATCTTCTACCGTGAGCAGGAGTCCCTTAGAAGAAATGGAGTAGCCCTCAGAGTCAACAACGTAGTCCAAAATGCAGTACTTGTATCGATCTCAAAAATGACAGAATGATCTCGGTTCATTTCCACTGGTGCAGAAGAGGACATTCCTTCATAATAATCTGTCTGCCCCGCCACCCACACCTCCCACCCCTACCACTTCTGGGGGCTTGTGCACATGTCAAATCCTTCCTCTTGGGGCAGGGAGGAGTGGGGCCAACAGAAATCTGGCCCGAGCCTTCCCTTCTCTGGCTGTTGATGGCCAGCAGGGCGCAGAGGTAATTTAATGGCTGGGCAGCCTTAGTGCTAGAATGCCCCGCTGGTCCCTGCACCAGAACCCTCATCAGATTGGGCCATATGGAAGCTTCAGCAGATGCACTGGCCGCGTCCCTCTGTCTGCAAAATCTCCATTAGGTTTTTTAATTAGACAAATGTCAGTGTTTTATCCGGGATGAGAAACTGTTTTCTGAGGGTGGCAGCAGTGCCGCTTTCAAACAGCCGCTCAGCACAAGGACTGCCTTTCCTCTGGGGGCCTCCTTCCCCTTTGGGGCTCCTACTTGGAGAGGAAGGGTGGGTCATGGTTGTCATCGCCTGTACCCCGAGCTCTGTCATCCCTTGGAACTTCCTGCTCTCATTGCTTCCCCTCCCCTCCCCTTCACCCCACCTCCTTCTGATCACAGTAGCCCCCACCCCCTGCCTCCGAAGAGGATAAAATACAGGAAGAGGGATGTTGGCTGCCCAGGACAGTTGTAGAGGGAATTGTAAAGCCCAGCCTTCCTTCTTCCTGGCTGTTGGAACACATATCTTTCTGTCTCGCTCACTGCCAAACCCAAGGGTCCAGTGCAAGCCCTCCTGGGCTCCTTTTGCTAATGACACCATCTGATAGCAAGGACGTGCCATCAGAGGAGCCACCGCTACCAGCTAAGTGGGACTGGAAGTGTTGAACATTTCCTGCATTCCATCAGCAGTGTACAAACACTGTTTGCTGGGAAGAGGGATGTGTTGTGGCCAATGTGGATTGGCTCGTTGGGGCTTAAGCCAAGCCCAGTTGCCTTTTTAGGTGCGTGGTGTTGACTCTTGGAGAGGCTGGAAAACTTGCCCAATTTCATCATCCACAAAATGGAGACAGTATATTTATCACATGGGCTTGTTCTAAGACTTGAGTGGGTTTTGTTGTTGTTGTTCAGTCACTAAGTCATGTCGGCCACTTTGCAACCCCATGGACTGCAGCACGCCAGGTTCCTCTGTCCTCCACTATCTCCCTGAGTTTGCTCAAATTCATGTCCAGGTTCCTATGCCATATTGCTCCTCATAGCATTGGACTTAACTTCAGTTGCCCTCTGCTCTTCCCCAGTAGCACACTGGACACCTTCTAACCAGAGGGGGCTCATCTTCCAGCGTCATATCTTTTTGCCTCTTCATACTGTTCATGGGGTCTTCAAGGCAAGAATACTGAAGTGGGTTGCCATTCCCTCCTCCAGTGGAGCACATTCTGTCAGAACTCTTACTATGACCTGTCGTCTTGGGTGGCCCTGCCCGGCATGGATCATAGCTTCACTGAGTTACACAAGCCCCTTTGCCACCACAAGCCTGTGATCTATGAAGGAGTATGGCTTAATTTATGGAAATTCTTCAACAGGGACCTAGGTTTTCGTAAGTCCTTAGTAAGGAGTGGGTAGCAAGATTTATCATGAAAATGACCACAAGTCTGTGTAGGCATCTCAGCTCCTGGTTATGTTCCTTGTCATCCAGACCTGATCAAGGATTTGAAGACTTCTCTCCTTGCCAGCCAGCAACTCCAAAAAGGCCTTACGATCCCCCAGTCACCCCTTCTCTCCAAAGTACTCCTTGGTTGACCCCTTCTTCTTTTAAGTGAGGGCCTTTATACCTGGGGCTGTGTGTCCATCAAACAGCTACCCCCTTTCCTTTCCTGAGCAGGAAAATCCCACATCCACAGAGGATGTTTCAAAGCCTGACTGCTCTGGGAGTGCAAGATTGAACCATCTGTCGGTTCCAAGATGCACACACACCATAAAGAAAAGGATATCTGGTGATAGACTCGGGGCTGAGTTAGGTTTGTTGCTTTGAGCTCAGGTAGACAATTTAGGGTGATTTTAATGACTCTGAAATGTTTTATCTTTTACAACCCCTGGAACTGCCGCTCCACAACCTTAACAAATTGCCGGCTTTCCATCCCTCTCTCCCTGTCATCTTCAGTTAATGCAAGGTCCATTAGGACTTGAGAAACTTATTATTGCAATAAAAAAATATACCCTACCCATATCACAGACCATATATCTGAATCTCGCCTAACGCCCGCCCAGGGATTAATACATATTTTAAGCAAGTGTTTTACAGTGGCGATGCTGCAGATCCCTGCACAGCCATTCCCACCGATGCTGAGACAATAGGAGCAAAAGGTCATCTATGGGGTCAGGGTGCTGCCTCTCCTGGGCTTTTGGAGACCAAAGCTCATCCCCCCACTCCTCTGGGAGATGGGGACCATCATAACCTCAGTCAGGAGAGCCCATTTGAGTTGTACATTATCCCAAGGGTTGGTGTCTGTGCTCGAGGTGTGCGTCTGAACTTACATCACCATCTTGTCAATGGAATCACACCCTGGGAGCTAGCGCTTAGCAGGCACTGAAGATGCAGTTTCCACCTTCACCCTGCGGACAGCCCGGGTGCTCTACGACCTGGAGCTGGTGTTTTCTGTACCTACAAAGAGTCCTTCAGGACTACAAAGAGTTCTTGCTTGGAGGAAATATCAGGCTAGAGAAGAGGTCTACCCTCAATCCCACATCTGTATACCTGTGATGGAAAAAGCCCACAGGTGGGACCTGGGCTTTAGTACACAACCCCTACTAACTCCTCCCTCTCCATCCTGACCTCCTCCCTGCCCTACCAGTGCTCATTTCTACTGCAGAAATGAGCACCTACTTCAGTTCAGTTCAGTCGCTCAGTCGTGTCCGACTCTTTGCAACCTCATGAATCGCAGCCCGCCAGGCCTCCCTGTCCATCACCAACTCCCGAAGTTCACTCAGACTCACGTCCATCGAGTCAGTGATGCCATCCAGGCATCTCATCCTCTGTCATCCCCTTCTCCTCCTGCCCCCAATATCCCTCCCAGCATCAGAGTCTTTTCCAATGAGTCAACTCTTCGCATGAGGTGGCCAAAGTACTGAAGTTTCAGCTTTAGCATCATTCCTTCCAAAGAAATCCCAGGGCTGATCTCCTTCAGAATGGACTGGTTGGATCTCCTTGTCCAAGGGACTCTCAAGAGTCTTCTCCAACACCACAGTTTAAAAGCATCAATTCTTCAGCGCTCAGCCTTCTTCACAGTCCAACTCTCACATCCATACATGACCACTGGAAAAACCATAGCCTTGACTAGATGAACCTTTGTTGGCAAACTAATGTCTCTGCTTTTTAATATGCTATCTAGGTTGGTCATAACTTTCCTTCCAAGGAGTAAGCGTCTTTTAATTTCATGGCTGCAGTCACCATCTACAGTGATTTTGGAGCCCAGAAAAATAAAGTCTGACACTATTTCCACTGTTTCCCCATCTATCTCCCATGAAGTGGTGGGACCAGATGCCATGATCTTCGTTTTCTGAATGTTGAGCTTTAAGCCAGCTTTTTCACTCTCCACTTTCACTTTCATCAAGAGGTTTTTTAGTTCCTCTTCACTTTCTGCCATAAGGGTGGTGTCATCTGCATATCTGATATTTCTCCTGGCAATCTTGATTCCAGTTTGTGTTTCCTCCAGCCCAGCGTTTCTCATGATGTACTCTGCATATAAGTTAAATAAGCAGGGTGACAATATACAGCCTTGACGGACTCCTTTTCCTATTTGGAACCAGTCTGTTGTTCCATGTCTTACTATCTACCTACTGCCTACTTACTACCCACCTATCTATTCCACCTGCCTGCCATTTTTCTAAGGACACCCTCCTGCCATTTCCCTGCCACCCAGAAGATACAGATTAGGGCTTCCATCCTTCAGGGTCATAGTTCCCTGCATCTTCATTGTTCTTGTTGTTTGGTAGCTAAATTTTATCTGACTCTTTGTGACCCCGTGGACTGTAGCCCACCAGGCTCCTCTGTCCATAGGATATCCAGGCAAGGATACTGGAGTGGGTTGCCTTTTCCTTATCCAGGGGAGAAGTGCTACAAAGGAAGAGAAAGCAGGGGAGAGGTTTGGGGGTCTTGTGGATGGTAGGGTAATTTCACGTCAAGTAGTCAAGGGAGGTTCTTTTGAAAAGGCGACACATGAATTAAGATCTGAAAACAGTGAGGGGATGAGCCGTGCAGGTACCCAGAGGACAAGGACCCCAGGCAAGAGAACCTTCACAAGGGAAGGGTCTGGACCAGATGGAGAAAGTGCAGAAAATGAGTGGGAAGGAAAGCAGGAAGAGGAGAGGCTGGAGGAGAGCAGAGGCCAGACCCTGCTAGCTTTGTCTTCATCTCTGTCACTTTACACTAATTTTCTGTTTACAACTTCAGCCCATCGTTCCATTAGACTGAAGGAAAGAAGCATTCATCTTTGCAGCTCTGGGGGTCAACTCTGAGCCTTGCCACAGCTAGTATTCAGAACACTTTTTGAACAAGTGCTAGAAGCCCTCAAAGAGCTCCAATCCTAGACTTATTTTCCTCGCTTAATTTTGTTATTGAAGTTCTCTTAGCTTTACAACCTGTCGTTCCACCAAAAAGTTTCTTTCCTGGCCTCGAATCTGCAGGCTGTCTTTTTCTTGTTTCATGTGTTATGTGCCATGGGCAATGACCTTCCATTTCTACTTCCTTTCTATCGCAGCTGTCCCAAAGTGTGGAGGAGACTGTGGTAGTCTTTGGTGAATATAATCATAACTATATTTGATCAGATGCAGATCCACCTCCCTCGGGAGATGGCCCAGTCTTCAAAGCCAGATGTGTAAGCATACAGATCAGTCACTGTGTCTGAGTAATGGGGCATCTGGGGAAAGAGTGCAAGGGTGTTTCCAACTGGAAAAGTCACTGCTCTGTCCTCTGACCAAATCGCCAGTAGAAATTCAAGTCCAACAGCAACCATAATAGTGACATCCTGTACTGATGGGTTTGTTGACCATGTGCTGGGCCCCATGTGGGTGATTGGACCCAAATCAGAGAGGTGCCCTCGTTTGAAAAAATAAGGGCACTATGGCTTCCTTCATAGACTGGCTTCCTTCTTTGCTTTGAATGTCCAAGCGATGAACCTTTCATTGTGCCTTTCTTCCATGGAATGGAATAACTCAGAAGCAGAAAATTGGGGTTCAGCCAAACCACTCTGACTTCTCTTTATGGTCCCCCAAAAGACAAGACAACTCACGACAAGACAGACATCCCAGAAAGAAGCCAGATGCAGCCTCATACGTGGGGCCACATAGGAGAGCTCTAGGGTCTAAAAGGGCTTCCCTGGTGGCTCAGATGGTAAAGAATCTGCCTGCAATACGGAAGACCTGAATTCAATCCCTAGAAAGATCCCCTAGAGAAGGGAATGGCAACCCACTTCAGTATTCTTGCTTGGAGAATCCTGTGGACAGAGAGGCTATAGTCCATGGGGTCACAAAGAGTTGGACATGACTGAGCGAATAACACTTTCAGGGTCTAAAAGGATTGTAAACTTTCAGGAGAATCTACCTTGTTTTATAATGTGTGCAGTTCACATTGCCTGCTTTTAAAATTATTCCTGATTATCAGTGAATATAATGTTCCAATACATGCTAAAAAACAGTGAAAGGAAATGAGATTTGAAGCAAAAACACTGTTTCATTCACTTATCTGCTGGAAGGAAAACAAGTTGTTGGGCCGAGGCAGCAAGGAAATCATTTGTAAGGTCCTCGCCATCTGGGAGGCTGTGTGACCTGTCTCTTTTGGAATCATCTTGCTGTTCACACGTCCCTTTTCTGAGCCTCAGTTTTCCTCTGTTGATAAGAGACTAAGAATTCCAGTTCTTTCCCAGCCTCCCTACTTTTGAAGGCTTCCCTTTAACAAAATCCATGCCACCAACAAAAAGGCTTCTGCAGTCTCGCCAGGCAGGATAACTTCGATTTCAGAGATGAGGAGCTGCATCTTTGAACTGCTTGCCTCTTGAGTGGTCAGCGGGCAGAAGGAAGCCCGTCAAAAATCTTCAAAGGAATCAGAGTGTTTGGGGAGAAAGAGGACCAGTGTCTGTAGTGAGAGGACCCAGAGAGGAGGCAGGATGGGGCTGGCAATGTGATCGCAGCCTGGGGCTCTGCACAGCCCCCAGCCTTGAAGCCCGCCTGGCATTTGGTTCTACAAAGCTCCTGGTTTAGCAGATGAAATGGAAATCTGAACTGACAACTTTGTATACAAACCCCAAACAGGATCGCCCTGCCTGTCAGCTGTTTCATCTCCACCAGACTTCCCCACTCTGCTGCACTGGGATTTTTGTACTGCTGGGTATGGACGGGAACCCTGGAGCCCTTTGGGGAGTCACATCCCCTTGAAACTGTTCCCCAGCCACCCAGTATGGAGTGACTGTGGCAGATAGGGCTCTGTGTTGTCAGGCTGTGGAGGTGAGCATAGCTCCGTTTTATGCACTGCTCCAGTGTTTTGTTAAAGGTTCACAGCCGGACAGGTTAGACAATGGTGGTACCTTTCAGCAATGGAATCTCACACCCGTCCAGTACGCAGGCTGAGACTGGTAATGTGTTTGCTGGTCACAAGTGGGACAGGTTCAGCAAGGCCTAAAAGAAGGCATTCCCTCCTCATTCTCTGACCGCTGGGCAGGGAACTGGGCTTCCCTGGTGGCTCAGACGGCAAAGAATCTGCCTGCAATGCAGGAGACCTGAGTTTGATCCGTGGGTCAGGAAGATTCCCCTGGAGAAGGACATGTCAACCCACTCCAGTATTCTTGCCTGGAAAATGCCTTGGACAAAGGAACCTGGCAGGCTACAGTCCATGGGGTCACAAAGAGTCAGACATGACTGGGCAACTAATACTTTCTTCCTTCCTATGGGCTCCTCGGCTTGGAATCCCAAGAAGAATGGGCATGATGTAAGTGCCTACCTAGTGAACTGATGAATTGAAATTCTATAAGGCTCTTTACCCCCACGATGCCATTTTGCAAATGAGAGAGGTGGGTTAAAGTTAAGAGGATTTCCATCCATCTCAAAGGAAGCCTGTGTATCTGGTTCATACCAGCAGCTCACACACCCCTCTGTGAGCCTCTCCTTCATTGTGAAATATTAACCAGCCCTGCCCCACACCCCACCTGGGCATGGCAAGTCCTGCCATCAAGGATGGAACCCTCTATATGTGGCCATCTGGGTGGGAGGGGAGTTTGGGGGAGAATGGATACATGTATATGTATGGCTGAGTCCCTTTGCTGTCCACCTGAAGTATCACCACATTGTTAGTCAGCTCTACTCCAAAGTAAAATAGACTTTTAAAAAAAGAGATAGACTCCTCTGAATCATGCTTAGCTCACCCTCTACAGATTGAACAGTATGGTCCTAGAGCCATCCATCCAGGAATGAGATAGAGTGGACAGTTGGCAAGACACTGCCCTTTGTGCCAAACCAGGGAATGACCCAGACTCCCTCAGGTTCTCCTCTGAAGCATTGCCACAAATATGTATCTGAAGATGAGTTTCATGTTACTTCCTATTTCTGCATCGTCACCATCATCATCTCGAGTTAATTATTTTTTAGCTACTTGATGATTCTTGGTACCCTCTTCGATACCTTCAAAGAAAATTTCCACAGTTTTTATTCTCTGGGGTCTTAATGTCTCAGAGGAATGGCTTCCATGCCGACAAGCATAAAGAGAACATTACAAACACTAAGTGAATGTGGAATAAAAATAGATAGAGCAAGATTAAATATGGAATTATGCAAACTTCCCCCACCTTGACCATCTTCCCCCTCAAAGCTATGGGTGTGCTCAGCGGTAGCAGGGGACAGGTTTTCTTGGCCCAAGTAGGAATAGTCTTATGAAACAGATGACTTCTTTCCCTGCTGTCAAAAACATATATTTGGAGTCATCAGTGGGAAGCCATCAAGCAGCTATGCTAAGAAGCGTGGCTAAGAAGTTTTAAGGAGATGTTATTAGGAATGACCTCTTATTCATAAAAGATTTTGTGACCAAAAGCCTGTTCTGTTGATGTTGCTTCAGATGGAGTCTCTTGTATCAACTGTAATATCCCTAGAGTAATCAGTGTGATTGGCATCAGAAATGCAGTAAATATCAGGGCACAATTTAACCAGCAACAGCAAAAGAGCAAGTAATCATAAGTGTGGGGGCCTTTGACCATAAAAATGCAGATGTTTACCTTGAATGTTGATTTAAACCACCTAGATTTTGCACCAAATGAAGCTTGAAATGTATCAACTGAAGTACAGCATCCAACTGATAAAAAATAGTCCTAAAAGCTTTGACTTTCTATGAAAAAGAGATTTCCAAGGGGATGGTCCTCTTAGAGCCAGGCAATTTGCTCCATGCCACTTTCATAAAATCATAGCATTTTCAAGTTGCAAAAGACCTTTAGGGTCTCATAATCCAGCCACCTTTTCAATGCGGAAAATCTCCGCTAAAGAATTACCTCCAGGCCAGGCTTGAAATATGCTGCCTACCTGAGAAGGTCTATTGGAGGGTCACCTTGGGGAGTGTTGATTCTGTTCCGGGGTGAACCAAGGGACTGTGTTCTTTGTTGGGCACCTGAAACTGACATGAGCTTCCCAAGCAAGGTCCCCGAATGAGCCAGGCTCCCTGGAGACAGTGGCAGGAGGACTTGTGATACTTGGAAATTTCTTTGATTTAAGACCATCTTCTTATTTCTCCATCTGACAGCATCCATTGTTATACTGACCTATTAAGGTGATTACAGAAAGTGTTGGTGGCCCAATAGATCTCATTTTCATCACTGCCAGCCTCCTGCAATCACAGCTGCTGAACAGGCCATAAATCCAATAGACTGAATGGCTCTGGGACCTCCGCAAAGAGGCTGCAGCTTTTTCTGTTTCCACTTAGGCCAGGGTTATGAGTAGTAATAAACTCAGCAGTCAGGCCAGAAATGTGATGATGGGGGAAATGAAAAAGGGTTCAAGACAGGATAGGGGAACATATGTGTACCCGGGACTGATTCATGTCAATGTATGGCAAAAACCACCACAATCTTGTAAAGTAATTATCCTCTGATTAAAATAAATTGATTAATTTTTTTAAAAGAAAAGAAACAAAAAGAGAAGGGGTTCAATAAAGAAAAGCAAAGCCAGAAGAATGCTCAGCTCCCCTTGAGTTGCTGCGTTTTCAAATTCATTAGCAACCCCAATTATTCAGTTCCTCAATTTTAATCTCTAATTAAACACTACCACAGACACTGTATCTTCAGAGGGTGGGATTTAAGTGGCCTCTTCTTAATAATTGTGCAACTATGATCCCTGCATGTTTAACCCAGAAAATAAAGGGAAAAAAAGTGTATTAAATAAAAAGAAAGAAGAGAAAAACCGTGAATGCCTAAAGCTCATGCCAAATGGTAATTGCAGAGAGACATTATTTTCTCTAAATATAGCAAAGATGACTACAAGGCTTCCAGCATTCTCCTATAATAATTTCTTAAATCAAAAGCGTATTTGCTGATATGAGGATGCTCACTGTAGCTATTCTTTCTGGACTAATTAGACAAGCTAGAAAACACCAGGCAGAGGTACAATATGTTGCTGGCTGAGAGTATTTTTTGCTTATTTCACAAGGTCGAAAAATCCTGAGCTTCCTGTTTAAAAAAAAAATTATTCAGATGAAGTAATGAAATAAATATAGGCAGAGATGTGGGGCGGTAACATTTTGGTAACCAGATTTCTGTTTATTTAAAGAAAAGCTCCCTGAGAGAGGGAAGGCACATGTACATCGCCCAAGAAGGAAATGTGATTAAGACGCAGGTAGGAGGAAGATCGAACACGAAATTGCACCTCTTCCATGATGATAGCCGTGTCAGAACTAGCTTATCCTGTACCGGGTATTGGAAGAGCCGTGCCCTGGGTTTGCCTGGCACCTGTCCACTTCCTAACACACTGCACTGTAGTTGTCGATTTTCTCACTTATCCTCTCGTAGACTGTGGACTCCAGGGCAAGGAGTGTGCCTTTCACTTCTGTACCCACAGGAATTAGCACCTTGCCTGATACATAGCAAGTACCAAATAAATGTGTGTTAAACAAATCTGCTGCATTAAGGCAGTATAGTTATGAGTACATTCTTTCCAATTCCCTTTTGTAAAGCCTTAAACTAATTGCATATGAAATATACACTTCAGAGTCAGGAGCAAATGTGTATTACATACATACACGATAGGTATGTGCATACTGCTGCTGCTAAGTCACTTCAGTCGTGTCCGACTCTGTGGGATCCCCAGAGACAGCAGCCCACCAGGCTCCCCCATCCCTGGGATTCTCCAGGCAAGAACACTGGAGTAGGTTGCCATTGCCTTCTCCAGTGCATGAAAGTGGAAAGTGAAAGTGAAGTCGCTCAGTCGTGTCCGATTCTTAGCGACCCCATGGATTGCAGCCTACCAGGCTCCTCTGCCCATGGGATTTTCCAGGCAAGAGTACTGGAGTTGGGTGTCATTGCATACACATATTACAAATGATTAATTTGACCCAAGGAATCAAACTGAGAGTAAGCCAGAAATTTTAAGCAATGGGAAGGAAACTCTTACTCTATAATAAAGATACAAAAGTACATTCCTTCTGGCCGGAACTGATTCTCTTTTGTCAGTTATGTAGAACCCTCCATCCAGTGGGTGTTTCCTTGCCAGGGTCAACTGTGGCAACTTTGGTCGTGAAGTTGCTCAGTCATGTCCGACTCTTTGCAACCCCATGGACTGTAGCCTGCCAGGCTCCTCCGTCCATGGGATTTTCCAGGCAAGAATACTGGAGTGGGTTGCCATTTCCTTCTCCAGAGGATTTTCCAGGCAAGAATACTGGAGTGGGTTGCCATTTCCTTCTCCAGAGGATCTTCCCGACCCAGGGATCGAACCTGGGTCTCCCGCTTTGTAGGCAGATGTTTTTACCATCTGAGCCACCAGGGAAGTGGCAACTTTAGGTGGCCCCAAATAGCTCAGATGGCGTAGAAACTGCCTGCAATGCAGGAGACCTGGGTTCGATCCCTGGGTTGGGAAGATCCTCTGGAGAAAGGAATGGCTATTCACTCCAGTATTCTTGCCTGGAGAATTTCATAGACACAGGAGCCTGGTGGGCTATAATCCATGGGGTTGCAAAGAGTCAGTCATGACAGAGCTACTAACACAATCACCACAAAGCCCTGTGCACACTCCATGCTCCACAGTGGCAATACCATCAGACCGAGGCTTAGTGTCTCTCACTGAAGGCTGATACCCAAGAGCCAGGATGTGCTTGGCAGACCCAAGAGTGCTGGGCACACAAAGCCCTGTGCACACTCCATGCTCCACAGTGGCAATACCATCAGACCAAGGCTTAGTGAGTGTCTCTCACTGAAGGCTGATACCCAAGAGCCAGGATGTGCTCGGCAGACCCCAGAGTGCTGGGCACTGGGGATGTTTTTTTTCACTGTCCTGTAGAAGAAAAGAATGGGGCTTCAGATGCTCTGCTCTTGAAAGATTTCACATCGCAGTGGGGGGTGTCTTGAGAGCCACTTGGCAACCAGCTGAGGTCTCTGCAGCTGTGAACTCCATGATGGCCTCAGTGCCAGGCAAATTCATTGGTTGTTTCTTTGCTTCAAGGAGGACAACCAATTATTGAAAGAGTTTGCACTGGACACCCTCAAGATGCATATATTTTATTGAGACCATCAGGTGAGAAAAGAACTTTTTCAGTCTTCACCCTCAACAAGTTTATAGAAGAAATTAACACAACACTGTAAAGCAATTATACTCCAATTAAAAAAAAATAGAAGTTTATAGTCATGTAGGGGAGATAAGTTAGAATGACAAATCTATGCTTGGGGCTAGTCATCAATTTGTTAGCATTGTATATGATGACTTTGGACATCCAAGTTGTAACCTAAATAGGGCCATGATTCAGATGATCATTTAGGGTATCAAGGGCCTTTAACCCTAGTAGAGATTCCCTACGGGCTTCCCTCGTGGCTTAGTTGGTACAAAATCCACCTGCAATGCAGGAGACCTGGGTTCAATCCCTGAGTTAGGAACATCCCCTGGAGAAGGAGATGGCAACCCATTCCAGTATTCTTGCCTGGGAAATCCCATGGACAGAGGATTCTGGTGGGCTACCGTCCATGCAGTTGCAAGAGTCGGACACAGCTGAGGTTCCCCACAGGTTCATAACTGTTCCAAGCAGTCACCCATTCTCTCTCCAGCCAATGTCCTATTTCACTGCTGATGGACTTGGCTCTGAGTGCCCTGTGGCTCTCCGCAACTCCTTCCCAAGAGAATGCGGCTGGATTTGCTGAGACTGTGCAGATTTTTCAGACTTGCACCTAGCTGTCTCCTCTTCAAAAAGCCCCTTGCTCCCCAAGTGAAAGTGGACAGCTTCTTGCCGCAAGGATGAAGATGACTTCTTTGTCATTTTTTCCCACAGAAAAGAAAAATGATGAGAACTGAACATTAAAAAGCATCTGTAACTTGAAGCAGGTACCATGTATTGGTTTGAGCTGACGTCCCAGGACCTAGCTGTTGGTTCCATGTTTTGGTCTTTGCATTGATTTCTACCGGAGTCTCCTCCAGGTCCCTTTCTTCTCTCTCCTTCAGTCCTAACTGGTCCTCTTTCTTTTATAGTTTCCAAGAAAAAGCAGCTACTTGACTTCACTTGCAACTATTTTGAAAATGTCTTTAAATAAGTGCAGTGCATTCCTTCCAACAGAATACTCTAGAAGAGCTCAACAGCCCTGAAGATATACAATCAATACTTTGCCTGAACCATTGATACCCTTGCCCATCACTTAAATATCATTACAGGAAAGATTTCAACAAGATCACGGCACATTATACTTTAAAGTTTGACTTTAAAGGATGCCTGGGCTTTGCTGAAAGGCGTTAGTAATGGAATTCTTTATCTCTGAGCTTAATTTATTCTGGGGAGAATAGGACCATTATCTTAAATCTATTTTTTTTTCCAACAGAGAAAACAGGCCTCAGAAGTCCAGCACTTATAAGGAAATCATTGTTTAATTACTTTTTTGCTTAACCCTTTACAGAGGAAAGGGAGTGGGTGTGTGTTATTGGCAAATGAATATGCTTTCCTATTGGGTTGCCATCAATAGACTTGCAGTATTTCTTTTTTTGTCATTTCTATTCCTATGCTTCTCTGCGATTCTTGCATACAAGAACTCTAGAGTCAAGGAAACCTCTAACTGGTTCTGAACCCCAATGGAATCCACTTTCTCCTTGATCATGGGTGATGAAGGGGTCTATGGTTTGAAGAATGTAAGTGACCGGTGACTGAGAGATTAATGTTCTGGTGTTAAACTATATACTTGGCATAAATTAGATACAACAGAGCTGTGTGTTTTCACACCTGGGAATGGACACAGTTGTGTGCAGCTCCTTGACTCCTCAGTGTGTCTCCACTGCGTAAAACACTTGTTTGAAGAGCAGAGAAAATGATCTATCAACTGACTCCTTTTACAAAACACCAACCACCAAGCAATTAATAGACTCATTGCTGCTTCCCTCCCTCCCAGCAAATTTGCTTAATTGAAGGGCAGTTTGGGATTTGTAGAAGGAGATGTGAGCTCCAGGAAAAGAGCGTAAGAAGATGCTACATGTCTAGGATTTCTTCCGGGGCCCCTAATGCTGTTGTTGTTGTTGTTTTCCTATTCTAATATGTAAAGCTCAACCAAGCCCCCATGGCACATTTTGGGCCAGGTTTGGGGATCACTTGTGAACTAAATGATGTCTTCAAATGTTACAGAACTTCAGGAATAGCTCTTTTGCCAGCCTTAGGCGTCATCAGCCTCCCTGGTCAGTCCTTTTGTTTGATGGCACGTTTCAGTATGGAGCTACCCTGGTGATTCAGCGGTAAAGAACCTGCCTGCAAGTACAGGAGACCCTGGGTTTGATCCCTGGGTCGGGAAGATCCCTGAAGAAGGAAATGGCAACCCACTCCAGTATTCTTGCCTGGGAAATCCCATGGACAGAGGAGCCCAGTGGGGTCGCAAAGAGGTGGACATGACTTAGCGACTAAACAACAACAACCGCCTTTCACTACAACTGCTTCCAAAACTTGATCCCTAGGATTCAACTGGGCAGACATGCCAGTTGGTGAGCATGGCATGGCTTTCCAGAGGTCGAGAGGTTGTCCAGCTTTAAAGAAGGTTTATCTTCCACTATATACTTACAGATTGCTTGGGTGGAAGGAGAAAAGTAGGCACCGTTATAATTCCAGCAGCAGCGAGCTTATCAGAGTTCACATTCAACTTTCAGCTCCTTCCTTTCCTCTCCTTTGTCAGTTAGGGTACATGGCACTTGTTTTTTTTAACTGCTATTATCAGAGATTTTGTGTTTAATGGTTTGCCGGGTCACATTTTATAAGTGCAAACGACTTTGATGACCTCCATTACTTCTTCTTAGCTATCTTCACATCTCTACAGAATGAAAGGCTATAAAGAATTCAGACCAGATCTTGTTTTGATCAACCTCTCCAAATGACCATTATACCCAAGGCAAAAAGTCAGTGCACTTCCCAAATCGGAGTCTTATACATAGAACATCTCCATTTTACAAGAGAGGAGAACATTCCATCCTTATGGGTCAGTTACTTTGCAACTGAGTCTAATTGACCTTCTGCTTTCTGTTAGCCTTAACTACCTCTAGTCACAGGAAACCCAGAATATCCACCTGCTTTTGAATCCCCTTGTCTAACAGCATCCTTACTGATTGTACAAGATAAGCAGGTTCAGTGGGCCATTGGAAAAGGGAGCCTGGGTTGTCATCAGAATCAGTGTCTATGTTGGAATTTACATTCTCTACCCATGCTCTAAGTTAGCAAGCTAATTTTAAATTGAATATAAGCTGAAGAAATGTTGGCTGGTTATATTTCTCACCTAATGGTCATTGTCACCCATCTAAGAAGAACACTCTTTTCTAAATTATTTTACCATTATCCCTGGTCCTCACTCCTGTTTCCCTTCTCTACCCTGGGTAACTATTCTATGTTTGATACATGTCTTTTAATATGTATGTAAATAAGCAACATTTTCTATGTGAATGCTGTTAATTTACCTAAATGACATTGTACCACACATATAAATCTGTTTCTTCTTCCATCCAACTCTACATTTAAGAACTGTTCATATTGTTAATATTTACCCAGTTTTTGTCTCTAACTGATGCATTTGCAAAGTTTCACTTATCCATTCCCTTTTGATGGATCTTTGAAAAATGCAAGTGTGAGCCTCTCTGTCATGTCCGACTATTTGTGACCCTATGGACTGTAGCCTATAAGGCTCCTCTGTCCTTGGGATTCTCCAGGCAAGAATACTGGAGTGGGTTGCCATGCCCTTGTTCAAGGGATTTTCCCAACCCAGGGATCAAACCCAGGTCTCCTACATTGCAGACAGAGTCTTTACCATCTGAGCCACCAGGGAAGCCCTTGATGGATCTTTGGGTTGCTTCTAATCCCATTCCCCACTCCCATGAACCTGCTTGAGAATTCTGGCATTCATACCCCCAGACCAAATGTCTGGGCCTTTAGGGTGTATGCTGCTGCTAAGTCGCTTCAGTCATGTCCAACTCTGTGCAACCCCATGGACGGCAGCCCACCAGGCCCCCTTGTCCCTGGGATTCCCCAGGCAAGAACACTGGAGTGGGTTGCCATTTCCTTCTCCAATGCGTGAAAGTGAAAAGTGAAAAGTGAAGACGCTCAGTCCTTTCTGACTCTTAGCGACCCCATGGACTGCAGCCTACCATGCTCCTCCGTCCATGGCATTTTCCAGGCAAGAGTACTGGAGTGGGTTGCCATTGCCTTCTCCATAATTTTATTGAATACTGGCAGATGTATTCTAAAATAATTGACCAGTTTATATTCTTACCACTAGTTCTGGAGGTTCCATTCCCCACCCCCATGTCCACTAACCTTGGTATTCTCCACTTTTCTAATTCTTGCTTACCTAATTGATACAAAGCAGTATTTCATTGTTACTTTCACTCATTCTCCTTACTGATGACTTTGATGCTAAATCTTTACTTTCAAATTTCCACAAGATAGGAGGGAATAGCATCTGAGAACAGAACCAGGGCAAACAACCGGAGATCACCAGAAACGGAATGCTTGAGTCCGCAGGGCAGCTCTTCAAACTCCCCAGCCTGTACGAGCTGTGGTCCTTGTGATGACCACCCTGATGCTGCAGGAATTCAGGGACTCGATGGTGTTTCATGGGCTTGGACAACCCAGGCATCTACTCCCCCTTCCCCAGCAGAGACAAAGTGACATGCCCTCCCTAATCCCAGCTGCAACTCGAGCTGCCATACATCAGTGGATATGTACAGACTCACTTAGTTTAATGTTTCTATCAAAGTAGCCCAAAGTGCCATCTTATCAGAGGATCAATTTTATATCAGAGGGTCATTAAATTCTTTTTCATGAGAATAAAATGGGCTTTTGCTGCTGCATGTTGTACTGCTGCTCATCTGAAACTGGAGATGAAATCAAAGTGGAAGAGATTTAACCAAATTATCCATCTTCAGAAAATAAGCTTCACTGCAAATGTATTTTTGATGTGGCATTGTGCAACACAGAGAGAGGAGAAATAAAAATATCCTGATGGTCCTGTTATACACTGACGGGGGGGAGGCTGTGAATTTAACTCTCCGTGGAGGCAGGGGTTCACTCGCCCTCCCATTGGCAGTGAGGTGGGGTTAGTTAGGAGTTTGACAGGTGAATGACAAGAGATCTGATCCTCGTGATAGATCATGCTGGCATCCAGTTGAACTGCACGTTCGTTTGTTTTGTTTTCTAAAATATGATTTGACTTTCCGTGAGGGCTTGAACACCTTCAAGGGAGGTCTCGCTGAGTTGTGTGATCCAGAGCTCAGCACAAGAAAGGCACCCAGGGCCGATTACCCACTGCAGCCCCTTCCCTGACCTCTTCCTGGGATCTCGTGACTGCGAAATCCTAGAGGAGCAAAACAACAGAGCCAGAAGCAAACAGAAGCCATGGCAATGTTTATGAAAGTACCCCTGGGCAGCTGTTGTTTAGTCCCGCAGGCATGTCCAGCTCTTTGCAACCCCATGGACTGTAGCCCACCAGGCTCCTCTGTCCATGGGATTCTCCAGATAAGAATTCTGTAGCGGGTTACTATTTCCTCCTCCAGGGGATCTTCCCAACCCAGGGGTTGAACCCAGGTTTCCTGCATTGGCAAGCAGATTCTTTACCACTGAGCCACCAGGGAAGCCCACCCCTGGGCAGAGAACTGGACTAAATGTGGGAAGTACTAAATATGGGAAATACTAAATGTGGGAAGGAAATGGGAGCACAGGATAGTGTGCTTGGGTAACAACAAAGAAGGCAAAGAGTCACAGAGATGAACCCTATGGTGAGAGTGAATTCTCAAGTGCTAGAGATAACAGATCACATCGCCGCTCCCCCGGGGGTCGGAGCAGAGTCAGAACTCTGGACGGCGTTACGGTCCTGGCCAGTCCACACAGTCCCCACACCCTGGATGGTGGGGCACTGAAGACACCAGTGGGCCCCACACTCCATGCACATTCCACACAGTTTTCTGGGACATCAGTGCTGTTGTTCCATCCACTGGGAATGCCCCTTACTCTGCCTGCTTCATAGGTTTTGAGGTTTACTCCATTCCAAGTAAAGAGCAGAAGTCTTTAAAAAACACGCCTGTCCCAAGACTTCCCTGGCGGTCCAGTGGTTAACACTTCACACTTCCAATGCAGCGGGCATGGGTTCCATCTCTGGTCTGGGAACTAGGATCCCACATGCTGCACAGAGAGACAAAAAAAAAAAGGATGCCAGTCAGTGGTTCTTCAAGAGCCATGGGTACCTGGAGGGTGTTCAGAGGAGAGCCACGAAGCCGACCTCAGGGGCTCAAAGCCCAGTGTTGGAAGAACTCAGAGAGGCTGTCTGACCGGCTCAGCTTTTCTCTGAGATGCTGCCCTCTCTCAAGGCTCCTTTTTCCCCTTGCAGATGAGCAAAGAGACAGCAATGCCTGGGATGCTGTGGGTTCATTGCTGAGCCATCCAGCCACTGGCAGTGCATTAGAGCTTCCATGGTGTCCCGGAGAATGATGTCTCTGTGATGAATGGAGGCCTTGCCTTTAAAAGACCCAGCTGCATTTTATATATGCCATAAGCCATGCATGTGCTCTTCAGAGAAAACAAGAATGAGGAAAAAAGAAAAAAAAAAAAAAACAACATTTGCAAGATAAGTAAAGAGAAATGTAATCCCTCAGTGGAATGAAGGGTGCTTTGAAATGAATGGGGGATAATCCTTTTGTTGTCTATTACAAACGCACTTTATTTCTGCATTATCTGGCTATGAGAATGTGCCGTTTGCTCTGGTGACACAACCCACTGCAGTTTCTTCTCTCGATGTCATTTTTAAGTGTGTGACAAAGTAGTGTTTATCGCCAGGGGTCTGAGGCGTCTGCTGGTGAGGGCGGCTGGGTCATGTGGTCACTGAGGCTCCTGACAGAATGAGTTCTGTCTCCTGCTCAGGACAGTCGTGAAAGGGAGGTTCAGGGCAGGGATGGGATGAAGGTCCGACCCCCACCTGCTCCAGAGGCGAAGGTCCGGGGCTGTATTCACATGGGCTTTCAATAGCCAGGAGAGGCATGACTCAGACCCTCACTCCATCTGAGACCCGGGACTCATCTTGCTCTTGCAGGATCTGACGTTCAGGTCTCTTAAAGGGAGAGCAGGAAGATTCTGAGCGCTTCTCAGAAGCCTTTTGGATGGTGTTTCCTTCCTCCCACCTGTTCTCTCAAGCCTGCTCTGCTTGTCTTTTTCTTCTTCCCACCAGAAAGATGCTCCTTGTTAGTGTTATGGTCGCTCAGTCGTGTCTGACTCTTTGACTGTAGCCCACCAGGCTCCTCTATCCATGGGATTCTCCAGGCAAGAATACTGGAATGGGTAGCCATTCCGTTCTCCAGGGGACCTTCCCTACCCAGGGATTGAACCTGGGTCTCCTGCACTGCAGGCAGATTCTTTACCATAAGAGCCACCGTGGAAGCTTTTCTTTTTCTTATTCCCACAGAAGGATGCTCCTTGTTGGGAGGCAGCTATCATGGAAACACCAGGACTGATCACAAGCTGCAGTAGCTGGGAATCTCTGTTCCTGGGAGTTACTTCCTTTGAAGCTCAGATATTGCCATGCTGATCTGTTGATTTTCATTCAAAGCTCTTTGTGTGTGTGTGTGTGTGTGTGTGTGTGTGTGCGCGCGCATGCTAATCTCTTGATCCTGACAGACAGCTTTGGAGTCCTACACTCTGTAGATTCCCAGAGAAGATGGAGCATGTTATGCAGGATTCTGTAACTCCCACTCTTAGTGCCTAGATAGCTCAAGAGCTCATCTGATTGCTGCTTAAGAAAATACTGGAGGACAGGGCTGGTGAGTGATCATGTCACTTTCTGCTTTAAAGGTGCCAAGGATAAAATGGCCCAGTGTATTTTATCCTTGGCCAAGGATAAACATGAAGCTCTGCAGAGAGCTCCCCACTGCAAACCCAGCCTGACCAGACAGCCTCAGCTGGCTCTTTGCCACTTTTTGCCCTGGGACCATCATGCATGCTGCTCTCTGTCCCTGCCCCATTTATCCAATAACTTCTACTCATCTGCCAGAGTCCAGCTGAAATAGCCTCTCCTCAAAGAACTCCCTACACCCAGTGAGTAGATCGGGCCATCTTTGATGATACCTCATAACTCTGGGAGCCTGGTGGGCTGCCATCTATGGGGTCACACAGAGTCGGACATGACTGAAGCGACTTAGCAACAGCAGCAGCAGCATAACTCTTTATTTTAATTAACGTGATTAAAAATGAAGGACGCACTGGGGAATTAGCAGCTCACTATACGAGCTTCCCTGATGGCTCAGATGGTAAAGAATCTACCTGCAATGCAGGAGACCTGGGTTTGGTCCCTGGGTTGGCAAGATCCCCTCGAGAAGGCAATGGCAACCCACTCCAGTATTCTTGCCTGGAGAATCCCATGGACAGAGGAGCCTGATAGGCTACAGTCTAAGGGGTTGCAAAGAGTCGAACACAACTGAGCGACTCCCACTAACATGGTCTCCTCACACTGAAAGATAGACTCGAGAGGCACAAAACACACCTGGCCTATTTTGTTCCCCACTACATCCCTACAGCAGGATAAATACTGACCAAACAAAGAAATAAATTAAGATAACTCTAGCTTTCTCTGGTTTGCATATGTAAACCTCCATTCATCACTTCCTTTCACTCTGTTAGAAGGAAGACAGGAAGGCTGATTCCCATCAGTGTCTCTCACAATCACATCATCCTCTGAGGTCGCCCTCGACGTGATGATGTGGCATGTCAGCCCTGGAAATAGGTTTTGTCATGTCTTCCTGCAGCTGCATTGGGGAGAATTCTGCTGAGGCTGCTGGAAGCTCAGCATCGACATGCCCACCACCTCATTCTCTGCAGCAGCACCCAGAGCCCACACAGAGCACTGAGTCATGCGTGACTCTGGGCTCAAACCACCCAGAGACTATCTCATGGGTTTGCATTCCGCCTCCTGAGAGCTTCCAGTCTAAGAAATAGAAACTGATTCTAGAAACGGTACCTGCACCCAGAGTTTCCTGGCAACAGGATCAAAACCTGAAACTCTGAATGTTAAGGCATTTATAACATACATAGTTTAGTAGTATAACATTTGTCTTGGCAGGAAGGGACAAGTTGAAGTACATTTGCAGGTGGGAGATGGTTGGCTGGCTGAGACGACTGGACATAGAGGGATGTGAAGCTTGGAAATCAGATGGGGAAACAAGTTGACTTTCTCACAGTAACCCAGATAGCCAGGCTATAGAGAGGGTCTATTTCTCTAGAGTCTAAAATTTTAGCCTTTCAGTTCACCGGTTCACTGGTTCTGTTTAGGGCATGAGTTCAGCAACAAATTAAGAAAAGTGTCCCCAATAAATGCTAATAAGCCCCAAGAGAAAACAAGGGCATCCCCATGCATACCAAATGCACTTATTAGCATCCTTGCTATTATGAAGAAAAGAAGAGTGACCTTGCAATCATTAGGAGCTTAAAATGCTATGACTTTAGTTTAGGGGGACACATGTTACATTGTAAAACCTAATTAGTGTTCCCTTTGCTAATTGCTGCCTAGCACTGAGCTGGATAAAATAAATGCATGATAGACGTTTCAGAAAGCAGACATAACCCCATCACCGTTTTTAAAGGAAGTGAAATTACAGGAGAAGTGCCATTTGAAAAGGTGTTTATCTGAATTGTTGTGAGTGTTGTAAGGGAAGTGGGGAAGCCTGGGCTGTGAGTGGATTTATTTGTCCCCTAAATGCTGAAATCTGCTTGGGAGAGTACTGTTCTCCTCCTATAGTTCTCTGATGTGAAAACAGGGGTGCCAGACGATAGAGGGAAATTACTGCAGCGCCAAAATTCCTCCCCTGCATGGAAACAGCTGTGCGGGGAGGGAGATGGTGAAAGTGTGTCTGGACAGGTGGTTAGAACGCTCAGCAGTGGTCCAGCCCAGACCCAGGGCTGGGGTGTCGGGCTGCACACGTGTGCCCAGAGGTGGGTTTCTCCCCCAGACAAACTTGACTTGAGTTTCTCCAGTTCACATGGAAGACCTGATGGGTTCCCTCCACTCTCATGGGATATAAAGGGATTCACAGCCCCTTGGCCATCCTGGGGTCAACATACCCGCAGTGCCAAGGGCACAAAGCTGGGATCTGGCTGCAGTCTCTACCCTGTTACATAACCATAAGAGCAGAAAGGGTTGAATCATCAACTATACCTGCCCACCCACACCACACACACATCCATACCATGTATACACACACACATACGCACACACTTCAGTTCCGTTCAGTCACTCAGTCATGTCTGACTCTTTGCGACCCCATGGACTGCAGCACATCAGGCTTCCCTGTCCATCACCAACTCCCAGAGCTTGCTCAAACTCATGTCCATTGGGTCGGTGATGCCATCCAATCATCTCATCCTCTGTCGTCCCCTTCTCCTCCTGCCTTCAATCTTTCCCAGCATCAGGGTCTTTTCAAATGAGTCAGTTCTTCACATCAGGTGGCCAAAGTATTGGAGTTTCAGCTTCAGTATCAGTCCTTCCAATGAATATTCAGGACTGATTTCCTTTAGATTGACTGGTTTGATCTTGTAGTCCAAAGGACTCTCAAGAGTCTTCTCCAACACCACAGTTCAAAAGCATCAATTCTTCGGTGCTCAGCATTCTTTATAGTCCAACTCTCACATCCATACATGACTACTGGAAAAACCGTAGCTTTAACTAGACAGACCTTTGTCGGCAAAGTAATGTCTCTGCTTTTTAATATGCTGTCTAGGTTGGTGATAGCTTTTCTTCCAAGGAGCAGGCGTCTTTTAATTTCATGGCTGCAATCACCATCTGCAGTGATTTTGAAGCCCAAAACGTAAAGTCTGTCACTGTTTCCATTGTTTCCTCATCTATTTGCCATGAAGTGATGGGATCGGATGCCATGATCTTAGTTTTCTAAATGTTGAGCTTTAAGCCAACTTTTTCACTCTCCTCTTTGATTTTCATCAAGAGGGTCTTTAGTTTCTCTTCACATTCTGCCATAAGGATGGTACCATTCTGCATATCTGAGGTTACTGATATTTCTCCCAGCAATCTTGATTCTGGCTTGTGCTTCATCCAGCCTGGCATTTTGCATGATGTATGCTGCATAGAATTTAAATAAGCAAGGTGACAATATACAGCCTTGGTGTACTCCTTTTCCTATTTGGAACCAGTCTGTTGTTCCATGTCCAGTTCTAACTGTTGCTTCTTGACCTGCATACAGATTTCTCAGGAGGTAGGTAAGGTGGTCTAGTATTCCCATCTCTTGAAGAATTTTCCACAGTTTTTGTGATCCACACACACTTATACATACACTTATACACATGCTTATACACACACATACAGACACACACACACTTATACACACATACATGTAATTATACACACACTTATGCATACTTTTACAATTATACACACACATATACACACACACACTTATACAGACACATTTATGCACTCATATACACACTTACATGCACACACTTATACATACACTCACATGCACTTATACACTCACACACACACAGCCTTGCCTTGCCTCCAGCTATGCTCAGCATTCATAATAAGGTTGTGAAAAGGGAAATCATTTTCTCAGCATTGGCATATTTTTTCCTCCTTAAGGATAAGTGATGGCTGATTTTCCAAGGGAAAAAGTCTGCCATGTGCCTCTCTCAGGGCCCCTCCTGAGTGCATCCTAAATGGTACAGATTAAAATCAAGTCATAAATGTTACAGCCAGAAGCACTTGTGAAGATAGTTTAGTGCTTTGTTTTCCTGGTAGGTTCTGAGGAGCGCTAGGGTGCCCTGAGGTCCCTCAGCCTCTGCTGGGGCGGCTGGTAGGAGGGGGCCCACGAGAAACAGAGCCAGCAGGGGCCTCATACCACCAGGGAAGCCCCTCTCAGCTATTGTAAATAGTGAGCTGCATGTCAGATTTCATTTGAAGAAGAAAACGCTTCCACTGCTTAAAAAAAAATAAAATAAAAATGGTTGGAAATTGCCAAGGCCATTGAAGACAAGGGAGGCTCTGGGATTTCCCTCGGGCTGTGTCTGATGCTGGTAGGGTCAGGACCAGCATCCAGGCCTCTGGGTCAGAGATCTGTCTCCGGGTCGGTGTGGGAGGACAGTGAAGAGCGTCAGCCGCTCCCAAGGGTGGTGAGGACTTTGGATATAACAGGGGACTCCCTAAAGAACGTCAAACCCAGCCTCACTTTCGCAGACACTCTTAGGTGGTCTTAAATAAGATTCCTTTCCCTGAGCCATATTTCCCAAGGATCATGCTCCTCTTTCAAGGATAACGGGGACCTCACTGAAGTGGGGGAGAGGGTTGGCTTCTGCCCACCACTGCAGCTGCCCCAGCATCACCTCCACCCCTGCCATGGCTCTAGCGTCAGCAGGTTATAACCCAGATGGTCAAGGCTGGATTTGGAAACTCAATTGCTTCCTTGTGGTTTCCGACGTCTGCACATTTGCCTTGATTGTTAGCCCGCATGGCTTCTCAGGGATCAACTCCTGCCATTTGCCGCCTGCCAGCATTAATGCCAGCAAGACAGACTAGCAGCAGAGAAGCGCCTACATCTGCAGCCCAGGAACCCCTCCATCCAGGGGTGGTGGGACCTGTGGAAGGCAGCAGGGTTTCATAGCTATTTCACCTGCCTCCTTCTCCTCCTCATCATCCTTCTTCCCAGCCTCCCTGTCCTTTCCAGGCACTGAAGATTTAAAAAAAAAAAAAAAAACAGAGCTGCTGATAATTAAAATTAAATCTCTGTTCCACCAATGTCTGAAACTCTGGGAAGTCATTATCAGAGTCAGACAGTGATATTTTGATATCCTGGAATCTTTTTGATATAAGGAATCAAGTTCTAAGGCAGGAGAAGATAGAGAGCCATGCTATTTCCTAATCAGCCTTTATAATTTGTGGTATCTTGGGACGCTTCTCAGATGTTTCCACTGTGGCTTATGTACACTTCAAACCCGCATGCCATTAAATGCAGAAGCTGGATACTGAATTAATGAAGGGAGCTTCAAAAGCCCACCTCTTTGGCAAGCTGAAGATCTGAGGGTGAACTCAAAGACGGTGATGGGGCTTTGAAAACTGCTAAGCACAAACAATAAACCTCATTACATAAAGTCAGTAGAGTGGGCTCAGGAGTGGGATAAGGGGAGTGGGGCGCAGAAGGGGTGAGACTCAGCCTGACAACTGGCTCAGTCGGGGGGCTGGGGTTGGAGTGAAAAGGACTGCGTTTGGGAAAATCATGTGATATATATAGAAGCCATGCTGAGGAAAGTAGACAGGAGGATGATGGGAGAATCCAGGGCACAGGCAGGCCACTGTGGGGACAGTGATGGGGCAGCCTTCCAGCTTGAGGATGCTGTGGGCGAGAGGTGGTCCGAGTTTAAGAGTGGGATTGCTGGCTCCTGTCTTGCTCACTCTAGCAGCTTCAGAAACATCTAGAGAGGGCAGAGCTTTTGCAAAGGGTGTGTAAAGCAAGAGAGGAGCTGATGGAGTCCACTCAGATGTCTAAATGTAGTCTCCGAAGGTTTTTGAGGTTATGAGTCATCCTGTCAAACTGAAGCTTAGCTGGATATCTAAAATGGATAGTCAACAAGGACCTACTGTACAGCACAGGGGACTCTGCTCGATGTCATGTGGCAGCCTGGATGGGAGGGGAGTTTCAGGGAGAATGTGTATGTATGGCTGGGCTTCCCAAGCAGGTCAAGAACCTGTCTGCTAGCGCAGGAGATGCAGTTTCGGTCCCTGGGTCAAGAAGATCCTCTGGAGGAAAGCATGGCAACCCACTCCAGTATTTTTGCCTGGAGAATCCCATGACAGAGGAGCCTGGCAGACTACAGTCCATGGGGTCACAAAGTGACTTAGCACGCATATGTATGTGGCTAAGTCCCTTCACTGTCCACCTGAAGCTATCACAACATTGTTAATCAGCTGTACCCCAATACAAAATAAAAAGTCTGGAAAAAAAGAAGCTGAGCGGGGACTTCCGAAATTCTCAAAACACCTTTATGCACAGTCAGGGAGAAAGAAGCTTAAGGAGTTGATTGCTATTCAATGGGAGAGTTCTTCAAGAGATTCCCTTGAAAACTGGCCAGCATTTTGGATGATCAGAGCGCCAGACCAGTGGGGGTAGTTTTCAGAAGTAGCTGGGGGCCACAAGGTAATATGTGGAGACAGTTCATTAGGACACAGCAAGAGAGTGAAGAACCACTCAGCCTTGGGTCCCAAACCTCTCCCTCTAGACCCTCCTATAGGAAAGCTGAGGCCACTGGGGCAGTGCAAACCCTTTCTGGGCCATCACTGCTAGCCAAGGCAGGCCAGCATAGGTACCAGGCTCCCCGAGGGGCCAGGCGGGAGGCCAGATCTCTCGTGAAGCTGCTGAGCATCACAGAGCGTCCCCTCCATTGCCAGCCCTCTCCCTCTAATAATTATATCTTCATTTTAATTTGAGAATTTAACTACAGAGATTACACTGACCCTTTCCCCTAGAATGAAAGGACAGAGGATCCTCTACCAGATAGTTATTTGTGATTGCGGCTGGGGGTTTATTTAAACTAATTTTATTATTCATGACACTGACAATTTATGCAGTGAATGCAATTATAGGCTATGATTGGCTGCCACCGCTAAGGGCGAAAAGTACCACTTCCCTGAATGTGCAAGAAAGAGAGGCAGAGAATATTAGAAAAATAATCAGTCACAGAAATATTTTTTATGAAGTGTTCCCCCCAAACCTTCATTGAAAAAAAAAAGCTAATTTAATTTCCCAAACACCCTGCAAAAGATATCTAATTATCCACTGCTAAATTGCTCTCATAATTTTTTCCAAAGTTCTCCATTGTTTATGCCTCTGTGAGTTCTCCTTGTCTGCAAGCAAAGAAACTGTCGTCTTGATGCACAGGTCTCAAAAAGACCTCCTCTCAATGATGCTTCCTGATGCTGTGGTCTGTGCATCTCTGATACGTTTGCCCATTTAATCAGGAGATATCTGAGGAACAGACGTGAATTGTTATCATCTACAGTTGGAGCAGAAGTAGAGGGAATTGCCCTTATTTTCCCTTTTTTATCCCTTTTCCTGAGAGAAACCATTAACACATTTGTTTGGACATCAAATCAAGACCAACTGTGGTGCGTCCACACAGTGGAATACACCTTGGCAGTGGAAAGAAGTGAGCTAGTGATACATGCAGCAGTGTTAGGTGAATCTCAGAATAGCTATGCTAAGTGAAAGGAGCCCAGCAAAAAAGAGTTCTTAGTATGTGATTCCATTTATATAAAGTACTAGAGAAAGCCAACTCATTTTTAGATACAGAGAACAGATCACGTAATTCCTTGAAGGGTGGAGGCAGGCAAAAAGGAGCGATTACAAGGGCACATGAGAAAACTCTGGAGGGAGGGATGGCAGTGTTCTTTCTCTTGATTGTAGTGGTGCCTTCACAGGTAAATACATATCAGAACTGATCAAATGGACACTTTGAATATGTACAGTTTATTGTATGCTGACGTTACCTCAATAAACCTGTTACCATAGACACACACCCCTTAGTGTGTGTGGGACAGTCTTGACTCCAGCATTTACTAAGTATGTGACTTTAACCTCTGCAGATGGTGGTTTCAGATCAGATCAGATCAGATCAATCGCTCAGTCATGTCCGACTCTTTTACTCATCTGTAAAAGGGGATGCTAAGGTCTTCTCTGCCTACCCCGTAGGGCATTATGAACATCAGCATGAGAACACAACCCAGGTGTATTTGTACTGATAACCTCACAAATTGGACTTCCTCAACCTCAATCCCTGGAGAGGTAAAGGGAGTCAATGCTGCTGTCCCAGAACCTAGCATGTAGTCAGCACCCAGTCTTTTTTAATTGAAATGATGGACCTCCAGTGTTTAACGCTTAGTAAACCTCCACTGGGACCTTCCCTGGTGACTCCCTGGTAAAGAATCCACCTGTCAGTGCAGGAGATGTGGGTTCAATCCCTGGGTTGGGAAGATCCCCTGGAGAAGGAAATGGCTACCCACTCCAGCGTTCTTGTTTGGAGAATCCCATGGAGAGAGGAGCCTGACAGGCTATAGCCCATGGGGTCAAAAAGAGTCGGACACGACTTAACAACTGAACAACAGACCTCCATTGGCATCACAGAGTCTAATTATTATCTATTCACTGAATTTCTGATAGGGGCTTATAGAATTCTGAAATAGCACATCTTAGCCTGGAAGGGCATCAGGAAAGCCTTTGACCACATCCTAGCTTCAGATAGATAGGATGTAAAGACATCTAGTACCTGCTTCATGGCTTGGCCTTTATAAAGGACGCTTGATGGAGGGGAAAGTGGTGACCAAGATGAAATTCCTAGAACCTTTGATGAGCTCTCCTACGCTGTTCCCTAGTATAGGAACTGATCCATAGAGAGCCTGGTGAGAATCTGGCAAGAGCTCTTTACGTTCACAGCACAGCAAAGTGGAACTGAGGTGGGGAGGCGCCCTCACTTCAAAGGCTCTTGCAAGCCCAGGAGAGCTCTGAATTGTAAATTGTCTGATGTCGGGCCTCTGCGGCTGTTGTGTAGATGAGCGTCGCAAACTCTCAGAATTTTCTCCCTAGCTTCCTGGCAATCAGTGCAGCCCACTTGATCACTCATCCACCTCACTCCAGCCTGTACTAAACATTTGTTTATGTCACCCTTTGCAGCTCTCACAGTATTTTCACGTAATTATCACATTTAGTCTTCACCTTGGTTCTGTGGGATGTTTTGGATGGATCCTGCTATGTTTCCTGTTTGTGGCTAGAGGAATTGACGCCCATATCAGTGAAGACTCACCTAAGGATCCTCACTGAACAGAGTGGAGAGAAGAACCAGTTCTCTGCCTTCTAACATCATTTCCTATACTGTCTCTACTCACGCCCTTCCCAGGGAGATGGTTGATAACATCACCTCTGCTTAACTGATTCTGAAGGCCACGTTATGCCAATTTCCACTTTTCAGATATGTTGGAGAGAAGTCATGTGACCTACATAATAAGCTCACGCAGTGGCTGAGTGGAGATCAGATCCTGGCGAATGCAGCTTCCTTTCCACTGTACCCGTTTCGTCTCCAGCGTAGGCAGACCTTGTTTTGTTGCATTTTGCAGATACTGCATTTTTGTACAGGTTGAAGGTTTGTTGTGGCAACCCTGCATCAAGCCACTCTGTCAGCACCATTTTCCCCCCAGCATTTGCTCACTTCATGCCTCTGTGTCACATTTTGCTAATTCTCGAGATATGTCAAACCATCTACCAAGAAAAGCATGATGAATCACTGAAGACTCAGATGATGGTTAGCATTTTAAGCAATAAAGCATTTTTTAATTGGGCTTCCCTGATGGCTCAGTGGTAGAGAATCTGCCTGCCAATCCCTGGATTGGGAAAATCCCCTGGAGAGGGAAATGGCAACCCACTCCAGTATTCTTGCCTGGGAAATCCCATGGACAGGGCCTGGCAGGCTACAGTCCATGGGGTCACAAAAGAATTAGACATGACTTAGCAACTAAATGACAGCAAACTTTTTAATTAAAGTTTGTAAGTTTTTTAAACAAAAGGCTATTGCACACTTAATATACTGTGATATATTTTGAACTGGGAAACCAAAAAATTGTGTGACTGGCTCTATTTTGATGTTCACTTCATTGCAGGGCTCTGGAGCCAGACCCCCAATTCCTCCGAGGTATGAAGTTCATTTCAAACTTTTGAGATGTGTGTGTCTTTCCATTGCCTTTACATTCCTGACCAGGTTGGGAGAACCTTGGGAGTGGTGGGGGGTGTTGGGGAAGAGAGGTGGAGAGATGAATACCGACTCAGTGGACCAGCCCAGATCCTGCCTCTCCCATTCCATCCCTGCAGTGATGGTTGGGTTGCAGAATAACACACCTCACTGCTTGCCAAGGAAAGAGTGGTGACCCTTTTGACTTCACGAATTTGGAAGAAGAACAGCATGGAAGCTAAATTTGAACAGAGAGGAGAATCCTCCCTGGAAAGCACACTGACCGTGACCACAATCAGTAATGCTCTGTCCTCCTTAGCCTCCAATCCCCCGAGCACCTCCCGCCCTTCCATCGGTGAAGACATGCTTGTCTTTTTGTCTTAGAGTGATGAGGGCATGCTTGCTCTAATGTTCATGGGCTGCATTCAGAACAGAACCCGGGCAATTAGGAGTTTTGGAAAGTCAGACTCAGATGTTTAAGATGACACGATACCTCCGTTATTCAGAGGCCACCGTTTCCAAATCACGTTCTGTAATTTTGTGCTCTATTCACCTTGCCTGGGTCCCTACATGCTCCTGGCCACTGTCTCTCCCTGCCCCTTCCAAGGTCTTCTGGGAGCCTAGTCACCGCGAAGCAGCAAAAGAGGTGCAGGGAGAATGATCTCTAACTCATGTGTTCACCTTAGGTTTTGACTTTCCAGAGCCCACCTGGAACCGTTATCCTCTTTTTTGAATGTTGAAGGCATCTTTTTGTCCCCCGAGGAGACATTTTTGAAACAGATCACCATTGGAATGTGAATTTTCCTGTCAAGGGTGGGACAGAATAAAGAATGTGGCCATTATTCTCCACTCATAAAAGAAGCCTCCCTCCAGCTGTTACTCAAAAGACAGTAAAAACCCTCCTAGCACCGGGTCACCCTGCAGACTGGCGCTTCCCCAGTCGAGGCCCTGCCCCAGCATTCAGTGCTTGGGACCAGGCTGGAGGCTGATGGCAGAGCTCAGCTTTCGAGCCCAACCATTCAATAATGCTCTAATTAACTACCACAAACTTCAGAGGACCCACTAACTATAATTGAGAGATCAACGGAGGCTGCATGGAGTTAGATGTGCATACTAATTACTGAATTAGCCAACACCTGTTTTGGAACTTTGTGCTGAAATGTGGCTGTGTTTCAGGCTGCTGCTGCTGCTGCTGCTAAGCCGCTTCAGTCATGTCCGACTCTGTGTGACCCCATAGACGGCAGCCCACCAGGCTCCCTTGTCCCTGGGATTCTCCAGGCAAGAATATTGGAGTGGGTTGCCATTTCCTTCTCCAATGCATGAAAGTGAAGTCGCTCAGTCGTGTCCAACTCAGCGACCCCATGGACTGCAGCCCACCAGGCTCCTCTGCCCATGGGATTTTCCAGGCAAGAGTACTGGACTGGGGTGCCATTGCCTTCTCCAGTGTTTTCAGGCAGAAGACCTTTAAGTGTAAGA
Source organism: Bos taurus (assembly GCF_002263795.3). Taxonomy (NCBI): domain Eukaryota; kingdom Metazoa; phylum Chordata; class Mammalia; order Artiodactyla; family Bovidae; genus Bos; species Bos taurus. The sequence goes on along the minus strand of NC_037356.1, from coordinate 30,223,398 downwards.
AAAAAGTTTGTCTTTAGAGAGAAAAATGAGCCCCACTTCTTGTCTGGTGAATAAGACCATTTCGTTGGCAATATGTAGTTGATAAAGCCAGGGGTGAGGCAATGCAGATGAAGCGGTACATGGAGTACTCTGAAGGGAAGACAGGGATGTTTAGAATGGATATCAATGAGGATATTGATGTCAGGGAGAGAGGCATGCTGGGATCTGGGTGTTTCATGGCTGCGCCTGGACCACATTTCTGCATCTTCTGCATCTAGGGGCACCACCTATTCTGTGCTAGGAATAGGTCAGAACCACTTAACATCTTCATTAGGACAAGGAAGAGCAGGACAGGGACAAAATATGTCAAAGGACAGTGTAGAGGAAAAGGTGTAAGAGTCGGGCCCCAACCTAGAGGAGAGCGCAGGCTGAGAGAGGACAGAACACAGAACTCAGGTGCCAGGCAGACCGTACATGAGAAGGAAAGAAACTATTTCTTAATTCTATTCCTCATTTTTACTGATTAGCTTCAATAACCTGTAATCAGTGGATTCAAACGGGAGAAATCATACTTACCCTGTGAGCCTTGTAATTTTTAAGATAAAATATTTGTTGCCAAATGGAAAAGTGGAACCTATTTTTTAAAGTCCCAGATACTCTAGGATGAGCACAATGGGGCACTCATTGTGAGATAAGCCAGCTCGCTGCCCTCTGCTCTGTGCTCCAGCTAACTGATACAGTCTTAATTCATCAACGAAGGGACTCCCCATTACTATGAAAGAATTACCTGCAAGAAAATAATAAGGCAGATTTACTATTTCTGGCTTGTTCCTCCACTGGGAGAAGAACGTGTGATGATGCTAAGAATATTGGTGTTGGTGATGATGGTGATGATGAATGCGATCATTGACATTCACACAAACAAAACAAGATCGAAGGGCTTCTGAGATTCTAGCATGATCTGTCCTTACACCATCTTTTCTCTTTTTAAAAATATACATTTATTTATAATCTATTTGCCTGTGTCAGGTCTCGGTTGTGGCACACGGGATCTTCATTGCATCACACGATGTCTTTCATTGTGGTGCCTGGACTTTCTGGTTATGGTGCATGAGGGATCTTAGTTCCCTGACTAGGGATTGAACCCACAGCCCCTGAATTGCAAGGTGGATTCTCAACCACTGGACCACCATGGAAGTCCCATTATGCTCTCCTTTCTAGGAAATTCAATACATTTGGTAAGAACCTTTCTGAAAATTTCTACGAATATCTGTTTGGGAAACACACTATTTTTTTCATGCTTCCATCCTTTCTCTGGGAGGCTATTCTGAGAATGAGAGTTGCGTGGGTACTGCAGAAGATGCCACCACACAGAGACTCCTTATGTTTCCCACCGTCTTCAGGGATCCAGGTAACCTTGAATGTGGATCTTCTCAGACTTGACACACCTCTGCATTTGGCATCTTTCTCACTGATAAAGTGTCAAAATGGAGGGGCGCTTGTCCAAGATGGAAGGATACAGTACCCATGGTCATCTCTTAACATCAGATTCCTCTCCCAACTTCAAAGGTTTAACAGCCTTGGAAATAACCCTGTTTCTACTACCACCCTATCTGAATGGAGGATTTCTCTATTGACACTAAGTCCAGAGAAGGGTTTCTATGTGAAAAGAATATACTAGCCTCTTAACCTTTTGCCTCCTTCACCCGACATTTATTCACAGAGGGTTGGGTTAAATGATCAACGCTGGGTGCTGTTAAACCACACAGACTGTGGGTTGTCTGATATGGAGAAATCTCACTGCCGAGCAGCCACTGGCTGTGTGTCTCCTGTTGACTGCCCACCCCGTGTGTGTTAAAATCTGCTTTTTGTGCTTTTGTAGCTGAGCTTTTCCACTTCATTAGGCTCTGAGGAGAGGTGACATCATTGCTTTTGAGCTCCCCCACAACCTTGACAAACCTCCTTGTCCCACTTCTCTAAGGGTAGGCCTCAAAATCTGTCATCTAGCTGATCAGTCAGTGAGTTTCCTGGGTCACGATCCTTGCGTGCTGGATCTTTTGTTACTTTCCCTCCTAGAGCACTGAGCTGTCCTTGGGTTGGGAGAGCGGTAGCAGTCTTGTGCACGTGTCCATCTCCCACCTGCCCAGCCTTCCCCAGCACCCTCTGAACACATCCTCCCTGCATCCTGACAGCCTGGCTTTGGAGACTTTCCTGTGCCTCTGTGCTTGGACTTGGAGCCCACATTGTAAACTTCTCACACTCATGTGCTAGGAGATCCCTGAAGCTTGGGTTGTCTTCATGGTGATATAAAGAGAGATTTGTTGGGACTTCCCTGGTAAGTCAGACTCCATACTCCTAATGCAGGGGGATCGGATTTGATCCCTGGCCAGGGAACTAGATCCCACATGCTCTAACTGAGGGTTCACATGCTGCAACTAAGATCTGGTGTAGCCAAATAAATATTTTAAAAGAAAAGAAAAAGAGAAATTTGTCCAGTAACGTAGTCTCTGGTCTATTGATTGACACTTTCTAAAAAAGTATTTCTCCAATAATAGTCTAGAGCTGTGTGCATGCGTGAGTGCATGCTAAGTCTCTTCAGTCATATCTGACTCTTTGTGACCCCATGGACTGTAGCCTGCCAGGCTCCTCTGTCCATGGGATTCACCAGGCAAGATTCACCAGTGGGTGGGATGCCCTCCTCCAGAGGATCTTCCCTATCCAGGGATAGACCCCTGTCTCTTATATCTCCTGCATTGGCAGGCTGATTCTTTACCACTGGCGCCACCTGGAAAGCCCAGTCCAGAACTACTTCCAACAAAATCATCCACAGAGATTGTTTAAAATGCAAATTCCCAGTGACCGCCTCCACATTACTGAACAGGATTTCTGGGAGTGGAGCCCAGGATTTTAACAAGCTTTACAAGGGAGTCTTATATATGCTGAGAACCAAGAACTACTAGAGAACTTTTGAAAAAAAATTATTGGAGTGTAGTTGCTTTACAATATTGTACTGGTTTCTACTGTACAGCAAAGTGAATCAGCCATATGTATTCCTATCTCCCCCTTTTTTGGATTTCATCCCTGTTTAGGTCACCACAGAGCATTGAGTAGAATTCCCTGTGCTATACAGTAGGTTCTTCAGTTGTTTAGTTGCTCAGTCGTGTCCGACTCTCTGAGACCCCATGGGCTGTAGCCCACCTGGCTCCTCTGTCCATGGTATTTTCCAGGCAAGAATACTGAAGTGGGTTGCCATTTCCTTCTCCAAGGGATCTTCTCCACCCAGGGATCGAACCCAAGTCTCCTGGGTTGGCAGGTGGATTCTTTACCATTGAGCCGCCAGAGAAGTCCAGGTTGTCAATAGTTATCTTTTTAATACATAATATCAATAGAGTATATATGTCAATCCCAGTATCCCCATTCATCCCATCCCTGCCTTTCACCCTTGGAATCCATATGTTTGTTCTCAATGTCTGTGTCTCTATTTCTGCTTTGTAAATAAGATCATTTATGCTAATTTTTTCAGATTCCATATATATGCGTTAATATACAGTATTTGTTTTTTGAGAATTTTTTAAATTAATTATTTTAATTAGAGGCTAATTACAGTATTGTAGTGGTTTTTGCCATACATTGACATGAATCAGCCACGGGTGTACATGTGTCCCCCATCCCGAACCCCCTCCCTCCTTCTTCCCCATCCCATCCCTCAGGGTTGTCCCAGTGCACTGGCTTTGAGTGCCCTGTTTCATGCATCAAACTTGGACTGGTCATCTGTTTCACATATGATAATATACATGTTTCAATGATTTGAGAGATAATGTTTTTAAACTAGTAGACCTGAAAATTGTTTGTTCATCTAAACACACCTGATGCTTCACAGGATCTTAAGGTCAACATATGTCATGAGGATCACTGAGGTCATGTGTGCCATCTCCCCAGGAGATTACATGTCCTCCTCTTTAATGTTTACAGAGGGAGGGAGCTCACAGCTTCAAGAGACTTCCAAACTGAAGCTGCTCTAGTGATCAGAAAGTTCTTTGTACTGCTTCAAAGCCTCCATCTTCTCTGCTCAGTTCCAGTTTTGACTCTGAATAAATATATAATGGCCCTTCTTTTACACAGCATGCTTTCTAATATGTGTGCTCAGCTGCTTCAGTCGTGTCCAGCTCTTTGCTCCCCTATGGACTGTAGCCTGCCAGGTTCTTCTGTCCATGGGATTCTCCAGGCAAGGATACTGGAGTGGGTTGCCATTGCCCTCCTGCCAGGCAATGGCAATGGGTTGCCATTGCCTTCTTCCCTACCCTGGGGTTGAGCCCACATTTCCTGTGTCTCCTGCATTGCAGGAGGGTTCTGTACCACTGAGCCACTCAGGAAGCCCATCTACTTTCTAATATTGGATCATAAATTCAATAAATAAGCATTTCAAGGCACTCTTTACAAATCCATAAGCTGACTTGGGTTCGGCTCTGAAATTCCAAACCTGAGTTTGGGTCCTTATGCTTACCCATGAGATTTCCATAGTGTGATATGGTATTAAGAAAACTTTGTAGGGATGTGAATGCTCAAAGAGGTGTATGTGTGTGCTAAGGAGACGGCAATGAATTCTTTGCCACAAAAATACCCTTCATGAAGCTTGAAGAGTGTTAGATTTTTTTCCAGGGGCGGAGATGAGTAAAGGCCATGCCAAGGTGCCAGCATAAGTAGCATCATGGAGATCGTGATGGTGACCATGCACTTAGGAACCAGTGCAGAGTCATGTGTGCATAGAAAACGGGGAAGCGGAGCTGCAGGGGCAGGAGGTGGCAGGAAGCGACAGGAGAAGCACTTGATGGGAACAGATCTCCAAGGGCTTTAAATGCTGTGCTGTTTGGAGAGACCTCTCACCAGCCTGGTGACCTGGGTTGCCTTTCCACATTGCCTCCTTTTCCCCTTAACTACTGCAGGCTTCTCCGTGGCCCTTTCCAACACTTGCTGTTTCTCTTGTCTCCTCCTCAACTGCCGAGAAGTAAGGCCCCAGACTCAGTATCTGACTCAGTCCCTGTTTGGAAGAAAAGAACAAAGTAAAGTAACAAACCTTAAGGACTTTGGCTTAAACAAGAGGAGATGTATTACTTTTAACAAAAAGGACACTTGCTCTAATGGGGAGCCATATATGCTGAGTTGGCGTGTTAGTAGATGGGGCTCAGTGGACAGACCTTCCAGGTCTCTCTAAATTCTCACTTCCTGTCTCTCCTGCATAATCATCCAAATCCCAGCAGATCATATGCAGAGGGGTGAGGGGCTCTGCAGCCATGGTCTCTGAACCTAGGGTCTCCATAGGTTTCTTTGTTTGAGTGACTTTTAAAGTTTCTGTAACACTGGAAACCTGCCACTCAAAATGCATCCATTAGTCCAGGCATGTGATAGGAAATTTTCCGTCACTCAGGGAGTCACGGAAGGGGGTACAGAATCAGCTATTCACTGCACTGGAGGCAGCCAGGAATGTCCAGGATGGCTCTTGGCATTGCAACATTTGTTGGCATCACCAAAAAGCATGAAGAATAATGGAACTAAGAACAAATATCATTTATCAACACATATATATGCAATCTAGAAAGATGGTACAGGCGAGCCTATTTGCAGGGCAACAGTGGAGACACAGAATAAAGAGGTTTGTGGACATAGTGAGGGAAGGAACAGGTGAGATGAATTGAGAGAGTAGCCTGGAAACCTACATAATACCATCTGTAAAATAGATAGCCAGTAGCAATTCGCTGTATGATGCAGGGAGCTCAAACCTGGGCTCTGTGACAACCTAGAGGGGTGGGATGGGGTGCGAGGGGGGAGGGAGGTTCAAGAGGGAGGGGACATATGTATACCTATAGCTGATTATTGTTGAGGTACAGCAGAAACCAACACCGTATTGTAAAGCAATTATCCTCCAATTAAAAAAAATAAACAAAGAAATGTAAGCAGTAAAAAAGAGATTGCTGGCAGGCAGAGAGTTTAGGACCTTCGTTTCGTCTGCATCCTTCAGTGTCTCTTTCCCCTGGTTACAATCACACACACACAAAGGGCAGGGTGGACAAGCCGGCCCAGCATTTTGTAACAGCAAGATGCAAATACACAGGTATGATTTGTGTGCTGAGTTCAGCTGACCAGGGAAGTGAGCGATGCTGTAACTGTGGGGTTAGATTTACGCCCACCAGACCGCCCCACATTGCTTTAGCAGGATGAAATTCAAAAATGCCCCCTACTGAGCCAGAGGCCTGCAGTTCCTGATCTCAAGGAGACAAAGGTAATGCATGCACCTGCTCCTACTTTAACAAGTGGCTGGCAATTTTTAGATACATTTGAAAGGATCCTTCAGTAAATAGTGTTCTCAGAGAATGTCAAGAGGACATGCGTCAGGGCGAGCACGAAGTTTCCAGGACTAGAGTGCTCATTTCCCAGATGTTCCAGAGTACAAAGAAAAGTTACGGAATATGACCTTATCAGGGGCCGATTTAGCACCTGCCCCCGCCCACCCTCGCACCCTAGAAAAGTTCCTGAGGGGATCTTCCATGCTCCAAGCACTGCTTACTTAGCTCACCCTACTTTTAGTTCACCATGCCTTCCCAGACATTTTGACACTTGTTTTTTCAAAACCAGGCACTTTTTTTTTTTAAGTTGCATTTTAACGGAGAAGGCAATGGCACCCCACTCCAGTACTCTTGCCTGGAAAATCCCATGGATGGAGGAGCCTAGTGGGCTGCAGTCCATGGGGTCGATAAGAGTCGGACACGACTGACCGACTTCACTTTTCACTTCCATGCATTGGAGAAGGAAATGGCAACCCACTCCAGTGTTCTTGCCTGGAGAATCCCAGGGACGGGGGAGCCTGATGGGCTGCCATCTATGGGGTCGCACAGAGTCGGACACAACTGAAGTGACTTAGCAGCAGCAGCAGCAGCTTTAAGGAAAACCAACTCAGCCAATTGCTGAGACAGGTCCTAGCCTAGGACCTTCTGTCTCAGGGACCATGACCGAGGAAAGCACAGTAGGGTTGGTTCAGAACCAGCCTCCTTGGCCAGGAAGCCAGGTCTAAATTGGGGGTGCATCATGCCAGCCTGTTCATGGGCTCTGCAGCTCTTTGACAAGGGCACTGATCTGGAAGAGCTTGGAGAAAAGTAATGGGATCGGCTGGTACCTGAGTGCGGCCCCTTTAGCAGAACATGAGAAGTGAGAGGCAGCTGCACACGGAGTTCAGCCATTTATGCCACTTGGACCCATTCCGGCTAATCAAAGATACACTCCCATTAGGTACATTACACTGACACTGTGATTGGTGGAGGAGCAAAGGACTTGTCAGCGGAGTGAGTATTGGCTGTCACTCCTGCTCTCAAGCTGCCTGCCTATTTGCGATTTTATTTTCAGATGTGATTGACAGCTGGATGGCTCTGACATTCTCGGCGCAAACATACAGCCTGTTATTATGCTTGCATTAACATTTTGATAAACACACGGTGCGGCGTTGGAAAAGTAATTACATGTCATCACTTCAGTGCTTCATCAAAGAAAAGTTTACTGTGTAATTGCTCTGTGATTTACCTAGGTAGAATGTGTTACATTCCACAAAGGCTCTCTCTATTTAATAGTTTACATTTACTCTTTAAAATACACAAGATCCCTTCCCAGGGGCTTCCTTGGTCTAAAATAAACTTGGCAATATAATTTAGCTTTCCATAAATACACTTAGATATTACTGTGGAGTACTTTTGCATAATAGTTATTTAATGCCGAGTGTAAATATGCAACACATTATATTGGCTGAGCTATCAAAAGAAAGAACTTTTTGACAACGAGGAAAAAAGAGGATATTGTTACCTTGGTTTCTGCATTAAGAAAAGGGCCTTTTGCTCTTATATTTATATCCATGCTTTTCACAATGACATCTAATTTTACAATAAAGTGACTTGAGCTGAAGCACCGAGCAGTAGAATCTAAAATATTGGTTCTTGTTAGCGTTTAAAGAGCTCTTGTGATGTGGCGCTGAAAGAGGTATGTTCTGGAGGAAAGCACACATGATTGCAGGGTACTTGGAAACTGGAGACGAAGGGACAGTTTGACTGATGTTCACTCAGTGGGATCTGTCTGAGCGGCTGGAAATTCAGGAAGCAAAAGGTGGGAGGGGGAAGGGATGGGTTGAACCACATAGTTGTCGAAAGCCTCCAACAGAATCTCAGAAGGTAAATTGCATTTATGGCTGATACAGGTAGGGCACTTTGATTGGCGTGTGCTTTGTGATTATTGAGAGGCAAATCCTTACAGCTGCAGCCAAGATCAAATAGGTAAAACTTTTCTAGGATGCTCAGTGATCATGTGGACGTCTAGATTAGCCTGCATTCAAGAAAGGATAGGTGCAGAGAAGGGACAGAGAGGAGAGGGTGGGCTGGATGACCTCTAGCTTCCTATTTGAGGGGTCTCCTTGGGCACGATGCCCCCTGATAAATACTGCAGCTTCCTCCTTGAACAACTGAGATGGGGAGTAGGGGCAGTGCTCTTTTCTGAGACGGGTCAGCCGCTCAGTAAGGGACGTGGAGGTGTAGGTCTCTGGAGAGAGATACTTCTGGGTCATGAGATCAGTTGAGTCCTTGACATGACCTTTATCATGAATCTATGTGGTCTCTTTGCCAAAGGGTTATTCTCTCGGATGACCCACCTGGTCCTGTGCTGTGCTGTGCTTAGCTGCACAATCGTGTCCGACTTTTTGCAACCCCATGGACTGTAGCTGCCAGCCTCCTCTATCCATGGGATTCTCCAGGCAAGAATATTGGAGTGGGATGCCCTCCTCCAGAAGATCTTCCAAACCCAGATATGAAACCCAGGTATCCTGCATTGCAGGCAGAGATTCTTTATCATCTCAGCCACCAAGGAAACCCAAGAATACTGCAGTGGGTAGCCTATCCCTTCTCCAGGAGAACTTCCTGACCCAGGAATTTAACCGGGGTCTCCTGCTGTACCGACGTTAAATGAATGAACCACAAAATTCTAGGTGAAATCCAAAGGCTTTTGATTCTCTGGCTGTTATCCTTTTTGGGATCACTCACGGCTGCATGGTAAGAGGTTTAACAGTGAGCAAGCCGGGAAGAAATGGAAAAGATTGCAGCCTGATCTTGAAAAGGAAGGTGGGAAACTGGCATTCAGACAAAGATGAAGAGGAGCAGTGAAAGGATCAGAAGCGGGTGAGGGCCATGGTCTTGATCAGAAGGGCCTGTAGTCATCCCTACAGCGTGACATCTATTCAGCTGGGTCTTAAAAGCAACCGCAACTGTATCAGCTGCTTCTTCAGTGCAGCTGGCAGCCACAAAAAAGAAACAGTTAAAAACACGCATTTCCAGATGTGTATAACGGTTCAATAATTCCACATTAGTGTATATTAATCCTCTCTGGAAATTGGCATTAACTCGGCTTTAGCACCAGTCTAAATAAACACGTCAGCTCTTTGAGCGGGGGCTTCTTTGCATAACAGCTGCATGGAGCATCTGCATCCTGGTTATAGGTTCCCTCTACATTACCTCTGAAATGAGCTCCACTTTCCCACTTTACATTTAGCCGGACTCAGAATACTCTCTCCTTTGGCTGTCACTGATGAGAAGAAAGATGCCATTGTAATTGCCAGTTGGCCTGCAGAGTAATGCCCTGTAATTGACAAAGATTGCTTAGCTGCAAGAAAGAAAGATACGCTGATTAAGAGACATCATCTTCAATATTGCATTTAACCCTCAGTCTTTTTCCCCTTCACTTTTCACCTGAGCCCTGAAAAGGATGTCTTGCCTTCTTTGCTGTGCTGTTTTACTCTTTATGGGAGAAAAAAAAGAAGTGCAGTGAGGTCCACAGGGGAACACTTGGTCCCTGGAGAGTAATTTCACTGAGTTGGGAGACTTAAAAGCTTTAATATGGTTATATGCTGAACTATCCAAAAACAGAATTTGTTCCCCATCACATTTAACGCACCCTTTGACCTGCCAATCCCACGGTGGCCAAGGCTTATTCCATTTTTCATCCTTGCCTCAAACTACTAGGTCAGATCTTTAGATCTTCATTATTCTTGGAGGGCTGTTTGTGCGTGTGTGTGCGAGTGTGTGTGTGCCTTTGCTCCTGAATTCAGGGTTGTGTGTGTTGCATTTTTCCTTGAGAATCACATTGACTTTTTTTTTTCAGAGAGCTTTAAAAAATTGCGCTGTTAGAAAGAAAATATATGGGTTAAAATGCATTTTTCATGTCCTTTCATGCTTTATTGATTTTTTCACTCGTTTTTCTTACAAAAGAAAGTTTTAATGCAGTTTTTGGGGAAAAAAACAGTTAGCAATTGCTCCCTCCCCAGGAATAAAAATACTGGACACCTTGCTTAAGAGATCAGCAGCATATATATCTATATCAACATCTGTATATAATGGGGGTGGGAGGTGGTGAAACTCCATTAGTCACCCGTAACACAGCTCTTCCCGAGACACACTATTTTAATAGCTACAGGGGACTTTTAATTCTCTACAGTTTCTAACTCTGCAGTAAAGTTTAAATGTCCTTTGGGGAGTTTTTGATGTACCTATGGGATATTGAATCTGAAGATAGAATAATTGTGTCTAAAAACGAACACTACCGAGAGAATATGTATCTATCCATTTATCTCTCATCCACATACATGCCTCTCTCTCTCCCTATGAATGGTAGGTCACGTGTGGGAGTACCAAAGCCCTGAGTTAGGAGTCAAGGGTATCCAGGATTTCATCTCAACTCTAAGACTCTGAATAAGTTATCTTGCCTCTTTGAGTCATCTGTGAAATAAGCAACTTGGGTTATATCTCTAAGGAGAAATCTAGCCCTGACACTGCAACTGTTTAGCACCTGTTATATTAATATTCTGCCTTTTCATGCATAAAAAATGAGAATGGTGAGTGCACGATGGCTGTTATCACATCCTGCTGTATGTCACAGCCTTTATGTTTCTGTGGGCCATCTTGAGCCCAGAGATATTGTTACAACAGTGCGACCACTCACTCCCTGTTCAAACTTGTTGTTCCGTTGCTAAGTCACGTCTGACTCTTTGCAACCTCATGAACTGCAGCACGCCAGGCTTCTCTGTCCATCCCTCTCACCCGGAGTTTGCTCAAACTTATGTCCACTGAGTCGGTGATGCCATCCAACCATCTCATCCTCTGTCGCCCCCGTCTCCTCTTGCCCTCAATCTTTCCCAGCATCACTGGCACATTCATGAGTTCTTCTAGCCAAATCAAGTTGATAAGTAGAGATGCCTTTCCAAATAAATCAAGTCAGAAGTGCTTTCCTCTAAATCAGTTGATGCTGGAATTCTTTTAGCTCCCAGTATAATTTACTTTGTTTTCCTGGGGTAGACCCTGTGTGCATTAGGTATGTCTAGGGAGTCTATGCTTCACCCACCACTTCACTCACCAGTGAAGCAGAGCAATGCTTTCCACTGTAGGCTCACAGATCCTAACTATAAACTGGTTGGGTTTTTACAGATCAAATAATTTACTTTCCCGGCCTGTTGACAGACCAAAGCCTTTCCATCCAGACTCACATTGGACTTGAATGTACAGAAGCCCACAGGAAGATTTAGAAATTACATTCAGCCTTGGTGTCAACAGGGGATTGACTCCAGAACCCTCTGCAGATACCAAACTCCATGGATGCTCAAATCCCTTATATACAACGGTGAAGGTATTTGCATATGGGCTTCCCTGGTGGCTCAGTGGTGAAGAATCCACCTGCACTTCAGGAGACACAGATTCTATCCCTGGGTTGGAAAGATCCTCTGGAGAAGGAAATGGCAACCCACTCCAGTATTCTTGCCTGCGAAATCCCAGGGACAGAGGAGCCTAGTGGGCTGTAGTCCATGGAGTCACAAAGAGTTAGACGTGACTTGGCAACTAAACAGCAGCGGAATATGCATGTAATTTGCACACATCCTCCCATATACTTTAGAATCATCTTCAGATTACTTATAATACCAAATTCAAGTTTTGCTTTATTGGGACTTTCTAGAATTTTTTTTTTTTAGCATTTTCAGTCTGTGGTTGGTTGACTCCATGGATGCAGAATATGCAGATATGGAGTGCTGTGTATGTATATATGAAATCCAGCTTTCATATTCGAGCCCAGTTCCAGGTGTCATTCAGCTCTTGGCTGGCCATTCCAGAAAAAAACAAAACTCTTGCCCCCAGTGGGTCCACACTGCTTCCTATCAGCTAAGAAGCATACAGTGCTTTTTCTCAATCTGTGGTCTCTTAAAGCGCTGGACAGCTGCTTGGCCTCCCCCTTCCTGTTCGAACATCTGCCAAGCCTCCTATCTGCCTGGCAAGGGGTCCCCAGCCTTGCCTTGGCCAAGCGCTACAACCAATTTTTATATTTATGCAAACTCAAGGAGCCTCCCGCCCCTTTCTTGTCTGTTCTTCCTTCTCCTTCATCCTCATTAATACAACTCTTTTCATCATTTCAAGGATAGTCTGTCTTAAAGTGTTCTGTCATCTCTTGTAAGGGTTATCAATTATGAAATATTTTGGCTTAATGATAAAGTCATTCTTTTTTCCCATTCATTAAAAACTACTTACTGAGTATGTACAGCGACCAAGCCCTATGATAGATGGCATAGGTGCAGTAATAAACAGCACGATGGAGTCTGTGCAAACTGATCAGCTATGTGCTTATTTTTCCCTGAGTGTGATAGGCAATCCAACTATCCAGATGATCCCAAGCTTCTCTGTACCACCCAGACACCCCTTCTCCACGTCTTTCTCTGGACTAGGGCTCCCAAACCTCCGGCAGACTCTAATGCCTGATGATCTGAGGTGGAGCTGATGTAATAATAATAGAAATAAAGTGCACAAGAAATGTGATGAGCTTGAATCATCCTGAAACTATCGCCACCCCCACCCACCGACCTCAGTCCATGGAAAAATTATCTTCCATGAAACCAGTCCTGGTGCCAAAAAGATGTGGGACTTCCATCTCTAGACAATGCCTTTGACCTAAGAAATTGATTCTAGTAAGCCTGTACACAGCAGGTGCCTTTCTGCAGGCAAGCAGCAGCAACTCTTGGTCAGGAGAGAGAACTCCTAATGCTGATTCTGGACAGAAAAGACCCCAGCCTGGTCTCCGTGGTCTGTTTAGCCAATGATATTCATGCCAGAAAGTCCTGAAGGATAGAGGGATAGACTTTGAAGTGACTATTTCCAACACGAGGTCATGTGGTGCACCCCTCTCATCACCAAAGTCAAGCCTGGCCAGGCTGTGCTTGCTCTCTCCAGGGAAGCAGGGGTTTAATCTCACTTTCACCTCCAAGCCTTTGCCTGCTTTCTAACATCTTATAATATAGGGACGTGTCCTCCCGTGAGACGCCAGGTTTTCTCTCAAAGTCTTCATCTCATTAATGATCACGCTGTTACTCTGTTTTCCCTGTACTATTCCATAGATCATTTTTATTATGTAGATACAAACCCTTTGATATTATAATTGTGAAGTACATTCGATGAAGACAAATGCGGAGAGCGTAATGAGAATGGATTGCCAATAAAAGTTGAAAAACAATGAACCAGTTTTAAAAGCAAACCCTTATCCAGAGCACTGTCACTCTGAATGCTCTGTAGAAACGCCTTGGATGGAAAAAGCTTATTTTTAGTCTAATGTTGATAAAGGTTTGACTTTGGTAGCATCTTAATTATCTGATAAAAGCCAGAGCCCTGGGCCTTGCTCACCTCTAATGTCTAATGCCTTCTACTGGCATTAAAATTATTGCCATGGCTCCAGAGAGAGAAACAAGAGATAGCAGCATTGGATTTCTGAGATGTGAATTAGAGTTTAAAGAGTCACTTGGTTTTGTTTAAACAAATTACAAAAATAATGGGTTGCCCTTAAAAGGTCTGTTGCGGGTATTGTTATCCTTCACTTGTGACACCGCTGGCACTGCCATTCCGAGTATTATGTTTTCCGATAGTCCCGAGGGGAGAATCGTGGTTTCTGGGGATCTCATCTGTACTTTTGTTACTTTGCCTCTGATTCTGAAGGGCAGAGAGAAAAAAGGTTCAGGGTCATAGCTGGAGGTGTGCAGAAGAATGTATCAGTTGATTGGTTGAGGCCAGATTGATTGACAGGTTGATGTAAAATCAAAAACTCTGAATTCACAGAGGGCTGGGAAAGTATAGAATAGGGCCACACATTGCAGTGGTGTCCCTTAGATCACGGGTGCCCACCCTCCAGGATCTAGTGCCTGGTGATCTGAGGCGGAGCTGATGCAATAATAATAGAAATAATGTACACAGTACATGTAACGCACTTGAATCATCTCAAAACCATCCCCTCCACCATTCTTGCAAAAAATTGTCTTCCATGAAACCGGTCACTAGTGCCAAGAAGGTTGGGGACCACTGCCCTAGAGGCCAGTGTGAGTAGTGTTCCTAGTATGCAGGAAACGAGAAGGGCAGACACAGACCTCCGCCAGGTGAGGGTCAGTCATATCACAGGAGAGTGGGATGCAGACTGACCTTTCCAGGTCACTTGAGGTCTCTGGACCTCCCTGTCTCTGCTACAACACGAGGAGGCTGAGCTGTGCGTTCTCTGAGGTTGCTATGCATTTAATATTTCATGAGCCTCTGGAGGGTGGAAGTACCAGCTATGAGTCCACGCAGAGCCAAATGGGAAGCTGAATACCAAAAATGCCCCCTCTCAAAGAGGGAACGTGCCCGTGGAAGTATTTAAGCAAACATTTTGTAGGGTTGACCCAATTCTCACGTTAAGAAAATAATGCCCAGGCCCATATGGCTAATTCCTTCCCAAACTGTTTGTCTGCCATCATGCAAACTTACCCTGAAAATAAAGCGTCTAGGCGAATTTCAGAACCCAAATGGAGCAGAATGCAAATGAGCAAGATAATGGCAAAAAGTACATTTACTTTGAAAATTCTTTCGGGTGCAGTCATCAGCAGCAGAGACACTGGGATGTTGGTTTTTAAACGACGCTGCTTTGTGATTCCAGCATGTAATTTTTACCTTGGATAAAAGATGACGCTGTTTATTGAGTGCCTTCCCTGACTGCTTTTTTTTTTTTTGCTCTGGCAAGCACCTAGCCCTCCTCACAAGCACAGCTGGAGATGTGAGATACAGGATATCCTGTTGTGTTGCAAAGGAAAGACCCATTGACCCCACTGTAAATCATGACCTAGACCCTCGGAGTTAGGAGGGTTCTTGAAGACTGTGTAGTTACTTCATCCCCAAGTTCTATCTGTCTGATGCCACCTGGGAATAAGAAAATGATAATGACACCAAGGCCAGAATGTTGCGTTTGAGCCATGGTTGGGGCAGGTACTTTGTGTTACCTTGACACCTGAAGAATAACCAGCACAGTGAGATGCGAAACTGTGGACATTATTGGGTTAATTCTGAAGGTGCAGACCACCAGGCTGCAGAGATAGGATTCCTTAGGAGAATTTTTTGGGGAGGAGAGAGTGTGAGAGATGACCTGGGTGTCCTAATCTGTGGCCTCGCTAATTGGATTAACCTTCTAATTTCCTATCGTGGCATCCTTACTGTGGTCCCTAACCTTTTTGGCACCTGGGATTGGTTTTGCGGAAGACAATTTTTCCACAGACTGGGGGTGATGGTTTCCGGATGATTCAAACACATTACATGTATTGTGCACGCTCAGTTGCTAAGTCCTGTCTGACTCTTTGCAACCCCATGGACTGTAGCCTGCCAGGTTCCTCTGTCCAGAGGATTTCTCAGGCAAAAATACTGGAGTGGGTTGCCATTGCCTCCTCCAGGGGATCTTCCTGACCCAGGGATCGAACCCATGTCTTGTGCATTGGCAGGCGGGTTCTTTACCACTGAGCCACCAGGGAAGCCTATTTATTGTGCACTTTATTTTTAATCTGATGCTGCCGCTGCTCTGACAGGAGGTACCTGTCCACAGCCTAGAGGTCAGGTACCTCTGCTTTAATACTGGGTAAACAGTTACTGCTTCTTTGCTCGCAAAAGCATCCATCTAGCACAGAAATAGCAGAGTTGGGCCAGACAGCGCTAGGAGATTCCTCCTGTCCGGGAGGTGCCTGGTGCCTGAGTCCGTGGACATGTCCCAAAGGCCTTTATGCTGGGTGTGAGTCACTCCTCTCCTTAGCTTTTAGAGTGATGAAAAATCATTTTCCAGGGGCCAGTAATTATATAAAAATTGCTTTTGCTTTAAACAAGAATTATGCCTGAACCTTTGGAGCCAGAAGAAAAATGTACAGAGGGAATCATTAATTTTTGAATAAAAACACTTACTTTCTGGTAGCCAACAAGGGAGGGAAATGTGAAATTGGTGTTTTCTCCAAACAGCCCAGCACCGCTCCCTGATCTGTTTGCTCGATCTATTACCCAGTCACCTGCAAAGTTGAATGTCTTGTTTGGCCTGCATCTGACTTTTATTCTTTTCCTTCTACCTATTTTGTAAGGACTGTGTTATATGCATACTTCAGACTTCATTTGCATCACATTAAAGTAAAACATTTTAAATTTCTTCACAGCAGAAGTAAATCTGACAGACTTTATGAAGCTATTACACCTGCAGGTATTTTATACTTTTAAAATACATTCTTGTCAAGCTATCTTAATTATATTATTATATGTACTTTTGAACTTGTATCCGCTATTCCATGATATATTACACTTTTGACAGAGCCGTCCAAAAAAGCTACTATTTCTATCAAAGTTCTGGGGCCGAACAAAGATATGCTGTTGTGGATTCTGCAGGAATGTGTTCCTTTACATGCTGGAATGTGTAACCACTGATGGAGTGGTTGCTTTAATTTTCCATCCAGGTGATGACGCGCGGCCAGTGCCCTTCAGGATTGGTGGCCAGAGATACAGCTCATCTAATAACTCAGCTTCAGGGGTGAACACTGCCCATGCCCTGGGTGCCCTCCAGGCCTGCTCTGGGAGTTAGGCTGCCTTTCAAAGGACCACAGCTGTCACTGGGTTCCACAGGGCACACCAGAAATGCAGAGGGCTGCTCAGTATCTTGTTTCTCATTTCTATTCAGCATAGTGTGGCTGCACAGAGCAGGAAAGTGCCCCTACTCGTAGAGAATGTGAACGCAAGGCTAGGCTGGGTTAGGCTGGAAGCAGAAAGAAGGCTAGAGGCTTTATGTACCTGTTTCAAAGGTAACACAAGCTGAGGTCCCTTCCAGGGGCCGCTGCGCCTTTGCTGTAGCTGCTGTCTGCATCAGCGCAAGGTGGGCGCACTGTGGTCTGTTCGGGTAGCCCAGTCAGATTGGGGGATATCCTGAACTGGTTGGACAATGGTCCCTCCTCTGCTCCTGATGGCAGGGCATCCTTGGGGCTCAAGCTCTGTGAAGGCAGGCACGGGGTGAGCGTTCTGTTCACCCGTGTCCCCAGCATCATGCGTGGGCCCTGGATGACGTGTGCTGAATGAGGGCTGAGCTGACTTTAGTTGCAGGTGTACCAGACTCTCTGTCTTCTCTGGGCTCGGATCTCCCTTCTCTTTTTTCAAAGAACTTTTGTGTCCTCCGAGAGCTCCCCCTATACACTACTGAACTGAGGGAGACAAGCTCTTTATCATGGATGCACTCAAGTAAACCTGAAGCAGAGATTTCTACTTCCAGGGAGAGGCTGGGACAGGCGATCAGAAGACCCCTTTCCCCTCTGATTATCTAGATTCTCTCATGGCGGGTCTACAAGGTAACAGCTCTTCTGACGAGAGGCTAGGAGAATGACAGCAGCTTTATTCAGAAGCCTCATTCTTCCCTTGGGAAAAAAGGTTTCACCATAAGCCTTCTGTTTCATAGTTTCCCAGGCCCTGTAAGGTGTATCTGTATCTGGCATTGTTGAAGGTGTGGAGTGGGTAGGTGACTTACCCAAAGTCGCACAGCATAATGCAGCACGGAATGCGCTATCCAGCCCAGCTTTACTACCACTCGCACCATGGACCTCTCCCTTGATTTCCTTTGAGCTCACAGGTGACCCTGAGTGTTCCCATCCCACTCGGACCTAGAGGTCCTTCATCACCTCTTTGTGTTTCCTCTTCCTTCACAAGGACACGCGACCCTAATTTGGGCATCAGAACAGAAGACCATGTGTTCAGCAGACCCTGACTGGAGGGCACAGCTGTTTGAGGGATGGAGATTGCTTCTGAAGAGTCTATTTGGACCGCTTTAGGCATCATCTGTTGGCTTTATTGAAGGAAGCTCCACGGATGCTCTTGATGCCTGCTCCCAGCTCCAGACCCCAAGCCAGGCCAGATTCCAGGTCATCAGCAGAGCTGATTGTCTGGAGAAATGTGCCCCATGCCCCTGTGGTCAAATCAAGCTGTTTGGGTCCAGTCTTTCTCTGAGGCTGGAAAAAATTCCCACTGCCGAGTGCAGAAAACACCCATTCCAGTTGTCACCGTGCGTGTCCATGACCCATGCAGCACCCTGCTCCAAGCCATCCTTTGCTCTCTGTATGGTGAGCAGAGCCCCAAGGCCTCCACTAAGCACAGACATGCAGGGCACACCCTGGGTCCCCTGCTCTCTGCTCTCTTGTCTGGCAGGTGCAGAGGGTGGATGTGCCCCAGGGCTCCTGGACTTCATGGCTGCAGCCTTTGCAATGAGTGGACTTGGAAGAGAGGCTGAGTAAGCATCTGTTTGTCCTGTCTGGGACCTGCCAAGCCTAGCATGATGAGGGTGTGTGTGATGGAGCCAGGAGGGCCCACAGTGGGCGAGGGGAATTGGCATGGGCCAGCCAGGAAGTTGCGTTCTACTGAGATGTTTGCCTCTCACCAGGTCTGTCGGATATGATGTGAAGGATCCACCTTCTAGGAGACTTGCATCTCAGGTGCAGGGACAGAAGCCTCAGCGAGAAAAGTCCAGCTCTGGTTTAGCACTTTGGCTCTGACCCAGTGGTGGTTGGTGAGCCGTCTCTGAGTGATGATTCACTTGGCTGGATGGGACTTCCAACCGGCCTCGGCCCCCAGAAGCCAGGCTGGTTCCATTGCCACCTTTGATAATTATGTCCAGTAACCAACCGTCTAATGGATTCACTGTTGAGTGCATGACATAGGTAGCCATGGCATCTCCAGGAGGGCATGCAGAGTGGACCATGCTGCCAGGGAAAGGGGGAAGATGCACTCTGCTGCCCTGGCAGAGATGAAGCCAGGGCAGAGAGGACACGGCCTTGGCCTTGGACTCTGGACAGGAGCCCTGCCCCAGGACAGAGATCTCCTGGACTGCACACTCACCAGCGCTCACTCCTCCTCATTAATCACGGTGTTCTCAGGCACCAGTTACAAAGGTAGTGTTCATGTACATGTGGATCAGATGAGCTTCACTGAAGAGAAGACTGTTTAGGGGCATCTGAAGCTGATGAAGAAAAGGGTGCCCATGTTTGAAAGGCCACTCAGGGTGGGTACAACAGGATAAATAAAATGATGGGCCCATTACAAGAAACTTGTAAACACTGTGGCTTCGGGAACTGAACTTTTATCACTTTAGAAGCCAGAGAAAGGCATAGGGATTAGCTTGCTTTTGAACAGAGGGCTATTTTTTTCTGTGAACACAATCCAATTTAAAGACCATTCATCGAACACCCACTCTGTAAGAGGGATTTACTGTAAAGACTCAATGTGGCATAGCCTCTGCTGTAAGGACTTCCAATCCTAGTTTGGATGGGGCGAGGTAGGGAGCTGATAAACCAAACCCCCGGATGAGCATACCATGAGAAGGATGCTGCCAGCCTCCTGTGAACGTGTGTGACACCAGAGCCCAGGGCTGAGACGTTGTGAATGGCTGACCTGGTTTATTACCCTTGAGCAGAACCCATGTGGACAATTGGAATTGATCTATTAGCAACTATGCATGCCTCTACAATTAATAAAGACCCCAAAGCCCCTACTTTGGGTTCTCCCAGAAATAGATGCGATTCGAATGCAAGCAGTTCATTTGGGATGTGATCCCTGAAAACACTGTAGGAGGCGGGGAGGAAGCCAGGGGAAGGGAAGGCAGCCAACAAGCAGCTCATTATGTTGAAGTCACTGTGGGGCAGCCAGAACTCAGGCTGCACAGAACAGACCTCAGAAACAGCCGAGCCAAGGGGCAAGGAAGCAGGCGGGGCCCTTGTCCCCCTGCCCCCATCTGTCACCGGCTGAGAACTGCTTCTGCCTTGTTCTGCTAGACAGACTCCCTCAAGTCCAGGGTCCCTCCACAAACAGCCTCTGCATGTAGAGTTGGGTGCTGCTGAGACGGTAGGGCAGAGCACCAGCCACGTCAAAGACAGTGACAAATACTGACCAGACACCATGTATATAGGACCTCCACTTCTGCACCACACTCGTAGACTTGGTCATACTTTATCCCATGGCTAGCCCATAAGCCAGACTGAGCAAGTGCCTTAGCTTAGCAGACATCATGAATAGTGATGAAGTCTAAGCAAACCACAACCATCCTTCAGTCACTAAAGAGTGGCGGTAAAGGATCAGAATGAATCTTTCTCATGACGGTGCCTCATCCCTGCTCACTCCACCTAGGGCCCCATTCCCCATCCTCAAACCCTACTGGCCCCCCTTTCCTGAAGCTCTCTCCAGCCCCACTGAGGACTCATGCTGATCTGCAGAGTTTTTTAATCCACCTTTCCCATGCCCTGTACCACACAGCCAAGCAGGAACAAAGCCCCTGGCGAAGGCTGCCTTGCCTGGCTCTCTAGTTGCATCTTTTCAGGCTCAGTTTTGCCTCTTTCATGACAAGAAGAAGGTTTCAGATTGCCTCCTGTCCCCCACATGCCCGGCCTGCCATCGTATGTGTTTAATAGACGTCTGCTTGATTATCTTGAACTGGGCCCATACCAGACTTCTCTAAAGAAAACTGGCTGTGCCCTTCTCCTGCACCCCTCAGTCTGCACTGAGCACTTTTCCAAAATGAGAAAAGGAGACGTTTCCAGATCTGGAAGCTCTCTGGCCAGTCAATGATCAAGTTTATACTGAATGTGCCTTGCTTATCTGGCTGTGAGGTTAGGAGCTGTAGGGGATACAGGTATATCAGGCATGAGCCACCTCCTTAGGGAGTACACAGTTTTATTACAGAACTAAACTAAAACCTAAAAATCAATTACCTCAGAAGTAATACTGGGCTGAGAGGCTGTCAAAGGAGTGGTTAAAGACTCATAAAAGAAAAAAGAAGGCAGAAAATCTGGATTCAGATTCTGGCCAACTTACCTCCTAACTGAATGTTATTGTTTTAGAGTTGCTAAGCCTTGTCCGACTTTTTGAGACCCCATAGATGGTAGCCCGCCAGGCTCCTCTGTCCATGGAATTTCCCAGACAAGGATGCTGGAGTGGGTTGCCTTTTCCTTCTCCAGGGGATCTTCCTTACCCAGGGATCAAACCCATGTCTCTTGCATCTCCTTCATTGACAGGCGGATTCTTAACCCCTGAGCCACATAGCTTTAAATAATTACTTCGCAGAAGCTAAGCCTTCATTTTTGTCACCTGGAAATATTTACAGCATCTCCTGATGGGGTTTGTGAGAGTGGAAAGAGGTAGTGTGTGTAAACCACATGGTGCCCAATAATTGTCCCATGAAGTGTATTGTCATTGTCTAATATCGGTATTATCTGTGTTCTGATTTGAGTCATTGCTGACTCAAAGTGCTATGAAAGTTTGGAGAAGTGACTAAGCAGACAGGCTTAGTCATGGAAAGAGAGGTGGATGAAGTGGGTATTAGATTGGTCCTGGAGAGAGTTTTAGAAATGGGAGGAAAGAGAGTCTTCCAGGAGGGGAGAACGGATGAAAGTTGACTGCAAAGGTGTTCAGCATGCAGGCATCTTGGGGCACCTGGCCCCACGGAACCCCACGGGAGTGCAGGGTAAATGGGAAGAGAGTCAGGCATGCAGGTCCTGAAAGCTGGCATGCCTGGTGAGGAGAGATCCGATTTGCTTGGAGAACGGTTTTAATTCCCTAAGCAGGATAATGGCATGATAGTGGTGGAGTTTCAAGACAGTGATTCTTATGGAGGTGGAGGATGGTTCTAAGTGCAAGAACTTGGGAACAATGAGAATACAGGCTGTGGGAAGGGAGCCCCATCCTGCCTGGCCAGGTCAGTGGAAAGGGAAGCACCGTTTCTCTGCAGGACAAAAGCCGCCTTCCTCTCCATTTTTGCCTAAATGCTGGGCAGTCTTCGGCTTCTCTGTACTGTTTAGACAAGGGAGAAATCCCAGCACCTATCCCTGATAGCTCTCCTGGAATCCCAGTCTAGACACACAATGGGAGCATGCATATTTCTCTTTCTTCTTTTTGTGCTCCAAAGATGGCCTGACATTGGTAAATCACTGCAGCAGACTTTAAATGATGTATGAAATGAAAAATCCCTTCCCTGTGTATTGGGAGCCTCCTACCCAGCAATGGGTTGTCTCTGCTGGGCTGGCTACTCTATTATTCAGCTCAGAAGCTCAGTGGAGGTAAGAAACTTGTGATCACAAAGGGAAGACAAAGTTAAATTTTTTTAAAGGTAAGAAAAGTATCTACTGAAACATTTATGTCTTTCTCCCTGGCTCTCACTTTTTGTTGTTGTCTTTCTTTTTAATTTCTGCTAAAGCTTTTTGGGTAGGAAAGCTTTTTTCTCTGCTTCCTTATGCATTTTTCTCCCACCCAAATGTCTAGTCTCATTCCTTAACTTCCCCAAAAGACAGAAACAACAACTTTGTTTCAGAGTCCTGCACAGTTGATGGTATTTCTGTTCCTTTCGCGAGAACCATTTTTAGTTTAACCTTGCTCCTGTGAGTAGTTCAGGATGGCCAAGGTGGGAGGGGCTTCCTGATGGATTAGCTCAGGTGAGCTCCACACCCAATGGAATCCTGCAGTGTGGCCCCGCGGAGAGTATAGGATGGTCATTGCTGCAGCAGCCTGGGTCTGCTTTAAGAAGCGGAGACAGAAACTGTCCCCTTGACCTCTACCCCAGGATCTGCTAAGCCCAGGCTAAACACATCCATGACCCACTGTGTGAACTCCATCAGCGCCGAGAGCAACAGGCAGTCTTGACTCAGAGAAGCCACTGCTTGCCTTTCAGACGGAGCTACAAATAGACTGAGAGCCTCTTTAGTCTGCAGGGAGAGCGGAGCTTGATCAATTTGCTTTTAGCCGGTGAAATAATCATTGACGTGGACTTCTAATCTTGGTGCAGAACAGTCAAGAGGCATTTTAGCTATAGATGGTAAATGGGATCATCCCGGGATATATTTAGCAACGTGGCCTGGGGGCAGAAGAGAAGGAGGCTTTGGGATCCAGGAGACACGTGGGCGCTAGAGCCTCTCTGTGTCTGGAAGCAAACCGCTGATCCCCTCTGGCTTCTTGGAGTCATGCACCAGTGCATGCAGGGAGGGGCCAAGAGGTGCTCTGTGCTGGGCACTGGGTGTGGAATCACCCACGTGATGCACACT
This sequence comes from Bos taurus, assembly GCF_002263795.3. Classification (NCBI taxonomy): domain Eukaryota; kingdom Metazoa; phylum Chordata; class Mammalia; order Artiodactyla; family Bovidae; genus Bos; species Bos taurus. The sequence goes on along the minus strand of NC_037356.1, from coordinate 30,199,988 downwards.
GCCTGTACCTACAGGTTGGCAGGAAAACATGTAAGGAAGTGGAAGACTGTGGGAGAGCAGGGAGTGTACGCGTGCATGGGACAGAAGCGGGGTCCACAGGGTTCTGAGCATGTGCTCTGCAGCCTGGATGGGCATCCTGATTCTACCAGCTTTAGGGGTGTGTGACTGGGGCAGCTCATTTCACCTCTGTCCCTCAGTCTCCTTACCCATAAAACGAGGATAAATCTGCACCAACTCAAGGCTTGTAGTGAGGGACAAATGCTTGTAAAGGCACCTACTTCACTGAAGTGTAGGTCACTGTTCCTTATGGGGAGAAGAGCAAGCCAGGTGCACCCAATCTGGAGAGCACATGGAGCCCAGACCAGTTCACACATCATCGGTTGCAGTCTTATATTTGTTTCCAAAAGGAGACGGGCCATGGACAGTTATCCCCCAGCATCCACAAGGGACTGGTCCCAGGAACCCCATGGATATCAAAATCCACAGATGCTCAAGTCCTGTTATATAAAATGGATGCTGCATCTCTGGGTTCAGAGGGACCATTGTGCTTCCCTAAGTAATAAGAATTTCAGAACTCGGCCACTGCTCTTTCCTCCACCATGTGGCCATCACGTGTCACCATGGCAACGTGGATGTCAGAGGGGCACGTGACCCTCCCAGCCCCACTCCCGCTTTTCTCCAAAAGTCACAGGGGGAAGGGGAGATCCTAAGGATGCTCCGTTATCAGCATCCTTAGGGTCATTCTGGAAGCTGGTGTCCCCTCCTGCAGGAGGCAGTTTCTAGGATGGAGTGGAAGAGAGTTTGAACCAGGTACTATGTAGTTCCTTAGTTCCTTAAAATGAGAATAATAACTCCATTTTCTTGACTTCACAATTGAAATAGACAAGGAAAAGGCCTTTATAAACGTGAGTGTGCGTAATACACATCTGGTCAGATCCTCTCTTTATCCAAGTGTTCAGCTTCAGGAAGGTTGCACAGGGTTGGGGGAAGGCTGGCAGGGGGAGTTAATACCCACTTTACCACTTATATCATCCAAACCAATCCGGCTGCCAGTGGGTTTAGCACATGATGCAGCTGGATCACAGCAGTCCCCGCAGAACTCGTGCCTGGCTGCCTGGCTCCAGGAGAGCTTTGGTCACCAGGTGCGACCTGTACCTGCCCTTGGTTGTGTGACCTTTGGCACAGGAGGGAGGCAGGGTGGAGGAATAGCACCTCTGGGGGTTTCTGAAAAGCCCGCAAAGCCTCCCCTAAAAATCAAGCTTCACGTGATTGCAAGGATCTCAACTTCACTGACTCAGGTCTTCTCCCTCTAACTGTGCATGTGGGCACGCATGTGCACTCAAATTCCCCCTCCATTCAAATACCCAGAACCCTGATTGGACAGCTGAGAAGAGAAGGCTGGGCCTCGGGGCAGAACAGTAGCTGAGCAGTCCCCGATCTTTTCCCATAAGTAGCACATTCCAAACCCACAGCCCAGGTGCTGCAGAAACACCTCCGTACTTTCTTCCACACCTCCATGCAGGGGAAGAAGGCATCCAGGCCATGACAGCCAGGCATCCACAGGAGTTGCTGACAGCCTTTCAGACAGAAGGGAGCCGACAGGAAAGGAGGAGGCCAGTCCCTAACCATCACACTTCTTACGCCTGGAATTAGCGCCTTGTCACTCACAGCTCTGGTCTCCCAGTGCTGGCTGTCACAGCCATGGAGCAGGTGTGATGCCCAGGATCTCCGTGATCAGGGAGCCACAGCGAGAAACTGCCAGCCACACTCCCACTCTGTCTGCTTTGTGAGTGCCTGGCCGTGTAGACTCGGCCTCCAGGGTCTACACTGTCAGATGCATCCATCTCTGGCAGGTTGATTTCTCCGTGCCTTCTCATCTCTCAGAACCACAGGATGCAGAACTGGAAAGGACCCTGTTGTTACTGATGAAATAATGAGGTCCAGTGGGATTAGAGTAGATGGTGGGAGTAGAGGATAGTAAATGGAGATTGGAAGTCAGTGCCTGCCTCCTTTCTATTGCCTCAGCATGGGGCGATCAAGCCTCTTCCTTCATCGGGGCTACTCCCTGCCAGGAAGGGACAGCGGCTTGAGACCCCCTTCCAAGCCCACTGCCCATGTGCACATGCCCATTAAACTAGCACACCTGGTGTCTGCTCAGATGGGGTTCAGATTTTCCCAGATCCCAGGAGGAATGGAGATTTTCATCAATACCCACAGCGGAGATGCTGGCTTGGTTTCCAGTAAGAGTCAGTGAAGCTGGGAAAATTACTCATTACAGTTTTATTGATATTCACTTCACTCTGCAAATGACCTGGGATGGTTCTGACAGGATGTCTTAATGGGAATGGCTGAGAATCCATTTGGGTGGATGCGGGTTAATGGGGCTGCAGAGACTAAAGGGTTCAGTTGCATCGGCCCTGTTCCCCAGGCGTCTCCTCCATCATCAGGAGCAAAACGACGTGGGACGGTGCCAGGTGTGATGCTCGGGGGAGTCGTGCTGCTCGGGAAAGTCTCAGGTCTCTTTTCCTCTCTCTCTTCCATCACCTGAATAGCATCAGACCTCTTCACTTTGATGTGGCTTTGTTCATCAGGGCTGCTTGCTGCCAAGAAGAGGGGCCAGGGAGGCCCCTCTCCAAGCCTGATGCCCACCTTCCCACGCACATTAAACTGGTTCTGAGAATAGTGGTTTAGACGCAGGTGACTAGAGTCTCATTGTCTGCAAAAAGAACTCATCACCTGGTACCGTCCAGTGCTCCCAGATATCCGTGGCAGCCCATTGGGTGAACAGGTCCCAGGGACTAGCCCCAGGGAAACACCATCAGCCCATCTCTAATCCAGATCCAGGTGGGGAGAGAATTAATGACCCAACAGTTAAATATGAATAATCTTTGACTGCCAGCCAAAATTCTTAATACACAAACATAATTAAATCCAGAGCTGTATTTGGGTAGCATTCTGTAATGTCTGTGTGTATAATTTCCAGGTATCATTCCATTTGATTCTCACCAATATCCTTTGGAATAAGTAGGGCTAGAAACATCTTGTGAATGTCCTAAATTGGTCATTTGCCCATTTGCAGGCTCAGAGCCATTCCTCATCCTTCTCCTGCAAAATACATCTCCTAGGAGGAGGCAATGGCACCCCACTCCGGTACTCTTGCCTGGAAAATCCCATGGACGGAGGCGCCTGGTGGGCTGCAGTCTATGGGGTCGCCAGGAGTCGGACACAACTGAGCGACTTCACTTTCACTTTTCACTTTCATGCATTGGAGAAGGAAATGGCAACCCACTCCAGTGTTCTTGCCTGGAGAATCCCAGGGACAGGGGAGCCTGCTGGGCTGCCGTCTATGGGGTCACACAGAGTCGGACACGACTGAAGCAACAGCAGCAGACTTCCTTCCAACTGGCTTCTGTATAGGTTTAGCCAATGGAACCTCTGTCAGGGGCTTAGCAGCTAGAGAGAGAAGCGGGTATATTTCACCCCTTCCATCCTGGTTGGGGTGGCCTTTAAGACTGTAGTTGTGTCTCACTGGAATCCAGTTCCCATGGGGTGGCCTGTATCTCCCTCCCTGGCCTGGCTACCCTATGTTACTAGCCTTTGGGTGTCCTCACACTCCCCTTTTAGACTACCTGACATGGGCTCTGTCCACTTGGCTGCAGCTTGACCAATACATTCTGAGAAATGGTGAAACCAAGCCCAGGGCAACACAGCTACCACATACCATGGCTTTGTTGTTGTTCAGTCAATCAATCACATCTGACTCTTTGTGACCCCGTGGACCATAGCCCGCCTGGCTTCCCTGTTCTTCACTATCTCCTGGAATTTTCTCAAACACATGTCCATTGAGTTGGTGACGCCATCCAACCATCTTGTCCTGTGCCAAGAGGATGAGATGCCTTGTGCTTCTGCCACCAATCTTTCCCAGCATTAGGATCTTTTCCAATGAGTTGAGTCTTTGCATCAGGTGGCCAAAGTATTGGAACTTCAGCTTCAGCATCATCCTTCCAATGAATATCCTGGGGGGTTCAGTTCAGTTCAGTCTCTCAGTCGTGTCCAACTCTTTGCAACCCCATGAACTGCAGCACCCCAGGCCTCCCTGTCCATCACCAACTCCTGGAGTCCCCCCAAACCCATGTCCATTGAGTCAGTGATGCCATCCAACCATCTCATCCTCTGTCGTCCCCTTCTTCTCCTGCCCTCAGTCTTTTCCAGCATCAGGATCTTTTCCAATGAGTCAGCTCTCTGCATCAGGTGGCCAAAGTATTGGAGTTTCAGCTTCAACATCAGTCCTTCCAATGAACACCCAGGACTGATCTCCTTTAGGTTGGACTGGTTGGATCTCCTTGCAGTCCAAGGGACTCTCAAGAGTCTTCTCTGGGGAGTAGCTGAGCAGAAATCAACTCTTGTCCTTGCAAAACTTCCTTAAATGGATGTTTGCACCCCAGCAGCTCATCACTTAATTTTGTGGGAAACCAGAATCCTTGTCCATAGCTTGAGTCCTTAAGCAACTAAGACCACTGTCCTAAGAGATGGTGGCCATCCAGCTGACCCCAGGATCCCCAGCCAAGAGCAGCTCCGCAGCCTTGTTTAAACCATGCTTCCCTCCAAAACTCTTCTCCTGGGGAAAAACCACAGTCCCTCCCATCAACCCGGCAGCCTGCCTCTCCAGCCATAAATAGAACTGTGACTGAGCTGATTTTGAAGACTGTCATTCTCTCAGCATCCCTTTGCGGGAGACTCTGTGTATCAGCTGTCTGTACACGGGCTAGTGCGTGAGTGCTCAAGCCTGCCCCTCCTCCTTCTCAGAGTCCCGAACTGAAAGCGACAGACAGACAGACACACACACACAACACACCCACTTTCACAGAGCTGACCAATTTCCTAAGCGATCAGAGCCAAAATATGAGCCTGCCTGTGGATGATAGATGAAGATTCACATTGGCTGTGTATGTGAGTGAGAGAGAGAGAGAGAACATGCTAACATGCTCTTAGGAGGTCAGAACCGAGAGATTAATCCCCTTTGCTGATGACGAGCCACACCCAGTGGCAAGCAGCTTGTCCCTGGCCCTCCGTCGCAGTCTCTCCGCCCCCTGCTCACCCCGTCTCAGCATTTACGGTGGGTCTCTAGTGTACTGAGAGGGAACTGCATCTGACAGTCTGATGTCTGCTGTTTAAGTCGTCTTGCTTCATGAAATTGGGCCCAGCAGCCCCTCATAGTGGCCGACTCCAGAGCAGCCTTAGACGGGATGTCCTTCAAGGTTAAGAGAGAAAAACTCCTTCGGACGAGCTGGGTCTATATTTGTGTATTTCGCTGCCATGATGTGAGAGCTGAAATGGACCAAACTGCTTCCCAGCAGGAGCCCACAGTAATATTTCTCGAGCTTTCGTACACAAGCCTCTTGGCCTGGTTGGCTGGGGCGGTTTGTGGGTAAGTGGGGCCCTGGCCAGGTGCCAGCATGTTAGAGCTGTGAGTCTGTTGCTTAGTTCATCTTCAGCACCAGCTCCGTGCCCCCTGGCTGTCTGGAGCAGGGCTGGGGCAGCCATGCTCGTTAATTTCCCTTACGTATGTTGGAGCAGGGGTTTCTCTGCCCCTTCTCAGAACCTTCCACTGCCTCCAGCCCCTGCCATCCTTCTGGGCACATCCTGACAGTGCTGGAGGAGCCAGGCTCACCCTCACCCCCCCAGTGAACAGGTCTGCCAGGAGACCCTCCTCCCAAAACGTCGGCTGCCTCTTTGGGAATTAGGCAAGGAGTTATGATAAGAAACATGTCCATCTGGGGTCTGGATATGCTGGTTACGAAAGGTGTGACCGTGGAGGAAATGCCTGTGTCAGATCAGAGTCCCAGATGCAGTCCCGAAGTAAAGACCCCTGAGCTGGTGCTCCCAGGGGAAACAGGAGGAGAAAGGGCAGCAGATGGCAATGGAGAAGAAGCCAAGCAGGGGTGTGACTTCAGGTGGAGCCCAGTCTCAATGACCCTGCAGAGAAGCTCCAGAATGTAAATGACACCTTAGGGCGTATCTGAGTCTGCAAACATTCATCCTCCCACACCCATCATTGGCTGGGAGCCCCAAGGCGCATCCATACTCTCAGGCATCTCCCATTCTCTGAAAGTTTGGTGAACAGTGGGGCCAAGCGTCTCCATGCCCCAATGGCAGCGGTGCCTGGAGACTGGCAGGTGTGGAGCAGTAGAAGCAAAGCATGCGGGTGGGCAGAGGCTGCCCGAGGGACCAGCAGAAGGATGCAGGGGGTCGGGGTGGGCCACCAGTTGAGCCCCCTGCGTCCCAAGTGCACTGAGCTTCATGGCCCTGGTTGTAAATGGAAGATGCCACTACGTAGTCCATAAAGTTGTTGTGAGACTGAAAGCTGGCCACATACACAAGTAATCCCACACCTAAGCGTGCTATCTCAGTCGTGCCCAACTCTTTGGGACCCTTTGGACTGTAGCCCGTTAGCCTCCTCTGTCCATAGAATTTTCCAGGCAAGAATACTGGCGGGATTTGCCATTTCCTACTCTAGGAGATCTTCCTAAACCAGGACTCAAACCCACAGCTCCTACATAAAATGTTAAGTGGGAAAAAATTCAGGATATAGATTTGTGTCCCTGGCATACTCACCATTGTATAAGATTCTTAAAATATTATTATTGGGCTTGCCAGGTAGTAACTCAGTGGTAAAGAACTCACCTGCCAATGCAGGAGACATAAGAGACATAGGTTCAATCTCTAGGTCAGGAAGATGCCCTGGAGGAGGAAATGGCAACCCATTCCAGTATTCTTGCCTGGAGAATCCCATGGACAGAGGAGCCTGGCAGGCTATAGTCCATGCGGTCACAAAGAGTTGGAGAAGACTGAAGCTACTTAGCATACCATTATTGGAAAGCACTCAACATGCTAACGGAGATAATCTCTAGGCATTGGAACTCTGAGTTATTTGTTATTATGTCTTTGTACTTTCCTGATTTTTCTCCTATGAGCAAGTGTTATTTTTCTTTTAAAAAGATACTTTAAAACACCAAGGCTTAGAAAGATCAAGCAGTTTAATTAAATTCAGTGAGAAAAACTTAAAGGCCATCTTGTGTTCACTTGTTTCCAACTCCTCCCTTCAGAGGCAGAGGCAAAGTCGTGAGGTTGATAGATTTTATCTTTGGTTCCTAATCCCCATCCAAGTGATGCATTTGCATTTCAACAGAGATCTCAGTGGATACTGTGACTTAAAGTTAAACAGGCTTCTTTACTATGGACTTTCCCAGCACTATCAATGAGTTAAAGTGCATCCTGACTCTTGAGATGCAAAGTGTTCTCCCAAATTTTCCAGCACTAGGTTTCTTCAAAGAATATTTAAGGCACTTTTATCCCAGGAACAACTTTGGGAAATACCAGGCTTAAGGCACCTGGGCTTCCCTGGTGCTTCAGTGGTAAAGAATCGCCTGCCAAGCAGAAGGCACAGGAGACATAGGTTCAATCCCTGGTCGAGAAGATTCCCTGGAGAAAGAAATGGCGATCGACTACAGTGTTCTTGCCTGGGAAATCACAGGGATAGAGGAGCCTGGTGGGCTACAGCCCATGGGGTCGCAAAGAGCCAGACACGACTTAGCAACTAAACCACCTCCAGGCTTAAGGCAAGAGAAGGAGAGCTCTCTGGGGCAGATGTTTGGGGCCCAGCATGTCTCCCCAAATTTCCTGCTGGGTCCACAGCTCCTGCTTCCACCCACAGCCTGGATCAGGTCCAGGAGACCCCAGAGCCTGAAATCTGATGAGTGAGCCAGGAGTGCCAGCAAAGGTGGTGAGAGGGAAGGAAACATGGGCCATGGGGCATCACCCACAGGTGTAGGTGATAGCATCATGTCTGCCTAGACCTTACCCAAAGGTGTCCAGAGGACCCCTGGGGGAAGAGCCCTCCAGCCAGGAAAGGTGATGACAGGACCAGTGGGAGAACATTACCCACAGGGTGACCAGTTCCTCGGCTATCACAAACTATGGACATAATGCTGCTTCTTACAAAGCAGTTCCGAGTGGCGCGGTAGCAAATGTGTAAGGTAAGATGGCAGGAGGGGCCGCCCTAAGATCAGTATCTCTGAGACCCAATGTAGGATGATGATGATGTCCCCAAGCTCCTGAGCCAAACCTCCCTGCTATGAGTCCTGCCTCTGCTGTGCTCTGAACCCTCAGGCTGAAGCTGAACTTCTCTGCCTCCGAGTCCTCATCTGTGATGCAGGCATTACTTAAAGACAAGGACGCATCTACATCTGTGAGGATTATTTTAATGAGGACCGTGGCTAGGTATTCCATGTAGAGAGAAAGAGAGGTTGAAATGACTGCAGGGAATGAATTGGAACCTTGCAAGTTGCTGGTGGGAATAAACAATGGTCCAGCAGCTGCAGAGAACAGTATGGTGCTTCCTCAGAAAATAAAATACAGAATTACCACATGACCCAACAACCCCGATTCCGGGCGTACACCCAAGAAAACGGAGAGCAGGGATTCGAACAGCTGTTCGTTCATCATTTACAAGAACCAAGAGGTGGAGGTACCCAAGCGTTCATCAGTGGATGAATGGAGAAATAAACTGTAATATATCCATACCACAGAATGTTATTCAGTCCTAAAGAGAGAGAAGATTCAGATACATGCTGAAACATGGATGAACCCCAAAGAGATTATGCTAAGCAAAGTAAGCCAGATACAAAAGGACAAATACTGTAGACGAATTTATAGAGACAGGAAGATCAGTGGTTGTCAGTAGGTAGAAGTAGGGAGTACAGATAACGGGGAGTTAGTATTTAATGGGGACATTTCAGTTTGGGATGATGAGGAAGTTCTGGATGTAGATGGTGATGGTCTTTGCGTAACAATGTGAATGTACTTAATACCACTCAACTACACGCTTAGAAATGGTCAAAACAGTATAACCTTGTTATTTATAGTTACCATAATTTTAAAAAAAGTATTAACACTAAAGAGAAAAATAGAATCTGGAAAAAGCAAAAATCCACATAGGGAGTCAGGGCTGTAGGTCAGAGGCTGGAGGCCCCCTCTTCTTTTGTGTTTTCCGAGCAGACTTGAGTGAGACAGTCCCTGTGCCCTGGTTGTTGATCCGAGTGTTGAACTGACCTTGGACATCAGTCTCCATGTATTTATTTTCCATCCCACCATGAATACCCCTAAGACTGAGAAAAGTGAAAGTTGCTCAGTTGTGTCCGACTCTTTGCGACCCCATGGACTATACAGTCCATGGAATTCTCCAGGCCAGAATATTGGAGTGGGTAGCCTTTCCCTTCTCCAGGGGGATCTTCCCAAGCCAGGGATCAAACCGAGGTCTTCCACATGGCAGGCAGATTCTTTACCAGCTGAGCCACAAGGGAAGCCCAAGAATACTGGAGTGGGTAGCCTTTCCCTTCTCCCAGGGATCTTCCCAAACCAGGGATCAAACCCAGGTCTCCCACATTGCAGGTGGATTCTTTACCAGCTGAGCTACAAGGGAAGCCCTGAGACTGAGAAAGATATTGTTAAATCGCTGACATTTGAAGTCCCTATCCTATATCTAGAATGAAACAGAGAACCGAGCGTTCTGCAGAATAGGTTCAGAGATCTTGAAAGGAGGTCAAGAGAGTGTTTTTTTTAAGTTTGTATAAAAATAATTTTGACAGTTTTCACAGGATTGGTACAACGCCATAAGAAGCATATGCCTGGTGACAAAAACTTGGAGAGAGCCTGCTTAAATGTGAAACACTCTGAAGTGGGCAGAAATAGGGGGTGAATGTTTTCCAGTTTTAATTTCTTTAATGGTGTCAAAGGTTGTTTTAATAATAAACAAAATGGACAAAAGGATAAAAGGAACAGTTGTAAAGAGCCAACTCACTGGAAGAAAATCCCTGATGCTGGGAAAGATTGAAGGCAGGAGGAGAAGGGGACGACAGAGGATGAGATGGTTGGATGATATCACCGCTCAATGGACGTGAATCTGAGCAAACTTGGGGAGATGCTGATGGACAGGGAAGCCTGGCATGCTGCAGTCCATGGGGTCGCAAAGAGTCAGACACCACTGAGCGACTAAACAACAACAACTGCTGGGAAACTAAACGCGTGAAAAGCCCATGAAGACTAACAGCCTGCCCTTTTTTAAATCATTTAAAACCCAGACATAAGAAGTGGGATGAGATAAAAGCAGAATATCCTGCTTAATAAAAGTGAAAACAGCCCCTTGTATTAAAGACTCAAATTACGGTCACAGGATAACTCCATAAGATGGTAGTTCACTAAGAATCAATAAAATTCCAGTTTGTTTGGAAAGCCAAGTTGCCTATCTGCCAACAAACATATTTTGCAAATTGCCCAATTTACATTTAAAAAGATCCAACCTTAATTCTTCAAGAAACTGAGTGGAAGGATTAAGAGAAAGGAAAGGGAAAAAAACCCCAACAACACAGCCATTTAATCATCTTTTTTTTTTTTTTTGGTTCTGCAGTATATATATAATTTGATGGAAATTGATAGCATTTGGAAAAAGGAAATATTTTTTCCATTAAAAGCAAAAACAGCAACAACACAAACAACTTGCCGAGTGACATGAAGTCTTTGTTGTCAGTGAGCTTTGACTGACTCTAAAACAGAGGGGTTGCTTTCTGACCTGGGCACATAGCCCACCATTGCTTTGTCGTGGTGGGATCTTTTGCTTGGGGCTTCCCAGGTGGCTCAACAGTAAAATATCCACCTGCAGTGCAAAGGATTCAGGTTCAATCCCTAGGCTGGAAATATCCCCTGGAAGAGGGCACGGCAACCCACTCCAGTATTCTTATCTGGAGAATTCCATGGTCAGAGGAGCCTGGCGGGCTACAGTCCATGGGGTCACAAAGAGTCGGACTCGACTGAGCAACTGAGCATGTATGCAAGTGACCTTTAGCTCAGTGCCTGAATCCTCATGCTTTCATTTCTTTGAAAATTAATATAATAAAAAGCACAGCAGATATTTTAAGCTCAGATATAGTACCTTGAATTTGAGTTCATAAGGTTCTTTCTCTGCTCTCTCCACCTCATTGCATCAGTGATGCTCGGAACTCATCACTTTAATGTAGAGACTTGACAGGTTTTGGAGTCCTGGTGCGGGGTGACCTTGCACAAATGACTTCTCTCAAGCACAGGTTCCCTGGTTGTGGTGAGAAGTGAGGAAAAGTGTATAGATGGTGTCTGGCATGGAGTGGGTGCTGAGGAGTTCACTCCTTTCCTGCCATGCACATTGAAGACCATTTTAGTTTCCAGATGGGCTTCAGAGAGATTCAATGACTGGTCTGGGGCTAGACAGCTACTAAACAGCAGAGCTGAGCCTAGAACCACGGTCTTCTCTTTAAAAAAATATATATTATTTATTTATTTGGCTGTGTCGAGTCTTCATTGGATCATGCTGGATCTTTCATTGTGGCACGTGAGCTCTCTAGTTGCAGAGCATGGGCTTAGTTGCCCCGACACATCGTGGAATCCCGTGGGATCCCAACCAGGGATCAAACTAGCACCCCTTGCATTGCAAGGCAGATTCCCAACCACTGGACCACCAGGGAAGTCCCTGGAACCATGATCTTCTGAATCATATCAAGCCCAGTGGCTGTTCCACTCACTTCCTTCCCTCCCTCTTCTCTAGAATTCCTGAAAAGTTGTGCTTTATAAAAGAATGGTAGATGGAAAGTAGTGGGATCAGATAAAGAGAATGGGCTGCCAAGACCTTTGCCAGCCCACCTTCCCGGCGGAGGAGAGGCCCTGGGCCGCTCTATAGCTGCTGGTGTGTCCCTGGCCTGTTTGCTGGAGCCACCTGCCCACGCGGCTCTCATGGCCCCAAGGGAGCTCAGAGGAATGATCCAGTTTTATGCTGTCCCATCAAAAATCAGCAAATAAGGAGCTCGCCTCCCTGCCAGGATGTCTTAATCGCTCTCCCTGGGTGCCTGAGTCCAATATGCGCAGCCTACAGGCTAGAAAAGAGAGAGAACCACACGGCGGAGATAGGGTGGGTGACCTGAACAAAGACAGCTTGGGCTTGGGGGTGAGTCTGTGGCTCTGTAGTTGGCGGGAAAGGATGGTGAGCACAGTTTCTCCAGCTGAAATACAGGGGGATGAGAGTAGGTATTACCCAGGTTGACCCCAGAGCATCCCCCTTGTTAGTCCCAACCCTTCATCACTGTCTCTAATTTATCCACAGATATGTATTTGTGTAGCACCGAAACCGTGTCACTGGGGAAGCTCCCAAGCAGGCATGTAGAGAGGTGCCCCTCCGCATGGACACATCGCGTGGGGACCCCCAGTGCCTGCAGCAGCATACTTGTGTCCAATAGTTTATAGGCGATGCCCTGCCCCCAGCCCAGGACCTGCACCACTGTACCATCAGCGTGCTGTCTAGGGCAGCACAGCCCGACGACCCGCACACTAAGGTTTCCAGACCATAGCCCTTTCATTCAGTGCACACCCACTGGCAATCTGGGCCCCATGTAATTGGACACGGACAAAAAGATTTGAGATCAAAGCCTTCTCTGTACAGAATCCTTCTCCTTCCCGACCCTGGGAGTTCCTACCAGAGAGTCAAAAGCCCTGGCACCTTCCCAGGGACCCTACGGGGGCTGGTTGCAGGTCATCTGAACCTCCACAGGCTAGCACCGCTCTGCATCTGCATCGGTGTGCAGTGCTGACACAGCTTCAGGGTCCTTCCCACCCCCTTGTCTCCTGGTCTGACTGCCTCTGCAGCCGGCTTTGAGTGTGGGGTCTCCTGCGGACCAGAGGCAGGTTTCTCTGAATCACAGCCTGCCAGGGACCTGGTCTCTTAGCCTCTCACCCCTGCATGGCTGGAGCCCCTTGCAGGCTAGATTCCCAGATCCAGCATTTCAACCACTTGAGTCCATCTTTTGAATTTAGTAATAAACCTCTGGTGTCCTGGTGAAAATTTTCCTCTGTTGGCAGCAGAGATGGTGACCAGGCTCCCTCCACTCGCCCCCACCCCCTGACCTCTGTTCGTTGGCGTGGTTAGCTCATGGTCACCACGGAAGGGGTACAAGGAGCCTGGGCCCAGGGCAATGAGGTCCAAGAGGAGGAGGGGTCGGGAGGCCCCATGGGGACGGGCCTGGGTTAGCTTTGCCTGCATCGTCAGTCCTGTGAAGGCTGCTCTGTGGTCCTTTCCTGTCCAGAGTGGGGTGCGAGCTGCAGAGCCCCGGTAGACTCTTCTATCCACTGCCACTTCCTCCTCCGAAGAGTGGAGGTGATAACAGCCACCTGCCAGGCTGCCCGTGCTGCTCAGTAAGATACGCGAGGAAACCTCTCCACAAAGTGCAAATGGCCTGCAGGTGGTGGCTGTTGTCACTGGGTCTTTGCTGTTTACCTCTGTCTCCTCTGCCCCAGGGCCCAGCCAGACAGACCACAGGGGCCTCGCCGTCCATTAGTGGCCGAGGAAAAGAGGCCCTGCTGCGACCGGACAAAAACAGATGTTTGTGATTACTGTTCCCCTCTTCTTTTAGAAAGTGAAATGAATAAAACGTCTGCAGTTCATGGACACTAAAGAACCTTTTCATATCAATTTAGGACGAGTTGTCAGCTTTGATTTACTAAGTAAAGTTCTGAGACGGGTTACCGGGGGACTGTCAGCCTCCTGGTAACGGATGGGCCTCAGCTGGCTGTGTGGGAACGAGTCTGCATCCCAGCCTCGCCACCTTCCAGAGAGGCATGGAAGGTGCAATGCACACACCAAGGCAGCCTCGTGCACTCTCGGTGGATCTTCCCACTTGCCATCACCCCCACCTAAGTCTCTTGCTATCTCTGCGGCGGCCCCCACCCCATACCAGTCCTCCTTTCTCAAATGCACCCCCATCTGTCACCAAGTGGAAAAGATTGCTGGGTGTCCCAAGCCTGTCCATACCTGCTCAAGGTAACCCACTGGTCAGGAGGGCTAGAATGTCTAGGAAGACCCTCTCAGAAGAGGGTCCCCTGGAGACCCCCATTTCTTTGCCAGGCCCCATGGTCTCATTTACAGCAGTCAGCTCTCTGGTCACTTGTTTATAGTATGAGCAAGTAGGCTGTGTAAGTTCCCGGGGGGTGAGGCTGGGCAGACCCACGTCAAATGCAGGAACTGGGGTCACTCCTTCTTGTAACCAGTGGTTGAGTGAATGACTCACTCACTCCAGCATTCACCATGAAATCTTTAAAAAAATTTTTTTTAATTTAATGTTGGACTAGAAAACTCTGCTCAATATTCTGTAATAACTTAAATGGGGTAGGAATTTGAAAAAGAATAGATAGATGTATAATTGAATCATTTGTGCTACACCTGAAACTAACACGAAATTTCTCTCTGTAAGCATTTCACTGACACCTTTGTACTTGGCGATCTTCCGAATTCCCTCGACTTCCAGGCAAGAGCAAACCCCATCTCTTGGCCTGTACACCTGCCTTTCACAAGGTGGGGACACAGGTTAGGCTGTTTTGGTGGGTTTCCTGATGGTGTTCTTTCTTGGTTTTTGCCTTACTCAGAGACGTCTCTCGATAGCAGAGAACTGTTCCATGTCTCCTCTCGATGCTCGATCGTGCAGGATATTGTCCTAAAGGGCAGGAGAGAATGGGGATGCCGCGCTACAGAAAGAGGGACCAGCCTCTCAGTTAGGCTTCAGATTGTGTACACTGAGGTAGGGAGTCTGTGGAACTGTTCTTCAGAGGCCAAATAAAGGCACTGCTTTTGCAAAAAGAGAAAAATCTGTGATGCTTGGTCCTTCTGAACCTGACCCATATTCTCTGCTGATTGGGAGGTCAGCTCTCAGGCTAACTGGAGGTGTCATACTGAGTCAAGCTCACGGTCAGCCCAATGTCTGCCTGTGACAGAGGCCGATAGGACACTGGGCCCCTGGCAGCTGGCAGTTCACTTTCTGAGAATACATGTGGATCCTCATCATCCACACCTTGCCCTTCACAGCCCCTTGACTGTGGCTCTGTCTTCTCTGTACCACCTCTTGGAATGAGTTCTTTAGCCTCATTGTATAAACCATCACAGACTTCCCAGGTGGGTCAGTGGTTAAGAACACTTCTGCCCATGCAGGAGATGCAGATTCCATCCCTGGGTCGAGAAGATCTACTGGAGGAAGAAATGGCAACCCACTCCAGTGTTCTTGCTTGGGAAATCCCATGGACAGAGGAGCCTGGAGGGCTACAGTCCATGGGGTTGCAAAGAGTTGGACACAACTTAGCAACTGAACAACAACAATAAATAAACCATCCCATGTGGGCCAGAGTCAGGTCTGACCATGAAGCTCTGCAGATTCCAGGGACAGGACCATCAGTCCCACAGTAGCACTTTGAGGGCATTTAGATCCAAAAGGAAGGCTGTCCATGGAGGACATGAGTGGACCCGGTCTGAAAAAGGAGAGGGTGTTGTTGTTCAGTCACTAAGTCGTGTCTGACTCTTTACAACCCCATGGACTACAGCACACCAGGTTCCCCTGTCATTCTTTATCTCCCAGAGTTTGCTCAGATTCATGCCCATTGAGTCAGTGATGCTATCCAGGCATCTCATCCTCTGCTATCCTCTTCTTCTGCTTTCAATCTTTCCCAGCATCAGGGTCTTTTCCAATGAGTCAGCCCTTCACATCAAGTGGCCAGAGTATTGGAGCTTCGGCTTCAGCATTAGTCTTTCCAATGGATATTCAGGGTTGATTTCCTTTAGGATTGACTGATTTAATCTATTCCTGGTTTACAGTAATATCTATCTGTTTATGTACTGTTTCTACATATCCTCACTAAAGGATGGGAAAACTTTATAGCCATGAGTTAGAAAGGGAAGCTTTGTTTTTCAAATGTTGGATTTTATAATTGTTACCTGCTATACACACCAGTATTCTTGGGCTTCCCTGGTGGCTCAGCTGGTAAAGAATCTGCCTGCAATGCGGGAGACCTGGATTGAATCCCTGGGCTGGAAAGATCCCCTGGAGAAGGGAAAGGCTACCCACTCCAGTATTCTGGCCTGGAGAATTCCATGGATACAGTCCATGGGGTCTCAAAGAGTCAGACATGACTGAGCAACTTTCACTTTCACATACTATCTATTCACTTTTGCACTGTATACTTTTTTTAAATTAAGACCATATTTTAGAGCCAGTTCTGAAAAAGGAGAGGGTGAACCCTAACATAATCTTCCTATGGATTAGTGCTTATCACAGGAAGGAAGGGGCAAGATGTTGGCCTCTCCACCTGGAACAGAGTAGATGGAAGAACATTTGTATCACGGAATCCTGAGAAATTTAAACTCAATACAGCAGCCGTTTTCCCATGACTAAGAGAGTTAGGTCCTAAGTCAAGGTCATAGAATTAGCAATTCAGACATAGAGGATTAGGTAGAAGCAATCAGATGGCATGAGGCAGACCCAACCTCCCAGGTTAGAAGTGCCATCTCAGGCCGTGGCCGTGGGTGCAGAGTCTGATAGAGACACACAGCAGCCCCATGAAGGCAGATGGGCGATGCCTCTCCCCACCACCTCCTCCCGAAGTCTCTGTCTGTCCTCTGTCCCACCTCTTCACTGCTGCAGAGCTCAGCAGACCGTGAATCACCCCCAACTACTCATTACCTGGCCCATCCTTCCCGGCCCAGAGCCTGACTGGGGATACAGGCTGAGGGGGAAAGGGGGTTGGAGGCTTACTCAGTAGGATTGCTTCTTCCTCCTCCTTGTTTCAACCCAAAGCCTCATCTTGACCATATATGTAGCCTTTGTCTTTTCCCGCAGGACCTAGGCAGAAAGATGATCATTGGATAGGAGCATTTAAGTATAAGACCTTTCTAGCCAGTTGAGAGAGAACTGGCAAGACACTGTCAACAATAACTAAAAAGGGTTATTTAGAGGACTTCCCTAGAAGCCCACTGGTTAAGAGTCCATGATTCCAACTCAGGGGGTGCAGGTTTGATCCCTGGTCAGGAAATGAAGATCCCACATGCCATGGAGCATGGCCAAAATATAAAAGGGTGCCTAGAAGCTAAGCGTGACTCTGAAGGACAAAGATGATGTTGTCGGGCACAGAGGAGGAGGAAATAAAGTTTTGGGTTTATTGCTGTAATTAATTGAACTATAATGGATATAACTCTCTTTCAATAAGCACACATTTATCAGATACTCATGGTGGTTAGCCCTGGGAATACAGATCAATAAGATGATCTGGAATCTGGCCTTTGAGGGCTCAGCCGTCTAGTGGGCCAGAGGAACGGGTAAGCAAATTATGAAACAAAGAAATCTAATAAGTGCTAGAGAAAGATCTGCACAGTAT
Source organism: Bos taurus (assembly GCF_002263795.3). Classification (NCBI taxonomy): domain Eukaryota; kingdom Metazoa; phylum Chordata; class Mammalia; order Artiodactyla; family Bovidae; genus Bos; species Bos taurus. Next base: position 30,182,720 of record NC_037356.1, on the reverse strand, counting down.
GCTGTAGACAGCAGAGGTGGAATCCCCTCTCTTTTTTTGCCACATCATGTGGCTTGTGGGATCTTAGTTCCCTGACCACGAATTGAACCCACGCCCTCAACAGTGAAAGTACCTAGTCCTAACCGCTGGACTGCAGGGGAATTCCCAGGGATTCCCTTTTGAATGCTTCCTCCATGTGTGGCAGCTGAATACAGCCTAGTCTGCCCAGGGAGATTAGACAGGGCTCCAGGGTACAAGGACTTCCTAAACAGAAGGAGCAGAAAGTACAAGAATACAGAGATGGGAAAGCATGGCCGGCTTGGGAAAGTATGAAAAAATTATCTGTTTCTTCTTCTGTAACCCCAGCCTCATCTGCTGTTTCAACTCAGATCCTCAGATGCTATGAGTGATGGGAAATAGGACAGTGTCACTGAGATACAGTCTGGAAACATCAACTGAGATCCTTAGACTTGACCCTGGGCACTGGAATGTTCGTGAAAATTCCAATTAGGATAAGTTTGTCCTCTTGTCCAGGCTTCCCTGGTGGCTCAGATGGTGAAGAATCTGCCTGCAATGCAGGAGATCTGTGTTCAATCCTTGCGTCAGGAAGATCCCCTGGAGAAGGTTATGGCCTCTTATCCTTGAGATTCCTACAGAAATCATATGTAAACCAAAAGAAACTAGTCTGGATGTCAGTAAGTTCTAGAGCAGTGATTTGCATGAATTGCCCCTTTCTGTTAATAGAAAGGATCAAAATAACTATGGTCTTCTAGAACTCAAGTCTCCAGAATGGCATGAAAAGGCAGTGATTACCAGTGTCAATAGAAACCCACATAATTTAATCGTGGTAGTGGCTTTTATTTTTTAATGGATCAATCTCCCAGAGATTTCTCAATGCTCCTGTCCCCAGTGAGAAGTTGATTTTATTGCTTTAGCTGTGTGTACTTTCCTTCCTGAAATCAGGAATACAGAGGGTATTCGGTAAGACACACGGCAGGAAGCGGATTCATCCTTGTCCACTTAAATATTCATGACAGCTTGCATTTTGGTTCAAAAAGACACTTGTTTATTTAGATAAGATTTAATTTATTCATAATTTAGCTAAATTTGCAGGCGCGTGCATGTACATTTTAGCGTATAAGTAGTATAATACATAAAACATCACCGAAGCATGCATATTGTACACTGACAGCAGTGGAGCCCGCCTGGATGTTTTAGGAAGATAACACACTTCTACCAGAGCAAAGACCCGAGCACAACGGCCGGGGATTGTGTGCCTGTAATGCGCTGACTCATCACTATGGTTTTACCCAAGGCAGACGTCTCATTAAAAACTAAAATGTATCTAATATAAAGTGATGCTGAAGGACAGCTTTCTGAAGCCAGTTCTGTGCTTCCTCCTCTTCCCCCCAGTCCTTTTTTGTTGTACGGCCGACCCCTTCTCCCGTCTCTAACGACAAACAAAATAACACAGCTCGATGCCCTCCGTGTTTATGGCTAATTAGTGACAGCCTTACATTAGCATTCATTTGCTCATTTATTCAACTAATATCTGTTGTCCACTTGTTGCATAGAAGGACTATTCTGGAAATTCCAGCCGCCTCTCAGAGCACCCGATCTATGTCTTCCACAAGAGAATGAGCTTTCTGAAGGCAGATGCAGTGGCTTGTCCTGAGACAGGCTGGGACCTGGGACCCTTTGCAGTGGTGCTTGCACCTGGACAAACATCTCCTTGAGCAACAAAATACAAAGAAGATATAAAGGACTGAAAATAACCACATGCATGCGCAGCCGGGGCAAATTATGGACAAGGAAATGTAAAAAGACCAAAAACCCAACTGCCACTTCTGAAGATTTGGGAGAAAAGCAAGGTATTGGGAGCAAAAGCAGGGTACTACCCATGCCCTCTGCACACAACATCACCAAAGGGGTGGGCAGACCACCTAAGCCACCCGACCCCTGGACCTGCCCCTGCCCTCACCCCATATAAGGAGCCAGTTCACCCCACCTTCGGGAGGGAGCAAGGAAACTTGTTCCTGTTCTTTCTCCCTCCCCCTCTCCCGCCACCTGCCCCCACTGCAGCGGGAGCTCCAGTAAAGCCTTTCCTGAATTTTTTGTCTGGCCTCTAATCAACTGTTATTGATTGGGGATGGCCACGAACCCTGGTCGGTATCAGGCTGCCCTGGTATTCTAGCCCTGGTATACGAGAGCTGGTGGATAAATATTGTTAATGGTCTAGATCATTATTTTCAGCAGCATATAGGAATTTTTAGAAATAGAGACAAAAGGTAACTTTCCATGCAAGTTTTTGCCATGAGAACTTTCTTATGACTTGTCGCTGACCATGAATCTGACAAGCCCTTTATCCTGACTCAAAAAAGAAGAAAACTCCAGTTTTTGTCCAGAGCTGGCAATAGTGAGCCTTTCCTCCTTAGTATGCAAGGCCTTTCTAGCCAGAGCACCGTTTATAGGCTTTGGGAAAGGAATTGGAGAGACACAATCTGAAGAGAGTGTAAGAGGATTTAAAGGGAGGCGACTTCTTTGGAGTCTTTGCTACCTAAAGGCATTAAAACTTTATAATGCCAAACAATCCCGTTTTTCTTTATTTATGGATCATATATCCCCCCTGTTATTACTGCCATATATTTTTCCAACCTGACAGCTGATAACACCGAAAATTCACTGCGAGCAAAAAAATCCCATTTACCACTCTCTCCAAGATAATAATTTTAGAATTAAAGGAAAAAATACATATACATGTCTATGCAAAAATATACATATTTATTTTTAGCCCCTGAACATGTACTCCACACTGAATATGGATTGGGTGCCTAAAATCACGTTTTGATCAGTCGAGGGGGATTCTTTGAAAAGTATCACCCTCAAATATCCTCTCTTACCTGTTAGCTATTAACTTGGGGAAGAAATATCAGAACCGGGCATCCTGGTTTCCCCAGAGTTGGCGCAATTTAATTTCAATTTGTCAAACATGACATGATGGCAGAGATTTATTTTTCTTCTTGATTTATTAGAAATGTTCTAAAAGGGGCAGTCTGTCACTCAGGTTATTTCAGCCAGACCTTTTGTTGAAGTTTCTTTTCCTTTGGCTTCCAATCCAAATCCACAGGAAGCGGGGAAAACAACCTAAGAGATAAAAACCACAAGGGGGAAAAAGAAAAGAAATCCATGTGTTTGAAACCTGATGACAAGACGGGTTGTTTAAATTGCTTCTGCACATTGATTTAAAGCCTGCCCAGTGGAAACCGCGATTCTATTAGCAATCTTTCCCTTCATTTCAATCACGGTAGTTGCTGTATCTTATTACCTTTCCGACAGATGATGTCCAAATATAATGTTGAAGACGATTTTTGTATTATTATTATTTTGTTAGAAGAATGATGGGCAATGACTTAGAGGTCTGGGGACAGAATTAGGAACATAAATAATGTGAATTCCAAATAACCCAAGATAATGATAAGTCAACTGCACATTTAACTATAGATTATGTCCTAGATGTATTTCTGAAAATGGCAGTTATTTCAGGCTCCAGGGATGCAGAGAGATAAGATATAATCTTGGCCATAGACTGGAAGTGGTGGAAAATGTTTTTGTCCCGTGTGAAATGAACAAGGCTTGCAGTGTGAAAGGTTGTGTTGTATTTTTTTTTTAACAAAATCACCTTTAATCTCAAGAGTTTGTCATTGAGATACCGTTGTCAAGATCACCAATATCTTTTGTAAAAATACTTCTAATTAGCCTACCTATACTTCAGCTCAGAGGCAATTCCCTGTGTTGTTTTGATATTTTTACCAGTGTGACTCCTTAATGATCATTAGGGTTGGAAATGGTGGGAAGGGGTCTTTCTGGACCCGTGTCTTAGACAAGATCTGGTACCCAATTAATTGTTATGGAAATAATCCAATGATAAAAAATGCAATCCACCCATCCACTAGGTTTTCTATTTTTACTCTGAGTCTAGCACCATCCTTATATATGAGGATCATAGGTTTCACTCAGGATTGTGAAATGTTATCTGACCTATATGTGGGAGTTTGCTTTTGCATGCTGAGTTTTTTTTTACATATGCAGTCTCCTTCAATCTCACGAGGCTGGTTCGAGTCAACCCATTTCACAGTTGAAGAGACAGTTTTAGACAAAAATGTCATTCACTCAAGGTCACACACTTGTTAAACAGAGATTAGATTTGAACCAAGTGGGTTTTTTACTCCAAAACTTCTCTTTCCTACACCATGTTATGTTGAAGCTGTTGTTGTATTCACTTAACCAAAAAATACCTACTTAATAGCTTCTTTTTTTAACTTTTTATTTTATATTCGGGTATAGCCAGTTATGGAGAAAGAAATGGCAACCCACTCCATTATTCTTGCCTGGGAATTCCCATGGACAGAAGAGCCTGGCGGGCTACAGTCCATAGGGTGGTAAAGAATCGGACACGACTTAGTGGGAAAAAAAAAGAGAGAGAGAGAGAGAGCTGATTATAATGTTGTGATAGTTTCAGGTAAACACCAAAGGAACTCAGCCGTACATATATATGAATCCATTCTCCCCCAAACTCCCCTATCCCATCCAGGCTGCCACACAACATTGAGCATATCAGCAGCTTCTATTTGTCAAACCATCCGTGTTTTCAAGGTACTGAGGATCAAAGTAATGACTGACTCTGCTCCAAGGAGTGCAGTACCCAGATTGGTTTGCTGTGTGTTGGAAGAGCTGTGCACGGAGTGCCATGAGAGCATTTCTGAGGTCTCCAGTCCCACTAGGCTAAAGGAGAGCATCCTGAAGGAGTAGACCCTGGGTCATATCTGATCATGAAACACTTGCATGCTTCCTCCCTTGGCACTGTCCACCTTGTGCACATAACTAGATCTGTTGATCCGTTCTGCAATGAAGAGCTCAAGGAAAAAAATCCCTGAACATTTTGTCTTCCCTACACAAGTCAGAGGAAGCTGACCTTCTTGCTAGCATGTTCTTCATGAGATTAAAGAAGAAAAAAGAAACAACTCTATCCTCTAGGCGTCTCAGACAGGCATCTTTAACCAGGTTGTCAATACAATAAAGACTTTTTGAACTGTTGGGTTTAACTTAAGTTTAAGCACTCTGTTCATCTTCCTTCTAGCTCTTGGCTCAGATCCTTATCATCTACCTTAGGATCCTGGTAGGGAAAACAAAAGCTATTTATCAGGGCTTTGTTGGAGTCAGGATTTATGCCAGGCAAGAATCTTAAAGGTATCAGACTTGAAAGTTAGTCTGTGTCACCTTTATCTTCTGCCTCACAAATTCTCATTCATCCTTGTGTGAGTTAGAATCATCCCATTGTATATAGCTAGAGGGCACAGCGCTTGCAAGAGACCACCTTACTTCTGACATCAACTGAAATTTCAGGAGGGTCCCCCGAACCAACCCTGAGGTTTGATCATTTTCTAAAATGACTTACTGAACACACCAAAAGCCGTTAAAATCATAATTAAGGTTTTCTGCATAAAAAAAGGATTAAAATCAGCCAAGGAGGAAGACTTCAGGGCAAATGCCAAATGCAAAGCTTAGATTAGTCCTGTGTTGTGGAGGCAGGATGCTCACCTTCCTGGTATCCACATTTAACAACACACAAGGGACTTCCCTGGTGGTACAGTGAATAATAATCCACCTGCCAGTGTGGGGAACACAGGTTCGATCCCCAGTCCGGGAAGATCCCACATGCCTTGGAGCAGCTAAGCCCCTGTGCCACAACTACTGAGCCCGAGCCCTAGAGCCCATGAACTGCAATTCCTGAAGCCCCTGCAACTCTAGTGCCTGTGCTCTACAAAGAGAAGCCACTATAATGAGAAACCCACACACCACAATGAATAGTAGCCCCCACTTGCCGTAACTAGAGAAAACCCACGCAAAGAAACCAAGACCCAGTACAGTCAAAAAATAGATAAAATAAATTTTAAAAATTAAAACACACACACACACAAAGGAAATATTGCTCACCAGGAAACTCACCTGAGCCTCAGTGTTCAGAGCTTTTATTGCGGCTGCATTGTGTAGGCGTGACTGGTTCGTAGATTGATTGATTGCTCTCATGTTTAATCTCAGTCTCCACGTCCAGTGATGCCAGGCAACCCAAAGTCCCCAACCTAAATCACATGGTTAGACTGTGTGCTGCGAACCAAAGCCCCCATCCAAATGAAGGCACTAAAGACACTGACAATAGCCTGATCTCTTTGGGGGCAAAGTTCCGTAATTTACAATATCATTCAAAGTGCCAGCTCTAAGACGCACCCCACATGCAGAGCCTGCTTTCCCCCTCGGAGCCCCAAGGACTGTCCAGGTCTCTATTTGCATTGATTACATTGGAATTGAAGACCACAGCTGAGTAATCATTCTGCTCCAACCACTCAGCATCTATATGGTCAAGTGCATGCCCCTATAGGGTTACCATGCCCTCCTCCAGGGGATCTTCCCAACCCAGGGATCGAACTCGAGTTTCTCATGTCTCCTGGACTGGCAGGCAGGTTCTTTACCACTATCACCACCTGGCAAGCCTGAGCACATAGTATGCGCTTAATAAATTTTAATTGGGTTGAGTTTTTCTATTTGATGCGGAGACCCATCTTTAGATTTGCAAAGAGTTTAGATCTTACTAGGTGCTTTTTTATTTCCTGGTGGATATTTACTTTTTTTAGGTGTAATTCTTCTCTTACATCCAAGTGGAAGACATCAAAAAAATGTTTTAGCCTTCTACCAGCCAGTAAAACCCTCAGCTGTTATCTTAGCTTCCACTGGTGGTTACAGAAGCTTGTTAAGTCTGAGCAAATACCATACACCTTCAGCATGTCGATGATGTTTATAGGAGAAAATGATTTCCAAACCCTGGGAAGTATAGAGTCAAGAGGAGCTATCCCATGCTTTGTGTTATTTCTCTAATGTGGTGACATTACTCAAGATAAGTCTGCAGGAGAACTCAGCTCACTGAGAATCAATTGCAGGACTTTGAGTAGAAAAACTCTGCTATGGTAGGAATAGGAGATTTCAAATAGAACATAAACAGGAGAGGTGGCAGGGAAGCCACTGAAAAATGCACAACTGGATGCCCCTGGGTCTTTCCCCCCAAGATCTGTTTCTTGTTGCATGTTTGTTGTTTTGTGGGTGGAGCAGCTATGCTCTGAGTGTGATCAGTAGGCGGAACGCTTGCAAAAAAAAGCAATGATTTGCTTGCACTGAGCTTCTAATTATGTGCCAGCTGTGGAGTGTTGCTAATGAGTCTGGAATGGTGGCACAGACTAGGAGCCACACTGCCAGCTGTGCATGTGAGAGTGTGTTCTCTGTGCAGCTCTGTGCAACCTGCGGTGCTCTGCACTAGGGGAGACGGGCTGCAGGTCAGAGGCTGCCGAGACTCCTGTCATGAGAATCTTCTTCTTTACAAATTGGGAGAGAGCAAGACTCTTAGATGGCAGAATTTCAAACCAACAGCATCTCAAAGTAATATTCAGTAATGGCATTCGGAGTGCCCCTGAGTGATCTAATTTCCAATTTTTTCTCAATAGTGAGCTGCTGAGATGATGAACAGTGTTATCGACTCTTCTCTCTCCTGCCAAGAGTCAGGGTCTAACAGAGAGTTCAGGCTTCTGAAAGGAAGGGAAAGCCCATGTTTGTATCTATGACTCAGGCTTTTCTCTTAGCCTCCGATTGGATTATGTGTTAACCGTTATGCTAATGAGTAGTTTCATCCTAGCCTAGACCTGTTCTGGTGGCTAAGTCATCTGGAAGGTAAACTCTTGAAAGAAATCCATCTTCCCCATCCCCCACCTCCAAATTCCAGGTCATGTGAGCTATAGCAGCCTCAGCAACCAGCCTACAATAGGAGGTCATGTGATGGGGTCATAAGGCCTTACAGAATGGTTCCAGGGAATATAGATGATCCAGCCTCAAACCACAATTAGTGGCTCAGATGGTAAAGAATTTGCCTGCAATGTGAGAGACCTGGGTTCAATCCCTGGGTGGAGAAGATCCCCTGGAGAGGGAAATGGCTACCTACTCCAGTACTCTTGCCTGGGAAATCCCATGAAGAGAGGAGCCTGATGGGCTACAGTCCATGGTATCGCAAAGAGTCGGGCCTAACAGAGTGACTAACACTTTCACTTTCATACATCACTGGGGGCTTCCCTGGTGGCTTAGCAGTAAAAAATCTGCCTGTAATGCAGGAGACCCAGCTTCAGTCCCTGGGTCAGGAAGATCCCCTGGAGAACGAAATGACAACCCATCCAGTATTCTTGCCTGGAGAATCCCCTGGACAGAGGAGCCTGGTGGGGTGCAGTCCATGGGGTGGCAAAGAGTAAGACACAACTCAGCAACTAAACAACAGCCATATATATCACTATAGATGTAATGGTTGCATTTCAGCTATCCGTTATACAAAATTATAGTGTAGAAAAAATTTTCAGAAAACAGACTTCCTCCCAAACGTTCTACATTTGGATGGGTGCCTTGGGTGGGTGTGGGGAGAGCAGATACTCAGAGCAAAAGAAGTTGAGAAGAAAAAAAAATTGAGGTGAACCCTGAGGGCTAAAACACAATGTAGACTTCCAGGAGAATAAAACCTCAGAGAGTGACAGGGTGTTAATTTTTCCTCACAAGTCTGGAGTCAGATGTAGGCTGAACATGATTTTCAAGAGCCTAAGACCTAATCAGACCTGTAAAAACAACGCACGTGGAGAAATGTGAAACTCAGGAAGATGGGGGCGATCTGTGTGTGATTTCAAATCAGTCTTTGTTGAACACGGCCGAGAGCTCCGGATGTCAGCAGCCTGCTCGTCTGCCTGGAGCCACGCCATGCTCAGGGGGCTAAAGGTGTGAGGACGTTCATTCTTCATACGCGGCACTGTGTCACCAACTGTCTTTACAAAGGAATTCCAATTTGCATGTTTCGGTGTAAAGGGAACACTTTATTTTTTATTTTTTTTAGAGACTCTGTCCATTGCTGTCTTAACGGAATACTGCTGAGATTCAAAAGGATGCTGGTTACGTGAGAACCATAGAGGAGTGGACAGCAAGACAAAATACAGCTAATATAGCAGATGGGCAGATAGGGGTGATAAAGCGTTTGTCAACAGGGAGCTGGCCGTGTGGACCTGCAGTGGCCAACTGGTTTGGGGACCATGAGTGCATCCCATTTGCCACAGATGATTTGAGCTTACACTTGTGTGTGCCTGTTTGTGATATGTGAGTGTGTCTATTTTATACTTTTAAGGGCTTGTTGCCCCTGTGAGCAAGATACTTAACCAAGAAAAGGGAAGAAGATTGGGCCACACATAAAAGCAAGCTTTCATCATCATTGTGCTGTTTGCAGGAGGAAGGGTGGACCTACGTGACAAATCACTTCTGTTTGAAATAGTTGGAACCGCGCATCTAGGAGACTAAGCAAACTTGAATGATCCTGTTAGGAGGATTAACAGCAGTGACAAGAGGGCAGGGACAGCTGTATGCGAGGACATTCTGCTGGTATGGCAGCCTGAAACTCAGGAGGCTCTGCTCTGGATTGCTTCAATGCAGACCTTTAATATTATTTTATGATTTATTCTTTTTCTGTTTTTAATTAATTAATTTTTTCTGTCAAACCTCAACATGAGTCAGTTATAGATACATAATTTATTTTTCTTTTTTTAAATTGGAGTATAGGTGCTTTACAATGTAGTGTTAATTTCTTGTACAGCAAAGTGAATCAGCTGTATGCATACATGTATCCCCTGATGTTTGGATTTCCCTTCCCTTTAGTCCACCGCAGAGATGAAGTAGAGCTCCCTGTGCCGTAGTGCAGGCTCTCATGGTTGTGTTCTTGCTTACTCGCTAAGTCATATTTGACTCTTTTGCAACCCCATGGACTGTAGCCCACCAGGATCCTCTGTCCATGGAATTCTCCAGGCAAGAATACTGGAGTGGGTTGCCACTTCCTTCTCCAGGGGATCTTCCTGACCCATCAAATCCGCATGGCCTTCTTGGCAGGTGGATTCTTTACCACCGAGCCACTGGGGAAGCCCTAGATTCTCGTTAGTTATCTATTTTATACATAGTGTTGTATATATGTCGATCTCAGTTTCCCAATCCATCCTTAACATTATTTTAACATAGCTTGATCCGGGCACCAGGATAGAGTCCCTTTCAACAAACCTTTGCTCACAGGAACATGCCATCTGGGCATCAGACAGAAATACAAGAACAAGCACTGCTGGGTCCTTGAGGAGTGGGCATGCTGGAGTCCAGGCACAGGTTTTTCTAGGTCCCAGGAGCTGCATCGTGGGCTGTGCTGATCCTTTCTGCTCATTATGACATAACCAAAGCCTAACCCCTGTGTCACCTCTGAGAGCAGGGCCCTTCGAAAAGAAGACCCTTCAGCAGCATAAATTTGCAAGAGTGGTCTTGTGGCCCCATGAGTTTATCTTCCATCTGGTTCTACCCTAACGAGACGCGCAGCTCTGGCTCTGAGCGGTTTAGAATGTGCGAGGAATATGCTGTCCTGAAATACACTCCCGCCTCTAGCTTCCCTGAGGATGATTTCAGCGCCTGGGAGAGGGAGGAGGCTTGCCTTTCTGTGCAGCCTCTTCCAAGGATGATCTTACAGGAATAGTTTTATCTTAAAGCAATTATAAATTTTCACATGCTCATTTATTTATTTTCTCCATCATATTTATCTCCCAAGCGTATAATCATTGTGTGAGCTTTACTTTAAAAACAAACATACATTGACTCCTAGGCCTTGCATTAATAGATGCTGTTTATTCTCATTTAATGCAGCCCTGAGTTGAGGGGAAAACAGCTACTCACAGTGCACGTTACCGACATTGGTTTCAAACATAGTCAGTGCAGCAATGGCTTGACCCTGTTGTTCCATTCAGACCCCCCCCTTGCTGTAGAATCTGGGACATGTGTTCATTTTCCTTATTTTAAAAGAAAATGGAGAAATATTTGATGGAGAAATAACATTTAATTTTTGAGAGTTTCCAAGGTTTACATAGTATAAGATGTAAAAGACCAATTAAACATAAAGATTTAAGTAGTATTTTATTTTTACAGTTGTAGAAATAGAGAGATAGATACGGTAATGTTTGCTTGTCAACCAGTTACATGCCATGGAGGCAATTGCTAAATGATGTTTTGCAAATAATAAGACATTTCAAATGCTCAGCCAGTAGTATGAACTTGTCATTAGTTCTTTGACCACCTACTGTGTCTAACTATCACCCCAAATTATTTCTCAAAACTTGCTTTAATAGGACATTAGGATCCCTCAGGAAATATTCTAGGCTTGCTATTCCTTCAAACAAGCAAACAGAAAATACAGATTTTCAGTTATATGTAGCCCCAACTTTTAAGTTGGGGAAAAATTATCTAAGGGCACATTCTGCAATTGCTGAGCCAATTAACACAGGTTGCAGTTGTTGCTTCTAAAGACGTTCAAAATGATGTATCTATTTGGGGGGGGGGGGATGGTTCAAAAGAATGCTTTCAAGCTGTGTAGCAGTTACCCAATTGTCTAGATTGCTATTTAGAATAGAAGAGGATGAAATGGATGGATGGATGGTCAGATGGATGGATGGGTGGTTGGATGAATGGATGAGGCATGGAAAGAAAGAGATTGATTTAACAAATGATGAGCATATCCTCCAAGAAAGCTGTGCCCTGACTTTATTGGGCCCACTGTTTCTCTGGCCATCATTCACCTCCTAGAATATCATCTTGGTGAAGGCGAATTTCCATCAGTGAATAGATGGGGTAACAGTGATCCCAGAGTTGAACTTAAGCCAGGAGCTATAACCTCAAAGTAAACATCAGTGTCCCTGATTTACAGATGCAGACAGTGAGGCCTATATAGAATAAAGGATGTGCATAAGACCAGAAAGCTGGTACGGGGCAGTGCCAGTTTTCAACCCCAATTTGTGTGATCTGCGATCCATGCTCTTTCTTAATCCCTGTGCTGAGGTTTAGCATCTGTAAAGTCTAGCTGGTAATAATACCCAGAATGGTATTATTCGCAGACGTGAGCCATATGTGGACATACTCTTGGGCCACAAAGCACCATTCCAGTAATTATGATGTGATCTTGCTTCTAACTGCTGTAATGAAGAATCAGGGGTGACAAAATGCATGGAGACTCCAAGCTCCAGTCATCAGTGACATAAGCAATAATGCCACCCCTTGACATAGGGAGGTGCACTGTTAGGAAGAAACCTCTTCAAAAGCTCTCACACTTCAGCCGCTGTGCTAAGTGAGTTTTGCATCCAGGCAGTTAGACAAGGAATGCATCTGGCACCACTAACACCTTTCTAAATGCCTGCTGCCTGTCCAATTCCTGCGTAGCTGGCTCTTAACAGCCTCACTGAAATGGAAACACTAGGAGATGACTGTCACCAAGCCACCTGTAGAATCCAGGGTTGCAAGAGGATCAGCCCCTCGTTTAATTGTAAATAAACGAGGAGCTCCTCGCCATTCGATTCAGAAGGCGATCACTTAGAAATGTTAATGTTATTTACTGTAGCATGCCTGGGATGGTGGCGTTTCTCAACATCTGTTTTCATTTAAAATTTCTGAGTTGCCTTTGTGTTCCATTCTGCGGGCCCCGCTCAGTAATGATGCTGTTCATACTTACGAAGCAGGAGGATGGAGAGTGGCAAGTGGGAACCCAAACAAAATATTATTAATGAATATTTGCAGCTGCCAGTGGGACTTGGTGAGTAGCTGCCAGCATCACTGATGGAACTCATCTTGTAAAAGGTACTATGATAAATATCAGCCAGGAGTGATTAGCAAGGGTTGTTAATTCATGAATGACTTACAAGCAAACCAGCAACTCGATCACCACCAGAAACAGAATGCATTTTTTTTTTCTCTCTCTCTTGCAAGGCAACCAGAAGCTTAAGATTATAACATAGTCATCGTTGCCACACTCTTGGCTTTCTTTTTGTACCTTGAGAGGTTTAGTCTTGAAGAAAAATAAAAGAAGCAGAAGTGTCTGTGTGTTTAGGGAAATGAAGTGTGTAAGACCATGCACATCTTTCAAGGCTCAGATCAAAATTCACTTCTTCCCAACAGGCTTTTTGGCAACGTCCACCCTCTGGGCTTCCCTGGTGGTTCAGTTGGTGAAAAATCTGCTTGCAATGCTGGAGACAACTAAGTGACTAACAGGTTTACCTTTTATATACAAACACACATATATATATATGATAAGTAGTACTGTCCTCATTGTACAGATGAAAACTAAATTGAAGAAGATAAGGAACTCCACCCCTAGTATCACATGTCAGCTAAGATTGAACACAAGCCAGTACAATTTAGTTTAACATTGTGTAATTCATTGGAACATTATCCAGTGGAGACCATATGACAAGGGTCAGGCAAAGACAGGAGGAAAACTCCTCCCCCTATCTGTGACTCAAGGGTCTCCTTCCGACCCCTAGCACCCCTTTAGCTTACTCAAGTGCAAATCAGAGAAAACGACACCCACCAAAACTCACACATTCACTTATTTAAGGCGGTCATTTTGGGATCTGCCCTCCTATTTATTGATGCAACGATAGCGTTACACAATTTTGGAAATCCTTTAGCATTATGTCCAAAACTGGTTCAAAAGAATATCCTCTAATATACATGACTAGTTACTTCACCCCCAGAAGAGGCAGTGCTATCACCCTTTAAAGTAATACTGATCCCAGTTCATCCAAAGCAAGGAATTTAACAAAGCCTCTGAAGATAGAAAGACCTTCAGCCAGCTGTTTCCCCAACTTTCCTTAATGTCTGGGGTCACAGAAGAGGAATTTGGTTCTTCTCTGTTATTTAACTAAATACCAAGTAGTAAAAACAGAAAAATCCAGATGAACCTAAAGATAGCCTGGGTAGAGAGCATCCCAAAAATGGACAAAGAAAAGTCCTCATCCCCAGCACCATAGGAGGGAAGATGAAAATGCTGTTTCCCACCTCACTTCCAACATGGTGGCCTGAGGCTGCCCCACTGCGTGTCTCCCCGCCAGAGACGCTGACTCTGGGCTAAGGCACTTGGTGCCTTCATGAAAACATTTCCTTTGGGGGAAGCCATTTAGGCATCCAGAAAGATGTCCATTTGTTCCCTTCCTGTCCTCAGCTATGGTCCTGGGGGAGACTAGAATTGGCAGCATCGGGGTGGAGCCCCAACAGGTGCTTGCCTTTCTGGGGGTAGACCAGAGCACAGACTCCGGAGGAGCGCCAGCATCCCCGTTGAGTGATGATACCTCCCAACACCTCACAGGTGTACTTCCCAGAACATCCAAGTCCCAGATGTTCAGAGCAGAAACAACATTGGAAAAAACTGGAGGAGACTCAAAGGAAAGAATGATGGTCTAAAAGCCAGGGGGGACAAAGGGACCCCATTAAGAAACAGCCGCAGAAAGATGTAGCTGATGGTTGGTTACCTGGTAACGTGGGGAGAGGGGTCAAGTACATCAGTAATCACAGGGAGCCAATAGGTGATGTCCCCAGGATTCATCATCCTCTGTTCAGTCATTCTGTACACACTTACAGAGCATCTACTGGCTCCAGGCACGTCGGTCAGGGGTTGGGGAAATAAAGGTGATCAAACCAGGCCGAGTCTCGCCTCATGGCACTCACTATCTAGGAAGAGAAACAGATGTTAACTTGACAATCACAGAAATAGATGCTCACTTGCCAGGGCTTCCCTGCTGGCACATAAAGAATCTGCCTGCAGTGCCAGAGACCTGAGTTTGATCCCTGGGTCGGGAAGATCCCCTGGAGAAGGAAGTGGCAACCCACTCCAGTATTCTTGCCTGGGAAACCCATGGACAGAGGGGCCTGGTGGGCTACAGTCCATGGGGTTGCAGAGTCAGACATGACTGAGTGACTGACACTTTCACTTTCACTTTTGCCATAATGACCAGTACTGGGAGGAAGAGGCAATCAAAGTTACAGATGAATGTCATGGGTAGCTGACTATTCAGAGCAGCTTCTCTGAAGAAGCGGAGGTGCAGGAGGGCTAAGAGTTAACCGGACCCAGCAGAGGGAACAGTGCTCCAGAACTCTAAATAACAGTTGTTATTAGACTTTTGCTCAATTCTATTGTTCATTGTGTCGGTAATGAAGCACGTGCTGTAATGTCCCACACATGTGCTTTTCTTTTAACACTTTTGTAACTATATTTCCATGTAATTGCTTCCTTTTGTGATCCTATATATTTTGTTTTATATTTGAAAACATTACTCTGAGAAGAGGTCCATAACGTCTGCAGATTGCCAAAATTTATGAATTCCTGCTCTGCATCAGATGTTCAGATGCTAAGCATAATTCTGAGGGTGTTTCCCACTTAAAAACCCCCACCAGATGGTGGTGGAAAGTATGCTGGAGTTAAGAGTCAGAAGGCCCATATCTGGATACTGCCTATGGCCAGCTGTGTGACTTTGGGCAAGGTGTCACCCTCTCTGAACCTAAATGTCCTCATAGCAAATCTTAGGTAATATAATTCCTGCCTCGCTGATTGTCGTGAGTAGAAATGAGACCATTTGTGTAAAAGCATGAGGGTTTGATCCCTGGGTCAGGAAGATGCCCTGGAGGAAGGCATGGCAACTCACTCCAGTATTCTTGCCTGGAAAAATCCCATGAACAAAGGTGCCTGATGGGCTACAGTCCATGGGGTCACAAAGGGGTCAGACATGGCTGAGTGACTAAACAACAACTAACCTGCACAGATACGCCTTCCATAAACGTTTTCTGAATCTGACTGAAGGCCATGGGCTCTTCAGCCCATTTGCATATGCAGGCATGGGCTTGTGGGAAAAGACGCTTTTCTGTCTGCCTCCTGCTGGGACTTGGGGAGCCTGCCAGGATGCTTGGGGATGGCTCTGACAGCGAGATGCCAAGAGGAAACCTGCCTCCACTTCCAACCCTGTCCCCTCGGGTGAACCATGCTGAGCCAAAGGGTTCACAGGGATCGGCAGGAAAAGGGAAAACAATTTGTTCAGGGGCCCTAGAGTCAGACACTCGGCATGCTGGGCTGGTGGGGTTTTTCAGCTCTAATCAGCATCAAGTTGATTTCACTTTGAGAGATACTAAGAAATCCAGACTATCTACAGGTAGCGGCCACGGGACACGCCCAGCCCTCCACCTGGCCCCTGCCCCTTCACTTGCCATCCTGAAGCCCATGTGGCACCAGGGTGCCTGGACCGCTGTTCCGGACCCAGCTGTCAGCCTTCGCCTCCATGCTTCAGCTAGGGGCAGCAGGCAGCAGAAATTTTGTTTTCCCTTTCAGTCTTGACAGATTGGTTATTTTTTTTCCCCCTCCTTGATTTTCTTTTGTTGAGTTCCATTTTTCTGAAAATTAATTTATTGTGGCTGAAAGGATGGCAGACAGAGAACCCTGGAGACTGGCTTCCTGTATTTATCCAAGGCAGTCGCCTGGTGCTAGCAGGTTCCTCATTGCAGGGACCCACCGAGGAGACCAGCCAGGCTCTGGAGTTAAATAGCTTCTGTTCTCTGAGGAGCTCAAAGCACTTTAGAAACATGAGCTCATTTGGGGTCCGTACTGACCTGGATTCAAAGTGCCCCCCCGGTCCTCCCGGGATACAGATGTCTAAGACAGCCCGCGCTCCTGCGGAGGCCATTCTGTCCGCCTAGAGTCAGAAAAATGGAAACATAAAGCCCAAGTTAGATGAGCCTGTAATGAAAAGCAAATACCTTGGAGGTTAGATGAGGGGCTTTCAATTGTCCCCCCTCCCATGTTCTCCAGGCTTTGGTTTGTGCCTTAGCTGAGGCAGAACACTGTCCTTTCAAAGGATCAGAGGAAATCAGAATATGAAAGTGCCTAGCCTGATGCGACTTAGCAGCAGCAGCAGCAGCAGCAGCCTGATGTGTGGAGAAGGAAATGACAACCCACTCCAGGATTCTTGCCTAGAGAATCCTGTGGACAGAGGAGCCTGGTGGGCTGCCATCTATGGGGTCGCACAGAGTCAGACACGACTGAAGCAACTTAGCAGCAGCAGCAGCCTGATGTGTTACAAGTGTTGTTGTTTAGTCACTTAGTCTTTGTCTGACTCTTTCGCGACCCCATGGACTGTAGCCCCGCCAGGCTTCTCTGTCGATGGAGTATTCCAGACAGGAATACTGGAGCAGATTGCCATTTCTTCTCCAGGGAATCTTCCTGACCCAGGGATTGAACTTGTGTCTCCTGCATTGGCAGGTGGATTCTTTACCACTGAGCCACCAGGGAATCTGGTGTTACAAATAATGGATTCTCACTGTGTTAGTTGAATCCAAAATGTCCAGAGTGATGCAGGCCAATGGGTTCGATTCTTCTTGTATCGCCAAAGATGGACAGTTTAATCCCTTACATCAACTCCCATTTCTCCTTCTCTGGGTTATCTCTAGGGAATACCAGACATACATAGTAGATTACAGAGGGTCACAAAATCCTTGGGGCTTCGTAGGTGATGCAGTGGTTAAAAACAAAAAAATCCACCTGAGAAATGAGACCATTTGTGTGAGAGCACTGTTGATGCAGGAGACACGGGTTTAATTGGGAAGATCTCTTGAAGGAGGAAATGGCAACCCATTCTAGTATTCTTGCCTGAAAAATTCCATGAACAGAGGAGCCTGGTGGTCTACAGTTCTTAGGGTTGCAAAGGGTAGGACATAACTTAGCGACTGAGCAAGCTTGCATGGCTACACTGGGCCACCTGGATAATACATCTCAAGGTCAGCTGATGATCTTACTTTCATG
The DNA here is from genome assembly GCF_002263795.3 of Bos taurus. Taxonomy (NCBI): domain Eukaryota; kingdom Metazoa; phylum Chordata; class Mammalia; order Artiodactyla; family Bovidae; genus Bos; species Bos taurus. The sequence goes on along the minus strand of NC_037356.1, from coordinate 30,164,986 downwards.
TACAGCCTTAATGCCTTCCCCTTGCCATGTTCACATGCTCCAGGAATAAAGATACGGGCATCTCTTTGGGGAAAGGGAGGAGAGGGGTCATTATTCTGCCTACCACACTCTGGTGGTGGTGGTTTAGTTGCTAAGTCATGTCCGACTCTTGCGACCCCACAAACTGTACCCTGCCAAGCTCCTCTGTCCGTGGAATTCTCCAGGCAAGAATACTGGAGTGGGTTGCATTTCCTTCTCCAGGGGATCTTCTCAACCCAAAAATCGAACCCAGGTCTCCTGCATTGCAGGCAAATTCTTTTCCACACTCGATCAGATGGGAATGGCTATGTCTCCCTTTTATAAGTGTGGGAGCTGAGAATCATGGCAGTTCAGTAACTTTTCCAAGGTCACCCAATCCAAATGTCACTTCACCTGAAAACTGTAGTGTCTCAGCTAAAAAGCAGAAGTATTCTGGTGAATGGCCAGAGAAGCCCTTCCAAAGGGAGGGATGTCATTGGGAAGTGGACTAAACAAATCACCATGCCTTTCCACAAGCCCGTAGAAATATAATTTTCTGTCAGCTTTATGGTGATGAGAAGCACTACTGGGGGTTTTCCCCCTGCCAGCTTCTCCAACCCGAACAAAAGAGAGAAAGAGAGACCTTGTCTAGGAAAACCCCTCCGAGATTGCTCGCTTATCTGTCCCTGAGAACTGAAGAAACACCATTTCTCATCTCCAGTAAAACCTTCCAATAATGAACTCTGCGATAAGGGGACTCCATTCATCGTGAAGCCACAAATCGTTCCAGTGCATCAACCCTTTCAGTCCCCAGGGAGATAAAGAGGGGATGTTTTGGAGCTCTTTAAAAACATTTTGTGTGCCTTGGACCTGGAAACCTCCACACGTGTGCCACACAGCACTTTCCTAGCCCCGCCCCAAATGCAAGGCTTGCTCTCCTGCACACGTGTGACACGGCAGTCATCCAGATACCTGTGATAGTGACCTTTAATCTCTACCAAAACCGCTCCAGGTAGCTGTTAATCTCTATGACCCTCAGTTTCCACACCTGCAGAATGGATATACGTACGCTATTAAATACCCAGTATATGGCAATAGGCTTAGAACTCAGGTCTGGCCCCAACCACATGCCCTGGCCACTTTGCCTCCAACCCGCTTTTCCACCTGCTGAGCCTCTGCTCAGTACTTCTCCTCCCAAGGACATCATCTGTCTGCCACTTCTCCCCTTTGTCAGAACTTCCCATCTGCCCTTCCATCCCACCTCACCCACCAGGGAGCCTGCTCTACCTACTTGACTCCCTCCCTTGGTCAGAATCCTCTTCGTCTTCCAGTGCAGCAGCTCATAATTATATGACCTTAGCCCGTAACTTTGTGTCTTTATTCATGTTTCTCCCTACATCTGAGTCATTCTCCCAGAAGAGGCTGTGAGCTCGTCTGGGACAGAATCCATTCCTTACACACACTTTCCCTGGAGTTCATCATGGACCCACCATAGGATGAGGGGCACAGGTGTCTGATAAGGATGACTTGATCTGAATATTGACCTACTTTATAAAATGTCTAGGTTATTATTTACAGAAGCTTACTATAAAGTTTCAGAAAGTTAAAGAGCTTCCTGTACACCTGAAACGAACACAAGCTTGTAAGTCAACTATGCTTCAATAAAAAAGAAAGACAAAGGACACCTGTAGTAACCAATAGCCAGTTCGTTGCTGGGTTAACCTGAGCCCCAGGAGTCCTGACTCCTCCTGCAGCGTCCCCTCCACCCTACGGGCCAACTATCATCTTTTTCTTGGAAAAAACTGCCACGGGAATAAGATGGGACAGGGAATTCTGTATGTTTTGTTCATGAATGAACCACCAGCCCCTGAAACAATGCCTGGCACGTGGTAGGAGCTCTAAAACTATTGCATAAATGAATGAAAATTGTTGAAAAATATTTTGAATACAAATTTCAGATGAGTACCTTAATTAGCTATTAATTAGATGACACTTCATTAGCCCTCATCAAATAGAATCCAGATGTTCTGGACCCCAAACAAGTGCAGAGTCCAATGCTGAATGTTTGGAGTGAGGTCTGGATGATGATATTCTTGTTTTTCTTTTCTTTTTTTTTTTAAATATTTCTTTATTTTTGGCTGTGCTGGGTCCTCGCTGCTGCACAGGCTTTTCTGTAGTTGCGGAGAGCAGGGGCTACTCTTTAGCTGTGGTTCGCAGGCTTCTCATTGCGGTGATTTCTCTTGTTGCGGAGCACGGACTCTGGGGCATGTGAGCTTCAGTAGCTGTGGTGCATAGGCTCAGTAGTTGTGGTGCGTGGACTTAGTCGCTCTGCAGCATGTGGGATCTTCTCAGACCAGGGACTCAACTGGTGTCTCCTGCACTGGCAGGTGGATTCTTCACCGATGAGCCACCAGGGAAGCCTGAATGATGACATCCCTGAGACCTCTCCTGGATAATTCTGATACCTTTGAGAAATGCAAATCAAAACTACATTGAGGCATCACCTCACACCAGTCAAAATGGCCACCATCAAAAATCTACAAACAATAAATTCTAGAGAGGGTGTGGAGAAAAAGGAACCTCCAGACACTGTTGGCAGGAATGTAAATTGGTACAACCATTATGGAGAGCAGTATGAAGGTTCCTTAAAAAACTAAAAATAAAGCTAGATGGAATTCCAGTTGAGCTATTTCAAATTCTGAAAGATGATGCTGTGAAAGTGCTGCACTCAATATGCCAGCAAATTTGGAAAACTCAGCAGTGGCCACAGGACTGGAAAAGGTCAGTTTTCATTCCAATCCCAAAGAAAAGGAATGCCAAAGGAATGCCATATGATCTAGCAATTCCACTCCTGGGCACATACCCTGAGAAAAGGTATAATTCAAAAAGACACATGTACCCCAGTGTTCATTGCAGCACTATTTACAATAGCCAGGACATGGAAGCAACCTAAATGTCCACCCACAGAGGAATGGATAAAGAAGATATGGTGTGTGTGTATATATACACACACACACACAATGGAATATTACTCATCCATAAAAAAGAGTGAAATCATGCCATTTGCAGCAACATGGACGGACTTAGAGATTGTCATACTAAATGAAGTCAGAGAGAGAAAGACAAATATCATATAATATTGCTTATATGCAGAATCTAAAAAATGGTACAAATGAACTTAATACAAAACAGAAAGAGAATTACAGGTGTAGACAAAAATTATGATTACCAAAAGTGGGGGTAGGGGATAAATTAGGAGATTGGGATTAACATATGCACTACTATATGTAAAATAGATAACTAATAGGATTTACTGTACAGAACAGGGAACTCAACTCAATACTCTGTAATAACCTGTATGGGAAGAGAATCTAAAAAAAGTGGATATATGTATATATATATGCATAACCACTATACTCCACTATGCTCCAATAAAAAATAAAGTACTCCATCAGAAAAGAGCCACTGCTTTATAGCAGAACTGTTAGTTGTCGGTTGTGAACTTGGCAAAACTCTAAGTTACACTGATACATTGCCTGCAGGTAAAATCCGTCCGACAGGCAGAGAAGTTGGCCTCACTGACCCTTTCCCCGTTACTCAGAGAGGTGTATGGAGACCATATCCTCTGTCAGTTTTCCAAAGTCTAGCCTGAGCCCCACCCAAGGGACCCTGCACATCGTAACTGCGGGAGGAGACCCGCTGAGGTTCTCCTAACTGGGAGGCTGCCCGGAAGAACCATCCATCCATCTTGCCAGTGACAACAGCTGGAAGGAGCAGCCTCCACCATGGACCTGCCCACTCCTGCTCGACTACACCTCATTACACCTGAGAAATTGATATACATGTTGTTTTTGCCTTGACAGGCAGGGTGGACTTGCTTCCTGTATCTTCGTGCTGTGTCTGCGTGTTGCTGTTAGTGGCACAGGGGACTGGATGTGCCCCTCAGCCTGGGAGAGGGCACTGCACACTGAGAGACACCCCTGGGGGCAGGCAGGAGCCTGGCAGACCACCCCATCATCCCACGCTGCCCAGAAAACTAGGGACCCCAGGTTTCCAGCCATCTTTCTGTTAACGTCATCTCCTTGGGACCCCGCGTGTCTCCCCCTTCTTCCACTGGGCTGATGGGTGTCTAGATGTCTAAAGCTGCCCACATGTCCTCACCAGCCACATTATTCTGCGTGTTCACTTGGACCAGGCTCTGGGCCAGGGCAGGAAGGTGGGGATACATTCCCTGCCATTCGGGGTTCACTGTCTAATGAAGTTTCACATCACAGGAAGTTGAATGACTGTGAAATATCCCTGAAGAATTTGGGGACCAGAGACCAAGTGATGGACTCGAGTGAAGGCAGACCTGGAGTCAACATTTATAGTCATTTTATAGAGTCCATGTAATGGGGGAGTCCTGATAATCAAAGAAGATTTATTTCTCTGTAGTGTTTCCTAAGTCTCCAGATGAGTCTTAAGGTTCTGTCTCTCTCTGTCATACATACACACACACCAAATTCCTACTTTAAACAGAATATATAGAAAAGTGGAGTGATTAACATTTTATTGAAACCCTATAACATTCTGGGGGCTTAGTGAGTGCTTATTTGTGCTTAATGACTCAGTCGTGTCCAACTCTTTGCAACCCCATAGACTGTAGCCCGCCAGGCTCCTCTGTCTATGCGATTTCCCAGGCAAGAATACTAGAGTGAATTGCCGTTTCCTTCCCCAGGGGATCTTCCCAACCCAGGGATCAAACTTGAGTTTCCTGCATTGCAGCGGGTTCTTTACTGCTGAGCCACAGGGGAAGTCCTCATATTTATTTAATATATGCAGCAACTTTGTGAGAGAGATGGCATCATAATTAGGTGAGGAAACTGAGGCTCAGAGAGGTTAGGGAACTTACCCAAAGCCCACACAGCCATACATGGCAGAGGCGGGATTCAAGTGTCTACCTTACTCCAAGCTGGTTGAGCACCTCGCATTCTGCCACCTGGCCTCCCTCTAGACACATATTTGCTTCACTGTTCAGCCTTCCTAAGTAACTGTTGGCCTTTTCGATGAACCAGAAGCAATTAATTACAAAGGGCCAGTCTATCATCTATGCCTCTCCCTCCCACTGGAGCCCCCAGCCACTTCCCCAAGTGTGAGAAGGATGAGAAAGCAAGCACTTCCTGGTCAGGCTGGGGAAGGGGAGGTAACAGACAGGGTTCCTGTGATTGGCCATCAGAGACTTGGTCATGTGGATGCATGATGGGTCAGTGGCAGATTCTGGCCCCTCCCTCCATCTCTCCGTTCCTACAGAGCAGAGAAGAGAGCTGCATGGCTACCTTACCCCATGCTCTCTGCCTCTGGAGACCAGATGGCAGATGCCCTTGGTCATCTGCAGCCTTTGGCCAGCAATGGCATCTAAGTCACCATCAGCTTTTGCTAACTGGCTCTGCCACGGCCACTGCCCTCAGCACACTGCCCTCTTCCTCCTTGGAAACTGATTCTGACTCAGGAAATCTGCATTCCTTTTCACTTGCCAGTTGCTAAAGACATCATCTTCAACACAGCGCATGCTGTTCATCCTCTGGTCTTAGATGGGCTGTTGACGCACTTGGCTTTTTTTGCTGTGTATTGATGCCACAGTCCTTTAATTTTTTTCCCCTTTGCTGTTAATTTCAGTAGAGTTGGCTTTTTCCTGTTTAATCTTTTTCTCCCTGCACTCCTACAATTACGTGCTCCTTTCCTTGGCCCTGTTTTTAATGCAGCAGGTTCTCGCTTCTTTCATCAGGTACCATGTTCCCTGTAACTGCTTTTGATTGTGCCCAGTATATCCACATTTGTTTAACGAGGCTCTGCTCAGCGGCTCCTCTAGGAGCCAAGTCTCTGATTAGAAGGAACGCCGTGCCTGTGCCATTTCTGCGTGTCTTTTCTATAAATCACTTATTTCTCTCTGAGTTTGTTTCCTGGACAATTACTGATTGTGGTAAGGCTCCCATCGCGTCCTGAGCGGCTTTGGGCTAGAACAACATGGTGAGCAGACCTTGGAGCAGACGCGAGCCTGGGGTTTTGCTTCCACGTGACTTCTGAGCTCCCAGCTGGGGAAGAGGAGGGCTGGGTGGGAAGGAGAGGATTGACAAGCATCCCTAAAACTCTGGGAGCACTTGGGAAATCTCTGGTTTGGAGATTTGTGCTTGGATCTGACCTTCAATTTTAGCATGAGGGATTATAAATGAAAACATAGCCAGAACTTTCTTTTGTCCCCTGTGGGGCTCCAACTTTACAATTCTAAGCAGTTCTAACACATTTAATTCAGAACCGAGGCAATGAATCCAGAGCACAGACGGATGAAACCTGCCTTCAGCCCACTTCTAAATCCAGGGGCCATTATAATCCTGTCGGCTTGTCAAACAATGGATTTCTCACTCTACCTCAGGAAGCGTAAACTCAAAAAGAAGTCTTGCAACCAGAGTGATCACTCTAAGTGAAGGAAGTCAGAGAGACAAAGACAAATGCCATATGATATCACTTATATGTGGAATCTAAAATATGGCCCCAGTGAACCTATCTATGAAAGAGAAATAGACTCACAGACATAGAGAACAGATATGGTTGCCAAGGGGGAGGGGGAGGAGGGGAGAAATGGACTAGGAGTTTGGAGTTAATACAAGCTCTTACATTTAGAATAAACAACAAGGTCCTACTGTATAGCACAGGGGACTTTATTCAATATTCTACGATAAACCACAGTGGAAAAGCATATAAAAGAGGATGCATTTATGTATATAACTGAGTCACTTTGCTATATAGTAGAATTTACCTTGACATTGTAAATCAACTATACTTCAATACTAAATAAATTAAAATTCAATTTTTTAAAATAGTCTTCCCCTCAAAAGGAGAAAAACAATCTGTCCGTGAAATTTTAGGAAATTCAACTGACATACGTTTGAGTGATAATGAATAAATATTGTTCTTATTTGTTATTTACCTGCTTTCTAATTTTAACACATAGCACTAGTGATAATTACCAAATCCTACATTTATAGAAGACTGACTCTTCCTTAAGGCTTTGATGGGGCAATTATCTCTATTCTGTCTGTGCTGTTTCCCTATAAATGTTGAAAATTTAGTCATTACCACTAGAACTAGCTGTGGCATTTTGAATACAGATACATAATAAGGAAGGAGGTCATTTGTTTATTAATATTCAAAACACCCAGTAATTCCTGCTCTTCTCTGGTGGATGAGCTCAGCTTTGGGTTTTGTAAGAACTTTACATAAACCAGTTAAAAACTCTGTTTCTGTGCAGCTTTTACTTACTAAGAGTTGATAAGCACTGTAACCAATGGAAAAGAGAACAAAAGTATATCTTGTAATAAAAATAATAGCTGCCATTTATTGAATATGATTGTGTATTGGGCAAAATGTGGCTTCAGGTTTGTCTTCTTCATTATCTCAGTATCTTTACAATAGAAGGCATTATCCTTCCCCCTTGTTACAGAGAAGTCTATAGAAGGCTCAGAGAGGTTCAGCATGTTCCTGAGGTCACACAGTAAGAGGTGTGAGAGCTAAGACAGAAGCAAGACCATCTGGTTCCTCAGCCTCATCCCTTCCACCCGGTCATCACAGGGGCCATGCTGGACTCTTGATATCCCCAGGCTTTTGAGTGGGGGGATAAAGTGTGCCAAGCGTTGTTATGGAAATGAGCTCATAAGCGCTACTTGCTGTGGTTCTAGAGAAGAAAGATGAAGGTTTAAACCAGAGACTTCAATTCCTTTTCTAAGTAAGTCAATACCATAAGAGCAGACTTTCGGAGCCAAAAGAAGGGACCAATGGGTTTAGGTGCTTCCGTGTCCACAATTAATCTTCTCAATTTAGGGTGCAATTTCAGGAAGGTGGCCTAAAGGGCCTGGTGGGAAGCCTGGTGGCTGCAGTCCATCATGTCGCAAAGAGTCGGACATGGCTGAACAACAACCCAAAAGAACCTGTTTATGTTTTGGTTTGTTTGGGCTGTGTTTTATCGCTTTTATCAGTTTTTAGATTTTGAGTAAGAAACTTTGAGAGAAGAATCCCATTCTCTGCCTCATAATTGTGACCTACTTGGATGAAAGTCATCACAGATACAACCCTCACTCTGTGTGTGTGTGTGTGTGTGTGTGTGTGTGCGTGCGTGCACGTTGGTCGCTCAGTCATGTCCGACTCTTTGCAACCCCATGGACTGTAGCCCGCCAGGCTCCTCTGGCCATGGGATTCTCCAGGTAAGAATACTGGAGTGGGTTACATTTCCTCTGCCAACAAACCTCAATACAAATGATCTAAGCTCATAAGTTCTGATGGCAACAGGGTTAATGCCAGTCAAGGTGTTTGTGAAGATCATCAAAGCTAATAGCAGGACTTCCCTGGTGTCCAGTGGTTAGGACTTTGCCTTCCAACACATGGGGTAAGAGTTCGATCCCTGGTCAGGGTGCTAAGATCCCACCTGCCTCGTAGGCCAAAAATTCAAAACATAAAACAAGAACAACATTGTAACAAATTCAATAAAGACTTTAAAAATGGTCCACATCAAAAAACAAAATCGTTTATAAGCCAGGGAGTCAGTTCTTCAGTCACTCTTTGGGCAGCATTCCCCACTCACTGCAGTGAAAGTCAAGTAAGCCAAATCTCAAGGTAATATTTGGGTCCAAAATACTTCCAACTTTTTAAACAGTAACAACAAAAAAAAGATATCATCTTGGCAGGGTGAACGTGTGGGAAGGAGATAAATGAGGGACTGCCCAAGGAGAAGCAAGCAACGGGGATCAGGGATGGATCAGAGATTCCACCAATTTATTTGCTTCATACACAGGTGGTGAGAGGTGCTTTGGACTAATGAATATGTTTTTAATGATTTTGAAGTGAATCCCAAAGCCTTGTTAATGCTCCAGTCACAAAGGGAAGCAAGGCTGAAAATGCCTTCATCTCCCCTAGTCCTGGGTATCTGAAGGCACAGTCCTTGAATCAAGTTATTTTCAGCTCAGATCTGTGGCTGAATTGTTTTCACTAGAGATCTACCGCCTCCATAAAACCTTGCAGTGATTACAAGGAAAGGCAAGTCTTACTTCAACGATGGGAGCCAGTTCATGGGTCTGAGCTGGGGAAAACCAGGCCTGATACATAGTGGGCTGTGACTAACGAAATGGAGACACAGGTGTCCTTACTGCTTTGATCTGTCTGTTATGTCCTGCTGGGGTGTCCCACCTGGCTGCAGACTCCAGTGAGCGCCCCTACTTGGGAGAGAGGTGAGCGGGCTCAGGACAGTGGTGTGCTCTGGGCACAGTGAATGGGGACGGTTCACACAGGGTCTAAGAGACAGTGCCCAGCCCAGAACCTGGCTCGCAGTGGAACTTGATGGAAATGCAGTGGCTCATTGTTTGAGCCTGGTTCTTATGAAATAGTGGCTGCTCATTTCAACAAAGGAACCTGAATTTCCAAAACTGAGGCTCAAAGTTCAAGCAAACTAAAGAAGCCTAATACTTCATTTCATTTCATTCATTTCAGTTCAGTTCAGTTCAATCATTCAGTCGTGTCCAACTCTGTGACCCCATGGACTGAAGCACGCCAGGCTTCCCTGTCCTTCACCAACTCCTGGAGCTTGCTCAACCTCATGTCCATGGAGTCAGTGATGCTATCCAACCATTGCATCCTCTGTCGTGCCCTTCTCCTCTTGCCTTCAATGTTTCCTGGCATCAGGGTCTTTTCCAATGAGTCCGCTCTTCGCATCAGGTGGCCAAAGTATTGGAGCTTCAGCATCAGCTCGTCCAATGAATATTCAGGACTTATTTCCTTTAGGAAATCTCCTTGCAGTCCAAGGGACTCTCAAGAGTCTTCAACACCACAGTTCAAAAGCATCAATTCTTCGGTGCTCAGCTTTCTTTATGGTCCAACTCTCACATACATACATGACTATTGGGAAAACCATAGCTTTGACTAGATGGACTTTTGTCAGCAAAGTAATGTCTCTGCTTTTTAATATGCTATCTAGGTTGGTCATAGCTTTTCTTCCAAGGAGCAAGTGTCTTTTAATTTCATGGCTGCAGTCACCATCTGCAGTGATTTTGGAGCCCAAGAAAATGAAGTCTCTCACTGTTTCCATTGTTTCCCCATCTATTTGCCATGAAGTGATGGGACTGGATGCCATGATCTTAGTTTTTTGAATGTTGAGCTTTAAGCCAACTTTTTCACTCTCCTCTTTCACTTTCATCAAGAGGCTCTTTAGTTCCTCTTTGCTTTCTGCCATTAGGGTGGTGTCATCTGCATATCTGAGGTGATTGATATTTCTCTCAGCAATCTTGATTCTAGCTTGTGCTTCCTCCAGCCCAGCGTTTCTCATGATGTATTCTGCATATAAGTTAAATAAGCAGTGTGACAATATACAGCCTTGACATACTCCTTTCCCAATTTGGAACCAGTCCATTGTTCTATGTCTGGTTCTAACTGTTGCTTCTTGACCTGCATACAGATTTCTCAGGAGGCAGGTAAGGTGGTCTGGTATTCCCATCTCTTTCAGAATTTTCCACAGTTTGCTGTGATCTACCCAGTCAAAGGCCTTAGCATAGTCAATGAAGCAGAAGTAGATGTTTTTCTGGAATTCTCTTGCTTTTTCGATGATCCAACAGAAGTTGGCAAGTTGATCTCTGATTCCTCTGCCTCTTCTAAATCCAGCTTGAACATCTGGAAGTTCTCAGTTCACATACTATTGAAGCCTAGCTTGGAGAATTTTGAGCATTATTTTGCTAGTGTGTGAGATCAATGTGATTGTCTGGTAGTTTGAGCATTTTTTGGCATTGCCTTTCTTTGGGATTGGAATGAAAACTGACCTTTTTCAGTCCTGTGACCATTGCTGAGTTTTCCAAATTTGCTGGCATATTGAGTGCAGCACTTTCACAGCATCATCTTTCAGGATTTGAAATAGCTCATCTGGAATTCCATCACCTCCACTAGCTTTGTTCATAGTGACTAACCATTTCCTTTCATGTAAGAACCCACAGGTTGGAATCTAGTCACCAAATAGTCACTATAGAAAAAAAAATACATATGTATATATATATCTCCATACATGGATGATGAGCATTTCCTGGAGTCCATTTTATATATATATAACGGACTTCCCTGGTGGCTCTGGTGATAAAGAATCTGCCCGAAGTCGAGAGACCTGGGTTTGGTCTCTGGATCAGGAGATCCTCTGGAAAAGGGAAAGGCTACCCACTCCAGTTTTCTTGCCTGGGGAATTCCATGGACAGAAGAACCTGTCGGGCCATAGTCCATGGGGTCGCAATGAGTCAGACATGATTGAGTGACTCACAAACACACACATTTATATACTGGGTTGGCTAAAATGTTCATTTGGATTTTTCCATGGAAATAGATAAACAACAAGGACCTATTATATAGCACAGGGATATTTGATATCTCCTAATAATCTATTGTAATCTATAATGGAAAAGAATCTGAAAAAGAGTATTGTGTATATGCATATATATGTATGTATAACTGAATCACTTTGCTGTATGCCTGACATGAACAGCATCATAAATTAGTAATGCTTCAGTTTAAAAACAGTTATAAAAAGTAGTTGCTAGCATCTGTGACATGTATACCACGTGCTGAGTACTAGACATGTATAACTGACTCATGGACGTGGAGCCTGACCTTTCTGGAACACTGTGTTCTATCTACTAGACCCCAATCAATGTGGATGCTGTCATAGTTCATCAAGAAGTGCTGTCATAAAGTGTGGGCAGATTCTGGGGTGGGGGAGGGGCTCTGCTGTCTAAACCACAAGTACGTGGCCTGGGGAGCCCACCCATCCCCCACACTCCTTGCCACTGTCAACAGCGGCTGCATCTTCAAAACAACGTGAATGAGAGCCTACTGTATACGCTGCTGCTGCTGCTGCTAAGTCGCTTCAGTTGTGTCCGATTCTGTGCAACCCCAGAGACAGCAGCCCACCAGGCTCACCTGTCCCTGGGATTCTCCAGGCCAGAACACTGGATTGGGTTGCCATTTCCTTCTCCAATGCATGAAAGTGAAAAGTGAAAATGAAGTCGCCCAGTCGTGTCCGACTCTTCGAGACCCCATGGACTGCAGCCTACCAGGCTCCTCCGTCCATGGGATTTCCCAGGCAAGAGTACTGGAGTGGGTTGCTATTGCCTTCTCTGACTGTATACGCAGCTCCATCATAAATGCCCTGAAGTTCTCAAGTAGGAGAGTAAAGGTCTCTGGCGTTCTGTTTTGTATGATGATAATAGTAAGAGTAAGTAAAATGGCACAGGTGTGCTAAGTCGTGTCCGAGTCTTTGTGACCCCATGGACTGTAGCCCGCCAGGCTCCTCTGTCCATGGGATTTCCCAGGCAAGAGTACTGGAGTGGGTTGCCATTTCCTTCTCTAGGGGATCTTCCTAACTGAGGGATCGAACTAGAGTCTTCTGCCTCTCCTACATTGGCAGGTGGATTCTTTACCACTGCGCCACCTGCCACACCCTGTTAAATGGTAGACAATAGTAAACTGTTTGCTTACTACATAGCATCTATTATATCTTGTCATCAAGGTAAATGGTTCAAATGTAAATTGAGTCTAAAAATTCTCCAATTCTAAAAGTGCCTTAACATTCTCAGTGACAATAGGCAGTCTGGGATGTGTCAGTATCAGTGCTTAAGGAGTGGGAGAGCAGGATTTAGAAATAGTCCTTTGAGAATGTGGTCTGATACATTTTAGGCTTAAAGAAGCTCTGCTAATGTGGAGTCCTATAAAAGAAGGCATAGCTGTCACATCACCATTCCTGCCCAATACACCCTGGTTCTCATTCATTCACTCATTCATTTGTCCATCTGTCCATCCAAACAGTCAACAGCTATTTATTGAGAATTTTCCATGTGTCAGGCACTTTGCAAGGTTCCAGGGACCTAGCAAGAAACAGCCCAGACACCGTCTCCCCCAACCCTTTTGGTGTTTACAAGACAGCAACCCCATGGAAAATTCAGACAAGGACCACATGTTCCATATCAAAGTCATTTGGTTTCTGGGTCGAAAGGTCTCCTGGGAGAAGGAGGGTGCTGGGGGTGGGGGGAGGAGAGAGCTGAGGAGGACCTCCTTGGGAAGAGCAGCCTTCTCAGAACAGGAGGGAAGAGGCAACTGTGAACTCGAACAGGCCCTGGTGATGTACCAGGGGTGGAGTTGCTTGCTGGCTCCTTAGAGCCAGGCCACAGCAGAGCTTAGAATCGGGGATCTCACACTCCTGTTGGGCCCACAGTGGGGACCTGCATGTGCCCGGGGGTGCTGGCTGAGCAAGCACAGAGCCTGGGTGGCTGATGGAAGGGAGCAGATGGGATTTGTCAAACGGGCTGCACGGCTCATTAGCAAGCTCCCTCCTTCCTGTGCATGCTCTGATGTGCAAGCAAACACCTGCAGCTGTCCTGGAGTGAGCTCAGGGTTGAGGCGGTGCTTCAGACAACCTCCAGAAGAGCATCACACTCTCGGGGTCACAGCCAGGACTGCAACAAAAGGTGGAAACTGCTCTCTCCTACTCAGCCTCCCTGATTAATTTGGTGTTTCAGACTCAGTAGCCCATGAGGTCTTCATCTCTTTCAGTTACTCCTCCAAACAGATGTCCGTTTTATGAGCCATTCCTTAGCCTTGCCTGGGGTGCCAATTCCCCTCCTTCACATGAACGCCTCCGGCTTCCCCCAGCCTCCAGCACATTGGCAGTGCCCAAGTATAGGGCTGAGTGCAGAAATGATCGCTGGTGGCTGATCGTTTTTGCCTTGTGGTTCCATCCAACCCCGTATGGGGTGTGTGTGTGTGTGTGTGTGTGTGTGTGTGTGTGTGCGCATGTTAGTCACTCAGTCATGTCTGGCTCCTTACGACCCATGGACTATAGCCCGCCAGGCTCCTCTGTCCATGGAATTCTCCAGGCAAGAAATACTGGAGTGGGTTCCCATCTCCTTCTCCAGGTGATCTTCTTGACCCAGGGATTGAACCTGGGTCTTCTGCACTGTAGGCAAATTCTTCACCATATGAGCCACCTGAGAAGCTCTATGGGATGTTTGCAAGACACTCAACATAAAGAGGGAAAACACGTTATAGCTTGGAAACGTGTGGAAACCAGAGATTCTGGAGGGAAAAACCTATGGGACTTGAGGGTTTATGCGAAATGTTTGTAAAGTGCTGTCCAGAACGAAAGCTTCCCAGAAAGTCTTCATGTGTCTGTAGGAAGCTAATGTATGGTAATCAGGGCCACGTGGAACGGCTGTAATTTTTGACAACATAACAAGGAACTTATCGCTGTTTTCCGCTGTTGCTGCATATTCCTAGCACCCTTGCCCGCTGGAGAGGCGTGAATAGAAGATTTATTTGTATTGTTAGACTGTCAAGGCACTCTGGAACAACAACTTTTAAATGATAACTTCCCCAAGCTTATAGAAGTTTTGAATTACACGCTTTTAGTCCAGCATGCGTGAAGGTCTGACAGCACTCTGCTCCCCGTCATCCTTCACTCAGCGCCCTGTATGGTCAGTGGCTAAACACTCTGCCCTTCCCAAACCCAGTGGGACCATTATGAAGAATGACAGAAAGCTATTTCTAGACAGGAAGCGAGCTGAGGCCACTGACGTGTCATCGCTGAAAGAGAACTTCTTCACACCTTGGTCCTTTGGGGGCCTCAGGAGACCTTTCTCTGCCAAAACAGAGACCATCTCGAGTTAACTGAATGTGAGAAAGGATTCCGAGGTTGGGAGGGGGAGAGAGGGAGGGATGTGCAATGAGATGGGACACGGTTTCAGAAAAGTTTGGTCCAATCTTCCACCTTAGCGTTCCCTAGAAGTGGGCATGACAGCAAAGCTTTGCATAAGGCAGGACCTGATGTGCTTTGACTTTGATCGCTGAGCAGCTGATGACCTCTGTCATCCCTCCAACCTCTCCAGTTGGCATAGAGGGATTTGGTGCCGATACTTTGGCCACCTGTTGTGAAGAGAAGACTCATTGGAAAAGACCCTGATGCTGTGAAAATTTGAGGGCAGGAGGAAAAGGGAGCTACAGAGGATGAGATGGTTGGATGGCATCACCGACTCAATGGACGTGAGTTTGAGAAAACTCTGGGAAATAGTGAAAGACAAGGAAGCCTGGCGTGCTGCAGTCCATGAGGTCGAAAAGATTTGGACATGACTTAGCGACCGAACCACAAGTTAATTAATTAGTTAATGAGCAGATCTCTTGAATGGGGTTACTATCTGACAATCAGTCTAAAGACACAGGATGCGGCAATTTCATTTTTCACTCCTGTCTCGCCCCATTTTTGCATCCACTTGGCACTTAGAACTCTTCTTATTCCGCAGGTGCTGAGGTTACTGAAGTGTCTCTCTCCCCTGCCTGCCTGCTGGATCATACAGTGCTTTGGGCAGGGTCCCCAACCTTTTTGGCACCAGGGGCTGGTTTCGTGGAAGACAGTGTTTCCGTGGACTGGGGTGAGGGGGATGGTTTGGGGATGATTCAAGAACATTACATTTATTGTGTACTTTATTTCTATTGTCATTACATCAGCTTCACCTCAGATCATCAGGGATTATATCCTGGAGGTTGGGGATCCCTGCTTAGGGGGCACGGTCTGTGCCTTATGTGTTGTCTTCTGTGTCACCCAACACATGTGGCATTTAGTATGCATGTAAATAAACAGTCATGGGAATGAATCAGAGTCTTAGGCGATCATATAAGCCGTGGTCCTCCTGATCAGGCTCCTTCCTGAGCCCAGAGAAGGTGATGTTTTCCTCTCAGCCTCCTGCCTAATTTCATTTGCTCCCAGGGCATATGAGTCAGGGCTTGTTTTCCAGACTGGGTGAGCCTCTTTTCTCCACGACCCCTTAATGAAGGTTCTGCTGAAGCCAAGGGCTCGTGTAGTGAGATTGTTATTGTGGTTTTGCTCGTGCCTGCCGAGTTCGGGTTTATTATTAGAGGGCTGTACACAAGGGCTGGCTCCTTGCCTGTTGTTGTGTTTTTCTTTTTCCTAAGGCAGCCGAAAACAGAATAGTTGCATTTGTTTTGAGGGGGGCAAAAAAGAACAAGAGATTTTGCAAACAGTTATAAAAAAAAATAAAAGCTGAATTGGTCCATTTTGGAATCTCCCGACCTTGACAGTGTCCTTCTGATGCTCTATAAACATTTGTTTGTGGGTATTTAATAAGCTGCCAGCTGACAAATTGCGGAACTTTTTGCAAGAGCCCCTTATCTTTTCTAGAACCACTGAGATGGCAAAATATATTCTCCGTCTCCACAATTCGCTCTATATTTGCATGTGGAAATTGGAAAGCAAGTTGTTTTTCTTCGTTTGCATGACAAAACTCAGACCCCAAAATACAATTCAGCATTTAATTTGAGCTAGTTAGAGAGTGCAGAAAAGGGCCTCAGCCCCCAGTTGGCTCCATTTTGCTGCTGCTGTTTCTGTTGTTACAATTAAAATTGATGTATTACGCTGAGGATATAAAGTACCTCCTTGGGCAGCGCTGCAGTGAACCTGGGGAGCAGGCTGCCTCAGGAAGTCATGAGGAAAAAACAAACCCCATGAAAAGCTGCTTTTGTTTTTAGGTTTTAATAACTCCGTTACAATTTGGCAGAGGCCTCCCCTCAGCGTGAGAGGGGGGCTGTCAGCCCTGGGGCAAGGACGGAGTTGCTGGAATGACCCCTTGGTAGCAGCCCCTGATCACAGCTTGCCGAAAGCAGATCAGGAGAAAGAACTTAGAACAGTTCATGTTTAAACAAGCGCTCCTCTTAGCCAGGGACTCCCCACAGAGTTCTCCATCCAGACAGGGATGCTCCGTTCCTTCCCCTCCCAGCCTCCAGGGGGCGCCCCATCCTTCACACTGCAGGCAATCTTTCCTGCCCCAGGGCAGTAGGTGCTCCTGCTGCTTGCAGGGAGTGGAGGACGCTTCCTTCTTCCTGATCCACACCAGGTGGGACTCCCACCCAGTCCATCTGCGTCCAGTGCCGACTGTGGACAGGCACTGTGCCAGGTGCTGAAGGATGCAGATAACCTATAATGGAAAAGAATCTGAAAAAGGAGAAAATATATGTGTGTGTGAGTGTGTGTACACATATACATACACACACATGAGCTTAGCAGGTGGCTCAGTGGTAAAGAATTTGCCTGCCAATGCAAGAGACATGGATTTGATCCCTGAGTTGGGAAGATCCCCTGGAGAAGGAAATGGCCGCTTACTCCAGTATTCTTGCCTGGGAAATCTCATGGACGGAGGAGCCTGGCAGGCTACAGTCCATAGGGTCGCAAAGAGTTGGACATGACTGACTAACAACAACACACACACACACACACACACACATGTTTAACTGAATCGCTTTTCTATACACTTGGAACTAACACAATATTGTAAATACCTCAATATAAAAAAAAATCAGGAAAAAAAAAAAAAACCAGAGGATCTGCTCCATACCTTGGAAGTCCAACGAAGGAGGCAGGCAAATGAACAGGCACTTTAACACCAAACTAGTCCATGCAGTGAAACTTTCGAACCAGATACTGGATCAGATTCAGACTCTGGCATCCAGAGGTTCTGTGTCCTTGGGCAGGTTGCTCACATTCCTAATCTGGGTTTCCTTTCAGCATCTTCCTCTAAGAGCATAATGAGCATTATGCAAGACAATATATGTGAACTGCTGAGTAGCATGCCCAGCCCCGAGTAAGTGGTAAATAGTAGTCGTGCCTGTCCCAATAGAGAACAGCCAGACCTCCAAAGAGGAGTCCTGACCTATATTGCAGAGCAGACTGTGGAATAACCTCAAAAGCCTTCTAGAAATGCTCAAAAGACTATTTTACAAAGTTCAGGGAATTGATGAGAGGAAAAGACATTCAGGCAGAAGAAGTGCAGAGTTCAAAGACCTGAAGATAAGACGGAGCAAAGCATCATCGGGTAGCTGCGAGTGGTTTCACGTGAGGACCCATGAAGCAGAGCTGGTGTTCTCTGTCGTGGTAGGTGCATGTCCCGGAGTGGGAGGATTCAAGGTGACCTTTTTAAAGTTTTCAATTGAAACACGTTTTAAAATTTTCCAACATTATGTATGTATGAGTGGTGAAACATATAGCTAATGAGAAGGTCTCAAACACTAGAGTCTGAGGGCAAGTCTGAGGGCTGCCTGCCATTTAGAACATCTGTTCCCTGCAGAGAAGGGGCAGGCAGGGCTGGAAACTCTCATTTACCAGAACTATCCTTGCTTCTAACATCTTTCCCACCACGTGGAAATGCAACCATAATTCACCTTGGTGATCTGACAGCTCCCTGTGCCAAGTTCCAGAATTTCAGTGTGAAAAATTCCCTCACTAAGAAGCATAGGGTGTTATCCATGGTGTCTGATAGAAGAACTACAAACCTAGCAGGGACTAGAGTCTGACTCCTTCACCTTTCCATCTTCTTATACTGCATCCCACTCACAAACATGACGGTGTACTGCAAAGTCCTTACTCTCAGGGTCTCGGTGACACCCCCTCTGCAGGAAGCATCGTGGTTAATACCTGATCTTCACCTAATAATACTACAGGCAGACCTTGGAGGTGGTTTGGGCTCAGTTCCAGACCACCCTTGTAAAGCAAATATCGCAATAAAGCAAGTCACACAGATTTTTCAGTTTCCCAGTGTATAGAAGTTATGTTAACACTATAAGGTAGTCTGTGAAAGCTGCTCAGTTGTGTCCGACTCTTTGTAACCCCATGGACTATAGAGTCCATGGAATTCTCCAGGCCAGAACACTGGAGTGGGTAGCCTTTCCCTTCTCCAGAGGATCTTCCCAACCCAAGGACTGAACCCAGATCTCCTGCATTGCAGGCGATTCTTTACCAGCTGAGTCACAAGGGAAGCCCAAGAATACTGGAGTGGGTAGCTAGCCCTTCTCCAGCACATCCTCCTGACCCAGGGATCGAACCAGGGTCTCCTGCATTGCAGGCAGATTCTTTACCGACTGAACTATCAGGGAAGCTCTGATAAGCCCTATTTAGTATGAAATAGCAGTATGTCTAAAAAAACACAGTACATGTCTTAATTGAAAAGTACTTTATTGCTAAGAAATGCTAGTCATCATCTGAGTCTTTGGCAAGCTGTGGAAGCACCATCAAAGATGACTGGTCACAAATAGACAACTAATGATAACTGACCGCACAGCACGGGTTACTGTACTCAGTGCTCTGTGCTCGCCTAAATGGGAAGGAAGTCCAAATTAGAGGGGATGTATGTATAGCATAGCTGATTCACTTTGCTGTATAGTAGGAAGTAACACAGCATTGTAAAGCAACTATATCCAATAAAACTTAATTTAAAAAAAAATCACTGATCACAGATCACCGTACTAAATATATTAACCATGAGAAGGTTTTTAGTTATTGCGAGAATGACCAAAAGCTGACACAGAGACACAAAGTGAGCAAATGCTGCCGGAAAAATGGTGCCGTTAGACTTGTTCGATGTAGAGCTGCCACGGACCTTTCATTTGTAAACAACAACAACAAAAAAGAATAATCTGTGAAGCACAATAAAGTAAAGCACAATGAAATGAGCTATTCCTGCATTACTGTTCCTAACTTATAGGCGAGGAGTCAGAGGCATTGTTATTATTTAGTCACTAAGTCGTGTCCGACTCTTTTGCAACCTCGTGGACTGTAACCCACCAATATCCTCTTTTCCTGGGATTTCCCAGGCAGGAATACTGGAGTGAGTTGCCATTCCTACTCTATGGGAATCTTCCCAACCCAGGGGTCAAACCTGCATCTTCTGCATTGCAGGCGGATTCTTTACCTCAGTGGTAAAGACACCTGGGAAGACCATTCATAGATTTCAGAGGTGTGGCCAAGAGTCATATAACTTGTCTGATGTTATCCACAGCAAGTTTACCGTGGAACCTGGGGGCGGCAGTCCAAAGCCCATGAAAGTGGCTGAATAAAGGACTTTTGTGATTACTATTTGCGCTTCTGGTAATGGAATAATATAATCTTAGGACCAGAAAAGTTCTAAGGTCCTCCCCCCAGATTATAGCTGGAGGTGGGCAAGAATTAGGGACTGCCAGCCCAGGGCCCCAAGGCTACTCTGGGAGTCAGGCTAGGCAGAGGATTGCATTTGAAGGCAATCTCTTCTCTTTTATTACCATCACTATTAGTACTCAAATTGTTGTGCGTATATGAGGGAGAATATTATTCATGTTTTTATTATCTCCATGAGGCTCATCAAGGCTGAAGAATCAAGACAATAGCTCTCCCTGAAGATCTGAGCTGGGTTTTCATCTCATCCATTCCCCAGCCTCTCTTTTTGTCTCTTTGCAGTTTGAACTCAAATTGGGATTCAAGGTCTGGATGTTTGTACAATGGCTGGGCTGGTAACTGTTTGGGCATTTAATTTGGCACATGATGGACTCCATGTGGATTTTTTAAATTTGTTGAAATAGTTGAAGGGAGGAATTTGGGACACAGGAATATTAAGAAGACAGCCAAGGAGCAGATAACACTAGGACACGCAGGTCGTGGGTTGGGTTGGAGCCTCTGGTCCCATGGAGGTGGGGAGGGGGCTTGGATGGAGAGGCTGAGCTGGAAGCTGTGGAAGGTCCAGGGTACCAATAACGCCTCTTTCCCTCCATGTTTCCTCCCCTCCTTTCCTTCTTTGGTTGTCCTTCCTTGCTTCCCTCTCTCTGTCTCTCTCCCTTCCTTCTCTCTGCTTTTTTTACTTAACATAATAAGTAAATACTGAAAGTCTGTTGCATACTTTGTTCTGTGGAAATTAGCTATCACCCTGAAAATAAATGTTCTTCAGTTGACAAGATGAAAGGTTTGGGAAGCATATTTTAAAGCATTCCTAAATGAATAGATGGCAACTTAGAGACCACAGTCTGCAATCAGATCAAGGTTTCTTTTCCTTTTTGCAGGGGGGACACCACACCAGACTAAATACTGAAGTTCAGAGCAAAAGCAGGTGAGATAGGGTAAGGCTGGTGGGAGAAATGGCCCGATAGTGCACTGGGACCTCCGAGAAAGATGAGCAGAGCCTTTCAGTAATTACAGCCCCTCCATCCAGAATGGCTTCTAGTAGATTAATCTCGCTTCCCCCTCCAGGTCTATTTATTACTGAGATGTAGCCCTGCTCCCAACCTTCAGGATGAGACCTAAATATATAAAGAAATCTTTCATGGTTTCTATAGAACTTGTCATCACTGCCTTGTTTTATGTATTCACCTATGAATGAATTAATCTGAATACAAAGATCCTGCTTTAGTATATAAAATATATAAATATATGCATACATACCTATGTAATTCTTTCACCATAGGTTAAGACCTATCTACAAAAACTCCTCAGATCTTATGACTGTGCTCCTCAAATGAAAAGCCAATCGTTTTTAATCTCAATCTCTTTGCAACCCCTCCCACAACCAGACACCCATCCAACTTCATCCATCCTCTGAGCTCAACTATTAGCCAAGAAATCTCCAACCAGTCACTGGAATGTGAGTCTTGACCTTTATCGCATCCCCTTTGAAAACCTAATTAAATCTTGGATTCTGCTTCCTAGAAAGACGTGCCCAACTCTTGAAGATGGTTTCACATACTTGATTCACTCTTAGGGATCTGAGCCTCCCCAGGATGGGAACCCCTGCTTGGAGGAGAGGTTGTTATATACCAATGACTTTCCAATTTCTGTTAGTAAATGTTGTGAATGTGATCTATGACTTTTAGTTCCATGCATCTGACAAACGTCCATAGATTTTTTTAAACAAAAAGAAGTCACAAATGAAAACAGGGAGGCATATTTCATAGTTTCTTTCTCTGTAACTAAAATGCTTTTGTCAAAAGATATTTACCCACGGGAAGCCTGGCCTGCTGCAGTCCATCGGGTTGCAAAGAGCCAGACACAACTAAGCGACTGAACAGCAATAACAACATTTACCCACAAATCTCCTGCTCCTCCTCCCCACCCAAACACCAGTTTCAGACCTGTTTCTCAAGGTGAAGTTCACCAGGGGACTCCGATCCACTTCCTGTGGCATCTTCTCATAAGCCTCTAAATGGACCATCATCCCCTCCTTTCCTGAAACAAGAGGGGATTTGTCATTGGAGAGCATCTTTCAGGTTGTAGGCATTTCCCTTCCACCGTTATGTATTTAAAGAAGAAAATTGCCACTTATTTGTACAGAGTAAATTGGCTTATGGGCCATAATAGGCTTCTCTACTCTTGTCTCGGCCAGCAAAAGGTCATCTTCAGACTGCTGCAATCCGCAGAACTCAGGGATTCTTGACAGCAAGTAGAGAAATCACATACTCCTAAACTGCAATTTCCTTTGCGGATTAAGACCTCACTGGTCACAGGTGTTTGATTTCAGCAGGTTTATTTTCTAGCATTGCTGGCTATTGACTGGGATGTAAATTGTACCTCATGTGCCCTCTTCAAAATCTGCCCTCTCAGATTGTCTGAGACACACATATGCACAAACCTACATGCATAGGTGGGTACATACACACAAACACGCAAAAACACAGGCCACTGTCGTTGCCGTTTTCAGTTTGGATAGCTCAGCCGTGTCCTGCTGCAGAGGGCCCTGTTCCAATTGATGTTATTAGCCATTGCCGTGGCAACAGATATAGATGGCTGTGATTGTGGCAGTAAGATGCCAGGTCCCTATGGAGCTCTTACCCTTGAGTGTATCTAGTTTACAGCTGAGACAAAATGACCATAAAACAAGCAGGCTAGAAAAGAAGTAAAAACCCATGTATTGTCCAGGGGATAGTACAGTTGACGGCCAGTGGTTGCCCAGGGGGTGCATGTGGAAAGTTAGCTCTGATCATCCTGGGATGGAAGGTCTCCTTTGATTAAGCAGTCATCTGCTCCAGCTTGTCTTCACAAGGAGCCTTAGTAAGTTATAGGAGAATGTCATAGTAGCCAAATGTTATCGTTGCTGTGTATTATAAATCTCACTAAGAATAGGATTTGTAAATGTGATCTATGACTTTTTGTTTCAATCCTTCGAGAGAAGAGCTTCCTAACCTCAATCCTATGATGACACTCATGGGACTAGAGACGATGCTTACCTCCCCTAGAGAGAATCAGGAGCCTTCATCCTTCTGTGCTTTCGCAGAAGCTGTTCCCTCTGTTGATAAAGCTGTTCTTCACTTCTGTGCGTGGCCATCTCTTTTTCTCACTTTTCAGACCCAGCTCAGTTGTGTTCATCCCCATGAAGCCTTTACGTATTCCTCTAAAGAGACCGGAGGATGTAGCAGACATCCTCCTGTGTCCCATTGCACTCGTGGGACCGTATGTGCACATGCCCTGTGGGACCATGCATGACATTCAAGCAGTTAAGCCCAGGCTCCTCGGCCTGGGCGTTGCAAAGGCCAGGTGTGCCTCTCCGACTCTGGTCTGCTCCTCCCAGCACCTGGCATTCTGTTGGGGCTGGCACTTCATTCTCACCTACTCAGTGTTTCTGAATTGATGAATGAAGGAATCAATTAGGTAACTCTGTAATACTCATTTAGGAAGCTCCCTGGGAAAACAGCTCCCTTATATATAGAAACCATTTCTCATGCCGTGTGAATGATGAGTCTGGTACTAGCGCCGTCTCCCTGGGCTGAGCTTCCTTTGTTTCTGCTCCCACCTGCCTTCACCGTGCTCACATGTAGAAGTTTAACTCTGCCGTGGTTAGCTTCTCTTGAGGTAGGGCCGAGGCAAAGAAAGGAAGAGAACTGCAAGACAAAAAATCAAGGCAGCAGGTAAAGGGATTAGAAACTGTGACTTTGGAACTGAATTTCTGAGTGTCCACTGTCTTTCCTCTTCTCCGTCACAGCTACAGACAACTGATGGACATCATTCCCCTGTGGAATAGCAGCAGTGAATCAGGTTGTAACCAAGTGATGGGGGGGTCAGGGTGCGTGGAGGCAGTGGAGTAGAATCTTGCTTTAGTTTTGCTTCTCTTAGCTTTTAGGAAGGTTCAACTTAAAAAAATTTTTTTTATTGGAGTATAGTTTGGGGCTTCCCTGAAAGCTCAGTTGATAAAGAATCTGCCTGCAATGCATGAGACCCCAGTTTAATTCCTGGGTTGGGAAGATCTGCTGGAGAAGGGACTGGCTACCCACTCCAGTATTCCGGCCTGGAGAATTCTATGGATTATATAGTCCATGGGGTTGCAAAGAGTCAGACACAACTGAGCGACTTTCACAATATTGTGTTAGTTTCTGCGGTACAGCAGTTAATCCGCTATACATACATCCTCTTTTTCTGAGATGTCCTTCCCATTTAGGTCACCACAGACCACTGAGTGGCTCAGTGGTAAAGAATCCACCTGCCAATGCAAGAGATTCAGGAGACAAGGAAATGGCAACCTGCTCCGATATCCTTGCCTGGGAGATCCTATGGACAGAGGAGCCTGGTGGGCTACAGTCCATGGGATCACAACGAGTTTGACACGACTGACCACACGAGCACAAGACCCCTAAGTAGAGATCTACCACTGAGTAGAGACCCCAGGGATCTCTACTCATGAGTTATCTATTTTATGCATAGTATCAATAGTGTATGTATATCAATCTGAATTGTTTATTTTGAACACATTAAGAATGTTTCCTATGACAGGCACTGTGCTAGGCACGTATGCGTTTCTCACTTATGCCTGGCCCACGTTGCTGAGTGGTCTCATGATTCCATCTTACAGATGAGGACCAGGTCAGGGAGGTAAAGTGTCTGGCCAAGGTCCCGCAGCTGGTGAGCAGCAGAGGAAGCATTTGAACCCAGGGAAGCCGTGCACTGAAACCTTGTAAATCAACTATGTTGTTGTTTAGGCACTAAGTCACTTCCAACTCTTTTGCAACCCCATGGACTATAACCTGCCAGTCTCCTCTGTCCATGGGATTTCTACACTTCAAAAAAGAAAAAAAAAAAAAAAATTAAGCCAAAGTACACAACCAAGGAAAGAATAGAGTATAAAGTACTACTCCAAAGGAGATAATCACATTTTCAACTCCTTATCTAATTCAGTCTAAACATGTTATGTTTCATATAAAATTTTTGAGGGAAAAATCCACAATTGCTATGATGACAATGTTGACAAAGAATTAAGAATAATAAACTACCAGGATATTTCAGTGTCTGAGACACATGTAAGTAATATGGACTTACCTTAGACATAAGGGTTCCCCAGAAATCATTCTCAAAAAAAAAGTTTTTAGAGGTGAAAAAATATTTTCTATAAAAATGGAAACTTAAAAGCTGTGGAATTTCTGATACATCCTCAGTTATGCAGAATAACTTAGTTATCCGTAAATCTGGGCTTCCCTGGTGGTTCAGTGGTGAAGAATCTGCCTGTGATACAGGACATGCAGGAGACACAAGTTTGATCCCTGGGTAGGGAAGATCCTCTAAAGGAGGGCATGGCAACCCACTCCAGTATTCTTGCCTGGAGAATCCCATGGATAGAGGAACCTGGTGGGCTACAATCTGAAGGATCACAAAGGGTTGGACACGACTGAAGTGACTGAGCACACATGCATGCAAGCAACCATAAATACACATCTTTTTAAAACACTCAGGTTAACCCAAGTTTCACTAAAACACAGAATTCCCAAGGAGATTGCAGCTTTGACCTTGGCAGGTCTGAGAGTGGGGATGCATCTGAGATGTGAGGTCCTCAGTGGCCTCACTCCTCTTGTCTCTGTCCCTCACCAACCCCAGCAGCCTGCAGATACCCTATTAGCTGGAGCTTCCTGAATCTGCAGCTCAGAGCCCTGCCAGTCCACTTTGCCGCCCCATCATTCCCATCATACCTGCATAACCTGTATAATGACCCCTGGCTTCCCGTTTGCTTCCTGATTGCCCAGGGTTTGAAGATTCTGCTCAGCCAGAAGACCTGGAGGTCATGCTTGGTCCTTGGAGGCAGCCTGTTTGTATGCTGAGGACAGCGCACTGCATCTCAGACACTAATGGAGCTGAGAAAAGGCGCCCAGGGCTCATTATTCTTGAGGGAATCCTCAAGGTCATAGTCCCATAGACTTGCTGTTCGCAGGCAGAAAAGGCAGGAGAGAAGCGGATTTAAGAATCCTAGCGCTTGGTGTGGGGTTTTTTTTCGACACATATAAGAGGTGTAAAATTTCTGGTCTCCCACTGCAATTAAATCTTAATCAAGGGAGGGAGCTTCCTTGGTGCTCCAGGGGTTAAGAATCTGCCTCGCAATTCGGGGGACACTGGTTCGATTCCTGGAGAATCCCACATGCTGAGGGACAACTAAAACTGTGCTCCATAGCAGCTGAAGCCCACGCTCCTTAGTGCCCATGCTCTGGAACAAGAGAAGTCACTGCAATGAGAAGACTGCACGCCACAAGTGGAGAGTAGCTCCTGCGTTGCAACTAGAGAAAGCCCACGTGCAGCCCAGCACAACCTCCCCGCCAAAATAAAAAATCTCAATCAAGGGAGAAATCCCTGCCCGGAGACCTCCATACCTGCTGTTTACACTAAAGCCCTAGTGAGGTTGTCTTTCTCTAAGTGCCCACCTCCTCCGACCTGGGTTATCGTAGTGCAGCCCACGCTTTATCATGACAGCCTGTCTTTCCCCAGACCAGAAGGTGGAGTAGGTGCTCAGGCCATGCTGAGAGCTCAAATGAGGACAAGGGGATGAGCCAGGTTTCTGATAGACAGGGAGGGAAACCCTCAGTCCCACTTGGGTCACGTTCTAAATGGCCCAACTTAATTAGCTTTCCAGCAGTCTAGACCACTTCCCTGAGATCCCCCAGGGCATTCCTAATGATGCTGAACCCATGGACACAAGGGATGTTCCCTGGAGGCAGTGGGGCCTTTGAGATCCTTTGAGATCTGGTTACAGGTGACCTGGACCCACGTTAAAAATGGTCCTCGCTATAGCATAGGGAACTCAACTCAGTGCTCTGTGGTGACCTAAATGGGAAAGAAATCCAAAAAAGAGGGGATATATGGGCTTCCCAGATGGTTCAGTGGTGAAGAATGTGCCTGCAATGCAGGAGACTCGGGTTCCACCTCTGCATGGGGAAGATCCCCTGGAGAAGGAAATGGCAACCCACTCCAGTACTCTTGCCTGGGAAATCCCACGGACCGAGGAGCTTGGTGGGCTACAGTCCATGAGATCGCAAAGAGTTGGACACAACTTAGTGACAACAACATGTATACTCACAGCTGATTCACTTTGCTTTACAGCAGAAACTAACATAACACTGTAAAGCAACTATACTCCAATCAAAATAAAATTCCTTGAATATATTTCAAAACCGGGGGCAGAGGGGGTTCCAGGGACCAGGAAAGATCTCTGCCATCTCTCTGGCTCTCCCTCTCCCCCTTCCTCCCTCCCAGCTCCCCTCTCTCTGCAGAACAATACCAGATATGCCACTGCATGCGTGCCTGCTCAGTCTTTTCAGTTGTGTCCAATTCTTTGCAACCCCAGGGACTGTAGCCAGCCAGGCTCCTCTGGCCATGGGAATTCTCCAGGCAAGAATACTGGAGTGAATAACCATGCCCTTCTTCAGGGGATCTTCCTGATCTAGGAATCGAACCCAGGTCTCCTGCCTTACAGGCAGATTCTTTACTACTGAGCCACCAGGGAAGCCCAGATACCCCCTCTACTCTTCTGCTCAACTGTCATTTCCACCTGGGCTCACGTTCCCAGGAATCTTTTCTTCCCTTAAGTCTTCATCATCGTATTTATACGACAAAAAAAAAAATTTATACCCAAGAGCAATCTGGGAGGAGCTGTTCATGTAATAGTGTTTCCTCCTCTTCATCACTCACACACACACAACCCCTCCTTCTTTGCAGTTCACAGAGCAGCTGTGCATAGGTCCTAACTGGTGCTCCACTGTGATGGGCCTTATTGTAATCTTCATCTGGAGAGACTACGGCACAGCAGGACTGAGATCACAGAGCCAGTGAGGACTGGAACCCTCCTTTAGACCCCAGACCATGCTCTCTCCTCTTTGCGCACTTTGTCTCCTCAATCAAAAAGCATTTCTTAGGCTATTACTACTCCACACCATTTCTTTAAAGAGATCCCTGAAGACATGCCCGCCATCAAATTAGAAACCCAGAAAAGGATGAGGAGACCCTGAAGGGCAGACTCGGAGTGAGCTGTTTAGAGGCTCTACGTGTTAAAACAATGGTCTGTGGGCCCCATGTGCCCCTCTGTGCCCCAAGTCAACATGGACTTGAGACCAGTGGAGGTGTGTGTATGCTCAGTCATGTCCGACTTTGTCCCCATGGACTGTAGCCCGCCAGGCTCCTCTGCCCATGGGATTTCCCAAGCAAGGATACTGAAGTGGGTTGCCATTTCCTTCAGGGGATCTTCCCAATACTAAGCCACAAAGTCAAGAAAGGAGTGTGCTCTGAGACCCTCTGTTTTTGTTAATGAGGGGCCCCTCCCTTCTTTTAACCAAATAGCAAATGGCAAGTTCCTTCCCCAAAGAAATGTTTTCCTAATTCTTCAGCAACCCCAGTTTTTCTGGAACCCAGCACACCTGTTTCTGCTGCCACTGGCTGTGGAGCCAGCCTGGGCAGGCATTCTAGGAGGATCCCGGGACATTAGTCAGCAGGTTAGGAACCTCAGCAAGCGATCTGCTAAAGGTTCTAGCCAAGGAGCAGGCTTGGACAGACAAGGAATATTCAGATATTTTAAAAGGGAAAGAGGCTGTATGCCTAGGATCCCAGAGTGGGGAGCAGTGGGGGCCACCCTTGGGGGTCCCTGGATTAGAGAAGAAGAAGGGGGCTGCAAAGACATCCACCCGGAGGCCCCAAACATAGGGAGATCTTTGCTTTCTACCTGGTTGGGGTGGGTGTAATGAGTCATCACTTCCACAACCGTCAGCTTTGCACAATGGGGAGTAGAAATCCACCTGCTCCGAGATACTCCCTTTCCCCGTTCCTGCCAGGCACACAGGGAGGCAGAAACCACAGAACAAACCCGCGTGTTACTTTGCAGTGTCCACAGGCCCTCAGGATCTTCGTGGACACACAGATGAATTGTTTCAAGCGAGTCCGAATGCAATTATTTCATTTTCCTTCCCATTCCGAACTGTTGATGTTTAGAAATAAATTGCTCCCGGTGCTTCTGATTTACAAGGACAAAATACGCATGCAGAAAACAGGGTCAGTGGAGTGATTTGAATTTCCATTACAATTACAGTTCATTTCAACCATATGATTCTGTGCTTTCCTCATCTACATCAGCCCGGTGCTGGCGGAGATTGGAGGCTGAGGCTCACACTGCCACCGTCCCCTCGGCAGCCGCGTCAGTCACTCGGCCCCTACTGTAGCAGGCCACACAGTGGATCAGGACTCAGCCACTAAGTCAGCCACTCACGAAACTGGAGTGCCCATCAGGGCATGCTTTGAGGGATTGGCAGGGAGGAGGGTGTGGCTGAGCCTTCCAGGTAAGGGATGAAGCTGGAGAGCATCAGACACTGACCAGCAGATTCTTCCTGCCAACTACAGCCATGCCATCAGAACTATCCATATCAAGTACTTTTGTGAGCCAGACATAGTGCTGAGAACTTGACATGTTTTATACTCACAGCAGCTCTGTGAAGTAAGGTTATTATTAGTCGACTTTATGGATGAAAAATTGAGTCTTAAATAAGTGGCAGAAATGAAAATGCACAAATGGCAGAAAGTGTTAGTTGCTCAGTCGTGTCTGATCCTTTGTGACCCCATGGACCATAGCTCGCCAGGCTCCTCTGTCCATGGGCTTCTCCAGGCAAGAATCCTGGAGGGGACTGCCATTCCCTTCTCCAGGGGATTTCCTGACCCAGGGATTGAACCTGGGTCTCCTGCCTTGCAGGCAGATTCTTTACTGTCTGAGCCACCAAGGAAGCCCATCCAAATCATTTAGATATTCAGAGCCCAGACTCATATTTCCCGCACAATGCTGCATCCTCCAAGTTCAGTGACAGGAGGTTCAGAAAGCTGAAGGGACACCCCAGAGTCCTGCTTTGCTAATTACAGGTGGTCCTGAATGTAGGTTTCAGGGAGTCTGAAGGGTGCTTTTCCCTTCCCCTCTCCTGCAGACACCTAACAGTGTGCAGAGACCTGCACAGTATCAGCCTTTCTGGGCCCACCTCTGATATGACCCCGCACCCCAGAAATGCTGCCTTTGGGATATCCCCTACTCCCCGCTCTGCGCTGTTCTCTGCCGCTCGCAGCCAGGCTTTTTCTGCGTCCCAGTGCTGTGACACTCATGCTCTTTGAGCTAAGCATCAGCATTTTAAAGAACAGGGGAAAAGGTGATAGTTAACACAAGAGGAAACTCACGCCAACATCGCAGATACCCTATTACCCAGTGGGCACCTGCTCCATATTTCACGCCAGAAGGAGGAGAATTTCGGTCTCAGTGGCAGAGACACTGGGGAGTTTCAAAACACATCACTTGGGCAGCCTGATCTGTTGAAGGGGAAGGCCAACTCTGCCACCACAGTCTCTTTCTCCAGCTGAGCAGACTGACCCTCCAAGGCTCTCCTTCCCTCTGGATTCAGCAATGCGCTTACCCAGTACAGCTGGACAGGACTGCAGAATGGAATCCCTCTGTCCAGAGAAGGTCAAGGCCATGCCCTGGACCAGTAAACTATCACCGACTGAGCCTCTTTCTTTTTATCCCATTAGCCAGATTTCTTTGGTCCCCCATTTTAATATATAATCAGTCAGATCTTGTGCATCTCACCTTTTTTTCCTTTTCCCCATTGCTCTCCGGGTCACCTCTAGAGACTTAAGAGTATGTTCAGGATTCCAACCTTATTGAATTAGCAAAAACAAAGTCAAGCCTATGTCTCCCCATGGGTACAAAAGTGTCCCCTTGAAAGGTGAGTCTAAATCACAAACTAAATGAAGACATGATAGCAAAGTGGCTTATTATTGGCTATATGAATAGCAAAATAACCAGAAAAGGTAATAGTTCAGCATGAAAAATGTGCTGTCATTTTTGATTCATGCTTTTCCCAAAGCCTGAATGAGTGTGGGAATGAGCTTGGCATTGCTGAGACTGGGCTGGTATGGGAGAGCTGTTTCTCTGCAGGGACCGGGTGAAGAAGAAGAGTCAGGGTTCAAACAGCTCTGTAATTATTTTTTTTAATTAATACGCTTTATTTCTTAGAGTGGGCTTCCCAGATGGCTTAGCGATAAAGAATCTACCTGCAATGCAGGAGACACAGAAGATGCAAGTTTGATCCCTGGGTCAGGAAAATCCCCTGGAGAAGGAAATAGCAACTTACTCCAGTATTCTTGTCTGGGAAATCCCATGGACAAAGGAGCCTGGTGGGCTACAGCCCTTGAGATTACAAGAGTCAGACATGACTTAGCAACTAAACCACCGCCGCCACCGACGCCATTTCTTAGAGCAGCTTTAGGTCTATAGGAAGATTGAACAGAAAATACAAAAATTCCATATACATTCCACACCCCTATTAACATCCTGCATTAGTGCCGTATATTTGTTACTGTTGATGATCCAGGATTGATATATCTTTGCTAAATAAAGTCCCTAGTGTACACATGGGGTTCCCCGATAGCTCAGTTGGTAAAGAATCTGCCTGCAATGCAGGAGACCCCGGTCCGATTCCTGGGTCTGGAAGAGCCACTGGAGAAGGGAAAGGTATTTACACTGGGGTTCACTGTCTGTATTGCGTGGGCTATAGGTTTTGTCAAATGCATGATGACGCGTATCCTCCCCTGTGGCGTCACACAGAGTATTTCACGGCCCTAAAACTTCCCTGTGCCCCACCAATTCATCCCTTCCTCTAACCCCCCAACCTCTGGCCATCTTTGTACTGTCTCCACAGTCTTGTTTATTCCAGAATGTCAGTAGTTGGAATCATGCAATGTGCAACCTTTGCAGATTGGTTTCTCTCACTTAGCAGTGGACGTTTAAACGTCCTCCATGTCTTTTCCTGATGTGATAGCTCATGTCTTTTTACTGCTGAATACCACTGCCCTGTCTGGATGTACCGCCGTTTGTTCATTCATTCATCTATGGAAAGACATCTTGGTTGACTCCAGTATTGGGGAATTACAGGGAAAACGCTTCACTAAACTTTTGTATGCAGGTTTTGTGTGAACATAATGTTGTAACTCATTTGAGTAAATACCTAGGCCAACAATTGCCAGATCGTATGATCAGAGTATGTTTAGCTTTGTAAGAAATCACCACACTGTCTGGCAAAGTGGCTGCACCATTCTGCCTTCCCACCAGCAGTGAATGAGAGTTCCTGTTGGTCCACATTCTCTTTAGAATCTGGTTGTAATTTGTTTTCAGAAATATCCAGGTTAGGCAACTGCCCTGGTAGTCGGGTAGTTAAGACTTTGCCTTCCAATGCAGGGGGTGCAGGTTCCATTCCTCCTAGGGGAGCTAAGATTCCACATGCCTCTCAGCCAAAAACACCAAAACATAAACAATAGAAGCAATATTGTATCAAATTCAATGGACTTTTTAAATGGTCCACATCAAAAAAAAATCTTAAAAAAAGTATTCAGGTTAGAATATTTTTGTAATCATAAACCAACATTCTGTGACATTTTCACACACATTCTCTCATTTGATCTTTGTTACCATCCTGTGAGGAAGCTTTCATTATCCCCATTATATAGATGAGGAAACTGAGACTCGAAAAGATTATATGAAAAGCCCAAGGTCACATAATAAGTGACAAGAGCAGGGGCTGGAATCCAGTCTTCTGAGTACAAAATCCATGTTCTATCCCACTGAACCAGCCAGAGAGGGAACCCAGGAGGGAACTATGGACCCAGGCGGGTAGATTCTGCAAGGTTCCTCCAGGGTTAACTTACCCAGGAAATAGACTGAACAAGCCCTAAGGGTACCTGAAACATCTTTTGGATAAAATTTTATAATAAGTGTTTAAAAAAATTAACTTCAACCATCATGAGAAATATCAGAACATTGTTGGACTCCCTTACCGTTATTTTGTGTCCAGCTCTTTGCAATCCCATGGACTGTATCCCACCAGTCTCCTCTGTCCATGGGATTCTCCAGGCAAGAATACTGAAGTGGGTTGCCATTCCCCTCTCCAGGGTCTTTTCCGGACCCAGGAATTGAACTGGCATATCTTATGTCTCCTCCATTGAGCAAGCAGATTCTTTACCAACTTCACCACCCTGGAAGCCCCATTTTCTGGTCTTAGAATTGTTTTTATTTTTAAATAACAGAGGAAAACATACCGTAATATTTTCAGCATTTAGTACCCTTTAATAAGGTTTCAGTTCGGCCCTAGTCTCTCTCTCTACAGATATTTCTCATGGCCTCATTGGACACTTAGCTGTTAGAAATGCATTCATTTATGCCTTTATATAACTTTCCAGATTTTCAATAGGCACCTATTAAAATCCAGGTACTGGCTGAGAGTGAAGAGAGGCAACATGTGTATTTGGATTGCAAATTTATTCACAGTAGAGCTCAGATATGCAGAGGAACTAGAGTTACTCCTATCTGCTTATTCCTTATCTGGACTTCTCATGAGTGGGCTACTGGCTCACTCCAGCACACTTGATCCAGTATAATAATTTACAAACTTGCCCTAGTTAATTCTCAGTCTCTTTGGTTGAAATTGTTCAGTCTCTCAAATTGCACCCTCTTCCTTCAGCTGCTCCCTATCACATCCTCTTAGGAAAGACTCACACTGGCCATGCACCAATTCTTCTCTGAGGGTTGCTATTGATGAGCAGTGCTGTATCTACTTGATGCCTCCATGAGCCTTTTGCTGAGCCCCTGGTGACATCTGGTCTACCTCACTGTTACTTGTCTCTTTGTCTTTCCTTTTCACCTTCTGGCTGACTCATCAAACCCTTGACTCAGTGTTCGTGTTCAAGAGAATTGAGGAAGGTTTGAAAGGGCAAAGTCTCCCCTCCCTCAGCCTGACCTGGGGTCTGGGGGCGAGACTGAGAAAGGGTGGGGCTCGCTGAGCCAGGACCCCAGCCCTGTCCACTGGCTCAGAAACTGCTCTCAGATCCCGTTTGCCTACAAATGGTTGACTGCAGCCTCCACCCGTTTTTCATTTTCATACAGGTGCCCTAGAAATTCATTTAAAAAGAAAGTTAAGAAAAAGAAATAGATCTGAATGGTACGTTCAATTTTCTGCAAACCCCATAGCCATCGAGAGTGGCCAGACTTTCATTTCCCCTGTGCTGAGGTCCAGCTGAAACTACCATGAGCCAAAGTCTGGTGAGATGGTAGCTGACTGCATTAGGCCCTGGCCAGGGACAATGAATTGGTTTTTTTTAATTAAAACACTTTCTGCCTGTCCTTGAGGATTTAATACTTCAACTCTTTCCCTTCTCATCAGGTCAAAAAATAACAACCAAATTGTCAGTGCAGGCCTCAAAACACACTCTTTCCACAGGAAGAGATTTCTTAAACACGGAGCTTTCTTCAGAAGCAGACAGCCAGTGCACAGGAGGCAATTTCTGATCTTTTGTTCACAAAGATGCTTTTCCTCTCACCTTCCTAGCAGTCAAAACAGACCATTCCAGGGACCACTTATTTTTTTTCCTCCCAACCTTAACAAGTGACCTCACTCTCATTTGCAAGAATGCAAATGGATTTGCAAATCCCCCACACCGCCCGGTTTAGTCAGTATAGTATTTTATTCATAATTTTTAAAAGGACACAGGCCATTTTAAGCCAAGCACAATAGGCATTGTTCTTGTTTCTGATGTCCCCATCCATCACTGACTCTTCTGGGAGCAGGAGTCGGGGGACACGAGACAGTGGTAAAGCCCCGACCAGCAGGGGAGACGGGGACGGGGACAATCAAAGGGCACGCTGACCCGCGTCCGAGCCAGTGGTGTTCTCACCACATCTGGGCTAGGGGCTGAAATCACTCTTTCCTCTGACTCATTGGTGGTGATGTGTGCACATTATTTATTCATCCGTTCATATGCTGTTTAGGTTTACCTCAGGCTGGGTGGAACACCTGCCAAAACAATCAGAAAAAAAAAATTGATCAAATGGTGGTATAGTTTGTATTAGAGTGTGTGCTTGTTTGATGAAGTATCGAGCACTGATGCGCTAGGCATTATGCGTATTGAAAACTTGCAATAGCGCTGTGTGATAGGTGTCACTAGTTTCATTTGCTAGATCAGGAAACTGAATCTTACCAAGATTGAGTTCCCTGACCAGTGGCACCAAACTAATCAGGGACAAGCCTCTTTCAGTGAAAACTGTAAGGCTGTGACTTTTGATTGAGAATCTAAGACTGCCTTTCCTTTGACTAGTCACCCATCCTTGTATTCATTCATCATCCGACATGTATTTCCCAAGCATGTGGACCAAGTCTCTTTAATTTATTAGCATCTGTCCAGTGCCGTGCCTGGTCATCTCAGATTGAGAGATGAGAGACGAGTGAACCAGAAACAAGGGAACTAACCCTTGGGGTCAGTGAGAAGACCACACAGAGTGGGCTAGGGGAGTTACAGATGGAGCTCAGAATTTCAGCCTGGGCAGCTAGAGGGACAAGAGATTTCAGTTACTAAGACAGAGAAAACTAGAAAAGGATATGGTCTCTGCGAAGGAATGTGATTAAAGAGGTTGGGGTTTGAGACGGGGTCAGTCTGAAATGGCTAAGAGATATTCAAGGGAAGGGTATCAAGTAGGCAACTGAATACAGTGGGAAGGTTTGGGCTGGAGATGTCGATATGGGGATTGTTTACCATGTATGATCGCAACTGGTGAGATTATTAAAGAAAGGATAGCACAGAAAGGAAGGGTCAAGGTCAGGGTCTGTGTTTATGAAACAGGACCTGCCAGGGAGGCCAAGAAGAAGCTAAAAGAGAGGGATGAGCAGGAACAGCTGAGAGCCTATCACCTGGACTGAGGGGAATCATATTCAGAGAAGTCGGGAGGAGGCAGCGTGTGCAATGTTTCCTGCAGCTCCAGGAGGAGGGAGACAGAAGGCAGATGGACCCCAAATCTGGAACTCATCTTGACAGGAATGAGCTTTTGTAACTGTAGGGTGGAAACCAGAAGAGGATGGCTTGAGAGTGAATGGGAGGAGAGGAAGTGGAGCCGATGTGTGTAGGTGACTTTTTTCAGTTGTCCTAAGAAGGATACAGAGAGCAAGGGAATGACAGCCAGAATAAGGTGTGGGGTCTAAGGGAGATTTCAAGAGCAGGTGGTACTTGGGTAGGAATTTGTTTGCTTTTTTGCCTAATGAGAATGGTCCTGAGAAGACCATTCAGGGTGCAAAAGGGCTTTAGGACGCAAAAAATTAGAAGCAGTAGCTGAGGAGCCCTGGCCAAGGCAGGAGGAGATGGACACAGAGCCCATGGTGAAGGACCAGCTTCTGTCATGAGAGACACCAAATGAGAGAGGAGGGAAGAAGGAAAAGATGAATGCACATGTGGTAGGTTTGCAGATTTGGCTGTGGAAATGTCTCATTTCTCCATAAACTACATCCGTCATCAACATTTGACAAACCTACATTGAGTGCCTACTGTATGCCCCGGCTACTAGGCACTAGAGATGCAAAGGTGATGAAGAGTAGTCTTTGCCCCAGAAGGGTTCATGGTCATGTTGGAGAGACAGACGCCTGTACCACAGACTCATCACTTGCCGGAGGTATGCACAGGACATGGAATGGGGCAGAGGGGTGGGGGTGATAGCCCAAACATCAGATCAAAGAAAGCAATTTAAATTTCTGGGCAGGGTGCCTAAGCTCACATAACTATTCAGGGTGCTGAATAGATATCACTCTTTAAAAAAAAAAAGATATTTTTAACTATTTATTTATTTGGCTTCCTCGGGTGTTAGTTGCGGGCGTGTGGGTTCCTCGTTGCAGCACACAGGCTTCTCTCTAGTTGTGCTGAGCAGGCTTAAGAGCACACTGGCTCAGTAATTGTGAGGCACAGGCTTAGTTGCCCTGGAGGCATGTGGCATCTCCATTCCCCGACCAGGGATCAAACCCACATCCCCTGCATTGGAAGGTGGATTCTTAACCACTGGACCACCAGGGGAGCCCCCCAGATGTCACTCTTTGATGATGACAATTATTTAGAATTCTGATTTTCTACCAATGGAGGTCATGATGTGGGAACTGAAATCTTCAAAACAGTCCCGCACTTCCCCCATCCTCTTCCTGTGATACTGCCGGTACAATGTACGGCTACCTGAATGACTGCAGATTGAACTCTGACCATCTACAGATCAAAACAGGCAGTTTCTTTGATCATGAGTGTAAGGCCTTTGTGGTTGATCATGTGGAGAAGTGGTGATGATGTGTCTGATGAGGCTAAAGCTGGCTTTTAACCCAAGCACCGTGCAAACTCGCACAATTCGGTTCAGCCTACATCCTTAAAGCAGGCATCTCCAGGGGGAGCTTCACACCGCAGGTTTCGCTCCATCCTGATACCCCAAGAGATGGCTATGCTGCTCTCTTGACCTCTCTGAGAGGTGTGTTTGCACTCTGCAGAGCTGCTGGTAGGAAGCAGACGGAGGAAGCAAGGATAGGAGATTGACTCAATCTCAAAGCCAGTGACTGCAGACAGTACAGAGGCAGGATGCAGTCTGTCCCCTCTGAGTCAGCACAGTGAGAAGAATCATGTCTCAGCCGGGAGACGTGGAAGCCCAATGAGACCAAGATGAACTTAAAAGAACTTGGACCTGCAGATAAGCCCTGGGAGGCAGTGTCCATGGGAATAGAAAAGAAATGGTTAGAAATTATTTTTCTAGCTGAGAAATCAGCAACTGACCCATCCTCACCTTTTTCCCACCCCAACTCCATTCCCCATCCTCTACACCCTCAGTGACTGGCAGGTGTCAGGGGAGGTAGAGTACTGTTTGGGCTAAGAGTATGGGTTCTGGCAGGCAATGGCAGCCCACT
Source organism: Bos taurus (assembly GCF_002263795.3). NCBI lineage: Eukaryota > Metazoa > Chordata > Mammalia > Artiodactyla > Bovidae > Bos > Bos taurus. The sequence goes on along the minus strand of NC_037356.1, from coordinate 30,127,126 downwards.
CCAGTGTTCTTGCCTGGAAGATCCCAGGGACGGGGGCGCCTGGTGGGCTGCCGTCTATGGGGCCGCACAGAGTCGGACACGACGGAAGTGACTCAGCAGCAGCAGCAGCAGCAGCAGCAGCAGCAGCAGCAGGGCTCTGGGGCCAGGGTGCCGGGTTTGTCACACACCACTGTGGCAAGTCCTGATCTCTCAGTGCTTCTGTTTCTCCATCTGTAAAATGGGGACGCTGATGGTGATGATACTTGTAGCTATATTCTAGGATTGTTAGGAGAATGAAGTGGAACAGTTCCTGGCACAGAGTAGATAGTTAATCAATAAGGAAAACTGGATAAATGCCAAGAGGAAGCAGGGTGAAGAGTGGATGTGTCAGAATAGACGTGCTTCCATTGTCAGCAGGCAATCCGGAGAGGCTAATTCATCAGGAGTGCTCCCTTCGAAGGCAAGCTGTCTCCACCAGCTGACGGGATGGCAGGCCTGGAAACAAAGGCCCAGGCGGAGAGTGTCTATGCTTCACTGGGTGGTGAAAAGAAAAAGAAATAACAAGAAGCAAGTATTGTGCTCCTGAAACTGGCTGTCCAAACTGTACCATCTCTGCCGCCCAACTAAGGAGCTGAAAGAACATTTACATTCATTAAAAATTTATCTTTCCAGGGGAAAAAAAAAAACAGTCTTTTTTTCCTCTAGTGAGAAACATGAAAAGAAGATGCTAGAAATTGGCATGAAAATTTAGGTCTCCCTTCCTTAGCTGCAGGAAGGAAAACAATGTGATGAAAAGTTCTGCTGTGTGTTTGGGTGTGTTTATGTTGACTTGGGTGGGTTTGGTTGGAGCTTATTGTTCTTAGCGTTTGGCAAGGATTTGAATTATATGAATAACAGACACTCGGGGCCATGGTGTGATATGATTAATTGTGCCAGCTCCACACACAGAAAGCAGGCTGTTTCCTGTGGCCCTCACATTGCAAATCAAAGAGAATCCTGAGAACATGTACAAAGGGGAGGACAAAACCCATCCGTGTGAGGGTGGGCTGGCTTCATCATTTCATCGTTCTGTCATTCATTCCGTCACCTTTTCCCTCCAGTGAGTGGCCCCTGGCTCAGCTAAAATCACATCTGGTCCATCTTTTCACTGATAATGTAACTGGCCCCCTGTGCTGGCTTTCCTCACTATGATGCAGGCAGATGCCCCAACCCACCCTGCTCCATTGACCAAGATTTCCTCTAACTGCAGATAAGGGGCTGCAGAGAGACACTGCCTCTCCCCAAGACCCCCCCACGGCCATGCTGCTCCTGATTGCTCATTTGGAAAGACCAGCCCCATTTCTGGTCCTCCTTCACACTAGTCTTCACTGCTGGCTTCACTAAGGGCTTCGGCCCAGGTAAGGAATCAAGTGAGGAGGCACAGTGGTGGCCCAGTGGTAAAGAATCTGCCTGCCAATGCAGGAGACATAGGTTCGATCCCTAGTCCAGGAAGATCCCACATGCCATGGGGCAGCTAAGCCTGTGCTCCACAACTACTGAGCCCATGTTCCAGAGCCTGGGGGCCACAACAAGAGACGCAGCCACAGTGAGAAGCCCATGTACTGCAGCTAGAGAGTAGCCCCCACGTGGCAACTACACACAGCCCGGGCAGCAGTGAAGACCCAGCCCAGCCAAAAATAGATAAATAAATTACCAAAAGAAGAGAGAGGGAGAGAATCAGGCAGAGCCCTGCATGAGTGCCTGCTCAGTTGCTTCTGTCGTGTCTGACTCTTAGCAATGCTGTGGACTGTAGCCCACCAAGCTCCTCTGTCCACGGGATTCTCCAGGCAAGAATACTGGAATGGTTGCCATGCCCCCCTCCAGGGGATCTTCCTGACCCAGGGATTGAACCTGCATCTCCTGCATTACAGGCAGATTCTTTACCGCTGAGCCACCAGGGAAGCCTGCAGAACCCTGTTGACATCTCGAAAAAGAAAAAAAGAAATCAAGTGAAGGCTTCATCCAAGGTGCCCTGCAAGCAGAACCAGCCTATCCAGGGCTCCATTGCCTCAGCCCAGGGAGCCCTGGGGAGGGGAGCCATGGCTCAGGTGTGGGAAGGGCATTTGCTCTGTAGATGCCCAACTGTGAACAGCATACAAACTTAGAGTTGGCCAACTTCCCAAGTAGCCTAGATTGATAAGATGCCAACCACTTTGATAAAAAAGGGCCCCCCAAACTGATCCTGGAGGAAGTCAGTATGTCGATGTTAGGAAATCACCATATCATTCTTTCCCAGGCAGTGTGTTCCCTTTTATGTTATTAATTTTTATTAAGGTTCTTTTATTATCGATGACAATTATTATATGTTTCTATACATACTATGAACCCCACTATTCATATGCATTGGGGGACAGGACTTGACATATTTTTAAAATAATCACTTCCATTAGGATGTAATATTACCACATCATAGAAAGTCTAGAAACTGGAGAAAAGAAAAAAAAAAATCAACTCAAATCCCACCTGTCTAATACAAACTCTGTTAGCATTTTGGTGAATTTCCTTTGAGTTGTTTTCCTATGCATATTTTAACATAGTAGTAATTATCTTCACTTATATTTTGCATATTTTCTTTTTTCACTTACCATAGTTATCATATGCAATTTGCACATTATGTAATTCTCATAAATGATTGTTTCAAGGGTTTCATAACATTCTATCAATTCTATGAAACATAATTTATTTAACCCTATCTCAATGGTTAAATATTTAGGCTGTTTTTGCTATTATACTTTTAAATTTTTTTGGTATCTAGGATTATTTTCTGAGAACAGATTGACAAAAGTGGGATTACTAAATCAGAGGGTATGAATATTATTTTGACTGCTGACTATTGTTGTTTAGTGGCTAAGTCGTGTCTGACTTTTCAACCTTATGGATTTAACCCACCAGGCTCCTCTGTCCATGGGATTTCCCAGGCAAGAATACTAGAGTGGGTTGCCATTTCCTTCTTCAGGGGATCTTCCTGACCCAGGAATCGAACTCAAGTCTCCTGCTTGACAAGTGGATTCTTTACCACTAAGCCACTTGGGATGCCCACATTGATGCCAGATTGCTTTCTAATGCATGTTTCAGTCTAACCGTATTCTGTAGGCGTTTTGGTCAGCAGTGTTGTCTTTATGTTATGGCCCATGCCTGGCATCCATATGGTGACAGTCTGGGCTGTCTTGCTCTTTAGAAAGAAGGCCCTCAAGAAGGTCCTTCTCACACCCCCGAGCACGTCACACCACGGGGCACTTGGTGGATTAGGAGGAACTAACAGGATCTCTGACCAGGGTGGAGGCAGCCTTGAAAGAAGCGTCTCAATGTGTTACTTTGTTAGGATGAAAAGCAGAAAATTAATGTCAGACTTATCGTGCATAACTCGAAATGCTTGTTTCTGCTTTATAAAGACATTCTCTTACAGACAGCCACCTGTCTAGCTGTCACCAGATCACATGTAAATAACAGGAAACAAGTCTCCGAGGGGAGTGCTCCGGCTGGATTGCCCACTGTTCATCTCCCCTGCCCCCATGCTTTCCATACCTTTTTATCCCCATGGGGGTTCAGGAGGCTTCAGTGTAAGACTCTCCCTCTACTCTATCTCTGTGAGCAAAATGTAATTAAGAACACCTCCCTTGACACTCCTGGATTTTCTACCGTCAAACAGGTAGGAAACTGGAGCTGTCGTTGTCCATTGAAAGACCGTGCTTCTTGAAGAGGAATACACAGGCCACTGGTGGTTCGTGAGATTTCTCCCAGAAACTCATAGGTAATGCCCTGTAGTATTTCCATTTATGATGAAACTGACTCCTCTTATTTCTAGTACAAATTAGTACTCTGTGCAGATGCAAGACAAGCTCTAAGAAAACCGGCAATAGAGTGCAATTCTGACTTTAGTACTACCACTCAAGCTGTTTATTGTGCAAGAACACCTAGCTTGGAGGGATAGTGAGTGGGCATGTAGCAAGTCAGTTAAGACTGATACCCAGCCTAGTGGCCCCTCTTCAGTTTGTGTACCCTAGCATGAAGCTATATCCAGTTAATGTTATTATCCTAGGAGTACCATTTGAAAAAATATATTTCTTTCTTCATTTGGCTTGCTCTGGGTCTTAGTTGCGGCTTGCAGAATCTTCAATCTTTGTTTCGACATGTAAGCTCTTAGTTGAGGCATATAGGATCTAGTTCCCTGATCAGGGATCAAACCCAGGTGCCCTGGGAGCACAGAGTCTTAGCCACTGGACTACCAGGGAAGTCCCAGAGTAGCATTTTTAAATGAACTTTTTATTTAAGAACAGTTTTAAATTTACAGAAAGATTATAAAGTAGTACAGAGTTCCCACATATACCACACCCAGTTTCCTCCACTGTAAATGTCTTCCATTAGTATGTACACTTGTTGTAATTAAGGAATCAATCAGTTCAGTCGCTCAGTCGTGTCCAACTCTTTGCGACCCCATGAATCACAGCACGCCAAGCCTCACTGTCCATCACCAACTCCCGGAGTTCACTCAGACTCACGTCCATTGAGTCAGTGATGCCATCCAGCCATCTCATCCTCTGTCATCCCCTTCTCCTCCTGCCCCCAATCCCTCCCAGCATCAGAGTCTTTTCCAATGAGTCAGCTCTTCACATAAGGTGGCCAAAGTACTGGAGTTTCAGCTTTAGCATCATTCCTTCCAATGAACACCCAGGGCTGATCTCCTTTAGGATGGACTGGTTGGATCTCCTTGCAGTCCATGGGACTCTCAAGAGTCGTCTCCAACACCACAGTTCAAAAGCATCAATTCTTCGGCGCTCAGCTTTCTTCACAGTCCAACTCTCACATCCATACGTGACCACTGGAAAAAATATTGATACATTATTATTAAGTGCATATTTTATTTAGATTTCCTTAGTTTCTCCTCAGTACTCTTTTCTGTCTCAGCATCCCATCCAGGATACCACATTCCATTTACCAGCTTTGTCTTCCTTGGTCTGCTCTTAACTGTGACACTTTATCAGATTTCGTTTGTTTTCAAGGATCTTGCCAATTTTGAAGAGTCCTGGTCAGGGATCTTGTAAGATGTTCTTTGGTTGGAATTTGTCTGATGTTTTCTCATGATTTAGACAGGGATCATTGGTTTGGGGGACAACCTCAAAGGTAGAGGGCCACTTTCGTCACATCATATTAAGGGTACAATCTATCAACATGACTTGTCACTCTAGAGCAAAACTTTGATCACCTGCCTGAGGTCGTGTTTGTCAGGGTTCTCCAGGTAAAGTTACTCTTTTTTCCCTCGCTTTTCATCTTGCTTTAGAAGGACATCACTACGTGTAGCCCACAGTTAAGAAGTGGGCAGTTATTCTCCATCATCTCAAGGGCAGTGTCCCTACACACATTTTTTGGAATTCCATAGCATTGGAGATTTACCATCCTCTCTGTTTATTTGCTCTACTTATTTATTCAATCACTGATTTATGAGTCTATACTGTATCCTCATTATTGGTATGGATATTTATTTTATACTTTGGGTTATAATCCAATGCTATTTTATTGCTCACCTTCCTCCATCTTTAAGTGTTAAGTGTTAGTCACTCAGTCATGTCAGACTCTTGCATCCCCATGGACTGTAGCCTGCCAGGCTCCTCTGTCCATGGGATTCTCCAGGTAAGAATACTGGAGTGGGCTGCCATTTCCTTCTTCAGGTGATCTTCCCTACCCAGGGATCAAACCCCGGTCTCCTGCATTGCAGGCCGATTCTTTACTGTCTGAGCCACCAGGGAAGCCCCATCTTTAGACGCTGGGAATTCTTTTATTTGGTTTGTATCCCGTTGGTGTAACCCATCACAACTGGCTTTTTTTGGACTGTGTTTAGTTGTTTCTCCCAAAACAAAATATGCTGAAGTCCTAACCCCCAGTATCTCAAGATGTGACCTCTTAGTCTGAAATAGGGTTGTTACAGACATAACTAGCTCAGAGGAAGCCAAACTGCAGTAGAATAGCCTATTAATCTAATGTGACCAGTGTGTTTATAGGAAAAAGAGAGAGACGTGGGGAGAAGATGGCCATGTGACAACAGAGGCAGAGATTGGAGCGATGTGTCTACAAGCTAAGAAATGCCAAGGATCACCCATAAATACTAGAAACCAGGGAGAATCAGGGGAGGATTCTCCCTTACAAGTTGCAGAGGACGCATGGCCTTGCTGACACCTTGATTTTAGACTTCTGTGTGTGTGTGTGTGTGTGAGTGTGTGTTGCTCAGTCGTATCAGACTCTTTGCAACCCCATAGACTGTAGCCCACCAGGCCCCTCTGTCCATGGGATTCTCCAGGCAAGAATACTGGAGTGGGTTGCCATTTCCTTCTCCATCTACTAACCCTCTACAACGTCAAATTCAAGATTATATTCTTTTTTTTTTAAGCTTCATCATTTGTTGGTGGCTCATCAAAAGAGCTCCACAATTTCCTTTTCTTCTCCAGAGCTGAGTTTGTAAATGAAAGTGGGTGGGCCGGGTGGTCCATGGAGCCCTCTGGTGCCCTTGCATGATGCACAGGCCAAAGGGAATAGAGGCCCCTTCAAGGTCACCTTCCTACATGTGATTCCTGCTGCTGGGGAAGAACAAATGTTTTTATTAGGAAAGGAGATGAGCCCCATTCTTCATAGAATTTTAGTGTCAGAAGAAACCTTGAAAATGAGGTCCAAATAATTTTTTAATGACACAGGGAGAATGCTTATGATAATTTAACATTAAGGGGAAGGAAAAGCATGTTACAAAATTGTTTGATTTCACTCTGCAATACACTATATAATAAGGAAACAGACTCCACCAAAATATTAACAATTGTTTTCTCTGAGTGGTGGAATAATAGGTGTTTTTAATTATCTTGTTTATACTTTGATGTATTCTCCACGCTTTCTATAATAAGTACACATGACTTTATCATCTGAAAAGGAATGCTGAGAAAGAACTTAAAAGATGTCTAGTCCAAATCACCTCTCCACTGCAGAGATGAAGAAACCAGTGCCCAGAGAGATTAGATGGTTTGTCCAACATCATGCGCACATTCAACTGAAAAGTCAGGAACCCATGTGCTGGCGTAGAGCGTGCGTCTCTTCCACAGCTCCTGGTCAGTGAGTGGAGCACATCTAGAGTAAGCCCTGGGGAAATACCACCCCCACTTCCGCCCACACCACGCATGCGTCCACAACCCCCTTTCACCTGGTCCAAAACACCCAGAGTTAAAAATGGTTCCCAAACCCTCCCCCTATTTCACCCAGGGGCATGGGAGCCCTTGCCATCTCTAGGGAGGGGAAAGGAATTTTGATTTAGTCTCTGAGATAGGCAGGCCTTCAGTGAGATCTTTATCTCACTGAAACCCAGCAGTGAGAATAGGGGAGAAAAGGACTGACATTGTTGAGGCTAACTCAACAAACTAAGCCTTAAGGCCACTTTGTCCCCATTTTACAGATGAAGAGACTGAGGCACACTCATGGCCACCAGGAGCAGAACTGGGATCCAGACTCATCTGACTTTCTGGCCCAAGCCCTCCCATGACCAACATTACCACCCAGCCTCCCTGCTGTAACACGTTTTGGGTGCATATTGAAAGCTCCATATGTATTTGTTGAATTTATATAATGACCTCAATTGTGTCCCATGCCTGAGAGTTCAGCAGGCTTTCAGCAGACTCTCAAATAGCATCCTGGAAACACCTGCCAGCCTAGCACAGGTGGCCTGGTCTGCGTCCAAGGTGATGGATATGATGCCAGATGTGGGAGTCTGGGCACTTCTGGGTACCCGCTTACCTTTGTGCAGGACATCCCCCAAGCTTGATGCCCTGTCGAGAGGCTGCTCCAGGAAGATATATACTGATGAGAAATCTCAGCCCCCAAATTCATTTTTCAAAGAAGCCAAGCAAATCTGGTGATTTATCCTCTGTCATTCTGATCCCAGCATATGTTCCACATCAGGTAAGTGAGATAGAAGGGATGGTTCAGCAAACATTAAGTTAAAAGAAACCCTGTCAGGCTTCCCCACGAATAGCAGGTTTTTATTTAAAGCCACAGAGTAATTAATTACATTGGGTAAAAAGCTGAGGCTCTCTCCCGCACTGCACTTCTCAAGTATGTTCCGCAGAAGACATTGTTCTTACACAATCACGGTGCACACACCCACGCTAGCTTTGTGTTTGTGCTGCTTCCTCATTTTTTTTTCCTTCTCGTCTGCTGTCCTTTCCTGTTTTTCTTTGAATATGAAATCCTCCTTGTCTCTCTGTGCTTCCTGCCTATCTTCCCTCTCCTAATCCCTCACCATCTCTTCCCTCCGCTGGGACTCCTGTTTCTAGTCTTATTAGACATTCTGTCCTCCCTTCCACTCACAGCTTGGGGCTTCCCATTACCAATGGGTGAAGCCAGGCTCAGCCCAGCTCCCCCTCCAACCCTGCCTCTGGTGACAGAATTAGAGCTTGTTCTCTTCATCCCTTCTAGCATCTCCTCCTTAAGGTACAGATGCTGGCAGAGCACTTGGTCCTGTCATTTCTGCTTGGTCCTAAGAAGGGAGTCATACCATGTATCATTAGTTCATGAAATGAATCTGAATAGTAGAGAGTGTCATGACTCTAGTTGGCGACTATAGTAGACTATTTTGGATGGAGCCATGTAGATGGACAGATTGGAGGAAGGAAATAAAATAGTATGGAGAGACATTATCGTTTTATTCGTACGTTCATTCAGTAAGTATTTATTGGGACTTCCCTCGTGGTATGGTGGCTAAGACTCCAGGCTCCCAATGCAGGGGGCCTGGATTCACCTCTGGTCAGGGAACTAGACCCCACACGTTGCAACTGAAGATTCCACATACTTCAACCAAGACCTGGCGCAGCCAAATACATAAACAAATATTTTTCTAAAAAAGAAGCATTTATTAAGCATCTGCTACTGCTAGGTCACTTCAGTCGTGTCCGACTCTGTGCGACCCCATAGATGGCAACCCGCCAGGCTCCCCAGTCCCTGGGATTCTCCAGGCAAGAATACTGGAGTGGGGTTGTCATTTCCTTCTCCAATGCATGAAGGTGAAAAGTGAAAGTGAAATCGCTCAGTCGTATCCGACTCTTAGCGACCCCATGGACTGCAGCCTACCAGGCTCCTGCATCCATGGGGTTTTCCAGGCAAGAGTACTGGAGTGGGGTGCCATTGCCTTCTCTGTATTAAGCATCTACTGTGTGCTAAGTTTGATATCAAATGTTGAGAATATTAACCTAAAGTAAAATAAGATTCTGATTCTTAACAGTCCAGTTGGTAAGATACACAGTTCAGTTCAGTTCAGTCACTTAGTCATGTCTGACTCTCTGTGACCCTGTGGACTGCAGCACACCAGGCTTCCCTGTCCATCACGAACTCCCAGAGCTTGCTCAAACTCATGTCCATTGAGTCGGTGATGCCATCCAACCGTCTCATCTTCTGTCGTCCCCTTCTCCTCCTGCCTTCAATCTTTCCCAGCATCAGGGTCTTTTCCAATGAATCAGTGCTTCACATCAGGTGGCCAAAGTATTGGAGAGACACATGAAAGCAACAATTATAAATACAAAACAAGATCTTATAAGTAGTGATTGGGCAAGATTTTTTTGGACTACAGGAGAGGATATTATCATCTAGGTGGGATAGAGAGAAAAAGAGTTAACCTTTAGGTTTCCCAGGAAACAGTTCTGCAAACAGTGTCATAAAGGAAATAAATGTATTTTAGGAAGATAGAATAGCCCTGTTCCCAGTTGCAGAGGAATAAAAGGTCAAATCCTGTTGAGAGACCCACTAGTGGAGCACGTCTGGAACATGAGCAAGGGTAGGAGACCCATGGGATATGAAGCTGCAGGGCTTCAGGGGCAGGTCAAGGAACTTTTCAAGCCCTACCATGGAGTCCAGACTTCAGTATGTAGACCATAGGGAGCAACTGAAGACATTTAAGCAAGAGAATCACATGGTCTGTCTTGTATTTTTATGAATCACTGTGGCAGATGTGTGGATTGGCTTATAGGTTTCCAGGACAGGTGGCTGGAGACAACCTTTCAGATAAGAGATGATAAAGCCTATACCCATAGCCGTGGTGATGGACAGAGGTGGCAGGAGCATTTGTCAAGTTTCTGTTGTGTTCTAGGTATTGGGCTGGATGCTTTCTTTCATGTTACCGCAGACGTGTGTTCAGAAGCGTATACACAACTGCATAGCTCATCACACCAAAACTGAGCACACAACTGGTAGACTATAAAATAATAAGAATGGCAGCTCCTCTGCACCAAAATGCTATAGATGGGATTGAAATAGCTTGTCTTGGTGTTTACATGGATGACGTGATAGTTTTTGTTCAAGAGAGCTAACGTGGCATTTTCCATACACCACTTGTAGGAATGAATGTCGGCACAACCTTTCTGGAAAGCAGCATGGTCCTACTTTTCAAAAGCTGTAAAACAGGCAATTTTTGTTCCAGCGATTTCTATTCTAGAAATTCAAACTAAGGGAAAAAATGAGGGATGCGTGCGAAGATTTAGCTAACAGGATATTTATTGCAGCATTGTTGTCATAGCAGAAATATAAAAGCCATTCAAATTGCAATGATTGAGGCCTGGTTTAATATGTTACAGTGCAACTGTACGGCCACATAGTTTGCAGTCTTCGGTGCCGTGGAAGTATATTATTGGACATGGAAAGATGTTCACACAGATTTACCCCTCTTCAAAGATGCAGTCTAAATAAAAACGGTTGATTGCTATGCAAACACAACTTTGAGACAGATTCCCTGGCATGCTCCTGCACTAGTTTTCAATATATTTTTAAGTGAAGAAGCAAGCTACAGAGCAACATATATAGTGTGATTCCATTTTAATTAAAAAAATATGTGCATGTGAATCTCATGAATAAATAACCCTAAGAAAGGATGCCATGATATCTACTGAAATGTTAATGTATTTATCACTGGATAGGGAACCATAGGGGTTGGATCATTATTATTTTATTCTTTTGGGTTGTCTATAGATTTTTTCATTTATTTGTACAATGGACATGTATTTCTTTTTTAAATTTATTTAGTTTTAATTGAAGGATAATTGTTTTACATATTGTATTGGTTTCTGCCATGAAAGTGAAGTCGCTCAGTCATGTCCAACTCTTTGTGACCCCATGGACTGTAGCCTACCAGGCTCCTCCCTCCATGGGATTCTCCAGGCAAGAGTACTGGAGTGGGTTGCCATTTCCTTCTATGGTTTCTGCCATACATCAACCCTAATCAGCCATAGGTAATACATATGTCCCCTCCGTTATGAGCCTCCCTTCCACCTCCCACCCCATCCCACCCCTCTAGGTTGTCACAGAGCACCCGTTTGAGCTCCCTTGAGTCATACAGCAGATTCCCTGGCCATGTATTTTACATATTGTAGTGTATATGTTTCCACGCTAGAGTAGCATGTGCATGTTTCCATGTATTTCTTATATTTAAGAAAAGAGGGACTTCCCTGGTGGTCCAGTGGTTAAGAATCTGCCTTCCAACGTAGGAGACGCAGGTTCAATCCCTGGTCGGGGAACTAAGATCTCACATGCCACAGGCAACTAGAGAGAAGCCCATGCACTGCAACAAAGACCCAGTGTAGCCGGAAAAAAAGAAAAGAGGAATAAGGAAGCCTATCACAGTCCTAACAAGCAGGCAGAAAGTCAACTTACCCTCTCCTGTTGCTTCATTTATGTGGCTATCCTGCTTTATGTACCTATTGTTTCTAGGCATCATGGAAGGTACCAAAGATACAGGAATAATTAAGCATGATTCCTGTCCTCAAGGAGCTTATGGTCTAGCCGGGAAATTGATTAATAGACAAATAGTTATAACATGGTATGGTAGGGAAAACAATGATGAAAGTGTGTACAGCGTTTGGTGGGCTCACAAATGAGTCCTGTAGGTGATTAAAAAGTGACTTGCATGGTGTGACTGCTGTTCAGCCCTCCGTGCCTCTCCTCTTGTCTTGGTTAGGAAAGAGGCAGCATGGGAAACCAGCTCTAGTCTGGCCATTTAGCAAATGCGGTTTTCTTGTCTATGAGGCAAAACTTTGTCATTTGCTAAGACCTTTCTCTGCCTCCAGCCTATCTTTCCAGTCTCACCTTCTGCTGTCACCTTCGTTAACCTCACATCCTGCCTCTCACCTGAATGATTACCGTCCTCTCCACCTTGCAGACCCTTTAAGCACTTGGTGACTTGAAACACACCATTCTGTTTACCTCTAACCCAGGCTTCTCGACCTCAGGACTGTTGACCTCTGGGGCTGGAGAATTTTGGATGGTGGAGGGGGGCGCATTGTGCTGTGCCTGCGTTTTGGAGGATGTTTACAGCATCTCTGGCTTCCACTCTTTAGAAGCAGTAGCCTCTCTCCAGTCATGATAATCAAAACTGTCTCCAGATACTTTCCCTGTGGTCCAGTGGCTACAACTCTGCACTCCCAACGCAGGGGGCCCAGGTTCAATCCCTGGTCAGGGAACTATATCCCACATGCCACAAGTAAGACCCAGGGCAGCCTAATTACTTAACTAATCAATTTTAAAATTAATTAGTTGGTTAACTAATGTCTCCAGATGTTGCCAAATACCCTCTGGGAGAAATAAATCTCTCCAGTGTAAGAACCACTGGGATCCCCAATCATGGAACCTCAGAAAGGTCACTTCATTGTTGGGCCTGAGCTTCATCTAGAGAGTAGAAGTAGAAGCAAGCAAATGCCTGTGGCTATGGCAGTCATGGTTCATTCAGGTTTACTGGGCTCCCCCTCACCACCATGCCCTACACTGTGCTGTGAGATCAGGGGACATGGGGAGAAGCCCTGTTCCTGCCTCTCAGGTTGTAGGGGAAGCCTGTACATGTCCAACAATTATCCAGCAACAGGCTGCAGCATGCGAGCCGAATCCTAAGCATTCCTGCCCTGCGGTCCAGCTGGCAATGCCACACCAGGTTTCTGGACAGCTTATCTCTTGACATTTGGGGTTTGGTACTGCTCACAGGGGCTTCCCAGGTGGCACTTGTGGTAAAGCGATGCAGGAGACATAAGAGGTGGGTTTGATCCCTGGGTGGGGAAGATCCCCTGGAGGAGGGCATGACAACACACTTCAGTATTCTTGCCTGGAGAGTCCCAGGGACAGAGGAGCCTGGTGGGCTACAGTTGCAAGGAGTTGGACAGAACTGAAGCAACTTAGCACGCATGCACGCACCACCCACAGGTGGCCGTGCTGGCATCTTGCAAGACATCTATGCAGCATCTATGGTGCCTCAAAAGTCCTCACATGGTCATCACTCTCCTGGGCTTCTGGGAACTGCTCGGGACATTGCCGTGAAATCTGGCCACTGCATCACCCAGGGCTGCTCTGAAAAATGCTCTCTGTGGTGAAGAAGGCAGGCAGGGGACTCGGTGGAGGAAAAAGGACCTCCACTAAACCATCTCCTCCGTTCTCTTTGGATGACTGTGAAGTTTAAAATAGTCGACTTCTCTGATGCCAAAATCCCCACGCTTTGGAAACATGTCCTGCAGTGTTTCAAGCTAGAGCTGTTTCTAGAGAAGGTCTCTCAAGAGACCGGGATTCACCCTCGTGTTCACCCACTTGGTGTGGGAGGCAAGGTCCACCTGGTCCTGCAGCCCTGTGTCCCTGATGAGAGGCATTGCTCTTGTTTTTCAGTCACTCAGTTGTGTCCAGCTCTTTCACAACCCCATGGACTGTAGCCTGCCAGGCTCCTCTGTCCCTGGGATTTCTCAGGCAAGAATACTGGAGTGGGTTGCCATATTTCCTTCTTTAGGGGATCTTCCCAACCCAGGGATCAAACCCCCGTCTCCTGGGTTGGCTGGTGAATTCTTTACCACTGAGCCACCAGAGAAGCCCAAGAGGCACTTTTCTGGCACTTGTTCATCATCTTGTTTGACTCGCCAACCACCCCAGGAAGTAGGTGGCTGTGTCTTTATTCTACTATTGGGAAATTGAGGTTTTGAGAGGTTTCATCACTGGCTAAAGACGGTCAGAACAAGGACCTGAAACCCAGATCTCTGCCTCCCTCCATGCTCACTGCCCAGCCCCTCAGGAAGCTCTGTCTGAAACACCCCTTTCCTGACCCATGCTCTTCACTCCTGCCTATGCGGGTGTGCAGAGGGCAGAGGACGTGGGAGGGAATCCCCTGCAGACGAGGCTGAGCTGGTTTCCTGAGGCCAGGCCCCAGCAGAGCAGGCAGAGACTCAGGAAGCCCCCAAGGTGAAGGGCACCCCACAAGGACTGAGCCAGACCTGACTGGGGAAGATGCCCAGACTCCCACCATCCTGCCTCCAGAGCCTGGACCCGCCCCCTCGGAGCCTGGTCCCTCCCCCTTGGAGCCTGGCGCCGCCCCTTTCGGAGCCTGGCCCCTCCCTGTCAGGAAAGGGCCGTGGCCCCCGGGGCTCAGCACCCCTCCACCACTCCCCAGCCACAGGAGTCAAGAGCCTCCAGGCAGCCTCTTTCTTCAAATTCTTTAGGTAAAAGAGCAGAAACATGGCCAGTGTGATGTGAGGAGCCCCAGACTTGGCTTGAGAAGAAGCGAATTCACATCCCAGCTTACTCCCTCATCTACAAAATGCAAATAATATCATTTCTCCCTCTAAGATCTGTGTTAGATTTAAAAATAAAATTTAACTCTTGATATATTCAATATCTTATAATAGCCTACAATGGAAAAGAATCTTTAAAAAGATATACACATACACACACATATGGGTATATGTGTGTATATATATATATGTATGTATATAGATAGATAGACTGTGTGTGTGTGTGTGTATGTGTGTGTTTGCTCAGTCGGGTCTGACTCTTCAAAACCCCATGGATTGAGGCCCACCAGGCTACTCTGTCCTTGGGATTTCCTAGGCAAGAATACTGGAGCAGGTTGCCATTTCCTTCTCCAAGGGATCCTCCTGACCCAGGGATCAAACCTGTGTCTCCTGCATTGAAGGCAGATTCTTGACCATGATGCCACCTGGGAAGCCGTGTGTGTGTGTGTGTGTGTGTGTGTGTGTGTGTGTGTGTACACAACTAAGTCATATTGCTCTATGCCAGAAATGAACGCAACAATGTAAATCAACTGTATTTCAACTTTTAAAAACATAAAAGAGAGGGGGAACCATTGCCAAGACCAATACCAAAAAGGAAAAAATCACATACATAAGGTATTTTCCAGCACCTGGTCCACGAAAGGCAGTTTTTACTGGGAAGTGTTTCCTGAGCACTTACTATGCACCAGGCATAAGAGCAGACAGGCCCTGAGGTCCTGAGGAAAGAGACAGGCTCTGGCATCCTCAATGGTCTGGAGAGCCAGGCAGGCAGGGCATGACCGGGCTGCGCAGACTCGCTTAGCTGATTGGGAAGCCAGGGAGGAGGAGCTTGGTGGTCTCAGGCGCTGGCCCAGGACTCATATTTATTTCCCAGGGAGTCGAGATGGCCCCCTTGGTCATGGAGCCCCCACTACCTACATTGCCCACACAAAGCTGGCTTTATCGGAAGTGTCCACGCTGCTGGGGAAGATCTGTAACTTGACGCTTAACACAGTGGGACCAGGGAGAATTCCATTTTGCTGTCGGGAACCCACTTACAATGCATCCATCTGAATTTTTAAATCGATGGACTCCTTAAGTGAGCGCATCTGGCAAACAGCTCCTTCTGCCTGCCTCCCACGGCTTGCATATTCATTGACAGAACAACAGGGAGGTGAACGCAGTGATTTCTAAGAATGAGGAGCTGCTCTTCTACCTAGGGAGTTGGGTATCCATTTTTTACCCCAACTTCTTAGAGACAATCAAGCCTAGTGGACAACTGGTTATCAATAGCATAATGGGGAAACTCTGTCATGATTTTATTAAGATAAACCACATTTGGGAGTCCTGGGGTGCAGCGGGGGTCCATTCTGGGCTGCTGTCGGGTGGGGCAGCTCACAGGCAGCGTCCAGGACTTGTTCAGAACAGCCAGGAGCAGGAGGCCACCTTGATACATTGTTGTTCAGTCACTCAGTCGTGTCCAACTCTGCGACTCCAAGGACTGCAGCACGCCAGGCTTCCCTGTCCATCACTCTATCCCGGAGTTTGCTCAAACTCATGTCCACTGAGTCGATGATGCCATCTAGCCATCTCGTCCTCTGTCGTCCGCTTCTCCTCCTGCTCTCAATCTTTCCCAGCATCAGGGTCTTTTCCAGTGAGTCAGTTCTTCACATCAGGTGGCCAAGGTATTGGAGCTTCAGGGTCAGTCCTTCCAGTGAATATTCGGGAGCTTTAGAAAGAGGAGTGGGAGGCTGGGCTACAGCAAGAGCCCGCTGTCAGCTTGGTTTCCACCAAGAGTGCAGATCCAATTGGCTCGGAAGATGGGTCAGCATCTCCAAGACAGCCCTGCCCTGCAGGAACCCAACCCAGCCCAAGGGCTAGGCTGTCCGAAGGAGAATTTTTCCAACTGGAGCTGAAAGCACTTGACAGGAGCCCCATTCCGTCTCCACCCTGAGGGGTGGGGGGTCACGGTCATGCAGATGCAGGGTGGGGGTGAAGGGTGCAGCCCACACTGCTGTCTGCCCCTCTGTTTACATGCTGCACACACACATGCCGCATTAGGCTTGGGTGAGGGCACAGGTGGTGTCTCAGGTACTGGTAGCCCAGAGACCTCATGACCAAAGCAAAATTCCATAACTGAAGCCAAACCAGGCCACTTCCCCGTCCACCTGCGTGTCTGAGGGCACAGTCCATCTCAAGACCATGGATGCCCCAGCCTGCTGCCCAGCACCCGGTGCCCATCCTCTGGGTTCCAGCGGGAGGTGATGGAGGTGGCCACTGGCGTGGATTCCAACTTCTGTCTCCCTCCTCCTGCACACAAACTGGCTCTTCCTGGGGCCTGTTTCCCTGCTGGGTTAGGGCCCTTGTCCCTAACCTCCATCTCTACTCCCTACCCCTTCTTCATTAATTTAAATGACCTGATGATTCCATGCCAGAGCCAGTACATGAGTCCCTAGCAGAGTGTGGGCCACAGAAAAGCCATTTGCTACAAGGGGCTTCCCTCCCGTTTGCCTCCCTCTTTCCTTCCAGGCTTCAGTGTTCACTGTTACCCCTGGGACCCCCATCATTTCTTCCAACCTGTCAGAGGACCTACACCCTCACCCCAACCTTGTACTATCTGCCAAAGTATCTGGGGACAGTGTGTGTGTATGTGTGCATGTTTGCTCAGTCACTCAGTTGTGTCTGACTCTTTTGTGAGTCCACGTGACCCCATGGACTGTAGCCCACCAGGCTCCTCTTCCATGGGATTCTCCAGGCAAGAATACTGGAGTAGGTTGCCATGCTCTTCTCCAAGGGATCCTCCCGACCCAGGGATCAAACCTGCATCTCTTGCATCTCCTGCATGGGCAGGTGGGTTCTTTAGCACTCGTGCAACCTGGGAAGCCCTATCTCTGCAGCAGTCGAGAGGAAACAGGGGACCACTCTGTGCCCTGCCTCCCAGGGATCTGGAAAGTCTCCATAAGTATCCAAACAACTGAGACTCAGAGAAGGTCTTTTTGCTTTCCTTCAATCACTCGTTCAGTACTTACTGTCTTCCAGGTTCAGTGTTGGGGACGGCGACATGAGAGATGAATAAGGCATGTGGGTCCCAGGCTCCAAGGAGCTCACAGGAAACACACATACAGCTTGACACTCTTCCTAGGGCAGAAGCTAGTGCTCTCAGGGCAAGAAGGACCGTGCATTGTCTCCATTACTCATATCTCTGCAATGACCTAGGTTCTAGACCCAGGGTTAGTTCTCACACCTCACTGGGTCTTGAATTAGAGTTCCCCAGAGAAACAGAACCAACAGAATGTGTGTGTGTGTGTGTATATACACACACACACACACACACACATATGTGTGTGTGTTATACGTTTATTTATGTGTGTGTGTGTGTGTGTGTGTGTGTGTGTGTATATATATAGAGAGAGAGATTGATCTTAGGGAATTGCTCACTCAATTGTGGGGCTGACAAGTCTAAAGCCTGCAGGGTAGGCCAGCAGGCCAGACACCCAGAGCAGAGCTGCAGTCCGAGTCTGAAGGCCATCTGCCACCAGGATGCCCTCTCACTCAGGAGAGATCAGTGTTCGCTCTGTTCAGGCCTTCAGGGGATTAGATGAAGCCCATGCACAAGTGGAGCCCGTTGAAGGACAATGGACTTTACTCCAAGTCCACTGACTTCAATGCAAAATCCAAAAAGCACCTTCAGAGAAACAACCAGAATATGTTTAACTGCATATGTGGGCACGGGCATCAGTTGACACATGAAATTAACCATCACTGTCCTTTAAAATCAAGCAACTGAACTGCAGTGAGTTGGAAGATTCCTTCATTTCCAGCATTTTAGGAGACTAGCAGTTCTGGTAAACGAGACACAGACTGTCCTTTCCCTGTTGGAAGTTTTTTGAGAACCAAAGCTATTCTTAGCAGTTTGCACAAGATCAATGATGCCATCAAATGATGCCACAGTGTGTCCCCCTCCCCAGCTTACTGCCAATCATGAAACCTCAGGACCTGACTTAGCTCAATGGCCTGGTTCTAATGTTCATGGGAACCACCTGGGGACCTTTCAAGAGAGCAGTTTCCCAGCCCATCTGTGAAGACTTGGATTTGTTAGATGTGGCCTGGACGATGGGGGCCTGGGTCCTAAAGCCTACACAGTGAGAAAGGAGCTACTTGGGACCTGGGAAGAAACACCCCAAGACTGAAAACAGCATGACCTCATCTCCAGGGGGCCGCGTGATTAAGGAGCCCCAGGTGACTTCATCAGAGGTGATCTGTGGACACTGGAAAATGCGGGCCTGGCCTCTCCAGAGGATCTTAGGCTAAAGCAGTGAAGACGCGGTGGGGCAGGGTGTGCAAAGGGCGAGGTTGGTGCCCTTGGAGACATCAGCTAGCATCTTGCCATCCCTTTGCTTCTTCCTGCCATCCTACTGCTCACCCGGCCCTCCCACCCTGTGGCTGAAGCTTCCTCCTCCTAAACCTCTTCCTCAAATTCTTCCTTACTCTTCCTGAAATTCCAAATTCCAAACCATCCCTGATGGCTGCGGTGCCTAGGTTGGTGTCTAACCTGTACACGCACTCTCTGTTACTCTCTATTCCAAAAACTATCTTAGCAGCCTTGAGTTTGAGGGTCTGCTCCTCAAAAAAATGATATGAGGAAGGAATTCAGCATCCTTCCTGAACCCTGTACCCCAAATCCTACTGCTGTGTTTCCTTTCTAATTTGTAGCACCTCTTTCCTCCCAAGTAACAGTTGGAGACTTCATCAGAACTCCCCCGGGTGGTTGGGAGTCTAGAATAGATACGACTTTCCATCAATGAGAGATGCACTGGGTCTGTCTGCCCACAGAACCTGCCAGCTAGATCCACCCTGCTCTCCAGGCAGGTGGGGGGATTGTGGATCCCTGAGTTTGTCCCCCAGTCACCACCCTAAGACAGGAAGCAGTGGAGAAGAAGGGGTTTACGGAGGCAGGACTATGTCTAAGGATATTAGGATCTAATTAGCAAGAGGATGCTGTTTTCTCTTGATGGATGCTAAGACTGGAATTGTGGGGTGTTGGAGAAGACTCTTGAAAGTCCCTTGGACTGCAAGGAGATCAAACCAGTCAATCCTAAAGGAAATCAACCCTGAAGATTTATTGGAGGGACTGATGCTGAAGCTGAAGCTCCAATACTTTGGCCACCTGATGGGAAGAGTCAACTCATTTGAAAAGACCCTGATGCTGGGAAAGATTGAAGGCAAAGGAGAAGGGGGTGGCAGAGAATGAGAAGGTTATATAGCATCACTGACTCAGTGGACATGAATCTGATCAAACTCCAGGAGCTAGTGAAGGGCAGAGGAGCCTGGCATGTCTGCAGTCCATGGGATCATAAAGAGTCAGACAGGATTTAGTGACTGAACAACAATCCAGCAGGCTGAATTAGCTTACACCAAGGTTAAGAAGGGACTGAGCTAAGGGAGGAGTGAGGTAACAGGAGTGAGAGCAGAGCAGCTCCCATAAGACTTGGTCTGTATCGCTTGGTAGCAGATGTTGGTTCGCTGGTCCATCTTCCAGCCACTTGTCAACTCCTGTGCTTGCCTGGGGGGAGACATGGAGCCCAGGCAAGGGCTTTAGGAAGAAGCCAAAGTGAGTCTTCCTCAAAGGCTGTCTTGAGGAAGAGTCCTGGGGAAGGGGCATGAAATTAGGGGTAGCCTCTCTTGTTGGGCATGACTGGGTGGAAATCATCTCCTTCAAAGTCTGTGCATCACCAGCCGCCCCCAAAATCACTTGCAACAAGAAGCATAGTACATTTTGCCTTCTGTTTTAGAACCATCAAGGCACTTTTTAAAAGATTTTGTTAATTTCCATTTGCAGATGATTATTATCTATTCAGAATCCCCTGGTGCAAATGAATCACACACCAAACATCACGTCTGAGCTCTCGCAACCTACTCGCTGACCCCAACACTGCTGGGACTGGAGGGACAGGAAGAGAAAGGGGCTGAGTGGCAGGGAAGGGTCAGAAGTCTTGGGAGAAAACCAGAAGGCTCCATCGGGTGTCTGTAGGTCAGAGGCAGGTGAATCAATTTATGATCTCTCTGGGATATGTTTAAGGCAACAGAGGAGAAAGAAGACAGATGGGTGGGTTCTGCTCACAACCAGAGCAAGAGAGGAGGGCGGACCCTGACCAGCATGCATCAGACAGGCTCCACCCAACTCCCAGGTGCTGGCTCCATCATTGTTCCAGGGAGTGTGTGTGTTAGTTGCTTCAGTCGTGTACGACTCCTAGCCACCCCATAGACTGTAGGCCACCAGGCTCCTCTGTCCAAGGAATTCCTCAGGCAAGAATAGTGGAGTGGGTTGCCATGCCCTCCTGCAGGGGATCGACCCAGGGATCGAACCCACATCACTTTACGTCTCCTGCACTGGCAGGCAGATTCTTTACCACTAGTGCCGCTTGGGAAACCCAGGGTAAGCTGCAGCCATCCCACCTCTGAGGCTTGAAATGTGGGAATGTATACCTGTGGCGGATTCATTTTGATATTTGGCAAAACTAATACAATTATGTAAAGTTTAAAAATAAAATAAAATTAAAGTGAAAAAAAAAAGTTGGACCTATCTGCAGAGTCTAACCAGGAGGTTTTATTTAATTAAGTTTTATCTGTGTTATTTTTGACTGTGCAGGGTCTTCATTGCTGCTCGGGCTTTCTCTGGTTGCAGTGAGTGGGGGCTAGTCTCCGTTGTGGTGCGCAGGCTCAGTAGCTGTGACACGTGGGCTTAGATGCCCCGTCACATGTGATATCTAGAAAGATATCTTTCCAGACCAGAGATCAAACCCAGTCCTCTGCATTGGCAGGTGGATTCTTAACCACTAGCCCACTAGGGAAGTCCTACCCAGGGGTTTTTAATGGTATCTGCAAATTCCCCCATAGAGGGATGTGAGAAAACCAGTAAACAACTGTTACCCACAGGAGTAGACACTTAGGGAGTTTGGGATGAACACTGCTATATTTAAAATGGATAAGCAACAAGGACCTACTGCATAGCACAGGGAACTGCTCAATGTTCTGTGGCAGCCTGGATGAGAGGGGAGTTTGGAGAAGAATGGATACGTGTGTATGTATGGCTGAGTGCCTTTGCTGTTCACCTGAACCTATCACAACACTGTTAATTGACTATGTTGTTGAGTTGCTAAGTTGTGTCCAACTCTTTGTGACCCCATGAACTGCAGCACGCCAGGCTTCCCTGTCCTTCACCATCTACCAGAGTTTGCTCAAATTCATGTCCCTTGAGTCAGTGATGCCATCCAACCATCTGATCCTCTATTTCCCCTTTCCCCTCCTGCCTCAGTCTTTCCCAGCATCAGGGTCTTTTGCAGTGAGTTGGCTTTTCGCATCAGATGGCCAAAGTATTGGAGCATCAGCTTCAGCCTCAGTCCTTCCACTGAATACTCATAGTTGATTTCCTTTAGGATTAACTGGTTTGATCTCCTTGCAGTTCCAGGGTCTCTCAAGAGTCTTCTCCAGCACCATAATTTGAAAGCATCAATTCTTTAGTGGATCAAACAACAACAAAAAAGCAAAAACAAGACATCTGATACCCACAGAGTCCTAGCTATATGCCCCACATTCTGTCAAGTCAACCTGACTCGTTCTGAATTGTTAGTTGCAACCTCACTTTATAAATGAGGAACCAAGGCTGAAGGAAGTTAAGCCAGTAGCCCAAGATCACACAGGTCATCAGTTTTGAAACCCACATCTTCTGATTCCAGAATCCCAGCTGGGAACTCGTATTCTTCTGCCTCTTCCCTGTGAGCCATCCATCCTGTGTGAGCTCACCAGAGACAAATTTCTAGTTCCTTGTCCTTCACAGGACAAGGATCAAACAGGATCTTCAGGAAACATTTAATTAAGAGTTGCTGAATGAAAGAAGGAAGGAACTGGGGGACTGAGGAGTCCGTCCTTGCATTTCAATGTGAATGGAAATATGCAAAGTACTTGGATATCATATGCAAGTCAACATCTATCATTTTCATCAGCTGCCTGAACTGGCATCACATTGGAGAGAGGAGAAGGTCACATGGGTTTCACTGGGGTGGGCTCTCCATCTTTCTTTTTTTTACTGGGGTATAGTTGCAACTCATGGGGTCACAAAGAGTCAGACGTGACTGAGTGGCTGAACTGAACTGAACTGAACTGATAGTTGCTTTGGGCTCCCCTCTTGATGTCAGTATCTTTCAGGCATGACTCATGTTGACTTGAGCAGATATTGTAGGATTTGTGTGACTCTGGCCTCTCTTGATCATCTATCAAAATTCTATCCATCCTTCAAAAGTTCCTTCCATGGAGCCTACCCTGACTGCTGGCCCTTGTCAAATCTATTAAGCCCCCTGCCTTGTTCTGGGTCCTTTGCTAGGGGAGACGCATGTAAGCAGGTAATGGCAATGTATTAGATTTTGTGCAATATTAGAGGTGTATATGAAGCATAGGAGTAAGAAAAGGGAGTGATTGGCAGAAGATAGGGCCAGCCAGAAGGTCAAAGAAGGCTTCACAAAGGAAGCAATACCTGAATGAGATCTTAAAGTCTCAACTGACAGATAAACGAGACAAAAGGCAATCCCAGAAGATAGACTGTACAGAGCAATGGCCATGTCCCACAGAAGTGTGTGTTTTGGAAGCTATGAGTACTAATTATTTTTAAAGATTTTGAACCATGAATCAGATTTTGTTATTTCCTTGCTTAAAATGCCTCGCTGGTTCCCATACACAGAGAAAGCATGCCATGACCTGCTCAAATTATGGTCTGTACCTTCTGCTCAGACTCATGCTGGGTCCCCTTGCCTCTGGCTTCATCAAGCTCTAGCCACAGCAGCCTTCCTTCTGTTTCTGGTGGATAACCAGCTCATTCGTGCCTCAGGACTTTTGCACTTGCTGTTCTATGGTCTGGGATTCTCTTTTCTTAGCACCACACCCCTCCCCCATTTCAGAGAAAGAATGTTCATATTCAAGTCTCAGCTCAAATGTCACACCAGTCCGAGAGTCCCACTCTGCCCACCCCATTTATCGTACTCTTCCAACCAACCTCCAGTCATTCATTACCCTATTTTACTTCCTCCTGTGTACTTCTCACTGTTTGAATCTATCTTGTTTATTTATTTGTTTGTGCCAAGTCTTGTGGCATGCAGGACCTCTTAATTATAGCAGGCAGGATCAAGTTTTCTGACAAGGGGTCAAACCTGGGCCCCTTGCATTGGGAGCCTGGAGTCTTAACCACTGGACCACCAGGAAAGTTCCCTGAACCTATCTTATTTCTTTACTTTCTATTGTTGTTCTCTTCTACACACACCAAACCATAAGTTCGTAAGATCCCCAGTGTGCTGACCAACTCACATGCATTCCAGACATGCGGACACACAGTGCTTGTACCTAATAGGCTCTCAGTACTTGTGGAATAAGTGATGGATGTATGGATTAATAGATGGGTGGATAGATGAACAGATGGATAGATGAATGAATAGATTGCTGGATGGATGGATGAATAGATGGATAGATGGATGGATGGATGAATAGATGACTGGAATGGATGGATGGATAGATGGATGGATGGATGAATAGATAGATGGATGGATGAATAGATGGGTGGATGGATGGATGAATAGATGGATGGATGGATAGATGAATAGATAGATGGATGGATGAATAGATGGCCAGAATGGATGGATATGTAGATGGATACATGGATGGATAGATTGATGGATGGATGGATGACTAGATGGATATGTGGATGGATGAATGGATGGATGGAGATGGATGGATGGATGAATAGCTGGATGGATGGATGGATGAGTAGATGACTGGATGGAATAAATAAATGAATGAATGATAGTTGCCAGACAAGGCTAATATGAGGAACCGTAAGGAGGAGAGACTTAGGGAGCTGACCCCACTGGGCGTTGGATGTCATGCAGATCATCTATCCTGTATCTGATGAGGACACTAGGAGTTGAACATTCTCACCAGGCAACTCAGCATTTGATTATCCCTTGCTCTACATTGCCTTTTGAGAGTTTCTCATGCCTGAACCTTATCTCACCAAAATGCCAATCACGTTTCATGAACCAGTGTTTTCAGAGAACTCAACATAGTCCTTCTTTTACTGAGTTTTCATGGGCAAGTTTCTCCTCATAAATTCTTCTAGCACTGGGTTGAACATAGAGCAGGTTCTCAGTAAGTATCTGTTGACTGACTGAATGTCTGAGGTGGTAAAAAGAAGGGAAGAGTAAAAAGAAGGGAATTGACATATCCAGCACAATGATGTCTGGGCACCCGGCTAGGGCTTTATGTATTCAGTCCCCACAGTTACCTTACACAGTGTGTTATTAGCCCCCTTCATGGTCAAACTTGGGCCTAAAGAGGATGGACAGAGGGTCTTACAGCTGCCAGGCAGCGGAGCCAGGACTCAGGACTCCTGCTGATCCATGCTGCCCTGCACTCTGTCCACAGTCCTGGCCTGCTCGCTGGGTCTGTCCCAGAAGCAGACTCAGTGGCTACAACTAAGCCAAGAGTTCAGCGCCCCAGCCCCTGGGTCTCTGGAGCCTAATCACTAAGGATGTGAGCCTCTTGCCTTGAGGGTGCCACCAGCCCCCTCCCAGCATTTTCAGATTTGGCAGGAAATGCCCTCAGCCTTTCTATGAGGCCCTTTGCCCTTGGGGCTGGGTGCCTGGTATAAAACACACAGAGAGGGAGACTGATCCCTGGGCTTGCTGTCTCTTCCGGTGTCCTAGTATTACTGCAATTCCCTTCATCACCCCATTTGAGCCTGTGTGCGTATCTGCTCAGTCATGTCCAACTCTTTGCAACCCCATGAACGGTAGCCCACCAGGCTCCTATGTCCATGGAATTCTCCGGACAAGAATACTGGAGTGGCTAGCCATTCCTTTCTGCAGGGATCTCCCTGACCCAGGGACTGAACCCCAGTCTCCTGCACCGCAGGCAAATTCTTTACCCTCTGAGCCACAGGGAAGCCTCTCTGGAAAACCCGGCACTTGCACCTCTAGCTCGCTCCTGAACATCCGTGCTCAGCAGAGCTCTTGGTGTCTTGCAGGTCTCCGTTGTGCTAACCCAGCCTGTACATCTCATGTTGAGAGTTCCCCTTCCCCACAGAGCAGCCACCCCCTCAACCCCCTCCTCTGTGCCTGGACCAGTCCCTAACGGCCAGACAAAATTAGTGATTTGACTCAGCTCTCCGTGCCTCAGTTTGCCCATAGGTCAAATGGAGCCATCTCTTTCTCTCACCTCCACAGGGGAGTCCTAGGGACCATTTACTGTAAGCAGATCATTGTAAGCATCATAATTATCAACAGCACTTTATGATCTCCCATCAGAAAGATGATCATTTTCTGCAACACCCCTTCTCCTCTGCCCAAGGCGGAAAGTTAATTCTGTAAGTGCCGGTTGAGATTACAAAAGCCCCAGCAAAGAGCATCCTTGAATAGGCCCCATTTGGGGAAATGATCCTGAGATGACGCTGCTGGCTCCTCCGTGAGACCCACTGATTCCCTAAAACACAAGTGATGCCATCTTCTTCCCAGAAAATGTGTCATTAGGCAGGGATATATGGTTTCATGCTTATTTTTCTTTTTGTTTTCTTTTTTTTTTTTTTTTGGCCACTCCATGAGACATGTGGGATCTTAGTTCCCTGACCAGGGATTGAACCTGCGCCCCTTGCAGTGGAATCACAGAGTCTTAACCACTGGACTGCCAGGGAAGTCCCTTGTTTATCTTTTTAATAGAATAAAAGAAAATAAAAGAAAAATAATGCCGCATGTTAAAAGGAGGAAAGAGAAAGAAAGCAAAATAGCACAAGATTTCAACCCTGCCCCCTGTCTCCCGTTTTTTTTTTTTCCCCTCTCTATGTAGGAGTGAGTGTTCTAATTCTGCAATGCTGTCATTACTGTAATGGGTTTGGCAGGCCCATATTACAGCACCGAGGCTGTCAGGAGCCGATGACATGCTGTCTGTTATGGGCTCCTACTGTTCTCAGCCAACCAAGGGCCAGGAAGACAGGAGAGGAGGTGGGGAGGGAGGAGGCTCCACTTGGGTTAGGCATCCTTGGAGATGATCATTTTAACCCACTCACAACATTACGAATGAAATGACACTAGAGAACACCCCTGGAGGGCTGGTGAACGCAAAGGGTTATGGGGATTGGAAATAAACAGCAGAACGAGGAGGTGAGTTTACTCCACCCAGAGCATCTTTCCAGTGTGACCAAGCTCACATTGCTGGAAATGGCTTCTATAGCACTGAGTGGATACTACAGAGCGCTAGATTACGGGGCTTGGCCAGAAGGGGAAGCGGGGTGCTTCCTTATCCAGGTAGCAATTTTTTTTTAAAGTTTTCACTGGGAAAAAAATTGGTGAGCTCAAACCTAGTAGGAATCTAGCACTAATCATTCCTCACCTCTCAGCCTGGTGGCAGAACTGGGAACAATTAATCACCCTGAGGACTGTGGTCCGACTCTCCCTGCTGAGGTCAACTGCGTTGCTATGCCGCTGCTTCTAATCTGCCTGGGTCCCTTTGCCTGATCTTTGACCTCACTAAAGGGAAACAGTGAAGAGAATGATAGCAGCGCCCTCCTCCCCTAAGGAAAAGGGCTTTCTTTGATTAAAAAAAAAAAGAACTTCCCCTAAAAAAAAGGCTTTCCCCTAGGTCCTATGGAAAAGGGCTTTCTTTGATAAAAATAATAATAATAACTGTAGAAGTAAATAATGGTGAGCTGGCAATTGTCAGTAAGAACATTGTTTATTCCATGGCCAAATTCTGGAGCCACAATCCTGCCTGAAGATAGCCTGAGGACACCTTAGATGAGGGAACCCACCTGCCATGTGCCCCTTGGGGGCCACAGAACAGGTGCAGTGGATTGCCAGCTGTGAGATGCTCCTGGTCCTCGGGAGGATGTAGGCATGATGGTCCAGGCTATTCCTTTGCTCTGAGCTCTCTGCCACTGGGACCTGGCCTGGAAAGGAGAAATACTGGGATGAGACTAGAAAAGGAACACAGGGGCTTAACTCTGTGGGGTTTCAGTAAGTAGATGACTCCGTAGAAGAACTTGACCATTGGATGAAGACTCTCCGTGTTTCAGCCCTAGAAGTTTGTTCCATTATCGTGGCCTCCAGGTGGGGAAACTGATACCTCAGCGGGAACTAGAGTCTGCAGAACCATGGATTGCAGTTGGCCCAGGGTGTTTGATGACCGTCAGGGGTTTCTGAGTTACCAGTCTGTGGTCACCAAAGCTCGGGAGACTCTAAGTACTTTTTGTCACCCTCTGATCTTTCGTGAAAGGCTTCCTTCTTCCATCTCCGGGCTGTCATGATTGCCCCTTTGTGCTGCCTCTAAGCTGATACCTCTTACTTTTCCACCTGTATACTATTGATGACACCTCAAGAATTCTTCAAACTGTAGCAAGGAACCCTTGCACTTGACAAACAGAGCTGAGGTATTGGTAGAAGTGACACTTTGATGATTCAGTGAAGATGATCCAGGGTGTGGGGCTCTTGGCTAAGACCCAGTCTTAAGGGGTCCTGCTCCTTTGGGTCCTGAAGTCAGACCTTGGAATAGCCACATTTAAGATCCCCTGGAGGAGGGCATGGCAACCCAGTCCAGTATTCTTGCTTGCAGAATCCCATGGACAGAGGAGCCTAGTGGGCTACAGTCCATGGGGTTGCAAAGAGTCGGACATGACTGAAACGACTTAGTGCACACACACACAAACACACACACGCACGCACGCACCTATACACGGGGCCCCAGAAACTGACAGCTCAAGCCCCAAGCAGCTGGATATGATGTTCCACTTGTGTGTTAAATAACATAAACCCAGTATTCAGGGCCTCCAGGTCCAGAGTGAAGGAGAGGGTGGTGACCAAGATCACATAAACTGAGACCCATGGAATGAGGGGGGAATTGTTTTGGGGGTGGAGGTCCAGTCATCATTGGCTCACAGAGGGTTGACTGGAGCCTCCTGAGGCAGCAGGGTGCTACGGAGAAGGAGACGGGCATCAGAGATGGATGTGAGGAGGGAAGGTCCTCTGCACCCCTGGAAAATGTGCCTCTACTGAGAGCAAAGCGGGAGCATCACAGTTCTGAAGCCACAGTGCCGCCTGTTTGAACGACAGATATCCGTAGCTTGCACAGTGCAGTCATCTTCTCCATCAGCACCTAGCTAAGGAAGGTGGTGAGAAGCAGGATGCAGGCAGAACGAATACTTGCTGAGGTTGTCGCGCTGCTGCTGTCAGCCTGGTGACCATGATGACCTCCTGTCGGATGCCTTTCCTGGAGAAACTGAGTTATGTTTCATTTTGCCCCAGGGTATGCGGGTGAGTGGGTTAGACAGGGGGTGGGGGGGGCGAGTTAGCATTTTATTCATCCTGATCTGAATCCTTTTTCAAACTCAAATGGCATGCATAATCTTCGCCTTAATTAAAGCTTCTGAAATATCACTGGGCATCCATGTAACCCCACCTTTCCTTGCCCTCTACAAAGAAGGAGGATGGGGGAGCTTTGCTGGGGAAGGAGGTGGGGGAGGACGGTGCAGAGTTGTAGGGGAAAAGAAAAAGATACCGAAAAAGAGAGGAAAGATTCCGGGGGCAGAAGCCAGAAGAGTTGGAAAGGTCGGCTGGAAACTAAGTGGGATCGTTAATCAGAGTCTGATGTTTTCAGAGAAGAAAAGGGGGGAGGTGGAGACACGGAATTCACTGGGCACCTACTGGGGTCCACGGCCCCTCGTGTACAGGGGCTGCTTCCATCATCCTGACCTGACAGGTAAGGAAACTGAGGCTCTAAAGCCTGGGAACTTGTTCAAGGTCATACAGCAAGTACGGGGGCAGGCAGGCTTCAGTCCTGTGCTGGGGGCACCCTGCTCACCTCCCCCCAAGCCCCGCCTGTGCCCCAGCCCCTCCTCAGGGGCACACTTCTTGAGTCACTTATTAGGCTGTTCTCACAGATTCCATGTCTGTGCCCTGCGGCTCTAGAGGGACTAGACCCCTCAAGAGAGGGTCCCCCGTCGGCTGTTGCCTTTGCAATGCTTCTTGCCCTCTGCACTCCCGTGCCCTCTCCTTCCCCTCACCCCACCAAGAGCACCGTTCAGGGCTCAGCAAATGGTGAGAAATGAGCAGAGCCATTCTGCCCCACCCTCAGCACAGACGTGGACCTTCCAGAGGTCATTTGCTTCCAGCACCCCAGCCACAAGGCTGGTTATGGAGTTGTCACATCACAGAATGCCAAGCTACAAGGAATTCCAGCCAGCATCCAGCCTAACTCCGCTATTTGGCTCCAGAAGGAGGCGAGTGGTTCAAAATCACACAGCTGGTTAGTGACAGAGCCAGAATGGGCTCTCGACCCCAGCCCGGCATTCATTCCTCTCTGCCAGACAATGAGAGGAAGGTGTCTGGGAGTCAGGACGGGGCTTCTGGGTCCCTGTCCCCCTCCTCCTACCTTGCCATCCTCTCCAACATCAATGCCAAGAGCCCTGAGTATGACTGACGTCTGAGAATGTATCACCAGAACTGTCAGCCACAAACCAAAGAAGCAAAGGAGGAACTGGGGGGCCAAGAGTGGGTTGGAAGGGCCTGGTGGAAAAAAGGGCCCCAAATTCTACAGAGTTGGTCCTCAGCTCTGACTTAGCTTTTACCTGTAGAGAGTCTGCCTGGCAGGTTGACAGGAGAAGAAGACAGGAGCCCCCACCCCCGGGTTCCCCATGGAAAGTCTCCATAGCAAAGGTTTCTGTTCAGGGTCACATAACAAGGACCCAACTTAACAACCACAAGAGCGTTCATTTCCCTGTCATCTGGAGGAGCATGACTCTATCTGTGGTTTCCAGGGGCTGCTCCAGCTCCCATTGTATGTCCCGATTCCAGTCGATGGGAAGGGGAGAGACAAAAGAGAAGCACTTATCTCTTTCTTTTAATCCAGAACTTGTACTCATTCCTTCTGCTTATGTCCAGTTGGCCAGGAATTGATCACAGAGTTGCAAGGAAGGATGGGGAATGTAGGTTTATTCTGGGCAGCCTTACTTTCTACTGATATTTAGGGTGTTCTTTAGTAGTAGCTAAAAAAGCAGAGCAGAATATATATTAAAGGACATATAATTTGGAAAAAGAAAAAAGGCTCAGTGGTAAGGAATCTGCCTGCCAATGCAGGAGATGCAAGAGATGAAGGTTCAATCCCTGGGTCGGGAGGATCCCCTGGAGGAAGAAATGGCAACTCTCTCCAGTATCCTTGCTCGGAAAATCCCATGGACAGAGGAGCCTGGTGGGCTACAGTTCACGGGGTCTCGAAGAGTCGGACACGACTGAGTGACTGAACGTGCATGTAGCACAGTGGAAAATAAACAAATGAAAAAAGGACCTCTAGTAATGTGTGTGTGAGATTATTTCTAACGAAACTTATGCATCTGCTTTGGCCACCCGATGCAACCCAGTTCCCCCAGCTGAGGGAGGGGGTCCTACTGTGAGGCAGCCCCAAATGAATGGCAAGTAAGCCAAGAGGAACAACCAGGAGACCCAGACTAAATTCAATTATGGGAGATTCAGAGCTAGATATCAGAAAATGAGATTGAAAGCAGGGGGCAACCTCCTGGGGAGGCTCCCTAAGAGATTTTATAGGAAAGAAGATAAAACCAAGAACAACAGCAGAGATCATAACTCAGCTCCAACCCCCAGGGGCTGAGTGGGGTGCCCACCGCTCTACCTCGAATACATGGAGACTACACGGTAATTACATTTTCACAAAATTAGTTAGCGTTAAGGGTAACTACGTCCCAAAGTAATAACAGCATAACCATATAATCTGCTTTGTGAGTTAGGCTTGCATTTGCTTCCTAAATCCTCTTCCCAGTTGCTGATCTTGACACTTCAGGGCATATACAATGCACTGTCAACTGATAACCTCACCTTGAAGGAAGAGGGTGGGACGGAGGTTGTCCTCATCTGCAGGAGGCAGGAGCAAGAGACTCTGGACACTGCCCTCTGCCGGTGACCAGAAGCAAATCGCCATCCCTGCAAGTCTGGATGGGTAAGAAACTCTCCCCAGAGGCCAGTCCACCACAGTCCCCCCGCAGCCAGCCGCAGGCAGAGCTGCCAGTAGCCTTGGCCTGGGTAGAGAGCCTGGGATCTGATAAGCTGACTGGTATCCCTCTTCCTTTATTTAGGCCGTGCATGACCCCGAGCCCCTGTCAACTCCGTTTCCACCCAGAGTTCCCATTCTTCTCAGACTGGTCAGGACAGGGATTCCAAGTCCTAGCAGATTCTTCAAAAGAAGGGAGGAAGTTGGAGGAAGTGGACCACCTCCATGCCCATCCCATACGACCCCTATGGTTCAGCATCAAGGAATATGTAGACGAACTGACCTTCAGCTTCTTACTGCATGTATGGTGAGCAGTATTTGTTGTCCCAGAAGGTGAACATGGACAAGAGAATAGCCACCTTCCTAAGCACCCTAATCCAGAGTGACCACCCTCCTTTAATATGTGTATGTGTGTGCAGTCAGTCATGTCCGAGTCTTTGCAGCCCCGTGGACTATAGCCTGCCAGGCTTCTCTGTTCATAGGATGCTCCAGGCAAGAATACTGCAGTGGGTTGCCATTTCCTCCTCCAGGGGATCTTCCCAACCCGAGGGTCAAACCCACGTCTCTTGTGTCTCCCGCACTGGCAGGCAGATTCTTCACCAACTGCGCCACCTGGGAAGCCCACCCTCCTTTAAGTCCTAAAACGTACATGGTACGTTCCAGCTTATAAAACATTTCCACAGCCACAATTTCATTTAATTCTCAAGACAATTCTATCAGTTGGTCGTATCATTCATATTCTATTGCTGAGACGCAGAGGTAGTTTGCCAAAGGTCATGCAGCTGATAAGTAAAGGAGCTTAGACTAGAATCATGATCAATGACGTCAAGTCCTAGACTTGTTCCAGAACATCACAAAGGCCTTGGGACTTGCCTGGTGGTCCAGTGCTTAAGAATCTGCCTTCCAAAGCAGGGGACATGGATTCAACACCTGGTCAGGGAACTAAGATCCCTGACCACAAGGCAACTATGCCACAGGGCAACTAAGCCTGTGTGCTGCAACTAGAGAAGCCCCTGCATGCCACAATGAAGACCTAATGCAACCCCCCCCCCAAAAAAAAATCCAGTGGCTTCCCAGCTCCTAGCAGACCCTGAATGGAGCACTAGCACAGGTGGGTGTGGTGCTGCGTCATAGTGGGTGTGTCTTGCCCTGTGATTATCCTGTGTGGTCTTGGGTTTGTGGTTGCTCCCTCCAACTATGTTGCAAGTCAGTGAGACCAGGGACAGACTCTTGTGCCTCCTTTGGATCCCTCCAGCATCAAGCTCAAGATGGAACATAAAGGAGGACCTCAAACATGAATGAAATAGATGTAGATGGTCCGCAGAAATGCAAGCTGTAAGAACACACTAGAGGGACTTCCCTGGGAGTCCAGTGATTGAGACTTCCCAATGCAGGGGACATGGATTTGATTCCTGGTTAGGGAACTAAGATCCCACATGCCTCCTGGCCAAAAAAACCAAAACATAAAACAGAAGCAATATTGTAACAAATTCAATAGACTTCCAAATTATTTACATCAAGGAAAAAAGAACACCCTAGAATGAAACTCTCTGAAGGAGCAGCTACGAGGCACGAGCAAGGGTGGTGCAGACAGGCTGGGCATGGAAGGCTCCCACCCTCTCTGAGAGCTTCCCCTTTCCTCCTGTTGAAATAAACGTATTTAATGGTCTGGAGTTCTCAGCATGGAAGCAGTGAACAGTAAATAGGAGCCATGAGTTGGCAGCCTCCCAAAATTCCAGAGTAGAGACCTACGGGTGACTCCCAGCCAAAGAGGAGAGAGGAAAGGAGAATCTCAGATGGGGCAGAAACATACCTGACACGTCTTAAACACCCAGTAAATATTTGTCATCCAGTGAAGCGGCAACCAGAGTAGAAGGTTCTTGGGAGTAAGGCAAACTGTGCTAGATAAAAACCAGTTCCATGGGCAATGTCAGAGGCCCTTCTGTCTGTGTAGAGAGTCCAAGCTGGATAGGGTGCCTTTGGACTCTAGGCTTATGTTTGGGCTTGCTTAGCTGGCATTGTGTATTTCCCTCTTGTCCTCCATGTTGACCATTTTTCTCTGAAAACACCCCAGCCCATCTTATTCTAGCTGGCATCAGTGACTCAATGGACATGAATTTGAGCAAATTCCGGGAGGGAGTGAAGGACAGGGAAGCCTGGCGTGCTGCAGTCCATAACGTTGCAAAGAGTTGGACATGACTGAGCAACTAAACAACAACAACAAATTTCCTTACCCCAAAGAAAATAGGATCTCTTTTAGAGATATTGATAACTGTATTTCAGAAAAGCTTATTTTGTTATTGTCTGAACAGAAAGGGATAAAATATGTTAGATATATTTAAGTCCAATTGTCACAGTCAGGTTTCTTTATGTCATAGACATGACTTCTCTAACAGTATATTTGTACATAGAGCTAGTGAGCTCTTCCTTCTAGAAAATTCTCTTTAAAAGCAATCCATCCTCCCAGCTAGCACCATAGATGATGTGTTGTCTACTAGCGATTGCCAAAGATTTTTCTTTTATCACTGGCCCCTAACAGTAAAATTTTAGCATATACCTAAAATATATGCATTTCTACATAAATTATACACAGGTATTCCAGCTTCAACATATTATATGCATTCAACAATATATCTGTAAAATAGGTGATATAGAATTAAGAAATGAAACACTCTTTTCCTGTGCTCCAAAGTATTGGATGATTTACTGGGGTGCCCCCAACCCCCTGTGGAGGCCACTGGCTTACACAAGACCACACCCAATGCCCCCAAAGTTACCATAATCAAGGAAGCATTTTACATTGTTTTCTTGGGTAGCTTGTTTTCCAAATCAGTGCTGAAACATCCCGTTCCAAAAGGTCCCGTTCCATCATGTAAGGGTTAAAAAAAATACCAACATGCCACATTTCATATCGGTCAAAGCGTTTTCTGCCACAGAAGCAGTTTTGAGGGAGAAATTGTCATCTAGCACCACAGTTATGCAAATGTGATAGTTATTTTTGACACTGGTAAATAATAGTTCTGTATGCACAGGCGCTGTTTTCTTACCTTATCATGCAGTCTCAAGTCATAATTTAGATGTTCGTAAGTGATTAGCATTTGGGGGCTATGGTAAGCAATTTGTGCAGTGTTCCCGATCTACCTTCTAACTTGAAAAGGTGATTAGCACTTTGAGGTGGGGAGGAGGGAATACCTAACAAAACACTTTTCTTATCAAGGTGAATCAAGCCCTCTGATGGATGATTGGTTGATGTACGGACATGAGCCATACCCTGTGTTCACATTAGAACTAACAAACTGCCTTTATTACAAATTTGCCTTTATTACAAAATTGACTTCTCTTCAAATAGTATGAAAATCACTACCCCTCAGAATAGTATTACTGCAACTTATTTGGTGGCAGAACAAAAATAGAATGAAAATATGCATGTGACACTGGTAATACAACAAGCACTGTACTATTATAAAAATCTGAGGAAGACTACAAGACAGCATTGCCAGCCCAAAATAGCTAACTGAGAAAGATTCCTTTATGCTAATGCTCTTAATTGCCTGGGCAGCTTTATAGAAAAGTCAGTTCCTGGCTAGGACTTTGAGAATCTTAATAGCCAAAACCAGGAGCCCAGTAAAAATAGTGTCACAGCAGGAACCCTGGTTCCTTCCTGCATTCTCTGTACTGGATGTCTTTCTGGCTAATTAGTGAATCACAGCCATTATGCAAATGAGCACTTCCTGATTGGCAACAGCTTGTATCTCTCCCCACCACCCATGCAAATGAGGCCAACTGAATGGTTGTTTGTAGTCCAGCGCAGAAGGAGAGAATGAGAAAATGTCACAGCCAGTCTCCTTTGGAGATCACATGGTCTGACTTCTCAATTTATAGAGGAGGAGACTGAGCCTTCAGAGATTAGGACCCTTGCCTAAAGTTAGTAGTAAAGCCAAGCTTATTTTCAGGTTTTTAAACTTCTAATAGACTGTTTCTTGCCTTTAATTTTTATTTCATCTTGGAAACCTTGGGATTCTACACACAGAAACTCGTGAAAACCCTATTATGGCAATGGGAAAACTAAGGTTGATAAAATGAAGTGTCATCAGATCAGGGATTCAAGAGACTTGTCATTTGAGGGACCCTAAAACCAGGGACTCTCTGCCCATCACATGGGAATTGAGCTCTATCCCCTGGCAAAATTCTTGGGTCATCTAAAACCGTCATGAAAGAACATTGATGTGACTTTCATGAGTCCCTGAAACACTTTTCTACAGTGCTTAGGAAATACTCAAGGTTTCCTATCCCTCTACCCCTGGAGTTCTAAGCTGAGGCCAGTGACTTCAGTCGTAGCAAATTTGTATTAGGAAAGCTCTACACTTCTGAATTGTTGAGACTGGCTTTATCTTTTCTTTCCTTTTCTTTTCTTTTTCCAGTTCCTTTGTAATCATCTCAAAGCCAAGTGCTCATTTCCACCAGAACTTTAAACATTGTGCCTTTATGTAGCACAGCTTTTAATTTTCCTCCCTAACAGAAGTGATTGTTTATGTTGTAAATGCCACATTAGTCTCCATGAAATGGAGATGGAATTGATTTTCATTTCAGAGATTTCACAGCTTGCCCCAGAACTTTATGCTTGATTGCCAGTGCTCAGAAATGCATGGGCTTCTGAGAGGTTCAGAAATGATGTGTGTAACATGGCATATAAAAATGTGAGAATTGGAGCTGCATTTGTTGGGAGGACAGACCCCTCATGTCTCAGTAGCTTTGTCTGTCCAGGTACTCAAAGAAACCAATGCCTTGAGAAGAGGTGACACCTTCAAGAAACAGACTTTAGTGTCAAGTTAGAGTACCCAGAGTACCACCTTCTTTCCCCTCCAGAAAGCTCTGGAAGATTTATTTATAGGTCCCTTAATTCAACTAGCATTTCCTGAGCACCTGCCCGGAGCTGCTTGGGCATCATTGGAGTGAAAGGAGTGGCATGCACCTTTGGAAGTTTATAACCTAATGGGGAGGGAAAACACAGGATGCCACCAGCGTATTTGGGAGGGACGAGTGGATGTGCTCCAAACCAAATACAACGCATACACCACTCAAAGCAACGGATGGGGAAAGCTACACGGGCACGCGAAGAATGGAGACCAAATGGAGGGCAGATGTCAGGTTGATCCAAAGGAAATGTTTTATTTTTGCTTGTCTCCCCTGCTGCCTACAGAGCTGCAGCCCCCTCCTCCTTGGGGAACCCTTTGTATTTAACTGCTGAAGCCAAGATGCCAGATGGCTCCACTCTCTTTCAGAGATGTGAGATAATGCCACTGGCATTTCAGGGGCTTGGACTGATCCTACATCTGTTTTGATCTTGGTCATCTGTTGGTCCAGTCATCCAGAAGGTATGCTTTCCAAGGGACCTGCCTAACTTTCCTGGAAGCCTTTTCCTCTTTAAGAACTCTGTTGAAACTGGAGTTGTGAGAACACAGTTAGCATTCAACACAGTTGAGATATTCCCTGTCATTCTGTTGACTGTTATATTGGACAGACCACTTTAAAGGTCAACATCTTCATATGGAGTGAACAGAATGATGTCTGCATAGTGCTCTATATTTTTTCTGTGCAAGGTTTTTGGGGTTTTTTTAACAAGAAGTTCAAATATTTTCATTGACGTATAATTCACTTCCAATATGATACTAGCTTCAGGTGTGTGGCATAGTGATTCAATGTTCTATATATTATAAAATGATCGCTACCGTAAGTCTAGTTACCATCAATCATGATACAAGTCATTACTATGTTTTTGACATATGTATATGTATGGAATATACCTTCAAGCAACTTAGGTTGCTCCTACATCTTGGCTATTGTAGTTAATGCTGCAGTGAACACTGGGATGCATAAACCTGTTCAAATGAGTGTTTTCATTGCTTCAGGTAAATACCTAGAAGTGGAATTCCTGCATTATATGGTAGTTCTCATTTTTATATTTTGAGGAACCTACATACCTTTTTTCACACTGGCTGCGTCGATTTGCACTTCTGTGCAACTGTTCCCTTTTCTCCACATCCTTTCCAAAATTTATTTCTTGTCTTTTTGGTAATAGGCATTCTGACAGATGTGAGATGATATCTCATAGTGGTTTGTATTTGCATTTCCCTCATGATTAGTGACGCTGAACATCTTTTCATGTGCCTTTTGTAGTGCCACACAAATATTAGTATTGCCTGTTCCAGCTCTGTGAAAAATGTCCTCAGTACTTTGACAGGGTTCCATTGAATCTATAGTTTTCTTTGAGTATTAATAGTATGGACATTTTAATAATGCTAATTTTTCCAGTCTATGATTATGGTATGTCTTTCCATTCATCTGTGTCATCTTCAGTTTTTTCAATTTCTTGTCATTTTCAGATATGTCTTTCACTTCCTTGATTAAATTTATTCCTAGATATTTTATTCTTTTTGATGCAGTCTTAAAGGGGATTGCTTTCCTAATTTCACCTTCTGATAGTTTGTTGCCTGCTAAGTTGCATCAGTCATGTCTGACTCTTTGCTACCCTGTGGACTGTTGCCCACCAGGCTCCTCTGTCCATGGGATTCTCCAAGCAAGAATACTGGAGTGGGTTTCCATGCCCTCCTCCATAGGATCTTCCCCACCCAGGGATCGAACCTGTGTCTTCTGCACTGCAGGCGGATTCTTTACCACTGAGCCACTGGAGAAGCCCCTGATAGTTTCTTACTAGTATATAAAAATGTAAAAAGATTCTCTATATTGATTTTATGCCCTGCCACTTTACTGAATTCACTCATCAGTTCTAATGCTTTCTTGGTGGAGTCTTTAGGGTTTTCTATACATAACATCATGTCACCTGTAAATAGTCTTACTTCTTCCCTTCCAACTTGGATGTCTTTTATTTACTTATTTTTCTTGTTTGATTGCTGTGGCTGGGACTTCCGATACTGTGTTGAATAAAAGTGGCAGTTGTGGGCATCCTTGCCTCATTCTTGATCTTAGAAGGAATACTTTCAGCTTTTCACCATTGAATATGTGTTAGCTGTGTGTTTGTCATATATGGCCTTTATATATGACTTTTGTGTCATATATGGCTATATTAGCATATAGGGTAAGGTATGCTTTCTCTGTACATATTTTGTTGAGATTTTTATCATAAATGGACACTGGATTTTGTCATAAGCTTTTTATGCATCTGTTGGGATGATCATATGACTTTTATCCTTTGTTTTGTTAATGTGATATATCACATTGACTGACTTTTCAGATATTGAACCATCCTTCATCCCTAGGATAAATCTCATGTGTTCATAAGTGCATGATTTTTTAATACATTATTGAATTTGATTTGCTAATGTTTTGATGAAATTTTTTTATTTTCTATTCATCAAAGATGTGTTGTGTGTTAATTGCTTAGTTGTCTCCAACCGTTTGTGACCCCATGGACTTTAGCCCACCAGGCTCCTCTGTCCATAGGATTCTCCAGGCTACTGGAATGGATTGCCATTTCCTTCTCCAGGGGATCTTCCAGACCCAGGGACTGAACCCAGGTCTCTTGCATTCCATGCAGATTCATCAAAGATACTGGCTTGCAGTTATTTTTTTTTTTTTAATTCTGGTTTGGAATCACAGAATGCTGACCTCATAGAATGAATTTGAAAGTGTTCCTCCTGGCTCAGTTTTTTGGACTAGTGGGGAAGGACAGGCATGAACTCTTAAATGTTTTGTAGAATTTACCTGTGAAGTCATTTGGTCCTGAACTTCTGTTTGTTGGAAGTTTTGCTTACTGATTCAATTTCATTACTAGTAATCAGTGTTTTTAGTTTTTCTATTTGTTCCTGACTCATCTTTTTCGGGGAGAAAGAAACTTACCCATTTCTTCTAGGTTGTCCAAATAATTGACATCTAAATGTTTATAGCAGTCTCTCATAATTATATTTCTGTGGTATAGTTGTAACTTCTCCCCGTTTTATCTCTGATTTTATTTATTTGGGCCTTCTCTCTTTTTATCTTAATGAGTGTGGCTAAATGTTTATCAGCTTTGTTTATCTTTTCAAAGAACCAGCTGTTCATTTCATTCATCTTTTGTATTGGTTTTTATTCTCTGTTTCATTTTTTCATCCTGTTCTTTACTATTTTCTCCCTTTTACTAACTTTGAGCTTTGTTCTTCCTTATCTAATTCCTTTAGGTGTAAAGTCTAATTGTTTACTAGAGGTTTTTCTTGTTTTTGCTGTAAGCATCCATCTTAGAACTGCTTTTGCTGCATCCCACACACTTTGGAAATTGCATTTCCATTTTCATTTGTCTCAAGATATATTTTCATTTCCTCTTTTATTTCTGCATTGACCTATTTGGTTGGGTTAGTCTCCATGTGTTTATATTTCTTCCAGTTTTCTTCTTGTAATTGATTTATAATTTCTTGCTGTCGTGGTCAAAAAAAGATGCTTGGTACCATCTCAGTCTTCTTAAATTTATTGAGACTTGTTCTGTGGCCAAACATGTGATCTATGCTGGAGATTGTTCTGTGTGCACTTGAAAAGAATATGTATCCTGTAGTTCTGGGATGGAATTTTTTATATATCTATTAAATCTATTAAGTTTAACATGTCTTTTAAGGCAAATGTTTCCTTATTGATTTTCTGTCTAGATGATCTATCCATTAGTGCAAGTGGGACATTAAAGTCTTCTACTATTATGGCATTACTGTCTGTTTCTCCCTTTATGTTTGTTAATATTTGCTGTGTGTGTTTAGGTGCTCCTATGTTGGGTGCCTAAATATTAACAAATGGTATGCCCTCTTTTTGAATTTATCTTTTTATCATCATGTAATATCCTACTTTGTCTTTGTTATAGTCTGTATTTTGAAGTCTGTTTTTTTTTTTTTTTTCCTTCTGATACTAGTATTGCTACCCCAGCTTTCTTTTTGTTTGCATTTTCAGGGAATATCTTTTTCCATCCTTTCACTTTCAGTCTGTGTGTGTCTTTAGATCTGAAGTGAGTCACTTGTAGGCAGCATATGGATAGACCTTAATGTTTTCTTTCATTTTCTCAATCCATTCAGCCACCCTATGTCTTATGATTGGCACATTTAGTCCATTTACATTTAAAGGGATTATTGATAGTTATGTATTATTTCCAGTTTGCTGATTGTTTTCTGGTTGTTTTCATAGTTCTTCTCTGTTCCTTTCTTCTTGTCCTGGTTTCTTCCCTTGTGATTTGATGATTTTCTTTAGTGTTATATGTGGGTGCCTTTCTCTTAATTTTTTGTGTATAATTTGTAGGTTTTGGTTTGTGATCACAATAAGGTTTATATATATGAGTCTATATATCGTAGTTTATTTTAAACTGACAGTTGCTTAGGTTTGACTTCATTCTAAAAGCACTATATTTTTACTATTCCCTTCATCTTTTATTTTTCTGTCATATTTTCCATCTTTATATTTTGTGTATCCCTTAAGTACTTGTTGTGGTTATATTTGGTTTTACTACTTTTGTCTTTAGCCTTCGTACTTCATAGCTTTTTAAGTGGCTGCTCCACTGCCTTCCCTATATATTTGCCTTTACCAGTGAGATTTTTTTTTTCATAAATTTTCTTATTACTCGTTATGGCCTTTTCTTTTCTGCTTAAAAAAGATCCTTTAACATTTCTTGTAAGGCTGCTTTAGTGATGATGAACTCTTTCACTTTTTGCTTGCCTGGAAACTCTTTATCTCTCCTTCAATTCTGAATGATAACCTTGCCAGGTAGAGAACTCTTGGTTCTAAGTTATTTTTTTTTTTCTTTTGGCACTTTAAATATATCATGCCACTTTCTCCTAGCCTGTAAAGTTTCTGCTTAAAAATTAGCTTATAGTTTTGTGGAAGTTCCTTTGTACATGACTAGTTGTTTTCTCTTACTGTCTTTAAAATTATCTCTTTAACTTTTACCGTGTTAATTTTGGCTTGTCAGTGTGGTTCTCTTTAGATCCATCTTTTTCAAGACTTTCTGGGCTTCCTGAGCCTGATTATCTGTTTCCTGCCCTATCTTAGGGAGGTTTTCAGCCATTATTTCTTCAAATAAGTTTTCTGCCTCTTTATCCCTCTCTTGTTTCTACAAAACAGTTCTCTCTCCTGGTCTTGAAGGTATGATCTTGCACTGGATGGCTTTTGCAGGCTGGATGGAGTAGGAATGGTTGTGAGCCAAGGTGAGGGGTATCCCAGGGTGTGCCATTCAGCATATAATTTACATGGCAGTGTTGGGAGATGCAGTCACTTTGCTGAGGGATATCAGGGGATCTTATTTTGAATGATTGTCATCATTGTTGTTATAAACATTTCCACTTAATAGCTCCATTGAGTTATAAATATGTACATTTTAATGTTAATAATATGAGCTTTATTGGCTAAAGATACAATCAGTGATTAAAACAGAAATCTCTTGATGTCTAAAACCACCACCCTAAATTAATGATAAGAGTATAAAGAGCCCTGGTTGACTGCCAATAGATGAACAAAACTTCTTTACATTAAGATAACAACTGAGGGAGATTTAATATTCCTGAGTGAGGG
Source organism: Bos taurus (assembly GCF_002263795.3). Taxonomy (NCBI): domain Eukaryota; kingdom Metazoa; phylum Chordata; class Mammalia; order Artiodactyla; family Bovidae; genus Bos; species Bos taurus. The sequence continues at coordinate 30,084,959 of NC_037356.1, read as the reverse complement.
TACTGGGTCATCTAAGCCGAGCTGAGAGTCTCTCTCCCTGTCTGTCCATCTGTCTCTTTCTGTCTCTCTCCTCCTCAATGGCAGATGACAAACACACGCACAAGGTAGGGAAGAGGGGGTGGAAAAAGTGCAAATAAGTGACATGGAGAAGAGTTACTTGGAGCTGTCAGGGGGACACATTTTGACAAGGGGAGATGGAATTAGTTGGCTGCTGGGGAAAGCTTGGATCTATAGGAATGGTGGTGGAGAGGGCCGCTTAGGTACTCAGGGAAGCTTCGGTCAGTATGCCGATGGTTTCCCATTGTAAGCCTTTTTCTTCTTTTATGGTGTGTTTTCTCTCTCTCCCTCTTTCTCTCTCTCACTTGCTGGTGTTTCTTCTTTAAACGGAGTAGGGGGAAGAGGTGGCTTGATCAACGCCAGTTCTCATTTTGCATCGAAGGGTAGTATTGATTTTCCACCCATGACTGCTGAAAATTAAAATTTCTTCATGAAGCGGGGTTCTATTCTTGTCGTATTCCTTATCTTTTTAAATATGATTACCTGCACTTCAGGGCTTCATGGCTAAAATCGTAATGGACTTCCCTGCCCACCACAGTGCACAGGATCAAGAGAGATTTGCCTGCAGGCCCGTGCTTGTGGCTGTAGGAGGACTGGCAAGGGCCTTGGGCTGGAATAAATGTTTTTCCTCTGGTGAGTTAATGCCCTGTCTTTGGGCCACCGGCTTATTGACTTACTACTAATTTTCCTGTCAGGATAATTCTTCCAATCAAGATTTAAAACAAACTAGGGGGTTACTAAAGCGCTGAGATTAAAGCCTAATGCTTTTTTTTTTTATTTGATTAAGATACTCTTATCTGGTTTCTTTGGGCCCAATTTAAACTCGGCACAAACCTTCCTTAAAGGGCCAGACTTGTTTGTTTCAAGCAAACACTTTTTCTCCTCTCCCGCTGCGTATTTGCTCACTGGGAAGAAGGAATAGATTACCCCACTGCATCAACTTTCAGGCAGCTGTTCAGAACAATTTTCTTCAATGTCTTGCCATGGAAAAAGAGACCAGTCATTTCCTAAGTGGTGATTTGGGGTGACCTATATTTTAGGAAACTATTGGATTCACCATCAGCTCCTGTCTTTCCAACATGTAGACCTAAAGCCTTAACAGAGAACTGCACTTGGGGGAGAGATTATTGAAAGAGGAGAGAGGATCTGGAAAGAACACAGCATGGTCACCTGATACCGCTCAGTGCACAGACTCGCCGTGGCTTTAAAGGCCGTCTTTTAAATTTATCTCTTATCCCCATTCTTTGCTTCTTAAATGATGTTGAGCCCCTTCACCAGTATCTGAGGAAGATATTATCCTGTTTATAGCCCTTAAGCTGTGACAAACCTAGACAGCATATTTAAAAGCAGAGACATCACTTTGCCGACAAAGGTCCACATAGTCAAAGCTACGGTTTTCCAATAGTCATGTAGAGATGTGAGAGTTGGTTCATAAAGAAGGGTGAGCGCTGAAGAATTCATGCTTTTGAACTGTGGTGTTGGAGAAGACCCTTGGGAGTCCCTAGGACTGTAAACAGATCAAACCAGTCAATCCTAAAGGAAATCAACCCTGAATATTCATTGGAAGGACCAATGCCGAAGCTGAAGCTCCAATACTTTGGCCACCTGATTCCAACTCATTGGAAAAGACCCTGCTTCTGGGAAAGATTGAGGGCAGGAGGAGAAGGGGGCAATGGAAGCTGAGATGTTTGGGTGTCATCATCGAGTCAATGGATGTGAGTTTGAGCAGACTCCAGGAGATGGTGAAGGACAGGGAAGCCAGGCGTGCTGCAGTCCTTGAGGTCATAGAGAGTCAGACATGACTGAGCAACTGAACAAAATCCCTTAAACCAAGTACACTTGGTTTACGAAGACTTGGATCATCCCCTTCTGTTCTTATCTGTACATGTCCATTTGTACTCCCAAGAGAAAGCTCCCCAAGCAAACATCCAGCCCAGCTACATAGTCTGGGTTGCAGCCCAGAAACAGACATACAGGGAGCATGAAGTCAGTGAGGTGGGTTCTGGGGATGCTCTTCTCAGCCCTGAACATCTCTATTTTTCACCAAATTTTCTTTTCATCTCTCTTTCTATTAAAAGTCTTCTCAATGCTAATGCAATAAATTTAGATCTGTAGCCAGATGCAAAGCAAAACTTTTGGCAGGGAACACTCCATCAAAAGACATTGCAAATGAAATATGCTCTCCCTTGGGGATTATTCTACAGTTTAATTTAATTTGATATTTCAAATTAAATTAATTCAAATGGTGATGCAGTTTCCAGGGAAAACAGACTTCATTTATGATGTTCTGCCACCAAATTGTTTAGCAGCCATCATACATCTCACATTGTTAATGAAGAAAGATAAATAGTGACAAGGTAGGCTCTTCCCCTCATTTTCCAGTCCCGGCCATAAATAGAACACAAGGAAACCCTTCCAGCATCATACACTCCCTTACTGAGCAGCATAAATATTTATTAAGACCATTATAGTTAAGACTAATACTATCTGTGGACCCTTCTAGCTGATCATTTCCAGGCATGTAATGAAGATGTATGGGACCTCAGGAGAAGAACAGATGTGACGATTTCCGTTTTATAGACCAGGAGACAGGTGGTGACAGGATTTACCCAGCCTCATATGGGGAGCCAGGATGACAGGCAGGAGCTCAGATCCAGTGCCCAGGTTCTCAACCCTCCACTTTATCAGGTTATGCTCCCAGCTTGTAGCCCTTCACTCAGTCTTAATATAATCTGAACTATGTCTGCAGTGTCCAAGCAAACAGAAAAGGGAGTCATTATGGAGTAAATGAATCAACATAGACATTCCATCTGGGAAGCCAAGAAGACTTGCGTGCCACAGTTGTGTTTTATGTAATTTTAGTGTTCAGGTTATCAGACAGCGAAAGCACCTCTTTTCTTCGGTTGCCATTTTTGTTTGTTGTTTTTCTTAAGTAATCTAGGCTATTACTCTCTTTTGCAAGTATGGCTAGCTGAGAAAGGAACCCTATATCCCCGTGGTTCAGGATGGAGCTTGTGACTCCTCAGGGTCATTGCAGGGCCCTCCTGCCTGATTCTGGAAGGCCTAGCTGGCTATGAGTTGGAGAGAAAGATGCAACTCCCCTCTGAGGCTTGGGAAGAGGTACTTGGTGCTCTCATGGGCGGTCACTTTGTTTGGAAAGGCTTCCTCCAGTATAGAGAGTGGGCAAGCAGACATTTACCATTGTGTTATGTCCTGGGGGTCGGGAAGATCCCTTGGAGAAGTAAATGACAACCTACTTCGGTATGCTTGCCTAGGAAATCCCGTGGACAGAGGAGCCTGCTGGACTACAATTCATGGGATCACAAAAAGTCAGACACGTCTGAGCAGACACATGCACGCACACACACACATATGTCCTGGGGGCTTTTTTTTTTGCCTATTTTTCTTCTTTCTTTTATAGCACAGGTTTATTGAATGCATGCTGTCCCTTGAGTCTACTAACCTCGTGTCCCAAAATGTTGACTGGAGGAAGGCAGACCACTGTGGAAGGCTTGCTTCTTTGCTACTTCCTCTATGCCCACTGGCCACATGAAAACTCCAAGGCTTTTCTGCTAAACAGAATTTAATATTATGACGAGAGACTGTGGAGGAGCACAGAAAGCTAGATTTATAGTGGTTCATGGCTGCTTCCTTCAACAAAGGACACAACTTTTAGCGAACAAAGGGGAGTTTATCTACACCAACATCTCATGCCCCCAGCTCTACCCAGTTCAGCCCCATTTCCTCTTAAAATCCACAGAGGAACAAGCAGACTCCTTTATTCTTTTTTTAGGCCTTCATTTGGGGAGAGTTCTTTTTTCTGGGTACAGCTAGGAGAATCCATGGGTTTAGATTTTTTTTGTCTGGAGAAATGAAATTTGCATTCCTCTGACATGTGAACCTTTAGGGAAAAAATAGTAATTATTAGAACAATGATACTTTATACAATAGATGCTTGTAAATTATACACAAACTTGAAAGCCTTCAGTGTTCTATAGTTCCGCATTTGTTTTCAGGTACAACACCCAGTGGGCTCATTCTGTTGTAAGGATAATGCTATTATGCAATCATTATTATTAGCACAGTAATGATCATGTAAATACTACAGCACATAATTAACTCACCAGCCAGTTAGCACCTAGGATCTCTTGAACTCATAAATGCCTAACTGATCCTGACATTTTTTTTAAAGTCATCTTTTTAGTTCTCAAGAGAGGAATCCACAAAATCCAAAAGTGAGGAGGTTCCTAAAGACAGTTTTGAAAGCCAAGACCCATAGTCAGCTACCTAGCCAAAGAGACTGTTAAGGGCTACAGTGTTTTGAACATCTCCCAAGAGCTCAGGAAATGTTTCAGCGCAGTGTCTTATTTCCTCTTCACAACTCAGGGATAGGGGTTCCTTTCCGGCTTTTGTAAAAGAAGAAACTGCACCACAAGGAGGTAAAGTAACTTGATCAAGGTCACACCCTCAGGCAGAGTTGGATTTGAAACCAGTTCTTTTCTCTCTCAAGCCAAGATTTTGGCAAGCTGTATGTCTATAATACAGTTTGGCCGCCACAGTTACAGATAAACACAAGTTAAGGAGCCTGGACTTGTCTCTCTTTTTCTAGGCATCTCCTTTCACTTTGCATTTTTTTCCTCCCTCTCTAGTTTTCTTCTTATAATGAGATAGACACTGAACTTTTACACTAGTACTCACTCTTTATTTTTTCTTTTTCTACTCAACAAATACATTTGCCAAGAATCCATTTGCAGCAGTTATTGTAACAATTACTTTGCACAGTTTTTTAACCGATGGTTCCTCTGGCCCTTAAGACCTCACGCCCCAAAGTTATTATAACTCCCTTATCAAGGAGCTCAGTGTGTAGAGAATGATCTCTGTGACAAATGCTAAGTGAATTGAGTTTATTTAGCCAGCGGAATAGAAACTTGAACAGTGTTTTTCAAACAGCGTTCAAGTTTATAACAGAAATACTGAAACCTTCCCAGCTGTTCTCCACTGCTGGCAAAAACAGAACAGAAGGAAAGTGGTTCACTCAAAGCAGCAGACATTCTGATTATGTATAAGAACTTTCTGGCTGTGAAGAATTGTTAGACAAGGACATGGTTTACTGAGGTGGGCTGTCCTTGGAGACCTTTCAGAATAGGACGGTTTGCTTCCTGGGGCATCTCAGATGTAGAGAGACTGGATTGAATGAGCTGAGTAGCGGGGTCATTCAGGCTAAGTCCTCTCGTTGCACAGAATGGATTTAGACAGTTTGCACTGTCTCTACAAAGTGGAAGTTGCATTCATTTTCTGGGAAATTCTGCAGCACAGATAGAAGATAAACTATCTCTGATCTAAAGGATCCAAATCGATTTCTCTGTCCAAATCACATGTGTACACATCCGGATAGAGAAACTAGACAAGATCATCTTAAGATAACACACTTAATTGGATTTATAAAAATCTATAGCTGTTGTTAGCCTTAGAGGTAGGGGCTATGTAAATGTAAGCCATCTCTACAGTGATAGTCGATGCGCACTTTATTAGCACAGTCATGGAAATGGAGACAGATGAGCGTCAGTCACTACGGACCTGGGTTCAGATCCTCGTACATTTCATGTGATAGATCTGAGAGTCTGCTTCCCCTGCTATAAAATGAAAAGCGTTATAATACTTCCTGGCATGGCAAGAGGGAGGTTAAGTCAGCATTTGTACATCACCCCACAGAGTACCTGTCGATATGGGGTGGTTCTTTCCCAATAACATGTTCCACAGAACCTCTTCCATTCCAGCATGGACTGGTGGTCCAGCCCAGGAGCACTGTAATTCCTCATTGCTACATTCACTGGCAAGTTCATACCACATCCCTCAGCCAAACCCCTCCAGCCTGGGCTCTCATTTGCAAAGATGATAGGAGAGGAGGGCTCTCTCTGGCTTTGAGCTCGTACATATCTGGGCATTGAGTATTTTTACAGCTGGTGTGTCATTTTCACGGCACCTCCAAGGAACAGGAGATGTTCAGTGGGGTGGGCGTTGAGGAGGTAGCACCACAGCAGAAGCACTGAACTGGGGATTCAAGGACTCGAGACTGGCTTCAGGGTTGCCAAGGTGACTCGGGGCAGGTCAGTTTACTGCCCTGCACCTCAGTAGCGGTTAGCATGCCTTCTGCGCTGACTGTGTGGTGAGGACCTGCTTATTACCTTCATTATCGTCAATATCCCCAGTAAGCCCTGAAGCAGATAGATAACACAGCCTTCATTTTACAGAGGGGGAAACTGAGGTTCAGTGCAGTTGGGGGTCTTCACAGAGGACCCCTGATAACCAGTGAACAGATGAGCAAGCATTAGCACCCGTGACACAGGGCATCACAGTGGGCACCCGCCCCACTCCTCGGCTCTGACTCAGTTTCCTTGTGGAAAAAATGAGGCTAGACGGAGTTCTCTGGGGTTTTCTAGGGCCCAGATAGCTGATGAACCTAATTCTGGACTTCTCCCAGCCTCAGGGCCAGTCTGGATGCATGATGGTGGAGACATGGAAATGATGCCAACCATCAATTTCCATCTCTCACTCCCACCCCATTCTTTTGTCTCCCTCTGTAAAGACTATTTGGGAGTTCTCTTGTATTTCCTTCCCTGAAAAATAATCATTGGCATCTTTTTTTAAAGGAAGACTTTTTGGTAAATGGGCAGAGTCCAGAAAGTACTTTGGTAAAGGAGCCACTTGCAACATGATCCTATTTCTTTCGGCCATACTCTTGTAGCATCATTATGGGCCATCAGTTAGCCTCCTCTCCCCTTGCGTGATCTTCTGGTGCTCAGTCTCCAAGAGAAAACGGGCAGGAAGAGAGGACGAGGCTTCCTCGTTGGATGCGGAGGAACAGGGCAGCGGCAGTCAGTTGTGTGTAGCAAAGGTGTAGACCATCCAAGCCTACCATAAATACCAGCGAATGTTCAGATAAGTCATATCAGGAGAGGGCCAGGGGACCAAATTTATGTAGTTGAGCAAGGATCTAGCTCCAGGGGAACACAATCATGGTCTATAAATACCTCTACAGAAACAGTATCAATGAAGTGAGAGAGTTAATCACCATCTCCAAAGCCAGGAGGACAAAGTGTACTAGCCCTCAGCGTGCAGAGGGAGCTGGAAAGCACAGGAGTGAAAATTTCAGAGCTGAGAGAGGCACCGGGACAAAGGGCCCAGCTACCCAGGGAAAGTGGCCTTGCTCCCCCGCTGCTTGGAGACCTGGCGGGAGGAAAAATGCTAATTGAGCCAGAGTCCAGGGAGGCCCGGGAAGGCTAGATGGGGGTCAAATGGGATGACCCAAGGGGTTCCTCCACCTATGATTCAGCAAACTGAGGAGTAATTACTTGCTCTTGCAAATTGCTTGGTAAATACACTGAGTAAATCAAAGTAGCCATTTCAGCAGAGGAGTAGCTGGGGATGGGCAGATCGGAACCTGCAGATTCTAGAGAGAGCCTGTGCAGAGTTGGGTTTGTTTGTGAGACTTGCTCTCATAACACTGGATGGCCACTTGTCTCGGTTATTTTTTTGTGTGTTCACTTTTAGCTGCGTGGCATGCGGGACCTTAGTTCCCCAACCAGGAATCGAACCCACACCCTCTTCATTGGCATCGTGGAGTTCTAACCACTGGACCACCAGGGAAGTCCCTGACCTGATTTAATCCACATTTATTAGCACGAAAAGCAGCTTCTCTTGTCAGACTGCGGATCCCCTACCAAGGGCCTTATCGAGCCCCAGCCTCCCTGTTCCTGCCCCTTCCAGAAGAATCCTGCTCCTCTTCCGTCTCCACCACCTATCACATCCCGCCTGTCCCGCCCCGCCCTTCAACAATATTAATGACTCCAGCCTAAGTACCTGAGTGGAACCAGGCCTCTCCTCCACAAAGCATGTTTAGAGATGGCCCGAGTGCCTGCTGGGAATAATTCTAGCCGTAGGCAAGCTCAAGAATTATTGATGAAATAACCTTTTGGGGCCTGAGTCTGGGGTTTTGCAGACGCAACGGCAAGATTGTTGTTTAAGTGGGGACTTGATCAGGCAGTGACCTAGAAAACATTTAGTTCTTTTATTGCTTTCACAGCTTCCCGGGGCTAACGCTGTCTACTGCCACGGAAGCCTGGGCAGCTCACTGGGAAAGGGAATGAGGGGAAGTGGACAGTGAGGTTGTCCGCAGATCCAGAAGGCCAGAAGGAAACGAGACAGTGCCTGCACCCCCAGACGAGAGCACCCTGGGTCTCCCACAGCACTGGAATGGCGTAAAACAATTCAGCTTTGCAGCAACTTGCTGTTTTCACCTGAAATGCTCAACCTCACTGGATTCGAAGAGCAGATAAATCCATCAGGAGGGAGGTGGTTAGTAATGCAGGAGGCCTTTCCAGGAGCCATAGCGCTAGGCTGGTTCAGATGGATACTGAGACCTAGATGAGAGGAAAGTCATCTGGAAGGTCAAGTTCAGCGCCAGAGGGGTGGGGACTTGAGGCTGACCACAGTTGTCCAAGGGGCAAAGACCACCACAGGCACCCTCTGCAAATAGAAGCACAGGGGGCTTGTCTCTACTCCCTGCATGTCCCCTCACCCGTTCAATGATTCTCTCGATTTGAACAATCTGTGGAAGGGAAGACCTTTGGTACCACAGTAAGAAGTCCAAGGAGTTTCTTGGTGGGCCAGCGGCCAGGACTCCATGCTTTCACTGCTGAGGGCACAGGTTCCATTTCTGGTTGGGGAACTAAGATCAAAAAATTTTTTTGAAGTTCAAAACCTCTGAAGGTAGGACATGAGCATATCTGTTTCAGAATACATTCTAGAGGCAGCGAGGGCTAATTAGAACCAGGCAGAGACTGAGGGCAGAGAAACCCCACATATACACAGTGTGGGCCACAGATCACCCACCAGGGAACCATAGGGCCCTTCCCCCAAATCTATCTAACTGGACATTCTAGGCGAGCAGCTGGAGAACATATGCTTGTAATAAGCCCCCTGCGTGATTCATGAGTACCATGGAGTTTGAGACCAATGAGTTAGGGACACGTGTGTATGTGTGCGTGCTCAAGTCATGTCCGACTCTTTGCAACCCCATGGTCTGTAGCCCACCAGGCTCCTCTGTCCAGTAAATTTTCCAGGTGGGAATTCTGGAGTGGGTTGCCATTACTTCCTCCAGGGGATCTTCCCAACCCAGGAATTGAACACATGTCTCTTGCGTCTCCTGCATTGGCCGCCGGGTTCTTTACCACTGTACCGCCTGGGAAATGAGTTGGGAAGTGATTGCCGTATTTGCAGTTCTCCAGGTGAGAGAGAGCAAGGGCCTGGATTCGGAAGTGATCATGACAATGTAGAAGACAGCAGGCCTTCTTCTGTAGAGAACTTCTGTAGCGATGTTGTTATCAGGATGTGATTGGATGAGGCAGAAAGAGAGATCTCCAGGATCATGCTGAGGTTCCCAACTTGGGTGCCTGGGTGGCTGGTAATGGTGATGCATGAAAGTTGGAGTTTTCGTTTTGAAATTTTTGAGTTTCTGATGTTATGCGCAGGGTATGCTGGTGGAGATGTCTGTCAAGTCATCTGAAACGCCCATGTGGAGCTCAGAAGACAGGAGGCAGATCACAGGGAGAGCTAGGAATTTGCGACCCTTGACTGATCCTGCATAAAGTTGATCCTAGTTCGAGAGGCAGAATTGACCACTTTCTCTGCCACATATCCATAACACCTGTACAGCACGCATCACACCATGTAGAGTCTATTTGCTTTATGTACCTGCTCTTCTACTCAGTCACAGGCTGATTAAGAATAAGAACCCATCATTCATGTCCATATGCCCAAATGCCCAGCACAGTGTCTGACATACGTGAAGTTCTTTAAAATATCACTGAATATGTGCAAGAAAATAGAGAATTAGATGAAATCAAGAAAGGTTCTGTGGACCTGACCTCAGGAACCATCAACATTTACAGGGTGGATGGAAGAGGACAGGACTGCAAGGAAACCTGGCAAAGGGTGGTTAGAGTGGGATGAGGAGAAGCAAAAGAAAACAGTGACAAGGAGGAAAGAGAGAGGAAGCCCTTGGCTTCCCGGGTAGCGCAGATGGTAAAGAACCTGCCTGCAATGAAGGAGACCTGGGTTCGATCCCTAGGTTGGGAAGATCCCTGGAGAAGAGAATGGCAACCCACTCCAGTATTCTTGCCTGGATAATCCCATGAACAGAGGAGCCTGGTAGGTACAGTCCAGGGAGTTGCAAAGAGTCAGACACGACTGAGCAACTGAACTGAACTGATGAACTGAGACATGACTGGGTGACTAATACTTTACAAAGAGAAAGGAAGACCCTTCAGTTACTGCAAAGAGACCAAACAGGGATCTGACTGGTGGTGGTGACCACTAATGGTGTCCCTTTCAGGAGTGAGGCTAGTGTGGTACAAAGATAAGCTCCAGACACCAAGTCTGGCCTCTGGAACTTTCATCTGGTTCTTTCTTTGCAAGTCCAAGTAGCTCTGGCATCATGAGGGTGACTTGTGAAGCCAAGAAAACCCAGATTGTGTTAAGCAATGAGATGGCCAGAAAAATCCAGATGGTTGCTACAGCTCAAGCTCTCATGTGGTCCTCCCAAGGAAGTGAACCCAGTGGTTAGATCATCTGGATACTTTTTTTCCCTTCTCTCCTTGATCTTTGGCCTTATAGGCATCTTTTCATGCAGATGTTTGGGAATTTAGTGGGAAAACAAAGAACCATCAGAAATGGCCATACCGAGAATACCCAATATTTACTGTAACACAACCAGTTATCTGGGGGCTTTGTTTGGTTTGGTTTTCTTTCCTTTCTTTCTTTTCTTTTCTCTTTTTCCTATCTTGGTCTTATTTCACTGGCCTCAGCTCACATGACCACATTGTAAATTTCCATTTTGTCTGTTGTTTTTTTTTTTCCCAGACGTTGAAATATGAACCAAATGCTGTTTTTAATGAGTTAGGAAACTGTTCCGGCTTCTCTGTCTCTCTCTTTTGCCTTTTGAATTGCTGTAGGGTGTACCTCAAAGCTTCTGTTGGAAGCCTGCAATTTCAGAGTCGTTTTCTTTAGGCAAGAGAAGCTGTGCTGTATCTCAGAGATATCACCACGGCTCAAGTTCAAAGAGTCTCTGGTGGAAGAACCAGGATATGGGGCTTGGAAGGTGGGAGGGTGGGAGGTGCTGGAAGAGGTGTCTTTGGATCCTCTGGAGTAGCTGGCTGGAGGCAGGGTGACTGCCTGGATGGCGGGGGTGCCCACTAGTGGCCAGGGTCTCACTCTTTAAGCTAGACCTCCAGCCCATAATATTCAGCTACCCCATGCACATTTCCACCAGGATGGCTCCCCTCACCTCAAACCTAAAATGTCTTGAGCAGAGTCTGTTGCTTTTCTTATCAGTTCTATTACTGTTTCAGTCTTTATTTAGTATCTGGGACTGTGAAGAAGGCTGAGCGCCGAAGAATTGATGCTTTTGAACTGTGATGTTGGAGAAGACTCTTGAGAGTCCCTTGGACTGCAAGCAGATCCAACCAGTCCATTCTAAAGGAGATCAGCCCTGGGATTTCTTTGGAAGGAATGATGCCAAAGCTGAAACTCCAGTACTTTAGGCACCTCGTGTGAAGAGTTGACTCATTGGAAAAGACTCTGATGCTGGGAGGGATTGGGGGCAGGAGGAGAAGGGGACGACAGAGGATGAGATGGCTGGATGGCATCACTGACTCGATGGACGTGAGTCTCAGTGAACTCCAGGAGTTGGTGATGGACAGGGAAGCCTGGCGTGCTGTGATTCATGGGGTAGCAAAGAGTCGGACACGACTGAGCGACTGATCTGATCTGATCTGATGTGGCAGATGGAATTTTAAGTGTTGGGGTCATGATGATGGGCAACAAAGACACGGTTCCTGGCTGAGGAAGCCTATGTTCTAGCGAGGAAAGCAGACTTGAAATATGGTTGACATTGTCCTGAGTGCCATAAATAACAGTAATAACACTAAGGTTCATTGAGTCTTTACTGTCTACCAGACGCCATGGACACCACCATCGGACACGGAGATTGGACTTAGTCTGGAGGGTCAGGACAGGCTGTAGTGTCCCTAACTGGTCCCCACTGGCCTCCAGACATGCACTTTGGAAACTGAGGTCTCTGTCTCTTCTTCCCACACCTTCCTCTGTAACATCGCCAAGCACGGCGCCACCTCCATCACCTGCCCCTCCTCTCCATTCTTCCCCTCCCTCTCTGGTCCAGTAGCCTGCCTCCCACAACTGGACATCACAATAGCCTTGGCCTCTCTGGTCCAGAAAGGCTGCTTTCTGCTCAAAGTCTCAGTCACTAATTCAAAAAAATGTTTATCAAAGGGCCTTTCCTCACCCCTCACAATTAGGTTGTATGTTTCAATAGAGAAACTGATGCTAACTATGGTCCCTTGACTACAGATAGTCCAGCCTCCTTCCTCTGGTATGCTTGCCCTCCTCCCACAAGCCAGCTTTCCAGATTCATCCCCACAAATGGCCTGTTCACATGTCCCCTGGCATGACTTCTGTCTTCTTGGGCTCCCTGACCCTCTCCACTTCTACTTATTACTCAGTAATAAGGCCCTAATCAGATGTCACCTCTCTGTGAGGACTTCCCTGGTGAAGCCAAGAAGTGAAGTATTTTCTCCCATCACTGCATTTATTCTGAGAGGCATTCATACTGCAAATACAAGCCTGTGTGTCTCACACACTCATATACATGGCACACACGTGGCTGATAACCCCTAGGAATCCTTGTGTGCATCTACTGTTGTAAGCCTTGGCTTTGCTCCAGGGCCTGTGCTAAGCAACCAGCCAGATTCTCTCTTGTTCTCATCATGGCCCTCTAACAAAGTAGCTCTAGCAAAGTATCAAATATGGGGATATGATAACAAATCACATCCCTGTATTACAGATGAGATCAAAGAGGTTAGGTGAGTTGCATAAATAAGGTCACACAACCAGTAAGTGCCAGAGCAAAGGTTCAAAGCCAATTTTGACCTAATCCTATGTATGTAACACTGCATGGCCATTCACCAGGCAAGAATTCCTCTTCAAACAGTCATGTACCTCAGCTTCCTTGTACAGTGTTTTGCATGCAGTATGCATTCACCGTTATATCCCAGTACCTCACACAGAGTCCAGAACATCTGCTGCATGCACAGTAGATACCTGGGACTGAGTGAATGGAGCTCTTGCCGGGCACTCCAACGAACCTTCTAAAGGAAAACAGCCACCACCAGGGCCTGAGAGTGTTAACAAAAGCTCCAGTGATTCCTATGCAGCCAGGCAGCACCTGTCCGCAGACTGCTGTCCAGCCAAAGGGACACTGAGGCAGACAGTTGTTGACTGACTATCCCGAGGTTAGCAGCCTACCTCCCACCCCGAGCCAACTTTTGTAGTCAGTTCCTCTTGGTGTCCGCCTGGCTGTAAGATAAGAAACTAACACTGGGCAGAAAGCAAGCCCTTGTCTCCATCTGTCCTGTCTAAGGAGATCTTAAATTGGTTTTCCTGACTCTTTCCTCTGAGGAGGTCCTTACCAGGGCCTCATCTCAGATAAGCTAAGTAGGGGACAGCCTCCAAGCAGCTGACCTAGAAACTCCAAACCACAGCAAACCAAGTCTTTGACCTGGAAGGGCCTTGTTGTTGGGTTTTGCTTAATGCAGATCCATCATCTTCAGAACCTTCTTGCCTCTTTAGAGAGGAGCCATGTTGCCTGGCAACCAATGTGTCAGTGAGGTGACAAAGTTGTTGATCAATAAAGATTGGGTCTCATAACCTCTCTCTGAAATTATGTTTGGTCTCTCTGGGTCTCTAAGCCACTGTCTGCTGATGTCTTAGCAGCTGGGGTGATGCATTCAAAAGAAAATAAGATTCAGAGTTAGACATAGCTAAATCAATGTCCCAATCCAGCCACATACTGGCTGTGTGACCTTGACAAATCACTTGCCCTCTCTGATTCTCAGTTTCCTCAAACCAGTGGTGAGGAGACTTTAGTGGGAAATCTCAGGTCCTTCCAGTTCTGACATCTATGATCTGTGTTTCATGACCTGGGGCATGAGCTCCTCCCATGATCCAAGTCTAGTGTGATGAAGGGACTCAGTTCTGCTTCATGTTGGTCATCCTGAGTTATCATTCTAGACAACTGAGGCATGAAAATAAGTCAGAAGCAATGAGAGGGTAGGATACATTGTCCTTCCATGAAAACCTTCCTCTTCCCAATCCCCAGTCTTGCCTTGATAATAAAACCCCCTTTCCTACAGACAGACAGCACGACTCTCTGGGAAATCTTCAAGAAATGTCGTCCATATGTTTTTGAGTCATTTACACTGAACCCATCATAATATTGTTCTTTGAAGATCCATTTACATTTGTTCTAAAGGCTTATTTTAAAGCTTATGCAAATGAAATAGATTAAGGTTGCATTCTGGAAGCTGAGGCTGGAAAATGGGAAGTTCATTTTAAAGCTCGGTGTAAATAGAGTTTCACATGTGTTCTAAATAGTTCTTCCTTCTTAGCCCAAGTGGCCTCCGTTCAACCCTCCGGTAACCTCAGACCGAGAGAGAAGTTCTCTGGGTGGGAAATGCTAATTGGTGGCAGTTAGGAATAATGGAAAGAGCCAGGGAATGGGAGCCTAATTCTCCCCCTCTTAACTAGCCTTATGGCATTGCATGAGTTCCCCAGTCTTCCTAGGTTTCAGTTTCTTCATTTGGGTCCCACACAAGATTTCTGTGGCTCCCTCATGTCAGCATCATAAGAACAGATTTCGAGGAGCAGCTTTTGGACTCATCACCCTGATCTACTGATTTATAGTCTCCAAGAGTGAAGCCCAAGAATCTGGATTTTTTTTCCCGCGCCCCCCAAGTAATTCTGATGTGTGCCCAGGTGTGAGAACCACTGGTCTAGGTAATCCATAAAGATCTTCCGTCTTCACCTACAAGATTCTATGATTTGTTTCTGAAGTCTCTCTTTTCC
This sequence comes from Bos taurus, assembly GCF_002263795.3. NCBI lineage: Eukaryota > Metazoa > Chordata > Mammalia > Artiodactyla > Bovidae > Bos > Bos taurus. Next base: position 30,069,923 of record NC_037356.1, on the reverse strand, counting down.
ACGTGTATGTCCCTACCTGCCTCCTACACTCTTGTATGTGCTAAAAATTTTCGTTCTTCATATGGCCCACATTGTGGACACTAGGGAATTTTCTTGGAAGAACCCTGATGCTCTTGTTGAAGGCTGATTGGATGTAAGAAACTATCATTTGTCATCCCAACACACTCTGATGGAGAGGCTGAGGTGTGGAGCTCAATATCCGGTGGCATTACAGAGCCCCTAAGAGTCATTGTGTCTGCCCTACAGAATCGAGCAGACCCCTTGGTGAACAAATACATCAGTCAAATGACCTGCATATTGATACCCATCTACCTTTGTAGGTGGTGAGTAAGTGGCATCATGGGAATCTGCCTTAGGATGTGGACCTGTGCTCCAACACACTGGTGAAAGTGGAGATGGGGGAGAAGAGTCCTGGGCTTGGCGAAGGACACCTTGTCTCTGACCTGAGTTGCCTCCTCCGACCATTGAGAACGGAGGGTTGACTTGTGTTACATCACGCCTGGGATGGCTTTCTGCTCAGTGCCTGCAGAAAACAGCTCCTCATGATGAAAGCTTCCCCCTGGCCTGCCACTGTCCCTCCTCTCATGCAGCCCCAAAGTCAGCGCTGTCTGATGTCATGTCTGAGGGCCTTGTCACTTGTTATACCACGGAGGACTCTCGGGGAGCGAGGTGTATCTTCTGCTCAATGAGTCTGGCTTTCTCCACACAGCGTGGCATCGTTGTGATGTCAGTCTGGCAAGGGTTACCTTCTTTGCTCCCAACGAGGAAAGCATATACCTGAGCTCAGAGAGGCAGAATTAAGGATCTGTCTAACTTTGCGGCTTCCCTGGTGGTCCAGTGATTCCGAATCCACCTGCCAGTGCAGGAGACACGGGTTCAATCTCTGGTTGGGGAAGATCCTACATGCCGCAGATCAACTAAACCCACATGTACCGCAGCTACGCAGCCTGTGCTCTAGAGCCCGTGAGCCACAACTCCTGAGCCCACGTACTGCAACTGCTGAAGCCCGCTCACCTACAGCCTGTGCTCCACAATGAGAGAAGCCGCGGCAGTGAGAAGCCCATGCACCAAAAGTAGAGAGTAGCCCCCGCTTGCCAAAGCTAGAGAAAAGGCTGCACACAGCAACACCCAGCACAGCCAAAAATAAATAAATAAGTAAAATTAAAAAGAACTGGTCCCCATGGCCATCTCAAAAAAAAAAAATTTGTCTAACTTTGTCCTTCAGTCTGTTTTTGTGCGCCCACCCCTCCCCACCTCTCCATCAAAGCACCCAGTACCCCCTAGCTGGTAGCTGGCCGCTACCATCCTAAAGTCTTGAGCTACAGGATTATTGTTTTATTAGTCTTCTCTCCCAAGATAGAAGACGGTGCTGGGAGAGAGCCGTGTTTACCCATAGGGATAAACTGCAAATATAAGCAGCGTGATTCCAGGCAGGAGAGATCTGTGAGTGAGGGGCTTTCACATGACCATCCCCCAAGTCAGGGCATGTTTGTGACTGCTCAAGGCCTGGAGTATCCAGACAGACTTTTCTCCAGACGAGTTCCAGACGACGGCGGCACCTACCATCTCCATTGACTTTAGCAATAGAACAGTTTCGTTTCTTTCAATCCTATTTATAAAAGCATTTTTTACACCGCTGCTTCAATTCAGCCCCATCTGCAGTTCCTTCCATTAATCACAGTAGAACTCCCCACTGTAGCTTTCATTACCTGCTCGAAATGAATGTGGAGAGAAAACATAATTAGATGCCACTTTTAAAAAATAATATCTCGAAAATAGAGCAATGACTTAAATAAAAAAGAAAGAAGGGGGGAAAAAAAACACCATTTGAACTAATGGGCCAAATTACCTTAGGTTAAGCTGGATTTTAAATCAGGTTTTTCTTTCTTTCTTTCTCTTTCTGCCCCCCTGCCACCCCTCCAGTGAATCATGACAGATCTAGAGTTCAGCTGGATGGGTGATTAGATTTGCTCGTCCCAGCTGAAACAATGAAATATTTCTGTAATATTAAACGCGTCAAACTGATCAAAGTGCAGTGTCAAAATTCTAAGTGCTCCTTCTCGTCCAATCCCCTCCGCTCTGGCAAAATGCAGCACATTTTATTTGCTGCCCCTAAATTCCCTGAGGTTCTTGAAACCTGACCCATGCTGCCTGATTGGCAGGGGTTAGCGCCTCTCTGCTGGAGGTGTTTGCCCCCACCCACGCCGAAGGCCATCTCACCTACCAAGCCCGACCCCACCCCCGCCCCGCCCCCCGTGCCTTGACTGTGGTTTGCGCCTCTTTCCGCCTGAAATACAGACTTTGTATTTGAAATACAGACTTTTTCTTTCTTTCTTTCCAGAAAAGGGTATTTTTTTAATTCAAGTAACCAGAGGGGGAGCCCCAGGCCAGGACAAATAATGACTACCTCCTCCCCGACAGAACAGGTGGAGAAGGTGGCCCCCGCACACAACAGTCAACACAGCCCCCCCTCACTCTGCTGCAGCATCCCAGGGGCACGGCCCCACCTTCCCTGGGACTGGGGTAGTCGGTACCCGCTTTGCTCCAGGCCCCTTCCTCCAAGAGCTTCCTGGAGGAGGGGACCGTGGCAGAACACGAGGCAATGAGGATGAACATTTGGCGCTAGTAGCCACAACAGTGACAGATGTCCAAGAATGAAACATTTAACAAACAGCAACACAACTGTCCCGAGGTAGTTTGCAACAGAGGAAAGAGGGAACCAGAACCCCAGGGGTTGGGGAGGAGCAGAAGGCTGGGAGTGAGCAAGACTAGCTCCTTGTTATTAGTGCCCCAAGGGAAGGAAGGAGGGGAAACTGAGGCCTAGAGTGGAAGCAGACAGGGAAGGGGAGTGGCTCCAGCTCTCCTGAAGTGAGGGGAGCCCAGGCCTCCTGGGTCTCACCTGGATAAAGGAGACTGCATTTTCCATCATTGCAACTGGATTCCAGGATGAGGGCAAGGCGAGCTGGAGACTGCCTAGATTCCTACCTTCCTTCCTGTGCCCCCAAGAGGGTGGCCCAACCTAGTGTAGGGACTAGGCAAGGTGGGAAGAAGAGGGGGTGTGAGCCACCCCTGGAGAGACACAGGTCGGTCGGGGGGAGGGGGGCATCTCGGGGCAGTCACCCCGCTCCAGTGGCCGCATCGGCTGCCGCTAGTACAATGGCGTGGGGCTGGTCCAAATGTGAGGATGAGATGGGGCTGGGGCCACTTTCAAGGCCGGGGAGCCCTCCCAGGCCCCTTAATGGGAAGCCAGAGGGGAGAGTCAGAGGAGATCCCCAAACCAAGAGCCCAGCCAGCAAGGTCCCCCCACGGAGGGAGGAGGGTGCAGCAGTGCAGGAGCAGCTAAGTGGAAGTCAGCTTGGTGCAGGAGGGCAGGCGTGGTGTGTGGGTCAGGGGTCGCTGGGACCTGAAGTCAAAGGGAGCTGCTCCCCACTCGGGCCCAGGGACCCTGCAGCGGCTGGTGTGCCGTGTAGGGTGGTGGTGAGGGTGCAGGTGGGTGGTGATGATGTGAGGGCCTGGGAGAAGGGGCTACCCAACCGAGTGGCTGAGCCTGGCAAGAAACCCTCAGAAAGAGCGTATCAGGTGGTGTAAAACCCAGGCAAGGTTCAGGGTGCTCTGGACCCCCACCCCTCGATCAAGTGTCCAAGCGCTCCTCGGACTGCTCAACTTGACCCAAATTCCTTGGTTTCTTCCCCTGTAAATGAGAGTAATTCAGTACTGCCCACTCAGCCTACAGCAAGCACAGAGAACTCTGATCATTGTTATGTGGCAGGCTGGGTGGGAGGGGAGTTTGGGGGAGAGTAGATACATGTATATGACTGGCTGAGTCCCTTCTCTGTTCGCCTGAACGATCACAACATTGTTAATCGGCTATACCCCAATACGAAAGGGAAAAAAGATTAAGAGATTTATGGAGGAGCCTGTAACCAGGCCAGGAGGAGGTCACTTGAACACCATTGTGAGTGTCATCTGGTGCTCAGTGGGCAAGTTGTCTGCAGAAGCTGGGCAGTTCGCATTGGTGAAGGCACGTTTTAGACACGAACATGGAACCATGGGGAGAGTTCAGCTTCAGAGCCAGACCAGTCTGGATCTGGGTTTCTGTTCTGGTACTTTCTAGCTGTGTGGCGATGAGCAAGTTCCTTGGTCTTTCAGGAACACGGTCTCTTGTTTGTACAGTGGAGATGATATTACATACCTGCCTTTTAAGATCCCTGAGGTGTTATAATTAAATGAAACATATATTTAAGCACCTGGGACAGAGTAGGCTCTCAATAAATGATGGCTTTATCACTGAGGTGCTCTGTTTACTGGACATCGTCTGGAAGAATAAGGAAATGAGATGTCGCTCTGCCTTTAAGGAGTTTCTTGACTGACACCAGGTCAGCCCTGAGGTACTGGGGGGCTCAGGGTGGAGTTCGTTTCTTTTCTTTTTCCATAAACTTTTTTTCAGGTAACTACCTCATTCATGCAGCAATAATCTCTTTCTGGGTTTGTGTGTGTGTGTGTGTGTGTGTGTGTTTAATGTTGTTTTGTTTGGTTTGGGCCTTCTGTTCTCAAGACCTGCTAGGGCTAAAATAGGAAAGGCCATTTCTGGGAAGAGAAAGGACAGAGGAAGCCAGAAAATGGGATGTCTGCAGTGACTTCATTTCTTAACAAATGAGAAACAAGCTCAAGATGTACAGACTAAGTGCTATTAATTACCACCCAGAAAACATGGAACCACAATGTGGTGCTACTGGAAAAGAACCAGGAGCCTCAGCCTGGTTACTGAAGGGCCCCGCTCGTCTCCGTGAACCCTGCATCCCGTTCGTGTGGCTCTGAGACGCTCTGAGAACCCCACGGGAGGCACAGGCAGGGCACGCCAGGTGGAGTCTGGACAGGTTCCTGCATGAAGCCCACTTCCACCTGTGGCCCGTGTCAGGGATGGGGGGAAGGAGGGAGCTGTCTGCTGGGAGGAAGGCAGAGGACCAGAGGAGGCGGGTAGGTGAGGCGGCCAGCAGCGCTGCTGGGGGTCTTCTCACCTTGGAATAAAGACAGGTCAGGTTTTGTTCCTGGGCTTAGCTGTGGGCCTTGCACACCTAGTACCCAGCACACAGGAAGCCTTAGATGTACTTGTGCATTTAAGATGTCCTGCCCTGGGACCTCCTTCTTGGTCCAGTGGTTAAGACTCCGAGCTTCCACTCCTGAGGGCACAGGTTCAGCCCCTGGTTGGGAAAGTTCCATGTGCCCCACATTGTGGCCAGAAAGGAAAAAAAAGAAATAAAATGTTTTTATAAAGAGCCACTGTATCGCACAGGGAACTCTGCTCAGTGTCACGTGCAGCCTGGATAGGAGGGGAGTTTGGGGGAGAATGGATACACGTATATGTCTGGCTGAGTCCCTTCTCTGTTCACCTGAAACCATCACAACAATGTTAATTGGCTTTACCCCAAAACAAAATAAAAAGTAAAAATAATAATAAATAAATAAAATGTCCTGCCCTGACCACCCTAGTGCACACACAAGTCTCCGCTAGTTCACCACATCCCCAGACCCCCTCATCCACTGGAGGATGCTGAGATGGAGAAGAAGCTAACACACATTGACGTGTCCTGCGTGTCATCCTGGTGCTAAGTGTTCACGTAAGCGATCTCATTCTGTCTACCCCTGGGATGACCATCATCGCTGTATCGTTAGGGAAACCAAAACTTGGAGATGCTTAGCCCTTGCCTGAATCCTTCACCAGGATCCACATGTGACCCGAAGCCCCTGTTCTCTCTCCACCACATGCTGTCCCACCCCAGACCCCAGAGTCGTGGGGACTGCTTGGGTGGTAACGCATGGCGACCGGTGATAGGGAGGTGAGCGGCGTCACCTTCTCCCTGCCTCGGTGGCCACTGCCCTCGGCACTCTGGAACTGCAATCGCCAACACACTCTCTGCCTTGAATGTGTCCTGCTTCCCTCCCCGGGCCCCAGCCCAATGCATTGACAGCCACCTTTGTGCCCAAAGTCAGCTCCCAATCAGGAGGACACATTAATTCTCCCCTTGACAAACATGACCCAGCTCAGCACACTCACCCAGATTCTGATGTCGAATCTGCATCAGAAAATTGCCAAATGGAGCAAAAGTGGGAAACTTACTACTTGAGAAAACTTTAGCCCTTTTTTTCCCCTGCAATCTAAACAAGATGCTGCTCCTGAAGATAATGTGTTCTGATGTAACAAATTGCTGGCTCCCTGAATAGCACCTCTCCCTCCTGCTCTCCATGACAGCCAGAGTAGGGTGCAGCCTTTGAATTCTTCTTCCTGGGTACCACAGGGACAAGCCTGGCAGCCCCCATCAGCCGCTCTCTCTGTGACCTTTCACCCTTCCCCTACGCAATTTTCTCAGCTGTAAAATCAGGAGACGGTCTAGACAAGGATTGCTCAGCCTCAGCACTGTTGACCTGTGGGGTAGGGTGACCCATTGTGGCAGGGGCGTGGAAGGATGTGTAGGAGCAACCTTGGCCCCAGGATGCCAGGAGCGCATGTGCGCCCCCGTCCCCACCAGCTGTGACAACCCAGGGGACCTTCGGACATCTTCTGCAGAACAGAAGAGAATCACTTGCCTATAGAGTTGCTGAGGATCCTTCCAACCTTCGAGCTCTCTGTTTAGAAGGCAGTAGGAACACACAAAGAGCTTGGATGGGGTGGTTGACCAGAGGTGGACCCCTCTATTCAAATCTCAGCTCTGGCGTTTACATTTCAGCTTTTTATGTAACTGGTCAAATGACTTTACTTCTCTGAGCCTCAGTTTGCTTATCTGCAAAATGGACGTGAACATACCTATTTCATAGTGTAGATTGAAGGATTCAATGAGAAAATGTATGTAAAGTGTCTGGCACATAGTATATAGCCCCCGAAACGAGGCTGTTTTTGCTGTGATGGCAACTGAAAGTAAACCAGATCATCTGTTTTCCCTGGACAGTCCCTCTGGTGACCCAGTTCATGCAGACTCACACAAAACTGGCCAGCCAGCCGCAATACCTATGCAAAGAAAGACGCTAATACATGGATTAAACACTGCTCTGTCCTTGCTCTATGTTAGCTGTGGGAATTCTCAGGCTACATCAGAACTGTAAACAGCAGTGAGAATTAGCATAGTTATGGCGATGGACATGAGTCTCAGTGAACTCCGGGAGTTGGTGATGGACAAGGTGGCCTGGCGTGCTGCGATTCATGGGGTCGCAAAGAGTTGGACACGACTGAGCCACTGATCTGATCTGATCTGATCTGATGGCTGTGGGCATAGCCAGACCCCAGTCAAAGTGCAGATGCCGAGAAGCTCAGGGTCTGGAAATATCAGGGTATTTCTTTTGTACCTTCAGTATTAGGAGTCAGTTCTCTGACTTTTCCATTAAATTTATATCATCCATCCCCTGTTACCCGGGATGAATGCGGTATAGGAGACCGGAAGGGGTGAAAAGTAATTTTTAGCTGGATTTGTTCACTCTCAGTTTCATGTCTCCTCTTTGGCTTGGTTCTGGCCCCCAAGCACCATTTATTTCAGTTCATATAGAAAGAGACAAGGAAATAATATTAACACCTGTCCTGAAACCAGAGTTACAGGATCCAACTCCTTCTTTTCTCATTTCCCATCTTCAGAGGCCTGGCAGCCGTCCGTTCCCTCCAAAGCCACCTTCTCCAGTAAGCCCCAATTCCCTGGGGCACCTTACCAAGTTCATACCCTGGTCTGGCCTGCCCCATGAGCGGTTTTGCTTTTCAACAGAAGTGTTGAGCTGGCAGGTCCCAGGCCTGGTTTCTGTATTAACTGTCCGCAAAGAATGGATGGGGAACACTGGCATGGGGCCGATGGAGATGCCCCTTCCTCTCTTCCTGGTGGGTCCTGCTTGAGTCTCTGACACTCCAGGGTCCCACGGTGCTCACCTGTCCTTGTCGGTTTCCTTTGCTATTACTCACTTCCTGTTCCACTCCTTGGCCTCTGATTCATGTGCAGATCCAGTCGTGTTTTGGCATGACTGCAAAGTGCCGGTCTCTTTCATGTATTTCAATCTCACCTAGCCTTCCTGCTGCTGCTGCTGCTAAGTCACTTCAGTCATGTCCAACTCTGTGCAATCCCATAGACGGCAGCCTACCAGGCTCCCCCGTCCCTGGGATTCTCCAGGCAAGAACACTGGAGTGGGCCTAGCCTTCCTAGGAACTTGTTTTACAGATTTACAGAGAGATCGAGGGTATCATCAAAGGCCACCACTAACCATTGGTAGAACTGAGTTGACATGTCCCCAAAACTCTGAGTCCCGGTGCTTGATCCTCTCCCCAGCAGCTGCCAACCATGGTCCCAATAGGAAAATTCTTTCTTCCCTAAGATGGGAAACATCCCCTATGAGCCTCCATGCTACAGATGCTGTGACTGGTCCAGGCCATGCCAGTCAGCCCTGCCCTTGAGCAGAGCCAGAAACAGGGCTGAACTAAAAGACAGTGTCGTTCTCTAAACATTTATGTCCGAGTCTTTCCATCATCATTCCCTCGGCCTCAGTTAACACCCAACCACCCCTTTACTTTCACTTGAAAACTCCTATACATTCTTCTAGAATCGGCTCAAGAATCACCTTCTCAGAGAAAGTTTCTCTGACCTCTCCATGAATCCCCCTCTCACTGTGAATATATCTCTACTATAGCAGTGGCATTTTGTGTCTTATTTATCACTTTCCACAATTCCTAGGATATAACAGTACTCAATCAAGGGTTCATAAATGAACAAACAGATGAAAGGAAAAATGGAGGAGGTTGGGTGGTGTACATGAAATCTTGGGCCAAATAACTAATACAGTATTTGAACTACTTTCAAAATTGTCCAAGAAAAATCTATCATGGATTTTGAAAGTAGAGCTTTTTTTTAAAATTTTTTTCATGAAAGCCTGGAAATTTTGAGAGAGCAGCAGAGAAAAGCCTATTTCTTCCCACCCACTGCTTGATTTCCTCTAGAGCAGTGTGTCTCAAGCTTTAATGGGCACACGAGTCACCCGGAGATCTTGTTAAGATGCAGATTCTGACTCAGTGGTTCTGGGGTGGGGCTCCCAGGTGACCCCCAAACTGTCAGACCACACACTGAGAAGCAGATTCTGATTCCTTCCAAGCTGCTTCCTGCCTCGTCTGAAGTCCCTGGCCTGTCCCTTTGAACCCCTGGCAGGGGCAGAACACCCTGGCAGCCCTGTGCCAGCTTGGCAAGGCAGCTGTCTGCTAGTTTATTTATTCCCTCCCATTATCACCAGAGGAAGAGAGTCTGTAGACATGCCACATCTTGTTTACAGCGAGCTTCAGAAAAGTTAAAAGTGCAAGTTAAAAAAAAAAAATTGCCTCAACAGCCCCTTAGAATCACACGTATCAGGGAAAAAATGGGCTAAAGGAAATTCATAAAATATTAAATGACACTGTGTCAAGACACAGATAGGGGCAGAACAGTAATTAAAGTAAACAGCGCATCAAAACCCTGGCTGAAGCCGTTATTTAAATTGAAAGGAAGTGTAGGAATGGATCATGTAGCCTCGTATAAATGTGTTTCCAAGAGCCTTTTAAGAATATTAATGATTATGGAAGTATAATGGCGGCATATCAATGATCATCTTTACTACAAGTGACAGCTCAGAGGGAGAAGAAAAGAGCCGAGATCCTTCCAAAGATGCCGCCCCTTTGATCGTCCCAGCACACTGTGTCCCTCCCGGGGACAGAGAAGGACTGGGAGGATGGTGGAGGTGTCCCGAGTTTAGGGCACCGCTTTCCTGCGGTGAGAGGAACAGAGGGCTGTCCAGACAGGGCGCCTTGGGGGTGACTGTGGTCCTCCTCCTCTGGTCCAGGATACCAGCTGAGCTCCTGCTGGGCGTGTGGCCTGTGACACCTTGCCAATGCTAAAAATACTTTCCCGCCTTGCTTGAAAGTTGCTGAAAACTGCAACAGCCCCAGACCAAAAGGGAGACTGCAGAGAACCATAACTGATGTTTTAACAAAGGGGCTAGAAATTACCTGTCTGAATTGAAAGGTTGTACTCTTATTAAAGGAGCCTCCCAGGTGGCAAGTGGTAAAGAATCTACCTGCTAATGCAGGAAATGCAGGTTCAATCCTTGGGTCAGGAAGATCACCTAAAGAAGGAATGCAACCCTCTCCAGCGTTCTTGCCTGGAAAATCCCATGGACAGAGGAGCCTGGAGGGCTACAGTCCATGGAGTGGCAAAGAGTCAGACACAACTGAGCACCCACGTACTCTTATCAGAGGTGAAAGTGAAAGGGTTTATTAGTCGCTCAGTCGTGTCCGATTCTTTGCAACCCTACGGACTGTAACTCACCAGGCTCCTCTGTCCGTGGGATTCTCCAGGCAAGAATACTGGAGTGGGTTGCTATCCCCTTCTCCAGGGGATCTTCCTGACCCAGGGATCAAATCCAGATCTCCTGCATTGCAGGCAGATTCTTTACCATCTGAGCCACCAGGGAAGCCTCCAAATATCTCAAGACGCCTCTGAGCCCAGCGTTCGTGTCTTCAGTGTCACGATAAGGGTGGTCTCCCTCCTCTGATGTTGGATTTCACCAAAACTATCCAAGAATCCAATGGGTAGGCAAGCTGTTCAGGGTCCAAAATGGAGCTCTTAAGCCCTGTTTTCCCCTAGGGCTCAGCATCTTGCTAACCTCTGGTTTGCTCTGTTTTCTGGTAAGAGAAAGGTCTCCCACTGGGTCTTTGTTGTCTATGGCCCTCTGGGGTCAGAGCCCAAGTTTCTCCTTAGGCTGCTTCTTCTTCAGCAAAGTCTCTCAACGAGCAGCGTCCCAGCACCAGAAGGTCACCTTCCTAAAAGTGTCTCCTCTCTTCTCTGAGGTGGCAGCCAAGCCACAGCCAGTATCCTGGTTCTGGGCCAGACTTCCCAGGCCAAAGCTGAGAGCAGGAGCTGGAAGAAAAGACTCGGTCTTCATTGTCTCTCCATCCCTCGATCTGGCCTTCCTGGGGCTGAGATGGATTGGATTGGCCATTGTCATGAGGCTGTTTAGGCCTGACTTACTTGGTAAGAAGCATTGTCTTATCCAGCTGACCAGACAGCTCCAGAGTTTTGAGCCCAAGCTCAGCTGACGACGAAAGCACTGTTTCCCTTTCTGTGCTTGTATTTTCTCAAGGTGGCCTCATGAGGAGTGGACAGGATTGGGGATGTTCCTGCAACCCTGGGCTCAATATAGTAACTTACCAAGTTATTGCATTATAAACTATAAAGTCATTTTATTGTTAATAATAGCTTCGTGTTGTTGTTCGGTTGCTAAGTCGTGTCTGACTCTTTGCGACCCCGTGGACTGTATGTAGCCTGCCAAGCTGCTCTGCCCATGAGATTTCCCAGGCAAGAATACTGGACTGGGTTGCCATTTCCTTCTCCAAGGGATCTTCCTGACCCAGGGATCAAACCTGTGTCTCCTACATTGGTAGACAGATTCTTTACCACTGTACCGTCAGGGAAGCCAGTAGCTTCCTATTAACTACTATATTATTCTAGCCATTACTTACAATCCTCCATTTCAAATCTCTGGCTTCGATTGCCGTTGCTGCAGGAACCCTGGGTCTCCTGATGGATGCATTGGTGAGGCCCCGAGGCAAGGTGGCGAAGAGGTGACATTAACGAGATCCCCACTCCTGGTGCCCCCTGGAAACCCGCTGAGCTCCCAGTACCCACCCCACTTGGTGATTTTCTGGCAGCCACTTCTGCCTCTCCTCCCTGCTGGGGGCTCAGTCCTCGGTTGCTGTCTCAAAGAGCTGCCTGCATCAGAGTGGCCACTGTTTCCAGCATCTTCCTTTCACAGTCCCTTTGGTTTTTTTGATCTTCCTTTCACAGTCCCTTTTGATCTGGCATATGCTGGGGGTGGGGAGGAGGGTAGGCTTTTGTCTTGCAGCTTGTGAACAAATGGAAGCACTTAGGCAGCGGCAGCAGCCGGCCGATTCATTTCTTGTTCTTCTCTAACCGGGAGCAGGAGGGATCCAGCAGCTCGGGACCTACCAGTGGTCTCCTTGAGGCCATGAGGTCTGGTGAGCAGAGCAGAGCTTGGGAGCCCTGAGACCTGAGTGCTAAGCCCCGTCCTTGCTGCAACAAGGGGTGTGCACTTCAGCCAAGCCTGCTTCCTTCCCCCACTGGTTCACCATGCAAGGTGGGTGTCACTGGGTCTGCAGCGATCAATAAAACCACATCTCAAGGAGATGGCAGCAAGGTGAGAGGTGCATGAGAGAATACACACGAGCCGTGTAGGAGCAGCCGCTGTGGTGGAGTCTCCTGGTGGCCCAAACGGTAAAGACTTGACCTGCAATGCAGGAGACCTGGGTTCGATCCCTGGGTCAGGTAGATCCCCTGGAGGAGGAAATGACAACCCACTCCAGTATTCTTGCCTGGAAAATTCCATGGACAGAGGAGCCTGGCGGACTACAGTCCATGTGATTGCAAAGAGTCAGACATGACTGGGCGACTACACTTTCACTTTACTTTATATTAAGTATTTATAAGTCATCTAGAGATGATTTAAAGTGTATGGGAGAGTGTTTGTAGGTTATATGCAAATATTAGAGCATTTTGTATAAGAGACTGGAGGATCTGGGGATTTAGGTATGTGTGTGTGTGGGGTGGCGGGGGGGGCATTCCTGAAACAATTCCCGTGGATCCTGAGGAAGAACTGTATGCTAAGAAGTTGGGAAGTGGAGAAACGCAGATGGATTCGCTCGTGGTTAAGAATTCTCTCAGGAAGCAATGAAGAAAGTGGCTTAAAGAGGAGCCTGAGGTCAGAGAGACCAGTTAGGAAAACATGGTTTTATCAGCTCTGCACCATCCACATTTGGACAGGACTAAAAATTCTTGGGAGGTTGGGGCTGTCTTGTGTGTTTTATGATGTTCAGCCACATCCCTGACCTCCACCCACCTGCCACTCAGTCATGATCATCAATAATGTCCCCAATGATCATCAAGTCATCACCAATGATCCCCACAGAGGCAAAGTTTCCTCTGGGTGAGAACTGTTCCTCTAAGCAAAGGGTGATGCTATCCTAGGTGTGGGGCTTCCCTGGTGGCTCAGACAGTAAAGAATCTGTCTGCAATGCAGGAGACCAGGGTTCGATCCCTGGGTTGGGAAGATCCCCTGGAGAAGGAAATGGCAACTCACTCCAGTGTTCTTGCCTGCAGAATCCCATGGACAAAGGAGCCTAGTGGGCTACAGTCCATAGGGTCACAAAGAGTCAGACACCACTGAGCGACTAACATTTTCACTTTCACCCTGAGTATGGTGTGAAGCCGGTGATACATGGAAGACACATTTAGCAGTCAAACTGAGAAGGACTCGGGACTTGCAGATGTGTGGGGTGGGGAGAAGGGCTGAGGCCAGGATGACCCTGAGATTTTCAGTGGACAACAAGGAGATGTCAAAGATACACTGAGATGGGGAGAAGAGGGCACAGACCAGACTTGGCAACAGTGATCAGGCTGATTAGACATGCTACACCCAAGGGCCTGTGCGTCCCCGGCTGCAGGGGTCAGAAGAAAGTTGGCTCCAGGGGCTGAGGATCAGAGCCCAGATCTGGGTGGAAGACACAGATTCAGGCTCAGGGAGTGATGAGGCTGTTCTCAGGAGGGGCATCCTGGAGAGAAGGGGGTGAGGATAGATCCTAAAGACACCAGCATGTAAGCAGCTGGGGGAAAGGACAGGTCACTGAGAGGAAACAGATGTCAGTGAAGGATCAGGAGGATGATATCCTAGAAAAATGACTGGGAAGGAGAGTTTGCAAAGGAAATGTCACAGAAATGTCAAGGAAGGGAAGTGGGAAGCGTCGGCTGATACCTCAAAGGCTTGCTTTTGGAGCAAACATGAAAGATCTGTTAAAGGTTCTCAGCGCAGGACAGACATGCAGGCTCTTAGTGGCGAAAAGGGTCCCCCCTTGACCCAGGATTCCCTGGGCTTCCGATTGCCTCCCAGCTTGTAAAATACAAGTGCGAGCCCAGAGGGCTGCACCGCTGGCTCTTTCCTGTCCTGGGAGTGCTGCCCTGGGCGCCCCCAGTGGCTGCAGCAGGACCCAGGCCGCCTACCTGGGAGCACCGACCAGCCTGTCCCCTGTGCCCCCCACTATCTCCAGCAAATGGAGGCCAGGAACAGGTCCTGTCTTCCTGTCTGCCCTCTGTTTACAAGGAGAACCCTGGGTGTGTTAAGATAACTCGCTTCCTGAAGCAGCGAGGAGAAGCCCTGTTGACCCACTGATTCCCTCCTGGGCTCTGTGAGTTCTACTGCAGTGACCTGGTGAAATGACCCAAACTCCTACTTTCTGTCTGTCCAGCATCGTCCCTAAGATGACCCTCCCCAGGCTGTACTCCATCCATTCCTGTTCTTGCTCTCTCTTTCCGTTCTTTACCCATGCACTACCCTCTTCCCTGAAAGAATTGTTGTAGTTCAGTCTTTAAGTCGTGTCCAACTCTTTGCGACCCCATGGACTTCAGCACACCAGGCTTCCCTGTCCTTCACTATCTCTCAGACTTTGCTCAAACTCATGTCCATCAAGTCGGTGATGCCATCCAACCACCTCATCCTCTGTTGCCCCCTTCTTCTCCTGCCTTCACTCTTTGCCAGCATCAGGTTCTTTTCCAGTGAGTCAGCTCTTCGCATCAGGTGGCCAAAGTATTGGAGCTTCATCTTCAGCATCAGTCCTTCCAGTGAATATTCAGGGTTGATTTCCTTTACGGTTGACTTGTTTTATCTCCTTGTTGCCCAAGGGACTCTGGAAGAATTAGGGTTTGCGTTAAACTAGAAGTCTTGTGTTTCTCAGATGTCTGTTTCCCTGGCTTGACCTCTGTCCAGCAGCTCTTCTGCTCCACCTACGATTTCAGCAGGACTCAGGTGAGAGGAGAGGAGACAGCCAGCTTGTGTTTACCTGGCCTGGGATGGGCACCCATCACTCTGGCCTGATGTAAGCCCACAAACATGCACACCTGCTCTCAAACAACCCCAGCAAAGGGACAGCCCACTGCTCGACCCAGCCCCCACCTCTCCTCCCATCTTTCAAGCTTTGGAGCCTAGGCTCAGCTCCCTGAATACAGACAGTACCCTGGGAATGGGGGCCACGAGAGATCAGGGCAGGAGCTGTGGGAGAGGGACCATGGAGTCAGCACAAGGCATGGGGCAGGGAGGGACCAGGTACAACATCCTTCATCCGGAAGATTAGGTTACTTACTAGACAGACCAGCCCCTAAATCCTTAAGAGCCCTTCCTCCACGGATGAGTACTCAGCTTTTCCTCTGTCTCGCTCCTCTGCTGTACACAAAGTCCAGGTTGTCCAGGGTGTATTGGGTCCCATGTTGGACTCACTCAGCCTGAAAAACTAATAACTGTGTTTGGCAGGTGGCCAGCAGTCAAACCTGTATCGTGTCAGCTCCCATGAACCGACACCCCCAAACTGCATATGGGCCAGGCAGGGTGCTTAGTGCTAGAACAGAGTAGGAAGTGAGACACACCCTGCCCCTCCAGGGCCAACACTGCAGTGGGGAGAATGCATCCGTGGACACCTCACTTTATTATGGTGGGTGTGACATTGGTGCTACACAAGGACATCCATCCATGTGACACCTCCATACCCACTCTGCAGAGGGAAAAACTGAGGCTCAGGGGCTTTGAGTGACTCACCCCAGGGCACATAGCTATTCACAGGTCCTCTGTGGTTTTTATTTCACTGGGCTGGCTTCCCTGCGGTGGTGGCCACCTCATCTACTGGTGGCCTTGTTCTGAGCATCACTGCCCCGTCAGGTCCAGCCCCTCTGATTCTGCCCCTGCCCCTGTGACTCTGATGTGTAGGGACCACCTTTGCCCCACTGTCCTGGGTGATCTGCTGGAGGCTCCCAGGTAGCGCTGATCCACTTCTCTCAGAGTTGTGGGGCATGGGGACTGCAGGAGAAGTGCTCACACCTGGGGCAGCCCCACTCCATGCTCATGCTATCCCTCTGGGCCTCCTCACCCCTGGATGTGGGGGACCCAGGGGTCCAGGTTAGCCTTCTGTGGCCCGAAGCTGTCTCCATCTGCATCCATGCAGGGTGAGTCATCCAGACACAGCCGTGCCCCACGCCCCCACTCTCCACCCGCCTCGGAAGTTACCAGTTCAGCCCTTTGGTCCTCACAGAGACCATGTTTCAGCAGCAATTGTGGAAATGGCTCGAGCTAAGTCAAATCTGATTATCTTTGGGGAGAAAATTGAATTCTCCACTTTGTGAGGCAGACAGAGAGATTAGAAGGAGGACCAGAAGAGCACAGCTCACCCAGGGTGGGACGGCCAGACACTCGGAGGGGTGGAAGGAGGGGGCGTGCAGAGCGGGAAGGCTGGCCGCAGGGGGCGTGCAGCTCTCGGGCTTTGAGCCTCACAGAAGCCAAGTCCTCCAGACTGAGATTCAGCACTGAGCCAGGGCATGGCTGTCTGCTTACGTCCTCGTTTTAGTTTTAAGATCTGTGAGCTCAGAGGCCTGTCTTCTTGGGCCGAGGCCATCAGAGGCAAAGGTCTGTACCTGTGGTGGAGAACGTGTTGCAAGCGAGCATGGAAGGGAGGAAGGAGAGGCAGCCTGAGCTCTTGTGAATCCAGTGGGGAGAGAGTGTTAGGGGACGGCCAGCCTGCTGGATGCAGGGAGTGTCCGCATGGGGGCCCCCAGCGGCTGTGTCCTCTAGGAAACCCCTGCTGGCCACAGGCCTTGGCTGTTTTCTTGGTCATTTCATACACATGTATTGAGTTTCTCCCCAGGAGGCTCCGTGCCTGGGCACTGGGAATTCAGAACAAAGGCCCTGCTGTCAGGGAGCTCTTAGTCAGGTGGGGAAGATGGGCTTGTCTACATTGGCCATGACATTCCCTGCCAAGACTGAAGAAGCAGCGGACTGCCCTATGGAAGTGGGTAAGAAAGAGGAAACTTTTCAAAAGAGGGGGCATCTGAGCCGGGCCTTGAGGGATGTGTAGGAGTTTTCCAGGAAGAAGGTGGAAAGGGGGACATTCCTAGCACAGGGAACAGCACAAGCATGGAGGCTCAGATACACGGTGTGTCCAGAAATGGCGTGCAGTCCAATAGAGAGCGAAGGGAAGTGACGGGGTGGAGAGAAGAGGCCGGAAAAGTAGGCTGGAGCCACTCAAAAAGAGGCATCTTGAGAAGTCCAGGCTCTTCCCCAGAGCCGAAAGTTTGTCCCAGAGAAGTTTCAAAAGAAATGATGGGCAATTTATGAGAGAAAATTCTAGAAAACATGTCAGAGCTCTTCCATGGATCTGTAAGGGATTTATAATGGCTCCCTTAGGATCACTAGAATCGCTGGATGTCAGAGCTTTAAAAAACTGATGAGAGGATCTCTGTGGTTATCAAAATGGGTTCAATGGAGCCCCAGGGTTCCAGAGAAGGGCTTTCGAGACCCACTCTTGGGCAGCGGGTTTAGAATGGGAAGGAGGGTGCTCAGTGGGGTGGTCTGCAGAGCCCCAGGGACAGAGACCACCAGCCCTGAACATGCACTCCCGGGGTCCTTCAGCGAGGTCGGTGCCCTGACAGTCCATCTTGCCGCAGCCTCCAAGCCAGGCAACCTCTTAGGTAGACAGGGGAGCTATGGAGTGCACATCCACACTCGAAGAAATTGGGAGGGCCAGGCAGCTTGCAGACAAACTGGGGCAAACTGACAGGCATGATAATGCTTTTGTTTATGAACCGGCAACAATGAGATGCAAGGAAATGTCCAAAAAAAAAAAAAAAAAAAGTCCAAGTAGGTGTTAGCACCATTCCTATATTGTATGGTTTGCTTTGTGCTGGAGTCAGTGAGTCAAGGCCACTCATGCACAGGGCAGCAGAATGCAGCCTTCTGTTTTGCTTTGATCTCTCCTGATAGCACGCTCCACCAGAGATATCATAGCTTTGATCTCTTGACACTGATGTTAAGTTTCTGGAGCTCAGTAGAATCTCCTTGAGATTAATCCTTCATGGCACAGCCAGCACCATGATGTTCTCTCCCATATACATCACACCCAGCCACGTGTCCCTGTGGCCTGAGCCTCTGTGGTTACACGCAGGCTTAGGAGAGAACCCCGCTGTGTCCTCCCCTCCAACCTCCTCTCTTTGGTTAAAGCCTTGATAAAATGGAAAGCTGGTTAGGCAGACACCAGAAGACATGCCTTTGATTCCTGAGTCAGCCACTCTTTAGGCAAATTCCTCACCTCTTTGAACCTCAGTCTCTTCATCTGTAAAACAGGAATGAAAGCTCCCGCTTCCACTCTAACTGCACACTGCTTAGCACAAAGTCACAGTTCCATAAATATTCATCAAAGGAATAGTGAATTGACTGGTTGATCTAGGATAAAGGGGAATGAAGGAGAGTTGTTACTATTAAGGTTAGTTTAGGGAGAACTCTCTGCACATAAGCAAGGCTTGGTCTTGCCTCTCACACTCAGCATTCAAAAGATGTCTCATTGGAATTCGAAATGGGAAGAAAGGCCTCGAGAAGAAAGGCAGAGAAAGCATACACCTGGACTCAATCTTGGCATGACATATCCACTGAGCAGCAGGAGAGACTTCGCCAGCCCTCAGGGAGAGGAAGGTTTCACTCCAGCTGGAAATTCACAGAACCCACCCATCTCATCAGCAGCCCCTCCCAGATCCTGTCTGGGTCTTTGAAGAAGGCTAATGGGGAGTGACATGGCTCAGAACCTCCAGGGCATCCATCTGCTTGCTCACTCACTCTGCATCTTATCCATAAGAGGAATGAACAATGACAACAAGTCTGCTTGTGTGTGTGTGTATGTGTGCGCGTGAGCTGAACCAGGAGCCTGTCTTATGATGATGTTCATTTACCACAGCACAGGTGTTTAAGGTATAGAGAAAATGGACCAACCTCAAGGAGATGGAAACATGAAATCTTGTTGTTCAGCCACTAAGTCATGTCTGACTCTCTGCGATCCCATGGACTGCAGCACGCCTGGTTCCTCTGTCCTCCACTATCTCCTGGAGTTTGCTCAAATTCACGTCCATTGAGTCGGTAATGCCACCCAACCATCTCATCCTCTGCTGCCCTCTTCTCCTTCTGCCCTAAATCTTTCTCAGCATCAGGATCTTTTTCAATGAATTGGCTTTTCACATCAGGTGGCCAAAGTACTGAAGTTTCAACTTCAGCCATCAGTCCTTCCAGTGAATATTCAGGGTTGATTTCCTTTAGGATTGACTGGTCTGATCTCTTTGCTGTCCGAAGGACTCTTATGAGTCTTCTCCAACACCACAATTCAAAAGCATCAATTCTTCAGTGCTCAGCCTTCTTTATGGCCCAACTCTCACATTCATACCTGACCACTGGAAAAACTATAGCTTTGACTATGCGGACCTTTGTCAGCAAAGTGATATCTCTGCTTTTTAATATGAGAAATCTTACACGGGAACTTATTTTCCCCTGGCCAGGGTGGATGAAGCCTACTTTTGCGGTGTGAGACGGGGGTCAGGTTCTTCTCCCCACCTGTCTCTCCGGTCACCCACGCGGTCAGTGGCGGGAGGGTGTAGGCTCCTCTCTGTCCTCTGCAGGAGGTTTGGGTCTGAGAAACAGTCAGGCAGGACACAGAGGCTCAAAAAGGGCAGCCCTAGCAATTCATTTTCCCATGGAACCTGCCCACACCTCTCCATGCCTCCTTTCATAATCAGAAAGCCTCGTGAAACAAATCAGATCAGAGTCTAGCTTCCTGCAACTGTGTTCATGCATAAAAGAAAATTCCCAGGAACCCCGGGCGGGGAGATAACTGTGCCGGTGTTCACCTTCTCTCAAAGTATCTCAGTGCTTTGTTGGTTTGGGAGGTTGTTTCCTGAGTTCCGAGTCCAGCAGGTATTTGTGCTCATCCCTTTCTTCCTTCTTTCTCTCCTCCCTTCCTTTTTCATATCATATCAGGTCATTTATGTAATTCAACAAAAATTAATTGAACATCTACTCTGTAATCAGGCACTGGCCTAAATGCTAAGAGTATAAACACATAATAGTCACTGTTCTCAAAAAGCTCACAGTTTAAAAGAGTAGAAAATACTGTTTGCTTTCGTTGCTCTACTAGGACCTTTATTTTACTTGTTTTTAAGGTTTTTTTTTAACCTTTTTTGTTTTGTTTTATATTTGTTTTATATATTTATTTGGCTGCACTGGGTCTGAGTTGCAGCACGTGGGATCTAGTTCTCTGACCATGGTTCAAACCCAGAGCCCCTGCATTGGGAGCACGGAGTCTTAGCCACTGGATGACCAGGGAAGTCTCTGTTGGTTTTTTGTTTGTTTGTTTGCCACACCTGCAGCTTGCAACATCTTAGTTCCCTGACCAGGGATTGAACCCAGGCCCCAGGCATTAGAAGCATAGAGTCCTAACCACTGGGCCACCAGTGAAGTCCCAAGGGTGTTTATTTTTAAAGCATGGAGAAGGGTCCTTGCTTAAGGACTAGCAAAAGGTGCTAGGCACTCTCAGCCCCAATTATTTATTGATCCCACAGAGCATGGGAGTCAGGAATCCAAGGGAGAATTGGTTTGAAAAAATTGATGCTTCTTTATAGCAGAGTGTGCTGGACACAGCGGGGCCCCTCGCTTCCTGGCCTGACCGCTTCTGGCTCCCTCTGCACGGCCCCACCCCCATGAATTCGGTGTTCTCTGGTTCTGCCCTGTTCCCTTTTCTTCCCGTTTCATTCAGCAGACACAGAGCCCTGATGAGTAGGAAGGCTACCAGGGTTTGAGTGGGGAAGCCCAGCTGTGTTCACAGACTACCTCCCACACAGTGATCACAGGCTGGGTGTTAGATGCTGGGGCAGAGATGACAAGCCCCCAGTCCCTGCCCATGGGGGTCTCAGTCTTGAGACAGGAGTGCAGGAGCCTTGTCTGTGCCAGACACTGCAATGCCGTTTCCATGGGCAGCCATAGATGTTTTAAGAGGAACAGAAAGGCAGAGGGTCGATTCTGTCTTGGGAGACAAAGGATGGTTTCGCCATGGAGGTGACCCCTGGAGCTTACCGCCTCGTGAGAGAAATGAAATTTATGCAGAAATCACTATGCTCCAAGGTAAAACTAAAGCACCATGAAGCAAACAAGAAGGAACATATTTCTGGCTAGAAAATAAGAAATGCTTCATGAAGAGGGGGTCTTGGAGCTGGACCTTGCCAAGGGGCAGAATTTTCAACAGCATTCACTAAGTCAGTATTTACTGGATAATTATCATGCTATTCTAGGTCAAGAGGAATGTGATAATTTAGAAGATAGACAAAATTTCTTGCCCTTATAGAGCTCAACCTCTAGTCATGAAGACAGAAAATGAATAATATAAATTAACTAGAGCAGGAGTTCAGCAAACTTCCTGGGAAGGGTTAGTTAATCAAGAGTTTAGTCTTCGGACCATATGGTCTCTGTCACAAGTACTCAACTCCACTGTTACAGCACAAAAGCAGCACATAAATGAAGAGGTTCAACTGTGCTCCAATAAAACTGTATTTATGGAAACAGGAGTGGACCGGATGTGGTCCATGGGCCATCATTTGCCAAGCCCTGATGCAGTATGTTAGTCAGACGTGCTCGAAAGAAGATATAAGTCAGGAAAGTTAAAGTAAGTGAAAGAAATGTTGGAGGAAGGGGGTGAAGTTTTAGTAGGTGGGGGGTCAGAGAATATAGCCTGTAAGAAAGTGGATGAGACTTCCTGGCAGAAAGTCAGAAAGAACCCATAACCAGAGATCAGAAGAGCCTTTCAACAGAGGGGCCAGCAAATCCAGACCTCCAGGTTCAAGTGGCAGTGAGGAGGTGATGCCTGGGACGTTTGCAGGCAAACAGATTTGATAGATTGGAGAGAGATGCCGTATGAGGGAGTCCTAATTTTCTTTCTAGGGAAGGATTTTTCTGCAAATCCCTCTCTTCTGATCTGAGCAGACAAAAATGGTTCAGAAGCACAAACAAGCTTTTTAACTGGGAGTCCTTTTTAACTGAGGCCAGGACAGGGCTGGGGGCCCCGATGGCCCTGCCCAGTCGTGAAGCTGCTCTCATTCCCCCAAAGCACCCTACCACTGTCCTGATTCAGCTCATGGGCCGCCCTGCCAGGCCCTTCAGCCCGTCCCCCAGCTCCTCACTGCAAGCCCAGCAGGGCGAGCCTCAGTGATTGGTCCCCTCTTCTCCTTCTTGAGGAGCAGGCTCCCTAGAGAAGATGCTGGGGAGGCCCCTGTTCTGAGCCATGCTGGATGCCTCACTGCCTTGCTTACTCCTCAGAACCGTTTAAGGGAGGTTCTAGGAGGACAGGGGGGCAGGGCCAGTCCGTGACACCCCCAGTCCAGTTCATGAGGGCCAGTGGGTGAGATTAAGTCAGGACCTGACTTTCTTTCTGAGTCTCTGTGAGGTTCCTCACTCAGTTGCAACCAAAGGGAGTCAGTTGACTCCAAGGCAAAATTGTTCTCATTTCACGGTCCCCTCCCTGACCGTCAGCTTAGCTGATGCCCAGTTAGCTCCTTCCATAGGAATCCTAGTTTCTTTCTTCTCTTGGGCATGTGAGATAGACCTTCCTCCCAGACTCTTCCAGCCCCTGCCCTCTTAACATGTCAGACCGGATGCCCACATATCTCTGCCTCTCCTGGCTCCTCTTCCCCTCCTGGCCCCTCTGTCTCCTCCCATTTTTCCCCAGGCATCTTCTTCTCCCCTATCCCTCTAGCATCATCCCCATGCCACAGGCCAGCCCCTCCCACCCCAATTAGGGTGGTCTCACCTGGTTTGCCCCGGACAGTCCTGACACAATTATGAACAACTCCCCAGTCCCTCCCCAAAGCATCTCTGTTCATGATACACGTCTTCACCTAGACGGAACATGGGCGTGAACTCTAATTGAAACCCTGTGGATCTAAATGGAAAATAATTTTCAGTTTGTCACACTTTTCTCCCCATCTAATGTTTTTATTTCCTTACATCATCCAGCAATCTAGCGTATTTCCTTGGGGTCTCATTTTTAACTACTATGGTGACACCTTCTTGGAGGGATTTGGGGTCAAGGCAAGCATTTCTTTTTTCTTTAAAAAAATATTTGGGGAGTATAGTTGCTTTACAATGTGTGTTAGTTTCTGCTGTACAGCAGAGTGAGTCAGCTCTGCATATACACATATCCCCTGTTTTTTGGATTTCCTTCCCATTTAGGTCACCAGAGAGCATTGAATAGAGTTCCCTAAGCTATACAGTAGGTACTCATTAGTTGTCTATTTTCCACACAGTAGTGTATATATGTCGATCCCAGTCTCCCAATTCATCCCACCACCGCCCCTTCCCCTACCTGGTGTCAATTTTCTCTCTGTCACGGAAGTAAGCAAATATAAAAATGAAAAAGGTAGAGTGTTTACACTGAGAAGGCTGGAAGTAATGACATACTCGTAGCATTCCCACCTTGGCTTCTAAACAGCATGTTCCTTTAAAAGGGGCAAGCACTCCTTGGGGGAAAAAAGACTATTTCCAAAGATGGTACAGGGCCGAGGCATTTAGAACTCAGTATCACCAGGGTGCCAGGCAGATGTAGCCCTCGAGCAAAGCCCACCCCCTGCCAACTGTGCTACACGCCCCTGTCTGCTTGCGAGCAGCCATGTGGAACAGGGCGGGAGTACTGGAGGCAGACCCCAGGGTCACCCTGGGTCTAAATCCATCCCCTCAGCAAATATTTATTGGGCGCCTACTGAATGTCTGAGCATGCCCTATTCTGAGCACTGGGGACACAGGAGTGGAAAAAATAGACTCCCTGCCCCCAAGACTTCGCATTCTACTGAGAATAGAATAAATATATATATATCCGATGATGAGAAATTCAATGAAGAAAAATAAGACCGAGTAAAAGAGATAATGGCACCCCACTCCAGTACTCTTGCCTGGAAAATCCCATGGACGGAGGAGCCTGGTAGGCTGCAGTCCATGGGGTCGCAAAGAGTTGGACACGACTGAGCGACTTCACTTTCACTTTTCACTTCCATGCATTGGAGAAGGAAATGGCAACCCACTCCAGTGTTCTTGCCTGGAGAATCCCAGGGACAGGGGAGCCTGATGGGCTGCCATCTATGGGGTCACACAGAGTTGGATACAACTGAAGTGACTTAACAGCAGCAGCAGCAAAAGAGATAGCAGGCAGAAAAAAAAAAAAAAAAGTAAGGTCCGAGATCTGGAGAAGGGAGCCTGCTTAGCATGCCTGAGAAATAGCAAACAGTCAGTGCTGCTGAAGCAGAGGGAGGAAGGAGATGAGTAGGAGCTGAGATGGGAAGGGTAAAGGGCCAGATCCCGACCCTGAGCCACTGAGGAGTTTGGACAGAGGAGCACCAGGATCTGAGTCACACTGTGTGAGGATCATGTTTCCACCCTGTGCTGGGAGAACACCTGAGGGGCAAGGAGAGAAGGAGCCACCTCCTAGGAGCTGGCCCAGGACGATGCTGCCTGGGACCAAGGAAGCAGCTGCAGAGATGGTGAGAACTGGTCAATTTTCTAGATAAAAGATTGATTTGAATATGGAGTGTCGGAGAAAGAGGGGGACGACTTCTGATGCCGTAGCCTGAGCAAGAGGAAGACTAAGTTTGCCGTTTTCTGAGCAGGGGATGATATTGAAGGGATTAGGTTGGGGACTGTGGACAGGATGTGGATCAGGGCTTCCCTGGTGGCTCAGATGGTAAAGAATCCTCCTGTCATGCAGGAGACCCAGGTTTGATTCCTGGGTTAGGAAGATCCCCTGGAGAAGGAAATGGCTACCCCACTCCAGTATTCTTGCCTTGAGAATTCCATGGACAGAGGAGCCTGGCAGGCTACATCCCATGGGTTTGCAAAGAGTCAGACGTGATTGAGCGACTAACACTTTGGATGGATTACCTTTTTTAATATATTTATTTATGTGGCTGCATCGGGCCTTAGTTGTGGCAGGCACGCAGGATCTTTCATTGCATCTCAAGCTTCTCTAGTTGTGACTCTCAAGCTCAGTAATTGCCCCACAGCATGTGGGATCTTAGTTCCCTGACCAGGGATCAAACCTGTGTCCCCTGCCTTGGAAGGCAGATTCTTAACCACTGGACCATGAGGGAAGTCCCGAATTACATTTGAGACGTTCATAAGACATGCAAAGAGAGATGTCAGGCAAGGAGATAATCTTCAACATGTAGGTAGTATTGGAAACCACAGGACTAAATAAGTTAACTTAGGAGTGATGATGGTAAAGAACCCACCTGCCAATGCACGAGACGTAAGAGATGGGGGTTCGATCCCTGGGTCAGGAAGATCTGCTGGAGGAGGGCATGGCAACCCACTCCAGTATTCTTGCCTGGAGAATCCCATGGACAGAGGAGCCTGGTGGGCTACAGTCCATAGGGTCACAAAGAGTCCGTCAGGACTAAAGTGACTTAGCAGCAATAGCAGGGGCGAGTATAGACAGCCAGAAAAGCCCTAAGGTCCTTCAACATCTGGAATAATGTGGAAGGACCAACGAAGAGATGGAGAAGGAACAGTTGTGACCTAAGAGCTTGTTCTCCCAAAGATGAAGAATGGAAAGTGTTCAAACAGGAAGAGCTGATCAACCATAGGAGTTGACTGAGGGATTTGGCAGTGACTTTGGGGCAGGGGGTGGGGGGAGGGGGCGCGGTGCAGAGAGCTAGGGGCAAAATATAAGTGAGTGGGTTCAAGAGAGATTGGGTGAAGGGGAATTGGAGATGGTGGATCCGGCTCTTCTGTTATGTAAGAGAGAACACAGAGGAGGATCTGTGGCTGGAGGGGACCAGAGTCAAAGGAGGCTTGTCCATTTTTTAAACTTCAGAGATACCACAGCATCTTTGTAAGGAGATGATATGGGGAAATGATGGTCCCGGAGAGAAAGAGTACAGATGTTTGGATCAGTTTCCTTGAGTAGGAGGGAGGGGCTGGGGTTTGGCCTCAGGGGGATAGGGACTCAGTGAAGCCCCTGTAGTACGGCACCACTGGGGTGCCTGGCCAACCGGGGGCTACCCAGAACCCAGGAAGCTCTGTGGGGGCCCCGGTGAACTTGGCAAATCACTTATTGTCTAACTCTCGGTTTCCATGTCTTAAATATTAGCTGACCATGCCCACTCAAATGACCGCTGTGAAAGGTAAATAGATTTTAAAAATACATACAGAAACAGAAAAAGATTTACAGACTTAGAGAACGAACTTATGGTTGCCAGGAGTAAGGATGGAGGGAAGGGATAGTTAGGGAGTTTGGGATGGACAGGTACACTCTGCAATATTTAAAATGGATAACCAACAAGGACTTACTACAGAGCCCAGGGAACTCTGCTCAATGTTATGTGGCAGCCTGGATGGGAGGGGAGTTTAGAGGAGAATGTATACATGCATATACAAGACATATACATGTATACATGACATATACAAGTCATACATGTATATGTATGACTTGAGTCCCTTCACTGTTCACCTGAGATTATCACAACATTGCTCACGTTAGCCGGCTAAACCCCAGCACACACACAAAAAAGAATAAGTGCAGAGGGCGGCGCATGCCCCATAGTAAGGGCTGGGCAAAGGCTGGTTCCTTCTCCCCTCCCTCCCCCAGCTTGTCCTTCAGGGTTTCCCTGGGACCTCTGACTCCTCATGAGACACGGGGATGGTCCTTCTGCTTCCACTGCTGCTTTGAGGTCGGCAGGGCTGAAAGCAGGAACAGCCAGGGGCTGTCATTCTCTCAAACACCCGCTTTGTGTATCTGTCTCAGCAGATTTCTGCCTGTGTGTTTGGTGAGTCATTCTCCTATGACGGTTTTTCATTTCTGTGCAGTCTCATGGAGCTGGGCTCTGTAACCTGCACCTGCTGTAGCCAGAATCTTTAAAGAGCTACTTCCCACTGAGTGGAGCCCAGCCAGGGGGCTCCTACCCTCCTCAGGAGCCACATGGCAGGGGAGGGAGACGCCTGGCTGCTTCTCCAGGACGGTCCCAGCCTGCCTGAGCCTGAGACAGAAGCTGGAGGTACAGTTTCAGGAGACAGAAGTCCCCCCTCCTGACAGCCTGGGTGGGAAAGAGAGAGAGACCCAGGCCCAGGGTGCAAGCCCTCCTCTTAGCCAAAGCTCTGAGATGCTCCTTTGCCTGACTAGGAGGTCCATGAATCCCTGACCCAGAAAGACTGGGCTCTTGTCATGAGGAAAGGGACATTTTAACTTCCATCCCCAAACCTCCAGAGGAAAAAATTTAAAGTTCTGTCAAAACAGGTTAGCATATTAGCAATCAGGGCTCCCAACCATCTGTATTTGTTCCATTTGCGGCGTTTATGACGGTTATCCACATTAATTATTTCACTGCTGAAGTCCCTTCTAATTTCTGAACACTGTTATTTCTAAGAAAGATGGATATTAAATACGCCACACATCAGCACAGGGTGGCATTACAGCATGCTATTAAGTTTGGATGCTGAGGCCCAGCAGAAAATAGCTTTGCTATTTGTAATTGCAATAAAGTGTCTTATTTTGTGGTTCAAAATGAAGAACAGCACTGATGGAAAGGGATTTCTTAGTTTGGCAATGACCCTGAAGTCACCAGGAAAGACAGAGACCTCGAGGCTGGGGTGGGTAGGCAACCTGGGGACAGAGATGGGGAGAGGAGGTTGTAGAGGAAAAGACGTGGGGTACAGTGATTTGTCCCAACACCTGCCTGTCGTTCAGTCACTCAGTCGTGTCCGACTCTATACAACCTCAAGGATGGCAGCACATCAGGCTTCCCTGCGCTTCACCATCTCCCAGAGTTTTCTCAAACTCATGTCCAGTGAATTGATGATGCCATCCAACTATCTCCTCCTCTGTCACCCCTTCTCCTCCTGTCCTCAATCTTTCCAAGCATCAGGGTCTTCCTGCCTGAGGGGAGTTGAAAGGATCACTTTCAAGAACCATCAGAGGTTTGGTTGAGGGGTAGCCAAGGAGCCTGGTAGGCTCCAGTCCATGGGGTCGCTAAGAGTCGGACACGACTGAGCGACTTCACTTTCACTTCTCACTTTCATGCATTGGAGAAGGAAATGGCAACCCGCTCCAGTGTTCTTCCCTGGAGAATCCCAGGGACGGTGGAGCCTGATGGGCTGCCGTCTATGGGGTCGCACAGAGTCGGACACGACTGAAGCAATTTAGCAGCAGCAGCAGCCAATGCTAGAACATTCTCTTACTGCTGGTTTGCAGTCTCTGGAGCCCCCATTAGAGAATTTGCAGATGGTCAAGGGGAGTGGAACCCCGCAGACAGTAGCCACTTTCAGAGAGCGTTAGCTTATAAACTGTTCTTAAACGTCATCAAACATCATGGCAGACGTGGAAAGGAGTCTTTATTATTATCATTACCAGGACAAACAAGATAAATAACTCTTCTCTTAGCTCCCAACACCACTCCCCAAAGAAGACAGCAGTGGATTAAACAGCTAAACCCCAAGAAGGCATCTCTTATTTTCTATTAAACTTTTTTTTTTAATGGGGACCATTTTTTTTAAGTCTTTATTGAATTTGTTATAATACTACTTCAGTTTTATATCTGGTTTTTTGGTCGTGAGGCATGTGGGATCTTAGTTCCCCAACCAGGGATCGAACCTGCACCCCCTGCATTGGAAAGCAAAGTTTTAACCACTGGACCACTGGGGAAGTCCCAAGAAGGCAGTCTTGAAGGTAAAGCCCAACAAGAAGGTTGTTGGAAAGCGCAAATAGCTCCCTCTCTGGGGCTCTTTGCTTAAAAGTGACCTCTGAGATTCCCATCTGTAGGGGGCTTGTAGGATTAAATGCTTCATTGAGATCCTCTCCTGCTCAAGCGTGTCTGCATCCTCTCATTGGCTCACTCATTTATCAAAAATGTACCACGCAGCTACATGCATCAGGGTCTCTGCCCGGCCACAAGCCAACAGGAGGCAAGAGACTCGAGTCATCTTTCAAGGGACAGACAGCTAACCAGAGCAACAAGGAAGTCCATGGACACAATCTGAGAAGGGGGAACAAACAGATACCAATTGAGAATAACAGGTAGATGCCATTTAGATGGGATCCAGGATAGAGTGAAAATCAACTGATAACAAATCCCCCACAAACTCAAGCTAGAATATAACGCCTTTGCCTGGCATAGCTAGTTCTTAGATGAGTGTGGTAACTCTTTCTGCTGTGGAGATAGCGCCCCCTTGTGGTTGGAGGCCTAAGTTTTTACATCTATAGGACAGTCCTTTACATAGGAACCTTCAAATTGCAAATTTTCAAAGTTAGGAACAGGTCTTCCATCAACATCAGGTGTGAGTGAAATTGCAGCTTGCCCTCCGTCTCCTATTGCTGACGATCCTTCAGCTCTACCATCTCCCATCTTCTCTCGTCCTCCAGTCAGTAACTCTTTTTGCCTGTTCACTGGATGCCAGCCCCTGTATGCCAGCTGTTGTACAATACAACTGTACTTTTCAAGGTCCTGTACTGTAAAATTAAAAATGTTTTCTTTATTTTTTGTGTTTGTTTTTTTGTGTATAATATGTGTGAAAGCTATTATAAACCTACTACATTATGGTACTGTATAACTGTGTTAGTAGGGTACCTAGGCTAAGTTTGTTGGACTATTGATCAAATTGAACTTACAAATGAGCTCTCGGAGCAGAACTCATTTGTATGTTGGGGTCCTACTGTATAGGAATTTTCTGTGATAAATTGGTACCTTTGATGGGAGCCCAGTAGTCCATAAAGGCAGGCGTGTGCCTGTTCCCCTGAAGTGGGGCCGATCTTGGAGCATCTTGAACTTCCTTCATCCTTGAGTTAAGATCGCAGCCTCCCCTCTTCCTCAGTGTTGTGATTTGGGACAAAGTTACTTAAATTCTCAGAGCCCTCCTTTTCCTCAACTTATATTAAAATGAGTGTGACAGCTCCCTGGTAGCCTAAAGGTTAGGATCCTGGGCTTTCACTGCCGTGGCCTAGGTTCAGTCCCTGGTGGGGAAACTGGCATGCCACAAGCCACATGGGGCAGCCAAAAAAAAAAAAAAAATAGGTGTGACAGCACCAATGTGGTGTTGGTGTAACGATTAAGCAAGATAACGACATGACAGCCAGCCCAGTATGTGGCTGCTAGCAGGCCCTTCACTGATGTTAGCTGCTTTACTCTTAGCTTAAGATTTCCAAACGCTCTGCATCTCCCTCCACTCTGCCCTCCTCTCTCAAACGCCCATCCTGTCCTCTTTGGTCTTTTCCCTGGCTCCCTCCGCTCGGTTCCCCTCCCCTCTCCTTTCTTCTTCTCTCTCTCTCCACCTCCTTTCTTCCTTCCCATCACCTCCCACATTTCCCCTCACCTCCCTGGGCTTTCCTTTTTTCTGCATCTCATCCTCCTCCCTTTTCATGCCCAAACCTCTTGCCACAGCATCTAAGAAGTGACACCGGGGCACACCGAGGGTGCTCTCCAAAGATAAATGGCATCCCGTGTTAAGTCCAAGAGGAGCCATCTTCTGCTATTCAATAGCAGATGTCTTGTATTCTTCAGAAGGGCACCGGGCGCCTTGCCGCACTCTTCACTCGGGAACCCGGGTCCCTCCGCCGCCTTCATCCTTGGTGACGTCTGCGCATGCTCCGTCTTCCGGTCGCTCTTTTGAATGCTTTCTGATGCTGGCAGGCTCCGTGCTCCCCTTTCCCTCCTCCTTTGCTGGCCTGCCCTCTCCTCCCTTATCTCGCCTTGCTTCTGTCTTCTGTATCATCACACGTGTTAGCTGTCCTTTGCCTCTTGTTTTTGATTTGCAAAATGGCCCA
Source organism: Bos taurus (assembly GCF_002263795.3). Classification (NCBI taxonomy): domain Eukaryota; kingdom Metazoa; phylum Chordata; class Mammalia; order Artiodactyla; family Bovidae; genus Bos; species Bos taurus. The sequence goes on along the minus strand of NC_037356.1, from coordinate 30,039,220 downwards.
TGTTCCCCTTTATATTCCCCAGCTGCGTTTGCTCCAGCAGCCTGCGATAGCTCTTGCCTGTCACGGCAAAGGCTTTTTCATCTCCATTTGGAGCCATTTGCCCTGATCATTTCTCTCTTCAGTATCACACTGATGAGCCCATGGGGTCTCTAGCTGTCAACAATCCCCAGGAAAGGAGAGCTTGTTCTTAAAACTTGCTTTTTAATTTGGGGGCCCCTGGGAAATGGGGCTGGTGCATGCTGAGTGGAAGCCACCAACTGGCTCAAACAGGCCAAGTGGGCACGAAAATCTTTGGGAAGGAAGCTGGAAGGCCCAGAATGGTTGTGTTTCCTTCCCACGCTAGACAGATGGAAGGGGTAAGTAGGCCAAGACTGCTTTCCTCAAGTGATTCTGTCTCTTAACAGTTTTCTTTAAGGAGGAAGGAAACAAAATGATCAGATGGCAAAACAGAGATATCAGTTGTCCAGGCATTGTTCCTGGGGTGGAGAGATAGGCGACTTGCACAGAAGACCCAGTGATAGCATCCCCAGCCATGCCGTCATATAGAAAGGTCGTGTGTGAGTTGAGAATTTAAAATACATGTGTTAAGTCTTATCCTGCACCCTGTGGCTCAAGGCCTCCAGGGGAAAAAAAAGTCCTGCAAAGGAAACCGCTAGCTCTCCAGAAGTAGACCTCCTTCTCCATAGTGGGATGTAGTAAATATGCCCCGCTCCCTCTTGGGGCAACTAGGGGAGATCCACTGTCTTATTTGGATCACCCTCGAAGCAGATTCTGAGACAAAGATTCACATGCACGTGGTTCATTTGGGGTTGGGGGGTGATCCCAGGAAACACGGGTGGAAGGCAGGGAGCCAAGGAAGAGTGCGCTCACTGCACCCAGGCCCACGGGCGGCTCTGGGTGTGGCCTTCTCCCACTGAGAAGCGAGGCCACTAGGATATTTGTCCTTACGAAACCCACCCATCGTTTGTTGAGGGTTACCTCTGGGGCGATAACTCCCTGCCCCCTGCCAATCACCTCACCTGGGTGTTTCCTCCTCAGCCTATAAGACGTCAACATCACTTCCTCAAGGAAGCCTTCTCCACGCCCCCAGCCAGAGCAGATCCTCTCTTTATTAGGCCCTCACACCCTCTGCGCTCCTTCAGAATTTCTTATCACAGTAGAAATTGCATAATTAATTGTGTAATTAGTTGTTTAATGTCCGTAAGTTGCCATCAGTTACCAAGGCCTGTTAAGTCTGCCTCCTAACACATCTAAAATCTTCCATCCTCGTTTCTTCCACCAGCACAGCCCTGAGCCAGGCCTCACCTAGGCCCTGCAACAGCCTCCTGGCTGACCCTTCTGGGCATGTCCCTCCTCCGCTTAAAAGCATCCATGGCTCCCTTGTGCCTTTGTGAGAACCAGCCAGCCCTCACTCAGCTACCAGCCTCAGCCAGGAAGTCCCTGACTTCCTGAGAAAGAAGAGCTCCAGGCCCTCGCAGGGGCTGGCTCCCCTGCATGGATGCCCTCTCTCCCCTCCCCCTTCCCATCAGTCCAGGCACTTCCCTGAGAGGCCCTCACAGGACATTTGTCCTCACGCCCCACGGCAGCCCCCATCTCATGTAGGTTCCAGCACCATGGGCCTCCTCAGCCCCCATGCTTACCCAATTTCATGTTTCTTACACTGTGTTACAGCTGACCATTTACCTCATGTCACCCTTATCAGACTATGAGCATTCTGAGATCAGGAACTAAGCACAGCACTCAGCACCTAGCACCCAGCACCTAATACCTACTACCTAGCACCCAGCACTCACCACCTAGCACACAGCATCTAGCACCCACCACCTAGCACCTAGCACCACACCAGAGCTTAGGAGGCTCTAAGGAAGTGTCTGGTGAATGACCCAAACCCTTGGAATACATAAACTATAGCTTCTTTGTAGGCAACTGGAAGGGGGCTTGAGTGATCTCTGAACTTCCTGTTACTTTGTAGGAGAAGCAAGGATGGATAAAAGGGGGTTGTGGCGTCAAGTCGCACTATCTCCACCTGCTTCTTTTCTCTACTGGCAGCTTTTTGGTTGTCACCAACCTCTGTGAGTCCCAAACTCACAGACCTCCTGTCCTCTCCCGCCTACCACAGGCCCCACCCAGTGACTGGCAGAAGTCCTTGATCCTGAGGTCCAGGGCACAGGGCATCATGCTGGAGACCTCACCTGCATCCCAACTCCTACGGGAGAGGTGCTATCACCAGGAGAATAAGGGAGTAACCACAGGCCTCCAGTTTACCTTTTCCTTCCACGTTCCTAGGAGGCAGAGGGGACTGCTGAGTGGACCGAAATCCAGGCGCTGCAGCGATGAGGCAGGTGGCAGACTGGCCCTCTGGCATGAAGAGGTCCTGGCCCTCATCCCTTCAGAGTGGCCTCTGAGTGTCCTCCCACCCCCTGCCTCACTCAGAAAGACCCCTTAGGAATCTCTTTGATAAGTGAGGACAGCCCCGCCCTCTGTGTGCACACACGCACACACACACTCCCCTCTGCTTCACAGCACACATTTCCTCCTCCTCCTCGGGGCCCCCGGCAGCCAGCTGTACCGTCACTTTTATGATAGCAGATGATTCACATTCAAACAAACTCTGACTCACCAGGGACTCAGAAAGAAACTGTGGGCGACTGGGAACACCGCAGCTCGCCGCTTTGCCTTCCCTTTCCTGGCATCATTTGTGTCCAAAGAGGACCAGTGGGAGAGGGGCCTGGCTGGCGACGACTGAAGCCCAGGTACCACTGTACTGAGGAACAGTCAGCCGTGCCCCTGGAGAGTGGGCTTCCGGGACTCCTAAGGGGGCACTTTCAGTGGAGTGCTAGTTTGTTCATGCGTCTGGGATATCATGTTCTTAGGGATGTTCCTGCTTTTGATAATGAAGTGCTTCTGCCCGTGCGGGTCGGCGGGTGGCTCTGTGACTCAGCTGAGCCCTGGCCTTTGCCTGCAAAGCATCATCAGGCAGTGAGGGCTGTGCTAGAAATCCCCACCTGACTAAAGCAGATCTCTGAGCCCATGCCTGCTCAGTCACATTTCTATGAGACCAAAGCTTTGCATTTTGTTTTCCCACAACTAACAGGATACCAGTTCCACTGTGAGGGAACCGTTGGTTTAATTAGCCGTATCAAGACTTCGCCTGAAGACACATATGTAAAGAACTGACTTTTGGACTCAGTGGGAGAAGGAGAGGGTGGGATGGTTTGAGATAATAGCATTGAAACATATGCATTGTGTGTGTGTGTGTGTGCACGCGTGCATATGCTAAGCCGTTTCAGTCGTGTCTAACTCTGCAACCTCTTGGACTGTAGCCCAGCAGGCTCCTCTGCCCATGGGATTCTCCAGGCAAGAACACTGGAGTGGGTTGCCATTCCCTTTTCCAGGGGTTCTTCCTGACCCAGAGATCAAGCCCGTGTCTCTTGCATGTCCTGTATTGCCAAGCTGGTTCTTTACCACTAGTGCCAATTATCATATGTAAGATAGATGACCAGTGCAAGTTCCGTGCTTGAAGCAGGGCACCCAAAGCTGGTGCTCTGGGACAACCTAGAGGGATGAGGTGGGGAGGGAGATGGGTGGGGGTTCAGCATGGGGCTGGGTGGGGGGACATATGTATACCTGTGGCCAATTCATGTTGATATATGGCAAAAAAAATCTCAATATTGTAAAGTACTTATCCTCCAATTTAAATAAATAAATGTTTTTAAAAAATAGTTCTCCTGAAACTCAGGTGGTTACTTGCTCACGCACCAGGCAGGATGGAGTTCCTTGTTTTGCACTAACTTGGTCCATGAAAGGATGGAGCCGAGTCTTTTCTCTAAGAATCTAAAAACGTGTCACGGTCTCCCAAGGTTAGCGTTCGAAACCTGAATGCCAAGAATGTTCGATGATCGGGTGAATTAATTTGATTAGTGGAGACCACAGATTTTTCCTGAGGGAAGGTGAACTTGGCCAGTTTCTCCCCATGATGAGCTGAGTAGAGGCAGCTGCGACTCCCTTTGCCCAGGGGGGGGCACCTGGCACCCTGGGCTCCCTTTGCCGCTTCTCTGAGATGTGCCTTCCCCTCAGCCCCCAGCCCCATGACACCCCTCTCCCTGTGAAGACATTGATCAGGTTGAGACTGTTGCCATGCATTAATTAACGTTTCATTCATTATTAAAATGGCCTTTATTGAGCTTTGGCAGCTCCGAAATCAGCTTTCATGGTGGTGGCTGTGGTTGCCCTTTAGTAATTCTATTTGTAATAATCAACTGTGATCTGTTTGACTTGGAATCACTTTTCTTATTAAACTAAACCAAACCTTGATTTGAGACACTTAATTATAAGTGAGACTAATTTGCTTCCCCTCAGGGCACCAGGGACTCCAGGTCCACAGAGGGATGGGGGAGGCCTGCGTCTGAGGGTAGAGGAGGGGCACCTCCCTGGGAGACTTGGAGAGTGATGGTCATTCATGCAGAGCGACACTTAGAGAAATATCCCCCCAGGCTCTCGTCTGCACACACGTTTGCTGGAGCTCTAAGGACCGCCTTCTTGGCTTATTAGGAATGCCGGAGGCCCTGGAGGGTTACTTGAATGAGATTGAGCCATCTTGGGGGCTGAAGCTGGCTTCCCATTCGAGTACTTCCAGGACCAGGCTGAGAGTAAATAGGAAGGGCTGGTGGGTCAATGGAAGGGACACTGGGCTGATCCTCATCCCCTCGGCTCTGAAGTCTTCTGTTTCTGGCTCTGTGAGCTCGGTAAACAGGCCCCTCTAGACAACGCACCTAAAAGCCACTCCTAAAACCCACCTGGTGGTCAGGTAGACAGTCCAGGGCAGACTGATGCCAGCCCCTGTGCTGATTGACATGCATGACACAGAAGTGTGAGCACAGGCTTCACAGAGAGGAGACTGGGGCTCAGACCCAAAAGCTGAGGCTCATCTTCCGTGTCTCACGGGACCCTTACTCTTATTCTCAGCTCTGGATCCCATATCTCTGCAATGACTGTGACAGGAACTACCTCGCAGGGGTTTCTGCGGATTAGAGATAAGGAAGGTGAGATGCTCGCATGGCGGTGTGATGCTCGGTGCATAGAAGACGCTCAGTAGAGGGAGCTCTTGTTATCAGTATGTGCCCTAGTGCCCCGTAGCCCCACCTTGTCCCCCACTTCTCCAGCCAGTACCTGCTTTGTTGTTTAATCACTAAGTCGTGTCTGATTCTTTGTGACCCCACGGACTATAGCCCTCCAGGCTCCTCTGTCCATGGAATTTCCCAGGCAAGAATATTGGAGTGTGTTGCCATTTCCTTCTCCAGGGGATCTTCCCGATCGATCCAGGAATCAAACCTGAGTCTCCTGCATTGGCAGGCGGGTTCTTGACTGCTGAGCCACCTAGGAAGCCCAATACCTGCTTAGTCTCCTGTATTAGTCTGCTAGGGTTGCCATAACAAAGTTCCACAAACTGGGTGACTTAAACGAGAGAAGTTTATATTCTCAGAGTTCTAGAGGATACAAGTTCAAGATCAGAGTGTCAGCAAATTTGGTTTCTTCTAAGCCTTTCTCTTTGACTTGAAGATGGCCATCTTCTCCCTGTGTCCTCACATGGCCGTCCCTTAAGTGCATCTGTGTCCTCTTCTTCTCAGGACCCCAGTCATGCTGGATCAGAGCCCTCCCTAATGAGCTCGTCTTAACTTAATTACCTCTTTAAGACCCTATCCCTGGTCACATTCCTGAGGGTTGGGACTTCAGCACATTTACTTGGGGGCACACAGTTCAGCCAAGAACAGCTCCCCACCACCATCACAACCACACATTAGCAGCTGCTTGTCTGGACTTTAGCCAGATAGGTGTGAGTTCTGTCTTTCCTATTTGACTGCTGCTGCTGCTGCTGCTAAGTCACATCAGTCGTGTCCGACTCTGTGCAACTCGTTGGACAGCAACCCACCAGGCTCCCCCATCCCTGGGATTCTCCAGGCAAGAACACTGGAGTGGGGTGCCATTGCCTTCTCCATATTTGACTGCACTTTCCACCAAAGGGCCTGCCATTCCCCACTCCTCCAAGAGACCTTGACTGGAACATTTTTCTCCTTAGGATAGACTTTGTGATAAGGCCAAGTAGTCAAATAAGAGCCATATTATGGGGGGCGGGTGGTTTGAATACCAGGAAAAGAACTTTGAATTGCTCTAAGAATTTCTTGATCCTTTTCCTTAGGGATATCTGCCTGCCATGCAGGAGACACAGGTTTGATCCCTGGGTCGGGAAAATCCCCTGGAGAAGGAAATGGCTACTCACACCAGTATTCTTGCCTGGATAATTCCATGGACGGGAGTCTGGTGGGCTACAATCCATGGGGTCACCAAGAGTCAGACACAACTGAGCTAGGAACACAACAACAACATATAGTGAAACACACTACATAAGGTTATTGACAGTCTTAAATGAAGTGTCCCGGGCTGGAGCAGTGCCCAATGCAGTGCAGACACTCACATACCATCGCCCTCCCTCTTGACTGGGAGGAGCACACTGCAGACAGTACTGTGGCACATGCATCTGCCCCAGTGGCACAGGCTGTCCTGGGGTGGGGCAGAAACTGTGGGGTTCGATGGATGGGGGCAGGAGCAATGGGTTAGAGAAGAAGAGACCGTCACAAGACACCTGGAGAAGGAAGCACTGAATTTAGGGACAGTGTGGATATGAGGTGGGAACAATGAAATAGAAAGGGAGAGATGAAAGTTGATCCCATGGTCTTAGACCTGGCTAACAACGGTGCATTCGACAGAAAGGGGAGCTGGAGAATGGAGGAGTGGGGTGTGAGCTCCGTGGAGGTCATGCAGAAGCGGAGATGAGGACTCTACTGGAGAAACTGGGGAGAATGTGCCAAGGAATGTGAGCTCAGATTGCTTTGACCCTTCATTCGTCAGGAGCCTCTTCTGGACATTGAACTGCCCACCTTCCCAATCACAGGAAGCCCAAGTGGGAACCTCAGCTCGTGAATTAAGTCGAAGGATGATGATGACTCCTGGTTCTGAGCACCCCGGGGTCAGGATTTGAGACCTGAGATAAAGGACTCTAGTTCCTGTCCTCCCCTCCAGTCATCCCCTTTAAAAAGAAAATAGGGTACTCACCACTGGATTACAGATCTTCTTTCCCATTTTCCAAGAGGAGAGCAAATAAAATTTCTGAGCAGAAGTGCTTCTCTGGCTAACTGTCCTGGGTGAGGAGGACATTGCTATTCCAATATTTTTATTTCAGACTTTCAGGCCTTCTCAGATGCTTAACTTCACAGAGTCATTTTGCCTACTTTCGTGGCGATACAACATTGTAAACTGCCAGGGAGAAAAAAAAGCAGCAGCACAGGCTGATAAGGTTTCAGGCGGCATGAATATGTTCTGACTCCCTCATCAGGGATTTCTTTCACATGTGAAAAGCAGATGGAAGAGGGACACGGTTTATTTCTTGATCATCAAATGGTACATGGACGCCCCTAGGACCTGTGGGAATGATCACCTTAGTCAGGGACACCTACGAGAAGTCCATCAATCTCGTGGTCTGCTGGCCACTTACTCAGCCAGGCTGCCCCATTTAACACGGCAGGTGAGTGAACAGGCAAGGGAATGAATGAGCCTGGACATCCACAAGAAGAGCTATTTTCCTAGGGGAGGCAGGAAGAAGGGTATAAGGATTCCCAAGAAAGCAAGAAAAGATAATCAAGGTGGCCAAGAAAAAGAGCTTCAGAGCAATTACTAAAAGCAGTTTTTCTACTAGGGAGGAATGATCCATGGAGGGAGACTTCCTAAGGAAGTGCAGCAGAGTCTATGGAAGAAGAGAATGGGTTAGACTGGGATGAAATGGAGGTATTATCCCTGGGGCTGGTAACAAGGCTCAGAGCCCCAGACCCTGGCTCTAAGAGCTAAATACCATCCCTGCCATCCACAGGAAGTACCCACTGGCACAGCTGAGATGCAGACTTCAGGTGCTGGTGATGAATAGAGCAAGGGAACAAAATAGTACAGAAATAGGACTTACCTGGCAGTCTAGTAGTTAAATCTCCATGCTCGCACTGCAGGAGACATGGGTCTGATCCCTGCTCGGGGAACTAAGATCCCACATGCTACGTGGCGTGACCAAACAAACAAACGAAAAAGCAACAGCAAAAAAAAAATAGTACAGAGATAGAGCCAAGCACATTGTGTGGGATAGTTTGTGATAAAGGGGTGTTCCAGAGCAATGGGAGCAGGATTCACTTCAATAAATACTGTTGGGCAATTGACTAGACATTTGGGAAGAAAATATGTAAACAGAATGCCTTCCACATTCCTTATACCAAAACAAATTCCACCTGGATTTAAAAAAAAAAAAAAGAAATGAAAAAGAAAAACCAGAACAAGAAAACAAGAGAGAAAGAAAATGTGTCTTGTATATATTGGTATACACGAAGTGGGAGGCTAAAAAGAAATCTATGAAAAAGGATTTGTAACACAAACGACAAAGGGCTAATTTCTTTCGTTTGTCAACTGAGAGTTCTTGCAATTCAGCGAGGAAAAGAGTTGTTAGAATTCAATAAAGTGAAAAGCTCTTATGAGCCAGTAGAAAAATGAATAAAGGACATTAGGTGCAAAAGAAAAAATAGCTAATAAGCATATCAAAAGGCAAACCACTTCAATCATCGCTGAAGAAAAGCAAACTAAAACATGGTTGATATTTTTTTAATCTATCAGACAAGAAGAGATGAAAAGTTTGATTACATCGCCATGCCCTTGTGGGTAAGGATATAGGGAATCAGGCACAATCACATACTTTTGCTGGGAGGGAAAAATGTGGTGGGGCACCTTTGGAGGATAACTTGACAATATCTGTCAAAATTTTAAATTCACATGTCGTTAAATAAGAATTTTATTTCTAAGAATTTAACCTAGAGATATTTGTCTATACATGTGCACAAATATACATGTCTATTGCGATACCCCTGCAAGGAATCAGACATAACATGCGTGCATGCGTGCTCAGTCACTTCAGTCATGTCTGATTCCTTGCAACCCCATGGACTTTAGCTCCCGCAGGCTCCTCTGTCCATGGGATTCTTCAGGCCAGAATACTGGAGTGGGTTGCCCTGCCCTCCTCCAGGGGATCTTCCTGACCCAGGGATCAAACCTGTGTCTCCAATATCTCCTTCATTGAAGGAGGATCCTTTACTCACTAAGCTACCAGGGAGGTCCAGATATAACATAAATGTCTTTTAATAAGATACTAGTTTTGTAAAATTATAGCAAATCAATGCATGACTACTTGGTTATTAAAATGAATAAATCAATCCATTTAGTACTCTCTTTCTGTGTACCAGGCCACTTCACAACCGGGTAGCTTAAAACAAAAGCCACCAAGTCTTTCATGGTTCTGTGGCTTGGCTGGTTTCAATCCAGTGGTTCATCTGCTCTGTCTGTTATCACCCGGGGCTGCTACCATCCTCCAAAGGCTCAACCGGGCTGGAAAGCACAGTGACTCACTCATGTGGCTGGCAGTGGATGCTGGCTGTTGACTGGGAGCTCGGCACATGCTCTCGGAGTCGGGTCTCAGTCCTCCAGGGGTCTCTCCCTGGGATACGGACTTCCCACAGCATGGCAGCTGCATCCCAAGGGGAATCTTTCCAAGGACCTGCAGGCACAGACAACGGATTTTAAGCCTGTGTCGCAGAAGGTACACAGCACCCCTTCCTCCGCATTTTACGGAAGAAGCGGCAAGGTCTTTGTGGCCGTCTGATCCTCCATGGTGTGTTTTCCATTTATATGCATATACGTATACACTGGCACCCCACTCCAGTACTCTTGCCTGGAAAATCCCATGGACGGAGGAGCCTGGTAGGCTGCAGTCCATGGGGTCGCTAAGAGTCGGACACGACTGAAGCAACTTAGCAGCAGCAGCATACCTCCATATACATATGGCTTCCCTGGTGGCTCAGCAGTGAAAAAAAAAAAAAAACCCGCCTGCCAATGCAGGAGACACGGGTTCGATCCCTGAGTCACAAATATCTCCTGGAGTAGGAAATGGCACCCCACTTCAGTATTCTTACCTGTGAAATTCCATGGACAGAGGAGCCTGGAGATTCTACAGTCCATGGGATCCCAAAGAGTCAGACAGGACCTAGCGACTAAACAACCACCACCTCCATATACATATACATCTATACATACATACCTGCAGATACATATATATATATATAATATATATATATAATTTCTGGAGTGCTGCACAGAAACTGTTTCTAATTCTGGCATCAATGGAAAAGGTCTGACATCTTTGTACTGTTTGCATTCTCACTATAAACATAACTTTTTTTAGTTAAAAAAAAAATTTTTAAGAAAACCAAACTCATGTCTTAAGCCAAAGCAAGCTATATTCAGTAGATAAACTCTCAGTTTGCCGCTCACATATAAAGTTTGGCCCCAAGCTCCCTCCCACTCTAATCGTGCATCTCTGTCCCCTGAGGAGCTGACTGATCATTTATAGAGGCAGAAAACTGGGCAAAAAGTAAAAAGTAGTGGCTTTGGACCAACGACTTGGTTCAAGGAGGAAACTATTGCTGCTTCTTGTGGGTGATGGTCTGTTGAGAACCTTGCCTTCGTCTTGGACAACCCTTGGTTTGTTTTGTCACCCACTTTAATGAGAAGCCTTGGGGTTGGTGTCATGATGCAGCAAGAAATACCTTGCTGATGCAGACATGAAGAGGACATGGAAACCCAAGTGTCAGGAAGGACTTGGACTCCCCTATCAGCCAGGACTTACGAAAACCAAGTCATTGGAAAAGAAAGTGTCCTCTACATATGGAGAGTAAACCTGGGCCACTCGCACACGTGTGTACAAGCACACTCACATCGATGAGATGGTGTTCCCGAGGAAGACTCTTCAGGGTTATGGTTGCCAAGCTGAGTCGAGCTCTGCCAAGATCTCTCGGCCAGAACTTCTAAGTGAGGAGACTGTGAGCCTCTCGCCACCTGAGTCCCTTCACGCCCCAACCAAAAGACCTCAGACAGCTTGCCTAGCCTCTCTGGCCTCAGTTTTCTGTGTAGCATGGGGGTAAGATGATAATGGTACTGACCCTGCAGGGTGCGGTGGGGATAAAGATAAAGTGCTTAGCACCGAGCCTGACACTTGACCGGTGATCAGTAACTGCCCAGGTGATACTAGTCATGAAATGACTTCACCGGCTTCTCACAAGAGCCCCCTGAGCAGGGCTGCTGCTCTGTATAGCTCTCAGGGCACATCATACGTGCAGCAGGCAACCCTTGGCCACATGCAGTACACAGCCTGTGCAACTGCCCATGGTAGCCCAGGCTGAGAGACAGGCCAGACACTGTGAACAGGAATCCAGGTCTCCTGGATCCTCCTGGCCCTCCCACCCCATTGAGCTGCCCACACTGGCCAGAGCAGTTTCCCAGCTCAGAGAAAGTGCTGTCCCATCACTTCCTCTTTGGGATGCACAGTCACCATAGACTGCCCGGAAAATAAAGATGCTCCTCCAGAGAATGAACTATGATTGTCTTCAGGGCTTCTGGCCAGAATAAGCCATGACAGAGCACATGACCCCAAGTGAGCAAGCCAGACCTGTCCCCCTGCCCCCTCCTGGGGACAAACTGGGCATGGGCCTCCATGCTCCCAAGGGGGAACTGGGCAGAGAGGAAGGCATGGGTGCCAAGGCAGGAAAGCAGAGCAAGGAGTGGCCAGCCCTGAAGCCACCGCTCATGGCTTTGCTCAGGTGTGCTCAGAAGATGATACGCAGTCTGTGGGGCACCGCATGAGAGGAGTCCATCAAAGCACAGGCTGACGAGCATCTTCCCCTCCAGCCTGACACCAGCCCCCAGACCAAGTGGCACAGCCGGCCCGAGTGACATGCACCCCCCGCTGCACTTGGACTTGGAGTGAGGGTGTGACACCGACAGAGATGATAGTAATAATCATCATGTCATGTATTTCTGAATCCCTGCACATGCTTCAAGGAGATTGTACTTTCTTTAATTTGTTGTTCAGCACAAGCTTGCATAAATACCTGTGCTGCCATCGGCGGGGGGCTGTTCTGCCTGACAGGCTCCACGCTGAGCGCCGTACCTGCATCATCACTTACTCTCACAACAAATCTGCGAGGCTGGTATTATTCTTCCCCATTTTACAGATGAGGAAGGCAGCAGGAAACAGAAACCTTAGGACGCTTTCCTAAAATAAAGTAGCTAGTTATTGGCAGAGGCCAGATTCAAAGTCAGGTATCACTGGCCACACACCCATAATCAGAGCCATCATGCTTTATGTGTAAATCAAACAGCAATTTAATTAACAAGTACGTTAGGACCCTGTTCTAAAGAAGGAACTTGATTTTAAGTGGATAACCAACAAGATCCTACTGTACAGCACAGGAGACTCTGCTTAATGTCATGTGGCAGCCTGGATGGGAGGGGAGTTTGGGGGGAGAATGGACACATATATGGGGCTTCCCTGGTGGCTCAGATGGTAACGAATCTGCCTCCAATGCAGGAGACCCCGGTTCCATCCGTGAGTCAGGAAGATCCCCTCGAGAAGGGAATTGCTACCCACTCCAGTATTCTTGCCTGGAGAATTCCATGAACAGAAGAGCCTGGTGGGCTATGTGTATCTCACATGTGTGTGTATATGTATATGTGCGGCTGAGCCCTTCAGTGTTCACGTGAAACTGTCATAACATTGTTAATTGGCTCTGCTGCTGCTGCTGCTGCTAAGTCACTTCATTCTTGTCCAACTTTGTGTGACCCCATAGACGGCAGCCCACCAGGCTCCCCTGTCCCTGGGATTCTCCAGGCAAGAACACTGGAGTGGGCTGCCATTTCCTTCTCCAGTGCATGAAAGTGAAAAGTGAAAGTGAAGTCACTCAGTCGTGTCCGACTCTTCGTTCTAGTTCAATATAAAGTAAAAAGTTAAAAAAAAAAGAAGAAGAAGAAGGAAATTGAGGCCTAACGTAGGTTAAGGAACCAGTGCAGTGCCATGCAGCAAGTTCACAGCAGATCCTGGTGCCAGGGCCTGGCCACCATTGACTAGTCTGAGAATCTTAACAAAATGAAAAATTTAAAACCCTAAGAATATTTTATGGCACCTTCACAGGATATTTGTCTTCCCTGTTTATAGATGGGAAATCTGAGAACAGGCCAGAAAAGAATTTGTCCAAACTCTCCCCGAGATGTTGGGGGGATTGTTCCCCACTAGGCTGGGACCAGGCTCCAGGGCTCCTCCCAGGAGCTGCCAGCCCAGCCCAGCTCCTCTTTCTTCCTGCCCTTCTCTCTCCTCCTCTAGCGAAGAGGGTCCTATGGTCTCTGCCCTCCTCACCTCATTCACATGCTATATGAGTGTCCCTTGTGGCTCAGATGGTAAAGAATCTGCCTGCAATGCAGGAGACCCAGGTTCGATCCCTGGGTTGGGAAGACCTCCCTGGAGAAGGGAATTGCAACCTACTCCAGTATTCTTGCGTGGAGAATCCCACGGACGGAAGGAGCCTGGCGGGCTACAGTCCATAGGGTCACAAAGAGTCCAACACGACTGATCGACTACACAGGGACTTTCCAAGCACGGCAGGAGAGAAGCTGCTTTAAAAAGCACCCACCTAGTGACTTTCGGAGGAATCTTCCGTTTCCAGATAAGGGGCCGAGGGGTGACAGGTTGCACGCTCATAGCCGCCAAGGAGAAAGGGCATTGCCTCGGGGTGTCTCTGCCCTGCTGCTCCCCGCTGCTTCTCTCAAATGTCCTTTCATGCCAGCATGGGCACAAGGCCGCCGCCCTCCCATCGAGACAGAGAATCCGGGGTTCACGGCTTCTCCATGGGTCATGAGGATGTTGGGATTAATGTTGAAAGATGAGTGTGTGGACCGTTCGCCTGTGAGGTCAGCTCATCTAGAAATTCATCATGAAGGGGGCGGGGGTGGGGGGGGGTCTCTCTCTATCACACACACATGACTCTACCCCATCATATAATTCATTTATTGAAAAAGGGACTGTGTCATTGAGGAATGAACCTTGATGTTGGAAAGCGGTTGAAATGCATTGAGATCATTTCTCTGGCACTACCTGGTTCAAATGGCCCTTTTCTAACAATGCAGTATGGTTTCCGCAGAGAGACACTGACGTATGCTGACTTTCAGAGGCTATTTTGGGATGAATGGACTGCCGGGCTGGCTTTTGTGGGTTCTCGTTAAATGAAATGAAGCTGGAGGTCTTGATTCGGGGCTTTGTCTACATGACCAGACACAAAGCAAAGAGTTGCTGGGAAGGATCGAGGCAGGGGCTGGGTTTAAAAGGACTGAGCTCATTAGTGGAACCACGCTGGGGAAGGTTGGGGATGACCACTCTGCCTGTGAAGACCTCAAGGAGATGTTAGCCCATCACCCGCTGAGGCCTGTTTGGACACTGTGGGGCTGGGAGGAGGTTGCAGGAGAAGAGATTTTTATGTAGTGAACAGTGATGTGAACCTCGCAGACAGATGAGACCTGGCCTCTCGGAGCTCCTGGGCACTTCTTGAGGCCCAGACCCCAGCCCTCCAAAAATGACACCCTGCAGGTCCACTCAGGGGAGGGTCCCAGCAGGGGAGGGCCTTGGCCAAGCAAAAGGGCCAGCACACCCCAGCTTGGTCCAGGGACAGAGGAAGAAGTTAATAAAGTAGCATGATGCCAGAACCTCTCACTGTTTGCCGTCCCTACTGCTTGGAGAAACTTTCTGGGTTCTTAAGAAGAAAGGAGCAAGACTCCCTGGTGGTCCAGTGGTTAAGTCTCTGGTTAAGGCAATGCAGGGGGTCTGGGTTCAATCCCTGGTCAGGGAACTAGATCCCACATCCTGCAACTAAGAGTTTGCATGTCAGAAGGTGTAAGAACTAAGATCTGGTGCCAGCAAATAAATAAAGATTGAAAGAGAGGGAGAAGACGAAGAAAGAAAGAGACTGTGAGGAAGAGGAAGTAAGTCTGAATGGGAGAGTCCCAGGAGCTAAGGGTAGAAGGCCCCTCTGAAGGTGACCTCATTGCAGCCTGAGTGGTGGGAGGGTGTCCTTCACTCACTGACCTGCCCTCTCTGGAATCTGAACATGTTCAGGTTCCTGTGGGATACTCTGCTGACCCTTGGAGCTGGAATAGGGGGAGGCAAAGGGATCTTGACTATAACCATGTTCCTTCATGATGACCATGTAAGGGTGGTTTGAGGACCTTGGGTGGGTAACTGATGGCACCTTGGATTCAAGATGTCTACTTTCAGCTCCATCCTCTTGGAACAGTGCCTTTAACATATGTCGTTGACTCTCCTCTTTCATTTATTTTGCATTTCCTGAGCAGCTAAAGTGTGCCATCACCGTGTTAGGTCTGGACAGTGCGATGCTAAGCAAAGTAAGATAAACAAATAAGATATGTTTTCCTGCTCTTGAGTTCACAGCCTAGGGACGAATATGGACACATAAGTTGTTAGAATCCCATAACATAACAAATTGTAATAAATGAAACAACACGATGCTCTGACAGTAACTATTAAATAAGGGAGGATCTAGAAAGTTTTAACAGAAGGGATTTGAGCTGATTTTTGAGGAAAAATGAGAGATAGCAAGCAACGAAAAGGGTCGGGGAAGATATTGCTGAGAAAGGGAATGGCATGGGGACTTCCCTGGTGCTCCAGTGGCTGAGGCTTCGTGCTGCCAATGCAGGGGGCCCAGGTTCAATGCCTGGTCAGGAAACTGGATCCCGCATGCCGCAACTAAGAGTCTGCATGCTGCAACTAAGACTTCGTACAGCCAAATAAATAAATATTTTTTTAAAGGAAGAACATGGATAAAATCTCCGAGGCAAGAAAGAGCAGGATACTGGCAAGAAATCAGAGGTGTAGGAAGTGGTGGCGTTCTGACCAGGCACCATTCATCCTCCAAGATGGAAAGACTGCAGCCAGCCAGCAGCTCCCAAGTCTGCACAGCCTCTCACATGCAGGGTTCTCCTTTGATTCTCAAATCAGTCCTACGACTATTAGCCCTATTCTATGGATGCATTATGAGCTTGGGGTTTTACATGCTCAGTAGCTGCAATGCCAGCGAGAAAGGTGGAGGGGAGGGAGCTGCCAAGAGTCCATATACAGTCATTACTCCATATCCTTAGGGCATTGCCTCTAGGAACCATAAGGATACCAAAATTCAAGACGCTCAAGCCCCTTGTGTTAAATGATGTTGTGTTGGTATGTAACTTGTTCACATTCTCCCATATGCTTTAAATCATCTCTAGATTACTGATGATACATAATGCACTGTAACTGCTGTATAAATAGTTGCCAGCACACAGAAAATACAGGTTTTGCTTCTTGAAACTTTCTGGAATTTTTTTTCCAAATATTTTCAATCCATAGTTGATTCACTCCACAGATGCCATGGATATGGAGGGCCGGGGGCAGTCTTCTCCTGCAGGAGTCGGCAGGTGCATTAGAGCAAGGGAAGGAGGGAGGAGGAGGGGGTGAGCCAAGGTATCCTTTTCACTGGTTCCAACAGGAAATGAACGCCACCTCATTCCAGATACACGGCTCTAAATTATTGTCAAGTAAGATTTCCAAATGATCTATCTTAGACTCTAGAAACTGTAGGCAGAAAGGGAGTTGTAACCTGTTTCTGGTCCCATCCTCCTGCTTCTGGCCCCCTGGAGAGTCTGGGCAGTGATTGTACCTATTAGGGCCACCCTGCTTCTGTTCATGGGAGTATGATTCTTCCTGTCATTCGAGCTCAAAATCTGGAAAGTCAAGTCCGACAGCTTCTGCTTCCTGCGTCCTCTAATTCACCGCAGTGAACTCCATCCGTTTGCACCCTGCACGGCTTCAGACCTAACGCTCATCCATAGGCTTCTCTGCTTCTCCTTCTGCCCCTTTTCTCCCAGAGCCATGCACCCATGTGACCCCAGGAGACCACAACATGACCTGAGGCAAAGTTTCAGCCCGTCCTTTCCCCCCATTCAAAGCCATTCTAGCATCTTAATGTGCGTGTGTGCTCAGTCATATCTGACTCTTTGTGACCTCATGGACTGTAGCCCACCAGGCTCCTCTGTCCATGGAATTTTCCAGGCACAAATACTGGAGTGGGTTGCCATTTCTCCTCCAGGGGATTTTCCCAATCCAGGGACCAAACCCCTGTCTCCCACATGTCTCCTGCATTGCAGGCAGATTCTTTACCACTGAGCCACCAAGGAAGTCTTCTAGCATCATACGTGCTCAGCAAATGTTTGCTGAATGAGGGCGTCCACACCACTTTTTCAGGAAAGTGCAGAGCCCTCTGCATCCAGAGCCTTCTAGCCCCAGGTCCAAGTGGCCGTTGCAGCCATGTCTTCTACTACTCACTCACCCTTGGCCGGGTCTTCAAGGAACGGGGCCATCACCCGACTCCACGTGGAGCTTGTACTTTCCTGCTCTACTTTGATCCTGGCTTCTCCTCCAGTGAGAAACCTCCCCCCTCCACCCCCAACCACCCTCACCCATCTCTCCTGGCAAAGTGGCTCCCCTATGGCGAGACCTGGTGACATGCCACTCCTCCTCCAATGAGCCGTACCGGGTCATTCCTAAAACGTGCCTGTTTAAGAAAGAAGAGGAGAAGCTTGCTAACTTATTGCTCTCAGGCCGCATGTTGCTTTGGCTCTCTGATTCTCATTTTCACTCATCTGTTTTAAAAAAATAGTAATGTTGATTGTCTCAGTCATAAAATTGCCAAGAATATCAAATACAATCATGTATGTGAAAGTTTTTAGCAGATGATTGTTGGAGATTAAATACCAATAATTATTACGTACATATTATATTATTCTTATGCATA
This sequence comes from Bos taurus, assembly GCF_002263795.3. Classification (NCBI taxonomy): domain Eukaryota; kingdom Metazoa; phylum Chordata; class Mammalia; order Artiodactyla; family Bovidae; genus Bos; species Bos taurus. The sequence continues at coordinate 30,021,416 of NC_037356.1, read as the reverse complement.
CATTTTCCTCTCCTTGGTGAGCTCTACATCTGCTCTAACACAGTCACCACCAGCCACCCATGGCCGGTAAGATGTGGCCAGTCCACACGGAGATGGTGCTATAGGTGCAGAGATACTTACCAGATTCTAAGATAAGTAAAATATCTATTTAATAATTTTCACCATAATCACACGTTGGATATATTAGTTGAAATAATACATAATACTAAAATAAACTTCATATTTTTGTTTAACATGGCTACTGCTAAGTTGCTTCAGGCATGTCCAACTCTTTGCAACCCTATGGATTGTAGCCCACCAGGCTTCTCTGTCCATGGGATTCTCCAGGCAAGAATACTGGAGTGGATTGCCATGCCCTTCTGCAGGGGATCTTCCTGACCCGGGGATCTTCCTGACCCTGGGATCAAACCCACGTCTCTTACGTTTCCTGGGCAGGTTCTTTACTAGTGCTACCTGTATTAGGACATTTAAAAATGTCCTGAGAGATGTTATATTTCTGTGGGTCACCACTGCCCTGGAGAACGGAAAGCGTGTCTTATTCCTCTTTTGTAGCACCTTGTGGGCACAGTCTCAGTGTTTGTAAGTAAAGTATTTTCTTCATTCACTCAGCCATCCTGGGGAAGGTTTGGTTGTGATACTGGATGTGTGAGGATGAGTTGGGGGAGGGGCTCTGGCTGTGCCATCATCACCTCCCCAGGAGGTTTCCCTGGCCCCGTCTGCATGTGGCTGTCACACCCCAGTGGCTCCCTGCACCACTTCCCAGGCTTCAGGAGTCACTCAGGCTGCTGGCCTCACTCCGCCTTCCACCCATCCTGCCTCTCCTGACAACCAGAAATGGAACTGTTTATTGGAAGGAAGGTGAATTAGAGTGTGATTTTTTTTTTTTTACATGGAGGTAAAATCACTGGGAAATCTGGGAAAGATTGAAGGCAGGAGAAGAGGGTGACAGAGGATGAGATGGTTGAATGGCATCACCAATTCAATGGACATGAACTTGGGCAAACTCCGGGAGATGGTGAAGGACAGGGAATGCAACCCATGGGGTCACAATGAGTCAGACATTAACCGACTGAACAACAACAAAAGCTTACTGATGAACAGGCACCTTCCCACACAGCATCCTAGGGCCGCAGCCCTCTCATTCTCCTGTCTATGGAGCAAGGGCTTGGGAAGTGCTCTGCTTCCTGGCCATGAAGAGGCAGCGATGGGCGGGAATGCTGGAGCCTTTCCTGCTGGATTCTGTGCTGGAGGCCACCTGTCTTCTCTGGGGCTCCCTGCCAGAGAGTGGAGAGGAGCCAGTGGCAGTTGAAGTTGCTCAGAGGCCAGGACATTGGGTGAAATTCCCGACAGGCAGAGCTGTGGCTTCCAGGCCAATGCCTTAGGCCACTGACACTCCCAGCCCCTCCGGCTCAGCTTTCCCCCTTCCATTTGGATTCCTCTTCCTCTTCACGCTGCAGATCCCTTGTCTAGTTCTCAAGACACGCCAAAGGGATTGTTGTTGTTCAGTTGCTCAGTCATGTCTGACTCTTTGCAACCCCATGGACTGTAGCACACCAGGCTTCCCTGTCCTTCAGCATCACCTGGAGTTTGTTCAAACTCATGTCCATCGAGTCAGTGATACCATCCAGCCATCTCATCCTCTGTCGTCCCCTTCTCCTCCTGCCCACAGTCTTTCCCAGCATCAGGGAATAGACAAATAGATTCAATGGGTTAGATCTGATAGAGTGCCTGAAGAACTATGAAAGGAGGCTCATAACACTGTACAGAAGCCAGTGACCAAAGCCATCCCACTGGAGGGATAGCCCTGAGCAGATGATCTCATGGCCTGTCACCTTCATTCAGGGCACGGGGGCCCCAGGTCTCTACCAGCCCCTTCTCATCTGCCCAGGGCTCACCCACCAAGACAAGCCCGCAGAGGAGGACACCCAAAGTGGGGATACAGTGTGGTCTCTCCTTCTTTTGACTCCATCATGGCGTTTGGAGAGATTACAGGATCTTTAAAAGCAGAGTCTTAGCAGGCCTAGGAGACGGATTTGTCTCTCCTGAGTGTCTTTTCTTGGGGATATGTGTCAGAAGGATTCTTAAATCTTCAAACAACCCTCATCTTTCTGTGAGCCTGAGACTGTGGTAGCAGTAAGGCACAGTAAAAAACCTGCTGATAGACAGATGGAATGCTGTAATTATACGCAGGAGGGAGAGAGGGAGCGTTTGCCGAAATTATTAGTGTGGGCAGACAATTAGAGGCTTTTCCAGAAGATTACACTTTTCCCTCCCATCTGCGCTCCATTTAGGAGTTTTTACATTCACAATGCTATTTCCTCCTCAGCTGTGCCATTTGCCATTTTGCCCAAATTATTATTGTGCTTGACTTTGCGTTTGCTCCGACTTCGCCAGCATTCCCCATCTTCTCCTCCCGGCTCCCACTCTTTCCCTCCCCGTCACTTCCAATCTCCTCCTCCTTCACTCTCGCTTCCTCCTGCTTCCCTCATCCCCCAGCAGAGAGCCAAACACGTCCATCAAGAGTGAGGTTGCTTCTTGGTAGGCTGAGTGGGACACTATCAAATAGGAAACACCAAGAAGGTGATCAGAGTGACCTGGAGCATGCTTGCTGCCCTGGGACCTATGCCAAAGCCCAGGGAGAAGGCGGGATCCCAGGGCAGTAGAGCTGAATGAATCTGCGGTTGAATCCCTGTCTTGGAGGGGGAGGAAAGCACATGTGTTCTCTTCCATCTGGTTACACCTGAGCTCAGGTTGTTGGGATGGGTCCAAATCTGACTCCTTATGAGCCCAAAGCTTTAGATCCCAGAGCCTCATTCACATTCACTCTCCATTCATCGATTCATTCATTCATTCAACACAGAGTACTCGAGCAGCTACTGTATTACAGCAGAGTCCTCAAGCAGGACTTACCACCGGAAAGGTGGAAGAGAACCAGCTTCACTCAATGTCTGCTCAGAGTCAGGGCCTGCAGAAGCTGTTTGGCAGGTGGGAATTATTGTCTTCACATTTTAGATGAGAAACTAGGTTCCAGGAGGTTGAAGGACTTGCCCAAATCAGAGATGTAGTGCCCGATTCTGGCTCCAAGGCCAGTGGTCTCCATGGCATTCCCTTGTGCCTGGGGAAGCAGAGTGGTTTGCAAGCAGTCCTCTAGCAGTCCTGCCATCTTCTAGATAAACAAGCGTGTGAACAGTTACAGCAGTAAATGAGGAGGGCCGTGAGCCAGGCAGAAGGGGCGGCTGAGCCTTCACAAGGAGCCAGGGAGGCGTGGGCTGGAGCAGCGGCCAATGATGAGCAGAAGCCAGCAGGCGAGGGAGAGAGGTGAGGGTGGGCACCTGGACACAGGGGCAGCAGGCCTGTCTGGCAGGGCTGAAAGGGATCAGGTGGCACTTCTTCAGTGCAACTTTTTATTCAGCACTTTCACATATATTATACCACTTAATCCTTGGGGCGGCCCTTAGGTAGACATCACAGTCTCCATTATACAGATGAAGAAACTGAGGCTCTGGGAGGGTGAGTGACTGGTCCAGAGAGGAAGTGGCACAGTGGAGCCCCGACAGGCTGTGTTGGGCCCCGAGGCTGGCAGTGTGTGGAGGAGGGCCAGAGGGAGACCCAGTCTGGAGTCAGGGAGATCTGTCAGAAGGCAGGTCCAGAGGCCAAATGGTGCCTGGTCTAAGGCTGTGGAGGTGGAGGCAGGATCCGGAACTGATTGAAAGTTGGGAATGATGGAGTGGAAAGAAGGCGAGGAGGATAACTCGAAAGTTATGGTAGAAGATACTGGATGGATTATGTTGCCATTAACTGAGCTAGGAGCTCAAAAGAAGAAGATCAAGTTCTAGGGGGTGGGTGGGAGGTGGGGAGAAAGACAAGGACAAATTAATCGAGAAGGAAGCTTTATGCCATTGAGACTTTCTTAGGCAAGGTAGCTGAGGAGGCAATTGTGCCAAGGAATTGGGGGTGTTACCATGAATTAGAGATAACCTCACTCCTTTCCCACCAAAATTCAATTAAAAAATGACATCTCCCAGTGTGAGTAGACCTAGAGACCATCATACAGAGTGACGATAAGTCCAGAAAGAGAAAAACAAATAGTGTGTATTAACACATGGATGTGGAATCTAGAAAAAATGATATAGATGGCCTTATTTACAAAACAGAAATAGAGATACAGATACAGAGAACAAAGACACAGACACTAAGCCGGGGCGGAGGGGCAGGTGGGGGGATGAATTAGGAGATTGAAATTGATGTATATACTCTATTGGTACTATGTATAAAATACATAACTAATGAGAACAGACTGTATGGCACAGGGACCTCTACTCAATGCTCTTTGATGACCTTAATGGGAAGGAAATCCCAAAGAGAGGAGGTATAGGTGTACATGTGGCTGATTCAGTTTTCTGTACAGCAGAAACTACAGTAACATTGTAAAGCAACTATGCTCTAGTAAAAATTAATTTAAAAAATAAATAGAATGTTTATACTGATACCAAAATGAAGTCTCCCAGGAGTGTGATACTCCATAGGAAAAGCGGGATTCTCTAGGAGTCAGGCTTCCTGTCCCTGCTCCCTTCACCTCTTGGTCTCTATCCCAGCCTCTTGTAGAGCCACGGAGCCTCAGGGACACGGAAGCCCCAGACAGGCAGTGGCACACAGACACATGGACAGAGACACCCGACACCAAGGAGCCGGCTGGGCCCTGTCAGAGTTCTCTGAGAACCACCTGGAGGGTGAGCAGAGGCCAGCACAGCTGGAGGGTCGTGTTCTCAGGGGCCTCAGGGGCATCTGAGCCTGCAGAGATGGGGGCACCTTGAGGGTTAGTCTAGAGGGTGGAGTCTTGGGGAAGGAGGCACCAGTGCCAGGGTTACCAGCCAAATAGAATTCAAGTCGCCACATGACTTGGAAACTCACAGAGCGAATCCCGACGGCTTTGGGGTCTCTGTGCAATGAGACCGTCAGTTAATGAAACCACTGGGCCGAATCAGGAAAGCTGATTGCGGTTCTAAGGCAGACACTAACTCTGCGATCCTGGATGGATCACTTCCTCTCTCTGAGCCTCACACCCCTCCCAATTCCATGAGTCCTCTGACCACGCAGATAGGAGAAACCCCAAAAGTAAGGATGAATAAGAGCAGGGGGTGGCAAACTTCCCCTGTAAAGGGCCAGATTGTTAATATTTTCAGCTCCATGGGCTCTATTGTCTCTCTCAGAAATACCCAACTCTGCCTTTGCAGCAGGAAAGAACCGCAGATAGAACCCAAACAGACAGGCATGACGGTATCCCGATACAGATTTATTTATAAAAACTGACCGTGACCAGATCTGGCTATTGGTTGCTGATCTCCGACCCAGAGCATTCTGGGCATGGGGAACCTCGAACCTGATCTTCCAATCAAAGCAATCCCATCCTTCTGGGAGTCTGCGGCAGGAGATGAGGTGAAGTCAAAAGCTGAGCTCTCTTCCAGCCATCCTTCTTGTTGTTGCTGCTGTTCAGTTGCTCAGTCATGTCCAGCTCTTTGATCTCATGGACTGTAGCCCACAAGATCCTCTGTCCATGGAATTTCCCAGGCAAGAATGCTAGAGTGGATTTCCATTTCCTTCTCCAGGGAATTTTCCCAACCCAGGGATCAAACCCACATCTCCTACATTGGCAGGTGGATTCTTCACCGCTAAGCCATGGGATTCCCCGCCAGCCATCCTTAGAAGGGAATTTTACATTTAGTAAGCCTCTGCCCTGTACCAGCTAAGATTTCACATATACAATAAGCCTCCATCACCAGGATTACTAACAACAGCTCTGTGTTTAAAAAAAAAAAAAACTCTCAAAGTTTAAAAAAAGGTGGCTGGGGGACTTCCCTGGCGGTTCAGTGGTTAAGACTTCGCCTTCCAATGCAGGGGGTGCGGGTTCAATCCCAGATCAAAAAAATAATAATAATTGGTCCATATCCCCCCAAAAAAATCTTAACAAAAAAAAGAGAGAAAAGGTAATAGTCCTAGTGTCCTGTTGCTTAGACTAAAACCAGGATAAAACTTCAAAGACTTCAAATGGCATCCCAGAGTTCATTAATCCCCCCAAGCAGATCCATTTCTGTTGGAAGGCTACTCACTGCCCCCAAACCTGTCCTCAAAGCAGCCTTCCCTGCGCCCACCCTGAGCTGACGGAGATCTGAACAATCACACTTCACACTCCCCTTGCTTTCTCTGCAGTATTTCCCTTCCCCACTTTTAAATGTCATGGAGCATGATGCTGACACAATGAGACAGAATCCCCAGTCCAGACAGCCCCGCAGCCAGGGGAGACACAACCCCACACATGCTCGCTGGGATACAATGGGAAAGTGCCATTCGCTTTAAATAGATTCCCATAAATAAGCAATAAAACAGGCGCAGCCATTTGCAGCGCGCATTTCCAAGGTTTGATGAGCTAGGAGTTCGGACGAAGGGGAAAAACAAAGAGTCTTTCTCATTATTTCCCCATCCCTGCAATTTTCTTTTACTGCCTGCCGACTCTGAAAGGGAAGAAACGAATGTGGCTCCCTTAGGAATGGAGCCCGCGCTCCCATCTCCCGCTACAACCTGCCAACTTCCACGTCGCACTTGTGCGAATGTCACTTTGAGAGCTATGCCTCTGCCCTTCTCTCTCCGACCCTGGCCGCCTCCACCTGCTGCCTCCCTCCACCGGCCTGCCCTGGGCCTTTGTCATCAGGCTCGGACGTCTGGAGAGATGAGGCGGACAGATGGGGTGAGATCTGGGGAAGGGGCAAGGAGGAGGCCACTGGGGACCAGAGAATCTGAGTTTTGTAAAAATGTGTCTAGACGTGGAGGGGATGCAGCCCGGGCCGGGCACCATCAGAAATGTCTTCGTTTCCTTTCTCTTTTTCTCTGATGTCAAAAGTAACTTCCTCCCTGGGGAGTGACCTCAGTTTACACCAACATGGAAAGTGACGGAGGCCGTCATGTGGACTGATGAGGTTTTCCCTTGATAAATTCACCCCGATTTGAAACGCCGCTACTTAGGCTACAGGTGTGTATGTGTGTGTGCACATGTGTGGGCTCATGCGTGAGGTAGCACACACCTTCGTGTTCACTCTCTTTGGAACCATGTCCCATGCCGTGAGTCATGCGCTCCTATGGCCTCCCTGCATAGGAGAGCACGCACACCTCTCTTTGTCTCCATGTTGACTATGACTCATTCTTCACCTTCTGATTGGAAGGTGTCAGACAAGGCAATGGCACCCCACTCCAGTACTCTTGCCTGGAAAATCCCATGGGTGGAGGAGCCTGGTAGGCTGCAGTCCATGGGGTCACTAAGAGTCGGACACGACTGAGCGACTTCACTTTCCCTTTTCACTTTCATGCATTGGAGAAGGAAATGGCAACCCACTCCAGTGTTCTTGCCTGGAGAATCCCAGGGACCGGGGAGCCTGGTGGGCTGCCATCTCTGGGGTCGCACAGAGTCAGACACGACTGATGTGACACAGCAGCAGCAGCATGACTTCCCACAATCCACCTGGCCTTTTTGGCAGTTTCCTCTGACTTTGCTCCCTCTCTTGAATCCCAGCCTTTGCTTAAAACCAAAGGATCAGCTGTAACCAAGAGCTGGTTTTTCTACTAATATCGAGCTGCTCTTTCCCCTTGCCCAAACTTACTGCCCTTCCTAGGATTGCTTAGTGAGCGTAAAATCCCAGGAGAGTGCCTGCTCACTGAAGCCATCCTACACAGACATGAACAGGCCCATGTTATAGATGATTCACACAACTTAACATCTGATTTTATATTATCATATCATATATTATTCCCAATATATGGAGTATATTTCTCTAATACTTTGGCCACATGATGCAAAGAACTGACTCACTGGAAAAGACCCTGATGCTGAGAAAGATTGAAGGCAGGAGGAGAAGGGGATGACAGAGGATAAGACAGTTGAATGGCATCACCGACTCAATGGACGTGAGTTTGAGGAAGCTCTGGGAGTTGGTGATGGACAGGGAAGCCTGGCGTGCTGCAGTCCATGGGGTCCCAAAGAGTCGGACACGACTGAGCGACTGAACTGATTATTATTCTCAAGTTATTTCATACATGTTAGACTGTTAAGCTCTCTGAAGACAAAAAACTGCACACATACACATGGACATTTCTTATGGACTAGCCCTGTTAGTAACAGCTAGCTATTGCTATATAAAAAAAAATAACGCCAAACTCAGTGGTTGGAAAAACTGTAAGCATTTCTTTTCACTCACCTAGCTATATGTCTGCTGGGCAATTCTGCCCATCTGGGCCAGGCTTGGCTGAACTTGGCTGGACTCAGTCACTTGTCTGTAGTTACCCGGAGGTGACTGGGGAATGGCTGGTTTTAGATGGTATCACTCACGTATCTGATGGTTGCCTGACTTCTGGCAGTCACTGCAGCCATGCCTGGAACCAGCGTGTTGTCTGTCCCAGGCCTGCTGACACAACAGCATAAGGGTTCCCAGGGACCATGCAAAGGCTCTCAAGGCCTCAGCTCAGAACCTGCATACCCTCACTGCCACCACATTGTACTGGCCAAAGTAAGTCCCAAGGCCCGCTCAGATCCAAGGGATAGAAAACAGACTCCACCCATCAAAGGGAAGAGCTTCACAATCACAATGCAAAGGATGTGGATGCAGGGAAAAATGGAGAATTGGAGCATCTTTGCTGACAGCCTACCATACACACTAATGGATGGATACATAACATGTTGTTGTTGCTGTCCAGTTGCCAAATCATGTCTGACTCTTTGCGACCCCATAGAATGCAGCACTTCAGGTCCTCTGTCCTTCACTGTCTCCTGAATTTGCTCAGACTCATGTCCATTGAGTTGGTAATGCTATCTAACCATCTCATCCTCTGCCACCTGCTTCCTCCTTTGTCACCAATATATAACGTAACCCAGCACAAAATCCAAAACTCAGTTCTGTTGTGATTATACTCATATATACGTTCTCATCCTTCTTGGTACCTAGCTTTGATCTTTTTCAAGTCTGGCCATGGTCTGGTCATCCCAGGACCCACCTGCAGGTCAGGAGGAGGTCTTTGTTGCTGCAAAATAGATCATCCAGTTGAGTGAGATCAAGGCATGAGTTTCATCTGTTAGATCGGTCAACCTGTGAATCCATTGTTGTTGTTTAGTCGCTAAATTGTATCTGACTCTTTGCAATCCCATGAACTGTAGCCTGCCAGGCTCCTCTGTCCATGGGATTTCCCAGGCAAGAATACTGGAATGGGTTGCCATTTCCTTTTCCAGGGGATCTTCCTGATCCAGGGATCAAACCCGAGTCTCCTGCATTGGCAGGTGGATTCTCTAGCACTGTGCCACCTGGGAAGCCTTGCGAATCCATCAGATGGTAGTAAATCAAATATGAATTCAGTAAGTTTCATTACCTCCTTTAAGAAGCAAGCAGCAAGCTTTCAAATCTGTGATCAAAACTGCCAGCCTGATCATTGCCCAGAGAAGAGCCTAGGGATCAAGGGGAAGGGATTTAGGAAGGACTGTAGCTTCCACCTTCCAGCCAGTCTTTGTCCCCCATACTGACAGCAGTCACGTGACCTCAAAGTTTTCTTCAGTCTAGATCAAAATCATCTGAGAGGTTTCTATTGACATTTGTGGCCTTACTCCATTTCTTGAGTGCCAGTGCGCCAAGCTGAGACATAACTGAACTAAATACAACCATTCATCATGCACTCTCCTCTTTAGTCAATAAGTGGCTCCTTTTATTTATTTTCTAATTTTTGTGTTTCTTCACTTAACATATTTCCTTTGTGAGGGGAGCAGGGGGGTGAGGGGTGAGGCTAGGTTATTATATTGGAGTTTCAGGAGTTGAGTGTGATTTTGTTTAATGCTGATTGAACCCGAGATTCTTTTCTTGAACATTTGGCAGTAATTTAGTGAGTGCTTATACAGTGTGGCTCCTGCCTTTTTAAAATGTTTTTTATTGTTGTAAAAAAAATGACATGAAATTTACCATCTTAACCATTTTTAAGTGTACATCTCAGTTATGTTGAGTATATTCAGATTATTGTGAAACAAACCTCCAGAATTCTTTCATCTTGCAAATGTGAAACTCTATACCCACTAAATAACAACCTCCCTTCTCCCCACCCCGCTCCCACCAGCCCTGGTAATCAACATGCGACTTTCTGTTCTGTGAATAGTCTGCTGTATGTATATGCCACATGTTTCTGCATTCATCTATGGAGGGACATTTGTGTTGCTTCCATCTCTTGGCTTTTGTGAGCAATGCTGCTATGAGCACAGATGTGCAAATATCTTTGCGAGCTCTTGCTTTCACGTCTTTCTGATGTAGACCCAGGAGTGGGCTTGTTGGACCAGAAGATGGTTCTGTGTTTGTTTGTTTGTTTTTAATTTTCTGAGTATCCTTCATACTATTCTCCATCGCAATTACACCATTTGACATTCCCACCAACAGTGAACAGGGTTCTGATTTCTGCACATCCAAGACAACACTTGGTATTTTCTGGGTGTTTTGAGAGTCGCCACCCTCAGGAGTATGAGGTGACATCTCACTGTGACTTGGATTTGCATTTCTCTAATAACTAGTGATCTTGAACAATTTTTCATAAGTTTGTTGGCCACTTGTAGATCTTCTTTAGAGAACTGTTCAGGTTCCTCAGCCATTTTCAAATTGGGTAGTTTGATATTTTGTTTTTGTTGTTGCATTTATGTATGTTAGTACTATAATTTTTAAAAAAAAAATCATGACTTTTTCAACAAACAAGAAAACTAGACTATTGATGACAGCTGTGTTATATCCTCATCTTCCTCTGTCCAAAGTAACTAAATACTATCTTGAATCTTATGTTTGTTATTTCCTTGCCTTTTTTTTTTCAAATAGAGTTTTATTAACAGCTACATGCTTTCTTTAAAAAATAACATTTGGGATGTGGTTTGACTTTAATTTTATTTTGTGTATTTTCTTTATACTATATTATTTATTTTAACTTACAAATGTATCTATTATGATACAAAGGGGATCAGGCAATATTAATTATCTGGGGGCTTGCTTTTTTAACAAGGCCTTCCCTTGTGGTTCAACTGGTAAAGAATCCGCCTGCAATGCAGGAGACCTGGCTTCGATCCCCGGGTTGGGAAGATCCCCTGGAGAAGGGAAAGGCTACCGACTCCAGTATTCTGGACTGGAGAATTCCATGGACTGTATAGTCCATGGGGTTTTTAAAGAATTGGACATGACTGAGCAACTTTCACTTTTTTTTACTCAAATTTGGCCACTAAGACGTATCCATGGTGTTATATGTAGCTACTGTTCATTCACTTTAGCTGAGGTTTATTATTGCATTGTATGCTCACAGTGCAATGTAATTCTCCATTATCCTGTTGGAGTTCATTTGTATGGTTTCCAGATGTGTGCTGTTTATGGATCATGCTGGCGTGAGCATCCTCATACTCATCTCCAGAAGAATCTGTATACGAGTTGCCGTTGAGTGTATTCCTGAGAGTGGGATTGCTGGATTGTGGGGCATTTGAATGTCCAACTTCACAAGAGAATGCTAACTGTTTCTGAAGTGGCTGTACAATTTCACACTCTCCCCCACCCCAGCAAGGTACAGAAGGTTCTGTCAATCCACGTTCTACCCAACACTTGATATTGTCAAACTTCTCCATTCTTGACGGTGAAATGGGGGAGGGTGGTGTCTTGTGTGCCCTTGGTGTGCATTTCCCTGATCATTAGTGAGGTTGAACATCCCTGCCTGTGTTTATTGGCCATATGTGTTTTTTAATCAACTTCAGAGCTTCTGTTCATGGAGACACTGCAAAGAAAGGGAAAAGCAAGTTACCCACCAAGGCGAGTTATTTGCCTCACACATAGCCGACAGAGACTTAGTGCGAAATATATCTGCAAGAAAAGGACAACTCACCTAATAGAAAACAGAAGAAGAAACGGCCGGCATTTCACAGAAAACCCCCCAGTCGTTACTGTTAGCCGTAAAGATGTGTTTCTATTCATGACACCAGCTGGTCGTATCGTGGGGTTTTCTAACATCAGATGGGGACTTCTCCTAGTGTAGACACAATTTTTTAAAGACTTGTCCTCCGCTAGTTGAGAGATTAGTCAGACAAGCCTGCTGCTTTCTCACTTGGCAACTGGAGGATTCATCTGAGTCCAGAAAAAGGTGTTCACAGGGACAAAGACTTAAAGCCAAGGGATGCTCAGGTGGTTACCTGGAGACACTCGAGCCTTAGAAAACCCTACAGCTGAAGGTGTGAATAACCATCCTTTTCAAGGAGAGCGAGGTTACATTTTCTCATCAAGGCCTTTCCAGAGTATTCCCAGTGGAGGTGGGGAATCTTCTCGTCAGTGTCCATGCCTTGAGGAGAGGGCGACCATTTCTCTTGCCCTAAAAGTGCTCTCAGATTGATGACCAGAAAAAAAAAAAAAACAAAAAAAAAACAACTATGTGGAACTAATTTCTCTCGAGCATTCCCTGGAGCCAAGGAAACGGTTAAGTGTTTAGGCTTTGAAGGATTTCCCTGCTGGAGTGAGGTTTCTGGTGAAGAGAAGAAGGGTAAGAGAATACATTGATTAAGTAAATGAGTTGAAGGGAAGGGACATGAGCTGTCAATCATTTTCCGCATAGTCTGCCCCGAAGAGGATACCAAAATGAGGCCACTCTTGGAGGTCAGCCTGGCTCCCTTCTCCCACTTCCTCCAGTGGCTTCTGAGGGACTTGTAGAGGGAAGGGCCGAGCGAGAGAAGAGCAGTGAGACAGAGAGGTAAGTGGAGACTGAGACAGGAGTCGGCACTCACGCCTCTATTCCTCTCTGTCGCTAACTAGCTTTCTAAGGTGGTGCCTGCCACTTGCAGTTAATAGCAAGTGTCTTCCCATATTTATTCACTTACCTGTCAAGGCTACCCATTCCCTGTGCAGCAGCGGGGAATCTGACTGGCAGATTATGCCTTTGGTGCTCACCTGTCAGTCCCAGGCTCTCCTCTGCTGGATCGGAGACCCAGGCCGACACCGGAAAGTGACAGGCAGACAGGTAGCTAGTTGCAGTGACTTGAAGCAAAACTAACTAGAAGCTGGACCCTTGCAGTGGACATTACGAGGGGAAACGGCGAACAAGATATCTTTTCCAATCTCCAGGTGGGGCTGGGATGGAATGATTAGACCTGTCAACACTGGGGCGTGTCAAGGTGAGACAGAGCCAGGTGACAAGACCTTCAGCTGGAAAGTCTGAAGGCTTCTCCTCCTTCTGAACCCTGGAAACATCCTCTTGGGAGCTTGAAGGACGGGAAGGCCCAGCCTGTGATCACACACACATACACACACACAGGAAAGAATGTTAAGTGAGAGGCTGGAAAACACAAGCCTGGGTTCCAGAAGTCCTGTGGCCTATTGGGGCTCATCCTCCAGGTGCCTCATTGTCCCCAGGTCTGGATGAGCAAATTCCTACACCATATAGTCATCTCAGAGGCTGCTGGCAGAGCATACTGGATCATTTGAAAATCATCTTTCTTAACTATTTCCCGGATTCGTTCTAGTTGCTAAAACAGCACACCACAGATTGTTGACACTGTCAGCAGGACCACAGAGGCTCAGCTTATCACTGGTGAAGGTGGGGTAGCTCGTGCCAATACATCATTATACCTCTCTCCCTTTCTCCCTTGCCCTCTCCCTCTCTGTCTCTGTCTCTCCACCCCCCGTCACTGACACACACACAAACACACACACCTCTACATCATGTCTTTACAGCCCAGCGAAAACAACATTGCGGGCAGAAAGAAAGCATCTCTCAGTCCCACCACTTTCTGGCTTTTATCTCCCCCTTCCTCATCATCTCTGGGTAGTTAGCATTCCATGTTATTAAGCAAAAATGTCTTGTGACAGCAACCATGTCATCTCTGAGTCTTTTAGCGTTGACGCAGACAAGAACAGAGCGTATGAAATACACACATTTTCCTTCCGTGCAGGAAACTGGGACAGCAACAGAGCTTTAGAAACACACACTGTCCTCCCTACAGAAAACTGACATCCTATACTCAAAGCCAGTAACAACAATTCCTTCCTTTATTGTTTAATTATGAGCTGACGCAGCCAAGATAAAGACCCAACCAATCCAGGACTCAAAAATGCCAATCACTCTCTGAAGAAATCAGAGGCTGCCTCTCTCCTTTTTATTATATTTGTTACGATTGGAGTTTGTTCAGCAGTAAGTGCAATATTGACATTTAGAACCCCTAGCAAAGAAAGAGAGAAAGATAGGAAGGAAGAAGGAAAAAGGCAACCAAAACATCATTTGCTTCACATCCTTGAGCAGTTTCCGACTGGAGGCCATGAGGGTTTCCTTGCTCTTTTTAATTTATTTCCCCTCCCCCCTTGCATACATTCCCACAGAGACATGTCTTCCAGTCAACAAGGTATCTGAGATCAATATCTCTTATGTACAGCACGCATACAACTGTGTTCTAAATGGGAAAGGAAGGTTATTGAATGCACTTGTCGAGATCGTCTGGCTGTGGCCGGAGCCGGGTGAGGAGGTAGCTGAAGGCAGAAGCGGGCCAGGTGGGGAAGGATGCTCCCAGGATTACTGAGTCAAGTGCGGGCAGCGACGCTGAGCCCTTCCACTGCATCTGTCTTCAAGCCCCAATTATTTCGGGCTTCTCGGTATTGACATGTTAGCAAAGGCAGGAGTTGTCCTTAAAAAAGTTGTGCATCTTCTTCCCCTCACGTGCGTGTGTGCTAAGTGGCTTCAGTCGTGTCCGTCTCTTTGTGACCCTATAGACTGCAGCCCGCAAGGCTCCTCTGTCCATGGGATTCTCCAGGAAAGAATACTGGAGTGGGTTGCCATTTCCTCCTCCAAAGGATCTTCCCAACCCAAGGATCAAACCATCGTCTCTTGTGTCTCCTGTGTTGGCAGGCAGGTTCTTTACCGTTAGCGCCGCCTGGGAAGCCCCTCTTCCCTCTCGACATTTTCATAAATAAAAGTGTTTATCCCTCAAATGTAACCAGTGCCCAAAATCTATTTTATAGGCATTAAACCTTTTGTTTTAGTTTCCTAGATTTTGGGGGTCTTGTTTGGTAGCAGGGCTTCTCCCCTGCCAACAGTGTGGTCCAACTTCGGTCTTCCCCTCTCTAAGGCCACACTCATGCCACCATGACCCTGCTTCTCCCTTCACCAGCCATTACTCATGGGCTTTTTGAGCTTCCTCTAGACTGCAAGCACTTGGATATTGAGATTGTAGCATCCATCTTTGCGTCCTCAGTATCCAAAACAGTGCCTGGCATGTAGGAACAACGGAAGTTTGTTGAATTCAGAAATTAAAAAGCAGAAGACTTCCCCAGCCGTCCAGTGCTTGAGACTTCACCTGGCAATGCAGGGGGTGCAGGTTCGATCCCTGGTCAGGGAGCAGAGATCCCACAGGCCTGGGGCCAAAAAACCCAAAACATAAAATAGAAGCAATATTGCAACAAGTTCAATAAAGACACTAAAAATGGCCCATATCAAAAAAAAAAAAAAACTTTAAAAAAAGAAATTAACAAACAATGTACTAACGAGTTAATCAGTCAACTGATCAATGAATGAATGGAGCATGTAAGAGATGTTCACAGAAAAATATTCCACTAAATTGTAAAACCTTTCTGGGAGTTAATAGAAAACTGTAATTTCTCCCTCAACCAGAACCCATAGCTCCAAAGGGCTAGGGGAATTTTTAGAAGCTTTGGTCTACATTCTTGTGGTTTCTCTACATGAAAGCTTCCAACTGGGTGAGACTGTCTTGCTTCCAAGGTTTGTTGGTTCAAAAATAAAAAGATTTTAAAATAACTCTGAGCTAGGTAAATTTGGGGCTGTTATATCAGGGTGTGTGTGTGTGTGTATGAATTCTTCCCTCTCTGTACCAATCAGAAAGAGATTTTTTTGAAGCAAATGGCCCTTTAGTCAGGGCAAGTCTGAATTAGCTTTGGCAAGAAAGCCAAGAGAGAAAATAACAACCAGCTCATTTCCTGGCACAAAGCAGAGCCCAGCGCATGTTTGAAATACATTGTGTAAATTAATCAGTTCCTTTCTGTGGCATGGTCTTTCCCGAACCCATTCATGAACTTGAGCTCCCCTAGGATTGTAGCCCGCCAGGCTCCTCTGTCCATGGGATTTCCCAGGCAAGAATATTGGATTATGTTGCCATGCCATCCTCCAAGGGATCTGCCCCACCCAGGTATCTAACTCAAGTCTCCTGTGTCTCCTGCGTTGGCAGGCAGATTCTTTACCACTGAGTCACCTGGAAAGCCAGTACCTAGACTGATTCCTAAATGTTTACTGATGAGAAAATATCTGGATGAATTAATGAAAGACTGCTCAATACTGTCGAAAGTCTGGAGATGGGGAAACTACACAATACATGGAAACCCACCTATAGACTTGAGCCATGCACTGGAATGCATGGGCAGATGGATGGTCTGTGGTGAAGTTCAAAGTGGGACAGAGGGCAGAGTTCCCTGCCAACAAGCAGAATCGAAGAGAAAGGAGAAGCTGATGTGGTCAGGGCTGCCCAAGGCTTTGCTCAGACCCCAGGGTTGGGGAGCAAGAGCAGAAAGGATCTTTGCTAGTCTAGAAAGGACAGGAAAAAGCCAGCACGTGGACCAAGAGTAGTGAAGATTTTACACGGGGACTAGATCCAGCACTGAGCCCCGTGTGAAGAGGAAAAAGCTTGAGGGGCCCCTGACTCGGTGTGTTTGCCCCCTGATCCCAAGGGCTGTGAAGTGGCTTTAGGAAGCACCACAGAAGTACGTGCTGGCCACCACTCTGCATGCCAAGATGCTGCCCACGGCCTGGAAACATCCACGGTCATGAGCAAGGGATCAAAATGAGATGGAAATGACCTGTCACAGCATTTTAATTCAGCCACTATATTTTGGAATTTATATTTTAATTAAGGTTTATTTGTTACCATTGTGACTGTAATTCTGAGAAGCACCAAGCCTGCCCTGGCAGAGGGAAAAGAGGAGGAAGGCATATCATAATTCAAATAATTATTAATCTAATCTCATTAAGTATAGATTGTCCATATCGCTGCTGGTATTAGGTGCTGGGGCAGACCCCTTCCTGAACCAGTGCCGTCAGCTTGCATAAAAAGTGCCCGGGGACTCCTTCTCCCTCATATAAGGCAGAGACCCCATCTCCTTCTGGTAGACTTTCTACCTCCAGCTGTCCTTCAGAAGTTCTCCTGCACAAAATCTGTGCCGTGCTGGGTTTGAGACAGGCTCTGGGTTTAGCTGTGTGCCCGCCACCTGCCCCTCACTCCTGGGTGTGGAGCTGGGAGCTCCTTGCTCTGCTCTCAGCCCCAGAGGACACCTCCCCAGTCCTGCCCGCAGAGGGTGTGTTTGCAGGTCCTGCTCCCCTAAGAGGCCATGAGCTCCTCGAAAAGATTTACTGTGTCCTCCACCTTTGCATTGGAGAAGGCAATGGCACCCCACTCCAGTACTCCTGCCTGGAAAATCCCATAGACAGAGGAGCCTGGTAGGCTGCAGTCCATGGGGTCGCTAAGTGTCAGGCACGACTGAGCAACTTCACTTTCACTTTTTACTTTCATGCATTGGAGAAGGAAATGGCAACCCACTCCAGTGTTCTTGCCTGGAGAATCCCAGGGACGGAGGAGCCTGGTGGGCTGCCGTCTGTGGGGTGGCACAGAGTCAGACACGACTGAAGCAACTTAGCAGCAGCAGCAGCAGCCACCTTTGCATTTCCTCCAACATCTCTTTCCAT
The DNA here is from genome assembly GCF_002263795.3 of Bos taurus. Classification (NCBI taxonomy): domain Eukaryota; kingdom Metazoa; phylum Chordata; class Mammalia; order Artiodactyla; family Bovidae; genus Bos; species Bos taurus. The sequence continues at coordinate 30,003,656 of NC_037356.1, read as the reverse complement.
CCCAATATCTACAGGAATGTGTGTGTAATATTGCTTCAGTATTGGAGCAAGAAGGGAGGAAGGAGGCGGGGGGTGGGGATGCAGGGAAGGAGAGAGAGAAGAAAGAAGAGGAAGTGTTCAGGGAGTGAGACAAAGACAAAGAGCCCCATTCTGCTGAGAGTCACTAGGGGCTAACCAGTGCCTCCTCCACCTTCCCGAGTACCCACTCCTACCCCTACTCCCACAACCAACCTGCTCTCTCTTCATTCCTCATGGGTGCAGATGACTAATGAATTTCAAAGCAAAGTGATTAGGTGGCCTTTACAAGCTTCAGTACCTACCAGAATAACTATAAGTCACTCTGACATCATAAACGCCTTCTCAGAAAATGTAAACAAGAGAGGAGACATAGCCAAAGAAATGAATTTAATTCTAAAGCATTTTCTTCTTTATTTTTGATCTTCAGTGAGTCAAATTAGACTTGCCTGGTAGGGGTGTGGGAGGGGAGGTTCCCACACCACCAACCATTCTCTGAGACCCCATCTGGGGGTCCTACACTTCAACTCAATCCTGACACTCTCTGCACAGAGCCAGCATCAGATGCGACTGGTTAAAGGCTCAGTTCCACAAGACTACCCCCTACTTCAGATACCAACAGGAGCAGTAGGTCCCCAGGTTACCCACAACTTTTTTTTTTTTAATTTTCCTCCAGAAAAGCGGGAAAACAGTTGTCCCTCAACCTGGAATAAAACAGGGCACGGGGAAAAGCCTCTCCTGGCACCTCTGCCTACCCACAACTTTTGTCTGGCTTGGCTTACAAATCGGAGGTTCCCACCACCCCCTCCTCAGGTTTGATTAATTAGACTCGCAGCACTTAGGGAAGCACTGCCTTATATCTATTAGTTTCTTAAAGGACATTATAAAGGATACAGAAGAATAGCCAGATGGAGAGATGCAAAGAGTGTGGTCTGGGAGGGTCTGAGGCCAGGAGCTTCTGGCACCATGAACTTGAGATGTGTCAGCCTCCTGGACGCGGATGTGCTCACCCACCAGGGAGCATTCCAAACCTCATGCTATTAGGATTTTTATGGAGGCTTCATCATGTAGGCTGATCCATCATTAACTCCACATTTGCCAGTTCTCTCTTCTCAAAAGAGTGGGGGTTGGGGGCAGAAAACCCCAAGCTTCTAATCCTTCTAAATCCTGTCTTTCCAGTGGCCAGCCCTCATTCAGAGTCTTGTCCAGAGTCACCTCATTAGAACAAAGGACTCTCCTCTCACCGAGGAAGTGACGAGGGTTTCAGAAGCCCTGTGTCAGGAACAGGGGTAATAACTAAATGTTAGAACAGAAGGCGTTCATATCACTTAGAAAATTATAAAGGTTTTAGGGGTCCAGGAACAGAGGCCAATATGTATATTTCCTGTTATCTCACGGGGATGGAATGAAGGGACACAAGTGGTCAGATGCAATCACGCAGTAATGTGCACAGTTCTCTCTGATGGTTTCCCCAACGTTCCCCAGAGCCCCTGAGGTTTCGTGGAGGTGACTTAGGTCCACCTTGGGTTTTGGGGAAAAGCAGGTTTAAGCACCTAAGTTTTACCTCCACGTGCCTTTATGTAACAGTTCTTTGTTTAGATCTGATTTGTGAAAAGAATCCTGCTGTTTAAAACAACAGCAACTTGGAAACCCCAGATCTTGTCCAACTCCCTCTTTTAGAGCAGAGGAAATAATCCCCATGGTCAGGGGAGTCCCACCACCAGCAGGTGACAGAGCTGGGCACAGATGCTGCGCCTGCTGACTCCAGCGTCACGCAGGTCCTAGTCCAGGGCTCTGAGCAGCCTCTCCCCAGAAGGCATCCCAGCGCCCGGGCATCAGCTTCAGGCTGGCTCAGGTGTCAGCATGCCAGCTGCTCCATGCAGAGCCGAACCCTGGGCTCAGGATCTCATCACCCTGGGAGGGACCTCTGAGACCCGGAAAGGACCCAAACAGGAAGCACTTGGGACCTGGTAGGCCCGACTGGTAGACCCGCACAAGTCTGGGGCCCAGCCAGAGTTTCAACAATACATTTTGTTTCTTCTCTGTAAGCAAGTTTACCTCCTGAGAGAGAGGAGCTGCCGGTCCTGCTGAATGGAGCCTAATTGGAGATTTCACTGCTCATAGACAAAACGGAAAAGGGGCTGATATCAGCACACTTATTTTCAGCTCCTGTGCTTCAGGCCCACCCTCTCGAGTCTGCGTGGTCCCTGTGCTGCGCAGCTAGTGTCCTAGCTCGTCAATAACGTTGCTTAAGCACTGCGGTGTCAGGCCAGGTGCTGGGAGAGTTGCCTGCCAAACCTCCCGTTACCCTCCCCATGCCTCCTGGATGGAGCTACCATCGTGCTTCCCATGTTGCAGAGAAGAGACAGAGGTTTCACAAGGTCTGATGACTTGTTCGAAGTCACTTGAAGACCCTGTCTACAAAAATCACTAGATGCCACAGACTCGCACCTCTGGGTCAGATCCGGAAGGGTTTCCCCGTGGGGATGGCAGCTACTTGGAGAACTGTCCCGATGTCACATAGTCTGTCCCACTGATTCACAGACCACCCAACTGTCCAACGTTTCCAATACTTTAGCATCCAAATTCTTTTTTTTTTAGTTCTAAGCTTTTTAATCAGAAAACATTTTTATCTGAAGAGATTGCATTTGAAGTAGTAAGTAGTAGAAAATTATTTTATGGTCCCCAAATGTCTTTTTTTAGACCTTTTATTTTGTATTGCGCTATAGCCGATTAACAAACAATGCTGTGATAGTCTCAGGTGAACAGTGAAGGGACTCAGCCATACACTCCCATTCTCCCCCAAACTCCCCTCCCGTCCAGGCTGCCACCTGACACTGAGCAGAGTTCCCTGTGCTCTAAATTAGGTCCTTGTTGGTTATCCATTTTAAATATAGCAGTGTGTACATGTCCATCCCAAACTCCCTAATTATCCTTTCCCCAGTCTTACCCCCTGACAGCCATACATTCGTGCATGAAATCTGTGGGTCTGTTTCTGTTTTTTAAGTTCATTTGTATCATTTCTTTTCAGATTCCATATATAAGGAAGGGACTTTAGCATCCCATTTCTAACCCTCAAATTCAGTTCAGCTACCTTGAAAGTAGCTCCAAGAACACTTGTCACACATTCTGTCCCAATTTGAGGGTCAGAAAATTTGGGTCACGGTATCCATATGATATAGATCAAAGGGCTTGACATGGATTCTCACCTCTAAAAATATCTCATGGAAAAATACCTGAAATTCTATGAGTTCTATTCTCTTTATCTTAAACATTAACTGGCCCTGCATTATTTTCCTAAAATACCGATACCCCTGCAGAGTAAATGGTAACTTCAGAACATTTTAAGGTAACTCACTTTGCCAGATTTCCCATACTGTCTAAGAAGATTGAGGAAAGAAGTCACCATTCAGAGACCACTGCTCGCTTGTAGAAGAGGACCTGAAAGAGGACTAGGGGATAAAGCGGGGACTGACTAGCTCTGTCTCCCCAAAGAGCTGGGCCAGATGCTTTGTACTTGTCTCATTGACTCCTTGAGGAAACCCTAGGGTTGTGGGGAGTGGTATTACCCCCATTTTATAGATGAGGACAGTATGATTCCAAGAGGTTGCTATGTCACCCATTCCAAGCCAGAAAGAAGAGAAAGTAACCTGTTGGGCTGGAAGGGATGTTTCATAACCACCAGCACGTGAATCTGTGTCTCACAGACCCCGTGGGTCTAGTGCATGGAATGGGGGCATGCCCTCTACACTGGTTCTGTGCCACCCACTCTTTATTCTCCCAGGTCCTGGTGACCTTTGCAGTGGTTAGGGGAGAGGAGTTTTTTTATTGCTTTGCATCAAATAATAGATAACAGAGAACTTCAAATCTGGAAATGACAGAAGATTTAGTCCAATTTTGACATCTGGTCTCCTGATTCCCAAACTAATATTTTCTTTCTTCCTACGGGAGGGTAGGATGTTTGAAATCTAATGGGTAAAAGAATTCTGAGCAATCGTTTCTGTTGCATGATTTCATTTTTTTAAAGGTACATTAGATTTGCTTGCGGTGTGTATCTGGTCTCTCAGGACCCAGGATGCTGAAAGGCAGAGTCCTCAGGAATACTGATCCAATACTATTAGCCATGCAGGTCCCTGAAGCAGAAAGGGACAGGCGTGGGATTAACATTAAAAGAAATTCAATTAAACAAATAGTGACCGGCCACCAGCCAGCGACTATGTGGGAGGCAGTGGGCCAACTCCAGCAACACTTTGCAAAGCTGAATCTTCTACCTCCAGGTCACACCACTGATTGTGTGTGTGTGCATGCGTGTGTGTGAGTGTGTGTGTGTGTGTTTGTGCACACATTCCCACAGGCACACACTGTTCTCTACTCTTCCCACGGTGAACTGAAATGAATAAATCCCCCTAAACTGCCCCCCTCATGAGCAACCTTGGAAATAAGTCCTATTTACAAATATTTCATCACCCCCGCTACCTCCAGCCCCATGTTCCCCTGATAACTCTAGGCAATAACATGAATAAAACTCAGAATGATTTCCTTCTATGGGGCATCAATCATCACTTTTCCTGGGCAGATCAGTAAGTGATTCAGTGCAAGGCAACGCTGGAGATATTAGGGAGTGTCTGCAAACTCCATGTCTCTGGGGTTTGGACCCTAGATAGGGAAAGAGTAAGTTGGATCCGAGCAGGGCACCAGGGCCTCCTTTGGATGCTTCTGACATTATTTCTCACATTTTACCACCTAAGAGGGAGCTACAAGTCCCTTTAGTCATTGCTGCAGAAAAACGTTTTGACATGAACTCTCATACATCACAACGGAGGTTAGTTACCAAAATGCACACATTTGCCTTAGCCGGTTTCATTTACTACCCTTTAAATTATTTCTCAGCCTTGCAAATCTTGCTGTGACAGACAGAGCAGGGGGGTGGAAACCACTAAGTGTTCATTTTTCATATAATATATTCCAATCCTGTTAGGTCGTGCTGCTGAAGGTAATATTTCTGGCATTCATTTAATGAAATTGACATTGATGAATGGTTAATTATACAAATTACATTCTTATTAAATCCCCTAGAATCGGTGCCTTAAAATTTCCTAGCTATGGGCTTCTTATGGCTGATACCCTTTTTTTTTTTTTTTTTGCTCTGAGTAGCTCCTCTGTTGGCTGCTGTTAAGACTGCATATTTTTCCTCCTCCAAGAAACTCTGAAAAGCATTTAAAAATCCCCTAGTTAAGGAAATTACTGCAGATAAGTTAATCTTCATGGGATGTTTAAAGCCCAGTTCTTGCATATGTTTATCCTGATTTTTTTTTCCCCTCTCTAGACAATATCTGCCCTGGAGGTGGAAGCAAAGAGGGGAAAACTCTACCTCCTGCTGAATAAGGGTCTGAGGGGCAGGGAGGGGAATTAGCTACATAGCCAACTGCCTCCAGGCTGCTGGCTGTGTGTATAGATCTAATAGAGAAGTCGACACACATTGGGCTGATGGGAAAGAATCAATAAGTGGTCCCTTGCATGCTAAGTATCCCCGGCTGAGACGCTGTTACCCTGAGAGCAGCCGGCTTCTCCCCCCTTCACTGGGGAATAGAAGGATGAATCGTATTCATTAAGAGAACATTTCTTTCTGTTACCCTGACTGCTCACAAGACAACTGATCAACTGCTAGGCAGTCGGCACTGAGTAGGCACCTCGGGGAATTGGAAGCAGTCTTAGGGAGTTCACACATCCGAAGGAAATTCTTGTCAAAGAACAAATGCAAAGTTGGATTGTTTCCTCCAACCGGAAGAGGCAACAGAAAGACGTGTGATTCTGGGAGGACCAGACTCTGTTTTCAAAGCCATCGTTATCTTTCTGTTTTCAAATGCCTTGGACTCACAGCCAGGAGGGGGCGCTGCTGGGCTCCACCGGCTCAGCTGATGGGGGGCTCCTCACTCCAGGGCTCTCTCTGGGGACACTTCTTGTCCGTAAACCCATGTCACTCAGACCATTTGGTTGGCTGGGGCAGGTTAGGTTCCTTTGCCTAACTTCAACTGGTATGTGTCTTGTGTTGATTTTTTGTGGTAGGTTGGGGCAGCCTCAGGGAGTTGTTGCTGTTCAGTTGCTAAAGCCCTGCCTCTTGGCGAGCCCATGGACTGCAGCACACCAGGCTTCCCTGTCCTCCACCATCTCCTGGAGTTTGCTCAAATTCACGTCCATTGAGTCGATGATGCCATCCAACCATCTCATCCTCTGTCATCCCCTTCTTCCCCCACCCTCCATCTTTCCCAGCATCAGGGTCTTTTCCAATGAGTTGGCTCTTCGCATCAGGTGGCCAAAGTATTGGAGTTTCAGCTTCAACATCAGTCCTTCCAATGGATATTCAAGGTTGATGTCCTTTAGGACTGACTGGTTTGATCTCTTTGCTGTCCAAGGGACTCTCAAGAGTCTTCTCCAGCACCACAGTTCAAAAACATCAGTTCTTCAGTGCTCAGCCTCCTTTATGGTCCAGCTCTCACATCCGTACATGACTACTGGAAAAACCAGAGCTTTGACGTGGGCAGCAGGATGTATCAAATCAGCAGTTAGACTGAAGTTCCTTTTGTTTCAGTGAATCATGTGGGCAAATCCCTTGATTTATTCTGAGTACCATTAAGTCAGCCAGACTCTAAGCAACAATCATTCCCATGCATCCGTGCTCAAGTGACGCATTTACAAAGTCACGGATTATCATGGTTAGTGGTACTAACTCTCTAGAGTCAGAAAGACGGGTTCAAATCGAGACTCTGCTTCTGCCTGACTGTATGACCTTAATGTCCTTGCTTACAAAACGGAGGTAATAATAGCACCTGCTTCAGAGGGATGTTGTGAAACTTCACAGCACACATAAAGCACTTATGTGCATAAAGGCCTGTGCAGGGGTTCCATGAGTGAGAGTTTTTTGTATTATATAGGAATGCTTTTCAACTACAAGTAACATGACACCCTTCTGACTGTGACTTAAACCATAAGGATGTATATTGGTGGCTTTACAAAAAGTCCATGGTAGATTGTCTCAGAGCTGGTCTGACCTCTGAGCGTTGTAATCAAGAACACAGGCTCCCTCTATTTGACTATTCTACAATCTGTAACATGTTACTCTTCTTTATTTTTTTTGAAAGATACTATATTTTTAAATTTACTGTTTAGTTCATTTTTAATTGTAGTTGATTTACAATATTACGTTAATTTCTGCTGTACAGCCAAGTGACTCAGTTACACGCACACACATATATATATATGTTCTTTTTCATATTCTTTTCCATTATTGTTTATCCCAGGATATTGAATATAGCTGTGCTATACAGGAGGACCTTGTTGTTTAACCATTCTATATGTAATAGTTTCCAAGAAAGATACTGTATTTTCAATAGACTTTATTTTTTTAGAACAGCTTTAAGCTCACAGAAAAAGTGAGTTGAGGGTACAGAGGTTTCCCATATGCCTCTTCCCTCACACATGCACGTGTTATCTTTTCATCCTCATGCTCACAACACGGCTGCCAGCATTTCAAGCACATCTACATCCAAAGCAAGAGGAAGGTAGAAGGGGCAGCACCAGCAAAGCTCAAAGCCTGGCTTCCCATTTGTTTCAGAAAGCAAAGTATCTTTCCTAAAAACCTCGCAACAGATTTCTCCTGCCATCCTTTTGGTCAGAACCTGACCATCTGTCCAGCTCTTTACTACCAAGTTGAGTAAGGAGCAGGCAGTTGGAGTACCTTCTGAGTAGCTCCATTGTCAGTATCATCTAATTCTGCCTCGCACCTTCCTGTCCTAGGATGTGAGATTAGGCCCAGCCATCTTCTTCCGTTGAGGTCCTCTCTCTGTACAGGTGTCGCCAGTCTCTGGCTGGGAGATATGGGGATGGATAAGACCAGGCACAGCACAGGAGAAGGGTCCTTACTCCAAGAGTCCATTTACTTCTGAAAGAAAGCAGAACAACTCTACCACCCTGACCCAGGGAAAAGAGATCTTTTCCCCTTGTTCTCCTGTCCACCCCCATCTGTGCTGAAGTCAGCTCGTGCAATCACACATTACGAGTTTTAATTGTACAGCAAGAGGAAAGATGGGAGATATTAATCAGGTGCTGAGAGCTTGGAGAGTGAAGGTAATAAATAGACTATTAAGTTAACCAAGTTTTCGGCTTCACTCGTGAAAGCCGCCATCTATCTTGTGTGGTTTTCTGCATGCTTCATTACCACATATAACCATACTGAAAAAATATGCCTTCTCCTTTATAATGAGATGATAAGTTCCCTGCAGTGGAAGTAGGTAGCAGAGCCTTGATTGGAAAGGTTCGTGAGGCTGGAGCATGAGAAGGGGGTGTCTGTGTGGATCCTGGGATCTGGCACTGATGCCAATGACAGGGCACAGCTTTGGGGGTGATGTAGCCTGAATCACCCAGCCCTGAACATTCCCAGGGCCCCAGGGTGTCTGGGGGCTCAGGCTCCTGCCATTCCTCCCCGTCATGGACACGCAGTAGAACAGGGATATTCGGCCCAGCCCAGGGCAAACATCGAGATGTCACTGGAATCAGCTTCACCTGGATCTGGTCCATCAGGCCCCCCAGGAATCACTCGGGGAGCCCCACTCACGCAACTGCTGGTGGACTATTCATCTTCTCTTCCCCATCCACCCCACCTGCAGCACTTAGCAACTCAGTGGGTGTCCAGCCCGGCACTTTTGCTTATGGGCTCGGAGGCCTTGGACAATTCATTTAATCTCGCTCACCTCGGCTGTCTCATCTGTAAAATGGGGTTAATAAGACTACCTTTCTGGAGAAGTGGAGAGATTTAGATGGGACAGTGGAAAAGCGCACAACCCTGTGCTTGACGCCAATATCCTTCCTCCAGAGTGAAGATGAAGTTATCAGATGAGATAATTGAAGCTTTCATAGCTGCAGTAAGCCCTGTATTATTTGGTTCCATTCACATGCAATCTCTGGAACAGGGAAGTCTAAAGTGACGGCAAGTAGGCTAGGGTTGCCTGGGGCTGAGGAGAGGAGAATGCAGCCAAGTCTAAATGGTTAGGAAGGTGACAGCAAGCGAGTGCAGGGCTTCTTGGGGGTGATGAACATATTCTGAAACTGACTGTGGTGGGCGTCGTACCTATCTGTGAATATACTAAAATAACCATTATACACTTTATACGGGTGAGCAGTGTGGTATGAGAACTATTTCTCAACACAGCTATTAGAAAAGGACCATTCATTCTAATAAAAATAAAACATTACAGCAGCAAATATGGCACCGCATGGTGGCCTGTGGCTGCCGGTGGGCCCGAGACACATCTCTGGCCCAGGCACACGGAGCCCTGGGCCACATCACACGGTCTTGAACGGAGAACTCCAAGGCCTGTCTGCATCTCTATCCCCAGACTACCAGAGGCAGCTCTTTAGAGAATTCCTAGGATCTTTCCCTACCTGCCAAAACTACAACCACAAACAAGAAAAAGTACATCTGCAGACGCTAGTTTGAGAAACACGCGTCTAAGAGCAGTGTGTCAAGGAAAGGAGCATTTTCCAGAGCCAGCCCCCCAACCCAATGGGCAGGAGAGGCCCCAGGATGGGGGGAATTCCCCAGGCCTGAGACAGGATGGATAAGGAGGGACAGGACAGACTTCCCTCTAGGATATGAATGGCATTTTCTCGGACTCCTCTCTCCTGGAACTTCTCAGCTCTGTCTGTCCCTTAGGTGTCATGCCCCTGACATTGTGTGTTTCTTTTTTTTAAAAAAAAATTTCTTTTTAAAAATTTTGGCTGCACCGGATGGCATATGGGATCTTAGTCCCCAAACCAGGGATCAATCAGCACCCCCTGCAGTGGAATCAGTCTTAACCACCAAACCACCAGTGAGACCACCAGGTCTCACTGTGTGTTGTTTTTCTGAGGTGAATTCACCTTTGCCCATGAGATCCACTCTCACCCTGATGCTAATGACACCCCATCTGTAGCTCCAGCCAGGTCTCCTCCAAAGCCCCACACCTAGACCTGACTCACGTGCCACATCCAATCCAGGCAGCCCCAAACCATACCTGTCACCCCACCTTCCTCAAGCTTCCCTCTCCTACTGAATTTCTTATCCTGATTTAATCATCATCCAGTTTCTCAAACCAAGAGCATGCGGTTGTCCTCAACACCTTCCTCTCCTTCTGTCTCTTGGTCACATGCATTCCGTTCTGCCTACAAAATAGCTTTCTCTTTGCTTGGGTTACTTCTGTGACCTCTGAGTAGTCTCCGAGCCTCCAGTGTCTCCTCTTTAAACCATTATCCATGCAGCTGGTCATTTCCCTGCCTCCAGTGGCTTCTGCTGCCTACAGACTAGAGTTCAGTCCCGTCTGTATGGCTGACAAAGCCTTTCATGAACCAAGCCCATGGGTGCCTCCTTTCACTCCCCACCTCTGCCATGACCAGCACCTTGTCAGCCAGGAAGCGGATTCTTTGTTCCTGGGAGTGACAGAGAGATGGTAGGCACTGGGATGCCCCCACAGTACAGGCTGGTGACCGACCCCTTTGTCCCCACTACCCCCAGGCCCCTAACCAGAGAAACCTAGTCTAACACTGCTGCCTGCAGCTTCAATCCCATGATATCCAATGCCTCCCCCACTCACCCCCTCCATCCGTAACCCCCACATGAAAGCAAGTGGAGGCCAGAGCTCAATGGTTGGCACTGCAGCCTCCATCCCAAATTGTGGGCTTTTAACATGCAGAATTGAGCCGTAATTAATAATGCGCTGAGGGTATAATCGCACAGCAGAGCAAAGGCGGCCCAGCCCATTAGGTCAAACGTGCTGAGTGCCACGGAAGAGCAGAAATCCACTTCTAAAGGCGTGAACAGTAGCTGGAAACATAAAAGGTCAGATCACGGGCTCAGTTGGACTTGATTATATGAGACGAGTGTGGAGAAAAAGGCCCCAAAGCTGGGATGATGTGCTGAGGAGATAAATGGAACCAGCAGGAACGGGGTGGTGCTGATGTCATCCTCAGAGGATCTGAGAGGCCAGCTGGAGTGGGCAGACAGCGAGCCGGAGGTGAGGCCCTTCTGCAGACACTCCACTTGGATGTGACTCTGTCGAGCGAGGTGTAGCTTCCTACTCTTGACCAGGCCCGACCTCTTCATGTGCGTGCTGGTTAACGTCATCCGCACCACTTCGTCCAGTCCTGTCCTGTTTTTCAGATGGAAATAAAGCTCACGTCACCCAATACTGCAGACAAGAGTGACATGTTTTCATGGCTGTCCCACTTGAGGGATGGAAAGAGCATTTAGAGAAAGCACATCAGTGTCTCAAGTCTTAGAATCCATTGATTATGACTATCTCTTTTTCTTTTTTTTTTTTTTGGCCATGCCATGGGTCTGTGGGATCTTACTTCTCCGACCAGAGATCGAACTCATGCTCCCTGTATTAGAGGTGCTAAGTCTTAACCACTGGACTGCCAGGGAGGTCCTCTGTTTTTTTTTCTTTTTTTTTTAATAACCATCCCTTAAGTAGAAGTTAAAATTCTTAGCCCCAACGCAAAGCCCTGTCCGTCTTTTCCCACTAACCACTTCAAATATTCTTGCTGTGAAATTTGGAAGTGAAAGGCTGTTTTCCTTTTGTGGGTCCCCAAGCCGTATGTGGGCTTGGGTGGCTGTCAGTATTAGGGAATGGCTTCTTGTGTGGGCTCAGGAAAGAGGACGGGGAAGGGCCTGGGAACCTGCGAGGCACCCTCCTCATAGCAGTCAGGCCGCTGAGCCTCTCCAAGCCCTTCCTTGGCACCACTGCTTTGTCCAGATGTCTCACTGTGGAGTCAGGACTTGTAAGCATGGGGCCTGACGTGTGGTAGGTGCTCAAGAGGAACTTGCAAAGGCCGTGAAATCTTGGACAGAGGTGACCTGGTATACCCAGGACAGCCCATCCCCTTGAGATGGAGCCTGGGGATCAATCTCACAAAAAAGGTAGAAAGTATAGTATCTGAAATCCTCTCCAAGCTGCAGAATTCCCCACACATTGCTCAGAAAAAAAGTGCCCTTCCTTCTTTCTGTGATTCTCGAGCAGAGCCAGATGGTTGAAGATTAGAGTTTGAAAGGATCCTCGAAGTCCTGTCGATTTGAGCCTCTCCATTAAAGAGTGAGGATGCGGGGGCCCAGAAAGGATTAAGGGGTTCACCCAAGATCACACAGAGCCATGACCAGAAGTAGCTTCATGCCCTGAGAAGGCTCCAAATGGATGACCCTCACTGGTATATGCTCCATTATCCCTCCATCCTTTCATAGTTAACTCACAAGCGACCTAAGTGTGGAGGGAGGGAATCACACCCTGGCGTTTAGAGCGTCTTTAAATCCTTCTATGAGCTGAGTAAGGATGAACACATTTCCCAGTGGAGGAAGATCTTACAGACCCCAACCCAGAACTATTTCCTGATTGGGATAAAATTCCAAAATCTCCTCGCCATCCCACTCCAGGAATCTCACAGAAGGCACATGCGTAGTGAGTAAGCCCCTGAACCCCCATTTGCTTTTCCATGCCCAGTCCCTGTGCCAGCCCCAACCGTGGTGATGAGTGAAAACACAGATGAATTTTGGAAACATATTAAGACGCAATTATGGATTCCTTGCCTTTAGACACTTCCTCCTTCCCCCTGGGTCCCTAGAATTAACATAAATGCCTTGGTCAGGAGAAGCTATGAAAATACTATCCATCTGGATCTAATCTTCAGAGCTGCTGGGCTACAAAGTGACCAGAGCTAAAGGTCTATTCATAAATTTTCTTCTCGGTGCCGCCTGCCTGAGCCCAAACTCTGCCGGCAGTCCGCCTGTCCTGACCAGATAACAGATGGGACCGCTCAGATTCTGCACACGCGGCACAGTGCTCTGGCTGACCAAGCTCCCTCTCTCTGCCCCTCCAAGCCAAATGTGGCCTTGTTTCCTTGAACTTCATTTGTCTGGGTCACCCGCCCTCCTGAACATCTCTGCGGGTGTGGCTGTCCAAGTAAGCTGAATACAGCCAAGTGCCGTTGTCTGCACCTGGTTCTCCTTTGGCTATTCAAACCCTTGACTGCATCGCCCCATCTCGGCCCCAGAAGCACACCTGGGGACCATTTCCTTTTAAAAAAATGTATTTGACTGTGTCAGGTCTTAGTTGCGGCACTCGGGATCTTTCGTTGCAGGGCACAGCCTCTCTAGTTGTGGCACACGGGCACAGTTGCCCTGTGGCATGTGGGATCTTAGTTCCCCAACCAGGGATTGAACCTGAATCCCCTGCGTTGCAAGGCAGATTCTTAACCACTAGACCACCAGGGAAGTCCTAACCATTTCTGTCTTTAATACTTTCCCCGGAGAGCAAGGAGGGCTAGAAGAGAAGGAAACTCAAGCCTGTTTACTATATACCTTTCTATAATTTGTTGAAGCACAGGTTACTGAAAATGGACTAAAATACCAAGTTTGAGACTTCAGGGTTAACTCAAAGCAGTTGGGACACAAGACAGTGATTCAAATAGGAGTGAGTTCACGACTTAACTAGTTAGTCGGCTGCTTTGTTAGTTTAGTTAGGTGATAAATAAGGGAGGGACGCATTGCTATAGGTACAAGAAAAGAAATACTCCACCAGTTATCTGGCAAGATAACAGATTCCCTTAGTACCCTTAGGGCTGTGTTTATTATCTGTGTATCCTCCTAGCTCTGTGCCTTAGACTTCCCTATGCTTCATCCAGTCAACCCTCTCCTCTCCCCAGACCTGTAGTAATAATCTGTTTACCCTCTCCATAATGCTGCCTTTTCCACTGTCACATAAATGAAATCATACTGTATGTAGTTTTTTCAGACTCGCTTCTTTCCCTTAACAATTTATATCTAAGATGCACCCGTATGATGGACTGATACCTCATTTCTTTATTTTTTTTTTGAGATTTTTTTTATGTGGACCATTTTTAAAGTCTTTACTGAATTTGTTACATACAATATTTCTTCTGTTTTATGTTTTTTGTCCCCAAAGCATGTGGGATCTTAACTCCCGGAGGAGGGATTGAACTCTGAACCACAGCACTGGGAAGCAAAGTCTTTACTAATGGAATGCTAGAGAAGTCTCCCTCATTTCTTTATATCGACGAATCTTACTTATTTCATTACACAGATGTACCCAAATTTGTTTATCTATTCATCTCTTGGCCGACACCTTGGCTGCTTCCAGTTTTGATGGCTATGAGTAAACCTGCTATAATAAGCATTCACATGTTTTTGTGTGCAAATACATTTTCAAATCAGTTGGGTAAATCCTAGAACTGCAATTGCTTGATCACATGGTAAGAGTATGTTTAGCTTTGTAAGAAAGTCCCAAATCGCCCTCCAAAGTACCATTTGCCTTTCCACCAGTGATGAATGGGCATTCCCGTGACTCCACATCTTTGCATTGTCTTGTCAGCTTTTCCAATTTCAGCCATTCTATTAAGCATGCAGAAGTATCTCATTGTAGTTTTAATCTGTGTTTCCCTAATGGCAGATGATATTGAGTTATCTATTCATACACTTACTTGCCATCTGCATATATTCTTTGGTGGAGTGTCTATTGGAATCCTTTGCCCAGTTTTTAACGGGGCTGTTTGTTTTCTTATTGTTGAGTTTTAAAGAGTTCTTTGTATGCCTTGGATTCAAATTCTTTATCTGATGTGTGATTTGCAAATTTGTTCTCCCAGTCAGTGCCGATTTGTTTTAAAAAGATCACTGTTGCCTGTTACAAGGGGCCTTTTCATTGTTGTTTAGTTGCTAAGTCGTGTCCAGCTCTTTTACGACCCCCGTGGACTGTAGTGCTCAAGAAGGAAAAAGATTATGTGAGCATTTAAAACCACTGAGGGAAGCTTGCCTCCAGCCTAGGCAGAGGCTCCTTTTTCTTTCATCCGTAAAACGGGTCTAGCGGCTTCTCGGAATAGTCAAAACTGGGCAATCCTGCAAAAGCAAATAAAAGAAAGATATGCATGCCGGTACAGGGGAAGCCAAAGAACCAAGAGCAGGTGAGTTTGGGTGAGGCATTTTTCTAGTTAGCTCTTCACTGCAGAACTTCATGCAAGGAGTAGGGATGGAAAATCCTAACAGATGGAGAAAGCTTCAGGGTATCACTGGAAACCCCTCCTTCATCCAGAATATTCTTATTCTTGGTACACACACCCTCATCCGTGGGAAAGAAGGGCAGGGCTGGCATCTTTGTTAACGCTACAATAACCAAACACCCACAGGAATAGACTCTCCTCTGAACACTCTGGGGTGGGGCTTTTAAATCAACCTGAAAGTTATTAAAAGCCCAGGTGAACCACTCGAGGGATTAAATTTTTTAAAAAAAGAATGGCCTGCCAACAGCTCTTTATAGATTTGAGACAGCAAATGGCGCATTATCGGCCGACTCTCAGCCATAATGAAAACCAAGAAGGGGCTCTTTTGTTAAGTGGGGGAGTCAGGAGGGAACTGATGAAGGAGGGCGGGAGGGAAGGCCACCATGCTGCCTGGGATCCAGTGAATGGAGCTCTTCTTCCCGTGGGAAGCCCCCCCAGCTTGGACAGCCCATCAGACTTCAGGGAAATGGTGGCAGTCTGGGGAGAGGAAAGTCCAGCATCTTCCTGTTGCCCCCAGTGTGCATCAGCCCTTCATGAGATGCTGAGGTTGCTCTGAGACATGATTTCCCAAAATCCATGACCACAAACAAGTGTGACCAAACAGTCCTATCCCACACCCTGCAGAAAAGAAACTGCAGAGTTTCACTCCAGGATGCCAGAGTCCAGGGTTTTAACTGCCTCATCCCAAGATCAAGAAACACCAGCCTTCCCAGACCGGCCAGATTCAGAACCTTAGGTCTTCTGTGACGTGCTCCCAGGGTCACTGCTGTGCCATGCCAAATTGCTTCAGTTGTGTCCAACTCTTGGCAAAGTCCAGATGTGTGGGGGGCAGGGGGCACTATTTTCAGGAACAAACAGGATCAATGATTTTTAGCAAAACCTCCTCTAGGCAGGAGTGCAGTGACCCTGGGACTTCCCATGTGGAGCGAGTGGTAAGGAACCCACCTGCCAATGCAGGAGATGTAAAAGACACGTTCCCTCCCTAGGTCAGGAAGATCCCCTGGAGGAAGCCATGGCAACCCACTCCATTCTTGCCTGGAGAATCCCATGGACAGAGGAGCCTGGTGGGCTACAGTCCATGGGACTGCAAAGAGTCAGACACGACTGAAGTGACTTGGCACACATGCATGCACACACACAGAGACTCATACACACACACACACACACACACACACACACACACACTCCTCAGAAATGTCAGTTGTGACTATCCCAAATGAGGCCCCAGGAGAGGTCTTAGAATCCAGGCAGGATGACGGTCCTACTGGGCCACTTGAGTTAAGATTCTCTCCAGGAGCAGAAGCGTGGGCTCAATTGTTTGTTGACTCCATCATAGCAAAGTCGAAGTCATTATAGCCATGGCCCTCCAGGGAAAACCAGTTACAAAGAGGCTGCGTTTCTCTCTCTTGTCTCCCCGCATCTTTCCTCCACCTCACATCCTGCTTTCCAGGCAATTCCCTTCTGCAAGAGTCCATTAAACACGTCAGCAACACCTATGTGCAAACAGCCCAGCTCTCTCCAAAGCCACATTACTGTTGTTCCAGAAGCACTTCTAGGCAAGCAGTTCTGAACCAAAATATTTGTCAAGCAACTTAATATCCAATCCTGTGCATACGGTACTTCTGAATGATATTTGAAACTGGAAATTGTTTGTCTAGAATTCAAGAGAAAAGAAATGGACTTTTGCTGTTATTGAATTTGTTAGAGGCACATTCTTTAATTTTTTTTTTTCTCTCTTAACTCTCAGCTTTCAAAATTATTTCCTTGTCCTACATTATGGAGTCATCTGAAGTTCCCCCCACCCCCCGACCTTTTTTTTTTTAACCCAGAATGATAGCTTTTCCTGAAATAAATTGGACAAAAAGATGCAGAGCTACTGACAAATAAAAATGCCATGTTGAACAAGGTTCCTAGTCACTCCAGCATTTCCTAGGATCGATGTTTGGTATCTAAACCTTGTAAGACTCAGGAAACCCTGACCCTGAGGCTGTCGGTCAGGATCTCTTCCTCCCCTGTATCTTTCAACGTTTGTTTTCCCACTGCAGACCCAAAATGCACATGCCCACAGCAGCATTGCTCATGGATCAACATATCCACTTAGCAGCTGGCTTCTCAAGAACATGGTCTTGTTTATTTTTCTGATGGAAGACCTCTCAGTCAATCCAAATAAAAGCGGGAAAAGCAAAAGCCCCACCAGAGAGAACAAGGGAGCTGCGTTCAGCCCTAAGCATTAATATCACAGGGCAAGAAAATAAACCCTGTTGGGAGAGAGACTGGATAACCAGGCAGCACAAATCACTGATATGGTTTTCCTTGTGCCATGAAAGTGAGAAAAATGTTTCCCTGTTGTTCCTAAGTGAAGGGAATGGGTTATTGTTCAATAAGCTTGTCTATAACTTTCTTCTCATTAGATTTGTTCCATCTTGGTAAACCCTTGGAAGGCTTGGCAACCCCAAAGAGCTCTCAGGGCACGTAGCTCTCTATTCCTCAGGAGCTGGCTATGCCGTGTGTGGGTTCCACACACACGTTCCTTCTTCCCTCCCCTGCTCTCCAGCTCTTCCTTGCTTGCTCATCACTGCAGGAAGAAGAGCTGGTACCCGGGCAGGAGCTGGAACACAAGGCCGCCATCCATTGTAGATGCAGGGAGATGCAAGATGGTAAGATGACTTGAAATTATTTGCCAGACAGAATGGGATTCTTGCAATCCACGCTCTTCCTAATTAACCAAGATCCTACTGAACTTCTCTACTGTTGAGTAATGTTTCTTCAACTTCTATAGTAAAGAAGACAAATGGTTCTGAGCCAAGGGTGCGAATCAGCATCTTTTGAGCATCCCTTTCCAAATAAAAGTGCCTAGGTCGTCCCACTCCAGGGACTTGTGTACAGTGACAAGATCAAAAACAATAGCATATGTATGCTGATACTTATATAGCATAAATAGAAAATATTCTATACTCTTTATTTTAAGGCGTCATGTAACCCTCATGGCAGCCCTACCCCAGGTTTCATTATGAGCCCCATTTTACAAATGGAAAGAAATGGAGGCAGATAGCATTTAAGAAAATTTCCCAAGGTCACAGAGGTGATAAGAGCTGGAGGCCGGCATGTTTGGAAACGTAGCATGTTTCCAAGTTCTACATGCTTTGCCATTAGAGTCTGCTTGTATTTCTATTAAAATATCTCCTGAAATGTACACCTGGCTAAGAGCCGCTGTGTTCTTGTTTAGTCACTGAGCTGTATCCAGCTCCTTTGCAACTCATTGGACTGTAGCCCACCAGGCTCCTCTGTCCATGGGATTCTCCAGGCAAGAATACTGGACTGGGTTGCCGTTTCCTTCTCCAGGGGATCTTCCTGACACAGGGGTCAAACCCAGGTCTCCTGCATTGCAGGCAGATTTTTTACCACTGAGCCACCAGGGAAGCCCACAGAGGGTATACCCTGAGCAAAATATGGTCTCTGCTCCCAGTGTGAAGGGGAAAGGAGACACACACTCAAGTAATCAAAATATCATAAATAACATATTGAAGGCTGTGGAAACCTACCGTATGATCATTATTCATTCTGCCTGGAGGGGACAGGGTAGGGACCCTCAAGCTGGACACCGAGGGATGAGCTCCAGTACCTGAGGGTGAATGTTCTCCCCAGGGCATTCCTGTCAAGAACAGTGTGCATGGACCAGAAGCAGTTTCTTGTGGCTACAGCCAAGGATGGAAAGGGATGAGGTTCAGCCAAGCATCACCGAACCAGCCTTTGAGACACTGAAACAAGGGAACTAATTTCCCTGATGTCTTGCAGGATGTTTGGTCCTGTCCAAAATACCCAAATGTCTGCTAACCAGATGCTCTACAGGACATTTGGTCCTGTCCAAAACGTCCATAAGATAGGTGGTCCATGCCAAAGGGTCCTTGAGATTTGGTCGTATCCAAAATATACATGAACATATGTGTTCAGCGCCAAATGGTTTTGCACAGAATCCAGAGATCAAGGGCCTTTTGGAGTGAACCAAATGGTCCTCCAAATATCAAGAGCCTTTTCAGTTCAGTTCAGTTCAGTTGCCCAGTCATGTCCGACTCTTTGTGACCCCATGAATCGCAGCACGCCAGGCCTCCCTGTCCATCACCATCTCTTTGGCTTGGGCCAAATGCCTTATGGACCAAATGTCGTATGGATGTTTTGGACAGGACCAAATGTCTGCCAGCCCAAGATAGCTCACAACCTAGGGAACAACAGTGGGCATCTCCAAGAACTAACTGGCCTTGAGGGCTTAGAAAGGGCACAGTACATCTAGTAGAGATGGAGATACTCTGGTGTAGAGATGACCCCCAAGAGGGCGAAGCCTAAATTCCTTCATCCCTTTCGGCATCCCCAGCCCCAACAGAAGACCTGCTGCCTTCCCTCCATCTGAGGCTACTCCAGTCAGTCTTGTCTCCTGTATTCCAGGCGGTGGGGTGGGGGTGGGAATTTTCAATGCTGAAAGGCAAAGTCCATCACGTGAGGTTTCACGGTATTTCCCTCTCCACCTTTGCATGCTTCCTCTTTTGTTCATTCCCTGTCTGTCACATCAGACAAGGGTAGGTTCTGTGTGATCCTCTTTGTACTTCGCCTGGTATGTTTAAGGGTTACTGGGGATGATGATAATAATGTTGGGAAAAATGCCCATGGCCCCAGCAAAAGTACACATTCTCCTTCTGATCCTCAGCTTGGTAATAGAGGGTGCATTAAGGATATATCCACTCAACTTTCTCTAAACAGCTCTAGTATTAATGGAAATTTTAATGAAAAACTAAGCCTTGATTAGGTTGCCAAGCAGAATTCCCACACTAGGCAGAGTCTGGTTAATTTCCCTTGTGCCAGGGGCACAGGATCTCACACACACACACACACACACACACACACACACACATTCATCAAGTTCCCACTGGGCTCCAGACCAGTGACCCTCATGCTTTCTTCTGCCAGCTCAACCCTCGAATCTAATACAGGATTGCAGTGGCTCTGCCATGCTTATCATCAGAGCGGGCTCAGAGATTAGGACTTGCCAGGGAACTCCAAAAGGATCATCCAGGTTCTCTCAACCTCCTTCACCTGCTCAGATAGAATCTGGAATTGGCCAGAGAGATCTATAGGTTCAGAAGTAGAAATTCAAAGGGCTAGGTGCCTCTCTTTCTGGGCAGCCGTGGAGTAGCAGTCCTCACTTCCCTGGGTACCAGCTATTTGTACAGCTTCCCAAGAAACACAGAAGCATACACTCGTGGGAGATGTTTTAATTATGACAGGCAGCTCCATCTATCCCTGTGCAGTAGAAAGCGGCACCTCCTTAGGGAGATCCAGGAGTTGTAGGAGAGAAGCAGTCAATGGCTTTGTCTTGTTAAAGCCAGACACGATGTGGAAACTTCCTCCGCGGCCCCCTCCCGCCTCTGCTCACAGGCCACATTCGGATCCTCATCCATTCCAGGCATGGGCAGCCAGGTGTGGGGGGTGGTGTGGACTCACACGTACTCTTCCCGGGGCTTCTTCCTGGTCCAAGCCTGAGCAGCACCCTGATACCTGATCAAGAGCATCTCTGCCAAGGAGAAGCCAGTGAATAGGGACAGTGGATCCCTGACTCCTGTTCTGGGTAGAAATGCATGAATAAGAAGAGAGAGGAAACAAAGGGAAAAAAAAATGACCTAAGTAAAAGTAAAATGGTACACTGCAAATAGGCGAAGAGAGCCTGGCTGTTGAGGAGCCATTCGAAGCAGAGGAGATAGACCGGACCTTTTCTTTTTTCTCTCCCCGTAAGTTCCTTCCTTGATAAGTTCTTTGCTCTGCTCTGCCATTTCCAGCATCACCACGATCTGCATGGGGCCTGCCGCCTTTTCTGGTGTCTCTGATGCTCAGTGGGCAGATTCCCCAAAGTGTCTGGAAGTTGTTATGGTTATGGGCTCTTGGTCATAGGGTTGCATTTTCCCTGTTATTAGTCCCTAATGCTGCTATTCACCAGTTGTGTGATTCCTCTGTGATCGCTGATGGAAATACTGAATTTTCCTCAATGATTGCACTTTGGTGGAGGCGGGGTGGTGGTAAGAATAAACACAGCTTTCCCCTTTCAGATCCTGGATGCAAAAAAAAAAAAAAACGCTACTTGGCCGGGGTTGCGGGTGGCGGTGGGGGGGGGGGTGGGGGCGGGTGAGGGGGGGTAGTTGCGGGGAAGCAGTCTTATTTCTCTCCTCTCAATAGGCTTTTGGCTCTCTCTTTGTTTCTCTCTTTCTTCTACCTGTCTGCACCTCCCTCCCCCCAGTTGCCATTTATTTCCTGGCATCCTAAAGATGGAAAATCCTCTTTCAAAAGCTGGATTTGGTCCTCAGCTTTGTGAACTGAACCAGGGCCTCCTGTTTTCTTGCATATCACAGAAGAGACTTTTGCTCAGGTTTTCTTTCTCAATCCTAGATGCACACAGAATCTCCAAGGTACTTTTAAAAATCATTCCCACTAGGGACCCACATTGGATGGATTAAATCAGAGTCTTTGGATGTGGAGCCTGGGTGTCTGTCTGTTTATGCTCCCCCAGATGATCTTAATGTGCCGCCAACAGAGAAAACCACTCTCTGGCCACATCCCCAAAGCCACAGACAGCTGCCCTCAGAACCCTGTAATCGTCACAGCTCATGTCCTTTGGTTCTCTTAAGGGTTGAGGTCGGGGCTGACCTGGTAGAAATAGAATCAGCAGACCCTCTGGCTGACAGGGGACTCATTGAAAAGACCCCATGAATACAGACTAACCCCAGACATTGGCTCTCTGACCCACTTGAGTAATGTACCTCCTCCTTCAATGACCTTTCAGCCCAGGTAATTCATTCTTTGTTATTATTTGGGACAGAATACAGACTTGTAGAAGTTGTGGGGAACCCCTCTCATATGCTCGTGTGACAATTGTATCTGTTCTCTTTGTGATAAACAGCATACAACTTAACAATGCTTATCAGAAACCCACATGAGGCATGACCCACTGCTAGTCACTATTTATTCTAAGAGACAGTGTATGTGCCATTTGGGAGCTTATGTCATAAGAAAAATGACACCATCCAAACACAGTTAGTTACCCAGAAGGCAGTGACAACTCTGTGCCATCTTTTTTTTTTTTTTTTCATTTCATTTTTTCTTAGGATGTTTTGGTTTTGAGATCTATTGGGGGTGTTTCACCAAGATGTTAAATGATGGAAGAGTTGTGGCTGTGACACATAAACATTGGTGGTTTCTATAGAGTCTGATTCCTTCCAAGTCTTTCATCTGGTCTCAAGTGATTTTCCCACTGG
The DNA here is from genome assembly GCF_002263795.3 of Bos taurus. Lineage (NCBI taxonomy): Eukaryota > Metazoa > Chordata > Mammalia > Artiodactyla > Bovidae > Bos > Bos taurus. Next base: position 29,981,253 of record NC_037356.1, on the reverse strand, counting down.
CCTCTGTCTCAACCTTGCTACCCAAAACCCAGAGCAAAGCAGAGTCATTTGCCAAACCTCCATCCCGTATAGCTTTCTGGATGGTGTTAATATATAGCCCAAGGAAAACCATATTGTATCTTTTTATTGGTTCTTGAAATGGCTTCATCCTTTACTAACCAAGCCTCATCTTTCTCAGAGTCAGTGCATGTTCTAACTGTGGAACAGTTTTATGCTTTACTGCCTTTGCGATCAATGTGACATGCCAAACAAGATTGCTTTCTCTGGCCTGGTAATAGGCAGGTCATCTTTAAAAGTTTGCTCCTCCTCCAATGGGCATCAACCTGACGTTTCCAGCCATTTACCTGGGTCTCCCGGGAGCTCTTATCATCCAGACTATGGGTTCCCTTCTTGGAAATGGTCCAAGACACACAGTCAGTTTCTCAATTAGTCATGCTAATGGAGGTGAGCAGTAGTGCAGATAATCCAAAATAGCAGGTCGTCTGAAAATCACTTTTATCGGCTTTGGAACAAAGGCTATGATGCCGTGCATGTAAGTGTGTATGCATGAGTGTGTTCCCAGCAGCATCACATTTTCAGTGGATTGTCTGCACTTTATGTGTAGCAGAGTTTGCTTTCTCTAAGGTAACATCATTTGAAAGTGGGAGTAAGCCTCCAACCTTAACTTGAGTAACAGACTGGAGTAACACATGCTCCCTAAGTAATCTGCAGAGGTGACGAAGGCGGCCATGGACCTCTGTTTCAGTAGTTTTGTGGGTACCGCCAGGCTTGTTCTTCCCACATGGGTGTCTGCTGTGCCCTGCATGACCTTGGTGGGGGGAAGGCTGGTACGCACCACCAGCCCCAGATGCTAGGGCTGTTGGGAGCTCCTCACAGCCACTCCCTCTACCGGCTGCAGTCACCCCTGCTTGGCGACCACACTGAATTTTGTTTCCCCCTTCAGCACCAAAATGCCACCTGGGAAGCGGAGACTATCAGATGTTCCTGCAGAACAAGCATCCTACTGCCCCAACCTTTCTTGGAAATTGATTACAAGTTCTTAAGGTTGACTTGAAAGGAACCACATGGTGGGAAGTGGTTTTTAAACCTTATTGAACATAACACTCACCCAAGGAACTTGTTTTAATTGCATGCGTGTGAGCTTTACTCACAAAAATTCCAGTTCAGATGCCCGGGATGGGTCCTTCAATTTGCATTGTTGTCAAGCACATCACCCTTGGAGAGACTCCCCCCGGAGAATCTCTGCTTACAGAATCATTCTGACTCGGCTTCTGATCTGACACTGGGCGGTAGCTTGAGTGAAGATGAACATCAGCCTTTTCAGGCTCTTTTCCTTCACAAACCATTATGTTTTGGTCCAAACTTGACTTAACAATGGACCAGAAGGGACCATTGATTTGGGGTGGGACAACCCAGTGAGCTGGAAAGTGTCCAGACATGTGGGTCAGTGCATCTTCTTCCTAGCCTGTCCATGTCCTGAGATGCACAGCCAGCCCATAAGCCACAGAGCCTTCTTAAATGATGCAGTAATAATAGCTACTATTTATCGGGTACTTATGAGTTAGCCTGCATTATTGTTAATGTTCCACATGAATTTCCTCATTGAATTCACTTAATCCTAAGAGGTGTTATTCTCATTTTGGGAGGACCCGTGGAGAAGCTATCTCTTTGTAGAGCCAAATTTAATATACAAGGAAAAAAAACAAACAAACCCAGCATGTTTGGGATTCTTGAAGGAAAGACAGCATGTAAATCAACTAATTATCATTAGCATTCATAACTATATCCTTGGAGGCAAGAGGGGAAAAAGTATGATTTTCTGTAGCTTTCTAAGAGATGGTTAGTACTGGAGCAATTAGCAAACTAATTGGCCAGTTGAAATGGTTTTCTGTGATCTTCCTGATCGATGCCCACTGGCCTAGCCTCCCTGTAAGGTATAAGGGTTAGGTCAATTCAACAGCTGTGACCAACCACCTAAAATGCGGCTGTCACGCTGGACAGTTTCTCGTGTTTCAAAGATCAGGGCGGACAAAGTAATAGGTCCAATGGTTTATTTGATCATCAGTTTTCTAAAATAAGCAGTAGAGTCACATAAAGGACTCTGCTGCAAGTATTATCAGTCTTAAGGCAGAATCAAGCAGGGTATAGAGGAGAAGCAGGATGTGAAATAAGGTACAGAGGAAACTAGAAGATAAAGCTGTTGACATGGAGCCCTAAAGACAGGGGAAAGGTCTTAACAAGATGCAAATCCCATTCGGGAAAGCTCTCCAACTCGGTAATTAAAGTCTGTCCAGGAATGTAGAGCTGGCAAAGTATAAAAGATCAATAGGTTAAATACTTTATGTTGTTTAATCAGATACTTAACACAAATCAAATATTACCTTATTGAGGTTATGAGGCTAAACGAGGGCACCATGGTGGTGAACACTCATTACTGAGATGCCAGTGGATCATGAAAATAGCCAGATTCATCCCTTAGTCACCTCCAGCCCTGAGATGAGAAATTAGGCCAGAAAGCCTGTGCAGGACTAAAGTGGCCTCTGTGCTTTTTTCTATAGGAGTAGCTAAGGAAGTTGGGGTTATGAGTTTCCCTAGATAATTAAAGGTACCAACTCCTGAAATGTATAAAAAGGCGTGAAAATCTACTTGAAGCTGGATATACCTGTGTTAGTCACTCAATCATGTCCAACTCTTTGTGACCCCATAAACTGTAGTCTGCCAGGCTCTTCTGTCCATGGGATTCTCTAGGCAAGAATACTGGAGTAGGTTGCCATTTCCTACACCAGGGGATCTTTCCCACCCAGGGATCGAACCCAAGTCTCCGCATTGTAGGCAGATTCTTTACCATCTGAGCCACCAGGGAAGCCCTACTGATGTGTAAAAGTGAGGCAGACCTCTACAATATTCAGGACCATAGAAAGTTCCCTCTTTCTTGTAAGACAGAGCCTTTTCATTCCCTCCATTACCATAACAGACAAGGCAGTGTTAGGGTATGAAGATGCCAGTCTTGGAAACACTTCTCTGAGAAGGGATCCCATGGGGATAAGGGGTCAGCTAGCCGCTTCCGGGAGTGGGAGAGCAGTGACTGAGCCACAGAGGAGCCGAGTGATCCTCAGGCTTGGGCGCTGCAGATCTTCTGTTAAATTCATGGGGATCCAGTGCGGAAAGCTTTATCAGTTGATCATTACTTGTACTCTGCCAACTCTACTGGCCTTAATCTAGTCAAATTCTGTCTTGTCTTTCTCTAGTAGATAGAGGTAAATCCAGAATGGAATTTTACTGGAAACTAAGAGGAAGCAAAAGGGAAAGGAGCGGTAGAATTACGGATGTATCACCACGACTAAACGCATGGTTCTGCATCCATACAGACAGCACGGGTCCACCGGACCCCATCTGCAGAAATCCCAGCTGGTTCCCACTGCCTCCCAGAGCCCATGCAGAGCCCCCTCCGGGGAGGAGACAGACAGTCCCTGTCTTATTGTCTCTCTCCCCTCACTCCACCTCACCTCCACCGTACTGCCCGCCCTGGATTTCCACAATTCCTGGGCCCACCTGCAGGAGAAAAAAAGAAAGACACTGCCCTTTCTCTTCCAAAGAACACATTCTTAGGCACTGGTTCCACCAGCTCTCACCTGGCAAACCTGTGTCCTGTCCTTCCTGGAGGCTTCTCCCGATCGCTTCTCTCTGGGTTGGTTTGCTTGGTTCACCAAAACATGTTCACTAGCAGGATATGAGGGTAGACTCTACTTTTATGTACACAGCCAGCACTTCTCTAATATTCTAAGCCAGCAGTTTTCTAACAGGGCCCCTCAGAGCCTTGGATACCAAGAAAGTCCAAACTGCTTGTGCAGTGAGAGGGCTGAGCAGAAAGGACCCAGGACCCAAACACCACTTGGCAACCGCCACCTGATACCTTACCGATACCAATTTTCTGTGTGGAGATGCCATATAAAACCTCATCTGAAAAGAAGTCTACTACTTACAAAAAAAAAATACCGGAAACCATTATTCCAAGTTTTCTAGACTCCCAACGGTAGCTCATTTTATTCTATTTCCTTCCCAAAAGATAACAAAACAGTCCTCATAATGACTAGCAATTCTTGAAGACTTGTCAAGAGCCAAGGCTTTTCAATGCACTGCCTGATATAAACCTTCCTTCTAAGGAATAACATCCATCCTGCACATGAAGAAGCCACATGAGAAACCAGCCCAAAGGCCTCCCAGATAGGAAAAGCAGAAGCAACAAGCATCTCTCCAATCACTGCCCTCCCAACCTCACTCGCCAAGTATTGCTCCCATGACCACCTGCTATTTCTGGCTCCAGGGCGGGCTGCGGTTTTTGACTCCTTGGCCAAGCGCAGATAACTGACAGCCTAGGCTCCAGGGTGCCCTGCGCGAGACTTCCCAGCTCAGGTTCTCCGCCCACCTCCGGGGTTTCTAATTAGCTTCCAACACCTCCTCTCACACCTCCCTGGGCCCCACCCACCTTTTAGAGTCATCTGTTATGACAACACCTTCGTCAGTAACAAACTGTTAGGAAGAAGAAGAACAAGAAAAAGTTAGTTTTGGCCTCAAAAGCCAGACAAGACCTAGTGTCTGCCATTCCTGCTACTATGGCTCCACTCCCCCCGCCCTATCTTAGGGGGTGGGTGGGTTTTCCATGCTGTTATCACCCCCGGGGACCTGCGCCCAGACAGGAAATCGGGGCACCAGGACTTTCCCCTTCATTCTGTGCCCTCTGAGACAGCTGCAACACAGCCTTCATACAGCTCTCCTGCAGCCTGGAACCCTGGCTCCGGAGATGACAGATGTGTGCTGTGAAAATTGTACTTCCTCTCTTTTCTCAAAGTGGCTTCCAGTCCCCAGAGTGAGAGCACGGTAGCTCCCTTCCCTGGTTAAGAAGGGAAGCAAGGCGATGGCAGGAGGGAGAGCTTTTGAGTTGACAAGTGAAGTGGTTTTTAACCTTCCAGATTCAGTTGTTTGCGGAGGGGAGAGAGAAGGTGAAGGAGAAAAGAGGCAGGTGCGATTGCTTCAGCAAGTCAGACTTTTCAGAGAAACAAAGAAGGCATTTGTCAGAGCAGAGCTATGCGAACCCACCGAGAATTCAGGCAGTTAGCACCTTGGCAAGCCCCTGCCTTTGCAAGCTGTGACCTAATTTCAAGAGATCCCACTTATACTGTCTTCTGGATAAAAACAGGCACAGTGAAACCTCTCCTGGATGAGGCTCTGACATCAGGAATAATTATCCTGACTCCAGTAACTAATCCCCTTGCTTACCCCTTCCCCCTAACCCAACCCTGCCCCCTTCTCTCTCCTTTTCACAAATCTTTGGCAGAGCTGCCAGATCACATGCCCCTAACACAAAAGTCAGACTTGCTCCACCATCACCCATCCACTGTGGGTGAGACCTGTGTTTAATTCAGCCTTGGCCAGCCAGTGAGCTAGAGATGTCTCTCAACATGTTCTTCCATCCTGATTAATATCTGGAAGGTTGAGCTGTCTTTTTAAAGCCAGGAAAGACCAAGGAGTTACCGCTGGGGTGAATGTGGGCCCTCTGCAGACTCCTGGCCTATAACCTAATAGGTTGTTGCTGTTCAGTCACTGCATCGTGTCTGACTCTGCGTCCGTATGGACGGCAGTGTGCCAGGCTTCCTTGTCCTTCACTATCTACCAGAGTTTGAGCAAACTCATGTCCATTGAGTCGATGATGCCATCCAACCGTCTCATCCTCTGTTGTCCCCTCCTCCTCCTGCCCTCAATCTTTCCCAGCATCAGGGTCTTTTCCAGTGAGTCGGCTCTTCCCATCAGGTAGCCAAATTCAACTTCAGCATCTAATAGGTTGCTAATATAATTAAGGGAGTGGAGACAAGGCTTTAGAGAAGCAAATTCTTAAGATATTTACAGTTTAAAATAAAATTGAAAAGCAATGAGGCAGTGTGAACAGGAAAGGTTGTAGAGATTTAGGTACACACGTTTCCATTGAGTCTAAGCATCTGTATTCTCAGGGGCTCAGACCTCCCATGGTATCAAGTTGGAGAGGTCTACAGCTGGAGAGGTCTGGAGCGATGAGGTACAAGCTCAATGCCCCCTCCAGACAGATGTGGCCTTTTCAGGCCATTACTTTCTAAGGTGCGGTGAGAAGTGAGGGAGAGCATCCATGTGAAGCAAGGGAGCATCCTAGATTACACATGCCCACCTTCATCTTTGAGTTAACAATAGGAAACTCTCCTTCTTAGAGGTCTTCTGAGAAAGACCAAGGCTAGCTTCATATTTGGTATTTTAGAGGCAGATGCATAGAGGTGGGGGAAAAGGACAAAGTATTTACTTAAAGTTCTTTTCAGTTTAAGTATCTTTGATCCATCTTCTTGGGATTGATTCATTTTGTTGGTGAAATGGAAGAAATCCTGGGTGCTAAGGAGAAAACTTACCTTTCTGTAGCTTCTAGAAGGCTCAGTGGTTAAAAAAAAAAAAAAAAAAGAATCCACCTTCTAATGCAGAAGACAACACAGGAGATGAGGGTTCAATCCCTGGGTCAGGAAGATCCCCTGGAGGAGGAAATGGCAACCCAATCCAGTATTCTGGCCTGGAGAATTCCATGGACAGAGGAGCCTGGTGGGCTACAGTCCAAAGAGTTGGACATGACTGAAGCAACTTAGCATACACACAAGAGCACAGTGATAAAATGAGTATCCCTGTAGAGAAGGGCCCCCCACCACCCTTGCATCTTCCACCCCAGGTATCCTAACCATGAGCCCTCACTCAGCCTAATGAAACTGAATGCAGAGTTTTGTTGCCCAAACTGAAACAATGCAGAGTCTCTCGAAGTCAAAGAGATTCTCAAAGTAGAAATTAACATCTCCAGGCTTCCCTTGGGACCAGAGCCCTGGAGAAGGGAGATTTGAGGACACTAAACTCTAGAATTGAGGACTGTGGCCACGCTGTGACAGGCTGAGGTGAGTGCCACCGTGAGCCTGATGCACAGAGAACAGCAGGCAAGGAGAAGACTCAGCCATGGCCCCAAGGTGGTTCTGTCCAGGGAGAAACTGGGGGACCTCCCCCCTGAATCTTCACATTGGTATTTGCATGGTATCTTTTTTTAAAAAATCAATTTTTAAGTTTTTATTTTGGGAGGGGCTGTGGTGGGTCTTGCTGTGAACGGGCTTTCTCTGGTTGTGGTAAGCAGGGCTACTCTCTAGAGGCAGTGCATGGGCTTCCGTTGCAGCGGCTTCTCTAGCTTCGGAGCACAGGCTCTAGAGCACATGGGCTTCAATAGCTGCAGCGCAAAGGCTCAGTAGTTGTAGCACATGGGCTGTAGAGCAGACGCTCAGTAGTTTGGGTACACAGGCTGAGTTGCTCCACGACATGTGGAATCTTCCCAGACCAGGGATTGAACCGGTGTCCCTTGCATTGCAAGGCAGATCCTCAACCACTGAATCAGCAGGGAAGCCCGCATGGTATCTTTTCCATCACCCTTTATGATGTGACTGAGTGTTGCTAGAATAGAAGGGAGATGCCGTTTTCCATTTGGCAGTACAACAGATGGGAGAAACGTCAACAGCCTCCTGTGTCTTCCTCCTTCCCATCCTCAGGTCTCACTGTGCTCCCCTCTGTACTCTCAAGGAACCTGCAGGATCGGCCATGGTCTTACCACATCTTGTCCAGCTTCTCCCACTAGGTACACGGGCTCTGCTCCTTGCCCTAGCCTGCAGCATGTCACCCTGAATGCTGCCTGGACAGAGCTGTGCCTACCTGTCCAGGTGAGCTGGAATGGAACTCAGAGTGTGGTGCCCAGAGTTCGTGTTAGGACGTCCAGCCCGGGAGTGCTTTTCTCATGCGGTATCTAGCGTGTGCTTAGCACTTGACATCACAGCAGTTCTGTATCCATGTCCATTTGAATTTCACGACCAACCTGTGATGTGTCGTTATCTGCAACCTACAGCAAAGAACTGAGGCCCTAGACAGTGACTCTTCCCAAGGTCAAATTCCTGGTTACTCACTGAGACCTGGAGCCTGGCTTCCTCACTGGGTCCAGCTGGTATGCCTTCTGCCATCCCATCCCTGCCCATCCTCCATGAGCAGTTCACATCCATTTCCTCTAAGGACCACGCCAGGCCCCAGTGCTGTCTCCTTCATCTGACTGTGGAAAGCTGTCTGCATCTCAGTTGCCTGGTTATTCAATCACTCTCTTATTTACTTAACTTTTCAGGTGTGTACGCGTATTCTTCCAAGAAAATTATAAACAAGGTGTCTGGCATACATTTTATTGTACCTGCTCCCTCTCCCCCATCCCCACCACCCCCCAACAAAACCCAATTAAGAGTGTAGGAGACATTTAACAAATACCGGCTGCTGAATGCATGAATGAATGACTTTTTTAATCAAATATAAATTAAACTGGTGTCTCATCCAAAGCAGAACTTCTTGCATTAACCCCTGTGGAGCTGTTTCTAATGCAGTAGAAGATCAGTGAGGTGGCTGGCCCTTCTGTCACTGCTTCATGGAGGGGAACCTGGGGAGAGAAATCTGAAGGCCTCTGACCTGGTGGGTTGCCCATAGAATGAAAATTTGGTATTAAGATTTCAAAAAAGAATAACTCTTCCAAGTCCCCCATTTGGGATGGTAATAACAAGGGTGGCATTAATGAGGTTTGTAATAACCCTGATGTTTTGGAGACAGTGGGGAATCCAGGAGACTGTGGATCACAGAGTGATGAAGTGCAGGGCTTCAGAATCAGACATCCCCAGGGTCCCAGCCTTGCTGCTTACTGGTTGAATGGATGACTTTGGGCAAGTTCTGTGACCTCCTGTCCAAAGTCCCCTGACCTGTGAAGTAGAGATAATAATAGTATCTATTCTATAGAATAGATTCTATAGATAAAGATGAAATGATACAATGTATATAAAGTGCCAACCACACTGCCTAACACTTAGAATCTGCTCAAGGTACAGTAACTCTTGTCCCTCGGTCAGTTCAGTCCAGGCTCCTTCCCACCCAAGCTCATTGGCCAAATGGGATCCTGTGTATGTGCTCAGTCCTTCAGTCATGTCTGACTCTTTAGGACCCCATGGACTGTAGCCTGCCAGGCTCCTCTGTCTATGGGATTCTCCAGGCTAGACTACTGGAGTGGGTTGACATTTCCTTCTCCAGGGGATCTTCCCAACCCAGGGATCGAACTCACATCTGCATCTCCTGCATTGGCATGTGGATTCTTTACCACTGAGCCATCTGGGATGCCCCCAAATGGGACCAATTCCATATAAAAAATAAATAAATAAAACCAAAAAACAAAGCTAAAGATCCTGGTCCCCAATCCAGAGAAGCCCATTCTCCCATTCTGAGCAGCTAAATCCCAGTTTGCCAGTGACCCCCCAGAAACACGGGTTCTTCTTAAAGGAATTCTCCAGACAGGTCAGAGACCATGCGCGCCCATCTCCCTTCTGGCCCAGAGTTAACAAGACCTTGCCATCTCATCTTTTCCCCTTCGCTTAGAACAAGATCAAACTCCCCCTCTTGCCTCCTTCTCTAGTTGGCATAATGACTTCCTCCACCTTGTCTTAAATATCTGAATTCAAAAACGTTAATTAGGGACTTCCCACGACTTTATGGAGGTGTCATGATTAGACCTGTTATTACCACCCCAAATGGGAGAATTGAACATCAACTGCTTTATGAACCCTTTATCACAATTAATGCTGTCTCCAAAGCTTGCCATTTATTGGGTGCTCTGGTATAATCATTCCTTATATGTGTTTCAAGACCTTGTATGAGTACAAATAATTTAAACTAATTAGCTTATTATAAAAAAAGGAGTGAAAACAAATGGCACATGAATGAATTGTGAGGTTTCATATGGAATTAATATCTCCCTAATACCCACAAATTTGGTAAATTCATTATGCATCTATAATCAAACCTGATGAATCCCCTAGATAATTCAGAAGTAATTATGCATGAACTGCTGCCACTTATTTTAAAGTGCTACCAAAATAAGAGATTTATCCTCAAGATCCAGTTAGGCTCCGGGATAACTAGCACTAACCAGACACGTCTTGTCAAAATCAGCTGTTAAAAAGTGTGCTGGCTTTGCATCCCCTGCTGCCTGCACTGACATCTGTAAAAAGCAGCCTCAAACCTCAGAAACATGGTGTTGTTTTCATTGGGATTTGTTTGTGAGATTTGGGGTGATGGAAAAGGTTGCTCAGTTGGACAGCCGCCAAGGCCCCTAGAAACACTGCACATCCTATATGATCACCAGTTCCCAAGAGTCAGTCTTCATCTAGTTGAGGAGTCTTACAGCAAAGAACCATTCTCTGTTTTCCACATGGACTGTAGTTATTTTCCCTCCCAGGACTACATCAGTTCAGTTCAGTTCAGTCAGTCAGTCATGTCCAGCTGTTTGCAACCCATGGACTGCAGCATGCCAGACTTCCCTGTCTTTCACCAACTCCCAGAGCTTGCTCAAACTCATATCCACTGAGTCAATGATGCCCATTCAATCATCTCATCCTCTGTCATCCCCTTCTCTTCCTGCCTTCAATCTTTCCCAGCATCAGGGTCTTTTCCAGTGAATCAGTTCTTCGCATAATGTGGCCAAAGTATTGGAGCTTCAGCTTCAGCATCAGTCCTTCCAACGAATATCCAGGACTGATTTCCTTTAGGATGGACTGGTTGGATCTCCTTGCAGTCCAAGGGACTCTCCAGAGTCTTCTCCTACACCACAGTTCAAAAGCATCAATTCTTTGGTGCTCAGCTTTCTTTATGGTCCAACTCTCACATCCATACATGACTATTGGAAAAACCATAGCTTTGACTAGACAGACCTTTGTCAGCAAAGTAATGTCTCTGTTTTTTAATACCTGTGGTTAAATCTGGGCCCTGTAGTTAAGTCCAGGCCCTGATTTTAGCAGGTTCATTCAACCAGGCAAAATGAAATGTTCTACCCTTGAAACTATTGCTGCTTGTTATTTATTTCCAATTTTCTTAAAATATAACTCCTTATTTTCAGACACAGCTCCTGTTTGAGCATATGTTTCTTAAAAGACTGTGACAGTGCTCGTTATTACATATATTCATTACATGTATATTCGTATGTATATACATATAGGTAATAAATATTTATTAAATATCTCTGTGCTACATCAATAAGTAAAAGAGACAAATAGCCAAGCCTTCACGGATTTGACATTCTAGTGGGGAGACATAAAATAAACAAATAAGTAAGATAAATAATATGTCAGGTGTGATAAGCACGCTAGAGAAAAATAAGGCCAGAAAGGAATGTGGAAAAAGGGATATAGTACAGGAGTGGGGTGCAAATTTTATATTTTTTATTTTTTGGACAATATTGTCCAGCATATGGGATCTTAGTTCCCCAACCAGGGCTCAAACCTGCACCCCCTGCATTAGAAGCACAGAGTCTTAACCCATGGACTGCCAGCGAAGTCCCACAGATTTTAAATAAGGTGGTCAGTCTCTGAGAAGGTGACAGCCAAGCAGTGTCCTGGAGGAAGTGAAGGACTAAACCATGTGGGTCACGTAAGGGCAGAGCATCTCAGGCAGAGAGAACCGCAAGTTCAAAGGCCCTGAGGCAGGAGTATGTCTCATGTGCACGGGGGAACAGCAAGGAGACCAGAGTGAGTGGAGCAGAGCCAGCCAGAGGATGAGGAGGGATGAAGTCAAAGAGGGAGCAAGGAGGCAAGACCAGGAAGGATGCTGATGTAAATCTTGACAGGGGTTTGGGGTTTTATTCTGAGATAATTAGGGATGGAGAAATGATACCATCTGACTTCAGTTTTAAAAGCATCACCCAGACAGCACCATTGAGAAGAGATTGTGAAGCAGCAAAAACAGAAGCAGCAGGGAGACCAGTTAGGGCTCTGGCAAGAATCTAGGTACAGGCTCTTCTTAACTGGGCCCAGGGGGTAACAGTGAGGGATGAGAAGCATCAGAGCCCGAACTCAAACTCTGTGAAGGAAGAGCCAGTAAGATTTGCTGACAGATTTGGTTGTTTTTGTAAGCTTTTCAGCTCCCAGAGGCGAACTTTATACCTCAAAGGTGCCTGAGAAATATTTGCTGAATGAGTAGTCTAAACACATTCTTAAAATATTTGATAATAATTCATTATTTGTTATTTATAATTAATTATAATTTAGACCTCAATCAGGACATTTGGGGTTGAATTTGATTTGATTTGAGGATAAACAGCACACCTCATATGACTCACTTTCACTCCCGGGGCTGAGTTGCCCGGGAGTTGCCTTACCTAGTAGAAACTCATTAAACATTTGTTAAATAAATGAATAAGTTAATTAAAAGAGGTGTGCAAAACCTGGGACCTTGTTGCTCCTTGACTTCCAACTGAAATGCTAAACAACAGGCCCTGGGTCTGGGGGTCTTCTTTCTGTGGCCCCAGTCAGAGTTGCATGAGTTAAGTCTGGGTTTCATAAATATTGCAAAATGATGCCAAGGTAGAGTATGCGTGCATGCGTGTACGCTCAGTCATGTCCGACTCTCTCTGACTCCATGGACTGTAGCCCACCAGGATTCTCTGTCCTTGGGGTTTTCCAAGCAAGAATACTGGAATGGGTTGCCATTTCCTTCTCCAGGGGATCTTCCCGACCCTGGGAGGGATCGAAACTGCATCTCTTGCATTCTCTGTACTGGCAGGAAGGTTCTTTAGCAGCTGAGCCACCAGGGAAGCCCAAAGTGCCCAGAAAAGTGCCTAAAACGATCATCTAGCCTCCTGTTTGTCGGTGGTGGGAAACAAGAAACCCTTTCTAAGTTCCTAAATGTCATCATCGTTACTAAATTGCTGTATGAATAAAAATTCCGTTTATACCATTGAGGATCATTAAATTCTCTTCTGAATCTGATGCCAAAATTGAAATAATTGGCCCGTTGATGGTATAACATGGAATAGAACTACATCAGCTTGTGGAGGAAAGTGTTGTTTCAACATGACGAATGGAACAGGAACTTGGGTAGGTTAGATGGGTTTGGTTGGCAGAGGGTTGCTGTGTGGCAATTACAACTGACAGCCCAGATCATGATTAAAAATGCTTGGAGCACAAATTTAGAGTTACAGGAAAATAAATGGATTTTGCAATTAAACCCGAGTTTTGAATCCATTGGCTTTTCCAAGGCATGGTTAAATTCTGGTTCAGGAGGTCAAGTGCAGATTAGGCATGCTGATACTCAGTGCAGGGAAGGTACCAAACAAGAACAAAATAAATAAGGATAACAGATTGAGCTACAGTCCAAGAACAAAGATGCGTTTTAAATGAAAATCATTACTCACCGATGCCGGAGCACAGACCCAGACCAATTCAGTGCTGACTCTAAAGAGAGAGACCCACTGGGCGCTCATATCTTAACCTGCAGATGCTAATGCTGACCTGTGGGGGGTGGGGCAGGTTAATTAGCTGCTGGTTGTAAAGCATTATTGCTTTGCTCAGTATTATTATTTTAATAAAGGAGGCTCATGAAAACATCTCTGGTGGTAACTCATGAAGAATCATTTTGAGGACAAGAGTACTCGTACATCATTCTGAGTGCTGCCTATGTATTTGAGTATCAACAAAAAATTTACTGTTTAAACATAAATCTCTGGAAGAAGTTGAAGTTAATTAAAAAGGTTTAACAGCATATGCATTAGTATTAGCCCTGGCCCTCTTTAGCATGGAAAGAAGGGAAGGAAATAAAACAAGGTATGTGAGGAAGCAGTCAATGTAGGCGTTTAATTAAATGTGGTCCAAAGCACAGGCAAAGATACCACTTGATCTGCCATTCAGAGCCAGGAGAGAGAATGGGATGCAGGGAATGTTCCCTGAAGAGCGATTCGTGTTTTTAATTAACAAAGGCTTTGAGCGTCCTTCCTACATTTTTTTTTTTCTTTTGAAACCTAGAATTTCACCTTGTGCCGTGATGCTTTCTGTTCAGATGTGGGAGGCCTCCGGCCAAAAACTATAGCCCAGTTTGAGTCCATATTCTCTGATTTACGCCGAGCCATTACTCACTGATCGGTTCATTTATGCCACGAATATTTGTAGAGTTTCTACTCTGTATGACCCGTGGAGACTTTTAACTGACGGCTGCTGAGATGGGCTGGTGTCTGCCCTCCAGCGGCTCCCAGTAGAGAAAGACTGGCATGCCCACCGCAGCGCCACGTGGTTCACTCGGAGAGACACAGTTTCAGTGTATGGGGGTCACGGATGGGGACCTGCGGGGTCCGCGTGAAACTGCGTGCTTCACTTGGCCTTGGTTTCCCTCGCCGTTGTTTCTACGCCCACTATTTAAGGTCCTCCACTGAGGTTGTTTGCCTCTAAACCCATCTCCCTGTCCCCAGCTCATCTCCAGCACAACCCCCCTCATTTGATTGATTGTCATATTGATTTTCCTAAAATATGGTCACTCCTTTCTCTGAAGTCCCTAATAATTCACTTGGCCCAAAGTTCAAGCCCATACTCCTTAGCATAGCAATCACAGGCCACAGTAAAGCCTGACCTATATCTTCAGTCTTATTTCCCCTAACACTTGCCTCTCCTGTGTGATCTACTCTTTTCCACTTCAGCGTTCATGCCGTTCCCTCTGTCTGAACTAGCTTTTATCTACACCTGTCGAAATCCTCTTTACCTTTCAAGATCATCTCAGAGGCTGTCCCTCCTAACTATTGATGAGCTCTCCTCTGTGTAAAGAAAACTAAACATTTTCTTTACTTATAATTCATTCAGTCAACTAATATTTATTAAGCATCTACTCGGTGCAGAGAACTTTAATAAATATAGTTTATTTCATCCTTACACTAATCCTGTGAGAGAGGTATCATTAATATTCTTGTTATAGAAATAAGAAAATCAAAGCTATGTGAGTTTCAGTCTCCTGTGCAATATCACAGAGTTAGTAAGGGTGGAGCAGGTTTACAAACTTAATTCTAGTGCTCTTTACATCAGCCTAGAGTTACCATGCCATTAATGCACTCTGCCTTCCATTGGGTGGAAAGAAAGGAAACAGAAGAGACGGAGGGTTGCTCAAGTGTCTTTTCTACCCTCCTGGATTATAGGGATTTTTGAGCTCAGGAACTATACTTGGTTTACTTTTGAATTTTTCACTTAGAGCCTTAGACATAGAGGAGATTCCTGATACATGTTCACTTTGTTGAACCTGATGTATAGTTTAGAATTTTTCACATATAAAATCATAAACCTGGGAGGAACATAAAGACCTTATATCATCCATCCCCTGCCTCAGAAAGACTCTGTGCTCTCTTCTGATTCGCCACACCCCTCTGTCTCATTACTCACTGAAATTCCAATATGTCCATAACCCCTTTCCTTTCCTGTTCGATGCTCTTGGCTTTTGTGAGGCTTCTTGTTTGTTTGTGGCCTATTCCCAGATGTTTGCTTGGAGACAGCGGTCACCCAAGGAAATGAGACTCGTTCTTCTCTAAAAAAAAAATCATATATTGCATTTTGGGGTGCATTGGGTCGTAGTTGCAGTATGCAGGATCTTTTGGTGTGGTGCACAGGCTTAGTTGCCCCACAGCTTATGAGATCTTAGTGCAAATGTAGGGTCTTAGTTCCCCGACCAGGGGTTGAACCCATGTCCCCTGCATTGGAAGTTGAATCCTTCCACCTGGACCACCAGGGAAGTCTGAGACCTGTTCCTTTTAGAACGAGAGCTTGCTTGGAAAGAGCAGAGGAGAGGGAGGGAACAGCGAGAGGACGGAGTTCACATCCCTGCGAGCCTAGCTTGGGCTCAGCCACATGGCAGTGTGCTCTCACAGAGAGGCAATTTCATTCCCCTCCTGTTCCCGGTAGGAATCCAGAAACAAGCTCACTGTTATCTCCCAGGAATGCTTTGCCTCGTGTGGGCACAGCCACAGTATTTACAGGGAAACTTGGCACAAACTGAGCCGCTTACTGGTCTCGGAAGAGGGAACAGTGAGAACTAATCACCAACCCCAGCGAGGCCCACGCAGGGAAGGTTTTGAAACTGGAGCTAGGAGGCAGGGGAGCATCGTCAAAATCTGTTACTTGACATGCTAACGAGATGATGGGTGCTCCCTCTGTTCCCATGAGTTATGGCGGTCTACCCTTTCTAGTGGGGCCTCTTGCTCTCCAGAATCCCCCAGCAGCTGCCCACTGGGACCTGAGTTTCATCTGAAGCACCCCAGGACGTCTGCACACTTTACAGGGAGGCTCCTCCCCATTGACACCTGCCTGGAGTATGATGCAAAGAAGACCCCTTTGTAGCTGCTACTTGGAGCTGCAGAACTGACACTCTTGTCCTAAGGAGTGGAAGTTAGGCAGAAGCGCATCCAGGCAAAGGCACCTGCAAGAAGGGGCTGAGTGAGCATCCTTCACATGGGTCTATGTGAACGGATAGAAGTGGATGAGCAGGACCGAGGCAGGGGACTGTGCTGTGAAGGTGAAGGCGAAGAGGAGAAAACAGCAGTGGGGAGAGATCTGTGACCCAGGGCAAAATGACAGAGGGGGTACCTAGGAATATTGTTTCTCAACTGCCTCTCTCATGAGCTGCTTCTCGCACTGAGTTAGGCATCCCTAAGTGCAAAGGTCCCTGTGGGTCACCCTGAGATTTGGAGGAAGGCTTCTTCCCTGGTGGCTCAGACAGTAAAGAGTCCACCTGCAGTGCAGGAGACCCAGGTTCGATCCCTGGGTCGAGAAGATCCCCTGGAGAAGGGGTTGGCAGCCCACTTCAGTATCCTTGCCTGGCGAATTCCATGGACAGAGGAGCCTGATTGGCTACAGTCCATGGGGTCGCAAAGAGTCAGACACAACTGAGCGACTAACACTTTCACACTTACTCTCTTCCATGTGAAAGAGCACCAAGTAATATGAGAGGTGTATCTTTAAGACCAAGTTGTGTGGCTCAGACTACATGCAATGGGGTGTGTTTATCTGACTCCTGGACCTCCCTAGCCACACTTGCAACCAGGTGCATGTAACCCAGAAGGAAGAGCTGACTTAATTCCAAGGCCAAATCCTTCCCTCAGATCTCAGCATGTAGAGTATGCATCCAGCAGACTGAAATGCTTCTGATGTTCATAATCTAACCTGACAGTCTGTTTGCTCATTCCAGATGAGGCCACCTTCCAATTGTGTGTGTGTGTGTGTCTGTGTCTGTGTTTGGGGGAGTGGGCTGTCCCATCAGTCTTGACAGCCTTCTTTCCCAAACCAAAGTGGAACCCCAAAACCTCCTCCCTCCACTGTCCACGGCTGTTCCTCCAAGTGGCCCAAGCCAGTCTCCACCCTGAAAATAACCAGAACTCTCAGGAACTGACCAGGAGCTGAAGCAAAGTGATGGGCTCAAAAAAAAAAATTATCACAGAGTGTCTATGCCTTATTTTTTATCACAGTATGGGTGGGAAATAAAGGAGTAATGGCTTGGGAAGGTGGGAGACTAATTGTCTTCTCTGGGCACGTTCATTTCATATTCATTGTCATAGTGCTGATCGTAATGAAGTTACTTAGTATTCATGCAGATGTCACATCAAGTTCCTCCATAGATGTTTTACTGTAATTTAGCATAAGTTAATGGATATCTATATTAAAGTGTTCCCAATTAAGCAAGTGGCCTTTCTATTCTACAGGCCAGATTGGATTGGATAACCATGAAGTGTAAGCAAACTAAGCCTCCTCAGATCCCAGTTTCAGAGGTCAAACCTAAAATGAGTTTAGCTCCTCCTTGTGTCTATTTCACAGGAACCCTAGTGGCTCCAATGTAACTTTGTAATTGACTGATCCGGACAGATGAGTTGGAAAGCGGATGATTGATGGGCCCAATATATTTGAACAAAATCAACACCGGGGAGAATACTAATGCACAAGTCAGGCCAGCCAGCAGAGCGGACGCAAGCACAGAGTCAGGATTAGCGGATCACATCTCCAGCCTGCAGAGCCCTGAGACTGGCCGGAACTGTCCTGGGATGCAATTGGTGGTTAGTTAGCATCTGCCTTCTGAACTCTCCTGGATTAGAAGCTGCCACGTTAGAAATGGTTTATTGAGCTCTGTGGAGGTTACTTTTCAAGGCTTAAGGGATTGGGTTCCATTAAAAAAACACACAAACAACTTGTAAGTGAGGTTTGGTCAAGCAAAGGAACTTTTTCCCCCTTTATGCTCGCCCAGAAGTAGAAAATTAAAAGGACCCAAAAATTCAAATGGAAATACAAATAGCTGCCTAGACCTTCACTGAAGATAAAACTGATTCAGTCAATACACAAGGTTTCTTTTTTTAAAATGTTATCAAAAGGTCAGAGCCAGTGGCCTTTGAAGGCAAATCTCATCTGACAGAGGTGGCCCTCCAGGGCTTAAGTCTCCAGATCCATTAGCACTGAAGTGTTTCTTCTGGCTGGGCTTTAGGATGGTGGGAGCCCAGCTAAGTCACAAGGAAGCCATGGACTTTGGCAGCCCAGCTCAGGACTGAGGGACACCAACGGTACCCATGGAGATTCCTCACACATTGCTTGAGAATCTTAGTTCATCCAACAAAAAAAAAGCATTAGATGGTACTCTTCCAGGCCCTGGGGACACAGTGCTGAGCAAAACAGAGCTTACCTATTCTAGAAAAGGAGATGAGTAATAAGTCATATCCAGACACTATGCCTTCTATCATGGGGGGCTCTTGGAGATGCTTCAGTCACCACCTGGCTCTTCAAGACTGAGGTGCTTTAAAACAGCAGTCCCCTCACATCAGCTGCCTTTCTCACCAAGTTTCCTACATTAAATGAATTTCAAACCCTCAGCCTGGGCTTCCACTCACCAAGGCCAATCCATGACCAAGACTGCCTGCCAAATGACTGCAGTAATAAGAAAGTATATGAGCAGTGAGGGGAACTTCTAAAAAGAGAGAATTATCCATGGACCATGGGCCTATCCTCCCAGACCATCTATAGCAAGATGGCCGACCCTCATCTCAGTGCTCCCGCTTTGGGTTGACAGTGCTCCCCATCCATACAGGAATGAATTCTGTTTGTGTAGACTCTGGGAGCTAGACCCAGCACAGAATAAAGGACAACTCTCATACCTTTGAGCTTAGTTGAAAACGAGGGTTGGTGAAACAGGTAGACTCTCTGGCTCTCCTAAGGAGAAAATCGTCAACTTTAGTTAAAGCTAGAGGATAGACAAGTAGGGTTTTCCAGCAATAGCAAATGGTGGATTGAAGGAAAAACGTGGTGGGGCTTTGGATTCTTTAAGAACAAGGAAGGTGTTTCTATTTCCATCTCTCTGGCATGTTTTAGGAAAATCCTGTCAAGAGGAGGTCACATGACCTAAGTGTTCTGAGTTCTCCGATTCTGAAGCAGCATCAGTTACTGATCCTGTGCTGAGCTCCCCATTCCTGGGACTTTACAGTTCTCCCCACACGTTGGAGCAGATGATAATTTTGTAAAGATTCTGGAGTTTACTAATCCTGGTACCGCACGTGTGCAAAGAAAGGGAGTGCTGCAAAGCTCAGTTCTCTTCAGTCTCCAATCTTTAATTCAAGTGCTCCCCTTCTTCAGAGCAGCTGTACCTTTCTGCCCCTGACTCAGACATCTCTCCTCAGGCTCCCACTGCACTCTTAGGGTGCATCACATTGTATAGTGATCTCGGGTTACTTGCTAGTCTTCCCACCATCATCTGTGTATCCCCAAAGCTAGGCTAGGCTTGGTACCCTTCAGACATTCTGCAAGTTTTATTAAATGAATAACTGGATGGGTGGATGGATGGAAGAAGGGATAGATGAGTAGGTAGATGAATGTGAGAATCACTGATTATTAGCTTCTGCTAAGGAAGTCTTTCTATGCATTTCTATCCCTTTATAAGTGCCCAACCTTGAAAGGGAGAGAAATAGGTCCCCATTTTCCAAGTAGTATTTTATCAGCCCAGACAGCACTAAACCGTACTTTTATCAGGATTTAGACCTGATTCAGTTTTTCCTTCTTTTCAGGGCTAGGAATTGAAATAAACCTATAGGTGGAATTTGCAAGAGGACAAGCTAGCTGACTAAGTGTGCCTGCCGGGTCTGGGCAAGCAGATAGGCAGAGGCTTGGATAAGAGGCTGCAGAAGAAAGGAGGGGAGGCTGCCCAGAGTGATAAACAAGAAACATAGTCTCTGTAGTGGGAACGTGAGGCCAGAGGCCCGAGGAGGGATAGACAGTGTTATAATTGCATCTGGAGCCTTTGCATCCAGAGCAAAAGAGAGGCAAAGTAAGACGAGGATGCTTGCGACATGATTCATTAGTGCTGTGGCTGCTAATTACTAAAATTTCCCAAGTACTCTGAAATCAGCCCAGATGGAAATGAAAACTCAGCACCCCAGAAATCAAAACTCAATATCCCAACGAGGAAGTTTTGTTCTCCACCCTGGAGAATATGTCCAGTTTAAAACCCCCCTTTAGTATCGATCTAGGCTTTCCAGAGTATAATGAGGAAGCAGCGTAACACAGTAAGGGATGAAGAGCAGGGACTGAGTCACTTTGGAGCAGGGGGTTCCGCACCTCCCTGCCATCCTCCCCTGCCTAAGAAGGCCTCAAAGCAGGAGGAATAAACCAGAAGAAGGGAGTAACCTGGTATATACTGAGCACAGACCCTTCCAGGTGCTTTCATATGTCTCTTTTTATCCCCCCATAATGCAACAAAATCGGGGTCACTCTCATTGTACCGAGGAGGACAGACTCTATGACATTAAGCAACTTCCCTAAGGTCACACCGTAAATGGTTAAACCAGGATTCAAATTCAAGCCCAGATTGTCCGGACTTCTTGTGTGGTGTCGACCCTATCACCCCCCTTTGAGGAGGCACAGAGAGCTCTGCCCACCCAGCCATGACCGTAAACAGCAGCAGAACACGTGTCCCAGGCAGACACCGAGAGCACTGGGAAGAGTGCACTGAAACACCGCAGACAGGAGTGCTGGGTCCAGGAGAGCAGCACGAAAGACCAGAAGCCAACAGAGGGACCGGTAGTGGGGTGGGGGCAGCGGGCCAAGAGATCTAGGGGGTAGAAGGAGCGGCTGACACCCACCATTCTGTAATATGAGCCCAGTATGAAAGCCACATACCCCGTGGCTTCATACACTGCTCCTGTGAGGGCCAATTCTAAGATCTAAGCATCACTGAGCCCTTAAGAGGACAAGTACAGGAAGGGAGAAAGAGGAGGACAACTCATTTCTAGGGCCTCTGGTCCTATATGCCAGAGGCTATGTACATGACTCCTCATTGATCCTTCCAGCTCTCTGAAATTGTTTTTCTTTCCCATCTGAAGCAAAGATAGTTAACTCAAGAATAAAACAACAGTAATGTTTGTTGAGTGCCAAGTACACGCCATACCTGTGTATAGCTGTGTATCCTGTATCCCATAATTTTATGGCTATCTAAGGATAGTGCGATTACCATTTCTATTTCTACAGTTGAGAAAACTGAAATTTGAAGTTTTTTGTGATTTTCCTAAGATCACCAAAATAATAAATGGCTCTTTTTTGGAAATCTGATTCTTTACTGATGAGGGAACGAGTGGTCCCAGCTGGGTGGAAATGGGGTGTGAGGAGGGCTGGATGAGGGAGACTGACCCCCCAACACATTCCTACCAGGTGTACCCAAGGCCAAGCTAACCAAAGACACTTGCTTCCCTTTTGTACGTTTTTGAGAAGTAAAGCCTTAAACCTTTGAGATCCAAGAATCAAGCCTTATTTCCCACACAAAGTCCTCCCCATCTCTCCAGCCCAGGGGTCCTTCCCCTCAACTCCAAAGTTGTCCCGGCCCAGCCATTCTACCTGCCCTGTGAGCCATCATCCACTTCACCTTGATTAAGCCCAGTTGTGTCCCAAGCATTCACCCAGGGAGGCCAGCAACTAAGGTAGTGTGACAAACACAGGCTTGATTAGAGGCTCCTGGCTCTGTCTGACCAGCTGCAAAATGGAGAGGAGAGAAGGCACCTTCCTCATTCAATTGTTGTGAAGATTAAATGGAATCATTCACATCACATGCTTATCACAGAGTCTGGCACAAAAGAACATGCTCAAGCGGGAGTGCCCACCACTCTCCCAGGGAAAGCAAAGTCAGATCCAAGCCACATACCTGTTGACAGAGCAGAACAGACAACTCATTTAGTCCTCATGCAAATCAGCCTGGTACACTGGATCACCCCAGAAATAGTCTATTCTCCCTTCAGATGGGCTTCCCTGGTGGCTCAGATGGTAAAGAACCTGCCTGCAATGCAGGAGACCCGGGTTCAATCCCTGGGTCAGGAAGATCCCCTGGAGGAGGCATGGCAACCCACTCCAGTATTCTTGCCTGGAGAATTTCAGGGACAGAGGAGCCTAGTGGACTACAATCTCTGGGGTTGCAAAGAGTCAGACATGACTGAGCAACTAAGCACAGCACTCCCTTCAAGTGGGAGCTTTGAGGGAAGGTAAGGCAGATCACCCGGAGAAGGCAATGGCACTCCACTCCAGTACTCTTGCCTGGAAAATCCCATGGACGGAGGAGTCTGGTAGGCTGCAGTCCGTGGGGTCGCTAAGTCAGACAAGACTGAGAGACTTCACTTTCACTTTTCACTTTCATGCATTGGAGAAGGAAATGGCAACCCACTCCAGTGTTCTTGCCTGGAGAATCCCAGGGATGGTGGAGCCTGATGAGCTGCCGTCTATGGGGTCACACAGAGTTGGACACTACTGAAGTGACTTAGCAGCAGCAGCAGCAGCAAGGCAGATCACCATACCAGCCCTCCAGAGCAAGAAAGAAGGGCTCCCCAGTGGTCAGGTCTGATTCATGTGGAGTGGACTGTACTTCTGTCCACTGAAGGGGGTTGGAAATGCATCTGGACAAGGACACTCTGGCAAGAACATGACTGCACCATGTGAAGTGAAGTCTCTGTCGCAGTGGTCCCCAACATTTCAGCACCAAGTGCATTGCATCTGTTGTGCACTCTATGTCTGTGATTATTACATCAGCTCCACCTCAGATCCCGGAAGTCAGGGACCCCTGCTCTCTGGGATACATCCATTTTTGTATCTACGTGCATGTGTGCTAAGTCGCTTCAGTCATGTCTGATTCTTTATGACCCTACAGACTATAGTCTACTAGGCTCCTCTGTCCATGGGATTCTCCAGGCAAGGATACTGAAGTGCGTTGCCATGCTTTCCTCCAGAGGATCTTCCCAACCCAGGGTTTGAACCGGCATCTCCTGTGTCTCCTGCATTACAGGCAGATTCTTTGCTGTTGAGCTATGGGGGAAGCCCCTTTCCATATATCTGCACTGTAGATACATTCTCAGCCTAAATAAATATTAATATATTGTTGGTACAAAAAGATGCTCTGATGAATGAAGAAAAAGAAAGACCATAGTATTTAAGCTGAATTTTAACATTTAAAGAGTAATTTCTTAAAAATATATATTTAGACCCCAAGTGTCATACGGAAAGAAGGACTGGTGAGGGCTTGTAAGTATATTCCTCATACTGGCAGCCGATCTGCAGTTAAGGAGGAGAATGGAAAAGAGAGAGCATCCCTTAGGATGCTGGGAGCTGTCCAAGGTGCTGACAACAGCCCTCTGTATAATAGCCTGAGTGCCCAGAGCACCAGGAGGCAGCAATGAGGGGCTCAGATAAGCAACATGTTTTCCCAGAACTGGCCAGCTGGAGACAGAAGCTAGATTCAGAAGGATTAAAAGGGGGTACAAGAGGGAAACATAGAGACTCCTACGCTCAGCAGGATGCATCGCCCCTGCCACAGCAGTACAGTAGCAACTGCCTTCCTGCATCGAGTGTGTGTCCAGACCAGCTCATACCTGTTGAGAAGAGGACAGCTGAGCTGTAGTACACTGCCCCTGAGTGGACATACCAGGGACTTGGAGGAACTGGAAGACAAGGGAGGGTACAGTGAACAATGTGAGCAAGGGTTCAAACAGGTCCTTACAAGGGTTCCCACCAGGTTGGTCAAGGGGGCTTGGACATGCTGCTCACCCTAGTCTCAGGGGCCCACAGCCCCTCACTGCCTTGCCCCTCTGCAGGCCTGCTTTGTAGGCAGAACAGAAAAGAAGGGGCATGAGAAGGGGGCTGGCAGCAGGGAGGGGGTGAGCAGGAAAGGAGCAGAGATGAGAAAGTAACTGCTCGGTGCTGAGAACAGGGAGAGGGGAGGGTGAGAAGGTAATCTATGTTATTGCCAACGTGTCAGTCACAATTACTCACTCGCGAGAAAAGTAATAAAGTTACATTATTCACACATTACGTGGAACAAGCTATTCAATGCTGCCTTCCTCTGAGCCAAATATTGTGATAATTTTGGAGATCATAACTTAATTGAACAATGAATTAATAATCTCGTGTGTGGACATTTTCCGTTTGTATGTATGAACTGAAAGCCAGAGGTTTTCTTCCCATTCTCTGGGCCACACAGCAGTCTGTCAGTGAAGCGAGACACATGCAGATTTCTCACCTCAGGGAGAGACCCACAAGGTCAGTTCTCCCTTTGTCTGGGGTTTCTGTAGCCCAGAATATGAGCCTTAGCGAGAGAAATCCAGCTAAATATCCGTAAGACATTGCTTGATATTCATGGTTCTCAAAGCATGTGGTCCCTGGCCCAGTAGTCTCTGAGCATCACCTGGGAACCTGTTAGAAATGCAAATTCTTGGGCCTCCCAGACCTCCTGAATCAGATACAGGACCCAGAAACCCGTAGCCTTCCAGGTGGTTCTGATGCCCAGTAAAATCTGAGAACCACAACTTTATATAATCTAGGTGGCCTGGAGGGCTTCCCTGGTGACTCAGTGGTAAAGAATCTGCCTGCCAGTGCAGGAGACGTGAGTTCGATCCCTGGATCAGGAAGATCGCTTGGAGAAGAAAATGGCAACCCACTCCAGTTTTCTTGCCTGGAAAATACTACACAGAGGAGACTAGCAGGCTCCAGTCCATGATGTCACAAAAGAGTCGGACACAACTTAGTGACTAAACAACAAGGTGGCCTGGAACCAAGGAGTGAGGGGTTTCTGGAGGTCTGGGGAGCCAGCCCTTCCCCCACTTGATTTGATGGCCCCCAATCAAACAACGATGAAAAGGAAAGTGAGGTGTGCTGCACAGACCGTAAGACCAGGGTTCACGGACCCAGGTCTTCAGCTAGGCTCTTTCCTTTGGGACGAATTTCATAACCTCACTGAGCCTGTTATCTGCAAAACAAGGATAACAATTCCTGCCTCTTCGAAAGATTGTTGTGGGGATAAAATGAGCTAATGGATTTGAAAGCTACAAAGTGCTCCACAAAAGTAAAGGATTGTTATGGTGTCAATACAGGAAGAGGCTGTGACAGCGTGACACGCACTCCCTGCCGCAGGCAATGCAAATTATCTCAGGGTGCACTGGCTCCGCCTGCCCCCACCCCACACTTCTCCCTGGGGGTTTTCTCACCTCGTCTCTCTCCGTCTCTTTGTGCACACTCAGTCATACCTTCTCTGAGCAGAGCCCTGGGAAGCATGAGCTGGGGAAGGAGGAAAGAAGGGATCTGCTCAGGAACTTTCACTTCTATGTGTGAATAATTTCTAACTGCAAATAGACACACTGTGCTGAAGCTTGAAGGTTCAAGTTCTCATGTCATACTCCCCACTTCAAACCCCAGATCCAACATTTACCTGGTGTGTGTGGACCTCAGCAAGCTTCTTAGTCACTCTGTGACTCAGTTTCCTCCTGTGAAAATGGTAAAATAATAGGACATATCTGTTAGAGATATGTAAGGGTGCTCACGAAAGAGCAGAATGAATGAATGAGTGAACTAACAAATGGGACTTCCCTGGTGGTCCAATGGCTAAGACTCGATGCTCCCAAGGTAGGGGCTGGGTTCCATGCCTGGTCATTGGCCTACTTCTCTCCTGATCTCCTGCTAAGACCTCTTCATTGGCCAGACCCAATGCAAAGCCTATGGCAAGCGAGTCTCAGAGTCCACACAGTTCAGATTCACAGGGCAGTGGGCAGAATCTAGAGGAGCAAACAGTTATTTTCCAACACAACAGTCTCTCCACCCTCCAGAGAAAGCAGGGCAAAGCCCTGTCTCACAGCTGTCTTTTCTCCCCACTCCTTGCAGCCATTTGGAAAGAAAAGTGTCATGAGCAGCCCAAGAAACACCCCTTTGGCCCAGAGGCCCCTCAGCTGGTCCCCCACCCCTCACCCCAGAGCTTCACCCCAGGGAGCTAGGAGGCTGGCAGTTGCCAATCATTCATGTGCCCCCTCGGATCCCTGCTGAGCTTCCCAGGGCGCAAACATCTGGTTGTCTCCTGGGACCACAGTCCTGGTGTGCCTTCACCCACATGCGTACCTCCTCTGCAAACCAAGTCCACGCAGCAGGCCATGCTAAAGATCTCTACATCCCCCAGAGATCAGCTCAATGGAAGGAAATGTGAGACACACACCTTTCACACAGGTCTAGTCCAGAAACGAGAAATGTGCCTCATGGGCAGGGAGTGAGGGCAGGTGTTAGGAAGGGCAGAGAGGAAAGGAGAAAATGGAAAAAAAAAAAAACAAAAAAAAAAAGCCTTGTAATTAGATTCTGCAGGCTGCATCCTATGGCCAACCTTCCAGGCTCTCTAAACTAGGCTGTGCCCTTTAAATGCTCATTATCAACAGTTCACAAAGTGTGTGGGTGTGACACCTCTGCTGGGTCAGTGAAGTTTGCCTTCCTACTACAATTAGACACTTTCACAACATCCTCGGTTGCTCATATTTTACCCAGAAGAGACCCTGAACAGGAGCAAGGAGCCCTGAGGGGGCAATGAAGAGGGAGACTGGCTCCAGGTTGCTGAACAGACTCAGGGAATCCGAAGACTGGGAGGAGAAGGGGGTGCTCAGTATCACCCTTCCAGCATCGGCGGGGAGGATGGCCATCAAGTTTCTCTGTTCTGGTAGGGAGAGACAAAGAGGAAACAGATATGCCTTGCGCCAGGGGAAACGTGGGTGAGCCTTCAGAGGCGGGCTACAGAAAGGTTGATAATAGAACAAGTGGCTAGAGGAAATTGTGAGATCACCCACCATCACTAGGTGAGCTGTGAGGATGAGATATTGCTTTTCCTGCTCAGAGGGCATTTACCAACTGCCACCCCCGGTGGCTCCACAGTAAAGAACCCTCCTGCAACACAGGAGACACAGGAGACATGGGTTCGATCCCTGGGTAAGAAAGATCCCCATGGCAACCCACTCCAGTATTCTTGCCTCGAGAATTCCATGGACAGAGGAGCCTGGCGGGCTACAGCCCATGGGGTCGCAGAGTCAGACACTACTGAAGCGATTTAGCATGCATGCCTACTCTGTACTCTCAGGGTCCACAGCTTAGACATGTGCTCAAAATCCAAGGCTGGAGTGGAGGGGTGGGGGAGGGGGGTGAGGAAGGGGTGGGCTAAGTATATCTACATGGTCGCTGGGAGGTGGGCTGCTTGCCCCCAGTGCCCCGGGCAATGCTCCCACCACCAGAGAAAGAGAGCATTTCCTTCAGTATCTTACAGAGAAGGTGAGGCTGGTTGAGACCCCTAAGAGGGAGAGGGTCCTGGCAGGATGAGAGAGGAAAGCAAGGGTTGGATGAAATGTGTGATCAGAGGATGTAGCTAGGATGCCCTGCAAAGACAGGGGAAGTGTGTCCTGAGAAACACCATGGGACTAATTGTGCCTGAGTCAAGAATGCTCCCACGCATCCCCAGATGAAAGCCATGCCTTGGCCTGCTTGTTTCATGGTATTGATGGGTTTTATCCCTCAGAATTTCTATTTTCTCATTAGACCCACTCAACAAGCCTGCGAGGTAGGTAGGGCTGGTATGGTCCCTGTTTTTAAATGAGGAGCCCAGGCCCTTACAACTGGGCTGGGCTGCTATGCAACTTGGTGGTGGGTTAGTCGATAAGTCATGTCCGACTCTTGCAACCCCATGGACTATATAACCCACCAGGCTCTTCTGTCCATGGGATTCTCCAGGCAAGAATACTGGAGTGGGTTGCCATTCCCTCCTACAGGGATTTTCCCAACCCAGGGATCGAACCCAGGTCTCCTGCACTGCAGGCAGATTCTTTACAGACTGAGCTACGAGGGAAGCTATGCAACTTACCAGAGACCAACCTCACATCTGAAGCAGCAGCACTGGTTCTGGAGGCGAAGTCTGAGATTACGGTGCCGGCGTGGGTGGATTTTCGACTGTGTCTGATCAGAGCCTCATATGGCCTTTCCTTGGGCTGTGCAGAGAAACTTGTCTCATCCTCTTTCTTTTTTTTTTTATTTTATTTATCTTTAGATGTGCTGGATCTTAATTGCTGTGCACGACTTTCTCTGTAGTTGCAGTGCTCGGGCTTGTCATTGCGGTGGCTTCTCTTGTTGCAGAGTGTGGGCTCTAGGGCAGACAGGCTTCAGCAGTTGTGGCTCCCAGGCTTAGTTGGCATGTGGGATCTTCCCAGACCAGGGATCAAACCTGTGTCCCCTGCATTGGCAGGCGGATTCGTAACCACTGAACCACCAGGGAAGTCCCTCGTCCTCTTTTTAAAAGGGCTTTAATCCCAACGTGGGGGCTCCACTTCATGACCTCCTCTAAACCTCCCTGAACTCTGCCTCGTAACACCGTCGCAATGAGGATCAGAGCTTCAGCATATATTAATGCATTTGGGGGAGGAGGACGCCTAGCCCAGCTAGATGGTGGGAGAGAGAGCAGGAGGATTCAGGCCTCCCAATTCCTGACCACACAGCCACCACCCCATGCCGTCACTACCCCAGGAGAAGAGAGGAGCCCTCCGCTGGGCCCCCCAAGTGCTCTCTGAGCATCCGACATCTCTCTAAGCCTGCCAACACCCACAAAGCGCACCCCTCCCCCTCAGCCCGCCACCAATGCCATCTCCCTTCTCTCGAGCTAATGAGGCAGCAGGCCCCACGTGGGGTCCCAGTGACAGCTGCTAGGAGCGTGTTTACCGAAGCCAACCGCTGGACCTGACAAGACGTGTTAATTAGGAGATGATGCTGTGTGGTAGGACACATCGGCCTCGTGGCAGCTGGACGGGCAGCGTCAGTCACCATGGAGCTGAGGAGGCTGCCTTGACATCCCTCATTAAGGCAAAGCTTGTCCCCTCACCAGGTGACAGCCCCAGACTTGGTGAAGACTCACCACTGGGTGTCCCAGCAAGGGGCACCTGGAGCCAGCCCAACGAGTGAGGTTTGGTTAGAGCCCACCTGTGGGAACGTGGACGAGACGACAATGCGTCCACAAGGCTTCCAGGGCCCTTCACAGTCTGGCTGCAAACCTACTGCTCCTGTGCCCCCAGCGATTCCAAACACTGCGCAG
This sequence comes from Bos taurus, assembly GCF_002263795.3. Lineage (NCBI taxonomy): Eukaryota > Metazoa > Chordata > Mammalia > Artiodactyla > Bovidae > Bos > Bos taurus. The sequence goes on along the minus strand of NC_037356.1, from coordinate 29,951,970 downwards.
TCACCTTCCCAAGCAGGCCCATTCACACATCTATGGACTCATGCAGGTCTACACGCCAGAAGTCGCCCGATCCCCACTGCTTTCTCCTTATACGGAAACACAACGAAAGCTTACAGGTGCAGCTCAGATGCTGCCTTCTTGTAAAGCTTGGCCTCGTTCCTTCACAGGCAAGCACACACACACACACACACACACACACCCTTCCTTTAAACGCGGTTCAAAACTTTTGTTTTTCTTTTTTAAATTTGTTATTCAAGTACAATTGATTTACAATCTTGTGTTAGTTTCAGGTATATAGCAAAGTGTGCATATATGCACGCACGCACACACACACACACACACACACATATTCTTTTTCAGATTCTTTTCCCATATAGGTTATTACAAAATACTGAGTAGAGTTCCCTGTGCTAAACAGTAGGTCTGTTGTTTATCTATTTTATATACAGCAGTGTGTACATGTTACTCCCACATTTTTATTTGTCCCCCTCCCCTGCCCACCTTTCCAATTGGTAACCAGAAGTTTGTTCCCTATCTCTGAGTCTATTTCTGTTTTGTAAATAAGTTCATTTGTATCATTTTTAGGCTCCACATATCATATATTTGTCTTCCGCTATCTGACTTTCTTAGTATGAATATGATCATCTCTAGGTCCATCCATGTTGCTACAAATGGCACTAATTTGTTCTTTTTATGGCTGAGTAGTATTCCATTATATATATATATTATATAGATATAGATCAGATCAGATCAGATCAGTCGCTCAGTCATGTCCGACTCTTTGCGACCCCATGAATCGCAGCAGGCCAGGCCTCCCTGTCCATCACCAACTCCTGGAGTTCACTCAGAGTCACGTCCATCAAATCAATGATGCCATCCAGCCATCTCATCCTCTGTCGTCCCCTTCTCCTCCTGCCCCCAATCCCTCCCAGCATCAGAGTCTTTTCCAATGAGTCAGCTCTTCGCATGAGGTGGCCAAAGTACTGGAGTTTCAGCTTTAGCATCATTCCTTCCGAAGAAATCCCAGGGCTGATCTCCTTCAGATCTCCTTGCAGTCCAAGGGACTCTCAAGAGTCTTCTCCAACACCACAGTTCAAAAGCATCAATTCTTCGACACTCAGCCTTCTTCACAGTCCAACTCTCACATCCATACATGACCACAGGAAAAACCATAGCCTTGACTAGACGGACCTTTGTTGGCAAAGTAATGTCCCTGCTTTTGGATATGCTATCTAGGTTGGTCATAACTTTCCTTCCAAGGAGTAAGCGTCTTTTAATTTCATGGCTGCAGTCACCATCTGTAGTGATTCTGGAGCCCAGAAAAATAAAGTCTGACACTGTTTCCACTGTTTCCCCATCTATTTCCCATGAAGTGGTGGGACCGGATGCCATGATCTTCGTTTTCTGAATGTTGAGCTTTAAGCCAACTTTTTCACTCTCCACTTTCTTCTTTATCCCAAAAGTTTTGAATTTCTGTTATTCTTGAATGAGACTTATTAACAGGCTGGTATGTACCACTACAGCTGTATCAGGGCCAGTTGTTAAAATTTGGAAATATTTTCATGCTGACAGATAAGGGGTCCAAGCCTCCTCGTCCAAGCTGCTTCTACTATTCCCAAACCCTCTCTCATGATACCCCCTACTGCCCAGCACCTAAAGGATTCATGCTTGGCATGAAGGGCCCTGCTTTAGCCCTGTGGCCCTATGGCCTGACCATTCTGATTGGTCAGTGCACTCACCTTGCCAATTATTGAACATCTGAATATCCACCCTGCTCACCGGTCTGCTGTGCCTCAAAGCAGGGTATTCTCTTTCCCCCATTAGAATGTCAGTCTCTCTTCCCCCGGGGGTCCATGGCTGCACATATGCCCGGGACCACTGTTTGCAAAGAACTTAATGGTAAAAGGGCACACACACACCCAAGATCCCCAGCCTGCTTCTGAGTTGAAGCTCTGCTTTTTCTCTCCTTTGGTTTCAATTCCATGAGGATTCTAGGCCCAAGACTGTAGAAATATATGCTGGCCAGGGCCAGCGCATGTGCCCTAAACCCGACCGATGGCTCCCACCCCACAGCTTTCTTTCTGTTCCAGAACACAGTCCCCCATTCACTGAAGAAGCATGCGGGGACACCTACTGTGTGCCTGGAAGTGGAATGCAGAAATGGAAGAGGCGCAGCGCCTCAACACACAAGTTCACATTGCACTGGGTTTAGACAAGAAAACAAGCACAGTGCACCAGGAAGGCTGAGATAATAGAGATAAAATAAAGGCTGAACGGTGTCCTGTGGAGCCTCAGAGGAGGAACCGCTACTAATTGCACACAGAGAGGCAGAGATGGTTCTCAGGCAGGAGAGAAGAGCCGGCTGTCTTTAAGGATGGCTAAGAGTTTCCCGGGCAGCCAGTGTACAAAAGATACAGAGGATAAGAGGACACAGAATGGGACTTCCCTGGTGGTCCAGTGGTTAGGACTCTGCCTGCCAATGCAGGGAGTGCAGGTTCGATCCCTGGTTGGGGATATTTCCTTCTAAAAAGCTCATGGCCAAAAAGCAAAGAATGCAACAGAAGGAATATTGTAACAAATTCAATACAGACTTTCAAATGGGTCCACATCAAGAAAAAAAAATTTTTATTTAAAAAAAATAAAAGGACACAGAAGGGTCAGCGATGTCCACAGTGGCTGGGAACAGGAGGGGCCAGACATCAAAGGGAAGATGGGGCGGGGTGGGCAGGATGAGAATGTGATCATGCCAAGGAGTTTATCCTGTCCACAGAGAGGGGCTGATGGAGGTCTGTATGCCGGGAACTGACAAGATCAGATTCATCTTGTAGCAAGATAATGTGAGTAGCAATACAGAGACTGAATTGGAATGTAGAAAGATTGGGCGGCCTGTAAAATTTGACTGAAATGGGATTTGTTTACGAGTAATTGATTTCTTACAATTACTAACCCTGAGGTTTTTTACAGAGCCTTTTAGAAGGAAATATCACTTGTTTCAGGTCATATATTCAAATAGTTTCCAGCAATCCTACCTAAAGGTGACTGGGGATAGACTTGGATAAGAAATTCTAAGATCTGAATTCTAGTCCAGGCCAGAACTGCCTCGCTGTGTGACCTTGAATAAGTAGCTTAACCTCTCTGAAAGCAGTCACTAAAGTCATGCACTAGCATAGTCCCATGCTCAGATCATGGGGCACAGGATAGGAGCTGTTACTCAGGGCTGGCTACTGCAGGACTAGAGGCATTCTGCTTCAATATTATCAGGGGCATGCAATGCTTCTGGGTGATGAGTGGGAAAGCATACCCTATTCTCTGCAACAGGGTAGAGTCTGATTTCCCAGGACCCAACAGGCTTTTGAGATATGCGTGTAAGAGCCCTGTGCTTTCTAATACTCAGTGACCTTCATGAGGAGTCACTAGGAAACGCTGTCAGCAGTCACCCCTGCCTCACTGCCACCACCCAACCTCACCCCGGTTCCCGCCATCCTTCCTGTGGTAGGCCTACCTCCCCAAGCTCTGGGTCAGTATCCAAGGGCCCCTTCCAGCAGCCCCGCGCTCATGGCTGGCCTCAAGTCAAGCATCCTGAGGTCGCCCCACATTACATCATGACAGATGTTATTGATGCTTGGGAATTACTCAGCCCTTTGAAAACCCACAGCCGCAATATTTGTCTCCATTAACATCCGTGGCAGCACTTCAGTGAATCAATAGGATACTTAATGCTGAATTACAGGACATACCCAGGCAGCCTGCCTCCGTGGAGCCTAATCTGTCAGGTGAATAACACAGGACAGTGTTCCAAGCCCAGGGTGACAGCACCCAGACTAAGAAGGGGAGACCTAGCATAAACAAGCCTTTGTTTACCTGTTGGCTGGAAGTGAACCACAAATTCTTGATCTTTCCAATTATAGTTGTGTTTTTTTTTAAAGCACCTGATGGTGTTTTCTTTTCTTTCTGGCATATGAATCATGCTTCATCGTATAAGAAAAACACGTGGGTTTTGGAGGAGAAGAAAAGAGTCATCTGTTTAGAGAAAATAACAGATGACCGAGCTGCACAAATGTTTCCCCATTTACCTCCCCACTCCCCACACCGCAATCAAATATTCTGGCTTTATCCCCCTATCTCTATGTCCTTCATTCCGATTTTCTTAATATACATTTTTTAAATTATGGTTTATTTTTGTTTATTTATTTATTTATTTTATTTTTGGCTGCACTGGGTCTTCGTGGCTGGCTGCAGGCTTTCTCTCGTTTCGCAAAGAGGGGGCTACTCTCTGTTATGGTGCCTGGGCTTCCCGTTGCGGCGGCTTCTCTTGTGGAGCGCAGGCTCTAGGGCACTCAGGCTTCAGTAGCTGTGGCACTCAGGCTTACTTGCAACATGTGGGATCCTCCTGGACCAGATATCAAACCCGTGTCCCCTGCACTGGCAGGCAGATCCTTAACCACTGTACCCCCAGAGAAGCCCCTTCATTCCTCCTGATTCGACCCACAGCGCCATTTTCCTTGTTAGTAGCCTGGCCTGTCCTCCAGGGACCTCAAAGCACTACATCACCGTCCATCACCAGTGTGGACGGTGCTTCCCGGACCACAGCCATTGCCGGGGAAGAGAAGGGGTCCAGTCCTCCTCATCTCAGTTTCTGCCTCTTCCCTTCCGACCAGATCAAGCATTATTTACTGAATTCAGAGGACTGCTCACTATTATTTTCTCAACAGGCTGAAATATCTACCCACCAGCCCCTCCTGAACTGAGGGGAAGGTGGGGCATAACTTACTTGCTGGGCTCATCACAGGCCCCACTTCATTGACAAGGACATTTCTGGTTGATTGGTCGGTTCACTTTCTTGAGGGCCTGGAATTTCACCCTGTATCTTTGTCTGCTAGCTTGATATTTAGTCAGTGAGGTTCTTCTCCCTGCTTCCTTTGGCTTCTCCACTCTTTGATTTTAAGAAAGCAATAGGGACACCCTGCACACAGCCTAGCCCTGACCACAGGCACATTCCAGGGGCTGCAGAATCTCATCAAACATCAAGTGGTCGACTTCACACAATACCAACCCAGTCCCTTCCTTCAAAGACCTTGAAATTATAGTGAAGGGGCAACAGACTGAGAGGAACACGTGGGATGAAGTGTCCATGGAGAATGAGGAGACCCCGCTTCATCCATCTGCACAGAATCCAGGCTGAGTCTCTTAAGGGACGCTGCCCCTCCCCCACTGTGGGGCTTGGCTCAAGGCACTGAGGAAGGGGAGAGTTTCCTGGCGAGTCAGACTGTTCACGTGCAAAGAGCCTCTGCTTCCCTTCACTTCCAGGTGATTCCGTCTTCTACCCTGGTTGTTATTCAGTTGTGTCCGACTCTTTGCAACCCCATGGACTGCAGCACACCAGGCTTCCCTGTCCTTCACTATCTCCTGGCATTTACTCAACCTCATGTCCATTGACTTTATGATGCCATCCAACCATCTCATCCTCTGTCAACCCCCCTTCTCCTCCTGCCCTCAATCTTTATCAGCATCAAGGTCTTTTCCAGTGCATTGGCTTTTCACATCAAGTGGCCAAAGTACTGGAGTTTCAGCTTCAGCATTGGTCCTTCCAGTGAATATTTATGGTTAATTTCCTTTAGGATTGACTGGTTTGATCTCCTTCGTGTCTACCCTGGAGCTGTGTTTTAAAACAAGGAAAAAAGAAGCAGGCTGCCCCGCCAGCTTTGTCACCGTAGACAAATGACTACCTAGTTCTATTTTCTTATCTTTAAAATGGAGCAAAGGTTGTGGGGAAAATCACATGAGATAATTAGTGGGTGAGACATTATAAATTATAAATGTGATACAAATGGGCTCTGAGAGTCAGATTGCCCTGGTTCAAATTCTGCACGCACCGCTCCTTAGTCGTGTGGACCTTGTGCAAAACTCTTGAATTCTCAGTGCCCCAGTCTCCTCATTGTGAAGTGGGATTCAAATAGTATCTGCTTTATGAGATCTAGTTTAAGAATTAAAAGCATGAATATAGATAGAGCACTGAAAACAGTGTCTGGAATGTACTTAGGATTCTAAAGTTAGAATACTTACTCTTTTCCTGTTTTAGAATTTGAGCTCCTGGGATTCAAGATCTAGTCTCCCCTAAAGGATAATAAAGGTGCCAAGTTAATTGCACTGAGAACTGATAAGGGTGTCTGAGATCTTGCCGTGGTCACACGGGCCACCAATTGCTGTCCTACAGAGGGGTTATCTGTATGGCCCTTCCTCCAGAGGGACCAAGAGCATCATCACTCAGAACCACACCCCCGCTACTCTCCTTCCACTTTCACCAAGACCCTCATCCGAGAACAGAAACTCAAGGTTCAACGTGGAATAAAATATGTCACCATTTTTAACAACATTTAGAAGGCGCCTCTAAGAAGAGTAATTAAAACAGCACCCAGAGGTGTGATAACTTTTTCTCTAAGAACACAGAGTTCTCTGCTGGCTGGTTTAGCACATGAAAATTATTGTATACAAAGTAACTTAAAGATGCAGGATGAGCCACAAATCCCAAGAGAGATTAGGGACTGCAGCAAAATAATGACACAAATGCAGTCCCAGATACAGCTGTAACGGGTGCTGAGGCTCGGATTCCTGCCAGCCCAGCTCCTGGCCAGCACGTGGACAGTGACTCAGAGCTCTCCACTCCAGAAAAAACTCAACTGAGAGCCCCAGGGGTTCTCTGGTGGCACTAGTGATGAAGAGCCCGCCTGCCGACACAGCAGACGTTAAGAGACGCCGGCTGAATCCCTGGGTCGGGAAGATCCCCTGGAGAAGGGCATGGCAACCCACTCCAGTGTTCTCACCTGGAGAATCCCATGGACAGAGGAGCCTGGTGGGCTATGGTCCACAGGGTCCCAAAGAGTCGGACACGATTGAAGCAACTTAGCACACACACACGAGCCCCAGGGACTGCTCCCCCAGACCTCCAACTCAGCAGTCAAAACTGAGCATTTTCCACCCAAGTTGGACAAGATAATTACCTTCATACAGTTTGAGAAACATGGTGATAGATCTCATTTTATTTAGTACATTAAGGTTAGAATTTGTGCAAGACAGTAAAGCAAATCTAAAAATATATGGTACTATAGTAAAATCAATAGGGATTATTAGGAACGGAGTGTTATATCAGAGGCAATAAAGGCTTGGAAATCCAAGAAAACAATGTTCCCAGTAAACCTACGATAAATGACTATGATTTAATCACTTGGTAAATAAGCCAGTATTTCTATGGGTTTTATTGTTTCATGGTATTAAAAATGCACATTAGGGATTCTCCAAGATAACTCTTCTAAAGAGTATATCTCAGAGTAGCATCATTTTGGCAATTTATGCTTTTAAATAATAGTATATTATTTTCTTCGTAGATCTACTTTTTTAAGCCTCTCACATGCTTTTAAGATTTCACTTGCCGTTAGGTGATCACGCTGAAGATTCTCAGGTCTTTGAACACATGAAATTATATTACCCATGCCCTTTCTCCTACTTCATAGAACATGCACACTTGGGAATTCCTACAAGGAACTTGGTTTTCCGAACTGCTTTCCATTTATCTGGATAGTAATTCCAGACGTTGGTTTAGAAAATTGGAAGCCGTCTGACTTGAAGTTCTCATCTCCTATTCAAATAACCCAAATCAAAAGGGGCTCTCCCCATCCCCCACTCAGAGCTGTTCTGAATAGTCAAATGAAGATTAAACTCTTGATTTAAGTAGCTACATCTTAGCAGTAATTAACATGTATATCAAATACTCTTTTTCCCCCTTTGATATGATGTGGTACTAGAATTTAAACCCTGATGAAGGTGCCAAAATTAACTGCAATGGGAAATGAATAATAATTCCTTTAAGATGACTTTGCCCTTTGCATTAGCTTACATGTGAGCCCTTTTCCAAACTCCGCACTCTGCTCTTAGGAAATCTGCAAATCAGGCACACAGGTCAGTTCCAAAGATCTATGAGTCCAGGGCAAAAAAGAAAAAAGCCTTAGTCCTATGCCCGTGTCTGCATATGTTCTCATTCGTGTTAGCTGGACGCACTCTTCTAATGAAAAAAGCAGAGGTTGTCTTCTCTAAGTTTGGATGATTTATAAGAAGTTAGAGAAGGAATTTAAAATGGGGTGTGAGGCAGGAAGAAGAGATCGAGAGACCTGTAAAGGCATTTGGAGCAAGAAGAAAGAAAATGAAGGTGGGACCAGAGAAGGGACGTTGTTTTCTTGGATTTTCAAGGCTTTATTGCTCCTTCTTTGTGTAAAAATCCTTTGATTTAACTTCCTAGGGCAGTGGTTCTCTATTTTTTGAGGACGATGAAAATTTGAGATCTGAGTAAAGCTCTGAAATCTCTTCCCAGAAATGCACACATAACACACCTCTGCACACCTATAAAGACACCATTGTGTATGGGATGTGTGGACCCAGCTGCAGGCCTGGAAATCCCATATTAAGAACTGCTGACCATAGAGACTTAGTCTGATACCCTTACTTAGTGAATATCCATGCAATTAAGAGTGCCTTAAATCCTGGGCTTGTCGAAAGTAGGGGTTTTGGGGTTTTGTTTTTTTTTTTTTAGATCTGATCAAATTTCCCATTTATTTATGAGCAGTATTTTGCAAACTTTAGTTTTCTGCATCCCGTCTGTCATATCCATTTACCATGTCCATGCCGTAGTACCATAGCTGTACTATTACTGACAAAGTTTTTCTTTAAACTATCTTATTCTTCAAAAGTAAGTTTGTGAAACTTCCCTGCTAGTCCAGTGGCTAAGACTCTGTGCTCCCAATGCAGAGGGCCTGGGTTCAATCCCTGGTCAGGGAAATAGGTCCCACATACTGCAACTAAGAGTTTGTATGCCACAACTAAAGATCAAAGATCCTGTGTGCCACAACTAAAACCTGGCACAGCCAAGCAAATAAAATAAATAAATATTTTTTGAAAAGTATGCTTGTTACAAGATACCACATTTTAATAAGGTCATGGATAAACAAGAGATCAGTCAGTGGAGAATGATCAAGATGGTGAGGAATCTAGACTCCAAGTATGGACTGAAATATTAGGGGAAGTTTAGAAAGAACTACGGGGAAATACGATGGCTAGTGAGAAAAATTCAAAAAAGAAAGCAGCCTTGTTCAGTGTTTTCTGTTGGTTTTTGGTGCAGAAATCATTTTACTAGAAGAACCAAGTTTGATCAGTAGGAAAGATAATAATCTTCCCGACAATTAGAAGCTCCTCCTTGCAATCTAGTCTCCACATAGCATCTTTTCAAAATATGAATCAGATTACATCACTTTCCCATTCAGGCCCATCTGATGGCTTCCCACCACCCTTGGAATAAAATGCAGAGTCCCCACTATGGCAGGTGGGTCCTACACAGTCTGGCTCCCACCTTCCTCTCTGGGCTCGTCTCCTCCCCATCCTCCTCCAACTTGATTCTTCTCCAGGCTGTTGGCCTTGTTTCAAGCGATAAACTCAGTCTCACCTCAAAGACTTGCTATGTCTGGTTTCCTCTGCTTCAGATGCTCTTCCCTGGATCTTGGGGAGATGGTATGTCTCAGTTCAGTTGTCACGTCTTGAGCAAGCTCTTCCCTAAATGTTCAATCTCAAATGGTCCCCACACCCACGCACCCTCTGCCACTGTTTCATGGTCTCCAATGCACTTATCACCACCAGAAACTCTTTCATTTACTTTTTCTTTGCTAATACTTGTTTCCCCACTAGAACGCAAGACCCATGAGAACCAGGGCCTTGTCTGGCACACCGCTTCTGAAAGTGTCTGAAACAAAGTAGGCATTTATACCTTGGGTGGGCAGGAATCAGACAGAACTTCCTCACGAAGTCATTCATGGGTTTTCTTTCCACAGAGGTGGGTGAATCAAGTCACAGCCCTTATCAAGGATGCTCCTAGCGTTGAATAGGTAAATGAATTCAACTCTAATTTTCAGTTCTGAGATTTGCACATTTCATAGCCTGATGTCACAGAGGGAAAAGAGCATGCACTTTTAAATCAGACGGGCCTGGGCTTAAATCTTATCAATAGTTTTGCTAGTTAAACATGGGGCACTCTGGGCAAGTCAGTTAACCTCCCTGGACTTCAGCGTACTCCTTATATGAAAAATGGGAATAAAACTACATATCTTGCTGGGTTGTGGGGAGGATTTAAGAAGATAACAAGTATGATGCACCGAACACAATGCCTTGTAAGGGTGCTACAATGGCGTCTCTATTCATGCATCAGAACTTGCTCTACGGCCCACCAACATTTGACAAGAAGGCTGACTTGTTGGCAATATTCAAGCTGGAAGTTTTGGAGGGCATCTTCGTTTCCTGAGAAAACAACATGCCTCTTCAAATTCTTTTTGAAAGTAAATAAGTATAAATTCTGGAGGACAGACATCAAAAGGAATGTCTGGCCTTTCATTTCTGACCCAAATCACAGTTTATCCCTGCCATCGATGTAGTTCTGAATTTCTCTGCGGTGGATCTGGAGGTTCCCCTCTTTTTTTCACTCCTTCCCTCAGGTTTAAATGGCAGACAGAGCTGGGTTTCTCCCTGAATGCCACCTAACCGCTCACTGACCAAATCCACATCTGTCTGATGATGAGAGCATCCTTCCAACCCACAAGGGAACCCAGATTCACCCCTCCCATGGGCTGAGACTGTGGCCTCAACCTGGTCTGGCCAGGAGAACCCCCTCCCAACAATCACTTGGTAAATCGGGGTTATTTGCCCAGGAAAACCCCCTCAGAGGATATCCTCCTAAGTCCCCAACTTTAGTTCAGACTGCCCTAAGGTATGGCATCTGCAAGAGAATGTAACATAATGAAAAACAGAGGGTTAAGTCGTGTTTAGATAAGACTCACTCTGCTGCTGCTGCTGCTGCTAAGTCACTTCATTCGTGTCCAACTCTGTGAGACCCCATAGACAGCAGCCCACCAAGCTCCCCCATCCCTGGGGTTCTCCAGGCAAGAACACTGGAGTGGGTTGCCATTTCCTTCTCCAAAGCATGAAAGTGAAAAGTGAAAGTGAAGTCGCTCAGTCGTGTCCAACTCTAGCAACCCCATGGACTGCAGCCTACCAGGCTCCTCCGCCCATGGGATTTTCCAGGTAAGAATACTGGAGTGGGGTGCCATTGCCTTCTCCGAAGACTCACTCTAGTTTCTAATTTAATCTTCAAACACCTTTGAGTCTCAGTTTTCCCATCTGTAAAAGGGAATCAGCAACATATGGGAAGGTGGATTTTCAGTGCCCAATTCTCCAGTACTTGCTCCCATCCTTATGCTTACCATCTAGTCACTGCCACCCCCAACCCCTCCAGAGAAAGAGGGGACACCTCTATGCCTAAGAAATCTAACAGGAGAGTGGTCACTGCAGCCAACTAAATTCCCCCCTGCTTCCACGTGAAGTTTGACTTTGACCGTGTTTATGATAAATGCCACGACCTTTAGAACAATGCACCCTGTGTTAAAGGAATCGCCCATCCCACCGACTTATCCTCCCCTCTTCCCTTTGCCTGCCTCTCCTTGCCCTGTGCTGGCCCCTCTCCCATCCAGTCTCCCAAGCCTCCATTTCCCAGTGCTCCTTGGAGCCTTCTGCTAATTGGCAGCGCCATCTCAGGAATATTATTTCTGTGCCTTTGGCTATGTCATCACTTTGATGGAAGACTTCCTGGGAGCACTCTTTCCTTCATCAGCTGCTTCCACCCCTCCGCCTTATTCCCTGAGCCACGCGGTAATGCAATCACTGTGTCTGTGTGACATGAACAGAGAAGTAACACGTTGTTTCATGGCCAAAGCAGTCTTGCATCTCCCTCCCAAGACCCAGGACTCCTCTCTCCATTCTGCCCTGTCGCCAGGGGCATACACAGGAGTCTGCTCCCTAGACATGTCACCATGGACTTTAATGAGAAAAGCAGGCGGGTGGCAGAGGAGGTCACGACACCCATTACTTGGAGACGACCACTGCTGCCGGGAGAGCTTTCCATCCTGGAGCCTGTGCGGCAGAGGTGGTGAGGCTCCCTCTGTGGACCAGACCCACACCTTGCTTGCTAGTGGAGCCGGGGTAGGAGGCTGATGGGAGCAGTAACCAGGTGACCCAGGACTTAAAAAATCCGCCCTGCTTCTGGCTCTGTTATCATCTGGGACCAGCCTAACTCCATCTGTATTCACTGCCATGGCGTAGTTAACCTAAATAGTTGTGTATCTTCAATCTGAGCACCTCTGGGGCTGGGGAGCCCTCTGTAACCCCAAAAAGCCCACGCAGGGTGCTGGCAGGCAGATAGCACAACAGTTAGGAGCACAGTTTTGGTTTTTGGTTTTTTTAATTGCCACAGTGTTGTGTTGTTTTTTAAGTATTTATTTATTTGTTTGTGTCGGGTCTTAGTTGCTGCATGAGGGCTCTTTGTTCCGTCACGTGGGATCTTCCACATTGAGGCGCACAGACCCTCTAGTTGTGGCAACACAGGCTCAATCACTCCCCAGAATGTGGAATCTTAGTTCCCTGAGCTGGGATCAAACCCATGTCCCCTGGATTACAGAGCAGATTCTTAATCACTGGACCACCAGGGAAGTCCCAAAGCACAGATTATGAGGCAGACAGGCTTAAGTTCCCAGCCAGTCTCTGCTACATGCTAGCAATGACTTTGCACATTACTTGACCACCTGGTCTCCTTAACTGTGCATGTGTGTGTGCTCAGTCACTCAGTCGTGTCCGACTCTTTGCAACCCTATGGACTGCAGCTTGCCAGACTTCTCTGTCTATGGGATCTTTCAGGCAAGAATACTGAAGTGCGTTGACGTTTCCTCCTCTGGGGGATCTTCCCAGGAATCAAACCAGCATCTCTCCTGTGGCCTCTGCATTAGCAGGCGGATTCTTTACCACTGAGCCACCTGGGAAAGCCCTTCCTTAACTGTAGACTGGGGTAATAAATAGATCTACCTCTCAGAGCACTGGAATAGTTAAAGGAAATAAGCAAGGAAAGTGCTCTGCCTAGTGGGCATTAATGACAGTCATTCACCATCATAGAAATGGTTATCGGCATTTGTTGAAGACCATGTCAGGAACTGGATTAAGTACTAGGAATACAGAGGTGAAAAGATATGGTCTCAAGGTGGAGACGATGGTCATAAAAGCAGGTGACAGGGAATATGGGAGCATAGCTCTATATTACAATAATTCTTCCTTATAATGCAACAAAATCGGTTCCCCAGACTCTCTACACACTGGCCCAAGTTCATCCCCCCGGAGCAACTGAAAATCACTCCAATCCTTTTTCCGCATGACAGCCCTTCAGCCTATTGAAGACCACAAATCATGTCCCCTCAAGTCCCCCCTCTTTTCTAAGTTAAACAGTCCCAGTGCCCCTCTAAAAATAATAAACCTGGCTTATCTTTCCACATGCCTTTCTCCAAAAAGCAAAAGGTATTTTACCAGCCCCAGCTCAATCATCTTTTCAGCACAACGGGCCCACAAAGACAGGAAGATGTATTTGCCCGATCCAGACCTGATACCAAGAGAGATTCAATTCCATTTGGGACCCCCAGCTGAGATATGCCAAATCCCAGCTCAGAGGCACTGTCCAGTGACTGTGGCCTTCTTTTCTGTTTCACCAACTTTGACTGCTAAGACATCACTGCCTGGCTTATAGCATCAGGCAACCAAAAATCTGAAGGAACATTTGAGACCATCTGGACCAGGGTTATCTGCCTGGGCTTTATGATAGAAGTTCCTGGGGAGTGTTTTATACAGACACCAATGGCCAGCGCCATTCACCTACAAGAAATTCTTTTTTTTAGTTCTGGCTGTGCCATGCAGCATGTGGGATCTTAGTTCCCCAAGCAGGGATAGAATTTGAGCCTGCTACAATGGAAGTGCAGTCTTAACCGCTGAACTGCCAGAACAGTTCCAAGAAATTCTTATTCACTTGCTCTAAGGGCCTGGCCATCAGAATAATTTCCAGAGCTTCCCAGGGCATTCTAATACACAACCAGGATTAAAAACCTGCCAGTCTAGCGCACCATTTCCTTGTGCACTTGAGAAAACTGTCCAAAGAGTAGAAGTGATCTATCTGCTCAAGTTTACAAAGCTAGTTAGAGGAGAAGGCAGCATTAGAAACCCTGGCTTCTGCCTCCCAGTCTAGTATCTTTTCACCAGACTACCTGGAGATTAACATCCTGACTTCAGACACACCAAGGGGTGTGCCTTGAGATGCTATAGGGAAATAGACAATGGATTTTACTCTTCCAAGCCCTAAACCCACCACGTTAATCCCTCTCTCTTTTCTAAGTCTTTCTACTCCTCCCTCACCTCTGTACTCCAGTCTTAAAATGTGGTGTCAAAATGCCATCCACAAAGGGAGAGCTCTATTCAGTTTTCAGCCAAAAGAATTACACAGGAAAGAACCTCACCGTAAATCAAAAGCCAAAAGCAATTCTTAAAACCAAATTAAGGTCCTGAGCATTCAGCAAAGCCTCTTTAGAAATCAACCCTTCAGGTTCAGTTCTCTGCTAGATAAAGGCTATGTAAGGGAGGGCGAAAAAGAAACAGTATTAAAATTCCAGAAATGTAATCTGAAATAAATAAGTGATATTCTGGCCAAGGTAGTGCAAGGGTTTTAGTTCCCAATATGAGGGAGCTACTTTACATTTTAATAACTGCTCATTGAGAAAATAATATTATTGCTCTGGTATTGGGAGATTATTTGTGAACAAAAAATATTAGAACTTGTCAGGAAGGCATTTATTTTCTTTTTTCCTTCTTTCTCTACTGCAATATTCTTCTACCTAATAGAAGATGATTACAAAAATAATTATATCAACCAGTAGCCAATACACACACAATAAATGGGGAAAAATGAAGGTTGTCTGGCATCGGATTGCAAACATGAGAAGGGGAAAGCGTGTGTCAAAGCACACGGGGATAATTGCACATCAGTCAGATGATTACAGAGTGGGTGGAAAAAATTAAGGCAGCTGATTGGCTGCCGCATGTTCATATCCCAGATGGAAATCAGAACCTGGATCAGAACTCATTAGTCAAATTACCCACTCCCTGTATCCATGTGGAAAAGCCAGAAGCGCAGATGGAGTTCTGTGTCTGAGAAAATAATCTAACCTTAAAACCCTGCCCCGTATGAGTCTGTAATCACAGAGCACTGGGATCCAGAGCCAGTTTCTGATGGCTCTTGAACTCCTGAAATTATGTGTATTCATACATATACACTTATCTAGAAAGAGATTCCATGTTTTTTAATATACTTCTAGAAAAGCTATTCATCAAAAATAAATAGAAATAAAAATCAAGAACCATTCAACTGCTCTACCTCCTTCATTTGAAAAATAAACTAAAAACTGTCCCCAGAAAGTAGTTTGGCAGTTCTGCAAAAAATTAAATGTGAGGTTACTCTATGACCCAACAATTCCACTCCTAAGTATGTAGAACTAAGAGCCTATGCTCACACACAAATGTTCATGCAGCTTTATTCAAATAGGTGGAAGATAGAAACTGAAATGTCCATCTTATGCTGAATAGATAAAATATGATATATTTATGCATGGAGTATTATACAGTCACAAAGAGGAATGAAGTATTGATACAGGGTGCAACATGGATGAACCTTGAAACCATTATGCTAAGTGAAGGCAGTCACAAAAGGCCACATACGATATGATTCCATTTATATGAAATATCCAGGATGGTCAGATTCTTTTTCTTTTTTTGGCCTCAAGGCATGGCTTGCAGGATCTCAGTTCCCCAACCAGGGATTGATCTCCAGGCCCCAGGAGTGAAAGTGTCGCATCCTTATCACTAGACCATCATGGAATTCTCCAAGAATGATCAGATTCTTAAAGACAGAAAACAGATTAGTGGTCGCTGGGCGGGATGGGTTGGGGATTGGAAGTGACTGCTAATGGGTACAGGGTTTATTTTTAGGGTGATGAAAATGTTCCAACTTAGCTAATAAAAATGGTTACAAGATGTTGTAAATATACTTAAAAGCCACAGTATTGCGCAATTTTAAAATGCTGAATTTTACGTTAGGTGAATTATAGCCTCATTTTTTGAGTGTCCAAAAAGTATCCCCAAGTTCACCAATCAACAGCAGAGCAAAGTCATAGGTGAGCATTTTGAGAGCAAATAGAAATTAGGGGAAAGTAACCCAAATTGGGGTTTCCCAGGTGACACAGTGGTGAAGAATTCCCTTGCCAATTGTTGGGGCATAAGAGATGCAGGTTTGATCCTTAGGTCAGGAAGACCCCCTGGAAATGGCACCCCACTCCAGTACTCTTGCCTGGAAAATCCCATGGATGGAGGAGCCTGGTAGGCTGCAGTCCATGGGGTCACGAATAGTCGGACACGACTGAGCGACTCCCTTTTCACTTTTCACTTTCATGCATTGGAGAAGGACATGGCAACCCACTCCAGTGTTCTTGCCTGGAGAATCCCAGGGACAGTGGAGCCTGGTGAGCTGCAGTCTATGAGGTCTCACAGGGTCAGACACGACTGAAGCGACTTAGCAGCAGCAGCAGCAGCAGGTGACACCGTGGTGAAGAATTCCCTTGCCAATTCATGGGGCATAAGAGATGCAGGTTCGATCATTGGGTCAGGAAGATCCCCTGGAAATGGCAACTTGCTCCAGTATTCTTGCCTGGAAAATTCCATGGACAGAGGAACCTGGTGGACTATAGTCCATGGGGTCGCAAAGAGTGGGACATGACTGAGCACACAAACACACACACACACACACACACACACACACAAAACCCAAATTGAGATCATATGTATTTATGCACTCCAGCATTGATGGAGGCTCATTATATTCCAGGACACCCCGTAGTGAAATAATACATGTACTCATGGTCTCTTGGACTGACATTCGAGTGGGAAGATGACAGTCCACCAAACACACAATGAATTGTGTAATTACAGTAGTGGCGTGAGACGTGAAGGAGAAGACAGGTGACATGAGTGTGTAACAGACCAGGCAAGGGCAGGGGACAGGGGGCCTCCTTGAGGAGGTGGTTCTAAGGGGGTAGGAGCCTGCCATATTTTAGGAAATACAGGAGAACCAAATGGCCACCAGCACCATAGAAGGGCAGAGGGGCATGTCTGAGTCCAGAGAGACAGCAGTGGCTTGTAGACCAGATTAAGGATTGGGGTCTTTAGCAAAGGAGGAAAGGAAAGATATACCCATTTGAATGAAGAGTTCCAAATAATAGCAAGGAGAGATAAGAAAGCCTTCCTCAGTGATCAATGCAAAGAAATAGAGGAAAACAATAGAATAGGAAAGACTAGAGATCTTGGCAAGAAAATTAGAGATGCCAGAGGAACATTTCATGCAACAGTGGGCATGATTAAGGACAGAAATGGTATGGACCTAACAGAAGCAGAAGATATTAATAAGAGGTGGCAAGAATACACAGAAGAACTGTACAAAAACAAATCTTCATGACCCAGATAATCACGATGGTGTGATCACGCACCTAGAGCCAGACCTCCTGGAATGTGAAGTCAAGTGGGCCTTATAAAGTATCACTACGAATAAACCTAGTGGAGGTGATGGAATTCCAGTTGAGCTATTTCAAATCCTAAAAGATGATGCTGTGAAAGTGCTGCACTCAATATGTCAGCAAATTTGGAAAACTCAGCAGTGGCCGCAGGACTGGAAAAGGTCAGTTTTCATTCCTATCCCAAAGAAAGGCAATGCCAAAGAATGTTCAAACTACCACACAATCGCATTCGAAAAGGCAGAGGAACCAGAGATAAAATTTCCAACATCCATTGGATCACTGAAAAAGCAAGAGAGTTCCAAAAAACATCTATTTCTGCTTTATTGACTATGCCAAACCTTTTAACTATGTAAACCACACCAAACTGTGGAAAATTCTTCAAGAGATGGGAATACCAGACCACCTGACCTGTCTCCTGAGAAATCTGTATGCAGGTCAAGAAACAACAGTTGGAACTGGACATGGAACAACACACTGGTTCCAAATAGGAAAAAGAGTACGTCAAGGCTGTATATTGTCACCCTGCTTATTTAACTTCTATGCAGAGTACATCATGAGAAACGCTGGGCTGGAGGAAGCACAAGCTGGAATCAAGAGTGCTGGGAGACATATCAGTCACCTCAGATATGCAGATGACACCACCCTTATGGCAGAAAGTGAAGAACTAAAGAGCCTCTTGATGAAAGTGAAAGAGGAAAGTGAAAAAGTTGGCTTAAAGTTCAACATTCAGAAAACAAAGATCATGGCATCTAGTCCCATCACTTCATAGCAAATAGATGGGGAAACAGTGGAAACAGTGAGAGACTTTATTTTTGGAGGCTCCAAAATCACTGCAGATGGTAATGGCAGCCATTAAATTAAAAGACGCTTGCTCCTTGGAAGAAGTTATGACCAACCTAGACAGCATATTAAAAAGCAGAGACATTACTTTGCCAACAAAGGTCTGACTAGTCAAAGCTATGGTTTTTCCAGTAGTCATGTATGGATCAGAGAGAGTTGTACTATAAAGACAGCTGAGCGCCAATGAATTGATGCTTTTGAACTGTGGTGTTGGAAACACTTGAGAGTCCTTTGGACTGCAAGGAGACCCAACCAGTCCATCCTAAAGGAATTAAGTCCTGAATGTTCGTTGGAAGGACTGATGCTGAAGCTGAAACTCCAATATTTTGGCCACCTGATGCGAAGAACTGACTCATTAGAAAAGACCCTGATGCTGGAAAAGATTGAAGGCAGGAGGAGAAGGGGACAACAGAGGATGAGATGATTGGATGGCATCACTGACTCAATGGGCATGAGTTTGGGTAAACTCAGGGAGTTGACAATGGACAGGGAGGCCTGGCATGCCACAGTCCATGGGGTCACAAAGAGTCAGACATGACTGAGCAACTGAACTTAACTGAACTGAGCCTTCAGTTGAGATGTGGTCTGTTCGTGAAGCATTCAGACTGGCTAAGCTGGGGAGAACAGATGGAAAGAGGCAGCATCAGTAGGCAACTGGGAGACTACTGTGGTCTTGTCATCCAGGAAAAGGGTCCAGGGACAATGTACCCCACACGCAAGCAGGTTAGAGGACACTGATAGCAGTGAACCAGGAGGGCAAATCTATGCAAATACTGTTACAGCATCTGGGTTCTGGCACATCATCCCGCCTGCCACACCTTCAAGAAAGGTACGAGGGAGGGCTGCAAACAAGAAAGTGAAAAATGAAGCGGGTGAGTGGGAAACACGAAGATGCTCGGTCATTCACAAAGTCCAGTTTGAAGAAGCACAGGCTGGAAGGGAGTCTAGCTTCCAGGTGTGTGTGCTCACCAGAGATGAATAGAGACTGTACAGTAAATTGAATAGAGAATCTAAACAGATTTGAACCTTAAATAGAGGAGCCTAAAGCTACAAAAGACGTTATCCTTCAGAGCTGTTAGAAGCGCAAAATGTACGTTGGCTATAGAAGGAAAGTGGTGAGAAGATAGCACTAACAATAACAGTAGCATTGGGTGGGCCAAAAAGTTTCTTTGGGCTTTTCCATAAAATGCTATGGTGTTATCTCATTTAATTCCCCCCCAGGGACCTCCACGTGAGGAAGCTTCTATTATTATGGCCACTTCTCAGATGGAACCACTATGGCTTAGGTGATGGCATTTTCCCGAGGTCTCAGGGCTAGAAAGAGGAGCCAGACCTGTACACAGCAGTCTGCCCCCGCCCCTGCCCTCCGGCACCTAAGGCAGATGGCCTGGTCTCCCATCCTCCCCATCACAGGCTCTGGGGGCTGTCAGCTTCCTCCTGAAGCTCGTAGATCTATGGCCCAGAGTCCCCGCCTTCACTCCAGGCCCAAGTCAGGTCAAGGGAGTCTTAGGCTCTGTGAGGAGCTGGTAGTCCCTGAGCGCAGAGGTCCTGCCAGGGCTGCAGGGACCCAGGAGCCGCCGAGGCAGCTTCAGATGGACGTGATGAAACCGCTCGCAGGGACACCGAGAGCCCCGCAAGTGAGCACAGAGAAGTGGGTTTCTCCAGCAAGTCCCTGTTCCTCTTTGCTCTGTCTGCAGTCCAGGCCCCTCTAGACTCTCCTTGGCTCCTCCAACCCCACTGACTTATAGGGCTGGAGGCTTACACTTGCTCTGTAAGACCAGTGAGCAGCAGAGAACAGAGGTTCCCCCACAAAGGAGCCAGGCTGAAAGCAAAGCCGACCCCTTACTCTGGTTTCAGACACATCCTCCCACCTCTCTCTCCAAGCCACCCGTGGCCTCAGAGTCACTTCACGTAGGCTGGCAAGGCGCCCTTCCTCTCCCAAGGCAGGAAGAACTCGCATCAGCCAGCCATGCTGTCCCTCTAGGGTAGACCAAAGGAAATCATAAGTAATAGATGCTACACAAACAATGTGCAGTTAACCCAGCCACCAGCCCTGGGGAAGACACACATTAGCCATCTTGTTGTTCAGTCGCTAAGTCGTGTCCAACTCTTTGCAACCCCACAGACTGCAGCACACCAGGCTTCCCTGTACTTCACTATCTCCCGGAGTTTGTTCAAACTCATGTCCATCATGTCGGTGATGCCATCCAACCATCTCAACCTGTGTCATCCCCTTCTCCTCCTGCCTTCAATTTTTCCCAGCATCAGGGTCTTGGTGGCCAAAGTATTAGAGCTTCAGCATCAGTCCTTCCAGTGAATATTCAGGGTTGATTTCCTTTAGGGTTGACTGGTTTGATCTCCTTGCAGTCCAAGGACAGGCTAAGCTGAAACCTGGAGGAAGCCACCCAGGGTAGCACAGGAGCGGCAGCTCAACCTCAGTCCTTCAGACACTGCCCCCTCCCACCAGCCCCCTTGCCCGGGTTCCAGCTCCAGCAGGAGAGATGCATGCCCAAGGTAGACGGACCGCTGTCAATTTAAGACACTTAAACGTGGGATTGGAGTTGCAGTAACTTTAGTCCCATCTTTATCTCCATGGAAGTTCTTTCTGGTTCTCCTGCTACACTGTTTGCTGAGTGTTGCTACAAATAGCTGCGCCTCTGGCTGAGTGTTTCTGCTACCCACCCTGACAGTGATTGTTTTTTATCAGGGCTCAGGGTGACCTCAGCCTGTCTCAGTCGCGGCGTGGCTGGCTCTCTCCCCTCCTGCCCCAGGCTTGGCCACCTCACTGTGCACCCCCGTTGCCCATTTGGACACCAGAAGCACACTCCTGCACCAATGCAGTGAGGCCCCAGGGAAACTTGCAGATCACATGTGCGAGTTACCAGCTCACAAGCGTGCCTGGCACTCTGCCTCCTGACCAGCCTCCCTCTGGTGGTAGAGTCTCCTGCCCCCAACCCAGGGACCATTATCCCCTTAGGCAGAAAGGGTGAGAAGGGGTGGTCCTTTGTGTCTGGATCTGTCCAGATCATTACCAGCAGACAGAGGAGCTTTGTGATTAAGGAGTCCGTTTGTGGGATGGAAGAGGAGGCACCATCCAAAAACACCTGCCTGGGAACCCCTCTAGTGAGGCCACACGAGCCCCTCCCCTAGACTGAGGAAGGGCACCAGGGGCTAAACTCTGTCGAAAAGCAAGGTTAGTGAATGTAAGGACATGATCTTCAGTTCAGTTCAGTTCAGTTCAGTTGCTCAGTCGTGTCATGGCATTTTCCCATCACTTCATGGGAAATAGATGGGGAAACAGTGGAAACAGTGTCAGACTTTATTTTGGGGGCTCCAAAATCACTGCAGATGGTGATTGCAGCCATGAAATTAAAAGACGCTTACTCCTTGGAAGGAAAGTTATGACCAACCTAGATAACATATTAAAAAGCAGAGACATTACTTTGCCAACAAAGGTCCGTCTAGTCAAGACTATGGTTTTTCCAGTGGTCATGTATGGATGCGAGAGTTGGACTGTGAAGAAAGCTGAGCGCCGAAAAATTGATGCTTTTGAACTGTGGTACTGGAGAAGACTCTTGAGAGTCCCTTGGACTGCAAGGAGATCCAACCAGTCCATTCTGAAGGAGATCAGTCCTGGAATTTCTTTGGATGGAATGATGCTGAAGCTGAAACTCCAGTACTTTGGCCACCTCATGGGAAGAGTTGACTCATTGGAAAAGACTCTGATGCTGGGAGGGATTGGGGGCAGGAGGAGAAGGGGACGACAGAGGATGAGATGGCTGGATGGCATCACCGACTCGATGGATGTGAGTTTGAGTGAACTCTGGGAGTTGGTGATGGACAGGGAGGCCTGGTGTGCTCCAGGAGAAATATCAATAACCTCAGATATGTAGATAACACCACCCTTATGGCAGAAAGTGAAGAGGAACTAAAAAGCCTGTTGATGAAAGTGAAAGAGGAGAGTGAAAAAGTTGGCTTAAAGCTCAACATTCAGAAAACTAAGGACGTGATCTTAGGCAGCTTAATTCAGCTCGGTTGCCTGGGGCTAGAGGAGGAGCTGGAGCAGAAAGTCGGAAGTTTTAGCTGTACTAATTAGAGTTCACACACGCCTTTGTTATTCAGCCTGCCAGATGGAAGGGAGGCTCCTCCCCAGGTAGCATCTGAGACGCATCACCTTTCTCTCCCACCTGGCCCACCCACCCTCATCCTGGTAGCCGTCCTGGACCAACGGAGGGCTCAGATCCCCTTGGCTCACCCCTTAGGGAGGTCAAAGGTGTGGGTGGAGCCTGCACCTACCAGCCTTCCTCCTGGTTGCTAACAGGCTGGCGTGGCCAGCCCATCGGGTGGCAGAACGTGTCAGGGGAGAGCCGAAAGAGCTTGTCATGCCCTGGTTGCTGTGATGGGGTGTCAGTCCCCAGCCCTGCAGAGCTGGCCCAGCGGTGACTGTCCTGAGCTGAGTGTGGATCTGGCCTCAGGACCCCTGTTGGTGCCGCACCCTCAGTGTTCACCTGTGCACCCTGCAGGCTAGGAAGCGAAGAGGAAGCGGCCCGAAGGAAGGAGAGGGGCGGCCCGAAGGAAGGAGAGGGGCAGCCCATCTTGGAAGCATTCGGACCTTAAGCAAAGAATGGAGGACTCGGTTTGTCCCTCTGTAGAATGGCTAATTGCACAAACCACTGGACATAGATATAGCAAAGCCTCCTTTTGACCTTTCTGCTGGAGGTTTAGTGCTCTGAAGACTGGGGAAGCCACCAGATGCCCATTTGATAAACAGAACAATTAATACTGGCTGTAATGGTTCTTGAACCTGGAGAGCTACTCTTCTCTGGGCGATTGGGAGCCAGAGTTCCTGCTCCCAAAGGACCACCCCACTTGTGGAGAGGCTGCTCCCTCCAGTGAAAGGTGACAGTTATGGTCGGCAAGTTCTGGTCCCCGTCTCCTTGATAATCTCGCCTTTAGCCCTTCCTCTCCCAGCCTGGAGCTTTGCATGCCCATGAGAGTGCATCCCCGACCATCACAGACTGACATGATCTGACACCAAAATGTGATCAGGGGAGTTGATGGCCTTGGTTTCCTTTCCTGCGAAAGGAGGCCACTGACCCATCTCAGCCCTGTGATCCCATCGCTCCCTGGGGCTCAGGCACCAGAGTCCTACCCCCTGCTGGCCTCCTAGCAAGGCGGGTCCCCCCTAAGCCTGTGACAAGCCCTGTGACTGGTTCACAGCCCCCTGCCCGCCAGGAAGCCTCCTTGGAAGCAAGTAACTGCTTAATGAGGTAAACACGCATGTGAAATTACAAAGCTATGGAATCCAGGCAGGTTCTGAAGCTGCTTATTTCAGCTAGAAATCACCAACCAGCTCCCGCCCATCCTCACACATCTGGGACCCTGTGATGTCCCCAAATCCCTCCCTTCTTTGCTCAGTCTAAGCTGTCAGAGGAGCAAAAACAGTGTGGAAGAGAGCAAGCCTGTTGACGCGTGGCGGCTCGGCTCGGCCACGTCGGAAGGCCTCGGCGGAGTTTGAGGAAAGCGTCCCTGGAATGTTAAACACAACCCTGGGTTCCCCGCCTGCTGCCTTGAGCCAAGTCACATGTCTTGGGGACTGGGGCTCTGCCAGCAGCCTTCTTTTGCTGCCCATGCTGGAAAGACGAGGGTCTGAGCCTGTGTCAATCCCAGAGCACATAGACCCACCTGGGATGTGGCCCTGTGGTCAACCTGAAATGTGGGAGGCGGTTCCCAGGGAGCCTGACTCTCCTCCCGTCTGTAGCCCTGTGAAATTGACAATGACGATGTTAATAACCCCCAGCGTTTCTGGAGTCCTCACTGTGTTGTGTCCAGCCCTGTTCTAAAGAATTAACACAGCCTGCCTTGTTCAGTCCCCACAGTTGTTTAGTCCCTAAGTCATGTCCGACTCTTTGTGATCCCATGGACTGTAGCCTCCCAGGCTCCTCTGTCCATGGAACTCTCCAGGCAAGAATACTGGAGTGGGTTGCCATTTCCTTCTTCAGGGGATCTTCCCAGCCCATCGGTCGAACCCGCTTCTCCTGCAATGGCAGGCGGATTCTGTACCCCTGAGCCAGCAGGGGAGCCACAATAACCCTTCGAGACAGGTATTATTACTGCCTGTGGTTTACAGGTGAGGAAACTGGGACACAGTAAGGGAAGTGACTTGTGTCACAGCTGGTAAGTGACCGACCTGAAATCAGAACCCAGGAATGCTGGCCCCAGAGACCACATTCATAAACACTATGCTAAGCCGTGTCTTACATAAAAGAAAGATCTTTATATTAGTATGACTGGCTCTGGTTTTAATACTTTAACCCTGCGCATTGTGCAGAGAGCTTGGCTTGCCTTGTGTCAGGGAATGCTCACTAGAGTGCTGGCAGGCAAATGCTGTGGTCTCCTATTTCAGATAAAACTATAGAGGCTCAGAGAGATTCAGTAACTAGGTCAGAGTCTCAGAAATGGTGAGTGACTGATGCAGGTGCCTTCCCGAGTCTGTCTGAGTCCAGAGCCTCGGCTCACTTGGAGACATTACCTCCCATGCTCCCTTCCAAAGGGGATGGTCTAAGCACCTCCTTTTTGTGAGCCAAAGAATGAACAGAGGGCTCCTGAGTGTCCTCTGCCTGTATGCCTCTGCTTCGACTCTGGAGAAAAGGTGCCATGAGAGGAATCGCTCTGCTCAACTCCCAAGAGGGACCTCGTCCCCCTGCCCTCCCGGCCCTGGGCTCTCCACCCTTGTGCCCTGAGCTCAGGTCCCTTCATCCTTCTCCCCAGCCCCCAGGGTCCCTGCTCACCCCGGGCAGGGATGCGCAGCTCCAGACCAGCATGACGGATATGTATGGCCAAGAACGGTGATGTATTTATTAAGTGAAACCGACAACTTTCATTAACCCAAGCAGACGTTATTAAAACATGCCAGTTATCTCTGGGAAATGAAGTGCCCAGCGCAGGCTGTGAGCCGAGTTCCCGCACGCTTGCTCTGAGCCGCTGAGTGTGGGCTGGGCCTCCCCCCGGCACCTTGCATCTCACCCATCATTTCCCATGAGGAGGGCCCATCCTGAGCCCCGACACTGCATCCTTACAGAAGTCACCACAGGACCCCTCTGTCTGGCATCCCTCTGCGACGGGACTGCTGAGCCCCAGAGACCCCGGTACTTCATCCTTCCACTCCCTGCACCTGGAGACGGAGCTGCCACGGAGCCCCTGAGTGACAGCATCAAAGGCAGCACGTTAAACCTGACCAGACTCCTGGCAGTGGCTGAGGAGGCATCACTGGAGATGTGGCTTGATGGGGTCCCCACTTTCCAGCCCTCTTGAGTTGGTGACTAGATAGAGTTACCCACGGGGGACCAGTCAGGGGCAGGTGGAAAAGCAGGGGTGCCTGAGAAGAGGCAAGAGGATGGGGAGGAACGGAGAAGAGAGGGCAGGACCAAGAAGGGTAAGAGAGAGGCTGGTCGGCGCGACCACCCCTGCCCTGTGCGCCATCTGTGATCGTGGGTCTTTGCTGCAGGAAGCAGTGATGATCTAAGTTGCAATTCACAACTGGCTGTCTCATCGACCATCTCGTTTGCTCCTTGTAAGGCCTGCTCCCAGGGCCATAGATCAGCTTGGTTTCCCTCTTGTGCCCATGGCGAGAAGAGGTTCAGAGAGGTTACGTAACTCAAACCAGGTTGCAGATTCACTAAGTGGCAGCTTTGGGACGGTGTCCGGGCCTCCGGCCAGATGTCCAGTCTTATTTCAGGGTCTCATCTCACAAACTGTTCTTTTTATTAAGTTCCAAATGCTGGAGCCTGGCATAGTCGAACACTGTTTGGAGTCTGCCATTCTGCACAACATCAGAACCACACCCCGTGCTCCAGGGGCTCAGGCCAGATCATGCGCTATGCTACAAGGATAGCGAGGTAGCCACTGGGCTACCCCAACCCATCTGCTGGCCTCTCCACTGTCTTATCTGTGCAGCGAGTTCTCTACAGGCCCATAGAGGAAACTGACTAGATGCTGTGCACGTGTCCCACACAGCCTGGCAACGCAGCAGTTCTTAAAGACCAGAGCAGAACTGTGCAGTGGGTCAGGGTTTGTTGACTGCCCTGGTTTTTGTCCTATTTTAGGAATAGCATCTCGCAGGCTTTCAGGGACAGTCTGTTCCCCTAAGAGCCTCACCTTTCTCACCTCCGTGTCCTCATTTTGGGTTAAGAAACGCAGTCATCATAACACTGGACATCCCGAGGGCACGGTGCAAGGACGGGGCTGCGGCTTATTCATCTTTTACTCCCACTGCCTAGCATCTTGTCTGATGTGATGGGTTATCAATAAATGTTAATAGATGGATAGAAGGGAGGCAGGGAGGGAGCGAAAATGCCAGGTAAACACAAAGCGGATGGATAATGCGATTCGTGGCATTCTGTGGTCACTCACCATCCCAACAGATTCAGGGGCCTCTTAATGACTGGACAACACACGTGCTGCTCCGTCTTGGGGTCATGAGGTGGGGGGTGTCCCTCTGGTGTGTGTGTGCATGCTCAGTCGTGTCTGGCTCTCTGTGGCCCCATGGACCGTATAGCCCGCCAGGCTCCTCTGTCCATGGAATTTCCCTGACAAGAATACTGGAACGGGTTGCCATTTTCTTCTCCAGGGGATCTTCCTGACCCAAGGATTGAACCCGCGTCTCTTGCATCTCTCACATTGGCAGCCGGGTTCTCTGACCACTGGGTCCCCCGGGAGACAACTGGGAGACAACTGGGAGACATGGTAAAGCCTTGTGATGGGGAGTGTGGGTCTTATGCCCACTCGCTGGCCTGTACCATTTTCTCTTCCCATCAGCAGGCCTGGCCAACCCAGAGCTGCCAGCCCTCCAGGCCCAGGAGAGGGGACAGCCATGGCTCCCCTTCTAGCATGGTCATGGCCCGGGCATCAGGCCACATCCAGAGAGCAGTATGGCCAAGCTGTCAGAGGAAGATGCCACCACCTTAATGCTCTGATGCTCAGATGCCCGAGACCTGCACCCACCTGTTCCTTCCCGCTCAGCTTATCATCTATGCAGAGAAGTAGCACAGGGGGTGCTCAGATGGGGGCATCCGCTGAACTCTCTGTGCTCCCCTCTCCTTCTACGACCCCTCCGCTTTGGCAAGGCCCCCACCCCACCCCTTCTTCCCGTGACCTCTCCCTCCCCAGGCTCCAGGACCCTTACGCTCCCTTATGTCTCAGGGACCTGCGGAGAGACATATTTCTCTCCAAACCAGCTGCTGTGAGATGATGCCAGGGGAGCACCAGAGCTGGCTGGAGCCCCCACACCTGCCCACTCATTGGTATTTAACGGGAATTGATTGTTTTAATCAAAGCACTAAGTGAAACAGGGAGTTATGGTATCCTCACCCTGCCACGGGGCTCAGCAGCCCTGGAAACCTGTGGAAGATTCTCAGAATCGTGGTCCCTCCTTTGCAACATGGATTTCCTACTGGAGTGCAGCCAGAGCCCTCCCCCTCAGGATGGCTGGGGTGGGGGTGGGGAAGCAGGACATAGGCTCAGTCTGAGCTGGTAGAGAAAGGATCTCAGGCTGGTCTCTCTGCCTCCACAAGCCAGACCCCCAGTGATTATGTACTGAGATCCCTGCAAACACAGTAGACAGAAGCTCACTTCTCCCTTGGCCACGCCTCCTTGGGCCACCCCCTCGCTGCGGCTTCAAACTTACCCAGAGCAGTTCTTAAAAAGCTCATTCTCTGTATGATAGGCTCCAGTTTCATCCACCTCATTAGAATTGACTCAAGTGCATTCCTTTTTACAGCTGAGTAATATTCCATTGTGTATATGTGCCACAACCTCCTATTGCACAGAGTGAAGTAAGTCAGAAAGAGAAAGGCAAATACTGGATATGAACGCATATATATGGAATTTAGAAAGATGGTAGCAATGATCCTATATGCAGGGCAGCAAAAACGACACAGATGTAAAGAACATGCTTTTGGACTCTGTGGGAGAAGCAGAGGGTGGGATGATTTGAGAGAATAGCACTGAAACATGTACATTACCATATGTAAACTAGATGACCAGTGCAAGTTCGATGCATGAAACAGGGCACTCAAAGCCAGTGCTCTGGGATAACGCAAAGGGATAGAGTGGGGACGGAGGAGGAAGCGGGGTTCAGGATGTGGGGGGCACATGTCAGCCCGTGGCTGATTCATATTGATGTATGGCAAAAGCCATCACAGTACTGTAAAGTAATTATCCTCCAATTAAAATCAATTATTTTTTTTTTTTTAAAGCTCATTCTCTCTTACTTGTCCTTCCAGCCCCCAAGAACTGCCCCAGAACAGAACCACAAGGTCAGGGTCAGTGGGCTCATCAAGGCCGTGGTTTCCAGGTCTACTGTGCTGTGTTCTTTGTCGCTTCAGTAGACTCCAACTCTCTGAGACCCTATGGACTGTAGCCCACCAGGCTCCTCTGTCCCTGGGATTCTCCAGGCAAGAATACTGGAGTGGGTTGCCATGCCCTCCTCCAGGGGATCTTCCCATTCCAGAGATCGAATCCATGTGTCTTGCATTGGCAGGGGGATTCTTTACCACTAGTGACACCTGGGTCGCGCCCCCAGGTCCTAAGGAAGGTCATAAATTGGACTCAGGTCTAAAGCTAGGGCGAGGCTTCACCCTGACCGTGGAGCCACATCTCCTCCTTCCTGTGATGGAATTGTAAAGTAAAAAAAACCTGGATGCAGGCCTTAATTCGGTCATTTGTGAGCTGTGTGACTTCTGACAAAGTGCTTCACCTCTCTGAGCCTGTCCCACATCGTCAGATGAGGATGGCTTTGCAAGACGGTTGTGAGGATCACAGGGACGAATATATGTAGGTGTTCTGCGTAATCCGTGAGGCATTTGACAAAGGCAAGTTATTGTGAAATCGCTGGGCAAGTCTCAAAGTACAGACGGCCACGGGCCAGGCCTCAGGGAGCGGAGTTGGAAGGCCCGTTTCCTCCCCCACTGACTCCACACACCACAGGCTCCATAACCCCCAGACCTAAAAAGCTCAGAGGGCTAAGGTCTCCCTGCTGGAGCCGCCTCTCACGGCACACAATGCCGCCCTCCTTCAGAGCTGCAGCCTCAGCATTCATCAGACCCGCCGGGGTGACCTCCTTGCCACCGCTCCTGGGGAAAGGCTTTGTTTTGTGAGGAGGGAAGGGAGCCGCCTGGTAAACAAACTCAGCCATTCAGTGAGCTCCTGCGCGGTGTTGGTCGTGCACCGGGAAAGGCCACTGCCCCGCCGGGCCTCACCGGGCCCCGCCGGTTACCCCTGTGACTTCGCCAGGAGAATCAAAGAGGCAGCCTCGGGTGACCTTGTTTCATCTCAGACGCTCACAGCCTCCCGTGTCTCTTGAAACACGTGCTGTTCTGCACACACAGCTCTTGGGCTGGGATGTCCACTTTTAGTACAGAAGGCCTTAAGGAGGGCCAGGTCCTCAGGAAGGAAGGATGGAGCTAGGATGGAAGGCTCTGGCCTTCATCCGGAGCATCGTGTGTACAAGAGTGAGGGCGGAGAAAGGACACAGCCGTGCCGAGGAAGGTGGCGTGGGCCACCCGCTGGTGATACCTTGCCCCCTGCTCTCTTTCCTCTGATTTCAACCATCTCACACGCACAGCTTGGGCAGGCCACTGTGGAAGACGGGTCACATCTCAGGGGGATGTGGGGGACAGAACTCCAAAGGCAACCATCTCACACGCACAGCTTGGGCAGGCCACTGTGGAAGATGGGTCGCATCTCAGGGGGATGTGGGGGACAGAACTCCAAAGGCAACCATCTCACACGCACAGCTTGGGCAGGCCACTGTGGAAGATGGGTCGCATCTCAGGGGGATGTGGGGGACAGAACTCCAAAGGCAACCATCTCACACGCACAGCTTGGGCAGGCCACTGTGGAAGACGGGTCGCATCTCAGGGGGATGTGGGGGACAGAACTCCAAAGGCAACCATCTCACACGCACAGCTTGGGCAGGCCACTGTGGAAGATGGGTCGCATCTCAGGGGGATGTGGGGGACAGAACTCCAAAGGCAACCATCTCACACGCACAGCTTGGGCAGGCCACTGTGGAAGATGGGTCGCATCTCAGGGGGATGTGGGGGACAGAACTCCAAAGGCAACCATCTCACACGCACAGCTTGGGCAGGCCACTGTGGAAGACGGGTCGCATCTCAGGGGGATGTGGGGGACAGAACTCCAGAGGCGAGCCCAGTAGTGGAGGTTGTGGTTTGGGGCTGAGCAGGAGACTCCAGACTGGTGTCTAGGAGCTCGGGGGGGCGGGATGAAGGGCATTGCAGGAGGATGGGGAAGGATGGACAGGGCAGGGAGGGCAGGGGAAGGGCAGACCCACTTTCCCAGGTTCCCATGGGTGCCTGGGGGGGAAGGACCGGCTGAGCAGCAAAGTACAAGGCTTCTGTTTACAGCCATCTATCTCCCATAATTAGCCATTTAGGAAGAAAATAGCCTTCAAATTCAAAGGTAAATTGACTTACATTGGGATAATAACGTTTGACTGAGCACGGGAAGTTCATCTTTAGAGTATGAGAGCAAACAAATTGCTTTTCTTTCCCGGCGCTTGGGAAGAAACAAGACGAGATTGCAGGTGCCCCTGGAGCTGGGTCCCCATCGCCTGGAGGCATTAGCAGGCCCGGAGCTCAGCCGTGGAACCAAGGGTGCCCGCGGCTCAGGCTCCGCTGGTTGTTTCCTGATCCTTGTTTTGGAGGGTTTTTAAATTATATTGCATCACATTGATGCAGCAATCCGTTATTATTGTCAACAAGAGCATGAAGAGACATAAATTCCCTCCCTTAGATAGAGGTTGGCTCATAAATACATTTCTTTATTGCTTCCTAGATTGGAGAAATTGCTCTGTGCTTTGGCTTCCTGGAACACGGTGCTGGCAAGGGGAGGGGGGCAAAGGTTTTTTAAATTTTGCTTCTGAACAACTGTGAGATCCTGGATGATTTTCTGTGGACGTCACTTCGTTCTGAGCTTTCTGGGGGTGGGGTGATTGGGGAAGGGGTGAGAAAGTAAGGAGGAAACATAAATAATGGAAATGCTTATCCGATATAGATACAAACTGATCAGGACTCAGATAAGGAACAGGAGCTCTCACTGGAGCACGCACTTGTTGTTTTCAGAGAAAGAAAGTTCGAGTCAGGCTTTGAAAAGTGAGCATGGAAGAATTATCAGAGGTACACACAGACCCCCAGAGCATCATTGATCAAACCCCTCCTGGCTCTTTGGGTTCTGACAGAAATTCAGATTTTACATAAGTTATCAACAGAAACCAGGAATCACCTCTATAGAGCTTCATCTCAGCTGTGTCTGTCTTCTGTTTATTCTGATAATATATTGTTAGAATAGGAGTAAAGAGATGTGAATAGCCCATAGATTAGAGCATGCATGTGGATATGGGTGTGTGTGTGTGCAAGAATGCATCACTAAAGTGGATGTGAAAGGTTTAAGTCCTTGAGTCTAAATATGGAGACCCACACTGGTTACCTACTTCTGTGGAACAAAGTACCCCCAAATTAGCCACTTAGCACAGTACACATTTATTATCTTAAAATCTGTGGCCCACCTGGGTCCTCAGCTCCCATGGAACCCAAGACTGCTGTCAAGGTGTTGGCCAGGCCTGCAGTCACTTCAGTGGTCACCTGGGATCTGGTTCCATGCTTATTCCTGTGGCTGTCAACCCAATTCAGTTCTCTGCAGGCCATTGGACTGAGGGCCTCAGGTCCTCACTGGATGTTGGCCAAAGACCATCTCTGGTTCTTGCCCCACGGGTCTCGGCAACAAGATGGCTTTCTTCTGCAAAGTGAGCAGCCAAGAAGACAAGATGAAGCATGTGTGTGCCAACTGGACTGACACAGAAGTCACAGTCCTTCATGACTGAATCACAGCTATGTCCTGCCACCACTCTAGCCATATTCTCTTCACTAGAACCAAGTCACTAGGTCCAACCCACATTCAAGTGCAGCGAGTACACATGAGTGTGAAAACCAAGAGACAGGGACTTCCCTGGTGGTTCAGTGGTTAAGAATCCGCCTTGCAACTCAGGGGACATGGGTTCGATCCCTGCTTGGGGAGCTAGGATCTCACAGGCAGCAACTAAGCCCAAGTGCTGCAACTAGAGAGTCTATGAAAGTGTTAGTCGCTCAGTCATGTCTCATGGACTGTAGCTCACTAGGCTCTTCTGTCCATGGGATTCTCCAGGCAAGAATACTGGAGTGGGTTGCCATGCCGTTCTCCAGGGAATCATCCCATCCCAGGGATTGAACCCAGGTCTCCTGCATTGCAGGCGGATTCTTTACCATTTGAGCTACCCTATACACTGCAAAAAAAAAAAGATCTTGCATGACACAACAGATTCTGCATGCCCCAACTAAGACCTGAAACAGCCAAATAAATAAACAAACAGAAAACTGGGAGAGAGGAATTATTGGGAAACTGCCTTGGTCAACAGTCCCTGGACTACCCAATCAGATCCCCTGAAATGCGGACCAAGACAACAGAAGCCCAGCTGGGAGTTGAATTCTGGTCCTTTCCCCAGGGCCCATCCCACTGCAGAGAAGGTCATACCTCAGAAAGGAGGTCAGTGGATGCCCTGGAGCCAGGGGAGTGTCCTGATGAGGGCTGCCCAGAGCTTAGCTACCCAACAGCTGAAGCAGGTCCCCCACAGAGGCCCCTGGTGATCCCAGGAAACTTCCTCAGGCTCAACAGATCCTTAGAAGTTTCATTTGAAGGGAAAAAAACGGACTTCATTTGAAAAAAGTGAGCTTCAGTTTCTATGCAGGCCTTTGTCCTTGACCCAGATCCAGCCAGACACCAGGAGAGAGGGGTGAAGCAGAGAGCCATACAAGGGGGTGAGAGGAATCAACAGCCCAAGAAGAGCAGCCACCTTTGCACTTTAAGAGTTAAAGGCAACAGAGAAGAGTCAGGATGAAATCGCAGGCGCAGCAGAAAGCACCTGCCTCAGAGAGAGAGCCATTAGAGGCCAAGATTCTGAGCGGGAACAATGCAGCTGAGACAATGGATGTGCTGAAAAGCCCTGGAAATAGGGTGCACAGACTCCCGCTTCTGGGATGTCTTCACAGATTAATAAGGCTTTTGAGGATTTCCAAAAATGTTTCTATGAGTCAGAGCCTAGAGAGGCCAATGTGGGACTCTTTGAAGCCTCCTTTTCAGCAGCTTGAAACGGCAGACGTCTCTGCACCTGGCAAGGAGGGGCAAGGCCTGGGCAAGCCAGGAAAAGCTAATGTGTCTCTAGAAAATGGGAGCCCACAAGGGGACTTTATAACAGCCCCAAGCAAGCCATTGAACTTGGAAGGCAGGCACATGCCTTAGCCCAGCAACAATCCACCCCAACGATGGGAGGGAGACAGCCACTGCTCAGATACAGAACATGCATGATTTTCAGACTGAGAGGGGACAGCATTCTCAGAAGCCTAGGAGTAGACCCCAGGAATCAGAGATAACATTTACAAGGCAAAACAGCAATTATTATTCCCACTGTAGAGGTATGGAAACTGAAGCTCAAAGACATTTAATGATTTATCTAAAGACTCAGCAATAAATGAGAAAGCAGGTAATCATTCTGTATCATTGTCATTCCGTGATTAGTAGCAGAGCTCCAAAGCTTTAGTGACATAAAAAAAGTTTAGGGGTTAACTTTTCTCTCATGTAACATGAAGCCTAGCAGTAAAGTAGGCGGCCCATCCTTAGCACTGTCTTCCATACTTGGTTTATACTTCATGGTCATAAAATGGCTGCTGAGGCTCCAGCCATCCACTCCACATTTCAGGCAGGGAGAAGAAGAAGAGGAAAAAATAAAACAGATGCACCCTCCTAGGTGAATTAGCCATCTTTAAAGAATGGTTTCTGATTACATCTCATTAGCTATCTATAGCTATTCAAAGGGGGCTAGGAAATTCATATTTTTTAGTTTAGTTACATTCACACCTCAACAATATAAAGATTATGATGACAAATAATGGGAGAATGTATAATAGATAGGTCAATAGTTTGGTGTTTTTTTCTTTTTTTAATGCCATAAGACTCAAATTTCCCTAAATCTAAATCCAAAATTCTGTCCACGACCCACACTGCCTATGGTGACCATGGACAGAATGGTCAGACTACTGAGCGCTACTGTGTCCCCTGACTCTAACACAAAGTCAGCAGTTGCACTGAACTCTGCAGCACTCAGAGCGTCCTGCTGCCCAAGCACTGTTGCTGCACCGAGGACCCCAGAAAAATCTGACCCTGCCTACTAAATCCTGGCCCCGTTAGTTGTAGACCTGCTCAGATCATCTCTCTAAAAAGTGCTGTCTACTCTGATCAAATGAATTCACATCTCTACTTCACTTAGGGCTGCTCAAAACCATGCATAGGTCTTTTGTTTCCTCTATAGGAATATTAAGGGATGTTACGGGGGAATGGAATGACAGAGTATGAGACGGATGGCATCAATGACTCAATGGACATGAGTTTGAGCAAGCTCCCAGAGACAGTGAAGGACAGGGAAGCCTGGTGTGCTGCAGTCCATGGGGTCGCAAAGAGTTAGACACAACTGAACAACAATGAGACAATGACGTGACTGTTGTGTTCCACTCTACACTGAACTGTATTTCTGAATTATGCAGAATCGGTCAAGTTACGGAGAAAAATGTATGCAGGAATTATAGCAGAAGAATAACAGTCAGTTGCATATATGTTTATTAATTCCCCAGAGATCGGGGCTAGTTGCCACATCCCACCCCACTGATACCAACTTGTATACCATTGCAGGGAAGACAAGGGTCCCATTTTCCCCTAGTGCAACAAACAAAGAACCCACACCCAGTCGTTGGGGGAAGTACTTGAACGAGCACAGAGTGGGGCCACTTTGAGACCAAAATAGTTTGGCTTTCCCACTGGAAATGGTGACGCTGACAGCGGGGCAGTGTGACAGGGTCATTCTTCCCACCAGCTTCTCTTCCCCCGTTTCCAAATTTCTCCCTGTGACATTTCAAGTTACAAGGCTCCCATCTCAGAACTCTGACTTTGAATGTCTTTTCATATTGGCCTTGAAGAAGACGGTGTCATCGGTGACCTTTTTAAAAGACCATGGGGGCTTAATTAAAAACTAAACTTGGCCACTTAATTCAGATGATCCTGTCGACTCCTGGCCATGCAAGTGAACTCAGCCTTGTCAGCTTGCAGCTAGCTCCTGGCACCACCCTTTGGTGTCCCCACACTTGGAGCTGCAGAGTGACAGGCAGGCACTGGCCCAGGCCCAGGACCACTGAGAGCTGAGGGGCTCTGCGGGGGAGGGGAGGAGCCCATCGGGGAAACCTAGGTGTCTGAGCAGGAGAGGGACTCAAAGGAAGAGATTGGGGGCCGCATGGACTTCGGGTGATGGTGAGTCTAGATCAAAGGCACTCCTGCTGTGTCCTAACTTCTTCTAGTGGCTCAGTGGGGGACCGGAACCCATGTGAGGACCCCACCCTGCTCCTTCCTTCTGCTTTTGAAGATTCTAGGGATGGGCAGGTGGCTGTACCCACACACATCTCCCTGGGCTCTGCTTTTGCTCCCAGAAACCATCTGCAGAGGCCACCAAACCCATCTGAAAGACCAAGTCGGAGGGTAGGCTCTGCTCCTCAGACTCTGTGAGTTGTGGCTGTCATTCCGTGTGAAGGATACTGTGAGGAGCTGTGGGCTCCTAGGAGAGCGCAGATAGACATGTCTTCTCCCCACTGCCCATGTGTGCCTGCCAGGAGACCAATGGAGCATTCCTTCCCAACCACATCCAGTAACTAAAGACCCGACGCAGCTAAGAAACATGAGAAGAGTTTGTCAGAGGTTGAATCAGCTGCTTGACACTGGGGCCCAGGTCCTCACATTGCTACCTTCCCCCACAGAGAGCATATAGGGAAAGGAGACCTCGATTCTGCTACTTTTCCCATCACTAGCTGGCTGTGCAAACGTGGACATGTTACTTAACCTCTCTGGGCCTCTGTAGAGTGAATGATATTCTGCAGGTGATGATATTCTAGGTTTCCTTGTGCTTTATTCATTTGTTTGAGAGTTTGCTGAACATCTGTGATATGCCAAGCGCTCATCAGATCTTAGCATAAGGCCATGAACAGAGCATTCTTGCTACAGTCCTTCATGGGCATCGATGCTGGACATCAGAGTCACAGGAGTTTTCTGGAAGGGAATCCTTTTAATTGTAAACAGCCTCTGGGGAGGACAACTCAGCCCTGAAGCAGGATCCCCAATCTCAGCTCCTGTGTCTTTGCAGCCCTGAAGCAGAATCCCCAGTCTCAGCTCCTGTGTCTTGGCCTGTGGCCCCCTAGAGCCTAGCGCAGAGGGATTTATCCTGGGAGGATTTCCTGCCTTCCTAGCAGCCAAGAACTCAGCTGCTTTCCCAGCTCCTAAAGGAAGAAACCGATTGCTAGCCTATGCCTCTAGCTCTTAAATCATAGCTTAGGACAATTGTCTATGACCACGCACCAGGAATCACCTTGGAAGTGCAGGCGGTGTCTATGCCTGAAGAAGCTCTTGGGAAAGAGCTCCTGCTCACTGTCACGGCGTCACCTATTTCTTGCCATTCCCCCGTCACTCTCCAGGGGGCAGTGTGGCCTGGCTGAAGGGACTTGAGGGCTTTGGAAATGGAAACCTCCTTCTGGTGCTGTCTTAGTCATGTACTGGCTGTGTGACCTTGGGCAAAGCGCCTGATCTCTCTGAGTCAGAGTCGTGTCATCCATAAGACCATGCAAACAACACATACCTTACGGGTCATGGTGGAAATGAAATGTTTTCTGTAAATGCTTGGTAAATTGACAAGACTCCAATCAAAGGTCAGGTGTTACGATAGGAAGACCTTGACAAGGGAGAAAGAGGTCGAGACCTGCTCGAGTTGTGGGGGCCTTGCCTCCTTCATTTTGCTTCCCTGTCTCCTCCCACTAGGCCTGCACGGGATTCGAGGGCTCTGCCCCGGGGCTGGCCACCAGCCATCTCCGGTCTCTGGGGCCTGAAGAGGAAGCTGACTCGGGCTCCTGTCTGCTTAGAGTGGGCATCCACCCCATCAGCCCCTCCTCCCTGCTCCAGTGGGTTAAGAGCCTCGGAGAGAGAAGAGGATGTCGATAAAGTGGCTCTCGAGGGCTCTCCAGTCGGGCTGGCAGCCCACAGACCTTGTCACCATCCCCACAGCTGCGGGGACACAATGCGCCAGCAGCAGAGGGGACCCGCGTCCCCTGCCTGGGAACCGCGTGCTGCAGCCACGAGGCCTCTGTTGGACCCAGAGTCCCAGAGCAGCTGCAGAGTGGCTTTTGCCAGGAAACGCCACTCCCCTTGATCCCCACGCTGGCCCTGAGGGCGGAGATCTGCCCAGTGGAAGGCGAACAGAAAACACTGAACAGCCCCTGAACACACGTCCCTTCACTGTGGCTTTAGAATTCTGCATGATGTTTAGGACAATGATTTTTTTCCCAATGTTCTAGACAGGGTCTCTGTCCTTTTTTTTTTTTTAAGGCTTTTATTTTTTCCTTTTATTTATTCATTTGTTTGGTTGTGCCCAGGCTTTCTCTAGCTGTGGTGACCAGGGGCTACTCTCCAGTTGCGGTGAGTGGGCTTCTCTTGTGGCAGCACGTAGGCTCTAGGCTGCTCGGGCTCAGTAGTTGCAGTGCGTCGGCTTAGTCACGTCACAGCATGTGGGATCCTCCCAGCCCAGAGATCAAACCCGTGTCCCCTGCATTAGCAGGCCGATTCTTAACCACTGGACCACAAGGGAAGTCCCAAGGAGCCCTATCTTTCTGTAAGGACCCCTGGGCTGGACAAAGAAGGGGAATGAGCCAGGAGGATGTGTTAGAAATCAGACAATCATAGAGCTGCCGAGAGCCTTATAGTGTTTCGGCTGCTGCCTCCTTGTACCCTTAAAAGTCCCAGTCATGAGGCTTCTGGAGCCCAGAGGGGTCAACCAACTAGCCCAGACCCTCCAGCAGTGGACAGCTGCACTGTCTGGGGAAAAAAAGACCCTCTCCCTTCAGAGAACCAAGCCCTGCCATCACCACCCTCCTTAGGTTTTACCAGGCATCCCTCCCAGCCTTCCTTTGCCTCCTCCTTCTCTAGGGAAAGGACTTCCATGTCCTACCACAGACTGTGCCTGGCGCAGGGATGGAGACCTGGGACTGGAAGGGACCTGCACTACACCACACACAGCAGCAGGAAGGGAGTCGAGGGGTGTGGGTTCTCTTCCCCACAGAAGCAGAAGGAAGGGCAGGAAGCTCTGCAAATGCCTGTCTACTCCATCTCTCCCAGTGATTTGTCAGTCAGTCACCAAACACCTGCCCATCCACTGGGCAGAGTGGACAAAGTGAAGGTCTGGCCTTTTTCTCCAGAGGAGAACAGTCGGATGGCATCTCCTGATGCCCTGAGGACCACTGCAGTAATGAAAACAATCCCTTGAGCCAACCCACACAGCTTCCTGGAAGGGTAGCTGAGAACCATGACTTCCCAGCGTTGGAGGGGAGGGGGCACAAATCCTTTCAGGGCTTCTCTGGTGGCTCACTTGGTAAAGAATCCACCTGCAATGTGGGAGACCTGGGTTCGATCCCTGAGTTGGGAAGATCCCCTGGAGAAAGGAAAGGCTACCCACTCCAGTATTCTGGCCTGGAGAATTCCATGGACTGTATGGGGTTGCAAAGAGTCAGACACGACTGAGCGACTTTCACTTTCACTTTTCAAATCCTTTCAATCGTCTGCTCAGAGCTATGAAGATTCAACGTTCTCCCTCCCGAAAGCTTTCATGCACGTTTGCATGTTCACCCAAAATTAAGAAATTGCACAAGTCCTGCAAATCACCCCATTTGTGCAGGCCCAGACCCCAGCGGAGGATGCTGTTCTTGAGCATCTCATTCGTACAGAGCACTGTGGCTGCAGGGAAATGACCAGCAGGCATGCAAGCGGGGCTGACCAGACAGTAGGGAGCGGGGCCAGGTGGGTGTCCCACTGCCCATCCTGAGCCCAGAGGGAAAGTGGCAGGCTGGGAAGTGGAGGTCTGCTGCTGGGTCCACTCAGCCCCGTGCCCGGTGCCCACATGAGCAGGAGAGGCTGTAGCCGGGGCTGGGGACTATGTGACATGCGGCCTGCTGTCGTCAGCCTGAGAGAACCAACAGAGTGAAAGCGCCGGGGCCCCTGCAGCCTCCTGATAACAGTGCTA
Source organism: Bos taurus (assembly GCF_002263795.3). Classification (NCBI taxonomy): domain Eukaryota; kingdom Metazoa; phylum Chordata; class Mammalia; order Artiodactyla; family Bovidae; genus Bos; species Bos taurus. The sequence goes on along the minus strand of NC_037356.1, from coordinate 29,912,409 downwards.
AATAAAGGTAATTTTCCCACCGCCAGCTAACAATGGCCAGGCACACGGGCAGTGACCGCAGAGTCAGTCGCTTCCTGGACTTGCTGTTGGGGAACCACTCCACAGAGCCACCTGGCCCGGGGTCCATGTCCACACAAGGATGGCGTGCAGAAAACAGTATTCTGGCTCCATGGAAAGCCAAGCCCACAACATATGCTTCTCCTAAAGCCCTGGTGCTTTGCTCCTGGGGAACCACTCCCAGCGGAGGGGATGAGCTCCACGGCTTCTGGCTGAGAAGCTCTTTGCGCGAGCATCCTACCGTGGCTGGACCACGTGCCTCCTCCCCTCGGCCCCTCCCGGCTCCTAGGCCTCCACACGGAAGCCCTTCCGGGCCCTCTGCTCTGGGCAACAGCCCGCTTCTCTTCTCATAGCTCCAGGCCCCTCACCCCTGTGGCCGCACCCAGCTCCCCACAGCAGTTTCATGTCCCAGCCTAACCTGGGACAGGTTCCAAATTCACTTGCTCCGGAAGGCCTCCCAGACAGACCTGCTGGCCTACTGCCCCGGCTGGCTTGGCTTTGACCCAAACGAAACAGCTACTTACTTACTCCTGGCCCCGGGCATGCTGCCCCCACCCGCCCCCACCCCGAGCAGCAGGCTCACCTGCCGCGTTTCCTTTGCTGTGGTCCTTTGCATCCTGCTGTGCTGTCTTCCTCACTGGATCGGGCCTCTTAGGAGGCCACCCGATGGAGGAGAAAGAACTTGAGCTGTCAATCAGCTGCAGCTGTCGAGTCTTACTCCCCCCTACCCCACCCCAACCCCAACCCCCGCCGCCGCCCCACCCCACTCCTTGGTTGTGTGACTTCAGACTTTGCTCTTCCTCGGTTTTCTCATCCGTAGAAAGGAAATGAGGGTGCCGGCTCCACTATGTTCAGTTCATTGTAAGGATTAAAACAAGAACTGTTGGGAAAAGGCCTAGAACAGAGTCCGAGACGTCATAGGTGCCCAGCACACTTAAGTTCCCATCTGAGGGGCTTGACAGCCGTTCTAGGATTTTATTTCATGGCGCCCACCCAGGGCGGCAGACAAGCCCCTAGCCCACTGAAGGACTCATCTCCTGAGAGTCCCCAGACCTAGGCTCGCAGGCCCCAGAATCTTTGGTTGCCCTGAGGGGGTGGGAGAGGGATGGGAGCTGTTGGCCTAGCAACGGGCCTGGGGCTGCTTGGGCTCTAGGAATGGTGAGCTTGAGCAAGACCCAGTCTGTCTCTGAGCTTCCATTTCCTCCTCCTAAGGAAAATCTCCAGTAATTGGCACTTCCAATTATGGCACAGATGGTAAAGAATCTGCCTGCAGTGAAAGCGACCTGGTTTCCATCCCTTGGTTGGGGAGATCCCCTGGAGAAGGAAATGGCAACCCACTCCAGTATTCTTGCCTGGAGAATCCCATGGACAGAGAAGCCTGGCAGGCTACAGTCCATGGGGTCTCAAAGAGTCAGACACCACTGAGTGGCTAACACACACAAGGAAAATCTCCACCCTCTCAACCACAGGCATTATTGTGAGGAACAATGCCTGTGCCCTGAACAATATAAAGTGCTTAGCCCGTGAGAAACAGTGCCCCAGCCAATATAACCAGCTGGGGCTTACCCTGCCCAAACTCGTTCCCAGCCAGAACACTAGGGGATTCACCCAGGGATTTATGCCTGGAGGTTAAGGAATTATCTTGTTGAAGTGTTTATACGCTTGGGTTATGGCTGGTTAAAAGAATGGGGCCAATTGTTAGACCTGAACACATTAATACTATATTAGTGCTTTAGATCACTTTCTAATAAGGCAAGTCCCCCAGGGGATAGGGTGAAATGAGACACACAGGACCAGCAAGCTGTGATGAGAAAAGATACAAGGAGAAGAGGGGAGGGAAAACTCGGGTGGGGTGCCCAGCAAGGGAGGGCTGTGAGAAGCCCCAGCTCTGAGCTGTTTAGGAGTTGGGACGATGGGTCAAGTGAAAGACATCATGGAAGTGAGAGGGCAAGAGAAGTTTTTACTCCCTTCAGAGTTCTGGTCGTATTTCCTGCCTCACTCCATCCCCATCTTCCTCCCATCCCGACTCCACCTGTACACTCCTGGGGAAGCTCTGAATGCACAGTTACCGGGTCTGATGCTACTCCTCCTCCCTTGGATGTGGACGAGCCGGCACTCTCCTCCTCCCACCCAGGAGGACAGAGACTGCTGTCCGTGTCCCCAGCCTCCTTGAGCGGGGACAGCAGCCCCCCTCCCCAGGCTCAGCTCAGGCCCTAATTACACCCTCCATCACTTTCCCACTGAGGCTGAAATGGGGACACATCGCTCACCAGGCAGTGGCAGCGACCTTCACAGGCCATTTCACCTCTATCCAGCCCCCGACTCGCCCAGGACCAAGTGCTCTCTCAGCTGGAGCTTTCTCTCCAGGCCCCAGCAGAGCCAAGTGCAGCCGGCGGAGACATAGCCTACGAGGGGGCAGGAAAGGTAGGCTTCAGCCCGTGGCCACACAAGAGGGCGACAGAAAGGGCTTTACCCTCAGCAGCTCATTTCTGGAAGTCTTGGGGACTGGATGAAAAAAGACTTATAGTTGCCAATCTCAGACTTGGGGACCAAAAAATGTGAGCACAACCTTAGACTGTATTTATTGCAAAGTGATGCTCAAAACATAGGGATGTGACAGGTCCAGGGTTTTGCACAGTCAGGTTCCATCTGCGATTTTGCCCTCAGGTCTAGAAGTCAGTTTGAAAAGAGATATTAACAAAACAGAGATCATCAGGGTGGTTTAGCTTGAAGGACCACGTCAGATGAGGAAGAGGTAGGACCTACAATAGTTCAGAACACAGGCCTCCAGAGTCAGCTTCCTGGGTTCACATTTGAGATTAAATAAATGCTCAACAAATATAAGCCAGCATTAGTGTTAGTATTGATTACTGTATTATTATTTGTATCTGTGATGGTGATTTAGTCTCTCAGTCGTGTCTGACTCGTTGCAACCCCCTGGACTGTAGCCCATCAGGCTCCTCTGTCCATTGGATTTCCCAGGCAAGAATACTGGAATGGGTTGCCCTTTCCTCCTCCAAGAGATCTTCCCAACACAGATTGAACCCCAGTCTCCTGCATTACAGGTGGATTCTTTACTGCTGAGCCACCAGGGAAGCCCATTATTTGTATCTACATCAGTATTAACATTCATATTTATACTCATGTTGGTGTTGGGGTTCATGTGGGTGCCAGAGGATACTCCCTGCTGCAGTTGGGCCCTGGCTGGTATTCAGGGGGAGCCCCAGTCCTGAGAATGAGACACAATAGAGAGAGGGGCTCTGGGTTGTAATTGAAACAGGACTCAGCTAGCAGCAGGGCCCAGGGCTGGCACCCCCCCAACCCCGGCGGGGTGAGGACGCGGGCAAGGTAAGGTGAGGTGGCAGGACACAGTCAGCCGAGGGGCAGGGTGTTTATCCAGAGCACAGGGAGCAGGTGCCCCGGGTCAGGAATCTGAGGCTGAGAGCTGAGGTGCACTCCAACCCTCCTAGGGAGTGTACACACCCACCCCAGGGCCCAAAGAGGATGGATGTGCTTTGAGTTCAGAAACCTAGGAGTTCTTCCCCTAGCACGGCCACTTGATGAGCTGTGTGACTCTGTGCAAATTACTGAACCTCTCTGAGTTTCCATTTCCTCATTTGAAACAGAGTGGCTGCTTCACAGGATGGGGAGGGACTTCGCTAAACCCACACTCTGGACGTAATGAAATGCCAGCTCCATCTTCAGGGCAGATGCAGAGGTCCCCTAGGCCTCAGCAGTACAGCTGATGCCACCCCACCTGCGGTCCCCTGCCCCCTTGACCAGAGTGACCCTGGTCATGGACCCAAGCAGCCCGAAAGTCCTGGGAGAGGCAGGGTGCAGCCGCGCGCCCCGCACAGGCTGCCGCCTCTGTTCCCTCCTTGCAGACCCAGCCCAGGCTCTTCGGCTCTGGAGGGCTTGGAGGGTCCTTCACCTGCCTCCCTGTTATTTGTTGTCCCTGTTGTCTTGAGGAACAGAAGAGAAATATTGTCTCCAGCCAGAGCTGCAGGAGGCAGACACCTCAAAAGGCAGTGGCTCGGGCAGCAATAATTGTCCTGATTGGAAGGCATTTTGCCGGGTTGCTGGGAAGCTCGGGGAAGTGCAGACGGGTTGCCGGAGCCGAGGGGGTCCAGCGAAACCCTGGGGGCTCGTGGTTCCCTTGAAGAATGGGCTCTGGGCTCCACACACCAGATTGCTGTTATTTCCTTCTGCCTGCAGCAAGCTCCCTGCTGGAGTGACTGATGCCCTCAGTCTCCCCCTGGCTCCCCACCCACCATCTCCCCAGCCTCACCTCAGTTATCTCAGGAGACAGAATCCGAGCCCCGCTCACAAATCTGCTCCCTGGATGCATATTTCCTGAGTGCCTGTGTATCGCCAAGTTATGTGCTAGGTGCTTGGGATGCAGCAGGGAACAAAACAGATCCCTGCACTGAGGAGACAGACTCTGAGCAAAACATAATAAATAAGTAAAATATATAGTCCTGCAGAGTGTCAGGTGATGGAAGGGCAACTATAGACAAAGCAAAGCGAGGCAAAGCGAGAGTGCTGGGGCAGGGCCCCCCAAGGGGAACCTCCCACGAGGCTCTTCCCCTTCCCCCCACCCCACCCAGGGACCAGCCCCCCAGCAAGTTTCCACTGAACCACCCCCAGCTGCTATTTCAGAGAAAGAGAGCTCCAACCTCCCCTGGACTCCTGTTCCCACGCCGACCAGCCAGGACAGCCTTCCCAGGTAGCTTATATTTATTTATTTATTTGACTGTGCTGGGTCTTAGTTGCAGCATGTGGGATCTAGTTTCCTGACCAGGGATCAAACCTAGGCCCCCAGCACTGGGAGTGTGGAGTCAGCCACTGGACCACCAGGGAAGTCTGTACAAAGGACGCTTAACATGGAAAATCCCACTTATTCCTCTCCCAAGGACACTCGTGGCCAAGTGTGCCTATTCCCATTTTGTGGTTTAAGAAAACAGGGGCTCCGGGAGGTTGAGTAACAAAGATCAAGGTCACACAGGTCTGGGAAGTGGTTTTTCTCAAATGTGGCCAGAACGTGGACTTCCATCCTAGCTCTTGACTACCCTGCAGTGTGCCTCTCACTCTCTGATCTCATTCCACCCAGAACAATCCCATGAGCCAGGAATAATAAAGCCCATTTTGCTGACAGGAAACTAAGACTCAGAGAGTCTAAGTAACCTGCCTAAAGTCACACAGCGAAGCAAATGGCAGAGCCAGGACTTTTCCCCGATCCGCCTCCTCTCCCAGGGCTCTCTCCCTGCCCAGCAGATCCCACATTTAACATCAGCTTGTCCCCCCTTCCTCCAAGCCCTCCAAAGACAGACCTCAGTCCTCTTTGCAGCCAGACCTCAGCTCTCCTTGAAGTCCTTCATTCATTGCCTTCAGTCACCCCTATGAGCACTAAAAAGAAGAGAAAAGATAGATGGCAATAAGAATTGTATTCAACTATTTTACTTAAGTCATAATCATTCCTAATCTAAATTTGCAGGAATGCATTACACAGTCTAATCGTTCACATATATTGTACTGCGGTTTCAATTTAGTGAAAAGTAAAAGCCATTGAGAAGGCAGAAATATGTTAAATGCATGTCTCCCCGATTACAGTCCTTCAGTTGATAGAGCACGACCGGGTTTTTTGACTCAGGGGTAGTTGCTGTCTGCTCTGATTTGGGTGTATTTCCAGTAGCTCTGTTACGTACCGTTAAAGGCTCAGAAGTCCAGAGCAAGGTAAGGACCCTCCTGGCTGTGATGTCGGGGCAAGGGAAGGGCTGGGGGTTTGGACTCACTGCTTCTGATGGCACAATCACCCTGCTGAGGTCTGCTAACCCTTCAGCCTTCACTCCCCAACTCCAACTCTCCCTCCAGCTCTGCTCCAGTACAGACTGGACACGCTCTTTCTGACCTCCAGGCCTATGCATGGGCCGCCTCCTGAGTCAGGAACACCCTGCATCCATGGCTTATCTGTCCATCTCCCACTTGTCCCTTGGGTTTCAGCTTAGATGTGATGACCCCTGTGAACCTTCTCCAAGAACCACAGCATCCAGTGGTGACTCTCCTGCACACTGTCAAGACACCAGGCTCCTCATTGGAGCAGCCATCACTCTTCGTTATAATCGTCCACGGTCCCTCCCCCTACACCACCAGCTCTTGTAGGTCTGTGACTCTGTCTTGTCCCTGAGCCTGGTCCCAGTAGGTGCTCAATGAACATTCACAGGGTAGACCAACAGCCCTGAGCATTTGCTCACTGATTCGTCCCCCTCTGACACTTTCAGAGCCCCAGCCACACATCTACCTCTGGGCTTCCCAATGAACTCAACTGGGTGTCTTCCTTGTACGACAGAGGGACCACAATGAGCCCCCAGCTGGTCAATGGCCAAAGGATGTGAAATCCAGGCCGGGCTCCCAGCTCCCAGCCTCCTGCTGCCCTGCCTTATGATCACCACCTGTCTAGATGTGGACAGGACCGTAGTAAGGTCCTCAGGGCTCAGAAAAGGTGATGAGGCATGATGTGGCATCGTAAAAACTGGCTTTGAGGCCAAAAGACGCGAGTTCAATTCCCACTTGTGCTACATACGTGGTGTGACTGAACAACTCATCCGATCCATCTCTGAACCTCTACTGTAAGGTTTGCAAGGGGGAGCGGGGGGGACAGTTTTTTCTACCTGTCTCAAAGGGTTGTATAAAAATCCAGTGACAAGCAAGGCATGAGGGGGACTACCTCCTTCAAAGTGGCAGTGTTCATGTGAGCATAGAACCCACAAGACACCCCCCAACTCATGTACAGCCAGGGGGACTCGGCAGGACAGCGTTGTAACTTGACCGTGACTCCAGCTCCAGTCGGGTTACCTCGTTGCCCAGTTCCTCCATAAAGATTTAGACCAGAGAGGTGGCAGTGCTCAGCAGTGGGATGCTTATAGACTTCGGCTCTGGGTCCCTCACAAACTGGGACATGTGGACGAGGGCACTCTCTGATTTGAGACCCTCAGTGCCTCTTCCCAGCCAAACGTCCTGCTGTATTTTCCCAGACGTACACGGTCACGTGAGCTCATCCCTCACTTCCCGGCATGGACCGGCGGCGGCCGCAGTGGGGAGGGATCCAGGGGCTGAGTGATGCTCTCCAACAGAGAGTTTGTTTTTAAAGAGAGGAAGTCAAGAATCATGTTCCTGTTCCAAGCTGCCGAGGGAATTGGGAAGGCAGACGGCCATTACTCAGGTTGGAATCCCGCCAGGCCTTATGATATCATATTTATTTGCCAAGAAAAACACCTTCCTGACTTCTCTCAGTGAGGGGGAGCCAAGGCCCAACCAGTAATGCTTTGTGCGGAGGCTGAAGACACGCAGACGGAGACGAGTGATAACAGCGCCCGTTTCGTTTATAAAGGACGTTTAGCCAGATGGACCCCCACGGTTTGTCGAGCAATGCGGACAGGTGAACAGACAGCTTGAAGGGCTGGGCCCAGGCCCCCTCCTTCCCGTGAGCCTTCTTTGCCATTTGGCGTGAAGTTGGAAAATCAAGCAGCATCCTACCCAGGCCTCTGGTTCCAAGCACTGATAAGAAAACAAGGCATTAAAGTGCATCCTGTGGATAAAAGTCCCCACAACGTCTTGGTAAAGGTTCATTTCAAGAGCCATGCAAATGAGTGCAGTTATGTGATAGCCTATGCGTTGAGTTACTGTTACTGGGGTCCAGCCTGTTGGTTGTGAGATGTGCATGGAGCAGGCATCCAACCTGCGACAGTAACTAAGTCACGATGAGGAAGGTCTTCCTCAGTCGTAACAAAACCCCTCCGGCTTCAGCTTAGGTTCAGCGGGACAGAAGGAGCGGAGCTGGTAGTACTGACGTCTGCTATTCTGAGCACCGTGGTACTGCTGCTGCTGCTAAGTCGCTTCAGTCGTGTCCGACTCTGTGTGACCCCATAGATGGCAGCCCACCAGGCTCCCCCGTCCCTGGGATTCTCTAGACAAGAACACTGGAGTGGGTTGCCATTTCCTTCTCCAATGCATAAAAGTGAAAAGTGAAAGTGAAGTCGCTCACTCGTGTCCGACTCTTAACTAGAGGAGAGCAAACTTCCGTGCAGAAAATTTGAAAGAGCCACATTTCCTGTACTCTGCTGCCTGACCGGCAAGGCTGGACCAAACGCATGATGGGCACTGAGCCAGAGAAACACGTGCAAAATGGGTTTTCAGGCCCCTGGGGGTCATGTGATGGAGAAGGAGGAAGTGGGTCATCTGAGAGTCCAGGAACATGAGTTTTGGCAAGCTCCAGGGTCAGTAGGAAGGAAAAGCATCAGCAGGAGTTGGCCAGACCATGTCGTCTTGTATCAGGTCTAGATCTGGGCAGCAGAGGGGTGGGAACCCCTACACCCAGGCCCTGGACGACTGGCTGGGAATACCCTCTCCCCAGTAGCTGGACTGTGCTCCCAGGACCTGTAGGTATTATTTCTTTGCAGCGTGAGTGGGTACCCTGATCCCCGCCAAGTTGTATTTCTCGAATTTCGCTCTCAAGGATGGCTTGGTGGCAGACATACCATCTCATTTTCCTGGAGGTCCTGAGGGGCAGCCACCAGACTGCACAAGCTGAATGTCAGCTACGTTAAACTAACACATTCACATCATTGAAAAAACCCTATTTACACATAATAAACACAGGGACGGATGCCACAGAGGAAATAATGTAGTATTGATTAAAACAATGCCTTCTGAAAGGCTGCAGTCACCAGCAGCTTCCTCAGCACGCTGCTCACAGGCAGCTCCCTCCCTGGGGGCCTCGAGCTGTCACTCCCCAGATAGAGGAGAATGGGCATTTCCAACCCCCTCCCACCACCCCAGATCACTGGAGGCTACCCTTGTGGAGCCTTCGCAGCAGGCCAGGCACTGTACTCGGTGACGGATCTCTGTCTCTCCCCATAACAGCTCCTCCAGTGGGTGGTATTATTATTTCCATTTTACAGAGAAGGAAGCAGAGGAGTTAAATGTCTTGCCGGGGACTGTGCAATTCATAAGTGGTGGGGCTGGGGTTTGAAGCTGGGCCGCCTGAGTCCACAGCATGCCCTACCAGCACTATGTTAGCTCTCTCTGTGTTGGTTTGATATCTAAGACAAGGGTGAGAGACAGGCCCCTTGTGTTAGGCCGTGCACTAGGTGACGGGGGTCTGGGAGAGATTTTTATCAATTGATTTGGTGATGCTAGAGTCGGGACAGTGTGGGGTGGTAGGGGGAAGGCTCTGTGAGCAGCTCGGCCATGGCCATGATCCTCGCTATCTTGCGCTGGGAAGAAGGCTTACAGTTTTAGCAGATCTGGGGATTTTGGAATCTCAGAAATGGAAAAACTCATTTTAGAAAGATAACTCGTTGCCTGGGGCAGCTGGCAAGCCAAGAGCAGAAGCATACTGTCCCTGGTAACCACGCCGCCCCCTCGATTCCGCAGGAGTCCACAGCCAGCTGAGGACAGCAGGAGGGTCTGCAACCAGGTCGCTGGTCAGATGGAGGAGGTACCCTCTGAGAGCGCACAGGAGGCGGAGGGCCAGGGGAGCAGGCCAAACGTGGCGGGGTTACTTTCCATGATGAGGAGTAGCTGGTTTGGGGCAACCGAGGACGGGAGGGTCTGATGGCCAAAAATAGACAGCAGAATCCACCCCACCCTACCCTAACACGGCAGGAATCAGAAGCTCTTCTCTGCGCTGTGTGACTTTGGGGGAGTTGCTTGAGCTGTTTGAGCCTCAGACCAGGAATAGGGATGGTCCTACTTCTGTGTCAATGTTGCAAAGACTTAATAAGAAAATGAGTCCGCAGCGCTCAGGAGGCGTTGGCCCAGCGTGTGGTCAGCTCTCGGTGGACCTGAGTGCAGAAGGGATACACAGTCCTCTGGGGACCCAGAAGGACCCCCTGCATCCATCTCCCCCCTGACCTGGAGCTGAGGGTGTCTGCCTACCCCTCAGCCAGCTCTGCCCAGCAGCTGGATTCAAAAGGTAAACGGGTAGATTCTGCATCTGCCGAAATCCTTGCTTTGCAGGGTTTCTCTTTCTTCCACTGTTGCAGGGATTTCCACTAAACCCTCTAACCATATCTGGATTATTGCTTCCGGCAGCATCAGGGGAGCACGTTCTGATACCAACTCGTACAGGCAAAATGCGGAATGCAGAAGCACAAACGGGCTCAGGGAGGCTGGTGAAGGTGCCCACTGGGGCTGCTGGCAAAACTCAGCAACCAGGCAATAGCGCAGCCTCGGAGCGGGCAGTGGTGGGAGGGGGACCCTAGTCCGACACGAGCAAGGAGGTCCCTGGCGTTCACCCCCTTTTGGAGAGGTGAGAAACCTGGTGTTCAGAGAGCTTCAGTGATTTGGTCACGATCACCCATAAGGCCAGACCAGGTCCAAATAAAGGGGAGGATCCTGGCTTGGAATCAGACAGACTTGGGTTCCAGCCTTCTTGCCATTTTTGTGTGATCTTGCGCAGGTTGAGTAAGCCCCTGACAATCTGTTTCCCCTTCAGTGAAATGAGACTATGAGAACCTGCCGCACAGACCCGGGGGGCCACCTCTCCCCCTCTCCCCTATCCCTCCTTATTCTCAGGATGCTAAGGAAGAAGCAGTGAGTGAAAACAGTGTTCTAAATGTTCAGAGAGACTGGGCTAGGGGGATGCCTTCCTGGGCTGCCAGCGTCCCAGGCCCCAAACTCCTATGGGTTGTTTCTCTTGGAGAAGAGGAAGACCATCTGCTCAACTTCTGAGTCATCAGTTGGAAGAGGGATTTGTCTTATTCTCTGTGGCCTTGTGGGACAAACAAGTCATAGTTGCAGGGCAGAAGAGGATATTTAAGCTAAATAGAAACGAATTTTAAAATTATTTTGTGTGTGTGCTTAGTCGCTCTGTTATGTTCAGCTCTGTGACCCCATAGACTGTAGCCCGCCAGGCTCCTCTGTCCATTGGATTTTCCAGGCAGGGCTACTGGAGAGGGTTGCTATTTCCTACTCCAGAGGATCGTCCCAACCCAGGGATGGAACCCCATGTCTCTCGCGTCTCCTGCGTTGTCAGGCAGGTTCTTCAGCACTAGCACCAGCTGGGAAAAGGAAGAGCACAGCCCTGTGAGGTAACGAGCTCCCTGTCACTAGAAGAATCCAAGGAAGGTACCACGTGACTACTTCCCAGAGATGCTGTAGAGGGGATGCTGAGAGGGCGCACCTGAGTGATTTCAAAGGCAAGGAGTAATCACTGGGTTTCTTGGCCAGTTACTCTCCCTGAAGGGAAGGATGAAGTCCAGAACAGAGGAAGGACAGCCAGTTTCTAAAATGTTGGCCTCCAGAAAGGATCCCCCACCCTGGGTATTGGACCCCCACTGATCAACAGGTGGCCCAGACCTTCTTCCTTGGATTCTGCCCTCTGCCCCCTGCCATCGACCTGAGTGCAGAAATCTAGCGACTGAATTTGTTTTAGGTGACATTTTGATGAATTTAGACCCAAACTCACTCATCTTATTGATCCTACAGAAAATGTTCATCCTTTAAAGACCACCCAACTGCATACTTAATCCACGCGCCATACTCCGGGTCGATACGAAATGCTGCTAAGACAAATGCATTGCAAGCCCTTTATTGAAAGAAGGTTTTGCGACATTCAGGTCACTCTCCGCTCCAGCCAGCAGGACCTCCGTGACATGTGGGGACATGCCAAGTGGCAGTCAGCAGAAGTCACAATTTCTAAGCCCACTAGACTGCTGGCTGCTGACGGCTATGGGACTGGGACCCAGCATTTATCCACCCTGGGCCTTAGTTTTCCCCTCTGAGAAATGGGAGACTAACAGAGCCCTCACCAATTCTGGGTGGAGTAATTGACGCAGCTGTGTGTCATGGTGCCCAGCATAAACAGTGGCTCACTAAGCCTAGTGCCTGTCCTCCAGCTTACATCCCAGCACAGAAAACTTCACCTGTGGCTCAGAAGTCTCCTGAACTTCAGCTGATTAAAAAGTCCCCAGAAACAAAGCAGAAGGAATAGAAGGAAAAAAGTAGCAAGCGCCCATGTACATGTGCATCTACCCTCAGAGCAGCGGCCACCCTGGCCCTGGCCACACTCAGGCCCAGGGGTGGCGCCTGACACATACCCCCCTCCCAGGGTGAGGTCAGCTCTATGGACAGCGTTCTGCAGGTGGTGATGCTGAGGCCCAGGGACTCGTCCAAATGATATGTCACTTCCTACCCCTAAGTGATGTGTCTTCAATGTAAGCTCAGGAGGGCAAGCTTTGTCTGTCCCTTCACCATATCCATAGCAAGCAGAACCAACTCAGAATGAACGCTCAACAAATATGGAAGAAATGAATGAGTGAATGAAAAACAGAATCGAAGATGAAAACCTGAACAACTTGAAACTTAACCACATACGGCTGACCCCCATCAGGGGCTGATTCAGGCACATTTCTGAAAAAGGAAGGGCCAGTAAAGGACAAAGAAATGCAGAGTCCTGTTCCCAAATCATCAGATAGTCTCAGATCTGAACCCATCCCCAGTCCTCCAAGACATAAGGGTAGATCGTCCCAGCCTATTAAGTCACTCATCATGTGTGTTTACTGAGTGCCTTCTATGTGCCAGACTTTACACTTAGGTAGCAGATTTGCAAAGGTCAGTAAAGGTGGTCCCCACCTCAGTGTCAACACGGGCAGTGCAAAAGATAACAAATCAATGTTGCATTCACAGGAAGTTTCACAGCTACAGTGCTTGCAAGGCGGAGCGGTGCCCAGGGCAGGGGTGCCCAGCTGCATGGATGGGTGAGAGAGGGTCACATGGAGAGGGAGTTTCCTCAGGGGTAGGGAATGAACCATGGGCAGGATGGGATGAATGCTTGAGGGGAATGCAGGAATCCCTGCTGGAAGGAACAGTGAGGTCCAAAAACTGGAATCAGAACCAGTCTTCATGACTAGTCCTGTGGAGGGGCAGAGGGCAGGTCAGGAAACAAGACTGGGAGGGACTCGGGGGAGAGCATCCTCCCCCCCAGTCCAGGACTGAAGGACACAGCCCTGTCCCCCGTGGCTCTGGGCAGATCCCCTCACTCCTCTGAGTGTTGGTTTCCTCCTCCGTGCAAGGTTGAAGGGGGTGATTTCTAAGTTCCCTTCTGGTTCTAACATTCTATGACATTTCTGACTAATGCACAAAATCAAATATGTACACAAGACCAGAGGCATAAGAGAATACGCAAAAAAACGTGGATTAATCTAATACAAACAGAGTAAGAACTGAATGGCAAACCTGTTAAACCTGTGGTGTCACCACCCAGCCTCAAGTCCTAGTTCCCAGAGCCCTGTGGTCCCTCCTCAGCCCTCAAGGAAAGGGAGGCTCCCAGTTGTCCCCTGGGAAGTCTCACCAAGTACTCTAAACAGCCCCAGTTGATGGCACAGCAAAAGCATCAAGCAAAGGCACAGGAGGGTCTCCCTGCCTTCATTTTGGGCCAGGGGCAGGCCCTGAAAGTACTCCTCAGCCCACAGAGCTTCCAAGACTTAGAAGAAATGCCCTGGTCAAGAGTGGTGGGAATCCTTCACGGCCCCCAGTTCCCTGTCAGCATCATTTCCAAGCTACAGTCTCCAAGGAAGGGGAGGTCTTCAGACCCAACAACTGCTAAATCCAGAGGGCTTTTCGGGGTCCTTTTGGTAAGAGGCCAGGCTTCCCTGATAGCTCAGTTGGTCAAGAATCCACCTGCAATGCAAGAGACCCCAGTTCGATTTCTGGGTCAGGAAGATCCGCTGGAGAAGGGACAGGCTCCACACCAGTATTCTTGGGCTTCCTATATCTGCAATGCAGGATACCTGGGTTTGATGCCTAGATTGGGAAGATCCCCTGGATAAGGGAAAGGCTACCCACTCCAGTATTCTGGCCTGGAGAATTCTATGGACTGTATAGACCATGGGGTCACAAAGAGTCGGACATGACTGAGCAACTTTCACTTTCACTTATTAGTTTGAGAGAGGGTAGCACCTGGAGAAGGCAATAGAACCCCACTCCAGTACTCTTGCCTGGAAAATCCCATGGACGGAGGAGCCTGGTGGGCTGCAGTTCGTGGGGTCGCTAGGAGTTGGACATGACTGAGTGATTTCACTTTCACTTTTCACTTTCATGCATTGGAGAAGGAAATGGCAACCCACTCCAGTGTTCTTGCCTGGAGAATCCCAGGGACGGGGGAGCCTGGTGGGCTGCCGTCTATGAGGTCGCAGAGTCGGACACAACTGAAGCAACTTAGCAGCAGCATGCTTCAGGGGTATGTTGTTTGCTGGGGGTGAGGGGGTTGTTTTAATATTTACTCATTTATTTGGCTTCACTGGGTCTTAGTTGTGGCACACGGGATCTTGAGCTGTGGCATGCAGACTCGTAGTTGCAGCATGTGGGATCTGGTTACCTGACCAGCAGTGAACCCGGGCCCCTGCTGCATTGGGAGTGCAGAGTCTTAGCCACTGAACCACCAGGGAAGTCCCTATGCCTCAGTTTTATATGCAGATTCAGAAGAACGTAAGAACCCCTGAGGGAAGTCCCCTTGAGGTCCTCAGACCCCAGGTTAAGTCCCCTGCCTTAGTTCAAACTCTCTATTTTGCAAACGAGAACCCTGAGACCCAGAAAGAGTAGGTGACTCACCCAAAGTCACCCAGCTAATTAGAGCCAGATCCCCAGGAAAAGGGGGCTAGTATCTGCCTCAAGCAGGGGCAGCTCCCGGCAGGACACATCATCGCTGGTGCCTGACCCAGAGCCAGGCTCCTAGCAGAGGGCAGGGCCAAACTCGGGCCAGGAACAGAGAAGAAGGGACCCCCAGGCCCCCACTGACAGGTGCTCTCCTCTGGGAACTGGCCGGTCCCCAGAGCTTTCAGCTTCTGCTGCCTCTCTGTCTGTGGTCTTCCCACAGCCAGGAGAAGGGACTCGAGCTCCCTGGCTCTGCACCCTCCAAGTAGCCAGTGTAACACGCGGGCAGGCTCCACTCCACTCCGCACACAGAATGCTCCTTAGGCCAAACCGGGAGAACTGTGCCTCCTTACTGGTATTCACAGGGCAGCCAACATCCCCTCATGGTGTGAGCAGGAGACCTGGGCTTGGGAGTGCTAATTATGCTATAGGAATTAAGGGTTCAGGGGGGCAGGATTTACGAGAACTCAGGCTGTGAAGTCAGACAGAGGCCCAGATTCGAATCCTGGCTCAGCCACTTGATAGATAAGCTGACCCTTGGCCATATATATTTAACCTCTCCAAGCCCCAGCATCCTCATCTGTGCAATCGGATGACCATGGTACCTCCTCGGAGGACTGGTGTAAGAATTAAAGGAGATAATGTATATAGAGTGCTTAACACCATGCCTGGCAATACATTTTCGCTGTTTTTGTCACACTGCCCCGGGGGTCCCCAGGGTTGTGGAGCCTCACCTTCTGAATCTCACACCCAGCGACTTGCTGACACCGTGGTAACAGGGTAGAGAGAAATCCCTCTTCCTGATCTTCAGAGTATTTGCTGAAGAGTGCAGCAGGAGGTGTCCGCAGAAGTCGGGAAAGAACTTGCTGTGGTCGTCAGAGGCTGCCTGAGGAGAAATCGTGAGCGTGCCCTCCCTGGAGATTTCGAAGCAAGTCCTGACCTTCGTAAAACTGTTGAATGGCTGTTCTGCCAGGCGGCAGGGGAGTGAACACACGTGCTTCTCCTGGCTGGACCCCAGCCACTTCAGCTCGGTGGTCAGCCAACACAGCACAAAGCCTGGAGAGGCGGTGGAGACGGATGAGAAACCACAGGTGGAGGCCCTCAATCACGTCTATGAAAGGCCTGGAAGCGGAAAACAGGGTGGACAGCTGCTGCTGCTGCTGCTGCTGCTAAGTTGCTTCAGTCATGTCCGACTCTGTGCGACCCCATAGACAGCAACCCACCAGGCTCCCCCATCCCTGGGATTCTCCAGGCAAGAATACTGGAGTGGGTTGCCATTTCCTTCTCCAATGCATGAAGTGAAAAGTGAAAGTGAAGTCGCTCAGTTGTGCCCGACTCTTAGCAACCTCATGGACTGCAGCCTACCAGGCTCCTCCATCCATGGGATTTTCCAGGCAAGAGTACTGGAATGGGGTGCCATTGCCTTCTCCGAGGGTGGACAGAGCTCTCCTCAAATGTGAAGACTCCGCCGGTGGTGAGGACGTCCTGCTCTCAGGATGGAGAACAGGCGGGAGAGGGGCCCTGATGGCCCTTCTGTCGATTTTTCCGGTGTGAATATTCCCACCGTGACACCGTGGCTGACGTGAGGCTTGCCTGTGTGGCATCATGAAACACTGTTGTCAGCAAAATAATGTTGCCTGCTGTACTGGTAAATGAGCGATGTTGCAGGCAGCAGCCTCCCGCTATGGTGAGCCCTGAGGATCTCAGGACAGAAACAGGATGCCCACCATCAAGCAGTCAGTCACTGCAGCCACCCCCAACCATGCACCCTGGGGATACTGGGATGAGAAAGCTCAGGATGTTGGTTCCAGATAGCTGAGGTACCTATCAAAGGAATGAGCCAGACTCTTGATTCTCCCCATAATTTAGCAGAAAAATGCTAAATTGCTTAACTTGAGATGGCTGGTTTTCTTTAATTGCCTGTCATCTTTTGATGTTCAGAATACCTGGTCTTTTTTTGCAAAAACTCCTATACATATCCTGGTCTCTCCCTTACCTCTCTCAGAACTATCTTAGAGGTTGCATCCCAGACTTAAATCCTCAGTTTTGTCTGGCAAATAAAACGTAATTCTCAGCTTTTAGTTGTGCATTTTTTTTTCAGTCAACACAGTGCTGGGACAAGATACCCAAGCCCGTGCTAGGTCCCAGAGCCGCAGGACAGGCCAGGGGACTGTGGGATCCCTGGGCTTCAGTCCCACCTGAGTCCTTGTGAAGAACAGGCTCGGGCAGCTTGCCCCGAAGGCAAGTTTGTCCTTCTACTGAGTTGCCACCTACCTCCCTATAACCTGCACCCTGTCCGACCTCTCCCCAAAGTCCTGTGGTCAGTCGGGCCTCTCCTCCCTGCCCAACCATGATCCTCACCTGGGCCCCTTGTGGCCTGTCTTCCAGACGCTCGCCGGCCAGGCACCATCCTCCGGGTGCTCCCAGCTTTGTCTACATGCCTCTTAAATAAGGGTTTACAGGGCTGGGCACCACCCTCCCTGTGTTCTGAGAGGGGCAGAACCTTCCATCCCTTGCTTGAACTAGACATGTCATGAAAGGCTCTTTATTTGGATCTCTATGAATATGTGTTCTGACTCCTTGCCTAGTTTCTAAGACTCTGAGAGTCTGTCTTAACCTTCTCCCTCCACCGCCCAGTGCCTAGTATGTGCCCTGCGCTTGCTCTGCCGTTACTCACACCTGCTGGCGAGGTTGGCAACGACTGCCTTCAGGCCTTTGGCTCTTCTGATTCTGCACAATACCAGCCTGGAATCTACACTACCACGCCAGCCAGGGGTGACACCCCCATCACGACTGCCACCACCCAGCCCCTTCCCCCAGGAGCTGAGCACAGCGGCCCCCTGAGCTGCTATGAGCATTACCTTTACAACAGTTTGGAAGCCTTGATTCAAACTATAGAACCAGAGCCCTCAGGCAAACAAACCTCTGTGCTAGAGAATTTCACTCCTGCCCTGACTTATAGCACACCTCTTCCCTTTATAACAGCACGTCGTATTATTGTTCTAACTCCCGTGTGTTAGGCACTTACAATGTGCCCAGCCTTGGTTGCGCACCTTTGGACAGGTAATACGGATACACACCTCTCCTTACCTCACAACTTTCCTCATCAATCACTTCCACTCGTCATCACAGCCCAGGAGGTCTCCCTTTCATAAACTTAGGAGACGATGAAGGGGCAGCCTCAGATCAAAAGCCAAGTGGAGGTGGGAGGGCCGCCGCACCACAGTGTGAGAAGTCCCATGGGCCGTGGGGTCAATGGTGCAACGTTCCTGTGTCGACCCCCCTTGGTCTCAGGATCCTGGAGAGGAGGACCTGGCTGTCCTGTCCAAAGTTTATAAGCCAGGACTTCCTACTCACCAGGCCCTGGGCTTAAAGGCCTCTGCGTGTCTAAGACCAGGTTACAGCACTGGGTCCTCCAGCCAGAGAACCTTCTCCAGACTAACCAGAGATATCAATATAAATCCTCCTGCAGGCAGGACCGGCCACCAGACTCCTTTCCATGGCTGCTGTCCTCTGTGGACCGGCCAGAGGCTGAATCGAAGTCCATGATTGTTTCCAGTGGGCATCGGAGGCATCATGGATCCCACCGCCCACATGCCCAGACACCTCTGAGGTCCGTTGCTCCCAAACAGAGCAGGAAGGGTTCAGGTCATTCCTGGACCCACCCATGCCTGCTCCCGGAAGTAGTAAACAGCCCACAGGTGACTCAACCAGCAGGTTGTGGGGGCAGAGGGGCAGGTGGTGAATAAATCCCATTTTCCCTTCAGGGGAGATTTGTTTAGGTGTCAGCTAGTCTGGAACTCCTTCCCATCGTCCCATCCACCGTGATAGGCAAGCCTGTGTCTTCCTCTCCCTCTCTCACACCATCTCAGCACCCTCGTCCTCTGTCCTGGTGGGGTTGTCAGGTTCATGGCCCCAAAAGGGGTCACCTCTCTGGGGCTCGGCTATCAATGTGTGCAGAGCTCGCCCAGCCCCATGGCATGCCTATTAGCAATCAGTCTCCTGCTGGGCCGGCCTTGTGGTAAATAAACTTTCATGTTCTTATTAAGTGATGGCTGGTGGTTTGGAATCACTACCCTGGATCTGTTTGAGGTTGATTCCTTAATCAAAGCTCTCAGGCTCTCCTCCGCCCCCTCACCGCTGAAAGGTTATCATTAAAGAGAAAAAAGGCTCTTTGATTTCTGTTGCTGGGCATGCCAACTTGGATCTGGGGCTCCGGGTGAGGTGGGGGGGACACTTGGTTTTACCCCCAAGCCTTGTGTTCAAATCTCATCTCTGCCAGCAGTAGCTGGGTGAGATAGGGCAAGTCATGGTGTCTCTCTGGTCCTCGGCATCCTTCTTCAGGGTGGTCTCAGGTGCGGTGAGCTTGTGTCTGACAGGTTGCTAAGCCTGCCAAGCGCTGTGAGCGAGTTAGTCCTAATACCTGGTCACAGCCTCATTCTCAGACCCACATTTAAGACCCTCAGGGTCAAGGGCTTCCATGGAGCTTCCTGGAAACAGTGGACCTTCCCTAAGGCGCCTTGGACAAGAACAGGGGGTTAGAACCAGCCCGTGGCATTCACCCTAATCCTCTCCCAGAGGTACCCCCCAGCAAGAGCTCAGCCCCTGGACTCCCCCATTCTGCTTTCTTCACCTCTCCCCTCTTCTTATCTACATCTGTGCTTTTTGAAGGCAAGAGAAACATGGAGCTAGTGCCTCCATGTAGCTGGATAAATAATTACTAAATAAATAAATAAAAGTAAACAAAGAAAGCCTCCAATGAGCTTGAATTGCTGCCGTGCTGAGAGGTAACTGGCAGACTCGATTTAATTATAAGATTCAGAGTTGTAATGGGGTGTCGGGGGCTCCAGGAGGATTTCAGTAATGGGAGGACAGCAGGGTTTCCTGCCTTCCCCGCTGGCTCCTCTCCGAACCTCACCATCCACTTTCCTGCCTTGCTGGGTGGGCGGGAAGTTTGGCACTGTTGTGGGGGGTGAGATCTGGCCAACCCCGGGCCTCTGCTGCTCACCAGCCTCACCTCCCAAGATGGCCCAAGCCACGATGCGCTGGTGGGCAGGCCCGAGTCGGGAAGTATGGACGGAGGGGCAGAGCCTGGAGGAAGACACACTCCCCTACACCCGTCCCTCCTCTACCCCAGGGAAAGGGTGAAGCTTCTGGGTGGGCGCAGCCCTGGCAGCCAGGCATGGCATGCTGACCAGACTGTCAACAAGGCATGGTGACTGGCCTGGCCTGGCCTCCCTCCTGTACTGCTTTTCTACCCAGAAAGTGGAGGGAGTGGAAGCCTGGTCCACTCCCTTCCATCCTATTCTTGTGTGCTTAGTCTCTCGGTTGTGTCCAGCTCTGCAACCCTATGGGCTGTAGCCTGCCAGGCTCCTCTGTCCATGGGGTTTCCCAGGCAAGCATACTGGAGTGGGTTGCCATTTCCTACTCCAGGGGATCTTCCTGAGCCAGGGATCAAACCCGGGTCTCCTGCATTGGCAGGCAGCTTCTTTACCACTGAGCCACCGGGAAGCCCAACCCAAGTACCCTGAAAGACCCATACTCCCCGCTCTCCCAGGACACCTTTCCCTTCTTCCCACCCTCTTCCCTGGTGCCAGGTTAGAACAAACGTCTCCCTCCACCCGTGCCATGACCAGTGGCCTGGGGACCAAGGCTGGCCATTCCCGCCTGATTCCAGTGAGACATTCTTTAAAGCCAGTTCACCGCCCTTATGGGACCCTCTTGGTTCATCCGCAGCCTTCCTGATTTCATTTGGGCTGTAAATGGGTGACAGGAAAGTTTGTAAGCACAAAACTAAACAGCAGCAAGGCTCCCGCTGCTCCCCCTCCCCCATTCCCACTCTCCATACTTCCCTGCCCTACCCCTCACCCCCACCCTGCCTCCCTGCAGGCTACCCTTCCTTCTCCAGGCCTGGACTTGCCAGGGGCCTAACTCCCACGAGGGCTTCTCAGAACTCCCTGACTTCCTAGAAGTGCTGACCTGATTCACCAGCACCCTCTAGACACACATGGTCCCCTTCCTCTGGCTGCGGTCTCTGCAGGTCACCTGGGCTCTGTGTGCAGCATCCAGGCTGCGTTCCTAGCAGAAGAGTGCAGCCCGGGCCCTGGGGTCAAATGGGCCTGGGATTGTGTGTGTGTGTGTGTGTGTGTGTGCAGATGATTTCTATTTTCTTCTTTGTATTTATTTATTTTTAACTAGAGGGTAATTGCTTTACATTGTTGTGTTGGTTTCTGCCATACAGTACAGTATTAGTCGCTCAGTCATGTCTGACTCTATGATTCCATGAACTGTAGCCTGCCAGGCTCCTCTGTCCGTGGAATTCTCCAGGCAAGAACATTGGAGTGGTTTGCCATTTCCTTCTTCATGAAATCTTCCTGACCCAGGGATCAAACTTGCATCTCCTGAATTGCAGGCAGATTCTTTACCATCTGAGCCACCAAGAAAAGCCCAGGTTCTGCCATACATCAGACATAGGGATACATGTGTCCCCTCCCTCACGAACGTCCTTTCCTCCCTCGGCTCCTCCACCTCCCGGTTAGGGGACTTTGGAAAATTGCCTAGCTTCTCTGAGCCCCATCCGATCAACGTGACTATGAATCTCTGTGAGTGTTAAAGCCACAAACCACGTTCATAGGCTCCTACTGGGCCCCTGCCTTCTGGCATTGGAGCTGGGCGTTAAGAGGACACAGGTGATGGGGCAGGGGCACGTGGGCATGGGGGCCCTCAGGCCTCCTGCTGCCCGTAGCTTTGGTCCACGGGCACTTCGTTGGTCCCACTAGAAAACAGACAGAAGGGTTGCCCTCTTTCTGCCTGGCCTCCCGGCATGATTGACTGGCTGTACCAGGCTCAGGCTCCCCAGGGGCAGGCCACAGCTGTTGAGCATCTGGCCCCATTCAGACATTAGTCACCAACTCCCAACTTTCTCCTAGGAAAAGTCTAAAAGCCTTGCAGGCATATGGCTGTCAGCAGTCCCCGTTCCTCTCAGGATAATTGGACTGATGACAGGCCAGGGGTGGGGGAGGGGTGGGAATGGCCTTCATGGTACAGTTTCTGTGTCATGGTCCCCCACAGCGCAATTAACCAGTGGGATTAGACATCTCAAATCAGGGGTGGCTGAGGGAACTTTGTACGTGTGATAAAATGTCCCTATAAAATTCCTCCACCAGCATGATTAAACTTTCCCCAAGCCCCCGCACCTCTCACAAAGACATGATACTAGTAGTCCAAACACCTCATTTATAATCGGGTTTTCTGGCCTCCAAACTTACTAGCTGTTTGACTCTCGAGTTACTGTTTCATATTTTGAATTATCTGTTTCGTATTATTAGGACCAATAACAGTACTCACTTAAAGAATTGTTATGATAGAAGATAAAGCATGCCAAGTTCTCAGCCCAGGGACTAATCAATCATAAGTGTTCAGTGCATGGCCACTTTAATGGCACCGGTGAGTTAAGTGAGCCTGGTCCAGGGAGACGACACGCCAGTGGAGAGGGGCAAGGCTGAGCTGCGGCCAGCCCCTAGGGGAGGAGTGGGCAGCCGGTCCCATGACCAGTGTGCAGAGGGGTGTGGCAGACTCTGCCTATGTTGGGGGCTGCAGTGATGCCCAAGTGGCCCAGAGGAAGGCCACCACCCAAGTCAGCTGGTGACCGAGTTCAGATTCCAAGGAATTAGCCAACTGGGAGAAAGACCTCAGGCAGTAACTGAGGGTAGGGAGTGAGCCCAGCCTCAGAGAGAAAGATAAGGAGGATGAAAACAGTCAGGGAGGGTCTCAGAGAACCAGCCAGGGGTGCCAAGACTCAGAATTGGTGAGGAGTTCTTTCTCACAGAGCAGGGAGGCCAGTATGGAAGTCCCCAGCCATGCCTCAAGCTTCACCACTCACAGCTGGCAAACTTCCTTCCACCTCTAAAATGTCTAATTCTTTATCCACAAAGACAGGAACAATAATGCTTAGCTTCATAACGTTGATGTGAGGGTGAAATAAGATGAGGAAAGTAAATGCCCAGGGCTGTCTTTTTCCTGCCCTTGATGTACAGACACAGGGCAATGAACAGAGATTTGGAGAAACCAGAGGACTGGGGATCACATGGGCACCAGATTTCCTGCAGGCACATGGGACCTGGGGCCAGCAGCAACGCAAGCAGTCATGGACCCCACAGCTAGTGATAAGGAGTCGGCTAATATGCCGTCTGCCTTGGCCACTCTGTGGTAGGGCCATGCCAGGCAGTAAATGGCATGGCTGAGGCAGTTGAGAAGTCAAGGACGGGCAAAGGGCTACCCCGAGGTTGGTCCTTGCTGTTGCAGAGAGCACAAGGGGCTTCCTATCAGATAAGGCTCTGAAGGAGCCTGACTCAGGGGACTTCCTGGGCGGTCCAATGGTTAGACTCCACGCTTCCATTGCAGGGGTCATAGGTTCGATCCCTGGTCGAGGAACTAAGATTCCACATACCACACAGCCAAAAAATAGGACCAAAGAAATGAGAATGAAGGAGCCTCGGTCCCTGCAGGAGCTAGTGAAGAGAGTTGGTGACTGCAACAGCTTTTGGGAATTATCTCAATGATTGCTAACACTTCCTCAAAGAGGAGCCCTGGATGTAAGCTTTGTATGAAATTCTTTGTTTTTAGAACTGAATTTAAGACCACAGCTGTTTCAGATTTCTCTTATAAGAATTTAATTGGTATGTAATAGCATAGTTAATTAAATACAAATCAATAGTTTAAGGGAACTAATTGATACTTAATATGAATGGGGAGAAAAACTTAGTTCTAATATAATTAACTCATATGAAATTAGCAATGAAAGAGCAATTATGTCTTTACAACAATGTAAAGTTTATAGTGCTTTAATAAACTTAGCATTAGCAAGCAATGAGATTCAAAAATTATGAAACAGGTATTACTGGGCTATTAAACATTTATTACTTGTCCTCAAGGCCCAGAGTCATGCACTAGTCAGAATTAATAAACTTTTACTATCCCTCTCTTCAGGACTCTTTCCTAGAGAGCTTGATCAGTAAACTGTGATCTTTGCATGATTTACGGGCATCCTTATTGCCTGGGATGTGAGTGATTATGCTGAAAACACGAGCAGGCAGACCCAATGCAGAAAGCAGTTTAGTAGAATCTCGGCGAGAACTTTCCAAACATGACACTCCAGCATCCTGCCACCCAGGGGGCCATCGCTGGGCAGAATGGCTCGTGATGAGAGAGGCCATGGGTACTGACACCCAACCAAGG
The DNA here is from genome assembly GCF_002263795.3 of Bos taurus. Taxonomy (NCBI): domain Eukaryota; kingdom Metazoa; phylum Chordata; class Mammalia; order Artiodactyla; family Bovidae; genus Bos; species Bos taurus. The sequence goes on along the minus strand of NC_037356.1, from coordinate 29,888,463 downwards.
CAAACGCTAGACAAGTCAGCAGCCCCCCAGGCCCTTTGAGATGACCACCCCACCCCATACAACTCCTTTTTCCTCCTCAAGACACTTACAGCAATTATTGTTGTTCATGTAGAAATAACTCCAGCTCAGCCTCGTGACACTTTTTTAGTTGAACTGCTGCTTGTGTTCGACTTGACTTTTTCACAGGCTAAAAGTCTCCTGAGAGTCCCTTGGACTGCAAGGAGATCCAACCAGTCCATTCTGAAGATCAGCCCTGGGATTTCTTTGGAAGGAATGATGCTAAAGCTCAAACTCCAGTACTTTGGCCACCTCATGCGAAGAGTTGACTCATTGGAAAAGACTCTGATGCTGGGAGGGATTGGGGGCAGGAGGAGAAGGGGACGACAGAGGATGAGATGGCTGGATGGTATCACTGACTTGATGGACGTGAGTCTGAGTGAACTCCGGGAGTTGGTGATGGACAGGGAGGCCTGGCGTGCTGCGATTCATGGGGTTGCAAAGAGTCAGACACGACTGAGTGACTGAACTGAACTGAACTGATGTCCTACCTACATCAGTGGTCCTCAGCGTTTTTGGCATGAAGGACCAGTTTCATGGAAGACAGTTTTTCCATGGGTCAGGGGGCTGGAGGGGTTGGTTTCAGGATGATTCAAGTGCATTACATATACTGTGCTCTTTATTTCTATTATTATCACATCAGCTCCGCCTCAGATCATCAGGCATTAGATCCTAGAGGTTGGGGACCCCTGCCTTACATAACCAGCCAGATTGTAATCCCATTGGAAGGAAGCTTATGTTATGTATTTTTGTCTTGAGCATCATGCCTCTCGAGTGTTTGGGGTTAAATTTTTAAAATATTGATTTAATTTGACTGTGTTGGGTCCTGGTTGCAGCACGCTGATCTTCGACCTTTGTTACATCACGTGGGATCTTTTCTTGTGGTGCACACACTCTCCAGTTACGGCACACGGTCTTGAGAGCGTGTGGGCTTCAGCGGTTGTGGTGTAGAGGCTTAGTTGCTCCACAGCCTGTGGGATCTTCGTTCCTCGACCAGGGATCGAACCCGCATCCCCTGCATTGCAAAGCAGATTCTTAACCACTGGACCACCAGGGAGTCCCTGTGGGTTGGGTTTTGTAGCTGCCAGTTTGTGAGTGCGTGCTGGTGGTGGAGGGGTGGTGGCAGCATCATATCGTCATCACCTGATGTCACAGGTTAGGGTTAGAGCCTGTATCACCCTCCTGCTTTGTGTGTAAACTGTCATCACGTGAATTGGTCTGTAGACCACGATATTCGCTCTCCAAGGGCAGTGAAGTTGCTTTAAGATGTGTTTCTTCAGATCTGAACTCATGCTCATGTGATCATCCAGGACCTGTCTACCTGGGGATCTTTCAAATACAGGAAATCCGTCATGCACCGTTGTCATCCATAAGCAGCTTCCTCGCTCCCTCCAACTCCCCACTGAAGACCCTGTGGGGTCTTCCCGTCCCCCTGCTTGAGCCTCTCTGACCCTTAGCCTATTGTCTAGGCCGAGAAGCATCTCCTGCGTTGCCACTTACTCTCTGTTTCAGGCACCTGTGGTCACTGACCTCGCCTGTGACACCCCCGGCTGGTCTTCCCGCCTCGCTTCACTCCTCCAGCCCCGCTGACTTGTCACGGCCACACTGATCTTCAAAGATGCCACCTCACAGCTCATTGAGTCACCCTGGACAGGGCATATCACTCCCTGAGTCACCCCTTTGGCATCTGTTTAAAAAAAAAAAAAAAAAACAAAGGAAGAGGGGAAGATTTGATCACCTCTAGACTGCATTCTGATGTTTCAATTTCACCCTCATTGGGGGTTTCTTCGAGGTCCTTTACACCAGGTGCTGTCGCATTGGATTTGCATATCAACCAAGTGAGGAGGGTCTTACGAGCAGTATCCACATTTTGTAAATGAGAAAAGTAAAGCCCAAAGAAGCCCTGGGGACTGCTCAGGGCAGAAGCGAGGCTCCGGCTGGCGCTGGTGGTTTTGCAGCCCACGCGGCCCCACTGCCCCCAGGTGCTCTGCGTGGCTCCCGCCAGGTCCAGCTGACGTCTTTGCCATCTGCTCTCGGGCACCAGCTGGGGAGCTATTTTCAGCCCCTGCTCTGCTCTCCCATGTCAAGATGGTGGGGGTGTGGAGGCTGCGAACGTCCCCCTGAGAAGCCCAGGGTCTTTTCACCTGCATTCTCGTCTTGGGCTGTCCTGGGAGAGCAGGAAGAGAGGGAACATATCCACCCATCGCCTCTTGCTAGGTGGGTTGCAGTGGTCACACAGCTGCTCTTCCCCGTCTGGGCTTGCCTTCTCCTAGTCGTCATCTGCATCCGTGCTAAAATGACCTTTAGAAGATGCAAGTCTGGCCTGTCTTCTGCTAAGCACTCTGTAGAAAAAATACAGACTCCAAGGCAAGGCTCACCAGGTCCCCCAGAATCTCGTCCCTGGCTCTGTCTCCTGCCTCTTTCTCCACTCCCAAAATCTTCGCTACAGCCACACCAAACTGCCTGCCCACCACACTCTATTTCTTGTTCAGTAGGCTCCTAGGGACATGCTCCATCTGATAGCTTCAGGTAATAAATGGATGCCAGTGCTGGGAAAGGGCAGGAGGGTAGCAGGATAAAGAGACGACAGAGGTTGAGATTGTTGGTTGGCATTACCCACTCAATGGACATGCGTTTGAGCAAACTCTGGGAGATGGTGAAGGACACGGAAGTCTGGCATGCTGCAGTCCATGGAATAGCAAAGAGTTGGACACGACTTAGCAACTGAACAACAGCAAACGTGAAGGGATAGTTCTCAGCAAGTGTCCCTGGACCATGGTGACTGGGCAGGGCAGGAACAGGTGGGCTTCCAAATGCCTCAGATAGCCTCAGGTGAGGAAGCGAGACCCGGCACCCGTCCACTGTCACCAGCTCTACCTGTGATTACTTCACAGCCCATTCATTTCTGGCCAGGGCACCAAGCGAGCACTCTTTGGGCAAATGTCATCCACACACTGACAGCAGGAACGCTCAAGGCATTCTGGGTTGACATCAAGACACATAGCTAGTGGCTTTCCTGGGAGCTCAGTGCTAAAGGATCCACCTGCCAATACAGGAAGCACGCATTCAATCCCTGGTCCCGGGAGATCCCCCGTGCCTCGGAACAACTAAGCCCGTGCACCACAACTATTGAACCCACTCTCTAGAGCTCAGGAGCTGCAACTGCTGAAGCCTGTGCACCCTAAAGCCCATGCTCTGAAACAAGAGGAGCCGCCACAATGAGAAGCCCATGGACCACAGCTAGAGAGTAGCCCCTGCTCTCTGCAGCTGGAGAAAAGCCCGAGCAGCAGTGAAGACCCAGCACGGCCGGAAATAACTAAATAAATCAATGAAAATTTAGAAGACACATAGCCAGCCCTCCCTCCCCACCTTCCTTCTTTCCCATCACCTCTTGTGCCCACCACGCCCACTGCCCCATCTTAGCAGCCCCTCTGACTGCTCTCTAGTCAGCTGGTGCCTCTCAGGAGCCTTCTGAGTGGTCATGTGATGCTGCCCCCTTCGTCCCCCATGACTAAGGGACAGAGGTCAAAGAGTCTTGACCAACAGAAATAGCCAGGCCACAGAGAAGACCGGTTCCTCCCCTCTTCCTGTCTATATTAGCTTGCTAGGGCTGCTGTGACAAAGGGCCACCAACTGGATGACTTAAACATTAAAAAAGGTAATGTCTACCAGTTCTGGAGGGCTTCCCTCATAGCTCAGTTGGTAAAGAATCTGCTTGCAATGCAGGAGACCTGGGTCCAATTCCTGGGTTGGGAAGATCCCCTGGAGAAAGAAATGGCAATCCACTCCAGTATTCTTGCCTGGAAAATCCCATGGACAGAGGACCCTGACAGGTTACAGTCCATGGGTCGCAAGAATCGGACACGACTTAGCGACTAAACCACCACCACCACCAGTTCTGGAGGCCAGGAGTCCACAAAAGACACTGGCAGGATTGGTTCCTTCCAAGGGCCTGAGGAATGGCTCCCTTCTGGCTTATCAACAACCCTCTCCATGTTCACATGGCATTGTCCCCGTGTGAGTGTCTGTCCCAAATTTCCCGTTTATGAGGACACCAGTCATATTGGATTTCGTGCGTGTGTGCTCTGTCACTTAGCTGTGTCCGACTCTTGCAAACCCATGGTCTGTAATTGGCCAGGCTCCTCTGTCCATGGGAATTTTCAGACAAGAATACTGAAGTGAGTTGCCATTTCCTTCCCCAGGGGATCTTCCCAACCCAGGGATCCAACCTGTGTCTCTTGATTGACAGTTGGCTCTTTACCACTGCTCTACCTGAGAAGCCCCATATTGGATTAGAGTCCCCCTAGTGATCATTTTAACTTGATTACCTTGGTCAAGTCTCTATCTCCAAATAAAGACACAGTCTGAGATGCTGCGGGCTTCCCTGATAGGTCAGCTGGTAAAGAAGCCACCTGAAATGTAGGAGACCCTGGTTCGATTCCTGGGTCCGGAAGATCCGCTGGAGCAGGGGTAGGCTACCCACTCCAGTATTCTGGCCTGGAGAATTCCATGGACTATATAGTCCATGGGGTCACAAGGAGTCGGACACAACTGAGTGACTTTCACTTTCACTGAGATATTGCAGTCAGGACTTCGGCATCAGGTTTAGGGAAACCCAGTTCACTCCGTGATCCCACAGGACCGCTGATCTCTGCTGACACTTCTATGTCTGTCTTTTAAAAAATATTTATTTGTTTTATTTATTTGGCTGCGTCGGCTCTTAGCTGTGTCCTACAGGCTCTTCACTATGGAACGCATGATCTTTCATTGAAGCACGTGGGCTCAGCAGTTGTATCATTCAGGTTTAGTGGCCCTGAGGCATGTGGGAACTTAGTTCCCTAACCAGGGATCAAACCCGTGTTCCTGCATTGGAAGGTGGATTCTTTACCACTGGTCCACCAGAGAAGTCCCTCAGTGTCTGTCTTCATTCATAGCATCGGCTAGCCCTGGGATCATAGCACGAACCCTAGGAATTAAGCCAGAAATCAGACCTGGATTCCAGCCTGAGCACTGGCCAGGCTAGACTGTGCTTTGGCCTTGAATTGTCATTTTACTTCTCTGAGCCAGTTTCTGAAACCAAAATGGAGGAAATCACTTCTGGCCTTGCCTGCCTCACAGAGCTACTGTGAACACCCAGTAAGACAGTGAGTATGACAGTATCGTGAAAAAATAAGTATCCCACAAATGTGAAGTAATATCTCCGCAATACCATGATTACTAGGAAGAATAAAGGAATCCTCAGGCTAGAAAAAGTCCCATCCTCACCCTCAGAAACTGAAGGAAAACCATTCCTTTTATGAAGCCATCTTTTTTTATACCTCCCGAGAGGAAATTGCACATTTCCCAGACTCCTATTCCATGAATTACAGTGTTCATTCACTCCAGGCCGTCCTCACCTGACCTAATCCCCTGTGGCTCGGTCAAGCCCATCTGACCCATTCTCTCTGGCCTGGGTCACTGCCCATTATTTCTCAGTCATCTCTTTCACTAAATCAGACTTTTCCTGATCGCTCACCATGTGCCAAGCACTGTGCTTCGGACCACGGACCCTGAGCCTAAGAAGACACTATCCCCACCCTTCTGTGGCCCACAGGCTAAAGGCTGGCAGTTCCTGGGGTGCAACCTGGCTTTCTCCCTAAGAAATATACCCCTTCTCAGGCAGTGCTTCCTTATGTAGGGTGTGTGCGTCAAAGTCGCTTTAGTCATGTCCAACTCATTGCACCCCCTTGGATTGTAGCCCTCCAGACTCCTCTGTCCATGGGATTCTCCAGGCAAGAATACCGGAGGGGGTTCCCATGCCCTCCTCCAGGGGCTCTTCCTGACCAGGGATTAAACCCCTGTCTCCTGCGGCTCCTGCATTGCAGGCTGATTCTTTACTGCCGAGGCACTGGGGAAGCCCCTCCTTGTGTAGCAGTGTCTCCTAACTCTTTGTTCTCCTGAGACAGCACCCTCCACACCTTCACAGGCAGGTGACCCTGGCCTTCTTTGCACTGAACTGTCCTTCAAGCCAGGATGACTCCATTCACGTCAGTCTTTTTCCGTGGGCCCGTTCAGTGCATCTGGTGGTTCTGCTACTGATTAGTGCTTAGCCAAAAGCTGCAGCCCCAAAGTCTACATGGAGAAGACCTCAGCTTCTTGCTGTTTTAAAATGCACATCTGGAGGACTTCCCTGGTGGCCCAGTGCTTAAGACCTCACCTTCCGATGCAGGGAATGTGGGTTCGATCCCTGGTTGGGGGTCTAAGGTCCCATATACCTTGAGGCCAAGAAACCAAAACATAAAATAGAAGCAATATCATAACAAATTCAACAAAGCCTTCAAAAATGGTCCACATCAAAAACAAACAAAAAGTCTTAAAAATAAATAAATAAAACGGGTATCTGGGATCTGACTCCACCATCAGTCCCATACCACCCGACAAAGAAGGTGGCCGTCTGGTGGCTGACCCAGCTCACAGTGTGAACGATACCTCTTCTATCACATTCCATCATCTCTCCACTAATAGCCTGGTTGATCTGGCTTGTTGGAATCGTAAGCTGTTGGTTCGTGTGCCCTGCATGTTTCTCTCTGGTCACTATCTTTGACCACACCTGCGTTTCCAGATTCTCCTGGAATCACACCTGGGCCCTGACCTGCTTCTTCATGTATCACCAAGGACCTCTAATTTACCTCTGCAAGTCTCTCCCGAGAACATCCTCAATTTTCATATATGGATAGCCAGCTCATTCTCATGTATTTAATCCCCCAACCTGCTCGTTCTTGCAAAGATCCCAGTGGCTTCTCCCCACTTTTCAGTAAAGACTTAGTCAGAGAGCCCTCTCTCACTTAATAAATTTCTGCAGTGTGCTTATTAGTGCCTTGTAATATAGATGCCTAAATAATTAAGACTAACCCACACGTGTCAAATTAAATGAGCCAAATACATTGAGAAATTGCTTCGGCCTCCATTTCTCTTATTAATCAGGTTTTTTTAATATAAAAAAGAAAGTCTTTTCCTGCTCATTTGCAAAAATCAAACATGGTCCATGAGAATCTTACTTATAATAACCGTGTGTACATACAGCCTCTTTCATTGGGCAATACCCCTGGTGGCATATTACATGACATAGGACAGGGTGGGTTGGGGTGGCAGAGACAGTCAACTCAAAGTCAGCAGGTGATCCACAGTCTCTAAATCTGTAGGAGGACCATGCCCCTCCATTTCCCTGAGAGTTGAGGGGATGGTCCAGGAAGCCCTGCAGGAACACTGGCCGAAATTCACCCAGAATCTTCTGCCCACACTCTTCTGCCAGAGTTTGTTCCTGGGCTCAATGCAAGAACCCAAACCCAAGCTCCCTTTCTCATTAGGAGCCACTGCTGATGTACTTCAGATGAGCATAGGAAGTCAGTGGAAAATATAATAGGAATCATCAGCAATTGTGTCATTCTCATGATGAACAATATGCGTGCAGTTATAATGGGCTGGTTAACTCTGAATGTCGTCAGCATGTTGAGGTTTCAATAGGGTCCTGGGCTAGAGGCTTGTTTGCTGGGGCTCAGAGCCGCCTCATAGCTAGAGCTTCTGCAGCCCCTCCTCCTGGCAGGCTGCATTCCTGCCTCTTGAAGGTGGTTGTTAGAAAGAATCCACAAATATAGTAAGTAAACATCAAAGGGGCTTTGATCCGCATGGCTTTCGACAGAGCAGGAGCCCCTGAAGAAAGGGCCGAGGCCTTGGATGAGGGAACTTAACATCGTCAATTTGGGCGCCTGAGATGTAAGGCTGTTTGAAGTGAGGGCGTTTTGGCTGTGCCTTCAGACGAGCAAGCGTGGAGAGAAAGGAAGAGAAGTGAGTGCCTTTGGAAAAGGCACACTCAGATCTGCTTCTCTGCTCTTTACTGATAGTCAATAAACCCCTTTAAAGAATCAAGAGATCAAAGCCCGCGACCTCCCTGGGCCATGGCATTCCGCCACCACCCACCATGCTTTGTTTTCCTCTGGGGCGGGAGCCCCTGAGCTTGACTTATTTGTGTCTCTCGGGCCCTTTCCTCCTGCTGCTCCGAGAGGCTGGGCCTGGACCACAAGAGGTGGGGGGAGGGCTAGAGGAGAAGGAGCCCAGCCTCTATAGACTCTGGCAGTCTAGATGCCGACTGGCCAGGGCTCAGAGTATCACCAAGTGTCGGGGAAGAAGATGCTGTGACATAACCCTCCGTGGCACCCTCCTTCTCTAAGAAACTGATGGAGGGAGTAGCCAGGCACCTGGGAAGCTGACGAAGCCTGGGAGGAGTTGCAGTCCCATCCCGGCCTCTGGAAATCATACCCCTTATCCGTTTTCCCAGTTAATGGCGGCTGCCACATCTGTATGACTTCAAAGCAAAGAGGTAGGGGTGCGGAGGCTACAATAATCATGGGAAGTCACTTAACATTTTTGAACTTCAGTTTTCTCATCTGCATAGTGTGAATAGTAATAACCCATCTGCCTCCCTCGTGCAGTGGCTGTGGGGAATCCAAAGAGAAACCTGTTTCAGAACCCACAAGTGCTGATGATGAATCAGGAGTAAAGGTCAGATGTGTGTGCACACTCAGTCACGTCTGACTCTGCATGGAATGTAGCCCGCCAGGCTCCTCTGTCCATGGGATTCTCTAGGCAAAAATACCGGAGTGGGCTGCCATTTCCTACTTCAGGGGATCTTCTGGATCCAGGGATCGAACCCATGTCTCTTGAGTCTCCTGAATAGACAGGCAGATTCTTTACCACTGCACCACAGTTAGGGCAAAGGATAGATACCGGAGAGGAAATCTTGACTGGTTAACCAAGGTACTCCAGTCCAGGGCTTATATACAATGGACACTGATTTTCAGAATATCGTCGTGCAGGAAAATTGGTCTCTTGCATTTGCTACCTGGAATCATTGTTCTAACTTGTTGTTTTATTGGGTCAAAGTCTTCTGGGACCCGAGTCTATGTCTTATGTTTCTTAGCCATCCCCACCCCTGTGCTCCACACTGAGTCTACGCTCCTAAGTGTCTGATGACAATGCTGAATTGTGCCTGAATGTAAGGATGAACAGGGATCCTCAGCCCCAGACATTCACTCTCTCCCAAAAGTAGACTCTTTCTGCCTACACCTTGACTCCTGTATACTATGTGTAGTAAGTCACTTCAGTCATGTCCAGCACTTTGTGATCCCCTGAACTGCAGCCCACCAGGCTCCTCCATCCATTGGATTCTCCGAGCAAGAAATACTGGAGTGGGTTGCCATGCCCTCCTCCAGCAGATCTTCCCGGCCCAGGGATTGAACCTGCCTCTCTTATGTCTCCCACTTTGGCAGGCGTGTTCTTTACCACTAGCACCACCTCGGAAGCCCCTTGGCCCTTGTGTCTTCCCCTAAATTCTCCACTGTGTCTGGTTGTGCTGTTCTGTCCTGGACGCCACTGGCTGGACTCTGCCTCTTCTCTGGCTTCACCACAGTCCCGATGTAATCTGGGCATACCCCTTTCAAGCCTGGGGACTCATTAACCTAGAGAGTAAAGGTTATGACTGTGGACTCTGCCTCTTGTTCAGAGTCAGGCTGCCTCTGTTCAAACTCTTGGTTCTGCCACCTACCAGCTCTTTCATCTAAGACCACCTACCTAATATGCTCATAAATGAGGATATAATATAAAAATGGGGATAACAGTGGTAAATCATAGAGTATATCATAGTGGTACCTCAAAGAGTTGTTGCAAAGATCAAATAAGCAAATTATTGGCCTTAAGTTATGCCTGGACTGTATAAAATAGATAACTAATGAGAACCAACTGTTTAGCACAGAGAATTCTGCTCAGTGTTCTGTGGTGACCTAAATGGGAAGGAAATCTGAAAAAAAGAAAAAAGAGGGAGAGGATATATGTATAAGTATAGCTGGTTTACTTTTCTATACAGCAGAACTATCGGAACGTTGTAAAGTAACTATACACTGATAAATAAATAAATACAAATCACATTTGCGACATCTTAAAGTTATGAAAATCCTAGAAATAAACCTGATGAAAGTTTTGAAAAAAATCATGCCTGGACCAAGTGCTTTCTAAATGTTTGTTGAATAAGTAACCCTTTTGTAAGAGCAACAAGCTTCACATCTCTTGCAAAAGGACCTTCGCTGACCCCTGACCCGTTCCAAGCTCACCCATTCTGCTTTTCTTCCAGAGCTGGGCCTCCAGAAAAGAGGATGCTGTCTGGTGCTGGGCTACATGACCAAGGACAAGTTCCGGAGAATGAATGAAGGTCAGTGGGAACCTGTCTTCTCAGGGGTGATGGGGAGGGAGGACGCTCTGCCTACAGCTGTGGCAGCAGGAAAAAGACCCTGGGGCTTCTCAGAAAGGACAGCAGACCGATGAGGCTCATTTCCATGAAGCCATTCAGATAGCAATGTAGGGAAGAAACATTGTGTGCTGATTTATGAGCATTTTTTCCTACACTCTCTTCCTTCCTCCCTTTAGGTCCCCTCCTTCTCTTCCTGTCTCTTCCCTTCCCTTTGTCCCTCACCTACCCACCTGGCCCAACTAAATCTGCTTCTGTTATCTTTTCTAATCCAGACCTGATGGCCTTTCTCCTTAACATTCATATTTTTTGAATGCTAATTGAATTAACGGTGCCTCACAGGGGACTTGGGAGAATACTAAAGAAGAATAAGGCAGAGCTCTTTATTCTCAAAGGATTTCCACTCAAAAACCTGCCCTCTTTCCCAACTCCTTCAGCCCTAACTCTCCCTCTTACTCATAGGCCATTCTGTCTTCCTCTAGCACTGGGTCTTTCTTCGGACGCTTGACTGGGCCACAGAAGGCAGGAGGTGGTGGGGTGGAGAAGGTATTGGCATTCATGTGGAGGCTGGGGCATGAGAGGAATGCTGCACTTCTGGGGCCGCTGTAATAAAGAGCCAATCCCCTCATCCCCAGCCATCTGTCTCCGTGCAGCTAATAACCTTCTCCATCAGATGCCACAGATTGTTTGTCAGGATTCAAAAGTAGATAAACAATGGCTGGGGATGCCATTTATTCATTAAAGTCAGACAAATGAAGCCCTGGCTTCTCACTAGCCCAGATTGCCGTGAGCCAGGCCCCTCCCTTCCCAAGGCCCAGCGCCCCCTGTAGCCTCATTCCCATTCCAGGCGTAGAAAAGATAGCGCACCTGTACCAACTCTAGCCCCAAACTTAGACCACAGCATAGCTCCAGCGCCCTCTTCCTAAGCTCCTCAGCTGGCTCTCCTCCAAGCCTCTAGACCATGACACCACACTCCCACATGCTCCCCAGACCTAATGCCTCACCAGCTAGAGCTTTGTTGCCAGGACCCATCATGGTGACAGTTTGACAACAGTTAGGTCAGTGCAATTAAGCACAAAGAATATCACCTCCCTGGTTTCACTGCCTGCCTGTATAAGAAGGCAACAGCATCAAGACGCTACTTCTTATTTGTAGGAGCCCCATGGCTGAGCACAGCCAGCACTGAGGCTGCATTTTCTGCATCCTGCCAGTCAGTCTTCGTTCCTGACTTTTCTCTCAGCCCAGCCCTCCCTTCCCACCACCACCTTCTTGAGTGTGCAAGGCAGTAACTTCTCATTTGTGGGAACTGACAGCATGGCTCTGTCCATGGTGCTGAATAGACACATTCGCTTGCTGGCAATGCTCATTAGAGAAGCTAAAATGAGGCTCCCAGGGAATGGGGGAACCAAAAAAGTCACGAGCTTGGGTGGATTTGAAAGCTCAGGTTCCAAGTGTCTGACCCCAATAGAAGGATACTGACTCCAGATCTTGGGGCCTGTAAAGAATCATATCACAAAGGATGACGAACATGATTCGACTCCTCCCACTTTTCATAAGTGGCTCGGGCTGCTATAACAAAATACCACAGACTGAGTGGCTTAAACACAGAAATTTATATTCTCACAGTTCTAGAGACTGGAAATCCAAGATCAAAGTGCCAGCATGGTCAGGTTCTGGCGAGAGCTCTCTTTGTGGTGTGCAAACAGCAGCCTTCCCACTGAGTCATCCCACGGCAGAGAGAGAGAGAGAATGCTCTGGTGTCTCTTCTTATGTGCATGTGTGCGTGCATGCTAAGCCTCTTCAGTGGTGTCTGACTCTGTGGGACCCCATGGACTGTAGCCTGCCAGGCTCCTCTGTCCATGGGATTCTCCAGGCAAAAATACTGGAGTGGGTTGCCATGTCCTTCTCCAAGGGATTTTCCCAACCCAGAGATCAAACCCACATGTCTTATGTCTCCTGCATTGGTAGGTGGGTCTTTTACCCCTAGCGTCACCTGGGAAGCCTGTCTTCTTAAAAAGAAGTTTAAATACATTTGCCGTAAAGAGAGATACAATGGTAATACCCTGAACAAGAGCTTAAGGAAATGGTAAGAAAAACAAATGCACCCTTGATAGCTCCTTAGACATTGTTCAAGTAAAGAAGAGGGGAAGAAAGGGGACTAGAAGAGGACTTGGGGGCAAGACTAGGATCTGATTACTTCTAAGAATGGTTAGCCTTACTTTGTGCAACAACTAAACTAAGACAGCATTTTAAAATTATTTTATTTTAATTGGAGGATAATTACTTTACAATATTGTGGTGGTTTTTGCCATACATCGACATGAATCAGCCATGGATGTACATGTGTCTCACCATCCTGAACACCCCTCCCACCCCCCTCCCCACCCCATCCCTCTGGGTTGTCCCAGAGCACTGGCTTTGAGTGCCCTGCTTCATGCATCAACCTTGCACTGGTCATAAGATGGCATTTTAACAGTCTTTATGTCTTTAGTTTGGCTGGGTCGGGTCTTGGCTTCGGCACACGGTACCTTTGTTGATACATACAGGAGCTCTCATTGTGGCCAGTGGGCTTCTCTAGTGTCCATGTGGGATCTTAGTTCCCCAAACAGGTATGGAATCCATGTCCCCTGCATTGGAAGATGGATTCTTAGCCACTACACCACCAGGGAAATCTTTTTTGTTGTTCAGTCACTCGGTTGTGTCTGATTCTATGTGACCCCGTGGACTGCAGCACTCCAGGCTCCTCTGTCGTTCACTATCTCCCAGATGGCATTTTAAATAGGTTTTTCTTGTTAAAAAAAAGTAAGATGCCAAAACAACGCCCCTTCTCTTTGAGCCTCTTTTCAAACACACACAAGCCACAAAAATGGGTTATTCCTTTCAATGGATTGTGATCCACTTGGCTGGGAATGAGTGATTCTAGGTGCTTTAGCCCAATTTATATCCTCCCCCTAGTAAAGATGAACTGAGAATCAAGCAGGAGGCAACAGAGGCATCAGCAATGGCCGGGAAGTAGCAGAGCAGCTTGCCCCCCATCTCTGCCTTCCTCACTGCCTGTGGTTCTCGGCTCTCCCAAATGCCCCAGTGCACATTCATGCCCACACACAGTAGCTGCTGCTGCTTCTAGGTAAACAAGGAGATGAGGGGGTGGCAAGCAAGTTAAACCACCCTGTATGAGGAGTTACAAATCTCAGCTAACAAAGAGGAGACAGGATAGGAGGTAGGTAAGTCGGTGGGGCCGAAGGGGAGATGCTGGAAGTCGGTGGGCTTTGGTCCTGGAGGGGTGAGAGGCATGAGGAGGGGAAGAGGGAGGGGCCTGGAAAGGAGGCAGATGTCTCTCTGCTCCCACTCCAGCCAGTCTAGCTACCCCAAGTGCCATATTACATATTTTTTTTCTCTTTCAAAAGCTCACACACTCAAACCCCAGCACGTCTGCACATAACAAAGAAGCACCAGCAAGCATGGGGAGCTGTTTTATGGTTTATAATTATCTTGTACCAATAGTCAAAATGATTATAACTTCCACATATTAATAATTGAACTGGAATAGCAGCTATGACATAGATCAAGAAGCAGACATCTCTGTCCACACTGCCCTACACACCTTGCTATAAATTGAACACTTGGTACAATAGTTTTTAAAAATTATAATTTTTTTTTGCCCAGATGTTGAAATTAGTGAGATACTGGAACAATTATCTGCTTCTTCTATTAAAGATAAGATGGTGATCATTATATTTGCCATTTAGTATAAATAAGCAAGACCTACTTGTGCTGCACTGAGGTATATTTGCTCTGTTTAACAGTATCTAATAGAGTGTCTGTTACCCAGGAAGAAGTGGTCCCCTATTTCATTTATTTCCTTGTTAATTTTTGTATCTTTTTTTCCCTCCATTCTCCCCTCCTTGCTACATTCCCCCCAAAAAATAACAGCTTGAGAAGGAGCAAGAGAAAAATAATGAATGAACAGGAGCTTTATAGATCTGGGGTTTATCATAAGCTAGAGTAATCGCAATTGGTGCTGTTAAACTACACAAAGCAATAAAAAAGAAAACACTATTCAAAGATCGTTTAAGGAGGCATGTGATAGTTAATGAGAGGTTTGCTCTATTTGGGAGCACGTAATAGCTTCTCGGGTAGAATCTGCAGCATTTGCAGGAATGGAAGTGGTCGGTAAAATATGTGTGTGTGTGTCTGTGTGTCTGTGTGTCTGTGTGTCTGTGTGTGTGTGTCTGCGTGTTCTTTCCTGTTTGTGCTCAACGTATCTGAGGCATCAAGTGGAAATATGGACAAAAATCAATGAAAGGCCGACAAAAAAGGAGCAAATAAAGACAGACTAGGCATGAGACTGTCACGTTTGTTTGACATAATTGTCTTCATGTGATTAAGTACATGGTGCTTTAAGTAGGAACTGCTGGAAGGAGATCATTTATTTATTCATCAAACAGTCAATGAACACGCACCATAAAAATAATACCAATTTTTCATAATAAGTGCCAGCTACTGTTCTAAGCTCTAGAGCTTCAAAAGTAAAGAAGACGAGATTTCCCTGGCGATCCAGTGGTTAAGACTCTGTGCTTCCACTGCAGGGGGCATGGCTTCGATCCCTGGTCTGAGAACTAAGATCCCACATGCCAGGCAGTGTGGCCAAGGGGGGAAAAAGTAAACAAGCTATAGTCCCTGCCCTCTCGAGCTCCGGATAAAAAACACAGTCGCATCTCAGGGTTCCTGTCACCTCCAAAGAGACCCTGCCGGACCACCTTACCTAAGTGAGATTCCCCCCTTCCCCCACCATTGAGCTCCGTTGTGACAACCAGCCTATTTACTTGGTGGTACTTACGCTAACTGATGATTATTTATTACATTGTCCCACCTAAGAGTTAGCTTCAGAAAGGCAAGGATCCTGCTTTCCTTGCCAGTCCCTGGACCTTAGCCCAGTGTCTCACACATAGAGACTAACCAACCATTTTGAAATTAAATAATTAGTTTGTGGGCTTCCCAGGTGGCTCAGTGGTAAAGAATCCACCCACCAATGCAGGAGACATGAGTTTGATCCTTGGGTCAGGAAGATCCCGTTTAGAAGCGAATGGCAACCTACATTCATGCATTGGAGAAGGAAATGACACCCACTCCAGTGTTCTTGCCTGGAGAATCCCAGAGATGGGGGAGCCTGGTGGGCTGCCATCTATGGGGTCGCACAGAGTCAGACACAACTGAAGCGACTTAGCAGCAGCAGGCAACCTATTCCGGTATTCCTGTCTGGGAGATTGCATGGACAGAGGAGCCTGGAAGGCTACAGTCCATGGAATCACAAAGAGTCAGACACGACCAAGCAACTAAACAACAAAACAATTAGTGCCATGAGTGTCAATGGAGGAATCCAGAAAGCTACCCACGGGTGTAAGGGGAATCTGGAGAAGGAGCTCAGTAGACAGAACACTCTGACACAGAGCGCCAGTCTTCAGGTCCCCAGCAATTCCCTATGACTTACCTCTCTGCCTCTCCTCCAAGGCCAGCAGTACAGTCCCTCTTGGGAAGCCAGGATCCACGCAGATCGGCGGAGAAAAGGGCTAGGAGGTGGGCTGCCCGGGATGTGTCTGTCCTGTAGCCAGCTGCCCTCCTTCCTCACCCCTCCTACTGATGGACCATCTTCTCATCTAGGGCATCGCTAGGCAGGTATTTCCCGTCAGAGCTGCAGGGGAATTGCTCTCACATCACTCACACACACACACACACACCATTCCCTTCTCTCTTCCCATCCTTCCCCCATGACCCACTTCTCCTGGAGGGCCCAGAACCGCTCTCCATCTCATGCACATTGATTGCCCAGGGTGAACCCTATCCACGGGCAGAATAGGAAGCTCTCCCATGGTGTCAGATGAGGGGCTCTGCCTGCCTCTCAGAAAACCCAGTCCTCCTCTGTGTTAGAACCTTGAACCACCCCAGGAACTACAGTGCAGCCCACTCACCCAGGGAGGCCTGGGGTCGATAGGAAGTTGCTGGAAGAGGCAGGACCACAACCCAGGTCTGCTGACGTCCAGTCCAGTGCTCTTAGAATGCAGAAAGAGGGGGCTGAGGCCACAGTCAGAGGGGACGCCCCTAAGGCTTTGGCTTGAAAACACAGAGAAGGTGGAAGGGGCAGGAGAAAGTGGAGCAGAACACAGGAGACTGTCAGCCTGATGTGGGAGAAAGTCAGGAAAGGTGGAGAGGGGGACACAGGCCGGGGAAGACCCTTTCTTTCTACAGAACCAGAAAAGCCTACTGGGCCATAGATTAGCAGTGGGAAATGAGGGGGAATGGAGGGGGAAGGAGGAAAAGGATGTTTGAGGCAGTGGAGCCCTGGCCTCCCTGCTCGGGTGTCCTTTTGAGGCCGAGGTGGACCTGCCCGTGAGGCTCCCATCTGCCCGGGCTGCGTATGTGGTAGGGGGCGGAGTCCGGGACCTTCAGAAGCACAGGCACCCTCTGCTTCTCACTCAGTTATGGGAAGCAGGTATGCCTCCCGGCTGCTTTCATCCTCCCTGTGGTGGTGATTTAGTCTCTAAGTCGTATCTGACTCCTGTGACCTCATGGACTCTAGCCCTCCAGGCTCCTCTGTCCATGGGGATTCTCTAGGCAAGAATACAGGAGCGGGTTGCCATGCCTTCCTCCCAGGAATCTTCCCCACACAGGGACAGATCTCACGTTCCGTATCTTCTACACTGACAGGCAGGTTCTTTACTTCTAGTGCCAGGGCCCACAGTCATTTTCCTGAGACAGTCTCTTAACTGCCTGCCAGAGCCCCCGGGGTGCTGGCTAATACTGTCATTTTGTTAGCTGGGGCTTTGGGGGTGCATTTTTTCTTATTTCATTTTTCTTACTGATGTGTTTTCTTCTACTGGGCTGCAAAGCCGATTATTTGTATAACGTCCCTGTTTATTATTTATGGCAAAACTCAGATTTCCAGGGTGCTTTATGATTGTTATTTAATTTGCTCGGCGCCTTGGAACATGGGTCGTCCATTTTCATTCTCCTGCCTTGATCCGACTGTGGATTTCAGAGCTTTTTCCCAGGCCTGTTCCTCCAGCCACCATTCCTACCAGGAGACCTGCTTGGCTAAAGCAAGCTGGGGGCCACCTCGACCACAGACCCTGCCAAGCTCCTTCTCGGACTTCTTTTCGCTCGCTGTTCTCTCCAGTTCTCACCAAGACCTAGAAATGTTGCCTCCTGAATATCTCTCGAACCCATCCACCTCTGTCCATCTGACAGCCACTGCCCTCACCCATCACCACCCTCCCTGACCTGGGCTGCATGTTCGCTCTCCTAACTGGCTTCTTGGGTCCATCAAGCCCAGCCCCTTCCCTCCCAGTTCATTTTTCACACTTCAGCCAGAGCAGTATTTCAAAATGCAAATCTGAAAATAGCACATTGCTCTTGAAACTATTCCAGTGGCTTTCTATCACCATTAGGAAAAATACCCAAATCCTCAGCATGTTTTATAAGACCCTATAGAATCTGGTTTCTACTGACCTTTTTGGCTCCATCTTGCCCCTGTAACGCTCTGTAAAACTCCAGTCACATCAGTCTTCTTTCTGCTCCTCCAACAGGGCACGTTCCCGTCTGCCATAGAGCCTTTGTCTGTACTGGTCGCTCCTCTTGGGATACGGACCACACCTGCCCACACCCCATCCCCAGACCCTTCCCATAGCGGCTCCTGCTCATCTTTCAGATCTCAGCTGAAATATCACTTCTGCAGTGAAGCCTCCTCAGACCCACCCCTCCCTAGTCTAGACCAACTTCCTGTGTTCCATAATCTTATATTCCTTTCCTTCCAAGGGCTTAGCTAAGTCTGTACCCAGAAGTTCATTTAGCAGTTATTTAGCTCAGACCTATTTCCCCTCTCAGACTTTAAGTTCTCCTAGGCAATGGCACCCCACTCCAGTACTCTTGCCTGGAAAATCCCATGGATGGAGGAGCCTGGTGGGCTGCAGTCTATGGGGTCACTAAGAGTCAGACACGACTGAGTGACTTCACTTTCACTTTTCACTTTCATGCATTGGAGAAGGAAATGGCAACCCACTCCAGTGTTCTTGCCTTGAGACTCCCAGGGACAGGGGAGCCTGGTGGGCTGCCGTCTATGGGGTCCCACAGAGTCGGACACGACTGAAGCGACTTAGCAGCAGCAGCAGCAGCAGGTCTCCATTACCTCCCAGGAGCCTGGCATCAAGTTTGCACACAATAGACATAGTGTGCAAAGAATAGTAACCACAATGATCTTCTCTGCCCCTGGGCAGTAGCTCCCAAGCTGCTGGAACCAGGCAGCTGGACAATCACAGACTCCTAGAAGAAACATCAGAAATCACCTGGAGAAGGGGAAGCTGAGACCCAGGAGAGTGATAGGCTTGCCCAGAGCACAGCAAAGGATTGAAACCAGACTTCTGAGCCACTTCCCCATCTCACTGTGCTGAGTCCTTGAAGTGTGGGTGTGACCGACTAAGCGGGTCCAACAGGGAGGTCCGCCTGCTGAAAATGGGTTTGGGGCAGTGTTTTGAAAGAGACAAGAAGCAAGAACCTC
The DNA here is from genome assembly GCF_002263795.3 of Bos taurus. Lineage (NCBI taxonomy): Eukaryota > Metazoa > Chordata > Mammalia > Artiodactyla > Bovidae > Bos > Bos taurus. The sequence continues at coordinate 29,869,579 of NC_037356.1, read as the reverse complement.
TGGAGAAAAGGAAAGGAAGTAGGTCCTTTGATACAGACATGAAACGCACCCCTGTGAGCCCAGTACTGTGTTGGGCACAGGAGCTCCAGGGCTTGGACACAGCTTCTGACTTCAGGAACTTTGTCCTCCACTGGGGGAGCTTAGACATATTTCATGTCAAGGTGATTTTGTAGTTGTTTGGTTTTGTTTTTTCTTTTCAACCTTGTGGTTAGTATGCTTAAGGGTTAAGCACTGTGGCTTGGGAGACTGAAATTTAGGCATAGTCAGAGCAGGTTTAGAACCATACCATCAAAGAATCTTGAGGCCAGAAGGGACCCAAGGTTATCTAGTCCACATTCTCTCTTGATGGCTCAATATCCCCACCAAGTACCAATGTATGTAAATACTTGTCAACACTGTGCTGCCGTGCGCTCATTCGCTCACCAACTGACTGACTCTGTGTCTGTGACTGTGCCTGGCCCTTGGCACGAAAGACATAGTCCCTGCCCCAGAGGACAGCACAGCAATCACAACACGCTGTCACACTGGCTGCAGCCAGGTGTGTACAGAGCCTTGGGAACAGAGAAGAGGAACCCAGTCCAACTGCAGGCCAAGTGAGCAGGGCCAAGACAGCCTCCTGAAGACAGTGATAATCTGAGCTGAGCCCTGGGAGCAAACTTTATTATCAGAGGCCCTTGCAACCTACACTTGAATCCCTCCAAAGACAGGAAACTCACTACCTACCAAGGCCACGGGTAGCCCCTCAGCTAGGCTCTTATAAAGGAGTTTCAAATAGAAAACACCCCTTCAACCCCAAGAGTCCACAGTTTTGTCATTCTGACTACACTGAGGACAATTAACTGGGTGACCGTTAGCAGCCACTGGCCAAAATCCCAGGGTCTCACACTGTGTCAACTCTGCCCAGGCAAGCTCCACTTTCCTCTGTCTGCCTCCCCTTCCCCATCCAGCCAGCCTCAGCCAGCCTCAAAGCTTTCATCACTGAATGCCAAGACCCCCGCCTCTACTTCCCTCCCCAGGGTGGGAGAGTCTGAATAAATGAGAGTGCTTAATGGCCTGCGGTGCCATAAAGTTTTAGAGCTGTGTACCGGAATGAGCAGGTTCAGGCTGAGATGAATTATCCAGACCTTTTATCAAAGGAGAGTCAATAAAAACCTGAAGGCGCTCACCCCATCTCCTCGGAGTGGCTGTGTCACACGGCCGGGCCCTGCGTTCTGGAAATAGTCATCGGTGGGTGCGTTTCCCACCCCCTCCCCAATCCATCTGCTTTCTTCCCTATGCCTTCCCTCCTCAAATGTATTTGTTTCTATGGTAACTGTGTTGTTACTGGTATGGGAGGAGTTTAATGACATTCAGAAGTACCAAATCAAGTCCATTTATATAATGGTTTGAAATACACATAATGGCCTGTGGAATATAGGACACGGTGACAGTTTCAGTAACTGCATACAGACTGTGGGATAAATAGAGCGAGGTGGTACTCCCCCCAACCTCCGAGTCAAACGCACCAGGAATAACCACTATTCTTAGTACAAGAGAGGTACTTCTCAACCATTACTTAGGAAAGGGTCTCAAAACGCCGACACCAAGCCGTTCTCTCGTTGAGGAAGGCTACTGGCTGGACCATGGGTTCTCTGCGCCCGCCAGGGTTTGACCGGGGAGTCAGGTAGGGCAGGTACAGAGAGGATGGGGCTGTCCAGAACTATGGAAAGAGCAGCCCTCCTGCCCTGGGTCCTCGGGCGCCCCCCTCAGCCAGCCCGAGGTAGAACACTCCAAGAGCTGGCGCTTACGGCTCCTGCGCGTCTGAGTCAGAGATTTACCTTTCAGGCACCCATCGTGTGCCTGGTGCTGGTGGGGGTTGGGGTGGGGGGGACATGGCGATGCAAAACCCATGGAGGATGCCCTTGTCTTAGCTCAGGTTCCCTCAGAAGCAGATGCTAAGCAGAGACTCGTCCAAGAGGTGCAGGAAGTGCCAGAAAGATGATAGGGAGTTGACATGAGAAAGGGAAGGTGCCCCACGCTGGGGGTACTATCGGGCCCTAAATAGGGGGGGCAGTGGAAGCCTCATCCCAGTGGGAGGCTCTGGGAAGTGCTGCAGAAGCCACGCCTCACGGTCAGGCCACCCAAAGATTGGGGTGTCTGTACAGCAGTCTGGTCAGTAGTGGCCTTTGCAGATGGAGAGAAAGACCTCAGGAGAAGGGTGGTGGGTGCTGGCGGTTGGGAACTGGCCTGAGGGAGACAGGCGGGGCATCGGTAGAGATGACTGCAGCCCCCAGGGAGTTTTGCGTCCAGTGGGGAGACAGGCTTTCAGTGAACCAGCAGAAGGCAGGGTGATGGGAGAGCTGGAGGGGTGGGCAGGTGAGATGCTCTTGCAGCTTAGAGGTGGGAGAAGCCATTTGTTCTGGATACTGGGGGAACTTGGGGAGAGTGGGAGAGGTGAGAGGGAGCTAGCCTGCAAGTTCTGGTGCTTGGGAGGCGCCTAGGACACACACCGTTCAGTTTTCATGCTGTCACAGGGTAGGCGGTGTTTCCTCCATTGTGAAGACGAAGTTAGCGAGGCTCAGAGAGATTAGTTATCTACCAAAAACATGCAGCTAAGGTTCAAACCCTGTTTTTTTTTTTTAATTTTTGTGTTGTGTTTTCTTTTTTTAACTTTTTATTTTGTATTGGAGTAAAGAACCCTCCTGCCAGTGCAGAAGACATAAGAGACATGGATTTGATCCCTGGGTCAGGAAGATCCTCTGGAGGAGGGCATGGCAACCTACTCTGGTATTCTTGCCTGGAGAATCCCATGGACAGAGGAGCCTAGCAGGCTACAGACCATAGGGTCTCAAAGAGTTGGACATGACTACGGTGACTTAGCAGGCATAGCCAATTAGCAAACAATGTTGTGATATTTTCAAGTGGACAGCAAAGGGACTCAGCCATACATGTACACGTATCCATTCACCGCCCCCCCAAACTCCCGGCCCATCCAGGCTGCCAGGTAACTTTGAGCAGAGCCCGCTGTGCTCTACAGTAGGACCCTGGTTATCCAATTTAAATATAGCAGAGTGTACATGTCCATCCCCAAATCCCTAACCATCCCTTACCCCCATCCTTCCCCCCAGCAACCATAAGTTCCAAACCCTGGACTTCTTACTCCCACTCTGCCTCGGGGAGCTCCACCACCATCAAGGGCAGACATGACCAAGAGCCTGCTATACATGTATATATCCATGTGGATCTCTCTCATGGCCATAGACTGCCCTCTCTCATATCTCCCCACATTGTGCTGTCCATGGGCCCCCATTCAGGCAGTCAGGTAGCCCCTCTGATCCCACCCCAGATGTAAGCTGGACTGCCGATACCCACTTGAGTGAATTATCTGGAACTCACAGTCCTAGGAGTACGGGAAAGAGAAGAAACAGACGGAAGGGTTGGGGGAAGGCTTCAGTTCCAGTGGGCCCTACAAGTGTTCTTTCTACCCCGTCCTCACCTCCCTGCCCTGCCCTCCCAGCCCTGCTCCAAACTCATTGCCTCAGAAAATACGGCCAAAGAGGGATCATACAGACACACTTCTCTGGAGCAGCATTTCTGTCGCACGTTAATAGGTGTTCTGTAAAATAGAGGATGCATGGTCAAATAAGGTGGAGAGAAGCTGGGTGAACCCTAACTAAACAAGTCTCTCCTACAAAAACTCCCAGAGCTGTTAAGTGGCCAAAGGGTGTGGAGAATCCCCCAAAGGGGGATATGGTTCTCAGAGTTCCCCAAACTTACTTGACCACAAAATATTTTCCATAGAGCATGTTTTAGGACTAGGATTTCTTGGAATCCACTTTGGGTCATAATGGTTTAAGGCCAGCTCTGCCACTGACTCATTGTGTGAGCTTTGTCAAATGAGAATAAATTAAGCCTGGTGGGCTGCTGTCTATGGGGTTGCACAGAGTCGGACACGACTGAAGCGACTTAGCAGCAGCAGCAGCAGCATGAGGACCACTGGGCTTCCCTAGTGGCTCAGTTTGTAAAGAATCTGCCTGTAACGCAGGAGACCTGGTTTGATCCCTGGGTGGGAATATCCCCTGGAGAAGGAAATGGCAACCCACTCCAGTAGTCTAGCCTAAAAAATTCCATGGACAGAGGAGCCTGGCGGGCAACAGTCCATGGGATCTCAAAGAATCGGACAGCACTGTGAGACTAACTTTCACTTTCACTTCATGAGGCCCAGTAAAAAAACAGGAATGAAAACTCTTTACAAACCATGAAGTAAATGATGCTATTATTTCTTTACACGAAAGATGGTGCTATGGTTTATTCACATAAAACAAAGTTTTATGTGAACACTCAGTTCCCAGAGAAACACTCAGTTTCCCAGAGAATATTTCGTTAGGAGTCCAAAAATAATAGTTATTACTAGTGTTTTTTCAGTAACAGGTTTGGCTCCTGATTAGTCATGTGACCTTTATTTTGACCTTGATCTCTCTTGACCTATGTTTTCCCATCTGCAAAATGGGTAAACTCACCCTCTTTGCTCCATGAATTTGTTGCCGTGATAAAACACACACAATGGTTGTGTGGTGCTTTGCACGATGAACCATAAAACACAAGGCACTATTATAAGTGTTCTAGGTTAACACCCTCAATTCAGTCCCACTTGTGCTCAGACCAAAACAGGAGATGTACCGCGGGAGGGGACTGGCTTGTGGGAGAAATAACAATGACTAATCATTTTCATCCATATTTATGATGTTGGGAGCCTTGTATGAGCTTCTCACTGAGGGGACAGGATGAATATTTCATGAGTGAACACCAAAGGTAGTATTAAGAGGAAATGGACAGAGAGACCCCCGCCTGCCTCTGCCGCCACGTTCAGCTGGGATGTCAGCACAGCTCCAAGCCCATGACTGACCCCAAGGAGCAGGGCAGCCAGTCGGGAGGAAGAGCTCAGGCCTCCGCTCAGATGGGGAGCTGTCCAGCACATACTGGCCAAGGGACCCCTGTCATGGGAGGCAGGAGAGCCGGTGCCCACTCCATACGCCAGCTGGGTAGCCTTGGGCGAGTGACTGTCACCACCCTGGGCCTCTGCTTCCACCCTGTAAAAAGGCATGATAAGCTCAGCCTTGCCTGGCTGCAAGGTTCCAGTCCAAGCCCTGTTGTTGGGAAGACGGCTTTGCCATGCACACAGGTGGGAAGTGTCCTATTCATGTCTTCATGCAGCAGACCACCATGGAGCACCCACCGCGTGCCAGGCACTGCCACGGCCACAGAGTGCCAAATGCTGCATCCATCGCTTCATACGCACCACCTCGGATAATCATCACTGCAATTCTGAGAGGTGTCTGTCATTACTCCCATTTTCCACAGGAGAAAATAAAACTCAGGAAAGATAAATCACTTGCCCAAAGCCATGCAGCTAGTCGATGGTAGAGTCCAGGTGTGTATGAAGCCAAGACCCTTCATTCTACGCCGATGGCACATCTTTGTCTGTACTTATGCAGAGCTGGTGGGCACGCTCCCTCTACCCCGCCAGCTCCTCCTTATTCTCTTCATGCCTTGTGCTCCCTCTACATGCCCCCCACTGCCTTCTTCCAAACCTCCTATAAGAGTTTGTACAGTCTGCCCTTGAGGTTCTAATTTCTGTCCCTATCCATCAAGACTGTTGCCTCCCAAGACCCTGGACAGCCTCCATCTCTTATCTGGCCAGCCATCAAGTGGTGTAAAGACTGAATACCATCCCCACTTAAATGCCCTCAGAAGATGAAGCAAGGACAGATGGGGGCAGTGCCAGGGTTAAACCCACCGAAGTCTTCTCCACCTCCTAATGGACGCCTCTAGAGGAGGCTCCGGGCTCTTTCCATCCATCCCGCAGCATGAGGACTCTACCATCCCTACAGACCTCTTCCCTGTAGGGCAGTTCCATGTTATCTTGGCTCATCCCTTCTTCAGAGATGGAAGAGACTGTTTTAAACCTGCCGCCCCACCAGCTCTTCTCCGGGCCTCTGATGCCATTAAGTTTCATTATAACGAATAAACACCACAATGACATTTATAAGTTACCACTGAGCACAGAAGCACAAATATGAAGCAGATAAACTGCATTTGATCCAAATAATTACTGCAGGCAATATTGGGCTTAGTTTGAGCTGGCAGCCGGGTATCGAGTAATTTATTAGATTGCGTAAGGCAATGTTGCACGTTGCGTTTTTCATTATTGTGTCTCTTCCCCTTCTCTGTGGTCTAAATAGGTTAGGGGAGTTTAGGGCCAAACAAAGACAGACTTTGCTCAAGCAGATTGAGGCTGGGAGGCGTCCAGGAATGGCTTCTCCCCAACAACATGGCACTTGTGAGAGAGGAGAGGGTTTCAGATTATCACGATGCTGCCAGCCAAGGGCAGTTCCCTGTACCTCCCCCCACCCACCCACCCACTGGCCCAGATACAGAAAGAGGCCTGATAGAGGGGATAAATGGAAGGACAGGATGGAGCCCCTAGGACACCAAGCCTGGTTCCTGCTGCTGGCTTCCTGCTGAGTTTCTTTGTCTTCATCCAAAGACCCTCTCTACCAGAAGCCTTCTGTAGCCCCAGGCAGCCCTGGGCAGCCCCAGATCTGAGTCCCCAGACCTCTCCTGCAATAAAGAAAGGGAAGGAAGCAGTCTTCCAGCCAACTCTGCAAAACAAAGCAACGAGAGCTGGCTACCAGCTGCCTCCTCCCTGCCAAACCCAAACTCATAAAGTTTGATTCAAGGGGTTACAATACCTCCTATTCAGAGTCCCTCCCGCCCCATCCTCCCAGCCTTAGTAAATTACCCAATAAGCAACAAGGACTGTAGTTATTGTGCAGTTAAACGGTGTTTGCCCAGTAAATCCTGAGCAGAGTACTAACGGTGATATACAGTAACTAATTATGGACATGAATTCTCTCCCCGAGACGCCGAGTGGTACCAGATATTGTTGCGTTTCATGGAGGAGGCTTGAAAGCTGCTCTGTCCCCTCCAGTGAAGCCAAGAGTAACTTTCCTATTAGAGGAGCCGTCAGGACCTCTGTTGGCACTCCAGACTGGAAACGGAGATGTCCCAGGATGGGGGTGGGGGGTCAGATAGGAATGAGGCCTCAGCTCCCATGAAGACTCCCATTCACGGTCCCCCATCCCCTGCCCAGTGGAAGGGCATGACTGGGTACCAGCTGGTCCTCCTCGGGTTGCCTTTACAGCAGAGGAGATGCTCCCCATCACAGTGGCTGTGGCAAAGGCCCAAGGCTCCAGCCGTGCAGGGAATGGAAGTCATTTTTCTCACAGCCCCGGACTGAGCTGAGAAAGCCATTCCAGGGAGTCTGCCTTTGTAAAAGGCTTCTGAGCAAGGAGGCAGCAGGGCCGGGCGGGGGTTCCTCTGCCTGGCTGTGGACGACTTTTGCCCTAAATGGTCGTTTACGGAGGTGATCTCAGGCCCAGAAGTGCCCGGGATAATCAGAGGTGTCTCTGGTTGATTGTGATCTGCAGGTGAGATGGGGCTTGTGTCCAGCACTAAGAAGCAGGTGTCCCATCAGCTTCCTGTGTATTTTGCGAGCACAGCTGGGAAAAGCAGTTGTCAGCCTCTGCTTTCTGAAGAGGAAACTATATAGCTCAATCATGGTCTACGCTTACCGGAGACTGTCAACTGAATTCCAGAACTGGAGTCAGATGGTTCAAACACCAGCCTCCAGCACACGCTGTGACCTTGCGTGGGTTTCTTAACCTCTCTGAGCTTCCATTTCCTAATCCATAAAGTGGAAGGGATTCTCTCTATTCCTCGAAATGGTTGCCATGAAAATAGCTCACCTGGATTTGAGGCTACTGCTTCCAGGGAGCTCTGCATCTGCCAGTCCCATCCTTCCTGCCACCAGCTCACCTCCTCGATGCCTGGGCTCAGTGACCCAGCCTCAGCCCATCTGGCACTCCTGTTAACACACACACACCTTCCTCTCAAAGTGCCTCCAGCATCTCTCCTTTACCAACATCTCCATTTCAAACATTCAAAACAAAGATAAGGGGCAGTGACAAAATTTAACTTTATTTTGTTTTCTTTGCTGCTGCCTTCTCAGTGTTTGATGTAAATACTCTGAGCCCCCACCAGGGCCATGGTTAGGTGGTGATGGGAGAGGTCAGGTGACGCCGAAAAGGGCTGGCATGGGCACACTCTAGCAGTGGGACCTTGGCTGGTCATGGCTTTAAACCTTGGCATTCAAGTGTCTACCTCACGGTGATGATAGAACCTTCTCGAAAGAGTGTCAGAAGGGTGGATTAAGTAAAATAAGGTATGTGAAGAGCTTTGTGATGTGTAAAGCACATGCGAGACTGTAGCTGTGGTTAATATCTTAGAGCAGCCAGAAGACAGGACCCAGAATCCCAGCGCGAGGAGAAGAAGAATTACGATTTTAATTAGGACGCATATATAGTCAGCTCTCAATTGTCTGCTAGCAAATTGTCCCCATTCCTGGCAAATGCTATCACCAAGACTACTTAATGAAGTCCTCTGTTAACATTTCACAGCTTCTTATTTTTTTCTTATTTGTATGAGGCCCAAAGGGAATGAAAGTCCTTTAAAGGCAAAATTAGCTAAGATCTGCATCCTCTTCTGGAGAAAGTGTGAGCCACAGCGACAGCAGGCTGGGGAGGGTGAGTGGATCAGTCCGAAGGGTGATGTTCTCCACCCAGCTGAGCAAGAAGCCAGAGGGAGCGTCATCATTGGGTTCTTTTGTGGCTTTTTTTAAGTGTTAAACATTCCCAGAACATCAAACACATCCATATCCAAACATGAATACCAAAATGCATTCCGATGTTGAAAATAAATGTTATTACCTTGGATTATTCATCGTTTTGAAATGTCCATCATTTTGGATTATTCACACACTTGCTTCTCTCTGTTCACAAGATCTTTAAGAATGGATTGCCAAAACCGCAATGAGATACCACCCCACACCAGTCAGAATGGGCATTATTAAAAAATCTACCCATAACAAAGGCTGGAGAGGGTGTGGAATAAAGGGAACCCTCCTACATTGTTGGTAGGGATTCAAGTTGGTGCGACCACTATGGAGAACAGTATGGAGGTTCCTCAGAAAACTAAAAAGAGAATTACCATATGATCCAGCGATCCCAGTCCTGCACAAAACCGTAATTCAAAAAGATACACGCACCCCTATATTCACAGCAGCACTACTTACAATAGCCAAGACATGGAAGCGAACTAAATGTCCACCAACAGATGAATGAATAAGAAGATGCGGTACATATATACACTAGAATATTACTCAGTCATTAAAAAAGCACAAAACCATGCATTTGCAGCAATATGGATGCAGCTAGAGATTGTCATACTAAGTAAAGTAAGTCAGAAAGAGACATATATGGGACTGATGCAAGTAATATGAACCCTTGTTTTTTTTTTTAAAAAAAAAAGATCGTTAGGACATAGATCTTCCCCAAATAAACCAAATTGGCTTGGGAAATTTGCTTTTTTTCTTTGTGCCTTGTATTTTTTTTTCTTTTCAACCTTAACCTCTCCTGCTATCAATCCCTGGCCGGGGAACTGAGATCCCACATGCCGTGTGGCGTGGCCAAACAAATAAATTTTAAAAAAATTTTTAATACATTGAATAAATCACAACACTGAACATCGGGGCTAAAAGAGAGCACCTGAGGAATTGACTTCAGTCTGAACCCTGCATTTACAGATGGGAGCTGAGTCTTGGAGGTGGGAAGGGTCAGGCTCAAGGGCACACAGCTAAGAGGCAGCAGAAGCAGCACCACGTGGGTTCCTTCTGGGCCTGGGTGCTCAGGGTCAGGACACAGCTTCCTGTGTCCAGACAGCATCTCTTATAAAAGGGAACAAGGCTCCTGGGACGTCGTGGGGTCCATGGTCCACGGCCCCGCCTCCAGCCCATCCCAATGGTTCCCAAGCTGCTGTGCTCTAAGAGGGTATGTGGAAATTCTGTGCGCCTGTAACCGATGCCAACAGCTGCCTCTCGGGTTAATGACAGCCCATCGCTGCTCTTCAGATGAGCTTTCTCTGTCTCATGCTGCTCCCTACCCTGCCCCCAAAATGGTTCAGGGAGCACACATTCCAGTCCCGAAGACACAGCACCCCAAGACACAGAGGGAGACGCGGGGCTTAGCCCAGGCCCCTGGCCAGCCAGCAGCAGGGCCCTCCTGCTGGGACGACATGCAGGGTCCCAGCCTTCATGGGCTGCCCGATGGTCTCCCGTTTCCACCGACCCCCATGGCCACCGCCGAAGCCCACACTGTTCTTTCCCGTCCTGGTCAGACATCCGGCAGGCGGGGTGGATGGGCTCCTTCACAGGCACGCCCGCGCCAGTGTTTCCGGCAGCCCTTATCAGTGTGTTCTTGGCATCCAGAACTTGACTGAATGGATGGAGGATCCTCTCCCAGCCACTAATGAGCTCAGCGCAGGCTGGAACTGGGGCCACAGGCTGATAATCAAGAGGCGAAGGATTTATAGTGCCTTTGGAGTCACCCTGCCTCGGCCAGCCCCATTGTTTTTCATTAGAGCCCCATGCTGTCCAGGATAACCTTGGCGGGCTGCGTGTCCTGGGGAGAGTCGAGAGAGGCTGGGAGAATCATAGGCTGCCTGGCCGCCCCAGCTCAGGCCAGGAACAAAGTGGGAGAGCTAGGAACTTGTACCCCTCACCCAGCCCTGGGAAGAACAGTCAGCCTCTCCCATATAAGCCCCCATAAAAGTCCAGCACAGTTTCTGGAACGTTCATGATACTGGCAAGCTTCTCTTCAGCCGTGTTTCAGAATCAAGGCTACAACAGCTGCAGACAGCAGTGTGGAGGTTGAAAGTGTGTCCCAGCCCCTCTCTCTCCCAGCAGAGGTCCAGGAGAAACAGACAATGGAGGGAAGTCTGTCTTCCACCCCTGTCTGTCCTTCTGGCTTCTCTGTATTTCCAATCCTGGTCCAAAAGAAGATTGACTTCTTTCCAACCCAACAGGGTTCGAAGCCTGTGTGAACTTTGACAGGAGTTAGACGTGCTACCCAAGGCAGTTGCCACCAATACTCCCAGCCCGGAGCAGCCGTGTCCCTCTTAGACAGTCACATCAATGCCTATAACCTTCCAGATTAGCAGATGAGTTCTCAGGTCAATACCCAATGAGAGGACATGTAGTGAAAACACCTCCCACTGCCTGAGCCGTAGTGATGCTCAGTTAAGTGCAGGTGAATCCCACCTTCTTCCTCCAGACCTACTACATCCAGGGTATCTTCTCCTGAGCGATTCTGCACCCCTCTCCATCAACATATTTACAACTGAATTCACTAGCCCTGCAACCTGCTTCTTTCCCTGAGACAGAAGTGGCTCCCCCAGTTACCCATTCACCCCGTCCTGCAGCCCAGGGAGAGGGGGGACCTTTATGCCTCTGTGCTCCTCATCTCCCATCAAACTCAATAGCTTGCTAGCTCAGTGCCACCTCCAGTAGCTCCTAAATCCATTTTCAGCTTTAGCCTGATTCCTTATGAGCAGAATCCTTCAGATCAGTGTTCCTGCCTTCGGATTCTTCTCCTTTATCCATCTGACTCCCTGCTGCCACCGTGATCTTTCTCAAACTCAGATCTGAGCCTGTGGGTCAACACCAGGGATGGTTTCTTATCGGTGAAAACTTCTTAGTGTGCATTCGAGGGCCTGTGCAGCTGAACCTACTGTGTTCTGTTGGGCATCCTACACAGGCTCGCAGTGAGGGGGTTTCCTCAAGTGTCCTGTTCATTCTCACAGACAACCTGACGAGCATGGTTTCCATCCTATGGGGAAACTAAGGTTCGGAGTGACTAGGAAGTTTCCCCAGGGGTGCACAGCTGTGGCGACAGAGCCAGAGATCCAGGCTGGACCTTGTAGCATCCATCCTGTTATTCCCTGAACTTTACCTACGCCATCCACATCCCAGGAAACATTCCCTGCTTGCCCTCACCTTCTTACCCTTCCAGGCTATTTCTACAGCCAGCCCTGGGATCCCTGGTGGTCCAGTGGTTAAGAATCTACCTTCCATTGCAGGGGACGCAGTTTTGATCCCTAGTCAGAGAACTAAGATCCCACATGCCAGTAAGGGTGCATGCTGTAACAAAGAGCCAAATAAATAAATACGTATTAAAAAAAAAAAAAAGGCCAGTCCTTCTGTGACTCTTTTCCCCAAAAGGAAAGATCTTTCTTCCTTGAGACTTTCTTTATTATTATATAAATTTCAGGTGTACAGCATAGTGATTCACAATTTTCAAAGGTTATACTCCATTTATAGTTATCAAAATATTAGTTACATAGCCTGTATTGTAGAATATATCCTTGTGGCTTATTTATTTTCTACAATCATTTGTACCTCTCAGTGCAGTACCCCTCCCTGCTCCCTCCCCTCTTCCTGCACCTACTGGTAATCACTAGCCTGTTCTCTGTATCTTTGAGTCTATTTCCGCTTTGTTACATCCTTTGGGCTTTCTTTATACCTCATTTGGGGCACTTTGTACTTTAAGGGTTTTATTTATTTATTTATTTTTGTCTGCACCTTGCGCCACGTGGGATCTCAGTTCCCTGATCAGCAATTGAACCTGTGCCCCCTGCAATGGAAGTGCAGATTCTTAACCACTGGACCGCCAGGGAAATCCTGGGGCACCTCTTATTTTAGTTCCTGTGCATAGATTTGTCTCCTCCAGACGCTAAGCTCTTTGTCCTGGAAGATACCTCAGTCCCTCATCAGCATCCCCACACCTGGCCAGGGGTCTTGGAGGTTGTTGGGGTGGGACCGTCCCCTGCCTGTGGCCCATGGCACATCACGGGTACCGTTATACCCCGTATCAACCAGTTTTATTATTAGGGGGGTATAACATAACCCCATAAGCCCCAAGTGGGTCACAATAGGATGTTCCAGAAATTTCCCAAAGCTCATTCTACTGCATTAGGAGCTGGGCGTGTGCTGAGCCCCCAGAGAGCTGCAGAAGTCAAGGCTCAGGCTTCCAGGCACGACCGGAGCCATCCTGCCCTGGTCCCTTCCCACCCGACAGCCGCGCGCTGAGCCGGCTCCTGCCTCCCCTTCCCTTCTTCCATCTGTCTGCTTCTCAGAACCAGGGCAACTTCCCTTAATCTCATAAGAGGCAATTTGCGTGCTCTGGGCTGAGAGAAAGCTGGCGACAAATAGCCCCGGCACAAGTATTCTTCAACCTTCCCCAGTTGGTCACTAATAACAGAGCAGACGGTGACATCTGAGCCTTTTCTGCGTGGCTGGGCAGGCAGCTCCAGGAGACTGAAGCGGCAAAGGCAGGGCTCAGATGTTCACATCTCTCATCTGCGTGACTCATGGGAAGAAGCAGGTTCTAATCGGTCCAGTTTCAGGCTTGCAAAGCCTCCTTTCCCAGCTCTGGGACCCCCTTGTGGCTCCAGCTTTAACAGTCCCAGGCTCAGGAAAGGCTCACAAATAGTGATGAAAACTACAAAAATAAGTCGCCCAGAGAGAGGGGAAGAGGAGGGTGCGCACGCCCCACACCATCTCCTGACCACCTCCTACCTGACCTCTGAGCACAACAGAGCCAGGGGATACCAGGGCACATGTGGACATCAGCCCCCCTGCTCCGCACATCAGGCTCCAGTGCAGTTGGCTCTGAGCCTGTCTCTCCTGTTACACTAGCTAACCCCACACCCCTGCTCTCTGAACTAGTCCACACTGACCCCCACAGAGGGCTGCCTCTCACACCACCGTGGGACCACCTGACCACCAGATCGGTGACTGGGGAGAGACACAAACACGTGTGCCTGTAGGCGTAGCAACAGACTTAGGACACCAGCATGCCAGTTTGTCCCCAGAAGGTCAGGGCTGAGAGTTATGGCTGGCAGGGTTGGGTGAACACCCTCCTCAGAGTCTGGCATGGAGGACCCCGGGCACCATGGGCACAGGGCCACGGGGCCCTCTTCCCACCTGTTCCCTGCCCCCTCGCCACACACACACAGAGTCAGAGGGAGGCAACAGCGCCGGGAGCCCCTGGGACCTTAAAGACTGTCCAGACCCACAGCAACCCTGACAGCAGAGAGAAGCCTCGGCCTTCTCAGCCTGTATTTCAGTCCCAGGAAAAATTCCACCCCCCAAAATTCTAAACCAGAGGCTTTCAAATATTCTAAAAGAGTAAGAAGTGTTTATTTGAGCAAAATTGTGAGTGGTTGACAAGGAATAGAAGCAGAAAAGGTCTGGCTAGAGAACAGGTGGGGCCTGGAAGCCAACCGACTCAACCCCACCAACATACATGCACACACACACATGCACACACGTGCACATACACACTTGTGCACACACACACACGCACACCCTGAGGTAGCCAGGTCCCCGGAACACTGATGTAAAGACATCACTCTTGGTGGGTTGGTCCTCCCAACCTCAGCCAGCAGAGTGCCTCTCCCCCTCCCCAGGAGGTAGTTGGGAATTGAGAGGTGACCTCGGATCAGGGGCCAGAGGTGTGTGAGCTCATAGGCAGTCATGGAGTCTTCAGCATTTTAAATGTTCTGCTGGAAGACAGTGGGGACCTCCCAGAGCCAGATGGTGATGGCTTGCTCCATGTTAATGTGACCTGCGGCGAGTCCCCAAAACAGAGACTGCAGTGAGGGGCCATGTGGTCAGGGCTGAGAGGGACGGCCCCTTTGGGGAGCCTGATGGACTGGTAGAGATGAGGGAGTGAGGGGGTAGTGGAAGGGAGTGTTGAGAACAGTCTGGAGAAGTCATGAGAGATGCTGGGCAGCGAGCAGAGGGCAGGGGGCAGCCGGCTGCAGGAGAGGGCAGCAGGGCTGGGGGAGGGGCGGCTCTGAGCTGGGCTGGTACAAGGGGTGAGGGGGCCCCGGGGGCTTCTCCCAGTGCCTCCCCCACCTCGGGCCAGGCAGCAACTGCACCTGTCCCTCCCGGCACTGAGGAGTTGAGAGTCCTGCCACCACCTGCCGCCACCTCATCCTTTCTCCCCGCCTCGACAGCCCCCGCCTTCATCCCCACTTGGACTCAGAGCACAAGGAACTCACACGTGGCTCGAAGCCTGGGGCTCCCCAGAGCCCTCCCTGCTCTTCATCCTTCCCTCCGGCGACAGCCCCCGCTTCCTGAGGTTTGGAGAGAAGGCTCCCAAAGCCCCCACCTGCTCAGACTTCCTCCTCCGCTCCCACCCCTGGCCTGCTGAGCTGGGGGTTCTGTGAGAGCCAGACCCTAATCCTGACTCAGTGAACCTTGGAGGGTCACAGCCCTTTCTGGGCTCAGTGTGGAGACACAGGCTCCCCCTCCCCGCCCCGCCTCAGTGTGGTAGAGTCACAGAGTTGGTGAGGTGCTGTCTTGGCACGGGCAGGTCACAGCAGCCTAGGCATGCCAGGAGACACATGGGCCGGGGACAGTGACCTCAGGGGCTCTGAAATGACCCTGGAGGGCCTCTCCCTTCCTGGGATGGGACCATCCTCCAGGGAGGGGGATAGGAAAGATGGCCTGCAGCCACCACCAGGACCACACCCCATCCTCCCCCCAACCCCTCAAATGCAGGAGAGTTCCACGTGGGTTTCCTCCCTGGCCCTCTCCTTTGAAGTTTCTCGAGACTTTTCAGTTCTAGTCAAGAGCAGGGGAAGGGGGTCTCAGGCGGGTCTGTGTGTCTCTGGGGGGCTGAAGACTGTCTAGTAAAGGACCACAGGCTGCGGCTCTGACACAGGACTGCTGGCCTGGTTCCCCTTCTCCATCACTCAGTGCCCTGGGCTCCAAGCAACTGCATCTTCCCGTGGGTCTCATGGGGTACCCATTCCATAGGACTGCTGCTGCTGCTAAGTCACTTCAGTCATGTCCCACTCTGTGCGACCCCATAGACAGCAGCCCACCAGGCTCCCCCGTCCCTGGGATTCTCCAGGCAAGAACACTGGCATGGAGAGAATTCAAATAACCCCTGTAAACCTTTTAATTCATGTGGTTCATTCAATGAAAGTCAGCTATTTATTAATTCTATGAGAATGAAAATACTATTTATAATACTTATGGCAACCGACTCCAGTATTCTTGCCTGGAGAATCCCAGGGACGGGGGAGCCTGGTGGGCTGCCGTCCGTGGGGTCGCACAGAGTCGGACACGACTGAAGCGACTTAGCAGCTACATAATATTTATGTAATAATAGTATTATATTTTTAAAGATTTTCTGATGTGGACCATTGTTAAAGTCTTTATTGAATTTGTTACAGTGTTGCTTCTGTTTTATGTTTTGGTTTTTTGGCCCTGAGGCATGTGGGATCCTAGCTCCCTGATCGGGGATGGAACCGGTACCCCTTGCAGTGGAAGTGCAGGGTCTTAACCACTGGATCACCAGGAAAGGCCCAGTAATGGTGTTATATTAATAACTATAATATTAATTACATTAATATAATGTTGCTAATAAGTGATATTATATATGTAATAATATAACATGTTATGTATAATACTATATTATATGTAATAATATTGTAGATTATCAGTTCAGTTCAGTCGCTCAGTCGTGTCCGACTCTTTGCGACCCCATGAACCGCAGCACGCCAGGCCTCCCTGTCCATCACCAACTCCCGGAGTTCACTCAGACTCACGTCCATCGAGTCAGTGATGCCATCCAGCCATCTCATCCTCTGTCGTCCCCTTCTCCTCCTGCCCCCAATCCCTCCCAGCATCAGAGTCTTTTCCAATGAGTCAACTCTTCGCATGAGGTGGCCAAAGTACTGGAGTTTCAGCTTCAGCATCATTCCCTCCAAAGAAATCCCAGGGCTGATCACCTTCAGAATGGACTGATTGGATCTCCTTGCAGTCCAAGGGACTCTCAAGAGTCTTCTCCAACACCACAGTTCAAAAGCATCAATTCTTCGGCGCTCAGCCTTCTTCACAGTCCAACTCTCACATCCATACATGACCACAGGAAAAACCATAGCATTGACTAGACGGACCTTTGTTGGCAAAGTAATGTCTCTGCTTTAGAATATGCTATCTAGGTTGGTCATAACTTTCCTTCCAAGGAATAAGTGTCTTTTAATTTCATGGCTGCAGTCACCATCTGCAGTGATTTTGGAGCCCCAAAAAATAAAGTCTGACAATGTTTCCACTGTTTCCCTATCTATTTCCCAGGAAGTGATGGGACCGGATGCCATGATCTTCGTTTTCTGAATGTTGAGCTTTAAGCCAACTTTTTCACTCTCCACTTTCACTTTCATCAAGAGGCTTTTTAGTTCCTCTTCACTTTCTGCCATAAGGGTGGTGTCATCTGCATATCTGAGGTTATTGATATTTCTCCCAGCAGTCTTGATTCCAGCTTGTGTTTCTTCCAGCCCAGCATTTCTCATGATGTACTCTGCATCTAAGTTAAATAAGCAGGGTGACAATATACAGCCTTGACGTACTCCTTTTCCTATTTGGAACCAGTCTGATGTTCCATGTCCAGTTCTAACTGTTGCTTCCTGACCTGCATATAGGTTTCTCAAGAGGCAGGTCAGGTGGTCTGGTATTCCCATCTCTTTCAGAATTTTCCAGTTTATTGTGATCCACACAGTCAAAGGCTTTAGCATAGTCAATAAAGCATTATAGACTATATGTAGTATATAATGTTGTATGTTAATATATAATTAATAATATAATTATATTAATATAAAATAGCTATATAATATAATTATTAATATAACCATAATAATACATTATTAATATAATAATAACTGTATATTAACATATAATAACTCTTTGCGACCCTATGGACTGTATCCCTCCAGGCTCCTCTGTCCATGGGATTCTCCAGGCAAAAATATTGGAGTGGGCTGCCATTTCCTTCTCCAATATAGTAACAAGTTGTATAATAGTAAGTACTATGCTGTGCTTAGTCGCTCAGTCACGTCCAAGTCTTTGGGAGCCCTTGGACTGCAGCCCGCCAGAGTCCTCTGTCCATGGGATTCTCCAGGCAAGAATACTGGAGTGGGTTGCCATGCCCTCCTCCAGGGGATCTTTCTGACCCAGAGATTGAACAGACAGAGAAAGACAAATATCATATGATATCACTTATATGTGGAAGCTAAAAAAATAATACAAATCAGCTTATTTATAAAACAGAATTGTAGACATAAAAAACAAACTTATGGTTATCAAAGGGGGAAAGTGGGTGAGAGATAAATTAGGAGTTTGGGATTATATATATAATATATATATATGTGTGTGTGTGTGTGTGTATATATATATATATATATAATCCCAAACTCCTAATTTATATATATATATATATAAAATAGACCTGCTGTATAGCACAGGGAACTATATTCAGTATCTTGTTATAACCTATAATATAAAAGAACCTGGAAACGAGTATACACATATAAATATATAATGGAATCTCTTTTGCTGTACACGAAATGAACACAACATTGTAAATCAACTATATGCCAGTTTAAAAAAAAAAGTAACTAAATAAAAATAAAGCCTGAGAAGGGAGGTCACCTGAGCTGCCGGGCTCCACAGCAGGAGAAGGTCACTGGACAAGATGGGAAGCTGAGGCAGAAACCTGAGAGGGGGTTGAGCCCACAGTGAGAGCAGGACCCTGGTGGGTGCAGTACACGCTCTGCTTGGATCAGAGCTGCCAGACGAGGGGGCGGAGGCCACAGATGTGAGCACCTGGAGGGACAGACCAGGTCACATTCACCCCCTTCTTGCCAGACAAGGCAATTTCTCCCTCCTGGCGGGTCTCAATAAGTGTGTGATGAATAAACAAAGTGTCTCTAGGAGCTTCTTGCCTATGCAATATAATTCCCAGGAGGTTGTAGAAAATGATCATTTGCCTTTCACCTCTCTGGACTGGAAAGTCGCAAAGTGAAGGAACTGATAAGGAGATTCTTCAGACAAGAACCTCCCTCCTTGGTCTGCCCATCACATCTCCTGGGGCTCCTCAGCCTGAAGGGGAAGCCCCTGGGCCTGTCCCACTGGTCCATCCCTTCATATCCTCTCCATCTTCAACGCTGTAACCTTCATCTCCTCTAGAAGTGACGCCCAGCTTAGGTGCTACTTGAGAAAGTGTCTCATTGATTTGAAAGAGAAAATCATTCTTAGTGGCTTGAATTTAATCCGCAAAAATTAAAATTTTGCTGAGGACTTCCCTGGCAGTCCAGTGGTTAAGACAGCACACTTCCACTGCAGGGGTTACAAGTTCGATCCCTGGTCAGGGGAACTAAGATTCCACATGCCAGCCAGTACAGCCAGAATAAACATGATGAAAAGGCAAATTGTCAGAGTGCACCCTCCCCCCAAATAATTTACAAACCATGTCTTTTGGGGCAGCCTGTTGAGACT
The DNA here is from genome assembly GCF_002263795.3 of Bos taurus. NCBI lineage: Eukaryota > Metazoa > Chordata > Mammalia > Artiodactyla > Bovidae > Bos > Bos taurus. Next base: position 29,850,297 of record NC_037356.1, on the reverse strand, counting down.
ATTCCAGAGAAGGCAATGGCACCCCACTCCAGTACTCTTGCCTGGAAAATCCCATGGACAGAGGAGCCTGGTAGGCTGCAGTCCATGGGGTCGCTAAGAGTCGGACACGACTAAGTGACTTCACTTTCACTTTTCACTTTCACGCATTGGAGAGGGAAATGGCAACCCACTCCAGTGTTCTTGCCTGGAGAATCCCAGGGGTCGGGGAGCCTGGTGGGCTTCTGTCTATGGGGTTGCACAGAGTTGGACACGACTGAAGCAACTTAGCAGCAGCCGCAGCAGCAGTTAAGACTATCCTGGGTACCAATCTCCCTCCAGAAACATTCTTTCCGTGGAAAAGTTGAGGGGATCCAAACAGACAACATATGAGAGCCGAAAGCTCTCTCTGAAGCCTGCTGGAGTAGATCAGGGGACCCTAGTCCACTGGAGGCTCACTCCTGTTTCCTTCCTTTCAGGCTCCCTTCTGTCGGCCCTGCCCCAACTCCTGGCTCTGAGGCAGCCTCCAAGGAGTAGTGACCGCTCAGTGTCCACCTCCACACCAGCTTCCCGGGACCTTCCCCTCCCAGCCCCTCCAGCCCCGGTCTCCATGGTGACAGCCCTTCTCCCTGGGGCACCGCCACCCCCGCCATCCTCAAGCTTCTCACCCTCGCCCTGGCCCACACCTCCACCTGGGATGCCCCCTGTACCCCAGCTTTCCAGATCCCCCCGCCGATACCAAGAGGAAGCAAGCGGGTGCTCCCGCCACAGGCCCCCCTGTTCACGGGCAGTCCTGGGGCTCAGGCTCTGCTGCGGAGGGCTTGTTCATCTCAACCCCCACCCCCACCCCTGGCTCCCAGTTGACAACCTGATAATTCTCTCTGATCACACAATCTCTGGCAGCTATGGTGGCTGTCTTGCCACTGTCCTTCTTGCAAGAAAGGTTTTGAGATAAAAGAATGTGCTGCGAAATCATCATTAGAGCCTTGGAGAAGGGGCCTGGGAGAGGACTGGTCTGCCGCCCACGCAGCCTCTCCGTCATCCCAGCTCCTCCCTCTCCCCTTCCTCCCCCTCTTATCTCTGCCGTCTTCCCTGTCTCTCTCTTCCTCTCCACTCCTTCTCTCCCTTTCTCCCCATCCCCTCACCCTCTGGCTCCTTCTCCACTCTTTCCCTCCCTGTCTCCTCTCATCTTTTCCCTCCTTCTCTCTCTCTTGTTTTGGTGCCAGAAGCAGTCTAATTACAACAGAGAACTTGAAGAGACAGAAAAAGAAAAAAAAAAAAACACCCCACCACGCAGAGCTGATGAAAATGTCCTATGAAATCTAATTTGTAAAGCTCAAATCAGAATAAAAAGTGTTACTCCCACAATTCAGGGCCAATTTGATTTTTAATGAGATTCCTCAGAGACCCAGCCAAGATCTCATCAAGTTGAAAACCTACCACCTTCCTGCCTTCCACACACTCTCTCTGCCATGTGGACCTCTGTCTCTCCCCCGCTGCCATCCCCACTGCCCCTCGGGGACATTCCTCAGTGGCTCCCTTCTCAGGGCCATCTCTTGCTGAGAGCTTGGCCCCAGTCTGGAGCTCTGTGTCCCCAGGATGGGCAGCAGACAGTGTCCGCGACCTCTGTGGCCACCCCAACTCTCTCCCGGTGGAGAAACAGCCTGCCCACCAGGTCCTGTTTTCCTCGGCTGTGTATCTGTGTCCGCAGAGTAGGGTGTGGGAAAAAAATACAAACTTAGAAGTCACGACCCTCAGATCAAACCCCATTCATTAGCTGTGTGAACTTGGGCAGGTTACTTTGCCTCTCTGATCTGGGTTTCTTTGGTGTAAAATGGGAGCTGTTCTGCTCTGAACGGTAATCAGTCAGTTACAGGAGGGACTGCATGTGAAGCCCAGATGGCGCTGTGGGCCAGGAGCTCAGTGGACATCAAGGTCCCAAGTCCCGTTGTCCGTTCAGCTGTGGCTTCCCAGGAAACGTAGGTCACAAGACACCCTCTTCTTCGGCAATCCCTCCAGGTCCAGGCATAGAGATCCACTCGCTGTAGAGGAGAACACAGTCCTTAGAGCCAGAGTCTTGGATTCACAGCCCAGGTCCTGCCGCTAGAGCCTCCCTGGACAATTTAGAAACCCCCAAGCCTCCGTGTGCTGAGTCCCTGTGACACGGGGTTGATGAGGCTCCACACGGGTGTTGTGGGCACGTGACAGCCACGGGAAGGTACACAGGGCACTTGTGAGTAACTAATATGCGAGGCTTCTGTTAATATTTTTCCCTTCCTTGGGCCTCATGTCCTCATCTGGAAAATGGGGATAAAAATAGCACCGACCTCATAGGTTGTTATGAAGATGAACATACTAACAAGCTGATATTCTTAAATCTCAGAACAATGCCTGGCGAATTGTACCCACTGTGGGTGTGTCTGTTTACCTTAGTCATGAGCTGGCTAAGGTAGATGATTCAGGGAGGAGTGTGTGGGAGGGGTGGGGTCACACTGATGGTCTGCTTCCAAGTGACAGTGAGGCTGGAGTAGGGTCTGCTGCAGAAAAGAAAGGGACAGGAGGATGGGTGGAGACAGTGACCTGCTCCCTCAGCCACATCATCTGCCACACTCCACCTGGACCCACTGAGTGCCCCAGAACTACACCTGAGCCCGCCATGTGCCAGGGGCCCACAATGTGCCCCTGTACTCCACCTGGACCCACTGTGTGCCCCTGTACTCCACCCAGACCCACTGTGTGCCCCTGAACTCCACCTGGCCCACTGTGTGCCCCAGAACTCCACCTAGGCCCACTGTGTGCCCCTGAACTCCACCTGGACCCACTGTGTGCTCCTGTACTCCACCCAGACCCTCTGTGTGCCCCTGAACTCCACCCGGGCCCACTGTGTGCCCCTGTACTCCACCCGGACCCACTGTGTGCCCCTGTACTCCACCCGGACCCACTGTGTGCCCCTGAACTCCACCCGGGCCCACTGTGTGCCCCTGTACTCCACCCGGGCCCACTGTGTGCCCCTGTACTCCACCCGGACCCACTGTGTGCCCCTGTACTCCACCCGGACCCACTGTGTGCCCCTGTACTCCACCCGGACCCACTGTGTGCTCCTGTACTCCACCCGGACCCACTGTGTGCCCCTGAACTCCACCCGGGCCCACTGTGTGCCCCTGTACTCCACCCGGACCCACTGTGTGCCCCTGTACTCCACCTGGACCCACTGTGTACCCTGAACTCCACCCGGACCCACTGTGTGCCCCTGAGCTACACCCGGGCCCACTGTGTGACCTCAGGCATGTCACTCCTTTCCTAGGAGCCTGTGGGTAATAACAGCTAACTAGCATTGCAGTTAATCCTCCATGAATAGCTCTGTTCTTTTTGTCCTGTAGGGCCTGGCTCCTTGGGGTGCTGGTCCTAGTCCCATCCTGGAAGCCACTAAAAGGATGATATTATTCCTTGGGTTCCCAGGTTTACTCATGGCTCTCCCCTCTCCTCCATGTCCACGGCCCTCTTGAAGCACACCCCCAGAGTGCTTCCAGCTGGAGGTCTGTCTCCTGCCTCTGCCCCCTTGTGGAAGTAAGTGCCAAGGAGTGTCGTCAGGTGGAAAGGGGAATAGGGTGTCCCATGGCCTGTTTGGGGCTGGAGGATGGCGAGTCCACAGCGTGAGTGCACTGGGGGTTGATGCGCAGGGAGCCTGCAGCTGTGGCCAGCTCCTGTGAGCAGGCGATGCAGCTGGGGGCAGTGAGGAAGCTGCTGCTGGGCCCCAGCGGGAAGGGAGGTACTCTGGGGGGCTCTTGTCTCCTGGACCAGCCTGCTCTCCACTTCCATAGATCAAGCAGAAACCCTTTTGGCAAGTAACTGACCGTCGTGCTTGTTTCCTTCCTAGGTCAAGTGTACTCCTTCAGCCAGCAGCCCCAGGATCAGGCTGTGGTGTCGGGGCAGCCGGTGACACTGCTGTGCGCCATCCCTGAATACGATGGTTTCGTTCTGTGGATCAAGGATGGCTTGGCTCTGGGCGTGGGCAGGGACCTCTCGAGTGAGTACCCCCAGGCCTCCCTAGGAAGGCCTGGAACCCACCCCTGCCCTACCCACCCACCCACCCTCCTAGGGAACCCCATCTTCATGGCATTTGGGAGGATTAAGTCTCAGCTTTCATTGTAGATTCCATGAGCAGAGTCAGGCAAGGCAGGCCCTGGTCCAGGATGCACAGGACTTTGAGGGCCCCTCTGACTTCCGGTGGTGAATTACAAGTAAACCCTCCATTCTGGCTGTCAGAGCTAAACCTAACACAATGTTGGCTTGTCGGGTCCATTCCAAAGTCAAACACGTCTCATGTAAAGTCAGATTTCCAGAAGTAAAGCCTTCGTCTTTCTTGAACCCAAAAGTATTCCCCACTTAAGACACAACCTGGTTCTTCCCTTCTTCCATCCATTGTTGTTTGTTGCTGTGTTTTTAATTGCTAAGTCGTGTCCGACTCCTGTGCCATCCCCATAGCCTATAGCCCACCAGGCTCCTCTGTCCATGGGATTCTCCAGGCAAGAATACTGGAGTGGGTGCCATTTCCTTCTCCAGGGGATCTTCCCAACACAGAGGTCGCACCCACATCTCTTGCATTGGCGGGCAGATTCTTTTGCACTGAGTCACCTTGGAAGCCCCCTTCTATCCGTTAAAGGGAACCAAGTAGATTCAAAATGCAAAGAAAGCTGGTAGGGCTTAGAGGTCACCATGCAATGGGGAGAAAAGAAAACAAGTGTTTGAAATAAATTCCAGGCCCTGTTCAGCCCACCCAGGCTGGTATTCCGCAAAGATGCACTGGTGGGCTCTGGTGCCTATTGACGACTGGTGTCTGAGCTGCCTGGTTGGCACCATGCCCTGTCACCTGTTAAGGATTGTAAATGTCAGCCCTTACGCCCATACAGATGTCTTTCCAACCCATCCTCTCCCCTGGGAGAAAAAAGACTGAAATCATCTTGGTCACTCACCCATCAGTCACTGCAATTCTCCCCTGGTGAGGGTCAGCATGCAGCCATTTACTAAGCTTAGCATGAACTGTACAATGCAGAACACAGGATGTGAGTGTCCCTGCCATCAAGGAATGTCTGGGGATGGAGAAGGAGAGAAAAATATGTATTCAACTGAGAAGTGGCTTTGCCTCTCTCCTGGTGTACAGCTGCAAGAAAATAAAAATCGAAGTGCACTTGGGAACAGGATGGTTGGGAAATTAATATTTTAAAATGTGAGTTATGTCTTGCCAGAAATGTATATTGAAACATTATAGCAATGGTCAATAGCATCCCGAGGTTTGAGTGCTACAGCCCAGCTGAGCATGGATAAAATACACAATCACATCTCCAAAATATACTGTGCTGCCATAAAATTTAAGTATTATGGGAACCAGCCAATTTCAGGGACTCTGAACTCCCTTACCCGAGAGGAACTGGGGAAACGACACGATCTTCCCGAACCAGAAGGGTTCACACTTCACGTGGCTCTGAGCAGGCTCAGCACCACTGCTGGGTAAGAAGGCTCTCTGGGTTCCTGGTCCGTTGTTTTCAGCTTCAGTCAGGGACTGGGTTCTTGTTGGGTCAGTGGCCAAGAGGAGGCCCCAGGTCACTGCGGATGGTTCCTAGGGTGGTCATCGCCATACAGATAATTGACCCTCTGGCATCCACTTCCACAAATGACTTTCTGGGACCGGAGACTGGGTCTTGCTAAGTGCTGGAGGGCAGCAGGCTCTCATGGACTGGGGTCTGCTTCCTCTCCAACCTGACTCCATTAATAGAAAGAAGTCTGGCCCTCTCCTTGCAGAACCAGTGAACTCAAACTCTTAGTAACGTATTTTCTCTGGATTTGATCACTTGTCCCAAAATAGCATCATGACAGTGATGACAACTATATGCTTAATAAACATTGTTTGCTTGCCTGATAAGAAAGTGAGTGTAACAGTGCAGCAAGCACTAAATATTACTGGGCCCTGGGTTGTGGGGTTTTGGTCTGCTGCAGCTCTGCCGTCTTCTATTTTAAATATGTGGCTCCATTCAGTCCACCAGAAATGATCCCTAACTGAAGACCTTACTGTCTTCCTGGCCACGGAGACTGGAAAAAAATCGGTCGAAGGAAGTGATTTATAAATACACTCCCTCATATTGATAGAACATTTTTCTTCTAAGAAGCTCAAATTCTTCTCAGACATTATCTCATAAATCTACAATGATCCATGGGTTATAAAAAAGAAAAAGAAGTCTTTTCCTCTTTTTACCTGGCAGGTAAATAAAGTCACAGCTGAGAAAGAAATTGATTCAAACATATCTCAAGCCCAATGCATGGGCAATATTGAAAGCAAGAGGAGAAGGGGGCAACAGAGGATGACATGGTTGGATGGCATCACTGACTCAATGGACATGGGTATGAGATCGTTAGTGAAGGACAGGGAAGCCTGGCGTGCTGCAGTCCATGTGGTCACAAAGAATCAGACTCGACTTAGTGACAGAACAGCAAATTCATGGGATCCTGTCTCCCAACCCCCAAAACGCTTGTACCCTGTCTATTAAAGACAGGAACCTCTCTGGCTACCTTAATCACTGTCATGTTCAATTTTTAATTTATTTTTAATTGGAGGATAATTGCTTTACAATATTGTGTTGGTTTCTGCCACACATCAACATGAATTGGCCATAGGTATACATATGTCTCCTCCCTCTTCAACATCCTTCCCACCTCCCACCCCATCCCATCCCTCCAGATTGTCTCAGAGCACCAAATTTGAGCTTCCTGTGTCATACAGAGTTTAAACTAACATTTGTAGACTACTTACTGTGTCAAGTGCTTTACACAGATAATCCTATCTATTCTTCCTCATAACTCTACCAGGTACTAGCACTGTCCCATTTTACTGACAAGGAAATGGAAGCACAAAGCAGTTAGGGTAACTTGCCCGAGACGGCAGAGTTAGAGACTGATAGAGCTGACATTAAAACCCAGGGAGTTTGCCTGTGGAACCCAGACTACCCATAATTTTACCTCCTCTGAGAGTAGCAAAAGAGAGTGACGGTACTAGTGGAAGGAGCTAGAACTTGCTCTGAATCTGTGATCCTGGGCCTGTGTTTTCCAAAGATGCTGCCAGTCCTCAGAACAGCATCACGACTCGTCGCCTAATTAGGCAAATACAGACAAACCCATCACTGATGTTTTCAGCAGCTTAGGAGAGCAGAAGGCGGCTGCTGTTGGCTAGAGACAGCAAAACACGAGCTCCGGCCAGGATGCCTACAGGGGACCAGGAGCTGGTCACGAGACAGCAGGTCGGAGGGGCTGGGGGCCGTCCTCCAGCTACACTGACGGCAGCTGCAGCCGGGCGAGGCTGGACCAGCGCCCACTCCAGCTCCTCACCGGGCCCCGTGGAGAGCCAGCTCAACTTACCAGGCTCCTCCCCAAACCCCAGCAGAGGGCAGGAAGGGCGGGCAGGAGGGGAAGCCATGCTCTTGGGGCTACAGCTGATGGCCCTATAGCATCTCCGGCCAGGCCTGAACAGCTGTGGAGGGCATGCTGGGGACAACGCTAGCCGTGAAGACGTGAGCCTAACAGGCTCAGCCACACAGGATGCACCCCAAAAGCATACTGGGGAGCCTGGCGGAGGATCACTGCTGCCTCCACTGACCAGGAATGGGTGCCCCTTAACAGCCCACCCCCAGGGAACCCTGCGCTTCCCTCTGGAAGACCCGTAGGTTATGGGAGTAAGAGAGGCCCTAGGGCACCCAAGAAATCTCCTCTGTAGTGTCCCTGACAGGGGATTGTCCCACATCTGCTTGAATACAGCCAGTGACGGGGACCTCACTACCACCTCTGGCAGCCCAGATCTCTGTTGACACGAGTACCTTGCTAACAGTAACCTAAAGGGCGTCCCCACATTCATTGTGCCCCTTGGTCCAATCCTTAGAAGCTATGCAAAAACATCTAACCCCTACTAAAAGACTGAGAAAAATTTGAAGAGAGCTATGGCACGTCCCCTGTCTGTTTCTGTCTCTCAAGCCTTAGTCTTCTCTTTAAAAGGCCAAACGTGCCCAACTGCCTCCTGCTGAGAACTCACTCTGCCCCAGTGAAGGCCCTTCAGAAAGAGAAGCAGTTTGGGGCTGTCAGAGGGTGGATGGGCCTCTGGAAAGAGAGGGACCCTGAAGGTGGGGACACGCAGAGGTCGGGGAAAGTGGTGCATGGAAAACAGGTCCTGTGGAAAGGAACTAAGGAGATCGAGGGCCCAACAGCAGTGAAGAGGCAGACGAAGAGAACCGACTTACGGATACAGTGGGAGGGGAGGAAGGAGAGGGCGAGACGAATGGAGAGAGTGGCATGAAAACATATACACTGCCTTATGCATAATAGACAGCCATGGAGACTTGCTATATGACTCAGGGAACTCAAACTGGGGGTCCCTAACAACCTAGAGGGGTGGGAAAGGGTGGGGGTGGGAGGGAGGTTCAAGAGGGAAGGGACATAGGCATAACTATGGCTGATCCATGTTGATGTTTGGCAGAAACCAACACAATATTGTGAAGCAGTTATCCTTCAATTAAAAATAAATAAATTAAAAAAAAAAAGAAGGTCGAGGGCCCAAGATCCGGGACAGAGAAGCTCTGCCCAACCTGGCAGCCACACCCCTGATGTATTTCAACCCACAGAGCCCCAGGAAAACTGCTTAATGATTCATCATACTCAAGCCTTTATTCATCTATTATTCATCGCCAATAGTATAAGAGGCCCCCAATTTTTAAGTGTCCTGAGTGTCACCTAAGTGCTTAATCAGGCCCTGGGGTCCCGGGGGGTCATAGTAAGAATGACCAGAAAATAGTCACTTATAGCTCAGAGTGACCAGAGGCTCCTGGGCTCTGGTGAGTGGGCCTCGGTTGCTACTTCCTGTCCATCTGCAACCAAAGTTTTCCCCCAAAGCCACTCTTGCTCTTTTTCCAAGTATTTTTGTTTCCTTCTTCTCTCTCCCTCTGGCCCTGTCTTCTCTGTGACTCTGAGCCTGGGTCTCTCTGTCTTTCTGTGTGTGTTTCCTCATCAGGATGTGTGTCTGCTTGGCAAGCTTCAGAGCCGAGCATGCTACATTCCAGGGTGACAACCCATTGTGTCTGTCCACATTCAGCTCCTTCCCGCTCTAATAACAGCTTCTCTGACATCCCTAAACTTAAAACCTGCAGTACCTTTATACACACACACACACACAGACACGCTGTCCTAGCTCCCTGGGGAAGCTCACTTTTGTGCTCCTTACACTGACATCAAGGATCTGCGCTATCTCCTCCTGCTCTGCCGGCCCCCTAAGACCAGCCCCCCAACCCCTCACCCCCACCCGCTGGATGTCCCGCCCACTGCGCCCGTCAGTCATACCGGCTTCTCCACCTCGCCCCACCCCCCTGATGCACCTGCCTTCTCCCCAGGTTACCCGCAGTACCTGGTGGTAGGGAACCACCTGTCAGGGGAGCATCACTTGAAGATCCTGCGGGCGGAGCTGCAAGACGATGCTGTGTACGAATGCCAGGCCATCCAGGCCGCCATCCGGTCCCGCCCTGCACGCCTCACCGTCCTAGGTAAGAACCGTCCCTGCGCCCGGCCAAGGATGCTGTGAGAAGCAGCCAGGGCTCAGCTCCAGAAATCGGGCCAGCCTGGAGGGGCCTGCCCACTGGACAACAGGGCTGCTGCCCCACCGTGTGCGTCCCTCCCCACCAAAAGGGGGAAAGGGAACGTCCCTGTGCTGGACATCGGGAGGCCAGTGCCAGCCGACCCCTGACTCTGCCCAACTCCAGCGTGTTTGCCACTGAGGAAGCTAAAGGGGCTCCTGGGTGCTTGTTTATTCAGTCAGGAAGCGTGTTCTGTGCACATGGTCTAAGCCAGGCGCTGTGTTTGATGATGGAGACCCAGAGAAGAAGGGGATGTATCTTTGAGTCGCTTCTTTACGAATTGCCCTTCCCTCCTGCTGGCAAAGCCCCATCTAGCCTCCTCCCCCATCAGGCTCTCGTGGCGAGAGCATCCACAGGGATGACCCTGGCCCTGCTCCTTCCCACCGCCACTGCTCCCTGGAAATCCCGGCTCTCAGCGGAGGCCCGGGCTGGCTGCCTACGTCATCCCCAGGAGAACCATTACAGGTTCTTAGGCCACATCACACCTCTGCCCTCCTGGTCTTTATCTTGGTTTCCCTGGGGACATCCTCCTGAAGAGGTCCCCACTACTGGGCCCAGGCACACCTGCCTGGATACCAGGGGACGGGCTCAGCTACTCCCTCAACCACCTCATCCTCATTTAGAGTTCAGCCCCATCAACTGCCTCCTCCCGCCAGATGCTAGCGCGGGGCCAGGCCTGCAGCGAGCCACGCCGGTGCATCAGTAATAATAGCTAAGGTTTGCGTCGCGCCGCACAGCAACCCTTTCAGTCCCTCCACTTACGTTACCTCGCTGTTCCGACGCTGACCTGGGGATGGGGAAGGTGGCCCCAGGTGAGGGTTTGAGGCTCCTAGAAGCAAAGGGCAGATGTAGCAGGGTGGTACACAGGCCGCCGGAAGAGGGAAGTCCACCCCCAACCCGCTGGCCCGCCACTACCTGCCCCCAGCAGCTGTTGAAGAGTCTGACAACAGGGTCACCAGCTGGGGTGCTGCCTCCTCACCACCGGGCAGCTGAGGCACATGACTGCTCAGAGATGAAATATTTAAGAGGGTGTCAGATCTACATGGCCAGCACGCTGGGATAGGCCCTGGAGGACCACTCACCCAGCGCAGAGCTTGGCTTCTTGAGACAAGGAGGAGGAACTGGGGGCCAACCTCAGAGATCCCCTTCAACCTCTGAGTCTCCCCCAGAAGGGATGAGAGAAATAAACCTTCTCTGGACGGTTAATGAGCCGGGGTCCCTTGACCAGGAAGTGGCGGGCCCCCTGTGTCAGAGGGAAAGTCGGCCACCTGCGTCTCCCTTGAGATATTGCTGAAATGGCACCCGGCCTTCGATTGCTGTGGGGATTGAGGGAAAAGAGAAGGAGGGTTTAGTGCCTAACATATTTTCTGATCTTTGAGGATTGCAAAAGGTCAGTATAGATTTGCTAAGCAGAGTTGTAGGATCTTTTTTTTTTTAAGAGGACTGGATCCTATTTTATTTGGGAGTTGGCGGGGGAGGGACGCTGGACTGTGCCTTTGCTGCTGCACATGGGCTTTCTCTAATTGCGTCGAACGGGGGCTGCTCTTCGTTGCCATGTGTGGATTTTTATCGTGGCGGCTTCTCTTGTTGCGGAGCACAGGCTCTAAGGCGTGTGGACTTCAGCAGTTGTGGCACAAGGGGGTTAGTTGCTTCGTGGCGTGTGGAATCTTCGCAGACCAGGGATGGAACCGGAGTGCCCTGCATTGGCAGGCAGATTCTTAAGCACTGGACGACCAGGGAAGTCCTGGGTTGTAACGTCTTTATCTCCAGAGGTTTGATAGCACCATGCTCCACTCTTGGACCCCTTCTAGAGGGTGAAAGTGAAAGTCACTCAGTCGTGTCCAATTCTTTGCGACCCCATGGACTATACAGTCCATGGAGTTCTCCAGGCCAGAATACTGGAGTGAGTGTCCTTTCCCTTCTCCAGGGGATCTTCCCAACCCAGGGATGAACCCCCATCTCCCACATTGCAGGCGGATTCTTTACCAACTGAGCTATCAGGGAAACCCTTCTAGAGAGTACCAGAGATGCTAAACTGAGAGGGCCCTGAGCATTGTCCACTCCTGACTTCACACAGGACTTAAAACAGATGGGGATGCCTCTGGTCCTTAAGTTCTCATCCTGGGATCAGAGCTTCACCTGGTCATACCAAGCCACAGCCCCCTTTCATCTGTACTATCTCAGTTGATTACAAAGTCCAAGTTATCCCAGATATTTTACAGATAAGGAAGTTGAGACTCAGAGAGACAAAAGCTCTCATGGGAGGTCACACAGCTCACTTAACATTCAAAACAGACCCCCGAGTTTCCAACTCCAAACCAGTGCTCTCTGCCCAGTGTCCACATTTCTAAATGCCAGTAGGACTGCCTTTGTCCAGTTGGTGAAGAGCCAGGCTTCTGCGAGCAGGGCCGCAGGGTCTGATGGGAACAGACTTAATTTTGTCTTGGGTCACATCTAGAAGGCTTTCAGCCCCCCATCTCCCTCTCCACTGGCCTGACCTGGCACTGTCTTCTGGGCAGAGCTGGTTTGTGGGGGGAGATGTTTCGTGAGTCAGGAGATGAGCTGAGGAGAGGGAAGGTGAGTTTCCAGGAGACCCCAGCAGGATGGCCTGGGTGGAATTCCTAAGGCCAGAAAGGGAGCCTAAGCTGGCGTTTATCCATCAGCCTTTCACACAGACCACACCACCTCTCCTCCAGCTTCCCCAGACTCTGCCACAGTCTCCCCTGACTCCTCAAGGGTACCCCAGGTCCCCATCTCTCACCTGTTCATGTAGGTCCCCAGCCCTGAATGGTCCTGTGGGTCTGCACCCTAAAGCTAGTCCTATGGATCCCCTCCCTGAGCTGGCCCTGCAGGGCTCCAGCTGAGTTTCTCCGTGGTACACAGCCCCACCTACTGCCCTGGAGGGCAGCCCTGCATGCAGACACTGACCCAGCCTTTTGGAAAGGGAGCCTGGTCTACTCACAGTGGTGAACCAAAAGGGCTTCTCCAGTGCCAGTGGAGGAAAGAGGGCTGTTCCTACCTCGGCCAGCCAGCTTCCTGACCCAGATCCCATCTGCTTTGCCACGACATCTCAGCCTGGGAGTGACCCAGCCAGATCCCCAAGGCCGGGGAAGGGAGATCCCAAGGAGGGTCTCTGCCTTCCCTGTGTTCCAGGAATGAGAGAGACTCCTAATTGTGTCTGTATTTGCCTGAGATAGATTTTTAATTAAATAAAGTAAAAGCCTGATTACAACCTGCAGAAGATGTGAGAGCAGAATCAGATGGTATTCCTGCAAAATTGCAAAGCAAACACTGGCTGGACCAGAGGGAGACCCCCAGGGGTCTTCCATCAAAACACCAAGTGAGAGGGCAAATACGAGAGATTATATAGCCAACAGATGTGCATTGTTAAAATATGCATCCGCCGGCAGCCTGCTTGGAGAAGCCAAAGGGCTAACTCAGAGTCTGCAGTGCTCCAGGGAGGGCCTGGGAACCTGGCCCGGCAGCCAAGCCTAGAGTCACAGACACGTTAATTAGCCTTGTGTTACCAGCTCTCAGATGCAATCAGGTGGGGAGCAACTGTGAGTTGAGGGTCTGCTTCCCCAGGGAGACAAGAGGGAGGGAGCCAGGGAGACAGAGAGGAAGAAGGGGAAGAGGCAGCTCCTATGAAGCTGAGCAAGGTAAGGACTAGGCACCCTCCCACCCCCAGACCATCCCTGGAATCATGGTGTCAGAGACAGAGTCACAGGCCTGGAGACAACAGTCATGGTCCTGCCATTAACCAGCTGTGAGCTGGTCACTCAGCCTCTCTGAGTCTCAGTTTCCGCATCTGTGAATTGATGCACACGCCGTTTCTCCCACCTGCAGGAACCTCTGAATTGAAAAATACCAAAACCGTCCCAGGGCCAGAGGAGTAAGGGGGCAGTAGCATTTGATCCTTTTAACTTCATGAAAGCTGGATGGCAGGAATTTGGGGAGGGGACCCAGAGCAGGAGGACATAGGCACCAAGGATCTGATCAACAAACATGTGCTGAGCAGGTATTAGGTGCCAGACGCTGGAGACTCATTAGTAAATGAGAGAGAAAAGCTCCCCTGCCTAGTGGAGCTCGCGTTCGAGCAGAGAGAGAGAGACAGTCACTGCACAGTAAACACTGAGCCAGCACGCTGTGTAGCCGCGAAGGATATCAGGTGGAAACACGTGCTATGAAAATGGGGAAGCAGAACAAGGTAAGGGGGATTGAAAGTCTGGGGGTGGAGGAGGAGGAGGATTGTGGATGTCGAGTTAATTATTAAAGAAGGGATTTTCCCCTGCTTCCTACCCCATTTCCCTCTTCTTCCTGGTTCGTTTTAATATTAACTCTACTGCCCTGTGGCTCCCAGTATTAACAACGCTTCCTACATCAACATGAATTATTTAACGACGGAGAGTAAGTCAATTTAAATGAAGAGGGCATCTTTAAGACGATGTAAACCCCAAATACTTTGGAGCAGACAAATAAGGTCCAAATGTGTCTTCCCTTCGTCTCTGTCTGCAGCTCTTCCAGCTGGGGAGCTCTCAGGCCTCTATGTCCACAGAGCCGGCAGCATCCCCCAGTCCCCAGTCCCCTAACCTTCTGGGCAGGTGGTTCCAGAGAGAGACGGAGCACAAGCCAGGTCCCCCAGCAAAGGCAGGCGGAACTGAAACGGCCAAGAGCACTGGCTTCTAAAGTCATTCTCTCAGAAACCGGTGGTGAGAGTGCCACCCCGTCACCCTGTCAGGGATGGGGGCGCAGCCTGAGCAGATCTTCAGGGGTGAGGAAGCACTGCCACAGAACAAAGCCCAAGCTCCCTCCGTGGCATGCAGGGCCCCCTGAGGCCTGCCTTCAGCTTGCTCTCCAGCTCCAGCTCCCGGATAACGACCAGCTCGCAGCACCCCCACTCACCACACCCCTGTGCCTTCCCTCGCATGTGCTTCTGCCTGGGAATGCGCTTCCCAACCTCTCTTCCCTTGGCCGCTTCTTGCTCACCTGGCAGGATTCATCTTAGATAGCGCCTCCTCCAGGAAGCCCTCCCTGAACGTCACATGGCCTAGCTGCCCTGCTCTGGGTCCCTTAGCCTGCTGCCCCACCTCCATCACAGCGCTCGCCACATTCTGTTGAAAGCCACTGTTCACACATCTGGCTCCTACACTGGGTGTCTGAAAGGCAGTGTGCAGCCCTCACACCCAGCCTACAGGCACATGCCAGGGCCTCAGAAAGTGTCCCCCAGGTGGCGGTAGTGACAGAAGTGGGACTGACTAGTGGGATCACACTGACCCTCACCATGAGAACAGTACCTGGTAGATATACATCCTCGATACACAGGAGAGTTGTGTTGTGTTTATAGAGGCAACACGGCTTCACGGTTAACAGCCCACAGCCAACTTGACTGCACTTGGAACCTGTGGTGTGACCTTGGACAGGTATTCAGCCCCTCTGTGCCTCAGTTTCCTCGTGTGTAAAATGGGGAGATAATTTCATCTGTCCTCTTAGTCTTAGAAGATTTCATGAAATAATACACATAAGGCATTTCTCACACCAGCACCTGGTATGCCACAAGGCATGCAGGCATTGGCTGCTGTTACTATACCTGTTGTTGTTACTGTTATTCCTGAAATGCAAAGAGAAACCAACAAGCGACTCCTCCTTCCTGGGGGATCAGGCGGTTGTGTCCTGGAGAAGCGGTTCCATCCAGCGAGCAGGCAGAAATCCACAAATCCTGCAGGGGCCTCTCCAGGCTCGCGCACCCGGAAAGACAAGCAGAATTGATTTCCTTATCTCCTCATTAAGTGAGTTTTGCCTGGGCCCCGGCTTGGTCTTAGGTGCCGTATCGCATTTGTGCTGTGCGTCTGCTTCCTGCCACATTCATTACCCTGCAGTCACCCCCAAATTGGGGCAGCAGGCAAGCCGGAGATGGGAGAGAAGAGCAAGATCACCCTTATCTCCCGAAGCTCCAGGACAGAGGTGGTGCCTGGGCGGCTGTGCACCTTGCCTCATGCACACCCGTGCCCACCCCCAGCTGGTCTCCCCAGCCTCTTCCTGCTCCTCTGCCCTCTCGGGAGCCCAGGCCACTCCAAGCCTCCCTGGGCCAGTGGGAGATTCTGCTTCTCCCCCTGTCTGGCCACTGTGCGCCCCTCTTTGACTTCTTGCTCTAATTCTGTGCCCCCCTGCTCTTGTAGGTTACAAGGTGGGCGTGGCTTTAGGGATCATTGAGTTACTTGAAGCTGACGCATGGTCCCTCAATTCCAAATTATAGTATAAGCTCCCTGGGGGCGGAGTCTTGGTCTCTGCAGTCCACACTTGGATTCAAGGCCATATGCTCCCTGCAAAGCAGTTGTTGATGGGAGATCAGCAGAGATGGGGTGTCTGCCTGGAGGTCCCTGTAGCCACTGGGTGGTGTGTGGACTTCAGAGCTGAGTCATGATGGCCCTCTTTCTATGTCCAATGGTGCCCCCCACCACGGTCCCCCTTTTCCTCTAATCGGCCATGTTGCATGGAAAGGAGCCCACCCTTGTCTCCTTGTTCTTATCTCAGCCTCAGTGGGCTGTCAGGAGAGGCTGCTCCTCTCTGGCCAGGGTCCATCCATAATAGAGGAGAGTGTGGGGAAGAAGGGGACCCACAGATGCTGGGTGACCCCCAAGGCTCCAGAGAGGTTGGAGACCCCTCAGGGATGGAGTCAAACCCAGCACTTCCCCTCTTGGCCTGAATGTAGATGGCAGGGGGCAGGCGGGTCCCTCTGAAAGGAGAAGGAGGCCTGATGCAAGAGATGCACACACCCCTCCTTACCTCACCCAGCATCTCCAAGGGCAGTTGGAACAGATTCAGCCAATGAGAGAAGAGCTAAGCTGTCTGGTCAAGTGGCCTTGCCGAGGTGACCTGATGCCTGATGTCACCTTGGGAAGCTCTTACCACTCAACGATGGAGGTGCCCCCACAGCCAACCCAGGGCCAGCCCCTCCCCTCCCCATTCCAGCATCTCTTGCCTTCAACCCCAGCTCAAGGGAAGGCAGGAAGGTTTGTTGGAGGCCACCCAGGGTCTGCTGTATGCAAGGCGCTCAGCTTCCTGCTCCTGCCCTCCACCACTCCATTTCTAGTTCCTTGCCCCCCTACGCACACCACCCCCAACCACCACTAAGTGACCTGGGCTCTCTGGGGCAACCCTGCAGTCCACTGTGCCCAGGGCACCAGCATGTCTCCAGGTTCAAGGAGGACCAGGACCCTGGCCGGGAAGTCAGTCAATGAGCATTGTTGCCCCAGTCCTGCCACTGACCAGCGGTCAGCCATGGGATCCCCAAGTTTAACCTCCTGGGACCCGCTTTCCTTCTCCTGGGGAAAACGAGGAGCTGGAAAGATGACATAACAGAACCACTCCATAGTTTGTGCTTCTTTCTCATTCCATCCCGGTTCAGGGGTCATTGTTCCCTGAGTCCTTTCCCCTTGCTCCTGAGAGCAAGAATAGTATGTCCTTCCGCTGCTGTAATCAAGCATGACCCTAAGAGATGCTGAACAGACTCCACTGCTCAGCCAAGAGGAATGTGGGCTCAGACCATGGAGATTTGCAAAAATTGGGCCCTGGATCCTCTGGCATCCACAGTTCAGTGTGAAACCAGCAGCTGCACGGCTGCGTGTGAGATTCCAGCCACTTGCCTGTCACTTTCAGAATGCAGCTGCCTCGAGGCGGCCCTCACCAGTTCTGCCATCACTACTTCCTCTGGCCTGGACTTGGCCTCCCACATCCCTCCCGCCTGAAAAAGCCCCGTCAAGAGCCTGCCTCTCTCCAGGTAGCCTCCTGGGTCCTCTGTCAGGAAGCCTAACTGGGTCCCTATTTGTGCATCCAGATACACAGTGAGCCAAGGACAAATGGACTGGTGTGCACACACACACACACACACACACACACACACACACACAAGTTCACAGCTTGCAGATTCATCAGTGCCCCCGTGGTGGAAAGACATGAAGCCCCTCAATTAAGACTATGGTCACTGCTGCATGCTAAGTCACTTCAGTCGTGTCTGATTCTTTGTGACCCTGTGGGCTGCAGCCCACCAGGCTCCTTTGTCCATGGGATTCTTCAGGCAAGAATACTGGAGTGGGTTGCCAATCCCTTCTCCCAACCCAGGAGTCAAACCTGTGTCTCTAACATCTCCTGCATTGGCAAGTGGGCTCTTTACCACTAGCGCCACCTGGGAAGGCCAGTCACTGTTGGGAAATGGGGAAATCTCAGTGATGCCACAAAAGTTTTGACAGGTCCAGAAAAGGATGGAGCTGGTGGTGCACGTCACCCCAGCACAAGGCCCACTTCTCTACCAAGTCCCGCTAAAGAGAAATGAAGCTGAAGGAAGAGTCCTAGTGGACGTAGAGGGAGAGGCAGGGCCAGCCAGCCCCCCGGGGGTGAAGGGCCCCCTCATGGCTCCAACCTGTGGGGCAGAGTGGGTGTCACCCCGGGGATTCTGCCCAAGCCCAGAGCTGGGGAGTGCCTGAGAGGCTGGGGCTGGGCAGGGAGACCTTGAAAGGGTAAGAATAACTCACTACTTCTCCACTCCGACCTCAGCCTGGCTTGAGAGGAGGGTTTCATGGCAAATTATGGATTTAAAACTAGCAATGAATCTCCATTACAGCATGAAATGAGAAAGGAAAATGCCACTAAACGGCAGCCTTCCCCCAGCAGCCAATGGGCAAGGGAGGGTGTCGTGCTAGGAGGGAGGAGAGAGACGAAGCTACACAACCTGAGGTGGGCTCCCAGGAGCACTCCTGAGAGCCCCCGCACCCGGGGCCCACGGAGGACCCCACAGAGATGGAGGATGTGATGCCGCCAGCAGGAGCCAGTCTCTCCCCACGAGCAGTTTTCTGCAGAGGAAGTATGCACGGAGCTACGTCAGGACTGGGGGCGGCCAGAGCTTTGTCGTCTTGCGCTGTGTCGAGATGAGCCCCATGTCATAGGTCCAGCTAGAGAGGCGCAATTCAGGGACCTTGACCCACTGCTGGGCCATCTACACAGGGGGGCTTTTTTACCCCCTCACCATCTCTGGCAGGCAAGCCTGAGGTTTCCTTTCGCAGATGCAGAGGCTGACAGACAAAGAAGCCCATTCACTTGCTCCAGGTCACTCAACAGTTAAGAAGAAGAGCTAGAATCTGAACTTGGGTCTTTCTGGTAAAATACCCTTGCCCTTTCTGGCTAAGTCACGCCCCTCCCCTTTCCCCAAATTCTGTTGAGGATTACTGCTGCCTGACTCCTCCCCTTACGATCACAGGTCTCTTTCCAGCCCCAGGAGCTCCGGGAACCCTTTCTGAGCCCTGTGGCCACCCAGGCCCCCAGAGTCAGAGGGGCAGCCTTGCACAAGAGCCAAGGCTCCAGAAAAACCCTTCCTGGCAGCGCTGTTCCCCAGATGCGCCTTGGGAGCCAGGGCCCCTAGACCCACAGCACCCATTTTCCATCCCATTAAGTCTCATCATCAGGGGAACCGCCGGCAGCTTCTTTCCCCGTCGCTCTGGGTCTCTAAATTATTCTGTCTGTTGCGGGGGAGGTTTTCCTGACTGGGAGGTTTGTAGGCCCCCAGAAACCCGCATGACTGCCTCCTTCTCAGGAAAATACATAGCTGAGCCCCACAGCCCACGAAGACTGGCTTCCAAAAGAGTGTCACATTTTCACAAGTCGATCAAGGTGTTTGTAAATGTTTATCGAAAGGGAGAACTTTCCATATGTAAATATGTCAGGAGCGGTGTGATGTGAGCGGCTGAGAAATCACCAGTGCCTGGAATACCCTTGCAGCCTCCAGGGTGGAAGGCAAGAAACGGGGGTGCAGGCTATGACTTCACAGCCATCCCCCTGAAAGAGCTGGTGCTGCTCGAGCCCCAGACACACCCTCCGCTCGCTTCTCCTCTGTCTACACACGGAGATAGACACACATTCGGCAGGGTGATGGAGGAAACTTGTTTTGCACATGGGCCGATGGCGGTCTAGAAAGAAATAAGCCAGGGGTTGCACGATCCCTGGAGAGGGAAAACAAGTCCCCTCTCAATCTGCAAGACAGAGAACAGTGGGCTTTGAGCAAGGGTCACCTGAGACTACCCTGTCCCTCCTCCTGCCCCAGCCTCAAATACCAACTTGACCTGGGCAACAGTTCTACTAAGAACCAATAGAAGCCCCCCAGAACCAAACCTTGGTTAGACAATGTTAGAGATGGAAGTGTTGCCAAAAGTGGGGTCTGGCTGCCCACCACTTGAAGGCTAATATTCAAGAAGCAAGAGTGGTAGAAAGAAAGTTGGCTTTATTCCAGAGGTCAGCATCCGAGGAAGAGGCTTGACTTGTGTCCAAAGGTTGACTCCTGCAGTGGACAAGGGCTTCTAAAGGGGAGTTTCTGGGGTTTGTAGGTGGAGGGAGGTGGTCCTCTTGAAATTGGTCATGGGTGGTCTGACCAGTGTCATCTTGACTCTTTTAAGAACAGTTAGTCTTCAGTTCCAGCGTCAGTTTGTTCCCCTCCCTTTGAGGTCAGTTCTCGGAATTGTTGCAGCTTATGTCATGGCTACAGTCTGGTCATCATGTAATTAACTTCTACTGGGTGGGGGTTCTGGTGTCTGCAAAACAGCTCACAGGATATGGCTCAGAATATTATCTATAGCTCTTGAGGGGAAACTAAAAGTCCTGGACTTTGCTTAATGACTAAACAATTATTATTTTTTGTCCTGTTTAGCTGTTTTCTTTTGCTTCTGCATTTTCTCATTATCATTTATTTATTTACTTGGCTGTGCCGAGTCTTACTTGTGGCCAGCAGGATCTAGTTCCCTGACCAGGGATTGAACCTGGACCCTTTGCATTGGGAGTGCAGAGTTTTAGCCACTGGACCACCAGGAAAGTTCCGTTTCATTCTGTTTTTTCAATATACCTGTATGCACCTTCTGTATTCCTGGCACTGTCCTAGGCACGGGAAATGTGTATATGATCAAAACAGATTAAAATCTCCTGCCTTCATGGAACTTATAATCTAGCAAAGGGAGTGGGGCAATAAACAATAAGTATAAGAAGAGAATGTTATATTTTATTAGAAGGTGTTAAGGGCTATCAAAAAATGTAAAGCAGAATGTAAGAGAGAGGGTTTCCTGGAGAAAAGGGCAAGTTGAGCAGTCAGGGTGGACTTCTCAGAGGAGGTGACCTTTTTCATCTTCCCCTTTAAGAGTTTTACTGAGGTTAATTTATGTACCGTTAAATCCACCCCTTTTACTTGCACAACTCAATGGTTTTCAGTGAATATATAAAGTTATACAACCATGGCCATAACCCACTATTAAGTCATTTCCTAGAAAAGATCTGTTGTCAGTCTCTGCACCCATCTCCAGGCCCAGGCAACCACTGATCAGCCTCGTGTCTCCGTGAATTTGCCTTGTGTGGATATTTCATACAAATAGACTCTTAAAATAAGTGGCCTTTGTGTCTGGCTTCTCGAGTTAGCATTATGTTTTTGAGACATCTGTGTTGTAGCAAGTGTCCATAAATTATTTCTCTTTTATTGTAATGTTTATTCACTTGTTTATTTGCCTGGATTGGGTCTTAGTTGCAGCACACAGGATCTTTCTCTGTGTCATGTGGGCCTCTCTAGGTGCTCAGGCTTAGCTGCCCCAAGGCATGTGGGATCTTAATTCCCTGACCAGGAATGGAACCCATATCCCGTCTTTGGAAGGTGGATTCTTAACCGCTGGACCACCAGGGAAGTCCTATAGTTCATATCTTTTTGTTATTTAGTAATATCCCATTGTATGGTGGTGGTGGTTGTTCAGTCGCTCAGTCATGCCCAGTTCTTTGCGACTCTATGGACTGTAGCAGCCAGGCTTCCCTGTCCTTCAGTATCTCCTGGAGTTTGCTCAAACTCATGTCCATTGAGTCAGTGATGCCACCCAACTATCTCATCCTCTGTCACCCCTCCCGCCCTCAGTCTTTCCCAGCATCAAGGTCTTTTCCAATGAGTTGACTCTTCCCATCAGGTGGCCAAAGTATTAGAGCGTCAGCTGTAGCACCAGTCCTTCCAGTGAATATTCAGGGTTGATTTTCTTTAGGAATGACTGGTTTGACACCCTTGCTGTCCAAGGGACTCTCGAAAGTCTTCTCTAGCACCACAGATGGACCTTCTTTATGGTCCAACTCTCACATCTGTACTGGAAAAACCATAGCTTTGACTATACAGACCTTTGTCTGCAAAGTGATGTCTCTGCTTTTTAATATGCTGTCTAGCTTTGTCAAAGCTTTTCTTCCAAGGAGCAAGCGTCTTTTATTTTCATGGCTGCAGTCATGGTCTGCAGTGATTTTGGAGCCCAAGAAAATAAAGTCTGTCACTGTTTCCATTTTTTCCCCATCCATTTGCCATGAAGTGATGGGACCAGATGCCATGATCTTCATTTTTTGAATGTTAAGTTTTAAGCCAACTCTTTCACTCTCCTCTTTCACCTTAATCAGGAGGCTCTTTAGTTCCTCTTTGCTTTCTGCCATTGTATAGTTATATTTTGTTTATTCTTTCATCACCTGATGGACATTTGAATTATTTCCAGTTTGAGTCTGTTATGACTAATGCTGCTATGAGCATTCACATTCACATGGTAGCTCAGTGGGTAAAGAATCCACCTGCAATGCAGGAGACACAGGTTCAATTCTTGGGTTGGGAAGATCCCCTGGAGGGGAGCATGACAACCTGCTCCAGTATTCTTGCCTAGAGAATCCCATGGACAAGAGGAGCCTGATGAGCTACAGTCCTTAGGGTCACAAAGAGTCAGATACTACTGAAGTGACTTAGCGAGCACACACGAGTGTTCACATACAAGCCCATGTATATGTGTATGTTTTTACTTTTCATGGGTAAGATTCCTAGGAAGTGAAATAGCTAGACCATGTGGAAAGCTTACACTTAACTTTTTTAAAAAGTGCCAAAGTGGCACCAACCTTGAATTCCTGGGGGAAATCCCATTTGGCCATGGTGTTCAATCTTTTTTTTTTTTTTTTTTTTATGTTGCTGCATTAAGTTTGCTGATTTGGGACTGAGGGCTTTCAAAGTTTCCAAAGTGGCTACATCATTTTACTTTGTTCCCACCAGCAGTGTATGAGAGTTCCAGTTTCTCTACATCCTAGTCAACACTGTATTGCTTGGCTTTTCTGTGATGACCCATCTAGTAGGTTGAAGTGGTATTCTGCTACACTTTCAGTTTGCATTCCCCTAATGACTTATGTGTTGAAAATCTTTGGATCTGCAAATTATCCATTTTTTATTTTCTTTGGTGAAGCATTTATTCAGATCTTTTGCCTATGTTTAAACTGCATCATTTGTCATATTATTATCATTTGTAAGAGTTCTTCATACACTCCAGATACAAGTCCTTTATCAGATATATAATTTGCAAATATTTTCTCTCAGTCTGTGGCTTGTCTCGCTATCTCCTTAATGGTATCTTTTGAAGTACAAAAGCTTTTAATTTTAATCGAGCCCAATTTACTAGTTTCTTTTCTTTCACGGAGTGTGCTTTTGGTATTCCATCCAAGAACTCTGTCTAACACAAGGTCACAAAACTTTATATTTACTTGTACAAGTTGTTTTAGCTCTTACAAATAGCCCATGATTCATTTTTTATGTTTATCCTTTTTAACTGTATTCATTTTTTAATTGGAGGATAATTGCTTAGCAATGTGTTGGTTTCTGCCACACATCAACATGAATCAGCCATAGGTATACATATGTCCCCTCCCTCTTGAACCTCCCTCCCACCCCCTGCCCCTTCCCACCCCTCTAGATTATCACAGAGCATCGGGTTGAGCTCCCTGCATCATACAGCAAATTCCCACTGTCTAATTTACACATGGTAATGCATATGTTTCAGTACGACTGTCTCAGTTCACTGCACCCTCTCCTTCCGCAGCTGTGTTCACAAGCCTTTTCTCTATGTCGCTCTGTTACTGCCCTACAAATAAGTTCATCAGTGCCAACAAATAGGATTCATTTTAAATTAATTTCTGGGTAATTTGTCAAGCAAGGAATTAAATTCATCATTTTTGCATGTAGCCACCCAGTTGTCCCAACTTCAGTTGTTGAAAAAGACTACCCTTTCCCCACTGAATTGCATTTGTCAAAACTCAATTGACCAAAAATGTAAGGGTTCATGTCTCAACTCTCAATCATGATAAATCGATCTATATGTCTACTCTTATGCCAACCCTCCACTGTCTTAACTGCTAGGAACGTTATACTAAAGTTTAAAGTCGGGAAAGATAGGTTCTCTGATTTTGTTCTTTTTCAAAATGGTGTTAGCTATTTTGAATCCCTTGTATTTCCATATAAGTTTTAGGATCAACTTTTCAATGTTTGCAAGATGGTTGCTGGAATTTTTTATAGAAACTGTGCCAAAACTATAGACAAATTTGAAGAAAATTATCATCTCAACTATACTGAGTCTTCCAATCCATGAACATAGAACATGTCTCCACTTATTTAGTTCTCTAATTTTTTCCAATGACATTTTATGGTTTTCAGAGTATGTCATATTTTTTTGGTAAAGTTATTCCCGACTATTTTATTCTTTTTCATGTTATCCTGAATGGAATTGTTTTCTTAGTTTTATTTTCAGATTTTTCATCGCTAATATATAGAAATGTAATTTTTATATATAGATCTTAGATCCTATAACCTTGCTAGACTCATTTTTTAGGTTTTAATAATTTTTGTGCATTCCTTAAGATTTTCTCTGTGTACTATCACTTTGTTTAAAAATGAAGATAGCTTTAATTTTTTCTTTTCCAATCTGTTGCCCATTTTTTAGTAATTGGACTGACTAAAACTTCTAGTACAAAGTTGAATAGAAGTGATGTGAGCAGTGTGTGTGTGTGTGTGAGTGTGTGTGTGTGTGTGTGCTAAGTCAATTCCATGCATCTGATTCTTTGAGACCCACGGACTGTAGCCCACCAGGCTCCTCTGTCCATGGGGACTCTTCAGGCAAGAATACTGGAGTGAGTTGCCATGCCCTCTTCCAGGGGATCTTTCCAACCCAGAGACTGAATGCACATCTCTTAGGTTTCCTGCATTGGCAGTCACGTTCTTTAACCACAAGCACTGCCTGGGAAGCCTGCTGAGAGCAGACAACTTGACTTTATTCCCAGTCTTAGGAGAAAGTCTTCAGTCTTTCACCATAAAGGACAATGTTAGCTGTACTTTTTTCATAGGTGCCCTATATCAGGTTGAGGAAGTATCCATCTGTTCCTCCTTTGTTAAGAGCTTTTGTCATGAATGATATAATGATATAATCCATATTAATAGAATAAAGTTTTTTTTTCATCTTTATTCTATTAATATGGATTATATTAATTGATCTTCAAATGTCAAACCAACCTTGAATTCTGGGGAAAATCCCATTTGGTCATGGTGTATAATCTTTTTTATGTTGCTGCATTCAGTTTGCTAATTTTGAGTTGAGGACTCTTCATCAGTATTCATGATGGACAGTGGTCTATAATTATTTTGTGATGTGTCTGTCTTTAGTATCAGAGTAGCACTAGTCTTATTAGAATGAGTTGGGAAGTGTTCCTCCTCTACTTTCTGGAAGATTTTGTGAAGGATTGATAATATTTTTTCTTTCAATATTTGATAGAATTCAGCAGTGACATTGTCTGGACCTGCAGTGTCCCTTATGGGAAGATTTTTCATTATTAATTCAATTTCTGTACTTGATGTAGTTTCTAGTCAGATTTTCTCTGTAGAAGCTGATTTCTGAACAGACTTGAGAGGTGAAGAATTTAGCTGTGAATCTTGGAGGAAAATTTCCACTTGAAGTGAAAAAGCAGAATCTTTGAAGGGTCCTCAAGAGAGGAGTGACAGGCTCTGACTTACATTTGAAAAGCCCCACCCTGATGCTGGGTTGAGACCAGACTGTAAGAGCGCCAGGAGAGGAGCCTGTAAGGGGCTTCTGCAGGGATACAGATGAGCAGTGAGGGGACCCAGACTGGATGGTGGCAGTGGGGCCAGGAGACAGCAGTCCAGGAGAACGGCAGGAGCCCACGGTGATGCCAAGGATTGGGGTATGGAGCCTTTTATCCCTATAAAATTGCATGCGAAATTCTGAACGAAGTTGTGCATTTCTGGGGAGAGGTTTCATATTTTCAAAGGACTAAATCAATTAGCTCCCCAGATTTTAAGAATGGCTAATCTAGAGCAGCATCTTCATTTTTAGGAAAACTATGATTCAGAAAGGTTGGGTTACTTCCCCAAGGCCACACAGCAAAGCTAGGGCTATCCCAGCTGCCTTGGCCACCACCTCAGGGGGTTGCCTAGTGGTATGTGTCATCAGGACCCCTCCTTGCCAGTCCAATGAGACGCACTCAGCCCTGCCTAGGAGCACGTATGGGAGAGAGCTGGTGTACAGAAATGAGCCCCCTCTGGGCCCAGCTTCTGTTGCACACAGCTGCCTTCACAGTCGCCTGCCTTCTTTGTCCACGGCCGTTGGTCCATCTGGGATCCCCAGGTTCCAACCTCACCCCAGGAAGACCCAAGAGAATGCCTTTCTGCTACTCACAGCTCTTTCTCCACACAGAATCACAGGAAAGCAACACCGTATCTGCCTAAGAGAGCAAGACCCTTGGTTTTTAATCTGTGCACGAATCTTATCTGAACAGGTTCAGGTGGCAAGGATGAGAGAGAAAAATAATTAAGGGGAGGCAGGTGAAATGTTGACATTATTATTACTTAAGTGCTGCCACACTTTTAGTTCAAGTTTTTATACCCGTGACACCCAGTGAGGGAAAATCAGCTTCCCATTATCTAAGCTGCACACCCGCTCACCCCACCTCCCCACCACCTATAAATCTTATTTAAACGAGTTCCATTGGCAAGACAGAAAAATAATTAAAGCAAAGGTAGGTGAAATGTTGATGTTATTAGTGTAATGCAACAGTCTATTCAGTTTCTACACCAGAAAGATGCAGCCAAGGGAAATCAGTTTTAAAGATTACCTTTCCGAGATGAAAGAGTGTAAAAAGTGAACGTGTTAGTTGCTCGGGCTTGTCTGCCTCTTTGCGAGCCCCTGGGTTGTAGCCCGTCAGGCTCCTCCATCCGTGGGATTCTCCAGGCAAGAATACTGGAGTGGGTTGCCTTTCCCTTCTCCGGGGGATCTTCCTGACCCAGGGATTGAACCCACATGTCCTGCATTGCAGGCACATTCTTTACCATCTGAACCATTAGGGGAACCCCCAAGATGCAAATCAGAGCTCAGAAAGCTGGACTTAACAGAAGAGTGCATCAAACCAGGAATCATTTCGAAGTCTGTAGCCGTCTCCCAGGGGCTATTAAGCTCACGGTTTACTTTTTGACTGCATTCTATTTCCTTGAAAATCCTTTATTTCCCACTTATTTATTGACTAGAGACATCGGCACCAAAACAAAAGAAAAACAGCTGGGGGAGA
This sequence comes from Bos taurus, assembly GCF_002263795.3. Classification (NCBI taxonomy): domain Eukaryota; kingdom Metazoa; phylum Chordata; class Mammalia; order Artiodactyla; family Bovidae; genus Bos; species Bos taurus. Next base: position 29,823,238 of record NC_037356.1, on the reverse strand, counting down.
GTGATCCTCCAGCCGCTAGTCTTAAAACTCCATAGCAGGCAGTGATTCTCTGGAGCGGGGATCTGAACACTCCTGTGGACCAGCGCTTAACTGAATCGCTTCCTCTCCAAGGGGTGCCCGCCCAGAGTGGGTGGACTCTTCTGGCTGCTGCACAGAGGAGCCGCCACATCTTATCTTCCCTGGGGGAGTGGCTGAGGGGCTGTGGGCAGCACTCCCAGGACAGGCCCCTGGGCATCGCACACAGGAGTCAGGAGCTTTGCAACAAGATGTGACAAACACCTCCGCTGTGTGAGGTGGTGTGGGGTCTGCCCAAGAATAAGAGATGTCAGAGTGGGCAGAGACCCTATGACTCACAGAGTCCAGACTCACGAGTGGCCACTGGCTGCCAGCAGGTCAGGTCCGGCACACAGCCGTGTCCGGTCGGCTCCTAAAGTATCTTTGTTGTTGATGCTATTTAGTTGCTAAGCCATGTCTGACTCTTTGCAATCCCATGAACTGCAGCACACCAGGCTTCTCTGTCCTCCACCATCTCCTGGAGTTTGCTCAAATTCACGTCCGCTGAGTCGGTGATGTATCTAACCATCTCATCCTATGCTGCCCCTGCTCCTTCCGCTTTCAGTCCTTCCCAGCATCAGGGTCCTAAAGCATCTTTAGAGATTTTTTAATTCATGGCCAACATTTTAGATTCTGGAGGTTATGTATTAAAAATTCAGATTTCTGGTTCTTTTTTTTTTTTTTTGGCCACGCCTACAGCATATGCGATCTCAGTTCCCCAATCAAGGATTGAACTGAGTGTCCTGCAGTGGAAGCAAATAGTCTTAAGCACAGGACCACCAGGGAAATCTTCGGGCTTCTCTTGCAAAGATCTGGCAACATTAAGTCTGTTCTCTTGCTTGTCAATAATCGTGCAATGGCTGCTCCCTTCATGGCAGTGTGGTCACCAGCCTCCATTCACCTGGGTCACTCCATGCATTCCTGTTACCTACATTGAGTCTGCCGCCCTGATCCCACCTACCCTAGACCTGCCCTCAGGGAGCTCATAGTGAGGATCAGCAGCTAAAAGAGAAACAGAAAGGAGATGAGGGAAGACAGAATGCCAGTGGCATCCAATCGTTCCCGGGGAGTCACCAAGGGCAGGCTTGAATGGGTTTTAGGTGAGGTTTCAAGCATAAGAAGAGTTTGGACAGTTTAATCGGTTTGGCCTAGAAGAGTGTGGGCAGCGTGTTCCTTCCTGGCTAACAGCGGATTTCTTGTAAACAGCCCAGAGCTTGGAGCTGAACTCTCTCTGCCACTCACTGCCTGGTCTGGAAATGACCCCTGTAGGGTGTGGTGCAGAAATGGGCCCCAGGATGGGCTGGAGTGGGATCTGCTCCACGGTCAGTGAACTAAATGATTCATGTTCCCCAACATGGCCAAGGAGAGGCTCTTCCCCGGCTAAGCTTGCATTCCAGCTAATGGAGAGTTATCATTAACGTCATACCCACTTCAGAACTGAAAAAATAACAATGCATTAAAAATAGATCCCATTTTCAATCGGATGAATGTGAGTCTCTGGAATAGCTTGTGAGCAGCCTCATCTGACACAAAATGGGCTTTGGTTCCAGGCCCTTCGTGCTGCCCTGGGCAATGGGTCTCTGAGGACTCCCAGTGGAGCCTCTGGAGCCTGCTGTCCAATATGGCAGCCACCCGCCACAAGTGGCTGTTTAATTTTCATTTCAAATTAATTAAAATCAAATAAAACTAAAAATACAGTTCCTCAGTGGCACGAAGCCCACGCCAAGTGCTCAGTAGCCATATGGGACTTTAGGGAGGCTGGTTTAAACAGAATTCAGGCATTCCTGGCCAAATTCCACCAATCCTAATTCCAGAAACCCAACAGCATCCGATATTAGACACAGAGTCAAAGGTAGACCTGGAGGTATGGAGGTCAGCATCCTGCAAACATCTGCACTGATGTCATGATGCAGCCTGGAAGGGGAGGCGGCTCATCAATTCACTCACTCCTTGACTCACCAAATCTTCACTAGATGCCAACTATGTGTAGAAGCATCATGTAGATACAGAGTGGAGGTATAACACATCATCTGTGCCCTCAAGGAGTTTATGGTCATGGGAAAGAGAAAACACAGAAACTCTTTACAATCATATAAGACAGAATGAAAGAAGTATTTAAAAGTATAAACAAGATACAGAGAAAATGTTTGTTTCAACCAAGAAAACCTAGGAGGACCTCACGAGGGAAGTGACTGCTGAACTCTCCCTTGGTAGGAAGAGTAGAATTTTAGGAGACTATTTATTTATTTGGTAGATTATTTAAAAATAATCAGGGCTTCCCAGGTGGCTCAGTGGTAAAAAAAAAAAAAAAATCCACCTGCCAAGGCAGGAGACACGAGTTCAATCCTTATTCCAGGAAAATTCCATGTGCCACGGAGCAACTAAGCCCGTGCACCACCACTACTGAGCCTGTGCTCTAGAGCCGGGAACTACTGAGGCCCGTGTGGCCTAGAACCCATGCTCCACAAGAGAAGACACTGTAATGAGAAGTCCGAGCACCGCACCCAGAGAATAGCCTCCGCTCGCCACAAATTGAGAAAAACCCACGAGCAGCAATAAAGACCCAGAGCAAGCAAATAAATAAATAATAAAAAATAATAATAATCAGGGGACCTCTCTGGCAGTGCAGTGATGAAGACTTTGCACTTCCACTTCAGGGAGCCTGGGTTCGATCCCTGGTCAAGGAACTAAGATCCCAAAGGCCCTGAGGTTGCATGGCCAAGGTAAACAAATACAGTAAATAAATTAATTAATTTCATTCAATTAAAAAATAAAAGTCATCAAAGAATGCCCTGGTGGTCCAATGGTTAAAATACCATGCTTTCACTGCCCAGGGCACAGGTTCAACCCCTGGTTGGGGAATTAAGATCCCTCAAGCCAAGCGGCACAGCCAAAAATAAACAGATAAAATAAAAATAAAGACTTGCAAACTTGAGAACATCCGCCAAGACTGGGAAACTATAAAGAGTGATGTTGTTTTTAAAAAATGATCATAAGAACCGGAGCAAGGCATGGAGGGATGAAAGAACAGCGTGCCCTGACTGAGGGGTCAGCCTAGGGACGGTTGTCGGGGATAAAGAGGAGCGTGGGGGGTGGGGTTCATCAGGAAAGGCCGAGCGCCGTGCAAGGGTTTGAACTTGCGTGTGAGCAGTGGGGAGCCAACGCAGGTGCTTGTGGACCTTCATCACCACATATGAGGGCCCCAAAGAAGAGAACCACGTGGTATTTGGGGCCCGGGTCTGACAGCAAGAAAGTGTTGGCTAGCTGGATGCCGGTTAACAGAAGGTAGGACAACATGGACTCCCCAAAGCCCTTGCTAGAGACAAAACGCAAGTAAGTGCCTAGAGAGAGGGTACTCAAATGGCAGTGAGAGTCACTCCCCTCCATTTCTGTTAGCCAGGGAACTCTCACGCATGCCTCAATTCAGCAGTGATTCTACCAGCAGACATCCCATGGTGCCTGAGCAATGTTATGGCTTCTTTAATGATCCAGAAGTTTCCAAGCTTCGGGGTCCTGAGCCACTTAGTCGCTGGCATTACCTGCACACCCACTGCGGGCAGCCCTGTCAGGTGAGAGACCTCAGCCTCGGGTGCAGGGGAGCACCGCACCGCCCGCCGGTGCCAGGCTGGCCCAGGGGCCAGTCCTCAGTGGAGAGTCAGAGGGTGAGGCCACCCACTCCTCACAAGACCCCTCCCCTGTGTCTGTGGCTCTCAGACGCCCCGGAGACCATTAGCACCTCTCTGGGAATGTCTAACTGAAGACAATTTCTAGCTGGGATCTGTTATAATTACCAATTAGGCCTGATTATAATTACCTCTCGCCGCCATCCCTTACCTGGCACCCAGAATAGGACAGGGCCCCGCAACAATTAGCAGTGAGTCTTTCCTGATACGCTGGTTGATTAGCAACACAATTGCGGGGTCGGGTCGGGGGCTGGGGGGTGGTGGGGAAGAGCCTGGCTTGTTAGAGGGAGGCTGCTGTTTACCGAGGAATCAGTAATCAAATTAGATTAAAATTAATGAGGGGGGGAAACTCAGAGTGCAGAAATGCAGTTTTTCCCCTCAACCACCTCTTTTTGTGTGTCAGTTGATAATATCATTTAGGGGAAGAAGCTGAATTCCCCTACGCTTATCTACCTCAGGTTTTTGGGGTTCAGTGACCACCCCGTCTCTGCCCAGAGTGACGCAGTGGACGTGATCAAAGGACTCACTGCTATGTGAATGTGGGAAAATCACCTGAGCTCTCTGAGCCTCAGCCTCCTCATCTGTGAAATGGGGACAGTGCTTGGCTCTGAGCCGGACACCTGCCCCAATTATGTGCAGGACTTGGGGGTGGGGAGTGGGGGGATGCGGGTAAAGGTGCCAAATACCATGGCTTAGTTTTCTGGGAATCTCTGGGCTCAGTCCCAGGCTTGGCCCAGAGAAAGTGCTGGAGGAGGAACCACACTTAACCCCCACCCAGGACCGATAGGGAGGCCTCTCCCTTCCCCAGAGCAGCAGGCCGGCATGGAGAAGAGATGCCAGCTGAGATGGGAACAACCATCCCTGGGCACTCTCACCCCTTCACCTGCTGGATAAAGTGACAACCTCCCAAAGTGGTTCACCATAAAGAGAGGAAACCTGGGAGCCAGCTGTGCATCCTTGAGGAAGTGAACTTACCTCTCTGGGCTTGAGCATCTTCACCCATGAAGAATCTTCCAGTCTCCCTCAGCAGAGGGAGGCTCTAACAGCCCTGGAAGAGTGCAATGTGACCATTACACAATCCGTGGGCCGGTGCCCTGAGGAGACCTGAAGGACTTGTTTAGACCACCCAGATTACCAAGCGGGTCCACCCATCGCCTGCTCTATGCTGGCAAGAGACAGCAGAGATGTCAGACTCACAGAAAACAGCCCTTCTTGTTGTTTGGAGAGAGGAACACGCACATGCAAGCACACACACACAGCCAAACAGGTCCTAGACTCAGGTATCTGCAAAGGTCACACACACACACACACACACACACACACACACACACACACCCCCCATGTAAAATCTGCTAATTTATGCAGCTGCTCGGCTGAGCATTTGACCTGCTCCCTGGAAGGATCCTGGGGGAATCTAGGACTGTCTTTACTCCACCATCACACCAGCTCCAAGAGCGAGTCCCCTGTTCCCTCCACCCTTGGTTCCTTTCCAGCAGGAGCCTTCTGCCCTCTCGGGCCCCCAAGAAGGAGCTCTGGATGATCATGGCCCTGGGGAAGGGGCCCCCCAGTTCCCAGGGACTCATACAGACTTAGGACCTCTACCTATCTCCCACTTCCCCAGCCTTGGCACCCATGCCTGCCACCCCAAGAAGTCACACACCTTTCCTAAGGGTTCCTGTTTGGTGCTGACCTGGAGGAGATAGGAGTCCACAGCTAGACCTCAGTCCCTTGATATCCCCACTGGTTTAGTCTCCTTCTCCAGGACAACCCCCTCCTCACCTCCGCCCCAGAGGTCTTCCTTCCTGTTGCCTCCATCACACCCACCTCGCACTCTGAACTTAGCCAAAGATTTGGGTTCCCACGTGGTGAGCAGTGAGTTGGAATGAGCTGAGTGGCAAAGCAACATGGACTTATCGTCAGACCCCTGAGCCCTAGTGCCGCCTGCCCTTGTCCACATCACTCGGCCTCTCTGACTCTCGGTCTCTCATCTATAAAATGAGGATTAAGAACACCTGCCCTACCAGTGTTCAGGGTTATCGTGTGGGAAGGCGCGCCACGAGCAGCATGGCGCCTCACAATGTTTTAGCACAGATACCGTTGCAAAATCCTTGCCGGTTCTCTGTTGCTACATAACAACTCATCCCCAAACCCAGGGGCTTAAAACAGCAGTGATCAGTTATCAACTCTCATAGTTTCCGCAGATCAAGAAGCTAAACCCAGCTCTGCCAGACAGTTCTGGCTCAGGGTGTGTCATGGCCATCAGACCTGCAGAGAGGCTGGGTCATGTCAAAGTCTGCTTTATTCATGTGTCTGGTAACTAGGCTGGGAAGCTGTGAACGGCGAGTGGCGGGGGGTGGGGGCTGGGGTACCAGCTCCTCGACCTCTCCCTCCATCTCTATGTGTCTCTCCACGTGGTCTCTCCAGTGCAGTGGCCTCAAGGCACTGAACTTCTTACATGGTTGCTAGGGCTTCCTAGTAAAGAATCTGCCGGCAATGCAGGAGACTCAGGTTCGATCCCTGGGTCTGAAAGATCCCCTGGAGAAGGGAATGGCAATCCACTCCAGTATTCTTGCCTGGAAAATTCCATGGACACAGGAGCCTGGCAGGTTACAGTCCATGGGATCACAGAGAGTTGGACACGACTGAATGGCTAACACTTTTAGGTTTCCAAAGCACATGTCCCGCCTCCAGAGGTAGATGTACCAGAAGTTCCCTGTGGCCCCTGGGACACCTAAGCAGGGTGGGGCCTCGCCCACCTGGCCCTTGCTCAGCCATCTGCAAGGGGAGCCCCTTCCCTGCCTCTCTCCCTGACATACAGCCCACGCCATGAGCTCCCACCAGCCATGGCATGCTATGGCCGGAATCCACGTGTGGGCACCTGCCGACCACACATGGGCTGCCTTCTGCAGGGAGGTACTCTAGGGCTGGGGATTGGGGGAGGGCCGGGCAGCAGGCTCCTTTCCTGCCTCCAGGGTTTCTGGGGAGCTGGGATTTAAGATCAACAAATAGGAGGTCAGTTTCCCAGGATCCCGAATCCAAATGTGGCTTTGACTGGCTGACTAGGCTCCAGGTTCTCATAGTGAATTCAGAGTCTGAGCGGGCTCGGGGCATGCAGCCATGGAGTGGCAGGGCTCGAAAGGCACTGGGGGCCAAGAGCGTCCAGCTTAAGACCCACCTCCCTCCGGCCTCAACTACCCCCACCTCGGGGTCTCCCATCCAACTCATCCTCTCCCAGGCATTTGCCACCCGATTCGCTCACTTCCTCTGCATGGAAGACTCCTCTCCTAGCTCCTCCATGTCCCCACCTGCCAGCGGGCCCCTCCAGGCCTCAGCCTTCCTTCCCCAGCCTCTGTTTTAGGGTGCCTTCTAGGTTCCCGGCATCCTGCACTCCCCGTAACGGCCCTCCCCACACAGTCTACGTTGGGCGGGTCTCTCCCCACCCGGACTACACGGTCCCTGTAGTCAGGGACCAGGTCTCCCTGCTCTCTGCACCCAGCACTGAGCCCAGGCCCAGCAGACGGCAGCTCTCAGTGCAGTTCACACAACAGATGAGTGACCTCCCAGGTCATCATTAGCTCAGCGAGTTTACCTTCCGCTGTGACTGTCCAGCGCATTCTGGGGCTCATTCAGGGTCCTGTTGGACTGAGTGAGGCGCGGCCACAGGGCTAAACAAGCCGGGTGCCCACTGTTCTTTTCCAGCCTGCTTCCCTCCTCCAGCTTGGCCAGCATTCCCAGCAGGGGCACACAGCCCTCCACATCCATCTTGAAGAAGTCATTTCATCTTTGAGCTCCAGTTTTCTCATCTGATATGCATGCATAGTCACTTTAGTCGTATCTGACTCTTTGCAACCCCATGGACTATAGCCCACCAGGCTCCTCTGTCCGTGGGATTCTCCAGGCAGAATACCGGGGTGGGTTGCCCTGCCCTCCTCCAGGGGATCTTTCCAACCCAGAGATCGAACTTGAGTCTCCTACGTCTCCTGCACTGGCAGGCGGGTTCTTTACCACTAGTGACGTCTCTCATCTGATAACTGGGCATAATAGTAGCTGCTTGTCTAAAAGGTTGTTATGGGGACTTTTCTGGTGGTTCTGTCATTTAAAAAAAAAACAAAAACTCATTGCTTCCAATGCAGGGGGCACGATCCCTGCATTTCGATCCCTGATGGAGAAACTCATGCCCTCATGCCCTACAGCACAGCCAAATAAATAATAAAAGGTTGTTTGAAAATCAGATGAGTGCAGGGCGTCGACGTGTTCCGTGGACTGTGAAGGCAGGTCTGAAGAGAAGCCGGGGTCTGTCACCGGGTGCGCTGTGTGCTTCCCGAGAAAGGGGCTGGCACCCGCTCCTTCCCAGCTCCGCACTCAGCCATCAGCTGAATTCATACAGCTCTGCTGACGGCATGTCAGCAGCTCATAACTGGCTGTAATGGGAGAATTTATACCACAAAAATGGCCAGATACCACAGTCAGGGTTTTTTGGGTGTGTTGTGTCATATTTACCATCTGACTTGGGTGTGTTTACCATCTGACTTCCCTGGTGGCTCAGATGGTAAAGCGTCTGCCTACAATGTAGGAGACTTGGGTTCAATCCTTGGGTTGGGAAGCTCTCCTGGAGAAGGAAATGGAAACCCACTCCAGTATTCTTGCCTGGAAAGTCCCATAGATGGAGGAGCCTGGTGGGCTACAGTCCGTGGGGTCACAAAGAGTCAGACACGACTGAGCGACTTCACTTTCTTTTCTTTTCTTTCCTGTGTCATGTTTGGAGAGCTGGGTTGACAGCACACCCCTGCCCCGGCCCCTCCCCTGGCTTAGTCTGTGAAGAACAAGTCTTCCCGTCCGTCCCCACTGTTCAAAGAGGCTATGTGTCATAAGTGGAAGTGCCCTGAATTCTTTAGCAAAACCAGGCTGGAGAAGTCCCAAGTGTGAGCCTTTATTTCCTGTGACTAATGTCCCTTAGTATAATCAGCCTTCATCATAAAGCAGGCAGGAGCAGTGACAGACCTGTGACTCACACCGGGAACCGCGCCCAGACTGGAGAGATTGAGGCTTCGCCCAGCAGCCTCCCAGGAGCCTGGATGTGGGCCCTGGAGAGCACTCCTGATTCAGACCCCAGGCCATCCCAGAGGGTTGGGATGATGAGGTTGAGCCCCAGGGGGCCTGACCCAGATCCAAGCGCTACCCCTCATTCATAGGTGGCCTTGGGCATCCCATTTAACCACCTGAGCCTCCAGGGATGGGCAAGAAGAGGAAGTAAGATCCTACCTTGAAAGCCACTCAGTTCAGTTCAGTTCAGTAGCTCAGTCGTATCCGACTCTTTGCGACCCCATGAATCGCAGTACACAAGGCCTCCCTGTCCATCACCAACTCCCGGAGTTCACTTAGACTCACATCCATCGAGTCAGTGATGCCATCCAGCCATCTTATCCTCTGTCATCCCCTTCTTCTCCTGCCCCCAATCCCTCCCAGCATCCGAGTCTTTTCCAATGAGTCAACTCTTCGCATGAGGTGGCCAAAGTACTGGAGTTTCAGCTTTAACATCATTCCCTCCAGAGAAATCCCAGGGCTGATCTCCTTCAGAATGGACTGGTTGGATCTCCTTGAAAGCCATTGGAAAAGTATAAAGTGCCAACCCAATACAAAGCAGGGACCGTGGGTGCAGAAAGGGTCTTCCAGCAGGGCGGGAGAGCTGGATGCAAGTCCTTCCACCCCTGTGCAGATGGGAGAACTTTGTATTCATCGTGTATGTAATTAGCACTATGCTGTTCAGATTAAGCACCTACTGTGCATCATTGCTTTCCTGGGCACTAAAGATAGGACAGTGAGCAAGACAGAAAAAGTCACTGTTCTCGTGGAGCTTCCACCAATGTAAGGAGACACATCAAAGAATTTGACGCCTTTGATCTGTGGTGTTGGAGAAAACTCTTGAGAGTCCCTTGGACTGTAAGGAGATTCAGCCAGTCCATCCTAAAGGAAAATCAGTCCTGAATATTCATTGGAAGGACTGATGCTGAAGCTGAAGCTCCAATTCTTTGGTCACCTGATGGGAAGAACTGACTCCTTGGAAAAGACCCTGATGCTGGGAAAGATTGAAGGCAGGAGGAGAAGGGGATAACAGAGGATGAGATGGTTGGATGGCATCACCAACTCGATGGACATGAGTTTGAGTAAGCTCTAGGAGTTGGTGATGGACAGGGAAGCCTGGAGTACTGCAGTCTGTGGGGTCGCAGAGTCGGACACGACTGAGCGACTGGACTGAAGGAGACACACAGACAAATACTACTACATTTTGAGTGTCATAAAGCAAAACGAAGCAGGGCGAGGAGGAAGAGAGTGCTCGAGCACAGGTCCGATTTCGTATGGATAACCCTGGAGGGCCTCTTTTAGGAAGTAACCCATCACCAAAGACCTGGAGAAAGAGAGGAAAGTAAAGGAGCAAACGTGGAGAAAAGAGCATTCCAGGCCGAGGTGGGGCAGAAGTGGGCACAGCAAAGTCCCCTGAGGTAGGAGAGTTCCAGGAACAGCAAACAGGCCTGCCTGGCTGATGCAGTGTGAATAAAGGAGAGAGTGATGAAGGTGCAGTCGGAGAGAGCAAGATCTTGTGGGCTCTTGTAGATCACAGTAACCATCTCAGATTTTCCTCTGCTTAAGACAGAAACCACTCAGGACTTCCCCTGTGGTCCAGCGGTTAAGACTCCACCTTCCAATGCAGGGGGTGTGTGTGCAATCCCTGGTCGGGAAACCAAGGTCCGATGTGCCCCAGGGTGCGGACAACATTTTTTATAAAAGGAAAGAAAAAGAAGCCACCAGAAACTTTGAGGGGAGACATAATGTGAAAGAGGTCGTGCTGGCTGCTATTTTGAGAAGAGATCAGGGGAGACTAGGATTGGGGAAGGCGGAGGAGAGACAGAGGGAGCAGGAATGAATGCAGAAAACCAGTCCGGAAGCCCCTGTGTGGACCAGGCGTCCTGTCGTGTGACCTGACGGGGCAGCAGTAGTGCAGGTGTGAGAAGCGATGAGATCTGTGTACATATCAGACGTGGACCTAGAGCAACTGGGGTGTGAGGCACAGAGCGAAGTCAAGGGCGCAGGAGGGTGTCTGGCACGAGCTGCTGGCGGGTTCATTTGCCATCTGCTGAGACCTCGGGGGTAGAAACCAGTGTCCTGTGCCTCAGGCAAGGCGGGGTGATGTCTTCTGCGAGAAGTGGTGAGAAGGGGCGGGGCAGGCCCCCCACACACAGGCTCACTGAACAACCAGACCTCTGAGCTCCCCTCTTGCTCCACGGGCCTGACTGGAACACCAACGGGGCCCCTCCCTCAGTGGCCACCCCTACCTCCCACCCTCCACACAACTTGAGAACCACGGGTCCGAGAGCATCCATGGGGTCTCCTCATCCCGAGGTATCACCCCCAGCATGTGGGAGGCTCTGAGAAGGAAGCCCCAGGGATAGGCCATCATCCAGACCCTTAGGAAATTCAGAGCCTGCCGGGGGACACGACAGGGACTCCCCTGGCGGTCCATTGGTTAGGACTCCCTGCTTCCACTGCAGGGAGTGTAGGTTCAATCCCTGATCCCACATTCTGCTTGGAGTGTCCAGAAAAAAAAGAATCTGTGGGACAGTGAGGGCTGTGGACAGTCAGGGGAGGCTTCGGAGAGGAAGCAGAACTTGGGTCTGGAGGAGGAACCACTGTGGGGTCAGCCAGAGAGGGTGGAGGGCCCTGGAGGTAGGCAGCAGCGGCTGGGGGGCTCACATGCAGGGCCTTTGGTGGGTCAGAGGACAGGAGAGGTTGTGGCCAGGCGATCAAGGGCCTTGACATCAAGGAGTAGGTTCAGGTCTTTTCTGCAGTCGGGGGCACCCCTGGAGGACTCTGAGAAGCAGAGAAGAGGGTGCACAACGCCCTCGAAGCTGTCCACGTCTACCTGCGTCCACTCCTCCCCTCTCTTTCTGCACTGGCTCCCAGCCCCCAGCTGGGCCAGGTTCTGAGCAGCAGGGCTGCAGCCTGCCCGGACGATGGGAAATAAACAGGGCCGGGCCAAGTACGCAGCACCCCTTGTGCCCAGCCTGGCGGCCCTCGCTGAACCTCACCCTTTCCAGGCACCAGTTCAGAGCATCTGCCCACCTGGCTTCTCCCTGCTTCCCCGCCCCTGAAACCTGGGGCCTCCTGACCTGATTAGGGCGAGTGTCACCACACAAGGCACTTGATGGATGGGCTCAAGAGTGGATGCTCGTCTCTGTCTGCAGGGCCTCGCAGCCCATCCATCTTCTCTTGGCAGCCTGCTCCCGCCCCAGTGCTCACCTTCTGGGGACAATCCTAGGCCGACGTGGGCCCCAAGGACTAGCCTGTGTCTTGTCCCCCACCAAGGACAGGAGAGAGGGACAGCTTCCTTCCCTGGAGGGTATCAAAACAGGATCAAGGTTGGGGGGATGCACAAAATGTAAGGGGCACCCCACAACTCAGTAATCTAGATGACTATTTTAATGCAACCTTTTTAAAAAAATCAAAGATGATACAAAAATGATATAAAATCAAGTGATATAAAAATCACTATTTAAAAAAATTTTTTAATCTTTAATTTCTGAAAAAAGTATCAAAACATTGAATGTGGGAGGAAAAAAATGTGTGCCCCTAGTTCCATGATTCTACATATTTTTTGATGGTTAATTTTCTTTTCAGAACACTGAAGTACTTGAAAAAATATTGGAACATTTAAAAGTAGGTGTGTTTAAACTCACAAGATTACTTCAAACTGAAGTATTTTATTTACAGCAAAAATAGAGTTTATTGTCATTTCACTTTCCTGGCTTTGATGGAAGCAAATGCATCAATGATGATAATAATCTGCTTTCCTCTTCTTTTCTCATTTTCAGTTGAAAAAAAATGGCCACATTTGATCATTTCTCATGACCAAGTGACCATCTTAAGTCTTTTTAAATTAATTTCAGTTTAGATAAAGAGCCTGCCTTTATTTAAAATTGTGATGTTTTGTTCACTGTGAATATTTTTGCATTCGTTTTGGTATTGTTTTGTAATTTTCATTCAACTATGATTTCTCTCCATTTCTGAGGTTTTTGGCAAGCCCATAAATTTCATGCCCAGCCTTGGACAACCTGCCCCCAGCCAGAAAAGGGTTCCAGGACCCCCGGGCCTGGGGGAGGGGGCCCTGGGAATGAGCCAGCTCTAGGGCAGCCAGCAGTCACCGTCACCATGAGTCTTGGAGGGAGGAGCTGGCTGGGGATGGTGAGTGTAAGGTTCAGGTGGGGCCACTGCTTTGGGCCTAAAGTTCGAGATCCAACTCAGATTCTGGCTGTGTGACGTCAAGCAACTCTCTGATCCCTGCTCAGCTCTTCGCTCCTGAGTCCCAGAGGGCTGTTGAGGCTGGCCCTCCCCTGCCCTGCTCACCTCACTGGGTCATGATGAGGTTCAAGGTAAACCATACGAATGACCGCCCCCGTGCTGGGCAGCGAGGGCAGCCAAGGCTATTCCACAGCCTCTCTGTTCACTCAGTGCAGCGTCAGAAAGTTCTGCTTCATGTCTAACTTCTTTCCTCTGCCCTCCCTCCCTGGTCCATCTTTTCTGGAAGACGAGCCTAGAGGGCCTATTTAATTCTGCAGCCAGTGGCTCCGAGCCGCAGCTCCGCGTCAGCCACCTGAACACCCCTCTCCTGAGCATGGAGTGGGAGTGCTGGGGACTTAGAGCAGTAAGGGCCCGGTGTCCACCATGCATGGCTCACCTCACAGCCCCTCTCAGCACCTTGACACCTCGCTGCGAGCACCTGTGCAGGCACACGCCACTTGTGAGGAAAGGCTCTTTCCTGCCAGAGTTTGATGGGAAACCTTACAAGCTGCCTGGCAGCTGCTCCCCGCTCCCCACCCCAGCCCCGCGTCCCTCCCGGAGCCCTGGCCTCTGCTCTTGTCTGCCTTCTTCGTCCTCAAAAGGAAGCTCCTCTCAGAAAACTAGATGGACAGAGCTAATTGGGAGCCAGGAAGAAGAAACTTCAGGCAAGCTAATGAGCAAGCCTGGAGTGGACACGAGCCCAGAGGGGCTCTGGGAAGCCATCCGGTCCACCCCCTGCCTCGGGGCCATGTGGCCCGCCACATGCAACTCATCCCTAACAGGGGAAAAAAAGACCAGCTCTGGCCATGAAAAAGGATGAAATAATGCCATTTGCAGCAACATGATAGGACCCAGAGATTATCATTCTAAGTGAAGTAAGTCAGACAGAGAAAGACAAATATCATATGATATTGATTACATGAGGAATCTAAAAAAAAAAAAAAAAGATATAAATGAACTTATCTACAAAACAGGAACAGACCCACAGACTTGGGGAACAAATTTACAGTTACCAAGGGCAAAAGGTGGGGTGGAAGGGTAGATTGGGAGTTTGGGATGGACATGTACACACTGCTGTATTTAACATGGATAACCAACAAGGACCTACTGTGTGGCACAGAGAGCTCTTCTCAGTACTCTGTGATGGCCTATATAGGGAAAGAATCTTTAAAAAAAAAAAAAAGTGGACATATGTGTATGTACAACTGACTCATTTTGCTGTACACCTGAAACTAATACCACATTGTTAATCAACTGCTCCAATATAAAACAAAAATGTAAACCTGAAATTATCACAGCATTTTGAATCAGCTATGTGTTAGTCGCTCTGTCATATCTGACTCTTTGCGACCCTGTGGACTACAGCTGGCCAGGCTCCTCTGTCCATGGGATTCTCTAGGAAGGAATACTGGAGTGGGTTGCCAATCCCTTCTCCAGGGGATCTTCCCAACCCAGGGATCGAACCTGGGTATCCTACATTGAAGGAGATTCCTTATTGTCTGAGCCACCAGGAAAGCTTACCCCAATACAAATATAAAAACTTTAAATTTGTTTTTAAATAAAAGTATTTTAAAAAAGAAAACAGGCTCTAGAGAGAGGCCTGCCACCTTTCCCCTCTCTGGGTCAGTTCTTCCTAACATCTAACCTTGCTCCCTCGCAGGGCACTTGAGCCCCTCTTCCCTTTCAGTGCAGGTGGCGACTCCACACTGACCATCCTCTATGTAACTGAGCACCTGTGAGTGACCCACTTTGTGACCAAAGCCAAGCTGAGGGCTGTTTCATTCAGGGAAAGCCTTGCCCATCTCTGCCCAAGGCTACGACCTATGAATGCAAATGAATTCCAATGGGAGTCAAAAGTAAACATCATCATTTGAGTCAGTTGCAGTGAGGTGGCTGAACCTGTTATACAGAGCGAAATGTCAGAAAGAGAAAAACAAATATTGTATATTAACACATATAGATGGGATCTAGAAAAATAGTACTGGTGAAGCTATCTTCAGGGAAGGAATAGAGGCACAGACGTAGAGAATGGACTGTGGACACAGTGGGGGAAGGAGAGCGTGGGGTGAATTGAGAAAGCAGCATGGACATATATACACCGCCACGTCTGAAACAGATGGCCAGTGGGGAGCTGCTGTACAGCACAGGGAGCCCGACCAGGTGCTCTCTGATGGGAGGTGGGGAAGGAGGTTCAAGAAGGAGGGGACATATGTGCTATTATGACTGATGTGCATTGATATATGGCGGAGACCACAACAACACTGAAAAGCAATATCCAACTAAAAATAAATAAAGTTCTTTTAAAATAGAATAAAAGTGGTCAAAAAGGAAAATCGCCTTGGCTCCTCTACTCCCCTAAACACACACACACACACACACACACACTCACTCACTCACTCAAACGGTGTGTTCCAAAGTCAAATGCAAATGATACTTTCAATTATGTACCAAATCTGGACCATCCATGCCTCTGGCCATGAACATTAATGCCCATCACGGAAGCCGACAGTGGCTTCAAGACACATCCAATACGCTTCACTTCAAACCAGCCCTGAACACCTCACACACCCACTTCTCTGAGCAGCTGATGGGCTCTTCCCCAGCGACACGTACGTATGCAGCGCTGATTCCTACACGGTGACAGTGATGTAGATCAGAGCTGAAACCCATATATTCTGATCGCAGGGTACTCCCAGCCACTCAGTGCTGTCCTGCCTCTCTTTCTGGAGTGTGCACAGAACCCTCAACAGTCGGTCAATTGCTAATCAAATAGAAAGGGATACCTTAGAAGGGAGACAGAGGAAAGCAGGGAGGTGATTAAGGATCCAGGGGTCGTTAGCCATAGCTGACAGGGCCCAGAGAGAGGGATGGTTGATGATGGAGAGTGGAGAACACAGAAGGTAAAAAAAAAATTTGTCCGATGTCTCAGAAGTTCAGGGGACACCAGCTGTCCTGGGTTCCATTTGGTGACTCCAATCCTTCTTGTTGTTTAGGCAGTCAGTCATGTCCAACTCTTTGGGACCCCATGGACTGTAGCCCTCCAGGCTTCTCTGTCCACGGAACTCTCCAGGCAAGAACACTGGAGTGGGGTGCCATTCCTTCTCCAGGGGATCTTCCCGACCCAGAGATCAAACCCATGTCTCCTTCATTGGCAGGCAGATTCTTTACCACGGAGCCACCTGGATGGCTCCCAGTAGCCAATCTCTGTGCTGCTGCTAAGCTGCCAAGTCACTTCAGTCGTGTCCGACTCTGTGCGACCCCATAGAAGGCAGCCTACCAGGCTCCCCCGTCCCTGGGATTATCCAGGCAAAAACAATGGAGTGGGTTGCCATTTCCTTCTCCAATGCATGAAGGTGAAAAGAGAAAGTGAAGTCGCTCAGTCGTATCTGACTCTCTTAGCGACCCCATGGACTGCAGCCCATCAGGCTCCTCCATCCATGGGATTTTCCAGGCAAGAGTACTGGAGTGGGGTGCCATTGCCTTCTCAGAGCCAATCCCTGTAGTCATCTGCAAATAGGCAAAGCCCTAAAACTGGCCTGTGAGTCCACACGGAATGCCAGTGGGGCCAAAGGAGTCCTCAAGACATCTTAGTGTTCATTAGTGTTTCCGGACCTGCACCTCTCCAAACACCCCCATCTGGAGGCTTTGTTTTTCCTACCCAGTTCTCCTTCTTGCTGGCTTCTAGTTTTACCCTCCACTCATTTACTCAGTACCCATCTCTTGAGCACCGACTCTGTGCAAGCTCTTGGCTGGGGCAGGAGAGACAAGGAGGAATACAACGGGCCTGCTGCTCTCCAGAAGTCACCCCTAGCCAGACCCCTCAGTCCAGTCATCCGTGAGATCCAGGAGCTCCGCAGGAGCCAAGGAGAGGCTCCCACCCAGCTTCGCCCACAGCACTGGCTGAGGAACCGGGTCACACAGGGACGAGACTGCTCCCTGCCTCCGATACCGGGCCACAGTGTAGAGGGGCTCACTCGAGTCACTTCAGCAAAGCCTGACAGTCACGCCTGCGCCCTCAAGTCAGGAACGAAGAATGGGTGTTCCGAGAAGAGAGAGTAGGTCCTCCCTGAGCCCGTAACTAATACAGTGTAATTAGCTATAATCACCATGCTGTACATTAGAGCCCCAGAACTTGTTAACCCTACAACTGGAAGTTTGTACCCTTTGACTGACATCTCTTCCGTTTTCCCCACCCCCAGCCCCTGGTAATCACTCTACTGCCTGTTTTTCAGAATTCAGCTTTTTTTAGATCCCACATATGTGATATCATACAATACTTGTCTTTCTCTGTCAAACTTATTTCACTTAGCACAGTACTGTCAATATTTCATCCATTCAATATTCATTCATTCAATATTTCAAGTTGTCACGAATGACAAAATTTCCTTCTTTCTCATGGCTGAGTAGTATTCCATTATATATATGTTTTTCTTTCTCTATATATAATACATATAGAGCGCTAATGCAATTCAATAGCAAAAAAACAAACACTCAAAAGTAAAACAGGCAGAGGAACTGAATACCATTTTCCAAAGAAGATGTACAGATGGCCAACAGGCCCGTGAAAAGGTGCTCAATATTGGTTATCATCTGCTGCTGCTGCTGCTAAGTCGCTTCAGTCGTGTCTGACTCTGCGCGACCCCATAGACAGCAGCCCACCAGGCTCCCCTGTCCCTGGGATTCTCCAGGCAAGAACACTGGACTGGGTTGCCATTGCCTTCTCTAATGTATGAAAGTGAAAAGTGAAAGTGAAGTCGCTCAGTCGTGTCCGACTCTTAGCGACCCCATGGACTGCAGCCTACCAGGCTCCTCTGTCCACGGGATTTTCCAGGCAAGAGTACTGGAGTGGGGTGCCATCGCCTTCTCCAATCGGTTATCATCAGGGAATTGCAAATCAAAGCCACAATGATATGTTACTCCCCACCTGTTAGAATTGCTGTCATCAAAAAAGGTGATAGATAGCAAGCTTTGACAAGGATGTGGAGAAAAAGGAGTCTTTATATACTTTTAGTAGGAATGTAAATTGGTGCAGCCCCTATAGGAAACAGTATGGAGGATCTTAAAAAACTAAAAATAGAACTACAATGTGATCCAACAATTCCACTTCTGAGATACATCCAAAGAAACTGAAATCAAGATCTTGTAGAGGACTTCCTTGGTGGTCCAGTGGATAAGAATCTTCCTGCCAATGCAGGGGACACAGGTTCGATCCCAGGTCCGGGAAGATTCCACATGCCATGGAGCAGCTAAGCCCCTGTGCCACAACTACGGAGCCCACGAGCTGCAACTATGGAAGCCCGTGTGCCTGGAGCCTGTGCTCCGTGACAAGAGAAGCCACTGCGGTGAGAAGCCTGCGCGCTGCAGTGAGGAGTAGCCCCCTAGAGAAAGCTTGACACAGCAGCGAGGACCCAGTGCAGCCAAACAAATAAATAAGACCTTGTAGAAATATTTGTACTCCCATGCTCACAGTACCCAAGAAGTGGAAGCAACCCAAGCGTCCGTCAACAGATGAATGCGTGAAGAAGATGTGGTGTATACCCATAATGGAACACTACTCAGCCATGAGGAAGAAGGAAATCCTAACATTTGTATGGAGCCACAAAAGATTCCAAATAGCCAAAGCGAGCCTGAGAAAGAAGAAAAAAATCTGGAGGTATCACTCTTCCCGATTTCAAACTATACTACAAAGCTATAGAAAAAAGAAAGAAAAAGAAATAAAAGTAAAAAAGCCTATAGTAATCAAAACAGTATGGTCCTGGCATAAAAACAGACATATAGACTAATGGGACAGAATAGAGAGCCCAGAAATAAGTTCATACATATACAATCAACTAACATTTGACAAGAGAGCCAAGAATATTCAATATGGAAAGGACAGTCTCTTGAATAAATGGTGTTGGGAAAACTGGATAATCACAGACAGAACAATGAAATTGGACCCCCATTTATAGCACTCACACAAATGAACTTGAAATGAATTAAAGACTTAAACATAAGATTTTGAGACCCTAAAACTCCCAGGAGAAAACATGGGGGGAAGCTCCTTGACAATGCTCTTGGCAGCAACTTTCTAGATGTGACACCAGAAGCATAAGCAGCAAAAACAAAAATAAATACGTGGGATCACTTGCAACTAAAAGGCTTCTGCACTGCAGAGGAAACCATCGACCAAACGAAGAGGCAATGGGAGAAAATGTTTGCAAGTCACATACCTGACCTGGGCCTTGTGGACACCCTGCCTCCACCCCAGGGAGCACCCAGCACATGGGGAGAGAAGGCAGCCAGCCTCCACCTCAGCACCCCCAGCTCGCAGTCCCAGCTGCCAAGGACCTCCTACACCCCGCAGCATTCACGTGTCCCCTCGTTCAATCCCACACGAGGAGCCCATGGTAGCTCCACTTTACAGATGTAGAAACTGAAGCTCAGAAATTCACAAACTTGCTGAAGGTCACCCAGTGAGGAGGCTCCCAGGTCTGAGAGCAAAGATGGTGCCCACTTCTCACCCCCATACCACTTCCCTGGGGCTGGAGAGACAGGGGTTGGCAGCCCCAAACCCAGCCCACCGACCCCAGCAAATGCAGCTGTAGAGGTGACTAGAGGCAAGTGGGGCGTCGTTTCCTGCCCTGGAGAATCTAACCCAGAGCACAGAGTAGAGCCAACATCTTCTTCTGGCCAAACCACTCAGCTCTCCTCCAAAAGGGCAGTATTCTGATACAGAGCACACCAGGCCCAAAACCAGCCCCAGTCCCACTCCCACAATAGTGATGAGCACCCCCTGCCCAGGCGCACCCCCTGCAGTGGGTGCTGTGAGGGCCACCCTGAGTCTCCCTTTCAGGATGGAAGAACTCCTTTCCCCCAACTGCTAGGCTGTGGGGTGGCCAGCTCTCTGCTGAGCCCCCTCTGGGGATTACCTGCGGCCAAAGGGAGGAAGCCCTCCCCCAGTGACTGGCCCCCGCAGGGCAGAGAAGCCAGCCTGCCCTCCTGGGATGGGACAGCCTGAGGGCCCCCCGGGCAGCGTCATTGCTTCTTGTTGGGATCCACTGAGATCTCCAAGGTGCCACCCCCACGGCCAGATGCCCTTCTGTCCAGTCCTGTCTCCCTCTTCCCCGGAGCTGGTCCCGACAGGCCTCCCCACTAAGCATCCTCAGGTCTCTGTCTACTGTGCTGCCTCTCACCCACACCCTCCCCAGGGGGAGGATGAGCATGACTCGATTTCCCTGCGATGGCAGAGAGGGCTCAGCCTTCTCCCGTTCCGCATGGCAGCACCCTGGCAGATCCTAAAGCAGGAATGTTCGCCTATAAAATGCACCCTCTCCGTATAAAATGCGAGGCAATGCTCACCAATTTCTGTGGAGAAATGTGGGCTCTCTCTGTGAAAAATGAGGAAGATAGGAGATTTCAAAAATATCTATAATGCTAAAGTTCGGATGAGCAGTGAAATGCTTTCTGTAATGAATTCAAAAAGAATTGCCCTTTTTCGAATTTAGAGGCTTGTGCTTTTTCAAAAACAGACTCAGAGCAGAGAAAGACTTTGACTTTTTTTCTCTTAGGATGCTGGCAAATAGTGGATTTGATAAATTTGCATAAAGTTGAAAGGTACGTTTAGTGGTTTTCTGGGATTCCCCGAAATGAATTTTGGTGGCAAGAAGCCCAGAGAAAGCATTGTGCTTTTTTCCCCGCTTGGCATGCTGCCACTTGGCTTTACGGTTCCCCGTGACAAGGGACACTGTGTTTTCTCTTTTTCTCTGCTCCCATTTATCTTGCTTCCCAAGTGGGTGTCTTGCCCATCACCAGGCTTCATCTCTTCTCGTCCTCTCGTCCTGCCCGTCCGTCCCTGTGTTCCAAACCGAACTGTCTTCATCACTTCTCTGTCTTCTCGTCTTCCCCACACTGCTTCAGCCAGCTACCATAGGAACAAACACACAGTTTTATAATGCAAAAATCAGTATTCCTAATCCCCCATGTAAAAGCCAATTATTGCGATTTGGTGTGTTTATTTTTTAAGCTCCTTAATAAGGTGACCCTCTCCCCCATGCCCCTCAATTTCCTGAAGCTACAAGTATTAGTCAGGAAGGTTCCACTGGCCTTACTTCCCTCCTTAGTGAAGCCACAGATTCTTTTTTTTAATTAATTTTTGTTGGAGTAGAGTTGCTTTACAATGCTGTGTTAGTTTCTGCTGTACAGCAAAGTGAATCAGCTCCACATGTATGTGCATGCCAAGTCGCATCAGTCGTGTCCCACTCTGGGACCCCATGGACTCCAGCCTGCCAGGCTCCTCTGTCCATGGGTTCTCCAGGCGAGAATGCTGGAGTGGGTTGCCACGCCAGGGGATCTTCCCAACCCAGGGATCGAACTCACGTCTCTCATGTCTCCTGCAATGGCAGAGGGGTTCTTTACCACTGGCGCCACCTGGGAAGCCTAATTATACATATAGATGTATATACACACACACACACATATATACCCTCTTTCTTGGATTTTCTTCCCATTTAGATCACCACAGAGCACTGAGTAGAGTTCCCTGTGCTGTAGGTTCTCTTTAATGGTCTGTTTCATACACAGCGTGTAGGTGTCAATCCCAATCTCCCAACCCATCCCACCTGCCCTTTCCCCACTTGGTGCCCACACATTTGTTCTCTGTCTGCCACAGAGCCTCTTGAGGACGTGGATTTGCTGGATGGGAGACTGTAGCAAAACCAACCATATCAGTTCTGCTTTCTATTTATGGGACCAACCCAGACCCGCTTGAGTCCCTCGGGCATCGTTGAACTGGCTCAGGATGGACTCCGTGATGCTGTGAAAGGGCTCTCTGTGTAAGGGCAGAGCACACAGAGACAGCATCCCACACGGGAGCAGCCAGGCTGCACTGAGGCTAGGAGAGCAAGGTGAGGGTAGCCAGGCCCTCAGCGGCCTGAGCCAGAGCCCTGGCTCCCCCACTCATAAACTGTGCGACTTGTCCCAGGTGGTCTGCCAGGCTATGCCTTGGCTTCCCCATCTGTAAAATAAGGATGCTACGAGGCCCACTGGCAGGAGATCACTGTAAGATTTAAACCAGTATATAAGCAACCCCTCCACCACGCCAGACTTCCCCCCCAGACTCAGGTCTGTGGAGCAGGCGAAGCCCAAACTCAAGTTAAGGTCAACGCCAGCTGGGGAGCCTTGGGGAACGCTGCGAGGCAGATATGGGCCTGAGAAGGGCATCCACGCCATCCTGGGGCCATCTGCACAGGAGCCAAGCTGGAAAGGGAAAAGTCCCTTTCTCCTCGGGACAAAACACCTCCAAGGTGGCCTGAGGGATGTCCCCCCGCACCTGTCCCCAGGGTCCCACATGCCCCCACACCTGCCCTTGACACACCATTGCACGTCAGTGACCTGCTGTGAACACTCACACAGGCACAGACACATAGAACACACACAGACACACAGGCACACACACAAGCAGACACAGGCGCATGTGCACACACACAGGCACACACATGCACACACACAGACACACACACAGGCACACACACAGGCGCACACACAAGCAGACACAGGCGCATGTGCACACACACAGGCGCACACGTGCACACACACAGGCACACACACAAGCAGACACAGGTGCATGTACTCACACACAGGCGCACACATGCACACACACAGACACACACACAGTCGCACACACAAACAGACACAGGCACATGTGCACACACACAGGCGCGCACACGCACACACACAGACACACGCACACCCTCTGCTGCATGGAGCTGCTGTCCGCGCCCTCCTGCTCTCTCACCCCATCCCCCTGCTTGGCACACATCCTGTGACTCATTTGTTTGCTCGGGGTTAATGAACATCCGTCTCCTCCACAGCAGCTCCTCACTGATGAGACGGCTCAGTCCCTTTCAGGGTTTAATCGGAAGGAAACAAGAGTGCACACCCTGCCTAATTTGAGGGCGAGGCAAGTGGCTTTGCTTGATGTTGTCCCTGCAGCATCTGTGTCCCTGCCCGCACCCCTCCTCCCGGGCCCTGCCCGTCCCGGCCTCTCACCTCTCCTCGTCCCCCCTGTGCTGTCATTGCTTTGCGGGGAGGTGCTGACCTCCATCTTGGGAGCCGAGGCTGGGGTGCAGAACAAGGAGGCAGCAGAACGAGAGGTTGAAACAGTGACCTCACGTCAGCTGCTGCTCTGTGTCCACGTGGACTGGCTTACTGGGCAGACAGTGATCCTATGGGCAGCTAACAAGGGCTGAGTCCCTGTGCAGTACTGAGCTCTGGGACGAGGCGCTCCTGTTCACGCGGGTCATCAGCACCCGGCTCTGTGAAACGGAGACTGTCATGTCTATGCCATCCATGCTACCTTGCCCAGAGAATGAAGTACCTGCCCACCATCAGGCAGCCAGGAGCCAAGCGAGGCACCTGCCTCCTGTCTTTTCCCCGCTTATCAAGAGCTCCGGGGGAGAGGCACGCTTCCCTGGGTCCTGACCTTTGCAGGTCACAGGGGTCACGATTCCCTGAGTTCAGCTAGTCCAGGCACCCCCAGGCTTGGGGCAGGGATGGAGCTAAAACACAGCCTCCAGGCCTCTCTCCCCTGGTCCCTCTGCCTCCAACCTCCCCGGAAAAGTGTCTGGGCGATGGTGCCACCTCCATGGATGACATCCCTTAAAAAGACCCTATTTGCATCTGACCCAAATCTCCTTTAGGCAGACCTGACTGTAGTGGGGAGGATCCAAAGAGGAGGTAAAGACACCTGTACTGTGTGTGCACTTAGTCGCTCGATCCTGTCCAGATCTTTGCGACCCCATGGACTGTAGCCCGCCAGGCTCCTCTGCTCATGGGGATTCTCAGGCAAGAATACTGGAGTGGCTGCTATGCCCTCCTCCAGGGGATCTTCCAAACCCAGGGATCGAACCCAGGTCTCCCATGTTGCAGGCAGATTCTTTATCATTTGAGCCACTTAGGGAAGCCAAAAGACACTGACATTTAGCAAATTACATCTATCTAATAAACCCACATACAGGATTGCCAGAGAAAATACAGGATGCCCGGTTATATTTGAACCTCAAATAAACATACTAAAAATTATTTGTGGCTTATCTGAAATTCTAATTTATCTGGGTGCCCTGTACTTTTATGTACTAAATCTGGCAATCCCACGTCTCCTAGCTCCACTGCTTACTGGCTGTGTGATGCTGGGCAAGTGACCTGACCCCTCTGGGCCTGTTTCCTCATCTCTAAACTACACGTAAGTGCATCGACCTTGTACAAAGCTTCCCAGGTGGTGCTACGTTAAAGAATTCGCTTGCCAATGCAGGAGACACAGAAGTCACGGGTTCGATCCTCGGGTCAGAAAGATCCCCTGGAGGAGGAAATGGCAACCCACTCCAGTATTCTTGCCTGGAAAATTCCAGGACAGAGCCTGGCGGGCTACAGTCCATGTGGGTGGCAAATAGTTAGACATGTCTGAGCGGCTGAACACATACACACACTTTGTATAGGGCCGTTGAAAGGATTAAATGATGGCTTTTGGAGCACTGGAAGAGTTCTGAAAGCGTTGTAAGCTCTGTGGAAATGTTAGCTATTATCTACATTATTACTATTTGTCATTGTTGTTGTTCTACTGGTATTACTATCAGTACATCCAAGGTTATAACCCAGGAGGTGGTATAAATGCAAAGATGCATTAGGACCCCTCCTCTTAGCTGTTGGGAACCTGAATCAGGTTCCACAGATCAACATCCCAGGAACTGCAGTGGGCGCCAGCTGGTGCTAAGGGAGCGTGGACATTTGCTTCCTGCTCAGTGGGGTCAGGCAAGGCACCAGACAACCAAGATGTATTGAGGCTTGCTCTGAGCTATACTCTTTCCTGAGTATAGGCGTAGAAAGGAGAATCCAGCAAGGACCATCGCTCAAAGAGCTCACAGCTGTGGGATGGCCAAGGGCACCAAGAGCCACATAAGCTCGTGGAGGTAGCACATGGTCTTAGGGCTGGGGCTGAGCTTGAGAGAGGGCTTCCTGGAGGAGGTGATAGAAAATAATGACCAGGACTTCCCTGGTGGTCCAATGGTTAAGATTCTGTGCTTCCAATGCAGGGGGTGTGGGATCAATTCCTGGTTGGGAAACTAAGATCCCACATGTTGCACGGTGTGGCCAAAAAAAAAAATAAAAAGAATGACCAAAGCTAACCAGGCAAAGGTGGCCTTTGGGCTGGAGAGAGGACAGGATCCCAGCCAGTTACATCTCAGGATGAAGACACTGTCAGCAGAGGGAACTTCACAAAGCATTGCAGTTGTAAAGGCCAGGGTATCCTTGCAGACAGGTGAACGGACCTGTCCAGCGAAAGCACAGGAGGAAGCTGAAGAGAGAAGGCCTAGCTGAAGAAAGCCTTGGCTGGGGTCCACGAGGAGGAACTGGGTTTTACCCTGGAGCAGCGGGAAGCTGTGGACACTGAGAAGCAGAGATGGAGCCAGTCACCGTCCATCAGGGAGGTAGAAAGGATTGGGGTGGAGCAGACAGATTCGCTGCTGAGGATCCAGTGCTGGGGTGACTTTAGGAGCCCAGAGCTCTGGGCAGTCTTTCAGGAACTCCCCAGACAGTAGGTTACTGCTGAGCGTATCGGTTAGTCTTTGCAAACGTAATGATTCTACGAGTCAGTGATATGGCCATGCCCAGCTGAGATGATCACACGGGGTCAGGCGGGCACACACATGCCCTTGCATCTTTCTAGTGTGATGGCCCCACTCTCGTGGGCACAGAGTCTGAGGGGACGGGAGAGGAGGGAGGGCCAAGCAGGCAGGGTAGCAGATCACCCCAGCACACAGGGGCTGGCCTCGAGTGAACAGACAAGAAGAGTTACTGGCTGGAGGAGGGAGAAGAGGTGGGAGGTGGTAGAGCTGAAGGATCGTCAGCAACAAAGACGGAGGACAGGCTGCAGTGTCATCACACCCAATGGCCCAGGTTCCAATTCCTTGCTGGATCCCAATGCACGTTCACATCTTTGAAAGTTCGCAACTGGAAGGTTCATACGTAGGGGACTTACTGCATCGTTTATTTATCCATTCACTGTCTAACTCTTCCACTGGAATATAAACTCCACTTAGGCAGGAGTTTTGCGTCCCTGCTGCTTCAAACAGGGCCAGGTACACAGTAGGTACTCAGTGTGGATTTTTCGAATGCCTGCTGGCCCTGAGAAGCTGACTTAAAAACGGGCGCATCTGTGTCTTTACAGTCTGTGGTTCCGCACTTTGGCCATCAGGTGGCGCATCGATGTGCTCGAGGGCTCTGGATGCGGGCATCACACAGGGCCCAGAACCTGACAACGAGCAGAATGGGAAAAGTGAGCAAAGTGAGATGAGAATGGCAGAAACCTTCCTCCTCTCCCTTAGCAGACGTCTCTCCAGCACACACCGGGAGCCAGGCCTGTGCTCCATCCAGCCCTCTGAAGTCAGGCTAGGGGACGGGAATGTGGGGTCTGAATGCATTGAGATAAAGAGCCAGGACCCAGGCAGGAGGTTTGAGCAGAGCTCCGGTTTTACGGGCAGGTCTGTGTGCCGCTCTGATGCTGGTAGAGTGTACATATCATAGGGTCAGACAAACTTGGTTCTAAATTCCAGCCTTTACCTGCTGTGTTATTTGGCAAGGTCATTTGCTCTCTCTGAGCCCCCGTTTCCTAATCTATAAAGTGGAAGTCCTAATAGCAGCTGTTTAGAATGATGTGTGTGTGTGTTCAGTCGTGTCCGACTCTTTGCGACCCCATGTCCAGGGGATTTCCCAGGCAAGAATACTGGTAGTGGGTTGTCATTTCCTTCTCCAGTTCTGAAGGATACTTGGTTTTATTTCGAGAATAAAACAAGAGAGCCCTTGACCCAGTGTCATTCGCAGAAACAAAACTAAATATTGTTCTCAAAAACTGGACCTCTGTCCATGGGATTTCCCAGGCAAGAATAGTGGAAGTGGGTTGCCATTTCCTTCTCCAGTTCCGAAGGATACTTGGTTTTATTTCGAGAATAAAACAAGAGAGCCCGTGGCCTGGTGTAATCCGCAGAAACTAAACTAAATATTGTTTTCAAACACTGGACCTGATCTTCAATATTTATCTAGCCCTATCAAGCTACACCTTCATTCTTCGTAGCATAAAAGTAATCCTATAACAACCTGCAGGTATCTTGATTGCCTCACTTTCCAGATAAGAGGGCGAAGGTTGTCAAACTGTATAACTCTGTGCACACATCGCACCGCTTATGAAGCGGTGGCCTCGAGCCAGGTTCTGCTCAGCAAACGTGCGTGAAACCACCCTGGAGCAGCAGGTGCTCTGCCAGGTGATGAGGACTAGGATGAAGGAGGCTGCAGTCTAGGGAGAGACAAACACATCTGGATCATTTCCATAGAAGAGGTGGGATACTGAGAATGATATCCAGGATGCTATGGGATCATAGACAACAGTCACTTGGTCCAACCAGGAAACGCAGAAACATGAACATAGTCTTCTCTATGGACTCAGTAACCCCTTAGCTAAATCTGCAAGGCTGAGTAAGACTGATCCAGGAAAAGAAGGAACTCCAGCATCTCAAGTTAAAGAACTGCTGTGCAAAGGAACTTGCTAGGTAACACATTCATGCGGGGGTCTACGCGCTGGTCAGAAAGTTCGTTTGAGTTTTTCATACGATGTTATAGAAAAACCTGAATCAACACAATATCTTTAAATCCAGTGTTTAGTGAGCAGGACCGGCTTCCCAGGTGTCGCTAGTAGTAAAGAACCCGCCTGCCAATGCAGGAGATGCAAGAGATGTGGGTTCCATCCCTGGGTCAGGAAGATCCCCTGGAGGAAGGCATGAAAACCCACTCTAGTATTTTTGCCTGGAGAATCCCATGGACAGAGGATCCCGGAGGGCTACAGTCCATGGGGTCGCAGAGTCAGACACGACTGAGCAACCGGTCATGCATGTGCCCTCTGGCCTCTCTGCTCGAGTCCCCCTTGTCCTGGGCAGCACAGCTGGGAGAAGGTCCTCGGGGGCTCCCTCCTACACAGGCAGATGCAAGCAGTACCGCCCACAGGGCGGGTGGCCAGAGAGGGGCAGAGGAAGCAGGAAGGCCCCCAGCCGCCTGCCAGAGTCCTGGAAGACAGGTGAATGAATGGCAAAGAGCCAGCCCAGGACTGCGAAATTCATACGATGTGTCCGTTTCGTAAGCAGCGCCCGGGAGCCAGCCCCCGTCCCAGGCAGGGTATGACCCCCGGGGCTGACTTCCAGCTCTGGGCACCAGCTTGGCCTGAGTTCCATCAGGTCCTCTCAGGCCTCAGTCACCCAACAGTTAATGCGTTTTTCCTGACTGACAACAAGCTCAACACTACAACAGTCAACTATTTTTATCTCCGGATTAATCACAAAAGGCTAACGCTTCCACCTTCCCTGTGATTAAAAATTAGGAGACCAAGCTCTACAGTGGCTCAGGATAATAACCAATCCTGGGAGGAGGGGGGTGGATGAATAATGCATCTCCAGGCTCCAGGCTCCGGCTGCTCGAGACTTTCTCCCCGCCTGGCCCCCCAGCTCCGGGCCAGGCCTGAATGGGGAGGTAACGAGAGGTCCCCTCCCGTTGGGAGCCCCAGCTGCCAAGAAGGACTGTTGATTTCTATTCAGCCCGCTGCCCCCAAGCCTCCCCTCCTCATCCCCCACCACCCTCACCCACCCCAGCCCCATCCGCACCCCCTCCTACCCCATCTGGTGTGCACCGAGGCGAAGGCCGATCAATAATACATGGTTACATGAATAACCGGCATGATAACCACTTATTCGGGAAGATGTAATCAGGGCCCATTCTGAGGGTGTGTGTGTGTGTGCGTGTGTATGTGTGCACAAGCGTGCCTACGCACTCACACCACACAGTCCCACTCCCCTCTCCCCTCCTCTAACCCGATATTATAAACACAGCATGAAGGAAGGGTCCAGCCTCGCTGTGCTTGCTTTTTAGAAAGGCCTCCTTGCTCTCCATGCCCTGATCACAGGCTGGTTCACTGAGCAAAGGCCCAGAGACAGCCTGTTCTCAAACCTGGTCTCACAGCAGAACCCGCTGGGAGCATTTATTTTTGGTTTTGGTCGCACCACATGGCTTGTGGGATCTTAGTTCCCTGACCAGGGATTGAACCAATGACCCTATAGTGGAAGCATGGAGTCCTAACCACTGGACCACCTGGGACCTCCCTTCTCTGGGAGCTTTAAAAAGCCCCAATGCTCTGGTCCACCTCCTGAGATGGGGATGCAGCTGCTCAGGGTGTAGCCTGGCGACAGGACATTAAAAACCTCTCTGGGAATATTGTAAACTGCAGTGAGAACCGCTGTCTTGGGCCCAAGGCCGGTCAGTGCTGAGGAACGTTTGAGATCCCCTGGTGTACTTTCACATTAGATGGCTGAGGAAACAAAACCGGACAGGGGCTGCCTCGCCACTTCAGCCTCTGATTTAGGGCAATTTCCACAATCACGCCCCCTCGACTCAACCCCGGGGAGGCCTTGGAAACTGCACAGCCAGGTGTCGATGCTGTTACCAAAGCTCCGGGTGGTCGTTTCCAGTTTCCCTGGCCCTCAGCGAGCTCAGTCTGAGTACCTCCATCCTGGGCAGCTGGAGGGGAGGCAACAGAGAGGGGAAGCAGGAGGCCAGCCCTGCTGTAAGGGTGGCCCGAAGCACAGAGATAAAATCCTCTCACACACACTGTCACATCCACCCCCCATTTACCACAAGCCCTCATCCGCCTCCCTGTGGCTCTCTGGCCCCAGAGCATCACCAAGGCCTCCAGCACTAATGAGGGGGTAACGGGAGCGTGGGGTGGGGGGCTGGCCTCATCGTCCAGCCCACACCCACCATCTGCTTGCACCCAGGCCCCCTGGGAGGCTGGGCAGGGTTGAATGAGGCCATCTTCCTCCCTGGGCCAGGATCACAGTAGAGGCCCGAGGCTGATGAAAGCAGCTTGGAAGCCCGAAGGGTTTTTTCCCCTCAGCAATAGAAACTTGAGAGTTGGCACCAGCCAGGCCATGGTTCTGAACCAGGCTTCCTGGAGGCTGGGAAGGGAGAGGCAGGGGCACTGGCTCAAGGCATGCATCTCAGGATACTTACCTGCCCCAGAGCCTCCTGGAAAGAAGGGGAAAGTGTTAGTCGCTCAGTCACGTCCGACCCTTTGCAACCCCATGGACTGTGCCACCAGGCTCCTCTGTCCATGGGATTGTCCAAGCAAGAATACTGGAGTAGGTTGCCATTTCCTTGTCCAGGGGATCTTCCCGACCCAGGGATCGAACCCAGTTCTCCTGCATTACGGGCAGATTCTTAACTGTCTGAGCCACCAGGAGTTTCTTTCTTTCTGTCTTTTTAAAGATTGATTTATTTATGGCTGTGCTGGGTCTTCGTTGCCAAGCACAGGCTTTCTCTAGTTGTGGCCTGCTGCCTAAGCCCAGAGGTGCAGAAGCTCACTTGGGGCCCGAGTGGGAGGATGGACTTCCTCTGGTGACTGGACAAAAAGGCCTTTTGCATGAAGAACTCAGCCCTCACCTGACGACCCCGTCATCCATTCACTGAGCAAACACACAGCTCAGCCCTCCTCAGGCCTCCAGAATTGACTGACCAGCCCCTCCCCAGGGACCCATCAGCTGGTCTCCAGGGAGCACCCTGCCCCTTCTGGTTTGTCCAGGGAGGAGAGGCAGGGCGCAGCAGGGGCCTGAGACCCTCGAGCATCCACAAGCACGAACCTCAGAAGAGGCTCTGTGACCTCAGGCCAGTCACTTAACTTCTCTGGGCCCCTTCTCCAAACAGTAGTCACCCATCACTATCAGTGCCCACGCAGCATCCCATGGTTGTCATGGGGGTCAGAGACATGACTGCACTTTAGCAAAGGTTTATGGAGCTTGCGCCAGGCACCGGGCCCTGAGCTGGGCTCCGTGGGAGGCGACACTCTCCTCCTGGCAGCCCCCATCTCTCAGCGGGGACTGTACTGCCATGAAATAGAGAGGAAGGACCAAGCAGGAGAGATTCATTCCAGCTCTGGGAGGAGGGAGTTGGAGCCGCTCTGGGAGAATCGGGTCCAAAGGCGATGCCCAGGGTTGCACAGCTCTCTGGAATGCTGTCTCAGCCTCGAAAGCTTGCCTGTCACCTGTCCCCTGCGAGGGAAGCGGCCAGCCTGGTGCTCCAAGTCTCAGGGGACCTGCTTCCAGCCCTGGCCCCCTCCACTCAATCGCTGTGTGACCTTGAGCAAGTCACTTAATCCCGCTGAGCCTCGGTTTCCGGATCTGGGTAATTGGGATAATGATGTTTACCTCGCAAGACTGCGGTGAGGATTAAATCAGATGACAGATGTGACAGGGCTTTGTTTTCAAAGAGAGAAGTTAGAAAGAAGGATAGGATCCAGGCAGCAGTGGCACGCTCTCCGATCTGCAAATCGCAGCTAATGACGCCTGCCCTGTCCCCTCGCAGGCTGCCGCGCGGAATGAGATGATGACATGAGCGTCCTCTGCAAATAAACATGCGACGCCTGTGTCGGGATTACTGCTGTCGTCGCTGTTATTGTTATAGTACAAGAGGATTATAC
The DNA here is from genome assembly GCF_002263795.3 of Bos taurus. NCBI lineage: Eukaryota > Metazoa > Chordata > Mammalia > Artiodactyla > Bovidae > Bos > Bos taurus. Next base: position 29,791,624 of record NC_037356.1, on the reverse strand, counting down.
ATTTTATTAAAGGATGATAATTACTGTTTGTCAGCGGCTCCATAAAATCCACTCAGCCTTGCCCGAGAGGAGGGGTGCCCTCAGCCTGACCTCTCCCCTCTCTCTCCCCCCACAGTGCCGCCCGACGACCCGGTGATCCTCGGGGGGCCTGTGATCAGCCTGCGGGCTGGGGACCCCCTCAACCTCACCTGCCATGCAGACAACGCCAAGCCTGCTGCCTCCATCATCTGGCTGAGGAAGGGAGAGGTGATCAACGGGGCCACCTACTCCAAGGTGAGGCGGGGTTGGGGGGATGTGGAGGAGGGGAGGAAGCGGGGCTGGGGGCAGGGCACAGCTTGCCCCATCTCTTTGCAGCTCTTGGCTCTGCCTGGATGACTTTGTATCGCCTTTGGCTCCTAGCTCTTTGTCTCTTTGTGTCTTTCTTTTTCTCTCTCTGTGTCACTTTTTCTCTAGAGTGCTCTGGCTCTATTTATCCGGTCTTTTCTGTCTCTCCTCCTCTTCCTCTCTTTCCTGGGGGAATTGCTGGGTGTGGTGACAACCCTAAGAATGGAGTATGGTCAGAGGAAGCAACTCAGGGACAGAGGTGGACAGAGCCGAGGGTTGCCAGATAAAATACAGGACGTACATTTAAAAGTGAATCTCAGGTTTGTTGTTGAGTTGCTCGGTCGTGTTCGACTCTTTGCAACCCCATGGACTGCAGCACACCAGGCTTCCCTGTCCTTCACTATCTCCCTGAGTTTGCTCAAACTCGTGTCCATTAAGTCGATGATGCCACCCAACCATCTCATCCTGTCGCCCCCTTCTCCTTCTGCCCTCAATCTTTCCCAGGCTCAGGGTCTTTTCCAACGAGTCGTATCTTCGCATCAGGTGGCCAAAGGATTGGAGCTTCAGCATCAGTCCTTCTAATGAATATTCAGGGTTGATTTCCTTTAGGATTGACTGGTTTGATCTCCTTGAAGTCCAAGGGAATCTCAAGAGTCTTTTCCAGTACCACAGTTCAAAAGCATCAATTCTAAACAACAAATAACTTTTCAGTGTAAGTATGTTCCAAATATTGCATGGGCCATACTTATACTAAAGATTATTCATTGTTTAACCAAAATTCAAATTTAACTGATGTCTGTATTCTCATTTGCTCAATCTGCCCACCTTCCCAGTGCTGCCAGCTGAAGCCGTTTAGGTGTTTCCTGTCCCAGGTACCTGGCTCAGGGGGCAAGGAGGGCTGCATGCAGCCCATACCCCCTTACCAGCCCTGCACCTGCTCTACCCACCTGCTGGGGTGCTTTTCTCTAGTTCACACAAGGTGCTGTGAGCTGAAGGGCTTCCCAGGTAGCGCTCACGGCAAAGAACGTGCCTGCCAAAGCAGGAGACGTAAGAGACACGGGTTGGATCCTTGAGTCAGGAAGATCCCCTGGAGGAGGGCACAGCAACCCACTCTAGTATTCTTGTCTGAAGAATCCCATGGACAGAGGACCCTGGTGGGCTACAGTCCATAGGATCGCACAGAGTCAGACATGACTAAGGTGACTTAGCACAGATGGAACCTAAACTGCCTCCATAAAGGCCCCATGTCCAAATATGCTCCAGCGAGGTTAGGGCTTCACCCTATGAAATCTAGGGGGACTATATATATATATACATATACATTACAGACGGGGAAACGAAGGCAGAAAGCTGACGTTACTACGACATGTGATAGAGCTCGGGTGTGAACCAGGTGTGTAGGACCCCAAGGCTCTACGATGACACTAACACTGTCACCCAGGAAATGTGCTGTGCAGATCCAGTGAGGGAAGGCAGTGATCCTAACAGCTTCCCTCTGCTCATTCATGACCATCCTTTGAGGCAGATGCCATTGCTCCCATCGTACAGATGGGGACCGTGAGGCACAGCAATATACATATATATATTTCAGGGGCCTGGCAGCTCTGACAAGCTATAGACCTGTGACTTGGGCTTACAGAGAATGATGGATGACCCAGCAGCTCCCATGGACTCAGCCCTGGGGGCTGTCAGAGTCCAGCCCTCTGTGGCTCCCTCTCCCCCAGGACTGCAGGTGCCACTAACCTCGGCAATTGTGATGTCCCAAAGGCAGAGCAACCCCAGACTGTTGTGCAAGAGAAGAGGCTGGGGGCATGAGCAGCTGAGACAGAGACAGAGAGACAGGGAGAGAGAGAAGCCAAGAGGACACGCAGTTGCAACAGTCAAGTAGGAGTCACGGTCTACAGGAAAAACCCCATGGGGCCACCCTGACAGCCCTCGAGGCGGAAGCCTCAGCATCTGTCACATGGTACTTGTTTAAGCCACTGAGCCTGGCAGCTGAGAAGCCGGCATCCAGGCTCCACCACCGTCTAGCTCTGTGGCCATGGGCAAGCTAGCTAACCTTGCTGTGCCTCAGGGTTCCCATCTGTACAATGGGACCAATGGCTCCTGCCTCAGAGGATGGTCATGAATGAGCAGAGGGAAGCATGGCTGTTAGGATCACTGCCTTCCCTCATTGGATCTGCTCAGCACATTTCCTGGGTGAGAGTGTTAGTGTCATCGTAGAGCAGGCCTTGGGGGTCCTACAAACCTGGTTCATACCTGAGCTCCACTACATGTCATGGTAACATCAGATCTCTGCCTCAATTTCCCCATCTGCAAAATGGGATGATGATAATAGGTATTATGACGTAACAGGTGTCCATGTAATATGGACACCTGTTACAATTGCTGCGAGACTTAAGAAGAATAATGCATTTGAACACCACAACAGAGCACAGCCCTGTTCGCTGCAACTAGAGAAAGCCCCATGCACAGCAATGAAGACCCAGCACAGCCAAAAATAAAAAAAGAGAATAGTGCATTGAAAGTAAGGGCTTTGTAAACATTCGCTAGCATCCTTGGCTCCTTCCTCCCAGAGCCCTGTCTCCCCAACCCTGCTCTCCCCCCACAGAGGTTGCTCAGAAGGCCAGGTTTTGTTTTGCTGCTCCACCGTGTGACCTGCAGGGGAAGGGTGCTCCGCCAGCCCCCACCCCCCACCCAGCACAGGCTGGGGTGCCTCTCCCTGAACCCAGCGCGGCCAGAGCCCTCGTGGCCCAGGTGCCTGGGTGAGCGCTCGCGGCTCCCAGCGGGTTTCTGGCTGCAGAAGCATGGGAACTGATGAAAAGCCATCTCTCCAAGTCCTCTCTTCCTGGACACCCAGCCTCAGGCCGTCTTCGCTGGGACTGGCACCAGAATGGAGGCCACATGGCGGTCATCTGGAAGGCAGACCCGGGGAGGCAGGACAGGCTGTGGAAGAGGAAGGAAGCCAGCTTGTACTGAGACCAGAGGAAAACCTTCCCTGGGAGCCAGGTTCCTGCTCCATCTGCTGCTCCCCAGCAGCCGCAGCCAGGTGGAAGGAGGAGGCCTTAACCCTGAAACGGTGGACAGGGGGAGGGTCGCTTGACCTTGGATGTCCACAGTCGTGTACGTGTCTGCCTTGAAGCCCCTGACCTTCCAGCCCTGCACTTCTGCTACTTCCAACTTGAGACTGCTGCCTGCCCCAGGGGTGCCCACCCACCACCACCAGGACCACAAGACTTATTAGAGCCCAAGCTACGTACGAGTTCTCTGGCACAGCACCTCTCAGAGCCCTCCCTGTGGCTCAGCTCTGCACTCTGTCCCCACCGGTCCCCGTAGCATCCCATCTGTTCATCTCAGGCACCTGGAGCCTCCACCCAATGTCCAGCTGCCACTCATCTTGGCCTTTGTGAGGAGCATCCCTCCTGCCCCCAGGACACAAAACTAGGGGTCAGTCCGTGAGGACACAGGGTCTGGGGACGCAAAGCACGGCCCAAATCGCCACCTTCTCTGACAGCCCTTAGTGATAACAGGCCCCAGGGATTCCCCAGGCAGCCTTAAAAGGGGAAGCAAAGAGAGATGATAAAAAAAAAAATAAGAAAAGAAAAATTAAGGGACACAGCAGGTGGTGAGTGAGGTGAGTGAGGAAGGAGGAGAGGAGGCCTTGTTGCCAGGCAATCAGGCCCGCAAGCCCTTTCCAGGTTGTTTGCATATCAATGAACATCCCAGATTTAGCACCAAGCTGGGGGCACCCGCTACGTACCCTCCAAATCTCCTTCCTCCCTCACCAGTGGTCACCGCTGGCCTTGGAGAGCTCGGCCTGGCTCTCCACTGCCCAGCTGAAGCCTTGGGGGCAGCGGCCCACACTGGACAACCTTACACAGGGTGCAGTCTTCCTCCCCCGGAAAGCCCAAGGCTTCTCACCTGCCCCTCGCCACCGCCAACTACCACTGCTGATTGAATGCCAAGTGCCTGCCATTGGTGACGGGGGTGCAGAGAAGGAAGCAGCACGGGATAGGCAGGGTCCAGAGATGAGCCCTAAGCCACTGGGACAGTGGGGAAGGCTCTATGGATGCTAGTGGGTCAGTGGCCAGGGGACGCACACTCAGGAAGACCCCTGCCCTGGCGTGTTCACCCCTGAGCAGGTGAGGTATATACGCCCACTCCTGGTCCATATCTGCAGACACAGGTGGGACCCACAGGAGAGGCCATCAGGATCACACTAGTGCCCACCAAGCTGCAGGGAGCACTGCCCCAGGCCTTGGAGGTGGTGGCCCCAGAAATGAGCGACTCACCACTAATAACCCACTTACCCTCTGGCTGAGGGTGAGCTAATGACAGTTTCACAAGCAGGAGGTGGGGGTGTTGGGGCCCTGTGTGTCCCCAGAGCCAAGTTCAGGAGAGGGAAGCAGGAGAAGGGGCAGGAGGACAGGCAAAGAGGGGCTGTGACAAGAATCAGCAAATCAGAGAGTGTCTACCTGGCCTGGACCCGGGAGGTCCCAGGGCTTCATTTGCATGTGAGAATGGGGGAGGTTGACAAGCCAGGCATGAAGGAAAAGAAAATAGAAAGCAGAGGCAAGGAGATGCGGAAGTAACAAGGGAGGGAGGAAAAATCAGGGTGAGAAGACCCAGGCCCCTTCTTTGCCCCAAGCTTGGCTCCCCCCTACCATGAAGGCTTTACGGACCACCCCCCACCGGAGCTAGGAGGGGCCCTCCCCTGGGGAGCGGGCGCTGTGCCCTCCCCTGGTTTAATAAACACATCTCCCCATCTCTAATTAGGTGGAACAAACAACTTGAGCCAGAATTTTTATTTCCCAGAAAAGCACACGCCCGGACACAGTAAATATGTCATTAATCATCCTTCCGGGAGAGGAGCACCCTGGGTGCGGGGAGCGGGCAGCAGTCAGGGGCCTAATTAGGAACTCGCCCTTGACTCCCCTCCTACTGGCACCCAGATGGCCCTGCTCCCCAGCACCCCATAAGCAGATCAATCCGAGGGTACCCCGGCAGACTGAAATTTATGTAAATGTCCCTGTTAGCACAACGGAAAGTAAAGAAAAGAAAAGCGGGAAAGAACAAAAGCATCTTCCTCCCCACCTCTCCTACCCCAACCCCGCGGTCTTATTTTCATCCAGCAAATTGTGCTTATTATCGCTTGGCTATTTATAGACGCGTGAGGTCTGCTGAAGAGCCAGGAGCCCGCCGGTTACTATGGTGCAGTGGAGAGGTTCCGGCTGGGCCGGTTGACGCCACGCCCACTCTGACCCCACCCCTGGGGCCAGCCTCCAGATTAGCACCCCGGCCCTGAGGCTGAGCTCCAGACACTCAGCCCTCGGGCTTCTGGGACTGACCGTGACACCCTCCTCCAGCCTCTCTCCCAGATCGCTCTGCAGCAGGGCTGAGACCACCACCCCACGTCCCAGGAAGGAAGATGGATGAGAGCAGGCCTGGGCCCTGGCGGTTTCCACGACCAGAGGAGAAAAGTCGCGGGACTGCTGCCCTGCCCTGTGGTGTCTCCACATCTGAGTCTGGCTTTGTCTACAGCGGGATGCTGTATCTTAGATGGAGGCTCCGAGCCTGTTCTAGTGCAGGCCACGGAACTGAGGACCCAGAGTCGGGGTCCAGCTGCCTGTGGTAGCCAGTGCTTAGTCGCTCAGTCATGTCCGACTCTTTGTCACCCCGTGGACTATAGCCCACCAGCCTCCTCTGTTCATGGGATTCTCCAGGCAAGAATACTAGAGTGGGTTGCCATGCCCTCCACGGGAGGATCTTCCCAACCCAGGGATGAGGTCTCCCGCATTGCAGACAGATTCTTTACCATCTGAGCCACCAGGGAAGCCCAAGAATACTGGAGTGGGTAGCCTATCCCTTCTCCAGAAGATCTTATCAAACCAGGGTCTCCTGCATTGCAGGCGGATTCTTTACCAGCTGAGCCACTAGGGAAGCCCTCAGCTGCCTGCATGTCTCTACTAAAGGGAGGCTACTTAATCCACTAACTGTTGCCGTCTCAAAGAGGGGATCACACCACCCTGCTGGCTTACAGGTCCCCAGGAAGCTGCAGTGGGGAGGTCGTGGCTCAGAGCTCACCATTTTCCTATGCAAATCCCTGCCCTGCCCAGCAAGTTCCTGACTCACTCCAAACTCAGTTTTCTCTCCAGTTATTTGGGAGACAAGGCTCCCTTCCTTCCAGGGTCCTGCAAGGATCAGAGACGATGTTGTGGTTATTTTCAGGGAGGTTTTGAGGAAATAGAGTCTATCCATCTCTTCCTCAGCTCCAATAATGCGGAAAATAAGATCAAGTTCCTTCCTGGAGTGTACTGAGCAAGTCCAGCCCCCACCCCAAACCAAAACGGCCCTCCTGCCCACTGCACCTCCCCAGTGGGCACCCACCTTTGTGGGCCACCAGGGAGTCAAGGGTGCAGGGTACCAAACTGATGGGGCAGTAGCTGGATGCAGTCTCAGCTGGGGGAGTGGGTACCTGCAATGAAGGAGAACAGCTGCCATGAGGAATCAGCACGTGGTCAAGAGGAAGACAGGGGACCTTTAGGCCTGCGTTAGTCTCTAGGGCTGCTGTAACCAAGTACTACAACTTGGTTCTTCAGACAACCAAAATCTATTGGCTCACTCTTGTAAAGGCAAAAATGCTGAAGTCAAGGCGTGGGCAGAGTTGTGCTTCTTCCAAAGGCCCCAGGGAGAATCTTCTAGCCTCTTCTAGTTCCTAGGGGCTCCTGGCTTTACTGAGCTTGTGGCAGCATCATTCCAGTTTCTGCCTCCTCCTTCCTACAGCCTCCTTCCTTGTGTCTCCTTGTCTTTTCTTCTTTTTTACAAGGACACTCATCATTGGATTTAAAGCCCACGCTACATCCAGGGTGATCTTGTCTCAAGATCCTTAACTAATGACTAATTACTTAACTAAATTGTGAAGGCCCTGTTTCCAAATAATTTCACATTCTGAGGTTCAGGGTGGACATGAATTTGGGTGGTTGCTCTTCAATACACTCCAGGATCCTGTTACTTACATCGCCACCACCAACTCAAAGTGAGTTTAATCAAGTTCCATAGCCTCTCTTGATCACACCTGTTTTCTCAACTGCTAAATGAAAGACGATGGCACCTGTCATGTCTGTGGCTTAGTCTGAGCTCCAATGAGGTCTGGTAGTGAAATGATTGAAAAGTTGAGAGAGTTTATACAGGTAAAGTAATGAAATGGTCAGTGTGCGCTGATTCTTCACGCATCTCCACCCTAGCCCTGCCTTTACCCCCACTCCCCAAGCTGTGCACCCTTCTGCAGCCAGCATCATTCCCAGGGCCACAGCACCTGACTGTTATCCCCATCTCAGCACTCCCTACAGACACAGAGACACCCCCAGACCAGAGGTAGAATAGTTACAAGTTCATTTCTACATAGCACCGGCAGCCTGGTTTCCACTGGGCCCAAGCTGGTTTCTTTTGTGTCTGGGTGGGCAAGTCACTTTCCAGTTCCTTTTTCTTCCTGAAGCCTGGCGCTCAGCCAGGCCAGGGAGCCAAGGGTGACCTGTGGCTCTGCATGGAGATGGGTGCCCCCGGGTGTCCTGAGCTGACCTACCTCTATCCACAGAGCTCCTTTCTCCTCTCCGAGGCTGGCGCGTGTCCTGCCCCACCTGCCCAGCTGTCCCAGTGATGAGTGACCTGGGGCCTTCTTTCTCCCCACCCGACCCATAGACCCTTCTCCGAGATGGCAAGCGTGAGAGCATTGTGAGCACCCTCTTCATTTCCCCCGGCGATGTGGAGAACGGGCAGAGCATCGTATGCCGAGCCACCAACAAAGCCATCCCCGGAGGGAAGGAGACCTCAGTCACCATCGACATCCAGCGTGAGTACTGACCTGGCTGGGGGCAGGGACCACCCGGCACTCCTGCCCGGAGCACAGGTGGGTGGAGGTAGCCAGGCCGGGGCCAGACCCCTGCAGGACGGCTGGAGGCAGGACCTGGATCCGCCAATCCTAGGGGCTAGAGGGTTTGTCTGGCACCCAAGGACCGTTTTGTCCTTCTTACCGTCACAGGTGAGGGTGACAATCCCCTTATAAACATCACTGGGGGTTCCCTGGCAGTCCAGTGGTTAAGACTCCACTTCCACTACAGGAGGCACAGGTTCGATCCTTGGTTTTGCATTCACCTTCTTCACCAGCTATTAAAACCCCCTCCACCTCCATCCACACCAAGCAGAGGGCTCTTCCATTCCCCATCCAATGAGAGCCAGGATCTCCAGGGCTCTGGACCAAGAACCAGGGTGATGGGAGGGAGGCTCTCGCTTTAAAGGTTGTGTAAGTCCAAGGTCACCCTGGGAGGAGTGTCTCCCTCCCCTGCCCCAGTCTAGGCCCCACTGTCCACACCCACCTGCTTCTTACCTGTAGCAGATATGGCATCAAGCTGCAGGCCCAAGTATGGAAAGAAAGCAAGATGTTGGGGGGGATGGGGTAGTCTACAGCCCAGAAAGGCTCTACCACCCATGAGCTGTGTGGGCCTGAGCTGGTCATGTCATCCTGGGGACGCTGGTTCCTAGTCTCATTTGACTGAGTGACATCCAAGGTCTCTTCTTGCCCTGGGATTGACCATGAATCAGAGGTCTCTCCAGACACAAGCCAAATCTGGGAGGAATGAGGGAGAGAGCCATAGACATCCAAGCCTCCTGTACCAGGCTGCCTGTCGTGGCCACTATGCAGCCCCTCTGTCCTCTCCCCCCACCCCCACCCAGCTGGTCAGGAGGCCTGTGCCAGCCACAGAACCCCCACAGAAGAAACCACCGGGTCGGCGCTTGGGGCCTGGCAGGAGAGCCTTGGGGGGAGGTATGTTTCTGCATCACAAAGCAGAACCTCTGTCAACAAGAAAGTCATCATCATGACAACAGCCCACCGACTATTAAAACACGTTCCCCTGAACACGCGCTAATACCATGATGGATTTACCAGGGCGCACAGACAACAGTCTGCCCCGGAGGAGGGTGCCGGCCTTGCCAGGTCTCTGGGCCTCGCTGACTTTCTTTCCAGGGACGTCTCAGCCGCCCCAAGAGAGAAGCAGCAAGAATGAGGTCAAAGTGAAGCCGAGAATCCAGGTGCCCAGTTTCCTAGATGGGCCCCGTCCGAGGCAGTCCGGAGTCGTGGTTAAAGCCACAGCATCCTTCCTGGTTGGAATTCTGGCTCTGCCACTTACTGAGTGATGCTGGGCTGGTTATTTCACCTCTCTGTGCCTCGGTTTCCTCATCTGTATGTGGAGGTGCTTGGCTCGTACATACACTGGCTGGAAGGATTCAGTTAAAGCATTCAGGCAGCGACCCCAGCACAGCACCCAGCACTTGTCATGGGGGTGAAGCTGCCCCTCCCCGGTGCTCCCAGACCCCACAGGGAGGGGAGGTCTGCATCCACTCCTGCCCCCTCCGCAAGGTGTCTACACACGCCTGCTGAGCAAAAGAGCAGGCTCTCTCTGCCCGCTCCCTCCTGCGCTCCACCCTCCCACCCCCACGCATCCCTTTGTTCATTCAATAAGCGTCCAGCTGTTTACTGTGGACACCACAGGCTGGATCAGAGCTGCCTTTGCAAACCTGCTCATTTTCTCAGTCAACCAAGAAGTATCCAAACTCAGCAAAAACACATTTGTTGTTTGTTTCCCTTGGTCTTTAGATGTTACCCAACGGAAGACAAAGCCCCCAGATTGAGTAATGGGAGAGAAAGCTAACACCCCCAAAGTCTCGCTGCATCTGGACTCTGCATCCAGCTGCCAAGCTTCAAATGGATGTGCTATAAAATCACTGAGTCATGGAGTTTCTCTCCTTTCTCATCCCTTCCTGGATGTAATACTTCCCCTGAATGTGCATGCGCGTGCACACACACACACATACACGCATGCGGAGGCAGGCTGCTGATGGAAACTCTAACAGACTCTCAGCTGTAACATCTGTTCAGTGTGATCTCAGTTCCGCCAGCTACATCAAAGCTGCCCCCCTGCAAGTTATGCAACCGACATCACAAATGGGATTAAAATCATGTTTAATAGTCGGATATGACATAAACTATTTATACCTTCGGAGCCTGGTGGACTTCTGAAAATTCATATCCTGCACATGCAGAGGAGAAGTGTGGAGAGAGGGGTGTGGGCACCTCTGGGCCTGGGGTGGAGGCTCAGATGAGACTGGCCAGTGTGGAAGGTTCCCGGGGTGTGGGGAGAGCCTGTTTTCCTGGGTACCGAGGATGCTACAAAGAGATGGGGAAGCTTCAGGAGACAGGTGCCCACAGGATAACTGAGAAGGGCAGCTCGGTGGTAGAGGAGGGGAGCAGGGGAGGGGAGCAGACAGCCGGAAGGGTCCTCCAGCAGGCGTGTGTTTCATCTCTCTGTCCTTGGAAGTCTCACCACTTTATAAAGGACAGCCAGGTGGGGACAGGCCTCCTGGAGCTGCCCTGCACGTTCTGTGACTGGTTTCTAGAGGCTGTTGAACTAGCCTTGAAAACTGGTGGTTCTCAGCTGGGTGGGCCAGCAGACAACCCACTCAGGTGATGGGGAGGAGCCAGGAGGAGGCTGCAGGGTTCTGGGGGTGTAGCTGTCTTGGGAGATGGAGGCAGAGCTCTCAAGGCAAGTCCTGGCCACGCATCTTTGGGTCTGCTGGAGTCACGCTTTAAAAACCAATGTAGAGAGCTTCCCTGGTAGCTCAGTGGTAAAGAATCTGCCTGCTAAGGCGGGAGATATGGGTTCAAAGTCCTTGCTCCGGGAAGATCCCATGTGCTACAGAGCAGCTGAGCCTTTGCACCACAACCACTGAGCCTGCGCTCTAGAGCCCAGGAGCCACAACTATCAAACCCATGTGTCCCAACTACGGAAACCCGCGCACCCAGAGCCCGTGCTCCACAGGAAGAGGAGCCACCACAGTGAGAAGCCTGCGCGCTGCAACTAGAGAGAAGTCCCCGCTCGCTGCAACTAGACAAAAGCCCACGCAGCAGCGAAGACCCAGCACAGCCAAATAAATACAAACTTTTTGAAATAATTCCTATTTAAAAATAAATTAATAAAAACCAACTTTGAGGTCACTGAAGTAGCCAACACTTCCCCATAATTAACTCTCCAGGAAAAGGCAAGCAAGTCATAGGAGACGTTCCCAGAATTGTGGTCCTATCCAGAACGGATGCGGGAAGAACAGCTCCAGCTTGGCCGACCACCTGCTGCTGTCGGGAACCAGCATTCTCTCCTGCATCTTAACAAGCTGTCTGCACACCCCAGTGCAGCCCTGTGGGTCATCTCCCCCCAAGCCCGGCACCCCAGCAGGCAGCTTGAACACCAGCAAGGCACAGGGAGAGCACGCTGCCAAGCAATCCCAACTCCGGGTTGGGTGAGGCTCCGTCTGCAGCTGGGGCGGCTGCACAGTTGACTCTCGAGGGACTCAGGGAGCCCTCTGTCATCTCAACTAGGAGCTGGCCCAGGTAGCTGGAGTCTTGCTCCACCAGTGGTGCCCTTCATGTGGACCCAGAGCAGGTCAGCATTTTCCAGATGGTCTCTGAGAAATCAGCTTTCTTACTTCTTTTTCTGAAAATGGGGTGAACCCCCAGCAAGTCCTCCTGCCCTCCCAGCATAGAGCTGTGCCTATAGATGAGGTCTGGCAGAAGATGCGGCCCCAGGGCCTTACTAGGACTCAGGGACCAAGCTGCCCTCTTCACTCAGCCTACAGCTGAACTCCAGCCAGACCTCCAGGACTATCATCTCCGCTCCCCTGGAACTTGGACCATGCCCGGGGTGCTAAGGCCTGGGCGCCTACCCCGGAGCACAAGGATGCCCAGCTTTCAGAGCAGGTCCTGAACTGGCCTCCCCCGAGCTCAGGAGGGCCAGGCCGCCTTGGGGTCTCTTTCCAGGCTGATTCCCCACCTCTGATCTCTGCTGTGGATACCGTCTCCTCTGTTTCCAACTCTCTGTCATCCTGTCTCTTTCCTCTACGTCTCATTATTGTCTTTGGCTTTTTCCCCAGCACCTTATCATTTTCTGTCTCCATCTTTTCAGTCCCCCTTGGTCTTTTGGCCTTAAGTCTAAAATTTTTGTCTGATTTTGTATCTCTCTGAACACGTGAGTCTCTCTGAGCCTATCCGTGTCTGCTCTTTGCTTCTCTGTGTTTCTGCCTCTGCACTTTCTTCCTCCCTCCCTCCCTCTCTCTCTCTCTCTCTCTCTCTCTCCCTCTCGGTCTCTCTCCTTCTCCTTCCCTCCCTCATCTTCACATCTCTCCTACATAGGCATCTCTCTGCCCCGCTTCCTCCCCCACTTCCCTTCTGCATGACCTCTCTGTGTCTCTGTCTCCCCGTCTCTCTCTACCTCTCTGACTTTCTGTTTCCTCCACCTCTGATCATTTCACACTTGAGAGCCGGGCTTCATCGTGTTGAGTGACAAAGATGAGCCCTGCCTAGGGAACTGAGGGCTGAGTGACATCCGTCAGTACTCAGCAGAGATGGTTAGGCTCGGGGAAGGCTGTAAGTGCCAAGGTAACAGATGCACCTTTACACAAAGAACCTTTACACAAAGAGACGCAAGACAGACATTTCAAAGACAGAAAAGTTCGTATTTAAAGGGACTTAGTATCCACATCCTCCTCGTGCGCCCCCCACGCCCTTTTCACACCTCTCTTTCCTGCAGTGGTTTGTTCACCCAAAGCTGGCATGTAGGCAGCAAGCACCCTCTGGGGCCCAGACAGCCCTGCTTCCGGGGTGGCTGTTCATTTAAACACCAGCCTTGAATCCATTCCTGATGCTGGGAAAGATTGAGGGCAGGAGGAGAAGGGGGCAACAGAGTACGAGATGGTTGGGTGGCATCACCGACTCAGTGGACATGAATTTGAGCAAACTCCAGGAGATAGTGGAGGACAGGGAAGCCTGGCATGCCGAAGTCCATGGGGTCGCAAAGAGTTGGATGGATACAACTTAGTGACTGAACAACAATAACTTGAATCCATAGCAGGAGTCCTGAGCCCACTGCCAGGACGCCCTGATTCGGGCACTTCCAGGGACGGAGGGAACCCCCTGCCGAGGCCCCCAGTTTTCTGGGGACCACCAGGGGAGTGGCTGCTCTGAGAGACCCTGGGGGTGGAATCGCTGGCCTTTACCCTCATGTTCCCCCAAACCACGGTGCACACAGCACCGCAGTCTGCAAAGGCACCTCTTCTCTCCGCAGACCCCCCACTGGTCAACCTGTCGGTGGAGCCGCAGCCAGTGTTGGAGGACAACGTGGTCACGTTCCACTGCTCTGCCAAGGCCAACCCCGCGGTCACCCAGTACAGGTGAGAGGCCCTGCTGGGGGGGTCCCCTGGACACCCCTGCCTGTCGCAGGGCTGTCAGCTGTGGTCCAGGCGTCCAGCACGGTGCTTGGTCCGCTGTGGGTGTCCGGGACCCTTCTCCAGCACACCCGTTCACCCCTCCCCGGCCAGGTGGACCTTGCCTTTTCCTCATGAACACACACTCCCTTCCTCTGAGACAGAAGATGTCACTCCTTCTGTTTGCACAGCTTCTGTACCCCTTATTTCTGAAAGGAAGGAGACTCAGGAGAAAAAGCTAAAACAAGCCATCACGGTCAGTCAGATCCAGATTCTAGTCCTGTGCTCACCAAACCGGTCCCCTGGTAGGGTGGGGTTGCTGGGATCGCCAGCCCTGACCATCGGGCACCCAGATTCATCATCCCCACGCCCCCTGCAGCTGTTGCTTGCTGCACTAATGAACGTCTCACTGTTTTTCACAAGCCTGTCCTTCCCTGTTGAAGGCGGGAGCTGCTGTCACTTACAGCTGTCAGCATGGAGCTCGTGTGGCAGGCCCTCAGCGCTCCAGAATGTGGGCTCGCGGACTCTATAAACACACAGAGCAGCACCTCTGACACCTGGGCATCACCACTGCATGAGACTTCCAGATGCCAGTGGCCTCAGAGGTGCTCCAGGGCACACTCAGACACTCCCCGCCACGGCCCTCACTCTGCCCGGCTTCTTCCCCCAGCCCAGACCTGATGGTGCGCCCCCACCCCCCCACCGCTGGGATGGTTAGGAAGCCCCAGCATCACCCAGTGCCAGGGATGCTGATGGTCCCAGACTTGGAAACAAACCCGTCGGTGGGAGTGGAGGACAGAGCCAAAGAAAGGCAGCGTGACCCCAGAGGGCAGAACCTGAGGAAACAGGTCAAAGAAGCAGCCACAGGTTCAGGCTAGACACAGGCAATGCTCCCTGCAGTGCAGATAATTAATGCTGGAACCTGAAACCCAGGGAAAGCACAGAGCCTTTATCCTTGAGGATATTTTTAAATAGGATGAAAACCATGTGTCCTCTGGGTTTAACCATTCATCAGGCTAGAGGCAGGAGAAAGATTAGATGACCTCCAGGCTCCCTGGAGTCCCGCGGCCCTGTGGGTCCGGGCGGCAGGTCTGGCTTGGCTGGGACAATGACAAAGATGCGGCAGGAGATTTCTGTATTTTTCTCTGGGCTTCCAGCCTGCACCTCCGAGGCCTGGGCTCCATCCACAGGCGGGCTTCTCTCTGCTATTCTGCTCACAGGCCCTACACACCAGCTGTCGCATGCCCAGAGGAGATCTCTCATGCCAGCTTCCCTGGGCACCCCTTCTCTCCCGCTGACATGCTACCCAAGCAGACCCACCCATATTCATTCTCATATCATGACAGTAATAAGGGATAAGTCTACATTTGAAGAGATCATCGAGAAGCAAATGTGGCAAGATATTGACCACGTTTGGTGAGTCTAGGTGAAGGGAGTATGGCAGTTTCCTGGATCGGTCTTGTGACTTCTCTATACAAAGTTATGTTTAGTTTTTAAACTACAAGGTTAATGAGCCAGGACCTGCAGGTCTCCACAGGTTCTGGGTCCCTGTGGTTTCCCTCTGTCTCCATCCTTCCCTACAGCTCAGAGCCTGGTCAACCGTCAGGCACAGAGGAGGAGCCAGAGACATAGGCCGGGCCCCTGCAGGTTTGACAGGCGTGCGCCTAATCCTACTTGCATCCTTCCCTCCTGGCCCTCCAGCTCGCCGGAGGCCCCAAAATGCTTCAGAGCGGATCAGGCACCCTCAAGGGCTCCAGAGGCTTTCGGGGAGCCCTTCCGGCCTCCGGGGACATGTCAGGGAGTCCCGGCGGGCCAGGAGGAAGGGGGTGGTGAGAGGACGCCGGTGTCTATGCCCACCCCTGTGGCTCAGCCCCTTGGCCTCTGAGAGGGCTCCCCCAGCAGGCAGATGGTCCTTCTAAATGCGGTGTTGGGATCCAAGAGGAAAGGCCTTGAGCAATCTCAGCACTTGAGTACATGGATTTTTCCCAGCTGCCCTGGACGGGACTAAGGGATCTTTGTTTTTTAACTTCCGCCTTGTCTTGATTGCTTCCTCCTGTTTCACACAAGAGGTTTGTGATCTCGGAAATCAGAGATGCGCCCTGGTCCATCCCAGCACCCAGCAAGGGGCCCCGGGTGGATGTGGGAGCCCGTCCAACTGGACTCAGCCATCACTTGGCTGGACTGGCCACCTGGGGCAAGCATAGCTGAAGCACGTCTCCGCCTGCCTCTCTGCGCCCCTCTGAGGTGTCAGGGCCCCCGCCCCACCACGCAGGGAACAGGGCGGGGGTCTGCCAGCCAGTGTGAAAGGCGGGGCTGTGGAGGACAGCCTGTTGGCAGTGACACTCCAGCCTCCTGATTGTGTGATATAAATAATTAATCCTCTTACATCTGCTCAGGCCAAATTACACATTGATTGGTAAAAGCTTAATCTGACTCTTGTTCCGAGGGGCTGGGCGAGGCGGTGAACACAGTGGTTGGGAGGGGTGTGGGGCAGGTGGGTGGTGGGAGGGTGAAGGGACTGGAGGAAAGAGGAGGAGGAGGCAGAGCTGAGAAACTAGAGAAGAGAGGAGATGGGAGCGGAGGGGAGGGCGGGGGAGATGAGACCGGGAGGTGGGACAGAGAGGGGAGGAGACGGGAGGGGAGCTGGGAGAGGCGGGGACTTGTTCTCTGGCTCACCCTGGTCATGTGACCTGCTGCTTCAGTGAGTGGGTTGAGCTTCTGAAAGGGATCCCTCCGAGGGTTTTTGTTGTTTTAGGGTTTTTTGTGGGTTTTTTGGGTACAGAAGGGGAATAAAGACAGGGAAGAAAAAGAGTGGCTGAGTGAGAGGTGAGCTGGGGACTCGTGGGGTGACCCCCAGAGACCCAGCCCCACAGCGGCTGAGTTCCTCTCAGTGCCCCCCCCATTTCTAAGGTGGGGATCGGCCCTGGGGAGCTGGGAGCAGCATCTACACAGCCCTCCAGCGTCTCTTCAGTCTCCCGTCTTTGAATCTGAGAGGGGAAGCCAGACTGGTTGGAGGAAGAGGAGCCCCGTGTGGCCAGGAGTGCTGAGTTCCAGGCCAGAGATAGCCCCAGCCGTTCTGAGTTCCTGGGGGCCCCAGTAGGGAGTTTTCACCCTGCTTACACTGTGAGGGACCTCAGACGGGTGGGGAGAAAGCCCCCTCTTCCCCCAGGAACCCCCAATAATGGAAGAGGACTGGCCAGCAGAGCCTGCTGCCTGGGGCTGTGGGCAACCAGGGGCAGGAGGGTCTCACCTGCCTCCTCCTGGCCCAGCCGGCTGCCCCCTCCTTGTAGCATCCCACCACCTGCCCCCTCACGGCTGCAGGGTGGGTGGAGCAGGGGCTGGACGCCGATCCACCACCGTGTCCCGGACTGAACTCGTCCGCCTCAGGTGGGAGCTGTGCCTGACTGTTAAGTGTGGTCATTAAATTAAAGTTAGAGATGGAAATGATTCATGAATAACTCATAATGGGTTGTTGGGAAGCTCCTTCAGCTCTCGGGGAACTATGGTTTGCTCTGTTGTTAAACTGTAATTGTTATTATTAATTGTCTTCTTAATAACGATCTGATACTAATTCAAGATAATAACTGCACAGTGCCAGCCTGGTGCTCTGTGCGATACTGGGAGACGGCCACCTCCCGAGCTGGATGGACTGGCTAAGAGGAGCAGCTGGAGGGAAGGGCAGGGCCCAGGCCTCTGTGACCCCAGGAAAGGGGGCCCTGAGAATGTGGCTACCTGGAGTCGTGGTAGCCGCAGGATAATGCCCCCCCCCCCCAGCCCTGGCAAAGACATGCACTCCAGGGACTTCCTGGTGGTCCAGTGGTTAAGACTCTGTGCCTCCACTTCAGGGAGCACGGGTTAGCTCCCTGGTCAGGGAACTAAGATCCCATGTGCCGCACAGTGGCCAAAAACAAAACAAATTTTAAAAGACACGTACCCCAAAACAGGCCTGAACTACAGTAGGAAGTACCAGTTGAGAATTTGTGTGTTTTTTAAAAGTTTTAACCATAATAAGAGTAAACCAGGGAAAGCTCTGATTCTCTCTCCTTGCGCAGCTGTGAGGAGAGCCCCCAACCTCACACACATGGGCACACGCACCCCTGGGGTGCTCTGCCATACAGACAGCAGGCTGTCTGCTGCACCGGGACAGTGATCACCGCCCCAGGGCCAGACCCAAGATACCCATCAGTCAACTGGCCAATTAAAGAAGTCAGCATAGCTGTCTTCCCATCACCCCCACCAACCCAACTGCTGGTCCCATAAAAGCAGTGCTGAGACAGCCCAGGTCCCCAAGGGGCAGAGCCAGGATGGGAGACAGAGGGTGTGGAGGAACATGAGTAAGTAGGAGAGGGCTGAAGGGCTTTTGGGAGAGAGGGGCACTATGATGGGACCCACTCTGGGGACAGGAGTCAGGACGGGGAAACTGGGAGAGCTGCCCGAGCAGGAGGGTGGGCAATCGAGACCACGCCTATCACCGCTCCATCAGCGTCTTGTCTTGTCTGGAAATCAAGCTTCCTGATGCCCGTGCGTGTGTGTACATATGTGTGTGCAGGTGTACACGCATGAATGGGCACACACCACTAGACCTTGGCCTCTTCAGTCACGGGCTTGGCCTCCTTTTCCAATGTGGTCCAGGACTAGACCCCCAGCGAGCTCAGAGCAGGAGCCGAGCTGCCCAGGGTCTGGCAGTTGGGTTAGCCATTGCCTGGCCAGCCACGTGGGCAGACCCATTGAAGAGCCAACCCACCTCCCTCCAGAACAACCCATCAGTCAAGTGCTTCTGGCTGCCTGGTGACCCACAGCCCAGAGCCCATCACCCCACCACCGACCCCTTCCCGAGCCCCAGAAGTAACCCCGCTGTGGAGGCTCCCCCAAGGGACCCCTCGGGGGCCTACCCTCCCCTGCCCCTCGCCAGGCCTCATCTTCCAGTGGGTGGGACGCATCCCCCCCGCCCAGACCCTGGGCTGGAGGTCCGCACAAGCCCCTATGCCTGTGTTGCAGGTGGGCCAAGCGGGGCCAGATCATCAAGGAAGCCTCGGGGGAGGTGTACCGGACCACCGTGGACTACACGTACTTCTCAGAGCCCGTCTCCTGCGAGGTGACCAACGCCCTGGGCAGCACCAACATCAGCCGCACGGTCGACGTCTACTGTGAGTGGCTCGGGCCTTCCCTGGCTTATGGGCTCGGGCTGGTCTCCACTCTCAGCTGGAGGAACCATCGTGGGCTCGTTGTACACAACATAAGAATGCCTCCCAAGCTCGGAATCCATGCCCTTTACAGAAAACGTCCCCATGTACTGTCTCGTGTTTATCTTGACCCTCATAATCTCCCAGGGAGGGGACCTCCCTGGCGTCCAGTGGTTAGGACTCTGCTTTCACTGCAGAGGGCGAAGGCTCCATCTCTGGTTGGGGAACTAAGATCCTACAAACCGTGCAGCATGGCCAAAAAAAAAATCTTTAAAAAAAAAAAATCATCTAGGGAGGCTAGAATTCTTATTCCTAGCACCCAGATGAGGGGACGGAGGCCCGAAGTCACACAGCAGATGAGGAGCAGAATGAGGACCAAGATGGGTCAGCCTCCCATCAAGGGTGGCCCCTCCTTGCCGCTGGCCAGGCAGGGACCCTTGAGGGAGCCAGCCCTCGGCTGTGTTCACCACGTTGACCGTGTACAGATTCAGAAGCACTCTAACAAACTTTATTTCTGACCCCCTCACCCCCACCGGCCTCAGCAGGAAGCGCGATGACTCCCTGTTTGCATCAGGGGACTCTTGTGGGCCTCCTGACCCCGGTTTCACACCTGCTCCCTGAAGGCAGCTCTCTGCACACCCTCCTGTCACTGCCCCTGAAATCCCACTGCTGCACCTGCTCTGGGGACCCAGACTCCGTCTGCAGGGGCTTCTGGGTAGGGCGGGGGAGGGGCAGGGGGGACGAGCCTCCACTAACTGGATACGCGCGGGGAAAGGACCTGAAGGCCTCCGTGGGGAAAGGACCTGAAGGCCTCCCCTTCAGTGTTGAAAAGGAGGTGGGGCAGGGCCGGAATAGAGGATAATGGGGGGTGGGGTGACACCGTGCAAGAGGCCTGGTGTCCCCCACTGCTTATCTCCCAGCCCTGCAGTGGCCCTGCGGTGGCCCAGGAGCTGGGCTCGATGCACGGGGAACTTGGCTCCAGGTCACCTGCTGAGGCCTGAAGGAGGTGGGCAGTTGACTTGAAGGCAGACAGAGATTCTGGGGTGGGAGGCAGGCCCCTCCGTCCACACCCTGGGGCCAGGGTGGGGCTTCCTGGAATCAGGACAAAGGGAAGGGGATGGGAGAGCGCTGGGGGGCAAATCCAGGCAGAAATGGGGCCAGAGCAGCTTTTTCTGGGCCTGGAGCTGCCTACTTCCACGGTGGGCCCCAGGGAGGCTGGGCTGGAGGAGAGGGGCCCTCCTGCTTAGCTCCCAGGCCAGGCCCAGACAGGTAGAGGCCTGACCTGTAAGGGAATGGGCCAGCGTGGATGGACGGGGCAAGCACAGTGGGGGAGAGGAGGGGCGGACAGGAGCGTCCCACACCCCACCACCACAGCCCCGGCTCCCCCCTCCTCCCATGGCAGTTGGGCCCAGGATGACCACAGAGCCCCAGTCCCTGCTCGTAGACCTGGGCTCGGACGCCGTCTTCAGCTGCGCCTGGACAGGCAACCCATCCCTGACCATCGTCTGGATGAAGCGGGGCTCAGGCGTGGTGAGTCCACAGCTGGGATCACAGAGAGCCTGGCAGGGGTGGGGTGACCTCAGGCCCGGGGGGAAACTGCCTCCCGGGGCCCCTTTCACTCACACACTAGAGATGAGAGTCTCCCGTGTAAACTACAGGAAGAGGAGCCCCAGAAAGGAGAGAGGGAGCCCCAGGTACCCACACCTACCCCCCTTAGGCCTAAACACATTCAGCCAGTACAGTTTTGCCCTGTCGTGAACCTTATGAGAAAAGCAGGTGGTCACCAAGACGCTGGGGGTGAAAAGTCCCTAGAGAGGTTTTTCAGCTCTCCCCTAATAGTCATGACCTTCAGCTTTGCAGTTAAACCTGGCCTTCTCCCTGCTTTTTCCTCTTTTAAAGTGTGTGTGTTCTTTAGAGGAGGAAATGGCAACCCACTCCAGTGTTCTTGCCTGGAAAACCCCATGGACAGGGGAGCCTGGTGGGTTACAGTCCATGGAGTCACAAGAGCCGGACATGACTGAGAGACTCAAGTACCAAGAGTTTCAGACCTCCCTCCTCCCAGGAGGACAGTGAGAGCCTCAGACAGGGAAGCCGGGGGGAAAGTGGCCTCCGTGTCCCCTACTGCCTGCTGGACACTACACTGTCCGCCGAGTGTCACTGCTCCGTTATAGGGATAAGGAAAGGGCCTCAGAGAAGAGAACTAGGGCCCAAAGCCACACGAGCAGGCACCTCAGAAGCCAGGATCTCAACTCAGACGTTGAATGCCAAAGCCTATTTCCTTCTCATCCCTCCAAAAGTCAGTGTTAGTCTCTCAGTCGTGTCCAACTCTTTGTGACCCCACGGACTGTAGCCCTGCCAGGTTCCTCTGCCCGTGGGATTCTCCAGGCAGGAAGACTGGAGTGGGTTGCCATTTTCTCCTCCAGGGGAGCTTCCCGACTCAGGGATCAAACCCAGGTTTCCCGTATTGCAGGCGGATTCTTTACCGCCTGAGCCACCAGGGAAGCCCCAAACCTCATCCCAAAGGGACACTGAAATGACTCAGGACAGACAGATCCAGGACCCTCACAGAAGCTCAGCTTCAGGATAGTCCTTCTCTCTCACTCCAGCCTACCCCCTGAACCCACCGCTTAGGGCTGCAGCGTCTTCAACTTCACAGGGTCCTCTGTGCTGGGGCTCCCCCCATAGGACGCTGTGTAATAAGACATTCTGCCCCCTACCCTACCCCGGGGTTGTTCACTGACACGCTGCAGACCTGGCCCCACACCCCGCCTCTCAGCCCTTCTGGTTCAGAGACAGAGCCCAGCCCCTACTCTCGGTGTCTGACCCTCTCCACATCTCCCAGGTCCTGAGCAATGAGAAGACCCTGACGCTCAAAGCCGTTCGCCAGGAGGACGCGGGGAAATACGTGTGCCGAGCCGTGGTGCCCCGGGTGGGGGCTGGGGAGCGAGAGGTGACCCTGACTGTCAATGGTAAGACCCCACTCATGCCAGGGAGCGGGTGGGGGGCCAAGAGGGTCCCAGGCATTGCTCCGAGGGGTTGGTTTCTGCTCTGGGTCTGTAGCGTTCCATCCACCTCTTCACATCCACATCAGAGCCCAGCCCTGACGTGAGGAGGGACCCGGGTGGTTTCCTGGTCACCTCCCTCCTGTGTGCTGCTTCCACAAGATCTCAGCCCTAAGAGTGACGGCTGATGGATTTTTTCCTGACCAGGTAAAAAGGTGAGAGGATCACTGGGCAGCCAACATAGATCCCACATCCATCCTTTGACCTTGACCTTAGCCCTGGCGGGGAATTTTAGAGGGCATCTCCGCGACTCCTGGCCTACCTCTTTCCTTTGCGTTAGAACTGGTCAACCGGGAAGACCCACCACCATCCCCACAGGGCCAAGTTCAAGGGGTCCCCTGAGGGCAGGGAACTGGTCTTATTATATATAATAAGGTCACAGCATAGCAGGAGAGAACAGTGTGAGTTGCCAGAGAGCTGTCACGTGAGATGTTGAGGGCACAAGGCCTGGATCTTGGGATGTAGAAGGTCACAGAGAAGCGGGAACCTAGCTCAGGTCACACCCAAGGAGGCTGGAGCGGCAGCACAGGGGTTCCGTGTTCCTGCCGTCCTGTGCGCTCGGCAGCCAGCTCGGCTGGTCTGAGGGGGTGAGGACGCTAAGGGCACCCCGACCCCGCGTTTCCAGTCAACTTCCCTCTGCTGGGTTTCATTTCGGGGTGAGCCCCGGCAAGAACCGAACCACCGACCCAACTCTGTAGGGCTGCTGCAGACTGGGGCCCAGGCGAGGGGCTGAGCCAAGACCCCGAAGTCAGCCCGAGTGGCTTCATCTCGACCCAGGAAGCTGCCCACTGACAGCCTCATCTGGCCTCCCCTTGCTAGAGACCGAAACCAGCTTGGCACGTCCTCACCACACCCTGCCCCTGCCCTGTCCACTGCTGGCCCCATTAGCCAGCCTGCTCCATCTCTTTCTTCTCCCTCCTCCCCACCCCCAGAGGGAGGGTGAATCCACTCAGACCCCAGAACTGTCTGTCCCGGGCAGAACCCGGTCTCGGGAGCCTTCCTGCCTTTCCTACGTGTCCCCAGGATGCCACCAATAAATTGGTGCTGCAGGGCTAAAAATAACAGCATCTGATCGTGCCTCCGTATATCCATGGCAACACGGGCTGCAGCCTTTTCCTGCCGGCTCTGGTGTCTGACACTCGGCTCCTCCGGCATCAGGCCCTGGTGAAATCAGTGGCCTCCCCACTGCCCCGTCTGGGAGGGCGCAGGGAGTCGTGCTGGCCCGCTCCGACGGCCCTGTGACCAGTCCGGCTGGGGCCCTTCAGACTCACATGTGGCCCCACAAGCCTGAAGCTTTTCAAGGAGCATCCTCGTGTCTGGGAGAAGCACGGTCGATAGAGGAGGGACTGAAATGTGTGTCACTTCAGGCTTTCAAGCACTTTCCAACGGGCATCAAAGCGGTTTCTCGAGGTGGGAACACACACTTCAGAGGACACTCCTCTTGGATGGGACACCCCAGCCTGGGCCCTGGAGTCTCCAGGGTGTGATCTGTACCCTCCAGTGTACTTCGTTCCAACCCCCTCCTCTGCCTCCAATCCTTTGGCACAGGCTCCCCTTGGCCGCCAGGAAGGGAAACACCCAAGAGACCAAAGTGAAGCAAGGAGGCAGGGGGATGAACGGACTGGCCTGCAGAGAGGACCCTGCCAGCCCACACTGGAGTAGACTTGGGAATGAACTTATCTGTACTTGTGTCTGGAGAACAGGTGGAGGGATGGTGAAGACCTTTGGGCAGGGCCTGGACCCAAGGGCCCCACACTACCGACAAACCCCAAACGAGATGAGGTTCTCGTCCAAACGCAGCCAGGCCGGGGGATTACTGCTGGCTGTCGCCCTCTGGGGAATAAACTTGCCTAGATCTCGACTGATTGGGCTCAAACCTGGGATTTGCAGAAACGGGATGGAAAGCATACCTCTGCTGCATTCTGATTCCCCTAACCCTGTCTGCCCTCACCCGGATTTCTGTTCTCGTATAAGGA
This sequence comes from Bos taurus, assembly GCF_002263795.3. Taxonomy (NCBI): domain Eukaryota; kingdom Metazoa; phylum Chordata; class Mammalia; order Artiodactyla; family Bovidae; genus Bos; species Bos taurus. Next base: position 29,767,771 of record NC_037356.1, on the reverse strand, counting down.
GCCCTTATATGTGTATGTATTTTGTTGTTGTTCAGTCGCTCAGTCATGTCTGACTCTTTGCAACCCCATGGACTGAAGCAGCCAGGCTTCCCTGTCCTTCACCATCTCCTGGTGTTTGTTCAAACTCGTGTCCGTTGAGTCAGTGATGCCATCCAACCATCTCATCCTCTGTCACCTCCTTCTCCTCCTGCCCTCAATCTTTCCCAGCATCAGGGTCTTCCCTGGTCACTTTTAGAACAGCTGAGACACCCCACCCCACCCCCACCAGGGAAATCCTAGTTCCTGGGAAGTGAAGGCAAAGAGGTTTTATGGGATCATCACTTTCCTCCCAGCAGCACGCCTGCCTTTCAAAAGCCAAAGGCTTCTTGGAGCTAAGGGATCTAAGAGAGAAACCCCTGAGGGTAGGAGCCCTTATCATGAGGGTCCCCCCCACACCCAGCACCAAGCCATTTCCCAGCCTAAACGCAATAGGAGTCACCTCGGCGATTCCCACGACGTTTCTCCCCTTGGCTGAGAGCTGCTCGTGGAGATGCAAATCTGCTTTAATTCAGGTGGCTAATATACAGCAAATACGTTTGCAGCAATTTTTGTCTTGTTCCCATCATAAATCTGCCCATCCTCCAGGTCCCTTGCTTTAGTTCTCTTTCCTGCCTCCTAAGCCCCAAACTTTACCCCAGGGATTGAGAAGAGGGCACAGGGGTTTCTGCCCCCTCACCCTTCGCCTCAGCCACCCAGCCCAGCCAGGAGCCCGAGTCTCCTCCCTCCCAGTCTCATTCCCAGATGGGCATAATGAAGGAACGACTTGGGTTAACAAACAGGCAGAAATGGACAGGAAGCACTGCCAGATTCCTGGTGGATCTTCCGGGCTGTCTGATGCGGTAAATGAGCCAAGTGTCCCCGGGGACATCCATGATCATGACCCGTACACCCATGCACACCTGGGCCGGATTTGATAACGTTGAGGTCAGCTTTGGAGCCATGGTCCCACCTGGGCTGGCTGGTATGTACATGGAGGCAGACAAGATGATGAACTAAGGGATCTCCTGAGACACCTGTGAGATGAAGGCTGTGAGCTATCCAGCTCAGTCCATCTATGTGCGGTGATTCCCCACTTGGGGGAGGAAGACCTTTTATTTCCCTTCCTGCCTGGTTTGCCTGGCCGGCCAAGGACACTGATTTGTTAGGCAAGCGCGCCCTCTACTGGAGATATGAGGGAATGGTTTGAAATCCAAAAGCTGACTAAGACAGAGATGACTTTAGTTTGCCAACAAAGGTCATAGTCAAAGCCATGGTTTTTCCAGTAGTCGTATATGGATTTGAGAGTTGGACTATAAAGAAAGCTGAGCGCCGAAGAATTGATGCTTTTGAACTGTGGTGTTGGAAAAGACTCTTGAGAGTTCCTTGGACTGCAGGGAGATCCAGCCAGTCCACCCTAAAGGAAATCAATCCTGAATATTCATTGGAAGGACTGATGTTGAAGCTGAAACTCCAATATTTTGGACACCTGATGCAAAGAACTGACTCATCTGAAAAGACCCTGATGCTGAGAAAGATTGAAGGCGGGAGGAGAAGGGGACGACAGAGGATGAGATGGTTGGATGGCATCACCGACTCAATGGACATGAGTTTGAGTAAGCTCCAGGAGTTGGTGATGGACAGGGAGGCCTGGTGTGCTGCAGTCCATGGGGTCACAAAGAGTCGGACATGACTGAGCGACTAAACCGAACTGACTTTAGCTAGGGGAGGTGACATTTCCTTCCTTCCTTCCTGACACCTCCCCCACTCCCTTCTCAGGTTTGCCGCGTCCTTTTTAAAGCTCTCCCCGCCTGCCAGGTAGATTTCTCTCGCCTGTGGCCTGTGAGGTCCGTTAGCACTTTGCCCGGTGTCAACCTCACCTGCTTCTATCACCACCACCATCTTCTATTACAGCTCTTCATGTCTCTGGGAATCCTGATTTAGAGGCATTCGCTCACTCATCTTCTCCTGAAAGGTTTATGACTGACGCCTCCTTTATCTCTGAAGCCCCTGCTACATGTTTGCTGAATGGATGTATAAACTTCTGAACTTGCTGTGAGGGGTCCAGCCGGGGGCCCGCCCCTCCCGATTCTCTGATATGATGCTGTCTCCCCAACAGGACCCCCCATCATCTCCAGCACCCAAACCCAGCATGCCCTGCATGGGGAGAAGGGCCAGATCAAGTGCTTCATCCGGAGCACGCCACCTCCCGACCGCATCGTGAGTGCCTGGGGGTGGGCTTGGTAGGGGGGCGGTGAGCAAGGGGGACAGCCACCCCCCCACACACACACACACTGAACAGTCTGGTGGGTTATCTCTGCCTGCAGCTATTCAGCCATCTGGCTGGTCAGTCTCACCTCTGTTCTCCCTTTCTTATTGGGAAAAACTTCCTTGGGAAAGCATCAGGAAGACAAAAGTCACAGGCAATTTCTTTTCTCAGGATGCGGTGTGCTGCTCGCCCATGGGTGTGTTTAACTCTGCTCTGCCTCTCAGCTGTGCCTCTGACCACATTCTGCATCCTGTGGGCAGAGGGGAAAGAGGGCAGCAGAAGAAAAAGATAAACCATCTCTTCCCTTTCCTGGGTTCAAGGCCAGTCGTTAGCAAAGTCATAAACAGGAAGCAGTTATAGTCAGCAGACCCCTCTCTGCACCTCCGGAGGCCTCCTCTGCTTGGCTGTCCATGGAGGACGCTGCCCCATTTATCAAGTTTTCCCTGCAAAAGCATCACTCCATTCTCCCTGTCCCCTTCCTCCAAACCCTGCTCCCCACAGGGCAGTGCGGCTGAGGCAGCCCAATTAGCTCACTCCTGGCCCCCCTGGGTATTCACCTTTGTAAAAGGGGGGGTCTTCCAGCCAAGTTCAGCTGAAACTAGCGGGAGCTGGGGCAGAAGAAAAAGAGAGGCAAGCCCCAGGGCCTGGGTGGTCCTGCCGGAAGACTCAAGTTCACAGGGCAGCTTTACCTTTTCCAGGGACGGCGGTGCCAGAGTGGCGGTCGGGGGCACATGCCCGACAAGTAAGGTGCCCTCCTGTAGATGAAGACCTTACAGTTACACCCTTCCTCAGGGGTTGAGCTCATTCACTGTGTGAGTCACAGAAAAATGGCAAGAGTTCACGGATAGGACTAATACCTGTGTTTCTCTGTTCCTTTCGCTCTTTTAATGGTTTTTAAAATGTAAGTGTAATTATGTTTCATTGTCAATGGAACATTATCAACGCTGTCCCACTGTAGATAATATCCAGTCCACCCCGAGCATGTTCACACAGTCTTTGTCCTCTTGGAGATGGGACTCGAGGCCAGGGGTTCTCAACTGGCAGAGTTCTGCCCCCGGGGAGCATTTGGTGACAGTATCGGATGCAGCTAAACACCCGCACAGAGCCCAGGGCACCCCCAGGAGCGACCTGGAAGTGGCTCGGGGCGCATCCACCCCACCCTCTAGCACTCATTCTGTTGCCGAACACTGCAACAAGAGGGGTGGGGTACCGTGTACCTGAAATGGGTCTGAGAATCAGCAACATCACCATCCTAAACCGAGCTAGACGAAGATTCTCTCAGAGCACAGCCTTTGTAGAGTAACAAAACCAGACTCAGTCAGCCTGGGGCTGGTCTTCACCACCTGTCAGGGGCATCATCTGAAGGAGGAGCTCCCACTGCTACCCCAGGGCCCCCTGCTCACCCAGGGAAAATGCTCCGACCCAGAGCCGCACAGGGACCCTTGTCGACGGAAACACCCTTTGAGGTGGCCCAGCCTCTAAGCCTGCGTGTGTGTGTGTGCGCACGCGCACGTGCTGTCTGTGGGGTGGTGGGTGTATCCGTGTTGTGACGTGTGTGTGGGGGGCTGCGTGTATCCGTGTTGTGATGTGTGTGTGTGTGTAGGGGGGTGTATATCCGTGTTGTGATGTGTGTGGGTGTGTGTGTGTGTATCCGTGTTGTGATGTGTGTGTGGGGGGCTGCGTGTATCCGTGTTGTGATGTGTGTGTGTGTGTGTAGGGGGGTGTATATCCGTGTTGTGATGTGTGTGGGTGTGTGTGTGTATCCGTGTTGTGATGTGTATGTGTGTGGGGTGTGTGTATCCGTGTTTTGATGTGTGTGTGTGGTATGTGTATCCGTGTTGAGATGTGTGTGTGTTATGTGTATCCGTGTTGTGATGTGTGTGTGTTATGTGTATCCGTGTTGAGATGTGTGTGTGTTATGTGTATCCGTGTTGAGATGTGTGTGTGGGGGTGTGTGTGTATCCGTGTTGTGATGTGTGTGTGTGTGGGGTGTGTATCCGTGTTGTGATGTGTGTGGGAATGTGTATCCATGTTGTGATGTGTGTGTGGGTGTGTGTGTGTGTATCCATGTTGTGATGTGTGTGTGTGGGGGGGTGTGTATCCGTGTTGTCATGTGTGTGGAGGTGTGTGTGTGTATCCGTGTTGTGATGTGTGTGTGTGTGTGTGTGGGGTGTATCCGTGTTGTGATGTGTGTGTGTGTGTGTATCCGTGTTGTGATGTGTGTGTGGGTGTGTGGGTGTGTATCCGTGTTGTGATGTGTATCTGTGTGGGGTATGTGTATCCGTGTTGTGATGTGTGTGGGGGTGTGTGTGTATCCATGTTGTGATGTGTGTGTGTGTGGAGGGGTGTATCTGTGTTGTGATGTGTGTGTGTGTGTGTGGTATGTGTATCCATGTGTGATGTGTGTGTGGTATGTGTATCCGTGTTGTGATGTGTGTGTGGGGGTGTGTGTGTATTCGTGTTGTGATGTGTGTGGGGGTGTGTGTGTATCCGTGTTGTGATGTGTGTGTGGGTGTGTGTGTGTATTCGTGTTGTGATGTGTGTGGAGGTGTGTGTGTATCCGTGTTGTGATGTGTGTGTGTGGTATGTGTATCCATGTTGTGGTGTGTGTGGGGGGTGTATCCGTGTTGTGACGTGTATGTGTAGAGGTGTGTGTATCCGTGTTGTGATGTGTGTGTGTGGTATGTGTATCCGTGTTCTGATGTGTGTGTGTGGGTGTGTGTGTATCCGTGTTGTGATGTGTGTGGGGGTGTGTGTGTATCCATGTTGTGATGTGTGTGTGTGTGGTATGTGTATCCGTGTTCTGATGTGTGTGGGGGTGTGTGTGTATCCGTGTTGTGATGTGTGTGGGGGTGTGTGTGTATCCGTGTTGTGATGTGTGTGTGTGTGGTATGTGTATCCGTGTTGTGGTGTGTGTGTGTGGTATGTGTATCCATGTTGTGATGTGTGTGTGTGGGGGGGTGTGTGTATCCGTGTTGTGATGTGTGTGTGGGGGTGTGTGTGTATCTGTGTTGTGATGTGTGTGTGTGTGGTATGTGTATCCATGTTGTGGTGTGGGGGGGGGTTTGTGTATCCGTGTTGTGATGTGTGTGTGCGTGGGGGTGTGTATCCGTGTTGTGATGTGTATGTGTGGAGGTGTGTGTATCCGTGTTGTGATGTGTGTGTGGGGGTGTGTGTGTATCCGTGTTGTGATGTGTGTGTGTGTGGTATGTGTATCCATGTTGTGGTGTGTGTGGGGTATGTGTATTCGTGTTGTGATGTCTGTGTGTGGGGGTGTGTGTATCCGTGTTGTGATGTGTGTGCAGGGGTGTGTGTGTATCCGTGTTGTGATGTGTGTGTGGGGGGTGTGTGTATCCGTGTTGTGATGTGTGTGTGTGGGGGGGTGTGTATCCGTGTTCTGATGTGTGTGCAGGGGTGTGTGTGTATCCGTGTTGTGATGTGTGTGTGTGAGGTATGTGTATCCGTGTTGTGATGTGTATGTGTGGAGGGGTGTGTATCCGTGTTGTGATGTGTGTGTGTGTGAGGTATGTGTATCCGTGTTGTGATGTGTGTGTGTGTGGGGTGTGTGTCCGTGTTGTGATGTGTGTGGGGGGGTGTGTATCCATGTTGTGATGTGTGTGGGGGTGTGTATGTGTATCCGTGTTACGATGTGTATGTGTGTGTCTGTGTGTATGGTGGTGGATGTATCCATGTTATGATGTGTGTGCATGCTGTGCTGTGTGCACACGTGTTGTTATGTGTGCTGTGTGGCAGTGATCACGACTGTGGACCTGGCCGTGTCCACCCGGGGGTGGGGAGGCCGCCTTGTGGTCCTGGGGGGTGGTCCTGGGGGGTGACCTCCTGATTCTGTGCACTCGGGCAGGCCTGGTCCTGGAAGGAGAATGTGCTGGAATCGGGCACATCAGGCCGCTACACGGTGGAGACGGTCAGCACAGAGGAGGGCGTCATCTCCACGCTGACCATCAGCAACATCGTGAGGGCGGACTTCCAGACCATCTACAACTGCACCGCCTGGAACAGCTTTGGCTCCGACACGGAGATCATCCGGCTTAAGGAGCAAGGTGGGGTGGCCAGGACTGCCAGGTCCATGGGCTGCGGCCGCTCCCTGCGAGGGCAGGGCCCCAGGCGAGGTCCTCCAGGGTCCTGGGGGCACAGAGCTGCCTCCAGGGTGCCCCTGCTAAGCTGAGGGGTGACCCTTGCACTGTCCAGTCCCTGGTGTGCAGGGGGCCGGGCTCAGCCATCTGCGGTTCCCTGGGGGACACAGGAGACACATGGACCACTGTGCTGGGAAGGAGATGCCAGAGGGCAGTGTGCAGGCTCGGAGGAGGGAGCCTCAGAAGGGCGTGGAGGGGATTCCAGAGAAGCTGGGCAGGCAGTCTGCCAGCGGCGCTCTGGGTCCTGAGGTTGGCTGCAGGTCTCGCCCCTTTTCCAGGGGCTTAGTCCAGGGCAGACAGGACGGTCCAGGGGGCCTGGGCCCTGGCAGCCTCTGACCCCTCCCAGATGAAGGCCCACCCACAGGCTGCCATGTCTTGGAAGAGATTCTGGGCTGAGCAGGGGGCCTCAGGGCTACCCTGTGGATCCCACACTGCTCCCAACACCGCCTCCCTGATAGATGCTGCTTTGCATAATGCTTTGCCCACATAATTTGCATAATATCATCCACACATCATCCCAACCCTCCCGGTCCCCTGTGGCTTACCCTCCGTGTCTTCCCCTCAGTGCCCCCACTCCTGTGCCCTCCCCTTAGTGTCCGCACCCCTACCTCCTCAGAATCACCACCCCCGCCCCCGCCGCCCCACGTCTCTCTCTCTCTCTCTCTAGCCCCATTCCCCTGGAGCCTTTAAGTCAATCTGAGCCAACTCCAAGTTCAGGTTGGCTAGTCTAGATCTGTGGGGTGTCCCAGAGCCATGACAGGAGAGGGCACCCCCACCCCCACCCCTCTGACCCTCCAGATGGCTGCCCCCACCCCCACCCCCAGTCCCGTCCCACCCTGGCCAGCCAGGCCCTGGCTGTGGACGCTTGCTTTATTTCCAAACAGGTTCGGAAATGAAGTCGGGAGCCGGGCTGGAAGCAGGTACGAAGGAGACATGAGACTCCCGGGATGGGGAAGGGACCGCTGGGCTAGCGGGGGAGGGAGCCCAAAGCGGGGGTAGGGAGGCCGGGGCAGGCCGCTAACTTCTCTGCCCTCCCCCCATCTTGAGGGTTTAGTGCACTCAGAGCATCAGGGCGAGGTGCCCAGGCAGGGTGGGTCTAGGGACCCCCGAGACCTGTCTCCTCTGTGGCTGCGCCCGCAGGCTCCCTGCATTCCACACACCAGCTCCTGCTCCTCCCTGTCCTCCCTCCCGTTCGTCCTCTTTGGAAGCCCTGGCTCCTCCCCTCTGGGGTCAGCTCCTCCCCTCTGGGGTCAGCAGCTGGCCTGCCCAACACCTCCCGCTTCTCACCATCACCACCAGCTTGACCATCGCTTCCAGGACACCAGGGCTGCCCCACCCTGCTGTGACCCGCACAATCCATATTAACCCCACGCTTTCCAATGGCTGGCTCCTAACACCACTCCTGCATTCCCTGTGGAACTGTCATCTCACCACCAGGCCGCTGGGCACTGCTTCCCTCCCCAGGGACTCGGCAGCCAAGGGGTCACCAGGCTTCCTGGGTTGAGTTGCTCTGTCTTGGGACCTCCTCAAGAGGAGAAGCCCCCACTCCCAGGGAGAAACCCAGAAAAGAGAATCAGGACTTTGCAAGCCAGACCCCACAGTGTTGACAAAGGCCCTGATGAAGATGTGGGATGCTCTGCCCTGGTTCTCCCACCACACTGGCCCAGAAGGAGCTAGGACTGGTCAGTTCCTCCCACAAGCTCCTGGTGGGGCCCACGCACACCCTCCCCTCTGGGCAGACAGCCACTTTAAGAGCATCAGTCCCTACACAGACCACTCAAGGAGGCAACACAGACTCCTGTGTTCCCCCTGTCTCCACCTCTCCTGGATCTGCATACTCCTCTGAGCTCCCTGACACCTTCCTTGGTGGCTGAGACTCCTAGGGTGGAGAGAAGACTCAGTCCCTCTCCAGGGACATCCCAGAGAGCCCTGTCTAGAGAGGGACACCCTGTACAGGTGACCCAGCAAGGAGTTTCGCACAGGCCTTTATGGAGGGAATGCCACCCTTGAGTGCCCCGCCACACAGGACCCTCTCCCTTTGCCCCGTCCCCACGATTAAGACAGTTCTCCAGATAAGATGGTCACACACCCATGCCCCACCCAGCTGTTAATGACTTAAGGAAATGTGGCCTCAAGGACACCAGACGCAGAGACCACCCTAGATACCACTTTCCTTATTCTTGGATTTCACGGTCATTGAGGCCCAGGCAGGTTAAGGAACCTTCCACCTTCATCCTTTGCTCTGGGCTCAGCTGAAACAAGACCAGAGTTTTCCAAGGACTCCTAGACTTCCTAGGAGTCTAGGAGAAACTTAAGTCCAACCCAAATTCATCAAATTCAAAAGCATTGCACCAACGAACGTCCAAAGCAGTTTTCCTTCCTGCGAGGAATTGAAACCTGAGACGGAACCATCTCACTGGCAGAACCAGCTCATGGGGCTGGCTGAGGTCAAGTCCGTTGTCTCGCCCCTGACTCTTGAGACCAGGCCAACACCTCCCGTTTGTTGTCCCCTGGCGCCCCTACAGGGGCCTCAGCCACCACTAGGCAGGTGATGCATGGACCTGTGTGCAAGTCCTGGGCTAGAAGGGAAATCCCACAGTGACAGCCGACACTGCCCACCACCGCGGCACCCGCTCCTTTGGGAGAGGGACCCTCCCTCTCCCGCCAGCCTCTCTAGGGGCTGCGGTCTGCCAGGTTCCTCCTCTTTTCTTCTCTTTAAAGAAAACAACAGTGAGAGACGAGAGGCCAACCCCCGTTGAAGACAGACACCTGGAGTCCCAGTCATCTACCCTGAGAACATCATCTACCCCTGAGAGCAGTGGGAGAGGACCTCAAAAGTCCTCTAAAAGGGACTTTGCTCTCGTTGCATCTGCTGTGGTCCTCCTTCCCACACAGACACGGGGGCAAAGGCTTGGATAGTTTCGGGTACCAGCTTGTGCCAGCCTTTACCTGCCTGCATTCATCTGTATGAATCCCAAGGGCTTCCCCTGGTGGCTCAGTGGTAAAGAAGCCCCCTGCAATTCAGGAGATGTGGGTTCGATCCCTGGGTCGGGAAGATCCCCTGGAGGAGGAAATGGCAACCCACTTCGGTCTTCTTGCCTGGAGAATCCCATGGACAGAAGAGACTGGCAGACTACAGTCCATAGGGTGGCAGAGTCGGATGTGACTTAGCGACTAAACAGTGACAACAAAAACCCCAGCCCTCCCCCACCCTCAAGGCAGGCGCTGTTACCATCCCAGTTTACAGATGAGAAAGGAGAGGTAAAGTTGGTTGGTCTGGGCCGTACAAAGGCTGTGAGAGTGGAAGACGCCATGTGATGCAGTGTGTGGAGCTGGGCAGGACGAGGAGGGTGGTTAAGAGGAGACCCGGGTTTGCACTGGTTGTACTGCGTCTGCGTGTCCTTAACCAAGTCACTTGACTTCTCTGGGCCTCCGGGTGTCCATCTGTAAATAGGAGGCTTGGACTCTGTGAGCCCTAAGCTGTCCCTCTCCCTGCATTCCTTAGTTTATCCCCCCATGGGCACTTCAGGGCCCCACATCTTATGCTCAGACCCCCTCTGCCACCACAGAAAGGTCTGGACCGTCTGGAAGAGTGACCCCGCCACCCTAACGTCACCCTCCCCCCTCCCTACCCATCTCTACTGGAGGAGGGCGTGAGACAGACTCCAGGAACTCGGCAGGAAGTGGAGCCCTGCCTGGCTGGCATTCCGGGCATCTCTCTGGCAGGGTGGGGTGTCAGGATTCCTGCCTGGGAGACTGGCAGGACTGGGCCTCTCTCCTTAAAGAGGTGGGGGGAGGGAAATCCCTGGTTGTCCAGTGGTTAGGACTCTGCAGAGGGCATAGGTTCAATCCCTGGTTGGGGGACTAAGATCCCTGTATGCTGCACAGCGTGACCAAAAAAATTGGAAAAAAAAAAAAAGATTTTTTTTTTCCCCAAAAAGAGGTGGGCGGGGAACTGTGATCCTGCCCTCCGGCCTCTAAGACTTGCCTCTGGCACCTTCCACCTGCGATGCCCAGGCCCTCAAACTACCTCAGACCTGAAAAGTCTCTGAAAGCTGGTTGTCCATGTCCACCCCCAGCCCCGGGAAAGAGAAGAGAAGGAAAATCAGAGCGAACAAAAGCAGCAGCAGTGACCATAGTCATCTGCCAAAGAAAAGCCAGGGACTTAGACTCTCCCGGTTTACCCCTGTGGAGCGCTCAGCTGCACCCAGGCTCGCCTCTCATCTCCACGCTCCCCTCCCCTCCCATGTCTGCTTGCTTCGTCTCCCCTTCATCACCACTCCCCATCTTTCTCAGTCCCCCTGCCTCCTCCACGTGACCCCTGTCCCTGCCCGAGCTGACCCCCGTGGCCTCTGCCGGAGCCTGCCCAGGCCCCCGCGGCCTTTCCCAAGTGTGCCTGTGCCCAGAGCTGGGCAGGGGCTGAGCCCAAGGAGCTGGGTGGGGTCCCCCAGGGGAGAGCTGTCTGTCCTGGCTTCCCCGTCAGCCCGCCTGCTTCTCTCCCACAGAGGCTGTACCGATGGCGGTCATCATCGGGGTGGCCGTTGGAGCTGGCGTGGCCTTCCTCGTCCTTCTGGCAACCATTGTGGCCTTCTGCTGCGCCCGCTCCCAGAGAAGTACGGGAGGGAGACCCGGGAGCTCGGGCAGGGGGACAGAGGAAAAGGCAGGGCTTAGGCTGCCCCGAGAGCAAGTAAGCGGGAGCAACAGGGGCCCCGCCAGTGCTGTGAGCTTCAGGGCCAGGGCCGGGTCTCACGTGTATCTTCCCGTGTACGGTGCTTTGCCCCGCATCCGGGACACAGTGGGCACTCGACTGATGCTGGGCTGGACAGAAGTGGACGTCCTCCCGCAGGGCCATCAGCTGGCACCTTGGATCAAACACACACCACACTCCCTGTGCTTTGAGAACTGTACTGAAATCCCTCGGCGGGGGCAGGGAAGGGTAGAATCCTTGCCCTCCAAGATCTGCTAGTCCAACCAGAAAAGCAGGTCACGCACACACGAAAATAAACAACAAAAGCATTCAGGGAATTGCTTCGTGTGGATTCTTAAAAGGCCTTTAGTCATTAGGCATAAAACGCGGGTGTTGACGCCCTCTTGAATTGTGTGCGCCTGGACTCTCCATCCTGAGCGTAGCTCTGAAATTCTGTGTGCTAGACAGACACGTGGAAGGGTAGGTGGGACGGCGGAGAACAATAGAGACACAGTATTGCAGCCCCACCTCTTCTACCCCGTGACCTCCGGGCAAGCCACAGCTACTCCAGGCCTCCGTTCCCTCCTGTGTGACAGCAAGGGGTCAGCTGAAGTGACTTTCAGGGTCCCACCCAGCACTAACATTCTATGGGCATAAAGCACCAAGTGAATCAACAGAGGAAGCCTGCGCCCTCCTCCACTTGGCAGCCTTCACGTGTTGGAAAAAGGCTGCCTGTGTCCTCCCCTCCAAGCCGAGCAGCCTTGCTCTCTTGAGGGCTCCCAAGGATGCAGTGTCAGGCCCGCCCTTCCCACCCACTCAATGGACTTCATAGGGAAGTGTATTTTAGCAGCAATTTCCCAGCAGAGCTCTCCAGGTATCAGTGGGCTTCCTCCTCTAGAAGCCAGTAAGCTTTCCATCACAAAAGCTGGACCACACTAGCACAGGGGTGTTTACACTTCGGATGGGAGCTGGCCCAGAGGATCTCCAGGTCCTTTCCAAGAATCGGAGGTGTGATTCTCTGAACAGAGAGACCAGAGCTGGGTAGGGCAGGTCAGAGAAGACTTCTAGAAGGAGGTGAGAATTTAGTAGGATGACCAGTGGCCATGGGAGCAGCAGTGAAAGGCTGAGAAATGTGCAACCAGGAGCCCTTAGAGAAAGCACTCTGAGGCGCCTACAGTAGCCCACAGCACATCTGGACAGGTGTTCTATTACTGGGGCAGGGGTGGGAGGGGCGGAGGGGGAATTCATGAAAATGCTGAGTTCAGGGGCTAGAGAGTAAATCCAAGGGGAGCAGGGAGCTTGACAACTCAGGCCCTGAAGTCTGAGGTAACAACTGTCTGTCGTCTATGCTTTCTTATTTTATGTCCAGATCTCAAAGGTGTTGTGTCCGCCAAGAATGACATCCGGGTGGAGATTGTCCACAAGGAGCCCACCTCGGGCCGGGAGGCTGAGGAACACCCCACCATCAAGCAGCTGATGGTGAGAATGTCATCGTATCCCTGCCCCATCCAGACCTCTGTGCCCTGAAGGCCCCAGAACCAGAGGCTTCCTGATGCTCTAGATGCTCCTGAGAACAAAGCATCAGCCAAGATGTGCTTCTCCGCCTCCCCCAGGCCCCCCACCTCAGTTATTAGGCCAGGCATCCTCAGGCAGACCTAGGAGGCACCATGGGTTGGGTTCCAGACCACCACGATAAAGCGAGTTGCATGCATTTTTTTTTTTTTTTTTTGGTTTCCCAGTACATACCAAAGTTACATTTACACTATACAGTTAGTTAACTGCACAGTAGCATTGTGTCTTTTAAAGTGTACATACCTTAATTTAAAAGTACTTTATTGCTAAAAAATGCTAACCATCATCTGAGCCTTCAGTGAGTAAGAACATCATCAAAGATCGACTGATCACAGATCCCCATAACAAAGATTATACTGACAAGGTCTGGGGACTTCCCTGGAGGTCCAGTGGTTAAGACTCCTGGTTCCCATTGAAAGGGGAGTGGGTTCAATCCCTGGTTGATGAACTGAGATCCCACATGCTGCACAGCCCAGCCAAAAAAAAAAAAAGGTTTGAATTGTCATGAGAATTATCAAAACATGACACAGAGACATGAAGTGAGCAGCAAACACGTTTGGGAAAATAATGCCAATAGACTTGCCCAACACAGGGTTGACACAAACCTTGGATTTATTAAAAAAAAAAAATATTTGCAAAGTGCAATAAAACCAAGTATGCTTGTATTCTCAGTCAACAAAGGTGTATAGTGTGTCTACTGTATCGTGTTTGGAGCTCTCAGAGACCCAAAGACAGCTAACATGCATTTCCAGCTTTCAGAACCCAGCTGTCCAGTAAGCAGAGAACACCTGCATTGTTGTCGTTGTTTGGTCCCTAAGTCACGTCCAACTCTTTGTGACCCCATGGACTGCAGCACACCAGGCTCCTGTGTCTCCCAGCGTTTGCTCAGATTCATGTTCATTGAATCAGTGATGCCATCTAACCATCTCATCCTCTACCGCCTCTTCTCCTCCTGCCTTCAGTCTTTCCCAGCATCAGGGTCTTTTCAAATGAGTCGGCTCTTTGCATCAGGTGGCCAAAGTATTGGAGCTTCAGCTTCAGCATCAATCCTTCCAGTGAATATTCAAGGTTGATTTCCTCTAGGATTGACTGGTTTGATAGCCTTGTAGTCCAAGGGATTCTCAAGAGTCCTCTCCAGCACCACAGTTCGAAAGCACCAATTCTTTGGGGGCTCAGCCTTCTTTATGGTCCAGTTCTCACATCTGTACATGACTTCTAGAAAAACCATAGCTTGACTGCTTGACTATTAGGACCTCTGTCAGCAAAGTGATGTACATAAATTGTCATAATGTGATGTGACATAACATATAATCCTATACACATACACACACAGGTATTATCAACATTCAGTACATGCCTTCTCCCCTGCCCCCAAGGAAAGTCTGCAATAAGCATAGGTTCCTCTTCAGGAGCCAGCCTGTTGTACACTTATAACTTCTCTGGCAACTCCAAGGCCACTCCCTCTCCTCCTCCTGATTCCCACTGATAGACCGTGACTCATCCCTCTGTGCAGACAGACCCTGGAAAACTCTGCTAGAACGCTCGGTTGCATATTGTGTCACGGTTATAATATGTCAGAGGAGCCGCAGCAAGCCAGTGGGTTAACAGCCTGGGCCTCTCTGTGCTCCAATCTTCTTATCTAGAAAATGGGATGAAATGGCAGGGTGAGGGCTCAGTGGGTAAACCCCTGAAGAGTGTGGAGCCAGCGGAACACAGTGAGGGCACCAAGGAAGGGGAGCTATTGACATCGATGTGAAGTCACCTGTTTCCTTATCTGCCTCCACTAGAGAGGGTGAGCAAGCCGCCGTAAGTCAGCCCTGTGTCCCTGGCGCCTTTCACAGTCCCTGGAAGATGCTCGCCGCCATTCAGTGAATTAAATTGACGTCTTCTCTGCTGCTCTTTTTCTATCCAGTTGATTTTCCGGTCCTGTCAATCCCCACTTCACCATCTTTTCAAAGAGGTGCCTCTGCCACTTCTTCATTGTTACTCCTTAGCGCAGGCCTCCCTGGTCCATGACAGACAGCATCGTCCCAAGCGGTCCCACATTCTCGCCTTTTACCATTTGACTCACCAGAATCTTTCTAAAATGAATATCTGATTCTGTGGTGTGTGGGACCTTAGTTCCCCAGCCAGGGATCGAACCCACATCCCCTGCATTGAAGGGTAGATTCTTAACCACTGGACCACCGGGGAAGTCCCACATGTTTCTCTTCCACAGTACATTTCTCTAATTACCTGTGAGCATCACCAGATATCCCAGAGTTTCTCAAAGGTCTGCTAATGTCTACTTCACCCAAGCGAACACAAGATCTGACACATGGAACAGTCACTCTTAAAAGGGAGGGGACCACAGCCCAGACCTGGGCAGGAGTGGACATCTCTGTTGATGAGCTTTATCAAGTCTGGTGTGGAGGTCCCCATGCCTGTCCTTCATCCCCCAGGGACCTTGCATTCCCTCCTAGTGGGATGTTCTGAACTCCCCTGACTGTCTTGACACCACTCTCCCGTCCAGACCCTAAAGAGTGGGGGTCACTCAGCAGTCAGTTAAAAGTAGGGGATAACCTCAGCAGAGAAACCCACTGAGGGCTCCCCGTGGGGAGACCTTCTTTCCCCTGCCCCAGTACAGCCCCAGTATGGAGGAAAGGCAGGCTTAGCAGTTGAATCTGGTGGGAAAGAAGAACTCGATCCAGATAGCCACAGCATTTACTGGAAAATGAAAAAAGAAGCATTAATGGGGAGCTAACAGAACCGAACTGCTTTGATTAATTCTCTGGTGCTCCAAAAATAGATCAGGAAAATGAGTCACAAAGAAGAAGTCACATCCCAGTTACGAGAATGGGTGGGAACCTGGACCAGACTGTGTTAGATGCAGAAGTGATACACGGGAAGGATATTCTGCACCATGGGACAGGCACCACTGTGGCTATTCAGACTAATGAATACACCTACTGTGTGCCAAGTATGCTTTATTTTTCACCTTAAGTGCATTATTTTTTAATTTTTAGTAATTTTGAGGCATGTCCCTTCATTCATTCATCTGACATAAATATAACATTTCTGACAGCCCTGCTGTATGGCAGGCACCACGCTGGGCACCAGCAAGTCAAAGAATTAATACAACACAATTAAATATGATTCCATTCCAAACGGATTTTGGTTAATGACCACAGGCACTGTACCAGGCATGCTAGAGACCCAAAGAGAGACAAAAATAGATCCCTGCCCCCTGACTCTCTGGCTTCCATTCAGGAAGATAACTTTTAATAATAATCTAAGTCCTTGCAATGAATAACAGGTGAGGCCCTAGTTGCCACCTCCTCGCAAGTAGCTTCCATTGATTCCTTCTCAAGGTCCTGCCCACTGCCCAGAGGTTCTGCAGTTATTTATCTACAGGTCCACCTCCTGCTGAACAAAGCTGTTTCATAAAGTCTCTTGATCTTTGTTTGCCTGGCCTTCAGCACAATGCCTGGCCTGAAGTCAGTCAGTTCAGTTCAGTTCAGTCGCACAGTCGTGTCCAACTGTTGGTGACCCCATGAATCGCAGCACGCCAGGCCTCCCTGTCCATCACCAACTCCCAGAGTTCACTCAGACTCATGTCCATCGAGTCAGTGATGCCATCCAGCCATCTCATCCTCTGTCATCCCCTGTCATCCCCTTCTCCTCCTGCCCCCAATCCCTCCCAGCATCAGAGTCTTTTCTAATGAGTCAACTCTTTGCATGAGGTGGCCAAAGTACTGGAGTTTCAGCTTCAGCATCATTCCTTCCAAAGAAATCCCAGGGCTGATCTTCAGAATGGACTGGTTGGATCTCCTTGCAGTCCAAGGGACTCTCAAGAGTCTTCTCCAACACCACAGTTCAAAAGCATCAATTCTTCGATGCTCAGCTTTCTTCACAGTCCAACTCTCACATCCATACATGACCACTGGAAAAACCATAGCCTTGACTAGACAGACATTTGTTGGTAAAGTAATGTCTCTGCTTTTCAATATGCTATCTAGGTTGGTTATAACTTTCCTTCCAAGGAGTAACTGTCTTTTTAATTTCATGGCTACAGTCACCATCTGCAGTGATTTTGGAGCCCAAAAAAATAAAGTCTGACACTGTTCCACTGTTTTCCCATCTATTTCCTATGAAGTGATGGGACCGGATGCCATGATCTTTGTTTTCTGAATGTTGAGCTTTAAGCCAACTTTTTCACTCTCCACTTTCACTTTCATCAAGAGGTTTTTTAGTTCCTCTTCATTTTCTGCCATAAGGGTGGTGTCATCTGCATATCCGAGGTTATTGATATTTCTCCCAGCAATCTTGATTCTAGCTTGTGTTTCTTCCACTCCAGCATTTCTCATGATGTACTCTGCATCTAAGTTAAATAAGCAGGGTGACAATATACAGCCTTGACGTACTCCTTTTCCTATTTGGAACCAGTCTGTTGGTCCATGTCCAGTTCTAACTGTTGCTTCCTGACCTGCATACAGACTTCTCAAGAGGCAGGTCAGGTGGTCTGGTATTCCTATCTCTTTCAGAATTTTCCAGTTTATTGTGTTCAAATCCCTGGAGGTGACAACTGTAGCCAACAGAGAAAGGGAAGAAAGGAAGGGAGTGCCTCTTAGAAACGGGCCTTGCCCGCACCCACCTCTTTGTCTCCAGCTCTCACGAGGGGGTGGGGATAGGGGTCCAAGGGTCCAAGAACAACAGTGAGATCTGGAATCTCCTCCGGACTCTTGTCACCTGCCTCTGGGGGGAGGGGGAGGCAAAGATGGCAAGCATCTTTTGAGTTCATTTCTCCAGCTTTCCCCTGGGATGAGTGGACAGTCAGCCCACCTCCTACCCTCTGAGCAGCTGTTTTGGGGTTGTAGATGGACCGGGGCGAATTCCAGCAAGACTCAGTGCTGAAGCAGCTGGAGGTGCTCAAAGAAGAAGAGAAGGAGTTTCAGAACCTGAAGGTAAGGAGAGCCCTGCTTACAGTCACCGCACGGCCTGGATTCTAGGCTTCAGCGCTGATGACCCCAGCCCCAGATCCGAGCAAACTACAGCAGCAAATAAGAAGAGAAAGGCCAGAACTCACCTTTGGGATCTCTCCTCTCCATCAAGTTGGGATCACCCCCCCCCCCCCAACAAGGAGATGAGAGAGTTAACTTCCTCTCCAATCACATTTATAATGAATTTCCATGTTCTGGACTAAAACAAAAAATAATGAAAGGTTCTCACATGACCTTGAGCTGCTGCTGCTGCTGCTGCTGCTGCTGCTAAGTTGCTTCAGTCGTGTCCGACTCTGTGCGACCCCATAGACGGCAGCCGACCAGGCTCCCCCATCCCTGAGATTCTCCAGGCAAGAACACCGGAGTGGGTTGCCATTTCCTTCTCCAATGCATGAAAGTGAAAAGTGAAAGTGAAGTCGCCCAGTCGTGTCTGACTCTTCGCGACCCCATGGACTGCAGCCTACCAGGCTCCTTCGTCCATGGGATTTTCCAGGCAAGAGTACTGGAGTGGGGTGCCATTGCCTTCTCCGGACCTTGAGCTAGCTGCTCTGAAATAACAAAACATGCTGGGCAAGACTGGCTTTCCCAGGTGGCGCTAGCGGAAAGAACCCGCCTGCCAATGCAGGAGACGTAAGAGACAGGAGTTCGATCCCTGGGTTGGGACGATCACCTGGAGAAGGAAATGGCAAGCCACCGCAGTATTCTTGCCTGGAGAATTCCAGGGACAGAGGAGCCTGACGGGCTACAGTCCATAGGGTGGCAAAGAGTTGGACATGACTGAGCGATTAAGCACACACTGGGCAAGACCCTACTTGAATACCTGCCAGCATCCTGCCCAGGCTAATAATCCACACCCCCACTCTGGCCCCCTGCCTACCTCCCCTACCTTCCTCCTATCTGTCCCTGGCCCTTCCCCACTGTCCATCAGATGATGTGACAAGGCTCTCCCTCCGGCCCCTGCAGGACCCCACCAATGGCTACTACAGCGTAAACACCTTCAAGGAACACCACTCGACCCCCACCATCTCGCTGTCCAGTTGCCAGCCGGACCTGCGCCCCACAGGCAAGCAGCGCGTGCCCACTGGCATGTCCTTCACCAACATCTACAGCACGCTGAGCGGCCAGGGCCGCCTCTACGACTACGGGCAGAGGTTCGTGCTGGGCATGGGCAGCTCGTCCATCGAGCTCTGCGAGCGGGAGTTCCAGCGGGGCTCGCTCAGCGACAGCAGCTCGTTCCTGGACACGCAGTGCGACAGCAGCGTCAGCAGCAGCGGCAAGCAGGATGGCTACGTGCAGTTCGACAAGGCGAGCAAGGCCTCGGCCTCCTCCTCCCACCACTCCCAGTCCTCTTCGCAGAACTCCGACCCCAGCCGGCCCCTGCAGCGGCGGATGCAGACGCACGTCTGAGCATCCCGGACCGAGGGTGGGGGACGGGTCGGAGCTCGGTCTGGCTCTGCAGAGACTTTGCAAAGGACCCCGGAAGCAGCCGCCTTCAGGACAGCCCCGAGGGCCACCACCCTCCCCGCAGCCCCGACCGATGGAGCACAAACGTGGGCCTGGCGGCAGCGCACACAACTTACAAGTAGAGACGCGGGAAAAGGAAGCAGCCGAGAGGAGGTGTGCTCTTTACCGGCCTCTCAGTCCCGGCCTTTTTCTGGAGGCCCTCCTCCACCTGCTCCTCCCACAGGCTCCAGAGGCAGCTAAAACTCTGCATTTGTGAATTGTACCCGTTGCTGCCCGCCAGCCCTGCCCCCATTCTTGTGCTTCAGTACCGCAGCCCTGGGAAGCAGGGGGTCAAGCGCTCGCCGGTGCTGAGCTACCCCAGCGCCCCCTGCCGCTCCCAGCCTCCGAGGCTGGGAAGCCAGCACCGGCCCTGGCCTTGGCCGCCACCACAATTTGTTCGGTGTTTTGTGTCCATGCTCTTGCAGTTCTGTCCTTGGACTGGAGGCCTCTCAGCTCTGCAGTGGGACTGGTCTAATCAGAGACTGTGTCTGGGTGGGGGGGGTGGGGGGCAGTTGGGGGGAGAAAGAGGGACGGAGGGGGAGTGTGACACGCGGGGACCCCTCGCCAGGCTGTGTGACCCAGAGCCTTCCCTACCCTGCTTCGTGTACTCCTCCTCCCCCACCCCTGCACATTCAGAGTCAATATAAGGAGTGTGAGAGCTGCTCTGGTCAGGGTTCTTTAAACAGCGGTTGGAGAGACTGTGCTTGGGGATGCATGGGGTTTGAGGGGACCAGCAAGCAGGCCTTTCAAGTGATGAGACTCGCCTTCTCAGCTGAGCCTAGAGGAACCCACAGAACTGTGGTCCTGTCTTCGGTACAACTGCAGGGCCACTAGAGGATGCGAATCAGCTCCTCATGCCTACCTGCCACCTGAGAATAAACATTAGGGGCCCTGCCTCCAATAGATCCATTCTGTTCTTTTGTTCCTGCTGAGACAAGGGGAGACCCCAAGAACTCAGAAGATGCTTTGGGAACCCAGGGTTCCTGGCCTGGCTTTCATTCGGCTTTCCCAGGCAATGGAGAGCTCTGGTTGCGATGGCAACAAGACCTAGAGGCAGACTCCTCTAGGAAGTGCCCAACCCAGAGGGCACACGAAAGAAGGGCCTCACCAACCACCTGACTCATGCCAGATACAGCTCAGGGGCAAAGGGGCATTGGTGGGGTCCTTCTAGGCCTTTCTTCTGGAAGTATTCTGCAAGGTCAGCTCCCTCCATTGGGGGTTCAGGGGAGGAGGCCCTCTTCAAAGAGCCTGTGCCACCAAGCACCCCAACACTGAGACTCAAATGATGTTCCAAGAATGGCTTTGTTTGGGTGGAAAGCTTGGCGTGGTGATGGCCGACAGGCTGGCATGGATAAACAGGGCCAAATTAGAATGCTCACTCTGTGAGCTTTGCAGAAGCCATGTTGTCCTGAAGGTTGAAGTTTCCTCCTAAGTTTTAGCCTCTTCTCCTCCAACTTTCCCTGGAGTCCTTACCCATCATGGGAACCCTCATCACGAAAGGCTGCTTCTCTCCACCATTGCTTCCTTGCTGCTAAGTCGCTTCAGTCATGTCCGACTCTGTGTGACCCCATAGACGGCAGCCCAGTAGGTGCCTCTGTCCCTGGGATTCTCAGGCAAGAACACTGGAGTGGGTTGCCATTTCCCTCTCCAGTGCATGAAAGTGAAAAGTGAAAGTGAAGTCGCTCAGTCGTGCCCAACTCTTAGCGACCCCATGGACTGCAGCCTACCAGGCTCCTCTGTCCATGGGATTTTCCAGGCAAGAGTACTGGAGTAGGTTGCCATTGCCTTCTCTGATTGCTTCCTTGGACGGCCTCAATCCACAGACTCTATGCGTAGCCTTCGTAGCATCTCCACTCAGAGGATTTATCGGTTTCCACCATATTTCCTATTGCTTCAGAACCTCCCATTTCCTTTATATCTTCCTTTATAGCCCCCAAGCCGGAGGGAGTAGAAACTGATAAAGAAATGTAAGTGAGCATCCCAGCCCCACAGCTTGCTCCTGGTACCAGAGCACCATTTCTGGCCCAGCACATATTCCTGTGGGCTCCAGCTTAATTTTTTTTTTTTCCCAATAATTGCTAACATTTTAAAATTTTATTTGGCTATGCTGGGTCTTCATTGCTGTGCAGGCTTCTCTTTAGCTGTGGCAAGCAGGGGCTACTCTTTGTTACCTAGCAGAGGTTTCTCATTGAGGTGACTTCTTTTGTTGCAAGGGCTCTGTGGGCTATGGGCTCTAGGATGCACAGGCGTCAGTACTTGCAGCACGTGGGCTCAGCAGTTGTGGTTCCAGGGCTCGAGACCACAGGCTCAATACTTGTGGCACATGGGCTTCGTGTGGGATCTTCCCGGACCAGGGATCGAACTCGTGTCTCCAGCATCGGCAGGCAGATTCTTTACCACCGAGCCACCAGGGAAGCCCTCTGTCTTCTAACCCCACAAGCCCTCTAACCCCACAAGCCTTCTTTCCCATATATGTCTTGCCTTTGCTATTGAAGAATAAGGGTCTAAGATCAAATGCAGAATGCCTTGGTGTGCTAGAATAGGAGGAGGATGACCTAAAGACAATCTGTCCATTTACTTCTACGTTTCCCCACCTTGGAGGCAGGTGGAAAATTGACCTTCTAATCCTCACCACAGACTACCTTGCCCCTTACCCCCTGCGCAATCATCACCACCCCTAATACACAGTTCTTCTAAAAGAATGGAGGTGCCCATTCTTTTCTTGGAGCCCAAGGTTATGGCACAAAATAACCTGGTAAGAAATATGATCTTCTGGAGAACAGAACCCTCTTTTCCCTCAGAGGCTCAGACACTCCTAGGGTGGGGCTGTGGACATCACAGAAGATGGGGCTACCCCCTGAGCCCTCTCCAAAGAAGAAACACAGCAGAGAATCACTGAAAGGTTACGAAATCACATGTAAGGCCTTGGTGAAAGAGAAGAACACAGGTAGGTGAAATTAGTAGGCTCTATCACCAAGGCATTGAGAAGGATGCTGGACTGAGCCGTGCGCATCCTTTTACCCCTCTGGCCCCATTTACTTCTCATGCAGGAGTGAAAGGCAAAAAAAGTTGCTAAAGGGAAGTGTTAAAAAAAAAAAAAATTGAAGGCAGTGGGAAGCCCTGAATTTCCCTACAAGTGACCTCACATCAACTGAAATGAGTGCTTCACATCCGTAATCTTATTTAATTCCTGCATTTCTACAAAGTATCACCATTTAACAGACAAAGGAGTGAGGCTTAAGAAACCAAAAGACCAGCCCAAGGTCACAGAGCTAACAAGTGACGTGCGTGAGATTAAACACAGATGCTTTCCTCTGTGACATGTTTCCATCCACAGCAAAGGCCCAAGGCCGCTTGCGTCCTAGAAAACGGCCGGTGCTGAAGGCCATAAGGACCCACTTGGGGGCGGGCAGAGGAAGGGCAGGCTGCAGCTCCAGTAGGAAAGCAGGACTGGCATCCTCCACCCCCAGTCCCCGAATGACCGGGAGCAACTTCCTGGGAAAGGGTGTCTGTGTATCAAATCACCCCCCACCCACAACGCCCCATTCCCAAGGCCAGGATCCAGCTTTCCGATAGCTTTACAATTCGTTATTGGCTCTGAGTCACTGGCCGAGGGCCCGGTTTCTAACTCTCAGGCTCGTTATCAGTCTGGAAAGCCCAGGGTTATTTCCACCATGTCTTCAACTCTCATGGAATGGAAGGTGGTCTCATACAAAGCCCCAAAGCCCCACCATAGTAAACCCATCTCTGATGGAGACGACTGAGACAAGTGCTCTAAAGGCACAGGCCTTGAAGCTGCCTGGGAGCTTCCAGAGAGGAGGGGAACACGAGAAATAACAGCAAACGTAATGAGGCTTTTGGGAGATTTCTCAGAACAGGAGAAAAGAAGCCAACAAAAATTCCTTTGCACTGCCTATGTGGAGGTGGGGGAGGGGTACACACGGGGCACAGGGCCTTTGCTATGAAATGATCAGAACTGAAACACCAGGTACACACTCCAGGAGTCCCACCAGCCCTTCCCAGGTACAGTGCATGGTTTGTGATGCCACCAGAAAAAAGGACAAGGGGGGGGTCCTGTAATTAGTTTCTTCTAGGAAGTTTCCCTATAAAATCAACTCTTTGTTGAAATAAAAGTATAAATATTTAAATGAAAATGATCCTAATTTGCATATAGATGTTTATTTCAAAAACATGAACATTTAGATATAAACCGAGGACATTTCAACCAAATCTTGATGTCTACTTCCCCTTTAAAGAAGCCTCTTATGGAAGCTGTTTTTAGGAGCTGTAACCTCAGGCCAGCCATTCGCAGCTTCAGCATCAAAACTACAGATCTCTGAGAGTCACTGATCACACACTCCCTTGCTCTGACGTTACTTCTCAAATTCAGTAAGACTCATCTTTTCCCCAACTCCCTGTGTTTCCATTTTCCTAACTAGGTCATCAGTTGGGAAAAATGAGACAATCCCAAGCTACTTTTCTTTCTAAACATAAGGATTTATTTTCCTGGATGAACACATTTGTGCTGCAGGAAGAGGCCCGTCCACTCTTTCCCTCTCTAACTGCTGTTCTTCCTGGCTCCATCTCTTCCTCCTCTCTGTTGGTGAAATCCTGGACATGTACTGAAAGCTTTTGGACCACAGGTCCTGTGGTTTCACACCTACCACAGCCCTCATCTTTACAAGGCCTTTGGTGAACACATGAGATTCACAAGATCCATCCTTGAGTTCTGGTCTACATCCCTGGGGCCTGTATCTGCCTGCCATTCCATGTTCTCAGAGCTCCTCCCTGGGCCAGCCGGCTCAGCCCACCCACAGGGCTGGGATAGCCTCAATCCCTGGTCCAAATGCCTCCCTTGGCTCACCGACCAGGGAGCCCCGGCCACACAAAGGAACTTCCTTCTGTTGCTTCTCAAACTATGGCCCTTGGAAAGCTATGAGAACAGTCACATAAGGCTTCTCTATAGCTGTCTTCTTTGGAGTGACTCTAAAGTACTAAGATTCAAAGACAAGGTATGTGAAGTTTCAAGAAACAGGTCTTCTTAGGGAGAATCAGGGTCTTATTAACTAGACCTTACCTGAAATCTCCTCCTTATACAAGACTAGGAGTGCCACTCAGAATAAAAGCTGAATATAGGGATTTATCCCTGCAAAGGTCATCCTCCATTAAGCAAACACAGGTTCAAGGGAACTAGGTTCAAGATACCATCTTCATCACCTCTGTAAAGAAATTAAAGGGCCAGGGCCTTGCTGCCCAAGGATTAGAAGATAAATTCACGACACTAGTGGGGTCTGCACTTGGGAGAAATACTGAATGGAGAAGGCATTAGTGATAAAGTGATATAGATAAAGATTCAGGGCTTCTACAGCAGAATTTTCAGATGAGAATTTCCTATCTGACTTTTAATTAAAATTGTCTCTAGCTCTCTTGCCATGCAGGGCTACAGGTGGAACAGAAATGTACAGAAAAAAAGCACAGAACTGGAAAGAATCTCCCTACCAGACTGTAACTTGTCCTCTTGTTGATATTTTTCTTTAGGAGAGAAACACATTTTTAGGCAAGTGAAGACACTCCTTAAGCGTTAAAGTTGGTGAGGTACATAAATGATGTTTTAGGAAACCTCAGAATAATAGTTCTGGAACAGCTTAGTTAAGTAATTCCAACTTCAACTCCCTGGGGTGATTCCTATCATTCCCTCCACCAGTTCTATTCTGCCAGTCTTGCAAGATTCTTGAGAGGAAACAGTGTCTCTGTTGAGGAGTGCAGTACTTTAAATTGGTCTTCCCAGGAAAGCTGAAATCTGGCTCCCAAAGTAGTTTTTCCTAAAGCCTTTTGTCAAATCCTCTGTGCTGACCCTCCTATACCGGACTGCACTCCCCAGTTTGCTCCCAGCTGCCTGCATTCCCTTTACTTGAAGAGGGGGGCCCCCAATACATTAGGGCCCCCCCCAAATCTGTCATCTAATAAGACCTAAGGTTCATCTCCCTGCCTCAATTCTCAAGTACAGAATCCCCATAAACTCTAACAAGAGAGGTCAAGTCACTAAGAAAGATCTGGTCAGGAAAACAGTCCATTAACTACTGACATACACACACAGATCCCTCCTCAAACTCTTAAGTTGGAAAGATTTCCTGGAATCACATCCGGTACAAAACCAAGGAAATGCTCAAAACTAACAAATAATTTTCTGAAGCTATAATTAAGACATCAAAACAGTCAGATGGTTTGGGGGGAGCTTACCAACTATTAGGATGTACTTCTCAACCTTTGTTTAGCAAACTGCCCTGGTAGGCTGCCTGCCATGGAAACGTTGTTGTTCAGCCCTCAGACCCAGAAGACTCTTTCCAACCCCATGGACTGCAGCACACCAGGCTTCCCTGTCCTTCACTATCTCCTGGAGTTTGCTCAAACTCATGTCCAGAGAAACAGATAATGCCACCCAAAAAACATCTTTCTCCAAAAACACCTGAGAGTATCTGACTTCAACTTGAAAACCATTGCCAGAGAGCAGTTTGAACTCACAGTTCTTTGCTGTTTTCTGCGAAGCCTGCATTTGAGTCCTCTTACCAGCCTCTTACCTTCCTCTGCTGAGCTTGTTGGTGACTTGAAGACAAACACTTTTCTGTAACTAGCCCTACCTGGGCATACGTTTGACCTTCCAGATGGACCTCACCTGTTTCATATGCTTTCAGGTATTCTCCATCATGCAAAAAGTAGCTTTCCAATCTAACATTGACATCATACTTTACAGTCGACCCGATGTTTTTCCAGACATATTCCCACTAGATCCTTAAAACCTCCTTGTGGGACAGGCATGCGCAATCACTATTTTACAGGTCACGTGACAGAGCACGGTTTTGTGTGTGTGGGCTTACACCTAACTGCCTCACAGACAAAACCGCTTCCGAGTTCAAACTTTTCGCAGGCTGCTGGCCAGTCTCTGGGGGAAGGCAATTGGATGTATTCATATCCTCGGAAAGTGTCAATAAAAACCCGAAGTGCTCAGCACTTTGACTTGATGTGAATACAGAACATCATTTCGACGTGATGACGGACTAAAGACCCAGGCTCTGTCTTGCCCAGCTAGGAAGTGGAGCTGGTTGTTCCGCCTCTTCTCCAGGCCTCTGTGGCGGAGAGATGGGGCGCACGGTCTACACCGCACTGGGCGGATCTCCTCCGATGGCCTGCAGCCCGAGTCTGTGTCACCCCCGCCCCAGCGGTGACATCAACGTAGGTCACATGAGCCAGCCCCGGCGGGAGTTCAGACAAGCCCCCTGGAAAAAACCGTGGTTCGCCTGCAAACCAGGCAGACAGACGGGCGCGGGCTCAGCGGCCGCTGCCAGGCCCGGAGCCGGTTGCCAGGGAGGCGCCGGCCTCTCAGCACCCCGGGAGGCCCCCGGGCGCACCGCGCTAGGGCGCCGCTCTGCCCGGGTGGCCCCTGCCCCGCGATAGCGGGGCCGACGACGCGTGCGCTGGACCCGGCCTCCGCCCCCGCCCGCGGGACAAAACCGCGCCTGCGCGTAATTAACGCGGCTCAAGGGCACCGGGGATTAGCCTGGGTTTTGCACACAGACTGTTGAGTTGGAAGAGGCCCTTGAGATTATCCTGTAGTCTAGACGACCAGGGCAGTGGTTGCGGGTGCTTGTTAAAATTCCAGATTCCTGGGCTCCATCCCCAGAGGCCTGGGTAAAACCCGAGAATCTGCATTCTTAAATCACACCCAGATGATTCAGCACAGGTGGTCCTCATTGGCTGGACCCTCCCTCCTATTTCAAGGAATGTAGGAATTGGAGCACAAACGTGGAGAAGTGATCAGCCCAAGGTCGTACAGAATTAAGTGGCAAGCAAGTCAAGTACTTTCCCTCTGCCGTGCCCTGCGTCTCTCCTGCCTCCTTTTCCGGGCAGGTGGGCTGGCGGGCAGTTCATCCACATTGGTCAGGCTAACTGAAGAATGGCAGGCCCTTTCTCAGAACTCAAAAGAGCCCCAGCCATCAACTCCTCATCAAAGCTCCACCGCCTGCCCTGGGGCCCCTGGTGCTGCCTCTGTCCACCTGCGATTGGGGTACCCTGGAGAACGCTGAGCCCATGCCCCCACCCAGGGAGCAATGGCCAGTTTGGGGGGTATACACACCCCCTTCCCATACACACTCCTGTGTGGATGTAATCATGGAGGACTGTGTGTAGGCATCACACGCTTCATGCAAAAATGTAAATCGCTCCCATGTCTACATGCGTGTGTGTGTGTGTGTGTGGAGTTTGGCGGGGGGAGGGGTATGAGTTTGGTTTCTGGCTCGAGTTTAGGCACATCCAGTAACAGGCAGTGGCCCCAGTCCAGGACAGCTGGATCATACGTGCTGACAGCCACTTTCAATGGCCTGCGCGGGGAACCGGACACTCCCATGCAAACCCTCACAAGCAACAGCTGCAGATGTACCAGGAATAAGCTGAGCGAGGTTCCTGCACACACTGAAGCCTGGCGGGGTCAGCAAGGCTCCCCAGGACAAAGCTGGCCCATGTGGAGGAGAAAGCAGGGGGCCTGGGGCTGCGGCCCTATTTGCTCTCACCCCTGGGGGGACAGCAGCTAGCAAAGGGGTTCTGCCAGGTTTCTGAGAGAGCAAGTCCATCCCCTGCCATGGTCCTCTGCTCCTCCGAAATCTCTGCCCCTCCTTATCTGTCCTGTCCCAGCCTCACCGTCTCAAAACCTCAAGGCTGCAACTCTTTCCGAGAAAGCCAGGAACACAGCTGTGTGTCCCTTCCCTCTGGGGGAGGTCCGGCTCTCCCTCCTGGCTCCAGATGTAAAGGCACAGTTGGGAGAGTGGCGGGAAGCCCACTTGGCAGCTTAGTAGGGTCTGGGAAGATGGGAAAGAAAGCCGGGCAGAGACCGGCAGACAGCAGGGCTATCACGATTATAAAAACCTGGGCCGCGGGGAGAGGGGGTGGAGGACAAAAGCATTCCATCATTCCACCGCCTGGCCCATCGACTGCTCACAGGCCTTGCCAAGCCCTCAGACAACACCCGTGCCCTGCCCATCCCAATTCTGGCTGCCTGGGCCCCTGGCAGGACTTTCTGTAAACTCCATTTTATGATTCCCACTTAATCTGAGAAGGAAACTTGGCTTTCTTTGTCTGTCTCCACCCTTGTCCTCAAACACACACCTTCCAACATGTGATTCTGGAAACAAGGCTGGTGAGGGAGAGGGAGGGGAATGAGGGTGCTGCCCCTCCTGCCTCTGGAGAGTAAACCAGGATGCAAAGCCAGGCTAGGTGTCCAGCAGACAGGGCCGTCTGGGCACCAGTCACTTGCCTGCTATGTCAGGGTGACAGTGCATGACTTGGCACCACCCAAGCATCATATTCAGTAAACAATGACTTCCCAAATAACCCTGGCCCTCCTGCCCACCACCGGGCGAGGGGGCCCACCGCTGTGGCCCACTCCCCATCCACGTCTTCTTCAATCCGAAAGGACAAAGAGTATCACAGCTGCTTCTGTTTTAGGAAAAATAGTTTAATAATTTGTAACCTATTTTAGGTCACTTCCACCATGGAGCCCCTGTGCCAGTGCTCTTCCCAAGCCTGCTGGGAGGGAGCAGCCCCTTGTGGGGGGGTGGGGCACCACCCACTTCAGACGCCCCACCCTCCTGGGAGGCCCGCTCTGGGCCTAGGCCGTAGTGGGTGCATCACTTCTGTCTGTGTCAAAAGTGAGCAGAACACTGTCATATGCCCCCTCTTCTGGATGCCATGGGGCCAGCCCACAGCACATTCCTACCCCTTAATTAAATAGCCCCTTAAATAATCTCCTGGCACTGGCAGAGAGGGGATGCCACAGAAGCAAGCCCCCATGCCCAGGCGCAGCCCCTCCTGCCCCAGGGCCTCCACCCTGGCTCCATCTGGCCTCCACCAGAGCAGCCAGGGGCACGGCCTCATCTTAGACCTGGCCCCCTCCCCACACAGGAGAAGGTGAGTCCAAGCCGGCCATGCTGGCACCTGGCACCCCCAGAGGCACGGACCGGGGCCGCTTAGCAGGGTGAGCCGATGGGAACAGCCCTTGCCCGAGTCAGAAGTAAGTGAGGTTCTTGACCGCTCCGATCTCCAGCATCCGCTTGATGGCCAGGGCCTCCTGGGAGACATTGTGGCCTGACCACTGTGGAGACAGCCAAGGAAGCAAACTGAGGAACTTCTAAGCAGCTCTCTGGCTCTCCCGTGACCCCACGCCCTGGAGCTCTGTTCCCCAGGCCAGCTCTCGCAAGGAAGACAGAATATGGAGGATGCTGGCCTGGGAGTCCAGATGCCTCTCTCTGTGTGACTCACAGGTGAACCATCTCTGGGCCCCCAGCACCACCCTCACTCACTCCGTGTCCCCAGGCCAGTTGGCTCCACCCAGTTCACCAGCAGGGACCACTTACCATCATGGACTTGAGCGTGATATACTCATAGTAGTGAATGGACTGCTTCTTCTGGTGGGCGTCTGGGTAGCCGAAGCCAGCAATGTGTACCAGGTCACAGAGGTGGAGGGCCAAGGTGATGGCCAACAGCCCTGTGGTGGGCTTCTGAGGGACAAGGGGTGGGCAAGGTATTAGAGGGAGCCAGAGTCTTTCAGCATCTCTAGGCCACCGCTCTGCAACAGAACCTTCTAGTATCATGGAAATGCTCATCATCTGTGCTGTCCTATATGGCAGCGAGGAGCCACGTGGGGTTCATGCAGCTAAGGAACTGAACTTTTTATTTGATTCAATTCTAATTAAATTTTAAATAGCCTCCTGTGGGGAATTCCCTGGTGGTCCAGTGGTTAGGACTCTGACTGAGCTCTCACTGCCAAGAGCTTGGGTTTGATTCCTGGTTGAGGAACTAAGATCCCACAAGCCATGGGACACAGCTAAAAAAAAAAAAAAAAATAGCCACATGTGGCTCATGACTACCATATGGCACGCTAAAGCTGTGCTTAGTCACTCAGTTGTGTCCAACTCTTTGCAACCCGGAGGACTGTAGCCCACTAGGCTCCTCTGTCCATAGGGATTCTCTAGGCAAGAATACTGGAGTGGGTTGCCATGCCCTCCACCAGGGGATCTTTACAACCCAGGGATCAAATCCAGGTGTCCCACATTGCAGGCAGATTCTTTACCATCTAAGCCACCGGGGAAGCCCAAGAACACTGGAGTGGGTAGCCTATCCCTTCTCCAGGGGCTCTTCCCGACCCAGGAATCGAACCAGGGTCTCCTGCATTGCAGGTGGTTTCTTTACCAGCCGAGCTACCAGGGCAGCCCTACCATATGGCATAATACAGCTTAATACCTCTGGGGAGGGATGTATTAAGACCTTTGGGGATGATTACAGAATGATGGTAATGACAACAATAATAATAGTATCTATGACTTTCGGACCACTTGCTATGTGCCAGACAGTATGTTATCTTACCCCTATGTCATCTCATCTGTATGTGCTTGCTCAGTTGCACGTGACTCTTTGTGACCCCACGGACTGCAGCCCACCAGGCTCCTCTGTTCATGGGATTCTCCAGGCAAGAAGACTGGAGTGGGTTGCCATTTCCTCCTCCAGGGGATCTTCCCAACCCAGAAATCAAACCCACATTTCCTGCTTTGGCAGATGGATTCTTTACCACTGCACCACCTCTCATCCAGTCCTCACAAAAACACTTTGAGATCGATACTTTTACTAGCCCCATTGTATACAGCTGGGAAACTGAGGCTTAGAACTATTAAACAAGTCTCTCCAGGAGTAGAAAGGTTCTGCTCTCCATCCTGGAGAACCATACCTCTCCCGGAAGCCCCAGAGCACTCACACTCCCGGGCTGTGTGCCCTTCACGAGGGTGGGCTCTGCCTTCCGTAAAGTGGGGTCGGCAATACCCCCCCCAACCCCCCACCGTAGGGGCTGCTATGAAGATCTCAGTTTCTCCACCTGCCCCTAATTCATCCACAGGGATGTGCCACCTTATAGCCTAACCTCACACATCCTCTTTCTTGGCTGGGATGACCTACCTTCCAGACCTCAGTGCCCACTCCCATTGACAAGCCACTCCCCGGAACTTGTCAGACCCCTCGAGGCCGGGTATTCCCCAGGGCCCCTTTCTGCGCTCTCCTATCTGTCACTTCCTGCCCCAGCCTTCCCTTTCAACCCTGTTGCTTTTACCTCCACTGTGTTATCTCAACCCGTTTAGACCTCTGCCAAACCACACATTCATCACCTTCTAGCAGCTCTGCCTGGACGTGGGCTTTTTAACTAGTCAAACCCTCCTCTCCCCCTGTATTCCTGTCATTGTTAAACATATTACCATCCACCCAGTTGTGCTGGAAACCTGGAACAATCATACAGCCCTCAATTTCACCTTAAAATCAATGCTGCTACTGCTAAGTCGCTTCAGTCGTGTCCGACTCTGTGCGACCCCATAGACTCTGTGTGAGCCCCACCAGGCTCCCCCATCCCTGGGATTCTCCAGGCAAGAACACTGGAGTGGGTTACCATTGCCTTCTCCGAAAATCAATGCTATAGCAGGAGAATTCTAAGATGACCACCAATGACCCTTGCCCTTGAGAGTGTGTGTAACCTACGAAAATGATAAGATATATTACTCTGTGTTATATTGCTTCATATGGCACAGAGGACCGGAAGATAGACAATCCTGGTGGGCTTGACCTCCTTTCATGAGCTTTTACATCCTGGTCTAGAGGTCAGCAGTGGAGGAAGTCGGACATGTGAAACACAAGAAGGATTTATCACGCATTGCTGGCCTAAAGATAGAGGGGGCCGGACAGCAAGGTATGTGGGCAGCTCTTAACAGGTGGAGGGTGTCACCCCCAGGCTGAAAGCCAGCCAGGAAATGGGGACTTAGGTCCTGCAACCACAAGGAACCAAATTCTTCCAACAATAGAAATGAACTTGGAAGTGGATTGCCCCTTTGAGCCACTAGACAAGAATGCAGTCAGACTGCCAACTTGATTTCAGCCTTGTATATTCTAACCAGAGAATCCAGCCATGCTGTATTGGACGTCTGACCTCCAGAACTATGAGTCAATACATGGGTGTTGTTTTAAGCCGCTAAACTGTGGTCATCTGTTAGGCAGTGACAGGAAACCAACACAGATGTCAGGTCCATCCACTTCTTCTTCCTTCTGCTAGAAGCCAGGTTCTTGTCCTCATCTCTGGCTTCTCCCTCTAGCCTTCACCCTCTGCCATCAGGGGCGTAAAATTCCTCCTTGCTGTCCCCCATCCACCTCCACGAGCACTAGAACTCAGTGCCAGGGGCGCTGCTTGGTCTTGCCGAATGAAATACCTTTCCCCAAGTGTCTGCTCCCTGGGCCCCATGACCCCTTAAGGCCCAACTCTGGTCTCACCTCTTCTGATGGTACCTCTCCGGACAACCCAAAGCAGAGGTCTACGCCTCCTCCAAGACCCCACAGCACTTGGAACAACTCTCTGCCAGAGCATCTTACCACTCCAGGTTACAACCTGTGTGTTTTTTCTGCTAGGCTGAGTTTCCTTAGTGCAAAGAGCATGTCTTACTCCCCGTGTATTCAAAATTGGGGCCTGGTGCTAAGCAGTTACGAAAGCAGGCATTCAACACAGGAAGTTGAATCATAATAGATATTCAGTAAAAAATAAAATCATAGGAGTTCTCTGGTGGCCGATGGCCTAGTGGTTAGGAGTCCAGCTTTCACTGCCATGCATGCGTGCTAAGTCAATTCAGTCGTGTCCAACTCTTCACGACCCCATGGACTGTATGTAGCCCACAAGGCTCCTCTGGCCATGGGATTGTCCAGGCAAGAATAACCAGAGTGAGTTGCCTTTTCCTCCTCCAGGGGATCTTCCCAACCCAGGGATCGAACCCACATCTTTTATATCTCCTACACTGGCAGATGGGTTCTTTACCACTGATGCCATGGATTCAATCCCTGCTCAGGAAACAGATCTCGCAAGCCGTGTGGCACAGCAAAAAAAAAAAAGAATAAAATCATTTATACAAAATTTGGCTAATATTTATTGAGCATTCGCAGTGTTCCAATCTTGATGATAAGCACATTACATAATTATGTTTTTAAATCCCAGAATGGCTATTGGAAAGGTCAGTACTGATAATTTCTCCACCACTCAGATAAGAAAAAGCCTCTAAGTGGTTGACTGGCCCAAGGCCATACAGCAGGCAGCACCTTGAGTCCTTTCTCTGATAGTTACCTCTGTCTCCTACCCAACACAACCCGAGGGCTCAAAGACATGAGGAAGTACCTGCTTGAGATGCTACCCAGTATGACGAAGCCCGTCAGCCAGAGACCACTAGAGAGCCAAAACCAAAACCATAACTTGCCGACGCACCCTGCCTCCCCCGACTGCCACGCCTAGCAAACCAGGGTACACAGGGCCAACTGCAATTCTTTTAACTACCTTACATCAAAATGTTCCAAGATCAGATCACAGATAAAGTGATCAAATAGTAACGGAAGGATCTGGGCTGGGCTCCATGTTCATTTGGGCTGGGCTCCAAAAACAAGACTATGACTGTCCGGAATTCCCTGGCTCACCAGTGGTTAGGACTCTACAGTTTCACTGCTGGGGGTATAGGTTCATGCTTGGTTGGGAACTAAAATCCCACAAGCCACATAGTCAAAAAAAAAAGACTACTGCCTGTCCCAGTAAATCCCCAGGGTACAGATTCTGATCAGTGCCTGCCAAAACCATCCTCTAACTCTAGCCCCCAAGCCGTAAAAACACCCTTCCCTGATGCCCCACTTTGGCGATGCCTCTGGGCATCTCAAGAATCTGCACTCTTGGGCTTCCCTGGTGGCTCAGTGATGAAGAATCCACCTGCCAATGCAGGAGACACACGTTTAATTCCCGGTCCGGGAAGATCCCACATGCCTCGCCACAACTAAGCCCGTGTGCCACGGTCATCAAGCCTGTCCTCTAGAGCCTGGGAACTGCGACTTCTGAGCCCACGTGCCTCAACTACTGAAGCCCAAACACCCTAGAGCCTGTGCTCTGCAAAAAGAGGAGCCACCGGATGAGAAGCCTAGGCACCGCGACTGGACAGTAGCCCCCTGCTCACCACAATGAGAAAAGCCCACGTAGCAACAAAGACCCAGCACAGCCAAAAATAAATAAAAGTATATAGTTAAAAAAAAAAAAAAAAAAAACTTGCCATTTGTTCTTTTAAAGAAAAACAAAGAAAGAGTACAAACTCTGCCTTGCTGTAAACATCAGTGCACCAGCCTCATTACAGACAGGTGTGTGCCTGGGGCCTGTGTTATTCAGACGCATGCCGCCCTCTCCACTGGTATTCTCCCTTCGTCTGGGGTCCTCCGGACCTCCCCAAGCCTCTGGAAGTCCCACCTGCTTCCCACCCAGGACCCCAGCCCTCTGGCCTCCCCATCCGTCCACAACCCCTCATCACCTGCTTAATCTTGTGTGGCTGGTGTATCGGCAGGCTCAGCAGTTTGTCGGCTGCGATCTCCATGTAGAAGGGGTTGAGAATCCGAATCTGTTTGGGGTTGACGTCCCAGATGAGGGGAGGCTGTTTCCAGAAGCCCTTTCGCACCTAGGCGGGTGGGGACGGAAGGCAAGAGGGGAGTGGGTTGAAACCTGCTTCTCGAGTCCGGCCGCTGGGCTCCTCCAGGGAAAGGGGTCCATGTGGGGATGGCGTGGAATCCTCATGAGTGCAGGGTGAGGGGTGGGAGTCGGGACCAGAGGGGAGGAGCAGGGCGAGAGGGGAGTGGGGCAGTCCCCGTGGGAGGCCAGGTGACATGGTGTGGAGAGCACGGGGTCTAAGCCTTGCTCACTCCCCGTGACATCCACACAGGTAGAAGGGGCTAGGTCAACATCTGGCAGAAAACGGTCAGTTGGACAGTTCAACATTCAACCGATGGCAAAGAGAGAGAGTGGACTTTCTGGGATGTGTCCGCCTAAAAGGACAGAGATCTCGACTTTTCTAACCTGCCCACACCTGGAGATGCCTACAGACTGGTCCCTCTGCTCCCAGGCTTCTCACTGGGGCGCCCTGGGCTGCCGTTGCCTGAACGCTGTGGCAGAACACTGAGCTCACGCCTCGCCCTCACTGGCTCCTGAGGATCTCGGGCACACATGACAGAGCCGGAGGGCCTGAGCCCGGGCAGCGTTCCCCTACCGCAGGCCGAGACCGCTTCGCTCCCAGTCTCCCCACGTACTCGCTTCTTATCACTCAGGATGCTCTCAATCCAGTGGAAGTCCATGGCCTTGAAAGCCACCAGGACGAGGAGTGTGTCAGGGTTGTCCTCCACTTTGGGGTTGAAGTGGGCGGATTCAGGGTAGAAGAGACGCATGGTGGTCTTGGAGCCCACGTCCTGCTCGTAGCCAGCCACAGGGGCACTGTTTAACCTGGGAGGTGGGGAGAAGGATGCCCGTCACCCTGAGCTCCGCTGGTCTGTTCCCAGACAGAAGAGGGAAGGGCGGCCATACAGACCTGATGACCACGTCGTACTTGTTGATGGCCTCTCCCAGCGAGCTGTTGCGCAGCCGATGCCCGTTCCCCACCACCACGCAGCGGCGGCACTTCAGGCTGCCATGGGAACAGGGTGATGAGACCTGGAAGGAGCCCCTGCTCCGGCTTCACCTTGCTCTCCTGTCCTCGTCTGCCCCAGGCCCCCTCAGCCCCTGCTTCCCATGGACAGTGCAGACACCAAGTCGCTTCAGTTGTGTCCGATTCTGTGCAAGCCCATGGACTGTAGCCCGCCAGGCTTCTCTGTCCATGGGATTCTCCAAGCAAGAACACTGGAGTGGGTGGCCATGCCCTCCTCCAAGGGATCTTCCTGACCCAGGGATGGAATCCGTGTCTTTTAAGTCTCCTGCATCAGCAGGCAGGTTCTTTACCACTAGCACCACTTGGGAAGCCCCTACATGGACCAGGCATCTCCAAAGAGTTCTGCTCCTGGTCATGCTGACTCTGCAGCCCTAGGCTTTCAAGGAAGAGGAAGCTGAGCAGAGCACAGGAGAGAGAGGAGGAGAGGAGGGAAGATGCCTGGGAAGGACTGTGAAGCAATCCCATTTCAGAGTCCCTGACTGCCCCTAAGGCTGGCCTGTTACCACGGCAATACCCTCAGCAACCTCTGCCCACCCTAGCAACACGATACCCAGGCTCGGTTGCCATAGGGACCGGTGTCCCCACCTCCCTGGAGACAGGCAGGCTCACTGGGAGGTGCTGGACCATGACTGTTTCTCACTGAGGCAGGAAGGCGTGTCTCCTTACCTCTGGATGCTCTCTGGGATGGAGTAGCTGGTGATGGCTAGCACCCGGAGGAGCAGATCTTCTGCAAAAGGACCAGATTCGACAGGGCTGATGACAACAGCAACCTCTCCAAAGGCTGCCAGCCCTTCCTCCCCTGACCCCAATGTCTGAGCCTGGCTGAGAACTTGGGTGCTGGGACCGTGGGTGGCAAAGACTGAGAAGTAGTGTGGCCAAGGTGAGGCCACCATTCCTACCCACCCTGCTCCCCAAGGCAGGCACTTACCACTCCCCTTGGTCCCATAGGGCAGCTCATAGAGAGATGGGGTCTTGACCCAGAAATAATCTTTAAGCTGCAGGAAGAAAGGCTGTTCTCGGGAGTAGCTGTGCAGAGGTGAAGGCAGGGAGGGGATGAGAAAGTGATTAATCTTGATGCCAGAAACAGGGTCAGACCACAGACTAACATCATGTATACACGTCCAAGGCCTCCCCCGCCCTCACTGGCTTCACCTGACCCATGTCCTCCAGCACGGTTTCCTCCTCCTAGCTGTACTCAGCCCACCTCCACCCTCACACACGTACTTGCCAAAGAGCTTGGAGACCATCTTCTCCGCCTCACCCTGGAGGCATGGCTCCTTCTTCCCTGGGACGGGAAAATAAAAGCTGGAGACAGAAAAGAAGAGGAGATAGGAGCTCCAGTCAGACCTCCCAGGCCCAGGGGCCAGCGTTCCAGGCAGCTCTCACCTCCTCCCAGGGCATGAAGGCTCCAAGGCCCTGGAGAGTGACTCACAAGGTGGAACCATCTCAGCCCAAGTCCCACCTTGAAACCAAATCACTGCGAACCCAGCTCTTCCTTCTCCTAAACCCCTTGGGTAAGAGACCTGGGGACCCATCCCAGACCTTACCTCCCCAAACCCTCCCAACCACGCTCACTGAAAGATTCTGAGCTAATAGTTTAAGGGAGAGGCCACCACCTGGCTCTCTGAACCGTCCTCCCTACCACCAGGTCCCCACTCCATGACACTCCATCCCTGAGCCCCCTTCCTAAAAAAAACAAAATGAAAAACCCACAGAAGAACATGAAAGATGGACTCACAGTTCAATGTACCTGTCCTCTCGAGAGATAGAGTACCACACCATGACAGCCAGGAACAGAGCCAACATGGCCAGGAGCTTCCAGCCTGCGGGGCGAATGCACACAAGAGCTGGAGGCAGGAACAGGCAGGCACGGCCCCAGGCCACCTGCCACACCTGCCCCGCCCGGGGCTCCCGCAACCCCAGCTCAGAGCAGGCCCCTGCTGGGCCATAGTTCTCTGGCTCCGGGCTTGGACCTGAGCATGTCTGCCATCCTTCAAGAGGAAGAGAGGTGCCCCCAGCTCCATATCTGCCCTTCCACAACCCCCGGGAGGGTCGAGGGAAGATGCTGAAGACTGCCTCCGGGGAGCCCATCCCGGAGGGTGGGGAGCTCGTGGCGAACACTCACGGGACTTGCTGATCATGTTTCTCAGGTGCCAGGGTTCCTGGGGAGAGTTGTCATCCCGGCTGCCTCGGGCCACCTAGGAAGCAGGAGTCACAGGTGTGCGGTCAGCGTCGTGAACGCTCTGGCCTCGGCACCGGACCAGGGCACACCCACAGCCTGCCTCTTCCCGCCTCCAGGAAGCGCACAGCTGCAGGGCCATCCAGGGAGCAGCCCTCCTCGCTCTGGATGTCCCCCTAACCCCTCAAAGGCGACCTCAGGGGTCCAGAGGGATCCTATGCCCCAGAAAGGGAAACCACATCCCACCACTCACGGATTCCATCCCAGGCCAGACCGGCCCACCCCAGCTTCCCAGGCACGGCTCCCCTCACTGTCGTCTCCCTTGGTTTGACCTCAGAAGGGTCAGCTCCAGGAAAGAGATGCACATCCACCCATTTTCTATGTGAAAGTTAAGCTCAAAGGTACAAGGGTGTGATTCACATTTGCACAAGTGAAGTGAAGTTTATCTCTTCTGCATATTCAAGGCCTTCCTTTGGTGCTGGCCACCACCCACCCTTCCATCACCAAGCTCCCGCGACTCCACCGGAATAGGTCCACTGGGGCCACACCCTGGTGAGGGCGGGGGCTACCAGATGGTCCAGGAGGCCTCCTGCAGCCCTTGTAGACTCTGGCTGAGTCACAACGTCCAAGCCTTCACTGCCCAGGTGCACTGGGGAAGGCAGTGGAGGCGGCTGTTTTAATGGGAGCATGGAGAGCAGGAGGGGCTTCCTCTGTAGCTCAGCGGTAAAAACAATCTGCCTGCAATGCAGGAGACATAGGAGACGCAGGTTCGATCCTTGGGTCAGGAAGATCCCCTGGAGGAGGGCATGGCAACCCACTCCAGAATTCCTGCCTGCAGAATCCCCATGGACAGAGGAGCCTGGAGGGCTACAGTCCATGGGGTCACAAAGAGTTGGACATGATTGAAGTAACTGAGCACACACACACACACACACACACACGGGCAGTGGGAAGGGTCTGCTCGGTCACAGAGGAGACAGGAGACCCTTTCAGGAAAGGGCAGAGGCCGGCAAGGTGAGGACGGAGCAGGGTGCGTTGCTACATGCACACAAAGACATCCTTCTGATCACACATTCAGCCAAGGGCCATGCTTCTGAGTCACCGGGAATTCATTTCTGCAGCTCAAAGAGCCACACAAAGAGATATGGGACACAGGGCGCCAGCTTCTTCTCTCCATGCCATTTTCACTTCCCCCAGTGATCTGGTTCATAAGAATCACGAGAGCCATGTACTAAAAACACAGATTCCAGGGCCTTTTCCTGAGACTGCTTCAGCCAGCTGGGGTGGGACCTGTGACAGTCATTTCCACAAGCAGGCCGACTGATTCTTCTGACAGACCAGGAAAGGAAGAGAAGCCCTCGTGATTGTGCTCTCTTGGAGATAAACGAAAAATCTCAGATGATTTCTCAATGGTGGGGGCCAGCATCAGGACGAGATCTGGTTCTTGTTAGAAACCATAAATTGATTATCCTGAATGCTGTTCTATTAAGGAGTCGATGCTCTGCTCTGGGTGGGCGAGGGGGGCACTTGCCAGGCTCCACCCTGAGTCCATAAACACGCAATGAGAATGTCGAGGGGAAGGGAAAGCGGATGGGGAAGAGGAGGGGGGTGTGGACCAGAGTCAGATGTTCTCAGTAGAGTCAGGAGGGCCCATCTCTGAGTCCCAGGGCGGTTGGAGGATGGCTGTGTCCAGGAAGGAAAAGTTTTAGAGTTGTAATCAGCAGACCTCAGTGGAAGTCAAGACCTACTGCTATTCCAAGGGTGGCCCGCCTTCCGATCCACCCAAAGCAACTGCCAAGTCATTCCTGACCACATCATCCCTTTCATACGCTTCTCCCTAACTGAAATTTGTTTAATTACTTGCTCTCTGTCTGTCTCCCCCACTGCAAATAAGCCCTGAGAGGGGAAGAATCAGGTCTGTCTTATCCCCAGCTCAAGCCTCAGCATCCAGCACAGCCAGTGCTCAGCAAGTATTGAATAAATAACATGTTGGGTTATCTTGGGGGAGTCACTGTTCACTTTCTGACCCTCGGTTTCTTCAGCTGAAAACTGGGAAGTTGGTCTAACAAATGCTTGTGATTCCCCTATATCAATATTTATCAGATCCACAGCCTGAGCTTCACCAGGGACCTTATTAGAAATGTATAATCTCAGGTCAGACTTCCCTATAGCTCAGATGGTAAAGAATCTGCCTGCAGGAGACCCAGGTTCCATCCCTGGGTCAGGAAGATCCCTTGGAGAAGGAAATGGCAACCCACTCCAGTATTCTTGCCTGGAGAATCCTATGGACAGAGGAGCCTGGTGGGCTGCAGTCCATGGGGTCACAAAGAGTCGTACACGACTAAGTGACTAACACACACAGCCTCAGGTCCCACCCAGATGCACAAATCAGAGCCTGCATTTGCAAAAGATCTCCGGATGATTCACACGCACAGTCAAGTTTGAGAAGCACTTGTCAAGATGGATGTCCTTGAACTTGGTTGAAGAGGAGAATTGCAGTATCTGGGGTTCCCTACCCGGGAATTCTGACAGAACTGGTCTGGCCCAGCACTGGAATTTGTTCAAGCACCCGGGGTGATTCTAACCCTGTCAATGGTTGAGAACCACTGGTCCAGATAATGGTGGAAGCAGGCTTCTCAATCTTCAATACGTGCATTCTGACTCAGTGGGTCTTGTCAATCTACATTCTAACCAGGTCCCAAGTGGTGCTTGCTGCTAGACTGGGACCACGCTTTGAGCTGCAAAGCTCGAAACCAGATCCTTCAGGCTCGCCCATTTCTTTACACTGTGAACCGCCCCTTCTCCCACCCTTTGAGCTCTCACTCTTCTTTTCTGATAACGAATCAGCACATCGAACTCTGGCTCCCTTTATCGAGAGGTCACAGCACTGGATACACAGGGCAGTTACCTGAGAAGCTAAAGCATTTACTGATATCTGGGCCCCGCTTTCCAAGAGTCTTATTTAATTGGTTGAGGGATGGGGCCTAGGCACTGGCCAGCAAAAACCAAACAAACAAAAAGCCTTGCCTTTCTTGTGATTTGAACACACAGCCAAGATGGAGAACACTATAGAGAGTGTGTTCTGCGGTCACTGAAAGTCAAAGGTCTCAGCCGTCCTCGATGGAGCAGACCTTTGCTGGTCTGAGATGATGGGTCCCCAGGAACAAGACGATTACTCTTTTTTGAACCTCCTGCCCAGTACAGTTCTACACTTTCTTCCTAAACTTATGCTAGGTAGACTGGCTAGTCCTGGGGTTTGCTCCGAGAAACCAACTAGGGATGCTATCTGCCCATGCCTTCCCCTGGCTGGCCAAGCCACGAGAAGGCTCAGCCCCTCTAGGATTCTAGGAAGACAGGTTTCTTGGGCTGGCTGCTGCTTCAAGACCACTCGGAGCCTTCTCCCAGCAGTTGTCCCCCATCCCTGACAGCTCCTGGGGACAAAAGGCCATGAGGAAAGTCACAGAAGGGTACCTGAGCAGGGGAACAGGAATCTGATCCACTCACATCCAAGGTGCGGCAACCTCTGCCTGCCACCAGCTGCCCGGGAGATCCAGCTCAGTCAGGTAAAGCTGACCCCAAGGCAGGAACACCGTGTGCCCTCCCAGTGTTCTGCTGAGAACCACGGTGTCCCTGCCTGCAGAGGTGCTGAGCCCCACCTCAGACTCGCCGAAGGGCAGACCTGGGGGACGAGGGGGAAGGACTGAGGCCTCCCACAGCCCTGGGGGCCTGGCAGCATCACACGCTCCACAAGCACTCAGCAGGCACCCACTATACCAAGAGGAACAGGACTGGGCATCACCTGTGGACACAGCCTGATGCCGGGCCCCTCCAAGCCCCTGGGCCCATCAAAGGGCTGTGGCTTACTGTTCCTGAGAAGGGGGATGGGAAAACCGGTGGGGCAGAAGCACAGACTGCGATCTTATGGTTCAGAAACCCTGAGCGAGTCACACGATCTATGTCTGTATCCCTCAGTTCTGGGCGGAAATCCGAGGCTGCCCACCTGCCACCTCCACGCTCACCTGCCAGTTCTGCTCCCTCCTGCCCCCTCCACCACGCGGACACCGGTCCCCACCCACCCTTCCAGCGTTGCTCCCAACCAGTGACTGATCCCCCTACCTTGCTGCTTCCATCTCTCCCCCTCCTCCACTCCCTTTGACTTAGACTCAACTCTCCCTGTACCTAAAACAAAAACAAAACCCTCTCTGGGCTTCCGTGGTGGCTCAGTGGTAAAGAATCCGCCTGCCAATGCAGGAGACGCAAGTTGGATCCCTGATCCAGGAAGATCCCATATGCCACGGAGCTACTAAGCCCGTGCGCCACAGCTACTGAGCCTGTGACCTAGGGCCCAAGAGCCGCAAGTACGGAGCCCACGTGCCACAGCTACTGAAGCCTGCATGTCCCAAAGCCCGTGCTGCACAGCAAGAGAAACCCCTGTAATGAGAAGCCCACGCAGCACAACTCCAGAGTAGCCCCGGCTCTCCGCAACCAGAGAAAAAAGCCCGTGCAGCAATGAAAACATCCCCATCACAGCAAAATAAAATAAACTTTATTTTTAAAAAGCCCTCTGCCTCTGTCTCCTCCTCCAGTTACCCCTGCATCTCTGTCTCGAGCTCCAACGTCAAACTCCTTCACCTGTGCCCCATGCTCACGTGCCCCTCAGCCCTCTAGCGGTGCACTACCCCATCCCTACCTTGTTTTTATGCTGAGTTCACTCCTGCCGCAGCCCTCCGAGGCCTCCTAACTGTCAACCTGAAAAAGGTCTATTTTCACTCATCTCCCATCCCGAGACCCCTGCTACTATCAGCCGAGGCCTCCCTGGCTTCTAGCTCAAGACTCTCTAGGTTTCCGCCGCGCTGGCTGCACTTTCTTTAAGCGCTGGCATTCTCCAGGGAGCTGCCCCTGAACCCCTGCTCTTTCTCTGTTTGTTTTCCCAGGCCAGGTTCGTTCATCTTCAGAGGCTTAACTACTACTCAAACCTTGATGATTCAAGCTCTTTTTTCAGCTCTGTAATTTCTCTCCTGGAACCCATCCTAATATTTCCAGTTTTCTACTGCACATCCTCCCTGTGTGTATGCTGAGTCGCTTCAGTTGTGTCTGATTCTTTGTGACCCTTTGGACTGTAGCCCGCCAGGCTCCTCTGTCCATGGGATTTTCCAGGCAAGAATACTGGAGTCGGTTGCCATTTCCTTCTCC
Organism: Bos taurus; assembly: GCF_002263795.3. Lineage (NCBI taxonomy): Eukaryota > Metazoa > Chordata > Mammalia > Artiodactyla > Bovidae > Bos > Bos taurus. The sequence continues at coordinate 29,724,661 of NC_037356.1, read as the reverse complement.
AGCTCATCCTCCCTTAATGATCTTAAAGTTTTCACACTTAACATGTCCAAAACTGGACCCCCGTCTGTCCGTACCCTCCCAACCCCACATTCTCATCAGCTCATCCATCCAATGTCCCCCTTCCCTTCACACCATCCCTGCTAAATGCCATCAATTCTACCCCTGGTTCCTCATTCCAGCAATGCTTGCTGAACTCCCACTAAATATTGTGGAGGCACTTGGGTGCAAAGCCTGATACAGCTCATTGCAGCGTAAAGGTCACATAGTCTAGAGCCTCGGAAGTACTGAGTTGGCCAAAAAGGTTGTTCGGGTTTTCCCATAAGCTGGTACCAAAGAACCCGAAGGAATTTTTGGCCAACGCAATTCTTCTGAAAGCAGCTTTCCTCTCTTTTTCCTGAACCATAGACTGATTCTAGATCTCATCTCAATTTCTCCACTTCCTAACCGGTCCCTTCACAAGTCTTTCTTCACTCGAGCCACTTCTTCAGAACTACCTACACAGTATCTTTCTAAGAAACAAAGTGGACCAAACCACCCTCCTGCTTTCATTGTTCCCCATTCCTTCAGTGAAAAACCAAAGCTCTTTGTAGAGGCAACCAGGGTGCTTCACTGGGCTTCCCTGGTGGCTCAGCAGTAAGGAATCCGCCTGCCAGTGTGGGAGATGAGGGTTTGATCTCTGGGTTAGGAAGATCCCCTGGAGAAGGAAATGGCAGTCCACTCCAGTATTCTTGCCTGGGAAATCCCATGGACGAAGCAGCCTGTCGGGCTATAGTCCATGGGGTCAAAAACAGTCGGACACAGCAACTAAACAGCAACAGGGGTGCTTTGGTCCCAGGCTACAAGCCCGGCGCGTCCATCTCCTAGTTCCTCCTAGTGCCTGCAGGAGCATCTTCTTCTCTCAGAATCCCTACCCCTCTGCACAGGCTTCCCTCCTATACGAAGACCCCAGGCCCCCACTGTTGGCCTCAACAATCCCACTCCTGCACCATCGGCTCAAACAGCCCCTCCTCTATGAAGTGTTTTCTGACAATTCTTGGCAATGTTTTTCTTTCCACACAATATCATTTATGTTTTGATTTTAGCACCTATCAGATAGTAAAATTTTGTATTATATAATTACTATATTCATGGCTTGCCCACTATCCTCTGACCTCTCCAATTATAAGCTTGTTTATACCAACAGTCTATGACAGCATGTAGCCTAAAGAAGATGCTTTATCATATAATATAATTTTATATTACACTGTTAAGTGTTTTCATATCTTGCCCATGAGACTATGACCTCTGAGGTCCAGGCCAGCTTTATATCTTCAGACTCTATTATAGTGCCTAGAACCTAGCAGATATTTTATCGGGATGGTCAAAAAGTTTGTTTGGGTTTTTCATAACATCTTCCAGAAAAACCCAAAAGAACTTTTTAGCCAATCCAATACAAACATCTGACACACAAGTGATGAGATTTAAAAATGTATTACATCCCTTGTTTTTGTTGTTGTTTAGTCATTAAGTCGTGTCCAACTCTTTGGCAACCCCATGGGCTGTAACCCACCAGGATGCTCTGTCCATGGGATTTTCCAGGCAAGAATATTGGAGTGGATTGCCATTTCCTCCTCCAGGGGATCTTCCCAACCCAGGGTTGGAACCTGCATCTCTTATGTCTCCTGCATCGGCAGGCGGATTCTTTACCACTGAGCCACCTGGGAAACCCCTGACATCTGTTACTGATCCTGAAACGTACTCTGCACTCACTGTGTACAACAGCAGGGGGCAGGTCCCAACCTCACTGCCATTGCTTTAGGGACCAAGTGAGTCGTCGCCGTGGGGACTGTCCTGGGCACTACAGGCTGGGTACCAGCACCTTTGACCTCTACCCACTAGGTGCCAGGACTCCCACTCTCCAGTTCCGATGCCCACAATGCCTCCAGACATGACTGAATGTGAAAGCTACACTGCAAGACTCTTTTTAAGGCATGATCTCAACCCTGTGAGTGAAACACTCTTATTATCTCCACTGTGGAGATAGGGAAATGAGGTGCAGAAAGGGTCAGCAACTTGCCCAGGGTCGCCGAGCTAGTGAGGAGCTGAGCTCCAGAGGCCACACTCCTAACCCCTGCCTTCTACCACCCCTAAACCAGCTGGTGAAGATGCCAAGATCCTTGGAAAGCCCATCTGCAGCCCTTTGGAGCAACTCGAGGAAGCTGCTCTCCATTACATCAAAGTACTTCCAAGGCTTATGAGAGCTCAGAGAAGCCTCCCTCGCTCCTTCTCAGGCAGGCTTCCTGGTGACAGTCTCCAGCCCGCCCCCCACCCCCCAGCTCCCCTGGAAGCCCTCTAGCTTATCCTCCATGCCTGCAGCTGTGTTCATTGGATTACCATCACCCTACATCTGGACACCAGACTTCCACAAATGCTGGCAAAGCCTGCATTCAGTTTCTCACGGTCGGGCCACTTCACTGGCAGGGAACCTTGGCTGGTAAGCCAGGTCTCCTGGACCATGAACTGGTGTGGCTACTCTGTGGAACCTTGGAGCAGGTCTGTGCTACATCTTACTCACAAACACCTCACCTCGGGAATCTCTGTTCAGGTCTCCAGCCCGCTGAGGTGTTTGAATCTCGAAGGTGCCACCTAAACCCACAGTGGTTCCTCAGCTTAAGAGTCCTCTGCTGTGATTCCACAGGGCGGTGTGAGCTGGATGGTGACATTTTAAATTTAATTTCCTAATTTTATTATGCCCGTATTATAATAATATTTTCTATTCTGCCAGAAATTTGCATCTAGCTTCCAGGTACAGCTATTTCTTTGCATTTCTTTTCCAAAGGTGGCCCAATGAGTATTTAAGTTACAGACATCCCCAAACTATATTTATCTGGGACAGATTGTGATTAAAGATAAAGAATGTCAAATCGCATATTTTCCAACAGACGCAAACTTGCAAGGCATATTTTATTTCTTAACAAGGGCCTAGTGTGGACGATGACTTGAATGTAACTAATACAATTGGGAGGTAAGGCAAGGTGAGGACAGAAGTCGTTGGAGTTTTGCTCTGTTATATTCAACCACTCCTGGGTGTGGTCCACTAATTGCAGTTCTCTAGAATGACCAGCCATCTGAATCACCACTCCTCAGCTCAAAATCACCTCTGTGGCTCCCGTCTACCCAGAGAGATAGGCCAAGCCCTTGCTCTGATCTGTGAGGATGCACGTGATCTCCTGGCCAGCACTCTCTGCCCTCCTTCCCTGTTTTCCTCATTCACTCTGCTTCACTCACACAGGTTTCACTGTTCTTGATTGGGCTGGGCCTACCCCCTGCTCTCGACCTTTGCACTGACTGTTCCTTCAGCCTGGAATGTTCCCCCCCAGACATAGGCTTGATACCTCCCCATTCAGCTTTCCACTCATCTTCTCCACCTCCCGTCAAAAATCCCCCCGACACCTGCCATGTTAGATCCCTCTCCTCGACTGCCTAGCCTGGGTGGCGCCAGTGGTAAAGAACCCGCCTGCCAATGCAGGAGACACAAGAGGCATGGGTTTGATCCCTAGGTCAGGAAGATCCCCTGGAGGAGGAAATGGCAACCCACTCCAATATTCTTGCCTGGAGAATCCCATGGACAGAGGAGCCTGGTGGGCTACTGCCCACTGGGTTGCATAGAGTCAGACACGACGGAAGCGACTTAGTGTACCTGCACTCCCGGCCTGCAAAGAACTTCTGTTGTTTTGTTTGAGGCTGGATCAACCATGTCTGTAACAGTGACTGGCACTCAGCAGGCTCTAGATACAAATGTGTTGAATTTATCAATGGATCTAATTGTTGGGAACTTCACTGTCACAGAGCAGGCCAAGAGAGAGGGGAAGAGGCAGTGGTAATAGATCAGATACCCACTCCAGCCCATCTGGCCTGACCGCTAGCTAGACACAGGCTGCACTGTGCCTACTCTCCGTCCTAAACATCACAGCATGATCTCGCAGGACCGGTGGGGAGTGAGCTGGTCTTGGCCCCGGGCTCTTGTGAGGCAGCAAAGGGCAGAGTAATTGACCAACTGCCTCAAGGCCCACCAGTGGGCAGACGTGGCACCTCTCCAGACATCCAAGCTTGGAGGAAAGGAGAGGATTCCCCATGCAGGGCAGGAAGCCTCTCTGATCCCCACCCGTGGGGTCCACAGAGTACCCCGGCCTCCACAACCGGCATCTCAAACAGCCCCGGCCTGCAACCTCCTGTAAAGAAACACTGATATTGTCCACTTTATCAGCTGCCAGTCACAAGACACCACAGACACCACAAGACGCCACATGAAAATCATGTTTCTGGAGTCGGCCCGGGTGGGGCAGGAGCTCTGAACTCCATTCGCTCAGTAAAAAGGCTGCAGTGTTGGGACTCTCTCTCCCATGTGCATGTGCTCTATCTCTCTCTCTCTCTTTCACTCTCTCTCCTTCCCTCCTCACGCACTCCTCCACTCTCTTCTCTTCAAGTCTTGGATTCTCCTGCTATCTTCTAAATAAAATAGAGCTGTAACACTGATTTGCCTAAGAGCTGTAGCACGGTTTGTCCAAGACCCAAGAGCTGTGACGCACCGAGGGCTTTAATGTCCGTTGCTCCAAATCTTTGTTGTGACGAGACAAAGAACCGAGGAACATACACTCGCGTGACATCTATGGTGCCGTGACTCAGATATAACCTGGCTGAAACAACCTCTGCGTGGAAGAGGCCAAGCACAGCAGGAGCCCAACTCAGTGAAGCTCCCACGCTAGAAGCGGAAGACGAAGAAACCCAGTGCAGGGGAAGGCCCATCATGCTGAAAACCGGGACAGTGAAAAATGAACTCAGCAGGAACCTCACACGGCCCAGTCTCAGATTCCAGAAGACCTCCGGTTAAGAAACCTTGGACCACTGAACAAAACCCCGAGAGGGATTGTCAGAAGATCCTCTGACCAGTCCTGAGGAAATCTGGCACACTGATGGAAGCAGCTTTGTCTTGGATGGAAAAAGAAGAGCTGGGTATGCAGTAGTCTCCAATTTTGAGACCATAGAGGCTAAGCCTCTGCCACCAGTCAAGGTACCAGGACATGACCCCTGGATTCACTACTCACAAGTCAAGCCATGGAAGAAAACAGAAGAGGACACTCAATACACCTGTCAACCAGCTACAACATGCAGTGCCAGTTCAACAAAGATATAAAACTACAGCTGACCACGGAAAATATCACACACCCTTGGACACCGCTATAAGGACTCTGAGGATTGAGACTAGCAAGAGGGGGGAGGCCCAATACCCTTCGCTGTCCCAGTTGAGCAGGAAGTAGCCAGAAAGACCTCGACACCCCTATTCCCAAAGAATTGGGCCTCCCATCTCTTGAGGGGGGGAATGTTAGGTAGGTAGAATAGGGAAAAGGAGTCCAAAATGGCGGTGGCTAAAAGACAAGGAAGGTCCGAGGACCAGAGTGAAGACTTCAGGCAGAACAAACAGAACAAACAGCACTCCTGGCTAAGCCCAATCTGCATAGGGCAGGCCCAGGTGGAGGAAAAAACATAAAAGGAGGAGCCAAAGCACTATCTCTCGGACTCTCTCTCCTGCGTGCATGCGCTCTATCTCTCTCTCTCCCTCCCTCCCCACGCACTCCTCCACTCTCTTCTCTTCAAGTCTTGGATTCTCCTGCTATCTTCTAAATAAAATAGAGCTGTAACACTGAAAAAAAAAAAAAAGCTGCAGTGTTATGATGGGGTGGAGAATCAATAATACAGGTTCATAAGCATAAACAAAGTGAAACTGGTGTGGCCGGGGATCTGCCCTGTTCCTCCCCCAGGCCTCCCACCCAGGAGTTGATGAATCCGGCCCCCAGGAGTCTAAGCTAAAGGCCCTATAGGACTGGGGCTTGAAGCCACCAGTACGGCCAGTCCCCTCCCTCCCTCTGGCTTCCAGATGCCCCTTCTGAAGACGGTGGATGGCACCAGCCCCGTGGTGTCCCATCCGGGGAGAGGTGACTGCAGTCTCAAGTGGCCAGACCAGGCCGAGGAGCGCTGTTGGCCACGGAACATACACTGGATTTCAAAGACTCACTACCAAAAACAGTAAACAATCACCTTAAAAATTACTCCCATTGAAAGTGTGTGAAAGTATGAAAGTGTTAGTTGCTCAGTCGTGTCCAACTCTTCGAGACCCCCATGGACTAAAGCCCACCAGGTTCCGCTGTTCATGGAATTTCCCAGACAAGAATACTGTAGTGGGTTGCCATTTCCTCCTCCAAGGGATCTTCCCAACCCAGGGATGGTCCCTGGATCGCCTTCATTGTAGGCAGATTCTTTACCTGCTGAGCCACCAGAGAAGCTTCATTTACACTGATGTGGCCAACCAGCAGCCCACACTTCCCCTCGTGGGCGGCCCAGGGGCAAAAGCCTCGGCCTGACCTTCTGAGAGCCGTCATTTTAGAAAGCGATCATATTTTTTAAAAAAATTATTTACATTGATCTCACACTGAAAGTCTTTTGTCTATACTGGGTTAAAACAGTAAAATTAACTTCACCTTATTTTTACTTTTTAACATGTGGCTAAATTAACTTTTTTTTTTTAATTTAAAATTACCTATGTGACTTGCTTTAGTGGTTCCCATTGCATTTCTATTGGACGGCACCGGACCAGTCTCCCAGGCCCCACTAGAAGCATCAGAAGCGTGTATGAAGGTGAATCCGCTTCTGGAGGGCTACACCACGGCTGGGAGGCCAAGGGCTCCTTTACAATGATTCTTGGTCACAGTGAGCACCATCCTCAGGTCTCAAGTGCATCAGAGTCACAAAGACCCTCCTCTCCTCTGTCTACATCCCCTCCGCAGAGGCACGGTTCAAAGTGTCAGTACCACCTGGCCCAGCGGCCCAGCCTCCACTCTGCCCACACCTAACCTCCGCCTGACCCTGGCATCCCACCCGGGACTGGCTCTCAGCCCCTCCCTGCATGGCCCTCTTGAGCAAGCAAGATGAAGGGAGGTTTCCTGGCCACAGGGTGTCCCCAGGCTTGGAGCCCTCCTGGCACCCCACAGGGTGTGCTGGCATCAGCTCACAGTGGTCCAGGCACTTTGGAGCTGGTAGTGCTTGAAGTGAGTCAAAGGTAACAACAGCCAGTCCTGCAGAAACAACACCTTCTTGGTATAAAGGTGTGTTTGTAAGCATAGCATCAACCACTTGGCAAAAAAGCATGGCCCTGGCTGGCTCTTCCCAGGTGTCCAGAGGACTGCTGTGATGGCTGACGAACAGGTCAGGCAGAATTGCCTCCCCAGGACCTTGTCGCCTGCTCTGGCCAAAAGCTGTGACTGGGGACTGGCCTCCAGTACTGAACCCTCCCTTGTTCACTTACCAGACTATGACTTTGGGGAAACCCCCTAAGAATCCCTAAGCCTCAGTCTCCCAATCTGCAAAATGGAGGTGAGAGTCCCTACCAGTTTGGTTGTGGTGGTGAACAAGAGAAGTTAGCTAAAGCACACAGAGAAAAGTGGTAGTCGCTCAGTCGTGTCCGACTCTTTGTGACCCCATGAGCTGTAGCCCTCCAGGCTCCTCTGTCCATGGGACTTCCCAGGCAAGAATACTCGAGAGGGTTGCCATTCCCTTCTCCAGGGGATCTTCTCCACCCAGGGACCGAACTTGGGTCTCTGGCTTTGCAGGCAGATTTTTTACTACTTGATCCTCCAGGGACCCAGAAAACACCCAGAAAGAGTGACAGTACTCCTGCCTCGTGTGCTAAGTGGAATCCAAAGGCCACAACTCTGTGGCATGTGGGTAGATCAGAACATCACTGAAAAAACACTGTTTTTCAGTCTGTTTTCTGACCGAAAGCACAGCATTAAGGGCTGAACCTTACATGGTGCAGAACTGGATGCCAACTAAACTGAGGAAGTCCCGGGTGAATCCCCAAGGCCTCACCAGACCTCCTAAACACACGCTCTCCTCCCCAAAGATAAGAATCTTAGCTCACAAGCCCCCATCTGCACCCCAGTCCCATCTGAGGATGGAGGTGGAGGCGAGGTCAGAGTCAACAGTTTCACATCTGGGGCCTTGTCGGGGTTGATTACAATATAAACGGTGAGGGGGCTGGCATCATTGGTGGGACCCGAGCCCAGGCTGCTGTCCCAGCCAGCCCTCGAGGGTCCTGGTATTCAAGCTTCCTCCCGGCGTAGGGTCCCGGGCTTCCCCATCACTCCCAGTCTGTTCCGCACCGCTGCCCTGTTTTATCTCCTCTTGTAAGGTACACCACACCATCTCCCGTACTCAGGAGATCTGGCGACCGACCCATGAAAGCAGCGACTTCTTAGGGCCCACAGTATCTCCAGCACCAAATGTAACACCTGATGCGTGGTGAGTAAGTAACGAATATTGAAATGAACAGATGTCTAAATGAATGAGCAAATTAGCAGAACAAGTATGAACGGAAAGTTTCGTCAAGTTAAAACATTCCAGACCCTTCCTTTGCAATGACCTGGGCAAATTAGGCGCCAGGGGCTTGTTAGAGGCTCAGTTCTGGACCTTGCAGAGCCAGCCAGCGCCATGCTTTTTTGCCAAGTGGATGATGCTATGCTAACAAACACACCTTTATACCAAGAAGGTATTGTTTCTGCAGGACTGGCTATTGTTACCTTTGACTCACTCCAGCTCCAAGGTGCCTGGACCACACTGTAAGCTGATGCCAGCACACCCTGTGGGGTGCCAGGAGGGCTCCAAGCCTGGAGACACCCTGTGACCAGGAAATCTCCCTGCATCTTACTTGCTCAAGAGGGCCAGCCTGGGCTAACACCCCAGCCAGCAAGCCCCAGACCTCCAAGTATCCTTGGCCTCCTGGAAGTAGAGGAAAGGGGTCTGGACACAGACTTGGGGTTCAACCCAGGTGGTCACGGGGCTGGGTGTCCCTCGACAAGGTTCAACATGTCCTGGGCCTCACTTCCCATCTGTGAAATGAGAGCAGTAAGAATATGTTCTCAGAGGCGTGGGAGACTCAAAACATTGCCCAGGATTAAGAGCCTGCAGCCTCCATACCGGCCGGGTCCAGAGGAAGCACGTGGGCCCTGGAAGCTGAAGGTGACTCCTGGTCTGGGCCACTCCCCACCTGCCCTCTGTCCCCCAGCACGTGGCAGTCCCTCTCTATTCAAGGTCTGCCCCAGTCCAGCATGGAGAAGAGACCACAGCGCCATCTGCAACCACAGCCATAACTGCACTCACCTCTCCTCCCAGCTGCTGGGGCCACTGCCACACTGCATGGGACACACAGCTGCCCAGGGAAAGGGTACTGCCACCCAGACTCTGCATGAACTAAATGTGGATCCCATGTCCTAGCCAGGCTCAGGGTGTGCTGCTGGGATGGGGAGAACATGGGATGGAGAAGAGGGATGAGACTTCATTGGAGAAGCCACTCTCCGTTTTTGGGTATATCACCTCCTAGAGAAGGTGCCCAGATCCCTGATCAGACCCCTCTCCTGAGCAGTACCCCATTTGCAGAACATATCCTCACAAAATCTGCCCAGCCACAGGCAGAAGCGGTGGTACAGTGGTAAAGAGTTTCGGCCTTGGACAAGTCAGAGACGGCACATCATCAACAAATACCTGGATATAGCAGTAATCCTTCCAATCAATCAGAAAAAGACCAAGAAACCAAAGAGAATAAAGCAAAGGACAGGAAAAGGCAATTCACAGCTTAAACCCACACACTTCATAAACGTGAAAAGATGTCCAACCTCACGAAGTGACCAGGGAACGCAGATTAAAACCAAACATGACTTCTTGGACATTGCTGGCAGGAGTTAACTGAAACAAGGCTTAGAACAGTAATTCATCATGTCTATTAATAGTAAGGCTGAAGGTGTGCATACTCTCCAATCTGGTAATTCCACTTCCCTGTATGGTCCACGGTAACTCACCTTTGTGTGTGTACACACACCAGGGACGTTTATTGCAGCACTGTGGCAACAGCAAAGGAACAGAAATGCCTTACATGTCCACAAATTGAGGGGCAGCTGAACAAACTCTGCATCATCACACGACTCAATACTATACAGTGACTTAAATTGAAAAAAATTCCTCATATGGATCTATTAGGATAAACCCGATGCTTAAGCTTTTGTACTGTCAAAGGATACAAGTATCAGATCAGATCAGATCAGTCGCTCAGTCGTGTCCGACTCTTTGCGACCCCATGAATCTCAGCAGGTCAGGCCTCCCTGTCCATCACCAACTCCCGGAGTTCACTGAGTCTCACATCCATTGAGTCAGTGATGCCATCCAGCCATCTCATCCTCTGTCGTCCCCTTCTCCTCCTGCCCCCAATCCCTCCCAGCATCAGAGTCTTTTCCAATGAGTCAACTCTTCGCATGAAGTGGCCAAAGTACTGGAGTTTCAGCTTTAGCATCATTCCTTCCAAGGTATATGATCTCATTAACTTTAAAAACACATAAAACAAGACTATACAGAGGGTATGTGAGCTATAAGAATTAAAAAAAAAAAAACATGAAGATTGACATGTACACACTGCTACATTTAAAATGGATAACCAACAAGGACCTCAGTACAGCGCACTGGGAACTCTGCTCAATGTTATGTGGCAGCCTGGATGGGAGGGGAGTTTGGGGGAGAGTGGATCCAGGTATATATATGGCTGAGTCTCTTGGCTGTTGTCACACCATTGTTAATTGGCTATGCTCCAATATAAAATTAAAAGTTAAAAAAAAAATGGAGGAATCGCCCAATTCTTGGTGACTATTACATTTACCAAGAGATCAAATAGACTGGGATGGATTATAGAGTCAGGGCTCTGTTGTATTCTTCTAAATACTTTATTTCTTTTAAAACATCAGACATAATATGCAAAAACATTAACATCTGCAAATCTGGCTGTCATATGGAATTCTGTTTTCCTTTCTATTTTGAAATATTTTTATATTGAAGACACCTAGTTACAGATTTTAAGTCAAAAATTCAGAAGCTATAAAAGCAAAGGGAAATTCAACAACATAAAGATTTAAGGAGCAGAAGGGAAGGAAGAATGGGGAGAGAGAGGGAGAATGAACAGTTAAAAGACAAATGACAAGCTAGGAAAAGTACCCCTCTAACAGATGCGTATCCGACCAAAGAATTCCCTTTAGCCTATAATCTGCTCATGCAAGTCAATAAGGAAACAAGTCAACAAATCAAACAGAGAAATGGGCAAAGGACATGAATGAGCAGCTTACAATACAGAATGTAATGGCACAGAGGAAAGGCTTGTTCTTCACTGATCTTAATAGCAAAGCTCCAGAGGCCTGCCAGAGCTGGAGGAGGTGGGGAACAGACCCTTTCTAAGATCAGGGGTGAATCACGGTGACCTTTTGGGAAGTGACCTGGCAATATCTGTTGAAATCCCCTTAGCCTGGGAATTCCATCGTTACTTCTACAGAAAAGTCTCCTGTGTTTGCATGAAGATTTCCATCATGATCTTTACACACAGCACCATTTGCGACAGTGAAAGATGTAAATGACTTGAAAATCTACCGAAAATCCACAAGGACCTGTTTAGAAGCACCACCACACAAATAACGCACGAAACACTATGCAGCTGTGAAAAAGCGGATGCACATGTCAGCACAATGCCACCAAAAGAGCGCCCGAGCACACGATGAAACTTCAAAAAAGCAGGTGGAGAGCAGTGTTCCGTGTATCTCCAATGCCCTTCTACCAAATGACCTACATGCTGACGTGGCTATGTCTCTACAGGAATCGAATATACAAAGAATGCAAAAGAAACTAAGAGGGCAGGGGCTGAGAATGGGAGAAAGACCTTCTTTATGTTTAAGACCTTTTACACTTAATTTTTTTTTTTTTTAATGGGTGCGTGGGATACACTTTCAACTCAAGTTCTGCTAAAAGGAAAACAGAAGAAGAAGGAAAAAAAAAAATAAGGGATGTAAATTCTGGAGTACTTACATACCCAGACCTGAATTCCAGATCAACCACTTACTGGCTGCACAAGTACTAGACAAGTCACCTCTCTGGATCCCAAGTTTGTGTCCAATGGAGATTAAAAACGAGGTCCTTCCTCCTGGGGTGGCTGGATAGGCTAGGTAAGAGGAGCTCCAAGGTGGTTATCATAGAAAAGTAGAAGCTGCTGGTCTCAGACTCCAGAACACACTTTGTCTTTCCCTCTCAGGGGTCCAGCAGACACGAGCCCTTCTTGTCTCTCTTTGCGTCCCACTTTGCAGACAGGGAACGACAGGGGCAGCCGGGCACAGCCCTGCACGCTGGGTGTAGGGCCCGGCCTGGGTGGGGAGTGGGGGCTGAATCCCAGCCCTCCCTCAGCTTGTCAAACCATCACCTGGGTACAGAGCTATGTCCAGTTGCAGGGGTCATTCATCCTGCTTTCCATAACATCTCTGTATGGGCTAGGAGCTACCTCAATTATAGCAGGAAATTAATTAAACACTCCTCTGTAATCCCTGCCAAGTTACAAAGAGCAAAATGCAAAGATCTAAAATATACACTGAAGTGTAGGGGGGTGGGGTAGGGGTTGTCCTGGGAAAGTTGGCATCGTCAGCTCATTCGTATTTATATTTCTGTGTCATTTCCTCTGAACTCACAGATACCCTTTTATTTTTTACCAGCAGATGTGGTTTCTAGGGAAAGAGTTCTGCCACCTTTGCCCACTGGTACCCACTTCCTGAACCTCAGGCTGCTGGGCGATGTTCTAAGTGGAGGTCACCCTGGGGACGAATCGTGTGCAGGGCCAAGAGTCCCAAGGGGACACCTCCCTGTCCCCTGCTTTCCTCAGAAGGGCGAGTCAGCAGGAACAGCCCTGAACCAAGGCAGGTTGGGGGTGTGAGGCCTCTGGGGACACGGGCAGGCCAAGGAGCACAGAAGAACCACGAGCTGCTGAGCACTGCAGGCCTGCTGCACTCGGGGTGCTGACTTGGGCACCGAACTACAGCAGGGAACCAGGTAATAGGCCTGGGCTCCTGCAGCGACACGTCCTGGGGAAGACACCCTAGGACCACACAGATAAATAAGAAACGGCGATGGTGAAACCCAAGGGTGAGGCCAATAGAACAGGGGAGTGGAGCAGAGAGAGACCAGCGTACTTTAGGATGGAAAGTCAGTAGGTCCTTGGCTTAGACCTCAGACAGTGGAAAGGAGGGGGTGGAAGGAGGGTTGCACTGAGGGGAGCGAGTTTCCAGCAAAAGAGAAGAGCAAAAGACCCTGAGGCTTGTCAAGTAACAGAAACAGGTCCCGGGTGACCGGAGATGGGGAGGAACGGCCGGTGGTGGTGCCAGGGAGGCCTGCTGATGGGGTAGTCCAGGATGTCACAGGCCACCCCGGAGCCTGGACGTTACTCACTGTCCTTGAGAAGTCACCAGAGGGTATTAATAAAGGCATAACCCTCTGGACTCAGTTTTAAAAAGATCCCTGGGGCTGTCCAGCAGCTCTTGTGTGTCATCTTATTTAATTTTTAAAGCACTCTATATGGTGGGGCTTCCCAGGTGGCGCAGTGGTAAAGAATCCCGATTTACAGATGAGGAAACTGAGGCACAGAGAGACACATGAAGGGTTCCTGAGGTCTCCAGAAATAGACTTCAAGCAGTCTGAACTGCTCACTTTCTGGCACCCATGAATTGGGGTGAGCTGTCTCGGGTCGCTCTGGACAAGCTCCTACATCTCCTGGGCCTCAGATTTCCCATCTGTAAAATGGGAGCAGCAAGAACAAGTTCTGGGAGGTTTGGGAGCCTCAAAACGCAGCCCAGGATTGAAAGCCCACAGCCTCAGTACCGGCCTGGCCCCGAGCAAGCACTTGGGCCCTGGAAGCTGAAGGACGGTCTTGGTCTGGGCTTCCCCTGACGGATGGCAGTCCCTCTCCACTCAAGGTCTGCCCCCAGCCCGGCACGGGGAGGGGTCCACAGCTTCCGCCTGCCACCACAACCACACACACACTCACCTCTCCTCCTGGCCGCTGGGTCCACTGTACACACTGCATGGAACACACACAGCTGCCCCAGGGTGCGGGGGATCGGCAGACTGCCACCTACACTCTGCCTGCCCTCACTACACGGGGATCCCACGTAGGAGCCAGCTGGAGGTCTCAGAGGAGAAGCTGCCTTCCCTCTGCGGGTACAGCCCCTCCTGGAGAAGATATCAGGCTCCAACGGGGTGTGGCCACAGCCCCCGAGCCAGCACCACAGAGTGACACCCCTTTTACGAGCCACACCTCCGCCCCCCAGCTCCAGGGGCAGCGCCCTCTCCACTTGAGCCTCAGCTCAGTCCAGTGTGGTGTCCCCCTCTCCAGGGCTGGAACTCCCAAAGTCCCCCAGCAGGGCAAAGGTCAGTCCACATCTGAATTCCTAGTAGGAGCCCAACGGGGTCAGAGCCGCAGAGGGCAAGAGCAGAGGGCTGTGCATGCTGACCAGGTGGCAGGTACACAACCCCCAGGGTAGGATGCCTAGAAGAGAAATGAAACCGTGGAGAAGGAAAACATGACCTCTGTTTCCTGCATCAGCCTGTCCCCTGGGAGTAAAGATCAGGTGAGAGAGACCCTTTTGAAGTCCTTTTTACATTAGTAAGGCTTTTCCACGAATTAGTTGTATATTCAACTCTCCTTGAAGTAAAGGTTACCCATGAGTGAAGGGACGGGCGACTAGACTTCTAGGTGTTGCTGGGGAATGTGTAGACCGCCCCCCGCCACCCCAGCCTCAGCAGTGATCCCTCTGGGGTAGGGCCGGAGCAGAGAAGGTGGAACTGCTGGGAGGAGGGTCAGCCCATTAAATATGACCCAGGGTCTCCTTGGCCAGGGGCTCCTGCAGGAGAACCCAGAGCCCCATCCCCACCCCAGAGCCAGGAGGCACCAGGAAGACACTCTGAGCTCTTTTTCAAGCTCTGGTCCACTCACACCCTGTGTGTCGAAACCTACAAACACATCGCTGAGCACAAACACATGAATCCCTGTTCAAACACAAGAGCACGCCCCAAAATAAATTCTGGGAATACACAGGAACTGACTCCTACACACATACTCTTCCTCCTCCTCCTCCCTGCCCACCCTACTCCCAGCCCCAACATACAGCTTCTGGGGCCAGCTGGGCCCCCTCTGCCAGGGCACTGTCTTCCCCCATCCCTTGAGGAGGGAACTGCCCACCGGCTTCTTTAACTTCAGCTCCAGCTCCACCGGAGTTTGTTTGTCAGGCTGCAGGTCCCTTGGGCCATCAGCCAAGGAGCCTGAGCTTCGGGAGGAGCCAGGAGTGGCTGAACCAGCCCTCTGGGGAGCTCTGCATCTCCAAAAGTTGAGTAAAGGGAAACCCAGGGCTCCTGGCTTGGGGTGGGCAAGCCCAGCTCCGTGGCCAGGAGCCCCAGACCCCTGTTGGGCTTAGAGGTACCTGGGAAGGTGAGTCGTGGGGGAGACAAGCTGCAGGAAAGCAAGGGAGGAGGATACACAGTCTTGTGTCCTCAGGGGTGGGGGAGTGTCCTGGGGCAGCTGGTGGCCAAGGTCAGGCAGGGGGCCGAGGCCCCTGCCCCGGAGGAGGATGCCCCCGCCAGCCCCTCGTGCTCACTCACCACCCTCCTGGCCTGTCCCAGCCTCTCTGCACCTGCAGCTAATCTTCATCCGCCCGCACACAAATTCAGGACACTCCCCTACCCACCTCCTGCCCCATTCGAGCCCTTGTGGGCTCAAGCCCTAAGGCACGAGCAATTCCACGCTCAACCTGGCACCCAGTCCTGGGGGTGGAGGAGGGCAAGACTTGGGCAGTCAGGGCCTGGGGACTGAGGATTCCAGAGTCTCGGGCTTGCTCGGCCGGTTTGTGCCTCGCCCACACCGCCTCTCCCCAGAGCTGCTGGCCCAGGGTCCCACGGGACGCCCCTGGGCGGGCACCCTAAATCTAATGGAGGCTGGTGCCCAGGGTCAAGCCACAAGCCAGACCGCTGGGTGCTCTCGAGCCCAGGAAAACTCCGGGCTCTGCCAGCAGCTCCTCCCCTCTGCCCTTTTAAGAGTCATCCTTGTACTCAGGCTGGAAGGGTGGCCTGTGCACGAGCAACCCCTCGGGGCCAGCTCACACCCGAGGCTCCTTCCAAGGAAGCTGGGGCCATAAGGCGACTTGGAGCAACCGAGGCACGGAGGAATCGCCGACCCCGAGAAGGCCCAGGAGGCCAGCCTCTGCGGGGCCCTGGCCCTGTCTCCAAGTGGGAGGCCCCATCCAGCCTCTTCCGAGAGCCCTCATTCTGCCTAGGAGCTGTCAGGATCAGGGTCCCGGGACACACCCAAGCCTGGCCAGCCCACCTGGCCTTCCCAGCCTGTCAGTCCAGCTGTTCTAGAAAGGGAACATTTTCCTCTTACTCTATTTGGATAGCTGCAGGGACAGCCACAGGGAGCAGAGAGGGTCTGATTATTGATGGAGGCAGGGTGCAGGGCCACCAGCCTCTGAAGGGGCTGAGGGCCTGGACCTGGGAGGCCTGGGCCCCCCTCCCCGACAGGGTCAGAGCCCCTCAGCACCACCACAGAGAGAGTAGCCGGAGGGGGCTCCCCAGGCCCAGGTCCTGGGAGACGGACTCCCATCTTTAGGGAAAGTGATCAGCAACCAGGTCGGGTGAGGACACCTCTCAGGCCCAGGCCCCATCCCACCCCCGTGCTCCACTCCCCTCCTCTGCAGGTCCCAGGCTGACAGCTGGGGGCTTCAGCAAGGAAGACAAGGCATCCACAGGACAAAGGCAGAGGACCTGGAAACTGATCTTCTTCCCACCCTGGGAGGCAAGAAGTGGAACCATGGGGTTGAGCTAAGCGCCTCCCCTCCCTCCACGCTCCTATCTACCTCCTCGACAGCCGGTCTCTCACGCTCGCCTCCCCTCTCCTCCCAGTCCTTGTCCCCTTTCCAGCCGCCCCATCCTGGTGTCTCCTTGTCCCCAACTCCTCCTGCCTGCCTCCCCCGCCCCGGTTATGTAAGGGGCCCGGGAACACACAGAGGGAGCTTTGTTGTCAAACCAAATCCATACGGAGCCGGGAACGGCCAGCGCAGCTGTTCCCCATTCCCTCCGCCTTGGCAGGGGTGAGACACCGGGCAGGAAGCCCCCGCACGCCTCCCTTTTGGAGGGTAGGGGGCGAATGCTGGCCCCAGGGCCCCCAGGCAGCTGAAAGGGTGGCCGGGGATCAGTCACCATTGCGTGGGACCACAGCAGGGGACCAGTTGGCCCTCAAGACAGAGCAGAGCCTGGGTACAAAGCCAGGGGCCCAAAGCCCAGAGAGGAGAGCTCAGGGCTGGGACAGGGCTGCACCGTGAAGGCCTAAGGGGGCGCCCAGACCGATACCACTGCACGCTATTCTCGTCCGCCCATGGATGCGGGCCTGCGTTCTGTCGGGCACACAACCCATGGACACACTCATCTGTGCTCACCTGAAAGGCATCTGAGCAGAACTCTCCTCTCTGCTCTGACCAGCCTCTGCCACCCCAGGTACCTCTGGGGAAAAGCCTTTGTGCTCTGGAGAGAAGAGGGTGGGGGGCAGAGGTCAGAGGCCAGAGAAGCTCCACCAGCCAGCATTTCTTGGCAGACCCTGTAGGTCCAGGATGAGAGCCTGCCTTCCCGCCCAGGAAGATGTCCAAGGAGGCAGGTGAGGGCCCAGGAAGCTAAGCTAAGATGAGAGCATCGGCACCTGGGGGCGGCAGGCCCTAGCACTTCACCAAATGCAACTGTGGACGAGCCATCTCAGTCAAACGCTGGGGCTGCCAAGGAGGAGGCCCTCCGGAGTCTCCACGGCCTGCAGGGCGCCCACCCGGCCCACTTGAAGTCCAGCTGCCACATTAAGCAGAACGGTGTGGGTGCCAAGACCTGCGGTGGGGCGGGGGCAGAGGGGCAAGGGAAAGAAGGGAAGGCAGATACAAAGGAAGAGGGGTGGTTGGAGAAGAAGGGGAAAGAAATCAGAAGGAGGAGGGAAGGAAGGCGGTGGCAGTGTGGGGGGCTCAGAAAAAGGAGAGAAACAGGAAAAGGACCAAAGACGGGACTAAAGGAAAAGAGGACACAGCAACCCACTCCAATATTCATGTCCTGGAAAATCCCATGGACAGAAGAGCCTGGCAGGCTACCATCCATGGGGTCGCCAAGAGCGGGACACGACTTAGCATAAAGGAGAAGTGAGAGAAGAGCCCACCCAGCCTGAGAGGATGCCCCCTGGCAGCCCTCCCACACCCTCTGAGCCAGACAGGTGGTCCACGATCAGCAGGACAGGGTGGGGGCATTTCCAGAGAACTGGTCCCAGCCCAGCCAGCGCCACCATCAGCCATGCCCCAGGGGTTTCAGCCTCAACAATCCTACATCTTTGGAACCTAGAAGATAAACCAGGACCTCAGAGAAAGGAGAGATGGGGGCAGGGGGTGCACAGGAGAGGTAACTCCTGCCTGGGGCAAGAGTCCCTCTGTGACCTGGAACAGTGAGTTCCTTTTCTGAGTCTCAGCTCCCACCTTTGCAAAAAGGAGTTACTGACAGGCTACTGTGTGCCAGCCTGGTGCCGGGGATGCAACGGGAAGTCAGGCGGTTGAAGGTCCTGCCCTAGAGTCAAACATCAGCCTAGACCTCTGAGGCCTCCCCAGCTCACGTCTATCATCTGCGCTCCGTGAGTCAGTCTAACATAAGCCTGGACCTCTGAGGCCTCCCCAGCTCACGTCTATCATCTGCGCTCCGTAAGTCAGTCTAACATCAGCCTGGACCTCTGAGGCCTCCCCAGCTCACGTCTATCATCTGTGCTGCGTGACCAATCCCGTGCACTGCACTGTGAGCCCTGTTATCAGATGTGCTCGTGGAGAATCAGAGCTCCAGACATGCCAAAGATCACACAGCCGGAGGCAGACAGACAAGACAAAGAGCACCTGCCTGGCTTTCTGGCCCCCAAAGAGGTGCTCTTCAGTCTCTGGGCCCCACCCTGAATCACAGAAAGTGCACCTGCCAGCATTTACAGAGCCGGACCCCAGGCCCTGGGATGTTATCGGATACGCGCTCTCGAAGTAAAGGTCACCAATGAGGAAAGGGATGGGCTGTCAGACTTCTAGGTGTTGCTGGGGAATGTGTAGACCGCCCTCTGCCATCCCAGTCTCAGCAGTGATCCCTCTCCGGTAGGACCAGTGAAGAGCAGGTGGAACTGCTGGGAGGGGGGCTAATGCTCAGCCCATCACATATGACCCAGAGTCTCCCTGGCCAGGGGCTCCTGAAGCCTCTATGGGGAAACAAGGAGGCAGATCTGAGACTCCACAGCCCCATCCCCACCCCAGAGCCAGGAGGCACCCAGAAGATACTCTGAGTTCTTTCTCGGGTGAGCTCTGCTCTGCTCTGGTCCACTCTGTGTCAAAACCTACAAACACATCTCTGAGCTCAAACACGTGAATCCCTGTCCAAACACACCCCGGAATAAATGCTGGGAATACACAGGAACTGACTCCAACACACACATAGGCACTCGACCTTCCTTCCAGACACAGAAGACAGAGCCCACCTGCCCAGATTCTTGGTCCCCAAAGAAAGTGCTCTTCAGTCTCTGGGCCCCACCCTGAATCACAGAAAGCACACCAGCCAGCATTTATAGAGCCAGACCTCGAGTTAGGACGCGAGGGGTGTGCAGGGCCATCAGGGAAGCCTCAGGATGGGCTCACGTTGGATGCTGAAGGAGGCTGCCATCTAGGCAGGGGGCTGCCACTGGCACCCAAGTCACTGTCAGGGGCCAGCGGAAGCAGAGGCCAGAGCTGAGGGCATGGACACGTGGCCGGGAGGTAAGGACAGTCCTGCTGGAACCCAATGTGGGTTTTCGAATAAAAAGAGTTTTAAGTTAAGACACCCTCTGTCCCACTTTCAAATGCAATTTTATATGGGACTCCAATATGTAGAAGGAATAAGTGGAGTTGTTTGGGTTGAAGCAAAAATGGGGGTGAACCCCCTCCCAAGCCCTTACTCCTGACATGAGACCCTAGAGGGTTCCATTCCAGGGGCGCTTTTCTTGGACCCAAATAAAGTGTCAGGCAGGAAGGGAGGTTAGGACCAGTCTGTGCAAGGACCTGAAGGCAGGGCTGAGAAGGGGGATGGGAGCAAGAAGGTGACCAGCTGGCCCTGGTGTGGGGGCACAGAGGGGAGGCCCCCCTGAGGGGCAGCTTCCTGCTCATCCCAGGTCTTGCCTCTCCTGCTTGCCTCTCCCAGATCTGAATAGGCTGTTGGGCCAGGTCCTCAACGGCCTGTCAAAGGCGAAACTCTTCTCCCTTCACCCCAAGAAAGTGTGTGCGCGCACAGTCGAATCTGACACTTTGCGACCCTACAGACTGCAGCCAGCCAGGTTCCTCTGCCCATGGGATTGTCCAGGCAAGAAGACTGGAGTGGGCGGCCATTTCCTCCTCAGGGGATCTCCCCGACCCAGGGATGGAACTCATGTCTCCTGCATATCCTGCATGGGCAGGTGGATTCTTTACCACTGGCTCCACCTGGGAAGCCCTCACCCTAAGAAAAGGGGGAAACGGAGCAGGGACATGGTGAAGACAAGGTCATATCCAATCTATATTCTCCATCCACTCATCAAACAAATATTTCCCAAGCATTTATTATGTTAGACACCACGCCAGGCAAGAATAACACGGCAAAGAACACGACAGGTTTCTGGAACTTACACGAAACCACTCAAGAGTCAGGGAGGAAAACGCCTTGAAAGTTTTCAAACCCATTCACACCACAAACACGCCCCTCCCATGCCTGTATCGCCTGGGGACCATCCCTGTCAGGGTCACGGTTGAACATTATCAGTGACACGGCCCGTTCCCCACCCACCCCCAGGCAGAGTCTTCTTCCTGGAATCTCCAGATGGCCACACTGAAGACCTTGTTCCCTCCCCTCCCTAGGCAAGGGAGCCCACAGAGCGCTGGAAGCATTGTTAAATGTGCCAGTTTTATTTTTCATCACGACAAAGGACGAAGCTTCATCTCTAGTTTTGCTGGCTCTGAGTCACTTGCTCAGAACCCAAGGAAACGAGCCGGCTCCATTCTCACCTGCCCAGAGCTCCCAGGTCTCTGGGTCCCTGCCATTGCCCATCTGCCACTGTTCCCTTCCTGTAACCTTTGAGCAATGGGTCCCCGGGGCACAGCCCCGCCACCCCCACTTCTCTCCTGCTAACCCTGCCAACCAGGCCTCCCTCTGCCTGATCGGAGCAACCTCTAAGAAGCAAAAAGGATGTGGATCTTTGAAGATCCTCTCTGGTCTTGAGCCAGCCCAGGATGGGGTCCAGGAGCACCCTGGAACAAAGGCGCCACGGCCCTGCAGGAATCTGGGGGTGTCAGGAGCAGCTGCCAAGGCAGGTCCCCGAGCTCAGACCCCAGAGGACCCCTCCCCATCCCCACATGTCGCCGCTGTTGCCGGATGAGGCCTTGTGGGCAGCAGCGAGGGAGCCGCATTTCCAAGGAATAGGAGCGGGCGGGCAGGCCAGATGGAAGCAATTACCGGCGGGAAAGCAGGAGAGGTGGGTGCTGGCAGGGGCTGGGAGGGGCTGCAGGAGCAGGGAGGGAGGAAGGGGAACCCGGCCCTGCCCAGGTGAGAGAGGCAAGGGTTCGGAAGCCCAGGACCAGCTGGGTCAGATGTGGGGTTCAGGGCCGTACAGAGTTCTGGACTGCGAATCAGGAGGGCCGTGTCCCCCTTGGTCACCAACACCCTGTAGCCTTGAGCAAACCCTTTTGCGTCTCCGAGATGCATCTTCTTCACAGATCTCAGGGAAAGGTAAGACAAGCTTGGGGAACAGTAAAGAACTGGGTTGAAAAGCACAAGATTTTGGACGCAGGCAGAGTCCCAGCTCAGCTGCTTAGGAGCTGTGTGACCTTGGCCAAGTGGTCTATTCTTCCCACGCCTCCCTGTCTTCATTTACAAATGGGCTTCATGAAAGGGTCACACGAAGCGATGTAAATAAGTGAACAGCACAGTTTTGGTTTTTTTTTAGAGGTTTACTGGGCCAGGCTTTTAATAAGCGCTTGATAGGTAAATTGTAACCACTTTTGGTATTCGCTAAGTCCCTTTTTACTAGAAGGCCAGGTATTTGTGAAGGCTGCCCTGGCGGAGGACACAGGGCAGACCATGGACGCAGGAGCATCACCGAAGGCCCTGGAGCCCGCACCCTGGTGGAGGGTTTGGACCCACGGCAGAAACAACAGTGAGCCAACCCAACACTCTGCAAACAGCTTCCTGTCCTCTTTCTAGCAACCATGCTCCCCACCCTCCACAGGAGAGCAAGATCCCAGAGTCCCCAACCCACTCAGGCTTAGGAGGGAAGCGGCACCAGGCCTTGCCCACCCTCGAGGTCTAAGTGGACACCGCCTCCAACCCCCCGCAGCAGCACCCTCCTCCCTGCTGGGCTTGGGGCAGAAGCCAGGGCTTCAAATTCTAGAACAATCACATTGTGTCTCTGCAGGGTGGCTTTGCAGGGGGTAGAAGTGGCAGAAATAGGGCAATCATCTGGCTGCAGGGCTACTGGTCCCAGGCAAGGGGCCAAGACTGAAAGAAAACCTGCAGCTCAGGATGGCCTTCCTCATCTGAAGAGCAATCAACACGGGGCAGCCCCTGGCAGAGTTTCCCCCTCTGTGGGCCTCAGGGGCACCAGTCAGAGGCCCGTCGCACCTGCCTGGGGCCCAGGCATCACTACAGCTGCTCCCACTTGTAGCAAACATTTGACCACTTCCTCCGTCTGTAGAATAAAGGACGTCTCACACACACACATACACACACACACACACACACACACACACGGATTGTGGTACAGGTCAGGAGTGAACTGGAGTCCAGGCGTGGCCAGCAGCCCCTCCTGGCACACTCAGAACAAGCGTGCACAAGTGCTGAGCACCTCCAGGAAAGGGTGACCAACGAGAGAGGGGAATTAATGACTACAGGCATCCAAATCTGCCCGCCCTAGGCACTTCCTCAAGGAAACCAAAAGGACAAGAGTGGAGAAGGACCTGAGATGGAGAGGTATGAGAAGCTAGCTAGTTCCTGCAGAAGAATGCGTACCCCCAGGCAGCTGAGGAGTCAGGGGGGTGGGGGAGGGTCAGGCCCTGTACATTTTCTCGGTGTCCCCTTACCTGACTGCCCTGCTCCCTAGCACCCACGGTCCAAACCCCGGAGCCTGGGAACTCAGCTGGGTTCTGGTGGCTCTCACAAGCTGTAGGTCTGGTTCTCAGTCTCTGGGACCCTCTGAGACACTGATCTGAAGGATCCCTTTCAGGAGACTGGAGGTGCCCACCCCATCTTCATGGGCTGGGATCATGGTGTATCACTGCAAGGAGGAGGACCCCTTCTCCATGACAGAGAGGCCAAACTGTTGAGCCGCTCTGAGTGGAGGAGTCCACCCAGACAATGCACCCACATAGGGCCTGGGTGGGCACACAGTGCAAGGTAGATGCCGGGCCAGTGTGGGTAAACCACCGATAATCACAGGGCCCAGGAAGGGAGGTCTGGCCCCAGCTGTAGAAAAGCGAGGAAGAAAGTGTTAAGTGTCAGTCACTCAGTCGTGCCCAACTCTTTGAGACCGCATGGACTGTAGCCTGCCAAGCTCCTCTGTCCGTGGAATTCTCCAGGCAAGGATACTGGAGTGGGTTGTCATTTCCTCCTCCAGGAGATCTTCCGAACACAAGGATGGAACTCAGGTCTCCTGTATTGCAGAGTCTTGACTGTCTCCTCTCTTGCAGGCAGAGCCACCAGGGAAGCCCTCCCTTTCTAGGATTTGGTACAGTTCTAAGAGGAGCAGATTCTCAGTTCTAAACCAGAAAACTGGATCCTAGGAATCTAAAAGGGCTGGAAGGGTGGAGGGGCCAAAGAAGTCTGTTTCTGAGGAGTGGGAGTGAGTCACTGCTTTGGGAAGGGAAGTGGGTGAAGGACGAAAGGGAAATCAGCTCAGAAGGCTTGGCCTCGGCCTGGGCCTCCACTCACGGGCAAGGGACGCTATGGCACCAAGCAGCAGCCCACTGCCAAGCCACGGACGCTGCTCAGCCCCCAGGTCTAACACGAGACCCCAGGCTACTTTCTAACTCCTACCATCCACCCTCCCCTCTGAACCCCTGATGACCTGGGCTCTGGGGGGACGGTCCAGGCTCCTGGCTCTCCTTCAGGTGCTGGGAGGGAGGCCCAGGGCCCAGGGGACAGCCTTAGATCTCCTGCCCAGCACACAGATGCTGAGGGATGGGGCACAAAGAAGCTCGAAGTGGAGACTCAAACCAAGCCGGGTACAGGCCAGAGGGACCTGAGCCATGTCAACTCAGGCAGGGGGTATTTGCCGATTAGCTCCCAGCAAAGAGAAGAAGCCCCAGAAGTTCATTTCTAGGCCCGAAGCCTCTGGCACCTCGCAGGCAACCTCTCTAGACTTATGGGCAGCCTTTGGAGAGTCTTGTTGGAGAGTGTGGGAGAAATGCTGCTAAGAGCAAATACTCACATACCTGTGCCTCTGTGCAGGTAACTTCCATGGCACTCAGCACCTTAACGATTCCTCCCTGCCACTCCCCCTAAAAGATGCCAGGGCGGTGGTCTAGACAGGGCGGGCAGCAGACCACAGCTCAGGAGAGAGTGGCTTTGCTTTGTGCCTCTGTGCCACCTTAGCCGTGCCAGGCCCGTTCCCTAGGTTCCGCAGAGAATAAGTCTGCCTAAACTTGGCTTCCACACTGTGCCTCCACCCCCCACCCCACCCCAGGGGATGGATAGCACAGGCTGCCCTGAGAAGCGAGAGGGTGTGCCAGCCTGTGGGTGGTCAGGAGGTCAGATGGGCACAACTGAGCCCCCCGACACTGTCTGCAGCCCCAGCCCTCTGGCGGGAGCCCTCTACCCTGGCTCAGGACCCAGTCTGGGAGACAGGGGAGCAACAGCAGTAGATGAGGCCTCAGATGGCCCAGGCAGAGCCTCCCCCAAGACTGGCAATGGAGGTCCCAGCCAGCAGAGGCCCCAGGGGGCACCCAGCACTGACAACTGAGCCCAGAGACTCTACCCGGGACTGAACTCCACCCCAACCCCATCCCTCCCCACTGCCCACCAACCCAGGCAGGTCCCAGACACAGTATCCTAGGCCCAAAGACCCCCAGGAATGTGGACTGGTGTCGGGCACAGACAGCCTGCAGCTAGCGACCCCCACACTTGGGCTCTGCTTGGCGACCTTGGGTCTCCTGCACACAGGCGGCCCCAGCAGAGCCTGTCAATTCCAGCCAAGCCAGCCTGCCGACCTCCTGGACCTGGTGGGGCAGTTGTGGGGAGCAACCGCGGCTCAGAGGATGCCCAAAGCGGAGGCGGGGGGCCTCTTCCGCCTTGGCGCAAGGCTGGGGGCTAGAAACTTTCCAGAGAGGACCGTCCCGTTCGCTCACTCCCAGGGAGCAAAGACATTTGGCTTTCCGTGGAAAATCCCATCCAGGGCAAGGAATCCCTGGGCCGTGGCCGCCCCTCCGGGACCCCGACCCGGAACCGCGCGGCGCCCACGTGCCCGGCCCGACCACCTCCCCTATCGCGGCGCCGGGCGGAGAACCGGGCGGCCGGGACCCGGAGGTGCGCCCAGCCCTCGCTGGCGGGCCCCATGGGGACCGGCCACCGCGTACTCACCCTCGCGGGTGGCGCGGGGCGGGGCAGGACGGCTCCGCGCGCAGCTCAGATCCGCTAGGCGCACGGGCTGGAGGCGCGGCGGCTCCGCTCGGCCCGGTCCCTGTCCCAGGCGCGGGGCCGGCCTGGGAGCGGGCAAGTCCGCCTGCTGGGAGGCGGGGGCCCGGGCCCCGGCGTGGGGCGGGGAAGGGGGCCGGACACGCTTGCGCACACTGCCGGGGAGCCGAGCGGGGAGCAGGCAGACAGGAGAAAGGGCGGGGTGGAGGAGGAGAAAGGGCTGGGGTGATCCCGCTTACGGGCGGGGCCGGTGGCCGCCGACTCGGGATGGTGAGCCGGCAGAGCCGGCCCCCGGCGGGCCCCAGGGCGAGAGAAGCGGAGGAACAGACCGATCGGGCGAGCGCGAAGGGGTGTGGGGTAGGGGTGGTGTTGTGGGGGAGGTGTGGTGTTGTAGGGGCGGGTAGGAAGAGACTGGTGGGGTGAGGGCGCAGAGTTCAGGCGGGCGCAGCCTGTGAGTAGCACCAGGATGGATGTGGGCAGCGCAGCCCATGCACACCCTCCTGGAAACAATGAGCCCTACAAAGCGTTCTCCGCTCTCCCACGTGTGGAACCGTCTTTCTCCCTCTCGGGAAAGTGAGGCACACCTCTCCCACGCACAGTGGCCAGGTGCCCTGGTCGGAGACCTGCACCCTCCCTTTGCAGGAGTCTGGCTCTGCCACCCCCAAACTTCTCCCTGTGCACCTCCTTTGCACACCCCTTCTTGGCTTTGAGAAAGCGTCTCAGTTTCTGTTCCTTACTGAAGGCGCCAGGCATCCTGCCCCCAGCGGAAAAACCCACCAGGCCCTTAGCCTAGTGCCTGGGCCCCCCCAACCCACCCCCAATCAAGCCAGGAAACTACTTAGGCTGAAGAACCGTCCAGAAGTCACCCACAGGACAATCCCTAGACCCCGAGACACTCTCTCAGAGGTGAAGAGCCCTTAGTGTGAAGAGCTGGGGGAGGAGGGCAGAGTGGGGAGGGGGTAGCAGAGCTCCAAAGAACATGTAAGACCCCACCCCCCAAGAAAGCTTAACCAGATAGTGGCAGAGAGAAGACTCACGTGGATGCCCACTCAAGGATAAGTTAGGATAGAAGCTAGTACAGACGAACCTATTTGCAAAGCAGAAATAGAGACACAGAGGTAGAGAATAAATGTACGGACCCCAAGGGGGGAAAAGGGTGTGGGGCCAACTGGGAGACTGGGGTTGACGTGTACACACCATCAATGGTAGTGGTGGTTTAGTTGCTAAGTAGTGTCTGACCCTCGAGACCTCATGGACTGTAGCCTGCCAGGCTCCTCTGTCCATGAGATTCCTGACCCAGGGATGGAATTCATATCTTCTGCATTGCAGGTGGATTCTTTACCCCTGAACACCCACGGGAGCCTATAATGACACATACTCACCCCAGTATCATACAGAGTAGCCTGCAATGCAGGGGGTTCTTTATCAATAGTGGAGGGAAGCCCTACACTATTGATACTATGTATATAAAATAGATCACTAGTAAGAACCCACCTTATAGTTCAGGGAACTCTACTCAGTGTCCTGGGGGTACAGGTATACATAGAGCTGATTCTCTTTGCTATACAGCAGAAACCAACACATTGTAAAGCAACTATATACTCCAATGATTTTTTTTTTAAACCAACAGATTTCATTTAATACTGATGTTAATACAAAATGTAATCAGATGCAAATGCCACGTTACCGTGTTCTTAAAGTCGTTAAAAAGGGGAAAAAATGTTGTAGGGTTTTATTTTCACCTTTCTTTTCCTAGCTGTCTTTTGTGTTCACGCTCAGTCACTTCAGCCATGTCTGACTCTTTGTGACCCCATGGACTATAGCACACCAGGCTCCTCTGTCCATAGGATTCTCCAGGTAAGAATACTGGAATGGGTTGCCATGCCCTCTCCTCCAGGGGATTTTCCGGACCCTGGGATCAAACCCACATCTTTTATGGCTCCTGTGTTGGCAGGCAGGTTCTTTACCACTAGGACCACCTGGGAAGCCTAGCTGTCTTTTAGGTAGAGATTTTTGGTTTGTTTACTTCTTATGTGTTAAAGAATTTGATTAGTCTTATGTACTTATAAATTCATTTTATCTTTTTCTTGCAGTTAAACTGCATAAGACCTAAAATAATCTGTTTCTATTTTTTTGTTATCTTTTTTATTAAATTTATTTCTTTTTAATTGAAGGGTAATTGCTTTACAGTATTGTGTTGGTTTTTGCCAATCAACATTTGAATTGGCCATAGGTATACCTAAAAAGAAAAACAGAGTAAGTTAGCACAGGATATAACTAAGTATAAGGCATGGGTAATTGACGAGGGGGGTTCACAGAAATGCCAGCTCTAAGTTGGCTTCAGCCGAATCTGGAGGGTTCATGGTCTGAGAAGAGGTACCTGAGGAAACACTCTGGCCTGCGTGAGCACAGCAAAGGAGGCAAGGTGAAGACAAGGGGCCTTGAGCGCGTCTACAGATGGCTGTTCATCCTAAATCACACCGTGCATGGTGGAGGTCTTTCCTGCATCTCACCAGTGTCCAAGTATAATTAATGCTTGGTGTTGTCAATTAAGCATTCACACAAATACTTATCTGGTATCAGCTCCAGCTCTGGCAGAGTGACTCAAGTCCCTGCCGGGGGGCAAGGCTGAAGGGAGAGAGACCAGCCTCCCTGGTGCCGGGGTGGAGGTCAGAGGGGAGACACTGACCCAAAGAGAGTAAAGCAATTGTCCGAAGAGACTAGAATCGCAGAGCTGAACTGTGAATCAACCTAGCTTTGCAACTTTGCAAACTCTTTAATGAACTCGATCTAAACACAGCTGGCAGTTCTTGTTCTGAACCACGTAAACTTCACCCTGTGGGAAAAATCAAACTGAAGGGCCAGCTTTGCTCTTGGAGACCTGATTTCCAACTCTGCCTTGGTCACTAAATAGGTTTAATTTTCTTGTTAGGAAAAAAAAAAAATGGAAGTAACTGTAAATTATTCAAAGGGCTATTGTTGTGAAATTAGGCAACGGATATAAATTTGCTCCAGCAGTATAAGGTGCTGTTAAAAGTGTGTGCTCTTATCATACACGTGGCACCCCCTCCTCTAACCAATAAACTGTATTCAGCTCTCCTCCCTTCTCCTTTCCCCAGCTTATCCTAGGCCTGGTTACTGAGTGCCCAGAAGCTAATTGTCTAGACTCCTCCCCTCAGGCCGCAGTGTGCTCACTCACGGTCTTTTTCCTCTAGTTCTTCAACACAGCCAGATGCTTAGCTGGCTGCCTAGAACCATATCATCTGCGGGCCAGGAGGAAAGTGATTCTGGTACTTTTCACCTGAAGCCCCTCCCAGCCCACTTGCCCATCAGCAGGGCACTGGGAGTTGCTTACCAAGAGGCAGTATGGTGGGGTGACCCAGCTTCGGCTCCTAAAACTGTTCCTTTTGGGGCCAGCTGTGCCAAGGATGAGTCAAGACACCCTGAGGATCAGTGGTCTGGCTCCTGCCCCCGTTCCTAGCCATATTGCCTCCTTTCCCACCTCCAGAGCACCCCCTTTACCTCTCTGGTTCTGTCTCTGCTGTGGAGGAAGTTGGCGGACACAGCTCTGCTGGGGCGCTCAGGGGGCCTCTCTCTCTCTCTCTAGGGAGCAGAGGGAGGAGACAGAGGAGCAAGGGTTGTGGGAGGGGCAGGTGCATCTGGAGCTGGGAGGCCAGGGTGTGGGCCAGGGTGTGAGCCCTTAACACATGCGCCTCCCCAGGCCTCTGGCTCCTGTCCCTTGCATTTGCCACGTTAGCATCCTGCCCACCGGAAGGAGGGAACAGCGAGATGCCGTTTGAAGAAGAAATAAACCCAATCCGCATCTCAGACGCTTTTAAAAATAGCAACTTGGGGAATGGTGTTTCAGCTCCTATTTTTATCAGATTTATACGGCTGGACGCTCGAGCTGTGCAGTTCCCAGGGATCTCAATAGCACCGGACATCACTATTGTAGTCTTAGAAACCTGCTGTAAGGCCAAGGCTAAAATGCATTCCAGGAACCTGTCGGCTGGATGAGATCCTGAGAAGTCATTGCATGCAGCCCTCATCTCTTTTAGGGCCACAATCAATGAACCACAGAGAGTTTATGGCTCGCTTTTTGCCTTCAAGTCTCGGTTGCCATGACTTCAGTGCCCAGTCTAGGATGTCATGGCCTTCTAATCCGGAAGTCCTTTTTAATATCTAACCCAAATATATAGGCTGGGTCCTTTAGGCCCTTCTGGCAGTGGGAAAATGGCAGCTAACATTTATGAGTTCTTACCATGTCCACAGAATCCTCTTGTTGAATCCTCACGAAGCCCCTCGGGGTAAGCACGGCTTTCACTAACTCATGGCTGACGAGCAGTTACCTAACTTGCCCAAGATTACATGTGGATACGGTGCAGGTTCTGTGCAGGGGTTACCAGACCATGCTGGCACTGAAAAGAATGTACAACAGGATAATACATTTCTCCATAGTTTTGCCTTTCATTTCTTCCTGGTCCTGAAGGAAAAACTGGTCAGGGTGCTATTGGACGTGCTGGAAGCCACGTTTTAGGTTCTGGCCATGCTGAGCCATGCTTTCCCTGAGTGTTGTGTCTTAGCTCATGGTGGTCGTTTGGCTCTCATTTTAGCCTGGAAGTCTGGCTTCTCCTGGCGTAAGCTCTCACGGCCCCCTG
Source organism: Bos taurus (assembly GCF_002263795.3). NCBI lineage: Eukaryota > Metazoa > Chordata > Mammalia > Artiodactyla > Bovidae > Bos > Bos taurus. The sequence goes on along the minus strand of NC_037356.1, from coordinate 29,694,404 downwards.
TGCTTTTCTCAAAGTATTCAGGTTTGTGGAATTACTTTGTAATTATGTCTATCATTGTTGTTGTTACAAGCAGATTCAAAGGATTAGATCTGATAGAGGGTCTGAAGAACTATGGATGAAGGTTCGTGACATCGTACAGGAGACAGGGAGCAAGATCACCCCCAAGAAAAAGAAATACAAAAAGGCAAAATGGTTGTCTGAGGAGGCCTTACAAATAGCTAAGAAAAGAAGAGAAGCAAAAGGCAACGGAAAAAAGGAAAGATATACCCATTTGAATGCAGAGTTCCAAAGAATAGCAAGGAGTGATAAGAAAGCCTTCCTCAGTGATCCAAAGAAATAGAGGAAAACAATAGAATGGGAAAGACTAGAGATCTCTTCAAGAAAATTAGACATACCAAGGGAATATTTCATACAAAGATGGGCTCAATAAAGGACAGAAATGGAATGGACCTAACAGAAGCAGAAGATATTAAGAAGTGGCAAGAATACACAGAAGAACAATACAAAAAAGATCTTCATGACCCAGATAACCATGGGTGTGGTTACCCCTCCCACAAACACACACCATTGATAACCATGATGGTGTGATCGCTCACCTAGAGCCACACATCCTGCAATGCAAAGTCAACTGGGCCTTAGGAAGCATCACTACGAACAAAGCTAGTGGAGGTGATGGAATTCCAATTGAACTATTTCAAATCCTAAAAGAGGATGTTGTGGAAGTGCTGCACTCAATATGCCAGCAAATTTGGAAAACTCAGCAGTGGCCACAGGACTGGAAAAGGTCAGTTTTCATTCCAATCCCAAAGAAAGGCAACACCAAAGAATGCTCAAATTACCACACAATTGTACTCATCTCACATGCTAGTAAAGTAATGCTCAAAATTCTCCAAGCCAGGCTTCTGCAATACATGAACTGTGAACTTTCAGATGTTCAAGCTGGATTTAGAAAAGGCAGAGGAACCAGAGATCCAATTGCCAACATCTATTGGATTATTGAAAAAGAGAGTTGCAGAAAAACACCTACTTCTGCTTTATTGACTACACCAAAGCCTTTGACTATGTGGATCTTAACAAACTGTGGAAAATTCTTAAAGAGATAACAGACCACCTGACCTGCCTCCTGAGAAATCTGTATGCAGGTCAAGAAGCAAGTTAGAACAAGAAGAACAGTTAGACATGGAACAACAGACTGGTTCCAAATCGGGAAAGGTGTACGTCAAGGCTGTATATTGTCATCCTGCTTATTTAACTTATATGCAGAGTACATCATGCGAAATGCCAGGCTGGATGAAGCACAAGCTAGAATCAAGATTTCCGGGAGAAATATCAATAACCTCAGATACACAGATGGCACCACCCTTATGGCAGAAAGTGAAGAGGAACTAGAGCCTCTTGATGAAAGTGAAAGAGGAGAGTGAAAAAGTTGGCTCATAACTCAACATTCAGAAAACTAAGATCATGGCATCCAGTCCCATGACTTCATGGCAAATAGATCAGGAAACAATGGAAACAGTGAGAGACTTTATTTTTCTGGGCTCCAAAATCACTGCAAATGGATGGTGACTGCAGCCATGAAATTAAAAGATGCTTACTCCTTGGAAGAAAAGCTATGACCAACCTAGGTAGCATATTAAAAAGCAGAGACATTACTTTGCCATCAAAGGTCCATCTAGTCAAAGCCATGGTTTTTCCAGTAGTCATGTATGGATGTGAGAGTTGGACTATAAGGAAAGCTTAGCGCCCAAGAATTGATGCTTTTGAACTGTGGTGTTGGAGAAGACTCTTGAGAATCCCTTGGACTGCAAGGAAATCCAACCAGTCAGTCCTAAAGGAAATCAGTCCTGAATATTCATCGGAAGGACTGATGCTGAAACTCCAAAACTTTGGCCACCTGATGTGAAGAACTGGTTCATTGGAAAAGACCCTGATTCTAGGAAAGGTTGAAGGCGGGAGAAAGGGATGACAGAGGGTGAGATGGTTGGATGGCATCACTGACTCGATGGACATGAGTTTGAGTAAGCTCCAGGAATTGGTGAAGGACAAGGAAGCCTGGCGTGCTTTAGTCCATGGGGGTCACAAAGAGTCAGACACGACTGAGCAACTGAACTTGAGTTGTTTGTGGATTTACTTTGTAATTATGTCTATCATTGTTGTTAGTTGCTAAATCGTGTCCAACTCTTTGAGATCCCATGGACTGTTGTTGCCGGCCAGTCTCCTCTGTCCATGGGATTTTTCAGGTAAGAATCCTGAAGCGGGTTGCCTTCTTCAGGGTATCTTCCTGACCTAGGGATCAAACCCAAGTCTTCTGATTTGCCAGGCAGATTCTTAACCGCTGTGCCACCAGGGAAGCCCAATTATGTCTATGTGTCTCACTAAGTTGTAAGCTCCATGAGAGTTCTAGTTCCATATTCTTGTCTTTAAAAAAAAAGACAGGGTAGATGTTCAAAACCTTGTTCTTTGAATTTAAACACTTTAAACAAATTTAGTCCATGTTTCTTTTTTAACAGTGGCTAAAATTTGGTAACTTCAAGTTTACATAGACTCCAGAATCCAATGTAATTTCAATGAGAATATGGAGCAAACAGAGAGTTGCCAACATTTATTTTGCTATGTGAGGATTTTCTGAAAACAGCTACTGTTAATTATCACCATCTTCTTACAGAAAAAAGTCCTTTTAGGGTTCTATATACATGTTTGGAATAAAGATTTAGTCCTTTCTGAGAAGGAAGAGTTAAAAGACCCACATCAACCTATTCAGAAATAAAACATATCCATTCAATTCGTTTGGAAATACAAATATCACAAGAGAAACATTTTCAAATATTACTTTGTTCGCAACTGTTTCTTGATTTGTTTCTCCATTCCCAGGATCTGCGTTCAACAGAACTAGACAACGTGGAGCTAACTGTCCAACTCCTCCTGAAATGTTATTTTTCTCAGTTTCATGAAGGAATGTTGACAAATATAGAACACTCAGCAATTTTGCCCTATGAGGAAACTTTTGGGCAAACTTGAGAGGAGCCGAGGAAAAGCAGTCACGTCTCCAATCGCTCTCCTCCCTCCCAACCCAGCCAGGAAGAAAGTCGGCCAAGGACTGGGGCCTGGCGCCGGTGGGGAGCCCTCCAAAGTTTATGAGAAGGTGACACCCACCTCCGCTGCACTCACCGAGGACACGCAGCTAAACGCACAGGGACAGACGTCCATGCCGTCAGAGAGGGCTGGCGGTGGCTCATCAGTCAAGCGGTGCTGAGGCTTAAGGACTTTCTGCTCAGGATGCTGTCTCAGTGGAGGTGGGGAGCTGGGTGGGTCCTGCTAAGTGAAGGCAGGAGGAAATCTAAGGCAGAGGAGACGGTTCTCATTCTGCACCCCTCGGGCTGAGGACTGTCTGTCTGCCCCCTAGCCTGGGAGGCTGGGAGTGTCTTTATAGTCGTCTCTGGGTTCCCAGCCCTTAGGACATTGGCTCAAAAGGCATGCAGTGAGTCAAAGCATTGGATTCCATTGCAATCATGCCACTTTGGCCTGCTGCGTGTATGATCACCAGCAGATCCCTCTGTGGTGGATCCTCATCCCTGCACCCCTTGACAAAGAAATAGGCTCAGGAGGCCTTGGGTCTGATGCAGTACGTGTTTAATAAGCAGCGTGAGGAACAAGCGAATGGAGCTTGGCTGTGAATCCTACCCTGGTTCTCGGTCCAGGGTACGCAGAATAAGGGCCACCCCGCTTCCTCTCCCTCCGTTTTCATCTTCCTTTCACTCTGCAAGACCCACATCCTACCTCCCCTGGCAGTGTGTCCTGAGGACGCATGCGGTAACTCATAGCCCCACGTTGACCGAAGAGCAAATGCCGGCCCCTCTCGGGTAGCATGATGTGTCTGGGAAGAGGGCCTCGTGTGTTTAACTACACGTCGCCAATGTCTGCACCCGTGTCCCTGCTCTGCTGGAGCAGTGGGAGACGTCACTTTGCCAGATACGCCCTTGATGTCTTCCTACAGGCTATCAGCCTTGGGTGCTTTGAAGTCCCTTCCTGGCCTGGCAATTCTGTGGTCAGGGATCTAGGACAGCGGTCACACCTTGATCCGTGACTCAGGGCTTTTGGACTTCACTGCAACCATGTCACTGTGCCCTGCTGAGACGGTGGATTTATCTTCCGGCTGCTCTATGGCAGTGTGTTTTGTCTTCCTGTCGAGATAACGAACTCAAGGCCACAGACTCACTGACCAAGGAACAGAGGCAAAGGCAGTCGTCTTGGGCTTGCATCATCTGATTCTGATTAAGGCCTTCCCACTTCCAGGAGGCCAGCCTCCAGCCCTGTCAACAAGGGTTTATCAACAGGACTGGCTCACACATGGGAAGTGTGCGTTAAGTGCTGGAGGGAAAGAGGAAGTGCTGTCAGAAAGACTATAGACTACTTCCAGAAAGGTTTCATATGTGGTTTTCTCTGAGGGGGGACTCCCAGACATGTGGACCATCAGGAAGAAACACTAAGTGGGAAGAAGGAAGAGAAAGGTGGTAGCAGAACAGCAGGGGTGAAAGCAGGGAGGCCCAGGACGTGAAGTCCGCCAGGAGGGGACCTGCAGGAAGCCCTGAGCCCTCCAGGTTGGCCGTGCCCCCTGCCTTTACCCCGCTAGGGTCGCCCACTCCACCTCCCCAGGCCACACTGTGGGTCCATACTGAACGAGACTGATAGTTTATTCTCATGCTGGGAAGAAGCCAGTACAAAATACATTAAAAAAAAAAAATTCACTTGGTACAAAAAATCCTGCTGCCCCCATCCCCTACAAGGGTGGTCTCTTCTCAGCTTCTCTGGGCCTCCTGCAGGAGCGCCAGGAGGGGGTCGTCAGCCCGGAGTGCAAAGGTGAGCGTGCGACGCCGGTAGTGCTCGGGGTCCTGCTCCAGGTTGTCGATCACCTCCGCCAGCAGGTGGGCGCGCTCCACGCCGGCACCCGGGGCCTCGAAGCCCAGGGCGGTGAAGTGCACGTGCAGATGGTAATACGAGGGCAGGTAGTGCAAATACACGCGGAGGCGGTCCGCCGCCACCTGGTAGCGCCGCAGAATGGCCTCCTGGCAAGGAGCGGGGGGCGGGAGGGTCAGCTGCTGCCCCCACACTGGCGCCGGCACCCCCTCCTGCCCACAGCCCCCACCAGCCTCTCCGTCGCCCCACGGGTGGCTTCGGGATCCCTGTCTGCCATTCTAGGGAGTCAGCAGGTGCGGGTGACAAGCAGCGAGGTGGAGGTTTTCTTCCCAAGGAGGGGGACGGTGGCCTCAATCAGGGCTCCCCGCTCCAACCTGCTGGAACACCTGCTTCCTTGGTCGCAGCTAGGTCTCTAGGAAGTCTCGGTGCTAAGCACAGGGGCCCAGATTCCCAAGACTGGGGGACTTGCCTGCCCTGGAGGAGTTACCAGGCTTAAATCATCAAGTGGGTGGCAGGAACCCTTTTTTTCCCTGCTTAGCACAGAAGAGAGTGGAGCCGGGCTGCGACAGAGCTAAGGGCTTGGTGGCAGAGAAAGGCCGGGGGAGGGGACGTGGGCAGGGCTGGACAGAGCTGGGAGGCATCACAGGATCCTTGGATTCTCAGTGGACTCCCGGCAGAAGAGGAAAGCATCACCCTTAACCCCGGCTCCCTTGGCCCACCCCAACCTTGCATAGTGGTAGAGCTTTTTCTCTTCCAACCGCCTTCAGAAGCCTCCAAGCCTCTTGGAATTAAGAGAAGATTTAATTTCCAATGTAGGCCAATCTCTGAGGCGGCAGGGGTGAAGAAAGACAGGGCCCCAGTGAGCTCAGAATACACGCTGCGATTGTACTGTGCCCTTCTGATTGGGTGCGTCCCTAGGAATCTGGGCATCAGGGTGACCACCAGGGCACCCAAAGGGCTTCCTGGAAGGCGGACCCCACCTGAGAGGGTGCTGGAGTTGCCAGGGCAGATGCAAGTGCTGGCCTGACACCTCCCAGGTGCCCTGCATCCAGAGAAAAGAGAAAGACAGCCGGGGACATGGTGGGGTGAGCAGGCAGGTGGGAAGGCAGGTGGGCACAGTGGGGAGGGGGCCAGAGGGGAAGGAGAGTGGCCCCAGGCAGAGCCTCGGAGCAGGGCTTGTTGAACCTCGACCAGGGGAGCCTCTCCCGGGCTGGAAACCTTGGTGACAGCAGGCCTAGCATGGAGGCTGTACCATCCAGTGTCTCAGAGGAAACAAGGCTGAGGCCAACCCCACAGAATAACGGGTTCAGAAGGACCCCTCCAGATACCCAGGCCCAGAGAGGCGAAATGACCTGCCCGGGGCCGCCAGGGGGCTAAGGTCAAAGTGTCAGAACCAGGATCACAGCTCCAGATTTGAGACTCTCCTCTCCCCCACCATCTGCCCGGGCCCCCAGGGCTGCTTTTAGCAGCCTTTTCATCTGATTCAGCAAATCTCCCAGAGGGAAGGTGTCCCAGAACGCCAGGTGCCAGAGCGTTCAGTCTCTGCCCTTGAGGTACACGAGGGGACACACGCAGATCCATGTCAGGTCGTGGACCATCTACCCAAGAAACACGTGTAGCGTGATGCAGCTGTCACGGGTAACCCTGGGATGGGCGGGCACCCCACATGTGACCTGCAGGACAACGTCAGGGAGCAGAATCGAGGACCCGAGCTGAGGAAGCCTGTGTGGGGTGAGGCGAGGGGGCTGAGCGCAGAGCTGGAAGGCAGGGTGGGACCAGGACCAGGGGCTTCCTGAGGCCATCTACAAGCCTTCACAGGCCCCTGCAGGGCACCTAGAGAGAAGCCGTTTCACAGAAGGGTGGGGTGAGGAAAGGAACACACGGGAATCGGAGTGTAACCCCTCTGGGCCCTGGAGTGGACTCGGCCCCGGGAACCTCACCTGACCCTCCCGGAGAATGTTCCTGAGCAGCGGCAGGTGCTCTGCGGTGAGGTCCCGAAGCGACTTGATGCCCCGGCGATGGCAGATGGCGATCAGGTACAGGTCATCGAGCTGTGCGGAGACAGGCGGGGTGAACTGGGCTCAGCAGGGGGGCCAACCGCGGAGGCTGCCCATCCTGGAACTGCCCCCCCAGAAGTCAGGAAGCACCCCCACCCCAAGGCCTGCAGGGCCAGCCGCCGCCAATCCCAGGGACACTGTGGCCAGACCCAACCCCAGGCAAGGTGGGCGTCCACCTGCCCCGGGTGAGTGAGGGTTGTGTGAGGGAAGAAGCCTGTGTTTATTCTTCCTGCTCAAAAATATCACACGAGAGTATTTACATACTCAGTAGGGGGGCAGAAGTAGGGGGGCTTCAAGAAAATGCCATGAACCACTTTTATGGTCTAATCACCTGTACTAAGTGCTGTAAGACACAAGGGGAGAAGAGTGCAGGAGGAAGAAGGAAAGACCAGTGAGGGTGATCAGAGAGGGACAGGGGGCCTGGGTCGGGAAGAAGAGGGAGGGCTTGGGAAAAGAGCACTGAGCAAAGGAACAGTAAAAAAAAAAAAAAGGCTCAGTGGCATTGGTTGGGGGAGGAGGGCTCCATGTGCCTGGAGTCCAGGCAGGTGACAGGTGGAGAGGCAAGTGCGGGGGAAGGGAGCCTGGGGCCCGCGGGGCAGTGAGCTCCACCTTGCTTCACCCTTGTCTCCCTTCCCGTATCTCACAGGGCTCATACACAGCCGCCCTTCCAGAAGACAGTGGCTGCCCGAAGACCTGGGGGTCACAACAGTACAAGGACCCAAGGCCAACAAGACCTGGAGCCAAAACCTTGAGCCAGAGAGCAAAATGACTCTTCCTCTTGCCCAGAAAACCCTTCCTGTCCCAGTCTCCACTTGCCCAAACCCTGGCCTTGGCCAGTTTCACATCCTCCTGCAAAGCAAGCCCCAGACACCAGGGCTCCAAGGGCCAAGGCCTGGTGCGGATCCACCAGCCCTCAGCTCTGCAGGCCAAGCTGCTAGATTCCTCAATGAGATAATTTGGGGACCATGAGTCACCCGACCAAGTCCCCAAGGGCCCCAACTTAAAAAACTGGGAATGAGACTTTCCAGATGGTGCCTGATGTCCAGCTGTGCTTCTTCATGCCAACAGTCTCCATGCCACACACACTCGTCTCCGCCAGAGCCCTAAGAGCCGGGCTTTCTGCCCCTGACTGGCCACACATGAGCGCAGTGGGAACCTGCCAGCAGACGGCTAAGCAGTGCCCACCTGGGCCTCAGCTCTGCCTGCAAGTCCCTTCTGGACTCTTCCTTCTCGTGGCCTGTGTCCAGGACTCTTGTATAAGCTGAGACCCAAGGAGCAGCAGGAAATGAAGCTGTTTGAACTAGGAGTGTGTGCGTGTCTGTGAGTGTCTCCAGCCGTTCCACGTTGTCACTGTCACAGGCCCTCCAAGCAAGAGTAACATTTGTTTAGATGGTATCTGTTGACAAATTCCAAAGATGACATAAGTCACACCTCTCTGCTCCACTGGCATGGAATGAAGCATGAAGCCTGTGCTGGGTGCCAGCTCACGGGCTGAGTGAGGGAAGGAAGACAAACCTGTCTTTTGATAGCAGACATGACCCCGGATTTTCCCCAAAGGGCCCCGGCTGCCCAGAGAAATGATCTGGGGAAAAAAACAGGGGAGGGGCTGGCAAGGGTCTCAGACTGGCATCCCAGAAGGCAGCACATCAACCCCTCTGGGGAGACAGAGGCCATCAACCTTGTCTACTCTAAGGCAGGGCAGCAAAGTCGAAGCCACAGCCTCCTAGCAAGGGGCAAAATGGAGAACGGCTGGAGCCCCGGACACCCATGGCTCCACCTCAGGAGAGACGCGGAGATCGAGGCTCCTGCCTGAGTGCCTTAGACACAAGGATCTACATTCCGTGAGCTGAATGTGTCTGTGTGTCTCCATGAACACGCACATACATGCTGACACGTATAGTGTGTAAAGACTATGGAGGAGAGACAAACCATCTCTTCTGGGGCAGGGACGTGGAGGAATGTCGGGTGAGGGAATGCACCTTCATTGCCCACTCTGTGTGCTATTTTTATTGTTACCATGTACATGCTGGTGTTGGCTTCCCTGGAGGCTCAGATGGTCAAGAATCTGCCTGCAATGCAGGAGATGTGGGTTCGATCCCTGGGTTGGGAAGATCCCTTGGAGAAGGGAATGGCAACCCACTCTAGTATTCCTGCCTGGGGAATTCCATGGACAGAGGAACCTGGAGGGCTACAGTCTATGGGGTCGCAAAGAGTTGGACATAACTGAGCTTCTAACACACATGTAGATGTATTAACTGGACCAATCCCTACATCCCCAAATAAGCCAATAAGAAGGAATATACAGTTTCTCTCTACAGAGAACTGAGGAAGGGATTCTCTAATCTCCAGGGAGCCAGAGTCTCCAGCAGACATTAGGGACTTGATCAATATTTGTGGGGCTTCTCTGGTGGCTCAGTGATAAAGAAGCCACCTGCAATCAGGAGACATGAGTTCGATCCCTGGGTCGGAAGATCCCCTGGAGAAGGGAACAGCAACCTGCTCCAGTATTCCTGCCTGGAGAATCCCATGGACAGAGGAGCCTGGTGAGCTTCCAGAGGAGTCAGGCACGACTTAGTGACTAAACAATAACAGCAAAATATTTGTGAGACAGACGGACAGATGAATGGATGGATGGATGTTTTTTAATCATGGGCCACCAGTGAGCGGAAAAAGACACGCTTCTCGGCAGAGCAGCGGCACGAGGGGCCGCCAGGGTGGCTAGAAGTCCCCTCAGAGCACATGCCAGACCGCCCTCTCCTCTGTCCTCCTCTGGTGGATGAGGATGAGGACAGAAGTCCAGGCCTGGCCCACCTCCCTGCTGGACACACTAATTCTAGGGAGCCGTGGGCCTCAGTGTTCTGTCACAAGTCAGGGATGTAAGGCCCTTAACTGTGGCACCACAAGGAGACAAGCGGTAAAGAAGCAAAGGTCAGGCACAGTCACACCTGTCCAGTCAGCAAGTTAAAAGCCTGATACGCAAGCTGGCCCCTTCAGAGCCCCAGGGCGAGTCACCCCACCATGTGGCTGGGACCCTGCTGCAGTGCCTGAAGCCTGTTCTCTCTTAAGGGGACAGACAGCGGGCAGTGCCCCGGGCAGGCCCGGCAGCATGCCTGCCGGCGCCAGGTAAGCAGGAGCATGGGCTTCCGCTCTCGGTGCCACAGGCACCAGAGCGTTATGGCTCCTTGCATGGGGAGGCTGCGGCTATCCCCACATGCAAATCACCTCCTGCAAATCACAAGGTCTTCAGGGACCTCATGAATCCAAAGTCCTCCTACCAGCTCCCCCTTACCCACCCACTCCCACCTCCCTGCACCGTGTGTGTGATCCAGAACGGCCAGCGCAAGGCTGCCCAAGGGGGCGGACGGGATTGACAGAGCCCCCGGCGTGCCTACCCCACGGGGGCTCTGGCTTCGTTCCTTCTCTGGTCCTCTGCCCTCCCTTCCGGCCTGAGTGGGGACTGGCTGGTGCGGGGGCGGCCTCTGCACATCATCACGCAGAGGGGAGGGCGGGCTCCTCTGACCTTCCCAGCTCAGCACTGAGACCTCTGGAAACTCCCTTCAGATTCCCTACCTGCCTCCTCCTTCCCCCACCAGCCACGTCCAGGAAGTCCCACGAGCCACCCCAGGAGACAGCTGGCACTGGCTCGCCCGTGCCTCTGAGCCTGAATCCTGTCCCCCTCACCCCGGCCACAGGCTCGGCTCCCCCGTCTCTTGGCAACTGGAGTGGTGTGGCTGGTCAGGAAACCCACCCCACCCAGCCAAGAGAATGCAGGTGAGCTTGGCAGAGGGCACAGAGGCCTGACCAGCGGCTGAGAGAGTGAGACGGGAGGCATCCCCCCTGGCGGGACGGGCCCGACTCCAGATCAGTGTCCCTGGGAGACCTAACAATGATGTGAGGAACACAGAGCCTAGAGGGGCCCACCCGAGAGCCTGGGTTAGTCACAGATTTCAACTGGGAGGAGGAGGGGGGATGTCTACCTGCCCCCCACCGCCAGCCCCCAAAAGCCCAGGGCTGGCTCCCTGGGCCTTATCCGGGCCCAACTCCAGTCTGTGTGGGCACAGCGCTGCCTGGACCCGGTGCCCTGCTGGTTCCTGTTACTCTCAGGGCATGACAGTCCACCCAAAGAGGCGGCAGCCAGCGAGCCTGGGGATGGGCCTCTCAGTGTGAGATGAAGGAGGAGGAGAGGAGGTGCACAGAGAATGCAGAGGACTGGAGGGGCAGCGTGAGTGAAGACGGCTCCTGGGGAACCAGGGGAGGGGGGCGCTCGCGGGCCAGGCAGCAGAGCCGAGAGGCTTTGGTGGGTGCAGTGCCTAGGCCGCTGGAGGCCCCCTCTCTGGCTCGGGCAGTGCAGGGGACTCCTCCGGCTGGTCCCCGTGGTTTCTGCCAGCCAGTGCTGCCTGGATGTGCTGGTGTCCAGGGCGTGGGGAGGGGTAAACTGTCCATTTCAGGACTCCGGGTGCCCCTGGAAGGGAAGGTGGCAGCCTCGCACGTGGCTGATGAAGGAATAGCCCGTGACGTCATGACGCAAACACTGCCCATCCTCACCCTAGCGTGGGAGGTAAGCCAGAAGGGGCTTTAACTGGCCCACTGAAGGGTAAACATTTGTGTAGGTGCTCCCACTGCAGACAGCTCAGCCTCCCCTGTCGGTTAATTATAATCTTCTTAGAGAGCAAGAGACCAGCAGGAGGAAGAAGGGCAGGATTAGGGAGCGGCAGCTGGAGCGGGGCACTCAGAGACCATAGAGGCCCAGCGCGAAATCCTTTACCTGCTGTTGGTTCCACTTGAGGTCGGGGATCAGGACAAAGCCATCGGACGGATCCGGGTTCTCAAAAACAATCCGGTCGGCTTCAGCCTTCTTGTCGAGAATGTTGTACACCCACTGGAAGGAGGGCAGAGAAAGGGGGTTCACAGGCCAGTCCTTTCCCCAAGAGACAGCCCACGCTGGGAGAAACAGGTTCAGGGAAGGACACCCAATGGTAAAGGGGCACGAAGCTCAGGGGATCCACACTCAGGCCATCCTGTCCCAGATATCAGCTCTTGGGTCCAGAAGAAACTTCCCCTCTCCCACCATGGCCATCCCCACGGGGGTCACTACAGCTGCCCCCACAAGGGTCCAGATGGAGCTCACTGTTTAGGCCCATCCTGGCCACCCCTGTGCACATGCTCTGCTCTGGCCTCACAGGCCTGGTCTGCAATCCCCTTCCACTGCCCACGGGACTCTGGTGAAGTGTCCCTGCACCCCGACAGGACCATGGGGCAGAGAGTCTGCTGGGAGTTCCTTCTGCAGAAGGAGCTTGCCATGCACCAGGGCAAGGAAGGGCTTATGTTCTAGAAGTAACCGTGCTAGGTTTCCCAGCCCCACTGGGATTCTTGTGAGCGTGGGGTTAGCGCCTCTACCCCACCCGACACGGACCCTTCACAACAAAGCAGAAGAAATGCCACATGAGAGGCAATGACACAGACCCTTCCTCCCTTCCTGTCAACCCTGGGCTGCCAGCTCTCCCACGGCCTTTGATCAGCTGCTGTCCACTGTCTTCAAGGACCCTTCCTTGAGCACTGCATGGACCCCAAGAGCATCACTTTACCATGAAGGTCCTGGTGGCCTCTCTGAGGAAGCCAGCCTGCAGCCTGGAGGTCAAGATACGAAGGCCCTGTTCTCATGGGGCTCCAACCCCTGGAGCCCACTCCACTCCACTGCCCCTGAGCGCTGAGAACCCTTTGCCAACGTGACTTCCTTCCTGGCCAGTGAACTCTGCCCGAAATCTGACAGTGAACCCTGCTGCACAGCCAGAGAGGGGGCAGGAGTCGGGCTCACCCAGCTGCCCCTTCTGCCCCATGGTCAGGAAGGCACTCAAGCTGACGAGGGCTGGAGGAGAGGACAGGGCACCGACACGGCCAGCCAACACGGGGCTCCTTAGCCCACCACCAGGAGTGCTGGCACAGCAGGGTCAGCGAGAGCCAGGGCTGTCCCCCCAACCCCGTGGGGGCTCCCTTCCCACTGCCCCCCAAGTCCACATCCTGCACTCTCAGCCAGCCCAGCCAAGGCCAAGTGCAACCATCTGATATGGAGAGGGACGAGGCAGAGGGAACCTGCCAGGGACGATCTGGGCCTCCCAGGCCCTCCAGTAAGACCCAGAGGCCAGTCACAGTAAGAACCCACCAGAAAAGAGGGGCTTTCCCAAGGACAGCCTGGCCATGCCACTTCCTGGTGAGGCCTGGAGGCCATTCTGCAGTGGCTTCTTTGTGCAACCCTGGGGCAAGAGCAATGCAGAGCCCAGCAAGTTGAGAATGTCCCAGGGGAAGCATTTCCTCTCTAACTAGACATCTCTCTAGGAATGTGCCACTTGAGAAAAAAAGTCAGTCAGAGCCTGATCGGAAATCTCCCAAAAACAAATGGGAGGGAGGGGATGGTGGTTCTGCGTGAACAGCCCTGGGACTGCCCAGCCCACAGCGGGCCAGGCCACCCCAGGGCCCTGCCTTCCCCCACAGCTCCTGCCTCCACCTAGAAAACAACATATCAGCTGGGGGAGAATGAATGGGCTCTGGAGACCAACAACAAGGGGCTCATCTCTCACCTCCAACACTAACTAGCTACATGCTGCAAAGTGATTTCATCTAAGCTTTGGTTTCCTCCTTCATCAAGAGGTGCTAATTATACCCACAGGTTAGGGCTGTGGTGAGGACTAAGCGAGAAAATGCTCACACAGGCGTCCAAAACAGAGCCCTGCCCAGGGAGGCAATGGACAGCAGAAAAGTTGCTGGGAAAGGTCAGGCTGGGCGTGCCTGAGGCTGCAAGACCAGCTATGGGAAGGGGAAAAAGGAGACTGGATGAGAGCAAAGGAAGTGCATTGATTCTGGGGCAAGAGAGAACCACGTATGAGACTGGAGGGCGCCCAAGGGCTGGACGGTGTGGTGTGATGAAGGCGTGGCGGATAAGAATCTGCCTGCCAAAGCAGCAGACACAGGTTCGATCCCTGGTCTGGGAAGATCCCACATGCTGTGAGGCAACTAAACCCATGAGCTGCAACTACCAATCCCATGCGTCTACCTAGAGCCCGTGCTCCACAACAAGAGGGAGCCATGGCAATGAGCAGCACCACAATGGGGCAGAAGCCTGCTCGGCAACAAAGCACAGTCAAAAATAAATATAAAGCACAAGGTCTTGAGGCGCTGAGGTGTCAGGACAAGAGGCCAAACCCTGGGCTCACAAACCGATCTCTAAGGCTCTGGATCCAGACATCCCACTGCATTCTTTTTTTTAACTGGGAAATTACAAGCACCTCAGATTTGAGTATCCAAGTAGCATCGATGGCTAAGAACACAGACTCTGGGGCCAGGCGACCTGGCTCTGAAGCTAGTCTCCAAAAGCTTGTTGTTAAAGATATGGTGCCCGCAAAATGCTCAGGACCGTTGCTGTTCTAAGTCACCTCGTGGCTGAGACATCCCAAGCTAACTCACTGTCCTCCACGGAAACCCACTCTGCCATCCATCCCACCATCTGCCACTCATTGCCCAAGGTACCCCCACAGTCACCCCCAGGCTCCCCCTCGCTGCTCCAAGCCAGCCCCCATCTAGGCCCTGCCTCTTAATAAAAAAGAAGCTCCCCTCTGCCTCTTCCTCCTTCTACTCTCACCACTTCCAACTGCTTCTTTAAATCTCATCACATTACCCACGTGCTTAAAGCCATTTACAGGACCCTCAGTGCCTATAGCACTCGTCCAAAAATCTGACAAGAGATGATTTTTTTCTAATCTAGATTTCCCAGGTCCATCCTGAGTCAGTAGATACCAAGGAGGGCCCTGTGCTCTGTATTTTATAAAACCTCAAGAGGCCATGCTGATGACTGGCAAGGTTTGGGAACTCCTGGTCTCCTGGGTAAAGTGCACACACCTCTTCCTGGGCCCTGCCTGTCTTCTCGTGCTAGCTCCCCAGATGCATCAGAGTCCAGCCCTCTGAGGCCCTGGAGTTTCTCTCTGCTCTGGCTGCAGTGCCCTGTTTATTCTGTCCACCTGGCAAACTTCTCTTTGTCCTTTTAAGATCCAACCGGAGGATCCTGTCCCCAGTGAAGCCCCCCACCATCTGGGCTGATCACTCCCCTTTGTGTCACACCTCTACATTATGTATTAACCACCGAAGTGCTCATCCCATTACACTGCACGCCTACCTTCCTTACAAGACTGTGGGGACATTATCAGTGCTTATCCTGGTGACCCTCCAGACCTTAGCACAGAGTCTGGGACCTAGGGGATGCTCAATAAATATAATAGCTATTGCCAATTAGCTCTGAAGAGTTCCAAAGAATAGCAAGGAGAGATAAGAAAAACTTCCTCAGTGATCAATGCAAAGAAATAGAGGAAAACAATAGAATGCGAAAGACTAGAGATCTCTTCAAGAAAATTAGAGATACCAAGGGAACATTTCATGCAAAGATGGGCACAATAAAGGACAGAAATGGTATGGACCTAATAGAAGCAGAAGATATTAAGAAAATGTGGCAAGAATACACAGAAGAACTGTACAAAAAAGATCTTCACAACCCAGATAACCACGATGATGTGATCACTCACCTAGAGCCAGACATCCTGGAATGCAAAGTCAAGTGGGCCTTAGGAAGCATCACTATGAACAAAGCTAGTGGAGGTGATGGAATTCCAGTTGAGCTATTTTAAATCCTAAAAGATGATGCCGTGAAAGTGCTGCACTCAATATGCCAGCAAATTTGGAAAACTCAGCAGTGGCCACAGGACTGGAAGAGGTCAGTTTTCATTATAACATATATTGCATCTGATCCCATCACTTCATGGCAAATAGATGGGGAAACAGTGGAAACAGTGAGAGACTTTATTTTCTTGGGCTCCAAAATCACTGCAGATGGTGACTGCAGCCATGAAATTAAAAGACGCTTACTCCTTGGAAGGAAAGTTATGACCAACCTAGACAGCACATTAAAAAGCAAAGACATTACTTTGCCAACAAAGGTCTGTCTAGTCAAAGCTATGGTTTTTCCAGTAGTCAGGTATGGATGTGAGAGTTGGATAAAGAAAGCTGAGCATTAAAGAATTGATGCTTTTGAACTGTGGTGTTGGAGAAGACTCTTGAGGGTCCCTTGGACTGCAAGGAGATAAAACAAGTCCATTCTAAAGGAAATCAGTCCTGAGTATTCATTGGAAGGACTGATGCTGAAGCAGAAACTCCAATACTTTGGCCACCTGATGCAAAGAACTGACTCATTTGAAAAGACCCTGAGGCTGGGAAAGATTGAAGGCGGGAGGAGAAGGGACAACAAAGGATGAGATGGTTGGAGGCATCACCAACTCGATGGACATGAGTATGAGTGAACTCCGGGAGTTGGTGATGGACAGGGAGGCCTGGCGTGCTGCAGTCCATGGGGTCGCAAAGAGCTGGACACGACTGAGCGACTGAACTGAACTGATTGCCAATTAAGCTGAGTGCTTGTAAACTTGCTAGAAACAGCCAAAAAAGAATACATGGGGAAATTCCCTGGCGCTCCAGTGGTTAGGACTCGGTGCTTTCACTGCTGAGGGCCTGGGTTCAATCTTTGATCAAGAAACTAAGATCCCACAAGCCACACAGCTCGGCCAATTTAAAATAATAAAGAACACATGAACACTCATGTCACCCAGAAGTGGGGAGAGTAGTAGAGTTATTTCCCAAGAGGATGTGTACAGTGGTCTTTAAGAAGGTGCATATATGACTCACGCCGAAACTGTATTAAGGACTTCCTCTCTTTAATCACATATATGTGCAATTAGTGCAGCGAAACACACATTCCAGGACATCCACTTCACGATCCAAGATGCTTTCTAGGAAAGATGGAGACCAATTTCCTTACTACTTAGAAGACATAACAAATGCTGGATGTCTTTGTTAAAAAATGGAAAAATAATCAAGCCAGAGTGAGCTAGAGAAGCCTTGTGCAAATCCTGTGTGGGACCACGGCTAACAGCCTGGCCAGGTCTTCCCCGTGGGACCTCCCTCAGCCCCTGTCTGCCTCCTGTCCTTCCTCCTCCCAAGGACAATCCACCTCGCAGGACCCCACACTCAGGACACCCTCCCCTCCTCTGGGCCTGGGAGAAATGGCCGTGAGCTTCCCATATCAGGACACCCTGCCCCACCGTGGCCACACTCTCGGCTGGAATACGTACAAATGCTCAGGGAACGGGAGTGAGTGATAGAGGCAGGATAGGAAAACAGCTCATCCATCACATTAACCCTGAGCATGCACATGGGGCCAATCTCGGGAAAGGCTCTGGTTGGTGCTGGGCACAGACCCAAGGAGAATCAGATCTGCTAGCGAAATGGCCTTGCGTCTGGCCCAGGGACTGAATACACTCTGAAGATGCTTCCAACCCGTGAACACAGCCCTGGAAGAAGAGGCTGTGCAACCATCCCCTCCCCCCGCTCCTGCCCCCCAGGATGGATGCAGGGGGCGAAAGGGAAGGAGAAGTTTCTCCCCTGGGACTCCACTCGTGGAGGCTGGCTAACTGTGGGTGAAACCAAGAAGGAGCGCCCAGATGGGGAAGGCCTAACCAGCATTTGTTTACCATTTACAGACCTCTGGTCTGGGTAAGCCATTCTTGAGATCGCATCAGCACTACTAGAGAGTAGCCAGAAGTTCTTCCCAGGGACTGGACTGCTCTGAGATCCCAGACTGCCTCGGTGGTGTGCCCGAGACCAGTGTCAGTTCCCTGATCCATGCAGATGACTGTCCTCCGCAAAACACGACCGCCTGAGCCCAGCACTTTCTATGCCACTTATCCTGCCCTTTCCTCTCCACAGCACTCTAAGTCTCACGTCTGGTGTGGTTACATATACATCCGTGTCCTATCTGACGCCTGCACAGGAGGTAAGCGGCGTGAAGGCAGGGACACTGCTAGCCCCTGGGACCATCTCGACCGACGCCTGAGAAGACAAACACTGGCCTCAGGGACAGCATTCTGCGTGCAACCCGTGGAGCCTGCCTGAGCTGGTGGTGGCTGGTACCTGGATGCTCAAGCTCTGGGACTCCAGGTGGGGCAAGGTGACGTTCCTGTAGTCGCTTCCTGTCTCTCGGACCAGGTGGAGGTCCTGGCGCAGATACTTCTGTAGGTGCTTCTCTGTAGCAGGGTAAACCACAGTTGTCTTCACATCTGCAAAGACACAGCACAGCCCCGGCCGCGGTCAGCCATGCTCTCCACCCAGTCCTGCTACCCTCCAGCCTCCCTGGCACCGCAGTGAGGAGGCGGCCACCGTCTCGTCTCTGATTCCCCAGTGACGGGAGCCGAACGCTAAGAAGTTATGATTCACCTGTGTTCCACTCCCATGAGGCGTCTCATGCCGTTAAATTCATGAAGGTGAATCACTCTCAGAATATGGAAAACATAAGATGTTCATGGATGGATCATGGGGCCCCTCGTAACCCTTAACCCCAGCCCTTCTCTCTTACTTTCTGGGCACAGGAATGAAAGGTTTCTGACTCTTCTCACATAGCAAACGCTCCAGTATGTGGCCTTCTGAACCCAAAGCTGAAAATCTGGTTTAAAGTCAGACTCCCTTAATGCAGGGGGGGAAGGCACAGACGCCTGGGAAGCCAAGTCCTCGTCCTGCCTGCTCCTTCCTCGGGACCCCTACCTGCGTCCAGGTGTTTAAGCTCCCTGTGCCCCTGCTTCCCCATCTGTCAGCTCAGGATAATAACAGCTCGCGTCAGAGGGTTGGGAGGATTAGCAAGTCAATACCCGAGGAGCTCTTAGACCAACAACATCTGACACATAAGCAACACTATTTAACTACTGGCTATTCTCAACCCAGGGTTACTCACCCTTGACCTTGGCACCATCAAGGCCTAGGTAATCCTTTGCTGTGGGGGCTATCCTGTGCCCTGCAGGCTATTGAGCAGCACTTCAGGCTTCCCAGATGCTAGTCAAACCCTCTCTCCAGTTGTGACAACTACAACAAATGCCGCAGATATTGCCAAATGCCCCCAGAGGGGGGGACTGCCCCCTAGTTGAGAAGCACTGTGTTCATCGCAAGGAAACCTGGTCGTTTTCCTAAAGAGACTCCAGGCTAGGGTCCTTGTCCAGCAACACCTGGTTTTGGTTAAGTCCTTTTCCCTATTTCTATTAGCATCTGCCGCAACAGCTTGAATGTAGATCCGAAAAGCAGGAAACGGTGTCTTAAAAATCAGTTGGGATGTTTCTCAAAAGACCGACATCCTCCCCGATGCCAGATTCAGATGTGTTTCCCCGGAGGAGCCCCTGAGAGGGGGCCGCCCAGCACAGGCACCGCACACTCCGGGAGATTCTCAGGCTCGCCTACACACCTCAAGACCCAGCTGAGAACCACGACCCACACACGCACGTCTGGTCTTAGGATGCAGGTGATGCTCATTCCACAGGTGAGGGACGAGGTCACAGGGACTCCAGACGTACCCGACACCACGCTGCGGGACGGGCTTGGGACGGCAGGGCAGAGGAGGGCTGGAGCCACGGTCTTCCCGCCCTGAGGTCCATGCTCTTTCCACCCCTGCCTGTGGGCCCAGCATCGCTGTGCTGCAGCCCAGCCCAGGGTGGGCGTCCAGAGGTGCCATGTCAAGCACTTTCATGACTTCCAGAAGGACCAAGGGCCCATCAGATGTAGCAGGCCCACGGGCTGACACACGACTCCCCTTCCCGGCTGCGCCACCTTGGCTGTGTCATTAACCGGAGTCTCAACCTCCTCATCAGTTAAGGATGGTCATAAAACCGAGCCTACAGTGTGGCTGTAAACATTAAGGTGTTTCCTCAGAGCCACTGGAGGCGCTAAGTAAATGTCACCCCACTTCCTGGGAATCTCTGATCTGACCCTGAAAGGGAGGCACGGAGGCCTGTCACAACCCTCGGGGCCTTTCTCACACCCACCACCCTCTAACAGTCCAGGGGTCACAGGCCAGAAGTCAAAGATCAAGCACAAACAAGATCTCAGGAGGCAGGGGACTGCCTGAAATAGATGGGATGTCACCCCCTTGGCCCCTAGCAGTGTAGCCTGGTGGAGAAGGGCCAGATTGTGACACCCATCAGCCGGGTTCAAATCCTGACTGTGTAACCTCGGGCACCTGAGACGCCAAAGAGCAGAGGGTGGGAAGTCTCTAGAACAGCAATCCCACCTGCACCCCCACGGAAAAGTCCCCCGCGAACGTCCTCAGCTTACTCCTCTGGGTCGCCTGAGTGGGGCATGGGGACCAAGGCTGTGAGCCCTGGCGCTCCCTCCCATGGGGAGACGGGCAGGGACGACCTGGAGAAGAGCCATGCCCCACTGGCAACGCACGCACCGCCTTGGGCTTTCAGCCCGGGACTCCCCGGCCATTCCAGGCCGGAAACCCACAGGGCCTGCAGGCGTGCCCACCTGCCAAGGCTTGCCAGAGACTGTCCAAGCTGCTGGGAAGGGGGCGAGACGGGCCCCTCGCCAGGCCGGCCCCTCCTGTCCTCTCCTGAGCAGCAGGGAAGAATGAAAAGGCCCCGTCCAACTGCTCCTTTCTGCCCAGAGGAGACCTGCCCTGCTGCGCTCTGAGCCCCAAAGAGTCATCACTCCCAGCCGGGTCTCAGTCAGACCTTCACTCCCGGCATCCAGATGGACACTGCCCCCCAGTCTCGCCCAGGCCTCCCTGCAACCCCGCTGACCGTCCTTCCCCGCGCCGTCTCAGCTCCAGCCCTAGGACCTCCTAGCGACCTCCTCACACCTGCATTGACTCCCATCTCCAGGCCTTGAACCTGTTCCCCTGCTTCACCCGCTCAGGTCTCCGTCCAAGCACAGCACCCCTGACCTCACCACACCCTGGGGTTCGCCCTGCACGACCTGACCACGGAGGACAGGTTTCCTGCCTGATTCCCCCAGGGGTGTCTGTCTACCTGTTTTACCGCATTATCCCCGGCACCTGGAAGAGAGCCGAGTATACACTAGGCACTCAGCAAATACCGAACAAACAAAAGAATGAATCCGACCTTCTTATTTTTTGGAATCTGACCTTTTTAGACTTTAAACCCAGGAAGTGCACTTCTTATCCCAAATGGAATAATACCTCTCTGGGGGGAAAAAAAAAGTCAATATATTTCCCAATGCTAAGTTTCTCACTGGCAGCCAAAAGCAAGCTCTGGTGTTTATCCAAATGACCTGCAACTGAGCTTCAGGAGGAATCTGGTCAAGAGTCAAGGCCTGATAAACACTCAAATATCGGATGAAAATAGGTAGGGGACAGGATATCGACCCAGGGCCTCAAAAACAGCTCCCTTGAGATTACTCATTAATTGCAGACAGGGACACAAAGTGACCAGAGCATCATCCCTGTGAGATGAACTGACCACACAGACCTCCTGAGCTGTGCTGAGGTGCGTGCTCAGCTGCTCAGACATGTCTGACTCTTTGTGACCCCATGGACTGCAGCCCACCAGGCTCCTCTGTCTGTAAAATTTTCCAGGCAAGAATACTGGAATGGGTTGCCATTTCCTCCCCCAGAGGATCTTTCTGACCCAGAGATTAAACCCAAGTCTCCTACACTGGCAGGCAGATTCTTTACCACTGAGGTCACTTGGGAAGCCCGTGCCGTGGGGCGCCTGCCAACGTAACCTGTATCCCATTGCAAGGTGACATCACCTCCCAAACCCAGGGACACCCGATAAGACAAGTGGCTTCCCAGCTCCTCCAAGGTGTCAAAGCTAGGGCTAAGGGACTGCTCCAGATTAAAGGACACTGGAGACTGGACTGGATCGTGGACTGCGGAGGATGGGGCAGGGGAAGTTTCCTGCTTGAAAGTGGCATTGAAACAGCAGTAAGGTTAATAACGGTCTCCACATCATGCAATGGTTTCGTATAAATGTGAAAGTTCCCCAAATTGACCATTTTACTCTGGTTCCTGGGAGACACACACTGACACGTTTAGCGATGAGGGGCTACCATGTCTGCAACTTACTTTTCAGTAACAGAGGTAATGGTGACAAGATATTACTGTATGTGTATGTGGCGAGAGAAAAAGGAAATGTGGCCATGTTATCAAATGGTGATTTAAAAAAAAAAGCCTTTTTTTTTTTTGCTTCACTGGGTCTTCCTTTCTAGTTGCAACGCGTGGGCCTAGTTGCCCTGCAGCATGTGGGATCTTAGTTCCCCAACCAGGGATCGAAGCTGAGTCCCCTGCATTGGAAGGCAGTTTCTTAACCACTGGACTAGCAGGGAAGTCCCCTGAAGAGCTTTTATTAAGGGAGTTCTTTGTACTATTTCTACAGTGCTTCTGTAAGGTTGAAAATTTTTTTCAAAATATAAATAAAAAGGTGTGGGTACCCTCTACTCCCTGGCCGCTCACCGCCAGCAGAAGTGCCAGCCACTGTTCTGAGCCCTGTGTGCCCATGAACCCACTCACTCGCCACAGCCAGTGTGAGGCGGATCTCACTCTGGTGCCCGGGCTGCTCACAGGGAAGCTGAAGCCAGGGCTGGGCTTTGGCCTTGGCACCATGGGCCGGCCCCCGCAGGTCAGCAGACGGTGCTTCACCACCTGCCTGGCACCCTCTCTGCAAACCCCATTCAGCAAAATGACTTAAGGGGCCCCCTGCCCAGGATGAGAAGTTCCTGGCACCTCCCAGCCCAGAAGCATCTCCCAGTGGCTAAAGAAGCAACAAGGAATCTCCTGACCCTGCCCTCCTGCTGACATTCTTAAAAAACAAAAACAAACAAAAAACTCTAAAACCCATTTCTCAAAAATGACCACAGTTTATTAAGAGAGCTTCCTTGTCAGAGCCTCCCTTCCCATCATGCTTTTTCAAACTTTGGTTTTATTTTTAGTTTTAAGGTATATCTTGCACATAAAAGTCAAACAAAGCTTGTTTTTAAATGTCTTCTGCTTCCTTCCCGAGCACCAATGTCAACTCTTTCAGCCATTTCTTTTGTCTCATACTTCCACAGTTCCAAATTACAAATATTTTTATATCTTGTTTCACTTTGATTTTTCAGTTTTATTAGTTAATCTCCCATTAGGGAAGATAAGGATTTAGCTTTTTTTTTTTTTTTTGATAGCTCTCAGTCAATCCTAAAGGAAGTCAGTTCTGAATATTTATTGGAAGAACTGATACTGAAGCTGAAGCTCCAATACTTTGGCCACCTGATGGGAAGAGCCAACTCATTGGAAAAGACCCTGATGCTGGGAAAGACTGAGGGAAGGAGAAGGGGATGACAGAGGATGAGATGGTTAGCTAGCATCACTGACTCAACGGACATGAATCAGAGCAAACTCCAGGAGATGGTGGAGGACAGAGGAGCCTGGCGTGCTACAGTCCACAGGGTCACAGAGTTGGACATAACTTAGCAACTGAACAACAAGAATCAGCTCTCTACAAAGAGTGTGAGTGCACATGTATACATGCACACATGCTCTTCTCCACCCTATTTTCACAACACAATCAGATCACAATTTTGGATAAATCAGTACTCAGCATTATCAACACCATTATGATGATGTAAATGCTGTCCACTGCTGAAGAATACACCATGAGTATTCTTCCTTGCAGCACAACTTCTGGTATACAGAGTTAACATTTACTTGTTTACTTTTCTATAAACTCGTCACACAAGTTTTATCCCCACAAGGACTTCCCTTTTTATAAATGTTTCCTCTTGATGTTAAAATTCATCAGACACAAGGACAATGGTGTGTTCACAGAGCCCGTGACCCGAGCCTGCAGGTGCCCCATGCAGAGCTGTGGCCTGGGAGCTCCGAGCACTGCCATCCTGAGGGGCCCTCCCCCTTGCTGTGTTGGGTACCTGGTTTCCCGGATCCACTATCTTCCTCTTTCAGATCCTTGTCCTCATTTTGCTGAAGCAGTGCTTCTCAAGCTTAAGCGTGTATCAGGACGCCTGGGGTGGGGCATTTCTTTTTTTTAATTTTATATTTATTTTTGGCTGTGCTTGGTCTTTGCTGCTGTGTGGGCTTTTCTCTAGTTGTGGCAAATGAACACAGGCTTCAGTAGCTGCAACACGTGAGCTCAGTAGTTGAGCCTCCCGGGCTCTAGAGCACAGGCTCAGTAGTTGCGGCACACAGCCATGTGGGATCTTCCCGGACCAGGGATCGAACCTGTGTCTCCCGCACTGGCCACCAGGGAAGCCCTGCATGCCTAACAGGTGCCCAGAAGATGCTACCACTGGTCTGGGGACCATGCAACAAGAACTAAAGTACAAACTCAAGATGTGTCCAGCGATATGGCACATGGAAGATACACTGAAAGGCTTGGAACATCTGAAAAGGTCTGTATTCTACTGTCATGCTTAACAAAGAGCTCAGCTAAAGAATTCTAGGATAGCAATGACCCTCCAAGTCTGAAAGCAATCTCTGCAACCTTCCGGATTGTACTGCTGCTATTAAGAAGTCTGAGGCACTCTGATCCCAAGCCTGTGTACTGACCTGCTTTTTCCTCTCTGGCCCGTGTCCTGACTGTACTGATGGTGGTAAAGCAGGTTTATTTCCATCCATCAAGCTGGGCTAAGTGCCAGGCCTTTTCAATCTTGAAAATCATGTTCTTCAGTTCTGGAACTCATTTCTTTCTTTTTTTAACTGGAGGATACTGAATAACAATACTGTGATTAGTTTCTGCCATACATCAACATGGATCAGCCATAGGTATACATATCTGGGACCCATTTCTTCGATCAGTTTCTTCCCCACTCTCTCAAGCCCTATCTTTCTGGAACACTATTTAGATATTTAACTTCTTTGATTCGTCTTGTAGTTTTCCTTTCTCTCTCGTTTCCAGCTCTATATCTTTCTGCTCTACTGTTCAGAAAGTGTTCTTCATCTCCTGTTTCCATTTCCGCCATACTTTCAATTTCTAAGAGCATTTAAAAACTTCCTTTTTAGTAGTATTTTGTTCTTCTGCTTTTTTTTTTCCCCCCTGCCATGATGTTTTAATCTCCATGTCTGGAAGACTTCATGACTCAGGCCTGGGCTATGTGGAAACATAATGAGCTACACTTAAATAAAGTTTCCTACCTTGAGAGTGAGTTTAACCTTGTCTAATCTTTTGCTTTCTTTGCTTTTATAATTTCTCTCTGAGATTAATGATATCTTTGAAAATTTCTTCTCCCGAATAGCTTCTATCTCCTCCAAGTCTCTTTCTTGTCCTTGGTTCCTTTTCCTTGCCTCTTCTTTTTCAACTGAGGCATTACTCAAAAGTCTGGCCAACCGGCCTGTCCACTCACTCATATTTTAGAGTGTGAAGATGCTGGAGGGAAGCTTGCTGACACAGGAGAGCTTCATGACCATCAGGCTATTCCTTTGCACGTGATAGAGCCCCTGAGAGCTGAAGTCTTTTCTCTTGAGCTGCTCAGATTCCCCAGAAAATTCTTCCAATTTCACACATGGAGGTAGGGGCCTGGCAGATAGCACTGAGTGAGGAGGAAGAGAAGCAGGTGGGCAGAGGGAGGGCGGGCAGGGTTCCTCTCAGGGTTCACCGAATCTGCGGACTGCTACTTAACCATCTGCATTTCTGTGCCACGACTCCACTGACACCAAAAATCTCTAGACCCTCCGTTTTAACCTCTCCAGCGATGACCAGTCCTGTGAAGTGGAGAAGGGATTTCAGTGGCTGTGGCTCGCATTCCCCTTGGCCGGCTCAGGTTTACCCTCTCCAACCTGCCACGCCAGTTCCTCCTCCTCCATTCGCCTCCTTGGTTTGTCTCCTCTCCCTCAAGTCTTAATGGGTTAACTTTATTTAAAGGCAAATCGTTTGAAGCCCTTTTGAGTGAGCGTTTTAAAGGAAGCAGCTGGGCACCTGAACTGCCCACTTTTAACTGGAAGCCCAGGTTCCTGTCCTATGTCTCCCTCCTCGTACTTTATTTTTTCTTCTTAGCCATTTACTGCCACTTGGCGTATTTATCTGTTCTTTATGTTCCCCGCCCTGCAGCTGCACGCACCTCAGCTCCCTGAGAGCAGAAACGCTGTTCTGTGCACTGGGTGTGCCATGCCTGAAACAGACCCGAAATGAACTGTGACACGGTCTACACAGCAGAATATATACTGTGCCAAGTTACTGTTACAAGCGTGAGTGCATGGACCACTACACGCACAGAAGTGCACACAGAGAACAGTCCAAAAAAGTCAGGACATGTTCTAAGATGTGACCTATCTCTGGGCAGTCGAGTTGAATGTAACTGTAATTTTTAAAATTAGTTTTTCAGGGTACTCATTGACAGAGGAGCCTGGCAGGCTACAGTCCGTGGGGTCACAAAGTGTTGGACACGACTGAGCAACTTTCACTTTCCATTTTCTAAAACAACTATGGATCACTTTATAACACATTTATTAAGAACATAAAAATAAGCTGCTCCTGAAAACCGAAGCCCAGAGAGGTTAAGTAAGTTACCCAAGGCCACACAGCCGGCAAGGGGTGGAGCTGAGACCTGAACCCAGCGGTCTGACTTCTCTGTGCAACAAGGCTTTCCCTGCCGCAGGGCTAGCCCTTTTCAGGCCCTTTCCTGAGAAACCTGTGGTGCCGCCACTTTCCCCAAAAAGCAGCCCTGTCAGACTGGAGAAACACGATTCGTTCCAGCTCCTCCCGGAGACACAGAAACAGCTGTCAGCAAAACCGAAGAGCTCAGCAAGGAGCCAGAGCAATGGGAGCTGCAGACTGGGAGGTCTGGGAGGACGTCGGCGTGAGCAGAGGCCGACCACGGGCTGCTGGCCACAGTGCCCCCTGGAGGGCAGGAAGTGGGGGCACACTCCCCTCCGGCGTGGGGGGGCTGTCTGAGGAGCAGCCCCCACAGGGTGTGCAGCCAGAGGCGGGGCTGGAATGGGCTCCGGACGGGAGGGTGGATGGGTGAGGATGACCCCCCTCACAACAGAGATCCATGACTCATTCAACATCCGGGGGTGGTACCAAGCGCCCCGGCACCCTCCCAGTCTGACAGCGCGGGACGGTGGGGAAGGAGGCCTGGGGCGGGGTGGTTGCAGCCCTTGTAGGACTCAGGGCAGCCGTTCTTTCTCTGTAAGGACGCTACGGCAGTGGGAAGGGTCATAGCGACGCGCCCCAGGTGACAGCAGCCAGCCCTTCCACACCCGCTCTCTCTCTCCGCAGCCTGAGGAGTGGGCCGGCATGCCCATGGCTGGCACACCTTGGTGAGGGTCTCCTGAATGCCCTTCTCTGATAATTGAAGCCAGCCCTGCCACCCCGCCCAGACATGAAGGCCCAGTTGCTTTCGGAAATGGGAAGCAGGCAGGGCTCTGGGAAGGAAAGCGCAGCTGTCTTTCTTGCTCTCTGCCAGAGCGGGCTTAGCCAAATCCCCAGGAAAATGCTGCTGCACATGAAACATGAAAATGCAAACCACAGACAGTCTGCCCGCCTTCCCACACACATGTTCAGACAAGCCTGCTCTCCAGCGCGGCTGCTGGCTTCTCCACGATGAGGTCACTGCTACGGCCAGGCCTGTGATTTCGGCTCCCCCTTCATTATCGTGGGCCAGTTTCAACTTATTTGACCCAGATGTGCAGGCCCAAGGGAGCAGGGGAGAGGCAAGAGCGAAGCGTGAGAGGGGTGTGAAGCCCACCCTGCCCCTCCCTGCACAGGAGCCACGTAGAGCCTCACGGGCGATGGGCTGCGGCCCGGGCCAGCAGGGCCCCCCGCTGGAGCACCCCAAGAGAAGGCTGGCAAGGGGGTCTCGCAGGACCTGCCATTTTCGTTCCTCTTCTTGGGGACTTCCCTCGGCTGGATGACGCACTCCTCAGCCCTGGCATCATGGTGAGCAGAGAGCTGGCTGGAGGCCGCAGAGGAGGCCTGGGGCGGGGTGTGCACTGTCCCCCGCTGAGGGTGCTGGAAGTACTCAAGTGAGGCCTGAAAAGACCTCCATCCGGATCAAGGATAAACAGCGCCAAAGGGTGTGGTTGGGATCTAACTGGAAGCTCCAACCACCCCATAGCAAACCTCCAAACTGCTTATTATCCGTCTCAGTGAAAAGCACAGGAGACGGGGGAAGATGCAGATGCTGATGGTAGCAAGATCCTGGCTCTGGCAGCTTCCTTCCTGCCCCTCCTCGGTCCTCCCAGGCCCGGGAGGGTCATGGGGGGGTCTGATGAGACCCGAAGGTCCAGGCCATAAACTCAGTGACTCTGGATGCAGCCCCAGGGGTTACATCTTCGGATATGGGGCGGCTGCAGCAGGATGGTACTCCACAAAGGTCCTTCTGAACAGAAGGGAGAGATCTGCTATCTAACAAAACAATGGAACTGCCAACCGACAGTCCTGGTTAGAGCTGCAAGACCCTTTCCCCCACAGGCAGGAAGATACCGTTCTGCAGTCCAGCAGACTAGACTATAAGGTCTATTAGACTGACTATTCAGGAGTCCCAAAATATGGCCTCAATTTTGACTTCCTGTCTAAAGGCATCACCTGGCTTCACTCTGAGAGGGGCAAAAGTGCCAAGCCTCAGGGCAGCCTGAGTGCTGATGCGAAGGGAGGAGAAGGCCACGGGCACAGGCCTTCCTGGGAGTCAGGGCTACTGGAACTCCAGGCCATCATCACGCACGGAGAAGCATGGATTTGAAGCGGGCTGCCCAGGCTGAAGTGGAGCAGCCATCCTGTGGGTAATCCACCCTCGCCCACTGGCCCTGAGAGAGCAGACTTTCTGCTGACTCGAGCCTTAAGACAGCCACAGAGTCTTGGCGT
This sequence comes from Bos taurus, assembly GCF_002263795.3. NCBI lineage: Eukaryota > Metazoa > Chordata > Mammalia > Artiodactyla > Bovidae > Bos > Bos taurus. The sequence continues at coordinate 29,665,765 of NC_037356.1, read as the reverse complement.
CCTGCCCCCTCTGAGAGAGAGAGGGAACAAGAACACACAGGCCTCGTGGTGGTGGCCACATTTCAGCTCAGGCTCTATTTGCTTCTAAACAGGCTCTGAACACAGTGGCTTTTCCCAGCCTCGTGGAAGCCATGAGCCTAAACACAGAACTGAACAGAGGCTTCCGTTCCAGCCTGTGGAGGGAAGAGACGGGGGCACACAAGAGGCTGCACTCATGGGCTCTCCGAGCGGAGCTGGCAGAGGGGATGAGTACAGGCCAGTCAGACAGCTGAGAGGAAGGCAGAGCCCGTTCTGGATCAAGGACTCTACTCGGGTGGCAGAGACTTCCCATCTTGAAGTTTCTGCTTGCTCTGATCCCATTGTCCCTCCAAGCCCTAGAGAGGGCCCTGGCTCGCTAGTGTTGGAAGCCCTGAAGCACCCAGGGAGAGAAGCAGAACTGTGCCATCTTTCGGTGGCCTCTACTGACCAAGAGAGACTTCCCGTGGGCTCGCTCACCTTTCCCCAGCTCCATTAAACAAGCCCCCTTTCAGGACCTGCCAGGTGTCCAGTAGCTCAGACTCTATGCTCCCAATGCAGGAGGCTCAGGTTCAGTCCCTGGTCAGGGAATTAGATCCCACGTGCTGCAACCAAGAGTTTGCAAGCTGCAATTAAAGATCCTGCATGCTGCAATTAAGACCTGGTGCCGGGAAATAAATAAATATTTAAAAAAAAAAGAAGCCCCTTTCTGGACTTCCCGGGTGCCCAGAGGCTAGGACTCCGTGCTCCCAATGCAGCGGGGGTGTAGGGGGTAGAGGTCCTGGGTTTGATCCCTGGTCAGGGGATTCAGTCCCATATGCCACACCTAAGAGTTTTCATGCTGCAAATAAGGCACAGCACAGCCAAACAAAATTTTTTTTCACAAAAAAGAGAAGCAGCAGCCCCATTTCAAAGCCCAGCTAATGCTAGGAGCCCACTCTGCTGCTCTGTCCACATTGCTGGCCCCACCTGCCTCCCCGACTCCAAGTGTGGGAGGCGCTGCCTCTGCACGGTCCACCCCATCCCAGCGGCACCCCTCCATGGCCACCTGCTCCTCACCAGCATCTCCCAGGTACGTCGCTGTAGGCAGGTATAAAGAACCTCCAGAGTTTGGAGTGAGTGTATTTGGGAGTACACAGCACTTGTTGATGAACTGACAAGCATTCAGGCTGTGAAGTAAAGACACAGCCAGAGGCCCCAGTTCCACCTCATCTTTTGGGTTGATTTATTTTTAAAAATAATTTTTACTATCGTTTGCCCATACCATGCGGCATGTGGGATCTTTGTTTCCCAACCAGGAACTGAACCCACAACTCCTGCAGTGGAAGTGCAGAGTCTTAACCACTGGACCACCAGAGACGTCCCCAGGCTAAACTTTTGCTCTGCTTCTTTGTTTGGTTTGTCTGGGGAAGAGGTTAATGTCCTAAACAATCTCTATCAGAACATCACAGGATTATAGTCTCAAATGATTCAGAAGTCTAGCCCCCAATCCTTTTCATTGAAGTAATCACCAGTAATAGGTAAGGTGCTCATTATTCCAGCCTTTTGATGGATGAATGTAGATATTCATGTAGAATAAATGTAGACATTTAATGAATGTAGATGTATATGAACGTATCTACATAAAGGTGCTTTTCTAGCACAAGAGGGAGGACCCTTTATGTTACCTGTGACCTCAGAACCCTCCCTCGTTAGTCCAGGCAGATCATCTTCCTCTGTTGTAACAATCAGTACGCACATACCTCATCTTATTAACCCCTTCATACACACAGGGCCATTTAGGTTATTTTTGCTCTTACTTTTCATTTTTTATATCACAAACAATGTTACAATGGACACCCTGGCCCGCTCTTTCTGATATGCACAAATGACTGCCTAAGTCAGACCCCTGCAGAAATGCTAGGTCAGAGGGACCCAGGTTTCACAATCTTACGGATCTGGCCATGTCTAGCCAATACCCCACCCACCGTGCAGGAGCACTGAGGACACTCTGCGTGCAAGAGGGTTCGGGAGAAACAAGGTGCCTGTCTCAGCTCACCAACACTAGCTCCACTGGCTGTGGCCTCAGTGGGGTAACGTCTCTGTGGTCTAAGCCCCACCCGGCACACGGACACATGTGAGGAAGGCCCCCATTTCCTATTTAATAGTGATTCTCGGAACATTTCAAAAACCCACTGCAATGCAGTGATGAAATACAAATAGGAACAAACCCATAAGAGGGAACGTGAAGGGGCAAGCAGCAGAAAACAAGAGACCGCGATTCATTTCCCAAGGTTAGGAAGTGGAAGGCAGGGTGTGAGTGGATGAGGACCGCAGGGGAGGAAGCTGTAGCCTGGACCACCATCAGGGCCACAGGCAGCGCATCGCCAGCCTCCCCACGCGAACCAGGAAGAGGATGTGGGCTCTGAACAAGCAGGGACAGAGGGCAGGACAGGAAACAGAGCTGGAAACCAGGACCAACTAAGGGCCCCTCTAGGGACTTCCCTGGTGGCCCAGGGGTTAAGACTCCATGCTCCCAATGCAAGGGCACCTGACTTTGACCCCTGGTCAGGGAACTAGATCCCACAGACCACAAATAAGGATCCCATATGCCTCAATGAAGATCCCACAGGCCACAGCAGACACTTGGTACAGCTAAGTAAATGAATATTTCTTTAAAAAGAAAAATAATAAAGAGCCCCTCTAGAGAAGAGCTGTACCAACTAGCTTCATCCATGGCCTACTTCCATCGTGGGGGCAGGCAGTTAATGCAGGGGAAAACAGAGGATTGTGCTCCCAAGATATTAACCCTTGGACTGGAACAGGGGTAATTCTTAAAGAATGTGGAAAATTTAAAGAGATGGGAATACCAGACCACCTTATTTGCCTCCTGAGAAACCTGTATTCAGGTCAAGAGGCAACAGTTAGAACCAGACATGGAACAACGGACTGGTTCCAAATTGGGAAAGGTATACGTCAAGGTGTATACTGTCACCCTGGTTATTTAACTTATAGGCAGAGTACATCATGCTAAATGCCTGGCTGGATGAAGCACAAGCTGGAATCAAGAATGCCAGGAGAAACATCAATAACCTCAGACATGCAGATGACACCACCCTTATGGCAGAAATTAAAGAGGAACTAAAGAGCCTCTTGATGAAAATGAAAGAGGAGAGTGAAAAAGCTGGCTGAAAACTCAACATTCAAAAAAACTAAGATCATGGCATCTGGTCCCAACACTTCATGGCAAACAGATGGGGAAACAATGGAAACAGTGACAGACTTTATTTTCTTGGGCTCCAAAATCACTGCAGATGGTGACTGCAGGCATGAAATTAAAAGATGCTTGCTCCTTGGAATAAAAGCTATGACAAACCTAGACAGGATATTAAAAACCAGAGATACTATTTTAGCGACAAAGGTCCATATAGTCAAAGCTATGGTTTTTCCAGTCATGAAAGGATGTGACAGTTGGACCATAAAGAAAGCTGAGAGCCGAATAATTGATGCTTTTGAACTGTGGTGTTGGAGAAGACTCTTGAGAGTCCCTTGAAATGCAAGGAGATCAAACCAGTCAATCCTAAAGGAAATCAGTCCTGAATATTCATTGGAAGGACTGATGCTGAAATTGAAGCTCCAATACTTCGGTCACCTGATGCGAAGAACTGACTCACTGGAAAAGACCCTGATGCTAGGAAAGATTGAAGGCAGGAGGAGAAGGGGATGCCAGAGGATGAGATGGTTGGATGGTATCACCGACTCTTTGGACATGAGTTTAAGGGAAGCCTGGCGTGTTGCAGTCCATGGTGTCACAAAGACTCGGACACGACTGAGCAACTGAACTGACTGGAGCAGGAGCAGACGAACTCTCTATACAAAGTGTGACAGTCAATTTGTGGGGCATTGCTGGTTACATACAGCCTCTGTGGCACATTCTTCTTAGTTTTCTATTTTTTTTTTTAAACTAACCCTTTAAAAATATAAATACCACACTTATCTCACAGGCCTCACAAAAGGAAGCAGGCCAGATGTGGTCCATGAGCTACCGTGGACTAGAGAGTACAAAGGCTCCAGACTGGGCTGGTACCTCCAAACTCAGGCAAGGCCAGCCAGCAAGCCCTGCTCTCTGTCTATACAGCTAGCCGTCCAAGAGAGACCTGTGGGGGCAACAGACCTAACTCAGTTTGCTAGACTATCAGCCTGGTTCTTCATTTTTAAACACAAATGAACCGGGACTTTCCTGGCAGCCCAGTGGATAGGACTCTGCGCTTCTGCTGCTGAGGGCCCAGGTTCAATCCCTACTGGGGGAACTAAGATCCCACGAGCTGTACTGCATGGCCGAAAAAAAATTTTAAACTTAAAAAAAATAATAAACATAACTGAACTAACATTCACCAGGCACTAAGGGAAAGCCAGCCGTCTGAAAAAGAATGACCAAAATAAACAACCAGAACCAGATCCCAGAGGAAACGGGATCATTTAAGGGTCAGGAGATAATTTTTAAAACAATTCTAATTAGTGTGTCCGAGAACGTCAACCCAATTTGGCTTCTGTGAAGCAAGAGCAAGATGCTATGAAAATGAAATAATCAGAGGACCAGAGGGAGAAAAATTAAAAAATGAGGCTCCCAAATGAAAACCTTCACTAGGAAGTCTGGAGGACAATGTTAAGACCGTCCACGAGACTCCAGAAAGGAAAGACGTAGATGGGGGCAGGGACAGGACAGAACCAGCACACAGGACCAATCCAGGACGTCTAACCACTAACAGGATTTCAAGGAAGAGGAAATAAAGGAAACGCAGAGGAGGAAATTACCAAAGAAATGACAGGAAAAATGTTCAGAGTGAAAGGCCGACATAACACTTTAAACTGAAAGGGTCCAAAAGCACCCAGCAGTGAATGAAAAAAAAAGTCTCACCGAAACACAGCCTTACAAAACCCCGGTACACTAAAGACAGAGGACATCCTATACACTTCCAAAGAAGGAAACTAATAAAGCAAAACAAAACAGGAAAATCCAACAAGAAAAAAATGAAGTTCACTATAGAGAAATGAGAATTAAACTGGTGTTAGATATCTTACTGGGCTTCCCTGGTGGCTCAGTGGTAAAGAATCCACCTGCCAATGCAGGAGACACGGGTTCAATCCTTGGGTGGAAAAGATCCCCTGAAGGAGGGCGTGGCAACCCACTCCATTATTCTTGCCTGGAAAATCCCACGGAGAGGAGCCTGGTGGGCAACAATCCATGGGGTATCTTATTAGCAATGATGGATGCTATAAGACAAGAGATTAATGCATCTGATGTTTGCAGGGGAAATAAATTCAAATACTGTACTCAGTCGAATCATCAATTAAAAGTGAGGGCAAAACAAAAGACTCAAAAGTTTTCCTCCCATTTATTCTTTCTGAGAAAGTACTTCAGAATGCATTTTCTAAAAAAGAACAAAATAATATAATTTGCAGCAACATGAATGGACCTAGAAATTACCATATTGAGTGAAGTAAGTCACAGATGACATCAGTTATATGTGGAATCTTAAAAAAGGATACAAATGAACTTACCTACAAAACAGAAATAGAGTCACAGATGTAGGGAACAAACAAACCAGGGGGTGAGGGTAGGGGGGATAAACTGGAAGACCGGGGCTGACATATAAACACCACTATATAGAGAGATAACCACTAAGGACCTGCTGTGCAGTACCGGGAACTCTACTCCACACTCTGTAATGACCACATGGGAAAAGAATCTAAAAACGAGTGGAGATCCGGATACGGACAACTGATTTCACTCTGCTGTACGCCTGAAACTAACACAACAGTGTAGATCAGCTACACTCCCCCCAAAACAATTTTTTTTTAAGTAAACAAGGACTGCACTTCAGCTAAACCAGAGTAAAACAAAAATGAAAAAGACACAGCGCCCAGAAGACAGACACTGGCTCTAACCCAGGGAAGCTGTGGAGGCAAGTCTGTTATGAGTCTGAGGCATGCCTCAAGAACTAGGTCTCCAGACTGAAGCCAGGAAAAAGCGTTCCAGAAACAAAACTTCCAGAAAGAAAAAAGGAAATACCATTCAACAGATTACTAAATTAAATGGCTAGGTACTTTCAAAAACAGAGTACAGATCCTCCTCACCTTACGATGGGGTTACATGCAGATAAAGCCATCATAAGTTGAAAACGCATTTGCAACACCTAACCTACCGAGCATCGTGCTCAGTCTAGCTTACCCCAAACATGCTCAGAACACTTATCTTAGCCTACAGCTGGGCACCACCATCTACCACAGAGTCTGTTTTATTATAAAGTGTCACAAATCTCACATAAATGAATACTATGAAAATGAAAGTGTTAGTCGCTCAGTCGTGTCCGACTCTTTGCGACCCCATGGACTATAGGCCCCCAGGCTCCTCTATCCATGGGATTTTCCAGGCAAGAATACTGGAGTGGGTTGCCATTTCCTTCTGCATGTAGCTTGCCGGGCTTCTCTATCTGTGGAATTCTTCAGGTAAGAATACTGGAGAGGGTAGCCATTTCTCTCTCCAGGGTATCTTCCCCATCCACGGATGGAACCCAGGTCTCCCACATTGTAGGCAGATTCTTTACTGTCTGAGCCACCAGGGAAGCCCAACTGAATACTATACTGAAAGTTAAAAACCGGATGGTTTTAAGTGGTTTGCCTCCATGTCTCGGGATTGCCTGGAAAATACAAGTACAGCTGACAGAGAAGCTGACAGACAGCAAAGGATAGAAGTGCCGGGAAGGGAAGGGAAGGCTTTTCGATATTTCCCCTGACAGAGTGATACAACTTAGAGTATGTGGAAGTGAAAGTCACTCAGTTGTGTCTGACTCTTTGTGCCATGGACTATATACAGTCCATGGAACTCTCCAGGCCAGAATACTGCAGTGGGTAGCCTTTCCCTTCTCCAGGGGATCTTCCCAACCCAGGGATAAAACCCAGGTCTCCCACATTGGAGGCGAACTCTTTACCAGCTGAGCCACCAGGGAAGCCCAAGAATACTGGAGTGGGCAGCCAATCTGTTCTCCAGGGGAACTTCCCAACCCAGGAATCGAACTGGGGTCTCCTGCATTACAGGAGGATTCTTTACCAGCTGAGCTACCAGGGAAGCCCAGAGTATGTGGAATAAGGACTAAAGATTTCAGTACATTTAGGATTCCAAAGGCAATTAAAAAACAACAACAACTTGAAAATAATAATGTAAATATCAAAAACTGGGAGAAGGAGGGAGAGGGGTGAGGAAAATATAAAGGAGGCTTCCATCTTCCACCATGGGAAACCAATAATGTCAAAATCTGATAAATCAAGGAAGAGCTGCATAAGCATACTGTTCAATTATGTGTCTGGAAGAAACCACTAGAAGCACTAAATCCCAGAAATTGTCTTAACGGTAGTCACTTCTGGAAGGCAGAACCAGGGTTGGGGAGAGTGGTATTAGAGCCTGTCTATCCAGATAAGCCTCAGCGCCATTTGATTATCTGACCATGTGACTGCGTGACTTTGTTAAATGCCCCAGCCTACTCCTGACGTTCTTATTTAGTAGGTCCAAACTCTGCATTCGAAATTCGAAATTCTGATGACCTGTGCTACTTTAACAACCGTCTGTGCTAAGTCGCTTCAGTCGTGTCTGACTCTTTGCGACCCCATGGACTACAGCCCTCCAGGCTCCTCTGTCCATGGGATTCTCCAGGCAAGAATACTGGAGTAGGTTGCCATTTTCTTCTCCAGGGGATCTTCCCAGGGATCAAACCCACATCTCTACATCTCCTGCATTGGCAGGCAGGTTCTTTACCACTAGCGCCACCCAGGAAGCCCCGAGGTGCTTTAAGAACCACATGAATAATATCTCCTCTGTGTTCTATTCAAAGCTGAGAAATGATGGTTCTCCAAGCTCCTGTGACATAGAAGCCCCCTGATGTGGACTTTGATTCAGAGAAACTGAGTCTCAGAGCAATTCCGTGACCTGGCCTGGAGGTGCCCACTGGCCCTGAGCCTGGGCTATTTCTCGTATTGATGAGGCTGGCGCCCTTCCACACCCTGCTCCGGACTGGCCAGCCGAGACCTGTCTGGCCAGGCTTCCTCCGCGGGTCATTATTCAGACAGCACTTGTCCTTTGGCTCAGCTGGGCTGGGAGGGCCGCCAAGGACACCCGAAGGGATGGGTGAGAGGCCAGTGCCAGTCTGTGCTGGAGTGGACCCACGGAGCCTGGTGCCAGCTCTGTCCTCCTGGCAGGAGGACCACATGCGATCCCCCTCTGCCTGCCTGCATCGGCCCCGAGTGGGCACCGCACACCACAGGGCTCCCTCGTCCGCAGGAGAAGAAGGGGAGCAGAACCGGAAGTCTACTGGTACCCCAAACCGGGAGAGAGGAAGGGGCCTTAGTCAAACACTTTGACTTTCAGCAAGAGTGACTAGAAACCAAACTGGAGAACGAGGGGAGAGGCCTATAATGTAGCAGGGTATGTTGTCAGTTTCTCTAAGGGCCTGCCAGCTTTTAATTTTTAATTGGGAAATATACAGCACATATTAACATGTGTATATACACATATACAAATACTTCATGTTCACATATATATATACATATACACATACATATACATTTGATGTTGTTCAGTCACGCTAAGTGGTGTCCAACTCTGCGACCCCATGGATTACAGCACGCCAGGCTTCCCTGTTCTTCACTATCTCCTGGAGTTTGCTCAAACTCATGTCCATTGAGTCTACCTAACCATCTCTTTCTCTGTTGTCCCCTTCTCCTCCTGCCCTCAATCTTCCCCAGCATTAAGGTCTTTTCCAGTGAGTCAACTCTTTGCATCAGGTGGCCAAAGAACTGGAGTTTCAGCTTCATCATCAGTCCTTCCAATGAATATTCAGGGTTGCTATCCTTTAGGATTGACTGGTTTGATCTCTTTGTAGTCCAAGGGACTCTCAAGAGTCTCCTCCAGCACCACAGTTTGAGAGTATCAATTCTTCGGGGCTCAACCTTCTTTACAGTCCAACTCTCATATGTACAGATGTTGAGAGTTATTCAGTCCCTAAGTACACCAATATTTAATATATGTATATGTCCATAAATCTATATTCCATTTAAAGACCTAAAGGAACATCCGCTTATGGAGCACACAGCCCTAGAAACAAATAATACCTGAACTCTGCATCACCCCCAACAGGGATAATCATTTGCTGAATTAGGGGTTGATCATTTCTTTTTTTATCTTCCTAGTTTCATGAGGCCTGTGTGCATTCCTAAGCAGTGTATTGTTTAGTTCTGCTTGTTTTTCAACCTTATCTAATCGGAATCTTGCAACTCACACTTTCTGTCTTGCCCTCTGGGTGGCAGGGGGAATGGGGGCGCTGGAGGTGGGTGGGGGGTGGAGGGGTGGAGGTGGCGGGGTGGTTGCGGCGGGGAAGTCATCCTTCAGGAAGAGTGTATGTAGCCGCAGCTCCTCAGTGTTCACTGGATGGAGAAGTCGTCCATGCAAGATTTACTTACAGACTCTATTGTCAGTTGCTATCTGGACTATTTCTAGTTTTCTTCTATGCTGCCTGGAAAACTCTTCCAGGAGTGGTTGGCCTTTTAACGTGCTCCTTCTCCAGAGCCTGGGTTTTGCCTCTGCACAGGGCACAGGAGGAACACCAGGCCAGTAGCTAAGAGTTCCTGGGGCTTCCCAGGTAGAGCCAGTCGTAAAGAATCCGCCCACCAATACAGGAGATGCAAGAGATGCAGGTTCAATCCCTGGGTTGGGAAGATCGCCTGGAGGAGGAAATGGCAACCCACTCCAGTATTCTTGCCTGGGAAATCCCATGAACAGAGGAGTCTGGTGGACTACAGTCCACGGGGTTGCAAAGAGTTGGACACGACTGAGCACACGGCTAGAGTTCTGGGAGTTCCCTACAGCCACGAGATGATGCGATTCCCGGGATCCCTCTCTCCGTGGCCCGGCCTCCCTCACTCACAGAAGCCTTTTGCCCTGAACCTGAGATCCCCGCCCCTGCTCTAACAGCAGAAAAACAATGGCCTTCTTTGAGGCAGTCCGGATTTCTGAGTCACACCCCCCTCCCTACTGTCTGCCCCTTCTTCCCCAGGTAAGGAAACACAGCTCTCAATGAAAGGGCTCCATTGACCAGCCATGGGTGCGAGAGCGTGAGAGCGAGAGCAGGAGGGGACCCCGCCTCTACCTGCCTGGACCCAGCCACCTGGCCCGCTCGGTCCTCACGCTGGCCACGTGGCCACGGGGGAACAAAGGAAACACACCCATGGTCAGAGCCAGGCATTTCTCCATATGTTACATATATTGTTCCACTTAAGGCTCATGTAATTTTAGAGGTGGGAAAATAACAATAAAAGATGACAAACATTTGTGAATACACACCATATGCCACTGTGCTAAAGGCTTTATATACCTTATCCCAGTGAGTCATAAACCACAATAGTGGTGATTAAATTAACTTGGAGGTTAAGACCAGTATTTAAAAAAAAAAAAGGAAACAGACGAGACTGGAATAAAGATGAGTATACTAGAGCATGTCGCACGATGTAAAGGTGTTGCTTTGTGAGCTTTTTCTTTCCCTTCAATTCACGGATATTTATTTCCCTGGGCTGGGTCAAAATGTAAAATTTATCCTCTCACTGTGGGTAGAGGTTAAAAAACTTTACAATGCCCCTTCCTGTCTTATCCTGACGTAGGTTCAGGTGCTAACCTAATTTAACAAGAAAATAACTGCAGCGACTTCCTCAGCCTCATCTCGGTTCACACACCTTGGTCAGCACCCACCCACCAGGCTCCTGAAACAGCGGCTTCCCCGCCCCTTCCTCTTTCCTCCCCCAGTGCTGTGGCCTCAGCCCAGAACATTCTCCCCGCCCCCTCACCAGCTCTCTGCACAGCTGGTTCCTTTCCATCGCTCCGGCCCCAGCGTGGGGGTCATGTCCGCAGAGTTCCTGGCCTGCGGCCCGAGCAGCCCCTTTCCTGTTCTTGGGTCGTGTGGACGTGCGTCTCCTGGTTGCTGTCTGCCTTCCCCGTGTGAGCCCAAAGGAGACACTATCCGAGGTCCTCGCGGACGCACCTGGCACCGGGCACACAGTTGTGGTTGAGTCGCTGAGTCGTGTCCAACTCTTTGTGACCCGTGGACCGCAGCACGCCAGGCTTCCCTGACCTTCACTACCTCCCGGGGTTTGCTCACATTCATGTCCGTTAAGTTGGTGATGCCATCCGACCATCTCATCCTTACCCCCTTCTCCTTTTGCCTTCAATCTTTCCCAGCACAGGGGTCTTTTCTAATAAGTCAGCTCTTCATGTCACATGGCCAACAACTTCCCAATTTGTTGGATGAATACAGACACTCTCAGGTCCTCGTGTTGGTAAAGAGCAAAGCCAGGGTCCCATCCTGGGTGTGCCTGAGCCCTTGACCCCTGCACTACACAGGAAAACTCAGACACAGCACCTACTGGCCCTGGCCCCATCACGGGGAAGTCTGGGCGCTTGGCTGGGTGGGGCTCCGACCCCCAGTGCTCTCCTAGGGCAACAGGGTGTGTGTGGTGGGGTGGGGAGGGGGGACACGGTGGGCTCTTGTGGTCAGCTGAGAACCTGGAAGAGATAAGCGAGGAAACAGCAAATCCTGAGGCTAGAAGAAACTGGCCAAAGAATGGAGAAATACCAGAAAAGATCATGCGGGCGGTCAAAGATCATGCGGGCGGCCAGCTCAGAAATAAGCTGGTGACTAGGTCACACAGAGTCGGACATGACTGAAGTGACTTGGCGGCGGCAGCAGGATTCAAGAGGTGGGGCTGAAAAGCCAGAGGACCAAGGCCAGAGGAGCGGTCCGCAGGAACACTGTGGCCTTGCTGCCCCCTGGTGGCTGTGGAATGCTTGGCCCCCAGAGGGGGAAAAAAAGGGTGGGCTGGCCTGTGGGATCCACTCTTCAGAGGTCATTTACTGAGGGTTTGGTGTAGGCCTGGTTGCTGGGGACTGGAAATGAGGCTGACATGGCTCCAACTGACAAGGACCGCTGTTCCCTACATCCAGGCAGTGACCCCACTCTGACAGGATTATTCCCCCTTTTCAAGTAACTTCGGGGAGCCACCTCCCTCAAACGGGCCTCAGAGGGCACAGATGGTATGTCACTCATCTCTGGAGCCCCAGCACCAGGACAGGGCCTGGCACGTCAGAACAGTCATAGCGGCTACTATTTCACAAGTGCTAAGTGCCTCCACGGCAGAAAGTGAAGAGGAACTAAAAAGCCTCTTGGTGAAAGTGAAAGAGGAGAGTGAAAAAGTTGGCTTAAAGCTCAACATTCAGAAAACTAAGATCATGGCATCTGGTCCCATCATTTCATGGAAAATAGATGGGGAAACAGTGGAAACAGTGTCAGACTTTATTTTTTTGGGCTCCAAAATCACTGCAAATGGTGACTGCAGCCATGAAATTAAAAGACTCCTTGGAAGGAAAGTTATGACCAACCTAGATAGCATATTAAAAAGCAGAGATATGACTTCGCCAACAAACGTCCATCTAGTCAAGGCTATGGTTTTTCCAGTGGTCATGTATGGATGTGAGAGTTGGACTGTGAAGAAGGCTGAGTGCCGAAGAACTGATGCTTTTGAACTGTGGTGCTGGAGAAGACTCTTGCGAGTCCCTTGGCAAGGAGATCCAACCAGTGTATCCTAAAGGAGACCAGTCCTGGGTGTTCACTGGAAGGACTGATGGTGAGGCTGAAACTCCAATACTTTGGCCACCTCATGCGAAGAGTTGACTCATTGGAAAAGATCCTGATGCTGGGAGGGATTGGGGGCAGGAGGAGAAGGGGACGAAAGAGGATGAGATGGCTGGATGGCATCACCGACTCGATGCACGTGAGTTTGGGTGAACTCCAGGAGCTGGTGATGGACAGGGAGGCCTGGCGTGCTGCAATTCATGGCGTCGCAAAGAGTCCGACACAACTGAGTGACTGAACTGAACTGAACTGATGAAAGGTTTGCTTGTCTCACATCAAGTGTTCACATATATTTCCGAAGGACAACAACAGCACCCTTTCTTGGGGGTACAGAAAACACTACGCCTATCCAAAAGACTGTGGCAGGATATCTGTAAAGCCAAGCTGTTCCTAAATGCTAGAGGGCAAAAAAAGAAAGCTATTAGAAGACTGCCCTGTGCTGCAAAGCAGATTCCAGGATTTCCTGGTTGGAAGGAACCTTCAAGGTCAACCAGCCTCCCTCATGTTTTCCACAAAGCTGCCTCCTGAATCTAATCATGGAAAGGAAAAGAGCTCACAGCATGACTAGCTTTTGGCATGGAATATTCTTCCTCTTTTTGTTCAGTCACTAAGTCATGCCGGACTCTTTGTGACCATGTGGACTGCAGCACATCAGGCTCCTCTATCCTCCACCATTTCCCAGAATTTGCTCAAATTTATGTCCATTGAGTTGGTGATGCGATCTCACCATCTCATCCTCTGTCACCCCCTTCTCCTTTTACCTTCAATCTTTCCCAGTGTCAGGGTCTTTTAGAATGAATCAGTTCTTCTTCTTAACAAATTAAAAAGTATTAATACTTATGATCAAAACCAAATCTCTGGGACTTCCCTAATGATCCAGTGGTTAAGCATCCACGTTTATACTTCAGGAGGCGCTGGTTCAATCCCTGGTTGGGGAACTAAGATCTCCCACATGCCAACCAGGGCAGCCAAAAAAGAAATCATTAAAAAAAAAAACCCAAATCTCTGCTTTTCTTTTCCCCTCAGTTCAAGTGTAATAAAACTACAAAAGATCGAAAGTGATACCCTACCTCTGTACACATCAGGTGGCCTGCCCATAATACAGCTCAGGCCGTTTCCTCCAGAAGAAGAAAGGCTGGCCTCCCCAACCTCTGCAGGAAAGGCCTGCCTGGTCGCACATCACATTTGGACTAAGTACAAGGTCTTGTGTTTCAGGCAACCATAAATGACCAAAAATCTCTGCTTCTTAACTCACAAAATCCTCCCCTTCTCAAGTCCCTCCTCAATTACACTTCCTGTCTCCCCACCCTAGACAGTGAGTTCCTTCCGGAAACTAACTGATCTTACAGCACCCAGCACACTGCTCATTCCATAGCCATGTGATGAAAGCAACTCCTTGATCAACTAAAGATCTCAGTTTTTCTGCTACCTATTTGCTGTGTGATCTTGGACAGCTTTCTTAACCTTCCCAAACTTCAGTTTCCTCCTCCGTAAAGTCCTACCAAAATAGGGCTGTTCTGAAGACTAAATACAATGACACATGTAGAATACTTAAAACTGGTGGCCAGTACAACATAAAGGGTTTAAGAAGTACAGACAATCACCATTATTCCTATGAATCACACTCCCGCCCCAAAGCACATCATGCTGGAGCTGAGTTTCTCAGCCTTGACACCACCACCATTTCTTTGTTGTGGGGGCCCATCCGGTGCTTTGTAGGTTATTTAGCAGCATCTCTGGTCTCCATCCTCTAGGAACCAGCAACACCCTACCTCCCCAGTTCTGACAACCAAAAATGTCTTCATAGAATGCCAAGCGTCCCCTCCTCCTTCACAGGGGACCACTGTAACTGGAACATGTAAATCTGTAGTGGAGTGGTCATTGTTCCCCTATTTCCCCACCATCACACTCTCCCCGCAGACAGCCACCTCCACTCCTGTCTTACCACTGAGTTGCCTTGGAGGGAAAAGGTGATAGGTGCTGTAGACATCATTGGAGAACTGGAGCTGGAGCTCAGGACTGCCCTTCAGGAGCTGGGCCACCTGGTCCACCTGGAAAGGCGTCTTCTCTAGGATCACGACAGCATCCTCCCCATCCCCGTCCCCAGATGCCTCATTCACCTGTGGGGGAGACACCATCAGTGGGCCCAGAGGCAGAACCACTGGGGAGGCCCGGAGAGCAAACATAAACGCTCCCAGGGCCTCTGCAATCCCAACACTTGGGGTTTCCTTCCCTGCAGTCTTCCCTCTGGGGAAGTCTAGCCAAAGGTACTCATGTTTCCTCCCACAGAAGACATCTCATCAGCCTAAATCCTTGTGGCATCCTTCTTCTGAAAGATGCAAAGCTTCTCCACTATCTTCTCTTTTAGGCTCATAAGGCCTCTGTCAAATTCTCCCCATTTTACAGATGAAGAATCTGAGGTCTAGAGAAGATTAAGTGACCTGCCCAAAGTGACACAAATAGTCAACGCTGAAACAGAAAGTAGAATCTCTTGGGTATCCCAACTAGCTTCAAGCTCCAAGGTTCTCTTGGTTAAAATCTTCAGCAGGAACTGCAGACTGAAGACAGGTGGGCTCAGAGAACCACACAGAACCTTGCTAAAAAACAAGAGATGCAGGGATTTCCCCGGTGGTCGAGTAGTTAAGACTCCACACTTCCAATGCAGGAGGCATGGGTTCCAGCCCTGGTCAGGGAACTAGGATCCTGCATGGCCAAAAAAATGAGACACAGAGATAGGCTCAGATGCCTCAGACAGGTTCCCCCGAGCTTCCAAAAGTGAAAGCTCTTGCCAGGAGTTCTGGAGAACCCTCTGACAGCCTCCTCACTAGTTCTTGGGGTGGTCTTCAGTCTCTCCTGAGTCCGTGCTAGAAAGCTGAGCACATAGTATTTGAGCCAGCGGTGTCTGTCTACTGGCAGATACTGTGCATTCCTGGAGATCAAAGATAGTAATTCTCATCAGTGCTGGCCTGTCAGCTCATGGCATGTAGAACTGGACCAGCAATTGAATAAACTGTCTCCCCTGTTGGGGTGGAGTCCTGCAGAGCAAGGATCAAACCTCCTGCAGTCTCTATGTCACTGCCTGGGGCCTGGATGAACAAGACCATCCAGCAACATTTACTAGCTTCTGACAGAAGATGAGATGGTTGGATGGCATCACTAACTCCATGGACATGAGTTTGAGCAAGCTCTGGGAGTTGGTGATGGACAGGGAAGCCTGGCGTGCTGCGATTCATGGGGTCACAAAGAGTCTGACACCACTGAGCAACTGAACTGAACTACAAACTTACAGTAAAGAATCCGCCTGCAATGTAGGAGAGGTGGGTTCCATCCCTGGAGAAGGGAATGGCAACCCACTCCAGTATTCTTGCCTGGAGAACCCCTTGGAGAGAGGAGCCTAGTGGGATACAGCCCATGGGGTCGCAAAGAGTCGGACAGGGCTGAACGACTAACACTTTCACTTTCACTAGCATCTTACAGGTTTAATGAATGAACGATGAATCCTTAGGGACTTCAACATGTGATTTTTAATCGGCAACACACTCTACTGGTGTTAGTTCTTTATTTTAGTAAAAGAGGAATTAAGAAATTTAGCCTTACGCGTGTTAATTCCCTTAGTTAATTTCACGGATAATCCTGTCCCTTCCACCAACCAACCCTCGGATGCATATTAGTGCACTCTGCCTCCCCTGTCCCAGGATTGGTATTTTCCGAAGAATCTATTTAAAAAAAAAAGCAAAATCCGCCTCCGAGGCGACGATTGGGTCACCCCCTTCCGTATCCCCTCCCCAGAACTGCCTATTGGTACCTTCCCGTGCAGGAAAATGATTTTGTCCCGCGCAGACTCCCTCAGCACTTTTTTCACCCTAAAGCCGGAGAAAGGTAAGCGGACAGGGGCAGAAGTACCATTCCCAACGCCCGCTTCCTCTCCCTCTGTGCTGGATGCCTCCGCCTCCTCGGCGTCCAGTTCGCGCTTTCTCTTGCTCTGCTGATGGGCTAGCTCCGCCATGCTGCCGGGCGGGAGGTGTGCGCCTGCGCAAACCTCACAAGCTCCTCCCACCCCGACAGAAGTGGCGACTACAACTCCCGACGTGCTTCGGGCCCAGAGACGGGGGCTCTTCTGGCGCTAAGGAGCCTAGGGGCTCGGATTCCTGGGACCTCCTCCCATCCAGCGTTTTAATTCGAGGTTACTTGTCCTTGATCCCCTTGTGCTGGCCCGCCCTCGTGGAGACCGGTGCTGAGGGAAAAGAGAAGGCAGCAGGTCTCTAAACAGGAGGGCTAGAGAGACTGCCATGTAAAAATTGTATTTATAATTTCTCTGCAACATCTCTAAGGGGCCACCACCTCAATAAAAGGCCAACTACCTAAAAATTTTTTTAAAAGCTGTCCCACTGGAGGAAACAAGATGTTTAGGAAACTTATCTGCGTCAACATCTGGCTCTGGAGAGAAGGGGGAAAAACAAAAATCCTGAAAACTTGTAATCACTGGTCAGTTTCCATTCAGGTTTAGAATTCAGATTCATACTGCCTACATGATCCAGGAACTCAAACTGAAAAATCTATTTCAGCCAGTTTTGTAGTCTTCACCTCTTGTTGTTTAGTCGCTGCGTTGTGTCCGACTGTTTGCAACCCCGTGGACTGTAGCCCTCCAGGCTCCTCTGTCCATGGGATTTTCTAGGCAAGAATACTGGAGTGGGTAGCCATTCCCTTCTCCAGGGGATCTTTCCCACCGAGGGATCAAACCTGTGTCTCCTGCATCAGCAGGCAGAATCACCAGGGAAGCTCACCAGTAACACATAAAAAGTATAAGTTAAAAATAACTTGTAGTTCCCTCTGCAGTGGATCCCTCTCTTGCTTCAACAGTGCTTGGATGGAACAGACCCAGGGATGCCCCTCGCTCCAGCCTCCGACCACCAGTGGAGCCTTCAGAATCAGTCACTCAGCTGTCCACTATCACCAGGAGCAGCCACAACCATTTTGGGGAGCTTAACTCCTTATTACAGATTAACCATGAGCTCCCAGATTGGTCAGAATTATTCCACTGAGGTGGTGGCTGCTGTCAGTCACTTACACTGCAGGCCTTCTACACCTACCTCTCTCTGGGCTTCTATTTGGACCGCAACATTGTGGCTCTGGAGGGTGTGGGCCACTTCTTTTGCAAATTGGCCACGGAGAAGCACGAGGGCCCTCAAGCATCTCTTGAAAATGCCAAGCCAGTGCAGCAGCTGGACCCTCTTCCTGGAGGTGCAGAAGCCGTCTCAAGAGGAGTGGGGTAAAAGCCAGGACGCTATTGAAGCTGCCCTTCTCCTGGAGACGAACCTAGAACAGGCCATTTTGGATCTGCATGGCCTGCGTTCTGCCCGTGCAGACCCCCACATCTGTGACTTCCTGGAGACCCACTTCCTAGATAAGGAGGTGAAACTCATCAAGAAAACAGGTGACCACCCAACCAACCTTCACAGTCTGGCTGGTCCCCAGGCAGGACTGGATGAATATCTCTTCAAAAGGCTCACCCTCAAGCAAGACTAGGACCCTCTGGAGCCCAGGGGCCTTTTAGGAACCACCCTAACATCAGGGCTTCTGCCTGAAGCCCCTCTCTATAGCCACTAGGCAGCTTTTTAACATCCTGGAGCCCTCTCTCAAGCTTTGGACCAAATGGAAAAAGTAAAGCTTTTTGCAGCACAAAATAAATAAAAATACCTTTTACACTAGCAACAGAAAATATGACATGCTAAGGACTAAATCTCATAAAAAATGTGACTGACCAATATGGAAAAGATTTATATAAAGTTTATTGACATACATTTAAAGACAAAGAAATGGAGTCATAACATTTTTATAAAGTATTAAAACATCTATTCTTTCCACATTAATCTCTCAACTCAATGTAAGTCCAATAAAAATACTAATTGGCCCATTCCTGGAATCTGACACATGGAATAAACAATTTATATGAAGGAATAAAGGAACAGGGAGGGTTGAAGTGATTCTGAGGAATAAAGGAAGTGGGAAGAGCTTACTGTAAATTATCGAGGTTTACTAACAACCGCGGTAAGTAAGCCAGGGTGCCACTCACACAGGGTACATGAAGATGAAGGAAGGAGCCTGGAGAACCTAGGCGTGTGATACATGACAAAGACACCAGAGACAGCACAGTCAGTGGGGGAGGATGGGCGCCAGCAAAGAATGGCTATTCAAATGGGGGGGAAACGGCTCTCTGACTTACAAATCGAGAGCAACAAAAACAAACCCGAACAAACATCCAAACATCCAGCTGGATTAAAGAACCAAATGTAACTACTTCCATAAGAAAATACAAGAGTAGGGAAGATTTCCCAAAGAAGACACAGAAAGCGCAAACTACAAATAGAAGTGTTTACATTAAAAAATAAAACTTCTTTAAAAGATACTGTTATATTGTGGTCATATTTTTTTTAAAAAAACTTCTAATAATTTAGAGAGACATACTTAAATATTTAGAAATAAAATAACACCTGGGTTTTGCTTCAAAGGATCTGGAGGTGACTTATGGGTAGGGTTATTGTTAATAAAAGCTTATCTCTGAGCTGGTAATTGTTGAAGCTGGGTGATAGGTATGCAGGGATTTGTCAAATTGCCGCCTTCCTTTTAGTGTATATTTTTTATAATAAAGGCAAAAGAGAAGAAAGAATATTATGACAATAGGATACCAGTATTCACCCACCAAATTTACACACACTTTAAAAACTGACGTGTGTGTATGTGTTAGTCACTCAGTTGTGTCTGACTCTTTGTGACTCTGTGGACTGTCCCCCACCAGGCTCCTCTGTCCATGGAATTCTTCAGGCAAGAATACTGGAGTGGGTTGCTATTGCCTTCTCCAGGGGGATCTTTCCAACCCAGGGATTGAACCCTGGTCTCCTGCATTGCAGACGGACGCTTTACTATCTGAGCTACTAGAGAAGCTCTAAAAAACTGATAATTCTAAGTAATTCTCTAGCAGTCTAGTGTTTAGGACTTAGTGCTTTCACTGCCAGAGCCTGGGTTCAATCCCCAGTCAGGGAAGTAAGACCCCAAAAGCTGTGTAGTGTAGCAAAAAATAAAAATAAAAAAATCTGATAATTCTAACTGTTAGCAAGAACATGAAAAAGTGGCAACTCTTACACACACAGGGTAGGAACAGAAATTGGCAGAATCAACTTGGAGGAAAATTTCATATCTTCTACCAAGACCATTACTCTTAACTATTCCCCATCTAGGTTACATCCTAGATCTTGCCCTGGAAAACATATACAAGAATAAAAATGCTCACAGGCTTATTGTTTTCAATTAAAAAAAAAAAACTGAAACAACCCAGTGTCCATTTGTAGAAGAATGTGCAGCTAAACAGTGGTATATTTACATAATGGGATGAAAGTGAATGTACTGGAGCTCCATACATCAACGTGGATACATCTTACAAACATATGGCCAAAGGAAGGAATTTGCATAATCTGTAAACATAACACCGCTTATTTACAATACAAAACCATGTAAAAGTATGCTGTCAGGGATGCATACATACGTAATAAATTTCTAGAGAAAAGCTAAGAGTGATAACATTCAAAATTTAGGGTAGTGGTTACTTCTAGTAGGAGAAGGAAGGAGAATATAATTAAGGGCTTGTGAGAGTTTGTTTCTAAGCTGGGTGTAGAGTACGTGAGTGTACGACATTATTCTTTAGTCCTTTCATATATAATAAGATAATTTGTAATTAAAGGTTTTCTCATATATGCAGATAGCAAATCATGTACACTTGAAACTAATATATGTCAATTATATCTCAGTTTTTAAAAAAATATATATGTGTATATATTTTTTCAGTAAAAGGAGATGTTGGGGTGGGGAGTGGATGAAGAGACACAAAAGTATACATCAGGGAAATAATAAGTTCATTTCAGCTCAACAACAAGTTTTATTGAAAACATACCATCCTCCAGAGGAATATGCTGATTCCTCTGAGTGCAGAGGTGAGGAGCTCTCTGCATGAGAAACCATGAGTTCTGGCCTGATGAAGCCCGCATGTCGGTGCATCGATGAGTGGGCTTTTGACCCCAGCTAAAAGGTCTGAGTTTCCCTTCTCTTTGCCCCACCTGCTCCCTGCTCTCTCCTGTCTCTTCTGAATGGTCTCTACGTGTGGGTCTCGAATGACAGGTGTGCAGTGGAAACAAACAGCAGTGCTGAGGGCATCTTCCTCGTGCCTTTCAGATGTGAACGATGTCACAGGGAGACCCCGGCAGGAGTGTGAGTGTGAAAGACACCATACCTGTTGCTTTCTCCTGACGCCTGCTCAGGGCTTCCCCCGGCACCGCGGAAAACCACGCAGCTGAGGCAAGTGGTCCAGGATTCCAGCTCCTTACTCAGGTGAGCCACCTCTTCAAGAGGAATGCACCTCAACACCAGTGCCCGATTCCAGGGGATGAAGACACAGACACGACCTGCCAGGCTTCATGTCCAGTCACACAGGCGGCATCACGTGGGCCATATCTTGGTATCAGCACTTCCTCCAACCTCCACTTTCTGGCTCTTCCAGGCCTTCCTGGGGGATCCCCAGTCTCCCCAGGCCTTCTTGGGGAAGTCCCCAGTCTCCCCAGGCCTTCCTGGGGGAGTCCCCAGCCTCGCCAGGCCTTCCTGGGGGGACTCCCCAACTTCCCTGGGTCCTTCCTGAGAGCCCACGGATATGGAGGCCACAGACAGTCTGATCCCTGGGTCATATACAGTGTCCTGCAAACTCACTCCTTACAACTCAGTGTGTCTGCTGAAATCCCAGGCCCTGGGCCCTCTAACTCCATTTCCCACTTTGCTCCAACTTTCTGGGTGCTGTGGTGATGGATCAAGCATCAGCCAAGGGTCTGCAGGTCTGAAAGAGATCCAAGAGGCACAGGGCTTGTCACCATCCTCAGATCCCAACATCTCTGTTTCCCAAATAGCTCCCTGCCTCCACTGCTTTTTAATCTATATTTTACTTTCCAAACCCACTGTTACATATTGCCCCTCCCTGGATATGCTTATCATGGGCAATCCTTTCCTATTATTTTGCACCTGTTTGCTTTACTAAACCAATACTAAACCAGGGTCCCTCCTGGCATGTTCCTGGCTCTTGGTGGACATTCCTAGCTCTTGAGGCCAACCTGACCTCAATGAGAGAAATCTAATACTATTAATACTAGTAATGATGATGTGTATGTGTGTGTATGTTCAGTCACTCAGTCATTTCCAACTCTTTGCGACCGCATGGACTGTAGCCCACCAGACTCCTCTGTCCATGGGATTTCCCAGGCAAGAATACTGGAGTGGGTTGATATTTTCTCCTCCAGGGGATCTTTCCGACCCAGGGATCCAACCCGTGACTCCTGCATTGCAGGCTAATTCTTTACCCACTAAGCCACCCAGGAAGTCCCAATAATGATGATAATGGCTAATATTTATTGAGGACTTGACATGTGCTAGGCCTTGCCTGTTACAAATATTTTACATGTGGCAGGCAGTATCCTGAATACCTACTTAGTGTACATACTTATTTAGGTATATAATATAATTCTCATTCAACCAATGAGAAAACCCAGGCACAGAGCAGTTAAGTAACTCACCCAGGTAACACAGTCTTTTCCAAAGCCTGCATCCTGAACTACAGGTAGACCTCAGAAACACTGCAGGTTCAGTTACAGACCACCATAATAAAGCCAATATTGCAGTCAAGTGAGTCACAAATTCTTTGGCTTCCCAGTGCATGTAAAAGTTATGTTTATACTCTCCTGTAGTCTATTAAGTGTTCAAAAGCATGATGTTTTTAAAAACAATGTACATACCTTCACAGAGAACTATATTCAATATCCTGTGATTAACCATAATGGAAAAGAAGATTAAAAAAATATGTATAACCGAATCACTTTGCTGTAGAGCAGAAATTAACACAACATTGTAAATCAAATATACTTCAATAAAAAGTTGATTTAAAAAAATGTACATGCCTTAATTAAAAAATGGGAATAGAAACAACTGCTCAGTCGTATCTGACTCTTTGTGACCCCATGGACTGTAGTCCACCAGGCTCCTCTGTCCATGGAATTCTCTAGACCAGAATACTGCAGTGGGTTGCCATTTCCTACTCCAGGGGATCTTCCCCACCCAGGGATCAAATCCGGGTCTCCTGCATTGCAGGCAGATTCTTTACCATCTGAGCCACCAGGGAAGCCCTAATTTAAAAATACATAGTGCTAAAAAAGAAAAAAAAAATGCTAATTATCATCTGACCAGGAAAGGTTGCCACAAACCTTCTGTTTGTAAAAAAAAAAAAAAAAAAAATCACAGTATTTGCCAAGTGCAATCAAGTGAAGCCTAGGGACTTTCCTGGTGGTCCAGCAGTTAAGACTCTGTGCTCCCAATGCAGGGCGGAGGGGAGACTGGTTGTTCCATCCCTGGTCAGGGAACTAGAGCCTGCTTCCCTGCAACGAAGAGTTCTCAGGTGACAACTGAAAGAGCCTTCACACTTCAAGGAAGATCCCCGCCAGCTAAAAGATGCTGAGCAGACAAATATTTTCCTAAAAAGATAAAATAGAGTGAAGCCCATACTAGACAACACTGGGTGTCTCCTAAAAGCCCAGGTAGAGCAAGCCCTTCCCCAAAGCTTACACCGCATGACAGCCTCCTTGACTTGGCGGAAGCCACCTTCGGGACCGCGGCCGTCCACGAAGTACATGTATCGGAGCTCGGCGGGGTAGGCGGCTCTGCTGAGGCCGGACATCAGGGGGATGGTGCGGCCCTCGGCCCCGGGGGCCTCGCTCAGCGCCTGCAGCATCTGGTACCTGCACCACGGGTCCCGGAGGAAGCCGGGGGTAATGAGCAGCACGCGGCAGTGGCTGCTGCTCAGCGCGTGGCACAGCTCGGACACGATGGCGCCACCTGGGGTGGCGTCGCGAAGCTGCAAGAAGCAGCGCAGGCTGGCGGCGCCGCCCTCCAGGTAGGAGACCAGCTCCTGGGCGGCCGCCAGGTCCTCCTCGCTGTGGCACACGCACACATCATAGTCCTTGCTCCAGCGGCCGCCGCTGCTGTTGCCGCTGTTGCCGCTGCCGCCGCCACCGTCAGCGCTCCCGTGCGACGGTGCAGGGATGGGAGACACCTCTGAGCTGGAGCCCAGGGATGGGGGGCTGTCCGGTGAGCTCGGGTGTGAAACGTCACTGAGGGCGCTTTCTGGGGAGACGGGCATCTTCGTGGGCTTCCTCGCCAGGGCCTGCCTGAACCAGTCTGCAGTGGAGAGAGGCATTGCTTAGGCTTGGAGTTCTCAGAAGGGGCTTCCTCCCGACCCCACCAGAGAAGAGTCACCTCAGGAGGGACCCCAGTCCGTCTCCCCTGCCCAGCTTCTCACACCAGCTGTTCTGTGTACTGTGTCCATCCCTCAGGACTTGCCCCAAACTTCCCCTTGTCTTTAAAGGTTTGGGAAATACATAAAAACTGGTTGTTTGAACTTCCCGGGTGGCCCAATGGTTGAGAATCCGCCTGCCAATGCAAGGGACACAGGTTTCATCCCTGGTCCAGGAAGATTCCATGTGCCTCCGGGGAACTAAGCTCCAGCGCTCACTCCAGAGCCCGCGAGCAGAAACTACTGGTGCCCACGTGCCCTAGGGCCCAAGCTCCTCTACAAGGGAAGTCACCGCAATGAAAAGCCTGTGCACTGCAGCTAGAGAAAGCCCACACACAGCAACAAAGACCCAGAGCAGCCAAAATAAATAAATAAGCCTGGCAGTTTTATAAGTCAGCGGAGACGTAATACCTGCTTTTCCTACTGTACTGCATATTTGAAAGTTACTAAGAGAGTAGATCTTAAAAGTTCTCATCACAAGAAGGAACCGTAAGGTAATGGATGTTAACTAGAGTTAACTTAGTTAACTAGTTAACTAAGTCTAAGTTAACTAGACTTAGTGTCATGATTATCTTGCAATGTATACAAATGCTGGATCATTATGTTGTACATCTGAAACTAATGGAGTAGAGTATGTCAATTATACCTCAATAATTAAAAAAAAATCTTTGGTATAACAATATGAGAAACAACAACAACTCTAGCTGTTTTACCAGCCTGGTTAGGAAAGACAGCTTTGCCTGCTCCACACCCTTTGGTTTCTGATACACTCATCCTAACCAGAACGTCCCACGAGATGACTAGTCAACCATCTGTGAGTCTGTAAGCAGAATTGTATTAAGCTGGTAAATGTCAGTTAGTCCCCAAACCCACTTTTAGCACTCAGGGGAGGTGGATTTAGATTAAGGGGAGCAAAAGAGAGGCAGGGATTGGCACCTGTTTGGCCATGAGAAATCCTACACGCTAGGTACATGCATGCTAAGTCTCCTCAATCATATCCCACTCCACGACCCTATGGACTGTAGCCCACTAGCTCCTCTGTCCATGGGATTCTTGTCTGGAGAATCTCCAGACAAGAATACTGGAGTAGGTTGCCATATCCTCCTCCAGGGGATCTTCCCAACCCAGGGATCGAACTCACATCTCTTATGTCTCCCACATTGGCAGGCAGGTTCTTTCCACTAGCGCCACTTGGGAAGCCCTGAGAAATCCTAGCTTCCTGCCAAATGGGGAAAATGGAAATGTGGAAGGAGGTCACTGTCAGAACTCCTGAAGACCTCAGCACTGATTGATTCCAAACCATACTTTGGAGGGCCCCACAGATTTGATTGTGGACCGCTTGCTTTCTGGATGGCTTTAAACAAGCCAGTCAATGTTTCCACTTCCTTATCTGGAAAATGGGTTCATTTCAGTTGTTGTTGAAGGTTGCTGCTGCTGCTGCTAAGTTGCTTCAGTCGTGTCCGACTCTGTGCGACCCCATAGACAGCAGCCCACCAGGCTCCCCCGTCCCTGGGATTCTCCAGGCAAGAACACTGGAGTGGGTTGCCATTTCCTTCTCCATTGCATGAAAGTGAAAAGCAAAAGTGAAGTCACTCAGTCGCGACCGACACGTAGCGACCCCATGGAATGCAGCCTACCAGGTTCCTCCATCCATGGGATTTTCTAGGCAAGAGTACTGGAGTGGCTTGCCATTGCCTTCTCCGGTTGTTGAAGGTTAGAGGAAATAATGCCATATCTGGCATATTGTTGAGTACTCCAAATGATTTCAACTCAGCCTGTCCAGCTTTTGATCAGGACAGAAAGTTTGGTGTTCTGGAAGTGGATTTGTCCTCTCTGTCTGCTCTGCTTATCTCCTTCCTCTGAATGGTTCTGAGTGATTTAGATGACAAGAGATAGCAAGTTAAGTACTCAGCATGGTGGTTTCCAGGCTGGGACGATTAGCTGAGCACACCTGGGAGACCAGTGAGCCAAAATGATTGAAGGCTCCCAGAGGCACACCTCCTCACTCCCCACAGAGCCCTGGGCACTGAGGTCAAGACAGGACCACTCCCCCTGACCATCAGCCTCCTTTGAATCTCTTCAGGGCCTGTGTTTGGGGGCCAGGCAGCCTCCTGGAATTAGGAGTCTGTGTCTACTCACCAGCCATCTTGCCCAGAGGCTTCTTGGACCTGGAGCCAGGAGCCGGGGAGGAGGTTGATGATGCCATCGTGGTGGGGTCCAAACTAACCCCATGAGACCAGGCATTGGTAAAGTGGGAGAAGGGAGGGGCCCCAGTCTTGACCTCATGGAACAGCCATTCTACAAGAGACAGAGAGAGCAGGTCACAAAAGCTGGACCTACCTTACTCCCAGTCCCTGGGCATGGGCTCTGGGAGTTCTTTCTCTCTGGGTGCCTGACAGAGGCTCAGTCTCTACATGGGTCCCTTATGGGATTAGGGTCAGCCACCACTGGGATTAGAGCTGGTTTCTAGTGAAACCCCAATCTGTGTAGTGATCAGACTTACAGAGTATGAGCTCAGCATGACCAGCAGAGTGACTGTCCTCTGCGCCACCTGGCCAGGGTTGCATTCGGGATCTGGGGAAGGGCAACTGGCAAGCACCTCGTTGTAGGAACTTCTTGTGTAAATGCTGAAATCAGAGAAGAAGGTCTGTTGCTATTTGAACAAATAATTATGTGTCAAGCTAAACAGATATTTTGCAGTAGAAAGCCAGCTCATGTAAGAAACCTTGGAAGACTTTTCCTCCAAGCCTGCCTTTCCCCAAATAACTCCCTCCATCTGCCCCCCAGCCATCCAACCTTTTCTCCCTCCCTCTCTCCCTCAGCTGCACAAAGTGGTAGAGTTTACAGACTCTGCAGGCAGAGTTCCTAGATCTCTTATGAACTGTGGCCTCTGGTAAACTACTTACTCTTGCAAAACTTTAGTTTTTCCATCTGTGAAATACTACAGCCTGCTCAGCATTATTGTGAAGACTACATGAGATGATTTACGTAAAGTGCATGGTATAGAATGCTCAGGAAAAAAATTACTCTGGTAGCTGAGTGGTAAAGAATCTGCCTGCCAATGCAGGAGACACGGGTTCGATCCCTGGTCCGGGAGGATTCCGTATGCCTGGGGCAATTACGCCCGTTTGCCACAGCTGTTGAGCCTGTGTTCTAGAACCCAAAAATCGCAACTACTGAAGCCTGCGCACTCTAGAGCCTGCCAGTGCTCCACAACCAGAGAAGCCACCGCAGAGAAGCCCCAGCACCTGCTCTTCACAAATAGAGAAAATAATAAATAAATGAAAAAATAAAACAATCCAGGGACTTCCCTGGTGGTCCAGTGGTTAAGAATCCACCTTGCAATGCAGGGGACCTGGGTGCAATTCCCTGGTGGGGGAACTAAGATCCTATATGCCACAGACTTACTAAGCCAAGAGCCGCAACTAGAGAGTCCACATGCCGTAACGAAAGACCCTGTATGATGAAACGAAGACCTAACGCAGCAAATATTTTAAAAAATAAAACAAGCCAGATACTGGAGGGATATAGTCAATGTTTTTCCAAATTCCAGAAGGTTGTTGGTTTACTTTTTGGAGGTGGAGGGAAGGGATTGTCAAAGGCATCAACATTTATATGGAAATGCAAAGGACCAAGACTACCTCAGATGGCAACTCGCTGTGTTCTTTTCCCACCACAATGACCTAATGTCCCTGATGGCGGAGACTCTTTCTGCTTAGGTTTCTGGGAGGATACTGTGTGGAGCAGAGCCCACCTGATCTGAAACAGAGTCACTGCGATCTAGTGGCTTCTGGAGATGAAGGGTTGGTAGAGGACTGGGCACTAGAGCAAGGACTGCTGTCTCACTATTTGATGGATCTGCAGAGGTCAAGACAACCCTACCCCGCCCTCTCCCCCGCCCACTGCCCCAGGAAGCCACAGAGAAAGGATATGTCTGAATAGACACACTGAGATAAAGAGTTTTCAAAAGTCGAAGAAAGTCTTTCAACGTTGGACAAACATGTTTCATTCGGCTAAATGCTGAACACCCTTATGCCAAGCTGACGGAGAGAAGACAAGAGGTACTGATGATTCACGAAAACATAAAAGTTCAAAAAGAGAACTTGAACTGCAGCAGCAGAGGGCGGGGCAGGTGTCCGGGGGCAGGAGGAGTTGGGATGGGCTTGGGAAGAGGCATGTTTGAAAGAGCAAAGCAGACAGCTGCGAAGCCAGCCAAAAGGACACGAAGATGGGAACATTAACAAAGATGTGTGTTTCTTTTCCTACCTAATATTCTTTGGATTTCAGACCCCCTAAGTGGAGAGGCTGAGGCAGTGCCTAGTAACCACTGTTAGATTTGGGAGTTGTTGGGTTTTTTTTTGCTTTAATTTGCCTGTACCAGGTCTTAGTTGCGGCACATGGGCTCTTGTTCCCCGACCAGGGATCGAACCCAGGCCCCCTACATTGGAAGTGGGGAGTCCTAACCACTGGACCACCAAGGAAGTCTAGGAGTTGCTGTCTCTTGACATCTTCATTTCAACCATTCAAGATGTCCTTCCGCTCCCTGCCCTGCTCCCCGAAACCAGCCCCCCAGTAGTAGACACAATGCTACTTACTTTTTATCTTAAACATTTTTTCAATTGTGTTTTAATTTGAAAATTCATTATTTGACTTTGACACACAAACTGGAGACTGATTTGATATTTTTATGACAGCTTAAAGGTTCAAAATTGACATAAAACTTTAGTATACTTAACCAATGTAGATTTAAGATTCAGTTTCTCAGTTTCTCAAATTACTTACCCTTTTGACACTAATGCTGATTTTTGGTAGCTGTGTTTTTTCATTGTTTGTTTAAGAAGAAGTCCAATTGCCCAATAGCCACTGGAAGTGGACTGGTATAGGCCCTAGTGACTGACGTTATGGAAAAGTTCAAACACAGGAAACAGCATCTTTGACAAAGGAAAATTGAGCAAGAATGAAGATCAGTTCCATTAACTGTGTACACTGTCTGTTTCCCAGAATCTAAAACCCTACTGCATTTTCCTTGTTTCTTTTCAGTTCTTGTGCGGCCGAGGTTGTGGAGCGATCACTCAGATATGCTTTAATCTTGACAGGCTTTAGTAATAGTCTGGTATTAGATGTAGAAGACATACTTGTCAGGCAGACAAAAAGCTAGTGAACCCAAATCTCCAACTGCAAGTTCTCATCACTCGCTCTGTCTAGTCTCTGATTTGTTCTGTAGTCACTTTTCCCTGTTCTTTTAAACAGTTCATCAAGTAGAAGGATATAGACCTAAATACCTACTTTGTAGATAATTACAAAAACTTGATAGAAAATTAGTAAAGAGCTTCTTCAAAACAAAACCAAAAATAGTAGCATGTTACTGTCAGTGTTATTAGAATACTTTTTCAATATTATAAGAAGAACT
Organism: Bos taurus; assembly: GCF_002263795.3. Taxonomy (NCBI): domain Eukaryota; kingdom Metazoa; phylum Chordata; class Mammalia; order Artiodactyla; family Bovidae; genus Bos; species Bos taurus. Next base: position 29,636,256 of record NC_037356.1, on the reverse strand, counting down.
TAGAATGTGAGGTAAATACTATAAAGCTCCACTGAATAAAACCCAAAGTGTATTAAGTATTATTCAATATCTAACTGGTCTCCAGTACCTATTGTATAGGGAATGTACTGAAACCTATGAAGATATATGATTATGTATCTTATCCAATTCATATTCCATTTCTGTTAAACAGGAAATATTATCTGTGGAAGATGGCACAGTGGTCCCCCAAAGACATCTACATCCTAATCCTGGGTGAAAATAAGCTACCTTACTTGGAAGAAGCAGACTTTGCAGATGATATTAAGGGTCTGGAGATAGGAAGATGAGCCTGGATTATCTAGGTGGGCCAGTGTAATCACAGAGGTCTTAGAAGAGTTAGAAGGGTCAGAGTGAGAGGAGATGTGACAGCAGAAGCAGAGATCGGGGTCCTGTGGGGCGCCTCTTCAAGGAGATGAATTCTGCCAACGTGGGGCTATCAGCAGGAACGCGGCACCCTCCAGAAGTCGGAAAAGGCAAAGACCTGGATTCCTCCCTAGCAACTCCAGAAGGGATGCACGGCATCTATAAGATAACAAATGTGTTCAGTACGAATCCACTGTTTGTGGTACTTTGTTACAGAAGCAATGGGAAAGTAATACACAATCTTTGATTGCATGTGAGGCTACTGAATAGAGACAGCATTGACTCTAAGTGCTAAAAACTGGTCTGCTTAAACGTCTAAACTGTTCGAGGGAGTTTTTCACTTCTTTGATGGATATAGTATCATCTACACTTCATCTGATCTTTGACTTCAAAATTAAGAACATTGGTTTCAAAGGCTCAAACACTTGCTGAAACGCTTGTCAGGACAGGATTCATTAGAACTTGCAGGACAATGTCCCTTAAAGTGCTGAAATTATGGGACTTTCTTGGTGGTCCAGTGGCTAAGACTCCCCGCTTCCAATGCAGGGGGCCCAGGTTTGATCCCTGGTCAGGGAACTAGATCCCACATAAGAGTTCACTGAATGCTACAACTAAAGATCCTGCGTGCTGCAACTTAAGACCTGACGCAGTCAAAATCAGTATTTTTTTTAAAGTGCTGGAATTAACTGTTAATAGCTTGACAGACATAGGTAAGGACACTAAGGTGGCCCCAGTGTTCACAACTGTGAGCACGGACAGGACATATAACTTCTTACAACCGGGTATGGCGAAGGTTGTAGTATGTCACTCACCTACTACATTACTATGCATATGGTGCGTGTGTGTGTGCAAGCATATGTTTATAAATGTATCAGTTCAGTCACTCAGTCGTGTCCGACTCTTTACGACCCCATGAATCGCAGCACGCCAGGCCTCCCTGTCCATCACCAACTCCCGGAGTTCACTGAGACTCACGTCCATCGAGTCAATGATGCCATCCAGCCATCTCATCCTACATACATATATATATCATATAATTAGTAACATGATCATGTGTGTATATACATTTATACTTATTGATACATACATATAGTATGTATATTTGCTATATAAGATGTATATATAAATATTTAGATACTTATATTGTGTGTAAATATTTATATACATATATTTATAAACAATATAAAGATATTTATATTATGTATAATTTATATATAATAGCAAATATACATACTGCATGTATGTATCACTAGGTATAATGAATACCTATTGATGAATAGATAATACACAATATACGGATATTTTGTATTAATACAGATGTATGTGTGTGCATGGGAGTGGGTGTAAAAGTCCATCTTATCAGACTGGAAAAAGACTCCTTTGCTAACTTGGGAGTTTCTTATGTCATGAGAGAGTCAGGTGTCAAGGAACTTCAGGCAGCCTTGAGAAGCCAAGAGTGGTATCCCGCTAACAGCCAGCAAGAAACTGACCTCAGTCCTACAACTTCAAGGAGATGAATTCTGCCAACAAATAACCTGAGGGGGCTTATTAGTGGTTCTTTTCCCATTTGCGTCTCTGATGGCACCGCAGCCCTAGCTAACACCTGGACTGCGGCTGGGTAAGACCCCAGCAGAAGACTCAGGCAAGCCTTTCCCCGGCCCTTGATCCACAGAAACTTTGAGGTAACAGACGGGTGTTGGTTTAGCTGCTAAATTTGTAGTAATTCGTCATGCATCACTAAAGTGAACACAGGGACCAATCACAAGGAAGAGTTTAAAAATGCCAGTTCCTATGCCCAACCCCAAATCCACTGAATCACATCTCTGGGAGGAAGACTTGGGAACCTGGTTTTTAAACAAGTACCCCTAGGAATTCCCTGGCAGTACAGTGGTTGGGACTCAGTACTCTCAATGCTGGGGCCTTGGTTTCAATTCCTGGCTGGAGAACTAAGATCCCGCAAGCCGCATATTGCGGCAAAACAAACAAAAACCAACCAAGCAAAAAAACTGAAATCACACACACACACACACAAAAAGCCAACAAAACAAAACACACACACACACACAAATACTAACAAGAAACCCCCAAATACTCCAGGATTATGATGCACCTAAAGATTGGTCTAGTGGGCTGCAGCAGTGGTTCCCAAACAAAGCTGCATGTCATTATCACCGAGAAAACTTTTAAAAAATATAGCTACCAGACTTCTCTGGTAGTCCAGTGGTTAAGAATCTGCCTGCCAATGCAGGGGACATGGGTTCGATCTCCTCTGCAGGAAGATCCCACATGCTGCGGGGCAGCTGAGTCCATATGCTCCAAGCACTGAAGCCTGTGCACCCTAAAGCTGGTGTTCGGCAATAAGAGAAGCCACAGAAACGAGAAGCCCATGAACCGAAACTAGAGAGTGGTCACCACACACTGCAACTAGAGAAAGCCTGTGTGCACCAACGAAGACCCAGCACAGCCAGAAATAACAAATAATTAAGTTAATTTAAAAGTAGCTACCTCTGGAAATTCTTATTCAATAAAGTGGAGCCTGCAAATTTGTAGTTTTTAAGAGCTCTACAGGTAATTCTGACACAAGGAACCACTTGTCTCGATGTATATAAGCAGTGGAATAATTGAAAAGTGCCCAGCAAATCTTGGGATTGATTTTGTGAAATAAATTTCAAACTACTAATTTCGCTATAAAGTCAGATTTAAAATGGGACTCTAGCAGGCAGAAAATAGTCATAGAACTCTGGGTAATTAACTGAAGTCTTATAATCTATATTAAACTAAATCTTTTTGCTGAATATATAACAAAGTACAAATGCTTTCAGCACTACATTTTGTAAATTTTGAAGACTTTTAAACATAGCTCAGTCGGTAAAGAATCTGCCTGCAATGAAGGAGACCGGGGTTCAATTCCTGGGTCAGGAAGATCCCCTGGAGAAGGAAATGGCAACCCACTCCAGTATTCTTGCCTGGAAAATCCCATGGACAGAGGAGATTGGCGGGCGACAGTCCATGGGATCGCAAGAGTTGGACATGACTTAGTGACTAAACCACCACCAAACATGTCAAGGGCTTCCCTGGTGGCTCAGTGGTAAAGAATCTGCCTGCCAATGCAGGAGACTCGGGTCCAGTCCCTGGTCTGGGAAGATCCCACAAGCTAAGAAGCAACTAAGCCTGTTCGCCACAACTACTGAGCCTGTGCCCTAGAGCCCCGGAGCTACAACTACCAAGCCCACAGGCCACAACTACTGAAGCCCAAGCACCTCCATACTCCATAAGGGGAGAAGCTACTGCAGTGAGAAGCCCACGCACTGCAACTAGAGAGGAGCCCTTGCTTGTCACAACTAGAGAAAGCCCGCACAGCAAAGAAGACCCAGCATAGCCAAAAATAAATAAATAGCAAGTCAAATTTTTCATGTGTGTGTGTGTGTGCATGTGTGTATAGAAGCGGCCGCTATTTTATTTTTTTATATTTTGACTGTACAGCCTGTGAGATCTCAGTTCCCAGACCAGGGATGGAATCTGGATCATAGCAGTTGACAGTGATGAATCCTAACCACTAGTCAATGTACCAGGGAACTCCCTAAATTATAAATCAAAAGCATTGTGACTCTGGTTGTTAAAATCTAAAACCTTAGCTATATTTCAGTCACGTAGGAATATATCTTACTGACCAAACATGAATGGGAAGTATTTTAATGTGTTGCTATATTTTGTCAAATGTAGCAAACTGATCTTTGGAATACAGTTCCTAAGTTTTAAAAAACTCCCTTTGTTTTAAAACTATATCCTAAAGGTCCTTTTAAACTAAAATGATGTGAATTTACTTTTTATGTGTTTTGCCATAGGTCTCATGTAAATATGCAGGCATTGAATGTAATATAGACTGTGGTAGCAATGAATTTAATGATGGATTCGGTTTATAAATTATGCTTTTATACATTAGTTTCCTTTTGAGCTTTCAAAATGATTGCTTTTTATATATTTTTGAAAAAGGCTTGGGGGTGGGGAGGTCAGATACAAAAATAAAACCTAAAATTTTTAAAGAGGAACTTTGAGAGGACTTCCACTACCAGTATAATAAAGACAGTATAAAACAACAGTAATTAAGGCACAATAATATTCATATACAAGGACAGACAAATGGAAGAATAGGGTGTTGAAAACAGACCCACGTCTATATATGCTCTTGGTTTATAACAAAGCTGACATTGCACTACAGTGGGAAAGGTGGTCTGGGCCAATTTAAACCGCCTTGTAGAACCAAATGAATCTTGACCCACATACTCCAATATACTAAAAAAGTAATTTCAAATCGATAGTAGGTATACATGAGAATCCCAACAAAGCTTTTAGAAGAAAATATAGGCGATTACCTTCCTATGATTATTTTCCTGATTTTTAAAAACTGAGATATAATTGACATCTAACATTGTACTAGTTTAGGTGAACAACATAATGATTCAATTTATTTAGATATTTAGAAATGATCATCACAATAAGTCTAGTTAGCATCTATTACTATATACTTACAATTTTTTTCTTGTCCTCAAAACTTTCAAGTACTACTGCCTTAAAACTTTCAAATACAGTATTATTAACTGTAGTCACCATGCTGTTCACTACATCCCAGAACTTCTTTATTTTATAACTGGAAGTTTATACCTTTTGACCACCTTCACCCATTTCGCACACTCCCTGTGTCCGCAATAGGTAACAATTAAAAAAGAAAAAAACTGGACATAAATAATAGAACCATAAGGGAAAAAATGATAAACTGGACAATGTTAAATTGAAGAACTTCTTTCTTCAAAAGACATCATCAAGAGAGTGAAAAAGCAATCTCCTGAGACAGAAAATATCACATATCCAATATGTTTCATATCCATAATATTTAGGAACTCTTACAAACTGGTAAGGAAAAAAGAAATAACGTATTGGAAAAACAGGCGGCACAATCGAACAGACGCTTCACAAAAGGATATCCAAATGCCCAGCAGACATGAAAAGATGCACAACTTATTAGTCATCAGAAAAAATGCAAATTAAACCTCAGTGCAACCCGATTTCCCCTCACTCAGCAGGATGGCTACAATGAAGAAGACAGACAGTATCAAGAACTGGTAAGCACGTGTAGAAACAGGAACTCATACACTGCCTGTAGGAGTGTAAACTGGTAGAGGGACTTTGAAAAACTGGCGCTATATTCCACTTCTAGGAATATACTCAGCAGAAGCACTTACACATGCTCACCAAAAGACAACAATAAGAAACGCCTCAGCAGCACTATTTACAACAACCCCACGCTGGAAACAGTCCGTATCCATCAATCTATGTATCCAGTAGAATGTAGAAATAAACTGGGGTCTATCCATACAGCTCAAAATTACACATCAATGAAAATAAATGAACTACCAATAAATGCATGCATGTGTACTAAGTTGCTTCCGTCATATCCGACTCTTTGCGACCCCATGGACTGTAGCCTGCCAGTCTCCTCTGTCCATGGCATTTCCCAGCCAAGAATACTGGAGTGGGTTGCCATGCCCTCCTCCAGGGGATCTTCCCGACCCAGGGATTGAACCCGCATTTCCTGCATTGCAGGCAGATTCTTCACTGCTAAGCTACCAGGGAAGCCCCACCACTAAATGCAACAAGAGTTAATCAACATATTGAGCACAAAGCATCACACACAAAAGTACAGAAGTATGACCCTAAGTTTCCAAAGTTCAAAACCAAATAAAATTATTTATGATGTTAAAGCCAGGGTAGCAGTCACCTTTAGGTGAAAGTGATTGGAAGACATCTCCCCCAAAAGGGCATCTGGAGTGTGAGTGATGTTTCATTTATCCTGCAGTGACGCTAGGTACGCTGTACACTTAAGATCCAGGCACTTTTCTCTGTGTAGGTTGTACTTCAATTTTTATAAAAGGTTTTAAAACTAACTAGACCGTGACTTCCTCTGATAGTGGGTCATTTCTGACTCTCCGTAGCCCCTGGGTCAGCTCAATGAGTGTGTACCCAATCCTCCAGTCTCTTAGCTGCACTTGGCTGGGTGTGGGTGTTTCCTAGTGTCTCCAGGTGGAGGACAGGGGGCTGACTCTGCTCGCTGAGTACTGTCACACGATGCGCAGCCCATGGCCTAGGTTCACGAAATGACTGTGGAAGGGATCCCCCCTCATAAACCCTTACCCTTAAGTAAAGCCCTGCTCTTGCTGAAACATTGTCACAAAGGCCATCAGAGGAGAGGCTGCGAGCAGAGAAAGAGGCGGGGAGACTGGAGGGAAAAGAATCTAGGTTCAAGACGGAAGCCACCTGACCGAGCCAGGCTGCGCAGGGTCAAGGACTCTCTGCACGAGCTTCTTGGCGACAGAGAAGGTGACAGCGCTCTCCAAGGGCGTTTTCACCCCGTTTCCGCCGTGTGAGTGCTACGGGCAGCCAGGTGAAGGGGCGGAGAGGGAATGATAGCGAATCCGGCAGAGGTGCCCCAGGGAGGGGACGGGCAAGTCCGGGAGCGGGGACCGGGGATCGGCCGCTAACTGGGTCGGACGCGGGCCTAAGGAGGGTCTCCACTGCCCGCGGGGGTCCTGCCGGCCCCGCCCCCTGCTCTCCCCGCCCATCGCGGCCCGCGGGGCTCCGAGCGCTCACCTGCTCCTGGGTGCGCCGGGCGCCGCCTTGGTGCGACCAGTGCGGGGCGCGGGCTCCGGCCCGAGGCCGTCCGCCCGTCCGGGGGAAGTGCCTTCGGCTGCCCGCTGCCCCGGAAGCGCGGAGGCGCCAGGCCCCGCGGCCCCTCCTCCGCCCGCCGCTCCCGCGCGCGGAGCCGGGCCTGAAGGGACGCCCTGCCAGCCGGCGGCCAAGTCCTCCGCGTCCGCGTCCTCGGGCCCACGGGGAGGATCGCGGGCATCCGCGCAGCAACTGAGCCGGCGTGAGCTTAGCGAGGTCTTTCCTCCCGAGTTCCCCGAAACCAGCAGCGGAACTTGCAGGCTCGGGGCTGTTCTCTGTCAAACAAGGAAAGTACCTTTGATTCACTCATTTGAGTCCTCTCAACACCCTACCAGCTGAGCCACAAGGGAAGCCCAAGAATACTGGAGTGGGTAGCCTATCACTTTTCCAGCGGATCTTCCCGACCCAGGAATGGAACCGGGGTTTCCGACCCAGAAATCGAACCGGGGTCTCTTGCATTGCAGGCGGATTCTTTACCAACTGAACTATCAGGGAAGCCCCAACACCCGGCCAGGGAAGCGTTTATACCTTCTTTTTTCTTTTCAGGCAAGTGAGGAAAATGATGCCAGACTTTTCCAAAGGCCAGGCACAGTCGGGTCGGTGGTAACAGCGGAGAGGCAGGCAACCCCCCAGGGCGACCGGGCCTGCCACGCTCCCCTGAAGTTCACGTTCAAGCCCAAGTACACTGCCGGGCACTGCCCTGCAGGCACTAAAGCCAGGTCTAGTGAGATGGGCAAACGGTGGCGGTGGCGAGTGCTGGGTTAAACAGTGAAGGGACATCTCTTTGGGATGTTGATGGACGTGTGAAGCAGCAGCGGGGGATATAGGGAGTGACATTTTCTGAGCTTGTTTCCCTCTGGAGGGAATGTCAGTATCTTCCTGAGCAGTGTTCCTTGGCATGTCCGTGTGGGAAACCCTCCTACTGCTGTGCACCTGAAATGCTGGAGGGTGGAGGTGGTTGAATAGGGCCAAGGTGGAGGAGACTCTTGAGAGTCCCTTGGACTGCAAGGAGATCAAAGCAGTCAATCTTAAAGGACATCAGTCCTGAATATTAGTTGGAAGGACTGATGCTGAAGCTAAAGCTCCAATACTTTGGCCACCTGATGCGAAGAACTGACCCTGATGCTGGGAAAGATTGAAGGCAGGAGGAGAAGGGATGACAGAGGATGAGAGAGTTAGATAGCATCACTGACTCAATGGAAATGAGTTTGAGCAGATTCTGGGAGACTGAAGGACAGGGAAGCCTAGGGTCTGCAGTCCATGGGGTCGCAACGAGTCTGACTGAGCAACAAGGAAGAAGATGCATGACCTCTCTTTCAATCTGACTTTCTACTTTTCTCAGCAGCCAGCCAAAAGGACTTAGTAGGAATCCTGGGAGGCAGTGTGCTGTAAGGTGGTCCAGAGGGGCTCTGGTGTGAGATGCTGGGGTTCACATCCAGGGCTCATCACCTGCTGGAGGTGAGACCTTGGGAACGTGCTGGGCCTGTCTAGGTTTGCTTTCCTCATGGAGATTATGGTATCTGGTTCCCAGTGTTGTGGGGAGTAGATGAGAGATGAGATTAAGCCCATCAGCCAGCTCCCCCAGTGCCCAGGTGTGCAGGAAGGGTTCCTTTTACTCTGCATGGAGTGTTTACCTCTGCTTTCCCTGCCACCCATGGGTCCCCTTCTCCCAGGGTGTCCTCCCCTTTCCCATCTCCACTCTTCAAACACCACCACTTCTGGCAAGGGTCATTTTTGCAGCTTGTGCAGGTTGTCTTAACCTGCCCTTTCCACCCCCTTACCTCCAATACATCCTAGTACCTTGTTATTTGAACCTTGTGTTCAAGCAGCTAATCTCTGTTAGACTGAAAAGTCCCTGGGGCCAGGGATGGATCTGCCTCCAGCAGGAGCAGAGAGAGGAGCTCAGGCAAACACACTGAGAGCCAAGGATAGGCTAGTCACACTTGGTATTGGGGCAGAGGTGAAAGCTAGGGGACTGTGTCCCTCACAAAGGGAAGACAGACACCAGGCTAATTGCAGTCCTGTAGCCTAAATAACAGAGAAGGCGATGGCACCCCATTCCAGTACTCTTGCCTGGAAAATCCCATGGATGGAGGAGCCTGGTAGACTGCAGTCCATGGGTCGCGAAGAGTGGGACATGACTGAGTGACTTCACTTTCACTTTTCACTTTCACGCATTGCAGAAGGAAATGGCAACCCACTCCAGCGTTCTTGCCTGGAGAATCCCAGGGACTGGGGAGCCTGGTGGGCTGCCGTCTATGGGGTCGCACAGAGTCGGACACGACTGAAGTGACTTAGCAGCAGCAGCCTAAATAAAGCCCCACAGGAGTGCAGACGGTTATTGTTGGTCAGCTGCTCAGTCATGTCTGACTCTTTGCGACCCCATGGACCACAACAAACTCTGGAAAATTCTTAAAGAGATGGGAATACCAGACCACTTGACCTGCCTCTTGAGAAATCTGTATGCAGGACAGGAAGTAACAGTTAGAACTGGACATGGAACAACAGACTGGTTCCAAATAGGGAAAGGAGTATGTCAAGGCTGTATATTGTCACCCTGCTTATTTAACTTATATGCAGGGTACATCATGAGAAACACTGGGCTGGAGGAAGCACAAGCTGGAATCAAGATTGCCGGGAGAAATATCAATAACCTCAGACATGTAGATGACACCACCCTTATGGAAGAAAGCAAAGAGGAACCAAAGAGCCTCTTGATGAAAGAGGAGAGTGAAAAAGTTGGCTTGAGGCTCAACATGCAGAAAACTAAGATCATGGCATCCAGTCCCATCACTTCATGGCAAATAGATGGGAAAACAGTGGAAACAGTGACAGACTTTATTTTGGGGGGCTCCAAAATCACTGCAAATGGTGACTGAAGCCATGAAATTAAAAGACGCTTGCTCCTTGGAAGAAAAGTTATGACCAACCTAGACAGCATATTAAAAAGCAGAGCCATTACTTTGCCAACAAAGGTCTGTCTAGTCAAAGCTATGGTTTTTCCAGTAGTCATGTATGGATGTGAAAGTTGGACTATAAAGAAAACTGAGTGCCAAACAATTGATGCTTTTGAACTGTGGTGTTAGAGAAGACTCTTGAGGGTCCCTTGGACTGCAAGGAGATCCAACCAGTCCATTCTAAAGGAGATCAGCCCTGAATATTCATTGGAAGGACTGATGCTGAAGCTCCAATACTTTGGCCACCTGATGGGAAGAACTGACTCATTGGAAAAGACCCTGATGCTGGGAAAGATTGAAGGCAGGAGGAGAAGGGGATGACAGAGGATGAGATGGTTGGATGGCATCACCAACTCGATGGACATGAGTTTGAGTGAACTCTGGGAGTTGGCAATGGACAGGGAGGCCTGGCGTGCTAGTCCATGGGGTCGCAGGGAGTCGGACGTGACTAAGTGACTGTACTGAATTGAAATAGACTGTAGCCCGCCAGGGTACTGTCCATGGTATTTCCCAGGTGCCATTTCCTCCAGTGGATCTTCCCAACCCAAGGATCAAACCCGTCTCTTATGTCTCCTGCATTGCAGGTGATTCTTTACCATCTGAGCCACAGAGGTTTCATTCCTGCCTTCCTAACAAGTGCAGCATTTGCGGTCCTGGAGGAAGTAGCTGCTGGAGGAGGAGCCAGATGAAGGCCTTTTTCCTCCAACCGTAGGTGGGGGTGTCTGTACAGAAGGAAGGGTGAATGGATACTGGACACTGAAGGAGGCAGCCTCATAGGGTTAACACAGATACTGGGTTCAGCTTGCCCCATCCCTGCCCCCTGCCCCTGGCAACTTCCTTCCTGTGTTTCAGCGAGACTTTGTTGCGTTCATTCCGCGTTCAGGTGCCTCTTCCTCTTCTGCTCACTTGATAAGTCCTGGCGCTTACCTACCCTCTACTCAGGGGTTCCACTGGCCACCCCCCCACCCCCGGCCCCTGGCAGCACAACTGCCCTCTCCTCCCTCCCTCTCCCAACGGATGATCTGGGAGGGCCACCGACTAGGGTGCTATTTCAAAAGCGACTGCCATTAGGTGAAAAGACGAAGGGACAGAGGACTGCTAAAAGGAAAGAGTTAATCACATTTATTGATCAATAAGGAGGATAAACAGAAAAGTCAACAGACCTAGGCCAAGCTGCCCCAGGTTGCTTCTGGTCTGGGCTCTGCTGAGAGAGGCAGAGGCAGTCTCTCTGGTTTGGTACCAGGAAGGAGCCAGTCCTGGGTCCTGATGCTCAGGTCCCCTGAGGTGTTCTGTCCTGCTGGGCTACTAGTGGGAGGCATCAACCTGGGCCGTGATCAGTCCTGGGGTCCCGCCCCATCGTTCTCCATTAGCATGGGCCCAGGCCCATATGGGGCAGGGCGCCCTGGAAGAGAGGCGGGTGGAGGAGACCCTGGCTTGGTGCTGGGGAGGCCCAAGCTGTGAGGAGGTATGAGCATGGCCAGGATCAGAGCCCAGGGTGACACAGTGGGTGGTGGGCCTGTGAGGCACTCCCGAGCTCAGAGGATACAGTGTTCCTGGGCCTTCTCTCCAAAGTAAAAGCGGCTGAAGAGGAAGGGGCTCAGGTTGATGGTCTGGAAGTGGCCCTCCAGCACCATCTCGGCCACAGCCCGCCCCACGGCGGGGGCCTGCTGGAGCCCGTGGCCACTGAAGCCCGTCGCAAAGTACATGTTGATGACAAGGGGGTGGGGGCCCACCACGCCATTCTGGTCAAAGGTGTTGTAGTCATAATAGCCAGCCCAGGCACTCCGGACCTGCGGGAGCACGAGATATGGGGCTCCTGGGAGGGCTGCCCATGCACCCTACCTCACTCCCAGTACCCTCTACCACCTCCGAGCAGGCCCACGGAATAGTCCTCAGCCATTGTGAAGTGGAGGCCCCTGTTGTGTGGGGTGGGTGGCAGGCTCTGGGAGCAGGCCCAGAGGCTCCAGGGTCATCTGTCTCAGTCCAGTTACCTTTAGAGTCTCAAAGGCTGGTACCCTCTGGGCCAAACGGGGCCACACCTTCTCCTGGAAGAAGTCGTAGTCCACTTCCAGGTTCCCTGGGTCTGGTTCCTCCTCCTGGTAGGGAGAGGTGGGGACAGGGCTGACGTTGTCCAGGACAAGGGCAGATCCAGACGTCACCGACCTCTTTAGTTGGTCCCCTTGGTGGGCAGGGGCTGGGGGGGAAGAGACCCCAGTTCAAAGCCAGAGGGGACTGTGACATCAGTTCCCGCGTGGGGCTCTCCAAGGAAGCCTGACTCCTGAGCGACACCCGCTCTCCGTCTCTTCGCCAGCACCCTGACCGCACGGAGCTTACCTCTGTGGGGCTACAGCTGCCCACGTAGTTGTTGCCTAATCCTTCCCGGCGGAAATAGGCTCCACTGGGGTCTGCGACGAGCGGTGCCTCAAGGCCTGGTCCCTGGGGGCAGTGCCACAGGTACACATACCTGCCGTGACCAGCAGCGTGAGAAGTGGCGAGAACAGTGACCCCCCACCCCGACCCTCGTGTAACCACCCCCTGAAGAGCCCTGGAGGAGTCACCTTTTCCTCGGCTCCACGGGCAGCTTAGTGCCCTGCATGGTACCCGGCGGCCCGTTCCCAACACCAGCCAGCTCTGCTATTTGGCCAGACCAGGCCCCCGCTGCATTGACCACTATGGCACACTCCACAGGCTGGAACTCCTGGCTGTGGTCCATCTTCACCTGCGGACCCCAGCCTCGGTTTACCCACACGGGAAGCGGGTAGAAGACGATCAAAAGGACAGGCATGTGTAAAACAGCCGGCGAGTGGGAAGGGACTATGTAACACAGGCAGCCCAGCTTGGCATTTTGTGACATCAGAGGAGTGGGATGGGAGGGGGGAGGGAGGATCAAGAAAGCAGGGATATAAAGAATTATGACTGATTCGCGTTGTTGTATGCAGAAACCAACACAATATGGTAAAGCAATTTTCCTCTATAACTAAAACAATTTAAACAAAATGCATAAACACAAGGACAGTCATGACTTTCCTCACTATGCACTTTGCTAAGGGAGGCCCCTAGGCTGAGAACTTACATGGACCTCATGGATCCTTTTCAAAGTCAACTGCTCCCCGCTGGCAGTCTCCATGTGGCTGGATGAAGAGATGAAACCTGCAGAAAAAGGGAAGAAGATAAGTCCTTGAGGGCTTGAAGAGGAAGGAAATGGAGCTTCCACTGGTTCCCTAAGGACAGAAAGCTGGAGGCTAGGAGCTGTCCCACAGGCATTGAAGCCAAAAGGGACAGGGCAGCCGGGACGAACTTGGCCACACAGGACAGGATGATGCCGGAACTTCAAGCAGCTCACGAGTCATGGAAAAATCTGCTTAGGAGCTGGAGGTGGGATGCTCAGGACCAGACCCGGGGAGAAGCCCCCACTCCCCTTGCTCAGCCTGTGTGTGCAGGTGAGACCCAGTGTGGGCTGGCCTCCCCGCCGCCAGAGGACATAAGCCACGGGCACCGGGCCTCAGACTCACGCGTCACCTCTCCTTGGCAGAAAAGGACCCCCATGGACTGTAACTTTCGCCGAAGCCCCTGGAGCAGACACCAGGGGTCAAACCAACCCTCGTTCTCCAGCCCTGTGAGGAGAAAGAAGACTCGTGAAGGGGGCCTAGGACCTTCCTCTCCTGTTGTCTTTCCCACACCCTTTGACTCCTCTTCAGGGCTCGTAAGCTGGGGAATGTCACACTGATCGACTGCACCAGAGCTGGATCCTATGAAAGGACAGAGGTGGCCTGGCCCGGGGCAGGTCCTGCTGGCCAGGAGGGAGGAGCTGTCCCTCCTGGGACAAGTTCCTCCTTGACTTGGCTGCAGGGCGAGGAGACCTCTCACCCTGAGGCGCCCCTCAACCTCTGACCCCCTCTCCAAGCAAGGCTCACCGTATGATGCCAAAGCCACTCCCTCTGTGTTGATCCAGGGAAACTTTTTCTGAAGCTGCTCCGGAGACATCAGACAGACTTTGGCTCCTTCCTGCCTGGAGGAATGCGTGGGTCTGCGCATGTGTGCTCAGTGAGCATGTGTATGGGGGGCGGGGGAGGAGGGAGAGAAGGGGGGCCTGGCTCCACAGTCAGCTCACCCATGCCACTCTTCCTTGCTGCCTGGTCAAAAGTCCAGCCTCTGCCCTCCCTTTCCACTCTGACAGCCTAGACTCCCTTTGGCCACACCAAGCCCCCTGCCCCCCGCCAACTGTTCCCTGTGCTTTCACAACAGGGAGGGTCACTCTGTTCTACTCAGGGGGCCCTTCCCGTCCACCTTCCAGTACAGCCCTGCTCACAACACAACTGTCCCCTCTGCAACCCTGATGCCCAAAGGCAGCATCACAGGTGCCCAAAGGACACACGAGCCGGACGAGGCAGTCTGGTTCGAATCCTGGTGCCACCACCTACTAGCTCCGGGTGCCTCAGGTTCCCCACGTGGGAAATGGGGATGTTCTGACAACTAAATGCGTTAATGTCTGTGATGCATTTAGGATGTGACTTGACGTCACTAGTCACAGTCATAGAGCCATCTGGTGAAGATGCCTGCTCTTGACTGGCTGGTCATGAGACCCCACAGCCTTTGACACGAGCCCTCCATAAAGCCTACGAGTTCTACTTTCTGGCTGTTAGAGAAAACACTTGTGGATTCGTGGGACTTGGTAGAAGGGATGTGTCCTGGGGGGTTCTCATTGCCTGGGAATTTAGGAACCACTGTGACAGCGACTGTCCGTGTCTGGATATAGCACTTAGCACGGGACACTGGAGGTCTGCCCATGTCCATCCTTCTGACAGACTGAGCTCCTAGGGAGCAGGGCCTGTCTCATCAGCTCTGTCACCCTGTCCTCTAAGTGAGTCAGAGGGTGCTGAGATGCAGCTCGGAGGCCGCGCCAGGCGCCCACCTCTGCATTTTCACGTTGCGTTCCATGATCGCAGCCCCCTCCTCAGAAGCCAGAAGGAGGTAACCGGAGGGGTTGAACTGGAGGTCTAGGGGAGGGTCATCGACCACTGCCAGGTACTCCTGTGTGCAAAGAAAAGCTCGTCCAGGAAACTGACTTCAAGAAGGGAGGCAGTGGGACTTCCCGGGTGTCCAAAGGCTAAGACTCTGAGCTCCCAATGCAGCGGGTCCAGGTTCAATCCCTGGTCACGGAACTAGATTCCACATGCCACATCTAGACATCCCACAAGCTGTAACTAGAGATCCTGCATGATGCAACAAAGATCAAAGATTCTGCATACTGCAACTAAGACCCAGTGCAGCCAAATACATAAATATTTAAAAAAAAAAAAAAGGGAGAGGGAGCTTTTCTGGCTTTCTTACCACAACCCTCAGCTCAGTGCCCTAACCCAGAGAAAAGCCCCTTCCAGGCACTGCCACTGGGAAGAAAACTGGTGTTTCCAACTCCTAGCTGCCCTGTCTCCCCTGCCAGCAGGACTGCCCCCCTCTCTGGGCTAAAGGAGGGGTCGCCACCCCCACCCCCCCAATCTCACATTGATGTTCCGTAGAAATTCGGCCGAAAAGAGGGAGAGCTGGACGTTCTGAGGCAATGAGAACTGCTGGCGAATCCCGCCCACGGAGAGCACGGTGGAGGCCCGGGCATACTGCGGAGATGAGAGAAGGTGAGGCGGGCCCTGTCCCGTGTGAGAAGAATACTGTCGTGGAGGGTGAGAGTCACATGTCCAAAGTTGAAGGGGCGTCCTACCCTCAGGTTTTATAATCTAAGAGGAGCTGAAGTGAACAAACCCAAATGAAGGCAGTGAGAACAACGGTCATTAAAATCCTTATTAGGATAGGTACAGAGCAGAGGATCAGTCATCAAAGGGCAGGACACCCTCATACAAAGTTACAAAATGGTAATGACCCTGAAGTCCAAGGCTGGAGACTGACTTTTGGTTCTGCTAACTGGAAAACAGAAGGACATGGCCAATGGAGCAAGACCTGTGACTAGCCAGCAGTGGTAAACAGGAACAATTAAAACACAAAAACCTCAGAAGCAATGAAGCCTGCAAGGGGTTTGTAATAACTGTTTGCGCTGATTACAGCTGGAATGCAGGCCAGACCTCTGCAATCTCAAAACACACAACAATTGTGAAATTTGCTTTCAAAAGCAAAAACCTTACTGTCAAGGTCACTAGTTTGAGAAGAACCTGGGGCTGTTTCACAACAAGGGCCAAAGTCCTGTCCCTTCAGAGATTTCAGCCTTTCTTCTCCTCCCCTGCCCCTGACTCTGAGTTGCCAGACTCTGCCCCACCTCAGACCTCACCGTGTGGTCCCGCTCCACCACCAGCACCCGAATGGCACCTTGCTGCTTCTCCAACCTCTTCAGCCAGTAGGCCACAGACAGGCCAAGCACCCCACCCCCACAATCACCACATCTGAGCGTTCGGGGGGCAGGTGGCTGGTGTCATACAGTGGGTTCCAAGCCCCGCCAGGGAAGATGGACTGGATCTTCTTCTTGATCTCCGACACCTTTCCATCCCAGTCTGTGGGATGCAGTTATGATCAGAGAGGGCCATGCATCTCCTTTCCAAGAGGCGGGGTGGGGTGTGTGTATATCGTGGTCAGAAGATGGGCACAGGAAAAGGTGGGCTAAACTGACACTGAGTTTTTAGTCCTCACAAGGTCAGCTGGCACCCAGCAGCATTCCACAGCTTTGCCTCATGGTCTCTGTGCCCAAGTCTCACTTCCTTTGAGTGCATTATACTAGCTCTGCAAGATTCAGCTTCCTAAAGTGAACACTCTCTACTCTCTCCCTAGGCCAGGGGACTTAAACATTTCTCTCCTGGGCTTCTGGACGAATAAGTCCTGGCACATCTAGAGCCACAGGGCCCTCAGAAGCATGGACCTCTGAGTGGCACCTTCTCCTGGATATTCATCACCACCAGCAAATCTACACGCACATCCTGCCTGTTATCAAGTTCTTATGGCTTTGCCTCTTAAATCTCTCTCCAATCTGTCCCCCTTTTTTTCCCCATCTCTACCACCACTGCCCTGGACCAAACCACGATGATGTCTTTCCCACGAAGGCTGTTAAGAGCTCCCATTTCCACTCATTCCCCTCTTGTCCTACCCCCCAACTTCTTTCCTATATCACAGCTTTGTTGTTGTTGTTCAATAGCTAAGCCATGTCCGACTCTTTGCAACCCCGTGGACTGAAGCACGCCAGGCCTCCCTGTCCATCACCAACTCCCACAGGATGCTCAAACTCATATCCACTGAGTCGGTGATGCTATCCAACCATCTAATCCTGTTGCCCCCTTCGGCTCCTGCCTTCAATCTTTCCCAGCATCAGGGTCTTTTCCAATGAGTCTATCACAGCTAGAATGACCTCTTCTGAATATTAATCTAATCAAACACTCTTTTGCTTAGAACCTTCCATGGCATTCCATCACTCTAAGGACAAAGGTTCAAAATCTTTCATGTGGCCTGTGAGACACTGCCCAATCTAGCTCTTGTTCACCCCAGAACCCTCCAACCTCACCCCTTCATTTCTGCCACAGAGGACTTACACAGGTGTTCTCTCTGCTTTGAAACTCTGCGCCCACTTCTTTGCCCAGTTAAGAATCCTTGGTTCCTTTTGATCTCAGCTCGGTTATCATTTTCTCAGGAATGCCTTTCCTGACCTCCCCTAGACTATGCCAAGTAATCCTGTTATTATCTCATAGCTATCTCATAGCTCAGTGAACTGTTCTTCTGCAACATGCAGCACACTTGCAACTTTGAACTCATCTGTGATTGCTTCATACTGCGCTATGTCTATCTTCTCCACCAAATCTCCAGCCTAGCACATCCTAAGTGCTCAATAAATGCCTTGAATACATGAATCTTTTTGTCTTTCACACCAAGCTCATAAATCTCCAAGTCTCCTGTCACTGTCTCCAGTCCCAAGTTCAAACTCTTCTCAGCATTCGAGTCTTTCTTTGATCTGGACTTAACCTTACCCATAATTTCATACTACTACTCAACTCTCTATCCGGATGGCCTTTGCTAATTCCTTGCACGAAAACGATACTTCTCTAACCTTTGCTCAGTTCTCCAGAACCTGGAGCTCACACTTTCCTTGAGCCAGTAAACACCATCTTTCAAGGCTGATCTCAGTTCCCAGCCGTTCCATGTATGGCTACCAACACTACCTACTGGCAGTGCAGGACATCGTCCTAGTTGGCTTCTCTTCAGTTTTCAACTGGTCTACGAAGCCTTCCCTCTCCAGCTACACCTCAGACACCTCCAGGACGTGTATCGAATCCTCTCTCTTCTTTCCTCCTCACGGCCACAAAACAGCATCCTGCGTGCAAGCACGACTTCATTAATTTCTGTGCAACCAAAGAATCAGCCCGGCTGCAATTTTGGTGGCAAACTCAGGCATAGAATCATCTGGGATATGTCACCTGAGAAAGGCAACTCTGGGATCCATACCCCTGTCCAGGCTCTACAAGCTCCGGCAGGCAAGGTTACCCCCTACTCCGAGGGACCCACTGTCTTCCCAGCGTGAGCTTGGATTCTGAGTCCTGAAGGTCACAAGGCTGGAGACTGGGGACACCCCAGAACCACGATACCCTCCGCTGCCCTCAACTTTACCCAGAGTAGAGCCTCTTCTGTATGTGCCTAGCCCCCGTCCGGAGAGGCACGGGCCCAGGCGGAGCCGCAGCGCCCTCCGAAGCATGGCCCTGCTGTTGCTGGCCGCTAGGAGAGCAGCACCCTACCCGGGTACAGTCCCAGCCTGCAGTCACTACTACGCGACGCCAGTCGTTCATTCGAGCACTCCCATTGCCAGCGACGCCACGGGGTCCTGCCCCGCCACCCTATAGGCGGTCGGTCCCTCCCAGGACATGCTGAGAGGCCCGCCGAGGCCCGCCCCCACCCTCCATTGGCCAGCTGGGCGTCTACGTCAGTCCTGCGCGCCCGTGGGCGGAGCCGGGGAGGGATCCGGGCGGCGCTGAGCGGAAGTGCGGCTGCGCCGGTTTCCGGGGCCGCTGGTGTGACGTGTCCCGCGCTTGGCGCAGCAGGAAGCAGCGGCGATCGAGGCCTGAGTTCCCGGCGCCGGCCCCGGCTCCTTTCCCGCTGCCGCCATGCTCGACTTCTTCACCATTTTTTCCAAAGGCGGGCTCGTTCTCTGGTGCTTTCAGGGCGTGAGCGACTCATGCACCGGGCCTGTTAACGCGTTAATTCGTTCCGTGCTGCTGCAGGTACCGCCCCCGCGGGATCAGAACTCCGGGCTCGTCCCCCTCCCCCCTGACCCGACCCCTAGTCCCCTTTGACTGATCCCGGGCCTCCCTCTCACCCTGTCTGCCCACCTCAAACTGGCCACTCGCTTGTAGCCAGAACTCCGCTTCTTTCTCCCGCTCCTATCAGACCATCCCTCAACTTTGTGATGTCCCCTCCCCCCTCCGCTTTCTGGGACTCTGGCAGGATTCGGTAGTCCATTGAGACCTCCCTTCGTTCCCCAGTTTCACTGCCAGCGGCTTGCTTTTCTGTTGTCGCAAAGGCTGGATGAGATAAAGGATGAAAGAACGTCTTTTAAGAAGTGTAGATAGTGTCCGGCTGCCGGTAAACCTGATTGTTTACATGAGGACTCTTCTCGCTGGCACATGTCGGTGCCTCCCACCTTTCCCCTCCTTCCCCCACCCCCCCAGCTGGGTGTCTACACTTTTCTCCCAGGTGTAATGCTGGAGAGCAGTGCCCTGAATCTTTTGGCCCTGGAGGACAGGTTTGAGTTTAGGGGAATGTCTGGTTCCTTCCCGAAGGTAGTCCTGGAGGGGCCCAGCTCCAGGTGTTTGAGGGGACAGTCTGAATTCTGAGATACACTCTTTTTCCAGGAGAGAGGAGGTAACAACTCCTTCACCCATGAGGCACTCACTCTCAAGTATAAACTGGACAACCAGTTTGAGTTGGTGTTTGTGGTAAGTGAGGGTATTTTAGAGGGGTAACGATTACACTGACAGGCAGTCCTGATGATTCAGAAAATCCTGATTAATTGCGCCCAGTGTCTACGATGAAGTAACTGAGAAAACAAGGAGGGTGGAGGGGAAAAGGGAAGCCGCTCTTGGGCCCAGTCAGAGGGCTTGGCTGCTCCTCAGGTCAGGGAAACCGGCCAGGGGCTGAGCCAGTCCCTGGAGGCCTGGGTCAAGTTGGCTTCCCTCTGTTCTGGGCCGGCATGTAAGCAGATCTGCTGGCTCTGTTCCTTTCCCTGAACAGGTAGGTTTTCAGAAGATCCTAACACTGACGTATGTGGACAAGTTGATAGACGACGTTCACCGGCTGTTTCGAGACAAGTACCGCACTGAGATCCAACAGCAGAGTGCCTTAAGTCTATTGAATGGCACTTTCGATTTCCAGAATGACTTTCTGCGGCTCCTTCGGTGAGAGGCCTCCCCTCTGCAAAATCAATTTCTGAGACTTGATGAGTTCCTTTCCTTCCCAAGAGGGCATAGTACACTGTGGGTTGAAAGGGGCTCCTGAGTTGGCTTCCCAGTTCTGATTGCCTGCTTGGTGTGAGGGCCCTTCCCCTGGATTTAGACTGTCAACCTTTTCTCTTTGGGCTTCCCTGGTGGCTCAGATGGTAAAGAATACCTGCAATGTGGGAAACCCAGGTTTGATCCCTGGCTTGGGAAGATCCCCTGGAGAAGGAAGTGTCAACCCACTCTAGAATTCTTGACTGGAGAATCCAATCCTGGCCCACCAGGCTCCTCTGTCCATAGAATTGCAGAGTCAGACACGACTGAAGCGACTTAGTATGAACTTTTCTCTTTAGTGAAGCAGAGGAGAGCAGTAAGATCCGTGCTCCCACTACCATGAAGAAATTTGAAGATTCTGAGAAGGCGAAGAAACCCGTGAGATCCATGATTGAGACACGGGGTGAAAAGCCTAAGGAAAAAGCCAAGAATAACAAAAAAAACAAGGGGGCCAAAAAGGAAGGTGAGTTTGAACTTGGACATCCAGGGGAATGAGACGTTGTTCAGGTGGCACTGAAGCGGCACTGAAGCGGCTCCCTGTCCTTCCCTCTGTCGTCGTTTGCCTCCCTGGCTCAGGTGCCCACCACCCTCATTATTGTCCCCAATGTCGGTGATCCCCCAGGTGTTTCTTCACAGTTTTCTCTGAATGATCTGGGAGGGTTTTCCCCATTTGTCTATTTTGTTGGAATTCGGTCTTTTTTTTTTCAGTGAGTTTTCTCCTTGACAGGTTCTGATGGCCCTCTGGCTACTAGCAAAGCAGCCCCTGCAGAAAAGTCAGGTCTCCCAGTAGGACCTGAGAACGGGGAGGAACTTTCCAAAGAGGAGCAGATCCGCAGGAAGCGGGAAGAGTTCATTCAGAAGCATGGGAGGGGTATGGAGAAGTCCAGGTGAGCAGCCCAGCTTTGCCCTCAGCTTTTGCTATCCAGACACGTTAGGGGTGAGGGAGTCCTTGTCTCTGAGGTGGATGCTGCCTCTCCTGCTGCTCCACCATAACCCTCTCTACTGTAACCCTTCACAGCAAGTCCAGTAAGTCAGATGCTCCCAAGGAGAAAGGCAAAAAGGCACCCCGGGTGTGGGCACTGGGAGGCTCTGCTAACAAGGAAGTTCTGGACTACAGCACTCCCACCACCAACGGAGCCCCGGAAGCGGCCCCGCCTGAGGACATCAACTTGGTAAGAGGTAGCAGGGGCCAGAGTGAGGGTTAATGGTAATAAGCAGCAGGGGGAAGGAGAGATGAGGAGGGCAGTCCCCTTCATTGCTTGGAGCCAGAGGGTGGGTTACATTTGGAGCTTCTGGAGTCAAAGGGGCAGAGCAGTGTGGGACAGGGTCACTGCAGGCTTCCCTCCCCACCAGCTCATGGTTTCCTGATCCCTTCTTCCTCTCCCCACACCCTCCAGATTCGAGGGACTGGGCCTGGGAGGCAGCTTCAGGATCTGGACTGCAGCAGCTCAGATGATGAAGGAGCTGCTCAGAACTCCACCAAACCTAGGTACGGGATTTGGTGGCGGGTGGCGGGTATGGCTCCAAAGGCACAGGACTTGCTGGCTGCCTGCTGGCTTTCTGTGCATCTGTGGTTTTCTGTGCCTGCAGTGCTACCAAGGGGACTCTGGGTGGCATGTTTGGGATGCTCAAGGGCCTTGTGGGTTCCAAGAGCTTGACTCGTGAAGACATGGAGTCTGTGCTGGACAAGATGCGTGATCATCTCATTGGTGAGTCAGGACAGGGCAGACTCGTGTTTTGGGCTAAGGATAGTGGGGTAGAAGGGCTGTACCGTGGGGGTCGTTCACTCCTGCCAGGGCATTCACCCCACGTTTGTCCCCCCTCCTTAGCTAAGAATGTGGCAGCAGACATTGCAGTCCAGCTCTGTGAATCCGTGGCCAACAAGTTGGAAGGGAAGGTGATGGGGACGTTCAGCAGTAAGTATCTCCCCAGACCTAGAAGTGCTTGGGTGGAGGTTATGAAGTCACCACCATTCTTATTAGATGCGTGACTTTTGACAAACTGTAATCTCTAAATCTATGTTGTTTCACTTAGACTTCAGGTGTTCATGACATCTAACTTAAGAAGATTTGAATCAATTACTTGTCAGGTGCTTAGGGCTGTCAGATATGGTGTGGATTCCTGGGCAGGATCCTAGTTCCCTTTAGCTCAGCAAGATGCCAGGTGTTCGGAGCACCTGACTTGGGCTTCATGGGTATACCTCCCTGCCCCACCCCCAGCGGTGACTTCCACGGTCAAGCAAGCTCTGCAGGAGTCCTTGGTGCAGATTCTACAGCCGCAGCGCCGCGTAGACATGCTCCGGGACATCATGGATGCCCAGCGTCATCAGCGCCCGTACGTGGTCACTTTCTGTGGTGTGAACGGCGTGGGGAAGTCTACCAACCTTGCCAAGGTGGGTGCTGTTCCCCAGGCTGAGTCTGACATTGTTTCTGCTGCTTTTTCCGTCTCTGCCACTGTGGGGCTGGCTGACAGTTCTGCCTCTTTTGCAGATCTCCTTCTGGCTGTTAGAGAACGGCTTCAGTGTCCTCATCGCTGCCTGCGACACATTTCGTGCCGGGGCTGTGGAACAGCTGCGGACGCACACCCGGCGTCTGAGCGCCCTGCACCCCCCCGAGAAGCACGGCGGCCGGACCATGGTGCAGCTGTTCGAGAAGGGCTACGGCAAGGATGCTGCTGGCATTGCCATGGAGGCCATTGCCTTTGGTACGGTGCACAGCAAGTGTGGGGCTTGTGCGGGCCCCTCTGCTCCGGGGCTTCTCTTGGAACTTGCAGAGGACCAGGGTTACCCTACCACCAACTTTCTGCTCAGTAGCAGCTCAGAATTAGTGATGTGCCATGCCATGCTCCACTTTGGGGTGACGTGTAGTTGCAGGCAAACCTCATATATTCGTTTTGTTACCTCAATGTTTGGTCACCTTTATCCTCCTGCTAGGGCTTCCCGGGTGTGGCTCAGTGGTAAAGAATCTGCCTGCCAATGCAGGAGACAAAATAGATACAGGTTCCAGCCCTGGGTCGGGAAGATCCCCTGCAGGAGGAAATGGAACCCACTCCAGTATTCTTGCCTGGGAAATTCATGGACAGAGGAGCCTGGCGGGCTACAGTCCACAGAGTTGCAGAGAGTCAGGCACACTGAGTGTACACACACACCCACCTGCTCTCCTTTCCCTAAATATGCTTCATGACAGCGTGTGGAAACTGTTTCTTACATCACCTTCTAACTTGATTCGAACCTAAGGAAATAAACAGGCAGACTTCTAATAGGGCCAGTTTAGGACCTGTTGAGAGGAAGCTGGAAATGAGTGTTAACAGTCCAGGAGTTTTGAGTTGACCACTTTTTTCTTTCTAGCACGTAACCAAGGCTTTGATGTGGTGCTGGTGGACACAGCTGGCCGCATGCAAGACAACGCTCCCCTGATGACTGCCCTGGCCAAGCTCATCACTGTCAACACACCTGACCTGGTGCTGTTTGTGGGGGAGGCCTTAGTAGGCAACGAGGCCGTGGACCAGCTGGTGAGGGCTCGGGCCTGGTTCTCTTCCCAACCTCAGCTCTGGCCAGTTAGGTATGTTATATTTATATCATGTTTCTCCTTTCAGGTCAAGTTCAACAGAGCCTTGGCTGACCATTCTATGGCCCAGACACCCCGGCTTATTGATGGCATTGTCCTTACCAAATTTGATACCATTGATGACAAGGTAAACATGGGCGAGACAGGGCAGAGTGGGACCAGGAGGGGAGTGGCTGTCCTTCACAGGGGAGCGGAGCCTCCCGTCGCTGAGGGAGTGCAAAGGCAGGGTCCAGAAATGACTGGGTATCCTGTCTCTGCTTCAGGTGGGAGCTGCGATTTCTATGACCTACATCACAAGCAAACCCATCGTCTTTGTGGGCACTGGCCAGACCTACTGTGACCTACGCAGTCTAAACGCCAAGGCTGTGGTGGCTGCCCTCATGAAGGCCTAATGTGGCTCTTGCCTGATACCAAATCACCGCTTCCCCCAAAGTCCCTATCCCTGTATCAAGAATGTGCTTTAGAGTATGTGAGCAGCTTGTCTTCAGTGTAGTTCAAAGGCAGAGTGAGGGGGGCTCCAGGGCCTGCAGCCCCTCGTAACCCCACTCTCTGTTCAGCCCAGCCTCCACCTGCAAGGAGGGCCTAATCATGTTAGTCACTGCCCACTACCCTTCCCCGCCCCACCCCCGTGCTCTTCCCCCTTCCTAATCCAGCATCCCTCACTCTGCCTACAGACTCGGTCTCATTACAGCTTTGACCAATGGTTAGTAGATCCAACACCAGAGCTCTGCTAGTTAGTGTGGTCATGGGGACATCCGAGCATCGTCCCCCGCTCCATTAGAGAAGAGGCTTGAGAGCCTGCTCTGGGTCTCGATGGCCCCTCTCCGTAGGATACACAGCATTCAGGTCCGCAGGGCCAGGATAACACCCCTACACTGTGGCAGTGTATGGCCTCTTCTTAATTGCTGCTAATTCAATGATCCCTTCCCCTTTTCCCCAAAGCCTCAGCGAGGCCAGAGTGATGCGTTACAGATGAGTGAGAGGGGTCCCCGCCTCCCACAGAAGTAAAAGGAGCCTCGCTGCAGTGTTGCATTGGGCTTCTCAGCCTCCAAGACCTCCTCCCACTTCCAGAATCCACACGTAACTGCATGTTCCCCTTCCCGGGAGAAAACCAACTGTCAGGAGGGGTACATGTTGCCCCCTCCCCCTTCTGCTCCCCAGCGGATCCTGGCTCCTCCTCCTCTACAGTGCCTGGTAGACGAGCGCCACGCTGAAGAATGCAGACCTTGTTAAGGCTTGTCCTGCAGCTTGGTGTTACAGATGTGCTGTTAGTGCAATAAGGTGAAGGCTGTCTGCCCAGAGGAATACATAATTTATATGAGAAAATACATTTCATAAGTAAATTGCCTTTTAGGTCTTGGAGTCATTTTACAGAGGATTCAAAACTAAACTACAGCACACTAACTAGAGTTTCTAGGGTACATGGCAGGAAGGGAAACGGGAACTGATAATGTTGAGGAATCAGGTGAAAATCAGCGCTTGTCCCCAGAATGAGATCACCTTCCCCACAGGGTACAAGAATAGAACTTTTAAAATTTAAATTCGGCCTGTACCTTTGCAGGTCAGGAGTTTTCTAAAGTGACTCAAAGTAGAGCTGGGGCCCTGGGAAGTAAATGAAGAAGCTTTTAATATTACAGCTCAATTATGTAAAATACTGTACACTGTAAAAGGTCTAGAAAACTAGAGCTTCAAGTCATATTTTAAAAAAGCCATTAAGCTTAATTGAAAAACCAAGTATAGAGTACAAAACTGCCGCAAGGGCCACGGCGAACCCGTGGCGTCGAGAGCCCAAGTCCTCTGTGCAGCCACAGTCGGTGGAAATGTCCTGTTGACCTGCTGTGTGGACTCAGCCTGGGGTGGGGTGGGGGCTCCATTTGGGCCCCTTGTCACTTGGGTATTGAACTGGAACAGGCTGCAGAGGAATGAGCCGGCATGAAGGATTAAGTTGGACATCTCTGCTAACCCCCAGCTTTCAGCCTCTGGGTATTGGTACTTCCTAGGAGCTGCTTCGGGTTCTTGTAAGTTCACTTGTTAAACACTCCACGGTAGGCCCTGACAACTTGATCTAATGGTGGCCGTTCTCTAGCTCTCTCAGGTACTATGGTCTGCAGAGAGAAAAAAGATGGTAAGTGAAGTTTCACATGTCAGGTTTATCCATCTAAAGCTGCAGAAACTGAAAGGAAAGTGAAATCGCTCAGTTGTATCCAACTCTGCGACCCCATGGACTGTAGCCTACCGGGCTCCTCCGTCCATAGGATTTTCCGGGCAAAGGTACTGGAGTGGGTTGCCATTTCCTTCTCCAGAAACTGAAGTCAAGCTTAATCCTAGAGAGGACAAGACACCAAATACTAGGAAACCTGTGAATGGACTTGGTAGGAAAATCCAGACTCTACAGGTGGGAGAGCTAAGTCATTCTCCAAGGTCTTAACTGAGTGCTGGGAAAACGTTTTCTGCTGACAAATGGTTGAACAGGAAACAGTGTACCTCTTATTTCACTGTGTGCTGTAGACGAGCCATTCAGCTGGCCTTCTCTCACGATCCCTGCTAAACAGAACACACATCAGTATCAGATAATATGACCGAACAGCTAAAACTTAGCAAAGCAGCCAACTAAAGGGAGGTGAAAGCACATGGTCTGACTAAGGATGAAATTATCACTAATGCACAGTTGCTGCTGCTGCTGCTAAGTCGCTTCAGTCGTGTCAGACTCTGTGCGACCCCAAAGACAGCAGTCCACCAGGCTCCCCCGTCCCTGGGATTCTCCAGGCAAGAACACTGGAGTGGATTGCCATTTCCTTCTCCAATGCGTGAAAGTGAAAAATGAAAGTGAAGTCGCTCAGTCGCGTCCGACTCTTAACGACCCCATGGACTGCAGCCTACCAGGCTCCTCCATCCATGGGATTTTCCAGGCAAGAGTATTGGAGTGGGGTGCCATTTCCTTCTCCGAGGCAGGGGCATAAACCAGGTTAGTCTTCACACTGTTGTACTAGATGATAGGGAAACACTGAGGTCCCTGAGTGCGCTAACACTCCTTGTGAAAAAACAAGTGTGTCCCTAACTAGTCCAGAAGCCCAAGTTTAGGTAAATAAAACTACTCCAGCCGGGGACAGGAAGCAGCATGCAAGGGGGAAAATTCAGTCAAGCAGAAGAGTGACTAGGAGCTGAGCTAACACTCCCAGAATGGGCTTAGAGCCTTGCTGTCTCATACAGTGCCATTGGCCACATGTGCTATTTAGTTCTAAATTAAAAACTGTGTTCCTCAGGGACTCCCCTTGAGGTCCAGTGGTTAGGACTCCGCACTTCCACTGTGGGGGGGTGGGTTCGATCTCTGGCTGGGGAACTGAGATTCCACAAGCGGCATGGGGCGGCCAAAAAAGAAAAAAGTCTGTTCCCCAGTCACACTTAACTACACTTCAAAACTCAATGGCCATGTGTGGCTTGTGGTTACAGTACTGGACAGAGATGATAGAATACTTCAGTCAGCACAGAAAATTCTGTTGGACAGCACTGGAATAAATAATGTGTGGGAAGAAGTTTGAATACACAGGAGAAAAGAATAGCAGATAGAAACATGGACAGCTGGAGTAAAAATAAGCAAGAGACAGCGCTCGAACATACAAATTGGGATTCCCCTCCTGGAAAACAGAGCAATATTTATCAGCCACTAAAATGTTACCTTTGACCTGGTAATTATACTGAGAATACAGCCTATGGAAATTACTGGCAAAAGGAAAAACTCCAGGGATGAAGATACGTTCACTGCAACAGTGCTTACAGTAGAAAAAACTAGATACTGCCTAAAACAGGGAAATAATTAGGTAACTGTGACACAGTGGATTATAACAGTCATACTGGCTATGAAGACTGCAGCCATGTGCGGAAATGTATGGTATGTATCACTGAATTTAAAAAGTACCAGGACTGTATATAGATTTTGTTTACAACCATGAGGAAATGCACAAGGAAAACTTAACTGAAATACACCAAAGTGACTGCTCTTGTGATAGCAGTGAATTATAAAAGAATTACCTTATTTTCCCCATTACTTGATTTTCCTGAAATAAATGTATCTGCAGCCTACAGAATCTTCCAACCTAAGTAATTTTCACTTTGTAAAAGTTTGGACACAGCACAATGCTCGGTACAGAGCAAGAGCTCAGGGTTATAAAACAGCAGCGGTGAAAGACCTCTGACCTCTCACTGGTATTTATCTATAGACTCAAAACATAACTGTGGATGGAAGGTAAATTTGACTTGAAGTGCTTTAACCTAAAACTGCTCTGCTAGATTTCAGATCACAACCTTCAGCTGACCATTCTAATTAAAGCCCCTGGCCACACGGAAAATCCTTGATGTTTAACAATTCACAATACCCTAATGAGTGGTACAGAGAAGGCAATGGCACCCCACTCCAGTCCTCTCGCCTGGAAAATCCCATGGACGGAGGAGCCTGGTAGGCTGTCGGACACGACTGAGCGACTTCACTTTCACTTTTCACTTTCATGCATTGGAGAAGGAAATGGCAACCCACTCCAGTGTTCTTGCCCGGAGAATCCCAGGGATGGGGGAGCCTGATGGGCTGCAGTCTATAGGGTTGCACAGAGTCGGACACGACTGAAGCAACTTAGCAGCAGCAGCAGCAGCAGCAATGAGTGGTAACTTCATGGGGAGTTGCTCTGCTAGGAAGCCCATGCAGCTAAGGACAGTCTGTGCAGCTTCGCAATACTTCTGATGACTTCTGTCAATAAAAGACTTAGTGTAGGAAGAGCTGTCTGGCGGGATTTTGTTCTCTTCCACATTAGCATCTTCCCTGGCTAGAAGACCTCAAGAACACAGATGAAAAGAACAAAGTGAGTACTCCTTGCCCAGTGGAAAAGCCTACTGAGAGTCCCACCTATGGGCAAACAGTAGAAGCATCTGGAATATTGCACGACAACAGAAAACATCACCAAGAAAGATTAGCAAACTGCTTTCACAGAAAAGATAAATTGGAAAATTTTCTTTTTTAAGGGCTTTTAAAACTCTTCTATAAAAAGGGTAGACTTAGTTTTCAAAATGTTTAGTTATGGTGATGCCTTTTACAAATCTTGTTCCATCAAAACAGAGCCATGGATAATCACAGTTTGTGGAATTTCTCATCACATGAGAATCCCATTGCATAGGACAAGTTCTCTCTATATTAAACTACCCATCCTTTAAGAGGCCCCTAAGATGCATTCAGATTGACCATGAAAATGCACATTAGCAAATAACTTTTCAAGAACATACTCTACATAACAGCAGTAAGGTCTCTTTGGAACTGTGTGCTGAGTCATAATGGGCATACCTTGGGGCCCGGCTTTATTCAAACTAAGGTCTTAAAAAAGCATTCTCCAATTTAGCTATACCAAAAAGTTTTACATTTGGTAGGCTGAGGAAGCTTGCCTGGAGCCATTAGTAAATGGAAACTTTTATCCGCATTTGGCTTTCTAGTTAGAACTGAGAGGTAAAATGTCAAGTGAATGGTACCCCTAACTTGACTTTAACGCCACCACAACAGTTTCCACATAACATTTTTGAAGCGTTTTTTTTTTCCTGTTTAAAAAGACAAAGCATAATCGTAAAAAATAGATTTTCATATTTCATAACATAGGAAAAAATATTAAACACGTTAACTCCTACTGCCTAGAGACAGCCACAGTTAATTTTCGAAGCCTCATGCCAGGCATATCTCTATGCTATTGTTTAGTCGCTCAGTCATGTCCAACTCTTTGCGACCCCGTGGACTGTAGCCCGCCAGGTGCCTCTGTCCACGGGATCTCCCAGGCAAGGACACTGGAGTGGGTGCCATTTCCTCCTCTAAGGGATCTTCCCAACCCAAGGGTTGAACCAGCATCTCCTACATTGGCAGGTGGATTCTTTATGGCACCAGAGAAGCCATGCACACCAAACAAAAATAGAAAACATCTACAATCTTGTATGCCAGGGATTGGGATACAAAAATGCATTTTACAACCTGCATTTTATTTTTTCCACTCAGAATATTATATCTCTGACATTATTTTGGGCAGTAAAAGCATTTTTTATTTTATGGCTTCATATGTATTTAATATTTAATCAATTAATAAATGGTGTATTTATAGAATCACCTATTTTCTGGAACATTTTAGGCTGCTTCCAATTTTTGCCATTTACCCACAACCCTGACTACATCCCCACGCCTTTATCTTTGTGCAACTGTGTCGTATAATTGTGTGAGTGTCCAGTGATCTCCTTTAGGAGAAATTTCTAAGATAGATTTTATCAAAAGGGATTTCTGGGTCAAAGGTTTTAAAATTCTGAACATATTCCAAATTTACCCTTCAGAAAAGTTGTAATAACTTTACCTTCCCACCAAAATTGCACAAATATATTTTTTTCCTCACAGCCTTAGCCAAAAGGGAGTTACCATTCTTCCCTATTTTTCAAATCTAAATTCTTTCTTTTTTAAAATTTATTATTTTTCGGGGGGAGAAATATCAATAACCTCAGATATGCAGATGGCACCACCCTTATGGCAGAAAGTGAAGAGGAACTAAAGAGCCTCTTGATCAAAGTGAAAGAGGAGAGTGAAAAAGTTGGCTTAAAGCTCAACATTCAGAAAACGAAGATCATGGCATCTGGTCCCATCACTTCATGGGAAATAGACGGGGAAACAGTAGAAACAGTGGCTGACTTAATTTTTTTGGGCTCCAAAATCACTGCAGATGGTGAATGCAGCCATGAAATTAACAGACACTTACTCCTTGGAAAGAAAGTTATGACCAACCTAGACAGCATATTAAAAAGCAGAGACATTACTTTGCCAAAAAAGGTCCATCTAGTCAAGCCTATGGTTTTTCCAGTGGTCATATATGGATGTGAGAGTTGGACTATAAGAATTGATGCTTTTGAACTGTGGTGTTGGAGAAGACGCTTGAGAGTCCCTTAGACTGCAAGGAGATCCAACCAGTCCATTCTGAAGGAGATCGGCCCTGGGTGTTCATTGGAAGGACTGATGTTGAAGCTGAAACTCCAATACTTTGGCCACCTGATGCGAAGAGCTGACTCATTTGAAAAGACCCTGATGCTGGGAAAGATTGAGGGCAGGAGGAGAAGGGGACGACAGAGGATGGGATGGCTGGATGGCATGACCAACTCAATGGACATGGGTTTGGGTAAACTCCGGGAGTTGGTGATGGACAGGGAGGCCTGGCGTGCTGCAGTCCATGGGGCCGCAGAGTCAGATATGACTGAACAACTGAACTGAACTGCCCTGGGTCTTTGTTGCAGTGCACGGGCTCCAGGCTTAGCTGCCCCTCGGCACGTGGGATGTTAGTTCTCTAACCAGGCATCGAACCCACATTCCCTGCACTGGAAGGTACATTCTTAACCACTGGACTACCAGGGAAGTCCCTGAAATCTAAATTTCAATTGCATTTCACCGATTAGTCTAACCTGAAAACTAAGCATGATCTCCCTTCATAATCTGGTTAGGATTATATTCTGCATCTTGGTGATGACCTGACCCACCACAAACACATAACAGGCTGAAGAACAGCTGCCCTCCGACCCCTCTTAGTCTCAAACGCAACTTACCTGACCTTCCCCTCGTGGAGATCTCACATGTCAGTCGTTTGAAATATTCTGGAAGGTCAGCATAGTCATTTCCATAGGAGATGACCTTAATCCCTTTGTCCAGCATGTTTTCTCGAAGCTTCTTGAATTCATCCACATCTCCTCTCCGAACTAGCATGAAATGTTCTAAGTCAGATTTATGCTTGACGGCCTCCAGAAAAAGGGCTTGGAAAGTGGTGTCATCCACAGTCCAGCCACAGCCCAGGAAGAGGAATGACTTGTTTTCATAGAGTTTCTGAATCTCTCTCTGGTAGGGAGAGAAACAACATGTGAGTCACACTGTGAAGACAGGTCTGCAACTGCTGCATCGAGCAGACTGTGATGAGCAGTGAACCAGGGTGAAGAGTCAGAGGACAGATACGCCCATGAAGGAGCACGAGCTTCTCACTGTCTGCTGCTGTAACTTGATGACTGTTCTCAAACTGTATCTTTACCTGGCATTCTCCCACAGGGTCTGTATTCATTTTACTCTTTCCATTTTTTGACCATATCTGCTTTTTCTGCTTTACAAACTGAGCCATGAATAACCAGAGAATCCCATCACCAGAGTGCTCAAAGAAAACCTGGCCCTTAGAACATTAATGCACATGTGTATATACTTTTAAGACATTTTCTAAAGATTGTTTTGATATGGACCATTTTTAAAGTCTTTTATTGAATTTGTTACAACATTGTTTTATGTTTTGGTTTTTTGGCCACAAGGCATGTGGGATCTTAGATCCTTGACCAGGGATCGAACCTGAGCCCCTGCATTGGATGGCAAAGTCTTAACCACTGAACTGCCAGGGAAGTCCCTGTGGGTATACATTTATACACACATGTATGTACATATATATCACACACTACGTATGTATTAAGTATTAGAAATGATTTTGCTTAAGGGATCACTCAGTGTCAGTTACAGATAAAGCTGTAACAGATGTCAGGGAAAGACTGGGTGAAAAAAAGTCCCCTTGTGCTTTAAAAAAAAAATCACATTTTCTTGGTCTTTTTTCATGAAGCCTCCATTTTATTACCCTATGCAAATTAAAAAAAATTTTTCTCCAGTGATCAATAAGTGAATATGTATGATGATTCAATACAAAGCCACCATCATTTATATAAAAACTCTTCAGAATGTATGCTCTAGTAGTAATTGGTCAGTGAAAAACTGCACAAATTAGTCTTGGCATAGAGAGGGTTACTAATTCCATGTATGTGTGTCTGTGAGTGCTCAGTTGCTCAGTTGTGCCCGACTCTTTGTGAACCCAGACAGGCTTCTCTGTCCATGGGATTTCCCAGGTGAGAATACTGGAGTGGGTTGCCATTTCCTTCTCCAGGGGAGGTTCCCGGCCCAGGGATTGAACCCGTGTCTCCTGTGTTCCTTGCACTGGCAGGCAGATTCTTTACCACTGTGTCACCTGGGAAGATAATACCATGTATACCAAATAATGAATACAAATATATCTTCTTTGTATGTGAAGATGATGCCAGTAACAGTGCCAACTGCTGGCTGTCAATCAAGAACAAAGTAAAACCACAGGGCCTGACACCTGAAGAGATGTCTGACATTTCCCAAGATGGCACACACGTTCACAAGCTAAGAAGCAAAGAAAAGAATGCTTGGCCTTCCATTTTTAACTGATGAAAAGAAACCGTTAACCCTGGAAGCTCAGTGGTGTGTTCAGAAGGTTCCCAGAAAGGCTTTCCCAAGAGCAGCTAGGTCAGCACCACTTACCATAACTTCAGTATTCCTGAGCACATTCTGATAACCAGCTGGGTGAAGGACAATGCCACTCGGGTTGGTGTAGACCCCATGGATGTGGAGGACGCTCAGCTTCCGCTTCTCCTGAGCCCACTCAAGGACCTGCACAACATAAACACAGCTTAGCCAGGTGGGCAGGGCTGAGCACCTGCTTCAAGGTCCCAGTGGGCAGGACAGTCTTTTGAGGACCAGGCTTCTGACACACTCTCCAGCTTCATAATATCACAGGGCAAGAATGTGGCCACTCGATGTGGCCTTTGTACTGCAGGCATGACTGTTAGGAATGATGGCAAGTCTGGTAATTTCTCTTGCAAAGAAACAATCAAAAATCAGAATATGTCATCATCTGCAAAAACCACATGGGCTCTTCCCACTGGTGATACACAAGACAGCCACAGATGGCCCTTTCAGTATGGATCCCCAAGACGTCAAGCCTTGTAGCGACTCCCTGGTCTAGTCCCCTTTCACATTTACTCCAGGCTTGGCCACATGGCTGGCTTTAGAAAACGGGGCATAAGCAAACAGGAGAAGAAACTTGGAAAACGTTGGCACAATGTGCCTTCTTTCTCTTTTGCTGCTTTTGGAACCCAGCTACCATGTGAAGAAGTCTGACGGCCCAGCCAACAGCCCGCACAACAGACACACAAGCAAGGTTATCTCACACCACCCAGTCTGGCCACCAGAGGACCACAGTCATGTGGGCAGCCTGCAAAACCAGCAGAATGGCCCAGCGGAGCCCATTAGCCCAGCTCAGGTGGCAACTTCACATTATCATGGGCAAATAAAGTATTGTTTTAAACCACCAAGTTTTCAGGGTGATTTCTTGTGCAGCAATTGGTAAGTAGTAGAAGAATCACTTCAGTCACCTGTGAGCTACCTAAGAGGCCACCAAGGAAGAATGACCACTTAGCCGCCAATGGTAAGGACCAACCGGGTCCCATGGTTTCCATTTTCCCAAGGACTTGAGACAGTATAAATTTGTTTTTATAACACTCTAGAGAAATAAGGTATGATTAGAGAAAAAAGAGGCACAGAGATTTAGAATCGTAAGTATTACTTGGCTCTATTCTGACTACCAGTCAGTGGCTTTAACCCTTTAACTTCAATACTGCCCCTAATGTGGACTAACTACAAAAGCAAATCTTGAGACTCCGGGATGAAAATGAGAAGGAAACTTTCAAGTCTGCTAGATATCCTTAACTTTATTTTTCGGCTGCACCTCGCAGCATGTGGGATCTTAATCCCCTTACCAGGGATTGAATCTGCGCTCTCTGGGATGAAAGCATGGGTTCTTAACCACTGGACCGCCAGGGAAGTCCAGGAAATCCTTAACTTAAGAAAGACCCTTATGCGTCTGATGCTGGTCATGATCTTCAGAGATTACATCAGAAACAGGATGGAAGTTGTTTCCTGCCATTCATTTTTAAATTTAATTCAATCGTTTATTTATTCACAAAATATTTACTGACCACCTACTAGTATGTGCCAAGTACTTTCTTAGGCATCAGAGTAAGAAGGGCTGACATGGTCCCTGTTCAAATAGAGGTGCTTTCCTCTAGGGCAGACAACAACCCAAGATGAAAATGGAAAGTTACGAAACGTACTCCATTGAAAAACTGAATCCAAAAATAAGGGTGGGTCCCTTTTAAATTAGGGTGGTCAGAGAAGACCTCTCGGAGGAAGTGATTCACAAGTGGGGTCTTACAGGTGAAGAAGGAGCAGGCCGTACAAAGCATGGGGGCAGCAGGAGGAAAACACTCCAGCCAGACAAAACCAGTCTTCACAGCACCATTTCTCTAAATTGGATTTCCTTTTACAACCTGACTTCAAGGCCAGCAAAACCACAAGACTGGTATCACAGCCCCTGCTCTGGCCAGGGCAGTGCTATGACAATGAGTGCCCGTGGGGGAAATCATTGGTTTGTCCCAACTCTACTTAGATGGGCTCTAAGTGGAACACAAAGGCAGGTTCCCAGGAAAACAAAGTATACAAGTAAAATTACAAAAACTGCAGGGCAGGACAAATGAGACCCAGTGAAGATCTATAATCCTTTTTTTTTCTCTCTCCCCTTTGATCATTAAATCTCTGACATCTTTTTATGGCAATGGAAACATTCTCCCTTTCATGGCTTCAGTGCATTTCATCACTCAATTTAATGGTGTCACCTATAGACTCTCCTATTGGCGCTAGATTTCCAACTGCAAGCCCTGGCGACCGCCGTAATACAAGCCTTCTCTTCGTTGGATGACAGCGGTGGACATCTCTAATTTCATTACTATGAGAGATGACTTAGGCATAGTATGGGCTACATTTAATGTCTGCTGAGGTGTCCTTTAAATATTAACCTCATCCAGCTGTCACTTGGCCGGAAACTTGATTGTCAGACATCAGAAAGTAGTTTTTGTACATTTCTAACAGATGCTATGAAGAATCTGTCCTAACAGAGAAACTAAATCAATACCACACCCACCTGATATTATCAAATGTTAACAATTTAGATCTTACAGTTCAACTGGCTTCCTATCATCCTGCTTTAAAATTGGGTGAAACTGTCCAAATTCACAGAACTGAACACTTTTAAGATCTGTGCTTTTTACTGTACACTGATTTAATCTGAAAAAGCAACAATCCAACTAGGGATAAGAGTCTCCCTCTCTACCTTTCCATGAATAGAGTGCTATACAACATCCCAACTAGAAAACAGTTATTTCTGATGAGGATTCAATCTGCTGGCCAGAAGAAGGGACAAGCTAACCCTTTCCTGTTTACCTTCTTCTCATCAGTAAGGTCAAGGGATTCCAGCTGTTTGCCCTGATCTGCCGCATACAGTTCCAGGAGATTGTCAAAGTTTGTAGTTAATACCAGGGCTCCGTTTTCCATCAGGTGGAGAACTGACTGAAGTAGCTGCTTTCCAGAATCTTCCATCTTTGACTCCAAGTCATCAAATACTTCGTATAAACAGTCCTTGAAAAATGTGGATCGGACATTACTAGTACGCTGGGGAGGGATATAAAAGGGAGAAGTTAGGCATTTGGTAGGTCATTTGTTTTGCACTCACAGGTAAAATACTTGTCTCCCTTACAGGGTGGACAAGGTAGGTGCCAAGTCCCAACACAACACTCAGTCCGTATCAAGTGACCCAGGCTATTACATCATATGCAAAGCAGCATACACTCTGTAAATAGGCATATTTATGAATGAAGACGGTGGGCACGGCTAGGAGAGGTGACTATTAACAGGAAAAGCTGAGGTAGAAAACAGAGCACCAACCACCCTTTAAACAGGCCCCAGGTCAGAAGACAACACTTTCTGTTAAACTTCCTTTTCCGGGGAATAACCACCAGACAGCTCTCAAGGTGCTCTAACATGTCTTTTTCTAATCCCAGGTGCTTTTTACAGATGCTGATGGATAAAGAACAAGTGGTTTAGCTTCTCCGTGCCTGTTTTTCCCTAGTATAATCCAGCAACTTGTTTACAAGTCTTCCAGGAAGAATACTTATTATATGATAAAAGGTTTCCAAAAACCTGCATTTTGCAACTGGTAAAAATACCAAACACTAATCAGTTCTAAACAGACTCCCTATTCCTTAACATATGGTTCATTTAAATAACTGCTTTCCCAGCTTTGTTGTGAATACATGTAAAATCTCTGAGGACTAGTGAGGAAACAGAATATCAATCTCAAGTGAGAAGTTGGCTTTCTAGTTTAATAAAGACCAAGCAATCCCTGGGACCAAAGGAATCTGAAACAGGGAAGCAGCTATGTAATGTGCTATAATAAATATCTGATCCGTATCTTATTCCTGCCACACCATCCCTTAGACAATATCTAAGCAGAGAATCATTTCTTAAAGGTCCCATTAATCCCCGTTCAAACTCCAAGTAACTGCAGCTAGCTGCTAAATAGAAGACAGCAATAATCTTTCTATTAATCCTCAAAGCAGCCCCCTTACCTTCCTGGTTTCACCTGTATACCACCCTAATAGCACTGTGCTCCAATAAAGATCTGGTTCCACGGAACCAGGTAAACAGATTCATAAAACATACTTCAATTTGCCAAATGTACCTCCTGTTTTTCAAAGTGTTTTATAAAAATTACCCATTTTTTCATTGTATCTGCCAAATAAAGGGTAAATTACTTTCACAGGAGAAACGTGAGAGCACAGAAGTGCAGCCTGCCTCTGCAGGTGCTGACGCAGCCAGGAGTCATCCGGTCCTGCTGGTCGCTGTTCTGTGCTGCAGCTACCCTGGCCCCGTTGTCAGTGGCTCAGCCTTCTTTCCAGGGCTAACTGGATGGCAGAGCCCACAATTTATGTGGCTAAGGACGTGCGTCACATCTGTCAACTTTTGCTCATTCTCTTTACGTGTCACGTTTTTTAACTTTTGCTCATTCACTTATATCATGGCATAAATTATTACATCACATATCAGCAGCCCATGAACAACCAACTGGGGACTCTAATACTTAATCAGAATTAATGACCTGATCAGAAATAAACTCTAGTTACTGAATTTTACTACGTATAAGGGAAAGTGAAAGCATTAGTCGCTCAGTCATGTCTGACTCTTCGACCCCACGGTCTGTAGCCTGATAGGCTCCTCTGTCCATGGAATTCTCCAGGCAAGAATACTGGAGCGGGTAGCCATTCCCTTCTCCAGGGGGTCGAACGTGGATCTCTTGCATTGCAGGCAGATTCTTTACCATCTGAACCACCAGGAAGGCCCCAAGGCAACTACTAATGAATGTCATGCACTTTTCTCAATTTGTTATCAAAAATACAATGCCCCTTTAATGTCTACCAAAATTACAATCCATTTGTCCTACAATCTTGCAATCTCATTTCTGGGACTATATCCCACAGATGTAATTACAAACAAATAAAATGACTTATGCAACATTGTCACTGCTCTGTTATCTGTGACAGTAATAGACTGGAAACAAGCCAAGTATCCGCATACAGGCAACTGGTATGGAAAGACCAGGATATACTGTCAGGCAGAACAAGTGCAGATCAGCATGTCTAGAGTGCTACCTGCTGACATGCGGGTGGAAGCAGTGAGGGAAGAATAAATAGAATCCTATTCTCTTGTTTTCACAGAAAGAAACACTGGAACGATGCTCAAGACAGTGGTGACCCATAGAAGGCAAATCTGGGGAAAGGAGGTGGACAAAGCTGTGGATGCGAGTGAGATGCCATAATGGCTGTTACATCTTTTTCGTCATTTTGATTTCTGCAAAGTGTGAAAACAGTACCCCTTCAGAAAACCAAATTATGTTTAAAATTAAACAATACAGTGACTTTAAGAACTGCCTTGCTGTCTCTTATACCTTTATTTTGTACTCTGATGCATACACACACACACACACACACAGTTAAACAAGGTAATCCAGCACCAATTTAATCATTATACACACAAACAGAAACACCTGGGTATACAATCAGGTAAACATGGGCTTATACTTCCTTGCTTCTCAGAAAAGAAATGCAAAAGGTTAAAGCCTGGAAAGAAAATTCATGAGTCACGTATTTTAGCTGACTATCTTTGGGTCCTACTTCTTTTGGTTATTATATTTTGCATCTCAACACAGAGAGGAAGGAAATCAGCTACTGGAGCAGCATCAATTCCCTCAGACTTGGAGTGAATTGCTTCTCTCTTCAAACAGGTGACCCTAGAACTCAATTTCCCAACAGTGGCCTCTCTAAGTAAAGACAAAGGAATGAAAACAAATAAGGAGGTTCCATGGTCAAAAGGAGATGCTGAGCTCCCACACACATTTATGGACATTTTCTCACTCATTTGAAACAGTGGACTGCGTCCAAGGTTGCTTCATTTCCTCCCACCCTGCAACTCTCGTCCTTCCGATCCCAGACATAGTAAAAAAACAACACAAAAAGGTTATTAACATTTACCGTGCCTTATACTACGTACCAGACACTTCACATACAGAAAATGCTCTCACTTATTTTTCAAGTGGGATAAGTAACATCATTCCAGTTTTACAGGAGCAAAAATAGATTCTGAGACGTTAAACGATGTGCCCAGGGTCCCGGTGCCTTTAAATGACAGTCTTTCTGCTCCTGAAATCCAAGGTCTTTGCAATGTCATTTCCCTACTGTAAGAAACTGGCTCAGTGGATGGGCCTTTTTGCCGTGTCATATTACTATTGTTTGTTAAGATTCTTAAAAAAACAAACAAAACTCCAAAATCCAAAAAAGGACATTTTCAAAGACACACAAAAGTTAAAAAAAAAAAAAGAGAGAGAATGTATAATACACCTCCCCCGTAACCATCATCCGATTTCAACAATCATCACCAATGGCCAATCCTGCTCAACCTAAACTCCCCTCACCACAGCCCTAGCCCCCTTCACTGAAATTTTTCTGAGCATCATATCATCCAGATACTTCAACAGTTTCCTAAAAGATAAAGACTCCTGCTGACATATAAAAACGTCTGCAATACCACTATCACAACTTAAAAAATGCAATACCAATTCCTTAGTAGCAAGTACTCAGTGTTCATATTTCCCCAAATGCGTGTGTGTGTGTTTCTTACATATCTCCTATTGGATTGGTTTCCAAGATGCAGCCCATGGATACTGTGGATCCCTAAGATTCCTTAAGAGGTCTGCAAAGTCAAAATTATTTTCATAACAATATGAAAGCAATACTTGCCTTTTAAAATTATGCTGATATTTGCACTGATGGTACAAAAGCAATGGGCTTCCCTTGCGGCTCAACTGGTAAAGAATCCACCTGGAATGCAGGAGATTAGGGTTTGATCCCTGGGCTGGGAAGATCCCCTGGATAAGGGAAATAGCCACTCCAGTATTCTGGCCTGGAGAATTCCATGGACTGTATAGTCCATGGGGTCGCAAAGAGTCAGACACGACTGAGTGACTTTCACTTTCACAAAAGCAATGAAAGGAAGAACTGCTGGTGTCTTGGTGTGACTCGGGACTCAGCGAACCCAGCTTGCCAGTCATCACAGTGTTCTTCACCACCAAAGACTACAGTAGAGAAAAATGCCAGTTTCACTTGAGAACGCCCTTAATAAAGCAGTGAACATTATCAGTTGTATTAAACGCGGACCCTTGAGTACACGTCCTCCTAATACTCCGTGTAAAGAACAGGAAGTACACAAGAAGCACTTCTACAGACTGGAGTCTGATGTGGGTCTTGAGGCAAAACATCGGTGACTATTTTGAGTTTTAAGCTGAACTAGATGAACTAGATTTTGTCATCAAATCTCATTTTTACTTAAAAGAATGACTGGCAGACAAATCATGATTATTCAGATTTGAGTATTCTGACCATTTTTGCAAAAATAAATGAAGTGAGCCTGTCATTTCGAGGAGAAACAACCCAATGATTGCTGCCAAAGATAAAAGCTGAGCTTTCCAGCAAGAATCAGGTTTCTAGAAAATGTTTACCTGCCACCATGAGCGTGACAGCTTCCAAATACCTTTGTGATAAGACTGGCAGTGATTTTAAAGGATGCATTTTTTTTTTTGTATGTTATAATGAAATGGGTCAAATTCTAGAATAAGAAGATTCTTCTAAATGCAAGATGGATCATGGAGCTTAACACATCAGAGTAAGGGAAGTTCAGATTCTATATCACCACTGACATGGCTATAATCTGACTTTCAGATTCCTTATGGCTATTAATCTCCAGGAAGCCATCACTTACAAAATTTTGGTGTAGTATCAACAATGAATATCTACAGTTATCCAAAAAGAGTATTAAAATACTTTCCTCTTTTCCAAGTGTGTACCTGAGACCTCACTTTTTTTGCACAGTTACACCAAAACCCCACAAACATACGGAACTGACTCCATTAAGCAGATGTGAGGGTCTGTTTTCTATTAGGCCAAACACTGAAGAGATTTGCAAAATGTGAAACAATACCACTCTTCTCACTGATTTATTATTCTTTTTCACTAATTTATTTTTGTTTTGAAAAATATAGTTGTGTTTCATAAACATGTTATTTATGTTAGCATATAATAGGTTTATTATTATTTTAAGAGAATTTACTATTTTTTCAATTTCTCAGTTTTAATTTCTAATAGTGAATAGAGACATATATATTATAATTTATATATAATATAAAAGAGAGATAACCCAGAGAAACAAAAGCTGTTTGAGATTCTCAGTAACTTTTAGGAGTATAACAGGGTCTTGAGACCCAAAAGTTTGATAATTGCTGTTTTGTTGGAACTGACAATTACACTTTGAGGTGAGTAATAAATCTCCATCCAGAGATAATCAGTGAATCCAATTTCTTACTTGGTTAGTATATACTGACACTGACTTTAAGTTCTCTCATTACTTTCAACGGTAACCAACCCAACTAACAAGGTCATGCTTTCTACTCTCCGGAGACCATTCCAACAGACAAGTGGCATGGCAGACAAGTCCATGCCTCCGAGTCTTCCTGGACTAATACAGCATTCTTTGTCCTCATGAGTTCTTTCTTTTCCCCCTAGAAAGACAACACTTTTATTGTTACCTATTTAATTTTTATTGGGAGCACAGTTGCTTTACTATGTTGTGTTAGTTTCCACTGTATAGTAAAGCCAAGCAGTTATATGTACACACATATCCCCTCTTTTGGGGGGATTTCCTTCCCATTTAGGGATTTTCAGGTGGCTCAGACAGTCAAGAATCTGCCTGCGATGCAAGAGACCCAGGTTCCATCTCTGGGTTGGGACAATCCTCTGGAGAAGGAAATGGCAATCCACTCCAGTACTCTTGCCTGGAGAATCCCATGGACAGAGGAGCCTGGCAGGCCACAGTCTGTGGGGTCGCAAAGAGTGGGGCATGACTGAGCGACCAACCGTTCACTTCACTTAGGTCACCACAGAGCACTGAGTAGGGTTCTCTCAGCTACACAGTAGGTTCTCACTGACAACATTTTTACTGACTGGCTGACATACTTCTTTAATACTTTTCCCTTATATTTTGGGGCGATACAATTTTTCATTACTGTTTTATACAAGTTTGTATTTTTTTGAGCATTAAAAAATTATGTATGCTTTCTTCTCTCTCAAGTGTACTTGTCAGGTACACAGTCACTCTCACTTTCATTGACTAGTGTTCAAATCATAATTTTCTCATCCTTTTACCTTTAACATCTCTATGGAGATACAGTTCACATAACATACAATTTACTTATTTGAAGTGCACAGCTGAGTGGTTATCTGCAGATCCACAAATATGTGCAACTGTCACCACAGTCTTTTTTTATTTTTTTTGGCCATATATCATGGGGCTTGTGGGATTTTCAGTTCCCCAATCAGGGACTGAACCCAGCTGCAGCAGTGAAAGCCCAAAATCCTAATCACCAGGCCACCAGGAAACTCCCTACCACAGTCAATTTTAGAAAATCTTCACCGTCTCAAGAAGAAAGCCTGTACCCTGGAACTCTCGCCTCCTGCCCACCAACTCCTGCTACTGCTAAACCACCAGTCCTAAACCACTACTAAGCTGCTTTCTGCTCCTACAGATTTCCCTAGTCTGGACACTTGATATGATTGGAATCTTCTAATACGTGGTCTTCTGTGACTGCCTTCCACTCAGCATAATATTTTAAAGGTTCATTCACATGGCACCATGTATCGGTAATTTGATTCCTTTTTACTAGCAAGTAAGATTCCACTGCGTGAGTGTCACCTTTTGTTCATTCGACAGCTGATGGACAGCTGCACTGTCTTCACCTTTTGTCCATAATGACCAATGCTATAACATTTGTTTATAAGTTTTTTGTATGGGCAGATGCTTTCATCTCTCTTGGGTGTGTAGATATGTGTGTGTATGCAAATGCAACCACTGGCTCACACGACAACTCTGTATTTATTTGAGAAATGGCCAGTTTCCCACCTTGTCTGTACAGTTTCACAATCCCAGCAATGAGGGTTCCAATTTCTCCACAGCCTTGCCAACACTTACTATCCGACTCTGATTCCAGCTATCCCAGGCATGAAGAGGTATCTGACACGGTATTTTTTTGGCTGCACTGGGTCTCCACTGAGGCGCACGGGGGCTTCTCTAGTTGGGGTGCAAGGGCTTAGCCGCCCCAAGGCACGTGGGATTTTAGTACCCTGACCAGGGATTGAACCCACGTCTCCTGCATTGGAAGGTGGATTCTTAACCACCGGACCATATCACGGAAGCCCCTGACATGGTTTTTGATCTGTGTTTTTCCAATGACTAATGATGTCAAGCATCTTTTCATGTACTTATTGGCTATTTGTATATCTTCCTTGAAGAAATGTCTATTCAAATCCTCTGCCATTTAAAAACTGATTTTAAATGCCAGAGAGGGTGTGGAAAAAGGGAGCCTTCCTACACTATTGGTAGAAATTTAAATTGGTACAGCCACTATGGAAAACAGTATGGAGGTTCCTTAAATAGAGTTACCATGTGATCCAGCAATCCTACTCCTGGGTATGTATCTGGAGAAAACTCTAATTCAAAAAATTACACATACCTCTACATTCACAGTGGCACAATTTACAAGAGCCAAGACATGGAAGTCAACCTAAATGTCCACTGACAGATGAATGGGTAAAGAAGATACAGTACATACATACAATGGAATACTATCCAGCCATAACAAAGAATGAAATAATGTCATTTGCAGCAACATCCATGTAGAAATTATCATACTAAGTAAGTCAGACTTACTTAGACAAATATCATACGATAAAGACAAATATCATATAGGAGAAAGACAAATATCATATGATAACACAGATGCAATCTAAAAAATTATACAAATGAATTTATTCATAAAACATAAACAGACTCACAGACATAGAAAACAAACTTACTGTTATGGGAGTTTGGCATTACCAGGTCCAAGTTACTACACATAAGACAGATAAACAAGGCCCTACTGCACAGTAGAGGGAACTATATTCAATATTCTTAAAATAAACTATAATGGAAAAAAATATGAAAAAGAATATATGTACAACTGAATCATTTTGTTATACACCAGAAACTGTATAGAACACTGTAAATAAACTGTATTTAAAACAATTTTTTAAAAAAACTGGATTATTTGCATTGTTAAGTTCTCTATATATTCTGATACCACACTGTCACCAGA
The DNA here is from genome assembly GCF_002263795.3 of Bos taurus. Classification (NCBI taxonomy): domain Eukaryota; kingdom Metazoa; phylum Chordata; class Mammalia; order Artiodactyla; family Bovidae; genus Bos; species Bos taurus. The sequence continues at coordinate 29,591,665 of NC_037356.1, read as the reverse complement.
CACATGAACTGTTTACATCGTCTCCCATTCTGGGGGCTGTCTTCTCACTTTCCGGATAATGTTTGGTAAGCCTAATAGCTTTCATAACTTTGACAAAGTGCAGTTTAACCTAATTTTTCTTTTGTTTTTTAGGCTTTTAGTGTCACAATTAAAAAACTACTGCCAGATCCAAGGTCATGAAGCTTTAAAATTATGCTTTCTTCTAAAAGTTTTGTATCTTTTAGCTCTTAACATTTAGGTCTTTAATCCACTGAGTTAATTTTTGTATATGGTATGAGGTAGAGGTATCAGGAACTCTTAAAAGTCTATTAATTTTTATACTGTTCTAGGTTAGTAACATTTTATCCCAATTAAGGACAATGAAATGAATAGAGGAAGTAACAGGCCCTAAGTTTATGAATGAGTCAGGAACTAGGAAGGAATTACTTTTAAACGCCTTTCAGGCTAACACCTGATGACACCTCTTTTCTACAGGCCCTCGGGCGTAGGGGCAAAAAGCAATGGCAATGACTGACTTTTAACGGAGTTAAGAGTTATATTTTTTTCAAAGGTGCACTTAATCTACTAAGCTTTAAAACATGCTTTGGCTACTCTATTATATCCAAATATATCTTAACTGAATCCTAATTCTTAAACATTTTTAAAACAAAGCAAGACAAGAAGGCCCTTATATCATTCAGGAACTGATTTCCAGCTCAATTTGACAAAACATGACTCTCTCTCTCTCTCTCTCTCTCTCTCTATGAATGAATGAATGAATGAATGACTGCCTTTAAAAGAAACATTAAAAACTGGCATGGCTTCATCCACAAAATAAGAACTAACTTGAATCTTTCTGAGGTTCTCTAAAAGACATGGATGCTAGGGAACACAGCTTTTATAGTAGTGAGCATACTACTACTATAGAAAAAGTAAATTTAAAACAGCAATAATGGGACAGTGGCCTCACTTTGTATATATAAAGGCTTCAACAACAACATTATCATCATTGCCACTCCCATCCCCACACTGATATGGGGTTAAGGTAACTACCCTAATCAGGTCCATGGACAGACATTTTGGAGAAGAGCTAAATGTTACACAAATCTACAAACCAGAAACGAACATCCTGATTGCATTTAGCACGCGTGTCCTGTTTTAGGGAAGATCAAATACCAAGCATACAGAGTACTCACGGGAGATAGTTTCTGGATGAGGTCATGGGCAACATGGACGAGGTTCTTGTCTTCATGGAGACACTTCTGAAATTTTTTGCTCTCCTCATCTTCTAGAAGATCAAAATCTATGGCCGCATCCAGTAAGGCCTGAATCAGCCCCTTCCAGGATTTCAGGGCTGGGACCTGGGGCGCAACCGCAGCACTGATGCCTGTTCCAATCACCAGCACGAGCTCCCGAGGCTTCTTAGTTTTCAGGCTTGGGAGCAGCTTCCTGAAAGGGTCAAACAAATAAGATGCCTGGGAACACCCTGCAGACACGAGGCACAGAGCAAAGCTATATTAAGCCACCGTTTCAGCTCCACTCTTGCAGCCGCAAAGGTGACAAGCACGGGTCTAACGCCTTTACAAAGCAGACTGAGCAAAAAGACCAGAGTACATGCCAGCGTTTGCTGAAAACCAGAGTAAAAATCCTACTGTGGGAATCCTAAAGAGCCTGATGAGACCAATCTTCTCTTTCGTAATCCTCACAACCTAAGAAAACCCACTAACATTAGGAAAAGGTCTGATTATCACAGCTCAGCAGAGTTCTGATAACTAAACTATATTTTAAATCAACATACATTTCAAAAAGGCATGTTTGATTTGGACTCGAGAGAGAAAAGAACCCTCTCCAACATGAAATTCCTACCATTGAGAAATGTAAAACAGGAGACAAAAGAAAAGCCAATACAAACCTAAGCCCCAAATTTGAGAACGTTAAGATGAAAATGGGCATGACTAAAGTGAAGCATGAGACAGTCAAATATGGGAACAAATTTGCCTTTGGTTTTGTTCTAGACAACCTCAGGCAAAAAATGAAATAGTAGCAAACAGAATTCTGAAAACACAAGAGCCTTACAGACCTAAATAAAGAAATAACTATTCAACGGACGTGACGCAAGGTGGAAAACATTCCTTTCTTCCCGTGATAAGCACTGCGTTCAATCCTGACTTCTGTGTGAGACAGCAAGGGTGCGAGTTTTTGTGTTTTGTTTCTCCACGCCCCTTCATCCTGAAACTGTATTATTAATAAAACCTGTTTGAAATATGTTTATGCACTTTAGTTTTTGCTGATGGCATGTGTTTTCTTAAGAAATTACCCTTCTCAGCCTTTTGTCCAAATAATGAAATGAACAGAAAAAGGATCTGTATGCTGGCATTAACGCAAGAAAGGAGCAGGGCTTTTAGCCTTGAGAAACCTGGTTTTGAAACCTGGTTTTCTACCTCTAGAACTGCCTTCCCTACTCCCAACTTGATGAAAAACTTATCCAGCACCACACACAGTGGAGTCCTTGACTGCAAAAGCTTTGTCTGTTGGGGAAGACGGATAATGCAGGCTAGAAGCAAACAATGAAAAGTGCGCTTCGGTTCAAGGGGATCAAGGAAGTGAAGCAGACACAAACATATACTTAAGAAAATTTCTAGAAGGATTTACAAGAACTGTACAGAGTAGTTAACTCTGGGGATTGGGGAGAACAGGACTTTTGCTTTGAACTTGAATGTGCTGTACTATTTGAATTCTTTACCTCAGACATTACAGATTTGAGGTATGATTTTTCCATATTTAAGATTTCCGGTTACAAAGGGAAAATGTAACAGTTGTTTCATTTTCAGCTCTTCCTAAAACACTAAATAACAGTAATTTTAAAAGAAGGCATACGTTCATAAACAGTCAAATAGGAGAAGATAACGGAAATAGGAAAAGTAGACAAACTAGGTCAACAGAGCTTAGGAGCTGCCAAGAACCGAGCCCCTGGGTAGAAGCTTGGGCATTAGAAGCTTGGGGATGTTCGGGTAGAACATAAGAAGGCAGAGGGTCAATTCACTGCAAGGCTGTGTCAGATGCGGTCAGAACACTAGGAAGGGACGCCTATCTTCTAGGGAGGTTTGACCAGAGGCTTCTGCATCTGAGAACATACAGCCCAGCTTGGCGAGGTGCCTGTGTAAATTCTGTACAAGAAATATGAGACTTTCCCTTGCCCTCCCCTCCTAAAAGAAGACTCCCAGGCGTGGGCAGTCAACCTCAGACCTGTACCTCAACCCCACTGGGTCAGGAGACAGGAGGAGTCCCCTTTGGGGAAAAATGATCCACATGAGAGAAAAGACCCACAGAGGCCTGCCAGTGACCAAGCCCCTCACCACAGAGTCTCCAATTGGTTTTTTTTTTTTTTCCCAATTGGCTTTTTAGTGTTTTCTCTTAAACAGGAGCAGAAAAATAAGGGTCGCCTTACCTTGAACAAACTCCCAGCATGTGAGTTACATCCAAACAAGCCAGCAGATAGAGAGGAACTTGGGGAAAACAAGGGAAAACACAGGAAAGAGAAGAAAAACTGAAAAGGAAACGGACATTCCCACAAAGGTTTTTTTAAAAAATGGCATCTGTGAAACAGAACAGGATGTTATAAAAAAGAAAAAAAAAAGTGGGCAAACAAAAAGGTTTCTTAGAAATTAAAACTATAACAGAAATAAAAATTCATAAGGTGGGAGATACAACTGAGAAAATCTTTGAGAAAGCAGACTGATGAAAACAAAAGTGACAGAAAACTATAAGAAAATTAGAGCCTTATCCAGAAGGTCCAGCGTCTAAATACCCAGAGTTCTATCAAGACAGAAAACAGAAAAGAACTGCAAAGGAAATTATCAAATAAGTAACACAGGAAAACGTTTCCAATGTGAAATCACCAGCAGTCTGCTTAATAGAGCTACCTGATATCCAGACTCACATGAAGATACAGTGCTGTTAAATTTCAGACTACTGAGGAAAAAAACAACCATCCTTATGAGCGTCTAATGAGAAAAGAAAAAGAGGTCATATGTTACAAAGGACTGGGAATTAGATCAGAGTGGCTATTTTGGCAGGAATACTTAGATGTTAGCAGAGGATGGACAACGATCTCACAACTCTAAGGAAAATGATTTTGTATCTCAAGTTTTCTACTCAGCCAGATCATCAAATCAATGTGAAGAGTACAGTTAGACATTGTCAAATGTCTCCCCAAACTTTTTCCCTCTGAAGTCTTACTAAAGAAGCTGATGAGACATTTTTCAGCAAAATGAAGGTGTACGCTGAAAAGGACGATCCAGGAAACAGAGGATCCAACGCAGGAGAGATGTGAAAGGAATGCTCAGGGTGACGGGAAAGGAAATGGCAGAGAGCTGCAAGGCGGCAGGCCAGGAACCAACTGCCAGAGGGAAGAGTCCACAGAACCATGCTAAGCTAGCACGTCCCTGGCGTGGGCCAGTGGATTAGGAGGTCTACTCTCTGTCACAGTCTGAGTTTCAATTAACAGGCTCAAAGAAAACAAAGCAAGCCAAAAAAACGGACACTCTTAACAAACAGGAAGAGAAAAACGGACAAGAAAAGTAATCATCACATATTACGCTCAGCTGTGAACACTATTTATACAGTCATACGATGTAAATATCAAACTGAAAATTGTGATACAAAACATACGAGGAGGTTGTGGGGAGAGTCTGTAGTGTATGTGTGTGTTGTGGGGAGAGGCTTTGAGGGGGGGTGTGTGTGTGTGTGCGTGTGTGTGTTGTGGGGAGAGGCTTTGGGGTGTGTGTGTGTGGGTGTGGGTGTGGGTGTGGGTGTGTGTGTGTTGGGAGCTATGAGGGGAGGATTCATGATAGCAAACCTAATCCTTACTTTCCACAATTTGAAATAGGTAAAACCAAAAACTAAAAAAAAAAAAAACCAGCAGTAAACACAAGAGTACTAAAAATCTGGAAGCAAACATCAGAAGAAACAGACAAAGCTGAAAGTGATTAGCTCCAACGAGGGCTGAGGCACTACAGCCCTTGAAGAACTGACTTAAAATCATATACGTTTCTGACCTTGATAAAAATAAAAATTAAATGCAAAATAAAAACAGTCTGACTTTTCCATGAAGGCCAGTGTTTTCTTTTTTTCTTTTTGAAGGCCAGTATTAATTAGTGAAGCCAACTGGGATGTAGGGCAAGTTTATTCTTTTTCATCAGCTACCACCAATGGTGGTTTGCTCTGCTCCTCAGACTTCTTTCGCTTGTTTACCTGGGCTTCTTGGTGGGGGGTGCGCCATCACTGAAGAATCCCAAAATCTTGTCTATATCCGAGGCCTGGCTCCCTGTGGAAGCCATCCAGTTTCTAAAATAGATTAAACACCACGGACCACAATTAGATGTGTAAAGTACATTATTCAAAAGAGCACATGCATTAAATAGTTTTAATAAGCTATACATCCTGAAAGCGATTTAGAGGTATAACTGGCTTAACAGAAACTCATTAATCAATGAGTGTCCCAAACTTCTGGGATTAAATTCATCCAAAAGAAAGTGACCTTGAAATTAGGGTTTTGAAGCTCTGTACTGTTAGCTGACATACATAGCTAAACACATGTTCTGAAGGCTCCCCCTCCCTCCCCGACCCTGCTTCAAAAGCAAACAGAGCAGAACCAAACCGTCGCCAACTCATGCCAGTTGGCCACCACTTTGCGGAGCCAAGAAATACCTGCTATTCTACCTTGAGACAGGTCTGGGGAAGACTTACGGGAAAACCCATGGGTGACTGTGCTACACATCCCCATATTATTAATATCCTTTACTATCACCTAAAGAAATCACTGGATCCAGAACAGGATAATCAATACTAATTTGCTGACTGCTGGACATTCCTTGTCTCTGAACAACTGGTTCCTCACGCCGGGGAAGCACGACTCTCAATCTAAGGATATACTTACTCTCTTTCCTTAACAATGGTTCTATAAACATCTGTAATCTGGACAAAGTACACTCACATAAAAAATTGAGAAAGACGACTTGAGAAAGATCAAAGTAAAATATAGAGGGAAGTTATTTAATGTTTATTAAATCAAGTCCAATGATTAATTCAGCTACTAAATCAGAGTTTTAACAAACTCTGTAATAATGCTTATCACGTGCCAAACACGATTTACAAACATGAACTCATGTTATCCCCATTATCTTATGAAGTACTACTATCGCCCCATTTTAGTGATGGGAAAATTGAGGCACAGGAAGCTCAACATGTGCTTGTTCAGTCACTAAGTTGTGTCTGACTCTCGGTACCTTAATTCAAACCAAGGCGGTCTGCCTCCCAAGTCCACGCTCTTAGCTGCGCTATTATAACCTAAAAACATTGTCCAAGTATTATCTTCTCATCTCCCCCCACCCCATTTTTAATACGCAGTTCAAAACCATCAAAGAAGGGAGCTCCCACATTCTAGAAATCTAAAAACTAAATCCCACGTTCAGATTTAGTTGAAGTAATGGTGATGCCGAAGGCTATGGCAGCCCACTCCAGTACTCTTGCCTGGAAAATCCCATGGATGGAGGAGCCTGGTAGGCTACAGTCAATGGGGTCGCTAAGAGTCAGCCACGACTGAGCGACTTCACTTTCACTTTTCACTTTCATGCACTGAAGAAGGAAATGGCAACCGACTCCAGTGTTCTTGCCTGGAGAATCCCAGGGACGGGGGAGCCTGGTGGGCTGCCGTCTATGGGGTCGCACAGAGTCGGACACGACTGAAGCGACTTGGCAGCAGCAGCAGAGCTGCTACATGACTCGGTGCTCTGCTGATACAGTTAAAGCAGTCAGTTAAATTTAGGAGCTGAAGGAAATCATTTTTTTCTGGTGATAAGCATTACATATTACAAACCTCCCAGCAGTACCAACTAACCAGAACCCCAGATCAGTCCCATCATTTTCCCCTGGAAAATGTACTTGTTTTGCTGGATTCTCTTCTGACAGATGGTCAATTCTTGGTGTTGACACCTGAATACTAAGCTTTTCCATTTTTTTTCTTTATAGAGTCAACTATTCCAAAGGTCCCTTCCATATACATAATTTATGAGAATTAAATATGGCCAACAGCTCTTGACAAGTTGTTACTGGAATGTTCTGGGTCCTTTTACTTAGGAACTAAATGCAAAGTAATTCAATATGCCCATATTATATTTGATCACATACTCATTCTGTCTTCTAACATTTTTTCTTCAGTCTGAAAGATGTCTCATATGATACAATATTACATGTACATCCCAGTGACATCTAAGCATAAGCCATATCTTATTCCTTCTAGAGTGCAATTTCAGAAAAAATAACTCTAGCATTTATCCTAAACAATGTGCAGCTACTGCTAAAGAACTTCTGATTGTGAAAATCTTGCACAGAATTCCTAACATGCATCAACTAGTTCACACATTAATTTCTTTGAGTGATTGCCACTGGAGTTGTCATTTCAGTGGGACTTAGCAGAGGTGGGGAAAAGCTTTTCTGCCATAAGAAAACAAAGGCCGGTGTCTTCATTACTCCAATTACTGCCAAGCTACTGAAAAATCCTTCAAGGCCAACAGAGTTCAACAAAATAAAAGATGCTCATCAAATGCCAAGACAAGTAACCTTATTAACAAAAATTTTAAGGCCTAAATCCTCATATCAGATAGGATACTTTTACTTCAAAATATGTCAGCTTGGCAAGAAATAGGATGCTTATATCTGGTGGATGAAAAAGTGAAAAATTGAGGCCAGTGTTCTAGGAAAAATCCAGTAAGAGATATGGAAAAAGGAAAAAAGAAAAAGAATTGGCTATATGAATGAAATTAAGATTACCTAAGATAGCAGTTATAGATTTGAAAACATGAAAGAATTCCAGAAGTCCCTGCTTTCACAGCATTTTGGTTCTAGAAAGATGGCAAAATATGGCTTCTTTTTCCACAGAGGGATGACAGTGGGGTCTTGCACCTGCTCTCCTCATGCTGATCTGGGGGTCTCCCTCTGCTTCTAGTGTGTGGTCTTCCGCTCTAACGAACCACTGACATGCACAATGAACTCAGAATAACACATTTTCAGATACAAATGGATGGAATAAATTAAGAGAAAAGTTCTAATCATGACATTTTTGCCTAGATACAAAAGATGTACAAATGACTAGCTAGCGAAGGAGGTCCTTGCTTGGTCTAAAAGATCAGTTATATTTGTAGCAAGCTTTACCCTTTGCTGTTTAAAAGTATCAACAAACAGAACTGTGACTGGAATAGACTGGCTCATTTCTCCAGCATAAACACAGAAAAGGGTTAACTGCTTTCTAAGGGGAAAGATAGTCATCCTCTGATTTGGGAGAAACCAAGCCCCTCTGATTGTGGCTTTTGGACTAATTCCAACACATCTGTTTTTTTAGAAACTATGGGAGAGGAAGGAAGGAAGGAAGAGACAGGCAGTGTAAGGTACTACAAGAGGGCATCCAACAAGCTTGCGGGCAATTAACAGTTCACTGACACAGGTTAAGGCAGTGATGAATTCAGTTCTATCGGAGACTGCAGCCTATCCTATCTGTTTTGTATAGAACCAAGTTGCCATTCTCATCCTTCTCATTCACACACAAAAATGGAACTGATATATAAGAACTGTACGTGGTCAGTCTTATGGACTCTGTGGGAGAGGGAGAGGGTGGGGAGATTTGGGAGAATGGCATTGAAACATGTATAATATCATGTATGAAACGAATCGCCAGTCCAGGTCCGACGCATGATACTGGATGCTTGGGGCTGGAGCACTGGGATGACCCAAAGGGAGGGTATGGGGAGGGAGGAGGGAGGAGGGTTCAGGATGGGGAGCACGGGTATACCTGTGGCGGATTCATTTCGATATTTGGCAAAACTAATACAATATTGTAAAGTTTAAAAATAAAATTAAAAAAAAAAAAGAACTGTACGTGGAATCTATACAGATGGCATAGATGAACCTACTTTCAGGGCAGGAAGAGAGACAGAGATGCAGACACAGAGAGAGGACATGTGGACACGGGAGGTGGCGGGAGATGAAGTGGGAGATTGGAACTGACACACATACCTGACTCGGATTAAAGCAGGGAGCTAGTGGGAGCCCTCTGCATAGCGCAGGGAGCTCAGCTCTGTGCTCTGCGACCACCTAGAGGGGTGGGGGGCGGGTGCCGGGAGGGAGGTGCAGGATGGAGAGGACATATGTACACACAAGGCTGATTCACAGAGTCACAGAGCAGATACTAACACGACGTTGTAAAGCAACATACCCCAATTTTATATACATATATATACATGAACTGTATTTAGCTGTGCCTCGCTGTGATTCCTCTGTGTGCACCAGTCTTCCTCTACCTCTGGTTAACTTACTTTGCTCCTACTTTTATCCCTAAATTGCATGTGACCAACACCCTCTCCCTTCTGTCAGATGAGACCTGTATCACACTCATTTCCTGGAAATTTGCTTTAATACAGTCACTGATAAAATGCCAGATTCATACTACTTATTCTTGGGATTTCACCAGTAAACAATGACCCAGCAATGAAAAATGTGAGAGTGAACTCATAAGATACAGGATTTCTGGGAAGACTTTCGGGATTGAGAGGTATAATCTCAAATTCTAGAAAGCCTTTAAACTCAAATCCCAAAATAAACTACACTGATATTCCGGGCTCAAGAGCTCAGATGTTGTTTTTATCAGTTATTTTCGATTATAAAACCAAAGTAACACAGCATGTAGAGGGAACAAAACTGTTTCAAGAAGGAGTAATGGAACATCCGAATTAAAATCTGATTTGAAGCAGAAGCTGGTGATGGATGCCGATGGTTTTACTGTGCAAAGGATGATAACTGATAGATTCCTTCTGCGTCACTGCTTTCCCTCCTGTGAAGTTTCTGAGAAGATACATGCTGAAAACAATGACACATGATGCTAAACAAGGAGGTTTTAAAAATATTCAATGAAAAAATCTTCCACATCCAAGTAGTATGACCGTGCAAACAAATTTATCACAAATGACCTAGGCAATTCATTAAAAATGAGAGTAAATAAATCTTCAAGGGTAAGACTGGACACTTTAGCCAGTCCTTAAAAACTGACATCGTCCTCCTAATAAGGCAGATGAATTATGAATGACCGTACCCTCAACTGCTTCCTTCTCACGAGAACAAAAGGACAGCGAACAGATGCAGATTCCTTCAAGTCCGGGCGGCCAACAAGCTGTCACCATTATAGAGGATCTCTCTCGGAGTTGGAAATTTGACAAGTCTTAAAGGGAAGACTTTCCTGTCATGACTTAAACACCACTGATTTTGGAAAAAAAAAAAAATTTAAGTTGCATTTTGACATACAGCTTGGCAAATGTTACAATTAAAAACCTCGCGTGTAGCTGGATGGTAATAGTGATTAAGTGAAGTGTCAACACCAGGTTAGACATCTCAGAGGTCCCCATATTGTGGCCATGTAACCCAAACCCAATCTCAAACCAAACCGAGGACAGAATATAAGAAAGATAAACAAAGTAGACCTGTCTTTGCATGGTGTCTTAAACTGATAGAATGCATTAAAAAATTGGGGTCTTATGTTTAAAACTCAATTCTCAAAATATCCAATCAAGAGAGATTTAGGACTAAGCTTGCTCTGAGTGCATTCAATCTTTTTATCCTGTCATTCAACAAATCAAACGTCTACAAAACATTCGCTCTTGAACTTCCCACTCGGGATGGCAGTGCAACTGGAGGCCTAAAGAGGTCGTGGCATTTCCTTTTAAAGAAAAAGAGGGTGAGCAATTACATCTGGGGGTGATGCACAGAGTTCTATTTTTTAAAAAGGGAAAAAAGGCCTTGCCAATTTTTTAAGGCCCCTTCTAACTCTCAGTTATGCTAATCTGGATCGCTTTCCTTTTTTACTGAGAGATGAACATAGAATGTTTTGCTTCAGAAAGTCAAAGACCTGTGCGTCTTAGCATTTTCTTTAGTGATCATACCTCAGCTTCAACCTCATAGGAAACTGAGCCAGAAACAATGAACAGCAATTTTGCAGAAAGGACTCAACTACGAAACAACCATGACAAATGGGGAAAGGAATCAGTAAGAAAAAAGTTTAAGAAACCACAAAAGGATACTCTGAAAAATAAAATTCAGAAACAGGAGAAAACATCAGTCCTGTCTTCCCAGGTAAGCCAGTGGTAAAGAACCCACCTGCCAATACAGGAGACATAAGAACTCAGGTGCAATCCCTGGGTCGGGAAGATTCCCTGGAGGAGGGTATGGCAACCTACTCCAGTATACTCGCCTGGAGAATCCCATGGACAGAGGCCTGGCGGGCCACAGTCCATGAGGTTGCAAAGAGTCGGACACGACTGAGAGACTTAGCACACACACATAGCTGGAACACCTCAAGTATCTCACTGGATAAACTAAGGCTGCTTCTTTACAATTAGTACCATGCATCTGAAACAAAAGTGATACGGAATATACACACCAATATAATACACTTGATACGCGTGTGACTTTGACAATATTCTACTGTATCAGTCATTGATTAGGACTGGAAAGGAGCAGAACCCTGTGCCTAAACCCCTGCCCCCACCTACCCAAGGACAAAAGTGCCTGCCTACTGCTTGTAGAGAAGCTGAAGTCTCCCATGCCTCAATGAGTCACAGGAGCAGGCTCAGGCAGCTGGAGACTAGGACAATAGAGCCATAGATGCGGTGTGGGCTGCACATTCCTGAGGTCTTGTACAAACCAGACTGCAGCTGTGCCGTAAACGGCTCCATCTTGAGCAGTACTGAGTCTATGGCGAACAGCTCCAAGGAATGACCTTAAGAAAATGGGATTAACCCCACTGCTCATCAGCTTGTTCTGCTTGTTAATGTAAATAGGCAACAGTACCGTCACCAACAGACCCACGTGGACATCTTCTGCTCTAAGGATACGGCACTGCATGTCAGCAGAAGTCAGACCTTCACCCATGATCCCACAGAAATAGAAGGATGTTCTCACAGGTGGGGATACGGAAGCAGCTTTTGGCAGGAGAGAGCTCTCTGCAGGAGGCCCCTCTTAGATCAGGCATCCCCATTCTCTACTCATCTCTGGCCCCAGCACACCCTTCAAATCTTCTGACCACAGAACACCTTGCCTAATCCTGATCTCTTGGATCTTTCTGTAGATCAAAGGAGTAGAAATTAAGAATAAGTAACTAACAGATGACTAGATCTCCTCCCAAGCTTCTCCTTCAGCTTTCCCAGGAACACACTGTGAACAGGACAGCATCTGAAGAAAAACCACAGCAATTCCCTGGTTGTTCAGTGGTTAGGATTTGGTGCTTTCACTGCGGCGGCCCAGGTTCAATCCCTGGCCAGGGAACCAAGATCCTTCAAGCTGCAGAGCCGGAGGTGGGGTGGGGTGGGGTGGGGGAGACAAGACTGCACACAGTAGGAGGAGGGTTCTGCATCTCTATCTCAAGGATTAACCGAGATGAGTTCCTTTTTCCCTTTAAAAGCTTTCATGGCCAAGCAGAATCCTGGGAGACAGTTTTTGGAGGGACACTGAGCCTACCATATCTGCATATTGCCAGCATTCTGATTAGCAGTAATTTTCCTTTCCACCAACATCTGTCTCTCAAGTACTGATTTCTGAGCAGCCAGCAGCCGGACCTGGCTGGGGAACAGGCCCTTATACAAGCAGTGTACCTGATTTAGGCTGCCAACTTAAGAAACACAAGGAAAATCTCACTGAGTTAAAGAACAGAAAACATAGATCACCAAATAAAAATGATAAAAGAATCTGGAGCTACTGAGCTTGAAAGAAAGAAGGGAGGCAACCAAATCTGCTCTCAAGTCCCCTCAGACTCGGCCCAATCTTCACCTCCATCACCGCCCCTCTCTGAGACAAGTGCGCCTTTGCCAATCTCTGCTACGAAACAAAGCCTTTGGCTTTTGAAATCTATTCATTGGAAGGGTAAATTTTCACCTTTTACTAAATGCTAGTTCATATGAGCTTGTGATCCAACATCAGTTTCTTATTTGAAGAAAAAGAGATTCTTTTGTTTGCTTAGCTGCCCTATGAAATGAATTTAAGAAACTTTTGTGTTACTTAGGAATTACCTAATTCAAGTTAAGACATGAGTTGGGGTATTTATAGATTACCACCTGCAGAGCGTTCACAGGATGAAAACTCTTTCCCTAATTTACTCATTTATTTTGGCATATGAACTTTTTGAATTTGACTGAGAAGCCTGTTCCTAAAAGGCAGAGGAACTCCCTCCCTCCCTCTAGACCTGCAGGTTTCTCCACTCTTCCGCAAACAGGCCTGGAGCACTCTGGCCTGGGGCCTTTCTTTGTGTGGACTGTTCCTTTTCCTGGATCTGCTCACCCCCATCCCCCATCTGTACATGTTTCCAATCCTTTGCTCCACTCAGACCTTCTCAATGATGCTACCCTGATCACTGTATTTAAAGCTGCAGCCTCCTCACTCCCTGCACCAGCTGCTCTACAATTTCATAGCATGTACTACCCCCAGCACACTAATTATATTTATTAGTAGTATAATAAAGATACTAATTATGCTTATTAATTGCCATCCACCTCCTCCCACTGGAATACAAACCCCTCAAAGGGCAGGGATCTCAGTTTAGTTCACAAGCATCCTCAGATCCCAGACCAGTGCCTGGCACAGGGCGGGTGAGCAAATACTTCCTGAATGAACTAACTGAAATGTAAGATGTTGCTCATGATCACAATTACAAGAAAGAAATTTATTGTGCAACAGACAAAGCATTTCCAATTAAAAGAAACATCCTATTACTGCTTTTAAGGCAGTCAGGACCATAAAAGGCTGACTTCTTTTTAAAATGGAACAAGTGGGAAAAGGCAAATTCCTGTGGAAATTGTGTGCACGGTAAATCAACATTCAGACTATATCGCTTTTCAGATACACTAACAGAACAGGGGTTGAAGGGAATCTGATTCCAGCAGGCAAAAGGATTTCAGACCTCAAGTTTTAAGAACGCTCTCCAACACTAACTGAACATTTTTAGATATATATCATCTTATTTTTATAACTCAAGTTTCTGATATCTAAGATGTAAACTGATTATTTATTTGGCTGTGCTGAGTCTTAGCTGTGGCATGTGAGATCTAGTTCCCTGACCAGGGGTTGAACCCAGGTCCCCTGCATTGAGCTTGCAGAATCGTAACCACTGGACCACCAGTGAAGTGCCTAAACTGATTTTTAAGGGTGGATTCTTAATGCAAGAACTCTTTCTGGTAAACAACTCAAAGAAGTCAGTATTTAGGGCTAAAAATATCTGTTTCTTTGTGAACTTCCCCAGTGGACCAGTGGTTGGGAGTCCACCTTGCAATGCAGGGGGTGCAGGGTGGATCCCTAGTTGGGGAGTTGAACCCACATGTCGCAACTAAGACCCCACGTGCCGCAACTGAGACCTGACACAGCCACATAAATAATAAAAGAAAATACTAAAAAAAAAATCACTTACTTTTATTTACTATATTAAATCTAAATTATTTTACAAATAGAGAAGAAAGGCTTTTGTAGCAGCAGAACGGATTTCAAAATACAAACTGGATTAAGTCATGGCTCAGAAATCACTCAATGGCTTCTCTGTATTTAATATGAAACACCTCATCCTGCCGGAAAGACCTGGCCTGGCCTGGCCTCTGCAGTCTTCTCGACAACCTCCCTTCCAGCCCCCTGCCCTATCCACACGGGACACATCAGCCACGCCCCCAGCTCACACAGTCTCCCCTTAGAAGGGCAGGTGCTCTTTGTCCTCGGTGAGCACCTCTGCCCCCCGCCGTCCCATCGCTGAAGCCTCCCCTTCCCACGGAGGCCTCGTTTACATGTCAGCACCTTATTCACCTTTCAAAACACCTGCCCTCAGCTCAGTTTCTGTCATACAGTAAGTGTTTACACAGTGGAGTAAATATTTAAATATTTGCTGAATGAATGAGTGTGTACGCACCAGGAATTAATTCAAAGTCTAAGAGATCAACTGATACTTTTAATTTTATGAGCTGTAAAAAAAATACACACAAAAAAACCCCAGGGTGACTAGGTAAAGTGTGGTATTGCTTCTTTCACGCCAAATTCACTCTGTGAGGGACATGCGTCACTCAGCTGTTTCAGGGTATGCTCACTCCCGCATATGAACATGCTTACCTGCCCTGCAGGAGTCGTCGTTACCTTTCAGTTTTCTTTTTCCGAATTACATGAAAAAAACACAAAGATTACACAGTAGCTCTACAAAAAGTCTATAGATTGTTTTATAAAATAAAGTTACATGCAGAGAATTCTCAGTCCACTGAGGTTTCCCTCTGGCCTGGGCCACATATATTCTGTATATGCTGGCAGTTTAAATTGACAGTTATTGTATTAATTACAAGGTGTTGAATTTTCATGTTAATACCTGTTAAATGCTAAATGCCAGGCACTGCACTGAAACTAATACAATTATTACAGCATCCAGTTCACCTCCAACGAACTCTATGCAGCATTTACAGTGAGCCAGGCATGGTTTTCTGCACTTTGGGAATGTTCACTCCTCTATGAAGGAGACACCACCATCACCCTTACATGTCACAGATGTCGCAGATAACAGAGACATTAAATAGCTTGCTAGTACTCACATGGCAGTTACACAGTAGACAAGGGACGCTGACTGCAGAGTCAATGTTGTGGAGACACAAGTCAATACTGTCTCACCAAAGATGACTAACATCATGCCCTTAAGGGCCATACCTTTGAGAAGTCTCCACCTTTAGGGGAAGTGGAGCTGTGAACGTATATATATATGTATATATATACACAAGAGAAGACTCTACACATGAACATCACCAGATGGTCAACACCAAAATCAGATTGATTATATTCTTCATAGCCAAAGATGGAGAAGCTCTATACAGTAAGCAAAAACAAGACCAGGCACTGACTGTGGCTCAGATCATGAACTCCTTATTGCCAAATTTAGACTTAAATTGAAGAAAGCAGGGAAAACCACTAGACCATTCAGGTATGACCTAAATCAAATCCCTTGTCATTATACAGTGGAAGTGACAAATAGATAAGGGACTAGATCTGATAGACAGAGTGCCTGATGAACCATGGAGGGAGGTTCGTGACATTGTACAGGAGACAGGGATCAAGACCATCCCCATGGAAAAGAAATGTAAAAAACCAAATGGCTGTCTGAGGAGGCCTTACAAATAGCTGTGAAAAGAAGAGAAGCGAAAAGCAAAGGAGAAAAGGAAAGATATTCCCATTAGAATGCAGAGTTCCAAAGAACAGCAAGGAGAAGTAAGAAAGCCTTCCTCAGCGATCAATGCAAAGAAATAGAGGAAAACAATAGAATGAGAAAGACTAGAGATCTCTTCAAGAAAATTAGAGATACCAAAGGAACATTTCATGCAAAGATGGGCTCGATAAAGGACAGAAATGGTATGGACCTAACAGAAGCAGAAGAATACACAGAAGAACTGTACAAAAAAGATATTCACGACCAAGATAATAACGATGGTGTGATCACTCACCTAGAGTCACATTCTGGAATGTGAAGTCAAGTGGGCCTTAGAAAGCATCACTACGAACAAAGCTAGTGGAGGTGATGGAATTCCAGTTGAGCTATTTCAAATCCTGAAAGATGATGCTGTGAAAGTGCTGCACTCAATATGCCAGCAAATTTGGAAAACTCAGCAGCGGCCACAGGACTGGAAAAGTCAGTTTTCATTCCAATCCCAAAGAAAGGCAATGCCAAAGAATGTTCAAACTACTGCACAATTGCACTCATCTCACACGCTAGTAAAGTAATGCTCAAAATTCTCCAAGACAGGCTTCAGCAATATATCAACCGCGAACTTCCTGATGTTCAAGCTGGTTTTAGAAAAGGCAGAGGAACCAAAGATCAAATTGCCAACATCCGCTGGATCATGGAAAAAGCAAGAGAGTTCCAGAAAAACATCTATTTCTGCTTTATTGACTATGCCAAAGCCTTTGACTGTGTGGATCACAATAAACTGTGGAAAATTCTCAAAGAGATGAGAATACCAGACCACCTCACCGGCCTCTTGAGAAACCTGTATGCAGGTCAGGAAGCAACAGTTAGAACTGGACATGGAACAACAGACTGGTTCCAAATAGGAAAAGGAGTTTGTCAAGGCTGTATACTGTCACCCTGTTTATTTAACTTATATGCAGAGTACATCACGAGAAACGCTGGACTGGAAGAGACACAAACTGGAATCAAGGTTGCCGGGAGAAATATCAATAACCTCAGATATGCAGATGACACCACTCTTATGGCAGAAAGTGAAGAGGAACTCAAAAGCCTCTTGGTGAAAGTGAAAGTGGAGAGTGAAAAAGTTGGCTTAAAGCTCAACATTCAGAAAACGAAGATCATGGCATCCGGTCCCATCACTTTATGGGAAATAGATGGGGAAACAGTGGAAACAGTGTCAGACTTTATTTTTCTGGGCTCCAAAATCACTACAGATGGTTACTGCAGCCATGAAATTAAAAGACGCTTACTCCTTGGAAGGAAAGTTATGACCAACCTAGATAGCATATTCAAAAGCAGAGACATTACTTTGCCAACAAAGGTTCGTCTAGTCAAGGCTATGGTTTTTCCTGTGGTCATGTATGGATGTGAGAGTTGGACTGTGAAGAAGGCTGAGCGCCGAACAATTGATGCTTTTGAACTGTGGTGTTGGAGAAGACTCTTGAGAGTCCCTTGGACTGCAAGGAGATCCAACCAGTCCATTCTGAAGGAGATCAGCCCTGGGATTTCTTTGGAAGGAATGATGCTAAAGCAGAAACTCCAGTACTTTGGCCACCTCATGCGAAGAGTTGACTCATTGGAAAAGACTCTGATGCTGGGAGGGATTGGGGGCAAGAGGAGAAGGGGACGACAGAGGATGAGATGGCTGGATGGCATCACTGACTCGATGGACATGAGTCTGAGTGAACTCCGGGAGTTGGTGATGGACAGGGAGGCCTGGAGTGCTGTCGTTCATGGGGTCGCAAAGAGTCAGACACGACTGAGCGACTGATCTGATCTGATCTGATCTACTCCTTGGAAGGAAAGTTATGACCAACATAGACAGCATATTCAAAGGCAGAGACATTACTTTGCCAACAAAGGTCCATCTAGTCAAGGCTATAGTTTTTCCAGTGGTCATGTATGTATGTGAGAGTTGGACTGTGAACAAGGCTGAGCGCTGAAGAATTGATGCTTTTGAACTGTGTTGTTGGAGAAGACGCTTGAGAGTCCCTTGGACTGCAAGGAGATCCAACCAGTCCATCCTAAAGGAGACCAGTCCTGGGTGTTCGTTGGAAGGACTGATGCTGAGGCTGAAACTCCAATACTTTGGCCACCTCATGCAAAGAGTTGACTCATTGGAAAAGATCCTGATGCTAGGAGGGATTGGGGGCAGGAGGAGAAGGGGATGACAGAAGATGAGATGGCTGGATGGCATCACCGACTCGATGGACATGAGTTTGGATGAACTCTGGGAGCTGGTGATGGACAGGGAGGCCTGTCCATGAATCGTGCTGCGATTCACAGGGTTGCAAAGAGTCGGACACGACTGAGTGACTGAACTGAATACACACACACACACACACTGGCTTGGTCAAAAAGTTCATTCAGGTTGTTCATGGTATGGGAAAACCCAGATGAACTTTTTAGTCAACCCAATAAAATACATCTGTGCTAAGTTTATCATGCATGTATGAACAGATTAACACAGGAGATTCACAACTGTGTTTGAGTAAGACCAAGAATGGAGAAGGCAATGGCACCCCACTCCAGTACTCTTGCCTGGAAAATCCCGTGGACAGAGGAGCCTGGTGGGCTGCAGTCCCTGGGGTCGCTGCAAGTCGGACACGACTGTGCAGCTTCGCTTTCACTTTTCACTTTCATGCATTGAAGAAGGAAATGGCAACCCACTCCAGTGTTTTTGCCTGGAGAATCCCAGGGATGGGGCAGCCTGGTGGGCTGCCATCTATGGGGTCACAGAATCGGACACAACTGAAGCGACTCAGTAGTAGTAGTAAGATCAAGAAATACTTTATGGTAAATAGGTATCATTGTGGTAAAATTCAATGACATCATTAGGACTCATCCTCCTTTACCTTTTGGAAGCGTCTAATACGGAATTCCATTCTCATCTCCTCCGGATGCTGTGTTTTCCCAGCCTTCCTCCTATTCCTGTACTCTGCCCATTCCCTGAATGTGCACCGTCCTCAGGGGTCTGAGGCTCTCCAGTCCAGCCCCTTTACCCGCTCCCTCCTCTCCCCACCCGTCTATTCCAGCCCTTACCATGCCAACTAAATGCTAATGTCTCCCAAATCTGTGTCTTCAGCCCAGATCTTGCCCGTGTTTCAGACCCATGAGGTACCTACTCAGAGTTTCATTACACAGTCCTTCAAACCACAAATACACTTTTAGACAGTCCTATTTCAACCTTAAAGATCAAAGCATCGTTTGACACCCTGTTCCGTATCATGTGTTAGAGGTCTCCGAGTGGCAGAAATAAGCTCTGGGTGATAGGATTATTGGTGATTATTTCCCCCTTTCTGTCTCAAGCACTAATGCAAGTACTTATTGATTTTGAAAGAAGTGTCCTCCACTTTAGGGCAGTTTTTTCGAGTACCTTCCCTGGATCAATTTCAGTAATCCCTTAAGAACGAGAGAATGACAGATTAGCCAGAACAAAGGGAAGTGGCTAAGCTTACGACTGTGTGTGCTCAGTCATGTCCAACTCTGAGACCCCATGGGCTGTAACCCACCAGGAGCCTCTGTCCAAGGAGTTTTCCAGGCAAGAATACTGGAGTGGGTTGCCATGTCCTACTCCATTATGACCGTAAATCTGCCGGTATTCTTTTCAGGATTTTTTTCTCTTAATAAAAATTAACTGAAAAATATTCTCTTTGATCTGTAAATGAACTGAGAGATAAAAACATTGTTTATACCTGAAACTAGAATCTGAAAGCTCCAGAAAGAGGCTATTATCTGCTACAAGGGCCACTGGAGCTAGAATGGCTAGGCTGACTTAGAAGAAACAGCCTGAACAGCACCGCTTTGCAGAGCAGGTGGCATCAGTCTTAAAAAGCAGCCAGTGAAAATAATTGAGGAGAAAAGCTGAGAGCAGAACAGGTTAGGAAGACCTAAAAACATACTTTCATAAAGAGCAAAGGAGGTCAGTGCAAGACCGAGGAGTCAGAGGGAGCAACAACAGACGGCTGCGCAGCCTGGGTGCCGGGGGACACTGCACAGGAGTGGGGTGGGGTGGGGAGCACCTTTCCTTCCTGAGAAAAGGACAGGTCACATGTAGGCACCTGGGGAATACGAAAGAGACAGTGAAGTAGAAAGAGCAAGTGATCCCACCTGGAGAGAACTGCTGTGGGTATTTTCATTTATAAGGAGAAAAGCAGTTTTCAGGAGGAACTTCTGGGGCAAGTTAAAGCATCCTGGTTTCATGCTGACGTCAATTCAAAAAACAGCATTCTTGGGACCTTGCCCCTGCTTCTACAGGATACATTTTCTTATATGCAAGTCCCCTTCTGGTTTTGTTTTCAATTTTTCTTCCTTTGTTTACCTTAATGTTTTATAGAAAATTACGATGGGCCCTCGTTGGAGCTGCTGCTGCTGAGTCGCTTCAGTCGTGTCCGACTCTGTGTGACCCCACAGACGGCAGCCCACCAGCGCCCCGTCCCTGGGATTCTCCGGGCAAGGACACCGGAGTCGGTTGCCATTTCCTCCTCCATCTTTGGAGCTACTGCATCCATACGACAAGAACGGACAATATAAAAAAGGATCAAAGGAAAAGAAAAGACGGGGAGAAAAATCACAGAAATGATAGAAGAAAATGTCCCAGGATTGCAGGACACGAATTTTCAGAATAAATGGATCCACTGTGGATCAAGAACAGCAGAAGAGGAAAGACCCACACCAGGATATACCATCATGGAACTCCAGACCACCAGGGATGGAGGGACTGTCCTCAAACTCCCAGTGAAGGAGAAAAGAAAAACCGAGCCAGCAGAACAACCGTATGCAGAAAGGGTGTGAACCTCCATGCCTCTAAAACACTTACAGACCCTGGGAAGTATAAGGACACCTTCAAAACCCCGAGAGAAAATCACTTCTAGCCTGGGACTCGACTCTACTTCCAAACTATCAAGCAAGTTTGTGGGCAAAATAAAGTCCTTCAGATTTTTCTTAGGACATAAGGACGCAACCAAGAAATGCGACGCCATGGGAGCCAGCCCGGAGCAGAGTAAAGGCCCATTCCTGAACGACACTGACAGGGAGCAGTGAAGGGAGCAGGAAGAAGACCGCAGGCTCCATAAGAAAAGTGGAAGTGACACATCTGAGTGCACAGATGATGTTGCTGATAACAATGTGATTCATACTTGGAGCATCTGGAAAAAAAATTAACACAGGCAAGCGAAAAACCGGGCAAAGGTGAAGGCCGAGCAGAGCAGGAGCACCGGGCTCAGCGGTGAAGGGCTCGGGGCAGAGGTGCAGACACAGGGGTGCTTCCTGCGCAGGGGCGAGGGGGCGACACCGATTCCTGGGCCCTGACCCAGCCCTCACTGAGCCCAAACTCCTAGAAGAGTGACCTGCTGCAGCTTTCAGGTTCCTCAGGCGACTCTTCCCAAGCATGTTGGGGAAATGCTGACCAGTACACTGGGATCAGTAAACTCAGAACTGACTTGCTTTTCTAAGTCAGTTAACAGTGCAGCTCTCCTTTTAACAGCTAATGTAAGTTATTTTCATTAAACCAAAAATATCATTAGGGCAAATGCAGCATGTTCCAAACATCAAAGATAAATACACACACACACACATCCAATCGACATCTTTTTATATGGTCAATGAATCTATGACAAAGAATACACAATAGGGAAAAGACATCCTTGTCAATAAATGGTGTTAAGAAAAGGAGACAGCAACTAGCAAATGACTGAAACCAAACCACTTTCTTACACTGCAGACAAAAACAAACTCAAAATGGATTAAAGACTTAAATGTAAGATCCGAAACCAAAAGCTCCTAGAAGAAAACACAGACAGATCTTTGACCTTGATCTTAACAATTTTTTTGGATCTGTCCCTTCAGGCAAGGGAAACAAAAGCAAAATAAACAAATGGGACTACATCAGTCTTTGAAAAGTCTCTGCACATGAAAGAAACTATCAACAAAACAAAAAGGCAGCCTACTGAGTGGAAGAAGAGACTGTATTTGCTTCAATCACAATTAAAGTCAAGTACAGTTCCTTAAAAAAAAGATACTGTATTTGCAAACACATCAGATAAGGGTTAATACCCAAAATATACAAAGAATTCACACATCAAAAAAACAACCTGACTAAAAAATGGGCAGAGGACCTGAACAGACATTCTTCAAGAAGATATACAGATGGCCAACAGGCACATGAAAAGATTCTCAACATCACTATCAGGGAAATGCAAATCAAAACCACAATGGGATCCCATCTCATACCTCTCAGAATGGCTGTATCAAAAAGATAAGAAATGACAAATTTTGGTGAGAACGTGGAGATAAGGGAAGCTTCCTGCACTGCTGGTAGGACTGTAAACTGCAGAAAACTGTATGGAAGTTCCTCGAAAACCTAAAAATAGAATTGCCAAATAATCCAGAGATTTCACTTCTGCGTATTCACCCAAAGAAAACAAAAACACGCATTCAAAAAGATAACACGCACACCAAGGTTCACTGCAGTGTTATTTACAAGAGCCAAGATATGGAAGCAACCTAACAGTCCATTGATGGGTGAATGGAATATTACTCAGCCCAAACAAAAATGAAATCATGCCACCTATGACAACATCTAGAGGGTATATTATGCTAAGTGAAATAAATCGAGAAAGACAAATACCATATGATTTCACTGATACATGCAATTTAAAAAAGCAAAAACAAAAATGAATCAAGCACAGGGATGTAATATAAGCATAAGGAATATGGTCGATAACAGTCTAGTAACTTTGTATGGGGACAGATGGGTACTAGACTTACTGTGGTGATTTCATAAAACATGCAAATATCAAATCACCATGTAGCACGCCTGAAACATAATGCTTGCATATATTGCAATTAAAAAAGCCATTTTTGACTCACTGTGAAATTTTCAAATGATAACAGAAAACAGGTTTATTTTACTTAAGTAACCATCTGTTGCAAAGACCTTCCTGAATTTCTCCAGGGATCCTCATATCCTTTGGCTTTTATCAACAGCATTGAATAGTCCCTTAATTTTCCATCATCCATGTACTGGAAACACAGTTTCCAGGTTCACCCTTCCAGTGTATATTCCATTTGCCATAAGACACTTGGTCATCTTCATTTATACAAATGCCACAAAACACACAGCTCTTAAGATGTTGAAAATGCTCCAGTGTAACATTCCTGTTTTACAATCATAAAATGCTGTCTAATAATCTGAGTACCCACTACACACTAGGAACCAGACATATTTATCTTCTTGCTCATCGCAACAATTTTACTAAATTAGTATTATTAATTCCATTGCACATAGGATGAAACTGAGGCTGAGATTAAATGCTTGTAAATAATAAAGTGCAAGATGCAAACCCCAGTCTGTTTTAGAAGCTCATGTTGTTTCTAAAATATCATGCCTGTCTCATTTCCTGCAAGTCCTGGAATTTCAGTGATCATCTAGTTGTTCATTCCGTCCCTTTTTCTAATGAGAAATTTGGGGTCCAAAACTTTGAAGTGATTCCCCTAAATGGCAGAATTAGACCAAATTCCTCGGCTCTTGACACCTACTCTATTTTTATTCCACAAATCTATGTACCTGGTGCTATCCTAAGTGCTGGACAGAGCTAGCATTTATCATTAACTCTGTGCGGGGCTCTACTGTGCTTTAACCTGCACTGACTCACTCAATCCTCACAGCGGTCCTAGGGTATAGATTAATTCCATTTGACAGGAGGAAGAAACTAAGTGAGAGAGCGTAATTAACTTGCACGGGGTTACACAGCTAGCAAGCAGCAGAGCTGGTTTGAAACCCAGTCTGTCTGACTCGGAAGTGCAAGCTCTTAGCATCCGCAAGGTGGACAGTTCACATTATCTCTTCTGAATGCCCATATGGTTTTAGTCTTCTAATTAAAAGTGTACACACGATGGGTGGACCCTTCTTGAATCCAGATGATTCAAACAAATGAACTGTTAGGAAGTGAAACCAACGGGAAAACCTGTGCACTGACCGGTTGCTCAGTAATACCCAGGAACGTATTTTTTAAGGTGTGATGACAGTATTGTGGTTATGTTGAAAACTAGTCCTTATCTTTCGCAGATACATACCCAAGTGTTTACAGATGAAACGATTATTTCTGGGATCTGATTCAAAACCATCTGGGAGTTAACGGTGGGATGGAGAACAAGTCTCGCCTGGGTGTTGGTTGGCTCCAGAAGCTAGTGATGGGTACATGAGGTTTATTAGTTCTTTTCTATCATGCAAATGTTTGAAAATTTCTATGATTAAGAAAGAATGCATGATTTTTTTTTAAAGGCAAGAAAAACCATGATATTAACAGTATTTGGAAAACAGAAATATGAATGATTTTCCCTCCTCTACTTTTTTATTTTCAATTTTCTATAATACTTTTATAATGGAAAACATAAAATAAGCTACTTAAAGAAATTCCTTATTTTCTCAGAAGAGCCAGAGCAAGTCAACCCGTAATCTAATGAGGTTAAAGTATCATGACAAACGCATTTCCCACCTCTTAATCAGTTAACCACCCATTCATACACTTTAAAATGGGCCACTTTCTGAAGACAAGTACGGTCTTTTTTTTTTTTTTAAATATTTATTATCTATTTGGCTGTGCTAAGTCTTATTTGAAGCATGTGGGATCTTCGATCTTCATGGCAACAAGCAGGATCTTTAGCTGAAGCATGTGGGATCTAGTTCCCCAACCAGGGCCAGAACCCCAGCCCCCCGCATTAGGAGCACAGAGTCTTAGCCACTGGACCACCAGGGAAGTCCCCAAATATGGTCTTTAAACGGGCCAAGAGCACAAAGGCACATGAACGCAGAACAGATTACACACAGATTTAGCAAAAATAACGACAGTCACCCAGACTGATGGCAGTGATCACTTGGTACTGTGGTATACATGTCGAATTATAATGCTGTACAACTGAAACTTACATAACAATAATAGTAAAGAGAATGTAAACCCCCAAAACAGATATGGTCAAGTAAAAATGGGCGATGATTCAAGGGATAATATATAACATGCTTTGGTTTAAAAACAGAACAAAACTAACTAGTGATACCATTACTCTTGAGAGTTAGGCAGAGTTTGGGACGAAGATCTCGAACGTGTAAGGCTGCCCTTCGCATGGACCTTAGCACAGGGAGCTTCTCCTCGCCTGTGTATGGCCAGCTGGGGACAGGACAGCCACAGCTCCAGGGACAGCTGTCTTATTCTTCAGTGAAACAACAGTAATTTCCACATGTCACAGTATGAAAATAAAGTTTGGGAAGTAGTGGCTTAAGCTCGAACTATCCCGATCATTGCTTAAAAGCTGAATAAACGTGCAACAAGGGGCGACGGTATATCGTAATCTCTTTTTGAAATGTGTTGGCACAGAAAAAAGCACACACCCGTGTTATAGGTCAATACCATTGTTTCCGTTCTTTTTTTTTTTTTTCCCATCTGCACTCCCTCCCACACCCCACCCATGAAATCTGAAGGTGTATTCCAGCAGCGTTCAATGAAGCAAACCTCTGAACACAAATGCTAGCTCAGCAGCGTAAGGTTAAACTGTGGGAACAGGAGCAAAACCCTGAATCCCTGTGCCAATGCTAAACGTATTCAAGGTAAGTCTGACATAAATTCCACTTGATAAGAAAGAGACATACTTAAGTGTCAGTGGACGGAAAGTCTTCATAGAGTAGAAGCTTAGAGCTAATAAGGATCTTCTTTTATTATTATTTAAATTTTTTATTGCACCTCATGGCATGTAGGATCTTAGTTCCCTGACCAGGGATCAAACCTGCACCCCTGCACTTAAGTGTGGAGTCTTAACCACTGGACCACCTGGGAACTCTGAAAAGACAATAAACTGAAGCCCAAATTACTCACTTAAGTTCACAAGCAGCTGAACTGGGGCCAGTCCCCAGCTGCCAACATCTGCACTTCCCAGGACACCTCCAGAGACCTCTTGTTAATTGCCTCTTTGAATCTCTCTAAAACCATAAAACAATCTCCAAGTACTTCCTGCTTTGCAGGGAAACGGAATCGATGGTTAATCTGCAACTAGCAAACCAATGTTCAAGGAACCAGAAGTTAACCTCATGCCACTAATTAACCTTAAATTTGTGATATTTAAACACAATTTCCTTTATTAGTCAGTTCCTGTTTATATTTATGAATTAAAAAGGAGGCTTTGTCATTCTTGCACAGGATAGAAAATATTTTTAAAAGCAAACTATCATGGTCTTCTTTATATAGTTATGGCGGGGGCACATATGATAAGTATATCAAGATCTATGTCTAGAAGCTATGTTTGTACTCTGCGAGAATGAAGACATCACTAATAAAATTCCCTTCCTTGTACTAAGAAAACAGTCCAGACAAAAGAGGCCCCAACCAAAAAGAGAATATGAGATTGGTGGAGAAGCTGAAAAATGAGCTACCAAGACAGGATCAACTGAATGAGGAAGAGGAAAAAGACAATATGTACCTCTACATAAATTCTTTTTAATATAAATTTATTTATTTTAATTGGAGGCTAATTACTTTACAATATTGTATTGGTTTTGCCATACATCAACATGAATCCGCCACAGGTGTATACATGCTCCCCATCCTGAACACCCCCCACCTCCCTCCCCATACCATCCCTCTGGGTCATCCCAGTGCACCAGCCCTAAGCTTCCTGTATCCTGCATCGAACCTGGACTGGCAATTCATTTCACATATGGTATTATACATGTTTCAATGCCATTCTCCCAAATCATCCCACCCTCTCCCTCTCCCACAGAGTCCAAAAGACTGTTCCATACATCTGTGCCTCTTTTGCTGTCTCACACACAGAGTTATCATTACCATCTTTCTAAATTCCATATATATGAGTTAGTATACTGTATTGGTGTTTTTCTTTCTGGCTTACTTCACTCTGTATAATAGGCTCCAGTTTCATCCACCTCATTAGAACTGATTCAAATGTATTCTTTTTAGTGGCCGAGTAATACTCCATTGTGTATATGTACCACAGCTTTCTTATCCATTAGTCTGCTAATGGACATCTAGGTTGCTTCCATGTCCTGGCTATTATAAACAGTGCTGAGATGAACATTGGGGTCTGCATAAATTCTTGTGTATTGAGAGCAACTTTATTTCAATAACCAGCAAGTGCCTAGACTTAAACGTTAAGGAAACAGAAAGTTTTGTATCCATATTGGCTAAAGCTGTACTGTGATATCAAGCAAAAAAACTCTTCAAATTTCTCTCACAAAGTTTCAACAAGAAAAATCTAAAAGTTCCTTCTCCAAGAAAAAAAAAAGGGGGGGGGGGACCAGTGTTGTTATTCCTAGGCACTACAGTGTATGCCTTGGGTTAAGGTGAAACCCAAGAACACAAGGTCTGCGTCACTGGCAATGATATCTGAGTAGGTTCTTCATTTTGTTTCCTGGCACAAAGAAAATCCTGCAGGAACAGGGGTCACTTTTTAAACACTATTAAGGACAGGTTAAGGCAGAAATACGTTCCCCGGCCCGGACGAAACCATAAAAGTCCTTCACCTAAAACAGGCTTGTAATTAACATGAGGACACAAACTTAAGTTCTGATGTCCAAATTTTAGAGTCCCTGGAAAGGAGGCTTCAAAGTACCTACTTAACATATAATATGGGACTGTTTACTGAAATTAGAAACTGGGTCTGGGGCATTATCAGCAAAAGGTGGCAATTCTCAACTTCTATACATCTGTGTCTTTCCTGTGAATCTGCGGAGGAAAAACGGTAGGAGAGACAGAGGCTGTTTCCCCAATATCCCTTGAAATTCTTCACATTTATAACCATCACCTCTCATTACAGAAACACAGACAGGCTTTCTTTCCCCCTCTTTACAAATACATCTACTCCTTCCTCCACTCTTTAGATAAAAAAATGGACAGAAATCAGATGATTCAAAATGTTCAGACACACCTAATACGAGCCTACAATGCACCTCACCCAGTCCAGGGATATTTGTAGGTTCACTCTGCACCAGATGGGGGGAATTAAAAAAAAAATGAATGAATGAATCCATAAGGCACTCACTGTTCAACAGCAGCTGCCAACTGATACATCTTGACCTGCACAACTCAAAATCAATTTAAACTCAAAGGACAGTATGGCGTAGGGAAGAAGACCACTGAACCAAGCACAGGCTTACTACTGCCCACCTAGTTTGCAGCATCCTAGCTGATTTCCCTGCTCTCAAAGCCCCCTCCTTTTCAATGTGTCCTGCATTCAACTGTCAGATTCGTTTCTACCTTTCAAGGAGTCTCCCTCCTGCTCGAGAAGCTTCACAGACTCCTTAGATCACAGACTCACATCTAGATCAAACTCTTCTTCAGGTTAAAGTCTTCTACAGGCTAGCTCCACTTACCTGTTCAACTCTGTTTCATGCCAATCCGTTTTAGAGGGGTAGGACACAAGCCTAGTTCCACTAACTCGTCTGGCAACCTTCATGCTCAGCAGTCACTGTTTCCTCTAACGTCAGCGCAGACCCATTCGCTTTCTGACATTCCTTTAGGGCTCGGGCACCATCCTTAACAGATGCCAGGTGTGTCCCAAGCTACTTTTATAGTGTTACTATCCCAACCAGACGTTCCTCTTCCCTGCCACCCCTTAGTGAAGTCAAACAGTCTTGACTTCGCTTAGTCGCAGACAGTTTGGGCATGGGGGTCCCCTTGTAAGAGAAGGGGAGGGTCTGGAGAGACTGCAAACGGCGGACGAGGAAATGAAGGAAGGAGAAAAGGGAAGGGAAGGTTCCTGCTC
The DNA here is from genome assembly GCF_002263795.3 of Bos taurus. Lineage (NCBI taxonomy): Eukaryota > Metazoa > Chordata > Mammalia > Artiodactyla > Bovidae > Bos > Bos taurus. The sequence goes on along the minus strand of NC_037356.1, from coordinate 29,562,624 downwards.
TGTACTTTGTCTTCTCTTTGGAAGACGTGGGGGGGGGGGGGGCGGGGGGAGGGGGAGTTGAAGGAGGAGACTCCAAGAAATGAATTCTTGAAAGCGGCAGAAGAAACTCAAGGTGCTCGCTAGGAAGGAAATATAGGCCCCTGGATAACGGAAGGGGCTCCCATCACCCCTGGGAGAGAAGGACTAGTTACAACGTGAAACAAAGGTTGGGAGTCAGGAGGTGAGGGGTGGAGAGGTTTCACTGATCCCACATCTCCGAAGGTCGAGCCATAAGGAAAGGAGAAGGGACGCCACGCGTCCCTCGGGGCAAGAGGGACAGGGTGGGCGCCTCAAGACGGCTCTGGGGGGAGCATTCATGGGGCATCTCTTCTACCCGGCGCGGGGGCGGGGAGGTGGTTTTGAGTGGGGTCGTCTCTCAAAGGGAGAAACGGTTTCCCAAGACAGGGAACTCCGAGAACGGAAACCCCGGGTCCGCAGAAACGTTAAAGCTTTGAGGCACCGGCATTCCGCAGTCCCAACCCGGCTTTAGCACACACTCACCGCGTCTCCTCCAAACGCCACCGCTCCAGCTGCAGCTACCGGCCGGCGCAGCCGCACTCAGCGCGCACCGCCCCCATGTGACGCGCCCCGGGCCCCGCCCCGCCCCGCCCCGCCCCACCCATGTGACTCGAGGGCCCGCCCACCTGCCCTCCCGCTGGCCCTTTTGTTGCTCTCCCCTGGGCGTGGCCTTGCCTCGCCCCTCCCTTCTCGGCAAGATGGTGGCGCCCGGCTGTAGCGTGCCGGGCCTCTGGGTCCGGGGCTTCGGGCAGTGTCTCGGGAGTCTCTTCACCCTCTTCTCAAAGCCACTTTGTTCCGCTGCTGCTGCTGCCTCTCAGCCCCTGGATGCTCAGCGATTAGCAGAGAGACTCCGGGCCCAGAAACAGCAACAAAAGACGAAGGAGCCGGTGAGTCCAGAAGGACCACAACTCCCAAGAGGCAGTGCGCTCACTGGGGTGAGGGAGGGAGGTAGGCGGGTCCTCTGACACCTGTCAGGTAAATGTCGAGGGCTTGTGGCGGGAGAACTGGGAGAAAGCGAAGGGGACAGCTCAGCAGGGTGCAGGATCTTCCTGTGGGCTGGGTCTTTGGCTCCTGCCGACCCCGGCCTTAAGCCCTACTTGGGTACCAGTGGGACAGACACGCACCCCTGCTCTCAAATTATACTCTAGGAAGGCGCTCATCTAGTGCAGAGATACAGGCATTCCCTTCCCAAATTCTCACCCAGATTTAGTGAAAGACCTCCTCACCGGACATTGACCGTCTCTCCTTCTCTCCCCCTAGGCGCCCACAAACCCTGTTCAGCGGAGAGTGCGAGAACTAGTGCGGTTCACAGAGCAGCTGCAGCGCGTCCACCCCAACGTGCTGGCTAAGGCGCTGAGCCGGGGAATTGTCCATCAGGACAAGGAACTTGTGGTCATCAATAAGCCCTACGGTCTCCCTGTGCACGGTGAGGAGCACGTGGCGGGGAAGGGGGAGGGGCGCTGCTGCTTTCTGTTACAGGGAAGGGTAACTCTGACATTACTCCTGGGGCTTTCTGAAGCTTTGCTTTCAGAGTAATTAAACTTTTGTAGGGATACTGACCTATGTAAGGCATCAGAGAGGATACAGAGATAAAGAAGACGGTCCCCATCTTCCAAGCATCTGGCAGCCAGCAGTATGGAATTTGCTGTGTGCCAGCCTCCACCAGGGATTGCTATAGAGGACCAAGGCTGTGTAGTTCCTGTCTTCAAATTATTTTCCATCAAAATTGGGAAAAAGGGTATAACGTGTGTTGGTGTATAACTAGCAAAACCCCAGGGCACCTCGACCTTAATGGACACCCTGATGTTTTTATTTTCAGAGATAGCTAGAGTGAGTCAGGAAAGATTGACAGAAAAAATGCATTTGTGGAAGGGGTTTTGCTGGAGGAAAAGGCATGTTTTAGCTAGAAGTACAAACGCTTTGGGGGGGAGATACAGAGATGGTTGTACATGAAAACAGGGAATTAAGTTAGACATTGTCTAGTGCTTTGTATTTTTCTCTCTTGATCCTTCCATTAAGTTTCTTGCCTTTTCGTTCCCCATGAAATAATTATTATCTTGATATTTACATTTTGTAGATAAGAAAACTAAAAGTTGAAAAGGGTAAATAATCTAAGGTCAGTGGCTAGTTAGGAGGCTCCATAGAGTGGAACCCAGGAATGCCCATCCTTTCAACTCCTCGGTAATGCCTCAGGAGGGCCTGATGGTCTTACATTTCTCACTAGGGTTTACTTGGCAGATTCTCGAACCTGTGTTTATATAGTGAAATATCAGACCTCATTTTGGTTGCTAATTTTAGTTTGAGTACATAAGTACCTTTAAAAAATTGTTTATGTGTGAGGAGAAAGCCACATAACCTGGGATCTTGTTTCTTAAACTTTATTATGCATGTAAGTCACTTGGGCGTTTTGTTAAAATGCAGAGTTTGACTCATTATCTGGGTTGGGGGGGGCCTGAGATTCCTTTCTAGCAGGTTCCCCGGGCATACCGACATGTTGCTAGTCCCTGGACCACACTTCAGTTTTACTGCCCTCAAGAGCATCTGCTGTTAATCCAATAATCTGCTTTTCCCAAGTCGAGGTCTTTGATGGGATCTTTCCCTGGCCACTCAGATCTCTGGCTCTTTCCTTCTCAGGTGGCCCTGGGGTCAAGCTCTGCATCAGTGATGTACTGCCTGTCCTGGCAAAGATACTCCATGGCCCCAAGGCAAAGCCGCTGCACCTGTGCCATCGGCTGGACAAGGAAACCACAGGTGTAATGGTGTTGGCTTGGGAAAAAGAAGTGGCGCATCAAGTCCAAGAGCTGTTTAGAACCCGTCAGGTGACAAAGAAGTACTGGTATGAAACCTGTCGCTAGCGGTCGAGGTGGTATAGGGCCTCTTTCATTTCTTCAGCTCTTACATCAGGAATCCCTGGTGACAGAAGGCACTGTCTTAGGATCTCTGGACATATAAAAATTATAGGAAATAGATTTAGTGCTTAGACTATTAGAGTCTGATAGTATGCTGCTGCTGCTAAGTCGCCTCAGTCGTGTCCGACTCTGTGCGACCCCATAGACAGCAGCCCACCAGGCTCCCCTGTCCCTGGGATTCTCCAGGCAAGAACACTTGGGTAGGTTGCCATTTCCTTCTCCAATGCATGAAAGTGAAAAGTGAAAGTGAAGTCGCTAAGTCGTGCCCGACTCTTAGCGACCCCATGGACTGTAGCCAGCCAGGCTCCTCCATCCATGGGATTTTCCAGGCAAGAGGACCGGAGTGGAGTGGTTCCTAATTATGGCTGTATATAAAAATTATTAAAAACTAATTATGCAAGTAATATGATTTGATTGTTGTGGTAAAATGTCAGACAGCATGGATAAAGCAAAAAAAAAGTCCTGGAGAATTCACTCATTCTATTATTCTCGTTCCTTCTCTTGGGGTTGTTTGGTTTTTATTCCTGTGGAGCTTACTCATCCTATTTACATACATGTCTGATGCAGGTTCGATCCCTGAGTTGGGCAGATCCGCTGGAGGAGGGCATAACGACCCACTCCAGTATTCTTGCCTGGGAAATCCCATGGACAGAGGAGCCTGGCGGGCTACAGTCCACGGGTTGCAAAGAGCAGGACATGATGGAGTGAGTGAGCACACTGATGTGTACACTGTGTGTGTGTGTGTGTGTGTGTGACATTGTACAGTTTACACTGTGCTTTTCCGACTTAACTCTTCGTCTGTAGGCTCTTTCCACGTTGGTGCATGTAGATTTACCTCAGTTTGTATTTATTTGGCTGTGCTGGGTCTTAGTTGCGGTGTGCGGGATCTTTGATCTTTGCTGTGGCATGTGGAGTCTTCAGTTGCAGCTTAGGAACTCTGAATTGTGGCATGTGGGATCTAATTCCCTGACCAGGGATCGAACTCAGGCCCCCGCCATTAGACCACCAGAGAAGTCCCAATCTTAGTAGTTTTTTTAATGTATATAATTTATTTATTTTTTAATTGAAGGATAATTGCTTTACAGAATTTTGTTGTTTTCTGTCAAACCTCAACATGAATCAGCCATAGGTATATGTATATCCCCTCCCTCCCATCTCCCTCCCTATCCCACCCCTCTAGGTTGATACAGAGCTCCTGTTTGAGTTTGCTGAGACATACAGCAAATTCCCATTGGCTATCTGTTTTACATATGGTAATGTCAGTTTCTATGTTACTCTCTCCATACATCTCACCCTCTCCTCCCCTCTCCGCATGTCCATAAATCTATTCTCTATGTCTCTTTCTCCATTGCTGTCCTGCAAATAAATGCTTCAGTACCATCTTCGAGTCCGTACATATGCGTTAGTGTGTGATATTTATCTTTCCCTTTCTGATTTACTTCACTCTGTATAATAGGCTCCAGGTTCATCCACCTCATTAGAACTGACTCAAATGCGTTCCTTTTTATAGCCGAGCAGCATTCCATTGTGTATATGTACCACAACTTCTTTATCCGCTCCTCTGTCAATGGACATCTAGGTTGCTTCCGTGTTCTAGCTATTGTAAATAGTGCTGCAATGAACAGTGGGACATATGTGTCTTTTTCAATTTTGCCAACCTTAGTTTTTTAATAGAAGAAAGGTACATGAGCAAAAACGAAACCACTCCTATCCCCCATCTACTCTATTTCCTGTTCCTGAAGCAGTTACTGTTGCTAGTGTCTCGTGTAAACTTGTCGCATTATGTGGGACATGTGTAAGCAGATGATTGTGTGGCAGCGTATTTCGCATTGCTTTGCGATCTGCTCTTTTCACTTGGACGGTATATCTTGGAGGGCCTTTTGTGTTGCACAGTTAGAGCCGTCTCCTTTAAAATGGCTCTATTGTATGTATTCGTTGTGTGGATATGTCATAACTTCCTTATTGATGTTTAAGTAGTTTTCCATTTTTCAAAGCCTCTTGCAAAGAATATGTGAGTATATCCTTAGGACAGATGCCCAGAAATGGAATTGCTGGGTTGAAGGGTGCACACTTTATAAAATTTGAATGGTTACTACCCAAGTTGCTCTCCAAAATGATGCTGCTGCTGCCTCTATGTCACTTCAGTCGTGTCCGACTCTGTGCGACCCCATAGACGGCAGCCCACCAGGCTCCCCCATCCCTGGGATTCTCCAGGCAAGAACACTGGAGTGGGTTGCCATTTCCTTCTCCAATGCATGAAAGCGAAAAGTGAAAGTGAAGTCGCTCAGTCGTGTCCGACTCTTAGTGACCCCATGGACTGCAGCCTACCAGGCTCCTCCATCCACGGGATCCAGGCAAGAGCACTGGAGTGGGGTGCCATTGCCTTCTCCACCAAAATGATGATGTCAGTTTTTATTCCCACTAGCCGTGATGGTATCCACTTCCCATTATGCCTGACCAATTCACTTTTAAAAGGTTTGCCACTCTGATGGGTAAAAAATATATATATTTTATTTTCTGTTTCCCTGTTAACTAGTGATGTTGGCTGGTTTTGTGTGTGTGTGTGTGTGTGTGTGTTTATCGATGGTTTTAGTTTTCCTTTCTGTGAGCAGACTGTTTTCTTTTGCCTGTGTTCTATAAGGTTATTATTTTATTTTTGATTGGTGAGCATTCTTTTCATATTTTGGATGTTAGTCCTTTTTGTATTATAGATTTTGAAGTTGCTTTGCTATCTTGGGAATCTTAAAAAAAATCTATATGCTTGAAACTCACCCACAGAGGTTCTGATTCATAAGTCTGGTGGGTGTGAGGTTTAGGTATCTGTGTCTTTAAAAAGCTCCACAAATGACTCTGATGAGGAATGAAGTTTTAAGAATCACCTCAGTGAGAGATGACAGATAATGGAGCAAGTTTAGCATGGTAGCTAAATGCTCAGAAAGATCTGTGTTCAGCTCTCACCTGTGTTATTTACCAGTGTGAGACTTTAGGTAAGTTATTGAACCCCTCTTACTAGATTTGGGATTCTTTGAGAGCAGGGATTTTTTTTTTCCTTTCCTTTTTTTGTTGGGGCATGCGGTGTACACAGTGTGGCTTAGGGAATTTTCCCAACCCGGCTTTGAACCCATGCCCCCTGCAGTGGAAGCACAGAGTCTTAACCACTGGGTGGCCAGGGAAGGCTGGCCAGTAGGGATCTTTGTCTTATTCATCCATATAAAACCAGTGCCTACCTAAATCGGTGCCTGTTTACACTCAGTGAATATTTATTGGCTGAACGTTTTTGAGCAGGAGCGTTAGGTCATTAGGAAGGGTCATCTGGTGGTTATAAATCAGTGTAAGTATGGTAGAATGCATCAGACAGCAGTCTAAACTGCTACCAACCTGCAGCTGGGTGTCCAGAGTGTGAGATGTCATATCTGAGAGGGCTTTTGACTCCTGGGCCAGCAATTCTGTGTTAGGCTGATTGACCTGGAGGAGGTGTAAACGTAAGGACAAATCAGAGTCTTCTACCTGTCTGCAGTGTGATGGACCTCCAACAAGAGAGGTTGGGAGTGAGTTACTGAACTGCGTTTGGGGTTCCTGTGACTTTTAGAACACATTTCCTCCCTGTTTCATTTACCTGGCAAATAGAGCAGGAGCAGTCCTATGAGTTTTTCATTCAGTTCATTTTATTTATTCATTTGTTTCCTATGCAACTTGAATTTACCATCTTTTATCCTTAAAAAAAAAAGATATAAAAGATACAAAACTATATTATCCCCCTTTAAAATGAAACTGCCCATACTTAGTTTTAAAGGCTGGATGAAAGACCATGTTACTAATATAATTGTTTTTGTTTGTTTTCCTGCTCTCTCCGCACCACCCCACCCCCCACCCCCCCGCCCCAGTATTCTGCAATCAGCATATTTACTTTAGTAGCAGAAAAGATAGGTTTGTAAGAATAGTGATAGCTGTCAGGCCAAGCGCTATACCAAGAGATTTGGGACCCTCTGACCCTCAGAACTCACTACAGTAGTGCAGAAAGTCCAGCATGAAACCTCTAAGTAGCCGAATAACCAAGGAGCAAATCCCTCATCTTCATGGCTCAGGCCAGGGTTTGTGTGTCCCCGCAGGGCCATCACCGTGCGCGTCCCGGTGCCTGAAGCGGGAGTCGTGGACATCCCCATCGTCGAGAAGGAGGCGCAGGGCCAGCAGCATCACCACAAGGTGGGTGCGTGAGCACTTCTGGAGGGACGGGTTTTCTGCTCGTCTTTGAAGTCACATCTCGATTTCTTTGGCTGCAGATGACGCTGTCCCCGAGCTACCGCATGGACGACGGGAAGATGGTGAGGGTGCGGAGCAGCCGGAACGCACAGCTGGCAGTGACTCAGTACCGGGTGCTGAGCAGCAGCCTGTCCGCCGCCCTCTTGGAGCTCCAGCCTATCACGGGTGAGGGCGCCGCTGTTCGGCAGCCGGCAGAGCCGCGGGGCTCCTCAGGGCTTCACGCAGGGCCTTGTGCTGGGCCCCGCCCTGCCTCTGAGCCCCCGGGATTATGGGCCGCTGAGGTTGTACCAGAGTGTGCTTCCGGTGCTGATCCAAGGCTGGGAGCTCCCATGAGGATGTGAAAAACAGTAGCATAAGAATATGAACAGTTTGCTTACGTTTATTTAAAAATTTGCAAACGGGTTCCTCAAAAAGATGTCTGTCCACCGCTGTTCATAGCGGCGCTATACACAGTAGCGAAAAGGTGAACACAACCCACATGTCCGTCAGCAGATGATTGGAAAGACACGGTGGTACTTCATGCATGAAATATTACCCAGCCATAGAAAGGAAGGAGGTTCTGACATGTGCTTCAGCTGGATCAAACCTTATAGACATTAGCTAAATTAAAGAAGCCCAGCACAAAAGGGCACACGCTGTATGATTCCACTTATGTGAGATACCTGGAGTCCTCAGGTTCCTAGAGACGGGTAGCAGAGTGGTGGCTACAGGGGCTGGAGGGAGGAGGGGGTGGGGAGTTATGGTTTTTGGGGACAGGGTTTCAGTTTAGGGCGAAAGGGTTCTGGAGATGGACAGTGGTGATGGTTGCAGAACAATGTGAATGTACTTAATGCCACTGAACTGAACGCTTAAAAAGGATTAAAATGGTAAACCTTGGGACTTCCCTGGTGGTCCAGTGGTTAGGACTTCAAGCTTCCACTGCGGGAGCACATATGCCATGCCTGGTTGGGGAACTTAGGTCCTGCATGCCATGCTGTGCAGCCTTTAAAAGAAGAGAGAATTCCTAATGCACTACTTTCAAATTCTGTTTTTAAAAAAAGTTCAAATTTTATGTATATTTTGCCATAATATAAAAATAAATGTGCCAAGTAGTACTATTTAATGTTATACGATACAGTTATTTTTTACAAAAGCAAAAAGCACGGCAGCGATAGACCTCAAGTTGATCGGAGTGGTTATGTGTGGTGCAAAGGGAACTGTGACGGGGAGGGGTACTTAGAGGCTTAACAGTATTATTTCCTAATAGCTTATCATTTGTTATATTATCCTTTACACTTCATTGTAGCTGGGGTTTTGCCAATTTTACTGTGCTTTGATTTAATATGATTAGAAGCAGATGCTGCCAGTAGTATCGTTTCTATGGCTACTCATAAGTCTCCTCCCTTTCTCTTTTTAAAGGAATAAAACATCAGCTTCGCGTTCACATGTCTTTTGGGTTGGATTGCCCAATCCTTGGTGATCACAAGTACTCAGACTGGAACAGGCTGGCCCCCCAGGTAATATCTTTTTGGCCCAAGATGCAACAGAATAAGGGAGAAAACTTATGCTTTCCCCTTGTTAAATCCCTAATGTCAGTTGCAGCAAAGGCGTGTTGATTATTTTCAGACACAGCGCCCTGCCAGCTGGGCTTCCCTGGTGGCTCAGCAGTAAAGAATCCACCTGCAGTGCAGGAGACATGGGGGTCGCGGGTTCAATCTGTGGTTCGTTAAGATCCCCTGGAGGAGGGCATGGCAACCCATTCCAGTATTCTTCCCTGGAGAATCCCATGGACAGAGAAGCCTGGCAGGCTACACTCCATGGGGTCACAAAGAGTCTGACACTACTAAGCAACTAAACAACAATAATCCTGCTAGCTCTTTAGGTTAGGGAGGAATTCAGAAGCAGACAGGAGACTTTCTGAAGGCTCAAAGCAGCCTTTCATGCTATTGCTAGAGTCTTGGTGGAAACTTGTTTTTCACTGTTACAGCTCATTCTCTTGGAAAGCCAGAGAACTGGCCAAAGAGAGCTTTCCCAATGTGGTGGGTTTTCTGTCACGTGGGTTCTGAACCCTTCCTAGAGACGGCCCTGAAGCAGGCTGTCCCTCACTGTGTCATCCAGTGGGGATCAGTGATGGGGCCCCGGAAGTGGAAGTCTTCTACCCCTGGCTGCTGGTCAGAGGCACCGCCAGCCCGGCTCTCACGAGCTCTTTCCTTTGTGCAGAAGCTGTCTGCCGGGATCCTGAAGAAGCTGGGGCTGCAGCAGTCCAAGGCCCGCCACCTCCCCCTGCACCTGCACGCCTGCCAGCTGACCCTGCCTGCCCTGCAGCCCCAGAAGGAAGAACTCACGTTGCTCTGCAGGCCTCCTCGCTACTTTGTTAACTCCCTGCGCCGTCTGGGCTTAAAGATGCCGAGTCGGGACCACAGTGCGGACGAGGAAGCCGCACGGCCAGGAGCCCAGTGAAGACGGTCGGGCAGTCTGCCCTGAATTCTTCACTTTGTTTAAGGGACTCTGCCGACTTCTCACCGGGGCCAGACTCCAGAAGAGCCAGGTGTGAAGAGTTGGAGAAACCGCTGCTTCGGGGCTTTTACTGGAGGCTAGCATCTGTTTCCCACCACTCTGGTCACACTCTGGGAAAGCCAGCAGGCAGCTTCCCTGCCTCCGAGGCAACAGGAGTCCAGGATCAGGAGAGCTAAAGCCCGAGATTGCTGATCAGGCATGGTTTTTACCCAGCAATGAAGCACTTGATCTATCAGGACGGTTCCTGTGGTTGGAGAGAACGTGATGGTTATCTAGCTCAGAGAGGGATTCAGGAGCAGTTTCTGTCCTCATGGAGTCACAGGACTGCTCAGCAAAGCCTTTCTGCTTGATTTGTTCAGTCCCAGATTTTTAAAAATATTATTGGAGTTTGATCGCTTTACAATGCTGCGTTATTTTTTGCTGTACCACCAAGTGAATCAGCTCTATGTATACATACATCCCCTCCCTCTTGAGCCTCCCAGCCTCCCATCCCACCCCTCTAGGTCATCGCAGAGCACCAAGCTGAGCTCCCTGTGCTATACAACTGCCTTCCGCTAGCTGTCTACATTTTCCAGGTGGTAATGTACATATGTCAGTGCTACTTCCCAGTTCGTGCCACCCTCTCCTTCCCACCCCGTTTCTACATGTTCATGCTCTACATCTTCATCTCCATTCCTGCCGGGCAAATAGGTTCAGCTGTGCCGTTTTTCTAGATTCCATCTATATACATTAATACACGATGTTTGTTTTTCTGATTTCATTCTGTATGACAGTCTCTAGGTCCATCCACATCATTACAGATAACCCAGTTTCTTTCATTTTTATGTGTAATATTCCACTGCATATATGTACACGTCTTTATCCATTCATCTGTTGATGGATCAGTCAAAGATTGTGTAGACAGTCATCACGAACAACAAGGCTTCTCGCCTGGCTCAGCCCAGGAGCCTTGCTGTGCACGTGATCATGGAGCCTGTGAGGGGTGTTCAGTGAGCAAGGAAGGCAGGTGTAAACAACGGGCAGTAACAAAAGCACGTGGAGCAGGCAGGGTGTTAGGCCGTGGTGGGAGCCGTGATGGGAGCACCCATATACCTAAAGAGGGCAGCAGTTAGCTCCAGCTGAGTGTCACTCTGGGGGAACAGATTTCATAACGTTTTTCAGAGTGAGGAAACCCAGCCATTCATGTGAAATCTGCCAGCATCTCGCTAGCTAAGTCAGGATTTAGTTAGCTTGGGTAGGCTGCTGCTGCTGCTAAATCGCTTTAGTCATGGCCGACTCTGTGCAACCCCATAGATGGCAGCCCACCAGGCTCCCCTGTCCCTGGGATTCTCCAGGCAAGAACACTGGAGTGGGTTGCCATTTCCTTCTCCAGTGCATGAAAGTGAAAAGTGAAAGGGAAGTTGTTCAGTCGTGTCTGACTCTTAGCGACCCCATGGACCGCAGCCTACCAGGCTCCTCCATCCATGGGATTTTCCAGGCAAGAGTACTGGAGTGGGGTGCCATTGCCTTCTCCGTTGGATAGGCTAGCAGATCCTATTTGCAGGTTGGGTTTCATCTTCAGGCTGTCTGTTTGCAGTCTGTGTTTAAAGACTGGTGTAGATGTTTGGGAACGGGCCATCTTGAGAGTTCTGCATCAGTGTTTGACGTTTTAGCTTCATGTAGCATCTGTCCTTTCTAGACTAGGGGATGGCTTTGGTTAGTCTGTAAACACTATAGTTAGTGTTGTGAAGGAGCTGCCATTTCTCGAATCTTCGTTGTTTCAGAAGCAAGCCTGTCCTTGGGTCTCAGGCAGCTGAGCCAAGCACCACTTGGAGGAAAATGATTTTAACCGCTCCTCTTAGTGGTCTGGCTCGCTCCTGTCTGGATTTTTGCAGCAGTACAATCTTGCAAACAAATACACCTCATGTTACCTTGGCTGAGCTGAGAAAACTTGGAATGATGACAGAGTTGGGGAGGGACCCCATTAGGTGCTCTCTCTGTGTTGAAAACAACTTTCTAAACCCACTTTCCTGTTCGCATAATACTGTTACCCTGCACCACGGACTTAACCTTAGAAGCACAGACGAGGTCACTATGTGTGCTCCACAGCAAGAGAAGCCACCGTAACGAGAAGCCCGCACATCACAACCCCACTCGCCGCAACTAGAGAAAACCCCCGCACAGCAACCAAAACACAGTGCATCTAAAAATAAGTTAATTAAAAAAATTTTAAGTGTTTTTAAAAAAAAATATTCAAGGTGCCAGGTTTGGGGGTAGCATCTCCTGAACCCCATCACCAAATAGCTACAAAGTCAGGGGTTCCCATTACCTTCTCAGACTGGATAATCCTCTGGAACAACTCTCAAAACTCAGCTATACTTGCTATTGCAGTTTTTGTTACGGCAATAAACGAGGAGGCTCATGGGGTGGAGGTCTGTGAGAGTCCCAGACACGAAGCTACCCTGGCCCCTCCCTGGGGATTCAGGACTACAGCCCTCCAGGTACGCAGAGGGTGCCAACCTTAAAGGTCACATAAGCTTCGTCTGGAGTCTTGGGGTTTCATCATATCAGCAAGATTGATTAGATCACTGATTATTGAACTCAGTCCAACTCTCCATCTCTAATCACATGGTTGGTCTATTGACATACCATTGACAGGCTGCACCCGGACACACCCCAGGGGTTACACAAAGTGTCAGGACCCATCCTAAGTAACAAAGACACTCCTATCATTCCAGAGATTCAGAGGCTTCCTCCCAGGAGGCAGGGACACAAGCCAGGCAAATTCCTTACTGCACAACACTTGCCCCTTGCACTCCTGTTCCTGGAGTCATCTCCATGTCCTAGGTGGGGACCCCTTCACCTTCCGGGCTCCTTGGTGGCTGGCTGTATACGCCTCCGTCCTTACTGCACAACACTTGCCCCTTGCACTCCTGTTCCTGGAGTCATCTCCATGTCCTAGGTGGGGGCCCCTTCACCTTCCGGGCTCCTTGGTGGCTGGCTGTATACGCCTCCGTCAGCTACAGCCTTAAGGTTCTCTTGGACCAGTGGCCTTGAAATACTTCACTTCCTTTCTCGCACCCCACTCGGCACACCCTTATCTGCTGTGATCCAGGGCAGTGAGAATGGGGTTTTAATCAAGCCTGATCACCCGGGAGAGTGAAACTCCACTTTCCTGGGGGTGTTCTCTGCTGTGCTCCCAGTCACAATAAACTGTTTGTGCTCAGTCATGTCCAATTCTTTGCTACCCCACGGACTGTAGCCTGCCAGGCTCCTCTGTCCATGGAATTTCCCAGGCAAGACTAATGGACTGACTTGCCATTTCCTCCTCCAGGGGATCTTCTTCACCCAGAGGTGGAACCTGAGTCTCCTGCCTCTCTTTCCTTGCAGGAGGATTCTTTACTGCTTAACCATCAGGGAGGCCTTGGGGGGCACAGTAAACAGGCTCCAAATACTGCTGGGGAGAGTGGTTAGAGCTGATGCGGTTGATACGGGTGGGGTAGGGGGAGGATCTAGGGTGACTCCCGGGGAGCCTATCCTGAATTGCCAGGTAGATGAGGTGGGTTACCGTAAACAGAGGATGAAGAGGTTTGGGGGGCCCCTCCCAGCCTGTGTCAGTGCTGTCATATAGCCGTGTATACAAAGGGGCACTGCTGCTGCTGCTAAGTCACTTCAGTCGTGTCCGACTGTGCTACCCCACAGATGGCAGCCCACCAGGCTCCCCCGTCCCTGGGATTCTCCAGGCAAGAATACTGGAGTGGGTTGCCATTTCCTTCTCCAATGCATGAAAGTGAAAAGTGAAAGTGAAGTCGCTCAGTCGTGTCCGACTCTCAGCGATCTCATGGACTGCAGCCTACCAGGCTCCCCCGTCCATGGGATTTTCCAGGCAAGAGTACTGGAGTGGGGTTCCATTGCCTTCTCTGAGAGGGGCACTGGGGGAGGGCAATTACCCCATGTGCCCTGAGCACCGAAAAGTGCTCATCACTCCATACTTCCTGCCGCATATCCTAATAATTCCCCATAATTATACCTGTCTCCTCCTTTCTCGTGGGCAGGCATGGTGCTTTCCTCTTTGGCCCCCAAGCCCTATACCTGTAAACTCTTGAAAAGTGACTACTGAACAGTAAGGCAGTCCCCCAACTCTGGTAGCTCTCAGTCTCTGGATCTAGATGGGTTTTCAGTTCAAATGATGGCTCTGATAGTTATTGGCTGACTGTGGATAATTTATTTAACTTATCTGAGCCTCAATTCGTGCACCTGCAAAATGGGCATAATAACAGTACCTCTATGACACAGATATTTTGAAGGATTAATTAAAACAACTCATATTAAGTTCTCAGAAGAGTTCCTGACAGATGGCAAGGACCCAATTAATGTAATAATAGGTTGTGTGTGCGTGTGCTCAGTCACTAAATTGTATCTGATTCTTTATAATCCCCTGGACTGTAGCTCATGACACTTCTCTGTCCATGGAATTCTCCAGGCAAGAATACTGGAGTGGGTTGCCATTTTCTCCTCCAGGGGATCTTCCTGACCCAGGCATTGAACCTGTGTCTCCTACATTGGCAGGCAGATTCTTTACTACTGAACCACCTGGGAATCTGGTAATGTTAGGTTAAAGCAGGTTAAATTTGCCATTTTTATTGAGATGGTATTCACATGCTATAAAATTCACCCATTTAAACGTGTAGAATTCAGTGGCTTTAGTACATTCACCCCAATCTAATTTCAGAATACTTTAATTCTCACAAAAAAGAAACTCAATATCCATTTTTAAATTAATGTATCTCCTTTTGCTTGTTGTGCTTTTGATGTCATATATTTAAAAATTGCCTAATCCAAATTCAGAGATTTACCTGTTTTTCCCTCTTAATAGTTTTCTAGGTTTAGCTCTTACATTTTGGGACTATCAGTTCAGTTCAGTCTCTCAGTCACGTCCGACTCTATGAGACCCCATGGACTGCAGCACACAAGGCCTCCCTGTTCATCACCAACTCCCAGAGCCTACTCAGACTCATGTCCATTGAGTCAGTGATGCCATCCAACCATCTCATCGTCTGTCGTCCCCTTCTCCCACCTTAAGTCTTTCCCAGCATCAGGGTCTTTTCAAATGAGTCAGTTCTTTGTATCAGGTGGCCAAAGTATTTGAGCTTCAGTATCAGTCCTTCAAATGAATATTCATTACTGATTTCCTTTAGGATTTATAGTTAATTTAATTGGGTAAGATTTAGTTTTATTACAGTATTCCTACGAAAGAAGCAAAATGAGGAGTAATTGCAATTTCTCATTCTACCACCAAATGGCAGCAGTCTCCCAGATTTAGTCTCCCCTTCTGGCCTGAAAGCGGGAACAGGTTTTAATCAAGCATCTTCCACAACAGCGTTTTGCTGTTTTCCTCTAACCTCCAGATACTCTTGACATTGGCTTCCCCAGCGTTGTAAATCTCAGGCCTTTTATTTTTAAGTTAGTTTCAAACTTAAATTTTTCTGTTCTCTGGTGGAGAGTGAGACAGTGGAGGGAGGTCATGGTTTAGGCTCCCCAAGTGTATTCACTCTAGAATGAGACTCATAAACACTCAGTTATAAGAGGACTACAAGTTCACTACAGACATGTGGAAAGTATAATCAAGCTGCTCTCAGTTATGGAAAAGCCCAGACAGGAGTACATCTTAGGTGGGGCACAGTGACACCCAGCCCTTCAATGGGAGCACTGCCTTATCAGCCCCAGGTCTGTGTTATGGGGCCCCACCTGTGCACCAGGGGAGAAGCGTGAGAGAGAAGTAAAAGAGTAGGAATCTGAAAGGCCCACCTTCCTTTCGGGAATAAACACCTTCTGCTCTGACTCACCGGCCTCTCTTGCTGGTTTCTCAAAGTATTAGCAGTTCTGAGTTCCCTAAATCTGCCCGGGAGAGGTCTTGCTACTTCCTCACCCCACCACGTCCAGGCTTCCCAACTGTACACAGGGTTGAAGGGCCACCTTTGTCTGCCTCCCAGATGGCCTAGAGACAGCTGAATTTACCTGTGAATTCTGTTAACGGGACCTCTTCCATATTAGGCATGTTCCATTCATTTATAAGTCATGGCTGCGCTCAATTTTTCACTGTTTAAAATAAAAGCCTAATGGAAATATTCATTTACCCACCACGTGGTTGCAGAGCTCAGCTGAAATATCAAGCATGCTTAGCAGTTGAATGCTTTTATTTTGGCCCAATGTGTCGTAGTAAAAAATTGCAATCTCTTTGTTGATCGGAAGCACTCAGTGATATGTGTGATTAGTGATTAGTATGATTTTGACTAATAAAAGCAGGCCGATAAAATGTGATTTGATAAATAATGGGGGGAAATAAAGATGGCAGTTTTGGAGGTTGGGGCTGCACTGATGAGCTTCAGGTAGCCGACATGTGTGAGAGGCTGCTGCCCCTCCTTTCTTCCCTGCCCCCTCTACTCCCCACAGCCTTTCTCAAATGGGTTTCAGAGTCCTCAGGCTCCTGCCTCTTCCACACCTCCCACCTGCATCTGTGGGCCCTGAACCCCAGCATCAGAGCAGACCGTGCACCCCCTTTCCCCAACACCTGCTGACCAGTCTGTCCCGGGGTGAGTGTGGATGCAGGAGCGGGAGGCAGGGAGCCTCGAGCACCAGCTCTGATTGTGGGCGGGCACTGTGCTAACCCAGAGCCCGTCTCTCAACACTCTGGAAGCTATTACCATCTGTCCATCAGCAGCTTCAAGGAGCCAGGAGCCATGACCTGGACCATTCAGGGAGCGAGCGAGGGGATGGGCCCCCACTTTGATGTGAGCAACAGGGTCAGAGAGGGAGCAGGAGGTGAGGGCCAGGCCCAGGCTGCAGACAGCAATCTCCTCTCCAAGCTAGGCTTCTCCTCTCCCAGCCAGGCTTCCACAGTGACGCCAGCTTGCCTTCATCGCTCCTTTCCAGTCTCCCTGCTCTGGGGCCATGTCTCCACACAAGCCTCTGGGCTGCTCTGAGCTCCTGTTCCCACTTCTCCAACCCATGTCCCAATTGTGGACCCATCATTACCTGTCCGCACACCCTCCCTGGATGGGGAGTGAGGCAGTGGGAGGGCGGGAGGGGGTGGGTGGGGGACGAAGCAGGGAGCCCCTGGGGTGGGGGCCAAACCTGCTTGATTCTAAGAGGCAGGTGGTGACTGCTTCCTACAGGAAGCACAGGATCTGAAAGTCAGAGGAGAGAATCTTCCCTTCGGAACCAGGAACCGCAGGACTGGGAGGGGCCTCCACCTTCAGCTACACTTCTCGCAGGCCATGCCTAGCCTGGCCCTGCACGCTTGCATTCAAGGGGCACTACCTCCTGAGCTTCCCATGCTCACTGGTGGGGGGAGGAGATGGGAGAACAGGGAGGGAGAAAGATGGAGGACAGAAGGACAGAGGGAGAGAGCCATGGGTTCCCCTGGATGTGGCCCGAATTACACACATACACACACACATACACACACATACCTCCTACAGCCAGGCCTGAATGGCTGCCAGTTCATCCTGGCCCAGTCGGAGAGTCTGGCCTTTTTCCTGTCTAAAGTTACAGAATTTTCCAGAAGTTCCCTGGTTTTTTTTTTTTCTTCTGGACTCATAAACCAGATTTTCCCCTGTCCTTCTACTTCACTGGCCTAGAGAAGAAAAGCCAGAGAGAGAGAGCAAGTAGGCAGAGGGCCTGTGGTCTCACACCCATGGCTGACCTTTGTCTCTGTCCTTCCTACTTGGAGCTCCCGGAGCCTGAGTACCTGCAACACCAAAGCCTGTTGCCTGCACAGAGCCTCTTGCATGAGTTAACTTATTTGCATGCGTGCGTGCTAAGTCGCTTCGTGTCCATGGATGGTAGCCCGCGAGGCTCCTCTGTCCATGGGATTCCCCAGGCAAGAATGCTGGAGTCATCCCCAGAGTCCCAGGGGATGAAGAATAGCCCTGACTGTGCTGTCCTTTCTACAGCACAGGACTGGGAGAGGTCTCTACCTTCAGCTACACTGCTCGCCGGCAATGCCCAGCCTGGCCCTGCACACTTACTACAGTTTAGGGGAGACATAGGAAAGGAAGTTGACTCTTTATTTCCAGAAAGACTGGAGTCAAGCTGGTTCTGGAAGTTGCCAGGCAATGACCGAGCAGTTAGACCCCTAGGAGGGAATGTGAGGAGGCTGCAGTGTAGCTCAGGGGATCACCCTGAGAACAGAGTAAATACACTGGCGTGCCCCAAACTGGATAGCCCACTAAAGACGGAGCTGGAGACCATGTTGGGAGTGGAGGACACGGTGGTCACCTGCAGCCAAGCCCCCTCCCCTGCGCCCAGCCAGGAACTGGGTAGATTCCTGGGTAGAGCACAGCGTCACGGGCAGCCCCCAAAGGGCTTCGGATCCCTTGAGAGGTGTGCAGCTGATCTGTAGGTGCTGATATGAAGTCAGGACTCTTGGGTTCCTGATTTGAAGGTCAGAAGCCCAAGATGCCAGGGCTAAAGGAACCCCCAAGATCCGGCATCAAATCCTTCCTGGAATCAGAGGAGGAGGGATGAGTTTGCTCTATCAAAAGCGTTCTTTCCTTCCCATCCTCTGAGCAGGCTCACTCAGCGCCCGGCATCACTCATCCCTGGGCAGTTTAGCTGCCATCAGGGGTGCTGTTTGGTGCAGGAGATGGAAGGGGAGTTAGAGCAGGTGGGAGGGCAGACAGGAGCGCCCCGGGCGTGGGGGACACTGGCAGCTTTGTCTCTTATGCCCACCTTTGAGGGAGGGAAGGACAGGGGTTGTTGGTGGCCGCCCCCTCCCAACCCTACACAGCACGCTGCCCTGTGTCTGGGTCAGGGAATTAAGCTGTCCTCACCTCCCCAGTAAGAATGGGGCCTGACGGGCTGTGACAAGACCTGTCAGTGCTGGGGTCCAGTCCCAGCCAGTGCTGATAAGGCAGGTAGCTCAGGACCCCTGGGAAAGACAGGACTGGGAGAGCGGTATCCAGGTCTCGAGGCGGGCAGTGCAGGTGGGAACAGAGCAACCTTTGTGCACCCCTGACCGGCCCTGGCCATGGACGGCTTCCTGCCAGGGGTTCCACTCCACCCCTACCTCGGCACCCGCTTGGGACCAGGCTTTCAGCTTCTCCTGGGAGCTCATCCTTCAGGGATGAAGATGGGGACGAGCTTCAAGGAGAAGCAGGTGACAGCGACTGTCTTGGCCATCGTCTAGTGCCTGCCTTCCCGGCCTCTCTTCTCAGCACTGTACTGGGCAATACCAACCAGCTGCCAACTCCTGGAGCTGAAGTTGGGAAGCATGTGAATGGTGGGGTCATATTCCTGGGGGCAACCCACAGATCCCCACGTGGGTCTGTCCTGGGAGGAAGCTGAGCCTCTGTGGGAGCCGGGCCCCCACCAGAGAGGAGCAGAAAGCACCTGGGGACCAGCCTCTTCGTGGTCCCCAAGTCCTCCTGGTCCCTGTGGCTTGGCATGTCCCTACATGAGCAGGGACCTTACTGTGCTTGCATTTCCACTTGGTGAGGACATTCTGGGGATGGAAGTTCTGGGCTCTGAGCCCCAGCCCAGCTCATCCCTAAACCACGAGGCTGGGTAACTGCAGTTGCAGGTGGGGATGGGCGACAGAGTCCGACAGCATCGCTCTGATGTGCTGGCTTGTTAGCTGAGCGTGGCCGTGGTCTCAGCAGGAAACTTGCCGCTGGACTGCTCTCTGCCTCCTCCGTCTCACATTTTCCAAAGAAATGTGCCTCATCACTGCTTCTCTTGTTCGCCCCCTCCTTCTGACCGGCCCTAATATCAACCAGGGTGGGCTCCAGGCCTGGGCTTGGGGGACATTGGCAGCTTTGACAGGCTGCCTCTCAGCCTCAAAACCCCCCGAGAGACGCTCTGACCTTGTCTCTTCTTGGGTTGAGGACCCTACTCAGCCCTGCTGTGTCCCCCTTGGGCCCGGAAGGAGCCTGGGAGGGTCCGTCTGACTGGTGGTTCTCAGGGTCCTTGCTGTGATCTCCAGGGGCTCTGTTCCCAGCCTCCCCCTCCTGCCCAAGCTGGCCCTGGATGGACCCCGCAGACCAACCACCCAGCTGACCAGACTCCAGGGTCTCTGGTTGCCGCTGGAGCTGCACAGAGAGACTGGGGAGGCTTGCAGAGGCCTCTAGGGTTCCAGTCGGAAAGATGGGAGAGGAAGGCACCCACTGGCAGGCACGCTCCTGGGTCCCGACCCGGGACGGAGGCCAAGAATTCTCATGCAAAGTCAGGCTCCGAAGTGTGACTGGCTGCTCTTCAGCTGTTTCCCTGCGTCTGCCATCGTTTCTGCTGCGGCCTCTGCCTCTCTCATCCTCTTATCCTCTCTCTCTGCGTCTGTGTCTCTTTGTCTCTGTCTGTCTCTGTCTCTCCCCTGCCTCTCTGCCTCTCTCATCCTCGTATCCTCTCTCTCTGCGTCTGTGTCTCTTTGTCTCTGTCTGTCTCTGTCTCTCCCCTGCCTCTCTGCCTCTCTCATCCTCGTATCCTCTCTCTCTGCGTCTGTGTCTCTTTGTCTCTGTCTCTCCCCTGCCTCTCTGCCTCTCTCATCCTCTTATCCCCTCTCTCTGCGTCTGTCTCTCTTTGTCTCTGTCTCTCCCCTGCCTCTCTGCCTCTCTCATCCTCTTATCCCCTCTCTCTGCGTCTGTCTCTCTTTGTCTCTGTCTCTCCCCTGCCTCTCTGCCTCTCATCCTTGCGGTCTCTGCGTCCGCCCTCTGTTGGTCCCGCTCTGGTGGCTTCTCCTTCCTGTGCAGAACCGCCTCTCTCCTTCTCTGTCTCCCTCTTTTTCTCTGTCCTGATGGTCTTCCTTTGTGTGAAGTCCCCCCTCTCCTCCACCCGCAGCTTCAGCCACATCCTCTCTGTGGCCCCCCACCCCTGCCTCCGTCCAGCAGGAGACTTGTCCCCAGGACCCCCTCACGGAGACCGGGAGACCCCTGGGTTCTCCTCTAGGCACCAGGAAGCCAGCCCTGTGG
The DNA here is from genome assembly GCF_002263795.3 of Bos taurus. Classification (NCBI taxonomy): domain Eukaryota; kingdom Metazoa; phylum Chordata; class Mammalia; order Artiodactyla; family Bovidae; genus Bos; species Bos taurus. The sequence goes on along the minus strand of NC_037356.1, from coordinate 29,541,959 downwards.
TGGGGGAATGGGCGGTGGGCTTTAACCTCTGAAAGTGTCCCCCTGCTCTCCCGGCAAACAATCTGAGTGCTCAGGTGCCTGCTGGGGTTAAGGTCTCCAGACCAGTCCCCTAACCTCCTTTCCAGTGGGGCTGCTCCCGTGAGTCCCCAACGCCACACTGTGTCCCCAGGCCCCACACATGGAGGGTCCCTTTTCTGCTGTGAAGGGGAGACGAGGAGGAAAGGGGAGGAGGGAGTCCTATGTGCCTGGTTCCTGGGGAGAACACCGGGCTCTGACTCCAAAGACTGGCTTGAAGACTAAAAGGACCGAGGGGCACGGCTGGCCGCAACATCGGTCCCGAGGTGACCCTGTGCCGTGCCATAGCCTCCTCTGTGTGCCCCCTTCAGACGCTGCTGGGGGAGGAGGGTTGACTGAAAACGGCATCGCACAACAGAAGAGGGAACCGCGGATCAGAGAGGCAAACAGTCAGCCCAGGACACACAGCAAATTGCCGGCGTTGCTGGGATGGCCTTTCTTCTCCACGCCCACCTCTCCTGGCTGGGATACTGCCTGACGCCATCCGGGCCGACTGCCGAGTGCAGGCTGCTCCTGCCTCCCACCCGCAGTTTCTGCATTTATAAATGCCTGAGTCTAGCAAACTGTTTTTGGGAATCTTCTCTACCCCAGGCATGGGGCTGGTTTGAGAGCTGGATGTGGGTGGCACCTCCGGGGGCCACCTGTCTGCTTCGGGACCACTGTTCTCCACGCTGCCTGTGTCTGTGTTGCCCATGAGCCAGGGCTGAAGGGAGGAGGGCACGGGCGTGGGTTGGGGGGGGTGGCCATGGGGTGAGGAGGGTGGGTGGAGGGGCCTGGGTTTAATGAGGTGACTGCCACTTGTAAATGCAACAGAAGGCAGTGCAGCTTGTGTGAACTCTGACCTCTCCTGTCCATCTCGCCTTTCACCAGGAGCTTTACGAGAGCGGCCCCTTCCTCAGAAGGGACCCACCGCAGCTTGGGGATGCTTGGCCTGAGAGGGTCAGGGAGGGTCGGGGTGAGAAGAAGGGCTGGGCCCAGGGCACAGGCTAAGGTTCATCCGAGCCCCTGCACCTCTGCCTCCCTAAGAGGAGCGCTGGAGAATGGAAGGTGGGTGGGGCGCCTGGATTTGAGGAGGAATGTGAAAGTCGCTCAGTCGTGCCTGACTCTTTGTGACCCCATGGATTATACAGTCCATGGAATTCTCCAGAGCAGAGTACTGGAGTGGGTAGCCGTTCCCTTCTCCAGGGGAATCTTTCCAACCCAGGGATCGAACCCAGGTCTTCTGCATTGCAGGTGGATTCTTTACCAGCTGAACCACCAGGGAAGCCCAAGAGTACTGGAGTGGGTAGCCTATCCCTTCTCCAGCGGGTCTTCCTGACCCAGGAATGGAACTGGGGTCTCCTGCATTGCAGGAGGATACTTTACCAGCTGAGCTACCAGGGAAGCCCAGAGGCATAGATGACAAAACTGGAGACTTCTAAAAATGCAAACTCCCAAGCCCCAACCCTGGGGTTTCTGGTTCAGTAGGTTTGAGGTGGGGGCTTCCCTGATGGCTCAATGGTAAAGAATCTACCTGCCAAACAGGAAGCGAGGGTTCTACCTCTAGGTTGGGATGATCCCCTGGAGGAAGAAATGGTAACCCACTCCAGTATTCTTGCCTGGGAAATCCCATAAACAGAGGAGTCTGGTGGGCTACAGTCCATGGGTTGCAAGAGTCAGACATGACTGAGTTACTAAATAACAGCCACAGCAGGTTTGAGGCGGAGCTTGGAATCTGTAGTTTTAAAATGCTCCCATGGTGATTCTTAAACACAGCCAAGTTTAGCAACCACCATCGTGGACCACAGAGCAATGTGGCCTGGCCAGAATCATCCTCTCACCAGGCGAGCAAACTCCAGTTCTCAGGGATGGTCCCCGGCTCTGTTTACGGATGTCCCCATGCACCAGGTACTGTGCCTTGTTTCACAGCCATCACCCTGATGGGCCCTCCTCGTAATCCTGCAGGATAGATGGCATGATCTATATTTCAAAAATGGGATGGAGATTAAATATTAATAACTCACCCAAGAGGACACAGAACTGAGATTTGAAAACGATTCAACCTGTCTCCAAAATTCTGCCGTTAAGTAGATACTATTCCATTGCCTTAATGGACCTGTTACTGAGTCCAAGCTTGCTCTGCTGTTGGGCAATGGCCCAACAGGCCAATGAATCCAACAGATGAGGTGTTGAGGCAAGGAAGAGACTTTATCTGGAAAGCCAGCTGACAGAGAAGATGGCAGACTAGAGCCTCAAGATAAACATCTTATCAGGGTCGGGATACCAGGTTCTTTTCTAGATCAGAGATGGCGGGAGGTGAGGAAGGCCGTTAATCTTGCAAACATCTCCTAGAATGAATGGCAAGCCTCCGGCAGGGGATGTGTTAATTTCTTCTTTCCTACCATCCACAGGTGGAAAGGGTTCTGAACAAAAAGGCACTTTAGTTTAACAGTCAGGCAAAGGGGCAGGGTTCTCTGAGGCAAGCCATTCTGTGTGATTATAATAAAAGCAACGAAAAGCAAGTCAAAGAAATAGTTCCAACATGGAGTCAGAATTGGCTTCTTCTCTGCAACAGACCTATGTAAAGGTCTCATTAACACTGAGATATCCAGAGTGTAGGAACCAAGAAATCACAGTCTTACTAGTTTCTAAATATAGTCCAGGGGCCAGCTTTGGATGCCATGACTTAACACAGCCCCACAGGGCAGAGACACAGGGCAGAGGTCCATGACTGCCTCCCCAGGGTTGAGCACAGGCGTGATGCATAGAATAAGCTTAATAAACGCTCATCTGACAGGTAGTAAATACTGTAAAAAAGAAATTGGAAAAAATCCCTTGATGCAAAGTGTAAGATGGCCCGTTCTACACTGGACGCTCCTTCATAAAACAAAAGAGGTTTTTTTTTTTTTTCTTTTGAGCAGAAGAAGTGGGTTTGGCTGAAAAGGACAGGCTTTGGGGAGGGTCCTGTGTCAGCCAGCGCTCCGGGGACAGAAGAAGGGCCCCTTCCCTCTGGCTTGCCGCCCTCCTGCCTGCATCCCCCAGGGCAGGTTTTAGTGGGATCCACCACCCTCGGTGCTAATCTTCTGAAGAGGGTGTTATCCAGGGTTGTCCACGCCTAGAGGCCCGGCTCTGCAGGGCCCATGCCCAGGGCAATGTGTTGGCAGATTTAGCATAATTTTGCCAACACTTCATTCATTCAAAAATGACTTTTCAAAAAGAATCATTCCTGGAGCACCTCCTACTTCATATAGGTGCTAGCTTTGTTGTTGTTCAGATGCTTAGTTGCGTCTGACTCTTTCGACCCCATGGACTGCAGCACACCAGGCTTCCTTGTCCTTCACCACCTCCTGGAGCTTGCTGAAACTCACATCCGTTGAGTTGGGTGATGCCATCCAACCATCTCATCCTCTGACATCCCCTTCTCCTCCTGCCCTCAATCTTCCCCAGCATCAGGGTCTTTTCCAGTGAATTGGCTCTTTGCATGCTGATGCTTCAGCATCAGTCCTTCCAATGAATATTTAGGCCTGATTTCCTGGTTTTATCTCCTTACAGTCCAAGGGACTCTTAAGAGTGTTCTCAAACACCACAACTCAGAAGCATCAGTTCTTCAGTGTTCAGCCTTCTTTATGGTCCAACTCTAACATCCATGCATGACTACTGGAAGGAGCTAGCTACATGAAGTGGAGAGCATGTGGTGTGGGATGGTAGGAAGCAGAGAGGATGAGGAGCTGGTGAAGGGTAGAAATGAGATGTGAGGAGCTGGGGTTTTTCAGGGTGAGGAGGAGAAGGAAGGCTGCCCTGTCTGCAGATTTCACCACTGCTCTCAGAGATCTTAGGGAGCGGCCTGGGAAGGCTCCTCGCTGAGGGTAAATGATGTGGGAGGTGATGCTGGGGCACCTGAACCTTGAGGCTTGGCAACATCCCAGGTGTGGGGTCTTCACACAGGTCCAGGAAGGCCGTCCCAGCCATCCTGCCAGAGAGAAGGCTGGAGTCCCTTCTCCCTTTAGGCAAAAGTGTGTGTTAGTCATTCAATCATGTCCGATTCTTTGCAATCCCATGAACTGTAGCCCTTCAGGCTCCTCTGTCCATGGGGATTCTCCAGGCAAGAATACTGGAGTGGGTAGGCATTCCCTTCTCCAGGGGATCTTCCTGACCCAGGGATGGAACCCCAGTCTCCTGCATTGCAGGCAGATTCTTTACTGTCTGAGCCCCTAAGGGGCCAATTAAATGTCTTACCAACAGGGATACTTTTGAGAACAAAGCTGACACTCAACAATCACTCCTGGACACAAGCTTAAACCAAGACTGTCCGCAGGTGTCCAGGACTGTGGTTATCTACTTGTGGGTCACCCCCACGAGTTGGGGGCCCTCAAAGCCAGGAGTCTGGGTTCCCAGTTAATGGTGAGAGCAAGTGACAGCAGCAGGAAGTGGGGCAGCCTCCTGTCTGGGTGTCTAAAGGGACAGCAGAGTCCCAGTGGGGAAGGTACTGGGCAGGGTCTTAGCAGGGATTCCAGGCTGTGGTCAGAGCCCTGCTCTGGGGGGAGCTGCAGGCAACCGGACTCCACACCACAGTGCGAACGATAGAGCCGAAGCAGAATGGGCTGGGATTTGGAGCGGGGCCGGCGGATGGGGCCGGGCGAAGCCACTCTCCTCCCATGACTGGGGGACAGGGGCCCAAGGGAAGAGGTGTAAAAGAGGCTTCAAGGGGCTTCACAGGACACACTTTCCCACCCTCCCACCTCCATCCAGCCTGAGGCCAGAGACTCCTATTTGTCACCTGGACCCTTGGAAGAATCGTTTGAAAGCTATTGGCCTTCTAAGAAATTGCACAAATGCTCTCCCACGTACTATTTTTGCACTTCCAGGGGATTCATGCACCCTAAGAATCTTTATCCTAGGAAATGATGCATTCCCTGAGCCTAGATTCTTGACCCATAGAAACCATGAGATAATAAATGTATGTTGCTTTAACCACCAAGGTTGTAGTAATTACACAGCAATGAACAACTAACACATCTCTCATCAGCTTTTTCTGATGCTGTATCACTCTATCACAAAGGATGTTCTTCCCAGATTATGGGATATGCTCCCAGACGCTGTCACACCATCTGTACTGGCTGTCTGTTATATTTACAGAAGTAAATTTCTTGGCCTGGCAACCCCTCTCTGAGGAAATCTTGTCCTGGCTGAGCTACCCAGCTAGAAAATGTGGCCACCTAGACAGCCCCAGTCTAGGGGATACCACCTGGGAATTGACAATCGACAATCAGGATATAGTAAAAGCAACAGAGAACTCGAATCCCACAATTTCCTCTGCCCTTACTCACAGTAGGGGCTGTTTCACAGTCTTTGCTAGCCCCTTGCCTCCAGCATGTTTATCTGTAGTTAGTAGTTACTCTGGAGAAGGAACTGGCAACCCACTCCAGTGTTCTTGCCTGGAGAATCCCAGGGATGGCGGAGCCTGGTGGGCTGCTGTCTCTGGGTCACACAGAGTCGGACACGACTGAAGCGACTTAGCAGCAGCAGCAGCAGCAGTAGTTACTCAGTACATGTTTGCCAATTCATTTGATCCAGTCACTCCTGAAGTTAAAACTGGGGCTGATGAAGAAGTGCCAGGCCCCATCAAGGGCACCTATTACTTAAATTTCAGGACAGTCCACCTGGCCCAAAAGGTAGGGGCAGTCAATGTCAGGCCTTTGAAGAGGACTTGTGGTGCGGAGAGTGTAGCGAGAGATAATGACCCAAGTTGACATCTGGATCTGCAAGGAAAACATCAGCCTTTTCAGTCTAAGGCTTTCATCAGTCTTCACCTTGACCTGGAGGCCTGGGGAAAGAGCAGAATGGTTTCAAAGAGACATCACACTAATTTCCCCACGTTCTCCTCTCTTTTAGGAAGGAGAGGAGCAGAAATTGAAGGAGAGGATTAGAGATTTCAGGTGTTGGGCTCTGAGATTCCAGTTATATTGATAAGCTTTTCCATTTCCTTCCTCAGAAATTAGAATTAGATGGAAGAAGGCGTTGAAGTCCAGAAGCCCAACCATCTCATTGCGTAGGTAAAGAAACCAAAGCCCAGAGAGGCGGACAGACTTACCCAGAGTCACACAGCCAGTGGGTTGCAAGGCTGATCTGGAGCCCCGGGCCCTCTCTGGATCACTCCCTGCCTCTCCACCCCTTGGATGGGGACAATTTATGGACATGGGAGCCAGGACATTTTATGTGGGTGCGATCACAGCCAGGGACTTCCCACACTCTGGGGGGAAGCCTGCCGAGAACAAACGTGGGAGGGCCTGGGCCACGGCCCATCTCCCTGCCCTCCCTGGAGGCGCTGAGAGTTGGGAGTTCGGCAGCAGAGCGAGGCATGTTGTTCGAATTTTCTTGGCTGGGCGGTCCTGGCAACAGCTCTTCATTTCCTGTAAGGGAAGGCCTTTTAAACTCCAAGTTCAACCTCTCTTAAGATGGGGTGGGGTTGGGGCAGAAAAACAAAATCCTCAAAAGCAGAGCCTCTTCGCTCTGACCTGGGGTGCTCTGGTGGGCTGGTGGAGCCAGCAGTTGAGAGCAAGGGCCCTGTCCTGTGCCTGCGGGCTCTGGGCAGAGATTGGAAAGGCGGAAGGAGCAGAGCAGAGAGGGCCACTCCTCCAAGGCGTCCACCCAGCTTGCGCTCATGGTAATGAGCCTGGGTCTCTCCTCTTCCATTTAAGACTTGTTGCTGTTTAGTTGCTCAGTTGTGTCCGACTCTTTGCAACCCCATGGTTGCAAAGAGTTACAGGACTGTAACCTACCAGGCTCCTCTGAAAAATCCATGGGATTTTTCAGGCAAGACTACTGGAATGGGTTGCCATTTCCTTCTCCAGGGGATCTTCCCAACCCAGGGATCAAACCTGAGTCTCCTGCATTAGCAGGCAGATGATTCTTTACCACTGAGCCACCAGGGAAGCCCCCATTTAAGACTAGCTAGAGGTTAAAAATTGTTTTTCCCGCCCCACCCATGCCCCATGTTGGATCTCATTTCAGATCAGATCTGGGAACCTGATCCCCCAAGTCAGAATCAGGTGCCCTCCTAGGTCCGTACAACCATAGTGCCCTGGGTTGCCCCCATGCCTAGGCTTTCATTGACTGCAGTTGCCAGCTTGCCTGTCTGCCTCCATCCACTGCCCAAGCTCTGATGGGGGGACACCCCTGTAAGTGAGTGAGAACGATGGGATGAGGGAAGGAGCACCCAATTCCCTCATCTGGTCCCATGAGGCCTCTGAGCTGCTATGCCCAGAGATGGCAAGGACACCAGGCCTCTTTTTCTCCAGCAGGCCACTCCTGGGAGGAAGTCTGACCTTGGGCCAGGCAGGTCCCATCCAGCAAGGGTCAGGGTATGAGCCACTAACCCCCTGGCATTGCCAGTAGCTGGGAGACTTTTTGGTTGCCATGGTAACACTCTGCACATTACCTGACAGTTAAGAGGCATTCCACGATGATTCCAAGGGATAAATGAAACATAGCTTTTCATAGCCTTTTCTTTTATGGCTAAAAATGCCAGATCCTTCAAACATCACTCATGTGACATGATTTTTGCTTCCTGTCTTATCCTCTACTTTCAGTCAATCTCTCTTAAGTTTTGACACCCAGAATTCACAGCAGTTCTCCAGGGTGGTTTGACCCACGAAGCTGAGCTGTGTTGTTACTTTGCCAAGTATGGATACTGCTTTTCTAGAAGGCAGTCTGAGGTTTTTAGCAGATGCAGAGACCTTGGCCTCCTGTAGTGTGTCTAACAAACCCAAATTCAGAGGTTTTTCTTCCCAAGTATGTTCTGTTGGTTTCCCTATCTCACCCTTATAAATGTGTGGGTGGGTGGGTGGGTGGGAGTGTATGAGAAAGAGAGATTGAAATGTAAGTGTAGGACCTTGCATTTATTCCTTTTTTTTTTTTTTTAATATTTATTTACTTGGCTTCGTCAGGTTTTATTGCAGCATGCAAACTGTTAGGTGCGGCATGTGGGATCTAGTTCCCTGACCAGGGATTGAACCCAGGCCCCCTGCATTGGGAGCATGAAGTCTTAGCCACTGTACCGCCAGGGAAGTCCCAGGACCTTGCATTTATTTATTCCTATTATTGTATCTTGCCCAATTTGTGCTACTGAGATCTGGGTTTTTTTTTTTTTTTGACCAAGAAATTTTCCTTTGCACTCAGACTCATACCTGTCTCTGACCTTCTCTCTAAAATTGCCAGTATGTACCGTGTGCTCAGCATGTGACAGGTCACTTTGCTGTTGGTGTTCAGCCACTCTGTTGTGTTGGACTCTTTGCAACCCCGTGGACTGCAGCATGCCAGGCCTCCCTGTCCTTCACTATCTCCCAGAGTTTGCCCAAGTTCACATCCATTGAGTCGGTGATGCCATCCAACCATCTTATCCTATGCTGCCCTCTTCTCCTTTGCCTTCAATCTTTCCCATCATCAGGGTTGTATATAAGGATCACTTTATGTGGATTTTTTTTTATTCCCTCTTTAGTCCTCACAGCAACCTATGAGGTAGGTATGTCAATTGGCCACATTTTATAGATAAACAGGATTTCCCCAAGGTTACAAGAGTTAAATTGTGGAGCAGGACTGTGAACCCATCTATCTGACTCCAGCCCTTGCTGTTAACTGCAACAGTATACAATCCCCACGTTTTCATCCAAATCATTCACTAAAATGATGGGAAGGAAAGACTCAGGGGCAATACTGCCGAGGGGATAAACGTGGAGAAGCCTGGAAGCAGGGAATGACTTGTGTCAGGATGAAGGTTCCAATACGCTGGAATGTGAAGGGAGTGACATCGTCTGTTTTGCACCATACAAACCCATTTGCAAAGGATCCAGGAACCTCACGGGAAAGAACTCAGATAGCTACACAGATGTCCAGATCCATCTAAATATCTGTAAATGCAGGGAGGCAAAACGAGACCAAAGGAAATCAGAGCCTCAAGTGTTGACCAGAGCCTTTGCCTCTGCAGTCCCTTCAGCTGAACACCTGTTAACACTCCCCCAGCCCCAAATCCCTTTGCCGAGCAAACTCCTACTGATCCTTCAGTCTCAGCTTAAACATCGCTCTTTCTAGAAAGCCTCCCCTGCTTCCCCAGACCATTTGGTCCAACTGGTACAAGTTCCTAGAGCACCTTGCCCATCTCCTAAATGCTCAGTCCCCTTGGAGTAGCTCATTCCTTGTCTGGCCTCTGCTGGACTATGAGTTCCACAAAGGCAGGGCCCTTACCTGACTTTTTCTCTACTCTGACGCAGCTCCCAGCCTGGCCCAGGGGAGACTCCTCTTAGAAAATCAACAAATAGATTTTGAAAACAGTAGGTGGGGACTTCCCTGGCAGTCCAGTGGTTAAGAGTCCTCACTTCCACTGCAGGGGGCACAGGTTCAATCCCTGGTCAGGGAACTAAGATCCCACATGCCATGTGGTGAAGTCAAAAAATATATAAATTTAAAAAATAAAATAAAATGATAGGGACCCGAACCTATGCTTCTAACACACACACACACACACACACACACACACACACACACACACACAGTAGGTGGAGGAAGGAGGGCAGCAGCTGCCATGTCTTTCCTGTACAACCCCAGCCCCAGTCACTCATCTTTCCCAGCCTCTCCTTGCCTTTCCTTGGGTTTTGCTTGATGTTTGCTTGAACTGGTTTCACCATCACCTGATGTTAATGGGAAATAAGAACCCACAGAGATCAGGTCAGCCCCTGTCTGGGAACAGCACTGCCCAGGTAATGCAGCTGGGCTTTCCTTCTGTGGCAGGATATTGAGGCTTTCTGCCTCAAGCTTGCCAGCTTGGTTTGTCTGTGGCTTTGAGATATTTTTTTTTTGTCCCCCAATGCAAGAAAATCAGTATTGGGAAGGTTTTTTTAAAATGCCCTTCAGGGACTTCTCTGGTGGCCCAGGGGATAAAACTCCAAGCTCCTATACAAGGACCTGGGTTTGATCCCTGGTTAGGGAGCTGGATCCCACATACTGCAACCAGAAGATTGTGCATGCTGCAACTAAAATAAAAAATAAAATTAAAAAGGATCCTGTGTGTAACAACTAAAGATCCCACAGACCACAATGAAGATCAGAGATCCTGCATGTAGCAACTAAGACCCAATGCTGCCAAAGAAATAAACAAATATTAAAAAGTGACATATCACAGCCATCCACCAATGACGCTGAAAGTGAGCGTGAGCCTTGGGGAATCGGGGATTTCACTGCACTGACAACACGGTATTCTGGGAGTTACCACCTGGACCCTGTCCCTGCATGTGGTCCTGTGCTGGTCACAGCGCCAGGACAAGGCCAGGCCTCCCAGGCCCTCCTTGCATCCCACGGGAGCAGTGCCAAGTCCTCAGAACTAAGGAGAATAAAAGAAGTCAGCGAATGACTGTACTCAACACAGAATGTGAAGATTTCTGGCACCCTTACACTTGTATTCAATTTTAGCCAATTAGTGTTGACTATTTGCTATGTGACAGACATGATATTGTATGTCATCTCATTTATCCTTACACCTCCGTCCTGGATAGAGTAAGGATCACTGTCTCCATCTTGCAGTTGACAAAACTGAAGGTCAAGGAAGTTACAGGAACTGACTTTGGGGCCTCCCATCTTTGCTGGGGCCTGAGACCCCTCAGTCCATTCTGAAGGAGATCAGCCCTGGGATTTCTTTGGAGGGAATGATGCTAAAGCTGAAACTCCAGTACTTTGGCCACCTCATGCGAAGAGTTGACTCATTGGAAAAGACTCTGATGCTGGGAGGGATTGGGGGCAGGAGGAGAAGGGGATGACAGAGGATGAGATGGCTGGATGGCATCACTGACTCGATGGACGTGAGTCTGGGTGAACTCCGGGAGTTGGTGATGGACAGGGAGGCCTGGCGTGCTGCGATTCATGGAGTCGCAAAGAGTCGGACACGACTGAGCGACTGAACGGAACTGGACTGAACTGAGACCCCTCTGTTGTACCCCAGTTCTAGTTAGCTCCAGGAGGGCAATCTCTTCCGCCCTGGCTTTGGGACCACCGGGTGTGGAGTTGCTTTTGACCAGGGTCTCATGTAGAAGCAGACAAAAGCGCCAATGGGCACATCACTGTTTGGGGAGCCGGCAGCTTCCTCCCTTGGCCATGTGAACATTTTCCAAATATGGGGAGCCATCTGTTGATGATGTGAACACTGGGCAACTTCCACTCTCATCACGAGCTTGGCAGCAATGGAAAGTGAGTCCAGAAAGAGCCCTTGTGTATCATAAAGGAAATTTAAGCCGTATGTTTCTCATTCATTTATTCTTAAGTCATCAAAATGTTGGTTTTTTAAGAGGCTTTTGAAGTCTAACTTGCTTTCTGCTTTTTTATGGGGGAAAGAGAGAGGAAGTCACGATTCTTCGGCTGTAAATTGCCTGGTTTGGGCAAAGCTGGAGATGATCCATTGCCCAAATACTGGAAGAACTGAGGAAGCTCCAAGCAGGGGGCTGCAGGGTGGAATGGGGTGGGTTGCCTTAGGAACCTGGGTAGGACTCATGCTCATTCAAAAAAAAAAAAAAATGTGCAATGGCTATTTAGCAAGTGTCAGGCACAGTGAAAAGTCCAAGATAGATGATTCACAAGCATCTTCCATCAGTGTAGGAAAGGAGGAAGAGAGACATCTAGATCATTTACCATGCCATTCTCCTATAGGCGACTCCTCTGCCCACTGTCACCTTGCTCTGAGCAACACGGTGATGAAGATGTGGTGCCTGAGGCTTCCCATGCACTGCATGCAGCCATGGGGCTGTGAGTAGGATCTCATGGGATCTCTGCTGTCCTGCTCTAGAGCTCCTGTTCTTAACCTCTGCTGCCTCTAGCAGGAGAGGAGCAGCTACCTAGGTAGGGAGAAAGGGAAAGGGAAAAAAGACTCTCCAGGCCCAAGGCAAGGTTGGAGAGGCTAGTGAGGGCCAGACTGTGAGGGCTGTGGTACCAAGGCAAGGCTGTGGCCTCTAACCTAAGAGCAGAGGGAAGCTGCTGGCAGGTTGTAAAAGCTCTCGGGCTGCCTCTAATGTGCATTCAGGGTTGAGAACCTCTGGGACAAAGATGGTGGCAGTTAAGGCAAGGAGAAGCAGACAGACCAGAGAAGGACCTTGGGCTTCAGTTTCTAGGACTTGAAGTGTTGCCTGGTGGGCAGGGTAGGGAGGTAGTGAGGATGAAGAGAGGAAGGTAAGTGACGGATATGGAGACTCGCCAGATGAGCTGTCCAGAGACATCGGATTTTAGGAGAAGACTGCTGTGTGGACACTACTGTTAAGACCAGAGCTTCCGTCTGAAGAGTGAGCACAGCTTTGCCCTGAAGGTTGTCCAGGCTTTGAAACCAGGTCACTCTGGTCCTTGTAACCTAAACATCCTAATTAATTTGTTTACAACACAACATGGCAAGTGTCACAACAGAGACAGAAATAAAGCTCTAGAGTTGCTGGGTGAACCGAGGGACTAATAATGCCAGAACCGTCAGAGAATGCTTTACTGAGGAGGTGACCCTGGAGCTGGTTTGGGGAATGGTCGTAGTTGTTCTCAGGCAAAGGAGGAAGAGGATGTCCTAAGTGGGTAGGAGGGACAGGGTTGTAAAGGATCCATTGAGTCTGGGAAGCGCTGAGGAGGTCAAAGTGGGAGCAACGTAGGCATGTCCGGGAGAGGAACCAGGACGAGATGGAGAGATGAACTGGAACCAGCCGAGAAGGGCTGTGGAAGTCAAAGGATTTGGATTTTCATTTTGGTTCTACTCCTCTAGCGTGTAAGTTCTCCTCAAAGGACTTGGTCTTTGACCTTCTGTTGGGGGCCTACTGCACTCATCTCACACGCTAGTAAAGTAATGCTCAAAATTCTCCAAGTCAGGCTTCAGCAATACGTGAACTGTGAACTTCCAGATATTCAAGCTGGTTTTAGAAAAGGCAGAGGAACCAGAAATCAAATTGCCAACATCCGCTGGATCATGGATCCAGAAAAACATCTATTTCTGCTTTATTGACTATGCCAAAGCCTTTGACTGTGTGGATCACAATAAACTGTGGAAAATTCTTTAAGAGATGGGAATACCAGACCACCTGACCTGCTTCTTGAGAAACCTATATGCAGATCAGGAAGCAACAGTCAGAACTGGACATGGAACAATAGACTGGTTCCAAATAGGAAAAGGAGTACGTCAAGGCTGTATATTGTCACCCTGCTTATTTAACTTTTATGCAGAGTACATCATGAGAAACGCTGGGCTGGAAGAAGCACAAGCTGGAATTAAGGTTGCCGGGAGAAATATCAATAACCTCAGATATGCAGATGACACCACCCTTATGGCAGAAAGTGAAGAAGAACTAAAGAGCCTCTTGATAAAAGTGAAAGTGGAGAGTGAAAAAGTTGGCTTAAAGCTCAACATTCAGAAAACGAAGATCATGGCATCATATCCCATCACTTCATGGCAAATAGATGGGGAAACAGTGGAAACAGTGGCTGACTTTATTTTTGGGGGCTCCAAAATCACTGCAGATGGTGACTGCAGCCATGAAATTAAAAGACGCTTACTCCTTGGAAGGAAAGTTGTGACCAGCCTAGACAGCATATTAAAAAGCAGAGACATTATTTTGTCAACAAAGGACTGTCTAGTCAAAGCTATGGTTTTTCCAGTGGTCATGTATGGATGTGAGAATTGGACTATAAAGAAAGCTGAGTGCCAAAGAATTGATGCTTTTGAACTGTGTGTTGGAGAAGACTCTTGAGAGTCCCTTGGACTACAAAGAGATCCAACAAGTCATCCTAAAGCAGATCAGTCCTGGGTGTTCATTGGAAGGACTGGCGTTGAAGCTGAAACTAATACTCTGGCCACCTGATGCAAAGAGCTGACTCATTGGAAAAGACCCTGATTCTGGGAAAGATTGAACGGCAGGAGGAAAAGGGGACGACAGAGGATGAGATAGTTGGATGGTATCACTGACTCAATGGACATGGGTTTGGGTGGACTCCGGGAGTTGGTGATGGACAGGGAGGCCTGGCGTGCTATGGTTCATGGGGTCTCTAAGAGTTGGACACGACTGAGCGACTGAACTGAACTGGGGGCCTATGAACACCAGAGAATCCTTGGAGCCAATGGGCTCTTGGAAGGTCATCTAATCCATTCGTCTGTTCTTAGGGGCACCAGATCTAAGTTGTCCTGAACACAAGAGAAACTTCCCTATATTTGAAGCATTTTAAAGAAGGAGGGACTTGTGTGGTCCAGTCATTAAGACTCCATACTTCCAGTGTAGGGGGTGTGGGTTCAACCCCTGGTTGGAGAACTAGGATCCCACATGCCATATGGCATGGCCACTCCTCCTCCCCCACTGAATCCTTCTACCTCACTGAGTCATACGTTGGTTGACAGGAGACCTCATTCTAATTCTTTTCCTCTATTGTTTCAACTTATTTTTGTAGATTCTCAAAGGAATGGAAACAGCCACCATTTTCTGAAATGAAAGATGTCTACACTCTTAGGCAATCACCAATAAAAAACATTTTTTGGACTTTTACTATGTGAAGGCTCTGTGTTGACCTGATGGTAAAGAAATAGAAAGGCGTATTTTTTGGGTTTGAGTTGCTCTATCTGCTGAGTCAGGACATAAAAAAAGAATACTTGTAACATCGGGAAATATATGCTAAATTAGTGCCAAACAAAATCTTCCTGATCCCCTTGGACAGATCTGGGGTGTTCCCTGCCTATGTTCCCCCGTTCCTGGTACACACATTACTTCCACATAGCAATTATCCTGAGATATCGTGGCAAATATATTGTGTATTTCAATACATAGCCATGCTTTTATTTATTCATTACATATAATTTAAAAGAAAAACATATACATGCTTTAATTACTTTAAAAATTGTTCATTAATATATCTGTAAGACTGAGCTCCTTAAGAGAGAACATCCTCTTTCTCTCTGTCCGAAACCCTCCTCCTACCTCAGTATCTAGCTTACACTGGGTGCTCAATTAAGGTTTGATAGATTAATAAATGAATGGTAAATTCAGTACTGATGCTGAAGCTGAAGCTCCAATACTTTGGCATCTGATGAGAGGAGCTGACTCGTTGGAAAAGGCCCTGATGCTGGGAATGCTTGAAGGCCAAAGGAGAAGCCGGGTGGCAGAGGATGAGATGGTTAGATAGCATCACCGACTCTGTAGACATGAGTTTGATCCAATTCTGGGGGATAGCAGAGGACAGCGAAGCCTGATGTGGTGCAGTCCATGGGGTCCCAGAGAGTCGGACATGACTTAGCAACTGAACAACAACAGCATATTTACAAAATAATACAAAGACTGTGTATTTCTCTTAGGAATTCAGGGAATGGAGGGACTCCTGTGGGCCAGAACAGTCAGGAGGTTTCACAAAGACAGTGAGGCTCCTGCTGCTGCTGCTAAGTCGCTCAGTCGTGTCCGACTCTGTGCGACCCCATGGACGGCAGCCCACCAGGCTCCCCCATCCCTGGGATTCTCCAGGCAAGAACACTGAAGTGGGTTACCATTTCCTTCTCCAATGCATGAAAGTGAAAAGTGAAAGTGAAGTTGCTCAGTCGTGTCCGACCCCTAGCGACACCATGGACTGCAGCCCACCAGGCTCCTCCGTCCATGGGATTTTCCAGGCAAGAGTACTGGAGTGGGCTGCCATTGCCCTCTCCGAGTGAGGCTCCTACCATACGCCCAACTTTAGTGATGAAAACTGGGAACCGAAATAATGAGGTTAGAAAGGGGTGAGTTGGAAACGAGAAAGGTCTCCCATTGTCCAACTCCAGCTAATGTTTTCCAGGTTGGAGGCATGGCCGCTTACTTGAAACACAATGGATTCTGGGACAATTGATCAATGAATTGTTTTAATATGTGTGACCACGCATTGAATCACATGGATCTTCAGTCCCTCCATGCGTTCTCTGGGGTCCTGGAGCACCAGATATTGCTCTGGTTTTCCTGAGGTCCCTGGGATCCCACTCTCTCCACCAGAGACTGTGCCCCCTTCCCAGCCAGTCCCCCCCTCTCTTATTCAAATTAAAATGGCTAATTTTAGACACTTCCTGATTACTCATCTCTGGACCTCATTAGTGGAATTAAAACATTTGGAAGCTCAGTTGGAGGAGGAGCCCCTTTCATTGGTCCTGGTCTGTTTTTTTTCCATCTCCTTGTTGCTGTTGATGTTGGCTGCCTTGGAGAAAAGCAAAATGAACTCTCTCCCTAAGAGAGCGGACCACAGGCTGTTGGCTGAGTGCCTGAGCCAGTGGGTGAGGCGTGAAGGCACATATGTCCAAGGGGATATGCCCACCTCTGATGGCAGGCACATGTTTTGCTCATAGTCTATCTGAAAAATGCATAGGCATTCATTTTTTCATTTATATATTCATTCAACATTTAATGATCACTTAGTGATCCCCAGACACTGAACTATCCTATATTCTAGGTCCTAAGGGTAGAAAAACATCTAACAAATGGCTTCTGCTTGCTGAGAACTTCCAATCAGGTAGGTGTGATGGACCAGCATGGGACCACCAACCCATGAGACCCATGTACAGTATGCGAAGGGCATTCATCTTGGAGTATTTCAGTCTAGGTTCTGTCTAAGGATTTTATATGAATTTGCTCACTTAATTCTCACAATAACTCTATGAGCATAGAGAAGGACCACCTAGTTTAGTACGGAGAAGGAGCAAAGAGCAGGAAGGGAAGGAAAGGCAAAGGGAAGGAAGGGTATTCTAAGCAGAGGGACTGGCATTTCTGAAAACATGGAGGCCCCGGACTTCCCTGGCACTCCAGTAGTTAAGAATCCACCTTGTATTGCAGGGGACACGGGTTTGATCTCTGGTCAGGGAACTAAGATCCCACAAGCCTCGGAGAAACTAAGCCTTCGAGTTGCAACTACTGAGCCTGTAAACTAGAGAGAAGCCCTTGCAATGCAATGAAAAGATCCCGCATGCCACAACTAAGACCGATGCAGCAAAACATAAATAAGCAGATACAATATTTCTTTCAAAGGATGTGGAGGCCCCCACCCCACACAAATCAAGTCTGGGGGTCTGTTTACCTCTTTCTGCAATTCTTTTTCTCTGCCCCAGAGGAAAAGATCCCTGCAAATATCTTGAAGTTGGTGACACCTGTTGATTATAAGATGAATTTCAAGCATCTCCAGGGCATTTTTATTTCACTGAAAACAGACTCCTGCAATAGCCATGTCTCCTGTTGGATTTGCACCTTATCTAATAGCAACCTGGCTGGGAGCCTATTCATCTGCTCACCCCCACTGCCATCATTTTCCTGTTTCTTGCTCCTCCCCCTGCTCCTGTAAATTGATTCCAGAAGCTCTTTTCTCACTTTTAGTCTAGAGCCTCCTAGGTTGACTCCTTCTCCTCCACTAACAGCTCATTTTCTCGAGAAACTATTCATCAAGGTCTCTCTCATCTCTTCTCTTTGAGTCCTAGTCCACCTGGAACTGTCTCAAGGCGGGGTTCACAGCCCAGAGACTTCATCAAATTCAAGATAAATGGGCCACAACAGGAGATGCTGTCAGTGTCCATCTGTGACTGGCCAGGGCTGGACACCATAGCACTCAGCGTCTTCTGACAATGTGATGTCCCAACTGGGATTTGTGTGGAATCTAAACCACAGGCTTTCTGTGGTACCCAAACCCTAGCATAGGAAATGGAGAGGGGATTTGAAGAGCAAGGAGAATTGCCAGCACGATTTAGGTCACAAAGGAGATACTTCTAGAATTGCTGAGAAAAGAGATCCTGGGAAGAAGGTGAGGTCAGAAACACTGATGCTTACCCTTCTGAATCAGATGGTTCAAGAATCTCAGCACATTTGCCCTTCATTGCCACTTTTCAGGAACGTCAAGCTCCTTCTTGGGTTCAGGGCCAAGGACACAACGCCCTTTCCCTCTCTCCTGCACCTCCTTTGTCCTAAATCATTGAGTTCTGAACCCCAGCCTGGGATGAAGGAGTCAAGGAGTCCTGAATCTGGTCTCAGAGAGGAGAGAATGGTACCTCTCAAGAAAGCCAGCTCCCCTCCTGCCTTGGGTCTTGGCTCTGTCTGATGATCCTCTCCAGAGCACTCGAGGCCTAGCATCTTTTTTTAATGGGAACAAGAGACTTGTAAATCCCTGAGCCAGACTCCCTTGGAAGCTCCTGGCTCAGCACTTGCCTCCTGGGCTCCCTGCCATGGGGAGCGTCTCCCATCTGCCCGCCCTCTCTCCCAGACTTCATCACGCATTGAATTCTGGCTCCGGCCAGGCAGTCTCGACTGCCTGGCCCAGACTTGGGCCTGCTCTGGTTACTAAGGGTAAGCATCTTTGGGCTGAACTATAATCCTCAAGGCCCTCTGAAATTGGGGTTGCTGGATCAAGAGCTGCTGACCCAGCATTTGGGGGAACGTTTGAGAGAGGAAGTTTGGAGAGGTCCCGGACAGCCATCAAACCAAAAGTTTAGGTGAAATCTACCTACAGTTGCCCCTTCCTTAAGTGGAGGCCGAGGCACACATGTCCACCAGTTCCTCCTGTGGCCCCATCCAAGGGAGCTGATCTCCCTCCACGTCCAGCTGTCCATCTGAGTGTCTATCTCTCTGCCACTCTGATCAGGGGGCTCCTGGCCCCTCCCCTCTCATCCTCCTTTCTTTTTTTTAAAATAATTTTATTTATTTGTTTATTTTTGGCTGCTCTGTGTCTTCGTTGCTTTGTGTGGACTTTGTTGTGGTGAACAGGGGCTACTCTTTAGCTGTGGAACACGGGCTTCTCACTGCGGAGGCTTCTCTTGCTGCGGAGCACGGGGCTCCAGGTGCGCAGGCTTCAGTAGCTGTGGCCACACAGGCTCAGTAGTCACGGTGCACAGGCTTATTGCTCTGAGGCATGAGGGGTCTGCCCGGACCAGGGATCCAACCCATGTCCCCTGTAGTGGCAGGCGGATTCTTTACCACTGGCCCACCAGGGAAGTCTTCCCTTCTTCCTTTTCCAGTCAACCTTGTCCTTCGGCTAGAGGTCAGGCGCAGGGGTCTCCAGGTGCAGCCCGTGCTCAATGAGAAGAGTCAACCCCGCACTGTCAAGCCGATCTGTCAAGAAGGCTTTAGGGTTTGTAATTAGGAGGGCCAGATGACCTCCTTCCTTAGTCTTTTCCGGCTCCCTCACTACCCACCCACCTCCACCCTGGCTTGTAACTTGACTTTTTAAGATGGAATTAAAAATTGAAAAGAAAGAGAAAAAAATATATAGAAGGACCACTAACCTTCACTCCCTCCCCATGTTCTAAAAATCGCTTTGTGCCAGGTCTTACTTCTTGACTCCTGGTGTCTTTAAATGTCCTTAGAATTCGCAGGACAAAGTGTCTGATGGAGGAAACTGATTCCTGGAGGTTGTCCGAGGAAGGAGGTTTCTCTCCTTTGTGTTACAGCCGTGGGGCTGGGCCTGGAACCCAGACATCCCTGTACTCCAGCCTCCATTGGAACTAATGGGGTAGAAACAGCCAGGAGGCCACGGGGAGCCCTGGAGGGCTGGCCAGGTGTGAGCCCTAACTGGCAGAGCGGCCTTGGACCAGCTTTTTCTCCTCGTTGGGTCTCAGTGTTTTCATAGAAAGAGAACACTTCTGCTTTTGAAGGTACTTCTGATAAGCGACTACAGGAAAAGGAATGACTGTTGCTAGCAGCAGTTCCTATGAGAGGTGGATGACGTCAGCCTTATAGGATTTTGTGGTGGCGCTGGTCTGTTTTCTGTTTGGGGGCTTCCCTGGTGGCTCAGCTGGGAAAGAATCTGCCTGCAATGCGGGAGACCTGGGTTCCATCCCTGGGTTGGGAAGATTCCCTGGAAAAGGGAATGGCTAGCCACTCCAGTATTCTAATATTCTGGCCTGGAGAATTCCATGGACTGTGTAGTCCATGGGGTCGCAAAGAGTCGGACATGACTGAGCAACTTTCACTGGCCTGTTTTGCTTAAAATATGGAGAGGATGTTGGCTCTGGGGGCGAGAGCTGCTGGCTGGAGAAAGTAGCTGAGGCCGGGCCTGCCGGAAGTCACTGAGTCCAGGCAAGTCCAGGGAGGTCCACGGCCTGTTTTCAAAGATTCATTTCCTCTCCTGGGCCCATTTCGAAGGAAAGCAGACTATGTGAGCACAGAGTTGTAGAAAAGAGTTTCTTGACCATCAAGACAAATCTGTCTGCGGCTGTCCATCTGCACTTTCTGGGTCTCAGTCTCTCTGGGAAGCTTCCCCCTTTGGGACCCAATGAGGCTTCCCTGATAGTTCAACTGGTAAAGAATCTGTCTGCAATGCGGGAGACCTTGGTTCGATTCCTGGGTCAGGAAGATCCTCTGGGGATGGGATAGGCTACCCACTCCAGCATCTTGGTCTTTCCTGGTGGCTCAGATGGTAAAGAATTCGCCTGCAATGTGGGAGGCTCGGGTTTGATCCCTGTGTTGGGAAGATCCCCTGGAGGAAGCATGGCAACCCACTCCAGTATTCTTGCCTGGAGAATCCCCATGGACAGAGGAGCCTGGCGGACTACAGTTCACAGGGTCGCAAAGAGTCGGACATGACTGAGCAAGTAAGCACAGCACACACTGGGAAAGTTTAATTGAATATTTGTATTGAAAACATGAGCCGGGTACCATGGGAGAACTGTGTCTACTTTTTGCTCCGGATTAGAGAACTTTAATTGTGCTGAAAGCAGATGGGGGCTGGGGCTGGGGACGGGCCTGGGGGATAATGAGTCTGAAGTTTGTTTCCTCCCCAAACAGCCCCTCCCTTCCTCCTCTCTCCCTGCAGAGGAAAAGGGACAACAGGCTGTGGGCCACCTGGGCACTGCCCTCTGGGCACTCCGCTCTCTGGGCCCCTGCCTGGTGTTAGGAGCTAGGAGAGGATGGCCTGCATTTGTGCCCAGTGGGAGGGTGGGGCGCACAGGTTCCTATGAGTGTGAGGTCATCACGTGACAGGGGTTGGTGATGAGGTCCCTGTGGAAGGCCTCTGGCACGTGACAGAGAGGCTCTGGTCAGGATGGCAGTAACGGCAGAGTCCACCAGCCAGGGCACTCAGCTGGCCGCCCTTTAAGCCCTGAGAAATGCCACGGATCAGTCCCTCTCCTTGGAAGGCATAGGATGAGTCATTCTTCATGCCACTGTCCTCACAGTGGCGCCTGAATTTTGTCAGTCTGGCCACATTTGGGAGAGTCTGCCTGGAAGTGGGGACTTGACTGGGTTCCAGCCTTCTCGAGGTGCCCCCTGTTCACCGCCTGAGGTCCCTGTGAATGTTATTGTTTGTTACCTGAGCAGTTTCGAGAGAGGCCCCTGACGGAGAGGCTGGGGGACTGGCCCCGGGTGGCACTCCACGGCTCTGTGGACATCAGGTGCGGCCACCTACAGGAGCTGGCCTGCTAAGACAGGTACTGCTGGACGAGACCTCAGAGCTGGACAGCAGTTAGGTCACGAGTCACTCCCTTAAGCCCACGCACCAGTTCCAGGCAGAACTGGGATCTCACCCAGGTTTGTCTGCCCCAAAGCCTGCCTTCCCCTTACACCAAATGGAGAAGCAGGATGAGGAGTAGGGGCTTTCAAATCAGTCTACAGATGAGGAAATTGGGTTCTACTACCTTTCTCTCTGAAAAAAGATTGGGAAGAGAGACATGAAATTGCTGCCGGTGACTCTAAGTCTTTAGCGGTGTGAAGATGGAAGTGATGATGTCTGTATCAGATCCGGTTCCCCTCCTCTGCATCGCTCCCACCCCACCCCCACCCTGGCCTGTGCTGAGATACCAACAGCCTATCATTGAGCACCCACTGTGTGCCAGGCCCACTGCAACTGGCCCAGACAAGTGCCCTCCCTTAGTCCTGCTGCAGTCATGGTAAGGAGGGGGCCTCACTCGATTTTAAGAGGGAAACTGAGGCAGGGAGATGCTGAGTAACTTCTCACTCGCTCAGAGAGCCTGGGGTGTGCCTCCTGAGCCTGGAACTAACCACTGAGCCACGCAGCCCCCAGGGCAATGCTTCTACTAGTAGCTACATGGCCACGTCTCCAAAGGGGGCGACACTACGGCTGGGGTGGGGGGAGGTCATCGTTCTCTGGTCCTCAGGGGGCGGCCCCATGCCCCTCAGCTGCAGGGAACCCAGAGATCAGATGAGGCAAGGCTGGCCCTGCTTTGGGAAGGGGGGCCCCTCCCTTCTCCTGCCTCCCTCGGGCCTGGTGGTGGCAGGGTGACCCCAGGGCCTGGGTTCCAGGGCTGTGAGCTTTATTCGTGCCTCACAGGGGAGGCTTACAGCAGCCCCAGGACGCAGGGCATTTGTAGTGCTTTGGTGACCATGCAATGTGGAAGGGACACCTGACCTCGAATGGAGGTGATTTGTCCCTCTATCTGTGTTCATCAGGGAGAGGGGTGAGGGGTGTTGGAGGCGATCCAAGGTCCAGGAGGATGGAGAAATAGGAGGAGACTAGCTAACAGGCCCAGGACTTCCCCTCCACCCCCGCCTTGGGATGCTCCCCATTCACGGACTGTGCCTGTCCTTGCTCTCCCAGACCAGCCAAGGGAGCTCCAAACCCACGACGGAGGCCAAGAGCAGCTGGGAGGACGCTCGGCCTGGCTCCCCTTGCAATAAACAGTAGTAGGAAAATGCAGCTGTTTGTGTATAAACTAAAGCTCCTTACAGCCCCGGAAGCCTCTGACTCGGGGCCCACTGGCTTGGAGCAGAGAACACTGTGGGGAGAAATATCATGTGTGAGCTGTGACTGCTGGGTCCGAGCACCCTGCTGCCCCCTCGCCCTTCTGCACTCTCTGACCTGCCTTGCCGCCTTCCTCTCACCTGCGCCGGAGCCCAAACACAGCCCAGCTGCAGGAACATCAGCCTCTCAAGACACGCTTTGGGCTCCTGCACAAACAGAGCTGGTATCAGGGGAGGGAGATGGGGGAGAGGCCGACAAGCTGGGAGAGGGCTTTCCTTACGGATCGGATGCTGTGAAACGTGCCAGAGGAGGGGTGCAGGCACTTGGGACTCTGTCATCCACAGGGATACACCTCCTTACCCTGAGGGCAGGGTGGAAGCGTAAGGAGTTTGATGCTGGACGGAGTCCACTCTGCAGGGCGAGAGAGAAGGTGCAGGCAGCCCTGAGGAGGAAAGGTTGGAGATGGGGCGCTGAGAAAGGTGGCAGTGATGGTGGGGGTGGGCATTCAGTCCATTTTGACATTAGCTGGTTATGCAAATAACATGCAAATTGGCCCTTTATTGTGTTTTAGTCAATAGCCAGGCATTTTTTATCTTTGACTGGAAGCTTTGGTCTCTGTAGGTCCCAGCAGGTCACCAGGTGGGAGGGGGCTGGCAGCCTCTGAAAGAGGAGGACGGGAGGGGAGGGGTCATCCCTTTCCTCTGCCTAGTAGCTGTCACCCCAAAGGGGCTGGGGGGGTACTGGCGGCAGATAGACCCCAGGAGTCCCTCCCGTGGGCCCTCTGATGGAAGCGCTGATGTTCACAGGCCGGGTGTGGGGGGTGCTGGGGGTGGAGGGTGCTGGGCCTGATGGATGGGCCCTGGCAGCAGCTCTAGCTGCCCTGCTGGGGGTTGGGGCCCAGGCTTCTCCGAGCAAGGTCAGGCTGAGGGCGAAGGGACTCTGGTGGCTGAAATGTTCATGGGGTGGGGGGCAGGGGGCCTGCCCCCCTGCAGGGCTCTAGCGGTGGGTGCACAGGGGGAGAGAGAAAGGACAGGTCCCACGTGGAGGGGGGAGTAAATGATTGTCTGGGGAATGTGCCCAGCGAGGATCACTTTTTGTGTTGCTGGGCTTCCTAAGGGACTAACATGCCTGTACTTTATGTGGGTTCCAGGGTGCCCATGTTGGGGAAGGATGGAGTCCAAAGGCAGCACAAAGCCGAACACACACACACACACACACACACATACACACACACACGCACACACACATACACTCTCCTTTTATTTTTTTAAAAAGAGGGAATCTGGTTTCCATGGAAACCTAACCACTTATAGATCTGAGGCGTCTAAACTGACATTCTTCCATGTAAATCAGGTCTCTCCTCCCACCTGTTTCTCCAGCGCCCCAAAGTGCAGCGTCGGATTCCCTCTTGCCCAGTCCCTGAGGGTCCACTCTCTCCTGTACAGGCCCCACACGCCTCCCTCCTCAGGTGCCCGGGAATTGCGGGGTGGGAATTAGTGGGGCAACCCTGTCAATTTCTGCCTCGTGGTCACAAAACTGGGATCCAGTTGCCCTGTCCTCAGAGGTCGGCTGCTGTGCCATAGTTGGGGGCGCATCAGCCAGACCCGGGGATATCCATGTGTCTGAGTGAGAGGGAGTCGGGAAGTCAGTGGGCCTTTGCGGGCACCTA
Organism: Bos taurus; assembly: GCF_002263795.3. Lineage (NCBI taxonomy): Eukaryota > Metazoa > Chordata > Mammalia > Artiodactyla > Bovidae > Bos > Bos taurus. The sequence continues at coordinate 29,517,562 of NC_037356.1, read as the reverse complement.
GAAGTGGCTGTCATCACCTTTTCCCCTTTCCAACCTGTTCTGCAACCTGCACCACCACCTGAGCATCATCTCCCAGAAGCCCTTTCGGGGGCCCGGAATCTGAGGGATTGGCCCCACTTGGTGGTGAGAATCTTGCTTCATTGAGGTGAACGTTCTCCAGGGCAGCTCAGGGTTGAGGCAATATGGTTGGGGCAGGACCAGCAGACAGCTGTCACAGCGGCTGCCTCCTCACTTCATAAATTCCCGTGCCATTTCCCTGGGATACCTTGATTTTGACCTCCACACAGGGAGCAAAGTCTTTTCTTTGTGTCCTAATAAACAGCCTCAGCCGTGGCTGGCTTCCAGCTGTTCGGCGGCCCCTTGGGCCCCACCCCCTCACCCTACAGGCTCTTTCTCCCCGTGAAGTCTCATTAACTGGAGGCTTGGGGCCAAGGCAGGGCTCTTGCAGTCCACCTCTCTCCTTATTAGCACAATCATTTCTGTCTGGCATGATGGCCTGCGCTTCTCCTGGAAGCCTGTCTGCACAGAGGCCCCTGAGAGGCCCTGGAAACTCTGCCTTGTGTCCTCAGTATGACTGGGGCATTTCTCCGCTGTGGTCATTAACACAAAGGGGCTGTGGATGTGGGGGGACTGCCTAGGTCCTCTCAGGGCCCCACGGAGGCAGCGGCTGATGGGTCAGATGCCAAAGTTAGGTCTGTAATACCTTCTCCCTCAAAGCCGGCCTGGTCTTTGTGAAGAAACTCCATTCCTGGTGGCACTTAGGTCAACTTAGGCACTAAGTTGACATTCCCACTGTCAACTTAGGTCACCCAGAAGGTATTTGTGGGCCTGCATACAGCTCTCTCCCTTCCTAAAATTCAGTGCAAAACTTGAACTGGGCAAGAGAAATTTCACGAGGAACTTAAGATGTCCTTTACAGGCAGGTTTCTTCCTGGACATCTGAGATTGGATTTTAGGCTGTTCTCTGTACACCTACTCCCTCCACCCCTGAATTTCTGTCTGCAAAATCCAAAGTGCTTTCCCCTTCCGCTTTCTTGAATCAGTTGTGTAGTGGTTAAGAACTAAAGAAGTGGAATCAGATAGGCTTGGGTGCAAATCCTGTTGCTACTGTTTGCTAGCTGGTTAACAGGGGAACTTCTCTGAACTGCTCTGAGCCTCAGTTTCCATGTCTGGAAAATGGGTGTGATGGAAGTAATACTGAGCTTTGACAAGAGAGAATGCCCATAACACATATGTTATCAGCTTTATCATCCCTAGGACAAGCAATGTACATTTGTACATAGAGTCTCAGCGAGGTGTGCCCTCTTCTACCTGGGTCAGGACATAGGATTATGTATGCTTCCCACTTGCCCCCCTGCAGGAAGCCCAAAAATGGCCTAGAAAGTTTGTTTCAGCAGGGAAAGGTGTTTTTTTTTTTTTTAATCTAAAGAAGACTTGCAGGTAGAAAGGATCCACAAGGCCCTGAGAATATTAGGAACAGGAAAAGGAATGCAATGGCCACATGTAGGGGTGGGAGGAATACACTCCATCATGGGTCTTTTTGATTCTTGTTCTGTGTCTACATTATACAAAACTGACTTTTAAAAAAATGTATAACATTTAAAAATTAAATATTAAAAACATACAAGGGGACACACTGGGACAGCAATCCTTAAGCTTTTTTTTTTAATTGAATATAGTTGAATTATAATGTGTTAATTTCTGCTGTACAGAAATGTGACTCGATTTACATATATATTTATTTTTCTTTCATATTCTTCTGCATTATGGTTTATCACAGGATATTGAATATAGTTCCCTGTGCTAAACAGTGGGACCTTGTTTTTTATCCATCCTGTATATAATAGTTTGCATCTGCTAATCCCAAACTCCCAATCCAACCCTCCCTCACCCTCCATACCCCTCAGCAATCACAAGTCTGTTCTCTATGACTCTGATCATGTTTCTGAATCATAGTTAGATTCATTTGTGCCATATTTTAGATTCTACATATAAGTGATATTATATGGTATTTGTCTTTCTGACTTACTTCACTTAGTAAGAAAATCTCTGGTTGCATCCATGTTGTTACAAATGGCATTATTTCATTCTTTTTGTATGGCTGAGTGGTGTGGTGGTTTAGTTGTTAAGTCATTTTCCGACTCTTGTGACCCCATAGGCCCTTTCAGGCTCCTCTGTCCATGGGATTCTCCAGGGAGGAATCCTGAAGCAGGTTGCCATTTCCTTTTCCAGAGGATCTTCCCGATCCAGGAATTGAACCCAGGGGGATTCTTTGCATTGTAGTGGGATCCTTTACCGACTGAGCTACGAGGTAAGCCCTGTAAGGGTGAGTAGTAGTCAATTGCATGTATGTATGTACATATATACAGTCCACGGGGTAGCAAAGAGATGTACATGACTTAGCGACTGAGCATGCATGCATGCACGTCTTTTCTTCAAGGTTTAGCTCAAATTCCGCCTCTCTGAAGTCCTATCTCTTCCTACCAAATCAGAATTCACTTCCCTATCCTTCCATATATGTTTTCGCTCATTTCTCTAATCTAGCTCTTTCCTCCAGCCTGTTTTACGTTATCTCTAGTCATTTGGATGCTACACCCACTATTGACTTAGAAGTCCCCCAAGGACAAAGACCACAGCTCAGACTAGTTCTAGGGTTCCCAGCTCAGGGCCCAGAACATCGTTAAGTTCTCCATCAATGCTTGAGAAAGCGTGAGTGAGTGAGTGAATGGCTCTTAGCCCCCAGGACCTCCTAGACAGGCCCTGATATGTCCTGTCTCTTTGAACCTCACTTTTCTGGCTGTAAAATGGGGACTGAAATAATGGAGCCACCTGGGAGAAATCAGCTGGGTTGTGCCAGAAGACGCAGCTGGGCCCTGATGGACGCCCAGTACATGTGGGCAGTGCTGGCCCTCAAACTTGATGTCAGCTCTACCGCGTATAGATGTTTTTTGTCCACTTCCCACATGGCTCCTTGATGTCACAGGTCATAGACTTAGCTTTAGGGCCTATCGCCCCCAGACACGGAGTAGTTACCCCAAGGACTCAGCCCTCTGCCCCATCCCGCACACCCCCTGCTCCCCAGAAGGACCTCAGGACAGAGCTTCCTGACTCTGCGACCTGCTGACAGCCTCAGGGCCCATGCTTGGAGGCGGCCTTGCCAGAGAGTCCACACGCAGACCTCATGTCCACACGCTCCATCCCGTCTTTCATTTCCCACTTTATGCCTTCCTTCCTTTCTCCTTTTCTCCTTCTCTGTCTTTTTTTTAATGTTTATTTAGAACCTGGATCGCTTGCGTTGGAAGGCAGATTCTTACCACTGGGCCACCAGGGAAGCCCCGTTTCTCCCTCCCTCTTGCTGCCTCTTCTCCACATCACCCCTTGGCTTGAATCTGCAGAGCAATGTGTGTGTGAGAGGAGCAGGGCGGGCATGGAAGGAACACCCATGATCTCCCATCTCTGGCCCATCATCTGGTCCTGCTCCTGGGAGGCGCTCGTGGGTTACCCTGAGTGAGAAGAGGCTCTTTTACCCTATTTGTCTTTCCTTCCTGGTCCTGCCAGCTCCGTCCCTCATAGGCCCTGGAGTAGGGGTCTTGTCAAGGGTCTTCTGCAAGTAGAACATTTTTGGGTAATGGATCCAGGGTTTTACAGACTCCATCAATCCTGCCTCAAGTGAGAGTTTCTGTCCTTCTCTCAGAGAGAAGGCACCTTTTCCCGCAGCGCAGTAGGAAGCCAGGCATCGCGGGGTTGTGGACACGCAAATGATGTCAGTAAGGGCACAGGGGCCATCGTGGGACTTTTCCTCTCCTTTCCCCCATCACAGCACAAGCACTCCAGTCTCCCTGGGCAGCAGAGTCCCAGGGCAGCCGCAGTTGCCAAGGCGCTACAGCCCTGGCGGGACCCTTCTTCCTCCTGCATCTTCTGTATCTGCTCCACAGTCCTCAGCCCCAGTGGAAGCAGCTTCAGATTTATATGGTGCTATTTACTGGCCCTCTGCCAATTAGTGACACTTTGAAATTCCCTTATATGACGCACTGCTGCTCTGACAATAAACAAGTCATTAGGCGGGTCGGAGGGCAGCTTCCAGCTGGATTTGATTCATTGTTTCTGCACTGGCTCAAGAGGCTCATTAAGATGCAGGGTCCTGAGCCCAAGGCTCAGGAAACCCCTAAAGCTGGAGGCAGATGGGGCTCCTGCAGGCCCAGGTGCTGGTAGGTCACCGTGTCATCTGCTTTCCCCCCTGATCCCCCATGGGGCTCATCCCCACTGCTGGAGGCGATACTAACTTCCAGCCCAGCCTCCACCCCACCCCCAAATTTCCTAAGACACAGACATGGGACCAAGGCCTCCCAGGCAGTGGACTTGAGGAACAGGAGGGTACAGTGCAAGGAGGCTGGAGAGCGGGGAGAGGTTTAAGTGTTGGAGGAAAGCCAGGCCACTCCGAGGGGTGATTTGGGATGGGGAATATCCGTGGGACACTTGAGTGAGAGCCTGGCTGTTCACTCTAGCTTATGTTCTTACCTTGCAGCTTCAAAGGCTTCAAAGGACCTGACAAAGGTCTTGGAGATCACCCAGGCCGATTCCCCTGCCTCTGTTTTGCAGATGCAGAATCTAACACCTCAGAAAAGTGCAGTGACTTTTCCAAGTCCACTGGGCTCAGAAGTACCTGAGATCAGACTAGAATGAGGTCTAACTCTTGATCCAAACTGCTACCTGCACGGCGTCCTATGAAAGAACCCATGGCTTGGAAGAGAACAATGAGGTGTCCTAGGAAGAAGCAAGCAAGGGCCAGTGCTTGCATCTGCATCCCTCCTCCCGTGATCACCCTGCATGCCCCCGGCTTACGGGATTCTGCATAGAGGGAGGGGTCATGTGTGGGTACCTAAGGGTTTTGTCTGTTTCTGCAGATAAATAAGGAGGCTGGGACAGAACGCTGTGCTAGGCACTAGGAGGGACAGAGATGAAGCAGGCAGGCTTTTCAAGAAGTACTTGGTCTGTCTGCAAAAATTCATGACTTAGAATACAAACCACAATAAAAAAAAGTTACCAGTAGGTAAACACAGAGCTTAAAATCTGAGCAGTAAGTTCCACCAATTGAGTCATGATAATGTTGCCTAGGGAGTTACTAGATCAGATGCAATCTGAGGTGTTAGGGACTTTGGTTTTGAGGCCAACAAGGGGGTAGATGACAGGATCTCTCGTTCATAAGAGGCAGATAGCTAAATAGAGACCTCTGAAAAAGCTGGGACCCTGGGAGGGATGAGTCCCCAGAGAAATCAAGACAAGAAACATATCACTCAGGTCCTTAGGGTAGTGACAATTAAGCTTATGCATACCGGGGCTCTGAATAGAAAATAGTCTCCAGTGCGAAGAAGAAGCAGCTCCAGATCCAAACCATATGTGACTACAGTGTCTGAATTTCCACTGTTGGAATTCCCAAGCTGAGAAATTAATGTAAAAATAGATTCCAGACCAGTAAAACTCAGGGGTATCAAGAGGAAGAAGGACAAGACTATCCTAGAAGAATGTGTCCCAGAGAAACAGCATTCTCACAGCAAAATATAATCCTCTTTGAAGCTGCACCAACAATAAAAAGAAATTGCAAACCACATGAGGAAACAATACGCCTGTAGGGAAAATCAGCAAACATAACAAACTAGTCCAACATCCTGATAACATAAAATAATACAGCAATCTAAAAGAGACCTTAAAGTAACCATGTTTAAAATGATTTAAAAGGTGAAAAAGCAATGCAAACCATAAGTAAAGGATAGGTTATTTTGAAAGAGAACAGAAATTTACAAAGAGAACCAAATGGAACTTTCTAGAAGTGAAAAAGAATAGTCATTGACATAAAAGCTCAGTGGATGTGTCAAACAGCAGGATAGACAAAGCTGAACAGAGACTTAGTGAACTGAAAGATCAAAGGAAATTACCGGAGATGCAGCACAGAAAGATAAGGAAAGAGAAAATATGAAAGAGAACCTAAGAGGCATGGAGGGGAGAACAAGGGGATCTAAACTACTCTACAGGGAGGTACAGAAAGAGAAGAATAGAGAGAAGGGGGGAATGGCAATATTTCATTTTCCGGAATTGACGGAAGACATTTATCCTCAGGTTAAAGAAATGTTGGAAGTTCTGAAGAGGACATACATAAACAAATCTTATTCAGATATATTATGGTGACACTAGATTCAAAGAAACTCAACCAGTGTATAATATTGCCCAGGAAAGTCTGGGAAATTCGTGGGTCACTGAGGCTTAAGCCTGAGTAGAATTTCCAGAGACAGAGAGTACGGTGAAGCTTTTGAGGAGATCTAAGAAATAGGAGGAAAATAGGAGATTCCAGCCTGTGGGACTAGTTTCTGAACAGGTTTCAACTATTTGTTTTGAATTAAGTTACCTAGACCCTGGATACCTGTCTGTTAACCAAAAGTTTGAAGGGACCCACCCCTGCTCTGTATCTTCCCTCAAGCCTGTCTTTTTCTTTTTAATTTGTTTGTTTATTTGTTTTATTTATGATTATGCTGGGTCTTTGCTGCCATGTGGGCTTTTTTCTCTAGTTGTTGCAGCTTGCAGGCTTCTCCTTGCGCTGGTTTCTCTTGCTGCGGAGCACAGGCTCTAGGCACTCAGGCTTCAGCAGTTGTGGCCCGCGGGCTTAGCTGCTCCGTGGCATGTGGAATCTTCCTGCGCCAGGGATCGAACCCCTGTCCCCTGTACTGGCAGGCGGGTTCTTAATCACTGAGCCACGAGGAAAGTCGAAGTCTGATATTTGACCTTCCTGTTCAGGTACCCTGCTCTGCCTCTGAGATCCACCATGATTCCACAGCCCTGGGAAGGTCCCTTTCTGAGACCACTTGTAACCATATTGCCCTTTGAGGCCTCCCCCTCCTTTGGGGGCTGAGTTGATGTTGGATTGTCCAACCTTTCTTCTGTCTACTTGGGGTCCTTCGGGGCAAAGAAAGCCCCTGCTCTGACGTGGACAGCAGGGGCTTGCCCTGCTGCATCTGTGCCTGGTTAGCAGGGCCAGCAGCTTCGGAGGAAAAGAACAACCTGGCCATGGTAATTGGCTCATGAAAGCTGCATGTTGCTGGAGGGGGAGGGAGGGTCTGGAGAGGAATGGGGAGAGGGCTTAATGGGAAGCAAATGCCAGAGAAGAGCCTGGTGGGGACCCTCCCCCAATTCATGGCATTAGCATTCCTCAGACACCTGCAGGCTCTTGGCCCTGGCTGGGGATGGGCTGGGCTGGCTCCTCCCTGCTGGTGCACAGAACAGAAAGATGAGGTTTGGTTCCAATTAAGGGGGCAGAGAGCAGAGGTGGGTGTGAGACAGGAGACCTCTTTCTTATATCTTTGACAGCATGTGATTTTATCTGGGAGTTGTTGAATTCCTCTTCACATTATGGCCGTTTATGGCGTCAGGGAAAGAGCACTGGGCTTTGGGACCAGATGAACCTGGTCTGATCCCTTTCCTGGCTTTGTGGCTGTAAAAAAAGTCCCAAATCTCTGTATGAATAATGAGGGAATCATATCTACCTAACACGGTTACTGCAAGAATAAACAAGGTGGACCACTCGAAGGCACCCAGCAGAGTGTTTATTATGGTAACGGATACTCAAAAAATAACTTTCTCTCTCCCTGGACTGTAAATCCTTTTAGGGGAAGGATGGCGTCTGGTCCGTCTCTATAACCCTCAAGGAGCCTCCTGTGGAGCCAGGCACACAAAAGTGACTGTTGAGTAAATGAGGGAGTGAATCCCCTACACACTGAGCCCCCAGCCCCACACTGGAGCAGGTCAAAGGTTAGCTCAGAAGCCTGAGATGCCAGGAAAGGAAAATGCTGAGTCCCCGAGGTCATTAAAATGAGTATGTGGCAAGCGGGCGATAGCCCATAGAAAGGCAGTCTCTGCTTCCTTGAAACCACTTGAAGAAGTCACTCCATCTGAGTACTGGGGACTCTGGGTCCTTCTTGAAGGGAAGAAACTGTCCTGGGGAACCGGAGGCTGCCCCTGCCCAGGGACCCACCGGGCCCAGGAAGGATGGCAACCCTCTTCCACTTCTCCCACTTGGTATGTGCAGATGCCATGTTGGGCTCAGCGAGGGACAGGCTTGTCTAAGGCTGGAGGAGGGTGTGCTGGCCTCTGGGGTTGGCGCCCCTCCAGCCACGAAGGCCTTTGGCTGGGGCTCCTGTCCACCTGCTGTCCAGCTGCTGCTGGTGGAGCCCTGGTCGGCCGAGGCATCTTCCACGCATTTTAAATCTGTCGTGCCTCGGTGCCAAACATCTGTAGCATAGATCTGCTGGCCGTTTATTTTCTGTTTGTCTTGGGTGTGACACCATCTCCATTCTTCACTTCAGTGACTCTTCTCTTTATTATTATTGTCTCGACTGCTCTGTTTATTTGCTTCCCCCGAGTCCCAACCACTTTCCCTCTCTTGTCCCACATTTACCGGGGCCCATGCCAGCCCCCCTGCTTCCCTTCCTCCCCAGTGCCGGGCCCCTCTGCTGGTGTCCCGGGGCCCTGCTCTCTCTGCTGGGAACCTCACTCAAACCAGATGTGGCTTCCTCCTCCTCTTCCTCCTTCTTCCCCTGCTTTGCCAAGGGCTGCACGGGGTCGAGGGGGAGGGGAGGCCCTCCACCCACATCCTGCTCCCCCTCCTCTGCTTCCTTGCCCCGCTCCTCGGCCCAGGCCAAGGGGAAGCAAGCAGTGCATGACAGGGTGTCCATTTAGTGCCAGCAGTGAGGGGTGGTGGGCTTTTCTGGTAGCTTAGCTGGTAAAGGAACCACCTGCAGTGCGGGAGACCTGGGTTCGATCCCTGGGTTAGGAAGACCCCCTGGAGGAGGGCATGGCAACCCACTCCAGAATTCTTGCCTGGAGAGTCCCATGGACAGAGGAGCCTGGTGGGCTGCAGTCCATGGGGTCACAGAATCGGGCACAACTGAGTGACTGATCATGGCTCAGCACAGTGAGGGGCGGTGGGCGATGCTGGGCAGGAATCTTACCCCTGAGAGCTCACCTTGCAGGGCCCTTGGTCCCTCCTGCAACACAGCTGCCCCAGAAGGATTTGGGTTTCAACCAATGACATTAAGTGGGGCTTCCCATGTGGCTCTGTGGTAAAGAACATGCCTGCCAATGCAGCACATGCAGGTTTGATCCTGCATCTGGGTCGGGAAGATCCCCTGAAGAAGGAAACAGCAACCCACTCCAGTATTCTTCCTGGGAAATTACATGAACAGAGAAGACTGATGGGCTACAGTCCATGGAGTTGAAAAGTCAGACACGACTAAGCGATGGAGCATACACACACACACAATGACATTAAGTATCTCAAACTCTTTGACCACAGGTTGTGTCAAGGCTCCTTTGCCTAAATATTGTCTGATTGGCGATATCTTACAACTGGTTAGTACTTATGGGCTCTGAGAGGCCTTTATTTCCAGTCTCAGCCACCCTCCCCACAGTCCTGGAGATGCAGGGGTATCAGCTCCTCATGACAGACATGTCTCAGGTTCCAATATCATTCAGCTGATAAAGACCAAGTAAAGATTTGAACCCAAGTCTGATCTCATGTGAAGAACGGCTGATGAGCTTAAAAACTGGATCTGCCTTTCTCCACCTGGCCCCTTCAAAGTTCCCCTGTTGCAATATGTGGGAATGAAACTCTTTTTAACAAATAGAGGAGACGTTCATGGTGGTCCTGTGGCTAAGATCCCTTGCTCCCAATGCAGGAGGCCAAGGTTCAATTCCTGGTCAGGGAACTAGATCCCACGTGCTGCAACTCAGCGTTCACATGCTGTCACTAAAGGGATTCTGCATGAAGGTCGAAGGTCCTGGGTGTCTCAGCTAAGACCCAGCACAGCCAAATAAGTAAATAATTAGAACTAAATATTAAAAAACACAAAACAACAAATAGAGAGTGTGTGGGTGTGGAGGCATCAACCAGCCTGGGACATGCCTCTTTGTCTCTGGGATGATTTCTACCTCTGGCCATGGCGGGGAGGACGGCCATTGGAATTTGACCTTTGGGCTTACCTCAGTGGTTGTCAGAGGTGACGTTATAGCTTTCACTGGGCAAAGGATACCAGACTGTATGAGGGAAAGGAGTTGTAAGAGAAACTGGACACAGCCTAGCATCAGAGGAGGTGTGGACCAAGGCTTAAGACCTTATAAACAGTCACCAATCAACTAGGTCAACCAGGGGCCAGGCCAGGCTTTCTGGAACTTGAGCTTTTATCATGTGATGGTTAGGCTCTCTAAGTAAAAGAATTCACAGGTAAGAACACAGAGTTACCAGGGCCCCTCCCAAGGCCTTGCAAGGAGCCTGTGCAAAGGTCGTGCAGTTCTTGGAAAATCCGCCCCAAACAGAGCTCGAGCAAGTTCAGACAGAGCAGGTAGGTGCCTGCTCAGTGGAAGCTGTAGTTTGGAACAGACCAGGATGGTGGTTATCAACCTTTAGGGGGCCCAAGACACACCTAGAGGGTGTATAAAATGTGGGCAGGAACTCGCCCCCAGAAGCCTTGCTTCGCTATAGATCTGGGTTGGGACTTGAAGCCTGCGTTTAAACTCTAGGTCATCTGGAGGAGTCTGAGCCTGGATGTTTGGGGATTAATCTCCAAGAAACACTGACCCAGCCCAACACTGTCCTAAGGAGGTTATGGTAAAGAATGAGGAGCCTGGCCATAGTCATAGAGCCAGACTGGGCCTGAGGCAGAGCTGGGGTCTGCTTCCCCAGTTCACCAGTCCTTCAGCTTGCCACATTCCTTCAGGTCAAACCTCACTTCCGGAAGTAGCTGGGTTGTTGACGTGGGGGTGGAGACATGATGGGTGTGAAGCAGGGAGAGGCGGGGATTGTATGGGAGGGAAGCTGTCGGGGACACACACAGCCCCCCTGCTTCGGACTCTTGAAAGAGAAGTGACCCTGGACCCCAAAGGCGGTGCCCAGGCCTCTGGGGAGGAGACCTTTAATTGTTGACAGGTGCCTCAGGAGTGGGGCAGAACCTCTCCCAGAGGGAATGTCCAAAGCATTCCAGAGTCCCCAGGTCAAAGGTCACCAACAAAGGACCCAAACGTTAAGGCGATGCTCTCATTAAGCCAAAATAGTGACTTGTCTTGGTAGGAACTTTGTTTATTTTGGCTGGAGGTTTAATCTAAACGTCTGTTGATAAGCGTCTCCTCTTCCCCAGGAGTTTACTCTGAAGACTCGTTACCTAGCAAGGAGACCAGGGGTGGGGACGACAGGGAGCTGGCTCCTCACTCTCCTCGACAACCAAGGGGACAGTGGGAAGAAAGCAGCTAGAATGGGGGACACAGAGAGCACCTGCCAGATGGAGACACGCCCACCTGCCACAGGGGCGGAAGGACCTGCCTGGATCCACACCCCCTAGGCCCATGGTGCTCAGAGTAGAGCGAGGAGGGACTTGTTCCAAGTTTCAAGAGGGCTGAGCGGCCCAACAGGCCTAGAGTGTCAGGTGAGACGTCCTTGACCTCTTCACTGCACAGCCCCAGGGGACGTCAGCCACAGAAGTATTCGAGGGACAGGGCGGCCTGCTCTTGAGAGTGTGGTTACTTAACGTGTGCCCACTCATGGGGAGGAAGGGCGAGGACAGCGGAGGAGGAGGAAGGAAGGAAAGAAGGGATGGAGGGAGGGAGGAAAGGAAGATGGAAGGGAGGAAGGGGCACATTTTCCCTGAATCTCTACTTTGTGTCAGGCCCCGGACTGGGTGGGACGTTCAGGTGGACAAGGCAGAGAGGCCAGGGAGCAGGGCGGAGCAGGGCCGAGGGGCGGGAGAGGGAAGCCGCCGGAGGAGGGGCCAAGCCCCTTGAAAGCTGCTATTGTTTGAGGTCTCTACTCAGAGAAGCCCCGAGTAAAAAGAGCTTGTTAGAGAGGGCCAGGCTGGAGACAAGCGGCTCTCAGAGAGCCAGTGAACCGTGCGAAATGACTTAAACTAACATCCCTGACTGCACTGGGCCGGGACCCAGGAGTCAGGACCGTGTGCTCATCAGAAATTCATAGAAGGTGCCCTGCAGCTCGGCTTTCTCTGGCCGCCTTGTTCATTGAGCGGTTTTTTTCTTTCCAGTCCTGCGGCCCTGAAAGGGAGACGGGGGCTGCCTGATGGGGAAGATCAAGTGGCCTTTGAAAACCTCTCTCGGAGTTTATTAAACCCCGGGGCCAGGGCAGGCTGGCCTGGAGGCCCAGGCAGGCCTGGCTCCACCCTCCCGGCCTCCCCGTGGGGAACCTGGCCTGTTCTCATGTTCCCAGATCGGAGGGCCTGTGCCAGGGACAGGGAGAGGATCCTGAAGGCCCTGGAGAGAACACACGCATCTTTTTCCAGAAGACTGGGCGGGGGGGGTGGGGGTGGGGGGGTGGGGGAGTGGGGAGCATGAGATAGGGGGCCTGAGCCAGGTGGGCACCCTTCGCCCCCACAAGTGACATGGCCTTCTCTCCCTGGGCCCCACAGGACACCGTCTACTTCCTGCTGGACCGCGTCTCCCCACTGCCTCTCCCAAGTGTTAGTGCTCTCCACCCAGAGGAGAGGCGGTGGGGGCGAGGAAAGGAGGGTCTCTAGGCCGGGTCACAGCTCAGGGACAAGGCAGGGCAGGAAGGTGGCTTCTCAGAGGAAGCCTCGAGTTTCCGGCACCTGGAGCCCCTTTCAGACGGAGAGGCCAGAGCTCACACGGGCTGATGCTCAGTGGAAACTGCCCCCAACTCCAGAGGGACTGGCCCTGCTGAGACGGCCCATGGAAGTGGGGTGAAGGTCGACCTTCAGGCCAGAAGACTCCTGTGAAAGTGCTGTGTAAACTGTGTCAATGGACAGCATAGTTGTGGTGGATCCGTTTATTCCACAAATGATTACCAAGGGCCTCCTGTGTGCCAGACACGATGCCAGACGTTGAACAGAGGTGAGGAGCAAAGCCGGCCAGGGGGCTGTGAAAGCGACTGGTCTGGAATCAACAGGCTGGTGACCCCAGGCAACGACTGCAGGGCTCTGAGTCCGGAGTGGGAGGGTAGGGGGGAAGAAGCAGAACCAAGAGAGAGCGACATTGGACCAGAGCAGCTCCTTTGACCTGTTTATATCCTAGCAAATTCACGGTCCGATTTCTTTTGAAAAGATAGTTCGCCTGATTTAAAACAAAAATCATCACTCAAACCCCCTTCAACATCTTGTTTTCAACTCTTTTGTCTTGTTTCATTTGCTGTGCTCCCTTTCCATATCATTCCAAGGCTGCTTCTTCCTTCTCCCTAAGGAAAGGGAAGCAAGCACAGGAGATTGCTTTCTCCACCCCCACCCCCCAATAGGAGACTGCAGTATCCCAAGATGACTTTTGATTTGGAAACCAGTCTGTCTTGCCCACCCTCGTTAAAAAAAAAAAGAATGTTTTTTTGGCTGAGCTTTGAGGCATGTGGGCTCTCAGTTCCCTGACATGGATAGAACCCGTGCCCCCTGCCCTGGAAACACAGAGTCTTAACCACTGGACCATCAGGGAAGTCCATCAGCCTCTTTTTATACTTCCCCTTCAGACAAGTTCAAAGTCCTTTATAGTTTTTCCTAAGCTCCTCAGTAACTGTAGAGAATAAACAGATGGGGGCAGTCTGAAGATACAAAGCTAGAGTTCAAAGTCATATATGGTAACTCTCCCTGGCCCTGAATAGAGTGCAAGGTATGAAAAATGGCTGTGTTTCCCCTACACTGTGGGCCTCTTTCTCCAGGGCCCAGGGGGCTCACAGGCAAGTTTGAAGCACTTACCTCCCAAATTAAGGCCAACTCTCATCCCCTGTTGGCATTGCGGGCCAGCAACTTGTCCTACAGGTCCCTGAGACCACAAAGGACATTGGTTTGGGCAGTGACGGTGGTGGTTCTTTAAGCTTAGCCTTCTTGGAGTCAGACACCAACCAAATCTGGGCAGGCAGGGAGATTTAAGCTCAGGTGCTGACTCTTCCTGACTGGGAAGGTGGGTGTCTGCAACATTCTGTTTAGACCGATCCCAAGACTGTCGTTGTTGTTATTTTTCTGAGAGTGTTGCTATTGACTTGTGATGTCTGCCAAGGGTCCAGGTTGGAGGAATGATAAAAATCGGTGCTGTTTCTCCCACTCCTGAACCAGATGAAAAGAGGTGAGACTTACAGTGCTTGTGCTGACTATATTTTTTCTGAATAAAAAAAAAAGAAAACGAATAATCTGACAGTGAGACGGGATATTTGAATCTGGGAAATGTGCCTCAAAGCTCACCTGTGTGTTCCCTGCGTGCATGTTCCTTCACAGAATCAGAGTTCTTGCAGCTGGTAGGGACTCCCAAGAGAAATTATACCTTAGTGGTTTGCAAACTACACTCATACAGGCTTGCAATGATAAGCCTTTCTTTCAGGAAAGTCTTGCACCAAAGCATAAACAAATGCACAGATACTGTGGAGCTGCTCCGGTTGAGAAGGGGAGTGGGATGCAGGCCCTCCCAGCTGTGAGCATCGTCCCTCCCATGCCACCCTGTTTCCTCTCCCCGTCCTCTGCTGGCTTCCCAGAAACTCGTGGGAGCCTGTCTGAAGCTATTATTAATCTACTCCTCCTCTCCGCTTCTAGGGGGGTATTTTAAAACACTTTTGCAGAGGTGGAAAAGTTGTGACTCAGGAGTCTGAGTTAAATTAGACTGAGTTGGTGCACAGTTTTCCTGGCAGCTGTGTCACGCTGATACACCTCCACACACACCATTACCCCAACCTGCGTCCTCAAGCTGTCTCCAGTCTCCTTGTCCTGAGCAGTGAACCACCATCTGCTTTTTTTCTTTCTAACCTTACAGGTCCAGGCTTCCCTCACTTCTTGCTGCGCCTGCCCTAACAACGTGGCCACATGCCCTTCTCCATGCCAACAGCTCGATAGGCATCCACGTCTTAGACCTCAGCCTGGGCTGTGTCATGGTGCCATCCCTCTTCCCCATCACCTGCCCACCTTCCCTTGCTCTGTAGGTCCAGTGTGTCTGACTCTTTGCAACCCCATGGACTATAGGCTGCTAGGCTCCTCTGTCCGTGGAATGCTCCAGGCAAGAATACTGGAATGGGTTGCCATTTCCTCCTCCAGGGATCTTCCTTGCCCAGGGATCGAACCTGGGTCTCCTGTATTGCAGGCAGATTCTTTACTGTCTAAGCCACCAGGGAAGCCCCTGTAGGTCCACAGTCACCTCTAATTCCCTGCGTGTGTGAGGAGGAGGAAGCAGTGGCAGCCCAGGACTGCAGAGGATAAACCCTTTGCTGTTGAGCTGGACCGGCGCCTGGCTCTGTGCCCATGGCTCACTCACTATTTCCCCATCTCCTCCTTCTCTGAACCTGTCCCTGCCCTTTTGTGCACTCACTTTCTGGAGGCACCACCTGGTTCTGTTCCCTCCTGCTCTGCGTTCTGTTCATTTCACTCCCGGAAATGCCCTTCTCTCTGAACTTTTCTTCTCTGTTTCATTCGAAGGGCCTTTCAGAAGACACTTGCTTCCCGGGAGCATCCCTGAGTTAAAGAAAAGTAGAACTCTTTTCCCCTAATATTTCCACCCATTCATCCGTACTTAGCACAAAACCCACCGGCACATCATCCCCGGGCATCACGCCAGGGTTAGTTTACTTTGTTCTTGGGCGCTGCGCTCTGGGGTCTTCCTGATTTATTCTGCGGTTCAAGTGCCCTCTGCCTGTCTTTGCATGGCTGTTTGACACCATAGCCCACAGGCGGGCATTTCATACAGAGACTACAATGAGAAAAACAAACGGACCCTGTAGAAGGTGGCCTGTGCAGGCTGGGCTGGGCCAAACGCAGGGAGAGGGTGGGAGGAAGGGGTGACTTGCAGTTCAGCCTCTTCTTCCTTGCTGGGGAACTTGAGGACTGTGATAGCTTGACTCCCAGGTCCCACCCAAGTCTCCCCTTCTGGGTTGTGTCAGGGACCCTGACTTTGCTGACAGCCCTCTCCTCACCTCCCTACCCTGTACCGTCCCAAAGGACAGCCAGGGGCGGGCTGCAGTTCAGTGCCTGTCAACTAATTTGGTGGGATGGAAACATTAAACACTCCAAACACTGCTTGTTGGAGCTGGGTAAACTCACACACCACAGTTTACTTTGCTGTCAGAAATCCCCTCGCTTACCACAGAGCAGAACCCCCGAGGAAGGGGACCCCCTCCTTCCCCGCCCACCAGAGGAGACCCTGCCTCTCTCTTGCAGCCAGACACCCTTCCGAGCTTCAGCCCCCAGTCGACTTCTTCTCTCTCCTCCTCACTCCAGCTCTCCTCCTCCTCCTGTCTCTTTCCATCTAACCCTGGATCCTTCCTAATCCTCCTCCGGACTTGGTGTCTCTCAGCAGCTCAAGGCCAGGGGCACTCACCCCTCAGAGCAGAGCGATGGGGCAAGGGAGGGTGAGATCCAGGCATTTTTACAGGACACGGAGGCATCGGGGTACACCCCCGTTTCCTTCCTCATTCCACGCAGCCTTGGGCTATGAGCCCTCCATTTAGGAGGGGCAGGAGTTGAGATGGAGGTGCAGAACTGGAATATGAGGTCGGAGGAATGTGCAGTCTCCCGGGTGGGTGCCCGGAGGAGTTTTGAGTTAGGAAGGAGGGTGTCCCCGATGCTGGGTAGCTTTGCACTCAGATGGTAAAAAGTCCACCTGCAGTGCAGGAGATGCAGGTTCGATCCCTGGGTTGGGAAGATCCCCTGGAGGAGGGCATGGCAACCTACTCCAGTATTCTTGCCTGGAGAATCCCATGGACAGAGGAGCCTGGCAGGCTTTAGTCCACGGGGTCGCAAAGAGTTGGACACGACTGAGCGACTAACACACACCCACAGATGTTCCTTGACGTGACAGCTCCTGCCCCGCTTGCTGGCCTCCGGCACCCCCACCTCTCCGAAGGCATGTGCAGCCCAGCCAAGGTTTTCTATTTGGCTCCACTTGGAAGTGCAAACCTTGAGGGCTTGAGATGAAACATATGCTGTTCTGGAATGTGGCTGTGAGCCAAGGGAATGCTCAGAGGCCCCTACAGAATTTGCAGCCATCTGCCTGGGTTGTGGTTGGGGTGGGGTGGGGGAGAGGAGGTTTGTGTAACAGACCATTAGGGGCCAGAATAGAGCGATGGAGGCTGAGAGCACCTTCATTCTCTCCACCCCACTTATGACCATGGCCTCTTTCAACACTCTAGTGGATCTCAATGTACTGGATTTCCTTCCCTGGGGAGACCCAAAGCTAGGCTTGACCTCAGCCACCGAGGGCCAGGGCCGCTGACTCCCAAATGAACAGGTGCTGATTAGTGTGGCATTTTGCATATTTTCTCTGAATGTAACTCATTTCCAGCCCAGAGGCATAAACGACTGCCCTCACCATCTTTCCCTGGGACCCATGTTTTCTGCTCTCCCTCTGAAATTCCTTGTGACTTGCCATCCCTGCCTTCTGTGGCTTTTGCTCACCCACTCCCTCAGCTTCCCCGGGCTTCACTGGGCCCACTGAAAAACCCCCTGTTAGAGGGGTCCTCGCCTGCCCTCTTGAGCGTGGTCAGAGAGCAAAAGTTCAAGACTTGCCCTTAGCTTCTCTGAAGCACAGAAATAAGTGGGCTTGTTGAAGTATGGGTTCCTCACCCTTCTCCGTGGGACGCCCTGCCTGGGTTTTCTTGGATGAGTGCAGGGCCAGGCTGGGAAGTTTCTGGCAAAGACAAGTCGCCAGGGAAGTGTGATCTGTCCTGACAGAGACATGGCTGGCAGGGACCCCACCAAAGTCATGGGTCACAGAGCTCCATTCTGGGAAATTGCTGGCAGTGGGGGGGTAGGAGGGGCTGGCCTGTGAAGGTAGGGAATTCTCAGGGGTTGGAAAGGGCCTTGAAGATGTTTAAACTCAACACTGTTAATTTATTACTATTATTAATTTTTTTGCACTGATGGTGAATCTAAGAGCCAGAAAAGTAGAAAGTATTAGTCACTCAGCTGTGTCTGACTCTTTGTGACCCTATGGGCTGTAGCCTGCAAGGCTCCTCTGTCCATGGGATACTCCAGGCAGGAATACTGGAGTGGTTGCCAAGCCCTCCTCCAGGGGATCTTCTTAAACCAGGGATGGAACTCAGGTCTTCTGCATTGCAGGCAGATTCATTCCTGTCTGAGCCACCAAGGTGGCTACAAGAGCCAGAGGGTGAAGACTATTTTTCAGAGGGCATTCTTTGGGTGAGGGGCTGAACTAGAGTCAGAAGCAGGACCCTGGACTCCCAGTCCAGTGCAGCTTTCCCAAGACACCACCCCCTTGAGTTCTCCATGAGAAATTTCACCCCATTCCCAGAGCTGTGGAGGTGAGAGTGTTTCGATAGGACTCCAGTTCCCAGCTTTTGAGATCTGCTCCTGAGAGGGGTAGGTTCTCTGAGGATGAATGCCCCCCATCCCCTGATGAACCCCACCACCACATGGGGGTGAGACACACCTCCGGGAGGGACATGTCTGCTTCTCAGGGAGCTGTTCCCCATGGTCACCCTCGTTCCCTCATAGAGGCTGTGTCCCTCATGCTCCACCCTCAGCCACAGCGCCTTCGACAAAGAGTGGATGCCTGAGGTCCACGGGGCATTGGCAGGACGTATAGCCACTCAGTTTTTCCTCTTGAAAACTTTGAGATAAGGGGCTTCTCTAGTGGCACAATGGCAAAGAGTCCACCTGCCAACGCAGGAGAAATGAGATTGATCCCTGGTCTGGGAAGCTCCCACGTGCTGCGGAGTGACCAAGCCCATGTGCCATAACTACTGAGCTCGTGTGCTACAACTGCTGAAGCCCACGCACTTAGAGCCTGTGCTCTGCAACAAGAGAAGACACCGCAATGAGAAGCCTGCGCAGCACAGTGAACAGTAGATCCGGGCTCGCCGCAACTAGAGAAAGGCCGTGTGCAACGGCGAAGACCCGGTGCAGTCAAAAATAAATAAATTAAAAATTTTAAGTTTGAAAGAAAAAATCATAGACTCTTCAGCCACTTAGTTGTAGAGAGCTAGACTAAAACTTCTTTTTCAATGAGGACTTGAGCCAGGACCCCTAGGGTGAAACCACAGGCAAACCAAGTAATGCACAGAAAAGTTTAGACAGGAGACTCTAGCCCAGGAGAACTATGAGGCGTGGTTCTTCACTTATTTGTCCTCCAATAGTTTTTTTTTTTTTTTTGGCTGCTTAGCATGAGGGATCTTAGTTTCCCCACCAAGGATCAAGCCCACATCCCCTGCAGTGGAAGTGCAGAGTCTTAACCACTGGACCACCAGGGAAGTCCCTATCCACTTTTTTGTACGTTAATGGGTTTCTGCCCCTTGGGACCCAAATCACTTTGACCAGAAGTGATGAGAAAGGGAGTGTTTTAGCATAAAATTCCCCAACAAGCCTGACTCAAGTAAGACTGGACCAGAGCTGCCAATGGGAAAGGTATATGCCCACTAAACATGGTCCCTAACATGGCTATCCCATGCCATGTTACTAGGAGAAGAGAACTCGGTTACAGACCATGACTTACTCCTCCATCTTCCGTCAGACAGAAAGCCCCTCTGTTGTGGAGACTCTCACTTGAGAAGCTCTCTGTATCCTGTTTCACGTCCTAGAGAGTGTTGGAATGAATGTAGTTCTTCTTGGTGGAGAAACATCTATTGTATTCACGACTGTTAGCCAGTATTACTCTAATCTCCCAGGAGGCTCAGTGGTAAAGAACCCGCCTTCCAATGCAGGAGACTTGGGTTCAATCCCTGGGTCAGCAAGATTCCCTGGAGGAGGAAATGGTAACCCACTCCAGTATTCTTGCCTGGAGAATCCCATGGACAGAGGAGCCTGGTGGGCTACAGTCCATGGGTTCGCAAAGAGTTGGACGCTACTGAACAGGCACGCACAATGGAAATACCATCATGTACGTGTGTGTGTGTGTGTGTGCTGAGGGTGGCGGAAAGGTAGTCAGGTGATTGCTGGAATGTGAATTTGAGGGTCAAAGATATGATCATGCCCATCTAAGTTGATTCAGGGACTCGGGGGTTTGGAAGAGGGTGACAGACCCTGAGTGTACCCCCCACTGGCTCCAAGCACAGAGAGACCAGCCCCACCCCAGGTCCCATCTCTCATCTGGAAGACAGAACTGTATCTTGCGGCAAAGCTCCATCTGCCAGCCAGATGAACGGTACCTGTAAAAACTTCCCACGTCAAGCCCCATGGGGCTAAAGCCTCTTCCAGAGCCTGCTGACAACAGGAAAAACAATCCCAGAATTACATTTCTCAAAGGGCTCGGAGACGCTTGCTGTCGAGAAGGGATCAGGGAGTTTGATGTTGTCCACAGACATCTCAGGAAGGACTCCTGCAATGGGAGAGGGACGGGAGAGGCCAGGACGAACATGGGGAGAATATGCAAAAGCATATTCACAAAAAGAGGTCCCTACCTCCATTGTAACAAAAATCCCTACCATTTACGGAATGCCTCCAAAGTAGCAGGCCTTCCACAAACGTCAGTTCATTTAGTTCTCATTACCCTCCAGAGTAAGCACGGCTTTCCTCATTTCTCAGAGGAGGAGAATGCAGCTCTGAGAGGGCAAGTAGTTTTCCAACGACCGCGGGCATGCCACCCTGCCTGCTGCTTCATGTCTCCGAAACAGAACGTCTTCCAGACACTAGGGAATCACTATGGGACTTCCCTATAGCTCAGATGGCAAAGCATCTGCCTGTAATGCAGAAGACCCAGGTTCAATCACTGGGTCAGGAAGATCCCCGGAGAAGGAAATGGCAACCCACTCCAGTATTCTTGCCTGGAGAATCCCACAGACAGAGGAGCCTGGTGGGCTACAGTCCATGGGATCACAAACAGTCGGACATGACTAAGCAACTAACATACATGGGCAAACAGGGATGAAACGGAGCTCTAAGAGTGTCAGTCAACTTCAGACCGTGGTCTTGGTCCTCTTGGAAAGTGAAAGTCGCTCAGTCGTGTCCAACTCTTTGCAACCCCATGGACTGTACAGTCCACGGAATTCTCCAGGCCAGAATACTGGAGTGGGTAGCCTTTCCCTTCTCCAGGCGATCTTCCCAAGCCAGGGATTGAACCCAGGTCTCTTGCATTGCAGGCAGATTCTTTATCAGCTGAGCCACAAGGGCAGCCCAACTGATGGTCTAAAGAAGGAAAGGTGAAGAGGAGAGTTCCTGAAACTAACGAGTGTCTTTTTTTAAAATAAACTTGCCAAAGTCTGACTGTTCAGAAATGCAGGCCACACTTTGAAAGCAGGTCCTTAGAAAGCTGATGTTTATCAGAGCTGCTGTACAGCAATGGCTTTCGGGGCTTACAGCATATTCCTTGGGAAATCTTCATCTTCATTGTCTGGGGCAGCTTCAATCTTTCGGGCAAGAGCCAGAAGTCATTTCAGATTTGGGTGAGTCATCAAATTGGGCTGTATTATTTCAGGTCCAATTGAGGTGTGACCCTCCTTCACTGAAGTACCTGGTGTCATCAAAAACACAAAGGAGACCTTGGGGTTTGATGGAGCCCAGAATCCCATGAGGAGAAGGCAATGGCATCCCACTCCAGTACTCTTGCCTGGAAAATCCCATGAACGGAGGAGCCTGGTAGGCTTCAGTCCATGGGGTCCCGAAGAGTCAGACACAACTGAGCGTCTTCACTTTCACTTTTCACTTTCATGCATTGGAGAAGGAAATGGCAACCCACTCCAGTGTTCTTGCCTGGAGAATCCCAGGGATGGGGGAGCCTGGTGGGCTGCCGTCTATGGGGTCGCACAGAGTTGGACACGACTGAAGCGACTTAGCAGCAGCAGGATCCCATGAAGTGAAGAAGTGAAAGTCGTTCAGTCATGTCTGACTCTTTGTAAACCATGGACTATACAGTCCATGGAATTCTTCAGGCCAGAACACTGGAGTGGGTAGCCTTTCCCTTCTCCTGGGATCTTCCCGACCCAGGGATTGAACTCAGGTCTCCCACATTGCAGGCAGATTCTTTACCAGCTGAGCCACAAGGGAAGCCCCAGGATCCCATGGTGACTGGCATGTCCTTGCAGGGGCTGTGAAGAGGCCTTGAACAAGATCTAAGGGGTCTTCAGAGGGAAAGACACGATCAGACCCAATCAGGGCATAAGTAAAAACATACATGGTTCCATAAAGTGGCCTGGGAAAGATGCCACATTAATAAAAGGAAAAATGCAGAGGAATGTGTGAGGAGGGAGCTGCTGAGAATACGTGAGCGCCTATAAATTTGGCTCTGCAAACCCCACCCCCCATCTCTGCTCCTACTTGTTTTTCATTAAGACTCAACGACAAGCCCTAAAGAAACCAGACTGTTCGTGGAGGCAGCAGGGGGTGGAGCTGGGCACCTGGCTTGGGTCTTGCCTCCTCTAATCCTCTGTATGTCCCCTGCCTGGTCTCTTCCCTTCCACACATCCCTGGGGCCAACTGCTCTAAGTAATGCTCCCTCTGGGTGTTGTACGAGCACTGCTGTCTTGGCAGGCCAGGATGCCTGGTGTAAGGAGGAGGGTTAGAGTGGGTGGGGTGCTGGAGGGCCTTCATTTCCACCTGAAACACTATTTATATCATGGGAGTCATTTCCCCCTTCATCTCCCCCACATTGGCCTTAGGGACCAGCCAGTCCCTTGACAGCCAGCCAAAACCTTATCAAAACCTTATTTCCAGGCCCCAGCCCAACAGAAAGTGAGCTGGAACTCTAATCAGAGGGTAGCTCCCAGGTGGAATTTGCCGAGAGTCAATAATCAGAAAGGCAAACACTGACAGCAGTTGAGAGGGGAAGGAGGAGAACTGGCCTGCATGCTGGAGGAGCTCCCAGTTTATGGAGTGTGGGGGACAGACACTGACATGAGCATGAAAACAAAACTGAGAAAAGATAATGCAAAGGTCAGTGCATCAGCAAAAATTATCGACTAAGCCCTTAGCATCGAGGAAGTGGCAGAGAAAGAACCATGGGTATGAACAGACCAGCTTGAGTCTGCTGGGATCATTCACAACATTTTCGGGAAGAAGATGACTCTTGCAAACTCAGGTCTCAAGTCTTGAGACCTGAAGCCCAGAAGACTAAGTTAGCTATGGAAATGAGTTGCTGCTGTTCAGTCGCTAAGTCATGTCTGACTTTTTGCGATCCCATGGACTGCAGCATGCCCGGCTTCCCTGTCCTTTACTATCTGCTGGAGTTTACTCTAGCTCATGTCCGTTGAGTTGGTGATGGCATCCAACTGTCTAATCCTCTGGCATCCCCTTCTCCTCCCGCCCTCAATCTTTCCCAACATCAGAGTCTTTTCCAGTGAGTCGGCTCTTCCCATCCGGTGGCCAAAGTATTGAAGCTTCAGCTTCAGCATCAGCATCAGTCCTTCCAATGAATATTCAGGACTGATTTCCTTTATGATTGACTGATTTGATCTCCTTTCTGTCCAAGGGACTCTCAAGAGTCTTCTCCAACACCACAATTCAAAAGCATCAATGCTTCCATGCTCAGTCTTCTTCATGGTCCATCTCTTACAACCATACGTGACTACTGGAAAAAACCATAGCTTTGACTATACGGACCTTTGCTGGCAAAATGATGTCCATGTTTTTAACATGCTGTCTAGGTTTATCATCGCTTTTCTTCCAAGGAACAAATGTCTTTTAATTTCATGGCTGCAATCACCATCTGCAGTGATTTTGGAGCCCAAGAAAATAAAATCTGCCACTGCTTCCATTTATCCCTCATTTATTTGTATAAAGGGATGGGACCGGATGCCATGATCTTTGCTTTTTGAATGTTGAGTTTTAAGCCAGCTTTTCCACTCTCCTCTTTCACCTTTATCAAGATGCTCTTTAGTTCCTCTTCCCTTTCTGCCATTAGAGGAGTATCATTTGCATATCTGAGGTTGTTGATACTTCTCCCTCAGACAGTCTTGATTCCAGCTTTTGAGTCACCTCGCCTGGCATTTCGCATGGCAGCAGGTGGATATTTGCTCTTGGGTGACAGCATTTGCCAGGCGTGGTAATGGAGGGGCACAGCTGAGTTGGGGAGACTTGCAGGAGGCTACATTTTGCGGAAGTGGAGGGTTGAATTAGTGTGAGTAGCACAAGTGGATTTGTGTGAGTGGTTTGACTGTGGGGAGAACAGTTGTCAGAGCAATTAAATTCTGAAAGTGTGACCTAGGAGGCCACAGTTCAGTGGCTCAGTCATGTCCAACTCTTTGTGACCCCATGAATTGCAGCATGCCAGGCCTCCCTGTCCATCACCAACTCCTGGAGTTCACCCAAACTTATGTCCATCGAGTTGATGATGCCATCCAGCCATCTCATCCTCTGTCATTTCCTTCTCCTCCTGCACCCAATCCCTCCCAGCATCAGGGTCTTTTCCAGTGAGTCAACTCTTCGCATGAGGTGGCCAAAGTATTGGAGTTTCAGCTTCAGCATCAGTCCTTCCAAAGAACACCCAGGACTGATCTCCTTCAGAATGGACTGGTTGGTTCTCCTTGCAGTCCAAGGGACTCTCAAGAGTCTTCTCCAACACCACAGTCCAAAAGCATCAATTCTTCAGTGCTCAGATTTCTTCACAGTCCAACTCTCACATCCATACATGCCCACTGGAAAAACCATAGCCTTGACTAGATGGACCTTTGTTGGCAAAGTAATGTCTCTGCTTTTTAATATGCTATCTAGTTTGGTCAAAACTTTCCTTCCAAGGAGTAAGCGTCTTTTAATTTCATGGCTGCAGTCACCATCTGCAGTGATTTTGGAGCTCCCCAAAATAAAATATGACACTGTTTCCACTGTTTCCCCATCTATTTCTCATGATGGGGAATGATGGGACCAGATGCCATGATCTTCGTTTTCTGATTGTTGAGCTTTAAGCCAACTTTTTCACTCTCCACTTTCACTTTCATCAAGAGGCTTTTGAGTTCCTCTTCACTTTCTGCCATAAGGGTGGTGTCATCTGCATATCTGAGGTGATTGATATTTCTCCCGGCAATCTTGATTCCAGCTTGTGCTTCTTCCAGCCCAGCATTTCTCATGATGTACTCTGCATACAAGTTAAATAAGCATGGTGACAATATACAGCCTTGATGTACTCCTTTTCCTATTTGGAACCAGTCTGTTATTCCATGTCCAGTTCTAACTGTTGCTTCCTGACCTGCATATAGGTTTCTCAAGAGGCAGGTCAGGTTGTCTGGTTTTCCCATCTCTTAAAGAATTTTCCACAGTTTATTGTGATCCACACAGTCAAAGGCTTTGGCATAGTCAATAAAGCAGAAATAGATGTTTTTCTGGAACTCTCTTGCTTTTTCAATGATCCAGCAGATGTTGGCAATTTGATCTCTGGTTCCTCTGCCTTTTCTAAAACCAGCTTGAACATCAGGAAGTTCACGGTTGATATATTGCTGAAGCCTGGCTTGGAGAATTTTGAGAATTACTTTACTAGTGTGTGAGATGAGTGCAATTGTGCAGTAGTTTGAGCATTCTTTGGCATTGCCTTTCTTTGGGATTGGAATGAAAACTGACCTTTTCCAGTCCTGTGGCCACTGCTGAGTTTTCCAAATTTGCTGGCATATTGAGTGCAGCACTTTCACAGCATCATCTTTCAGGATTTGAAATAGCTCAACTGGAATTCCATCACCTCCACTAGCTTTGTTAGTAGTGATACTTTCTAAGGCCCACTTGACTTCACATTCCAGGATGTCTGGCTCTAGGTCAGTGATCACACCATCATGATTATCTTGGTCATGAAGATCTTTTTTGTACAGTTCTTCTGTGTATTTTTACCACCTCTTCTTAATATCTTCTGCTTCTGTTAGGTCCATACCATTTCTGTCCTTTATCGAGCCCATCTTTGCATAAAATGTTCCCTTGGTATCTCTAATTTTCTTGAAGAGATCTCTAGTCTTTCCCATTCTGTTGTTTTCCTCTATTTCTTTGCATTGATCACTGAGGAAGGCTTTCTTATCTCTTCTTGCTATTCTTTGGAACTCTGCATTCAGATGCTTATATCTTTCCTTTTCTCCTTTGCTTTTCACTTCTCTACTTTTCACAGCTATTTGCAAGCCCTCCCCAGCCAGCCATTTTGGTTTTTTGCATTTCTTTTCCATGGGGATGGTCTTGATCCCTGTCTCCTGCACAATGTCACGAACCTCCATCCATAGTTCATTAGGCACTCTATATCAGATCTAGGCCCTTAAATCTATTTCTCACTTTCACTGTATAATCATAAGGGATTTGATTTAGGTCATACCTGAATGGTCTAGTGGTTTTCCCTACTTTCTTCAATTTAAGTCTGAATTTGGCACTAAGGAGTTCATGATCTGTGCCAGTCAGCTCCTGGTCTTGTTTTTGCTGACTGTATAGTGCTTCTCCATCTTTGGCTGCAAAGAATATAATCAATCTAATTTCAGTGTTGACCATCTGGTGATGTCCATGTGTAGAGTCTTCTCTTGTGTTG
Organism: Bos taurus; assembly: GCF_002263795.3. NCBI lineage: Eukaryota > Metazoa > Chordata > Mammalia > Artiodactyla > Bovidae > Bos > Bos taurus. Next base: position 29,491,171 of record NC_037356.1, on the reverse strand, counting down.
TTGGAAGAGGGTGTTTGCTATGACCAGTGCGTTCTCTTGCCAGAACTCTATTAGCCTTTGCCCTGCTTCATTCCGTATTCCAAGGCCAAATTTGCCTGTTACCCCAGGTGTTTCTTGACTTCCTACTTTTGCATCCCAGTCCCCTATAATGAAAAGGACATCTTTTTTAGGTGTTAGTTCTAGAAGGTCTTGTAGGTCTTCATAGAAGTGTTCAACTTCAGCTTCTTCAGCATTACTGGTTGGGGCGTAGAGTTGGATTACTGTGATATTGAATGGTTTGCCTTGGAAACAAACAGAGATCATTCTGTCATTTTTGAGATTGCATCCAAGTACTGCATTTTGGACTCTTTTGTTGACCATGATGGCTACTCCATTTCTTCTAAGGGATTCCTGCCCACAGTAGTAGATATAATGGTCATCTGAGTTAAATTCACCCATTCCAGTCCACTTTAGTTCACTGATTCCTAGAAAGTTGATGTTCACTCTTGCCGTCTTCTGTTTGACTACTTCCAATTTGCCTTGATTCATGGACCTGACATTCCAGGTTCCTATGCAATATTGCTCTGTACAGCATCGGACCTTGCTTCTATCACCAGTCACATCCACAACTGGGTATTCTTTTTTCTTTGGCTCCATCCCTTCATTCTTTCTGGAGTCATTTCTCCACTGATCTCCAGTAGCATATTGGGCGCCTACTGACCTGGGGAGTTCCTCTTTCAGTATCCTATCATTTTGCCTTTTCATACTGTTCATGGGGTTCTCAAGGCAAGAATACTGAAGTGGTTTGCCATTCCCTTCTCCAGTGGACCACGTTCTGTCAGACCTCTCCACCATGACCCACCCATCTTGGGTGGCCCCACATGGCATGGCTTAGTTTCATGGAGTTAGACAAGGCTGTGGTCTGTGTGATTAGATTGACTAGTTTTCTGTGATTATGGTTTGTGTGTCTGCCTTCTGATGCCTCTCGCAACACCTACCGTCTTACTTGGGTTTCTCTTAATGTTGTAGAGTCCACAATATTGCCCAAAGATTTCTGAAAATCTAGCTACACTCCTGCCTCTGTTCCTGGAAGCAGAGACTCAGGTGCACTTTATACTTGGAGATCTATCCAGCCTAGAAAGTTTGTCTCTTTGCTTTGAGTTGATGGGGAAATTCTTTGGTGACCCACCCCCAGCTCCTGGGGTTGCGATCAGATACAGAGCTGGATGGACTGTCATCTTTGCTTAGGAATTTGTGCAGGGACTCAAGGGGCAGGAAGCAGCTGAGATGCCTCCAGTTAGTGCTGCAACCCGAATACTCCCTAAAAGAAGCTCAGTGGGAGACCTGACAGACACTGCATTGTTCAGCTGTACAGCTGGGAGCAGCTGCGGGGCCCCCGGGGTTCCCCAAGCATGGGGATTGTGGATAAACTTCAGCCCAAGCTCACAGACATCTGGTGAGATCAGTGGCGTGCCAGGCTGACTGGTGTGGTACCTAGGTTGGGCTGGTCAATGACAACGACAAAGGCCTTAAAGAGCTTGTATTCTAAACGAAAAGACATCACACTGATGTCGTGGAAGGTTGGAGAAAGGGAGATAGAGGGACTGTTTCGGGTGGAGTGGGGGGAACAGTGTCCTCATATCATCTTTGGAGTAGCTGGCCAAGTCCTCCCCTCTCCCAGTCCAAGCTCCGGATGGCAACGGGCTGAGTCATTTTCCCAAGGACTTGGGAAATCGTCCCTCCGCAAGAGGGAGGCCAACCAGAAACTGAGTCAAAGAACCAGACAGTTTCTGAGCGAAAGAACCAGAAGTGAAAAAGGACCTCAAAGAGCAGCCTATTTGAGACTTCCACATTACAATACCTAGAAAAGTGAGGCAACCCACTCAGAGTCATGCCCCTCGTTCGTGTCAGAGGCAGAATTTGAAGGCCAGAGGTCAGGCCATTGCTCCTTTGGATGAGGACACTCAATCCAACTCTCCAGAGGCTGGCAGTGGCCAAGATTAAGGTGAAAGGGGCAGGAATTGGGCAATACAGTGGGTCCATTTCAACATAAACTGATCAGTGTACAAATGAGGTGCAAAACTAGAGGCTAATGAGCATTACAGATAGAGGGGCAGGGTGAGCAGTGGGAAGAACAAATGGCTCTGAGTCGACAGACTGGGGTTTAGATTCCTAGTCTTGTCCTCTGTTTAACGGAAAACGTGACAGTCTTTCTGAGCCTCCTATAAAATGGGGCTAACATATACTGCAGGATTCTTGTAAGAAATAGCACATGTGAAGGTACTTTGTGTACAGGAATCATTTAGGCAAATGTTAGTCTTTATTATGGTTTTCAGGATTGTCACAGGTGAGGCTGTTGAGTTTAAGACTGGAATAGTTAGTTACTTCCCTGATGGCTCAGTAGTAAAGAATTCACCTGTCAATGCAGGAGATTCAGGTTCAATCCCTGGGTCTGGAAGATCCCCTGGAGAAGGAAATGGCTACCCACTCCAGTATTCTTGCCTGGGAAAACCCATGGACAGAGGAGCCTGGTGGGCTACAAGTCCTTGGGGTCCCAAAGAGTCAGACACGACTTAGCGACTAAACAAGAACAACAAAAAAATTAGAGTTAGGGTTCTCCTAGTTCTCTGAGCTTCTCAGCAGAAGAGGGAAATCTGATCATTGACAAGGGTTCTACTTCATCTTGGGCTCATCTAGATTCAGCTGTAGGAACAGAATTAGGGCAAAACCCAAGGCCTGGGTGGGAGCTCAGCTATACAGTGAGGAGCCTTCAGGATGAGGGTTTCTAGTCTCCCGTTTCTGCCCCAGGAGTTTTGGCTTCCCTGAGAAGTGCCTCTTGCAGAGGAATGAAGCCTGATACCTCTCCACCTGAACAAGTCCCTCTGACTATCTGGAGGGTAATAGTGGAGCCGGGAGACGAGAAGAGGAAGGAGTCGGGATTGCGGGGGAGGGGTGCCTACTGCCAGCCATGAGGCCACATGCTTCAGCCAAAACCACTTGGAGCCACTTGGACAAAGGCATCCTGGCATTATCTCTGGCAGGCCTGATGACACAGCCCTCCTGACCTTGAGTACCAGCATTGGGCTGGAAGTTATGGCTCAGGCATTAAACTAGGGGAACACCATGGGGTACCTCGAGGGGGAAGGCTCGGGAAAGGGAGGGCCCTGTTGTGCTCCAGTCCAGAGCAGCAGCACTTTTCAGAGGTAAAAAGCCCTGCTGTGCAGGCTGACCTCATTCCTGGCACACGCTTCCCGCTCGTTGCAGACGCCTGCAGGTCTGTTTTAATATCTGCAGCAACCACATTCCTAAACAGGGTGGGTAAGAGGCTTTCTGGACAAGACTGCTTTCCATCAGAAATTATTCAATTCACCAGGGTCAGATATTTTATAGAGAGCTGGATTGCTTCTTGTTTTTGTTTTTTAAGGAAGAAAATGAAAATTCAGAGAGAATGACTGAAGGCAGAAACTAGAAGCAGAGAAAGGTCCTGAGGCCAGGAGAAGGGAACGGGAACCTGGGGTCATTGGTGAGGGAGAGAAAGGGACGAAAGACAGGTAAAAGGTCTGGGAAAGAGCCCACTCTTGGGGTGTCGCCCTGCCTAGACTTCCTCAGACCCTGATGGGTTTACCTGTCACCATCATTTATTCATCCACTCAACCCACATTTAACTGCTACGCTATGCCAAGTGCTGTGCCAGAAATACAAGAAATCACATTAGTTGTCTATTTCTGTGTAACAAATTACCATAAAACTCAGTGGCTTAAAGCAATACATGTCTATTTTCTCAGGGGTTCTGTGGGCCAGAAGTCCAGCACAGCTTAGCTGGGCCCTCTGCTTCAGGGGATCTCACACGGCTGTTGATCAAGGCTTTGACCAGAGCTTGAGCGTCATCTGCAGACTCCGCTGGGGAAGGATCTGCTTCCGGGCTCAGATGATAGTGGGCAGAGTTTAGCTGATCAAGAATTGTTGGATTTAGGGCCTCGGTGGCCAACTTGTCCTCACCCAGAGGCTGCTCTCAGTCTTTGCCACAAGCACAAGCTGGAGACGACAGAGTAGGCTAGCAAGTAGGGCCTCCCAGATGGCTCAAAGGTAAAGAATCCTCCTGCAGATGCAGGAGATGTGGTTTCAATCCCTGGGTCAGGAAGATCCCCTGGGTCCCCTGGATGGCAACGCACTCCGGTATTCTTGCCTATGAAATCCCATGGACAGAGGAGCCTGGTGGACAGCAGTCCATGGGCTTGCAAAGAGTCAGACATGACTGAGCAACTAAACAACAAGAGCAAGTCACAACTTTGTGTAGCGTAATAATAGAAGTGATGTCACATCACTTTCTCCATGTTCTATTGATTAGAAACAAGCAATGGGTCCTACCAAGCTCCAGGGAGGGGATTACACAGAAATGTGAATACCAGGACATGTGGATTGTCCAGGACCATCTGAGAGTCTGCCTGACACACAAGTCCAGTGGTTTCCTGCCTCTAGAAGACTCAGTTAACAATGACCATCACAATAGTTATGGCAAGTGCGGCGTACTTACATGCACTTATAGTGTGCCAGGAACTGTGCTCGGTTCTTTTATATATGTTTGCTTTTAATCATGATTTGAAAAACTTGAAAGTGTTAGTCCCTCAGTCATGTCTGACTCTTTGCGACCTCATGGACTGTAGCCCGCAAGACTCCTCTCTTCATGGGATTCTCCAGGCAAGAATACTGGAGTGGGTAGTCATTCCCTTCTCCAGGGGATTTTCCTGACCCAGGGATCAAATCCTGATCTCCTGCATTGCAGGCAGATTCTTCACTGTCTGAGCCACCAGGGAAGCCCAACCCCCTATTTAGGAGGTACACTTACTACCTTCTCTCTGGGTGAGATAACAGAATCTCAGAGAGCTCACAGTAGCCAGAGATCTAGGAGATTTTGAACTCACATTTGTCAGACTTTAAAGGCTTTGTTCCTACGCCATCTTCTCTGCCTCCCAGATGAAGGGCACTATAACCTGGGCAGGACTAGACAGTCCCTGTGACTGGGGCACCCGCGAGGGCTTCAGAGGTGATGACAGAGAAGGAGCACGGCTCAGGAAGTGAGCGGGACCCTAGAGGAAGTCCAGGGGGTGGAGAAGACACGATCCTTTGCTCTTGAGGGGCCCTTGAGGTTCAAGTGGGGAACCGGACTGAAACACAGACCCGGGGCGCTTGCTGGGAGCGGCAGCAAGTGCAGACGGAACAGCTGTTTGAAGGAGCTCCGAAGAGACGGGAATCCGGTGGCTGTTTAGATTAGTTTTCTAATTGGCTGAGTGTTACCAAAGGCTCTTGTGTATACAATGGGGATCGTTCATCTTGTCTATTTGTATATCCACTCATGTTCTGTCACTCCCTGATCTGCTCAGCTGTCTGCCTCTTACTGTCAGTTTTAGCCCCAGAGAGGGCTCACATCTACGGGAGGGGACGCTTTCTCCCTGGCCCTCAGCAGAGCAGGGCAGCAGGAGGGACACTCCCCAGCCCCAGCCCCACCCTCATCACGGCCCGCCCATCCGCAGCTAGTGCCCCTTCCTGCAGGGCCCCCACGCCCATTCCAGTCATCATAACCCATTCATTTGCAGCAAGTGGGCTTACATGTGTTACCGTGTAGCTTCACGACAAGCCTGGAAGCTCGGCTTTGTTACTGTAAATGGGAAACCCCAGAGAGAGGTCAGATAACTCTTTGGGCATTACCCGCACAGTCAGGAAGTGGCTGAGCCAAGCCTTGAAGTTGTGTCCCACTCTTTGACTTTCTTGTGTGGTCTGTCAGTCTGCCCCACCAGACACGCCACATCCCTCAAGGAATTTCCTTGCTCAAGAAGCCATAAAGGGGCCTCTTGGCTGACAGGGTCAGTCCATTCTCATGCTTTTGCCCATCTTTCAGGACCCTCCAGTACTTGCCCACATCCCCTCCTCCAATCCCCCATGAACCCATTTCAATTCTATCATGAGCTTCTACAGGACTGAGTCCTGGTTTCCTAACTCCTGGAAATACCTCAAGTTTGTTGGTTTCCTCTCAAATCAGATTGGTATCTTTAGATCAGGGACGGAGAGACCAACTTCCCCCACCATCCTCCCAGCCCAGGCACAAAGTAAGTGATTTTACCATGACTGATAATGAAGGAGGGAAGCATGACTATGTGGCTAGGAGGACAGCTAAGGAAATGAGGGTTTATTCCCAAGGCAGAAATGAGTCTGCCCGTGGGGACGCCCGCCCAGGTCATTACAGTAAGTTCCCTACATGGAAACCTCTAAGTTGCAAACTTTCAAAGATGTGAACATGGGTTCCATCAACATCAGGCTCTAGTGACGTTGCATCTCGTCCTCCGTCTCCTGTTGCTGACGATCCTTCAGCTCTACCCTCTCCCATCCCATCTCCCTTCTCCATCAGTAACTCTCCCTGCCTGTTCACTCAAGGCCAGACCCCTATGCCAGCTGTTGTACTGTACTGCTGCACTTTTCAAGGTACTGGACTGGAAGGTTAAAAATGTTTTCTTTGTGTGTGTATGTTTGTTCATTATATATTATTTATGCGAAAAATATTATAAACCTAGTTCTGTACAGTACTGTGTAGCTGATTGTGTTAATCTGGTACTTAGATTAAGTTTGCTGGGCTTATGAAGAGATTGGACTTACAAATGAGTTCCATTCCAAGAGTGCTCTCTAGGTGTCTGTTAACAGGTTTTCTGTCACACATATACATATGCGATACGGGGGAAGGGGTGGGGGAGAAGCAGCTCTTTACATATCGTGATGACACGCCTGTCACAGCCCGGGGAAGGGTGGCAAAGAGAAGGTCCATTCCTCAGTAACACTCAACCAGATTTGTTTCTTGCGAATATCATTTAGAGAATTAAAGAAATTCTATACAAACTGGATGAACAGTTAGTGATATGTTGGTTTCCCCGATCACTACTACTCTTCTATAAAACTACATGATGCATAGGTATAGCTGCCATTGATGAAGCACTTCCTATGACATTTTACAAACGCTCCAAAAGTGATCATACTTAGTCTTCAAAATTGTTCTGTAAATTAGCATTAGTATCCTTTCTGTTGGAAACTGACACTCACAGAGATGAGGGAGATGGCTCAAAGGTTCAAGATTACACAGTAGGTGTCAGGATTTGAACCCAGGCTGCCTGATTTCCGCCCCCCCGCAAAACTTTGCCCTTAGAATCTGATGCCAGTAGGCCTCACAGTTTGGGGGTGGGGGGAGTTTGTTTTTTGTTTTTGTTTTGCTGTAAGGGGCTCAGTAAATATGCCTGTTCCTCCTTTCTGGCTGGAACTTGGTGACGGGAGAGAGAAGGTTGGGGTCCCTCCTTCTTTTCTAAGAAGATCCCAGGGTGTGGATTTCCTCCCCGCCTAGTATAGCTCTTTGCTTTGCAGCTTTGTAGAAGTGGGCAGCTGGCAGGAGAGCTGCATTTTTTAGGCCCCAAGCTGCCTGCTTATCTCAGGGAGCCTTGATTTACGTTCCTCTATCTTATCTCAGTCCGGGGCCCCATGATGGATTTCACCTCCGGCATTTGGAGGGCTGCTCCTTGCCAAGAGCACTCCCCAGTAGACAGATGGAGGAGACAGCTCTGAGATCCCTGCTCCGGGACCCACCCTTGCCTCCCCCAGCTAAGCAGAGAGCAGAAGACTCTGCTCTTTCAGATTGCAGAGGGTGAGGCGGGACTCAGAGACTCCACAAGGAGAAAACTGCCTTCCCCTAGAGTTGACCCAGGCCTGTCCTTGAGATGTGTTAGGGGAACAGAAAGGGAAGCAGAATAGTAATATTGGTGTGGTACTTTCCTTTTCATTATGATCCTTCATATGTCTTTTCAAATTTAATCTTCACAACTAAATAAAATAGCTTTGTATTCTTACAGATAAGGAAGCCCAAGCTTAGTGTGACTAGAGTCACCCAGACAATTAGTGAAGAATTGGGTATCCAACATATGTCTTCTGACTTTATTATTTATTATTATTATCACTTCTGGGGGGGCCATGCCACATGGCATGTGAGATCTTAGTTCCCTGACCAGGGATCAAACCCATGACCCAGCACTGGAAGCATGGAGTCTTAACCACTGGACCACCAGAAGCTTCCCTGTGTCTTCTGACTTTAAATCCTATGTGTCTTTCACAATGCATCAAGTAGAAGAGGGTTTTCTCTTTTGCAGAAAGCATCTCCCACATGCCTTCTCTTCATTTTTACTTCTTCAAAACAGAATTGAGGCTTAGATCAGGGTGGCCCATTCCTTGGCAATGCAGGAGGGCACATAGAGGACAGGAAGGGATGCTGCGTTGAGTGAGGGGCTGAGGGTCTAAGTCCGGCAGACTTGAGGTCAAAAGTCACACTTGGAAAGAAGAAGGTGGACATCCACCCCTTCTCAGGCCCAGAAGGGAATCAACAGTGAGTTTCTCAACAAAGAAGCCTTGAAACTTCAGAAGGCATCATGCTGGGGATGGCACCATGCTGGGGATGGCACAAAGCCATGTAAGGCCAACGCTCAAGAGAAAGATCAGGCAAACAGCATTAGTGAGGTTCCCTGCGTGCCAGGCAAGGGGCTGGGGAAGTTACTTACTTGCTTTGATTGGCACAATAGTCTTACAAGGGAGGTTTCATGAGGCTTGGTTCAGAAAAGTTAGATAATTTGCTTACGGTCTTATAGATGGTAAATGGTAGTGCTATGACTCAAATCCAGGTTATCTGACTCTAGATCTATTAGTAAGCTGGAAGCCTTTCTTTTTTTTTTTTTTGCTGGGCCCCACCCCCCGCACGTGGGAGCTCAGCAAGTTGTGGGTGAGCAGCCTCATGTCTACGCTGCCCGCTAGAAGCCTTTCTTTCTCACCCTGGAGCATGGGAAAGTGGGGATTCTCTCCCCCAGACCCAGAACAGTACCTTACAGATGACAGCTTAACGAGGTGACCTCTACTTCCTAAGCTGCCCTGCACACATCCTAAAGATTTAGAGGGAGAAAATATTTAACAGGAAGGCTTCAGGTGATTTGTCGAAAGAACTCCAGATGCTCCCTTGCTGGCCATGTGTGAATCTTTAAGGACAGTGGTGGTGGTGGTGGTATAGTCGCTAAGTCATGTCCAACTTTTTGCTGTCCCATGGACTGTAGGCCATCAGGCTCCTCTGTCCATGGGATTTCCCAGGCTGAATACTGGAGCAGGTTGCCATGCCTTCTCCACGGGAGCCCACATCTCTGCATTGGCAGGCAAATTCTTTACCACTGAGGCACCAGAGAAGCCCTTAAAAACAGTGACTCTGCTTATTCATCTTCACATTTCTGGTACTTAACACTGTGCTTGGCATAACAGTAGGGGCTCTTTAAGTGCAGGCTGACTTGGACTAGAACCTTGATGTCTTGTGGCTCAAAACCAGAGAAGTTATATTGGCAGACTGGCCAAAAGTACATAAATTCACAGAGCAGAGCTCAGGGAAAACTACAGAAGAGACAGGTTTTTGAAAGGAAAGATGACTTGGGTGGGAATTAGGTGGGAGGCTTGAAGGTAGCTGTGGCAGAAAATGCATCTTTCCTGGGGTTGTGCAGACCTGGGCTCCAGTCCCAGCTCTGTCACTCACCAGCAGAGGGACCTTAGGCAAGTGGCTTCCTCTCCACGAGCCTGTTTACTATTGTTGTAAAGTGAAGGGTTGGACCAGTATTCTAGGTAGGATGCCTTTCAACTCTTAGCACAGCAAGAGTTTTACATCATTAGCCTCCCCATCCCAACAGTTTCCAGGGGAAGATAATGAAATTCACCTCTTAAAACAGAAAACAAAGACCTCTCTGGTGGTATAGTAGTTAAGAATCCGCTTGCCAAAGCAGGGGACGTGGGTTTGATCCCTGGACTGGGAAGATTCCACATGCTTCTGGGCAAAAGCCCTTGCTCGCAACATGAGAAGCCATCGCAGTGAGAAGCCCACACACCCCAAGAAAGGTAGCCCTGCTTCGCCGCAACTAGAAAAAGCCTGCATGCAGCAATGAAGATCCAGCACCGTCAAAAATAAATAATTAAAAATAAGACAACAGAAAAAAGTTTCACCTCCAACTTAAATGCGTGAGGGGCCATCTTCCTTGAAAGGCGAGAATGAATGAGATGTCATTAGGTGGATCTCTTCAAGCCTGGAGGTGTGGCTACTTGTAGGGTGGATGGGCCCCCTCCATAAAGTTCATCTCCATAGACCGTTGGAACCAGTCTTCAGTACCACCACAGAAGCTGCAGCGGCCAAGGTCAGCTCACCCCGGAGGAGGGTGGGGGGCAGGAAAGCACTGCTCTCCTGGGGGATTCTTAGCTCCCCAGTGTGCCAGCCACCTCCCACCCAGGCATTTGCACAGCTAATCTGTTACGTGTTCCTCCGTAATTTAGCACTTTCAGACAGTTATGGTTAGAATCTGTTTATTTTTCTAAACCTAACAAAAGCCCCATAATACAGCAAGAGAATGAGGCGAGAAGGAGAGGGGGTGGTCGGGGGTGTGTGAGGAGTGTGGAGTTTTTCTAGAAATATAAACTCAAAGTTCAGATGCTCTTCCCCATCTGTAGGACAGCTGTTGTGGCATCCCTCCATCCCCAAACTCTCGCATTCCTTTTCAAGGATCCCTTGCTGACTTCCCTCCCACCATCATTCCTTTGAGGGAACGTGGCCTGGAGAGCAAGCCGTGGAGAGCTGCCAGCTACTGCCACCTGACGCGAGGCCTTGTTGCTTTTGCCTAAGCCTCTCCCCTCTCCCTCCTCACTATGGTGTCAAGAAGAGGGATGTTTCTTCCTTTTAGTCACGGTGAGAGCAGAGGACACGTGGGCTGGAAAAAGAGATTTCTCCCTTACATGGCTGAGTAGGAGGAAGTTTGGGGTCCAAGTGGGCCCACCCCTAACCTAACCTGATCTAATTGAACATTATCTTACCCGAACCTGATGCCCCAGGTGGACTTACTCTTTTCTTGCCCTGGAGGTTTCCATGTGTCTAATCGCCCAGCTCTAGCTAGCATGGTGGAGGGAGACTGGAGTCAATGAACTTTCGCTGAATGGAAGGATGAATGAATGCAGGGATGGATGGCATCTTAGAGAACTGATTGAAGTTTCAGCAAGAGACATGAAGACCAAGACAGGGTAGCTCATCAGATGCCCTCATGCCTTTGGGGAAGAAGAAAGTTTCGTACGGGAGAGGCAGAAAAGGACGAGTTTAAATTGAGGCATAAAGGATAGAGAACTGGTTAAGTAAGATGGGAAAGGGCCCTTCAGTTCAGTTCAGTTGCTCAGTCGTGTCCGACCCTCTGCAACCCCATGAATCGCAGCATGCCAGGCTTCCCTGTCCATCACCAACTCCCAGAGCTTGCTCAAACTCATGTCCGTAGAGTCGGTGATACCATCTAACCATCTCATCCTCTGTCATCCCCTTCTCCTCCTGCCTTCAATCTTTCTCAGCATCAGGGTCTTTTCAAATGAGTCAGTTCTTCACATCAGGTGGCCAAAGTATTGGAGTTTCAGCCTCAGCATCAATCCTTCCAATGAATATTCAGGAATGATTTCCTTTAGGATTGACTGGTTTGATCTCCTTGCAGCACATCTAATTCAAACCTATAATTCTTCAAGGGAGGCACCAAAACCCTGAAGGGACAGCAAACCAAGTGACCTCCTTAAGATCACAGAGCCAGGCTGAGGTCTTGAATCTCTTGATTGTTTTGTCCCTGACAAAACATTCATTTCCTTTTCTCCACGCTCACCTCAAATTCACTGATTCCAGAAAAGCACCTTACCTAACCTGGGGATCCTTTTTTGGTGGGCTTATTAACCCTAAAGTAATTTGAACCTTCTTGAGCTCACCATTCTTGAGTCCATGTAAGCATTTGCCTTGTGGCCTCAAGGTCACCCCACTAAAACTGAAGGCTGGGTGAGGGTAGCCAACCACATCGGGCCACTTTTACACCAGGCTGAATCCATGGGATGTTTTGGTTGGTTGGGCTCTTACCGCGGTGTCAAATCTTAACCTCTAGAAGTTTCCACTGACGTGCAGATAAGGGAATTTATGCAATCTTGAATGAGATGTTCAAACACTGTTCAGTGTTCAAGGACTTCATAATTAAATGAGTGTCCCAAATAGCACCCATCACCCCCAAAACCAAGCATATCATTAGAAGGAAGTGTAACCCACATGCAACTGATTCACAGAACTATAAGTTATCCCAATGTTTGACTTTGGGAATGGTTTGATGTGTATTCTGCTTTTTTTCAACTCTTAGATTGGTGAGTTGGTCAAAACAAAATAAACAGCTACGCAGAGAGACAGAAGCAAGTTTCAAGAAGAGGCATGACCTGCAGGCTCCTCCCCTAGGTCTACCTGGGGACAGGATGTACGTCAGGGCAGGGAAAGCACCTAAAACCCAGAAACCTTCCTCAATTAATTAATGCCCCTTTTGCTTGTACTTCTGGAGTGCTGAGCCCTACTACAGAAATTCACCCAGCCTGGGAGATGGTGTCATCACAGATTTATGACATCTGATCTCTGGCAGACCCCCAAGAGCTACACAGCGACCCCATCAGGTTAGTCTCCATGGCCTTTCCAGACATCAACCCATCTTGGGGTCTTCTCAAGACCCCAGTCCCTCTTTCTCAACAATTTTCTGTTTTGCAGAGAAAAGGGGAGGGTCCATCAAGACCTTTTCCTCCATCACCTGTCACTCTCTGCAAACCTGCCTGCCTCTGCACCCCTCCTCCTCATGAGCCACTTCTGAAGGGTCAGCCCAGCTCCAGAGCCCTCCTCTCTGCCAGCAGCATCACCTTCAACTTCTTTCTGCCAGGCCTGCTTCCTTGGCTCCCTCACTCGGCAGGTGGTCCCCAAGATCCACCCCTGGTCATTCTCCTATGAGAAAATCTCAGAGTCCATTTTCTGGGGAACCTGACCTGGGAGAAGGAGTGTTTCAGGCACAAGGAATGTGCAGCTGGTATCCCATCTCCTCCTCTGTTTCATTTTTTCCTCTTTTCCCCCTGAATCTTCAAATTCCACCTCTCTTTAGCATATATACATCTTCAAGTCCTTCCCATATTAAAAAATGAAAATTAAACTTTGCTTGTACCTGCAGGCCCTCTCTATTCATGACCCCTCACATCCTCCCTTTTGGTCAAGCTTCTCAAAACTAGTGACCTGTCACCATGCCCTTCATCTCACACTCCCTCAACCCAGGGTGTTGGCATCAAGTCAACACTGAGGTGCACTCCCCCAAGTCACCACCAGCAGGCGCTCCTCAGTCTTTCTTTTACTTAACCAGTCAGTGGTTGCTCAATGCCATGGGCTTCCCTAGTGGCTTAGATGGTAAACAATCTGCTTGCTGGGAAGGGGACTCAGGTTCAATCCCTAGATTGGGAAGGTCTCCCGGAGAAGGGAATGGCTGTCCACTCCAGTATTCTTAGCCGGAGAGTTTCATGGACAGAGGAGCCTGGTGGGCTATAGTCTATGGGTCCCAAAGAGTTGGACACAATTGAGTGACTTTCATCATTTTTTCTTTTGTTACCAGTGGCCTTTCAATCTTGACCTCCTTTGGTCCTTTGGCTTGTGGGGGTACTGCTGTTTCCTGAGTCTCTTTCTACTACTCCCCACCCACCTTCCACTAGATCCATGCATGTGGTGGGGGCTGCACACCTTCGCTTCTCACTCTACCCACTCCCCTCTTCTGGCAAAGCTGCACCCTCATGCCCATGACCCCATATCTGTACTTCCAGCCAAGGTTTCTCTTCCAAACTCCACCTGTAGTTCTCTGAGATAAAGCAGGACTCCTGAGAAGAACTCTCTCTCCCCCTTGAATTTGCTCAACCTTGTGCAGACCTCCATCTTGGAGGAGGGTGTCAGCATTTCCCCAGGGCCACCACCTCATCCCCAACTCAGCCCTGGCCATTCCTCTCCTTCAGCACCTCTCCCTTCTGCTCTAGCCCACTGACCCCATTTCCAGGCTTAGTCCAGCAGTCACTCCTTCGTATTCTTTTTTAACACATGAATATTCATAGAAGCTTTATTTCTAACAGCCCCAAACTGGAACCATCTCAGATGTCTTTCAATAGGTGAATGGTTAAAAAAATTATGGTACATCCATACCAATGATAATTAATCAGATCAGATCAGATCAGTCATTCAGTCGTGTCCGACTCTTTGCGACCCCATGAATCGCAGCACGCCAGGCCTCCCTGTCCATCACCAACTCCCGGAGTTCACTCAGACTCACGTCCATCAAGTCAGTGATGCCATCCAGCCATCTCATCCTCTGTCTTCCCCTTCTCCTCCTGCCCCCAATCCCTCCCAGCAACAGAGTCCTTTCCAATGAGTCAACTCTTCGCATGAGGTGGCCAAAGTACTGGAGTTTCAGCTTTAGCATCATTCCTTCCAAAGAAATCCCAGGGCTGATCTCCTTCAGAATGGACTGGTTGGATCTCCTTGCAGTCCAAGGGACTCTCAACAGTCTTCTCCAACACCACAGTTCAAAAGGATCAATTCTTCGGTGCTTAGCCTTCTTCACGGTCCAACTCTCACATCCATACATGACCACAGGAAAAACCATAGCCTTGACTAGATGGACCTTTGTTGGCAAAGTAATGTCTATGCTTTTGAATATGCTGTCTAGGTTGGTTATAACTTTCCTTCCAAGGAGTAAGCGTCTTTTAATTTCATGGCTGCAGTCACCATCTGCAGTGATTTTGGAGCCCAGAAAAATAAAGTCTGACACTGTTTCCACTGTTTCCGCATCTATTTCCCATACAGTGATGGGACCAGATGCCATGATCTTCGTTTTCTGATTGTTGAGCTTTAAGCCAACTTTTTCACTCTCCACTTTCACTTTCATCAAGAGGCTTTTGAGTTCCTCTTCACTTTCTGCCATAAGGGTGGTGTCATCTGCATATCCGAGGTTATTGATATTTCTCCCGGCAATCTTGATTCCAGCTTGTGTTTCTTCCAGTCCAGCGTTTCTCATGATGTACTCTGCATATAAGTTAAATAAGCAGCGTGACAATATACAGCCTTGACGTAGTCCTTTTCCTATTTGGAACCAGTCTGTTGTTCCATGTCCAGTTCTAACTGTTGCTTCCTGACCTGCGTACAAATTTCTCAAGAGGCAGATCAGGTGGTCTGGTATTCCCATCTCTTTCAGAATTTTCCACAGTTTATTGTGATCCACACAGTCAAAGGCTTTGGCATAGTCAATAAAGCAGAAATAGATGTTTTTCTGGAACTCTCTTGCTTTTTCGATGATCCAGCGGATGTTGGCAGTTTGATCTCTGGTTCCTCTGCCTTTTCTAAAACCAGCTTAAACATCAGGAAGTTCACGGTTCACATATTGCTGAAGCCTGGCTTGGAGAATTTTGAGCATTACTTTACTAGCGTGTGAGATGAGTGCAATTGTGTGGTAGTTTGAGCATTAGAAAGAAATAAATTATTGCTATACGCAACAACTTGGATGAATCTCCAAGAAATTGTGTTGAGTGAAAAAAGTCAATCCCCAAAAGTCACACTGTGTATAATTCAATGTATGTAATATTTTTTAAATAAAAAAATTTTAGAAATAGAGGGCAGACTAGCGATTGCTACTGAAAAGAAATGAGGTTGGAGAGGCGGGTGGGAAGAAGGTGGGTGTGGTTATAAAAGTACAACATGAACGGGCCGTCCCTGGAGGTCCAGTGATTAAGACTCTGTGCTTCCAATGCAGGGGGTATAGGTTTGACCCCTGGTTGGAAAACTAAGATCCCACATGCTGTAGGGCATGGCCAAAGGGAAAAACATTTTAAGTACAATGTAAGGATCCTCATGATTTACCATTTTTCTAACCTTAAAAAAATAAATAATTACTTTATTGAGTTACAGTTCACCTACTATACAATTCACCCATGAAAGTATATACAAATCAGTGATTTTTAATATACTCACAAATATGTGTATCCATTCTCACAGTCAAATTTAGAGCATTTTCATTACTCTGAAAAGAAACCCCATAGCTACTAGAAATCATTCTCTCCAACTTCCCCCAACAGCTCTAGGCAAACACCAGTCTATTTTCTGTCTCTGTAGATTTGTCAGTTTCGTGTATTTAATTTAAATGACATCATGCATATGGAGCACTCCCTTCTTGATAGCTATCGCTACAGGCTCCTAGCTGGCTTCCCCTTGGCTGGTCTTGGCGGTGCTCCATCTGTACCACACAGGGAAATAAGAGCGATATTATTATGTTGTCCTTCAGTTCTTTACTTAAACTTCTCCAGTGGTTTCTCATCACTCTTGGGATCGCATCTCAACCCTTCAGCACAAAAAATCCTGTGGGATCTGGTTTCTGTCAGTCCAGCCTCCTTTCTCCTTCCCACTCCTCGTCTTTATGCTGTAACATTGAAGTTCATTGTTCTGCCTCCCAGAACTCGGAGGGTTTCTCATGGCTCTGCATCTTTGTTCCTGCTCCTTCCTCTGTCTGTGTTCCTATTTCTTGGCTTGTCTGCCTGAGAAACTCCTATTCATCTTTCCAGGTGCAACTAATGTGCTGCCTCTTCCTGGCAGCTTTCCTTGATTTCTCAAGGCAACTGGAATGCTCTTTCCCTCATCTCCCTCTGCCACACTTCACCCCTGCCCCCATGTGAATCAGGACCTCACTTTTAGTGCCAATGTGAACTTGAGGCTTTTGTCCACCTCTACATCTAAGCCTCTCGAGAGGAGGGCAGTATCCAGATCTTTCCATCTTTGTACCTTTTATACAAAGTGCAGGGTCTGACCTTATAATAGGTACTTGATAACTGTTTAATTGGTAATTATGCCTAGCTTTTATTAAGCACTTTTACTAAGGCCAGAAGGAGTGCTAAGCCCTCTAATTTATTCTGTGATTTGGTTCACACAATCACCCCATGAGGTAGATGTCCTTTTCTATTTTATTTTACTTTATTGTATTGTATTTTATTCTCCTGGTTGTGTCACATGGCTTGTGGGATCTTAGTTCCTGGAAGGGATTGAACCCCAGGCCACGGCAGTGAAAGTACTGAGTCTAATTCCTGGACTGCCAGGGAAGTCTTAATGCCTATTTTATAGATGAGAAAGCTGAGGCTTAGAGGAGAGCCGCAACTCTCCCAAACTAGTAAGTGCCTCAGAGGCAGTGTGAGCCCACACTCCCACTTAAAGGTGCATGCATGCTGTGTTTGCAGCCCTTCTGTGGTTAAACACTCAGCGCAGGGCTTCCGGTGTAGCTCCCAGCCTTCCACACTGTCCACCCTGCTCAGCCCATCAGTACTTGCAGTTAATGGGCCTCTACCTGTTGCCTTGGGCCTTGAGTCCGGCCCTTGGTGAATGAGATTTCCGCATTCACAGTTCAGCCAGGCCTTTCTCCTAAGTCAAAATCCTTTCTCACTGCTAGAGTCCCACCACCCTGCCCAGACTCCTGTAGATCTGATGCCCAGTTTCCTGGCTAAGAGTTATGCTTCCTATGTTTTACACACACACACACACACACACACACACACACACACACACACACACACACACACACAATGGAATATTACTCAGCCATAAAAAGAACAAAATGTTGCTACCTATAGCAATATGGGCGGACTTGGAGGGCATTATACTGAATGAAATAACTCAGAGAAGGGCAAACACTGGATAATATCACTTATATGTGGAACCTAAAAAATAAGACAAACTAGTGAATATGACAAAAAAGAAGCAGACTCACAGGTACAGAGAACAAACGAGTGGTGACCAGTGTGTGGGAGGCAATACAGGGATGGGGGAGAGGGAGGTACAACTATTGGTTCAAGACAGGCTCAAGGCTGTATTGTACAACATGGGGGATATAGCCAATATTTTGTAATAATGTAAATGGAAAATAATCTTCAAAAATTATGTAAACTTTTTTTTAAAAAAAGAGTTCTGCTCAATGTAAAAGAAAAGTGAAAATACACACAATTTGTAATTTCTGTTCTCACTTCTGTTCAGGGTGTTTTATTCTGATTTTTTCTTTTTACTCTTAAGTCTATTATATATATATCAGTTTTGTTTTTCCCAAGAGCTAGATGTTAGAGTTTCACAAGTAAAATGTTTTTTTCTATATTCAAAAAATAAAAATAGACTAATGTCTTGTTATATGTCAATTATACCTCAATTTGATTTTTTTCATTAAAAATAATAAATAAAAAAACAAACAGACAAAAAAATAATGAGTTCTGCTTCCTGACACCTGCAGATGTAAAGCCATCAGCAGTCAAGGATGCTTGCTTCCCAGGCTTGTCTAGCCAGTAGGTCTGTGTTGGGCCTTCTGACCTGGTGTGCACCCCAGGCCGGGCCACACCCCCAGCTCTGATGTGAACACTTCCTGCGTCGACACAGCAGTCTTAGCACGCCTGCCACCTAGCCCAGGGCCTCCTTGCTTTGCTCTGAGTCTCCTCGTCCTGAGTTAAGACCTCGTTGTTTCCTCACATTGACAGCAGCTCAGGGACCAGAGAGCAGGTGGAGACAGAGGATGAGGCCTTGGAAAGGCCTATGAGTGCTGATCGGGGAAACGCCAGGACAGAGGTCTCCAGCCGGTGGTCCCCCATACCCGCAACTGGAGAGTTCACACCTGACTCAGCCACGGGCCCACTCTGTGCTTTTTCTCCCTCCGCTGCTGTTTGCTTGTCATTTCGGCAAAGCTACAGTGAACGTACAAGGAACGTGCTCCTGACAACAGGATTAATACTTTAAATCCAGCTTTGATTGCCCTTAATGATCACTAGTATCTGACTACAGAAATTATATTAACAATATGCAGTCACTCATGAAGAAAACTTGGACTTCAGGAACACACTTCAGGAACACACTGATTGATCTCAACAGGGAAACTGTTTTAAAAGCTAATGCCTCATTTTGTGGGTCATTTTTCTATAATGCACTTTCCCACATTTCATCTTGTTCCAATTTGGTTCATTTTTTTTTTCCCATACAATAAGGGGAAATAGAGTTAGGATTGAATTAGTATAAACATGCTAATTAGTTAGTATGAATTATTAGTTCTTCTGCACCCCGCAGCAGAAGGGATGCTGGAGACCTCACATAAGGCAATCGATTCATCTTTAAAACAACCACCTAAAGATGAGAATTTTAGAGACAGGAGTCTGGTAACTTGCACACTGTCCTGAAGCTAATAACAGAAAGGCCAGGACCTGAAACCAGATCTGCCTGGTGTTAGCACTTATGGCCCTGGGCTCTGTCCACTGTCCCTTGCCCTGACTTGGGCTCTGGGCTTCCACACAGGCTTAATAGCACCCAGTCCCCTGAACCCTTCAGGGGGTTTGATTTTCTTAAGTGGATATTTTTTTAAGATTTTTTTTTTTTAATGTGGATCAGTTTAAAAGTCTTTTCTGAATTTGTTACAATATTGCTTCTGTTCTATGTTTTGGTTTTTTGGCCAAGAGGCATGTGGGATCCTAGCTCTCTGACCAGGGATGGAACCCACACCCCCTGCCCTGGGAGAAGTCCCAACCACTGAACTGCCAGGGAAGTACCCTGATTTTCTTGTGCATTAAACACAAATTCCTGGTGTTCCTCTTGAGTCCCGTTGACCTAAGATGACTTCGCCTCTGCTGTTGCCTAGCTGGAATTCAAGCTCTAGGTAACGAGCCTTCCCAACCGACTCACTGATGGTGAGGTGCCTGGTGCTCAGCTGTGTGCTGGTTGTTGCAGGATGCCACCCTTCCTGAGAAGATAGGGTTACCCCTGGGTTGCCCCAGTGTACGGCCACTATAAACACGATGAGGACTCTTCTTCTGGGTCACCCAGGAGGACATCATTCCAGAACAAGGCAGAGACATTACTATCTAACGGTCGTCTGTTGAGATTCGGCTGTCTGGGTGGTGATTGTCTGCTTTAAACTGTCCTGACTGCAGAGGGCCACCTCAAGTGAAAATGATCCAGAAGATTGGGAGGGGAAGGGGTCTTTTGGGGGAAGTAGAGAGAGTTCTGATCCTGCCTCCTGAAGACCCATTCATATATATATATATATATACACACACACACACACACACAGTTACTATGTACTTTTTCTGTGCTATGCAGTTTATTTTTATTTATTTAGCTTTTTTTTTTTTTTTTGGCTACACAGTATGTGGAATCTTAGTTCCCAGACCAGGGTTCAAACCCTCACTCCCTGCATTAGAAACTCAGCATCTTAACCACTGGACTGCCAGGGAAGCCCCATTCTTAAGATCTTGGAGAAGCTGTCTTTTTTCCCAGGGCTCCCATTAGTTGAAAGAGTTTCTAGATCATCCCGAAGGTGCCCTTATATTCCGGCCACCCTCAGGGCTGACCTCATGCGATTCTTAGAAGAGGCTGGGGCTGGGGCTGCCAGAGCCAGCCTCTATGGAGCTTGGGGGCTGGGTCTCCAAGCACCGGGGCCCCTGATGTTCCAGCATCCTGGGGAAAGGTGGCAGTGTCAGCCACAAGGCTGAAGGTAGCTTGTCAGGGCCGGGGCCCCATGGGGCCTCTGCGGACGGCAGGGAGCACAGGCGTGCGTAAGCGTGCAGCGTGTTTATTTATTCTAGGAGCTGTTGCTAAGTCAGGGGTGTTTGCCAGCAGAGAGCTGCCTGAGTGCCGTGTTTGTTTACTTAGCAGAGTGCAGGGAAGGACAAGGCGAGAGACAAGTGCAGGCTCTGAACAACTGGAGCTGGTCCTGGGGGTACTATGAAAGGGCCCAGGCCTGGGTGCTGCTGGTTTGAGAGCGCCCCCTTCAGGCCCACTGGCTCAGGTGTGCCTTTCTTACCAGTTTGTCGGGATCCTCCGCCCAAGCAGGATAAAATTGCTAATCCCCCATCTTCCATCAGGGCTTCCCAAGTGGCACAGTGGTAAAGAATCTGCCTGCCAACAAAGGTTCAATCCCTGGATCGTAAAGATCCCCTGGAGGAGGAAATGGCAACCCACTCCAGTGTTCTTGCCTGTAGAATCTCAGACAGTGAAGCCTGATGGACTACAGTCCATGGGGTTGCAAAGAGTTGGACACAACTGAGCACACACTCAGATCTTCCCTTCGTGCTGGGGGGTCTCCTGGTGGCAGGGTCCTGAGAAAAGGTGGAGGAGAAGCGGGAGGAGAGGGAGTGTAATGACAGGATAACTGATTCTAAGCTAGGCTCCACGGACCTTGGGCAGGCCACTTCACCACCCTGGGCCTCACCTGGTTCCTCGTCTGTAGAATGAGTGATTTCAGAGTCTCCTTGCAGCCCTGTGTCATTTCTTCCAGGACTTGGAGACACACACCAGCTGCTTCCCATCTCCTGGGGCCTGTGAGCACCAAGCCTCTGCTCTGGTCTCACCCCACTCCCTCCTCGCCCAAGAACACCCCCGCACCCCCACCCCGAGCTTAGACCAGCCTCTGGACCAGGCAACGCGTCTGTGTGAGGCTGAGGCCCACAGCCTCCTCGCCCCCTATCCATCCGTCTTCCAGGTTATATATTGGCCACAGGTTCTCTGACTTCAGGAGTGAGAGAAAGAAAGGGGACAAACCAACAAGAGACCCTCCCAAGACCCTGTCTGCCACCGGCTACAGGCCAGGCAGGCCTGTTCCCGCAGAAGCCCGAGTTGGCTGGAGTTCAGAGTTGGTTCTTCCCAGCTGGGTGGCCCCAAGGACTCCCCAGAGGCATCTCCCTCCCTCTGCACTGCCCCAAGGCCCAGCAGTGCATCTGCTCAAGTCTCTAAGGGAGCACGGCCCCCCAAACACAGGCTGGCTGGCAGCCAGGGCTGGTGTTCTGGCTCCTACCCCAGCAAGGAGGGGTGGCAGGAAGGCCCTGCTAATCCCCCGGGAGAAACCTTCTTGGCAAACAGAGAGGAGTGAGTGCCTACCCTCCACCCCTGCCCGGGGCCATGGATGCCATACCCCAGGGTGTTCCAGGCAGGCTTTGTGTCTCGGTGCTCTGCTCACAGGTGTCGGGGCTGTGATCCCAGCTGAGCCTGTCGGGTAAGAAAGGGAGACCAAGTTCTTCCTTTTCAGGTTAAGGCTCTTGTGCAATCTATGGCTTACCCCAATTCGTCTCAAAAACCCAAAGGAATTATGAAGAAAAGAGGGCAGGTGGGTACATTGCCCTCTCCAGGCTCCAGGTTTCTCTAGCTCCCAATAGCCTGTGGGCTTTCCTGACAGTGTTTAAAGAGGAGGCCAGGACTGCCAGGCTGGGCTACTAATTATATTTATTTATTTGGGGCTGTGCTGGGTCTTCATTAGGGCTCGGGCTTTCTCTAGTTGCGGGGGTAGACTTCTCATTGCGGTGGCTTGTCCTGTTGTGCAGCACAGGCTCAGGGCGCAGGGGCTTCAGCAGTTGCAGGCTCTCGAGAGTGGGCCCAGGAGTTGCGGTGCATGGGCTTAGTTGCTCTGCAGCATATGAGATCTTCCCCGACCAAGGATCGAACCCAGGTCTCCTGCATTGGCAGGTGTATTCACTACCACTGAGCCACCAGGGAAGCCCGGGGCTAGTAATTCCTTCTCCTTCCTCCTACCCATCACCCCACCACCCACCTCTGCCCCCAGCACACACACAAACTCACACACAGAGTCAGCCCTCTGCCAGTGAGGCTGCCACTCTTGCTGGTACCACATAGAAACAGATGAAGAGCTGGAAAAATCACCCCCAGGCCAAAGAGAATCAGTGTGGAAAAAGCTGAGGAGAGAGTGAAACCAGATACTGAGAAGGCAGCCAGTGGGGGAGGTGCCCCCCACCCCCCCGCAGACCTCCTGCCAGCCCCTCCTGGAACTGGAGGCTGGGTGGGGGTCCAGGCCAGCCTTGGCCTGCCTTTCTCCCACTTGTTCAACTGACGGGTCACCTGGGAGGGGCTGCCAGGCCCTGCTTCTAGGACCCTTAGTCTCAAATCTGGGAAACGAGAGTCTTTCCCAGAAGACAATCCCTCCTCTTGCTTGGCTGTCACTGGTGAGCGAGGTCTCAAGAAAACGGAAAGTGTTATTGAGTCGCTCATTCGTGTCTGGCTCTTGTGACTCTATGGACTGTAGCCTGCCAGGTTCCTCTGTCCATGGAATTCTCCAGGCAAGAATACTGGAGTGGGTTGCCATTCCCTTCTCCAGGGGATCTTCCCAACCCAGTGATTGAAACCAGGTCTCCTGTACTGCAGGCAGATTACCATCTGAGCCATCAGGGAAGTCCAGAGTGAGGTCCCAAGGGTAGAGCTATTTCTTGCTTTCTCCTACTTGTCTCTGCCTCCACTTCCCTTCCGGCATGGAACCAAAGCCAGGAGTTGAATCTGGGATGTAAGTGGGCTCCCAAGAGCCAAAAGGAAGAAAATCTGGTCTTGGTTTGAGAGATCTCTATATTCCCAAGGGAGCCGGTGCCATGCACCTCATTTGAGCCTGGAGGGTCATTTAAGGGCCACTTCCAGGCCTGACTCAGTGCAGACCTCAATGCGGGAGGGGCTGGCATGACTCAGGTCACTGACAAGGGTCAGAAGGTAGAATTCCCTTGGTGTCTGCCCCTCCCCCTCCCCCTCTAGGCACAGTGTGGCTCTGGTATTCCCAAGGGGAATGCTTTAACCCAAACAAGGTCCCTTGTGTCCAGGTAGACCATTCCCAAACCCATTTCTATCATGGATCATTTTCCTGAGACTTTTCAGGATGGGCAATCACAACCGAAGCTGGTTGTTTAGATCGGAAAATCTGGGTGTAGTGTCATTAGAGAAACCAGAAAGTCTCCTCACAGGAACTTTTTCTCCCCCAGCCTGTCCACTCCTCTCCCCTGAGTCATGACGATGAACAACTTGGACACAGGGCTTTCTCTGGGCCAAGTGCTCCCACAGACCCTGTTCCTGCTGACCCTGCCCCTGCAAGATAACTGATATTCTGCTCCACCCATCAGAGGCCAGAACGCTCAGGGCAGCTGTGGCCCGCCTGGGACTGAGCAAGCATCAGGCAAAGGCAGGGCCTGACTTGACATCTTGGGTTCTTTCCCTGGATCCTTTCTGCTGGCCGCCCAGAGATGGGGGTGGGATCAGCACCCTCCTGATCGTCCGTGGGATGAAGGGGCTGACTGCCCTCCAGCTTGGCCTTTGGTGATGGCCTCAGCCCTCGAAGATCCCTGGGAGGACTTCCTGCTCTCTTTCCTGGGTGTCTGCCAGGCCAAAGCTTGTCCTTTTCTCTCTCTGGGTCACCTGCCCCAAAGATCCTATGCTCCTTCTCTGCTTCTCCACTTTTTTAATTTTTTGGCTGGGTCTTCGTTGTGGCATGTGGGCTTTCTCTAGTTGTGGCAGGCAGGCTTCTCTTGTGGTGGTGCTTGGACTTAGCTGCTCCAGAGCATATGGGATCTTAGTGCCCCGGTATCCCCTGAGTTGGAAGGCAGATTCTCAATCAATGGACCACCAGAGAAGTCCCTGCTTCTCCACTTCTTCCCCTTGATATTCTTGCCTCTTTTTCAGAAGTGAGGGCAGGAGTCACCCCAGTGAAGGTGCCAGCATTCCCAGGGTGCTTGACTCTAGCGCTGCCTCATATCCTTCATTTTTGCTGTGGCCTCAGCATGGAAACTGATTTCTGTTGGATGCTTCGGGACTTGTAAAGAACCCCCAGTACCTACCCCCACATTCAGATTCACTACGTGACCTTGACCCTTAGACTCACTACGTGACCTCAAACGGTAATTTAGACTCTTCTGAGCCTTTCTGTTCTGGAGCAAGACAACCCAACCCAAATCTAGACCTGAGAGGCAGAATCGAGGTGAGAGGCACAGAACGTATCCTTTTTTCCAGAGCAGAAGTCAGTTCCCATCCATCCGGTTCCCTAAGGCAGCCGTTCCCTTCACCCAGTGACCTTTGCCTCCCCACCCCAGGCCTCTCAGGAAAGGTGATTGTGCGAAAGCCAAGTTTATCTCAAGAAATGCAATGAATATCTTGGAGGGAGTGGGGTGAGGAGGAGGTTTTATCCAAAACACATGTTATTGCCACTATTCTAGTTATCTTGGATATTTCCTGCATGTTTGTCACCATGGCAACTGACTCGGCACGAAACCTCGCTTGCCGGGCCCCGGGGTCGGCAGAGCGGCCATGTGGTGTCAATTTGGGCCTCGTGCTGCTTTTCTGTCTCTCTGTCTCCCCCAGCTCGGGTCTCTCTGTCATTTTTGTCTCTGTCTTTCCTCAGCCTGTCTCTGGGTCTTTCTATTTTTCTTCTCCCAGGAAATAACAGCTTGTGCTTCCCTGACTGCTGTAGGTGGAGACAGCCCTCCCTCAACTCCTCCTGGCATCCGCGGCTAAGGACATCCCAGAAGGGATGAAGCACGGGAACTGCAGGAGCTTGGCCTTGAGCTAGGGAAGGGCTCAGCCAGGCTCTGGGCTCTTTGACAGACTGGCTCCCTGCCTGCTGAAGGCCCCTGGGAAGGAGGAGCTTAGGTTCTGGGAGACACTGGTTAGAAGGATGTGGGCTTTTTCTTTTAAACATAGGTTTAAATTAAAAAAATAATGAAGCAGCTCTTTTTTTTTTTTTTCCTCTTTTTTAAAAACTTTTATGTTTTGGCCACGCTATGTAGCATGCAGGGTTTTAGTTCCCTGACCAGGGGCTGAACTGGTGTTCCCTGCATTGCAAGCACAAAGTCTTTTTCTTTTTTTTTTTAACTTCTTATTTTTGTATTGGAGTACGGCCTCAGAACAATGTTGCAATAATTTCAGGTGGACAGAAGGGACTCAGCCATACATATACATGTATCCATTCTCCCCCAGATTCCTCTCCCATCCAGGCTGCCACATGACATTGAGCAGAGTTCCCTGGGCTCTACAGTAGGTCCTTGTGGGTTATCCATTCAAAATATAGCAGTGTGTCCATGTCGATCCCTAACTATCCCTTCCTTTCATCCTTTACCCCAGCAACCATACTGTGTTCTTTAAGTCTGAGTCTCTTTCTGTTTTGTAAATAAGTTCATCTGTATCATTTCTTTTTAGATTCTGCATGTAACTGACGTCATATGACACTTCACTGTCTGACTTAATTCACTCAGTATGACAATCTCTAGATCCATCCATGTTGTTGCAGCTGACATTATTTCATTCTTTTTAATGACTGAGTAATATTCCGTTGTGTGTGTGTGTGTGTGTGTGTGTGCACACTACATCTTCTTTATTCTCTGTCGATGGACATTTAGGTTGCTTGCATGTCTTGGCTACTGTAAACAGTGCTGCAATGAACACCGAGGTGTATTGTGTATATACCCTTTCAGACAATGTTTTTCTCTGGATATATGCCCAAGAGTGGAATCGCAGTGTCGTACAGTAACTCTGCTTTTAGTTTTTAAAGGATTCTCCACACTGTTTTCCACAGTGGCTGTATCAGTTTACATTCCCACCGACAGAGTAGAAGGAGTCCAGAAGCATGGAGTCTTAACCCCTGAACCACCGGGGAAAGTCCTAGGATTTGAGCTTCTGATCCTGACATTCCCTGTGTGTGGAAGCTCTGCTTCCCAGAGCTCTCCTTTCCTGGACTTTTGGAGAAGAGATAGGTGTAGAGTGATAGAGCCAGGGAAAGAGAGCTAAAAGCCATGCAAGAGAAGCAAAGAGAAGCTGAGGAGTCCCCCAGAAGGAGGGGCTGTAAGGTATCCAGGTACGCTGGCTTCCCGGGGCCCTCGCGGCTCCCAGTCCTTCCCCTAGGGCTGTGGGTGTGGCAGAGCCATCATGGACAGCAGTGTCCATCCGCGGGGACATGGGGCAACAGGGAGGGTGTTGACAACCACAGCCTGGGAGGGAGCTGGGCCAGCCGTCTGGAAAAGGCCATGTGAGCAGACAGAATATAAACAGGCAGCTCCACAGGAGGTGAGGGTGTCTCCTGGCTCCCCCACCCACTTCTGCCCTTGGGTCTTCCTTCCCTCCCTGCCTAGGAGGCCTGGCAGCTCTTGCCAGCTGCTCTCTACCAAGTGTCTGCAGCCACACCCTCCGGAAAGGCCTTTCCAGACAACCTCCCCAATTCGTCTTCATTCATCCTTGGTTGTTTCTGATCAGGCCTGGTGCCCACCCCCTGAAAAAGGTAGGCCTGGGCACTCTACTGACCCAGATATTCAGGCAGGATTGGCACTTCCCATGGGACTGCTTGGAGGAGAGAGGAGAAGTGGCGTCAGACTCAGAACCTGGTGGCTGAATCAGGAACTGCCACCATCACGGCTCCCACAGGCTCAGCCCCCTAGAGTGATGGGCCCCAGGATGAAAAGGAAGAGGCTGACCAGGCAGCCACTGGGCAGGGCCCCGAGGGCAGTAGTCTGCTGTCACACGGCCAGCATCCAGGAGAATACAGCACATCAGCCTTCTCTTGGGCCAGTGCCTTTCAAAGAGGTTCAATCCTGTGGATGAAACAGACCAGCAGGAAGACAGTCAGAAGAGGCTCTGGGAGTCAGCCAATAGACTACAGGGGCCCCCTGGGCTCTGAGAGGGTCCCGGGGCCAGGGGACAGGGACAGGTCCCAGAGAGAGGGCCTGTCCAGAATTAGGTGGTATGTCAGAGCTTCAGTCAGACTGGACAGGATTCAGGAGAGGCTCTGTTTCCAGGGAGGCACTGAAAGGCCAAATGGGAAACTGAGACAAGACCAAGTTAGCCAAGGCTCGGGGGCAACAGTGGGCGGGCAGGCTGAGGCGTGTCCAGTGTAGAGAAGCAAGCAGACACGGCTGGACATCGAGCTCCCCCACTCAGCCTTGGACAAGCTTGAGAATTCGCTAAACCTCAATGTGCTCATCTGTGAAATGGAAAACATACCGATTTTGCAGATTCAGGGAGGCCTGGTGTGCTGCAGTCCATGGGGTCGCAAAAAGTTGGACACCACTCAGCGACTGAACAACAGCAGCTAAGGAGTAACTAAGATGTTCCCAAGCAGCACCACTGGTAAAGAACCAGACTGCCAACGCAAGAGATGTAAGAGACGTGGGTTCGATCCCCAGGTTGGGAAAATGCCCTGGAGAAGTACATGGTAACCCACTCCAGTAGTCTTGCCTGGAGAATCCCACAGGCAGAAGAGTCCATGGGGTCACAAAGACTCAGACATGACCAAGCGACTTAGCACACACACAAGATGTTCTTTAGAAAGAACAGTGTCTAAGAGCCCATGGGAGGTGGCTGACAGAGCTCTTGCTTCCCCGGAAGGGGAGATGGTTCCACACCCTTCCCCTAAGACTAATGTGCTTCTTGGTTTTGTTAGGATTAGCCCAGAACCTGTCTGGACTCGAGTGGGTGGGGCCAGTGCTGACAGCTGAAAGGAGACAGCAGGGTTCTGAGCCTGGAGATCAGGGGTGAGGGCTGGGATGGCTGGCTCCCACCTGGTGCCCAAGGAGGCAGTTATAAATGGAAGTAGTTTGTCTGGGGGAGTCCCTGGCAGTGTGCTGGAAACCAAGCCGCAAGCATTCAAATCCACCCGACTTCGCAGGGGGCCATGCAAGCCTTGTTAAGACAGGCAGCTGAGGTCCCCAAGCCACAGTGTCTAACAAACGCATCCAAAAGGATCGGGGACCCAGCGTGTGGTGGGGTGGACACCTGATCCAGGCAGCAGGAGCCAGGGTGGGAAGCCAAGGATGGGGACGGAGCGGCCTGAGCGTGGGACAGAAAGCAAGGGCTTCAGGCAGGCAACTGGCCAGGCCGGGGAGAGACACGCCGGGCCACGTGGCCTCAGGGATGGTCCCTCTTTCCGGCCAGGCCGGGGAGAGACACGCCGGGCCACGTGGCCCCAGGGATGGTCCCTCTTTCCGGCCAGGCCGGGGAGAGACACGCCGGGCCACGTGGCCTCAGGGATGGTCCCTCTTTCCAGTCTGTGTCTCCAGCTCCACCCAAAGTCCAGGGCAGTGGCCTTTGGTCCTCACATGGCCCTGTTATCTGGAGTGAGTGAGTGAGCGGCCCTCTGTTTTCCTGCTGGACGAGTGATGCTGGGGACAGAGAAGGGGCTTGTGATGAGGAGGCTGGGTGCTGGTGCTTCGGGAGAACAGGTGGTTGGGAGCAGCGCAGGGCACACAGGAGAAGGGCAGTAAGGGCCGAGACAGCTGCCTGGGGCTCCGGGCCTGGGGCGGGGCTCCAGCTCACCCCACATGGGGCCACAGGGATTTGGGTGGGAGGCAGGGGCTTGCACCCCTCCTCTAGGTCTTCCCCACAGAGACCACAGCTCAGGACCCAGCTGTCCCCTCCCAGTGACTCATGCCTGGCTGCTGTCCTGCCCACGCCCAGGGCGGGTCCGGTGCCCCAGCACAGGAAGGGCTGTGGCGTGGGTGCAGAGGACAGGGCGTGGTCGGGGACCTCGGGGTGGAAGGAGACATCCAGGCTGAGAAGCCCTGGCACCTTCCGGATGGGTCAGCCTGTGCCACCTCG
The DNA here is from genome assembly GCF_002263795.3 of Bos taurus. Taxonomy (NCBI): domain Eukaryota; kingdom Metazoa; phylum Chordata; class Mammalia; order Artiodactyla; family Bovidae; genus Bos; species Bos taurus. The sequence goes on along the minus strand of NC_037356.1, from coordinate 29,461,905 downwards.
GCAATGTGGCTTTGGGCTGCGGTGGGAGTCTGTCCCCCTCCCTCCGCACGGAGCACAGCAGGCCACTTGTTTCTCATTAGCAAATGGCACTATGTCATCACCACAGGGTGGATGTGCATTTTTGTCCTATTTGCTGGAGTCGTGGGTAGATAGCAGTGGGGACCTGCAGGCTGGGCCAGGGATGGGGTTTGCGGGACCCAGGACGGGGCTGCAACCACGTAGGGCAAAGCCTTCAGAGGCCTCAGGAAGCCACAGTCCCTGCTGGAGCCCAGGGGCAGCTCTGCAGAGACACAAGGAAAAGAGAAGCAAATGAAGCTGTGCATGCATGCTAAGTCGCTTCAGTTTTGTCTGAGTCTGTGTGACCTCATGGACCGTAACCTGCCAGGCTCCTCTGTCCGTGGGATTCTCCAGGCAAGAATATTGGAGTGGGTTACCACTTCCTCCTCCAGGGGATAATCCCGACCTGGGGATCAAACCCACATCTTTTTACATCTCCTGCACCTGCAGGGGGCTCTTTACCACTAGCGCCACCTGGGGAGCCCCCAGTGAAGCTAGGATTAGTTATTGGCCGTAATTATTGTTAATAGTAATGACTAGCACAGAGTCGGACACGACTGCAGCGACTTAGCAGCAGCAGCAGCAGCAGCATGGAGAAGAAAATGGCAACCCACTCCAGTGTTCTTGCCTGGAGAATCCCACAGACAGAGGAGCCTGGTGGGCTACAGTCCATGGGGTCACAAAGAGTCAGACACGACTGAGTGACTAACGCTGAATGACTAGCATTCATCTCCTGAGGGCTGGCCTGAGCGATGTGGCTTGTGTATATTATTTCTTAAATTCTCCCAATAATTCAGTGTTACAGGTGAGGAAACTGAAGCTCAGAAAGGTTAAGTAAAGGTCCTCATTGTCATAACGATCAAGCATTAGGGCCAGGATTTGAACCCAGGCTTTCTGATATTCTGACATCTTTTGCATTATAAAAAAGTGCTTCTACCAAGGTCTGACTTTTTTTTTTTTTTTGCCCTGGGCACAGTCCGTTAAAGCTTGAGAGGCCTTTCTCAGAAAAATGTTTTTTATAAAAAATGGAATAGATTCACAAAGGAAACCAATTACACTGAAATATAGTTGTCAAGACATGAAGAAAGGGGATATAGTATTATATGTGCTTTTTATGAACACATTAAATAGCAAGATCTAATAACTATCGTAGTCTCAAAATGGTGATGGATGCAAAAGTATTTCATGATATCAGAGAAAACTGCTGTGTGATTTCTATTGGTGGCAAAGCTGTGGGTTTTGATAACGCAGACATTCTTTTTTTAGTTAATTAATTAATATTTTTAGGTAATTAATTACTCTTCTTTTAAACTAATGAATATTCTTTTAATTAGTTGGTTAATTTTCTTCTTAGTAATTCTTTTAGGTAATTCTCTTAGATAAACCAATTAACTCTTTTCAATTAGTTAATTAATATTATTTTAGTTGATTAATTTTTTTCAAAGTTAATTGATTAATTAACTGAAAAAAAGAATATCCATGTTATTGGTATCCACAACTTTACCATCAGAAGAAATCACACAGCAGTTTTCTCTGATATCATGAAATATTTTTGCATCTATCGCCATTTTGAAATTAGGATAGTTATTAGATCTTATTATTTAATGTGTTCATAAAAAGCACATGTAATACTATGTCACACGTCTCCACGTTTTGAGCACCATATTTCAGTGTGACTGGTGGTTGTGCTGGGTTTTCACTGCTGCGTGGCTCTCTCTGGTCATGGTGAGCGGGGGCTGCCCTCACTGCAGTGCGCGGGCTTCTCACCGCACAGCTTCACTGGTTGCAGGGCACAGGCCCTGGAGCACAGGAGATAGTGGAGGGCAGAAAAGTCTGGGGTGCTGCAGCTCATGGGGTCACAAAGAGTCAGACACAACTGAGAAGCTGAACAACAGCAAGGAGCTGATAGCACCCCTTGCTTGGTTGTCCCGAGGCCTGTGGAATCTTCCCAGACTCAGGATCGAACCCATGTCCCCTGCATTGGCAGGCGGGTTCTTATTCACCGCCAGGGAAGTCCATGGATAGTCTTAACTGAAAGCAATGTCATGTTTCAGTTAGAGAACTGTGAAAATAAAGGTGTGATTTTTTTCCCCCTCATTATGTTCCCAGGCCCCCAGATTTCTGAGGATGAGTCAGAGGTCCAAACTCTAAGCAGAACTAGAAACCTCTCTTTTTGCCCTGGTGGCAAGGGGTGTGCAGACTACTTCCAGACTGTGGAGCTCTGTGCCTGCTGGGGAATCTTGAGTGGCTCCTTAGCCCAGCTGTAAATAATCTGTCCTTGTGACCTACCTGGGCTTTGGGGCTTAGTGAACAAAATTACAGAAGACCCAGTTAAAATTGATTTACAGGTCAACAATAATAATTGTTTAGTATAAGTACATCCCATGAAATATTTGGGACATATTTATTGTATTATTTTTCCATTGCCATGCAACACAGGTAGCAGCTTAAACAAAACAAATTCTTTAGCTCCAAGTTCTGTGGGTCGGAACTCAGCCCGTGTGACTCATGGGGGTCCTCTACCTAGAGTCTCACAGACTGCAATCAAGATGTTGGTCAGGCTGCATTCCTTTCCAGAAGCTCTGGGATGTACCCGCTCCTCCTCCTCTGAGTTTCTGAGTTCAGTTCCTTGTGGTTGTAAGATGCAGAATCTGGTTTCCTTGCTGGTTGTTAGCAGCAGGATGCTATCAGCTCCTTGCTGTTGGTCAGCTTCTCAGTTGTGTCTGACTCTTTGTGACCCCTTGAGCTGCAGCACCCCAGACTTTTCTGCCCTCCACTATCTCCTGGAGTTTGCTCCAACTTATGTCCATTGAGTCGAGGATGCCATCCAACCATCTCATCCTCTGTATACCCCTTCTCCTCCCCACCTCCATCTTTCCCAGCATCAGGGTCTTTCCAGTGAGCCAGCTCTTCCCATCAGGTGGCCAAAGTATTGGAGCTGCAGCTTCAGCATCAGTCCTTCCAATAAATATTCAGGGTTGATATCCTTTAGGACTGAATGAGCCTTGAAGGCCATCAAAATGACCGTGGTTTGTGTCCTGGGTGGGAAGGGAAGACTGTGGAAGTTTCTGAGCAGAGGGCTAGCATGATCTGCTTCAAGTATTAAATAGTCTTTGCAGCTACTCGACAGTGGGCATGATGTGTGCCCAGAACTGCCAGACAGGGTGTGGGATACATGGTCACTGCCCAGTACGGACCCCATCCACAGAGAAATGCAGCGCTGGAGAGACACAGCAAGGCGGTGTGTCGAGCAGCAAGAGCCGGGACTTTAAGACAGAACTCTGGATTTAAGTCTTCCCTCTTCTGCTTCTCAGCCTGAAAAGTTACCCAAATTCTCAGTTACTGCCGTGACCACACCTGCCTGATGGGGTGATTTTGAAGCCTGGCTCATCACACAGTGCCAGCATCAGAAAAATAAAACAGTGGCTATGTTATTATTGAATAATAATATGGGGTAGTTTTAGACTCTTCATTGGAGGATCAGTTGGTAAAGAATCCACCTGCCATGTGGAAGACCTGGGTTCCATCCCTGGGTTGGCAAGATCCCCTGGAGAAGGGAAAGGCTACCCACTCCAGTATTCTGGCCTGGAGAATTCCATGGACAGTCCATGGGGTCACAAAGAGTCAGACACAACTGAGCTACCTTCACTTTCGAGGATGAAGATGGCAGCTGATGGTCTGGAGTCAGTGGTCCCCTTCAAGGCAGGGGAGACGGCTAACTACCAGAGGGATGGGGGTCAGGAGGTAGAGGAAGGGAGCTGGCAGAACCCAGGGGCCGGAGTAAGTGGTGGGTTCGAGGTCACAAAGACACACAGGGTGAGGTCAGCGGGACATTGAAGATGGAAGCTGGTGGAGGGGTAGGCTTGGGCAGGTGCAGGATCAAGCTGGTGGGAAGGCCTGATTCTGAAGAACACAAACAGGCGTTGTCTAATCGGAGGTGACAGGGAGCAGGAGAGGGACTGGAGGGAGGGAGGAGCACGACAGACCCACAGCCGGGCCAGAGGGTTGGGATAGAGTGGACCTTGGGCAGGTGTCCCAAGGCCCAGGATTGCAGGCAGAAGGAAGTAGGCCTGTTTGTCCTGAACCCTGATCTTTTAAGCAGCTGTCCCCCTCAGCCTAATGGACCACAGGAGGGGGTGGGGGATGCACGGGCTGTCCCTTCCCAAGGCATAATTTCCACCAGCATCCCATCAACTCTCTGAGAGCACAGGCATCCCAGGAGAGTCACAAAGTGGGGTGACAGGGTCTCTACCCCGCTGGGTGAGATGAGATGGTTGGATGGCATCGACTCAGTGGACATGAGTTTGAGCAAACTCCAGGAAATGGTGAAAGGGAAGCCCGGCTTGCTGCAGTCCAGGGGGTCGTGAAGAGTCGGACGCGACTGAGCGACTGAAAACCAACCGCCACTGGACGCAGCCCCCAGCTTTTCTCTCCCCACGTTCCCTGAACTGGGGTCTGTGCAGCCCTGTGGGGCTCCAGGCCAGTGATTTCCCACCTGGTCATTCCCAGGCTTCAAGTGTCCCGGGAGGCAGTTTTGGAGTTTTGGTGAGCTGTTTTAGTGTTTATAGACATGTCTAACAGAAATCATGTATTTTCTGTCATAAGGCTAACTCCTGTTCATCCTTCAGAAACCCAACTTAAATGTCCCCCCTCTGGGAAGCTTTCCTGACCTTTCACACGTCAGGATCCCAGCAGGAACAGATGGCTCATTGCAACTGCGTAACTGAGAGTTTCAGAAGGGACTACTGAAAAATCTATTGGCAGATAATGCATTGCCTCTATGCAGACTCAAAAAAAAAAAAAAAATACAAATGAACTTATTTCCAGAACAGAAACAGACTCACAGACTTAGAGAAGGAACTTACGGCTACCAGAGGGGGTGCTCAGGGAGAGGGGTAGGCTGGGAGTTTGGGACGGACATGTACACACTGCTCTCTTTAAAATAGATAATCAAAAAGGACCTACTACATAGCACAGGGAACGCTGCTCACTAGTCTATAATTACTTAAATGGGAAGAGAATTTGCGTAAGAATAAATAGATGTATATGGTAAAAAAAAAAATAACTATTGGCAGGATTAAGGGACATGAATGACAACATCTCAAGACCTCACCCACCCGAACTCTAAAGAGACAAGGGAAAGAGGCAGTGACCAGACCCCTGCAAGACCTGCTGTGATAGAAGGGGCTGCCTGGCAGGCTCTGTGGCCTTTAGAAGAGATCACAGCCTCAGCCAGCCCATGGTGGCTGATCAGGGAGGGAGCTGACACTCTCCCCAGGCCAGGGCCTCCCATTGGCAGCACCCACCTGGAAGCTGGAGGGCACAAGAGCCACCGACCCAGGCCTTCAAGTCAGGCCTCAAGGTCCAGGGCTGGGTGATCTGGGAGTACATGGATTTGGAGGGACAAAGGACAATAACCAGCCTACTTCTGGTGTTAGCTTGGGCTGCCATAATCAAATACCATAGACCGGATGGTTAATCAGTAGAAGCTTATTTCTCACCATTCTGGATGCTGGAAGTCCAAGATAAAGGTGCTGGTCAATTTGGTCCCTGGCAAGGACTTTCCTCCTGGCTTGTCGATGGCCACCTCCTCACTATGTCCCCACATGGGCTTTTTTCAGTGCACGCACATGGAGAGAGAGAGCTTTCCTATATCTTCTTATAAGGGCACTGATCCCAAAATGGGAAACCCCGGCCTCATGACCTCATCCAACTTTAATCACCTCCCAAAGGCCCACCTCCAAATACCTTCACGTTGGGAGCAGGTAGGGCTTCAACATATGCGTCTGGGGGGACACAGGCCACAATACTGCCTCAGGGTGGTTCTGCACTGACTTACTGTGTGACTTCGGATGACTTACTTAGCGTCTCTGGGCCTCAGTTTCTTCATTTGTAAAAGTAGGGTAACTATGAAGATTAAAAAAGATGTCAGGGAACACATAGTTTTTACAGGCAGAAGCCCAGTGTGTTTCCCTTTGCCTGGCAAAGCAATAAAGCTACCATTTCCCTGTTGGTGTTGTTCAGTTGCTAAGTTGTGTCTGACTTTTTGTAACCCCGTCAACTGTAGCATGCCAGACTCTTCTGTCCTCCACTCTCTCCTGGAGTTTGTTCAAATTCATGTTCATTGACTCTGTGATTCTATATAACCGTCTCATCCTCTACCATTCCCTTCTCCCTTTGCCTTCAATCTTTCCCAGCATTAGGGCCTTTTTCATTGAGCCAGCTCTTCCCACCAGGTGGCCAAAGTATTATAGCTTCAACTTCAGGAACAGTCCTTCCAATGAATACTCAGGGTTGATTTCCTTTAGGATTGACTGGTTTGATCTCCTTGCAGTCCAACAAACTCTCAAGAGTCTTCTCCAGAACCACAATTCGAAAGCATCACTTCTTTGGTGCTCAGCCTTCTTTATGGACCAACTCTCACATCCATACATGACTACTGGAAAAACTATAGCTTTGACTATACAGACCTTTGTCATCAAAGTGATGTCTCTGCTTCTTAGTACATTGTCTAGATTTGTCATAGCTTTCCCTCCAAGGAGCAAGTGTCTTAATTTCAGGGTTGCAGTCACCATTGCAGTAACTTTGGAACCCAAGAAAATAAAATCTGTCACTACTTCCACTTTTCCCCCTTCTATTTGCCATAAAGTGATTGGACTGGATGCCAGAAAAGAGAAAAGAAAGGACTTTCCTCATGGTCCAGTGGTTAAGAATCTGTCTTCCATAGCTTCTCAGCCTTTTGGCTAAGATCAAGTGTAGCATCTGTTCTTATCATTTTAATATCTGATACATCCTCTATCTGAGGACAATATATTAAATGGATTTTTGGAGCAGGCTCCAGGAGTTGATGATGGACAGGGAAGCCTGGCATCCTGCAGTCCATGGGGTTGCACAAAGTCGGAAAACGACTGAGCAGCTGAACTGAACTGAACTGAACTGGAGCAGGGAGTTGGAGTAGAAGCTTGCTCTGGACACTCCACACATCAACCTGGTATTGCAATACTTCCAGGAATGGTGCACCCCCTCCGGGGAATAAAAAAAAAAAGAATCTGTCAGCCAATGCAGGGGAAATGAGTTTGATGGATTCCACGTGCCTGGGGGCAACTAAGCCTGCGTGCCCCAACTACTGAGTTTGAACTCTAGAGCCTGTGAGTTCCAACTACTGAGCCCATGTGCCAGAGAGCCCGTGCTCTCAAACAGGAGAAGCCCACATACCGCAACTAGAGAGAGCCCGAGCAGCAATGAAGACCCAGCATGGCCAAAAATAAATAAATTTTTTTAAAAAGAAAAAACAATGAAAAAAAAGGAGGGAAAAAAAAAAGATATTGCACCCCCAACCTGGACAGCTGTTCAAGCAGCCTGAGAAATCCCACCATTTTCCATTCTGGCCGCCACCCTCCACCCCACCTCTTTTCTTTTCTGTACCCAGTGACATGGGATTATGCTATTCCTCTGCTCAAAGCCTCACCATGGCTTCTTATTTCACTTAGAACACAATGCAGCTTCCTTATGGGGCTGCGAAGTCCGCCACCATCTCACAGCTGCGCTTCCGTTCTCAGCCAGGACTGTATTCCTCCCCCTTATCCCTGCCAGGTTTCAGATCTGAGCTTAAATGTCATTTCCTCAGAGGAGGCTTCCCAAAGCCCCCGAACTCCCCGTAATGTTCTCATGGTGGCTGTCCTTTCCCATCACAGCAGCGACTGCATCCGGGGAAAACATATTGCAACTCCTCATGGGATGGATTGGAGCTTCGTCGTGAGAGCAGGAAACTCGACTGGCTTCCCCACTGCTCAGTCCCGGTGGGCCCAGTGCAGCTCTTTTCCAGCACATATTTGTTAAAGGAATAACAAAGTAAAAGGTCTTCCCTGGAATGCCAGCAAGCTCTCTGGGGAGACGAAGACTGACACAGAAAACTGTTCAGTACAACGCAGGATAATTTGTGTCTAGCCCGTCTCCAGAGAGCTTGGCCCTCACCCTTGAGGCTTCAGGAATTCAGAGAAAGGAGGAAAGGGTATTAGCCACCTCGTGAAGACTTGGCTTGAGGTCACTCCTTCCAGGGAGATGGAAGACAGCAGGAAAAGTCACATTTGTCATGTGTCCACAATGTGCCAGAAACGTATCACACAACATCTCTTTAAATCTTCAGTTAAATCTTCTAGTTTTGCAAATGAGGAAACTGAGGCCCAGAGAGGTTAAGTAAGTCATCACCAAAGTCAAAGTCACGAAGTCACACAAAGTCACACACCAAGTCAGTGGCAGAGCCAGGATATCAAATCAACCAGGCCAGATGTCAAAGCTTGCATTTTTGCAACCAGGCTTAGTAGAATGAGAAGGGAGATGGTAAGAATTTACTCAGGTAAAGTGGGCAGTGGTTCAAATGGGGCTTGTAACAGAATAGCATCTAAACTACGGTAATTCTGAAAGCTGGGCTCGTTCTGATGCTGAGCACAGATCTTAACTGTTACCAGGTACATGTGGGTTCTGAAGGGTCCAGCAACAACGAGGACAGCGAGACCCACCCAGAGCAGCTGCAGCCCTCAGAGATGGCCCAGAATCGGACAAGCCCTGGAATGAGCATCTGGGCAGCACTCCCAGCATCTGACCTTGGAAGGAGGCTGCAGAGCTGTGGTTTGGGAGGTTTTCCTTCCTCAGCCAAGACCCCCTGGAGCCTGTTATAAGGACCCAGGTAAGGGAGCTAGGTGGTGTGGGGCAGCCAGTTCTGTCTTGATAAGGTGGGGGAGGAGAAGGAGGGGTCATTCCTGCCAGGCTGACCTCAGCGGGGTAATGTGATCAGCCTGTCATGGTTCTGAGCCCTGATTTGGGAAGAACAAAGAGGCCAGGCCCCTCTGCCTCCCCTAGCCCAGGAATGCAGCTGGGGCCAGGCCGTGACCAATCAGGAATGCAGGTTGGGAGTGCGGCACGAATGCAGTTTGTACAGCCAGGCGTTCCTGCCGCGATGGGAGCGGGCTCACAAAGCCAGTGGACAGGGCCCGCGCTTCCAGCTTTGATATCCCAGCCCTGCCTCTGGGGAGCCCCGCATCCCGGAGCTGTCTGGCCCCACTGCCCCATGGTGGCCCTCTGCGGTGGTGGTGGTGGTGGTGGGGTGGAGAGTGAAAAGTCCAGATGCAGACACCCCAGCCCCAACAGCGCTCCCAGGTGCTCGCATCTCCTTGTCCGTCTCCATCGATCACCAATCTCAGGAAGTCTGAGAAATAGGCCCTGGAGGGCGGGCGGGGAGGGGGAGCTTGGCCGAGCCTCCTGCCTGCTCCTCAGGGGTTTGCGAGATGGATGCACAGACAGACAGACAGACAGATGTCCCACAGGAGAGGCTGCCAGGCCTCCGCAGCCGCTGCTGAAGACAGGTCCTAGAAGCCTCTTGAGGCTACCCTTTTCAGGGAGATAAATAATGTTGGGGTTGGAGGCGGGTGCTGACCCCTGAGCTGACTGTTGAATGCTTTCTGCATTCCAAAGCTCTTCACCTCTCCCTGCCAGCCCAGTTCCACCAGTGTGGGGTCCTCTGGGCCTACCCTTCTCTGCCCTCCCAATTACCCTCTGCCCCCACCCCTCCTGCAGTTCCTCTCTTCCTGGGTATTAGCAACCGGGGTGCTTCAGTGTTCACAAAGCACATCCATACACACTAGATCATCTGATCCTGAGAACCCTACGAAGTAGGTACTCTTGCCCTCATCTTATGCAGATAGGGAAGAAGGAACAGAGGTGGTAGGAGTTCTGGAGGCAAGAGGTTAAAGGATATGAGAGGGAGTGCTCATATGGATGATCCAGTTGCCTCAAGAGACGGCAGGAGTGGAGACGGAGAAGCTACCAGGGAGCCAGTGGTTAAAGGAGCCCACAATGTGGGGACCAGGAGCTTGAAACTTTCTCTCCCCAATGTCTGGAGCTCTGGCAGTGCTTAGTAAATGCTCGCTGACTGATCGAATGTGCCCAGGGTTCTCTTGATCTTCCTGCCTTATACTTGCTCTTATGAAAAGACCTGAAAACTGCACTGACATATAAGTAACTGATGGCAGTTTTCAAATGATGCCCCTCGAAGGAGTCTATTCTTGTGTTACAGATCCCATTCCCGTGAGCAGACCCTGGAGACTCTGCAATGGGAAGACCCAAGAGACAAGGACAGAGGAGAAGAGGGTTTGCCAAGGCTTCAGGGGCTCCCAGCTGGCGGTGGTGGGGGCGGGGGGTCAGAAGAAGGAGACTTTGATGGAGCAGAAAGGAAGCCCGGGAGAAGTTCTGGTGTCCCCTCCAAAGTTCCCCTCCCAGAGTCATAGAATGTAAGAGGCTGGGGGACCTTAGAAGTGATCCAGACCTTTGGTTGAGAAGAAAGGAAGTGGGGACTTCCCTGGTGGTCCAGTGGTCAAGACTTTGTACTTCCACTGCAAGGGGCACAGGTTCGACCCTGGTCAGGGAACTAATATCCCACATACCGTGTATTCCGACCAAAATAAATAAATGAAATCTCTACCATGGCCAAAATGCCCTATGCTTTTTTAAAAAGGAAGGAAGGAAGAGTTCCTTATTTCTCCCGTTCTGTGTATTGGTTTCATTCACTCAGGCCCCCTGGCAGCTCCTCGGTTTTTGTCATTCAGGCTTCCTAACCAGAAAGAAAACAAGGCTTTTCTCTCCTGGATGAGGTTGGTGTGAAGGATCCTGGGAATGGACTCCACGCTGGTCCAGCTTGATGGATGCTCACCACCCTAGGACCCTGGAGCCAGTATGACCCTGCATGTATTTGGACAATAGGTTAAAGGATGGAGAATGGTTCTCCAAGACAGAGGGTAATCACATAACTAGCCTCTGTGTGAACCCCGAGCTGGGCAATCACCCTGTATCAAGTCTACTACAAAGCAAGCTCATTGAAGAAAGTAGGGAAAACCACTAGACCATTCAGGTATGACCTAAATCAAATCCTTTATGATTATACAGTGGAAGTGAGAAATAGATTTAAGGGCCTAGATCTGATAGATAGAATGCCTAATGAACTATGTAATGAGGTTCGTGACATTGTACAGGAGACAGGGATCAAGACCATTCCCATAGAAAAGAAATGCAAAAAAGCAAAATGGCTGTCTGGGGAGGGCTTACAAATAGCTGTGAAAAGAAGAGAAGCAAAAAGCAAAGGAGAAAAGGAAAGATATAAACATCTGAATGCAGAGTTCCAAAGAATAGCAAGAAGAGATAAGAAAGCCTTTTTCAGTGATCAATGCAAAGAAATAGAGGAAAACAACAGAATGGGAAAGACTAGGGATCTCTTCAAGAAAATCAGAGATACCAAAGGAACATTTCATGCAAATATGAGCTCAATAAAGGACAGAAATGGTATGGACCTAACAGAAGCAGAAGATATTAAGAAGAGATGGCAAGAATACACAGAAGAACTATACAAAAAAGATCTTCACGACCCAGATAATCACGATGGTGTGATCACTCACCTAGAGCCAGACATCCTGGAATGTGAAGTCCAGTGGGCCTTAGAAAGCATCACTACAAACAAAGCTAGTGGAGGTGATGGAATTCCAGTTGAACTATTCCAAATCCTGAAAGATGATGCTGTGAAAGTGCTGCACTCAATATGCCAGCAAATTTGGAAAACTCATCAGGGGCCACAGGACTGGAAAAGGTCAGTTTTCATTCCAATCCCAAAGAAAGGCAATGCCAAAGAATGCTCAAAGTACTGCAGAATTGTACTCACCTCACACGCTAGTAAAGTAATGCTTAAAATTCTCCAAGCCAGGCTTCAACAATATGCGAACTGTGAACTTCCTGATGTTCAAGCTGGTTTTAGAAAAGGCAGAGGAACCAGAGATCAAATTGCCAACATCCGCTGGATCATGGAAAAAGCAAGAGTTCCAGAAAATCATCTATTTCTGCTTTATTGACTGTGCCAAAGCCTTTGACTGTGTGGATCACAATAAACTGTGGAAAATTCTGAAAGAGATGGGAATACCAGACCACCTGATCTGCCTCTTGAGAAATTTGTATGCAGGTCAGGAAGCAACAGTTAGAACTGGACATGGAACAACAGACTGGTTCCAAATAGGAAAAGGAGTTCGTCAAGGCTGTATATTGTCACCCTGTTTATTTAACTTATATGCAGAGTACATCATGAGAAACGCTGGACTGGAAGAAACACAAGCTGGAATCAAGATTGCCGGGAGAAATATCAATCACTGCAGATATGCAGATGACACCAGCCTTATGGCAGAAAGTGAAGAGGAACTCAAAAGCCTCTTGATGAAAGTGAAAGAGGAGAGTGAAAAAAGTGTGCTTAAAGCTCAACATTCAGAAAACGAAGATCATGGGATCTGGTCCCATCACTTCATGGGAAATAGATTGGGAAACAGTGGAAACAGTGTCAGACTTTATTTTTATGGGCTCCAAAATCACTGCAGATGGTGACTGCAGCCATGAAATTAAAAGACGCTTACTCCTTGGAAGGAAAGTTATGACCAACCTAGATAGCATACTCAAAAGCAGAGACATTACTTTGCCAACAAAGTTTCATCTAGTCAAGGCTATAGTTTTTCCTGTGGTCATGTATGGATGTGAGAGTTGGACTGTGAAGAAGGCTGAGCACGGAAGAATTGATGCTTTTGAATTACGGTGTTGGAGAAGACTCTTGAGAGTCCCTTGAACTGCAACGAGATCCAACCAGTCCATTCTGAAGGAGATCAGCCCTGGGATTTCTTTGGAAGGAATGATGCTAAAGCTGAAACTGCAGTACTTTGGCCACCTCATGAGAAGAGTTGATTCATTGGAAAAGACCCTGATGCTGGGAAGGATTTGGGGCAGGAGGAGAAGGGGACAACAGAGGATGAGATGGCTGGATGGCATCACTGACTCGATGGATGTGAGTCTGAGTGAACTCCGGGAGTTGGTGATGGACAGGGAGGCCTGGCGTGCTGTGATTCATGGGGTCGCAAAGAGTTGGACACGACTGAGCGACTGATCTGATCTGATCTGATGGCATTTAGACACATTCTGTTGTCTACTGACAGGGAAATTGGTGAATAAATTATGGTACCTCTTATGGAATCCTATGCAGCTGTTAAAAAGATTGAAGAAGAGCTGTACATCTTTGGATGGAAAATCTCCATAGTATATTAAGTAAAACATGTTTCAGAACAGTCTGTATATGGTATTTATGTATAACAAAGCAATATATATATATTTATGTATTTAAAATTTACTTTTAAAAAGTTGGTAAAACTTTGTACCAAACTGTCAAAGAGGATGACCTCTATATATGTACATACTTTTAAAAATTCTTTTACCAAAGATATATATTGTTGTTGTTTAGTTACTAACTTGTGTCCAACTCTTTTGTGACCCCATGGACTATAGCCTGCCAGGCTCCTCTGTCCATGGATTTCCCAGGCAAGAATACTGGAGTGGCTTGCCATTTCCTTTTCCAAAGGATCTTCCTGACCCAATCCCGATCCAATCCATGTCTCCTGCATTGACAGGCAGATTCTTTACCACTGAGCCACCTGGGAAGCCCAAAGGTATGCACTGCTTTTGTATTAAAAAAAAAAAAAATGAATATACACAGGAAGGAAAAGGTCCAATGCTCGTAGTCTGTAAGGAAGATGGAGGACAAAGAAATTAAATGACTTGCACAAAACACAAAAAAATAAGAGCCTGATGTTCAAACTGCCGAGGAGGTGGCCTTCTTTCATTATCTGTCCAGTCTAGCAGCAAGGACGGAGGTGGTGGGAACCCACGGGGATCCAGTCCAGACGGCACCAGGGGCAGGCCCGGGAGCAAGGAGGGAGCCTGAAGTGGAGGAACAGAGTGGTTGTTGATTCTATAACTTGCTGATGTTTTCAGGTTTTGCCCACCACCCCTCCTTTGCCAGCAAACACTGGCCTGGGGACACATGTTTACATCTAAATGCTAGGAATGGATTAACCCAGTGTCTTGCTGGAGAGGGAGAAGCCTAGGTCTCCAGGAACATGAAAGGAACTCAGTGGCTCCAGGGATAATGAGAAATGAAGAGGCTCAGGTCTGAATCAATTAGAGTCTCTATCTGAAATGTAAACCAGGTTCCTGCCCAAATGCCCTTTTCCCTCATCCTGGTCCTGGAGTCCCAGAGGAAGAACCAGAGAACAATGCAGCCTTTGGAGCGGCTGCCTTTTGGAGGCCACGGCCGTCTGTCTACTGCATGGAGGCCCCGGCCCACGTGGGGAGCGCGGGCAGCTCAGCCCACCCTCTTCCGTGCTCCTGGATGCCGCTGACACTGAGCCCTCAGCAGCCAGGGTTGCCTGTGCTAACTCCTAACTCCAGAGCCTGTGCCAGCACTGGGGGACAGACAGAGAGATCTGGGGTCCTGCTAGGCATCAGATGCTCAGGTCCTGATAGCAGCAGAAGCCCCCAGTCCAGATCCCCATGGCTGGGCATCTCCCCACTCCCACTGCCCCTCCCACATTCACAGTGCGCAGACTTACAATGTCTGTTCAGGCGAATGTGGTCTGAGGTCTCCACCAGCCCTCTTTCTCCAAGTACCCTCTGAGTGTCCACATCAGAAGCTTCCCTCCTGATCTCTCTTTATCGTCTCACTTCCTCTGAAATCAAGGATGAGAGGAATTCCAGTTCTAGCATTTTCTGGCTGTATCACCTTACAGCCCTTAGGAACATTTTCTTCATGAGCCTTTCTGGGCTTCGGTTTCTCATACTATAAAAGGAGGTTCAAGGCGAGGAGTCCATGAGTAAGTCATATATGGAAAGCTGAGTCCATAGGAGATCTTTTTCTCCCGCCCCTCTGTGCCTCATCCCTACAGCCAGTAAAGGGAATTAACACAATCTGCTAAAGGACAGGGGAGTAGCTGCAGAGAGGAGACCCCTGGGGAGCTCGGATCAGGAGAAGGTGTTTACTGAGAGTGGAGACAGAGATTCCGGTTGACAACGATCCCGTAGGCCAGTCACCCCAAAGAAGAGGGGGCGGCTGGATGGTCTATTGCCAGGGCTCTCCCCAGAGGAGATCAATTTCTCAGTCACCAAGTGGTGGGAGAGACGACCGCAGGAGAATGGCAGTGGTCTTCAAGCACATGCGGGAACCACAAGACGAGGCAAGCAGACATCAAACCTGATCCTAGCTGACGTGCAGAATCACGAGGGCTACCCACGTGTGACCGGGAGCAGAGACTTCTCGGCCGTCTGCCTAGTGAGGTGCGTGAGACAGCTGCCTGAGGGCAGTGGGTCTGTGTGTGTGTGTGTGTGTGTGTGTGGTTTTTGGTCTGGACTCTGAGGAGGACTTCCTGTAGCCCTGCCAAGCCCCATTTTTACACATTAGGCTTCTGAGCCCAAGACGTGTTGGAAAACTCCCCTGGGAGCAAGAAATGAGACAAAGTGATGAGACAAGAAGTTCGTGCATGAGGAAGGCTCGTGGAGAAGGAAATAACCTAAGGAGAATGAAAACAAAGTGATCAGTAGGTTTGGTGGCAGAAGAAAGGATGATCTAAAATATAGACAAGGCAGCTCTGGGAAAATTAAGGCCAGCCTGGGTGAAGAGCACGGGCCCTGGGTACCACACTGTGTGACGCTGGCCATGGCTCTTCTCCACCTCAGTTTCCCTATTTGCAAAGGAGGATAGAAATGCTTGCCTTACAGGGCTTCCATGTGGGTTGAATGAGCAAATACACAAAGACAAAGCAAGATATTAACAGAAGGGTTGGGACATGGACAGGAGGATGGTGAAGAAAAAAGGCAGAGCTAGAGAGAGACAGAGAAAGGGCCAGTCACAGGGGGAGGGGGCACATGTGGAGACTTGGAAATCTCGGGTGGTTCCTGGGGCCTCGGAACATCCCCCACCCTGGGGTCTGTCTCCAGGACACACACACACACACAGACACACACACACACACACACACACACACGACTTCTTGTGGGGACAGTCCTTCCGTTTTCTCTATCCTAGTGCATTTTTTGTTTTCTGAATACTTGCTACTTGAAGACACCATGCTGAGAACATTATGTCTTATATTACGTAATCTGCAATACAGCCCTGAAAGGCAGATAGGTGCTGAGGCAGAGAGAAGTTAGTTACATAGCTGGTAGAGGTGAAGCCAAAAATTAAGGGACCATCAAGTTTTCACAGTGACCCAACTAGTATATGGTTACTGTTCATTAGCTTAATTCACTTTCATGCACTGGAAAAGGAAATGGCAACCCACTCCAGTGTTCTTGCCTGGAGAATCCCAGGGATGGGGGAGCCTGGTGGGCTGCCGTCTATGGGGTCGCACAGAGTCGGACACAACTGAAGCGACTTAGCAGCAGCAGCAGCATAAGCTTAAAATAGTATCTGACAGATCATAAAAGCTGAATAATTGTCTTATCATCTTCACCATCATCATCATTACTATGGCTGTGTCTCGGCAGGCAGGATAGAACAGTGGAGATCATATCCAAGCATAGACTTGAACTCCTGGTTAAAGATGCCAGGTTGAACACATTAACTTCATTCCTTAACTTCATTCCTCCTCAAATCCCACTAAAACAAAGATTAAAGGATACAAATAAACAAACAAAAGTATAAACCCACAAAGACATGGGAAAGGAGACAATAGCAACACAATTTTGGAGGCTAGAAAGCACACTTAATAAATACCACATTAATATGTGGAAATGGTCTAAGCAGGATGGAGAAAGTTAAATCCTGAGACACGAACACTGCAAAGTGTACCTCAGAACTCCCAAAGACTCAGGAATTAGTGATAGAATATAATTCTAGAAAGGAGAGGGGCAAAGTCAGCACTGAAAACAAGGAGATTGAAAGTTGGCTCAAGCACTTCTCTGGTGGTCCAGTGATTGGGATCCACATGCCAATGCAGGGAACATGGGTTCGATCCCTGTTCCAGGAAGATCCCACAGGCTGTGGAGCAACTAAGCCCGAGCACCACAACCGCTGAAGCCCACATGCCTAGGTTCCATGGTCTTCAAGGAGAGAAGTCATCAAAATGCAAAGCCCGTGCACTGCAACCAGCAAGGAGCCCCCTCTTGCTGCAACTAGGAAAACCCGTGCACAGCGATAAAGACCCAGTGCAGCCAAAAATAAATTATTTTTCTAAATGTCAGCTTATAAAAAATTTTTTGTTCAAAGAGCTGATGAGCCCCAGATCCTTTCCCCTACTCCACGTTCCCATCCCTAGCAAAGACTGGACCTCTCTAGAGAAGAGATCAAACAGATAGTTTCTAGTCTGAGGCATACCATGCACAATCAGAGGTACATGAACACATGGGAACTAAGTGCCTCGTTACAGACTGAATGTGGAGACCACCAGCCTTTTCCCCATACATGGCGAAAGCCAGGCTTATCCTCTTCAGGGAGGAGACCAAATAAAGTTTTTCTGAGAAATATTATCCAGAGAAGGCAATGGCACCCCACTCCAGTACTCTTGCCTGGAGAATCCTAGGGACGGGGAGCCTGGTAGGCTGCCATCTATGGGGTCGCACAGAGTCAGACACAACCGAAGTGACTTAGCAGCAGCAGCAGCCGAGAAATATTACCAGATGACATCAAGAGTTTTCCAAAGGGAGACTTACTTCCCTGGTGGCCTAGTGACGAAAACTCCATGCTTCCAATTCAGAGGGTGCTGGTTCGATCCCTGGTCAGGGAACTGGATCCTACATGCTGCAGGTAGAGTTTGCACGCCACAACTAAAAATTTCACATGCTGCACCGGAGACTGAAGACCCCATGTGCTGCGAGACCCGGCACAGCCAAGTAAATAAATACATACTTTTAAAAATTAAAAAAAAAAGGAAATGAGATGGATAAAATACCTAAGTTTCAGCATTTGAGATACATGAGGAGCAACACTCAATGTGGGAAGAGTTTGAACTAAGTAAGTGACAAACACATAGAACATAAAACATCTCAACAAACAAACCAAAAGCATTTTTAACACGAAGAGAAAAATTTAGCAGAAAAAAGGAAAACAATCATTATGTACTTATGACTTGGCTGTGAATAGTGTTTATATATTCATAATAAGGTAAATATTGAATGTTGATATAACCCAAAACATGATCCAGTTATACTGGGAAAAGGCAGGCTGAGTGGGTCAGAAAACATGTGTGGGTGTATGACCAGGGCAGGGGGATTTGGCCAAAGACGGATAAATCCTGTTCTTCCATAATGGGGAATAAAGCAATGCCTACGTTAAAATTTTTAAGAAATGCCTAACATTGAAAAATTAAAAGTAGTGGTATAATCTTGCTACTTAACAATACGAAAGTAATGAATCAGTTAAAAGGAGTTAAAGAAGGAACTGGCTGGAGCAGGGGCTCTGCTGTATTTCTTATCAAGCTTTGCAGAACTCTTGATATCTTTAAACTATGTGCCAGGAAAATTTTATTTAAAAAAAAAAAAATGATAAAGAACAGAAGTAAGAGCAGGAGGTGGAGGAAAAGAACTCAGAAGGATCCAGTAAAGACAGTTCTGTTGTATTTGGGGCAAATGATTTAAATTATTTAATTTCTCTGATTTTCTCCTCAAAAAATGAGGACAATAATCCATAACTGACAGTGTTCTTTTTGTCTCTGATATATAGTAATTAATATTATTGGAACCACAGACAGAGTCATCAAAGAATTAACCCTTGTTTTCCCATCTAGACAATGGAGATCATCACCTGCCTCATTAAGCTGTTGAGAGATTAAATGAAGTAACTAAGGTCAACCACAAATACTTTGGAACCAAGCAGGACAGGACTTTGGTCACATATCCAACTTGGTGCCTAGCGATGATGCTCTTGTGTACAGAGAGTTTACTCCTTGAGGAGCTCCATTCATGGGCTTGTCCCTCATCTTCCCAGGCAGAATGTCCTTAATCACCAGAACAGCCGTGTATGCTGTTCAAACAGATAAACACCAGCCATCATAATGCATGTGAGTAATCACATCTGTGCAGGGTGGAACAGACCAGAAAGACAGTGCAAGTTATTTTTGTACAGCTTGTCCACTTCCAAAAAAAGATTAGTGATGGAGCTGCAAGAGGAACCCAGGACTTAAATATGAGAATCTGGGGACTTCCCTGATGGTCCAGTGGTTAAGACTTTGTGCTTCCACTGTAGAGGCAGTGGGTTCAATTCCTAGTCAGAGAACTAAGATCCCACATGCCTCATGGCACCTTCGAGAAACTTGAGACAAAAAAAGACAAAGAATCTGGCTTCAGATCTCTACTTCACCCCATTAACTGTAGCCTACCAAGCTCCTCCGTCCAGGGAGTTTCCCAGGCAAGAATACTGGAGTGGGTTGCCATTTCCTTCTCCAAGGGATCAGAAGTAGAAGTAATAGTAATGGTAATATACACATAGCAAGTAAGACTTAACATAGAAATAAAACCCCAAAACCATATAGGGAGGAAGAGGAAAACAAGAACTTATTTGCTTTAGTTAGTTTAGTCCTTGACTTCCTGGCAACTAAATGAAAACTAAAAACACAGTGATTCTCATTGATAAAAAGCAAATGAAAATAAGACGCCTGTTTCTGGGGCTAAATTCAAAGTAATGTGTTCTATCCTGGAAAAGAATCCCAAGGACCCAGAATGAATAACATTGTACAGAATTCTTATGATAATTTCTTATGATAATCCTCAATTAAAATTGATATCAAGACATTAAAACAGTGTTTAATGGAAGTATTTCTCCAGGAACTGCACTTCTGAAGTCTAGAATGTCTTCTATGGTGAAAATCACAGTTTCTTCTCACCAGGCTTTTAACAGAAGCAAGGCTGGCAGATTTCTAATCCTCACGACAGCCCAGAAGGTAGATGCTATTTCAATATTACCCTCTTTTTACAAATGAGAAAACAAAAAGGATGAACAATTTTGCCAAAGCTGCACAGCCAGAGGTGGTGGAATCACCATAAGGTTCAATCTCTTTCCATTAAACCAGACCATCTTAAACTTAATACCTGGATTAGTTTTATGATGTGATTGACCATCACACCCTTTAACCAGTCTTCAAATACCAGTGGTTTCACTGGGCTTGTCTTCAACTGGACTGTAGTTCAAGATTCAGTTCCCACATAACTATCCAGGGCTCAAATATTCTCGTCTAATTGAAGGGAGACCCTACAGGTTCTTCTTAGCTTTCATCTTACACAACTTTTTTTTTTTTTTATGAGCATTTGATGATACGGAACATTCTTTCTGTTATAGCAATAAAATGAAACACATCGCATTCAATAAAATTGTGCACTCTTTCTTCCTGGCAAGTCATAGTTTTGTGTTTCCTGGGCAATATTTTACTTGGGGAGCATCCGGAGTTTTCAAGCACATCCACTCCACATGAATGATTGGTTTTCTCCCTGTGGTTATGAGGAATCTATCAAAGCCAATGTAGGTTGTTTGAGGTTTCCACCAGCTTCTCATTGGCCTTGATTCAATGGACAGGAAATGGATCACAGAAGAACAAGATGGGTTTCCCTGAAGTCTCAGCGGGTAGAGAGTCTGCTTGCAATGCAAGAGACACAGAAGACGCAGGTTCCATCCCTGGGTTGGGAAGACCCACTGGAGGAGGAAAATGGCAACCCACTCCAGTATTCTTGCCTGAAAAATTCTATGAACAGAGGAGCCTGGTGGGCTACAGTCCATGGAGTTACAAGAGTTGGACATGACTGAGCGACCCAGCACTCATGCAAGAACAGGACAAATCCCTAGCTGTCAACGTTTATACTAATCTAATTTGGGCACCACCATGAAAATGAAAGTTCTCAGGAATCAGGGCTAATAACAGTTTAGAACATTCTGAACCACAACACAATTTTGGTTTCTTTTTCTTTTTCTCTTTTGTCCTTCACCTTTTAAATTTAAAACTTTAGTATGATTTTTTTTAATTAAAAAATTTTTTTTGCTACACCATGCAGAATGCAGGATCCTAGCTCCCCAGCTAAGGATCTAACCTGCAGTGGAAACTCGAAGTCTTAACCCCTGGACTGCCAGCGATGTCCCTTAAATTTAAAACTTTAAAAAGTATACCCCATTAATCTACTCTAAGATTATCTATGAATGAATATTCTTGCTTTAAAAATAGGAGGGGAAGGAGTCCTCTGACTACAGATGTGGTAGGTCTTCTAGGAGTAGGTACATTGAAGGGACCAAGGGTCCTAGAATACCATGCTGAGTGACTCACTGCTGTTCTATGACAGAATTATTATCTGGGGCAGATTTGTTGTTGTTCAGTCACTAAGTCGTGTCCGACTTTTCAACCCCATGACCTGCAGCACGCCAGGCTTCCCTGTCCTTCACTATCTCCTGGAGTTTGCTCAAATTCATGTGCATTGAGTCAGTGATGCTATCCAACCATCTCATCCTCTGTTGACCCCTTCTCATCCTCTGTTGACCCCTTCTCCTCCTGCCTTCAATCTTTCCCAGCATCAGGGTCTTTTCTAGTGAGTTGCTCTTCATGTCAGGTGGCCAAAATATTGGAGCTTCAGCTTCAGTATCAGTACTCTCAAAGAATATTCAGGGTTGATTTCCTTTAGGATTGACCGGTTTGATCTCTTTGCAGTCCAAGGGAGTCAAGAGTCTTCTCTAGCACCACAATTTGAAAGCATCAATTCTTGGATGCTCAGTCTTCTTTATGGTTCCACTCTCACATCTGCAAGTATCATCCTCCAAAATTGAACTGTCTCACCTAGGGTAATCCCACAGATCAGATTAATCAGCCTAGCAATTTAGGAGTATATTTACAATTAATTTCCTTCCTAGAGTAAGAACATTGCTCCAGGCTAGATCTCCTAAGAGAGCATTTTTGAGATTTTTTTCTATTATATGAGTACAGTAATTAATGGCAACGTTACCTCTGGACATTGTCAAGAACCAAGTAGTTTTGATCATTCTTTATGGCCATGCGTTTCAAATGAAGTTCATATATCCGGAGGGAAATAGGCAACATGCCATGGGAACCTGTAAAATTGCAGGATAAATACACTCATTTTCTGAGCGTGTCCTTTTCATAAAGACTTAAAGTGAATCTTTAGTGAATCATGTGAGTAACTGAACAGATAGTAATTTATCAGATGCAATTACAGAGTATAAAAATAGTTTCATGAAATTTTAAGATAAAGTGTGAAACTTTAAAAAGATTTCATGCAAGTGATAAGCTACTGTCTCAGACTCCTCAGGGTACACAGATTTTTCACTGATCTTGTGAAATGGTCACTGAAAGTGAATCCACTTAGAATGAGAACCAAAAATAGTTCATAGTAAATAGCAGGGGGAAAGGGGTAGATTCAAATTTTACATTGAAAATTATACAAAAAATGTGAAAAGTAAGTTCATTTAACCCCATTTTAACAAAACGTTAAGTTCTAATTGCAACCATGCAGTATTTTTTTCTAAAAAAGCAAATGATTTTTTTTTTTTTTTAAGCAAATCTTCACTTTGGGAAGATTTCTGACAGGATATAATATGGCCTGAGACATCACTTGCCCTTTTGACTTTCACAGCAGGATCATAAAGAACGTTATATTTCTCAAGGGAGTTAAATCCTCTGTTATTCACAAATTATCTTTCAGGGACTTCCCTGGTGGTCCACTGACTAAGACTCTAAGCTCATAAGCAGCGGGCCCAGGTTTAATCCTTGGTCAGGGAGCTAGATCCCACATGCCGCAACTAAGAAGTTAGCAGGCCATATTTGAAGATCTCACTTGTTGCAACTAAGACCTGGTGAGCCAAATAAATAAATAAATGGTTGTTTTTTTCATTCTATTTCAGAGCACCTATCAAGTTAATAATTTTGTCAATTTTCTCTGTAATTATGAGTGACCTGTGGTTTCTCGGGGCTTTGCGTGAATTTCAGTGGTTATCCAACACCACTTTCATTGACTTCATGAAATCCCTGCGTTTTGTGCCAGATTTGCCATTGTCTTTGCCTTTTGGGGTCAGATACTCACCACATCTACCACCCAGACCACCAGGCAGTCTTGTGAACAAGGATGTAGATGCAGCTCTGGGGGGTGAAGAGACGAATGCTAGGTTTAGGAGGGAGGCTGCTTATATGAGTGGTCCATTCATTAGAGGACATGTTCACATTATAATAGTACTTGTCTCCCCTCAGTTCAGTTCAGTTCAGTTCAGTTGCTCAGTCCTGTCCAACTCTTTGCGACCCCATGAATCGCAGCACGCCAGGCCTCCCTGTCCATCACCAACTCCCGGAGTTCACTCAGACTCACGTCCATCGAGTCAGTGATGCCATCCAGCCATCTCATCCTCTGTCGTCCCTTTTTCCTCCTGCCCCCAACCCCTTCCAGCATCAGAGTCTTTTCCAGTGAGTCAACTCTTCGCATGAGGTGGCCAAAGTACTGGAGTTTCAGCTTTAGCATCATTCCTTCCAAAGAAATCCCAGGGCTGATCTCCTTCAGAATGGACTGGTTGGATCTCCTTGCAGTCCAAGGGACTCTCAAGAGTCTTCTCCAACACCACAGTTCAAAAGCATCAATTCTTCAGTGCTCAGCTTTCTTCACAGTCCAATTCTCACATCCATACATGGCCACTGGAAAAACCATAGCCTTGACTAAATGGACCTTTGTTGGCAAAGTAATGTCTTTGCTTTTCAATATGCTATCTAGGTTGGTCATAACTTTTCATGCTAGGAGTAAGTGTCTTCTAATTTCATGGCCGCAGTCACCACCTGCAGTGATTTTGGAGCCCAGAAAAATAAAGTCTGACACTGTTTCCACCGTTTCCCCATCTATTTCCCATAAAGTGATGGGACCAGATGCCCTACCCAGCCTCAAAACTATGTGGGGACTCGGACAGAAATACTTAAATAATAAAGAACCCAGGGTGCATGCCTTTCGATAAAGACTGCTTTGATGAGAAAGGTAGGATAGTTTCTACAGTGTAAAACTTTGGAAATTCACTAACCACTTGTTCATGGACTCTACCAAAATAAAATGTGTGTCTAAGGAAAAATCCATAGAAACTTTTACTTGTGGGTGCTCCTCCAGCCTTCCTGTGTGACTCTCCATGCAGGTGAGAGTCCTGGTTAGACATCTTAAAAATAATATCAAAATTGTTACCTGCTCAACTGGTTTCCATACTTATGGATCTAGTCCCATTCTTCAACAAAGAACATCATCGCTCCAGGGTCTCTTTATGGAATATAATATTGAACTACCTGCTGTCTGGCATCTTTGAAAGGTGACACTTATGGAAGATTGTCTGAGAAACACTGAATTTATCCATTTCTTCAAATGTTAAAATTTCTATCTTTTTCCAGTGGAGATGCCAGTTCTGGTCTACGCTGTATCTACCGCTGCAATTTGAGACAAGTCTAAGCAAATTTGGCAAGACTGGTGAGACAAACTGTCTAGAAATCTATTTGTGTGAAGGACCAAGACACCTCCCAGGAAATAATCCCAAGGAAAAAGAGAGGAAGTTGAGTTTGATCTCATCACAAAGCTCAGTGTCAAAGGGGAATAGAGAGGACTTCTGAATACAACCTCTCGGGCCAGGAGGAACAATCATGTGTACAATATTCTTTGAGTTGGCCCCTGCTTTGTCTGGGCCTAAGAAATGAAAAGAGGTAGCTTCATGTAAAAAGCAAAAGAGTTGTTTTCATTAAAATTTTGGTCCATATCAGGACACAAGACTGCATCATGTTGGTAGATCTCTAATGAGATATGATGTGATGGAGAGAGACATTTTCTCCTTTTCAGTGGAGGGCCTTCTGAGAGCTCCATGTCACCCTGAACTTGCAGAGAAAGAAAGTCAATGTCCAGCCTAGACTATGATGCTGAACAGGCCTGGTGCTCCCTGTGACGTTGCTGGGAACCAGCAGAAAAGGCAGCTGACCTGGTACTTAGGATAAACTGTTCCCAGAAGAGGCAGCAGTGCCCAGTGGATGCCCAGCTGACTGACCTGGCTTGTGAGGACATGCAAAATGCTCCCTGGGTTCTCCTAGGAATAATTATGGGAAGACTGCAGAGAACTAGAAGTCCTGCATCAGCGGGTCTGAATAAGAGCCAGGAGGATGTAGACCATTTTTGCTGAGTGTCACCATGTGTCCCCCAGGGCGTACGTCACAGAGCAGGATGGTGTAGCGGATGCTGTCAGCCCCCTCCCATACCTCCTTGACTACTTCAAGGCCCGCTGGCCCACAAGTCCCTGGCAGCATCTGCATCTCTTTGCCTAAAGGCTTTCTCTGCCTCCTGGAGCTTGCTCTGTTCCACCTGCTTGGTAGGGTGAAAATGCCTGGGGATTAATGCTTCTAGGAGCAGCCTTCAACCAATGACTGATGGAAGTTGGTATACAAATGCCCCAGCTCCCTCCCCACCCAGGTAGGATTACTCTGAGGCTGTTTAACAAGCCTTGCATTTCCAATGGGAAAGTTCTAATCTTCCTTTGTAGCAACTAACTTGACCGTACATCTTTTGGGGGGCTTCTTTTTCTTCTGTCTCACTTGCCCACCCACTACCATTGCTTACTGGGACTGTATCTCAAATAAATGCCATGCATTTGAATCCTTTTCTTAAGGTCTATTCCTAGGGGAACCCAAACTAAGACAGATGGGTTACACTTGGAGCCAAGTAAAGCAACACAAAGCTACTCTTTCAGGATGCTTTATCTTGAATATTCATTGAACTGCTGTGTTTTTTTTTTTTGGCCACACTGAGTCTTGGGGGATCTCAGGCTCCCCACAAGGATTGAACCTGAGCCATGGCAGCAAAAGCCTGGAATCCTAACCACCTAGGCCACCAGGGGACTCCCCATCAGCGTGTTTTTACAGAGGTGCATTTTAATGGTAATGCTTTTGGTTTTTATTGACTATGCCCAGAAGCTGCCACAGAAGCCCAATACCTTCAGGAGCCAGCTAAAGATGTTACGCAACACTTGCTATATGACATTCATTGTGAGAATTACTTCTAAAATTTTAAGATGGAAAAGGTTTTTGCTTAGCCTGAGAAGCTGGTATCATTCCTGCATTCTGATAAGGAGAGCTGGATACCAGACCTACATACTCTCTCTCCCTTATAGGAAATTCAGAAGCCAATTTGGAGTTCAGTTATAGTAAATATATAGAACTGTATCACCTGCATCTATATACTTCTCTTCCCTAGACTGGATATCAATTAAGGTATGTTTTCTCTGGTCCTGATCATTTATTCCCATTTATATCTCTACTTTATCTCTACTTTAATTTTTTTTTTTAATTTGGCTGTGCCAAATTAAATTTGTGGCCGGTGGGATCTAGTTTCCTGTCTGGGGGTTGAACAGGGTCCCCTGCACTGGAAGCTTAGAGTCTTAGCCACTGGACCACCAAGGAGATCCCTGCCTCTCCTTTTTATGCGCATCTCTTCGTAAGCTGACTCAAATCTTCTGCAGAATTAGTGGGGATATTAAACAAGGTGTTTAATAAGCATTTAATGAATTACATTTGAATGCCAACTCTGCAGAGATCCAGTCCTGGAAACCCAGATGTATGAATCTCCCCTCCAGAGCATCTTACCCCTTAGGGCAGTGCATCTCAGACTTTCTAGATTCTGTGATTGTTTCTTCAGCCGACAGGAAAGGCAGATCAAGTCAATGTGAACAGACATCTGGTACAGACATGTGGACAAGAGGATGGGACCCCTCACTCAGCTTGGACCACCCCCTTCCTCATCTGTATGAATCACCTCCTCCTAAGCCTTAGATCCCTGCTGGGAGCAGGCTGCCCAACAGCTCTGGAGAAAACCCAGCAGGGTGTGGGGCTTTGAACCCCAGCTCTGGGGCTGGGCCACAGTAGCCACTCTGCTGCCGCCCAGGAGAGAGGGACCCCTCCCTTCCGTGGGCCTGTCTGCCCACCAGCCGAGGGCTGTCCTGCCCAAGTGTACCTGAGCTCGGGTGCTGACTCACAGGTCAAGAACTAGCTTGGGGAAGGGCCCTCCCCTGGCCACCTGTTGGTCTGTCTGGACCCTCTCCTTGCCCACTGGACACTGCTTCCAGCTTCCTTCAGGCTGTGGTGGAGATGGCATGGGTGGGGCTGGGGTGGAGGTGAAGGGCCTGGGGGGTCAGCGGGGAGGGGATGGAAGGAGACTGCCCCACAGGCCCCAGGTTCTGCCTCTTTTCTGGAAGCTCTTTCTAAACTGAGACACGCCCCCCACCCTCCATCCTCACCCCCAGCTGTTTGTCTAATGAAGAAACCTTTCTGACCCAGCCAGTTAAAAGTCCTGGCCCTTCGCCTCATTACTGCCAAGCCCAGAACTAAAGAGGTGAAAGCTGGCAGCCTTAGGCTGCCTTCAACTTGGCAACTACCCCTCGGGGTCTGTGTCTCGGAGGCCCAGCCTCTCAATAGGGCTGTGTTCTCAGTCCTGGTTAAACAAAGCCGGGCCGCCTCCCTCCTGGGCGCGAGCCCCCCATTCTCGTCTTTCTGTGCGGGATTAAGAGCTGCTCTCTTGTTTGGGTGTCACTCTCCCTTTGAACTGCCGTGGCTTCATCTGGTTTCAGGCTCAGCTTCCTGCCAGGAAGTGGATTTACCCCTGGTTTGTTGTTACTCTCGCAACAGGACCATACCCAGGGGGAGTGGGGCTCCTTCTCCCCAGAGACCTCTGCCTGTGTGTTCCCTCCCCTCCCCCTTCTCTCTCCAACCTAAGTCCCTAAAGTCAGTCCCGGTCACCTCCTCTCCCCTCTGAATTCTCGTGCCACATGGGCAAAGATGGAGGCTCCAGTGATGGGGGGCCCAGGTCTGCTTGTCTAGGGGCACCAAGGCGAGCAAGATGGAGATGCTAAAGGCTGGGTGTGCGTTCACCAGGCTGAGGGAGGAGAAAGCCCTGAATTGATGGGGGACGCTGGGCTGGGTCCCTCTCTGGGACTGGAGTCTGAGAGCCTCTCACTCTCTTGTCTCTTTAAAATATTTATTTATGTGGTTTCACCAGGTCGGGCCTTAGTTGCAGCATGTGGGATCTTTGATCTTCATTGCAGAATGTAGGATCTTTTGTTGCAGTATGCAAACTCCTAGCTGTGGCATGTGGGATCCAGTTCCCTGACCAGGGGTCGAACCTGGGGCCTCTGCATTGGGAGTGTGTAGTCTTAGCCACTGGACCACCAGGGAAGTCCATCTCAGTCTCTACTTGAAAGTCCCAGAAAATGCTAAACTACTGAAAGCCAGATCTCTTTGCAAATTCAGGGCTATTTCTCTCATTACTTCTAAAATGTGTATTTTACCTTAATTTGCAATAGACAGAATCTTATAGACACAGTCCTTGAAGTACGGAGAGAGTGTATGTAATGTAGAAGGGGGTCAATTGATCTTAGGTACATTGAAATCCAGGCAGAAGACAGATCTTTCTTGTCTTATGTAGAAATATATAAGATTTCCTTCTTAAATAGAGGGAAGGCTATTGTCCTCTAGAAAGGATCTTCCAGAAAACATCAAAAGAGATATAAAAGTATAGTTCAGCTGATATCCCTCGTAAGGTACAAGAAGTGTCTCTCCAGCAGCCAACATAACACCTTCTATTTTATTAATAATCAGGGAAAGGTGAGCTTTGGCAGTAAGAACCCACCTTGGCCCATATTTCTGGAAATCCTCTTCAGAGGAGTGGATTTCAGGGGAGAGAAGTTAAAGAAAGGTGGTGATCTCGCCTGGGGCAGGGGACCGTCTCTCGATCAGGACACGTGTTTTCCCTTGTTTGTTTCTGTTTGGTTTTACCTGCCAGCCCCCACACAACCTGTTAAGCGAGAAAAATTGGCCCCTAAAACTGGGAGTGAGGGCTCTGCGGGGCAATGAGATGAAAATAGATTCCGGCGTTGGGCCGGAGGAGAAGAGATATGGGTTGTGGGTGACAGAAAGTGGCTCATGAGAGGAGGAGGATGGTGTCAGGCCGCAGAAGGTTCTGGACAAAGGAGCTGAGAAGGGAAGTGTGGCCGAGTGGATGAGCAGGAGCCCAGAGAAAGCCAGCAAAGCCACCCTCCAGGACCGCCCTCCCCTGCACACAGGTTGTGGGCCCAGAAGGTGCTGCTGGCCCAGGCCCATCAGCTGCCCTCCCCAGAAAGCCTGAGCTGTGCTGCTGGCAGCTCTGGGCCTCCCATCCCTGAGGTCCTGACTGCGGCCGCCGGCCCTGGGAGCCTCCTCCGGCTGCCAGAGGCCCCGGGTTTGTCCCAGTGCCCAGACCTAATGAGCAGCTCATTGGAATCCGCCGAAGGACGGGGCGCAAGGAGACATGCTAATTAACGTGATTGCTGTTCTTTAATTAAGCAATCATCCCCCCAAAGAGGGTATTATCATGCAAATAGAGCCCTCTCGGGTGAGGTAAGGGCTTTGGGCAACAGCTGAGATCTGTTAATAAGGCCCCAGAGCGCTGGAGGGCAGGGATCCAGGATGCCCCATTGACTGGGTGGCGGAGCCCGGGAAGCAATCACGCCTCACCGCACGCCCTTTGTCTCTCTGGGCCTGGGCTGCAGAGCAGTGGGAGGCAGGGACCCCGCACCTCCCGCTTCTCCATCTCTCCAAGAGAGGCTTTCAGAGCTGTGCAGGCTGGAGGGGTTTGTAGGACAGGGTCTGGTTTGGTCCTTTGTACAATCAACGCCCCAGTTATCAGAGCATCGGGGCACAGACGGGTTGGAATGTGTGGGAATGGGGGCTCCTCTGTGTTCATAAACGTGGAAGATTCTACAAAGGGATGAGCACCATCCAGACTCTAATGGAACAGAAAGAGACTGAAATGAATCACCCACCTGGCCGACTGGGTCAAACCACTTTCTCTCCAAGACCTAGTTTCTCATCTTTGTTTATTATTCATTAATTTTTATTGCAGTATAGTTGCTCGACAATGTTGTGTTAGCTTCTGTGAGCTCAGTCGCTCAGTCATGTCTGACTTTTTGTGACCCCAGGGATTCTAGCCCTCCAGGCTCCTCTATCCATGGGATTTCCCAGGCAAGAATACTGGAGTGTGTTGCCAAGACCTCCTCCAGGGGATCTTCCTGACCCAGGGAGCGAACCTGAGTCTCCTGCGTCTCCTGCGTTGGCAGGCAGAATCTTTACCACTGAGTCTCCTGGGAAGCTTCTACTGCATAACAAAATGAATCAGCTGTACAGTATCCATATACCCCCTCCCTTTTGGATTTCCCTCCCATTTAGGACACCACAGTGCATTTTCTCATCTTCGGAATGGGGTGCTCACAAGAGCCTGACACGGTTATCATGTAAGTAAGTAGTTGTGAATGCAACAGGCTCAGGGTTTCACGCCTAACCTAATGGTTCCTGAATGGGGTGGCCTACTTCCACAAGGCGACAGATAAGATGTATCTATGTATTTTTATTTGCTAAATCCAACAACCTTATCGCTTGTCTCAGAGATGTTTGGGCTGTCACGACTGGACAAGTGGGGGCTACTGGCATCTGTTGGATAGAGGCAGGGGATGCTGCTAAGTGGGTGCATGGGACAAAGAATTATCTGCTCCCAAATACCCACAGTGCTCAGGTTGAGAAGCTCTAATATAAACAGTACCTAGTAAACCTGACTTAGGGGAAGAAGTCATGAAGCGATGGTGTGCTTTCTAGTGTGGCTGCAAGTCACCTTGGGACCGGCTCTTTGGGTGTTTCTGTTTTCTCAAAGAAAAAATTTGGATAATAATTGTGTTTTAAGTAATGGAACAGACAGGCTGAGGCCGAGTGGTGCTGGCTGGTACTTGGAGTCCCGTGCAAGAAGCGGGACCAAAAAATCAATTATGAACCCGAGGAGCCTCAGAGATAACAGAGTCTGCTCAGAGCTAAGAGGAAAGTGGGCCTTCATGAGAAGAGGCCCAGGGCCCAGCCTGTGGGCACAATGAGGCCCCTGAGAGCCAGTGTTGGCGGCTCCTGGATGGTAAAGAGGGAACCCTACTCACACCTTTGCTGTTGTTTAGTCCTTCAGTCGTGTCCTACTCTTGCGACCCCACGGACAGCAGCCCACCAGGCTCCCCCATCCCTGGGATTCTCCAAGCAAGAACACTGGAATGGGTTGCCATTTCCTTCTCCAATGCATGAAAGTGAAAAGTGAAAGTGAAGTCGCTCAGTCATGTCCGACTCCTAGCGACCCCATGGACTGCAGCCTACCAGGCTCCTCCATACATGGGATTTTCCAGGCAAGAGTACTGGAGTGGGGTGCCATTGCCTTCTCCAGGGGATCTTCCTGAAAACGGGGATCTAGCCCATGTCTCCTGCATCTTGTGCATTGGCAGGTGGGTTCTTTATCACTGAACCAGAGTCTCTGGTGGGGCTGGTGCATTGCTGTGGGGGAGACGAAAGGCAGAAAGTCAACAAACCAGGCCATCCAGCAGTGGGGAAGATCAAGCCTCTTGCTCCCAGAAATCTTGGACACCTTTCAGTTTGGTTTTCAACTTACTGCAAAATAAATGTTTTGTGTTACAAGGAGACAGAGATACTATCTCATCAGCCCTACTAGTTTAGCACCGCCTCTGCCAACCTCTCACTCGACGTTTGGCAGGGGAAGGAGCGAGGAGAAAAACAGGACCAGGTTCTGTTTGCAAAACATTTTCATCAGTCAAAAAACTGCCAGGGTTGTGAATATTAAGTAAACCCTGACTCACGGAGACGGATACCTTGCCTTGCTTTTCTGGTCCGCTGGGTAACAGGGTTCTGTTACTTTGGGACTGACAGCTCTAACATTCTGCAGGCTCCTCGGAACTGCTCTGGCTTTTTCTGAACAAAGAACAATCCACAAATACGCCTATGGTTTGCAGTGGATAGGAGTGTGTTTACAGGACCGAGGACTTGGGCTCTCTCTTCACTCAGGAGGGACCCAGTGAGATCGCCCATTTAATCGCCTCCCACCTACACGTGGGGCTGGGTGGCCTGAAGGCCCTTCTGCCAGTGGATTTCACGAGAGTGTGGCCCAAGTGTCAGACCTTTTCAGTGAGTTCCCTACGGGCCAGCCCTGTTTTTTCCATTGCAGGATTTATAAGTGGGTTTGAAATGAGAGCATAGTTCTGCCTTGCCAGGAACAAAGGTTTTCACTGTGTTTCAGTCACTAGCCTAAGACACCATAATATAAGCCAGGCTACCCAGTCCCTACCTCGAGCAAGTCCCAAAGTGAAAGTTCATCCAAGAATAATAATAGTAATGGTATAGCCCAAACATACACTTACTACGTACAAGGCATTGTTCTATCCTTACAAAACCAGGAGGTAGGCATTCCTAGCACCGTCATTTTTGAAAGTGGAGCTCTCCTGTTTTCCTTATTCTTAAGTCAGGCCAGTCTCCTTCCTTCCCCCGTAGCTTCTCTTCCGATCTGCAGGTTATCTCCTTCATTCTGAATGTGAACAAGGTCTTCTGTTAGCTTTGAAACAGTTCTGCATTTCAGTGCTACCTGACTCTTCTAAGACCTGCATGGACTGTAGCCCAGCAGGCTCCTCTGTCCGTGGGAATTCTCCAGGCAAGAGTACTGGAGTGGGTTGCCATTTCCTCCTCCAGGGGATCTTCCCGACCCTGGGATTGAACCTGTCAGTCGGGTGGGTTCTTCATCACTAGCACCACTTGGGAAACCCTGAAACAGTCCAACCCAGTTCTTTCAGTGGTTTTCTCCTCAAGGACCACTTCTTTCTTGATCTTTAAACCCATAACCTCAGTCTTCACCATAACCGCTGAGTGCTTGCTTCTGCGCTGCTTTGCCTGGTTTTCTCATTGTGGAGACCACATTTAAAAAGCTATGAAGCATGAGAGTTAAGTGTGTGTCTATTCTGAAGTTCACCTGCTTGGGTTTGAATCCAGTTCTATATCTCTAGCTGTGTCACCTTGGGTAAGTTACTCAACGTCTCTGAGCCTTGGTTTGCTCCTTTATAAAATGAGAATAATATACCTGTTTCAGAGGAACGCTGAGTGAGTGCTATCAAACTGTGCCTGGCACATAATAGGTACTAGCTAAGTGTGATGTTATCTCACTTAAAAAAGACTAAATGTCTCAAGGGCAGAGATGCTATTGTATCTTTCTATGAGTGCTAAGCTAGTGATAAACAGAGAAAGCTTGATAAGCATTTGTGTGGGTCTTTGGCTGCTCAAAGAAATGGTGAAAAGATACATGTGTCTTCCTGGGACTCCACCCAGGAAAGCAGCAAAGTGGGAAGTCCACATAAAGAAGTGTAGAATCTTGATAATATCTTGTAGGCACTTAGTAAATGTCATTGAATAATTTCATTACACTTAATCAGCACTATGGAGAACTTCGGCAGTTTCAGTGTTTACAGGAAGAGAAAGAAATAGAGAAAAAGGACAGTAGAAGGATAATGATCAATTCATCTCCTTCTAGCCTTTGTCTTGTTTTTTCCAGGTGTTTGTTAAGCTCAGCACCTTCTGAGCCATCTCTGAGGCAGCCATGAGGTGGAAGTGTGCACTGACCTAGGCTCGAGAGGAAACACAGGGCTGACTCTCCAGACTGGGGCTGCTGATTGTGGTAGAAAGAGAATTTTGAGAATGGCCACCTTCCTGGTGACTCTAGATGGTTGCAGGGCTCACCAACAGGAATCCAGCCAGGCTGAACATCCCAAAGACATTCTGAAATGTTTCCTGTGTAGGAGAATGGTGAAGCCAACCTCTGGGCCTGGAAGGGGACCAGGCTGCAAGATGTTGACATGGGGAGAGAAGGGTAAACAGGGCCTGTGAGAGGAGTGAGCTATCTCTGAGGCAGCCTCACGCGTGGAGGCAGTGGATTGGACCTGATGGGCATGTATAGCCCCCAGAGGCTTGTTTCTGATGGTTAAAAAGGAAATGATCTCACTGCGGAAAAAAAGTCCTAGAGTCCTGACATTCTGCATTGCTCTGGCTTATTTTGGGACTTAAGTCGCAATGCCCCCATGTCCATTCCTCCCTTCCTTTTGCGAAAGGCCCCACGGTCCTCCTTCTGCAGCATTTTGAAAAATGCTAAGCCCAGATCTCCCCAGGCACAGTCCTTTAATCAAGGTGGAAGCCCTTTGTGAAGGGGCCCAAGAGAAGCTGGGCTGCAGGAGGGGCTAATTGGCTCAGTGTTGAGCCTTTTGACAAATCCATGAAATGAATACAAAGAGAATGGGCCAAGAGACGTTTCTGAATGCAGGTGGAGTCTGAGACATCAAGAGAGCCTGTGAATGGGTTCTTCCAAAGGTCTTCTCATGCCCGCACCTAGTCTGGGACCACGTAGGGGATGGAGGTTGCTAATTTCAGTCCCCAGATTGCTGGTCAGGAGATTAGTGGCCATAGGGCAAGCGGAGAAAGGGTGCATGTGTGTATGTGTGTGTGTGTGTTAAATTGCTTTAGTCCTGTCTGATTTTTTTGAGACCCTTTGGATTGTCGCCTGCCAGGCTGTTCTGTCCATGGGATTCTCTAGGCAAGAATATTGGAGTAGGTTGCCATACCCACCTCCAGGGGATCTTCCTGACTCAGGGATCGAACCCATGCCTCTTACATCTCTTATATTGGCAGGTGAGTTCTTTACCACTGGCACCACTTGGGAAGCCCCCAGAGAAAGGGTATGTGTGTGTGTGTCTGTGTGTGTGCTTAGTCCCTCAGTCGTGTCTGACTCTTTGCAACCCCATGGACTGCAGCGCACCAGGCTCCTCTGTTTGGCCTTAAATGTAGGCAGCACAGATCCAAACATGTGCTGTGATCTGAACGGCGGTGGAGGAGGCAGAAGACACCCCCCCTCCAAAGCCAAAATATCTCCAGGGGTGTCTGCTGTAGCACTTGGAAGTCTGCTCCTATAGAGTGATGGCTTGAGATCCCAGGAGAACCAATTACAAAGCTGCTCTCAGTTATTGACCCCTTAGATTGAATTAGCCTGAAAACACGCTGAGAAGCCCATGGCCAGTTTACATTGGCAGCTTGGAGAAACGTCGAGAAAATCTGTCTCTTTCTCCATCCCACTCCCTCATTAACTAAGGCAGTCTCTGGTGCAGGGAGGCGAGGGACAGTGAGCAAGAACACAGTGAAAATTGCTCTCCCTCCCCACCACCACTAGTAAACCTCCCTCACTGGGGTAGCTAGCTCTCAGTGGCTCTCTCCTACTTGCTTCCCTCCCTTTTGGGCATAAGCATGAATGTAAAGGCTGAATCCAAAACTCAAGGGGGCTTCTCCAGGCTCCTACCTCTGTCCCAAGTGGCCGGAGTCCCCATCTCTCCTCCCCTGGTGTCTTCTTCCTATCTGGGCCCCGGACCCTGGTCTCTGTAGCCCTTACGGAAGTGGTAAGGCTGAGACGGTGATGCAGAGTCAGAAACATAGAGGTTTTTTTTTTTCATGGAGAATTTTGAGGGGGCAGTGAAACTATTCTATGTAATGTTATAGTGGTGGATATATGTCATTTTACATTTGTCCAAACTCACAAAGAGTTTCCATTCCTCCTGGAAAATGTGGTACCCAGAACTCCCAGGATGGGATGGACAGTATCGGGGAGCAGGCAGTTGGTAAATGACCTGGTCAACATGTGGTCAAGGGAGAGGACAGGACGCAGAAGAGGGGACGCGGGGAAGCATGGTGGCTAGTACAAGGCATGAGGTAGAGGGAGACCCAGGGACTCAGGGAGCTCTGTTAGGAGGGGCGTGTTAGCACTGAGGCTCTCTGGAAATACTTTTAACCAACTTAGAGAAAACACTTGGTTAGGTAGGGTGTGAGCAAGACTAAGGATGATGAGTCATGAGCTCGCCTTGTCGTTTTATGTATGTATGTGTTAATCTGGTTAACAAGCACCATAGAAGGCTTGCCGTGTGCCAGGCTTATCTCATCCTCATAACAGGCTTCTAAATTTATGTCATTTATGGAGCGACTTCACTTTCACTTTTCACTTTCATGCATTGGAGAAGGAAATGGCAACCCACTCCAGTGTTCTTGCCTGGAGAATCCCAGGGACGGAGGAGTCTGGTGGGCTGCCGTCTATGGGGTCGCACAGAGTCAGACACGACTGAAGCGACTTAGCAGCAGCAGCAGCAGCATGGATAGCTATTCATACGAAGACCAAGTATAATCCTTATTACTAAAACGTGAACCATCAGGACACAGATCATTAATTCACATGTGCTCAGTCTTCCACTGCTCATGTCGCATGATAGTTGTTCACAATGAAAGCAGCGAGAGAGAGAAAAAAACATAAAGCAGAGAGAGAAAACTGGTCTGGGGGAGGAGAATTCACAGTGATTTTTACCATGATGATAAAGGTAATAATAGTAGCTATTTTAAATTATTGATAATGTTTTTATTATTTCAAAGCCCATTGCTTTGTATGCATTATTTCATTTAATCCTCACCACAGTCATAGGAAACAGGTACCATTATTACTGTTTCGCAGATGAGAAAACTGCCGCACAAAGCCCAAGTAATTTGTCTGAGAGGCAAGTCAGTTTCTGTAACATTCTTTGCTGCTGATTTAAGAAATAAAATAACTGATGAGGAACTGTGGCTGTCTAAAGCAAGCTGGTGCATATAAAGAGCAAACACGCTGCACCAGCTTTCATTACAGACCTGTCTTTCTCTTTCCTGTAAAATGATCTCCACATTCTTTGCTGGTGCAAAGGAGATGCGTAAAGTCATTTTCTCCCGACCTGGTGTGTGGGTAAATTAATCTGGCGTCACAAACCCAGTCACAGCGTTAGGTGATCTGTGTGTAATGGGTTTAGGCCGTGAGCCTCCGGAGCTTAGCCTGCTCAGCATTAAAAAGGCCATAGAAATCTCTCTCTCCGTGAAATCCTCTTGCACACATTCAGGAAATGTACAAGACAGTGAGGGTACAGTCAACCTCTTGGAATTTCTTTTTGAAGAAAAAAAAAATATCTCACAGAGGAAAACTGTTGATGACCCACCTCTGAGCTTTGGTAGGGAAGTTATCCTGCAGTCATTAGATGTGAAATTCCAAAGGCTTGGAGGAGGGTCAGCTCCCTTAATAACATGTCAATATTAAATTACATCATAAATAATCAGAACTTCCTGCATATTTAACGGGAACTTTGTTGTATAAATTTGGAAACCATCCAAAGGGAGACAAGTGACTTTTGTTATTGTTTAGCCCTCTGGGCCCAACTTCTTGTGGGATTTACTTGTTATTTTGAACTTTGGAACCTTTAGCAGAGAGAAAGGCCCTAAACCAATTGACTTTTAGATGGTCATTTTCCCTTCCCTCTTTCAGTTTTAAATTGGTTAATGTTTTTTCTTATGTAAATAAGATCCAATAAAATCCAAAGCCATGACGAACATCAAAACATGTGAAATCACTGTTTGGTTTGAAAACCTTTAACAGACTGAGCCGGCTTGGTGATGACCAACTCTGACCACTCTTGCTTAAGAGGGACACTCTGACATTTGCCACATCTATCAGTCATTTCTTCTTTTTTAAAAGATATTTATGTATTTACTTATTTATTTGGCTGCACCAGATCTTAGTTGCGGCATTCGGGATCTAGTTCCCTAACTGGGGATTGAATCCAGGCCCCCTGCATTAGGAGTACAGAGTCTTGACCACCGGGGATGTCCCTTATAAGGTCATTTCCAGCCCAAGAATATTTGAGAGGCCCATAACATTCATTTTGGTTGGTACCAAATCCAACCAGTAAGGTCTGATTTTCTACCATAAGATACAATACAAATATAAGTTAATTACTCTTACTTGACCACCGGGGATGTCCCTTATAAGGTCATTTCCAGCCCAAGAATATTTGAGAGGCCCATAACATTCATTTTGGTTGGTACCAAATCCAACCAGTAAGGTCTGATTTTCTACCATAAGATACAATACAAATATAAGTTAATTACTCTTACGACCTCAATCCTTCCCCTGTGGGCCCGATTGCTCTCAACAAGTCCACCTCCCACTGCTCCTAAGTACCACTCTGCTCTCATCCCCTGGGCTACTCGGGCTACTCGCTGTCCAGAACCTTCCTTCCTCTTTCCATTCTGCCCTCACAGCTTTGTTCCCTGTGCCCCTCACTCCTTGTTGGGAACCCTTCCCATTTCTCTACTTCTCTTGGAGCCTTCCCCAGCCTCCAGGCTGAGGTCACGTTCTCCTTCCTTCTTAAAGCCTTTCTGCCTCCCTTGCAATTGGGTGTTGTTTCTGTCCTCACCATGTTCTGAGATCCTATTATGCATCAGGTGCTGTGCTAGGAATTTGACGCAGGTGATCTCATTTAAGTCTGGAAAAGGAGGTATTGTTTTCATATCAAATTTTGGAGTTTTGTCTAATGATGAACACCCGAGTTGTTCTTAATTTGTTACGAGCAAGGCCGAAGTGAATGACGTTCACATCAGCCTTGCACACGCGTGTAGGAGAGTCTGTAGGATAGATTTAGAGGCTGGGACTGCTGGATCAAAGGGTGACAGCATGCTGAATTTCTATAAACGTCTTCTGATTTTCTACCCTGGTGGCTGTGCCATTTTTAATTCTTACCATCAATGTGTGAAAGTACACCAGGCTTCCCTGTCCATCACCAACTCCTAGAGCTTGCTGAAACTCATGTCCATCGAGTCAATGGTGCCATCCAACCATCTCATCCTCTGTCGTCCCTTTCTCCTCCTGCCTTCAATCTTAAGTTACAATACAAATAACCATTTGATAAATACCAAATGAGCAGGATGCCGCCAAACACAAGTTTTCAGCCCAGCTTGAATATCATTAACTCGGTGATCTTGCATTTTCTTTACCTCCGTTTCCTTGTATATGAAACAGGCAAATTTGGAGACAAGTGAGGGGGAACATGTTACCACCCTGGCCACTGCTTTCTGATATATCACAAGAGACATAGCTGGTCCCTCACCAGGTGCTCCAGCTTGGCCATGAGAGTTGCCTCCAGTGGGGATAAACTGAAAAACCAAGCCTTGGAACAGGACATGGATAGACAAGGGGGCTCCAGTGGTGTTCCTGCCATACCCTTCTCACCGTCATAGGGACGATAACCTATGATAGGTGATAACACACCTGCACTTTTGGGTTTGGTCATTTCTTTCCAGCTCACAGACCAGATTTTGTGATTGATGATTTAAATTATTTTCTTACAAATATTGCATAGTAATCTCCTTGTGCACATCCTCCAGCACAGCTCCAAATTTAGTTCAGTCTAGTGCTTTCTTTCCCCTTATGCCTGAGCAGTTGAATTTTGATAAAGTCATGTAGATTCCATCACTACAAATTCACCATCTCCAATCTAAGCCAGGCCCTCACTGTCCCTCATCAATCCCATAAATGCTTTTCAACTTTCAATTTTCAACTCTCATTTTTCTAATGACTATTCCAACCCCCCATCACCTTCCCCGAGCATCCTTTTCAAGTCTTACACCTTGAGTTCTCTAAGCAACCCACCCTCCAGATTCATCGGGATAATTGAAGGCTTTAGATATCAGAATTTTAGAGATCTATCCTTGGCCACAGTTTTCTAGGATTCCATATTCTTCCTGAGGCTTCACCTCTACTTTCATAGTGTAAAAACTACTCTTTGTTGATGACTTTCAAATCTAGAACCTGCAGCTTGGACTCTTCTATCTAATAGACACTTTTACTTGGAAGGTCCATGGACACCTCAAATTCAAAAGTATCCAAATCAAACACCATTGTTCCTCTAAAATCCATCTATCGCGCAGGGCATGGTTCTCTTCCCGAGTACATGGGTGTAGAGAGAGGTCACCAACTTCTCAAGCTAGAAGGCTGATATCATCCTCAAGTCCTCTCTCTTTTTTACCTTCCACATGTCATCAGGTTCCAAATCCTGCCAAGATTTCCTCTTGTTTCTGGAATTTCCTTTCTCTTCACTTTTCGACAGTTGATCCAACTGGACAGCCTGGAGTGCTTTGGAAGCTTCCAAATTGTCTGATCTCAGGCGTGGATCCCTTAAATCTGTCCTTATAGCTGCTGCTTGGTGATCTTTCTAAACATAAATCTGCCCATATCACACTCCCCACTGCACTGACTCCCACAGTTTATAGAATCGAGTCTCAGCTGCTTGGCATGACGTGCATGGCCATCTGTGATCTGGCCTTAGCTTCCTCCTGCAATTCCTTTCCTTACCAGTCCTTACCCGACCCCTCACACTTCAATCACAAATGAGTATTTGCAGTTCCTTTGAGCAGCCTCCTTTCTTGTCTTTATTCATAACATTCCCTCTGCTAGACCACCCTCCCATTCCTTCACCAGCACCTGGCCAACCCTATTGTCCTTTAAGGCTTAGTTCATGGGTCACATCTTTTGGGAAGCCTTTCTTGACAAGCCACTCTCCACAAACTCTAAACTGGGTTAGCTACACTGACCCTGTGCTCCCACGCCTTGCTTGTTCATTGCACTGAAGATGTTTCAAAATACTTATCCACTGATGGATCAGTATCACAGTTAGATTGTGTGCTCTTTGAAGCTTGTGTTGGGTCCTATTTCTCCATGTATCTCTTTGCCTAGCAGTGGCATAGAGTAGGCGCTCAATGATAATACTTGTAAAATATTACTTTACATTTGTAAGTGAACAAATAAGTGAACAATTCATTAATGGGAAACAATTTGCCCCTGGAATGAATTCACTTTACAGGTAAGGTAGCAAGGGAGTAATCAGCATCCAGAAACATCATGATTATTTCCCAGGCCTGATTAAGAGTAACAATACCATATGTGTGTGCTGAGTCGCTTCAGTCATGTCTGACTCTTCGCAACCCTATGGACTGTAGCCCACTGTCCATGAGATTCTCCAGGCAAGAATACTGGAGTGGGTTGCCATGTCTTCCTCCAGAGGATCTTCCCAACCCAAGAACTGAAGCCCCTGTGAATTGAGCCTGCCTCTCTTACATCTCTTGCACTGGCAGGCGGGTTCTTTACCACTAGTGCCACAAATAGGCATAGTGATATTCAAAGGGCACTATGAGTCTTGGGAAAGCCCAGAATCAATGAGGCTCCAGGAGAGAACCCTCAAGAGCCTGTAGAGAAACTGC
Organism: Bos taurus; assembly: GCF_002263795.3. Classification (NCBI taxonomy): domain Eukaryota; kingdom Metazoa; phylum Chordata; class Mammalia; order Artiodactyla; family Bovidae; genus Bos; species Bos taurus. The sequence continues at coordinate 29,420,995 of NC_037356.1, read as the reverse complement.
TATGGGATTCTCAGAGTGCTGCAAGAAACCTACAGGACTTCCATCTCATTCATACAAAACTCTCAGTTCAAATAAACCTTCACTGTTTACAGGACATCTTATTTACTGATTGAAAAAAATCATAAATGAAACAATAGAGAACAAAGAAGTAGAGTTCTTTTTTCCCTCTCCTCTACTGACTTTCTTAGGACCAGATGCTTTCATAAAGACCCTGGATATAGCTAAAGCAAAAAACTAAACTGTCTGAACACCACACTTTCATAGCCTTTGCTTGTGAAATTCAGTTAAGAAGGTAGTGAAGTGAAAGTTGTTCAGTCATGTCTGACTCTGCGATCCCATGGAAGGTTAGGAATGTCATATTTCTCCTGATGTTCAGAACTGAGTGTTTTTGAACTCCAAGTATCATTAGAGCTCTTTTTTGTAGTTAAATAGTAAGGGACGACGATGGTAAAAAAATTAACTGCTATTATTATTATTATTATATAGAGGTCACAATCCTCGAATGCCCATGCTGTGGCAGGTGCTTTCCACTAAGTATCATACTTATGCTTCACAGCAACCTTTAAATACAGTAGAAATTATTTTCTTTTCTGTTTGAACAACTGAAGTTCAGTGAAATCAGATCACTTGGGGCACGTCCAAAGGACAAGTTGGGAAGACTCTGGGGCCAAAGGCCGAGGTGGTTGCACGAGGCGACGCTGAGCCTCTCCTAGTCTCTAGGAAGTTTTGTTACCTGCCTACGTATATGTGAAGGCAGAGCGAGAGAAGCGGTGAATCCGAGGAAAATTCACCGCCTAAGAATCTAAATACTAAACGTGGGGCAAAGGCGAAGGAACCAAAAGCGGCGGGAAGCCGGAGCCATAAGGCAGACACTAGGTACGAGCCAAGAGAAGAGATGGACTGGCTGGCTCCGCAGACGGCTTAGGTGGAGGGATGAGGGGCGGGGCCTGGGCGGGGAAACCGGGGCCCGTGTAACCCAGTAGTGCTCGTGCTCGAGCCCAGTAGTGGACCGCCCCAAAGGCCGCCTCTCCCGGGGAAGTAAAGGTGAGGGGAAAGGGAGTGCAGGCATTATGGGAAACTCCGAGAATTGCTAAGGCAACTCATCCTTCCCCATCCTAAACCAAAGCAGAGACTGTTCTCTCCTTTCCTGGGGGGGCTACCTTGTAGGGCAAGCAAGAGGGGGACAAGGAGAAGGGCCTGCCCGGAACGCACCCCCTCCCCCCAGCTCGTTGGTATGGCCCGTCCCCCCGCCGCTGATCTGGCAGGCTGCGCGCGCACCCTCTGGCGGGGCGCGGGCCGGCGGGGAGCTGCGGCCTCCGCGGCCCGGTTCCCTCCTCCCGCTCCTCGCGTGCTGTTCGCTGGCGCGGCGCCCGCCGGGTGACGCGCCCGCGCGCCTTGGCGGGGAGGAGCGCGGCCGCGGGGGCGCGCCCCGGTGACTCCGCCCACCCACCCCCGCCTCCCCTCCCCTGAGTCCCGGGTGCCCGGCTCGCGCGGCTTGGTGCGAGGAGATCGGGACCCCGCGCCGCCCGCCCCCGCGCCCCCCGCCCCGGCGTGAGAGGTGCCACGCCCTCCCGCTGCCCTGCCCGGTGCATGGAGGGGCCCGTTCGGATCGCAGCCGCCGCCGCCGCCGTAGCCGCCGCCAGCGCGCGGGGGATGACCTGGGGGTGGCTTTCGGAGCCGGCTGCCGCGCAGGAGGTCTGGGGGCTTAGCCAGCCCCGCTGAGAGGTGCGGGGGTGGGGTCGCACCTAAGTGTGGGCGGGAGGGGTGGCCTGGGGACACCGGGCTTGGGCGCCACGAGGCTTGGGAGCTGGAGGTCCGGGGGAGCGGGCTGCCTGGGAGGGCTGGGGGTCCAGGCTGCGTTCGGGGTCTGGAAAGGGTAACTGAAGGATGCGCAGCGGGGAGCTCCTAGGTTCCCGGTCCTGGGGACTCTGAGCCACCTCGTGGAGGAGGCGGGGTGAGGTGTCAGTGACACGATACAATCTCTTTGACAATGATCCGCTGGGGCAGGTGAGATGAAGCATAGCGGGGTGCAGGGGGCGCCGGGCACGTTTTCCCAAGGGAGCCGGATCTCTCGCCTCTCAACCTCCATCCCAGCGGAGCGCCCGAGAGAGACAGTGATTTATGTGTAGGGAGAATCAAGAGAAATTTCCTGCACAATGTATCTTTCTCTGCCTTCACAGACTCAGTGACTTCCCAGCCCCAGGGAGCGTATTTTTTCCTTCTCCTCTGTAAAGCATTCTGTGGATTGCATTATCATTTGCTAAATACATTACAGCCCGCTATTTATTTCACTCTGCAGCTTCCAGACCTTTGTTGCATTCTCTCCACATCTAGGAATTTCAGTAATAAATCACCGAGGGGCTAGAGAGCCTCTCTCGCCCTTCCCTTCATTGTTCTCCCCAGCCCACCAAATCAGGTGGAAGGCTCTCCAAAAAGAGATTTCTCCAGAATGCCTGTTTTTCCCAGCTCAGACTCCAGAGGGTGGCAGGTGCCTGAAGGGCAGGCTGCCTTCCAAGTTGGCATCTAGAATTGAGGGAACCTCATTAACCTCTGTGTCCTTAAATCAGACACCTTGAGAAACAGAAGACTGGACTAAAAGGAAACATGAGATACAGTCTCAGGCCAGTGGCCAGTAAAGGTGAACAAGGCCAATTCTCCTTCCTTGCCTCACTGATGCCACAAGCCGCAGACTTTCCAGCTGACTCTTGGCATACCTAGTGGACAGTGTCTGGTAGGAGAGGGTCGGAGGGGGCTGGAGCATGAAATGGGTTTATTCTCAGTATAATTCTAAACAGTCTATTACATTTTATAGCTCATTTTTTGGGGAGTAGTCTATTTTAGCTGAGAATGTGGGAGTAGTTCAACTTTTAGGACAAGATGAAAGCGACCTCTAGAAAATTTCTGGAAAATTTAAATGAGTGCTTAACTAGAAAGCATTCTTAGGAACCCAGAGAGGCACCAAATACTGTAGTTTCTGTTTTGCACATGTGGAAATAAACTGCCTCATACTCTAAGTTATATGAGAAGGATGGAGAAAACCTGTTTCATTTCGTAAAGACGTGCCCTGGGTGTGTGTTTGGCAGCGTGTGGAGCAGAAACATTTATATTTCTGTAAAACACGCACGCACGCACACGCGCGCACAGACGCACACATGTGTATATTGTTTAACTTTCATGCAAAAACTGGGATATAGTATTTGGGAAATCTGTCTTTGTTTGAATAGTTTAGTCAACCAGGAAAATCAGTTACTAGAGGTACTGTGCTATTGTTTGTGTAGTAACTCACTTGGGACGCCTTGATTGATTGCCATGGTTCTCATCAGCCTCCTCTTCTGTGGAAAGTACTTAAACAGCTCTGACCCTCCAGCCAGGAAGCACAGAGAACCCTTAGGACTTGGAGCGTACAGATTGGAGCGTACAGATCTACCTTGTGTAGGTTGGCTTCTAAATCAGTGTTACTTGTCTTCTTTGCAGGTGGCTTGCCTGTGCATGGAAGGAATTAAGTTCATTTTAAGATAGGACACTCCCCACCGTCCCATCTGTAAGAGGAATCTTTATGTTGGAGTAAGAACTTCTGCCATAGGGCTGGGCTCAAAGAATTTCAGGTAAAACTTGTTGACTAGTTCTCATGCTTTCTTTTTCTTTTCCCACTTTTGCCCTTATGCTTTCGCGACTTTCTAGATAATTTCATTAATGGTTTTGTCAAAATGGAAGTTGAAGTATAATGTTGCTTCTTTAGAAATGTTTCTTATGCAGACCTTTGGACTAAAAAATCTGTAAGATTTTTAGGTACTGTTTGTAAGTGAATCGGTACTGTTTTTAAGTAAAATACTGGAAAAATGATCTCAAGAATTAAGCCTTATTGTAGCAAAATCAGGCTGGAGATCAGAAATTTAAAACCATTAAGTGAAAAATTTGTTATTTGTTAACACATTGTTACATTAGCTATTGCCTTGTGGTTAGCATTTCTACTGTGTAAGAGTGGAGCTAAGGCAACACATCAGAAGAGAAGCCTTGACATCTAGGGATAGTCTCTATAGACATATGATCTTACTACTTAATAGAAACTAATTAGATTAGAAAGGAAATTTGGAGTCTGGTTGGTAAACAGATTGCTCTGAAGGACTTGATTTAATGTGGGTTTTGATGGGTGCTTTTTTTCAAGAAATTTTATTAACTTGAATTAGAGAATGCTTTATTGTTTGTATTTTAAATATTATATTATACATAAACATTTCATTGATTTATAAGCACTCCATTTATAAATGTTGTATATGTGGTACTGACTCATTTTTCAGGAGAACAGAAAGGAGAGCTTGACTCTCTTCAATTACAATGAAGAGATAGTATATGGGATATATTTAATTTCACTTTAAATATATTGGATTACAATTAAATGAAAAACTGGTTTGTTGGTTTTTTTTTAATCCTTCAAGTTCTCCCTCATTGTCTGTGCTCTTTCCCCCCATTGTCAGGCTTAAAACATACAGTATCATTGTCATCTGTCCCCTGAATAATGGTCCTGAGGTGATATTATTAATGTGGCTTTTTAAAATCAAACTAATTATACTTGCCTAAAAGAGCCACATGTGTGTGATTCTAGCTGCCTGGTGCCTTTTGAGAGCCCTGGAGACAAGCTAGTGAATAGAGCTGAAAATTCATTCTGTATTTGATTAAATGGAACAGACTTGCTGCTCCTTACCCCAGCAGGGGCGATGAGATCTCTTGATCCCCGAAGCGGCTCCAAGACCCTGGGAATTCCATTAGCGAGCACCTGAGGAATTTCTGCCCTGCAGTGCCTTTTTTGTATGTGTGTATGTGTGTGTGTGGAGAGGGAGGGGAGCCGAGTGGTGATGGGGGGGCGGGTGGTGGTGGGCGTGGGGACGGAGAGAGGCTACATTAGAAGACTCCATATGTTAGTGGATCTAAAATCAAGGCAGGACTTAACAGCTTATCTTGTACGAGAAGAGCCCAACCCATAGGCAGATTGCTGGCCAGGACTTTCTTAGCAGCACGACTGTGGTGATGCGTCTTTATCCTGAAGTGCACGCCACTGTAAGTACAGAAAGTCACTTTTCTGCTTTCCCTCCGAAGCACAAGCATATACACGTTGCAGACCTGGTAAGTTTTCTGTGAATGATCTTTTGATAACTATGGAAAATCATGGTACAGTTCGGTCTCGCCTGTAAGGGCCGCTTTATTGTTTTAATAACTTTTCAGCCAAGAGCAGAATCAGACTTTTCTGTGAAGCAGAGTGTTTTGCAGAGATGAAATGCTTGTTTGAATAGGCATATTTAAGTTTGCTGTGTTGTTTTTATATGACTTTTATTGTGTTTTTGTAACATTATCGCAGAATTTACCTTCGTGCAGGGTATGTCTGTCTCTTCTGTTGTCTTTTGAAAAATTTCTCTCTGCTAGGATTTTTTAAGACATCGCTTTGCACACTTGCCAGCGGCCACAAATAAATGAAAATATATCTATCAAATATTCTGTAAAATCTTTGGAGCAAAATTTTTGAGAAACATCAGCATGTCTCTCCACTCCACCCCACCCCAGCCCTCACCCCACCCTTCTTCCCCTGCCCCTGAATGATTTTTGAATACAGACGCTCTTCAGACTATGAGCCTGGTTTGTTTCTTATGTGTTTTTCAAGGAAGAGCAGTTCTGAATCTTGGACGTTCTACTTAATTGATTTTCATCTTCCAAGAATAGTTAAAAATGAGTGTGAATTCCAGTGTTTGTCGCTTTCAACTAGAGCAGAGAGCAGTAGCCTATTTGATAGATTTTGTTTCTGATTAAAATCTTGTGTGTCACAGATCTCTCCATCCAATTCCTGTGTAGTCCTCTACTAGAGCCTCCTAAATGTTTAACACTAAGCGTTTAAAAAATAAAGAAGTCTTTTAGAGAATATGTTTAACTTTTTTTTCTACCTTCTTCCTGGGCTTGCATTCTACTAGTATGCTATGCTAAGTCGATTCAGTCGTGTCCGACTCTGTGCGACCCCATAGACGGCAGCCCACCAGGCTTCCCCGTCCGTCCCTGGGATTCTCCAGGCAAGAACACTGGAGTGGGTTGCCATTTCCTTCTCCAATGCATGAAAGTGAAAAGAGAAAGTGAAGTCGCTCAGTCGTGTCCGACTCTTAGCCACCCCATGGACTGCAGCCTACCAGGCTCCTCCGTCCATGGGATTTTCCAGGCAAGAGTACTGGAGTGGGGTGCCATTGCCTTCTCCGGCTACTAGTACGGCCAGATTGAAAAGACTCTGGGATGAATGGGAGTAAATACTAAAGTTAGCATTGGGCCCCTCTCTGTTCACAGTTGTTCAGGAACTTTGGTGTGTAGTGTATTTTGATGGCCAGAGATAATAAAACTATCCCAAAGCAGATTTTGTTTTGCTACCTGTCAGTTGGAATGTGAGTCAGGACTTCAGTTCTTGAGAACCAGTGCTGTGCTTTTAACCATAGACTTAGGAAACTGTCCAGTTCCTTACTACTTGAGAGGGGGGAAAACACACAGGTTATGTTACTGAACTGAGACATATTCTGCTTACATTTGGTTACAATATTTTTATATTGCTCTTGTGTAAACAGAATTAAGGAACTGACATACAGCTTGCTTTTCAGCCATTCTTGTCATAGATTAGCTCATCTCTTTTTATTTGTATGAGTTGGGAAGGTGATTTCGATCTAAGCCTTGACTTCCTCATCCCTAAAATGGGGCTAATAATGGTAGTAACTGCATTGTTTTGTGGATTACGTGAGATTCTGAAAGTAAAGCACTTGGCATATAGTAAGACCTCTATGAATGTTAGCTGCTATTTTAGGTAACTCCTCCTGTACACATTAGTCTGTTACTTTGATCCAGAAGTGATTTCTTTTGAAGATTAAACAATGAGGAATTCTCTGATGTTAGTAATAGTGGGGGCACATGGAACTGCTCTAATTTCAGTATGCTACAGTTCTCTTCATTTTGCAATTGAGACTTAAAAGGCACTTGGAAACAATGTTGCATCCCCCCCTCTTTGAGGTATAATAGGAAAATGTACACAAGTGTACAGTTAATGTATACTGAGCGAACAGCCAGATGAAGTTTTATATATGCACATGTGTGGTAACCGTTACCCAGATCAAGATGTAGAACACTTCTTCATCTTGGAAGGCGCCCTGGTGCCCCTTCATGGACTTCGCCGCCGCCCCCAGCCGAGGACAGCTATTTTGACTAGTCTCAACCATACGTGAGTTTTGCCTGTTCCTGAACTTTATAAAAATAGACTCACATGATAAGTATTCTTTATATCTGGTTTCTTGCACTGTTCCTTATGTCTGAGAGCCATCTCTGTTACTGTGTATGGTAGGAATTCATGCTTTTCAAATTGTTTTAGCATCTTTTGCCTATTTTGAAATTCATAGTAGTTCATTTTATTGGCACATTAGGTATGTGGTTATTGGGAAAACAAGAAAATAACATCTCTTCCTCAATCATTAGAAAATGAGGTCCTAGTCACTATCTTAGAAAGAACTTACGTTTGTACATGAAGTTGGGTTGAAGGTTCCGTCACCTTCAGTGACAGTTCCATGAACCAAATCCTTTGATAACTGCCTTCACTTGTGTGTGTGTTTAGAAAGGGAGAGAGGGAGCCTCAAAATAAGGACCATCTAAGGTAGCTGATAATGTTCATGCTTAGGATTTAATGTCAAAGTCAATACTTAGCATGGTGCATTCAAGGAAAGCAATAACTAGCTCAGCATTAGCATCATATTCTCTTAGGAGAAAGCAAAGCAACACAGTGGATTCTTGGGGGGGGGGGGGGAAAAATCCACCCATAATGGAAGAAAATGGAGCAAGGATATTGTTATACTGCAGGAAAATTTTGAAGAATGGGACCCCACAGTTGATTCAGGAAGAAGAATTTTAGTCACTAACGTTCTGAACAGTTGCTGTCAGTCTCTGCCTATATGTTTGGAATTTCTATTGGTATTGTTGGAATTCCCTATTACAAAATAAGTCAAATTGATTTCACCAAACAGTGAAATAAGAATACCAGATGATATGGATGAATCAGAAGTGTGTTTTTTGTTTTTAAATTTTGGAAGGGGCTGCAGCTGAGGTTAATAGCGTGTGTTTCTGCTCTTGGAAATGTTGAAGCATTTTCTGGGTGTTCTGCTGGGATACAAGCCACTTCTCTCTCTCTGGAGACATTGTCTTTTTCAACGTTTGTAATTTTATTAAATCTTCTTTTTCATAGCTCCTTGACACCAGGTCCATCTTCACATACAGCCATGTACAGGATGGGTTCCTTTGGACTACAGGGGGCAAGTGGTCCCCTTTTCTCTTAAATCAGAACCCCAGCAGCCAAGATTTCACTGGGGGTGGGGAGAGTTGAAATAGTGATATATGATTCATCTTTTGTCCCAGAGGGGGCACTCAAAAGATGCAGATTTTTTTCAAAAGAAGAACTGTTGACAACTAAAGCTGCCTCAGGACAGAAAATGCTCTTTTAAAGGGCATGAGCTCCTTGTTGCTAGACGTGTTATAGTGGTGTTTGCAAAAGATGCTGCGGAAGAAATCTTTCCCTTGGGTGAGAGTTGGGACCTCATGACCCCCAAAGGCCTTTTCAGTATGAGCCCATGAGACAGGCTCTCCTGAGGGGGCTGTGCTACTTAACCATCACATTCAATAGTTCCCCCTTACCCCAGGGATCACTTGCTGCAGTTTCATTTCCCTGGGATCAATCACAGTCCAAAAATATTACATGGAAAGTTCCAGAAATAAATGATTCATAAGTTGCAAGTTGTGTGCTGTTCTCAGTAGTGTAATGAAATACTTTCCCCCCACCGCTGCCACCCAAGATCCCCAGACCTTCAGTATTGTCCTGCCGCTGACATCCAGCCATTCACTTCGTCACGCCTGGGTGACCAGGCTTATCAGGAGCTGGTGATCGTCCTTCTGACGATATGTACTAGCCTAATTCTGCATCACAATGCCTGTTACTCACCTCACTTCATCACATCCAGTTGGGCACTTGGTCACCTCCTACCATCATCATCATAAGAGCAGTATTCATAATAGTGCAATATTTTGAGAGAGAGAGACCACATTCATATAACTTTTATTATACCATATTGTTAAAATTGCTCTATTGTTAATCTCTTACTGTGCCTAATTTATACATTCAGCTTTATCATAGATATGTATGTATAGGAAAAAACACAGTATAAATAGGGTTTAGTACTATCCACAGCTTCAGACATTCACTAGGGGCCTTGGAATGTATCCCCTGTGGATAAGAGGCGGGGGCAACTGTACATAATTTTGGAGGGAAAAAATGTGTAGAGTTCCAAACAACCATTGGATAAATAAAGTTTCTCAAACCAGCTCTAGTTTAAAGTTGAGGACTGCCTCTTCTTGTTGACCCTTTCACTTTAAATGTAATTTAGTTTATCAATAACAAGTAAATGTCAAATATTCTTTTTTACTTAAAGAGAAAACAGGGCCCTTTCCAGTATTCTAAGCATATCATTAGCAGAAATGAGAACACTTTACAAATATCTGCTACCTTTTTAGGTAGGTACGCACCTGAGTTTACTTGAAGCTTCACCACTGGCCAAGTAACTGACTCACTCCTACAGAGAATTACGAGGCTTCCCAGATGGTTCAGTGGTAAAGAACCTGCCTGCCAATGCAGGAGACACAAGAGGATTCGATACCTGTGTCAGGAAGATACCCTGGAGGAGGAAATGTCAACCCACTCCAGTATTCTTGTCTGGGAAATCCCAGGGACATGCAGAGTCACTGATCTCACTGGATTTTTAAGGGCAGAAGTGTGTAATTAAAAGAAAGCTTAGAATTTAAAAAAAAAATGTTAAAGATATTAGGACTTCTATCATCACATTATCACTGGAATGCTTGTCAAAACATTTTACGTATTTAAGATGTTTAATTTTGTTCTGTGCTGTTGTTTTGTGCCCAGAGAGCTGATGTCAGATATTGTCTTTTTTTTAAATACATAGTATTAGAGGAGTTTTCCTGGATTTCTGGCACTAAAAAGTACATTCTGCTTTCTGTCTCTTGCCAGGGAAATTTCTAACAGTTACTGGCTTTTTAGGTATCAGAATAACAGTAATTAGTATTTTCTCTTTTACTATCATTTGAAATCTGTTCAGTGAGTAATTGCATACACTGCCTGGTTGGAGGTGAAATTGGCAAAGGGGACGAATGTCTAATGGATAAAATACTACTTTTATCAGGCCATGAAATTACTGTAGTGACATCAGAACTTGGCAGCCTCTTGTATTCCAATAAAAAGAGAAATAGCATCATAAGCTAGGGATAAGATTTTTCTTGCCCATTTATTTTGGATTATTTTCATGGTTTTAGCCTCAGGGCATGTGTGCAACAAAATAGCACAGTGAATAACAGGCAGTAAGAAGGAGTGAACATAGCTTCAGCTGGAACGGATATGCTGTTTTTCACTCACCTCTGTTTCAGTGGTTTAAACTTCCTCCTAGGTTGGTGAGTGTGAAGTTATGAGATTAGGTATGAAGAATCCTCCTCTATGAAGTGAAGTTAAGCTTCATTATTGATGTTACATAGCTTTCAATATATTGAAAGTTTGATAATTAGCTGTTGAAATGGTCATATGAGGGGGAATGTCTAAATGTGACTATGAGTGGGATTGTGTTAGACAAGTGCTGTTTATTCCAGTAAACACCAGTAAAATGACGTTGTTTGAATCTAGTGTTTCCTCCTGCCTGTGTTACCCTGTTCACTCTTGAAATTAGGCTAATTAGGCTTTTAGATATTGCCATGATTTAATGACAACTGATGCACCAGGATTTCAAATTGGTTTCCATGCATCTGAACAGTTGTTCCAGTAGATCTTGGGACTGCTGAATCCTGGGAAAATAGTTTTATGTTTCTTAATAGATTATTAAAACACCCAAGTAGAACCACACTGGTCTTACCATTGTGTTGTGTCCATAAATTACCATGTGGGTTCTCCTATTCCTGATCACTTTTTTAAACCAGGTCATTTTATTGTTTCTTCCATTAAGTCTTAGATGGTCTTCCAAAATGAAATTACACATTTTGTTTTACAATAAGAAGGATTATAGTATGGATGGGTTAGATTTTAGACCTAATTCTGCATTTTTACTCCTCTTGAAGAACATATTTTCAAGTCATATTATAATCTGATTAGAATTGGGCCTGACCTCTAAATCAGTTCTTTTGATTTCTATTTGTTGAATATTAGACACACTTCCTTTACTATGGTCAAGTCCTTTTTGAGAGTAAAACGAAAACAGATCAAACTTCTACTCTGAATCCCTAATTCCAAGCTCTAGTTATTAAGTTATTCATGTTTTGACTGTAGATCCATATAAACGCCTTTCATAGAATTTTCTTCATACACTTTAGAGCCAAAGTTTTTTTTTTTTTTTTTAGCCTCATGGCGACTGAAGCCAATTTTGAATCATTCTAAGATGGGTTGTTAACTGTGGTCTCCTATTAGGTTAGCCAATGAAATTGTCATTATCTGTTATCCTTTTGTGTTCGAGGATGTATTTTAAAAGAGCTGTTGTCACCGTGGTTAGGCCTTAAAATAATTTTAATTTTGTCACTGTGACTGCAGCTACGGTGGGATTTTAAATCATAAACAATAAAGCTTGTGCAGAGATTTGACAATCTTTTTTTTGCAGCATCAAATAAATTTTAGCTCAGGGATTTGACTGAATACATCTTGTTAATGTTAATAAGGTCTTGTAGCTAACTCCCAAAGTGAGTTTCTAAATATGAGCTTAGTAAGTCCAGGTTGTACCCTACCCACAGGAAAGTAACAGTAGAAATTGTTTTAAAGAAAAATTGTCAAGGTTTTACTTATTTGAAGATTTTCTCTTCCAGATAGGCAGATTATTAGGAAAAAGATAGGGAAACAATTGACCCTGTAGAACAAAGACAGCCCTTGATCAGATCCATGTTTTCTCAGCTCGGTGTTGTACACATATACTGAATACTTAATGAGTTGTGACTGTAGATGTCAGCTGGGCATGGAATCAAATTAACAGACACCACATACTAAACTCCTGAGGGCTTCAACGATCAAGAATGAGAGACTGAGTTCTGAGTTTTTCATTTGTGCAATTAAGATTTTTTTCCCCCCTTCATGTTGAAATGTGAGTTTTCTGGAGAAAGAATCCATTCACTTGCCATTTCCTAGACAAACAGTCCCCATTTGCTTTAAAAGTTCTTTCTAATTCACTGAGAAATACTAGCATCTTTTGTGCCTGAATCATCTAGAGGGATTTGTACTACAGAAATACTTGGGCAATTTAATAATAAGCAGTGTGGTGACAAAGGAGCAAAGTATTGCTTTGGTTAAGCCAGGGGCCTTGATTGAATGAGTGCCCTGCAGACTTATCAGAATGATGCTTCCAGAGGATTGGGGAGCGAAAGACGGTCCTGACACTGCATGCGCAGACAGGTTGGGTGGAACCGGGACCCCCCTGTGCTCACGCAGCTCCGTGCTGAGGAATTGCTAGTTCAGTTAGACGCCTATCCTGTGATTCTTTTCATTCTGTTTACAGAATATTTGTCTCCTACCCTCTATTTCTAATGGTTGTTATTTCTTAAATAATTCTATAGGGTCCTTTGTACTTTGCAGAGTGTTTTAAAAGCTTTTTTTTTTTTTTCCTGTTTGCAATAATGTATGAAATAGTAAAGTTTTCATAAGAAGGGAAGTCATGAGGAAAATAAAGATTGAGCATTGGTTTCACACACAGGAGTTTTTAATGTAGTTCAAAGTTGGGTTAAAATATCTCTAATGTTGGAAGAGGAGATTATTTGAAACTGAGGTCTTTGTTTTTAAGCTTAATTTAGATTATAAGTGCACGTTTGTATGATTAGGAATAGAATGAAATAGTTGAATTTTAAGGTTTTTTTTTTTTTTTTTTAATTTTTTGGTTGTGCCATGTAACTCATGAGATCTCAGTTTCCCCACCAAGGATCAAACCCTGGCACCCTGCAGTGAAAGTACTGAGTCCTAAACATTTGACTGCCAGGAAGTTTCTTGTTTTGTTTTTGTCTTTGACATTTGTAAACCACAAACTGCATCCAAGATTCTATCGGAAGATACTGAGATAGTGAAGTAAATTTTGCCCAAGGTAAAATTGACCCCCAGGTGTTTTGTATTTTTTTAAGCTCTTTCCTCTTTAAAAAGGTCTTTAATTACCACCACGCCCCCCCCCCCACCCCGCCCCGACCCCCCCACCAGCAACAGGGATCCTTATTTTCCAACACATTTTTTTAGAGCCAGGTACCTGGATTCTTAGAAATTCTTTAATGGTATATTCCAGCTGAAAATGAAGTTTGAAAGCCCTATCCAGTTACATGCCCAGTAAGGAAAATAGCAAAGGGGGCTTTTAGAAATAAATCTCATTTTACATATACATTTTTGCTTGTGAAATAAATATCAAATCAAATTGAATGCTCTTTTTCTTAACATTTGTTCCACGGTACCCCTGTGTTCTGAGCATGACAGATGAGGTCAGTGCTTAATCTTATTTTCTGTTTCTTGGATATGTTAGAAAATGAATACAAACTTTGTAACTTTAAGTGATTCTTCTCATATTTCTTTTGTCAATCATTAACTATTTCTTTTCTTTTTTAATTTATTTAAAATTGGAGGTTAATTGCTTTACCATATCATATTGGTTTCTGCTTTATAATAGTTTGAATCAGTCATAATTTGAATCAGTCATAAATATATATATATATATATATATATATACCCTCCCTCTTGAGCCTGCTGGAGAAGGCAATGGCACCCCACTCCAGTACTCTTGCCTGGAAAATCCCATGGATGGAGGAGCCTGGTAGGCTGCAGTCCATGGGTCGCTAGGAGTCGGACACAACTGAGCAACTTCACTTTCACTTTTCACTTTCATGCATTGGAGGAGGAAATGGCAACCCACTCCAGTGTTCTTGCCTGGAGAATCCCATGGACAGAGGAGCCTGGTGGGCTGCCGTCTATGGGGTCGCACAGAGTCGGACACGACTGAAGTGACTTAGCAGCAGCAGCAGCTTGAGCCTGCCTCCCAATTATTAGCTATTTCTTTTCTGTTTTATATCATTGTATGAAAGAAAGTGAAAGTGTTAGTCACTCAGCCGTGTCAGACTCTTTTGCAGCCTCATGGACTATAGCCCGCCAGGCTCCTTTTTGTCCTTGGCATTCTCCAGGCAAGAATACTGGACTGAGTAGCTATTCCCTTCTCCAGGAGATCTTCCCCACCCAGGGATCAAACCCAGGTCTCCTGCACTGCAGGCAGATTCTCTACCATCTGAGCCACCAGGGAAGCCCCATATCATTGTATAATATTGGCTAAAACAAATGTTAATGCTACAGCATTTAAGGATACCTTACTTGTGTTCTTTCATTGTAGATCAAACTAGTTTAATGAGATAGTTTAAAAGTTTTGATGACCAAATGGAGAAGGAAAGAAAGAAAAATAGGTAACTTAAAGGCAAATCTTGCCCCTCCTCCTGGGCTGGAGAGAAGCTGAGTTATAAGAGCACAGAGTCCAGCTCCTAGTTTGAGGTGTGAGGCTGTTTATTTTCACTCTGGAGCTGTATATACTACAGAAGGAAGACTCTGGCCTTGCTTAACCTAAGCAAGTCATTACTTATCTACGATCTGGCAAGCGATTTGATTAAGGTTGACAGAACTCATATAATATCAGAACCAGGCCCTCTTAATGATTGATGAAGCTTGTCTGTAAGTTTTTTTTTTTTTGAAAGGACAAAAACAGAGCAAGAATGAATACTTGTTCAGATCTCCAACTGCCCAGTATCAGCCAAGTCTGTAATGTAATGTAGTTTTATCTGTCGGGGTTAATAGGTATTAATTTATATATTATTTTTAATGGTATAACTAAATGGCTTTAAAAGAATATTTTTAGATCAGTAGGTTAATTTGACTTCTACATGATTAAATTCTTGAAATTTTGGAGATCTTGCTTCACACCTTAACATCTTTCTTACGACTTTCTTTGATGTTATATATATATTCTTTTGTCTAGTGGAATTTTTTAACCTGTAAGGAATTTTCTTATTTATTTTCTGGTGAAATTTGAGTTCTTTGCCAATTTTTGGCTTTAACCTAAAGCATTTTTACCCTCTTGCTGTCTTACCATGCAACCATGATTTAGAAACTTGTAATAGTGTCACTGAGTGTCCCTGCTAACCTTTGCTATGTTATTTGTTCCTTATTCTCATTACCAACAGGTTCTCTGTATGACTAAAATGTGCAGATGTTCTTTTTAATTACTGTTTAAAAATTTTTTAACTTTTTATTTTGTATTAACAAACAATGTTGTCATAGTTTCAGATGAACAGCAGAGGGATTCAGCCATAAGTATACATGTATCCATTCTCCCCCAAACTCCCCTCCCATCCAGGGTCTTGGCAACACTTTAAATCATTAGTCTACATGTAGTTCTGTGTCCAACCAACATGATTTCTTGTGTTTTAATCATTCATATGTTGCTTAGTAGAAATGAGTATAGGACCAGAAGAACTCTCTCCACCTTATTTTAAGTAAATTGAGCATAAGGAATTTCCAAATGAGTGAAACAATTGAGAATGAATTCATTTTCTGTAAATGGAATTTTCATAACCTGGGAGCTTTCAGGCTATTGATCATACAGGTTTAGAGTACAGTAAACTCTGGAGTCAGTGTGAGTGGGATCAAAGCCTGACCCCACCATCTCCGTGACAAGGCCTCTATGTTTCCCTGTCTGTATAATGGGATCACCTCAGTTAATCCTCACAGAGTGATAGGTGCTTGATAGGTGCTTCTTGCACGTGAGGGGTTGCTGCTGTTATATTATCTGTGAGTTCTGGTCTAATAGTTACAAAATATTATTGTGATGTTGCTGAATTCAAGACGGTCATTTCAAAATAAAATGAGTTGGGATTAAACTTTGGGGACTGTAAATGTGGAAAGAAACTAGAATTGATTATATGTTGCTGTTGAGTTGGTTAGGACTTGGCTTCCATCGCAGAGAGTGGTTAGGTTATGTGAATAATATAATAGCTGGCGGTGATTTTCCCATATCCCCTTTCTTACCTAAATTTCAATTTTGTTTCTTTGCGATCTCCCGTTTCTCCTCATCTCCCCAGACTCAATAGAAACCTACTTTAGTACCAGGAAAATAAAATTTTAGATATGAGATGAACTTCTTACCTAGTCTTATTGACACATTCTTAAAAGCAAGAGCTACCTATGGTTGGAACCTTTTGTTAATTCTTCTTGATAATTTTCCCACCAAAGGTACAAATGTTCTTATCTGTGGGAAATCCCAGTGCTTTCTAGGATTTTGATGTATACATACTTAATAATGAGTTTGGCTCTTAAGTCTCTTTCAAATTACTTTTTTTCTCTTGGGCTTAGATATGGTCAGAGCAGATAAATACTTAACTGGGCTTGATAGCTTTGAAGACCACCAATAAAGTGTCATTCCCAAGTTGTTTCTAAAAAAGAAATAGAATAGACTTGCGATCATCTGATGCAAATGTTTGATTTGGAGGGAGGCCAGTGGTGCACAGTCAGCCCCACCCTAGCCACGCCCTTGAGTTGTTTCTCTGGCCGGGATAAGCCCTCAAGTGACTGTTGAAGATTGAGATTTAGCAGTAGAGGGGAATCCAAAGAACTGGAGCCAGGAGTTGTGGAATCAGAACATGGAAAGGTGGGGGCTGCAGGCATCACTTTCTACCTGACTGTGGCCTGTCTGTCCTGGAGTTCCTTTCTGTCATCAGCAGTGACAGTACTAATGCTTCAGGAAGGAGATACTGTTCTGTCTTACTTTTTTGTTGTGGTTTTAAATATTTTTTTTAGTTAAGGTTTGAGAATTCATCTGTTTCTTCTACCTTACAGGTTGGCCTCATTATTGTATTTTTATTATATCACTGGAATCCGGGTTTTCATGGAAGCACAGTAAATTTTGCAGCAATAATGAGCCTGTTTGTAGAAAAAAACATTGTACCATAACTCTAACATGCACAGATTTTTAAGATATTCCCTCTGGGGCCTATGGATAAAGCTTAGTTGAAATGCATTTATAGAATTTTCTTAAGGTAGTGGTCTTGGTGGCTATGGAGGTGGGTAGCATTTACAAGATTCTTTTAACCTTTTTGATTTGGGGGGAATGTGACTCTAGTATTTGAAACTATAATTCTTGTCTTGTCACCCCCAGTCTCAGTTGAGATTTGCAAAGATGTATATAATCAAGGAATTAGCTTTGTGTGTGATTAGTTAATGTCTTAACGGAGGTGATAATGTCCTGTATTTTGCTAAAAAGGAGTGGACACTTAAACTTGAATAATGTACCACTTCTTGCCTGGAGAATCCCATGGAGGAGGAGCCTGTAGGCTACAGTCCATGGGGTCACAAAGAGTTGGACATGACTGAGCGACTTCACTTTCACTTATCAAAGGGAAAAATTTTTATAAACCCCAATATTGTTTAAAAAATTTTATTATTAACCTCATTTAATTATGTACAAAATAAACTAGATGCAAACTTCTTATAAAACTAAATTTGCACATTGTGACAAAATCACAAAACCAATGTAATTCAAAAATGTTAAATCTTAAAAACTGTCTTGTTACATTGTCAGTATTGAGTTGAATAAGGGGAAGATGCATGTGTGCTAAGTCGCTTCAGTTGTGTCACTCTCTGCGACCCCTGTAGCCTGCCAGGCTCCCCTGGGATTTCCCAGGCAAGAATACTGGAGTGGGTTGCCGTGCCCTCCTCCAGGGGATCTTTCCAACCGAGGGACTGAAGCTGTGTCTCTTATATCTCCTGCATTGGCCGGTGGGTTCTTAACCACTAGAGTCACCTGGGAAGCCCTAATAGGAAGACTTGGCCTTTTGATTTGATTCTTTGATTTTAAGCATGTTTAACATTATTTTTCTTTTCTTTTTTTAAACCTTTCATTTTTATTTTAATTAATTAATTGATTTTATTAATTTTTGGCTGCACCTTGAACGGAGAAGGCAATGGCACCCCACTCCAGTACTCTTGCCTGGAAAATCCCATGGACGGAGGAGCCTGGTAGGCTGCAGTCCATGGGGTCGCTAAGAGTTGAACACGACTGAGCGACTTCACTTTCACTTTTCACTTTCATGCATTGGAGGAGGAAATGGCAACCCACTCCAGTGTTCTTGCCTGGAGAATCCCAGGGACGGGGGAGCCTGGTGGGCTGCCGTCTATGGGGTCGCACAGAGTCGGACACGACCGAAGTGACTTAGCAGCAACAGCAGCACCCCGAAGCTTGTGGGATCTAGTCCCCTAACCAGGAATCACACCCACACCCCCTGCACTGGAAGCCTGGATTGTTAACCTCTGGACTGCCAGGGAAGCCCCTATTTTTTCTTTTTAATAATGAACTTGTATTTAACTATTGGTCCAGTATTTTGTGGGCCACTTTAAAAGTACACTCTGATACATAATACTGAAAAAAAATTTAGAATTCATTTGATGAAGTGCATGTATGCATTCTTATTTACTTATTGTTGATGAGCCATGGTAATGTAGGATCTTTGTAGTACATGTGTTTCTAATGTTATATTATACCATCTGCGATGTCATCTGCTTTTCAAGTTGGCGCACTTATGTTGCCATGAGCTAGAAGATGATTTACAGTTCCTACTTTTCTTTTCACCTGTTTCAGAACTTTCTTTGAATGGTATTATGTAACATCATTTGACCTTCACATGTCATGGGTATGATCCAAGAACACAAATGTAAACCAGGCATGGAAATCTTGTGTCATGTCTTTATCGTTTGTCTGATGACCTGGAATAAGATAACAATAATTCAGGTTTCAGCAGTGCAGAAACACAATAAAATTAAAAAAAGAAAAAAGATTTTCATACCTTCAGAAATTCATCTGCAGATTAAAACTAAAATAGAGAAAGAAAACTAAAACCTCATAGATTTAAGCATCCTTCCAGAATGAGAAGTGGCTGTGGATTCACAGTGAATTCAACAGGCATAAAGAAGAGACTATACTCAAGGCTCTCCTTTTATTTAAGAAGCTGTGTGTAGAAAGGGTGAAATGGAGGCCTGGGCTCACCCTGGGCTCAGTCTCACCCCCATCATTTATTAGCTATGCAATCTTGGGGAGATTATCTGAACACTCATTTTGTGTAGTTTACTTCGCAGGTTTTAGATATACAGAGGTGACCAAACTAGATGTGGTTCCCTTCCCTCATGGACCTACTATTTAATCCAGGTCCGGTAGAAATTTTTTACATTTATATGACCTATAGATATCTAGCCTAGTTCTTTATTTTCACAGTGTAATGAGTCAGGTAAAACCAACTTCTGTGCATTCCCTTCAATACTGTTCCCTTGGTTACCATTTTTTCTCAGGAAATCAGATTCAAATGAAAATCAAAGCCATTACTGAAGAAGGAAAGAAGTTTTATTTTATCTTTTTTTAAAGATCTTATAGACAGGGCCATCTTTATTTGATGTACCATGATGGTACAGAGAGAAAATTGCTTTAATTTATAGAAGATTACAATAATTTATTATGGAAACGCTACAGATTCAGGTATATACTTGTTCATTGATTAAATTTAATGTGCATACAGGGAGATATAGGACTTCTATAACATAGTATTGGAGTGAAATTCCTTATGTTTTATCTCAGTAATTTCTTAAAAAAATTTTTTTTTTCTTTTTTGTAAAGTTTTAAAACAGAGTGTGAAATAGTCTGCAGAGAAAGTAAGGGGATAACGGGAATTTTGCTTCCCAATAAGGTCTAGAAGTTTGGCCTATTTTGGAGAGGAATGTTAATAACGAAAGTACAGGTGCTGCTGGGACCAGTGGGGTCTTTGTGAGTGGCAGAAACCTGTGAGTACTAAGAGCGAAAACGCTGCTTTCGGGAGATCTGTTGGTTGACATTCAAGACAAAAATCTGAGGGGTGTGTGTGTTTAATGCTCCATTAAGAGACACATGATTTAACTATTTTATAACCAAATGTTGGTGATGAGCTGTTATAACATAATCTACTGATTTATCAGACTGAAGACTTTAAAGTC
This sequence comes from Bos taurus, assembly GCF_002263795.3. NCBI lineage: Eukaryota > Metazoa > Chordata > Mammalia > Artiodactyla > Bovidae > Bos > Bos taurus. Next base: position 29,400,888 of record NC_037356.1, on the reverse strand, counting down.
TTGAGATTACTGTTTCTCAACATTGATCTTTAAACCAGCTTGATTTATAGTGAGGATTTTATATTCATATGGAGTAAAATGAGAAACAGCCAGCTGAAAGACATGGAGTGATTATTTCCTAAAGCCAAATTTATTCTAAAATTACTTTTTGGCTCATGTTTTGTTCTGTTCCAATGAACAATGATTGTAGATGGCAGTTCTTCTTTTCTTTTTTTTAACTTGGTAAATGGTTCGTGTACTTACATGGGACGTATGGGTGTTTTGTTTTATTTTTAGGTGTCTCTGGTTATTGAAATCCAAAACTCTGGGAACCATTGCTCTCGATTAAATTTGGTAAACTATCAGTGTACAGTTTTCCAAATTGGATGTGTGGCGTCTTTGCTGTGTCTCATGCTGAATGTTTCTCCATCTGTAGTGTTTACAGCCGTGTGTTTATGATGCGTCAGCATCAAGTCGGATTCTCCCTCTGACCACAGACTTGAGTTGGCTTTTTATCCTCCTCCAGCAGAACTGGTAATGCCTCACTTAGTTTTACACGTACCTTCATTGTTCCATATACTGAGGTCAGGAGGCAAACACTTAGAGAGTCTCTCTCTCTGTAAGAGTTGCTTTTAGCTGTTTTATTAGTCCTGCTGTTGGTTATTTTAATTACTTGTATGTTTTATTTGTACCCCGAGGCTGCTCAAGCAAAGAATGCAATTCAAATAAACAAAATAATATCTGATTTTTGGAACACCCACACCTGCCAGCTGGGCCTTCCTCTTAAGTTCTTACTCAGGTTGGCATGGAAGCTGGGCAGAGAAAAAGGAGGTGATTATGTAGAGTTATGAAATGTTTTCTTCAATGTAAGTTCTTGGAAAGCTTGATAACTTAGTAGTTTTCAAATCAGCAGGGCTGTTTGCTTCATGATCAGTCTTTCTTTTGTAAGACAACCCTGAGTTTTCACGAGAAGTTCTGTCTTTTCCATTGTGCATATGTTTCTACCAGTGTTCCCAGAATTCTGGGAAAACCTCACAGATAATTTGACTGTAAAATAGTGGATGACACTTTCACAAAGCAGGAAAAATTTGTAGGGAAATTTCTTCAGTTTCTTCGTTATTATTGTTCAGTCGCTAAGTCGTGTCTGACTCTTTCGGGACCCTATGGGCTGTAGCCTGCCAGGCTTCTCTGTCTGTGGAATTTTCCAGGCAAGAAAACTGGAGTGGATTTTTCCTTCTCCCGGGGATTTTCCTGACCCAGAGATCGAAGCCCTTCTCCTGCATTGGCACGTGAATTCTCTACCACTGGGCCACCAGGGAACCTCAGTTTCTTTACCCGAATACAAAGTAAAGGGTCTGCCTCTTCAAGTTCTTACAATGAAATCATAAACTTGTCTCCTGCTTTTTTTTTCAACTTGGTGTTTTTTTTTTTTGTTTTTTTTTAATAAGAGTGAACACAAGCACTCTCTTTTTTGCTTGCAAACTGGAGGGCTGAACTATATGCTTTTGACTTAATTTTTAGAGCTGAACTGTTGTTGATTTTGGACACCTTTGCTGTTTCTCTTCCCCCTTTCCTCTTTCATTAGAGTAGTCATGTTTGGAGTCTGCCAGAGATGAGGCAAAACTAGTGTAAGAGGTGCGCACAGGCTTTTAAGTGCTTTTTCATTTAAACATAGCGCTTGTAAAATGTTTGTCATAGAATTCTAAAACTGAGAGAAAATTGTGGGGTTTTTTTTCCCTCTATTTGCAGACAGAATCTAAGCCACACTAATTTACTAAATGTTCCACCTGACTGAATCCTCTAGGAAAAAGAAATACGTCACTGTAGACTACCAACTGTTAATTTTTTTAAAATATATTTTGAATATTCTTATTAAATACTTTAAAAATATGTTATTAAAAAATTCAAACTCCTGTCACTTTTGGAAACTCTTTTTTATGTCAAAAAAGTTCTGAATGCTGCTGTTTATATGTAATCCAGGAGTTAAAGATGTCAGAGATTTAAGAAATGAGATCAAGGTCTCTGTTATCTTATTCTGCTTCTATGTCATCTTTTCTCTAATCTTTTTTTTTCCCCAACTGCTTTGAATATGGACGCTCAATACATTTTTGTTGTATAAATGAATTGAGAAACTGCTTTTTGTGTTTTTAGGCTACAACTTTCAACTCTACTCATAATGTCTTAGAAAATGGGTTGAAGGAAGAGATTTTAGAAATTTAAGCAAAGGATCCAACCCACAGCATTCTTATAAGATCCAAATTAATCACCTGTCATTATATGAACAATCAAGTTAATCATTCTCTTCTAAATCTCACCAAGAATGAAAACCAAAAACTCCTCAAGTTGTTCTAGAGGCCAATAATGAGTCCTTAAGAGTTCAGCTACAAGGTATATGCCTGTATCAACATGTATGTTCTACAAATGTCAGCTATGACGTGAGTATAGTGTGATATGAAAAAATATATATCAGAAGTATACCAGAACTTAAAATATCTAAATCAGAATTACGTCTTTAAAGAAGTCTGTTACCTTGGGAAGCTGTATATTTAATACCACATTGCTGTTATTGTACCAAGAAATTTGGTGTTCTTTTGGAATTGCCTTTACTGTTTATGGCACTTAAAAAATGTTTTTTTGTGTTCTTGAGTATTTTGGAACTAACCATTAATAAATTAATTGGGTGATGTTGATGGAGTTAAAACTATATGGGGTTAAATATCAAGTGTAATCATAATCTAATGAGATGATTTTTATGCCTTGTTTATACATGGACACCAAAAATAATAAACAGGGGATTTTCAGAAAAGACTTACACAGAGGAGCGTCACTGGAGTAAGTCTGTCTGTCTTCCTGGGTGGGTCTGTCTGCCGTGCTGGTTTTCCGCTCGTACCCTTGTGTGCTGTGTGTGTCTGTGTGTATCTCCTCTATCAGTGTGTTCTTGAATTCTTTCTTTGGACCTTCCTGTTTCCCATTGTCCAATCTAATGTCACAAAGCAGCTGCTGCTCTTTGGTGCACATGCGTGCAGCCCAGCAGAGTTGTTCCAGCAAGCTTTGTTTCATTTCTGGTGGACAAGGTGGACCCACTGCTAAAACGGTGTCTCAGGCTCTCCCAGTTGGACTAAAACTTCATGCAGTATTGTGTTGTGTTTACAAAGATATCCCAATCTTAATTGATCCATTTTTCTATGTTCACTTCATCAGGACGTTGTATCTTGATCATTTCTTTGATTTTTATCTGTCAAAGCTTCTAAGAATGCAGGGTTTTTTTTTTTCTACAGGCCTTTGTGTGTTTTTACTTATTTCTATATTTATCAGTCCATTTGTGGTGACTGTGCTAAGTGCACGGGAACCTGTGATTGACATGTATGCTAGCCTATGGCAGTGCTCGAAGGGCTCCATTCTCAGCGCCTAGCGCACAGACGTGATGCTGTGACAGCTCTGGCAGAGCCGTGTCTGACCTAATTCCCATCACCAGCTTGAACAAACTGGGCCCTAAGAAATATACACCCCTTCCGTTATTTTATTCAGCTAGGTTTATTTATTTTTGGTTATGTTTATTTTGCTTTTTAAAAATTATTTATTTGGCCATGCTGGGTCTTAGCTGCAGCATGTGGGGTCTAGTTCCATGACCAGGGTTCAAACCTGGACCCCCTGCTTTGGGAGTACGAAGTCTTAGCCACTGGACCACCGGGGAAGTCCCTATTTTATTTTTTTTAAATTGGAATATAGTTGCTTTACCATGTTGTGTTATAGTTTCTGCTGTACAACAATGTGAATCAGCTCTATGTATGCATATATTCCCTTCCTCTTGAGTCTCCCTTCTACCTTCTTTCATTCCACCCCTCTAGATCATCGCTAAGCTCCCTGTATTTTATGCAGCCAAGTTTAAAGGTGGAAGAAGGTACTTGGAGACTAGTATCACTAAGTTCCAGGTCTCTAGGACACTCATAATTCAGCAGGTCATATAATACAAAAATCATCCTGATGGAGGTCCAGTGCCCAACCATCATTGATTCAAGTTTGTTTGCAGCCAAGATATTTATTCTTAGATCTCTAAATTTTTGTTGTTGTTGTTGTTTTGCTTTTTCCTCAGTATTTTACTGTATACATTAGAATATATTGCATGGAAATGAGTTTCTCCTTCAGTCCTTATTTCCTCATTATGAAAATGAAATCTAAGCCAAAACCCCTTGAGGGTGTCTTTCGTCATGGCCAAGGAAAATTCATTCCATTTGGTAAGGTCTGAGCAAGGCATTGTTCTTATTAACAACTATATTAATTTTATTGCCTAACACTTATCATCCAGAGCTCTTTTTAAAATGGCTTCACCTTCCTTCTTCTCATTCTCCATCAAAGAGCATTAGCCCAGTGTCTGTCTGGATCTTTATAACATCAGCCTGTTCAAGTTCAGCTAGTTCTTTGCAAACTGAAAACTTTGCGTCTGGCGTTTGTTTTGTGGTTACCATCACGGTGTTACGTTTTCCCACGAAGCCAATTCCAGTGACAAACCCGAAAATTGACTGAGAGTTGGATTTGTGGCAAGTGTTGATTTTGTGATGCTTGCAAGGGATTCAAGAATAATCTCCTTGAAACTTGCTGTATTCTGTGTTTTTAATGATCCCTCCTAAGTCATGCTTTAGAATTTCCCTTGTCTGTATGCAGCTATGCTTTTAAATATTTGGAACACTCCTGTACAGCTTACTGTGGATGCCAGAATTATCTTATCTCCACAATTCTTGGTTTCCTGTGCTCTAGAAGCAGGAAGAAATAGCCTCTTTGAAAGAGAGTGGAACAGGAACACTTGACTTTAAAAGAAAAAAAAACCACACAAATATGTGACTAGAACCCAACTCGGCCCTGGCTCAGACTCCTTCTCTTTTGGTGAGTAATTAAGACCACATTGGCTCCCATTGCAGCTGGCAGCCCCTCACGGGTGCCTTTTTCTGCTCATGACCTTTGATCTCAGTGACCTTTCCTGGGGTTAGTCCTAGGCCCTTTGCATTGTGTCGGAGCTGAAGTGGCTCATGTGCAGTTGATTATTTCTTTGCTCATTTGGCCTTTTTGGTGCCATAACTCCAAGTCACTTCCATTTGCTTCGACTTTTGATGGTCCACAGTGAAAGGAAATGCTTGTGGAGGCAGCAGGATCAGCGTGTCTGCTCGGCTGACTTGATTGAGGCTCTGGAGAAGTGGGGGAAGGGCTGTGAGGTCTGTAGGTGTCAATGGTTTAAAAAACTAGATGCTTATGACTGCGTGATCCTTCCAAGCTCATGGAAGCAGATACCACCAAGAGCTGCGTTTCCAACAGCAGTGGAGGTAGGGGAGTGGGGCTGGGGGCGGAAGGGTTGTGAGGCGGGGGCGGTTGTGCTGAGTTCTGGTGAGAAGAGAGGTCTACCCACTGTTGACCTGGCCTACATGCTGGACATCCTGCATCTCTGCTTGCACAAAATTTATACACTCATTCTGCCCTCGAGCTTTGCAGCAGGTCGCAGAATGCATCCTTGTCAATTGCACATGACTGCTGGAAAAGATGCTCTGGTTTCTAAAAGCACTGAGAATAGCCCCCAGAGGGGAACATGCTGACTCTTAGAGGCTGCATTTGCTGCCACTGGACTTAGGAGAGCTCTTTTTTCCCTTCTCCTTCCCTCCCCTTCCTCCTGCCCCTACCCACGCCTCCAGTCAGACCACTGAAGGATGCCTGCCAGCTGTTACTTTCATTTCTTGGGACCCATGTGGGCAGCCTGAAGACTGTCACTGATCAAAGGCTGCGGGGAAGGAATGTGTCTGGTTACCCTAAACCATGGTTGGTACCTTTGAAAGGTATACGGGGGCGTGAAAGTCCAGGGACATTTGGGAACTCATTTTTAAGAAGTCTTGAGTGTCTGATTCCATCCCTGGAATATAATTTTCTGTCTTTTCCTCTTTTGTTAAGACAAAAAACTTTTACTAACATTGATCATGAGCTTTATTTTTGAGAGAGGAATGGATACCCCTTTAAAGTTGATTTTATTTCATTTTTAGGCTTTAGCCTGAGACTCCTTCCCCCTTAGGGAATCACAGTTTCTCTGTCTGCCCTTCCCTCATCACTCTTAAGCTTTTCAGCTTGCCTGCTAGGTCTTTCCTAGAGTTTCTCTTAGCTCCAACTCAGCTTATTAGTTCCACACCTTAAGATGCATCCTTTTCGTTCCCTGCTAACTCCAAACAGCAACAACAAACCACGGAAAGCCCTGTGGTTTTTCATGTGTTTCCTGTCTTAGTGAAGGCAGTCATCCACATACTCACTCTTCCACGTCCGAAATCTGGACAGCAGCCTCAATGCCTTTATTTATGGCCGAAGCCAAAGGGAAACAGAAGTGAGCGGACAGTGGATTCCAAAGATGTCTAAGAGATGTATTCCTTCCCAGGTCACATCGTTCACTACCCAAGTTCCATTAGTCCCTCCTCCTAAATAGCTTTTGAACTTGTCCATGTCTTAACATTTAAAAAAAGTCTTTCACATGTATGCCCTGTTATTTCTCTAGTGCAGGTCCCCTTTCTTTTTCACAACAGCCTCCTAAACCCTATTCAGCCTTTCTCCACATGGCAGGGTAAATTGTTTGTCAAAGGCACAAGTCTCATCTTGACTCTTGCTGCCTAAAAGCTGCTAATACTCGACTCGGAGGAAAAAAGCCAAATGCTATAACCGGATTTATTTTGTTCTTGATACTCTGGCATCTACTCAACCATGTGGCCTTATTGTCTCCCTGTCCTTACTGTCCACTCTAGTCTGTTCTTCCTTTCTCTCTGTGTGTCTAATTCTGTGCACACACTCTTCCTTCTGCTTGGAATATGCCGCTCCCCTTGCTTTTCCTCCCTTCCCCCAAACTTCTCCCTCTGACTCCCCTAATCATGTCTCCTCTGGGATGTCTTCTCAGCCTCTGAGTGTTGATTGGGTGACCCTTCTGTTTTTCCAGTAGCACCTGTGCTTGCTTTATTTTGTGGCTCATCTAACCCCTCCTTACCTACTTTAATTCCGAAAAACTTGCATATCCTAAAAGCCTTGCTTCTTTATCTTCTTCTCTTTGTTTTTGGCCACACCCTGCGGCTTACAGGATCTTAGTTCCCTAACCAAGGATTGAACCACGGGCCCCAGCAGTGAAAGCACCTAATCCTTACCATGGACTGCCAGATAATTCCATTGAAAGCCTTGCTTCTTAGTGAAAACCATTTCCATTGATTCTGATGGGGAAAAAAGTCATGACATGTTCCATCCCAAACCAGGAGAGCTAAACTATTTCCACGGATAGAAAAGTAAATCAACTTAGCAATAAAAACTAATTTGTGTAGGTGATAAATAGGTGATACTATTTTGAAAGCAAATAGATAGTGTCTTCCTAAATATGTTGCAATGAGTTTATTTCACTTAGCAAAGGAGAAAGAGAAGACTTGAGGGTGCTGGCTGGTGAAGGAGGGCTGGGGAGGGAGTCCTGCCGAGGTGGGGCAGGGAAGTGGACTTGGAGACAGGAAGTCCTTTAAAGCATGTAGTTACCTTTCATTCACGTGGCACTTCAAGTCATAGCACACAAAAGCACCTGATGGCAGAATAAAGGCTAAGCATCAGAGTGTTCCACAGTTGTGAAAACGATGTACTCATGCTGCAGGCAGAAGATTAAGCGTTCACCGTCCTTTCTTTCTTGGTATCTGTTCACAAAACATCCAAATAAATATAGCGGACCATTCAGATCCTCTAGATATTCTCTGATAAAGACTGTGGCGTCGTATAAACTGGTGGGTGTCTCTTTGCCCACAGCTGTCCAAGTCTCCTTGTTTAGTTTCTGATTGTAAAAGTTATATAAAAGTTTATACCGAATAAAAAGAAGCCATCCACTGCGTAGATACAGCCATCATTTAAAACTGGACATTTAATTTCCAAACACATGGGGTTTTTAAAGTGTCTTTGGCATTAATTTCTCATTTAAATGCTTTCTTCTCTGCGATCACCCTGTGTTTTCTGTCTTCTGACTTTATTGAGGGTTTCAACGGTCAAGTCAAAGGTCTCTCTTGGTAAATGTCACACTGCACTTAAAACTGTGTGGGGTATTTTCAAATATCTTTTGATATTGACTTCTAATGTAATTCCACAGTGATAAGAGAACAGACTCAGTATGATTTCAATATTTAGGCCATGAAATTTTTGGATCTTGTTTCACGTCCTTGGATATGTTCCAGTGTCTCCTAGTTTATAGTCTATGGAAATTTGAGTAGAATTTGTATCCTACTGTTGTGTGAAAATGGAATAAATCTTAATTCTGTTGAATTGGTTCATGGTGCTTTTCAGGTCTTCTGTATCCTTCTACTTTTCTGTATATTCATTCTGTTAATTTTTGAGAGTTTGATATTGAAACTCCAATGAAACATCTTAATACTTAATTGTAATATATAGTGAAACTGTCTGTAACTTAGTTTCCTATTTTCCAAGTCTTCTGTAAATGTGTTACCATACTTTCATAATTTAAAAAAGAGAGAGGAACAAAGAAGCCGTCCACAGTATGCAGTAGCCTTGGAGCAGCAAGCTTAGGTGTTCTGTTAGGTGAATCAGTACTGGAAGGGCTTCTTGAGTTGTCACCTGCGCTTACCTGATTTGAAGCATCTTGAAGGCAGCTGTCCTGCCGGTTTCGCCCCCGGCTGGGTTCCCAGGACAGCGCAGCGCCTGGCACGGAGTAGGGAGATGCTTAGTGTTTGTCCAGTGAAGGATGCATTCCTCTGCTTTGAACTCTTTTAATACTTTTTACATCCTCATCTACTTATTATATTTTTCTTTATTTCAGAGTTCATTAATTCAAGCCCTCTTTTCCAAATTAGGTTGCACTTTCCTCTAGCTCAGAAATCATGCCTTCCTCATCTTCCTCATCTTTGTACCTCTCCCAGGATCTTGCCCCAAGTAAATACCCTGCATATGGAATTAATTGATTGAATGAATATTTCTTGGAAAAAGTAAGATTCTCTGAGAAGTCTGTGCAGGAAATGTTGTTTGCTTAGCTAAACTACTTAGATATTCAGAATGAAGAAAACTTGGAGAGGAGATTTACAGTTGCTTATGATTAAGGTCAAGGTGGTTCAATGGGTTTAAAAAAAGGTTGTTGACTTCCATAACCGAAATTGTGCAGAATTAAGCAGTGTCTAGTAAAAAAATTTTAAGTAGACATGCTTTATTTTTTCTTTTGTTTCAGTTCGCTCAGTCATGTCTGACTCTTTGTGACCCCGTGAATCGCAGCATGCCAGGCCTCCCTGTCTATCACCAACTCCCGGAGTTCACTCAAACTCATGTCCATCGAGTCGGTGATGCCATCCAGCCATCTCATCCTCTGTCGTCCCCTTCTCCTCCTGCCCCCAATCCCTCCCAGCATCAGAGTCTTGACCAATGAGTTAACTCTTCACATGAGGTGGCCAAAGTACTGGAGTTTCAGCTTTAGCATCATTCTTTTGTTTAGTTACTGCCAAAATATCATTTTTTCCCTTCCACAGTTGAGAAATAGGATGCTTTGAAATAGTTTGAAAATAAGAATCTATCTTTTTTTTAAAAGAAGGAAATTATTATTTTATGAAGAAAAAGATGCCTTTAAGAAAGAAAACTAAGAATATTATGTTTTGAAGAACAGTACTGATCCCAAAGCCGAATTTTTTGTTCACAAATTAATCACAGTTATTCCCTAAGCCTCAAAGAAAACTCTAAGAACATCTGATATAGGAGTCTAGGGAGGGGATAATGCAGAGAGGCCGCTTTGATCATCCTTAGGAAAGCAGAGGCGTTCCTTCAAAAACAGAGGAATCAAATCTAGAAATTCAGGAAAGACTTTTCCCAAAGGATTATTCTGGCAGTGTGTTGAAAAGGGGTTATAAAAGCAACAAGTTCACAACCTGAACAATAAGTTAAATAAATGTTAGGGAACTATTTCCTTTCTTATTCTGAGATGAGGCATACCTTTAGTTTCCCCTTGCTGACAGAAATTCTCTTAAGCCTGGGATGGCTTAAAAGTACAGTTTGTAATGCAAGACAAATTGGCTTCTCTGTAGGCATGCAGGAAGGGCTTACAGAAAGCCCTGAAACTCAGGAGGTACCAGCTCATCTTGAGTTAGGACTCAAGGAGCAGCACTTGGGCTGTCTGTTACTCTTCTTGTGGTCAGGGATGTTTGTTTGTGAGGCTGGACCTAGGTTTCCCTTGGTGGCTGTTGAATATAATTTCAAGGTACCTGATGAGTAGGGCAATGAAATCCAGGTCCTTTTTCTGAATATTACAATTCTCTAACAAGCTGAGCAGGCCTGCCAGGGATAAATATAAACCAAGTCAACAAATACTTAGTCAGTAACAGTTAGGGTTGTAATTCCTTTCCAACCACCCAAATTAACTGACAGTGTGAGTCTCACAGAAACATGGGCATATTCCTGTGTGATACTGTTTAGGTAGCAATAATGAGCTGTGACGTTTTAAAGGACAGCTGTAAAATAACTTACTAGATCTCATGCTGGGGTTAAAGTTGACTCTGGAATTTGTTTCACTGCTTTTCAATAAATAAATAGTTGAGGAGAGATTTGGCAAAAGGAAGAAACTCTCCTCCTTGTCCTCATCGTCTCAGGAAAGTGTCTGCTGTTAACAAGTTGTTTGAATGTTTGCTTTGCCTTGACTGCTTAGCAGCGGTGTGTCAGTTCTTGCCCTTGAAACAGGGGAGAATTCAAATAAACCAAAAAAGGCTTTCACACAGCTGGCCCTTTCTGCCAGTGAGTGGTACTGTAGTATTTTCTCCCACTTTTTAAAAGAGCTCATCAAGGAAACATTTAAAAGGCAGTCCTAAAAAAAAAAAAAAAAAAAAGGCAGTCCTTGAACTGATAGTAGATGAACTTGAGTTTGCAACTTGGATATTTTTGGAGTCCGTAGTATAGAGAAGAAGCAAGCAGATCCTGAGAAGTACTTGATTTATTCAGAGACGTTCTTAAGATGCCTTGCCTTGTATTGCTATACTCAGTTTTATTGATGGTTAGACTTAACCTTTCTTTTCACAAATAAGTATGCATGTAGAATTCTCACTACTAAAATGTCATTAATGTAGCTTTGGCCTTACATTTTGTTGTGTTTGGTAGTCACAAATTCTGTGTCCTGGCCAAGCAGGAATATGGGGAGTAGAATTTGTCATCAAAATAACCACTCTTTGGATCTCTAGCCTACCAATAGTACCTGGTATACAGTAGGTACTTACTGTATGTTTGCTGATTTTTGAAATCATACTATGAATGAATAGTCGAATGAAGGAATAAAAATATAGCTAGGTCACATGGAATCCAGTACAGTTCTCACTAAATTTTACTTTGTTAAGGTACTTCTGGGAATTACATTCTATGAAGGTATTCTTTTCATTTTCAGAAACATCACGTGCCTCTTTTCTGCTAGGCATTCAGTTCAGTTCAGTTCGGTCGCTCAGTCGTGTCCAACTCTTTGCGACCCCATGAATCACAGCACGCCAGGCCTCCCTGTCCATCACCAACTCCCGGAGTTCACTCAGACTCATGTCCATCGAGTCAGTGATGCCATCCAGCCATCTCATCTTCTGTCATCCCCTTCTCCTGCCCCCAATCCCTCCCAGCATCAGAGTCTTTTCCAATGAGTCAGCTCTTCACATGAGGTGGCCAAAGTACTGGAGTTTCAGCTTTAGCATCATTCCTTCCAAAGAAATCCCAGGGCTGATCTCCTTCAGAATGGACTGGTTGGATCTCCTTGCAGTCCAAGGGACTCTCAAGAGTCTTCTCCAGCACCACAGTTCAAAAGCATCAATTCTTCGGTGCTCAGCTTTCTTCACAGTCCAACTCTCACATCCATACATGACCACTGGAAAAACCATAGTCTTGACTAGACGGACCTTTGTTGGCAAAGTAATGTTTCTGCTTTTCAATATGCTGTCTAGGTTGGTCATAACTTTTCTGCTAGGCATTAGAATTTGCAAAGTTGAATATGATATCATTCTTGCCTTTAAAGAGGTAGCAGTTATGTAACCAGATAAATTGCGGAACAGAGCAGTGAGTGCAGTGGTAGGCAGTGACCAGGGTATAGAGTTAGCACAGACGAGAAAGAGTAAAACATATCTGGAGAATGGCGTGGACCTTGTGAATATTCCTAATTTATTTGTTTGGTTTATTGTTCATCTCTCACACAAATGTAAGGTATACGTTTTTGTCTGTCATTTTTTACTTATATATGTATTTAAGCTACTCTGACCCCAGTTCCTAGAATAGTACCCAGCATATAGTAAACATTCAAAGGGAGGTTCAAAAGGGAAGGGATATATATATATATATATATATAAAATACCCATGGCTGATTCATGTTGAGGTTTGACAGAAAACAAAATTCTATAAAGCAATTGTCCTTCAATTAAAAAATAAATTAATTTAAAAAACTGTAAAAAATTCAATAAATACTTGCTGAATGAATGAATAATTTTCCTTTTGAAAGGAGTTTACCGGTTTTATTTCCACCAATGAGATATTATAGTGATTTTTACCCACATCTTCACCAGTGCTGGGTTATGTGAATCTTCTGTTTTAGCTTTGTTAATGTGTTATAGAATTTCGATATTAAAAAAAAAACCCCACAAAACCCAATATTTCCATGGCTGTCATCCATCTATCCTTAGCACTTCAATTTTTCTGCTGCCATTGATAGCAATGGGCTTCCCTGGTGGCTCAGATGGTAAAAGAATCTGCCAGCAATGTAGGAAACCCAGGTCTGATCCCTGGGGTCAGGAAGATCCAGATGGCCAAAGCATAGCTATTGAGCAACCTCCTCTTCAGCTGTTTTCCCCTCTCTAGTCCTCCCCATTTCAGGAAACAGAACTTTATTCTGTTACATCAAAGACTAAGAGTTATCCTTGACATCTCTTTATCTCGCCTTTTCTACCCAAGCCTTCAGCAGATTCTGTTGGTTTACCTTTAGAGTCTGCTTTAAATCTAGTGATTCAGTGACTGCCTGTATTGTATCTGATGCACCCTATAGACCGGTGAGAGGCAGTCCCTTATTACATCTGTATGTTTTGGTCCTTGGACCTTGTAAAAGTTCTAGAAACAGTCTTACATTTTAAAAGAAATAAGGCAATGTCCTGATACAGAGCTTAACAATTAGGGCAGTATAGATGAGAGAATCCTTATGATATAAATGAGACAAAATGCTAATTCTATAAATGAGAAATGGTAAACAGCTCTTTGAATGAAGCAGCTTGGTCAGTTGAAAATTCAGTTATTCAGATCCCAATTCTGAACCCTTACAGACACTGCTGTATGCTCCTCTCCCAACTCTGTGCTTGTCTGTGAGTCCAGGTAAGAAGAGAGAATGGCAGTTTGGGGGCTGAAGCTTTTCTGCATCTTCATCCTGTGAATCACTGGGTTCAGTGGCTGCCCACCGTTTTGCAAGCTTTGTATAGAGAGCCTCCCATACAAGACAGACAGCCACTAACGGGGTGCTTGCACCAGCTTGTCCACACTCTTCCGTTCCTGCCCCACTTCAGTCTAGTCCACCCTCCAGTCAGGGATCTTAAAGCGTAATGAGACCCCATTACTCCCTTCTCTAAGCCTTCCAAGGGCCCACCGTTGCCTTGAGAAGAAATGCCGACATCTTCACCGTGGCTTTTGAAGCTGGGTGGGATCTAGCCTGGCTCTCCTCTGTGCTCTTTTTCTGGCTCATCCCACTCTCACCGCAGGGGTCTTTGGACGTTCTGCAGAAGGCTCAGGCCCCACCCAAGCCGGCCCTTAGTTTCTCTGTGCAATCCATGAGTCCCCATCTGAAAAAACGGGAAGAAAACCAGGAGTCCCTAACTCATAGTGTTGTTGTGAAGGTTCAGTTAATGTATGAAAACCACTGAGATGGTGTCTGGCCCGTGCAGAACGCTGTATAAACGGTAGTTAAAATTTTTTTGTTTTTGTTATTGTTTGTATTGTAAGGAATGTAGAGAAGGAATGTGTTTTGGTTGAGTTTTAGATGGTTGTGAGTTGTACAAACAGAAATGGGCGAAAGACCATAATGGATTCATTTGGAATGATTGGGTCTGTGTAAAATAAGTATCTTAGTACTTATCCAAGTACTTATCTTGGAAAAATAAGTGGAACTTCTGACTTTAATGCCTACAGATTATTTTGTGAACTGGGAAGATGTGGATCATTAAATGCCTTGTATTTGATGCAGTCTATATAAAGCTTGCGAAATTGAAGGCAGCCACCATGTGTAGGACTCTGGCTCTTCAGAGAATAGATTTCAACTGTCTTTGTACTTTAGAATTTCCTTCTTTTTTTTTCCCCCCTATGTCTCTTAGTGAGCCAAAGCCTAGGTTTTGCCCTGGACGTCTGCCCTGCCCGCTTCTGTAATCTGGCGCTATGCATCCAGATTCTAGACCCTTACAGACGCTGCTGTACGTTACTCTCCTGATGCTGTGCGCTTCTGTGAGTCCAGGTAAGAAGAGAGAATGGTAACTTTTGGGCTGAAGCTTGTCCTCATCTTAATCCTATGAAAAACTTCAACTTTAAAGCTTTGCCAGTAGTAATGGTTTATAAAGACATTTCTAAGATTTGTTTGACCAGCGGAACAATTTTTAAAACTTTAATTAAACAATTTAAGGATTTCTTAGTAGTACTTCTAGGCACTTACAGTCCCTCCCATCATTGTCCTTGTGATTTATTCCTTTTGTTGCCTTGAAAATAAATATTTTCTGATCGTGCTTTTTTTCCAATGAGGATATGTTACAGATTTCTGAATTTGGAAATTATAATAGGAATAAAGTGCTGACTACATATCACTGCAGAGGAGTTTTAGAATCAGTATGTAAGAATACTCAACTTGGAATGAGAGAACTTGGTTTGAATCCCAGGTCTTATGACCTCGCCTAATTTATTATCTCTTTGCATTACTGAAAAGCTTTAATGTGTTTATTATTAAATGTACATATAAGCCCAAGGCTGATACATGGCCCATATGCATTTCTTTTTATTTTAGATTTGTGTGAAGATTTATATAGAAGTATATACAAATACAGTGATGTTTGTTTATGAATATTTGTTTATTATCTTTGTTAAAAATACTATATAACTGTGTTTGATTTAGTAAGGGAAAATTGATTTAGTGGTTTTATTTCTGTTTTTTGTTGGGCTAAATAGCAACCTCAGATTCAGTTGAGGCATTTCCCTTAATCTTTATTTCTGGTAAAATACCCTATAAAAGTAGATTCAGCAATTTATTGTGTTTTTTCTTTTAAGTATTTTATTATACCAGATTAACAGGATTCCTCCCCCATCCTCTTTTATGGGTGGAGGAGAGGGATCTGTTTTGATACTTGAGTGCAAGAACTTCTCTCTCCCAAATTCCTGGAAGAACAGACATAACAAATGAAACTATTCCAAACACCAAATAAAAATGTTCAGATTGATACCCCGTTTATCCTTACATCCCAGAAAGGATAGGCTTTGTATTTCAGTGTGGCTTCCTGACTTTCTACTTCTGCTTTCTTAAAAGTTGAACATGATTTATATTAAAGAGAAGTAGTCAAGAAGTGGTTGTTATTGTTTAGTCGCTAAGTCGTGTCTGACTCTTTTGCAACTCCATGGACTATAGCCCTCCAGGCGCCTCTGTCCATGAGATTTACCAAGCAAGAGTATTGGAATGGGTTGCCCTTTCCTTCTCCAGGAGATCTTTCCAACCCAGGAATCGAACCCCTGCCCCCTGCATTGGCAGTCAGGTTCTTTACCACTGAGCCACCAGGGAAGTCCAATCAAGAAGTACCATAATCTTTATTGATAAAATAATTTGCTCTTAAAAGTCAAATCCTATTGGTAATATGGAAGAGAATTCTCTTTATTTTGAAAGTCATCTTCTCTTTTTCAGATGCCTAATTTCCGGTTTTTAAAAACTGCTTCATTCAAAAAAAATAATAATAATAATAAAAACTGCTTCATTCAAAGAGCAGCTCACCATTTCTCATCTACAGAATTCGTATTTTGTTTATTTAGATTGTAAGGATTATTATCTGTACTGCCCTAATTGTTATCTTCTATATCAGGACGTTGCCTTGTTTCTTTACAAATGTAAAGCTGTTCCTAGAACTTATACAAGCTCTTAAGGACCATAGCATATCGATGCAGTAAGGGATTGCCTTTCGTTGTGTATATGCCGATAAGTATATTAACTGTGCTCTTTTTCTCTCTCCCCGTATCTCCTCTTCTCCCCCATTCCCTCCCCCACCTCTACCCTTTGTGTACGGGGAATGTTCCCTTGCAGACTTGGCACCTTATTTTGTTTCTGAGCCATTGTCTGCTGTCCAGAAACTTGGTGGACCTGTAGTACTGCATTGCTCTGCTAAACCTGTGACTGCTCGTATCTCATGGTTGCATAATGGAAAAAGATTGGACAGAAACGTGGAACAGATTAAGGTTCATCAGGGCACGTTGACTATCCTTTCTCTTAACCCCTCACTTTCGGGTCATTACCAGTGCGTTGCCAACAACAGCATCGGTGCCATCCTGAGTGGTCCTGCAACCGTATCCACTGCGGGTGAGTTTAACTGTTGTCCCTGTGATAGATGCTTTTTCCTGAAATGACTCTCGGTACCTGCGTTGTTTGAGTCATGGAAGGAGCATGGGCTTTGGAGTAAGATACATGTGAGTTCTCATCCCAGCCTTGACATTTGTTGTGTTTAACCCCAGGGGAATGATACTAGAACCTCTGTGAGCCTAGCTTGGTGGCTTCCATTCTAATAAGGGATGTGAAAATTGTTTTGTGCAGAGTTAGGACAATTTTCTAACGTGAAACTGAATTTCCTTGTATTTTAAAGTTCTTAATATCAGCAACAACAGCTGTTGTCGGCTTTGACGCAGTTATTTCATGCAGTCCTTTATCTTTTTCTCAAATCTAATTGTTTTATTTACTTTGATTGCAGAGTGGTTTTCGTTTATTTAATTGAAACCAAGTTAAAGAAGTGGGGAGGGGGCGGGGAATAACGGCAAAGAAAGGAATGTTGAGTATTGAACTTACGGTAAATCTAGACTGTGTGGTTTTCTTAGTAAGTTTGAGCCATCTGCCTTTCAAATGATGATGGCTTCCAGTAATGGAAAACGTCTTTGTGAGGGCACCCCTATTTACAGAACAAATCTGGATTCCCCAGGAGTAGTGAGTTTGTCATAACTGAGAAGAGTAAATGTTTTTGTAGAGCTGTGACCCATGGACAGCTCCAAGTCACACGCTGGAGGGCTGAATTCCTAGGGGCAGGCTGCACAGTGCTTTCACCATTGGCCATAATGAGTAGTGCTCGCTCCATCTGTAGTAAACTTAACCCTGGAGAAATTGAGACCTAGTTAGGGAACTTCTTTGGCAGTGGTTAAAACTCAGTGCTTCCTCTGCAAGGGGCCTGAGTTCCATCCCTGGTCAGGGAACTAAAATCCCCCCCCCCACACACACAAGTTAAAAAAAAAAAAAGAATTAGTATATTTGGTGCTTCCCTGGTGGCTCAGACAGTAAAGAATCTGCCTGCAATGCAGGAGACTGGATTCTCTCCCTGGAAATTCAAATGATACACTGCTTTTTTTTTTCTTCCTCTATGTCCTAAGTTCATTCTTGTAAACCATTTTATTGCCATGTGAGTAGCTACAAACAGAATAAAGATGCATAGGGAAAGTGAGCTGTGATGAGAGACTGGATTAAAAAGGATTCATCTTGATAGAATGGGGAACAGTTACGCTTTATAGTCCTCCCTCATGTTTCAGGAACAGTTTGCTTGTCTCGTAGTCTCCTGGAAGCATTGACTTCTCAAAAAAGGTGCCATGACTAAGCCCCAGCCCTCAACTGTGCACCTCTATCCCAACTGTTTACTGAGATAAAAAGATTCTGTACTCTGGGAACTGGGATTAGCGGCCACACACAGCTGTGGTGCCAATGTTTTTTCTGGTTTTAAAATGTCCTTTGGGGAAGAGAGTTCAAATTTGCATTTATTGATTGATCTGTCTACTTATTTATTTCAGTTCTTGGTGATTTTGGTGCCTCCGGAAAACACGTTATTACAGCAGAAGAAAAGAGCACTGGTTTCATTGCCTGCAGGGTACCAGATAGTAACCCCAAAGCTGAAGTGCGCTATAAAATCCGGGGAAAGTGGCTGAAGCAGTCCACAGGTGAGAACTCTAATGAAAAGCCAGTGGCGCCCATGGAACAAATGTCATTCCCCAGCTTCCTTTAAGCTCTGTGTGCTGGGGGCTGGGGACGCAAAAATACTTGAGATATATTGTCTCTCCTCTTGAGTGTCAAGTGGAGGAGACTAGAACAAATGGTTACAGTATAAGATAGAACATAATATAGAGAACAGGATAGAAATGATTATAGGCAATTCCCACGTGGTCCAGGGTTAAGACTCTGGGCTTCCAACCCAGGGGGCGAGGATTCAGTCTCTGGTCAGAGAACTAAGATCCTGTATGCTCAGAGGTGCAGCCAAAAAGTAAAAATTAGAAAGAAATAATTACAACGCCGCACCTCCAAGGCTCACTCCTTCAACCTGTTCAGGAATCTGCTCAGATAATGCTTCCTTCAAGGTCACTCTCATGGCTCTATCTAAAATTATATGCCGTGTTTCCTCTGCCCCCTTGATTCAGCTTCCTCTTTTCTGTAGCACTGTATTATGTCAGTGGTGGCTTGCTTTTTATTCGCCTCTTTCTTGGCTACCCCATCCCTGCACTGGAATGCTGGCCGTGGGAGGGCAGGGTTTGCTCTATCTGCTTGCTTCATTGTTGTATCGCTTGGGCCCAGGCTGCTGTTGGCAGAAAGTAGGCTCTCAGTACATACTGTTGAGAAGAAAGGAATGAAGATGTGAATGAATACTGGCTGGTCAGTGCTGTAGGCAGAGGTTTGCCCAAGGTGATAGCTGTGGTCATTGTGTCTTTGTCCAAATATGTTTCTTGTGCTTTTGATTTTCTCAGTGAGTGGTCTGTAGTCGTGGGCTTGATTTTGTTACTCAAGTGCTGCTGACTTTTTTTCCTGTCTTGGCTTTCCTTTTCCTTCATTTAATGTTTTTTTCCCCCTGATTGCTTATCGGCTGCTTGTGTCATGTCTACATTTAAAGCATAACTATCAACCTTTGTAAATTTTAACTGGTGTCCTTCATAAAGAGAGAAGCCTAACTGCATTCCCTTCCTTCCACAGAGAATTATCTAATCCTTCCATCAGGAAATCTTCAGATTTTGAATGTATCCTTAGAGGACAAGGGATCTTATAAATGTGCAGCTTTTAATCCTGTCACACATGAGTTAAAAGTTGAACCCATTGGCCAAAAGCTCCTTGTGAGTCGTAAGTATTTGGGGGAATCATGGTCACTGGGGAGAGTCCTTGGAAGCATTCCACGTGAAGAGTTGGGAAATGGGAGTTCATTTTTCTTTCACATCCTGTTTGTTTATCATGAGAAAGTCTTATAAAAAATTACATGCCTAAATAGCATAATTCTGTACATGTTTTATTAATACAAATATAATGGCTTTCCAGGAGAGAATTTTGGTCGAATTGACAGAGTAGAATTCATGCGGGGGACTCTGCCTTTTGCCCAAAGAAAAAGAAATTAGAGAGACTTCGCTGGTGGTCTAGTGGTTAAGACCTTGCCTTCCAATTCAGGTCGGGGGGCTAAGATCCCATGTGTCTCAGAACCAAAAAACCAGACCATAAACAACAGAAATTTATTGTAACAAATTCAGTAAAGACTTTAAAAATGGTCCACGACAAACACAATCTTTAAAAAGAAAAAAAAAGAAATTGGAGAGCAAGTATCACTGTATATCAGTGGTAATCAAATTGGTGACTGACTGTGAATTATGAAAAAATATTTCTCAGTTGTCTTTGAGATATGGTAAGTCATAGCTGATTTTTAGCTTAGGGTGGTCAAGTTGTGAGTGGATCAGTAGTCAAAGCACAGTGAAGGAGTGGTCCATGTGCTTGGTGTGAATTTGACATTTCAGAACTATTAATTCAGAAGTAGCCCTAAAGGATCCCCAAGTCTTTTAAATTTAATTCTCAACTGAAAATGGCTTTGTTACCAAATAGGACCTTGTAGTGTGAAAAAGAGTAAATGGGAAGATGAGGATGCTCACAGCTTTGCTAAGGAAGAAAGTGGAAGTGGATACTTAATGATTTTTTTGCTTTGCCTTCTTTCTCCAGGTCCTTCTTCAGGTGACTTTCACATTCTTCACCCCACCTTTTCACAGGCATTAGCCGTTCTTTCTCGTAGCCCTGTGACCCTGGAGTGCGTGGTGAGTGGGGTCCCGGCTTCTCACGTGCGGTGGCTAAAGGGTGGTCAGGATGCTGTGGTGGGAAGCACTTGGAGAAGGCTGTATACGCATCTTGCCACGGACAGCATCGACCCAGCGGACTCCGGCAACTACTCCTGTGTGGTGGGAAACAAGGCTGGAGATGCCAAACACGTGACTTACATGGTGAATGTACTTGGTAAGACGTTACTTGTTAAGCGTTTTTTCAAGTCAGGCTATTTTTCCGATCTAACTGATGTTTGAATGGAAGATCTATTTGTGAACACTAAATGGAATAGAGACTATCTAGAAATAGCTCCCCCAGTAGCCAGAACAAGCTTCATTTCTCTAAGGCCCTGCTGGGACTTCCACGGGGGTCCCGTGGTTTGAGACTTGGCATTCCCAATGAGGAGGTGGGGTTCAGTCTCTGGTTAAGGAACTGAGATCCCACTGCATGCTGTGGTGCCGCCGCGGAAGAAAGAGGACTGCCGAGTGGGGCGGTACTTCTGTGTCGCACAGAGCCTGGGGTGTTCTTGGAACCTCACCCCTAACCTGGTTACACAAAACGGAGCTGGTTCTTCCTTCTCAGTGACATGGAGGAAAGAGACTGGAGTTCAACAGGATGAGGATTCTGGGCTGTATTGGTGTGTAGTGTCCAGCAACAGTAAGACAGAGTGCATGGGTGCTCGGTTACGTCTGACTGTTTTTCGACCCCGTGGACTGTAGCCCACCAGGCTCCTCTGTCCATGGCATCGCCCAAGCAAGAATACCGGAGTGGGCTGCCGTTTCCTCCTCCAAGGTATCTTCTCCACCCAGGGGTCGAACTCGTGTCTCCTACATCTCCTGCATCGGCAGGCGGATTCTCTACTATTGAGCCACTGGGAAGCCCAACTAAGACAGGGTACTGACTAGAAAATGTCATCTCAAAAGGAAGTGGGTTTCATTTTATTTTCCCTTTGGAAATAGTTTCACAATCGCTGATTCATAAAATTTGTGTTTTCACTCACATTCTATGTGCACTATTTATTTCAATGACGTTCCTTTCTTCCAGCTGCCTATCTCACTGTCATGTGTAGCAGCAAAAATGTTTTATCAAAACAAATTTGCATGAAAACCAGAAAAAAGTTTCATACTAAATATAGTTTTTGTCAACCTTCTGTACCTGTGTATGGGCAACAGTGGCTTGACGCAGGTTACATTGGCATTAGTATAAGTGTGTGGCAAGCAGGCTTTAAAATTTAATGATAATGAGGACTAGATGAATATACTTAATCGTTTAATATTGGCATATGTTACAAATGCCGATACATGATTTACTTTGTCCAAGTAAAAAGTGGCCTGATGGATACTAAAAGAAGATTTTTGCCCAGAGTACACCTAACCTCAAAGCAGAATTCACTAGGAAAAAAAAAAAAATTTTTTTTTCACTTCCAAATAAGCATTCTTCTATTTTGGCTCTTGTATAGTAAAGGAAATTATTATTTCAAAACAGATCATCTGAAACTCTGCATATGTGCATGTGTGTGTGCGCACATATGTCGGCTTGGGGGGTGGTTAATTGGGTGGAGAGATCTATTACATAAAAGGGGACTGCAACTGTAACATATGGTTTATCCTACTGGAAGAAAGTCAATACATTTCTAATTTTTTGTTGAAGATCACAGTGGATGGGAGAATGTGAGGAAACAATACATTTTGGTTTTAACTAGTTATTGGTAGAGAGAGTTTGTATGACTTGTGTGAGGGCTAACTTTATATTTTTTATTTTCATTTTTTATTAATTTTTATTGGCGTATTAGTTGATTGACAAAGTTGTGATAGTTTCAGGTATATAGCAAAGTGAATCAGTTATACACATACATATCTCCACTCTTTTAGATTCTTTTCCCAAATAGGCCATTACAGAGGATTGAGTACAGGTCCCTGTGGTATGCAGTAGGTCCTTTTAAATCATAATATGTTTTATTTTTAGAACATGCTTCAATTTCTAAAGGACTGCAGGATCAGACAGTGTCCCTGGGTGCGACAGTACAGTTCACGTGTGAAGTTCATGGGAACCCAGCGCCCAACCGCACCTGGTTTCACAACGCCCAGCCCATTCGCCCTTCCCCACGACATCTGACTGTGGGAAATGGACTGAAAATCAGTGGTGTTACCATGGAAGATTCCGGGCTGTATCAGTGTGTCGCAGATAATGGGATTGGATTTACACAGTCTACTGGGAGACTTGAAATTGAAAAAGGTAGGCTTTTAGGTCATGTCATCCTAGGAAATTTCACTGTATAGATGGGATTTTGTTTTGATTAAAAATTAAATCCTCTTTACAAAAAGGAAGTAATCCTGTCACCATAGCAGAGCTGTGTTCATTTTCCATGTTCCTTTCTGCTTGCTAGTAGACCTTTCCATGAAGAAGCAACCTTATTTAATCAGGCTCATAAAAAAATGTTTTTTAATATTTTTAACAGATACATCATTGCTTTAAAAAGGTATAATTTTAAAAAGTATGTTGTAAAAATCTCACTCGTGTTCCCTAGCCAGTCAGATATATCTTAGAACTAACAGGTTTTATAATTGTCCTGACTAATCTTGTATGCATGTATATGGTTAATTACATATAACATGTGAGTTTGTGTGCATTTAATAGCAAATCAGTTTTTTTACACAAATGATGCTGGCATTCATATAAATTACCTTGAATTTCTCCTTTAAAAATTTCCTTGGATTTTACCTTAAAAATTACCTTGATTGTTTTCACTTAACATATATCTTGGCCATCTTCGCATATGGTACATTAAAGAATATTTTCATTTCTTTTAAAAAATGGCTGCTTAGTCTTCTGTTGTAAAGCTGTGAAGGTCTGACTGATACCTCACGGATGACTGTTTCTAATCCTTTGCTATTACGAGGAGTCTGTGATGAATGTCCTTCTACATAGATTATTTTGCACACATGTGAACATCTTTAAAGTAAATTCCTAGAAATAAACTTGCTAAATAAAAGCATATATGCCTTGGTAATTTTGACAGATACCTTGCTCTCTCTCTCTCGTTATCATTTTACACTCCTACCAGCAATGTTTCCTTATATCCTCACCAAGGCAGTGAGTTGTCAGAATTCTGTTTAATGTTTGCCTATCTGATAGGTTTTTCTAAATTACCTTTTGACACCTGTATTTTTTATTATTATGAGTGATGTTGAGCATCTCATCATGTGTTTCTGAGCCATTGAATTTGCTTTCCTGTGTATCGACTGCCCATTGTCTTTTGTACATTTTATATTATGTTGTTCATCTTTTTTATTATTTATAGGAATTCTTTTATTTATTTATTTATTTATTTTTACTTTACAATATTGTATTGGTTTTGCCATACACCAACATGCATCTGCCACGGGTGTACATGTGTTCCCCATCCTGAACCCCCTCCCACCTCCCTCCAGAGGTGTCATCCCTCTGGGTCATCCCAGTGCACCAGCCCCGCATCCCTCTGGGTCATCCCAGTGCACCAGCCCCAAGCTTCCTGTGTCCTGCATCGAACCTGGACTGGCGATTCATTTCTTATATGATATTATACATGTTTTAATGCCATTCTCCCAAATCATCCCCCCCCCCCTTTCCCACAGAGTCCAAAAGACTGTTCTATACATCTGTGTGTCTTTTGCTGTCTCACATACAGGGTTGTCGTTACCATCTTTCTAAATTCCATATATATGTGTTGGTATACTGTATTGGTGGTTTTCTTTCTGGCTTACTTCACTCTGCATAATAGGCTCCAGTTTCATCCACCTCATTAGAACTGATTCAAATGTATTCTTTTTAATGGCTGAGTAATACTCCATTGTGTATATGTACCACAGCTTTCTTATCCATTCATCTGCTGATGGACATCTAGGTTGCCTTTATATATTATAGAAATTAAGCTTTTGCTGAGAGTTAGAAATATTTCAAAGAATCAGTATGACAGAGACCAACTCTCTGAACTTGTTGCAGTTACTTTAGACTCTGAACTTGCTACTTCAATGAATTACTTCAGATGTTAATAATAAAAAAGAATTTTTAAATGGCATGTATTTGGAAATTTAGAATTATAGTTCTCAATGGCTGGGTGAAAAAATCGTAATGGAAATTTAAAATTCAAAATGATAATGAATATCAAAATCAAATTGTGTGGGATATAGGAGAGTAGAATATAAAAGGATTTATACCCTTAAATGCTTATTAAAAAAAAAGCTAGTAAAACTAAAAATTAGTGGACTAAGTAAAATAACAGAATAGATTTAAAGAAAACAGAAGAAAAGAGATTATAAAGATATGGACAGAAATCAGTTAAATAGAAAATTAAGATAAAATAGATAGGATCAGTAGGGATAAACTTTAACCAAGGAGTTAGCCCAGTAATCAGTCAGAAAATTTAAAGTATTATTCATCCAAATTAATGAATAAAGGAGAAAAATAATACGATGATCTCAATAGAAGCAGAAAAACCATTTGACATAATTCATATCCATGTTAGACACTCGGAAAAATAGAAATAGGAGGGAATTGTCTTAACTTGATAAAGAATATCCAATAAAAAACTTACAAGAAACATTACCTTTAGTGGCAAAATGTTAAACATTCCCTTTAAAATATCTTTTAGTTGTCATCATAGTGCAGATTCTAACCAGCACAGAATAAGAAAAAGAAATAAAGATATTAGGATATAAGAAGGCAGGAGGAGAAGGGGGCAACAGAGGAAGAGATGGTTGGATGACATCACTAAGTCCATGGACACGAGTTTGAGCAAACTCTTGGAGATAGTGAAGAACAGGAAAACCTGAAAAAAAAAAAGGAAAGCCTGGCATGCTGCAGTCCCTGGAGTCATAAAGAGTTGGACAGGACTTAGTGACTGAACAGCAATAAAGATAAGAGAGAAAGAAACCCAGCTGTTATTAATGTTACTGATTCACAGCTCCTATGGTTGTCATTAGAGAGAATCCTCTATAGTTTGTTGGCAAATTATTAAAAATAATAAAAGGTTTAGCAAGGTGGCTGATGGAGACCAATAAACAGGAATCAGTTGCCTTTCTCTGTACCAGTGTGTTAGCAAGTTTCTCTAGAGAAGCAAAACACAGTAGGATGTATAAGATACACATCAGAGGAAATTTACTGTAGAAACTGGCTCACACAGTTAAGGTGGTCAAGTCTGTTGTCTGCAAACTGGAGAAGGAGGTCAGCTGAGGAAGCCGTTCAGTTGTGGGAGAAGTGATGGTATAAGTCTCAACCTAAGGCCCATAGCCAGAGGTCCAGGAGCGCTGAAGTGCAGTGTCCTTAGGGCAGGAAAAGGATGACTAGGCTCAGAGAATTCGCTCTTCTTCTGTGTTTTTGTTTTACTGAGGTCCTCATCGGGTTGGATGGTGCCCACCCACGTTGGGGAGGGCCATCTGCTATCCTCAGTTTACCAACTCAGGCGCAAATTTCTTCTGGAAACACTCCTCACAGACACACCGAGTTATCTGGGCATCCTTTAACCCAGTCAAGTTGACACATAAAACTAACCATTACGACCAACAACGAAAAATGTCATTTAAAACTCACCTTTTTATATTAGAAACATTAAAAAGTTCCAAGTACATAGAAATATATAACAGTTCATGGATACCAAAATTCAGTATTAACATACTTCTCAGGGCTTTCCAAAGGCTTTCTGTAGATTCGGGCAATTTCAACTAAATCCTATCACTGGTTTGAGGACTTAGACAAACCAATTCTAAATCATATGGATGATCAAAAGCCAAACGATAGCTAAGACACTCTAAAAGAAGAACAAGAATGTGGGGGGGGCCTTGCTTTACCAGATTTTAGAACATATACAAAAATTTATAATAATTAAGATAGTGCTGTAGGTCTTCTCTGGTGGCTCAGTGGTGAAGAATCCGCCTGCCAATGCAGGAGACTGGAGTTTGATCCCTGATCTGGAAAGATTCCACAGCTAAACCCATGTGCCACAACTACTGAGCCTGTGCTCTAGAGCCTGGGAGCCTCAACTACTGAAGCCCGTGCACCCTAGAGCCGGTGCTCTGCAATAAGAGAAGCCACCACAGTGAGAAGCCTGCACACCTCAACCAGAGAGTAGTCCCCACTCCCGGCAGCTAGAGAAAAGCCTGAGCAGCAGGGAAGATCCAGCACAGCCAAAAATAAGTAAACAAATAAATAAATTAAAAAAATTTTCTTTTAAAAGACAGTGATGTATTATTGGTGCAGGAAAAGACAAGTATACTCTTGGAACAAGACAGAGACTGTCATGAAGGATATGCAGGTAAGGATTTGACCTAGGTGGGACTGCAGATCACCAAGGGAAGGATATCCATTTCAGGTTTCCACGTGGGATAACTGGTTATCCAAATGGAGAAGAAGAAATTAAATCTCTGATGCACAAAGACTAATTTCCAGTGGGTTAAAGACCTATATATGAAAGGCAAAATGGTGAAGTTTTTCAAGAAAATATAGAAGAATATATGATCTAGGTAAAACTTTTTAACAAGAAATTTGAGGCTAATTTTTAAGAAAAGATTGGTGTGACCACATTAATATTAAAGCATCCTTATTATTAAAAGATACCATTAAAATGAAAAGAGAGAAAATACTAGTAACAAATGTAACTCACAAAACAACAGTATGTAGTTACAGAGAATCCAGAACCATTATGCAAAAGATAAAGCACCCAATAGAAAAAGGACAAAAGAGATGTGCAACCTCATTAGTACTGAGGGAAATGCAGGTTATGACCCATGAGATAGCATTTTACATGTACTAGATGGGCAAAAATTCAGAAATCTGGTCATTGTTGAATGACTTTGTCAAACGCAGGAAGTAGGACTAGAAAAGGAGAAAGATGTGCTGGAGAAAATGTCAAATGTCAATATTCTATTGTAAGGTCATGAAATATATGCTTCCAAAATATCTGGGACCAAAAGGAAGGAGGTGGTGCCACTTTAGAAACAAAAATTTGTTCATGGTATATGGTCAGAAATACATTTATCAACTATGATTCAGAAATAGGTTTTTCTCCCAGAATTTTTGTGATCAGATTTTTGCCTCCTGGAACCAACTATTATTATTATTTTTTTTTTTTGAAGGCCTATTGCTTGGTCTTATACTTCTTTACACCTTTTTCATGGTAAAGTCTGAGGCTTTGGCTTCACATGTTCTGTGTTTGCAGTGACCAGATGTGCTGAAGATACCTGTGGGCAAGCTGTCTTCAGATGTTCTGTATTTATAGTGGCAAGCTCTCCTCACAGTTCTGTATTTACTTTTATGCAATAGGATGAAATTATTTTGTATTGTAGATACTATATATAACGTACTTAATTTTTATATGTGGATTATTTTTCTTTCATAGGCAGTGGACTCAAGCCCATTATAACTAGATCGCCAGCAAGTGCAGAGGTGGCCGTGGGTGACTCTGTAACTTTGTCTTGCAATGCCACTGGCCTACCGGTGCCCGCCATCCATTGGTACGACAAGCGCGGATTGATAACCAGTCATCTGTCTCAAGCTCTTAGATCTAAATCCCGAAAACCCCACTTATTAAGACCTGGGAGTTCTGACCCAGAGCCTGTCACATCCCGGGCAGGCTCAGGCTCTCTGTACATTCAGGCTGTTAGGCGGGAGCACGCCGGGAAGTACACCTGTGAAGCCACGAACGTGCATGGCACCACACGGTCAGAAGCCATCCTCGTGGTTGGTGAGTTGTCATTAGTATCTTTTCCCAGGTGAATGGGTTTCTTTGATAGTAGGGGATAAAATAAAATATACATTTTTTAGAGATTGTTGAACTTATTAAGTGAAAGTCGCTCAGTCATGTCCGACTCTTTGCAAACCCATGGACTGTAGCCTGCCAGGCTCCTCTGTCCATCGAGTTCTCCAAGAAAGAATACTGCAGTGGGTAGCCTATCCCTTCTGCAGGGCATCTTCCCAACCCAGGAATCAAATCGGGGTTGTCAGCATTGCAGGCAGATTGTTTACCAGCTGAGCTACCAGGGAAGCCCAGACTTAATATACTTCAAACCCAAGTCTCTTGCATCTCCCGCATTGACAGGTGGATTCTTTACCAGCTGAGCCACCAGGAGAGTCCCCAGGCAAATCTATATATTTGCCTCACCCTTCTTCGAAGTTATTTTTCTAACAAGATGTATACTATTCTTTTTATTTTTACTGATGTTGGATATAATGACTTAATTTGGAGTACTGGTATTTAGAATATTAATATTATTCAAATTAATTCAGATTTGACTTAATTCACAATCAAATCTAATACCAGTGGGCATTAGTGAAGGTGCCCTATGCATAGGGCTGGTGTGAGAATTCAAGGAGATTATATCTGTAAAGTGCTTAGAACACTGTCTGGAAGTATTAATAGAAAGCCTTCAATAAATACTAAGTATTGGGTTATAATTATTGCCATCTAATTATTGTTAAATTATAATTATCCCTTGTGCTTCCCTGGTGGCTCAGATGGTAAAGAGTCTGCTTGCAAAGCAGGAGACCTAGGTTAGATCCCTGGGTTGGAAAGATCCCCTGGAGGAGGGTGTGGCAACCACTCCAGTGTTCTTCCCTGGAGAATCCCATGGACAGAGGAGCCTGATGGGCTACAGTCCATGGGCTGCAAAGAGTCGGACACAACTGAGCAACTAACACTTTGGGATAATGTTTAAGGCATGAAGAAATAGTTCCTGATTTTAGTAAACCTTAAAAAATCCTTAAGTATAGAAAAGTAGTTAAGTGTTATATAAATTTATACACACTTACAGATGTGTATATGTATATATACTTGTGTGTGTTTATGTATCAGTCTGCCAAGCAAAAATAGGAGTGGCTCTGCTCAAAATTGTTAGCTGCAAGATGTGTAATGCAGGTACTACTAGGGTAGAGCATTTGGCTCAAGTGGTTATTTTATGTAAATAAGGGGAAGATGGAGCTGTAGACATCACAGTCATAGCTGTTGGGACAAGTAAGTGTCTAGTTGTCTGATTGCCTCACTTTACTTACTCATTTATTTACTTTTTAATTTTTTTGGCCATACTGTGTCATGTGGGATCTTAGTTCCCCCACCCAGGGATCGAACCCAAATCCTCTGCACTGGAAGTGCGGAGTCTTAACCTCTGCACCGTCAGGAAGTCCCCCTCACTGCCTCACTTTAAATATGAGAAATCTGAAGTACTTTGAAGATATATAATTTGTTTAGATGAGATATTTTTAGATTTTGAAGATTCCCCCCTCACCCCCAGGATTTTATATCTTGATAAATATTTTTTAATGTATAGTAACCCCATGAACCACATCCTGCCTGAGTGGTCCTCCATTGTCCCTTTTACACGCTCTACAATAATTATCAAAGTCTAGCTGAGTCTGCTGCTGCTGCTGCTGCTGCTAAGTCGCTTCAGTCGTGTCCGACTCTGTGCGACCCCGTGGATGGCAGCCCACCAGGCTCCCCCGTCCCTGGGATTCTCCAGGCAAGAACACTGGAGTGGGTTGCCATTTCCTTCTCCAATGCGTGAAAGTTAAAAGTGAAAGTGAAGTTGCTCAGTCGTGTCTGACTCTTAGCGACCCCATGGACTGCAGCCTACCAGGCTCCTCCATCCATGGGATTTTCCAGGCAAGAGTACTGGAGTGGGGTGCCATTGCCTTCTCCACTAGCTGAGTCTATTAGAGCTCAAAACAGCATGTAACAACCTAGTTCTTTCCCTGGAAGTCTGAGCCTATTATTAAATCCTAGCGTGCTGACGGCCTTTACTTTGTTTATTGTGAAGAGGGCAGTAAGCAAGATGAATCACTCCCTCACCTTTTTTTCTTCCCAGAGACCTTGGGTTTTTGAGGTTCTGGATGTACAAATATTTGTAGAGGGAGTTGTAACTCTTCAAAACTATAGTGAGAATTGGCCTAGGGTCCTAAATAGTTGGGGGTGGGGTTGCTGGTTTGAATGGTCACAGTGGGATTTGGTTCTGTTCCCTGTTGACTTGGTTTCAACTCATTCATTTACTCATAAACATGGCCATCGTCATAGTACTCAGAAAGCCAGTGTTTTATCAATCTCTTTTCCAATTCAAAAAACAATCTACCTTAAAAAATGCTAGGTATCTTTTTTAGATGACCATTTCAGAGTTGTTTTGAAGATAAAAAGAGTTGTTGTTCAGTCGCTATGTCCAACTCTCTGTGACTCCATGAACACCAGGCTTCCCTGTCTTTCACTGTCTCCTGGAGTTTTTGCAAACTCGTGTCCATTGAGTCCATGACGCCATCCTCCATCTCATCCTCCATCTCATCCTCCGTGGCCCCTTCTTCTCTTGCCCTCAGTCTTTCCCCAGCGTCAGGGTCTTTTCCAAAGAGTTGCTTTGAAGGTAAATTGAGATCATGGATGTGAAGAACCTTTGGAAAGTACTATGAAGGCTTTATGCATGGTATCGAGCATCTTGTGAGCGCTCTAATTGTGCTGTTGGGAACAGTAGAAGAAAATTAATCGAAGCTCCTTTTCAATAAAAGTTACGGAAAAGTCTCATTGCAGCCCGAATAACACAAGTGGAGTTTTGATACTCCTGCAGTAGACACAGGCTGTAACATTGCATTCTTCTCATGCCTCTGTATAAACTGCGGCATGTGGTATTCAAACTCTTCTACAGCCAAATACCACTTCCCAGTGGTGACCTGCCCAGAGGATGCATGAAACACTAATGATAAAAAGGTCCTTCTCCACTACCCTAGCCACAACTAATTGCCTCCACTTGCTAGAATCCATCTCTGCATGAGCAGGCTCCCAGCCACACCCTTCACATCCAGCCCTCATTCTGACTCACTAAGTAAACACGCCTGTTCCAGGAGCAATATTTGAAAGTTCTCAGTGAACTTAATTAATTTTCTTCTATCTTATTTTTCCATTAGCTTCTTGTTTTCTTTGATGGAGAAAGCTTCTGGGACACCTTTTCTCTCTTTTAAACAGAGAACTGACCTCCCACTGTTAGCCCTGTTTTCTGGTTGGTTCTCTATGAAGCTGCAGTCATTCTAAAAATACTCCCACCTTTTACCAGGAATCTGACTTCATTGTGGAAAAGAGACTCTGCTGTTGTTTCCTAGGCTCCCTTCCTCCGCAGAATCGGAGACCTTTCGTTGTCTGTGTTAACAGCACTTTAGAGGGACCAGGCTGTCAGTCCTCGGGTTTTATTGTGTTGGCAATTTATTTGTTTTCATAAATTGCTCTCTCATTTTTTCACGGCAGCACCACTAACATTCTTCTGCCAGCTGTTGTCGCTTAATCTCTCAGAACCCAAATTTCTTCATCTATAAAATGGAAGTATTACTATCTTCCTAAGAATGTTGTTTTGAGAATTAAATGAGATGATGGTTATTTAATGTCTGGCTCCATGCTGAGCACATAATATGTGCTCTGTAATTCTTTTTGGGTGTAGGCGACCTATTTATTTTTTTCAGCACAAATAAATTATTTTTACCTTCTTCTATGTATTCTGTACGCTCTTATTAGTGAATATTAAGGCTGTTTTTAGATTGGCAGTTTTTAAAAATTTTATTTTACTGAAGGATAGTTGATTTACAGTGCCTTGTTAATTTTTGCTGTACAGCAAAGTGATTTAGTTATCCATATAATAAGTTTTTCATATTCTTTTCCATTCTGATTTATTACAGTATATTGAATATAGTTCCCTGTGCTACACAGTAGGACCTTGTTTATCTCTTCTATATATAATACTTTGCACCTCGGCTAATACCAAGCAACTAGTCCGTCCCTCCTCCACCCCACTTTCCCTCTGGCACCCGCAAGTCTGTTCTCTGCGTCTGTAGATACGTTCATTTGTGTCGTATTTTAGATTCTGCATGTAAGTGATATCCTGTGGTATTTGCCTTTTTGTTACTTTGCTTACTATGATATAGACTGGCAGTTTCTTAAGCCAACCTTCCATTTTATCCAGAAAAAAAAAATGGAAACAAGTAAATTCTTCCTTTACCTTTGCCAGTCTTGTTTGATTTCCTCCCTCTTGTCTATGACTTGTCTTCCGAGTATACTAGAGGGAGGTAGTTCTCTGTTGTTGTATGCAGTGAAAGTGTTAGTCGCTCAGTCTTGTCTGACTCTTTGCAACCCCATGGACTGTAGCCCCCCAGGCTTCTCTGTCCATGGCATTCTCCAGGCAAGAATACTGGAGTGGGTAGCCATTCCCTTCTCCAGGGAGTCTTCCCGACTCAGGGATCGAACTCAAGTCTCCTGCATTGCAGGCAGGTTCTTTACCATCTGAGCCACCAGCGAAGCCCATGTGTTAAGTTGTTCATCTTTTGCTGTGCAGTTGCTCAGTTGTGTCTGACTCTTTGCGACCCCTTGGATTGCAGCATGCCAGGCTTCCCTGTCCTTCACCATCTCCTGGAGTTTTCGAAAACTCATGTCCATTGAGTCGGTGATGCCATCCAACCATCTCATCCTCTGTTTTCGCCTTCTTCTCCTGCCTTCAATCTTTCCCAGCATCAGGGTCTTTTCTAATGAGTCGGTTCTTTGCGTCAGGTAGCCAGAGTATTGGAGCTTCAGCTTCCAATGAATATTCAGGATTGATTTCCTTTAGGATTGACTGGTTTCATCTCCTTGCTATCCAAGGGACTGTCAAAAGTCTTCTCCAGCACCACAGTTCAAAAGCATTACTTCTTGAGCATTCAGCCTTCTTTATGGTCCAACTTTCACATCTGTACATGACTACCGGAAAAACCATCTTTGGGGATAGTTATATCTGATGAATGACTTAACAGGTCCCTTATTATCTTACAGGTCTGTGGGTTAAAAGGATAAAGTGGGCCATTCTGTGGGCCTTGCTTGGGGTCTCTTAGACCTTTGTAATCAGATAGCACCTGGGGCTGGAAATGCCCAAGAGGCTCCACTCACACGTGTGGCATCTTTGTGAGGGCTGGACTCCACCTACATGCCCTCCTCTCCCTCCCGCCCCCCTCCATTTCTCTCCCTCCCTCCCTCTCTCCCTTCCCTGGTCACTTCTCTCCATGGCTAGCTTGGACGTCTGTATGTGGTAGTGCTCTGGTAGGGGTGCCAGGCCTTCTTAAGGCTTAAGCCTGGAAGACCACAGCCTACTTTGGGCTTGGCATTGGTTACAGCCACTCATGGGGTAGCCCGATTCAGCACAGGCGAGGACTGTCCAAGGGTGTTAATACTAAGGGACCTTTGGGGACTAGCTACCCAGTAGGTAATGGTCTGAGTCTTGACCTTTTCTTTGCTACGTGTGTTATTTTGTTCCCAAGGGAGTGCATTACTCATTGTGTTCATTTACCAATTAGAGTAAAAGTTCCTTGTTGGCCAACTTAAAATCTCCAGAGGTTACACTAGCAACTTGTTGTAAAAGAGGGACTGCTCGCACAGAGCAGGGGAAAACAGCATCCTTTCACATCAGAGACCTGGGTTCCATCCCTATGTTGGGAAAATCCCCTGGAGGAGGAGATGGCAACCCACTCCAGTACTGTTGCTTGAAGAATCCCTTGAACAGAATCTGGTGGACTATGGTCCACAGGGTCGCAACGAGTAAGAAACGACTAAAGCAACTTCGCAGTAGTACTAGCTACCAAACCGCTGCATTGTAGAACTGCTTTTTCAGAAAATTAATTTGCTCCTTCATGAATAGTAGATAGCTACTGGAGATCAAACCAGTCAATCCTAAAAGAAATCAACCCTGAATATTCACTGGAAGGACTGATGCTGAAGCTGAAGCTCCAATATGTTGGGCACCTGATGTGAAGAGCTGACTCCTTGGGAAAGACCCTGGTGCTGGGAAAGATTGCGGGCAGGAGGAGAAGGGGACAACAAAGGATGAGATGGTTAGATAGTATCACCGACTCAATGGACATGAACTTGAGCGAACTCCAGGAGATAGTGAAGAACAGGGAAGCCTGGTGTGCTGCCATCCATGGGGTTGCAAAGAGCCAGACATGACTTAGTGACTGAATGACAACAGCAACTGGAGATTAGATGTCTCCATGAATTATAAGTAGAAATGTTACCTGTTTTAACTACTAGGGCTCAAATTGTGCTAACATTGTGTTAGATGACGGCACAATGTGTGAGAGACCCTGAAATGATGAATTTCTTCAATCTCCTCTTTCTTTCTCTGCAGTTCCTTTTGAGACAGATACCAAAGCAGAAATAGTCACATCTTCTGATCCCACTCAGAATGATAAAAGTGATGATTCAGAAACTGGATTATTGAGCTCATTTCCGGTGAAAGAACATTCCAGTGCCAAGGAATCATCATCAGAGAAAAACGCTAGTGGCCCCTCTGTCCCTGATGCCCCTATCATTCTGAGCCCCCCTCAGACACACACGCCAGACACCTACAGCCTGGTCTGGAGGGCAGGGAAGGACGGCGGGCTGCCCATCAATGCCTATTTCGTGAAGTATCGAAAGGTAATGTCTTGTCGTTTGTGATCTTTCTCTTCTCACATCCTCGCATCCTGTGTATAACACATGCTTGCTATCTTTCACACTAGTGGAGTGGCAGGAAGCAGAACAGGAGCATCCCAGGGCGATGGGTTTGGGAGAGAGTCCGCAGTCACGCTGGGTTCACCAGTCTTATAAAAACAGTAAGAGTGAAGTACAAATAACCTCCCCCAGATTGGGATTTTAAGAACCAAGTAACTTGACAGTTGTTTTGTTGACCGTTCCTTGGGGTTTGAGAAATCTTAGTTCCCCAAGCAGGCATAGAACCCTGGCCCGACAGCGAAAGCCCCGAGTCCTAACCACTGGACTGCCAGGGATTCCCTGCTTCTTGACCTTTTTAATCAAACATTTTAACCCCTTGGGTGTAAAGCTTTATAAACCACTTTTTAAAAAGTAATTCCTTCCCTCTGTGAAGTGGCAGAAGACAGTTTATTTAGCGAATAAGCAATTTTTTATTAAAAACCACTGTTTGAACAAAGTTTTCCATTATAATCTCTGATTAATATTTTCATTTCCAGTTGTCTTCCTAATTGTATTAATATTTTTCATTGGTTATTTGTTACGGTAAACGTTGGTCCGTCTTGATTTCTCAGATGATATTTTTTATCCACAGACTTATATTAAAACAAAATGAAAATCCTCCCTTCTTTGTTTAATGAGATTAGTAAATGAAATGGGAGGAGATGTACTCGTATTTAAAATAATTTTCTATATTCAAGATGTTTTGGTATCCATCATTTAATAGGAATATTTTTTTATCCTTTAGGTATTTTTTTAATTGAAGTTGATTCACAATGTTAATTACTGCTGTATAGCATAGGGATTCAGTTATCCCTATATATACATTTTAAAAAAATATTCCTTTCCATTATAGTTTATCATAGGATATTGAATATCTAGTTCTCTGTACTAAATAGTAAGACCTTGTTGTTTTTCCATTCTCTGTATAAAAGCTTACATCTGCTATTCCAGCCTCCCACTCCATTTCTCCCCCTACAGTAATATTTTTAATATCTGGAAAAATTAACATAATGATACTTGGAAGTTTATTCACTGTTTTTAACTTGACGATTCTAGATGAAGGAAGTTTCACTGGTAATCCTGTCCACATGGAAACTTCCATGAATGTTGGCCCTTGGTTTTATTAAGGAAGGCATAACAGATTGGATCTCTTTTTCTTTCCTTCAACTCAACAAACAGTATAAAAACATGAAACAAGACTGTTAGAAATATATAATGCATAATTGCATACATTATATAGACATAAACATGAACTATGATTTATCAGGTATTGTATATATTATATATTATCATTAGTACGTATTATTGTTTACTTAGTTAATTCTCCCATTTGTCCAGTAAGAAAGGAGCAACGTTTCCATTACCAGGAAAGGAAATGACTGAGTAATCAAGTAACTTCCTTGAGGCCATAAGTTAGTGGCAGCTGATGAGCAGCAGCCTTTTTCAAAAACAGTGAGAATCCCAAACTTCTCACTGCAGGTCTCCTTCTGGTTCTTAATTGGAAGAGGCATTGTGTCTCTTTCACTTTTGATGGTGCATCGCTTCCCCAGATTCATTTTGGAATTGAAGGACTTCTAGTTTTTATCCAACTGAAATGGAAAGATTTTTCTGCCCTATATCTCCATTTTGAAAAATGCCTTGTTTTCGCTTGGGTAGCTGGAGGATGGTGTTGGTGTCGTGGGAAGCTGGCACACAGTTCGAGTCCCAGGAAGTGAGAATGAGCTCCATTTAACGGAACTGGAGCCATCGAGTCTCTACGAAGTTTTGATGGTGGCGAGGAGTGCAGCCGGGGAAGGACAGCCTGCCATGCTCACCTTCCGAACCAGCAAAGGTGAGTATAATCTTCCCTAAGAGGAGGGAGTTGGCTGTATTGATGTCACTTTTTAATAATTAGTGTCATTTTGGGGTAGCAAGTTTCTTGTATATAAATTTACTAAATAAACCTATTATAGTACCTCTTGGGGCCACATTTAGATGGTTGAATTCTTCTAGTCCATCTAGCATTTCACAGGTATTTTTGAGAGCTTATTATAGGTTAGGCAGTAGGGTAAGGGACAAAACAAGGATAATCAAGACAAGATCCATCCTGATAGAGCTTCTACTTTGCTAAAAAAGGTAAGACATACACATAAAGGCCAACTCAAGGCAAAATTTCAGTTCAGCTAATATTTACTGAATGACTTCTCAGTGCCAGGCAGTAAACAAAATAGATAATACTCCTTTGCTGTCATGGAGCTTCCATTCTAGTTGGGAGAAGTTTACACATAAGTTATAAGAACATTAGTAGGTGTTGAATGTTAACAGGAGACATAAATTAAGGGATGGGTGTAGCATGGGTTTCTCAGGTGGTGCTAGTGGTAAAGAATCCACCTGCTAATGCAGGAGACCTGAGAGCCGTGGGTTTGATCCCTGGGTCGGGAAGACCCTCTGGAGGAGGAAATGGCAGCCCACTCCAGTGTTCTTGCTTGGAGAATCCCATGGACAGAGGAGCCTGGTGGGCTGCAGTCCACAGGGTCACAAAGAGTCAGACATGACTGAAATGACTTACATGCAAGCACGTGGGGTGGTAGCGGTTGTCCCAGTTTGAACAGGTGGCCAGAGAACTAAGCAGCTGACAGCAGGGCGGAACTTTAAGGAGGTGTGTGGAAACCCATGTGAGTATCTGGGGCTGGAATATCCCAGTAGAGAGGAGAGCAAGTGGGTGTGCTTGGAGCACTGAGGGGCCACAGTGATGAGAGTAAAGTAAGTGTGGAGGAGAGAATGCTCAAGGAGATGGATGATCATCGGCACATTGTCCAACCTGCTGGGACACCAACTTTGACCCTGAGTGAACTGGGAGCATTGGAGAGTTTTGAGCAGAGTTGTGACACTGCCTCTTGTGTGTTTCACTGCTGGCTATAGGGCCATGCTGACTGTAGGGTCAGGATAGATTGGAGGAGGGCAAAGGGATAGGGAGGGACCAGATCTGACATGGTCCAGGCAAGACAAGATGCCAGGGGATAGTCTTCTGTGGGGCAGCTTGTGAGGGTGGTGGTGGTGGTTTAGTCGCTCAGTCATGTCCAAATCTTGAGCCCCCCATGGACTCCTGTTCATGGGATTCTCCAGGCAAGAATACTGGATTGGGTTGCCATGCCCTCCTCCAGGGAATCTTCCTGACCCAGGAATCAAACCCAGGTCTCCTGCACTGCAGACCGATTCTTTACTGACTGAGCTACAAGGGAAGCCCTCCCAGTTTGTGAGGGTAGCTTGATTGAAAAGATGCCATTTCAGGGCTTCACTGGTGGCTCAGTATAAAGAATCCATCTGCCAATGCAAGAGACATGAGTTCAATCCCTGACTGGGAAGATCCCACACGCTTCAGAGCAGCTAAACCCATGCACCACAACTGGTGAACCTGAGCTCCAGAGCCCGGGAGTCACAACTGCTGAGCCCACGTGCCGCAACTCCTGAGGCCCGTGTGCCCTGAAGCCCGTGAACAAGAGGAGCCAAGCCACCACAGCTACAGAGTAGCCCCTGCTCGCCACGACTAGAGAAGAGCCTGCACAGCAACAAAGACCCAGCGCTGTCATAAATAAATAAAATAAACAATTTAAAAAGATGCCATCGCAGGTTGGCCATAGATGAACAAAAAGACTTCTGTGAGCAGAGACGGGAATTAGATACAAGAGTTTTTGGTGTAGCACAGTGTTGGAAAGGAGTTCTGATGATTGAAAAGAAATTGTCTATTGACTTTTGAAAAATATCCTTTTATTTAATTACTGTGTCTAGACAGAAAAATAGTATTTCTTATTTGAAATGTATTTTGAGTTATTACCCATAATTAGTCCTTAGTTGTTTATACAGCCTGACCTGCAAATACTGAACAATGAGCATGTATTTCAATTCTGAAATAATCAATTTCATTTTCCCCCCCTTGAAATTTTAAAACGGCATGACAGCTTTCGCATGAAGAAACTTAACCGAAGCTCTTAAATAATGAATTTTCTGCATCAGAATTAAGAAATATGTACAGTAAAAATAAAAGTGGGTGAATAGTTTGAAAATCTTTAGTCATTTGGCTTTTTCATTTGTGTCATTTTTTATGTGTGTAGATTAAAGCTGTCCTGGTGAAGAGAGACACATTTTTGTTATAGGTACTAGAAAAAGACAAAGTAACTTCTCAAGTTAATTCCTCATATTAGCCAAGTAATTACAATGTAGATTTTAAATTTAGACACTGTAACCGATAAATTCATATATTTATATGCCAGTTGAGTTTCATAGTATCTTTTCTTATGCAAAGAAGCTTATTTGTATTATATTATGTTATATTGTACCTTTCTAGAGAAAACAGCATCATCGAAAAATACCCAGGCCTCCTCTCCACCTGTGGGCATCCCTAAGCGCCCTGTTGTTTCAGAGGCTGCAGACAACTTCGGAGTGGTACTCACAGATGCCTCTAGGCATAGTGGAGGTAAAGAGAAGATTCTTCACTTACTCATTCTGTTTGTTTCCAAATGTAACTGACCTGTTTCAGGTTATTAGGGGGTGGAGTGGGACAGGATATTTATTATTCAAATTATATCCTACCATATAACTCTTATAGGTTTTATTTCAACCATTTTAAAATGTCTTGAATTTGAAATCTTAAATACCCAGTACCATGATTGATATTCAAAGTAATAAACTCAGATTTCAAATGTTATGATACTAAGTTTTTATAACTCACAAAAAGGATTTTTCTGTCTCCTCTCTGGCATGGAAACCAAATTTACATTGGAACCCTGAACATCTGACTTGTTTTTTTTGGTGATTTGTCAAAATATGTCATGGTACCTATAGTATGACTTAGTTTTTAATTGATTGATTACATGTCATTCTCAGCTTTATTATTGTATCATGTTGATCTTAGAGTGTTTAGATGTCATAACAATAAGATTTTTAAAAGACTTCTTTTTAGTATTTAATCATACATGAATTCTCCTGTTACAACATAATGTGCTTTTTGTGATCTAGGGAAGGCTTAACATTTTATTACTGAGCTCTAAGAATTTTCAAGCTTCTCTTCCCTATTTTTATAGTCTATGAGTTGGCCTCAGACAGAAGCAAGTCATAACATTTGAACACCTCTGTGGAATGCCTCTGCATCTTCAGTATCATGAGCTGCTTTTTCTTGAGTCCTTTCGCCTCTGAGATCAGAAGAACAAAAACCTCATGAACTAACACGCAGTACTACATGCTGGAGCAGCAGAGATCAAATAAATCTTGCCCTTGGAGAGGCTTACAGTATAGGAGATGATGCAGACAACTAAACCAATACCAATATAGCAGGGAGGATAGATCAACCAGCAACGATGGTTTTGATTCTGCCTTGGAATCAAACATTTCATGAGATTTACCTAAATCACTTCCTTGATAGGAAGGAGGCCCAGTGGCTGGCAATAAGAGATGTTCCCTAAGCTGAGCTTCAAAGGCAAGAATGTTATAGCTGAATGAAGAAGCAGGAGAAACGGTTCTGGGCAGAGACCTCTCATGCAGAGACAGATGAAGGATATGTTCTATTTCATTTAGAGATTCAGAGATTTTTATTTAGTGCTATGGGGAATCATGCTACAGTGGGGGAGGAAAGCAGTTGCCTTGTATGATGTCCTTAAAGATTCAGTCTTTCCCTGAAAGCTATGAAGAAGCCTGGAAGATTTTAGAGATGGGACGGGGGAGTGGCATCAGATGAGGCTTGGAAATACAGACAGTGACAGTGTGGATGGGGAAGGACACAGACCAGAGATGAAGGGAACTGAATCCTCACTGAATGAAAGCAAGAAATACGGTGACTTGGGCAACTTGAACCATTTACCAAGATAGGTGATAAGAATTTGTTGCTGAAGGTTATGGATTCTGTGCTGGAAATCATGAGTTTGGTGTTATCCAAGCAGAGATAACCCTAAAGAAAGGATTTATTTAATCTTCACAATAACCCTGTGAGGAAGGGAGCATCAGCATATTACAGATCAGGAAACTGGGACTCAAGGGGGTTGTGGACTTGCCTAAGGTCACCCAGAGAGTGGTGGTCAGATATTTAAGACTCCAAGAGCAGTATTCTTTATCTCCTTTCACATGCTGTTTATTTTAGGTATCGATGGTATTCTTCTCTTTA
Source organism: Bos taurus (assembly GCF_002263795.3). NCBI lineage: Eukaryota > Metazoa > Chordata > Mammalia > Artiodactyla > Bovidae > Bos > Bos taurus. Next base: position 29,360,007 of record NC_037356.1, on the reverse strand, counting down.
GGGACTTTCCCCTAATAACGTTGTTTTTCTACTTGGTCTGTGGTATTCTTTATGAGTTTTAACCTCATGTGAATTAACAGAGGAAGTTGTTCAGTTATCTTCGTATTAAAAGAGAAATTCACTAACTTCTATTCGTTCTGTTTCCATTGCTTTCTAACTTGAAAGGAATACAGTAAGTATCATGCCAAGTTGCCTGCTTTGAATGTGTTCATCTTTTCATCCATTAAACAATTTGTTTTTAAAATGCCACGAATTCCTTCATACAGGCACCATATGCAACATTATTTTGTTATGTGTTTATATTCAGATTGAAGAGATGTTGAGACAGAGGGGTGTTGGTGGAGGCCAGACCCAGGCTAGACAGAGACAGGGCTTCCTGAGTAATTCACTGAAGTAATGTAACCATGGGGGCTTCCCCGGTGGCTCAGCAAGAAAGAATCCACCTGCTGATGCAGGAGATATGGGTTCAATCTCTGGGTTGGGAAGATCCCCTGAAGAAGGAAATGGTAACCCATTCCAGTATCCTTGCCTGGGAAATCTCACGAACAGAGGAGCCTGGCAGGTTACAGTTCATGGGGTTGCAGAGAGTCAGACATGACTTAGCGACTAAAACGACAACAATGGAACCGTGGTCCAGAGCTGGTCCTCCTTGTTCCAGCTCTAGAGACATGACAGTGAGCGTGTGGAAGGGCAGTCGGTCTTGATAACCAGCTCATTCTTAAAAAGCTCTCAGGTGACTGCTGTAAAGTGGGTGGCAGTTCACAACTTCCAAACTGTTGTACAGCCCAGGCTGTTTCTGTCCACACCCTTGCTCTGTAGGGACCGGGTGGGAAGCCAGTTATAACCACCAGATTGCTTGGCCAGCAGTTAGGGACACGTGTTGGCTACACAGTTTGAATGGCTGATAAACTTCCTCCTGAGGTTTCCACCTGCCACAGAATCGAGACCGTCTCGTCTGTGGGCTGGAAACATCCCTCCTCTTGGCCATGCTAACCGAGAGCTGCCAGGTGTTGGGTTCACGTGGATGACCACGTGGATCATCTGTTTCCTGATACCACTTGTCTTTATTTAACTGTGAATGTGTCTTCCTGCTTTCATCCTAAGCAGTGGTTCTCCCTTCCCATTTTTATCAGGATTGATTTTACTGGTTCGGTTTATCCCTATTTTACTGCTTGCAGTCTGTTTTTCAGACTAGCATTCCTGTAGCCTTGAATGTGTACGTACAGTAGTAATCGCTACATTGCTGATTATTGACAGGCTGTGATCATCATAGCTAATAAACAGAACAATCCATAGACTATTGGCTGAATGTGTTTTCTATAGCTCAGTTGGATAATGAAAACCATTTAAATAACACATCGTTTTGAAATTTACTGTAAATTATTACCACAGTCAGACTTGAAGCACCAAGTAATAATTACTTACATTGTTTTAGCATGCCTCAGTCATCATACTCATTAACTTTCGGATTTTCAGAGATACTTATCAAGTTTATAAATTATCTCACTTTTCCTGCTACTTCCTCTATTTCATTGCACATTAACTTTTCAGAGGACAGAAGGAAAGTCATAATGTTATTAACTCTGGCAAGAATTTTGGTGCAGAGCCTTTAGTAAAGTGATGTTGGGGATTTATCCCTTTCAGTTCACTTGAGTAATTCTTGTTTCTGATGCTGAGGGTTATCGAAATGAATGTTTCCATTTTCAGTCCCAGAGGCACCTGACCGGCCTACTATCTCCACTGCGTCAGAGACGTCTGTCTACGTCACATGGATTCCTCGGGCGAACGGGGGCTCTCCAATCACTGCCTTCAAGGTTGAATATAAACGGATGAGGACTAGTGATTGGCTGGTGGCAGCTGAAGACATCCCTCCTTCTAAGCTTTCTGTGGAAGTTCGTAGCTTAGAGCCAGGTAGTAATATTCAAACATTTTGTTTTAGGCCAGCAGTGCTGACCTTAGATGCATATTCGTCTTTTTTTTTTTTTTTACCATGCCTACTGCATGCAGGATATTAGTTTCCTGACCAGAGATCTAGTCTGTGTCCCCTGCATTGGGAAGTCTTAACCACTGGACCACCAGGGAAATCCCTAAATACATATTTGTAATAATCATATATTCTTCTAATTGTTAAAGTAATGTGAGCTTATTGTATAAAAAGCAAAATTGTATCTGAAAGCAAAATATAAAAAGAGAATAGTCACTCCAAACCCACCCATCTAGAGATAACCATTGTTTATATTATGTTGTATTTCTTTCTAGTCTTTTTTCCTTTCTAATACAAACTGGGATCATGCCATAAATATTGTCTTGTGACCCCCCTTTTCCCATGTTATATCATAATTAACAATTCTTCAGAACTCAGTGTTTAATAACTGTGGATCTACTGTGTAAGTATACCATGATTGACTTAACCTAGTCTTTATTTCTGGGCTTTAGACTATTTCTAACTGCAATTGAGTGGAAGTAGGGTTGTGGTGACATCTTTGTGTGTGTGTATGTATGTGTATTCTGCTATGAATGAATGTTTTAAGAGGGAAATTGCTTGTTATTTGAGTACAATTGATCTGATGACGCATCTTAGCATGGTTAAACCCACTACTTTGCTTTATGGATATGAGACAACATTCAGCACCTCTTTGTTCTGTTAAGTTTTGTTTCAGCATCAGGGGAGCTTCTCCAGACCCCTGTGTGCTTAGTCGCTCAGTCATGTCTGACTCTTTGTGATCCCACAGACTGTAGCCCACCGGGCTGCTTTGTCCATGGGGATTCTCCAGGCTAGAATACTGGAGTGGGTTGCCATGCCCTCCTCCAGGGGATCTTCCCAACCCAGGGATCAAACCCAGGTCTCCTGCATTGCAGGCAGATTCTTTACCATCTGAACCACCAGGGAAGCCCATCCAGACCCCCTAATATATGAAACAACCCATAAAAGAAGAAAGCACTAATCACAAATCAACTTTATTTACTTTTGTTTGTTTGGGTTTCATGACTGTTTTTGTTGATGGACTTTTAAATGTACTTTAGCAGCAAAAACCCGTGTTTGTCTGACAGGTAACAGGAGGAGCTCAGGAATATGTAGGTACAGTTGGGAGAGGGTGGCAGTTTTAAATATGGGCAAAGCTAAGTAACATTTTATAGATAGAAAAGACTGTTTTCAGAAGCTCAGGGGTTATTTTTGAGCTTTGGGGAAACTTGCTTTAGGGGTCTAATTTATTCTTTAGATTCAGATTTTCAGAAACTCACAATCCTTAGAGTTTTTTGTTTTTTTTTTAAGTTCTTAATATCTAAGCCAAACAAATACCTTCTGTTGTAGCTTAAATCTGATCTTTCTCCTCTTATTAGAGGGAGCAGAGTGACATCTGTGATTAGCCACACAGTGCCTCTTCATAGCTGTATTCCCTGTGTTAAACTTTGCTTCAGTTGTTTCTTTCAAAGTGGAAAAAACCCTATTGGGTTGGCCACAAAGTTCGTTCGGATTTTTCCTATGTACTTACAGAAAAACCCAAACAAATATTCTGGCCAACCCAATAGTTTCAGCAACCCACTCCAGTATTCTTGCCTGGGAAATCCCACGGACAGAGGAGCCTGGCAGTCTGCAGTCCATGGGGCTGCAAAGACTGGGACACGACTTAGTGACTAAACACCACCATCATCACCACCAGCTAGTCCTGTATTTGATGGGTATGACTTTAGAACAGGATGTTGAAAGAGAAATGTGCTCTTTCCTCCTCTCTCCTGGCTTCTTTCCATGAGGAACAGCATCTGTCTCTCCCAGGGACCCCCAGTAAGGTATTGGAATCTTGAACACACGCAATGAACGCATGCAATACCAGAGTGACAAGTGGGTTGAAATCTATTTACTATCTAGGCTTTAGAGCGTGTCGTTGTTATTGCAGAGAGATGTTTAAGTATGATTGTTGTATTTTGAATATTGTCCCTTAAATTCTGTTTTTCTTTTCCCTCCCTCAAAAGGTTCAACATACAAATTTAGGGTCATTGCTATCAACCATTATGGTGAGAGTTTTCGGAGTTCAGCTTCTCGTCCGTATCAGGTGGCTGGGTTCCCCAATCGCTTTTCTAACCGTCCAATAACTGGACCTCACATCGCCTACACAGAAGCTGTCAGTGATACTCAGATCATGCTAAAGTGGACGGTAAGTAAAACATCTTCTCTAATGACAAAAGTTTCTGATGTGGCCATGTTAGTTTAATATCAGGACATGATACTATGAATGGGAAATTTTTGAACTTTTAAGTAAGAGGAAATTGAGGGCCACAAATTTGTGTAAGAGCATATATTATAAGAGGGGCAGGTTTTGTTTTATTTTGTTTTAGTTTTTATTTTATAATGGAGTTTAACTGATTAGAGCTTCCCAGGTGGCGTTCTAGTGGTAAAGAGCCCACCTGCCAAAGCAGGAGACATAAGAGATGTGAGTTCAATCCCTGGGTTGGGAAGATCCCCCAGAGGATGGCATGGCAGCCCACTCCGGTATTCTTGCCTGGAGAATCCCATGAACAGAGAAGCCTGGTGGTTACAGTCCATGGGGTTGAACAGAGTCAGACACAACTGAACTGAAGCAACTTAGCACACACACACTCGTAGCTAATCAACAGTGTGATAGTTTCAGATGCACAGCAGAGGGACTCAGCTGTACATACACATATAACTATTCTTCCCCCCAATTGCCCTCCCATCCAGGCTCAGGGGGCAGGGCTAAAAATAAAATGATTGTCTCTTCAGCTCTCATCCAAGTATTAACACAATCACCATTTCATGTTTTATTGTTTTTGAGCCCAATGTACTTTTTTATCTTTGAGCCTAGTGAGACATAGTGCTTTATTTTTGTTTAGCCCTTTGAATACCTTTAAATTAAACTTTAAATGGCTATCAAGGATTTCTATAAAATGAAGCTCAAAAAATACTGCCACACAGATAAATAAATCTTAATGGATGTAAAAGTTACATTTATTTTTGTCTTTGACAAGTCTTTGCTTCTCTTTTCTAGTACATTCCATCGAGTAACAATAACACTCCCATTCAAGGATTTTATATCTATTACCGGCCAACAGATAGTGACAATGATAGTGATTACAAGAGGGATATTGTAGAAGGTAAGTGCCGTGGACAAGCTAGAGTCTTAATAAGAGAGTTTTGGACGGAGAGGGTTTATAAATATTATGAAAAATGTCCCAGGGAAAATAGAGTAAAAATGAAATGGCATATATGCTACTACTTTGAATTTTTTCCAAAGAAAGTTAATTTGTCCAATTTAATACAATGGACCCTTGAAGAATGAGGGGTTGGTGGTTCAGTCTGTAAAGAATCCACCTGCAGTGCAGGAGCTGCAGGAGACGGGTTTGATCCTTGGGTCGGGAAGATCCCCTGGAAGAAGGCATGGCAGCCCACTCCAGTATTCTTGCCTAGAGAATCCTATGCACAGAGGAGCCTGGCAGGTTACAGTCCATAGGATCAGAGGAGCCTGGCAGGCTACAGTCCGTAGGATCACAAAGAGTCAGGCACAACTGAAGAGATTTTGCAAGTATGCATCTTGGTTCAGTTTTGCATATGTGTGTGTATAGGAAATTATTTGCTTAACATTTGCTTTTCCCACTAAATGTTACTCTCCTCACGGCAGAGGGCCTTCTTTCCCACGGCTGTATCCCAAGCCCTACACTGTTGAGTTGTTCGGTATTTATTGAATAAATGAATGGGTGAATGTTCAGAGTCCAGAAAAGAATAATGGAGTGTCTAGGGTGATCAGGTTGGAAAAAAGACATCTATGATAGCCAGCAGCAGAACAGCTTTCTTCAAGTTTTGTGTTTGTTTTTTTTTAATTTATTATTTTGACTGCTCTGGGTCTTCATTGCTGGGCTTGGGCTTTCTCCAGTTGCAGCGAGCCGGGGCTGCTCTCTAGTTGCGCCGTGCGGGCTTCTCGTCGTGGGGGCTTCTCCTCTTGCAGAGCACGGGCTCTCGGTGCTTGTGGGCTTAGTAGTTGTGGTGCCGTGCTTAGTTGCTTCGCAGCATGAGGAATCTCCTTGGGTGAGGGAGCAATCCCGTGTCTACTGCATTGGCAGGCAGATTCCTAACCACTAGACCACCAGGAAAGTCCTGTCTTCAAGTATTTAAGGACTAGAATGTGGAAGAGGTACTCAGTCTGTTGGGGGAGGACAGCTAGAAGGAAATCGAGTGAGGAAGAACCCTTTCATACCATATTTCTCTAATGTGGGTCCCCTCACAAAATAATAAACTCCCTAATTTGGGAGGTGTTCAGTAGAAGCTGGATACCTGTTTCTCAGTGCTAAGTTGGAACAGATTCTTGCTTTGGGAGGAAGGCTTCTTCTGAGGTCTTTTTTCACTCTAAGATTCTTTTTTTTTGAAGTATTAATTTCCTAATGAATCATCTCAAAAAATTGTGCCAAGTCAAGGTGACTTTCCTCTGACTTTTCAACGTCCAGTAGTTTTTTTGTTGTAAGTAATCTTATAATAAATTACTTTTAATAGGTGGCATCATGTTTCTTTAAATATTGTGGTTTTCTTTTTATTGTTCATCCGTTACTTTTGTGATGTGATGCATCCATTATTTTTGTGATATGATGAAAAATTTGTTATCTAAGTTTTAATACCTGGCACAGAGTAGGTGCCCCCTAAATATTTTTTGAATGGAAGAGTGATTGTTTCTCTTTTCTTAATCTGGAGAAGTAGGAAAGAAATGAGTTCCCCAAACCTGCCTTCTTCATAAAGAATTGGGGAAGTGTGGAAAGATCATTGTTAGGGGCAAAAAAGATTCAGTGAAGTCAGGATGGTAGCTTCCTGGAGGTGGCAGTGGCTGGAGGGGGCATGAGGGGACCGTGGGGGCCGGGAACACGTGCTTCCCCCGGGTGCCGGTCCCACAACTGTGGCCTGTGTGTGACGTGCTTCCCCCGGGTGCTGGTCCCATGACTGTGGCCTGTGTGTGACGTGCTTCCCCCGGGTGCTGGTCCCATGACTGTGGCCTGTGTGTGACGTGCTTCCCCCGGGTGCTGGTCCCACGACTGTGGCCTGTGTGTGACGTGCTTCACCCGGGTGCTGGTCCCATGACTGTGGCCTGTGTGTGACGTGCTTCCCCCGGGTGCTGGTCCCACGACTGTGGCCTGTGTGTGACGTGCTTCACCCGGGTGCTGGTCCCACGACTGTGGCCTGTGTGTGACGTGCTTCACCCGGGTGCTGGTCCCATGACTGTGGCCTGTGTGTGACGTGCTTCACCCGGGTGCTGGTCCCACGACTGTGGCCTGTGTGTGACGTGCTTCACCCGGGTGCTGGTCCCACGACTGTGGCCTGTGTGTGTGAACTTTCATCTCTACAGTGATGGGTACTTTTTCATATGCATGTTCATGAAAGGAAATAGCATTGTCAGTGACCGATCCACACTGTAGTCCTGGCTCAGTCTTCATGTTAGTTTTGTCTGGGTTAGGCAGGTGGAGGTGTCTGGTTTTTAGTTTTAAACTCTTTTGAGAGACGTTACACTTTCGTGAGAAGGTCGTTCTACATAAGCCAAATATAAATAAAACAAACCTCCCTCTCTGTCTCCATCAGTATCACTCCCTCCCTTCCCCTTCCCGGTTCAGCTCTAGAAATCCTCTGAGAAACACTTTCTATATTCTCTAGCTAAATCTTTGAACGTTTACAGACTTGAGTGTTGGCCTGTGGAGTGTGGAGCAGGGAAATTCCTCTAAAGGAGCTTTTGTTTCTCTTACCAGCATCTGTACATGTGAGCTTTGCCTTGTGGTTCACGAGAACTTGTTTATGAACATAATAGAGCAGTTAGCTGTTTAAGTGGGCTTCACTGTGCTGTGTAATTTGCTTATTCCTTATTTTCAAGTTTATGCACTTGAAATTCTTTTTGTGGCAGTTGGAAACTATTGGCTTGCTCTCCCGAGCCGAGAAACAGAAGTATTTATCCTTTCTACGTAAAGTTTTCTTTAAAGTTTTAGATTACTTACGTATATCAACTCAAAATTGTTTAAGCTTTGAAACGCAATTACATTGTTAAAGAATACAGTAAGAGAAGAGCAATTATACTGGTACCCTACCTTTTGAATTAAGTTCCACGTTTAGATAAGCTGTAAACGTTTTGAACATACCAGTGTGTTTGTGGTGATTATTTTAATCTTGTAAATTAAGTTCAGTTTCAAGTAAATCAGAGTATGTCATCCTGATCTTTAAGCCTGTGCTTTCATTTTTTACCTTTTCTAAAACATTCTTGGTGAAAAAAACTGCTGAGCAAACAGCATGCTGGTTGGTTGATTATAAACCTAATAATAACACTTAGGTGTCTTATTTGTCAATGACCTGTAAAACCTTTCTGGTGATATTTTCTATAATTGGAATAATTTCAATAACAATGGGATATTATTCTAATACGACATGTATTAGTTCATTTTCTCTTACTAGTAACTTATCAGAAGCTTAGTTTAATTCCATTTTTACTAGTGCTATGAAAGGAAAACTTCAAATCTAGTGTAATGATTATTCAAGTGAATGTTGTTGAGTGAGTCGGGGGCTGGACCAGGAAAGAACTAAAGATAGAGAAAAAAGTAGGAGTCTTTTAGCAAAGCTTTTGGAATTTAAAAATGGATCTGTTCTTATCTCAAGCAGATTTTGAGTCAAGTTTCTTTTAGAATCCTCTTTACACTTATAAATGGGGCCTAGAATTCCCCACTTGTGAGTTTTTCATAGTCCTTCGATCCTAAAGCAAGCAGATTCTCTTCCTTATAAAATATGGGGCTTGTAGAATATGAATGAGGGGCTTTGTATCGGTGGCCTGGAAAGGGGTATGCTTCCAGGTCGGGATGTTTTTGTCTGTGTTGAATCAGGAAGAATCCCGGAGCCACTGGCTCTGTCAGCCAAGTCGATTTGACTTGTGTGTGTGGTTTTGTTTCATTTATTTTTTTCCTTCTCTATCTTTAATTGACTCTTAAATCAGTTGGTGGTATAGTTGAGTTTCTAAGAAACAGTGAAAACAGTTTGAAGAGGTATTTTCTGAGAAGGATTAAAGGTGCTTGAAGAGTTCATTGAGTCTGGCAGACGTGTCCCTGTTTATTAAAGTTTGTCACAGGTCCACGGAAGTAAAAACAGAGAGTGATTTATATTGAAGTTGCTCAGTTTAGAAGTGTTTCTAAATGAAATGCTGGCTGTGTGCCACGGATCACAGCCTCATTCTTTACTTGTGTGGTTTGGAGACCCAGATTCAAAAGGAAAGAAATGGCGGGAGCAGTAGCCAAGAGCTTCCCAGAGTAGATTTTGCTGTTTGAGCATTCATTTATATGTTGGAGGGCTTCCCTGATGGCTCAGGGATAAAGAATCTGCCTGCAGTGCAGGAGACACAGAGACACGGGTTCCATGCCTGGGTCAGAAAGATGCCCTGGAGAAAGCAATGACAACCCACTCCAGTATTCTTGCTAGGAGAATTCCACGGACCCAGGAGCGTGGCAGGCTACAGTCCATACGGGTCACAAAAAGTCAGACATGACTGAGCACGCACATGCACACGCACACACACGCACACATTGTGTCCCATTAGAGTGGAACTGAGAGTTTTGCTGAGGTCTGTCTTGTAATGGTCACTTGTTCTGGGTAAGACATTGTTTTCTGACCTCATACATGGCGTTGCTTTCTGGTGGATGAACAGAGTGGGTTGACTTGCTCGCTGAAGTATGGGATCAAAGGACTTGAGGGTTTTCTTTTAACTTATGCAGAAAATTAATATGTATTTTATGAAAGACTTACTACTAATTACTTGTAATGAAACAAAGTCTGAATCCCCACAGACAGGTTTAGCTTTAATTCAGTTTCTCTCTTCTCTTTACCATTTCTTTTCATACCATGCAATAGAAATGCTATTCATCTGTCATGTATCGCTGAAAGTATAAGGACATTTTTATTGCTCAAACTGACTATATGGTGATGGCACCTGCTCCAACTTCATTTTGAAATTACTAAATGATTTTATTGACTCTGTTGTTTAGATTGTGGCGTATTTAAATCTTATCATCTATTTTTCCTTTCTAGGTTCAAAGCAGTGGCACATGATTGGCCACCTGCAGCCAGAAACCTCCTATGATATTAAAATGCAGTGTTTCAACGAAGGAGGAGAGAGCGAGTTCAGTAACGTGATGATCTGTGAAACGAAAGGTAGGGAGGGGTGAGAATGAGTGGTTCTTCCCTGGACAGAGCTAGGATTTTGAACTCTGGATTCCTTCTGACTATTGATGTGTTTCCATAGATACTTTGGACTGTTTTCTAGGTATATCCACTGTCTCAACACTCTAGCCTTATGTCAGCTAGAGCAGCGATCCCCAACTTTATTGACACCAAGTGCTGGTTTTATGGAAGACAGTTTCCCCATGGACCAGGGAGGTGAGCAGGTGGTTTGGAATGACTCAAGTGCATTACATCTATTGTGCACTTTATTTCTATTATTATTACATCAGCTCCACCTCAGATCATCAGGCATTAGATCCTGGAGGTTGAGGACCCCTGGGCTAGAAAACTTGCCTTAAAAGTAGTTTAGATAAGTATTCATTGTAAATTTCTGCATGCCTCTGGGTAGGTCACTTCCCCCCAACCCCCTTTTTTTTTGGTCCTCTATGAAGGAATAGAAATATTTGCTGACTAATTTCTGAGATTGCTGGGAGAATTAGAATGCTTTCCCAAAAAAGTTAAAGAGAAGGCGCTACCTATGTTTAAAGTGGTTTTTGAATGACACATATGTATACTACCTACCTGTTCAGTTAAGTGTAGTAGTTAAGTTCAGAATTAGTCGATAATTCTAAAATAAGATTTCAACTGCTTGCAGACATAGATTAGCTGTAAAATACTACAATTGTTGAAAACAGAAGATACCACACTTGAGTAACAGAAGCAGCTGAAGTGGAAACTGAGGCTCAGAAAGGTTGAATTCATATGCCAAGACTCAGCTTCATCGTTCAATTCTGAATCACGTGTCTTTCAAAACCCACATGTTAAATTCACATTTAAACGTTTATACACACAGACCTGTAGACTAACCTTGAATTTCATTTGTTTAGCATATATTTGAGTACCTTTTTGTACTGGACACTGTTTAATGAACGTTTCTTACTTGCCTCCAGATGCTGTGAAACTCAGAACAAAATTACATAAAAATGAAATTTCTTGTCTCTGCTCCCAAGACATTTAAGAATCTAGCCAGGCAGAACATAAAACAGAGACAACAATGTAATAACTGTATTGTTTTTAATAGTCTTATAGTATACATCATTAATCGACTCGGCTGGGGAATCAAAGGTTCCAGCTATAGACTTTCGGATGAGAGAAAAGCAAAAACCTTCTTTAAAATGTTAATTGGAACTTCGCTGGCGGTGCAGAGTTTAAGACTTTGCCTTACATGCAGGGGGTACAGGTTTGATCCCTGGTCAGGGAGCTAACATCCTACATGCCTTGTGGCCAAAAAAACTGAAGCAATATAAAACAGAAGCAATATTGTAACACATTCAATAACGACTTTAAAAAATGGTTCACATAAAAAAAAAACGAAAAATCTAAAAAAATAAAATTTTAACCGTTCACACTGAATGACTTTCTGAAATGTATTACACAATCCCCAGCCTGTTTAAGTAGAACGCTGGATGCATGAGTTCACCTTTTTAAAGAAATGACTCAAGGTTCTTATTGTGAACAGTGATTATCTTATCTTCGTAATTCCGTACAGTTTTCTCGGGAATGACACAGTGTTGGAGGCCAGCCACTTCCCCCCACTGTTCAAGATTGTAGGCCATCGTGATTTTTGTTTAGTTCTCTGCTTTCTCTTTCTGTTTTGCCCCTTAACTTGCTCATGTCATGCTCTTGGCTCTCTCTTCTCATTCACGTCCATGGGACCATCTCACCCACTGCAAAAGTTTTTAAGTTCAGCGAGAGGTTGGCAACCGCTCATCAAGCTTGGTGGAATTATGAATAAATTCAGAGTAAATGAGGAGTGAACAAACCTGAAGAACTTCCCTATGAGTAATTGTGGTCTTTCATGTACAATCTGTAACATCCATTTTGCCTTAGAAACTTGTTTGTTGTCTTAGGAATTGGCAGGGACCTTAGAATTGTATAATCCAACATACCACCCAAAGTAGAAATTTCCTTTAGAGTCTTTGCCAGGTATTCTTCTAGCTTTCAATGCTGCAGAGCTCTTTCCTTTGAAAGGCAGCCTCTCCTTGACTGATTTCCAGCCCTGTTCTGTAGAGTTGAAGTTGCTAGAAAATGGAACCCCAATGTAATATTTGTTTTTAAAGATCACTCTGCTCCTGTAAGTAGTTAGGAACTGTAACAAAAAATGTAGAATAGTAACTAATGACAGTAACAAAATTGATTGAACGCTACCACATGCCAGGCTGTAAGCCGAGAGCTTTTTTACACGGATTAACTCATTTATTCTTTTATGACTTTATTTATTTATTCTAATTTTTTAAAAAGTTTTGGCGGCTCTGGGTCTGCTTGTGAAGTCTTTCCCTAGTTGCAGTGCGCGAGGGCGTCTCTTGCTGTGGCACATGGCTTCCCAGTGTGCTGCCCGGGCTTCTCTTTCTTGTCGTGGTACGCAGGCCCTGGAGCACACGGGCTCAGTAGTTGTGGCGCATGGGCTCTCTAGTCGTGTGATAGACCCTGCAGCACGTGGACCTCTCTAGTCGCCTCTCGAGGGCTCTCTCTAGTTGGGGCCTGCAGGCTTCGTTGCCCCGTGGCATGTGGGATCTTAGTTCTCAGTTGTTTCGTTGCTGAGTTGTGTCCAGCTCTTTGTGACCCCACGGACGGCAGCACGCCAGGCTTCCCAGGCCTCCGCTGTCTCCCCGTGTTTGCTCAGATTCATATCCATTGAGTCGGTGATGCCATCCAACCATCTCATCCTCTGTTGCCCCCTTCTCCACCTGCCCTCAATCTTTCCCAGCATCAGGGTCTTTTCCAATGAGTTGGCCCTTTGCATCAGGTGGCTGAAGTATTGGAGCTTCAGCATCAGTCCTTCCAATGAATATTCAGGGTTGATATCCTTTAGGATTGACTGGTTTGATCTCCTTGTTGTCCAAGGTACTCTCGAGTCTTCTCCAGCACCACAATTTCAAAGCATCAGTTCTTTGGCGCTCAGCCTTTTTTATGGTCCAGCTCTCACCAGAGATCAAATCGACGTCCTCTAATTGGAAATTAGATTCTTAACCAATGGGCCACCAGGGAAGTCCCCTCATTTACTCTTCATCACAACCTTATGATGGAGCTGGTATGATTATATCTATTTTCCACATGCAGAAACTGGTTTATGGAAGTCAAGTCTTATGGCTAAGAGGTGAACAGTGGAACAGGATAGAAACCCGGACGGACCGTCTGGTTCCAGAGACCAGGCCATCGACCATTGTGCTGTCTGCTGCTTCTCTGTAACATGTAGAGCATTGAGAGCATCTTTTCTGGGGACAGAGAAAGGGGTTTATGTGCCACCTGTTTTTAGCTTTTGCTCTTGCCATTATCCAGAATACTAGTGAATTAGGTAAAAGGACTATGTTTACGTAGACCTCAAGAGTTCTTGGTTTTGCAATGTTTAGTATTATGTGTGCAGTTTTTGGAATTGTATATAATTGTTCTAGTAGTTCAAAGTCATGGCTTTTAATGTGATTTACAGGCAAAAGGCATAAAATATGTAATCGTGAGTCTCATTCAGCTCAAAGTGTGTCAGACATAAAGGAGTTTTTGTCCCATCTGTAGGTTAAAATATTTTTATTTCAACTCTTTGGGAGCCTTCTGCCAGTACAATTGAGCAGATCATCATAGAGCAGTTTGGGTTAGACCAAGTGCATCTGTGTCTCTGATCTGATGCTTTCTCTAGAATTTGTGGCCTAAAACCTTGGCACATTAGACTTTTAAGCTTTGGAGCCCTCTTTGTGACTCATTGGTGGTCAGATCATCTCAGTCACAAGTGTAAACAGACTGGCTCGTGTTCCTAACCAGACCTCCTTCGGAGAGTAAACCATTTCGTAGAGACTGTCTTCACCCTGACATCATGTTTTCCTTTCTGTTTTTCAACTAGTGAAACGGGTCCCTGGAGCTTCTGAGTATCCCATCAAAGACTTGAGCACCCCTCCGAATTCCTCGGGGAGTGGAGGGAACGTGGGCCCTGCCGCCAGCCCCACCAGGAGCAGCGACATGCTGTACCTGATCGTGGGCTGTGTGCTGGGTGTGATGGTGCTCATTCTCATGGCCTTCATTGCCATGTGCCTGTGGAAGAACCGCCAGCAGAGCACCATACAGAGTAAGCCATTCATCGGTGTCTCCTTCTCTTTTTTCTAAAGATGGGTAGAAAAATATTGTCAGAATAAATATTGATTTCTACGTGCATAAATATTGATGCACGTTTGTGCATGAGTGTCGTGGGATAGAACACATCAGATGCTCTTCATTCGTGGAGATGACTTTAAGATGGTGCTAGCTGTCAGCCAAAATAAGTGGAGCATCAAATTAAATTGCCCAGGAGAAATAAACAGCAAAGCCCAAACTAAGCAGGTCTCTAAGTAAATAGCTGACTCAGTGCTAGGAAACTCTGGTGGCGTTGGACCACCAAAGAGGCTGAGGACTTGAAGCGTGGAGCTTTGGAATTGCTGCAGGAACCCCTCCGTACTGCTCCAGATCTTGTCAACAAGGAATGAAAAAGGCATGATGGAAAGGAAGCTAGTGAAGACTGTTCTAAGTTACTGTCCTGGAATGACACAGATGAAGACACCACACTCCTGACTCGGTGCTCCATGTACCAAAATAGCTCCAGAGTGGTGTCCCACCCCCAAGACATGTCCAGGAGCTCTGGAGCTGTCAGTGATGGCCCTGCAGTAAAACATATAACCTAGAACCCTCTTCCCTTTTCTTTCCTCTTTTTTCATCCCCTCACCTTCTTACCATTCGTCTTCCCCCAGCTATTATAAAAGAGGACAGTCAGATCAGAGGCTTTAGTCTCTGCTGGGAGGAAGTATTTCAGTTTCCTCTATGGCCCCAGAGTAAAAAGATGATACAAAAGCAAAGACCCCAGCAATGATAAGCGCTCAGCAGCTCTTAGCTGGTTCCTGCCTGTGGTCCCTTTTTAGTGAACAGCTCAGGGGGGAAAAGTGAATTATTTTTATCACCTTGTTGCCTTCCAAGAGATGGGCAGGGTGAGAAGTGGTGGAGATGGTGATGGTGGTGCCAGACTGGAAGAGCTAGCCATCTTTTGGGTCTTTTTCTAAATGGTTCTGATGTCATTGACTTTGATTGTGTGAGAGTGCGCTAAATCACTAAGAGTACTGATCTGCTTGTCTGAGCAAGATTAATCTGGCTAAAGTTACTTTTCTTTGTGACTTGATGATATGTTGAAAGATGGGAAATGGCAATGTTCATTGATGGAAATGTCCATTGAGTCATTGATTCAGAAGATAGTCATTGTGGCTCTCGCCTGTGTGCCCTACACTGGTGGACAGTGCAGGCATCATGCCTTCTTCGTGTAGTTTAGTGAAGAAGAGAAGCACTGACGGGAACACACGTGCTGTTAACACAGCTTAACAGGAGGAGGGACGGTTCCTCCAGTCTTGGCACTGTCCTCCAGTACCTTTGAAGAACTGATCAAAACTCTGACAACAAATCCTGTGCAGTTTAGATAATATACATTCTAAAGAACATTTCACGTTTTCTAAATATATCTGGTAGGTGTGCTTCTGGAAATCAGATATTTGAGGCAGCTATGGAAATACTTTTAATGTAAGGAAAGGGAATAATTAGCCTTTCATGCCCCACAATTTCCAACTTGGCTGTAATAACCAAGGACCTGTATGAATAGTGAATGTTTCCCCAATCCCATCCTTTTACTTAAGTGGTGTTTATTGCTTTTTGAAATATTCTACCTAAAGTTAGCCTTTTGCTGGTGTTCCATACAATTTCTTTCAGCACTTTGAAGCATCGGGGAATTTAAACACATTTTCTTAGTGTTGCCGGTACTTTGATAGTTGCAACTTGTACAATTTATTCATTCTCTTTTGAGCAATTTCTCTCTGGTTGATTTCTCTTCCCATTAGAAGAGTCATAACTAACTCATAGTTCCTGGCTGCCTCTACACCGTTAAGGAAATAACAGTAATAACTTGATTAAAGCAAATCTCACAAAGAAGCTGTAAGTGAACACTTTTTAAGAGTGTATTTTAGTACAGTTGTAGTTTATTAGGAATTTAATTAATAAAACTTCCCGAACAAGAAGAATTGTCTCTTTCAGTCCCTTACCCTTTCTGTTTGTTTGCTTTTTTTGTTCTCTCTCAACAGAATACGACCCACCAGGCTATCTCTACCAAGGGTCAGATGTCAACGGGCAGATGGTGGAATACACCACTCTGCCCGGCACAAACCGGATAAACGGAAGTGTTCATGGAAGCTTCAGCAATGGCTGCTCGCATCTGCACCATAAAGTCCCCAATGGAGTCAGCGGGAGCTTAAACGGAGGGCTCTACCCCGGGCACGTGAGCTCTCTAACCAGAACACGCGTGGATTTTGAACATCCTCGTCGTCTAGTGAATGTAAGAGACCTACTTATAAATAAAAGCCCCCTGTGCCCCACGATGTCAGGGTGCGAGAACATGGTCAGCACACGTGCTTTTCCCAATAAAGAAACCTCACAGGGTCACTGGTGTAGCCTGTGGCACCGGTAGCCCCTTGATCCAGACATCTTTGGAAGCTTTCTATTATCAAGCAGTAGTTGTATTCATCAATCTGAATTGTATCTAGAGTTATTTAGCACTGAAAATGCAGGGCCAATTATAAACAGACTGGAAGTTATTCTTGAGATGAAGTGGAAATACTATTGGCCATGGACCAAGCCACATAGTTTAAATTTGATTTATTTAGAGCAAAGTCTAAAAGCTTATACGCTTAGAGGACTCAGGCAGATCCTGAAATTGAGTGAAACAAGTTGGGGATGAGACGGAAGTAGCGAAGGTATGGGAGAGCCATGTAACAGCAGCCCTGGGGGGCTTTTCTGGTGGCTCAGTGGTAGAGAATCGCCCTGCCAATGCAGGAGACACAGGTTCAATCACTGATCTGGGAAGATCCACGTGCTGCAGAGCAACTAAGCCCCTGGGCCACAACTGTTGAGCCTGTGCTCCAGAGCCTGGGAGCTGCAACTGCTGAGCCCACGCAGCCTAGAGCCCATGCTGTGCAACAAGAGAAGTCACTGCAGTGAAAGCCCACACATTGCAACTACAGAGTAGCCCCCGCTCGTTTGCTGCAACTAGGGAAAAGCCCTTGTAGCAATGAAGACCCAGCGTAGCCAAAAAATGAATAGATAAAATTAAAAAAAAAAAAAGAAGCAGCCCAGGTTCAGCGCCTGTTGTCCACACACCTTGTGTGGCCAGGTCTTCTGAATTTTCACATCTGTAAATCCAGGTGAAATCTAGATTTTTTACATGTTGGCAACTAATTCCACTTTTAGAAGAAAGCCTTGCTTGGGCCGTACACAGCATGGCTGGGTACCACCGGATTGTCACTTCTGACCTCCTGTGAGGTTTTCTTGATCTGTTTTGCCCATGTGTGTTTTGTGGTTGGCTGTAAGATTTTTATATTTTATAAGATTAGTGTTCTCTTCCCACAAGGAGAGATAAAGCTTTAGTACTACTTTATCTCAGTGCAGTGTAAGAGACCCGGGCTCTATCCCTGGGTTGGGAAGATCCCTTGGAGAAGGAAAAGGCAGCCCACTCCAGTATTCTTGCCTGGAGAATCCCATGGACGGAGGAGCCTGGCGGGCTATAGTCCGTGGGGTCACAAAGAGTCTGACACGACTGAGTGACTAACACTTTCACTTTCAACCAGCTGATATACTTTCATTTTTGAAATGGGAATAGAATGACTAATGTATTTTAGATTTGTACTGGTTTAAGAGATTCTCTGCACCAGGAAGCTTGATTTATTACATTGCTTGGATAGTCAGCTACTTTATTTTCAATCACATAAATAAAATGTTTAGTTGATCAAATTAAACACTCATTTACATTTTTGTCATTGTTTCAATTACAGATAAATCTGTCATAACCTACAATGTGCTAGAAATGAAGATGTTTATAGAGATTTTTTAAAAAATCTTGAACAGTAGTAAAGATTTATTAAAATCTTACCTTTGGAGACCAAAACTATGATATATATTTGTATCTTAAAGCTAGAAATCTAATGGCTTTCCTGTGACCTAGCTTTCGTATGTTGTAGAAAAAATATTTAATTTGCTTTAGTACATCATTACCAAAAGTGAATAATGATTTCATTATTTTGTATGGAAAGACATGGCTTATATTCAGACTTTCTAAACTTTTTTTTGTCACCATTCCTAATCCAAACTACTAACATTGTCCAAGAAATTGAAGGAGAGAGCATTTTGAATAGCACATGCTGTTTCCATAAGAAAAAAAAATAAGTCTGATGTTTGCTTTAGTATTTGAACACAGTACTTTGTGTTTTTTGAACAATGAGTTGCTATTTAAATAATAGCTGCCCCAGTAAGTGTGCAGTTTTACATGTTATCCTCTGTGATCTTAGCTCATTCATTTTCTTACTCTTCTGGATATGTGGACATTTTTAAAACGCTTTTGATCATAAAATGATTGAATTAACTTTAATATGTTTGGTGAGTCCAATAAATACGCTATCCTGTAGGTTCTTAACTTCAGGTTTTTCTACAGCTTTGGAGTTTATCCTCGTGGACTGAATATAGCATAGGCATATTCTTTCTCTCTCTGTTTTCTCAAAAGCTCCTGTTGCTAGTTGGATCAGGAATGTTGCAAAGAAATTTTCAGTACTTTTGGTTTGCTTAGATTCTGGCTGTTGTTATGAGATGAATGGAAATGGAAAGTATTCTGGGAAAAACAATTGCCTGAACTTTTCCTAACCTTGAGGGCCTGTTCTGGGCTTGGGGAGCAGTGCAACAGCCTCCTCCACCCTTATCAAATTCAGCTCTGCTGTTTTGCTTCTGAAAGCAGAATTTTGACTCTGACCATGAGGCTGATTCAAGTCTTAACCCGTTTTGAAGAACTCTTGGCCATTGTGTATGTCAAGTGAACATTTTACAGTGAGGTATGTGTTAATCTGGACATTTTTCTTAATTGCTGGGCAGTTTCCGCCAAAAGCAACAGCACAATATTAATACTCCCCTCCAAGTCATCGCTGGCTGAGAATCTACTCCATCTGGAAAAATATAACATGTTTTAAGACTTCATGGAGTCAAGTGAACAACCTAATCGAAATAATTACAGGAAAATGAAGATGGGTTTATCTTGTGACATCATTCAAACAGATTTCCACCCTGTTTCTCCAGCTAGCATCCCATAAAAATTTTCCATGACTGCTAGGAAAGTGAAAATGAATAGGAGCTTATAACGTATAGTGTATTTTGGGCCCATTAGATTTGAAACACTGAAGGGAAATGACTAACCTTCTCCCTTCATTTATTTCCCTCTTTCCAGTACAAACATACATGCAAAAACCCATGGTGGTTGAGTTTGGGGAGAACAGTTTTAGTATTGTGCACAACCCCTGTGTGAATATAGGTAAATGGTGATAAAGATAACATGGTTCAAGGAGATGGTTAACATATACCACGTAACCATTTGTTGTTGATGTGGCTTTGTTTAACTATAGAGATGATCTGATTTCTAGTCTGTGACACCTTCAGCACTCTCTTTTTTCCTTTTCCCTCCACTTCCTTCCTGACAAGGGTGGCGGCCTGTACACAGCAGTACCTCCGGCTGACCCGATGGAATGCATCAACTGTCGAAACTGTCGGAACAACAATAGGTATGCTGGTGTGTATTTGCAAGTTGTGAATAGGGGTGTGTAACTCCGTTTGTTATTCTGTGTTCAGCAGAGAAAGTTCTTGCAGTTTTTTACCTAAGTTATGTATAAATCTCAGAGTATGGAGTCTTAGGTTTAAGGCTGTTACTCAGTTGTTGCCCCAGCTTTACAATTGTTAAAGCTTCGTGCTTTGGTTTCTTTCGATATATTGACAATATAAAGGCTGTATTTCTCACTGAGATTCTATTAGAAGGTTTGATCTTTTTGAAACCTTTAAATCAGTGTCTTTCTCTTTAGATAGACTTTATCTCTTCTCACATATTCTGTTTTCAATAGACTTCTCTGTGCTGTGTGATACTTTCTACTCTTTATTGTAGATGACAGCCTGTTTGAATGTCGGGGGGAAAAACCCTGTGTGTGTGGTAATGTTTTTTCATGGTAACATTGCCGAAATTTTCTTATCAGGTTGTTCAATTTTTTAAAAAAATTCTTAAGACCTTAAGATAATTAATAATTAAGTAGCACAAGCTTGCTTTCTTTTAATTTCTGGGTTTTTTTAATTAAGGATTATATGTGCTCATAATATTTCAAACAAGATAGGAATATGTAGAGTGACATATACGTTTAATTTCTGACAGAATAGTCAGAAAGCTTTCATGCTGCTTCTTTATATATTAATCCTGAAGGATTATCAGATATTTTGTTGTACTAAAGTTACAACTGTCGGAAATCTCAGTTCTTTCTTTTACACGATGATGGTGTTTGATTACATGGTCTCAAAAGTCCTTCTCAGCTCTAAAACTCTGCAATTTAGAAATCATATTACAGTTAGTACATAAAATACCTGGAGTATTGGACTAGAGTTTGGATATTTCATTAGTGAAATGGGATTTGACCTATATTTTAAAAATGAATTATGAAATTAAAAGTTGCATCTGGGAGCTATCAAAGCCAGAACTTAAAGAAGGATCCAGTCAGCCATTGAATTAAAATTACATTGTTTCATCTTGTGTTTTGAGAGTTGCCAAACAAAAGCAATAAAGCTTCCTAGAGATTTGTTTTTCATCATTTGCTTAACCCATTTTAGGGTTTCTGTATTAGCAAAAGCCATCTGCCTGTTTTGTGTACCAAGATTTGCTTGTCATATTTTAAAATGCTGTATGACCTTAACTAAACTTTAAGATGCTTGTACCAGTAAAGCCACATTTTTGTCCAGAGTTTGTCAAAGGCTTTATCACAACTTGTTAGGAACATGCTAAAGAATCGGTTAAGATAGTTCATACGCCCGGTGAGTAATCAGATGGATTTAATTAAAACACATTCTCAGTGGCTTCTGTGGCCAGCAGCAAATACAGTTCAACCCAGACATTAGAATGACGTAGCAAGAAGACCTCAGGTCCAAGAAGAAATCAACATAGGCTTTGCCGCTGATTAAATCTATGCTCTTGGGAAAGTTAAGTAGTCTTTCTGAGGCTGTTCCTTATCTGAAAAACAGTGAGTTGTCCTAGATAGTGTAAAATTGCTCACAATGTACTCTGATTATAGCTTTTGGTAATTTGCTGCTAATCATCTTTATAATGAGATATCATATCCTAGTACCAGAAATATATCCCATTTCCTTAAAAGAATCTGAAAGGCTTCTGCCATCTTGTGTTCACTGCCATTTTTGTTTATGTGAGCTTGTGTGTGTGTGTGTGTGTGTGTGTGTGTGTGGTCTTTGGGGTTTTATTATACATGGTTTTCTCCTTTAAGCCAATCAATATTTCTGTTGATTTTCAAGTTAGCGACCTCTTGTATTTCATGTTTGGGGTTTTACTTTTATCTGGAAACACAGATGAATTCTCTGCAGCCTTAGAAAGCCAGCATCAGTTTCTCCCTGGCCCAAATATTCTTCCTATCTCAGAATCTACCGTTTTAGGGCAAACCTTCAGTTTCCTGCCTGGGCTCCGAGGTTAGCCAAGTGGCTCACCTGGCTTCTTGGAACACTTATGTGATTCTGACACAGATTAACATCAAAAAGTACCTATCTTCAACTCTGCAAAATTGGAATCATTAAATCTAAAGGTTTCTGATTCTTTTTAACATTGTAATTAAAAACAGGCATCTCCTCTCAAGATCCTCAAGATGGCAAAATTTGTAATAAGCTTCAAATACTGAGAAGTAGATGATATATCTTTTATTCCCCCAAATATGCACAATTTTAGACAATTTGCACTTCTAAAATATTGACATTATTGCTAAGAATAAGCTTGCATTTCCTCATGCCAACTGAAAAGGGTATGTACACAAAAAGAAGCATAATGTCAGTTCAGCTATATGAGTGTATCAAGGGGGCATCTTAGAGTTTTTGGCTGTTCAGGCAAAATGAACATTTATTGAGTACTAGCCAGGCATTGGAGTTTCCAGGCAGAAGGAATCAAGTCATGGAAGGAGGAAAGATAACACTTACACGAGGGTAAATAGTCTAGTTCAGTAGTTATCAAGCTTTAGCGTGCTCTAGAGTTGCTTGGAGCACTTGTAAAAACCAAATTATGAAGCTCTATTTCTAGAGTTTCTGACTCAGTAGATCTAAGGTGGGGACTGAGAATTTGCTTTTCTAGTGCATTCCAGGGGTGCTTATGTCTGTTTGTGGGATCATGCTTTGAGAACCACTGGCATAATTTGGCTGGAGTAGCCAAGTAGTGAGTACTCGTGAACCCCTAACTCATTTTATGAGCCTCTAAAGAATCCCCCTGCATTGCAGGAGACCTGGGTTCGATCTCTGGGTTGGGAAGATCCCCTGGAGGAGGGTATGACAACCCACTGCAGTATTCTTGCTGGAGAATCCCCATGGACAAAGGAGCCTGGTGGGATACAGTCCATGGGGTCACAAAGAGTCAGATCGACTGAGCAACTAAGCACATGCTCCACATCAGGGGCGAAGTTCAACCTCTCGATAAAGTGCAGTACTCGTGCTCGGTCATGTCCAACCCTTTGCGACCCCGTGGACTGTAGCCAGCCAGGCTCCTCTGTCCATGGAATTTTTCAGGCTGGAGTGGGTTGCCATTTCCTCCTCCAGGGATCAAACCTGAGTCTCCTGTGTCTCCTGAATTAGCAGGCAGATTCTTTTGCCATTAAGCCACCTGGGAAGCCCATCGCAGATCATAAAACTGGAAAACCAGACTGAGTTTATATCATGGATGATCCTTACTGTCAGGGTTTAGTAGTTCATTTAATCAACATTTATTGAGTGCCCACCACATAGTAGGCCTCCCTCCAGAGAGGTAGCAGTTAATAAGAGGGAGTCACAGTCAGAGCTTGAAGTATGATGAGCAGAGTTTGAAGAAGCACATTGAATCTCATTGTGTTATATTTAAGGAATAGGAAAAGTCCCCATTGTTTCTGTAATATAAAACATAGGAGAGATATGAGATTTTTGCCTTAATCAAAAAGTGGGGGACATGGGTTAAATGTTGAGACATGCTGGGCTTAGTGGCATCGTGATTCTTTTGAAGATGTTTGAGAAAGGGAGCCAGCGATGCAGAGATGTGTTTAGGCTGGTTAGTGGTGGTGGGATTGGAGGGAGGAGACCACTGTGACTACTTGTGTAATGAAGGCCTTAGCTTAATGAAAGGAATGAGGCTAGAAAAGGAGAGCTGAGTTCGATTCTAGAGTTAGAACTTTGGGGATTAGCCATTGACTGGAATGCACTGATAGCAATCTAGGAAAAGGTCCAAATGAATAGAGAGTTTCAGATGTGAATGGCCTGGTAGTCGCCACGGTGATAGTCATAGAAACAAGAAACTTAATGAAATGATATATTGAGGGAAGGTGATGATATTGGTTGGATGTTTTTAGAGTTTCAAGTGCCAGTTAAACGTCTAAGTCAAGCAGACAGATGAAAATGCTGGTCTCGGGTTCAGGGAGTAGATTGGGACAATGATCTCTATATTTACGAGTCATTTGTATCAAAGTAATAGAACTTAAAGATGGGTTGGACATTTTGAAGTTCTCTACCTACATGTAAAAGTTGACCATTTTAAAGATATTTGGTGGTGGTAGGGGGGAGATTTTTGTTTTATCAATAAGACATTTATTTGGAAATGCATAAGTATGTGTATATGTATACACACATATATACAGAAATTGCTGTTTTTGTAGGATAAAAATGTTTGAATACCACCAATTCCATATTGCCTAATAAAACAAAGTTTGAAAGGAAAACAAATTTAAAAATCAGTGGATATACTAATGGAGACCGTGATTATTTTTATATATTTAACTTTTAAAGGCTTTTATTTCTTAAGTATTTGAAGTAATTAGACACTCTTTTCATAATCCTCTCGTATTGTTATTATTTTTTTGCTTACTGCCTTGACATATTTTCAAAGAGATGAGGCAAGGGGTGTGATAAAATCAGGAGAGTGAAAATTAAAGAGGATTCAATCATTCATCATTCACTCAACAGACATTCTTTTGAAAGTCTTTTGGGGACCAGGTGCCGAGCTAGGTCCCAAGGCTACAGTTGTGAACAAAATGGGCATTGTCCTTGCCCACTGAGCTTATAATTTGATGGGGAGACACATCTTTTTTCAAAATGGCATAAATAAATCATAAAAATGAATAAATAATTCAAACTGGGTGCTTTAAAGACAATATAAAGAATGCATTAGAAAGGAAAGACTTCACTAAGCAAGTGGCACCTTACGTGAAGAATTTGTAAAATTAGGTCAAAGAGAATAGGGATGGGTTTAAAGCTTTCCAGGCAAAGGCAAGGTACTATTTATGCAAAACCTTTAAGGCAGAATACTGAAATCCTGGGACCTTCCTGGTGGTCCAGTGGTTAAGACTGCACTCCCAATGCAGGGGGCCCTGGTTCAATCCCTGGTCAGGGAACTAGATTCCACGTGCCATACTAAAAGATCCTGTGTGCCCCAACTGAGAGCCAGCACAGTCAAATAAATAAATATTTCTAAAAATAAATAAGTAAATAAAAAGGGACTGCCCTGGTGAACCAATGGTGAAGACTTCATCTCCCAATGCAGGGAGTGAGGGGCGTGGGTTTGATCCCTGGTTGGGTAGCTAGGATCCCACATGCCTCGTGGCCAAAAAACCAAAACATAAGACAGAGGCAATATTGCAACAAATTCAATAAAGACTTTAAAAATGATCCACATCAAAAAAAGATCTTAAAATCATTGGTAATAGATACTTTAAGCTATAAAAAGAATGCTGGAATTCTTATGGAATCAAAGAAGGCTAATGTGGCAGGAACGTAGTAAGGGAAAGGGTCAGAGGTAGATGAGTGAATTAAGACTATATGGAGCCACAGTTGAGTCAGCGAAAGCTAGCATGACAGAGCACTCTGGAGGATAGAGTTTGGAGACTCCGTTGGATGGCACAGGAAAGGATACAGGGGATCAGGTGGATGGCTGTGGCAGCAGTCCAGATGAGAAACAGTGCACTAAGATAGCTATAGTAGATGCAGAGAGAGGTAGGTGGTTTGGAGAGATTTAGAAGGTGCAATTTTTTTTAAAAGATATGAGGCCGCTGAGGGGAAGATGTCAAGGATGGTGTCCAGGTAATTGGATGTAATCACTGAACGAGGAGACACTGCGGGAATACACGTAAGCCCGTCCACCCCTCACACACCTGGGAGTCGTCCCCTTCAACCCCAGTGGTGCCTCATCAAACTCACCTTGACCCAGGGCAGGTCTCTTACTCTACAGATTACTGATGAGTGAAGAATTGATGAAGGCCTTTCCCCTTGGAATCTACCTGCCCTGTATCTTGCCGCTCTAGCTTCCCCCCTGCCCACTGCCTTTTTAGATTTAAACTCGAATGTACTTCTTGGAGTGGCCTTTTAAAAAGCAAGTCATTGCTAACCTTAAGGTCCTTTTATCATCTTTCTATTTCAGTAATAGAAAACTTTGCCTTTCTTAAACTGGCATATTGACGTGAAAATTTGAGAACAGGTCAAAGGGGAGTGGACTCAACAGATAAGCGTTTGAGCAAACTCTGGGAGATAGTGAAGGACTGGGAAGCCTGGCCTGTTGCAGTCCATGGGTCACAAAGAGTTGAACACAACGTGGCAACCAAACAACAAAAGGGGAGTGCACACGCTAGCATTCTAGAGTTTTATTTGCTTCTAGGGCTTTGGTAGCATTTGTAGAGGACAACCCACTCCAGTACTCTTGCCTGGAAAATCCCATGGACGGAGGAGCCTGGTAGGCTGCAGTCCATGGGGTCGCTGAGGGTAGGACACGACTGGGCAACTTCACTTTCACTTTTCACTTTCATGCATTGGAGAAGGAAATGGCAACCCACTCCAGTGTTCTTGCCTGGAGAATCCCAGGGACGGAGGAGCCTGGTGGGCTGCCATCTATGGGGTCGCACAGAGTCGGACACAGCTGAAGCAACTTAGCCAGCAGCAGCCTGCTCACTGCGTTTAGTCCATTTGAATGCTTTTTGGGTTTAAGAGTTGCATGTAACGACTCACTACGAACAGCTGGAAAGAAACATATTTAATGTAGCTTTGGGGGAGCCAGCCCCCTGCATGAACAACTCAGTTGAGAAATCCTTGTGCATTGCAAGAGTTAAACAGATTTTAATCAAATAAATCAATAGCTTTCTACTCTTCTCTCTTCAATTCAGAAAACAGTAGTGCAGTTCTGGATATGTCATTAAATGGGGTTTGTCAGTTGCTTGGCTAGTTTAATGGGAAGGGATTGACATTAAATCTGCTCTGTTTACCATCAGTCTTGATAATTTGTAAGAGAGGACACTGATGAAATTCACAGATGAATGAACTGAGCGGTCCCATCAGGAAGGAACAAAAATTAACTTTAAGTGTCCTGGAGAGATTGGAAATGGGCAGGAAGTTGCCAAGTAAAAATCAACTTGGAAAAATGTATATAATCCATCTGGGGAAAAAAGTATGAGCTATACATGGCTGGTGGTCAAGAGGAGAAATAAAACTATTGGGAATAGTGCTTTAGAAAACATAGATATTATAAATGACCTCCAAGTTTTTATGTAATGATCACCTTAAAAGTCTGAGTATTGTTGGGTTTGAAGGTACTCCTTCACCAACTTGAAACCTCCCACTGAATCAGATATACTCAGATAAACATAAGTGTGTAGAGATGAATATGAAAACATTCCATTATGATGTAGATCTTTTAGGTGGAGGGTTTGGTTTACCCAATTGGTTTGTGAAATATGAAAACAACTGCTTATCTAAAGACAATTAGACTCTGCTCCAGCAGGTTAATTGGTTATGATTCAACCCATCTCCTATCCCTGACCACTCAGCTACTTCCAAACTAGCCATAAAACCAAAGGAAGGAAATACACAGAGCCCAAGATTTGGATTCTCTACCATCTAGGGTAATCTCCCTGATTCTCTAAGAAAAATATTCAAAAAACTGTGTCTAATTTCTTTAATTGATTGGTACCTTCCTTTTGGGGGGAAGTGACTTATATTCTACTTTTGATATGGAGACCTGATCCTTTTGTCAAGGAGTCCTGTGGTTAGAGGAACCTGGTGGGCTATGGTCCATGGGACTGCAAAGAGTCGAACACGACTGAGCGACTAATACTCCCTTTAAATACATGTTGGGTGACTATAAATGACGGAATGCATTACTGAACGTGGCAAGCTCGCTCCCTCTCTCACACACACCCAGTCTTACAAATAAAAGACCAACTCAGGGATCAAACTTGCAGCTCCTGCATTGCAGGCAGATTCTTTACCGTCTGAGCCACCAGGGAAGCCGGAGATGGCTGAGTGACTAACACCAACATGTATTGTCACCTGTTCTGTGACAGCCACGAATAAACTAATTCCCAAAAGGAAACTTCCACTGCATGGCTCAGGTCACTGCAGCCTGTAGCAAAGAGTGTATGGTGAGAACAGAGGACCTCCATGGCCCTAGAGGAATGTCATCAGGGTTCTGTTGGAGGGTAACTGATGACCTCCTCAAGATAAGGGCCAGGTCAGCCAAGTGACAGGCACAGTGGCAAGAGGAAACAGCAAGGGTGAGGTGAACATTAAAGCAAACCGCCACCAAGACGAGACGGTTTCAGGAGATATTCATGGAACACATTCATGAAAATAAGCATCACCATCCAAGAGGTTCGTGGGTAGTTAGTCCCTGCCCTCCAGGGATAATCAGAAGAGGAAACTTAAGGCAACATGTATACAATTATCTAATCACAGAAATTCTGTACATAATCATGCTTAACAAATATTCAACTATGTAATCAGAAATGGGATACTTCTCTGCAAAACATTCCAGAGGTGCTATGTAGTTTTGCTGGAATGTCCAAAATATGTTTAGTCAAATACTAATGCAACGTATTCTTCTAAACAATGCTGAGCTACTATTCCAGTCTCTTATTTCTTAGTGTGTGCTATTCAGATGGCTGCTTCAAGAATATTTTATTTTTTATGACACTGTAATAGTCATTCTCCTATCTTCTCCTTTGGTCAGACAGCCCTCTCCTGTTTCCAGAAAGATACCTTAGTAATAAACTAACAGGTCCCAGACCACCTGAATTCTTGGAAAGCAGCACAAATCTTTGTATGTGGCAAGATGCACGGAGTTCTGATTACTCAGTGTTTTCAAACTTAGACAAAGTCGTTTCATTGAGCTAGAGACAACCCATTGAAAACTGTCACTCCACCTTAAGCCAATAATAACTGCAACTGAAAGATTGAGAGGCCTAAGATAGATAAGAAAATACAAA
Source organism: Bos taurus (assembly GCF_002263795.3). Taxonomy (NCBI): domain Eukaryota; kingdom Metazoa; phylum Chordata; class Mammalia; order Artiodactyla; family Bovidae; genus Bos; species Bos taurus. Next base: position 29,331,453 of record NC_037356.1, on the reverse strand, counting down.
CTATTTTAATACAAAATAGTTTAATACAAAATACAAACTTTGTATCATTTAAACTGTGAGATGTGCATTGTAAGAGCATGTTAATAATGTCATAAATGTGCAGACATTTGCCCTTTTCTCTGTCTCTCACTACCTGTAGATTTGGGTCTCTTACATATATACAGGTACTATTTTTGTAGTAATCTGGTTGCTTTAGAAATTGTAATTAAAGCATCAGTAAATGCTTTAATTAAAGCATCAGTAAAAGAATTGTTTCACTTGTTACAAGCTTAATTACATTCAGAACAGGTATCATGTTTCTTTTCTATAGACTATGTCCTCTGTGTTTATATCTTAGCACGTAACCCCCAGGTTAAAGCCATTTTCATGCTGACCCGTGCAGACATCCAAAAATGAACTAGAAGTAATGTGACTCAATTACTTATATTCGGCTTTCTACATCAGTGGTCCCCAGTGTTTTTGGCACCAAGGACTGGTTTCATGGAAGACAGTTTTCCCATGGCCCCAGGTGGGAGGTGGTTTTAGGATGATTCAAGTGCACGATGTTTGTTGTGCACCTTATTTCTCTTGCTGTTACATCAGCTGCACTGCAGATTATCAGGCATTAGAACGCGGCGGTTGGAGGCCCTGCTCTACGTGGTTAATTACTGATAATTATGAATCAGGGTTCACTGTACTAGAACATTTTAAACCAGTTTGGTTTATCAGGCTGAAATTTGGGTAATCATCACTTTACCAGTCTAACTCACATGATGATTTTACTGTCAGCACCACCCTGATAATTGAGACTCAAAGTTTGGAATAAAAGTATGCACTGAAGTGGTTTTCTATATCACTTACCTGAAAGATAGATGCTAAAGAATATCCAATAGGAAATTGTACTTTTCTCCTGCTAAATATCTGTGATTTCTTTTAAAACATATGTATTTAGTTGTTAACTCCCAGCTCATAAAACCAGACGACAGTATCAGCTCTCTAGATACTGTTCACAGTAATTGGCCCTGGCGCCTCTATCCTCCCCATCCTTTGGTCCTGTGCCATCCGTGTCGTTCACCTTCATTATCACAGCAGTGCTGTATTTCTTTTTTCCCTACTATGAAGGAAACTAGTTTGTTCATTTGGAAAATGTGAAGCCTTGGCACTTGTTTTCATCAGTGAAGGCAGCATCAGAACCACATCTGCCATATTGTAACAGCTCTCAGGCTGGTAGCCAGTGTAGCGATCAAACATCTGTGAAATAAAATGTTCGCAAAAGTGCTCTACACTCAAGCTGTTAGACTGCCCTTAGAGGTCCTTTAAAAATCTCATCCTTTGCTTTAAAGAAATGAGCAGGACAAAAAAGAAACGAAAGGGGGAGAAAAAGACAACAGAAGAATTGAAGGCATCTTATCTGGTGAGTCTTCATTATTTTGTGTTAACATTATGAAATTTCATTCCTGTTAGCTCTGTGAAAACCAGTTATTAACTTACAGTATCTTGTTTTTTAGGGAACTGCCCTGGTGTTTCAAAATCTGGCGAGTATATTTTTTTCCTACACCTTAACTTTACTTCTTTCAATGAAAATGTCTCTTTCTGACCCGATCCTTTTTTTTTTTTTTGTCTTTCAGGTTTCAGGTACCTTTGTATTACTTCCAGATTCCTGCAGAGAAATGGGACATTAAGCCAGAAGCTCATTTTGTTTGTTTTACATCATGATTGGGGATTTCATTAAGTGCCTGACTGTGCTGTGTCTCACTGATCTAAGAGCTTTCTCTGACACCAAGGACAGACATTGCCCATCCTCCAGAAGACTGACATTTAAGTCAGATAACTTTGAAGTCAACAGATAGAAAGAAAGCTAACCAACAGAGCCAATATGAACGAGGACAGAGATCATTTCTATTGTGGTACAAAAATCTTCAGGGGTAAGTATATGATTCATTCTCACTTTTAATCTATGTGTCTTAGTTTTCGGTGTGATCTATTATATGATATCTTGACCCGTTAGTTTAGTTGTTGCTCTTTGATAATAATTTTGCTTGCTTACAGAAAAGCTTATTTTAAAAGTGTGATGTTCGATGTTTATTATGTATCCATTCGCCATTTTTGCTGAGGTCCTACGATACGCCATTTACTACGTGCTTGACACTGGACATTGTGACCTCAACTGGAGTCTAACACGCATTAGTAGTGTTATTACTTCCTAGAACAGCAAAATATTTCAGAGCGTTTTAACTGCAGTTTCTTCTCCAGTGCTTTCTTATTTTCATCATGTAGTTTAATTCTATAAATATTTAAAATCTTTTAAGACAATACAGTTTCTGGTTTTTTGCAATGTTTATTCACAAGTCCCAACATTATCTTTGTTGCTATTCTCTCCTTTCTTTTTTTCAGTTGATTTTTATCGGAGTGTAGTTGATTCACAATGCTGTGTTAGTTTTAGGTGTGCAGCAAAGTGAATCAGCTATACGTATACATATATCTGCTCCTTTTCAGATTCTTTTCCCTGGGTCACTGTAGAGCACTGAGTAGAGTTCCCTGTGCTATACAGTAGGTCCCTATCAGTTACCTATTTTATATATGATACTGTGTATATGTCCATCCCAGTCTCCCAGTTTCTCCCTCCCTCCCTGTCACTTTCCCCTTTGGTAACCATAAGCTTGTTTTCTACATCTGTGGGTCTGTTTCTGCTTTGCGTGTAAGTTCATTGGTACCTTTTTTTTTTTTAGATCCCACATATAAGTAACATACGATATTTGTCTCTCTCTGACTTACTTCACTCATATGACAGTCTCTGTGTCCATCTGTGTTGCTGCACGTGACATCGTCTTGTTTCTTTTCATGGCTGAGTAATATTTCATTCTGTATATGAGCCTTTCTGTATGCCTCTTATGTCTCTTAAGCTTCTTTATATATTGTCCATCCTTTTGTGTCTTCAGTCTGAACACACTTCACGTTCACTAAACCTCTGGTCATCTGCTCAATTTCCACTTAACTCCATGAACTGAGCTCTTCATTTAGGTTATTCTATTTAGTTTAGAAATTCCAAATAATAATTATTGTTAGATGCTCAGTCTCTGTTAAAATTCTCCATCTTGTCACCTTTTTTCTTGAATATAATCATCCAGTTCTTTTAAAGTCATTGTCTTCTAACTCAATATGAGCATCACTTATTTTTCTTTTATTTCTGTCTTCGGAAATGCCTGGTAATTCTTTTTTATTGAATTCTGGACATTGCGTATAAAAACTCCCAGAGGCTCTGGAAGATGTTTTCTTCCCCCAGAAAGTATTTGCGTTTGCTTTTGGCAGGCAATTAGGAAAGGACCAGATCATTTTAACCCACTTAGAGACTGAGCTGATTTAATGCTGAGTTTCAGGTCTTTGTAAAAGCTTTGTCTCTTCCCGCTTCACTGTTATTTTCACAGTGTAACCCTTCAAGGGTCTCAGTTAAAAGCCTGGAGTGTTTACTGGGCCTTTTCTCTTTGGCAGACTCTGAACTCTTAATTTCTGTCTGCCCAGCCCCGTGAAAGTGCCAGAAGTTCTCCTCAGTTCCTCAGCCGCCACTGCATGCTTGACGCCTCGGTGTTCCATCCTGCACTGAGCTGGGCAGATGCCTTGTGAGGACAAGTGCTGCTGAAACTCATATTTACCTTCCTTCTGGAATCTTAGCCGCTTAAGTGCTGGGTAGCTCTCTGATGACTCCAATAGATTTAAACGCCAATGTCTCCATCTTTTTTTTTTTTTTTAGTTGCTCTTGGCAGGAGAGTTGTTCTGATATAAACTAATCAGTCATAGCCAGAAGCCAGAAATGTAATTTTTAAGAATTATTTTCAACAAATCATGATAGTCATATAGATTCCCTTGACCAGAGATATTTCTGGTTTTTGGAAATCAGAATCTTTCTTCCTCTCTAATTATCATCTAATGTAATTTCCTCAATTATAAGACTCTTGAGTCTGAAAGAGCATAGAAGGATACACACTAGTCTCTAGTTGGAATGCAGAAAGCACCTTACTCTCATCAGCCATACAGCCCTAACCATCTCAAAGCTGAGTGCTCCCAGTGTCTTGTATCTTCTTACGTTATACTTACTACACTGTAGTATAACCGTTTGTTTATTCACTCTCCTCTGCTAGACTGGGAGCTGGAACCTGTTGTATTTATATTCTCAGTGTCTACCACAGTTTCTGACATTTAGAAGGTATTCACATGTCACATACTTTTGGAATAAAGGGTTCTTCTAAGTAAGTGTTTTTATATAGAGATATAATATTCAGTACATTTTCACTAGAAGTAATTTGAATACAAAAAGATTTTTCCAGGAGTTCCCAGGTGACCCAGTGATTAGGACTCCGCACTTTGCACTGTCGTGGCCCAGGATTCATTCCCTGGTCAGGGACCTAAGATCCTGTAAGCCACATGGCAGGGCCAGAAAAAGAAACAAAAAACTTCCCCCTGACATTGCCGCGCATCGTAAGTGAATACCCTGTTTAGACTCTGTAGTTTCTCATGAATTGAATACATTCAAGAGAGTTTTCAGATTCCCTGAGTATTGAGACAGTGGAAGAGACTCGTGAAAAGATGATAACATGGACACTTTTAAATGGATGTCAAGAGGTCTGTGTTTACCTTAGTCGGCATCCCAGCATCCCAGGAAAAAGTTTAAGTTCAGAGTTGAATGAAATGTCCAGCAGACCCCTGAGGAATGCCTTGCTCTCCTAGAGTCATGGTCTGCTAGCCCAGTGCTTTGATTCTGACTCCAACACACTTTCTTCCATATCAGTCCTTCCTCTACTTTTTATTGCCTTAACAATTGCATCGGAATACAGATTTTCTTTGAATCAGGTGTGTGTTTTTTCTGATGGTGTTAAAGGTTAGGATTACAGTCATATTAGATTACACTGCAGTCACGTTTCTCTGTGCAGATGAATACCTAACAGACATACTTTGCTTTCATGCCAGATGACTGGTATCTGGATTCTACTAAGTGTACAGTCGATCTGTTTCTCTCTTTGAAATTAAAGTTGAACGTATTTAAATTAAGGATTTGGTTTACTGACAGATATCTTATTCTCTTTCAGGTTCCAAGGCTTCAAGCTTAGCATTTGTTATTTCTGGTAACTAGAACCAATAGAGATGCTGGTGACAGCTGTGTGGACTTCCCTTTCCTGATTTTATGTTCCAGAAACATACTATCCCATGTTAAAAGGCTGGAGGTCCAAAGAATTCTTACCTTTATTCCCTAACATGCCTAACTCGAGCACACTTGTGTATTTCCTACCTAACCTTCCCAACCAAAGTCACATAAAATGTCTTCACTTTTCTCACTCCTAATTTTATAAATAAAAAATATTTTTATTTTATATGTAACTACTTCTGGGTCTCCAGTCTCCAGTTTCTATTAATGATGGAATAGCTAATCATGCACAGGTAATAATGATGGAATCTGGGCAATCTGAAAGTATTGTAGAGTAACAAGAAACAGGCAGGAACTGAATACATCTAACCTTGAAAGACAATGGGTAACATTTGTCTGTGGGTTTTTGCCTGAGGACATTCTTCAATCTTGGATTAAGAACACAAACTGAAGGTGTTGAAAGATGGAGTTTGAGGTCAACAGAACAACCAGAAAATCAGAGGGAAAAATCCAGTTTAAAAAAAAAGTTACATGTAAAAAATAGGAAAAAGTGATACTTACTCAAGGGAAGAAAATTGTCAATAGAAACAGACCCTGTTACAAATATGCTCAAGGACTCAATGAACAACACACTGTGGCTTCACGTGGGGAACTTCATCTTAGAAATAGAACCTGTAAAGATCAAATGGAAGTTCCAAAGCCGAAAAGCATAAATAACTGGAATGGAGAATTTACCGTTTGGGCTTAATATCAGATTGAAGACAATAGAAGAAAGAGTCAATAAACTAAAAGATCAATAGAGATTATCCAATCTGAAGAACAGGAAGAAAAAATTAGAGAAAACACATATTTTGGATGAAGACAGGAGACAAAAGTAGGGCAGAATTGAAGTGAATGTTTAGTACTAATAAATTCTGGCAATTAATTCTGCAAAGAAAAAAAAATTGAAAAATAAACAAAACTTGGATTTTGAAAGTCTAGTTCTTATAGTGTGTCTTCCAAGAGTGAAAGGGAACATCGCTGGTTTCAAAACTGTATTTTTGTTGGCTTTCATAAGGTCATTTCTCTCATGTGGCCGTAAGTTTCTCAGCTTTCTGCCCTTTTCCTCTTTTTCTGCTTCACTCCTTCCAGCATGAATGGCCTTTTCCTTCTGTGTGCTATATTCAGGAGCTAGTTTATTATGAAAGACAACTTCTAACAGTGGACGGAGGCAAAGGGTGCATGTGATGAGTCAGCGTGTGCTGTTCCATTATTCACTGGTTTGCATTTTGATGCCTTCTCCTTTGTATTTCACTTTAATTTTTGAGATCTTGCTAATTCAAATCATAGTGAATCATTTAGTTAATTTTGAGCACCAGTCTTCCTTAAGAATCTGTGGATACAAAATACCAAATAATATTTCAAAGTAAGTGAATTTTAATTATTGACGCCTCTAGACACAATTCTGTCTGTTTTGGTTTACCCTTTGTAGGTGTTTCACCAAAACCAGCAGCACTTTCAGCAGCAGCCCCCTTCCTGTGGTCCCAGTGATAGCACCTTATCCTCAAGACGGTTTGGAAATGAAGCCCTTTGGTCATATGAAGATGCCTGTGTGTCTGGCTTCCACCGTCCCCGACTGCGTTCAGCCACCTGAGGAGGGCATCAAAGAGGATGAGACACCAACACCTGCTCAGCCGATTTGCTGTCAAGACAGTAGAGATGGGGCCAGTTCCGATTGTGTGGAAGATACAGCAGAGTTCCACAGAGGTACAGCAAGACATTGTAAATCTCAAGTTTCTAAATAGTCTTCAGTTAACTAAGAACTATATCAGGAGAGATGATGCTTTCAGAACGTTCTGTCTGTGATCCACTCATATTTCTTAGATTATTGCGTGGGGGTATTGGATATGTCAATAAAAGTTGACTCTGTAAAGGATTCTTTGAAATTCTGGGGTGTTTGGGGATGTTCTTTTGTTGGCGTTTTTTAATTTTTTGACCGCACTGCACGGCGTGTAGGATCTTAGTTCCCCAGCCAGGGATTGAACCTGTAGTCCCAATACAGGGAATCTTAATCACTGGATTGCCAGGGAAGTCCCTGAAATTCTGTGATACACATCCTTCATCTCTGATTGTTCATTCTATTCTATTCTGGAAAATAAATCCAAATAGGCTTTGATTCAGTTTTGTACCTGAACAGTAGACTTGCTAGAAGGGTGCATTTCGTGATCCTAGGCTTCTTTTCTCGTCTGAGTTGATTCTGGAGTTGTAGTAGTTCTTGACCATGGTTACTTGGGGGCTTTAAAGGGGTTTGCTGTAACCCTTAGATGAATCATGTCACTGTCCATGAGAGCTAAACTTTATTTTAAACCTCTGCCTCCCTCAGATTCAAACATAAACATAACTGGGCTCTAATTTTGCTCATGGTTCTTTCTTTATTGCTGAAGGTAGTGTTTTTAGACTGCTTTGATAAAAATCAGCCTTTCTCATTTCATAGTACTTCCAAACCTTTGTTTTTCAGGAGACAGCTGTGTGCCTTCAGAAGCTGAGAACAACATTTTAAGTTGGAATCCTCTTGTTTTGCCACCTGTCTCGAAGGACTGTACTGAAAAGACACTGTGGTGTCCTCCTGGCACTCCTGTAGACAGTCCTCCAGGGGTCCTTCAGCAACCCCAGGAAACCTGAGGATGCGGCAGTGCTCCGTCACGTTCCCACTGCAAGCCAGCAACTGCACGAAACAGCCCTGGGAGTGGACTGTGTGAAGGACATTAGTTCAATTCAGAGAAAGAGCGTTATTTATTTTTTGTTGGTAGTGATGTCATATGAATGTATCTTAAAATGTGTGCCCTTTTATGTTATTTATGCCTTAAAAGTTTCCCTCCCTCTTCCTTCCTCCCCCTCGTCAGTAAACAACCTCGTTTGGCACAGTTTCAATCACCTGAGACCGTGTTGTCCAAGAGCCTCAGCGACAGTAAGAGCCCCTCCTGCAAGGATCCTACCTGTTGGCTGATTCAGCTAAGAGGGAATTGCACAGGCCATTTGGGAGTTTTCAGATGGAAAGCTTGTCTTTCACTATTGCATTATCAGACTGTCTGAGAACATTGGAAATCAACCACAGTTGTAACACCTGATGTTTATAATAGATGTCTTGTAAATTTGATGAGTGCCTTCCACGGAAGTGAGGGTTGACCTATAGGCTGTCTGCATGTGGGCACAGGTTATGTCCAGTTTTCTAGGCAGTAATCACAGTGTTGTGGACATGACGGAGGTTAAGCTGGTCTGGTTGGGTTGTTGTAGAAGGCAGAAAGGGAGCCAGGACCAGAGAGAAAAAGAATGCCTTCAAACCCAGTATCATTTAAAATCACACTTATTTATAACATGGTTACCATGGGGCTCTTTTTGACTGTTTCTAAGAGAAAAATAAGACTTTCAAATGGTGACTAGAAGAGAAAGATCCATATTTTAAGAAGAAAGGGAAGGTTCCAGGTGGATCATCTTGGCGGAAGCTCTCCTGTTAGTATAGGAAGTATCGTGGTGCAACACCCCAAAAAAATCCGTATTTTCTGAGTTCCAGCTTGGGCAATACCTGAAAGATGTGAGTGTCAGAAAAGAATCTGGAGGTTTGAAGTTTCCTGACATTTTTCCCGAATGTCGTCATTGTCACAGGCACCTATAGCTTTGATTGGCAGAGCTCGTAAATCACAGTTATTGCTGCCTCTGAGTGACAAGGACATTTGCAGCTGCCATTGAAAGGCTTTTCTTCTGCACGTCTGAAACAAAACAACACAGCACTCAGTGTATTTGATGGCTTGACTCGAGCTTTATGGATCACTGCCCTTTTTTGGACTGTGCATCCCTTTAGGGAAAAACAAAACAATTCTCTTTATGGAGAGTCAAGCGATTCTAGCATAAGTGAAAATATTTTTACAGTTTCCCAACAATTGCAGTAAAATAGAGTAGAATACTGTATTAATCGACTTCCTGTGTAAATGCATCCATATTCCCTTACATACGTCTATATGTTTTAGAAATAGAACCGCTAGTGGAATGTGCCGTGTGAGCTGGGTCACTATGCAAGGATTACTTGGAGTAGAGTGTAGTGGATACAGTTCCATAGTCAGGTACCACGGATGCTCCAGAGTCAAATTCTCCATTTCAGACATCCACACCTATAGTGTACTGGACTTATTCTTCATTGTTGCCTAGATGCACTTAGCTTTGGAGGGAGTTAGCTGCATCCTTTACTTCTGTGGCCAGCAAAGGACAAAGTCCTAGCACACGGAATATGAAAACATACCCTGTGTCTGCCAGTCAGGTTATAGTGCTACACTCACAAAGGGAGTTTCAGAAAACTGGGGGGTAAGTGTTTGTAAGCAGTCATTTTGATTCAGGAAACAGAGGTGTATTAGCGTGAGGCCTTAGGTCATAAACTGCTTTTAAAGATTGAGTTTGAATATGGGATTTGTCCACTAGGAAGAGAAAAATGACTTTAATTGTAGGGCAATCTCGTTGTGGACTGCTTTATTTATATTATTAGTAACGCTGTTTTAAGTGTTATCCCTTTAATTGTATTTTATTTATAAAAAATGCTTTTATATATTGAGATATATAAATATAAATATATATATATATAATTGCCTTCATGTTTAGGAGTTATGAGTGCTCTCTAACTATGAGTTGTTCTGAACTTTTATGCTCTGCACATTTACCCAGAACAGTCCTACCTAATGTTACTTGCCAGGAAGTCAGAGGACAGGACAGCATGGGCGATGGCTCTAACATTTGTGGAGTTACTGTTATGTACCAGACTGCTGGTGCTTGCTACTACTATCTCAAATCTGCCTGTTAAGACACAGCTACTAAGTAGGTGATAAAGTCCCCAGATCACACTGGTGAGCCACAGAGCCTGAATCTGAACTTATCTGGAGCGGGAATCTGAGCTCCTGCATTTCCAGACTGCTTTCCAAAACCATTGCGGTTCACTCTGCTGATGGAACCCGTTCTGTAAGCCCCCGGTCCTCCCCGCCGCAGAATTCCTCCAGTGCTCTAGCTCCACAACTAGAGAGGCTGTCCCTGTGCCCCGCGGGCAGAGCTCTGAGCTTATTACCTGGTCTCCCCCGAGCCCTCCTTACTCCCCGTGACCCCCCTCCCTTCCTACCACCCCTTCCCCGGAAATTTGACCTTCTCTCAGCGTGACAGTGATCCTGTAATCCATCAGACCTCTTCACACCCCTTCTCCTCTTAGAACTCTGTGAGTCTTTGTTTTAGCATCAAACTCCCCCTTCTGCTATATCATTTCTCTAGCTCCTTTTCTCCCCTCTTCTTTTGGTTATGCACTGATCCTCTGATGATGGGCGCTGTACAGAATGTAAGTGAAATGGCAATGTTTTAAACCTTTTGAAGTGGTCTTTAAAAACAAAAGGCATTTCTTTCTGAGTTTTGTTTTTGTCAAAAGAGTCTGCGAAGACGGATACAGATTACTAAGCTGATCGTGACGCAAGTCTCATTCCAGCTACAGGACGGCCAAGAAGTCAGCCTTCTAAACTGGATTTCACCTGTCTTGCTCTCTCCTAAAGCAGTGATTTTCAGATGCATGTTTTTGTATCATATTGAAAAGTATGTTTTATTTTCCTTAAAGTTGTAATATTATGTTTGAAATTGTATATATTTTAAATGATGTAGCTTTGACAGGTTTTATTTGGTCGATATGATTTTCTATTAAAAGAGAATGCTGCTTTCATGTAGAGTAGCTCATGAAGATGCAGTTCTCTGATGCTCCCTGTCTGTGTGAAGCTGCTTATAGCTTGTGGTGGAGATGGGTGCATGTCTTTGAAATATTTTGGACGTGTCCTTCCTTAAAAACCTCCTCTGCGCAACTTAGAGTCAAGTGAATTAATCCTTTCTGATCTGACTGCAGAGATCCAACCCTGAAGAAAAAGGATCCAGGACAAATACATTATGTGTGGCTGGGAAAATATCTGCAGCAAGGAGCTCTGTCAAAGCAGATACATCCCCTTAGGGGGCTTAGCATTTCTTCAGAAGGAAATGGGGGCAGAGGAGAGTGAGAAAGAGGGATCCCTTCTCAGACCTTGTCTATTTTTACCGTTAACCCCAGAAATTTAGTCTTAAGAAGCAGCTTAGCTTTACTGCCCTAAAAAAAAAGTGTCTGGGGTGGGACTTCCCTGGTGTCCAGTGGTTAAGACTCCACGCTCCGGGGGCCCAGGTTCAATCCCTGGTCAGGGAACTAGATCCTGTGTGCCACAGCTAAGGTCTGGCACTTCCCACGTGGCTTTTCTGGTGGCTCAGAGAGTAAAGAACCTGCCTGCCAATGCAGGAGACACGGGTTCGATCCCTGGGTCAGGAAGAGCCCCTGGAGAAGGAAATGGCAACCCACTCCAGTATTTTTGCTTGGGAAATCCCATGGACAGAGAAGCCTGGGGGGCTACAGTCTATGGGGTCGCAAAGAGTCAGACACAACTTAGCAACTAAACAACAAGATCCAGCACAGCCAAAAACAAAAACACCCAGTGTCTGGGCTGCTTCGACCAGAAAGCCACCAGGGACTTCTGCCTGTCACGGCGTGTTCCGGAGATTTAAACGGGCCTTCCTTGACCCTCAGCCCCAGTCCTGAGAGCTCTGAGGGAACCCGAAAGCCCTCTTCTCGTAGAGACTGAGTCCGTGAGAAACGAGCGCGCCGTTTCTGTCAGCGCTCCGTTTCCTCTCAGGCGCCACTCTCCCGATTCCTGGCAGGACCATCCCTTGGCCGCCTGGCTGTTTGTTCTCCTCTGCGTCCCCTGCAGAGGCAGTGGAACAAGCACGCATTTGTGCTTCACCCAGATGTCAGACACACACGCTCGGAGCCAGTGAGTCATACCGGCGGCTGACAGAGTGTGACTTTGGCCAGCCCCAGGCCCCTGGCAGCCAGCTCCCCCAGCCTGGTGGCAGGAACCCCTGTCCCGTCTTGTTGGCACCGATTCTCGACTCCAGCGACTGTGAGCCCTTTGGCCACGGCAGGCTCTGTGCTGTGCCCGCACGAGAGGTGAAAGGGAGACAAGGGCTCTGGGCACCTGGCTCTCTACCAGCCCTGGTGCAGCTTGTGTTTGAGGGGGAAGAAGCTGGAGATTGGGAAAGAGCCAGAAGATCACATCTCTACGGCCCGACCATCCTGAAGGCGCCGAATTTTATCTGCTCTCGGAAGCTAAGCAGGGTCAGGCCTGGTTAGTACTTAGATGGGAGAAGAGCACATTTCTTGCTACCGTTGCATGAAGGGCACACACACACATGCCTATCTCATTTCCCATCTCCTAGCTTCCTCCCAGTAGGGAAACCTGGGTCCCGACTGAAGCTGATCAGCTTCTCCCCGTGGGAACTGCAAGTGGAATAACCCTCCACCAGTGAGAGCATCATGTGTGATTTATTGAGAGATTGTTCAGTGCGTGAACTCAGGCTGGAGGCAGGAAGCTAGGTCATATGGGTCCAGACACCATTCCCAGCACTATGGTTCTCACTTGCCCTCAGACAGCCAGCGATCTTCTCCGCAGTCATGTGTCTTCCTGGTTTTTCCACCTCCGTCTGCCATGAGCTGGGCCAGGACTGGTTTCGTAACCAAGTCATTAGAGGCCCTGCAGCTGAGCCTTCCGCTGGTTGTAAGAAGATGCTTATCCAGCGGGAAGGGGTAGTTAGGGTCTTAGCTACCTTGTCTTTAAGATTCAATGTGACGAGGGGATGTTCCCATCCCCCCACCATCTCCCCTAAGCCTGTCAGCACCTTCGCTTGGGGCCTCATGGTGTGGCCGTCACTGTGATGGTGACATTTACCGGGGGCTCCGTGGATTCTTGTGCAGGATCTGAACCTGGGGTGGTGGGGGATGGTTCGGTGCCTACAGAGAATGGACACAAGCAAAGGAAAGAGAGATGCCTGGGGGTGTCCCCGGTTGCTCCCAGAGGACAAGGGAGACTGATTACCATGGGTGACTCATGACTATTCTCCCCAGTTTGGGGGTAAAATTGGGCTTACCTGGCGTTGCCTCGGGGCCACCCCTTGAGCCCTGATCTTGGTGACTTTGCTCCCTGAGGGTGAAGTAGGAGAGTAAAGTTATACTTTCCCAGCCTTCCTGTCCAGTTAGAAGAAAATCCTGACCTCCAGAGTGATTGGGCTTCCACACGCACCTGGGGACGAGCAAGCACCCAAGGCCTGAAGGAAGAAAAGGAAGAGGTGCATTTCTTGAGCAACCAGCCTAGGTCCCGGAAGAATAACCCTCCTCTCCCCAGGCTCAGGAACCTGGAAGGGGGTGCCCTAGATGCCCCAAGGTTCAGGGTTGGAGCCCTGATGGACTTCTAGCTTTGGGAAGAGGGCACAACTAAGGAACAGCCTAGATTCTGCCCAGGGGAGTCTACGTATTGTGTGCTAAATTGCTCAGTTGTGTCCAACTCTTTGCAACCCTGTGGACCATAGCCCACCAGGCTCCTGTGTCCATGAGATTCTCCAGGCGAGAATACTGGAGTGGGTTGCCATTTCCTCCTCCAGGGGATCTTCCCCACCCAGGGATGAAACCCGAGTTTCTAGCATCTCCTGCACTGGCAAGTGGGTTCTTTACCATCCGACCCACCAGGGAAGCCTATCTAATACGGGGCTGCCTCTTGGGGTCAACAGCCCAGTCCTTGAGCCTCCCACTCACAGGGGAAGGTGTCCGGGTGCCGGGCAGCATACTGGAACACCAGCAGGGAGGCCACTGTCGCCACCACCATTCCTGTGCCTGCCGCACCCAGCACTGCCGCATAGGCGCTGAAGGGAGGGTCCGCTAGGAGAGGGTGTACAGGGAAGGTTTAGAGCCACTGCTGAGCTCGGCAACAGTGGCTCTGGGGCACCATGCAGGCCGTGCCCTGCTCCTCCGGTTGGCCCTCCACCTGGGGGTTGGGGGCTGTGATCAAGAGCAAGCCTTGACCTAGAGAATCGGGAGACCAGCTGTCTCCCCAGGAGAGGGTGCTCAGCCTGCCTGGGCTCCTGGGGTGTTGAGTCCCCAGCCAAGCCCCCTCTATCTGGCAGAGCAGGCAGTAGTCTGGTTATCTCGGCAGCCTGGGGCGGGAGGGAAGGAATACCCAGGGTGGAGAATGAACAGCAGGAAGCCAAGAGCCCACCTGTGCCCCGGGAGGTGAGACTGAGGCGCAGAGCTGGGCCCTCACCCTAATTTAACTACCAGCAACTACACCTCCCGTTCACTATTTCTTCTGATCTGAACTGGACTATGGTTCCCGCTGCTAGGCCCAGGCCTCCAGAGACTCTGAGAGGGATGGAAAGACAGCAGTGGGGTTACTTGAGATGGGGAGGGCGGAGGGGAGGACAGAGACTGGGGGTGGAGGGGCTCAGGAGGAAACAACAAAGGAACGCATGCCCTGCGGAGAAGAAAATGACTTGGGGTGGGTTCAGTGGAGAAAAGCAAGTCTCTCCACGACGCAAGCCCAGGCACCTGGTGTCTTCACCTCAGAGGGATGGCCAGCCGTACGATGATTCAGAGCCAGGACGCGGAAGGCGTAGAGGACCCCCAGGTCCAAGCCCCCCAGCCGCCGGCCCCTGCTCTCCGGCTCGATGTCACCAGCCATGGTCTCCCAAGCCCCTGCCCCCAGGCCTGGGACGCCGGCCCTTCGCTGCACCAGGAAGCCCGTCAGATTGCCAGGGCCTCGGACGGTCCACTGCAGCTGCACCTCACTCCGGCGTCTCCCATAGGTCAGGCGGCTGATGGTGACGTTGGGGGGAGCGGGGTATCCTGGGGTGAAGGCGGGGACACATACAGGCATGTGTATGCATGCATGTGTGTGCTCCAGGGCTTATTAGGGTTTCGTTGAGATACAGCTGGTGGTGTGGGGATGCGGAGACGGGGGTTGTAGCCTCGACCACTTCTGTGTAGTTTTGGTCTGTGTTACCCTAGACTTACACACTGGCCTCAGTTTCCTCCTCTGTAAATGGAGGTGTGTGTTAATCGCTCAGTTGTGTCCGACTCCGTGGCTCCATGGTCTGTCCATGGGATTCTCCAGGCAAGAATACTGGAGTGGGTTGCCATTCCCTTCTCCAGGGGAATCTTCCCAACCCAGGGATCAAACCCAGGTCTCCTGCTTTGCAGGCAGATTCTTTACCGTCTGAGCCACCAGGGAAGCCCCTTATAAATGGAGGAAAAGGAAGTTATTCTGACTACATGGAGTTCTGTTTGCCTGAACTCGAGGGCATCCGATTCACGTTCACGTGGGGTTTGTGTTTTTTGAGGGTCCATCTGTGCCTGAGAAAGATAAGGCATCCAAGGTTTGAAGCAGAGAATCCGTGTGCCTTTCCACCTAAAGAGCAGTGGCTGGAGGTTCCCCATTCCCTCTGCGCACACACGCACATGTGCACACCACCCCTCACTCACTCAGGACCTCCAGCAGGACGCTCCGACTGCTGTTGCCCAAGGCATTTTGGGCCACGCACTGGTAGGTGCCCCCGTGGCGGACTGGGTCGGCACCTTGGACATTCAGGCGCAGCTGGGTCCCCTCAGGGTGCAGAGTGAATCCCAAAGTGCCTGGCTCCACCTGCCGTCGCTGAGGTCCCAGCCAGAGGAGCTGGGCAGGTGGCATGCCCCCCAGGAGGGTACATCCCAGCCAGGCCTCTTCCCCCTCCAGCACTGACACCCGGGGCTCAGCCACTGCCAGTTGAGGGGCTTCTGTAGGGACAGAGAGGATAAGGTGAGAAGGTGCCCGCTGTGCTGGTGGGGATGCTCAGAGGGGAGGCGCTGGCCAGTGGTGGAGGGAGAGGGGAGGGGAGAAAGCAGACGGGAGGGCTGTAGAGTTGACAGTGAAGCCTGCCTTGGCCCCGTCTGCCCCCTCTTTCAGTCTCTCATTTTATGCCGAGTTCCCAGCACCACCTGCTCCAAGTTTTACTGACAGTAGTTGTGTTTCATGATGCTTCTCTCCATCCCGACCCCAGAGCAGCTCCTGCAGGTGGGCCCCCGCCCTACTTAACCTCTGCATTAACCGCCTCCTCCCAGCACCTGGCCCAGGGCCTCCTATCCCCACCCCCCAAAGGCCCACAGCTCCTCCACCCCAGGCACAGGGCCGGGCCCACAGCAGGTGCTGTTCTTATGGACTAACTCCTAAAGACCCAGGGTTTCAGGTGTGCATGAATCTCCTGTGATGGAATTTCCAGTCCTGAGGCTGAGTAATAAGGGAAAGAAATATGTTGAGTGGTGGACCTCCCTGAAAACCATGCTAGTCACTCGGCCTCTGCAGACCAAGACGTGAAACATTTTGTGACAAGTGTTCTGGGTGACGGCTATGCCGTTCGCTTTTCTCAAATTTTTACTTCATGTTTAATTCTTTGTTCATGAGTTGGCGATAAGCAGGACTGGCATGGCCTGATGAAGACAGAGAAAGAAATCAGACCAAAAACAGAGGGAGTAGGAGAAGCAGGGGAGGACTTCTGGTGCCTGATTCGTTAATGCAAATCAAGAAGACACTTAGGCACCTTGTGCAAATTGATGAAAACGAGGGCGACAGCATCCCTCCAAGTCTAGACCTTGCGTTCCAATAACAGCCCCCCTCCCCCACTCCCCGGCCACACGTGACAATTTAGCAGTTGAAATGTGGCCAGTCCACATTGAGACGTTCTGCCACTGGAAACACACACATTAGATTTTGAAGGCAGTATGAAAAGAAAGAAGAATGTAAATGTCACTGATAATTTTATTATTACACGTTGGAATTAGTATATCAGTGTGTTGGGTTGTGTTAGTCGCTCAGTCGTGCCAAATCTTTGGGACCCGATGGACTGTAGCCTGCCAGACTCCCCTGTCCATGGGATTCTCCAGGCAAGAACACTGGAGTGGGTTTCCATTCCCTTCTCCAGGGGATCTTTCTGACCCAGGCATCAAACCCAGGTCTCCCACATTGCAGGCAGATTCTTTACCGTCTGAGCCACCAGGGAAGCCCAGTGTGTTGGGTATATCAAGCTAAATAAAATGTTTCACTGTTTCTTTTTACTTTTTTAAAACATGGTTACTAGAAAATGTTAAATTCTATCTATGGCTCACATTATATTTTTATTGGACAACACAGACCTAGACCAAGCCCCCTGATTTTATGCATCAAAAAACTTGAGGCCCTGGGAGGGGAGGTGACACAGGGTCTTGACTTACTCTGCATTTCTCCTCAGCCGCCAACCCCCAGAGCCCCTCACCCTAATTCCAGAGAGCCACTCTTCCCATCCCGCCCCAGAACCAAGCCTCTAGCTCTGACTCACCTAGCCGTAGCTGGCAGAGGGGGTCAGGGGCCCTGAGTGGGTGAGTGCCCCGGCACGTGAACTCTCTGCCAGCCAGGTCTTCCTGGGCCTGCAGGAGGTAGACAGCCGGGGAGGAGCTGCTGCTGCCCAGAGGCTGCTCCTGCTCATCAAGCCAGCTCAGCACAGCAGGGGGCTCGCCTCCGGGCCACTCACAGCTCAGCATGATGAACTGGTCTCTGATTGTGGCCATGGTCCAGCAAGTGGGGCTCCAGAGCGGTTCCCCTGGGTAGGGAATCATGGCTCAGCACGGCGCTACAGGAGGAGAAAGGGCTGGAAGGCCTACCCATCCCTTCACTCTTCATTAATTGCTTCACTCACTCATGCCTCTGAGTACACAGTCACTCACTCACTCATTCATTCATTCATTCATTTGACATTTATTGAGGGCTGACCATGTGCCTGGGAAACAGTGGGAACAGAGTGCAATATAATCTGATGTGTGCTAGAGCATAGGTAGAAAGACAGAGTCTCTGGGTCTTCAGGGAAGAGGACTGAAGACAGGACGACATATGAACTTGGCCTTGGTAGATGGGAAGGAGTTCCCAACGTAGAAAAGGCAAGTCTCAAGGCCAGCATGAGATAATTGTTCACTGTTCAGTCACTAAGTCGTGCCCAACTCTTTAAGATCCTGTGGATGATGCAAGCATGCGAGAATAGACCAGTAAAAATAAGGTCTTCCCTGGGGGCTAGGAGATGGTAACAAGGGTGTCACGGGGCTCTAAGCCAGACTTAAGCCACCGTGTGGGTGGAGACCGGGGCTGGAGAGGAGAGAAAAGCTGGAGGTGGGGACTGAGCCGTGCTGCCACCTCCCCATTAAGCAGCAGGTCTGGGGGACTGTGGTCTGCAGCCCCTTCTCCGACTGCATGGCCCCAGTGGCCTGGGCCCCGGCCCCCTGCCCACTCCTCTGCCTGCACTAGCATGCCCTGCCATCTACCATCTCCACTCACACAGTGTGATCCTGCAGAGCATGGGCAGAGCCAGAGCTGGGTGCCTGCCGGTGCAGGTGAAGGCGCTGCCGTTGGCAAGATGCGTGGCTGCATAACTCCAGGTGACGTTGCTGAGCGCAGTGGGGCCAGCTCCCTGGGGTCCGGCCCACTGCAGCTGGGCAGCTGGAAGCCCCCCAGGCCAGGTGCAGAGCAAAGCCAGTGCCCCAGGGGCAGGGAGAACAGCACAGGAGGGCTGTGCCTTGGGGGGATCTGGGTGGAGAAGCGTGTGAGGGCAGGGCTGGAGCAGTGCACCGCAACCCCCCCTCCACCCTCCACCGACCTGGGAGCTTGGAGGCCTGAGGTGTCAAGGGTGGAGGAAGTAGAGAGAAGTTGGTGAGCCGGGAAAGAGTGATCTGTGTGAGGGGCTGATAAGGGAAAGGCATAGTTCTCAGGCCAAGGGCAGAGGCTGGGAGAGGGGTGGGTATTCAGAGTCCGTGAGGAATCCCAGAGCCCCCTAGGCCCCCACCTGGGAAGTCTCCCTTTCTCTGCTTTGTGCCCTTCTCTTTACCCTCTCTGTGCCTCAGTTCAGTCCCCAGGGTGAAAGAACAATTCCCTGGGGAGGGGTCTACATATGGTCATCCCGTCTTCCCGCCCCTTCCCACTTTGGAGGGCTTTTATAGACCCGCTCTGACCACCTAGCAACTCCATCTGGTTTCCCAAGTGTTCCCTCCCAATCCACATCCACACCAGGGCCCCTGGACTCTGCTAGAGCACAGGTCCGGGGGACTCCTGTTGCAAGGGGCCCCTCCCCACACACTCACAGTAGATGGTGAGCTGGACGCTGGTCTGCGTGTGGGTGTCCAGGCGGCTGTTGTGGGCCAGGCAGGTGTACAGACCTGTGTGGGCACGGCTGGCACTGGCGATGACGTAGGTGGGCCCGGCATGCACCTGAGTGTGGTCATGGAGCCACACGTAGAGGCTGGGGGGGTTGGATGCAGCCAGGCAGCTCAGGGTCACCTCTTCCCTCTCACTGGCCCCAAATCCCTCCTCAGTGAAGCCCAGTGGCTCCACGGTGATCACAGGATTGTCTGGACCATCTGGAGGGCAAGGAAGGCTTGTCATACCTCCCAGTCACTTACCATACCTTCAGTCACTCGTACAGTCGTCGCTGAGTTCACTCCCTACCCAGTGGGTATCTATGATGTACCAGCTGTGTCGACTACTGTGCAAGGCCCCCAGGAACTCAAGGAGCAGGGGCCTTCACAGTCCAGTGTAGGTGACCAGGCTTGGTGGAGGTGAGCACCTTGGGCTGGGGGAGCCCCTGAGGGACTGGTGGTTGAACTGGGGTCGGGGGATGGGCAAGACCCAGCTGGGCAGAAAAGAGGCAGGATGCCCAGTCCTTCCCATCTGCCTGGGATTGAGGGGTTTCTTGGAACTGGGGCAGTTGATCCTTTTAGACTGGAAAGGGATAAAAACTGGGTGAGAAGATGCCCTGAGCATAACCCTAGCAGCCAGCTCTCCTCACTGCCCCTGTCTCCTGGGTCCTCTCTCTCCCTGATTCCCAGAAATGACTGAATTCTCTGCTGGTTTCATTCTGCTCCTAATTCCTTCCCAAGAACTTCTCACCTGTCTCCCCCATGCTCCTCTGCTGACAATTTCCACAGGCCACATCGTTAGTGGACATCCTTAGGCAGAGTCCTAGCTCCTTAAATGTGCTAGACCGGCGCTATCCAATAGGTATATGTGAGCCACACATGTGTTAAATTTTCCAAATCTTAGAAAGGAAAAATAACCAAACCCAACCAAGTGAAAAAAAACACCAATTTTAATAATATTTTGTTGAACCACATACATGCAGAATATTATAGTTTCAATGCACAATCAACATAAAAAATATTGGGACTTCCCTGGCCATCCAGTGGTTAAGACTCTGTGCGTGCACTGCAGGGGGCATGGGTTTGATCCCCACTTGGGGAACTAAGATCCTGCATGTCATGTGGCATGGACAAAATTTTTAAAAACTAAATCAATAAATAATGTACACTTATTCAAAAGTCATTTTTAAAAACTATTGATGAATATATATATATATGTATGTATATATAAGTATATATATAGATACGTGTGTATGTTAGTCACTCAGTCATGTCTGACTCTTTGCAATCCTATGGATTGTAGCCTGCAAGGCTCCTCTCTCCATGGGATTTCTCAGGCAAGAGTACTGGAGTGGGTTGCCATTCCCTTCTCCAGGGGATCTTCCTGACCCAGGGATCAAACCCAGGTCTCCTGCATTGCAGGCAGATTTTTTACTGTCTGAGCCACTGGGGAAGCCCATATATATGCACAGATATACTTACTTATTTTTAGATTAAATCTTCAAAGTCTAGTGTGCACTTTACACTCAGAGCACATCTCAGGTTCAGCCACATCCCAAGAAATCACAGTCACACAGTGGCTACCCTATTGGACAGTATAGCGCTAGACTATCCTAGTCTTCATCTTTCGCACAAACCCCTGATTTCATTTTTAAATTCAAAAAAATCTTTTGAAAAAAATTTTTAGAAGTTAAGTTGCTACATGTGTTCTCTTTACTGAAATAACTATTTTTGTCCTCGATCCACTTTTGTACAGATTGCTGCTTCTTTCCTCACTTGTTTTGGAGATCTTTCTAATCCTTTGTTTGCTGTGTGTGCTTCCAAGACAAGTTTCTGACTTCTAATTGCAACCTCTCAGCCTCAGACTTAGGATCAAATTGCCACCCTCTCTTTTCACTGAAACTCCCTCCCTGTTTATTCAGGGTCCAATTGGTCAAAAGCAGAATTTCTGAGCCCCCCCCTGAAGTTAGGGTAAACTGACCTTGAATGTATGCACATTTTCCTGGGAACAGGGCCCTCGACCTTAACAAGGTGAACATGCCCTGTACTAGAGCCGTCTTTGACCCCAGTGGGTACAAAGCCCTGACTCCCGCCTGCTGGAGCCTCTTGGAGGGCTAGGGTACTCCTAGGGGGTCCCGAGATGTGTCAGGAGGCCAAGCCCAGGCGGGTAGGTGGGTGCCAGCCCTGACCCCTTCCCCTCGGCCACTGTGACTCACAGATGACATCCAGGAAGGCTCCATCACTGCTCAGCTGGCTGACGGCGTTGTGGGCAGTGCACGTGTACCAGCCCAGGTGGGTCCGGTTGACGGGGTCCAGCTGGATCAGACGCTTTGTGACCCCCATGAGAGCCTCTGCAGGGCCTCGGGGTGCCTGATGCTGCCAGACGAAGGTCACGGGCTCCGTGCCCTCCCGCACTATACACGTGGCCACCAAGGAGGCCCCCTCCACTGGGGACGGGTCACTCAGCCGCACCTGAGGCTTCGATACAGGCACTGGCCAGAGGAAGGAGAGGCCCTGTGTTTGTTATCGCAGACCCAGGCCGTGCCCAGCGGCCCAGCACTTGCTGGCAGGCCCCTGAGCGTCCCTTCGCATAATCCCAGGTGTCCCTGCTCCCAGGAGGAGGGCCCCATAGAACCCTAGCCCAGCAGAACACAACGGGCGGCACATGCAAATAGACTCCAAGCAGCACGCACAGCAGCTCAAGCCTGCGGGGGTGCCCGGCCAGGCCCCTCACCCAGCACGGCCAGAGCGAGGGAAGAGTAGGTGGCGTGGAGCTGGCCGCTGGCCGCATGCAGGGCCTGGCACAGGAAGTGGCCTCGGGCCCCCTCCTGCAGCTCCCACAGCACCAGGCTGCTGTTTCGCAGACTCACGGCCCCCAGAGCTGAGGCGCTGGCCTCCACCTTGAACTCCCCTCCACTGGCGATGGCCACAGGCTGGGGAATCAGTGAGCCCAGGGGAGTGAAGCTCCAGAAGACCACCAGGGGGGCAGACTGGCTGCCACAGTCCAGCTCCACTGAGCCGCCTCGCACTCCTTGGATGGAGGAGGTCTCCCTGGGGGCTCCTTTGGTCGGATGGGGCTGCCCTGGAGACAGAGAGGCAACGCAGACTGTCCGGGCTGGTCTGAGGTCTCCTGCTCCAGTTCCTCGCCCAGAATCTCTGTTACCTGCAGGTCTGCAGGGCGGGCCGGCTGGGCAGGGTTTGATAAGGCAGCATAAGCCTTATCAAAGTCCAGAAGGGACTTGGAAGACAAGAGATGGTTTCTGAGGGGCCCACAGAGCTTCCTGTCTGGCTGTGCTATACAAGTGGGTGGGTTAGGGGATTTCTTGAAATCGGGGAATGGATTGGAGCAGAGGTTCCCATTAGGCCTTTCAGAAAGCTTGATAAAATGTAGATTCCTGGGCCTTATCTCGGAAGACTGAGTCAGAATCCCCGAGTGGGGAGAGGGGTGTCAGGGCCCAGGAATCTGACTATTAACAACCATCCAGAAGTCAATCTGATGACCAGCCAGACAACGACCCCCGAGGCTCAGGAGGTATATGTGACCACTGGTAACTCAGGCTCTGGAGATATCTGCGTAAAGACTCCAGGGGATTCCAGACCCACTGCAGCAAAGGGAAGATGATCCCAGCCTGCCATCAGCCCACCCAGCACCCATTCATTCATCAGCTGTTAATCTGGAGCGCCTGCACGGGGCCAGGCATGGGCTACCGTGACAAATGAGCCCTCCATCTCTGCCCTCATGGAGCTTCTGGTCCACCAGGCAGTAGACAGCAGTGATGGGGCAGATCCAGCAGGCACCCTCACGCCTGCCTGGGCCCCTGTTATTCTGTCGCTTGTGGTCAGCATGCTGCAGGGAGCCTCAGCAAACTTAGGAAAGATAAGTGCCTCAGAGGACGACCGAGCCCCAGGGCTCCCGCACACAAGCTTCTGCTGACTGAGTACCCCCCGTACCGTGCCTGCCCTGAACTCTTCCCCTGCTGATCACCTACTGATCTTCACCATAACAACCACGGCATACCCTCCCCAGACTCGGAAACATGAAATCACTTCGTCTAAAACCACACGGTACATGGCGGAGCTGGGGTTGGAGCCCTGCCTAATCCCTGACCTCAGATTCTCCCCATTGCTGTCAGCTTCCCCAGAGAGAGAAGAGGAGGAGACGGGCATGGAGTTGGAGGGACGGGATCAGAGTCAAGATTCTGATGTTCAGCTGGTCAAGAAGAAAGGCATTTAATCCAGAAACTGGTTCTTTCCAACCCCATGGACCTTACTTTGGACGCTATGAGCATCTCCCACCTGGACTATTGCAAACATCTCCCCACTGCCTCCAGCTCCCTGAAATCTGTCAGCTTTGGAAGGAACGTCCTGAAACCCAGGTCTGACTGTGTCACACTAAGCTAACACCCCGACAGTGGCCCTCGGCACAAGCTGTTACAGCTTTTCAAAGTTCAGAAGAGCAGAGCACTCTCGGTGCTCCGGCCCTGCCTTCCCACCCTGGCACGAGAGGTCATTCGGTGCGCACTGGCTGATGTCTGGCAGGTGGATGAAGTTAATGGACTTCACTGAACGGCTACACAAGGGCAAAAAGAGGATCAGGAGGACGAAAGGGAAAGAAATAATGGGATGTGAGTAGGGGTGGGCTCCTGTGGAGGGCGGACTGAGCATCACTCACCCGAGGCCCCTGGATGCAGAAGACAGAGAGGTGCCAGCAGCAGGAGGCCGAGTGGGCTGAGCAGGGCCCCCTGACCCACCATGGCCCCATCTCCCTGCGTGGCCGCCCTGCCGAGGTTCCTGCCCTCCTCTCAGGCTCCCTCTCTCCAGAGCAAAGCCCAGCCCTGGAAGGTTGGGGGGCAGTCTGGCTCAGGTTGCCAACCGGGGCACCTCCTGACACACCCACCCCGGATCTCCCGTTACCCTCACCATCCTGATTACAGGTGAATTATTTACCAGATGATTCACTCCATCCATAATGCAGAGTTGGGGAGGGCGAGACCGGGCCGGGGAGGACCCGCAGTCCCTGAAACTTGATTTCAGTAATATGAAATCAGAGAGTGTGAGCATGGATGTGGCAAAGGCCCCAACTTCGCCAGGTCCAACCACCCGTCCAGTGCGGGACCCCTGCGTGCAGCCCTCCAGACCACGGGGATCGGGAGGCTCACGTTGTCTGTGCCTCTCGTGTTTTCCTCACGTTTCAGGGAGAGACGCTGGTGGAGTGTTGGCAGGAGCCCTGGAGTCAAACACACTCCAGAGTTCAGGTTTGACTGATCAACCGAAAAATTTTAGGATATTTCTGAGCCTTTCTGAGTGTTAGTTTCTTCACAGATAAACGGGGATAATAATACCTCCTTTCTTGTAAAGATTATTGTGACTATAAACGAAAAACTTACACTAGCGTCTGGGGGGCTTCTTGGGTGCTTGTAATGTCCTATTTCTTGTCTCAGGTAGGAGTTACAGTACATCAAGCTGTATATTAGTTTTGTATATATGCTTGATACAATTTATACACACACAAGTGTGAATGGTGCACATAGTCGGTGCACTAACATTCAAGCTCCTGGCCAGATCTGGCCTGCAAAGTCAGGGCCCTGGAAATGGAATGGACACCAGCTTGCTGGGCTGGCCTCTCTGAATCCCAGCTCTCTCTCCCCTCTCTTGTTCTCAGCACGTCCTGCTGCTATAGCTGTCTCTTATGACAACCTGACATAAGGTCAGAGTTTTCCATTATCTGATGGCAGGGTTTGGGGGAGGGTGAGATTCCTGGACCCCAGTGAGATGAGCTTGGGTGTCAGGTGTTAGGTTCCTTGGGGCTCAGCCAGGACAGGGGCTGTCAGAGCTGATGCCAGGCAGGGCATCGCTGGGCCCAGGGATGTTGGCTGTGGTACTCTCGGCTTCTCAGTGGCCGTAGGACAGTGGAAAGACCCCTGTCCTTCACTCAACCCATAGCCAATGTTCTTCCCTGTCTTCCACAGGGTCTTTAGGCTCCATTCGTTCCTAACTCAGCTTTGAGTAGAATGGCAGATGGTTCCTGGGGATTGGGGTCCCGTGTAGTGGGGATAGGTGGGGCAGATAGGCTGCTGTCCTCTGTTTGCCGTCCCCTGTTGGCTCTATGGCCCTTCCCTTCTGATGCCTTCATCCTAACTGGGGGAGCATTAGAATGTCCATTAGCCATTCTTTGGGGAGCAGAGAATAGGGATCTGGGCTTGCCATCCACCCCAGGGTGGCTGGCACCCCCTGTATCCAGAGAAAACATGAGAATCCAGACAGGGTAAATCAGAACCCCTTAAAGTAGGCGTCCCCAACCTCTGGGATCTAATGCCTGAGGATCTGAGGGGGAGCTGATGTACAACTAACAGAAATGAAGTGCCCAGTATACAAAACGCACTTGAATCTTTCCCAAACCACCCCCTCAACACACACACACACACACACACACACACACACACACATCCAGCATCTAGTAAACCCCCGTCCCACAGTGCATGTCCAGTCAATGTCTCTTTCTTGCCCTCTTTGTGTCTGGGTTGAACCGGAATCTGCTTTCCTGACACATCTGTCCTTGGGGTTGAGTTCTTCCAATGAAACACTGTGAAACTATTCGAATTCCTCTTTCAAATGCTGCTGCTGCTGCTAAGTTGCTTCAGTCATGTCCGACTCTGTGCGACCCCAAGGACGGCAGCCCACCAGGCTCCTCCATCCCTGAGATTCTCCAGGCAAGAATACTGGAGTGGGTTGCCATTTCCTTCTCCACTTTCAAATGAAAGGCATTCAATATTTGCAACAGCATATCCGGCCCTCCTCTTCTCCACCTGAGTGGTAATCAGAGTTCCTGTCCATTGACAGGTCTGTGCTGGGTGTGCCGGGTGTTCTCAGCCCGCCAGGAAACAGCATTGCTGCCTGCATTTCACCAGTGAGCTCGAATTCTCTCCACTTCCCCCGTCTCCCATGCCTTCATTTCCCACCTGGCTCCCTACCTCTGGGCCTTCTTCAGTTTGTCCCCACCCACCCCGGGCTCCGTCCCCTCTGGGCTGGCTAGGGGTCCACGGAACTGCTAAGTTTCTTCTCCCTAGCAAGAAGATCACTATCTCTCTCAGTGTTGTACTGTTAGGGTTTTGCTTATCCATCTCTTGTTATTCAGTCGCTCAGTCGTGTCTGACTGTTAGTGATCCTATGGGCTACAGCACGCCAGGCTTCCCTGTCCTTTGCTATCTCCCAGAGTTTGCTCAAACTCAAGTCCATTGAGTTGGTGATGCTATCCAACCATCTTATGCTCTGTTACTCCCTTCTCCTCCTTCCCTCAATCTTTCCCAGCATCAGGTTCTTTTCCAATGAGTTGGCTCTTTGCATCAGGTGGCCAAAGTATTGGAGCTTCAGCATCAGTTCTTCCAGTGAATATTTAGGGTTGATTTCCTTTTAGAATTGACTGGTTTGATCTTGCAGTCCAAGGGACTCTCAAGAATCTTCTCCAGTTCAAAATCATCAATTCTTCTGTGCTCAGCCTTGCTTACGGTCTACCTCTCACATCCATACACGACTACTGGGAAAACCATAGCTTTGTCAGCAAAATGATGTCTCTGCTTTTTAATACACTGTCTAGGTTTATCAAAGCTTTTTTTTCAAGGAGCAAGCATCTTTTAATTTGATGGCTACAAGTCACCATCAGCAGTGATTCTGCAGCCCAAGAAAATAAAATCTGCCACTGTTTATCCATCTAGTAAACACTGACTTCCCGGCCACCATGTACCAGGGTGTGTTGAATTCCGCTGCTTTATGGGCCCCACACCCAGGCTCACGAGCAAGGCTGGATGGAACTCAGCATGCTGAGTGGACACAGCAGCTGCATGGTGCTCCCCAAGCTCTGGACGAGGGAGCGGTGTGGCTGCAGCCACTCTCCAGGTTTCTGGCCACTGCCTCACTTTCCAGGAACCTCTGCATTGCTGTGGGCAGCATCACACCAGACTGTGACACTTGTTCAACTTTGGGGCCAAGGGACTCTCATGCCAGCCTCTTCCTGTCTTTCCCTCACATCTCTGCTTCTCTGAGTCAACTTGTAGGCCCCTCATTCTGTGCTATGGTTTTAAGCCAGCTCGCCAGCTTGTCACGACCATCTTGAATCTGATGCTGGAGCCCCAGGCCTCGCTCGGAAGGAGCAGAGTACGGAAGGATGGGGACAGCTGGGCTGGAGCAGAGAAAGCAGATGCTCCTAGAAATAAACGGCTTTTCCATGTGTGTTCACGTGGGCTTTGTTGGAGGCCAACTGTAGGCCCTGGGGACCCCTGTGGGAGATGAGCCGAGGGCTGGAGAGGAAATGGGCCAGAGGCTTTGCGGTCCACACGGCTCCCGCTGAGTTCATGGCTGAGAGGAGGGGCGGGGGGGTGGGGGGGGGGCGGAGGGACAGAGGGTCCAGCAGGGGTCACCGCTTAGTCACTTTGTAAACTGCTCCTTGGAGGCCGGAGAGGAAATGAACAAGGCCTAGGTGGAGGGGTGAAGAGAGGGAGAACCACAGAGCAAGAAGGAAGGGAGGGGAGGCAGAGGCCGAGGTGTGACCCTGAGGGCAGAGGCTCCTCGGGGCCTGGGGTCTCTGCTGGCTCTGCCTGGGCACAAGCCCTCCTTCCCTCTCCTCACCACTCTCAGTGGTCCCTTCCTGGGCTGCGGTGCGCAGCACACCCGTTTCTCCTGGCCTCCATTTCCTGATGGATTAACAATGTGGTTGTCATGCCCACCAGCTGCTTCTGGGGGTTGTTGTAAGAGTGTGGTGAAGGAGGAGAGGACTGTAAAAAGCATAAAAACCACTGTACAGATCGGGGCGTGAGGCCAGGGCAGACCTTGGAGTCAGCTCAGCGTTAAGATCCTGGCTCCGTCATCCACCAGCCGGGCGACAGCAAACAAGTCACTTACTCCAAGTCTCAGTTTTCCCCTATAAAAGGAGGCTGCTCTTGGAAAAACTGTTGGTTTTGTTATGTGTGATAATAGTTGTGTGTTTATATAAGACAATGTTCTGTTTGTCTTTTAGTGAATACTAAGACATTCAGGGATGAGATGTAATGGTATCTCTAAAATACCTTCGTGAACCTAGAGGGGTTGGATGAGGGATGGGAAGGAGAGTCAAGAAGAAGGTTTTATATGCATGTGTGAGTGCTAAGTTGCTTCAGTTGTGTCCGACTCTTTGCGACCCTATGGACTATAGCCCTCCAGGCTCCTCTATCCATGGGATTCTCCAGGTAAAAACACTGGGGTGGGTTGCATGCCCTCCTCCAGGGGATCTTCCTGACCCAGGGATCGAACCCATGTCTCCTGCATCTCCTGCATTGAAGGGTCTTTACCGCTGAACTGCTGGGGAAAGTATTAAATACAACTACTATGAAGAATCCTGAAGAAGGAAACGGCAACCCACCCCAGTATTCTTACCTGGAAAATCCCATGGACAAGGGAGCCTGGAGGGCTACAGTCCTTGGGGTTGCAAAGAGTCAGACATGACTTAAAAACTGAGCATGCACGCGCTATTGAGAGAGAGAGAAAAAAAAAAAAAAACCCTACGTGAAAATAAAATCGATGAAGCATCTTCAGCCAAGTCTTTAGTTCCACATTGCTTCAGGGGTTTTTACAGGGCAGATGCAAAACCTGCTTAATACCAAAGTTGTTGTTCAGCTAAGTCGAATCTGACTTTCTGTAACCCCATGGACTGTAGCCTACCATGCTCCTCTGTCCATGGGATTGCCCAAGAGTGAGTTGCCATTTCCTTCTCCAGGGGATCTTCCCAATCCAGGGATAGAACCTGCATCTCCTGCATTGGCAGGCATATTCTTTACCATTGAGCCACCAAGGAAGCCCTACAAAAAAGTTAGCATTTCCCTATTTTTGTGAAGCCCAAATTCATTGAAGTCATGGTAGGTATTCTCAGTGGAAGTGATGAGTAGGAGAAAGGAAAAAGCATTTGGAGGTAGAGTGGAGAGGGGGAGATTTTCCTGAGTTGAGGATAGGTCACAGGTCCCTGGGTCCCTGGAAAAGGATCAAGTTCAGGGCCATGACTGCTGGGGACGGAGAAGTGGAGAGGCCCCCAGAGGCTCAGGCTACAAAATCAGCAGCAACCACAAGGAACCCGAGGTTCGAAGCTTCTCTGTTTTTGGTAACTCAGGCAACCCCTGGGAGGGGCAAGGACTCCAATATGGAATCCACTTTATCTGATTTTAGTGAAATAAAGGAACAGATACTCTTGCACACGTAAGTTTGTGGAATGAGATTCACACCCACCTGCCTGCTATTGTTATCATCAGTGTTGCTGTTATTGCTATTATGAAATAGTCTGGAGCCTGGGCCTGGACACCAGATCTGAGAGCATATTGAATGCTGCTCCAGTAGACGGTCCTCTCTAAGAGAGGTTCCAGGCCCTTCCCTGCCCCAGCTGGTGCTGGGGCTTCTATCATGCCTGGAGTGCTGAGACAGCTTTCCGTGACTGAGGGCCTGGTTGGAGAATTCAGTCTTGGCTGGACCCAGTGAGCATCTGTCTGGACAGGGCTGTTGAGGAGCCAGGCACCAAGGTCAGCAGAGAAAGTCAGGGCTCAAGGAAAGCTCTTGCCTCTCTCTTCATCTTCAGGCCTAGCGTGCTCCCCGCCACCCCCTCCCAATCCCCTGCTCCCCAACCTGGCTCAATTCTCCAAGTTCCCTGGCTGGGGAGCTGGAAGGAGAAGGGAGTTTCCAGAATGTCTCTGTAGAGCTCCAGGGGGAGGCTTGGCAACTGGAGATTGTCAGCCGTCTCCTTGGCAACTGGCAGCCAAATAATTCTGGGAATGGAGGAGGGGGGAGTGCTCTGCAGGGCGGCCAAGAGAAGCAGATCCCCAGCCTTCTGAAAACTTTAATTCTTCATTACCTGTGTCAGTCGGGGTCCAGGCAGGAGACAGAAACCACATCAGTCAGTTGAAAAAGAGAATTGACTATAAAGAATTGGTAACTGGGTATAAAGTTGCTAATTAGGTAACACAAGAGCATGCTTGGGTGTCATGGAGCCGGCAACGGCAGGGGCTGGGAAAACAAAGGAAGAGGCTGGAATCACCGAACCTTCAACATGGCAAGGAGGGGGACCCAGAGCCTGGGCCTCAGACCCCTGAGGAGGAGGCTCTGAGCAGGAAGTGAAGGGGTCTTCGCTTCCTGGGCTTGTGCCCAGACCTCAGGAAGAGGCACCTGCCAGCTGGTGCTGGTGCTCTGGGGCAGGCGTGTGGGAGTGGGTGGTGGATGATGAAGCTGTCAGTGTTGGAAAAACTGCAAACTGCATTCAGCCGCTGCTTCAGGGTGGGCCTGCTGCCGCTGGGGTGGAGAAGTACGGAGTGAGGCGTGTAGGGAACACACAGGCGCAAGGAGATGCCCACCCTTCTTTGTCCATCCCGTAGCTTCCCTTTAGCGGCTCCTACTGGGAAATCAGGAAGAAACAGCTAGCAAAGCAGAAATGGGGTTCACAGGGCCCAAGGTCAGCATCACAAAGCAGTGGACAGAGGATGGGTCTGGACCTAAGACGTGAAACCCTTAGAGTAGGGACTTCCTTGGTAGTCCAGTGGCTAAGACTCTACACTCCCAATGCAGGGGCCTGGGATTTGATCCCTGGTCACGGGACTGGATCCCACATACCACAGCTGAATTCACATGCTGCAACTAAAGATCCAAATGTCTCAATGCAGACTGAAGATCCCACGTGCTGCAAAGAAGACCCAGCACAGCCAAATAAATAAATAAACAAGAGAAGAAAAAGAGCAGTGTCCAGATCTTTACTTCTTTGAATCTCTTACACAAAGTGCAGGGCCCAGCCTTATAATTGGCACTCAATAAATGTTAAATTGGTAATTATGCCTAGCTTTTACTAAGCACTTTTAATAAGGCCAGGCAGAGTGCTAAGTGATGCTGAGCATATAGTCGGTACTAATCTAATATCTGGAGAAGGCAATGGCACCCCACTCCAGTACTCTTGCCTGGCAAATCCCATGGATAGAGGAGCCTGGTGGGCTGCAGTCCGTGGGGTCGCTAAGAGTCAGACACAACTGAGGACTTCCCTTTCACTTTTCACTTTCATGCATTGGAGAAGGAAATGGCAACCCACTCCAGTGTTCTTGCCTGGAGAATCCCAGGGACATGGGGGGAGCCTGGTGGGCTGCCGTCTATGGGGTCGCCCAGAGTCAGACACGACTGAAGCGACTTAGCAGCAGCAGCAGCATCTAATATCACTGTCTGGCCTCCGTCTTGCTTGGTTCCTGAAAGGGCACGTGGGCAGCCTTCCCTGGATGGACTCTGGCTTGTCTTGAAGAGTTACTGACATTCACAGGCTCTGACAGCTGGAAGGAATTTGTATAATGTTCGAGATGAAAACATCAGTGAAGAAGTATTTAGGTAAAAGTGGCCTTAAGAAAACGAACTATAAATCACTGTGATCAAATCATACATTAAAGGTAAAAGACAAGATAAATAGATCCAGGGGATGGAAATAGAAACCAGTCAGGAAATATAACCCAGAACATATGGACTATAGTATAAGAATAAAGGTGGTATTTCAAACCAGTGGGGAAAAAGGATAGTTTATTTAATAAATTGTATAGACACAACTGGCTGGCTGGCTGAAAAAACAAAACAAGGTTAAGCTCTCTACCCCATGAGTTATTAAAACCAAGTTTCAAATAGATGAAAGATTTAAATATATTTAAATTTAAACATTGAAAACAATTTAAATATTGGTTTTTATATTTAAACAATTTCACAAGGAAATATTTAAAACAATTTAAATATTTAAAACAATTTAATGAGGAAAAAATTAGGAGAATATTTATACAATCTAGGGTTTGAGGAGATTTTTCTAAACAAAGCAGAAAGTCCAGAAGCTATAGAGGAAAATTTTAAATGTTTAAATTTTGGAAGAATAAAAGGTAACATATACAAAATCAAAAGACAAATTATATACTGGAGCAAATATTTCAATTACCACCAGTAAAGAGTTAACATCTATGATACACAAAGAGCTCTTATACACAATAAGAAGGAGAAAAGACCTAGTTGAAAACAGACAAAACAAATGGTCAGTACATTTATGGGAAGATGCTCAATCTCACTAATAGCCAAGGAGATGCAAATTTTAAGACGTGACATCACTTTTCATTTATTAGAATAGCAAAACTTGAATGATGATAGCTAGGGCTGGTGAAGACGTGGGAGAGATGCACGCTCAAATACAGCTGGCTGCTGCTGCTAAGTCGCTTCAGTCGTGTCCGACTCTGTGCGACCCCAGAGACAGCAGCCCACCAGGCTCCCCCGTCCCTGGGATTCTCCAGGAAAGAACACTGGATCGGGTTGCCATTTCCTTCTCCAATGCATGAAAGTGAAAAGTGAAAGTGGTCGCTCAATCGTGTCCAACCCTCAGCGGCCCCATGGACTGCAGCCTTCCAGGCTCCTCCATCCATGGGATTTTCCAGGCAAGAGTACTGGAGTGGGGTGCCATTGCCTTCTCCGATACAGCTGGCAGGTATGTGAATTACCCTGGACTTTGGAGAAAGTGATCTGGTAACATATATAAAAATTAAAAATACGCATCTCTTTAATAGTCATGTCATTTCTGGAGTTTATCCTACAGGGGAGTAGGATAAAACCCTGACAAACTCCAGTACACAAGGTTATGGATACAAAAAATTCTTTATAACATTTTTTCTGTGTTAGGTTTTCCCACCACGCCAGTACTATAACATTATGCAGCTATTCAAAATAATAAATTGCGCAAAGACAAACACTGTGTGATTCCAGTTTAGATACATCTCTAATGGTCAAACTTATAGAAGCAGAAAGGATGGTGGTTGTCCATGGCTGGGGTAGAGGCAGCATGGGGACTTGTTTAAGGGGTATGGAAGTTCAGTTTTGCAAGATGAAAAAGTTCTAGAGGTTGGATGTTCAGCAATGTGAATACTTTAACATTACTGAAAGTTACACTTAAAAACGGTTGAGATGATAAATGTTGTGTTATATGTGTGTGTGTGTGTTCTGTCGTGCCGACTCTTTGCGACCCCATGCATTGTAGCCCACCAGGCTCCTCTGTCCATGGGATTCTCCAGGCAAGGATACCAGAGTGAGTTGCCACTTCCTTCTCCAGGGGACCTTCCAGACGCAGGAATCCCACATGCACCTCCTGCATTGGCAGGTGGGCTCTTTACCACTGAGCCACCTGGGAAGCTATTTTACCACAATATAAGAAAAAATAAATTAGAAGCATTTTCATTAGGCTTCCCTGGTGGCTCAGACAGTAAAGTGTCTGCGTGCAGTGTGGGAGACCTGGGTTCAATCCCTGGGTTGGGAAAATCCCCTGGAGAAGGAAATGGAAACCCACTCCAGTACTCTTGCCTGGAAAATTCCATGGACTGAGGAGCCTAGTAGGCTGCGGTCCATGGGGTCGCAAAAAGTCGGACACGACTGAGTGACTTCACTTTCTTTCTCTCTTTCTTTCGTGAGGTTAGGTGAGAAAAGCAACTTGCAGAGAAGTTGGTGTGATATTTATGAAATAAATAGTAATGATTGCAAATAAATGTCTGTCAGGTAGTCAAGATCTGCTTGGCCATGACCCATGTCCTCTGATTCCAGGGCATTCTCTCTTCTCCTCAAAGCCCAGGATTCTAGACTAGCCTTGGATTAAGCTCACTAGCTCTGTCAGCCTTTGGGTGGCAAAGCACCCTTTAGACTTCTGCCCTGGTGCTCCCCCATCTCATCCCTCCCCCTCCAGGTCCCCACAGACTCTGGCACTACCTGGCACAGCTGTTTCCAATATTCTGCACAAACTTTATTGAAGGAGAAGCCCCGTTTATCATCCTTCAGGCCCTGGCTCCTCCTGATTAGGTACATATGACCTGACCTGTCAGCAGAGCCTGAGCCCCAGTCAAAGGGGAGATTGTTCTGAGCTGGGAGGTGAGAGGGGCAGGAACCTGGGGAGCTGAGAAGGGCCCTGAGGAGTCTTCAGCCAGCCTGGAGCAGATGTAGGTGTTCTCAGGATCAGGGGAAGGGGAGGCTGAGCTGAGAAAATTCTTTAAGGGCCCCTGGCCTGCTCATTTTCTCCAGCCATATTTTCTGTCTCTCTAGCCTCCAAGTTTAAGGTGTCATGGTGGTAAGGTTAGTTGCTAAGTCGTGTCCCACTCTTGTAACCCGATGAACTATAGCCTGCCAGGCTCTTCTGTCCACAGAATTTCCTAGGCAAGAGTACTGTAATGGGTTGCCATTTTCTTCTCCAGGGGATCTTCCTGACCCCGGGATCAAATCCGGGTCTCCTGCATTGCAGGCAGATTCTTTACCATCTGAGCCACCAGGGAAGCTCCCTCTAGCCTCCAAGCCTCTCCAAGAGATATCCTACAGGAGGACCATCTCCCCATCTCCAGGCTCTAAACTCAGCCCAATTTCTCTTTCCTCTCATCTCTCACCTGTAACATGAAACACCCCTGAATATAATTTTTTTAAAAAGAAAAGATATCTCTTCACTGTTCAACTCTTCCCAAAAGTGTGGAAACTCAAATACTGAAAATAACTTCAGTAAGTTCAGTGCAGTTGCTCAGTCGTGTCCAACTCTTTGCGACCCCATGGACTGCAGCACACCAGGCTTCCCTGTCCATCACCAGCTCCTGGAGCTTGCTCAAACTCATGTTCATTGAGTCAGTGATGCCATCCAAGCATCTCATCCTCTGTCGTCCCTTCTCCTCCTGCCTTCAATTTTCCCAGCATCAGGGTCTTTTCTAGTGAGTCAGTTCTGCACATCAGGTGACCAAAGTATTGGAGTTTCACCTTCAGCATCAGTTCTTCCAATGAAAATTCAGGACTAATTTCCTTTAGGATAGACTGGTTGGATCTCCTTGCAGTGCAGGGAACTCTCAAGAGTCTTCTCCAGGACCACAGTTCAAAAGCATCAATTCTTCGCCACTCAGCTTTCTTTATGGTCCAACTCTCACATCCATACATGACTACTGGAAAAACCATAGCTTTGGCTAGATGGACCTTTGTTGGCAAAGTAATGTCTCTGCTTTTTAACATGCTGTCTAGGTTGGTCATAGCTTTTCTTCCAAGGAGCAAGCAACTTTTAATTTCATGGCTGCAGTCACCATCTGCAGTGATTTTGAAACTCAAGAAAATAAAGTCTGTCACTGTTTCCATTGTTTCCCCATCTATTTGCCATGAAATGATAGGACCGGATGCCATGATCTTAATGTTTTAAATGTTGACTTTAACTTAGAGATCAGCTAAGTCTCAACTTACTCTCAATGCAGAAACTCTCTCAATAGTATCCTTGACCAATGGCCACGCCAGTTGATGCTTGAACATTCTAAGCAATATGGCCCAGTAAGGTAGTCCCTGGCCTCATGTGACTCTGTGTTCAGTTGTGTCCAACTCTTTGCAACCCCATGCACTTAGCCCACTATGCTCCTCTGTCCTTGGGATTTCCCAGGCAAGAATACTAAAGTAGGCTGCCATTTCCTTCTCCAGAGGATCTCCCTGACCCACAGATTGAACCCGAGTCTCCTACCTCTCCTGTACTGGCAGGTGGATTCTTTACCACTAGTGCCATCTGGGAAGCCCCAGCTATGTGAATTAAATAAATATATGTTAATTAACTTGATTGTGGCAATCATTTCACAATGGATCGAATCATCACCTTCTATACTTTAAATATATACAATTATATTCTCAATTATATCTAATAAAACTAGGAAAAATTTTAAACTAAAATTTATTTTTTTAGTCACACTAGAAACATTTCCAGCTTTTAATAGCCACGTGTCATACAATGTGTCAAGAAATTTAAGGAATCTCACCTCTTGCCCTAGTTGCAAGCTAGGAAGTTAATCTGCCAGTTCCGTGGATGCCAGCAGAAGACATGAGAATTCAGGATTTGAGATAAGGACTTTATTATTTATAGCAGTATCAGCAGTCAGAGTATCAGCATTTTCTTTCTCTGGTTTCCTGAGTTCCAGTTCCCACAGGGCAATGTGAAGAGGGCTGGAGATACCTGCTTATATGGACATTCATTGGGTCACAGTATAGGACCAGAACTCTGAGTTTAGGAGACCTGGATCTTTTCTAACAGGCAGGATGCACGAAGTCCTTTGCTCTGGAGGAAGACACTACCTTTTCCTTCCAAAGCTGTTGGCTATATAAATGCCCTTGAAAAGTGTCCAGAAAAAAAGGCATTCAGTGCCTCTGCTTTCAAATATGCAGAAATGCGAGACCCATGGAGAACTGTCTCCCAGCCTACAGTGGATAGTGAACATTTCCATCAATGCAGAGAGTTCTGTTGGACAGAACTCTAAGCAATGGGGAGCTAGCTGCTTTGCCGGGAGTTCCCGATCACTTCTGAGTTCTGACCCGAGCGGGCACTGGGAAGTGAGCCAGCATTGGCTCTTTGTATCCTTACGTATAAGTTTCAAGGTAAGGTGTTTTCCTTGACGCAGATGTTCTTTCATACCCCACTTCCTGTCTTTCCTAACTAATGAGTTAACATCTATATGGTGCTTCACCCAGGGCTTTCCTATGCTCTGTGGTCCTGGGGACACCATGAGGATCCAGGGGGCAAAGGGGACTCAACCAGGACATTCCTGAGGGGTCCAACACTCCAGTGCAATGGTTCTCTTAAGGGAAGCACACTGATTGAAATCGCCCACCCTGGCCAGGCACCATAGTAACCATTTGCATGAGCTGTTTTATGACAGGAGGTCCTGGTAAGGAATAGGGAACTGATAAGCCTCCACCAACCAGAAGAGTTCGGGAAAGGTCAAAAGGAGTCCCCGCCTGTCCAACCACCTCCCAGAATCCTCTCTGGAATTCATCTTAGCTGAACAAGACGTGCACCACCAGGAAGGACTCTGAGTCAGAATGATTGGCTAAGGACAACCCGGAAGCTAATCCCATCACCATAAAATCCGAGACTGCAAGCCACTTGACAGAGCAGTTCTCCTGGGTTCCCTTGCCCTACTGTTCTCCACCCGGGTGCCCTTTCCCAATAAAATCTCTTGCTTTGTCAGCACATGTGTCTCCTCGGACAATTCATTTCCGAGTGTTAGACAAAAGTCTGGTTTCGGGCCCTGGAAGGGGTCCCCCTTCCTGCAACAGTTCCTGAACTTTAGCAGCATCAGAATCACCTGGAGGGTGTGAAAAAAGACCTTCCTGAGCCCCACCCACGAGTCTGTGATGCAGGAGGTCTGTGGTAGGACCTGAGAATTAAGATTTCTAAGAAATTCTCAGGCGGTGCTGATGCTGCCAACCTGGGGACCACACTGAGAACCACGGCTCTGGAACCATGGGAGCACTCTGAGCTGCTTGTAAGGTGATGCACGGATGATGATTATTATCTTAAAGTTATTTGTACGTTAATGAGTGTTAGAAAAATACAACCAGCATGTCAAACTAGCTATATTTTTAATAACTTTTATTTATTTATTTATTTATTGGCTGTTCAGGGTCTTTGTCACTGGACAGGCTTTTTCTCTAGTTTCAGGGAGCAGGCCCTACGTTCTAGTTGTGGTGCTCAGCTTCTCATCGCAGTGGCTCCTCTTGCTGCGGAGCACGGACTCTAGGGCATGTGGGCTTCAGTAGCTGAGGCTCGTGGGCTCAGTAGTTGCGGGTCCCAGGTTCTAGAGCTCAGGCTCAATAGTTATTACAGGATTTGTTGCTCCGAGGCATGTGGGATCTTCCTGGATCAGAGATTACACCTGTGTCTCCTGCGTTGGCAGTCAGATTCTTTACCACTGAATCACCAGGTAGGTCCTACCTAGTTATATTTTTAAGTAAAAATAAATTGATTTAAGGATATATTTATACATCTATGTCATGTGAAGATTGGCAAAGAAGGTGAAAACAAAGAGTGGTTGAAGTCTGGGCAATACTGATGCAGGGAAGGGCAGAGAACAAGGATTCAGACAGGCCTGCAGTCCAACGCCAGATCTGCTGCAGGATGGAAACCACAACCTCTCAGCCGCTGCATTTATCAAAAGGGATCTTTTCTTATTTCTTTTTCTGTCTGGTTTATTTTACTTAGCATAATGTTCTCCAGGTTCATCCATGTTGTTACTAATGACAGGTATTCCTTCTTTCTCAAGGTTTAATGATACATTTCATTTCATTTATATACACTACACCTCCTTTTCCATTGATCTTGGTGGTGTTTGGTCGCTAAGTTGTTTCTGACTCATTGCAACTTCATAGACCATACACTGTAGCCCACCAGGCTCCTCTGTCCATGGGATTTCCCAGGCAAGAATACTGGTGTGGGTTGCCATTTCCTTCTCCTGGGGATCTCTCCCGATCCAGGGATTGAACCCATGTTCAATCC
Source organism: Bos taurus (assembly GCF_002263795.3). Classification (NCBI taxonomy): domain Eukaryota; kingdom Metazoa; phylum Chordata; class Mammalia; order Artiodactyla; family Bovidae; genus Bos; species Bos taurus. The sequence goes on along the minus strand of NC_037356.1, from coordinate 29,292,939 downwards.
TGCAATGGCAGGTGGATTTGTTTTACCACTGAGCCACTTGGGAAGCCCTTTCCATTGATCTATTGATAGTCAAATGGCATCTTTAGGTTTCCCAGGACTACTGAGGATGGAGTTACTCCCTCCCTCTCTCCTTCCCATCCTTCCTAAGGAGGCAGACACAACTCCCACCTTTAGGCTGCTAACAGTCTACGAGACACACTCTGTCTGTCATCTTTAAAAGCTTAAAGATCGTAGAAATTGTTACAGTCCTGATTCCCCATCCTAAGACAAAAGCCAAAGCCCTCCCTCCCTCTGGCTGCAGCCCAGGACTCTGGAAGGAGCAATAAGCCCAGCCTAGGGGGCGAGTGGAGGGCCACACGGGCATCCCCTCCTGGATAGGCAGACCAGCCTCCCTCTGCTCCACAGTCCTTCCCTTTGGGGCAGCAGTTCTGTTCCTAATCACACTGCCTCAGGTTAATAACACAGCTGCTTGGTGACTCCTGAGCCCAAACCCACGTGAGAGGGCAGGACCCAGGCCTGGCCCAGAAAATTCACCCAGGACAGAATCCACGTTCATTTTTTTAGAGCAACAAGGCTGACTTCATGAGCCTGCTGTCAGTGCTAGTAGGGCAGCAGGAAAGAAAAAAATATGACTTCATGAGACAGGAAACCCAATATTCTTGGGACTATCTGCAAGAAGAAACCACAATGGGGGGCGGAGGGCTGTTGCGGGGGGGCACTTCAAGGAACTCAGACCAAATCCAACTGGGGAGAGGTGGTCTTTTAAGCCAACCCCCTGGGTTCATGCTTTTGGCTGAGGCCTCCAGACTCCAAGTGGGGTTCCCGTCCTGCCCCCAATTCCACGGGGCTTTCTGCTCTCTGCCCTCCTCGTTTTAATGATCTCAGACAGACATAAAAACAGCTGAGCTCAGCACAGGCGACTGAGACAGGAACGTTGCCTCAGGGTCCCCCAGGACCCCAGCTGGGTACCATGCCGCCCTTGGCTCCATTTTGACGGGATAAAGTGAACTCATTTATTCGGTTGTTTTAAGTGAGCTCACACCAGGCAGTGCCAGAGAACGGAGGAGACATAAATCTCTCCTGGCTCACGGAGTCACTGCCAAACACCTTGGATAAAACTCTCTGCCTGTTTGAGACAGTTTTCCCCCCTTTTAGAAATGAGGAGGGAAAAAGTACTAAAAATCGAAGGGAGTCGGGGGAGGGTGTTAGCAGATTCTGGGAATGACAAACTTGTCAACGCTTTTGCCTAATAAAAATTCTTCCAGTCACAAAAGCAAACTTTTAACTCAGAGATTTTCCTGAGCGGGCTTTCGGGGGCGGGGAGTAGGGTGGAAGGTGTTGCTGGTCATCTGGCTGGGGAACGGGTTAACCCTAAAGGGGGAAGCAGGGGTTTTCTTACATCCTGCAAGGCTGTGTCTGCGCCAGAGGTGGGCGGCTGGTCACGCTTCACCCTCAGTGCTGTGGGTACAGCCTCAAATGTTTCTAAACTAGAGCAAAGTCAGGCAGGCTGTTGGAAAACATTTTGAAAACTCCCCAACCAGAGAGCAACCTTACCTCCAGGGGTGTAGTCACTCAGGGAGAGGACAATGAGTGATGTGGCCTGGCCAAGCCCCGGTCGCCTCGCGACCAACCACTGCTTCTGCTTTTCCTGCACCGAGAGAGGTCCTTAGAGTTTGTAGTCTTTGCAAACACTTAAAGCAACAAACACATAATTGAAAGTCACCCACAACCTCACCAGCCCTATGATGCAGGGGTCCTCAACCTTTTTGGCACCAAGGACTTGTTTCGTGAGAAGACAGTTTTTCCACAGTGGAGGGGATAGTTTCAGGATGATTCAAGTGCATTACATTTATTTGCTCTTTATTCCTATTATTATTACATCAGCTCCAATTCAGATTATCAGGCATTAGATCCCAGAGGCTGGGGACCCCTGCTATAATGTATCCAACTGTTTTGTTTCCACATTTCTTGTCTACACACTAACTTTTAAAGCATCATTGTGACTAAGACTCCAGGCAAACCTCCTGTCCACTGCTGCTGCTGCTGTCACTTCAGTCGTGTCTGACTCTGTGTGACCCCATAGACGGCAGCCCACCAGGCTCCCCTGTCCCTGGGATTCTCCAGACAAGAACACTGGAGTGGGTTGCCATTTCCTTCTCCAGTACATGAAAGTGAAAAGTGAAAGTGAAGTAGCTCAGTCGTGTTCGATCTTCAGCGATCCCATGGACTGCAGCCTTCCAGGCTCCTCCGTCCATGGGATTTTCAAGGCAAGAGTACTGGAGTGGGGTGCCATTTCCTTCTCCACTACCTCTCCTTTTTTAGCAAAGAAGTCTCACCTAGATCGGTGTTCTAGAATTTCACTACTCAGAATGTGCTCTGCAGACAAAGGGCATCATAGCCACCCAGACCTGGGATCTCAGGGCCCCAGCTTAACATGCCCCTTGGTGGTTTCGCTTACACTCATGGCTGGGACAGGGGACTCTGAACACATAGGCATGGTCTAAACTCTTCTATAAACTGGGACGATGCCATTCCTTCCTTCCCCGCTCTTCCTGTAGGAATGGGGCACGAGTGAGCAGCAGGCACTGGTCTGGTGCAGCATGGTGCAGGATGGGTTAAAAGGGTACCTTCTGGCCCCACCATGTCTTACCCTCATGAAGCAGAGATGAGAAGGATTTCAGAGCTGGAGGGGACCTTGGGGGATGGGACTAGAAACCAGGTCTCTTGACCCCTCCAGACGTGTCACTGTCTCTCACCTGGACTCCCTCAGGCAGACAAGTCAGCAGGTGGGCGTGCCCGGCCCAACCTGGGAACACTCAAAAGACTCCTCACTTCCTCACTTCCCCACCCTTGGTGGTCACAGCCTCCTGGGCAGGCCATGCTTGTCCATCCCCTTGTGTCTTGGCTCCAGGTGTGCTTCCTGACCTTTTTGAGACAGGAAAGATCTACGTCACAGTTCAATATTGTAAAGAAATCAGTTCTCCACCAACTAATGTATGGATTGAGTAAATAAATTATTACTGCCAAGTGGGTACAGATAAAAATTAAGAGGGTTTTTGAAAGTTGAGGACATGGATCTAAAATTACTCTTGAAGAATAAAACTGGTAATGATATATTTTTTTAAAAAGATGAGAATTAAGATAGCAAAAGGAGGAACAAGTCCTAGAGCAGGGTCAACATTCTAGAACCAGCAGACAAAATCCATACAACTATTGAATTATTTCACTACGAAAATGAGATAGTTCTGTATGTAAAAGCCATAGTACAAATAAAAAGGGCAAACTAGAAAAGCATATGTTCAGTAAAAAGTTAACCTCTTTATTTGGAAAAACCAAGTCACCCAGGTATTTCACAGACTTAATAAGGACAACATTAAGATCTCATAAGCTAAATGGGCAAAGGACATCAGAGATGTTTTTCAAACAGTGAACCGCATGCCAAAAAAAATTTTTTTTAAAAAAGGAATTTTGTATTAAAAGAAATGTAAACCAGAAAAAGTTACCAAGCAATTTTGAAATGAAAATGGGTAGGTAAGGTGAAGTGAGTGAGACTAATATAAACATCTCTAATTCTAAGAAATAATTCAAAATAATGGGCAAGAAGATTTGCTGCAGCTTTTTTTTTTTTTGGCCTTGTGCATGGCTTGCAGGATCTTAGTTTCCCAGTTCAGTTCAGTTCAGTCGCTCAGTTGTGTCCAACTCTTTGTCACCCCATGAACCGCAGCACACCAGGCCTCCCTGTCCATCACCAACTCCCGGAGTCCACCCAAACCCATGTCCATCGAGGCGATGATACCATCCAATCATCTCATCCTCTGTCATCCCCATCTCCTCCTGCCCTCAATCTTTCCCAGCATCAAGGTCTTTTCCAATGAGTCAGCTCTTCATATCAAGTGGCCAAAGATTGGAGTTTCAGCTTCAACAACAGTCCTTCCAATGAATACCCAGGACTGATCTCCTTTAGGATGGACTGGTTGGATCTCCTTGCAGTCCAAGGGACTCTCAAGAGTCTTCTCCAACACCACAGTTCAAAAGCATCAATTCTTCGGCACTCAGCTTTCTTTATACTCCAACACTCACATCCATACATGACCACTGGAAAAACCATAGCCTTGACTAGACAGACCTTTGTTGGCAAAGTACTGTCTCTGCTTTTGAATATGCTATCTAGGTTAGTCATAACTTTCCTTCTAAGGAGTAAGTGTCTTTTAATTTCATTGCTGCAATCACCATCTGCAGTGATTTTGGAGCCCAGAAAAATAAAGTCTGACACTGTTTCCATTGTTTCCCCATCTGTCTGCCATGAAGTAATGCAGATGCCATGATCTTTGTTTTCTGAATGTTGAGCTTTAAGCCAACTTTTTCATTCTCCTCTTTCACTTTCATCAAGAGGCTCTTTAGTTCTTCTTCACTTTCTGCCATAAGGGTGGTGTCATCTGCATATCTAAGGTTATTGATATTTCTCCTGGAAATCTTGATTCCAGCTTGTGCTTCTTCCAGCCCAGTGTTTCTTATGATGTACTCTGCATGTAAGTTAAATAAGCCGGGTGACAATATACAGCCTTGACGTACTCCTTTTCCTATTTGGAACCAGTCTGTTGTTCCATGTCCAGTTCCAACTGTTGCTTCCTGACCTGTATACAGGTTTCTCAAGAGGTAGGTCAGGTGGTCTGCTATGCCCATCTCTTTCAGAATTTTCCAGTTTATTGTGATCCACACAGTCAAAGGCTTTGGCATAGTCAATAAAGCAGAAATAGATGTTTTTCTGGAACTCTCTTGCTTTTTCCATGATCCAGAGGATGTTGGCAATTTGATCTCTGGTTCCTCTGCCTTTTCTAAAACCAGCTTGAACATCTGGAAGTTCACGGTTCACGTATTGCTGAAGCCTGGCTTGGAGAATTTTGAGCATTACTTTACTAGCTTGTGAGATGAGTGCAATTGTGCGGTAGTTTGAGCATTCCTTGGCATTGCCTTTCTTTGGGATTGGAACGAAAACTGACCTTTTCCAGTCCTGTGGCCACTGCTGAGTTTTCCAAATTTGCTGGCATATTGAGTGCAGCACTTTCATAGCATCATCTTTCAGGATTTGAAAGAGCTCAACTGGAATTTCATCACCTCCTTTAGCTTTGTTCATAGTGATGCTTTCTAAGACCCACTTGACTTCACATTCCAGGACGTCTGGCTCTAGGTCAGTGATCACACCATCGTGATTATCTGGGTTGTGAAGCTCTTTTTTGTACAGTTCTTCTGTGTATTCTTGCCACCTCTTCTTAATATCTTCTGCTTTTGTTAGGTCCCTACCATTTCTGTCCTTTAATGAGCCCATCTTTGCATGAAATATTCCCTTGGTATCTCTAATTTTCTTAAAGAGATCTCTAGTCTTTCCCATTCTATTGTTTTCCTCTATTTCTTTGCATTGATCGCTGAGGAAGGCTTTCTTATCTCTCCTTGCTATTCTTTGGAACTCTTCATTCAAATGGGTATATCTTTCCTTTTCTCCTTTGCTTTTCGCTTCCCTTATTTTCACAGCTATTTGTAAGGCCTCCTCAGACAGCCGTTTTACTTTTTTGCATTTCTTTTTCTTGGGGATGGTCTTAATTCCTGTCTCCTGTACAATGTCATGAACCTCCATCCATAGTTCATCAGGCACTCTGTCTATCAGATCTAGTCCCTTAAATCTATTTCTCACTTCCACTGTATAGTCATAAGGGATTTGATTTAGGTCATACCTGAATGGTCTAGTGGTTTTCTCCACTTTCTTCAATTTCAGTCTGAATTTGGCAATAAGGAGTTCATGATCCGAGCCACAGTCAGCTCCCAGTCTTGTTTTTGCTGACTGTATAGAGCTTCTCCATCTTTGGCTGCAAAGAATATAATCAATCTGATTTCAGTGTCGACCATCTGGTGATGTCCATGAGTAGAGTCTTCTCTTGTGTTGTTGGAAGAGGGTGTTTGCTATGACCAGTTTGTTCTCTTGACAAAACTCTGTTAGCCTCTGCCCTGCTTCATTCTAAGGCCTGTACTCTAAGGCCAAATTTGTCTGTTACTCCAGGTGTTTCTTGACTTCCTACTTTTGCATTCCAGTCCCCTATAATGAAAAGGACATCTTTTTTGGGTGTTAGTTCTAGAAGGTCTTGTAGGTCTTCATAGAAGTGTTCAATTTCAGCTTCTTCAGCATTACTGGTTGGGGCGTAGAGTTGGATTACTGTGATATTGAATGGTTTGCCTTGGAAACAAACAGAGATCATTCTGTAATTTTTGAGATTGCATCCAAGTACTGCATTTTGGACTCTTTTGTTGACCATGATGGCTACTCCATTTCTTCTAAGGGATTCCTGCCCACAGTAGTAGATATAATGGTCATCTGAGTTAAATTCACCCATTCCAGTCCACTTTAGTTCACTGATTCCTAGAAAGTTGACGTTCACTCTTGCCATCTCCTGTTTGACCACTTCCAATTTGCCTTGATTCATGGACCTAACATTCCAGGTTCCTATGCAATATTGCTCTTTACAGCATTGAATATTGCTTCCATCACCAGTCCCATTCAAAACTGGGTGTTGTTTTTGCTTTGGCTCCATCCCTTCATTCTTTCTGTAGTTATTTCTCCACTGATCTCCAGTAGGATATTGGGCACCTACTGACCTGGGGAGTTAGTTTCCCAACCAGGGATCAAACCTGAGCTCTCGTCAGTGAAAGTTGGAATCCTAACCACTGGACCACCAGGGGATTTCTGGCATTATTTATAATGTTGAAAAACTGGACAACCACATAAATGTTTAACCAGGATAGTAGTATGCGTTGTGTTATATTTACCTGATAGGATAATCTAATCAATCAGTGTTATTATAATAATTCAAAGACTATGTAGTAACATGAAAAAAACACTTTAATGTTTCAAATCAGTTCAGTTCAGTCGTTCAGTCGCATCCGACTCTTTGTGACCCCATGAACCGCAGTACGCCAGGCCTCCCTGTCCATCACCAACTCCCGGAGTCCACCCAAACCTATGTCCATTGAGTCAGTGATGCCATCCAACCATCTCATCCTCTGTCGTCCCCTTCTCCTCCTGCCTTCCATCTTTCCCAGCGTCAGGGTCTTTCCCAATGAGTCAGCTCTTCGCATCAGGTGGCGAAAGTATTGGAGTTTCATCTTCAATATCAGTCATTCCAATGAATGTTTCAAATAAAAGGACACAATACCATCTATGCACTACAATCAACCGGAGTCATAGTAAGATGAAAAGGACCATTTCCAGACAGTAGGTGTTGTAATAATTTTGATAATTATCCCCATCACTTTTGTTTGCTGTTTTATTGCTTTTATTGTGTTAGTCACTCAGTTGTGTTCAACTCTTGCGACCCCATGGACTGCAGACTGCCAGGCTTCTCTGTCCATGGAATTCTCCAGGCAAGAATACTGGAGTGGGTTGCCATTTCCTTCTCTGTTTGCTTTTATAATGTAAATATTAAATAAAAATCATCCACATTCTGCATGTGAAGTGAAGTTGCTCAGTCATGTCCAACTCTTTGCGACCCCATGGACAGTAGCCTACCAGGCTCCTCTGTCCATGGGATTTTCCAGGCAATAGTACTGGAGTGGATTGCCATTTCCTTCTCCAGGGGATATTCCCAACCCAGGGATTGAACCCAGGTCTCCTGCATTGTAGACAGACGCTTTACCATCTGAGCCACCAGGGAAGTCCTCACATTCTGCATAAACTGATGAAAATAGGTATAATCGTTACACAGGGAAAATGGTTACACAGGGAAGTTGGCACATCTGATAATTAAGGCAGATAAGAGTTATTCACTCCAGGGACTTCCCTGGTGGTCCAGAGACTAAGACTCCATGGTTCCAATGCCCAGGGGGCCCGGGTTCAACCCCTGGTGGGGGAACTAGATCCCATATGTAGCAACTGAAGATCTTGTGTGCCACAGCTAAGACCTGGTGCAGCCAAATAAGTAAATGCATTTTAAAAGGAAAAGTTAGCCACTCCGTTTTCTTTTCGCTTGTGGGAAACAATCTTCCTCTGTACGAAGCTCCCATAGCTCATACTCTCCTGTGTGTGTGTGTGTGTGTGTGTGTGTGTGTGTGTGTGTGTGTAGGTCTGCTGTGTGGGGTCATGGAAACTTAACGTTTTTTTAAATGGGTGGAGTCTCAGAGATCATTTTATTTCTGAGTCCCAGCTAATTCAAGAACCAGAACTACAGTGTCCATTGCAAATAAGTGTAATGGATGCTTCTGAATGATTGAATATTCCCTCAAGTGGGGAGCTCACCACCTCGCAGAGCAGCCTGATTAGGCTTTGCCTTCTCAGCCACACCCAAGGCTGCTGTGCAGAAACACACCTCCAATCCTCACACAATGCGGGGCTCCCTTGTCAATCGCTTCCTTCCACTGAGATTTCAAGTCACAAATCACAAACTAAGGGACTGAGTGAGACTGCATCACCTTCCTAACAAAAGGAAAACCAACACAAAATAAGAGACGATCCCCATTCATGTCAAATGTATAGTAGAAATGGGAATGTAGAAACCCACGGCTATTCTACTGAAGAGAAAAAAAAAGTTATTAGAAAGAAATGAATCCCTAAAGTGCAACAGATAGTTGCCTATGCTTCTCCCTAAAAATTAAGACATTTTTTTTTCTTTCTTTGTTTTGGTCGTGCTGTGCAGCATGTGGGATCTTAGTTCCCCGACCAGGGATCAAACTTGTGCCCCCTGCAATGGAAGCTCAGCGGAGTCTTAACCACCAGACAGCCAGGGAGGTCCTGAAACAAAAGACTTTTAGATCTATAAAGACTCTCATTTAGAAAATCCTTTCAGTTGTTCTGAATACCAGACGGGGAAGGCCATCTTTTCCGTGCTCATCTTTTGCATTATCCTAGTGCTTCTAGTTGAGTCTAAGCTCAGCACCAGAAGCACAAGGCTGATGAGCGGAGAGGGAGGGCTGGCAGCCCCACATGGGCAGTGGAACTCTGCCCTGGGTTTGCAGACACACGAGTGCTTCTCTTAACCAGGAATCGTCCCACTTCACATGTATTTTGTGAGAAGAGTTCAGAAGTTTCATGTTTAAAGGCGGGGTGGAAGACCACATTAAAAAGAGATAATGGTGCCTCTGTGTGTGTCAGTCGCTCAGTTGTGTCTGACTTTGTGCGACTCCATGGACTGTAGCCCACCAGGCTCCTCTGACTGTGGAATTTTCCAGGCAAGAATACTGGAGTGGGTAGCCACTTCCTCCTCCAGGGGATCTTCCTGACCTAGAGATTGAACCCAGGTCTCCTGAACGGTAGGCAGATTCTTTACCATCTGAGCCACCAGGAAAGCCTACCGTCCTCCACCCCAAATTCATGTGTTGAAACTTTGCCTGCCTCTTGCCCCACCATGTGATGGTGTTTGCAGGTGAGGCTTTGGGGAGGTAATTAGGTAATGAAGGGGCCCCCATGGTGGGACAGTGGGATTAGAGATGCCAGGTAGAAGCCATGTCCCTTTCTTTCGGCCACGTGAGGACACCGTGAGAAGCCAGACCAGTCTGCACTTCACCAGAAGCCAACCCTGCCAGACCTTGATCTCAAATTTCCCGGCCTCCAGAAATTTAAGGAAATACATTTCTGTTGTTTAAGCCCCCCAGTCTATGTGGTGTTTCTTGTTTTTTTTTTTTTTAATAGCTCATTTAAAAAAAATTCTTTTAATTGGAGGATAATTACAACATTGTGATGGCTTTTGTCATACAGCAACATTAATCGACCATAGATATACATGCGTCCCCTCCCTCCTGAACCCCCCCATTTCCCTCCCCACCCCATCCCTCCAGGTTGTCAGAGAACGCTGGCTTTGGACACCCTACCTCCTACATCAAACTCCCGCTGGCTATCTGTTTTCCATATGGTAATGTATATGTTTGAATGCTAGTCTCTCAAATCATCTCACCCTTTCCTCCCACTGAGTTCCAAAGTCTGTTCTGTCTGTATCTCCTTTGCTGCCCCGCACGTAGGATCGCATCATCTTTCTAGATTCCCTATGTATGTGTTAATGTATGACGTTTGTCTTCCTTTTTCTGACTTGGTTCACTCTGTGTGGCATTCTGTCACAGCAGCCCGAGCTCACTGAGACACGAAGCAGGAAGGGAAATGGGGGAAGAGGGCGGTGTCTCTGACAGTGGTCCGGCTGCCCCATCCCTCCTTAGAGAGCCCGGGAGAACAAAAAGGAGAATGTTGGCCTGAGGAGGGAGCAGCACCATGGGGGAGGAGCAGTCAGCGGAGGGGAGGGAGGAGTGGGAGCCCCAAGTCTTCTCTCAGCCTGTGAGTAAAAGGCTGGGCTGAGTTTTGTAGGAGTCCTTCCCAAGGGTGAGAGCTGGTGCTCCCCACTGCATAGTGCAAGGCTGGGGTTTTTCTTCGTCTGTGGGTTAGCATGTCATGAGGGTCTTCAGTATACAAGCTGACTCCCTGAAGTGGTGGAGGGTGGAATAGGGGGAGGAGCTAAGAGGACCCAACTCTTCTGTTGTTTCTGGGGGCAACTACTGTGGCCTCTGGACCAGTCTGCAGGGCTGTCTGTTTGGTAGCAGCAAGGGCCCTGAGCTCGGAGGGTGAAGACGAGCAGGCCCATGGGGAGCCCCTTGCCCTGGACCCCACTGTAGCATCCGTGCCTGCAGTTGTGCTAAATCTGGGTCCTCTAGCTGACCTGTCCCCGTCCCCTCCTCACCCCACGCCTTGAGTCCAAGGGAAGGAGGCTGAGCCTCTCAGGGAACCAAAAGCAGAGACGAGGCTGGACACTGGCTCCTCTCCCAGGATCTTGTCTGGAAAGGTACCATACATCTCCCCAGCAACACTCCAGACTTTCCACCATTGACGACATGTGTGGAGGTGGCCAGAGCTCTCCTGGGGCCTGAGCTCTGATGGGAGCATCAACACTTTCTCAAGGGCAAAAGCCATCGCATCTCCTGGGAAGGGCTGTCAGACATCCTACCAGACCAGGACCCACGCATTCGCCTTTCCTGTCACTCATGGTCGCCTCTGATCCAGCACCTAACGTCCAGGACCTGTGCCCCCCGCGGCGAGGTGTTCACTCACGGCTCCCACTGGAAATCATAACCCTGCTGTACGTAATCGGGAATTTCAATATGCTCATGGTCTGAAGCTGGCCAAGATAAACCAAATGGGTCTGGTTTAGTATCTGGTGCCAAGTAATACACAGCTGATTAACCCAGCTCCCAGATGCGCTGGAATCATCTGGCCATTCCCAGCTTCTCCATGGACTCTTTTTCTCAGGCAGGCATCCACGGAGAGAGACGATCTGGCCCGGCCAGGCACGAGGACGCGGAGACTGCTGGCAGTTCTGAGCAGGGTGCTGCTCCCCCGAGACAAGCCTTGGGAATGTTGACTTGCCAAACCGGACAATCAGTGTGTAGACAGCTGAGATGTACACAGAACGGGGATGGCTTTGTTCCTCCTCGGTAGCGAGACAAAGGGAAGTGCGGAGAGGGGCAAAGGGGGAGGAGAAGGATGCACCCTATGTGCAGACGCCGTGGGAACAGCTGCCAAATGGAAGACGTTTGCCAGGGTAACTGGTAGAGATTCCATTAGAGATCGGGTCCGGAAGAGCAAGTGGTAGAGTCTTGTTTAGGAGACCCCAGTGCTCAGCTGACTGTGATGCAAAATCCAACTCAATTCTCAAATAGTGAGAGAGGTCTATCGATCCTGATACACTTCCTATGGTTTTTCATCTTGTGCTACAGGACTGGGGTTCAAAACTAAGATGGCAAACATCAGGGAAGGACGTTAGTGAATGAAGAAATGGCAAGAGAATATTTACGCAACAGAACAAGTATTCACAGAGTGCGTATTAGGCGCTGGGGGCTGGGTACCGCGTAGACAAGCTGATTTGTCCCAGAGAGGAAGGCAGACACGTAAATGGAGAACACGCATGGACCTTCAGAGGCAGAAGCTCCACGTTTTACAGATTCTGTCCCTGGGACTTGTCTTTGCCTTGCCATCTCCTCCCTAACACAGTGGTCTTAAGGACCTGTGGCTTTGCCTGTTCTCGGCTACAACAGGTAACTGTGTTTCTGGGCTCTACCCTAAGACAGTCTGGACTTCTGTGTACAGTATGGGGAAGAAATCTGTATTTTTCTCCCAAATTCTCCAGGTAATTCTCGTGATGAACTGGATCTGGACCTGTCAGGTAACAGCAAGGTGGTACCAAGTACCTGAGGCATCTTGCAGCCCATGTCCTCTCGGTAAAAGGAAATGCAGTGTCTGCTCCTCTGGGAAGCTGGCCCCATGGTGCTAGGGGTCCCTCCTCTGTGCCCCTTATTTAAGCAAACACCATTATTAAAACAAAGCTTGCTAATTCAGAGTCTCAGCCGTGAGGCTCTGAATTTGGAAATGACTGGTACATGTGACTCATCTCTCCTCCTCAGTGTGTAGCCTACAGGATGCACAATAAATACCTATTGGAGGATGAGGATGTCGGGTGAATTTCATCTGTGTCTGAGCCCTGCCCACGGGAATAAAACATTGGCAGGCAACATGCGCGTGGAATACCAGAAGAGATAGGCCGGGAACCACCCTCCAACCTGGGATGACAGGCACACTCCCCACGGGCGCTGGTGGCCGCCTGGTGGGACAGAACTGCAGCCTGACTCTGGCCGTGGATTGCAAAGCCTGCTCGGGCTTTCTGGGAGAGTATTGATTTCCCGCCGCCACCCTGCTTACTCAAGCCCACTGTTTCATTTTTCTAGAAGTAAATGTGAGAAATGAGAAGCATGTCATCGGGACTTGTAGGAAAATGTCTAGGATTCTCACATCCACCTTGAGATTCTGAAAAGCAAACCTGACTGCTCCCTGAAATGTCACCTCCTTAATAAGGCAAGTGGGTTCCCCCAACCCCCACTGCCTGTCTTAAAGAAATGCCTATAATAAAATCACATTTTCATAGACTATAAAATAGCTGAGGATGGATTAGATCTTCTCTCATTTGAAGACATTAAGAACTAAAATAGAAAAATATTTTGAAATTCTCTATGTCAGTTGAAACGTTAAAAAAGAAGCAAAATGTTCTCTCTTTCAAACTGTTTTACTTTGTAGAGACTTTACCCTGTACTCACAGGGAAGAAGAGTGTGTGTCTGTGCGTGGGGGGCATGTGTATGTAGGGGGTGGGGGTGGGGTTGCGACCCTGGGGCGGGTCCAGACCCTGGGGTGGCAGGCGCAGAGCTTGTCAACCACTCAAATTCCAAAACAGTGACGTTCTACTGCCATCTCGTGGCGCTCTGAGCTGTTCACAGGTGGCATGACCGACTCAGGTGCTTTATATGAACTAAATCCCACAACATCCCAGTAGCCCTGCAAAGATGTTTATCTGTGAAGAGACTGGAGTAAGAAATTATCTCACTTTTTTATTCAAAAGAATCAACTGCTTCACATCAATTTGGTTCAAAAAAATCTCAGGTCTTAAAACTAAGGCTACCATGACATTTATTTTGCCATACGTAACAGCTTCATGTTGAAAAAGGCTCAACATAAAAAATTACCTTTAAAACCTACATTCTCACATAAACCAAAATACATCTAAGTGATAAAGTTATTTCTTCAATATTCAATCTTTTCAATTTCATCCATGTCTTCAGGGTCGAGTTGCTTAATACTGCTGTCTAAAAGAGCAAAAGAGAATGGAACAGTCTTATCCCAGGGCCCAAATGAAATTTCATTCCATCCAACTACATTTCTGAAGACAATGACACCTCGTATGGAAATCCTCAAGATAGGAATATTCTCTAGATTAGGTGAGGATGGGCAGGTGTCCAAACAACCAATTCACACCAACCACAACAGCATCAAATGCACCAGACAAGAGAACATGCATGTCCATATACCTTGGGGCAAAAAAAGGCCAAAGTGCAGTAAGGGCCTGGGAAGGGGCCTGGCTGAGTTCATGGGGAGTGAAGTGGGTGTGGACATACATGGGAGGGGGACGTTGCTGCATGGCAACAGGGAGCATTGATCACCACAGCAACGGCAATCTTAATGGGTCTTTCTCCACACCCATCCCTGCTCTGCTATCCTAACACAGGAGTGCTTAACCAACTTCCCTGAAGGGTCCACAGTTAGCAAGCAAACCTGTTAAAATTAAATTTTAAATTCCACCTCTGTGCCTATGTGCACTCCCCCAGGGACAGTATTCTTTGTTTCCCACAGAGGATAAGTACCACTGTCCGAAAGGTAAAAGATAACATTTGGAGTCCTGCAAGGGTTCCTCTTCCCCTGCTCCCCAGCCATCTTCCCAGCAGGTTATCAGAGCCTGTCTTGTTTAGATGAGGGGAAGGAGGGCTGGAGGAAAGCAGCCAGACTCAGGATTTAGGATTGCCCAAGTTGGTCGCTGGGACAACAGGGAAGAGGAAAATGTAGACAAAAAAGGAAGTTGGGGACACAATATAATCTTCCAGGATCTCATTACTCACGGTGGTTCTTTATGATGTAAAATCTGGTTTAGATCCCAGAATGAGCAATAAGATAGAAATCTGAGCTCACATGAATCCCACTTGGTTTTCGGGTCTCTCTCTACCCCCGTCTCAGGTTAGGAGCTCTGACACTGAAGAGTGGACGCCTCCTACTGTCTGGTTCCCACCCCCATCCTATCACATCATGAACCCCAAGCTCGAGGCCCACGACACACGGCCACTGTCAACGTGGGCAGGTCCACAGCGCTGACTGTGAAGGGTGCCACTCACTGAAGTGGTCCTGGATCTTCATCAGTAGAGGCAGCTTATCCACCTCGATCATGTTGAAGGCAAGGCCCTTTTTCCCGAAGCGGCCCGTGCGCCCGATGCGGTGCAGGTAGGTCTCGTAGTCTGGCTCCTCTGCTTGGTTCACAGGGAGGTCAAAGTTCACGACGATCGTGACCTGCTTCACATCAATCCCTGGAAGAGGAAGGACACCACAGGGCCCTGCAGCTTCCACCTCAGGACCCAGCTATCCAAGAATCACATTTGCTGAGGGAATTCTCACTTGACAGACACAGTCTAGAATCAAGCTTGCTTTGACACATATTTGTTTGTAAGTATGTGTGAACTGTGGAAAATTCTTCAAGAGATGGAAATACCAGACCACCTGATCTGCCTCTTGAGAAATTTGTATGCAGGTCAGGAAGCAACAGTTATAACTGAACATGGAACAACAGACTGGTTCCAAATAGGAAAAGGAGTTCGTCAAGGCTGTGTATTGTCACCCTGCTTATTTAACTTATATGCAGAGTACATCATGAGAAACACTGGACTGGAAGAAACACAAGCTGGAATCAAGATTGCCGGGAGAAATATCAATAACCTCAGATATGCAGATGACACCACCCTTATGGCAGAAAGTGAAGAGGAACTCAAAAGCCTCTTGATGAAAGTGAAAGAGGAGAGTGAAAAAGTGTGCTTAAAGCTCAACATTCAGAAAACGAAGATCATGGCATCCGGTCCCATCACTTCATGGAAAATAGAAGGGGAAACAGGGGAAACAGTGTCAGACTTTATTTTTCTGGGCTCCAAAATCACTGCAGATGGTGACTGCAGCCATGAAATTAAAAGATGCTTACTCCTTGGAAGGAAAGTTATGACCAACCTAGATAGCATATTCAAAAGCAGAGACATTACTTTGCCAACAAAGGTTTGTCTGGTCAAGGCTATGGTTTTTCCTGTGGTCATGTATGGATGTGAGAGTTGGACTGTGAAGAAGGCTGAGCGCTGAAGAACTGATGCTTTTGAACTGTGGTGTTGGAGAAGACTCTTGAGAGTCCCTTGGACTGCAAGGAGATCCAACCAGTCCATTCTGAAGGAGATCAGCCCTGGGATTTCTTTGGAAGGAATGATGCTAAAGCTGAAACTCCAGTACTTTGGCCACCTCATGCGAAGAGTTGACTCATTGGAAAAGACTCTTATGCTGGGAGGGACTGGGGGCAGGAGGAGAAGGGGACGACAGAGGATGAGATGGCTGGATGGCATCATTGACTCAATGGACGTGAGTCTGAGTGAACTCTGGGAGTTGGTGATGGACAGGGAGGCCTGGCGTGCTGCAATTCATGGGGTTGCAAAGAGTTGGACACGACTAAGCGACTGATCTGATCTGATCTGATGTATGTCTACTATGCTAGGTAAGAGTGTCAGTAGAAGTGAACTCTACAGGAGTCTAACTATGTACAAAGTGTGTGTGTGTGTGTGTGTGTGTGTGTGTGTGTGGCAGGGGGTGGAGGCTCTCACCAAGCCAAAGAGCCCCTCTCTCTGCTCCCGCTGTGCTGAGTCCCCTGCAGGTTCTCTTCCCCATCAGGGCCCAGCTCCGCCCCATTCCACAGCCACTGTTCTCATCAATTTTATCATGGCCTCAACTGTCATAATAATTTCTGGACTGGCTCCCCAGTCCCTCATGTCCTACTCCTCTAATCCTCACCATGGATGCCACAGCGATGTCCAGAGCACTTGTGTTTAGAACCTGGCTGCCCAAACCGTACAGGATAAAGTACAAACAACTCAAGACTTCCAAGGGTTCTCCCCTTCCATCCATACCTCTCACACCTAATGTTTCCAGGAAGACTTCTGGGCTCGCCTGGGGCCTCCACGCCCAACACTAACATGCTGTCTGGCTCGTGATCCTTGTCCTCCCTGTACTGTGCTTCGACTCGAGCTATCTGTGCCCTCTTTCCTCTGGGGTTCTGCAGATGCGCGGTATAGTATGGTAACCATTAGCCTCACGAGGCTATTTAAATTAATTCACATTAAAAATCCAGTTCCTCAGCTACACTAGCCACACTCCCAGTGCTCAAAAGCTACTATCTATGGCTTGGACAACAGAGAATAGGAGATTTCTCTCAGTGCAAGCATTTCTATTGGACAGCGCCGGTCTAGAGGCTCAGAGGTGGTGTGCTCCCGAAGGGAAGGCCCTTTTTCAGGCTGCTCCTCCTCCAGGCTTAGCCCTTACGGCAGGTCCTCAGTTCTGTCGGGTGAACCAGTAATAAACTAGGAAACAGGGTTTGAGTATGTGGCATAGGCAAGGATACAATGGGGAAGTGAGCAAAGTAGGAAGACCCTTTGCTTGAAAAAAAGATTTTTTCCCCAGCAGTCAATAGTTTTAAAATTAAAAACACCTCAAAGATGACCAACATCGTTAGTCATTAGGGAACACAAGTAAAAAACACAAGACACCACATACATCTACTGGAAAAGTTAAGATGAAAAAGTGTCAATACCAATTACTGACAGGGATGGAGAACAACTAGAACCCTCTGGTACTGCTGGTAGAAATGCAAAATGGCATGGCTACTCTGGAAAACAGTTCTGCAGTTGCCTCTAAAGTTAAATATACATTGACCCTATGACTGAAAAATCTTACTCCTAGGTATTTACCTAAGAGAAAAGAAAATGTATGTCTGCATGAGCCCTATACATGAATGTTTATTACAGCTTCAGTCAAAATAGCCCTGAGCTGTAAGCAATCCAAATGTCCATCAATGGGTGAATAGATGAACTAATTTGGTACACGCATTCAATGGAATACTACTCAGCAATAAAAAGGAATGACCTATTGATACATGTAACAACACTGATGAATTCCAAAGTATGATGTCAAGTGGAATAAATCAGACACTGAGGTTACCAACTGCATGATTTAACTTACATGGCATTCTGGAAGAGACAAAAATACAGAAGCAGAGATCTGGCTCAGTAGTGGTCAGGGGCCATTAGTTTCAGAGACTGATTGCAAATAAGCACAGAGAAATTTTGAAGGGAGATGGAATTGTTCTGCATTTTGATTACAGTGATGGGTACATGACTACATATGTTTGTCAAAACTCACTGAACCACATCCTTAAAAAGAGTGAATTTTATCACATGTAAATGATAAACTCAATAAACCTGACTTTAAATACACACATACATACCTCGAGCGCAGACATTGGTGGTTATAAGGACTTTCTCCTTTCCGTCCCGAAACCTCTGGATGATGGAAGCTCGCTGATCCACAGTCAGCTCTCCACTCAGCAGAGACACCTGGTGGCCATCTTGCATCATCTCCACAGTCAACCATTTAGCATTTCGACGAGTCTGCAGGAAATCAAAGCCCAGCACCACACCCAAGTTGAAGCAGCCTCACTGTGTGTGCAGCGCTCATGTCTGCAGGGCATGGGAGCTGGGGGTACAGGGGTTGTAGAGGGGTTTTGCTCCCCCTTCCTTTCAGGCCTAGAGAGACCTGTGAATGTGGCAGGGAGTTCTCCTGCCCCCAGGCCTCTAAGGGGCACACCCTCTCAACCTGTCACAGCTCTGCTTCTCAGCCCTGAAACAGAATAAAATGCTCCGTCCACCTCTTGTGGTGGTCAGATGACAAAATGAGGTAACCTAACAATGATGATGGGCTTAATGGTAAAGGATCCACCTGTCAATGCAAGAGAGCAGGAGATGTGGGTTTGATCCCTTGGTCAGAAAGACCCCTGGAGAAAGAAATGGCAATCCATTCCACTATTCTTGCCTGAGAAATTTCATGGATAAAGGAGCCTGGCAGGCTACAGTCCATGGGTCTCCAAAGACTGAGATGCGACTTAGTGACTGAACAACAACAACAACGACGATTAAGTTGTTGTGTGTGCCAGGCACCTTGCAAAAACCTTTACTTACATCACGCTCATCTACTTCCGTAATGATCTGATGAAGCAGGTGTCTAAGCTCATTTGAAAAAACTAAAAAATTAACCTAAAGCATAAAACCATTAAGTGCTCTGCCCAGGGTTACATGGCTACTCTGTGGCAGGGCTACACTTTCCCGTACTCTACAGGTGTGTTTCCAAGGCCATCCACTGCTGGGCAGGGCTCTTCCAGGATGGGGGCAAGGAGGTATGTGGAACAGACTTTGCTCTCATGGAGCTGACAGTGTTCACGTGGTGGTGAAAAAATACAATCCAGAACAGGAACACGAACAATGTCAGAGAGAAAAGTAAATATGAAAAGAAAAATAAAGGGCTATCAACAGCGAGTAATTGAGTGGCTGCCTTGCTCATAGTAAGTTTGGAAATGAAGAGAACATTTTTAACCTGATAAAGGGTATCTGTGAAAACAGTCACAGTAACATCAACTTGAACGGGGACATGTTAGAAGCAGTCCCTCTAAAAGAAGCATGCCTGGGGAGTTCCCTGGGGCCCTAATCCTAATTCCAGTGGTTAGGATTCTGGGCTTTCACTGCCATGGCCCAGGTTCAATCCCTGGTCAGGGAACTGACCAAGTTGCATGGCATAACCAAAAAAGAAAAAAAAATTAAATCAACATAAAAGGAGGATGCCCTGTTTCACGTCATATTGAAGTCCTATTTCATCACTTCAGTGTCACCCATAAAATACAAGTAATCTCTATTCAAAGTTGCTCTGAAAATTGAACGACATCACGAATAAACAGTGTGGAACACAGTGCCCGGCTCCCTGGCTCTCACTCATCTGACTGTCCCCTGCCCCCATCTGCACGGAAGTCTGGGCACAAGGAAGGCGAGTCCCTGGCAGGTGGAGCTACCTGGCAGAAGATGATGGCCTGGCCTATGGTGATGCCGCCGTAAATGTTGCAGAGAGCCTGGTACTTGTCTTTCCTGTTCCCGCACAACACGTAGTACTGTCGGATGTTGTTCAGGGTCAGCTCCTCTTTTCGTAACTTGATAACATTGGGGTCAGGAATGATTCGCTCGGCAAACTGCCACACAGAGTCTTCAAAGGTCGCCGAAAACAAGAGCATCTGGCACTCGGAGGGTAAAGCTCTGGGAGAGAGAAGGGAAAAGGGCATCACCCAACTGCCAGGCCTGTCCCACTCCAGGGCGCAGCTCCCAGCACTGGCTGCCCACGGCCATCAGCTGCCCCCCACGCCCCTGCTCCCGCCCCAGGGTCACCGTGAAGGGCGCTGTGGACAAGAGAACTACACCTGCTGCAGAGGGCCACGTGTCAGCCCCTCCCTCCCTCCCAGGGTTTGGGGAATGCATAAACTGAACACGGGGCTCCAGAGTGAAGGTCAGCTAAGAGATCTGGAGGGCTTGGGGGTTTCCAAGCCAGTCACCTCCTTAGGAGAGACGGCTTATGGAGCCTAGGGTGTCAGTCCAGGGGCTGTTTATGGGAATCATCTCACATGAGCTCCATGCAGATGAGGGGCACAGAGGCTCATCACTCAAAGGCAGGTGTTCTATCTACTGAGTAGGAAAGGACAGTCACGTGAAGTCTATGTGGAATGGGAAGACCCGGATATAAATAAAAGGGTGCAGAAGGGGAAGATGCTGCTGCATGGAAAATGCAAGCTAAACCCACACTGAACACAGGACAATTGATACCCCAGTTCAAAAATAGGTAAGATGAACCCACAGAGTCAGCAGTTAGGACAGAGCTAAGTCTGAGGAGGAGAGAGGGCTGGTGACAGGAGACGGCCTGCAGGGCACTTTCTGGAGCACTCTGAGAAAGATCTCAGTCTTGACGGATCCACTGTTCCATGAGCATAGCCTCTCTGCGATAATTCACCCAGTGTACACTTAGGATTTCTCTGTACATATGTTAAACATCAATTAAAAAGTTAGTTTTCAAAAAAACAGAAGAGACCAGAGAGAAATCACTGCCTTTGAGAAGACAACAGAGCACTTAAGAGGAAAAGTCCTTAGTCCTAAAAGGGAACAGGAGAGTTCATACAATTCAGCGATTCCAAACATTATACCAAGCCTGGGACCTGAATCCCCAGGAGCTTTTCACACAACTGGACGGATTTCGGGTTGACTGTGGGAGACTGACTACATGTGTTACCTTCTCAGAGTCCCACATCACACTCATGTGATTATAAAAGGATGAAGCTATGAACTCACAAAACGTGAAGAATCCAAGAAGAGAAATGGGTGGAAGAGACATTTCAATATAGTTTTGCAAGATGGAAAAGCATGATAATGGAGAAGGTGCATGACGCTAAGATACGTGTGCTACAGAGGGAAATGCTGCTGGAAAGGCAGTGGATGTCTCAGAACCCTGGGAGGTCTAAGACCTGCGACACCAGAGAATTCAGAGGAAGGACTGGCAGGGGTTGGGGGCCTCTGAAGAGACTGGAGGACAATCTGCATTGGCCATCTGTTCTACTACAATCTTTCATCTGAAAAGACGGCCCCAGGACTGGTACCCCAAGGCTGGGGCCATTTCCTTCCAAAAAGTAAATTTATACAAATTATCCAAGGGAAAGAAACATGGGTTGTTCTGTAGAACACTGGATTTTAAAGACTTAGTATGCAAAAAAATGCAGACTATTAATAATTTTTATACTGATAAATATTGGTTACTTGTTAAGACACTTATTTTGATATCAAATTAAATAAAATGATTTTTTTCATAACATTAATTTCACCTGTTTCTTTTTTTAATGTGGCTATTAGAAAATTTTAAATTACACATGTGGCCTGCATTGTATTTTTATTGGACAGTGCTGTGGCTTAATGTATTTTAAACAAAAGGAAGGAAAAACTAAAAACTGAAGTCTTAAAAACATCTTGACTTCTATGAAGTTTTTATACAACACAGAAAATATAAAACAAAAGGCTGCTAGACGTTGTTTCCAAACACAAACCAGCCTCTGTTCAACCCCAGCAGGAGCAGCAGACAGAGCAAATATAAACTCTGGCAGATTCCATTCAACCTATGAACTCCTTACCAAAGAACACAAACAGCTCTTACCAGCTGAATGTCTGCATCTTTGTACACAACACTACTAAAAAGGCATACGATCTGCTTCCCTGTGATACTGAACTGTTCACTACCAAAGTTTTGGGGCTCTTTGTAAGGTCAAACTTGCAGAAGCCTTACAAGATTTCTTTCTGTGGAGAAATGGAAGCAGACATGTGTTTACAAGATGCCAGGCATTGTAGCTGGCCAGCGAAAGGATTTAAAATATTAGTCTATTTTCAAAGCCTGAGAGAAAAACAATGTCCATCTCTAATTTAGAAATAAATTAAGGATGAGAAAGAGATTACAGTAAAACAGAATTAACACACTATATCTCCAAAACGGTCTGATGACCAATGAAGATGCCGTATACTGACTGCACCCGAGTTGTCTGGTGTTCTGTAAAGGCTGCAACAAAA
The DNA here is from genome assembly GCF_002263795.3 of Bos taurus. Taxonomy (NCBI): domain Eukaryota; kingdom Metazoa; phylum Chordata; class Mammalia; order Artiodactyla; family Bovidae; genus Bos; species Bos taurus. The sequence goes on along the minus strand of NC_037356.1, from coordinate 29,270,834 downwards.
ACTCAAACATTTAAACAAACATTTAAAATGGGAAACTAACAGGGACCTACTGTACAGCACATGGAACTCTGCTCAATGTTATGTGGCAGCCTGGATGGAAGAGAGGTTTGGAGAAGAATGAATACATATATATTATAAAGCAGAGACATTACTTTGCCAACCAAGGTCTGTCTAGTCAAAGCTATGGTTTTTCCAGGAGTCATGTATGGATGTGAGAGTTGGACCATAAAGAAAGCTGAGTGCTGAAGAATTGATGCTTTTGAACTGTGGTGTTGGAGAAGACTTTTGAGAGTCCCTTGGACTGCAAGGAGATCCAACCAGTTCATACTTTGGCCACCTGATGCGAAGAACTCACTCACTGGAAGACTCTGATGCTGGGAAAGACTGAAGGCAGGAGAAGGGGACGACAGAGGATGAGATGGTTGGATGGCATCCCCAATTCTATGGACATGAGTCTGAGTAAGCTCTGGGAGTTGGTGATAGACACGAAGCTTGGCGTGCTGCAGTCCATGGGGTCACAAAGAGTTGGACATGACTGAGCAACTGAACTGAACAGAGTCCCTTGGCTGTTCACCTGAAACTATCACAATATTGTTCACTGGCCATACTGCAAAACAAAATAAATACTTCAAAAGGAAAAAAAAAAAAAACTTGCAGGAAAAAATGACTTGTTTTTCCTTTTTTAGAAATAAAACTACTTCCGAAGTCCAGCCAAGTTGAGGACTTTCTCATTTCTTTACTAAATTTGTAAGGAATCCATCTTTTAATTTCTCGAGTTTAAGTCATCTCTGTGGTTTATAATCTTTTTCCCTGAGGAGGAGAGGTTTCACTTATGATGAGATCTAATAGACTTTGGGGTGTTTGAAAATGATGGACATTTTAGGTATGGATGACCCAGACGATGGATTTATGGATGCAAAGGATCTGAATGACAAACACTTGGTCTACTAAAACAAGTGTGCAGATGCAGTGGGAGGACATTCCGAGGGAGCTGGAAATTCTTACAGGTCTAAAAACCACTGTTGCTAGCTCCTAAGTATTCAACGCTTGGACACTTGTGTTCAGAGGCTATCTCACTGGACTGATACCAAGCATCACTGTGGGCTTCTCATACATATATATATATACACACACATACACACGTGTGTGTGTGTGTGTGTATAGAACAGGTAACTAATAAGGACCTACTGTATAGCACAGGGAACCCTACTCAAAACTCTGTAATGACATATATGGAAAAAGAATCGAAAAGAGTGGCCATATGTATAACCAAGTCACTATGTTGTACAGCAGAAAGTAACACAATGTTGTAAGTTAACTGTGTGTGTGTACTACACTACAAAAATTTTTTTTAAAAAAGAATCAGTGTGGGCTTACTGATGGCAGAGCTCCAAATCAAAATGAATTTTACATCTGACTATATTCTGTTTTACTGCGACATACAAGGAGAGAAGGCTGCAAGGAGTCCCAAGGACACTAGAGCAGAGAAACATCCTATAGCACTATGAGACCCAAAGCAAAGTGTCACGACTATCTCTGTCATTAAATACAGGCAGTATGTGTAATTAGTTCTAATGGATTTATAGTCTCTTCGTAAAAAGCTCCGTAATTCTGTATTATAAGAATATACAGTAGGGACTCCCCTGGCGGTCCAGCGGGTAGGACTCTGTGCTCTCACCGCCAAGGGTCAGGATCGATCCCCAGTCAGGGAACTAAACTCCCACAAGCTGTGTGGTGCAGTCAAAAAAAAAAAAAACCAGCACAGCCTCCAAAATTTAAGCATCCAATGTTTTAAAAGATTAAATTGCTGTATCAGAGATAAAACATTATTGTATTTTTCTCATGCATATTTACCTAATTCTCCTATGAATTACTACTTATTGCCACAGTTTAGTTCGACAGTTTGTTTTGTTTAAACAGAAAAGCACATAATATATAATTTCAAATAAACACATATTTTACATATTTTTATGTTAAAGTAATAACACGTGCATGATTAGTTCTTCTGTATTATATATATTATTATACATACATGACATATATGCGTGTGTGCATTTCCCTGCTGTGACTGGGTTGGCTTCCTAAAAAGTTGGTCACCATAGGGAAAGAAGTAACGTAAGAAATTTCCCCAGATCTGGTGGACACAAATTCTGGAAATGAAAAGCATGTGCCACGTGTGTAGTACAATGAAGAAAAAAAAATCTGAACCAAGCCGAGAAGTCTCATTATACTGTGGATAAAAAGATTCCAAAATCTTCTAGAGAAAAAAGAACATCACAGACAAAAGTCTGGGGATAGGGATGACATTAAACTTTCCAGTAGCAACACCAGAAACAGAATATTAACTATAGTAAAAAAAAAAAAACAACCAACCAAACCAAAAAAACAACCACCATTTTTCTGTTTTCAACACTGTTTCTGAATTTATAGGGAGAAAGCTTTCTAGGACAAGATTTCACATCCAGGCAAAATCAACTCAGAGATCGAATTTACAGGCACAGTAAAAACATTTTCAGACATGCAGGGGCTAGAAAATGGACTTCCTACACCTCCTTTTGCAGGAAGTCACTGGACTGTATGTTCCAGCATATTCAGTAAACCAAGAAAAAGGACCCACAGGACAGGAGATTCAAAACTGGGAACAAGGACAGGGGAAACTGACACGACTGTGGCTGCAGGAGTGCAACCAGCCCAGCTAAAACCAGAGACAGTGTGTGTGGAGGATCTCCTGGGAAAAAAACCACTGGCGCTTTAAGACACATTTGACTGTCTAGAGATATCAATGACATATGACACCTCTACATGACGATAGTAGCCAAAAAGGGAAAACAGGCAAATTTAGGGGGAAAAGTTACACACAAAAAAACGTAACTAGAGACTCCCTTGTGGTCCACTGGTTAAGAATCTGCCTTGCAATGTGAGGGACAAGGGATCGACCCCTGGTCAGGGAACTAAGATCCCACATGCCCACAAGCCACAAGCACTGAGCCTGCAAGCCCTGGGGCTGACGTAGTGCAACTAGAGAAAGTCCATGAAATTCAATAAAGGCCCAGTGCAGCCAAGATAAACAACAACAACCCACATAATTATAATAGTTCAATGCTCCACAGTGAACAATACTTGTGTTGTGGTAATAATATTAATACTGACCATTAATGTAACCAAACTCTTATGATACAACCACTGAAGCCATAGAGGGGACAGGATAGTGAAAGTGGGGGTGGTATGCTGCTGCTGCTGCTAAGTCGCTTCAGTCGTGTCCGACTCTGTGCAACCCCATAGACGGCAGCCTACCAGGCTCCCCAGTCCCTGGGATTCTCCAGACAAGAACACTGGAGTGGGTTGCCATTTCCTTATCCAATGCATGAAAGTGAAAAGTGAAAGTGAAGTCGCTCAGTCGTGTCTGACTCTTAGCGACCCCATGGACAGCAGCCTACCAGGCTCCTCTGTCCGTGGGATTTTCCAGGCAAGAGTACTGGAGGGGGGTGCCATTTCCTTCTCCAATGCATGAAACTGAAAAGTGAAAGCGAAGTCGGTCAGTCGTGTCCGACCCTCAGCGACCCCATGGACTGCAGCCCACCAGGCTCCTCTGTCCATGGGATTTTCCAGGCAAGAGTACTGGAGTGGGGTGCCATTTCCTTCTCCAATGCATGAAAGTGAAAAGTGAAAGTGAAGTCGCTCAGTCGTGTCTGACTCTTATCGACCCCATGGACTGCAGCCTACCAGGCTCCTCTGTCCATGGGATTTTCCAGGCAAGAGCACTGGAGTGGGGTGCCACTGCCTTCTCCAAGGGGGTGGTACAGAAGGACTAAATTCCCACTTTCTCTAATGGGAAGCCAGCTGCTGTTTAGCTGCTCAGGCATGTCCAACTCTTTGCAACTCCATGGACTGTAGCCCGCCAGGCTCCTCTGTCCATAGCATTTCCCAGGCGAGAATACTGGAACGGGTTGCCATTTCCTTCTCCAGGGGATCTTCCCAACCCAGGGTTCGACCTGCATCTCTTACACTGGCAGATTCTTACCACTGAGCCACCTCGGAAGAGACAATATACAATGAGAAGCAGCAATGAGCTTGTTATTTAAAGATATGACAGTTAATGCCAAAACGGACAGTGTTCTCTAGGGTTTGGGGGCAGGGGATTACTGGTTTTCATTATAAGTCTTTCAATATCCTATTTGAATTTAACACAGTCCCTTGTAGCTCAGTTGGGAAAGAATCTGCCTGCAATGCAGGAGACCCGGGTTCAATTCCTGGGTTGGGAAGATCCCCTGGAGAAGGAAATGGCAACCCACTCCAGTATTCTTGCCTGGAAAATCTCATGGACAGAGGAGCCTGGCGGGCTACCATCCACGGGGTTGCAAGAGTCGGACATGACTTAGCGACTAAATGACTACCACCATAAATGCTTTAAAAGTAAGTGATACATAGAGGCCCACTCCCAGAAATTCTGATTCCATAAGGTTCAGCTTAGGCCTCATAATCTGAAATTTTAAGCCCCATGGTGATCCTGGGAGAGAGGCTTAGCAAAATGACAAGATTTACTTAACAACTTACGGGCAAGGTCAGGACTAGACCACTAGGTTGCTGACCCCAGGTTACTGCGTCTTTACAATAGCGCCATGGGGTTTTAATAAATTCTCTTTAGAATTTTGTTCAAATATAAGATTATTGGCAAAATTTGGTGCAGACCCACTATATGGATTTCATCTGTGAGCCTGTAGCACAAGAATAAAGCAAAGTTATACGATGAAGTGCGAAATTACAGGTCGAAGGCTCACTGAGCTGCTAAAAATCATGAAAACCCAATCTGCTTTAAAGGAGAAGGAAGTGGGGAATAAGCAGTAAAGACAATGAAGAGCAGTGGACAAATGAAATCCCTTATCTGGACAGAAGATCTAGGAAGAAAAGGATGGATGTGAAAGTTACCTTTGAATACGAATGCTTTGGTCTGCAAATCCCTGCGTGTCGATCATCACATCAGCTTCATCCAGGACAAACACACGAATCTTAGTCAAATCAATTAATTTTCGCTTGAAACACCAATCCAGGACGGTCCCAGGAGTGCCAATTACAATCTGTTTGGTGACATCCGTGCCTCTGGGAACTATGGAGAAAAGGGTTGGAAGGTCTTCTTTAGCTGGAAACCACTCTAACCGTCTGGAATTCTGAGTCACGCAACACATTTCCTATTGGTTTCCCAAAGGCAAACCCTGAGGGTCATTGTGGTTTTTGACAGAGTTTTAGGAGAAGTCTCTGAGTTTCTTGGTTTACAGAAACGGTAACAGTCCTGAGTAACTGATTCTGCCTCACAGTCATTTAAAAAGCCGGCCTGCAACATCTCCACTGTCCTACAGCAAAGTGGCACAGCAGGGAAAGGCCTACAGGCCCTCCCCAAACGGAAAACCACCACAATGTCCATCAAGAGGTCCCATGAAAAAAAAATGATGGAATATTATACAGCTGGTCAAAAGGAGGACATGGGGCTATACACACTGACACGAAAAGATGTTTAAGATGCGTAAGTTTTTGAACAGTACAAAAAAAAAAATGTTCCCATTTTTGGTCAACACTCAAAAACAAAAAACCCCACAGATTTGATAACAAAACCATAGTTGTCTTTGGAAATAGGTTTTTGAAAGATGAGAAGGAACAACTTATACTTTTACCTTTGAATTTTCTGGGTTTTAAAGACTTTTTTAAAGCTATATGCATGTAGCACTTTCATGAAGAAGTAAAACAATAAAAGCTGTTCTGTACAAAACAACTGAGCCTCACAGAAGAGAACAGGCAAAAGCACTGAGCTGTTGTTCCAGCTGTGGGAGTGATAAGCTAACATGCACTGGATCTTTATCACATGCTAGAGGTGCACGCAGTGCTCCATCTCTATCATTTCATTAAATTCAGGTTAACAACTCTATGATACAGGTGCCATGATGTCCTCACTTTAGAGGCGAGAAAGCAGAGAAGGTATTAATACACCATGATTGTTGGTGGAGTCAGGATCTAAAATATGAGCCAGGGAAACTTCCCAGGCAGTCCAGTCATTAAGACTTCAACGCAGGCAGTGCAGGTGTGACCCCTTGCCAGAGAACTAAGATCCCACATGTCACAGGGCTCAGCCAAAAGAAAAGATGAAATTTAAAAGTTGGCTGCTGCTGCTGCTAAGTCACTTCAGTTGTGTCCGACTCTGTGTGACCCCATAGACGGCAGCCCACCAGGTGCCGCCGTCCCTGGGATTCTCCAGGCAAAAACACTGTTGCCATTTCCTTCTCCAATGTATGAAAGTGAAAAGTGAAAGGGAAGTCACTCAGTCATGTCTGACTCTTAGCGACTCCATGGACTGCAGCCTTCCAGGCTCCTCTGTCCATGGGATTTTCCAGTTAAAGAGTACTGGAGTGGGGTGCCATTGCCTTCTCCTAAAAGTCAGCTAAAAATAAATAAATAAGATAGTTAAATACACACACACACACACACACACACACACACACACACACATATATATATATATCAGCCAGGACTGGCTCACTGGTACATACTTCGATTTCCTCGAATGGCATACATCACTTGAACATCCACACAGAATTTCCCCATCCGTTCGACCACACGGCCAGTTTGCAGAGCCAGTTCATAAGTAGGAGCCAAGCAGAGGCACTGACAGAGAGACAAGGGGGAAGGAGAAAGCTTCACCATTATGCAATTCTGAAATACAATTAAAATTTGTGGAGGTATAGTGACATTATGTATAAAATAGATAACTAATGAGAAGCCACTACATAGCTCAGGAACTCAGTGCTCTGTGGTGACCTAAATGGGAAGGAATCCAAAAGAGAGGGGATATATGTATCCGTGTGGCTGATTCACTTTGCTGTACAGTAACTGTAAAGCAACTACACTCGTGTCTGCTCAGTCATGTCGGGTGTGCTCAGTCAGGTAATGATTCTTTTTGGCCTCATGGACTGGAGCCCACCAGGCTCCTCTGTCCATGGGACTTCCCAGGCAAAAATCCTGGAATGGACTGCCATTTCTTTCTCCAGGGGATCTTCTCGACCCAGGGATTGAACGTGTGTCTCCTGTGGCTCTAGTTCCAGCCCCTGCTCAGCCACTCTCTGACAACTGTGACCTCAAAGGCAACCTCTCCCTCTCCAAGGCTGTTTCCTTCTGTGTTAAGAGGGACTGGGTGAGCTACAGCCTTATAGCCATTACTACTGAATGCTCACTTTATGTTGAGCATAGTGCTAAAAATGTGCATTATTTCACTCAATCTGCATGACAATCCTATGAGGCAGATACCCATTCATTCAATGTTTAAGGAGCGGTTTCTACAGGGCAAGCACCGTGCTTGGTGTCAGGGTTCAAGGGCAAACTGGACAGCTGTGATCCACACCTTTATAGATGTTATTTTTATTAACAAGAAAATGTACTCCAAAAGATTTACTAACTCTCCTAAGGTTTTCAGCTGGTAGGTAGAGAGGCTGGTATTGGAACCAGTCGAACTATGAAGACTGTGCTCTCGAACTATGAAGACTGTGCTCTCAGTCACTACCCTACACTGCTGCCTATAATCCTATGATTTTAAGAAAGAATGTCTATTCTAAATATCATCACATCATGGCAGCACTGCTGCCCATCACTAAAATACCACTGGCGCTGCAAGCATTCCTCTCTCTCTCTCAGCCTTTCCTTACCTGTGGAAACAATTTCAAGGCATTAACTCTGCTGAGCATTGCCAATACAAAAGCAGCTGTCTTTCCTGTTCCAGACTGGCTCTGGGCTATGAGGTTCTGGGGTCTGTAGGAAAGAGGAGACGCTGGGCATCAACTGAATATGAGACCAAAAATAACCAAGTTGCAACACGATTTCCCTGGAAACTCACGGATGTGCCAGCATCATTGGAAGAGCCATCTCTTGAATTTTGGATGGTCTATTAAATCCCATTGCATAGATCCCTTTTAGTAACTCTTCCTTGCTGTCAAAAAAAGAAATCAAATACTTGAAGGCTATGATGCATCAGTAGCCTCAGAAATACAAACATGAAAAGTGCATTTCTAAATTAGGCCACTTTGCAACTGCGTATGAAAAGTATTAATAATATATCTAAATCTCAACTCTCAAACATATACAATCATGCCAGTACATTTAGAGCAGTAAAGCAATAAGTTATGTTATTAGCTTAGACCAAGCATAGTAGTAAGGGCCTAAAGGGGAACTCTCTCTTGAACTAAGAGAAAAAAAAAATGGGAAAACTCATCTGAGAGAAATACAATTTTCCAGGAGAGGTTTGCTTTCCACACAAGCAGAAAACTAAGTGATATTTATCATTTATTTCTTTTAAATCAATGACAAACTTCTATGTTTTAACTGCAATTTTCAGAGAAGACAAAATTTCATTCAGGTGATTCTATTATCAGTTCTATCTAGAAGAAGATGCAATATTAGCTCATTCTTCTAAGCTGGTATTTTAAATGCCTCTTTCCTGGTCAGGGGCGGGGGTCTCAAGACAGGTGTTCAGAAGAGAATAAAGTAAAGCAGGCTGGAATACTTCCACTACAGTGACATGCACAGTCTGGATGTGTTTAATTGGTAGAGGAACTGCTAGATTACTGGCAGCCAACTGTTGATCATAGGTAAGCGTCTCCGCATTTAGAAAGAGGACATCAGGATTTTGGATTTCTCCACATCAGTAACTCTCCCTGTTAAAATACATTTCCTTAATGCCAACTGATAAATCCCTAGGAAATACAAACCAATTTGAGAAAATTATTTACATACCATTTGAGACAAAAAGGAAAGAGGTAAAAGTTTGTAACTTATCTCAAGGAGTATTTGGGCCACCAAATTTCCCATTATCTGTATTCTGGTATTGTTATTGCTGTTTAGTCGCTAAGCCATGTTTAACTCTTTTGCGGCCCCATGAACTGGACTGCAGCCCATCAGGCTCCTCTGTCCATTGGATTTTCCACGCAAGAAAACTGGAGTGGGTTGCCATTTCCTTCTCCAGGGGATCTTCCCAGCCCAGGGATTAAACCTGTGTCTCCCGCATTGACAGGTGGATTCTTCACCACTGAGCCACCAGGGAAGCCCTGTATTCTGGCATAGAGAGTAGCAATGTGGCTGTGTCTGGCTTAGCTATCCCCCATAGCACAGCAAGGTTAAAAATTTTACCATAAGAAAGGTGCTCAAGTCATTGTACAACTCAGATAGCCTAGTGTTCCTCTTTGAGTTGTATTTTATTTCCTGGCAAAACGTCCACATCTCAGTTGAATGCTGATTATTAGAACATGAAGGAGAATCTGATGGGTTTATTATTAGCAGATTAGTTTGTTCTGTGCTACACTTTCTGGCATTTTCCCACACTTAAGGCACAAATACTCACAGCCGCAGCTCTTCAAATGTTTTCACTGAGTAGAGTGGAGAGCTGGGATCCTTTTGTAAGACTTCGACCCGGTGACTGGATTCTACTAAGGACTGCCGGATTAACTTGTTTAAGAGTGAATTAGCTGCCAAATCCACTAGAAAAGCAAGGATAAAAAAGGGGATATTGCAGGGGAAAAGTCAAGCCTCCCAAATGACATCTAACAAGTTGCTTCCTTTCATTCAGTGACTGTATATCAAGCAACTGCTCCTGCTGTCATTTTTCTTCTAAAAGAAAGTTCTAGAAGGTTCTAGAAAGAATGACACAGCACTGAGAATTCTTTTTTTGTTTCTTAGACTCTGCCCTACACCAGACTCTATCCTCAAGCAAGCCTACATCCATTGCCACCAGTCCTACTTTGTCCTTGCCAGCTGAAAATTCTTAACCCATTCCTACATATTCTATTTCAATTTTCCTCTGAAGAGGTAATCCCCACTCCCAAGTTAGTGTTTTTTCTGACATTCACTATTCATAAAGAAAAGAGAAGCAAAGATGGTTCTTTTCCACTTAAGATATTATTCATTCACATTGTGAAGTCATGATTACATGAAACAGAAGTGAAGAGAAGTCACTGAGTCATGTCCAACTCTTTGCGACCCCGTGGACTGTAGCCCACCAGGCTCCTCCATCCATGGGATTCTCCAGGCAAGAATACTGGAGTGGGTTGCCATTTCCTTCTCCAGGGGATCTTCCCGACCCAGGGACTGAACCCAGGTCTCCCACATTGCAGGCAGACGCTTTAACCTCTGAGCCACCAGGGAAGCCCTACATGAAACAGAATGCTAGTAAATACCCACAAATGGATTTATTTCCTACCTACATCATCTTCATCATCTTCTTCGATCCTATTAACAGAACCATCTAAAAGGATGTGAGGGGGAAAAAAAAAAAAACTGTAAAGATAAATGCCAAGCAGAAACATCTAGCGTATTATCCCAGTTTCTCTTGCTGACTCTACAGTGTGCACAAAAGAGTCAAGCAGTAGAGAAGAGGGTAAAAAGACTGGGAAGGAGTGGAGGGCCCTGAGTGTTAAGGGAGCTAAAGCTGGGATATGAGGAAAACAACACTTTTTCAAGGAACTGAGCCCAATCTCCTTTAACAGCACTCACCTATGTTTGGGATGGTAGCACTCTTGATACCCAGAAGGTGGTTCTGGGGGTGGATGAGGTTTGAAAACTATTGAAAGATACAAAATTCAATCAATATTAGGAAGCAAACCATCAAGCAGCCCAGTGCTGCCCCCTAACAGACGAAGGAAGAAAGGGAAGATCCCCCTCCCAATACTGTTTCTTTTGCAATGTTATGTATAAATGGATTCCTTTGAGGAACTGATCTCCTGTATGAATTACCCTAAAATTGGAAGGAGACTTTCCGCTGCCCCTGCATGTGAAATTCCTCTTTATAAGTCTCTGGTCTAAATGGGACGGTCCTTGGGGGTCACAGGACAAGCAAAGGAGAGTAGACAGGAAAGCGTGTTGGTAGCTAAGATGAAGATGAACGCTAGCCGAGGCTTAGTGGTCAAATTGGGAGAATAGAAAAGTCGGGGTCTACTTGGGGCCACCAGCTGCGTTCCCTCCCAGCGCAAGTGTCTTCATTTTGCCCTTTCCAACCCAAGGTCTTGTTTTTCTCGGAGTCTCCCTTCCGGTGGCCCTCTTCCAAATCCTTGTCACATCTCCTCTCTGACCACCTGACACCCCACTCCAAACGCTACCGGGGCTCCCCCTTCCCCTTCCCAGCACATTTCCCTCAGGGAGTGCTGTTCTAGCTCCCACCCGCTGGCCCTCCCCGGCTCGGTGGCGGTTACGTGGCCGTTCAGCCGCTCGCTCTCCGCGGCCCCCGCGTCGCCTCCCCAAAGTAACGACGCCATCGCTGCGACGGCTGCTTCCGGCCCCAGCACGTGCGACAGTCACAGGCGCGAGGCAGCACGCGGCTCCACGCAGCGGCCAATGGGCTTTCCTCCAGCCGGGCGGGGGTGGGGTGGGGGGGGAGAGCCACCACCCGCAGCGCGCAGGCGCCCTAGCTGCGGGGAAGTGGGAGGAGTCAGGGGCGGAGGGCGTGGTCCGGGGAGGAGCGGGCGGGCGGTAGCTGTCCTCCACCCGGCCGCAAGTCCGCGCCAGGCGTTAGAAACCCGGCACGGGCGCTTCTGTGGTGAATGTTAGAATGTTAGGCGAACCTCTGCTGAGCCAGCAGCGGCGTGGGAGACTAAGCGGCAGGAATCTCCGCACTGATTCGAGAGTCCTACCTCTTCTCCCCCACCACCCTCTCCCCAGACTATTCTTCAGGTGGTGGGGCAGGACCCCTGCACCCCGCTTCAAACTCGCATGTTCGCCTTCCCCCGAAACTTCTGCTGCTACGTTTCAAGATGTCAGAAAGGCTAGAGTGAATGGCATAGGAAAGTGGAGTCAGACGGAGTGAGGTTCACCGGACAAATGGGAAAGATGCAGAGAGGAAGTAAAGTTATTCAAATTCTAACTACTGTCCCTGTTACTCGATACCTGTCATTTTTCCAAATACCGGCTTATTTTCATCTTAGTTCTGATACGTGCCTCGTGCTGAAACAACGCGGAGAAAACTGTTTCCCCTTTGGTACAGCCTTCACCTCGCACCTTCACCTGCACAATCAGGGATAGATTCTACTAAATGACTGCTAAATCTGGACAAAAGAGGCAGAATATTTTTTTCTTCAAATTTTCTAACCGGAATCTTGAGATTTCAATCAGTATCTCTAGAAAAACGTGCAAAATCCTAGTTATGACCTCTCCGTGGTGCTGAAGCAAGACTCCCTATCCTTGTTCGGTCACTCAGACATCTCGGTCATTTGTTATGAGATGATCACATTCCTTTTCGGCCCTTCATGTGGAGTCTAATTGTAAATGGTTTTGACTCTCAATGATAGCTTTCTACTAATTTAACTACGAATAAAATCGGGTCAAGTTCTTTAAATTTAACGTTCTATTATTTTAGCAGACTAGAAATTATCCTTTTATTCTTGTCCTTGCGCAGGCCCCAGATCATGCCTTGTTGGAGGTGCATAGATAGTGGCCGGACTACAAAACAGTAGGCAGATTTCAGTGTTAAACCTGCACTCCCGGCTCTTAGAACTACATTTCCCATAAAGGTGGACTACATTTCCCATGAAGTCCCGGAGGAGCACGTAGAAGACGCAAAGTGACAGCTTCCTGTCTCGAGGAAAGCTGCGTGGCCGACAACCGGAAGGTAAGTGTGCGGGTTTTGGGGGGTGAATTATTTTCTGGGTTCTACAAAGAGGAACGAACAGATGGGCAAACAGATGGACGTTTCTCTCATTTCCCCTATGCTCCTTTTTCTGTACCTTGATCTTTCCCGGAAAGCACTCTTTTGAGTATGGAAGTGGAACCTCGCTAAAGACCCTGTGTTTTTGTGTCTGGTGCTTCTTGGAGCAGTTGTCAGGAACGTGCAGCAGTTAGGAGCTTGTTCTTCGATTTGTTGAGGACCCTGGGACTGCGGAGTGTAGTCTTTTCTGCCTCAGAATTCGTTTGCTCATGAAACCAAATAGTATAAGTGGAGATTCCGGTAGTATGTGGAGTGTGGAGGTGTGGCAACACTTTCCCCCAGAATTTGAAAATTGGTTTGATAATTTGGTGACCCCTTTCCTGGGCTTCCCTTGTGGCTCAGCTGGCACAAAGAATCCGCTCACAATGCGGGAGACCTGGGTTCGATTCCTGGGTTGGGAAGATCCCCTGGAGAAGAAAGGCTACCCACTCCAGTATTCTGGGTTTGAGAATTCCCTGGACCGTATAGTCCATGGGGTCGCAGTCAAACACGACTGAGTGACTTTTACTTCACTTCCTGGTATTACACGGCTGCTTGAGAACCACTGCACTTCACCCTGAGGAGGGGAAGTGGTGTTCTGGGGAAAACTGTACTGAGTCAATTCTGTTTTGCCAAAAATGTCTTATTACCGGTTTAATACCTTTGGACTAGTTAATTGGTTTAATAAGGTAGGTAATATTGGGCTTTGAGAAATAGATGAAGAGGCAAACCATTGGGATTTTTTTTTTTTTTAACTGATTTGTATGTAAAAAAAAAATGCCATGTGGCTGTTAACTTTTAAAACAGAGGTACAGACTTACCTTGAATCCCACTACCTGAAGTTAGGTGTGTTGACCTTTCCTTGGGCTTTGTGTGTGCAGCAAGACAGTGCGTGCAGCCTATTTGTTTCATCTAATTTTCATTTTTCTATTAGCTTCCCATATATTTCCAATGACTAACATCTAATTACTTCACTATTGTTGGACAGTTGGCAGTTTCTGCTTATTTGCAGTGAATGTTACCTTACATGTATCTTTGAGCCACTGATTATTTCTCTCCCTAATGAATGCTTAACAATGGAAATGGGTGAATGAATGAATGATGTAACTTAAATATTACGGAGAAAATGTATTTTAGCAGATAGTAATGGTCAAGGTCATTCATTTTTGTCACATGGCTGTTTTTCTCTTGAACAAGCAAGCTATTTCTGCTGTCACTCTTCTGGCTTAAATGCTAAATCTGACAGCCTCCAGGTTTTAGGTATTATTGAACCAGAAATCAAGAACAAACAGATCTAAGTTCAGATGAGCTCAGTTAGTGATTTGACCCTAACAGGCCAGATTCATTTTGGTTATTATGTCTGCATCTGGCTCCAGCTGCTAGTAGTTTGAAGCTCTGTTGCAATGTGGCAATAGCCTTCAAATGACAGACATGATTTCTAAGAAATTCTCAGAGGCAAATTATAAAAAGTATGGCATTCCAGAAGTAAACGGAGGGCAACATATTATTGAAATAATTCTGAAACAAAACTTGGGTTAGAACCTTGCATGTGATATCGTGCTATTATTGAGCATCTATTAAAAAACATTTAACATGGTTAGTGGAATTACTGTATTCCTTTAGTAGCAAAGGTTATCTTGCTGTTCCTTCATGTAGGATTATGTGTAAAGGGCAGGTTTTTGTCCATTCCCTTTGGCTCTCATTTAGGTGCGGAGAGTATGATGGAGAGTATAATTGGAAGCAGAATCATAACCTAGGTTTGAGATTGCCTTTGGAAAATATTTAAGGGAAAATAAAGTAAAGTTCACAAATTTCCAAAAGTGTTTAATAGGTAAGCTTACTGCCCAGCAACTTTAAAAACACACTGATAAAAACAGCAACTCACATTGGCCAAAGGTAACAAGTTCATGAAACAAAGGCTGGCTTTGCTCACTAAGACAAAACAGAAAGCCTAGGTCTGTTTTTCTGCCATGATTCCTCTTGCAGTTGCTAGATTTGATGGTCATTTGGAAGTTAAGTGGTAGATACCAATGTGACATATACCTAGAAAAGACCAGTGATGGGTGAAGTCCTTACTCTATGTTCCATGGTATTTTGAGTTAGTTGTTTCTATTTAAATAAAAGGAGAGGTACTAAGAACCAGGTTATTGCAAACAATCCTGTGAAAGGAGAGACAAGTTAAAAAAAAAAAAAAGACTTAAGAAGGAAAAAGAGGGAAGGACGTAAGTTTCTTGGGCATCACACCATTTGCAAGGTCACAACGAACACCCCAGCGAAGGGCAGATCGTTTCTTCTCAGTTGGCACTAGGTAATTGTTTGGAACATATATATGCTGAGGCTTGGACTGGGCTTCTGCACGACAAAGCATCTGCTCTCGGATACCCCAGCGTAATTCCTTCCTATGATCTTCACCAGGTAACCGCATGGAGTCCCAGTCTCGTTTATATTCAAAATAGCGGGCTACCCGGTCTACCTTGCCCCGGTTTCGGCTCAACTGGTCCAGCCTTGGGAGGATAAAGGACTTGGGCCGGCTGGCAACAATCAGGTCTTGTTCATAAGCTGGAGGGCCCATTTCTTCTCTTCGTAGATAGCAAATGAGCTGATCTTGAGAAATTCCTTGGTATTCACGTGGTAGACTAAATTTTTGTGAAACATCAACTGGAGATTCCCTGTCTTCCTGGAAGTGCAGATTCATCAGCCTTTGTCTTAAGTCCCAGACATCCATGTCATTTTCTGTACCAGACTCTGATTCACTGATCATCGACTCATCCGTCACTAATACTTCCCCATCTGGCTTTCGACGCAGCACCTTTCTCTTCATAACTGGCTTTCGGAGTCTTTGGGAGGTCTCTGAGACTGCTTCTGAAGCGCCATTGCTTTCTGTATGTGGGTGATGCAGTTGTGCAGGAAAAGCAGGTTGCTTTCCTGAGGTTACTGAGGCTTTACTGTAGGGATCATACAGGGTGGACTGGGCTTCTCTTCTGACATCTCCCTCACCGTGGCCTGCACAGATATGAGGGAAAGCTTTAGCGGCTACTAACATTCGTTCTTCTGGATCCATATCAGCCCATTTTTGTCCATCAGGTCCCACAAGTTCCTCCACTGCTTCCCCTATACTGAAGGACCTTCTGTAAGAGAAAATCATCGATTAGTTTCCTGACAATAAACTCCCAGCTCAAAAACCATTCCCTTCCTATGTACTATTTTATAGCAATGAAACAGAACAGTCATAAGTACAACAGTTAAGTATATGGTAAAATACAGATTAGTACAGGCAGTAAGGGAGCACTTTGGAGGGGCATTAACTCAGTTCAGTTCAGTCGTTCAGCCGCGTCCGACTGCAACCCCATGGACAGCGGCACACCAGGCTTCCCTGTCCATCACCAATTCCTGGAGCTTGCTCACTCAGGTCCATTGAGTCAGTGATGCCTCCAACCATCTCATCCTCTGTTGTCCCTTCTCCTCCTGCCTTCAATCTTTCCCAGCATCAGGGTCTTTTCCAATGAGTCAGTTCTTCCCATCAGGTGGCCAAAGTATTGGAGTTTCAGCTTCAGCATCAATCCTTCCAAAGAATATTAAGGACTGGTTCCCTTTAGGATTAACTGGTTTGATCTCCTTGCAGTCCAATGGACTCTCAAGAGTCTTTTCCACCACCACAGTTCAAAAGCATCAATTCTTCGGCGCTCAGCTTTCTTCACAGTCCAACTCTCACATCCATACATAACTACTGGAAAAACCACAGCTTTGACTAGACAGACCTTTGTTGGCAAAGTAAAGTCTCTGCTTTTGAATATGCTGTCTAGGTTGGTCATAGCTTTTCTTCCAAGGAGCAAGCGTCTTTTACTTTCATGGCTGCAGTCACCATCTGCAGTGATTTTGCAGGTATTAACTCATCCCAGGGTTTATTACCCGCTTCCATTTCCAGGCTCTTCTTAATCACTCCCAATTTTATTGCCTGGAAGTCTTGCTACCTTTAATAGCTCCTAGGATAGGTGGGTTCTGGCATAAGAAAAGCTCAGGAGATTAATGATATGGGGCATAATGCTTCATGTACATTATCTAACTTGTATTTAAAAGGGACACTTTATGTACCCAGCACTATTTTTTTGTGCTTTACATTTATTTATTCATGTTAATCCTCACAGCTGTGGGATGAGTACTCTTCAGTTCAGTTCAGTCGCTCAGTTGTGTCCGACTCTTTGCGACCCCATGAATCGCAGCATGCCAGGCCTCCCTGTCCATTACCAACTCCCAGAGTTCACCCAAACCCACGTCCATCAAGTCGGTGATGCCATCCAGCCATCTCATCCTCTGTCATCCCCTTCTCCTCCTGCCCCCAATCCCTCCCAGCATCAGAGTCTTTTCCAATGAGTCAACTCTTCACATGAGGAGGCCAAAGTATTGGAGTTTCAGCTTTAGCATCAGTCCTTCCAAAGAACACCCAGGACTGATCTCCTTTAGAATGGACTGGTTGGATCTCCTTGCAGTTCATGGGACTCTCAAGAGTCTTCTCCAACACCACAGTTCAAAAGCATCAATTCTTTGGTGCTCAGCTTTCTTCACAGTCCAACTCTCACATCCATACATGACTACTGGAAAAACCACAGCCTTGACTAGACGGACCTTTGTTGGCAAAGTAATGTCTCTGCTTTTGAATATGCTATCTAGGTTGGTCATAACTTTTCTTCCAAGGAGTAAGCATCTTTTAATTTCATGGCTGCAGTCACCATCTGCAGTGATTTTGGAGCCCAGAAAAATAAAGTCTGACACCGTTTCCACATCTATTTCCCATCAAGTGATGGGACCAGATGCCATGATCTTAGTTTTCTGAATGTTGAGCTTTAAGCCAACTTTTTCACTGTCCTCTTTCACTTTCATCAAGAGGCTTTTTAGTTCCTCTTCACTTTCTGCCATAAGGGTAGTGTCATCTGCATATCTGAGGTTATTGATATTTCTCCCGGCAATCTTGATTCCAGCTTGTGCTTCTTCTAGCCCAGTGTTTCTCAGAGCCCAGCGTACTCTGCATATAAGTTAAATAAGCAGGGTGACAATATACAGCCTTGACGTACTCCTTTTCCTATTTGGAACCAGTCTGTTGTTCCATGTCCAGTTCTAACTGTTGTTTCATGACCTGCATATAGGTTCTCAAGAGGCAGGTCAGGTGGTCTGGTATTCCCATCTCTTTCAGAATTTTCCACAGTTTATTGTGATCCACACAGTCAAAGGCTCCTTTTCACAGATGAGTAGCCTAAGGCATGGACAGATTAAATAGCCCAAGGTTACAGCGCTAGTAAGTGGTTGAGCTGGAATTCTAACTCAGGCAGTCTGGATTCAGAGTCCATGCTTTTAACTGCGAGAGTGATTTAATCCAAAAGACCATCACATGCATACACTCCTTATGCTTAAGTACTTTAAGTACCCAAACCAAACACCCAATGCCAGTTTCCTGACTGGATCTAGAATAGGTATCTACTGCCCACTATTTCCTGTATCTCTGATACTTTTCTTAAGCTGAAAAACTAATACATATACATGTAGTTTAAAGCAAGGACTCCCCACCCCCCCACCCAAAGCAAGTTTCACTGTCAAAGGCAGCTTATCATTTCTCCAATAATTTTCCATATTCATATGCACATTTTTATACCATAAAGAAACTATTTCGAATCGTAAACAGTCTTAGTGATCCAGCTGTGTCAGTGTCAGAAGTAATAGACTGACTTCATTGTTTAAAGGTACACGGAATTCCAAGGTATGGATGTACCATAATTTATTCAACCTCTTCCTGAATGATTTAATTTAGTGATTTTATTTTTGTTCTTAAAAACGAGTCTTATAACAAATATCTTGTAAATTTTACATACTTGTTTAAGCATATATGTACATTCAATTTCTAGAAATGTAATAGGTGGGTCAAAGGCATGCGTGCACTCAATTTTGATAGCTGTTGCCCGATTCCCTCTAAAGAAGTAGAGTGTGTGTGTATTCCAGAGCTTGTTTCTCATTCCTCTCCTCTCTTCAACTTGGTATACTATCAAACGCTCTCCTCTTTGCAGTCAGTTTGATAAAGAAAACAGTCCTCCTATATACTGGCATTGATTTAAACTGAGTAAATTTGAGCATCTTTTCATACATTTATAAGATTTTTTTTCCCTCTGTATGAAATATGCATGTTTCCCTTTACCTCTCAGGTTGTTGGTTTTTTCCTTATTGATCTTTATATTAAAGCTGATTATGTATGAAATACATACCATCATTACATTTTTCTTCCTAGTTTGTTATTTAACTTCTGACTTTTTGCTGTTAGAAACATATTCTTAGGTGGTCACATTTTTTGGGTTTCTGCAGCGCCTCACTTATGCCTTTCCTACTTCAAGATTGTAAGAAGGTTATGTCATGTTTTATCCTAATATAATTTCATTTTTTACATTTAAATTTGTAATCTATCATAGATATAGAAACTCAAAGAGCAAAAAACTAAATTGAGTTACCTAGACTTAAAGTAACCATCAGTCAAAGATTGTCTAGTACTGTCCCAGTTTATAGATGTAGTTATAGTTGTCCTCAAATTATTGCAATACGTCAAGAATTTCAACACTGATATCTAAATTATATTATCCAGAGTGACATTATTTTCCAGCATGACAATTTTAACTACTAGAGGTACAGAAATCTCTTATCAGAACATGCATTAAATTTGACTTTAAAAGATCTTAATGCTTAATTACCTTCTTTGTGCCATCAGAGCTGCTTAAAGGGGGAAAATCTTGATTCCAGATTCTACTTCCAATATGAAGTACAATCACTGACAAGTTTCTTCCACTGGGCCAGCTTCTATTGCACCACCTTTAAGACAGAACTGTTTTAGATGACAGAACACACCACCCACCACAAGCACTAATTTTATCTGCAGTATTAAAAAGCAACAGAAACTTGGAGTAGACATAAATACTCCATATAAGATTTTATGATTGGAAGATAGCACAAATATAAATGAGAAGTCAAAAGGAAGTGTTTTAGGGGAAAAATATCAATAACATCAGTCTTCCACCATCTCAGCTCATGAAGAATAGAGAAATGAAATCTACATTTCCCGTAAATCCTGACTAAATCTTAACAATGCTAGCTGGATTTTTTTTTTTTTTTTTTTTTTTTTGATGCTACCTTCCTTTTCCACTATGAATTGACCAGACATGATGGAAAAGAATAATATCTAGATGATTGACCCATTATAATGAAGCTAATGCTTGTATCCCTGCTACTGCTACTGCTAAGTCGCTTCAGTCGTGTCCGACTCTGTGTGACCCCATAGACGGCAGCCCACCAGGCTTCCCCGTCCCTGGGATTCTCCAAGCAAGAACACTGGAGTGCGTTGCCATTTCCTTCTCCAATGCATGAAAGTGACAAGTGAGAGTGAAGTCGCTCAGTCAGGTCCAACCCTTAGCAACCCCATGGACTGCAGCCTACCAGGCTCCTCTGTCCATGGGATTTTCTAGGCAAGAGTACTGGAGTGGGGTGCCATTGCCTTCTCCAATGCTTGTATCCCTGGGCAGAATCAAACATCTATATATCCCTTAGGCCTCAAAGTAAATCTTAGATACTGTTTGAACATAATGGAATGATACCGACATCACCAAGGCAATCAGCACTAAAATTTTCTCTCTTACTCTCTTTTCAGATAGGGTGGATCTCTTTGTATTTATTCCTGAAGTTGTCATATCATGGCTGAAAATGACGTAGACAGAATCCAGACTGAGAAACTCCTAAAAAGAGTACAGGAACTGGAGCAGGAGGTAAAACGACTTAAAAAAGAACAGGCCAACAATAAGGACTCAAACATTAGAGAGAATTCTTCAGGAGCTGGGGGAAAACCTAAGCGTGCCTTTGATTTCAGTGCTCACGGTCAAAGACATGTAGCTCTAAAGATCGCCTACCTGGGCTGGGGATATCAGGGCTTTGCCAGTCAGGAAAACACAAGCAATACAATTGAAGAGAAACTGTTTGAGGCTC
Source organism: Bos taurus (assembly GCF_002263795.3). Lineage (NCBI taxonomy): Eukaryota > Metazoa > Chordata > Mammalia > Artiodactyla > Bovidae > Bos > Bos taurus. The sequence goes on along the minus strand of NC_037356.1, from coordinate 29,250,124 downwards.
TAACCAAGACTCGACTGGTAGAAAACAGGCAGACATCCAACTATCACCGGTGTGGGCGAACAGACAAAGGAGTCAGTGCCTTTGGACAGGTAAGGGCCATTGTACTGTTTCGCAAAGCAAGCAACAGTAATATATTCTAGGTGTACATACTGAAGATTCAGATTACTTGTGTCTCTAAGTATCTTTCTCTTAATTCCACAGGTGATTTCTCTTGACCTACGTTCTCACATTCCAAAGGGCAGGGATTCTGAGCATTTTAATTTAAAAAACGAAGTCAATGATGTGGCTACAGAGATCCGTTATACCCACATTCTCAATCGGGTACTCCCTCCAGACATCCGTGTGCTGGCCTGGGCTCCCGTAGAAACTAGCTTCAGTGCTAGGTTCAGCTGTCTTGAGCGGACCTACCGCTATTTTTTCCCTCGTGCTAACTTAGACATTGTAACCATGAACTATGCAGCTCAGAAGTATGTTGGCACACATGATTTTAGGAACTTATGTAAAATGGATGTAGCCAATGGGGTGATTAATTTTCAGAGGACTATCTTGTCTGCTCAAGTACAGCGAGTGGGCCAGAACCTGGGAGAGGAGGGATGGCAAGAACCCTTTCAGTTATGCCAGTTTGAAGTGACTGGCCAGGCGTTCCTTTATCATCAAGTCCGCTGTATGATGGCTGTTCTTTTTCTGATTGGCCAAGGAATGGAGAAGCCAGAGGTTATTGATGAACTGTTGAACATAGAGAAAAATCCCCAGAAGCCTCAATATAGGTAAGTTAAAAACACAAACCCAGACTGCCCCCCACCCCCAAAAAACAGCTATTGCCTGTAGATATATTAGAATATATTTTAAAATATTCTTCCTTTCCCCACCATTGTCTAAAAAACTAGGTTTCTGATTCTCCCTTCATGAGGCTTTTACTCTAACTTCTAGAATGTTATGAACATCTAACAGTGATTATCTTTTAATTTTCTTCTGTCATTGTTCTATCCCTTTAGTAAGTAGCAGGTATCTGGACCAGGCCCCTTAAATAGTTTTACAGCATTATGGTGGGGCCAAGTCAACTCACTTCTAGGTGACTTGTTACAATTGAAATTGACTCTAATGTAGATCAAGCCTAACAGTGATCCATGGTTTTCTGCGTTTTTCTTTTTTTAATTATAAACTTCAACATGAGGGATGGTGTCATATTTTCTCAACTATTAGATACTCAATATTGACAAAATTTTCCCCCTCCTTTTAACCCAGCTAATCCTGTTTTTTAAGAACTGTTGGATGGCTGCTGTGTATTCTCATACTATTTCTTCTCTAGTATGGCTGTGGAATTTCCTCTAGTCTTATATGACTGTAAGTTTGAAAATATTAAGTGGATCTATGACCGGGAAGTTCAGGAATTCAATGTTACCCACCTTCAGCAACTATGGGCTAATCATGCTGTGAAAACTCAGATGTTGTATAGTATGCTACAAGGCCTGGACTCTGTTGCACTACCCTGTGGAACAGGTATGATGAGAACCAAAGTTATACAGGGTTGTGGGGGAGGGAGATTCACAGAGAGATTGGACATGACTCTGTTGTGGTAAAGTATCCACTGTAATGCTTGACTGCATATATTACAGGACCAAAGATGGATGGAATGATAGAATGGAGAAATGTTAAGCCCTCTGTCACAAAGCAGACCAGTGCCTTTGTAGAAGGAGTGAAAATGCGCACTTATAAGCCCCTAATGGATCGTCCTAAATGCCAAGGATTAGAATCCCGGATCCAGCATTTTGTACGTAGGGGACGCATTGAACACCCACATTTATTCCATGAGGAAGAAACAAAAGCCAAAAGGGACTGTAGTGACACACTAGAGGAAGAAAATACTGTTTTTGAGAAACCAACGAAGAGAATTTGTGTTGATACAGAACTTAAAAGCATCATTTAACCACAGAAAACTCACCAAGATCTAGGAGGCAACAAAACACCATTAGGCTAAAGAAGTCTTTCTTGAACAAGAAAAAGTTTAAACATTCCTTCATTCCTGTCCAGAACTAGAGGTGGGAGAAGCAAGAAGATATTTTTAAATGGACATATATTTACATACACCTGGAAACCTCTGCCTTGTGTTCAAATTCATTAAAACCAGAACCCACAAGTATCTGATTTGTTGTGCTGTTCTTTTTAAAAGCAAATGATACTACTCATCTGAGTTCTCATAAAGAGCTTTGCCCAAGTGTCAAAACTTAAAAACACAAAACTTAGTTATATATTTGATAAACTGGTTTAGTGAAAATGACCTAAGTAGATAAAACACAGCATCTTTTACGAAGCTTATCAATCTATTAATAGTTCTATGTGAGCCACAAAGGGTCTTTCTCCTTTAATTTTGAGGTAAAGATCCTTCTGTTTTTAGCGTAATCATGGAGTGTAGCAAAATATTCCCACTTAAACATATAAGAACAAACCAAAGCATTTTATTTTTTTCAATTTTCTACCTTATTTCAATGTACTTTCACGGGCATTAGTTTTCAAGTAAAAAACAAAAAAAAACCTAGGAAAAGAACAGAGTTTAGGGAATCAAAAAAAAATCAACTCTAAAAAATGATACATGAGATAAAAAGCAACTAACTAAAAAGCCATGTTTAGGAGCGTCTATAGTAGAAGCAAAAGAGAGAGGATCAGGGTCTTTGATCTTAAGTGAAATCCTTTCATAGTTAACAAGATGTATTATCAAATCTAGAAGAATAAGGATTTAGTGACATTATTTTTGGTAGTTGCCACAGAAAAACTCAGGACAGTCATCACAGACGAAGCAAATCAGAAGTCCCTAAATGTAACTTTGCAGAATTATCTGTATTGTATAATACAATGTACAGACTCCAAAGTCTGACCCATCAGATCAGATGCTCAGTCGTGTCCAACTCTTTGTGACCCCATGAATCAAAGCATGCCAGGCCTCCCTGTCCAACACCAACTCCCGGAGTTCACTCAAACTCACGTCCATCGAGTCAGTGATGCCATCCAGCCATCTCATCCTCTGTCTTCCCCTACGCCTCCTGCCCCCAATCCCTCCCAGCATCAGAGTCTTTTCCAATGAGTCAACTCTATGCGTGAGGTGGCCAAAGTACTGGAGTTTCAGCTTTAGCATCATTCCTTCCAAAGAAATCCCAGGGCTGATCTCCTTCAGAATGGACTGGTTGGATCTCCTTGCAGTCCAAGGGACTCTCAAGAGTCTTCTCCAACACCACAGTTCAAAAGCATCAATTCTTCAGTGCTCAGCCTTCTTCACAGTCCAACTCTCACATCCATACATGACCACAGGAAAAACCATAGCCTTGACTAGACGGACCTTTGTTGGCAAATTAATGTCTCTGCTTTTGAACATGCTATCTAGGTTGGTCATAACTTTCCTTCCAAGGAGTAAGCGTCTTTTAATTTCATGGCTGCAGTCACCATCTGCAGTGATTTTGGAGCCCAGAAAAATAAAGTCTGACACTGTTTCCACTGTTTCCCCACCTATTTCCCATACAGTGATGGGACTGGATGCCATGATCTTCGTTTTCTGAATGTTGAGCTTTAAGCCAACTTTTTCACTCTCCACTTTCACTTTCGTAAAGTAGGACTTATCTTTTACTTTGGAAAACAATTATTTCAATAGGTTGTGAAGTTTAAACAAGATTTTATATACATAACATGTAAGTATATGTTACATATATAAATGGTGCTTTGCAAGAACTATTATATCATCCATTTCAATGTTCATGCAATACAAAACTACCTACTGAAGAGATAAACACAGAACAGAGGCAAGTAGGGACAGAAATGCAACAGGACACTGGGCTGGGTGGATTTCCAACACTAAAGCCCAAAGTGATTTTTTTTTTTAATGGCATGTGTACTATACTATGATTAGCATGTTTTCTTTGCAGTTAAATTATTGCACTTTTTCTTGAGTGTATGAAGATAGGTGTTTGCAAATAATAAAATATATAATTTAGCAAGATCTGTAAGTAGCTGTCAGTTTTTTCTCTTTCTTTTTTAATATAAAGAACGATAATCCTTTCTCTTTACCTATAGGGAAACTTTCACACAGAAGCTAGAACAGCTTATATTTTGTAGATAAATAGATATTATCTGTACCAAAATACCCAGCAGCATCTTGTCAGAATTTGAAGCAATTAAGTGTTCACGTTGAGTTAGTTACAAATGAAAGGATTTCAAGGGTGGAAAGGAAGGGTTTTAAATTGGAAGAGGGGCTGGGTCACTAGTTAAGATTCTAAACTTTGCTGAGTTAGAACAGATTCCTCTACTTCTTGGAAGGGAAGCATGTAGCTTCAAGGTGGCAATATTAGAACAAAAGAAAACAAAATACCTTAAAAAAAGATAACCATAATCCAAAAAAACAACAGACTAGTGGAAATTTTATAACAGGTTCAAAATCACTAATTTGCATTCCTCTTAGCAAATAAAAACATTAAGCTAGCCTTTTAGATTGGTAAGATTTTTTAATGCAGGGCAGAGTGTGGAGAAATATCTATTCTTACACTCTGTACTGTTGAGAGGGGAGGGGGAACCGACAGTTTTTCTAGAGGGCACTCTGGCATTATGAATCAGAATTTATTTTTAATTGTTTTACAATGCTGTATTGGTTTCTGCCATGCTGTATTGGAATCAGTCATAAGTGTGTATATCCCCTTCCCGTAGCCTCCCTCCCACCCTGAATCGGAATTTAAACTGTACCATTATTTCTAAGCCACAATCCATTTCCAAGAAATTATTCTAAGGAGATAAACTGGACAAGAATGCAAACATATATGTGTGCAAGTAACCACTACCATACTATTTTCTGATGAAGAATTAGAAAAATGTCCATCCATTAGGGGACAGGTTAAATAATATGGCATAGTAGAGCCACAGCAAGAAATATTATGCCCCCATTAAAAATGATAATGCATGTCTACATTCGATATGGATCAAATGTCTTATTCCTAAAATACTAGGGACTGAGGCATGATCTACTTTTTAAATGAAAATGCTTTGTTATATTCAAAATAAATACATTTTACAGTCATGTAAATATCTGAAGTAAACCCAAATATGAACACTGATTTTTTTATCTGTGGCTGATAGAATCTCGAGTATTTTCTTCCTTTTTTAGTATGTATTTAACAGTGCTGGGATTTCTAAAAATAATGAGACTGTATAACTTTTATAACCAGGAAAAAAAGTTTTTTTGTTTCATTCTGCGGCAGGACTATAGGGTTCTTCAATTCTACACGCTATCCTAACTCACTAGGCAGAGTTTCTCGCACTGTAACATACAGAATTTGACAAAGGTGAAACCAACTAGAAGGGGAGAAGAGGTTTCTCCATTCACAATGACAACAGAGTCTGCACCAGCTGGCCCGGGGCGTGGTCATCGTCTCGCACGCTCGCGGCCAGCCTCCGAGGAAGCGGACTCCTCCGCGGGCACGGGTCCCGCCGCCCCAAAGCCCGGTCACCTCGCAGAGACGGGTGGACGGACCACTGGGGTACTCGCCGCTGCAGCCGCCAGGCGGGCAGTGGACCGGCAGTGGGAGCATAACGTGACCTCGGGGTTCGGGCGCGCCAGGGGCACGCAAGGCGCCGCTCACACGTGCCTCCGGAGGCCGCACACCTGGGCTCTGCACCGATCGCCCGGGGGACCGTAACCAGGGGAGGGAGACTTCAATTGCTCGCTACTTAGAGCCCCATCTCTACAGGCGTGGGCGGGCGGGAGGCCCGTGTACCACCTCTCCCCTCCTTTGCCCGCTTACCCGCCCAGCCGACGTCCGTCGGCCGCACCGAGTCCCGCGGCGCGGCTATCGCACCACCGCAGGTTTCAGTTAGCTTCCCACAGCTCGCGCAGGCGTACGGACCGCAAACGCGTCCAAGCTACCGTTAACCGCCCGGCCGCCCAGGTTTAAACCCGAAGAGCGAACGGCCCCCTAAGCCCCGCCTACCGCCTTCTTATTGGCCCAGAGAGTGAACGTCTTCCAAGTCTACATCCCGATTGGTGAGTATTTTCTCTTGGCCCTCCCCCACGGGCGGGAGGAGCCCTGGGGACTCGCGGCTCGGATTCGGCGAGGTCCACACGCCGCCGAGCTTGAGCACGTAACCCGGAAGCATCGCGGCGTCGCCTGCAAGTGACCCGAAGGGGAGGGGCGGGCTTCTGAGGCTCGGTTAACTCTCTAGGTTACCTAACGGCGAGATACCTGGATTTGGGGAGGGGCATTCTAAACGTTCCGTCTACCTCAGGGAAATCAATCTCTTCCTTCTTTTGGAGCCCTCTCCCCCGATTCCGCCTCTTCCACCGCCCCCTCCTCCCCACCCCACCCGGCTCCGCGGCAGCGCAGTTTCCATATAAAGACCCGTGTAAAGCGCAATCCTTTCCCTGGCTTCCGAGGCTCTCTGATTTAACCCATTGTGTGTCTCCAGCGCTTGCCAATGTGACTCAAACTGATTCCGCCACTCCGACTTCTGCTAGAAGAAGCCCTCGCTTGAGCTTAAATGCTCCCTTCTTCCCATAATCTTAACCCTTAAGTGCTGTTTTGTTTACATACCTGGGAAAGAATGTTCTAGGGTGTTGGGAATTCTTGAGGGTGAGGCCTAGAAGAGAAAAAGGGTAGAGGTCTTCACAGCTCAAGGTCCTAGTCACCTCCCTGCAACCTATGTAAAGCAACTTGTCCTTCCACATCCTGAGCTTTCTATACCCCACCCCATGCAAATAGGAAAGTGACAGATTTAATTAACACTATTTGTTAAATTCAGGATTGAGTGAGAGGGAGACAATGATCTTTAACCTTTTCCTCCAAACTTCAGTTATCCCTTACTCTTACCACCTTTTTCCTCGGGCCTGTGCACTTTGGATTTGTTGAGGAAAAGGAATAAACAGAGGAGAAGATGACAGAAGTCGTTTTGCAAAGGTTTGAATGACCCTACCCCTAGATCTCCAATGTCTTAACACGCCTTCAGTGCACATTCTTTTCTCATGAACAAATATCCCATGTTGTAGTTTGGTCTTCTCATCCCTGCATGTCTTTTTCATTGGCATTGAATCTCTACTTTGTCTTAGAAACCAGTGGACAGAATCATTTTTCTTAACTATTGCTTTGCTCGTTCAACGAACTCCTTACACACATCCCTTATTAATTTCTTGTCCTTTCTGTTAGAATTTTATCTTTGAAACCCTTTAATAACTTGAAGCATCTATCTCCTGTCATATTTCAGATGGAACCTTGTGTTCTAAGACCTTGTTTTTTGATGGACCACTTCATTTTCTAGCTTTGTCTAGATCTGATTCGATAATGCCCATGATTCCTTGAAATCCGTAACCCAGGCCAAGAAAACTTAACCAGGGTCATCTAAACTACAGTAAATGGAACAAAATCCTATTCTTACAAAGCAAACTGCATCTTCAAAAAAATGTAGTGAGGAAAATTTCAAACATATGGAAAAAATGAAGCTACATGAACTCAGTGCCCGGCTCCAGCATTTATTAACTTCTGGCCAATCTCTTTACATATGGATGTGAGAGTTGGACCATAAAGAAGGCTGAGCGCTAAAGAATTGATGCTTTTGAACTGTGGTGTTGGAGAAGACTCTTGAGAGTCCATTGAACTGCAACAAGATCAAATCAGTCAATCCTAAAGGAAATCATTTCTGAATATTCATTGGAAGAACTGATGCTGAAGCTAAAGCTCCTGTACTTTGGCTACGTGATGCGAAGAGCCGACTCATTAGCAAAGACCCTGATGCTGAGAAAGATTGAAGGCAGGAGGAGAAGGGGACGACTGAGGATGAGATGGTTGAGTGGCCTCACGACTCAATGGACATGAGTTTGAGCGAGCTTCCGGAAATGGTGAAGGACAGGGAAGTCTGGCGTGCTGCAGTCCATAGGGTCGCAAAGAGTCGGACACAACTGAGAGACTGAATAGCAATCTCTACTTCTATATCACTATCCACATAACTCCTGTATTTATATGAGGCAAATATCAAGCATCAAAAATCTATAAATATATCAGTATGATTTCTAAAAACATAAAGGACTTTTAAAAAGCATAACCACAATCTTATCACATCTAAAATATTTAATGTATTTTCTTATTTACTTGTCACATAGTTTTGCTTTTTTTTTTTTTTTCCCTTTACTGTGCTTGTTTAACCTAGGATCCTATCCAGTTCACACATTGTGATTAGTTGATAGGTCTTTCAAGCTTCTCTTATTCTACACGTTCCACCTCCATATTTCTCCCTTGCATTTCGTTTGAAGGAGCCTGGTTGTTGGTCCTGTGGTGTTTCCCTTAATCTGAATTTTGCTGATTGCGTCTGAGTGATGTAAATTAACATAGCTTCCTTACCTTTTGGTAGTAATGCAGCCCTTTTCCAGATGCTTTCCCTGATTCAGCCTAACTGGTGTAATTAACCCATCTGTGTCTTTGTACATTCAAATATTGCTTTCAACTAGTTATATACTCATGCTTAAGTTAATCACTGCTTTGTGATATATTTGCTTACCTCAGCCCTTTGTTGACATATTCAAACTCCTTCAATTGTAGCCCTCTCTTACTTCTTACTTGCATGTGTGTTGATAATAGTGTAAGGAATAAGTGAGAATGAGATCTTCCAGGAGAGAATATAGAGTGAATTAGAAGGCAGCTGCTCTCTTCTTGACAGTCTCTTCTGTTGAACTCTAGGAGACTGCCCTATCCTGCTTCTGCTCCTGCTGCTCTCCTGCCTTTCAACTTCGCTGGTCCCCAGAGAGTAGTTCTTTTTTTTTCCCCCCTCCCTTAAAGAGCTTAAATAGTTTTGTTGCTTCCTCTATTCATTTTATGTGAGGTAATTTCAAAAATCTATAATTTCAATCCTTCCTCTCTCCTGAGTTTCTAAAACGTATCTTATCTGCATACTCTGATTTCTACATGGACATCTTTTCATCTTTCCAAATGCAACATATCTGAAATACTACTCATCTTTCCCCTCTGGATTCACCCATGTGATTTCCAAGGGTGAATGGTATTATCGTTTCCCTGTGTTTTCACTCCTGAAGGGATGATCATTTTTCACTCTTTCTCATCCCCATGTATCTCATAAATACTAAGTTCTGTAATTTTGTTCCCTTGTAAAGTCTCATCAATATCAATATCAATAACCTCAGATATGCAGATGACACTACCCTTATGGCAGAAAGTGAAGAGGAACTAAAGAGCCTCTTGATGAAAGTTAAAGAGGAGAGTGAAAAAGTTGGCTTAAAGCTCAACATTCAGAAAACAAAGATCATGGCATCTGGTCCCATCACTTCATGGGAAATTGATGGGGAAATAATGGAAACAGTATCAGACTTTATTTTTTGGGCTCCAGAATCACTGCAGATGGTGACTGCAGCCATGAAATTAAAAGACGCTTACTCCTTGGAAGGAAAGTTATGACCAACCTAGATAGCATATTCAAAAGAAGAGACATTACTTTGCCAACAAAGGTCCGTCTAGTCAAGGCTATGGTTTTTCCTGTGGTCATGTATGGATGTGAGAGTTGGACTGTGAAGAAAGCTGAGTGCCGAAGAAGGAGAAGGGGACGACAGAGGATGAGATGGCTGGATGGTATCACCGACTCGATGGACGTGAGTCTGAGTGAACTCCGTGAGATGGTGATGGACAGGGAGGCCTGGCATGTTGCCAGGGAGTTGGACACGACTGAGTGACTGAACTGAACTGAAAGTCTCATTTCTTCCTTACATTTCCTTTTTCCTACTAATCACTAGTTCAGCCCTAATTACTTTGTTCTTAGATTCTTTCAGACATCTTTAATAATACTGAAGGATATGGCATAGACGCTAAGACTGTAGGCTGTGGGGTCATGTTCAGTTCAGTTGCTCAGTCGTGTCCGACTGTTTTCGACCCCATGAATCGCAGCACGCCAGGCCTCCCTGTCCATCACCAACTCCCGGAGTTCACTCAGACTCACGTCCATCGAGTCAGTGATGCCATCTAGCCATCTCATCCTCTGTCGTCCCCTTCTCCTCCTGTCCCCTGTCCCTCCTAGCATCAGAGTCTTTTCCAATGAGTCAGTTTTTCACATGAGGTGGCCAAAGTACTGGAGTTTCAGCTTTAGCATCATTCTTTCCAAAGAACACCCAGGGCTGATCTCCTTCAGAATGGACTGGTTGGATCTCCTTGGAGTCCAAGGGACTCTCAAGAGTCTTCTCCAACACCACAGTTCAAAAGCATCAATTCTTTGGTGCTCAGCTTTCTTCACAGTCCAACTCTCATATCCATACATGACCACTGGAAAAACCATAGCCTTGACTAGACGGACCTTTGTTGGCAAAGTAATGTCTTTGCTTTTCAATATGCTATCTAGGTTGGTCATAACTTTTCTTCCAAGGAGTAAGCGTCTTTTAATTTCATGGCTGTAGTCACCATCTGCAGTGATTTTGGAACCCCAAAAAATAAAGTCTGACACTGTTTCCACTGTTTCCCCATCTATTTCCCATGAAGTGATGGGACCAGATGCCATGATCTTCGTTTTCCGAATGCTGAATTTTAAGCCAACTTTTTCACTCTCCTCTTTCACCTTCATCAAGAGGCTTTTTAGTTTCTCTTCACTTTCTGCCATAAGGGTGGTGTCATCTGCATATCTGAGATTATTGATATTTCTCCCTGCAATCTTGAGTCCAGCTTGTGCTTCTTCCAGCCCAGCATTTCTCATGATGTACTCTGCATATGTTATCTGGGCTCAAATTCTGACTCCTCCACTCCCTGGATTTGTGACCTGGGCAGGTTATGTAGATTCTGTTTTCTCATTTTAAAAATGGAGATGATAATTCAACTTCCTTCATATGGTTTTTGTGAGAATTAAATGAGAAAAGCTAGCATAGTGTCTATGAGATAATAGCTTATGGTATTATAAATATTGTATAGTCTTCTTTAGTCTATAAAATTCTTTATTATTATTAGAAAAATAGCTCTTTGCCTTCCCTTTTACTCTCTTGGCTCAGTCCATCCTATATGTCATTGCCATATGAGTCTTTCTAAAATGTTAATCACGTTATTCTGCTTAAGCACCTGCAGTGGTCTCTGTCAGAGTAAATTCAGCCTTCCTGGAACTCTGCACCTTCTTGAGCCATCATGCCTTTTCAGCCTCATTTCCCGGGTCACCTCTACCCAAGCTTCCCATTCTGGTTAGTCTTGTTTTTTCACTCTCCTCAAAGCTACTTGGTTTATTTAACTTTGGATTTCCTTACTCTGCATCATCTTGAGCCATCATGCCTTTTCAGCCTCGTTTCCCAGGTCCTAGGATTTCCTTACCTTATCCAAATTATCCTCTTTTCTCAAATCCTATACCTCTTGAATGTTCATCTCCAATTTATCCCTTCCACTAAGCCAGCCCTGATTACTTTCAGCCTTTGGAATCTGACCCTTTTTGAAATTCATATAGCACTTACTTTTATTTCTTATTTAACATCTAAAATACCTAGACTGAGACTGTTAATATTCTGTTTAGTTTAATCTTATCTTTTCATCCCAAGATGCTCATTCCATTCCAGTCTTACTTTTTGATACTTCATAACAGGAGCCCTTCACCAGTCTACTCACTGAACATTCACGTATCAGCAGTGAAGGATGCTGATGATACGGATGGTATCATCATCCATTCGTATGTATGACAAGGATGTACATTTCTCCTAGTGCTTATACAGGGCCTTCTCTGCTCACCTCTCTGTCTCTCCTTTTTTTTTTTTTAGCAGTCACAAAGGCAGTGGTTGCAAAGGAAACAGCAAAGAGTCAGAAATCAGGAGACCAGAGTTCTGTTCCCAGTAAGTTGCTATCATAATTTGGACAAGTTAAGTTTCTCTTTGTTTGTTTTCTCAGTTATTAAATGGAGTTACATTAGATATTATGTTAATTGCTTTCAGTTCTAAAATCCTTTCATTTTAAATCTATTTAAAGGGGCAGTTCAAGTATGTTATTCCCAATCATTCTTATTTACATCCTAAGCCCTGATAGTCATACCTTGCTTTTTATTCTTATTCCTTTTCCAAGTATGTATTTCTTATCCTCCCAAGAAGATTCAGCTCTTTAAGGGCAGTATATGCATACGTGTCTCATATTTGGTTTTATTTACCACAACTATCAAAGCAGTGTGTATAAAGAAATTAAGTATGGTCAAATTAAATTATTATGGGGATGGGAAGAATCTCCCACCAGCAAAGGAGACTCTTCAGAATTTAGAGGCTCTGTATCCCTACATTTATCATTCTAACTTATAATGTCCTATTCTTTTCTAATTGTAGATACACAGTATGAGGTTCTGTGTTTGGTTTTCAGCAATTTCAGCCCTTAGCTCCAGGAGGAGCTAAAGGTCTGCATGGCACACGTAGAAGCTTCCAGTCATTTATGTGGTCCTTGAGCTGGAAATTTCAAATCCCCGAAGTCATCCTTTTACCACATTGTCTGACATGGGGAGTAACTAGGTAATCTTAATTGTTAGATCTCCACATAAAAGTTTGAAAGTATAAAGACATAGTCATCTGATTCTTGTTTCTTGTAAGTGGCTGATTAGGAGTATTCAGTGGAGATACATTGCTTATCTCTATTTCCAGATCTTGGCATGGACTGTCACTGCTCTCTATACTACTAGAAATAGTCATTAGTATCTTTAAATCTAATCAAATTAGAGAGCCAATTCAGAAGCCCCAGAACTGATTCAGAAAACTCATCTGTAAAATTCTGTTCCTCTAGAACCATTCTTGGGCTTCCCTCGTAGCTCAGCTGGTAAAGAATCTGCCTGCAGTGTGGGAGACCTGGGTTCGATTCCTGGATTGGAAATATGCCCTCTAGGAGGGCATGACAACCCACTCTAGTATTCTTGCCTGGAGAATCTCCACAGACAGAGGAACCTGGCAGACTGCAGATCACAAAGAGTGGGACACGACTGAGAGACTAAGCAGAACCATTCTCAGTACCAAAATCTGCATTAGAGATACAGATTCAATAGGATTGATTGACTGATTGACTGGCTGATTGAATTGGTTAACGTGATTATGGACACCCAGAGGTCCCACAGTCTGCAAGCTGGAGGACCAGGAAAGTCTGGTATAATGAAGTATGAGTCCAAAGGCCTGAGAACCAGGATTCTGGGTGCCTGTCCTGGCTCAAGCAGGGAGCACATTTGCCCTTCTTCCACATTTCTGTTCTGTTCAGTGGATTCGATGATGCCCACCCTCACTGGTGAAAGTGATCTTCTTTACCCAGTCTACTGACTCAAATGCTAATCTTTCCTGAAAACATCCTCACAAATGCACCCAGAAATAACATTTTATCAGCTAGCTGGACACCCCTTGGCCTAGTCAGATTGACACAGAAAACCATCATATCTTCCACATGCATCCCTCCCCCTGCTTTAATGTTACTTCTCAGTCTTATCTCCTGAGCTACATAGTCACATAATTACTGCCCTTTTGCCATTTTTAGTGAATGGCTCACTTAACTCTCAGATGTAACATGTGTAAGTTGAATCATCTCCCCTTTTCATGCCACACTTCGAGGATTCCTCAGTGAGCAGTGATACTTCTATGCAGTGGCATGTACCAGGTACTTGGGAGTCTTTGATATTCATTCCTCTCTCCCTCCTAGTAGGTCAGTACATTTTCACTCAAAATGTATCTCAGATGCTTCCATTTTTCTGTCTTTACTATTGGAACGAATACTAAACACTATACTCCACGCACCTCCTAATCAGTGTTTTCACTTCTTCTCTAAACTGTTTTCCCCACAGAAACTAAAGGAAGTCACTCTCCCTTGTTTCTCATCTCATTAATCTGCAGCCTTCTTCCTTGATTTCCTTGAATAAAACATACCCTTTTAACTTGACTTTGGATCTTTGCATATCCTTCCCATCCACTATTCTACACTGAACAAATATTCATCCTTCTTTCTCTCAATGGCACCATCTCCAGAGCTCTTCCATGACCACCCAATCATTTTTTTTTTACATCCAGGACCTTCTTCGGATTGTTAATAACACATATCAACCTTCATTCTTTTACGTGATTACTTGCATGTACATTTCATGAGAGTAGGAACCACTGGCTAGGATCTTTATTGTTGTCTGCTCAGCTCCTGGGACAGTTCCTCGTATCTAGAGGTGGAATCAGTGAATATTTGCTGAAGGAATGAAAGCCTTGAGACAATGCCTCTGCTTCTCCTTGAAATGGACCCTCAAGAAGAGCAGCCTAATCCTGTGGCAATCACAACGTTGTCCAGCAGGGGGTGCTGCCTGGGAGAGAAAGTGTTTCCGTGGGGTCAGGTCTCCTTTAGGGTCTCAGAAGGCAATGGCACCCAACTCCAGTACTCTTGCCTGGAAAATCCCGTGGGTGGAGGAGCGTGGTAGGCTGAAGTCCATGGGGTTGCTAAGAGTCGGACACGACTGAGCAACTTCACTTTCACTTTTCACTTTCATGCATTGGAGAAGGAAATGGCAACCCACTCCAGTGTTCTTGCCTGGAGAATCCCAGGGACGGGGAAGCCTGGTGGGCTGCTATCTATGGGGTCGCACAGAGTCGGACACGACTGAAGTGACTTAGCAGCAGCAGCAACTCCACTAGTGGAGGAGGCTTTCTGTTCCAATTGTTAGCTTTCTTACTGAGGAATTTAATTCCATTTGGTTGTAATCACACTGTAAACTGCTTACCTTGAAAGTATGTGATTTGAGAGTGGATGTTATGTGTGAGGGGAATAAGCAAAAACATCAATTTCTTTTTACATTCCTAAAATCGTTTAGAATTATAACAGCCATCTATTATTTTATAATTAGAAAATTAAATGAAGTTAAAATGTTTAAAAATAAATATAATTTGGCTTGGAAACAATAATGCTGCATGATTAATTTCTGTAATGGTTTTTACTGGTCCCAAGAAACCTGGCTTCAAGCATAAAATATTTCTTTGAGCAGAGTCAGACTGAATCAGACTGATGTCTTTATTTGCTGTTTACTTGCTTTTCTTCCTACTTCTAAGAACTTCTTGTGCCATTATAGCTTCATTTTCTTTTGGTTTTGATTTTTCTAATTCTTACTTGCATTCTGAAGGGCACTGCTCTTTCAAAATCAGGGCAGTTCTCCTTTTTTTTTGAAATTTATTGTATTGAAATATAGTTGATTTATAACGTGTTAATTTCTGTTCTACAGCAAAGTGATTCCCTTGTATATACATATATATGTTCTTTTTCATTATGGTTTATCACAGGATTTTGAATATAGTTCCCTGTGTTACACAGTAGGACCTTGTTATTTATCCATTCTATATGTAATAGTTTGTATGTGCTAATCCCAAACTCCCAGTTCTTTTCTCCTCCAGCCTCCCTCCCTCTTGGCAACTACAAGTCTCTTCTCTATGCCTATGAGTCTGTTTCCGTTTTATAGATACGTTCATTTGTGTCATATTTTAGATTCCACATATAAGTGATATCACATGGTATTTGTCTTTCTGACTTTCTTCACTTAGTATGATCATCTGTCAGCCCATCCATATTGCTGCAAATGGCATTGCTTCATTCTTTTTTTTATGGCTGAGGAGTACTCCACGCACTGCATGCATATACCACCTCTTTTTTACTCATTCATGTATGTGTGTGTGTGTGTGTCTCTGTGTGTGTGTGTACCGCAACTTCTTTATCCATTCACCTATTAATGGACATTTAGGTGGCTGCTATGAATGCAGAGGTTCATGTCTCTTTTTGAATGACAGTTTTGTCCAGATACATGTTGAGGGATGTGATTTCGGGATCATATGGCAGTTCTATTTTTAGTTTTTTGAGGAACTTCCATACTGTTTTCTGTAGTGGCTCAGCACAGTTCTTTATCTTCCCTCCAGGGAGGGAGACTAGAGGAAGATTCCATACTTTTTCTGAACTGGTATGATCTTGCAGTATTCTGGAAACAATATTTGTGCAAAAAGACCATCATCCTGCCAAGGTTTTCTATTCAGCGGTTCATCATAGACAGCCGTGGCCAGAAATAGCGCCTGTACTGCCTGACAGCGGAGGCTGTGTCCAGGAGCCTCCTGTGCCTGGAGGTGGGGAGGGGGAGGGAAGGGTTAGAGACACTGTGGCTCAGCAGATATGCACAGTGGGCGACTTCCTAAGGCTGCATTGTTCAGTGTCCTTTCCAAAGAATTCAGAAAGGGACTGGATTCCAACGTGGGCTGGCTCCATCCGAGGGCAGAGGAGATGTAAATTTGAAGCTCTTAATAATGGCCGGAGAGAGCTCCTCTTTTCTCTCTCTCACCAGAGAAAAGAAAAATGTATATTCATGGAAGGGGCAGAAAAGATGGGGGTATTTGGTGTGTTTGTATTAAAATTTGTTCCTGTGTCTCTCCTTGTACACCATGAGACACCAGAGTATCCTTAGAAGAAATTCCCCTTTTTATTTAAGCTACTTTGAGTCCTATTACTGATACTTGCAAACAGTAGAATTCTAATTAATATTTGCATGTTGATTGCAAAGCTGCCAACCAGGTGTTACAAATTAGGTTAAATTGGTTACATCTGGAGAAAATAGAGAGCAACAGAGGCTGTAAGAAATTGGACAACCCTTGACCGAAAAGGCAGCAGCTGTGGAACCCGGGCTCACGGTAGCCATGCAGTATTTCAGGTTCAGCACTGACAAATACTTCATTGATTCAAAATATTCAAAATCTCTTTTAATGTGGATTTTAAAGTATCCACAGATCTGGATATTTGTGTGACTTCCTCTGGTATTTAGTGTTGCATAATTTAAAAAGCAATACTGTGCCATGAAGGCCAAACAAAACACATTTGGTAGCAGAATACATGAATAGTATTGATTTGTCTCCAATCACTAAACTCAGAAAAAACAGTCCCTGGGACTTGACTTTAATTCTCAAGGAACCCACGGATTTGTCTCATGCTAATTCCCCATGTACAGTCACACTGCATTTTTCTGGTGCTCATACTCTGTACCTGGTGAACTCATGGTCCATTTTTTATTTATGCCTCAGGCAGTACTCCCAAGGAACATAAGCCATTTTCCCTTTGCTGAATGGAAAGGGAAAACGGCCTCTTAGCCTCTGCTGACTGACTGAGACTTTGATTGAGCCCATTGGCTTGTTTCTCCTCCAACCCATTGCCAATGCCCCCGCTCCCCGCAAGTCTATGTCTTTAGAACATCTTTGTGTCCCACAGAAAACCCCAAGGCAGGCCCACTGGCTTTCAACTCAGTGTCCACTCCATACACGAACAAGGGTGGTTTAGAAAAGCTCTCCTTGGGGTCCCCTTTTGCTGTCTATGCTTTTCCTCCATGGTCACTGTGAGAAGCCTCTGCCCCAGACCAGTAGAGGGCAATCATGTAAGGGGAACTCCCTCCCAATGTCCCAGACAGGAAATAGGGCAAGATTTTCCTCTGCCAACCTGTCAGATTCCGCTTCTAGAGCCCACCAGGGATAAATGAGATGTTTGCTTTCTTGTTCTTTCTGCCAACCCTCCCAGCTTTCTCCTGGAACTGGACAAGTGGAGGACACTGATTTTTTTTTAAATTTTATTTTATTTTTAAACTTTACAATATTGTATTAGTTTTGCCAAATATCAAAATGAATCCGCCACAGGTATACCTGTGTTCCCCATCCGGAACCCTCCTCCCTCCTCCCTCCCCATACCCTCCCTCTGGGTCGTCCCAGTGCACCAGCCCCAAGCATCCAGCATTGTGCATTGAACCTGGACTGGCAACTTGTTTCATACATGATATTATACATGTTTCAATGCCATTCTCCCAAATCTCCCCACCCTCTCCATCTCCCACAGAGTCCATAAGACTGATCTATACATCAGTGTCTCTTTTGCTGTCTCGTACACAGGGTTATTGTTACCATCTTTCTAAATTCCATATATATGTGTTAGTATACTGTATTGGTGTTTTTCTTTCTGGCTTACTTCACTCTGTATAATAGGTTCCAGTTTCACCCATCTCATTAGAGCTGATTCAAATGTATTCTTTTTAATGGCTGAGTAATACTCCATTGTGTATATGTACCACAGCTTTCTTATCCATTCATCTGCTGATGGGCATCTAGGTTGCTTCCATGTCCTGTCTATTATTAACAGTGCTGTGATGAACATTGGGGTACACGTGTCTCTTTCCCTTCTGGTTTCCTCAGTGTGTATGCCCAGCAGTGGGATTGCTGGATCGTAAGGCAGTTCTATTTCCAGTTTTTTAAGGAATCTCCACACTGTTCTCCATAGTGGCTATACTAGTTTGCATTCCCACCAACAGTGTAAGAGAGTTCCCTTTTCTCCACACCCTCTCCAGCATTTATTGCTTGTAGACTTTTGGATCGCAGCCATTCTGACTGGCATGAAATGGTACCTCATAGTGGTTTTGATTTGCATTTCTCTGATAATGAGTGATGTTGAGCATCTTTTCATGTGTTTGTTAGTCCACTGATTTTTTTCCTTCCTCTGAATCATACACATCTTTTTATGATACAGTAGACCTAGGCATTATAGTCTTTGGGCACATTCATTCTCAACCATGAAGTTTTCTCTGAGTACCTCAGTTTTAATTATTGACTTGAGAAGGAGCTAAAGAGAGTTGGCTAATCCCTTTCCATTTTTTCCCCACAAACAGTTATCTGGCTTTCAAGGCTATTGTCTTCTACATAATCTGATTTTGAATGTCTATCTTTGAATAATGTCACCTTTGTTTTGGGTATGAAACAAATCCCATTTCATCCCTGGATAATAAAGTTGGCTACTGCAAACGCCAAAAGTAAAAAGTAAAATAAAGTCTGTTATTTTTTATACTTTCTTCCAGTCTCGGAAGCCACGGGATCTGTGTCCAGGACCCTGGTTGCCAGGCTGTATCTATCTACCTTAGTCTCTAATAAGAAGGCTAAGCTTCAACCTAGAATGTCAGCTCTAAACCTTACATGTTCTCTTTTAGGCCAATGGAATGTCTTTTCTCTCTTCTTCCTCTTTAACAGTGAGAGAGCTCTTCTTCAGAAATCTAAGTTTACATAGTATTTTACTGTGAATTGAACTGAACTTACTGTGAAAATCATTGCTTTCTCCAATCCTGTGTTATGTTGCTCCCTTCCCTCTGCCTCTCAAACCATTTCTCTAACCCCAATACCTTGGCAGGCAGTTTTTCTCTCTCTCTGATATTGAACATGCTAATTTCGGCTACTATCTGTAAGGCCAAATACTTGGTCCAGGGCTATTAACAGGTTGTCGTCAGCTACTTTTGAAGTCCTAACAGTATCTAATCCGGATCTCTGAAGGCTGTCTCTCACTCTTGGCTGCCTCTCTGCCTAAGGGCTGACTGCCTTAAACACTTCAGTGGTTGATCCAAGAGCAATTCAAACCACTTTTCTCCAGGCTCTGTGTCTGTTCTTCTTATACAGTCCCCTTTAAAGGACTTCTCTTGCAAGTTTATTTGGGAGTAAAGGGGATTTGTATTATCATGTTCACTTCTGAACTAGTTACATATAGTTGATGATCCATGTTAGTTTTAGCTCCATGAGAACCTTTGTTGAATTTGATCTTAGGCACGTTTTAGAATTTTTTGGTTTTCCTCCCAATATACTAATCATACTCATAAGCATCTAATGGACATTTTCTTGTAGTAAACACTCTTCTAAACCATTTGCTTATGTCATCACATTTCATTGTCACAAAATACCTATGAGGTTAGTAAATTACTTTTAAAGATTAACTTAATTAATAGTAGATATATACACTAAAATTGGTCTTTTTTTTAATTAATAAGAAAAGGAAAGCACAGAGAAGTTAACTTGTGCATGATTACATCACTAGTGGGAGGCATGTCTGGAATTTGAAGCCAGATAGTCTGAGCACAATGCCCAACTGCTGAGACGCCACTTGTCACGGTTTGGGGTTCTGCAGAAGGACAAAAGAGGGGAAGCCATGCTTCTCCTGCCCACTTGTTTACTCCTAGTAATACTGCAATAAAAGGCTGTAGGAATGTTTGCAATTGTAGACTGTTACGATGCTTGAAAGTGTGTGGTTTAACAAGAGAAGCAAAAATTTTAAACTATACACAAAATATGCCTATTCTCATGGTTTGAGGGACATAAACCCCAAAACCAAAGAAAACTCATCACAGGTGGACAAAATCCAGCTACTGGCTATGGTTGTCTGTCTGCCCTCTTAAATCCTCTGTAGTGTAAATCCCCTCCATCCTTTTGAAAAGGTACCCTCACATGCCCTAAGTCCTACCCTCAGGAACAGACCCACTTCCTGCCCCCTAGTATATGTTCTGATGTACAATAAGTCACAGATTCTTTCACCCAAAGTGCATTATTCAGACAGACATTGGGGTTGTATTTAAGGAAAAGAACCGTGGTAGCCTAGAGGAGAACAGGAGGAATGCTCCGTGGTCCAAAGGTCGTCATCACGGGCATGCCCATTCAAAAGGGTTTTGAATCTTGGGACCCATAAAACAGTCCTGGATGGTGTTGCTGGGCCAAGTTCCCTCCTGCTTAAGATTACTTATCAGCATAAGGTGTGTATGTCCTCCTTGATCTTGCTCGCCATTCAGCAGGAAAATAATGGTATTCATGCACCTGCACACACACACACACACACACACACACACACACACAGGCTCACACATGTGAACACAGCCACGCATATAAAGAAGCTTATTATTCTCTGAAAAATTGATTCTCAGAGACAACACAGTCAGTTTAGTTCATAATCAGCAAGAGAAATACTCTCCTAAATGTAATCTGCAAAAATTTATGCCAACCCTAGGAACATTGTTTCACCTTATTAGGCAGAATGATAAAAGGACCTGCTTCATTTATTCTCCTAAACCATGGTCAGTGGCCTCAGATATAGAGAAATATGGGGTATAGATCCAGTTTTTTTTTCATTTATTTTATTGAAGGATAGTTTATTTACAACGTTGTGTTAATTTCTGCTGTGTAACGAAGTGATTTAGCTGTATATGTATATTCCTTTTCATATTCTCCATCATGGTTTCTTACAGAACACTGAATGCTGTTCCCTGGGCTATATGGTAGGTCCTTGTTGTGTATCCGTTCTGCGTATACTAGTTTGCATATGCCAATCCCAAACTCCCAATCCTTCCCTCCCCCATACTCCTTCCCTCTTGGCAACCACAAGCTGGATCCCGTTTTTATGAGCAATAGAGTCTTGGTGCCTGATTGCCAACCAACAGTTGCACAAAGACTTGGCTGAAATTCTGAAACTGCTATTTTTGAACCACACTTTAAGGCTGACTGTTGTTCACCATTCTCTTTGAGGGAAGGAAGGCAGCAAGATGTTTCATTATTCTCACATTACAAATCAAAAAGCAGATATGAGAGCTGTTCTTCTGGGTACATAAAAATTTGTGACTTATAGCACAGTGGTTATCAGACCATCCCACCTTTCTTATGTAACCAAAACCTTCCAAAACAGTTGCTTTACATTTATAGAATTTGGCTGTCTAAAAAGTTAACAGTTTGCATCTTAAATGACCTGTATGACCTAAGATATAGCCTGTTGTGTGTAATGACAGGAACAATTTGTGGTCTAGAAGTCCTTCCCCTTGCCTGCCAGGTAAACAAAGGAGAAAAAAAATCATCATTAACCTCACCCTTGTGGTCTCCTAGCTTCAGTGGGAAGAAGCACGTTATTAATTAGAGATAAAGGGCCCTATGAAGAAAGAAAGTTCAGGAAAATACAGGCAAAGAGACAAAGATTGCAATAGTATCACAAAGTGAGGCCTGAGAGAGTGAGCACTTCACAGGTACAGTTACAGATGCTGTGGTCACAGCATTGAAGAGTTGTGGCCCCTTGTGATCATTCTCTAACTTTGGGGCTGTCTTTCAGTCACTCATTGTAGATAGTTGAAGAGTTGGGGTTTTGATTTTTCCCAAGATAAGGGGAAATGAATGAACTCCAGGTCAGGTCTTTGGGAAGGCAAATAGGGAAGAGGAGAGTCAACTCAGCATTCAGGACTCAGGAAATTGTGCCTGACTCTGCACTAGGTCTGGGAATAGAGTCTTTTCTAATGATCCTGAACTGGCTCCCTTCTGCCTCCTCCTGGAGAAAAGCTACTTTTAGCTAGGAGTTTGGCATCTAGAAAGGCTCTTGGGGACGCCCCGAAAATCCTAATGAGAAAGGAAGTCTGGAGATGGGGGAAAAGATAACAAGGGGATGATTCCCAGGACACTTGAGCGGAGTGCCTTTTAGAAATCAAAAGCCTTTTGGATATTTCTGCAGTCTTTGATTGTTCTGAGGAGTAGCGCTCCTGATGTCACCCTGTCTCAATGAATGACAGCTTAGTTAATTTCCTTGCAGCTCACTCATCTGAGAGAAACCAGTCTGTGCTGAACCTGAGTCCCTGACTTCAAAGAATGTTCTGAAGGAACCTGTTCTTGATCTTCCCGCCCACTCAACACACAAGACATGCCCCCACCAACTAAGAGCTAACCTTTAGCATGTCGTTCCTCTCACGACCCCCACCATTGGGTTCTTCTCCTTGACAAGCCAGAACTCAGTGGCAGACCATGGCTGTCTTTGGACTGGTGACCTCTCAGGGTACTCTGTGCTGACTGAAGCCTCTATACTACTCCAGCTGGTGGGACTGTGTGGCTCCTGAAGTTCCCAAATGCCAACATCTGCTAAAACTTTTAGCTCTGTTACATCCTTGTGCCTTGGCATTGGGAGCACATTCAGTTCACTTTTGCCTGGGGAAATAGAAATAATGAATCCCATAGAGTCATGTTGCACAGTGGTAAGGCTACCACATTTCCACTGTACAGCTTTATAACAAAATAACCTTTTGAAAGGGTTCTCCCACAAAGTTAGAGAATCTCCTGCCATGCTGGGCCTCCTCTAGGAGGGGAAGTGAAGTACAGCAAGAAGGGTGTAAACTCCCAAGGAGTTCTGGCCATGAATTTCTGCATGGGTCTCACATGTTCCAAATGCAAGACATGCAAAGGAGGTCCCTAAGTGAATTACTTCCTTGACAATGGCCGGTAAGTCTTAAATCCCAGCCAGGCTTCTGGGAACCCGAGTTCAGTGGAAGTTTGCCCATGAATAATGTTTTCTCTGCTAGCAAGAGAAAACTTTTATTTTTTCATGGAGACGGTATTTTTCTTAGCCGTTCTCCTCATTTCTCACTGCCATGTGATGATTCAGGGTGCAGGTCACTCTAGAGCTAGAGCCCTGGGAGCTGGACTCTAGAGAAAAGGGGACAGCACGGTGGAGTGGACAAATAACAGCCCACTAAATCAGACAGGTGTGTGCATTGTGACATCTGGAGAAAGATGCTGCAACTCTCAGTGCTTCTGGGTCAGTGGTGAGATGGAGTCAATTATTCCCAACCTACGAAGTTGTTCGGAGAATTCAAAAGATGAAGTGGGTCTCATGCCCAAAGACTGTTTGAGACACCCAGCAGGTCTTCATGTTTGGCTCCTCCCCTTTGCCATCACCCAGGAGTGAGTCTATTAAGTCCTAACAAAGGTATCAGATACAGCTCTGAGAGGTCCTGTCTCACCTATGCAGTCACAGGGGCACAGAGATGTTCAGTAACTGTTTGAAGTCACACAGCAGACAGGTAACACACTTGGGCTCCCATCCCAGGTGTGCATGGGGTCCTCTCTGGATGAAGATTACGTGAGGGATCTCCCTTGGGTAGATTGTGTGTGTGGCTCTGGGGATGAGCTCGTTCAGGTAATCAGCCCCCACCCGCTCCCTCCCCCAGAGGGGCGACCTGCCATCACCACTGCCTGTCTTCTGTGCTGTGACTGCTAACCGCAAGGGGAAGGCCAGGAACTCGAAATCAGGCTGTCACGGCAGAGGCCCCATTCCCTGTGCCTCTCCGGTGAACCGCACTCATCGTGCCATCCAGGTTATCTGATCTGTGCAGGGCATCACTCTAGCTGCTGAGAAGAAAGCAGCGCAACACACGAAGCTCTTGTGTTTGTGGAACTCCTGTTCTTGTGAGGGGAGAGAGACAAAGGAAGGAAGGAGAGGCTAGAGAAGGACAAAGTGGGTAAGTACTCTGGAAGTGAAGTGAAGTCGCTCAGTCGTGTCCGATTCTTTGCGACCCCATGGACTGTAGCCCACCAGGCTCCTCCGTCCATGGGATTTTCCAGGTAAGTACTGGAGTGGGTTGCTACTTCCTTCTCCAGGGGATCTTCCTGACCCAGGGATCGAACCCAGGTCTCCCGCATTGTAGGCAGACACTTTACCATCTAAGCCACCAGGGAAGCCCAAGTACTCTGGAGAAGATGCCAAATAGGAAGGCGCCTGTGAAGTGTGGTGAGGGAGTTTGGGGTGTGCGCATGTACACATGTGTATCCTTAGCTCTAACTTTCTAATCCCGCCACATCCCTTCCGAGCGAGTAATCGAAACATCTCTTCCTCTTTCTCCCCATCACTCCGAGTGTTTGTCTCTCCATTGTAATCATTCTTGGTCTTTGTCCCCACTCAAAATTTTAATGAATAAAGCTGGAGGGAAGCGGGGATCACTTTCACCTCGTCGCCTGTTTTCCTGGGCTGTCCCATCCATCTCAGAGAGGGATGCTCCACCGGGCAGTCAGACTGTATCTGGGGAATCGGCTGAGGTGAGTGTCCGGGAGGGTTGTGGTACTTAAGGGACCTGAGAAACTCACTCCCAGATGCTCAGGGCCCCAGCCCTGTTGTAGCTGAGTGGACATCACATGGATGTGGACAACACCTGTTGTGTAGACCAACAGGCAGAAATACAATCATGTGAAGAGGTACGAGGGAGAGAGATTCGATACCAGCATTAATTAGCATTTTATGATAGATCTAATAAAGTGAAACAGGACATCTGCTCAGCCTGAGTTCTAAGTAGGTGGAAATAGACAGGATGTACTGTCTCCTGGGAACACTGGAGAGAGAGAATTCAAGTCGACTGACCTGAAATTTATGCCTTTGCGATTCTAGTGGGACGCCTGAGGGCAGGTGGTGGGGATAAAAGAGGCTGGGGCCTACTCCTGGGACCTCTGCAGGAATGGGCCCCCGGGTGTTCAGGTTGCTTCTGATGAGCATGTTCATGGTGCTCTTCGTGAATGAGAGTAAGCCTGGTGAGGGTGGTACTTGGTGGGCAAATGGGCGGGCAGAGAATGTATGGGGAGGAAGAGAGGGACTTGGTGACTTGACTGGTGTGAAGCGGTTCAAGGAGAATTTTTCTTCTTCTCTTTACAGGAGACAGAGTCCTGGGTGCAAACAAATGTACGGTGCAGTTCATTTTCAGTTCTTGGATAAATAACGCCACAAAGGGAGGGAACATTTTTGAGTTCTTTTCATATTATCTCTCTACCCTCCCTGGCTACACTCCCCTTTCCCCACTGACTGTTCTAGTGTCTTCTTTTAGCCCCCAGCCTTGGGTGAGAGGGGGAGGTCTTTAACTTCTTGAGGGGAGTAACGACCCCCTGACAGAAGCTGGGAGGGTGTCCGCATCCCTCCTGTGTGTGTTACACCACTCGAGTGTAAAGGTTTCCAGGTGGGGGTGGGCTTCTGAACAGAATCCCTGTCCCTAGAATTCTGCATCAAAGTCTTCCTCTCTTCCTTTAGGGTTTCAGCTTTGCCGTCGATGTGAATTCCACAATGGATACAGTTGCAACCACGTGATTGGAAGTTGCTGGAAATTTAAAATAGCTAACCTGAAGAGAGCTTGTGTCACAGACAACTTTTACTATTATGATCGTGTTGCAGGTAAGTGGGGTTAGAAAGAGACAAAAGATACTATCAGTGGTGGCCATGATCCCTGGACTCAACACGTGGAGGGAGACTGGGACCATTGCCAGGTGGGAAAGTAGGATTCTCTGTACACAGACCTGGGATGGAGGCTGTCTGGGAGGCAGATACCTTTTGCCTGGTCCTGTTTAGAGAGACATAGATGAAATGCAGATATAGCTTTGGGGCAAGTTTCCTGTGTTTAGGAGATTTTTGAGGTTCTGGGGAGATGTCATTGCTAGGAAGATGATGAGATCAAGCAAGATGATCACATTTACTTTTCCATTCTCTTTAGATAGATATAACTACAGATACTCAGTGCTGTCTTGTAGGACTTGTGAAGAGGGATCATTCATGCTATTTCATGACTTATATAGAGAAACATTTTGCTGCACTGAAGACAATTGTAACGATCCTGAGAAAAATATGGACATTTCGAAGATAGCAATGTCGTATCCATAAAACAACAAATAAAATAATTAGGATTTTAAAAAACCATCTCTCATAGTTATTTTTTCCTTTTCCTTACCGCCTGGCCACATCATCTCATATTTTCTCAGAACCCAGACCCCGCTACTGTATTCCAGTAGATCTACTATGTATGCTCTTTCTTCTGATATTGCTTCCATTAACAGGAAAGTGCAAAGCCATAGGCCCCCCAAAGCCAACTCTGCCTTCTGGATGGATTCTCATCTATTAACTCCCTGATATCTCCTGGCAAGCTTTACTTGCCCTTAGGTCTGATGCTAAATTCAGAGTTCTAAAGTTTCTGGCTAAGGGAGAAGAGTATTTTTCTGATGGAGCTTCTGAGAGAAAGTCAGGAGAAAGCAGAGGGTATTAAATTAGGGACATGAAATCACAAGAGATTGTGGGAATATTTGGGAAGAGAATAGAAGAGGTATTTGGTGGTGGCCGGAAAGGGCTGGTATTCCACAGGGGCTCGGGAAAGTCAGTGTGAAATCAGAAAACACCAACTTCTGTGAAAGGAATAGTCAGTACATTAAACTCAAGAATCTTAGGATTTTTGTTTGTTTCCAATCATGTTATCTTATTTTCATGTTCAAAGCCAGGTATATCAGGATGGGCACTTGGCTGAGTGGTGGTCAGCTACCCTGTCTCCTGGCATGTGAGCAGTACTCGACCACCCACTCCTCAAAAATATTTAAATATTTTCTTACATTCAGTGTGCTCATGGATAGAAAACTGAATGTCTTTCATCTACTGGCACAGTCCTGCAACAGAAGATGTCAAAGAGAGATAAAAGTTTCAGATCTTCACCATAGTTTTTATTAGAAGATAATTAGCTGTGAAATGAAAATAATTCCCAAGTTATTATTTACTCACTTTTGGTTAAAAAAAATTTTTTTACCATATTAACCTTTCTGTGTGCTAGAATCTATAAACACTACTATTTTTTAGGTGTATAATTATACACACATGTACATACATATATGTAAAATATATCATGCTTTGTAATATTCCTCTTGATTATTGGGCTTATGATTGGTTATTAGTTCTTCCATATTCTATTTTCATAAATAGAATATATTTTTAATATTTATTATACAAATTATTATTTATTATACAAACTAAATATTTTCTATTTTTGCTGGAATTTCCCTCAAATTGTATCATGTTAGAATGAATATTATACTTTAACTTCTTGCAAAGTAGAAAATACAGTTGAGTCTTCCATTCAGGGTCGTTTAATTGCTTTATGTAGAATGGAGATAGTAGCTGCTGCTGCTAAATCGCTTCAGTCGTGTCTGACTCTGTGTGACCCCATAGACGGCAGCCCACCAGGCTCCCCCGTCCCTGGGATTCTCCAGGCAAGAACACTGGAGTGCGTTGCCATTTCCTTCTCCAATGCATGAAAGTGAAAAGTGAAAGTGAAGTCGCTCAGTCGTGTCCGACCCTCAGCGACCCCATGGACCGCAGCCTTCCAGGCTCCTCCGTCCATGGGATTTTCCAGGCAGGAGTACTGGAGTGGGGTGCCATTTCCTTCTCCGGGAGATAGTAGCAGCAGGCTCCAAATATGAAATGATTCATGAGGGACTCACTGTGGCGTGTGATTAGTTTCTAGAATGGTCCAAGAGGCAGCTTCACACTAAAGTCGAGCTGCAGCGTGAGGACGGTAGCTGGCGCAGGGAGGGCAGCAGGCACACACTGAGTGACAAATGGAGACCTACGCCACGGCGACAGCAAGGCGGAAGCCAGGATTCTGCGGAGCGCCGAGGCCACGCCCCTCGGGTTTCCTCATCGCATCCGGAAGACTCCAGGTCCAGGCTTCCCGAGTCTGTCCTGTCTGCTTCCTGTCTTGGGTTTCCATGAGATTCTGACTCCCATACTGCCCCATGTTACAGCCTCCATCACCCCCTAATTTTCTAGGTCCAGTTGTGGTACCGCCTCACTCCTTACATTTTACAGAAACAACTGGGAAGTAGAGAGAACAGGGAGGGAGGCCAGTCCCTGAGCAAGTGCAGTTACTCTAGATGCAGGTCCAGTGTTCTCTTCCAGCCAATGGTGCCTTGGTGGGTGGTGAACCTAAGCTGGCAAAATGGATCAAATAAGACAAACCAATTGTATGTAACTTTTAAACTGAAGGGTTTAGTAATATTAAGAGAAATAGGATTTCTTTTGTATAAATGTGTGTCAAATCATAGATTTCCAAAAGAAAGGCATTCATTATTGAAAATTGTCAGAAAGTCACATCTCACAACTTTTGTTTGCAAACTTTATACAAGTCGTAATTGTATTGGAATCCAGGAACCTGGGTCTAAAAGCTCAATAGACACTTTTCAGAGACATTATATGATGGAGGCTTCCAATCTGACCTCGTGTTTTCATGGACTGGGCTCTAAAACAACTGCTGAATTTCAAAATGTGCCTCATGAGTATTTGATACACAAATGTATGTGGATTTCTTGATTTATGCTGGTAAGGTATTGCTAATGGGGACAAAGAAAAACTGGAAAAACAAAAAAAAATGATTTGTACTCTTTCAACCACGTGGGTATTTATTTGTTCTGTCAGAGATTCACTGGGGCAGGGAAACCTGCCCACTGGCTCTTAGGCAAACTAATGGCCACCAGGAAGGATGCTATGAGCTAGCTGGAGCTGAGAAGAGGCTGTGAGTCAGGAAGCTGAGGTGTTTACTGTGGAGTTCCTGGGTTGATTGCAAAGCTTTGCTTAGGACTGTCTAGGCAGGATTATGCTTCCATTTGGGACACCTTGGAGGCTAGCAGTGTGGTTTATAAATCTCCACAACAAGTAGGATAGTAAAAAGAAAATTCCATCTAAAAAATCAGAGTCTACTAAAGTAGTGTAAGCCTTCAAAGATCTGAGAAATATAGAATTCTGCTACTCACATTCTTTCTGAAAAAATTTCTTCTGAGGAAGAAAGGAACTGTCAGTAGAAATGAAATTGAGCAGGGGGAAAGATTAAGAAATAGGTAAAAGTTAAAATATTGGTAGGGAAGGAAACAAGAGATAGCAAATCTTGGATATTATTATAGAGATTGCTTTATAAAGACAAAAGCAAAGTTTACTTTGCTTTCAGTGCATTCAAGAGATGAAGCTAGTTCATAGCAACACTGTTTATAGTGGCTAAGACATGGAAGCAACCTTAATGTCCACCAACAGATGAGAGGGTAAATTGATACACACACACACACACACACAAACACATATATACACACTGGAGTATTACTCTGCCATATAAAATGAAATATCGCAATTTGCACTATCATGGATGGATCTAGAGATTTTCATACTATGTGAAATTAAGTCAGAGAAAGACAAATATATGACATAACTTATATGTAAAACTAAAAAATGGTACAAATGAATTTATTTACCAAACAGAAATAGACTCACAGGCATAGAAAACAAACTTATGGTTACCAATGGGGAAAGGATGGGGACAGATTAATTTGGGATTAATAGATATATGCTGCTATATATAAAATAAATAAACAACAAGGAGCTACTGTGTGTTGCAGGGGAACATATTCAATATCTTATAATAACTTATAATGGAAAAGAATCTGAAAAAGAATTTATATGTTGTATATGTAATATATATAGATATATGACTGAATCATTTTGCTGTACACCCAAAACATTGTAAATCAACTATACTTCAGTTGAGAAAAAAAAATGAACCTAGAAAATGTCACCTGGTCTTTTGCAATCTCCAACGTAAAACTCTCCCTACGGAAAAAATACAAAAATATACTTGACATAAAAGGGCTGCAAATGAACCCCATGTATATATTGGAAGAAAAATGAAACAAATCCCATGCATACAGAAAACAATACCCGAAAAACACAGCTCCAAAACAGAAACTCAATGTGACATTTCAAAGTAAACTAACTGAAAGAAATGAGGGAAATGATAGAAAAGTGAACTAAGGTGAAAGAAATGATAGAAATTCTGAAAAATCATAAATCAAAAAGGATTGAATTGCTCCTTTTCTAAGAATTTGGTCTAAAAGCCACTTGGGGTTATTAAGGTAAGTCTCCATGGAGGAGATTAGGCCCAACATAGGGTACTGGAAGCCCAAACTGGCTGAGGATAACATCCACGCATCTTGGTACAGATTGCCAGAGTCGGACTTTGGTGAGGATGGCGTCCACGCAGAGCAGAGTAGTGGTGCAAGTATGTGAGCAGGGGAAGTTGGTGACTGAGTAGACTGGGTCTAGTGTTGGTTGTTAGGGTCCACACCACGTGAGAAGGCCGACTTACGTAGAGATCAGTGGCAGCCTCGTGCAGAGTATTAGAGTTCAAGTGGATGAGTGGTGGTGATGGTGGTCTAGTCACTAAGCTGTGTCTGACTCTTGCAACCTCATGGACTGTGGCCTTCAAGGTTTATCTGTCCATGGAGTTCTCCGGGCAAGAACACTGGAGTGGGTGGCCATTTCTTTCTCCAGGGGATCTTCCCAACCCAGGAATCAAAGCTGGGTCCCCTGCATTGCAGGCAAATTCTTTACTGACTGAGCTATGAGGAAAGCCCCAGAAAAGGATTCAGAGACTGAGAGTTGTGAAGAGGGTGTCTGCACAGAGGCTAGCAATGGCAGTGGCCAGGAGTGGAGTGTGGCAGCCCAGGTAAGTGGCAGCAGTGGGAGTCTGCTTTTGTGCAGTGGAGACTGACAAAATACGAAATGTATTGAAGACGTTGTCTCCTCATTATTGTAGATTCTTAATGTTGAAGGACTTATAAACACAGAAAGAGGTAATACTAGAATGAATCGTAGATGTAAGTGTGTGTTTGTGTATGTGTGTATATACGTTTGTTCTCTGACTATGGAAAGGACTTAGGAGCAGTGACACCCAATACCCTGATTTTTGGCTTCCAAATATCTTTTCCCACTAAATAGGAGTAGGACTTCTTGGATGGAAAGTACAACAGGCTTCTTGGATCTTGGACTATTTCACTGTGGCAGATTAAGGAAATGTTCTAAGAATGCTGGAGAATGTTGACAGAACTCAGAATCAAACCTGAAGGGATGCTTCCTGGCCAAATCTGAATATCAAGGTATGTATCATAGTATCAAAATAGGATCCATTAAACGGAATAAGAATTGTGAGTTTATATTTATATAATCAAATACATAAATGGGGATAAGAGAAAGACTTCCCTTAGTAGAATGTCAGCTAATAGACACAAAAGAAATGTTTGAATGAAAAAGTCACCAGCTGGGCAACAATCATGGTAAGAATTAATTTAGGTGAGAAATACTAATGAATGATAAAGCTAGGTAGTGAAAGTGGAAAAATAATGGATTGTTCACATAATCTCAAAGAATTTCCCTACAATAGCTGTTAATTACCAAAAAATGAGTGACCTTATAGAAAAGAAATAATTTTAATTACCATCAGTTAGCATCTCTGGAAATGAGATGAAACAAAATAATGTACTACATGATAGGATACATGAAGAAAAGACAGCATCACTTCTATGATAATCCTGCCAAAGATCCCTAACCCAAATCTAATCATGATAAATACTGGGTAGTCCTAGTTTGAGGAACAGTGCACAAAATACTAGCATATAGTTTTTAAGGTCATGAAAAGAAAGAAATGACTATGGAACTTTTCCAGATTAGAGGAGACTACAGAGACATGACAACTGTATACAATATTATTATCCTGGATTGAATTCGTTTTCTATGTATGATATTATATATAGATGATATTATATTATATAGATGATATTATATATATAGATGATATATATCAACTGTGGTGTTGGAGAAGACTCTTGAGAGTCCCTTGGACTGCAAAGAGATCCAACCAGTCCATTCTGAAGGAGATCAGCCCTGGGATTTCTTTGGAAGGAATGATGCTAAAGGTGAAACTCCAGTACTTTGGCCACCTCATGCGAAGAGTTGGTTGACTCATTGGAAAAGACTCTGATGCTGGGAGGGATTGGGGGCAAGAGTAGAAGGGGATGACAGAGGATGAGATGGCTGGATGGCATCACTGACTCGATGGATGTGAGTCTGAGTGAACTCTGGGAGTTGGTGATGGACAGGGAGGCCTGGCGTGCTGCGATTCATGGGGCCGCAAAGAGTCAGACACGACTGAGCGACTGATCTGATCTGATATATGATATTATTGGGAAATTGGTAACACCTAGATTGAGATCTATGATTTCATGATGGAATAATGTACCAATGCTATGTGATGGTTGTGGAGTGGCTACAAAGGAAAATGTCCTTGTTTTCAGAAAACACACACTAAATAATTCAAGGATAATGAGGCATCATGTCATCAACTTACTGTCAAATGGTTCGGAAAATAAAAATCCTTGTGGTATGAAAAAAATTAGAGCTTAAACCAAACTAAGATCAGTCTAAATTATATGATTTAGAGTTTGGTCCTATTAAATACAATTTGAGAAAAGAAAAAAAACATATAGAAAAGCTTAGATGTGTGACAGCTAGCAAACAAAAAATTAACAATGAGGGACATTCAAGATATCCCTGTAAAAGACATTTCAAAAATGCATATGACACTTTTGGCTCTGGTCTGCAGATGATGACTGCAGCCATGAAATTAAAAGATGCTTACTCCTTGGAAGGAAAGTTATGACCAACCTAGATAGCATATTTAAAAGCAGAGACATTACTTTGCCAACAAAGGTCCATCTAGTCAAGGCTATGGTTTTTCCAGTGGTCATGTATGGATGTGAGAGTTGAACTGTGAAGAAAGCTGAGCGCCGAAGAATTGATGCTTTTGAAGTGTGGTGTTGGAGAAGAGTCTTGAGAGTCCCTTGGACTGCAAGGAGATCCAACCAGTCCATCCTGAAGGAGATCAGCCCTGGGATTTCTTTGGAAGGAATGATGCTAAAGCTGAAATTCCAGTACTTTGGCCACCTCATGCGAAGAGTTGACTCATTGGAAAAGACTCTGATGCTGGGAAGGATTGAGGGCAGGAGGAGAAGGAGACAACAGAGGATGAGATGGCTGGATGGCATCACCAACTTGATGGACGTGAGTTTGAGTGAACTCTGGGAGTCGGTGATGGACAGGGAGGCCTGGCATGCTGCGATTCATGGGGTCGCAAAGAGTCAGACACGACTGAGCGACTGAACTGAACTGAACTGAAAATGTGGAGAGTTATTAGAAACAATGTCTCCCTCTGTGATAAATAGAAAAAATGGATAAAATAATACAAAGACAAATACTTTAAAATGATATTGGAAATCTCTGGGTTCAAATTAAAAAGAAACTCAATTCCGGAAAGAAATGAGTGCTTTTGAGGTAAAAGACCATCAGAAACTTTCTTCCCTGGAAACAACTGCCAAGGCTTTTCAAAGTGCCTAGAGAAACAGGCTCGGCATAGAAAGAATGACTGAATAGGAGAAACCAGCATAGTTCTTTTAACAACCTCTTGGGCAGATGTGATGGTTTGGAATTTTTACATTTCTGCCAGATGTTAGATGAAGGAGATTATGCCATACACAGATCTAGCTCCCACTGCCTCAAGGCATGTGAAGTCAGTGGTGAACTGAAACCAACTCTTCCACATAGTCCTGACCTTGCTCAAATATTGATTGGATATAGGAGAGTTTACTCCCTCTGGGAAGTAGATATCACTGTTTAGTATGCTGGGAGTATAATAAAAATTTATGGGAAAGTGAAGAAGCAGGAAAATGTGATCGTTAAGCTAGAGAAATACAGTCTGAAGAAAATACAGCCGGCCCTTTATATCTGCATATCCATGGATTCAACTGAAGGACGGAAAATATTTGAAAAAAATTTTTCATAAAATTCCAAAAAACAAAACTTGAGTTTTCCACTCATCTTCAACTATTTACATGACACTTACATTATATTTGGGCTTCCCTGGTGGCTCAGACAGTGAAGAATTGGCTGCAAAGCAGGAGACACAGGTTGAATCCCTGGGTTGGGAAGATCCTTTGGAGAAGGGATGCCTACCCACTCCAGTATTTTTGCCCAGAGAATTCCATGGACAGAGGAGCCTGGCAGACTACAGTCTATGGTGTTGCAAAGAGTCAGACATGGCTGAGTGACGAATGCTAAGCTAGAGAAAAAATAGCCAATCGAAGCAGATTCATAGATGATCCAGATGTTGGAATTATCAGTGAGGACTTTACATATATATTATGGATAAATTAAATGAGAGAAAATATGGGGGGAAATGAGAAATTTTGACAGAAAAATAGAATGTAAGAACCAAATGGATATTCAAATTGAATTAAGCAGTCATTTGGTTAGCTTGAGAGGATTCCAGATCCAGAAAATGAAATACTAAATAAACGGAAATGTAGATCAACAGACTATCCAAAATGAAACATAGAGATGTCACTGCTACCACTGCCACTAAAGGTAATAACACACGTATTATTATTATTATGTTAGAAGACACACTGAGCATGACAGATATATGGGTCAATACCCAACACATGAATTTAACATACTCATAAAGGATTCCAATTGGGAAAGAAGAGAGAGAAAACAAAACAGGTTTTGAAGTGGCTGTGACCCCAAATTTTCTAAAATTATCAAAAGTCATCAATGTAGAGTATCTATCAAGAACCTCAGTCTCAAACAGGATTAATAATAATAAAGCAAACAGCAATAACAACAAAAGTCTCACCAGGGTACATTATAGTCCACCTGCTATAAACCCAAACACAATGATAAAATTTAAGTGTAGCCCAAATAAATGGCTAATCATTATCTTTAAAAAAGAAACAATGAAAATAATGAACAACTTTTATTAGAAACGATGAAAGCCAGGAATTAATGAAATGACATTTTAGAAGTGTTGAAAGAGAAAAATGTTCTACCTACAAATTCTTATACTCTAACAATTGAGATGAAATAACATTTCAGACAACTGAGAGAATGTTAGAATTAAACCCTCACTACCTAAATTTATAAAAGGCAAATATTAAAAAATACATTTGTATTGATTTACAAATTTACAAAAAATTATCATTTATATTGATAAAAATGCCAATGTATTTTGTACCTAAATTTATAAAAGGCAAATATTAAAAAATAAATTTGTATTGATTTACAAATTTACAAAAAAGTATCATTTGTATTGATAAAAATGCCAATGTATAATTAAAGGAAATTTTTTTAATATTTAACAAAAGAAGGTAGCAAAGGAAAAGAAATACAGGAACAGAAAACAGAGGGGACAAATAGGAAACAAGTGGAAAAATGGTTGACCTAAATCCAACCATGATAATAAAATATTGGTGATCTAACAACTCCAGTTAAAAGTATGTATTGTCCCAACAGATAAAAAGCAATATCCAACTAGTTGTCTATGAGAAATGCCTTATAAATTATATGACTTATAAATAATATTAATAGATATATTAAAAGTAAAAGGGGGTTGGGAGGGAGGCTCAAGAGGGAGAGGGTATATGTGTACTTATAGCTGATTCACATTGTTGTACAGCAGAAACTAACACAATATTATAAAACAATTATCCTCCAGTTAAAATTTTTAAAATACAAAAGAATTAACACCTAAATAAATAGATAACCAACAAGGACCTACTGTAAAAAATAAATAATTTTTTAAAGAAAAAAGTAAAAGGGAAGGAAAAGAGGTACCTGTAAACAGTAAGCATAAGAAGGGTAAAATTACGAAAAGAAGAATGGAACTGGAGGAATCAACCTGTCTGACTTCAGGCTCTACTACAAAGCCACAGTCATCAAGACAGTATGGTACTGGCACAAAGACAGAAATATAAATCAATGGAACAAAATAGAAAGCCCAGAGATAAACCCATGCACCTATGGACACCTTATCTTTGACAAAGGAGGCAAGAATATACAATGGAGAAAAGACAATCTCTTTAACAAGTGGTCCTGGGAAAACTGGTCAACCACTTGTAAAAGAATGAAACTAAAACACTTTCTAACACCATACACAAAAATAAACTCAATTCCCAGTGAAGAAATACTCACAAGTCTTACTTCCTGTCCTAGTCCCAGAGCCTGTAAAGGTGAACCCACTGGGGCTGGCTGGGGGAGAAGAGGAAAGCTTGTTCCAGAGGGAACTGTCTGAGGGATCATGAGAGTTCCTAAACAAGGCAAAGGGGGAATAAATGACTGATTGAAAGGCAAATACTTTTTTTTCCCCCTAGAAAAAAAAAAAATAAATAAAAAAAAATAAACTCAAAATGGATTAAAGATCTAAATGTAAGACCAGAAACTATAAAACTTTTAGAGGAGAACATAGGCAAAACACTCTCCAACATAAATCACAGCAGGATCCTCTATGACCCACCTCCCAGAATATTGGAAATAAAAGCAAAAATAAACAAATGGGATCTAATTAAAATTAAAAGCTTCTGCACAACAAAGGAAGCTATAAGCAAGGTGAAAAGACAGCCTTCGGGATGGGAGAAAATAAAAGCAAATGAAGCAACTGACAAACAACTAATCTCAAAAATATACAAGGAACTCCTACAGCTCGATTCCCGAAAAATAAATGACCCAATCAAAAAATGGGCCAAAGAACTAAATAGACATTTCTCCAAAGAAGACATACAGATGGCTAACAAACACATGAAAAGATGCTCAACATCACTCATTATCAGAGAAATGCAAATCAAAACCACAATGACGTACCATTTCACACCAGTCAGGATGGCTGCAATCCAAAAGTCCACAAGCAATAAATGCTGGAGAGGGTGTAGAGACAAGGGAACCCTCTTACACTGTTGGTGGGAATGCAAACTAGTACAGCCACTAGGGAGAACAGTGTGGAGATTCCTTAAAAAACTGGAAATAGAACTGCCATACGATCCAGCAATCCCACTGCTGGGCACACACACCAAGGAACCAGAATTGAAAGAGACACGTGTACCCCAATGTTCGTCACAGCACTATTTATAATAGCCAGGACATGGAAGCAACCTAGATGTCCATCAGCAGAGGAATGGATAAGAAAGCTGTGGTACATATACACAATGGAGTATTACTCAGCCATTAAAAAGAATACATTTGAATCAGTTCTAATGAGGTGGATGAAACTGGAGCCAATTATACAGAGTGAAGTAAGCCAGAAAGAAAAACACCAATACGGTATACTAACTCATATATATGGAATTTAGAAAGATGGTAATGATAACCCTGTATGCGAGACAGCAAAAGAGACACAGATGTATAGAACAGTCTTTTGGACTCTGTGGGAGAGGGAGGGGGGGATGATTTGGGAGAATGGCATTGAAACATGTATAATATCATATAAGAAACGAATTGTCAGTACAGGTTCAATGCATGATACAGGAAGCTTGGGGCTGGTGCACTGGGATGACTCAGAGGGATGGTATGGGGAGGGAGGTGGGAGGGGAGGTTCAGGATTGGGAACACGTATACACCCGTGGCGGATTCAGGTTGATGTATGGCAAAACCAATACAATATTGTAGAGTTCATATGTAAGTGATATCATATAGTATTTGTCCAACTCTGTCTGATTTGCTTTAGTTAGTATGATACTCTCTAGACCCATCCATGTTGCTGCAAATGGCATTATTTCATTCTCTTGTATGGCCAAGTAATATTCCATTATATACATATGTACACATTTTCTTTAAAAAATAAAATAAAATACAAAATAATTTACACCTAAATAAATAAATAGATAACCAAGCACCTACTGTAAAAAATAAATAATTTTTTAAAGAAAAAAGTAAAAGGGAAGGAAAAGAGGTACCTGCAAACACTAAGCATAAGAAGGGTAAAATTACAGTCACATTACTGTTAGATAAAGTTCCTTCAAAATAAAGAATATTTTGGAGGGGGATTGCAATGGCAGAGTAAGAACTTGGATTTCACCTTGTCCCATAAACACATCAAAAATACATCTACACGTGAGACAATTCTTATGAAAAACCAGCCGGAAACTGGAAGAAGATCCCTTATACAACCAAGGCTGCAAGAAAGATTTCCGTGTAACTGAGTAGGATGGGGGGAAAACAGCATTGAGTTGGGACCTGTGCCCCAGGAAGGGTCTAGGAGGGAAATAAAGACCACAGAGAGGACTCTGTCCATGGGGAGTGAGCAGATTGAGGCAGACTGGGTGTTCCAGTCCCAGAACTCCTGCATAGAAACAAACCAGCCCCCTTGGCTGGTGGGAGAACATTAGGACAGAGAGAAAGGCTGGAGAAGCCTAGACTCCACTCCCAGGGAGTGTGCAGGTGCTGGCTTGCTGACAGTGTTGAGAGAGGTTTGCCTTAGTGGCTGCCACCTGGCCATGCATACCAATCTGAGTTGGGTGAATCCACTGGTCCTGCTTGCTCCGTGCCACAGGTGAGCACAGGATCTAGGGCAGACACAAGATCTAGAACTGCCAGGCTGGGGAAAGATTCAATCAAGGGATACAGAGGCACCCTAGGAGCCTGGGGTGTGGTCCATGTGGGGCTACTGGCCATGGTTGGTACTTACTCAAACAGCATCAGGAAAACAGCTCACACCTCTGACAGCAGTGCAGTCACTTCAATTCCCACAACCATAATACCCCTTTCCCTGGTTCCAGCCTAGTGAATGCTCTGGCCCCTTTCACTCCAAGCCACAACTTTGCCCTGGGTCTGGGATGACCAAAACAGAAAAAAGGGTGACCTTGGGCTGTGTCCAGGCAGAGCTGTGGATGCCTACACAGGCAACACAGCACACGAGCCTCGTTTACTGCAGCACAGCCCCTCCTTTGGGCCAAAAGCCCTACAAGGAGAAGAAAAAACACATACTTAAAGGGAACACAGCCAGCTTGAGCCCAACCCTCTGCAATGACTGATATAAGAAAAGAATCTTAAAAAGTGAATATATGTGTAACTGATTTACTTTGCTGTATACCTGAAACTAACAGAGCATTGTAAACTAACTGTACTCCAATAAAAAATAAAAAAAATTTTAAAATGCTGCTGGCAGACTTAGAGAACGAACTTAGGGTTGCTGGTGGGAAGGATGGGGGGAAAGGATAGTTAGGGAGTTTGGGATTGACATGTACACACTGCTAGTTTGAAATGGATAACCAGCAAGGACCTACTGTATAGCACTTGGAACTCTGCTCAGTGTTGTGTGGTAACCTGGATGGGAGGAGAGTTCTGGGGAGAATGGATACGTGTATATCTGTGGCTGAGTCCCCTCACTGTTCACCTAAAACTATCACAACATTGTTTCCTAATTGGCTATTGTTTGCTGTTGTTCAGTCCCTAAGTCGTGTCCCACTCTTTGCGACCCCACGGACTGCAGCATGCCAGGCTTCCCTGTCCTTCACTATCTCCCAGAGTTTGCTCAGACTCATGTCCATTGAGTAGGTGATGCCATCCAACCATCTCATCCTT
Organism: Bos taurus; assembly: GCF_002263795.3. NCBI lineage: Eukaryota > Metazoa > Chordata > Mammalia > Artiodactyla > Bovidae > Bos > Bos taurus. The sequence goes on along the minus strand of NC_037356.1, from coordinate 29,210,528 downwards.
GTTCATCCCCTTCTCCTACTGCCTTCAATCTTGACCAGCATCAGGGTCTTTTCCAGTGAGTCAACTCTTTGCATCAGGTAGCTAAAGTATAGGAGCTTCAGCTTCAGCATCAATCCTTGCAATGAATATTCAGGGTTGATTTCCCTTAGGACTGACTGGTTGATCTCCTTGCAGTCCAAGGGACCCTCAAGAGTCTCCTCCAGCACTACAGTTTGAACACTTGGCTACACCCAGTACAAAATAAAAAGTTTTTTTTAATTAAAGTATAAAAAATAGTGCTGGGAAAATTGAACAGCTACATGTAAAAAATAAAATTTTTTAGAACATTCTTCAATATCATACACAAAAATAAACTCAAAATGAATTAAAGACTTAAATATACTATAAAACTGTTAGAGGAAAATGTTGGCAGACCACTCTTTGACATAAATCTCAGCAATATATTTTTCAGTCCATCTCGTAGAGTAATAGAAATTTTAAAAAATAAACAAATGGGACCTAACTGAACTCAAAAGTTTTTCACAGCAAAGGAAACCATAAGCAAAATGAAAAGACAATCTACAGAATGGGAGAAAATATTTGCAAATCATGTGGCTGACAGGGGATTAATTTTCAAAATTTACAGTTCCTGCTCTCAATATCAAAAAAACAAACAACCCAATCTCAAAAATGGGCAGAAGAGCTAAATAGACATTTCTCCAAAGAAGTTATACAGATGGCCAAGAGGCACATGAAAAGATGTTCAACATCACTAATTACTAGAGAAATGCAAATCAAGACTACAATGAGGCATCACCTCACACCAGCAGAAATGGCCTTCATCAGTAACTCTACAAACAATAAATGCTGGAGAGGGTGTGGAGAAAAGGGAACACTCCTACACTTTTGGTGGGAATGTAAGTTGGTACTTGGAGAACAGTACGGAGATTCCTTAAAAAACTAAAATAGAGGGACCATGAAAGTGAAAGTGAAGTCGCTCAGTCATGTCCGACTCTTTGCGACCCCATGGACTGTAGCCCACCAGGCTTTTCTGTCCATGGGATTCTCCAGGCAAGAATACTGAAGTGGGTTGCCATTTCCTTCTCCAGGGGATCTTCCCAACCCAGGGATCAAACCCAGGTCTCCCGCATTGCAGGCAGATGCTTTAACTTCTGACCCTCCAGGGAAGCACGACCATGTGACCCTGCAATCCCACTCCTGCATGGCTCAAAAGGTACATGCACCCCAGTGTTTATTGTAGAGCTATTTACAATAGCTAAGACATGAAAGCAGCCTAAATGTCTATTGACAGATGAATGGATAAAGATGTGGTACGTATATTCAATGGAATGTTACTCAGCCATTAGAAAGAATGATATAATGCCATTTATAGCAACATATATGAACCTGAAGATTGTTATACTAAATGAAATAAGTCAGAGAAAGACAAATACCATATGTATCACTTATATGTGAAATCTAAAAAAAAAAAAAAAAAGATACAAGCAAACTTATTTACAAAATAGAAACAGACTCACAGTCTTAATGAACAAACTTATGGTTACCAAGGGGAAAGGGTGGGAAGAAAGGGACACATTGGGAGTTTGGGACTGACATATACACACCACTATATTTAAAACAGATAACCAACAAAGACCTACTGTATAGCACAGGGAATACTTTGCTCAATACTCTGTGACAATCTAAATGGGAAAAGAATTTGAAAAATAATAGGTACATATACATGCGTAACTGAATCACTCTGCTGTATACCAGAAACTAACCCAACATTGTTAATCAACTCTCCTCTGGTATAAAATAAATATTTTTTTAATGTTAGTAATAAAAATGCTAACTGAATTAAGAAAGAGTAGTGATATAAACACAGATAATTTTAACAAAAAACTATAAACTACAAAGACACAATCAGAAATAGATAATGCCATTTCTGAGATTAAAAAAAAAACATTTAGAAACAATCAATAGCTGAATAAATGACAGACAAGAACACATGAATGTGGTGATATGAAAGACAGAATAGTGGAAATCACCCAATCAGAACAACAGAAAAACTAATGAAAAAAAAAATGAAGCAACATATGAGATCGATGGGATAATATACAAGGTGCCAACATCCACAGGCATTATAGGCTTTTCAGAAGAAGAGAGAGAAAAAGGAGTAAAAAACGTACTTCAGAACATTATGGCTGAAACTTTTCCAAACCCAAAGAAGGAAATATATCCAGGTACAGGAAGCATGTGCATGCATGCTCGATCTGTGTGGCTCTTTGCAACCCCCTGGATGATAGCCTGCCAGGCTCCCCCTCTGTTCAGGAATTTCCCAGGCAAGAATGCTGAAATGGGTTGCCATTTCCTGCTCCAGTGGATCTTCCTGACCTGATGATAGAAGCTGCATCTCCTGCATTGGCAGGCAGGTTCTTTATTACTGTATGACCTGGGAAGTCCAGAGGGTCCCAAAGCAAAATGAATGCAAACAGACCCATAGCAAGACATATCATAATGAAACGGGCAAAAGTGGAAGAGAGAATCCTAAAGACAACAAGAGAAAGAGTTATATACAGGGGAATCCTTACAAGGCATCACCCAATTGCAGAATCTATGCAGGTCAGAAAGGAGCAGCATAATATATTCAAAGTACAAACGGAGGAGAATGTGCAACCTAGCACGCTCTACCCAGAAAGATTATTATTTAAGAGAGAATGAGAGAGAAGCTGTTTCTCAGATAAGCAAAACCTAAAAGAATTCAGCAATACTAAACTTCCCTTAAAAGAAATGTTTCCTCTAAATGAAAAAGAAGAAAGAATCTAAAACCAGTGCATAGATTACAAAAGAAAGAAAATTGTAAAAGAAACTGTACAATAAACAGTGAAGGGATAGCATGAAGATATAGAGTTGTTGTTGTTCAGTTGCCCAGTCGTGTCCAACTCTTTGTGACCCCATGAACTGCAGCATGCCAGGCCTCTCTGTCCCTCACCATCTCTGGAAGTTTGCTCAAGTTCATGTCCATTGCATCGATGATGCCATCCAGCCATCTCATCATTCTCTAATGCCCTCTTTTCCTCCTGCCCTCAATCTTTCCCAGCATCAGGGACTTTTCCAATGAGTCAGCTGTTCGAATCAGGTGACCAAAATACTGGAGTTTCAGCTTCAGCATCAGTCCTTTCAACGAGTATTCAGGATTGATTTCTCTTAAGATTGACTGGTTTGATCTCCTTGCTGTCCAAGGGATTCTCAGGAAGGCTTCTCCAGCACCGCAGTTAGAAGGCATCAATTCTTCGGCCCTCCGCCTTCTTTACAGTCCAGCTCTCACATCGTACGTGACCACTGGGAAGACCATAGCCTTGACTATACAGACCTTTGTCAGCAGAGTAATGTTTCTGCTTTTCAACACACTGTCTAGGTTTGTCATAGTTTTCCTGCCAAAAGGCAAATGTCTTCTGATTTCATGGCTGCAGTCACCATTCACGGTGATTTTAGAGCCCAAGAAGAGGAAGTCTTTCACTTCTTCCACCTTTCCCCCCGTATTTGCCGTGAAGTAATGGGGCCGGATGCCATAATCTTAGTTCTTTTTAATATTTAGTTTTAAGCCAGCTCTTTCACCCTTATTACATTACATCCCTAGTAGCTATTCATCTTGTAACTGGAAGGTTGTACATTTTGACTCCGTTCTTCCAACTTCCCCTCCACCAGGAGTCTTACATAAGACATCTTATAGGTAAAGCAACCTAGTTCAAGTTGATAACAACTTAATTTTGAGTATCAATGAAAGTTTCACCCTTTTACTTCGTCCTTTTATATTTTGAAGTCATTATTTTCCTCTTTTTATATTTTGCTTCCCAGGTGGCACAGTGGTAAAGAATCTGCCTGCCAATGCAGGAGACACAAGAGACTTGGGTTCGATCCCTGGGTTGGGAAGATCCCCTGGAGTAGGAAATGGCAACCCACTCCAGTATTCTTGTCTGGAAAATTGCATGGACTCACTCCAGGTGGTTGCAAGGAGTCAGACACAACTGAGCACACACACACACACACACACACATTCATTAACAAATGATAGTAGCTAAATTATTTTAATGCTTTTTCCTTTGATCTTTGTAGTATAGTTCAGTGGTTAACAAACCATGCTATTAGAGTTTTCTGACTGTATATTTACCTGTACCAATGTGTTATATGTTTCCATATGTCTTCATGTCTTTAATTAGCATATTTTTATTTCACCTTGTATTAACTAACTCCTTTCTGTGTTTCTTGCAAGTCAGATCTAGTCATGATGAATTCCCTTAGCATTTTTTTTTTAACTAGGAAAGCTATAAGATTTTTTGTGTTCTTTTTGTGTGTGTGTGTGTGTGTGTTCTTTATACAAATTCTATAGAGGATATCAGTATTGCAAATATCTTATCCAAGTCTTTAACTTCTTTTCACTCTCTTAATGATACATTTTGATGAACCAACATTGTGCATTTTAGTGAAATCTAACTTATCAATTCTTAAAAAATAGTTTTGCTGTTTAGGTGATGTTTAAGTAACCTTTAGCCTATTCCAAAGTTATTAATACATGCTATGCTTTCTTCTGGAAGTTTTATTGCTTTACTTTTCACTTTAGACCTACAATCCAAAAAGTTTGAATTTGCTTTTTGTGTATACTGTGAGGTAGAGGTAATGTGTAGAAAAATTTAACTGAGTAGAGAACCCAGAGTGTTAAGTGCTAATGAAAAGAGGCATATCAAATTAGCTGAGAAAAATACAAACTTTCAAATAAATATTATTGGGTTAATTGGCTAGTCACATGGAAATATAGTAACTTGGATCAATTTCTTGCAAGGATAAATTCCAAATGAGTAGACAAAATGTCAATTTAATCCAAGAAACTATTAGCAGGAAACATGAATGAATTATTTTCTTACCCAAAGTAAGTGGAACTCTCATACAGTACTGGTAGGACTCTATATTAGTATCACCACTTTGGTAAACTATTTTGGTTGTTTCTTTTTAAGTTATGGATATGTCTACCCTGTGACTCATACATTTTACTTTTAATTACCTACACAAGAGAGATGAGGGTATATGACTGTCAAAATTCTTATGTGATACAAATTTTAAAAATTCCTGGGCACCCTTAGGGCTCAGAAATTCACATTTGGAGGGCTAGAATCACTAATGTCCAAGACATCCTAGTTTACGGATATGGCAGGAATACTCCATTTCTCACTGCTATAAAACAGTGTTCTTACCCATTTGATTGACTTATCATCACACTCAATGGGCTATTTCATATATCATTTATACATACCTCATTATTGGAAAGAAGTTTATGTATCTTTTGTCAAACAAATACTACTTGAGATGCTGTTTTTGTAGATATAACCACATAATAAGGGGCACTTTTTCTATTATATCAAAAATAGAAAGTATGATCCATTGGAAATAAAATGACTTTAAATATCCCACAACCACCCACCCACAAAAGAAAAACAACCCTGAAAATTATCAAAGAAAAAAAAAATAAAAATAAAAACGGCTCATCTGAGAATGTTCATAGCAGATTTCCTTACAATAGCCCAAAGCTGAAAACAACTCATGTCCATCCATAAGAGAATTGACTTAATAAATTGTAGTATATGTATGTGCTATGCTGTGCTTAGTCGCTCAATTGTGTCCAACTCTTTGCGACTCCTTAGATTATAGCCTGCCAGGCTCCTCTGTCCATGGGGATTCTCCAGGCAGGAATACTGGAGTGAGTTGCCATGCCCTCTTCCAGGAGATCGTCCCAACCCAGGGACTGAACCCAGGTCTCCCACATTGCAGGTGGATTCTTTACTGTCTGAGCCACCAGGGAAGCCCGGTGTATGTACACAATGGGAGAAAAAGAACAAACCTTTGGTATAAGTGAAAAACACAGGAGTCTTAAAAATATTATGGTGGGTGATCGAAACTAGACTCAAGACAGTACTTTCTGTATAATTGTCTTTATAATAAGTTCAAGAACAGATGAAATTAGTTCTATGGTGATGGAAGTTAGAATAATACTTCTGGGAGTAGATTGTTATTTGAAGAAACTTACAGGAATGATGAAAATGTTCTATGTCTTAATTGGGATGGTGGTTATATAGGTTTATCTGCTTATCAAATCACATCAAACTCTATACTTAAAATATGTGCATTTTATTATACATGAATTATACTTCAATTAAGAAGATAATTACCAGAAGTGGGAAGGAGATTCAAGAGGGAGGGGACATATGCATACCTATGGTTAATTCATGTTGATGTGTGACAGAAATCAAACTAATATTGTAAAGCAATCATCAATCAGTTAAAAATAAATATTACAAAAAGAAGATTATTATTCATCTCATAATGAATGAAGGATCTCGCTAATAATAATCAGTAGGAGCTAAAGCTGTTAGATGCACAATTGAAGGGAAACTTAATATTGCATAGATAAATCTGAGGGCAAAAAAACTTATATAATTAATCCTGACATTGTTAAAACCAGGAAAATGTCTGCCTTCAGATATTTCCAAGTGTTGGGCCAGATTAGCCTTTCTAAACTTCCAGGCCTGTTTTGTAAGGCTTTGATATAATAATAGTTTTAATTTTGAATATTGAAGTAAGTAATGAGTTTTGGAAGAATCCCATCAAAAAAAAAGTTGTTTTAAGTTAATGTATTTGAATACTGGAGGGTCCCATAATCAGAAATGTCCTTTTCATAATTTCTTTGAGGAAGACACATGGTATGTTGGCACTGGAGTGAACGTTCATGTCTGCTAGGGAGTAGTGGTTACCATTCTCAGTACACTCAACAAAATAAGTAAAAAACCAACAAGCCACGATAAACAAATGGACAAGAACAATTCCATCAGCTTTACTGGCAGCTCTTTTAAACCCAGTGAAGTCTAACTGGCCAGCTAAAGGCAACTAGAGATGAGTAAGACAGGTGTTCTTGCTGTGATTTATAACATTCTAGAACAAATTAGACAAACAGAAATGATTCCTTTTTTGTGAGGAAGAGGGAAAAAAAGTACTTATAAAGTGACTTGGGTATTCAGAGGAAGGAGAATTTGTGTAGCAATGGTGTGGGTCGCTGGTGAGTCAGAGTGGAAGCGGTGGCAAAAGAGAAAAGGAATTGAGAAAGACTAGAAGAGGAAGAGGAAGAAATGAAAGTCGTCATATATCTTGAACACACATCTTTCCAGGCCTAGAAGTGGCTGTATGTGAGCTGTGAATGCCACAGAGGCAAGAAGTCCTTTATTTGCTGCCGCCTACTAACATTGTATATACAGACACTTCGTAAATGCCAAGAAAATCATGACTGAGTGTGAGGTGGACACTGCCCACTGGGGACAATAATTTTTGTCCACAGAGGAAAATCTCAAGTGTCCAGCATCTGCTTTTTTGCTATTTCTGCTTAACTACAATCATGATGTGAGTTTCAGACAAAAACTTTTGTGAATTTTCAGCTGAAGAATTTCTAGTCCACCTCCACTAGCTAAGATACTCCACCAGGATCTAGAATGGTCTTATTTTAAAATTTTCTACTGTGCTTCTGAGGGTAAGCTTCTCGAAGTACAGAAATGCCAGTCCTTGTAATGGGAGAATTCTGTTGTTCAGGGTGGTAATCCTCTGACTGAGGTAGAAACCGAGCTTAGGCAATAGCAAGGCTACCACTGAGTTACAGAGAGGGCTGGGGTCGCTCCAGAACAGACAGGGCAGAAAAGCCAGGGCAGGCCAACTGTGAAGGCAGAGAAGTATTGGTAACATTTTAAAGGGACAACTCAGGAGTAGAAGTATTTTAGCGTTTTGAAGTTACAATAATTGTAGTTGCAGCATTTGTGAACATAAATTCGACCCTGGAAACTGTATGTCAGATCTCTGCAGAATCTCTGACACACCAGATACGATAACTGGAGGGTGCCACCTGTAATAAGAAGGAATCATAGAAAAATCAGCCAGCGATCTAAGTTCTTTTAAAGACAAGTCACATGTGGCACTAGTCCTGTCTGTAAACATTTAATAGGGCATCAGGGGTAGGTCTGGGGTTGGCTTCCCATCTTGTACTTCCCAAGGGGACTCAGGCAGGGAGAGGAAGACATCACGGGTCCCCTGCAGGAGTTATTTGCCTAAGTTCCCTGGAAAACCTCAACCCTCTGTACTCATGTTTCTTCCTCCTAGCTCGTTTCCCCAAGTCCTCTTCAATCTGCATGCACAGGGTCCCGTACCCAGGGGTATGTGGCACTTCGGTTCCTCTCTTGAATTTTGACCTTAGCCCGAGATAGATATTTGCTCTCCTAAGAATTTTCTAGGAATCTCACAGCACCTCCCTGGACCCTCTAACTTACCCTGGAAGATCTTTAAGATCATGCAGCTCTCATAATTCTTAGCAACACAGACTCCAAAGCCTCTTCTACAGCGATCCGTCTGTGTACGAAGGTGGCAGGTTATGCATCTCAGTGGTGTCACTGCTGGAGAGCACAGAGCTGGTGTAAGGCCAGGGGAGGCAGAGACTTAGAAGAAATGGCACCCCACTCCAGCACTCTTGCCTGGAAAATCCCATGGATGGAGGAGCCTGGTGGGCTGCAGTCCATGAGGTCGCTAAGAGTTGGACACGACTGAGCGACTTCCCTTTCACTTTTCACTTTCATGCATTGGAGAAGGAAATGGCAACCCACTCCAGTGTTCCTGCCTGGAGAATCGCAGGGACAGGTGAGCCTGGTGGGCTGCCGTCTATGGGGTCATACAGAGTCAGACACGACTGAAGCGATTTAGCAGCAGCCTAGCAGCAGACCAATCTAGACCTGGGAGTGGGCTTGCGGGTGTTTGGGATCAGGGAGTGAGCAGTTTGAGCTCTCACCAACTCCACATCCGGAAAAATGTCATTGTGAGAGCAAAAGGATTCTGACCCCCAATTTAGCCCTTTTAACCTGGTAAAAGTGAAGTGTCTACTCTTTTGTGACCCCATGGACTGCTCTCCAGTCTCCTCTGTCCATGGAATTCTCCAGGCAAGAAAACTGGAGTGGGTAGCCATTCCCTTTTCCAGGGGATCTCCCCAACCCTGGGATTGAACTGAAGGCGGATTCTTTACCATCTGAGCCACCAGGGAAGCCCCTTTAACCTGGTAACTTTGAGCAAAGATTTAGCCTCTGTGGCATGGATTTTCTGGCTTAAAGATGATTCTGTTAATGCTAACCTGGCTTACTTGGCAGCAATGTAGATAGAGTGGGATAATAAGGCTGAATGCTTTAAAGTGTTTGACCCATTACTCTGATGGGATTTCTGATATTCATCACTTAGATATGGTTAGGCGATATAGTCTGTTTTGAACTTCAAACTGAATCTATGTGAAAGCCTCCTGAATCATATACCGTAGTCAGTGCCACTTTATGTGGTACTGTGGGGTGAACTGATTGAAATAAAGTTTAATTTTAAAAAAATGCTCCTAAATACACCTATATGAGAAAGTATCATTTCTTGAGCATCTCGTTTGGGCCATGTTCTCTTTCCTTATTATCTGATTTAATGCTCACAAAAGCCTTGTAACTAAGTATTTCCCCATTTCCCAGATGAGCAGCCAGAGAATTTAAGACAGTGACTGAATTATTTTTTAACCTGTCTGATCCCAGTGCATCCAGTATTTTCTTTACTACAATCACTTGTTTGAATATAAAAATCCCTGGTAAGGGTATCAAAACCCTTGATGTCACTAAAGCCAACTATGAAATTATTCACTGCAGACTGACCAGCTCCCTCAGCAAATAGGGCACAGATTTATATATGGGAAGGATGTACTGAAGGATACCTTGCTAAGAGTTTTGATTATGGGGAATGGTAGGGACAGACTGGTAGGGGAGCCCTACAGGGGCAGCCATAGAGGCTTGAGCCCTTGGTGGGGAATGGTAGAATGTTATAAAGGTCAGACAAGTTGGCACGGAGGCCCAGGGAGCACTCTAAAGGCTGGCTTCCCCTCCCATATAAATGTAGTCAAGACTCAGCCCAGCCTGGACACCACCCACACATACAGAGTGTCCCAGGGAGCCCCCTCGATCCTGGCTCTGGAGCCCGCTTCTCAAGTCTCTTGACTCACCCAAGGGGCAGCCGAGGAGGAATAAAAGCAACAAGAAGTGTCTGCCCATCTTGACAGAGAAGTCCCTCGCACAGGAAGAAAAGAAGCCAGAGGCAGCACACACAGGCCTGTAGGCTACAAGAGGAAACCTTGCCCTTCATCACAGGGCAGGGATTATTCATGCCTGAGGGGAACCAGGCCCACAGTCATCTCTGGGCGCTGCAGTTTCTTGCTTTCTCTGCCTATCACAGAGGATGGTAGTTAAAAAATGTTGGCATTTACATGAAGTTAACTTTTTTTTTGTATATATATATACTATTCATCACAGTAATTATTATTAATGTAGTTATTATTCTTATTCTAATTTCACAGAGAAGGAAGCTAAGGCCTGGTGAGGTCTAGTATCTTTCCCAAGATCACATATCTAGTGACTTATAGTGCCAGGATTCAGAGCAAGATCTTCTAGTTCCAGAAGCCATACCTTTAACCATTTTGATTGAATGCCTCTTGGAGGTTTGTTCATACATTCAACTAATATTCATTGAGCACTTTTATTGGCCAAGCACAGTTTCATGTATGAGAGCAGGGCAACAAATAAGATAAAAAAAAAGCTCACCTAGCTGCACGTCTTATGGGTGAGCAAAAGAAGAGTGAAGGAAGTGAAAAGATGGGATCATCCATGACTAAGCTGGGCCTTCCAATTAGAACTTCTGATGCTCAGCCCAGAACTCTCTCATTTTACCAGAAATCTGTTTCCCAAGGCCAGGAGATATTTACTTTGTAGGGCTGTGAAATCGTCTCTAGGATTATCACATGGCTTGATCTTTTGAGAATTTATATTGTGTATCTGGCCAGTTTGGCCCAGATGCTTTAGGGATCTGTCTCTACAAAAATTAACTCAGGTGAGGTTCACCATGGGTAAACCACTGAAAACTATGACTGGTTCAGGCACTGTCAGTCTCTGACAGTTCACTGACCCATCAGTGAACATATGGTACTTTGGCTAGAGATAATAGGAATCTGCTATCGTGAACTCATTTAATGACATGTTCTTTAGCTGTAGGAACGGTATGTCCTTCAAAATGTCTCAAGTATGACATTTTTAGAGGACAGGTAACAATTGGGTGAAATCAAGCCTTAGCTCAAGTGCCATGAAATTTATGATGTTTCTTTTAAATGAGCACAGTGTTGAGTCCATCTCTGCCTAAGAAGAGAACCATAGGCCTTTAACATGAGTCTGTTCCTTTGAAAATAATTGATTCTAGAATCGAAGTCAACTTTGTGAAGTCTATGAATCCAGTTTTCTATCTTCTATCTTTCAGAAGAAGATGTGAGAAACTGGGATATCACTTTTCAAGAGTTTCCAAAGGCTTATCAAGAAGGCAAGCTTCTGAGCCTTTGTGTGCCACCTGTTTCCTCTTCTCTATCTTTAAAGAGAGTGACTCTAGAATTAAAGCAAAGGAAGAAGAAATTCTAGGTTAAACCACAGAGGGTTTGCCCAATTTCTATGCTACTGCCTTCAAGGTGCCCTCTGGCAGATATTTTCTGAAAGCCCCACTGAGTTTGGAACCTCTTTCCTATTTCCAGTTAGGACTGTAGAATTTTGCAATGCCACCCACGCACTAGGTTCTCTGGTCTTACTTCTCGTCCCTCACCCATCAAATTTTCTCTTGGAAACAATGTACTGTGGTATCTAAAGTAGAATGGATATTTGTAGATGTGAATCTGGAACTCAAAATAGAGGTCAGAGGTAGAGATGTAAAACTGGGCATCATCAGCACGTGGGTGACCTCAAGCTCGAGCTGTGAGAACAGACCCAGTTCTCATGCAGTCTTCAATGACTCAGAACTCAATTAGTTCCCAGCTGCTAACCCACCCAAAGCAAATTAATCAGTTTGTTCTGAAACTGATGGTGTCTCCAAAGTTCATTCCAGAAGAAGCTGTCAGTCTTTCCATCTTTTCCAACACCCAAAGCCCAAGGGAAGCCTTGATTAAACAACATATGACATGATGCTCCCAATTATCATCTTCACAGCTCTTGACCCTTGGATGCCAAAACCACAGCCACAGCTACTCCATCACCAGCTTTCCTGGCCAGGTGCCCTTTCCCACACGTGGCTCCTTTGACTGAAATTTCTGACACCTACACTAGCAAAAGGACCCAGACTGCTCCTTGCCGGGAGCCGATGAGGCATTCCACTCGTGACAAAGGTTATGAGGAAGGAGGCTCGACATACGCAAAGGTGGGATCGAGCCTCAGGAGTCCCCCCGGATATTCTCGAGCATCTACCCCCCAAAAAACCAGAGTCTGCCTACTTTATTGCTTTGTGCTCTCACCTCTGACTTTACTGGGGGCTGTTCCCTACCACCATCTCACTCTCTCTGTCAAAGAGTTAACTTACAGCTCCAATTAATAAAGTTCCTGGGCAATTAGGAGTGTTTAAATCCAAACCGCTCAGATGGCTCTCTAACTCGCCTGACAAATTTACCCGGACTCCTACAGCTATGCATACGATTGTTTACAGTCTCCTAGCCTCGAGAGGCACGGGAAGCTTAAGATATTCAAATAGCTTAGAGCCTCTCAGAGAGTTAAAAACTGTCAGAATAAGACTAGTAAGGGATTTCATTGATGAGCCAATGTTTGTTGCCAAGTTTTCACATCCCCTGAATTGTATCCTTGAATATGTATTAATTAATAGTTTGTATGTAGAAAAAATAAGTAGTGGCCTTGGTGTTAGTAACTTTAGACCCTTAAGGTAATAAATTCTTTCCTTTGTTGTAAACCCATTACACATCCGCCCTATAGGAATGCAATTTTATCTTCGGAAGATGGCGCCAAACCTTAAAATAATTACTCTTAGAGAAAATAAGTCTTTGTTGATAGGTCCTTGTCAAGAGTCATAAAATGTTAATAGGCCTTCTGGCCAGAAGATGATGTAAATCACCTAAACCATTTGTATACGATAAATTTGCAGGAAAGAAACCCTGGTTTTTGATAAGGATCAAAAACTGCTGACTTTGCATCCCCTATTATCCTCTATGTGTAACTTAGGGTATATAAGCCCCTGTTGAAAATAAAGCTACGGGCCTTGCTCACCAAAGCTTGGTCTCCCCATGTCATTCTTCCCTTTAACTTCCAGCTGAGTCTCCATCGGGAGTGCGGAACCCACCACGCTTACTAATTATGCCTGGGCTTCTAAGATCCGACCGGGGAGGCCTCAGTGTCTCCTCTCCTTCAGGAGAACAGAAGGACGCCTGCGGCTTATGTAAGTGGTGCAAACTTCTTGTCTTGAAGTTTTATTGGTCTCCCGCGTAAACCAAGCTACTCAGCCTCTTTTCTCCACTGAATTTTCCTACTGAGCTATCCTCATTCTATTACTCTTATATCTCTAATTAATATATAAATAGTCGCCTAGGCCATCTCTCCTTCGAATACCCTGGATCAGCCAGGGCTGGACCTTGGCAGCTCCTGAAGTTTTAAGCCCTGCACAAGGGATTTATGTTTGATAGTTTCCACGGCCTCCACGCAGACTTGAATATACAACTAACACCAATCTTATGATGAAAATTCATTCTCAACATTGGTAACATACCCAGAGTCACAATACTGGCAAGCAGCAGAGCCAGGATCTGAACCCACATGTGTACCAAACTTGAGCCTGGGATAAAGGAAGATGTCCTTTCTAGAATTCAGTATCGGTACAGAAGAGTGGTACTTTAATGTCTTATCCAGTCCTGGGAAAAATGATGCTTTTCATTGACATCTTGCACTTGTAATAGTGAGCAAGAACTCCCACTTTATGTGCATGGGACTAAGTAATCTCAGTAGCAAGCACTGAACATCGTCCCCTGCAGCCCCTCTCTCCACTTACCTGCCATCACCTCCAGCAAGATGCATCTCTCTGAGTTTCTTGCTCACCCATGTCTCTAGAACCACATGACCAGCTCTCATCCCCATGTGGCAGTTTGCTTGATATCTCTGCACTTTGACATTTGCTGTGCCTTTGGGTGCCTGTCCTTATTCACCACCCTATTGTGGTGCTGGAGAAGACTCTTGAGAGTCCCTTGGACTGCAAGGAGATCAAATCAGTCAATCCTAAAGGAAATCAACCCTGAATATTCATTGGAAGGACTGATGCTGAAGCTGAAGCTCCAATACTTTGGCCACTTGATGCAAAGAGTTGACTTATTGGAAAAGACCCTGATGGTGGGAAAGATTGAGGGCAGGAGGAGAAGGGGACCACAGAGGATGGGATGGGTATATGGCATCACTGACTCAATGGACATGAGTTTGAGAAAACTCTGGGAGATAGTGAAGGGAGGCCTGGTGTGCTGCAGTTCATGGGGTCATAAAGAGTCGGACAAGATCAGTGACTGAACAACAACAACATCAACCCTATTCACTTATTCTAGCTATTAATAACACATCACTAGATGGCACCCAACTCCAGTACTCTTGCCTGGAATATCCCATGGATGGAGGAGCCTGGTAGGCTGCAGTCCATGGGGTCGCAAAGAGTCAGATATGACTAAGCAACTTCACTTTCACTTTTCACTTTCATGCATTGGAGGAGGAAATGGCAACCCACTCCAGTGTTCTTGCCTGGAGAATCCCAGGGACAGGGGAGCCTGGTGGGCTGCCGTCTGTGGGGTCGCACAGAGTCAGACACAACTGAAGTGACTTAGCAGCAGCAGCAGCTTTCAGAGTCCTTCACAAGTATCCTTTCTTCAGGGACACCTTCCCTGGTCATGCAGTCAAATTTGAATGTCCTTTATCTAGGTCTCCAAGTCAACTGTGGCTGATGTACTTGTGTTCACCTTAACTAGCCACTAACCTTCGTGATGCTGCAGATTTGTGGCCTGATTTGCTTGGTATCTTCTCTTTTTATAATACTGCCATTCAGAGAAGGCAATGGCACCCCACTCCAGTACTTTTGCCTGGAAAATCCCATGGATGGAGGAGCCTGGTAGGCTGCAGTCCATGGGGTCGTTAAGAGTCGGACACGACTAAGCAACTTCACTTTCACTTTTGACTTTCATGCATTGGAAAAGGAAATGGCAACCCACTCCAGTGTTCTTGCCTGGAGAATCCCAGGGACGGGGGAGCCTGGTGGGCTGCCGTCTATGGGGTCGCACAGAGTCGGACATGACTGAAACAACTTCGCAGCAGCAGCAGCCATTTGGTATGTGTGTAGAAAATATTTACTTTTTAAAAAGACATCAATTAATAACACCTGAAGTCAAAGTAGGCACATCTCTCCTTCTCCTGAAACTTCCCTTTGCTACACCACAGCAGGGACACTTTGGTGTTTCCCTCACATTCAGACCATACTTGAAATCCTGGATTTAATTCCTGGTGCCTCAGTCTAGGGCTTCCCAGGTGGCACTAGTGGTAAAGAACCCGGCTGCCAATGCAGGAGATGAAAGAGACGTGGGGTTCGATCCCTATGTCAGGAAGATCCCCTGGAGGAGGGCACGGCGACCCACTCCAGTATTCTTGCCTGGAGAATCCAATGGGCAGAGGAGCCTGGTGGGCTACAGTCCACAGGGCGACAAAGAGTTGGATATGACTGAAGCACACGCCTCAGTCTAAGTGAGACAATGACAAATCTGATTATTCTGAGATTATCAAAAAGAGCTAAAAGGAACGAAAGTACCCAAACCCTGTCTTAAAAGGTTAAAATGTGGCAAAGAGACTTGTCTTTCCTTGCAGAGCACAAGGCTTAGCTATAGAGGAGAATTTTACAATAGATGGTTTATGGGCACTGGACTGGAGTTGGTGCTTTGGTTCTTTCTGGGAACACTGAGATACTAATTTTATGATTATATGATTTAGAAGAATAGCCCAAGGACAGAACATGGATGGAGATCAACCAGGGCCTTCCACAGGCAACTGCACATGACCAAAGTCCCAGGATGTCTGTTCTGTTTCTGCTGCACATTGTCATTGTAGTCTGCATGAGTAAGGGTGAGTCCTGGAGGCAAAGGGAGGGCTGGTTGCTGGTTAAGAGAAAGGAAGGCGCTAGGGGAGGAGAAACTTCCAGAATTGGCTCTTGGGGCTTTGGCAGATACATATGCAGCTATGATAAGAAAAACTTCTCTTTTCACAGGTGAATTTTATGAACACATGAAAGGTACGACCATGGCTAGTCTAAAGTCCTCGGTAAAAAGGTTATTGGTGACACTTTAGGAGTACCTCTCCCTCCCTCTTTCGAGAAAGCTGTAATCCATTCTTCCTGTAAAATCCTAGGAGTTTGATCTTACCAATTTAGTCCATTTTGTGAAGTTAGGGAGCTAAAATCCCTGTCTTTGCTTCCTTTTCTCCATTACTGAACAAAATCATCAGGCTAGATAAGGGGCTCATTACTTGGGGACCAGAGATAAATCTTTAGGGGAACTCTGACCTCTTGAGATTACATTCAGGGTTTGATTTAAACCTGTCTGTATAAGTTTGCTTTCACAAGATTATCAAAGGAGTCAGGGTCCCAAGAAAAGTTGGGGAGCACTGGGCGGTAGTAAGTTCCTGTTGGGAAGCCCCCCACCTGGAGAACCTTCACCATAAAACCGCATCCTATAAGCACCTCTTTCTGTGTCTGGCAGAGCCTTCAACGATGTGTTACAAATGTAAAAAATATCATCTCGGGATATGCTATGAAGCCATGAGGTCCTGCACCCTGAAGTACAAACAGACATGTGCTGTTGAAAACATCTACGTCCTTACCAGAAAAGGTAGTGTGGGCATAGAGTAACTGAGAAGTAGCCGCCTCTCCCCCACTTAGAGGCAGTCGCCTCCTTTCATCATTAGGACACATGGGTGAGTCGATGGGTAAGGATGGGATGGTCCTGCAAAGCTGGACTTTTCT
Organism: Bos taurus; assembly: GCF_002263795.3. Classification (NCBI taxonomy): domain Eukaryota; kingdom Metazoa; phylum Chordata; class Mammalia; order Artiodactyla; family Bovidae; genus Bos; species Bos taurus. The sequence continues at coordinate 29,193,605 of NC_037356.1, read as the reverse complement.
TTAAGACAGTATTGAGTGAAGGAGAGGTGAATGTCCCCCTCTAAGTTAGAAAATAAAATCCGTTCTCTGGGTCAGTAATTAATAGATTCCGTCTTAGCTCACTAGGGTCTAGAGAAAAGTCAGTGACGGTCTGAAGAAAGGTGATTCCTAGGAATATGGTAGGAGAAAACAGAGTCATCATGGCTGTATTTCCTTTCTTTCACATCCTCAGGGCGGAGTATGTACTTTTATTCAAAACTGTCGTGTAAGGCCAACTGTGAGGACATCAACTTCTTAAGTTTTGAGAAGAGAACAGAGCTCATCTGTTGCAAACATAAAAGCTACTGCAACCTCCCTGAAGGTGTCTAGTTCTGCATCTCTTCTGGAGTTTTGATTATTCTTCAACTCATTATCCCCTTTATGTTTTTTTGCCAAACCTATATTTTGTTCTCCTTTTCTAACCAGTGGCAGGGAGTGAGAAAATCAGCAGGTAGTTAAAAGAGGAGTCATTATTAATGATGGAGCCCCAGACAGAATTTTTGCAAATCCCTATTTACAAGGTTTTGGGTTTTTTATGATGGTACTGCCATGGATATTGTTGAGATTTCAGTTGGTTATTCATTATGTCCTATATGGAAAAGCAAAGTGTTAGTCACTCAGTCACGTCCGCCTCTTTGTGACCCTATGGACAGTAGCTCACCAGGTTTCTCTGTCCATGGAATTCTCCAGGCAAGAATACTGTACTGGGTTGCCATTCCCTTCTCCAGGGGACCTTTTCAACCCAAGGATCGAACCTGGGTCTCCTGCATTGGCAGGCAGATTCTTTACAGTCTGAGCCACCTGAGAAGCCAACTTTAGGTAATGTAGTAGTATCAAATCTTATTTTAATCACATAAATGTCTGTTTTATTTATCCCATTCTGAATGGAAATGCAAAGACTTGTGTCAAAATCATCCCAAACCAGTACTGGGAATTCTGCAACCACACTTTATCCTCATTCATACTCACTGCTCTGGGCTAGGATTCTCTGGATTAGCCCTGGCACTCTCCTTGTGTCCCTGGGTTATGGCAATAAGAGAAGACTAACTCGACTTTTCTAATCTGCTGGCAACATGAGCCACATCTTTCTCTTGTAGACCTCTTGGGGGGAATCTCAGGCCAAGAAAAAACTGGACAAACATAGGAATGAGGCTTCAAGAACTATTTTAGGGGCATTTCAGTTTGTGGAAATTAAGATTCGAGAAACAGTTTGTTGTGGGTGGAGCTGCCATCACCCTCTCTGACCACTTGGTTGAACCAAGTGATTGAATTGGAAATGGAGACCTTGTGCCAGAATAGCTAATCTGTTTCTTCTCATAAAAATGTGAGAAAAAAGTGTTGATAATAAAGCAGGTGAAGATAATAGAACGTATAGCGACTCCATGCAGTAGTGTTCTAGTTACAGAGAGCCGTATGTAAGATGCAGTTATGAGTAAGCAGAAGGAGTGATACAGCGAAAGCTACTGGTGGTGGGAGATCAAGACAGTCAGCCCTACAGGAAATCAACCCTCAATATTCACTGAGGGGCTGAAGCTGAAGCTCCAATACTTGACTGCCTGATATAAATAGCCACTCATTGGAAAAGACCCTGATGCTGGGAAAGATTGAGGGCAAGAGGAGAAGGGGGCGACAGAAGATGAGATGGTTGGATGGCATCACTGACTCGATGGAAATGAATCTGAGCATGTTCCAGGAGTTGGAGATGGACAGGGAAGCCTGGAGTGCTGCAGACCTTGGGGTCGCAAAGAGTGGGACATGACTGAGCGACTGAACAACAACAACAGTGGTGGGAAGAGATGCAGATCCCTCCCCCGCCCCCTCCCTGCCTCCTCCCCTCCCCCTCCCCTCCCCACCTCCCCCTCCCTCCCCCTCCCCCTCCCTCCACCTCTCTCCATTTTTCCATCCCTCCCTCCCTAATATAATAAAACAGACAGGCAGAGAGAGACCACTCAGCATTGGTGGTGGAACTGCACACCTGTGGCCAAGGTGGCGAAGCCTCCTCGGGTATGAAGTAACCCCAGCATTTCTCTCCCTGTGAATGACGCATACTGCAGTTCTTGGTCCTGGATTTCCATGATCAATTTTCTCCCTTATTATGCCACATGAGATTCTTACAATAAACCGATCACCCCTCTACTTGAATAGTCTGGTGTAGTCTCTGCCTTTGCCTGTGTCTGAAAATATAATCCTTCCTGAGATATTCTCATTTGGGATTTTATCCATACAAAGCTGGGATAAAGAGAGACGTGTACATAACTTTTTAAAAATAGGCAGGCAGGTTGGAAAAGTCAATCGAACAGGGATATTTTGAGTTAAGGAAACACATATTTTAAAAAATTTTTATTGAAGTATATTTGATTTACAGTGTTGTGTTAATTTCTGCTATAGCAGAAATTACAGCTAAGGGATTCAGTTATACATATACATATATTCTTTTCCATATGTTTATCACAGGATATTGAATATAGTTCCCTTTGCTATATAGTAGGTCCTTGTTGTTTATCCGTCCTAAATATAATAGTTTGCATCTGCTGACTCCAAACTCCCAACCCTTCCGTCCCCTATACCTCACCCCCATTGTTAATCACAGCCTGTTTCATATGTCTGTGAGTCTGTTTCACAGATATGTTCATCTGTGTCATATTTTAGATTCTACGTACAAGTGGTATCATACGGTGCTTGCTTTTTCTGTCTGACTTACTTCACTTAGTATGGTAATCTCTAGGCGCATCCATGTTGCTGCAAATGGCATTCTTTCCTTCCTTTTAATGGCTGAGTAATATTCCATTGTACATATGTACTGCATCTTCTTTGTCCATTCATCTGTGGATGGACATTTAGGGGAAACAGCATATCTTTATTTCTGACTTTATATAGGCTCTCTCACCTGTTGAATTATGGGGCTGGGAGACATAATCTAGGAAAAAGAAAAAAAGAAAGAGAGAGATCATTGTTTTCTATTGGGTTTCAAAATAGACTTTAAAAAATATTTGTGAATCAATGTTTAGACAAAACTTGGCTTTGTTGAACAAGAAGTTTCTAATTTTTAAAAACTTTCCTTAATCTTTCAAGAACAAGCATTGGTACTCTCAGCATTAAAGCACTGAATATGACATTATACATGGATGACTTTTATTTGACCTTGGTGCCCTGCTGGAATCCTTTTTCCTGATCAGTGTACCTGTCACTCAACTGCACTGAGTGTTGGTCTATGACAACTCACAGCTATTTCCTTCTCTGGAGAATAGCCCTCTGCCAAATGGGAGCTGCCTCACCTGGATACTAAGCTCCCAACTAGAGCAAACACCTCAGCCAACAAATGGCCAACTCCTCCCATCAAGTTGGGACTAAGTCTGTGGCAGTTCTTGTGCCAGAGCTTTGCTGTGGGATCTGACTAAAGCCAGTCTCCAGTTGAGACCATGTTATTGCTAACATTTCCCCTGACCTCCCTTGCTTTCTTGACTCCCCCTGAAAATTTTAGGTTGAGAAGGCCAAGTGTTTTCTACCATCATAGGGCACAGAGCACTAAAACAAGATGAGGGAATTGCCCAGTGGTCCCATGGTTAGGACTCTGCACTTTCACTGCTGAGGACATAGGTTTGATCCCTGGTTGGGGAACTAAGATCCCACAAGCCATGTGATGTGGCCAGAGCAAAAAATTTTATAAGTACTAAAATAAAACAAGATGAGGTTGAGTTACAAATGTTACATTTTGGTACCTCTGAGTGATAGTGCGTGTGGTGTGTGAATTGCCCTTATTAGGCTTCCTTGCAGCCAGATACAGAGAAAGCGATGGCACCCACTCCAGTACTTTTGCCTGGAAAATCCCATGGATGGAGGAGCCTGGGAGGCTGCAGTCCATGGGGTCGCTAGAGTTGGACACGACTGAGCAACTTCACTTTCACTTTTCACTTTCATGCATTGGAGAAGGAAATGGCAACCCACTCCAGTGTCCTTGCCTGGAGCATCCCAGGGATGGGGGAGCCTGGTGGGCTGCTGTCTATGGGTCGCACAGAGTCGGACACGACTGAAGCGACTTAGCAGCAGCAGCAGCAGCAGCCAGATAACATTGCTCTAATCTTGGAGAGACTTTTCTTTTGGTTTACCACATCTTGGGATATTATTCCTATTTGCATTTTCCAACTTGAACAAATGAACAGAATAAGACCTAGGTGAAAATTTTATATAATAAATATAAACAACAACAACAAAAGACCTGTTACCATGATTGTCTATTGTTGTCAAAGAAAGAATTGTGGAAACAAGAGGAAAAAAAGTCTCCAATGGGTCAGAGAGCAGAGTGGAAAAGGATAGAGAATTGATCTCTGTACCCGTTTTCTTTCATTTAAGTGGAAACTACATTCCCAGCACAGGGAATGAAAAACTTCCCATTGCAACCTTGGGAGATGATAGCAATTCAGTCATATTTTCACCAAAATCTAGGAAATAGCTACCACCCAGGGCTCTTTCTGGACTTCCAGGTGGCTCAGTGGTTAAAAAAAAAAAAATCTGCCTGCAATGCACATGTTCAATCTGTGCAGGAGACATAGGCTCAATCCCTGTGTCAGGAAGCTCCTCTGGAGAAGGGATGGCTACCCACTCCAGTATTCTTGCCTGGACAGAGGAGCCTGGTGGACCACAGTCCATGGGGGTCAAAAAGAGTTGGACACAACCAAGCGACTAACAACTTTCAAGTTCAACTTTCAGGGCTCTTTCTAGTGGGAGTCAAGGGAGAGACTTGAAACGATCAAGCAGTGTAAATCTTTGATGCAGTCCTCACTTTTGTAACTGGACATGAGGCCGAAGATGACAGTCACAGCTGCACTCACACTGCCTGCTCCACCTTCTCTCACTTCCGCCCATGTCTCAGCTGGACAGGGCTCTTGACCTGATGGCATATTCCAGCCTTCAATCCTGTGTGATCTGAACTCTTGGTGGTTTTGTCCTTATAGCATCATTACAGGTTACTATTGAACAAGACTACTTGACAAGAGAGTACTAAAGATATTCCAGCATATCCTATGGTTTTCAAAAAAGTTCTTCATGCCATCATTGTGTAGTAACAACCTAAATTCCCTTGTAATCAAAATCAATTACCTCTTTTCACTGCCTGTGAGACTCTGATATTTTGCTCCCTCTCCTCCCCCTGCCCCCACCTTTGTCTTATCCTAGGGTCAAGCTGATGCAGGGGACTGGGGAGACCGGGCATACCCTTTACACTGTAAAGAGAATCATCCCATGGGTGTCTCCCAGGTTCCACCATAAACGAAAGGGAAAGGAATTTGGGAAACTCCTCAGAGTAATTCCCTGGCTTACTAGGCTATTGTCTTGTTGCAAAATATGTTTTAAAAATATAAAACCCTGCCTATTACAGGGCTTCCCAGGTGTACGAGACAGCAAAAGAGACACTGATGTATAGAACAGTCTTATGGACTCTATGGGAGAGGGAGAGGGTGGGAAGATTTGGGAGAATGACATTGAAACATGTAAAATATCATGTATGAAACAAGATGCCAGTCCAGGTTCGATGCACGATACTGGATGCTTGGGGCTGGTGCACTGGGACGACCCAGAGGGAGGGTATGGGGAGGGAGGAAGGAGGAGGGTTCAGGATGGGGAACACATGTATACCTGTGGCGGATTCATTTTGATATTTGGCAAAACTAATACAATTATGTAAAGTTTAAAAATAAAATAAAATTAAAAAAAAAGAAATTTGGAAAAAAAACCCAAAAACACTCCTGTTAATGCAGGAGATGCAGTTTCCATCCCTGGGTCCCCTGGAGGAAAAAATCTCAACCTACTCCAGTATTCTTGTCTGGAAAATCCCATGGACAGAGGAGCCTGGCAGGCTACAGTCCTTGGGGTCCCAAAGACTTGGACACAACACCGTGTTCTCTCTCTCTCTCTCTCTCTCTCTCACACACACACACACACACACACACACTGCATATTACTACATTATTTTAGCTTTCTTCTGTTTTATACCAAATCTTGTTTTATTCCTGGACAGAGGCTTACCCAGGATGCATTGGGGTCAGGTTGGTTCCTGCGGGAGGCAAAAGTGAAAAATCACATAAAAGATAAAACTGGACTTCCCTGGCAGTCCAGTGATTAAGACTCAGTGCTTCTACTCTAAGGGGTGTGGGTCAGATCCCTGGTCTGAGAGCCAAGATCCCACATGCTGCGTGGCCAAAATAAATAAATAAATAAAATACAACAGAGCTTTGCCTGGTACCACCTTTCGCAGTCTCAGAAGCCTTTACCACTGCGTGAGGGACTTGGGTTGCTGGGCTTCAGTGCCTCTCAACTAGGCTGGGTTTGGGTTCAGAATGTCAACTTGAGAGCCTTCAAGCTTCTCCTACCAACCAACATAGTGTTTCTTCTATCTTCTTCCTCTTTAATTAACTATAGTAAGCAGTGAGAATTTTCTAGGACCTCCTCATATCTTATGAAATCTAAGCTTCTACAGTACTATTTTTTAATTTATTTAATTAAAGGATAATTACAATATTGTGTTGGTTTCTGCCATACATCAACATGGATCAGCCATAGGTATACATATGTCCCCTCCCTTGTGAGACTCCCTCCAACCTCCCAACCCATCCCATCCCTCTAGGTTGTCACAGGGCCCTGGTTTGAGTTCCCTGAGTCATACAGTAATGTTTTGCTGTTAAAAGCCTCAGAAATCTTCTCGAGTCCTAAATTTCCCAACTATGTTCCTGTTTGCATGGCCTCCACCATAGTTTATCTAACTGCAGTATATAAGCAAAGATATTTTGAGTTTTTTTCCCCATAGGTGGCCATAAGCTAAATGTACTCTCTATGATACTATCCATGAAACCAAGTTTCTATTCTAGGGCTGTTGGACACTGGCCATCATCTACCCTGAGGCATTGACTGCTTTGAAGCCACAGGCAGTGAGCAACACAGGCCCAGAGGCTTTCTCACACTTGGCTGCCCCCCAGCTCAAGAGAGGACATGCTCCCACATTTGAACAGTTTGATCCAGCAGCAATTCAAAGTACTCCTCTTCAAGTTCTGTTTCTGAACTTTCTGCAAACTCTGTATTCACAGGGCTCCTCTTGCAAACATATTTGAGAATAAAGGAGACTTGGGGCTTCCCTGGTGGCTCAGTGATCAAGAATCTGCCTGCCAGTGCAGGAGACAAGGGTTTGATCCCTGGGTCGGGAAGATTCCCTGGAGAAGGAAGTAGCAACTCAGTCCAGTATTCTTGTTTGGGAAGTCCCATAGACAGAGGGCCCTGGTGGGCCACAGTCCATGGGGTCACAAGAGCAGGACACAACTTAGTGACTAAACAACAAAAACAAAGGAGAGTTAGTCTTATCCTCTCTCCTAATTTAGTTTAATCCTATAACTGCTTCTCAATGCAATCTTGTTTCCACAATAGGCCCTGGTTCACTGAATACTGTTCACCCTCTGGGACTCCTTCATCACCATCCTTCTTGATATAGTAACAATTTACTATAAGCTTAATTTTAGCATTCAGCATATAATGAGCATTTTCTCATGCCAATTGTTGCTCTAAGCCCTTGACACACAGTACCTCATTTTATTCTCACTGCAACCTTATGAAGTACCAGAATTTAAGATGCTTTGGTAAGGTTACATGTGTAGTCAGAGCTGCCATTTGAAGGCACAATTTATCAATTCAGTTAGTCAGTTCAGTCACTCAGTTGTGTCCGACTCTTTGCGACCCCATGAATTGCAGCACACCAGGCCTCCCTGTCCATCACCAACTCCTGGATTCACTCAGACTCATGTCCATCGAGTCAGTGATGCCATCCAGCCGTCTCATCCTCTGTCGTCCCCTTCTCCTCCTGCCCCCAATCCCTCCCAGCATCAGAGTCTTTTCCAATGAGTCAGCTCTTTGCATGAGGTGGCCAAAGTACTGAAGTTTCAGCTTTAGCATCATTCCTTCCAAAGAAATCCCAGGGCTGATCTCCTTCAGAATGGACTGGTTGGATCTCCTTGCAGTCCAAGGGACTCTCAAGAGTCTTCTCCAACACCACACTTCAAAAGCATCAATTCTTCTGCGCTCAGCCTTCTTCACAGTCCAACTCTCACATCCATACATGACCACAGGAAAAACCATAGTTTTGACTAGACGGACCTTTGTTGGCAAAGTAATGTCTCTGCTTTTGAATATGCTATCTAGGTCTGCCATAACTTTCCTTCCAAGGAGTGAGCGTCTTTTAATCTCATGGCTACAGTCACCATCTGCAGTGATTTTGGAGCCCAAAAAAATAAAGTCTGACACTGTTTCCACTGTTTCCCCACCTATTTCCCAAGAAGTGATGGGACCAGATGCCATGATCTTCGTTTTCCAAATGTTGAGCTTTAAGCCAACTTTTTCACTCTCCACTTTCACTTTCATCAAGAGGCTTTTTAGTTCCTCTTCACTTTCTGCCATAAGGGTGGTGTCATCTGCATATCTGAGGTTATTGATATTTCTTCCAGCAATCTTGATTCCAGCTTGTGTTTCTTCCAGTCCAGCATTGTTTTAAGCTGATATGACACTTCTTCCATAAAGTGGACCTCAATAAAGGAGTTAATGTATGAATGCTCAGTTCCTTTATTTCAACAATACCATCTTGCAGGGCTGAATGAATATATCAGACTTTATAGAGTGACTGGCCTAGGTGGAACAAAAAAGCAAACTATTGGTTTGGTCAAAAAGTTCATTCAGGTTTTCCATATGAGCTTACAGAAAAACCCAAACAAACTTTTGGGCCACCCAATATAAGCTAAATACGGCTATCTCCATATCTATGGTACATCCATAGTGTGGAATTTTGTTGTTCTTTAGTCGTCCAACTCCTCTGTGACCCTAGGGATTGGGGTATTCCAGACAAAAATACTGGAATGGGTTACCATTTCCTCCTCTAGGGGATCTTTCTGACTCACGTCTCCTACCCACATCTCCTGCATTGCAGGTGAATTCTTTACCACTGAGCCACCAGGGAAGCCCAGCTATCTCCATAGTCCAATAGAAAGAAAAGGAAAGTGAAATTTATCCTAGGCCCTCCTACACACAGGACCCAGGTCCTAGCTTTGTTCTGTCAACCTAAATAAAGATGGAAACCAGGGCAAGTTTCAATGACCAGAATTTGAGGTTATTCAGGAATAGCAGGGGAATTGCAATTCGGGAAAGGCATGCTGTCACAAGACACAAACGTATCTATTGAGGGCTTGGGGTGGGCTGTATTTACAGGCAACAAGTGCAAAGAGGGGTAAGTCCAGCCAGAGTTTGAGCAGTAAGTTCATTGGCTTGAGGATGGGGAGAGATTTCTGCTGAATGTTCATCGATCAGGAGATAATTCTCAATCTCCTGTAAATCAGGCATGTATGCAAAATCAATCTCTCAGTTATTAAGTTCTATACTTCTCAGGGAGCACACATGAGATTCTTTGTTACATATCCTCTGGTTCCATTCTTTAAAATTTGTTTATTTTTAATTGGAGGATAATTGCTTTACAATTGGCTTCCCTAGTGGGTCAGAGGGTAAAGAATCTGCCTGCATTGCAGCAGACCCGGGTTCAATCCCTGGGTCAGGAAGATCCCCTGGAGAAGGAAATGGCACTCCACTCCAGTATTCTTGCCTGGGGAATCCCATGGACAGAGGAGCCTGGCACTCTGAATCGAAAATGACTGAAGTGACTTAGCACAATTGCTTTACAATATTGTGTTGGTTTCTGCCATATATCAGCATGAATCAGCTGTAGGTATACATATATCTCCTCCCTCGCTCTTCAACCTTCCTCCCACCTCTCTCGCAATCCCACCCTTCTAGGTTGTCACAGAGCCCTGGATTTAAGCTCCCTTAGTCATACAATGAGTCTCCACTGGCTATCTAATTTTCCATATGGTAATGCATGCTTCAAGGCTACTCTCCTAGTCTGCCCCACGTCCCTCCCTGTGCCCGCAACTCTGTTCCCTCTGCCTGCGTCTCCATTGCTGCCCTGCATATGGGCTCTTCAGCACCATCTTTCTAGATTCCAAATATAGGCATTAATATATGATATTTGTCTTTCTCTTTCTGACTCACTTCATTCTGTATAATAGGCTCTAGGTTCATCCACCTTATTAGAACTGACTCAAATGTGTTCCTTTTATGGCTGAGTGATATTCCACTGTATATGTGTACCACAACTTCTTTATCCATTCATCTGTCAATGGACATCTAGGCGGCTTCCATGCTCTAGCTATTGTAAATAGTGCTGTGATGAACATTGGGGTGCAGGTGTCTCTTTGAATTATGGTCTATTCAGGTTATACACCTGAGTGGAATTGTTGGGTTATGTGGTAGTTTTCAGAGAAGGTGATGACACCCCACTCCAGTACTCTTGCCTGGAAAATCCCATGGACGGAGGAGCCTGGTAGGCTGCAGTCCATGGGGTCGCGAAGAGTTGGACATGACTGAGCGATTTCACTTTCACTTTTCACTTTCATGCATTGGAGAAGGAAATGGCAATCTACCCCAGTGTTCTTGCCTGGAGAATCCCAGGGACGGGGGAGCCTAGTGGGCTGCTGTCTCTGGGGTCGCAGAGTCGGACACGACTGAAGCGACTCAGCAGCAGCAGCAGCAGTGGTAGTTTTATTCCTACTTTTTAAAGGAATCTCCACACTGTTCTCCATAGTGACTGGATCAGTTTGCGTTCCCACCAACAGTGCGAAAGGGTTCCCTTTTGTCCACACCCTTTCCAGAATTTATTGTCTGTAGGTTTTTTGTTGACGGCCATTTGACCGATGTGAGGTGATACCTCATTGTAGTTTTGATTTGCATTTCTCTAATAATGAGCGATGTTGAGCATCTTTTCATGTGTTTGTTAGCCATCTGTATGTTTTCTTTGGAGAACTGGTTCCATTTTAGATCAAAATCCCTTCCTCAACTCATTTGAAAAGACCCTGACGCTGGGAAAGATTGAGGGCAGGAGGAGAAGGAGATGCCAGAGGATGAGATGGTTGGATGGCATCACCGACTCAATGGACATGGGTTTGGGTGAACTCCGGGAGTTGGTGATGGACAGGGAGGCCTGGTGTGCTGCAGTTCATGGGGTCACAAAGAGTTGGATATGACTGAGCGACTGAACTGAACTAGCCCTCTGAATCCTTCTTCAAAGCACTGTTTCCCCCTCTCCTTGTCTCTTTTGTTCATAGTAGTATCTCCAGCACCACAAACAATTCCCAGTATCTATCAGATGGCAAACATCCACTAATATTTGCTGATGGTTGAGTAATCGACTATTAATTATTACTCTATTAGACCTGCTCCCTCCCCAGCAGTCTGATGGCAATACTTGACAACCCACAGAATTTTGAATCTAAAGCACTGAGTTGGACCATACTGCTGTGGGCTTGAGCATGTATATTTCAGGACGGTCTCCAAATTGAGCCCAAAGTGCAATGAATAGTTTCAGCTCCCCAAACCCTATTGCCTTTGAGATCTTTCCAGCAATACCAGGGGAGGCTAAACCCCCTCAATCATGGTGAATTTAGGACTTCTCTGGCAGTCCAGCAGTTGAGAATATTTCTGCCAGTGCAGGGGACATGGGTTTCATTCCTGGTTCGGGAAGATTCCATGTGCTATGCAGCAACAAAGCCTGTGCTTAGTTGCTTTAAATTATATAATTTTCATGTATACAACATTATATTTCTACTTCTATATACATTAAAGCATGCTCAACACCAAAAATTTAGTTTCCATTCATCATCACACACTTGGTTCCTATACTCATTTCATCTTCTAGCCACCCCTTCCTCTCTGGGGTGACCCTTGAACAATGTCAGGATTGGGGTGTCAACCCTCCACCAGTCAAAAATCCACATATAACTTTACAGTCAGGCTTCCTTATAGAAGATTCCACACCCAGAGATTCAGCCAAAAGAGGACTGTGTAGTGCTGTGGTATGTACTTAATTTTAAAAATCTAGGAATAAGTGGACCCACGCAATTCAAACTTGTGTTGTTCAAGGGTCAACTGTACTCTGTTTTCTGTATCTGTGTGTTTGGTTTCTGGTTAGGTTTGTCATTGATTTTTGTTTTTGTTTTATATTCCATCTATGAGTGAAATCATACAGTATTTGTTTTTTTCTATCTTATATTTCTCTCAGTGTAATACTCTCAAGATCTATCCATGTTGTTACAAATGTCAAGATTTCATCTTTTTGAAAGGCTGAATAGTATATCATTGTACATATATTAATATATATAATGTATGTATGTGTGTGTGTGTGTGTGTGTAGTGTCCATATATATAAATGGGCTTCCATGGTGGCTCAGACTGTAAAGAATCTGCCTGCAATGCAGGACACCTGGGTTATATCCCTGGGTCAGGAAGATTCCCTGTAGTAGGAAATGGCAACCCACTCCAGTATTCTTGCCTGGATAATCTTATGGGAAGAGGAGCCTAGCGGGCTGCAGTCTATTGGGTCACAAAGAGTCGGACACGACTGAGCACGCGTGCAACTCAAATCAAAAGTTTTCTTTATCTATTCTTTATAATAGAATAAAGAATTTTCTTTATCTATTCACTCATTGATGGGCACTTAGGCTGTTTCCATATCTTAGCTAACATAAACAACACTAAGATAAATGCTGGGGTGCATATATCTTTTCAAAGTAGTGTTTTTGTATGTTTTGGATAAATACCCAGAAGTGGGTTCTGGGAAAGTGGGATAAGTGAATCATATGGTAGTTCTTAACTTTTTGAGGAATATCCATACTGTTTTCCATTGCAGCTACACCAATTTATGTTCCAACACTGTATGAGGGTCCTGTTTCCTCCACGTACTTGCCAACACTTGTGATTTCTTGCCTTTTTGGTAATAATCATTCTATTTTGATAATAGCACATCCATGGGTGTGAGATAATATCTCACTGTGGTTTTGATTTGCATTTCCCTAGTGATGAGTGCGGAGAAGGCAGTGGCACCCCATTCCAGTACTCTTGCCTGGCAAATCCCATGGACGGAGGAGCCTGGTGGGCTGCAGTCCATGGGGTCGCAAAGAGTCAGACACGACTGAGTGACTTCACATTAACTTTTGACTTTCATGCATTGGATAAGGAAATGGCAACCCACTCCAGTGTTCTTGCCTGGAGAATCCCAGGGACCGGGGAGCCTGGTGGGCTGACGTCTATAGGGTCACGCAGAGTCGGACACGACTGAAGCAACTCAGCAGCAGCAGCAGTGATGAGTGATGCTGAACATCTTTTCATGTGCCTGTTGGCCATCTGTATGTCTTTGAAGAAATAAAAGTCTATTCGATAAACAAATCTGTCTATTCAGATCCTCTGCCCATTTTTTAATTGAGTTTTGTTAAGTTGTATGAGTTGCTGAGTTGTATAATTCTTTATATTTTGGATATTAACACTGTACTGAATGTATTATTTACAAATATCTTCTCCCATTCGTCAGATTACCATCCTTTTTTTTCCCTTGGCCGTGTTTCACATTCTTTCTTTGTCTTCGACTTTTGACCGTCTGTCTTGAAGATGGTCTTTTTGCATTGAAGCAATTAGATGTTCTCTTAGTTTCACGGACTTGTGTGTCCAGTTCCTTGTCAGGTTCAGGAAGTTTCAGATATTATTTCTTTAAGTAAACTGTCTCCTCTCTTCTCCTTCTCCTCTTCTCCTTTTGGGATAACTGTTACCCTAATGTTGCCCTTCCTAAAAGATTTAGTTAACTCTCATAAACTTTCCTCATTTTTTTTTTTTTTAGATCTTAATTCTCATTCCTTTTTACCTGTACCACTTCTAGATTTCCATTGTCTAGCTTGCTAATTCTCTCTTTCATATGATCTGCTTTATTGCCAATGGATTCCAATGCATTGTCTATCTCATTAATTGAGTTCCTCAGCTCCAGAATGATTTCTGCTTGCTTCTCCCTTAGAATTTCAATCTCTTTGGTAAGGTCCTCCTTCTGCTCATTACTTTCATTCCTGAGCTCATTGAATTGCCTTCTTAGCCTGTAGCGCATTGAATTTCATGACACCTATTTTGAATTCTCTATCAGTTAGACCGTAATATTCTGTGACTTTTTTAATTTCTGGAAAGTTTTCATTTACTTTTTATGTATTATGTGGTTCTTCATACTGCTTGATGGTTCCTTTGCCAGCACATTTGAAGTAGCAATCACCTTTTTTCCTTAAAGATTTTTTTAAATTTGATTCCAATGATACAGCAGGTTAGACATGAGAGGCTTCTCTCTTGTTTTCCAATGAGTGGCCCTATGGCAAGTTTTCAGTTTCCTATACCGGCACTGCCTCTGGCTGTGAGTCTGCACTGTGTCACAGGTGGAGCCCACTGTGCTCCTGAACGCTGCTGTGTCTCTGGCCTCACCTCCTGGGGCACAGAGACGGCAGGCACTTCCACAGCAGCTACGGTCTCCTGAATGTCACTCTCTGCTGCTTAGGGGAAGAGCGGGAGCTGACATCAGGGTACCTCTGCCATCTGCGGTACCGTTGGGTTGGTGGGAGCCGCTGCTAAGGGTGGTGGGTGGAGACCAGCATTGTGGATGCCTCTGTGGCTGGAGGGCAGGGTCCCAGGCTCCTCTGTCGCTGATACCCACTGGCCTGTGTGTGTGGGCACCGCAGCAGCGGGAGCCCCAGGGCATATGGCCATCTCTTCAGCTGCCACCGGGTTCTCTGGGGCTGCAGGCTCAACCAGAGTGGCTGTGGGCCGGGACTGTGGGCACCACCTGTGCTGTGGTCCTGGTTCCAGCTCTTCTTTGTGTTCCAGCCCACCTACCTTTAGATATACCGATATGTGGATTTTCCAGCGTCCTGAGTGTGTTGGGCAGAGCTGCTCTGTTGAGTTGTGGATGTTTAACTGGTTGTTGATTGAGGGGGAGAGACAAAGGGTGCATCTCAATCCACCATGATGCTGATATCAATACCATTGTCTTTTTTGGTTTGTTTTTGGCCACACCTTGCAGCATGTGGAACTTCCCTGACCAGGGGACCAGGAATTGAACACGTGCCCCCACAGTGGAAGTGGGAAGTCTTAACCACTGGACCACCAGGGAAGCCCAATACCATTATCTTTTTAACAAATATTCTATGATTTGAAAGCCCATGACTAGCTGCAAAAGTCTGAGCTGGTTTTCTTTTTTTTAAATATTTTATTTATCTATTTGGCTGCATTGGGTCTTAGCTGTGACACGTGGGGTCTTCACTGCAACACGTGAGCTTCTCTCTAGGTGGGACCGGCTCCAGGGCACAGGGCCTTAGTGGTTGCTCTGCAGCATGTGGGGTCTTAGTTCCCTCACCAGGGACTGAACTCATGTCCCCTGCATTGAAAGATGGACTCTTAACTGCTGGACCATTAAGGAAGTCCTGGAGCTGAAGTTTTGAATCTACTACTTTGCTTTGGGAATAATACTGTTGTAGGCAGGGGATTACTATATTGCTCTCTATGTGTGAAGAGAGATAGCAAGAGAATTAAATAGTATTATATCCCCAAATGAATCAGGAGTCAGAGAGGTGGTTATGTAGGTGTTAGCATATGTGCAGCGAGATGGGTATTAGAATAGGTTGCTCATCTAGATGCATAAATTTTGTGAAACAGCATAATAGTTTCTCTGTCATTTCTTAATTTGATGCATTCAAAACTTCCCAAGAAGTCTTTGCTTTAAATTCATATAACAAATATTATCAAAATTATAAGATGCTTGGGATCTTAAGTGGCTTTTATGCAAGTGAAGAGAGAAGCCAGTTAATCCAGGACAAACATGTTGTTTGCAGAAATAGGAGCCTTCACACTGGGCTACAATGCAGAGATAAAGGAACTCCCCTTACCCAAATTGGCTGGGAAGAGTGATGTCACTGAATGAGAAAGCAAAGGGCCTTCCAAGAAGCTAGGGTAGGTAGGAAGAGAGGTAGAGGGACTGCCAGTGACAGCAAAGGCATGCACGTGTGAGAATCTGGAAAGTCCAGCAGCGGGAGTCTGATAGCGACTTATAAGCAGTGTCAGGGAATAGAGTATGAGATGGTTGGATGGCACCACCAACTCAATGGACGTGAGTTTGAGCAAACTTCGGAAAACAGTGAAGGACAGGGAGGCCTGGCATGCTGCAGTCCATGGGGTCTCAAAGAGTCAGACATGACTGAGCGACTGAACAACAACAACAAATCGGAGAACTTCCTGATTGGAGGGCAGCAGCCTGCTCTTCACTGCCTCTGAGACAGAAGCTCTCCACTACTGTCGTGCTGAGTTCTTGGTTCCCGCCATGAATGGTAGTATGAGTGAGGGAGTTTTTGATCTTCCTATCTACTTGAGGGTAATATGTGAGTTCACAGGATCTGTGAAGCCATCAGAAAATCATTGAGTAATTGATAAGGTTCCTGCTCTGATGTGTTAAGGCTCGGGAAATTTTGCCTGACCTAAACTTAGCTGGGAAATAGATTGTCTCCCAAGAATCCTGACCCTCCCTGCAGGCTCTCTCCTTCCTTTTACCCAACAAGCCCCTCTTCTCCTCCCAAGTAATGTAGGGAATACTGCCAATTCCCAGAAGTTTGGAACATCTAGAAGGGCTCCGGTGGGTTGCCAGAATTCTCTGGGAGTTGGAAACCCTAGAAATGAAGAGGAGACAGAGAGAGGCTTTCTAGACATTTAACACAAGCTTCTTGGGACCTCTATGCATCCTCTGGCTGTTTCCTAGACTGTGACCATCCAGAATTGTCAGGTGGGGTCCAGTCTCGCCCAGATACACTAGCAGAGCTCAGTGAACACCTTTGATGTCCACCCACCAAGGAAAACCAGACAGTCTGCTCTGAACCTGAGCCTCCATCTTCAAAGGTCATTGTAGAAGAAACTGTTCCTGACCTTCCTGTTCACTCGGAACAAGCAAGTCAGATCTAAGCCTTGGTGGCAGTTAAAATTTAACAGACCACTCTTGCAGCCACCCCCACCGCCAAGCTCTTCCTCATCCCAAGCCAGAGCTTTAGCTGCAGGCCCCTAGCCCACTGTACTGTCTGGGCAGACAATATTTTTCAGAGAGTGGTTCCTGCTGGTTAAGGTTTCTGACATCTGTCCTGGCTGGGAGGTCAACGCTATTATGCATATGTGCATGCTAAGTTACTTCAGTCATGCCCGACTCTTAGCAACCCCATGGGCTGCAGCCCACCAGGCTCCTCTGTCCATGGGATTCTCCAGGCAAGAATACTGGAGTGAGTTGCTGTGCCCTCCTCCAGGGGATCTTCCCCACTCAGGGATCGAACCTGCATCTCTTATGTCTCCTGCATTGACAGGTGTGTTCTTTACCACTAATGCCGCCTGGGAAACCCCCAAGGCTACTATGGAAAACTATTAAAAGCATTCCATGTTCTTCCATTCAGTTCAGTCGCTCAGTTGTATCCAACTCTTTGCGACCCCATAAATCGCAGCACACCAGGCCTCCCTGTCCACCACCATCTCCCGGAGTTCACTCAAACTCACGTCCATTGAGTCAGTGATGCCATCCAGCCATCTCATCCTCCGTCGTCCCCTTCTCCTCCTGCCCCCAATCCCTCCCAGCATCAGAGTCTTTTCCAAGGAGTCAACTCTTCGCATGAGGTGGCCAAAGTATTGGAGTTTCAGCTTTAGCATCATTCCTTCCAAAGAAATCCCAGGGCTGATCTCCTTCAGAATGGACTGGTTGGATCTCCTTGCAGTCCAAGGGACTCTCAACAGTCTTCTCCAACACCACACTTCAAAAGCATCAATTCTTTGGCGCTCAGCTTTCTTCACAGTCCAACTCTCGCATCCATACATGACCACTGGAAAAACCATAGCCTTGACTAGATGGAGCTTTGTTGGCAAAGTAGTGTCTCTGCTTTTGAATATGCTATCTAGGTTGGTCATAACTTTTCTTCCAAGGAGTAAGTGTCTTTTAATCTCATGGCTGCAGTCACCATCTGCAGTGATCTTGGAGCCCAAAAAAATAAAGTCTGACCCTGTTTTCACTGTTTCCCCATCTATTTCCCATGAAGTGATGGGACCAGATGCCATGATCTTAGTTTTCTAAATGTTGAGCTTTAAGCCAACTTTTTCACTCTCCTCTTTCACTTTCATCCATGTTCTTATGCTATGCTATGCTAAGTCACTTCAGTCGTGTCTGACTCTGTGTGACCCCATAGACGGTAGCCTACCAGGCTCCCCCGTCCCTGGGATTCTCCAGGCAAGAACACTGGAGTGGTTGCCATTTCCTTCTGCAATGCATGAAAGTAAAAAGTGAAAGTGAAGTCCCTCAGTCGTGTCCGACTCTTAGCGACCCCATGGACTGCAGCCTACCAGGCTCCTCTGTCCATGGGATTTTCCAGACAAGAGTACTGGAGTGGGGTGCCATTGCCTTCTCCGCATCCATGTTCTTACCAGAGCCCAATCATGCAGGTTTTTATTTGGGTAGTCTTGGTGAACACACACTTGATTCACTCCTGGCTTGGGGAAATAGAGATATTGGACCCCACAGTGTCACGTTTGCCAGCCACTTCCCAAGGAACCCTTGACGTCAAAGTCAGTGTTATTACCCTGGCGGACATTGTACTTGGGTTTAGCAGGGTGGGCTCCGGGAGAGGGGGTAAGCAAGAACTGGCAGAAATGCACCACTAGGGGGCAGTATAACCTCCACTCCCTCTTCTCCAGCCTGGCAAGTCAATGTCCCAGAAGCCCTGTGCAGTAGGAAGGACTGGGTGAGCATCTGTTGTGACTGCAGTCCTAGACAATAGGTTGGGGACTGTTGTTTGGGGCGGCTTACAGGAGCCTCCCATCTGTACTCATCACTCCTAAAGTTGGTGGGTTACTCTCAGAGCACGGGACTGGAAGGTGACAACTGGGTGAAGGGGTGGGGCTTGAGGGAATGGCCTCAAGGGAAAGCCTTCTCTACCTTCGAGACTGAGACCCTGATAATTCATTCCTGGCAATGTCTCAGGAGGGGGTCATGGAGAAACGTTTCAGAGGAGTCCTTGTGAAGCAGCTAGTTATTATTCCTGGTCTTACCACAACTGATCCCCTCCCTTTTCATGTGTTCCAGGAGTTAATCTCCTAAACCCAGCATGGAGAAGAGCTGAACTGATGAAAAGTGGTGACTCAAAACCCATATCTGACTCCAAGTTCACGTTCCTTGCTTCTGTTACCAGTCAGACATGATCTCTGCCCTGCTGACTGAGAGGACATGAATCAGCATCTCCCTCTGGCCTTTACACTGCCTTGAAATCTGAATCCAGTCCTGTTTCATAGGTGTAAAGTCAAGGCGTTGGGCAATGATGCTTCCATGCCCAGCTCCGCGAACCTTCGAGACTGTCCAAGCCTAGAAAGTTGAGAAGACAGTTAAAGGAGGGTAAGTGGGGCCAGGTCAGGAGGCTGATTTGGGTTGACTATAGAGGAAGAGCGGGTGGGTCAGTGGTTTCTGGGGTGAGATCCAGACGTGCAGGGCAATGTCCTGAGGTTGATCCAGGCAGCTTGAGGGAGCAGGGGTTGGAGGTGGGTCTCAGCATCAGGAGATCAGCTGGTCTGGTAGTGAAGCAGGAGAGAGGGAAGAAACGTGACTGTTTCCCTAACCCACACTTTCCTTCTCCTACTTGGCCAGGAGCTCTCATGGAACCCAGTGGTAAAATAAGTCTGTCTCCTCTGACTCCTCGGGGACAAGGTGATCCACTCTCGGCCCTCCTCTCTGCTGAGCAAGGCCAGCAGCAGTGCTTGTCTGAGGTTGGCTGAAGTAGTTGAAGACATTGCTGAATGCAGGAAATACTTGTTTGTTTGTTTGTTTGTTTACTTTTATGCTGCACCTGGCAGCACGAGAGATCTTCCTTTCCCAACCAAGGATCGAACCCACACCCTCTACATTGAAAGCACGAAGTCTTAACCACCAGGGAAATCCCTGAGAATTGTTATTTTCCTTTGCCCTCCATGTCCTTTCACTGTCCTCATACAGGGGCAAAGTAAACCCAGCTTTGGGCTGACTACAAAGGAGCCTGATTTGGCCTCAAAGTCATTCCTTTCCCCTCCTTCTGTAGTCCCAGCGGATGGGTACAGCTTCTGCTCTGAGGAGGACAGTGCAGGACGCCATGTCCCACAGCACCGCCTCCACCCACGTCTAGGGAAGAGCAGCAAGTGTCCGCCCTTGAGTGGAGGCCAGGGGTTCAGGGAGCAGGAGCAGGCCCTGGGCGTCAGGAAGCTGGGGGTGCTGCGAATCTAGTTCTTGGGACTCATTTAAAGGCAGTGTGAAAAGAGAGGTTGGAAAGCATGTCCTCATCTATCAGTGGCAGGGAGAGGTTCCCTAGCTGTCCCGGGTCCATCTGTGACCCACACTGAGATCCTGGGCTGAGAGGTGTTTGAAAGGAGGTGTTTCAGTTAAAGTTTGCCCATAAATAATGTTTTCTCTGTGAGCAAGAGAGAGGTTTTATATTTTTATGAAATGGTATTTTTCTTAGCCATTCTCCCCATCTCTCACTGCCATGTGATGATTCAGGGTGCAGGTCACTCTAGAGCTAGAGCCCTGGGAGCCATTCTCCAGATTCTAGAGAGAAGGAGACACCATGATGGAGTGGATGGATAACAGTCCACTAAATCAGGCATGTGCACCTTGTGATACCTAGAGAAAGATGCTGCAGCTCTCAGTGCTCCTGGGTCAGTGGTGAGATGGAGTCAATTATTCCCAACCTACGAAGTTGTTCGGAGAATTCAAAAGATGAAGTGGGTCTCATGCCCAAAGACTGTTTGAGACGCCCAGCAGGTCTTCATGTTTGGCTCCTCCCCTTTGCCATTACGCAGGAGTGAGTCTATTAAGTCCTAACAAAGGTATCAGATATAGCTCCGAGAAGTCCTGTCTCACCTATGCAGTCACAGGGGCACAGAGACGTTCAGTAACTGTTTGAGGTCACACAGCAGACAGGTAACATGCTTGGGCTCCCATTCCAGGTGTGCATGGGGTCCTCTCTGGATGAAGATTACGTGAGGGAATCTCCCTTGGGTAGACTGTGTGTGTGGCTCTGGGGATGCGCTCGTTCAGGTAATCAGCCCCCACCCCTCCCTCCCCCAGAGGGGCGACCTGCCATCACCACTGCCTGTCTTCTGTGCTGTGACTGCTAACCGCAAGGGGAAGGCCAGGAACTCGAAATCAGGCTGTCACGGCAGAGGCCCCATTCCCTGTGCCTCTCCGGTGAACCGCACTCATCGTGCCATCCAGGTTATCTGATCTGTGCAGGGCATCACTCTAGCTGCTGAGAAGAAAGCAGCGCAACACACGAAGCTCTTGTGTTTGTGGAACTCCTGTTCTTGTGAGGGGAGAGAGACAAAGGAAGGAAGGAGAGGCTAGAGAAGGACAAAGTGGGTAAGTACTCTGGAAGTGAAGTGAAGTCGCTCAGTCGTGTCCGATTCTTTGCGACCCCATGGACTGTAGCCCACCAGGCTCCTCCGTCCATGGGATTTTCCAGGTAAGTACTGGAGTGGGTTGCCACTTCCTTCTCCAGGGGATCTTCCCGACCCAGGGATCGAACCCGGGTCTCCCGCATTGTAGGCAGACACTTTACCATCTAAGCCACCAGAGAAGCCCAAGTACTCTGGAGAAGATGCCAAATAGGAAAGGGGCCTGCGAAGTGTGGTGAGGGAGTTTGGGGTGTGCGCATGTACACATGTGTATCCTTAGCTCTAACTTTCTAATCCCGCCACAGCCCTTCCGAGCAAGTAATCGAAGCATCTCTTCCTCTTTCTCCCCATCACTCTGAGCGTTTGTCTCTCCATTGTAATCATTCTTGGTCTTTGTCCCCACTCAAAATTTTAATGAATAAAGCTGGAGGGAAGTGGGGATCACTTTCACCTCGTCGCCTGTTTTCCTGGGCTGTCCCATCCATCTCAGAGAGGGATGCTCCACCGGGCAGTCAGACTGTATCTGGGGAATCGGCTGAGGTGAGTGTCCGGGAGGGTTGTGGTACCTAAGGGACCTGAGAAATTCACTCCCAGATGCTCAGGGCCCCAGCCCTGTTGTAGCTGAGTGGACATCACATGGATGTGGACAACACCTGTTGTGTAGACCAACAGGCAGAAATACAATCATGTGAAGAGGTACTAGGGAAAGAGATTCGATACCAGCATTAATTAGCATTTTATGATAGATCTAATAAAATGAAACAGGACATCTGCTCAGCCTGAGTTCTAAGTAGGTGGAAATAGACAGGATGTACTGTCTCCTGGGAACACTGGAGAGAGAGAATTCAAGTCGACTGACCTGAAATTTATGCCTTTGCGATTCTAGTGGGACGCCTGAGGGCAGGTGGTGGGGATAAAAGAGGCTGGGGCCTCCTCCTGGGACCTCTGCAGGAATGGGCCCCTGGATGTTCAGGTTGCTTCTGATGAGCATGTTCATGGAGCTCTTCGTGAATGAGAGTAAGCCTGGTGAGGGTGGTACTTGGTGGGCAAATGGGCGGGCAGAGAATGTATGGGGAGGAAGAGTGGGACTTGGTGACTTGACTGGTGTGAAGTGGTTCAAGGAGAATTTTTCTTCTTCTCTTTACAGGAGACAGAGTCCTGGGTGCAAACAAATGTACGGAGCAGTTCATTTTCAGTTCTTGGATAAATAACGCCACAAAGGGAGGGAACATTTTTGAGTTCTTTTCATATTATCTCTCTACCCTCCCTGGCTACACTCCCCTTTCCCCACTGACTGTTCTAGTGTCTTCTTTTAGCCCCCAGCCTTGGGTGAGAGGGGGAGGTCTTTAACTTCTTGAGGGGAGTAATGACCCCCTGACAGAAGCTGGGAGGATGTCCGCATCCCTCCTGTGTGTGTTACACCACTCGAGTGTAAAGGTTTCCAGGTGGGGGTGGGCTTCTGAACAGAATCCCTGTCCCTAGAATTCTGCATCAAAGCTTCCTCTTTTCCTTTAGGGTTTCGACTTTGCCATTCTTGTGACTATTTTAATGGACTGCAGTGTCTCAAGCCTAAGAAAGACTGTTGGAAGTTGAATATACTGATCACTAACAGGATTGTGCCACAGAACACTTATACAATTGTGTTACGGATAAGCGGGAATGCTGCTGCTGCTAAGTCACTTCAGTCGTGTCCGACTCTCTCGACCCCATAGACAGCAGCCCACCAGGCTCCCCCGTCCCTGGGATTCTCCAGGCAAGAACACTGGAGTGGGTTGCCATTTCCTTCTCCAATGCATGAAAGTGAAAATTGAAAGGGAAGTCACTCGGTCGTATCCGACTCTTAGCGACCCCAGGGACTGCAGCCTTCCAGGCTCCTCTGTCCATGGCATTTTCCAGGCAAGAGTACTGGAGAGGGGTGCCATTGCCTTCTCTGTAAGCAGGAATAGAAAAAGACAAAAGATACTATCAGTGGTGGCCACGATCCCTGGATTCAACACGTGGAGGGAGACTGGGACCATGGGCCGGTGGGAAAGTGGGACTCTCCGTACACAGACCTGGGATGGAGGCTGTCTAGGAGGCAGATGTCTTTTGCCTGGTCCTGTTGAGAAAGACGTAGATGAGATGCAGACATAGCCTTGGGGCAAGTTTCCTGTGTATAAGAGACTTTTGAGGTTCTGGGGAGATGTCATTGCTTGGAACATGGTGAGATCAAGCAAGGTGATCATACTTGCTTTTCTCTTCTCTTCTTTTTGGTTCTGCTGGTAAAGAATGTGCCTGCAATGCAGAAGACACGGTTTGACTCCTAGGTCGGAAAGGTCTCCTAGAGAAGGAAATGGCAACCCACTCCAGTATTCTTGCCTGGAAAATGCCATGGACAGAGGAGCCTGGAAGGCTGCAGTCCCTGGGGTCGCTAAGAGTCGGATACGACCGAGTGACTTCCCTTTCAATTTTCACTTTCATGCATTGGAGAAGGAAATGGCAACCCACTCCAGTGTTCTTGCCTGGAAAATCCCATGGACAGAGGAACCTGGGGGTTTATGGTCCATGGGGTCGCAAAGAGTCGGACAGGACTGAGGGACTAACTTTTTTTCTCTTCTCTTTAGGCAGACAGCTCTACCATTACTCAGTACTGTCTTGTAAGGATGGTGAAGGAGTGCAACTCCTACATCATGACTTACTAAGAGAAACGTACTGCTGTATAAATGATGACAGGTGCAATGATGGAGGTAACCTCCCAGAGAAGTCAAAGTTTGGACTAGAGGGAAGGGAAAGTATATATGATCTTGAACCAGTTGTCTACAAGTAAAATGATTAACATTTTGAAACCATCCCCCCCAGTAATTTTTGCCCTTCCCTTACCCAGTGGTAATACCATCTTACATCTTCTTCTTGTTAAGAATGTTTTATTAAGAGCAGTCTGAAAAGTGCTTGCTTTCTTCTCATTGTATAACTTATAATATGGAGTAAGCATCTTAGCTCTACTTTAGCAAATTGTCACATTCCTTTTAAGTTTGAATCAGCTTCCAAAATTTTATTCTTTGTGCTGTCAATGTATTGCAACATCTCTGGGAGTTCCTTCAATGTGAAATTGATCAACAGCATCACTTCCTCTGAGACTGGTTCATCCTTTACAACTGTCTTCCTCAGGTAAATCTTCATGTTTGCTTTCACCAAGTTCTTCCTCTTGCACATCTAGAGCTTATTCTTGACTGGCCACAATGTCAACATTCACCCAGGCATCCTTATCTTCTAACTCCATTTATATTCTATTCAAAGTGTATAGTTTTTCACACAGTACAGTCTCTCACTGCTGTGCAAAACAAGGGCTACCTGTAATTCTTGGTGCAAATTTGGGTACACCCAAATGCAAATTTGTACCAAATGCAAATCTGGATGCAAATTTCACAGTAACATCCTTATCTGCGCTTGTAGTTTCACTGAATAGCTTAACATAATTCATGTCAGCTTTGAAACAATGAAACCAGCCTTTATCGGCAGTAAATAGATGTCCTTGTAATTACCATTTTCCTTCAGCACAGCAACTAACTTCAATAACAAAAGGGTTGGGGATTTGGTTTTGACTCCACTCCTCAATCCAAAGTAGAAGTAAATGCTCCATTTCAACCATAAGTGACTTTCTTTTCCCAGTGTAAAGTAAACGAAAAGATGTTGAAGCAAATTTATCCTGTTTTTATATTCATCAGATTTTTAAAATATGGCTTGTACTGCAGCTTCATGTGGCCCTAGGTCTCATTCTATCTTTGCTTTACTGTGGCCATTTTCCAATCTCCTAATCCAGTCTAATTTCACTTCCAGTACATCACTTTTCATTTCTTTGTTCTGTCATATTTGTTGACTAGTTCCCTCTTTTGATTATCGATTTTTGTAAAACACCACATCAGTTTATCACTGGGAGACAAGGAGGAAACACAACTACATACTTCACTATCTATGTATAACTAATAGCTCTTCAGTGACCAATCATTAAGACTTTGAAAGAAGTTATGTAGTGTTATGTAATTGTTCATGATGCATATCTTTTATCTGCATAATGATTTTTAAATAAAGGCCAGTAGCAAAACTAATGCAATTGCTCACGGTTAATATTGTGACAGCTAAAAGTCCAGCCTCGTCGGGGGACAGATGTTGCTTAACTACACTGTGAAAACTGATATTCATGCATGTTGAATTGGTGCAAAGGATTACCTGTAGCTTATTATATAAATCTTTGAATTGTTTATAAATCCAACAGTGTTCTCTAAGAAAACTATCCTTCAATTTTATTCCTCCATTGCATGTTTCTGGCAATTATCTCCCAAGACCCAAGAATCTTTTTCCAACATCTCCAAGAATATAAATTCTTTGAAATGAATCTTTTCAGCTAGAATCTGGATAAAATAAACAAAAGAAGGAAAAAGAGCAATCTTGCTTGGAAATGTTGAATTCATTCTTGCCAGCTTATTTCCTCTTTAATTCCCCCCATTACTGCAAAGGATCTTGCAGAAAAGAAGCTGTTGAATTAAAAGTTGACTTCTTTTGGTATTTGATTCTCATTCAAGCTCTTCTAGGTCATGTACCAGAGAAGGTAATGGCACCCCACTCCAGTACTCTTGCCTGGAAAATCCCATGGATGGAGGAGCCTGGTAGGCTGTAGTCCATGGGGTCGCTAGGAGTCGGACACGACTGAGCGACTTCCCTTTCACTTTTCACTTTCATGCATTGGAGAAGGAAATGGCAACCCCCTCCAGTGTTCTTGCCTGGAGAATCCCAGGGACAGTGGAGCCTGGTGGGCTTCCATCCATGGGGTCACACAGAGTCGGACACGACTGAAGCGACTTAGCAGCAGCAGCAGCAGCAGGTCATATACCTACAGTCAACCATACATTATGGTTTCTACATTACCTCCATGTCAGAGAACTGGAGACCCATTGGCATGCCTCTGGATTCACCTCCACATTGGTCCTGTCTTTCCCATCATCTCACATTTTCTCAGAAGCCAGACCCCACCACTGTATTCCAATGGATCAACTATGGCAGCTCTGTCTTTCCTCTCATATTGCATCCATTAACAGGAAAGTGCAAAGCCATAATCCCCCAAAGTCAATGCTGCCTTCTGGTTGGATTTCTCATCTATTAACTACTTGACATCTCCAGGCAATCTTTACTTGCCCTTAGGTTTGGTGCTAAATTCAGAGTTCTAAAGTTTCTGGCAAAAAGGAGCGAAGTATTTTTCTGAAAGAGCTTCTGAGAGAAGGTCAGGAGAAAGCAGAGGGAATAAAATTAAGGACAAGAAATCACAAGAGATTGTGTGGATATTTGGGAGGAGAATAGAAGAGGTATTTGGTGAGGGCTAGAAAGGGCTGGTATTCTACAGGGGCTCGGGAAAATCAGTGAGAAATTAGAAAACACTAACTTCCATGAAAGGAATAGTCAGTATACTAGACTCATGCGCCAGCCATCATTTTGGGGAAACCGTACCAACCACGGCTACTCCTGACCGTGTAGCACTGGGTCACTATGTTTCTAATCATGTTATCTAATTTTCATGTTCAAAGCCAAGTATATCCAGATGGGCACTTAGCTGAATGGTAGTCAGTTACCCTGTCTCCTGGCATGTGAGCAGTACTCGACCACCCAGTCCTCAAAAATATTTAAATACTACCTTGCATTCAGTGTGCTCATGGATAGAAGACTGAGGTATTTTTGGCTCTTAGCACAGCCCCTCAACAGAAAATGTCAAAGAGAGATAAGAGTTTCAGATCTTCACTGTAGTTTTCTTTACAAACAATTAGTTGTGAAATGAAAATAATGAATTCCCAAGTTATCATTCACTCACCTTTGGTGAAAAAATTTCTTTTATCATATTAACCTTTCTATATGCTAAAATCTACGCATGTTACTATTCTATTTTTTAGCTATGTATTTACATACACATATATATTAGTCTAGATGTTGTCGTATTCCTCCTCATATGCAGACCTCTGATTAGCTATTAGTTTCTACCGTATTTTATTTGCCCAAATAAAAAATTTTAATACAGAAATTAATTTTAAAATATTTCCAAGTTATGTCTGGTGGAATTTCCCCCAAATTGTATCATGTTAGAATGAATATTTGGAGAAGGCGATGACACCCCACTCCAGTACTTTTGCCTGGAAAATCCCATGGATGGAGGAGCCTGGTGGGCTGCAGTCCATGGGGTCCAAGAGTCAGACACGACTGAGCGACTTCACTTTCACTTTTCTCTTTCATGCATTGGAGAAGGAAATGGCAACCCACTCCAGTGTTCTTGCCTGGAGAATCCCAGGGACGGGGGAGCCCGGTCGCGCAGAGTCGGACACGACTGAAGCGACTTAGCAGAATAAATATTATACTTTAACATCTTGCAAAGTAGAAAATACAGTAGAGTCTTCCATTGGTTTATAAGAGTAGAATGGAGATAGTAGCAGCAGGCTCCAAGTATGAAATGATTCATGGGAGACTCACTGTGGTGTGTGATTAGTTTCTAGAATGGTACAAGAGGCAGCTTCACGCTAAAGTCGAGCTGCAGCGTGAGGACAGTAGCTGGCGCAGGGAGGGCAGCAGGCACACACTGAGTGACAAATGGAGACCTCCGCCACGGCGACAGCAAGGCAGAAGCCAGGATTCTGCGGAGCGCCGGGGCCACGCCCCTCGGGTTTCCTCATCGCATCCGGAAGACTCCAGGTCCAGGCTTCCCGAGTCTGTCCTGTCTGCTTCCTGTCTTGGGTTTCCATGAGATTCTGACTCCCATACTGCCCCATGTTACAGCCCCCATCACCCTCTAATTTTCTGGGTCCAGTTGTGGTACCGCCTCACTCCTTACATTTTACAGAAACAAATGGGAAGTAGAGGGAACAGGGAGGGAGGCCAGTCCCTGAGCAAGTGCAGTTACTCTAGATGCAGGTCCAGTGTTCTCTTCCAGCCAATGGTGCCTTGGTGGGTGGTGAACCTAAGCTGGCAAAATGGATCAAATAAAACAACCAATTGTGTGGAACTTTCAAGCTGAAGGGTTTAATAATATTAGGAAACAGGGTTTCTAAACAAGAGACAAAAACAAAGTCAATGAAGCCAAGTGGTGTTTTTTTTTTAAGATTAATAGAATTGACAAAGCTTTATCCAGGCTCACCAAGAAGATAAGAGAGAAGGCCCAAATGAACAACAACAACAACAAAAACCCGAAGAGGTGAAATAATACTCGATGCCATAGAAATACAAGAGATCATAAGAACATTTACATGCCAACAAATTGGACAATCAAGAAAAAAAAGAATAAATTTCTAGAAATATACAGCCTGCCATGATATAATCAAGGAGAAGGAGGCAATTTGAACAGTCAGATCACTAGAAGTGAAATTGAATTTATAATAATAATAATAATAATAAACCTGCAAGGAAATGAAAGTCTAGGGCTAGGAGGCTTCAAAGGGGAACTCTACTTACCCATCTCAAACTATTCCAGAAAAACTGAAGAGGAGGGGACACTGCCAAATTCATTTTATGATACCGCCATTATCCTGATAGCAAAACTAGGCAAAGACACATCAAAAAGGAAAATGACAGTCCAATGTATTTGATTATTGTAGATGCAAAAATTCTCAGCAAAATATTTGCAAACCAAATCCAACCATATATAAAAAGGGTCGTATACTGTGACCAAGTTGGATTTATTCCAGTCACAAGGATGATTCAACTTTCAGAAATCAATCAATGTGATACATGACATTAGTGAAAGGAAGGATAAAAACCATACGATCATCTCCATAGATGCAGAAAAAGCTTCTGACAAAGTTCAGCATCCATTTAAGATAAAAAAAATAATAATAATAACTCCCATCAGAGTTAGTATAGGGCTTCGGGACACCAATTCAATCCCTGGTCTGGGAAGAGTCCACATGTCAAAGAGCAACTAAGCAACTAAGCAATTAAGCCACAACTATTAAGCTGACACGCCCTAAGGCCCATGCTCCACAGCAAGATAAACCACCACCATGAGAAGCCAGCACTGCAGCTAGAGAGGAGCCCCTGCTCACCACGACTTGAGAAAGCCCACACACAGCAGCGAAGACCCAGTGAAGCCATAAGTAAAGAAATAACTTTTAAAAGTTGGTATAGAGGGAACACATCTCAACATAATAAAGGCCACTTATGACAAACTCACAGCCAATATCACAATGGTGAAAAGCTGGGACTTCTAGCTAAATTCAGAAACAAGACAAGGATACCAGAAACAAGACAAGGATGCCCATTTTTGCCACTTCTTTTTAATGTAGCAGTGATAGTCCTAGCCAGAGAAATCAGACAGAAAGAAAATGAAAGAAGAGATACCCAAATTGGAAGAGAAGACTTAAAAGTGTCACTATTTGCAAACAACATGATAACTTCATATAAAGAATCCTAAAGTCTCCACCTGGAAATGATTAGAACTAATAAATAAATTCAGCAGTGCTGCAGGACACAAGATTAATAAATAGGAATCTGTTGCATTTCTATACATTAATAATGAAATATCAAAATGAGAAAATAAAGAAACAATCTCATTTAAAATTGCATCAAAGAGAATAAAATACCTAGGAACAAACTTAAGGAAAGAGGTAAAAAACCTCTACTCTGAAAACTATAAAATATTGAGGAAGGAAGTTGAAGATGATACAGATAAATGCAAAGATATCCTGTGCTCTTGAATTAGAAGCATCAGTATTATTAAAATGACCATACTGGCCAAAGCAATCAATAGATTTAAGGCAGTCTCTGTCTATACCCAGGACATTTTTCACAGAACTAGAACAAATAATTTAAAATTTATATAGAACCACAAAAGACTTGAACATAGATGTGATCCTGAATAAAAAGAATAAAGCTGGACATATAATCCTCCCAGACTTCATACTATACTGCAAAGCCATAATAATCAAAACAGGTGGTATTGGCGCAGAAACAGACACAGATAAATGGAACAGAATAGAGCCCAGAAATAAACCCATGCACTGATGATCAGTTACCTACAACAAAGGAGGCAAAAACATACAATAGAGAAAAGACAGTCTCTTCAACACTGGGTGCTGGAAAAACTGGACAGCCACAAATGATAGAACATTCTTTCATATCATATATAAAAATAAAATGGTTTCAAAATCTAAGTGTAAGACATGAAGCTATAAAGCTCCTAGAAGAGAACATAGGCAGAACACATCCTAATAGAAATGGTAATGCAATTATTTTGAATAAAATAAATATAAAATAAATAATAAAATAAAATAAAATTTTGTCTCTTAAAAGAGATAAAAGCAAAAATAAACAAATGGGACCTAATTTAACTAAAACACTTCTGCAAGGCAAAGGAAATCGTTGACAAAGCAAAAGACAATTTATGGAATGGGAAAACATATTTGCAAATGACATGACTGACAATGGGTTAATATTCAAAATATACTAACAGCTCATTCAACTCAATATCAAAAAACAAACAACCTGATTGAAAATGGGCAGAAGACCTAAATACGCATTTTTCCAAAGAAGAAACATACAGATTAAGCTAACAGACACATGAAAAGATTCTCGACATTATTAACCATCAGAGAATGCAAATTAAAAAACCACAGTGAGATATCACCTCACACATGTCAGAACGGCTATTGTCAAAAAGAGCACAAATAACAAATGCTGGTGAGATGTAGAGAAACCCACATCCACTGCTGGTGGGAATGTACATTGGTGCAGCCACCGTGGAAAACATGATGGAGTTTTCTCAGAACACTAAAACCAGAACTACGCTGCTGCTGCTTCACTTCAGTCATGTCTGACTCTGTGAGACCCTATGGACTGTAGCCCACTCGGCTATTCTGTGCATGAGATTCTCCAGACAAGAATACTGGAGTGAGTTGCCACACCCTCTTCCAAAGGATCTTCCCAACCCAGGTCTCCTGTGTTTCCTGCATTGGCAGGCAGGTTCTTTACCACTAGCACCACCTGGGAAGCACAGAACTACCGTATGACCCAGCAATTCCGTTCCTGAGTACATATCTGAAAAAAGCAAAAACACTGATTTATAAAGATACATGCAGCCCAAATGTTGTGAAAGTGCTGCACTCAATATGTCAGCAAATTTGGAAAACTCAGCAGTGGCCACAGGGCTGGAAAAAGTCAGTTTTCATTCCAATCCCAAAGAAAGGCAATGCCAAAGAATGCTCAAACTACCGCACAACTGCACTCATCTCACATGCTAGCAAAGAAATGCTCAAAATTCTCCAAGCCAGGCTTTCGCAATACATGAACCGTGAACTTCCAGATGTTCAAGCTGGTTTTACAAAAGGCAGAGGAACCAGAGATCAAATTGCCAACATCCGCTGGATCATGGAAAAAGCAAGAGAGTTCCAGAAAAACATCTATTTCTGCTTTATTGACTATGCCAAAGCCTTTGACCATGTGGATCACAATAAACTGTGGAAAATTCTGAAAGAGATGGGAATACCAGACCACCTGACTTGCCTCTTGAGAAACCTGTGTACAGATCAGGAAGCAACAGTTAGAACTGGACATGGAACAACAGACTGGTTCCAAATAGGAAAAGGAGTACGTCAAGGCTGTATATTGTCACCCTGCTTATTTAACATATATGCAGAGTACATCATGAGAAACGTTGGGGTGGAGGAAGCACAAGCTGGAATCAAGATTGCCAGGAGAAATATCAATCACCTCAGATATGCAGATGATACCACCCTTATGGCAGAAAGTGAAGAAGAACTAAAGAGCCTCTTGATGAAAGTGAAAGTGGAGAGTGAAAAAGTTGGCTTAAAGCTCAACATTCAGAAAACGAAGATCATGGCATCTGGTCCCATCACTTCATGGGAAATAGATGGGGAAACAGTGGCTGACTTTATTTTTCTGGTATCCAAAATCACTGTGGATGGTGGTTGCAGCCATGAAATTAAAAGACGCTTGCTCCTTGGAAGGAAAGTTATGACCAACCTGGACAGCATATTCAAAAGCAGAGACATTACTTTGCCAACAAAGGTTCATCTAGTCAAGGCTATGGTTTTTCCAGTAGTCATGTATAGATGTGAGAGTTGGACTATAAAGAAAGCTGAGTGCAGAAGAATTGATGCTTTTGAACTGTGATGTTGGAGAAGACTCTTGGGAGTCCCTTGGACTGCAAGGAGATCCAACCAGTCCATCCTGAAGGAGATTAGTCCTGGGTGTTCATTGGAGGGACTGATGTTGAAGCTGAAACTCCAATACTTTGGCCACCTCATGCAGAGAGCTAACTCATTTGAAAAGACCCTGATGTTGGGAAAGATTGAGGGCAGGAGGAGAAGGGGACGACAGAGGATGAGATGGTTGGATGGTATCACTGACTCGATGGACATGGGTTTGGGTGGACTCCGGGAGTTGGTGATGGACAGGGAGGCCTGGGGTGCTGCAGTTCATGGGGTCACAAAGAGTTGGACACGACTGAGGGACTGAACTGATACTGATATTGATATGCAGCCGAATATTCATAGAAACATTATGTACAGTAGTCAAGATATGGAAATAACCAAAGGGTCCATCAGCAGATGAATGGATAAAGAAAATCTGGTGTATATAGTGAAAGTAGTAGTGTTAGTCAGTCAACTGTTTATGACCCCATGGAGTATAGCCCATCAGGCTGTTCTGTCTATGGAATTCTCCAGGCTAGAATACTGGAGTGGGTAGCCTTTTTCTTCTTCAGGGGATCTTCCTGACCCAGGGATTGAACCCGGGTCTCCTGCATTGTGAGCAGATTCTTTAGCATCTGAGCCATTACAAACTGCTCAAATCTGGTGTGTGTATATACACCCAAAGAATGTGATATTCCTTGGCCATAAAAAAGAATGAAATTTTGCCATTTGCAGCAACATGTATGAACTTGGAGGGTATTATGCTGAGTGAAATAAGTCAGACAGAGAAACATAAACTGTATGACGTTACTTACATGCGGAATTCAAAAAATAAAACAAATTGGTGAATATAATGAGAAAATAAGCAGGCTCACAGATATAGAGGACAATCTAATGGTTACCAGTGGAGAGGGGAAAAGTTGGAAGGGCAATATAGGGGTAGAGGATTAACAGGTACAAACTATTATCTATAAAATAAGCTACAAGGATATACTGTACATCAAAGGGAATATAGCCAATATTTTATAATAGCTATAAGTGGAGTATAACCTTTAAAAATTGTGAACCATTATATTGTACACCTGTAACTTATATAATATTGTACATCAACTATACTTCAATATTTTAAAAGGTATAGGAGGCAAAAGAGAAAATAAATTGGAATACATCAAAATTAAAAATTCTGTGCATCAAAGGAAAGAATCAACACAGTGAAAAGGCTGCTTATGGAATGGGAGATTGTACACCTGATAAGCGGTCATATTTGGAATGTATAAAAAAAACCCTCCTACAACACAGTAACTAAAAAACAGTCAGCTGATGAAAATGTGGACAAAAGGACTCGAATTTTTCCAAAGAAGATATGCAAATGGCCAATAAGCACGTGGAAAGATGCTCAATATCACTAATCATTAGGGAAAAGCAAATAAAAACCATAATGAATAACACTTCACACTCAAAACGATGGCTACTAACAAAAACAAAATGACAAGTGTAGGTAAGCATGTGGAGAAATTAGAGCCCAGGACACTCTTGGTGGGAATGTGAGCCAGCACGGCCGCTGTGGACAAGCGCATGACAGTTCCTGAAAAGTTTAAACACAGAACTACCACCCAATTTAATCATTTCACACACGACTGAGCGACTGAACTGAACTGGACGGGATGTATATATCCAAAGGAATTGAAAGCAGGGTCTTGAATGGACATGTGTATACCTGTGTTCATTGCAATGTTATTTGCAATAGCCAAAAGGTAGAAGTAACCTAAATGTCCATCCGTGGATGAATGGATAAACAAAATGCCGTAAGTACATACTATGGGATATTATTTAGCATTAAAAATGAAAGAAATGCTGGCACATTCTACAAAGTGGATGAACTTTGAGGACATTATGCCAAGTGAAATTAGTCACAAAAGGACAAACACTGGATAATTGCATTTATATGAAGTATCTAATATAGCGAAACTTAGAAAGTAGAATGTGACTGCCAGGGGATTGGGAGTATTGTTTGATGGATACAGAGTTTCAGTTTTGTAGGATGAAAAAATGATGGATGTAAGATCCACGTGGAGATGGATGGCGATGATGGTTGTATAACAATGTGGAATTAGTTAATGCCACTGAACTGTATATTTAAAATAATTAGAATGGCAAATTTTGTGTTAAGTGTAGTTCACTACAATAAACACCAACACACTGGCAATAGTAGCATAAGCAGCAGAAATGAGAAAGTGGAATCAAATTCTTATATTCAATAATATTATTGAGTTGCTAGTAAATTGGCAAATGTACCAACTTAACGTAGCATGTAAACAGTCAGGTAGGCATATCTATTAAAAGAATTTTTAAAGAATGCATAAGGTAACAGAGAAGATAAAATGACAAATACTAGATTAATCCCAAAGAGTCCAAAGAGTCCAAGAAAGAATGAGAAAATAGTCTATAGTTGCATAAAACAAAATATTTTTGGTCATAAAGCAAGTTCTGATGAAGTACACTGAAAACATCCACAAAGTATCATTCTTATTCTCTTATCCATGGGGAGGAAGTTATAAAACATTTTTTGGTTAATGTTTTTTCCCTTACCAAAAGATTTTTTAAAGAACTTTGACTTCAAAGAATGTTGGAGTCTTCCATGAAAATACCTATCTTAATTAGCCATCTGCTATGCCAGAAACAACACTTAGACATGACTTTTTCTGAATTTATACACTCTTTTAAGTCTCTTTGTTAAGACTCTGGCATTTATTCCTTATTTGTTTATGCTTTTTATGCTATATTTATTTATTGGAGGATAATTGCTTTACAATGTTGTGTTAGTTTCCGACGTACAAGGTCAAACAGCTGTATGTATACACATATTTCGTCCCTCTTGAGCCTGCATCCCACTCCTCCCCAACTATCTCTAGAATTCCAAACACACCCTCCTTTCTTCTCCAACCCCAAACCCCAGAGAGAGTCTCATTCTATACGGCAGAAAATCTTTCACTCTTCATGGTTCAGGCACGAATTTCTTTCTCCATTCTGCCCTTCTCCTCACTCTGGGAATAACATTCACGAACAAAATTCAAGAAAACTCAAGTCATATCTTTTCATGTCACCCCCTCCTTCCTCATGAGGCCAGGGTTGTGCGCTTTAACTGGAGTGAGACAAGAAGAAAAATCCCAAGAGAAAAAAATGAACATATTCTGCCTCAGAAAGAAGGGATGGAGCAGGAACAAAAAATTGACTTATCCTCTTCTGCCTTTTCTTTTCCTAAATTGATTTTGTAATTGGAGGATAATTGCTTTACAAGGCTGTGTTGGTTTCTGCCATACAACAACACAAATCAGACATAATTATGTGTGTATGTATATATATATATCCTCTCTTGAGCCTCCCTCTCACCTCCCCCATCCCACCCCTCTAGGTCATCACAGCACTAGGCTGGGTTCCCTGTGGCTACCCTAGTTATCTGGGCTTCCCTGGTGGCTCAGATGGTAAAGAATCCGCCTGCAATATGGGAGACAGGTTTGATCCCTTGGTTAGGAAGATCCCCTGGAGGAGGGCATGACAACCCACTCCAGTATTCTTGCCTGGAGAATCCCATGGACAGAATAGCCTTGCAGGCTACAGTCCATGGGGTCACAAAGAGTCAGACACGACTGAGTGACTAACACAGCTAGCTATCTGTTTCACACCTGGCAGTGTGTATACGTCAATGCCACTTTCTCAATTCATCCTACCCTCTCCATCCCCCCTTCTTCCTTTCTGAAGCATCTTGGGTGTTCAGTGAATGCACTGGATTCTATACCAACATGCAGGATGTATTGATCTTGTGTTCAAGATGTTCCCCATACACCCCCTCCCAGGGGCCATGGCAGAAAATCTGGAAAGAGAGAGGGCTTTCTTCTTACATGTGCAGAAGGCAGAGTTGTGTATTTCCAATCTGAAATGTATTTTTTAGATTACTGTGACGAGGTGGAGCCAAAGATGTCACCTACCCAGAGACTGGAGCCAGAAAAGAACCAGTGATTTCTAGATGTCTTCATTGCACAAGTCGTGGCTCCTGCAACACCTGAAGTTCACCAGGTAGACACTCCACTTTATGTTGTTCACATTGGCGCAGTTCTTTAGGCAACCCCTGAAGGTTAACCAGAGAGTGCCATCATCTGCAGAAGTAGGAGAAACTTATCAGCACAGAGGTTTCTAAAACCAAAACCCAAACAAAAAACTTCCCAGCCTGCACCAGTGAACAAAACACAACCTCGTGTCATTCAAGTCTCGGTTGTTTAAACGTGAAGAACTGGAAGATGTGGCAGTCTGGGTACTTCCCAAAAGAGAGACAATAGCAGAGCAGTTTAAAGCAAAAAAATTAAAAAAAAAAAAAAAATCCCTGAATGTGGGGCTGTAATGAGAGCAGAAACTCAAGGATTGCCAGAGCTGGGCGTCTCCACTGAGCATGTTGACACTGGTATAAGTAAGGGTTAGAAATACTAAGGTATCGCTCAGCACAAAGGATAGGAAAACCGAGAAATCATGCTGTTCAGACTTACCTATGAAGGGCCACTTAGCCTGTATCTATTGCTGACCCTGGCCCCTCTATTTTCACGGTTTAAAACTTCCCACAGGGAACGGCCAGGCCGGGAAAAAACAAAGTGCCCGCCTCACTTCAACACTTAGCTCTGTTCTCCACTGGCCCTTCCTTTTCCGTCAACTTAGTCTCCTCTGTTTTGTTCAGGCTTCTCAAAATACTGATTCCATAGCTATAGATCCCCACTCCGTAGAGACCACCTGTATCTATTTTTCATCATGGCACGTGATGGGGTAGAGATATTCAGTCATCCTAGGGCTTCCGTGGTGGCTCAGACAGTAAAGAATCTGCCTGCAATGCAAGAGACTTCCGGTTTGATCCCTGGGTTGGGAAGATCCCCTGGAGTAGGAAACAGCAACCCACTCCAGTATTCTTGCCTGGAGAAGTCCATAAACAGAGGAGTCTGGCGGGCTGCAATCCATGCGGTCCTACAGAGTCCTACACAACCGAGTGACTCACACTAGGGATGCTAGGATTGGTCTGAAGCAGGGTCCCTCCTTTCTCCTGTGGCCAGCATGTCCCTGTCTGCTTCCACCACCCCGTCCTCCCGCCCCCCACCCACAACTTACATTTGAAAATCCTCCCAGTCGTGCAAGCCTCTTCTTTCACTGCAATACATAGTCCTCTGCCTCTGGAACACTTCTGTCTTGGAAACTGGATGTGGCACATCCTACACTGAATAATTTCTATAATTTGGGCCAGAGAGTAGGGAAGTAGATGTGAAACCGCTGCTGCCAACGGACCCATCTGCCCTTTCAAACCTGAAGTCCTCTGAGAGCCCCGAGGGCTTTCCCGAGACCCGTGAAGGGAGGGCATCCACCTCTATCAAGTGGTGGCTGAGCCGAGAGAAGGGCTAGAGTTTCTGGTCTCTGGAGTTTAGCTCATAGAACAGGTGGGAAGATAAGGAAAAGAGGAACAAAATCAAGGCTGAGCGCGTCAGACCGTATCCTCTCCATACTCACCAGGAAAATGGCGATCATTAACAGATAGTTCATTGACTGTGCTGGCAAAGAGAAATAACACTTAGTAGCAATTTTCTCTAAGATTTGCTCTTGCCTGCATGTCGCTGTAATCCTTGTGTAAATACACAAGGTCCATTCTGAACTCTTCACCTGGAGCCACTCTGGGCCCTTCTGTCCCTCCAAAGCCTAGTTCCCATCTCAGGGCATCTCTGTATCTCTCCCTCATTTCAACTCTCTTCACCTCTAGAGGGCCTCTCAGCCTCTCCACTACCCCTTAGGATACAGCACAGACTCGAAGGAGAAAGATAAATGAACATTTTGTGTGTGCGTGAGTGCCTCATTGCCTTCTTTTTTTAAATTACTTTATTTTGGCTGAACTGTGTGTCTCCCTTGCTACACACCAACATTCTCTAGTTGCAACGAGTCGGGGTTACTCTCTAGTGGCAAGGCCCGGCCTTCTGATTGCAGCGGCTTCTCTTGTTGCTGCTCACGGGCTAGATAGAGAACTCGGACTCAGTAATTGCCCTGGGGTGTGTAGGATCTTCCCAGACCAGGGATCTAGCTAGTGTCCCCTGCTTTGGCAGGCAGATTCTTAACCACTGGACCCCCAAGAAAGTCCCACATTCCCTTCACTTTAACTGACCTCTCTGACTTTCTTACCCACAAGTAGCTGAAAGCTGCAAGGTGACAAAGCCTCTGAAATTCATGAAATTGCTACTCTGTGGATTTAGCCAGCTAGCACCTGAAAAATCAACATTCTACTTCCCCCTTTCCCGTTCCCTCATCTTTTAACACACGGATCCTTTGCCTTGGCAACTGCTGCTTGTGCTTTTCCATCAGGCTCAAAGTCAGTTCCCACCCCAGCCCCATCCTGCTGGAAGAAGTGGCCGAGTGCTGGAATCCAAGGTTAGTCTCCGGATTCCTTTCAACCCTCAATGCTCATGCATCCCCTCTCATCTCCCCCTCCCCTCAAATTGGCCTTCCCACATGACTCTTCTGTCTCTACTCACTTTCATGTTCTTGGTCTGCAAATGACCCGCACAGTACTGTTAAGAAAAAAAAAAAAAAAAAGATATACTCTCTGCAGACCTCATTTTACAAACTCACCTCACAGCTTTTATGAAAATCTTGTCAGTTCCCTTATAATCTACCTATTTTCTTCTGCAAGCACACTAAGATTTTGCTGAAGGTTCCAGGGATGGGATGCATCGTGTGTGAAAGTCATGGCGTTAGAATGACAGCTGCTGTTACCTATGACTCTCATAAAAGAACCTCTGTCATGGGAACCCCAACCCATTCCAACATCCTGGACACATCTCTCCAACTGTCAACCACTGGGACTCTCACCTCGAAAGCAGCAGAGGAGGACAGGGAGCCCTAGCAGGAGGGACTTGTCCATCTCAGAGGGAGGAAAGAGCAGGTTGGAGCAGGAAGCTGCAAGGTGCCTCTTTATATATCTACCAGGTTGGGCTTCCCCAGGAAGGGCTAGGGGTGGGGACATTACAGAAGTCCTTCAAAGGTGTTTCCTGCTTCAAGGGAAGCCAAGAACTCTAAAATGTTTCTTTTTGGCAAATTGTGAGGAAGAGGGACTGCCTAGGTAAGTCCTGGGTCTGATTCATTTCAGTCCTAGCATTCAGGAAGCTTTGATGCCGTGTCCTGCGGTCTTTTCACTAGAGCACACTGTGGGAGAAGACCAGGATAAATCAGGGCACGGGGAGTTAGATTCAGAGACATTTACACTGAGACGCTCATTGAAGCTGAGAGAAGGGACTTCCCTGCCTGTCCAGTAGTTAAGACTTTGCCTTCCAAGGCAGAGGGGTGAAGGTTCAATTCCTGGTTAGGAAGCTAAGATCCCACATGCCTCACAGCCAAAAAAACCCAAACATAAAACAGAAACAATATTGTGACAAATTCAATAAGACTTTCAAATGGCCCATATCAAAAAAAATTTTTCAAAAAAAAAATCTGAGAGAATATGAGTGTAAATAGTTGGACTGTAGGAAGTCCAAAAGAGGGGTAACCAAAGAGCCTTTAAAAGGCAGTACTATAGGAAATGGGGAAGAGAGATGGAGAGGTTCAGTGCAGATGAGGTGACAGGGTACTCGGGAGGGAAATAGTTTCCCATTTTTCCGTCATACTGGAATGAAACAAACAGATCAGATTACTCTCCTGAAGGGAGGTCAGCTGGTCCCTCCCACTTGATGCCGAGCGAGCCAGGTATGAGGAGGGGCAGTTTCCTCAGCTCTGAGAGTGACAAGTTAACCAAACTGGGGCAGTGACTGAATGTAGAATTCCTGTGGAGGAGATTGAGACTGTGTAAGAAAATCCATGGGATTCTCCAGGCAAGAATACTGGAGTGGGCTGCCACTTCCTCCTCCAGGGGATCTTCCCGACCCAGGGGTCGAACCCGCGTCTCTTGAGTCTGCCCCATGGACAGGCAGGATGTTTACCTCCGAGCCACTTGGAAGCCCTGTGTTCCCACTGGCAGACCTGTCTCTCTCCTGCTCTCAAGCCGGGAAACTTAGCGTCGTCTCTTACCTCCTCACATTCCTTTCTTTGACCTTTGAGATCTCCCCTCCTTTCCTTCTAGGAATCCTGTATTTAATTCTTTGGCTAATGGCAGCCCACACAAAAGAAGGGAAGGTTTTCTTCCTCTGCCCCACCGGAAACTGTCTCCTCACTTCATAACTCTCTGTTGATATTATTATACCCCTTCTCCTAAAGCAGAAATGTTCCCTTCTCAGCTTTACCAATCCAGCTGAACTCCGTGTTTATATTTGAACACTATATTTTTAAGTATTTAGTTTGTTGTCCTAAGTCTTAGGTGTGGCATGTAAGATCTAGTTTCCTGACCAGGGATCAAGCCCCAGGGCCCCTGCATTGAGAGTGCACATTCTTGACTACTGGCCACCAGGGAAGTCCCTGAACTCTATTTTATTAGCTTATTTTTCTCCTAAAATCTCCTCAAATCCACATTCCTGGTCTTAGTATCCCATAATACCTGATTTTCTTGCTGGGTCACAGTCCATACTTTTCTCAGTGTTCCTAATCCTTTTTCTTATCCTCTTGCTGGTGCTGGTGCTGCTGCTGCTAAGTCACTTCAGTCGTGTCCAACTCTGTGTGACCCCATAGACAGCAGCCCACCAGGCTCCCCCGTCCCTGGGATTCTCCAGGCAAGAACACTGGAGTGGGTTGCCATTTCCTTCTGCAATACATGAAAGTGAAAAGTGAAAGTGAAGTCGCTCAGTCATGTCTGACTCTTCGACGACCCCATGGACTACAGCCTACCAGGCTCCTCCGTCCATGGGATTTGCCAGGCAAGAGTGCTAGAGTAGGATGCCATCACCTTCTCCTCTTATCCTCTTAGGGCACCCAAAATAATTATTCTTATGTCATAAATTATAGACCCATGACTTAAAAGTATTCAGGAAAGAATCCTTTTTGCTTATTGCTCCAAACCTCACATGGAGTCAGATCTTATGCCTTGGCTCAGATGGTAAGGAATCCACCTGCAATGCAGGAGACCCATGTTTGAGCCCTGGGTCAGGAAGATCCCCTGGAGAAGGGAATGGCAACCTATTCCAGGACTCTTGCCTGAGAATTCCATGGACAGAGGAGCCTGGCAGGCATCAGTGCAAAGAGGTGGACACGACTGAGTGACTAACATTTACTTTGTTCCCATGGAGTCTGGACCCCTGTACTCACGATGCCCTTCTCTCCATCACTGTACCGTCAGGGTTCTGGAGGTACGGTTAGTCCAGAGGAGCAGCCCTGGCCCTGGATTTTTCTCACCTCTGAAGTGATTAGCTGAGTACTCAGTTATACCTTTATGTAGATGATTAGAAGATGTTTAGATGATGAGCTAGGATTTTTGGTTTGCATCTCCGTTATCATGCAAAACAATAAAAATGGTATTTCTTGAATAGACATCCACTTTCCAACGGTTACCATTATTTTCAAAAGACATATCACTACTCTCCAAGGTGAATACAGTAAAAATATCCTGAACTTCATTGATAATTGAGATATTTTCACACAATGTCATTTCTAAAGAGCTTAATGGGGTGGGTGATTGCCAGGATTTGATTTGAGGAAAAAGCTCTCAGCTTAGGCAGATGCTACCTTGAAAGTGAAAGTGTTAATGGCTCAGTCATGTCCAACTCTTTATGACTCCATGGACTGCAGCCCAGCAAGCTCCTCAGTCTGTGGAATTCTCCAGGCATGGAATTCTCTAGGCAAGAATACTGGAGTGGGTAGCCATTCCCTTCTCCAGGGGATCTTCCCAACCTAGGGATCGAAGCCATGTCTCCTGCACTGCAGGGCGGATTCTTTACCATCTGAGCCACCAGGGAAGCCCCTTGGGGAAGGTCAACAAGATGAAGAACCACAGTTACTA
Organism: Bos taurus; assembly: GCF_002263795.3. NCBI lineage: Eukaryota > Metazoa > Chordata > Mammalia > Artiodactyla > Bovidae > Bos > Bos taurus. The sequence goes on along the minus strand of NC_037356.1, from coordinate 29,151,134 downwards.
TTCCAAGGCAGCCCAGTGACCATAAGCTCCTGGGGTTTTTCCAGTACCCATAGGATTTATACCAGTCGATCTGACAGAAAAAGAACAGTTTCTTCTGGATCAGGGTTTGAAGGAACAGTTCAGTCAGAAAATCGTGTCTCTTTTTCCCTTAAGCAAGGGAGCAGCACCGTTCTGGTTGACTGAGACTAGATGAAACCAGAGAAGTTCTACCCTCTTGAGGAATATGAAAATGGAATTTTCAGACAATATGTGGATATCCAGGAAAGAACATAAAAGAAGTGTTTCTGGGGAGACCTTCTATGTGTATTCTTTTCTACCATGAGACTCCCCATCCCCAAGGATTTGCTGGGAATCTCAAAATTGTTCAACATGTCCACAATTCTCTAGATAGTTCATGCCAACGGTGCTGAGGGTGGGAAAAGATAAAACGATGTTAAAGTGACTAGGGAGGTAGTCAACAAAAACAATGAAGAAGTAGCCAATAATCTATCTACCCATTGTTCCTGTTGTAGCTTACAGCTCAAATAAAAGGCCCTAGGCTTTCAATCTGCCGCGTCAGCCAACTCTGGCTATTCACCAGGAGAACTCTTTCCAAGGGTGACTTCAGCAAAGGAGAAATAAGAGATTCCTCTTCCACTTTTCATGGTAAATTCACCAGTATGTGAAAGCCATGCTCAGAGACCAGCAGTCCCAAGGGGGCGTATAGCCCTCTGTTTTGCTGAGTTTATTACTAAGGTTTTACATGTATCCCTTTAAATTCTGCTCAATGTCATGTGACAGCCTGGATGGGAGGGGACTTTGGGGGAGAATGGACACATGTATATGTATGGCTAAGACCCTCTGCTGTTCACCTGAAACGATCATAACATTGTTAATTGGCTATACTGCTCCTGCTAAGTCACTTCAGTCGTGTCCGACTCTGTGCGACCCCATAGACAGCAGCCCACCAGGTTCCCCTGTCCCTGGGATTCTCCAGACAAGAACACTGGAGTGGGTTGCCACTTCTTTCTGCAATACATGAAAGTGAAAAATGAAAGTGAAGTCGCTCAGTTGTGCCTGACTCTGTGCGACCCCGTGGACTGCAGCCTACCAGGCTCCTCCATCCATGGGATTTTTCAGGCAAGAGTACTGGAGTGGGGTGCCATTGCCTTCTCTGTTAATCGGCTATATTCCAATATAAAAAAATTTTAAAGAAACAAAAATAAATGGTATCCCTTCAGATTATAAAAACAATTTGTGTTCAGAGAGACTATCCTTGACCAGTTTCCTGAAGTTCTGTATATAGATTTCCCCTGTTATTTCCTGTGTGTGTGTGTGTGTGTGTGTGTGTGTGTGTAGATGGAGGGAGCAAGTTAGGAGAAAAGCTATTATTTTAAAAATGCCACAAAACTTTCCTACCATGTGGAAACTGTCTCATTCAGATTCATCCTTTCTGTGGTTGCTGTAAACCTGAGATGAAGTTGATTGTGATGACTTTTACTCTTGTGGTCAGTGTTTCTCTGAGGGGGACTGTCCTTCAGAGCTCCCTCCTCTGTCATTTCCACTGATGATGTCTCCTGGCCTCCTCAAAAGCTATATTTTAAAACAACTAAATAGCTCACATGTGCTAATTTATCCCTCACAATTCTTCTTGATAGATAAATACATATTTTCTCTAGTGAAAAAAAAAACTCCACAGGTCAGAGAGGTTAAAGGACACACACAAGGTCACACATCCAGCAGGTGAAGAATCAGATTTAAACAGAGCTTCACCCAACCCCTGAGCACGATGCTATAATGGTCTCCTGTGGGAAGAAAGCAGTTGGTTTCCATGGGCCAGGGATTCTTAATCACTTGGCAAGACTTTTAAAACTCTTGTAACGTTCTTGTGTTTCAAGTGGTTGGCCGTAAAATTCCCAAACTGAGATGTGTGTCAGTACTATCTTTCCAGATTCCATATATATGTGTTAATATCCGATATTTGTTTTTCTGAGCATTTGTTGAATTACATCCCTCGAAAGGGAGTCTTAGGAGCGTTGGGTAGAGAAGCAAGCTTTGCTTCTGGCCCTTGGAGTACTGTCGCTGGACAGCTGTCGTTTCAGAGCTGGGATGCTGAGGCTGCTTGGAGGAATGAAGAAAGAAGGAAGGAAAGCTGGAAAGAGATTATTTTAAGCTCTTCAACCTGGGAGAAGGCTCGGAGGAGGGAATACAATGATGAAACTGCAGGAGGTGTTGCCTAACCCAAGTCAAGGAGATGAGACCCTGAGAGAAGCACATCCCTTGGTCATGACCTACAGTCCCAGGGAGAGTTAGATTGGATCCTGCTTTCAAAGAGGGGCAATAATGCAGGGAGTGTTCTTGGGAGTTTCATATAGCCCAGATAGGGTAGGAGGCAGGCTGTGGACACAGTAGTTCGGTGTATGGAAGCCTGTTAGGCCTGGGAACTAAGACTCGGACACAGCCTGCGGGGTTAGGAGAACAGAACATCTTCTTGAGGTCTAGAGATGAGATAGTTTCTGGTCATTAAAGTCCAAATGGGCATCAGATGAGAGGTGAAAAGCTTAGTCAGGTGAGACAAGGAACAAAGCAAGAAGTCTTGGCACCATCCAGAAGTGGGTGGAGAAGGAACAAGAGGGCATGGATGCATTTAGAAGATAATAAATATGCTTGAGAAAAAAAAAACCAACTCTTGTAATTTCAAAGACTTAAACTGTGCCAAACTGTTGACAATGCAAAATTAGAGGACTCACTCTCCTTTCTATGTCTTAGAAATTTCCTGAGAATGTGTGCTCATACACAGGACAAGAAAGTGAGGGACTTCCCTGGTGGTCCAATGGCTAAGACTCTGCGTTCCCAAAGCAGGGGCCCAAGTCTGATCCCTGAGCAGGGAACTAGATCCCACTTGCTACAACTAAGAGTTTGCATGCTGCAACTAAGACCCAGCACAGCCAAATAGATAAATTTTTTTTTTTAAAAAGATTCCTGTGACATCTCCATTCTCCCCTCCTCATCTCAGAAAAGTTCCTCTCCCCGGTAGAAGTCTGGAATTCAGGTTCAAAGATATCATGATAAGGACTTTCTGCTCAGGTCTCTATGATTTCAAAATTGATGGAATAGTACCACAGGTATACTGGAGCTTAATTTGAATCATAATATATGCATATTTAATTGTCAGGTTATTTATTATTGTGTGTTGCTGTTGTTGTTGCTGCTGTTATTATCTGCAGTGCTATTGTTATTGTTACTTTGTACAGCTCTTCTGTGCTGGCCTGCACAGAGGCCATGCCCAATAAGCACAGTGTTTTCAGTCTGGCTCTAACAGTGCGGCCTATGCTCCTTGCCAAGAATCCTCCTGAACAAGTGCAATCAGATTTGTATCTGCCGATTGTCTTCCGAGGATCAGCCCAGAAGAACAGGGGGAGTTGGGATAATGGAAATAGCAGAAATAGGGCCCCCAATCCAATAGCCCATAAAGCCAAGCGGTGTTACCGACTGGTGGGAGATGGGACAGAAGACAGAGGGTAGACTACTGACGCAGAGTGGTAGTGGCTTTATGCGCTATTGGCATTTCTTTAAAAAAAAAAACTTTCTATTTTATATTCGAGCAGAGTTGATTAATAATGGGATCTAAGATTTGGCTGGGACCACATTCCAGGCCCTCCAGGCTGTCTCCATGCAGCTAGATTCAGTTCTCTCCCAGAGCTGCAGATTAGGAAGTGCTTGGAGTTGGCCTTTGCCAGCGTCAGTCTCTCTATAGGTACACGTTCATGTTCCTGATGAACAGTGAGGCCAAACAAACTAAGTTTGGAGCAGAGAGAGATTTACTGCAGGGCTTGCAATGAGTCTGGTGGTTCGTGCTCTTAAAAAAAAAAAAAAATGCTGAGCTCCCTGAAGGGTTTTTGTTTTTGTTTTTCCTTTTTTAAAGTATTGAATTTGTTACAGTATTGCTTCTGTTTTATGTTTTGGTTTTTTGGCCACAAGGTATGTGGGATCTGAGCTCCCCAACCAACTAATCCTGTTGTCTTCGCAACCTGAAAGTAGAGTTATTTCTTTTGTTGGGAACGTTTAGGACTCCCAAGCCTCCCCAGTGGAAGCCTGGGAGACAGGAGCTCAATAGCTCTGAGAAAATTGCTCCAAGGAGGTGAGAGGGGGAGTCAGGTTATATACAAGTTTGCAACAAAGGAAGCAGGCATCTGAACATCAAAGATTAGGTGTTAATTTAAGGAATTTAGCATTCTATATATGGGAAGATGCAAGCCTCTGGGCTCATGGAATTCATTCCTTTCATACGCACCTCAGCTATTTGGGGCCAAATCCTGTTTCTTTTTTTTTTTAATTAGTTTATTTTAATTGGAGGATAATTACTTTACAATATTGTGGTGGCTTTTGCCATACATTGACATGAATCAGCCACAGGTGCACATGTGTCCCCCCGTTTTGAACCCCCTTCCACCTCCCTCTCCACCCCATCCCTCTGGGTTGTCCCAGAGCACTGGCTTTGAGTACCCTGCTTCATGCATCGAACTTGCACTAGTCATCTGTTTTACATATGGTAATATATACATGTTTCAGTTCTATTCTCTCAAATCATTCCACCCTCACCTTCTCCCACAGAGTCCAAAAGTCTGTTCTTTACATCTATGTCTCTTTTGCTGCCTTGCATATAGGACCATTGTTACCATCTTTCTAAATTCCATATATATGTGTTAATATACTGTATTGGTGTTTCTCTTTCCAACTTACTTCACTCTGTATAATAGGCTCCAGTTTCATCCACCTCATTAGAACTGACTCAAATGCATTCTTTTTTATATTGAATATTATGTTGACTATTATTCCATTTGTATATGTACCGCAATTTCCTTGTCCATTCATCTGCTGATGGACATCTAAGTTGCTTCCATGTCCTGGCTATTATAAACAGTGCTGCAGTGAGCATTGGGGTACATGTGTCCTTTTCAATTCTGCTTTCCTTGATGTGTATGCCCAGCAGTGGGGTTGCTGGGTCGTATGGCAGTTCTATTCCCATTTTTTAAAGGAATCTCCACACTGTTCTCTGTAGTGGTTGTACTGATTTGCATTCCCACCAGCTGTGTACGAGGCCCTCTTTGCCATACCCTGTCCAGCATTTATTGTTTGTAGACTTTTTGATGGCAGCCATTCTGACCGGCGTGCGATGCAAACCCTGTTTCCTTGTTCATTTAAGCAGTGGCAGATGGCTGCTTCTTGCATTCCTCCAGCTCCTCTGCAATCTCTGGGCTGGTGGGGGGAGCACTCACTGGATCGAAGTTTTGGGACTCTCATTCACATGTGGAGGCCAGAAGTCACTGATGGCTGTGACATTTCTTGTTTATTGGTACAGCAGGAGATATTTTCATTTCACAGAGTCTTCAAGGGAAAGTAAGTAAGGCATATATAAGGAGTTAAAGTTTGGGAAACAAATGTTTTCCGGGTCATTCAAAGACAATGGGACATAGAGAGGATTTTGATAAAATAGGGTTTGCTAGGTTCCTTGTGCTGGACATTTTTTAATGATAACTGAATTTATAGTCTCCAACTCCATTAATTAATTACTTGTTTTTTTGGCTGGGCTGGGTCTTCACTGTTGTGTACAGGCTTTCTCTTGTGGTGGTGAACAGGTCTTATCCTCCCTGGAGAGCAATGAATACTGCGGTGGCTTCTTTTGTTGCAGAGCTCAGGCTCTAAGCGCACAGCCTCATTAGTTATGGCACCCGGGCTTAGTTGCTCCACAGCACATGGGATCTTCCTGGATCAGGGATCAAACCTGTGTCCCCTGCATTGGCAGACAGATTCTTAACCTCTGAACCACCAGGGAAGTCCCTCCAAGTCCATTCTTATCAGACATTCCCCAAATCTGAGGTGAGCCAGTTACTTACCGTGACCTGAGTGGCCTCTCCTTTTACCAGCCCAGAGTGACGTGATTTGGCTAAATCAAGGAACCCAACACAACACGGGAGTGTTCCGCACACTTGTGATGCCTGCGAAGCAAAGCCCTATACCTGGGCTCAGGGGAACAGTCTGCAGCTTTACACACAGTAAGTTGAATAAGCAGAAAATGTGGACTCTGAAGGTGACTTCCATCTCTGCTTTACTTAGATCCCCTGTCTTCTCTGGGATGAGATTCTTACTATCTTGAGGAAGGTCACCTCTTTCCCATGTAAATTCCTTGATTGAGTCCCCGCGTTGGCGGTGGAATGAGAAGAGGAAGCAGGACACCCACGACCTTACAGTCAGGGCCTCCCAATATAGGGAGAGAAAGTGCAGCTCTTACAGCCCAGGGCATAACTCACAGAGGAGGAGATGAGGAGGGAACCGCAGCTGTAGCTCCATTCTGCATCCTGTCTGGGGCACCATCGCTGAGCATTTCCGGGAGATTGACTGCCTGCCTCATTGTCCTCTCTTCAGTCTGTATGGATTGGCTCCTATTCCTCCTGCTCCCCGGAACGCTCGTGCTTCTGTGCTGGTCTTTCAGAGAGCGTGAGTCCAAAAGCAGGGAGGCAGAGGGGCAGGGTGATGGGGGATGGGAGTAATGTCCAAAAAGACCTGATTGGGGAGCAGGAGCTACAGAGACAGCCTTTGCTGGAGCCAGGCCCCTGAGCCTCAGTGGCTGATACTTCCCTTCCCCATCATGAAAAACGTTCCTGAAGACTCCGCTGCTCCTGTCGCCCAGTAGCTCTCCACACTCTCACTCCCAAGAATGGTGTGAGGGAAAGGAATGATAAAGAACTACTGGGGCTGAGCAAAACCAAATCTAACTCTTGAACTGAAGTGAATGAAATTGAGAGTCTGCCCATCATGTCCAACTCTGTGATCCCATGAACTGTAGCCCACTAGGCTCCTCTGTCCATGGAATTCTCCAGGCAAGAATACTCGAGTGGGTAGCCATTTCCTTCTCCAGGAGATCTTCCTGACCCAGGGATTTAACCTGGGTCTCCTGCATTGCAGGCAATTCTTTACCATCTGAGCTACCAGGGAGTTATTTCTTATAAATGCCTCTGATAATCAAAAGAAACTTAAGTCATCTAGGGATTCCCAGGTGGCTCAGTAATAAAGAATCTACTTGCCAATGCAGGAGACTTGGGTTAGATCCTGGATCAGGAAGATCCCCTGGAGGAGGAAATAGCAACCCATTCAGTATTCTTGCTGCCTGGGAAATTCCCTGGACAGAGGAGCCTGGCAGGCTACAGTCCACAGGTTCACAATAAATCAGACACAACTTAGCAACTAAACAAACGATAACAACCACTTCTAACCAATCCCTGCCCTCTGAAAACCCCACTGTAATAATCAATTTTTGTAATGTTAAACAATTTCCTTGTTTTCACTCTATAAGTCGTCCTGTAACATCAGGTCTCTGAGCTTCATATCAGTCCCAAATTTGAAAGCTTCCAGCTTAGGAACTGCTCTTAACGCTTAAGAAACTCATGTGTATGTGTTAGTCCGCTCAGTCGTGTCCAACTCTGTGAGCCCATAGATTGTAGTCCCCTCTGTCCGTGAAATTCTCTAGGCATGAATACTGGAGTGGGTAGCCATTCCCTTCTCCAGGTAATAAACTCGTTCTAAATTCTATTTTATTGGAAAAAAAGAAGAATCAGTGGGTTTCCCTGGTAGCTCAGCTGGTAAAGAGTCCACCTGCCATGCAGGAGACACCAGTTTGACTCCTGGGTCGGGAAGATCCACTGGAGAAAGGATAGTCTACCCACTCCAGTATCCTTGGGCTTTCCTGGTGGCTCAGGTGGTAAAGAATCCACCTGCAATGTGGGCGACTGGGTTTGATCCCTGGATTGGGAAGATTCCCTGGAGAAAGGAATGGCTACCCACTTCAGTATCTGGCCTTGGAGAATTCTATGGACAGAGGAGCCTGGAGGGCTATGGTCCTTGGGGTTGCAAAGAGTCAGACACAACTAAGCGACTTTCAAAAAATACTATTTTATTGGAAAAAAAAAATAAAGAACCATTGAGGCATCAATAGCTGGGAAAATTAGACTCATCAACTAACACCCAGGGCTTAATAAGAAAGTTCAGAAGGGAGATCCTCCTCCTTCTTCTCCCTCATTAGATCCTGGGCCATCTGTCTCAACTTACCTCACCCAGCCCTACTAGCAATTAAATGCCCATTTCAGTGCCCTTTTCAAAGCCATAGCTGTAGGGTGAGCCTGAAAAGAAAGAAGGGAGAGCACTTCCTGGTTACCATGTGACTCCTAAAACAGATTCCTTGGTAGATCTGGCGCTGCAGAGAGCATCCTCAGGGAGCAAGGAGGAAGGCCTGGGAAGTCTGGTCTTCCGGCCTCAATCCTGACACCTACAGTGGCAGCCCAGCTCTCTTCCCCTTCACCACTTGGCATTCCTTTTTCTCACCCTGTGGTTCTCCCATATTGTCCAGATCCTCCCATGATGAGATTGATTTCTTGCACCTCCTGTGATGAATATATTGGCAAAAACTGCAGAAAGAATTTAGGTTCCTGCCACCCCAGATATCCTGATTTAGCATGCCAGACCAAAGAAGTATACTATCATCATTACACCGGAGGTGAGATGCAGGGAGGAGAATGGGAGGGATGGGACTTTGACTGTGCTACAGTTTCTCACCTGTACAGTGATGAGGTTTTGATGGATGGTCTCCAAATTCCTTTGCATTTCTAGTATTCAGTGACTGAAACCCTAATAGAGTCTGTCTGTTACAGCAACTTTGCTGTAAAGGTGTGTGGGCATTGGGAGCAGAAGCAAGTCACCCTGGAAGGAAATGGCCCCTTTTGTGGAAGGGGTTTCAAGTCCAGGGTCTACCTACGGGGATAGGCGGAAAGGGAGGGACTGTTCACTTGGGAACATTCTGTGCCCTGTCTGATGTCTAATCTGTGGCCCGGTTATTCTCCTGCTCTTCAGATTATATCTACCAATATTCTGTGCTGGGTTGCCCAAGAAGATGTGCAGAGTATACACGCATCACCCCTCGGGAGAAAAATGTGTTCTTCTGTTGTAATACAAGCCACTGCAATAGCTTACCAGTAAAGGATGTGGTTCCATTCAATCCCATAGCAGAAGAGGTTTAGCCCGAGATATTCAGCTACTTTTTAGTGACCTCCCCTTGACAGCATTCTGCCCACCATTCTTTAACAAACATCAAGATCCAGAAATGCTTTCACACTTAGCCAGCACCCACACTGCCTCCTGAGAACCAAGAAGCCCGAAAGAAATCAAACGTCGACAAAAAAGAAATGTAGTGTGACTTTGAAATGCTGTCTGGGCTCAACTTAGACAACCACACCCCGTTGTCTGGTTCTGCTGTTCTTGTTGGGGTCAAACCCCAAGTCTAAGGTTGGGGGGGTGGGAACGGGGGAGGCTGCACTGGGACATGGGGACACTGAAGGTATTACAATAAAAACTCTACTGAATAAAAAGGCTATATTCAGGGGAACTCACGGGCTGTTTCCATAACGCACTCAATAAGAAGGAAGGGATACCGGACAAAGAATGATCTGGCAAAACTCTCCAAGTTATTTTACTTCTCAAATGTCCAGTATCCTAAATCTCATCAGACCCCTAACACTCAAGGCCTGGAGAGGTCTTCAAACAATATTACAAGGAGGGCCTTGTAATATTCCACGGAGAATATTCCATGTCACTCGAGAAGAATGCATATCCTGCTGTCGTTGGCATCTACAATGTCTGTTACATCTAACTGGTTTATGATATTGCTTAAATCCTCTAATTCCTTATTGATCGTCTATTTGTTTTTCCTATCATTACTGAAGGTGCAGTATTGAGGTAGAATGTCTGTTTCTTCTTTCAACGCTGTCAAAGTTTGCAATATATATTTTGGTTTCTATTTGGCCTACGTATAATTGTCACAACATCTTAATTAACTGGGCTTCCCAGGTGCTAATGGTAAGGACCCGCCTGCCAATGCAGGAGACATAAAGTGGTGTGGGTTCGATCCCTGGGTGGGGAAGATCCCCTGGAGGAAGGCATGGCAACCCGCTCCAGTATTCTCGCCTGGAGAATCCCTTGGACAGAGGAGCCCGGCAGGCCACAGTCCATGGGGTTGCAAAGGGTTGGACATGACTAAAGTGACTTAACACACACAAACACACACACTTAATGAACTGGCCCTTTTATCCACATATAATGTCATTCTTTATTTCTGGTAACTTAGATCAGTTAGTTATTACTTTAGGTACCCTAGGTCTCTTTTGGTGACTATTTACAAGGAGTATCTTTTTTCATCCTTTGAGTTTCAACCTATTTGGGTCTTTAGATTTAAAGTAAATCTCTTGTTGTATAGCTTATGGATGGAGAATTTTTTTTTTAAATCTGTTCTGCCATCTCTGCCTCTTTATAAGAGTTTAATCCACTTATAGCTAAAGTAATTACTGACAAAGAAGGGCCAAACCTCTGCCATTTTAATATTGGTTTTCTGTATGTCTTATAGCTTTTTGAGTCCTCATTTCCTCCATTACAATTTGCATTTTGTTGATTTTTTTTGTAGTGAACAATTTTCTCTTTTAAGTTTCCTTTTGTGTATATTCTACAGATATTTTCTTTGGTTACCATAAAAACTACAGTTAGCATCCTACAGTTATAATAATTCAATTTGGATTGATATGAACTTAACTTAATTAATATTCAATTCAAAAACTACTGAAATACAGTTTTACTCATTTATGTTAGTAAAGTCATAAATTGCATCTTTATTCATTGCATGCCCAATAACATAGATCTACAATTTTTTATGTTTATGTTTTAAATCATATAGAAAATAAAAATCAATTTGCCTTCGCAAATGAGAATAACAAATGTTCTTTGAGAAGTTGCTAATCATCAGACACTTTTCTAAACACTGTACAAGTACTGAATCATTTAAAATCATCACCGCTCAGTGAAGTACTTACTGGCATTATTCTATTTTACAGATGAGAAAATATAAGCACAGACTTAAAGTACTTTGTTTAAGTTCATAGAGCTGATATATGCTATAATCAGGATTTAAAATCCAATGTCTGAGGACAGAGTGTGCATTATTATAATAATTACTACATAATAAGGCCTCCAATTCTATTCCCTGACCCAATATTCTTTACCAAATTATGTATTGCATTTACAGTGTGGATAGAAAAAAGCAAAATAGATTTTATTTATTTATTTGGCTGCACCAGGTCTTAGCGGCAGCATGTGAGATCTTTAGTTGCTGCATGTGGGAACTAGCTCCCTGGCCAAGGATCAAACCCCTGCATTAGGAGTACCGACGGAGTCTCAGCCACTGGACTACTAGAGGAGTCCTCATAATAGATTTTAAATGGGCATGCTTATCAATGATATCAGTGCTATGTAGAATTTTCCTAGGTTCATTGGCAGAATTTATCAGATATGATTCCAGCTCCCCTCAGCTGTGCTGGATTTCCACATTTAGATAATTATTTAGAATAGATAAGAGTTTCAGAGGGAGAGCCAGGGAGACTTCATTTTTTCAGTGAAGAATTTAAAAAATGAGGAAAGAAAGAAGAGAGAATGAAGAACAGCAAAAGGGAATTAAACAAATAAATGACCCCAAGGGAAAAGTCTGTGTCCTATTGGTGAGGTGCTTTGTCCGTCAAACTATGCCACCTTAATCTATCTGATTCACCCCTCTGACTCTCAAGTGTATGGTCAGAACCTTTGAGTCTGCTCTCCTCAGTTTTATTATTCTAAGCAAACAGACAAACAAAGCATCGATTTGAGGACACCACCCGATCAGAGAGTAAGACGAATCAAGACAACTAGGAAAGAACTGATTCTTAGGCCCTGACATTTTGACTGTGTGATGTTTGAGGAAGCTACTGAACAAAGCGGGAAAGAGCTTTGACCCTGTTTCTGGAAAAGATGTATAGAGTCTTGCTAAAAGGAGACCGGGTTAGGTATGACTTTACTGCTACAGTTATTGTCCTAAAATGTTGTGGGAGACGTGGGATTGCTGGCTCATACGAAAGTTCTACTTTTAATGTTTTGAGAAAACTTCATCTTGTTTCCTAGAGGGGCTGTACCCGATTCTATTCCCATCAGCATGTGCCAGGGTTCCGTTTCTTCACATCCTCACCAAACTCTTGTTATCTATTTTTTTTAAATATATTTATTCATTGGCTGTGCTGGGTCTTCGTCTCTGTGCGGGCTTTTCTCTAGTTGTGGAGCAGGGGCTACTCTCTAGCTGTGCTTGGACTTCTCATTGCTGTGGCTTCTCTTGTGGAGTACAGGCTATAAGGGCCACAAGCTTCTCTGAACTGAAGAGACAGATACCCGCTCTCCACACACCTAACATAGACGAGTATGATAGAGGTAGAATAACTGCAATAAACACTTTCATTCAAAAGGACATAATGTGAGACTTCTCTGGTGGTCCAGTGGCGATGACCTCATCCTCCAATGCGAGGGGATGCTGGTTTCATCCCTGGTTGGGGAACTAAGGTCATACATGCCTCGCAGCCAAAAAACAAACCAAAAAAAACCCCACAAAAAAACAGAAACAATATTGTAACAAACTGAATCCAGACATTTAAAATGGTCCACATCAGAAAAATCGTAAAAGGGGAAAAACAAACAAACAAAAAAGAGATCATTTGAGACACAGTCACGGGTCCACAACAATTCTGAAGTCCGACCCTTCACAGGTAGTCAGTCCTGCAGCTGAGAATGGTTCCCTGTGGGTCTTAGCCCCGCCCTCTGCCCTCTGGGTTCTTAGTTCCTTCCTCTGAATCATTCTTCCTTCTCCAAAAGAAATGGCCCATGTTCCCAGAGGTCTTAGTCTGCTTCCTGTCCCTAGAAAACTGGGAATCAAAAAGACTCTTCATTTTTACTGTCTCTGTGTCTGTTAGCCTATGCTGATATAACTTCTCTTTGAATATTTATTCTATTTATTAGTGCTTATTTGGCTGCACCAGGTCTAACTTGTGGCATTCATACTCTTGGCTGTGGCGTGTGGGATCTAGTTCCCCAACCAGGAATCAAACCCAGGCCCCCTGCACTGGGAATTCAGAGTCTTAGCCACTGGACCACCAGGGAAGTTCTTGATGTAACTGAAATCTCTGAGCTGATGTAGATGCTCCCAGCAGCAGCCACCTGAGACCTCCTCATAGCCTCACTTCATTCACTGACCAGTGGCTGCAGAGGGCTCTTAGAGCCCAGGAAGGGGTTACTTTTTCAGAACGGTGGTGAAGGAAAGTGTGCTTTCAGGATTCAAGGTGTGGGTGGTGTGTAGTTAGGCTGTTAGATTTCTCTTATGTTAGTTATCTGCACAGAATGTATCAGAAGAGCTGGAAAAACACAGAAAACACTACTAGCCTCTCCATGAGAACATTCTGACAATGTTTTTGATCAACACGGCTGTAAAAAATCTCTCACCTGATGAATACGCATAATTATGCATTTGTCCAAACCCATAGAATGTGTAGCACCAAGAGTGAACTGTATTATAAATTATGGTCTTTGGGTAACTATCATGTGTTAACATAGTTTACCGATTGTAACCAATGCACCACTCTGGTGGGGAATATTAATGGGGTAGACTGTGCATTTTGGTGGTAGTGGGTATAACAGAAATCTCTATACCTCCATCAATTTTGCTATGAATCTAAAACTGTTTTTAGTAAGAGTCTTAATTAAAATATTAAAATATCTCTCCTGTATATCAAACAGCATTGTTAACTCCAGTTGTCGCCTTGTGTGTTACACCCCTAGTCCTTATTTAATTTATAACTGGAAGTCTGTATCTTTGGACCACCTTCATCCAATTCCCCTACCCTCACCTACCACCTCTGGTAATCACAAATCCAATCTCTTTTTCTGTGAGTTCATTTTGATTTCACAAATAAATAAGATCATATAGCATTGGTCTTTCTCTGTCTTACTTATTTCATTTAACATAATGCCCTAAAGATCCATCCACATTGTCAGAACAGATTGGCAGGATTTCCTAATTATTTTTTTTAATGGCTAAATAATGTTCCAGTGTGTGGGGATTTCCCTGGTAGTCCAGTGGCTAAGACTCCAAGCTTTCAATGCAAGGGGCTCAGTTTCAATCCCTGCTCAGATAACTAGATCCTGCATGCCGCAACTAAGACCCAGCACAGTCAAATAAAAAATATAGAGAGAAATACTTTCAAAAATATTCCTGTGTATGTGTGTATACACTGAGGTTATTTCCATGGTTTATTCTTGACATTGTCTTAAATGAGGTGTGGGACCTTAAGCTTTAGAGACAAGAGAATCCAACTTTCTCCCCAATAAAATCAGTTTCTTATATGGCATGGTGTCTGAATACTTGGGAAATTTCTTTGAGAAGAGGGAGTGAGGGGCTAAGTCCTAGGTGTGGGGTGATCAGACACTTAATATTGAAGTCTTGCATCAGCGGAGAAGGCACTGGCAACCCACTCCAGTACTCTTGTCTGGGAAATCCCATGGATGGAGGAGCCTGGTGGGCTACAGTCCATGGGGTAGTGAAGAGTCACACACGACTGAGCGACTTCCCTTTCACTTTTCAATTTCATGCACTGGAGAAGGAATTGGCAACCCACTCCAGTGTTCTTGCCTGGAGAATCCCAGGGATGGGAGCCTCGTGGGCTGCTGCCTATGGGGTCGCACAGAGTCAGACATGACTGAAGCGACTTAGCGGCAGCAGCAGCTTGCGTAAGCAGGGACAGACCTGAGAGCTGCCATTGTACACCGTTCCTGGGTTCAGCCTCTGGCTCTCCTAAGATCCCAAGCCTACCTTCATGTCTTCAAATTTCCCTGCTGTTAATCACACAATATTCTAACAGTCTAAAACTCCTCTAATACATTGAAATATCCTAGAGATAAAGAAACTCTTTATTGCTCACCAGTTTTCATCCAGTGCTTAGCCCAGTAGGTTTCCAGAAAGTGCTTGTTATACCAATGGTTTTGAAGAAGAGGCCAGTCTATTCCACTAGCAAGGACAGCTCTTTCTTACAGGACAGTTATCTTGGATATTGGGTCTTCCAGGAGATGTGACTTCTCAAGACGTAAAGCCAAACTCCTTTTATGGAGCATGCAGCCTTTTTAGGGGCTTCCCAGGTGGCTCAGTGGTAAAGAAACTGCCTGCTAATGCAGAAGACATGGGTTCAATCTCTGGGTCAGGAAGATCCCCTGGAGGAGGAAATGGCAACCCCTCCCAGTATTCTTGCCTGAGAAAATCTCATGGACAGAGGAGCCTGGCAGGCTACAGTCCACGAGGTCACAAAACAGTCAGACATGACTGAAGCAACTATACAACAACAACAAGCCTTTGGAGAATATTCTTTCTCTACGTCCAATCCTAAGGGAGAGTGGACACTTGCTTCTTACAGTCGTTTTCTCTGGCCAATAGTCTGCCTCTCACTGTGACCCCTGTGGATCTGATTTTTTCTTGCACGGTGGATGAGATGATCAGCTGCGAGAAAAACTGTTCCAATTATGAAACAAGTTCTGGTTTTTTCAGCATGCTGAGCATATGCTCTGCCACTTTGATTTCTGCAATAACCACACTAAGTCATTCCGGATGAGGTTTCCTATTAAACCGCCCCTTCATGGAGTCTTATCCATGTTCACTCCCTTCAGATTGATCATTTCCCCTGAACGAGGAGTTTCTAAAAGATAAGTTCACTGCTTGTTCAGCCAGTCTTTTTTCTTTTGGCTGGTGTTTCTTTGTATTAAACATGTATAGAGCTGATTCAGGCTTTTAGTCTATTCTTATGAATCAGAAGGGAGAACGTTAGCACAGATGGGGTGGGCAGATATATCACAAGCTGAAGACAGGGAGGACGGCAACTGACCACGAGAAGAGTCACTTTTTTAACAGATAGACATTTCTTTCCTCCTTTCTTTTTACCTTCCTCCTTTTTTTAGCTCTTCCACCCTCTCTTCTTCAACCTCTCCATCACCAAGGCTCTTTATTTTTTTTTAAGGCTCTTTAAGTTTTGAGTATTTATTTTAATTTAGAATCCACAACCACATTCAGTTCAGTTCAGTTCAGTTGCTCAGTCGTGTCCGACTCTTTGAGACCCCATGAATTGCAGCACGCCAGGCCTCCCTGTCCATCACCATCTCCCAGAGTTCACTCAAACTCACGTCCATCGAGTCGGTGATGCCATCCAGCCATCTCATCCTCTGTCGTCCCCTTCTCCTCTTGCCCCCAATCCCTCCCAGCATCAGAGTCTTTTCCAATGAGTCAACTCTTCACATGAGGTGGCCAAAGTGTTGGAGTTTCAGCTTTAGCATCAGTCCTTACAATGTATATTCAGGACTGATTTCCTTTAGGATGGACTGGTTGGATCTCCTTGCAGTCCAAGGGACTCTCAAGAGTCTTCTCCAACACCACAGTTCAAAAGCATCAGTTCTTTGGCACTCAGCTTTCTTCACATTACACAATTGGAAATCAGGATGGATTGACTGTGCTGGAAATCTTAGAAGAGAGTTATACAGGAAAGGAGTGTTCTGATAAACATCTATTTAATGCACATCGTGTTAACTTCACTGGGTCTGTGGTCAACACAGTTAAGAGCATGTTGATGTGGGATATGATAATGGTTGCACAACTCTGTGGATATACCAACCCACTGAATGGTAAGGTTTTAAACTAGTGAACTGTATGGCACAAAAGGTTTATGTCAATCAAACCAACAGGCAAAACGGGTTTCACTGTGGTTGAATGTTCTCTTCCTTTCCCAAAGTCTGTAACATCTTCATTCATGCGTCTGTACCATCATCTTCCTTCAGCATCACAGTGTGGAGCCCCATGCTGGGGTCACAGGGCAGTATATCCAGAATTAACCAAGCTCCATGGCAGCTATTGTCACGATCCATCCTGTTTGTCATGAGCTATGGCATCCTGATTTTCTTAAGCCATCCTGTTCCTAACCAGCCAGCTTCCATCTCTATATTAAGTAACATATGTGCCATGTAGAATCCTGACCAATGACCTAATGCAAACCCTTGCCACAGGAACTTGCCTTGTCCTGAGGCTATAAAAATTGACCGCAAGCCCACAAAAGCATCAGTCTCCCTTGAGCCAGCCTGCTGCTCTAACTGAGCCGGTCTCCCGCTCTCTTCTCCCTTCCGTCGGCTCTCCCTCATCTTCGGGAAGTCAGCCCACCGTCTTTGCAGCACCCCTCACTACCTTAGTCTTTTGCTCTCAATAAACTCTCTTCTAAAATACTCTGTGTCTGGAAATTCTTTTCCATCCCACACCTGGACTGCCTCAACAAAATGTATTTACTGAAACAGAAGCAGCACTATGCAGGCTCTGTGTGGGGTGGGGTGTGCAGGGAACAGGCATACATTGTGTGGGCCATGGGGCTACAGAAAGACCAGAGAACAGACTTCCCCAAGGTCAATGTAATACAAGAGAAACCTGAATAAATAAATATGAATCCTGAAGAGAAGAAAATAGATAAGCCTGAGTTATAAGGATGGAGAGGATGTGACCAAGTGACCCGCATCTCACACTATTATATTGCAAATAGCTTTGGGAAGGAATCCCTTGTTCTGCAGCAGGTTTTCAAGAGCAGTTCCCAGAATAACCTCCTCATTATGGCAGCAAGTTGAACCTGGGGTCTTAGTTCATGTCAGAACATTCCCTGTGAAAGAAAAAAGCAGAACAAACTGTTCCCAAAGGCCAACTCTGCGGGAAACCATACTGCTTTAAGGAAAGAGAGATTTATAGAACAGACAGGCTTCAGAATGGAGCATGCCTCTTAAAAGTCCAATCTGAGGTTCTTCTCCCAGGATTCGCTAGTACAGTGCTAGCGGTAGAGAACCAGCATGCCGATGCAAGCGACCCAGGAGACACGGGTTTGATCCCTGGAAGATCCCCTGGAGAAGGAAATGGCAACCCACTCCAGTATTCTTTCCTGGAGAATTCCATGGACAGAGGAGCCTGGGGGGCTACAGTCCATGGGGCTACAATCCATGGGGCTACAGTCCCTATGACTGAAACGACTTAGCACCGGGGAACTAGCACCATCAGGGGGAGCTGTGGTTCTAGTTGTTGACTGCATACAGCAGCTTCTCCCTCTAAGCCAGGGAAGCACGGAACACTTGATGAAAACCTGCTGAGTTCCAGGCTCAATGAAAAGTACTAGAGGTGGTGTGGTGAGCAACACCAGGAGAATATTTTCAAAATACTTTTTAAATTTTATTTGGCTTCATTGGGTCTTAGATGCAGCGTAAGTGAAAGTCACTCAGTCACGTCTGAGTCTTCGACCCCATGGACTATTACAGTCTATGGAATTCTCCTGGCCAGAATACTGGAGTGGGTAGCCTATCCCTTCTCCAGGGGATCTTCCCAACCCAGGAATTGAACCTGGGGTCTCCTGCATTGCAGGAAGATTCTTGACCAGCTGAGCTATCAGGGAAGCCTACAGGATCCTGTAGTTGCACCATACAGGATCTTAGTTCTCCTGATGAGGGATCAAACCCACGTCCCCTGCATTGCGAGGTGGATTTTTAACCACTGGACCATCACGGAAGTCCCTCAGAGTTAACAAGTTTTATGGAGAGCACGCTAATTGCCTAGCTTACTGGGGCAAGGTAGGCCTGTCGTTCTTGCTGCATGATGCGGGGAGATTAAATCAGGTGCTCTGTGACAACCTAGAGGGGTGGGATGGGTGGGAGGTGGGAGGGAGGTTCAAGGGGGATCAGACATATGTATACCTATGGCTGATTCATGTTGATATATGGCAGAAACCAACACAATATTGTAAAACAATTATCCTCCAATTAAAAAAAAATTAATGTAAGAAATGCTCCCTCTTCTAAGCAACTCTCCACTTAGCCAGAGGGGAAAAAAGGATTTATAGAGAAAGCAAGGTAAGTTCACTACAGCAGCAGGCTGTGTATACCAGAGACCTTAGCACAGACAGGGGGATGCAAGGGAGGTTGTCCCAGTGTAGTGGAGATCAGCTAGATCTCAAAGACAGTCAAATTAAAGAGTAGAAAATGGTATATTCAGAGGAGGTGAATTTCCCTAGATATAGCAGAGAGCTGGAGGTTATACCAGCAGGATTATGACCCTTGGATGCCTCAGCAGTCCTCATCTTTTAATCAATTTTGCTGCTGGTGCCATGGGTCTCTAAGATGAAGATTTCTGATTTTTCCTCCCAGCACCTCTCAGACGCACTGTAGGGCTTGAGGGCTTGTCACCATTTCAGCCCTTTCTCTCTTAGCTGGGATAATTTGGATTCAATGACCCCCAGAGTGGGCCAGGGGCTAGGTAAGAGATTTCATACATCAGTGCTACTCTAGCTAATATGTCTAGGATGTGCTGGCATGCTCTTCTGTACTTCTCTGTGTCTATTTCCTAATCATGAGCCCGTAGAGTCCTTCCTGTCCACCTCCTGAAGCCCTTTGTTTTCTGCGCAGTTACCCGTGAAGCCTGTACTGAAACGCACCACCCACATCTAATGGCACTGAGCACTCCACCTCCCCTCTGATGAGCTCCTCCAGAAGATGCCCACCTTCCCTGGGCAATGAAAGCCCTTTGTTGGGTGCAGGACTGTGACAGAGCGTTTCATCTGAGAACAGTAAGTCAGATCTAACCTTCAAACAGTGAAGAAGACCAGAGTGCAAAGTCCAGGCCCAGATACAGTTTCTCCAAGAAATATGGGATACAGAGAGTTCTCTGGTGGTCCGGTGGCAAAGATTCCAGGCTCCCAATGCAGGGGATCCAGGTTCCATCCCTGGTCAGGGTACTAGATCGCACACGCCCCAACTAAAGAGCCCACATACCTCAAAGAAGATTGAGGACTGCACACGCTGTAACCAAGACCCAGTGCAGCCAACTTAATTATTTTAAAAAGAAATAAATATGGCATACAGAACACACATTTGATGGAACAACAGAACTTTCTTGCTCTCCAAGGCCAAGGAATAAATGAAAAGCTGTCAAACATCACTAAGATCTACTGAGATAACACAACAGAAGCACCAAGCACGTGCAATGGCAACCTAGCCATACATGCAGCCCGTCAACTCACAGAGCATGGAGGAGGATAAACCTGAGGCTCGGTGCCACAAGGACCTCCGTCTAAATCTTTGCCTCTGTCTCAGCAGAGCGTTCGTCCAAAGCTGATTTTCATCGTGAGATTTTTAATTGAAAATAATTTTTTGTTTATTAAAGAAGAACTGCAGTGTTTTGTCAAAAAATGGATCACGAATGGACATCCATGTGCCAAAAAAAGAAAAAAAAGTCTAGACACACATTTCACACCTTTCACAAGTTTTACTCAAACTGGATCACAAGACATAAAGGGAAATTGCAAAACTAGAAGACTATTACAGAAGAACCTAGAAGAAAATCTAGATAACCTTGGGTTTGGTGATAACATAGATGTAACACTGAATCTACAACCCATGAAAGACAGAAATGATAAGCTGAACTTCTTTAAAGTGAAGATTTTTTGTGCTGTAAAAGATACTGTCAAGTGAATGAGAAGACAAGCTACAGATTGGGAGAAAATATTTGCAAAAGACATGCTGATGAAGGACTGTTATCCAAAACGTACTATGAATTTTTAAAAAGTTAACAACGGGACTCAGTATGCTATAATAACCTACATGGGAAAGAAGCTGACAAAGAATAGGTATATGTACATGTATAACTGAATCGCTTTGCTGTACATCTGACACTATCACAGCATTGTAAAAATCATCTATACTCCAATATAAAATAAAAACTAACAACAACAACAAAAAAACCTCTCAACAAGAAAACAAACAACCCAGTTGAAAAATGGAGCCAAGACCTTAAAAAGATCTCACCAAACAAGACTTACAGGAGGCAAATAAGTCCATGAAAAGATGCTCCCATCATACATCATTAGGGAAATTCGAATGAAAACCACAGTGACATACCACTCTACACCTATCAGAAGGGGCAATACCGAGAACACTGACAACCCGAAATGCTGGCAAGAATGTAGAGCAATAGCAAGTCTCATCTATTGCTGCCTGGAATCCAAAATGGTACAGCCATTTGGGAAGATGGTTTGGCAACTTCTTACAAAAATAAATATACTCTTACCATATGATTCAGCAATCACACGCCTTCATATTTATCCAACTGCACTGAAAATTTACAATGATAACTAGAGACTGGCTAAAACAACTTAATAGGAGCTCTGGTAAACAAAAATATACAGCAACCAAGTGAATTGTTGTCTAGTCGCTAAGTCGTGTCCGACTCTACTGATTCCATGGACTATAGTCCGCCAGGGTCCTCTGTCCAGAGTATTTCCCAGGCAAGAAGAGTTACCATGTCCTTCTCCAGGGGATCTTCTCGACCCAGGAATTGAACCCACATCTTCTGCCCTGTAAGCAGATTCTTTATCACTGAGCCACCAGGGAAGCCCTGTGTATGTGTATATACTTACCATGAAAAAGCCAATAAGATACACATTATACATTAAATTATCACAGTGTTTCTCTCTAATGACATGTTTGGGTGGTTTTTTCCAACAACTTTTAATTCTGCAATATTTTTCGATTTATAGGAAAAGTTTATCACAACTAATGAGAAAATATTGATTTAGCTCTAAACTGTATACTGCATGCAGATTTCATTAGGTTCCTGCCTCATTTCTGTTTTCTCTTCCAGGATTTCACATTTCATTTTCTCATCATGTCTCCTTCCCTCCCCTGGGTTATGGCTGTTTCTCAGACTTTCCCTGTTTTTTTAAATAGCATTCAATCCTTTTGAGGAGTATGGAACCTCAGTATGGGTTTTTGTGATGTTTTATTAGACCTGGATTATGTGTAGATAATACCAACCTGTCTTATCATGGATGATATTAACTTTGATCACCTACTGAGTAATTATTTGCCAGATTATTTCTTGTAAGTGTCCTCCCTAACTCCTTCCCATTTTTGTGCTTTGCTCTTTGGAGCGAGTTGATAAGTATAGCCCTCCTGCAGAAGTATTTTATTTTCTGTGATTATTTGTATGTTCCAAATTTTCTACAATACCTACAGAATTTCCATCAATCATTAGTGAAGAGTAAAGGATAACAAAAAGCAGGATTTTGGGGGAATTGTTTTTTCTTCATTTTTACTGAAAGGATAAAAGTGCATCTTTTAAATTTCTCTATTTGCTGTTCAAAATTTTAGTTATGGTAAGACACATAAATAAAATGTATCACCTTAACCATTCCAAAGAATAGAGTTCAGTAATGTTAAGTATATTCACACTGTTGTGAAACTTACTTTCAGAACTTTTCCATCTTGCAAAACTGAATCTCTGTATCCTTTCAGTAATAACTCTCCATCTCCCACCTCCCAGGCCCCTGGCAGCCACATTCCACTTCTTTCCAACAGGTATACAGGGGAGCTATGGCTCCTTCTGTTCCAGATCACCACAATAAAACAATAAAGTGAAGCATGGTAATCGAGGTGTGCCTGTGTATGCATTTGTCTTGTTGAGAAACCTCACATAAGTGGAATCATACGGTATTTGTCATAAGATGGAGCCTGGCTTCTTTTACTTAGAACAATGTCCTCAAGGTTCATCCAGGTGGAACCATGTGTCAAAATTTTCTTCCTTTTTAAGACTAAACGGTATTCCTTCATGGCATCACTGACTCGATGGACATGAGTTTGAACAAGCTCCAGTAGTTGGTGATAGCCAGGTGATAGACATGACTGAGCGACTGAACTAACTAAACGACATTCCTTCGTGTATATTCAGTCCTGTTCAGTCCCTCAGTTGTGTCCAACTCTGCAACCCCATGGACTGCAGCACGCCAGGTTTTCCTATCCATCACCATCTCCCAGAGCTTGCTCAAACTCATGTCCATCAAGTTGGTGATACATCCAACCACCTCATCCTCTGTTATCCCCTTCTCCTCCTGCCTTTAATCTTTGCCAGCATCAGGGTCTTTTCCAATGAGTCAGTTCCTCACATCAAATGGCCAAAGTATTGGAGTTTCAGTTTCAGCATCAGTCCTTCCAAGGAATATTCAGGACTGATTTCCTTTAGGATGGACTAGTTTGATCTCCTTGCTGTCCAAGGGACTGTCAAGAGTCTTCTCCAACACCACAGTTTGGAAGCTTTCTTTATAGCCCAACTCTCACATTCATACATGACTCCTGGAAAAATTATAGCTTTCACTATGTGGATCTTTGTTGGCAAAGTAATGTCTCTGCTTTTTAATATGCTGTCTAGGTTGGTCATAACTTTTCATCCAAGGAGCAAGCATCTTTTAATTTCATGACTGCAGTCACCATCTGCAGTGATTTTGGAGCCCCCAAAAATAAAGTCTCATCACTGTTTCCATTGTTTCTCCATCTATTTGCATGGAGTGATGGGACTGGATACCATGATTTCAGTTTTTTAAATGTTGAGCTTTAAGCCAACTCTTTCACTCTCCTCTTTCACTTTCATCAAGAGGCTCTTTAGTTCTTCTTCACTTTCTGCCATAATGGTAGTGTCATCTGGTATCTGAGGTTATTGATATTTCTCCCGGCAACCTTGATTCCAGCTTGTGCTTCATCCAGCCCGGCATTTTACATGATGTACTCTGCATACAAGTTAAATAAGCAGGGTGACAATACACAGCCTTGACATACTCCTTTTCCAATTTGGAACCAGTCTTTTGTTCCATGTCCAGTTCTAACTGTGGCTTCTTGACCTGCATACATATATCTCAGGAGGCAGGTAAGGTGGTCTGGTATCCCCATCTCTTAAAGAATTTTCCTGGAAAAGGCACTGGCAACCCACTCCAGTACTCTTGCCTGGAGAATCCCATGGCCGGAGGAGCCTGGTAAGCTGCAGTCCGTGGGGCTGCTAAGAGTCGGACACAACTGAGCAACTTCACTTTCACTTTTCACTTTCATGCATTGGAGAAGGAAATGGCAACCCACTCCAGTGTTCTTGCCTGGAGAATCCCAGGGACAGTGGAGCCTGGCGGGCTGCCGTCTATGGGGTCACACAGAATCGGACACGACTGAAGTGACTTAGCAGCAAAGAATTTTCCAGTTTGTTGTGATCTATATAGTCAAAGGCTTTGGTGTAATCAATAAAGCACAAGAAGATGGTTTTCTGGAATTCTCTTGCTTTTTCTATGATCCAGTGGATGTCAGTAATTTGATCTCTGGCTCCTCTGCCCTTTTCTAAATCCAGCCTGAACATCTGGACGTTCTCGGTTCACGTACTATTGAAACCTGGCTTGGAGAATTTTGACCATTACTTTGCTAGCATGTGAGATGAGTCCAATTGTGGGGTAGTTTGAACTTTCTTTGGCATTACCGTTCTTTGGGATTGGAATACTACATTTTGGAGAAGGCAATGGCAACCCATTCCAGTACTCTTGCCTGGAAACTCCCATGGACGGAGGAGCCTGGTAGGCTGCAGTCCATGGGATCGCTAAGAGTCAGACACAACTGAGCGACTTCAGTTTCACTTTTCACTTTCATGCATTGGAGAAGGAAACGGCAACCCACTCCAGTGGTCTTGCCTGGAGAATCCCAGGGACAGGGGAGCCTGGTGGGCTGCCATCTATGTGGTTGCTCAGAGTCGGACACGACTGAAGCGACTTAGCAGCAGCAGCAGCAGCAGCAGCATACTACATTTTATTTACCCATTTACAGTGTTTGTTGGTGAACACATGAGTAGCTTCCACCTTTTAGCTAGTGTAAGTAATGCTGCTATAAACATGCGTGTGCAAATATTTCTTCGAGACCCTGCTTTCAACCCTTTTGGTTACATACCCAGAACTGAAATTGCTGGTAAAAAGGATACACTAATAACAATAATATGGGAATTCTATCTTTACTGTTTTGAGCAATCATTATGCCATTTTCTATAATGGTTGCACCATTTTACATTTCCACTAACAGTGCACAAGCTTTCCCATTTCTCTACATTTTTACCAACACTTTTGCTTTCTGGTTTTTTGATATTAGCCATCCTATTAGGTGATAAGTGATAAAAGTCAGTCTTTAAAATCATAAAAGGCCCTCACTGATCCTGTTCCATCACCATGACCCATCCACAGTTCTTTTTGGTGGAACCAAATATAAGTACACCTAGCTTAATATAGGCTGGAATATTTGAGTTGGGTTTTATTGTCATTGGTCTTGATGGAGTTGTTGCTCACACTTTCACATTTAATAACAAGGTTTTAGCTTAAGCCATGTTCCTCAGTGGCTTATCCAATTTGTCTTCCTTTCCACTTCCTATTTCAGCTCAAATATTAAAAAAAAAAAATTTAAACCTGATATTCTGGAAAAAAAAATAGGATTTTTGGAAGATTTTTCTTATGACTTTGAAATGTTTTAACTAAATAAAAGTCATGGAACTTCCCTGGTGGTCCAGTGGCTAAGACTCTGTGCTCCAAATGCAAGCTGCCCAGGTTCAATCCCTACCGGGGAACTAAGATTCCCACATGCCACAGCTGAAGATCCACATATTGCAACCAAGACCCAGTACAGCTAAATAAATAATAAAAATAAAACAAATATTTAAAAAGTGAATGAAAGTCATAAAGTGGTTTAATTTATTCTTATTTGTTTTCTCAAAAGAAATATAGCATGCCCAATTTAATTTGTTTTAAATTGTGAATGGAAATAATCAAAATAAGCAGTAAAAACACAAGTAATGATCTCCATTTCCGCATGGCAAAATAAAAGAGAAAAAGCATGTTAAGAACAAGAGAAGAAAAGAAAAAGAAAAAAAAGGAGATAAGACAAAAAGAACAGAAAAGGAGAAGATGTATAAACATACATAGCTAGTTATAACAAGAGGATTTTTACATTAAACAAATGTAAACACCAAGAAATAAACATTAAGAAGAAAAAACTTTTCTTTGATTAAATTCATTAAGGTCGCTCTTCCTATAAAAGATGCTGTTCTGAATTCTCAATTCTTCCCAAACTTCTTGGAAGAGCTGCCCGCCCTCACTACGTCCTCCTGTCCTGGTCCATTCGCTCCTCAACCTGCTGTAAGGTGGCTTCTGTGCCACTTCTCCACTGAACCCGCTCTGCCAATAACATGCACGTTGTCATGGAAACACCAAACCCTGCTCTCTGCTTCCCCACCTACTTCCAGGACCATGGAGAGTGACCTTCACCCACTTTTTCTTTGGGTAGCCTCTAGTGTCAATGACTTGTCCACCCCCTTTCACACCTCACTCCCTAGAGAACCTCTGTAAGCCTCATCACCAAAGCTGTCGATAGATTCTGAGTATGTATGTAGCATCTAAATCTGATGATCCTACTTTTTCTTCTTTGGACGTCAGTACTTGGTATCTTCTTGGACTTTGAGGTCTCTCTGTCCATCTGCCAGGTGGACACATTTTCCCGAGTTTTCCACTGATCCCACGAATTCCTGATGTAGAAAATGGAACCCATCCCCTTTCTGGGCACACTGCAGTCACTGCTGAGCAGGTGGGATCAGAAGCCAGGCAGCCAGAGGAACAGAGTGACTGTGAGGGATGAGGGTGGGATGGGGATTTACAGATATGAAGGAAGCAGGAGATGAACCAAGGGTGAGCTGAGCTGAGAGCACTTGGTGTTGGGGGGAAGGAGCCAGTGGCCAGGAAGGAAGTGAAGAGGGAAGCTTGGAGGAGAGAGGAGGACACTGCATGCTTGGCAGGAGGGCGTGTGGAAGGATCCAGGACCAGAGATGCCAGGAAGAGAAGGGGGAGGGGACACCACCACTGACAGGGAATCAGCACTTAGTGACCTGATCATTCTTTTCCTTTTCCGATATATTTATTACAGAAATCTCGACCTTTGCAGCAAAAGGATGAAATCTTCAGGTCCCCAATATAGTAATTTGAAGACGTACAGAAATCATAACAGTCCAGTTCAGTGTGGTTGAAATTCCATCGACCTGGAAGAAAAGGACAGTGACTCTCAGCACCATAGAAACATACCCGGAACCTCCCCTGGACACACCCAGTCCGGCCTCCAGACTAGGGACATGTCCACCTCCCAGGAAGGGCCCCTCAGACTACAGCCCCTACCCAGGAGTGAGGCACCAGCTGGAGCCAGAAGAACCTGGCTTCGTAGCATTACCTTTCTCTGAGAAAAGGAAGAAATCTCTGGTTCTGCATCCGGGACCTTGTTCCATGGTGCAATTGCCTTTGCCCTGCAAACACTGACCTTTCTTAAAATTTTTGCAGACCATACATAATGTATCTGGAGCTACAGAAAATAGAAGCAAATGTTGATTACAGAATCAAATGGGCTGATATTAAGGTGGGCTAGAACACTGGTAGGGTCAAGGGGTCAAGGGAAAAGCAAGATCCTAAATATTTCCTTCCAATATACTCTTAAAGCTTGGGAACATTTGCATCATATTATGACTGTGGATTCTGTAAGGACAGGCGTTTTTTACACAGGGATTTTTTTTTTTTAATTATTTACTTGACTGCAGTGGGTCTTATTGTGGCATGTGGGATCTAGTTTCTTGACCAGGGATGGAACACAGGCTTCCTGCATTGGGAGCACAGAGTCTTAACCACTGGACCACCAGGGGAGTCCCTACACAGGGATTTTGACTCTATTAAAAATAATATTAAAGCTGTCCCCTTAGCTATGATGCTATTATGAAGAACACAATGAGATCATCTACATACAGCTACCTGAGGCCAGACTCTTGTGCTGGCCCCAAGGTAGGGTTGCAGTCTCACAAAACTTCCCACCATACCTCGCTCCCCACAAGGAATCTGATGTCCAAACATATCTAAGTGACAACGGAAATATTGTCCCTTGTAACAGAAACATTGGTTCCAGATGACCTTTCAGCAACCTGTTCTAGCTGCATCACTGCCCCTTGGCTGTGTCTTTATGGAAAGTCTGGAGCAACCATTGACTCTGCCTCATAGGGCCACCCCAGGAAAGCACAAATCCTCTCCCCTTGAGAAGGGGCCCCAGCCCCAGTCTGCCCCATGGAGGGACTGACCCTGCTCTGAGACCTTGGAAAGGAACCTGAACTCTTTCCCTGGAAGCAGTCCGGGTGGGGACAGCAGAAAGAGCCCTCAGATCCTTGCCGGTCAAACCATCCCACAACCTCCTCCTTGACTTTGTCCCCTCCCGAGCGGGTCGGGTCACCAGGCGGGCCCTGCTGCCTGGCCCAGCTCCACATCCCCAGCCCCAGCCCAGCTCCCACAGCGACTCACCCACTCCTTGGAAGAACACGAAAGGGAAGATCCCCAGCAGCAGGAGCAGCAGTAGGAGCTTGTCCATCTCAGTCCGGGGGTGCAGGGGGGTGGAAAGGTGCAGAGGTGGCTGGAGCAGGGGAGCAGAGTGCCCAGGGAGGGTGAGGACAGACCGCGCTTGTGTGCGGGTGAGAGAAGGCCGCGCACTCTGGACAGAGCCGCCCTGGGCTGTGGGCAGGAGCTTCCTTTTACACATCTGCCCGTGGGTGTTTCACAGCCAAGTGGGCCCAAGAAATGTTCCCACAGGACCGGCCCCCTTGGACACTTACAAGGATGTTATCCAGTGGGCCTGGAAGCTTGTGGTGATTCTAGACACCCCGTCTGGCTGCTGCCCAGGGAAGCTTCCTGTGCTGGGAGAGAGATGGTGCCTGAAGTTTGGCGTGCTACAGTCCATGGGGTCGCAAAGAGTCAGACACGACTGGGCAACTGAAATGAACTGACCTGATCTCAAAGTAGATGGACCATATAATTTATTCTCTAGAGTGACGCACTGACCTGAGAATTTGACCAGATCATTTTCTGCTTTTCACTATCTTTTCTGAGCTTTCCCAGTGATACATGCTAAGTCGCTTCAGTTGTGTTCGACTTTTTGTGACCCTATGGACTGTAGCCCGCCAGACTCCTGTGTCCATGGGATTCTCCAGGCAAGAATACTGGAGTGGGTTGCTATGCCCTCCTCCAGGGATTTTCTGGACCCAGGGATCAAACTCATGTTTCCTGCGGCTCCTGAATTGCAGACAGATTCCTTACCACTGAGCCACCTGCGCATCCCCAGTGATAGATAACATGCCTCTTTCCAATATCACAGTCTGCATTGTGTCCTATGCACTATTATTATCAATACAACCTTCAAGTTTGCATAGACCAGGGTGGAAGTAACACTATGGAAGAAGAATTTTGTTCTTTGGTGGCTCCAATAATCTGTTCATATCCTGCTTTCTCCATTTTCTACTCCTTCCTCACCCTCTGCTCTTGCACAGCAATGACAGGGGTGATATGGAACTCGGGGCTCTGTGGGCAGCTCTGGAACCCCACTATCCTGTGAGAGGGGCTGCTGAGCGTACAGGGGACCCTGGATCATTCAGCAAAGTTCCTTAGTGTGGGGACTGGGTATCAATGACGTCTTTCATCCACACACCCCACACTGCTGCAGAATCTACACTGAGTCATCTTTGTCTTTGGAAGGCGGTGGAGGGGAGTTCTCTCCTCTCACAGTGTGGGAGGAGCTGGACTCCCAGTCTGTGGCACGTGGGGGCTCTGGGCCCCTTTCCCCTCCGATTGCTTTCTGGGCTGGCAGACCCTCATGCATTCATGCATTTGTCCTACTATTCTTGTTGAGTCAGAAATAGGGCTGAGCACCTGCTCTGTACCACGCAGTGTGCGGAGAGCTTCTGGGGAATGGTGAGAGTGATTGTCAGGGTCTCTGCCATGAAAGGGTTGTTCTGATGGAGGAGAGAAGGGAATGGGAGACCCCACCCCCTACCCCACACTGTGACCTGGAACTGTTTCTCTGGCCCCCAACCTGCACGTTGGGACCTTGCTCCATCATCTTTCTCCTTCCTTTGGCTGGATCCAAGCATGAATATCATTGTTGGGGAACTGGCTATTTTTATAAAACGTGAAGACACTCCAAAGAATATAAGTAGCAAGAACGAATTGAAAGAGTAACATTGAAACATATACATTACTGTATGTAAAATAGGTAGCCAGTGGGAATTTGCTCCTTTGCTGATGCAAGGAACTCAACCCGGTGCTCTGTGACAACCTGGAGGGGTGGGATGGGGTGGGAGGTGGGAGGGAGGTTCAAGAGGGAGAGAACATATCTGTGCCTATGGCCGATTTATGTTGATATGTGGTGGAAACTAACACAATATTTAAAACAATTATCCTCCAATTAAAAAATAAAATAAAACTGACATAGCTCTAAAAAAAATGTAATTAAAATATAGGAAAAATATTTGCACCCTCTTTGCCTTGTGTGGGTCACCTAGTTAGTCCATGCCAATGACCAAGTGTCTGTAAAAATTCTGAGCCCTCCTATTTAGTCCTGGAGCAGTGATCATCTCTGTCTATATAAATCCAACTTGGTGAATGCAGGATCTATGCTTTTAGGGGCTAGAAAAAGAGTTGAATATGGTAGAAATTGTTGTATACATTGTAAAACAATGTAGCCATCTACCTAGCTCTAAGGTCTCCATTACTTCTATTGTTTGGATAGGATTTGCTTTTGCATATTTGTTTACGATGTGTTTATGATAGGTTGAAGATAAATCTCAAATGATGTATTTGCATTTGTAGATTCTGGGTTTTGAAAATACTAAATAATTGTTGTTGTTCTAACTACTCTCACAATTGCCAACACCGACTTGACTCTGAGAGGTGACAGGGACTCTTTACTTTCACCAAAAGTGAGTCAAGCTCCTCTAAGGTCTCTTTTTGTCCTGTTTCCTGACCTGGACCGTGTTCTTGGCAAGGGCAGTCCAGTTTTAGCAAGAATCTTGCTGGCTCAGTTTTTAGTAAAACCCTCCACCTTGATAATCTGATCAAATTCCTCCTTCCCTGCCTCCATATCTTAACACGCTACCCTCAGCAAGAATCCTGTTGAGTCAACCTAGCAGGTTTCTCTTAGATCTAATGTTTCCTGTTAGTAATTTTACATCATTGACGCCACCCTCCGCCCCAACCAGCCCCTTGTCTATAAATCTTCACTAGTCTTTGATGGACTCAGAACTGAGTCCAAGCTTTCTTCCCTACCACCAAACCCCGCTAGAGTTGTTCCCTGGAATAAAATCTGCCTTACTGCTGTTAACAAATGTCCTGAGTATTTTTTAAGTTTTTATTGAATTTGTCACAATATTGCTTCTGTCCTGTGCTTTGGTTTCTTGACTGTGAGGCATGTGAGATCTTAGTTCCCCAACCAGGGATCAAACGCACATCCCATGCACTGGAAGGCTAGATTTTAACCACTGCACCAGCAGTGAAGCCCCATGAGTATTTTTCATTTAGCAGAGGGCCATGTCTCGAAGAGTTGGACACGACTAAGCGACTTCACTTTCACTTTTCACTTTCATGCATTGGAGAAGGAAATGGCAACCCACTCCAGTGTTCTCGCCTGGAGAATCCCAGGGACGGCGGAGCCTGCTGGGCTGCGGTCTATGGGGTCGCACAGAGTCGGACAAGACTGAAGTGACTTAGCAGCAGCATGGTCCTAACTGAGTAAAAACAGAGGGAAGGGGAAGGAAAAGCAAACAGCATGGGCTGCACCTACAATGAGTGTATCCTGAGTCTCAGTGCAGGTGTCCCCCCAGGCTGGGTGCAGGCTTGGACTCCGGGACTGGAGGGGAGGTAGTCACGGGGGACGTCTGACCCAGAAGAAATGGCTATTTCAGCAAAGCCCTACCCACAAGAGAAGCTCTTGCTCTTGGGCCTGGAGCAGTGAAATGCCCAGAGAATAAAGAATCGGGGACTCTTGAGGGGCCCAGAGATCTGATCAGGCCTCATGTCCCCCACTGATTAGATTGCAGCCTCAAGGGCACAGGGGTGGCACCTGGGACATTTGTCCTTGTAAGTGTCCAAGGGGGCTGGTCCTGTGGGATCATTTCCTGGGCCCACTTGGCTGTGAAACACCCACGGGCAGGTGTGTAAAAGGAAGCTCCTGCCCACAGCCCAGGGCGGCTCTGTCCAGAGTGCACGGCCTCCTCTCACCCGCACACAAGCGCGGTCTGTCCTCACCCTCCCTGGGCACTCTGCTCCCCTGCTCCAGCCACCTCTGCACCTTTCCACCCCCCTGCACCCCTGGACAGAGATGGACAAGCTCCTACTGCTGCTTCTGCTGCTGGGGGTCTTCCCTTTCGTGTTCTTCCAAGGAGTGGGTGAGTCCGTGTGGGTGCTGGGCCGGGGCTGGGGATGTGGAGCTGGGCCCGCCTGGTGACCCGACCCGCTCGGAGGGGACAAAGTCAAGGAGGAGGTTGTGGGATGGTTTGACCTGCAAGGATCTGAGGGCTCTTTCTGCTGTCCCCACCCGGACTGCTCCCAGGGAAAGATTTCAGGTTCCTTTCCAAGGTCTCAGAGCGGGGTCAGTCCCTCCGTGGGGCAGACTGGGGCTGGGGCCCCTTCTCAAGGGGAGAGGATTTGTGCTTTGCTTGGCTGGCCCTATGAGGCAGAGTCAATGGTTGCTCCAGACTTTCCATAAAGACACAGCCAAGAGGCAGTGATGTAGTAAGAGCAGGTAATTGGATGGCTTATTTTGAACCAATACTTATATAGAATTGGCTATTTTGTAATATTTTGTATGCTTAATGTAATATTATGTATGCTTAATGAATTCAAGATACTGTCAGACCCCTTTCAGTGGTATTGGGACATAGATGTTCCTTTGAAGAACAAAATTTTAAATTAAAAAAAATTATCTGCTTCCTTTGTGGCAGAGAAATGAGTAATATAGCAGGAATTGTTTCATATTTTTAAAAAAATAGACTATATAATTAATTAGTCCTATATAATGCTTTTGTTCCTGTTTTATTTGGAAAGTACTTGCTGTACATCCTCCCCTGGTAGCTCAGTGGTAAATAATCCACCATCCAATACAGAAAACTTGGGTTCAATCCCTGGGTCGGGAAGATCACCTGGAAAAGGAAATGGTAACCCACTCCAGTCTTCTTGGCTGGAAAATCTCATGAACAGAGAAGCCTATAGGGCTACAGTCCACGAGGTCACAAAGGGTCAGACATGACTTAGTGACTAGCCAGCAACAACAATTGTTACTGTGCTCTTTTTACTTAAATATGTGTGTGCTTTGGATGACTTTTGGTACTGTCCTTGAAAATCTTTGGAGACCAAAATCTGCCTCCTCATCCTTAAACCAGTGTAGTACTTATGCCCCATCCCTTTCCCAAGGGGTCCTGGTCCAGGGTAGCTATGTGGAATGCACTGAGTGTGTTCTGCGCAATTGCTCCAAAGCTAAAGGCAGCTTGTGATCACAGAGCTGGTACTATGGGGGTGTTCAGCCCAGATCCCAGGGAAAAAGGCTGAGCAGACATAGTCTTAGTGCTATTCAGGTGCAAGCTTGGAAATTTCACTCGCTTGGTTAGAACCCATAGCTTTTTTTTTTTTTTTCCCTTCTCATATCTCACCTTCTAGTTTCTGCCATATCTCCAGCAGATAATGTGTCATATTCTTGTTCAAGGTTATTCTGGAAAAACAAACAGCTCTAGTGGGGCATCATTCACATAGTATGCAATTCACTCATAAAGTATACACAAAGTTATATATCCTGAATGGATTTTGAGATTCCCATGTGAAAGACCCCATTTCCTTAAATATCCAATGGGAGCAGCCTAGTGGGGGTATGTCTTTCCCCAGATAGCATGCAGGACAAGTATTTAGAGCCAGGCTTTGCCCCTCAACTCCTAGGTCCTACTGTGTCTTACACACCTTGGTCGCAGCCCATCCTACCCCGGCCTCCGCTTCCCTGTGTGTTTCTCTGCAGCACCAGCCACCTTGTGTAAGGTCTGCACGATTTTTAAGAGGGGCATCTGTTTGTATGGCGAGGGGAACTGCACCGCTGAAGAAGGCCCCGGTTGCAGAACTTCCGATATGTCCTTCTTCAATGTGAAAGGTAATGCTGTTACGCGGGGCTTCTCTGCCTTGAGCAGGCGCCTTATTCCTGACCCTGGGGAAAGGCTGCAGTCTGAGGGGCCCTCCCTGGGAGGTGGACATGTCCCTGGTCTAAGGCTGGGCTGGACGTGGCTGGGAGAGGCTCCAGGTTCGGTTCTCCAGTGCTGAGTGTCAACATCCTTCCTATCCAGATGGCTGGCTCTACAACCACACGCAACTGGACTGTTACGATAAATGTAGAGCTTGGAACTTGGTGCGCGGACGCCTCAAAGTTTCAAGTTTTTGCTGTAAAGGCCAAGATTTCTGCAATATGTACAGAGGAAGATCACTGCATTGGAAGAGTCACTAAATGCTAATTCCCTGTCAGTGGCGGTGTCCCCTCACCCTTCTCTTCCTGGCATCTCTTGTCCTGGATCCTTCCACACGCCCTCCTGCCAAGCATGCAGTGTCCTCCTCTCTCCTCCAAGCTTCCCTCTTCACTTCCCTCCTGGCCACTGGCTCCTTCCGCCCAACACCAAGTGCTCTCAGCTCAGCTCACCCTTGGCTCATCTCCTGCTTCCTTCACATCTGTAAATCCCCATCCCACCCTCATCCCTCACAGTCACTCTGTTCCTCTGGCTGCCTGGTTTCTGATCCCACCTGCTCAGCAGTGACTGCAGTGTGCCCAGAAAGGGGATGGGTCCCATTTCTACATCAGGAATTCATGGAGTTAGTGGAAAACTCAGGAAAATGTGTCCACCTGGAAGATGGACAGAGAGGCCTCAAAGTCCAAGAAGACACCAAGTACCAAGGTCCAAAGAAGAAAAAGTAGGATCATCAGATTTAGATGCTACGTACATACTCAGAATCTATCGACAGCTTTGGTGATAAGGCTTACAGAGGTTCTCTAGGGAGTGAGGTGTGAAAGGGGGTGGACAAGTCATTGACACTAGAGGCTACCCAAAGAAAAAGTGGGTGAAGGTCACTCTCCAAAAAGGGTGTGCAGAACACATTCAGTGCATTCCATATAGCTACCCTGGACCAGGATCCCTTGGGAAAGAGATGGGGCATAAGTACTACACTGGTTTAAGGATGAGGCAGATTTTGGTCTCCAAAGATTTTCAAGGACAGCACCAAAAGTCATCCAAAGCACACACATATTTAAGTAAAAAGAGCACTGTAACAATTGTTGTTGCTGTCTAGTCACTAACTCATGGGTTACGGTCCTGGAAGTAGGTGGGGAAGCAGGACAGAAGAGCAGGGTTCGGTGTTTCCATGACAACATGCATGTTATTGCAGAGCGGGTTCAGTGGAGAAGTGGCACAGAAGCCACCTTACAGCAGGTTCAGGAGCGAATGGACCAGGACAGGAGGATGTAGTGAGGGTGGGCAGCTCTTCCAAGAAGTTTGGGAAGAATTGAGAATGCGGAACAGCAGCTTTATAAGAACAATGAGTTTAGTAAGTTGTCAGGCATAGGAAGATTTGTGTCTTCTCTTTAGAGTAAAAATGCTTCTATTATTATGACTAGAAATATCTGTCACCATCTTATTACCACTGTCGCTCTGTGTGTGTTTTTTCTGACCTTTTGACCTCTCTTTTCTCCTTTGTATTGTTTCCTCTGTCATTACCCTTTTCCTTTATTTTCTTTCCCTAACCACTCATGATGCAAGAATATTATCATCTTACTTTACTTTTTTACTATAATCTTACACTTCTCTTTCATAAATTAAAACAAAGTATGAATAATATTTTGTTTCTTTTGTAGAGTCTAAAAATTCATTTTTGTATGATTTTTTTAATTTCAGTAAAATTTTTTGAACTTGTGAGAAAGTCTTCTGTATACCTACTTCTATTTTCAGAAAGTCAAGTGTAAATTTTTTTCATGGTATTTTCTCCCTAAAATTGAAGTGAGATAGAAAATAAAATATAAGGCCAGTTAGATTAGCCTTTGTAAGGTGCCGCCTAAGCCAGAGCTTTGTCTTTAAACTCTATAATATAGCCAGGACATGGAAGCAACCTGAATGTTAAAAAACAGATGAATGATTAAAGGAAATGTGGTACGTATATGCAATGGAATATTCAGTTCAGTTCAGTTCAGTCACTCAGTCATGTCTGACTCTTTGCAACCCCATGAATCGCAGCATGCCAGGCCTCCCTGTCCGTCACCAACTCCCAGAGTTCACCCAAACTCATGTCCATCGAGTTGGTGATGCCATCCAGCCATCTCATCCTCTGGCGTCCCCTTCTCCTCCTGCCCCCAATCCTTCCCAGCATCAGAGTCTTTTCCAATGAGTCAACTCTTCGCATGAGGTGGCCAAAGTACTGGAGTTTCAGCTTTAGCATCATTCCCTCCAAAGAAATCCCAGGGCTGATCTCCTTCAGAATGGACTGGTTGGATCTCCTTGCAGTCCAAGGGACTCTCAAGAGTCTTCTCCAACACCACAGTTCAAAAGCATCAATTCTTCTGTGCTCAGCCTTCTTCACAGTCCAACTCTCACATCCATACATGACCACAGGAAAAACCATAGCCTTGACTAGATGGACCTTTGTTGGCAAAGTAATGTCTCTGCTTTTTAATATGCTGTCTAGGTTGGTCATAACTTTCCTTCCAAGAAGTAAGTGTCTTTTAATTTCATGGCTGCAGACCATCTACTCATCCATAAAAAGGAATGAAATTGGGTCACTTGTAGTGATATGGACAGAACTAGAGTCTGTCATAAAGATTGAAGTAAGTCAGAAAGAGAAAAGCAAATGTCGTATATTAACGCATATATATGGAATCTAGAAAACTGGTACTGATGAACGCATTAGCAGAGCATAGAAACAGAGACTCAGATGCAGAAAATGGACATGTGGACACAGGGCAAAGGAGAGGGTGGGGCAAACTGAGAGAGTAGTATTAACATATATAAACTATCATGTGTAAAATAGATAGCTAGTGGGAAGCTGTTGTATAGCACAGGGAGTTCTGCGCTCTGTGACAACCTAGAGAGGTGGGATGGGGGTTTGGGAGAGGAAGGTTCAATAGGGAGAGGATATATGTATACATTTAGCTGATTCATTTTGTTGTGAAGCAGAATCTAATAAAATATTGTAAAGCAATTATACTCCAAAAATAAA
Organism: Bos taurus; assembly: GCF_002263795.3. Lineage (NCBI taxonomy): Eukaryota > Metazoa > Chordata > Mammalia > Artiodactyla > Bovidae > Bos > Bos taurus. The sequence goes on along the minus strand of NC_037356.1, from coordinate 29,114,244 downwards.
ATACAAAAAAAAAAAAACACCTTGTAAAACATCAGGAAAAACTCCATCAGCGTTGCTGGTGAAAAACCAACTCAAGTATTCCAGCCCACATTAAGCTTGTCTAGTTAGATCTTGCTGTATTAAGGAGAGAGCTTCCCAGGTGGTGCTAGTGGTAAAGAACCTGCCTGCCAGTGCAGAATATATAAGAGATGCAAGTTCAGTCCCTGGATTGGGAAGTTCCCCTGGAGGAAAGCATGGCAACCCACTCCAGTATTCTGACCTGGAGAATTCATAGACAGAGGAACCTGGCGGGTTACAGTCCATGGTATTACAAAGAGTAGGACACGACTGAAATGACTTCACATGCCCACATGGATACTAAGGAGAACTATGGACGGCCAGGGTGATGGAGGCAGGACGAGTGAGAGGTTCTTTTTATTTTAAGAGCAATCCTCTTGGGGCTTCTCTGGTTGTCCAGTGGTTAAGAATCTGCACTTCCACTTCTGGGAGCCTGGGTTCAATCCCTAGTTGGGGAACTAAGATCCAATATGCTGCATGGTGTGACCAAAAAATAAAAACATTTTTAATAACTGCATTCTTAGCCATATTCTCATGAGCAATGTGAACCCTGACTATTGTAAAACATTTTAAAAGTACAAATAAGTTAAAAGAACATTAAAAACAGAGTTAATGGGCAATAGTGACTTGCTTTCAAGGAGCATAGTATGGTAAAAGGGAAAAAGTCACTTTATCTGGAGTAGCCTGAGAAAAAGTATCTCAGCCTGATAATCAAGGTTGATATCAACAGCAATAAAGCAGGTTAACAGCATATAACTTAGATACTAAGCCCTGAGAATAGCACTGCCCCTCTATGGTTCTCCTCCCCCATATCCATAACCTTAGTTTAATTGCAAGAAAAATATCAGACAAACCCCAAACAAGGGACATTCTGTAAAATAACTGCACAGTAATCTTCAAAATTATCAACATCACAAAAAAGCAGAGAAATTCTGAGAAATTGTCATAGTCCAGAGCAGGTAGGGAGATGTGGTGAGTAAAAGAAATGTAAGAATCCTGGAAGAGAAAAAGAAAAATTAGGCAAGAAGCTAAGGAACTCTGAATACAATATGGAGTTTAGTTAATAATAAAGAGTACTGTTGCTACTGTTGTCACCGCTAATGAAATAATATTTTTTCATTCGTGGTGACAATACCAATGCAATGTAATCTGTTTGCTGTCCAGGAAGCTGGGTGAGAAACTGGATACCAGTCCTGGCCTCTTTACTCTCTGGACATCCGTCTGCCCCAGGCCCCAAAACAAGAGCCTCTCCTGTGGGTGGGTGTGTATGTACTCAGCGGCTCAGCTGGGTCCAACTCTTTTGCAACCCCATGGGCTGTGACCTGCCAGGCTCCTCTGTCCATGGCGTTCTCCAGGCAAGAATATTACAGTTGGTTACCATTTCCTTCTCCAGGGGATCTCCCAACCCAGGGATCGAACCCACATTTCCTGCTCGGGCAGGCGGGTTCTTCACCACTGAGCCACTTGGAAGCCCTCTCCTGAGAATAGGCTTTGCTGAAATAGCTTTTTCCTCTGGGTCCAAAGTCCCCTACTATTCCCTGCCCTCCAGTCCCAGAGTTCAAACCAGTACCCGGCCTGGCTGACGCCTGCCTCAGGGCTCGGGGTGCACTCACTGTAGGTGCATCCCATGCCTTTTGCTTTCCCTTCCCCCTCCCTCTGGTTGAGCTCATAAGTGAGAGGTCACAGGGCCTCTCAATACTGAATCCGTGTTGACAATACGAGGGTAGTTGTCAAAGCAAACCCTGGTGGCTCAGATGGTAAAGCATGTGCCTTCAATGCGGGACACCCTGGTTCAATCGCTGGGTCGGGAAGATCCCCTGGGGAAGGAAATAGCAATCCACTGCAGTATTCTTGCCTGGAGAATTCCACGGACAGAGGAGCCTAGTGGGCTACAGTCCACAGGGTCCCAAAGAGTTAGACATGACTGAGAGACAAATCCACTAAGTATTTTCTATAAACCAGTATCCACATCTACTGCTATCATGCATATCTGAATTAGGATGTGTCTTCAGCCTTATACATATTAAATGTATAGCAAATACTTTCCAAATAAAAAAGGAACTAAAGCATTATAGAGGACCAGTCTATTTTATAAAATATTAAATAATTCCTGCTATATTACTCTTATTTCTCTAGACTACAAAAGAAGCAAATAATTTAATTTAAAATTTTGTTGCTGTTGCCCAAAGGAACACCTATGTCCCAGTACCTTTGAAAGTACAATTTTGTGTCATCCTGAATTGATTAGTCATGTGTAATAAAAATAGCTAATTCCCAAATAAGAGTATTCATTCTAGGAGATCCAGCCAAAGGAAGGAGAAAGATGATGGAGCAAGGTCCCAGCATGCAGGTTGGGGGCTAGAGAAACTGTTCCAGGTCACAATGCAGGATGGGGGGTGTCTCCCATTCCCCTCTCTCCTTCTCCATCAGAACAACCCTTTCATGGCAGAGACCTTGACAGTCATGCTAATCATTCCCCAGAAGCTCTCCATACACTGCGTGGTACAGAGCAGGCGCTCAGCCCTATTTCTGACTCAACAAGAATAGTAGGACAAATACATGAATGCATGAGGGTCTGCCAGCCCAGAAAGCAATCAGAGGGGAAAGGGGCCCAGAGCCCCCACGAGCCACAGACTGGGAGTCCAGCTCCTCCCACACTGTGAGAGGAGAGAACTCCCCTCCACCGCCTTCCAAAGACAAATGTGATTCAGAGTAAAGTCTGCAGCAGTGTGGGGTGCTTGGATGAAGGATGTCATTGATACCCAGTCCCCACAATGATGAACTTTGCTGAATGGTCCAGAATCTCCTGTATGCTCAGCAGCCCCTCTCACAGGATAGTGGGGTTCCAGAGCTGCCCACAGAGCCCTGAGTCCCACATCACTCCGGTCATCACTGTGCAAGAACAGAGGGTGAGGAAGGAGTAGAAAATGGAGAAAGCAGGATATGAACAGATTATTGGAGCCACCAAAGAACAAAATTCTTCTTCCATAGCGTTACTTCCACCCTGGTCTATGCAAACTTGAAGGTTGTATTGATGATAATAGTGCATAGGACACAATGAGTACTGTGATATTGGAAAGAGGCATGTTATCTATCACTGGGGAAGCTAGGAAAAGAGAGTGGAAAGCAGAAGATAATGAGCTGGCCAAAACTTCTCATGGAAGTTTATGCTCCTCAAACATGTTGATGCTTCCTCAGGGAAAGATCTTGGTGCCATCATGAAAAACTCTACAAATAACAAATGCTGTAGAGGGTGAGGAGGAGAGGGAAACTGCCACACTGCTGGCGGAGATGTAAGCTATTGCAGCCACTATGGAAAACAGTCCAAATATATATATATATATATATATATATATATATATATATATATATATGACCCAGAAATCCCACTCCTGAACATATATCTGGAGAAAACTCTAATTCAAAAAGATACATGCAGCCCAATGTTTGTTGGAGCACTATTCACAATAGCCAACACGTGGAATCAACCTAAATGTCCATCAACAGATGAATTGATAAAGAAGATGTGGTCATATACACAATAGAATATTACTTAGCCATAAAAAAGAACAAAATAAGGCTATTTGCAGCAACGTAGAAAAATCTCAAGATTATTATACTAAGTGAAGTAAGCCAGAAAGAGAAAAACAAATACCACATGACATCGCTTCTATATAGAACCTAAAATATGACATAAAGGAACTTATTTACTAAACAAAAATATACTCAAGGTTTCCCCTGTGACTCAGATGGCAAAGAATACGCCTGCAATGCAGAAGATCCAGGTGTGATCCCTGGATCGTGAAGATCCCCTGGAGAAGGGAATGGCAACCCACCCCAGTACTCTTGCCCAGAGAATTCCATGGACGGAGAGGCCTGGCAGGCCACAGTCCATGTTATAGTCAGACTCACAAAGAGTTGGACACAACTGAGTGACTAGCACTTTCACTTTAGAAAACAAGCCCATGATTAACAAAAGTGAGAGTGGATAGGGGTGGGACAAACTGGAAGTTTGGGAGTGGTAGACACACACTCCCATATATAAAATAGATAAACAACAAGGTCCTACTGTTTTGCACCAAAAACTATATTCAATATCCTGTGATAACCCATAATGGAAAAGAATATGATACAATTATGTATGTATTAAAACTAATACAATTATGTAAAGTTTAAAAATAAAATAAAATTTAAAAAAAAAGAATATGAAAAAGGATACATACATGTGCGTATGTGTGTCTGGTCTGTCTACGTAAAGCTGAATCATTTTCCTGTACCCCAGAAACTAATACAGTAATGTAAATCAACTATACTTTTTAAAAAAGACTTTTATACTTTAAGGACAGTAAATATGAATCACCAACACTTATACTTTTTAGAAAAGATTTAGGAAATGTGGCCCCACTGGAAAATGCCGGTGACAGTTTTCTGATTATGCTAAAATAAAATGGAGATGTGATATGACTAAAATAGCTCTACTTGTGTATCTGAACCTCACATAAGTCATTTAGAAGTATCGTGAGTTAAATCGACACCAGAAAAGGCCATGCTTGCCTCAAAGAAGAATATGCTGCCCCACATTCCTGGCTGGCCTTCCTTCATCCATTCTTCCTCATAGTTTCTTAAACAACATTCCATAATGTGTCCAACCAGGTTGCACTGGAAGATAATGGTCATTTTAAATGGTGGAGTTAATGCTGAATAAGACATGCACCTCCGTGAATGACGTGTTGTGAAATTCTTCTGGTTTTTCAGGAGAGGAGCCTGCAGAGGTCCATCAGAAATTGAGCACTTGATAATGTCATATATTAAATTTATCCTGAGCCCGTGAGACTTACAAAGTTGGGAGAGAACTAACAGTTAGTTCTAATTCATGGTATTCCAAGCTTACTTAGTAAACGCCCCTTTCACTCCCCAGAGCTTCATTCAGCTGCTGCTAAATTGCTTCAGTCGTGTCCGACTCTGTGCAACCCCATAGACGGCAGCCCACCAGGCTCCTGCATCCCTGGGATTCTCCAGGCAAGAACACTGGAGTGCGTTGCCATTTCCTTCTCCAATGCATGAAAGTGAAAATTGAAAGCGAAGTCACTCAGTCATGTCCGACTCTTAGCGACCCCATGGACTGCAGCCCACCAGGCTCCTCCGTCCATGGGATTTTCCAGGCAAAGTACTGGAGTAGGATGCCATTGCCTTCTCCGGAGCTTCAATCTAGAGAATAAATTATATGGTCAGTCGACCTAGAGGTCATCAGGCATGATCTCTCTCTCAGTGCAGGAATCTTCTCCAGGGCATCAGCCAGACAAGTGGCGTCTAGAACCACCACAAGCTTCCAGGCCCACGCTGATCTCCATCAGATCGTGCAGTAATGTATCTAGGCAGAAACCCAACCAGGAAGTGTCCCAGCCAGAGACCAGACTCAGAAATTAGGTGAATCTGGGTTTAAAGACTCACTCTAACATCTACTGGCTATGAAACCCTGCATGGTACGTTGCTTCAGTCATGTCCGACTCTGTGTGACCAGGCTCCTCTGTCCATGGGGATTCTCCAGGCAAGAATACTGGAGACCTTGGCAAGTCATTAATCTATAGCCCCCAATTTCCCCATTAGGGAAATAGGAAATATAATTCCACTTAAGTCATTCAGTTCTGCATTCAATTCTTTATATTCATTTTCTGTTCAACTATTAACTAGAGAATTCAGTTAAGAAAAATTTAATTTAAAAACTGGAACTAAGTAATATCACGGGTTTATATTTAGTGACCTCTATTCTCTGCTTGTTTCTTGGGCTCCTTCTTATTCACTAAAAGGGCTGATGTTAATGCTGAAGCTCCAGCTCTTTGGCCACCTAATGCAATGAGCCGATTCATTGGCAAAGACCCTGATGCTGGGAAAGATTGAAGGCAAAAGGAAAAGGGATGGCAGCGGATGAGATGTTCAGATAGTGTCATCAACTCAATGGACATAAATCTGAGCAAATTCTGGGAGATAGTGGAGGACAGAGGAGCCTGATGTGTTGCAGTCCATGGGGTCCCAAAGAATCGGACACAACTGAGCAGCTAACACTCTCACTTTCCCTGAAAAACAGAAAAAGTTTCATCAACTGGGGATTTACTCTGAGAGCCTGTGATACCTCCTGAAGTGAGGAGTCAGTGGTAGAAGAGCACTGAGCTTGTTAAAAGACCCTGATTGTGTACATGTTTCAATGCTACCCTGCAGTTATCCCACCCTCTCCTCTCCCAGCCCGTGCTGTGTCCATAAGTCTGTTCTCAGTGTCTATATGTCCATTGCTGCCCTGCAAATACACAGCACCATATAAAATAGATGGCCAGTGGGGATTCGCTGTATGATTCAGGGAACTCAACCCGGGGCTCTGTGACAACCTAGATGGGTGGGATGGGGACGGAGGTGGGACGGAGGTTCCAGAGGGAGGGGACCATGTGTATACCTATGGCTGATTAATGTTCATGTATGGCAGACACCAACACATATTTTAAAGCAATTATCCTTCAGTCAAAAAAAAAAGACCCTGTTAGTGGACCTGCTCTGCCAATGACTGGCCCCCGTCTCTACCAAGGACAGGAGTTCCTTGATAGCTCAGTTGGTAAACAATCTGCCTGCAATGCAGGAGATTCTGGTTTGATTCCTGGTTTGGGAAGATTTGCTGGGGAAGGGATAGGCTACCCACTCCAGTATTTTTGGGCTTTCCTGGTGGCTCAGCTGGTAAAGAATCCACCTGCAATGCAGGAGACCTGGGTTCGATCCATGGGTTGGGAAGATCCCCTGGAGAAAGGAAAAGCTGCCCTCTCCAGTACTGTGGCCTGGAGAATTCCAGGGACTGTATAGTCCATGGGGTCACAAAGAGTCGGACAGGACTGAGCAACTTTCACTTTTCACTTTCTACCAGGACTAGTATAAGGCCAAAGCCCTGGGGTGGGGGAGGCGAGGCCCTTTGACCTACTTAAGGGACTGCCTTCTGAGGCCAATGGACAAGCTGCTAGGGCTGAGTGCAGCTCTGGTTCTGCCTCCTGCCTGGTGAGTGCTGTGTGTGTGGGGAGTCTCATAACCTGGTGACTCTGGTAAACTGGTCAGCTGGCTCAGTGGCTGACCACCCAAGGAAGAACTGCTTCTTGAAAGCCATGTACTACATTTTCACCATCTTTGTGTAAAACGCATTCTTTTAAACAATTTTTTTAAAAAACACATTAAAAAACTATAACAGAGTATAGCAGATTCACTTTGCTGTATACCTGAAAATATCACAGCATTGTAAATTAACTATGCTCTAATTAAAAAAAGGAGAAAACATGCTGACATAAAATATTTAAAAATTTTTTTCAGTTTTTAAAAGTTTTAAAATGTACTTAAGATGTTAAACTTAGATGTATTAAAACTTATTTGCTTAAAAAAAGAAATCAAAAAACTATAACAGGGTGATCAGCTCATCCCAGGTAGCCCAGGACTTTTCTGGCTTTAGCACTGAAAGTTTCACATCCTGGAAAACCCCTTTTTTCTTAGGCAAATGTGAGATGGTTAAACATTTACATACATGAGAATAGAAGTATAGGGACTAATATGTTTATATTGATTGTTGTTGCTCAGTCATTCAGTCGTGTCTGACTCTTTGCAACCCCATGGACTGTAGCACACCAGGCTTCCCTGTCCTTCACTATCTCCTGGAGTCTGCTCAAACTCACGTCCATTGAATTGGTGATGCCATCTAACCATGTCATCCTCTGCTGCCAGCTTCTCCTGCCCTCAGTCTTTCCCAGAATCAGGGTCTTTTCCAATAAGTTGGCTCTTTGCATTAGGTGGCCGAAGTATTAGAGCTTCAGCTTCAACATCAGTCCTTTCAATGAATATTCAGGGTTGATTTCCTTTAGGATTGAGTGTTTTGATCTCCTTATATTGATTAACTCTGGTTAATAGATTATTTAATAGTTTATTTTACTTGTATTATACATGACCTTATATACTTTTTTTTGAGTCCAGAAAAGTTTGGTTATATTCTCAGTGTAGGAATGGTAGCAATACTTCTTATGGGCAACAGGGTTTAACAAGGACCTAGAAGAAATAAAAAAGAGTCAATATATAATGAATAATGCAATAAATGAGATCAAAAACACTCTGGAGGCAACAAATAGTAGAATAATGGAGGCAGAAGATAGGATTAGTGAAATAGAAAATAGAATGGTAGAAATAAATGAATCAGAAAGGAAAAAAGAAAAGCAAATTAAAATAAATGAGGACAATCTCAGAGACCTCCAGGACAATATTAAACACCACAACATTCGAATCATAGGAGTCCCAGAAGAAGAAGACAAAAAGAAAGACCATGAGAAAGATAATAGCTATTAATTATTGTTAATAATTAATAAAATATATAGTTAAGAATTATTGAGGAGATAATAGTTGAAAATTCCCTAAAATGGGAAAGGAAATAATCACCCAAGTCCAAGAAACCCAGAGAGTCCCAAACAGAATAAACCCATGGCAAAACACCCCAAGACACATATTAATCAAATTAACAAAGTTCAAACACAAAGAACAAATATTAAAAGCAGCAAGAGAAAAACAATAAATAACACACAAGGGGATTCCCATAAGGATAACAGCTGATCTTTCAATAGAAACTCTTCAGGCCAGGAGGGAACGGCAAGACATACTTAAAGTGATGAAAGAAAATAACCTAAAGCCCAGATTACTCTACCCAGCAAGGATCTCATTCAAATATGAAGGAGAAATCAAAAGCTTTTCAGAAAAGCAAAAGCTGAGAGAATTCAGCACCACCAAACCAGCTCTCCAACAAATGCTAAAGGATATTCTCTAGACAGGAGATACAAAAACGGTGTATAAACTCAAACCCAAAACAATAAAGTAAATGGCAATGGGATCATACTTATCAATAATTACCTTAAATGTAAATGGGTTGAATGCCCCAACCAAAAGACAAAGACTGGCTGAATGGATACAAAAACAAGACCCCTACATATGTTGTCTACAAGACCCACCTCAAAACAGGGGACACATACAGACTGAAAGTGAAGGGCTGGAAAAAGATACTCCATGCAAATAGAGATCAAAAGAAAGCAGGAGTAGCAATACCCATATCAGATAAAACAGACTTTAAAACAAAGGCTGTAAAAAGGGACAAAGAAGGACACTACATAATGATCAAAGGATCAATCCAAGAAGAAGATACAACAATTATAAATATATATGCACCCAACATAGGAGCACCACAATATGTAAGACAAATGCTAACAAGTATGAAAGGGGAAATTAACAATAACACAATAATAGTGGGAGACTTTAATACCCCACTCACACCTACGGATAGATCAACTAAACAGAAAATTAACAAAGAAACACATACTTTAAATGATACAATAGACCAGTTAGACCTAATTGATATCTATAGGACATTTCAGCCCAAAACAATGAATTTCACCTTTTTCTCAATCGCACATGGAACCTTCTCCAGGATAGATCACATCCTGGGCCATAAATCTAGCCTTGGTAAATTCAAAAAAGTTGAAATCATTCCAAGCATCTTTTCTGACCACAATGCAGTAAGATTAGATCTCAATTACAGGAGAAAAAATATTAAAAATTCCAACATATGGAGGCTGAACAACACACTGCTGAATAACCAAGAAATCACAGAAGAAATCAAAAAAGAAATAAAAATATGTATAGAAACGAATGAAAATGAAAACACAACAACCCAAAACCTATGGGACACTGTAAAAGCAGTGCTAAGGGGAAAGTTCATAGCAATACAGGCTTACCTCAAGAAACAAGAAAAAAGTCAAATAAATAACCTAACTCTGCATCTAAAGCAACTAGAAAAGGAAGAAATGAAGAACCCCAGGGCTAGTAGAAAGAAAGAAATCTTAAAAATTAGGGCAGAAATAAATGCAAAAGAAACAAAGGAGACCATAGCAAAACTTAACAAAGCCAAAAGCTGATTCTTTGAAAGGATAAATAAAATTGACAAACCATTAGCCAGACTCATCAAGAAACAAAGGGAGAAAAATAAAATCAATAAAGTTAGAAATGAAAATGGAGAGATCACAACAGACAACACAGAAATACAAAGGATCATAAGAGACTACTATCAGCAATTATATGCCAATAAAATGGACAACGTGGAAGAAATGGACAAATTCTTAGAAAAGTACAACTTTCCAAAACTGGACCAGGAAGAAATAGAAAATCTTAACAGACCCATCACAAGCACAGAAATTGACACTGTAATCAGAAATCTTCCAGCAAACAAAAGCCCAGGTCCAGATGGCTTCACAGCTGAATTCTACCAAAAATTTAGAGAAGAGCTGACACCTATCCTACTCAAACTCTTCCAGAAAATTGCAGAGGAAGGTAAACTTCCAAACTCATTCTATGAGGCCACCATCACCCTAATACCAAAACCTGACAAAGATGCCACAAAAAAAGAAAACTACAGGCCAATATCACTGATCAACATAGATGCAAAAATCCTTAACAAAATTCTAGCAATCAGAATCCAACAACACATTAAAAAGATCATACACCATGACCAAGTGGGCTTTATCCCAGGGATGCAAGGATTCTTCAATATCTGCAAATCAATCAATGTAATACACCACATTAACAAATTGAAAAATAAAAGCCATATGATTATCTCAATAGATGCAGAGAAAGCCTTTGATAAAATTCAACATCCATTTATGATAAAAAAAAAAAAACTCTCCAGAAAGCAGGAATAGAAGGAGCATACCTCAACATAATAAAAGCTATATATGACAAACCCACAGCAAACATTATCCCCAATGGTGAAAAATTGAAAGCATTTCCTCTAAAGTCAGGAACAAGACAAGGGTGCCCACTCTCACCACTACTATTCAACATAGTTTTGGAAGTTTTGGCCACAGCAATCAGAGCAGAAAAAGAAATAAAAGGAATCCAAATAGGAAAAGAAGAAGTAAAACTCTCACTGTTTGCAGATGACATGATCCTCTACATAGAAAACCCTAAAGACTCCACCAGAAAATTACTAGAGCTAATCAATGATTATAGTAAAGTTGCAGGATATACAATCAACACACAGAAATCCCTTGCATTCCTATACACTAACAATGAGAAAATAGAAACAGAAATTAAGGAAACAATTCCATTCACCATTGCAATGAAAAGAATAAAATACTTAGGAATATATCTACCTAAAGAAACTAAAGACCTATATATAGAAAACTATAAAACACTGATGAAAGAAATCAAAGAGGACACTAACAGATGGAGAAATATACCATGTTCATGGATTGAAGGAATCAATATAGTGAAAATGAGTATACTACTCAAAGCAATCTATAGATTCAATGCAATCCCTATCAAGCTACCAACGGTATTCTTCACAGAGCTAGAACAAATAATTTCAGAATTTGTATGGAAATACAAAAAACCTTGAATAGCCAAAGCAATCTTGAGAAAGAAGAATGGAACTGGAGGAATCAACCTGCCTGACTTCAGGCTCTACTACAAAGCCACAGTCATCAAGACAGTATGGTACTGGCACAAAGACAGAAATATAGATCAATGGAACAAAATAGAAAGCCCAGAGATAAACTCATGTACCTATGGACACCTTATCTTTGACAAAGGAGGCAAGAATATACAATGGAGAAAAGACAATCTCTTTAACAAGTGGTGCCGGGAAAACTGGTCAACCACTTGTAAAAGAATGAAACTAGAACACTTTCTAATCCCATACACAAAAATAAACTCAAAATGGATTAAAGATCTAAACATAAGACCAGAAACTATAAAACTCTTAGAGGAGAACATAGGCAAAACACCCTCCGACATAAATCACAGCAGGATCCTGTATGACCCACCTCCCAGAATATTGGAAATAAAAGCAAAAATAAACAAATGGGATCTAATTAAAATTAAAAGCTTCTGCACAACAAAAGAAACTATAAGCAAGGTGAAAAGACAGCCTTCAGAATGGGAGAAAAGAATAGCAAATGAAGCAACTGACAAACAACTAATCTCAAAAATATACAAGCAACTCCTACAGCTCGATTCCCGAAAAATAAATGACCCAATCAAAAATGGGCCAAAGAACTAAATAGACATTTCTCCAAAGAAGACATACAGATGGCTAACAAACACATGAAAACTTGCTCAACATCACTCATTATCAGAGAAATGCAAATCAAAACCACAATGACGTACCATTTCATGCCAGTCAGAATGGCTGCGATCCAAAAGTCTACAAGCAATAAATGCTGGAGAGGGTGTGGAGAAAAGGGAACCCTCTTACACTGTTGGTGGGAATGCAAACTACTACAGCCACTATGGAGAACAGTGTGCCCTTAAAAAACTGGAAATAGAACTGCCTTATGATCCAGCAATCCCACTGCTGGGCATACACACTGAGGAAACCAGAAGGGAAAGAGACATGTGTACCCCAGTGTTCACCGCAGCACTGTTTATAATAGCCAGGACATGGAAGCAACCTAGATGCCCATCAGCAGATGAATGGATAAGAAAGCTGTGGTACATATACACAATGGAGTATTACTCAGCCATTAAAAAGAATACATTTGAATCAGTTCTAATGAGGTGGATGAAACTGGAGTCTATTATACATAGTGAAGTAAGCCAGAAAGAAAAACACTAATACAGTATACTAACTCATATATATGGAATTTAGAAAGATGGTAACGACAACCCTGTATGCAAGACAGCAAAAGAGACACAGATGTATAGAACAGTCTTTTGGACTCTGTGGGGCAGGGGGATGATTTGGCAGAATGGCATTAAAATATATATAATATCCTATAAGAAACGAATCGCCAGTCCAGGTTCGATGCAGGATACAGGAAGCTTGGGGCTGGTGCACTGGGATGACCCAGAGGGATGGGATGGGGAGAGAGGTGGAAGGGGGGTTCAGGATGGGGAACACATGTACACCCGTGGTGGATGCATGTTGATGTATGGCAAAACAAATACAATATTGTAAAGTAAAATAATAATAATAATAAAATTAAATTTAAAAAAGAAAATAAAAAGATTAGGATTATGAAAAAAAAAAAAGATCTTCTGACTTGAATTCTGGATGCTGTTCCTTTCAGTTAGCCTTCTACCTATCTGACTAGCATCCTCTCATTCTAAAGGTGCTTCCCTCATCCAACCTTGTATTTATTTTGATTTTTTGGCCACGCCATATGGCTTGAGGAATCCTAGCTCCCTGACCAGGGATTGAACCTGGGACTTCTGCAGTGAAAGCACAGAGTCCTAACCACTGGACCACCAGGGAATTCTTCAACCCTTTAACTTTAGTGTTCCTTAGAATTCCATGCAGTTCCTATCATTCAGCACCTGGGTCACTAGAAAACCACCTAACTCAGAATTTTAGCAGTTTATACATCCTTGGTTAGCATGTAGCCATTTATGATCCCAAACTTCACATCTCCAACTGTACAATTATCCAAGTGTTCATACCTTTGTATCCATTTACCAAGCCCATCATTTCTTATGTGGCCAATAAAGAATTCATTATGTTTGCAGAGAAAGGATCTCCCTTTCAGATTCTGTATGATTAAAAAACAAGCCACCCATTCAGCGAGGAGCTAAAACCAGTGTGAGAGATGAGAAAATGCAGTCAAAGTCCTAACCAATGGACTTCCAGGGAAGTCCCTGCAATGAAATAGTTGAGATAACAGTGACAGACTGTTTTTGGGGGGCTCCAAAATCACTGCAGATGGTGACTGCAGCCATGAAATTAAAAGAAGCTTGCTCCTTGGAAGAAAAGTTACGATCAACCTCAACAGCATACTAAAAAGCAGAGACATTACTTTGCCAACAAAGGTCCGTCTATTCAAAGCTATGGTTTTTCCAGTAGTCATGTATGGATGTGAGAGTTGGACTATAAAGAAAGCTGAGCACTGATGAATTGATACTTCTGAACAGCAAGGAGATCCAACCAGTCCATCCTAAAGAAAATCAGCCCTAAATATTCATTGGAAGGACTGAGACTAAAGCTGAAACTCCCAATACTTTGGCCACCTTATGTGAAGAACTGACTCCTTGGAAAAGACCCTGGTGCTAGGAAAGATTGAAGGCAGGAGGAGAAGGGGACGACAGAGGATGAGATGGTTGGATGGCATCACCGACTCTATGGACATGAGTTTGAGTAAGCTCTGGGAGTTGGTGATGGACATGGAAGCCTGGCATGCACAGTCCATGCAGTTGCAAAGAGTCAGACATGGCTGAACGACTGAACTGAACTGAACTGACTCAGGAAAAGGGTTGACATGTCCCCATGCCTCAGTCCTCAGAAATTAATAAGGTAAGACTTTGCATCATTGTTGTTGTCCGACCTCATGGACTGTAGCAACTCTTTGCGACCCCATGGACTGTAGCCCACCAGACTCTTCTGTCCAGGCAAAAATACTGGAGTGGGTTGCCATTCCCTTCTCCAAGGGAATCTTCCCAGCCCAGGGATCGAACCTGCATCTCCTGGGTCTCCTGCATTACCGCTGAGCCAGCATGGAAGCCCCAGGGTCCTGAGCACCAGTACCCAAGTCTCTGCCTCAGTCCATACAAGTCAGTTGTATCCAACTCTCTGCGGCCCTGTGAATTGTGCCCTCCAGGCTCCTCTGTCCGAGGGATTCCCCAAGCAAGAATACTGGAGTGGGTTGCCATTACCTCCTCCAGGGGATGGTCTGGTAAGACTAGATGATGCTGGGCCTTGAATGCCAAGCTGTGAGCTTTCTAGATTGTTCAAGAAAAGAGAAGGCTTGGGGGATCCACAAGGAAGACTAGAGGGAGCCTTGATGACTGCAGTTACAGAAAAGCTGGCAGGGACCTGAGCGGCCCACCTTTCTCTGAAGGAGCCTCTTCCTCTCCAGGGTCCCTGATGGGGGACTTCCAGTCTCCCCGGCTTCCAGGATGGGAGTTCAGGCTGGGACCAGAGTGGAGCAGGGTGACTAATGCCACAAGATCCATAACTGGTCGGATCTGGGCTCAAATCCTGACTCCAGCACTTACTGGCTGGGACAGTGGCCAAGTTACGTAACTTGTCTGAAAGCATCAGCTGCCTCATGGACTGCAGCCTACCAGGCTCCTCCATCCATGGGTAGGCTACACGGACTGCAGCCTACCAGGCTCCTCCGTCCATGGGATTTTCTAGGCAAGAGTACTGGAATGGGTTTCCATTGAAGGCAATGGCGACCTATTCTAGTGCTCTTGCCTGAAGAATCCCACAGACAGAGGAGCCTGGACAGCTACCATCCATGGGGTCACAAAGAGTCAGACATGACTGAAGTGACTTAGCATGCACACATGCATACCAAAATACAACAACAGATATCTTTAGGTGATATAATTATGACGTGTTTTTTCACTTTTCTTTTTGTGCACAAAAAGTCATTTTCACAGCCAAACAAATGTCACTTGTTGGTCCTGTCATCATACCCAGCACATCATTTATGACTCCCTGTGTAGGATCACCAGCTCCTTAATTCAGGTTGATGTAATTGGAAATGTGAAACTGCTTATGGCTGCAGTTTGCACCTGTGGTGGTTAGATTCTCAGGGCAGCTTTTTTTTTTTATTCTAAAGAAGTACAGCTGACTTACAATTTTGTATTAGTGTACAATAGGCACGCTATGCAATAGCTGTATAGCAATGTGATTCAGTTACACATCAATCAACCATCCTTGTGTCTCTGGAATGAATTCAACTTGATCATGGTGTATGATCCTTTTTATGTGTTGTTGGGTTCAGTTTGCTGAGATTTTATGGAGGAGTTTTACACCTATATTCATCAAAGATATTGGCCTCTAATCTTGTTTGGTAGTGTCTTTATCTGGTTTTGGTATGACAGGTGGCAGGAATACATGAAGGAAAAAAGACAGCTTCTTCAGGAAGTGGTATGGGGAAAATTGGACAGATACATGGAGAAGAGTGAAATTACAACATTCTCTAACACCATATACTGAAAAATAAATAAATAAATAATGATAGCCACCTCAAAGTAGATTAAAGACCTAAATCTAAGATGGGACTGTCCACTGATCAAACTCAGGCGCCCTCTTCCATCCACTACGACCCGCAAAGCTGCTTGCTCCACGCATTCTCACTAAAACCACCAGTGGAGGGAGAAGTTAGAAGTGTGCTTATGAACAGATAAAGATCTTCCTGTCCCCCCATATATGTCTCTGTGTTTGGCTTGAGCCACCAAATGATAGAAACCAATCCCTTTCATTGCTTCTCAGCTTGGCTTCTAAACCTACTTCCCTCCCTCCCTCCCAGTGCTAAGCATATTTTTACCTCTTAATGTTTTTTCTCTGTGTCAATTATCAGGGTTTTCATTGTGATTTTTATGGAAGGAAGAGACACGGAACTGGTGCATGGAAACTGATGGAAGGGCTGATTGGGATGGGGGCCAGCGATTCCATGAGAGAGAGAAGACTGGAAGCCAGCATACAGTACCAGGGGGTGGGATTGTTCTTAATCTTTCAATAGTCCCAAACAGGCTCTAGCCAATTGCGTAGGTTCCATAGTTGCCAGACAAACTGCTTGATCCCAATCATGATTTTCTTGCCCTTATGCCTTGCCAGGCATTCACTCATGAGTGTGTTGACAAGAGAAGACAAGCAAGGTGAAGGAAGCATTGGAAGCAAGTAAGCCATGTTTTAGGAAGAAATGAAAAGTCATGAGTAAAACTCAATCAAAACCAATTGGAACCCCCGTACATCATAGGATTATAAAATGGTGTAGCCACTTCTGATAACACTTGGGCAGTTCTTTTAACTTTTCTTTAAAAAGTTAAATAATGAATTACTGTGTGACATAGCAATTTCATACCCAGGAATTGGTGAAATAAAAATTTGTTTAAGGCAGAACAAGAAAAAAAAAAAAAATTAAGCATAAAATCCTGTCTCTATCCATTTGGGCCACTACCCCTCTTCACTGTGCATTATTTGCGTGCTCAGTCGTTGAGTCGTGTCTGACTCTTTGCAGCCCCATGGACTGTGCATTATAACATCCACATTATACATTAACCAGATCTCCTTGAAAGATGTAGGAATGCCTGCTTGACTGAAAAGAGAATTTTCTTCTGGCACCAGCAGGGTAAGTCCTTAGGAGATAACATTCTTTTTCAGTTCTGTAAGGGGTCACAGTGATCTGCTTTGGAAGTACAGATAATGGACTACGTAGACTATCCATACGCTGCTTTCACAGATAACCTTTCATCTCAAAAATGTACATAACTGTGCTTTGATCTGTTATAGGTGGAACAGGCCTCAGAGATTTCTGAAAGACTGTTTCCTGGGTTATAATCCTCAGATTAGGTTGAATAAAATTCTCCCCTTCTTTCTTAGATTGACTATTACTTTTTTCGACAGTATACATGTACAGCTATGAATTGTGAGTTTATGTTTTATTCAAGGACTTACTGAGGACTATAGCCTGGACACCAGCCTCTCAGTAGCTCTAAGGGGATTATCTGAAGAGGCAGAGGGGCTTCCCAGGTGATGCTAGTGATAAAGAACCTGCCTCCCAATGCAGGACATGCAGGAGATCTGGGTTTGATCCCTAGATCAGGAAGATCCCCTGGAGGAGGGCATGGCAACCCACTCCAGTAGTCTTACCTGGAGAATCCCATGGACAGAGGAGCCTGGCAGGCTACAATTCATAGGGTCACAAAGAATTGGACACGACTGAAGTGACTTAGCAGGCACACATGCACCTAAGAGAATTAAAAACAAGCTGACACAAAAATTTGCACACAGATGTTCATAGCAGCATAATCCATAATAGGCAAAAAGTAGTTGGTGATGGACAGGGAGGCCTGGCGTGCTGCGTTTCATGGGGTTGGAAAGAGTCGGACACGACTGAGAGACTGAACTGAACTGAAAAGGAAAAAAAAAACCCTATCCATACAATGAAGTGTTATTCAGCAATAAAAAGAAATGCTGTACTGATACATACTTGTCTACTTAAAGAAAAGTGTACAGCTAAGAGTTGTGAGGTTATGTTTTATTCAGGGACTTACTGAGGACTATAGCCTGGATGACAGCCTCTCAGTAGCTCTAAGGGGATTATCTGAAGAGGCAGAGGAGAAGCCAGTTTGTGGTTTTTGGCTAGGGAGTACATGAGGCCAGGTATACATCTTGATGAAGGTTAACTGCTAGTCAAAAAGAACACCTGTCTCAAGTTAATGACTTTAGGGTTTTTCCACTGTATAGGAAGATGCAAGAATATGGGGTTATTAACATTTTTCCTGAGATATATATCTAAGTACCTAAGGGGCCTGCTTGTCCACAGCACAGGGTGCCTCACCTGTTATCACCTGAATTTCCACTCAAGAGTGCCCAGTGAGGCCTGCAGTGGGTTACAACTTAACCCTTGAGAAACCGGGGAGTGAGCAATGCTCTCTGTTCTTCTTTGTTAACATGCCACAGCATGGGGGAACACTGAACAAACGAAGAACTATAGAGAAATGGTAAGTGCTTTCAAATGTCAGCTGTGCCTTCGTCTTTGGGTTTTCTTGCCGGGGACTAGCCCCGGCTGATCCAGGGTATTCGAAGGAGAGACGGCGTAGGCGAAGATCAGGAAACAATTGCTTAATTAAATGTTAATTAAGGATATAAAGAGTAATAGAATGAGGATAGCTCAGTAGGAAAATTCAGTGAAGAAAAGAGGCTGAAATAAGGATAGCTCAGTGAGGAAATTCAGTGGAGAAAAGAGGCTGAATAATTCAGCCAGAAGGTAAGAGAAAGAACGACATGGTGAGACCAAGTTTCGGTGAACAAGGCCCGTACTTTATTTTCCAAAGTAGTTTTTATACCTTAAGTTATGCATAGAGGATAATGGGGGAAGGGGTAGAGTCAGGCAGCAAGCCAGGCTTTCTTCCTGCAAACTTAGCATATGCAAAAGTTAGGTGATTTGCATCATCTTCTGGCCCGGAGGCCTGTTAACATTTTAAGACCCTTTCTTCAGAAAACTTATTTTTCTCTAAAGGTGATTGGTCAGGAGCCACCCTCCAAAAGCATTAGATAAAGTTACATTCCTACAGAGCAAAGGTGTGGTGGGCTATAACAAGAAAAAGAATTAACTCAAGGGTCGCAGGTTACAAACATTAAAGCTACTACTTACACCAATTATATTAATCAATACACTGCCAGGGACACAGCAGGTAAGGGATATGGAGACTTAGCAGCAAACATTGGCCCAAGAAGTGAAAATCCCTTCACCAATACAATTTCTAATCAATCTTTTAACTGCTCAAAGGAATCTGTATTTAGACAGTTTAGAACATCTCCTGCCTCTCACAGTTGGGAGGCTCTGAACAATCACATGAGGCCGGAAAAACCTATTCAGGCAGGCTAGAGGATTTCCAAAGGAGTTTGTAGGTTAAACACTGTCACACCCAGGAATTATTAACTGGAGCTGTAAGCTAACTTTTTTCAGAGAGGTAGTGGGGGACAGCCCCCCATAAAGTCAGAGGTGTAGGTGAAAGCACAAAGCAGAAAGTAGGCAGACTCTGGTTTTGGGGGTAGATTGCTCGAGAATTTCCAGGGAGACTCCTGAGGCTTGATCCCGCCTTTGCGTATGCCAAGCCTCCTTCCTCATGACCTTTGCCAGAGGCGGAGCTCACTCCCCGCATTTTCTTCTTTCTCAAAAGGAGTTTGAGATGGACGTGTACACACTGCTATATTAAAAATGGATAACCAACAAGGATCTACTGGATAGCACAGGGAACTCTGTTCAATGTTATGTGTCAGCCTGGATTGGAGGGGAGTAAGAGGGAGAATAAAAGAAAGTGAAAACTGCTCAGTCATGTCCGACTCTTTGTGACACAATGAACTGTATAGTCCATGGAATTCTCCAGGCCAGAATACTGGAGTGGGTAGCCATTCCCTTCTCCAGGGGATCTTCCCAACCCAGGGACCGAACCCAGGTCTCCCACATTGCAGGCATTCTTTACCATCTGAGCCACCAGGGAAGTCCTTGAGGCAGAATGGATGCATGTGAATGTATGGCTGAGCTCCTTTGCTGTTCACCTAAAACTATCACAGCATTGTGTTGTTTTAGTATATAGTGTCCTTTATTCTGTTTTCTTTTTCCTTTGGCCAGTTTTGGCTGCACGGGTCATCTTTGCTGCTCGCGGGCTCTCTCTAGTTTGGCGGGTGGGGGGCTTTGAGGTGGGTGGGGGGCTTCTCCTCTGGCAGCGTGCAGGCTCAGCAGTTGTGTCGCATGGGCTCCGGTGACCTGAGGCTTGTGGAACCTTCCTGGACCAGGGATCAAACCCACATCCCCTGTACTGGCAGGCAGATTCTTAACCACTGGACCACCTGGGAAGTCCTATCACAACATTGTTAATGGACAGTACCCCAGTACAAAATAAAAAGTTTAAAAAAAAGAACAACCTTTTAAAGACTGGAAAATTCAAGAGAAGAATAGTATTTTATAACATGCAAAAGCTACAAGAAATTCAAACACAATATTGTAAAGCAATTTTACTCCCATTAAAAAAATTTAAAAACCTAAAAAAAACTATATGAATTTTAGAACACAGCCATGCTCATTCCTTTACCTATTTTCTGTGGCTGCCTTTTTGCTACAAATGGCAGAGTTGAGTAGTTGTAAGAGATCTTTTGACTCATAAAACCTAAAATATTTACTCTCTGGTCCTTACAGAGAACATTGATCTGTTCTTACTACAATCAATAACTTTTGGATTGGAGAGCAGTACTGTAAACTTTGGAGACATATTGTCTGGGTGGAAATCTACTGCCATAGTTTTGGGAACTTACCACACTTCTCTAGTCTTTAGTTCCCTCATCTGTAAAATGGGAATAATAGTACCTCCCTCAGAGCTGTGAGAATAAAAAGATACAATGGATACAAGGGTACTGCTTTTGATACGTGCTACTTATGATTATTATTGTTATTATTATTATTGGCTACTTCACAGAAAGATATAAAGGCTGACAGCAGACACAGTCCCAAAGGTGGGATACACTGTCGTGACATTCAACGCCTTTGCTAATGAAATGCACCTTTGGGTGAAATATTTAGACATCAAGCATGGGTGGATGAAAAATGGGTACTCAGTGCACCAGAATTAGATCACATATGTACTCTGCTGCTTTTAAAAATATATTTATTTATAAATTATTTATTTATTTGGCTGCTCTGGGTCTTAGTTGCAGCATCCGGGATCTAATTCCTTGACCAGGGATAGAACCCAGGCCCCCTGCTTTGGAGGCATGGAGTCTTAGCCACTGGACCACCAGGGAAGTTCCTGCATTCTGCTTCTTATTCTAAAGATAATTCTACCACTCAGAATTGTCTCCAGTCTTCCGTTCTTTGCAGATGGGCTTTCTCTGGTTCTCCATCATGTGACTGAAGATGGATACCCCAAAGCAGCTGAGTTTCATATTACAGTTCTAATCACATTCAAAGAATTAGTTTCTAAAATCCAATAACAAAATGCCAGGAAAGAGAATTTTATTGAGTCAACTCGGTGGCAATCACCACTGACCCAGTCAACCCAGACCAGAGGAAAGTCTTAGTATGTTTTGCACCCTCGAGGAGATGTATCTATTAATACACTCATTCTCCCGCCCAGCCTGCGGCATGTATTCTGTGAATACAAAGCAAGCTATGGCCATCCAGAGACCATTATCAGGTAATAACCAAAAAAATGCAGAAGGCTGCAAACAAGAAAAAGAGTTTATTGAGAGTGCTAAGAATTGCATTTTGGGAGGCAACCATTTGAATGGCAACTCACATGTGCTCCAGGTGGGGCAATAGACAATAGTGGGGGATTATAAAGGCAACAGAGACATTCTAGAGAAGAAACAAAGGTTATCATTACAGAACTATGACTGGTGCTGGCAGGCATTCAGTCACTTGCTGGCAGCAGATTGGTTGCTAAGCTGTGCTCTCTAAGGAGAAAAGAAGAAAGTTCTAGGTGGTCTCAGGATGTCTGGGTTCAAAGTTTATGTTGGGTTTAGCAGTTGATGTGTGTAAGTTCCACTTCCTTAATGCCTCCCAGCTCCATCTTGGATCCCTTTGACATAAGCGACTCCATTTTTTTTAAGCCACTGATACTTAAGAGATTTGTGTTACAACACCTAGCCCACTGAACTAACCCATCATTTATGGAGCCCCTCACACTTCTACTTTTTTCAGCCTTGGAAGACTCCCCCTCCTCCTTCAGTTCCTGCCTCCAGAACATGCAGAATCACAAATTCAGCCTTCCCCAGACCCTGCCTTTTTAAGCAGCCAATCAGTGTGACTGCCAATTAGGACCTGAAAAGGAAGAAAGTATCCTTGGACCTGGCTATGCCCACTAATCTTCATCCCAATTTGGTTTCAAAGACTACATCCCTGGGGCTTCTTGCAGTGAAGGAAAAGGAGTTTGAAGACAGAACAAGTCTGAGACTGCTTCTCATAGGGGATTCACATTCAGATCAGAGAATCTTGGAGGCTGCAGTGGTTGCAATTTAGGGAGAGTCCCTTGGACTGCAAGGAGATCCAACCAGTCCATTCTAAAGGAGATCAGCCATGGGATTTCTTTGGAAGGAATGATGCTGAAGCTGAAACTCCAGTACTTTGGCCACCTCATGTGAAGAGCTGACTCATTGGAAAAGACTCTGATGCTGGGAGGGATTGGGGGCAGGAGGAGAAGGGGACGACAGAGGATGAGATGGCTGGATGGCATCACTGACTCGATGGACGTGAGTCTGAGTGAATTCCGGGAGCTGGTGATGGACAGGGAGGCCTGGCATGCTGCGATTCATGGGGTCGCAAAGAGTTGGACATGACTGAGCCACTGAACTGAACTGAACTGAACTGAAATTAGCTTCATCCATAAAAGATCAGGGCAAAAGCTGGGGGCCCTGACTTTAGAACTTGTTGCAGAGAGGCGAGTCATGACAGCATTTATATTCCACAATAACGCTGGGATTAAAGAGCTTCATGGGAATACATAGTTGGCTACAACCCTGGTGTCCGTAGGAAAGCGTGCCATCTGGAAAGGAGAAGAGAAGACAAGTGAGACCCCAGAACCTAGGACGCAGCCCCAGCTCAGCATATCCTGGGGGTACTGCTCAGTAAATATTCCTGAATGAAGCACAGGATTAATGCATCAACCAACTAATCAAGAATGAGGAGGAAATAGCACATTTCATGGAGGAGGACTCATACTCTTAGTAGAGAGAATGTCAGCCATCTGGGACTGACAGTCTGGAGGTAGGGCCCCCTGGTGGGCTCTCCTGGGATAGCTTTGCAAGCTCTGTATGCAAGCATGCATGCTCAGCCGCTTCAGTCGTGTCCGATTCTTTGCGATGCCATGGACTGTAGCCCGCCAGGTGCCTCTGTCCGTGGGATTCTCCAGGCAAGAACACTGGAGCCATGCCCTCCTCCGGGGGATCTTTCCGACCCAGGGAAGAGTCTCCTGCACGGCAGGCGGATTCTTTATCAGCTGAGCTACCAGGGAAGCCCAAGCTCTATATATTAGAGTACAATCCATCCCCCCACAAAAGAAGGCAGAAAGGATGAAGAGAAACTGTCCTCTCCGCCCTGCCCATTTCTCCCCCAATACATGTCCCTAATTCCCCAAAACCCCATCCCAGTCAGTCCCACTCAGCCTAGTTCCAGTTTCCTTCGGGAGCTGAACTCCCTGCTTTCCCCCTCTGTTCCTTCCTCCTCTCTCCCTCAGTCAGCCTTCCCTCTCTCCTTCATCCCTTTCCGCCTCCCCTCTCCTCCCCCTCCCTTAAAGGTCCCCATTCTCGTTAAGGGCCAGTGGCAGCCCAGTACCAGAACGAGGGGATATGCTTCACTAATTTAGCTTAAAAAAAGAAAACCAACCCCTTTCTATGTGGCTCCTGCTCCCAGGGTTCCTGAGGGACCACTTTCCTGAGTCCCACAGCCACCCCGACTTGTCCTTGGGGTCCAGGTACTCACAGGGTCCCATGGAGGGTTCATACTATCCCCTGAGCCCCTCTCCTGGAACACCCACTGTCAACCCCTAATCTCCAGCAAAGTTCACCCCCGAGACCTGTTAGGCACCACCTACTTTCGAAGATCCTCCTCAGAAAGCACTGCTGGCTGCCTTGAGTCTGGCAGGTGCTTCCCCCAGTCTCGCAGACCCCGCTGGCGTTGACTCTGTTACACTGGAAACATTCTAGAGCTGGAAAGTGAAACCAACATAATAAGGTTCTTCCGGACCAGCCTCCCGGCAGCTCAGGAGGGAGAGCACCCTTGACCCAGGGGCGCCTGGACGCTGACGGTTTCCCTCCTCCTGATGAATGTTCTGGAAGGCAGGTGATTTTTCCCTGCTTGGCTTCCACCCGGGCGGAGGCATGCGTGCCCCTAGGCACAAGACCTGCACCCGAGCACAGAGAGCTCCGCAGTCCTCCCAGGGACCCGCGGTGCCGCTGGAGGAAGGGCAAGTCCATCACTGCGGCTCCACGGATCCCACTTGCCAGCTGATTATCACCCCAACCCCAGGGGACGCCACTGAAGATGTTCCGTGTGAATGGCATCTGCAGGAGAGGCTCGATGAGGGTTGGAGTAAGAAGTCAGCACCGCCCACTCCCCTCCTTCTCGCAGAGCCCCCCATCCTCCACCCTTTCTGTTCATCTAAAGAGACAACTCTAGGACTCAGCCTAAAAAGGGGCAGGGAAGAGAGAGACAGGACAGGTGGGCGGAGGGGGTTGGGAAGAAAAAGAGATCAGGAGAGAGTAAGGCAAGATAGGGGGAGAAGAGGAGCAGAGGAAGGGAGAGAGAGAAGAGGCGGAGGAGGGAGAGGAGGGGAGGGAGGAAGAGGAGAGGGAGGAAGAGGGAGAGCAGAGAGGAGAGGAGGGGAGGGAGAGAAGGGGGAGGAGGGAGAGAGGGTGATTGACAGAGGAAGGGAGGGAGACGAGGACCAGAAGAGAGGGAGGGATCTGCAGGACAAACGCATGCGCCTGGGGTCACAGCTCCTCACTCCCTCCTCGCTGGTCCCCGAGTTATTTACCAAACAGTGAGTTCCTGCCAGTGAGAGGCGCTATTCTAGGTGTTGGAAATAGGGTGCTGAAGGGAGCACCGAAATATGCATTCCACCTGTCAAATACTAAACAAATAAATTGGGGAAATGGCTGACAATGAAGAAATAAGAAAGGTTATTTCAGGTCCTGGTGACTCATGACAATGGGAAGGAGGATCATGGAGGAGTGAGCGTGAGGAGGCTGTGGGGAGGCAGAGAGCTTTCTCAGGGGTGACTTGAGCTCAAACCTGATTTTTTTTTATGCTAACCACTAAAACAACTGGCAGTAGCTAGCAAACTGGTTCCAGCAACACACGGGCCAGTGCACAGACAGTTTCTGAGCTGCAGTTAGCTTGGCCAGTTTGAGAAAGAGAAGCATCAGCACAGGCAAAGTGGAAAAAAGGGCGAGAGTATTGTAAAACCAGACTGAAGAGGTTGATAGGGGTCAGACCACATGCACGCATCTGCTTGGACCTGCGCTGTTGCGGTGGTATTCATGGACCATGTGTGGCTGTTGAGCCTGTGAAATGCCAGTAGTCCAAATAGATGGACTGTAAGTCAATTTCAAACACAGCACACACAAATCGTTTAAATTGCTCATCAGTGACTTTGATGTTGATTGCATGCTGAAATGATAGTAGTGTCCGACTCTTCGTGACCTCATGGACTGTAGCCCACCAGTCTCCTCTGTCCATGAGATTCTCCAGACAAGAATACGGGAGTGGGTAGCCATTCCCTCCTTCTGGGGATCTTCCTCACCCAGGGATTGAACCTGCATCTCCTGCGGCTCCTGAATTGCAGAATTCTTTACCACTGAGCCACCAGGGAAGCCCAATAGTTTAGATATATTGGGTTAAATAAAGTGTATATTAAAGTTAATTTTCCACATTTCTGAGTTTTTTAATATGCCTACTGGAAGAGTAAAAATGATGTCTGCAGCTTGGCTTGCATCTTATTTGGACCATCATTTAGGCCATCATAAGAACTGACATTGTATTCAAAGTTGGAAAAGGCCATAAGAGGCTTTTTCAATAGGCAGTGACATTGACTAGCTTTTTGCATGTACACTCTGGCAACTCTGTAGACAATAGACTTTAAAGGAGAGAGTAACAGAGGCCCAGGACAGGGTTGGTGGAAACTGGGAAGTTGGGACGGAAGCCACAAGTCAACTGCGTCCAAGCAAAAATTTGAGAAATTATAGGTCAGGTATATTGAAATAGGATTTCTCAGGTGGTGCTAGTGGTAAAGAACCCACCTGCTAATACAGGAGATGCAGGAGACCCAGGTTCGATCTCTGCGTGGGGAAGATCCCCTGGAGGACAACATGGCAACCCACTCCAGTATTCTTGCCTGGAGAATCCCATGGACAGAGAAGCCCGGCAGGCTACAGTCCATAGGGTCACAAAGAGTCAGACACGACTGAAGTGACTAAGTTTGCACACATAAACGAAGTGTGTATGTGGGAAACAGGGACTAGGAAACCTACAACAGAGCAAATAGAAGGTCATTGCCTTGTGCTTCTCATGGTTTCATCTTTTTGTGTCATTTAAAACTACACATTTATGTTTTTATTTACTCACACGTTTTTATTTTGCAAGAAACGTTCCAAAATTTCAAAAATAATGAACTTTGAAAAATTCACACTCAGTTAAAAAAACTGAGCTCTCGATTCCGCTTCCTCTAAACTTAATGATGATTGTGTAACCTGAGCAGTCTGTCTTGTCAGTATTCACTGTCAACCCTGGATCTGTGATGTCCTTGAGCACATGAAACCCTACTGGAGATACGAATCTGCTTGAGGATTTCAGTGACTCTCTTGAAAGTTATAATCATTTCATTCGAACTGTGCCCTTGGATAATTTCATATGAGCAGCTGCAACAAAGGCCTCAAGTGCCACTGGCTCAAGCAGGTGCAATTCTTCTTGCCCAACCCACAGCCCCCAGCCTCCACCTGCACACGCTGAGGCAGCCCCTGCAGCACATGTGACTCTGACACACTCATCATGCACATCAGGCAGCTCAAACAGTGGAGAGCAAATGCCCCTGGGAGCACCCTTCTTCCAAGAACAGATGGGTTATTGGTGGATGAATACACCAACTTTCCTCCCGTGACTTGGATCCCCTACACTGCCCTCCACAATTTCCGGCAGGATGGGCTCCATTTGTTCACCATAGTGTCCAGCTTATTAATTTCTTTGCGTGTTCCCAGGTGGCACTAGTAGTAAAGAACCCGCCTACCAATGCAAGAGACATGAGAGATGTGGGTTCGATCCCTGGGTTGGGAAGATCCCTGGGAGGAGGGCATGGCAACCCACTCCAGTATTCTTGCCTGGAGAATCCCATGGACAGAGGAGCCCGGCGGGCTACAGTCCATAGGGTCACAGAGAGTTGGACATGACTGAAGCAACCAGGCATGCCTGCACATTGTCTTACTTCCCCACACCCCTCCTGGTATTTCCTGGAATCAGCTTCCAGACAAATGATTTTTTATTCCTATCAGCTTCAGATGATGGATTTTCATTTAGATCAAGTGTATGCTCTTATAAATTAATTTTTCATATTTTGTACTCCAAGTCTTCTTGTGCTTTTACAGAACAAACAAAACATTGACTATTAGCAGGCTGATTCCATTTGCTAAAGAACATTGGGAAAAAAGTGGTGCCTGTTAATGCCAATGATCATTCCAGTTTTAATCAATCATGGAATTAAAAAAAAAACTATGAAAGTATATTCTGTAGAAGGTGAAACACTTTTTGTAATGCTATAATACATTTAATTGGAAAATCCACAAAGCACATAAACGTGTTAATTTTTGCAGTGGAAGAATAAATACAAATGCCAGTAGAATATGATATTGCAGCAAAAGTGACTAAACTGAGAACCCAGAGAGTGAAAAATGCCCTTGCAGTTGGTTTTCATGCACACATAATTGTGAATTGTGTCCTGTGTCCAAACAAGATAGTATATGAATATAAATAAATATATATGTAAGTATATTTTAATATTTATACATTATAAACATATCATATATGAATATTAAAATACACAAATATCTATTAATACATGAATATTAAAGTAAGTGATGTCTTTGTATAGCATATATTATGAACCATATATATGAAAATATACATTCTATATGTATGTGCACACACACACCCACAGGTAAAATAACTGGACTGTAAAAGTTGTGTGGTAAAGGTGATGTGGAATAAAAAATAGTCTTCAGCAAAAATTCTCCCTGCTCCCTGTCATCAAGCAGATCAGAAAATGGTTACGCTTCTGAAGAACTACACTGGGATTCAATCTGTGTTCTACAACAAGTAAAGGACATTTTGTAAAAGGTCCTGCAAGTATTAATTGCATTTTGGTCACATAATAGAGTGTCTGACTCCGGTTTTTGATGTTTCACAGCTGGCAACCTTGAAGTCTTGCCCCTCGTGCCTCACATGCGGGCCCCAGGGGCTCCTTCTTTCAACATTGGTGGGAGTTTCACGCCACACAAGCCCCTACCTGAATGCAAGAACCATCGCCCTGCCTCTCTTCCTCACCATCATCTAAATTCAAGAGTCTCCTTTCTCTGATCCCCCAAGCCATCACAAGACACCTGGCAGTAAGCCCTGCTCTCCCAAGAAAGCCTCATGAGATAACTAATTAAGGCTTTTCACACCCTCCTGATAAATATGTGGCATCATCAGTCTTGACATGTAATCCAAGTTTGGGTGAGGATTCATCCTGTTTCTATCATATAACCCCAACAGTTTAACGTCAAGTGTTCAACAAATGAAGTACCCAAGTATTTCAGCTTTCAAAAATGTTTAACCAGTTGAAATGATGAAAAATAGACTTTCAAGCAAAAAAGATATAGAAATATATTCCTACAAAAGCAGAATGCCCCAGATTATAGGGTAAATGGTAATCTTATCTCTTGGAAATTCTAATGTCTAGGCAGGCAGACAAAGAGTGGAAGAGACAGGCAATGCCTAGAACCCTAAGCCGCCATTCAGCCAGGTTCCCCTCTGCCCTCCTACATGCTGAGCGCGGGGGGAGCAGGGGAGCTTACCTTGCGGGAGTCCGAGCAGTGAGGACAGGACCACCAGCAGCAGTAGCAGAAGGCACTTAGCCATCTCTGGATCTGGCTCAAGTCCCAAAGACTTACAGAAGGCAGGACCGAACCACAGCATCAAGAGCCTCTGAGATCCCGACTTTATAATTCCAGGCTGGGAGGAGCAGCCAATGGCAGCCCAGACAAAGGCTTGCACTTTCCCAGACAAAGAGAAGAGTGCCTGAAGGAACTAGGGCCCTACATTCTTTATAGCAATTACTGGTCTTGCTCACTTCCACTGGCCCTACTGAGGAAGCCAAGGTATGTAAGAAGAGCTGACTCTCCTGTGTCCCCATTGCGCAATTATAAAAATTGAAGACTAGAGTCTGACTTACATCACCTAGGGACTTGGGAATTCGGTCGAATTCATGATGTTTTACCATTTAAGAGGTTTACCATATTGAACGGAACTACTGAAGTATCGGAGAAGGCAATGGCACCCCACTCCAGTACTCTTGCCTGGAAAATCCCATGGACGGAGGACCCTGGTAGGCCGCAGTCCAAGGAGTCTCTAGGAGTCGGACACGACTGAGCGACTTCCCTTTCACTTTTCACTTTCATGCATTGGAGAAGGAAATGGCAGCCCACTCCAGTGTTCTTGCCTGGAGAATCCCAGGGATGGGGGAGCCTGGTGGGCTGCCGTCTATGGAGTCGCACAGGGTCGGACATGACTGAAGTGACTTAGCAGTAGCAGCACTGAAGTATGGTGTGGGGGAAGTGGGAACAAGCAACAGGTTCATTGCTCACTTACTCGCTCAGGGGGGGCAAGCTGGTTCCTTATATGGGGCGACGGTAGGGGTTTGTCCAGGGGTCAGGCAAGAGGAGTTACTTAGGTGGTTGCCCACCCCTTTAGCAGTGCTGAGTGCAGGGGCCATGCATATACCCTACATTTGCTCCCAGCTCTTCAGAAATTGGGTTTTTGGTCTCTTTTTATCTTGTCCATAATCTGCTCCAACTGCACATGTACGCAGTCATTTTTAGTTTCTGGGAGGTTTTTTGCTCAAGGAGCATTTGTCAGATACAAGGCCTGGAGCAAATTGTCCCAGCCTGTTTGTTAGATACAAGCACTTGAGCAAAGGATCCCAGCCTGTCTCAGTAGTATTGTCTCCTTTCTTGGAAATAAAACACAATTGCATTTGTTTTTTTCACTTTTTGGCTAATAGGAGCAAAATGGAGTATTTCTCCCCAGGTTATCAAAATCTGTACTACAAGTGTTACTGAAAGAGTGTAGGGGGGTCCGGCTGCTCACCGCTCAAAAGCCAAAAAACAGGCCAGGTTGGTGGAGAGTTTGCTTTATTTCAGGTGTTGGCAACTGGGGGTGGGGGCGGAGGTGGGCAGGGAGGGTGGTGGACGTCTGTCCAAAGGCTGGCTCCCCTCCCTCCCCTGGCAATCAGTGGGGCAAGAGCTTTTATAGACAGAAGGAAGGGGCCACATGCAGAAACAGCACAGTCAGCTGCTTCACATTGGTCACTGACGGTCTGGCCCCCATCATTTTGACTTTTAGGTATAGTGAATCTTCAGTTCCAGGGTCCATTTGTTCCCCCCGTTTTTAGACGAATTCTCAGAATTGTGGCAGCTTATGTCATGGGTACAGTTTGGTCATAATGTAACTAAGTTCTTCACCCTAGTGTTTTGGTATCTATAAAACAACTCACAGGATGTAGCTTAAAATATTATCTGTAGTCCTTGGTGGCTCAGATGGTAAAGAATCTGCCTGCAATGCAGGAGACCCGGGTTCAATCCCTGGATCAGAAAGATTCCTTGGAGAAGCGAATGGCAACTCACTCCAGTGTTCTTGCCTGGAGAATTCCACAGACAGAGGAGCCTGGTGGGCTATAGTCCATGGGGTCACAAAGAGTTGGACAAGACTGAGTGACTTTCACTTCTCTTGAGAAAGAACTAAAGGTCCTTGACATGACCATATTATTATTATTTTGGTCTCCGTTGACTGTTTTCCTTTATTTCTTGATTTCTCATTTGTCTGATTAAACTTATTCTTTGACTAAAGTTTCCCACAGACAAAAGGCAGATAGAAGACATGGAGGGAGTGGGTTGGGGGGAAGGACCATAGGGTCCTGCCCTGTTTCACAAGTGACCCAGAGTTTTCATTATTTTTTTAATCTCATTTTTCCTTTTTAAATAAAATTTTCTTTTCTATTCTGGATGCTGGACTACAGCTAGTGGAGAACTCACTTTCCAGAATGGTGTCAGAAGAAAATCTGCTGACCCATCCCCACACCATCCAATGAAATAACTAACTGGCAAAAAGGATCTTAAATACAATCATTCTAAATCTCTGAAAATTGTCATAACGGCATACAGCAAATCAGGAAACTATTTTTTTTCCCCAAGAAAATCTACTAAATCTCTGTAGGAACAGTGAGAATCTGGGCAGGTGGTGCCACCAAAAGTGGGATCCAGAGGCTTGCCACTCAGAAGCCACTGAAGAGGCCAGGTTGGTGGAAGGAAAGTTCGCTTTAGCTTGGATTCCAGCAGTCCATAAGAATATAAGAATCTGAAGCTCTCCCCCAAAAGAACAACCTTGATTTTAAACAGAGTGTGGGGATGTTCAAGAAAAAGGGCGCCCTCAAAAACAATGGAGATTTTGGTGGTAAGTAAAGAAAAGATTCTTACCTCCCTGCAAGGACCACCATAAACTATAGGTTAGCTAGTTTACCAGAGAGACCCAGAGAGAGAAACAGCTAAGAAAATCCTACTTGGGGCAGAACAGATTTGAAAGACTGGCCTGAAGGTTGACCTTTGCAAAGGGTCAACCCTTTGAAAATAATTGGATCAGACTCTGAAGATTTTCGTGTCTCAGGAGGCCATCAGCAGGTAAGCATGAAGTCCACAGCTTGGTGTAATGACAGTTTCACAGAAAATCAGGGAAAGATCTGGCATACCCTTCTCATCCCAGGATGACTGTGACCATGCACTGAACTGTGCCCTCTAAGAGTGACGTCAGAGCTGACACACTACGGGGGAAATAGATTTCACTACATTTGAAACCGCTGGGGTGTCATCTCGGGCGGCTCTGAAGAGCACTGGTACCATAGTCCCTTATGTCTCAGCACAAAAAGAATTCGGTGACCGGCAGAGTGATAGATGAGGTTCCCAGGTGGTGCGGTGGTAAAGAATTGCTCTGCCAATGCAGGAGATGCAAGAGACGCAGGTTCAATTTCTGGGTCAGGGACGATCCCTTGGAGTAGGAAATGACACCCTACTCCACTATTTTTGCCTGGAAGATTCCATGGGCAGAGAAGCCTAGTGAGCCATAGTCCACGGGGCTGCAAAGAGTTGGACACAGCTGTATTACTGAGCACACACAGCAGAGTGATGGATAAGAAGTGATGTATTAGAATAGGATGCTTGTGAGGCTTACAAGTAGTGGACAAGAGGGTACCATGCCTTGAGAACTTATGGGGCTACAGTTTTATAATCAAAGGAAAGGTGGGGAAGTGGAGAAGAACTTCTTGGTCTTTCTTGAATAGACATCATGTTTCTGTCATCAGCTCCTCCTCCAGTTGACCAGGGGAATTTTCTTGTTTCTACATGGTCAAGCTAGGCTCGCAAATTACTGTTTCTGTGTGTGAGAGCACATGCCCTAGGGATCATTAATTTACTGAACTCACCGGGTAGGCTGTGGGTCTCATGCCTCCATTGTTTTATTGTTTCGGGGCATGTCTCATGCTTCTGTTTCATGGTTTTGTTGTTATGCAAGCCTGCTTGGTTTTGTGATTAAGCAAACCTGCTTTCGTGAGTAATCATTAGCTTAGGGGGTCTCTCACATTTTTTTCTACTTACAATCCTCTAGTGGGATTAACTAATCACCGACTTTGTCCCTTTGTGCTGTCCCTGTCACAGTAGTCCAACCAAGTCACTAAGCAAATAAACAGAAAATCACAACAAAATAACAAACGCTGGGAGGCAAGGTGAAAGAGCAGGAATCAATATCCAGAATTGCAGTGATGATTTATTTAAATGTTCAGTTTTCAACCCCATATCATGAGAAATGCAAAGAAACAGGAAAGTATGACCCATACACAGAAAGAAAATAAAATAGGCGATAAAAACCTCCTATGACTGGGGGGTGGGAGGTGTGGAGGGGGAGATGCTGCTCAGAGGGCACAAATTTTCATTATAAGATGACTAAGTTCTGGAGATCTAATGTACAGCATGGTGACTATACTTAACAAAACTGTATCGTGTACTTGACACTTGCTAAGAGAATAGATCTTGAGGGTTCTTACAACATACACACACACCCAAAGATAACTATGTAAGGTAGATTTTAAAAAATAATTTTTTTATTTAACATTTGTTTTTGGCTATACTGGGTCTTCGGTGCTGTGTGCTGGCTTTTCTCTAGCTGTGGCAAGCAGGGGTTACTGTCTGGTTGCAGTGCTCTGGCTCCTTATTATTGGTGGCTCTTTTGTTGAAGAGCACAGACTCTAGGTGCGTAGGCTTCAGTGGTTGCAGCACATGGGCTCAGTAGTTGTGGCTCCCAGGCTCTAGAGCACAGGCTCAGTAGTCATGGTCCATGCACCACATGCTCCGTGGCATGTGGGACCTTCCTGGACCAAGACTGAACCTGTGTCTCCTACATTGGCAGGCATATTCTTTACCACTGATGCACCAGGGAAGTCCCATACATGTTTTAATTAGCTTGACTGTGGTAATCATTTCACAGCATGTACATACATGAAACCATTACACTGTATCTTCTAAACATACATAATTGTCATTATCGATTATACCTCAGTAAGGGCTTCCCTGTGAAACTAGTGGTAAAAAACCTGCCTGCCAATGCAGGAGACATAAAGACATAAGTTTGATCCCTGAGTCAGGAAGATCCCTGGAGAAGGGCATGACAATCCACTCCAGTATTCTTGCCTGGAGAATCCCATGGACAAAGGAGGCTGGCAGGTTACAGCCCATAGCGTCACACAAACTCACACTACAGAAGCAACTTAACATACACATATACCTCAATAAAGCTGGGGTAGGGGTTTCAGCTGGAAAAAAAAAAAGCGCAGTCTAAAAGTTGAGTTGTTGTTCAGTCACGTAGCTGTGTCCAACTCTTTTTTGATCCCATGAACTGTAGCCCAACAGGCTTCTCTGTCCATGGGATTTCCCAGGCAACAATATTGGAGTGGGTTGCCGTTTCCTTCTCCAGGAAATCTTCCTGACCCATGTCTCTTGGATTAGTAGGCAGATTCTTTACCACTGAGCCCCTGGGGAAGCCCATGTTGAAAGATATGTCAAACGTTTACTGATACTTAAAATCAGATATCCCAAGTTAAGGAATTTCGTGCTTTTCTATGTATGGGAAGATCCAAGAGTCTGAGCTCACTAAAATCTTTCCTTTGCTATGCACCTCAGCTATCTGGGGCTAGTATTACATCCTAAATTCCCTCAGGGCTCACCAGTGTTGCAGAGAAGAAGCCAATTGTGACTCCATGTTGGAAGCCGTTTCTTTGACTTGCTTTTCATTGCTGCTGTTATTACAATCATGCATAATGGCTTGCCTCATAGGACCCTACCTCTATGCCTGAATGTTAAACTAAAGTGCCTTTGTTCAGCTCACAGAGAGATAATCTGACCCTGCCCATGTGTGAATGGCTACAAAAAAGAGATTAACACACCCCTTCCAAAGGCTGGCCCTTCCCAGAGATGTTTTGCAAGACTGAAGACCCTTTTTACTTCCTCACCGCCTCTCTATTCTGCCTTATGACTTTAGTTCCTCATTGCTTCTCTCTCTCTGACTCTATAAAAGAACCTGTCATCCAGACCCTGACAAGATGGTCGCTTTAAGACATGAGTCTGCCATCTTCTCGGTCAGCCTCGGATTTATTGGCCTCTTGTGCACTGAGCAGAGAGAGCTTGGACTCAGTAACAAACTTGGAAAACCAGCCAATAAAACTGAGAGATGAGATGCTGAGGCAAGGAATATGACTTTATTTGGAAAGTCGGCTGACTGAGAAGATGGCAGACTAATGTCTCAAAGTAGCCATCTTGTCAGAGTCTGGATGCCAGGTTCTTATAGAGCCAGAGAGAGAGAAGCAATGAAGAACTAAAATCAAAGACAGAACAGAGAGGCAGAGGCAGTGAGGAAGTACAAAGGGTCTTCAGTCTTGCAAAACATCTCCAGGAAGGGCCGTCCTGTGGAAGGGGTGTGTTAATCTCTTCTTTTTGTCTAGCTATTCACAGGTGGGCAGGGCCAGATTATCTCTCTATGAGATGAACAAAGGCTCTTTAGTTTAACAGTCAGGCACACAGGCAGGAGCCACTGATGCAGGCCATTGTGTATGACTGTAATAACAAAAGGAACAAGAAGCAAGTCAAATAAATAGTTTCCAACATGGAGTCAGAATTGGCTTCTTTATAACAATATGGTTGGTTCTGTTTCTCTGCGGAACCCTGACAGGCACATTATCCAGAAAGCTCAACAAATTCTTAATAGGGTAAACCCAAGAGAGATTTACACCTAGGATTATCATGGTAAAAATGTTTAAAGATCAAAAACGTCATGTAAGTAGCATGGAAAAAAAAAAATGACCCATGACATACAAGGGACTTCCTAAATAAAGTTAAAAGCTGACTTCTCTTCAGAATTAGTGGAGGCCAGAGGACACTGTGACACTACCCCAAAGTGTGTGCAGAAAGTGAAGAGGAACTGAAGAGCCTCCTGATTAAGGTGAAAGAGGAGAGTGAAAGAGTTGCCTTAAAACTCAGCATTTGAAAAACTAAATCATGGCATCTGGCCCCATCACTTCATGGCAAATAGATGGGGAAACAATGAAAACAGTGACAGACTTTATTTTCTTGGGCTCCAAAATCACTGTGGATGGTGACTGCAGCCATGAAATTAAATTCTGTGTCCCCTTCCCTGAATTCCAAAGGGCAGGTTCAGGCAGTTGCCAATCATGGAAGGGATGAAATGCAGAGATAAGGGAGGAACAGTCAGAATGCAATAGTTGTAGCCTTGGGAGCAAGGCTCTGGTCCCCGCTCAAGGCATACACAAAACAATAATTTTGAGCTGTTTTTCAAATAGAGAAACCCCTCCAGGTGGGAGAGGCAAGCTGCCCAGAGGCACATAGACCCAGACAGCTGGAACCAGAGGCTAAAGGTGACCACTCTCACTGACCTCACCACCAACCAATTAGAAGAATGTCCACGAGCTGATCAGACCCTGTTCCTTGAACACTATAAAACTCATTAGTCCCTCTAGGTTGGAACACACAGTTTTGATGGCTCTGGACCCCTTTGCCTGGCAAGACGAAGAAGCTATTCTTTTCTACTTCACTCCAAACTCTGTCTCTGAGATTGAATTCGGTGTTGGGGCACAGATACCTATTCAGCTTCACCTTCTTCTGTCCTCCATGAGCATACTGACTGAAGAAAGCTGCTTTACCAAGTGGTTTTTCTAGTCTCCTGATTATGTGGTTTCTGGGGGCCTCAGGTAGGAAGAGGGATCTTCAGCTTAGCTCAGCCCTGTGGGATTCAGTCCCTGGGAGCTTCTCTACAAAGAATCCAAGTCTAGGGAAGCTTCCAGCTCACTGGGTGTTACAATCACATACTGCTCTCCTTGATGGAGAATGCTGACATTAGGCGGGGTTGGGGGGGGGGGGCAGGGAGCACAACATGAGGGTTGTGGTTGGTTTTATTTGGGGGGAAATGAGGACTATAGCCCAGGAGATTGCATTTCAGATAGCTCTGAGAAACTGCTCTACAGAGGTACGGTGGAGAAGGTCAGTATATATGTGATTTGGTGTATACTTTGGTGAAGAGGGAATTCATGCACTCAGGCACATTTTTTTTCCCCAGAAGATTTCTGCTAGTCAAGAAATTTCTGCTACATCATCATGAAGGATTCTAGTACTTTTCTAGATATGGGGAGATACAAGAACTGGGCTCATAAAATTGGCTCCTGAAGATATCTATCTAAAGACCTGTTCTGCCAGTTTTCCCCAGAGAACAGAATGTCTCATTTCTGTTCTTCGCCCTGAGCTTTTCAGGGGGGTATTCAAAGTCAGCAGCTGCAGCAGTACATAATTTAATCCTCGTAGAGGTAGATGGCAAGTGCCCATGGCAAGTGCTGATTTAAGAGGGAAAGATCTCCACCTGGGGTTATGAAGATGGCTAAAGACACAGCAAGTAACAGTCGGACAGGGGAGACTGATAGCAGTTTATTAGTCGTGTGTGAGTCTGTGTGTGTGTGTGCTCAGTCGTGTCCAACTCTTTGCAGCCCCATAGACTGTGGCCCACCAGACTCCTCTGTCCATGGGATTTCCCAGGCAAGAACACTGGAGCGGGTTGCCATTTCCTCCTCCAGGGCATCTTCCTGATCCAGGCATAGAAGCCATATCTCCTGCATTGGCATGCAGATTCTTTACCACTGCACCGCCTGGGAAGCCAGTATTAGTCACACAAGATGCCCCAATTATGTGGCAGGATAACAAACGGACACACTCAACTCTATCCTTTCCCCCTTATCCTTCCCTGAAGAACTCTAATTTCTTCTAAGAGGCTTCCAAGCTTTTTCAAAACCTGGCCTCACAGAGGGTTTTTGGCAAGCACAAACAGAAGTCGTCTAGGACAACTTCGGGCTTCTCAGCTGGCTCAGTGGTGAAGAATCCACCTGCCAATGCAGGAGACACAAGAGACATGGGTTTGATCCCTGGGTCAGGAAGATTCCCTGGAGGAGGAAATGGCAACCCACTCCAGTATTCTTGCCTGGAGAAATTCATGGACAGAGGAGCCTGGTGGGACCCCCGTCCATGGGGTCCCAAAGAGTTGGACATGACAGAGCAACTAACACTTTGGAACTTGAGGTCTTGTAGACTGGTGAGGTAAAGTTTCATTCATTGTTCTTTTAGGGGATTTTCCTCATTCTCTTAATTGAGAGTCATTCCTCTGCATTTTCATTTTACTGAACTTCATCTGTCTCTATGAATTTTGGAGAAACTATTGTCTGCTGTGGTGTTGAAGGAGTATTTCTATGTGGGAGCATCCCTGTGTAGTCTGTGTCCAGTATTTTTGTTACAAGGGCTGGTTTTAGTGTGGATGCCAGCCATGTCTTTCCTCCAAGTGCGCTGGCCATATGCCCTTGGTAGACTGTGTGTGTTGTCTTGGGGTTTTAGAGCCTGTGCAGGATATGAGGTGGGGCTTCCTGTCCACACTGTGCTGTCCCTGCTCTGGCAAGGGTGGGGTCTGCTCCCCAGTTGCTGAAGTAGAGGTCCAAGGGTCTGGTTTGATCAGGCTCCATTGCTGTGGAATGCATTCCTGGCCCCAGAGGAGAAGATTGCTGAAGCGAGTGAAGCCTGTGCAGGCGCAGAGGGTCCAAACGTTCCTGCCTAGGTATCCGTGGTTCCGTTCAAGTCAGTTCCAACTTCAAGCCTTTTCTGTTGTGTTGATCTCAGATCTAGGGTATGCCTATGGTGCGGAGTGGTGGTGTAAGTTTGGAGGTTGGGGTGTTGTGGCTGCAAGAATTGAGGTGACTGACATTTCCCAAGACCTGTCTTCCCCAGACCCTGGGCTGTAGCTAAACCAAGTCCTCTCCCAGGGCCTATCCGATGTTCAGCGCTTAACCACTGCACCCTCTGTGGCACCACCCAGCCTCTTGTGAAGGTGGTGGCCACTAAGGCCTATCCGAGTCATAGGCCAGCCACCCTCATCTGTCTGTGCTGAGCGCTTAGTCACTACGTCATGTCCGACTCTTGCAACCCCTTGGACTGTAGCCCACCAGGCTCCTCTGTCCATGAGGATTCTCCAGGCAAGAATACTGGAGTGGGTTGCCATGCCCTCCCCAGGGGATCCCTCCAGGGGATCTTCCCAACCTAGAGACTAAACCCAGGTCTCCCTCATTACAAGCGGATTCTTTACCATCTGAGCCACTTATGCACGCTTGTTCCTTGGAAGAAAAGCTAAAACCTAGACAGCATATTAAAAAGCAGAGACATTATTTTGCCGACAAAGGTCCGTCTAGTCAAAACTATGGTTTTTCCAGTAGTCATGTATGGATGTGGGAGTTGGACTATAAAGAAAGCTGAGTGCCAAAGAACTGATGCTTTTGAACTGTGGTGTTGGAGAAGACTCTTGAGAGTCCCTTGGACTGCAAGGAGATCCAACCAGTCTATCCTAAAGGAAAAGACTTTCCTGCCGGGGTCCAGCCCCGGTGGATCCAGGGAATTCGAAGCGGGGACGGCGTCGGCGAGGATCAGGAAACAACTGCTTAATTAAACTTTAATTAAGGATATAAAGAGTAATGGAATAAGGATAGCTCAGTGAGGAAATTCAGTGGAGAAAAGAGGCTGAATAATTCAGCCAGAAGGTAAGAGAAAGAACGACATGGTGAGACCAAGTTTCGGTGAACAAGGCCCGCACTTTATTTTCCAAAGTAGTTTTTATACCTTAAGTTATGCATAGAGGATAATGGGGGAAGGGGTAGAGTCAGGCAGCAAGCCAGGCTTTCTTCCTGCAAACTTATCATATGCAAAAGCTTAGGTGATTTGCATCATCTTCTGGCCCGGAGGCCTGTTAACATTTTAAGACCCTTTCTTCAGAAAACTTATTTTTCTCTAAAGGTGATAAGTCAAGCGCCACCCTCCAAAAGCATTAGATAAAGTTGCATTCCTACAGAGCAAAGGTGTGGTGGGCTATAACAAGAAAAAGAATTAACTCAAGGGTCCCAGGTTACAAACATTAAAGCTACTATTTACACCAATTATATTAATCAATACACTGCCAGGGACACAGCAGGTAAGGGATATGGAGACTTAGCAGCAAACATTGGCCCAAGAAGTGAAAATCCCTTCACCAATACAATTTCTAATCAATCTTTTAACTGCTCAAAGGAATCTGTATTTAGACAGTTTAGAACATCTCATGCCTCTCACAGTTTGGAGGCTCTGAGCAATCACATGTGGCTGGAAAAACCTATTCAGGCAGGCTAGAGGACTTCCAAGGGAGTTTGTAAGTTGAAACACTGTCACACCCAGGAATTATTAACTGGAGCTGTAAGCTAACTCTTTTTTCAGAGAGGTAGTGGGGGACAGCCCCCCGTAAAGTCAGAGG
Organism: Bos taurus; assembly: GCF_002263795.3. NCBI lineage: Eukaryota > Metazoa > Chordata > Mammalia > Artiodactyla > Bovidae > Bos > Bos taurus. The sequence continues at coordinate 29,073,973 of NC_037356.1, read as the reverse complement.
TGTAGGTGAAAGCACAAAGCAGAAAGTAGGCAGACTCTGGTTTTGGGGGTAGATTGCTCGAGAATTTCCAGGGAGACTCCTGAGGCTTGATCCCGCCTTTGCCTATGCCAAGCCTCCTTCCTCATGACCTTTGCCAGGGACGGAGCTCGCTCCCCGCACTTTCCAGTGATGCTGGGATAGATTGAAAGCAGGAGAAGGGGACAACAGAGGATGAGATGGTTGGATGGCATCACCGAATCAATGGACATGAGTCTGAGCAAGCTCCAGGAGTTGGTGATTCACCGGGAAGGCTGGCGTGCTGCAGTCCATGGGGCATAGAGTTGGACACGACTGAGTGGTTGAGATTCGGTGCTTAGCGGCTGCGCCCTCTTGTGGCGTCTCCTAGTACATACTCTGACGTCAGCTGTGGCTAGAGACTTGCTGCCCACTCACTGTTTATGGGCCCTCAGTGGACTCTGTGGCTCACGACCAATCACACCCCAGGCGCCCTGGTCTGTTTTTGTAGAGCTAGAGCAAATCTTATCCCAGATCTCGTGTCAGCCTTTGGTGTGTTGTGAGTGGGCTAGGGTGTTTGCACCTTCAGGTTGGGAAGTAATGCAAGCAACAGCAAGCCAGCATGCACGCATTCCTCACAAGTACAGTCTAGCCTTCTCCAGTCCTTGGTCTGTGTCAGTGGATTTCCTGGGAACCTGATGGGATGCCCTAATTTCAGCTTTCCTTGCTCACCCCCCAGGGCAGGAGTCCATCTGTATGGACCTTCTCTTCCTTACACATCCCATCAAGCGTGCAGGTTCCGAGGCAATGCCTTTGTTTTCTATCCTACTAGGTTACATGAAGATCTTTTTTACAGCTTTGATTGTATAGTTCTTTTGCCGGTTTCCAGTTTTAAATGGAATTTTTTTTTCATTTCTCTTTCTCTTCATTATTGGTGTATAGAAAATCAACAGATTTCTGTATGCTAAGCTTATACTCTGCAACTTTACTGAATTCATTTATTAATTCTAACACCTTTTTGATGGAGACTTCAGGGTTTTCTTTATAAAGTACTGCAAACAGGGACAGTTTTACTTCTTCCTTTTGTCTAATTGCTGTGGCTAGGACTTTGAACACTGTGTTAAACAGACACCAGCCCCTACTATTTTCTATTTTCTTAGAGTTCATCTGAGTTGCCACTTGAATCTGCCAGCTCCCTGATTGGAGCCCAACCTCAAGTTCAAGTTGGAACTGATGCCTGAAGGGCAACCGCTAGGAGCTGGGAGACTCGGGGAAAGGATCTGCAGAGGATCCTCTAAGAGGAGGAAGATGACAGACGGGATGACAGCTAGCTACTTCAGGGATGTGGCCCTCTATAACACGGGTGATGGAATGAAGGAGTAAACAGCTATGTTACATCTGTAAAGTAATAATAACTTTATAACTTATTATAACATAATATTATAACATTATAACATAATAACTTTATCGCACCCTTTTTCTGGGTTTTGGGGGGGAATGTTTTATCTGATACTCTACATGGAAAGTACAGGTATCTCCAACTTCTGGACATACTCTGAACCCGAAAGTGGTGGAAAGTAGCCTCTCTGTTGGACTTCCTGGGTGGTGCTGTGGATAGGAATCCACTTGCCAAGGCAGGGGACATGGGTTTGATCCCTGGTCTGGGAAGATCCCACATGCCTCAGAGCAACTGAGCCTGTGTGCCACAACTGCTGAGCTCTAGCTGCACCGACTGAAGCCCGTGCACCTGGAGTGTGTCCTCCGCAACAAGAGAAGCCACCACATTGAGAAACCGTCCCACCGAGAAGCCCAAGCACTGCAGCAAAGACTAGCCCCTGCTTGCTGCAACTAGAGAAAGGCTGTGCGAAGCAACGAAGACCAAGCACAGCCAAAAATAAATATTACTGAAAAGAAAAAGTAGCCTCTGTGTTACAACCAGGTCTTCCTTCCTAGTTAACTAAAATACTAAAATCCTAATTGCATGTCATCATTTAGAAACAAACTATAATATATTTACTTTCCGAGTTCAAACCTATTCCTTATGTCCAGTGATCCTCACAACTGTTCATGTGTGAAGCCAACTGGATTAAGTCCAAAGAGCATCCAACTGAGGTTCAGGGTCCTAATTCTGCTGCAATTGTTTTTCATTTGTAGATTAAATACTAAGTTTATGGAACCTAACATTCTTATTTCTGGTACCACCATTTTTGTTTTTCAATTTCCCACTTTATTTTTGCAATCAGAAGAAGCAAAATGAAACAATTTTGGAGTAACCTCCCGAACACTGCTGAGACCAAGCTGCCTGAGTTAAGTGAGGTGGGGCTGGTCAGTGGCTCCCTCTTGTGTCAAATGTGAGCATTCTTTGTCAGTAGCTCACAGAGTCGGACACGACTGAAGCGACTTAGCAACAGCAGCACCAGATTCAGCATTTAATGTTCAAAAGTACAGATTATGTAGTAGCTCAGCTGGTAAAGAATCCGCCTGCAGGAGACCCCAGTGTGATTCCAGGATTGGGAAGTTCCTCTGGAGAAGGGGATAGGCTACCCACTCCAGTATTCTTGGGCTTCCCTGATGGCTCAGAAAGTAAAGAATCCATCTGCAATGTGGGAGACCTGGGTTCCATCCCTGGGTTGGGAAGATCCCCGAGAGGAGGGCATGGCAACCCACTCCAGTATTCTTGTCTGAATAGAGGAGCCCAGCAGGCTACAGTCCATGGGGTCGCAAAGAATCGGATACGACTGAGCGCTTAAGCACAGCGCTGAACGAAAGTAGAAATGCATAGGACTGCCAGCATGTCAGTTTAGTGTGTTTCAGCAGCCAGCAGTCTGACAAAATTCATATAAGAATTAACTGTCAGAACTAGACTTCTGAGCTTTTCCATAGGTGTGAGCCATCAGACTTAGTCCAGGACTTCCTCCTCAGATGTACAGAAAGCCCTGTACATAGCCAAAGTTCAAAACTGTTTTCTGAATGCCTGCTAAGAAGTCTAGAGAAATCTACTGGCATAAATGGGTATTATAGATTAATGAGAGGAGCATATTATTCGTGTAATGGAGAAATATAATCATTGCAAACACTAATTCTAAGCGAATTGGCATCTCTTGGATGGATTAAGGTCCCTTCTGATGATGGCAAGGAAAAAACAACAAACTTTTCCAGTTCTGAAAGCTAAGGCCTCTGTTTCTGTAGAGAAATGGTGGAATCTGTACATCTGTGAAGGCAGAACCAATGGTAAGATAGGGGTTGGAGAAGAAAATTGTTCTTCCTAAGGATGTGAGGATGACTGGGGGAGATTTGTGGTTATTAGGGCTCCAGGGAAAAGAGAGAGAGGTGTGGAGAGGGAAGAGCAGCTGTAAACAACGCAGGTTGTCTACATCCTCAAACCCCAGACTCTCAAAAACCCTGGGCACAAAAATGTGGTGTGTTTTTTTTGGTCACACCACACAGCATGTAGGGATTGAAACTACACCCCTTGCATTGGAAGCGCAGAGTCTTGAGAGAGTCATTTCCTAGGCAGGTTGATAAGAAGTCTAGGGGTCTGGAATTGTTAAGGAGGAAGAAAAGACAAAACATTTTTTTCCTTCTCTACATTCCTTAGGATTATACAACAATAATGTATCCTGCCTGAGGACAGCCGCTGGATTAAATCTTATGGCTAATTCTGTTATCTTAAAATGTAAATTATGGGAGTTCAGTTCAGTCGCTCAGTCGTGTCTGATTCTTTGCGACCCCATGAATCGCAGCATGCCAGGCCTCCCTGTCCATCACCAACTCCCGGAGTTCACTCAGACTCACGTCCATCGAGTCAGTGATGCCATCCAGCCATCTCATCCTCTGGCGTCCCCTTCTCCTCCTGCCCCCAATCCCTCCCAGCATCAGAGTCTTTTCCAATGAGTCAACTCTTCGCATGAGGTGGCCAAAGTACTGGAGTTTCAGCTTCAGCATCATTCCCTCCAAAGAAATCCCAGGGCTGATCTCCTTCAGAATGGACTGGTTGGATCTCCTTGCAGTCCAAGGGACTCTCAAGAGTCTTCTCCAACACCACAGTTCAAAAGCATCAATTCTTCTGCGCTCAGCCTTCTTCACAGTCCAACTCTCACATTCATACATGACCACAGGAAAAACCATAGCCTTGACTAGACGGACCTTTGTTGGCAAAGTAATGTCTCTGCTTTTGAATATGCTATCTAGGTAGGTCATAACTTTCCTTCCAAGGAGTAAGTGTCTTTTAATTTCATGGCTGCAGTCACCATCTGCAGTGATTTTGGAGCCCAAAAATAATAAACTCTGACACTGTTTCCACTGTTTCCCCATCTATTTCCCATGAAGTGATGGGACCAGATGCCATGATCTTCGTTTTCTGAATGTTGAGCTTTAAGCCAACTTTTTCACTCTCCTCTTTCACTTTCATCAAGAGGCTCTTTAGTTCTTCTTCACTTTCTGCCATAAGGCTGGTGTCATCTGCATATCTGAGGTGACTGATATTTCTCCCGGAAATCTTGATTCCAGCTTGTGTTTCTTCCAGTCCAGCATTTCTCATGATGTACTCTGCATATAAGTTGAATAAGCAAGGTGACAATATACGGCCTTGACGTACTCCTTTTCCTATTTGGAACCAGTCTGTTGTTCCATGTCCAGTTCTAACTGTTGCTTCCTGACCTGCATACAGATTTCTCAAGAGGCAGGTCAGATGGTCTGGTATTCCCATCTCTTGAAGAATTTTCCACAGTTTATTGTGATCCACACAGTCAAAGGCTTTGGCATAGTCAATAAAGCAGAAATAGATGTTTTTCTGGAACTCTCTTGCTTTTTTGATGATCCAGCAGATGTTGGCAATTTGATCTCTGGTTCCTCTGCCTTTTCTAAAACCAGCTTAAACATCAGGAAGTTCACGGTTCACGTATTGCTGAAGCCTGGCTTGGAGAATTTTGAGCATTACTTTATTAGCATGTGAGATGAGTGCAACTGTGTGGTAGTTTGAACATTCTTTGGCATTGCCTTTCTTTGGGATTGGAATGAAAACTGACCTTTTCCAGTCCTGTGGCCACTGCTGAGTTTTCCAAATTTGCTGGCATATTGAGTGCAACACTTTCACAGCATCATCTTTCAGGATTTGAAATACCTCAACTGGAATTCCATCACCTCCACTAGCTTTGTTCGTAGTGATGCTTTCTAAGGCCCACTTGACTTCACATTCCAGGATGTCTGGCTCTAGGTAAGTGATCACACCATCGTGATTATCTGGGTCATGAAGCTTTTTTTGTACAGTTCTTCTGTGTATTCTTGCCACCTCTTCTTAATATCTTCTGCTTCTGTTAGGTCCATACCATTTCTGTCCTTTATCGAGCCCATCTTTGCATGAAATGTTCTCTTGGTATCTCTAATTTTCTTGACGAGATCTCTAGTCTTTCCCATTCTGTTGTTTTCCTCTATTTCTTTGCATGATGTAGAGAAAAGGCAACTGACTCATTCCTTCATGCAGGAAAAAAAATCTATTGGGGTGGCCAAAAAGTTCATTCTGGTTTTTCCATAACAGCTTATGGCCAACCCAAGTGAACTTTTTGGCCTACGCAGTATTAAACACCTGTTGTGTGTCAGCATGCTCTCAGGTAGCAAGGACACAACAGTGATCAAGACAGACTGAAACACCACTTTCATAGAGCTTAAAGCCTAATGGGGGAGAAGAGCATTCAATACTTATAAGAGTGACAAATACGTCTGTTCTAGATCCAGCATTCTGTGGTATACGTAATGAAGGGTCTAAGAGAGGTGGGCAAGGAAGAGGGAGGAGATGGGAGCTAGGTAGACCTCTGCCACCAGTCGTGTCTGTAGCCCTCCAGGCTCCTCTGTCCATGGGATTCTCCAGGCAAGAATACTGGAGTGGGTTACTATCCCCTCCTCCAGGGGATCTTCCCGACCCAGGGATCAAACCCACGTCTCCTACGTCTCCTGCACTGGCAGGTGGCTTCTTTACCACTAGCACCACCTGGGCGGCCCCGTCTTCCGAAAGTTCCAGTGAAATACCAGGTAGACGCTTCGCTGCACCCGTCTTTTCAGCAGTCAGCTCGAGGCTGGAGATCCCTTTTCCATGTCCATATCAGGTACATTCTCCTGTCACCCATCTGAGTTTGCCATCTGTTTCCTGCCGAAACCATGATTGATATGGACCTTTATGAAAAGATGATTGACAGAAGTGAGCAGGATTAAGGAAACAAGAAAAATAAAGTTGGGGCATCCAGGTTTAGCAACAGTAAGAAATCATCATCCTCCTTAGGCCTCAGCGGGGAGGGGAAGGAAGCCATGCTCCCACAGCCTGGTGGAGAACCGGAACCATGAGGAGAGACACTGAACAGAAACTGTCCTGTCAAGACCCAGCCAGCGTCTGAACTGTGGTAGGAAGGTAATAGAAGGAATAAATACTTCAGTCTCAATCTGTGTGTGTGTTCCCTTCTCCAGTGTTCCACTGGCTGAACACAATCTGAAGCCAAACCCAACCAGCCTTCAAGGTGATCAGCTCAATAGAGATCAGCCTTCTGAGGCCCCCGACCCAAATAAAAGGGCTCATACAGAGAACCAAATAAAAAAATAACCAGCTAATCACACCTCACTGTCATGAACACTTTAAAAAGCGAGTAGATGGCTTTTAAAATTTATTACAGAGAGTATATATGTTATTTTGGCAACTTGATTTTTTAAAGAAAAGGCAGAGAGCCACAATAAAGTGCCAGGCACGGGGCATATCAGCCCTCACAGTATGGTTTGCTGGGGGTTGCCAGAGCGTCAACATGCCGGATCAGGCACCTGATCAGCACAACCCATTGTGAGGAATCATGGATTGTTTCTGAGGTTCTAGAATTTGCAGACTCTGTGGCTCGGCACTGGAAGCCTCCGCTCACAGGTTTTCTTCACTGCTCTTGGGTGCCCCACACCAGGGTCCCCTCTTGCCCAAAATCCAGATGAAGAATTTCCTTCTACTAGTGAGTCTGTGTTTCCTTGGATCTGCCAGAGGTGAGTCCTCTCTCTTGGTTCCAGGTGGACATGGAAGAGGCCTGTTTAAGGCCCTTGAAGAACGAAGACCAGTATCTTAGTTACCCAGACCAATCTGAAGCAGGAGTGGCTGAACAAGTTCAACTCTGAGAGTTGCTGAATCGGTTGATTCCCCCTAGTTAATGGCTTCACCATCACAGACTAGCTTGGCACAGCTCATTCCTAATACTTTCAGCCACTTGACGTTGTACCTGATGCTCTGTGAAATGAGAAGACAGGTCTAGGGTTCTGGAAGTCTGGGAAGGTTTGCCCCAGTGAACTGAGTGTGTGGGATCCTCGTGTACTTAAGGTAGAAGGAAAGACACAGGAGAAAGGAGTGAGGTATGCCTGAAAGTCGTCCCGGGGCCAGAGATCCTAGAAGCCTCCCCTTCCCGGTTCTGGTCTATCTGTTCAGTCATCTGTTTCTCCTCTCTCAGGATGCCCATTCAGGGTGAGCTCTATTCCCTTCTTCCTCCTGCAGAGGCCAGAGGCCATGAGTTTCTAGCTCTCCATTAAATGAGAGTGTTTTCTGTAATGTTGGTTCTCTGAGATTTTGTCTTTTGCCCTCTTCGGTTTTCAAAAATTGACTCAGAAACAAGCTACATACCAGATGGTAGTATGTGCCAGCCACTTGGTGAGGCAGTGAGTCATAAATGATAAGAATGACTAAGAAAGGAGTGTGCTTTTTCAAGCCTCTTTTTTTTTGTATTAAAAATCTCTTTGTTGAAACTTCTGTTCACTTTTGAAGAATCAGTCAAGCAGGTAGTATTTCTGTAACAACTTTTTAAAATTAAAAACTCCTAAAAGCCTTAGTCGGATTTCCCAGGTGGCACAGCGGTAAAGAATGCCCACCTACCAACGCAGGAGATGCAGGTTCTATCCCTGGGTCAGGAAGATCTTCTGGAAGAGGAAATGGCAACCCACTCCAGTATTCTTGCCTGGAAAAATCCCATGGGCAGAGGAGCCTGGCAGATGCACAGGGTTGCAAAGAGTGTACACAACTGAGCACTTATGCAAAAGCCTTAGTCTATCTTATCTTTCCTTTATCAACATATTCTAATGTTAGTCTTTTGAAAGTCATTGGTTATAAGGACTTCAAATCACTCAAGATACACACACACACACACACACACACACACACAAATTCTTACAGGATTATAATCAGGATGATACTGACTATATTACATTCCTCTCAGCTTTTTGATAGGATTAATAAAATACTCATCATTAAAGTCTATTCACCACCCTCTTCTAGGTTATTCAGCCTAAATCAGTTACTCAAAGAGTAATAATAATTTAAAAAAGAGTAATAATCAAATTGTCTGCATGATGCTACACTTAATAAAATAAAAGCTGTACTTAAGGAGTATTCGTCTGACGGTCATTGATAAACTGGATTAAATGTAGGAGAGACAAGTCAGAAGAGAGTGACCAGCTAAGAGTTTTGGAATTCCAAATGCAAGGTCAGGAGAAGGAAAAATTAAAGTTAATTGAGCACTTCAGCAATGGACTAGGCACTTCACAATTTATCTTATTGAAGACTCATGACAACTCCATGAAGTAGGAGTAAATGGTACATCAAAAGGAGTCTCAAAGCAGAGATATAGAAGTATATCATATTTTTATCTTAATAATTCATGGCAACTTGGTTTTCGGTTCCCAACCACATGGATAGGGGATTGGGTGTGGGAAAAAACATGAACTTGCCAAATAAAGGTCTTAATCCCTTCTGGTAATTTTCGTGGCCTCATTATATATTTGTCCTCTCTAGTTTCAAAATCATTTTGTTTGGAGTTTAAAATCTTCCGCCCTTGGTTTCAGCTAGAATTACTCAGTTGCTGAAACACTGCAGAGTCTCTCTCCGTTGTATCTCCATTCCGACCTTTCACCCACAGGGGAACCGGAGGGAGGCGAGCGGTGGAATTCTGGTTACATGAACGATGGGATGTTGATTTCCTGATGCTGTCTTTGTCAGGGAGGCACAGGTGCTTTTGGTGCCCTGTGCCCACTCAGGGTACACAGATCCATACAAATACTGCGGATCTTAAAATTCTTCCCTTCAATCACAAAGGTAGCCTCTGCAGTTCCTTAACACCCCTGGCCTTCACGGTCCCTCGAGCAATCGGTTGACTGCCTCCAGCCTCTGCAGTATCTTCAGGTGCTTGACCAGACCCCCAGAAACCCAGCGCTCCCACAACATGAGCCTTGCTTCATAGGAAAGGACGCCTTACCGGGGCATCCTCTCTCACCCTCACCATCTCTCTTCTATTACTTCTCCACCGCAGCAGCATCAGCTCAATCTGATGAGTTTCTTGGCTCTATGGATCATCAAGCATCAGTTCAGCAACTCTCAAGTGACTACTTTTCACTTGCAAACCCTTTGGATGAGGCTTTATATGAGACTTCTTCAATCGACAACACTTTGAGTGAGCGTGGCTCAAGTGAGACCGCCGCAGCCCAACACGCTTCCGGTGAGCCCTTGGCAGTTGAACACGCAAGTGGGCCCACTCCAGTTGATCACGCTACTGCGGTTGAGCATGCTCCAGGGGAGGCTGCTGCAGGTGAGCACACTCTGAATGAGCACACTCCCGGTGAACAACTTTCTGTGGAACAACCTATAGGTGAGCAGCCTCTAGGCGAACAGTCTGTCGGTGAACAGGCCGTAGGTGAACAGCCCACAAACGAACAGGTTGCAAGTGATAAACCTGCAGGAGAACAGTCTGCAGTTGAACCGATCTCAGCCGAACAGGTCTCAGCCGAATCATCAGCGGAACAGCCCTCAGAACTCCCACCTTCAAGCACATTCTCAGGTGAGTCGTATTTGCATGGGTACCCTTCCTTGACTTGCGGGGGGAAGTAGGTGACACATCAAGAAAGCCAGTTTTAAGACATTCAGAAGAAAGAACAGTTCAGACAGAACGAACAACTCTCTCAAAGAATCTCTTTACATTTCTTTGCAATAATCCCCAGAGGCAGAATTCAGGTGTTGTGGGGCTTTTGAAGGCTAAACAGTTCAGAGGGCCCTCTTTAAGAAAAACAAAATACAAACTGCCAGCTGTCCCTGCAACTTCATTCCACATTAGAAATTAGGAAAATGAATGCCCACAGCTCCACTGGAAGAAGGGGCTCATGGAAGACAACCTTGGTGAGCTTCAGGCTAAATCAGCCTATTCACAAACTATGTTAAAATCTTTGCAAATCCTCCAACAACATGGCTAGCACCAGACAGGTAGCTCTGGGCTTTTTTTGTCTGAACATGATGTCAGTGGAAATAATAAACAATCATTAATAATAGAAAAGTTTTATTTGAGCCAAACTGAGGACTAGTTGGCTTCGCAGATTAGTCTGAGAAATGGCCCTGGAGAAGCAGTTTTCGGCAGTTTTATATCTCGTCCAGACAAGGCATATTGAACAAGTCAGGGTTATATTTCTTCGCGGTTTAAAAAAAACACAACAGACCAGTTCATACACATACAGCACGTACAGTTTGGGCTCCCCACCTGGAAAGGGAGTTTAATCATCAGTGGAGGACTTGAATCGGTGTCCCAGAAAGAAGGGTATTTAATCTTTATTTTTAATATGAACTTTTAACTTCTTGTCAATGTGACGTTTTCTTTACTAATTAAAAGAGATGTACAATGTATGTTTAATAGGCCACAAAGAAGCTATTGTAGTTAGCAAAAAATTCAAGTTAACTCATGTATAAGCCAGAATGACTTCTCTAGACCTCAATATGTGACCGTTTCTTTTATCATTGGAAAGTAAAGCATGCCAACACTTTTGTCTGCAAGATACAGAAATAAGTTCCCAGGACAACTGCAGCTCTTTGGCTCTTACAAGGGTTTGTTCAGGAAGAAAAACAAGATTTAAGGTTATCGTCTCAAGTTATTACTAGACATAAACACTTTATGTTCACCCCATTTGTGTAAGTAGCAGTATTCCAAATTTTCAGAAGAGAGAGTGAGGTTTACCTCATCTGGCTAGAAAGAAGCAAAGCTAAGATTCACACTGAAGTATGACTCCAAAGCCCATAATTCTTTCCACTTTATGCTTCCTTAATTAGGAAATTGCCAGTGGAAATAGGCAATATTGAGTCATTTCAGAGAGGCTCTGCCCTTTGTGACAAACTGCCCTGATTGAGGTGAATTTGAGAGTAGCAAATTGATACAAACACTTTACCAGGTTTGCAACATTAGAACATTCCAACGAGTTTTTCTTTTTTTTAAAGCAATTTCTCTTTTCTTTGTTATTTACTTTTGATGCATACTATTTAAAAAGTCTTTATTGAATTTTACAGTACTGCTTCTGTTTTATGTTTTGATCTTCTGGCCTTGAGGCATGTGGGTTCTTAGCTCCCCAACCAGGGATTGAACCCTCCCCTCCCCCTGTATTGGAAGGAGGAGTCTTAACCACTGGATCACCAGGGAAGTCCTTAACACAGCTTATTAATCAGTCAAATTTTACTGCAAGTGTCTGTACTTTATGGATAACTGAGAATATCGTGAGGAGTATGAATGTCATGTGAAAAGTTCCATCGCTCCTATTGAGTTAGACACAGCAGAAAGGCATCTAATGATCAATGTCCAGGAAGCCACTGGGCTATGAATTAAAGTCAGTACTGGAGGGAGAAAGGTGGGATTCATCAGCAATGAATATCATAGATGAAGCAGTAAGGATGAAGTCATTTTCTCTGGTATGGAAGGGAAAAGATGCTTTCTCAGACCTACAAAATGGTTCTACTTATTGTCCATCATCCCTTCCCAGATGTGTGACTCAAGGCTACACACCTGGATCACAGGGTTATTTCATCAGGCTGATCTTAAATTTTTCAGGCCCACCATTAAGCTGCCACACATGCTCTTATATGAATGACCAAGGGAAATGTCTTCGTGGAGAGGGAGTCTGCTCCACTCAGAATTCCCAGCAGTGCATGTTAAAGAAGATCTTTGAAGGTATGTGGGGACTTCATGGGCTGGTCTTTGACAGAGAACTCATCAGCCAGCTTGAGTACTGATGGGGGAGGGGGTGGTTAGGGTGGCAGGGGCTGGAGGAGGAATCAAGCTGAGATTCCCTAGAAGCTTAGAGATTCAAGAGGACCTCAATTCTTACAAGAATCAAGAGTAGAATTCCAGCTATTGAGGGAGAGGCCCTTCCCCAAAGGCCTCCGATGTCTTAAAAGAAGACAGGGAGATTGTCTCTTCCTATTAATGTGTGAGTTGCCCCTTGAGCCAGTGGGACATTGACTGCAAACTCAGGAATGTGTCTATCTTGTTCATGGCTATATATTCCTAGCACTTAGCACAATGCCTAGTCCATGGCAAGCATTTAGTAGTATTGAATAATTGAATATTCAATTGAATATTGAATAAGTATTGAATAAATGAATTAAGTAGTCAACAGTTGTCCACTAGTCTGTGTTCACAAGTTGCCAGGCCTGAGTGTATTCCGACACCCCTCCACCCTTACACTCAGTCCTTTGTGCTCGGTTGCTCAGAGGTGTTCAGCACTTTGTGACCCCAGGGAATGTAGCCCACCAGGCTCCTCTGTCCCTGGGATTCTCCAGGCAAGAATACTGGAGTGAGTTGCTATTTCCTACTCCAGGGGATCTTCCTGACCCAAGGATCGAACTTGCATCTCCTGTGTCTCCTGCATTGGCAGGCGGGTTCTTTACCATAGTGCAACCTGGAAAGCCCGTATTCAGTCCTTATCCTTCAAATAAGGGAAGGGATCTTGATTCCTTTATCCTGTGAACCCCATTGCCTGACTTCTCTTGTGGTTTGTCTGGTCCCTCACTAGAAAGCGTAGGCAACTGATGGGGAAACAGCCCAGAAGAAGCAGGTAGAAGGGGAGGGGAGAAAGAATATGTAAGTTGGAGGACTTGGTCATGCCTATGCAAGGACTCTGGGGACCATGATGAAAGTAAGATTCAGCAAGGAAGCTCTGTGCTCTTTACAGTCTGTTTCTGCTTCTTCCAGGTGGAAAACTTCAATTCATGGTTCAGGGCTGTGAGAACATGTGCCCATCCATGAACCTCTTCTCCCACGGAACCAGGATGCAAATTATATGCTGTCGAAATCAGTCTTTCTGCAACAAGATCTAGCAGCCTATGCCCTGGCTTCTTGACCTGACTCAGGCAGCAAAAATCCTCCACACTAATGGACTCAATTTAGTGTCTTCCCCAGGCAACTGTTAATGACATCTTTCTCTGCCTGTCAGACCAGAAGCCCTAATATCCTCTTTCCTCTCCATGCCATTACCCATCCTTCTCTGCCCTCCGTCTTTCCTATTCCTTCACCCTATCTCTCAACATTTTTCTTTCTCAATAAATTTTGCGTAATTAAAGAGTACTGACTCTAGGCAGACATCTTTTCCCATCAACCAGGGGCAGGGTCACCCTGAGCTTCCTTTTGCTCCACACACTACAGTGGTTGCAATTTTTAAAAAGATTTATTTCATTTTTTGGTTTGTTTTTGGCTGTGGTGGGTCTTCGCTGCTGTGTGTAGCTTTCTCTAGTCGCAGCTGCGGAGCACAGGCTCTAGGCACGCAGGCTGAGTAGTTACAGCACACCGGGCTTAGTTGCCGCGTGGCGTGTGGGTTCTTCCCAGAACAGGGATTAAATTGTGTCCCTTGCATTGGCAGGTGGATTCTTTACCACTGGACCACCAGGGAAGCCCCAAAGTGGATGCATTTTTAAACAATTCCACATTCCTCAAAGTTAAGGGGTCCCCCAGGGCAGGGACCATGAAGAGGAATGTAAAGTAGGTTCTAACATTTTAGGAGCTTAAAATAATATTGCAAGTCCTTGTCTCTGACCCCAACCTTTCCATCCCTATGGAAACCAAACTCACTTCTACTTACCACGATGTTCAAAACCCACCCTTTCTTGGGACCTTGAGAGTTATAAGTGGAGACTCTATGCTTAACAGAATTATAATAATGATTCCTTTTAATTTATCTACTACATAAATAGAACAGGTCATAATTATCTTAACTAAATCTTTTTCTCACACACAATGTCACTGGTTTGTCTCAGCATAGAGGGCAGGTGGAAACTGTATACAGCCCCTTTCATCTTGTATTAGAGTTACACTCTTCAAAGTGTTTTTACATCTAATCTACTGAAAAGGGCCCAGAAAGGCAGACAGGAAAGATAGCATCATCCTGAGTTCACAAGTAAGAAAGTCTGACATAGAAATGTTTTATATATTCAGATTCCATGTCATTCCAAACATATCAAGATTTCAGAGCAGCAGTGAGCCAGGGCCAGATTGCATGATCTCAATCTGAGCAAATAGCACAGTATAAATATTAGGTAAAACAGTTCTTTCAACACCAAAACCAAACCTCTGTCCCACACAAGCCCATTTCTTATCAGCCACTGCTCCCACACCTCTGTTTAAAAGCCCCTGAAAAATCAATGTTTTTGCTCTGGTTCTTATCAAGGATTTTATGTGTGTGTTTGTAGGAAAGATTTACTTGAAGAAATATTACAACATATAAAAACTACATTAGGTCTCAATTTCCACTCATACAGTGGTAAATTTGATATGATACATAATAAAAAACTTAAAAAATCCAGAGTAGACACAGTACTGCACAGTTTGATCAGTAAGTCAAATTAGCTAATAAGCAAACCTCACAGAACAATCTCAGCCAAGGTCAAAAACACCATGTACAACACATCTGAATTGACAGATTTTAAAATATATTAAAAATATAACAATGGTAGTGCATGTTGGGAACCCCTGGTGTCAGAAACAAAGAGAAATAAAATCCTACTAACATTATAGATGCTATTTTTTTGATGGAGGGAGATAAATATTAGCTAAATGTATCAAACATAGCTAAATCTACTGTGCTGTGCTTAGTCATTCAGTTGTGTCCGACTCTTTGCGAATCCATGGACTGTAGTCTGCCAGGCTCTCGTGTCCATGGGATTCTCTATGCAAGAACACTGGAGTGGGTTGCCATGCCCTCCTCCAGGGGATCTTCCCAACCCAAGACCCCCGCATTGCAGGGGGATTCTTTACCGTCTGAGCCACCAGGGAAGCCTAATCTATTAGCTATGTATTTTGAGGAAATAAATTCAAATATGTTGTAACAATTGAAGGGTGGGGGAGTTTCGGCTTCCAATAATGCTGGATTATTCAATATCTCAGTATTCAATATCCAAGTCTATGCCCCGATCAGTAATGCTGAAGAAGCTGAAGTTGAACAGTTCTATGAAGACCTGCAAGACCTTCTAGGACAACACCCAAAAAAGATGTCCCACTCCAGTATTCTTGGGCTTCCCTTGTGGCTCAGCTGGTAAAGAATCTGCCTGCAATGAGGGAGACCTGGGTTCGATCCCTGGGTTGCGAAGATCCCCTGGAGAAGGGAAAGGCTACCCACTCCAGTATTCTGGCCTGGAGAATTCCATAGACTATACAGTCCATGGGGTTGCAAAGAGTCGGACACAACTGAGCAACTTTCACTTTCACTATAGGGGACTGGAATGCAAAAGTAGGAAGTCAAGAAACACCTGGAGTAACAGGCAAATTTGGCCTTGGAGTACGGAATGAAGCAGGGCAAAGGCTAATAGAGTTCTTCCAAGAGAACGGACTGGTCATAGCAAACACCCTCTTCCAAAAACACAAGAGAAGACTACACATGGACATCACCAGATGGTCAACACTGAAATCAGACTGATTATATCCTGTGCTGCCAAAGATGGAGAAACACTATAGAGTGAACAAAAACAAGAGCGGGAGCTGACTGTGGCTCAGATCATGAACTCCTTACTGCCAAATTCAGACTTAAATCGAAGAAAGTAGGGAAAACTACTAGACCATCCAGGTATGACCTAAATCAAATCCCTTATGATTATACAGTGGCAGTGAGAAATAGATTTAAGGGACTAGATCTGATAGACAGAGTGCCTGATGAACTATGGATGGAGGTTCGCGACATTATATAGGAGGCAGGGATCAAGACCATCCCCAGGAAAAAGAAATGCAAAAAGGCAAAATGGCTGTCTGAGGAGGCCTTACAAATAGCTGTGAAAAGAAGAGAAGCAAACAGGAAAGGAGAAAAGGAAAGATATACCCATTTGAATGCAGAGTTCCAAAGAATAGCAAGGAGAGATAAGAAAGCCTTCCTCAGCAATCAGTGCAAAGAAATAGAGGAAAACAATAGAATGGGAAAGTCTAGAGATCTCTTCAAGAAAATTAGAGATACTGAGGGAACAATTGCATGCAAAGATGGGCTCAATAAAGGACAGAAATAGTATGGACCTAATAGAAACAGAAGATATTAAGAAGAGGTGGCAAGAATACACAGAACTATACAAAAAAGATCTTCATGACCAAGATAATCACGATGGTGTCATCACTCACCTAGAGCCAGACATTCTGGAATGTGAAGTCAAGTGGGCCTTCGGAAGCATCACTACACACAAAGCTAGTGGGGGTGATGGAATTCCAGTTGAACTATTTCAAATCCTGAAAGATGATGCTGTGAAAGTGCTGCACTCAATATGCCAGCAAATTTGGAAAACTCAGCAGTGGCCACAGGACTGGAAAAGGTCAGTCTTTGTTCCAGTCCCAAAGAAACTCAATGCCAAAGAATGCTCAAACTACCACACAATTGCACTCATCTCACACGGTAGTAGAGTAACACTCAAAATTCTCCAAGCCAGGCTTCAATACATGAACTGTGAACTTCCAGATGTTCAAGCTTGTTTTAGAAAAGGCAGAGGAACCAGAGATCAAATTGACAACATCTGCTGGATCATCGAAAAAGCAAGAGAGTTCCAGAAAAACATCTATTTCTGCTTTATTGACTATGCCAAAGCCTTTGACTGTGTGGATCATGACAAACTGTGGAAAATTCTTCAAGAGATGGGAATACCAGACCACCTGACCTGCCTCTTGAGAAATCTGTATGCAGGTCAGGAAGCAACAGTTAGAACTGGACATGGAACAACAGACTGGTTCCAAATTGGGAAAGGAGTATGTCAAGGCCGTATATTGTCACCCTGCTTATTTAACTTATATGCAGAGTACATCATGAGAAACGCTGGGCTGGATGAAGCACAAGCTAGAATCAAGATTGCCAGGAGAAATATCAATAACCGCAGATACACAGATGACACCACCGTTATGGCAGAAAGTGAAGATGAACTAAAGAGCCTCTTGATGAAAGTAAAAGAGGAGAGTGAAAAATTTGGCTTAAAACTCAACATTTGGGAAACTAAGATCATGGCATCTGGTCCCATCACTTCATGGCAAATAGATGGAGAAACAATGGAAACAGTGACAGACTATTTTGGGGGGCTCCAAAATCACTGCAGATGTTGACTGCAGCCATGAAATTAAAAGATGTTTGCTCCTTGGAAGAAAAGCTATGACCAACATAGACAGCATATTAAAAAGCAGAGACATTACTTTGCTGACAATGGTCCTTCTAGTCAAGGCTATGGTTTTTCCAGTGGTCTTGGATGGATGGGGAGAAGGAAATGGCAACCCACTCCAGTATTCTTGCCTGGAGAATCCCATGCACAGAGGAGCCTGGTGGGCTGCCGTCTATGGGGTGTCACAGACTTGGACATGACTGAAGAGACTTACCAGCAGCAGCATGTATGGATGTGAGAGTTGGACTATAAAGAAAGCTGAGCGCAGAAGAATTGATGCTTTTGAACCTTGGTGTTGGAGAAGACTCTTGAGAGTCCCTTGGACTGCAAGGAGATCCAACCAGTCCATCCTAAAGGAAATCAGTCCTGAATATTTATTGGGAGGACTGATGTTGAAGCTGAAACTCCAATACTTTGGCCATCTGATGCGAAGAACTGACTCATTTGAAAAGACCCTGATGCTAGGAAAGATTGAAGACGGGAGGAGAAGGGGACAACAGAGGATGAGATGGTTGGATGACATCACCAACTCAATGGACATGAGTTTGAATAAACTCCAGGAGTTGGTGATGGACAGGGAGGCCTGGCGTGCTGCAGTCCATGGGGTCACAAAGAGTTGGACAGAACTGAGTGACTGAACTGAACTGAATGGTGGATTAGTTTGGGTGAACTAACCTTCCTTCAGATAAGAATTAAAAACTATGAACCAAAAGTTAGAAACAACTACTTAAAAATTCCTCGAAAGGGAACCAGAGAGAAGTCACCCCTAAAAAGACTAGGACAGCACTGGGTGAGACAGACAGTTCTGAGGCTTTATGCCTAAGGGTAATCTCAATCCATATGTCATAGGGTGGCAAAAATCCAGTTTACTGGCTTGAGGTCAGAGAACATAGGCTGGAGCTGGCAGAGCAGCTGTAAAATTAGGGGGAAATCCTGGAAAGGGAAACACAGAGGGGATAAACTCCAAAACTTGAGTATAAACTGTGACCACATTCTTGGTTGACACTGATCCGAGGAGGCTCAACAATAGCACCTGGAAGGAGAGAGAACTGAGCAGAGATTTCAGCTATTGTCCACCTCAAAGACCAACTTTGGAGTTCAGGTCAACCCAAGCTACCTATCTACCAGAACAAATGTCAATACTCTTCAGAGGAACAGAGTCCAGAATCTCTCAAATACATCATTCACTATGTCCACCACATAATACAAATCATCAAGCAGAAAAAAAAAAACAAACAAAAAACAGGAAAATGTAACTGATAGCTAAGAAAAATTTTTTAAAAAGATACTGGCCCCAAGATGAACCTGACATTGAAATTAGTGAACAAAAGCAATAAACAACCATTTGAGACATGTTCAAGAGCTAAAGGAGAGGATTAAGAGGTGCAAACTTCCAGGGACAAAAGAAGTCAGGGGAATATAATGTACAGCATAGGAAACACAGTGAACAATAGTGTAGCAACTTTGTATAGTAAGAGATGTTAACTAGACTTATTGCGGTGATCATTTTGTAATGTATAAAAAACACCAGGGACTTCTCTGGAAGTCCAATGGTTAAGACTTCACCTTCCAATGTAGAGAGTGAAGGTTCGATCCCTGGTGGGGGAGCTAAGACCATACATGCCTCATGGCCGAAAAAAACAGAACATAAACAACAGAAGCAATACTGTAACAAATTCAATAAAGATTTCAAAATGGTCCACATAAAAAAATCTAAGAAAAATATCAAATCACTATGTTGTACACCTGAAAATAACAGAATACAAGTCAATCATGCTTAAAGATAAATGAATCCAAAATTTAAAAATTAATTTAAAAGGAGGGAAAGAATCTAAAGGAAATTAGAGTCATATGAATAAACAGATTCCCAAAGATTTTCTTTGGGATTTTCTCCCAAGATTTTTATGTTTGGAAACATAAAAACACAATTCTAAATGATCCATGAGTCAAAAAAATAAAATAAAATAATTAGAAAAAAAATTTGAGCCAGGTAACAAAAATCCAACACATGAAAAGTCGTGGCATTAAGTACAGTGAAACTTAGAGAGAAATGCATGATTTTAAATAGTTATATGCATAAATACTTAAGTGCGACACACAGGGCTTCCCAGGTGGCCCTAGTGCTAAAGAGCCTGCCTGTGGACGCAAGAGACAGGAGCCCCGGGTTCAGTCCCCAGGTGGGGAAGATTCCCCTGGAGGAGGGCACGGCAACCCACTCCAGTCTTCTTGCCTGGAGAATCCCCGTGGACAGAGGAGCCAGGCCGGTTACAGTCCACGGGGTCACAAAGAGTTGGACATGACTAAAGTGACTTAGCACACACATGCAACACATAAAACTGACACAGGGCTAGTATCCTGAAAGTAAAAAGTGCAAGTGTTAGTCGCTCAGTCATACAACTCTTACTGATCCCATGGCCTGTAGCCTGCCAGGCTCCTATCCATGGAAATATCCAGGCAAGAACACTGAAGTGGGTATTCTTGGGGAAGGGAGAAGAGTCCCTTCTCCAGGGATCTTCCTGACGCAGGATCAAATCTGGGTCTTGTTCACTGCAGGCAGATTCTTTACCATCTGAGTCACCAGAAAAGCCCAAATGTCTCTATTTACAGAAAACACAACGGGCAGTTGAAACATGTAGAAACTGAACCACAGTGATGCAAATTCAGACTAAGAATTAGATAGTCAACCAGCTGGTTCTTCTACCAATAAATTACAAGGAGAAAAAAAATCAGACAGAGGGAGAACAAAGGGGGAACTTGCAACCAAAAGCAACTTAGACATCAGTCAATTTCTAGTATGGACTTTATTTCAATCCTGATTCAAAAAACTGTAAAAAGTAAGAATTGGAAATCTGAACACTGGATGGATATCAATGAAGACCCATGGGGAAAGGATAATCTTTTCACCAGTGCTAAATTAGATAGCCATATGGGGAAAAAAATGCTACCTGACCTCCTATTATACACAAAAATCATTTTTGGGTAAACCGTAGATCTAAAGGTGAAAGCCAAAACTATAAAGCTTTTGGAAGATAACATAAAAGAAAATCTTCATGATTTTGAAGTAGGGAATGAGTGTTGAAGTAGGAAACAAAAACTGCTAGACAGAGGCAAGTCTTAAACTACATTAAAACTACAATCTTATATGAAGTGTGAAATAAGTCACAGAATGGAAATACACATGTTGTTGTTGTTCAGTGGCTCAGTTGTGTCTGACTCTGTGACCTTATGGACTGCAGCCCACCAGACTCCTCTATCCATGGGATTTTCCAGGCAAGCATACTGGAATGGGTTGCCATATGCCCTCCTCCTCCTCCAGGGGATGTTCCCAACCTAGGGATTGAACTTGAGTCTCTTATGTCTCCTGCATTGGGAGGCAGGTTCTTTAACAGTAGCGTCACCTGGGAAGCCCTATTTTGTACATATTTGCTGAATTAAATAGGAGCTGCTGAACTGAATTCAGAGTATGAAAACCATATCAAGGATGATTTCTAGAGTTTTGGCTTAAGAAACTAGGGGGCTAAATGTAGCACTTATTGAGGTGGGGGGAACTAGGGAGGAGTAGGTTGGAGGACAGGGATCAAAAGTTGTATTTGGTCAGGAGATGACTATTAAGTCAAGGGGAAATGTCAGGTAGACCATGGCTGTAAAAGTCTGGAGTTCAGGGGAAAGGTCAAAGCCAGGGACAACTTTGTTTATGAGAGTTACCAATGGTTGGCTGACAATTTTCTCTCTTCTTTTATTCTTTTGGCCATGCTGTGTGGCACGTGCGAACTTAGCTCCCCAACCAGGGATCAAATCCTCGCTCCCTGCAGTGGAAGCTTGGAGTCTGAACCACTGGACCACCAGAGAATTCCCTGGTTGACAATTCTCAAGAACAAAATTTCTTATTTGAGAATATACTGGCTTAATTCTTAGAAGTTGCCTGCAGGTTTAAATTTATTCCTCCTGTGGGTTGTTGTTGCTCAGTCACTCATGTCTGACTCTTTTTGACCCCATGGACTGCACCACACCAGGCCTCCCTGTCCTTCACAATCTCCCAGAGTTTGCTCAAACTCATGTCCATTGAATCAGTGATGCCATCCAATCATCTCATCCTCTGTTGTCCCCTTCTCCTCTTGCCTTCTATCTTTCCCAGCATCAGGGTCTTTTCAAATGAGTCAGCTCTTTGCATCAGGTGGCCAACGTATTAGAGTTTCAGCTTCAGCATCAGTCCTCCAATGGAATATTCAGGACTGATTTCCTTTAGGATTGACTGGTTGGATCTCCTTGCAGTCCAAGGGACTCTCAAGAGTCTCCTCTAACACCACAGTTCGAAGGCATCAATTCTTCGGTGCTCAGTCTTCCTCATGGTCCAGCTCTCACATCTGTACATGACTACTGGAAAAACAATAGCTATACGACAATAATACCATTTACCAAGATAAACAATATATGATAAACTCTATAAAGTTTCATGTTCTTGGCTTCAGACTAGAATAACTGGCTAATATTTATAAATCACCAAGAAACGGGAATACTGGGACACATTCAAATGTTAATATAAATTTCATTGAAAGAACAAAATCTTACTAAAATTAACAGGTGAAAAAAGCCAGGAATCAGATCAATTTCCATTACTTTCTTACATCTCCAACCTCTTTTATTCCTCACCATCTAGAAGTTTAGTCACCAATGAGTTTACAGAGTTAGCTATTCATTTTCAACATAGAATTTATTTATGTAATAAAGAATTAAAATATGGCTGTGAAAGTAGAAAATAATATAGAAAAATATTTAATATGTGCAACAGTAATTCCAAGTAAAGGTAGTTAAGCACTAGAGTTTATGCTCAACTTCTATTTGAAAGACCAATCATACATATTAACTATACCAGAAAAAAACATACCTACTTGCAATTTTAATTATTGTTCAAAAACAGCTTTATATACCTGGTCAGGCCCTTTTAAGTACAAATCTTGGGGTATACATTTTGAAGCTGGCTTCACTTCACAGACTGACTGATAAATTTACTGTCCCACAAATAACAAGGTTTTTTTTTTTTTTTTAGTTTATCCATGTGATTAAGTCAATGTGCAGGAAATATGTACTTTTTGGATGGAACCAAATGTTTTGGTAGAATGGGACAAGAGTATCGTTTTTCATTATATTGGTATAAAAGCTGGTAAACTCATGTAACCCCAGAGCATGGTTTCCACCAGGCGGGTCTCAATTCAGACGCTAAATGCAAATGAAGGAATATCTAAATGAATTCTATCTACCCTTTCCCCAAAGTTTCACTTACAGTTAGGATATAGATTATTATTTGTATGAAGAATATACAAAAGAATTGGAAAATGTTTGGCTAGAGGGAAGACAACTCTTCAGGGATTATTGTTTGCAGTTTGCAGAATAGATAATCTTCTCTAGGAAGAATAATGTCCACATAGCAGCACTATATTCACCAGGAATCCCAGAGCCAGTGGATCTATCATGTGACAGGAAGCCAAACCTTCTGGCTGCTCACAACATCACTCAGCTTCCCCTTGATCTTCAGGAAGTGTCTCTTGAATTCCAATCCATCACCCTATATTAGGAATATCCAAAACTCATGTTAAAAAAAAAAAAGACTATGCCATAAAATCAAACTTTCTTTAGTGGTACATAGAGACAAACATCCATAGATATGTCCAGCTATCCTCATCTTCAGGTCCTCTTACAAAGACAAAACACCTTCATAGAAGAAAAGTGAAAGTGAGAGTCGCTCAGTTGTATCTGATTGTTTGTGACCCCATGGACTATACAGTCCATGGAATTATCTAGGCAAGAATACTGGAGTGGGTAGCTGTTCCCTTCTGCAAGGGATCTTCCCAACCCAGGGACTGAACCCAGGTCTCCCGTTTTGCAGGCAGATTCTTTACCAGCTGAGCTACAAGGGAAGCCCACGAAGAAGAAATGGCTACATAAATAATTCTGACTGGACTTTGGGCCCATTACACTGGGCCCAGAGAGCAGAAACCAATGGCATCTTGTTTGTTTCAACTGTTGATAGCTCTGGACCTAGGTCACTGTTTTTCATAGGTACTGGGAGTTTATAAACTAAAAATAAGCTACACAACTACACTTAAGTCTTGCCAAAACACTGTGGCAACAAAGCCAGTGATTCAGTTATGAGAAGGATTTCACTACTCTAGTATCTTAATTTAATTCCATATCAAGCATCTGGACAATAGTATTGCAGCAAGCTGCCAATATAAAGAAAGTGACCAACTCTTCCAGCCTTGTTCAGAGCCATGTACAATCTTTCAGGAAATATAGAAAATGCTATTTTGGTCTTATGTATCAAGGGCTTTAAAACTATAACCTCAGAACCACTAATTTCTACAGAAAGAATCAGAAATGTGAGTAAAACTCTGTATATGATTATGAATCACAAAGTAGCTTGGAACAGATAAAGGCTATTAACTATAATGTGCAAACATTTTGACAAATCACAATTTTTATGAAAAATACCATATACAAATTCAATAAGGAAAAGCTTAAAATGCTACAAAATGCCAAAGGTAATTAAAGATAAAAATAATCTACGACTATTTTTATTTTGTTATTTACAGATTACACAAAAAACAAAAACTTTTATAATAAAGAATATTATTTGAAAAACTGTTTTAGAAGACTAGATAATGACAAGAACAAATGTTCATAATATTAACTAAAAAAAAACAAGTTAACATATATCTAAAATATAATGCCAGTAAAAACCTCCACATGAGTATTTCCATATAGCATGTATTACAAGTAATAGGTTGCTGCTGCTGCTAAGTCGCATCAGTCGTGTCTGACTCTGTGCGACCCCATAGACGGGAGCCCACCAGGCTCCCCCGTCCCTGGGATTCTCCAGGCAAGAACACTGGAGTGGGTTGCCATTTCCTTCTCCAATGCATGAAAGTGAAAAGTGAAAGTGAAGTTGCTCAGTCGTGTCCGACTCTTAGCGACACCATGGACTTCGGCCTACCAGGCTCTTCGGTCCATGGGATTTTCCAGGCAAGAGTACTGGAGTGGGGTGCCATTGCCTTCTCCCAATAGTAAGGTTACCCTAATACAATATCAAAAATAAATCTGTTTTCTATGGATGATAAAATTAAACTCGATTCTTACTTTCTTCTTTACACTTTGTGTTTCTAAAATTTCTAAAATGAACATGTAATACTTCTTCAAAAATAACAAAACAAAGTTTTCTCTCTTAAAAAATGTGCTAATCTATATACCTTAGAAAGCCGGAAGTCAACTAAGATCTTCTCATCCATTTCTACCAGATTCACTTTGAAAATCAGCTTATTGTTTCTTCTATCAGTTGTTGATACAGTAACCTAAGACAATAAAAATAAGGTTAGAGCATATGTGTGGATAGAAAATACTCTAAATAAAAGCTGTAATCTCAGTTCAGTGATACTACTGGGATGCAAATTTGAGAAAAGCTTCTACAATAGGAGCAGTGTCGCCGAACACCCCATTCCTTCCAGGACTTTTCCTCTCCCGACGGGTACGTGTGTGACCACCAAGACCAACGTGTAAACAGAATGCAGTGCATCACTAGGGATTGAGTCTATGTGAATGGTTAGCAACAGAAGAAATTTAGTGTTTTATCAAAATACAATTGAAAGAAGAAACAATTGAAGAGAATGAAACCAGAATGAGAGGGAAAACAAGATTATTAAAACAGAAGAAAGAAAAAGAGAGGCTAGGTTTTTGGGTAAAAAGCTACAACAGTGATCACAAGATGGCGAAGGTTCTAAGAGGTCTTTCAACTTCCATGTTCAGTGTTTTAGAAGCACAGGTTAGAAGACTGATTCGGAAAGAAAGGCCCAGCCAACAGGCAGCACCAAGATCCCAAAAGTGGATGAGGCTGCCTTGGATCACCAGGCATAGAAAAGCCATCAACTTCAGCTGGATGGATAAGCCCAAGATCAGCAGATTTGTCTAGCTAAGCCCAGCCCAAAGTACAAAAACATTTTTAATAATTCTCATCTCACACAGGGAGGGCTTTCATTAAAAAGAGACAATAACAAGTGTTGACGAGGATGAAGAGAAATTGGAACCCTCATACATGGCTGGTAGGAATGTAAAATGGTGCTGCTGCTTTGAAAAATCACTTGGCAGTTCCTCAAAGGATAAACACAAGAGTTACTGTATGCCCAGCAATTCTGATCACAGGTACATACCAAAGAAATTGAAAACATCTTCTGGACTGACACTGTGTCCCCTCAAATTCAGATGCTGAAGCCCTAATTCCCAATGCCTCGGAATGTGACTATTCTGGAGATAAGGCCTTTAATGAGGTAGTTGTTGTTGTTGTTCAGTTGCTTAGTCGTGTCCAACTCTTTGCCACCCCAGGGACTATAGCACACCAGGCTTCCCTGTCCTTCACCATCTCCCAGAGCTTGCTCAAATTCATGTCTATTGAGTTGGTGACGCCATCCAACCATCTCATCCTCTGTCGTCCCCTTCTCCTGCCTTCAATCTTTCACAGCATCAGGGTCTTTACCAATTAATTTGGCTTTGCATCAAGTGACCAAAATATTGCAGCTTCAGCTTCAGCATCAGTCCTTCCAACGAATATTCAGGGTTGATTTCCTTTAGGATTAACTGGTTTGACCTCCTTGCAGTCCAAGGGACTCTCAAGAATCTTGTGCACCACCACAGTTCAAAGGCATCAATTCTTTGTTGCTTAGCCTTCTTTATGGTCCAGCTCTCACATTCATACATGACTACTGGAAAAACCATAGCTTTGACTATACAGACCTTTGTTGGCAAAATAATGTCTCTGCTTTTTAATATGCTGTCTAGGTTTGTCATTGCTTTTCTTCCAAGGAGCAGGTGTCTTTTAATTTAGAGGTGACTAAGTTCAAAGGAGACCATTCAGAGGGCCCTAATCCAATCTGACTGCTGTCTTCATTAGAAAAGGAAATCAGGATACAGAAAGTGACAGATACGGGGGATGTGTGCACAGAGAGGACAAAGCAGAGGAGGGGACAGCAAGAGGGTGGCCACATAAAAGCCAAGGTTCCAGAGGAAACCTGCCCTGCCAGAACCTTGGTCTTGGACTTCAGTGTCTAGAACTGTAGGAAAATAAATTTCTGTAAATAAACAAATAAATACCTCCTAGTCTGTGGTATTTTGTTATGATGGCCCTTGCAAACTAAAATACCTGTGTTCATACAGAAACCTGAATGCTCACAGCAGCATTATTCTTAACAGCCAAAAAGTAGATACATCGTCCCAAATGTCCATCAGTAGATAAATGGTTACACAAAACAGTCTATTCACATAGCGGACTATCATTCACCCATTAAAAGGAATAAAGTACTGATAAATGCTATAACATGAATTAACCTTGAAAATACTATGTTAAGTAAAAGAAGACAAACACAAAGGGTCATACACTATATGATTCCATTTATATGTAATGCCCAGAAATAGGTAATCCACAGAAAGTATATTAGTGATTGACAGGGAGGAAGGAACGAAGAATGACTGCTAATCGGTACAGAGTTTATTTGGGGGACACTGGGAAGTTCTAGATTTAAATGGTGATAACTCCACAATCCTGCGACATACTTAAAACCACTAAATTGTACACTTTAAAATGGTTAAAGCGATTTTTATATCATGTGAGCTTTATCTTAATAAATCTACCTAAATTTAAAAAAAAAGTAAGATATCTATATAAGTGAAAGGATAATCAGGCTGGCTTCAGGTTTCCTCACAGTAACATTTTCCCCTAACTTTTAATTTTGAAAGTTTACAAATCTACAGAAAAACTGAAAGAATCCTACAATAAATAACCACAAATGTTTATTGGCCTTATAAACCTAGATAAGCATGTTTACTTCTTTTTTACGTGACTGTCTTTTTTTTTTTTTAGTTTTTAAACTAAGTTATAAGTTACACACACTACCATGTGTCTCCCGCAGACATTCTCTTACAAAGCACAGTATTATGATCACACCAAAGAAATCTGACACTGATACAAAAACATTATCTTACATAAAACTCATGTTCAAATTTTCCCAATTGTTCTAATAACATCATTTATAGCTTTCTTTTGGAGAAGGAAATGGCAACCCACTCCAGTGTTCTTGCCTGGAGAATCCCAGGGACGGGGGAGCCTGGTGGGCTCCCGTCTATGGGGTCGCACAGAGTCGGACACGACCGAAGTGACTTAGCAGCAGCATAGCTTTCTTTTTCTTTAAATCCATGATCTGGTGAAAGATCATGCATTACATTATTTATCAAGCCTCTTTAGTCTCCTTTAATACAAAATATTCCTTTCTCTTTGTTTTTCACAATATTAAGACTTTTGAAAAGCCTAAAGACAGATCAGAATGTCAGTATTATAAATATGCTATAACAATGCGAACAACAAAAATCAGCAATTGGGAGCAGGGAAGATGGAGGAAGCATGGGATTGTTAATGGATCCATCTTTCACAGAAGGAAGCCCATCGCTGTTACAATTTAAGTATAATGCATAGTTTTAAAGAAAATAAGACTTGAATCTCTTAGTATTTGTAATAACCTTAGAGAAGTCTTCTTTTAAGAAATACTAGTTCTTAAGGAAAAAACATTGTACTTAAAGTTCAATGGTTTCTTTTTCAAATTAAACTAATTACTTTATATTTTTAATATACACATAAATGATAGCACTTTAAAATTTGTTTTTAATTGAAGGATAATTGCTTTACAGTATTGCATTGATTTCTACCAAATATCAACATGAATCAACCATAGAATGATAGCTCTTTTTTTTACTCAAATATTTTAAATTTTTCTTCAGGAAAAGATCTAACAAAAATCAATGAAACATACCTGATTCATACAACTTTTCTTCCACTGATAGCCCAATTTCTCACAAGTTTCTTTCAGGCATTGATAAGATTTGTCTGCATCCAATTTGGTAAAAAATCGTGTCATTCTTTTGACTAAGCGCTGCCAGGGGTTCTACAAGTCAAATAGAGGAAAGCTGAATAAATGATCAGATTTACCACCAAAAGTAATCATACTATAGCTATTTGGCCTGAAAATTCTTTTTTTTGACTTCAGATTCTTATACATAAGTGTCTCCCCTAGGGAATTCCCTGGCAGCCCAGTGGTCAGGACTCTGCTTCCAGTGCCTGGGTTCAATCCCTGGTTAAGGAACTAAGAACCGCATGCCATGATGTGGCTAAAAAAAGAGAAAAAAAAGCCTTGAGTCTCAGGATTTCTCTGGTGGTCCAGTGGCTAATACTCTGCACTCTCAATGCAGTGGGCCCAGGTTGGATCCCAGGTCAGGAAACTATATCCCACATCCTGCAATGAAGACTGAAGATCTTGTGTGCCACAAATAAAACCCAGTGCAGCCAAATAAACATTAGAAAAAAACGTCTCCCCTAATTCTCTCCTCCATGACCAAAAAAAAAAAAAATCTGTATCAAGTGTTAATACTGTATTTCTTAGATTGACAAAAAGACTTTAAGACAATAAAAAATAGAGTTGCCATTATTTATTTGAGGAACTAAATTCCCTTACCTGTGAGGATCCTGGAGTGCCGAGCAATTGACTATTCAGAAGCATGTGATCAGGACAAGTAGGCTGGGAAAAGCTGATCCCTTGTACCAGTTTGTCAATGTATGAAGGGCTGGTATCCCATAACGAAAGGCCTGTCCGTGGTTCTGGCTGAGAACTGGAGTACTTCACACTTTCTTCACTGAGGCATTATGATATGGAGAAAAATATAGCTTTAAATAAAGTTCTTTAGGCCTTTCTTATAAGGCATTATCATTCTCACACTGAAAAAAATTATATTCATCTTCAGAAAACCTTATGTACATGGATTATTTTTCATGGGGACTATTATATCCAACAACTACTTGATTTTTTATTAATTATTAACTGACCTTACCTAGAAGCACAGTTTACTGGAGAGAAGTCCAAGTTGGATTGAATGTGCTTAGAGAATCCACCAGGAGACTCTGATACACCACTAGAAGTGGCCCGGGGCCTCTTTGCCCCTAAAAAAGAGAACAAATACAAATGCTTTCCCAGTTGGCAACTGGAAGAAGCAAAACCATACCTAAATTCATTTCTTAAACACAAAATACTTATACAATAGATAGTGGCTTTTCCTACATGATTTTATGAGATATGTAGTTAGGAACTTCTGACTCGGACTCACTTGTCAAATTGCGCAAACCACACATTTCATAAATCTTGACCTATAAGTATGTCCCAAGTGCATAGTGTCAATGTTAAGGCAGTCATTTTAATGGTACCGTTTTTGGTAACAGAACAATGTTCTATGAAGACTGAGAGACCCAGCAACAGGATCAAAACCTTTTAAAATAAAAAATAATTCGTGATAATGACAATGAAAGTTATGAATCTGCTCTACTCAATCTTCTTTGCTTGTGAGAGAGTCAGTTCCTAGGTAGGTTGATAAGAAGTCCAAGGTTTCCAAGGAGGAGAAAGGGGTCTGGGGCTCTCAAGGAGAAAAGGTCAAACCTTCTTTCTACATTGCTTTGTCTTAGTCAATATAACAATGTTTCTTGCTCAATGACATGTTTCTCCTCAGTAAGAACTTTCTGACTAATCCTGTCATCTTAAAATGTGTATTATGGGGGTGGGTGGTAAGATCTTTCTATTGTTCGTTCTAATCTTATTAATTTAAGATGTATGTTGTGGGAGTGGGTCTGATAAGGCCTTGATAAGACTAGCTGGCAGGGGTGGGGGGCGGGCATTCTCCCTTCTGATGTCTATGTCATACGCTTTCTTAGTCCCTTTTCACTTTAATAAAACTCTGCTATACAACAGCTCTTGAATGATCAAGGCTGGTCCCTGGTCCCAAAGTTAAATCTTCTTTGAAGATCACTAATCCAAGATGGTTCACAGTAAGCTATCTGCTGCTGCTGCTAAGTCGCTTCAGTCATGTCTGACTCTTTGCGACCCCAGAGACGGCAGCCCACCAGGCTCCCCCATCCCTGGGATTCTCCAGGCAAGAACACTGGAGTGGGTTGCCATTTCCTTCTCCAATGCATGAAAGTGAAAAGTGAAAGGGAAGTCGCTCAGTCGTGTCCGACCCTCAGCGATCCCATGGACTGCAGCCTTCTAGGCTCCTCCATCCATGGGATTTTCCAGGCAAGAGTACTGCAGTGGGGTGCCACTGCCTTCTCTGAAAAGCTTTACGAAAAATAATCATTATAGAGAACAGGATGCCACTGTAAATTCACGGCTACTCCCCTCCACTGGATCCTCACCCCTAACACGCTATGCTACATTTCTCTAATCCGTTTCCTCTTCCTTTCCCCATAATGATTCTTTCAAAACTTCTGTACTCCTGTCAAATTACCAAGACACCCTCCAGTACCTCATTACTTACATATATCTCCCATTTCAGTCATTGGAAGCTCCCTCAATTTGCCACTACCAAATCTAATTTACTTGTATTCCTACCTGTCCTCTCTTCCCTTCCATCCTCCCATCAAATGTTCATTTCTCCACTTGAAAAGGAGCCCATACCCTCCTTTCTCCTTAGGGACCTTGCTGCTTTTTTCTTTCCTCTCTCTTAGACTTTTAGCATCTTCCTCCCAATTGGATCTGGTGGCTCAATGGTAAAGAATCTGAAATTCTAGAAAGATCTTTTAAAACCAAATATATAAGTATGTCATTTTCTTGCTTAAAATCTCCCAGAAGGTTTTCCCATGGCCTTCAGTTAAAGCCCAAGATTCTTAGCATGGGTTATAAGGTCCTCCATGGCTTGGTTCCTATCTACCACCTCATCTCAAATCTCTCTCCCTCCCCTCCTTCTCTACTCACTTATTCACTCCATGAACATTTATGAAATGCCTACAATGGACTACACACTGTACTAAGCACCGGTGATGCAATGCTGAACAAGCCAGACATGGTCCATGCCTCACCTGCCTTTTCCAAGCTCCTCAAATGCACTACTTTCTAACCACCAGGTCATCCCTGATGCTGCTGCCGTATTTGGAATCTGCCACTCGTCTTGCTGCTACTCATCTGGCTAGCCCCCCTTTAATCTTCGAATCTTAGATTTAATGTTATTTCCTCAGCAAGGTAAGCGTTCTCTGTCACTTAAGATTAGGTCAACTACTGTATAGCTCAGAGAACTCTGCTCAGTGTTTCGTGGCAGCCTGGGTGGGAGGGGAGTTTGGGGGAGAATGGATACGTGTATATGTATGGCTGAACCCCTTCGCTGTCCACCTGAAACTATCACCACAGTGTCAATCAGCTATACTCCAATACAAAATAAAAAGGTAAAAAAAAAAAAGACTTGGTCAAATTCTTAGCTACAGTACCCTGATTTTCTACTTTATAATTATTAATGAACTAAAAATTATTTTTTTATATTTCTGTTTTTTGTACCAGAGGCTATCATCTCCACGAGGACAGAGACCACAGCTATCTTGTGTTGTTGCCTTATGCTGACTTTACAAGTACCTTTTCTTTCGCAAAAAAAAAAAAACACTTAAAAAAAAATTTGTATTTTAAGCATATTACCTTTCTTGAATGGTTTGTTGTACCATCTGTCTTTCTTAATGTCTGAGATGGTAATCCTTACTGATGGGTTCTCAACTAAGATTTTATGTAGCAGAGCTGAAAACAAAATATTAAGACAACATTTACAAGAGTCATGCAGATTAGAAAAGCCTATAGCTTGTAGTGTAAACACACATTCTCTATTGCTCTCCTTATGTCCAAATATTACTTCTGGGAAGAGAAAACAAAGCCACTAAATTTTTGCTTGAATGTCATGCAATTATTCCTTGCTACTGTCTATATCTTTGAATATTCTTCCCAGATCAGACTCTCAGTTGTTTGCAAACAGAACAAGAGCCAGGTGGAAATGTTTCTCTCCACTTGATGATATTTACACAAAGATAATAAAAAATAAATAAAAACCCTGAAAACCCCTATTTACACAAAGATAAAAAAAAAAAAAACCTCATCCATTTTCAATACCAAACTTCATTGTTCTAACATATCATATTAAGTTCTCATTCACACAATTTTATAATGAAAATTTACTTTCCAATAACTTTTTAAGAGACAGTAATAAAAGCAACAATCATCCTAAAACCTTAATTTTATTGATAAAGAATTCATACACCTCCCAATACCAAAGAATCTTCTAATGGACCAAAGATTTAAATGGAAAACAAAACAAAACAAAAAAAGCCATGAAAACACAGGTAATTTTTTTCTACTGTTGAGGGTAGAAAAGCGGCACCCCACTCCAGTACTCTTGCCTGGAAAATCCCATGGGCGGAGGAGCCTGGTGGGCTGCAGTCCATGGGGTCGCTAAGAGTCGGGCACAACTGAGCGACCTAACTTTCACTTTTCTCTTTCATGCATTGGAGAAGGAAATGGCAACCCACTCCAGTGTTCTTGCCTGGAGAATCCCAGGGATGGGGGAGCCTAGTGGGCTGCCGTCTATGGGGTCGCACAGAGTTGGACACGACTGAAGCGACTTAGCAGCAGCAGCAGAGGGTAGAAAAAACCTTTCCAAACATGACAATATAGTCAGAAATCAAAAAGGACAAGATACTAGATTTAAATACATAAAATATAAAACTTCTGTATGTTCAAATAGCATAACATAAAGTAAAAATACATGACAAACTGTCAAAAATACTTGTAACAAATGCAATGATATGACACTAATATTTTCTTAAAAACGTCATATAGAATAAAAGGAAAACTTCCTACCAAAAATGAGCAAAATAGACAATTCCACAAAAACAGACAAAAAAGCTAATAAATCCAAAATGGATGTACAACTTCAATGATACTAAATTTAAAATAAAAATTTTAAAGTTAGAATATATTTCTTATAGGTAGGCCTATTAGATCAGTCAAAAAGAAAAATGTGTAAGGGGCTTCCCTGGTGGTCCAGTGGTTAAGACTCACTGATTACACTGCAAGGGTACAGGTTCATTCACTGGTGGGAAAACAAAGACCCGTATGCCTCAAGGTGTAGCCAAAAAATAGCTTAAATGTAAACTAGGTAGACTGTGATGAAATGGTACAAACTTTCTGGAAAACAATCTGGCAAAGTAAACCATAATAATTAAACGCTGTATACATCTTTGACCCTGCAATTCCACTTCTGGGGTTTCACTTTAAATAACTGAGACGTATGTACAAAGATTAAGGTATATGGATGATAATCATCTCTCTTTCACAACAGTGAAAAATTAGAAAAAATTCTGAATCTCTAAAAAGGTGAACCGGAGAAATGTAGTAAGGCAAGTCCATATAGCAGAATACCATCACAGCTTTTAAAAACAGTGATGAATACTTACAAGTATAGTCATGAAAAAGTGTTCACTTAGCATTAACACACACACTCACACAAAGTTTACAAAATAACATGTATAGTGTGATGTCATTTTTTTTGTGAAAACAAATATACTTATAAATAATATACATATATAACAAACATATATACTTACATATTTTCTACTACAAAACACAGAAGCAGATATCAAAATATTAAAGGAAGCTATTTCTGAGTACTAGAATTATAGGGTTGGATTTTTAATATTTTATTTATTATTTTTCTACTTTATCTACAAAGATCATGTATTATTTATATAATGAATTAAAAGTTAAAAAGAAAAATATACATAAAAAAAATTCAAACAGCACTAGGTTTCATTATCCAGGAAATCAGTACTTTATATCAAGATAACCCAGTTACCTAGAGGAGCAGAATCAATTTTTTTCCAAGGGTTGAGGTATGTTTTCTTTTCTTTCCAATCACAATATTCCTGACAACTATCACTAGGCTGGTCCCACGGCAATTCTAAAAAGGAAACAAGACTTGGTTTTCTGAATGTTCAAATCATTTTACAGTAACGATTTTAAGGGAAAATAATCAGTGACACAAATCCATTAAAAGTTTTCTTCAAATTAATTAAATTATGGTTTAAGAAATTTTAAAGACACTTCTAAGACAGATAATCCACTTCCGTCTTACTATTTCCAAAGTATTCACATAATTTTAAGAGAGAGCTACTGTGATATTTCATTTAATAGCTACACATAAATCATTTTTTTAAATCTTTGGGTTTAAAAGTTCCAACTTAGTTATAAATAGGTTAATATTAAAATACTATAACATAAATATGGACCTCCTTGATTTATTTCATTTATATTGGTACAGGAAACCTGGTTTTCCAAAGGACAGGAATTTCATCATGATTAAACAGCTCTTACCTCCAGCCAACATTGCAGTAAGTACTATTCCACAGGACCAAATATCGACTGGCTCTGCATGAAATTCTTTTCTCTTTAGAAGTTCTGGAGCAACATATGGTAAAGTACCACACATCTTGTTCAACAAACGCTCCCGATTATTATGCCGAAACACGGTTGCCAAGCCAAAGTCAGAGATTTTGAGGTTATCTAAGCCAAAGGAAAAAAGGATGGCACCGAATGAGAATGTTTTATAAATAGGCATGCTTACAGGGGCTTCCCAGGTGGCGCAATGGCCAAAGAATACACCTGGCAATGCACAAGACTCGGGTTCATCCCCTGAGTAGGGAAGATCCCTGGAGGAGGAAATGGCAACCCACTTGGTGTTCTTGCCTGGAGAATCCCACGGACAGAAGAGCCTAGCAGGCTACAGTCCATGGAGTCACAAAGAGTCGGACCCGACTGAGCAACTGAGCACACACAAATACTTAAAGGAATCAAGGTTTACTGGGAAAACTGCTGGTGTTATTTTAGATTTGTGGAACTTCTCTACCTTAAAGTGATCAAAAATAAATTGTAATAAAGAAGAAATAAGAGACATCATCATATAACTAAAACTAGAAAAAGGCCTCATGACTTCTATT
The DNA here is from genome assembly GCF_002263795.3 of Bos taurus. Taxonomy (NCBI): domain Eukaryota; kingdom Metazoa; phylum Chordata; class Mammalia; order Artiodactyla; family Bovidae; genus Bos; species Bos taurus. The sequence goes on along the minus strand of NC_037356.1, from coordinate 29,038,685 downwards.
AACGTAAGACAAATACTGTCAATATACACACAGCATGGACCAGGTTATAGAAGATCCTGGAGTCAAAAGGGTCTTCTAGAAAAGAGCACTTAAACACTGAGAGCAGAGCCATGTCCTCACCCGGCTGTGCAGAGGCAGGAGGTATCAATAATACTCTAGGCACAACGTTCTCAGAGATGTAAAAACCCAGCTGGCTGGAAAGAAGCATATAAAGACACATAGAAACTCAAGATCCACAAACCTCCAGAGCTTCTCATCAAGGTGGCTATGTTTATAAAAGGAGGAGTAACTCTGTACAAAAAACAAATAAGAAGAGCAAATTTCCTCTCTAACTTCCCACCTTTAAGACACACAAACCGTAGGCAGAACTTTCACCTTAACTATACTTACTGAATATTTACCGTAACTGAGTGGCAAATTAAGAAGCTGCCTTGAAATTTCAGTAATGCAAAAGCCTTGATCCTGCCTTTGTAAGGCTGTATTAAAATGATTTTGGTATAAGTGACAAAATGCTAAACTTACCCCTTTCATCCAATAGGAGATTTTCGGGCTTAATATCCCTGTGAGTTATTCCAATACCATGCAGATAAACCTAAAAGAGAAGCAGAGGGAAGCATATCAGAACTGAGTAACTTATTTCACTAAGACTAATTTTAAATAAAAGGAAAAGAGACCACTGTACCTACCACCCCTGCCATAAGTTGATGGAAGAACCTCTGAGCATCTTGTTCAGGCATGCCTATGTCTGGCTCTATAAGAATTAATTGTGAAAGTTAGTTTATCAGGTAAATACAGTCAGGCATCAACCACATAGTTTCCTAATTCTAAAGTTAAACATCTATGATCGTACTTTTGCAAAGAAAATCTAATGCTTACAGTGAAATGATTCTGGAGTCCACTAATAAATATATTGCTAACAATTCACATTTCCCCAGCTGTTAAGTGGCAAAAATAAGTTAACATCACAGGAAAATTAGAGAATAACAAAATATAACCCAAATCAAGAATGCAAGATACACCTTGAAAGCCCTGACTTATACTACTTATGATTTACTTTATATCCTTCAAATTCACCCCTAATTTCTTCTAAAGGCTATGCCAATATTTTTTCTACTCCTGAAATGTAACTGTCAAAGCAGAAGCCTAGGCAAATCTGATTTCCTAAATATTTAACAACAAATTTAAATTTCATATAATTTCTCACACCACAAAGCCATGCATGTCTATGAATTGATTTCTTGTATACTCAATTCTTTTCTGAGATACATTTCTTTGGAGATTCTAATAATCACTTTTTAACTATTAATACATCTAAATAATAAATTTAGGTCCACAAAATATATTTTATGTACTTCTTGGTATTCTTTAACATCAAGACTTTTAATCTTTAGTAGCAAAAACAGTACTTAATATATATATATAAATCCTATAAAATTCTCAATTATTTCACTTATATAACAACCTCTTATTTCAGATCTGTAAATGAATGCAACAATTTCATGAGACTAGAATATCTACAAAGAAAACAACTGCATAGGCATACAATACATTGCACTTAGGATACTTCACGCACCAAGAAACCACAGCTTATCATTCTTACACTCTGCAAAACAGAAATGCCAACCAAAATCACTTATACAACTTGGGGAAAAATTTCTTTGATGATTCTACCTATGTATTCAGTGTTGACATAAGTTGTAAAAACAAAAAAATTTACTCCAGTTTCACTATTGCATAAGCAATTCTGAATGGACAGTGAACAAACAGAAGCCCCAAGATTAAAAGACAAATTTAAAAACTTATTTAGCAGAAGAGTTATCTGAAATTTTTTCCATACCTATTCTATCAAAAAGTTCTCCCCCACTGCAGTACTCCAAAAATAGATATTGGATATTGCCTTCTCTTCTGTGACCGTAAAATTTCACTACATTCTCATGATTTAACATTTTATTGATACAGATCTCTTTCTTAATATTTTCTGGACAGTCTACGGCACGTTTCATATCCACAATCTTCACTGCAACTGCTTCTTCAGTTCTTCTATTCACAGCAAGTTGAACTCTAAAAAGGAAGAAATATAATATTCCAGACATTTGAACTGTATTTCTTTTAAAACTTCAAAAGATTAAACATAACTCATCCAAAACTATTTTACCTTTATTACTTTCGCCACCTGGAAGAAACCATGGGAATGGTTTCTGCCATGTCCTCAACAGATAATACTCCTTTCTGAAATGTGAAGTATAATAGCTAATGCTCCAAAGAAGTCATTCCGTTGCACATCCAAAAGTAATATATAAACACTTGATAGATTAAAAATGGAATAACAGCAATTCTGGGCCACATCACACATATACATGCTCTACTCATTTAATTTCTCTTCCAGTTTTACTGAGATATAATTGCCATAAAGCACTGAAATGATTACCACAATAAATTTAGTGACAATCCACTTTTTACAGATAAAAAATTTAAAAAATAGAAAAAATAACTTTCCTTGTGATGAGAACTCTTATTATTTACTAAATTTAATGTATAACTTATAGCAATGTTAATAATATTAATAATGTTGTACATTACATCTCTAGAACTTATTTATCTTATAACTGGAAGTTTGTAGCTTTTGACCATCTTCACCCAAATACCCCTCCCCCCACACCCTGCTCTGATAACCACAAATCTCATCTCTTTTTCTATAAGTCTGTTTGTTTTTGAAGTATAATTGACTTACAATGCTGTGTTAGTTCCTGTTACAAAATAGTGATTTGATATTTCTGTACATTTCAAAACGATGACCACTGTATGTCTAGTTAGGATATGCTACCATACAAAGATATTACATAATTACTGACTATACTCTCCAATTGTACATTTCATACTGGAGAGTTATTTTGCAACTGTAAGTTTGTACCAGTATTTCTCTCCCCCTCCCACCACCCTCCCCTCTGGCAACTACCTGTTTGTTTTAACTCTGTTTCTCTTTTGTTACTTTTGTTCATTTGTTTTGTTTCACCTAGTAAGTGAAACCATACAGTATTTGTCTTTCTCCGTCTGACTTATTTAAACTTGGCATAATACCCTCCAGGTCCACGTTGTCCCAAATGTCAAGATTTCATTCTTGCCCTAGTCATTTAATTTTAATAACACTACCTAACATTATGTCTATGGTAAATGTTCTAAGTACCTACACGATATGTACTATTACTGCCATTTTACAGCTGAAGAAACAGGCACACAAGGATATTAGGAAGCTCACCTAGGGACTTCCTTGGTGGCCCCCTGGTTAAGACCCCACCCCATGTTTCTACTGCTTGGGACACAGGTTCAATCTCTGGTCCGCCTCCCTGCAAGCAGGATGGCACGGCCAAAAAAGAAAAAGCTTGCCTAAGCTTCACAAAACAAAGGCCAGTAATGTGGCTCCAGTCTGTTCATTTGCTCATTTAACCACTATGTTTAAATCCCAGGAAAGAATATATGGGAGGAGAAACCGACTTCAGAAATCTCCTCTAAATTTTAGGGGGAAAATGCTTTGCTTTGCTGTTTTGCACCCCACCCCCCCAAAAAAGAAGAAAAAACAGTTAACCCTTACAAAAGACTGTGTAGCTTCAGTTTCCCAAAGTTTTGGAATTTGCATGCAAAGATCTGTTCTTTTGGGCGCCACAGTGTTAAAATAAACAATTCCAGAACAATGAATATGTACTCAAAGGAGACAGAAAACTAAACAAGTGTGAAGGCGGGTAAAATGGACTCAGACTCACTCTCCATAGGCACCTTCTCCCAGGGTTTGCACCAAGTCCCAGTCTTCCACAAAGGGCACTGCCATGACTCCACTCAGTCCCGCGGCTGTAAGAGCAGGAACCCAGAAAAGACGGTTGGTGAGGACGAGCCTCAATCATTTCTAAAGCCTCTGAGCTCCGCCTCTTGCCGTGATTCCCTCAAGATAAATCAGCTCCTGGTTTCACATCATCCGTATTTTATCCAAGTCTTTTAAAGCATGAGCAAATATCCTAAACTGCGGCATTTGATTGATAACTCACAAGCCCCACTGCCACGCAAACCCAAAGCTGAAACCCCTCTTTCTAGGCGGCAGAGGAAATGTACTAGCAGCGCCGAGGAGCTGGCGACCAGTGCTGTACGGTGGGGACTGGTGAAGGGGGTGAGAAGTGAAGTCTCGGGTTAGAGTAAGGGGGTGAGGGCTAGTGGAGGAGGAAATAACCGCGGGGACCGCAGCCACTCCTCCCCACCCGCTCACTCCCAATTCCCACCCCTACCCCGTCCCCCAAGGCCAGGAGGAGCCCGGGGCGGGGCCAAAACTGCCCCAAGAAGCGGAAGGAAGGGCTGGGTGGCACGCGGACCGCCGGGCCCCAAACCTTGGGGGCTCCCAGCCAGCAGAGGCGGCTTCTCTCCAGTCCCTGTACAACGGGGACCCCAGCCACCATATTCCTCCACCCTCCGAAACCACCCCTCCGAGGGAGCCTCTCCGATCCTTTGGGATCGGAACCGAGAACGTTCTGTCACCGTGCCCCTCCTAAATCATGTAGTCCCCGAACCCCAGCTCCAGGAGCCCATCCCACTCTACCGGCCGCCCTTCCTCACCAGGCCGTCCTTTGCCCGCCACCACAGGAATCCAAATGCAGGGCTTTTCCCGCCAAAACTTGCTGGCGTCACATTGTCGCAAACGCGCGCTCCCTTGCCGTAAAGCAGAGAGGTGCGCGTTCCCGGCCCGGCGGATCTGCAGATTGGCAGCGCCTGGGGCCAGCGTTGGTCCTCCGTGCCGGCGGAGACCGGCAGGACCAGGGTTATTTTGGAATCGGGACGAGATCCTGGCGGAAGAGGTTCTGGAACTGCGGACTGCATCGGTTGCGAATGACCTCCGGGCCCAAACGCGAAGTGGGACTCGGCCTGTGACTCGGCCTCGCGCTCCCGGGGAGAGCGGCCCCGCGGGGCTCGCTGCCCGCCACCGAACCCCCGAGCACCTCGCCCCGTGGCCTGGCAGGGTAATCAGGAGCACACGCCGTAAGAGCTGCTTCAGTGACTTTAAAGCTCGGCCCAGGTAAAACTGGAGCCTAGAAGCTGGGAACAGCTGTCGAGAATTGATCCTGTTTAGAATGAAAGGAACTTTGTGATGTGAGCGAGAAGCATCAAACACTGGCCACACAGCAGTGGGGTGGGAAGGCATCCGGGTGAAGAAAGCTATTCTTTTGTGGCTTGAAATAATGTCAGGAAAACCAATTTTGCCCTGTCTTGTCCGAACAGGCACCAAAACAATACCTCCAACTCAACCTTTTTGAAGGAAGTGCAACTGCATAGCTTAGTTCTACCCACTGTCTTTAATGTATAAGAAACAGGCAAAACAGCGTTTTGTATAAGCAAAAACGCTGCGTTTTTACAATGCATAGTTTAAAAGCATAATAACCAGTTTAGGTGGGAAAGTAAATTCTGGGAAAGAGATTGGCTAGAGAACAAAACAATGTGGAAAAACTGAAATAGATACTCCCTCTCGACAGTAAAGACTAGGAACTCAAGGCGCAAGTAAGGTCATCTTCATCAAATTCTCCAGTCCTTAAAACTGGGCCACATACATTTAACGTAATTAGCTCTTGATTGTGATACTGGTAAAATAAGTGTATAAAAACGCACGCACTGGATTTAAAGTCAGGGACAAAAAACAAGTCAGAACACTTCGAAATTCAACCACGCCTGAGGTTTCATGTAAGTTTTCCAGGTTGTTTACTCCATTGTCTCTAGTTTCTGCACGGCCTGTTGCAAGTAAATATGAAGCAAAGGCCTGCACAGTTCTTTGTGTCTGGACACAGTAACGGTATCTTACCCTGAAAAAAAATGAGGTATACACATTTCAGGCAGAGGATCAGCTAAAGACAGCATATGGGAGAATAGATACAAAAAGCTCTGTTCCTTTCTGAAACCTTACTAAAATAGTAAATTTTAATAGTAAATATTAAAATATTCCATTAATTTAGTTTAATATTTACTATTAAAATTTACTATTTTAGTAAGGTTTCAGATTGGAATAAAGTTTACTATTTTAAAGTAGACTTTTTAAAGGCAATAACCTACAAATATAGATGAAGAAATAAAATTTTAACATAGATGAAAGATGAATTCCATCTTAGAATTGCCTAAAGGCTCAAGTTAAATTAGTTATATGACAACATGTAATTGAATGGTGTTTTGCAGGTGGTGCTACTACTAAAGAATCCACCTGCCAGTGCAGGAGACACAAAACACAGGTTCAATCCCTGGGTTGGGAAAATGCCCTGGAGTAGGAAGTGGCAATCCACTCCACAACTGAGCACACACATACATGTAACTGAATGAGGCAAAAGTGAAGTTGTTCAGTCTTGTCCGACTCTTGGTGACCCCATGCAGGCTCCTCCATCCATGGAATTTTCTAGAAAAGAATACTGGAGTGGGTGCCATTTTATTCTCCAGGGGATCTTCCCAATCCAGAGATCAAACCCGGGTCTCCAGCATTGCAGGTAGACACTTCATCCTCTGAGCCACCAGGGAATCCCTGGTGGTAAATGAGGCAAAGGTGAGGCTAAAAGATGGTGAAGGACTATTTATGAAGCAAACAGATCCCTGGTCTCCTCCCTTTTCTCTGTAGGGAAGGAACTGCCCCTCTCTAAAGTAGGTCCTAGACTTGAGAGGGAAAATACATGGTTATCTAAACTGCAGAGGATCAGGCCCAGTTAAGTCTTGGGTACCTAACTGAAAACAAAAGGATTAAGTTTATACACTGCAGGTTATTTTCCAATCCCAAAGAAAGGTAATGCCAAAGAATGTTCAAACTACCATACAACTGCACTCATCTCACATGCTAGCAAAGAAATGCTCAAAATTCTCCAAGCCAGGCTTCAACAGTACATGAACCATGAACTTCCAAATGTTCAATATGAATTTAGAAAAGGCAGAGGAACCAGAGATCAAATTGCCAACATTTGTTGGATCATCGAAAAAGCAAGAGAGTTCCAGAAAAACATCTACTTCTGCTTTATTGTCTACGCCAAAGCCTTTGACTGTGGATCACAACAAACTGTAAAATTCTTCAAGAGATGGGAATACCATACCACCTGACCTGTCTCCTGAGCAGTCTGTATGCAGATCAGGAAGCAACAGTTAGAAAAAAAGGAGTACATCAAGGCTGTATATTCTCACCCTGCTTATTTAACTTTTATGCAGTGTAAATCATGCAAAATACCAGGCTGGATGAAACATAAGCTGGAATCAAGATTGCCAGGAGAAGTATCAACAACCTCAGATATGCAGATGACACCACCCTTATGGCAGAAAGTGAAGAGGAACTCAAAAGCCTCTTGATGAAAGTGAAAGAGGAGAGTGAAAAAGTTGGCTTAAAACTCAACATTCAGAAAACAAAGATCACGGCATCTGGTCCCATCACTTCATGGCAAATAGATGGAGAAACAATGGAAACAGTGAGAGACTTTATTTTGGGGCACTACAAAATCACTGCAGATGGTGACTGCAGCCATGAAATTAAAAGATGTTTGCTCTTTGGAAGAAAAGTTATGACCAACCTAGAAAGCGTATTCAGAGAAGGCGATAGCACCCCACTCCAGTGCTCTTGCCTGGAAAATCCCATGCACAGAGGAGCCTCGTGGGCTGCAGTCCATGGGGTCACGGAGAGTTGGACACATCTGAGTGACTTCCCTTTCACTTTTCACTTTCATGCATTGGAGAAGGAAATGGCAACCCACTCCAGTGTTCTTGCCTGGAGAATCCCAGGGACAGGGGAGCCTCGTGGGCTGCCGTCTATGGGGTCGCACAGAGTCGGACATGACTGAAGTGACTTAGCAGCAGCAGCAGACAGCATATTAAAAAGCAGAGACATTACTTTGCCAACAAAGGTCCGTCTAGTCAAAGCTATGGTTTTTCCAGTAGTTGTGTATGGATGTGAGAGTTGGACTATAAAGAAAGCTGAGTACCAAAGAATTGATGTTTTTCAACAGTGGTGTTGGAAGACTTGAGAGTCCCTTCAACAGCAAGGAGATCCAACCAGTTCATCCTAAAGGAAATCAGTCCTGAATATTCATTGGAAGAACTGATGCTGAAGCTGAAACTCCAATACTTTGGCCACCTGATGCAAAGAACTAACTCATTGGAAAAGACCCTGATGCTGGGAAAGATTGAAGGCAGGAGAAGGGGACAATAGAGGATGAAATGGTTGGATGGCATCACCGACTCAACAGACATGAGTCTGAGTAAACTACAGGAGTTGATGATGGACAGAGAGGCCTGGCGTGCTGCAGTCGATGGCGTCGCAAAGAGTCAGACACAATTGAGCAACTGAACTGAACTGAAGGTTAAACCTCTGAACCTTTTTTCCTCACTTGACTCCCAGAAGTCTGGCAGCCTGGCTTATATTCTTCCAAGGACATAAAAGCCATCTCAAGGAAATCTTACCTACACAGAAAAGATTTAAAGATAGCGATATCAGGGACTTCATAATGTTAACAACTCAGCCAGATCACAGGAGCATGAAGCCCACATTCAGTAATTCTCTACCCCACCCCCAACCCCCACCCACTTCCAATCAGCTTTTTGGGGTCCTTCTTTTTTTAAAAAAAGAAATATTTATTCATTTGGCTGCACGGGTCTTAGTTGCAATATATGGGATCTTTAGTTGAGCATGTGGGATCTAGTTCCCTGGCCAGGGTTTGAACCCAGGTCCCCTGCACTGCGAGCACAGAGTCTTGGCCACTGAGCCATCAGGAAAGTCCCAGGGTCCTTCTTTTTAAAAACAGCAGACAAGCAAGAATTTGAAAAGGACTTCAGTACAAAAGATGTCCAAACAAAGGAATATTCAAACACAAGCAGCTCTTGGATATTAAAAAAATACGATAGTAGGAAAAAAGGAAACAAAATAGATAGGAAAAAAAAGTTTAGGAGGTCTCCAGAAGGAATAATAAAGATAGAAAACAGAGGAATAAATATAAGGATATTGGAAGACTAATCCAAGAAGTCCAAAATCCAAATAACTTGTTTTTCAGAATGTAAAAGGGAGTTGGGGGAATCCAGAAACAACTGAAGGAAATTTCCCAGACTGAAGAACTTGACGTTCCGTATTTTTTTCGTATTTTTCCAAGTTTAAAGTACCCAGCTTTCTGGATACATTATTGGGAAAATTTCAAATTTTACATACAAAGGGAAGAATACTAAGAGTCTGGGGAGGGAATGAGATGGAATAAAAATTATGAATCGGAATATCATTGCACTTCTCAGCATTTGGAAGACAGAAAGCAATGGGCCAATGCCTTCAAAAATAATTCTAAGGAAAAGTTATTCCCAACCTGGAGCTCTACACCAAGCTAACCTATGATTCAAGTGTGACAACAGACACTCACGATCTCAAGAAATTACCTCCCATACACTTTTTCAGGAAGGTAGTGGTGATAAAGCAAGAAAGAAGTCAGGAGATTAACACACAATATGACAGTGAAAGGACACACGACACCAAGTCCAAACTGGAATACACCAAACAGAAGGCACTGCTAAGAATGAATACCTGGTGGATCTGAACACACCATAAGGAAGCCGGCACAAATGAAGGAGAACTAGGGGAGAAATTAGTGACAGCTACAGAACACCAATGAAAAACCTCGCCCCCTCAAAAGTTATACAGAAACAAAAAACAAAACTTGTTGCAGTATACCACATGGTCTCGTGAACAGCCTTAAGGTAAAAACTACTGAGTTAACCTCAACCATAACTGTAATAGAACCTTGAGATGCTAAGGATGTGTCCTTGGGAATAGCAGGATGGTGAAAAAGAGCTAAATCCTCATTTTCCACACCAGAAAGTCAACAGATGATACTAAAAATTGAAGACCCAACACAGAGCAAAATAAAGCAAGTTATTTAATGATATAGAGGTAAGTAATGTGAGAATCAGCAGAGTTGAAAGTACCTGAACCTTTGGGTACCTCTGAGGGGGGTTGAAAACAGTGTTGTCTCTTTTTAGAATTAATGTTTTTTTACACTCAGTTCACTGTAAAGTGGAAATTACAAGTAATTAAAAAATATATATATATAGCTTCATGTAGTCTAGAAAGTAACAAAATCATAAGAGCAGCAAGTGCGGTGATAAAGGGTTATCATGCTTACAGAGGAAGACACTAATGATCTCTGGTATCCCATTGATTTAAAAACAAAAAAAAAAACCACCTTAGAACAACCTCTTCCACTAGGAAGGAATTCTGTATATAAATCATGTATTTACATACAGTAAGTCAAGTCTTAACATCAGTTCTAAATCTCACCCACAATTGAAGCACCTGATTCATAAATTGTCTTGGAAGGCTGCTTCCTGGGTACACAGGTACACCTTTAGGAACACCATTCTGACTTATCTCAAAGTCATGTCATTGCTCCTATTTCTTAAACAGGTAACAGAAAAGAGTTACCTTTTTCTTTTTTTTTTCAAATAACTAAGGGTTTATATATCTCACTGATGTAAGTCTTAAAATACCCTAGTATAACTGAACATAAGGCTGTTTGTCCTGACATTAAATATGATGGGACTCCTGTGCTTTCTGTAGCTAACTTGGCAAGGCCTTCAAAACCAGATCACAGAGCTTCTTAGTAAGATGTAATAATAAAGAAGCTGAGACAAAGGGACAAAAGCAGCTCACCTTTAAGTAAAACCAACAGGCTGAGTGCACAAGCTAAAGGAAACTAGCAGAGACATGGACTATATCATGGATGGGTGAGAATGCTAAAAAGCGAGATTTCAAACAGCTATGTATGGTTACAAGTCAGCTAATTCAAGAACACCTACTGACCATCAAGTTCTATACATAATGTTGGAGGAGATTCTTCTGTTCCATTGAGAACACTGTACTGTTTGCCTCAAGTCTTCAAAACTATTGATTTAGTCTCCCTGGATGAACTCCTGCTCAAAAATAAAAACACACAAAAATACCTAGGCTAGTCCCAAAGAAGACTGGTGTGATCAGGTCTGGGTAGCCACTTCCTGTCCCTTTGTAGTCAAAGCACCGCTAAGGACAAGCGATGTTGAACAGAGACATCATGGCAACACAGCTGCCTTTCCTACCCAGAAATGGCACTCCTCTGGTCCCGTGAACTTTTATTCATTCAGTAAATGCTTAATGAGCACCCACTATGTGCAAGGCATTGGGCTAGGTGCTGCAGTTTTTGAAATGACAAAACTGTGTATGTAGGATCGGCTAGTCCTTGATAGTTTTCCTGATTTGAGAGAGGGAGAATGACAGAATGCCCCCATACATGGCTCATTTAGAGAGCTAAGACCACAGATGAGGTCTGCTCTCTGTCCTTCTACCAGCCTGGCATAAACTTTAGGCTTCCTCAAATCAGTTATAAGTCAAAACAAATAAGGCACATTTAAAAAAAATTCCCCCCTTTAATTGACCAAAGTAAAGCCATGACATTTCATTTGGTAACCTGCTCAGAATTAAAAGATCATTCCATTTGGCCCAGCCCACACTGCCCAGGGCAGAACCTCCGGACAATTCTAATCTCATCGCGCTCTGTTCATATCAACTGCATATTTTTTAAACCATCTTCAGCGCCCTAAATGGGACGCACTCAGTGCGAAGCAGATCAGAACCAGACGTAACATTTATGTTCTTGACAAGCCTCGATTATCCAGGTCCTTCACCTGCAACACAAAGGTATCAGTTTAACGTTTATAATCAGGTCAGCACGGGAGAGCTTTTCTACTGAGTTGGGTTCACCCAGACAGGAAGGCGTTACACTGGATTCTGCTCCCTGGTTTGCCTCTGGTGTGAGACTAGCTATTCTCTGCTGAGCTTCTCAGGGTACCTTGTAAGGAGCTGTGTAAATGATCTATCCTCCAAATACAGCAAAGGTTCTCAACCTTTTCTTATGTAAGAGATACAACACACTTCTATGTGACTCTGAGCACTGAAGAATTGATGCTTTTGAACTGTGGTGTTGGAGAAGACTCTTGAGAGTCCCTTGGACTGCAAGGAGATCCATTCAATCCATCCTAAAGGAGATCAGTCCTGAGTGTTCATTGGAGGGACTGATATTGAAGCTGAAACTCCAACACTTTGGCCACCTGATGCGAAGAGCTGACTCATCTGAAAAGACCCTGATGCTGGGAAAGATTGAGGGTGGGAGGAGAAGGGGACGACAGAAGATGAGATGGTTGGATGGCATCACTGACTCGATGGACATGAGTCTGGGCAGACTCCAGGAGTTGGTAATGGACAGAGAGGCCTGGCGTGCTGCGGTCCATGGACATGACTGAACGCCTGAACTGAACTGATGTGACTCTCTATGCCATAAATTCTTCAGTGGGAGAGAAGAAACATAGTTCGAACAACACATACACTCTCCTACTACCTCCCCCAAGCCTGAGAATCACTAAAACAGACCAAGCCTAACTCCAACTGGGAAAATATCACTGTAACCACTGCCAGAATGACAGCAGACTGGGGTGTCTACTAAGAACAATCTAAAATAAAAGAAAAATTCCAAACAGGCTATTTTTCAGACACAGAAATATCCCTATTTTAGAAATACGTGGCCTATTTTTAAGCACTAGAGCTGCTTTCACAGTGTAACACCTGCTCACCTTGTATATCCTGACCAGCCAATGTTCTGTGGTGTATGCTTCTTCTAGGACATCAAGCTCGAAGTCTTTATTCCCAATCTCAGCATTCCGGACACGGTCATAGCCTAGTGGACGCTCTAGAAAGGCAGGAAAAAAGACGATAAATTTCTTTCTACAGTGCTCATTTCCTAAGGAAACAGTAAGTCCATGTGCTAAATCATCCCACTGGAATGTTACTCCCTAGCATGCAGTTTGTGTAGAGAGTAGGGCCTACAAAAAAGGACATCAGTCAGGAAGGTCAAATTGAGTGCTAGCCTAACTCACATCTTCCTCAAGATGGTGCTTGGCAGAGTCCACGGAGGTTCTCTCTTCTAAAAGACAGAGGCCTGACCTCCAAGCACCTCTATTCCTGAGGACTACCACCCAGGACCTCTGGGACACACCAGTAACCCTTCCATGGGACAGAGAAGAACTTTCCAGATGTCACAGCCTGCATCCACGAAACAGTCCCAATTGCAGAGCCAAGAAATTGTGAGTCAGAAGGAAAGACTTAACCTAAGCACATTCCTTTCAATTTATCTGAAGAAATGTAAAGTCCTTTATCATACTCTATTCCCTTTCATAATCCTTTCTCCGGTAAAACACCTTTTACTGAGAGGTAAAAAAAGTAATGAATAAAAGCACAGACTTTTCTAGAGCCAGACTGCCTGAGTTTAACCTGACTCAGCACTAGTTATAGGACCTTGTGCAGTTAAGGAACCTATTTGTACCTCAATTTCATCACATATAAAATGGGAATAATATTAGCATCAACCTTTTGGACTGCTGTAAGGTTACATGAATTAGTAGAAATAAAGCATTTAGAGCAGTGCCTGGAATATAAAAAATATCCTGTATGTGTTAGCTACTACTCTTCTTACTGTTGTTAAGGTTCTCAGGAATCACTTACTGGCTTCTGTGTAAACCTGTCCAAATCGGTAGTAACACATCTTGTACATAAGGCAGTTGAGCAGCACTGGAGAGCCCTCACGGTCCACACGAAACTCCCCAGTTGGAGTATAATAATCGTGCTCCTTGATGTGTTTCCCTGTATCTGTGCTCCCTCCAATCCGGACCATCCACAGAAATTTGTTGATGTCTAGAAACAGAAAAAACTGCTTTATACCAAGGTAGCTACAGCTAAATCACATAATGAAAGTTCATTATTTCTAATCCTTTCCTGGTGGCATACAGTACCATATAACTCTAAAGTTATAAAAATAAGAAAGCTACTAATGAGCATTGTGATGAGGGTGAAAGAAGAGAGTGAAAAAGCTGGTTTAAAACTCAGCATTCAAAAAACTAAGATCATGGCATCTGGTCCCATCACTTCATGGCAAATAGATGGGAAAAAAGTAGAAGCAGTGACAGATTTTATTCTCCTGAACTCCAAAATCACTGCTCATGGTAACTGCAGCCATGAAATTAAAAGATGCTTGCTCCTTGGAAAGCTATGACAAACCTAGATAGTGTATTAAAAAGCAGAGACATCACTTTGTTAATAAAAGTTTGTATAGTCAAAGCTATGGTTTTTCCAGTAGTCATGTAAGGATGTAAGAGTTGTACCATAAAGAGGGCTGAGTGCCGAAGAACTGAAGCTTTTGAATTGGAATGCTGGAGAAGACTTGAGACTCCTTTGGACAGCATGGAGATCAAACTAGTCCATCCTAAAGGAAATCAGTCCTGAATACTCATTGGAAGGACTGCTGCTGAAGCTGAAACTCCAATACTTTGGCCACCTGACGTGAAGAGCTGACTCACTGGAAAAGACCATGATGCTGGGAAAGATGGAGGGCAGGAGGAAAAGGGGACGAAAGAGGATGAGATGGTTGGATAGCGTCACCAACTTACTGGACATGAGTTTGAGCAAACTCCAGAAGACAGTGAAGGACAAGGGAAGCCTGGCATGCCCTACAGTCAACGGGTCGCAAAGACTCGGACACCACTGAGCAACTGAGCATGCACGCAGGCAAATCAGAACTACAATGAGGCATCACCACGTACCTGCTAGAATGACTCTTGTCAAAAAGACAAAAGTCATGCTGGTAAAGATGCTAAATAAAGGGAATCCTTGTGCACTGCTGGTTGTAATCTAAATTGGTACAGACACTATAGGAGTCAGTAAGTAGGTTCCTCAAAAAATTCAAAATAGAACCACCATGTAATCCAGAAATCCCATTTCTTGGGATATATACCCAGAAGAAATGAAATCACTATTCCCAAGAGAAATCAGTATTCACTGCAGCATTACTCAAAATAAACAAGATATGGAAATAACCTCAGTCTATCAACAGATGACCTAATAAGAAAATGTGGTAGACAGATACATATATGTCTCATGGAATACTAAAGATTTTAGGGAACCATCTATTTCTACCACCTATGTGTATACATTCACACATATAAAAATACATATGCATACAAACACATAAGCACACAAACATACATACACAAAAAACTTTCTGTACTTTTTGCATATATTATTATTATCAATAAGAAAAAAACCTAGAGTCACACATAACCAAATAGTGCCGAAGCAATTGTTTGTGAAAGTGCAAGTCCACGGGAACACATCCCGGCTATTGTCATTCCTCCTCTGCCTGTACAAGACACACATAGAAACTAGTCTTACTACATTATACTGACACTTTATACATTCAATCCAGGTGAATCCGGTAAGTCTGTCCATATCAGAAGCCAGATATAATCTAAAATTTGAACATCTCTAAGAAGCAACCATATAGTCAAAGAAAATTAAGATAGAAATAAGAGGTAATTATTAACTGCAGGAAAACAAGTTATTCTAGATAAGAATGTTAACCCCAGTGTACAGGTTGACTCAGCAGTGCACAGTATTTATTTAGTCATGATTGTGAAAACGCTTTATCTGGATTTAACCAAAAACTGATCATTAACTCTAATGAGAAGATTCAAGATGAGAAGGGGGAGAGGGAAATACAGAGAACTAAATTCCTTATCTAGTACAAGAAGTTGATAAAGCGTATCTAAAATGATCGATCTGTGAATAGAATATACATATTATTTAGAAATATGAATATAAGTACTAGAAGAAATAACTGAAGGAATAATTTTCCTGGGAACTGATATTATAAGGTGGTTTAGAAGCAGAAGCACCATTTTTATTATAAACTTTCAGAAGTGTTTAACCTTTTAAAGTTGAAACAGGTATTGCTTTAAGTTTTTCAAGGATTTTTTGAGGCAGAGAACTGTATTTGGATGATTCTTCTAACCACAGGATTTGCTAATAATTATAAGGAACATGGTTAACATATGCCATATATATATATGTATATATACACACAACACACACACATATATATATATATGAGAAACATTTTAAGTTGGGAGATGATTCTATGGCTTAAACACACTAAAAAATGCTAATTCTTAAGCTCATTTTCAGAGGCCTTATGTTCTTTATTGTTCACTGCTTGTGGAACTATTCCTAGGTCTTCAGACAATTATAACATGCCATACTTACAATGGCACCCAACTCCAGTGCTCTTGCCTGGAAAATCCCATGGGCGGAGAAGCCTGGTAGGCTGCAGTCCAAGGGGTCACTAAGAGTCAAAGACGACTGAGCGACTTCACTTTCACTTTTCACTTTCATGCATTGGAGAAGGAAATGGCAACCCATTCCAGTGTTCTTGCCTGGAGAACCCCAGGGACGGGAACCTGGTGGGCTGCCGTCTATGGGGTCGCACAGAGTCGGACACGACTGAAGCGACTTAGCAGCAGCAGCATACTTGCATGGAGCTTCCCTGGAGGCTCATGGTAAAGAATACGCCTGCAATGCAGGGGACCCAGTTCAATCCCTGGGTTGGGAAGATCCCCTGGAGGAAGAAATGGCTATTCTTGCCTGGAGAATCCCATGGACAGAAGAGCACAGCAGGCTACACTCCATAGGGTCACAAGGAGTCAGACATGACTGAGTGACTAACACTTTCACTTTTCATACATGCATGAGAATTCTTTACATCTACTTCCTACTTGTTTGAAACAAAAATCAAAATAACCAAACCTCAAGTTGCATATATGTATCAACTAAGAAAATATGTTGATAAAATTAGTAAAAGGATAGAAAAGTAGGATTTCATCTAGTTTTCTTAGTCTTGTAGCTAGAAATATATCAATTTCATTACCATCTGAAGAATACCCAGTGAGGCCTCCAAAAATGACCAGCACATAGCTGACATCAAGCTCCCTCATGATCTCATAGGCTTTTTCTTCTGTGGATGCCATTGCCTAGAAAAACACATGCACATTTCTCAGAGCGAAATTCCAGGCCATATGATCCCTGGTGGAGAAGTATTTCCCATGAGACCCTGTGCATCAAACACTCAAATGACCCCTTCACCTTACCTGCCCTACTCGAGATATATGGGTATTATTCCACGTGTTATTATCCACTAAAATCGTCCGATTCGCCATAGCTGTAATCTGGTAGCCATAATCCCACCATGACATGACCTTCGCATCCTGAAAAGAAGAATGAGAAACAGAAATTACAAGTGTCTCACCAACTCCAAAAATAAAATACTAGTAGTGGAAGGGCATTTGACAGGAATTAACATACAGCTAATTAACATCTTTACAGAATCAGTTCAGTTCAGTTCAGTCGTTCAGTTGTGTCTGACTCTTTGCAGAATAACGCGTGCCTAACAAGAAAATAAATCTTGGCACCTGGTCCTACCTTTGTATACCATAATGAAATCTTAAGGCAAATTATACAATCCAACATTGCCAATACTTTCATTCCAGATAATCTTATAAAAATAAACATAATGGCATGGAAGGTGTAGGGACCTATGTAATATTTCCAAATAAACAGCTTGGTGTCATCAGAGAAATGATCATCATAAAAAATGATCATAAACAATATCATAAAAATCAGCTCCTATAAAGAAAGGAGGTAGGAGGTGGGAGGGGATAAATCGCAGGATATGACGAATAAATAAAAAGAAATTCTTATAAGAATCTAACTCACAATTGCCAATCTCAGTAACTACTGGAAAGGAAATGCTCCAAAGGTATAACCAAAATATTAAAAGTGGTTATCATTAGGTGATCCTTTATAGAAAATTTGTGTCTTTGTTTTTTGCTTCTGTTTTCTGATTTTTCTACAATAAACATGCATTACTGTTAACCTTTCTCTTTTATAATTGGGATGGCCTACCTCACAATAATATCACCATGCTGTCAATACAAATGTCCAAGCAGAGTGCAGATAATCTGAACCAGGAAGCACTGCTACAGAAGACATCCTAACTTGAGTGGAGGTTGACCTTTAAGGCCCATTCAGCACCAGGTTCTATAGTTTCAATTTCTCCAAGCTTCCTACCATCTAAAAGCTATTTGATTCACTGTAACAGCAAATGTCTTTCCCGTCCTCCTACCCCACAATCCCACACCTCCCAAATTTTCACCTCTGGAGTATTGTGACGAAGCCAATAGTACGCTTCTCGAAAATCATCAAAAATGATCCTACTGCCATCTCCACCACGAGCAGACAGCACAATGGAGGGAGAAGAGTAGGCCTCACTGGTCACCCAGGTCGAGTGGAAGGTGTAGGTAATGAGAAAGAAAGCCATGACCAGTATCATGCCACTTGCCACCTAGACAAGAAGAATTGTGTCGTAAACCAAATTAAATTTACAATAGCACAGAACAGCTTCTTACAGACAGTAAATGATTTAGAAAAAATGAACCAAAATAAGTGAGAGGCTATATGAATTAATCCTAACTTCTGGTGACAGTGTTCCACTTTACTCCCCCTCACTCAAAAAACACCCCACAGATGCTTGCACACGTGCGTGCACACACACAACACACGCAGTTCCCCCAGCCTGTTCTATGTGTCGCTTCTCACTTCATTCTTAATAGGGTAAGTAGAATCCTGCTGTTTCTTGCTCTTCTTGTCTTGTCGACTTATGTCCAAATTCTTCATGTAAGTGGACAGCACCTGAGAGACTCCAATGCCAGAAAGAATGCACATAACAGGCGCCAACACCAGCATCAGACGCACCTAAAAAACAGGAAGCGAGATCACAATCTAATTGGTGTTTTACAAATTACAGGTTTCAACCTATTAGTAGATGATGACATCTGTTTAGGGGTTTTCAACAAACATGGTCAATGGAACAGAACAAAAAGGAGAGAAAATACTTGACACATCTAAAATAGAAGTTATGTGGGTTTTTTTTAAACTTTTTTTTTCCCCCCAGTTCTACATGTATGAATGTATGTACATCTTGAGTAATGACAGGCTATAAAAAGTATTTCTTAATCGTGGTTTGGAATCAAAAAAGTCTGAGAAGCACTGTCTTTAACTGCAATATATAAAATCTCTCCTCTCTCCTTTTAACAATCTGGCACTCAGCACCCAAGCCTTTAAGAAAAAAACATCATCTCCCTTTTTGAGACTCCAGGAAGACGGGGGAAAGAACCTGCACAGGGCCTCTCCCTGACACAAGGGTACGAATCCAAGAAAGGTGGGCCTCACAATCAGAAAATGTGAGTACCCTGTACCTTCCCGGGAAAGGTCAACAACAGTGAGCAGCTTTACCACGCAGCCCCTCAAGTGCTCAGAAGGAAGCCTCTGCACAGCTGTCAGCACTGACTCCTCCCGTGCCGGGGGAAGAAGAAAACCCCCGGAGTCAAGATGGAAAGCTGCACCAGGACTGAGGGCATTCCAGCACTGCATCCTCCCGTGCCAGGGGAAGAAGAAAACCCCCGGAGTCAAGATGGAAAGCTGCACCAGGACTGAGGGCATTCCTCACCATTACAGCTGAAAAGTACATGCTGGTCACACCATACATGATGATGAAAATCCGGGCATCAGACAGGTTGCTAAAGCAGTAATAGAGACCAACTACAAAAATAAAGGGAAAAAAGAAGTGAAGAGCTGGAAAAACAATCAGACACATGCAAAGATGTTACTATGGCACTCTAAAATAGCACAAAATCTGAAACCACCTAAATGTCCAACATAAAGGAGGTATTTAACTACAGAATATTTATAAAACAGAATAAAACACATCAATTAAAATTTTGCTTTGGAAGTTTATGGACCATTTGCCACCTTCTTTACATACCTCTGTACTTAAAAAATTAACAAATGCTGTATCTTAAACACTATTTCACTGACGTAATCCTAAATAACATAAATTATGATTATAAAATTTTAGAAGTCAGGAGAAAAACTCTATCATCTGACTTTTAATCAGTAAACAACTGGATGAATATACATTCCAACTGTTAACAGGAGCAACAGGTGTGTGGTGAGAATTCCTGAAACTTTAATATTTGTCTCTATTCGTATAAAAGACAACTTATTTTCACAGTAAGAAAAAATATAGTTATTTCAATTAAAAAAAAAAGTTCCCTACCAGTGGTAAATTCTTATCTCTGAACTGGCCAGAAGGTAAGTTAGATGAAGAAGCTTTACAATCAGCTATGCCTACTATCAAAATAATATCAAGAAGATAAATGGGAAGGAGTCAGGGATGAGGGGTTGGGTACACTAGAAGTACTAAAAAAAAAATCTGAATTAGAGTTGAATTTTATAATACAACTGAACAGAAAACTGTGACACTCTGAACTTGCCAGTATCTGCAATTGTTCAACTTCTGATTTCCATTCTGCTTCAAATATTAGAAAAACGTGTTTAGCCATCTTCTGTACCACATAAATACACAGGCAAAAAACAAAAACAATAAAAATATATGGATGGGGGTATTTTACTTATTTTCAATCAAATAATTCTTGCAAAGAAGACCACTTCAGAACAAGGCAGACAGACCTGGAAACATGAAGACAAGAAGCTGTAGGTCGAAATAGTACGAGGACCAGGTCGTAGGCTGATGCTCAGACACGGAGGCGATGATGGGGATGTTGTTTTTAGCATAGGAAGGGTCCAACAGTGAGTAGAAACGCCCCGTCCAGGGAGATATTTTTCCTGGCAGCAAAGAGGCAACAAATATTTCACAATTACTTCTGAAACAAAATAACATCTGATCCTAACTAATCATAACTTTCCATTTTAATAAGATTCTCTGAGACAAAGCAAGACTAGGTTTTTGTCTAAATGTCACGAATACCTTGAGAACTTCACTGATTCCTTTCTTTCAAATTTGAGAGTACTTATGTCAGCACAGTCAGCAGAATAAAGTCAGGCTGTATGATAAACTCAGAGAAGGAAGGTGGAAATGCTTCCTGGAAGGGTTAGACTAAATCTGGTCAAACCAAGGCCAATGCTATAAACTAAGTCAGGCCGTCCTCCAGTGTTGCTCTGAATTAGACAATACAGAGGACTGGGCAAAATCAAATTAGACTCTGAGACATCACGTGAGGAAAATGTGCAATGCTAACCAAACTAAACAGACACAGTCCTGTCATTTAGGATTAGATGAAGTCACGTTGTAGGGCAAACAATGTTAGGATTTCCCCTACCCTACCAATACAGGAAAGAAAAGGACAAAAGAAAAAAGAGAAAGACAAGCATGGTAAATATAGTTCTGTTACCAAGTGTGAGTCTTCTGAGGTTAAATACTGATCCAATAAGATCTTTTTTCTATGCTGAATCCAAACACTGGCTGACAAATGGATTGAGTGTGTAATATGGATTTTATATGCATGAAATCAAGACAAAGGGGAGAAAAAGAATGCATCTTCCTGTGGTCAGGAAATAACCCATGTTTTCGGAGTTTATGCTATGTTCATACCCATTTATACTTAATACTAAAAGCCTTTCCTACCTGTCAGCATGAGAAGAGCTCCAATGGTGAGAAGGACAAAGCCCACTAGGGAGATGACACTTCGGAAAAGAACTTCAAATTGCTGTGGATTCAACTTGCTGCGTAGATAATCCACAAAGGCATGAATCTGGCAGAGACCAAACACCCCAAAGGCTGCCATGTGCTCTGATGAAAGGACGGGCTGCAGGTGAAAGCAGATGTGTGAGAATGTCAGGAAAACAACGGGTCCAGCCTTGACCTGAATTATCCAGACCAAGTTCAGACCAAAGGGTCCAATGAGTTCTGAGGCTACCAAGGAATTAGGGCCAATCCAGGGGAGGGTCTAATTTACCTGCCACATTTCCACAGAATACCTGGAGTCCAAAGTGTACCATAGTCTATCAATATCACATGTCTGGCCTTTGCTCAGGCTATTTCTTGAGCCTCGACTGTAATTTTCTCATTTTCCCAAAATTTGCATTCATTGAAATTCCCTTCAAGGCCCCAAGCAAATACTATTGCCTCCTACTCTGCCAAGCTGAAATCCATTGCTCTCCTCTGTATCTACACACCTTAGATCTCTCCTGTAACTTAGACAAACGGTTCTCAAACTCCACCAGGCAGCATAATCATGGTAGAATGAAGAGGGGGTGTTCAGACACAGACAGCTGAGCCCCACCGCCAGAGCTTCTGAAACTCAGTAGATTCAAATCCTGAATTTGCATTTCTAATGTATTCCCTGATGCTGCTGAGCCTGCTGGTCCAAGACTACATTTCTAGGACCACTACATCACAGAGAGCTACATGGGTGTCTTTCCCAGAAAGACTTCCTTAAGGACCAGGATCACATCTTTACTTTTTACATTTCCCAGTTATTAGCAAATTGCACATTGTAGGGGATGAGCAAAGGAATACTTGCTGAGCTGAATAAGGGTTCCACTTTTCGTAAGAATTTTACATGAAAAATCACACATATCGCATCATTCCTCGGATTTAATAGCTGTCTCTTAACCCTATGGAGTAATGTGGTTAAAAGCTCTATGTTCTGCTTCCTAAAGGACTTAATTACTTGGCCCCATTAACAAGTTCAAGGGTCATTACTACTGAATGGGATCATTCACATTAAGAAGGACTGAAAAAGATAACTGTGATCACTCACATCAACTCAGTTCTACCAAAATACCCCTGCTTCTCCCCAAACTTAAGCTAACTTAAGAGCAATTAAACAACATGAACAAATATTAACCCTCTCAGGGGGCAGACTTTATTGACCAATGATTCTGTTGTTTCAGTTAACACAAGCAGTCCAAGGTCAGACCTGTAAGTTTTAACATCCTCACCAGAATCCAAGATAAATCAATTTAGTTGGAGATGATTAGGAAAAAAGTGGAAGAAACTAAAAACTCCACTCAGTCTAGGGCTCACCTGGAAACCCACAAAGGAGATCTGCATGGAAAGAATGGTGCCCAGGCAGTAGACAGTACAGTACGCCACGTAGATCCGGTGCGAGAAACGTCCCGTGAGCATCAGCACTAGTACATGAAGAGGGATCAAGTTGATCAAGAACACATAACCTCCCCAGGAAGAGACCTAGGACAGGAGGAAAAAGGACAGCTCCTTTCAGCACTCCTCCTCGTTACCTGTGACCTTTTTACAGAACACCTTTTTATAGTAACCAAAAATTTTATTAATGCCAAGTGGTTTAAACAGTTTAAGTAACTGACTTCTTTAAACAGGAAAATCAAATTAAACCCATTACTGTTAACTCAGTCCTCTGTTCTATATGGCTCTTGTCATTGTGATCACAAAACAAAAGGCCCCTAACCCTCGGCGTTAATCTGGATGCGACCTACTATAAGGTCACATGGAGGATTTAGGGATACACGTGAAATGTGAGCAAGCGAAACAGTTAAGGGAAGAAGTCTCAGGGTTAATGAAAGATTGAACAGAAAAAAGTATGTGTTAGGAAAGAAAAAATTTAAGGGAAACATATCAGAAAAGAGAGCTAGCCAACCAATATGTATCCATAAGAAATACAGTATCTGGAGACCTCTAAAAATTAAAAAAAATTTCCTCTATCTTATCATCCGCCTGCCTTGGGTTAGGCTTTGTATGGACACAAGAGACCATAAAGGCTTCTGTCCTCTACTCTATGGTCTCAAACCCCAAGAGCTACTTCCAGTTTACATCAGTTAATCCCAACAGGTATGCAAACATAGAGAGACTCCTGGAAGAAGGGAGTGAAGAGTTACCATGTAGAAGTAAGCAAGGGCACACTTTGCTGCCCAGTAGATGGAACCAGTCTTGACTGCTTTGATCCACATGTAATAGGTAAGCAGCATGCAAAAGATGGCAATCCCTGCAGAAGGAACACAAAATTCAATAAAGCCACACTGGGATATTAAATCCTGATCTGCAACAAACTACCTGCATATCTCAGACCTACAACCCAGTAACAGTGTAACTGCTCTACATCTCTTTGAATTAGTTTCTGGTAAAAGAAAAAGAGTCCATAATAGTGTCCACTTCATAAATGTGTCATAAAGACCAATTTAACCACTGCATGTAAAGCACTTGCAACAGAATCTAGCCTGCAGCAAGCACTCAGTGTTAGTCATTATTGCTACTCTTCTTTTCAGGCACTGAACCTGCTATCTGAGTCCTAATGATATCCCATACTATCAAGCACCACCCTGCTTCTGCGTTTTACCACAAGGTGGTCTTTATGCCCTGACTGCCTCGCTCTTTAATATTTGCCTAATGAAGTTCCAACTTGAGGGCCCAGTTCAAACACAACTACTTCCAAAAAGCCTTCCCTGATCCCCAAATTGGAATCTCTTCTCTCACTGCGCTCCCAAAGTACTCTGTTCATATTTCTCTCATAGCATACAATACTATCTGCCCGTTAAGATTTATTTTTATAGGTCTGCATTAATCTGCATTAATAGATTATGGGCTAAATTATTTTGTTCATTATCTATCTCTGTAATTCCTTAACTATAAGCCAATACTCTTATTCATTAACTATTTCTGTAATACCTAACACTGATTACCAATAACATTCAATAAATACAGTGATTTGGAAATAAGTCAATAAAAGTCATTATGGTTTTAAGAATATCCATTCCTTTCATCTAAAATAAAGCAAATGATTACAGTGTTAAAACAACAGTATCATTCAACCCTGGAGCTTCGTGGGATACAGCAAATGAGATCGCAAAAGAATCAGACACCACTGAGTGAATAAACAATAACAAAAACCCATCCAACCCTAAAACCTAACTCTCCTTTTAGTAATACAGAGATGAGCCAGAGGCCTTATTTAAGGAAAATTACCAGCTACCTTTCTAGAGAAAACGAGAGAGAGAATATAAACTTAACAGTCTGAGGTCCCTTCCTGCCCACTTCTAATCTTCTCACCCAGACACCATTTTTCCTATTGCTAAATAGCAGATTTGAACCCAGATTCTATTACCCTTCACAGAGCTCTACTGGATAATAAGGTGAACTTTAAGTCTTACCTTCATTATCATAGGAGCCAGCCACAGACCGGGAGATATAGCCAGGAACCACAGCAATCATGGCGGCAGCAAGAAGCCCAGCTCCTGCATCCTGTAAGACAAGAAGGGTAACAGGAAGTCAACACCAACACAGCTGTGGGAGAGGAGAGGGTCCACTAGTCCCATCTGCTTCTACGGGGCCCAGAGAATAGTTCGACACTTTGCAAGGGAGATGTGATGCTAGGAAAGCTTGCAGCACAAGAAAGTTACACACCTCACAACCAGTTCCCTCCCTGCCATTGTACTAAGTCTGAAACTGAGTACACGTGTGCTAAGAACAGACAAACCATGAAATCAGGCAGATGCTGCCCCAGAACGGGCGGCTGGGTCGGAGTACCCCCAGATTTGAGTCCCCCTTCAACAACATGTGCACACCACAGGAACACGAGTCACACCCCTAAAAGCTATGCAAGCATAGACAAAGGAAGACATAAGTATTTGAGCTAAAAAGTCAACAAACAGAGGTGATAATATACAGTAGACTAAAGATACCAGCTTAGATAATAGAGCTGGAATATTATGAGTCAATCTGTGAACTCGGGAAAAAGGAAAAACAAAATATAACCCACACAAGGAAAGAGGAAGGACCTGTCTGTTGATACGCGTCAAATCTGTAACAGGGCAGCAAGGAGAAGGATGAAAGAGCTTTCAAACTAAACTCAAGTTTCCCAAGCCCTCCAACTGGTTTAGCACATCTGGTATCTCCCTGACACCACAGCCACAGAGAACAGCATCCTAGGAGCCAGGGTCAGCGAGGCAGACACCTGGGGAAGCAGAGCCCGTATCACAGACTCTAAGTATAAAAGCCAAGGGGTTTCAGAATTTTTAAATAAATGTTTCTTTAAAAATCAACAAATAATTGTTAAGCTAAGTGTCCGTTTCCAGTAAGAAGAACTACCTGTTTTGGAACATATCTTGTAGCTATTTTCTCTCTCCCTTAGTAAGGGATACTAGATTCAAAATCTAAATCTCACTTTATATATTCTTTTCCTAAGACTTCCTTGGTGGCCTGGTGGATAAGAATCCACCTGCAAATGCAGCGGACACAGGTTAGATCCCCAGTCCAGGAAGATTCACACGCTGCAGGGCAAGTTAAGCCCGTGCGCTGCCATCATGGAGCCTGTGCTCTAGGGCCCTTGAGCCGCAACTACTGAAGTCCATGTGCCTAGAGCCCAGGCTCTGCATTAAGAGATGCCACCACAAATAAGCAGCCCCCCCTCGCTATCTGCCCAAAGCAATGAAGACAAAATGCAGCCAAAAATAGTTTAAAAAAAAAAAGGCAGTCCTGTGATGAGTAAACTAACACAAAAATTCTTTTTCCATATACAACAATTTATATTTGACCTTCAAACATTCCCTTATATGGACAAACAGTTGTTAATGATAAGACACCACATATTCTAGGGAGGGATTGGGATGAAACTAGCAATTCGGCTCATCAAAAGCTGTCTTTAGCCCCTAGCTCCCTGCCCTTCTTAAGCTCTCAGTCCCCCACCCTTTAGCATCTACTAGAGAGGTTCAACAACATCCATTCCCAAGCCTCCTGTCACCCCAAATCCTTCACCTTGAGCTCTTTGGTAAGGTGGTACGTGACGATGGTAGTGAAGGAAGAGAAGAGAGGGGCCAGGAACACACAGACATTCCGAATGTCGATGGTGATGTGGAAAAAATGGAGGACATGGTAGATTGCAGCAGAAGTGATCATTAAGCCTGCAACAGGAAGAAGAGAGGCCAATAGGTTATCCCCTAAGACAAAGAACGCAAGGGAATGAGAAAGGGAAAATCCAAGTTATCAATACGGTGGTAACACGGGTCTCAACAACCCACCAGAAACACTAACATAGCAGCTGCAGGAGACCTATAAATTTCCATCCTGTGCATTCAATGAGAAGTCCAGAATTTATGAAACGCTACCCACTCCCACTCTCTCATACACGTTCTCCCTTCTATATAGGATCTACTTTTACGAATCTGTAATCAGAATGAAATTACAAGTGTCACAAAACAAAGATATTAGGAATAAAACACACTGTTCCATATTATACAAATAAGTTACTGCTGTAAGGAAAAAAAAAATCCTGTTCCCCTCACCTGGGTAAATTGTTCCTCCAATGATTCGTCCCAAGGGGTACCAGGCCCGGTCATCAAACCAGTTATGGAATTTATAAAATCCCTCCTCAGCCAGGAACCGGGTGGTGCGATAATTAAAGTACCTGCAGAAAGACAGGGAAGAACTGTGTCTGCTCCTCCCCACACCCAGGTATTCGCCCCAGTGTGCAGTGAATCTGGCTCCTCAGGTTATACCACCGAGGAACTTATCATCACTCCAATCAAAGTCAGTTTGGTACCCGAAAGTATGCGAAGCAGGAAAATCACTTCACATTACCACGAGTCTCCTCATTTGCAGCTCCACGTTTGTCTCAGTTAAACGCTGCTTCTCTCGTAAGGAAATGCAACTGGAGGCTAATTAAACAAAGGACACTTCACCAGGCTGGCATGTAGTAGGCATCAGCCCCAGCCAGAAGATTCAAGCACTCAGAAGACAGGACAGCTGAGATGTGGGCACCAACAGATTTGACTCTTTTCAAGTGACAGCGACACACAAAAGAACATTTCCATAACACACACGAGAACACACGGGGAACTTCAAGTGAGGAGCATCTCTAAAGATGTGGGTGTAACACCAGATGCAGGATGAACATTTTTTAGTCTACTCTATAACACACACCTCTTAATGAGTATTTAAATTTGTAATCAGATCTACTCATGTTGTTATTTAAAATAGTTCTGAATGCCACCTACATGGTAGCATAAAAATAAAAATCACATAAAAAGCATTTTATACAAAATGCTTAAGAGTTATACACAAAAAAACACAGTTCTTTAGGCTCAAGCTATGAAGCCCCATAAGTTTCTCATTTAAAAAGTAAAAAAGAAAGACAAATAACATATTATGTATATATATATATATAATTTATCATATAATTCATTTTATATATCACATATATATTAACAAATTTATTACAAATAATAAAATATAAACAAGTAAAATGAAAAGAACTGTTTAATCACTAAAGATGATTATGACTAACCATCTTTCCTGCCCACTGCTCTAACCCTATTTCCTCCTTGGTCAAATTTTAGCAGCTGAAGTGAGTAAAGTAGCAGATGGCATAGATATCTATCCTTCTATTTATTCTGACGAATGTTATTTTGGTTAACTGTCAGAGAGACAGAAAGGATAGGGGTAGCAGGCAGTCACCAGGTGTCAGAATCATGTCCTTCACCTAATGGCAGGAGCAGCAGAGTGAGACAGAGAAGTGCAAGTTAGTGGGAAAAGGTCTGGCCTGGGGTCACACTCTGGGCATCAGCTTCCTGCTCTGCAAAAGGAAGTGTCAAATCACATGATCTGTACCATCCCTTCTGTCACTATGACTACAGAGCAGATACTCTTGCTTTCCCTGACCATCTCATCTCAATGTTCACTCATCTAGAGGGTGTGAGAAAAAGCCCTAACATACTGGTGATCAAGAACCAAAAGAATGTAAGTTATCTCATTCCTGAGGGAAAAAAATTGATGATTGTATGCCTCCAAAGTGCTTTCAAATATCTACCCAAAACAATATGACAAACTTGCAAACTTATGTGGGTATTAAACTTGAATCAATGTTCCATAAGCCTAATATTCTATTTTTATGATATCAATGACGCATCAAGATTCTATGATTCTAGCTCTCTAAATTTTAATTGAAGCCTTAACTTTCAGTAATACAAGTTACTCCAGTGTCTAGAAACAGAGACAAACCTCAGTTCAAATCTTGGCTCCTCCATTTACTATACATGTAACATTTATTATATGTGTTAACATTTACCATACATGTGACATTTACCATATATGTAACATTTACTATACATGTGACCTTGAATGGCCTCTGCCAGCCTCAGTTACATTTGTAAAAAGGGGACACTAATACCTCCATCTCATAGGGTTACTGGGAGGATTTATAGGTAATCTGTACAACAGCTCTTGGAACAGAATGAAGCTCAGTAAATGTCTTTCACCTATGCCTCTTTTTAGCTAATAAAATCCCTAATCAAAATCACAACTTTAAATTTTCCTCAATGTCTTAGAACTTAACTGACAGACCCAATTTATACCACACAAATTGTTAAACAGAAAAAAGTCATGGATCTCAAGTTTACGACCTCTGATTTTTCTCTTGAGCCTCAAACACACACCAGGCCCAGTCCCCTTTCCCGTAGCCTGTACCATTAAGTGTCAACCAAGCTGAGAAGTCAGACTTCTCTTAGCTTACCCAGGTCTTAAGCAATAGGTAGGCACACCAGCAAGGCCTCTCTCATTTTTTATAAGTTTGAGAGACTCACTTGGTCTCAAATTCCACTGGAAATGTTTCAAAAAGGGGACCATTGTAGAAATGCATAGAAAGTACATCCCCATTACCAAGAGTTCACTGGAATTTGAATCTGAAACCCATTAACCTGAATGCTTCTTGAAGGAAATACCAGACCAAGCAAAGGTACTCACGGATCAAATTCATGGATGACACTTTCAAATCTCAAGACAGCAAAGAGACGAGTGGAGAATGCTGCACAAAACAGAGAACTAATATTTAATGGCAATATACCATGAAAAACAACAGTAGATAGTAATGTTACACAGACAGTAGTATTATCCAGCACAGAAGTCACAGGAAATACAAAATAATGACTGAATCAAGTATTTATCCATCCCTCCCACACACAAGAAACAAGGAAGTTCATTTTCCCGTGACAATAATACCCACATTTCCACTGAAGTAGGACACATTTAACTACTTGTTATCAAGGCCTATAACACCACATTCACCCACTAGTGTTGCACCTAATTTACATGGTCATCTTCTAATACGTTGACCTCCCCTTTCCACAACCTTAGCTTTGGAGTGAACTAAGAAGTAAGGGAATCTAGACCACTTATGACTCATGAAGAGCAAGAAAAACCTAAGAAAACAGAATAAGTGCTGGAAAGACTTTCAGAAATACTGAGGCAGGCAACTACGGAAGACAAATATCTTTTACAAAACTCAGTATCCCAGGGTCTCTGGTACCACTTTCAGTTCTAAGAAAAACCAAAATTGACACAGCACGCTTCCCATTCTTTCCCAGATGATCACTAGTCCAAACTTCTACAATCCTTGTGTTTCTTTTGATTTCACAAAATTCTACTGGTTGAGAACACTAAAAAAGAACACATTACAATCTGCTGGAAGAAAAGCAAAGCATTTAAGAAAGCCATTGCTAATTTTTTTTTTTCTTCAAAATTTTCTCCCTTCCATATTCTGAAGAAAGGGAGGTCCACATGCACACTCACATAACACAGCAGCCATCGACAGAATCAGAAGCTTCAGAAGTGTGTCCTGCTTCTCATAGGACAACCGCAAAAATCCCAGCTTGGTCATCTTCACATCAATGGGCGGCAACAGATGACAGTCAAATAGCTAAAACTGGAAAGCCAAGACCATGAGATATCAAACACCTTCAATTTAGCTAATTCACTTTCATATTTTATGGTGGGAGAGAACCACAGAGAGAGGAAGTAGTGAACACACAAGAGAGGGTCAGGACTAACTGAGACCCAAGCTGACCCTGAATTATGACCAACAGACAAGGAAGTTGGCATGTCAGAGCTGTAAGTCAAGGATGAAAAGGAATGATGAGACTCTATCACCATAATTCTGTTTCTCAGTCTTTGCAGCTACCAAGGAGCACAACTGGCAATCGTGTGGTACGACAGGAGTAAAGAAGAAACACATAGAAAAAAAGAGGGTTGGAGGAAGAGAGGCAAAGCAAACAGGAAAGACTGAAAACAGAGAAAAGAATAATTAAATGGAGAAACACAGCATATAAGAAAAGGCAGGAGTGTATGAAGGAAAGCAGGGAATGAGCACAGAAGAGAAAGCAGAAGGCTGAGAAACAGAAGTCATGACTGAATCGGCACCGTTTACATCCCTAAATTTCAGCTCCAAACTTTCTGGCTACACGCTTCTTTCTGTTCCAAATCCCAATGGGGTTGCAGGGTCAACTAGAGCACACGACTCTTCAGGAATACAAGTAGTTATGCACTCAGGAGGGGAGGGAGAGGCACACAGACAGATCACTGCACTTTCAATCTCTTCTATCACACTTTAACTGCTGCTCAAATCTACACCCACTTCCCATCAGCTGTCTCAAAGCATCCTGTAACTGACACTGCTGATTTAAGCCACTGATCTGAGAGACAGAACCAGATAATGATCTGGAGGGTAAAGAAAATAAAATTTCCCTACTAAGGCCAAAAAAAAAAAAAAAGATTGGACTGTATGTGGGGCCGGGGGGGGGGGGGGGCGGTGTATTAGATTAAAATAAAATGTTGAAGGAGGGAAGTAGTCTCTAGACCATTCAGACCATTCAGAACGGTGATCACTTGATGAACAATATTTTATCAGCACTCAGTAGGAGCATAGGTATTTCTGTTTAAAACAGCACTGCCTTCTTAAATCATAAGCTGGTCAAGGGCTAAGTGATAAAGAATATGCAACACTAAAGACTGCAGGAAAAAAAAATAAAAGGAACCTGGATCCCTCCTGATCTTTTTCCAACTATTACTAGAGGAAAGGAGGGAAAAAATTAACACTGGACTAGATGGAGGGCATCAAGAATCATATATTCCTAGCTCCAAAAGTAAGGACTCAAGCATCTTTTTCCATAATTAACTGTCCCAGAGGAGCAGATGTACATTTATTTTTAATTATAGTCCCAAAGGAAAACCATACCTTGCAATCAAAAATAAACACCTAACTCTAGGAAGTCCATAACACAGTTACATCCCTCAGGACTGTACTTGTTTTCTCCAACGCCTGAAACAGGAAAACTTACCACTACTGAGCTGATAGGAGCCACATGCCTAGAAGACTAAGCGGAGGAAATGAGAGCACTAGAACCTTTCCTTGAAAACGGAGTAAAGAAGCTGGTAATTTAGGCCAGGATCTCAAGGGAGTTTCTATACTGT
The DNA here is from genome assembly GCF_002263795.3 of Bos taurus. Lineage (NCBI taxonomy): Eukaryota > Metazoa > Chordata > Mammalia > Artiodactyla > Bovidae > Bos > Bos taurus. Next base: position 29,006,682 of record NC_037356.1, on the reverse strand, counting down.
GCTCACTGGTAGTGTTTGCACATCGCTTAACGGCAAAGACACTTTTCTTAAAACACTGGGCATCTATCCTCCACTACAACTGTGCCTGCAAAGTGCGGCGTCTTGTCTCACCCTGGTTCTTGTTTCCAACTTGCTCACACTTCCTCACGCCTGTCCCTCCCTCCCCCACTTCTGCCCTCTACAGCAGGTCCCTCCCTCCGTCTCCCATTTTCCCAGAACTCAACACCTCCTGCACCACCCGGCGTGGGACACCCCACCACCCAAGGATCCTAAGCGCCACCCCCTCCCAGGACTAGTCGGTGCCCGAGCCCCATCTTTCCCACGCCCACCTGGCCTATGTGCATGATCCATCCCAGACGCTCACATCCTTCCATGCCCCCCACACCACGTCCCACGCCCCCTCCTCTGCAAGGCCCCAGACTCTGCCTGCGCCCACAGCCGCCGCCATTAAAGCCGCACCTCCTGCGCTTCGCTCAGTCCCACCAACGCCTTGGACTGCACCTGCCGCTAATCCTCAAGTTACATCCCAAGGCCTTCTCACCTGACCGGCGTTCCTCAGGAATCCGCTCGCCTCCCTCTGCCATCTGTTCAACGGTGCACCCAACCCTGGCAGCGCCGGGTCCGCCTCCCGGACTGCTCCCCATTGGCTAGTTCAGGTACAATTCGACACTTGAAGAGAGCGATAGGGTTCTGGAACTGTCTGTCAGACTCGGAGGCGTGAACGCAACCGCTCTCCCATGTTTTAACTGGAAAATACAGATATCACTTAGTACCAGGAAGGCGGGACTTCGTCCAACTGCCCAGCCGTGATAGGCCGGCTCTTGAGAGCCCGAGCACGAAAAGAACACGCTCGGAGCAGTTTGGTTGAGGGACGAGCAGTGACGTGTCGGTCTGCGGACGGCGAAGGAGTCGCGGGCGGAAGATTCGGCGCGTTTAGCCCAGTAACGTGACAAGAAGCGGAAACGACGCAAAGGCATAGGCCGAAACTGCAAATCCCCCAAAGCTGAACTGAGACCGCCCGCTTCCGTTTCAGAGTGTTGTTTTTTTTTAAGGTAGAAATTGACGTTACCTTAATATAAGGTTAAAGGAGAGGTGAGAAAATTTTTTTTTTTTTACTAATTCTCAATGAAAACTCAAGCGCTTCACAATCCAGACTGTTACATCTTGTACAGGATCTTGTCTGACAGTTCGCTGGAAAGTCATTTTGACTTTGCTCTGGTAAACCGGTGGACGAGAGACCTGCAAATACCACGAGGCATTTCTCTTAAGCCCCTGATTCGTGAATGGGCATGCCTAGGCTAAAGGGGTCGTGGGGTTTCAGTGGAAGAGCCGACGCGCGGGCTGCGTCCACCAGGACTGCAGAGGCGGTCCTCCCAAGTTATAGACAGGCTTCTTCCTGGAACCAGTTTGCAGCCTGGCGGTGCTTTGCTTATCCCTTTGTAAGTTACCTGCCAGTGAAAAGTGTCCTAACTGCCCCATCTTACCCCTCACACCCAAAGAAACGTTGCTGAGGGCAGGGAAAGGGGCGAAGTTTCAGCAACCGATTCTATCATCTCTCAGACACGCACTTCCGCTCCCTAGAGACCTCAGTGAACAAGAGCCACACCGAAGAAAATGGGAGCATCTGGCAATTGTGTAAATCTAGTGCCAGTGTACTCAGTTCTCTTTAGCAGTTACAGTACTATGAATCAGATCAGATCAGATCAGTCGCTCAGTTGTGTCCGACTCTTGGCGATCCCATGAATCGCAGCACGCCAGGCCTCCCTGTCCATCACCAACTCCCAGAGTTCACTCAGACTCACGTCCATCAAGTCAGTGATGCCATCCAGCCATCTCATCCTCTGTCGTCCCCTTCTCCTCCTGCCCCCAATCCCTCCCAGCGTCAGAGTCTTTTCCAATGAGTCAACTCTTCGCATGAGGTGGCCAAAGTACTGGAGTTTCAGCTTTAGCATCATTCCTTCCAAAGAAATCCCAGGGCTGATCTCCTTCAGATTGGACTGGTTGGATCTCCTTGCAGTCCAAGGGACTCTCAAGAGTCTTCTCCAACACCACAGTTCAAAAGCATCAATTCTTCGACCCTCAGCCTTCTTCACAGTCCAACTCTCACATTCATACATGACCACAGGAAAAACCATAGCCTTGACTAGACGAACCTTTGTTGGCATACAACCCACCAAACTTACCGAAAGCATATTAAATTATTGCTTTTAAAAAAATAAATTAGTGCTTCAACATCACAAGTACTTTTTACAAAATTCACATGGCCAGGTTCACCCCAGGACGTCATGTTCCAATAGATCTGCTTTTTCATTTTGTCTTTATAATGTATTCAATGTAATTGTATTAACAGAAGGAAACTGAAGCTGAACCTGAAGGAAACTTCAGAAGGAAACACACAACTTCAAGTAAATGCTTCTTCAAAATGAGGTTTTTTTTTTTAATGAAATAAAATTAGGAAGATTCCTCTAAATGAGAAAACATACCGTTTCAAGAACATTAAGATATCGAGATTCTCAATTTTTTAAAATTACTGAATCTGTTTCTTAAAGGGCATACATTTAAGTTTCCAAGTGGTAAAATTAAGTCAATTTTTTCAAAAGCCGAAATATACATCTAAAGAATGAAGTTCAAAATCTAAGTCAAAGGACTTTAATGGTGGCCCAGTGTAGGGGCCTGGGGTTGGATTCCTGGTCAGGAAACTAGATCACATGCTGTAACCAAGAGTTCCAGTGCTGTAAGTAAAGATCCTGAATGCTGCGACTAAGAAATGGCCCAGCAAAATATAGTTTTTAAAATCTCAGCCAATTTTTAGGATGATACTTTAGTATCAATTGATAGGGAAAGGCTGAACTACAGGTAAAACTCAGGATGGCAAAGTTGTGGGGTGGTGGGGGGGAATTATTATAGACCCAGAGATTATATATGAACATTCAGCATATCAGTTAATCCTTCTCCCTCCTAACTTATTGCACCAAAAGTTTTGAGTTGGTTGTTTCAGAAAAATGTTTTACAATCCCATCATTGTTTAAAATAATGCTATTTTTTAGCTTGCTTTGTAGGAGTTGACTTGAAGAAAGTAGGGAAAACCACTAGACCATTCAGTTATGACCTAAATCAAATCCTTACAGTTATACAGTGGAAGTGACAAATAGATTCAAGGGATTAGATCTGATAGACAGTGCCTGAAGAACTATGGATGGAGGTTCGTGACACTGTATGGGAGGTAATGATCAAGACTATCCCCAAGAAAAAGATATGCAAAAAGGCAAAATGGTTGTCTGAGGACACCTTACTTACAGCTGTGAAAAGAAGAGAAGTGAAAAGCAAAGGAGAAAAGGAAAGATATACCCATCTGAATGCAGACTTCCAAAGAATAGCAAGGAGAGATAAGAAAGACTTCCTCAGTGATCAGTGCAAAGAAATAGAGGGAAAAAATAGAATGGGAAAGACTAGAGATCTCTTCAAGAAAATTAGAGATACAAAAGGAACACTTCATGCAAAGAAGGGCACAATAAAGGACAGAAATGGTATGGACCTAACAGAAGCAGAAGATATTAAGAAGAGGTGGCAAGAATACACAGAAGAACTATACAAAAAAGATATTCATGACCTAGATAACTATGATGGTGTGATCACTCACCTAGAGCCAGACATACTAGAATGCTAAGTCAAGCAGGCCTTAGAAAGCATCACCAGAAACTAAGCTAGTGGAAGTGATGGAATTCCAGTTGAGCTATTTCAAATCTTGAAAGATGATGCTGTGAAAGTGCTGCACTCAATATGCCAGCAAATTTGGAAAACTCAGCAGTGGCCACAGGACTGGAAAAGGTCAGTCTTCATTCCAATCCCAAAGAAAGGCAGTGCCAAAGAATGTTCAAACTACCACACAATTGCACTCATCTCACACACTAGCAAAGTAATGCTCAAAATTTTCCACACCAGGCTTCAACAGTACATGAACCGTCAACTTCCAGATATTCAAACTGGATTTAGAAAAGCCAGAGGAACCTGAGATCAAAATACCAATATCCACTGGATCGTCAAAAAAGCAAGAGAGTTCCGGAAAAATATCTACTTCTGCTTTATTGACTATGCCAAAGCCTTTGACTGTGTGGATCACCACAAGCTGTGGAAAATTCTTCAAGAGATGGGAATACCAGACCACCTTAACTGCCTCTTGAGAAATCTGTGTGCAGGTCAGGAAGCAACAGTTAAAACTGGACATGGAATAGACTGGTTCCAAATCGGGAAAGGAGTACATCAAGGCTGTATTCTGTCACCCTGTTTATTTAACTTCTGTGCAGAGTACATAATGAGAAATGCTGGGCTGGATGAAGCACAAGCTGGAATCAAGATTGCCAGGAGAAATATCAATAACCAAGATATGCTGATGACAGCACCCTTATGGCAGAAAGCAAAGAAGAACTAAAGAGCCTATTGATGAAAATGAAAGAGGAGAGTGAGAAAGTTGGCTTAAGACTCAACATTCAGAAAACAAAGATCATACCATTTGGTCCCATCACATCATGGCAAATAGATGGGAAAACAATGGAAACAGTAAGAGACTTTATTTAGGGGGACTCCAAAATCACTGCAGATGGTGACTGCAGCCATGAAATTAAAGGATGCTTGCTCCTTGGAAGAAAAGCTATGACCCTAGACAGAATATTAAAGAGCAGAGACATTGTTTTGCAAAGAAAGGTCCATCGAGTCAAAGCTATGGTTTTTCCAGTAGTCATGTATAGATGTGAGAGTTGGACCATAAAGAAAAGCTGAGTGCTGAAGAATTGATGCTTTTGAACTGAGGCATTGAAGAGTCTTGAGAGTCCCTTGGACTGCATGGAGATCCAACCAGTCCATCCTAAAGGAAATCAGTCCTGAATATTCATTGGAAGGACTGATGCTGAAGTTGAAATTCCAATATTTTGGCCACCTGATGCGAAGAATGGACTCCTTGGAAAAGACCCTGATGCTGGGCAAGATTGAAGGCAGGAGAACGGGACGACATGGGATGAGATGGTTGGATGGCATCACTGACTCAATGCACACGAGTTTGAGCAAGCTCTGGGAGTTGGTGATGGACAGGGAAGCCTCGCGTGCTGCAGTGCACGGGGTCACAACGTCGGACACGACTGAGTGCACTGACGGAACTGACTGTAGGAGTTGTCATTCCTGTGGAGCGTTTGGTCTTTCCTGAAGTGTCTACTTATCTCTTTTATGTTACTGATAAACATAAACACGTCTTCATCTAATCGGGAGCAGATCAATATGACATCTGATTTTTTCTTGAAGACGTTCTCCCCAGAACCACCTTTCCAGGTTTCACCATAGCTATAATACCAAGATTTCTCCTCAGCACATTCGGGTTCCACTGTTTCACTTTGTTTGATTGGGCCTTTGTTTTAATTAGTTATCTATTTCTTGGACTTTTTCCCTTTGGTAGATTCTTCAAGTAACTTTTTCAGAAAAGTTGAATGGAAAGCAAACAATGCCTTTATTTTGTCCTTGATAATATCGTTAGAGTTGTTAAGAACACAAAAGGGACTCACCAATCCTACACACACACACAAGCACACATAAAAGCACACTTTCAGGGCATTACAATTTTATCTTCTATTACTCAGAGTTGTTCTTGAGAAGTCTAATACCAATGTGAATCACAGTCTCTTGGAAGTAACCTACTTTTCTGATATTTTTCCTTAGAGATCCCATCTGGCTTTTGTTTTTTCCTTTCATTGCTTTTCACTTGGCAGTGGAAAGCATCTTATATGGAAACTACTGGGACTCCCCTGGTGGTGCAGTGGATAGGAATCCACCTGCCAATGTTGGGAACACAGGTTCAATCCCTGGTCTGGGAAGACTCCACATGCCTTGGGCAACTAAAGCCCAAGTGCTCTGCTGCTGCTGCTAAATCGCTTCAGTCGTGTCCGACTCTGTGCGACCCCAGAGACAGCAGCCCACCAGGTTTCCCCGTCCCTGGGATTCTCCAGGCAAGAACACTGGAGTGAGTTGCCATTCAAGTGCTCTAGGGCCCTCAAATGACAACTAATGAGCCCCTGTGCCACAAGTACTGAAGCGTGTGCTCCTCAACAAGAGAAGCCACTGCAATGGGAAGCCCAAGCCCCCACTCACCACAACTAGAAAAGTCCATGCAGCAACAAAGACCCAGGACCATTAAAAAAAAACCCTGTAGATGAAACTATCTACATGAAAACTCCGATTGTAGACCCAGCACCACCAAAAGAAAATAATTTAAAAAAAAATAAAACTCCAGAGGAAACTATCTATATGAAAACTCCAATTGTCATGATCAGTCCAGAAAAATTTCCTGATTTTATCGTCTCCATGCTTCTGTTCATTTTTTGAAATAAATGTTGGATCTGATCCTTGGACATCTCCATGATTGTTAACTTCTCCCACGTCTTAGTCTTTTTGGCCTTTGTACTGAGAAATTTCCTCAAGTTTACGTTGTGGTTCTTCAGCCTCCTCAGCATCATTTTTATAAGCCATCTCATTTTACTTCCACGTTTTGTTAATTTCCAAGAACCTTCCTATTCTGTCCCCTTTTCACAACAATCTGTTCTTACTTATGGATGCAATAGTTTACCAAGTTCCTGTGAAAGTAGTTATTAGAATTTAACTTTTATTTTTAGCATTAAATTTCCTCCAGGGACTTCCCTGGTGGTCCAGTGGTTAAGAAACCACCTCACAATGCAGGGGATGGGAGTTCAATCCCTGGTTGTGATCTAAGATCCCACATGCTGTGGGACAACTAAGACCACAGCAAAAGATCCCGCATGACACAACAAAAACCCAATGTAGTCAAATAAAAATGCATTTTAAAAATAATTCCAGGTCCAAGTGGTGTTCCTGTGCCTCTTAGGAAAGTCCTCAGATGATGCTGATGTTAAACCCCTGGTTAAGAACTACATACTTATCTAAATGATCAAATGGTCACTACTTGTCTCATAGGTCTGAAGGTGCAATAAAACATTTAAACTTGAGATCAGAGAATAAGTCTGAGGATGGGAGGCTGAACACATGGGAGAAACTCTTATCTTACCCAGAGCTTCTCTGAATTCCAATGTTTTATCCAGCTTTGAGACGTATGGGAAACAGAAGGTATTTGAATACAGAATTCTTCAGAAATTGATCATTTCTCAGTCTCCTACACGGTACTGTTAGATCCAAGAGGACAGCAATCATCTCTCTGGCTTACCCTTGAGTCCTCAGTGCCTTGCAAAGACTGACAGGGAAGGCACTCAAATGGTCATTACATGAGTAATGTTATCTTTTAACGTGGTTCACTAACCCCTAACCCATTAGTCACCCTCTTCTGAGTTTATCCCAGTTTGTCACTTCTCTTAAATTTAATCTTGGCCCCTGTCTATGTTCAGAGCACCGAACAAGTCAGTGCATACATATGTCCATTTAAACACTTCCAGCAGACTTGAACATACTCATGTCTGAAGCTTTTACTTTTTAGAGTTGCTATAATGGACAACTCGACTCTAGATAGGATAAAAGGGTCATGCCTGGAACCACACATACCTGTTCCTAAAGAGAGCTTTGTGCATGTGATTACTTAGATCCTCCTGGCTGCATGACTGAAGGTCAAGCTCTCATTTTCATCTGTAGTGATGTGCTCTCCCTTATTTTCAGTTATTATTAGTCCACCTTAAGCTGACCAACCTAGATAGCATATTGAAAAGCAGAGACATTACTTCGCCAACAAAGGTCCATCTAGTCCAGGCTATGGTTTTTCCAGTGGTCATGTATGGATGTGAGAGTTGGACTGTGAAGAAAGCTGAGTGCCGAAGAATTGATGCTTTTGAACTGTGGTGTTGGAGAAGACTCCTGAGAGTCTCTTGGACTGCAAGGAGATCCAACCAGTCCATTCTAAAGGAGATCAGCCCTGGGATTTCTTTGGAAGGAATGATGCTAAAGCTGAAACTTCGGTACTTTGGCCACCTCATGCGAAGAGTTGACTCATTGGAAAAGACTCTGATGCTGGGAGGAATTGGGGGGCAGGAGGAAAAGGGGACAAGAGAGGATGAGATGCCTGGATGGCATCACCGACTCGATGGACATGAGTTTGAGTGAACTCTGGGAGTTGATGATGGACAGGGAGGCCTGGCGTGCTGCGATTCATGGGGTCACAAGGAGTTGGACACGACTGAGCGACTGAACTGAACTGAAGCTGCCATTGTGAATTTGGCAAAAACAGAGCCTGCTCTCCCTTTGATCCCAATTTCCTAATCACTGCCCTCACTTCCTGTGTGCTAGTGAAAAGGCAAGAGCAATTTACACTGCTTCTGTGTACACCTCGCGAGATTAGGCTTATCTACAATAGACATTTGCTAACCTAGCTTTTGTACACGCCTGGTCTCTCAGTCACACTAATAAAACTTTACAGATCCCTCACTTCCAGTAACTTAAATCATTTTCTATAGCCAGGCATATACTGGATAATATCACTTACCTTTATCTACTCAGTTTCCCTCATCCTTCTAAGACCAGCTTAGCAGACACAATTACTAATTTCAGACAGCAAAAATGTGACCTTTTAAAATTTCATTTTAAAAACTACAACAATTTATCTTAAATAAGGCAACTGCCGATCAGTTGCAAACTGATGAAACAAACTACACACTACTTTAAAACCTTCTGTATTCAAACTTGGTTCACATCTCCTGGCAACGATTTTTAAATCCTTATTTTTGTCTTGTACTTAGTAAAGGTTTCTGTTAACCAAATGTCTCTTCTCTTCCCTCATGAGAATGTCCAATTAGTTGAAGTCTGGAAGGACCTCTCTTCTTCACAAATACAGAGGAGATGTATAGACTTTAAAACAACTCAATTCCAAATTCTTTCACTAGGTGCCAACACGATTATAACAACATAACCCAAACTTCCTCAGGGAGTATTTTTCAGAACTAATTTTTAGAATTAATCATGACAAAGTCTTGTGTTCCATGAATATGTTTCCTGAAGTGACAATTTATAAATTCGACGATTACACATATGTGAGAAACCAGCTCACACCTGTGACATCTTAACACTGTACAGGTGTTTTGACATCTGCCCCCTCCCTCCATATTTAGTCTCTTTGAAATGACAGGAAAAAAACCAACCAATCACAGGTTTAATGGGTTTAATAAGTTTACCCCTTCAGTTCCTATTTGCAGCACCCAATATTCCTTTGAAACACCAGACAGACCCAGCAGTGGCCAACAGTCAAGATCAGACCTCCAGAGTTTAAAAGTTCAGGTTCTCTGAGCATCCGTGGTGCAGTGGCACTTGTCCGAAATTGGTACCTCCCTATCTCTGGGGAGCTTTAAATGTACCAGTGAAAAAAGCTTTTTCCCCTGCAAGGGGAAGAAGGAAAGTCATTCCTCAAACCCAGTGGAGATCTGGCTGAGGTCTTTCTTCTGTCCCGTGTCTTCAGGCTTGTGTTTTTGTTTTGTGTTTTTTTTTTTGCAGTGGAGCAAGAGACCAAAATCTAACCTGAGTTACAAGAAACAAGACAGTGATGGCTATAAAGGGAGTGACCAGGAGCAGCGGAGCCACCTGTCCCTCCCACATCCAATATATGTGCTTCACAGAAAAACAAAAAAACAGGTCCACAAAACACAACAGCTAAAATTACAAAAATCCATTCATCCAAGGGCGGTGGGAGGCAGAAAGGGTAAATGGAAGGGAAATGGCACAGGGAGAAAAAGTATTCAAATCAGTCCAGGCACGGGGCTGGCAAATGCTAGAAAAGAGCTGCAGAAAAACCTGTGGTCCTTTCAGACTCACCAGTGTTTAAAATCCATACTGGTCGCAGGAAGATTCTGCCTTACGTGCACCAGAGACAAAAATCTGGATTCCTCAGAGAGAAGGGAATGTGGGCAGGGCCCTTGGCAGGGTGGGCCCTGCCTTCCCTGGGAGAGGTGGAGGTGAACCAGAGAAGAGCCGCCACAGCATCCTTCCGATCCCACCCGGCCCCTCCAGATGGCGGGTGACCGACTCAGCGGCCTGTGGCAGCCTTCAGTTTGGCAGGAGACGGGTGCGGCGAGGGTAATTTTTCTGCAGAAGTGGAGCTGCTCAGGGCCGACTGTAGGTAGACCGTCTTATGGAAGAGTCTGTTGCTTAAGAAAACCACCAAGGAGAAGAGGCGCAACTGGAAAAGGCTGCAAGGCAAGAGAGACCCAACCTGTTAGACCGGCCAGCTGAGAACAACCGTTTTAATCATTTGGCCACTTATTTGACTATTTTCAATTTAAAATGATACAGGGGAAAACAAGACCACTGAAATTTGATTAAGCGACTATAGATATTGGACACGCAGATTAAACAGGTAGCAACTACAGAAAGCGCTGGGATTGTCACTGTCAGGAGGGCCGTGGAATCGGGTTCGATCCCTGATCCAGGAGGATCCCACATGCCACGGAGCAACCAAGCGCGTGCACCACAACTACTGAGCCTGTGATCTAGAGCCCACGATCCGCAGCACGAGAGAAGCCACCGCAACGAGAAGCCCGTGCACTGCAACTAGAGAGAAGCCCCTGCTCGCTGCAAACAGAAAAAAGCCCATGCAGCAGCAAAGACCCAGCACAGCCAAAATAAAGACTTCAAGCTGTGGTCTGAAGATATCATATGCTAGGTATGGTTCACTTGCAGGAGAGTTCCAAGAGAAAGTCAATTACGCTAAGATACACACTTAACATTAGTGGATAGCAAGAACATGTGAGACCCTAAAGCAGACTGGAAATTTTTCTAATGCATGTGTCCTCACTGACTTAACCAAAACTGTCAAAAGATTGAGTTTTTTTCTGAAGTGATCTAATTTCCAGAGTGCTACTATTGCTAAAGATTCAGTTTTAAAATACTGTTTTGTTATCATTATCAATAAACTCATGTGGCCACATCACATGACCCAGTATTTTTAAAAATGTGGCCATTCTCACAAAATGAGCTTAACTACAGGTATAGGCGTCTTATTCAGTGAACTGTTACATTTTAAGAATATGTATAAATATGTATAATAGCATCAATTTTTGAAACAGAAATGCACACATATGCATGGGGAAAATCTTGGGATATATCCCAAAAGTGCTACTCTCATAAAACTGTATATTAATATTTTCCTGCAATGTGAGGAAAATAATGTCACAAACTTCAGCAACTTTTCAGTTGTAGAATAAGCACCCTATAGTGTGTTAATGACTGAAACTGTAATTGTCTTCAGGTTGTGTCCTAGTCTGTCAAGTTCTGCTAGACAGAATTGTAAAATTGTTTCCTTAATAAACATTTTTCTCATTTGTAAAAAAAAAAAAAAGCATCAGTTATACAGTTTTTTTTAAAAACTGTAAAAATGTCTCATTCACATAACTGCAGTGTTACAACCCCAGTATTTTACACAGAAAATACTTGCTACATTTTAGCTAATACTGGCTAATACTTACTATGCTTTGCCAGGGGTCTTTGCTTCATTGGCGCTGATAATGAATAAAGGAAAGAGGATAGAGAAGAGGCAGCCACTGTTTGTGAGGGAAAAAAAAAAGAATTAGTCACCTTCAAAATAGCCATGACTTTGAAGATATTAGAAGCCCAAAGTTAGTTACCTCCAGTGCTAAATAGCATGGCTTGATGGACCCTTAATCTATCAAACATATGTTTAAATTTTTTTTTTTTTAAAAAAAGGATTTTTCTAAACACAGGCTATGTTTAACATTGTTCCAGGAAGCAACATAGAAGAAAGAATATGGGATATAGGATCATGCAGACAATATTTTAATGCTAGGAATTCCTTGGCAGTCCAATGGTTACAATTTCATGCTTCCACGGCAGGGGGGCTAAGATCCTGCATTCTTCAATGTGTGGCCCCCCACAAAAAATAAAATAATGCTAACTGACAGACATCTGTGACTATCTGTCAGGGAGAAAAATCCTACAGACCTCTAGACGGCCAAGTAAAAATGCAGAATGCCTAGCACAGAACCAGTGCACTCAAGGCGCTCCCTACACTGAGTTATTATTGCTATTATTATTACTTTTTTTTAAACTAGTTCCCGCCAAGTCCTTGCAGTCCAATTACCTGACAATGTAGGAGGACTGCATTGCTGTGAGGAAAGCCAGGGGCAAACCAAATCCAAAGTAGTAAGGCCAGTTCCTTTCTATGTTTGATAAGCGCTGGTGCATTTCAATTCCTAAAACAAGGAGCCAACATAATTAGGCTGCGTTACCTCCTTTTAGTCAAATGACTAAATATCACTGACAATTTATTTGAGGTTTAAGTTTTAGGTTCAGATCTGCTATTTACAATACAACTAAAGTATACTGGAATTGCCCAAATCCCATAAAGCTTCCATGCAAAGATTTTACAACTGAACCATCACAATTCAAAGCTGGCAAGCCAAGTGAATTCTGCATTCAATACCAGCAGCATCATATGTCAGTATTAGTTTTGAACAAAGCAAGATATATCAAAAAAAAAAAAAAAAAGGCAGCCATCCTCTAGAAATCAATTAATCTCTTTCAACCATCCACACCCAAATATACCAAGGACTTTCAACACATCCCTCAAATGATCTGTATGCACCAGCATCAAACTAACTTCTCTGATTCAGAATAACTGGGGCTTTTACGCCACCTTATGGCTCTGTCAGAGCTACATGACATTGAGCTCCACAGGGTAGTCCTACAGGGCTACACCCCCCAGCACCAAAGGGTTAAAAAAAACCTCTAAGCCAAATGTAAGTCCCCTCTTGACAAAAAGGCTGCTTCATCCCAATGATGGGTTTGCCAAGGGCCTCAGTGTTGAAGAATTTAAGAAGTTTCCTTGGCAGCACCATTTCCAAACTGGGCCTCCAAGCTCTTGAGTTTCTTTGGACAGGCTTACCTTTATTGAACCAACGATATTCGAAGCAGTATAGTGAGTAGAGGAGAGACATATGCAGGAGACTAACCAGCTGACCAACAAGATGGATGGGAAAGAGACTCACAAACATCCCCTGAAGAACAAGTATGGAAAAGCTTAATTCCAACACTTCAGAGACCTAACATTGTTCACCTGTCACTCTGAGTTATTGCTCTCGCTCTCTACCCAGACAGCCAGAGAGCTGCTTCTAAAGTTTCTAAAAGAGCAGGTGAGTGCAGAAGGCTCAGGGTGGCTGGTAAGAGCAGGTAAATTCATGTTGTTTTTTTTAAAAATAATTTTATGATTTTAAAAGTCTCTAGTTGTTTCTATGAAAAATGATTTAAAAATCAATACCTCCCATAAACATATCTGCTCAGTATAAACGGGATACCCTGTTTTTGTGAAGCTCCCTCTAGTGGATCTTTCTTTAATCCGCCCATGTGCCCGGAAGGCCAGTCTCACCTGGAGAAGGAAGAGAGCCTGAAGCAAGAGGTTGAAGAGCATGTCAGCAATTATTTTGCTGACACTAGGAAATGGGTGAGGTTTCCTCCCAGATACCTCGAAAGCCAAGTCCGCTATATCCTGCAAGAGAGAAAAGAGCTCACCAAAACGTTCAGTCACTCAGTCGTGTCCGACTCTGCAACCCCATGAACCGCAGCACGCCAGGCCTCCCTGTCCATCACAAACCCCCGGAGTTCACCCAAACCCATGTCCATTGAGTAGGTGATGCCATCGAACCATCTCATCCTCTGTCGTCCCCTTCTCCTCCCGCCCTCAATCTTTCCCAGCATCAGGGTCTTTTCCAATGAGTCAGCTCTTATCAAGTGGCCAACGTATTGGAGTTTCAGCTTCAACATCAGTCCCTCCAATGAACACCCAGGACTGATCTTCTTTAGGATGGACTGGTTGGATCTCCCCGCAGTCCAAGGGACTCTCAGGAGTCTTCTCCAACACCACAGTTCAAAAGCATCAATTCTTCGGTGCTCAGCCTTCTTTAGAGTCCAACTCTCACATGTCCACTGGAAAAACCATAGCCTTTACTAGACAGACCTTTGCTGGCAAAGTACTATCTCTGCTTTTTAATATGCTGTCTAGGTTGGTCATAACTTCCTTCCAAGGAGCAAGCGTCTTTTTATTTCGTGGCTGCAATCACCATCCGTGGTGGTTTTGGAGTCCAGAAAAATAAAGTCAGCCACTGTGTCCACTGTTTCCCCATCTATTTGCCATGAGTTAAATGGCCTAATTATCCATCCCCAAAGTGAAGGCCACTAATTTGCCACGAGACCTACCAGGGGAGAAAAGCCCCTGGACACCTGGCCATGAGACACCCTTGTGAGCTGAGAGAATAATTTCATTTTACAAGAGCCCAGAGCTCACCCGCTGGCTGCCTGACCAAGAAAAGTTCAGGCTGTGGAGTCGCTCCCTACGTAGCTACTAAATTGACAGACTGAAATCTGCCACCTGGTGACCAATCATGCCGTCAGACCCAGACTCCATGCTGCCCTGGACCGACCTGAAACCAAATCGCGTTGACGACTTTGCTGAGCACAAAGAGGGGGAGCACCCAGAGAGCACTGAAAATTGATGTGAGGAAGAACTCCAGCCACGACCAGACATCCCCGTGTAGCAATGGGTCACCTAGGACAGCAGGGAGGGCTTATTAGTTTACCTGGAGAAAGGGAAAGCCAGAAGAGCAAAGGTGCATCCCCTGATTTGTGACCGTGCTTCCCCTCCACACACACACCTTTGCTTCTTGCCAGCACATCACTGTACCTGTGCCAGGTAGTCTTACTTTGTCATAGAAACACCACATTCTGGCCATGACTCCAATTCAGAGCGGCCATGGATATGTGCTGCTTACTCGGACACAAAAGTGCCCACTTGGTGGTGGCTGACAGGTCAGTGACTAGTGGTCACTGGATGCAGGAATCCACCTGAGTTCATATTCCAGCTTCGCCACTTACTAATGGGTTAACCTTGGTAACCAATTTGCATTTCCTCATCTACAAAACGGTATCCACAGCAATACCTACTCAAAGGGTTGCTGAGAGATTTGACTTAGAGGAATCTGCCTTGCAAAGCAGGGGCCAGGGGTTTGATCCCTGGTCACAGAACTAAGACCCCACATGCCTCAGGACAAATAAGACCTGATGCAGTCAAACAAATAAATACATAAAAAACCTAAAGCTCCGGGTTCAAAGTAAGTGTCCAATAAACTGAGAGAGACAGGAAAAACCTCCCCCCTCTATCCTGGGCAGAGAGCACAGAGCAACGGAGTTACTTACCAATAATCTGGGCCGTTACTGATTGAAGGACAGGAATAAACACTCGATAAAACAAGAGGAGACTGAACTAAAGGAGAGAAGCAACAAGGTAAGCATCAAAAGCCCTTCTTTAAAACAACAATTTCAAGTTTCAGCGTACTCATTTTCCAGATGGAAGTGCCTTTTATCAATCAGGAGTCCTGCAGTGGCATCAAAACCGGACTCGCTGTTCTTTACCAGTCCTCCAGCGAGAGGCACACACCTGACACTGCCTAGGCTGCTCTTTACCAGTCCTCCAGCGAGAGGCACACACCTGACACTGCCTAGGCTGCTCTTTACCAGTCCTCCAGCGAGAGGCACACACCTGACACTGCCCATGGAAACAAACTTTGGGGGCACAGGAGCACAAGTCAATCAGTATTCGTGCCAAGACTAAGAACGCAGCCATATTTTATTAATTAAAACTAACACCTAAAAACATCTGTGAAATGTTTAGATTAACAAGTTGAATTATACTGAATTTCAAGTCAAAGAAAATATTTTGACTCTTTGTTTTTCAAAGTACTCAAATTTCTCCTGGGGCTGTGTTGGTTCTCGGTCAACTGTAGACAACTTTCTGGTGTGAGTTTCCACAGTAATCAGTTTGAGGACACTGCTATGACCAGCTGACGGGAGAGCCTTGCTCATGTCCATCTGTCCCTCCCCTTTGAGCTTCCACAGTCACTCTGAACCAAAATGTCCAGACAATGTCATGAGAAATTGTTACCTATGACAATAAAACTTGTTAAGTCATTTAACAAAAGAGTGTATGTGCAGGGCTGTCCCTGACATTTACATACACGAAGTCTGAGGGGACATAAAATGACTGAAAATGCACAGAATCCCGAGTGATGGCCTTAGCAATGTATTACTACGTGAAAGTTACCTGTCTCAGGTTTAAGAAGACAGCTGAGAACCATGAACACTGCAACAACCTGAATAAAGATGCTTCCAAGGCACTTGGAATTTGAGGAAAAAGAACTTACCCAGAAAACTCCACCATTCCAAGCGCAGCACTGAAAAATTCTGCTCACAATACGTGGTTCACTGGAAAAGACCACATGTGTTTAGCTCAACAGGTATATAGGCTATTTCCATATTGTCATTCAGCAGCTCTGTAGCAGCATATTATTTTTTAGCACCTATTGTTCTTCCAATGTTCTCTCCTAATATCAATGGGAAAGGCTAAAAATATTTCAAGAGAAGCATTTTTTTCTTAAAAACAAAACAAACAAATAAACTCCTTTATTTCCTAAGTCCAAGACTGGAGAAGATTAGAAGGGAATGTCAGGTTCTTTTATCAAATTCCACATAGGTGCTCCTAGAAGCATCCACTCAGCCAAAAATATTTTTTATGCTTCTCTATTCACCATTCTTGGAGAAGGAAATGGCAACCCACTCTAGTATTCTTGCCTAGGAAATCCCATGGACAGGAGCCTGGTGGGCTATAGCCCCTGGGGTCGCAAAGAGACGGACATAACTTAGCAACTAAAACAACGATATTCATCATTCTGATTTCTTTTAGACACCACAATATTGTGAACAAGGATTACTGCTAGACCTCAGTTTAATTCAGTGTGAGGGAAGTGGGGAAAAATCACCTGTAAATTTTATGGGGAGAGAGTACAAAAGACAAATAATGCGGTACTGAAACTCCACATCATTATGTAGTGTCTGAATTTTATGCTCAATCTGATCACTTCCTAAAGTGCCCCCCTACCCCCGACTGGAAGGGAGTTCAGATGCTCCCTGACCTCAGCCTCCACTCCTTACCTCTCCTGCTTCCTCTCTATGCTCTGGGCTCTCCTCTGAGCCAGGATACTGCTTGCCCTTCTTCGACGCTGCTCCTCTCTCTTTTGTTGAATTCGAGCATCTAGCTTTGAGATGGTACAAATTCCCCAGATGGAGTCTTTGATTCCCTGTCGACACGAGTATTTATTATTTTTAAAGAGGGAAAATTATGGATCAGAAGACTTCTCAAAGTTAGATACAATGAAATAATAGTGTAAATCATTCTACTTAGTTTGATACAAGGCTGAAGTGACCCTTGATATTCTTCTGTTTAGAAATCATTCCCAATTTACAGAAGAGTTGCAAGAATGAAGAAATTCCTAATATCCTTTCTCGAAATCACCAGTTGCTGTGCCACACTGTTATTTACGGGCTTCCCTGGTGGCTCAGAGGTTAAAGAGTCTGCCTCCAATGCAGGAGACCTGGGTTCGATCCCTGGGTCAGGAAGATCCCCTGGAGAAGGAAATGGTAACCACTCCAGTATTCTTGCCTGGAGAATCCCATGGATGGAGAAGCCTGGTAGGCTACGGTCCACGGGGTCGCAAAGAGTCGGACATGACTGAGCGACTTCACTGTATACATATATACTCATTTCTTTCTGGATCATTTGAGTAGGTTGCTATATCGTGTCTCTTTACTTACAACTGTTCATTGTGTATTTCCTAAGAACAATGATATTCCTTAATACAAGATCAGTTCAGTCAGTTCAGTTGCTCAGTCGTGTCCAGCTCTTTGCGATCCCCATGAACCGCAGCATGCCAGGCCTCCCTGTCCATCACCAACTCCCGGAGTCCACCCAAACCCATGTCCATTGAGTCGGTGATGCCATCCATCCATCTCATCCTCTGTCGTCCCCTTCTCCTGCCCTCAATCTTTCCCAGCATCAGAGTCTTTTCCAATGAGTTCATACTACAATTTCCCCATTTGTCTCCGAAATGCCCTCTATAGCATTTTTACCCACCGCATACCAGACATCAGTTCAGAATCACACTTTGCACTTAGCTCTAGTATCTCTTTAGCCTCCCTCCATTAGGAACAGCTCTATAGCTGTCTTTCTTTTTGAAGTATACACGTCAGTTATTTTATGCGGTGCCCTCAATTTAGGTTTGTGACTCATGATTAGACCCCAGGTTACACATTTTTAGCAGGAGTTATCACCTAAGGGGGGCTTCCCAGGTGGCTCAGTGGTAAAGAATCCACATGCCAGTACAAGAGACATGGGATTGAATCCTGGGTCGGGAAGATCCCCAGAGAAGGAAACGGCAACCCACTCAAGTATCCTTGCATGGGAAATCCCAGAGAGAGGAGTCTGGTGGACTGTAGTCCATGAGGTCGAAAAAGAGTTAGACACGACATAGCGACGAAACAACAAGAATCACGTAAGTGATGGTGTGCCTTTCCAGGTGTTACACCCAGAAGCACGTGATGTCTGTGTTGGCCCTTGCAGGTGACACTGATTCTACATATTTGGAAGGTGTTATCCAGCTCCATTGTATGGCTGCAAATTTTTCTCCTTGCAACCAGTAAGGAATCTGTGGGCAGACATTTCTGAGACCAGGCAAATATCCTGCTCATCAAGTCCTCTTCCCTAGATTTGGGCATCAATTAACAAGTCTTGATCAAACCAATCTTGAATAACACGTTGCAAAATAGTGGTTTTCTAATCCGTCTAAGAGTTACCAATACTGTTAAGCCAAGTTATAGCCTTCCTTTATACTCTTCTAATATCAGTTGAATGCCTACAAGTATGATTTACATCCTGTATCAAACCAGTGATACAAGGATAGATTAAACACTGGTCTCCAAAAAGGACCGGGGCTGGACCAAGGCTGAAGAAGACACAAAGAAATAATTAGCATAAAAGTATGAAAAGCTATTGCTGAGTAAGACAGAAACAGCATGGCAGTATAGCTGGAGAAGAATGTCTTTAAACATGTATGGCGAGGGAGAGAATGATTAAGTCTATAAGTCACTGACGGAACCACTTGCCAATAACTTTAAGAGCCTCAGTGGTAGAAAGGTTACTGTCATTACCACGAACATTAGACCTGCCTATTACCCAGTTCAAAGGACTACCCTCATTCATCGACCCACTTTCATATCGAGCGTCCTTAATGAGCTAGACATCAGTCATATGGACGTGCTTAAGAAACTCATAACTCGGCAGGAAAAGTACGTAAGTAAACAACAACAACAATGTATAGTTTAGTAAGTGCCAGAACAGTTTTATATCCAAAGTAGAGAGGGAAGAACTAGGGTATTCAACATCATCGAGAAGCAGAAAAAGGTATTCTAGAAACAATGGTCAACCTGGATTTAAGAATGACATTTTCTCCTATTATGAGCAAAAACAAATTTTAGAGAAAATTGTCAGAATACAGAGAAATGGACACGTTTATGAACTACACACTGAAAGGAGCATACATTGGCAAGGTTCACATGATCTTTTACCTATGAGTAATGTTTATTCTTATTTTGCTTTTTAACTTGAGTCTTCCACCAACAGTTTAAAATTTTAAGATCATTAAGTTCAAGTGGCTTAAGGCCTAGCATGTGCCAGAATGACGACAGGATCCCCACCTCTGATACTTGCAGTCTGTCTGAGGCAGACAAACACACAAAGTGCATGCTGTATAACTGATCCACAGTTGACATTTTATCGCACAAGAACGGCAAGACAAGGATGTAAGGTATTAAAAGAAGGTCACATTGCATGAATTCGCTTTGGCCCTTCTAAGATATTCCTTCAATTCCACCTCTTTTAATCAAAGGAAATAAACTTATAAACACTCCCACTCCCAGGCAGAACTGGTCTCTCTCCTGCCCTCAAGAATAAAGCGACAGGGGCTCCAACTAGGGCACTGGACCTCAGACATCATTATAATGGAATGTCACACGATAGATCATTCGGGTTACTGGGTCCTAAACAGACCTTTATGGCTCTGTTGATTAGGGGGTCCTAAATGTCCCTTTAATGGGACATTTTCCTAGAGCATCATCATCTCCACCTTGTAGAATTGGAGAATAAGAGAGGTTCTATACTGTAGATCCAAACAAAGTAGGTTAGGTATTAGCATTACACCAATGTTCATTGCTTGGTTTTCAACAATATACCACAGTTACATAAGATGGCAATATTAGGAGAACCTGGTGAAGGATACAGTGGAGCTCTCTGTATGACCCTACAACTTTTCTGCAAGTCTAAAATTATTCCAAAATAAAATTTAGGGAATTCCCTGGTGGTCTAGTGGTTAGGACTCCATGCTCTCAAGGTCAAGGGCCCGATTCAATCCCTAGTAGGGGAACTAAGATCCCACAATTTACTTGGCATGGGAAAATACAGTTAAAAAAAAAAAAAGACGGTCTGGGCCCAAGCTGAACAGGGTCCCCATACTACAGACATTCACTAGACAGGTCTCCCAAGTTTCTGTGAGATGCAGGATAATTCCTCTCTCTTAAGTAGTATGGATTAGAGTGAAAACCTGCATGTGAAGAATCCAACAAATACAACAACACTACGTAACAGATTTTCTAGTCCGTTCTTGCAGCAAAAGGGTCAGAAGAAGACTGGACGTACTCACCCTGGCAAGGTCCTGCAGAAAGGTTTTGACACTGTCAGCCATCTCTTTACCGCCCAAACTATCAGCTACACAAAGGAGAGAGAAGTGTCCCCAGATTTTTCATTATGAAGGACCTGCAAATAGATGGAGTATAATCAAGGAAAAATATTTATCTTCAGGTTACATGACGACGTTTTCCACATACTTGTCTAACAGGAGTGCAGTAGATTCTATCAGTTACATAGATACTAGCAAGTGAACCAAGTGAGATTATAGCTGTAACTGCTGAAAAACCTGAAATCAACCATTTTTAAGTCACTTACCTACCTTTCACTTTTATTCGGGGTAAATGTGCTCTTGGACCAGTAGCCTCTTCTCTGGGCCATGATGTCCCTAACTATTCCTCCTCCGTCGTCGTTCAGTTGCTAAGTTGTGCCCAACTCTGTGACCCGTGAACTGCAACACACCAGGCTTTCCTGTCTTTCACTATCTCCCAGAGTTCGCCCAAACTCATGTCCACTGAGTCGATGATGCCATCCAATCATCCCTGTCACCCTCTTCTCTTCCTGCCCTCTATCCTTCCCAGCATCAGGGTCTTTTCCAATGAGTTACATCAGGTTACCATCCCTTCTACATGTCCCAAGTATTTTTGAGATCCAAGATCATGAGTGACAATTACACTTCAATATCCTCTTAAGCAATATTTGTGCTTGAAGTTACGTGAATGCAAATACAAGAGCAAGATGAAAGTTCTAACAAAAATTGTTAAATACGCACTTCATACACGGGGCCCTCCGGCAGAGGTAAGTTTGGATGATGATGTGAAATTTCCCGCCAAGACCCTCAAATACGCCTTTCCTGTTTTCCAACTTTAAATATATACATACATATGTAAAATTTTAATAAGCATGCAAAAAATAATAAATTTTAAACTAGGCCAAAAAAAGGTTAAGTTCACATATACAAATATTCTTTAACACACTATAACTTTCCCACTGTATTTTTTGAATCCATCTATGTCTCTGTAAACAACTCAACTTTGCTCCTTTTTACGGCTGAGTAGTACTCCACTGTTGTACTTCCTCTGTTGATGAGTATCTAGGTTGTTTACATGTCTTGGCTATTGTAAACAGTGCCGTAATGAACATAGGGTTGCGTGGGTCTTTTTGCATGTGACTTTTTGAGTTACGGTTTTCTCTGGGTTCCCATTGTATTTTTTTATTAGGTGAATGAAAAACCTAGCTTCACAAAATAGTAACTTGAAAGTTCACATGTATAAATATTCTTAGAATATTATGCTCCCAAGTAATGTGTTTAAGGTGAACAAAGAACCCATTTTCAAAAATTTAATTAAGAACTTGGGATTCTAAACTTCTCAAATGTGACTTAATCAATCTGAGATACCCTCAGTTTAAGAGAGAGCGCATAGTGACAGTATCACAGGCAGCTTCTATAAATCTCAAATTTCAAAACATAAGCACCCTTTGCTTAATGACCACTTCATCAAACTATACCTTACTGACCCAACTGGACTACTGCCACCCAGAACAGGAAGAGCAGGGAATACAGCAGTAGGAAGGCAACTTGCCCAACACTGTATGTTCCATCTGCTCCTTGGGTCAAATCCTACACAGATACACTCAGAGTCAGGTGAACAGTTAATGCTCATGATGATACATAAGACATGGTTGCTAAAGACTATCACAGATTCACTCTTAATCGTCTACTTCCTCATTGATGAATTAAAGGTATTAAATTTCTTCCTAGGTGTTGAGTATACAGTGCAATAACATGAAAATAAAACCTTAACTTCTAATATAAACATAATCCTACTACAGAATGAGCTAGTTTGGGAGTTTAAGGAAACAGATTACTTAGTCTGGGTTTCTCATAAGGCCCTGACACAACTTGAAGCATGTTGGTCCTAATTCAAGGGGAAGAGCTCTGTTATCTGAACCATGGCCATTAACACCTGGCTTCTGCAGGGCTTCCCTTGTGGCTCAGCTGGTAAAGAATCCGCCTGCCATGTGGGAGACCTGGGTTCCATCCCTGGGTTGGGACGATCCCCTGGAGAAGGGAAAGGCTACCCACTCCAGTATTCTGGCCTGGAGAATTTCATGGACTATACAGTCCGTGGGGTAGCAAAGAGTCAGGCACGACTGAGCGACTTTCACTCTGCAGGTAACAAGTCGCGAGTTACCTACTGACCAACAGGGGCTTTTGAGGACAAGTCACTTCAATTTTACACGGAGACCCTAGCAGCCTTGCTACAGAAATAGGTGAATTATCCGGTTTGACAAAAAAGGTCAGATATGGAGAAAAACCTGCCACAACTGGAGACCAGAGACTGAATAATAATACGGAGGGAATCCTCGAACTGAGGTGAAAATAAATGAGATACATCTAGTTCACATGATTTCACAGACGGAGGAACTGAGTCTCTGAAGTTAAATGGCTTGCCCAAGATTACAGCACGCGAAAGGCTACAGAGAACTTCAAAACCCCGGTATTCAACCCTCAGTCGAGACTGTCTACTCAAGCTTTGCAATGAGGAATTTTGTTTAACCAGAGCATCCCAGGGACAAAATGTTTCTTACGCCTGTAAACACAGCTGGCCATTAAATTCCTAAGCAGTCATGAGAACGGACCGAGTATCTACTGAGGCACAGTCCTGTACTTTCATTTCTAAGTCACTAAACCCAAGTCCGGAAGGCAGGTGGCTGTCACATCCCACTCCAGGTCCGCTAAAGGTAAGCATCCTCTCTTCTCACCGGGCTTCGCGGACGCTCGGAACCCACAGGTCCCTTCGGACCCGTCTCCCTGCAGCTCCTGGGCAAACTCCAGTAGAGGCTGGTCTCTCTCGGCAACCAGAGCCGTGCACGAGGCGCGGGGCAAGCTCACTTCCCGTCACACGGTGAGCTAAACCGAGCCGCGCCGCACCTGGGCAGAGGTTCGCCAGATTCTGCCGGCTGCGTCCCCCGCCCCAGCCCCGTCCCGCCGCCGAGGCACTTTCCGGTTCGGGATCCCCGCCCGCAGCCTCCGCCCGCACCTCCCATCCCCGCGCTCGGGCCCTGCTGCCCTCCCACGCCCTCGCCGCCCAGCCGCCGGGGTCCACCCCGCGAGCGTGCTGCGCGGCGCCAGAGCCTGGCTCGGCCGAGCTGCACCTACCCGGCAGCTTCGCCGCCGCGGCTCCGGCTCCGGCTCCAGCCGGGTCTCTCGCCCACCGAGGGTCCGCTCGTCTCCTCCGAGCCCCTCCGCACCGGGTCGCACGCTCCCGCCCGGGCGCTGCCAGGGCCGGGGCCGCTGCGCCCGCACTGGGCATGCCCGGGCCGCACGGGGCCGCTGGGAAGTTGGGCGGGCGCCGAGTTCAGCGGCCCAGGAGGAGGGGGGCGGGGCCACGGCGGAGGAGGGGCGGGGCTACGTGCGGACGCAGCCTGGAAATGCCCGCGGTGCGCAGAACCGGTTCCGCGCGCCTGGTCTGTCGGCGCCGCTTTCCCGGACGCTGTTCCTCCACCGTCGCCCGGTTGCCCTCCTTCCTGATCCAGTATCTATTAACAGTTCTTTGCTCTCTCTTTTTTACTTCTCCGAGGTTGCCTGTCTTTCTTTTATAAAGCCTAACAACGGAACAATAAGATGCAGAAGTCATTTTGATCTATTTGGTTAGAGATTTTCTATAACCAAAGAGTACTAAGGAATGCTGGGTTTAAATCAAGCTCATTCACCTATTAAGAATAAAATGACTAAGAATAGGTCAGTGGGCCTTCCCTGGTGGTCCGGTGGCTGAGGCTCCCGCGCTCCCAACGCAGCGGATAAGGGTTTGATCCCTGGTCAGGGAACTAGATCTCACATGCCACAGCTAAAATCTGCTCCTGCTGCTGCTGCTAAGTCGCTTCAGTCGTGTCCGACTCTCTGCGACCCCATAGACGGCAGCCCACCAGGCTCCACCGTCCCTGGGATTCTCCAGGCAAGAACACTGAAGTGGGTTGCCATTCCCTTCTCCAATGCATGAAAGTGAAAAGTGAAAGCGAAGTCACTCAGTCGTGTCTGACTCTTCGCGACCCCATGGACCACAGCCCACCAGGCTCCTCCATCCAGGGGATTCTCCAGGCAAGAGTACTGGAGTGGATTGCCATTGCCTTCTCCAACTAAAATCTGGCGCAGCCAAATAAATAAATAAATATTAAAAAAAAAATAAGAAGAAGAATAGGTCAAGCTGCCATGCAGTTTAGCTGCATTAGACTTTGTCTTCTGGCAGCACAGTGTTGGCTGAGTAAATAGAAATGAAACTGTTTTCACCTCTGAGGCCCCACTCTGTCTACCCCAGGGCGTCGAACCATCAAGCCTGACTTATAACCTTTTTCTCCCCTATTCCCAACCTCCTGTATCTCTCACTCCACATATTTTTTCTTTCCATTTCCGTTTTCCTTCACCTCTAGGTGTGCTTAGAGCTGCTCTGCTCGGGCCACCAATAGAATCAGAATTTTACAACTAGAAGCTATTTAGTATAATCTTACATAGTGTAAGCCCAGATGTCTTCTGACTTACTCAAGGTCAGTGACAAATACCCAGACCTCTTGACTCTCCTTGAGTTAGTTACTGACCTCTTCTTCCCTGACCAACTTCCAGCCCCATTCCAGAATAGCCAAGACCCCTACCCTGAGCCTGTGGAAACTACCGGGAAGACTGTCCCGGAGTAGAAACTAACAAGATGGGAGAAGAAAACTAAGTGTTGAGAATAGCACAAGCCTCTGAAATAAAGGGCCAACCTGGAATTTATATATGTAAACCCCTTGGGAGGGGAACTTTTTTCTTATTTGTTTTGCCTTGGCAATAATTTCATTTTCACTAAGAATAGATCTATGAATATCCAGTCAAGTTTCCTTTTCTTATAAATCTACTGCTTGATTTTTCCACAATTAAAGAGAATGGAAAGGTGGAGCAGGAAGAGGTCTCATCTCACTTGCCTTCCCTCTCAGGATGCCTGTTTCGTGTTGCCTGATAAATTGTTTCATGTATGTTGTCTGTTTTACTTAATGCATTTATTTTATTTTTTGGCTATACCTCACAGTTTGCAGGATCTTAGTTACCCAACCAGAGAGCGAACCTGCACCCCTTGCAGTGGAAGCATGGAGTCTTAACCACACCAGGGAAGTCCCTGTGTTGTCTGTTTTTGTATTGTTTCAAATGGAAGGTGAATTCAGGTCCTGTTACTGCATTGTGGCCAGGAAAGGAATTCCCCTTCCTACTTAATTTGAGTCATAATTACTCTGCAGGGCTTCATAGGTGGTGCTAGTTGTAAAGAACCCTCCTGCCAATGCAGGAGATATAAGAGACTCGGGTTCAATCCCTGGGTTGGGAAGATGCCCTGGAAAAGGGAATGGCAACCCACTCCAGTATTCTTGCCTGGAGAGTTCCATGCACAGAGAAGCCTGGCGGGCTAAGGTCCATGAGGTTGCAAAAGAGTCGGACATGACTGAGTGAGTTAACACTTAAAGTCATCACAAAGAGGAGACAATCCTAAACTTCCTTTTTGTCACAAGAGTAAATATCTTCAACTATTTGTTATAAGGAACTACATAGAAATGATTTTTATTTCTTTTGGAACTTAATTTTGATTAAAATATAAGCAGGTCATCTGCTGAGTCTTAGCTATCTTGTTATAAAGAGATTTAAGTGGTTTAATGATAAACTGATTATTGTAATTATTACAGTAGCAGTGATTCCTCCAAGCTGCAGCCTTTCTCAAAAGTGTGAATTTAACTGCTTTATATAAAATGGATAACTAGTAAGGACCTACTGTAGAGGATAGGAAACGCTGCTCAATGTTCTGTGGCACCCTATATGGAAGGGGAGCTCGGGGGAGAACCAACACATGTATATGTATGGCTGAGTTGCTCTGCCATGCACCTGAAACATGTCATGGTCCGGGTGCAGGTTGGAAAAGAATTTCCAGACATGAGGCAGAGTGAAAGAAGAATCAAGTTTATTAGAGTGGTGAGGGGAGAGTCGCTGCCAGCACAGGGGGCCAGCTTCCTGATAGTCAGAGAGAGCTGATGTTGAACAGGGGTCCTTGATTCATTTTTGTACCCAGGGTGTAAGGAGCAGGATAGGGGTCTTGGATGAGGCAGTTATATGGGAGGGAGGGCGGGAGAGAAAGACATACCTTCTCCCTATATGCGGAAGGAGAGGAGACGGGTTATGCTGGTCAGGAGGATCTGAAATTGATTAAGAGTTACAACATTGGGGATGGGAGGGAAGGATAATAAAGGTCTGGTTTTTCCATTCCTGTATTCCAAGACCCTCCTTGGTTTTATCTGCTCTTTCCTCCTTCAGTTCAGTTCGTTGCTCAGTCATGTCCGACGCTTTGGACATGTTGGACGCCAGCCCTCTCTGTCCAACACCAACTCACAGGAGTTTGCTAAAACTCATGTCCATCGAGTTGGTGATATCATCCAGCCATCTCATCCTCTGTCGCCCCCCTCTCCTCCCACCTTCAATCTTCCCCAGCATCGGGGTCTTTTCCAGTGAGTCAGTTCTTCGCATCAGGTGGCCAAAGTATTGGAGTTTCAGTTTCAGCATCAGTCCTTCCAATGAATATTCAGGGCTGATTTCCATTAGGATGCACTGGTTGGATATCCTGGCAGTCCAAGGGACTCAAGAGTCTTCTCCAACCTCAGTTCAAAAGCATCAATTCTTTGGCGCTCAGCTTTCTTTATAGTCCAACTCTCACATACATACATGACTACTGGAAAAACCATAGCTTTGACTAGATGGATCTTTCTTCACAAAGTAATGTCTCTGTTTTTTAATATGCTGTCTAGGTTGGTTATAACTTTTCTTCCAAAGAGCAAGCATTTTTTAATTTCATGGCTGCAGTCACCATCTGCAGTGATTTTGGAGCCCAAAAAAATAAAGTCTGTCACTGTTTCTGCTGTTTCCCCATCTATTTGCCATAAAGTGATAGGACCAGATGCCATGATCTTAGTTTTCTGAATGTTGAGTTTTAAGCCAACTTTTTCACTCTCCTCTTTCACTTTCATCAAGAGGCTCTTTAGTTCCTCTTAGCTTTCTGCCATAATGGTGGTGTAATCTGCATATCTGAGGTTATTGATATTTCTCCCTGCAATCTTGATTCCAGCTTATGTTTCATCCAGCCCAGTGTTTCTCGTGATGTACTCTGCATATAAGTTAAATAAGCAGGGTGACAATATACAACCTTGATGTACACCTTTCCCAATTTGGAACCTGTCTGTTGTTCCATGTCCAGTTCTAACTGTTGCTTCTTGACCTGCATAGATTTCTCAGGAGAAAGGACAGGTGATTTGGTATTCCCATCTCTTGAAAAATCTTCCACAGTTTGTTGTGATCCACACAGTCAAAGGCTTTGGCATAGTCAGTAAAGCAGAAGTAGATGTTTTTCTGGAACTCTCTTGCTTTTTTGATGATCCAGCAGATGTTGGCAATTTGATCTCTGGTCCCTTTGCCTTTCCTAAATCCAACTTGAACATCTGGAAGTTCTCGGTTCACATACTGCTGAAGCCTGGCTTGGAGAATTTTGAGTATTATTTTGCTAGCGTTCATGATAAGTGCAATTGTGCAGTAGTTTGAACATTCTTTGGCATTGCCTTTCTTTGGGATTGGAATGAAAACTGACCTTTTCCAGTCCTGTGGCCACTGTTGAGTTTTCCAAATTTTCTGGCATATTGAGTGCAGCAGTTTCACAGCATCATCTCTTAGGATTTGAAATCCATCACCTCCACTAGCTTTGTTCCTAGTAATGCTTCCTAAGGCCCACTTGACTTCAAATTCTAGAATGTCTGACTCTAGGTGAGTGATCACACCATTGTGATTATCTGGGTCATGAAGATCTTTTGTGTATAGTTCTTCTCTGTGTTCTTGCCACCTCTTCTTAATATCTTCTGCTTTTGTTAAGTCCATACCATCTATGACCTTTATTGTGCCCTTCTTTGCATGAAATGTTCCCTTGGTATTGCTAATTTTCTTGAAGAGATCTCTAGTCTTTCCCATTCTATTGTTTTCCTCTATTTCTTTGCATTGATCACTGAGGAAGGCTTTCTTATCTCTCCTTGCTATTCTTTGGAACTCTGCATTCAAATGGGTATATCATTCCTCTTCTTCATTGCCTTTCGTATTTCTTCATTTCATAGCTTTTTGTAAGGCCTCCTCAGACAATCGTTTTGCCTTTTTGCATTTCTTTTTCTTGGGGATGGTCTTGATCCCTGACTCCTCTACAGTGTCACAAATCTCCATCCATAGTTCTTCAGGCACTCTGTCTATCAGATCTAATCCCTTGAATCTATTTCTCACTTCCACTGTATAACTGTAAGGATTTGATTTAGGTCAGACCTGCATTGGAAAAGACCCTGATGCTGGGAGGGATTGGGAGCAGAAGGAGAAGGGGACGACAAAGGATGAGATGGCTGGATGGCATCACCGACTCGATGCACATGAGTTTGGATGAACTCCGGGAGTTGGTGATGGACAGGGAGGCCTGATGTGCTGCGACTCTTGGGGTCACAAAGAGTTGGACACGACTGAGCAACTGAACTGAACTGAATGGTCTAGTGGTTTTCCCTACTTTTTTCAATTTAAATCTGATTTTAGCAATAAGGAGTTCATGATCTGAGCCACAGTAAGCTCCGGGTCTTTTTTTTTTATTTTCTGACTATATAGAACTTCTACTATCTTTGGCTGCAAATAATATAATCAATCTGATTTCGATATTGACGATCTGGTGATGTCCATGTGTAGAGTCTTGTCTCGTATTGTTGGAAGAGGGTGTTTGCTATGACCAGTGCACTCTCTTGGCAAAACTCTATTAGCTTTTCCCCTGCTTTATTCTGTACTCCAAGGCCGAATTTGCCTGTTACACCAGGTATTTCTTGACTTCCTATTTTGCATTCTTTTGTCCTTGGGTCACCACGAAGCTGTCACAACATTGTTAATCCACTATGCTTCAATATAAAGTAAGAAGTTTTTAAAATAAATAAATGCCCAAAAAGTGTGAGTTTAGAAAGAATTTAATAGGTGAATCTAACTTGCCTGATGAAGGGCATTTTACAAATTCCAACATGTATAATACAATCTAGATTTTAAAAACAGTAACAATTATACCTTACATTTTTAAAGAGCTCTTGCATACTTATTGAATATTGGGTGTCATCCATGAAACAAGTAGAAGGTGTATTATTTTCCTAATTGTATTTTTGTGTAATTATTTATTTTGTGCAATAATTGTGTATTATTGTGTATTATTTTCCTTACTGAGGAAGCCTTGTGGCAGAGCCCTGAACTCAGAAGACTTGATCTCCAGTCTAACCTCAAGCCTTAGTCTCCATAACACAGGGCTGCTAAATGGGATCTATGTGAAAGTCCCTTCTAACTCCGTACTTTCTTGATTTAGTGAATTGATGTCAATACTAGCTCCAGAAGCCATAAATCCTAGTTTCAAGCCTTAGAATATTCTAGGGGAGAGACATTAGTACTATAATTTATTAGGTATCTACTATGTACCAGACCTTTCCCATTTATTATTTCACAACCATCTAAGTGTCATAATTGATTTAGGAAAAAAGAATCCAACCTGGTTTGCCAGGTTCCCAGAACACTGTCTTTTTAAAAACATATTTATTTGTGTTTATTTATTTGGCTACACCAGGTCTTAATTGTGGCATGCAGGATGCATATGGGATCTAGTTCCATATGGGATCTGTTTACTACTATTGGCAGGACCAGAGATCTAACCTGGGCACCCTGCATTGGGAGCACAGAGTCTTAGCTACTGGACTACCAGGGAAGTCCCTCATGTTTTTCTCCTTACCACACCTGCCTTCCCTTATGGCTCACAAGGCCACTCAGTTAAATTAGGGCTTTGTGTATCATCACTAAAGTAGCACCCCTCAAATTCAAAACCCATCACCTGGAGATCTTGCTAAATAGATTCTCATTCAGTTCATCTTGGGTAAAGGCGAAGAGTGCATGTCTAACAAGCTCCCAGACATATAAGCATTTACCTAGTGCCTATTCTGTATCTATTGGTTGGCCAAAAGGTTCATTCGGGTTTCTCTGTAAGATGTCATGGGAAAACCTAAACAAACTTTTTGGCCAACCCAGTACCTATCTTGGCTATGTGTTTGCCCTCAATTTGCTTCCCTCCAGTGGGGCTTCCCAGGTGGCGCTAGTGGTAAAGAACCCGCCTGCCAGTGCAGGAGATATGAGATGCGGGTTTGATCCCTGGGTTGGAAAGATCCCCTGGAGGAGGGCATGGCAACCCACTCCAGTATTCTTGCCTGGAGAATCCCGTGAAGAGAGGAGCCTGGCGGGTATATAGGGTCACAAAAGTCAGACAGAACTAAAGTGACTTAGCACACACATGCTTCCCTCCAGTGGGAAAACAGACAAGAAAATGCAATGGGATAAACGCAAAGTCTCGAGGGACAATGAGGAATTAGCAAAGAGAACAAAGGATGGCAAGGGAATTCTACTCAGAGGAAAAAACACCAGCAAAGCTACCCAGAGTATTTAGAGCACTGTAATTTGTCCATTATGGCCGGAATAGAAGAGGAGGAGAAATGGCAAGAGATAAACTTCCTATTTACTGAGTGCCCTCGATTTGCCAGACTCTTTTCAAGTAATAGGATTAAGTGGTAAGCAAGACAGACAAGATGTCTGCTTTAATGGAGTTTACATTCAAGTAAATAGAATAAAATAATGTAATAGTGATAAGTGATTTTAAAAAGTAAAACATGAATATGTCCTAGAGACTGATTGGCAGGGCAGCTGCCACTGGCTCTTTGAAGGGAAGGCAAGTTTGAGGAGCTGATCTTGTCTTTAGATTTGAATACAGAGAAGAAGCCAGCTATGTAAAGGTCTGGGATTAGCAGAGGAAACCAAGGATACAGCTGTAAGATCAAAACTTGCTTGGTCTGTTCCGGGAACCAGGACAATGAGGCTGCAAATATGACGAGGCCGTATTTGGCTGCCTCTCCTTTACCTCCCATATCCAATCAGTTACCAAATAGTTTTTTTTTTTTTTTAATATGTATTTATTTATTTGGCTGTGTTGAATCTTAAATGGGGCACACAGGATTTTTAGCTGTGACATGCTGGATCTGGTTCCCTGACCAGGGATTGAACTCAGGCTCCCTGCATTGGGAGTGCAGTCTTAGCCACTGGACTGCCAGGGAAGTCCCAATTACCAAGTAGTTTTGATTGTACTCCCTAAAGAAATGCTCAAATACATCCCCTTGATTCCATCTCTACTGGGCTTCCAATCAACTGCCTCTAATTGATTCCCTACACAGTAGCCCCTCAACCTTTAGGAAATGGAAATTCAATTACTCTTTCTTCTACCTAAAACCCTTGAGTGGCTCCTAATTCCATCAGAATAAAGTCTAAACTTTTTATCATGATTTGTAAGGGCTCTGGGGGGTCTGTGTCTGCATACCTCTTTTACCACATGCCTCTCTGTACTCTCTCTGTCAGTCATCATTCCTAAAACACACCAATTTCCTCTGCCTACTAGGTCTTCACATAGCATTCTTTCTGCCTCCCTCCATCCTCCCCACATACATATCTTTCTTCTGGTGAGTCCTCCTCATCCATCACATCTTCTGTGAAACCTTCTCCAGCTACCTCCCTGTTCATCCTTTGAGCTTCTGGGACATCCTGAACTTCTCTTATCAGAGTGTTCATCCTGCTAAATTGTAATCACTTATTTAATCTGTTTCCCCCATTTATATCCACATGTCTAGTATTGGAGTAGTAGGGCCTCAAAAATTTGTTAAAAGAATAAGTCAATAAATTAATGGAAGTCAAGATAGGCAGTTATATCATAGCTTTAGGTCACCACATGAAATTTGGACACTATCTTGATGGCAGCAAGGAGCCACTGAAGAACTTTAAGGAAATGATTCTATTTGTATTTATGAAAGATCAACGAAGCAACAAGACACAGATTTCAAGTGAATGAAACTGGAAATAGTGAATGTAAAGGTAGGAGGCTGGTTGTTTCCATTACAGAAGGGAGGAATGATGAATACCTGAATCTGAAGAAAACAGTTTAGAGAGATAGCAAGAAAGAAGAAATTTAAGGACTTGGTAGCTGGATGAGAAGGTAGAGAGAAAAAGGGCTCAAGATTGGCACCTACGTTTCTAAGTTGGCTAACTTGATGGATAGAAATGCCATTTCCTGAAACTGGAAATATATAAGTAGAAATTAAAGTAGAAGATAAATTCAGTTTTAGACATGTTGAGTTCCAGGCCATATGTACAAGTGGAGATATTTTGGTAGGCAATTGAATCTGGACTTAGGAAAGAGATCTGGGTGGCAATACAGATTTGGGAGTCATTGGCATATAGATGAGATTTAAAATCATGTAGGTGGAAGAGATCACCCAGAGAAAATGCACAGATATTAAGCAGCATAAACTGAAACCACAAGCTTAACAGTTTTCAGTGAGTGGTGTATATCCTTCTAGCAAATTGTCAGAACTAAGGAAGGTCTTGGAACCCATGACTTGCAACTAGTGTCAGTAGTACGGGTGATCTAACAGGCTGTGCTCCCTCAAATTTCACAATTCACCAAAAGTCACACCTAAGGATTCATAACAGCACTCTTCCTAACTGTCAAGTTCAAGAAACAAACAAACCCCAAAACATCCATCAGCAGTAAGTGCATAAAAAAATTTTCAGTGTATTTTTAAAGTTGAATACTATATACATAAAAGTGGATCAATCTCATACATGTTAAATTTGGGGAAAAAGACCTACACCTAAGGTAGCTCAGAAATTAAAGCATCTGCCTGCAATGCGGGAGAGCTGGGTTCAATCCCTGCGTTGGTAAGATCCCCTGGAGAAGGAAATGGTAACCCACACCAGTATTCTTGCCTGGAGAATGCCATGGACAGAGGAGCCTACCAGGCTACACTCCATGGGGTCGCAAAGAGTCAGACACAATTTAGTGACCAAACATCAACAAGCGACTTAGCACACATGCACTAAGAGCCAGGAATACTTTGTGTTCCCACCAGCCACAGTGGGAAAAACCTGACAATTAGAAATTGCCTCAGCAGGAGGGAAAACTAGCCCCTACTAAAGGCTACTCTGGTCCTCCCTTAGGTGAAAGTTTAAAAGCTATCCTTATTCTTGAAAGTACCAAAGTATTTCAAGTAAGATAACTATGTCCTAGGTTTCCCTTGTAAGTCAGTGGTAAAGAATTCACCTGCCAATGCAGGAGACAAGAGTTTGATCCTGGATCAGGAAGATCCTCGGGAGAAGGAAATGGCAACCCACTCCAGTATTCTTGCCTTGAGAACCGAACGGACAAAGGAGCCTGGTATGCTGCAGTCCATGGGGTTGCAAAGAGTCAGACATGACTTAGTGACTAAACAACAACAACCATGTCCCAGGAAAAAAAGCTCAAGGATATGTATATGAATCCAAAAATATCCAACTCCCAACAAGAAAGTATGCATAGTGTTTGGCATTCAAATAAAAATGACCAGGCATGCAAAGATGCAGGAAAATATGATGTGTTATAGAATAACTAATCAATAGAAACGTCCATGAATGAGGTAAATTATAGAATAAGTCGACAAAGACATAAAAACCCTTTTTAAAAAGACAGTTTATTTATTTGGTCGCATCAGGTTGTAGTTGCAGCTCTATGGATCGTCATTGCGTCATGTAGGATCTTTCCTTGCCAACTCTGTATAAGTGTTATGTTATCGATTGTTTCTCTCTGAACTAACAGATAAGAAACTGAGATTTAGAGAGGTAAAGTAATTGCCCAAGGACAGACAGATAAGTGGCAGAACTAGTCCAAACACAGATCCATGTTACTCCAAAGTTTATACGCTTAACCATTGTTCTATGCTGTCTCCTGAAATTGAAGAGGAAACTACTGGTTCAAGATGGTCACTGATACCAAATAATTAACAACTGCCTTAGACCCAGTTCTGACACAGATGCTAAGGATACAAACACACACACACACACACACACACATATATATAGATAGACATATATTTGGGCTTCCTTGGTGGCTCAGTGGTAAAGAATCCATCTGCCAACACAGGAGACTTGGATTCAGTCCCGGGGTCACGAAGATCCCCTGGAAAAGGAAATGACAACCCACACCTGTATTTTTACCTGGAGAATCCCATGGACAGAGGAGCCTGGCGGGCTACGGTCCATGGATCACAAAAAGTTGGACAAGACTTGCAACTAAACGACAGCTATATGTGTAACACATATTTATATACATACACAGTATTTGTGGTATTACATCAGTTGTAACTGAATGAGTTCACTGAACTTCTCAGTTTTTCTGTCATTTTCGGTCTTGTCAAGGTCTTATTTGTTTTACTTGTTTTTTAATTGACGTATAGTTGATTTACAATGTTTCAGGTATATAGCAAAATGATTCAGTCACATATATATTATATATATAATAATACATACATTCTTTTTCAGACTATTTTCCCTTATAGGCTGTTACAAATACTGAGTGTAAGTTCCCTGTGCTACACTGTAGGTCCTTGTTGTCTGCCTATTTTGTATATAGCAGTGTGCATATATTAATCCTAAACTCATAATTTATCCCTCCCCAGCCCGATTTCCCTTTGGTAACCATAAGTTTGTTTTCTATTTCTGTGAGTCTATATTCATTATCACAGTAATCCAAGTCTATGCCCCAACCAGTAATGCTGAAGAAGCTGGAGTTGAATGGTTCTATGAAGACCTACAAGACCTTCTAGAACGAACACCCCAAAAAAGATGTCCTTTTCATTATAAGAGACCGGAATGCAAAAGTAGGAAGTCAAGAAACACCTGGAGTAACAGGCACATTTGGCCTTGGAGTACAGAATGAAGCAGGGCAAAGGCTAATAGACTTTTGACAGGAGAACGCACTGGTCATAGCAAACACCCTCTTCCAACAACACAAGAGAAGACTCTACACATAGACATCACAAGATCTTCAATACCAGAATCAGATTGATTATATTCTTTGCAACCAAACATGGAGAAGCTCTATACAGTCAGCAAAAACAAGACCGGGAACTGACTGATGGCTCAGATCATGAACTCCTTATTGTCAAATTCAGACTTAAATTGAAGAAAGTAGGGAAAACTACTAGACCATTCAGATATGACCTAAGTCAAATCTTTTATGATTATACAATTGAAGTGAGAAATAGATTCAAGAGATTAGATCTGATAGAGTGCCTGAAGAACTATGGATGGAGGTTCGTGACATTGTACAGGAGGCAGAGATCAAGACCATCCCCAAGAAAAAGAAATGCAAAAGGCAAAATTGTTGTCTGAGGAGGCCTTACAAAAAGCTATGAAAAGAAGAAATACGAAAGGTAATGAAGAAGAGGAATGATATACCCATTTGAATGCAGAGTTCCAAAGAATAGCAAGGAGGGATAAGAAAGCCTTCCTCAGTGATCAATGCAAAGAAATAGAGGAAAACAATAGAATGGGAAAGACTAGAGATCTCTTCAAGAAAATTAGCAATACCAAGGGAACATTTCATGCAAAGAAGGGCACAATAAAGGTCATAGATGGTATGGACTTAACAAAAGCAGAAGATATTAAGAAGAGGTGGCAAGAACACAGAGAAGAACTATACACAAAAGATCTTCATGACCCAGATAATCACAATGGTGTGATCACTCACCTAGAGTCAGACATCCTAAAATGCGAAATCAAGTGGGCCTTAGGAAGCATCGCTAGGAACAAAGCTAGTGGAGGTGATGGAATTCCAGTTGAGCTATTTCAAATCCTAAAAGATGATGCTATGAAAGTGCTGCACTCAATATGCCACCAAATTTGGAAAACTCAACAATGGCCACAGGACTGGAAAAGGTCAGTTTTCATTCCAATCCCAAAGAAAGGCAATGCCAAAGAATGTTCAAACTACCGCACAATTGCACTCATCATGAACACTAGCAAAATAATACTCAAAATTCTCCAAGCCAGGCTTCAGCAGTACGTGAACCGAGAACTTCCAGATGTTCAAGCTGGATTTAGAAAAGGCAGTGGAACCAGAGATCAAATTGCCAACATCCAGTGGATCATCAAAAATGCAAGAGAGTTCCAAAAAAACATCTACTTCTGCTTTATTGACTATGCCAAAGCCTTTGACTGTGTGGATCATGACAAACTGTGGAAAATTCTTCAAGAGATGGGAATACCAGACCACCTGACCTGCCTCTTGAGAAATCTGTATGCAGGTCAAGAAGCAACAGTTAGAACTGGGCATGAAACAGCAGACTGGTTCCAAATTGAGAAAGGAGTACATCAAGGCTGTATATTGTCACCTTGCTTATTTAACTTATATGCAGAGTACATCATAAGAAATGCTGGGCTGGGTGAAGCACAAGCTGGAATCAAGATTGCCGAGAGAAATATCAATAATCTGAGATATGCACATGATGCTATCCTTATGGCAGAAAACGAAGAAGACCTAAAGAGCCTCTTAATAAAACTGAAAGAAAAGAGTGAAAAAGTTGGCTTAAAACTCAACGTTCAGAAAACTAAGATCATGGCATCTGGTCCCATCACTTCATGGCAAATAGATGGGGAAACAGTGGAAACACTGACAGACTTTATTTTGGGGGGCTCCAAAATCACTGCAGATGGTGACCGCAGCCATGAAATTAAAAGACGCTTGCTCCTTGAAAGAAAGGTTATGACCAACCTAGATAGCATATTCAAAAGCAGAGACATTACTTTGTGAACAAAGGTCCATCTAGTCAAAGCTATGTTTTTTCCAATGGTCATGTATGGATGTGATAGTTGGACTATAAGGAAAGCTGAGCACAGAAGAATTGATGCTTTTGGACTGTAGTGTTGGAGAAGACTCTTGAGAGTCCCTTGGACTACAAGGAGATCCAGCCAGTCCATCCTAAAGAAAATCAGCCCTGAATATTCATTGGAAGGACTGATGCTGAAGCTGAAACTCCAGTACTTTGGCTACCTAATGTGAAGAACTGACACATTTGAAAAGACTCTGATGCTGGGCAAGATTGAAGGCAGGAGGAGAAGGGGATGATAGAGGATGAGATGGTCGGATGGCATCACCAACTCAATGGACATGAGCTTGAGTAAACTCTAGGAGTTGGTGATGGACAGGGAGGCCTGGTGTGCTGCAGTCCATGGGGTCACAAAGAGTCAGACAGAACTGAGCGACTGAACTGAAATGATTTCTGTTCTTGTATGTAAGTTCATTTGTATCATTTTTTTTGATTCCACATATAAGCGATATCTTATGATAATATTTGTTAGTTTTCATTTATATGTTCCTCTTTATCACCAATAAAAGTGATGAAAGAGATTCTCCCCTCTATCCTTTCCTACACAGGTGTTCCAAAATGTTTGATAGCTATGTATTAGTTTATTTGAATTTGTTCTTGTAAAATGTGAATTGTTTTATTATGGGTACATAGTTTTAGTTTTTGTAAAAGATGGGCTTTTACAAAAGGATGGCTCTGAGCCTGTTTCTTTTTTCCACTCAGCTCTGTTTTGAAAATGGCACCACATTTGATACTAAATGACAGCTAACCGTTTACCTCTCATTGCTGCCTGAGGAGACAATTTTGTTTTTTGACTTTTTCCTGCAGACCCAGAGGAACATTCAGACATGGTTTTGAATGTCAGATGTCTGCAGGGCCTGTGACAGGCTGAACAGGATGCTCTTGGTGGAGAAGGCTGTCACTTGGGTCCTGGTAGTTGCTGCCATTTGGTAGTTAAGGAAGTGCCACAGAATGGTCACACTCATCGAGAGGCCAGAATCAAGATTTTCAAGTAAAATCTCCTTATTTTTTAAGTGTTGGAAAAACTGAAGACTAAACAAAATACTGGCTTCAGCAGCCTGGATTCAGCCAAGGATTGCTCCAGCCTGACTTTTACATTAAAACGTTTGAATCCGAGAAGGAATGAGATCAGATTTGTTTCAGAAATTAAGAGGAGGATGAAATAGAGTAGAGGGTAGAAGACGGAAGATTAGTAATGGAGGCTTAAATGTGAATGAACCTACGGCTTATGGGTTGAAATTCCAACACATGCTACATGGAGGAACCTTGAAAACATTATGCTAAGTGAAAAAAACCAAGCACAGAAAGACACATATTGTATAATTCTACTTCATGAAGTACCTAGAATAGAGACAGAAAGTACAATAGTGGTTCCGGAGGGGAGGGCGGCGGGGAGGCTGGTGCCAGGAGAGGGTGGGGAGTTATTGTTTAATGGTTATGAAGTTTCAGTTTGAGATGATGAAAATGTTGTAAAGATGGATGGTGGTGGTTGCAACACTCATGTGAATGTGTTGCAGAGAAGCCCAGGTTCTGATTTCTTGGTGGATTTGTTTCTTTGACTTTAACCTTTGCTTCTCATTGTTTTTATCATTATAATCACATGTAAATGACCAGCCTCAAGGAACCCTGCCCCCTCTGATTAACACATCCCTGCCCTGAGGTTGGTCATTCCAGGAGATATCTGCATGATAATAGCCTTTACTTCCTCAATTCCTACCCTTCTCCATCCTATAAAGGAACCTGGAATGGTGGTCAGCCAGCTCTGTACCTTGTCTCTCAGTTAACTGGCCTGCCATGCGGTGAGCGGACTGAGTTTGGACTGGGTAACAAAGCACTTAATGTCATTGAACAATACACTTAAGGGTTAAAATGGTAAATTTTGTGTTGTGTGTATTTTATCACACACAAGCTTACTACCAAATCAGCCCTCTTCTGTTAACAGGACAGAGCTGAGTTTATTTCTTAGGACAGTAAAAGGGAACACCACCAGGACAGAACTTTCACAGTGTCTTAGAGGTCAAGGTTAAGTTAAAATTTATTGAGAAATTGCAGTTTGGTTCAAGGCAATTCTCCCCGTACTAGGGACTTGATTGGATAAGATGAGTAAGAATCGATAATCAGACTAGGCATGGTAGAAAAAGCAGGCTGAGGACTTGAGAGGAAGAATTTAAAGAATCTTTTAAAATAGGAACTTTATGGAGATATAACTCCCATACCATTAAATTCAACTATTTAATGTGTACAATATGATGGGTTTTAGTAACTTCACAGAGTTATGCAGCCATCATCACAATCAATGTTTAGATATTTTCACTAACCCTCCAACTAAACCCCCTACCCATTAGCAGTCACCCCCATTTTCCTCCAATCTTCTGCATCCCCTCTGTTGGGAGGAAAATCTTTCCTCCTACCAAATTAGGTTCAATAGTTTGAATTAACAATTGAGTAACTGGAGAAAAGAAAGCAAGTCTTATTTATAGGCAGACAGGATCATTAGTCACTTTCACTTTCAGGACCATTCAGATGAAGAGGCTCTCTGAACTGCTGGGGTGTGTGTCCGATTCTTTGTGAGCCCACGGATTGTAGCCCGCCAGACTCCTCTGTCCATGAGATTCTCCAGGCAAGAAGACTGGAGTGGATTGCCATTTACTTCTCCAGTGGATCTTCCTGACCCGGGGATCAAACCCGGATCTCCTGCATCGTAAGCAGATTTTTTACCATCTGAGCTATAGGGAAGTCCCAAACTGCTGGGGACAGGAGTTTATATATCATTTTAATAGGGTAATGAGAAAGAAGAAAAAGAGCTTCCATGGGAAGCACAGAAGGCTTGCTGTTGTTTATTTTGTTTTAAGAAAGACAAAAGGCTTTATAGGAAAACAAATGCATTGACAGTTCTTGATAGTTTATGCAATTTCTCTTACTGGGAGTGAAGCTCCCCCAGGTGATTAATGGCAGTTTTACACTTGCAAGGACTTGTCTATTGATCAGATAGGGATGCTCTTGAAATGCTTCTTTCTGCATTTGCTATGTCTCTAACATCTTCCATTTAAAGTAATCTTTATGTTCACAACACTGTAAATCAACTGTATGTGTATGCTCAGTCATGTTCAACTCTTTGTGACTTCATGGACTGTAGCCCACCAGGCTCCTCTGTTTAAGGGATTTCTTAAGCGAGAATACTGGAGTGGGATGCCATTTCCTTCTCCAGGGAATCTTCCCAACCCAGGGAGCGAACACCCTCTCCTGCATCTCCTGAATTGGCAGTTGGATTCTTTACCACGGTTCCGCTTGGGAAGCCCAGGTTAATCAACTGTACTTCAATTAAAAAAAAAAAAACCATCAGTGAGACTTCCTTGGCGGTCCAGAGGTTAGGGCTCCGCGCTTCCACTGCAGGGAGAGAATAGGTTCAACCCCGGGTCAGGAAACTAGGATCCCACATGCTGCATGGTGCAACCAAAAACACGACAAAATCATCAGGAAAAAAATCTTTTTTCTTTCTTTTGTCTGCATTGGGTTTTAGTTGCCTCGTGCAGGCTTCTCTCTCTGGTTGTGGCTTATAAGCTTAGTTGCCCTGCAGCATGTGGGATCTTAGTTCCCTGACCAGGGATCATATTGTCCTGCCTGGGACAATACAATATGATGTTAGGGATTGCCCCTCAATGAATGTTTAGGAAGGTTAGTCACATTTATTCCCTTCACTATGACAACATCCAGGAGTTAAAAGTAGCAAGACATTTATGGCAGAGTTAAAAACAAAGGTTCTGGACTGAATTTGCTGAGTCCAGGAATTAGGACAAACTTTAAAACAATCCCCTCCATAGTTAACTGGAGATTCAGGCCAAGAGGTCTGCTTTGCTTGTCTTTTTGCATTAAGTTACTAGAGCTACTGGAACTCAACAGTTTAGTAAGATCTAAATACTAGTTTTGTTTTTATTTTTCAATTTTTAAGAAAAGTTTTACTGAGATATAATTCGCATACCATACACTTCACACATTTAAAGAGTGTAATGCCATATTCCCTGGTGGTTCATATGGTGAAGAATCTGCCTGCAATGCAGGGGTCCTGGGTTTGATCCCTGGATCGGGAAGATCCCCTGGAGATGGAAATGGCTACCCACTCCAGCTGCTCTCTCTTGCCTGGAGAATTCTATGGACAGAGGAGACAGGGTCGCCAAGAGTCAGACATGACCGAGGGACTAACACACACACGTACGATGTTTTATAGTAAATTATTCCATGTAACTGAGTGGGGCCCTCTGGGGCTCCCGGGCACGGAGGCCTCTTTGTCCCCCATTTCTTGTAGGTGTTGACTAAAAAAAGATGCACAAAGTGAAAGTTGTAGATTAAGTTTTATTTGGGGGCAAAATGAAGACTGCAGCCTGGGAGACAGCACCTCAGATAGCTCTAAGAAACTGCTTCAAAGAAGTAATGGGGAAGGCAAGACTACAGCCTTTATGACCTTTCCTGTGTTCCTAAGGTCGAATTTAAACAGTTGCTAATTGAGGAAGGAGCCGCCAAGAAATCATCTGATACAGATTAAGGGACTAGAGAGGAGGCTGACCACCTGAGATCCTGCACACACCCTAATCCTGTCAGACCCCACCTTTGACCCACGGTTATGAAAACCTTCATCAAGTTCTCTGGGGTTGAGATGCATAGTTTTTCTAGGCAGAAGTCTGGTGTGTCTCCCTTTGCCTGGCAAAGCAATAAAGTTATCCTTTTCACTAGCCTGGTGGCTCAGATGGTAAAAAAAAATCTGCCTGCAATACAGGAGACTTGAGTTCAATCCCTGGATTAAGAAGATCCCCTGAAGAAAGGAATGGCTATCCATTTCTATGTTCTTGCCTGGGAAATCCCATGGACAGAGGAGCCTGGCGGGCTACAGTCCACGGGGTTGCAAAGAGTCGGGCACAAATGAATGACTTTCACTTTTCTAGTTTACCCAAAACCCTGTCTCTAGGACTTAATTCAGTACCATGTACAGAGAGGCCGAGATCTCGATAACACAACCATCACATGGTCCTCAAAAATGAACCGTTCCCAGTAGCTGTCACTTCCAGTCCCACCTCTCTCCCAGCCCTAGGTGAGCACTAATCTTTCTGTCTCTATAGATGCCTATTCTGGACACTTCACATACTTGGAATCTTACAGTATATATCTTGTGTGTCTCGCTTCTTAGCTTTTCAGGTTCATTCATGTTGTAACATGTAGCAGTTCTTTCTTCCTTTTATAGCTGAAATAATATTCCATTGTAT
Organism: Bos taurus; assembly: GCF_002263795.3. Taxonomy (NCBI): domain Eukaryota; kingdom Metazoa; phylum Chordata; class Mammalia; order Artiodactyla; family Bovidae; genus Bos; species Bos taurus. Next base: position 28,964,025 of record NC_037356.1, on the reverse strand, counting down.
GATAGACTATCCATCAGCTAATGGACTGGTGGCTTGTTTCCTTTTGTTTTTTGTTTTTTCAGGAATAATGCTACTGTGAACTTCCCAGGTGGCTCAGCAGTAGAGAATCCACCTGCCAATGCAGGAGACACAGGAGACACAGGTTCAATCCCTGGGTCGGGAAGATCCCCTGGAGAAGGAAATAGCAACCCACTCTAGTATTTCTTGTCTGGGAAATCCAATGAACAGAGGAGCCTGGAAGGCTACAGTCCATGGAGTCACAGAGTCAGACACGACTAAGTGACTGAGCATGCATGCATGCATGAACTTCCTGCACACATTTTTATGTGGACATATATATTTTAAATTTTCTCCTGGGTATGTACCAAGGCATGGAATTGGTGGGTCATATGGTAAGTCTATGTTTGTTTGTGTTTCTTAGATTGTGGTATAACGCACATAAAATGTACCCCCTTAACCATATTTTAGTGTACAGCTTCGTATTAAGTATATTCACACAGTATGACCCATCTTTAGAAGTTTTTCATCACATAAGCTGAAGCTCTTCACTCATTAAGCAATTCCTCATTTCCCCCCTTTCCCTAGCCCCCCAGCAACCACCATCCTGCTTTCTGTTTCTCTGAATTTAGATACCTCAGAATTTATTTTTCTGTAACTCATTTATCTCAGTTAACATAATGTCTTCAAGGTTCATCTTTATTAGAGCATGTGTCAGAATTTCCTTTTCAAGGGTCAATGGTACTTGTATTCCATTGTATGTGTCTGTATATACTACATTTTGCTTATCTATTCTATCTATTGTTGGACACTTGGATCCCCTGGAGAAAGAAATGGCAATCCACTCCAGTATTCTTGCTTGGAGAATCCCATGGACAGAGGAGCCTGGCAGGTTACAGTCCATGGGATCCCAAAGAGTTGAACACAACTAAGTGGCTGACACACACACACACCTGGGGCCTGTGAATTAAACTGACAAAAGGCCAATCGAACAGGAGCTGCCGCTGCTGCTAAGTCGCTTCAGTCGTGTCCGACTCTGTGCGACCCCATAGACAGCAGCCCACCAGGCTCCCCCGTCCCTGGAATTCTCCAGGCAAGAACACTGGAGTGGGTTGCCATTTCCTTCTCCAGTGCATGAAAGTGAAAAGTGAAAGCGAAGTTGCTCAGTCGTGTCCGACTCCTAGCGACCCCATGGACTGCAGCCTACAAGGCTCCTCTATCCATGGGATTTTCCAGGCAAGAGTACTGGAGTGGGGTGCCATTGCCTTCTCCAAATTGAACAGGAGAAAAGACACTTAATTTTTAATAATGTTCATATGCATGTGAGATGACAGAGAGTAAAACTCAAAGAAGTGTTTACACTTGGACCTAATTTACTCTTTTAACAAAAAGAATTTGGGCTTCAACAGACAATAAATTGTGGGCAAGTGATTAGGAAACAGGAGAAATTGATGGGAGATAAGGACAGTTTCAGTAAGGTCTATTTATGAAAACATATCTTGATGTCAGCTTCCCATCTTCAAGGATAAAAGTCTCTTTTCTCTCAAAGACAAGTTTACCCAGGTTTTAGGCACAGAAGGTCTATGTTTTCCTGAGGAACTGCCATTTTAATTGACAACTAATAGAAGCAAAGACAAAAGACACCATAGCAAAACCTGAATAAACTAAACTGTATTCCAAAAATGATGTTCCACAATTACCCTATACAAACCAGTAGCAAACAGCAGCAGCAACAACAAAAAGCTGTTTATTTTTAAGAGAAGAAGTAAATATTTTGATTTTGGAACCATGAATGATTTTTTCCTTTGTTTTTGAATTCTGTATTTTAATCCACTTCTTTATATTTAAGAGAAAACAAACTTTGTTTGAAAAAACAAACAAACAGTCCTGGTGTGGCCTAAGACAGTCAACCCAGGGAGGAACACCATAAGGAGAAAAGCATATTCTCAGAGAAGATACCCAACAGACAAGACCACAGAGTGTGTTTTGCCTTTTGCCATTTTCCTAGCCAGAGCCAGACAAACAGCCCAGAAATATTAGTAAATTTACATATCAACCTGGTCTTCACAGTCTCCTGCCTATTTGGACCCCACACTAGGTGAAACAATGGACTTGAACTACTGCTGGGTGCTCTCTCCCTAGGCTTAAGGAAGGGAGAACTTGAGTGGAAGCCGCAGGATTTGGTCCAAGGTCCAGCCTGGAAACATCAAAGATAAACAAATCTGTCCTTCAACATCCCCTGGACTGAGATCCCCTTTGGTCCCCCTTCCCTCCCCCCTCTCCGTTTTTTTTGCCCTGGGGGCCATGCTGGTCTTCTTTTCTCTTTTGTTAGGTAGGTGCTGCCTATGGGAATGCAGCAGCTCCTCTTAGTAACCATGGGAACCTTATTGGCATGGCAACCTGGCAGCCCGAGGGAAAGGCAGCAAGAGGAGGAGGATGGGAGTGGTAGGAGGTAGTTCTATGGCAGAAGGGAGGGGGTAAAGCCGGCTTTCTCCCTGCTGAGGCAAGAAAAGGAGCAGAAAAGATGCCCACCTCTCTAGATGGCCCCAAGGAGAAGCCCCTGATGAGTTTAAACCTCACTGCATAGTCCAGTTCAGGAGGAGCTTGGGCCACGGCTGTAAGCCAAACTGGACACCAGGTCCTAGACCTACGGTGCTTTTTTATTCTATGGCATGGCTCAGCAGGGGCAGGGGGGCTGGGAGACACAGTGAAGCATCTCATGTGAGCACGTTCTGACACTACATTCTAATTACAGGCAAAATACCACGTGGAGCTGTTGTTAGGCTCCGAGAGTCCAAGCAACTTTTGTTAAAGATGTCTAGGGGCCAGGAAATTTCCAAGCAGCATCTAAAGCAAGAAACAAATCTGTGCAATACGATTAAGGAAGGCTATTGATGGGAGAGGGGTTTGGGGGAGAACAGATACATGTCTATGTATGGCTGAGTTCCTTTGTTCTTCACTTGAAACTACCACAACATTGTTTATTTGGCTATACCCCAATACAAAATAAAAAGTTTAAAGTTTGGAAAAAGAGAAAAGATTAAGGAAGGCTGTTGTTTAGTCCCTAAGTCATGTCCAACCTTTGGAACTTTAGCTCACCAGGCTCCTCTGTCCATGGCATCCTCCAGGTGAGAATGCTGGAGTGGGTTGCCATTCTCCAGGAGATCTTCCTGACCCAAGAATAGAATCTGAGTCTCTTGCTTGGCAGGTGGATGGCTGAGAATGTAGTAAAAACAAAACAAGATTGAGAAAGTACTTCTACTGGAGAGGAAGGAGTGAGCAGCAGGGTCGCTGGCAGTGCCCTGATGGTCCTGTTGCTAGGCTGAGCTAGAATCCCTGGCTTTCTGGGTTTCTCCGGCAGATAGGTGTGACCTGAGGCTACCCTGCACCATGGAGTCTGATGCTGCCTTGCACGGTACTTACCTGTGTGTGCCTCAAGCAGATTGGTCTCTCAGAGTCCATTTCCCCTTTTCCTAAGACAGAGGATAAGAATACTCTATAGGGCCATTGTGGAAATGAAAGGAGATTAAGAACTTTAATAAACAGTAATAGTAATTGAAACTCCTTGCATGTCAGGCACACAAATAACAGCTACTCTGGTTACTCTGCTGCTCTTTAGAACTGGCTCTCTTTGTCTGGTTCTGTACCATCACCTGCGATTTGACCAATGTTTTTTTTTAATGCATTGACATTTTTTTAATGTCATAAAATTTTTAGTTAGAAAAATTAATAAGATTTCTAGAATATATATATTATACTTATTATTTATATATGTGTATACAAGAGCTTTTCTACACTTGATAAAGGCTTGAGAAAGAACATTAAAAAAAAGAAGAGATGGAGAAATCAGAGAACATAAACTAAATGAAATTGGAACACTGAATATGAAATAGAAAAAGTGAAACAAACTAGATAAAAGTAAAAGATCTTCATATAATTCAATTGTTTTCAAACCTGGCTTTAACGCATTGACTTTTAAAAAAGCAACTTTATTGAGATGTAGTTATATATCATTAAAGTCACACTTTCCAAATTGTACAATTCTGTGGATTTTAGTATAGTTACAGAGTTGTAAGCATCGTCTGATTTTAGTACATTTTGATAACCTCAAAAGAACCTAGAGAGGGCCTTCCCTAGTAGGCCAGTGGTTAAGACTCCAAGCTCCCAATGCAGGGGTCCCCAGATTGATTCCTGGTCTGGGAACTAAGATCCCACTTGCTGCTGGGTAACTAAGCTCACAGACTGCAGCAAGAGAAAGTTCGTGTCCAACATCGAAGACCCAGTACAGCCAAAATAAAAACAATTTTTTTTTAAATGAATAAAGCTGCTATGAATTCGGTGAGCCCTGAAGAATTGATGCTTTTGAACTGTGGTGTTGGAGAAGACTCTTGAGAGTCCCTTGGACTGCAAGGAGATCCAACCAGTCCATCCTAAAGGAAATCAGTCCTGAATATTTATTAGGGGAACTGATGCTGAAGCTGAAACTCCAATACTTTGGCCACCTGATGTGAAGAGTTGACTCATTTGAAAAGACCCTGATGCTGGGAAAGATTGAAGGCAGGAGGAAAAGGGGATGACAGAGGATGAGATGGTTGGATGGCATCACTGACTCAATGGACATGGGTTTGAGTAAACTCCAGGAGTTGATGATGGATAGGGAGGCCTGGCATGCTGCAGCCCATGGGGTCTCAAAGAGTTGGACACGACTGAGCGACTGAACTGAACTGAACTGATGAATTCAGGTATAAGTTTTTGTGTATATGCATTTATCGAGTTTTAGTTCATGGTTTATCATGCCCCATGGCCTACATATGACCAGATAAAGAAAATATAAATATGAAAGATAGGTTGACATGATTATTTCTTTTTAAATTTCCCTCAGACTACTTTCCTTTACTCCTATTCTCCTCCTTACTCTTACTCTCATCTCTCTCTAGAGAACAATCTAGTCAATCTCATGCATATTTCCAGATATGGCATCTGAAATGCTCACAAAGGATATTTTCCCCCACAAAAATATCCTTAAAGTGTGGAAAGGGGAGAGGTAGAGAGGGACAATGAAGTGTAGGCCAAGTTTATTATTCAATGACAATCAAAATATCACTTAGAAACATTGTTTTAAACTTTACTGAGATAGGCTATCCACTCTAAAAACTGTACAAGTCAATAAATTATCACACACACACCACCATTTAGGAATTGCCTACCTTTACCAGTCCGTCCTAAAGGAGACCAGTCCTGGGTGTTCATTGGAAGGACTGATGGTGAGCCTGAAACTCCAATATTTTGGCCACCTCATGCGAAGAGTTGACTCATTGGACAAGACCCTGATGCTGGGAGGGATTAGGGGCAGGAGGAGAACGGGACAAGAGAGGATGAGATGGCTGGATGGCATCACTGACTTGAAGCACATGAGTTTGGGTGAACTCCGGGAGTTGGTAATAGACAGGGAGGCCTGGTGTGCTGCGATTCATGGAGTCGCAAAGAGTCGGACACGACTGAGCGACTGAACTGAACTGAACTGAACCAACGTAAGGATAGATGTAGAGTAGCCAGAAAAATTACAGAGATAGACTGCCCAGTGACATTTGAATTTCAGATAAACAATGATTAATTTTTTTGTACAAGTCTATTTTAGGCAATATTTGTGACAGTTTTTTTTTTTTTTTTTAATCCATTGTTTAGGGCTTCCCTGGTGGCTCAGTGGATAAGAGTCTGCCTGCCAATGCAGGGGACATGGGTTCGATCCCTGGTCTGGGAAGATTCCACGTGCTGCAGAGCAACTAAGCCAGTATATGCCACAACTACTGAGCCTGCTGGAGAAGGAAATGGCAACGCATTCCAGTGTTCTCGCCTGGAGAATCCCAGGGACGGGGGAGCCTGGTGGGCTGCAGTCTATGGGGTCGCACAGAGTCGGACACGACTGAAGCAACTTAGCAACTGAGCCTGCACTCAAGAGCCTGGGAGCTGCCAGCTACTGAAGCCTGTGCTGTGCAACAGAAAAGCCACTGCAGTGAGAAGCCAGTGCACCGAAACCAGAGAGTAGCCCCTACTCTCCGCAACTAGAGAAAGCCTGTGCACAGCAGTGAAGACCCAGTGCAGCCAAAAGTAAATACATAAATAAATTTCTTAAACAGTCAAAGACAGGGATTGAAAAAAAAGACTAACTGGATGTCCCTTATCTTCCCTTGGAAAATCCCTAGAAGGGGAAATTAAAGAACATCCAAAGAATAGAAATAATTTTCATGACTGGGTAGCAACTGAGGTTTAGTTGTAGGAAATCTCAGAATAAAATGGAATTTAGAGCTAATTTGTTGATTTAATTTACTTTGCTCTCTCCCTAGGGTTCTGTGCGACTAAGTGTTGTGTCATCTTTCTTTCTCACAATATCTCTATGAATTACTTAGGAGTCTACACATGGAGAAAGAAAAGCAGAGATATTTAAAGATACGCCAAGGACTCCCCTGGTGGTCCAGTGGTTAAGACTGTGCTTCCAATCCAGGGGATGCCATTCAGTCCTTGGTCGGAGAGCTAGGATCCCACATGCCACGGAGCTACTAAGCCCATACATCAACTATTGAGCCTGAGCATCACAACTAGAGAGCCCAAGCACCGCAAGGAAGACCCAGCACAGCCAAAAAACAAAAGTACATATATATATATATATATATATAAATATATATATATATACATTCGAAGTGAGTTTGGAGTCACTTTAAACAAAATATCAGGAATGGTTTTTGAAAGAAAACATAGATTTTAAGAAGAAAGGTGTGAGGATGGATAATCGGGAGACTAGGATTGACACGTACGCATACACCACAATGTATAAAATAGATAACTAATAAGAACCTACTGTGGAGCACAGGGAACTCTACTCAGTACTCTGTAATGGCCTATACAGGAATGAAATCTAAAGAAGAGTGGATATGGGTATATGTATAACTGATGTACTTCGCTGTACACCTATAACTAGCACGACATTATGTATCAACTATACTCCAACAGGAATTGAAAAATAAATTAGAAATATACATTGTAGATTCATTAAACTTAAGATTTTACTGGAAGCCCTTTACATTAATATTATGAAAGAGGAAACCAAGATTCAGAAAACCTAAATAATTTTCTCTAAGTCACAAAGCTCACTAAGGGTAAAGTTGATACTGAAATCTCAAACACTGGACTCCTAGCCTATGGAATTTTTCCTCATTTAAACTAAATTGTGCCCCTTCCCTTTAGTTCGTGTGCTTCTGTCTCAGTCGCTTCAGTTGTGTCCCACTCTTTATTACCCTGTGGACTGTACCCTGCCAGGCTCCTCTGTCCATGGAATTCTCCAGACAAGAATACTGGAGTGTGATGCCCCTAGAGTTCTTCCCAAACCGGGAATTGAATCTGTGTCTCCTGAATTGCAGGAGGATTCTTTACCGCTGAGCTACCGGGGAAGCCCTCCCTTTAGTTTTCCTCTCCATTAATGTGGTCTAGATAATCAGATCACCCATAATCACACAATTAGTGAAATGTGAAACTGGGAATTCTCCTTAGATCTTCCAAGTATAAGAGCTAGATTCCTTAACACGGAACAAATAGTTTCCTGTTCTAAACAAGATTTCTCGAAGGGTTTGAGATTAATTTCTTTTCATATCTTTTAGCTGCAAAGAGTTGCCGTGATCGAATTTGGGGATAATCTTTCTTTCCTAATGGGAGCTTTCCTAGCTCAGCTGATAAAGAATTCGCCTGCAGTGCAGGAGACCTGGGTTGGGAAGATCCCCTGGAGAAGGGAACGGTTACCCACTCCAGTATTCTTGCCTGGAGAATTCCATGGACAGAGGAGCCCGGCGGGCTGGGTAATGAGTGAGATTCCCCTGATTTATACATTTTGCATTTCCAGTGTCCAGTCATTATACCCAACAGGCAAATTCTTACTCCGTAAAGTAGCTGGATTTGTTTGAATATGCAAATCTGAAAAAATAAGTCAGCAGATTTTTGAATGCTCATAGATTGCCAAGCCTCTCAAATCTTCTGGTTTTACATTCATTCTATGTGGAACTAAAACAACAGTTTTAGTACTTGGCCTCATTACCTTCTCACACATTCCAGGGATCTGATCAATTTCCAAAAAAAAAAAATTTTTTTTCCTTTCATAGCTCTCCAAAACTTCCAGTCCTGGGTCATATCAGTATTTTTATTTATTTATTTAAAAATTTATTTCGGTCCGTGTATTTTATTTAATAAATTACTTTATGTTATTTATTTACTTGGCTGTACTGGGCCTTGGGTGCAGCAGGCAGGATCTTCAGGTTTCGACTTTGGAATTCTTAGCTTCAGCATGTGGGATCTCGTTCCCTGATGAGGGATCCAACTGGGCCCCCTGCATTGAGAGTGCAGAATCTCAGCCACTGGACGGACCATCAGGAAAATCCTGGTCTGTGTACTTTAAAGGGAAAAATCTTGACCATCACCAATCCAGCATTCTTCTTTGATCTTGGTATTCAATATGGTCAAACTGTCACCCTGCAGGATGTGACAACTAGAAGACTTACATGACTTACATGACTTACAAGACTTACATGACTTACATGAAACCTGGCTACGATGACTTTGCCAAAAAGACTAACTTGAAACTGAGACTTTGGGGAAGAGATGGCTTCTTTGCTCATCATTTTCACAGGGTTGAAAACGCTGTTGTCGCCCATGCCTTAGGATAGCTACGGCCCAGGGCAGGATTTGCAGAGTGTGCTGGGCTCTAGGGGTTTGCAGGTGAAGTGATTTTTATCTGGCTAGACTGGTGCAGTAAAATGGCAAAATTTTTTTGGCATTTTATTCCCTCAAGTTTATTTCTGATTTGTCTCTGAATACCAGGGCATCCTGGGGATGGCAGAAAATAGAGACGTTCCTTGAGATTGAGGGGATGGGAGTCAATCTTCAGGGATTTATACAAATGATGTCCCTGAGTGGACGAGGGAGGGGCTCATAAAGAACCAAAAGTTAACCTAAAAGTGAGCCTGTGGAACTGAACCATGTCATGAGTGGCTTTCCCTCATGACACTGCCTCTAGGCTCTTTCCTATTGTGAGGACGTGGCAACAATAGCCCAGTCTATTCTGTCCCCATTCACCCAGGGCACATGCTGATTTGTCCTAATGAATCACTTAGTAGCCACTGAGAAAGGGAGATTAATGACCTTTATTTTATTTTATTTATTTTTGGCCGCACTGGGTCTTTGTTGCTGCTTCGCTGTGGGCTTTCTCTAGTTGCAGTGAGAAGGGCTACTCTCTTGTGTGGTGCACGGACTTCTCATTGTGGTGGCTTCTCTTGTTGCAGAGCATCAGCTCTAGGCTCGTAAACGTCAGTAGTTGCGGCATGCAGGCTCTAGGGTGCAGGGACCTCAGTAGTTGTGGCTCGTGGGCTTTGGAGATCCTGCTCAGGACTTGTGGCGCACAGACTTAGTTGCTTGGAGGCATGTGGAATCTTCCTGGACCAACAAGGTATTGAACCTGTGTCCATCCACTGGCAGGCATATTTTTATCCATTGTACCAATAGGGAAGTCCAGGACCTTTCTTTTTGACCACTGTAGACATGAAAGCTTTCCTCACACTGGGGACTTCATTTGTGTTTTCCTATTAAAATTTGTAGTTCTCCTTTCTTGAAATATCTAACTCGTTTCTAGAATAAAAAAGTTGTCATCACATTTACACTTACAGCATGTCCAAGGGAAATCTCATTCTTTAAGGGATGAGATTCTTCAGGATCTTAAGGGATCTCATTCTTTGCCAACTAGCTCATGTATTTTGTCTTTTTTCATCAGAAAACAGAAGTGACTGTTCTAGAGTTTATCATTGTTCTTGGGTGTGATTTATTGTCAATTTGTATAATGTTGCTTACTCTTTTTGAAAGTAATATAGTCTTGTTCTTGGTGCACGCACGTGCTTTGTGGTAGGAAGTAATTACTTGCTGACTGTATGGTTATGAATGGAATTTGAATCTTGGGGAATGTTCCTTTTCCCTTGTGGAAACAAATCAGGGAGTTTAATTAACCCTGGAGCTTGAGGATGGAGATGAATATAGGCTCAAACTGAATGTTGCTGTTCAAGAACTACCAGTGATAGAAAAATCAAGTAATCTTACAATGTTAGCAGGTGTGATGATCTCATCTTTATTTGCTGGGCTGTGATAGACATAAGTTTTCAATGAAGATTTAGCTGCTCATTTCCAGAATGTCATGGAAAACTGGCTTCTTCAAGAAGGGTCCTTTTAAGGAAGATCAAATACGATGAGCACAATACATATCGTGCTTTCACTGAATTTCTAAATTGAAAAAGCCATTTCTAGCCTTGAAAGCCATTTAAAAAAAAGGAATGGGCAGCCCTGTAAGATCAAGTTTCTCATCACGAGAGGCATCTAAGTAGAAGCTGTGTATAACATAATCTAGAAGGATATTGGTTTCTGTATCAGGTGAGTGATTAGACCAAATGACCTTTAGGTGCTCTATTTATGCTAAGATTCTTTGATTCCATCGAGTAAATTTGGAACTAAAATAAGTTCAGTTCAGGAACTAAAATAAGACCCTAGAAAGTTTTTGGCGAAATTTCAAGGGTGGTGGTTTACCCTGTATTGTCAACAATCAGTGGTTTTTACCTCTAACCCAGTCTTCATCTTTCATACTTAAAAGGTGTGTGTGTCTAGGCTTTAGTCCTGCTAATGCCCTCTGTAGGAAAAGCCGCACCATTCTAGCAGAATGTTTACTCCTGAAAGATTTACATCAAAGCTAGTGGTTTTCAGCTGGGGCAATTTTGTAATTTTTTTTTTTTTTTTTTCAGCCCTGCAAATCCAGTCTGGAAACATTTTTGGTTGTTACAGCTAGGGGGTTGCTACTGGCATGTATTAGCCATGGATGCTGTTAAAACATCCTACAGCGCCCAGGACAGCCCCCAAGGACAACCACTCAACTCAAAATACAACAGTGCCAGGTTTGAGACCCTTGGTCCAAGTTAGGTGACCTTTTGGGCGACCCCCTGCTCTGTTCTCCACTATCACATAGCAATCGTGTGTGTGTGTGTGTGTGTGTGTGTGTGTTCAGTCTCTCAGTCATGTCCGAGTCCCTGACCCCATGGACTATAGCCTACTAGGCTCCCCTGCACATGGAACCCTCCAGGCAAGAATGCTGGAGTGGGGTACCACTTCCTACTCTGATAGCAATTATAGAGCTTTGCTTAAAACGCTTTTTAACTTCTTTAAAACACATATACCTTTGTCCATTGGGAGTGTCATATTTTAGAAACTTTTAAAGCTCTAGGATGGAGAAGAAAATGGCAACCCACTCCAGTATTCTTGCCTGGGAAATCCCATGGACAGAAATGCCTGGTGGGTTACAGTCCATGGGGCCGCAGAGTCAGACGCGACTGAATGGCTAAGCACACACTGGGTATTGTATATCCTAGGGCAAAATTCCTCTCCATTTCTGGACCTGTGAAACTGATCTGCTTCCAAAATACGATGGTAAGACAAAGGATTGACTTTCCCATTCAGAAAGGGAGAAAATGAAAGAAGAAAAGAGATTACTAGTGTAAAGCTAGTTCAAAACCCAGCAGGGCAAGTTCCATGAGGTTTCAAGGACTGAGAATCATCCTCTGAGGCTCGAAGCTCCATCCTCTTGGCCCTGCCTTCAGAGTCATTCTTTCTGTTTCTCGAAGGATAACGTTCACCTCTATCAGCCTGTTTCTTAAACATGAAATTTCAGAAGTCTTAACGGTCTATCTTTACCGTGTTCCATCTCTGTGCCTTTCAGTTCAGGCTGGCAGTGTTTCTGCTGGGATAACATTCTCAGAAACGTTACATGCAATTTGATGCTTCGGAGCGAAGGGTGTCCAGGCCATCATCCTCACTGCATTTTAACATCAGCAGCAAGTAGAAATCAGGCCACATCCTCCACACTTTAAACATCTCCTCAGCTAAACATCCAAGTTCATTGCTTACAAATCTACTCACCACTCAACAGCAAAAGACATTCCAGCCAAGCTTTCTGCCACTTTCTAACCAGGCTGCCTTTTGTCCAGTGTCTAATAACGTGTTCCTCATTTCCATCTGAGACCATAATTACGAGAAGCACTTTAACATTCATATTTTTAGCAACATTCTGCTCATGACAATACAGGTACTCTCTATGATGATAGAAGCTTTCTCTATAATTCATCTTTTTTTTTTTTTTCTGAGCATTTGCCAGAATTGCCCTTTAACCCATATTTCTACCAACAATGTCTTCAAGGCAACCTAGGCTTTTTCCGTCATGTGTCTCAAAGTTCTTCTAGTTTCTATCTTTTTCCCAATTCCAAAGCCATTTCCACATTAAATTCTTTTTTTTTAAGCTGCACTGTGCAGCATGTGGGGTATTAGTTCCCCATCAGTGATGGAACCCATCCCCCATGCTTCAGAAACTCAGAGTCTTCACCACTGGGCCACCAGGGACAGTGTGTGTTAGCCTCTCAGTTGTGTCCGACTCTTTGCAAGCCCATAGACTGTAACCCTCTAGGCTCCTCCGTCCATGGGATTCTCCAGGCAAGAATACTGGAGTGGGTTGCCATGACCTCCTCCAGGGGCCCTTCCCAACCAAGGGATTGAACCCAGGTCTCCTGCACTGCAGGCAGATTCTTTACCATCTGAGCTACCATGGAAGCCCGGATCACCAAGGAAGTCCTAAATATATGTTACAGGAGCACTCCACCACCAAAGTCTGTGTTATTTCCCTAGCATTGCTGTAACAAATTACCACAAACTGATGGCTTAAAACAGGAGAAATTTACAGTCTCACGGTGCCGGAGACTAGAAGTCCAAAATCAAGGTGTCAGCAGGGCCATGCACCCTCTGAAAGTTCTGGGAAAGAATGGTTCCCTTCCTCTTCTTGGCTTCCTGTGGCTCCTGGCATTCTTTGGTGTCCCTTGACTGGTAGTTGTATCACTCCAATCTCTGCCTCCATCATCACGTAGCTTCTTTCCTATTTCTCTGTGTCCTTTCTTCTTATGAGGATATCATTCACTGCATTTCAGTTCAGTTTAGTTGCTCAGTCGTGTCTGACTCTTTGCGACCCCATGAACTGCAGCACGCCAGGCCTCCCTGTCCATCACCAACTCCCGGAGCCTACCCAAACTCATGTCCAATGAGTTGGTGATGCCATCCAACCGTCTCATCCTCTGTTGTCCCCTTCTTCTCCTGCCCTCAATTTTTCCCAGCAGGGTCTTTTCAAATGAGTCAGCTCTTTGCATCTGGTGGCCAAAGTATTGGAGTTTCAGCTTCAATATCAGTCCTTCCAATGAACACCCAGGACTGATCTCCTTTAGGATGGACTGGTTGTATCCCCTTGCATTTAGGACCACCCTAATCCACTACAGCCTTTTTTTAACTAACTATATCTGCAAAGATTCTGTTTCCAAAAAGGTCACATTCTGAGGTTCTAGGTGGATATAGATTTGGGGAAAGACATCTTTTAACCACTACTGGTTCCAAGTAGCAGAGTGTGGAAATTGACAGACTAAATTCTGCACCTCTTGACGACAGGCCTGAATTTTTACCTCCTCAGTGTCTAGCACAGGTCATAGAACAATGTATTTTTTTTTTTAGAACAATATTTTTAAAATGTTGCCTGAAAAGTGTACCCCTATGTTCAACAGCTGAAAGGCAGAAACAACCCAGGTGTCCAGAGATGAAAGAATGGATGGGTCTAACTCTTTCATGACCCCATAGACTGTAGCCCAGGAGGCCCTTCCCTTCATGGGATTCTCTAGCCAAGAATACAGGAGTGGGTTGCCATTTCCTCCTCCAGGGGATCTCCCCAACCCAGGGATGGAACCCCCGTCTCCTGCCTGAGTATTTTACATTGGCAGCTGGATTCTTTACCACTTGAGCCACCTGGGAAGTTTGTTTTATGTACATTCAATGGAATATCACTCAGCCTTATATGGAAATAGAATGCTTCCACATGCTATAACCCGGATATACCTTGATAGCCTTATGCTAAGGAAAATAAGACAGACACAAAAGGACAAATGATTCCACTGACAAGAGGTACTTAGAATAGCCAAATTCATTGAGACAGAAAGTAAAATGGTGGTTACCAGGGGCTGCAGAGGACTGAGGAGTTAATGTTTAACTGGTACCGAGTTTCTGTGTGGGACCCATGAAAAAGTCCTGCAGATGGATAGTGGAAATGTTTGCAGCTTTCTTGGCCTGAAGCCAGCCCCTACCCTGCATCTTTGGGTGCTAAAAGCGTTTATTACTTTTGAAACCTCGAGTGGGTTGTAGGCATGCCTCCGCTTGCTCACGCCAGTCCCCAGCAGAATAAAACGGGGAGTCCAGAAAGTCCAGGGAGGTCTTTGAGTGTGACTGCGGGCATCCGCCTGCGCACCCCGCCCATCCATTCGGCCACCCGCCTACGCTTTCATGGTGAAGCTACAGTGCCCGGCCCTCCCAGTGAGAAACCTACACTGGGAGTTACTGCAAGTTCGCATCTTGAGCTTCTGAATATTCATGAGCGAAGCAGAAAGGCCAGCGCTGAAGGGTAGGGGGAGGAAAGAGAAATAGTAGTCATAAATATTCATAAAGGCAAGCCACAGGCACCAAGGAAAAGCAAGGAATGTTAACGAGAAGATGACGTCCGGGTCCTGAGCGTGCCCGCTGTGCGGGTGCCCGGCGCGCGCCACCCTACCCCCTCCCCGGAGCCCGGGCACGAGCGCGGGGAGGGGGCAGAGGGGGCGGAGTGGAGGAGGGGAGCCGAGAGCAGGGCGCCGGCGGAGCTGCGAGGGGAGCGCTCTCTGGCTCGCCGCTGCCGCTGCCGCTGCGCTCCGGCCGCTCGCCGCGGCCCTTGGATGGGGGTGTCCAGCTGAGCCCCGCGATCCGCCTGCCTCTGCCAGGACCCGCACAGGTGCCGTCGCGGGGGGCGACCTTTAGTCCGGACCGACCCACTGCCGTGGGTGGGGGGTGGACCGGGTTGTTGAAGGAGGCCCCGCGCGACTTGGGATGCTCCGGTGGGCAGGGCTGGGGGCACCGAGTCTCTGCACCCCATCCTGTCCCATCCTGGAATCGTAAAGGGAGAGTCCGAGGGCCATCGCCCTCCTGCCCAGCCCTTCGCGGGAGAGCACGGTGGGCTGCCGTGCCCGGGGCCGTGGGATTCGGGAAGACCCGCATTTTGAGCATCCTCAGAGCCGCGGCCCGCCAGCCAGGGGCGCTCGCGCGTGTGTGTGTGTGTGGCTGGAGGCTGCCTGGTTTGGGGCTGGGGGAGGCAGGGGACGCTGCCGGGTGGTGCTGGAGCAGTGGGTCAGTACCTCCTCCCAGGACTGTCATCTGTTCCGGCTCCCTTACACGCCCCAGCATCTTTCATGCCTGTAAGAACCTGGCCCTCAGCCCGCCCGCGCCCCTCCCTGGGATGCCGAGCCTTTCCCCAGGACCGTGCATTCCTGCAGTGTCAGAACCACTGGCAGCTGCCGCAGACGCTGGCGGAGCGATTGTTTTACTACGAACAGGTCGGAGAAAGGACGAGTGTGATGCTGGTGGGGGCGCACTGCGCTCCTGTGGGCCCAGGGCCTCTGGGGGCTGGGGGCGCATCCGACAGAGCCCCCCAGGGGCCTATCAACGCCCTCTCTTCTCCTGTCTTGCCCGTCCCTTCCCTCCTCGCCGCGACACCACCTCCTGACCCCCCATTCGTCCCCCGCGTCCGGGTCTGGTTGGGCCGAAAGGGCCGTGGCCGTGGAGTATGTGTGCGGCCTGTGCGGGGTGAGCCCGGCTTTCTCGGAGCACCAGGCTTTGTGCTGCTTGGAGGGGCCTTTCTTTACCCCGGCAGCCTGGGGGAGGGGATGTGGGATGAGGGTGGATGGAGCAGCAGGAGGGAGAAGGGGGGAGCAGAACTACAAAGAGGCTGCTGACTTCTATGCGGTCAAATACTCTCTGTCGAAAGGTGCGGCTTGGCACTGGTTTTTGCTGAGCAGCAGTGGGGAAACCGAAGGTGGGTCAGTGGACCATCAGCTTCGGGGACGGTTTGGAGGGCGGTGGGCACATAGGATCATTTGATCTCTGGGGCAAGTAGTGGGAAGAAGGGGAGCTGGAGTGGGGCCTGTGTGGAGATGCAGAGGCCCGGCAGGGGGAGGCATGGTGAATTCTTTGCTGCTCAGCTCAGCAGAGCAGGCACTGGGAAACCGGTACCCGCAGCCTGAGCTGCGGCCACCGTGTATCATTGTGCTGCACGAGAGGCTTGTTTCCTACTGGGTCTCTCTTAAGCTCCCCGCGGTCCTTTCTTTTCC
Organism: Bos taurus; assembly: GCF_002263795.3. Taxonomy (NCBI): domain Eukaryota; kingdom Metazoa; phylum Chordata; class Mammalia; order Artiodactyla; family Bovidae; genus Bos; species Bos taurus. The sequence goes on along the minus strand of NC_037356.1, from coordinate 28,947,742 downwards.
AAATTACACCATCTCTTGGGAGCCTAAATAAACGGAATAGGACATAAGCAAACTGTAGTCCTGCACTCTCGTTCTATGATAAAGAGAAAAAGACAAGACCACCCTCCTATGAGTCCTTTTTTTCTGCCATTCTTCATTTTTATGTTTCTTCAAGTTGATTTTGGAAGTACAGAGGAGGAGGATAAATGCTCAATTGAATTCACCCCAGCTTTAAGGGAAGGAAGCTTCTGAAATGAGCTGTGACTGAAGACAGGCATGAGCTTGCCAAGATACAAGAGTAGGACATCTTATTTGGGGGCAGAGGCACTCCACTAAGAGAGAAGAGGAAAAGGAGGAGAGAAGGGGCACCGTTTAAGAAGGATGGCCAGCCCCAATTCAGGGAGCCCTCCTTGAAGCTGAGGTGGGCCAGATGCTTGCCTCTCACCTCCTCTGCCACAGCCTGGGCTCTTTCTACAAAATCTGGGCTCAGTTTGGGTGTCAAGTGCTTTCAATTTTAGCTTCATCCGCAGCTGGTCAATCATGCAGACCTTCTTGGCGCTTGGGGAGCAAATGAGTTGATGAAAAGAAATAAGGCTATATTGAGAGTTTTCCAGTGATCATGTTTCTGAACTCCAGAGTGAGTGGTGATATCCATTTCTTCTTTTATAATCTTCTAGGTGAATCCATTTTCTCTAGAGCCTGTGCTGAGGACAGGTGCTTTTAGAACAATCTTGCTTGTTGCTGTCACTCAAAACTCAATTGTAGTCTTAGATTCTGATTGGATTGCCCTCTTGTTACTGGTTGATGGGATAGATTCTGTTGTTTGCAATCAGCATCCTCCTTGGTATACCTTCTCATGCCAGCTCCCTTGTCCCCTCCAGGAAGAGTACAGATTTAAAGAAAGTGTGAATATTTGGAATACAAGCTGGTTAGCTTTCATGTCTTGCTGAAATGGAACCAGTGATCTGAGAAGCTTTGACCACATGAATTGAAAATAGCAGGAGTGCCTTAGTAAAAAGCATGATAACATTCATTCAGCGATAGTTCTCTCTTTTGATAAGCATTCTGAAGCATCACACAGGGAATATCTTGGCAAGGGTAGTTTTTATTTTACTTGAAGCACTGTCATCTCACATTTTCATGTAACTATCTTTGCTTTCCTAATATTGTTGACATTTTTGGACACTTCATGTATTCCGTACATTGTGAGTAACACTTCAAAGATTGTCTCATTTATTGCACAAAGCAACCTCCAATATAAGTACTATTGTAAACCCCATTTTACAGATGAGGAAATGAAGTCAAAGAGGTTTATAATTTGCCCAGAGTCTCAAAGCTGGGAAGTGATAGGACCAGGATGGGAACCTGGGGCTCTCTCAACACAAATCTCTCGTCTGTAAACCTTTCCCTAATTTCTGTCACGCTGAGTGATCTTTTCTAAACTCACTCTTTTGGCACTCAGGGATTCCTAATCTTTTTTGTGCGATGAGCCACTTTAGCAATGTAGAGGAGTGCTTTGGGATCTTTCTCAGAATATGATTTTATCTCTCTTCTTTTTTTTTTTGGCCACATTGAGAAGCATGTGGAATCTTAGTGCCCCAACCAGGGATCAAACCTGTGCCCCCCGTAGTGGAAACTCACCGTCTTAACCACTGGACCACCAGAGAATTCCCTGAAGTATGCTTTTAAATGCAAAAAATGAAGTGTGGTATATTCAAAGAACCCTCAGGAGTCTGTTGACCATAGGTGAGGAACCTCTGACTGGCAACTAGTTGTGTATTACTTAATAGTTGGGGTGTCCGATATGGTAGCCACTAGCCATACGTGGCTGTTGGACACTTGCAATTTGACTGGTCCAAATGGAGACACAGTGTGAATGTAAAATACACAGTATATTTTGAAGACTTAGTATGAAAAAATAGTGTCAAATGTCTCATTAATATTTAAAAATTTGGATTAGATATTTAAATGGTAATATTTTGGATATAACTATAATATTCAAATATACAGTTAAATTATTAATTATGTTAATATCTTATTAAAAGTGACTTCCAAAAGTATTAGCTCTATACCAACACTTTCTTTTTAACAGTTGAGGAAATCAAGACCCACAGTACTTCTTACTCAGTCAGACATTGGCAGGTCTGTTGACTCTTGACCTGTGTTCTTTCTAAGCTGTCATACTGCTTTTGTAGCTTTTTGTATTTTGAGGTCTTAATCACATTGCCTTTGCAAACCATAAATACTCAGAATGTGTTTTGTTGAGATGTGGTGGTAACTGACTCAATCCCAGTAAAATCCCAGGAAGAACTGTCCAGGTCCTCACCTGGCATGCCATCTGCCCTGCTTATGTAGAATTTTAGTTTTAAAGGTAGGGGTGGAGGATGTTTTTGCTCTCTGTTTGCTTCTCCTTGGGTAGTGGTTCCAGTTTAAGCATCTGACTGGATCCGTCACCACACAGATAAGAGATAGAAGTTTGGTTGCCTTGCTGTGTTCCAGGGAAGGAAACGGAGTAGGTAGAGAAGGGCATGATAGACAATAAGCTTGTGCAGCCTGCAGTGGAAAATGAAAACTCTGTGAGGGGGACGGAAGATCATTTGTCAGTGAGCACACATTGATTGATTACCTTGCCGCAGGCCGTGTGTGCTAGAAATCGTGGAGGGTATCCAGAGGATGTTCATGTCCTCGAGGAATTTAAATTAAAATTGGGGAAGGGCTTGGTTGTATACATACGGATGGATAAATCACAGCTGAAGGCCCGGAGCTATTGGGAAATAAAGGGAGGCCTGAATGTACAGCCTTCTGGGGTGTGGTGCCCCAGGTGGCTGTGGAGTCTGGCTTTGGAGGACACGGGTAGTTGGGTCTCTCTCTTACAGGTCACTAATCCACTCTTCTAGTTCCAGACGTAAGCTGTGTGTCTGGAGAAAACTCAGGTACTTGTATGAAAGTCTGTATTAGTGCTCTATTAGTCCACCGTTTATTGATGAGAGTAGTACTACCCAGGTCCATGAAGCCCTGTCCAAAACCCCTGGGGCCAGGCATGTTTCAGAATTGAGATGATCTCAGGTTTTGGAATGCAGTAATAGAGTGCATATTCTGCATATCATCCCTTGGGGGCTGGGGATGGGCAGCCATCTCTATAATTTAAAAAAAAAATTAAAATTTCTGCAGCAAAACACACTAAATGGGATACATTAAAACCATAAACAGCTCTGTAAGCATGTAGATCAGGTTTAGTTGCCACATGAGTTTAGGTCATGGCAGGTTTTGCCACCAAATAAGTAATGGAAAACTTCCAGGTTATTTATTTGTTTTGGCTGTCCTGTACCACGTGTGGAATCTTAGTTCCCTGACCAGGAATCAGACCCGTTCCCCCTGCGTTGGAAGTGTGGAGTCTCAACCTACTGGGCCACCAGGGAAGTTCCTTTTCAATATTTATTAAAATTAAAAAAAATTGCTTATTTGGCTGTGCCGGGTCTTAGTTGCAGCACGCAGACTCTTAGTTTTGGCATGTGGGATCTAGTTCCCTGACCAGGGATCAAACCACGGCCTCCTGCCTTGGGAGTGCATGTAGTCTTAGCCACTGGACCATCAGGGAAGTCCCACAAACCTCCAGTTTTGAGAGCACATGGTTAAGGATGTAGACCCATGTTAATCATCACCATCATAATACAAAGAACATAAATTGAACAACATCGATGTTTATTATCTCCCAGGCACTGTTCTAGGCACTTACCTGTGTTTACTCCTTTAACCTTTAGGACAGCCCTTTGAGGTAGGTCCTGCTATTATTTCTGTCTTAAGGAGAATAAAAGAGGAGCAGAGAGAAGTTAAATTACTTGTACGATTACAGCTGGGCAGGAGCTGAGGCGTGAGCAGATGCACACCTAGGCAGGCTGGTCTAGGTGGGTTGCATCCTTAACCTTTGTTAAAGTTAGGCTTTGTTTCCGGGGGCAGGGAATGGAAAGCAGGTGTGTCTCCAAAATGCATGCTTATTAAGTTAGCATTATTCACACTGATAATGACATTCGCACTCGTTAAGGGTATAATAGTGAGGAAGCACAGACAATGGAGCCAGTAAAGCAGGATCTTTGTTTTTAGGGGCTGAGAGTAATGAGTGATTATGTAATAAGTGATTGTGGCTCCTCAACAGAGCTGGCATAAAAGCCCAGTCCAAACTCACATTACCGTGTCTATTTCTTCCAGATAAACGAATCCTGAACGTTGCAGTTTTCTGATTGCTGTGCAAGGATGGAGGCCCCACTGGTGAGTTTGGATGAAGAATTTGAGGACCTTCGGCCCTGCTGCTCGGAAGACCCTGAGGAGAAGCCCCGGTGTTTCTATGGCTCGTCTCCCCACCATCTCGAGGACCCCTCCCTATCTGAGCTGGAGAATTTTTCTTCTGAAATCATCAGCTTCAAGTCCATGGAGGACCTGGTGAATGAATTTGATGAGAAGCTCAACGTCTGCTTTCGGAACTACAACGCCAAGACAGAGAACCTAGCTCCTGTGAAGAACCAGTTCCAGATTCAAGAGGAGGAGGAGACCCTGCAGGATGAGGAGTAAGGCGTCTCAGTTGTTCTCTGTTGTCTCAGATTAGAGCCCTGGGGTCTGGGGCTCCCTGACATAGAACGAGTTTCTGTCCGTGGGTTTATGGCATACTACTTATATTTTTGTATCAGTGAGACCACACCCTGGTAACTGCTGACCTTGTTCCCTTATATCCCTTTACAGTCACCTGTAGAGTTTTCTTAAGTTGAAACCACAAAGGAATAAAGTATTTTTAGGAAAGAGATTTCCTTAGATACAAAATCAAAATTCAGGAGCATGGGAAATTTGGGGGTCTGTCTATTTTCAGCTTTCTTTATATCGTAATAATCCATCCAGATATTAGAGATAAGGGCAAGAAAAAAAAATGAACTAAGAGGAACTATGTTGTTGAAACAATTTGCTTTACAAAACACCAGAACTGTGAAAATCTCCAAGTTGTTTACACCCCCTCAGGACTGGAAAGATAATCTGCAAAAGTTAAGTCCAAATAAGAAAGCATGAACATTGAACCAAGAGATTGGGGAATTACCCTGGACAAAGTAAAGATGATAAGCAGGTGAAGTGGCTTTTGAGTATTCCCTGTGTCACTTAATAGTCACATTCCAGGGTCTTAACCGGAGAAGGCAATGGCACCCCACTCCAGTACTCTAGCCTGGAAAATCCCATGGACGGAGGAGCCTGGTGGGCTGCAGTCCATGGGGTCGCTAAGAGTTGGACACGACTGAGCGACCTCACTTTCACTTTTCACTTTGGTGCATTGGAGAAGGAAATGGCAACCCACTCCAGTGTTCTTGCCTGGAGAATCCCAGGGGTGGGGGAGCCTGGTGGGCTGCCGTCTATGGAGTCACACAGAGTTGGACACGACTGAAGTGACTTAGCAGGGTGTTAACAGAAGTCAGGAACAGAGATTTGAGAAAAGTGCTGTTCAAGGAGGAACTAGAAAGAGAAGAGGGTGTTTGTTGTATGAATTTGGGGTATTTAGTAAAAATAGGCATAAATTCCCCATAGGGATAAATATGCATCAACTATTCTTTAGGGATCACACAGGAAATGTCGAGTAGTTGGTAGTGGAAGTTTCAGCCAAAAGAGCAACTGCACTTTGGGTTTCTCTTTTTTATGTACTTGGGGGGAAAAGTTGCCCATAAGTAAGTGGGGGAAGAAGACCCCTTCTACAGCAGGGGTCCCCATCCTACAGGCTGTGGACTGGTACCTCTTGTCAGGTCAGCGGTGGCATTAGATTGGAGATAAAGTACACAGTAAATGAAATGCGTTTGTCATCCCCAAACCATCCTCCCTACTCTCGGTCTGTGGAGAAATTGTCTTGTACAAAATTGGTCCCTGGTGCCAAAAAGACTGGGAACCTCTGCACTACAAGATTGAACCTGATTATATTTGGCAGATAGTTGCTTATTGGAAAACTACTGAGATTGTATCTCTGTGAATATTAGGGCTGTCTGTCTGCCTTACTCGCTATTCTGTCTCCAGTATCTGACACAGTGCGTGGTATGTAGTAAGTGATCAAATCATGTTTTTTGAGTGAATATTGAATGACCTGGATGAGCAATAATAGCTAGCCTCATAGGTACATGTAATGCATTTCCTTTTCTTTTTAATTAATGCTAGCCTGAAGGTACGATCACAAAGGACATTTCACTCTGGTGACCAATACTGTGACTGTGGGCTTCGTGTTTCAATTCAATTTTAAGTTTCAAACTGATTTTTTAGATTCGGAGCCTGTTACAATTTGCTCAACTCCTCGAGGTCATAAAAGAATGGTTCTGGGGCTTTATTATAATACAGAGCTTTTTTGACCATAGTTCACTGCAGTGCGCGATGGACTAGAAACACTATGAACTGCCATTTTTACATTCTCACTCCCTGTGTGAACTTGGGCTCATCGCTTAAGTCTAGTTGACTGTGATGGTGCTCATCTTTGGAACCTTGGAGCTCAGTTTTGATGCAGCAGGGCTAAGGACTGGCTAAGAACCTCATTTCTCACCTCACCCAGGCTGTGCTCTGAAAATTCCTTTGCTTCCAATAGATCATGTCTCCTTGTCTAAACCCCCCTCTGCCTCATTAAGGACAGAGGTTCAACAACCAGGTTCTTACCCTTTTCTAGCACATTAGCAGAGGCCACTCAGTGTGAATTACCATCACATGGGATTATTGGCCTTATCCTGATTTCTCTGACTTGCCTCCTTCATTGACTGCTCAGCTAAATGACTGAAAGCTGAATAATTCTTTAGAGGTAAAATATGATGTGGGGATAGTGTGGTGGGAAGAATCTGGGGAGAGAAATTGTAATACTGTGCTCTCTGGGCATTCAGCGTGTGTTTCATACATATCTAAAGCTTTACTGCTTAAAAATTTGAATCAAAAAAAAAAAAAGAAAAAATTTGAATCAAATTATACAGTTTGTTTTATAGACACCCATCCAGCTACTTCAACTGTAATATTATGATGGGGTAAAAGAAAAAGATAATTTAATATCCAACCTGGTTAATAGTCTCCTAAGCCCAGCCTTCTTGTTCTAATAAACTTGGTAGGATTTGGTAGTTAGAGGTTTCATCTGCCAATGAATTGCAAGTCTTTTGGATGGGTTAGAACTACATAATGGAAGCTTCAAACAAAAACAATGAAATTCTTAGCCAAAGTAATCTGAGTGAGTGAGTGAGTGAAGTCGCTCAGTGGTGTCCAACTCTTTGCGACCCCATGGAATGTAGCCCACCAGGCTCCTCCTGAAAGATAGCACAAATCAGAAAGCAGGGGGAGTGATTCCCTTTGAAGTTTTGGTTTTTTTTCTTTTCTTGTTCTTAGCCCTGCCATGTGGCAGGTGGGATTTTATTTCCTCGACTAAGAATCAAAACTGGACCACCTGCATTGGATGCACAGAGTCTTAACCACTGGATGGGCAGGGAAATCCCAAAGTTTTCATTTGTAACTATTTGGCTCAAAGAGAATTGGCTGAGATATCAACTTATCTCTGCCTTGTCAGGGCATGGAAGTCATTAAAAGAGAGTCAATCTGTATGAAAATGTATTTTCACTTTTTTAAATTTAGAAAATACTCCAGAATCTCTTCTCTGCATATGTAGACTCACCCTTTCTTTGTCATAAGAGATCCAACCTGGAGGCCTACCGAGTGGGAATGGTCAGCCTTCACCCCACTTCCTACTTTTCTGGATTTCCCTGTCTGTCCTCTTACAAGGCCCCTAGTGACAGAGGGGCCAAATATATAAGAACACTGAGTTTCCTGTTCCTCCAATAGAATTACTGAGTTAAAAGTGAAGTGAAAGTGAAGTCGCTCAGTCGTGTCCGACTCTTTGCGACCCCATGGACTGTAGCCTATCAGGCCCCTCCATCCATGGGATTTTCCAGGCAAGAGTGCTGGAGTGGATTGCCATTTCCTTTTCCAGGGGATCTTCCTGATCCAAGAATCGAATCCGGGTCTCCCGCATTGCAGGCAGATGCTTTACCGTCTGAGCCACCAGGGGGTCATGTTAAAAATCAAGTTCCCATGATAAGTAAACAGATTGTAGTCAGCCATGCTTTAACTTGAAGACAAGTAAATCCTAAATAATCAGATAGGGAAAGTCGACAGATAGCTGTGGTTTTTAGGAAAGTTAGTTCTCTTCTCAGAGGTTCTGTTTCCCCATATGGAAGGCAGACATAGTGTGGATTCTTTTGAAGCATTTGAAAGAATCTAAAAAGTTGTTCAAGGTCATTGGTGTGTTAATAATTCGTAATTCATAAGCGTTAACAGCAAAGGTGTACTCATGTTAACACACATCTAAGTGTGGATATTGGCCTGACTTGAAACCGATAAAACAATGGATGAAGGCAGTACAGCCTAAGAGATGTTACCAAGCTGGAATTCTAATGAGCACCTTACCCTGTCTACCATCGGGTCAGGAATATGTATATGGGTGTGTGTATGTGCAGCAGGATTGAGGTAGCCTTGATGGCTATGTTGCCAGTTCCAGACCCAGATTTTAGTGTGCACGTCTTGTCCAACTTCTCTTGTGGCTCAGCTGGTAAAGAATCCGTCTGCAGTGAGAGAGACCTAGGTTCAATCTCTGGCTTGGGAAGATCCCCTGGAGTCAGAAAAGGCTACCCACTCCAGTATTCTGGCCTGGAGAATTCCATGGACTGTATAGTCCATGGGGTTGCAAACAGCTGGACACGACTGAGTGACCTTCACTTTCACTTGTCCAATAAATTCTATTCGCTTTGCTCATCCTCTGCTAGCATCTTTTTCCAATCCCTAGCCCTCCACGGTAAAAGACAGTTTTGTCATTTCTACAGGTATATGTGTGTGCTCAGTCATTAAGTTCTGTCCTACTCTTTTGCCACCCCATGGACTGTAGCCCTCCAGGCTTCTCTGTCCATGGCATTCCCAGGCAAGAATACTGGAGCAGGTTACCATTTCCTTCTCCAGGGAATCTTCCCTACCCAGGGATCGAACCCAAGTCTCCTGCAACCATGTAAGCCCAAGATATAAAATATGCACTTGAAAAGGCATTTCTATTATTATAGGGACTGAGGAAAGGTGGCATAGTGGTAAAGAGCCTGTCTGCCAATTCAGGAGACATAAGAGAGTCGAATTCAATCCCTGGGTCGGGAAGATCCCCTGTAGTAGGAAATGGCAATCCACTTCCGTATTCTTGCTTGGAGAATTCCAAGACGTGGGAGCCTGATAGGCTACAGTCCATGGGTTGCAAAGAGTCGGACACGACTGAAGCAACTGAGCATGCATGAGGGAACAAACTGGATTTCAGGTGTCATGACAGCATAATACCGAGAATTGCAGGAACTTGTTTAATCTGAGTTTTTTTGATGAAAGATAATAGTGGATAGCTTTCAAAGTCTCCTTTCCCTAAGATAAGAGTAAATAGGAGGATTCCTCTCAGGAAGTGGAATTTTACAGTCCACCCAGGGTACTTCTGACAGGGAATACATCTCTTCCCAAGGATCCTGCTTAGGATAGGATGGACAACCTCTCTGGGGACAAAAGTCTAACCCATTCTCTCCCTCCAGAAAGCTTTGTGTTTTCCCCTCCCAGGCCTCTCTTGGTTCCCGGGGCTGCGTGCCTGCCAGTGTGCCTGCCTTTGCCTTCCATTTAACCTTCCCTGGGCTGGAGATCTAAACAGAAAGCAGGCGTGTACCCCTGCTGACCTTGCCAGTTCTCCTTTCACAGATTGATGAAAGCACCATGTCCAGAATAATGCAGTTATAGACCTTTCACACAGAGGCGGCTGCTGCCCTGCTGTTCTCGGTTGTGATTTTTAACTTGGCATATGTTCTGATGCTCACGAGAATCATAAAATTTATAAAGAATTGGAATAGTCAAGTGGGTAGGAATATAGGCTGTAATAACTGTATTGCCTGGGTTCATATCCTACCTCTGTTATTACTGTGTGAATTTTGATTAATTAACTTCTCTGTGTTTCAGTGTTTTTTTCCTCTGCATCTGCTTTACAGTGTTACTGTGAGGAATGAGTGAATTGATCCACATAGAGAGTTTAGGATAGTACCTGGCTTGTGTTTAGTAATTGCTCAGTAAGGTTGGCTGCTATGGTAATTATTGTTAAACAAGCACTGAATGAATATGGGAAGGCGTGCAAATGATGACAATGAGTCATTCTATTAAAGGTTGCTTATAACCTCAAAGGATAAAAAATATGTCTGTGAGAAAGGAAGGAGAAAACTTGAAAGAGAACAAGGATGCCTTGAAATCCCAAGGAGATAAAGGTTTAGGGGATTGTCACTAAAAATCTGGAACTAGATGAAATCCAGGGTCTGTCAGTGAAGGCTCAGGTGAGAAAAGTTGCTGCCCTAAATGATTTTAGAGCATCTTCATGTGTCACTTTAAAGATGTAAACAGTTTCAAGGTCATTGGAAAGTGTGTAGTCCCCCATTCAAGGTCCCAGCTTCCACCCTATCTAGGAGAGGCACAGAAGGCTCCTGCCTGTTTTGGGCTTTGCTGAAACAGTTTTCCAGGCACTTGCTGCAGGGTCAGACTTCAAGGTCAGTGCCTGCATGCATGCCGTTCATTCTGAGTGTAACGCCGTGATGCTCGGAGGGTTTGTCTGTTGATCTTCCTGGTGGGTGTAGTGCTGGGATGTTTGTCTTGAAGGCAGCAAATCGTGTTTGCTCCTTGGCGTTCGAGTGCTAACAAGACTTGGATTTAGAATTAGGCTGGATTACTGACGCTCTAATAGTGCTTGATGGAGGCTGGACTGTCACCCATGTTTAAGATGTAGACGCTCAGTCCTGCTGAATGAATGTCTAATGAACACTTGATGAGCTCTGTGGAAGTGCTTCCTTATAATTGTAGGGGAAAAAATGAATCGGTGGAGAGCCAAAGCAGTGCCATTAAGTTGTGTTTTCTTGATTGCTTTTGTTTCATCACCAAATTGTGTGCATTGTACACTAGGAAAATCTCCCTGTTTATATACTTGTATATTATACATTCCATATTCTATATATGTTAAGAACACTCCCCTCCCTCATTTTATGTATCTGATTTCAAGTGTCTGTGCTCTGACATATATATATATATACACACACACACACACACATATCTACTTGTATATATATCTATATACTTGCTATATATATATAATGTACACTTATCTTTTCAGCATCTTAAACCATACTTTGTCATGTTTTGATTTGATCCATTTGTGTACATATTTGCTTGTTTTTAAATGGCTATTTCCTTATATTTGTATAGCTAAATAAAATATCCCTTCTTGCACTTGTTTCACAGGTATCAGTCCTGTTTGATGTGCACAGGCATCTGAAGGAGATTGCATCGAGCCCTCATTATTTCATTACTTCATATTAACTCAAGTGCTGCTGACTTCCATGGAGAGCGTTGTTTTAGGAGCTTGGTTTACTGATTTACATGAACTCTTGCTGTTAACTGATTTATTTATTTTCCTGTGTGTGAAAGTTTGTGACTTCAGGATTTTCCCCAATCCCCTTCCCACTTTTTTCCCCAAGAAAACCTTTCTGAAATTGTGAGCTAAACAAAAAGAATTGTGGAATATCCTTTTTTATAATGTACCTATCAGAAAATTTTTTTAAAAATATAATAAAGGGGACCCCATCTCCCCCCACTAAAAACTAATTGAGTAGGCACTGGTGTGTTTCATATTCCTTTCATATATTTTCCTTAGAGTCTCTGTGATGGAGACAGGGCACCTTAAACTCTGCATTCCTAGAGGACAGGGTTGTGCCACCCTGGGATCCCCAGAACATTTTGGGTAATAAGAAGCTTAATAACATTGGCATCATCCCCTTACCTCCATTAGGGGTCAAGGAGTTAATTCCGGACTGGATTGTAGGCATCTGAAACTGAAATACAGTTAACCCTTGAACAACAAGGGGGATTAGGGGTGCTTACCCCTTACGAAGTGCATTTTTCTGCTATTTATGCCTCAAAAACAAAGGAACTGATAAATGACAAGGGCAGGAAGCTGAAATAGTTTGAAGAGAATCAGGACTCAAACCCTAGTTCTTTTGATTCCACATATTGTGATCTCTAAACTAACACAAACTTTCCCCTGTACTTTTTAGTTAATATAAAGATCTGTGAGATGAAAATATTGGTACTACAATATTCCTTGGAAAAATATCCACATGTAAGTGGATGCTCACAGTTTAAACTCGTGTTGTTCAAGGGTCAGCTGTATCAATAAACCAGACGATGACCTTGTTCTTAATGAGATTCAGCCAGAAAATCTGCCCAGATCAGTCTGTCTCTCTTTTCCTTCCTCTTCCTCTCATTCTTCTCTGCCCATAAGAAAGGAAACATGGACATTTCTTAGATTCATGGGACAGGAGCCATTTGGTTGAGGGGCAGATTTAGTTCTGGAGTAGTTTCTTTATTGCCAGTGGTGTTTTAATTGTAGACGCTACCATTGGTATCTCAATGATGAGAAATTCCTCCTTTTTTTTTTTTGGCCCTGAAGTTCCTGGCTAGGGTCCATTCCCTTGGCTCCTTCTCTCCTGGTAGTGCCTGAAATTCAGTTTTTAAGCTGCTTCACTCCTACATGCTGGAAGGCAGATGATCTCAGCCTGGCACGCACAGAAGCCTCTCTCCTCCCCCGGCCTAGCTCTTCCTTCCTCCAGGCGGGGCCAGGCCACAGATGTGCGCTAATGAGAGCTTCTCTTTGTTTCCAGGGTTTGGGATGCTCTGACAGACAATTACATCCCTTCACTCTCAGAAGACTGGAGGGACCCAAACATGGAGGCTCTAAACGGCAACAACTCTGACACCGAGGTACCTCTGGGGCCCCTAACTTAACAGGGCTTGAGGAGCTGTGGATTCCAGTTTAAAAAAAATTAAAAAAAAAAACACCCAGTAACTCAGCAGTCTTCCCCATTATGTAACGAAGCTCAACATCATTGCTGGGAAGGCAGGGATTGTGGAGGAAGTGAAAAGTAAGATGAAGGAGGACATCCAGGGTATATGAGGTGAATGGAATGATTGTAAAATAGTGTAAATGCAGGTCACTTCTGTTGCTCATCTCTGTCCTCAATGTGCAGAATTAGGTGATCTGAAGTAAGACAGGAGGGTGAGTATCACAGGCTTCTTTTGTGTTCAAACAATGATGGTTAAAAAAAAAAAATCAGGGTTTACCATCTAAAATGAACAGTTCAGTCCCATCAAAAAACAGTATTGACAACATGCATGGCTGAATTCCTTTGCTGTCCACCTGAGGCTATCACAACATTATTAATTGGCTATACTCCTATATGGCGCAGAGGTTAAAGCGTCTGCCTGCAATGTGGGAGACCTGGGTTCAGTCCCTGGGTTAGGGAGATCCCCTGGAGAAGGAAATGGCAACCCACTCTAGTATTCTTGCCTGGAGAATCCCATGGACGGAGGAGCTTGGTGGGTTACAGTCCACGGTTCGCAAAGAGTCGGACACGACTGAGTGACTTCACTTTCACTTTCATACTCCAATATAAAATAAAAAGTTGAAAAAAGCAGTATTGACAGGCTTGTGACAAGCTCAGGGCCTGGCTAATGGCCACGGTTGGGGCCCAGATAATAAAGAGGTCGTCATGCAATAGAGAGCAATTCTTTTTTTTTTCCATGTAATTTTTGTTGGCATATAATCGCTTTACAATGTTGTGTTAGTTTCTGCTGTACAGCAGAATGAATCAACTACATGTATATATATCCCTTCCCTCTTGGGCCTCCCTCTAACCCTCTAGGAGTAATTCTTTATGAAACTCAACCAACCAGGCATGCACATGACTGGACCTGAGTCATAGTCTGTGGTTACTGACACCAAAGAAGAAGGTAGCCTACTGGCTTCTGAAAAAAGCAGAAAAGGGAATACTTGTTTTGAGTTGATTTGCATAGGTTAGAGGAGCTCCAAAATGTCCCTCCTAGCTGAATATACGTGTAGAAAACTATTACTAAATCATATAATGGCTCTGTCCTTGGTCAAAGCCTCATTCTACTCTGCTTAGTTTTCTAGTTTTAGCTGCAAAGCAGATCTGACAATTCCCTATCAAGAAGTGCTGTCACGATTCTGTGGGCTCGGCAAACGAGGGAGGGAGGTGGATCTGATCTTTCTAGGTGCTCCAGGATTGAGTCCAGGGAAGGGCAAGAACCAGATTTCCCTTACCAGGCAATATTTCTGTAGACCATTGCCCAAAATATCACAGCAGAGAGATCAGCAATCAGTTGATTTGTTGAAAGCTGGCTCTATATAGCCTTTCTAACTCTTCTAATGATTAGCTATTCAAAATACCCAGAACCTTGAGGCTTCATTTACTGGGCAAAATAGACTTTGAATCTCAGAGATTTGCTACAATCCTACTTAGCATGGATATAGGATGTCTCAGGTGCTGTTTTGAACTCCTGAGTGCTTTTTTTCCTCTTGTAGTGCTTATATGGATAGTGTTGAGTCCTTACCCAAAATGCAAAGGAGAAGATAAGCAGTAATAGAGTAAACCTCATCACTGAGATGAAATCAGGCCTGTCGTGTGCAAAAGGCAGATTTTGCTTTATTATCTCCTTTGTCACCTTTCTAACTCATTTTGTGGATTTAGCCAAAAAATATATAAGATAACCTCCCCTTCGAAAGGACTCTAATTTATCCTCACTTGCAGATTTCCCTTAAGAGGGTTAATATTTCAGGGGAAACTGAGTGACCCTGGGAAAGATGATCTTGATCTCCTCATAGAGTTTTCTCTATCTAACCCACGGAAAAGGACGGGGTAGCAATAATGGATGGATTAAGGCTGTTTTATTTCAGCCTCCTTTATTATCTGTGTTCATTACAGCAGAAGCCCTTTTCACTGACCTCAGTTTAAATCACTTGCTATGTTACCCATGCTCTGTATTCCTTCTGTAAAACATGGTGACCAAACACCCTTGGCATGCAGTGTCCCCACGGCTGGTCGGCCTCTCTCTCTGCCAAGTCCTCTTCTCTCTACTTCTGCTTAGTTCATTGCCAAGGATCAGTTATATTTGCTTTCAAACCTGTTCATGCTTGTCCTTGTGACTATAACCAATTTAATGAAATAGAAGCTGTAGGGTTATGACTGCAAAGAGGGTCATTTTTGCTTTTATAAAATTAAAGTAACACATGTAAGTAATTTTAAAAGTCAAATCATGCTTTTAAAATAATAGGAGACAGCAAAAAATACATACAGCAGCCCCTGACTTACCTTTCCCTGTTCCACAGAGGCAGCCACATCTGCTGTTTTTAGTTATTTTTTGGTCAGGCATCTACAGTTTCCTAAATAACACTTTTATATTGCTATTTCTTTGATTATTTAAAAAAGCAATTTTGTTTGTTATCTATTATGGAAGAGAAGATTTAATTCTTTTGCATCACCTCAAATACTCCCATTTGGCCTTCCCTCTTGTCACCAATTTATCGTTAAATCAATCTTATGTAGAGATACTGGGCTTCCTGATGGTTCAAATGGTGAAGAATCTGTGTCCAATGCGAGAGTGCTGGGCTTGATCCCTGGGTCAGGAAGATCCCCTGGAGAAGGGAGCAGCTACCCACTCCAGTATTCTTGCCTGGAGAATCCCATGGACAGGGGAACCTGGTGGGGTACAGTCCGTGGGGTCAGAAAGAGTCGGACAGGACTGAGCGAGACGGGAAGAGGATATGTAAATACGAGTATAACTGAGTAAATACTCTTTGTTGCTGAATCATGGAGTTTTTGAAAAAAATACTTCCTGTCTTAACTCGGAGTGAAAAATTGCCTTGGTTTTCATTTGCTTAGTTTCCTGTACATCTATCATTAGTTCAACTCCAAATTCTGAGTGAACTCTAAATCTCATATATATATTTTTAAAATCAGATAGTCTTTTAATTTTTAAAATTAATTTTAAAAAATCAAAATTAGTACCCTCTATCTTTCTTCTCTAAACGAATATGGTTGTATTCCAGATCTAGTGCACAGCTCTTGTCTTGGGAATTCTCTTGCCTCTCTCTCCTGTCCTGATTGCCATATTTTTATCTTTCTGGGTGTATTCTCTTGTTCTAGTGAAAATAAATTCAGTATATTCTTAAGAAAGGGTGGAAGGAATGTATTTGTTAGAATAGATGAGCGTGTTTTTATTTTCCTGTCATACATGTGACTGAGAATTTGACTTGATAGAGTTATTTTAGGTTGCAAAGGAATATTTACTTAAAATTGCATAGTACCATTCTCTTATCTTGCAGCTTTCAGTCACTATTGAGAAACCCCAAATCCATTCTGATTCTTTGTCTTTTATATGTGACTCTCTTTTGGTTCTCTTTAGAAGCTTTGAGGATATTCTCTTTTTCCTTTCTCATTTCTTTTACAGTAATGTGCCTTAGAGTGAGCTGTGTTTTTTCATCCATCCTGCTTTATACTCCGTGGGCCCTTTCCACCTGGAAGCTCATGACTTTAACTTGTGGGATGCTTTCTTGTTATTTCTCTGAAGACAAACTGTTTCTGTTTTCTGCCTCTATTGAGATGATTATATGGTTTTCTCCTTTCTTATGTCAATGTGATGAATTACATGAATTGATTTTCAAATGTTAAATCAACCTTGCGCTCTTGAGATTAAACTCACAGCTTTACTGAAGAATAATTGGCATGCAGTGAACGGCACATGTTGAACTGCGCAGTTTGCTAGGTTTTGACTTATGTTTCTTATGTTTATGTCTGTGAGACCATCACCACAAGATATTAAGCAAGATAGGAAGCATGTCTACATGTCCATCGCTCTTCCTTCCACCCCCTATCTTCAGGCGACCTGATTCTGTCACTGTAGATCAGTTTGCATTTTTTAGAATTTTGTATAAATAGAATCATGAAGCATGCACTCTTTTTGTCTTTTTTTAAAAATTCAGTGTAATTATCTAGATATTCATTCATTTAATTGCATGTATCTACATTCATTCCTTTCTATTGCCGAGTAGTATTCCATTATATGGATATACCATTATTTTCCTATTCATTCACCTGTTAATGGACATTTGGGTTGTTTCCAGCCTTTGAATATTGCAAATAAAGCTATTATGAACATTCCGGTGTAAGTCTTTTTGTGGACATATGTCTCTGTTTTTCTTGGATAAAATTCTATGAGGGAAATGATTGGGTCATATTGTAAGTGTATGTTTCACTTTTTAAGGAACTGCCAAACGGTATTCCAGTTTAGAACTCAAATTACCCCACCAACCCTTGGCATGCACAGCCTTTTTGATTTTAGTCATTTGAGTGCGTATAGAGCAGCATCTTATTTTGATTTTAATTTGCATTTCCCTGATAATATATGATGCTGAGCATCCTTTCATGTATATCCTCTTTGGTGAAGTGCCTGTTTAAATCTTTTGCCCGTTTTCTTAGTGGGCTGTTTGTGTTATTATGGAGATGTTCGAGTTCCTCATGTTAAAAGATAAAATGAAGCATATTAAGTCTTTGACAGTTTATTTGAGCAAAAATCTGTTGAAATCTGACAGTGCCAAACCCAAAGTGGTTAAGAGTGCTCCGCCCACAGAAGTCAGAGGAAGGACTTTTACAGAGAAGAGGTGGAAGCAAAGGAAGGAAATAAGTTGATTGGCTCTAGTTTGAGTGGGTGTATTATTTGGGAAAATCTGATTGGCTGTTTGTGAGTGGTTGTCCTTTGGTTTGATTCTTAACTTTGAGGCCTTGGGGGTTTTGGTTTTGCTTTGCTTAGGAACCTCCTGAAGCATTGAAGTCACCTTAGCCTAATGGTCTCTTTGTTTAATTAATTTAACACGTACATTCTAGATACAGATCCTTTGTTTGTTGTATGTTTTGTGAATATTTTTTTCCTGTCTAAGAAAGTTAGAACTTTCTTAACATTATCTTTTGAAGAGAAAATGTTCTTTTAAATGAGACAAAATCCAATTTATTCGGTTTTAAAACTGCTTGTACTTCTTATGTAGTATTTAAGAAATTGCCAAGCCCAACATCACTAAGGTTTTTTCTTTTCTCCTAGAAGTTGTGTAGTTTTAGCTTTTATATGATTTATGATCCATTTCAAGTTAGTTTCTGTATATGGTGTTAGGCTAGCTCAGGGTTCATTTTTTGTGCATGGGTATGGCTATCTAGTTGTTTCAATACAATTCATTGGAATATTATCTTTTTCATATTTGATTGTCTTGGCATCTTTGTTGAAAATCAGTGGACCTAAATGTGCGGACCTATTTCTGAATTCTCGATCATGCATCTATCTGAGTGCCAATACTCTACTGTCTTCGTTACTGTAGCTTTATGGTAACGTCTTGACAGAAAGCATATGTCTTTCCACTTTGTTCTGTTTTTTCAAAGTTGCTTTGGCTATTTTAGGTCCTTTGCATTTCCATATAAATTTTGGAATCACCTGATAAATTTGTACAAACAAACTTGCCAGAAGTTCCACTGTGATCGTGTTAAGTCTATGGAACAATTTATGTGTATAGATCAATTCTTTATGTTAATGTGATGAGTTACTGCACTGGGTCTCCATTGCTGCGTGCGTGGGCTTTCTCTAGCTGTGAAGAGCAGGGGTTACCCTTCCTTGTGGTGTGCAGGCTTCTTAGTGCAGTGGCTTCTCTTGTTGTAAAGCACAGGCTGTAGGTGCTCAGGCTCAGGAGCTGCAGTGCATGGCCGTAGTTGCTCCGTGGTGTGTGGGATTCTCCTGGACCAGGGATCAAAGCCCGTGTCGCCTGCACTGGCAGGCAGACTCTTATCCACTGTGCCACCAGAGAAGTCCCTTGTTAACATTTTATTAAGGATTTTTGCTTCTATGTTCATAGGACTCTTTTAGTTTTCTTCTCTTGTAATGTCATAAAATGAGTTAGAAATTTTTATTCTCTTTTCTGAAAAAGTTTCTGTTATGCTGGTATTATTTCTTCCTTAAATGTTTGATTGACTACACCAGTGAAACCATCCTTCTCTGTGAAAGTTGTTTTTTTTTTTTTTTCTGTGAAAGTTTTTGATTACCAATTTAATTTCTTTAATAGATATAAGGCTATTCAGATTTTCCATTTCTTGCTGATTTTCTTTAATTTTGGTAAATTGTGTTTTTCAAGGAATTTATTCATTTAATCTAAGTCATTGAATGTACTGATCACAAAGTTCTTTCTGATATTCTCTTATTCTTTCAATGTTAATAAGAGCTAGAGTGATGTTCCCTTTTTTAATACAGATATTGTTGATTTGTGTTTTCTCTCTCCTTCTGTCCCTTCCCCTTACCCCCACTGCATCAGTTTATTTATGAGTTTATCACTTTTATTAATTTTCCCAGGGAACCACTTCTGTTTTTTTTTCCTTTGTTGTTTTTTCATTTTCTGGTTTGTTTATTTCTTCCCTTACCTTTACTGTACCCTTCTTTGTGCTTAAACTAGGGTTTTACTTCACCGTTCGTTTCTTTAAGCTTCTAAGATGGGAGCCTGTGGCTTCCTTGGTGGCTCAGCAGTAGAGAATCTGCCTGCCAATGCAAGAGACTCGGGTTTGACTTCTAAGTCAGGAAAATACCTTGAGAAGGAAATGGCAACCCACTCCAGTGTTCTTGCCTGGGAAATTCCGTGAGCAGAGGAGCCTGGCGGACTACAGTGCATGGGGTCACAAACAGTCGGACTCGACTTACTGACTAAAAGCAGCAACAAAGGTGGGAGCTTAGATCCTATTTCAAACTTAGAAAAAATGATTTTGTTCCATTTGGGCTACAAAGTACCACAGACTGGATGGCTTATGAACAATAGAAATTTACTTCTCACTGTTAGGGAGGCTGGATATCCACAATCAGGGTGCCAGAACGGTTGGTTCTGTTAAAGGGCCTCTTCCAGCTTGAAGACTGCCAACTTGTGGCTGTGTCCTCACAGGACACATTGTGCAAGGGAGCTCTGGGAGCCTCTTTGATAGGAATACAGACCCATTCACGAGGGTCCCACCCTCCTCCGCACCTCCCCAAGGCCCTACTTCCTAATGCCATCACACTGGGGGCTAGCATTTCAACATACGTGTTGGGAGGACACAAACATTCAGACCATAGTCATAACACAGCATCTTAAAACAGGAAAGTTTTAAGCATTGCCTCAACTGAATCTGCAGTTTTAATATGGTGTGTTTTCATTATCATTCAGTTCAGAATATTTTACACTTTTCTCTTGTGCTTTCTTCTTTGTCCCATGGGTTACTTAGAAAAATGTTTATAGATATCATTTTGTCATTGATTTCTAATTTAGTCAGAGAACAAAATCTGTACAAATAAATCTTTTAAAATATACTGAGACTGATGTATGACCAAGCGTATGTTGTATCTTGGTGAATGTACCGTGTGCCATTGAGAAGAATGCTTATTTTGCAATCGGTTGTGATGTTTGTACAGGTCAACTGGATTAAGGTGGTTTATGGTGCTGTTGGACTGTCCTATATCCTGATTTTTTTGTCTCTTTGTTTTATCAGTCATCAAGAAAGAAGTGTTAAAATCTCCAATTATTAATATTAAATCATGGATTTGTCTGTTTCTTTAGTTCTGTTAGTTTTTGTTGTACATATTTTGAAGATCTGTTATTAATTACACACACTTTTATTATTGTTGTATATTCCTGATTGACCCTTTTATCATTATGATATGTCTTTTAATTTTATTTATTTACCTATTTTTGGCTGTGCTGGGTCTTCATTGCTGTGCGGGGTTTTCTTTAGCTGCAGATAGCAGGGGCTATTCTCTGTATGTGGCGCATGGGCTTCTCACTGCAGTGGCTTCTCCTGTTACAGAGCATGGGCTCTAGAGCACAGGATCAATAGTTGTGGCGCACTGACTCAGTTGCTCTGCGGTGTGTGGGATCCTCCTGGACCAAGGATCAAACCTTCCTGTGTCTCCTGCATTGGCAGGTAGATTCTTTACTCCTGAACCACTAGGGAAGCCCTGAAATATCCTTCATCTCTGGTAATACTCCTTGTTTTGAAATCTACTTTGTCTGATATGAATTTAACCACAAAAGCTTTCTGTTGCTGTTAGGTAAACATTTTTCAATCCTTTTACTTTTCACCCATCTGTGTCTTTAAAAATATATCTTTTATAGATTATATGTAGTTGGCTCTTTTATATTTAGTCTGACCATGATGATCTGTGCTTTTTAGTTTATTGTGTTTAGTTCATTTGCATAGTGTTTAATTCATTAACTTTTAATGTTAATAGTTTGTGTTTAGGCATACCATCTTGCATTTCTATTTGTTCCACCTGGGTTTTTCTTTTATTGTTGGTATTCCTCTGTTTCACCTTCTCTGCCTTCTTTTGGGTTAATTGAATACTTCTGGTCTTCCATTTTATTTCTGCCATGGATTTTTAGTTATACTTCACTCTTTTATTAATTTAAAAATATTTTTTAAATTATGAAAATATGATAACACTTTCATATTATCATGTCATATCATATAAAAGTATAATATGAAAGTTTACAGGAAAATCAAAAAATACAGAACAAAGTTACATATAGTCCCACTATATCTTAAATTATTTTTTAAGCAAATAAATTAAGATTTTTAATTGGAATTTCAATATCAAACTCTCAAAAATTAATAGAATGAATATAAGAGAAATAGAAGAATACAGTAGACTTGAAAAGCACTGTGAACCAATTCAACATAAGTAAGATTTATTCAATTTTCACACAATAAGGATACAAATTCTATTCAAGTTCCCATACAGTGTAAACTAGGAGACACTGGAATATATCCAGGGACATAAAACAAGCTGCAAAAATTTCATGGGATCTGGGGACGTATGAGTTAGGTATAGCTCCCATGTTACCAGGAACTCAGTAGCTTTCACACATGTCTGACTCTTTGTGACCCTGTGGACTGTAGCCCGCTAGGCTCCTCTGTCCATGGGATTATCCAGGCAAGAATACTAGCGTGGGTTCCTAGTCTCTCCTCCAGAAGATCTTCCAGACCCAGGGATCAAACCTAGGTTTCCTGAATTGCAGATGGATTCTTTTACTATCTGAGTCATCAAGGAAGCCCTCACAAGCTTACAATTCATTTCAAATCTTGTTTTGCCCACGCCTGACAAATCAGACTAGTACACTGTACAACAGAGAGAAAAGAGAAGGCTCTAATTAGGAGTCATCCATGCTGCTGCCCAGCTTCCATGCTTCCATAATGTCTGAATGGCAAGAAGGGTCAATGCCTAAAAACTCTCTCCCCGCCTTCACCAGGAGCCCAGGGGAGGACCTTGGGCAGGGGGCTGGGATAGTTGAAAGATGCAGTATTAACAGTCAGTGAGGTAAACTCGCTAAAATTGGCCATATCTCAGAAAATGTAAATATTCCATTTAAAAAATATATTTACTAGGACAAAAATTCTGTTTAGAGACTGACTAACACTGGCTGTCAGATGCTTATATATTATTATGAAAAATAATCCAAACAAGAAAATAAAACTTTCTGAACAGGAGCCTAACTCCTACCACAGGATTTCCTAGCCCTAAAGAAAGTTCTACCATGAGAGAGTAGCTGTGAAGAAGCCTACAGGAGTTTCCTTCTACACAGCTGGGAGCTGTGGGAAGCAGGCATGTACCACAGGCAGTGGGCTTGGCAGAGAAAGGAGCATATGGGTTCAACAGCAGAAATAGATGTCACCATCTGGCACAAAAGCCCCTCAAATAATCCCATTACCTCGCTGTCCTACCCCTTACCCAGGTTGAGAGCAGATGGCCTTTGAGATTGTTGTTTTTGTTCTTTTATGACATAGTCCTGGTTTTAAGCAAAAGTAGATAGAAGGCGATACATTGTTGGGGGTGCCTGCCAAGGTAGAGTTTAAGGAAACGGGGAGATGTTTCTGAGGATGGATTCCCTCTGACATGACTGCTTGGACTGGAACAGGGGTGTTTCCTGGGGGTGCTAATTAGAACAGGAAATGTGTAATCCCCAGTAGTCAGACAGACCAGCATGCCAGCTGTTGGTGTACAAGTGAAATTGATTCCTGGATGAGAGGTGTCTGCAGAAAGATTTCCTGGAGACACTTCTTGCCAGGCTGGAGATGACTTTCAAATGAGACTCCTGGACACAGACAGCTTGTTAGTTTGTTAATGGCTAGTTGTTCAGTCACTCAGTCGGGTCCTACACTGCGACTCCACGGCAGCACTCCAGGCTTCCCTGTCCTTCACTATCTCCCGGAGTTTGCTCAAACTAATGTCCATTGAGCTGGTGATGCCGTCCAATCATTTCATCCTCTGTCTCCCCCCTTCTCCTCCTGCCTGCAGTCTTTCCCAGCTTTGTGCTTATTTGTGCAGGATTTGACCAGCAGTACCAGGCCTCTTGGGACACAGATAGTAAAGTCAAACACGTTGTGAATACCTTGCCGGGCTTCAACATCTAGAACCTCGATGGTTGTTGACTTTCAGTCTTGCTTGGGATGGAATTTTGGAGACAGTGCAAATATTTCAGTATTTTCTATTGCCGTTGGAGTTTGTTCTTTGGTTTGTGTGGTCAGGTTGTTCCATGGCATGTCCTGTGGAGCTCTGACACATCCTTCATCCTTCATCAGCTATGACACCATGCCTAGATTCCAACACGATGACTTTTTGTCAGATTTTAAAAGCATGACTATTTGGGCTGGAACAACTCACCCTTTATGATATCTGCATGCTAAGTGGCTCCAGTTGTATCTGACTCTGTGTGACGCTATGGACTGTAGCCCGCCAGGCTCCTCTGTCCATGGGATTCTCCAGGCAAGAATACTGGAGTGGATTGCCATGCCCTCCTCCAGGGACTCTTCCCGACCCAGGGATCAAATCCATGTCTCCTCATTGGCAGGCAGGCTCTTTACCACTAAAGCACCATCTAAAGTAAAATCTGGAAACAGAGTCCCATTTGAAAGTCCTTATATAAACAGATGTGCCTTTGCTGCAGGAGTTGGTTGCCATTATTATTCACCTTGAGAAGGTTCCTTGTTCACCTGAAGGTGACCTGTCTATGGGTTAAACAACTATACTTCTTCCCTTGGGTGAGAATGGTGCTGGCTACACATGCCTTACTGTCTTTTTCTGACCATGTTGGACCCAGTGATGTATGCTGTATGGACAGAGTATTCTTGGAATTGAATGAAACTCTGCACACCTCTCAGATTCTCTCTTTACACAGTGGATAGCCAGGGTGGTCTCTGCCAGTGCCATCTGTTCTAGAGACTGGAGAGAATCCTAGTTCTGCTGATGGTCAATCAAAATTCCATCCCCCTTCTTTACCCCTTTCAGATCCATGAGAAAGAAGAGGAAGAGTTCAATGAGAAGAGTGAACACGATTCTGGAATCACTGAGGAGCCTCTACTCACAGCAGATCAGGTATGAATATGTCTTGGTTCTTGGGACTTTTAGTTCTTTTGATAGAGAAAAAGTTTGAGTACGCACTTGCCACATCCCTTTAAGGTGACAGAAAAATGTGTGGTCTTGTGGTGGCTATGTCCTGACTGAGAGTGTGTTTGATAAGGGATTGCATGTCTCTTTAAGACTCAGTTTACCCACCTGCAATAAATGGGAATGTAACTCCTGACATGTGTGTCGGGTGGGGTCCGTGTTTGGTAACAGCCAGAGAGGGGCCCAGCATTTACTGCCTCCATTTCCTGGAGGCAGTAAACCTTTTTATTGCCTTTTTATTGCAACTCATTGTACTTGGTGTCAAGATACTTAAACAAGGGTCCTAAATCCTTGTTCTCACGAGAATAGAAATGACAGATGAGGCTTTCAAGTGATGGATATTTTCTCATATTTCATAAAACATTGAAAATGTTGAACCTTCCTAAAAGAGTCTTAGAAACACTCATTTGGTAAAAAAAAAAAAAAAAGATATGCTTCACGTTTTATTGACTTACTTACATTTTGGTTTTAATAACTTGTTACTTAGGGAGAATACTCCTGGATCTCTGGATTCCTCATTCAACCTTTCAGTCAACAACTATTTATGGGCACTTGCTTTGAGCAGGCACCTTTCAAGCATTTTTACAGAGCGATTCTGAAAAAGCTCTACCAGGAGCCTTTGGTGCCAGAAAGTGCTTTTCAGTAAAAGGAACTCTTTCATATCTGTGGTAAAGGGTGGGATATAAACAGATAAGGATCAAGAGATTAAAGGGAACTGGATTGAAAAGAAGAGGTACTAGCATTTATTCTTGTGAATTTCGAGAAGAAATGCAGTTCAGTGATCCAAATTCAATGATAACGACTTCGAGGGAAAGAGGAACTCTGCCATAAAATTCCAAAGAGGGGTCATGTCATTTGCTTGTATTCCATGAACGGCTTAAGTATCCCTACATTTGTGAGTGGAGATGGGGAAGCTTTGGAATAAAATGGAAATTATTCCAAAGGAGGGAACTCTAAGCACCTTTATCTTTGGTCCAGCCTAACATAAAGGAACCCACTTCAGTGACCAGTGGCCTTGGAGCCGGAGCCCATCACAGCATCGAGAACAAATATACAGATGCCCTGTTCTGACCAGACTCATCAATGGCTCCTTCCAAAGAAGCAGCCTTTGCTCATTCCCTTTTCTTCATGTGTGAACAATTAGTGTCCAAAGTCTTGTGCATTGTTCAATAGTTCACACTTTTCCCTTTTGGCAGTTACCTAATTTTACTCTCATCTTCTAGAACCAGTCCCCTACAATAGTCTAGATTATAGCTGAGTTTCTTACCTATTTTCTGCTGTCCAGACCCTACTTTTTCTATTATTATTTGTCTTGATTTGCACTTGTTGGTCAGCTTTTGTTCTTGTCCTGGTGAATTCTGGAGGTAGAGGTCTTTTCTTCTATGTGAAAAGCAGTACATGAGTTTGAGCTGTCCTAGGAACACGGCCATTTCCGGTCATAAGCATCATCACAATGAATGGACTGGATTTTGTGTTCGAGTTGGGTGGATGAAATATTCTCCCACTCAGGAAGAAAGTGCTCAGCAAATTGAAGTAAATGTTCCCTTCCAGGCAGCTCTGCTTTGGTTCCTGAAAGAGCAGTTTATTTCCAATAAAGCACTCATCTAAATGGTGTTCTTGGAAGAGGTTTGACGTTAAAGAGGGCTTTGTATTAAAGGGAGAATGTTTGCAAGCCTTCAGTCAGATCTATTTTTATTATTATTCAATATTTATTAAGTAACAATATTGCTTTAGGAATTTTACAAAGAAAATTAGGCACATCCTTCATTGATCATCCTTCATGCTGAGATATTCCTGCAGCAGAGAAGAGTGAGTGCTGTCTTGTGTACCCTCCTCAGGTGATTGAAGAGATTGAGGAAATGATGCAGAATTCCCCCGACCCTGAAGAGGAAGAGGAGGTCCTGGAAGAGGAGGATGGGGGAGAAACCTCCTCCCAGGCGGACTCGGTCCTCCTGCAGGAGATGCAGGCCTTGACCCAGACCTTCAACAACAACTGGTCCTACGAAGGTGAGGGTCCTGGGGGTGGACTCGTGAAGGATGAACTCAGCTCTGCTGGGTAGGGCATGAGCTTCACGTGTCACTAATAGAGCCTCAGGATCTAGGGAGTTGACGTCACTGTTCTTACTGTATATCAGTAGAGAAGTTCGCATCACAGAGGGTGGGGAGGAGGCAATCGAGCAAAATTAAAATGGTAAAATGAACCAAAGAACAAGTAGAGGAAATCTGAACTCACTATTCCAAATGATGCTTCCCTGGTGGGCTTCCCTGGCAGTCCAGTGGTTAAGACTGCAGTTCCAACACAGAGGGTGTAGGTTCAATTCCTGGTTGGGGCACTACGGTCCCACATGCTGCACAGAGCACCCCCCGAAAACCCCACTTGATACTACCATAAAGTCAATGAAAAAAATCTACAAACAGTGATGATAATAATAGCTTATATATTTAGAGAGCTTTGGAGTGCCAAAGCCTGTTCTAAAGCTTTGTACGCATAATCTCATTTCATGCCTGTAGCAACCCCATTAGGACTGAGCTAACTGAGTTTCTGGACGAGTAAGTGACTTGTTTGAGGCCATTGTCGGGGAAATATGATTTAAAAATAATATCTCCTCCCCACCCGAGAAACCTTTTCACAGTAAAGGAGAAAGGAAACAATTTTATTATCGAATAAGCATTAAGCCAGAATATGGTGCATATCACAGTTCAATCAGTTCAGCTGTATCCAACTCTGCGACATGAACTGCAGTCTGCCAGGCTTTCCTGTCCATCACCAACTCCTGGAACTTGCTCAGACTCATGTCCACTGAGTTGGTGACGCCTTCCAACCATCTCATCCTCTGTCGTCCCTTTCTCCTCCTGCATTCAATCTTTCTCAGCATCAGGGTCTTTTCTAGTGAGTCAGTTCTTTGCATCAGGTGGCCAAAGTATTGGAGCTTCAGCTTCAGCATCAGACCTTCCAATGAATATTCAGCACTAATTTCCTCTAGAATTGACTGGTTTGATCTCCTTATCACAGTCATCCACCAAAGGGCTTGCGAAACCAGAAAGAAATCTCACCTTTACCTACAGGCAATTGGGCACAACCCATTACATTGAGGAAGTTTTGCCATTTGGAGTCAGGTGACGAGTGAGGCCCCTGTTTTGTTTCTTGGTGATGACTTTTCAAAGCAGTGGCTCCCACATCCTTGAGGAAACATTCCTGAGTCCTGAGACTGGCAGGAGGTGTATTTAGCCATGAAAATGAATGACACACATTTGAAAAGGACAGAGAAGGAGATTCTGGAAGAAAAGGAAGGGAGGGGGGAAGTCTCTTCCCTCATTTTCAACAGGGAGAATCAAGCCTCTTTTTTTTTTCCCCATCATGTGGCACGTGGGATCTTAGTTCCCCAACCAGGGATTGAATCACACCCCCAACAATGGAGCATGGAGTTTTAACTGCTGAACCACCAACGAAGCCCCAAGCCTCTTATTTTTAATGCATATTTGCCCCTACACCACCTTCAGGTCATAAGGGGTGGAGCCAAAATTTGAAGGCAGGCAGGTTAGCTGCAGAGTCCACACTCTTAATCTGCATATCGTATTAACTCTCTGACACAGGTTTGTAGTAATTATGATCCTGCAAACAAAGAGGCAGATGAAGCATGAAATTAAAAGATGTAACACCAGTGGCAAAAACGGGTATAAGCTTATCAGTCTGCAGGGATAATGGTAACCATGCTGCCTGAAGGGCCACGTTCCCTGGGAGTGGATTTGCACGGGGGTAGCGGGACTTAACAAACGACAGAGAGGGAAGGCGGGATGGTTAGGGTATAAAAGTCCAAACTCTGATGAGAATAGTGGCGAAAACAGAGGCGTGACCTGAGGGACCGAGTCCTATAAGTAAGACCGTGGCTCCAGAGAGTGGAAGCAGGGCGATGTTAGCAGAAAGAATCTGTTGGGAGCCATGGATTTGGCCCCAGCACTGCATTCACAGCGGCTCCAATCAGGCCATTCTCCGCCACACAAAGGTCCCATACAGAGAACTGCTCAGTGAAAGACTGGGGAAAACAGCTGAAACGCAGAGTTAAATGGCAAAAACAGAAGGAGGAGGACAACTCCAAAGAGTGAATTGAAGGAGAAGGTTGAAGTAAGTCAGCAAATACCCCGGGCAGAGCAGGGAACGCAAAGAGAGAGGAGAATGGATTCTGATGTAGAAGAAACAAAAGATGCCATTAGAAAGGAATACATTCGAAAAGATGCTCCCGGATCTACTTTAAATGAAGAAGTCTGAGGGGATAAGAATTTAAAATAAAGTGATCTGTGTTCTGTTCTCCCATGTTTTTCTTTTCTCTAACAGTAGCAGTAGACTCGGTGCCAACAGGCCAGGCTTCATTTTCCCATGTGTGTTGCCTGTCTTTGCATGTCTCACGTATTTTTGGACACGTATGCTGTGACGCAGGACAGTCAGTGTAGAGAGGCCTCAGATGACTCTGCCTGTTTTGCTGTTGGCTCTCTCTTGATCAGGTCTTGGGAACAGACACCACCTCTCTATTGCTCTGCGACACAGATGTCAAAATCTTCATGTCCCCCTTTCCCAATTCTTGACCCATTTCACGTGAGAAATATTATATGTGCTCAGTCGCTCAGTCGTGTCCGACTTTCTACGGCCCCATAGACAGTAGCCCGGCAGACTCCTCTATCCGTGGAATTTTCCAGGCAAGAATACCAGAGTGAGTTGCCATTTTCTACTCCAGGGGATCTTCCTCACCCAGGGGTCAAACCAGCCTCTCTTGTGTCTCCTGCATTGGCAGGTGGATTCTTTACCACTGGCACCATCTAGGAAGCCTGAGGAATATTATAGAGACAGAGGAAAACTAGGGAGACCAATCAAGCGATCAAATGTCACATGTGTGTCCGCCTGCATTTTTGTGGACAGAGTCCACAGGTCTCCCCTGGGGTTGGTTTTTCTCTCCCCTTTGTTTTCCCGAGATGATGTTTTCTTTCACAGTCCATAACTGGTCCTCCCCTCTGGCATGTGCCTGAATCGTGCAGGTCCTTCCGGGCCCCGGGAGCCTCTCCCGTGGGCTGGAGGCAGTGACCCTGCAGGATGGTCTTCCCCTGCAGGCCTGAGGCACATGTCTGGGTCTGAGCTGATGGAGCTCCTGGATCAAGTAGAGGGAGCCATCCGAGACTTCTCGGAGGAGCTGGTGCAGCAGCTGGCCCGCCGGGATGAGCTGGAATTCGAGAAGGAAGTGAAGAACTCCTTCATCACGGTGCTCATTGAGGTGCAGAACAAGCAGAAGGAGCAGCGAGAACTGATGAAGAAGAGGCGGAAAGAGAAAGGGCTGAGCCTGCAGAGCAGCCGGATAGACAAGGGAAGCCAGATGCCTCTCAAGGTAAGAGGACAGCCCGGCACGAGGACCAGAGGTGTCCAGCTTCTGGGGTCCCCATTGCGGGTCCCGGGACCAGACCAGCTGTGGCCCCAGACAGACCTGTCCTGAGCCATGACTGGGCAGGAACCCCGGGCAGACAGTGAGGCCACGAGAGGGAGAAGAGCCCACCCATCTCCTCTGTGCCCCCAGAGGATGCCTGGTCTAATTGAAGGAGACAGGCTATAACTCTAGAAGAGAAATAAGTACAGCTATGTGCTTTAATAGGCAAGACTCTAGGAAGTGGGGTGACGGTATTTAAGACTGAGTGGAGTTGTGCCCTGGGACTCTGGGTTCAGAGTCCCTGTTACCAGCAATTTATAGCTCTGACTCATCTCTATAGGAGGTCATTGGGGTGTTTCAGGATTGAAAATTATGACACCTTGTTATAGTGACCAGATTCTTCCAACCAGTGGTTTTCAATCAGGGAGGCTCAGCAGAATCATCTAAGGAGATTTCTCAAAATACCTATTTCTGAGTTCTCCCCGAGAGCTACTGAATGGGGCCTTGGGCATGTGCATTTTGGAGAAAGCTTCCTGGATGAGGACAGGTGCTTCACATCCATCCTTCCCAATGACTAGGCATTTTGTTTTCTTCCCTGAGACATTTTCATCGTCATCTGTCCAAGTTTCCCTGTGCTGCTTTATTTTTCTATTTACATACAGAGGCTGAAATGAGGAAATCCAGGAGTACCTGGGAGAGGTGGGGGGGTGCTGGGGTTGGGTCTTATCACCCAAGGGACTTACTCAGATAAGAGACTTTGAGATGCTGCTATTTCTTCTTGCAAAGCACAGGCTGAGGTGCTTTGCAAAAATTTTGGCCCAGGTCTTTACTTTCTAGATATAAAACCCCAGGGCCCTGATCTGGGTTGGTGTAGAAACTGACAGGTCTGGGTAGCTTAGGGAAGACTTGCCCTTCTGAGTCTTGCTGTCCTCCCCCAGCGCTTCAGCATGGAAGGCATCTCCAACATCCTGCAGAGTGGCATCCGCCAGACTTTCGGCCCCTCGGGAAGTGATAAGCAGGTACGGCCTGTCTCTCTGCTCCCAGTTTCCTTCCCAGGCTCTTGCCACTCGGTCTCCTCAACAGAGTGGGGGATGGGGATACACTAGAATTATCCCAGCATGGGGGAAGATTGAGGGCGTGGGAGGATGTCCTAACAATTTCTTCCATTAGGGTCTTCCATTCGAAGGAGAAGCAGAATGTGTCTTTTTAAAGGCAAATGGTTTTTTGAACTTTTGTATTAGAGGCCATGGTGAAAACTCAACACTCCTTGTAGACCTGTGAGTTCAGTTGCTTTCAGAACAAAATGCGTTAAGGGAGAACCTGCTTCATGAAAGATGCTGTCCAAGAGCTTAATTAGCTTTACCACACTGGGCTTCCCTGGTGGCTCAGTGGTAAAGAATCTTCCTGCAATGCAGGAGTCACAAGAGATCAAGAGATGCAGGTTTGATCCCTGTGTTGGGAAGATCCCCTGGAGGAGAACATGGCAACCTACTCCATATTCTTGCTTGGGAAATCCCGTGGACAGAGGAGCCTGGCGGGCTAAAGTCTGTAGGGTTGCACAGAGTCAGACACGACTGAAGCAACTTAGCAAGCACACTGGCCTCCTAGCGGAGCCAGTCCCACCAAGACTGCCTCTTCAGCTGCCTTGCTGACTGTAACCCACACTGCGGGGTCTCCAGTTTGGCTTCACTTAATCAATTACTTCCCTGAGAAATGGTTTGCATTTCTGGCTATCTGGTGCCTGCCATGTGCTGAGCTCTGTTGCTAGGCCCCTAAGCAGTACAGAGATGAATGAGTCCTGGTCCTGCCCTCATGGAGTGCATAGTCTAACAGAGAAAGTTGGTATGTCCAAAGACATCTTTGAGATCGTGCACAAAACTGTATGTTTTAGGCCTATTTGTGACTGAATCCTAAGTATTCGAATTCTGGAGCTACAGGCTGGGAAGAGATTGTTGTTGTTGTTGTTCAGTCGCTCAGTCGTGTCTGACTCTTTGCGACCCCATGCACTGCAGCATACCAGTCTTCCCTGTCCTTCACTGTCTCCTGGAGCTCTCCCTGGAAGAGATTTTATGAACATGTAACTTGGTCCCCTGAGTTCACAGAGGTAGAACGAAGGCTCAGAGAGATTAGGCAATTTCCCCCAGGCCACACTGCTAGTGGCAAGGCCACGGCTAAAACACAAGCCTCGTGCTTTAGAGCTTTTCTCAATCGTGATGTCAGGCTCCCTCAGGACCTTCCAGGTCCCTCTGGCCAGTGCTTTTGGATAGCGCCCTGGGCAGTAAGATGATTTTGTTGTAGGAGCACCTCATCTCCACCAGAGGGAGCAAAACCAACATCCCAGATCCTGGGCAGGGTTGAGGTTTTCTCACTAGTCATTTTGACAAAAGAGAAAGCATTCATTCTCTAGTTGCACTGCAGAGGAGAAGAAAATATCATACGCCCGTAAAATGTTCTCTGCTTTTAGCCTGGAGGACCAAAAGCTCACCAGTATTCCTAAATAAATAAAGTTTCTAGTGTTAAAAGAAGACTTTGTTAGTTGGAGGGACCCTTTTCCTGGCTAATATGATCAAGTCTTATTTTGGTGGGAGGGAATTGTACTTTCTTTTTTATTTTTTTAAATTACGAAAGTATGGTAACATATTTACAGGAGACCTGGAAAATACAGAACAAAGTTACATATACTACTACTACTACTAAGTCGCTTCAGTCGTGTCTGACTCTATGCGACCCCAGAGATGGCAGCCCACCAGGCTCCCCCATTCCTGGGATTCTCCAGGCAAGAACACTGGAGTGGGTTGCCATTTCGTTCTCCAGTGCATAAAAGTGAAAAGTGAAAGTGAAGTTGCTGAGTCATGTCCGACTCCCTAGCAACCCCATGGACTGCAGCCTTCCAGGCTCCTCCGTCCATGGGATTTTCCAGGCAAGAGTACTGGAGTGGGTTGCCATTGCCTTCTCTGAAGTTACATATAGTTCCACTATATATTATAATTATTTTTTAAGTAGATAAATTAAGATTTTTAGTTGGAGTTTCAATATCAAACTCTCAAAAATTAATAGAATAAATAGACAGAAAAGTAGAAGGATATAGTAGACATGAAAAGCACCATGAACCAAAATATGGGGGTTATTTTCAAATATCTTTTGATATTGATTTCTAACATCCCATGATGATAGAAAAGACTCTGTTGATTTCAGTACCTTTAGACCATGGCATTTTTGCACTCTGCTTTATGTCCCCAGATATGTTCCAGTGTCTCCTGGTTCATAGTCTATGGGAACTCAGAATTTGTATCCTACTGTTTTGTGAGAATTGTATAAATCTTAATTATGATAAAGTCTTCCTTTAAGAGACATTTTCCAAAGATGGGGGGAAATCCTGAAACAATGGTGTGCACATTGTCATGTATGTTGTTGAGAACATCAGATTTGATGGAGCGCGTGTGTTTTAGAGAAAAACCCAGTTCCTGTGCAAGTTGTCGACCCCTATCTCGGCCCCGGGAATGGGGCTTCTGTCTCACGTGCAGCATGCCCTGTTTGTCTCCTAGTACCTGAACACAGTCATCCCTTACGAGAAGAAGGCCTCGCCCCCGTCAGTGGAAGACCTCCAGATGCTGACTAACAGTGAGTTCCTCCCATTCTCAGCCAGATCAACTGCTCATTTCTGTCCCTCTTGCCCTGTGAGTTATACCCTTGGTGTCTCGGGTCTGAGGTTTCCCCAGGGCAATTTCTTTTTTATTTTTGTTACTATTATTATTTTTAATTGGAAGATAATTGCTTTAAAATGTATTGGTTTCTACCATGCAACAATGTGAATAACTCATAACTATATATGTGTGTGTGTGTGTTTGTGTGTATATATATATATCCTCTCCTTCCTGAGTTTCCCTCCCATCCCCACCTTTAACTTTTATTTTATATTGGAATACAGTTGATTAACAATATTGTGTTAATTTCAAATATACAACAGAGTGATTCAGTTATTCATGTACATGCATCTGTTCTTTTCAAATTCTTTTCCCAGTTAGGTTGTTACAGAATATTGAGCAGAGTTCCCTGTGCTATACAATAGGACCTTGTTGGTTATCTATTTTAAATATCTATTTTAAATATAGTGCAGTTTCAATGGATCAAAATGTGCTCCACACCATTGCATCATGTCCCCTCCATGGGACAGAATTAAAGAGCTCTTCAGTGATACTAGGAGCTGCTTTGTCTTTTCCTGGTTCCTGGAAGGGAAGAGACTTGCCAGAAAAGACAAGCTGATGGAGGAGGTTGAGCAGGGGAACTTTCTGTGGTTCACCCACAGGTCTCAAGGCCATGCGCTCTCCGCCTTGCCTGCAGTTTGAGGTTGCCTTGTGTTCCCAAAGCAGGGAGCTCCTTCTAAGGGACTGACTGTATTTAATGAGAAGCAAGGTTTCTTGGGTGGGGTAAGGCTGATGGGAGAGAATAGATTCTGGTTTTCCTCCCAGGCCCTGACTCTATTGTCAAGTAATATTAGCAAGCATTCAGAGTGGTTGGGGAAAACAGCCTGTGATGGAGAGCCTTTTTAGGCAAAATCTCTTGATACCCATCAGACACTACAGCCCCCAAAGGGCTGGGGCCACAGGGTATTAGCCATCAGTGCCAGCTTGATTTTTTAGGAAGAGAAAAATCCTAGGCTGAGATGTGAGGAAGGGCTCAGTAAATCACAAGGCCATCCATCACCCTGGCAACCGTGCTCTGCATTGAGTAACACACTAACGGGATGCCCGCCGTTGCTGTGCTGCCTCAGAGGGAATGGGCCGCCGTAGGGCTTTTTGATGCCTAAGGGGAGGGAAGGGGGTCTTCATCTATTTGGCTGAAGAAGATAGATACCTCCTGGGCCCATTGCTTAAGGTGTCCAAAGATTTCATTTTTATCATTTTGGAGAACGAAAGAAGACATTTCTGATAAATGGAAATCTTGCCTCCATCAATAGACACCACGTCCTTGAGAACCTGGAAGTTTAAATTCAAAGTGCATCAGCTTCCTCTTAACTCATCTGAAGCTCTTTTATTTGCATAAATATGCACTAAGATTTTTTTTTAATGGGAGCAGATAGAAATGAGCTGACATTTATAGGTGTTGGTGTTTTCACAAGCAGCAAGCATTTGGAAAATAATTTGGACAAATTATGAAGGTTGATATATGTAGAGCACTCTATCATGCTGTTTTTTGAAAAATAAAGAGCTATAAATTTATTACAGATCCCCATTCAGAAATTTAGTGTGAAATCCTTTCATTTTAATCAAGAAACAGTGGTTTGTGTACACTTTGAAGTTCATTTAAAAAATTAGGGCTAGAGTATATCCATCATTTAGAATACTTTGGAAACAGAAATGTGAATAAAGGGAAATAAATAGCTTCTTCCTCCCTTCACTGTGGTTACTATATGGTGTTTTTCAAGCATAGTATTTTATGTCTTTCCCATATAGTTGGGATTACACAGGCTATTAAATTTCATATCATGATTTTAGTCACATCAGTTAACATTTGGTTAACATTCTTTTTATGGCTCTCTCTTCTGTCGTATAGACATACCACATTCCAATATTTTATTCTTTTTAAAAAAAGCTGCCAACTTCCCTGAATACCAACTTCCCTGTATGTTATGAGAGCTCTCTTTTTTGGCACATCTGTGTATGGGTTTGTAAACAGTAATTCTTCTTTTCCCAACTCCTGAGTCAAGAACATAAGCCCAAGACTGACTCTGGGGACTGGACAATTCTTATAAATTTTGGATTTTGGAGACCACCTGAGTCACATGTTGGCTGGGCTGAGTGCAATTATTGTATTTTTATTGCTATCTTCTTGGTGGGCAGCATTTATTTTAGTCTTCACATGCCCAGCTGCAACGTATTTTCAGCCTGTTATGTTGAAATGAATCCATGTCTAAAAATGCAGAAGAAAGAAAACAAACCATCGCCTGAATGGCCTGAGGTCCAGTCTTTTTCTGGGCCTAGCCATGGACTCATGCCAACGTCAGCCTCTGTCTCTTACCCCCTCCTGAGTTTTGGAGTCAAGTGGGCTTCCCTGGTGGCTCAGATGGTAAAGAATCCGCCTTCGGTGTGGGAACCCTGGGTTTGATCCCTGGGTTGGAAAGATCCCCTGGAAAAGAGAGCGGCTACCCACTCCAGTATTCTGGCCTAGAAAATTCCATGGACAGAGGAGCCTGGCAGGCTACAGTCCATAGGGTCGCAAAGAGTTGGACACGACTGCGCGACTTTCACTTTCCATGACCTTGATTTGCAGCTTGTTAAGGTAATCAATGGAGAATAGGACCTCGGAATGGACTGGGAAGTCTCTCAATTGTCAAGTTGCCTCCTGACCTCAGTCATCAGGGCCAGTTGATCTTCAGTGTTTTCTTCACTTGCAAAAAGCAATACATGTACACACTGCTATATTTAAACTGGATAACTAACAAGGACCTACTTACAGCCCAAGGAACTCTGCTCAATGTTTTGTGGCAGCCTGGATGGGAGGGGAGATTGGGGGAGAATGGATACAGGTATATATATGGCTGAGTCCCTTCCCTGTCCGTCTGAAACTATCACATTACACTGATAACTGGCTATACCCCAATATAAAGTAAAAAAGTTAAAAAAATGAAATTAAGTGCAAAGATTATTGTATCCAGTGGAAAAAAAGAGTAATACATGTTCATGGAAAAAATCTGGACCTTATAGCAATACGATGCTGAAGAGAACATGACCTGGGGCCTCATACTCAGAGGTAACTGCTTTTAAGTTTCATGCACATTCTTCCAGATTCTTTTCTATGAATATTAACATTTATTATTTACTCTTTTAAAATTAATATATTAAGTTCCACAGCCTCCTTTCTTCATTGATAAGTATGTCTTGTATACATACACATCTATCTTTTTTTATGAAGCTGTTTGACATGGCATAGATAGCATATACCAGAGTTTACTTAAGGCATCTATTGATGATGAAATTTCTTGTTGGATACTCCCATCCCTTCCCTCATTTTTTGATAGTATAGACAAGGTCCAGATATTAATTTTTTTGAAGGATTTTTTTACAGCACTGATTTCTGCATCATGAATAATGAATATGAGAAGGTACTTCTTAGTTTAATAACAGAAAAATCTGTTCTATGAAAAACCTTAAGTTTTAATCGCTTTCCTATTGTTCGCTTCATATGTAGTTCATATCCCTTTTCAACAAAAAGTCTGTAAGCTCCTTGAAGGTCATCAGTACTTTTGCATTTCCACAAATTCTAGTGCTGTACTGGGCATAAAGTAGAAGATATTTGTTGAATTAAATTCATTTGCTCTTAATAAACTGGAGATGAGAACTTTCCTAATAATATCTGTATGAATAGGATGTCTTTAAAGACAGATTTGTCAGAGTTTCAGCAGTGTGACAGCTGTTATTCTTAACATTTGGATTGCATCTAAAAGTTGATTCCTTTTTTAAATTGCTTTATTTATTTTTATGATCATTAAAGACACATAATTCATAGGTGATGGGGAAATTACAGATGAGCACATGCCTACAAAAAGGAAAGACTAAAAGAAAAAGAGAAATAAGAGAAAAGAGGACGTCAACTCATCAGTAGGGCTACCCTGATCCTTTTGGTGGCTTCTCCTTCACCAGCAGGTGAATGCTGGCTCTTGACAGAGGCTTCTAGACTTTGCTCAACACTCAGCAAGTGTCTGATTTCCTTGACTTCTCTCTCACTGTCTTTGGGTTGGTGGACTGTCTGGCCCAGAAGTGAGCTTATGTGTCCTGATTCGTCTTGACTCTTCTCTCTCCCCTCCCACAGTTCTCTTTGCCATGAAGGAGGATAATGAGAAGGTTCCCACTTTGCTGACGGACTACATTTTAAAAGGTAAGAGCAGCCCAGGTCTCTGGGAGCAGAAGTGGCCTCCGGGGCTCCCCTCCCCCAGGACTCTTGTCGGCTGGACGCACAGAGCCCACACTGTGGGCCTCCCAGAGCCTCCACACTGGGCCAGACCAGGCAGGGCCGGGGAGCTTCGTGGACAACTGTGAGCGGGCCCTTGGCTTTGGATGTTGCTAGGAGGCCTGAGGAGAACATTCCATCACCCCCGAGTCACCAGCGCGACTCCACACAAAGAGCAGCCAAACCAGTACAAAAGGCTTATTGTTAAAGTTCTGTGGCGCTTGGGCTGTTTAGTTGGCAAAAACAAAGCCTCAGGATACCTTTAACAGTCTCGACTACTTGAAAGGCAGCAAACTAGGGACATGATTAGCTACATCCTTTTATAGCTATTTCTTGTTTCATCTTTCATTGTGGATGATAGTTTTTTGTTTCATCTTTCATTTAACATATGCAGAAGTAGAGCAAATGGCGTAGTGCAGCAGTACC
Organism: Bos taurus; assembly: GCF_002263795.3. Lineage (NCBI taxonomy): Eukaryota > Metazoa > Chordata > Mammalia > Artiodactyla > Bovidae > Bos > Bos taurus. The sequence continues at coordinate 28,909,550 of NC_037356.1, read as the reverse complement.
CAGCGTTTCTGGCACCAGAGACAAGTTTTGTGGAAGACAGTTTTTCCAGGGGGAGGGGAAGGGGATGGTTTGGGGATGATGCAGGTGCGTTGCATTTATTCGACACATTATCTCCATTATTATTACATCAGCTCCACCTCATATCATCAGGTGTTAGATCCTGGAGGTTGGAGACCCCTGGATAGTGAACCGTCACGTGCTTAGCATGTGGCTTTAAAAATTATTGACTCCTGGCTGATCTAGTTTCATTTATAACCATACCCAGCTTCTCCCCTCCATATTATTCTGAAGCAAATACCAACCATTATATCTTTTTTCATCCATAAGTATTTCAGTATGTATTTCTAAAACATGATCACAAGATCATGATCACAGCTAGAAAAATACAACATTTTAAAGTATCTTTGAGGGACTTCCTTGGTGGTTCAGTGGTTAAGACTCCACACTTCCACTGCAGGGGGCAAGAGTTCAATCTCTGGTTGGGGAACTAAGATCCCTCATGCCATGTACATTGGCCCCACCCCCCACCCCCGCCGTCCCAAAGTATCTTTGACTCTTCAACCAGTGTTCAGATTTCCCTGTAAAATTTTTTCAGTTTATTTCTTTGAATTAGGATCCAAAGAAGTTCCATACGTTACAATTTCATAATGTTTCTCTTAAATCTCTTCATTTTATTTATTTGACTGCACCGTGTTTTATTTGCAGAATGTGGACTCTCTAGCTCCTGCATGTGGGATCTAGTTCCCTGACCGGGGATGGAACCTGGGCCCCTGCATTGGGAGTGCATAGCCTTAGCCACTGGACCACCAAGGATGTCTTTTAAATCTCTATTAATATAGATTCCCTGGCGGCTCAGATGGTAAAGCGTCTGTCTACAATGCAGGAGACCTGGGTTTGATCCCTGGGTCGGGAAGATCCCCTGGAGAAGGAAATGGCAATCCACTCCAGTACTATTGCCTGGAAAATCCCATGGACAGAGGAGCCTGGTAGGCTACAGTCCATAGGGTCGCAAAGAGTCGAACACGGCTGAGCGACTTCACTTTCACTTTCACAATATATATACAGTTTCCCCTTTCCTTCACCTCTCACATCCTTTGAATTTTATTTCATGAAAAAACCAAGTGATTTGATCCATAGAATTTCCTTATTCTGGCTTTTCCTTGTTAGTTTCATCCTCGTGGTTTCATTTAATATGTTCTTCCACCTTTTGCACTTCCTGTTGTCCAGCGGAGCCAGAGGGCTGAACACATTCAGAGCATCCACACCAGACCGGACTGGGGAGGGCCAGGGGACTCAGTACACTAGCATCCACAGTTTTTTGGAAAGCATTAGTTATCAGTGGTTGAGAACTTCCATTAAGAGACAGCTACCATCTGGTTGTCTTTCTTTTGGGGGATGTTAATATCTATATTAGTGTGCTCAGGCTGATAAAACAGAATACCACTGGGTGGCTTAAACATCAGAAATTAATTTTCTCACAGTTCTGGAGAGTAGAAGTCCATGATTAAGGGGCCAGTAAATCGGGTTTCTAGTGAGGGTTCTCTTCTCAGCTTGCAAGCAGCTACCTTCTTGCTATGTCCTCACATGGCCTTTCTTCTGTTGATGAGAGAGTGCCAGAGCCTCTGTGCTTCTTCTTACAAGGACACTAATCCTAGCAGATCAGCACCCCACCCACATGACCTCATTTTAACCTTTCTTTCTCAGAGGCTCCATCTCCACGTATACCCAGGGGTTAGGGCTTCACCATGAATTCTTGGGTTGGGGACACAAACGTCGACTCTGTAACACTTTCCACTGGCTGTCATTCATAGTCCAGATCCTTTTTCTCATTAGATTTTGCTCCACAGGCGCAGACAACCTTGGGTGCAGTTTCTGAAGGCTTGTAGACCTCAGTTTAGAACCTCTGAGCTGTACTGTTCTGTAAGGATCAGAAAGATGAATCTTAAATTTCTGCAGGATGGATTTAGGAAGAACTCAACATTAGGAAGAACTTCTGGCTCTTAAAGATTTTAAAAGAGCATCCCATTTCTCAGAGGAGGTTTGTGGAAATGGGTTCTATAAGTCTGGGAGCCCAGGGGCTAGACTTCACCCCTCACGATCAGCTGAAATGTCAGTGAATGTATAAAACTAGTTAACATTTATGAGTACTTTCTGTTTGCCTCTGAGCAACGCTGTGGGCTGGGCAGAGGCACAGGCTACTGTATACATGAAGAAAAACAGACACAGGTTATTTCCAGAAGGTTGTGGTTAATAACAGCCAGACCTGGGATTTGAACCAAGGCGGCTGGACAGCAGAGAAGACCCACTTCATCACTACACTGAACCACCAGCCATCAGTGGCTCATTCTCCTTCTGGAAGGAAAACACGTGATTGCCATCCTTCCCTGGTTCTAAGGGGGCGGGTGGTTCTCTGCTCAGGACACTGGCGAGAGGTCAGGGCCACCCTGGGCCGGGAGGTCCGGCCCCACACTTGCTCTGACATGCCCTCTCGCTTCTCTTTCCAGTGCTCTGTCCCACCTAACCTTGCCCTTGGGAGCAGCCTTGCTGCGGAGGTCACCGAGCAAGAGTCATCCCACCGCAGGGACTGCATGACACCGCGTAGCCTCCGCCGTGTATTTAAACGTGTATAGCTTAACCCGGATTAAACATGAGCAAACGCGCGGGGTCCTTTGCTGTTGGCTTCTAGTCCTAGTAACCATTGGATGCATGACTGTCGGGCAGGGCTGGTGACGTCGCCTCTTCTCCGCCCGTGTTGGAGGGAGGCAGATGCTGTCACCGCTCATGATGTAGTCTGGCTCCAGCCCTCAAAAACAGCTTCTACTCTAAGACTAATTTTGAAATAAACCTTCATTTAATTAGTATGCTTCATGTGCTTTGGCGTGTGGTGTCCCTCGGCGCTCTGGTACAAACCTCCAGAGAAAGGACGTGTCGCTGCCTCCACGCAAGGCTCCTGGCCACGGCAGCGGTGGGGTGTTAGGGGATGGGGTGGTACCTGTTGTGACCTTCGGTGGGTTCTGGTGGCGCTGCCATTGTCCACACAGGGAGGAGGCCATCCACAGACTCCTAAGATCTTGTTGCTTGACAGTTCCAGATGGGGCCACACAAGGTGTGGTAGGAAGGACTGGCTGGGGAGGAGACTGGGAAGTTAGCAGCTGGAAAGTGAGGCTTAGGGGTAACAGGGCGGCTCTAGTGCCTCCTGTTGGGATGGCCGGGTCGACACCCTGAGGTCTGAGGGCTGGACGGCTGAGCTCCACTGGGCTCTCTCCGTGTGGGGGCTGCGGCTGCTTTCCTGACCGCCCCTTCTGACCCCTGGTGGCCTCTGGCTGTCTGTGTCCTCCCCACCTCCCCGAGGCCCTTGCCTCCCACATGCTGTCCCCGGCATTGGTGACAGGCAGCTGCAACCAGCCAGCAGGTGAAAGCTGTCCGTGTGTCTGGAAGGGGCTCCGCTTTGGCACAACCTGAACTGTCTTGGCTTCCATCTTCTGGCTTGAATGGCATTCATTCTGCGGATTCTCCCAGTCCCATCTTTAAAAAAAAAATCTATTTTTTTTCTCGTGGTAAAAGTCATGTCATATAAAACCTGCTATTTTAACCATATTGAACTTACAGTTCAGTGGCACTAAGTACATTCATCTTGTTGTGCGACTCTTACCACCATCGTCCAACTCCCCAGTTTTTTCACCTTCCTAAACTGAAATTGTCCCCATTAAACACGAACTCCTCATCCCCTTCCTCCTTCCCAACCCCTGCCCCCTGGCTTCTACCAGTGTACTTTCTGACTCCATGAATTTGACTATTCAAGGTACTGCATATAAGTGGAATCAGTGTTTGCACCTAATATATATCGGAATGCATTTTTAAGGTTAACTTAATATATGTGCTACAAACAGGACTTTTACCCCCCATGCTATACAGTAGGTCCTTACCAGCCATCCACTTCATACGTAGCAGTGTATATATGTCAATCCCAACCTCCCAGTCCATCCCAACCCTTCTCCCCCGTCGGTGTCCATACATTTGTTCTCTACATCTGAGTCTCTATTTCTGCTTTGCAATGGATTGGTTCATCTGCACTGTTTTTTCTAGATTCCACATGTATGCGTTAATGTACGATACTTGTTTTCTCTTTCTGACTTACTTCTCTCTGTATGACAGTCTCTAGGTCCATCCACCTCTCTGCAAATTGCACAATTTCGTTTCTGTCTTAAAAACTTTTCTCAAGTACTTGCTATGTACCTGCCACTGTCATAATCACCTCGAAATCATCTTGCGTCTCAGCATTGCCCTGATAGACGGACGAGGACACCAAGAAGCAGAGACGCTCAAAGCGGTGGAGTCAGCTTGGCGCTTGCCTCTTGTGCACCTAGATCTCCACGCCTCCTTAGGACTTTGGTGTTTGTGTGCCACACGGAAAGCTGTGCTTCGTCCCACGGGCAGCTCCCTAGAAGGTCACAGATGGACGCGGGTGACAGTAGAAGGCATCTTGGCACTCTCTCACTCCCTGGGCCTCTGCTTTTCTAGGAGCTCTGCTACAGAGCAGTAGCAATCTCCCCCGGGGGGAAGGGGGGACCCACCAGGGAAACCACCCCACTGCCGGCAGCTCTCCAACTCAGGCATCCACACAGAGCAGGGCTTCCATGTGGACGGCACCCTGGCCACTACAGGAAAATGGAAACAGCACGAGGTAGTTTTACAGATGCTCAGGCTCAGCACGTGGACCTAAGTACCCGAGCTTTGATAAAAGGGACACCTGCAGCTCTGCGTTCCCTGGTGCCACGGTCACGGGGCAAAGGGCCACTGGCAGGGTGAGGTCCTTGGCACAGTTCACGCTTTGCCAGCTCTGGGGGAGCAGTGAATTCCCCAGGAGCCTGCCTTCCTGCCTAGGGTTTGTCATATCTGGGTCAGCTGCTCCTTTCCCCCAATTTATCCTGCCAGCAGGTGTCTGAAGCAGCAGTGACAAGCTAATCAAAGCGGCTGGCAGATAAAAATAAATCTCAAGTGTCAAGGAGATGCTCCATCTCCGAGGAGGTGAGTCTCGGAGGAGGGGTGGGAGCAGTGACTGCTGTTTCTCGCCTATGGCCCACATCGGGAGCCTAGTGGGACGGTAGGTCCATGCCTCTGGTTTTGCATGGCTCTTTCCTCTGTCCTTGCTCCTCAACACGTGGGGCCCAACCCAGCAGCAGAGACAAAACATCTAGGAGTTTATTACAAATGTAAAGAGCTCAGATCGCAATCCCCCGCCCACCCATCCTCTACCCCAGTCAGAAGCTGCAGGTTTTTTCCTTTTTGCCAGGCCATGTAGCACGTGGGGTCTTAGTTTCCCTGACCAGGGATCGAACCCATCCCCTCGGCTGTGGAAGCCTAGAGTCTTAACCCTGGCCTGCCAGGAAAGTCCCTGGAAGCTGCATTTTAACGCAATTTCCAGGCAGTTGGTGTTTGTGTTAAGTTCAGAGACACTTTGAGAGTTGCTGGAGCCCTGACTCTCAAAGACTGAACCTGGAAAGCATGGATAGTGTGATTAACACGTGACTGCACCTCTCCTCCCCTCATCTTTCAGGAGGAGTCCCTGGGCAGATGATTCTTCAGGCCCCAGTCAGTTTGGACGGCAAAACTCAAGTCCACCCAGGGTGTCCACTCTCAGCCAGAGCACTGGGGAGACAAGTCCTGCAGGTGCCCTCCTGGGCAGGTGGGACTTGGCCTGGCCAGCGGGCTCCTTTACCGAGGCTTGTCTCCATCAACTGAAGGCCTCCATGTGGGTTTGCGAAGCCTAATCTGATCCAGCCCTGGTGAGGAAATGTCCCTGTAGGGCCTGACGCCAGCCTTCAGTTGTGTAGAGTTGAAACAAATGACCCTGTGAAAGTGAAAGTTGCTCAGTGGTGTCCGACTTTTTGCGACCCCATGGACTATACAGTCCATGGAATTCTCCAGACCAGAATACTAGAGCGGGTAGCCTTTCCCTTCTCCAGAGGATCTTCCTAACCCAGGGATCGAACCCAGGTCTCCCGCATTGTGGGTGGATTCTTTACCAGCTGAGCCACAATGACCCTGTGGGGACAAGCTATTGTCCAAATGGAATGTCCTCACACTCCCTAATCTTGTATCTCTGCTTCAGCGTGGGAGACAGATGGGGTATCTCAGAAAGAAAACCCAAAGGGAAGGGTGTTGGGGCAATACGTTTTATGGGGTAAATTGGATTTTTAAAATGAAGTAAACCTTTTGCATATGCACTGGAGTATTATCTGGACTAGAACTGTCTTCACTTAGAGGTCAGGCAAGAGATGCGAAAAATCCAAAAAGGTGCGCTCCTCTGGATGTCTTAGGATGCATGATGAGCCAAGTCCTAATGGACGTGATGAATCTGTTCTGTGGGCTTTGAGCACCACTGTGTCCTAGGGACTCCTTGCATAGCCCCGTTATGCAGACCACTTCGTCTCACCAAAGGCCAGGGGCAGGGGGCACCAGGGGCCACCCCCTCCTCAGCAGAAGCCTGAATCGGAGATGGGGGCCTCATCTCCAAAGGAGCCAGGAGAGGTGACTCTCACCAGGGCCAGCCTCCACGATTAGTATGCGTGGAGGGGAGAGTAATTAGATGCCGCTCTTGGAGAAGAGACACTCACATTTTGTTGGGGCCTGATTATTTATTTTCTTGGGAGGATGAGAGGAGAGTCCTTAAGCTTTCTGTCTGAGCCTCAGCTTTGCTCTCTTCCTCTCTTCACCAGAGAGGCGGACGTAGAGGCCACTCTGCTGACCAGGAAGGTACTTAGCTTCATATTAATGCCTTTCTTTAAAAAGAACAATGAGCCACCTTAGCCCACAGCCCTGCAGCTCCACACCCCCACCCAGGCCCTCATGCATATTCATCCTGCTTCAAAGAGCACAGCATGGAATATGCAAATCGGCCAGGCAGGAGCTGGTTGGCATTTTGATAATAGCTTTGTCTGAAAAACCCCAGAGACAAAAGCACATCTAGTCCCTCTCTCTCTCCCCTTCCCTCCCTCTCTCTTCTTCCTCTATCCTAAGTCCCCGTCTTGGTTCTCTCTTCACTCTCCAACTGCCAGAGAACAGGAAAATGAATCACAGAACCAGAGGAGGGAGTCAGTGAAAGGCCAGGGGTCTGTCCTCCAGTCCCATGTATTTCCACTTCTTTCTCCTCTAATCCTCCTCAAACAGAACCATTTTGTTTCTCCCATTAAAGCGCTCCCGACCTGACCATGTTGGGGTCCCTGCGCCTGCCCTCTGCTCTCAGCAGCCTCCCCTACTTCATCTAGGCTCCATGCTCCATTCTATCTCCCAGAGATGAGCTCCTTTCTCTTTGTCCTTCCATCTTTCAACCTGGTTTTACTCTCAGTGCATGCCTGCTCGGTCCCTTGGTTGTGTCTGACTCTTTGCAACACCATGGACTGTAGCCCACCAGGCTCCTCTGTCCATGGGATTTCCCAGGCAAGAACACTAGAGTGGGTTGTCATTTCCTCCTTCAGGGGATCTTCTAGATTCAGGGATCGCACCTGGGTCTCCTGCATTGCAGGTGGATTCTTGACTGTTGAGCCAGCAGGGAAGCCCTCGGTATTCCAGCCTAAAAAACCCAGGAATCTGGCCTTGCCCTCTGAACAGAACGGAGGGCATCATCTACAGAGGCCGGAAGTGAGGGAGGGAGGGCTGCTGTCATACTGTCAGTTCACTGACCTCACGCGTCCATCTCTACTAGAAAAGGACGCAGAGAAATTTCTTAAGGGCTTACGTCCTGCCCCTCCTCCCAAATGTAAATAGTTCCAGTGGGAGCCAGTGGACTAGTGGGCAGATGATCTGTTGTGGGAGAAGCAGCTAAGGTCTGGATCCTACTTCTTTAAACTTTTTTGGCTGCACTGTGCACCATGTGAAATCTTAGTTCCCCAAACAGGGATTGAACCAGCACCTCCTGCATTGAAGCACAGAGTCTTAACCACTGGTCCACCAGGGAAGTCCTGGACCCCATGTCTTTGAAGTCTGTTTCATCTCAGAAACTAAGAGGAGGAAAGCAAAGGCAGATGCAGGCATGCATGGACCTCCAAGGAATTCAGGGACCAGAGGAGTCTCTTCCCTTGGCCTTGAAGCTCAGCCCTGATCAGGCCAAAGCTCAGGAGGCAAATTATCTCAATCAAGGAGTGTGGGTTTGAGGCCTGGGGTCAAATCCCAGCTCTACTACATATTCGCTGAATACTTTTTGAGAAATTTAATTTCTCTATCTCCTTATTTTGGGGCTTCCCAGGTGGTGCTAGTGGTAAAGAACCCAACTGCCAATGCAGGAGACATAAGAGACACGGGTTCGATCCCTGGGTCAGGAAGATCCCCTGGAGGAGGGCATGGCAACCCACTCCAGTATTCTTGCCTGGAGAATCCCATGGACAGAGGAGCCTGGCGGGCTACAGTCCATGGAGTTGCGATGAGTCGGACATGACTGAAGTGATTTAGCATGCACACATCTCCTTATTTTAGAAATGGGAATATTAATATTAGCAATAATACCAGTAATTCTCTCAGGGTTGTTTTGAATCATTTACAGTATCTAGCATATAGGCAAAGTGCTCAAGAAATTGTGACTTTTATTTTTGCTGGTAAACTTCAAGGAACATAAGAGAAAGAACTGAGCCCAGGGCTTCTTGAGCCTCATCATTTTTTCAAACCAGTGGTCACAGAAGATCTGAAAACAAGACCAAAACAAGACAGGCTGTGACCTGTTCCCCTAAAATCAGCCCCACCCCACGCTTTATGCTCTCTAAATCCTGCTTAGTGGTGGCCCATCTGACTCTAGAACCCATGGCCTCCAGGCTCTCCTGCATAAAGAGACAAGCAAAGAGCTGGATCATGTTCTGATTTCTCAGCAATTTCACTCAAGGCAGGCAGTGGAGGAGGGGCAGTGCAAAGTCACATTTATTTTTGCGCTTAGAGAAAAGATTCTATTTTCACTGGCAAAGAGACAGGTGGAGTGACAGCAGAGGAATCACACAGACCACCCCAGACACACTTTGAGAAGCCTCACATGCTTTGTGATTAGGCCACACAGGTGGGGCCTAAGGAGCTTTCTGGTAAATCAGTTGGTAAAGAATCTGCCTGCAATTCAGGAGACACTGGTTCAATCCCTGGGTGGGGAAGATCCGCTGGAAAAGGGATAAGCTACCCACTCCAGCATTCTTGGGCTTCCCTGGTGGCTCAGCTGATAAAGAATCACATGCGATGAGGGAGACCTGGATTTGATCCTGGGTTGGGAAGATCCCCTGGAGAAGGGAATGGCAACCCACTCCAGTATTCTTGCCTGGAGAATTCCAAGGACTATATAGTCCACGGAGTCGCAAAGAGTCCGACACGACTTTCACTCTAGAGGTTGGGGAAAGGTGTTGCAATCTCTCGCATAGGCGTTAAGCCTGGAAGACCGCCACTTCCTCCCCCCGCCGCCAGAGGGCAGCTCTCAGCTCGCAGGGTGGAGGTTGGCGAGATCACCGGGAGACACTGGGTTCCCTCGCTGGACGTGGATGGTAAAGGTGGATGACAATTTACAATGCTGTGGATGGGGCTCACACAGAGGGTGAGAAAGTTGGGTTTAATGACCTTAAGTTCCCTTTCCGGGACTGAGAAACGATTGTTTTCACTCTAGACTTGGATCCTTGTCACCTGCAAAGACCCCTGGAGGGGGAGGTACTGAGGGCCACAAGGCTCTTTCAGTTCAGAGCGACTGGCCGCAGAGCTTTTTCCGAAATCAGGCTTGGGTGAGACAGTGATTCGGCATCTCTGGGTTGCTATTCAAAATGCACTGACCTCGGCCCCACTGTTGGAGGGTCTGCTCTAGCAGATCAAGAATAGAACCTGGGTGCCTGCACCTCCAAAAGCCTGCTCAGCAATTCTAAGGTGCCCCCAGCAGAGTAGTCCAAGGGTGGGAGTTGGGGTGTCATAGATGAAGATGGCCTTGGACCGGGAGGTGCTGGGGGATTTCATCACAAGAGTGCTGGGTTATTTCATCTCCTTCCAAAATGTTGAGGGACTTCCCTGGTGGCTCAGACAGTAAAGTGTCTGCCTACAATGTGGAAGACCCGGGTTTGATCCCTGGGTCGGGAAGGTCCTCTGGAGAAGGAAATGGCAACCCACTCCAGTACTCTTGGCCTGGAAAATCCCAGGGACAGAGGAGCCTGGTAGTCTACAATCCATGGAGTCGCAAAGAGTTGAACATGACTGAGCGACTAAACTTTCCAAAATGTTGACCCCACGTGGATACCGAGCACCATACAGTCAAAGGGGCAGCAGGAAGTGTGGAGAAGCCCGGCTGCTGGGAGCCTGGGTGGTGATGTGGTTTCAGCTTCTCCAGCAGGGTGGGGGCTCCCAACAGAGGAGCAGCACTCCTAGGAGATGCTGGGGGCTCGCAGTACTGTCGTCTGTAGGACAACATAGAAGATCCCCCGAAGGCGGACTTAGCAACCATCCCTTCTCGCTTTCTCACTGTACAAGGGAGGAAGTAAATTTAGATGGTCCCTGTGTGTGAGGGGCTGTATTGCCAGAGTCTCCCCCAAATCCAGGGGAATCCAGTGTTCTTCCTTTTGCTGCAGAGGACCCATGGGAGGCCCACAGGTGGGCAAAGCTGGCCTTCCATGAGTCTGATGTCATAAAAATATTGCAGTACCATTGGGGGAACAACCACCCAGAAATGCACGAAAGAACAGGTGGATGAGAAAACTACACACCTGATGTGAGTGCTCTGGATAATGCTTAGGTGTAATAAGATGGAAAAAAAAATCTGAAAATGAAAAGGTATAATGAGATGTACACAACTGAAGGGAATTGTCTTAAATGGCTGATTGTAATGAGATGTACATAAATTGTCAGACTTGTAATGAAATGAAAAAAAAGTTCTTGCCTGCTAATACTGGGTGTAATGTCTACACCTGAAATAAGTCGTCTCAGTGCACTGAGTAATGAGATGCACATAATTCTAAAGAGTGTAATGAGATGAAAAATAAATCAAACACTTGTCTTAAAATGAAAGATGTACTAAGATGCACACACCTGAAGGGCATTGTCCTAAATGGGTTTGGTTTAATGAGATGCATTTAATTTGCAAAGGGGCTAAATGAGATTGGCCCAGAGAGAGGCTGAGAAATATAGAAGTGTAAGGTACACTTGACAGTGGTATAATAAAATCTGCCTGGGGGCTTCCCTCGCCATCCAGTGGTTAAGGCTTCACGCTTCCCCTGCAGGGGACTCTGATCCCTCAAGGGGGAACTAAGATTCCCAAGCTTCATGGTGCAGCCAAAAAAAAAAAAAAATCTGCCTGGTCCGAGGGATGAAAATAAGACACCACCACCGAAACATGGAAACATGTGAGGCTTCCCAGGTGGCTCAGTGGTTAAGAATCCGCCTGCCAATGCAGAAGATGCAAGAGATGCAGGTTCGATCCCTGGGTTGGGAAGATGCCCTGGAGAAGGAAATGGCATCCCACTCCAATATTCTTGCCTGGGACATCCCATGGACAGAGGAGCCTAATGGGCTACAGTCCATGGGATTGCAAAGAATCGGATGTGACTGAGTGATTGAGCACACAACTACATAAAAACGTGTGGCTGCTGCTGCTAAGTCGCTTCAGTCATGTCCGACTCTGTGCGACCCCATAGACGACAGCCCACTAGGCTCCTCTGTCCATGGGATTCTCCAGGCAAGAACACTGGAGTGGGTTGCCATTTCCTCCTCCAATGCATGAAAGTGAAAAGTCAAAGTGAAGTCGCTCAGTCGTGTCCAACTCCTAACGACGTTGGAGTAGGATGCTATTGGCATTCTTTCTGCCAGTCCTCTGTGACCCTTGCCCTGGGATACTCTGCAAAGTTGAATCATCCTCTGTCTCTCATTCGATGCCAGGCACATAGTAGGCATCCGTGGATGCTCACTGAATGATGAACAGGTTCAGGGGGTTGTAGTGTGTTTAGCAGAAGGAAGTTCATGGGAGCAGCTGTAAAGCAAGGAACTTCTAAAAGGCAACTGAGAGCGATTTTCTGAGAGCGGTGTTTCTCAAAGTCTTCAGCATCTTGATCAGAATCTGGGAACAATTAGTCGTCGTGAGACCTGATCTGTGTATAGCACAAGCAGCCCTGGTGGCTTTTATGCCCCAAGGCTCACGACCCCCTCTGGAGGTCAGGCAGACAGGTAACACAGGACTGAAGGCGTCTGGTTATAAGACCCAGGTACCTCTGCAGTTAAAGGTAGGAGATTCTTCTCTTCCACAGGCAAATATATTCTCCCCATTTTTTATTTTTAACTGCAGAACCCTCTTGGATTATCTTGTTTTCTCACTCTGGATGGAGCAATGGGTATAGAGATATGTTTTCCTTTTTATTTATTTTTTAATTAAAAAATTTATTATTGTTATTTTTGTGGCTGCATGTCATGTGGGATCTTAGTTCCCGACCAGGGATGGAACGTATACCCCCTGCTTTGGAAGCTCAGAGTCTTAACCACTGGACCACCAGGGAAGCCCCAAGTTTCCTTTTTAAAGACAACTGCTCAAATATTGGAGGGAAAGGTAAAAAAAGGAAAAAAGAGAGGAGAAAACATAATTAGCCAGTGAGCCAACTGAAGAATGGCAGCCCAGTAACAAATGGCAGCTGACCCTCAAGCTCCGTGTTGGGAGACCACATGAGTGGCCAATGTCACGACAGCCTGGAGGCCACGTTGTCAGGGGGTGCAGTGACTCAACTACCCTCAGCCGTGGCTGGGTGGGAATCTAGGTTCTAGGTTGCCTGTTTGCTCGATTTTTCGAGATAAATCAGGAACCCGCATTTTATGTGCAAACTTCTGACTTAAATGTTGGCCCGCAAATTTTCCAAAACAAAGTATGGTCCAAACAAAACATGACTGTAAGCTGGATTTGACCTAAGTGTCTCCTGTTTGCAACTCTGAATGATCAAGTTGGAGGTTATTGTCTAGGATATGGTCATAGCTCAACCATTATGAGGATATGATGAGTTCTCTTTCAGTCTCAATCTTCCCCTAGAGTGTGAATTCCCTGAAGGCAAGAACTGTGTTTTTGTTGATCACAGCTGTAGTCTCAGTATCTAACACTGCCTGGGACAGAGTGTTGCTCAGTGCTTGAATGAATGAGTCCGTGCTGGCTGTGTTGCGACAGTCAATGCCATCATCTGGTCATGTGCAAGGCAGCAGAGAGGTCACGTGGTCCAGGAAGTTGAGCTCTGGTCAAGAACTTCCTTGGGCAGGAATCTCCAATCAGGTCATCCCTGATGGGTTTACGGGGTTGGGGCCAGAAGTCAGTCTGAACGTTCCAGGGTCTGGATATCACAGCTCCGTCTTGAGGATAAAGGAGATCTTCCTCATCCCCACACCACCTTGTCCCATCTCTTTCTTTCCACATGGACTTTGAGACATCCCCACGGGTTGGATAGGGTCGGGGTCTAATGCAGACAGAGGTTGCTGCCTTCTCACAACACAACCACCCACATCTCAGATGATTTAGGAGACCACTTTTTAGTTAGCCGCTTTGTATAAAAAATGGCAGAACTTGAGAGAAAAACTTAGGAAGGGGTGGGAGAGGCTGGGCTCAGGCTATTACGTAAGTTCTCAGAGGTTTGTTTCCTAAAATGCGTTTTGTGCCATGCTAGTACGATTGATTAGCTATTACTTGAAAAACAAAAGATAAATACATTTGGGGAACACGTTAAACAGGTTTCTTTCCTGTAGTACCTTTCAGAGGCTTTTATATTCTAATTCACATTACGAAACCCCTTTAACAAAGTATAATATGCACTTCATCCTAGACTAAGCCAACTATCTCTTAAGAGTGTGTTCCTTAACTCCAACTACAAAATCTTAATTTATCACCTTCAAAAAATAATTGTCACATATAGTGGAATGATATGTAACTTTGCTCTGCATTTTCCAAGTCTCCTGTAAATGTGTTATCATACTTACATAATTTAAAAAGTTAACAAGAAAGAGGGAAAAAAGTTTGTTCCTCGCAAATCACTGCTTTGAAAGTTGTCTTCCTGTCGCCAGCCCTTGCCAATGGGAACGAAGAATTCTAAACCCATGCCGGGACGTCTCAGCACATGGCCCAAGTAAGGAAACCTCTAGGATCAAAGTAACAAGGCTGCCTCTCACTTAGTTGGGGATATTAGCTGTCTCTCAAATTCTTCCTGCCCCAGGGAATATAGTGCTGAACTCTGGGATTCAAAGGGCAGGCTCCCCTCCAAACACAGCTCCTGGATTCAATGTGTCAGTCAAGACTGCCCATCCTTCCTGATTCCTGGGGCCTTTCGCACAAGGGATAGGGCGACGGGGGCATGTGAGGCTGGGGGATGGGCAGTGTTGGCACCAGCTTCGATGGAGGTGGGATAAGCAAGGGTCTTTGAGGGTTGGGCGAGGTGAAGAGGACACGGAGTTCTGAGCTCCCCTGCCATGACAGCAGACCGCCAGGAGAGGGCAGTGCAGAGCCTCTGCCTGTCTTTTGCTCTCTGTCTTAGAGAAGATACCGCTGCGGTGATTGTGCCAAACTTGGCCATCTTCCTCCCCAGACTGGCAAGCTGAGGACACCCAGAAAGCCCTCTTCCTCGGTCCCTTTCATGGGTAGTCGAATGAACAAGGATTGTGATGAGGCCTCCAGATTTCCTCTGGTCCAGGGTCCCCCTAACCCTTAACCACGTGAAAAGAGAATCACGCACCAGAATTACGGTAGGTAATAAGGTTTACTGAAAACTCGGCCACATTCAGTACTGGTTTGGTGGATACATCAGAAGAGGTTGCATAACATTAGGCAGGTGGAGGGGGGCTGGGAGGAGGATGTGTGGGCACGTGTGTGCAAGAGTGTGGGGTGGGATGCCTGTCCAGAGTGATAAGTGGAAGGGTGTATGTGTGTGTGTGCATGTGCGCGTGCGTGTGTGTATGAACAAGAAAAATGAAGCAGAACAGGAAATGTATTTATCCCACTGCACGTTGCAAAAGTCTCACGCCAAAAAAGCTAGACTTTCCTCTACCTATGGCATCAAAAGGGAGTAAAAAATGATTGGATCACCCAGATTATAAATAAGGTTATTTGTTTCTCAAAAATCCCTATTAAAACATTAAATATCAGCTCTTTTGGGGGAAGAAATACATTCATTTCAGGGAGACCTCAGGAAAGCCACCATCCTTTTGCTCCACCTTACAGGGCCCTGGCAGGGGGCCCTCGAGTTGAGCCCAGCAGCCCACTCACATCCTGCTGCTGCCGGAGGTGGCCAACGCACATCTGACAGATGAAGCTGCAAGTCCATTAAATTAAATTCAATGGAAAACACACGTGTGATCAGTCCTGTGGTTCACAGCCGTAGGGGTGGGAGGGAACAGGAGGGCGGGGCGCCAATCCTGGGGGCCTGGGGGTTGGGGGTGGAGGCTGTGTGTCAGGGCAGATGGTGGGAAGACTCCTCCTCCTTGTGGAGCCCAGGTTCCTCCAGGGCTGTGGTGGGGATGGAGTGTGGAACAGTGAGGCGGGTGGGTGGGCACCTCCCCCACACTTTGGATATTGATGGGAAGGGGGATGTAGCTAGCACCTTCTCCAACCCCTGGCTTCACACTGGGCTGGATGCTTCTTTCCAAAGTTTCTTCTGCCTTCTCGGAAGGATAGAGTGAAGAAGAGAGGATGAAGGCTGGTGGAGCCAGCCTGGGGGCAGAGGGACAGCGGCGAGGGACAGGAGGGGTGGACATCTGCCAAGCTAACCTGGTTCCACCCTCTCCAACAGCCCATGGAAGGCCTGGAACGTCTGGAGAGCTCCATCCCAGGGCTGCGACATCTGGGCTAAGACACCACTGACCGCCTGGGGACGGCTGTGGTCCCCAAGGTCGCCTTGATATGGCTCCTAGCCCAGGTCTTGCCATCTCCTTGTGTCCTGAAGCCGACCCAGGTGAAGAGCCTCCACTTAACCTATAATTTGAGCCCATCAGCTTACCACTGATTTCCAGGAGGCAGAGAGAGAGAGAAGGTGGCTCTAATGGCTCTTGTCCCCCTCTACCAAGTCCATGGGCCTTGGAGGACTGAGGGGAGCCCTACAGAATCGAGGTCCCACCTTATTCTACAGGATGTAATGCCGTGGCACCCCTCTCCCTCCAGAGTCATGCATTCCGGTTCCCTCCTGCCTTTGAATGTCTCTCAAAGAGCTGAGGACCCTGTGGAGGTGGAGCCCAGCCCCCCTTTGTCTCTTTCCTCCTGACTCTGTTCCCTGGCAGAGGCTCACTCCGTGAACAGCACTGGTCCATGTCCCAGGGTGGGGCTTGTAAACAACTCAAGTCCTTCAGTGGGGGGTGCTGTGGGTGCCCTCTGTCCTCAGGGATGCGGTGAGTCCAGATCTCACTCCTGCCTCTCCGTCCAGGCTGCTCGACCGGCCCCGCCACGCTGAGTCCTCTGCAGTACTAGGGAAGTGGGGCTGGGGTTCTCGGTGAAGCTTGGTGGTTGGGAAGGAGCGGGTGTTTCCTGTGCATTTCCTCCAGCTCCTGATTCCGGGAAGCCAGGGCCCAGCTTCCTCTGTGCCGCCTGCCCCGTCCCCTTCCCCCCCACCCCGAAGCCCTCCTGATGACACTCCTCTCCCGCTCGGTGACCAGTGCCACCTGGGCGGCTCGGCTACTCCAGGGAGTCACTGTGTTCCAAGCCCAGGTCGCTGACATTCGTTGTCTGCAGCTCGTCCGCCTCCTCCTCCAGCTCCTCTTCCTCCTCCTCTTCCATTTCATCCTCCTCCTCTTCTTCCGTCCCGTCCAGTGAATCGTCGTGTGCCGCCATCATAGCCTGCTGCATGGCCATGGTGGCGTTGTCTGAGGACAAGGACTGCAGGTTGTCCAGGTTGATGGACCCTAGAGCGAGAAGAAGGCCGGGGTCAGGCTCAGGAGCCCCTGTGGATGGGGTGGTGAGTGCCTACGCCGGACAGTTCCCTGGTGTGAAGTCTCCCGTCCATTCACTGTCAGCCACGCCTTGCCCCATCCCAGGCAGCAACACTCCTGGGTACCACTTCCTGCCAGTTTCCGTGTAAGTGTGGCAGACACTGCTGCCTTTCGAAGAATTCTGTAAGTAGGTATTGTCATCCTCACTCTAAAGAGGAGGAAATAGTCTCAGACCGTTGAGTCATTAGCTCAAAGGAACACAGTCAGGCACGATTTTGCTGCGCTTCTCTCCCTGGTGGGTTTAGCTCAAAATCTGTTGATTTCCACTCTACCTCATAAGACTGTTGCCCACCACATGGAAACTGGTTCACAGCCATATACATGCACATATACATGAAGGTGTGCACATACACGTGTACACCTCCACTCCACTTCCCACACGGAGCTAGCTTCACATGCCAAGCTATAAAATGCCTGGCTCATGGCTCATTGAATTATTCATTGTGCACCAGGCGACTGGCAATTAGAAAAGTGTATACGGAGGGTGTGATGGAGAAGCTGGGAAAACAAAACTCTTCCTGGCCTCTGTTCACAAGTCAGCTGCCTGCCTTGGTATTTATAGATGGCCCTGGCTCCTGGGGGACCGTGAAGACACTGACTGGTGCTAAGAAACTTCGGGTGGGTGTGGGAGTGAGGAGGGGGGCTCTGCTGAGCAGCCATTGACTCAGATGCCCACCAGTGGACTCCCACTCATCCTGGTGAGATTGCTTTTGACTTGTTAAAATATGTACCAGAAAATCTCCTTCTTTCAGGCTTTACGTACATCCTTTGGCCGGGATCGGGAGAGTTAACTATTGTGACAGAGCTGACACTGCCACTCAAGTGAGTAGACGTTCAACCTTTGACTCTGCACAGCCGCACCTGTAGGAGCTTCAGGAGTCCCTTTTCCATCCCCCGACCCCAGGGTCTAGAGTACCCTCATCCCCAGTTCTTACCATCGGGGTTTGTCCCTGGGGCACCGCCCTGTTGCTGCAGAACCCCTGCAGCAATGGAATTGGGCCAAAATCTTTGGGTGGGCCGGTGCTGCGACTTGATTTTCTTGGCTTTGGGGGCAGGGTCGGGGTTGCTGGCATCAAGCATAGGCTGCAGTATGCGTCTTCGGGCATTGATGAACCTGTCCCGGGGTCAGATGGAGACAGGTTAGCCACCACGGGGGCGGGAATGTGTGTGAGCATATGTGTGCACATGTGAGCACACATGTGTGCACATGTCCTGTGTGCATGCACGCACGTGTGTGTATGCACACGTGTGCATGGGTGCACATGTGTATGCACATGTGTGCAGGTGTGAGCATATTTGGGTACGTGCAGGTCTCTGCACTCATGGGCACATATGGGTACGCACATGCATGTATGTGTCCATGTGTGCATGTGCACACCCATGGATGTGTGTATGTGGGCTTGTGTGTGCACGTGTATGTAAGCACATGTGAGCATGTGTGCAGGTGCACATGTATGTGTGTACACACATGTGCAGAGAGCACTAAGCTGCTTCTGGACTCCCACCGGCTGGTCCTTGAATGGAGCCGACTGGGGGTCTAGTCCAGGGTATGAAAGCACAGCAGTGATGAGCCCTGGGCACCGAGGAGCTTGTGAGTTCACCAGGAGCTTGGGTACAAGTTGGGATGAACGTATGAGAAGGCCTGGGAATCTGCTCCAGACCCGTCAAGACTGAACAGTGAAGGAAGAGCTCCTTAGTCAAAAGCACTAATCTCTGATCTCTCTCCGGGGGGCCAAGGGTCCATTCCCACCCACCAGACCTTGCCCTCTGAGATTCCCGTGACACCCAGGCCAGCCACAGAGGAGGGAACACGGGGAACCCTGTGGGTCAGGACTGTTGCCTCCTCCCTCCTTCCGGCTCCCAGCTCTGCAGAATGTTTTAGCTTGAGCTCTGTTTACACAGGTTGTGAGCAGAGCAGATAACCCCTGGGGGCCTGGGGGCCTGTGGGCTTGGGATGCAGCCACGCCTGTGTGTCTATTCAAGTTTTCCGTGATGTTCTTGACACAGCTTCCCAGCAGAGGGCGCTGAGAAGCTGCAGATGAAGCTATAGGTGTGGATTTCAGCTTTTCTGTTTCCAGCCAACATGGGAGGGCTGGCACGGTGGCTGGGCGGAGACTGAAGTGAGCTGGGCACTCCCACCTTTTCCCCTGCTGTGCATCCCCCTGCTGAGCAAGTGGCCCCTGGGTCTGATAGCCTCTGGGCATGTGATGCTAACTCACCAGTTATTCACTTGCAAGAGGGTGAGGTTTGTCTGGGCTGCGATCTGCCTCTTCTCATCCTCCGTGGGGTAGGGGTGCTGAAATGAGAGGCGAAGAGCTAGTGAGGGGTGGGCACGTGGTGACCTGGTCCCCCTAGAGACCATGCCCACGACACAGGCAGCGTCCTGGGCAGGCAGCCTCAGTGGTTTGGAAGCCCAAACAGGGGAAAGTTAATGTTTGTTCCCCAGAAAGAATGGACTACCGGCCTCAAGGGAGGCTGCTCTGTGCCTAAGGAGGGCCACCCACCCTCGGCCCAGCCCCCCTTTGGTGGGGAACCAAGTGGTCTCCCAGGAGCCGGTACAGTTCAATGGTGGTCACTCCCACAGCACCGTCACATCCTCCAGCCCGCCCCCCAGCAGGCAGGTCAAGCGTGATCAGTATTAGGATTTACAGTGGCCTCCAAAGCCCAGGGGACTCTCAGAAGGTGGTAAACGGGGTGAATGAATCCATTTAATTTACACTAACTGACATTTACTGAACATCTACTCTGTGTGCAGATTCATGTAGGCATCCTAGGAGACAGAAGATAAATATAAGGACAACTACAATTTGTATATTTTACAGCCTGTGAAATGCTTTCATGCACTAATTTCACTTAATAAAATCACCTCACTAAAACTCAGTAAGGGGCAGGTTAGGGGTTGCTCTTCCCACTTTACAGATGAGGAAACTGAAGAACCATCTCCATTGTCCCCCAGATGGTGGCATCAGCTTGGAACTCAGTTCTCCTGACTGTGGCCCGGGCACCCCCATCACTGCACACTGCCACTCTGTGACATGGAGTCTGTGTCTTTGGAGGGGGGTGAGTGAGGACGTGGGCCAGGGCCTTCAGTCCCTGCACTGATTCCATGCTTATCTGTCTCTCGACCTGTGCTTCATGAGGGCAAAGACCAGCTCTTATTAATTCATCTTATTAATGTATTCCCAGTGCCCTCCACATGTGCATAATGCACAAATGACGTCGTGACGTCAGTGACACACAATAACACCCAGTGAAAGGAAGCAGACACGAGGCAGTAGATGCTGGGATGAAAGAGCAGTGGGGTGTTGGCCGGAGCATTGGGAAGGCTGAACAGGTCACATTAAAGACTGGGAAATTTTGTGATGGCAGTTGGTTAGGGTGGTGAGTCCTGTGATGACCAGTTCTGTGTGACTCTGTGTCTTTCTCCGGCTTCTGCATGCCACCTGGTACCTGGCAGGCTGGCAATAGGTGTGATGAGAGTCTGAATGGGTTGGAGCCTTGCCCGGGCAGCTAGGGGAGGTTTGGGGGCTCTTAGGGTAGAGGGCCCAGCTGTCCTCAGGTTGGAAATATCCCCTTATTGAGGTGGTACGAGATACTGGAGCTTGGGTCTTCCAAAGTCCCAATGACACAGGACTCAGATTTTTGCTCTATCATGACAACTGGTGAGATCTCCAGACCATCGCTTTACCCTACATCAAAAGGTCATGTCATGATTAAATGAAATTGTACTCGTAAAGTGCTCAACAAGAGATGGCTCTTCAAACTATTATTGGATGATGCTGGCAAGGTGCTTAAAGCTGTCTGAGGGATGAGCTTGAGATCAACAGCCTCGGTGGAACGCTCATTATCAGTAACAAAGGAAAGCAACCTCTTCAGTGGCCTCAGCGTCCCCCGGCTGAAGCAATCGGGATCGTGTGTTGTTTTAATTCACACCTCTGACCCTGCCTGCCACGCCAGGGCAGCTGGGGCTTGTGAGCCACATAATATTAAGATTCTAACAAGAAGGAAAGCACAGCAGTGTCGCAGGAGCCAATTCCATCTAAAAGGGGAGGAGCAGAGGGAGGTGGGGATGAGGCTGTTGCCCTCAGCGGCAGAGGAGGAGGGGCTCCGTGTCTTCTGACCCCCTCCGTGGAGGGGCGGTGGCTGAGCCCTCCTCCCCTGCCCGTGGAGTTTCAATCTCCGTGGCCCTCATTAGAAGCCGAGCAGCCTCCGTGTCATCCATGGCAGCTAGTCTGAGGATACAGTAAAAACTGAGCAATGTTCTGGCCTCTCCAGGCCCTACTAGCTCCTTCACATCTTCACGCCTTTGCCCTGCTGTCCCCCTGCTGGAATACTCCATCTCCCACCTTTCTACTGCGTGCGTTTCTGGGCTTCTGCAAAAGACCTCTCCCAGGTCAAGTCCTTTGTGAGGTCTCTCCCAGCTCCCCAGGGCAAGTCAGTCGCTGCGGCCCTTGAATAACTGCCTTCAGCCCACTCTCCGGTGACAGATCTCTCCCCTATCCTGGGAGTTGCTCAGGCAGGGACCCTGTCTTATCAGACACCGCATCTCCAGTGTCCAGACCAGTAGCAGGTGGCGTGGCTATTCGGTGTTTGTGTATGAGACAGATGAGTGAACCAGCATGGGAAGGAGCTGCGTGACTTGTTCCCTGAGCCTTGACAACCATGCTGGCACATCAACCACAAACTCAGGGAAGCTGCTACGGCCCAAGAGAGAGACACCCACCCATGGAGCCCACAGCTTAGAGGGAAAAGCTTCAAGCACAGAAGAAAGCCTCTATTAAAGAGGAGTGTGTAGGGGACTTCCCTGGTGGTGCGGTGGATAAGAATCTACCTGCCAATGCAGGGGGCATGGGTTCGATCCCTAGCCTGGGAAGATCCCACATGCCGCAGAGCAGCTAAGCCCAGGTGCCACAACTATTGAGCCTGAGCTCGAGAGCCCGTGTGCTGCAGCTCCTTAAGCCCGTGCTCCACAGAAGCCGCCACAATGAGAAGCCCGGGCACCGCGACAAAGAGCAGCCCCCGCTCGCTGCAACTACAGAAAGCCCACCACAGCAATGAAGACCCAGGGCAACAAAAAGAAAAAGATACGTAGCGCGTTTCAGTGCACACTGGGTGGTCAGAGCAGTCAGAGGAGCCTTCTCTAGGGAGGCGGGCTTCAGCTGGACTTTGAAGAATGGCCAAGCCATCTTAGTAATGGAGGGCACGGGCTTTCCAGGCAGGGGCTTTGCGCTAGGACTTATTGTCAGAGGCAAATTTCTTCCACTATTAAGATC
The DNA here is from genome assembly GCF_002263795.3 of Bos taurus. Classification (NCBI taxonomy): domain Eukaryota; kingdom Metazoa; phylum Chordata; class Mammalia; order Artiodactyla; family Bovidae; genus Bos; species Bos taurus. The sequence continues at coordinate 28,887,348 of NC_037356.1, read as the reverse complement.
TCCAGAGAAGGAAATCCTTCAGCCTCCCACAGATAAAGTTTGCTGTCTCTAAGGAGCCTTCCAGGGCAGGCCTCCATTCTGAGTGGATGTCATAAATCCACAGATTAAGTTAATGGGAAGGGATGAGAGGTGGGGTCCCCCAAACTGGCTGGTTATTCTCTTACAAACACAGACACAAAGCCCTGATCCTCCTTCAGTGCAAGTCCCCCCTCCCCCATGGCTCCTGGGATGGGTATCTCAGGAAGCATGCGGTGGAGGCGGGGGAGGCTGGGGGTGGTGGTGGTGAGTGCAGGGTTTGGCATGGCCTTGGGGACAGGTGTGTTGCCAGAACATTCCTGGCACCCCATCTGAGTGCTCGTGGGAGCAGTCCAGCTTGTCCACGCCTCAGACCAGATGATTCCTGAGGACAGAGTCAAAATAGCCCTGGCCCCTGGACAGCCCTTGATTTGGTCAGCACTACTTTTAGCACCATCGGAAAGGCTGGGGGCCAGGGGCAGGGAGAGGAATCCAGCGTGATGGCGGTGAGCCCTCGGGCCTCGGCTCACTATTTGGACGAACTTCTCCTCCGCAGCCAGGAGGGAAGGGTGAAGACAGAGGCCCTCTAGAAGAGACACGGATGGACCAGACAATGACAGCTCCTTCTCAGGCCAGCCAGGAGCCCCGTGTGACTGGGCAGTGCTGCCTGCTGGTTAAGAGCACGGCCTCTGCAGAGGTCACTCACTCCAGTATTCTTGCCCTGGAAACCCCATGGACAGAGGAGCCTGGTGGGCTATAGTTCATGGGGTCACAAGGATTCGGACACAACTCAGCAACTACATCACCACCTGTACCATCTTTGCAGAGGTCGAGTCCTGCATCCACCGCTTAACCAGACACAGGACCTTGGCAATGTATTCTTTCACATCTGCCATCCTCAGTTTCTGGGCTTAAGATGGAAATAACAAGATGGGGCCTACTCCTTGGCCTTTGAGGATGACTGAATGAGAACATGCTGTGCTGACTCACTCTGGACCAACAGTAACACCGGCCAGACTTCAGCGTTCAGTTGAATATCCAGGCTCTGGGGAAGGGAATTGCCGGATGTAAGCTGAAGAGGCATTTCACGGTACTGCAGTTGCCATCAGGAAGCTCCTCTGACATCTAACCCAAATCTTTGCTGACACCTCCCTTTGGGCCCCATGACTCAAGTCTCATCTGGGCTAAAGTGAAGCTGAAGGCATTTTTCGGTTTGAACTACGTGTCCCCTCTAGGGTCCTGGGTCCGAAAGCAGCTCACCCAGGCTGGTACGTGGGCCCTTGGCCACTTCTCTCACTCAGAGCCCACCCAGTAGGGAGCACCCACCTCCTCACCCAGGCAGACAAGCGGGAGGCTGGCCAGATCCCTGAGGGACACGGTGCATTGGAAGCAGCAGCCTGCAGGTGTGAGATGGAGCTGAGGCTGGAGCAGAGCTTGAAGCTGCTATCCTGGCCTGCTTTCCCACACTGGGGTCAGCCACACCCTCCTTCCCTTCCTGCTCCTGACCAGCTGTGTGCATGTAGCCTGCTGTGGCTACAAAACTTCTTAATCTGGCCACTGCTCTAGCAGGGCCAGAAACCAGCCAGAGGGAGGCAGCTGGGATGGTGAGGGGCCCTGAAACAGCCACACTGCATCACACAGAAGATGCCACTGATGGCAAGGCACACCCTGACCTCAGAGACGCTCAAGTGGGAGAGACGAGCAGTTTAGAATGGAGAGGGGTACAGAAGGTACCCAGGGGCCCTGCCTTTCCTGCCAGAGCTGTCCTGGCTCAGATGTCCCACTTTTCCATTCCTTTCTCTTTTCCACTCACCTCCCCGCTTACAATTGTGCACACGCAGAAAAGCACGGGGCCTTCCCAGGTGGCTCAGTGGTAAAGAACCCGCCTGCCGATGCAGGAGACAAGAGATGCGGGTTCAATCCTTGGGTTGGGAAGATCCCCTGGAGGAGGAGATGGCAACCCTGCTCCAGTATTCTTGTCTGAAAAATTTCATGGACAGAGGTGCCTGGTGGGTTACAGTTCATGGGATTGCAAAGAGTCAGACATGACTGAGCGACTGAACATGCAGGAAATCACAGAGAACTAAAATCCATAGCTTGGTGTCACCGACACCCATGTGACCACCACCTAGGTCAACAAAATAGATTTCTACTGTTGGCCCAGAAGCCCCTTTTCTGTCCCCTGCCAATCACAACTTCCAAAGATATCCTCCCCTAAGGTAATCCGATGCTCCTTGTAATTCCTTTTTTTTTTTTTTTGCTTTTCTTTATACTTGTACAATCTATGTTACATTCTTAATCAATATGGTTTAGTTTTGCTTGATTTTTGGACCCTATATAAATGCAATCATAGAGCATGCAGTATTTCACTCCATAGTATAGTTGGGAGATCCATCCATGGTTGTTCTATGTAACAATCACCTTCATGTTCATTGCTATATAGTTCTTCATTGTAATAATCTACCACCTTCCTGCTCTTCATTTGTTCCTCCAGTCACTAAGTTGTGTCCAACTCTTCGCGGCCCCATGGACTATAGCCTGCCAGGCTCCTCTGTCCATGGAATTCTCCAGGCAAGAATACCGGAGTGAGTTGCCATTTCTTTCTTCAGGGGATCTCCCTGATCCAGGGATTGAATGCTCACCTCCTGCATTGGCAGGCGGATTCTTAACCACTGAGCCACCTGGGAAGCCCTTCCTGCTCTTCACCCTTCCCCCGGTTTCTATTTCAATCAGTCCTCCACAGAGTAGTAAAATTTTGGTCCTTAACCTGCCCCCAACCCCTTAAATCCATTTGGAACATGCCCTCCACTGCCATGAGGTCTGAGCCCCACCCTATCCAGAATTCCACACACTACAATGATGGTCTGGTTTTCACCCCAACCAGACAGGCTGCAAGTTTTGAGAAAAGGGTCCACACTGTTCTTTTCGCCCCCACCTCACTGGCGCAGAGGAAAATGCCAGGTTTGTGCCAAGTGTTCAATACGTCTTCGTTGAATGACCATAGGATCCTGGGGGGTAAGTGGTACTTGTCATCATTCCCTTTGTGCGTGTCTGTGGGTGTGAAAATGAGTAGGAAGGTGGTGGGGGGCATCAGTGATTCAGGCTCCCCAGGCCACCTGCTTATTAACAGTGCTGTTCTCACAACCAATGGTTTCAAACATATTTGTGGGGGGATGAGAAGGAGAAGGGGGTCCTTAGGAGTCGACTACTTCTCTAGAAGGGTCTCGGAGGCAGCATGGTAGCAGTAGGCAAGGACAAATAAGAAGGCCTCTAGGGACTTCCCTGGAGGTACAGTGCAGGGGGCCCGGGTTGGATCCCGGGTCAGGGAACTAGATCCCGCAAGCCCCAAGAGTCTGTGTGCCACACTAAAGATCCTGCATGCCGCAGCTAAGATCTGGTGCACCCCAAAGAAGAAGAACGGGGCTCTAGAATCAGACTGCCCGGCTTTGAACCCTGGTCTCTCACCAGCTCGAGACCCTGGGCTCTCGTGTCAGCTTCTCCTTCTGTAAAGCGGGGAGAGCAAATACACCTTCCAAAGGTTGTTTCATAACAATCAGTGTGTTAATATTTGAAAGGTGCTTAGAAGGGTGCCTGGAACACTCCATGATGCTGCTGTTTAGTCTCTAAGTCACGTCTGACGCTTTCTGACCCCTTGAACTGTAGCCCGCCAAGATCCTCTGTCTATGCGATTTCCCAGGCAAAGATACTGGAGCGGGTTGCCATTTTTCCCTCCAGGGGATCTTCCCGACTCAAGGATCGAACCCACGTCTCCTGTTTGACAAGTGGATTCTTTACCACTGAGCCTCCTGGGAAGCCTAGCGCGCTCCATGAGTGTTTGTTAAGTAAATCAGTAACATAAAATAAACCTGCTGCTCAGCGCAAGTGGCTCTCTCTCTGGGAAAGCCACAGCTTGTTTTTCTGAGGGCAAGACCCCCAGCAGCCCCTGTGTGCATGTACAAATGTGCTTTCTTTTCAAATAGGTTTATTCACCAGCCCCTGGGTGTATATGATGGGGCATTTTCTGCTAACCTGCCTTCAGGCTCCTTGGGGGATGCTGTGGAGGTGTAAATCTCCCCTGGCCATTTTCAGGTGGAATCTTTATTTTATTTTTTAGTGCTTGGCAGCGCTGTGGCAAGTGAGATCTTAGTTCCCCAACCAAGGAATTCTCTGTTGAACTCATCTGCCGCCCTATTGTCCAACCAGAGAGAAGAGACTGTCTTCCAGAGCCACACAGGGTCCGAAGCACCTGCCCTCACCTCCTAACAGGGCTCACCGCCACTTCCTGGAAGTAGACAGCTTTTTGGAGAACTCTGAGCACTTACAGAGCATAGAGCACCCTGTGAGAGTACTTGACATGTATTCTGATTGAATTCTCAACGCATCTATGAAGTAGGCATCATTATTCCCATTTTACGCACAAGAAAACTCAGCTCAGAGGGTGAGAAACTGGCTCCAGTTTACACAAGGGGTATGAGGCAGAGTCAGGACCCACACTCCCTGTATTTTTTTTTTTTTTCTGCTGCCTCGGGTCGTCGTTGCTGCAGGCTGTCTCTAGTTGCCGCGAGCGGGGCTGCTCTCTAGTTGCCGTGCAAGGGCTTCTCACTGCAGCGGCATCTCTAGTTGCCGAGCAGAAGCTCTAGGTGCGTGGGATTCATTAACTGCAGCACACAGGCTCAGCAGTTGTGGCTCTTGGGCTCAGTCGCCCTGTAGCGTGTGGAATCTCCCCGGACCAAGGACTGAGCCCGTATTTCCTGCATTGGCAGGCAGATACTTAACCTCTGGACCGCCAGGGACGTCCAACCCCCTGCATCTTTTTTTTTTTCCTCCTGTATCTTTAACCATGTCCACTTCACCTGTGTCAGCCACTGCGCTTTTTAACATATTATTGATCTTCACCATGCATATGTATTATTGCCTTCACTTTATGAAAAGGAAACTGACATCAGAGAAGTTAATTGACTCATTCAAGGTCATACAGTAAGTAAAAAATGGGGCAGAGCTCAACCTCAGGTCTGTCTGCACAGGCTGTCCCAAAGGTCCCACAGACCAACAATCTCCAGCCCTCAGCCCTCAGCCCTTGTTGTGTGACTTGCTTCCTGTAGGAGCCATCTGAACAGATATGTCCCCATCCTGGCTGCCCTTCCTTGGACATGACTTGTCAAAGGACCTTTTGGAATCTGATGCCCAGTCCTGGATACACTATGCTGGACATGTCTGACCAGGAAGATGGGCAAACCCCCTCCCCTCTATTGAGTTGCCAACGCCCTGCAAGTGTGTTTGTGTGAGAGCACTGGGTTACATCATGGGGTGACCATTCGTAGGATGTGTATGATTTATCCCCTCAATTAAATGACCAGTCCTAGGAGTGCTGAAATCATCTCTCTCACCTGAAGGTCAGGTGTTAGTGGACAGAGGTATTATTTGGAACTTAGATCACCTTTCTCCATAGAAACAAGTTTTTTTAAATAGGTAGTTTTCTGGGCTAGCCTTAAAGACCGATTTGGTTGAAGATCTGTGTTCTGGTGGAGAGAAGCCCCCAGGATTCAGGAAGAAAAAATGAGAGATCTTCCTCTGCTTTCAGGGAACAGAACTAGACCCAGGTAAATGCTGAGACTGGTGAGCATAGACTTCCTCAGCTTTTCCCTTTTTGTGCTCCATTGACTCTTCCCAGTCCCTCCTGTGACAAATCCCTGGATCCTTATGCTATCCTCCCGTCTGCTTCCTGAATCGGAGGCTTCCAGCCTTTAGGACTTTACGGTCAAATCCCCTGCAGTGATGTTCATGATGATGAAGATAAAGCTTTCATCAGATTCTCAAAAGGGTCAGGAGAGGTTGAAGACAATTGCTAGGAGCCTTTCCTCTGGCACCCCATTCTGGCCTACCTCCTCAAAATGCTGTGCTTACAGATGCTCTGATCTTCATCTTCCACCACGAATAAACACTGGCACTCTTTGCCTGAAACTGATCCTAGTGGAGTGGGTGTAGAAAACCAAGCTTTTGGACTAATTCATACCTAAGCTATGAAGGAGTGATGACCTCACCGTGGGCATTCTGACAGGGATAGGATAATTTTAAATGAGTGAGATTTCAGATAAGGTGATGAAATTAAAGGAAAAAGTAATAGATAATATATGCTGGAGCAAGAATGGTGCAGTCTCCCTAAGCTATTTTCTTGCTTTTCCATGTTTTTTTACTCCAGTTTCCCTAGAAGTATCAAGTTTTCTCTCTGAGGTTTCCAAGGCAGAGCAGATCACGGGGACTTTCAGAGGTATTTGTAGCAGGTATTTGTAGCAGCAGCTGTGTCTGTTTCAGGACAAAGGACCTCCGCATCCATCATCTTATTCTATCCTCGCAATAGCACTATGAGCTGGATATTGTGGCTCCCATTTCACAGCAGAGGAAACTGAGGCTTGATGAGGCCCAGCAATTCACTGCAGTTCTGCTGGCTAGGCACAGAGGGCGTGTGCGCGTGCGTGCACGCTCAGTCATGTCCGACTCTCTGTGACCCTGTGAACTGGAGCCGGCCAGGCTCCTCTGTCCATGGGGTTTCCCAGGCAAGAATACTGGAGTGGGTTGCCACTTCCTTCCTCAGAGGATCTTCCCTGACCCAGGGATTGAACCCAGGTCTCCTGCTTGACAGGCCGACCACTAAGCCACCTGGTAAAATTCTTTACCACTGAGGGGTCAGTGAGACTTATATCCAGATCTTGTCTCCAAGTACCATGCCTTTTGCATAAACTATCTCTATCTGCTGCGTAGGTGGGTGTCTGATAGGGGTAGATGCCCTCTTCCTTTAGACTTAATGCTACGCTAGGCACAGGGAAGCAGGCAAGGATGTTTGCTGAGTGATTGAAGGCAACACTGATGTGCAGAGGCAACCAGCTGACTCTCTCCTTCACAAGCCCTCCTTGGCCGGGAGCCTGCATGCAGGGCACATGCTGTACCTGGGTGACTTCCAGCAGGGATGAGCCCAGCATGTGAGGCTCCAGCCCTGTGGGTGAGAACAGCTGGGAACCGGACAAAGAGTCTCAGAGACAAGAATCATGAGGTATACGTGTGTAGCAGTATCAGTCAAAGCCAAGAAGGTGAAACCCAAATGTTCATAAAGTGATGAATGGATAAACAAACTGTGGTCTCTCTAACACAATGGTATATTCATACACAGAAATGAAGCACTGCCATGTATTACAAGAGGGTAAACCCTGAAAACATCATGCTAAGTGAAAGAAGCCAGTCACAAAAGATTCCATATCATACAATTCCACGCACGTGAAATTTCCAAAATCAGCAAACCCCTCAAGACAGAAAGTAGACCACTGGCTTCTAGGGGTGGGCAAGTGATGGCTAAAGGGTACAGGGTTTCTTTCCAGGGTGATGAAATGTTCTGGAATTAGATAGTGGTGATGATTACACAATTTTGTAAATACACCTAAGGCCTCTGAACTGTATAGCTAAAAAGAGTGGATTTTATGGTATGTGAATTACACTTCAATACCCAAAGAATCAAGCGGAGAAGGCCCTTGGTTTTGTACACTCAGTCTGTGTGACAGCAGCCAAGTGTATCTGACGGCCCTGGAGCAAGGTCGTCAGCTCCGTGGGGTGGGGGCGAGGTGGCAGCAAGCAGAGTGCAACCCTGGCGAGACGTACGCCTGGCTGGTGGATGCGATGGAGGCCGGAGGAAGAGGAACGGATGAGATAGTCAGGCAGCCTCACTGTATCTGAAAACGAGGGCCGGGCTATCAAACCCCACACCTGTCCCAGGATGGGGCTCTGTGCCTCGACTCAGGGTTGGGGTCCCCTTGTACTTTACCTAGACTTTGTATGGGAGCCAAGAGATGCTGCTGTTTCTTGAGCCAGTGGAGAGGCGGTACATCCTAGTGGGAAGAAATTAGAGCCACACGGACCTGGTTTCAAGTCTGGTTACCCTTTCGGAGCCTAGTTTTGTAATTGGTAAAACAAGGATGGTAGCAGTACTCCCTCCTAGGCTGACTGGGCAGGTGAAATGAGACGATGCAGAAAGAAGCTTAGCCCGCACCCGGCAAGCCACAGAGGCTACTGGAGTAGGGGGCTCCGTTGGTGGTGGTGGGGCCACTAGGGCTTGGTTTCCTCTCCAGGATCCCCCCATAGTGAAAACATTCTGTAAAGTGGCTCCTGTGCCTTGGGTGGCAGCAGCAGGGAGCAGTCACATTTTTGATGGAAATGAGCAGAATCATGCAGGCAGGATGGTGGGGGGAAGCTGTGATCTGGACCGGAGGGGATGAGGGCAGAAGTGGGGACTGGGGAGGCTGGGAAGAGCAGCACCCCTCACCGTCCACAGAGGGGACCGGATGGTGGGGGGAAGCTGTGATCTGGACCGGAGGGGATGAGGGCAGAAGTGGGGACAGGGGAGGCTGGGAAGAGCAGCAACCCTCCCCTCCACAGAGGGGACCCTCTACCAGGGTTTCCCACCCAATCTGGATTTGCAATGAAATGATCGCTTCCAGCAGGAATTTAGCTGCTTTCAGCCAGAATGCAATAGCAAGAAAATCTCACTGGAGCAAGGAACTAATGGATGAAACCATCCCAATCTCACAGTAGCCTAAGAGCAAAAAGGCTCGGGGGTTGAGCCTCTATCTCAGGAGCACGCTGTCATCTGAACACATTTCCGGAGCTGCAAGTGCCATGGGACAGTGGAAAAGACAAGAAGTCTCTGACACAGGGCAAAAGGATGAAAGAATACTAACTTCTGCCTGAAGGAAAGAAGACAACAGAGAACCAGCACCCACAGAAGAAGTTCTGAGAATTGGTATCTGTTAAACAAGTCTGCATATTATACCGTGCTCTCCCCTCCTGCTGTCAGCCATTAGAACTGCTGTCTACATCCTGAAAGCTTAGGAGGAATAGCTTACTTTGTAGAATGTTCATTAGTCAATTTATCTGCTTATCAGGAAGACAGCAGTTCTGCATTGACTAGTTTATGCTACTTCTGTGTGTTACTGTAATTATGGAACTTAATTAACTATTCTGTAAACCATGAAATATGAGTGCAAAAAAGCAAGAGTTGTTGCTAAGAAAACTAAGTGGAGTGCTTTGGAAGACTCCAGAGTCAAATTCGCTTAAAAGTGAGATCAGGTAAGACAAGTGAAAGAGACCGGGATATACAGAAAAAATCTAAAAAGATCCTACAGCCAGATTACTTCCCCAAAGCCAAGGGGCTTATTCCATTTTAAATAAAAATGAAATTTATAGATGCTATATATAGGAGAAATATGTGCAAGTAAAAATGACAAACTTCAATGAGAAAATGACCTTGTTCCTGTATCAAAACATTAGCAAACAAATATACATCTTTTAAATCCAAATAAAATGTATCTTTCTTCGCCTTGCTTGCATGTGCGCCCAGTCATGTCTGACTCTTGGCGACCCCATGGACTGTACCTCACCAGGCTCCTGTGTCCACGGGATTTCCCAGGCAGGAATCCTAGGGCAGGTTGCCATTTCCTACTCCGGGGGATCTTCCCAACCCAGGGATTGAACCCACATCTCCTGCGTCTTCCTACATTGACAGGTGAATTCTTCACCACTGAGTCACGTGGGAAGCCCACGGTGGAATACGGCTTAGCCATAAAGATGAAATAATGCCATTTGTAGCAGCATGGACCTAGAGATTACCATACTGATAAAGTAAGTCAGAGAGAGGCAAATACCACGGGATATCATTTATGCATGGAATCTAAAATAGGACACAAATGAACTTATCTACAAAACAGAAAGAGACTCACAGGCAGAGAGGACAGATCTGTGGTTGCCAAGGGGACGTGGGGGTGTGGGAGGGGTGGGTTAGGAGTTTGGAATCAGCAAAGGCAAACTGTTATACTTAGAATGGAGAAACAGCAAGCCCCCACTGTATGGCACAGGGAACTATATTCAATATCCTGTAAACCACGGTGGAAAAGAGTACGAAAAAGAACATATATACGTATAACTGAATCACTCTGTTGTACAGCAGAAATTAACAACGTTGTAAATCAACTACACTTCAATAAAATAAAATAAAAATTAAAATGTATCTTTTTAATGGTTGTTCCTTTCTTCAACAAACTTTTCCAAATAACCAACCAACAAATTAGTTGCCTTGCACTGGATATGAGACCATCTACTGATACTGAGATCTGCCCTTATTCATACCTTTTCTATGCTTCCTTCCTAAAACTGAGCAGCTGCTGCTACTGCTAAGTCGCTTTAGTCGTGTCTGACTCTGTGCGACCCCATGGACTGCAGCCCACCAGGCTCCCCTGTCCCTGGGATTCTCCAGGCAAGAACACTGGAGTGGGTTGCCATTTCCTTTTCCAATGCAGGAAAGTGAAAAGTGAAAGTGAAGTTGCTCAGTCGTGTCCGACCCTCAGCAACCCCATGGACTGCAGCCCTCCAGGCTCCTCCATCCATGGGATTTTCCAGGCAAGAGTACTGGAGTGGGGTGCCATCGCCTTCTCCGAACTGAGCAGCTACTGTGTGTCTAACACAACATTGCCACAGAGCAGTACTCGCCAACAACTATATAGAGTTGTTCCTCAAAGCAACAATGAAAACAAGAGTATGACTCAGAGTGGCCAAATGTCTGGGGAAAGCTTCAAGCCATGCACCCTCTTGCAAATTCATGAAGCCCTCTAGGACACTAAGGGTAAAGAAAGAAGCTAAACTTCGGATAACCCAGATTTTCCTAAACCTATTTCATCGCGCTACCCTTTCTTGGGAGCAACATCTATAATATCCTGTAAGACACACACTTGGGGATCAATCAGTGCTTTGGGGCCCATAGAAGAGGTTTCATATATGATCCCTATTGAGGAATTTACAACTGAGTCAGACATAAAACATGTAGACTGGACACACACATATACACACCGAACTGACAAGTAACAGAGTTAGTCAACGCATTCTTAGGATCAAGAGAGAATCAGTAGCTATCACGGATGAGAATGGATCAGTCAGCTACCTCTAAATAACTTTCACAAATGTTGAGTCTTAGCCTAAAAACCCTGCTCATGGTCCACCCTTCTAGAAAGTTTAAAGAGAACTCACATTTCTTAAGTGTGACTGTGTCAGGCATGGCTCTTTATATATGTTATTTCACTTAATCTTCTCAACTGTGGGAAATGAGTTACTATCTCCTTTTTCAAGGAAATAGAATGCGTGCACAGCTAGTGGAAGGCCCTCAATTCACACCTCTGTCTGTCTGGCTTCAGAGCCTGTCTTCTTTTCACTGTGCCCTGTGACCAAGAGCTTTCACAGAGCCTGTCCTGAGCTGGTGTTTAGCGGGGGCTGTGTGTCTGCCTGTATCTGCAGAGCCAGCCTTGGGCCTGAAGAGGACAGCTTGTCATGCTGAGTTACTAGAGCCGAGACTTCTCCCGACCCTCTTCCTCCCCCTCATCCAGAAGTCCTGAGTTCTGACTTTAAAGGCCGAAGGGTCACTCCCTTGTCCTCTCTCCATGGCCTCTGCGGGGAGGACTTGCCAATGTCAAGTGCTTTATCAACAGTATCCACTCTGAGTGCACTCTGAGCTGCAGAGGGCCCGGGGTGGGTGACAACCTCACTCCCGCAGCTCAGCAGGCCCCCCCCCCATCGTTCCAGGTCCTTCTGCAGCTCTAACCTGGGTCCTTCCTTTCCCTCTGCTTTGCTCAGCTGCTCTGCTGTCTCTCGCCTGTCTGGCTGGAGGTGGCAGTGGAGTGGAAGGCAAGGACCCTGAGCTATGGAAGGGGCTGGGCAGGAAGGGGTGAGAGGCAGGGTGAGAGGCGGGACATTGACCTGAAGTCCAAGGTCAGAGGGCAGGCACAGCCAGGAGGGAGGGATACTATGACCTTCTGCCTCAGGCTGAAGGCTTAACTCGGGGGGTGGGAGAGCTGCCATCTGGGGGTGGGAGGCAGCTGAGGTGATGGGAGGCAGTGGGGGTGCTGGCCTGGATGCTGGGCTCCTGGGCAGTGGGGCGGGGACTTGTCTTGCAGCCTCCTCTCCCTACTACACTTGCGTTTTCTCCCCTGAAAAGCGAGGTTGTAGATGTGTTCAGTCTTCAAAAATACACTGGGGGGTTGGGACAGGGGAGAGAAGTCAGCTAACACTTTTTAAGACCCAGGACGTCAGGGCCTCTGCACTCATTTCATTCCTTTGTCATGATCTCCACAAGAGATGAGTGTGGCCAGACCTCAGAGAATTGAGGGAAAGCCTAGATACGGAGCCATACTTGGTTGTCTCAAAAGCCCACACGTTCCCAGCATTCCCACTGCCCTACAGTTACGCATTCTCACAGCATGACACAGGGGGCGCCTGCTATGGCTGGGGAGGTTGCCTGGGTGCCGCAAACCTGGGTGTCACAGGTCAGCACAGACACAAAACCTCCCCTACTGAAGCCCTCTTCTGGGGTCGGGGGCAGGGCTGGAGCTCAGCACAGACACCAGGGTCTTAGGGCCACTACAGCCCTCTGCTCTCTGCCCGCGTGGAAGAGAGACCAGGCAGGGGACCTTGGCACCCCCACCACGAGCTCCAGATCCTGAGTTAGAGGAAGAGGCTGGCCCTGGCTCCCTGGCTTCTTCACTAGGCTCTGGGCGTCTCTCCATCCTCCTCTCCTCACCTTAACTTTCAGCCTTCCAGCTCCTTCTCTCTAAATTTGGTTATCGTCTGTGCCCAAGGGGCTGCTTTCAAAATGGGCTTCCTCAGCAAAGTACTGGGGCGGCCCTACGTCCCCAGAGTCTGGGCAGGGTGTGGATCTGGTGGTGGATGCAGAGCTCCAGCCGCATCCAGCACCCCAGAGCCATGCTGGCTGTCTGCTGGGTGGGCAGACCCCCTGCTTCCAGGACAGAGATCCTCAGTTTAGTTCAGTTCAGTCACTTAGTCATGTCCGACCCTTTGCAACCCCATGAACTGCAGCATGCCAGGCCTCCCTGTCCATCACCAACTCCTGGAGTTTACCCAAACCCATGTCCATTGAATCGGTGATGCCATCCAACCATCTCATCCTCTGTTGTCCCCTTCTCCTCCTGCCCTCAATCTTTCCCAGCACCAGGGTCTTTTCAAATGAGTCAGCTCTTCATATCAAGTGGCCAAAGATCCCCAAACCCTGGGCCTGGGCTCCATGGCTTTTGGAGGCTCTCCCATTTCAAATAAAGGGCTGATGATTAATTAATTAGTTCCCAAGATCCACTGACTTTCTCTCCTCTCTGAACAAAGAGCCTCCCTAACTCCTGGTTCTTCTCCACACTTTGCCAGCCAATATGCCTACAACCCTAAGCCTGGTATTTATCTTCTGTCTGTGTGTCTATCACTTCCATGCCAGGCCAAGAGCTTGCAGACCACTGGGAGCCTGCCTGTGCTTGAAGATTCTGCCTCCCCATCCCAGACACACACACACACACACACACACACACACACACACTCAGCCCAGACAGAGTCACCAGCTTTATTGCTCCAACCCTTGAATGATGCAAGAAGGTCACAGTTTTGAAGTCACTCCTGATACTCAACCTAAGGCCTATCTGTTGCAACTTACCGTGCACACAAACACAACCACCATCCTGCTAGGTGCACACGGCAGGTTTTTTATAAACCCACGCCCCCCGCAGTGGAAGTTCAGAGTCCTAACCACTGGGCCACCAGGGAAGCCCCTATAAACGTTACTCTTTTGTTTTTTAGTGAAAAAAAATTTTGGCTGTCCCACGGCCTGTGGGATTAGTTCCCCGATCAAAGATTGAACCCAAGCCACCTGCCTTGGAAGCGCGGTGCCTTAACCACTGGGCCATCAGAGAAGTCCCCCATAAATGTTACTATTAAACCTCAGGCTGCATCATCATCTCATGAAAGAGACCCAAGGAAACAACTGCTCACTGCATCTCTGAGCTGAGCTGGCTATCTGATGCTAGGATTTCAGCCTGGGCTGGCTGCCCACCTCGGGGTAGGGGTGGGCTTAACCACAGCTCGCCAGTCCACGCTTCTTCTGGCTGCTCTGATCAGAAGGAAAGGGATGCACACCCTCTGCTCCCTCCCCGAGCACCAAGGACTCAGGAAACAGAAGGGTTCTGGTGGAGAATCAGCATTTTCTTCCATGGGAGAGGACAGGGGTGAGCGTGGCTGCTGCAGGAGCAGTAACCACAGCCCCGCTCCCACAGAATCCCACTCTGTTCATGAAACAACACTGCCCACTTGCCCACAACTTTACGCTCTTCAGAACGTGTCCATCCCCGTTACTTCATGGACGTCATATTCTTTTGAGGCAGTAGCCACAAGCACTGGAGGAATCTCCAGCTTTAGGTCCCATTTAAGCCTCCCTCTACCCTGGCCTCTGGAAGATGGTATCCCTACAAGAGAGCCTCTCTCTGAGGCCACGCCCTCTGAAGATGTGGGAATCACGGGCCGGTGTCCCAGGGCTTACTCATACCCCACACTGCAACTCCACACCCCATCACACACACACTCACCATGAGATGCTGGAAGAGCCAAGAACGCATTATATTGGTGGCATGCTTGGGCAAGACTCCTCGTTTGTTCTTGGACTTCTTATCCTCATTGTCCAGGAGGGAGGTGAGGTCAAGGTTAACCTTCAGGGCACGTGGAGAAAAAATCAGCATCAGCAGCCTGGCGGGCCAGCAGCTAGGGACCTGTTGCCATAGAGATGGCAGGCTCTCGCTGCCAATCCCCTATCCCAACTCATTCTGAGGGTCCGGGGGAGGTCACCTTTCCTGTCATCTGGCACCAACCCCTCAGAGAATGGGAGAAGGGAAGAAGGATAGAGAAAGAGGAGAAGGAGGAAGAGGGGAGGAGAGGTAGGGGATGAGAGAGGAGACAGAGGAAACAGGCTCATGCAGAAGGTATAGGAGAGAGAGGTTAGCCATAAACCATCCAATGGTCGTTAGCATTTCTGGGGAACGTGATCTTTTTTGGAGGGTTTTCCTATCAGTTACCATGGTCAGCCCTCACATCAGCTCTGTAGGCTGGTGGGGCCATGAGCAGCTGATGTGAGTCCCTCTTCTATGGAGAGGAACTCGGAGGTTCAGAGGGCTCAGCTGACCTATCCAAGATGGCGGAGCCAATGTCCGCCCTCCAGCCTCTGCCTTCAGATCTTCCCATCCCAGCCTGGCCTCTGTGTGTGCCCTCTACCCCACTGAGCTACAGACTGGCTCAGAGTGCAGAGCAGGAGGAGGAAGTGTAGGATCCCTCCATGTGACCCCGAGATCTCAGGAGCTGGTAGAACCTTTCCAATGCCCACCTTCTTGCCCGTCAGGTGGGGGTGATGATACCTCTCCGGGGAATGATGAGAGGCGAGGGAGCTAGTGGTGGAAAGCGCCTAGCAGACGGCGACTGGGCACGGAGCCCTCCCCCACGCCATGCACATATGCACACACCTGCACTGCACACACACACTCACCTGTGTGTTCTGGATCTGGATGGCTCCCTGGGGGATTGCCTGGGTGACCACCTGACCCTGGGAGGTTACCATGGTAACCGGCTGGTATAAGGCTCCACCTGAGGAGACAACCAGTTTTGGGGTCCCCTGCCATAGGGATGGGTAGGAGTGAGGGCAAGCAGGGCTCCCAATCCACTTGGCACTCACGTGTAAACACTCTCTACTCTGGAGGCCTTCAGCCCCTGTGGGGAAGGGGTGGGAGGGGATGGGGTGCAGAGAACAGAGTCTCTGTGTGTGTTTGCGGGGGGGAAGGGTCTTTGGGTGGGGCTCATGAGACTCCGACCCAAATTTGTTCCAAACCACCATCGTCAGGTCTTGCTAATGATCTGTAAGCTTATGGAACACTTTAGGCAAGAAACTCAGCTGGGAGCCCCTCCCTTGGCAGGGGGCACCGCCTCCCACATCCTAGGACACTATGTTCAGTGTCTTGCCCCCCACCAACCCTGGAGTTCCCTCAGGGCCACCCGCTCTCCTCCCAGGGGTGTTCCCCAGGATCCCCTGCACAGACCTGACACCACTTGTGAGTTGACGGTTGTCATGGCGATGTTGCCCTGCTGGAGCGCTGAGGCTGGGACCACAATCCCCTGGGGGTTATTGGAGACTCCAGACATGGAATTGGGGGAATTCTGCAGGAGGTCCTGGCAGCAAGGGAGGCGTGGTTTGTGACAGTGTCACTAAGGGCTTAGCTGCCACAACCCCAAATTCCTCCTCTTCCCTCCCGCTTCCTGCCTTCCCGCCTCCCGCCTCCTGCTCCTCCCAGACCCAAATCCAAAAGGCATTCTCCCTAGAAAATGTGAATAAGAAGGTTCAACTTTACAAACAACTAACCGACAAGAGTCATCTGCTGACCTATTCCATTCCCCTGTGAACTTGAGACAGAAATTATCCCCCACACCAGTGGTGCCCACCTTGGCTTCACAGTGGAAGCTCCAGTATTGATGCCTGGGTTCCATTCCCAGACATTCTAACTTAATTGGTCAGGGGTGTGGCCAGGGCTCTGTGGGGAAAGTGCATGTTGAAAGCTCCAGGTGACTCGGATGTGAAGCCAGGGCTGGGAACCAGGCTTTACCTGCTTAGCGCATACTCATCCTTCACCCTCAGCTATCCCCAGAAGCCTCCTGCTACCGAGGGCCTTGCTGCTCAGCACCCATATCACGGCGTTTATGACACAAAGCTCCCCACAAAGCAGCCGCCAACGTACTATCTGTACTTAGTTCAGATCTGCCGTATCGTGGCTACTAAAATATTTGCTAAATAATAATAAAGATAGCCCCCTGTCCTCTTCATCACCCGTCTTCCAGGGCATCCCATAGGAGTGTCCCCTCAGCTGGGGGCACATTTCATCAGCTCCCCCCCTCCTTAGGTCCCCAACACAGAGCCCCCTGAGGAGGCTCACTCCCCAGGCTGTCACCTGCGGGCCCCTTTCCTGCAGACAATCCAAAGCAGCTAAGGGGCCTTTTTTTTTTTTCTGGCACACTCATCATTGCCACCTAAGAGCTGGGCAGAGAGTCCTTGGACTCTGATGTAGGTGGACAGGAAGCAGGCTCAGCTGAGAGCCTCCAGGAAGGGGCAGTGAGGCCTCCCTCCTTGGTCACCGGGCGCTCTGCTCTGCTAGGGAGGGTTTGTGAGGAAGGAATTGAGTGTGAGGGTTGGGGTCTCTAGGTTTTGTTTGGAGAAAGCAAGGCAGGCATGAATGGTGGAAAGTAAGTGAGCCTGAAAAGACCCACTGGGGTCGCTGAGCACCCCCCAACCACAGTTCTTCCTGTGAAGACAAGACTTATACTGGGTAACCTGCTGGCTAGGATGGTCATTCCCATGGCGAAGCCTGGAATCACAGGCCTGAAGCTTTTAGGATTTAGACAGGAAAATGGTTAAGAAAATGGACAGCAAGGGTGATCAAGCCAGTCCATCCTAAAGGAAATCAACCCTGAATATTCATTGGAAGGACTGATGCTGAAGCTGAAGCTCCAATATTTTGGCCATCTGATGCGAAGAACCAACTCATTAGAAAAGACCCTGATGCTGGGAAAGATTAAAGGCAGAAGGAGAAGGGGGTGACAGAGGATGAGATGGTTGGATGGCATCATCGACTTAGTGGATAGGAGTGTGCGCAAACTCTGGGAGACAGTGAAGGACAGGGAAGCCTGGCATGCTGCACGCAGTCCATGGAGTCGCAAAGAGTCAGACATGACTGAACATGCCATGGTTAAGAAAATCCGGGGGAAGAGAAAGCCCCCAGTTCCCTAGCTTTGGTTTAAGGACCGGATGAGCTTGGACCATCAGCTGCAGGAAGATCGAGAGCATGCAGCAAGAAGTGTGTGCCTGGAGCAAAACCTGGAGCCACTGCCTGCAAATCTGGAGCCACAGACCAAGAAGACAC
Organism: Bos taurus; assembly: GCF_002263795.3. NCBI lineage: Eukaryota > Metazoa > Chordata > Mammalia > Artiodactyla > Bovidae > Bos > Bos taurus. The sequence continues at coordinate 28,869,523 of NC_037356.1, read as the reverse complement.
ATCAGGGGCCGGGGGACAGCCGTGGCACGTCACTTCCCAGACCCTAGCTCTCAGGAGCTGGCTGAGCCTTGCAGGTGGAGGCAGTCGGTACAGACAGTTTCACTCGATTCAGCTGCTTACCCACCCTTGGCATCTTCTCCAGAACTGCCTTTTTTACCCTCCTGGACTGTCCGGCCCAGGGCTGAGGAGATCAGGCTATAAATAAGCAGCCGTGGGACTGGAGTCTGGTTGCCCCTCCTCCACGCCCTCGCCTCCTATCTGGCTTCTGATGGGGCGGGGTGGGGGAGGAGGCCTTGCTTCCCCACTGGCTCACCTCTGCGGCTGTGACCTTGGTGAAGGGAGGAGGGGCCAGCTCCTGCCTCACTTTTTCCTTTCTGGGACCTGTGAGGGCCTCCCCGCCAGAGAGGTTTATTCTTTGAGCAGGACTCTCAGCCTTTCCATTTGGACAGCTCAAGTGTAACACCATCTGAGCTGCAGAAATCTAGAAACTGGAAGGGCCCTTTTGCTGCTGCTGTTGCTAAGTCGCTTCAGTCGTGTCCGACTCTGTGCGACCCCATGGACTGCAGCCCACCAGGCTCCCCTGTCGCTGGGAGAAGGGCCCTTACAGCCTGAGTATTCCAGCTCCCTGGGGTACAAACGAGGAACTGAGGCTAAGAAACCCAAACCACTTGCTCAAGGTCCCCCAGGTGGGTAGCAACAACAAGGTTAGGCCACAGCCCTCCTTCACCCACAAACACTGCATCCCCACCCCAGGGCCAAGAACTGGGCGGCAAGGTGCTCCTGGAATCACAGGGGTTCAATGAATATGAGCAGGTGAGCAGATAAAAACAACCCAAACCCGGACATACAGAGGCGGCATGGGCACCCGAGGAAAGGATGGTGGATTAGGAATTAGCACGTCATGGCTCTTTGGTCCCATGGCAACCCACCCCAGTATTCTTGCCTGGAGAATCCCATGGACAGAGGAGACTGGCAGGCTACAGTCCATGGGGTTACAAAGAGTCAGACACGACTGAAACGACTTAGCACGCATGCACAGCCCTTCAGTAGGCTCTTTATTTATTAGATGTGTCTGGCCCTGTGTTCACACCCAGGAATCCTCGAAGCCTGACTCTTCAGCTTGAGTCTGTTCCGAACTTGAGCTCCCCTCGATCCAGCCTCCCAGCCAACCTTTCTCCCAGGGTGTAAACCAGTACTGAGATTATGAAAAGCTGGGACAAACTTGAAAATTTAAAAAAAAAAAAAAACTACTTATTTATTTTATTTGACTGTGCCAGGTGTTAGGTGTGGCCTGCAGGATCTTCAGTTGAGGCATGTGGGATTGAATTCCCTGACCAGGGATTGAACCCAGGCCCCTTGCACTGGGAACATCGAGTCTTGGTCACTGGATCACCAAGGAAGTCTCTGGAAGGTACATTTAATAGTTGAGGACAGCCACTTCATTGACACTCACCATAAAACTCATGGCAAATGACTTTTCAATGACCTCTGGTTTGGAACCATCCATGCCATGGTGCTCATCACTGAATAAGGATATTTGGGAATTTCCAACATAAAAAGTTGCTCCAGACCTTCTTCCATTCCCAAAATAAATCCAGCAAGGTTAGGAAAATATATGCAAAGCCAGTAAAATAAATACAAGATGTATGACTTGGGATTCAACCAGCACATCTTTACTAGCCAGAGGCAAGAGAGTGAGTTATCACTTGGATCTTCCCTGGCTTATTCACACTCTGACTGGTTCTCAGCCTTGTGGCTTGGTTAACCTCTGTGCCAGCTTAACCCGGTTTGGGTAACTAAAGGCAATTTATTCTTTGCATCAGACCCTTCACTTTCCTACCCTCTCCTCCTACTCTGGGTCTTTGCTGAGAGGTGCTAAGAGGCAGCTGAGTTACATCAGTAAAGGAATGAAACAGAGAACCTCCTGGGTGGAGACTGTGGTCAGGGGCCTGTGCTGACCACAGCTTAGCTGGGACAGAGAAGAAGCAAAATATTGGCATCTCTGGGGTCTAGGGAAGTGATATTCATCTCTTTGTTGGTGTTGTTGTTGTTGCTCAGTTGTGTCCGACTCTTTGTGACCCCATGGAGTGTAGCCTGGCAGGCTCCTCTGTCTTCCACTGTCTCCCAGAGTCTGCTCAGAATCATGTCCATTAAGCAGGTGATGCTATCTAACCATCCCGTCCTCTGCTGCCCCCTTCTCCTTTTGCTGGCAGTCTCTGACATTTGTAAATATGAGCTGTTTCACAAACCTGCCTGAGCACTGGAGTGTTTTTAAAGACACAGATTCTCAGGGCCATTAAATGAGACCATTGGCCATCTCGTGTTTCTTTTCTTTTCTTTTCTTTTTTTAGTTGTTGGCACGTGGGATCTAGTTCCCCGACCAGGGATTGAACCGAGGCTCCCTGCCTTGGGAGCACAGTCTTAGCTGCTGGACCACAAGGGAAGTCCTAGCAGTCTGTGTTTTTAAAAAACCCCTCTCAGATGGTCCCAAAGATCAGCTGGGACTGAACACCACATTTTTATTACACACACCGAGTATCAGAGAACATTCTCTCACTGCACTATTTCATCTTAACCTCACCACTACCTATGGGGTCAGCAGAGGAGAGAATTCCCAAATATCGTCGATTCTGTTCGCCTGAGGAGGAATCAAGGTCCTGAGAATGGAAGTGACATTCTTGAGTCACATAGCTCTTGAATCCGGGTCTTCCAGTCCCAAGTGTGGCACGGATGCTGCGGTGGGGAGATGAGCTTTGGAGCCAGTCAGCCAGGCTCCAAGGTAAGCATGGTGTCTGGCACATTTAGGCACCTAGTAAATCATTTCCCACTTCCTCTGGCTGAGGTCACTCCACTAGGGAACGGCACAGCCAGGGTTTAAAACCTGTCCTAGAAGTCGCAGAGCCTTGAGGGTTCCTTACTTAGCAACAGCAGAGGTTCACCCAGAGTTGCACACCTAGCCATGGTGGTCAGTGCCACGTGCCCTGTGCCAGCTTCCCTGCCCAAATGGTGTTCCTGGTCCAAGGCCAAGCCACAGAATTCGAAGCTGCAGTCTCTGTCCCAGACGAGCCCCGTGACTTGACTTCGCAGCTATTTCTGGTCCTGCCTTAGTCTCCAGCCTGCCAGAGCCTTGTCTCTATGGAGACAAAGGGACTGGGTCTCTGGGGACCACCTCCTGGTCTTTTCTGAAGGAGGAGCTACTATGGCAGCAGCAGGAGCCCCCTGGGGAGAAGACGTTGGCTAAGCACACAGTGTTATTATCTTCTTGACAGCTTCCTCCTGGGGCTCATCACACTCCAAACCAGGTGGATGCTTCTCCATCTAGACCCAAACAGAGCTGTTTCCTGCCAGGCTCCTTGGCCCCATAAAGAGGTGAGGGGCACATGTGGTACTTTCAGTGACATCCCAATATCCGGGGTCTCACATCCCTTGAGTTGCCCAGGAACCAGGGGCTGAAAGCTAGTTATCCAGCCCAGGAGTTCTCTGCCGTGTTCAGGAGCATGGCAGGGGTGTCCCCAAGCCTCTGGAAACTGCCAGAAGCCTAGGAATCATGGGCATTCTTCCTGGCTTCTCTGCTGGAGCTGTTCCACTGGGTCTCTTACTTTCTAGTAGGAAATGGGCCAAAAAGCTGAAAGCTTAGAGTTTCCCAGGAAGGACATCCTTTAGGGCGGGGACCAGATGACCAAGAGGTCAGATGGAAACCAATGAGCTGGACTCCACAGGCCTCATCTCTCTCCTGCTCCTTGTGTGCTGTTTCTCAGAGACACAGGCTGAAAGCCCCTCGGGGAGTGGGGCAGAGAGAGGCAGGAGAGCAGCTTACGACAGCTGAGAACTTGCACTCCTCGACACCGCCCATGGGCCAGCTGCCAGGCCCTTGGGCCCTGGGGCCATCGGTCATTCCTTCTGACCCACAGTGGTCACTGGGTGAGTTCTACTCCACATTTCATTTCTGGAACAAAAAAAGATGACTTGTTCAAAAGGAAGCCCTTTTGAACTACGAAAAAGTGAAGGGCTCCATGATTACTTTTAAAAGCAGAGGGTGGGGTTGGGGTTGGAAATAAGCTGGCATTGACTGTGAACTCTGACACTGTGGTCTGATGTCAGCCCAGGGGGAGGTATGTCAGCTCCTTGGACTGTCTTCCTTCACTGTTATTAAGGGGAGGGCTTGTGCTGCCTGGGAAGACTTAATTTCCACTCAAGGAAGAAATTCCTGGAACAAATTGTGATGGCAGGAAGAAATGAAGAGTGAAGGAAAGAACTGATTAGAGTTTTCCTTTAAGTTGTTTTGCAATAGCTGGAATTTTATCTTATTAGGATGCCTGCGAAACAGGGGAGTGAATTGGATGAACTCGCAAAGGCCCTTCCAGTTGGGGATTTTAGAAAAAAACACCACCACTCCCTGAGATGTATTGTGAGTGGGTGGAGGGTATGCGGGGGCGGGGCGGGGGGGGGGGTGGGACAGCCAGAGCGGGCGGCCCCAGATGTCTGCCATCCACCCCCAGGCCACTAGGGGTCTCTGCTGATCCACCAGCCCAGACGTTTCTCCCAAAGCCTCCCCAGCCTCCTAGGAGGACCGGTTTGCGCCTATCTTGCCTGGGCTGGGGGTGGGGAGCCAGTTCTGAGAGCCTGGGTTCTGCTGGGAAGCTTGTCCTGACCCACTCGGGCATGCCCTTGGCCCATCCTCTCAACTCCTTTTTAACGCTTCCTGTTGGCTTGGCACACTGGGCACACAGCAGAAGGCATCTTTCTTATACATGTGTCTTTTCCCCTGTTTGGTTTCAGGGTTTTTCTTTTCTTTTTTTCTTTTAGGGAAACAGGGGTCTTTAAATTCCCCCAAGCTACCCAGCACAGCACTGGGTGCCTGATAGACGCTCGGTAGGTCGGCGGCCTGCCTGAGCTGAGGTCTGGACCTGCTGAGGAGGTTACCGTTGTCCCCAGGCACCCCATTCTTGGCAGTGTCCCTCCATTTCTGGCAAAGCCAGCGGGCTAAGAAGAGTCGGGTTCCCGAACCCAGGAAGCCAGTCACATGTAAACAAGCCACCTAACCCCGTTCCTCTTCCTCTCCTGGTGGGAGCTGACATCTCAAGGGAAAGGCACTTGGCCTGCAGGGACACGCAGCAGCTGCCGCTCTTAAGGAACCCTCCCTTGGAAGGAGGGAGCCGCTCTGGTTTCCGAGCCTGGTAGGGCGGCCTTCAGCGGGTCCTGGCCCCTGAGCTGGAGGGTGGGTGGGGTCGTGGGGTGGGGGGCTAGGGACCCAGGAGGGACAGCCTTAACACCCATGGAGGAAGAAGGCAGTGGAACTCAGTGTCCTGTCACTTGGGTTGGGGGTGTCCCCTTTCCATCTCAGTAGTGACCCTGCAGAGTGGACCACCACTCCCACGCTCGGCCACGACGCAGAACTTCCAGGGGCTGGCCTGAGGTGTTGGCCCTCCACCCCCTTGGCTTCCTGCTAATCCTGGAAATGCAGACTCCCTGTGGGTCAATGGGCAAGTCCCCTTCCCCAGGCGGGGGTGCACTGATAATGCCCTTCCTGTATTTTTAGAGAGCAGCCCACCTGCGGAGTGACATCTGGTGGGTGAAGCCTGGTATCTCAAAACTCTGCTCTCTGTGGCCTCTCCCCTCCCTACTTTCAATTAGCGAACCCAAATTCTTTCTTCTCCGCAATTGCTTTCTCACTTGCTCTCTCATCCCTGATTGACAACTAGACAGGGTCATGGCTCCCCACTAGGGGTCCAGGAACCCTGGTTCTCCTTCCTACACATCTCTGAAAAAGTAAAAGGACCTAGGAAATGAAAATGGACTCTGGAGGACTCCATCCCTGACTCTGTCGCTTATTAGGCATGGGGCCTTGAGCCTTAACTGCCCTGAGTTTCCCTTTCCTTGAGTATAAAGTGGAGAAAAGAATGTGCACTTTGCAGGCTGGTTGTGATGAGTGAGAGAATGTGTGTCAAACACCCAGTACACACAGTGTCTGAGACCAGGGAGCTCCATAAACGTGGACGTTTTCTCCCTTTCCTCTGCCAGTTCTCCCTTGAGCAGCTCAAGAGGTAGCAACTTAGTTCATTTATCTCCAATGCGTCTTCCAGCCTTAACCCATTGCCCACATTCTCACTGAAGAACGGAAGTCTTTGGCAGTTACGATGATCAGACTCAAGGCATAGCCCCCACAAATCTGGCTGCAAGATACTCCATTTGCAGTTAGAGATTGTGTGGCAGTGGTTTTTATGCCCTTGGAACTGAGCAGGCTCGGTAGATCCCTGAACAGATGCTTGAGGCGTGAGTTTCCCCCTAAACCCTGGCCTCTTTGCTCCAGGGACTGTTCTCTCTGTTCCTCCCCTTCTCCAGACTTCTCTTTACACTGGGAACACTCACACCAAGAGCTCCTAGATTGTCTACTAACCGCCCTCCACTCACCTGAGTGAAAAGAAAAAGTGAAAATGAAAGCTTTAGTCACTTAGTCGTGTCCGACTCTTTGCAACTCCATGCACTATAGCCCACCAGGCTCCTCTGTCCATGGATTTTCCAGGCAAGAATACTGGAGTGGGTTGCCATTCCCTTCTCCAGGGGATTTTCCTGACCCAGGAATTGAACCTGGGGTCTCCTGCACTGCAGGCAGATTCTTTACCATCTGAGCCACCAGGGAAACCCCAAGCCTAACTACCCCAAGCCCCTACTGGCCCAAGCCTGCCTGAAATGCTCCCTCCCTCAGGAGGTCCTCCCAAAGCCAGTGAAGCTACAGCTTCTCCAATCACATTAGCTTTGGAAATTCTCCTGCACACCTATCTGATCCCTCCTGAGGTTGGCTCAGTCTGTCTCTGGGCCGGAACAGACCCTGGCCATGAGGGTATACAGGTGGGGCCTGGTCTATCCCAGCCGGAGGTAGAAGGATGCTGAGAGGTGACTGGGCAACCTCAGGCCACGTACATGCTTCGCTCAATCCAGACCCCTTCCAGCGGCTGCTTTCCTGTCCTTCCTCAGGGTCCTCTTGCCCCTGAGCACTGTATGCTCACAGAACTTATCTAGATCTTCAGGTGGCTCCCTCCCACTGAGGTTGAGTGCTCATCCTGGAAAATTCACAGTGTTCTCTCAGGACCTAGTGCAGTGCATACAGTAAGCGTCCCTCCAGTGCTTGGCAACTGAGTGAGAACTGTGGCTCAGCCTGATCTGCCCTGGAAGAGAGCTGGGGTTTAATCTCCAAGGCGAAAGACGGTTTAAGGTTAAATGCAAGCTTGGCGTGAGGGTCTCTTCAGTGGAATCAAGGAAAGTGAAAGTGTTAGTTGCTCAGTTGTGTCTGACTCTTTGAGACCCCATGAACTGTAGCCCGCCAGACTCCTCTGTCCATGGGATTTTCCAGGCAAGAGCCACTGGAGTGGGTTGCCATGCCCTCCTCCAGGGGATCGTCTCAACCCAGGGATCGAACCCAGGTGTCCCTCATTGCAGGCAGATTCTTTTACAGTCTGAACCACCAAGGAAGCCCCTGGAATCAAGGAAGAGGTTCCTTGCTAAGGATCTGCCCACACAGGAAGCCTGGGCTCTGCTGAGTAAGAAGCTAGGATGTCATTAGACACAGGCAGGGCAGGATGGCTTCCTGGGGAGGGGGAAGACCAGGCTGTGGTCCAAGCCCTTGGAAACCCCAGTTTAGCTCTCCTGCTTGGACGAAGCAGTCTCCTCCACTCGGCACTCCCATTCTACCCCCTATAGAGAAAGCTCACGCATCGAAATGGAAGGCCACGTGGGGAGTATGCCCAGACCCCATTGTGCCAGATGAGGACACGGTATGGCATCCGAGAGAGGGGGACCAATGTGAGTAAAAAAAAAATATCTCCCACTTTGCAACACAAGACTGGATGATCAGCACACAGGCAAAAGCATGAGCCAGCACTTTGCAACAAAGCTGGCGGGCGTCCGGAATGTTGATCCCGTGGATCATGTTCCGGAGGGGAGACACCCCTCCCCAGGCCAGGCTGGCGCGCACTGCGGCTATTTCAGGCTGGGGGGGATTAAGGTCGAACCATGACGAATGTGTATGCAGATACACACACACACACACACACACACTCACACACACACACACACACATGCTCCTCCTCTCTCCTTTCTGGTGCTGATTTCCATGCTCAGACCCCAGGCCTGCCTCCTGCACTGAGTCTCTCAGCCCCATGGGGCTCTCCTTCCTGGCAAGGAAGAGATGGGAGCCTGGGAATGAGGATGGGGCGACACACACAAAGCATCCTGCCCACCTTCTCCTCTGCACACCCCAGGACACTGCGCCGACCCCGCCCCGGCCCCTCCCCCCACTGTTGTCACCATCTCTCTTTCCATCTCTTTCTGCCTCTGTCTGTCTCCAGACTCACTTTCCTCTTCCTTGTCTGCGTCTCTTTGTCTTTGTTGCTCTTTTCCTCCAGTTCTTCATCCTCTCTGCACCTCCCTCTCAAACATGACCCTTGAGACCTACTGTATAGCATAGGGAACTCTGCTTAATGTTATGTGGCAGCCTTGGATGGGAGTTTGGGGAAGAATGGATACATGTATATGTATGGCTGAGTCCCTTCGCTGTTCACCTGAAGCTATCACAACATTGCTAATCAACTAAATGCCAATATAAAAATTAAAAGTTTGAAAAAAGAATATAAGACAGAAAAGCAAAGCATACCCTTGATATTTGCCTTTCTTTCCCTCTTTCTCCCTATTTTTCCTTCCCTCCTCAGCCTTCTTCTTGCCTCTGATTTTTCTCTCTCCATCTTTCTCATCATATTACGTCCTCCAACAGAAAATTATTGGTTAACTACCATGCACCAGACTCTGTGTGGTTACTGTCGGGTATAGATATAATAATACATGAAATCCCGTCTTTGCTCAAAAAATGTTTGTTATCCAGGAGAGGAAAATAAGGCTTACACAAGTGATGATGATGCAAAGTCACATGTGATATTTACCACATAAATGGCCCGCCATGCCCAGGAGTTAGCTGAGAGAAAGGAAAGTCCAGCTTTGAGGTGGGGCGTCCAGGAGGCCTCTATGGGGAGGGCAGCCTTCTTACTGCCCTTGGCGAAGAAGCTGGGTTCGGTCCTGCAGAGGTGTGGGGACATCACCCAAACACACGGGCATGGAAAAACAGTGACCTAGGAGGGCCTTGAATGTTACGTGAAAGGATGTGAAAACCCTGGGGGAGCTGGTGATGAAGTTTTTGAGCAGGAGAAGGGCTTGAACAGTGCTTTAGATGATAAAGCCAGCCGCAGAAGCCTAAGAGGTGTGCGGGTGTGAAAGCGTGTGTGTGTGTGTGTGCGTAGGAGGGCCTCGAGGTAGCCACAGAAGAGCAGAATAGGAAGCTTTGACAGTAGCTCGTGTGTAATTACCTTATTCACCCACTGAAGCCTGAACCGAGGAGCTGGGGGCAGAGACAGGAAACGAAAGGGGCGGTCTAAGAAGCGGCGAACAGGACCACCTCGCCAAGTGTCTTCTCTCTTTTTCAGTGTCTTTGTTTTTGTCAGATTGTCTGAGCTCCCCTTTCTAAGCGGATCAGAGGCCTTTCTGCAGCGGTCACCCCAGGGCCAGCTCCACTGTCAGGCACCGATGTGATGCTTGCAGTGATAGAGATCAGAGTTCCTTCCTCTTCTCTCTAAACTCAGAGGCATTGGATGCTGGGATCCCCCAGGAAGACTGACTTCTGCAGACAGTATCGCCCATGCCTGGTTCACCCAGCACCCACGTTATCCTTCTCTACTAGTGTCTCCCAGTGACCCTGCTTCCTGCAGGACGAACCTGTTGGCCCCGGGACTCCAACATTTTGGAGGCCCCTGAGGCTACTAAGCCCCCTGGCCCTCCTTTCTTTCCCCTCTACCCTGGTACACCCTCAATGCCAGAGCTCGAGTTGGGGTTGGAGGGCCCAGAAGGGGAAACCTGGTGCCTCTCCAAGGACCTGATTATTTCCAAAGACTTGTGCTAATTTTCTGATATGATCCTCACATCTCTGTGAGGCACTAAATCCTCATTACTTTTCCTGACCGATGCATTCTAATTAGATCAACACTTAAAACAAATTCACAATAGCCACAGGATGGCTTTCCATCTCATTAACTCCTCACTTATTATTTTCATGAAAATTACTGATAAAAATGTGCATCTCCATTTGGTGAGGCCTCACAGCCTCCTCGGCTCCTATCTTGCATCTCTCCCGTCACCGGGGCTGCGCAGCGTCGCCATGGTAACCCACAATAATAGAAACTAATAAATTACAAACGAGATGCTCGTTGAGCAATTATTGTCCTCTTTTATGCAAGTTTCTTGCTAATTTTGATCATAAGGGAAAGTACAATAAGACTCTGAAGGAATGAGTCTATTTCAAGAGAATATTAGCAAGCAGAAGCCTGGGCGGCGGAGTTTAGATCTGTAATAAAGTGATTTGGTGATTTCAAGCAAAGGGAAGAGGAAATAAACTTCCTGCCTCGTGTCTCCTGCAGTACTCACTATTGAGTCCCCCAGAGATCCCCTGGGGGTGGGTTCGATGTGACTTTTGTGGTCAACATGTACAAGGAGTGGCTGGCCTTCTAGAGGTCACCCTGTCCCTTCCCCTGCCTCTGCCAACCTAGAGAAATAGATGATATGTGTTGGTCCTTAAAATTTACAGGTTAAAAATGGCATCACCTTTCTTTGGCACTCTTTCCAGCACATTTCATCAAGCATTCTTAGAAAGTTCAACTGTATCCCCAAGCCTGATTGTCTCATGGGTAGAAGGCTACTGCAAACCTCCTGTGGGATCTCCATGTGCCTGTCCTGGACTCAGAGCTCAGTGGGAGAAGAAGGGGATGAGCCTAGGGCTTATATAGACACCAGTGAGTTGGAAAGGTATTGCCAGGAAGCTTTTATAGTTCATAGGTTTGGGGGGAATATTCTGCCCTGGAGAGAACCCATTCTCTCCTAGAGCACAGAGTTACTGTTTCCACAGCTCCCGGTTCCCAGGATGAAGGTGGCAGGTGAATCTTGAGAGGAGGGGGTGACTTTAGGTGACTTATACAGTGGCCTTGAACCACAAGGAGACAGATGTGCCAGGGTGGGGTGAGCAACTAGAGAATGATCGGGGAAAAGCTGCCCCTTGGGAAGCTTCTGTATTCTTCTATTGAGTGGAATTCAGGAGAGGACCACTTCCCCCAAACCCTCCTGCCCAGAACACAAGAACTCATTAAACCAAAGCCCCTGGAGAATCCGAGGGGTGGTGCTGGCATGTCTGATTCCATTCCCAGCTCTGTCCTGCCTCATCCTCCAGCAAAACTCTCCATCTCCTTAACTTTTGTGCTTATTTCCTGCAATTTCTTGGACCCGGAAGCCAGGAGTCGCTTTGAACATTGTCCCTCTCAGATTTAGTCATTTTCTAGGGAATATTGATGCCCTGGCGTGGTGAGCACTGGGCTTTCGAGGGTCTGGCTGCCTGAAAATAGCAGGAGGAATGGACCAGAGGATGCATCTCATGATGAAAGGATCCAGTGACTCTAAACCATTTCCCTAAACCACGGGACCTTCTGATACCTGGCTTTGGAGCCTGGCTAGGAGTGAGGACCCAGTGCTCTGTGTTACCTGTGAGTGAAGGTTTATGGAGGGCTGGTTGGGGGAGTAGGGTCCCCCGAGGTCGTTCCTGAGCAGATTATCACTGTGCATCTTGGTTTTGAGGCAGGTGATGTACCGGTTACAAAAGTCCTTGCAGAGTTCATTGACTTTCTCCAGCTCCAGCAGGTGGATCCTCAGCACCTGGATCGCCTTCACCATCTGTGGAGAGGAAAGATAGGTGAGCTCAGGTGTGTCCGGATTCCAGTCCCCTCACTGTCTTGACCCTTGAACCCCAAGCACACCAGCAGAGAGAAGCCCTGCTCTGGCGATGGAGGATTTAAATTCTCTCTGTGGGTACATGCAGATTGTTAGCTTGTATTTTTAAATGCACAGATTTTTTTTTTTTTACTTAAAAAAAAAATCTATACACAGCTACCCTGGGTCTTTGTTGCTGCACGCAGGTTTCTCTAGCTGCGGCGAGAGGGGGCTACTCTCTAGTTGCGGTGCCCGGGCTTCTCATTGCAGTGGCTTCTCTTGTTGCAGAGCGCAGGCTCTAGGCACTTGGGCTTCAGTAGCTGTGGTGTATGGGCTTAGTTGCCCCGAGGCACCTGGAATCTTCCTAGGCTCGGAATTGAACCCATATGCCCTGCATTGGCAGGCAGAGTCTTATCCACTGGACCACCAGGAAAGCCCCTGTTTACTTTTTTGAGCCTCCTGTTATCATAGCTGTAATGAGGGCAGATGTGCTATTCTGAGAACAGCCTTAGAGATGGAAGGCCAGGTTTCCAGCTCTGGGCCTGCCTGTCTGTGTGGCCTTGGTCAGGTGCGTAAGTTCTGTACCTTACTACCTGACAGCTGGACGCAATGATGCCCTTCCTGACAGCTGTGCAGGATTGCAGAAAGGAGCGTCTTAGGGAAGGCACAAGATTCGAAGGGTGTGGCCCTGAACCGGCATGAGGAAGACAGGGATCAGAGCTTCTGGTAAGAGCCCCAAGAGGCCAGGGACCGGCTATTCTTAGACGTGTGGTCTGAGGGCCTCATGTGACGCCAGTCACCGTGCAGACACCCCATCAACGCTTGTTGACTGACCGCGTCATCCAGCGTGACTGAGCTGGGCGCTGGGATACTCAACTGTCTGCGCTGGCTTTTTCCATACCCTTCGGGTGGTTGTACGTGAGCCTGCCGCCTCTTCAAATGGACCTTCCTAACCTTTCAAGGCAAGAGGCTATTTCTCAATTGAACCTTTTCTTTTTATTGTTGCTATTATTATAAAAAGAAAGCACTATGGGAAGTAAGGAAAACAGAGGATGAAAAAGGCTGCCCTTGACCCAATCACCCTAGAAGATAATGGGTTTTCTGGGGGAGGGGTTCACATGCACATATGTCAACACAGTTTCAGTCACTTGGCACACGCAATTTTGTTTCCTGTTTCTCCCCTTAGTTTACCAGATGTGTTTTTCTAAGTGGCAGCATTGTTTTCTCTATTCTCGCTTCTAGCCTGTGGGCTTCTAGAAGGGAGACGTGGCATCTAATTTGCTCATCCTGTTATTGTGGTTATTAACACATGTGGATACTGAGTATATAGTTCTCGAATGGGTAAAAGTTATTGAGTAAATATATTTTAAATTATTGCATACCATTCCATGCAATAATAAAGATAATAATATAATAAAATAATGAAAAAAAAAAAAAATTCCATGGGGCTTCCCCGTGACTCAGACGGCAAAGAATCTGCCTGCAATGCAGGAGACCTGGGTTCAATCCCTGGGTCAGGAAGATCCTCTGGATAAGGGAATGGCAACCCCCTCCAATATTCTTGCCTGGAGAATTCTGTGGACAGAGGAGCCTGGTGGGCTTCAGTCCATGGGATCGCAAAGAATCAGACACGACTTAGCGACTAACAGCAATAACATATCATTCCATGTGTGTGCCTTACTTAGCCAATTCCTTATTGTTGGGCATTTAGGTTAATTCCAATTTTTCAACTTTATAAAAAATGTTAAGTGAGTATTTTCCAACTTTACAGCTTATTAATCCTTCTTCATTATTTCCTTAGGACAAGGTCCCAAAAGTGATCGGGAAAAAAAATCTATGGACATTCTTTTGGTTCATGGTAGATATGGCCAAATCACTTTTCAAATAAAGATGTTGGAGCAATTGGCCATCTACAAGCAAAACAGTGGATTTTCACATCTTACACAAAAATTAACTCAAAGACCAAAACATAAGGCATAAAACTGTAAAATTTTTAAGAAAGAAAAAAAAGAAACACAAGAGAAAATAATCAGGACAGAGGGCTAGGCAAAGAAGTCTTAGATTTGACACCAAAAACATGACCCAGAAAAGGGAAACTTGATGAATTGAAACTTATCAAAGTGTAAAATGTTTGCTCTTCAAAAGACCCTGTGAAGAAGATGAAAAGACAAACTACAGAACAGGAGAAAATATCTGAAAAACACGCATCTGGCAAAGGACTTATATCTAGAATATATAAAGTACTCTCAAAACTAACCAGTAAAATAACAAGCAATCCAATTAGAACATGGGCAAAAGACAACATCAGACATTTCACTGAGGAGGATACATAGATGGCAAATAGCCGCATGAAAAGATGTTCAGAATTACCAGGGAAGGGTCTTCTCTGGCGGCTCAAATGGTAAAGAATCTTCCTGCAAAGCAGGAGACCCAGGTTCTACCCCTGAGTTGGGAAGATCCCCTGGAGGAGGGCATGGCAACCCACTCCAGTACTCTTGTGTGGAGAATTCCACAGACAGAGAAGCCTGGTGGGCTACAGTCCATGGGGTCACAAAGAGTTAGATACAACTGAAGTGACTTAGCACACATGCATGCATCATCAAGGAAATGCAACTTACAACCACAGTAAGGTGTCACCACACACCTATCAGAGTGGTTAACATTAAAAATAGAGATAACACTAAATGTTGGCAAGGAATTAGAAACTGGATCACTCATGTGTAACTGGCGGATATAAAAAATGGTCCAGCCACTCTGGAAAACAGCAGAATAGTTGATTACAAAACTGAATATATACCATCCAGCTCAGCAGTTGCATTCTTGGGCATTTATCCCAGAGACACAAAAACATGTGTTCACCTCAAAACGTGTATATTCAAAGAAATCTTATTTTTAATAACCCCAAGCTGGGAACAACCAAAATACACCTCAACAGGTGAATGGATAAAGAAACTATGGTACATCTGTATCATGAAATCATACTTAGCAACAAAAACAAACCACTGATATACTCAACTACTTGGATGGATTTAAACGGAATAATGCTGAGAAAAAAAGCCAGTCTCAGAAGGCTACATACATAATGCCATTTATACAACATTCTTTTCTTCTGTTTTTATATAGAGAACATTCTTTAAATGACTAAATTGTAGAGATAGAGAACAGGTCAGTGGTGGCTAGGGGGTACGGTGGGGGAGGCAGGGAGGGACTGCTCTGTATCTTGACAGTCGTAGTATCTCCATGAATACACACGTGACAAAGTGGCACAAACTAAACACACACGCATACCGCTATGATGATGCGTAACACTAGTGAAACCTGAATAAGTTTGGTGGTCATACCATTGTCATTTCCTGGCTGTGAAACTGTCCTCTAGCCATGCAGAAAGGGAATCAGGTCTTCGCTATACTAATTCTTACAGCTGCATGTGAATCTACAGTTACATCAAAATAAAAAGTAAAAAGAAAAGGTGGTTGCCTTCCAAGACGATTGATGCTGACATAAGCCATGTAGAGGCGTCTTACGTTAATCCCACGCTCCTAGCTTTTGGCCAACATCTTGATGCCCAGGAAGTCTTGTAAGGGCATCGCTCCCAGAGAATCCTATTGTCCAGGTGTGTTGGCCACACCCTCCCTGAGCCTCATCAGCATTTCAAGTGGAGAGTGATAGAGGAGCCCCCAGACTCTCATCTGGATTGTCTAATAGGTAGGGATTCAGTTCAGTTCAGTTGCTCAGTCGTGTCCGACTCTGCAGCCCTATGGATTGCAGCACGCCAGGCCTCCCTGTCCATCACCAACTCCCTGAGTTTACTCAAACTCATGTCCATTGAGTCGGCGATGCCATCCAACTATCTCATCCTCGGTCGTTCCTTCTCCTCCCGCCTTCAATCTTTCCCAGCATCAGGGTCTTTTCTAATGAGTCACTTCTTCGCATCAGGTGGCCAAAGTATTGGAATTTCAGCTTCAGCATCGGTCCTTCCAGTGAATATTCAGGACTGATTTCCTTTAGGATGGACTGGTTGGATATCGTTTCAGTCCAAGGGACTCTCAAGGGTCTTTTCAAAAGCACCAATTCTTCGGTGATCAACTTTCTTTATAGGGACAGGGATTGTGCTTGGCTAATTAAAGGTTCTTGGAGAATTAGATGAAGTATCACTCAGAGGCAGAAACTGACAAATATATATTTTCCTCAGTAATCAATGTAAAGAAATAAGAGGAAAACAATAGAATGGGAAAGACTAGAGATCTCTTCAAGAAAATTAGAGATACCAGGGGAACATTTCATGCAAAGATGGGCACAATAAAAGACAGAAACGGTATGGACCTAACAGAAGCAGAAGATATTAAGATGAGGTGGCAAGAATACACAGAAGAGCTATACAAAAAAGAACTTAATAACCAAATAACAATGATGGTGTGATCACTCACCTAGAGCCAGACATCTTGGAGTGTGAAGTTAAGTGGGCCTTGGAAAGCATCACTACGAACAAAGCTAGTGGAGGTGATGGAATTTCAGCTGAATATTTCAAATCCTAAAAGATGATGCTGTGAAAATGCTGCACTCAATATGCCAGCAAATTTGGAAAACTCAGCAGTGGCCACAGGACTGGAAAAGGTCCATTTTCATTCCAATCCTAAAGATGGGCAATCCCAAAGAATGTTCAAACTACTGCACAATTGCACTCATTTCATAAGTGGGCAAAATAATGCTCAGAATTCTCCAAGCATGGCTTCATCAGTATGTGAACCAGAACTTTCAAGCTGGATTTAGAAAAGGCAGAGGAACCAGAGATCAAATTGCCAACATCTGTTGGATCATAGAAAAAGCAAGAGAGTTCCAGAAAAACATCTACTTCTGCTTCAATGACTGTGTTAAAGCCTTTAACTGTGTAGATCACAACAAACTGTGGAAAATTCTTCAAGAGATGGGAATACCAGACCATCTTACCTTACCTACCACCTTACCTGACCTGTATGCAGGTCAAGAAGCAACAGTTAGAACTGAACATGGAACAACAGACTGGTTCCAAATTGGGAAAGGAGTATGTCAAGGCTGTATATTGACACCCTGCATATTTAGCTTATATGCAGTGTACATCATGCAAAATGCCGGACTGGATGAAGCACAAGCTGGAATCAAGATTGTCAGGAGAAATATCAATAACTTCAGATATACAGATGACATCACCCTTATTGCAGAACATGAAGAGGTACTAAAGAGCCTCTTGATGAAAGTGAAAGAGGAGAGTGAAAAAGCTGGCTTAAAATTCAACATTCAAAAAACGAAGATTATAGCATCTGATCCTATCACTTCACGGCAAATAGATGGGGAAACAATGGAAACAGTGACAGATTTCATTTTCTTGGGCTCTAAAATCACTGCAGATGGTAACTGCAGCCATGAAATTAAAAGGCACTTGCTCCTTAGAAGAAAAGCTATGACCAACTTAGGCAGCATATTAAAAAGCAGAGACATTACTTTGCCAACAAAGGTCCATCTAGTCAAAGCCACGGTTTCTCCAGTAGTCATGTATGAATGTGAGAGTTGGACTATAAAATAAGCTGAGCACAGAAGAATTAATGCTTTTGAACTGTAGTGCTGGAGAAGACTCTTTAGAGTCCCTTGGACTACAAGATCAAACCAGTCAATCCTAAAGAAAATCAGTTCTGAATATTCATTGGAAGGAACGATGCTGAAGCTGAAGCTCCAATACTTTGGCCACCTGATACAAAGAGCTGACTCATTAGAAAAGACTCTGATGCTGGGAAAGATTGAAAGCAGGAGAAGGGGATGACAGAAGATGAGATGGTGGGATGGCATCACCGGCTCAATGGACAAGAGTTTGAGCAAGCTCTGGGAGATGGTGAAAGACAGGGAGGCCTGGTGTGCTGCTGTCCATAGGGTCGCAAAGAGTTGGACACAACTGAGTGACTGAACAACAGCTTTCGATAGGCACCAAGAACTAGATATCTAGCGCCTCTATCAGTACAATCTCTCTCAATTTTAAAAAATATTTGCGTATTTGTCTGAGCCAGGTCTTAGTTGCACTATGTGGGATCTGGTTCCCTGACCAGGGATCAAACCCAGGTCCCCTGCATCGGGAGGGTGGAGTCTTAGCTGCTGGATCAGCAGGGAAGTCCCTACAACCTCCCTTAATTTAACATTATTATTTCGACAAATAGTAAGTCTCATTAAATGCCAAACGCTGTACAAGACCTCTCACTCGAATAAGATGCCAGTCAGCTTTGTCTTCTCCAGCCAAAATAATCCTAATTCCTTAAACCTTTCTTCTTTTTCTCCTCCCTCTGTTCCTTCTTCCTTCCATCCTTTCATTTCTTCTTTCCTCTTTCTCCGAGCTTTCCTTAACTGGACTTTTTCCTTTTCAATCAACATTTACTCACTTTAAAATCTTTCTGTGAATACACACACATACACACACACACAGGAAAGTACACATACCTGTAGTCGATAAATACTTCTTATGTAAAAAGAATCAGAAAATACAATTAAATAGAACAAAATAAAATCTACACAGAATAGCTTTGCTCAGATGAAATACACGTGCAATGTGTTTAAATCAGATCTGATGCACAGTGGCCGAAAGTGGACCTACCTTTTGGTTTAATGAAGCACAGGTGAAGGATTACTTTTTTATGAGATAACAGACTTGGTTTAAAGATTTAAGAACATAGAGTAAATCACAATGGTATTCCAAGGCAATGAATATGTAGGATCTATTCAGTATTAGAGAAAAAAGTGGGCAATGCCATTAATATGGGGCAGCTGCCTGGCATAGCACAAAGCCTGTGGGATTTACCGTCAGCCCAGATTTGAGCCCAGGCCTACTGTTTACAGATTGAGTGACACTGGGCTAATTCCACGACTTCCCTTAGCCTCAGTCTTCCTCATCCCTGACTCACAGGATTTGATTAGGGCTAAAAGAGATAATAATGTGAAAGTGCTTTATAAACCACAGGGAACCAAAGGCATATACATTTTTGCAACCTCTTTTAATGATTTCTAATATCCTGTTGGCTTTTCTATTGCTATTCCATTTTCAGAGAGTGGAAAAATAATCATCCCCAGTTTTTTCTTCTATATTTATGTTTCGTGAATCATCCTCTAGCTTATTTCTAATGCAATTTTGGGTTTTTGCCTCTAAATCAGAATAAAACTCTGGTGTATTAAACTATTTCCCTAAGTGATCGATGTCATGTAAAAGGTTATTCCAAATCTTCTAGTGCAATGAACAGTTCCATTTAATTTAATATCATCAACAACTGTGATGAATGTATCCTTAATTCCTTTTCTCCCAGTTTGGCTTCATCTTTTAGCTTCTCTCCCCACCCTTCTCTTTCAAAATACTAATTAAAAAAGCAGCCCTCTTTTTCTAAGTAGCATCCTTCACTAAGGCAAAACAAGCTGCACTCTTACATTTTAGTCTCATATCATAGCACACGGGCCCCACATGCGTGTGTGTGCTCAGTCGGGTCTGACTCTTTGTGACCCCGTGGACTGTAGCCCGCCAGGCTCCTCTGTCCATGGGATTCTCCAGGCAAGAATACTAGAGTGGGTTGCCATTTCCTCCTCCAAGGGATCTTCCTGAACCAGGGATCACTTAGGTCTGAACCTGCATCACTTAAGGCTTCCTGCATTAGCAGGTGGATTCTTTACCCCAAGGGCCACCTGAGAAGCCCGCATGGCCTCACAAGTCTCAGGAAAGCCCACAGGATGGGACGAGCCTCTCTTTCTCCGGAAAGTCCCTTGGTGTGATGTCCTAAATCTATTATTTTCTGTCTGAGTATTTGGAACCAGACCTTTAACTTCATCTGTAACATGTAAGCTGATCAATAATACACCAAAGAGCTGTTGTGAACAGCTTCACATGGTTGAATGAAACCATGTACACGTGTGTCCTGGGCACACAGCAACTGTGTTGTATGTCGATTATTTACATCAACGTGCCCCTCCCTCCTCCATCAAGCACTTTTCTGAAAAGTGGCCTCTCTTGTAAGATTGCGACCTCTTCATTTGATAATAATAAATCCTTGCCTTTCAAAGCATTTATATACATAGCATTTTACAATATGCAAAACGCTTCTCTCTCCATTACTTCATTTGAGTCGCATAAACCTGGGGACCCACAGGCACGGTTATCATTCTCCTGGAGAACAGGAAATCAAGACCCAGGGGTTAGGTAACCTGCGAAATTCCAGGCAGCAATTAGGGAGTAGCTCTGCCCTGGAGGGTAGACTCCTTTTTCCCTCTCCTTCTTCTGCATTTTGGGAAGCTGGAATAGTCTGCTTCACGTACAGATGAATCAGTAAACATGCATTCCTTCAAGTGCTCTGAAGTGCTTCCTGTGTGTCACTAAGGCAGCCGGAGAAGGCAATGGCACCCCACTCCAGTACTCTTGCCTGGAAAATCCCATGGATGGAGGAGCCTGGTAGGCTGCAGTCCATGGGGTCGCTAAGAGTCGGGCACGACTGAGCGGCTTCACTTTCACTTTTCACCTTCATGCATTGGAGAAGGAAATGGCAACCCACTCCAGTGTTCTTGCCTGGAGAATCCCAGGGATGGGCGAGCCTGGTAGGCTACCGTCTATGGGGTCACATAGAGTTGGACACGACTGAAGTGACTTAGCATAGCATAGGGCAGCCAAAGCTAAAATCTAATTGGGAATTTTTCCAGGCCAGCCCAGCCTGGCCTGAGCAGTTGGAAGGGTGGGGTCCCTGGAACAAGGCCTGGAACATGGAAGAAAGGTGAAGACCAGGGGCTAGAGACTGCCAGATGACTGAGGAAGAGGACGAGCACTTAGAGAGGCTGCCACGCAGGACAAGTTAAATACTTTTAAGTCACAATGTGGCACTTCCCCCGCCTCCTCCTCAGACTCTGGAGAGGCCTTGTGGTTCAGGGAAAAGAGGTGGGCTTCAGGAGCTAGACAAATCCCAGCTCTGTAACTTAGTGACTACAGGGTTCTCAGTCTTGGATTCTCCCTTCTGTAAAATGGGTATAATGATAACCCCTCCCAGGGCTATCTCGAGAATTAAATAGCAGAGCTGGGTGCTAGGAAATAGTGGATTTTGGAGGCTGAGTCTGGGGCCCTCCACCTTCTGGGATGCCCTGCAGGATTCACATGATCTCTGTACTTCCTTGTTCTCATCTGTAAAATGGGATCATAACAGCAACTCCCTCAACATCATACTGAGGATGGAAGGAGATTTGGCCAGAAAAGAACTAAAGATGAGTGCAGAGGAAGTACTAAGAAAAGACGGCGCCTAGGGCCGCGTAATTGCTGAGTGTGGGCCAGGGCTCCATGCCTGTGTTTGACTCACGTTTGAGCTGCGTGGTCTTGAGCTATGATTTCACCTCATGTCGCAAGATCCTCATCTTAGTGAAAGTCGCTCAGTCCTGCCCAACTCTTTGTGACTCCGTAGACTGCAGCCCACCAGGCTCCCCTGTCCATGGAATTCTCCAGGCAAGAATACTGAAGTGGGTAGCCATTCCCTTCTCCAGGGCATCTTTCTGACCCAGGGATTGAACTTGGTTCTCCTGTGTTGCAGGCAGATTCTTTACCATCTGAGCCGCTAGGCTTCTCTCATCTTTAAGCCCTCTCATCTTAAAATAGGGATAGTAATAATCTGTGCCTTGTGGGTCTGAAAAGAGGATTAAATAAGATAATACAGGTGTAGTGTTTAGGACGACAGCACCTGGAACCCAGTAAGTATGCTATAAATGTTATTTATTACTGGCTTTGATTATTATTTCCTTTCTCTGTTCTGGGGTCTTGTGGGATTTTCTACTCCTGTCGAGGTGAAGAGGGTCTGGACAGAAGGCAGGAGGGAATGACTCTCTGAACGGGTGCTGCCTGGGGTCCCTGTGGACCCATGGCTCCAGCCTGCCTCCTTCACGTGTCTCCATATTCACAACCTCTGGCCTCTGCACCCCACCCCCTTCAGAGAGGGCCCAGGGGCCTGGGGGGCCCCATGTTGGAGCTGGCTTTGCGATCAGGCAGCTCTAATCTGTCCCGTGAGCCCCACCAGAGTCTCATTAAAACGTGCCCCATAAATGTTAAAAAATTTACACATAAAAAAATTCCATGCATGAAACTGAAACCGTACGTTTTACAGCCTCAGTTTGAAATCTTGCATAATATATAAAACCTCGGCCCTGCACTGGGGGCCCGTAAATCAGATTTTATAAAACAAAAAGCTTTTGCCTTTCAAAGGGGTTTGGGGAACTTGCAAATTTTACAAACTGTACCAACTGCCAGTCAGAGGCTGCTGGGCCCAAATAGGGGATCGATGGGCCAGGTGACAGAGGGCTGGTGAGCACTGGGGTATGTGTGTGGGAGTTGGAGCCGGAGCAGGGGGTGGGGACTGTCCCTGGGGGAGCTGACCAGGGGAAAGCCACCCCCATGGTACTGAAATGGGGAGGTGGAGAGAATCAGGGAGTGTGTGTACCAGGGGGAGAGATGCTTATTTTTTTATTTTTTATAATTAATGTCATATGTTTTTATTATTCAGACTTGCACTCCTCTTCACCTTTCACATCAGGGTTGTTTTTTGTAAGATGGTCATTTATAAATGAGGGCTTTGCTGCCCCTGGGGAAGCAGAGAGGTTGGTGATGGGGTGGAAGGAGTCAGCAGACCTGGGCGCTGACAAGTCACCGCCCTTCTCCGGACTCCAGTGTCCCCATCTGTAAAATGGACACGCTGCTCTCCATGCTTGGGGTTTCCCCCAGTGTTTTATGATTCTAAGTTTATATTCCGGCCGCTGGCTAACTGAGAAGGAAGGTTCACTTAGAAACCTACACTCTGGGAACCTCTCTGGTCTCTGAACATCTCTGGGAGGGCTTTGTCAGCCATGGTTCCCATGGGAACCTGTCAGGAGATCGCAGGAGCCAGGGAGGTGGACACAGCGATTTGCTTGGATGGGAGGAGAGGGACCAGCAGGAGCGGGGAGGACCCGTGTCCTGGGGGATGGGATGCCTGGTGGGGCTGGGGAGCAGGCAGGATCTGAGCCCCGCTCCAGGATCCAGGGTGGGACAGTTTGGGGGGATCCCAGTATCCTCGTGACAAGCCCATCTGTGAAAGTCAACATTCAAGGGCAAAGGAAAGCCGCCCTGACACACATATATATAAAAAATAAATCTCTCAATTATCTCAGCTCATTTGCTTGGGGTCTCATTTTATGTCCCTGCTCCGCTGCGCAGTATATCTGTCCGGATAAAGAGTTACAGTCCGCTGGGCTACGTGTGCGGGGTTGTAAAAA
The DNA here is from genome assembly GCF_002263795.3 of Bos taurus. Taxonomy (NCBI): domain Eukaryota; kingdom Metazoa; phylum Chordata; class Mammalia; order Artiodactyla; family Bovidae; genus Bos; species Bos taurus. The sequence goes on along the minus strand of NC_037356.1, from coordinate 28,846,456 downwards.
ATACAGATGCCAAATTAACTGGCTGTGGCACTCGGCAGCTGATTGAGCTGATAATGACGCGATCTGACCTTTTTCTAATTTCTAATTATGTGCATCTCGGCAGTGCCGGCTGCACGACTCTTGTTCTAATGATGGCTCCTGTGGTCGGCCTCCTCACCTCCCCCCTCCTGACACAGGACCACACGTGGGATGGCAAAGGGCACTGCCTGATCCCAGCCCCAACCCCCGGAAAGTTTCAGGCTCTCCGCCACATGGTCTCTCTGATGGCCTGGAGGTGAGGCGAGGCGGCTGGAATGCCTGGCCTTAGTGATACTGCATTTGACCTTAACCTTCTGGATGCCACGCATTTTCAAAGGCCATTTAGTTCCACTAGTCATGGCATTTATTTTTCATGACAGTCACAGGAGGCAGGTGTACTGGCTCTACAGATGGGGAAACCGAGCTTCAAAGGAGCTGTCGTCAAAGTCTCCCAGAAGGTGAGCTTGGCCTCGGGTCCTTGGCTCCTTCAACCACCTCCATTTAAATAATTGACCCATCCATCAGTCACTGACTGTGGCCAACTCCCCCAGGTAAACTCCTCTGGGTCCATGTGAGGGGTGGGCGGTGCTAAGCCTGCTCCGCCAGTGGATGACTCCCAGCCCATCACTTGGGATAGAAGCCCAGGGAGCACCAGGGGTCTGGGGCCACTGGGGCACCTCCTCCAGCAACCCCACCCTCAGATCAGGCATGGCACATGGTGGATACTACCACGTCTTGCTGGATTAGATGAAGAAATCTGAGTCTTTCCGTGAGCAGACCCCTGAGAGACCCAGGTAGTGTGGGCCAGGGGAGAGCATGGAGATGGTCACTTTTTGGTATTTCCAGGCTGTACTCTTGGGTTGGCCAAAAAGTTTGTTCAGATTTCCCCACCACATCTCAGGGAAAAATCCAAATGAACTTTCTGACCAACTTAATAGAATAAGAGGTTGTGGGGCTGGGTGGGGGTGTCTTCCAGAACTCACCACTGCAGGTGGCAGTGGGCAAGTTTGTGAGGTTGGTTTCGCCAGGACTCCTACTTCTGAAAAAGTGTATATTCTTTCGTATTACTCAGCCTATTTTAGGTATTTCCCACCAATTGAGGCCTCAGCTTCTTTGGGGGGTCAAGTGAAGGGAGTGTTCATTCCAGCTCCCACACAAACGGCTGCTTCACATCCTGGCCCCATGACTGCTGCAGGGGTAGCTTCTAAAGACCTGATTCACAATTGTGGTTCTGAGATTTTGATCAGATGAACAGCAGGGCAGGGGCAAGTCTGCCTGCACTAACTGTCCAACCAAACGGAGAACCTGCATGGGGACGATTCTCCCAGGGGACCTGAGAGATAGGGGACTGCGTTACCGGGAAGGATGTTAGCTCAGTCACAGCCAGGAGCCGAGCAGAGGTGCACCTGGGGCTCCCAGAAACCTGCACTCATGCTCCTGACCTTGGCCAAGTGCATATCCTCTGTCCTGTATCATAACACCATAACACTTCATAGATTTCCGGGCAAAAGAGAGGGGCCTCTCCTGGTAGGGCTGCTGGACTCCATAAAGTATCATATTCAACTCCTGAGAGAAGCGGTGGGGTGGGTCATTCACAACATAGAATAATACCCAAGTCATTTAAGTCTGCTCTGCAGATGCACTGCATGTGTGCGTGTGTGTGTGTGTGTTTCTTCCTTCCTTCCTGGAGTCACATTTGCTTTTCTAACTCTGTTTCCCTTTGGGGAGTAGGTACTAACTAAATTCTGGATGGAGGTCAGCCCTATAATCAATCAACTTGTGGAAGACATATTTTCAGAGTTTCCAAATTTACCATGCACGATCTGGATAATCCACCCACAGCAAAATCAAGAATCGTGGTTAATAATCCCAGGATAACTGTTGTCACGATGAACAAACAGAGCGGTCTCTCCAGAGCTCTTTTCTCAGCAGGACTCCCAGGGCTAGACGAAGAGTTAGAGTATCATCTAATCTATTGGCTCCCAAGCCTTACTGAAGATTGCAGTTGTCTGGGAAGCCTTTAAAAATGTACGTGTGCAAGTCCCACTAAACTTACTGAATCCTGGTTTCCAGGTGGAGGGGCCCAGGAGCATGTACTTTTTAAGGCTGTAGTGATGATCTGGATGACAAGCTAGGCTTGGGAGCCTGATCTACTGTATCCTAAATGGGCAGGACATCTGCTGGTCTTCTCAGTAGAGAAGCTGGTCTTCGCGTCTGTTGCTTCCAGTCTTCCTATCTATCCACTGATGTGCTTGAATATGCATGTCACCCTCCTCCTTCACAATGTAGCACATGGCCATCAGCTCCTCTCTGGGCAGCCCAAGACAGATTTCCCAACATGCCAGGATTCCAGCCCTCGGAACATTCTGGATGCCATGGCCCTCCCCTCCTCCCGTCTGCACTGCAAGAGGGTGGGAGGTGATGCTGGTGCTGCGGGGGAGGAGGAAGGCAGAGCTTTGGCAGCATCACCAGTGTGTGCAACTCTTGGTTAAAGGTTCTCAGCTGCTGGAACACCAAGGCCTGCCCACAGCGGGGAAGCACATTTCTTTGTTGAGTGAATAAATGAAAGGATTGCTTTTGGGGCATTTGGAGGGGATCAGAGGGCGGGACGACCCTAGCCAGGGTGGGGGTTGGAGGGTCTTTACCAGATTGTCCAGTTCCGGGTCATCGCTGAAGAAGGGTTTGTGTTCCTGCTCCTGCTGGTGAACGAAGTTCTCGATGTCCACATCGAAGCTGGCGGACGTGATGCACTCAGAGCCCTGGGTGGCCTGTTCACATTTCTCAAACAGCAGCGTCAGGAGCGGGAAAAGAGGATGCCTGCAGGGACAGCGAGAGCTCACACATGTGCACTCAGAGACCTGCTGCCATCAGGGCTTCTAACAGTGCAAAAGCCTTCAGGGGCCCACCTCACCTTCCCATCACCTCTTCTCCCAGGGTCTCACTCCTGGAGGAAGGCCCCGTCCCCACGGTCTGCCGGGACAGCAGCATTTCATACCCTGGCACAGAGGATCCAACCTCCTCATTCCTGGGGCCTCAGTGGCTTCTGTTCCTCCCCTACTGGGAGCCTAACTGTTCTCTTTGTCTAGATAAATTGTGTGGATATTTGATGAGGGATGCTGGGTATAACTCTTCAAAGAGGTAGGTGTCCATTTCGGGCTCAAGGTCAACTGGGGAAGGAAATATGGGAAATGTCCAGAAAAGTCCTAGATGTAAACATTCATCGTTGGTCACAGATCCACACTTGGCTGTGTAGAGTCAGCCAAGGGCAGTACCTGTGTGTTTGCAAGTGTCGATGGGGGTGGGGGTGGGGGCGGGGAGGAGGGTGTGTGTGTGTGGACCTGGCTACTCGTCACATGTGGAGGGCAGATGTCCCCACCCATCCTGCCTCTGCTGGCTGATTCAGTTTAGGTCAGACACCCCACTTACATGTGACAGCTCCCTACACATTTCCATCAACACCCACTTAGCACAACTGCAATTAAATAATAATACGCATCATTACTTGGCCACTGTTTTTCCCCAAGACTGTCCCTGTCTCATTGATCATTGTATCCTTAGGACCTTGCCTTGACACTCACAGCAGGCACTTAATACATATTTGGTGACTGACAATGAACTGATGAATGAAGAATATGTGAGCATGAGCATGTTTGACGACACGGGTGGTTCTGTGATGGATGGAGTGAAGTGCTGACCTGGCCGCTCTCTAGGTCTTGGCTTCCACATCACCAACTCTGCGAACCTGCCCTGACTGCCCGACCCTGAAACCTACACAGACGTGGCTTGTTTGCCTTACCATCTGCCTTCCTCACTAGACTATCAGCTACATGAGGGCAGGAAGCAAGCCCATGGTAGTCTTCACTCTCTGCCCAGAGTCTAGCAGTGACTGTACGTGATCCGAATAAACATTTGTTGAATATACATGTATGCTATGTGTGAGATGTCATTTGCACATGTAAGTGCATCTCATTCTCATTTCTCTGCAGCCTGAGTGAGCAGCTCTGTCTTCACACCCAGCACCTGTGCATGTGCTTACATGGGTGTTGACACTGGACTCTGGAGCCCCATTCTCCCCACTGTGGTTCCCAAAAGCATATGCACATCCCTCTCTGGCTTCTCACTGAAGTCCCCTGGGACCACGAAATCTGGCTCCTTTCTTTTTGATGAAAATCTGTTTGCTGGGAGAGGAGAAAGCATGTGTCAGGCCTGGTCCCCAGGCTCCTGGGGTAGCCAGCACCACCCAGCAGAACTTCCTGCGATGATGAAAAGGTTCTACAGTCTCCACTAACTAACCGAGGCCAGCGGACACTTAAAATATGGCTGCCGTGATGATACGAATGAACTGACTTACAAAGCAGAAACAGACTCACAGAGAATGAACTTCTGACTGCCAGCGGGGCAGAGTGGGAGGAAGGATAGTTAGGGAGTTTGGGTTGGACATGTACACACCGCTGTACTGAAAATGGATAACCAACAAGGATCTAATGTAGAACACTGGAAACTCTGCTCAGGGTTATGTGGCAGTCTGAATGGGAGGGGAGTTTGCGGGAGAAAGGATACATGTATATGGATGGCTGAGTCCCTCTGCTATCCACTTGAAACTATCACAACTTGTTAATTGGCTATACTCGAATATAAAATAATAAGTTCAAAAAAATGGATGCTTTGCCTAGGACCTTGAATTGTTAATTCTAATTTAACTAATTTTAATTTAAATAGCAACATATGGCTAGTGGCTACCATATTGGAGAGCACGAGAAATCTTGAAGAGGAAACCCAACTACGCTTCTTCCAGCAGGAACACTGTGATTAACCACGCCAAGAAGGAATGAACAGCCAGCCTACAGAGTGTTTGTAGGCAGATGGGGAACCCCTATGAGCCTGTCCCATCCTGGGATTCTAATAATTCTGGACAGAAAGGCAGAAAGTGCTGAGACCCATCCACACCCAAACCCATACCTGCTGGTCATTCTACCCAAGCTCAAGGGCAGGGGGCACGGAGGGGAGGTGAACTCCTGTCTCCGATGAGCCACCTGGCTTGGCAGAGCTGCGCTTGGACACTGCCGCCCTGACTCTTGGTTTGGGAGCTGATGCATAAACAGCTGGGCTCCAAGGCTGCAGGCTGGGTGATAGCATGGAGAGAAAAAGGGTCACTATCCGAGGCTAGCCCATCTGCAGCCCCCAAATTGCTAGAAGATCTACTCAGCCCCCTCAGGAAGCTGGTGGGAAGACAATGGGTTTGCTCAGCCAGCCGCTGAAGACAAAGAGAAAACCAGGTGAAGGGGTTAAACTCCAGTCTAAGTCTTCATTTGCAGCCACTAATACCGCAGCATATTATAGTCTAATCTAACCTGATCCCAGTTTAATGCAAGATTCTCCTGGCCCTGAGTGGAATACCAAAGAAAGCCTCCGCGGCTGTGATTTAAGCAGAGCCCTGCAGTAGTTTAGCTGAGGGACATGAAAGGCAAATTCCAGACGGTGTTATGAATTATTGCGCCTTATGAACCTTCCTACTCTCAACAGATGCCTGCTGCCATTTAAACAGCCACTAGATCAATTAGGAATGAAAGGCACAAATCGACTCTGTACAAGGGCACTAAATTACCAGGAACTAATAATCCGCAGCATCGTGCCAGGTGGTGGGGGTGCAGCCCGCCCCCCCACCCCCACGGCAGCGGCTGGTCACTGCACGTTCCTTTCTCACGGGTTGGAAGGAGGGTGGGCAGCTGCTGGAAGGAGAGGGGATGGTGTGTGTGTGTGTGTGGGTGTGGGTGTGGGTGTCCATGCATGCATGTGCACCTAGGTTGAATGTAGGCTGTCAACAAGAGCAAGTGTGAGTGGCGTGTCAGTGGACTGTCCTGGGTGCTTTTATTTGTGTGCACACATGGTGTTATGTCTTGCGGGACGATGCACATACGGGTTGTGTGCATGGAGCTGGGGTGCAGGGATCGTGTGCTGTGAATACACTGTGCATGTGCCCTGTGTTATATGCAGTGTGTGTGTGTGAGCGTGTGTGTGCTACATGTTATTTATATGCAGTGTGTGCGAGCATCGTGCGTTCTGTGTACACAGTGAGTGTGGCATGTGAGGCAGGGAAGAGGGAGCTGCTGGTGGCTACATCTCCCAGCCACCAGCCTTGGGGCTGAGGTGGCAGCAGGAGGCAGGCTCCTCGGCTGCTGTCCTGGCCCCTTCGGACAGGAGAGTGGTCAGGGAGGGCCTCTCTGAGGAGGTAGCATTTGAGTGAAGCCTCCAACGATGAAGAGGCACTCAGGCAAAGATCTGAGGGAGGGGCGTTCCAAGCAGGAGAAGACCAAAGCACTTGGGATAGAAATGAGTGTGGTGTGTGTCTGGAACAAAGTCCAGGTGTGTGTGGCTGCAGTAAGGTAGGCGAATGGAGGGAGATGGAGTCCAAGAGGTGAACTTGCAGATCACGGGGCTCACAGTGAAGTGGGCTTTCAGGGACTGGGGTGGAGGCTCTGTCCCTTCCACTGGGGGACAGTGTACACCTTCAAGGCAGAGCTCTAGCACTGCTCCATCTTATAAGCATCTCACCAGGAGGGGACAGATCTCCCTGCTGTGGGGGGTGTGTGTGAGAGAGAGAGAGAAGGAGAGAGAGAGATGAAGGCATACCCGGAAGTGTTTTCTATGACTTATGTCAAGTCTCAGTAGAAGAAAACCTGCTTTCCTTCCTGGTCCTGCAAGTGAAGGGAGCACCTGTAAGCCCAGAGCAGGCTTCCTAGTGGCTGCCATGGCCCCTCTCCCCAGCCCCTCCTGGCCTGAGCAGCACTTTCAGCTCCCAAATCCTCCCTTCATGTCCCACCCTCCCACCTCTGGGTGGAACACCCACCCTGATGCCAGGATCCTTGAGCTTAGGAGCTGGGATGACACCTGTGCTAACCCACAGCTTCTCACATGACCCCCAGGCAGGGTTGGTGGGGCTGCCTGTGGCTCCCCTGCTTATCCATCTGGATCTTCCCATCACCCGGACAGCTACCTGCTAAGCCCAAGTGTGGGGGCTGCTGAGACACTCTGGGCCAGCCCCAAGAAGCAAGTCCAGTTTCCCAGTGACTCAGCTGTTTGTTCCATGGCTGCATCGATGCTATGGGCACCTTGAAGGCTGTTTCCAGCCCACTCCACGGCCCCTTCCCCAGTGGCCCATCTTATACCTGCCTAAGCGTTGACTTCTATTTCTAAGATACCCTCCAATGTCACTCCATAAAGCTGGGGAAGAGGCTAGAAGCCACCCTCAAGGAGTCCTTTCCAGTAGCCCTATTTTGGCCCTGGAATGGAGGACACAGTGGCTAGGGCAGGGACCATGGGAGCTGGACACATAAGTTACCCAGAACACGAATGGCCAGTCTGATCCAGGCATGGGATGGGGAAGGCGGATTTCCAGCTATGGATGGGATACTGATGCTGCCATTCTTGACATTCCCTGAGCTTCACCCTCTCCAACTAGAAAATGAGTTTTAAGGAGTTTCACATCCCTCTGTCCAGATCTCGCCCACTGTGGATCAGTACCCTTGAGAGGCTGCAAGCAGAAATGTGGAGACTTGGTCTCCAGTGCCCAGATGCTGACGATCGAGATGTGAAAGATGGCCATTAGGCTTTCTTTCCAAACAGCCGAGGACACCTGACCTCCAGAAGAGCTCACCTTCTCCCTCCCCGATCCCTCTCCACTCTTCTCCCTGCGTTGCCTCCCGCCTGGCCGCCCCCTCCACCCCAATCTCTCTTAAGCCGTTCAAAATTTGGAGGAAATAAATCTCACCGCACTAATTCAGGGAGAGTTTGAGCCTCGTCGGTGCAGAACAAATAAAAGGAGTGAACTGGCATGACATTTTACTGCAGAAGAGAGGTCGTTTCCAGCCACTAATAAAAAGGATTTGACACAGACTAATAAAGAGAAATGAATTTCTCTAATGGCCTGATTTAGCACATTCAGCACTGTGCCTCTGCCTGGGTGCCGGGAGGGCGGGACGCCCCGAGAGCCGACAGAGCCGGGCACGGGGAACGAGAGATGATCTCAAATAAGATTTTATTATTTCTTTTCTCTTTTCTGAGTCCTCACCAACCACCGCCCCCCACCCCACCTCCACCCACATCAGACCTCTCCCCAGGAGGATATGAACCAAAAGCAAGCTCAAGATACGCACTTTTTGTTAACGATCCAAAGAAATAAAGAACCCCCTTCACAGACCCGCAGTCTTGTGCTAGCTTAAGAAGGTGATTAAACCGGATGTGTTGATTTCTACAGGGGTTTAAGCCATCATTTGGTTTAATTACTTCTGACATTTCTGCCTTCTTGTTTTTTCTACATTGCCCAAATTCGGCAGCCTAGAATGCCCAGTTTGGGGCCAGGATGTGTGGGGTTGCCCCTGGGAGACAACCCACCTGCCATAAACTGGGCAGGATCTTGGCTGAGTCCTTTGAAGAATTGAATGTGACCCTCCCTCCAGCAGCAGAGAGGCCGAGACCCCCTCGGCAAAGCCCCAGATTTTCTTGAGAGCGAAGTGAGCCAGGTCCTCCCCACCTCCCCCCACACTGGACACATATTTCTGATGAAGCTTCTGAGCGCATCCTTGGGCAGCTGTGCATTTTATTCCTTCCTGTCTCAAGACAGATGTTCATAATGTAGATGGCCCGATAGGTCGCACTAACATTTCCAAAGACCTTTTGGGATAGAGACCCCAACCTCCTTGGTAATTTTTACACTCACATCTAACTCAAAGTTCCCTTCTAAGGCTGAAGTTCATTGCCTTTTGTTAAAGGACTCAAGCAAAGACAAATAGACCTTTTTCTGCTTCCCTCCCTTCCTCCTTGGACAACCTGGATTTTAAAAAGTTTTTTTTTTTTTTTTTAAACATTTCTTTCTACTCAGAGGACCACAGACAGAGAAGCAGAGATAGGAAAAGAAAGAATGCAAAAATATAGAGCTTCAGTAGATAACCAACAGAGACCTACAGGACAGCATGGGGAACTACACTCAATATTTTGTAATAACCTATAAGAAGAAAGAATCTGAAAAAGAATATATATACATAAAACTTAATCGTTATGCTGTACATCTGAAACTAACACAAGATTGTAAGTCAACTATGTTTCAGTTTAAAAAGTTTTTTTTGAATAGCGCTTCAGAGAGGCTACAATGCAAAGAGCACAAGAGACAGAGAACAGATAGGTAGAGAGAAACAGAGCCCCATGGGCTGGGGGAGGGGAGATGATGGTCACACGCAGGGGCAGACATTAGCACTGAGCTCCCTTTCTGGGTGATAAACCTTGTGATTCACAGTCATGCCACTCCGTCACTTCTGAGCCTCTCAGCCATCCCTCGCCTTGTGACCTTGGCCAGAATTGCAGACCTCAATTATGGGTCCAGCCATGTGTGTGGCAGCCTGCCTGGCTGTCCACTCCCTGACCTTGGAGCCCCCAGGCCTGTCCTGCAGCTCCCTTTACAGCCCATCGTCAACGCTCACCCCTCCCTGAGCCTCGGCTGCTGCCTCCAGTGGGGATGGGGTGGGATGTCAGAGCCCCCAGGCACTTCCTAAGAATGGACCATCCCAGAGGAGGCAATGTAGAGTGGGAGAGGAAAATTTCCAGGTGGAGGTTTTTATTTTTATTCTATTTTTTTTTTTAATATTTATTTATTTATTTGGCTGCACTGGGTCTTCGCTGCGGCATGCGGGATCTTTAGTTACGGCACATGGGATCTAACTCCCCAACCAAGGATTGAACCTTGACCCGTGCACTGGGAGCTCAGAGTCTTCTCTACTGGACTGCTGGGAGAGTCCCAGAATGTGGAGGCTTATAGTGATGAAGCAGAGGGACTAGAGCCTGGTCAGGGTCAGACCTCTGCACAGGACATGAGTCACTGGCCAGAGAGGTGGGGTGAAGGAGGGCAAGCAGTGACATGACCGGCTCACCAGCCACCCAACCTAGTCTCCCACACAGTGGGGGTCTCAAGTTGCCAAAGGCCCACCACCCTGGAAACTACCCAGGGGGCTGGCGTTGTGACCTTTAATTTCTAGTGCCCCTGTCGGAGGTCGCTGGGACCACAGAATCAGAGTCAATAGCCTGGAGCCACTTTGCCTGGTGGCCCCGCCCCTTTCCCTTTCACAGCCAGAAGGCCTATTACCAGCAGTCAGTCTGAGAAATATAGAGACATCGCTCCTGGATGTTGAGGAAATAGAGTCAGCATCATCAGATGAGGCTTCACAGCGTGGCCTCAGGCTTCTTTTCAGCACTCATTGACAGACTCAGAGGAATACGTGATGGCTGGACAGATAGCAGGTGGCCCCCAGCCCCTTGTACCTCTATCACACCCTTCACCAGCTCAGGCAAACCAGACTGTTCATGCCCCTGCTGTTCCCTCCACCTGAAATACCTGTGCGTAGGCCTCTCCTAATAGCCTAGCTCAGAGTGCCAGCCCTAGTACCAAGGCTGCCCGACTGGTCTCTCCAGCAAGAGAAGTCATTGCCTCCTCTGAGTTACCACTGAGATGTGCTTGGGGGTGGGAGTTCTACTTTGACCTCACAAATTCAGTGGGCTGGGTGGTCTGAAACCAGCACAGTCTCTGGAGACGGATAATTAACTGTATAACTCTGGGGCAAGTGACTGAATATCTCTGAGCCTCAGTTTCCTCTTTTATAGAAGGGGATGATACCACCTACCACAGAGGTTGTAGCAAGGAGAAAAGGAAGGATAGTACAGAGTGGCTGGCACTTAGGAAGCTGTCAGTTAATGCTTGTTCCACTTTGCTGGAGTGGCGTGGGGGCACCTTTTTTTAATTCAGAGCAACGTCGATGCTATCCGCTCCAATAAATGTATAATTCCATCTCCACTGACTCATTTGGTAGGGAAACAAGCCCACGTGTCAATTCAAATAGAGGCAGAGAAAGAGGAGGAGGAGGAGAGGCAAAGTATAACTCATCAGAACTCGAAATCCTCTTTTTAAACCAAAAAACACTGCCGGTAAGCATTTATTTTTCTTTCCTTTAGGACGATTGTTAAACTCTACTGACTACAGTTGTTTGTGCTCAGCCGTCTTCCTCACTCCATGGGGAGCTCCTGTGATCCACAATCTCACTTTCTCTCTGAATTCCCCAGGGTCAAGCACGCTGCCCGGCACACAGCAGAAGGTGGATAAATCTTTGATGAATCAATGCATGGGGACGAATGAATGAATGAAGTGACCACCGGCAGCAAGTGGGGGTTCTGAGACACAAGCATAAAGTGCTCTTTGGGCTCAGAATCCACTCACTCCGCTAAGGTACCCAGACCAGCTACGGCCATCTGGCAGTTTCTAGCTGCTACAAAGGGACCCTCCTCCTCTGGGCTCTGCCGGGGGTGGGGGCTGCCAGGGTCCCGGAGGCAGAGGAGCCAGTGTGAAGGAAGAGCTTAGCCAGCCCGCCTCCTCTCCTCCCCGCTCTTCCCCTCGAAAGACCAGATGGAGAGAGCAGAGCGAGGTGGGGGAGACCAAGCCAGCAGCTCCCGGTTGGATGTATTTTTACTTCAGGTGTGACGTGGAAACCATGCGGGTGTATTTTTAGCCCTGCCCAGTGGGCGGTGTGTTCGCCTGGGTTGCCTTGGAGAGGACTTCTTCGTGTTGCTAAATTGGAATTGCATCTGCTGGGTTCCTGGGCTCCAACCAGCTCTCCTCCCGGCAGGTGGGCGGACAGGTCCGTCCCTGGAGAGGGTGGGGTCCGGGGCAGGCCAGAGTCTGCTTTGTCTCCATCCCTTTACACACACACACACACACACACACCTCCCTCCTGACACATTAAAAAAAAAAAGAAAAGAAATGTGAAATCTCCACAAATTGATTGTTAAGGCTAGTCTACAAGGGCAAGAATACAAAGAACCTAAAACTTGCAACCTGTTAGGATCTTATGTCATAGTCCCTTCATTGCCGGCAAACACGGCACCACCGCCCCCCCCCCCACCCCGCCCCAGTTTTATTGAGAAATAACCAATTACTTCACTGTATAAACTTAAGCTGTACAGCATGACGGTTTGATTTACATACATTGTGAAATGATCATCACAATAGGTTCAGCTCACACACATCTTCTCAGATTGATAAAAAGAGAAAAGGAAAAATTTCTCCTTGTGATGCGAACTCTTAGAATTTACTCTTAACTTTGCTGTATATGATACAGCAGTGTTAACTACACTCATTGTGCTGTACGTTACATCCCTTATAGCTGCTGTGTGTGTGCTCAGTCGTGTCGGACTCTTTGCAACCCCGTGGACTGTAGCCCGCCAGGCTCCGCTGTCCGTGGGATTTCCCAGGCAAGAATACTGGAGTGGGCTGCCACGTCCTCCTCCAGGGCATTTTCCTGACCCAGGGATTGAACCCACGTTTCCTGTGTCTCCTGCATTGGTGGGCGGATTCTCTACCACTGCGCTGCCTGGGAAGTCCCATGTTACCTCCTTATACTTACTTATTTTATAAATAGAAGTTTGTGCCTTTTCTCTGGAAGTTTGTGCCTTTCAACTACCCTCCAGGATTGCCCCCTACCTCTACTTTCCGCCTCTGGTAACCATGAACCTGATCTCTCTTGCTCTAAGCTATTTTTTATTTATTTTTTGGTTTTCACATATAAGTGAGATCACACAGAATTTGTCCTCCTCGGTGAGGTATTTTACTTAGCATAATGCCTTCAAGGTCCCTCCATGTTATCACAAATGGCAGGATTTCCTTGTTCCTCTTCTTTTAATGACTGAATACTATCCCACTGCGTGCATATATGCCACAACTGCTTGGCCCACTCATCCATCAGTGGACACTTTGGTTGTTTCTGCGCCTTGTCTCTTATAAACAATGCTGCTCTGAACGTGGTGGGGGGTGGGGTGCAGATATCTTCTCCAGTTAGCGTTTTCATTCCCTTTGGGTCCCCAAAGAGGGATTACTGGATCTTACGGTCACTCTAGTTTTAATTTTTTTGAGGATCCTCCCTACTATTTTCTATAGTGGCTATGCCAATCTACAATCCCAACAACAGTTCACAAGGATTCTCTTTTCTCCAATCCTTACTATTATTAATCCTTGTTATCTCCTGTCTTTTTCATGTTCAGCCCCTTCATTTTAAGGGGAGGAAACTCAGAAGAGAAAAAAAATAGAAGTATCTTTCCCACAGGTAGGCAGCTACAAAGAGGCAACTTCTATCCAAGTCCCCAGAGATTCAACCAGTCCCCAATGAAAAAGCCCTGGGGAAAGGGATGCTTTGGGAAGGGGAACTCTATCCATTTTGCTTTGGTCATTGGTATTGACACACCCATGCACATTTGGTAGCAATTGGTAAGTCGCATTTCATGCGCTTATTGCACTGAAACACCCAATATTTCTTATTATTCCCACTTTACTGATTTGCAAACTGAGGTGCCATGTGGTTAAATAATTACATCATCAGGCTAATAAATGATTGCGTTTAGATTTAAACCTGGGTATCCAAACCCTAAACTTCATGCTTTCTCCCCTCTCCCAGGTACCATTTTTGAACCATTATTAGAATCATTTCATTGTCCTCCCCTTTTTTCTCTACTGCCCTTGAGTCTTGGGTGTTCTGGGGTCACAGAACTGAGCTGCCAGACTTACCCTTTGAGCATTAGGACCTTTGCAGCACAAGGGTGCCTCATCAAATGAGTTCCCAAAAGAGTCTTTTCCCATAGTAATACATCTGTGTGTTGAAGAAGACTTTGACATTTTTATAGATCTTTGATTTTCTCATTTGATGCCTACTCTATGGAGTAGGAAAGCTTATCTGAAGAGGTTAAATGGGTTGCTCAGTGGTAGAGTCAGAACTTAGTCTGAAGTCTTAGTCTTATGTTCTTTTCACTTGACCACAAAATGGTCCAGTGGCTTGGGAAAATCAGAAAGTGGGGCTTAGTTAAAAGAAGGGCTAGGGACTTCCCTGGCAGTCCAGAAGTTAAGAACTCGCCTGCCACGGCAGGGGACAAGGGTTCAAGCCCTGATCCAGGAAGACCCCACATGCTGCACAGCAATTAAGCCTGCATGCCTAGAACCCGTGCTCTGCAATAAGAGAAGCCACGGCCATGAGAAGCATGTGCACCACAGCTAGAGAGCAGCCCCTGCTCACCAAAATTAGAGAAACGCTCACACACAGGAACTTATACCCAGAGCAGCCGAAAATAAATGAATAAATTAATTTTTTAAAAAAAAGGAAGGGTTACACTAGCTTAGTCCATCCCTGCTGAGAAGGCATGGGCCACACGAGCCCTCAAAGCCCCAGCTTGCCGGCTCCCATCCCAGCCCATTTGCACCAGCAGCAGGACCAATGACTGCCATCCTCCGCTAGGAAGGGGGCCTGATCCACTGTCACGACTCACAACTGTGGCCACCATTCACTGGGAGCCTTGCCTGTGCCAAGCACTGTCAGCTGTGAGCGTTGGTTATCTCCTTTAATCCTAACATAACCTTGTGAGAATAAGTCACTGGGATTCGGGGCTCCTGGATCTCTCATCCATGTGCCTGGTCTTGGGGAGTATCTGGACTTCTCAGCTCTACCTAGGCCAGGTGGTGAGCCGTGGAAGCAGCCAGAGCTGCTGCCTCTGAACACACCTGCTCCCGGGGCCAGGCAGCCGGCATCCCAGTGCCTGCCAGCAGCGTGTATGGAGGCTGGGCCCAGGGGCGGGGGCCTTCAAGATGCTGGCAGGAAGGGCAGGGAGCAGGCGATGCCTGGCGCCTGGGGGAGAACTGAGCATGGTTTGACTTTCAGCTGACGGCTCCGGCAGGATCACTCCCCTGACTGTAGTCAACAGCTGAGATGTTTTCTCGGATGCCAGTGAATCCAACTGCTTCCAAAAGCAAGGAGTGTCTGCTAGAGCCCCAGCCCATAAAACCCTGCCTGGAACATCTGCTCCCAGCAACTCGTCCGGAAGCATCTGGTCCTGACTCTTCAGTTTGGAATGGCTGAACTTCTATCCCCCTCCATCCTCAGGCCACCTCGCCCAGCACGTTCCAGGAATGACCCAGCCCTCTGCCAGGGAAGGCACAGGGTTAAGCCCCAGGGTCAACTCCCTGGAGACGAAACACCCTTTGGTCACAGGGTGGAAGAGTTCCCTCAAAGACGCTTCAGCAGGAAGGGCCAGTTCCCAGGGTCCTGGCCAGGCAGCTGCTGAAGAGGTCGGTCACACGGCAGCCAGCCCCCCTGCCCAACCTCAAGCTGCTGGGGGCTCCTCTCATCCCATCCATGGTCCCGGTCCCAGGAGAGGCCTCTTGGCTACCATTTCCCTTGGGCTTCATCTCCCTTGGGAAAGCAGTCCAACACTCCCACACTGCACCATGGGCCAGGGGCCTTGCAGTCAATTCCACAAATACTTTTTGAGCCCGAACCATGTGCCAAGTTTATACTCTAGCTACTTCCTACGCCTATTTTCCTCCCACTCCCTGGACCGATCCATTCTAATTCAGAATCCCTCTTGGAACTTGACACGATGCTTACACATGGCAGAGCTCAATAAATGTTTAACCAAATTGCAGTGCGAACAGCACTCAACTGGGAGCCCTTTCCTATCTTGCTTCTTGCTGTCTCGCCTCTCAGCAGTCACCTTCTAGTCCTACCAACCCCCGTTTCATTTCCTCAAACATCTAATAGCAGCTAATGCCTGCAGTGCACTCTCTAAGTACCAGATTCCTCCCCCAGCACTTTATGGTATTATCTCACCTAATCCTCATGACCAGCCTAATGAGGAGAGGGCACTATTTTCAGTCCCATTTTACACATAAGAAAAGGCCCAGAAAGGTTTAGAGGCCAGTGGTGGAGACAGAATGGAAACCCAGGCAATTGAGGTCCCCAGGCCCTGTTCTGATGCCTGAATTTCACCTCCCCAAACACACAAGATGCCTCATGTACTGAAAGGACCAAGGGGACCGAGCTGGCCCCTCTGTTTAAAACACCCCCATCTCGGGACTTCCCTGGTGGTCCAGCAGTTAAGATTCTGCCTGCCAATGCAGGGGACACAAGTTCAATCCCTGGTCCTGGATGATCCCACATGCCAAGGAGCAACTAAGCCCATGTTCCACAACTATTGAGCCTGCACGCCTAGAGCCCATGCTCCGCAACAAGAGGAACCACTGTGATGAGAAGCCCAAATGCTGAAACTATAGCCCCCACTAGCTGCAACTAGAGAAAGTCCATGCCCAGCAGCAAAGACCCAGCACAGCAAAAATAAATAAATAGTAAAAAAAATGTTTTAAAGAAGTAGCTTCACCATTAAAAAACAAAAAAACCCCACCTTCACTTCATCCCATGCAGCCAACACTGATCTGTGTGTTAGATATCATAACATCATCTCATTTTAGTCTAGCTATGACTATTTCCTTTTTTTATGGTTGAGAAAACAGGCTCAGAGAAACTAACTTGTGCGAGCTGACCAAATTAATTACCACTACATCCATTTCTAGAGCTCATCCTGCCACCCAGAATAGTTGTTCTATGACTTTTGCCCCCCTAACTACAGGACCATCAGGACCAAGCCTGAACTTCAGTGACCTTTCGAGGGACAGTCTCAAGGGAGGGACCTGCCCACTACTCTGTTCTGATCTTTCGCTAAACAAGAGCAGAGTCTAGAGTGATCCAGTCTGCATGTGACAGGACAAATGGATTACAAACAAGGCTTTAGGAATGAGTATTGCTTTCACTGTGCTAGAAGTGGACTTCTTCAGCATGAGCTGTCTAGGGCAAGGTCCCACGTGTGCAGAAACTCTGAGCGTGGTTTACAGAGAGATGAGACCGACAGGAAGAATGACAAACGCTACATGGACAGGCCAAGACTGACGGCTGAGAAGCTAAAGAGGAGGCAGAAGACTGGTTTGATGACAGGTTTCTGGAGCTGCAGCAAAGGAGCTCATTAATGGAGAGACCAGGAAACATTTGGAATCTCCTTGGGGAAAGTGGGAAAGTTTGGGCTTTGCTCAAGCAGATGCTGAGAGCTGGATGGAGCTGGATAGATTCTAGGAAGGAGAAAACTCACTGTGTTGGGGTTGAGGTGAAAGATCACAATTGCAGACACTTAGAAGGCATTCCAGGACTTCCTAGGTGGTGCCAGTGGTAAAGAACCTGCCTGCCAATGTAGGAGACATTAGAGATACAGGTTCCCGCCCTGGGTCTGGAAGATCCCCTGCAGGAGGAAATGGCAACCTACTCCAGTATTCTTGCCTGGAGAAATTCATGGACAGAGGAGCCTGGTGGGCTAAAGTCCACATAATTGCAAAGAGTTGGACACGACTGAAGCGATTTAACACACACACACACAGAAAGCATTCATTCTATGCTAGGTCTTGTTCTAAGGATTAATTTGTTAAGAGAGACCATTTCAGATTTGAAACTGAGGAGTGGACCGGATAGGACCAAGGAGTGCAGAATTGTGGCTAATCCATCCTGTACAATCAGTTATAAAGGAACTGGTAAAACTGGGTACCTGTAACTTGGCTCCTGTGTGGGGTTTGTACCTGAGGCTGGTGGGAGCCATCTGTGTGCTTCTCTTCCCAGCTATGTCATGCAGCATCACACCGTAGCTTGAAAAGGGCCGTGGTGGGTGCAGTCACACCATGGAGATTGACAGACGTCACAGTGAGGGCTCTCCTGGTCCCTCTCCCCCCAGGACCAGTTTGCCAGCACCCCAACCTAGAACCCTGAAATATGTCCAGTCCTTCCTCGCCTGTTTAAGGAATCCACTCAACAGCTCTGATTTAGTACACCCTCGTCCAGGCTGCAAGCTCTAAGGTGCTGTGGAAGGCACTGGGGATAAATCAATGAAAACACACAGACCCTGTCTTCACGGAGGCAACGATCTAGCAGTGGAAACAGAACTAATATTAACACAATCCATTCAGTTTCGAGTAACGCCACAAAGGAGAAATACAGGGCTCTGCAGCCCCCTCAGCCTGCCCACCTGATTCACAACTCAGCTCCCTGGCACTTTTCATGGTGGGACTGCCCCCACCCTTCGCTCACTGTTCCGACCTCTAGCCCAGCACTTCCCATCACTAGCAGGTAACTTCTGCTGTGCCTGGCCGGCCTCTTCCCGGGTCCTCAGACAGAATGTCAGCCTAAGCGGCAGGAACTCAGCCTTCGCAGAATGGTCTTACCAGAGTCCCCCTCCTCCCCACCGCACCTGGCCAGGCCCAGCTCCTGCCACTCTTCTGCTCCCCAGGACATCATGGTTTCCATGGGAACCCACTCACTTCAAAGGGGAACCAAGGAGACTGCAGGGGAGGAGGGACAGTGAAGGCCGGATTAACCTCACCCTCTTGGCCCGTCTCTGTGGTTGCTGGCAAGCCAAGCCCCAGGTTCCCAGCCACCTAACACCGTCCAGCCCACAGCCCACACTGGAGGAGGAGGCGGGGAGGTGTGGTCCAAGCTAAATTTTAACTTCTTGTGAGGCGAAAACCCCAGGGGTGAGGTGGGCCTGGGGAAGGAGATTTTTGAGCTGGGTCCAAACCTGTGGTCCCCACTCCACGGGGCCTCCCCTCCACAGACCCAGGCTCGGCATTGCTCATGGGCCACAAACACAATTACCCACGATGTGCATCTAATCATGGGATCTGCTTGGATTAGACTGCAATCATTAATCTGAGCCCGAGCTCCTGGTTGCCTTGCTGATTAGCCCAGATGATGCTCTGGTATGATCCAATTAAAGACAGGCTCTGCCTCCCCTCTCCCCGGCCACACACACACTACACACACACATATACAGACACAGACACACACACACACACCCAGCTTCCACATCAGAAGGAACCAGTACATTTCATTAACACATCCTCACATACAAATAAAGCGTCAGGGCACTGACAGGCTCCCTCCCTTTCGTGGCACTGTCTCCTGCCGCCCTGAAGACCTGGCCAGGGAGGGGCCTCCCCCACACCTCCATTCTTCTTCGGATCTGGGAGGGGCCTCAGAGGGGGCTCCCAAAAGTCAGAGCCGGGCACTAATCTCCATGGAAAGGGTCTGGTTACATTTATTGACATGAAATGCAGACTCCCTGATGTGCTCTGGAGCGCCGGCTGCCCCAGGCAGGCAAATCTAATTAGAATTACCCGACCCTGCAGGAGGCGGGGCCCCCTCCTCCTCCCTGCCTCACCCCCCAACAAGGGCTGTGGAGAGGGCGACTGGCAGTAATGGGAGAGGTGTGGTTGTGGGAGACAGACACCCTGAGGCCCTGGGACAGGAAGGGCTGCAGAGGAAAGAACCGGGCAAGGATGCTGACGTCTGTCCGCTTGGTCGTCCTGAGAGGCTGGGTGGCAATGTTTGGCTGGTTCTTTGGTGGCATCAGCTCGGGGTTTCTTCTTCACCTTCAGACAGTTGCAGAGATTATTGTGCAAATGCCATGGGCTGTGAGGGGACCTGCCCCACAAAGGTGAGACATGTTGATTGAAAGACCATCTGGGCCTCCATACATCAAGTGACGCCATGATGGACCGTGGGAGGCAGCTCACTTCCTGGCTGGGCCTGGTGGGGCATGACCCTGGGGTCTTGGGAAGGGCTATGGAGCACGTGGGTCCCACTGGTGGGACATAGAGAACTGTCTGCTTTGTGCTAGACATGGAGCCGGGTGCTGACATGGGTTGTCTCATTATTCTTGCTGAACCAGTGATTAGGCTCTATCGTGAAACCAATGCTGAGATGAGTACCAGGAGAAGGGAGGACTCGAGTCTAGGTTTCCAGAAGCTTTTTGTCACACCACTAACTGGGGGTCTTTCTAGACTACGATCGGTGCTCGCTACATGCCCTTGCCCCCTGGAGTCTGGGAAGGGGTCGGGGACCCATCTGCAGTGGGCACATGAATCACCCAGGATCTCGTCAAAGAGCAGAGCAGGAATCCCGAGGTCGAGTGAGGCCTGAGAGTCAGTGTCTCCAAACAGCTCCCAGGGGATGCGATGCTGCCAGTCCGGATCGCACTCGGATCATGTCAATCACTATCTAAATGAGGTGTGATGACTGTACCCCAATGCATTTCAGAGGCCATGTCACTCTCCTGTGCCTGCTTCTGTTCCCCACAAAGGCACAAGCCCACCACATAGTTGAACTTATAGACCCCATGCAGCCTCGTGTCCCCACACCCAGCTACTCTGGCCAGCGGCTGTGCTGGGAACTCACCAGGCTCTCCTCTGCCTGGAAGCCACACCCGCCTCCATTTCTCCTCTTGCTGAGCAGTCTTACTCAGGTTTCAAATCAAGCTTGAATACTGCCTCCCCCTTGAAGCTGTCTCTGTTAAAGCTCTGACTACTCTGTGTTGGTTTCTTGTTCTCGTTTTCAGAGAGTCTGGCAAGAGCCCGCACATTACCTTTATAATTTACCCTCTTTCCCCTGCGCCCAGCACAGCACTAGTAACAGCAAGGACTCAGTGCCAAGGTGGTGGGAGGACAGGAGCACTTACTGGTCTGTGTTGCGGGAGGGGGAGCTGGAATCTTTCTCAGGGTCTCTGATTGGCCCTGTGACACCAGATCCAGGCATTCTTCAGAGCCCAAGGCAGAGGTCTCTATGCACAGGAGCTGGGCCTGGCCTGAGTGTGTGTGTGTCTGGGGGTAGGGGGGTGGTCCTTGGGGGGCAGGCACTGTGTTATCCAGGCCTGGGAAGAACCTCCAGTCATCATGATCTAGGGATCAGGGCCCATTGCTCTGGACTTCCAACTGTTGGATTAGAGGCATTCATTCAGCCCATCTGAGTGCCTACAGGTAGTGCCAAGGATAATTATGATAACAGCTAAAATTACGACCATTACCATAAAGCCTGTCAGGACTGGGGGCAGGGAGTGGGGGTGAGTGAGGAAGGACTCAGTCCTCTGATTCACCCTGGGTGGGCCGGTCCGAGTGTGGGTGGCCTTAGCGCCCACTGCAGGGCTCGCCCAGTGGAGGTTAATGGTGCTGATGCTCATGGCTGTTCGTGCCCACACACAAGTGGATATGCACAAGGGTTTGACCTCAGTACCGACGCCTCCATACTTAGGCATCTTTTCTTAGTGATGTGGGCTCCCCATGGATAAATGATGGCTGAAATCCCTGCCAGGGCCTCATCAGATCTGCCTTCCGAGGACTGCATCTTCACTTCACCCGTGTACACAAGACAGACCAGTAAGTCCCTGAGCCTCACCCACCCTCTGCAACAATCAGGGCCCAGCCCTGGGTGCCAGGGGCTAATGCAGACTAAAACAAGACAAGCAGCCTGCTCCCTGCAAGCAGCCCCTCTCGGGGAGGGTGTCAGAACCTCCACCGTCACGTACAACCTCTACTGCTGAAAACCAAAGTCGACCGTGAATCACAGCGTGGGCCAAGAGGTAGCTGCATTACATCCACCTGGAATGCTTGTTAAAAATTCATGTCCTCTTCCTACAGCTTGACCTACTGATTCAGCATTTCCAAGCATGGAGTCCAGCTATGCGTGTTCTAACAAGCCTCCCAGAGGCTTTCAGGTGGACTCAAGTTCGCTCATGAATGAGTCCTGGACGGTGTGTGTTGGAGTGAGGGTGACAATGGGCACTGGGGCCGGGACAGTCCTGAGGCAGCTCTGAGTGGTGGGCGGGTAGGGGCATTCTGATGCTCATCGGGACTCATCCCCCCAGTTGGGCTGGGGAGGGCCCCTCCTGGGAGACACAGCCCAGGCTGCATTTCCCTCCCTGGATGATTCCAGGAAGCTGGAGCCCACCCTGTGTGGCCAGCTGAGGGCTCTCTGGGGTGATTTCAGGGGGAAGCGGGGAGAGAACAGCCCTGGCTACTGGCTTCCATGAGCCCACCCTCGGGCCTGCACTCTCATCTCTCAGGGCTGGGCTGGGCCTGAGGCTACCTGGGGGCTTCTGAGCGCAGCCCGGCCAGAGTGTCTCCTACCTGTACACAGCGCGCTTGTCAGCCTCCAGCTGGGCCTGGGGGTCAATGGGGGCGGTGGGCACGGGCGTGCTGGCAGCAGCTGAGGGCGTGGAGATGTGGACAGCCTGGGCCTTAGAGGGGGCTTGAGCGGTCGCCGTCATCTGCAGAGACAAGGGAGAGGAGGTGTGGGTTAGTGGGCCAGGACTGCTGGTTCCCCGACTGGAATCGTGAGGTCTACATCGTCCCGTGTTGTGTGTGTGGATAAGAGAAAAGGTACAGAGAAATGCGAGTGTATAATGAGCACCCATATGTACATGTGTTACAAGTGGGCAGAGAGCAGGCGTTTCTTCAAAGCAGAAAGTTCTGGAGAACAGTTTAGGACCATCCAAAGCCAAGTGATGCTGAAGTGAGCTCACTTTAAAAGCCATAGTTCTTAATGCAAATTAAGGTGGTGGCCTCTGCCCAGAAGCTGGGGGAAAAAAAAAACCCGAATGATGAGCCCTTTAAATTTTGCTTACGAGTCACTTGGGCTGTGCCGAGCAGTGCTGCGTTTGATTCTGTGACTTTGGAGGGCAGGAAAAAATTAGCTGAGTCAGTTCTCAGTTGGGCAAAGATTTATTCCATTTAACGTAAGCCAGAGGTAACTGTTTTAATGGTTTTGATGGATAACTGAGTGTTCTGCAAATTTTGGTTTACCTGGGCACTTGAAGATAAGCGGGTTTTAGTGGACAATGAGCAGATTTCTGTTCTCAAGTCTAACAAATATTTGGAGTAGTCATTTTCCTCCTCTGTTACATGCCTTGGAAGGTGTCCCAAGTTTACATCAATCAGAGCACCTTTTAAAAATATATTGGACTTTCTGTATAAGATTTCATTTGACAAAATGATTAAATGGCTTTAAAATTTTTGGCAACAACCATCATTACAGAACTTAATGCTTTTATATTTTATTTTCTTTGATTAAATGGATCCCTGAAACATCATATGTGGTGATAAGCCTCAACTGTTGCCTTCCTCCAGCCTGTCCACAGCACCTCACAGCTCTCATCCCCTCTGCTCTTGGGACTTGACATCCTTGTCTGCCTCTCGAGATAACACCTTGTTCACTCCTTCATCCCCAGCATGCGGATGGCACAGAGTGAATGCTTGGTATCTCTTGAGAAGATGAATGAGGGACTAACGAGTGAACACACCTTGAGAGAATTATGTTTTCCAGCTGGAAAGTTCGTCTTATGATCTAGGTCCCTGCTTCCTAGAAGAAAGAGTATGGTATTTCCACAAATACGTAACTGGTGGTGCCAGTGGCCCCCAAACGCTTGCTGTCTCAGTTTCTTCATTAGATCTGTCAGATGCCACATCTTCAGAGTGAAATAGAGTCCCTCTGCCCCTTGCTCTCCCCCTTGCTCTGCCTCATTTCACAGCCCTTATCGTGACCATGTATTTCACAACCCTTGGACTAGACACTACACTACTTGCTATTTTCTCTCCCACCTCCAACTCAAATTTAAGCTCAAAGACAGCTGATTAACAGTTGTGTTTGCAGGGCCTAGAATAGCCTGGCACTAGTTGATGTTCAACAAATATTTATTGAATGAATGAGTGACTGATGGTAAATAAAATTGAGACTATAAAAGAAATATACTGTCTCCTCATCATTTTTTGTTAGGTAGAGATATTCTTGTCTCTGTTGGCTGAGCTGGGGGAACTTTCTCAAACTTAACAGGCTAGACAGAACATCACGATACCTTGAGGCCAGCAAGGTACCACACTTGACTCCTACTGTCTCCTGTTAATAGCTTTTTGACTTACAGCAAATCCCTCAGCTTTCCTAAGCTCCTACTTTCTCATCTGTAGGCAAACTGGTGTCCTTTTAGGATTCACGGGTATTAGGGCAGCAGTCTATGGGGCCACAAACTGTCGGACCCAACTGGGTGATTGAGCATGCACAATAAGGGAGAAAGTAGAAACAATCACTGTTCTAATCTTCAAAATACAGAAATAAGGTGCAATCAGGAAAACTAAATACTTCTAAATTTCACATTGACTTGGACCGGTTTTTTTTTTTTTTTTCACTCACTAATGCAACTGATTATTTTCCCAATACTTTTTGAGTTCCCACTGGGTACTTAGGCACTGGGGTGACTAGGATGAATGCCTGCTACAATAGTGCCCACTTTCTGGGTTTAACACGCTAAAGAGCAGGAGAATGTAGTAGACAGAGATGCCGTAAATGACCTCCTGTGATTTCCTCATGGAAAACTTGGACACATGGCCCGGTGGACAACTGTGTGGATTATTAGGACCCAACACCCAACGGATGGCAATGAAAGGAGAGATGTCAGTAGGAGAAAGCCTTCTGGGAGATGCTACATTCTTTCTCCTCGACCCTCTTCCTCGATATTTTAATCAGTGACTCAGAAAAGTTCTGAAAAAACGCTTGACAAATTTATGGGTGACATGAAACCTGGATCCAAATGATCTTTACGGATTTTGGCAATGTGCTAATTCTAATAAGATTAATTCTCATCTAATAAGTTGGAATTTAAACTTCTAACACTTTGGCCAGAAAAAAAAAGGTCGATAATATAAGTACAGAACGGGAGATGTGGTTTAGCACCATGTTTCAGTTGACAGCAGGCTCAGTCTGTCCAAAGTGTAACGTTGTCTGTCAAACAAACCTCTATACTGATGCTCTGTGAGGATCCACGAGCAGAGGCGTGGCTCATGCAGAGCTTTCAACCCCACGCACTAAGCTGAGACGTGGCAGAAGGTACACTCAGAGGAGAGTGGGCCAGGCTGCTGAAGGGATTCCAAAGAACATTTGCAGGGATCTGCAATAATACTAAGACGTAGAAGGCAATGGCACCCCACTCCAGTACTCTTGCCTGGAAAATCCCATGGATGGAGGAGCCTGGTAGGCTGCAGTCCATGGGGTCGCTGAGAGTCGGACATGACTGAGCGACTTCCCTTTCACTTTTCACTTTCATGCATTGGAGAAGGAAATGGCAACCAACTCCAGTGTTTTTGCTTGGAGAATCCCAGGGACGGGGGAGCCTGGTGGGCTGCCATCTATGGGGTCGCACAGAGTCGGACACGACTGAAGTGACTTAGCAGCAGAAGCAATACTAAGAAAGATCTGGGGGATGGGTGGGAGATGGAGGGACATGCGAGCCCCCTTTGAACCACTGAACCCGGGGTTAGATTGTGCAAGTTCTGTACTGTGGACTCCAAAGTGTCAAACTGCAACCGACACATCAAACCTGCAACACATAAAGCACATTTGGGTTCGACCCACATAGTAAGTTTCCAAGCCTCTGAGCTCTCCAAGGCTGGGATGCACTGCCTCCAGGAAGTTGTTTCCACTGGCACAGGGGCCAAGCAGAGACTCACCCGGAGATGGTGGAAGCTCCCTAGCTGGATGTGTTGGCTTAGGTGGTATCTGAAAAAGCACCTTCTTTTAAAAAAAATTTATGTATTTATTTTTGGCTGCAACGGGGCCAGCTGTGAGAGGGCTTTCTCTAGTCGCAGCTCCAGGGGCTACTCTCTAGCTGTGCGAACACTTCTCACTGCGGTGGCTTTTCTTGTTGCAGAGCACGGGCTCTAGACTGTGGATTCAGTAGCTGTGGTGCGCGGGCTTTCTGTAGTTACGGCACACGGGCTGATTTGCCGCATGGCACGTGGGATCTTCTCAGACCAGGGACTGAACCCGTGTCCCCTGCATTGGCAGGTGGATTCTCAACCACTGAACCACCAGGGAAGTCCCAAAACCCCTTCTATTAATAGCAGTGACAGGCCATGAGAATGCTTACACCATCACTACCCACCCCAAGCGATGGCACATGGCTCCCATTAGATGACATCCGGTGTGTAAAAGTGCTTTGAAACCCTAAAGTTTTGCCCACAGGGAGGGTGGTTGTAGTTATCAAACACAAGATTTCCAGAACATGTATCTTGCCAAAAGCAAAGCACAGCTATGTGCACAGCTCATTCAAGAGTAAAATACACGTGGGCTGGTGTGCTCTGCTGGGCTCAGTCCTCTAAAGGCGAATTTCCTGTGTCCTTGAAGGAATCTACAAGGGGCTTCTTCTATGCAGATGAGCTTCTAGGAGCAGGAGGGCTGAGGGGAGGGGCTTGTTTTCCTCTGACCTCCCATTTCTAGGCAGGACTTCAGGGAAAGATGGGGCAGAAGGGCCTTCTGGGGTCTAGAAGAAAGCGTAAATCAAAAGCAGTCATTGCCAGCATCCCAAGAGGCTCTAGTTGAGAGGCTGTTGTTGGGGTTCAGAGAGCCGGGGAGCTGGTCTGAGGAGGACAATGATTCAGATTTATTTAACTCCTGGGGGTTAATTCAGCAAACTTGGCATTTCCTCCAGGTTTGGAGAATGAGTGTTTATCTCCAAATAGATTTCTTTATCTAGCCAGAGACACCCATTTCTCAAGAACTAGAGCGCAGAGGGAGAGGCCCACAGCTGTCCCAGGGCCCGGGGGCAGGGGGAAGAGGGTGTTGGGTGGTGAGATTTTGGCAGGAGGTTCTGGCCCTACAACAGAGAAGCTGTTGGGAAAGATTGCATGGATGGAGGGCAGAGATCCCTTGCTCTGGTCAATGAAGGCCAAATGATAATTTTTCGGGAATTTTGCAAGTTTGATAATCACATTAACAGCTTGAGAGTGGCCATGGTGGGAGCAATCACACCATGGAAACTGACAAATGTTGCAAATCAAATCCTTTCCCAAACCCCACCCTGACAGCTGGTTGTTAAATATTTACAAGCACACCCCTAACATCAGAGTTTCTCTCCAGGTAACGTTCTCTTGTTCTCCTCAATCTGTAGTGAAGAGACTACACTCTCTGAGGCCACTTGCTGTGTCTCCAGCTGGTCCCAAAAGCGGCCACTCCAGACTAGGAACCCTTCTCCAAGGAGAGCCCTGGACATCCTCCCCAGACAGGCTGTGAGCCTTGATTAAGAAAGTAGGGGACTTCCCTGGTGGTTCGGGGGTTAAGAATCCGCCTTCCGATGTAGGGGATGCGGGTTCCATCCCTGGTTGGGGAACTGAGATTCCCACGTGCCACGGGGCAACCAAGGCCATGGCCACAAATACTGAGCCTGCAAGCCGCAGTGAAAGGTCCCGCGCCCTCCAACTAAGACCTGACACAGCCACATAAAAAAATATTAAAAAGAACAAGAAAAAACTGGATACAAAGAGTGGATAGGGACAGGTGACAGCATTCCCCAGAGGCCTGCCCGAGGTGAGCTGCACTGCCGGGTCCAGAACCTACACAGGCTTCTAAAGTCCCCATCGCCTCTCCTAGCATGGGGTCCTTGCATCCCACAGATGCTCTAACCCACTGGACTCTCCGCTATCAATCAGCTCTGATCCAGCCCTGCATTAAGCCTGGAGCTAAAGGTCCCTGCCCAGATTCTCCATTTGTGACATGGTGAGATGAAAGTTCCTGATGCCCCAGCCCCAATCCTAAAACACCAAGGGAAGAGTTGGGGGGTGTACGCTGTGTGTGTAGGAAGGCAGGAAGGCAGAATCTGGAGGGGCTTAGAGATCCATCCCCTCAACAGTCTAGTCTGCCATGAGAACAAGCAGAGGACGCTGGCATGGCTTACGAGGTGCTTGCTGATACTGGATTAGACAGGTTCACCCGGGTACCTCCCACATGTGCTTTCTGCAAACCCTGGGCCTCCAAGGTCTGCACCCCCCACCACGACTCAGCCCAGACAGCACTCCTGAGGGAACACCCCCTCATCTGACATGGCAAGGTGGGGCTGCCCATCCCCAGGGCCTGCCGGCCAGGTCAGGGAAGCCTTGTGTTTTGAGAACATGGGGGCCTACACAGGCCCAACCACTAGGGGCCGCTGAGGCTCCAGGAGGGCTGGTCTGCTCTGGGGGGCGGTAGAGCCAGATCTGGCTTCCCCAGTGGCTCAGCAGTAAAGAACTCTTGTGCAACGCAGGAGACTTGCAGGAGACCAGGGTTTGATCCCTGGGTTGGGAATATCCCCTGGAGAAGGAAATGGCAACTCACTCCAGTATTCTTACCTGGAAATCCCCATGGACAGAGGAGCTTGGCAGGCTACAGAACACAGGGTCGAAAAGGGTCAGACACGACTGAGTGACTAAAAACGAACAAAAGGCCAGATCTGGTTTCCTGTAACCTAGATGGAGTCCAAGGACCTGGAGGTCAGGGCTTGAAGCCATTTAGTAAATATCAGGTTTGGCCTGAGCAGTGGGGAGGCAGAGAGGGTACAATGGATGGTTTTGAGGGGAGGGCACAGTCCAGGGTGCTCAGGCCTGGACCTGCTCACTGATCCAGCCTCATCTCAGGTACAGCACCCCTCTCCCACCCCGCCCCCCAGCAGACCCTCCTGGGTGGGGGTGCCCAGACACGCCCCATGATTGACATCTTCACGCCCCCGCCCCCACGGCTGCCTCAGCAGAAAGGGTCCAGGTTTCCCCGCCTGGTGTCACCCGCCCCACACCGGTCACCCCGGCATGCCATCGATGCTGTGGTCACTCTGTCTGAGACACTAGGGCTACAACAGTGAATAGAACAGACATGTTCGCTGCCCTCCAGGATCCCCCCCGACCACGTGTGAACACACGTCTCTTTCAAGACTCAGCTGGAGGGAGTGTCAGCCCTCCCGGGAAGCCTGTCCCAATTCTCCACGCCCCTGTCTAGGTGGAGAAGGAAATGGCAACCCACTCCAGTATTCTCGCCTGGAAAATCCCATGGACAGAGGAGCCTGGTGGGCTCCAGTCCATGGGGTTGAAGAGAGTCAGACACGACTGAGCAGCTAAGCCCTGACCAGGTAGCCCCGCTCCCTGCCTCCTCTGCACGTGTGGTGATGGACCTTAAACCCTGTAGCACTTCGGGTCCTCTTCTATCCATCTCCCCGAGTGGACTGGAGTCCAGCTCCCATCACCAGCCCTGGCTCCCATGGGCTCCAGGCCTGTCTGTGGAATGGCTGAATGACTGACTGAATGAGGATACGAGAGCATGCATACTCAGTCATGTCCAACTCTTTTGTGACCCCATGGACTGTAGCCCACTGTCCTTGGAATTTCCCAGGCAAGAATACTGGAGTATTCTTGTAGATTCTTGAAGGATCCTCCCACTGATCTTCCTGACCCAGGGATTGAACCTGCATCTCCTGCATTGCAGGCAGATTCTTTACCAGTGAGCCACCAGGGAAGCCCAGGAAATGAGAGAGTGGCATGTTGAAAGGGTTAGGGATCCAAAACCAGGAGGAGTCAAGCATGGTTCCTCCAAATATGCCCCAACCCAGTCAGCTCAAGGAAAGGAAGGGCTGGAGGAGAGGAGGGTAGTCCATTTGGCTCAAAGGGGTTCCTGCAACAGCAGGCCTGGCGCATCTGCCTTCTGATTCCAGGACCAACCAGATAGAACAAGCCATGCAAAGAAGTTACTTTGTGGTGCAAAATGGAGGTCTTCAGCAATTAATTAATTTTAAAAGGGTTTGTAGGCAGTGGCTTACAGAATGAAACTTGAAAGTGTTTGCTACCCTGCCTGCACTGCTGGGGTGACTGACCATACACCTAAAGGGAGGAAGACCATGGACTGTGATCCAACTCTTTCACTTCCCAGCTTCACGCACTTTCACGGGCGCTGTCTTCTCCCCATCTTTCCCTCCATCCCTGGAGGACCCTTTGCTTGTATAATAGTCCCACAACAGTGAATTCAATTAGGCCCTTGAGGGTATGCGTATATGTGTGTGTGTGTGTGAGGGAGTGTGTTTACAGCTAGAGACACATACTTGATATCCCTACTGTGTTCCCAATAAAAAGGAGAGTAATTAAAGTTCAATCCAGTCTTGTCTACTGGAGACATACAGAAGATCAAGAGAAAAAAAAAAAAATCAATGTCAGGGTCATGGCTGAAAGAAAGCTGGAAAACACCATGGTACCCTTCACATCCACACTCTCAGCCGCCCTGTGAAGCAAGGAGGGCAGAAGTTATTCCCATTTTACTGACGCAGAAGGGCTCCCAATAAGCCATAAGCTCCATTAGGGCAGGGACATGTGTCCCTGGCACATGGCACAGGTTTGCAAGACCCATGGAAAGCCCCTTGTATTTATTAACTGGTTGAGTGAATGAAAGAGATAATATTGAAACTTCTTGTCCAACTTTGTATAATTCGTCAGCATTGGAGTGGGACAGGCTTAGGATTCTGAATTCCTGTTTTACCACGTTGACTTGAGTCAGCTCGCTCTTCTTCCTCCAGACCGCAAACTCCAAGGACAGCATACACCTCAGGGCTGTGCTCACCCACCCCCATCCCACCCTGCTCCGCAGATATCCGAGCTCCTAGAAGATCAACTGGAAAAGGGGGTGGGGAGGAAGGCAGGTTCCAGCTCCCTAGGCCCGCTGCTGACGGATCACCTGTTGCCTGATTTATTTTAAGCTTTGTGTACTTCGGCCATCAGCTATTTTTGTCACTGTTTAGAATGCTCATCCTGCTTGCAGGCAAGAGGATAGACAATAAAATATCTGAGTTTTTTTTTGTAAATACAAGAATTCGAGTAGGAAGTTCGTCAAATAAAAACCCTAGGCAAGGCCATGAGAGCACGGGTGTCTTCTAGCAAAATCCTGTGGCTAGGCCACTGTCTCCTAAGCGAGGCTTAAGGCCCCATGGTCAGACCTGAAGGCTGTTTTCGCCTTTGCCACAGTGAAGAATCCAGGCCTGGAGTGAGCTGGAGTTCAGGAGCATGTCCTGTTGAAAGACATGGGTGACCCAAGCAGGCCACGGAGAGAGGTCACTGTGCACAGTGAGAAGAAAGGCCCGGCAGAAAATAAAAAAGAAAGAGAAGAGTCCGTTTTGATGAGTCAAAGCGAGGGAAGGCAGGTCACCCATATGGTCCCTCTGGTGCTGGCCCCAGGGGCAGAGGGAGCCGTCAATCACAGACACAGAAGAGGCTTTCAAAGCTGTGGAATTAACTCTAAAGCTGCAGAGTGCCTCACCAGCAGCTGAGCAGAAGGTCCTGCATGGCAGGGGGCTCCTACCCGTAAAGAGATGAGAGGAATGTAAAGTGTGAAAACAACTGAACCCGCTTCTGCCTGGCCCAGCTGCATGGCCTGGATGGAGGAGGGCATTCACAGCCAGGGGCCCTGACTACTTCCCATCCCCCTCCACCTAATGAAGCCAGCGTGGGGATCCTAATGACTGATCAAAGCCCTTCCAGCTCCCCCAGGTATCTGCTCAGGCCTCTGCTCAGAGAGGGCACGATGCCTGGACAGGGAGGGAAAGAAGTTACTCAGAGGGCAAGAGAGACAGGTCTGGTCTCCCCCGACATGGCTGGCCCAGCCTTAGCCTTGCCGGTGCCGCATGGGGGTGGGTAGCATCATCTGGACCCCTCATCTCCCAGCACGGCATCTGAACACCATTCTCCTGGCTCTGAGGGTGGCAGGAGGATGGAGGGGGTGGGGGGTGGGGAGGAGTCCCAAGCAAGGGTTTGACTCCCTTCTGAAGTGAGCTTCCCATCTGGGTCCTGAGCTGAGAGTTCTGACTTTGTCTGTCTTGCCTGCCTCTGGTCAATAATGAGGCTGCATCCTTGGTGAATTGCCAGAACCCTTTCAATACCCCCTATCATGATGTCACACTATGCAAGCACCTAGCTACCTGCAGAGCAATTGGCTCCTAATCCAAACTGCAAGAGTGCCCCCATCCATTGCCACTGTGCCTAGTGGGTCAGACTGGCCACCAGGATTTCTGCTTTCTACTCAAATGCTCACACAGCCGACATGCTGGGGACACGCAGAGGAGTACTAAACGCTGAATACACACACACAAATAGACCAGATAAAATATTTGTCTTGCCTATAAGCCAAGGGCAAAGGTATTTGTGGAACAGTAGGTATGTGTCTGTGTTTGAGGAAGGGCGGGGGGAGGTTACTGGCAGCAGGAGTTTGGGACGAGGGGGTTAGAGTGAGGGGTGGGGAAGCCGCTGCCTCCCCAGTAAAGCTGTCAGTTTCCTAAAATTGCTGGTGGAGCCACAGAGCGAGAACTCTGGTGGGTGGGTGGTGTTGCCCACGGGGTGTTATAGGAAACGGGAGAACTTGAATGACACTTCAGAGGTGGAAAGAATGCATGGTTAGACGGTATGTACCTGGATGGATGAGAGAGAGGCTGTGTTACCAGGAAAATTCTGGGAGGGAGACTGGAGTGGCGCTTGCTGGGAGAGGGGAGTAACAGCAGAGAACATGACTTTGAGGCTCCCTTAGGGATCCGTGGGGGTGCTGGGGCAGCGGGAGGAGGGGCTGGGAAAGTCCAGGTGACAGATGGGCAGGCAGAGGCAGAGATGCCAAAGGATGAAGAGTGATGTAGGCGCCGAATGGAGGGACCACAGGCCTTGTTCGCATCCAGGTCTCTCTGGAGACAATGTCCTCATTAAACAATTATTGGAGAATTCCACAGTCCTGTGACTTGCCCTACCTCTCCGAGCATAAAGTGAGAATCTGCATCCAGGACTCAGGTGTCATCACGCCAGAACTGAGGTACTGGAGGTGGACAGCAGAGGGCGCTGTGGCCCTGACAGAATTCAACAGGGAGCCACAGGAAGGAGGAAGCAGGCCACAGGAAGGGTCCCAGTGGGTTGTTGCTTTCGTACTCTCTAAACTTACGATCTGTCTTCAGTGCACAATGAACACAGAGGGACGTTCTTACGAGTAATCACGGAGTTTTCCAGGATGGACGGGAACAGAACTGAGGGGACCGGAGGCTGCTTAACTGTTATACCACTTGGTTTGTGCCCAAATAGCATAGAACCATAACCACGAACATTTCTGGACTAAAATGGGAAGAAGAAGAAAAAAAAAAAACCCTCCCTCATTTTTAATAACTTTATTCCCCAAACTTCAAAAATGAAATTGCCAAGTTAAGAATTTGCCTTGAAAAAATTTTTCTTCCTAATTTATTATAAAGAAGGTCCGGGGCTTGGGAATTTTTTAATGCAGATTCCTAATTTTCCAAAGCGAGATTCTCCTGTGCATTTGAATAGATTATGCTCGGAATTGCTAGCCCTTAGCACAACGGGAACATTATTAAAACGACTGCATGGGTCTCAGAGGACGGGTCCTGCTTTCTCGCTTCCTTTTTCATTTTGGGGACTTTGTAGCAAAAACTGTCCATTTCTGCCCATGGAAGAAACTGGGTTTCTGAAGAGGTGATAAAGAGATGCACTCAGCGGTCTAGGCCTTGAGGAGACAAGTCATATCGGGTCCAAAGGTAATGAGATTAGACCTGAAGGAATGGAGAAGTGTGGGACCCTTTCCAGACAGCCCTGTTCCAGAAGTGATACCCTGTGGGCCTGGCCCACACTATTGGGCTGGGCTTTCCTGAGGACATGGAGTGTCAGAAAGCAGCTGGTTTGCCAGGATGATGAGCATGATGAGGGCAATGGAGCAGGCTTCTCCTGGGAAGCAGGGCTCCGCCCCTGATTGCTCAAAGGGAAGAAGGCAGGAGGACCAGAGAAAGTTCCCCATGCTTGAAAATCCAACACGGAAGACATGCTCACATGCAGCCACTCAGAGAAGCCCTGAAGAGTGGGGAGAAGGGCCCCCCGAAAGCCAACTGGCCTCAAAGTCTAGCACTCTGGGGAGAGCAGCCCTTCTCTGTGAGTCAGAGACTCTGCCTGCAGTCTTCATCCACCTCCTCTATCCCACCCATTCCATCCATGCCCTAAGTTCTCCCTGTGATTGCTCATCCTGGTCAGTTTCCTTGGGAACCAGTTTGGCTCAGGGAGGACCCATGGGAATCTAGCCACAGCCTAGTGGCCTAGCCAAGGCCATAAAGACCCCAGGCCTTGGCCTGGTCACTTTACCATGGACACTGAGACTTCATCCCTGGACTTCTGTGGTTACAAGGAGATATGTGGCTTTGCCATGGAAAATTATTCCTCTGCTATAAATGTGAGTATTTTCGATGGCGAGGTTCCAGTGGCTGCTGGAGAAGAGAGCCTTAGGACAGCCCCCTCATTGGGTTTCTGCTCTGAGGCCTCAGCTGGGGGCTGGAGCCTCCCTTCCCTCCCTAAAAGGCTACAGCAGCTTGGTGGTGGCTTCTGGAGGTGGGGGGCTGAGCACCATCAGGCTGCAGCCCCACCTCCCCCACCTCCCTCACCTCCCTCAGCACCTGGGATGGACGACTTCTCAGCTGTACCCTCCTCACTCCACCGGGACCAGCATTCCTGAACAACACAGGTCTTTGCTACAGCTCTCCTACTATTCCCCCACCAAACCCAAACTTCTCCCAGCTGCCTGGGAAGGCAAAACAGGGGGTGCGGCTGGAAGCAGGGAGGCAGCTGGGCCAATCTGGTGCTCCCTGACCTCTCGGCCCAACTCTGGTCTGTCCCTGAGCCTTGGGGATGGGGATGGGAGCCCTGGCGCCCACCACCTGCTAAACACAAGCAGTGTCCTGACTGTCATTCCCGGATCCCACTGTGGAACTTAAGAGAGCATCATCCAGCTACAAAAGAAATGGAGCTGATGTTCCTGCCTCTTCATTAATACCCTCAGGTATCAGTACCCATTAGTACCCGACACGGCCTGAGCAGACGGGGGGTGGTTCTGGTCTATGGAGGAAGGATGGTGCCTCTCCCCTGTAAGGTCCTTATGTTCCCAGGTCTCCACTGTTTCAGGCCTCCTTCTATGCTTGGTTCTGACCACAGAGGGAAAGGCCCTGACACAGCTGCACACCTGGAGGCTTTCAAACAGGGGGACCATGCAAATGCCAAGCCCAGCCCACAGTCGTTCATGGGAAGCTACTGACATGAGCAGAGGTTCTGCTGAAGCCAAGGTCAGGGCAGGGTGAGCCTGGGAAGGAGCACAGAGTTGACGAGCAGGAGCAGGGATGGGGATGAAAGGACGTGCACTCGGAAGTCAGCGCTTCCAGACTTAAAAGGGGAGGAGTCAGGGGTGGTCCATGTGCTGGACCAAGTGGTCATTTTGTCGGGGGGATGACAGGGTGGACAGGGCAGCCCCACAGGCTCACACTAGGCTGGGGTGGCAGGGCCGTGGGACAAAAGGCGATGCCCCCTGTACCTGCATCTCTGCATCCTGTCCACGTGGCACAGATATCCCCTGTGGTCAGGAGAAGGGCTGTGTCTGAAATGCTAACGAGTGAGGGATGGCAGCGCAGGGCAAAGACCAGCGATCAAGACAGAATGGGAATGACGGCCTGGCACACAGTAGGGGCTCGCTGCACTTTCATGAAATGAAAGAAGGAATTCAGTTCAGTTCTAGCTGGCTGCATTTCACATTACAGGGACTCGATCAGTAATAATTGAGAAAACAGGAGAGTGTGAAGGTGGAGCCTCCTGTGAACACATAGCCTCAGGAACTCTGAGTCTCAAAGAACCCAGCATGGAGGGGAGGCACACACAGGGGACCAGATCAGAAGTGATTGGTCTCAAGGACTTGGGGAGCCCGAACCACAGAAGTTGGGCCGGGTATCCGGAGGATAGGGAGGAGAGAACAGGAATACAGGGCGAGGCCGATGCCTCCTGCAGGAGGTGCAACTGGGCTGGGCGTCTCAGAAGGACTTAGGGCTGCCGTGTCCGAGCTGTGGTTAATGGAGACTGGGAATCAGAGGAAAGGATAGGAGGGTGTAGAGAAATAGTCCTGGCCTTTTTCTGGATACAAACTGAATGGAGTCCTGAACAGAAGGGAGATTCCTCCCATAGGCACACAGAGACCAGTGAATGAGGGAGCTGGTAGATCAGATCAGATCAGTCGCTCAGTCGTGTCCGACTCTTTGCAACCCCATGAATCACAGCACGCCAGGCCTCCCTGTCCATCACCAACTCCCGGAGTTCACCCAGACTCACGTCCATCGAGTCAGTGATGCCATCCAGCCATCTCATCCTCTGCTGTCCCCTTCTCCTCCTGCCCCCAATCCCTCCCAGCATCAGAGTCTTTTCTAATGAGTCAACCCTTCGCATGAGGTGGCCAAAGTACTGGAGTTTCAGCTTTAGCATTATTCCTTCCAAAG
Organism: Bos taurus; assembly: GCF_002263795.3. Lineage (NCBI taxonomy): Eukaryota > Metazoa > Chordata > Mammalia > Artiodactyla > Bovidae > Bos > Bos taurus. The sequence continues at coordinate 28,810,612 of NC_037356.1, read as the reverse complement.
AAATCCCAGGGCTGATCTCCTTCAGAATGGACTGGTTGTATCTCCTTGCAGTCCAAGGGACTCTCAAGAGTCTTCTCCAACACCACAGTTCAAAAGCATCAATTCTTCGGCACTCAGCTTTCTTCACAGTCCAACTCTCACATCCATACATGACCACAGGAAAAACCATAGCCTTGACTAGACGAACCTTTGTTGGCAAAGTAATGTCTCTGCTTTTGAATATGCTATCTAGGTTGGTCGTAACTTTCCTTCCAAGGAGTAAGCGTCTTTTAATTTCATGGCCGCAGTCACCATCTGTAGAGGGACCCTCTATTCAAGGGTTTCCCTAAACACTCAAAGACAGACTCAAGTACCTGGAGCTGTCTCCCTGAGTGAGGGGTTGGGGCATTTGTCTGATCTGAGCAGGAATCGGGGTGGGGAGGGGCACCAGACCATGAGCAGGTACCGCACCCTGGGGTGCCAGGTCCTTGATGCAGGCGACAGCTGCCCAGGTGGGATCTGAACCTGGTGCTTTGCCAAGTGCAGACTCCTCTCAGGGAGTCTGGGAAGAGAGGTTCCCCAGGCTGGACAGGAGGAGAGCTGGGGTAGGCTTGGCCCTGCCCTTCGCCCGGGGAAGGCCTTCGGGTCCCCTCCACCCCGCCGCTGGTCAGTCACTCACCTGTGGGCTGTCCTGGTAGGCTGGGGGTGGGACATTCTGCGTGGCCATCATCGTCAGAGCGGGGGCTGGGGAGGCATGTTGCATCATGGGATGGATTCACATGGGGGACCTGTGGCAGGAGAGAGGGGGCCGCACTGTTAATCGCTGAGCGCAGGGAGTCCTGGGGACCAGCCACTGGATGTGTACCCAGGCCAGGCCCCCGGGGACTGACCAGATACAGCAAGGGCTGGAAGCCCATGGGGGAGTGCAGGAGAGTTAAGGGGAGAAGCCTGAGTAGGGAGGGACTTGCTGTGCTATTTGGACTTGGAATAAACAATATTCAAATCACATGTAAAGCAATCTGGGAAGCCAGCAGCCCTGCTTCTGTTCAGCACCAGCTCCAGCCTGGTGGGGGCCCAGGGAGAGGCAGGAGTCGGGAGGGGGCCTGGTCCGTGGCAGCACTGGAGGAGGGCGTGGGAGGGGGCATTGGAGGTCATGTGGGCACGCCATGGTCAAGCATGCTTTCCCTTCCCAGGCCTCCTGGAGCCACCCTATACCCTCAGGGCAGAAATCTCAGCGCTGGTCCTCATCATATACACTTGCCTGACTGTATGGCCTCTCCCTGTTCACCTGGGAGGGGGCCCAGTTCTTGAGGCTCTAGCTTACTGTGTTCCCCTTTTGCCTGGCACAGTAATAAAGCCACTCTTAACCTTTCCTCTTCCATAAGAAATAAAAGAAGACGAAGCCTCAGCCCTCACAGTTCCAGATTTCCAGATTCCCCCTCCCCTCCCCAGGAGTCTCCCAGCACCACAGTAACCCCGGAGGTGTGCTCACCACACCCCCTAGTGATGGGAAGGGACCTGGGGCACCGGCTCCTCCCCAGCTGGAGGGAGGGGCGCGTAGCCCCAGGTGACCGCTTGGAGGCCTTCCAGGAAGGGACAGAGGCAGGGGAGCAGGGGCCGCTGCCGCATGAACGCTCCTGCACATTCTACTAAGACTTCCTCAGCCTGTGTTCAACTCTGAGTTCAACCGTAAGTGAAGCCAGAAGAGCCGCAGAGCCAAGGGTCCTCTTACAGAGGAGGAAGCAGAGGCAGAGAGGACAGACGTGTGTGTGTGTGTGTGTGTGTGTGTGTGTGTGTGTTTCAGGGAGGGTGTGGTGCTTGGGAAGTAGGTTCGCCAAGATCTCTAGATTTCCCCCGGTGGGGGCTGCCCTCATCTACCAGCCCTCCCATCCCATCCCCCAAAAGCGAGCTGCCCCCATTGGCCTCGAGGTCTCTTCTTGAATCACTAAGTGGTGAAGTAAGAGGAGACAGCCTGGCTGTACCACCCAAGGAAACAGAATGCTCAGAGAGCTGTTCAGTTGCAGGAGAGGCCCTGAAATATTTAGAGCTGGAAACCACGGCTCATTGCCCGATACAGGCCTGTCCATCGAGAGATGCGGGGACTCCTGAGAACGTCCGCGAGTGCAGGGCCTGGCCTCCTCCTTGCTGGAGGGCGCTCAGGAGCAGGCAATCTTGGCGAGCGTGACAGTCAGACCCTCCCTGCCCTTCCTCCCTCTCCCTGGGGACCTCAGGGCTCCATCCTCTTCTTCCCTGATGTCCTCCCAACACCCCCTCCGCAAGGCCTTCCAAAATGTTCACATCTCTGAATTCTGTGGGAATTGGAGGGAGTCAAAGGGAGGGTCTCCAGGGCCCCATATGGAGTGTGTGTGGGTGTGTGTTGCTGTGTTAGTTCTTTTTCAGGAAAAGGAGGAAAGACCAGCTTTGGTGACCCGAGTCTCCAAACCACCAGGTGTGCTTTGACCCAAAGTCCACGTGTGAAAGCCCTGGAAATCCAGGCATTCATTCAGTTCAGTCCAGTTCAGTCGCTCAGTCGTGTCCAACTCTTCGTGACCCCATGGACCACAGCACGCCAGGCCTCCCTGTCCATCACCAGCTCCCGGAGTCCACCTGCCGGGAGCTGGCCTGAGGAACTCCACCCGTGGCAAAGGCCATGAGAGAGGAGGCTCAGCATACACAAAGGCGGGATCACAGGAGGAGTTCCTCAGGCCAGCTCCCGGCATCCACCCAAACCCATGTCCATTGAGTCGGTGATGCCATCCAACCATCTCATCCTCTGTTGTCCCCTTCTCCTCCTGCCCTCAATCTTTCCCAACCTTTCCCAGGGTCCTTTCAAATGAGTCAGCTCTTCGCATCAGGTGGCCGAACTATTGGAGTTTCAGCTTCAACATCAGTCCTACCAGTGAACACCCAGGACTGATCTCCTTTAGGATGGACTGGTTGGATCTCCTTGCAGTCCAAGGGACTCTCAAGAGTCTTCTCCAACATCCAGTTCAAAAGTAGCAATTCTTCGACGCTCAGCTTTCTTCATAGTCCAACTCTCACATCCATACATGACTACTGGAAAAACCATAGCCTTGACTAGACAGACCTTTGTTGACAGAGTAATGTCTCTGCTTTTTAATATGCTGTCTAGGTTGGTCATAACTTTCCTTCCAAGGAGTAAGCATCTTTTCATTTCATGGCTGCAATCACCATCTGCAGTGATTTTGGAGCCCAGAAAAATAAAGTCAGCCACTGTGTCCACTGTTTTCCCATCTATTTGCCATGAAGTGATGGGACTGGATGCCACGATCTTAGTTCATTCAGCAGAGGTTTATCAAGAGTCAACTATATACAAAGACCTGTGCTGGGGGTGAGGGGACAGATGAAAAGAGGCAAGGCATTCTCCCCAGGGAGGGAGGTGATGGTGCAGTGAATCGAGGTTCCTGTGGAGAAGGTGGGGGGGAGGATGACTTCCCATGCTAAAAACCCGAGACTGCAGGGAACGCCTCTTGGCCTCACTGAACTTGTACCCCATCCACCCTGGCCTCACTTCCGAGACGGACCGCCAGGTCATCTTTGTAGCCAAAGCACCCAGGGTCACCCCATCTCACACGCACTAGGTACTGAGACCCAAGCTCTACTTCTGCAAAGAGGCTTGGAAGGAAGCCCCAGGTGGAGCCTAACTCTGCAGGCAGGGAAACCAATGCCTTTTTCATGGCTGGGTCTTGTCCAGAAGGTGAAAAACATCCCAGAAAGGCGAGAGCAGAGTGAAGAAGATTGGGGGACAGGGCATAGGATATACACTCCTTGAGACATCAGAAAGAACCTGAAGAATGAAGACTTCTGAGATATTAAAAGGGGCACGGAATCTCTCTTTTTCAGAAAACCTGGAGGGAATAAAGGAAATACAGGCATTTCAGGGATGTGCTAGGTTGAGCTTTCCTGGAAACTCTGGCAGATGGGGTAATTTTGGATAGGTCGTACGGGTCCTGAAGGCAGGATCCCTTCCGGGGAGCACCAATCTTAAACGCTCCTTGCCCAGAAAAAGCAAACATCTGTGGGGCTGTAGGGCCAGAAGCCTCCAGAAGGGGGAGCCCGGGGGGCAGAGTTTGGCGGCAGATTTTTCTTCCCCTTGTGGGGGTAACTAGGGACAGGGGAGCCTGGTGGGCTGCCATCTATGGGGTTGCACAGAGTCGGACACGACTTAAGCGACTTAGCAGCAGCAGCAGCAGCAGTTCCCTCCTGGGTTTCCCAGGTGACTCAGTGGTAAAGAATCTGCTTGCCAATGCAGGAGACATGGGTTTGATCCCTGGGTCAGGAAGATCCCCTGGAGGATGGACAGAGGAACCTGGTGGGGTGCACTTGATTGAGCACACTCACAGTTCCCTTCCACCTTGGGTTTGGGTTTATATAAATATATATATACACCTATTCCCCAGATGAGAAAGTCATCGTGAAGGCAAAGCACAAGAAGCTCAAAAGGAGGAAGACTGAGGCTAAGAAGAGGACTCTTTAGTTTGCATTCTTTTGTTCACTGTCCAATGGATGGGAAGTAGGGTCACTTTAGAAATGTTTGTAACAGCTGATGAACTGCCCTACCTGGGGGTTAAAGAGAGATGGCAAGAGTAGTCTAGGGCTTCCCTGGTGGCTCAGATGGTAAAGAATCTGCCTGCAATGTGGGAAACCTGGTTTCGATCCCTGGGTCAGGAAGATCTCCTAGAGAAGGGAATGGCAATTCATTCCAGTATTCTTGCCTGGAGAATTCCATAGACAGAGGAGTCTGGCGAGCTACAGTTCATGGGATTGCACAGAGTCGGACATAGCTGAGCGACTCACACACACACACACACACACACATACACACAAGAGTAGTCTGCACCCAGAAACCAGCACTATCCAGGCTGACAGGAGATTTTTCCATCTGGAGCCTGCTGGGCTGTGGAGCAGGGTCTAGAGGCCACGGGAACAACTTTCTGAGGACCCAGATGGCCTCTGCCCCTCCTCTCCTCCTCTCTGGGGTCACCACAGGCCACTAGGCCACTGCCCTACTGCCCTCTGGGGGCTTCTCCTGCAAAAAACAGGAGGCCTTTTCATCACGGGCTTAAGTTTCCTTCCCTACGTGCTCAAGCACAGAGCCTCTGGTAACCCGACTCCGGGGGGACCGGGAGCCCACCACCACATCCGGAAGCTATTGCTTTTCTTCACCCGCACAGGTGCCCCTTCTTCCCACCAGCTGGGCTTGGGGTGCAGAGGGTCCACGAGGGAGCATCCCGGAGAGGAATGTGGGGGTCTGACTTCTCTTGGCCGAGGCTCCACAGCAGGGGTGTGGGGGAACTCCTTGAGCCATCACTGGGCGCCAGGCCCTTTGGGGAACCCTGCCTTTCTGGCGCTTTGTTTGGGAGGCTGGAGGGCGCGGGGGCCTCGGAGTATTTGTTTGTGGCCGACGGCCGGGAGGCTGCTCCACCCTGTCCAGAGGCCCCAGCCCTCTGTCACCGGACACCAGGGCTCTGGAGGGACACAGCCAAGACTGCAAATGGAGGACACACGAGGAACAGTTTACCACTGAGAAATATCCCACGTCACAGGACTATTTTCAACGCTGAGCACCTTTATTAAGGGGAAGCTGGGAAGGAAAAAAAAACAAACAAACCCTAATGCAACACTCAACCCCACAGTGACATCCAGAAGAAATCATTTGTCACTGATATTATCATCCGAAAGAGCTAAAACTGCCATTTTACAGAGCTCAGGGGCCGAGAGAGGATGTGCGCACAGGTTGGGGGTGGCTGAGGGACGTGAAGGCCACCCCTTAGGAATTAGGGAGGAGCAGCCCGGGAGCACTCACTCCCTCTGCCTCCTCAGCTCCAGCTCCCCAGCCCCACAAAGTGAGGCTCGACTGGAGCCCAAACTCCAGCTTGTTGACAAACAGATTGAGAAAAAAGACCCAAGCTTGTTAGGAAGGAGCTCATTAGGACTTGTTGACAAGAAACCCATTAGACCAATTAACATTCTATTAACGGCCCGGGGCACCAAGGGGTTAACGCTGCCCAGCAGTAATTGGGTTGGGGTGCCTGGGTTGGGGGCTCAGGGCCTTAAGGATGAGAAACTAAGTCTAATTGGGAACTCTCCGGCCAGCCGGCCCCACAGCATCAGGAGCAAGCTCCCTGACCCCGGCCGACCCTCCCCTGGAAGGCCTGAGGTGGGAGAGGGGACAAAGGGACCAGCTTCCCTGTGGCTCCCCACTGTGGGCCGCTCCCCCCCTCCACTGGAGGCTGGGTAGGTGGCTGGCACAGGACAGGCTGGGGAGATGTTTCCACCCTCTGGGACACCTACCCTTCTTCCCTCCCTTCCCCTAAACCCCCTGGACCAGGGAAGGGTTCTGTATTAGCCTTGGGAAGTAAGTCTCCTCTTTTGGAGAGCTTTTCAGTAATATTGCCCTCTCTTACAGAACCTCTTTGGAGATGCTAGGATCCTTGAGAGCCCAGGGCCTGAAGAGGGGTAGGGAGGGGTGGGAGGCAGCTCTGATCCTGGGCCTGCCCCCTTTCCTCCCACCTCCCCCCTTTCCTCCCCACCCCCACCGCCCATCACCCTCCCTGCCTCCCTGTTCCCATCTTCCCTCCCTCCTTCTCTCGCTCCACATAAGGGCATCAAAGAGGCGGCACTGAGGTGCCCCCTGGCCCAGGAGCCCTCCTCTTCTGTCCCCCCCACACTGGTAGTATCATTTTCCTTTCCCTGCTCCTACAAGAGGCTGTGGCAGTCTGGGCCTCCATTTCCTCATCTGTAAATCCCCAGTGATCATATGGAGGCTGAGCTTAGGGTCAGAAAAGGCTGGGTTCCACACCCAGCTCTGCCACCTCTCTGTGACTGTAGGAGTCCCTTTCCCTCTTGATCTGCAAAACGAGGGAATTCACTAGAATATTCCCAAAGCCTCTGCCCAGGGTTAGCACACCACACAAGCTCTGCTGAATAGAATGGAAACAGTTGAAGCTGGTAGCTTCATTCTAAAGCCTCCCTCATTTGAGAGTGAAGCAAGGGGGCCCCGGAGTCCAAGAGAGGCAGGAAGCCTCCTCCACGCCCCCAGCCCAGGGGCCCCAGGTGGCTCCCGCCCCCTCCCCCAACCGCAGGCCCGCCCCTCTGAGCAGCTGCCCAGGCCAGGGTTCTGACGTCTAGACAGATTTGCAGGAGGCTGAAATAACACAGTGAACTCAGCAGGAGGGCCCGAAAGGCTGCATTAGTAACCTGGCTGGCTCAACCGTAGGCAGTTCCCTTTATTTTCCTTCCGCGGAGAGCCTGGTCCAAAAGGGAGTCTCCGGCCCAGCTCCCTTCCCAGAAGCAGCCTGTAGGTGGCGCCGCGGAGCCCCGCTTTAATTGCATTATATAATATAACCTGTTTACTAAATCATGTAATCAGTCGGTTTAGGATTTACAGCTTCGGATGTGTATAGAGAATTGGACTTTGAGTCAAATTTAAAAACAAATAAAAATGAGAGGCAGCTGTTGCTGATAGTGTGATATTCATCTTTTGGAAACAAATTCACCCCGCTGCTATAAATTATGCCTGGGGAAAAAAAATGTGTTGGTGGTGGGAAGGAGTTGGCTACGTCTCCTATGCTGGCAACTCGGAGCGATGAATCTTGAAATAACGGTGTCAACCTGTCACTGATTTCATGTGACTCTGTGGATTTATCTAAAGAAACGCAAGCATGCGCGTGCACACACACACTCAGACAAACACACACACACACACACACACACACACACACACACACACCAGGTCTCTTTCGCAAAACCCAGTAAGGGTTAGAAACCGCAAGTGGAAAGCTGAGTGCCTAGAGGAACTGGATGGTCCCCGATCCTTGGTGCTTGGAGTCAGCACCGGGGTGACAAGGCTTAGGCCAGTGTGGGGATAGATGGTAGGAAGGATGGAGGTGAGAGAGAGGACACACCCATGGGTGGGAAGCTTCAAAGTGTAAGCAGGTCTGATGGAGGTGTTTCAGAGAGGTGAAGGGTCCTTGTAGAATAAAGGGAAAGGGCCAGCCCCCAAGAGCCCCCCGCCCCCCCGACCAGCACAGCAAGCGCTGGATCTGGGCTTGCCGTTCAACCCAGGTGCTAGGGAGCCAGGCGGAACCTCAGGGCCTGGGGTGACAGGAATGCTGTGGCCTAGTGACTGTTGTTCCCCACTCCCCCCCCCCCATCTTTCTGACTTTAGGGTCCTAGGGGCAGATAGAATCCTCTCAATGTAATCCTCTCAACGTCTCAGCCAGAAGGGCGACCTCCCTGGCACCCCTCTGGTTCCTGCTTGGAACTCTCAGTGGGGAATGATTCTCTACAGCAAAGGTGACAGCCAAGACAGCAGGCAGCTCCGGCCCTCATGGTCACCCACAGCCCTCTGCTCTGACTGCCCTTCGCCACCTCTCTGGGCAGCCCACTTGGGAGGTGGAGCCAGGTCATGACCTCTTGTGACGGTGCTGGTTTCCAAGGAACAGAGGAGCCAGTGGGTCCAGCCTGAGTTTGACCAGCCTGGCCAGTTTCAGACTCCTTGGGAGATGGGGAATCTCCCTCTCTCTACCTCTCTCTCCTCCTTCAGCCCGTAACCTCCCTTTGGTCTCTGGAAGAGGTCGGAACCATCTGTGGACCGTCCCAGCAGCGAGGTCCTCTCCATGGCCTGTGGTCCGCCCTCCAGGAGCCTGCCCCTCCTCCCCTCTCCCCACTCCAAGGCCATTTCATTCTTTGTGCTGGAATAACAATATGTCTCCTCTGGGGCCGGGTCTAGGAGTCATTTCTGTGCTCACGGACCCCAGTCTGGGGATGGGCTACAGCTTGCTGCGAGACCCAGTTCTGGGAGGAAGGGGCTTATAATCCACTCTGGACTCCTCTGTGCCCACAGTGTAGTGTGTGTGTGCTGGGGTAAGGGGGGTGTGGGCGGGGCTTGTGACATTCCCTGGGTGTTGCAGGGATGCTGAGAATCTCTGACCCAGGTCAGTGGCTCTCCTCACCCCTGATCGGCTTTCCAGGGGAGGAGACCCATCCTGCCCCACTGCCTCTGACTCACGGGGGCTCCTGGCACCTCAGCACCCAGAGTTAGGGCTGTAGCTTTCTTTCCTTTATGTACCCGGTTCCCTTTTACTGTTCAACTTGGTTTCAAAAAAAAATGGACCCGGGTCAGAGTTAGGAGAGCAGCCTTTACTGTGGCCCCAGCATCTCTCCTGTCTGCTCCTTCTTCGCACACAGGGACCAGGAAGTGACAGTCCCCCATTTTCCTCCCTGCCTTGGCTGTCACACCTTTTTTGGCTTCAAAAAGCCGCTGATATATTTTACAAACTGAAACAGCAATTTAATTCCCCCTGATAGCGGCAATTGTCCATTAGATCTTCCTACCGAGGAGCTTAACAATAATTCCTTTCATCCAACTGCTTGCTTCTTCTTGATCTGAGAATCAATCCCATAAATAGCAGGCGAGAGTCTTCACATTACTCTCCCCCTCCAGCTTTTAGCATTTTGATGAAGATTCTCATCTCCTCTTTAAGCACTTTACAACTTGGTGATTTTTCCCCCCTTTGGTTCCTTTAACAAAATAAAACAAAAAAGCAGAAAGGGGGTGGCAGGGGAGGGGGGAGCATGCTAGCTATAAGGGTAAGCACAGCCCTGCATTCTTCTTACAGAGAAGTGGTATGTACTTTCTCCTGCTGGAAGGCAGGGGGTTGGCAGCAATGACCTCCAAGGGTCATCTCCAATCTGCCTTCAAGCAAGTGCTGCTCTGCCCCAGAGGCCCCATTGGTCTGGTCCTAAATTTCACCCACAGCTGGGTCCTGCTTTTGCCAGTGATACTTGACTTAGAACACAGTTTCACTTTCTCTTCTGCCCTGTCTCTGCATCCCAGGAAAGGGGGTTGGAGGAGGCCATCGCTGGTTCCAGGCATGAAGCCTCTCCCCAGGCCCGTAACCAGGGTCCCGCCCATCCCTTGGGCAACTCTGGAGCCTAGAGATGGGAGTCCGCCCTCTCTTTTTCATCTCCAGCCCTCTTCATCTCTATCCAAACAGCATGAGTGGGAGAGGTGGGGAGGAACGGAGACAGGAGAGAGCTTGAGGCCTTTCATTCAATTATTTTTCTTCTCTCTCAAATGTGCAGGCAGTCCTAGGGGTCTGGGGCAGAGGAGGGCCCTGCAGCTCTTCCATGGGAGCAGCCAGGGTGGATTGCCAGGGCAGCTGGGAGCCCCGGCCAGCTCCCCCGGGACCCCATCATGTGCTCCTGGTCTGCACACATACACAGAGAGAAACAAATCTAAAAATGAACCCAGGGACTGAAATCCCCCTCGACAAACCCGAATCCCAGGTTTATTATTATTTGTTGAGAGCTGACAGCAGCCACTGCTCAGGAACTGAGCTGAGAAAACAACACGGGCTGGGCCCCTGAGGCTTGCGACTCAGCAGAGACAGACAAACAGCTCAGACGCTGGGGACCCCAGATGGAAGGAGCGTTTCTGCTGTCCTACCTGCCTGCTTCCTCCTATCAGTCAACTGCCTTCTCAGAGGCAGTCACCCGGGAGGCCGGCCCTCCCTGGGAGCCAGGAAGAAGAATAGAAGTGAGGGGCTGGGATGGAGGTGCAGGGAGAGGTCTGGTTAGCGGAGTTCCCAGAACTAAGGGACCCAGGCACCTATCGGGCATGGCACCTGAGACGCTCTCAGATTCTCCTGGAAGCAGAGGATGCTAAGAGGGTCAGCCAGGCCACCTTTCTCTCTGAGAAGGACTGCACTACATTATCTGGCTGGATAATATCTGATTTCATTTTTAAAAACTTCCTCCAGAGGGGGAAAAAAAGGGGGTCAAGAATCAGGGCTATGAAAGCAAGTAGTCCTTTGGGCTCAGTTTATCATTGAAAAGCCACTCATCCCCGACACTTCCTGACTCAGCCCATAGCTGTCCTCACTCTGGGACCTCGGTGAGCCCGTGAGAAAAGACAGGGGGACCCCGTAGAGTCCACAGCAATGTGGTCAGCTTGTGGGAGGAAAGGGCACCAGCTGGGTGCCTTGGTCCTCACGGCTGTTTGGAACTAGAGCAGGTACACTGGCTGTGTTCCTGATCTGTCAGAAAGGCAGCCCTGGGGGGTAAGGGAAGGGAGGATGGCATCTTCCATGTGAAAGGGGGTGATGCCGGGCAGTCACCCCTGGGTTTCAGCATCCAAGCCCCAGCTATCAGACAAGCCCCATCTACCTCCCGAGAAATAGTGCCTCTGCGGTGCTTCTCTGCTGGCAAGGTCCTCTGTGTTACACGACCACACCTCTGCCTGCATCAAAACTTTGCTCAAAGCCTTCTCTTCCACGAAGCCTTTCTTCACTTTCTACTCCAGGACCATCCTCTCAGCTGGAGCCCTGCCGTCAGGCAGAGGGAGGGCATGCAGCAGGATTTAGCGCTACGTGTGTTTCTATGTCCTGGAAAGCCTGCTTCCCACTTGGGTCTCATCTCGCCCATTGACCTCTATGTTCCCAGCAGACAAGATCATGGCCTTGCCTTCCTTTTCCTTCTGGGGAAAAAGGTCTGTGCAATGTGATTTTACAAGGTCTACCTCCTTATGGAGGGCTTCCCAGATGGCTTAGTGGTAAAGAATACGCCTGCCAATGCAGGAGACACAGGTTCGATCCCTGGGTCAGGAAGATATCCCTTGGAGAAGAGAATGGCAACAACTCCAGAATTCCTGCCTGGGAAATCCCAAGGACAGAGAAGCCTGGTGGGCTACAGTTCATGGGGTTGAAAAAGAATTGGATACGACTGAGTGACTAAACAATAATAACAACCTCCTTACAGAGCCTGGATAGACATAAAACTTCCTTTGGTTTATTGTTGAAATGTCAAACAGACCAATAAATCTAAGGATATTAGATACTAGGACTTGAAGAAAGGATAAATCTTTAAGTCCCAGCAGTCATTTACACCTTAGTGAGAATAAGTTTGTTTCCCTGGAGCCAGTTTTGCCCTGGAGTGAGATGATAATCCAGAATTATTAACAACGTCAACTCCTTGAGCCCTTGCCATGCACCAGGCATTATGCTAAGCCACTGTCACAGAGAACCCTATTTATTGTTCCCAGCAACCGTAAGGTACAGCTGTGATAGTTGTCCCCTTTCAAGGATGTGAACACTGAGGTTTGGAGTGGTGGAGAGAGTTCTCAAATGTGACACAAGGCCTGATTTCAGAGTCTGGACGTTTAACCTAGAAGTCTGGGGTGGAGGCGGGGAACACCAGCGGAGCCCTGGAAATGGAACAGGAGAAAGACAAAGCTGACTGTGCAGAAGCTACCATCTGGAGTCAGGACACCCAACACAGGTGGTCCCTAACTTCCACATGCCCTCAAGGTCAAAGGGTCACATTGTAGCAACACACCTAAATGTCACCCGTCTGCCAAATTTGAGCTTTTGCACCTCACTAACGGGCACATACTTTATGCCTGTGGATGGTGAGGCCTCTTAAACAGCAACTGTTCATCTCTGTCAGTCCTGTCTTCTCTGGACAGCAGGGTGTGTGCAAATTCATTTAAAATCTGTATTGCATTTGCTCTTATTATTGTATAAAAATGAGTGGAAGACAGGAGACAAAATGCTGCTAACACCCATGAGAAGTCGGGGCCTCACAAACACGATGCAACCAAGACAGAGATGCTTCCATGAGCGCTGAGAGAGGCAGGTCTGAGCCTCCGTCGCGGACTCACTGGACTGTGGGTTCAATTATGAAGGGAAAGAACAAGATTTGAGAACGACTATGAAATGACGGAATACATGGTTGAAGACGGCACGTAACAGGCGATCACGTGTCTCAGCCGTGGGCTCAGAACCCTGGGAACTGGTGCCAGGCGGGGGCAGGGGCTGCCTGCCCCCTGACCCCTCACCACGCAGGCAGCTCGGGGCCGGGATCCGACTCATGTCGGCGGGGATGCTGGCTGGCAATGTCTCCCTTCTGGGCTGCGGCCCGGGCGGGGTGGGGAGGGAGGGGGTCTGAAGTCTACTTGCTCCCTGTGAAGTCTCTCTGCTTGGCCTTCTTTCTCCGCCCCACCCATGGTTTTCCAAGGACCACCCACAGCTGCAAAGAAGTCCCTGTTCTGGAGGGAAATATGCCGTGACTCACAGGCTAAGAGGCACCTGGCTCTATCTGCGGAAAGCCTGTCTGATGAAACAGGACTGGCTTTTATTCAGGTTAGGGGCACCCCATGCTCAGGGAGCATCCCTTGACATAGCTCCCTGAGTCCTAACTTTATGCCCTTGCAAAAGCCCCTTCCCCGCAAACCTTCCTTTCAGAACTGCCTCCTTCTTCTCTCAGCCCAGAGAGGTTTCAGGCAGCTTCTGAAGGGGTGACCAGCAAAGACATCTTTGCTGGCCAGCAACGGGATTATTACCCATAGCCTCCAAAGCAGGAAGCAATTAAACAAAAGTGCAGGGGGCTAGAGCTCTGTTCTGCGTCCCCCTGGCCCCTGCCAAGCTCCATCCCTTCAACCTCCAGCTTTGAAAAGGGGTCAGTAGTTCTCGGGTTTCTAACAGGGAAAACTTGAGTCATATGCTGGCCCTTTCTACCGCACTCAACCAAGAAGTGTTCCATATTAGCAGCGGGTGTCTTTGAATGCTAGCCACTTGTCCGAAAATTATAACTTGCCTCAAATGCTGCCCTTTGCAGGGACGACTCATTTCCTATCATTGTGGTCTCGGTGGAAAGAAATCCTGCCTTCATTAGAGAAACTTTGTGGACTCGAAGTTCAAGTGCTTCTACTTGTGTCAGTTAAGACAGACCCCATGGAGGGCAAGTTCAGGGCGGGGAGGCGGGGACGTGGAGACAAATTCACACAGTGGACTCTGGACCTGGGGGACCAGTTAGGATACTTCGATTAGAACAGAGAATGATCTTTTGGGATCTGAGCGCTTGTTGATCTGGGTGTTCCAGGGTCTGGCCCGTTCAGGGAGAAGGAGTGAAGCATGTCAACTCCCAGTGTAGAGATTCTATCCAGAGCAGAGTGGCCTGGGCAGGGCAGGAGAGAGGAGTGTGAGGTGTCTGCTCCCAGAGCCCATCTGTGGGGAAGGGAGGAGGAAAAAGTGGGAATTCTCAGCCACAATGCCTCCCCAAGGGCACAGATCGCCTCAGGCTGGGCAAGATCCCTGCTATCCACAAGCCTCTCTGATCTCCTTTTTAGGGCCTGGCTGTCTCAGGTTAGAGCATCTGCTCTGCAGCCCTGGGAAGAGAAGTCTGTTGTTTCTTTGTTCTGGGATTCATAAAAGTGTAAAAAAGGATCTCACCTAATGAGGCCCTTGCTGTGGTCAGGGATTATTTCACGAACAGGAGCAGTGTATGCATATGAGCTGAGATAGTCTGAGGAGTAGGGGGCAGGGTGGGCAGAGGGAGATGAAGAGAGGAGGCCCATGTAAGAATGATCAGGAAGGTCAAGGAGAGCGGTCCCAAACAGGATCAATGTTCAGGGGATGCTGATGAGATCTGAGGTTTCAGAGACGTGTCTGTCGCTGGGGGCTGGCCACTATGGCTGCCCTGGCTTGAGCTGACCGTTGTCCTCACTCCTTACTCTTAGCTTCTTCCTCAAGCCCAGAAGCAGCGTTGGACGCAAGGCTCCAAAGAAGTCTGTTCAGAGCAGTTTGCCGGAGGGCTGGCAGAGCCGTGGTGGGTCTGAGTGCTGCCTAGAGGAGAGGTACAGAGGAGAAAATCCCGTCCGAGGCCACAGCCAAGTTGAGCGGGGCTCCTACCCGGAAACCAACAGTCATTTACTGAGCACCTGCCATGTGCCAGGCTCTGTAAAAGGCCTTGGACGTCCCAGAAGGAGAAAACAGGGACGAGTGGAATAAATAAAGATACGAGATGAAGCAAGATAGATGACTTCAGATTTCAAGGGATCCCGAGGGCTGAGTAAGAGAAATAAAAAAGGAGCAAACCAAATCTCAAGCCTCAGCACACAGTGGTAGAAATTCAGAACTTTAAAAAGAAAAGAAATCTAAAAGTGGATTCTTACTGCCAGACTGGAAATAAGAGAGTGAAGCAGCACCTTCAGGACCTACGAGAAAATGCTGTGGAACGTGGGACTTGCTCTGAGTTCTGTCAGTCAGGTTCAAAGAGAAGATCAAGTCTGTTTTGGGTACATGAGGACTCAATTTACTCCCTTCCCATCAATATAAAAATAACTAGAGGTGATAATTCAAAAAACAAGGAGGCTGGAGGAAGAAGACAATGGAAAACAAAACAGAGCTGCAGCCCAACGGGAGGAAGGCAGCTGGAAGGACGGAGGGGTGGGCATCAACCCTGGGGCTCAGGAGACTCTAGGCAGTAGCCGGGTGTTGAGGACAGTGTTCCATTCCTTTTCCTGGGGTCAAATCCCAAGAGTAAGTCCTGTGGCTGAATAACATTTCCACCTTGTTATCAACCTATAGACAAGGCCTGGAAAATTCAATGGACTGTATAGTCTATGGGGTCGCAAAGAGACAAGACTGAGTAACTTTCACTTTCACTTTGGGGCTTCCCTGATAGCTCAGTTGATAAAGAATCTGCCTGCACTGCAGGAGACCCTGGTTCTATTCCTGGGTCGGGAAGATCCCCTGGAGAAGGGAATGGTTACCCACTCCAATATTCTTGGGCTTCCCTTGTGGCTCAGCTTGTAAAGAATCCGCCCACAATGCAGGAGACCTGGGTTCGCTCTCTGAGTTGGGAAGATCCCCTGGAGAAGAGAAAGGCTACCCACTCCAGTATTCTGGCCTGGAGAATTCCATGGACTGTATAGTCCATAGGGTCACAAAGAGTCGGACACGACTGAGCGACTTTCACTTCACTACCAACCTATAGTCAACATGCGGAGGTAACCACAGTTATTTAACAGAATAAAAATCTTCTAAATCTTATAAAGTTAGCACATAAACTATACTAAATAGTATAACACTGTGCACTCTGTAATATATATATTCCGTATTATATATAATACTATCAACTAAAAATAGATAGCAAATATAGTTTGATCAAACTAATATAAATTGGAAGGAGAAGAATGTGTGCTCGTTTCCCCAACTTCCACAGCAGATCGTTCATAAATAAACACATACATTAACAAGAGGGACTGAGGAAATTTCCTGGTGGTCCAGTGGGTAAGACTCCAAGTTTCCACTGTAGGAGGCATGTGTTCAATCCCTGGTCGGGGAAGTAAGATTCCCATGCTGCCCAGAGAGGCCAAACAAATAAATAAATAAATACAATATCTTAAAAAAGAGAGAGACTGACACATATTGTATGACATAATAAGCAACCACGTGCGTACATGCTCAGTTATGTGACTCTTTGTGACCTTATGACTGTAGCCCGCCAGGCTCCTCTGTCCATGGGATTCTCCAAGCAAGAATAACCGGAGTGGGTTGCCATTTCTTCCTCTAGGGGATCTTCCCGACCCAGGAATTGAACCTGTGTCTCCCACATTACAGGTAGATTCTTTATGACGGAGCCACCTGGGAAGCCCAATAAGTGGCCACAAAATCAGCTAAATCAGAAACCGTTTCTTGGGGTTGACTGGATGGTGAACTAGTGGGCAGAGGTGGGGGAAAGAAGGGAGGCTTTTTAGAATACTATGCAGCAATCAAAAACAATAGACTGAATCGATTTATCTTGACCTGGAAAACTCTCCATTATATAGCCTAGTTTAAAGCAAGTTTTTAGAACAGCATTTGAAACTTAAATCTCACTGTGTTCAATTAAACACCCAAACCGATAAGACACAGTCTGTGTCCTCAAGCAACCCCACCTCTGCAGCCCCTCTCCATGCCTCTGCTCTACCCCACCGGCTTCTGCTTCTGGAACATCTCCCTCGCTCAGAATTCTGCAAGATGCAGATCTCTTTCTATGCTAGGGGAGAGCTGTTTTATGTATGTTTCAAGTCACAAATGCAAGTTCTTGACTACAAGTAGTAAGTTCAAAGATGGACCTGGATGAAGCCGCTCAGGAGATGAAAGCTTCACGCACAAGTAACTGGCCAGGGGGAAATCAAGTCGGGAAGGGAAATCTGAGAATTACAGATGCCGAGGCTAAAAGGCATCTCACAGAGCTCCCATCCGCGTTTCACATTCACAGATAAAGAACATACGTGGGGCGTGATGGAAGGTCACTGTATTGAATTAGTGCCCAGAAGAGGGGGAGTTGGGCTTGTTATCAACCAGAGGCAGGAAAGAAGCCAAGAGATGCTGAAGCTGGAGTAGCAGCCTGATGCCAGGGCCCTGCAGAGGAGCCCATAGGGAGACGGTGGGGGGTGTGGTGTGTGGGGCTGGGGTCCACTTCAGGAGCTGCTCATGGAGAAGGTGGCTTGACTTTGGGGAAGACCAGGGGAAATCAGACAGGAACACACTTCCTTAGTGTCCACAGAAGCTAGAAAGAAGCAGCTTCAATCTGGGCAGGAGGG
The DNA here is from genome assembly GCF_002263795.3 of Bos taurus. NCBI lineage: Eukaryota > Metazoa > Chordata > Mammalia > Artiodactyla > Bovidae > Bos > Bos taurus. The sequence continues at coordinate 28,793,238 of NC_037356.1, read as the reverse complement.
GACACATTGGGGAAGGGCTGGGAGCATCCATCGTGTGCCAGATGTGCATGAGGTGCCCTACAGTAGTTCCGGCATTTCATCCTCACACAAGCCCTGCAAGGTAAGCGCGGTTGTCCCAGTCCATCAAGACAGTGATAGTTAGAAAACCTAAGTCATGTAACTTGCCCCAAATCCCGCAGCCAGCAAATGACAGAGCTGGAATCTGAAGCTGGGCTGCTTTGATCCAAAGTCCCTGCTCAAGGCATCAGAGGGCATCAATCAATGTGTGGTCACTCATTGCTAGGAGGAGTGTCTTTCCCAAACTGGGATAAACTAACCCTTCTCACCTCCTGAATCCTGTGTATGGACTCAGGCCCCCTGCCCAATCCATGAACACCCAGGCATAATGGCTGGCTCAACTGGCCCAGTAGGACCCTGAAAATTCCCACCTCGGAGGAGAACAGGAGTTGTGGTTCCCTTTCTCCCAGCCCTGAGCCCTGCATTGCTTCTGAGATGTCTGGAAGGAGGTGCACTGGGATGGAGCATGAACACAGAGTGGAGAAGAGAAGCTGGAAGCCTGGACCCTTGGTTTTTAGTGCTTAGCTCCATACCTGCCCTCCTCCAACCGCCAGGGCACCTCATTGCCCTTGATCCCACCCCCAGATGCTGTCGGCTCCCCCACGTCTCCCCCGGCGCCTCCGCCCCCATGGAGCCTCTGACTTCAGCAGGAGGCAGGCAGGCAGGCCCACAAGAGAATGTATGTCAGTTAGGGGTTGTCGTTGACACGTGGAGATCATTAACGAGGCTTATTTTTAAATTGTAATTGCAAAATGTAAATGCTCCCCAAACTGATGTGTAATTGCTACCCCCTCCACCCCAGCCCTTCCCCTCTGGTGCCAGCTTTGCAAGGAGAGAATTAGAAAATAAAAAGGGGGTGGATTATGTAAGCAAAATGATTTTAAAAAAAGAGAGCGAGAGAGCTAAGAATTTAAGTGAGACAGCTGGCGGCTCCCTGATTGCCACACTTCCAGCATTAGCTGCAAAAATTGTCCTTGCCGACTACACCCACCCAAGCAACGGTGTCAACTGTATTGAGTCCCAGAACACAGAACAGACTGGAGCTCCCTTGGCAAGATGGTTCAGTGGTCAGTGTGTGTGTGTGTGTGTGTGTGTGTGTGTGTGTGTGTGTGTGTGTGTGTGTGGTCCTCTTCAATATACATGACATTTCTAATTACCTGCCTCTCTCCTTCTTCTTCTCTTGAGGGAAACAAGGTTTTGTGAGGAATCTGGCAATGATTACTGCCCCCCAAACAAAGACTGGATCCCAGGTGGGACTAGTAAAGAATCTGCCTGCCAATGCAGGAGACTCAGAAGACGGGGATTCAATCCCTGGGTCAGGAAGATCCTCTGAAGAAGGAAATGGCAACCCATTCCAGTATTCTTGCCTGAGAAATCCTATGGACAGGGGAGCCTGGCGGGCCACAGTCCATGGGGTTGCAAAGAGTTTGACATGACTGAGTACTGAGCACATATTGGGTCACAAAGACTGGGAAACTAGAAGATCATGGTGGCCCTAACACATCAGGGAAACTTACAAACACCCCAGCAGGGTCCTGTAGATTTGGGGTGGGGAGGGGGTGGAGCCCATCTCACCATAACAGATCCAGCCCTTATCATGGCATACTGGAAAGAAAAAAGACTTGTTTTGGATAACTGGATTTCTAAACCCCTGCCTACACTGCTACTTAGGTCTGTGAGATCATCAGGTTACTTAAGGCAATTTTAAGAACCCTATCTGATAAGAGGATTAAGTGAGATTCTCTGCTTTATACTCTCTAAGGAACTAGTTCTCATAGTTCATCACACACATCTTCGATGCAGTTTTCTCTGTGTTCATCAGAAACACTGGGGGCAGGGTACAGATTCTCAGTCTAAACCTAGACTCACAATTTGGGATCTCTGGTGTGAGGTCCAGGAACTGAGTTTTTCACAAACACTCCTGGAGACAAGGCTTGCTCCAGAGGGCTGGACAAGTATTACCGTCATGGGTGTGAGCAACAGCCCATCCCTACATAGCAACAAGAGTTTCTTGTTCATGGAATATGCAGAGCAAAATAGAGGTAGGCAGGGACTAGGCATAGCTCTCGCCCCATCCTCCAGGGGCCAAGGAGAAACAGAACGGGTTTGCGTGTTCTGAGGTCATGTGCAGTAAGTGTCAGCTAACGTTATGGGCTGCTTCTCAAGGTTGTCAGAAGAAAAGACAATCTGCCTGGAGGGTTTGCTAAGTACTAGTCACTCAGTTGTGTCTAATTCTTTGCTAGTCCATGGTCCGTAGCCCATCAGACTCCTCCATCCATGGGATTCTCCAAGCAAGAATACTGGAGTGGGCTGCCATTCCCTTCTCCAGGGGATCTTCCCAACCCAGGGATTAAACCTGGGTGTCCTGCATTGCAGTCGGATTCTTTACCATCTGAGTCTTCAGGAAAGCCTGGAGGGTTTAACCACGTGTTGAAGGATGGAGAACGTTTCTTACTGTTCGGTGATCCTGGCAGCCTCTAGGATGGCCCTCAGGGCACTCAGTCCTCTCCTCACTTCCAGCTGGGCCAGCAATCCTTCCTGTTGACCAGAACCAGCGCACCTGTGAGAAAGGGAAGAGCAGCACTCAGAAGGGAAGGCTAGAGGTGCAGGGATAAAGGGGGACCCCACTCTGCTCCCCCTCCTCCCAGGCTGGTGGTGAAGGATACACTCTGTGTGCTCTGCAGACCTCCTACTACACGATCATTCAAGCCCCTCTCCTCGTTGGGTGTTCAGACCCACCGAGCCGTGTTAGAGCCCAGCCCTTCTCTCGGCAGGAAATGGCCTGTGGTTGCCCATCTGGTCTCCTGGAACCAGACAGCCCCTCTGCCCCAAGTGTGGTCAGGTCACTGAGTGATTTGTGAAGCCTGGGGAAGCACAGCCGGTTTCTTGCTTTAAACTGTAGGGAACTCAGAGAAAGAGTGGCAGTTGCCACCTGCTCAGATGTGTGCAGGAGTTTCAGACACTTTCCCAGCAGACAGGCTTCATCTGGGGGTCTGAACACTGGTGGGTGGGAGGAGGGCACTAGTCGGCAGCAGGAAGGAAGAGTCTGGAGGGCAAAGGACCCAAAGCAGTGAAGAACAGCCTTGACCTAAAGGGGGCTTCAGCTGCATGACTTATTTATTTATTATTAGATTTGTTGGTGTTCAGTCACTCAGTAGTGTCCAGCTCTTTGCGACCCCATGGACGGCAGCATGCCAGACTTCCCTGTCCTTCACCATTTCCCAGAGTTTGCTCAAACTCATGTCCGTTGAGTCGGTGATGCCATCCAACCATCTCATCCTGCGCTTCCCCCTTCTCCTCCTGCCCTCAATCTTTCCCAGCATCAGAGTCTTTTCCATGTGACCCTATGGACTGTAGCCCACCAGGCTTCTCTGTCCATGGAATTCTCTAGGCAAGGATATGGGAGTGGGTTGCCATCCACTCCTCCAGGGGATCCTCCTGACCCAGGGTCTCCTGCATTGTAGAAGGACTCTTTACCATCTGAGCCACCAGGGAAGACCATAATTAGATTCAGTTCAGTTCAGTTGCTCAGTCATGTCCGACTCTTTGTGACCCCATGGACTGCAGCACGCCAGGCCTCCCTGTCTATCGCCTGTCCAACTCCTGAAGCTTGCTCAAACTCATGTCCATTAAGTCAGTGATGCCATCCAATCATCCCATCCTCTGTTGTCCCCTTCTCCCCCTGCCCTCAATCTTTCCCAGCATCAGGGTCTTTTCCAATGAGTCAGTTATTTGCATCAGGTGGCCAAAGTATTGAAGCTTCAGCTTCAGCATCTGTCCTTTCAATGAATATTCAGGACTGATTTCCTTTAGGATTGACTGGTTGGATCTCCTTGCAGTCCAAGGGGCTCTCAAGAGTCTTCTCCAACACCACAGTTCAAAAGCATCAATTATTCGGCACTCAGCTTTCTTTATGGTCCAAGTCTCACATCCATATGTGACTACTAGAGAAACCATAGCTTTGACTAGATGGACCTTTGTCAGCAAAGTAATGTCTCTGCTTTTTAATGTGCTGTCTAGGTTGGTCATAGTTTTTCTTCCAAGGAGCAAGGGTCTTTTGATTTCATGGCTGCAGTCACCATCTGTGGTGATTTTGGAGCCCAAGAAAATAAAGTCTGTCACTGTTTCCCCATCTATTTCCCATGAAATGATGGGACCAGATGCCATGATCTTAGTTTTTTTGAATGCTGAGTTTTAAGCCAGCTTTTTCACTCTCCTTTTTAACTTTCATCAAGAGGCTCTTCAGTTCCTCTTCACTTTCTGCCATAAGGGTGGTATCATCTGCATATCTGAGGTTATTGATATTTCTCTCGGCAGTCTTGATTCCAGCTTGTGTTTCATCCAGCCTGGCATTTCGCATGATGTACTCTGCATATAAGTTAAATAAGCAGGGTGACAATATACAGCCTTGACATACTCCTTTCCCAATTTGGAACCAGTCTCTTGTTCTATGTCTGGTTCTAACTGTGGTTTTTTGACCTACATACATATTTCTCAGGAGGCAAGTAAAATGGTCTGGTATTCCCATCTCTTTAAGAATTTTCCAGTTTGTTGTGATTCACTCAGTCAAAGACTTTGGCATAGTCAATAAAGCAGAAGTAAATATCTGTCTGGAACTCTGTTGCTTTTTCTGTGATCCAATGGATGTTGGCAAACTGATCTCTGTTTCCTCTGCCTTTTCTAAATAATTAGATTAAAATGGATTTTGTTTCTCAACATTTGAAATGGACCAAAATGTTCAAAAATGAGTTTGGTGGTCAGCATTGGTATAAGGCTTGGCCTGACACTTCCCAAACACATCAATTTCTCCTTGTGGATCGAGTTTCTAATTTGACTCCAGTTGAGGCTGCGCTTGGGGCAAGGATGACAGGGGGTCGTGGGATGGGGGTGTTTAGGAGGGGGGCTGCTATACCTGAGCTTTGTTTTCAGGGCAGCCTCAGGGACCACCTCCAGCCAAGAGCCTCAACCCTGCAACCAGAGGTAAGTGTGTCTTTAACATTGATAATTCCTTCCTAGTTAACACCATCTTAGTCTCCCTGTAAAAACACATTTGCACCTTAGTAAAGAATGTAATTAACTAGTGACATGACAACAGGAGGAGCTAAACAGCGGCTAGGCTTGGAGCTGCCCTGGGAACTGGGAATTCAGACATTTGCCTGAACAAGACTTGCCTACTTCCTTCCTGGGAGTTGTGCGTGCGTGTGTGTGTGTGTGTTTGGCCTACATGCACTGCTGGGAGGTGAGGATGGCAGAAGCGCAGCATCCTGGATCCTGAAGGGTGCATGAATTCCCAGCTGCAGGCCCGAGGAAGCAGGGGAGCTGGGAGATGGGATGAGCTGAGAAGAACTCCAAGAACAGGCAGTGTGGTTAATGAATTTCCATGAGCACAATCTGGGTTGAAACAACCCCCTTCACCACCCTGGACTCAGATTTCTCCAGAAAAGAGATGGCGGATATGAGACATTCTAAGTGGCAGGAGGCTCAGGCCCCTTGGCTACTGCCCAGAGAGGATGCCGTGAGCACCAAGGTACTCCTACTCCAGGCCACTTCTCCTCCACTGGTCTTGACTGTGACTTCTGTGAGTGACTCCCAGTCCTCTGCCCCCAACTTCAGAGAACAAAACTGGGGGACAAGCCCACTTCTTCCCTCCTTAAGCCCCACCTCATGTCCTCCTCCTCTCACTTCCCCACTTCCCATCCCTTTCCAGTCCAGGCGGAAGATGGTCTCCAGCCTTTCTGTTAGGGAAAGAACACTGATTGAAACCACCCACCCTGGCCAGACACCATAGTAACCATTTGCATGAGTTGTTTTACAACAGGAGGTCCTGGAAAGGAACACAGAACTAATAAGCCTCCACCAACTGAAAGAGTTCAGGAAAGGTCAAAATGAGACACCACATGTCTGACCACCTCCCAGAATCCTCTCTGGCATTCATCCTCCCAGAATCCTCTCTGGCATTCATCTTGGCTGAACAAAGTATGTACCACCAGGAAGGATTCTTGACTTAGAATGATTGGCTAAAGACAACCCAGGAATTAACCCCACCACCATAAAACCCAAAACTGCAAGCCATGTGACAGAGCTGTTCTCCTGGGTTGCCTTACCCTCCTGCTCTCTGCCCAGGTGCCCTTTCCCAATAACATCTCTTGCTTTGACAGCACACGTGTCTCCTCAGACAATTCATTTCCAAGTGTTAGAGAAGAGCCCAGTTTCGGGACCCGGAAGGGGTCCCCCTTCCTGCAGCATTTCCACTCTCAGGGACATTCCTAGAAAGGGCCCTCCTTCCTGGTCACGCGGGCCAAGTCCCTCCAACTGCCTGCCACCTCCAGGCTTCCCAGGCAGCCAGCTGCATCCTGCATCTATCCAGACCCACGCCCGGGATGGGTGCACAGCTGTGTCACCTCCCACTCCAGAATCCTCAGTGACTCCCTCTTCACAGGCACCTACAGGTGTTCAGTCTCACGGCAAACCACTCTGCCTTCTGGGCTCAGCTTCCACCCTTTACCTGCAGACTGCCTACCCTCCATCCACTCACAACACCTTCCATTCCCCAAGCTGCCCCACAACCTCCTGCTGTTCTCAGTGCCCCAGTTCTACATTTCTACCTGAAAAGACCCTCACGATTCTTCAGTGTTCAGCGTGGACATTCTGGCTTTTTCCTCTACAGCTGGCTGCCATTGTATCTCCCTCTGAGTTTCCTAGGAACACGCTGCTTGTCATCTTCTGAAAGCTCTCGCCACATTTCGTATTATGGTCTAGTTATTTTACACGTCTTTCATCTCTTTCCAAACTGGAGACTCCTCATAGGCAGAGACCCTGTCTTACATCCACGTAATTGTTCAGTTTACAAAGTACTTTGGTATGTAATATCTTCTTTAACTCTTTAAACAATCTTTAGAGGGCAATATTTCAATATAATGGCTTCCCAGGTTGGGCAGTGGTAAAGAATCCACCTGCCAATGCAGGAACTCACACTGGATCCCTTGGTTGGGAAGATCCCCTGGAAAAAGAAATGTTAACCCACTCCAGTATTTCTTGCCTGGAAAATCCCATGGACAGATGAGCCTGGCGGGTTATAGTCCATGGGCTTGCAAAGAGTCAGACACAACTGAGCGACTGAGCATGCATTCATTTCAATACAGTAACAATTTTTATTACCTTTACAAACTAATATATGTTTATTGCACAAAATAAAGAAGACAGAGAATTTTTTTTTTTTTTTTTTGGTGGTGTGTTGCAGCTTGTGGGATCTAGTTTCCGAGCCAAGGATTGTACCTGGCCTCTGGCAGTGAAAGTACTAACTCCTAACCTCTGGACCTCCAGGGAAATCCCAGAAATTTTAAAGTGAGTTGTGATCCTACCATACAAAAATAATCACAGTTAATATGAAGGGTAAAACCCTTCTTTCTTCAAAACAGCATCATACTATACATATTGTTTGTTCTGGAAGCAGTTGTTTATATTTAGCAGCATACCATAAATACCTTTGCATATGATCTTAGTGACTATGTGGTGTTCCATTTACAGATGTACTATAATTATCCAACCAATTGTCTATTATTTCCAGATTTTGCTACTATAAACAAATAATTCCCATTCCTTTATTTTTTTTAATAGACTATTTTTTAAAGCCTCCACTGAATTTTACAATATTGTTCCTGTTTTATGTTTTGTTTTTTTTTGGCAAGGAAGTGTGTGGGATCTCAGCTTTGCGACCCAGGGATTGAACTCACAACCCCTATATTGGAAGGCAATGTCTTAACCACTGAACCGCCAGGGAAGTCCCATAAAGCCCATTCTTACAGCTGAGTTTTGCTCCAGACTTGATTATTGTCTTAGGAGAAGTTTATAGATGTGGAGTTGCCAGATCTAAATGCATATTCATTTGAAAGAATAATGACTTGCCGAAGGTCACACGTATTTACATCACATCTGCAATTTATGCGAAATACCTTTTTTCCTGTTGGGTAGTTGATCTCATCGTATCAAGGTGGATATCGAGGTTGAGGAAAGTCGAACATCAGACTTGCCTAAGAAGACAAGCCGGCACACAGCATGTCTTCTGGCTCCGGATATTTCGCTCTTCCAACCTCCCCACCTCTCTTTGTTCTTGAATTTCTTACCGGCACAGAGGGAAGCCTGCAGTGTAAATGCTACGGAAACGCTGGGCTTCCTGAAGGACGAGGCAAGGTGATGTGTCCTAAGTAGCGGGGTAGGCCACTCCTGGGGGCTCAGCTCGTGTCAGCCTCCTCTGCCTCGTGTCCCAGGGATCTGAGACCTATTTTGGCAGAGGACAGCTCTGGTCTTAGGTAGACTTTTAACTATTGCTTCCTCCCTTCTTCTGGGCAGATGCAAACTGCTTCAATGTAGACTCCATGCATTGAGAATCTACCATGTATTAGGGCCTGAGCGTGCAAAGATGAAGCACACACACACACCGAAGCTCCCCACATCTCAGAGGGCATAACTTGTCGCGCGTGGATGCTGCTGCTGCTGGCTGTTGGTCCCACTGCCCCTCCTCTGCCAAAGCCCTCATTGCCAGGGGCAGAGGACAAGGCCCGAGTCAGGGTTGCAGAAGGAGGCTGACCTGCCTGCCCAGTGTGTCCGGCAGCCCCTCCTTCTAATTGCAACCCTTTCTGGCCCTGAGGGGCCAGAGCTCCCTCTCTGCATCTCGCTGCAGTGCTTGCTTCTCTGTCTTTCTGCTCCAGCTGTACCTCTGTCCCTGCCCTCACCCCTCACACAGCACAGAGGGAATCACACCAGTTTAGGGAAAAGACGCCAACCCTGCCCCACTGGGGGACTAATAAATACATAGCCGAGAGGGGAAGGACGGTCCCTGGTGATGCCCATGTGTCCTATGCAGGGCACCGCTTCAGGGCTACAATACACACAGATTTCCCCTTTCCCAGAACTGACGACTGCCTGGTTCCCCCCAGCCTGGAGAAAGCTTCAAGGCAGAAAGAGAGCCTGTCATCTTTTTCTGTCACTGCCATCTCTTCCTCTGAGCATAACAGGGCAACTCATAGGGCAGAAGGGCCCGAGGAAAGTGAAAGACAGTCTGGGCCAGAGGGCAAGTCCATCCTCCCCCATGCTCACGCCCACCTTGCCCGAGGAGGGTCCCGCGTGTGCCTTTTTAGATCTTTCCAGAGAAAACTCGTTCCCTTTGTTTTGTCACCATACAAAGTCCTTCTCCTCTAGAGGCTTGCAGGCAGTCTGTAATACCACTGCCCTGACCCTGGAGCTGGGCTGGGGTCCAATTAACAGGCAGCTGGATAGGCACGGAGGCGGACAGAGACAGAGAGACAGATGGGGAGACATGGGCCCCTGTGACCCAATGGCCCAGATGCTTAAGGGACAGGAGGAGCCAGGACCTTCAGCTTGAAGAAAAGGTCCCTCTGTCCCCACAAGATCCCCAAGGAAAGCAGTGGCCCTGCCCCTGATTTTTAGCTCTGGGCCCTGAGGCATTTAACCAGGGCGCCCTCTGACCTCTGATGGATGGCAGGCTTCCCTGGAGAACACCTTTGCCTGTTCAGCGGGTCTGATTTACACTTCTCAGATGAACAGGGCAGTGCTGAGGACTGAGCCTCTGGAATTCTGGCCAGACACCCAAACCAAAGGCCTGCCCCCGTCCACTTTAGGGAGCTGCCCCACCCTGGTATCTGCCCCACGAGCAGAAACACTGGAGTCTTTGTCCTCACTGGCCCAAGAGCCTGGAGAGAATCCATTCTGTCCGGAGACCCTCCAGGGCCTGTGTTTGCATAGTGCAGCCCTGTGATTTGCCTACTAGGACCCTCGGGCATTTCCCCAAAGATCCAGGTTCCTCTCACCTCCTGCTGGGGTGGCTGGTTCCAGCTCTGCCAGGAGCTTGCTCTGCAATGTGGCACAAAACCCTCCACCTCTGAATTCCGGTCCATCCCCATCATCGGCACTCTTCATCACTGCTGTCTGCATATAAGAGGTGGGACCTGACGCCGTGTCCCGTTCTCACACGACCCCATTCTCTGACTGCTCTTGAGCAGCTATCGAATTCAAACATCCCAGCAAAAGACTCAGAGTTCACCAGGGCTGTGAGGACCATCTCAAAGAGACCGGATTCCAATCCTCTAGGAAGAGAGGGCCTCCTTGGGCTAAAATAGTTTACAGGCTTGTTTATACTGCTTCTCCCCGACTCAGAAGTCTGCAATGACTTGCCGAGGTCTATGAAGACAAAATTCAAATTTCATAGCCTCTTTTCTTGTCTTTCATCATCAACCCCAACCTATTTATCTTACTTAATCCCTTGGTTTTTCAAGCCTAAGCCTTTGCTCCAGCCATACCAGCCTGCCCTATCTCACAACTGAGCACAGGTCATGTCTAGGCCCTCTTCCCCTCTTTCTCAGCCCACTAGGGCTGCCTGGAGGGCCTGGTGGCCCTCCTTCCTCTGCGATACCCAGGTCCTAGCCAACCCTCAAGTCTTACTTTTCTCTGAATTTCTGCAGCTGAGTGAAGTCAAATTCTTGCTCCTCCATCCTATGACTGGCCCTGAATCTTACTTTATTTTGGCCCTTATTTTGTGAACTGCTTTCCGTGTTTGTCTGAATCTCAATGGCATGCATCATAGATGGTTGAGCACAAGACTGGTGTCTTTGGGACTTGCCTGGTGGTCCAGTGGTTATGACTCTGAGCTCCAGGGTGCCCAGGTTCAGTCCCTGGACAGGGAACTAGATCTCACATGCTGCAACAAAGATTGAAGATCCTGAGTGCCACAACTAAGACCCGTGCAGTTAAAGAAATAAATATTTTAAAAAAAAGAGAGAGAGAGGCTCAAGTCTTCCATTTCGCTTATGTCTGCCATGTGTAACTAGGCTAGTGGTGTGCCTATGCAGATCATCAGCAGGATCATTCTTATCATAGGAAGGGCAACCACGACTGGAAAACTAAATCAGATCAGTGCTTAACCAGTTCAGCTAGACTTTGCCTGTTTAGTCATTGTTACTCATTGTCAAAGGCATCACAATTCTCTATGCCTCAGTGTGTCTCTGAATTGAAAGATTTGAAGAAAACAATGGGTTGTTACACATGCTCCTTACACATGCCTCTTAATAAGTTGGTGGGGGAGACAGTACAGTGGGAAAAACTGGATTCAAATCCTAGATCTCCCTTTTCCTAGTTGTATGTGGTATGCTCAGTCACTTCAGTTGTGTCCAACTCTTTGCAACCCCTTGGACCATAGCTTGCCAGGCTCCTCTGTCCATGGGATTTTCCCAGTAAGAATACTGGAATGGGTTGCTGTTTCCTCTTCCAGGGGATCTTCCTGACCCAGGGATCGAACTCACATCTCCTGCATTGCAGGCTGATTCTTTACCCCTGAGCCACTGGGGAAGCCCCTTTTCTAGCTCTGTGATCACCAAACTCAACAACAAGGTGTTTACTGGGACTGAACTGAGCAGTTTTACATCAGACATAAGATGTGCTCAGTGGATAATAAAGGACTCAGCGTTGACATAGACAAAGCCTGTGATAAATGGTGACTATCATTGTTAAGACAATGACAGCATGGTGGTTTGTTTAGATCTTGTTTGGCAAAATCATACTCATCCTTTAAGATTCAACTCTGTGAAGTTATCGCTCAATGCTCCTCTACCCTCTACAAGGCAAGTCACTCCCTCCTTCCCACTCCCCTGATAACTGGGACTGTTTCTCCTATAAGATAAAGCCCAAAGTTCTTAGCTATGAACTCCAGGCTGAATCTCATCAAATTATTATTATGTGTCACTAGAGGGGTCCCTCTCATTCAGCTCTGAGCTGAACAAGGACATCCTCACCTTTTATGTTTTCAGCTCTGGCCTAGCATCAGGATCAATGTGTGTTTGTTAAATGAGGGGATGAACAGATGAGCAGCAGGGCCAAGAGCAGTCAAGAGGCCCGGGCAGAATTTGCCCAGACCCAAAGGTGAGCCTGGTGATAGGAAATCCAGCGTGGAAAGCAAGTGTCCCTTTATTTTTTTTTTTTAATATTTTTTTTTGGATATGGACCATTTTAAAATTTTATTCTTAAATTTTAATTGGAGGATAGTTGCTTTACAATATTGTGTTGGTTTCTGCAATAGAAAACCATAATTGAAGGGGGCTTTCCTGGTGGCTCAGAATGTAAAGAATCTGCCTGCAATGCAAGAGACCATAATCGAAAAAGACATGTGTGCCTCAGTGTTCACTGCAGCACTATGTACAATAGCTAGGACATGGAAGCAACCTAGATGTCCATCGACAGATGAATAGATACAGATACTGTGGTACATATGTACAACGGAATATTACTCAGCTATAAAAAAGAAAGCATTTGAGTCAGTCCTAAGGAGGTGGATGAACCTAAAGCCTATGGTACGGAGTGAAGTTAAGTCAGAAATAAAAAGACAAATATTGCATATTAATGCATGTGTATGGAATCTGGAAAGATGGTGCTGATGCAGACCATTTTTAGTCTTCATAGAACTTGTTACAACATTGCTTCTGTTTCATGTTTTGGTTTTTTGGCCATGAGACATGTGGGATCTTGGTTTCCTAACCGAGGACTGAACCCACACCCCCTGCATTGGAAGGCAAAGTTTTAACCACTAGGCCACCAGGGAAGTCCCTAGCAATTGGCCCTTTAAACTCACCTAAGATCGGCCTCAAATTTAAAGAATTTGCTCAACTTTTCCAGCAGGATAAACCTTCTTGGGGAAAGCCAGCAGCTCCATCACAAGCCCTTTGACCTTCTCTGCAAACCCTTCCTATCTGCAGCCTCCTTTTCCTCAGCTGGGCTCCATCCTTCTCCTGCTGCTCCCCACCATTCCTCTCCCCAATGGTCAGACCTCCAGCCTTGAAGCCCCTGCTCCCTCAGCCCCCCAGGCTGTTGAATGACCCTGGGTTCTAGGACGGCCTTCCCAATCCAGAAATGGGAGAAGGTCAGTATGTCCTGACACAAGCTTATCATTGTCTTTTGCCCCCAGGCAAAGCAAGCTGCACTTTCCTCCTCTCCATCACCTCTGCTACACCTGGCTCAGCAACAGCCTCCTAATCAGTTTCCCTGAGCCTACCCCCTCCTCCCCATTTGAATGCAGATTTCCAAAGAATAGCAAGGAGAGATAAGAAAGACTTACTCAGAGATAGATGCAAAAAAATAGAGGGAAACAATAGACCGGGAAAGACTAGAGATCTCTTCAAGAAAATTAGATGTACAAAGGGAATATTTCATGCAAAGATGGGCACAATAAAGGACAGGAACAGTATGGACCTAACAGAAGCAGAAGATATTAAGACAAGGCGGCAAGAATACACAGAAGAACTATGCAAAAAAGATCTTCATGACCCAGATAACCACGATGGTGTGATCACTCACCTAGAGCCAGACATCCTGGAATGTGAAATCAAGTGGGCCTTAAAAAGTATCACTATGAACAAAGCTAGTGGAGGTGATGGAATTCCAGTTAAACCATTTCAAATCCTAAATGATGATGCTGTAAAAGTGCTGCACTCAATATGTCAGCAAATTTGGAAAACTCAGCAGTGGCCATAGAACTGGAAAAGGTCCGTTTTCATTCCAATCCTAAAGATGGGCAATCCCAAAGAATGTTCAAACTACTGCACAATTGCACTCATCTCACACAGCAAAGTAATGCTCAAAATTCTCCAAACCAGGTTTCAACAGTATGTGAACCATGAGCTTCCAGATGCTCAAGCTGGAATTAGAAAAGGCAGAGGAACCAGAGATCAAATTGCCAACATACGTTGGACCATTGAAAAAGCAAGAGAGTTCCAGAAAAACATTAACTTCTGCTTTATTGATTATGCCAAAGCCTTTGAGTGTGAAGATCACAACAAATTCTGGAAAATTCTTAAGAGATGGGAATATCAGACCACCTTACCTGCCTCCTGAGAAATCTGTATGCAGGTGAAGAAGGAATAGTTAGAACCGAACTTGGAACAATGGACTGGTTCCAAATTGGGAAAGGAGTACATCAAGGCTGTATATTGTCATCCTGCTTATTTAACTTATATGCAGAGTACATCATGTGAAATGCTGGATTGGATGAAGCACAAGCTGGAATCAAGATTGCCAGGAGAAATATCAATAACCTCAGATATGCAGATGACACCACCTTTATGGCAGAAAACGAAGAGGAACTAAAGCGCCTCTTGATAAGTGAAAGAGAAGAGTGAAGAAGCTGGCTTAAAACTCAACATTCAAAAAATGAAGATCATGGGATCACTTCATCACAAATAGGGAAACAATGGAAACAGTGACAGACTTTGTTTTCTTGGGCTCCCAAATCACGGCAGATAGTAACTGCAGCCATAAAATTAAAAGACGCTTGCTCCTTGGAAGAAAAGCTATGACCAACCTAGACAGCATATTAAAAAACAGAGACATTACTTTGCCAACAAAGGTCCATCTAGTCAAAGCTATGGTTTTTCCAGTTCAGTTCAGTTCATTTCAGTCGCTCAGTCGTGTCTGACTCTTTGCGACCCCATGAATGGCAGCACGCCAGGCCTCCCTGTCCATCACCAACTCCCAGAATTCACTCAAACTCACGTCCATTGAGTCGGTGATGCCATCCAGCCATCTCATCCTCTGTTGTCCCCTTTTCCTTCCGCCCCCAATCCCTCCCAGCATCAGAGTCTTTTCCAATGAGTCAACTCTTCGCATGAGGTAGCCAAAGTACTGGAGTTTCAGCTTTAGCATCATTCCTTCCAAAGAAATTCCAGGGCTGATCTCCTTCAGAATGGACTGGTTGGATCTCCTTGCAGTCCAAGGGACTCTCAAGAGTCTTCTCCAACACCACAGTTCAAAAGCATCAATTCTTTGGCGCTCAGCTTTCTTCACAGTCCAACTCTCACATCCGTACATGACCACAGGAAAAACCATAGCCTTGACTAGACGAACCTTTGTTGGCAAAGTAATGTCTCTGCTTTTGAATATGCTATCTAGGTTGGTCATAACTTTCCTTCCAAGGAGTAAGCGTCTTTTAATTTCATGGCTGCAGTCACCACCTGCAGTGATTTTGGAACCCAGAAAAATAAAGTCTGATACTGTTTCCATGTTTTCCCATCTATTTCCCATGAAGTGATAGGACCAGATGCCATGATATTTGTTTTCTGAATGTTGAGCCAACTTTTTCACTCTCCTCTTTCACTTTCTTCAAGAGGCTTTTTAGTTCCTCTTCAATTTCTGCCATAAGGGTGGTGTCATCTGCATATCTGAGGTGATTGGTATTTCTCCTGGCAATCTTGATTCCAGCCTGTGCTTCCTCCAGCCCAGCATTTCTCATGATGTACTCTGCATATAAGTTAAATAAGCAGGGTGACAATATACAGCCTTGACATACTCCTTTTCCTATTTGGAACCAGCCTGTTGTTCCATGTCCAGTTCTAACTGTTGCTTCCTGACCTGCATATAGATTTCTCAAGAGGCAGGTCAGGTGATCTGGTATTCCCATCTCTTTCAGAATTTTCCAGTAGTCATGTATGAATGTGAAAGTTGGACTATAAAGAAAGCTGAGTGCCAAAGAATTGATGCTTTTTGAACTGTGGTGTTGGAAAAGACTCTTGAGAGTCTCCTGGACTGCATGGAGATCCAACCAGTCAATCCTAAAGGAAATCAGTCTTGAATATTCATTGGAAGGACCGATGCTGACGCTGAAATGCCAATACTTTGGCCACCTGATATGAAGAACTGACTCATTGGAAAAGACCCTGATGCTGGGAAAGATTGAAGGCAAGAAGAGAAGGGGCCGATAGAGGATAAGATGATTGGATGGCATCACCGACTTGATGGACATGAGTTTGAGCAATCTCCAGGAGTTGGTGATGGACAGGGAAGAAAGAAGTGCTGCAGTCCATGGGATCGCAGAGTTGGATACGACTAAGTGACTGAACTGAACTGAACTGACTCCCTCCTCCACTTGACTGCCACAGGATATTTCTAGCAGCTAAGAGCACCCTGTGCACAATTCTCTTAGCACTTATCCTGCAAAATTGTGGTTCTCTCTTTGCCTACCCCACTAGATCATATCATCCTAAACTGAAAGTGTTTAGAGCCTAATGTGTGTTTTGTTCATATTAAGTGTTAAATAAGTTTTGGTGGAATAAAGGAGTAAATAAATATATCTATTCAGCAGAGGGGCTTTCCCAGGTATTGCAGTGGTAAAGAACCCAGCTGACCATGCAGGAGATGCAAAACCCTCGAGTTCAATTCCTGGGTCAAGAAGATCCCCTGGAGTAGGAAATGGCAACCCACTCCAGTATTCTTGCCCAGGAAATCCCATGGACAGAGGAGCCAGGTGGGCCACAAGAGTCCATTCGGTCACAGAGTCGGACAAGACTGAGGACACACACACACACACACACACACACACACACACACATATTCAGCAGAGGATATGTAGAATGTATGGCACACAACATGCTATGTCCTTTACAAAGAACTATATCTCCCGGTTTATTACTCAATCCTTGCAACAGCCCTGTAAAGGAGGTAGTATTAATCCCTATTTTTGAAAGAGGGAACTGAGGCTAGAACAGTGACTCGAATAGTCACAAAGCTGGTTAAGGGGCGAAGGGAAAGGGCAGAGTCTAAGGCTGGCCTCCTTTGCCTCCCTAGCCCCCTGCCCACCTGTCCCCTTCCCTGCCCAGCTAGGGAGAGGATGCACAGAGGCTGAGCTGCTGCTGCTGCTCTGCCTCACTTGGGAAATAAACAAGAAGAATTCTTCTTCTCATCATTTGGTGAGTCGGTGACATTTCGTTTGACAAAGAATCTAGGAAAAGCCTCTCCTGGGACCAGTTTTGGGACTAGGCTGTGATAATATTGCTTTATTGAAAAACGATGCTAGGAACTGAGCTCCGGATGGCCTTTTACTTGGAATAATTTATGCAGGAAATGAGAAATAATTTTTTTAAAAAGAAACACACATTGATCTACACATGGTCACCAGATAGAAGTGATGGCAACACACACACACATGAATAATCCCAGAGACACAGACATGCAAAGGCATAAATTCCAGTTCTCCATCAAGATTGTGGCCACACACCCTGTAAAATACCGAAAGATTGCAAGTGTGGTCAATTCAGAGCCCTGTGGACACACCCACTTGCAAAACTGTCTGATGGCTGTGACTTCCCCTCCATGCCTTCCAGGGGAAATTGTGATTTTCCCCACACATGTAAATTTCAGTCATTAAGGGACGCACAGGAAGCTTGACATTGGAGAAATTAATCTCTCCGTGCCTCCGTGCCCTTCGCACTGCCCTGTTCCCTCCTATGATGATCACACAGTGTCCGGAGAGGCTGCCTATCAGATGACCTGCGCCCCAGGCACCAAGTCCCCACTCTGGATTCACACTGCCTGCGCCTCCAAGGCTTCGGTCATAACCAGTGCCTGGAGGACCACAAACGAACCAGGAAAAGGCTGAGAAATGAAACGTCTGTAAAATTCTCGTTCGGATACCTCTCAGAAATGAATCTCAGATGCAGAAGGGATGGGAAAGGGGTTTTATCTGAACTATCTCCCTCCCTAGACTGCTTGGGAAGGGCTGGGATTTGAAAGGAAAGCTGAAAGTCAAGAATTCCCCTCCAGCCATGGTGCTTTTGACCTGGGCTGAGAGCAGCACCCAGGATCCCTATTCTTGTGGAATCAGCAACTGAGGAACTCAGAGAGGCCAGGAACTGCACCAGAAGTCAGGACACTTGGGTTGTATCCATCACCCTCCTGGTTGAGCTCGGGATGTGACCCTGGGTACATCACCGTCTGGTCTCAGTTTCTCCATCTATAAAGTAAGAAGTTTAGGACTGCGACTTCCCTGGTAATCCAGTGGTTAAGAATCTGCCTGCCAATGCAGGGGACATGGGTTCGATCCCTGGTCTGTGAAGATTCCGTATGCAGTGGGGCATCTAAGCCTGTGTGCCACAACTACTGAAACCTGCGTGCCCTAGAGCCCATGGTCTGCAACAACGAGGGGCCCAAGCACCACACCTAGAGAGCAGCCCCTGCTCGCCACAGCTGGAGAAAGCCCAAGCACAGCAATGAAGACGCAGCACAGCCAAAAGTAAGGCAGAAAGACAGGACTGGATGGTCACTTCTGCTGCGGTCTCATCGGGTGAATCGTGGCTCTGCCTCCTGCATGCGTGCTCTGTCGTGTCCAGCTCTTTTGAATCCCATGGACTACCACCCGCCAGGCTCCTCTGTCCGTGGGGTTTCCAAGAATACTGGCGTGCGTTGCCATTTGCTACTCCAGGGCATCTTGCCCACCCAGGGATTGAACCCAAGTGTCTTGCATCTCCTGCACTGCCAGGTGGACTCTACCACTGTGCCACCTGGGAAGCTTGGCCAGCTGCTAATGAGACCTCGAACACCTCTATGTACCCACGATGATTATATATCCCAAAGCATGTCCAGCTAGCTTTTAACATTTTGCTTGATAAAAGATGCTTACTCCTTGGAAGGAAAGTCATGACCAACCTAGACAGCATATTAAAAAGCAGAGACATTACTTTGCCAACAAAGGTTCGTCTAGTCAAGGCTATGGTTTTTCCAGTGGTCATGTATGGATGTGAGAGTTGGACTGTGAAGAAAGCTGAGCGCCAAAGAATTGATGCTTTTGAACTGTGGTGTTGGAGAAGACTCTTGAGAGTCCCTTGGACTGCAAGGAGATCCAAACAGTCCATTCTAAAGGAGATCAGCCCTGGGATTTCTTTGGAAGGAATGATGCTAAAGCTGAAACTCCAGTACTTTGGCCACCTCATGCGAAGAGTTGACTCATTAGAAAAGACTCTGATGCTGGGAGGAATTGGGGGAAGGAGGAAAAGCGGACGACAGAGGAGGAGATGGCTGGATGGCATCACTGACTCAATGGACGTGAGTTTGAGTGAATTCTGGGAGTTGGTGATGGACAGGGAGGCCTGGCGTGCTGCGATTCATGGGGTCGCAAAGAGTTGGACACGACTGAGCGACTGAACTGAACTGAGACAGTACTTTGTGAAGTTGGTAGTACTGGAATCAATACACCCATTCTACAGATGGAATAATCAAAACTGAGACTTGGAGTATCTTGGCCAAGGTCACAAAAAGAAATCAGTATTTATTCAACTCACAAGAAGTTTAAATATTCCCTTGGACATCACTCTCTATTAAAAAGGAAAAAAATGTACAACATACCTTGGAAACCCTGAAATTTGCTCTGGAAAATATTTGTTTCTTTTGGCCAGCTTGGACTTGTTAAGTAAAAACTGTGATTTCAAAGCTTCTGCTGCCTTTTTGCACAGCTTAGGGTAGAGGCCCAGGGCAGATGTTCTTTCATTTAGGAAAAAGGTTTAAGGTCTTCTGGCTGTTAAAGGGGAAGCCAGGCCTACTCCAGGAGGGGAAAGAGGAAAACAAAAGGGAACTCAATTGTTATTCACTCATTCAACAAATATTTATTGAGTCTCTGCTATGTGCCAGGAACTGTTCACAACTGTTAACAAAACAGATACAAATCTCAGCATTCATGGGGTTTACTTTCTGGTCTGGTCGAGATGGGAGTGGTGGACACGTGATAACAAGGCAGTAAATAAAATACACAGGACCGGATAACAAGGGCAAAGGAGAAAAGGTAAATGAAAGGGAGTGTGGGGAATTGAAAGTTCCCCACTCACTTCCGGCGAATCTAGGCCAGAGCCTTATAAACATAGAGGAGCATAAAACTCAGAGCAGAAGGGAGGAGCAAGAAGGTGCTGGTTGGGAGAACAGGTGAAAAGGTGGCAAGCCAGGCTGTGAAGGAGAAAATGGACAGTGAGGAGGAATTTCTTCTGTGAGGATTCAGTTCAGTTCAGTTCAGTCGCTCAGTCGTGATTAGGAGAGGGATTTAAAGACCTGGTTATCTCCTATATCAAGTTTAACTTGTTCTGCCCCCTGCCCTAGAGCATACCCCCTCCTCTGGCATCTCCTGGGGCTGGGACCACTGGTACCTGCCTTGGCCACAAAGTTTAAGGGTGCTCCACAAAATGTAATGGGGATGAAATCAGGACCTGTAAGTGTGCTTAGACACATTTGAATTTAACTCAAAAGGAAGAATCAGTAATACTGATTCTGCCAGTGTTGAAAATGTTGATGCTTTGTTTATCATACATTTTTGTCATTAATTTGGAGGTCTAAAAATATTGCATTAAAATATGATTTCTCTTGACTGCTGAGTTTGGGGGCACCCCCTTAAAGTTATGGGTTTCCCAGGTAGCTCAGTGGTAAAGAATCTGCTTGCCAGTGCAAGAGACTCGGGTTTGATCCCTGGGTTGGGAAAATCCCCTGGAGAAGGAAATGGTGACCCACTCCAGTATTCTTGCCTGGAGAATCCCATGGGCAGAGGAGCCTGGCGGGCTGCAAAGGTCCATGGGGTCATAAAAGAGTTGGACACAATTTAACAACTAAACAACAACAACTTAAAGTTATGCCTGGGGTTAGACCCTGGCTGCAGAGCTGAAAGGGGGCGCAGTTAGCCATCTGCCACCTGGGGTGAGTGAGCCTGGCACCAGTAAAAATGTACCCAGGCAGCAGCTTTGTTACAGGAAAGAAAGAGAAGGGGCCCTGCCCACAGTGGAGAGAGCTGTGCTGGGGGGCCGAGGAGGCCGCATGCCTAGGACCCCAGGACTGAGGGAGGAAGCAGAGCAGGGCTTTCTGCTTGACGAGACCCTGAAGCAAAACAAGATCAGGAGAACCTAATGCCCCTTCTCTCTGGGACTCCACAGAAGCTGTGCCTTCCGCAGTGTGGGAGGACATCTCCAGTTGTTCTGTGGGGATGTTCACAGGAACAGTGGGCTTGGGGGACACGCGGGTGGTTTGTTCTGTGGGGATGTTCACTGGAATGGTGGGGCTTGGGGGACACATGGGGGACACATTGCTAACTGCACCCCCTTTCAGCTCTGCAGCCAGGAGTCCTCCATAATAATTAAACCATGAAATCACCAGAGTCCATCCCTCGGGAGTGCTGGGGATGGAGCGGGGGCAGTCCCGGGGTACCCCCATGGTCATGAGACCCTGACCAGCCATCCTGCATAACCAGAAGGTGCGGGGAGGGTGGTCTCCAATTGTTTTGGCTCCTCGGGAAAGGAGGGGGTGGCATCTTGTCACAGGGTCTGCCCACAAGAGTGTGAGCCCCCTGAGGACAGGGAGTGGGCAGGGTGTGTGTCAGAACAAAACGGAAGGTTCTACAGAGGACAGAGTCCAGGAGCACATCCACAGACCTGCCTCCAGGGGGCTGTTGGGTGGGCCCAGCCAGTCTGCTTTCCTCACTGCTCCCTGCTTCTCTCCAGTGCGCTCCAAACCCTAGGGCCTTTGATGAGTCACTCCTGTGTTCACAAACACTTTTATTATTGACATAAATAAGTCAGCTATTTGAGACCTCTCAAGTCCTGCGGAACTTTCCAGGCATATGTCTCACAACTCTCCTTCATAACCTCTAGATCGGGGCTGGCAAACTACACCCAGGCCAAATCCTGAAGCTGCCTGTTTTTTGTAAATAAAGTTTTATTGGCATACGGCCCTACTGTTCCTTTACTCTGGCCTAGGTCTACTTTCCACACCAGTGGCAGTTGAGCAGCTGCAACACTGAAACCTGAAATATTTAAACATAAAACCTGAAATATTTACTGTCTGAAACGTTCCATAAAATGTTTGCTGAGCTGGTCTAGGCTGCAGGTAAGCTGTGCTCATCTCCTCACAGCCTCTGCGAGGCCTGTGCTGGTCCTGCTTTCCAGGATGAAGATGCTACATTTCCCTGCTCTAGTCACTGGAATACGGCTGATTCTTCAAGGGCTCAGGTGAAACATTATTCATCATGTGATGTCTCCTGGATTCCTGCAAAGAGTAGCTCACTCTTCTGTACAGCCTTGATCCATTGTTAGGGTGACCATGAACAAGGTACCACCAAAGCTGAACAATTTTGACAGGGGAGGAGAGCACGATTAATAATTACACAGACACTACAGGCTTCAAGGCTTCCCTGGTGGCTCAGATGGTAAGGAATCAGCCTGCAATGCAGGAAACCCAGGTTCGATCCCTGGGTTGGGAAGATCCCCTGAGGAAGGGAATGGTAACCCACTCCAATAGTCTTGCCTGGAGAATTCCAAGGACAGAGGAGCCTGGCAGGCTACAGTTCATGGGGTCACGAAGAGTCGGCTGATACTGCAAGGCTTCAGCTGAAACAGTCCCAGGCAAACTGGGCTGTCCAGCGGTCCTACACTTGATGCTTGATTCATTCTGCCTCCTTTGGGTCAATCGTTTATATACCTGGCTCCTCCAATAGGCAGGCTGCTCCAGGGCAAGGAAACTGTGGGGGTTTTGGCCCTCAGAGCATCCTTATCTATAGGCTAAGATCAATGAATGTCCATTGAAATGAAGGAGAAAGAGCTCCATTCTAAACAAGAGCAGTTTCTGTAGGAGCAGCAGCTGGAAAAACAGAGACAGAGGAGCCATTACCCGGAACGGGGAAGAGGCACTTGCAGTCCATGGAGGTGGCACGCTTGTGTCTGCGTCATTGTACTTGCATACCCAGCGCAAGACTTCCCTGGTGGTCCAGTGGCTAAGACTCCACACTCCCAGGCAAGGGAGCCTGGGTTCAATCCCTGGTGAGGGAACTAGATCTCATGTGCCACAGCTAAGACCTGGCACAGCCAAAATAAATAAATAAATTTATATGTTTATGTTTTTAAAGAGCCAGGATAGTGCCTTATCCTCCGGAAGTCCCGCCTCTGCTTCCCTGCTCCTCTGCAGCACCCACCCTCTCCCTTCCTGCTCTCCCCGTCCATCCACTCAGCTGCTGCCCCTCCTGGCACCTCCCAGGGAGGTGGTCACAACTACATAAGTCTCTGCAGAGTTAGAAAAAGGGGCATGCCACTCCAAGGGTGAGAGTTTATTTTTGCAAGTTCCGAGCTGGGTGATCAGAATTTAGGTATATATACATCTCCCTTCATAAAGTTCCAGCAACAGGGGACTTTCCTGGGGGTCCAATGGCTAAGATTCCAAGCTCCCAATGCAGGGGCCCCGGGTTCAATCCCTGGTCAGGGAACTAGATCCCACAGGCCACAGCTAAGAGTTCACATGCCGCAGCTAACGATCCCACATGCTGCAGTGCAGACTGAAGATTCCAAGTGCCGCAACTAAGAACTGGTGCAGCCAGATAAATAAATATTAAAAGAAAAAAAAGCTCCAGCACATTCTACAGACTTCAGCTCACCAAAGTGGGAGCTAGGAAACAAACGGCTAGGGACTAAGATGACCCACTGAATACATAGATGCTCGCCATCTGTTCTCTGCTGAACAGCTGGGAGACCTCTTTGAAGTGAAAATTCCATTCTAAGCCCTCGCCTTCTTCTCGCTGGTTTCAGTTACTGGTTTCCCACTCTTCTGGAGATCAAGACCAAAATCCTTACCTTGGCTCAGAAGGCCAGGTGTGGTCTGGCCCTGCCCACCTCTCCTCCTTCATCTAGTTGGCGCTTGGCCTTCCAGCCATTCAGGCCTCTGGTCCTCAAACAGGACATGCTTCTTCCCATCACAGGCCCTTTGCCCAGCCACCCCATTTCCTGCAAGATGCTCTTTCCTCATCCACCTGGCACTAGCAAGTCTGCTTCACCTTCACATCTCAACTGGACCTGCTTCCTCCAGGGGAGCAACATCGACCTCTCAGACCAGGGAGGCCTCCTTTGTATATTGCATTTCAGGCTTCAGTACCACTTACTGCTGTTTATAATTACATACTCAACTGCAATGATGTGGGCAATGCCTGTTTTCTCCCCTAGGCTCCCTGTGGGCATGGATTCAGGTTTGCTCAGCTCACTTTGACTCCTAGCACACAGTGGCACTCACAGACATTGGTTAAATGATCATCCATGCCAACCCAAGCCAAAGACCAGGAAGGTGACCTCTGGCCACTGCTCATGTCGTAAATTAAAGTGGTTGGAAGTGAGAGCTGGGCATTAAAGTCCTCTCTCTTCTCATCCTCCACTTTCAGCTCTTACTCCTTCTCCTGAAAAAGCTGTCTTTAGGGACCTATAACACAGAGGACCACAAAATGGAGCTTACGTGGGGCTAGATGCTGACTTTGAGTTCACAGGTCAAGACTGGCAAGAGATGTGGACAGACCCTAACAGAGCAGACAGCTAGCCAGTAGGAGGAGGGCTGAGCCAGCACCAAGCAGGCGGATTGAGGGCCTCCCAGCAGGTCTTGTCTCTTCCACAGCATCTTGGGCTCAGAGAAGCCAGAGGAGCCCTTTGTACCGCTCAGGTTTCCTCTTTCCTCCCGCCCTTCCCCAGGATCTTTTGTGCCTGGGGGGTGGGGGGCGGAGGGTATATGTTCACCTCACTGCAGGGCAATCTCTCTGAGGGCAGGAACTGGGCCCTGAATGGCTTTGGCTCTCCATAGCTCCTGGTTAAGGTGCAGCACAGGACTCACATTTGTAGATTCTTGTTCTGATATGCAGGGTATAGGGGCTGCCTGCTTAGATGCAGAGCCAGAGGATGGCGTTCAGGCCTGGTGAGGGTGGTGCCAGGTAGCCCATGGGGCACAGTGGGCTGAGATGTGCAGAAAGGTCCAGACCAACCCGAAGGCCTTCACAGCTGTGCTAGACTAAGAGGCTGCCTGCTCCCTGGGCTGGCTCACCTGAAATGTAGAGTGGCTCACCACACCCTCTCGGGTCAGAGAAAGACATGTCCATACCTCCGTTCACCCACCCACCCACCCACCCCAGCAACCTGGCAGCTGAACCCTGGGGTGGGCCCAGCCCACCAGGGAGAAGACAAAGCGGCTGCCTCCAAGCTGGCACCAAGCCCGCTGCTGTGAAGAGAGGCCTCTCTGCACGAGGCCGATAAATAATAGAAAGTGCAAGTGGCCCGAGGTAGCGACCAAGCCGCTGGGCCTCAGGCAGGATGGGGCGAGCGGGCCCCCAGGTCAGGAGCACAGGGATTAATAACGTATCAATTTTAATGTAGGGAGAGGGTTTTTTTTCTGCTTCACAAACAGCAAAGTGAATGTTTGAGCATCCCGGCAGGGGGTTAATGAGGACTCTGATTAGTTATTCGGATTTCTCCACACTGCCTCAATCCATCCTGCTAGGAAGCAGAGGAGGGAGGCGGCCGGGTGGAGAGCTGCACAGGGCCCCTCCGCTGAGAAGACAATCTCAGTCTGTGAGCAGGTCTCAGCCCAAGGAAAACTGCAGCCCACTCCCACCCTGTCCTTGCCACCTCCACACACCGTGGTAGAACAGGGAGCTAGACGGACTTCCAGATGACCTGTCCAGCCCCTGGATTGGAGGGACTTGACTCTGCAGCCACACGGAGTGTCAGTGAGAGAACATGTCCAGGCTGGAGTCCAGAGGCCTGGGGCTTTCCCAGTACACCAGACTGCCCTCCCCACTCCTCCTGCCCAGCCAAGGCGAATATTCTCCTTTTGCCTTCAGGGAAGCAGCGGATCAGGGATAAGCCCATGTCTGTCTATCAGAAGTCCTCAGCTAGGGCTGTCTGCTGGGCTGGGGGACCTTGGGACCTCCTTGTTGGGAAATCTCTGTCTTCTGGTCCGGGCTAGTGCCCAGCTCAGGGATGGAAGATGAGGCTTGCTGTGAGAGCCCCTGAGAACAGGAGCCTCCCAGCATCACTACCTCCTTCTCTGTCCCAGCTGCCCGGGGGAACTCCAGCCACAACCCCTCCACCCTCCCTGCAGACTCCCAGGTCAGTGACAGATCCTGTTCATTTGGCCCCAGACACGCAGGGCACAAAAGAGGGGCAGGAACCTGCAGAGACGCAGCACGCGCTCAGGAAGAGACATCGCCAGGCCATCTGGACGCGTGCTCCATGCCTTTCCCGCTATTGCACCGCAGATGGACTTTGGAGCCAGGGGCCCCACTCCCCTCCCACTCCCAGGTCCCAGCCCATCTGCTACAGTCTGGGACCCAGACCCAACCCACACCCAGATCCACAAGGAAATGATGTCACCATAGGCACCGCCCCGCAGTTTTCCCGAGATCATCTGAGGTCCCCCAAGTGCCTCTTTCCGGAGGTTCCTGAGGAAGCGCCTCTCGCATCACCCCCAAAATCCTCAAAGCGCATGCTGAGGTCCTGTCAGCTCTCCCTGACATGAATATTTATCGTTCCCAAAGCCAGGGACTGTCATATTGGCACTCACAGGCACCTGTGGCTTTTCATCTTGGACTGTCGCCCCGTTCACTGTGAATATTGCAGCTGAAGTTTATTGAAGGTTCCCGTGAGCCAGCTGTCTCGTCCAGCTTTACACACATGACCTTGTTAACCTTTGGAGACCCAGTGAGGTGATGCTTATGTGCACCTCCCCCAGAACTCTCTGCAGCAAGATCTCCTCTCTTCATTGTATCAATACCGGAGACACCACATGGCTAGTAAGCACTTGCATTGTGGTTGTTGCAACTGAGTAACTGATTAGTAATTTAATTTCCTTTTAATTTTAATAGACACATATGTCTGGTGGCTACCAAACGAGACAGCATAGACTCCAGGGTCGAGCAGCACACTCCGTACCCCAAGCCTGGTAGGGGCACAGACTGGAATCACTGGGTTTGTCTGCTTTAAAGAATGCCTTTAAAGGCATTCTTGAGTGTGTGAAGAAACTCAGGCAGAGAAGATAAAGAGATAGCGTGTAACCGTGGAGGGCTCATGCTACATGCCAGAACTGGGTACAGAGGTGAGTGGGATCTAGTCTCTGCCCTCAGGGGCTCTAGTGCAGCTGATTCTACTCGGGACAGCAGGACTTAGGTGCACGACTGAAGGAGGTGGGATGTGGTCCAGATACTCCATGCCACCCCCTACCCCAAACTCAACCACGCCCAGCCATGAGCCCCACCGTCTCCACTCTGCCCACGCTCCCCACGTTTGTTCCTCATTCTGGATGAATGGCATCATTGTCGCTGCAGTCACTCAAGAAGGAAACCTGGGGACTTCCCTGGTGGTCCAGTGGCTGAGACTCCATGCTCCCAATGCAGGAGGTCCAGTTTCCATCCCTGGTCCTGGAACAAAGATCCCACATGCAGCAACTAAGAGTCTATGCCCCACGACTAAGACCCAAATAAACAAAAAAGGTTTTTTTGAAAAGAAGAAAACCTGGAGACACCCTCACCTCCTCTTCTTCCTTCCTCCCCCTTCTCTCACCTCCTTTCCATCACATCTGATATCTCACTGTTAAGGTACTTTACTCTCTCCTTCCCACCCACACTGTCTATGCTCCCAGCTCTGCCGTCTCTTCCCTCTCTCACGTCACCCCGTGATCCAACCGCACAGTGTAAACAGGCATTTCTAGGCGCTCAGCACACTTCCCTGTGCCCCGTGCTTCTGAGTCTGCTGTCCACTCTTCCTGGAACACCCATGCTGGCCTCATTTACTTGGACACATATGCTATGTCTCTGGACTCTCTCCCGCTGAAGGCTTTGCTGAGTATCCTTCCTCTCTGGCCGCTGGTGGCTCCTGAGACCCTGAGCACTCCTCTGTTACGCACTAATCGCCTTGGGTTAAGAGTTCTGGCATCTCCCCTGGCCTTCTCTGAGGTCAGAGACTGTGGCTTTGTCATCCCTGTGTCCAGAGGGCGCACAGGGTGCGGCATGTGGCGGGAGGTGGACAGGCAGGGCACGTGTCTGCACCAGCAGTTGTCTGAGGCCTGGAGCACCTTCAGGCCCTGCCTTCGCACCTCCCACGCCCTGCCTTTCCGCATTAGGAGTCTTGCAGCCTGGCACCGAGAACATTCCTGATTCACCTCACAGCCTGCTTCCTGGAGGCATGGCAGGGTGACGTCCCACAGAGCCCAGCACTCAGCGTGAGCTCCCGCAGCTCTGAAGAGTCTCAAAAACAGCCCCAACCGAAATGGGCTTGGGTCTGTGACTTCCAAATGGCCTTGCGCACATCTCTGCCTTTGTCTCTGGCCTCCCCACCCAGCCCCACTCACCTTCCCAGTTCCCTTCACGAGTCTCTAAACTGCCAAGTGCATTGGGCACCACCCACAGGAAACCACAGATTCATTCCTGACAACTTACCACCCTGGGCTCCAGCCCTGGGAGGGACCAGCATCATCGGAGAGGCGGTGCCCTCGCTTGCCTGCAGTGCTACCATTCGCAAAGCAGTTCCTTCCACGTTTTCTCATCTCATCCTAACGACCCTCCTATGTGGGGAGGGAAGTTAGGCCCTGTTCCCCCGCTTTACAGATAAAGAAATAGAGGCTCAGGGACTTCCCTGGTGGTCCATGGATAAGACTCTGTACTCCCAATGCAGGGGGCCCAGGTTCGATCCCTGGCCAGGAAACTAAGATCCCACAACTGAGTCTGAGTGCCCCAACTAGAGAACATGTCCACCACCACTGCTGAGCCTGCGTGCTCTAGAGCTGACACACCCAGTGCACTTCCGGCACGCTGCAAGAAGACCCAGCACAGCCAAAATGGACAGAAAACGAAAGAGAAGAAATAAATGCTCAGGGAAATGAAGAGCTAGACCCAAGATTCATGTGGAGATCTTTTGATTCTAAGTTCAGTGTTCACCTTACTGGGAGGATGGTGATGTCACCAAGAAAGGTGGATGAGAGAAGTGATAACAGGGGAATAATAGGTTCAGAGGAGGTGTTGATGAGTTTATTTGAGAGTGTGTTGTGCTCAGTGTTTTTTTTTTTTTTTTAACTTTTTGTTTTGTATTGAGGTATAGCTGATTAACAAACAATATTTTGATAGTTTCAGATGAACAGCGAAGGGATTCAGCCATACATATATATGTATTCACTCTCCCCCAAACTCCCGGCCCAGTGTCAGGATTGGGCACCATGGTAGAGGACAAAGCTTGGGATGCCTGTCTGGGGGTGTAGTCCACCCCAGTCCACCCTGTGGTCCAGCTACATAAAGTCATCTGCTGTTACCCAAACACCATCCTGTTTCTTCACCTTTGTGCCTCCCTAAGGAATTTACAGCCTTCTCTGCATCTCTGATTTCTGATACACTCCCCAGCCTTCCATGACCGCTTCAGATGCTACCTCATGCATGATCTTTCCCTGATCTTCTCAGGTAGAAATGGTCCCTCTTCCTTGGGGACTCCTGCAACACTTTGTATAAGCCAGCACCGTCGTCTTCATCTCATCCTGTCTACGGCTTTGGTAATTTGCGTGTCTGCCGCGTCCATCGTGGGGACATTCTTGCTCACCTCTGTATCACCCACTATATTTAGAACTATGCCTTGAGCAAAAGAGGAAATATTGGTTGGGCTGAATTTCATTGCTAATTATGTTTTTAAGAGAGGAGGGTTTGACCTATGTCTTTCTAATGGGGAATAAGAAATGTAATGGACATCGCATCTTTTGCCTGCATTTTCAAATCTGAGCTCCACGAAGGCTTAGAAGCACACATGCAGAAGATGAAAGGAGGGGCTTATCAACAAAAAACAAGACACAAGAGTAGCCTGAACCCATTAGAAGTGCACTGGGAAGGCCAAAGACTAGAATGAAGTGGAGACTGAAAACACTCTCCTCCCTACACCCCCTCCCTCACACGCTCCCTCTCTTCTCTCTCTTAAAAAAAAAAGCAATACTTGAAGCAAACAGAAAGAGACAAAAATAAGGGATGAAGGCGGCTACAGCCTGGGGCAGACGGAGGAGGTTACAGATGACAGAAGGAAAGCAAATGATTTAACTCCCACTTTGCTTTGTTTTCTTCAAGGACAGTGATCATCAAACCAGAAAAATGATTTATAAAGGTTTCAAGTTTGAGATAGGTGAGGAGATGGTAAATGAGCATCTTATAGCTTTAAATAAAATCAAGGCTGCAGACACAAGCAAATCACATCTTAGAGTAAGGAAAGAGCTTCGAACTGTAGAACCACTGCTATCTATTTGTGAACTGATGGAAAGAAATCATTTTTAGAGATGGAAGATGCAAAAGCTGTGTTGTCTTTCTTTTTTAAAAAAAGATCTTTTTGATGTGGATCATTTTTTAAAGTCTTTATTGAATTTGTTACAATATTACTTCTGTTTTATGTTTTTGGGTTTTTTTTTTTTTTTTTTTTTGGCTAAAAGGTATGTGAGATCTTAGTTTCAGGGATTGAACCAGCAGCCCCAGCATTGCAAGGTGAGATCTTAACCACTGGACTGCCAGGGAAGTCCCAGAAGTTGTATTTTCTTAAAGTGGTAAACATTAGATTCTGGAAGCGACATGAGAGTGAGTCTGATATTCATTGCTAACAAAAATTCCAAATTGGAATATTTATGAAAGAAATAAGTGATGACCCCAAACCAGAATAGTTTCATTGAAAAACAATCACATCAAACTAACTTTATGGCCCTTAAAAAACACTTAGAATCCCTAGGCTGGTAGATAAGGAAGATTCCAAGACCTATCTTGATTTTAGCAAGCTCTGTGACATCTTTCACAATATCTGTCTGGATAGGATAAGATGGGATAAGATGGAAGTGTAAGCTGGATGCACGGGGACAAATAAACAGTTACTAGACCTACCATCGGAGAAGGCAATGGCACCCCACTCCAGTACTCTTGCCTGGAAAATCCCATGGACGGAGGGGCCTGGTAGGCTGTAGTCCATGGGGTCGCTAAGCGTCGGACACAACTGAGCGACTTCATTGTCACTTTTCACTTTCATGCATTGGAGAAGGAAACGGCAACCCACTCCAGTGTTCTTGCCTGGAGAATCCCAGGGATGGGGGAGCCTGGTGGGCTGCGTCTATGGGGTCGCACAGAGTCGGACACGACTGAATCGACTTAGCAGCAGCAGCAGCAGCAGACCTACCATGGGAGGCATTTTGTAATACATGCAAATATCACATCACTAGGCAGCACACATGAAACTAACATGATATTGTGTGTGTGCTATGTTTCACTAAAAAGGAGTAAGTTGGATGGGGAAAGTGGTAGGTGAACTTTTAGCTAGATTGTGATTGTCCCCAGTCAGTATTGATTAGTAGATTTCAGCACGAAGGGAGGTCTTTCATGTTGAAATAACCAGCTTGGGGTGTTGAGCATCGTTACCAACAATTTGCATACCACTGTAGAAGGTGTGTCTACCATCCACGCACGGAAGGGATACTTAATGTGTTTAAACACAGAATTAAGATTTAAAGCGTGTGAGGCAGGAAACACAGGCTGAAAGCAAGGCCTGTTGAACAGAGAGAAATAAAGTTATACTGGGAGAGTAAAATGCAGACAGTGTAAGTGAGGGAGATGGAGCTTAAAAGCATCACATATGAAAAAAAAATTCAATAGGTACCAGTGTTATGATGTGGCTGCCAAAAGCAATAAAAAGGTAATTGCAATCTGAGGCTGCACTCCTACGAGTCCAGGTGAAGGGGGTAATGGCTCAGACCACTTTGGAGGGTTGTGTTTACATCCGAAGGGGAGACCTGATCATCAGCTGTGCATCTGGGGAGGGAGGCTAGGATGCCAGAGAAAGGTAGACACCTGCAGAACAGAAGACGTGGGGAGAGGAGTGCGTATTACCTTCAATATTTAAATTAGAGCCATTGTGCAGAGGAGGGGCTTCCCAGGTAGTAAAGGGGCCCAGTGGCAAAGAATCCGCCTGCAATGCAAGAGTGCAGGAGTTCCATCCCTGGGTCGAGAAGATCCCCTGGAGGAGGAAATGGCACCCACTCCAGTATTCTTGCCTGGAGAATCCCATGGAGAGAGGAGCCTGGTGGGCTACAGTCCAAGGGTTTGCAAAGAGTCAGACACAACTGAGCACACACACACACACACAACGCAGCTGCAGCATATGCCGAGGACACGTTGGTTTCACACTGGGCTGCCTGGAGGACAGAACTGAGACAGAGAGGTGGAGGTGACAGAGACAAATCTCCCCATCACGTGAGGGTGTTCTACCAGCGAGAGCTGCCCCAGCAGGAAGAGCCGCCCTCCCCGGGAGTTATTAGGAAGGGGACAAAAGTCTGCTGCTGGAGGTACCTTCATGGTATGGCAGGTTAAACCCATTGACCTCTGAGGTCCCCACCGGCTCTAAGACATGACGAGATCCCTGAGCGAGGAAGGTGTTTCTGATTGGGGCCAAGCCTCTCCAGGGTCCCTTGAATGCATTGCAGAGGTTGCCATCTCCTTCACCGGCATAATAAATCTGGTCATGCATTCTGGGCACTGCTCTTGGGAAAGATCATAGTCGTCAGGATGTGTGGCATTTGGAAGAGAGCCCTCATGCTCCTTTTTGCTCCTCACAGAGATCCCCCGCTGCCAGCACTTCAGGAAGGAAGGTGGGCTCCTGCTGCACCTTCCCCCGGGGCTGAGCGGGATTGGGCAGAGGTAGCAGAGAAGCTGCCATCCGTGGAGCTGGCAGGGCCCAGCCTGGGCACAAGCCAGAGAGCCAGCCACGCGGCTGAGAGCGTGACCACAGGCTGATAACTGGTCAGGAGGGAGCAGCAAGGAGCAGAAAAGGGGTAGGTTCTAAGGAAGGCCGACCTAAGAGCCAAATGGTCTCCCGGGATCGTGCGCTCAACACCTGGGGATACGAATTAAGCATCTGCGAGGGATCCTTATTTCCAGCCATCTCTGTGCCTTTGCCCACATGGCTCCCTCTTCTCGAATGTTCTCCCTGGCCTCCAGGTTTGCCTTTTCTGGTTTTGTTCATCCTCCAAGGCCCGGATCCTTTGTCCCACCCTTTAGTCTCCCAGTTGAGGACGTTTCCCACGGCAGCACCCCTCGTGAGCTTGACCCCTGGGTGAGGCGAGGGGTCCCTGGCACAACCACTTTGCGGACTCACCCACTAGGTCAATTCTGTGCCTCCTGTGTCCCCTGCACTAGGAAGCAAGCTCCTTGAGAATAGAGAAAGGTTCTCTTGTATATGACTAGCCTGCGTGTCAGTGGCAAGATGACAGGTGGTAGAGAGCTGAACCCAACCCTCTAGGTATCCTGTTCAGAACGAGTGAAAGGAGCACGGTGGCAAGCCCCGAAGGCCCATTTGAGCCCACACGCTTATGATTTTCCTCCGTAAATGTTGTTTCAGGTATTTCCTCCTTTATCACATACGTCAAACCCTGTTCATCTAATGGCCTGCTTTCATTTCTGGATCTTTTTCTGTTGCTCTCCCTCATCCAACTATCCATCCATCTACCTATCCTTCCACCCATCCATGCTTCCCCACTTTTAACCAACACATAATGAGCATCTGCTACAGGCTAGGTTACCAAAAAGACTAAGATGTGTTTGCTGCTTATATGGAGGGCACGGTTAGAGCAGGGGACACAGCCATGTAAACAGATAATGAAAACCCAAGGTGGTAAGTGCTGCACCAGAGGTGAGGGTGGTGTGCTGGGGCCGCAGGGGGAGTGATGGAAAGAAGGATGCTGCTGGTCAAGGTACCGAAACCGCTCATCACCCTCTCAGCCCTGCATGTGAGTGGGTGCCTCGCATCCTTTTCCCTGGCCAATCCTCCTAATATAGCCCTCAGAAGAAGGATGGGGACTGTGGAGAACAGGGACAGAATGTAAAGGGCTTGGCCTCGTGGTCCATAGAGAGTCCGTGGTCAGACTTAGAATGAGCCCCAGACCCCTCTGCAGCCATGCTGGGGTCTCTAAGGTCCAGAGTCTGCATTTTCGAGCCGCTCACCTCCCCCCACCCCCAATGCAGCAGCACACTCGGCAAGTCATTTATTCCTCCATAACATTTGCTCGAAGGAACGCTGCCGCTGAATTATGGCTGGGACCATTATCTCACAATAACTGTCTGGGAAATGTTAATGTTAATGCATGGATCATGCAGAATGCCACATTAGGGGTTTTATGGTGGACATAACATTTTTATGAACTTTTTCTCTGGTAGCATCAGCCTTTGATGGAAAGAAAAGAAAAAAGAAAAGGAAGAAAGACAGGGTGGGAAGGAAGAAAGAGAGCTGGCATGGGGAGCAGAAGTGCCATCTGAGAGTACCCCG
The DNA here is from genome assembly GCF_002263795.3 of Bos taurus. Classification (NCBI taxonomy): domain Eukaryota; kingdom Metazoa; phylum Chordata; class Mammalia; order Artiodactyla; family Bovidae; genus Bos; species Bos taurus. The sequence goes on along the minus strand of NC_037356.1, from coordinate 28,759,270 downwards.
GACTGAGCCAGTGAGCTGCTCACCCCCAGGAAGGCCCACCTGGCCATGCTCCAGGGGCCGAATATCTTCAGCATTAGGTATTTGTGAGCAGGAAGCAACCGGCCAAATTGGCGACTGGTGGGAGACAGGGTCTACTGGGGCAGACCCATAAAACTTCTCAGTCTTTTCAGCCACCTGCTGCCAGGCGGGCACTTGGTGCCAGCCAGGGAGGGCTGGGGAAAGGTGTGCGAGGCTTAGGGGGGCGGCCAGCTTGCCCCCTGGGTGAGGGGAGGGGTCCCTGGCACAACCGCTTTGCGGGCTCACCTTGAGGAGTGATGGCTAATGGCTTAAGGAGATTTTAATTTCTGCCATTAAAAGACAAAAAAAGGAAAAACACGATCTTGGGAATGGCAGTATTTTACACCTGGCTTTTAGAAAGGACTAATAAAGGCAGTGTTTAGCATTTTATATCCTTACTCAAAAATAACGATCTTTGGTTCTCATCTCAGACATATTTTAAGTGAACTCGTGTCTCCTATCTCCAGAATCTTCCTTCAGGAGGCTGGATTTATAGCTCTGTTCTTTACCTGCCCTAGGCTTCAATTTAAGTCTCATAACTGCTGCACAACGGTCAGTTTGCCTCTCCTCTCCCCCGCATGCCCGCACCCCTGCTTCACCTCTGCAGTTGCCCTGATGCTGTTACTGCAATTTTTCTTCCAGACAAGAGTACTGTTTAGCTCCTGACCCTGCAAGACACCTGACACCTGTTTACAGTCATTGCTTCAAGCACAAACTCGGGCTGGGGGTGGCACAGCCACACTGCTTGGCGGGCCCCTCCCTGGAGCCTCCAGATCCTGGCCCAGGGGAGTCAGTCCCTGTCCAGCCCGTGGGTCCCTCTGACCCGGGACAGGCAGGGCAGGGGGACCTGAATAGGGGGGTCCCTGGCCTCTGGAGCTGGCAGGGGGCTGGATCTTAACGGGAACACAGCTGCGGGAGTGCTGAGAAGAACTGACAAGCTAGCATGGTTCCCTAGAAAAAACTGCCTGGCTCCTCTTGGATGACAGTGTGACTGGAGATGACCTTAGGCAGGTCACTAAATCTCCAGGAGCCATTTTTCCTCCGGGAAAGCGAAGCCAGAGCAATCCGTACACCTCCCTGCGCCGGAGTCGGTGATCCTACGGCTGCGCAGACCACCTGGAGGCTGGCCGTGTGGGCTGGGGTGTCTTGTCTGCCCCTGAGGCTAGGTGAGCGCCATGGGCATGGGGCCAATGGGTTTAGATCCAGACCATGCCTCTTCCTAGCTCGGAGAACTTGGACAGGTTTTTACAAACTCTGAGTTTCCATTTGCTTGCATGTAAAAAGGCAATCACAGTGCCGACCTTGTCAGTTGGGAAGGCAAACCTGCAACTGACCGCTGTGCCACATGTGAGGTTCCATGCTAGAGTGGAAACACCACGAGGGCAGGGGTCTTGGCTTGTTACCTCCACAATGTCTCTCTCTAATACCTGGGATGGTTCTTGGCACAGAGTAGCCCCTGCCATCAGTATTTTCAGTATTTAGGGAATGAATGAACATCCAGGGATGTCTGGATAAATAGGAGCTCCTCAGGATCCCCATCTTTACCCAACAGAGACCCTGGGCATCTACCCTGAAGCTGCCTAGAGGAGGACATCCCCCAGGCTCATGGGGCTGTTCCACTCTCCTGACAAAATGCCGGCTTAAGGGACATCGGATGCAGTCATGATCTGGGATGCAGAAGGCGTGTGTGCAAGTCCACACTTCTGCTCCCTCCCACAGAGAGCAGGGGTACTTGCTTAGAGCACCCCCTTTCCAAACACCCCTCAGCTCCTAGCTAGGCCACTCCCCTTCTTCTCAGGATGCCATATTCTCGTTCCTGGGGACCCCCCGCCATATGTTCCATTCGAGCTCTAAACTGCATGCTAATTGTCCTGAATGAACAGCTCCAGCTGGAAAAGCAGGCAGGCCATTTACAGACCTTAAGATAACACCCAGTTTCCCGTAAGTGAGGGGGTTTCCTGGGAAGGGGAATGGAAAGTCTTTCTTTCAGGGCCAGAGCTGGGCGAGACAGGTCCCTGGGGCTGGGGCCACAGTCCAGGGCACCGGCTCCTTCTGGTCTCTACCCAAGCAAACCCGTTTCTGAGGGGCCCTCCCTGTGGAGATTCAGAGCCATTCTCTGGCTCCACCAGGCAGCCAAGCTCCCATACGTACACTCGCTCTCCACTGGTGATGAGGGTCCCTTCCAACCATTTCCCTTGCCATTCCAAGAGTCCAGCAACCTCCCTGCATTCTTCAGGAAGCCTGTGGGATTGGCCTGCATTAAGCTCCTAAAGAAGGCTGAGCACTGAAGAATTGATGCTTTTGAACTGTGGTGTTGGAGAAGACTCTTGAGAGTCCCTTGGACAGCAAGGAGATCAAACCAGTCAATCCTAAAGGAATCAACCCTGAATATTCACTGAAAGGACTGATGCTAAAGCTGAAGCTCCAATACTTTGGCCACCTGATGCGAAGAGCTGATTCACTGGAAAAGACCCTGACGCTGGGAAAGGTTGAAGGCAGGGGGAGAAGGGGACGACAGAGGATGAGATGGTTGGATGGCATCACCAACTCAATGGACATGAATTTGAGCAAGCTCCAGGAGATGGTGAAGGACAGGGAAGCCTGGTGTGCTGCAGTCCATGGGGTTTCTAAGAGATGGACATGACTGAGCATCTGAACAACAACAACAACAGAGCCCCTAATTCAGACAGGCTGCTCATGTCCATCTTGAGGCAGCAGGGAGGGAGTGTGGATGGAGGGCGGGTAGAGAGTTAGGCAGTGAACACGTTACCATGTTATCGTGCAGGTGAGGACCCCTGCACCTACTCTCACCCACCGGCCTCCGCATCCTCTGGTGGTAAGGGGTAGAGATGGGGTTTTTCTCTGTGTCACCTTCCTAATGCCTGTTCCTACATGGAGGCTCAATTCTTCCCACGGTTCTGCAATGCTGATTCAGCTCTGTCCTCCATTTCTGTCAACGTTTCCCCAAAGCAGAAGGAGAAATGTTTAAGCAGCAGTTTTCTGATAAAGCAGGAGCCTTGAGGATGGGAGGCATCTCAGAGGCCCGGGCGCCAGACTTCCTGAATCAGGGCAGGGGAGGCCGAGGCCAGGTGTGGAGTCTCTAGACTGGTGCTGGCTCTGGGCGGGGAAGGACCCACCGCTGCCCTTGCCCCTTTTCCAGGGCCTGAGGCCTCCCTGGGGGCTCAGTAGAGAGGCTGGGGCCCAGTGCCAGCTCTCCACAAATGAGCTGTATGCACTCAGACACGGCACCCGGGCTGGGCCCCCATGTGCTCATCTATAAAAGTGATGGTGAGGCAATGCTTGTTCTCCTTACCCCTCAGGGGAGTCTGAGGCTCACAAGGAAACAACTGCAAACAGGAGATGAAAACTGAAAAGCAGACTCCAAAGGTAAGCGACTAAGGTTATGCTTATTTCCAGGGCTGGGGTCCTCGCACCCCCGTGGGGATTAAGGTTTTGGAAGATGGGAGACATAGCCGTCCGGGTGGAAGGAGTCTTCTGCCCGGCTCTCCGCACCCAGCACGGCGGCAACAAGTTAGTTGCTGCAGAAACCAGGCAAACACTTGGGCCCCCTCGGCCTGTCCCTTCTAGAGCCTGGAGTTGACAAAGCCTGACCTCTGGACAACTGGCCGCTCACAAACCTCCCTGTTTAGGAGGAAGCCATTGGTGGAAGTCTTCAGGTGGGTGAAAGGAAGAGTCCACCAGCCCTGAAAAGGGCACCTTGTGGGCTGAGGAGCCGGGTTAGAGCTGGGGGTTCAGGTTGAAGCTGGACAACCACACTGTACCAAAGGCTTCTGCGGCCCTCAAGGTCTCTCAAAACTCAGACATCCCCTGACTTCTGTGACCTCCTGGTGAAAGAGAGGTGGGGAGGGCTGGGAGGAGGGGATCCTGAAGCTCCCATTGAGGGGGTGTCCAGTCAAAGAGGAAAAGCTGGGGGTGGGAGCTCCTGGCCCACCTGCCTGTCCTGCTTCTTTGTCAGGCATCGTGTGTACACGAGACTGATGGCTCCTGGCAGTGGAAGCCTCGAGGGCCTTGACCCTGGAGGGTTACCCCAATCTCCTCTGCCCTGTGGCGTCCCTGTACACGGGGTGGCCAAGAGTTCCCCACTAGTGGGCCTCTCTCCAGCCTGAGGAGGGCAGCTGGGGAGTGAGTTAGAGGCCAGCTTCCTCCTGGAGGGCTCTGAGTCCAGCTGCAAGCCCAGCCTGCTGAAGGCAGTGGGGCCAGGTGGTCAGTGGGAGTGCCACAGGTGGAGAACCACACCCATATCAGCATCAGAGGCTAGACAGTGTCTAGTCTCTGAAAAGCAGAGACATCACTTTGCCGACAAAGGTCCATAAGGTCAAAGCCATGGTTTTTCCAGTAGTCATGTACAGATGTGAGAGAGAGACCGTAAAAAAGGTTGAGCACTGAAGAATTGATGCTTTCGAGCTGTGGTGCTGGAGAAGACTCTTGAAAATCCCTTGGACAGCAAGGAGATCAAACCAATCCATCCTAAAGGAGATCAATCCTGAATATGCATTGGAAGGACTGATGCTGAAGCTGAAGCTCCAATACTTTGGCCACTGGATGAGAAGAGCTGACTCATTAGAAAAGACCCTGATGCTGGGAAAGATTGAGGGCAGGAGAAGGGCGTGACAGAGGATGAGATGATTGGATGGCATCACTGATTCAACAAACATGAGTTTGTGCAAACTCCTGGAGATGGTGAAGGACAGGGAAGCCTGGAGTGCTGCAGTCCATGGGGTTGCAAAGAGTCAGACATGACTGAGAGATTGAACAACTGCAACATCAGGGAGAGAACAAAACAGATCTCTTATCAGACACGGCCTCAGTTACTCAATGGGTGGCCAGGGGCTGGGGCAGCTCTGGACTCAGGTACCCTCTGCCCTTTAGGCCCAACTTCTAGGTCTGATGCCTGGGTGTGGCCTTTCAGCTCCTGCCATCCTGCTATCTTCTCTGTGCCTGCGATGCTGGTGCTCCCCTCCTGGGCCAGCAGAAAGCCTACTCCTCCTTCAAGGTCCAGCTTGGATGTCACTTTCTCTGGGAAGCCTTCCTGGATCTCCTCCAGGCATCACAGCCAGCCTCTCTCTGGATTCTCCAGGCAGACGGAGCTAGCTGCATCCAAGATGCTATGACCACATAGTGGACCATCAGCACTGGGCCCGGAGCCCCTCACACCAGCCCTGGAATCTCCAGTAGCACCACACTCAGAGCCCTGCACACAGTAGGCACTGACACATTTACAAGCGTGCAAATGTGTGATCTCGTGCTTGCTCTGGCCTAAATATCAGCCAATCCATCTGTGAAACTCACACCCAGAAAGGAAAGAATGAGAAAGCTGGCCCTGGGAAAACATGTGTATCTTCTTCTCCTAGTGCCCGTCTCATGCTTCAGCCCAGAGCCCCCCAAACCCAAAGCCTGCAATGAAACAATAGATGATCTTTTGACATTTCCAGGGCTGTTTGGAAGGAGGAAAGATAATATGTAATAAATTCATATACTTCTATGTGTTTCTTGGCTCCGGCGGTTCTATTTCCATCTCTTTATGCAGGAGTCCTGGGGAGCTGAAATCCTTGATAATGCCAAACAATTCAACACTTTATTCTCTCTTTACTCTGTCTGCAACCACAAAAAAATATCGACGTTATGCTAGCAGCTGTGGGAAGTGAAATCAGATGCCACGTTCCTTCCTGCACGCAGGAGTCAGTCCCGCTCTGGAGGCACTGTCCCTATGCCAGGGTCCTGGGCAGTGAGAGTTTAGGACCTTTTGTCTGATGGACCCAAGGGGAAGGATGGCCTGGCCGCCCCCCTTTCCCCAGGGGATATGGACTGGAGGGTCTTGCATCCCTGAGACATCCAATATGAGCTGAGATGTTTTTCTCTCTGCCCTCTGTCCTCACTGCCTGTGGTCTTTTTCCAGTCCTCCCACCTCCCTCAGTGGACTGGCAGCATCTGATCTGACTCCAAACAAAAGCTTCGTGGGCCAGAGCCAGGCCAGGGCCCCGGAGGAAGCCTGAGCAGGCTGCTATCTTTGAGCTCGGGCTTGCAACTTGTGCAGCCAAGTTTCAGCCCGGGGCTGAAATAAGCATCTATTACCATCACCTTCATTTCCGGGAGGAGGGAGCCAGGGACTAGAGCGAGGACAAGACTCGCCCAGGGCCACACGCTGCAATCTGCTAGAGCTCAGAATTTCATCTTCCCACCCCTAGGTCAGAAATGTGTCTATCTTTGTGAGTCATCTAACACATATTAGATGCCCGCCATGTGTCCGGGTCCCAGGAAGCTTTCCCTGGGTCTGGAGCCTTTGTTTTGTTTTCAGGTTTCCCTGCAGAGGTGAAATCTGGGGCTCTGCCTGTTTGGATCTGGGTATGTCCTGTCCGGACAAATAACACCTGACATCAGCAGTCACTAAAACCCCTCTCTCTGCACCCACCTCTCTCTTTCTTTCAACCATGCACACAAACACACACACTCACGCACACTCACCCCCTTGCACTCCAGGCACCCTCAAGCACACTGAGCACCCCGAGGCGACTCCCCTACGTGAATGGACTATCCCTTCCCTTCTGGGCTTCCCAAGTGGAGCTAGTGGTGAAGAACCCACCTACCAAAGCAGGAGACACAAGAGACGAGGGTTCTATCCCCAGGTTGGGAAGATCCCCTGGAGGAGGAAATGGCAACCCACTCCAGTATTCTCGCCTGGAAAATTCCATAGGCAGAAGAGCCTGGCGGGCTACAGTCCATGGGGCTATGAGAGTTGGACCTGACTGAAGCGAGTGAGCACAAAAAACAAACCCCTCCTTTGCATGTAATTCTCAATGCCAGGGTTTGAATCTTGGTTCTGCTTCTTGCCAGCTGGGGCACCCTCTGTGCCTCACTGACTGTATCTGTAAAATAGGGATAATACTAATAAACCTCCCCCTGCCCCAGAGAGGACTGAATAGGACACACATGCCAAGTGTTTAGCACAATGCCTGGTGCAGAGTGTTCAAAAACCGCTTGCCGCCATTATTATTATTTTATTTTTGTTATTATCAATCTGGTAGGGAGTGCTTCGTTCCAGGTTTAGGAAGAGCCCTCCAACCAGGTGGCCAGGCTGGGCGATCGGCAGGCCAGGCGTGCAGGGAGCAGGCAGTGATGTTCCTGCAACCCTGTGACCAATTCCTGCTCCAAGGCGCCCCACGTGGGTCTCTGGCCACGACCCTCACGTGCACAGATGGCCCCCAGGGCTTATGTCTCTTAGCAGGCTCAGCCTTTCCTCACAGCCCATTGTAAGGGCCCCTTGTGTGCCCCACCCACACTCCACAGCCCGGGAGCTACTGTTTCCTTGACGCCACCTCCTGAGGGACCTGACCTCAGTCTACAGCTCATTCCACCAGGGCTGCTCAGCTGCTGTTTCCAGCCACTCTCATGCTGGTGGGTCTTCCCAACCACAAAAGTCCTCTTCTCCCCTCCAGCCCAGGCTCAGCTCAGTCCAGCAGAAGTATGTTGAGGGACTTCCCTTCCAGTGGTTAGGACTCCGCGCTTCCCCTGCAGGAGGCACGGGTTTGATCTCTAGTCAGGGAACTAAGATCTCAAAAATTGTGTAGTTTGACCGAAAAAAAAAAAAAAAATACATTGAATGTCCACCACGTGAGAGGTCTGCTGATATCACACAGCAGCAAGAATGACGGGGTTAAGACTGTTTGTCCCCAGAGGGGTCCTGGTTCGGAGGGGGTCACACAACCGTGACAGTGAGCTAGTCTGTCAGGAGGGTAATATGGAGCTCAAAAGAGGGCACAGGGCCATCCTGGGGTGGAGGGGACACTGAGGGGTGGGGAGGAGGGCGGTCCAGACAGAGGATGTGGTATTTGCAAGGGTAGGAAATAGCAGCGTGATCCAGGAACCAATGAGAAGTTTATGGAGGAGACGAGGCCGTGACTCCAGTGCAGACTCAGCTGTGGCCCCACGTGCCGGGCTCAAGAGTTTGGCCTACGAAAATCCCTGATGGTCCAGTGGTTAAGACTTTGCCTTTCAGTGCAGGGAATGAGGGTTTGATCCCTGGTCAGGGAGCTAAGATCCCACATGCCTCGGGGCTAAAACCCTCTAAAAACATAAAGCAGAAGCAATGTTGTAACAAATTCAATAAAGACTTTAAAAACAGTCCACATTAAAAAAAAGAAAAAAATCTTAAAAAAAAAAAAAAAAAAAAAGATCTTGGCCTGTATCCTTCCAGGAAGAGCCTATTTTCTTAGACATGTAACACTCATTCAGAGATTCACTGCCAATGTCACCTCCTCCAGGAAGTCCTCTCTGACTTCTCTAGATGAAACCCTTTCTTGCCCATGCTTTCTGAATGATGAGTTTCTATCTCTTTCAGCACCTACCATATTGCTCTAAGTTTTGTTTAAACAGCTGTTTCCACCATCAGGCTGGACACTGAGAATAGTTTTCTATTCAATTTCAGATCCACAGAAACTAGCAGAGGACGTGACATACTCAAGTGCTTCCTGAATATTTCATGGGTGAATGAATGAGAGCAAATGGAAGTTGAATGATCTCCTCGTCCCCTCTACCTTGCTCTCTGCCTCTAATCTGAATCCTCAGCTTGAATAATAAATATTGATTTATATCTGTATTTATCTGTTTCCTCATCTATACAATGGGAATAATAATACTCTACAGATTGCTTTGAGGAATCTGTAGAGTATTATTTGATATGCTTTAGAGTAACAGCTTAATATTAGTCAAAGTGTTCAAGACACAGCTCAGTACATCTTAAGTACCCTGCGAATGTTAGTTTTCCTTCATTCAGCTCCTGTTTATTATCCACCCACTATGTGCCAGGCACTGAGTTCACAGCAATAAAGAAAACAAACTCTCCATCTTCATAGAATACACTTTTAGGGACTCCCCTGGTGGTCCGGGGGTTAAGATTTTGCCTTTCAACACAGGGGGTATGGGTTCAATCCCTGGTCCAGGAGCTGAGATCCCACATGCCTTGAGGCCAAGAAACCAAAATATACAAAAAAAAGAAAAATTTTGTAACATATTCAGTAAAGACTTTAAAAATGGTCCACATTAAAAAAAATCTTAAAAAAAGAATACAATTGGATTAGATAATAAATAGACAAGCAAATGCACAGTGCTCAAGACAGACAAAATTAAGCCAGAACCAAAGGGGTTGGGTATCAGGAGTCAGGCGGGGGTTGCTGTTTTCTACGAGGTGGTCAAATTGGTGACAACCTATAGGCGTCTCGCCGGTTAGATGACAGCAAAGCAGAGACTGGACAGTGTTCCAGGCGGGAGGGGATGTTGGAGGAACAGAGGAGGCCAGTGTGGCCGCTCTGGGAGATGTGGCTGAACTGGCAAGCACCCGGTCAGGCAGGGCCGGGCTAGGCTTGCATCTTCATTCTGGGCAAAATGGGAAGCCACTGGCGGCTTTTGGGCAGAGGAGTGGTGGGATCTGCTTATCATGTTGGAGTTTCTGGCTGCGGGCTTGACAACAGACCGAAGAGGGAAAGGGTGAAGCAGGACAATGGGTCGGGGGTTTTCACAACAACCCAGGTGCAACGGAGACACGGACCAAGGTGGGAACACCAGTGGTGACGGGTTTGGTCCGACCAGGTTTCTGAATTCACGGGTGTCAACTGTGAGAGGAAGAGAGGGGCTGGGATGACCCCGAGGTATTTTTCCTGAGCACCTGAGAGCTCAGCTTCATCCTTCACTGGATGGAGAAGCTGCCTCCCAAGGGCGAGGTGTGCAAGGTGGAGAGAGCAAAAGGACATTCTCATAATGCTTGTGCACACTCGGGCAGGGGGAGACTCACACGCGGTACAGATGAGGGAAGAGGGGGACCCAGCAATCTAGGAAAGAATAAACAACTGAAGCCGGACGCAAACACGGTCCAGACAAGAAAGGTTATGGCTGGGCAGGAAGGGGGCAGTTGTGTCGGCTCAGGCTCTGAAACCGCCCTCTCTTTGAAAGCCACCTTCTCACGAAATCCAGCAGCCTTGTCCTGACCTCATTTCCCTTTAACTCGGTGCCCATACGACCCCGGGATCCACCCTATTCGATGTGGCCCCACCCCTACTGGTCACTGTGGACACAGGCGTCCACCAAAGGCCACCTCGAGCCCTCACGATGCTCTCTAGCTCTGCGAGTGGTGCACACATGCAGATCACACACACACGTGCACACACGTGCACCATACACAAATGCACGTGCACAATTGTGCACACCGCAGGTTCGATCCACGGGAGGGCGTGACTCACAGATTCCTCTGGAGCTGACCACTCTCCCTAGGACTTTCCTCTCAGCCTGACGTTTCCTCTGGGTGTCCAGCTGTCACCTCAAGTCAAGCTGTGCTCAGTACCGACCCGCCAACAGTTTTTCAGGGCGCCTGGCTCCTTTCTGTCCACAGCATCATGGCAGTCTCTACACTCTGGCTCCAAGGTCTAGGTTCATCATTGACTTGTTCTTCTGCCAATCTTTTTATCCACAAAGTCTTTAAGCCCGATCCCTGTGTTCTAGGAGATGCTGCTTATATCCCATGACAGAATTCCTGCAATACTGTGGCCCTGCCTCTAGTTCCCCTGCCTGGCCAGTCCTCCCGGACAGAGGCCACCGTGAGATGGATCCAACTAAAGTATGACCCTTACTACTCTGCTTCTCTGGGTCTTTGTGCCTGGCAAGACAGAGCTCCAATTCCTCAGCCTGGTGTTTACTTCTCCCTGTAACCACATCTCTCTCCTTCCTCTTGCATGTGTGCAAGAGTGCTCAGTTGCTTCAGCCATGTCTGACTCTTTGCAACCCTATAGATTGTAGACTGCCAGGATCCTCTGTCCATGGGATTCTCCAGGCAAGAACACTTGCTTGGAGTGGGTTGCCATGCCCTCCTCCAGAGGATCTTCTCTACCCAGGGACTGAACCCAGGTCTCTTGCATCTTCTGCATCACAGGTGGACTCTTTACCACTGAGCCACCAGGGAAGCCCCTTCCTACCTCTTACTGGACCCCAATACTCCACAAGAGGCAGGTGGTGAGAGAGCTAGCGATTGTCAGGTACCTAGTAGCACCACGCATGTGCTTACGGAATCTCAAGACAGCCTTGTATGACGTGCCAGCACCGTGCATGCAGACAAAGAAAAGGATTCTTGGTAGGGTAACATCCTGGATGCCACGGAGCTGATGAATAGCAGACGCAGGATCGATGCACAGGTGTTTTTACTTTAAAGCTCATGCCCTTCCCATCAGAATCACACAGGGTCCTAGACACGCACAAATCTTTTCTCAGGAGAGCTGGATCTCATTTCCCAGTTCACTCAAGTGCCGACCACTGCCTCTCCACCCACCCTTCCCTCCCCCCTCTATCTTTCATCCTCCATGGCCAATTCCCAAGGCTCTTTCTCCATCCAATTCCATTTCTCCTAGACTCTCTACTCAGCTCGATTTTCTCCTTCCTTTCCATGCATGTTCTTTTCTGGACTTCTCTGCTGGCCGCGTAGGCAGAGAATGTCCCCAAGATGACTGGCAGCTCCTAAGTTTGGGGAAGGGGGCTTATCTCAGGCTTCTGAATATCCCACAGTTCTGTCAGGGCCCATAAATACTTGTGGAAACGAAAATAATGAAAATACAATAACAACTAGTTCCTTCATAGGGACATTCAAAACAACTTAAAGCAAGAGTCATTTGTGTTTCAGTTTAATGTCTTAATTTCCTCCAGTTAACATGGAAATAACTGTCTGAAATTACAAGTTAAGTGGGATAGTCATGTTAGGCAGCTTTGTTATTTAAGAAAAATATTATGACAACATTAATGGCAGTGAACTACAGAGTTCAGCTCAGGAGACAACTTCCTTCCTTAGCACACAGTTTTCCATTGCTCAGAATATTCTGTAACACTCTGAGTGTTTTTCTCCTCCATCAATGTCTGGGGAAATGAGATTAACGGTAATATCCTCAGCCATTTTGAAGACATTTGAGTAAGAGGGTTATAGTGAGAAGGGAGACGTTGTATTTCCCCAGGGATGTGTGTGTGTGTGTGTGTGTGTGTGTGTGTGTGTGTGTGTGTTACAACTATTCAACAAAAACTTCAACATGAGGCTGCTCATTGATAAGGCCTGCTGCTGCTGCTAAGTCGCTTCAGTCATGTCTGACTCTGTGCGACCCCATAGACGGCAGCCCACCAGGCTCTCCAATCCTTGAGATTCTCCAGGCAAGAATACTGGAGTGGGTTGCCATTTCCTTCTCCAGTGCATGAAAGTGAAAGGTCAAAGTGAAGTCGCTCAGTCGTGTCCGACTCTTATCGACCCCATGGACTGCAGCCTACCAGGCTCCTCCGTCCATTGGATTTTCCAGGCAAGAATACTGGAGTGGGGTGCCAGTGCCTTCTCTGCATTGATAAGGCCTAATTCACCCCAAAATTTAAAGAGAAAAGATGTGCAAAAGAACCCTTTGAGGGAGAGGAGACTTTCAGACACCTGGGCATAGGTATTCCTCCAGGAGGTTGGACAAAGAATAAGCAAATGAATTCTGAAGAAGAAATTTCTCTTCCTAAAAAAGAGATGCCAGGAACACCCAACACCTGGATGAGTTTCCTGGGGAACAAGGGCGCCTCTCTGCCCACATGTCCACCATCCCTGGAAGAGCGCTGGCCGCAAGGACCCAGAGGAGTGGGTGCATAGCGACCTCTCCATCACTTGCCCATTAGCCACCTGCCTACTTACAACACATAGTTTGGCTAAAAAAAAAACCAATTAAAATTTGTTTCTCTAACTAGGCGATTAAAAGCATATGGCAGGACTTCCCTGGTGGTTCAGTGGATAAGAATCCACCTGCCAATGCAGGGGACACGGGTTCCATCCCTGGTCTGGAAGGATCCCACATACTGCAGAGCAACTAAGCCCGTGGGCCACAACTACTGAAGCCTAAGTGCCTAGAGCCTGTACTCTGCAACAAGAGAAGCCACTTCAATGAGAAGCCCTCGCGCTGCAACCAGCTAGAGAAAAGTCCGAGCGGCAAGGAAAACCCAGTGCAACCAAAAATTAATTAATTCTTAATTAAATTTTAAAAACATACAGCAAAGAAGGTAAAGAATTTAAGGAGCACAAAACATTAAGTATGGAAACCTAAGCATTTCTCCTACCTCTGACCTTGAATCCCCATTCTTCCACCTCACAGCCAGAGGCGATTAGCATCACAATTTCTAGATCTCCCTCCCAGGGATGTTCTGTGCACACCCAAACAGGTCTGTTTTCACGCAAAGAGCAGGGTGCTCTAGGATGCTGCTTTGCCCTTTGTTTGGTCCCTTTGGAGTTGGCCTGTAAATAGCGTGAGGGTCCCTGATCAGCCTGTAAATAGCTTTGTGCGTCCATGGTGACTGCCCCCCTTTCCCTAAAGCAAGCCTGTAACACCCTCAGTCTGCCCCACCCTCTGGGTTCTTGTTCACCCTGCACCCCCCCACCAGCTTCCACATTTCACACGCACATCGAGAGTGGATAACTGTCTCCAGTCTTGACCTGTTGTACTTCCTTTCTCTCAGGGCAAACACTTCTAGGTATAAAGTAGCCCGGACTCAGGTCTGAAAGGACCCCCTGCCTGTCTTCTAAGGCTGCAAAGTCACTGATAGATAGAAAGGGAACGGGGAAAGGAAGGGGTGACCACAGCCAGCCTCGTGGATGGAAGCCATCTTCCGCACAAGACTGGACCTGCTAAGTCCTGAGGATCCTAAACTGAGGACTCATTACCTGCCCAGCCGTGTAGTAGGATCTGGGGAGTCAAACACGAAGCCTGCCTTGCAAGGACACCACAGCAGTGCCCCCAGGATCCAAAATCAACGTTACCACCAGCAAGGGTTCCTTGAACCTGAACCAGCTGGTCTCAGCCCCTCACCCCCTACCCAGTTCCTGAACATGACGCACCAAAGGGGACCTGTGTCGGGGCGGAGCTGGCACTCACTCCAATCCTGCAACCGCCGCCGCCTCCACCAGAGACTGTCATTAAAGCTTTGTCCCGGGCGCTCTGATTTACATGTACAAATAATCGCTGTCAGGGGCACGAGCCCCGGAGAGCAGTAATAGATTCTGGTGGTAGCAGATGCAGATGCAGGAAATAAAAACAAAAATGAAACACGCCAGCCTGGCAGAACTCAATGCTGAGAGAAATCCTAGGGGGCAGAAAAGCCTGCCGGGTAGGCGGGCCAGAGAGGGTCCATGAGATCAAGTATTGATTGGTTCGTTCATCTTTTGCAAAAGCCAGCCTAGGACTCTTTAGAAAAAAAAGAGTGGTGGTCACATATATAACATAAATATGCCATTCTAACTACTTTGAAGTACACAATTCAGTGTCATTAATTATATTAATGCTATGCAACCATGATCACTACCCATTTCCAAAACTTCTCCATCATCCCAAACGGCATTGCTATATTATTTTTCAAGCAATAACTCCCCAGCCCCGTGATGCCCCCAGCCCCTGATAACCTCTAATCTACTTTATGTCTTTATGAACTTGCTTGCTCTAGACAGTTCACAGAAGTGGGTACAGGGATTTCCCAGGTGACCCAGTGGTAAAGAATCCTCCTGTCAATGCAGGAGACGCAGGTTCGATCCCTCATCCGGGAAGATCCCACATGCCGTGGAGCAACTCAGCCCGTGTGCCACAACCATGGAGCCTGCGCTCTAGAGCCTGGGAGCTGAAACTCCTGAAGCCCGCATGCCCTGGAGCTGGGGCTCTGCAACAAGAGAAGCCACTGCAGTGAGAAGCCCATGCACCGCAACTAGAGAAAGCCCGCAGAGCAAGGAGGACCCAGCACAGCCAAAAATTAATAAACAGATTTTTTTAAAAGTGGGTTCACATGACATTTGTCCTTTTGTGTCTGGTTTGTTCATTTTTTTTTCACTTAGCCTAATGATGTCAAGGCTCATACAAGTTGTAGCAGAGTCAGTTCGCTTTTATGGTTGGACACTCGTCCCCTGTACCTGTATGTATATACTACATCTTGTTTATCCATTCATCTGCTAATGGCTGCTTTTCCACCTTTGGCCATTGTGAATAACACTGCTGTGAATGTGGGCACACAAATGTCTGTCAGAGTCTCAGCGGTCAATTCTCTAGAGTATAGCCATAGGACTGGGATTGCTGGGCTATGTATGTGGCGACTCTATGTCAAGCTCTTTGGGGAACTGCCATACTGTTTTTCCCAGTGCCTAGCCAAAGACGTGAGGGGATGACTCGGTCCCGGTCTAGAAGGTGTGTTCTGGGCACCCTGGCCTTGGAGACCGCACATTCCTCTCGCCTGGCCAGCGTGGCCCAGAGTGAGAAGAAGAGAAGAGTCCAGAGCTTAGAGGCTTCAGAGTAGGGCCTGATAGGCCTGGCCCCCCAAGCCCCTCCCCAAGTACCCATCCAGCTCCGGGGAGAGAGCCTACTATAAACTCCCAGGGTGGGAGACAGCGAATCAGTGCCCACTGCCTCCTGCTCTATGTGTGAGACAGTGACCCCGCACTCCACCAACACTTGTCCTGGGTCCCCTCGCTCCCCCCGCTGTGCCAGCTGCCAGCTCTCGGCTGGGGCATCGTCATGACGCCCGTGTGCAGTCATAGTCCTGGGCCTGGCTCTGCTCCCTCTCAGAGACCCCTTCTCCCAGCAGTGCTGCCTGGCTAACTCCTGTGCACCCTTCCAGACTCAGCTCAGGTATTACTGCCCTGGGGAAGCCCCCATCTCCTCAGTGGAGCTGGGTACCCCTCTCTGGGCTCCTCAGCACCTTGGGAATCCACTCTCAAGGCTGTCATCATGCACTCACTGATGCTTTCAGCTTACTGATGTGTCTCCCCAGCAGAGAATGAGCATTTTATCTGTGCATTCCCAGGACAAACCAGGCCTGGGGCCTAGTGTTTACTGAATGAATGAATGAATGAAAGTAAATGACTGAATGAACTGCACACTGTTTGTAACCCTGATGAATGTTTGTTGACTGACCTAATGAGTGAGTGAATGAATGAATGGGATCCCCGGGACTGCATGAGCCTGTGGAGCAGACCCTCAGGCCTCATTCATGCATTCATTCGCTTATTCCAGTCACGGCTAAGTGTCAGTCTCCATTAGGTACTGGGGTTCAGCTGCAAGTAACACTCAACTTCAGCCATCAGGAAGCCCACTGAAGAAGAGGAGACCGAGATGAACAAGCAGTGAGCTTCAGGCAACTCCATCTCCCCCTAAAGCACACAGGGACTTACATCACATCAAAACCCCGGCCAGGCCTCCTTGACTCCACCAGTTGCTGGCACAGCTGGCTGCGGGCAGAGGGGCGATTAGCATGCTATATACACCTGTCCGCGCTGCTCCGCAGATCCAGGGGCCAGAGAATTAACAACCAGGAGGATTTTTTTGGAGTTCCCGGAACCCAGCCCCGCTCACATCAGAGACCTCATTCCCCTTTAGGGATTCATTCGCTCTGCACAGCTGGTTAATTTTTCATCAAGGGTGGGGATGGGGATTGGGAGAACGCTCTGATCCTTCACTCTTTCATGCTGGGGGTGGGGGAGAAACACAACATCCGATCCATTTTATTTTTAGATGAAATAGGAACAGATTGTGGTTGCCAGGCAAGACCCAGCCCTCACAGGGCTGGTGCTGCTGCTGCGGGCTGATTAACGGTTATTGGGCAAAGGATGAAGCATCCAGACGGCACAGGCCTCCGGTGAAGGTGCTTACACATTTAATGAGCACCGGGTGGCATGCTGGTGGTAAGCAGCAATTTTTTAAAGTGATTTAAGGTCCTAGTCTTCCGACCCACACCTTCATCTCCTCCGCCATTAGGACCTGGTTGGGTGAACTCCGTGCTCTGGCCAGGGTGACCCTTGTTCCATTCCTCTGTGAGCACCCCCTCCTCTCACGGAGCCTCTGACTACAGCACCAGGGGCAAATGCTTCTGCTCGAATCTGACCCAGAACCCACAGCTTGGAGCTGAGAACTGGGCCTCAGTTTGCTTATCCAGAAAATGGGAAAGAAAAGAATAAGAAAATGGCCTTAGAACTTCCTTGGTTGAGTGGTAAAGACTCCGCCCGCCATGCAGGAGACATGGGTTCCATCCCTGATCCAGGAAGATCCCACATGCCTTGGGGCAACTAAGTCCGAGCGCCACAACTACTGAGCCTGTGCTCTAGAGCCTGGGAGCCACAACCACTGAAGCCCTTGCACCATAGAGCCTGCGCTCCACAAGAGAAGACACGGCAATGAGAAGCCCAAGCACCGAGAGAGTAGACCCCGCTCGTTGCAACTAGAGAAAGCCCATGAGCCTCAGCAAAGATTCAGCACAACCAAAAATAAATAAATTAATTAAAAATAAATAAATAAATAATTTTAAAAAGAGAAAGTGAAGTAGCTCAGTCGTGTCCGACTCTGTGCGACCCCATAGACTGAAAGAGAAAATGGCCTTATAAATAAATCAGGGTGGAAGTGGCAAAGGGCCTTCATGCTGATTATCTCATTGAATTATCATTCAAAGCATTTACTGGCTGCCTACCAGGTATCCCCTGGCTTCCCTGGTGGCTCAGATAGTAAAGAATCTGCCTGCAATGCAGAAGACCTGGGTTTGATCCATGGGTTGGGAAGATAACCTGAGAAGGGAATGGCTACCCACTCCAGTATTCTCACCTGGAGAATTCCACGGACAGAGGAGCCTGGCGGGCTACAATCCGCACGGTCACAAAGAGTCACATGAGTGAACGACTAATACTTTCACACTCTCACCAGGTGCCCCAAAGTTGAGGTGACCTCAGCAGGTCTGTGGAACAGATGCTGCTGCTGCTGCTGCTGCTGCTGCTGCTGCTGCTAAGTCGATTCAGTCGTGTCCGACATAGACAGCAGCCCACCAGGCTCCCCCGTCCCTAGGATTCTCCAGGCAAGAACACTGGAGTGGGTTGCCATTTCCTTCTCCAATGCATGAAAGTGAAAAGTGAAAGTGAAGTCACTCAGTCGTGTCCGACCCTCAGCGATCCCATGGACTGCAGCCTTCTAGGCTCCTCCGTCCATGGGATTTTCCAGGCAAGAGTACTGGAGTGGGGTGCCATTGCCTTCTCTGGTGGAACAGATACTAGCCCTCTATTTCAGAGAAAAGGAACCTAGAGGACCAACCTGCAGTACCCACCCAGGTCACACAGTGACCAGTGGCCGAAGTGGGTGAGGAGGAGATGCTCCGTCCTCCCCTGCTGCCCTGGCTGGGAAGTGGGCTTGCTCCACTGGTTGGGGGTGCTCCCAGCCGGCAGCTGAGAGGTCTTCCCTGGGTGACAGGGCCCTTGGCTGCTATGGACTCTGGACTCTGTGTCCGTTCTCCTGAGATGTCCACACACGATTGTTCCAGGTCAGGGAAAAAGCACCTACTGTGCGCCTAGGACTGTGCTCTGAGTTCCGTGCTCTGTGTGAGACCCAACAGCCATAGTCCCCTTTCTCAAGAAGAAGGCAACTCTACTGTTGAGACACAAAATCTCGACACGCGTGACTCTGACAGAGGGTGGGTGTTAAAGAACAAACACCAGTGCTTCTCCACCTTCCCGGTGCTTATGAATCACCTGGGGATCTTGCTCAAATGCAGGTTCGGTGGGTCTGGGTTCGGAGCTGAGACTGGCAGAGGCATTTCTAACAACCTCCCAGATGGCCCTGGTGCTGCTTGTCCTCAGGCCACACTTTGAGCAGCAAGGCTTTGTATGGTCCCTTATGACAAGTGAGAGGAGCTTGGGTGGACAGGTCCTGCAGGAGGTGTGCTGATGCCCAGTTCTGAGGAGGGGAGGGACATAGGCATCTTCAGTACAGGCTCTGGGAGTGAGGAGTTGCCTGCCTTGCTTAGTCGCTCAGTCGTGTCCAACTCTTTGCAACCCCAGGGACTGTAGCTGGCCACGCTCCTCTGTCCATGGGATTTCCCAGGCAAGAATACTAGAGTGGGTTGCCATTTCCTCCTCCAGGGGATCTTCCCAACCCAGGGATCGAATCTGTGTCTCCTGCATTGCAGGAGAGATTCTTTATCTGCAGAGCCATCAGGGAAGGAGCAAGAGGTTATGGGGCCACAGAAGAGGGCCCCTTGTGGCCTGGTAGAACACATTTTCAGCTGGGACTGGAGGCAGAGTAACTGGTCCTGATCATGGGACTGTGAGCTGATCGCTTCCTCAACCTGGGCCTCATTTTCCTCCTCTATAAAGGGAGAGTTCACCGGTTCCCAACCTGGGCAGCTCGTTGAAACATCTGGGGAGCTTTTAAAATAAAACATCTGGAATCCTTCCCCAGAGGGTTTTACGCAGTGATCTGGGGTAGGGCTCAAGCCCAGGTCGTTTTTAAAAGCTCCCCAGTGATTCTAAGGGGAGACCTGGGTGGAGACCATGACACTGGACGATCTCAAAAGTCCTTCCTCACCCACCTCATCTTTACATTTGGACAAAAAGCTCCAGAAGTCCCAGCTTCCGTTCCTGGGCATGTGGACTGAAGCAAAAACAACAACAACAAAAACCCCGAAACCAGTATTATAGAAATCCTCAGAAAACCTTCACCACAATGCCAGAAATCTGAGCATTCTCTGGTGGAGGCCAGGTGGAGGGGCCGTCCTGCCCATCTGGTTCCCATTAATCCCAGGGCATGTTTCACATCCCTGGCAGGTACCTGGGAGCAGCCCCCTGGGTGGCCCTCGGCAGGGGCCTTTCAAGCCAAGCCCTGCTGACAGGCTGCAGGGCTCTGGGGGGCCCTCCTGGCTTCCAAGTCACTTGCCCCCTCTCGGGGGCAGAATCCCAGGCAAATTAGAAAGCAAAGAAAGCAGAAGCCCTGGCCGCCCTCATTAGCAGTCTGTCATAGCACGTGAAGGCCTTCGATAAATTCTGCAGCTCGGCAGCAGCTGCCGAGGAGACCCGGGAGGGGGAAGATTCGTTTGTTCCTCAGAAGACTAAGTCTTCAGGAATTTCCAGCCCCATTCCTCCTCCCCACCGCCCCACCCCCTTAGCTGGGAACTAGCCCAAAGCCACGTGTTGCTGTCTGCCTGTGGATTCCAAGGCTTTGGATAGAGCGGAGAGGGAGTGACTACCCTGTCTGGTGAGACCCTGAGGACCCCTTCCTCCCTGCCAACACAGGTGGGGGATCTGGGCTCTTTTTCTAGAAGGACCCCCAGAGTATTTGGCTGCTAACACATCCTCTCCCCAGGCTGCAGCCCCAGTGGCTCTGTGCAGGGTTGGGGAGTAGTCTTTGCCAAGTCACCCCACAAGAGATGCTCAGTCAGCTTGGTGGAGTTGGGAGTGGGTGAGTAGCCTGCATGCAGGGTGCCTCGGCTGAGCCTCCACTTGAATCTTCCCTCAAAGAGATGCTGCTTCTTCTTTTCCCACCAGTCACTCCCTAAATGCTACAGCATTGGCCTGGACCCTGGGGTCACACAGATCTGAACAGAGTCCCCATGCCACTGCGTAGTAGCTACAAGATCTCCTTGTGCCTCTGTTTTCTCATCTATAAAATGGGATAGTAAAATCTGCACTTCATACGGTGATGATGGGGATTAATGCAGTAAGATGGTTAATGGTGAGGGGCCAAGGGAGAGAAAGGCCCAAGTCAAAGGGTCTCCGCATCCCCGGCTGGCAAGCAGCTGGGCAGCAGAGGGTTCAGAAGGGCCTGCTCTCATGAGCTCTCATGAGCCTGGTCTCATGAGGGGACCCACATCCAGGATGAAAGCATCGGTGACTCCGGCCCTTTCAGGAAGGAACAAGAAGAACCTCCAGCTGTACTCTGCCTGACACTTACGACATGCACCATCCTTCCCCACGCATTCTGGCCAAGCCACCCCTGGGAACTCTGGCCAAACAGCCTCGCCAGCCCCCTGAGCGGGAAAGGGCCAAGGGCTCCAGCTGCAGATGTCCCTCCCAGAGGGAGCCTGAGGCCCGGCTCACACGGAACTTGGAGGGGAAAGGGGAAGAAATGCTTAGTCACTCAGTCGTGTCTGACTATTTGCAGCCCTGCAGACTGTAGCCCTCCAGGCTCTTCTGTCCATGGGATTTTCCAGGCATATTTCCAGGCATATTCCTCTGTCCAGGGATATTTCCAAGAATACAGGAGTGGGTTGCCATGCTCTCCTCCAGGGTTTCTTCCCAACCCACAGATTGAACCGAGGTCTCCTGCATTGCAGGTGGACTCTGGACTGTCTGAGCCACCAGGGGAAGGAGAATACACTGCCAAGCGCTGCCCTGGCCCTTATGCGGCCAGCCGAGTAGTTACCCAGGAGGGAGGCTCAGCAGCACCCTCAGGCCAGGGCGCCCCCAGCCCCAGGGGCTGGCAGGGAGCGGTGGGGAAAGGGGCTCCCAGCCCCTTTCTCAGCTGGCAGCAAGAGATAGCACAGTCGGTCAGCACACACCAGGACCTTGGACTCAATCCTTTTATGAAGTCTGATGAACTTTACTTTGAAGGAATTGAGTCCAAATCCATTTTTACACAAAATTTCGGTTTGAGGGGAAGAAAGTTTTATTTCAGAAGGATTCTTTGCTCTACAAAATTGTTTACCAGGAGATGTTTCAGTGACAGCTTCCTAATAACTTTAGGATATTACTTGAATTTTAAAAAACCCAGTTGACACACTAAGTGTTCAGGAATCCAAGTTGGTGAAACACTAAAATCCCTTTCAGGTGTTGACTCTGCATGTTCACCCACCTGTCAGCATCGGTGTCCTGTCCCAAGTTCTGCTCTTCCTCCTTCCTTTCTTCCTTCCATGTCTCTGCAGTTCTACCCATCATTTACTGAGTGTGCAGGGTTTCCCTGGTGGTCAAGTGGATAAGAACCTGCCTGCCAATGCAGGGAACACAGGTTCGATCCCTGCTCCAGGAAGGTTCCACATGCTGCAGGGCAAATAAGCCCGAGAGCTACAGCTGCCAAGCTTGAGACTGTGCTCGGTATTAAGAGAGGCCACTGCAATGAGAAGCCCACGCACCACAACCAGAAAATAGTAGAGAAAGCCAGCGTGCCTCAGTGAAGATCCAGCAGTGTCAAAATAAAGAAATTAACTAATTAATTAAAAAAAAAACTGAGTGTATGCCGTGGGCCCAACACTGAGATGGGGGCTTGTCTATTGGTCTCTCGTTAATCCTCATGACCAGACCCTCACAACGCCTCCCTGGTCACTCGTGACCCACCCAGGACCTGTGGACTGCTGGTAAATATTCAACAACAAACTGCTCTCTGAAATAATATTCCTACGTGGCCCATTTAAACATACCAATAAGGGCAGAGATGCAGAGTAAGTAGTATGCCATGATATATAATAGCATTTCCACCATTCAGACACAATAGGCATCAACAAACTCAAGGGCATAGATAACAGTAAAATGTAGAAGAATGCCCAGGAACCCATGAGTTTTGAGTATTTATTACCTTTGTGTTCAATATAATTTAATTGAAGCCTACATAATTTTAATAATGGCTATGCTTTTGGCTTGCCAAATTCCTGAAAATTTAACAGTCAGCTCTTGCAAGCTGGCCCACGCTGGCCCTGGTACCCCACTGCCTAGGACTGAACTACTGCTGTGATGGGGCTGCTGCCTCCACTGCTACTGCCACCACTGCATTAACCCCCAGGAAGAAGGAGGAGGTCAAGCACAGCATGTTAAATGCAACCTTTCATGGGCATCTCATTGCAAACCTCTGGGCTAAGTCATTTATTATCCCCATTTTACAGATGAGGATCCCAGTGAGGCTACCCTGAAGCTTCAGAGACGTTCAGTGATTGATAGCCCCTCTGACAAACCTAGACAGCATATTAAAAAGCAGAGACTTCACTTTGTCAACAAAAGTCCGTATAGTCAAAGCTATGGTTTTTCCAGTAGTCATGTACGGATGTAAGAGTTGGACCATAGTAAGCTGTTGTTCAGTTCAGTTCAGTCGCTCAGTCGTGTCCGACTCTTTGCGACCCCATGAACCACAGCACACCAGGCCTCCCCGTCCATCACCAAAGAAAGCTGAGCATTGGAGAATTGATGCCTTCCACTTGTGGTGCTGGAGAAGACTCTTGAAAAGTCCCTTGGACTGCAAGGAGATCAACCCAGTCTATCCTAAAGGAAATCAACTTTAAACATTCATTGGAAGGACTGTTGCTAAAGCTGAGGCTCCAATACTCTGGCCACCTGATGGGAAGAGCCGACTCACTGGAAAAGACCCTGATGCTGGGCAAGATTGAAGACAAAGGAGAAGGGGGTGGCAGAGGATGAGATGGTCAGATAGCATCACCAACTCAATGGACATGAGTTTGAGCAAACTCCAGGAGACAGTGGAGGACAGAGGAGCCTGGTGTGCTGCAGTCCATGGGGTCATAAAGAGTCGGACACAACTTAGCAACCAAACAACATTAGATCAAATCCAAGCCCCTCAGTCTAACTGTCAAGGCTATAGACCAGACAATTGGGTCTTCATTTTATTCAGTTTAATTTCTCAACACCTTATCTCAAGTGGATTTCAGGAGAGAACTGGGAATCTGGGGAAGGTTTTCTCTGACTAGCGTGAGAGCCTTTTTTGAGATAGAAGAGATGTGTAGGAGCACTATCCTGGGTTCTAACTTTGGCTCTGTCTCTGATTTATTGGACCTATTACCCACCTGAGGCCTTGGGGTCCCCAGCTGAAGAAGAGGGGGAACAACGGTCTGCATGATCTTGATCCCCCTCCAGACTGTAGGCTCATGGCACAGTGTCTGCCTAATAGCCTACAGAAAGCACAGGGGCAAGCCTGGATTCCATTCTCCACTGTGTGGCTGACTCACTCCCAGATAGGGCTTCTTCTACTTCTCTCAAACTAGAGCCAATCCCCATGTGGTCAGTCTTCAAGAAGAAGATTGCTGCTGCTGCTGCTGCTAAGTCGCTTCAGTCGTGTCCGACTCTGTGCGACCCCTGAGATGGCAGCCCCACCAGGCTCCACCATCCCTGGGATCCTCCAGGCAAGAGTACTGGAGTGGGTTGCCATTTCCTTCTCCAATGCATGAAAGTGAAAAGTGAAAGTGAAGTCGCTCAGTTGTGTCCGACTCTAGCGACCCCATGGACTGCATCCTACCAGGCTCCTCCGTCCATGGGATTTTCTAGGCAAAAGTACTGGAGTGGGGTGCCATTGCCTTCTCTGAGAAGATTACTGGTTACCTAAAAAGCTGGACCAGTACGTGCCCTCACAGAAGATGGGGGACCTCTGTAGTGAAACAGTCATGAATGAGGAATGGTCTGGGGGAGGCTGCTCAGATCTGGGGATGGGGATGGGCAGAGGCTCAAATGACCTCCAGAAGTCTCTGGTGTCCTCTCCCCGAGGAGGCTGGTCTTGTGGGTTTCCTGAGATAGATGGATTACAGGCCTGGAATCCATCATTCCCTTCATAACACAAATAATTGCCAAATGCGCTGAAGCACTCGGTAGCCTGGATATTCACTCTAGCAATTCTCTGTGTGGACGGTGATTAGACCATCATTATCTTAATGCTTCTTAATTTATCTTTCTGATTAGCAACTTACCATTTTATTTGCAAAAAATAGCCTTCTGCTGGGTGGAAGCCAGCCGAGCACAGCAGCTGTCATTTTCTCTGTACTAAATCAGGCCAGGCTTAAGTTGGTTCTCTGGTGATGCTATTTCTTGTGTCTTGGCGCTAACACGCACCACTATCCATCATGGTTGTTGTAAAGGCTCACTCCTGGGGAGGAGGGCTACAGGCTTAGGGGTCACCTCTGCCCAAGGAAGGGACACCCCTCCCCGATCCACTCACCCAGGGAAGGACTCCCAGAGTCTGACCCTCATGCTGCCCTTATGGGACAGCCCATGGCTGCTGAAACTACGACTGAGGTCAGTGGTGTATGGAACATAATAATAGTTCCCATCTCAGAAGTACATCATGTAAAGCACACGAGCCCCATGATTTGATTTAATTCTCAAAACAACCCTGTACTTGTGTATCACGATTATTTCCATTTACAGATGGAGAGACCCAGACTTAAAGAGGTTACGTAATTCGTGTAGGACACTATGACTCGGAAGTGGCAGAGCTAGTTTTGAACAAGAACCTTTTCCCTTTCAACCTGACCCTTTCATTTTCCCAACTTAACCATGAACAAATCATACTGCTTTCTGGTTCCTATTTCCTTCCAGAAAATGTCTTTATTGTTTTCTCTCCCCATAACACATGAGTCACGACCCTGGTGTGTTGCTGCTGACATTGTCCCTAAGAGATCCATCATATTCACTCTACTTGGATATCCAAACCCTACCCTTCATGTATTCCAACTATCCCTGTCTCCCCCAGAGAGCAATATACCTAGATATTCATGTACATAAAGGAACGCAGAGGTTTCATTACTTGACTCCAGAGAAGGTCCTTAGGTAGAGGGAACTCACTGAAGGAGGAGGTGGCTGTAATATTGTGTCTTAACCTAGCCTTGGTTCTTGAGGTGCCATCCACTTAATCACGAATCTTCCTGGGTAACAGGATATTTGCCCTCACTAAGCTCTATCTGGCTTCCCTGATGGCTCAGAGGCTAAAGAATCCACCTGCAGTGCAGAAGAGATAGGAGACACAGGTTCTATCCCTGAGTCAGGAAGATCCCCTGGAGAAGGGACTGACAACCCATTTGTGTTCTTGCCTGGAGAATTCCATGGGCAGAGGAGCCTGGGCTACAGTCCCTGGGTTCATAAAGAACTGGATATGACTGAGTGACTAAGCACACAGCACAAGCGTGAGACCAGTCTGCTCGCCCAATATGGCGGTCATTGGCCACACATGGTTATTCAAATGTAAACATAAAATTCAGTTCCTCGTTGTACCGGCTGCATTTCAAGTTTTCAGTCACTGGATGTGGCTGGTGGCTACCAAATTGGCCAGCACAGATATAGAACATAACTATCACTGCAGAAAGTGCTACTGGACAGCATGTGTCTAGATAATTCAGACCTCTAAACCCACTTGGAAGCTTTTGTTAACTAGCTTGGATATCTATAAGGTGCAAATTTAATGGATTATGGTTAACTATTTTCCTTACTTTGGATAGCATTTGTTGTTGCTTAGTCGATAACTAGCGTCCGACTCTTCTTTGACCCCATGGACTGTAGCCCAAACCAGGTTCCCCTGTCTATGTCATTTCCCAGGCAAGAATACTGGAGTGGATTGCCATTCCCTTCTCCAGGGGATCTTCCTGATGAGGGACTGAACCCACATCTCCTATCTTAGCAAGCGAGTTCTTTACCATCAAGCCAACAGGGAAGCCCTTGGATGGTAAAGCCTGCATTTTCAAAATGTGATCCTGTCTTCTGGGAATTGATGAGAAACGGGAATCCTCAGGTCCCATCTCAGACCTGGGTCAGCTCGGGCAATCTGCGCTTTAACGCTCCAGGGATTCTGCATGCTCACCAAGTACTAGTACATCCCTCGGTATCCCCTGGTGATTGAATCCAGGGCCTCCAAGGACACCCAAATCCATGGCTGCTCAAGTCTTTTATATATCATGGAAAAATAGTTGTATATAGCCTATGCACATGTACCTATATACCTTAAATCGTCTCTAGATGACTTAAAATATCTAATACAATGTAAATGCCATCTAAATAGCTGCTGGAGTACAGCAAATTCAGGTTTGCTCTTTATAAGCTTCTGTATTTGGGGGAGGGAATATTTTTGATCAGAGGTTGGTTGAATCCACATAGAGGAACCCACGCTTTCCGAGGTCTGACTGTGTAGATAAATAATGATGCCACATGCTCAGAGGTTGCTGTGTGCTGGGCATGGCAGTGAGCTCCTACAAGTATTATTCCCCCTTAACCTGGCAATGATGCTGTGAGATAAACATCATAGTCCCATTTCACAGATAAGGGACTGAGGTGCTGAATAGGAAGCATCTTGCCCAAGATCACTCCGCAGTGGCAGGGTGGTAAAGAACCCACTTGGAATACAGGAGACATAGTCCCATCCCTAGGTCTGGAAGATCCCCTGGAGGAGAGCATGGCAACCCACTCCACTATTCTTGCCTGGAGAATCCCATGGACAGAGAACCCTGGAGGGCTACAGTCCATGGGGTTGCAAAGAGTTGGACATGACATGGCAACTGAGTATGCATGCATGCAGTCCAAGGTCACTTAACAGCTGGCAGAGGCAGTTTTCAAACCCAGTTTGGTACGACTCCCAAAGCCTGTGCTGTAACAGCCCCATGTTTGAAGCTAGCAGAGAGCTCCTCCTGTCAACTGAAGGGACTTGGAGATTCTCTCATTTGACAAGCTGAACAGTGGGACCCGAGACGGGAAAAGGGATGAGGCCAAACTTCCCACGGAGCAGCCATGACAACAGCAGTTCCCCAGCAAAAACAGCTCCAAATGGGGAAATGTCCCAAGTGGGGAAATGAGCTGGATTTGGGTAATTCATAGACCAAGCCTCCACCATTCAGGGCAGTGGTCTTTTTTTGGGTCTTTCTAGTTTGGCCAGCCCAAACTCAGGCATCTTGTTTTAAGGGTACATGTGAGTTCAGAGAAACGAATTGCTCTAAAAATAAAGTTCTTCCCTGGAAAAACTGTGGATTTGTTTTTCTTAAGAGTTCAAGAAAACCTCCCATGATTGTTATAGGGGATTAGAGCTCGAAATTGCTGTTTCCTTCTTTAATCTCCGCGGTGGTCCCTAGGCTGGCAAGTTGGATTTCACAGTAAAGGAAACACATGATTTGTTTTGTACAAAAGTTATGTGCCCGAAACATTCAACAAACATCCACTGAGCATCTATGTTATCCAGATACTTTCCCTCAGGTCATCTCATTTAATCTTCAGAACTACTCTCTCCGGACATGTTATTTAAGACAGTGGCCATTATTATTACCTCCATTTAATAGATGAGGAAAGAAGGCTATTCACTGGGTAAGTGGCCAGTCAGAATTCAAACCCAGGTCAGCCCATTTTACAATTTCTCACTGTTTACCACATATACAAGCTTACTCTGTCTGGCACTGGGGTAGATTAAGGAAGGGACTGGACTCTGGGGATCTGGGGACAAATACAAGAAAATCTCAGGCACACTAGCCTGGTAAACACGGAAAAGGAAAGACGTTCGTTCTAAGGGACAGCAGGTCAACCTCTGGGAAGACTTCGAAGGAATATTTCTAAACGGATTTGTATAAATTTGGCCTGTTCGACATATTCCTGGAATCACACTTGACCGAATCCCATGTCTATATCCCAGGCTCTCAATTCCTTTCCTCCTGAGGCAGGTCTGGGCTGATTCTGGCCATCAACTCCTACAGCCCCAGGGGGAGGCTTGGCCCAAGCAAGTGGCCTGGGCTCCAGAGGATACTGACCTCTGGGCAACCCTGATGTGACAGCTGGGCTTGTCAGCTCCAACCAGCAAGTTCTGAATAATCTTTAAAGTGTGAGCAACTCCGGGTTACAGGAAAGCTGTCTAGCCAGTGTTCAGGAGGCCAGTGGGATCACTCAGATCCCCAGGTCCCTCTGGCTCGCCGTCTGTCTTAACTCTTTGCTTGGAGACCCTCTGCCTCCTGGCCTCACACAGACACCCCTGAACCCCCTGATTCCTGGAAAGCAAGCAGGACTGGAGGAAGGAAGGGGCCAGGAATAATCCTTGCACAATTCAGCCATGGATGTCCAATCGCCCTGGCACCGCAGACAGCCAGACCTTGCCATGCCTGTGCTATTACTGGCCAGGCTGGGTGGGGCGTGGGGAGCCCAGGAGGGCATGTAAGGGGTGAGCTCATGAAACTTGGAGCCTCATCTGTGGGAGGACTCCAGCCAGGTCCTTTACATGGAGCACCAAGTAGAAACATGTGTCACCCCCTCCTCCGCAATACTGCCTATGACACTCGCAAAGGAGCCTACACCAGGGCATTCCATTAGAACTCAGATCCAATAAGGATTTCTTCCAGATCACCCAGGTATTCTCTAAATTATGGGGGTAAAGCTAGAAAGGACCCATTCCCTCCTCTCCCTGACTCAGACTGACCTGGGCTGGTCCTTTCCCCAAAATTTTTGATGCTAAGAGAATCCTGGATGCCAGAGAGGAACTTTTTTAGGGGAGACACGGCCTCCGTTTGCCTCTGTGCAGATGGCCTGGCCCCCTCCTCCCCCGGCCCTAATTTCCCATTCAAGATCCCCAGTGTCATTCCCCAGATGCCGGCAGGTTAAGAGGGGTGGTTATAAGCTGAGCTTCAAGCAGCCCCAGGAGTCTGGGTGCAGGTTCAGACTGTCACGAGGTGCATATCAAAGCTGGAGTTTAAAAACTGTACTGGGAATAGTGCAATTATCTCGCTTCACCACATTTCTCAGCCCCGACTGAGGTTTAATTAAAGCCAAGTAAAAACACAGAGTCGCCATTTCAGTTATCACCCCCATTGCATGCTGGTTAAAAAAAAAAAAAGAGGAAAGGGAAAAAAAAAACCCTTTATCAGGGACTTAAAATTTTTTTCCGTGGGTATCTTCCAGCTCAGTTGGATATTATTCCTTCATAACAGCCACTTTAAAGAAAAAAATATATATTTAATATATACGTATAAAATGAGTTAATCCCCCATAATCTCCTTGAGTTGTACCTAAAACACAGTTTCTTGCAGGTGACCTTTTCAGAAGAGGCTGTTCCTATGGCAACCGCATTGTTTGATTCAGTCAAGAGAAAAATGCTTCATGGAAATGTATTTAATTTTGCTTAATTTGATGCTGTATTTAACACTTGCGCGGGCTGAAAGGGGAGAGGGGCTGAAAGGCAGGAGTTGGCTCTTCGGGCCACATTCATGGGCATCCTATTCTGAGGTCCCGAGGGCCCCCCAGGCCCCATAATGCTCTCAGTACAGGCTCCTGGCTCAGGGCTGAGGGAGAGAACTCCGAGTTCTGCAGGGAAAAAGAGGGATAGGGCCCATGGGGCAGCCGCTCCAACGGTGGGCCACCCAGCAGCCATTGCAATTTGAATAAAAAGGTAGGACACACGGGTGGCAAAGCTTTGGACCAAGAGTTAAGGGGCCTGGGTGAGGTCTTTGTTCTACTGTTCCCCGCGCATGTTCTCACCCGAAACATGAGCCACCGAATCCGACCACCTCCCAGGTATCTTTTAGTGCTGAGCCTGAGTCCCGTGTGCAAGACTGGTCTCTTCAAGCCATCTCTGAGCTTCACGGAAAGAGCACTGGGCTTCGGGTAGGCACACAGTAAACGATTTGTTCGTGTCATCAGGTAGGAGCCCACTCAGGGGCACACCGCAGCCCGGTCCTGAGAGGGCTGGGTGCAGCCTCACCCACCGCAGGTCACAGGTGCTACACCTACTTCTCACCACCCAGGCGAGTCCACCGTCACAGACAGGGTCCCAGAGCGGACAAACGCAGGCACTCGACTAAGGCGCCCCCGAAGCCGACAGGGCTGGAGGTCCTAGTCCAAGGCGCCCCCGAAGCCGACAGGGCTGGAGGCCCTAGTCCAAGGCGCCCCCGAAGCCGACAGGGCTGCAGGCCCTAGTCCAAGGCGCCCCCGAAGCCGACAGGGCTGCAGGCCCTAGTCCAAAGCGCCCCCGAAGCCGACAGGGCTGGAGGCCCTAGTCCAAGCTTTCTGGTTTGCAGTGGCACCTCTGCTGTTTGGAGCAAACCACGAGGTGAGACCAAGTGTCCTCCCACCCACAGCTGCTATGCCTCGGCTCCTTCTGCCTCAGCCTCAGACGAGCAGCACCCATAAACTATACATGTACCTCTGTTTTTTAAAATTTTTATTTATTCATCCATTTATTTATGGCTGCTCTGGGTCTTTGTTGCTGTGCATGGGCCTTCTCTAGTTGCGGCAAGCAGGGGCTACTCTGTAGTTGCGATTCGTCAGCTCCTCGCTGTGGTGGCTTCTCTCGTTGGGGAGCACTAGCTCTAGAGAGCCCTGGCTGCGGAAGTTGCTCCGTGGCATATGAGATCTCCCGAGACCAGGGATCGAACCCACGTCCCCTGCATTGGCAGGCAGATTCTTAACCATCGGACTACCAGGGAAGTCCCGTACCTCTGTGCTGAGTAAATTCTAACTCCACTTTTTAGCTTGATGACCATGGACAAATCGTTTCACGTTACTGGTCCTAAATTTTCTCACCTGAAAAATAAAGGCATTGACTGGGGATATCTAAAATTACATTCTCTGTGATACAAATCTAATCTTCCATTCCCATATGCCAACAGCTGACACATGTCCAGTGGTGGACGGGATTAGCCACCCAGATCTTCAGTCACCACGTGGCGCTAACTCCAGCCATTCAGCCCTTCCGCTGAGGTCTCCCGCTGAGGCCGCCACTTCCCCATCACAAGCCAAGCATGGCACTGCCACTGTCCTTAACCACAGACTGTGATGACTTTCAGGACAAATCCCGTCGTGCCTCAGCTTCTCACTCCCCCGAGTTGCCATCAGTATCTCAGACCTCCCAGATTCGACATCGCCGTGTGGACACTGAAGTCCATGCTGTGCATGCCCCCTAACCCCCTAACCTCCCCTCCCACTTCTCTCCCTATCCTTTTACTTTGCCCTCTAGGAATTCTGGTCCACTCTATCTCCTTCACTTTCTTGCTATAACTGAATCCTGGTGTCCCCCCTTCCACCCCAGGGTATATTTTCTTGGAAGCCCTTCTTCTTGGTGGAAGAAGTTTTGTCTCCCACATCTGACGTTACTTCAGAATGGGAAGGTGAGTATGTATCTTCCTTGCTCCTCTAAGCAAGGAAGCTGTCTCAGCTGTCTCTTTTTGCTTTCAAAATTCCAAGCTCCTTTGAAAAGTTTACCATCAGACTTCGTGACCCTCCCCCTACATACATAACGCCATCATTCTACCAAGTTCCTGGTCACTCCCCCTCATTCCTGGATGATGAATGAGCATCATGCTGAATGAGCAGCACACGTATCACTGAGGCTTTCTCTCTACTGTTCCTGCCACCATCGTTGGAGACTCCAACATCCATGAAGACGGTCCATTCCACATCCTGACCTCTTAGTTCCTGGGCTTTCCTTGCTCCAATGAGCTTTTGCTCCACTCACAGGGCTTTTCCCTAGGCTTGGTCACACCAATCACTGAATCTCCCTCTACGTGAAGATTTCCACCTCCCACTTTCGGACCATCACCACCCTTTTTGGGGCTCGCTTACTCCAACACTCCCACTCCAGTCATTCTCCAACCTTATCAAGATCTCATTTCATCAAAAAAAGAAAACAACACTTTTTCTTTTTGTCATCGATTGCTGCCACTCCCCACACATGCCTACTTTCTTCCTTGCCCAGCTCTTGATTCCAAAATCCACACTCCAGCCACCTCCTCACCAACAGCCCGAAACTTCTGGCTTCTCTCCTTCTGCTGTGCTGATCCGTTATGCCTCCAGCCTGGTGTCCTAGCCACTTACGTGGAGCCTGCACCAGAGCAGCTGAACATTGCTGGAGAAAAATGACCCAGATTTGCTGACTAGACTTGGTACAAACATGACCACAAATCTCACTCAACACTGTCAGAAAAACCTACTACACTTCCCTAGAAAATTCAATTTCCCAATCTCTGAGGAAACCATCACACTTCCTTCTCTCCGCTTGACTCGCCAACACACCCTTCTCTGTCCCGCTCTCCAGCTGATGACCTTGTCATATATTTCACAGAGAAAATAGATTTCTATAAGATGAGAACTACCTCATCTTCCCATGGACAAGTCCTTCACTGTATCTGCACCCGAACCCAAATACGCTGCCGGCCCCTTCCCCAAGTTCAGTCGAAAAAGAATCCTGGCTCCTTACCGAAGGGCAGCACCTTCACTGGGCTCTGAACCCATTCTTCTGTGCCTTTTTGATAACTTTTTTTTTTTGCAACTTCTGTATTGCATTATCATTTCTCCCTCTTTTCTGAGTTATTTCCACCAGCATGCTAACATACCTCCTTTTAATAAATGCTCCCTGGACCCCACTTTGTCCTCATTTTCTTTATTTCTTTTTAAAAAAAAAACATTTATTTTATTTATTTTTGGCCATGTGGGGTCTTAACTGCAGCATTTGGAATGTTTCATTGCAGAGCTTGCAGTGGTCTATTGTGGCTTTGAGAGCTCCAGAGCACGCAGGCTCCGTAGTTGCCACACTCAGTCAGGCTTAGTTGCCATGGGATCTGCTATATAGGATCTTTACAAGAGACTCAGGTTCCAGCCCTGGGTCAGGAAGATCCCCTGGAGAAGAGAATGGCAACCCACTCCAGTATTCTTGTCTGGGGGATCCCATGGACAGAGGAGCTGTGGGGTCACCATGCCTGAGTATGCACCTAACATTTTCTTACTGCCGTGCTTGTCTCTCGTTTGTTGACTCTTTCCCTCCCACTTAGAACAGGGACTCCCTCAAGGCAGGGACCCTGTCTTGTTTAGCACTATCCCCTGCACCTACCACAGGCCTTGCACACAGGAGGAATTTTGCATTTATTGAGTGTCTGCCTGAAGGGAGCAATCTGTGGCTAGGTGTGGGGGCAGAGGTGGTGAGGGCAGGCTCTGCCATCTCACTCACTCTGTGCCAGGACTGGCCCTTCCCGGCGCCTGGTGCACAGCCTGTGATGGGGAATACGTGGGATGCATTATTACGTCTTAGAGTTGGATGCTCTCTGAGCAGCTCTGGTTAAAAGAAAAAGAAAGAAAGTGAAGTCTCTTAGTCATGTCCGACTCTTTGCGACCCCATGAACTGTAGTATGCCAGGCTCCTCTGTCCATGGGATTTTCCAGGCAAGAGTACTGGAGTGGGTTGCTATTTCCTTCTCCAGGGGATCTTCCTGACCCAGGGATCGAATCCAGGTCTCCCACATTATAGACAGATGCTTTACTGTCTGAGCCGCTAGGGAAGTCACCAGGGAAGCCCTGGTTAACCCTCCACCTAAAGTAGGATTTTCCCTGTATTCAGACATCCCTCTGATGCCAGGTGGTCACTGAGCCTTCCGAGATCCTCAAATGTTCAGTGAGGAAGCCCAGCAACTGAGAGGGTAGCCTGGGGCCACTGCCCACGGAGCCTGGCCGGGCGGGGCCATCTCCTGCCCCTGGTCAGTGCTGTGTCCTGGGCCCCACCTCCCGGCCCCCTGTGCTCCTTGTTGCACATCCGCCTGTGTTCTTCTGGTCTACTTGGTTCTGCAGTTTATCAAATGGTGAAAAAATAAAAAATAGCCACAGTTTGGGGAAGAACCCTCCACTGCACACCGGGC
This sequence comes from Bos taurus, assembly GCF_002263795.3. Taxonomy (NCBI): domain Eukaryota; kingdom Metazoa; phylum Chordata; class Mammalia; order Artiodactyla; family Bovidae; genus Bos; species Bos taurus. The sequence continues at coordinate 28,725,080 of NC_037356.1, read as the reverse complement.
TAGAACCACAGCAGTGACGGAGCTGCATGAAGCATGCCCTCCATCCGAGCTCCCCCGAGGACCCCCCTCTGGGAGCTGGGGTGCCTCACTGACTGCTGAACATCCCTCTCCCTTCTAGGGTCAGGTGCTCCCTTCCGCAGGACCCTAAGGTCATGAAGACCACGTGGTTAGGGATGTGGGCCATTCAGACCTGGGTAAGACTCAGCTCATGTGACCATGGGCAAGTTACCTGGCTGAGTCTCAGCCGTGAAGTGGGGATATTAATCACACTGAGCTCAAGGGATCAGTAAGAAAGTAAATGAGGTTGTGGATTCAAATCACAGAGCACAGCTATGGATATACCGAAAGCCTTCGAGAAACGAGACTGGCCATGGGTTTTAGGTCCTCCAGTTCCACCCTCTGGCTCCAGAGCCTGGTAACACCCCCTTCCCCATGGTTGGGAGGAAGGAACTTCTCATCAGGCCTCACCCTGGTCTGACTGGGAAGAGAGAAGATTTTTCTTCTGCTGGTACTGTTTCTGGGAGGGGACCAACCTAGGGGAGTCTCAGAGAGTACATTCCCAGAGAATCTGGGTTAATCACACCCATACTCTCTTGAATCTCACAGATTAACAAGGAGTTAGAACTTACCCAAGTCTTTGTTGATTATGGGGCAGGGGCGGGGGGGGAACCAAACTGCAATATGTTAGAGCTGAAAGGATCCTCCCTGTGCTCCCAGAAATCATCTAGTCCTGCCTTCTCATTTTGCTAATTAGGAAACTGGAAGGACTTCGCTGGTGGTCCAGTGGTTAAGACTCCATGCTCCCAATGCAAGGGGCACAGGTTCTATTCCTGGTCGGGGAACTAAGGTCCTGCATGCTACAACCAAAGACCCTGCATGCTGCAACAAGACCAGGTGCAGCCAAATAAATAAATATATATATATATATTTTCTTTTTTAAAAAAAGTAAACTGGAGTCCATAGGCCCCCACAAGATCATACAGTAAGAGCCGGAGCCTCCTAACTCAGGACAACACGCTTGCTCCCAATTCCCTCCCACTGTAGATAACCACGTGTAAGGCACCAAACCACAAGGGATTTCACTCCTAAGTGGCTCCATCCAAGCCAAAGCCGAGAAACTCTTTCTCTGCTCTGTTTTTCCTCACCCCTTGAGGAAGAAAGTGGTGGAAGGGGATCTTCCAGGAGAGAGGGCAGCACCGTGCCAAGAGGGCTGGCAGTGGAGACCCTGGGCCAGGTTCCTGCTGGCCTCTGCATCCCTGGCCTCTCTTTTTCCATCCGCCCACCCCTCCTTTTTCATTCTCTTCTTTTCTCGTTTCGCCTGGGCTGCCTGCCTTTTCGGCTGTTTGCTTAGAGCTGGGCTCTGTTTGCTGAGCCGTTATTCATTTTCATATTACCTGGGATATTTTCAGCTGCTCCTCTGGGTTTTTAGGAGAATTTCAAGCGGCAAGAAGCAATGTGGGCTGCAAAGGCAAACACACATTCATGACCTCTGAGCCTCGCCGGGGAATTTGTGCATCTTATCAGCTGCCTTCCTGACTAGCACGGCCACTGTCTCCTGGCCTGACACTCGGCCCCTTGCCCTGGGCTTCTGGGGAGCAGGGCACACTTTCAGGGAGACAGGCTGCAAGATCTCATAAATCTGAGACTGAGGCAGCGGGCTGGCTTGGGTCAAGAACATGCAAGGCCTTTGGCCTTTCCTCCTCTTGCAGGACAGCCTCCCTGCACTGTGGCCAGAACCCAGAGAAGAGCATCTCAGAAGTGCTTTCATCACCTCTCAAACAGGGGAACAGCGAGGCATCCAGAGCAGTCGATACCCCCCTCCTCCAGCCAACAACTTCCAGAAGGCACTGTTCACTGCTGGTCCTCTGCACATCCCAGCCCAGCAGTGGCGGCCCAGGGAACAGGTGGGAACGACAAAGGAAGGGGCACCAGGGAGAATAAGGTTGCTCCTCTGGGGCTTGCTGAAGCTTTGCCCCTTGGACTCTATTTACTTGACAAGATCAAAGCCTGAGGAAGAGCTCCTGAATCCTCAGCCTGGTCCCTGGTGGAAGGGGACCTGAATCCCTCACATTAAGGAGTGGGGGCACCAAAGGGCACAAGCAGTCAGAGGAACCTGGGGTATAAGATCAGATCTTGACTGAGTCTTGGCTGGCCCATGGATTAGTCATGTGACCTCAGCAAGTCAAACGTTCAGCATCTCAGTCATCTCAGTTAAAAACCTGGGATGAAGACCCATCTCAGGGTTAATGGAAGCATCAGTAAGTGGTGAAGGGCTTTGGAAATGTCATAGATTACTCATCCAGAGTCAGACATTCCATCAGCGGATCAATCATCCAGGATCGAGAATCAGCCCCATCGAGACAGATGCCTTGCTGTCCTCACAGCCCCGCTCTTAGAGACCCAGAGGCACCGCGGCTGCCAGCTCTCATCTCTGCCCCTCCTCTAGGCCTCCATGCAATTTGTTCCAAATGTTCCAGGAGACTAGGCGAGAGGCCTGGGTTATTGGATGTCAGGTTTAATAAAAGGCCCTGAGCGGCTCTGGGCTTGTCATGCTCTCTGGCTTTGTCACCATAGCACTGGTGGCCCTGGCCCTGAAACTCCAGGCGCTAGACATCAGGAAAGCAAGAGGGGGTTTTATCAACAGGCCAAGGGAAGAGTGGTCATCTGTCCCGGGGGGACAGGCAGTGGCAGCCTCCCCATCAGCACGCCGGGCCCCTCTGCGGCTCCAGCTGCAGTTACCTCACTTCTGGGCTCCGTGGGCTGAGTGAGTGGAGCCAGGAACAGGCCCATGAGCTGGAGCAGGGCCTGCAGAGGAGATGACTCCCTAAAGAACTGGTGGTTTTTTTCTTTTTCTCTTGAGGAAGTCATCAAGTTACTGCCAGCTTTCCCTTAACTCTGCTAGTTTTGTGACAGCGCATACATGGATGGACCGAGTAGAACTGAAACCAGAGCCTCGGGGGTCAGGAACCACGTCTCTTCTGAAAACCAAGCGCCCTGAGGCACAGAGTCTGCTCAGTGAGTATTGAGTGAATGAATGAATGAGACAGGGGAGGGGCTGAAAGCTGAGCCAGGCATGCACTCCAGGTGCAAATGAGGGGAGAGAAAGTCCACTTAGAAAATTCGAACACGAAACACATATCCAGGTAGCGTTCAACATCCGAGAAGTCCAGAAAGAGATTATGAATCTCTTTACCCATAGGACACAGTGGATGAATGGGAATGTGTTCTTATAAAGGCAGAAGCTGACAAAAGAAGGTGAATATACAGCCCAGAGCCTGGCTAGAACCCAGGGGGTAGCATCCTGTGGGCACTGCCGTAGCGGGGAGAAGGTGACATGGCACAGGGCAGCAAAGTTATTCACATCTTCCTGTTCCTCAACCCCTAGAAGCAACACCGGTCCCCTGTGAAGGACACAGAAATCATGCTACTGGGCGTCATTGTCTAGAACCTTCTGTTTCATCCTCAAGCCAGCAGAGGCTCAATATCTTTGATCCCAGCTAAGGGGGAGCCCCTGACAGGCCTGGAAAACCCTTCCCATGGGTCAGACGTCACCCGCCCCAAATAGCCCATGCCTATCACAGACCCAGAGCCAGGAGCCCGAGCGTAGGAGAGAGGGTGTCAGTTCTGGTTTCCATGTTTCTTCCTATCATCCTATTTTGGGAGACAGTAAATGCAAGAGCATCTAGGAAGGTGGGCAGGGAGTTAGGCCCCACTTGTTCCAGTTTTCTCCTCAATGAAATTCCAGGCTGGGGAGGCCGCACTGGCCTTCCAGACCATGACGAGTAACATGTGGCTAAGTACAAAATAAAGATTTTTCCAAGGCATTTGTTATCCTCTCATTATCCTCTACCCCACCAGCCAGTTCACGAGAGTCTGGACCATAAGTGAATGGGAGATTTTAAGCTTGGGAATGCACATTGAATGAAGATATGATGCCAGGCCTGGGGACAATTTGAGAAGCCACCCAATGGGGGAGAGACTGACAAATGCTACATTAAAGTTAAAAGTGAATCCCCTGGGACTTCAGCCCAGAGTCTGGGCCTTGAGGATGACGCGCAGCGGGGCGCGTCACAGCAGGATCAGACTCAGTCGCTCGCCTCCTGCAGAGGGAGGACCACACTGGGGCCCAGGAGCAAAGGATGCGGATGCCACTCCCCTGTTCTCAGGATCCCTCCTCAGGATTTAGCAAGGTTGGGTTACATCCAGAGGCATCAAGAAATCCAGAAACACCGAGCTATTCAAATATTAGACCTTGAAGCCTGGGGGTGGAGCTGCTCTCCTACAGGTCCCTCGAAAGATTATTAATGGGGACAGGGGATGCACAGAGGCAAAGGGGGAACAGTCAGGACCCCGGGACGTTCTCCTCTCCATCGCCTGTCTTGTTTGCTGTCGCATCTCTAGTGCCAGTGACAATGCCCAGCAGAGAAGAAGAATTCAGTAAACTAAAAAAAAATTAGATGAATACAAGCAAGAACCCTGATCTCTAGGAAACTATTTGTTAGCCAGTCCTTCGTGGGAACTTACCAAAACAAAACCCAACCCAAGGACTGCCACCACCCCCTGCCTCCACCCTCAAGATCTAAGAATGCCTACATCTCTAAGTCCCAGCATCCTGAAGGATGCAGGCTATCAAATGCACTTGAAGAGACCTTGGCCATCCCACTTCCTTCTAGCCTCACTCCCAGCCCCAGGCTGGGCAGTGGACACCATCTACCTCCATCAACTAAACACACACGTAACCAATGGCCAAGGGGTCTTTCCCTCAGAGATTTGTCACATCTCTGCGAGTGTGAGCAGACGGGCTGGATTCTCCAGCCCTGGCGTTAATTGTAGCCCATGTGCTATGATTACAAAGAGGAATTAAATGACACGCCAAATTAAAGAGTTATTTTTTCTAATAAATATTTTGCATAGGATGTGTTTATAACGGCATTAATTATTTATGCTGCCATATAGAGAAAGCATAAATATAAAGAGAGAGAGAGAGATCAGACAGTTCCTGTAGGAGAAATAAAATGAAAATTTCCATCAGGATGATGAATACCTGCAGGGTTCTTTGGGGGTAACTTTGGACTGGGGCTGGGGGGAGGGTGGAGAGAGAGAGACGGCTCGAGAACAAATCTGACAAACAGTTATCGAGGCTTTTGAGGGAGGAATACGTTAGAAATGAAAGTGAGTACAGAAAGTTTAAATATTTAATACCTGCATTAATTCTAATTCACACTTTCTTTATTTTTCAGATTAAAAATTTACAAGAATTCCCATCTCTATCATCCTTCTCCCCTCGTGAGACACTTCTCGGTCACACTTTCAGGGACCACATATAGCAGCACCCTGGTGGAAAAGGGCATGTGATGGTAACACATCCATCCCCCCACCACATGGCACCCTCCCCCACTGGCAGTTCCCCCAGTGCCACCCCAGGAGGCTACAGTTGTTGGCCTCTGGTGCCAGAGTGACTGATGGACCCAAAGCCACTTCCTGGCCTCCTCAGCTCATCCCAGAGACGGCCATAGAATTCTCAGAGATGACGCAGCCACCTTGTGGGTTTAAAGTGCTCGCCCGTGTCCAGACCTTGAGGGTAGAGAAGAAGCACCACCACTGAACTGATTCCTCCTTGAAGCAAGAGATTTCTGTCACATACAGCCCAGACCCCCTGCCCTCCAGGAGCTTTTGTTCTAAGGCCTTCCAACTTCTATATGCTTTAAATGATGTTGCTGCAAGCCAGAGTTAATTTGGATGCAAGGGAGGAATAACTTCCTGAAGATCTGAAGGTTGCACTCGAGAGAGTAAAATTCTGCATCTGTTCCAGCTCCCAGCTTCAGGCCCAGCCTCCAGCCCAGCATTAAGCTGGTGAGCAAAGTCTGCTCATAAGAATAATAAAACATATATCCGTAAGCTTTGAAAAGGAACTTTCCCACATCACATTTTAATATGCTAGACAGCATATTAAAAAGCAGTCATTACTTTGCTGACAAAGGCCCATATAGTCAAAGCTATGGTTTTTCCAGTTTTCCAGATGAAAACCAAAACTATGGTTTTCATCCAGTCACGTATGTATGTGAGAGTTGGACCATAAAGAAGGCTGAGTGCCAAATAATTGAGTCTATTGAACTGTGATGTTAGAGAAGACGCTTGAGAGTCCCCTTGGACAGCATGGAGATCAAACCAATCAGTCCTAAAGAAAATCAATCCAGAATATTCATTGGAAGGACTGATGCTGAAGCTGAAGCTCCAATACTTTGCCACCTGATGCAAAGAGCCAACTCACTGGAAAAGACCCTGAGGCTGGGAAAGACTGAAGGCAGGAGGAGAAGGGGACAAGACATGGATGCTGGATGGCATCACCAACTCAATGGACATGAATTTGAGCAAGCTCCGGGAGATGGTGAAGGACAAGGAAGCCTGGTATGCTGCAGTTCATGGGATTGCAGAGTCAGACATGACTGAGCAACTGAACAACAACCACACATCACATTTGACCTCACAGTGTCATAAAGTGGTCAGAGGGTTGTTGGGAGCCTTCATTTTAGACACAGGAAACCCAGGTTTGGAAAGCCCACACTACAGGTCCAAGGTTGTCTACTTCAAATCAAAATTGCTCCCACTGTTACAGGAAGCAGTTTCACCAGCACATGGTCCCAGACACTAGGTACAGAGGGAGAGGGGAAAATGGACCGAGAGGTGCTTTCTGAGCCCACGCACTGACTTCGGAGCAACGGTTGGCCTGGTGACATTTGCAGAGATGGGGACAATACGGGGGGGGAGCGACTGCTCTCTGCTCACTCCAGGGGCCACTGGGTCCTGGCCCCATGCTCCTCCTAAGGCTCCTGTGACCCTTAGGCCAGAGACTCTCAGAGGTGAGCTGCAGACAGACCTGTCTCATGTCTCTGACCCTCTGGGTGTCAGACACCCATGTGGCATTTTCTCCTTTTCTCTCTCACAGCTCTCCGCCTCCTCCCATCACTCAACACAAACTCCTGTACAAAACACCTTCATAAATAGTGCTGATTAGCTCCTTGTTCTAATCAGGCCTCTGCTCAAAGACAATACCCTGCCCCCAGCCCCCCTCCTCCTCTTGTGTCGACCGATCCACAAAGTGTCTATAAATCAGCAGAGAAAACACACACACACACACACACACACACAGGCTCCTCTATCAGAAAACTGAGCAGGAAACCGCCTGTGGTGGGATCGGAGCTTATCGATCTGATGCTGGAAGACGTTTGGGGTTGTTTGTTGTTTTCACTCCAGATACCCGCTGGAGCCAGGCCAGCCCTTTACGTGAGATGAGCAGAGCTAGGATCATCCGGGAGACAGAATCTTCCTTCCTCCTCTTACTCAGAAAGTCTGCATCGGAACGGGCAGGGGGAGAGAGGCCCTGGCAGGTGGAGGGCAGGACCAAAGGAGCTGAGGAAAGCTGACTTCAGGGACATTCCTCTCCAAGCACATCCTTCGATTCACTCCAGGGACAGGAGGGAGGTCTGCCTGGGCACACGAGTGTGCCCGTGAGCACGTGGAGACAAGTCTGGTAGACCAGCTGCTTGAACTTCACCAACGGGTCTACCCACCCCTCCCAACTTCACTGGTTGTGATCTTTTTAGATGATGACGGGGGAATGGAGGTGGCAGAAAAGAAGGTATTGGGTTGGCCAAAAAGTTCATCCAGGTTTCTTCATAACATCTTACGGAAAAACCCAAATGAGCTTTTGGCCAACACAATTACTTAGCCAAATGAACCTGCTGACCAGGGTCTATGTTGTGCTCAGATGTCAGTATCAGACCTGATGACAGTGATAGCAATCACAGAGCTGACTCCTTGCAGGAAAAGAACCCCTTTCACCTAAGGCTCTGAACAGCTTCCCTCTCACCGACATAAAAATCAAAAGCTAGAGACGATGTTTGCAGAAAGCGCGCTCCTAAGATCCTAGCACAGCGAGGAGCACATTAAGGCATTCTTGTTTTTCTCATTTCTCTCTATTCTGTCCTCATTTCCGTGCGCTAACTAAAATGATTTAAAGCCTGAGTCGAGTCGGGAGAAAGCACTGAGGCCTCTCCTACTTCCCACCCCCACCCCCAGGTTTATGCGTGTAGATGGGTTTTGCTGCTATAAGAAAAAGGGGCAGAAACTGGGTAAGAAATTCTGCAGGTGACGTGAAGAGCTACCTGCTGCTTTCTCAAGAACAAATGCCCGCTTTCCACCTCCACACCCCCAGCCAAACTCCTCCAAGAAAGCAGGCCTGTCCTGTTGTCTGTCTCTAGAAAGCATTTCACTTGCTCAGGGAGAGTAATAAGTTCAAAAGTAAAGGAAATCACAATGGCTAAACGCCCTCCAGAAACAGTGAGACATGTGCCCACTCAGAGGCATTTTCCTGGAAATGACATAAAATGGGAAAGCAAAGGATTGGAATCAGGAGGCTGAAAATTGTGAGACCTTGGATAAGTCGCTTAACTTGTCCGAACTTCAATTTTCTTCCCACTAAAAATAAAGAATTCTTGCCTCTTGGGGGATTTAATTCCCCTAAGCTGAGGCTTACTGGGTTCTTACGTGTTGGCCCTGTCGTGTTTATCATATCATTTAGTTCTTTGAAGAATCCTGCGAGAATGCAACTAATTCTTCCTTCTGAGAGACAGGACAACTGAATGGAGGATCTGACGGAGGGAGCCCAGGTGCTCTGCCTCAGGGTCAGGTGTCCGGTCCGTCACGGCTGTCCCCTCACGGGCAGATGTGGGCATTTCCACCCAAGGTCTTTGGAAAATTTAAAGGCTGGAGAATGTGAGGTGTTGTTTCTGAGAGTTTGGACAGGAAAGAGAGGAGAAGGGCACTTTTCCTTTTTCGGTTTATCTATTTTTGGCTGTACTGGGTCTTTGTTGCTGCTCAGGCATTTCTCGAGTTGCAGCAAGCAGGGGCTACTGTCTAGCTGCGGTGCGTGGTCTTCTCACTGTGGTGGCTTTTGCTGCAGCTCCTGGGCTCTAGAGCCACAGGCTCAGTAGTTGAGGCCCACGGGCTTAGTTACTCCGGAGTATGTGGGATCTTCCTTGATCAAGAATCGAACCCATGTCTCCTGCATTGGCAGGCAGATTCTTTATCACTGAGCCACTAGAGACGCCCCCGTAGTTTTCCTTTTTTAAGCTTCACCACTCACGGTCCTCCTTCTAGACGCTTGGGAGCCAGAACTTTCTCCTCCCTTTGTTCTAGAAGCACTGCCTCACTTTTTAAAGCAGTAAAATCACAGATGACCCATGAGCCTTGGGGGGACAGTTGGGGGTAGGGGTGGAGCCATGAGGGCTTCCCTCCCTCGAGAAACCTGAGACATCCCAGCACACTGCTTCTCCACTTCTGCCCTGGCTCTCGAGGGTCCAGGGCGAGACCTCTCCTCGTACCAGACACCAGTGTCTCCATCTGGAATGGAGATAATCTGAGCAAAGCTGAGCAGCCAGCCAGTAGGAGGTGGTGGTGGAGGGAGGGCAGGAGGGTTGAGCCCAGGGTTGGGGTGTGGTCACAGGACCGTCCGTGGTGCCGGGAACATCTCAGATGTTCAGATGTGGGGGAAGCACCTCAGATGTTGAGGAGTAACTTGGAAGGCCTTAGAAAGTCTGGTACAGGCTGATAACTGCCAGGTGGGTTTGTTCATAGAATGTGCACTAAGGGTGCCATGGTCATAAATGTTTAGGAAGCCCTGGGTTGTCTTGCATCCTGAACTTGTTAAAATCTTTAAAATGGTAAAGAGCCCTGTAACTCTTCAAAAGGAATTGTTTAGGCAGCATTTCCCAAGTTTGCTTGGCTTCAGGGCTCTCCCCTCCCCACCCCCCGCCCCACAAGGAGCCCACTGTGCTGCAGAGCCCACTTTGGGAAGTGCTAATCCAAGGCAACACGCCCATTTCACAGAGGGGGATGAAAACTCATGCAGCTTCTAAAACTGGTCATCTTCCTGAATGCCCCTCATCCCCAGGGGCTGAGAAATCCTCCACACCTGTTTCCGGGGGCTAGGGGAATGTGTCCGGCTGCAGCTGTGGTGTGTGGAAGAAAGGACATCTGTCCCGTCCTTTTAAGGGGGTAAGAGGGTAGATGGGATGAGGGGAAGAGAAGGAAGAACTAGGCCCTTTGAAAGTGCATAACCGTTGATCAGAAAAGATGAGCAAGACAGCCGGACAGGTCACTCTGGGAACACTACGCCTCCCCAGGCACCACCCTGGTCACTTGTCAGGACACCAAGTCCTAGCCCTGTGCCCAACCCTGAGGTTATTAGGCCTGCTCAGAGACACCAGCCCTAATCCCAGTTTCCCCATTTGCTAATGGCTCCCTTCTGGGAATAAACTTAAGTCCAACAACAAGGGCCCTATGGCCCCCAAGTTCCCTGTGGCCTGAGCTGTGTTCCAAGGGGCCTGGGGAAGAAGCTCTGGCCTCCCTCACCGTTTCTGGACTTGAACAGCGAGCCCAACCAGGGAGAGGAAGGAGGGGAGGAGTGATGGCCTCTACCCAGGAATGGAGGCCTGGTGCCCCCACGCTATCCCATCCTCACACAAAGCAGTCCAACCCCTCCACCACCCCGATTCCTCACCCAGAAAATGGATCAAGGTCCCTGTGAGCTTCTAATGTGTCTGTTCTCTACTGAGTCTCCCTTTCCGAAAGTGTCAGGCATGGCACCAACCTGCTCAGGTTAACGGAGTTTATTTCTAAGGGGCTTGAGAAAGGTGACCTTTCCCATCCTCTGACCCTGTCTTCCCCAGAGGTCACTGAGGGCGGGCGGGTGGAATTCCGATGGCCCTGGAGTGGGATGGAAGGGTGCGTAGATGGAGGACAGCAAGCCCCCTCCCCCGCCCATCCTACACCATTCCGGAACTTTCTCCTCCCAGCTCTGAGCCCAGCCAAGGCAGCTGTGATCCAGACAAAGACCTGATACGTCCAGCCAGGCCGAGCTGGGCGGTCTGTGGATGAGTGGGCGTGGGAGGGTGGCAAAGAGCAGGGGGCGAGGGACAGCCAGAACCGGAAGAGAGTCCGCCTGCCCTGTCCTGCTGGTCCACACCCTCTGTACTCAGACGAGACTGGAGATAGCCACTTTCTGCAGGGGGTGGGGGGGCCATCTGGCCCTCGGGCAGCCTTTCCCCCTCCTGCTTTGCTCCTCAGCCACATGCCCTTGGGCTGAGCTAAGTCCAGAACCCGGCTGAGTAGGGGAATTGTTCTGAGAAAGTGGCCCGTTGGCTGGTTGCTATGGAAACCGACATACCACAGCGCTGACCCTGGAGAGGTTTAGCACGCTCCCCCAGCAGGGATGCCAGCAGCTGGACTGCAGCTGTTACCGCGTAAGTGGGGGCTGGAGCCTCCACCAGCAGTCCCTGCTGTTTGCCTAAACTGGTCCGGGCAGCAGATCCCCTCCGTGTGCTCCCCCCATCTCCCAGTTCTCACACCACCTCCCACTCCTGCAGCCCAGGCAGGAGGCGGGGGGCGGGGGTGGGGAGCACACACCAGGGAAGCATTCTTGAAGAGTAGTGCCACATCCCCCTACTGCGTTTCTGGGGAAACTGAGGCACATAGAAAAGGGGGGTTGGCACACAGGTGCCGTGGATCTTCGCTTATGTCCCTCTCAGTACAGACAGGCATGTACCGTAGGTCGTCTGCTCCTGCAGATGCTTAACCCAGCATCACTCCCGGACACAAGCCTGGGGTCGAGGGGGCGTCGCTGACAACAAAAGAAGCACCAACCAGTGAGCATAGAAACAGAAAGAGGAGCACAGAGAGAAGGAGCGAGCTGGCGAGCCGTGGGAGAGGCAGACAGGTCCGAGGGGCAGAGTCAGAGATGGAGGGAAAAGGGGGTGATGAGGTGCCCAGAGGAGAGCCTAGGTCTCAGCTAGTTCTGACCCCCTACCCCAAGCATGTGGCCTTTGAGGACAGGTGGTGGCTCAGAAGGTAAAGAATCTGCCTGCAATGCAGGAGACCTGGGTTCGATCCCTGGGTTGGGAAGATCCACTGGAGGAGGGCATAGCAACCCACTCCAGTATTCTTGCTGGAAAATCCCAGGGACAGAGGAGCCTGGTGGGCTTTAGTCCATGGGGTCACAAAGAGCTGGACACGACTGAGTGACTACCCTTCACTTCAGGGGATGGGTAGTGGTAGAGGGCAAAAAATACTGGTTTCGGGGTGGCATCTCCAGCCATCCCACAATGCCTGGAGCTCCTCAAGTGGCCCCGAGCAAACACACCAACCTGTCAAGACTCAGGCTGGACGCTAGACAAACACCCCCTGCCGGAGAGGTGAGATGGCTCTCTCGGCCCGCCCCCCTCCTCCACCCGTTAGCTGGCCATCCTCCTGTGGCAGCCAGAACACAGGTTCCTTTCATTCTGAGGTCTGCCTCATGCCCGGCTTGCTCTGACCCTCATCCCCAACCTTGAAGGTCACTCAGGCCTGCTCCCTCCCCCACTTCCCTTCCTCTAGAACTGGGATGTGAGCAGGCAGCCCCCTCCTCCTCTCCAGTACCCCTGTCTCACCACTCCCGATGAGTTTACATCTTTTTCAATAATCTTCCCCTCCAGTCACCCTAAAATCGTTGGTTTCAGACGACTGGGTGGCCACTCTGCACCCCTTCTCCCTTCTGAGCTCCCTCATGAAGATCAGGCCCTGGGGCAGCGGTTTGCTTTTGCACTGACCACTTTGAAAACTCCAGTCTCTCCAGTGAGTGATTTCCACTGTTTCTGCAGCTCCAACAAGTACAGCATCAGAGCCGGTGTCATGTCCGCTGGCCCAGCCCTCTGCCTACAGAGCAAGACCAGCTGTGTACATCTGGGCCCTTGGCCTTGACTTGGGAGTGAGCAGGACTGGAGCCTGCCCCTGGCCAGCAAGGTCATCGGAGAGCGTTTATTGAACAATGACCCAGAACCAGGCATTGTGGATGTGGTGGTGAGGGGAGCATGTGGAAAAAATCTCAGGCAAGGACCCCTGTCCAGAAGTTTGCAGTTTTACCTATCAGAGGAAGCAGACAAATCAGCGCTCATCAGTACCTTGCATATGATGCCACAGGTGCTGAGTCCCCACTCCTGGGAGAAGAGCTGCCCACGGGGAGGGTCCCTGCCCCCTGCCCAACGCCAAATGCAGACACTCACTCAGCATCGACGGATCATTGCTCAAAGTGTGGTGGTGAGGGTGAAACCAGACCCACCAAACCCTCCCAGTGGTACAGCTCCGACCAGAGCTGGACATAAGACACAAGCAGTGGACTCCAGGAAGCAGCAACATCCCAGCCCGACAGCATGCATCTCTTTACCTTCTCACCAGGCCATCCAAGACACGAAGTGGGCCAGGACCCATGGTGTGACTCCCTTTAGGACTCAGTCACATTGCACCTGAATAATGAGCAGCATTTACAGTTTCCATCATCACTGTCTCATTTAAATCTCTACCATCTCCTGTGAGGTGGGTGCCATCATGACACTCATGTAACAGATGAGGGCAAAGAGGCCTAGGGAAGTGAGGGGCCGCACACAGCAGAGCCAGAATTCAACTGCATCCTTTGCATCCTTCCCACGTGGGCCAGTCCACTTTCCATGACCACGGGGCCTCTCTGATAGTTTTCTGTCTCTCACAGAGTCTAGCACAGGACAGCTGGTCAGTAAACCTCTCTTGCATAGCAGGAAAGCACCAAGTCGCCCGGAAGGTTGCAGCAAGGCGTGTTCTGCTGCATCCATGTGCATGGGGTGGGAGGTTCTGGTAGAGGATGAAGCCCACCCTGTGGTTGTGGTCAGCCTCCCAGGAGGCTCCCCTAGCTCCGAGCTGCCTTTTTGAAGGGATGGCGGCAAAGGAAACGGAATTCGTTTTAAGTCGAATTTGCTTCTAAAACATCTCCAAACTCCCAACCCAAAAGAGCAGCAAACATCTTTCTGATTAAAAAAACAAAAATTGTGGAGAAGGAAATGGCAACCCCCTCCAGTATTCTTGCCTAGAAAAAATTCCATGGACAGAAGAGCCTGGAGGACTAAAGTCCATGGGTCACAAAGAGTCAGACACGACTGAGCGACTGAACACAGCACACATGCCAAGAAGACCCAGCACAGCCAAAAATAAATAAATAAAATCATAGTTTCAAAGAAACAAAAATTGGAGGGAAGGGTAGGTGGGAGATGAGGAGCGAGGTGGGACGGTCAGCAGAGAGCAAGCTCTGTGAGGAGGAGCAGAAGTTCAGCAGGAAGACGACACAGGAGGCTAGGCAGGTCCTTAGGCAGGCTTCCCATAGCGAGGCCCACAGCCAAGCTTGTGTCAGCAAGGGAAGGTGGGCTCGCCCTGGGGTCCTGAGAGGAGGAGATGCCGTGGGTGCCCTTTGGCTGGAGCAAAGCACTGAGAAGGAGAATCCTGGTGGCCAGGCTGAATGACCAAGAGCCGGACCACAACGCCTTATCCATCTGAGCAGATGCCTGGGGAGCACTGAGCGCTGGGGCAGGACGGCTGGAAAACAGAGAGGCACTCAGGGTGCCTGGCAGAAAGAGACCAGACCCTGCGCGCACATGGATTGATCTAGAACCAGAAATCCAAGCTGGAACAAAAAGGCCACTTTACTTATTTATATTTTATTGGTCACTTATTACAGTTATTTTTAAAATGCGGGAGCTGGTGGGGATTTTAGGGATCACTTTGTACATGTCCCCTAGAACACAGTATGTGTGTTAGTCACTCAGTCGTGTCCAACTCTGTGAGATCCCATGGACTGTAGCCCTCTAGGCTTCTCTGTCCATGGAATTCCCCTGGCAAAAATACTGGAGTGGGTAGCCATTCCTTTCTCCAGGGGATCTTCCTGACCCAGGTCTCGAACCCAGTTCTCCTGCATTGCAGGCAGATTCTTTACCGTCTGAGCCACCAGGGAAGCCCTGGAACAGAGTAGGTGCCCCCCAAATGTTTGTTGAACGAATAGAGAGAGAAGCAGAGCTCTGACCCTGTAGCTAATTCTCATCGCAATGTGCTGAGACCCTAAGACATTGACAAAGCTTCTGAAGCATCCAGGAGAAGAATGTATGCTGTACACTCGCTAACGTCCTTTCAGGGTTGGGTTTGAAAACCAGTGCTCTGCTTCTGATCCCGGGAAAGAAGGCAAACGAAGAAGGGGGCGGCAGAGGATGAGATGGTTAGATAGCATCACCGACTCAATGGATATGAGTTTGAGCAAACTCCGGGACATGGTGAAGGACAGGGAAGTCTGGCGTGCTGCAGTCCCTTGGGGTGGCAAAGGGTCGGACATGACTGAACCACGGAACAACAACAAAGCTCTGATTACGGCAACTCCTTGTGAATCAGAATTCAATTCAACTCCATCTCATCAGCCTGTATGGGGTTCCTAGCACATGCCAGATACTGTGCAGAAGTAGCCTGTGCCCCTTTGGTTCCAGATTGTTCACTGCTGCAGCAGCTGAGGCTGCAGAGGGGGCCAGGCTGCAGCAGGAGCTCCGAGGACCCCAGGGCCAGAGGCATATTCTGTGCATCCCCTTGGGTCCCGGGCAGCTTCTGGTTTGGGTTAATGGGGACCTAGCTGACCCTCTCCTGCTCAGCCCTCCCACATCAACAGAGTCCCCCCCATCCCCCACCCTCCCTAGCAGCCTGGGGAGGCCAAGGGAGGGGCGGAAGGCTGCCTCTCTCCCCTGCCATTTCCTCTGCGGCTCCCTCACTGGCCCTGTTTTTCAGACCTCTTGTAATAAAAACAAGCCAATAAAATGAACATGAAAATATATTCATTAGGATTTATAATGCTCATTAAAACTGCCTGTGTACGAAAGCATGACTTAGCTTCATATAAGTGGGAAAAAAATGCAAATTATACTGCATGTGAAGAAGATATTTCCCTAATCGTCCAATCAAATGCCAGCCCAATTATCTGTGGCCAACCCAATGGGTTAAAATTATACTCTCTCTCCTTGGACACAGTGAGGCGCCTGAAAGTGTTTCATTTTAATAAAAATGAAATCTGGACCCTGCAGAAAACCAGCTTCACTAATGACGTGTTTACACAGAGAAAGACAATTTCTAGTTAATGGTGATTACTACCGAGAACAAATTAAACTTCCCAGAGTATATGGGTTAGAGATAATGGGAAAGGGGGGAAAAGTTATGGTTTTAGTGTGTGTGGAGGCATGGGGGACCGGGTGACAGGGAAGAAGGAAGCTGAGGGGACCCCAGGAGGAGGCTGAGAAGGCAGGGACCTTGGGCTGAGTGCAGGGAGGAGAGCTCCAGACATGGGCTGCATTGCTCCTGTCCGGTCCAGCTGGGGCAGGGGACTCTGGCATTTGGCTCTGGGCTCTCAAAACCCCAGGGCGGGCCACCTTCATAGGGGCAGAGCTCCATTCCCTCCGCAAGCTCAGGCCCCTGCAAATCTGCCCTGTTTTCTTCCTGAGAAGGTAGGTAAGTTACTCCTATCAGCCCCCAGTAATGGGGAGCATATGCAAAGCACTTGCGATTCCACTCCACTGGCTTAGTGATGACAGAGCAGAGGAAGGCTTAAGGGGAGCCAAGCGGGTAAACTTGGGGACAGGCGATGGAAGAAGCAAAACAGACAGGAGACAGAACGAGAAGGTGCTGATGATGAGGATACTGTAACTCTACCTGCCCCTCGCTAAGTCCTCCTCATCTGGCGGGCACCACTATCCCTTTTCATCCTTACCAGTGGGGCAGTATTATAGCATCATCAGAATTTTCCTGATTTTTCAAGCAGAATCAGAGGCTGAGCAATGTTATTTAACAGCCCAATGTCACAGGCCTAAGGAAGTAAAGAAGCTGGTAATTTGCAGGGTATAAAAACGAAGCCTCAGGACTTCTAACGTGGTCCAGTGGTTAAGAATCCGCCGTGCAATGCAGGGGACGTGGGTTCGACCCCTGGTTGGGAAGCTAAGATCCCGCATGCTGCGGGGCAACTAAGCCCATTCGTTGCAACTACTGAGCCCACGAGCCACAGCTAGAGCTGAGCGCTGGAAGGAAAGATCCCACATGACGCAACAAAGACCTGACAGTCAAATAAATAAATACTAAAAAAAAAAAAAAAAATGAAGCTCATTCGCCACCCCGCCCCCAACCTCGAACTCAATTTCCAATCCTCTTCTTTGGCCATTAGAGGCTATGAAGGTGCTCTAACAGGAAAATCTCTTAAAAATTGTCAGATCCCCTTTGCTGTCTTCTCTCCCCCATCTCCTACAACCAGGTGAGTCGAGGGGTGGGAGAGGAGAAGGGAGCCAGGATTCCTCCAGTGCTGAGTTGTAATGTATGTTCTTTTGTAAACAAGAACAATCATTTGTGAACAGGCCCAGATGCAAACAGTCCCCAAATCAGGAATTCCAGCTCAGAGGCGCAGAATAATACAGCTTTGGGGAAGATTTAATAATAGTAAAATTAAAATTGTAACTGAAGCATAATGAAGAATGTGGTACAAACAGGCACTCCAAAGAGGGGGAAAAAAAAAACCCAGCACAGATTAGCCCCTACGGAATAGTGATTGGTTGAGAGCAACAGTAAACAATGCACAGAAATGCAACTTAATTATCTCGCAATTCTTAACATTCTACCAAAGCCACGCAGAAAGCTTTGATGTTGGCAGCAGCGGAGGCAGCGGCAGCAGCTCCTCTCTCTCCCTGGATCCTGGAAGAAGATCATTACTAAGAAATCTGTACCCACCTCAGCAGCTGGGTGGGGGAAGAGCAGTGGGGTCCATCTGCTGAGAGACCCGGAGTGGCCAATGACCCGGGAAGAAAGCATCTCTCCAGGGGCTACTGAGTCAGGGGACTGGTGGACAAAAAGGGATTGAGCACAAGAATCAATACACTAGGAGGGGAGGCCCGGCTGACCATTAACCCCTAGGGCTAGGTGAATAGGCCCCCTTGGGGATTCCCGGATCTGTCAGCCCAGGACTGGACTGAATGAAATCTGGCCTGCCCCTCTGTGCCTACCCCAAATACAGACACAGTGGGTGTTATCTGGCCAAGAATGTCTCTGTTGTTCCTGGTTTTGCACCTGAGATGCCCAGTTAGGGTGGGAGGCAATGAGGATGAGGCCCAGAAGAAGGAAGACACTTGATTCTGAGTCAAATGTTTCTTTTAAGAATTCTTCTGATGGATGTCCAAATTGTAGCGGAGGGAAGTCCCTGAGCCCCTCAAGGGGATAGTGGTGAAATCTGAGGGGTCTTATTCTGGATTCGCTACTTCCTGCTGTGGGTTGGAGGCTGGGCAGGGAGGAAACAATCTCAGTACTGCTACATCATTTGGGAGCCTGAGCTTTAGAGGTGAGGGGATAGAGCTGAGCAGAAGTTCTCCGTATGCCACACCCCTCATTCCTGGCAGGGCAACTTTTAGAAGCAAAGAAAATCTGCCTCAACCCCCTAGCCCACACCTCACCTTCACTGCCCCCTAACCCACTATCTGGGTAAGCTCTACTAAATCACACTGCAAAGGAGTGCAGTGCCCCCTGAAGGCAGGAGAACAGGGAGGCAGAGTGTGAGATGGTTGGATGGCACCACCAACTCAATGGACATGAGTTTGAGCAGACTCCAGGAGACAGTGAGGGCAGGGAAGCCTGGCGTGCTGCAACCCATGGGGTCTCAAAGAGTCAGACACAACCGAGCGACTGAACAACAGCAACAACAACAAAAAATCCTGCACAGGACTCTCACAGCACTCTCATAACACTTATCATTTGGCAAATACGTGGTTTACTTATGGTCCAACCTCCTTCTCCATTGACAAACAAACCCCTCAAGGGTATGGGGCTTGTGGGGTTGTTCAGTCCCAGTGCCTGGCATAAGGCACACTCTCCATAAGCCTGGGTTGAATAGAAGAATAAAATGCCAAGAGCCGGAAGCCTCAGACCCACTGTCCTTCCCACCCTCCCTTTGTCAGTGTCACCTTAGAGGTGCGGCGCAGTCTCATCTCAAACACGTGGACTCAGGACACAAGAGGTGCCATGTGAGTGCCACTCCTAGAGCCTGTGGCCCCAGCGGATGCAGGTACAGCGAACTCACTAGACAGGTGCCTAGCATGGCTCTGAGCCCTTGGCGTGTATCAGCTCATTTTAGCCTCACAAAGCAGATTTTTGATCCTGCCAAGTCCACCGACTGGCTATGTGACTCTGTGATAGTCACTTTATCCCCTGGCCGTCTGTTCTCTCATGGAATGGAGAGGATTGGGCACTAACCTGGAATACCTGTTAGCCCATGAGTTCTGGAAGGCCAGGGGCTGCTGGCACAATGCCTGGCACGTGGTAGGTCCTAGGTAAATGCTTACTAAATGAACAGTGATGTTTTGTCCAGCTCCATTCTAGGATCTGAAGACTTCTTATCCACTGTTCTGTAGCACAAAGTTCAGTTCCCCATTTCCCTTGGGCTCAGGAGGCCTGGCCTGTTGTTTCCAAGAGCCCCAGGAAGCCCCAGATTTAGAACTCACTTAGATCCTCAACCCCTGTGGAGAGTGAGGTGGGGAGCCCTAACTCAGCTTCAGAGCTGGCGGGAGAGAGCACGGCAGAGGGTTCTGTGCTACCCAACTTGTATGAGAGGCCACATTACAGAGGGGTCACGATCCCACGCATTGCCATGGGGTGCCGCTGCTGCTGCTGCTAAGTCACTTCAGTTGTGTCCGACTCTGTGTGACTCCATAGACGGCAGCCCACAAGTCTCCCCCATCCCTGGGATTCTCCAGGCAAGAACACTGGAGTGGGTTGCCATTTCCTTCTCCATGCCATGGGGTACACAGCCTCAAAACAACAAGGCTGCAGGTGAGGGCAAGGGTAATGGTTCTCTTCATCCACAGATTTAGAAACTGAGACTCAGCAAGGGCAAGGCACTTGCCCCAGGTCACACCGCTGTTTAGTGATCAGGAACCCTAGTGCTTCCTTCCTCCTCCTTCTCCCCTTGTTTGCCCTCCAGCTGTGATCAGAGCCCTGATTCTGCAGGTTGAGAAGGGACCTGCTCAAGAGATGGCCCCAATTCTCCTGAGCACAGCATCTCCCGGCACCCCATCACGGCCTGGGAGGAATGGCGATCAGAGCAAGATTTGAGGAGCTGGAAAACTATCGTTGACTTTTGCACTTGAGTATTTAGACACATTTTATTCTTTGTAACAAAAAGCTGCCTGGCAATTGCACTAAATTTTCACAGGAGACAGCAGATGCGAGCACCTCTTCACTTCGCTTGTCTAATACAGCGAGTGGCTCGCCGCTGTCTTCCGTTTGTTTGTTTCTCTGGTGTGTGCTCCCTTCAGTCCCCGGGAGCCCAAGGAAGCCTGGTGTTACATAAGCACCTCATCGGAATAAACATCCAGTTCCACGCTGCTTCCTTCAGTCCTTGCCCTGGAGGAGCGCTTACCTCAATCCCCACGTTCTCCCAGAGCACACAGAAAATTCTGTTCCTGGCCGCTGGCTGCCCCTTATCAGCAGGCAGCCGACCCAGGGAGCCAAGCCCAGTCTGGCGCGTATCTGGGCAGCTCGTCTGCTCCTCCTGTAATGGACAGGGGGCAGGAAGTTCCTGTCTGCTGACCTCCCAGGCCCCCCCTGAGCATCCTGGCATCACTAATAGTATATTCATAGATCACCAGTGCACCAGGCCGGGTGCTGGGTACCAAGGGTATAAAGAGGAGTGAGCCAAGATCCCCTCCCAGGGAAAACCCAAAGTACAGCTGAGGTGACAGACATGCTAAGAACTCACTACAGATCAGCAGCTATAACAGAGAGAGAGGAGTGTATTCTGGGAACCAGGGCGGGGGCGAGTGCCAGCTCTGTTCAGGAATTAGTGGCATTTGCATGAGGCCTTGAAGGACTCACGTGAATGAACGAATGAGTGAGTTAGGACATAAGCAGAAAAGATGATCCATAACAAAGGGCATGAAGAGTACAGAAAAACAGCAAGCAGAGGATGGAAGAAGCCACTTCTCTTAGCCCTTGGCTGCCCCCAAACCGGCTTTGGCATAGCCCATTCCTTCCTTGCCCTGAGAAGGAATCCGCAGGCTGGAGTTCCAGGGGGCCTGCTTATGTAACCTGTTTGTGATGATAACAATACCAGCACAATGGGGTTGTCACAAAGACTAAATAAAATACTTCAGGCAATGCCTAATAGAGTGTCCTGGACACAGCAGCCTGGATACACGGGGAAATCATCACGATTCCTTTTATCACTATCACCACCACTGTGGTACTCACGAGCTTCCAGGAATCCAAAAAAAAGTGCTCGGAGGCATAAAACACTTCTGGATGAACGTGATTCACCACTTGTTGTAAGCTTACATTCTTCACTCCTAACCCAAACATATCAGGAAGGGTCTTCCTGCTCCTTCTTGACTATGAAATAAAAAACCCTTTAAAAGAGACTACCCTGGGGACTTCCCTGGCCGTCCAGTGGTTAAGACTCCACGCTTCCAATGTAAGGGTCAGGGGTTCAATCCCTGGTCAGGGAACTAAAATCCCATATGCCATGTGGCACGGCTGAAAAAAAAGAAGAGATAGCCCTTAACTATGGGAGATGCCTGGGCAATGCTCGAAGGCCTTGGTACAGGTTGTGTTGCCTGGGTCAGAAGTCAGAGCCCAGAGGGGACCTGCTTAGCCTGGAGCACAGAGTTTGATGATGAAGCTGCTTATCGCCCCTTAACGGAGTGAGCTGATGCCCACCTGCAACCCACGGACCCCGCTGGTGAAGAAACTGGGGCTCCACAGCTGTCACTGGGATTTGAGCTGGGATTTGAGCCTGGTAGCCCCACATCCTAGGGAGCTCCCCGGACCTCTCACGGTCCTTGTCCTGAAATGGGAACCCCACCACACACATTCACCTGACTGCTGGAGCCAGAAAACAGCTCTCATCCTTAACACCCCCCTCCCTCACCACCACCACCCCCACTTGGAGCCCAGCATTTCTCCGCCTGTAACATCTCACTAATGTACACAGCCTTCTCGTTCTCCTCCGCCTCCTCCAGGCAGGACACCACCATCACCCGCAGCAGCTTCCTCAAAGGTCTCTTGCCTTTTTGGGGGGGCCTTCCTCAATCCACTCTATGGGCTTCCGTGGTGGCTCAGTGGTAAAGAATCTGCCTGCAATGCAGGAAATCTGGGTTCGAACCCTGGGTCAGGAAGAACCCCCAGAGAAGCAAATGGCAACCCACTCCTGGCTGAATTTGTCCTGTCTTGGAAAATCCCATGGACAGAGGAGCAGAGTGGGCTACAGTCCATGGGGTCGCAAGAGTCAGACACGACTTAGCGACTAAGCCACCACACCACAATCCACTCTACACACTCAAGTAGGAGCAATCTTCCCAAGGCACATCTGGCCAAATCAATCCTCAGCTTAAAATTCTCCCATGTCACTCAATCTCTCAGTAGCCGAGCCTTCGGTACTCTTCCTGATCTCCAGCCCCTCCTCCCATCACAGCCCTTGCCCCACACCGGCTCCTGTCTTGCATCTCACTCTTCCAGGCTACAGAAGTTCCCTCAGCCTCAAAGACTTCCACCCACGCCCTTGTCGCCTGGCAAACTGGTCATCCTCCCGGTGTCAACCCAGACCCCATCCCCTGCCCTCTAGAAGTCACCCTCGACCCCACAAGATTTTACTAGGTGCCCTCCTGAGAGCTTTCCGGTGGTCCTCCCTTGCCTGATGACAGCACTTAACACGTTGTACTAGAAGTGCCTGCTTGCCTGTCATCTACCTCTGTTCTTTCACTGATCTGTAAGCTCCAAAATGTCATATCCCCATCCTGAATCATGCCTGAACACAGCAGGCAATAAACATGCATTGGGACTTCCCTCGTGGTACAGTGAATAGGAATCCACCATGGATTCGATCCCTGGTTCAGGAAGATCCCACGTGCCGCAGAGCCCCTAAGCCCATGCACCACATCTACTAAAGCCCGAGGGCCTAGAGCCTGTGCTCTGTCTGCCCCGATAGAAGCCACCGCCAAGAGAAGCCTGCACACCACAACTAGAGTAGACCCTGCTCGCTGCAACTAGAGAGAGCCCACTTGCAGTGACAAAGACTCAGTGCGACTAAAAATTAATAATCAAATAATTAAAAAAGAGTCCATCTCCATTTTTAAAAAAACAAAAAATGTGCTCAATGAATAACAAATGAACAAGTAAACAAATAAACAACAATGAATGAATGAATGAGGATATATAAACTGAAAAAAATTATATGCAGCAGGAGGTGGTACATCATCCAGTGGGACTCAGCACAGGATGGAGGCATCAAGAGGTCAGGGGTCGACAGGAAGGGAGGGGACCTGGAAGAAAGGCAGGGAGGATATCCGAATAGAATGTCCCTGTCTTCCTGCGCCCTGGAACCCTGGACCCCATCTGCGTCAACCTCAGCTACCCAGGAACAGAGAGTTTCGTCAACAGGGAGACTTGCACTATTTCATAAACTTTCTTTAAATTAAAATCAGGCAACACACACACATACATATATACCCCACAGACATCTTCGTCGCTGAAAAGTTGCTCCCTATAAAATAAAAGAAGCTGTTTAAATGTCTTCCTTCCAAGCTAGCCCCACAGAGCTGGAGCTGAGAATACATTAGCCTTTAATGAAGTGAGACTCTCATCTTCCAGGAGACACCTCATTTAGCGCAATTGTTTCAGAGCCATTACAGAAAGACAATTACAAGGAAGCGGGGAGAGTAATTGGAAATGCTGGCAGGAGTTGGGCGAAATGATAATAAATAAAAATATTCAACCTAATAAGCTTCCAGGAGGGGGTGGGATGAAGAAAATCAACATAATTAGAACTGAACCTTAGCAAGGAAAAACAGACAGCAGGGTGGCAAGTGCTCAACTCGTACAGGAAGAAAGAAGAAGTCACACACAGCCCGTGATCATTCTGAGGCCGTGGGCCACTGGCCCCTCCAGAAGCTGCTGGAGGGAGGTGGTTGCATCCGCAGCCCAGAAGCACTGGGGACTTTGAGGATTCTGGTCCTGGCTGCATAACCACCTGGGGTGGAGGAAGCAGGTCCAGCCTGTGCCCCAGGGTCTTCTGTGTGTGGATCCCAGGGAGGAGCCTAGAGCCCTGATTCAGCCACTGACTACCTCCAGTTCTGCAACCCTGGCCAAGAGGCCCCCGGCTTCTGGTCCTAAGAGGAGGGAGGCCAGCTGTCAGATCTATCAGTGTCTGCCTTCTCGAAGGCCATCTCCCTCTACTGATGGATCTTCCCTTCAAACTCAGCCCTTATGATAGGCCCCTGCTTGGCTTCTGAAATTTCCACATAGAAGCCTAGAAGTTGAGCTAAGAGACAGCCTAAGTATCTTTCCTGGTCCCATTCTATCTCCCCATCCCACCCTCATGGGAGAACTATCACTCCCAGCTTGCACTGGACTCTGACCACATCCATGGAGGGGTAGCAGGGCCCCTAGAACACAACTGCATTGGTTGATGGGTTCTGCCCTCCCTAAAATACCAACAGACCGACAGTCTAGAGCATCTGCTGAGGAAATGGTAAGATTCCACAGGACCTATGACCGAAAAATAAATAAATAAATAAATAAACATTTTGAAAAAGGAATATAAATAACTTGAGATCAGAGACCTCAGATTTGTCACCCAGGACCTAACTCACAACCTGGTACCCAGGAGGCATTGCTGTTCAGTCGCTATGACACGTCAAACTTTTTGCAACCCTATGGACTGCAGCACTGCCAGTCTTCCCTGTCCTCCACTGTCTTCTGGAGTTTGCTCAGATTCATGTCCACTGAGTCAGAGATGCTACCTAACATCTCATCCTCCGCCAGCCTATATACTTATTTTTTGTTGTTATATAATAGACCCCAAGTAAATATATCAAGCATACTCTCTGAGAGCAGACATTTGAGGATTAAAGTCAAATTTTAAAACTTTAAAAGACTCTCAGATGTCTCAATTTAAATAAATAGTGTTCAAGCCCCATGTAATTTATTGAGTATCTGCCATGCTCCAGACCCTGTGGAGTCACTGCCACATGTCACCGCTGAAGAGGGTCCCCAAATTACCATCCCCAAGGAGTCTGCCCTCCAGCGAGATTCAGGCTGTAAAGCTTTAGGCATGATATGGGGCCAGGCTAGGGGACAGGACATTTGTCCGGAGACACTGGCACGTATGCATTGAACTCACGTCCTGGACAGTGAGCCAGGGGCCCAAGTCCAAGGCTTTCAGACGTGTTTACAACTCTATCAGTAAAGAATGTTTAACATACCTCAGTACCTACATATACGAAGATGCATGTGTGGGAGAGTATATATAAAGCCTACTGCTCTGCCAATACATGAAATGTCTTACGGAGCATATTCAAAAATAGAAATCTGGACAGGATGAGATAAAATATCCATATAAACAAAGGGCTTCCCAGGTGTTGCTAGTGGTAAAGAACCAACACAGGAAACATAAGAACTGCTAGTTCGATCCCTGGGCTGGGAAGATTTCCCTGGAGGAGGGCATGGCAACCCACTCCATATTCTTGCTTGGAGAATCCCATGGACAGAGGAGCTTGGTGGGCTACAGACCATGGTGTCGCAAAGAGTCAGACACGAGTGAAGCAACTTAGCACGCACACAGCACAGAAACAAAGTTGTACTGTTTTCTTCTCTTATTCCAATGGCCCATCTTGCTCACTCTGGTTTGGAGACTCTGCGTGTAGCGTATCAGTGTCTGGGACTTGACAGTCCTGCCATAGAGAAGTAATTCCAGTCTGCTCAGTACACCAAACAGAATTTAACACCTGTTTTTCTTTTGCTGGCTGGAGCCTCCAGTTTCCAGAACTTGGTGACAAATGAGCCTCCAGCTCCTTTAGAATCGTGGGGTAGAAAAGTCAAAGCAAGAGGATGTAGGGAGAACCCAGACATCCCCCTCTCTGAGACAGACCAGGAGTAATCCTGTTCATTTGGCAAACATGTGCAATAAATTCAGAATGTGCCAGGCGCCATGCCACGTGGAGTGAGGGCTTACTGCATCAGCTATGTGCCCTGTTCTGACATATCTCCATGGAAAAGGACAGACAGGTACACCCAGGATGCAGGCAGACTCTGTTCAGAGTCACCAGGCTCTTGGGAAGGGAGACACTGCTTGCGTTCCCCTCAGGGCTCTGGAAGAGGTGGTGCGGGACTGGGGAGGAAGGGCAGGCTTTGGCTGAGCAGGGAGGACTTTTCAGGAAGAGGAAATGTCCGTGGCAAAGACACAGGGGCAATAAATCAATGGGCGCATTCTTCTCTGCCATTCTCAGCTCCATCTGGAGATCCCATATCCTGAGGCCGGTGAAAGGGAGAGAATACTTATAGAATTGAATATAAAAGGGACAGGGACATGCTCTCAGACCAAACACCCTGGAAACTAGAGAGCCAGGCGTGCTGCCATGACAGCCTCCCTTCGAGCCTGCCAGTGGTTCCCCCAACAAAATAAGCACTTCCTGAGAACCAGAGGCTAACAGGAGGGGAAGGCATTCTAATAACAGGCATTCTCTGCTCTGAGGGATGAATTGAGCAGGACCTGGCCTGCGGCGAGGTAGAACGAGTAGAACGAACGAGTCCTAGGGTGCTGCATACAGTAGCTTTCCTCTTAAAGAGCCCAGCATCCCTAGTAGAAGCATAATGAAAATACGATGTGATTAATAGTCACAGAAGACTTCCCAGGTGGCTCAGTGGTAGAGAATCTTCCTGTAAAGCAGGAGATGTAAGTTGGATGCCTGGTTCGGGAAGATCCCCTGGAGAAGGAAATGGCAACCCACTCCAGTATTCTTGCCTGGAAAATCCCATGAACAGAGGAGCCTGGCAGGCTACAGTCCATGGGGTCGAAAGAGTCGTACATGACTGAGCGACTAAACGACAACAACAGTAGTCTCAGAGAGATGCCCAGTGTGCACCAGGAGCTCAAGGAGGATAAACCCTAGCTGAGATGAGGTCACAGACCTACTGATCATGGAGAGCCTGAGCTCTAACCAGGTAAATGAGGGGGATGGGATGGAGGGCACTTCAAGGCAGAGACGACCTTGTACAGAAGTCGAGAGGCAGGTAAGGGTACCAAAATCCCCAGTCCTGTTAGCAATGGCGGATTGTCTTGGGATCTGGCAAAGCCAAAGAAAGCAACGGTCATCGGGGCCCTTGGGAGGAGACAGGAAGCCCAGGGATCACTCCCAGGCTGACCCTGCCAGGCCTAGAACTGGGTACCACACACAGTGGTGCTTAATAAATGTGTGTTGATTGTAGATTGTCATTTCTAGGAAGTACTGTAGGCCGGGATAAGCAATTCATTCTTATAAAGCCCCAGGAAGGACCACATGCTGAGATGCATTTATTAAAGTCTTCTGATGAGAGAGAGAGGGAGGGAGGGAGGGGAGAGAAGAGGGAGGGGGAGGAGCTGAGATAGGGGCTGCCCACCCTTGGCTTTATAGAGCCCTTGGCCCCTTGTATCCAGTTCAGAGTCTAGAGGGGAAAGTAGAGCTGAGCCATGGAGAAGAACGGAAAACAACAGAGCTCTGCTTCCAGAAGTAGGGTCAAGCATGCCTCCTATTTCCTTTGATTTTCCCAAATATTTTGTAAGATGAGGTTTTCTTTTTCTTTAACAGATGGGGAAACTAAGGCTAAGACCTGGTCCTGGCTTGTTGGGGAGGAAGAGAGAGAGGGGACTGGAGTTTGAGTCCATGGCACCCTGGGCAGATGGGGAAGGGGGAGGTGAGCTGGACACCGTGGGTGCACAGTCCAAGGTCTCTGGACTCCTCCAGGCTCCCCAGGTTCTACAGCCCCTGGACATCCCCAGGTAGAACTCTAGATGCTGGTGCAGACCCGCTGTAGGTCAGACTTGGCCAGTAGCCCTCTAGGACCTGGGAGGTTCTTCATTAAAGGTGTCCAGAAGCATCCTTAGTAGACGAGTCCACAGCAGCCATCCATCCCCTTCTCACCCTGGTTCCTTCTCCAGCTTTGACTTACACACTTTGTATCTAGAATGCCAGCACATCCTACAGAACCCCTGCAGCCTCCCGAGGCCCTGACATCACTACCCTGCCAGGAGGTGAGAACCCTAGTTTCCAGTCCAGCCTCTCCCACTAAACCCTCAGTGGCCTTAGGCAGGGGATGCCTCCTTTGAGCCTCAGTTTTCCTATTTAGTTCCAAAGAATTCAGCGATCTCTAAGTCCTTGAGCAACTCATGAGCCTCTTCCTCACTTCCTCTCCTTTTCCTCCCTGCCCCACCACGCAAAAACCAGGAATCCCTTCTCTAAGATAAGTGACCATTGAAGCCCCTGGGCATCCCAGTTTATGCCACCTGAAGGCTCTTGAGAGTCCCTTGGACAACAGGAAGATCAAACCAGTCAATGTGAAAGGAAATCAACACTGACTAGTCATTGGAATGACTCATGCTGAAGCTGAAGCTCCAATATTTTGGTCATCTGATGTGAAGAACTGACTCCTTGGAAAAAACCCTGTTGCTGGGAAAGATTGAAAGCAGGAGGAGAAAGGGATGACAGAGGATGAGATGGTTGAATGGCATCACTGACTTGGTAGACGTGAGTTGGAGCAAGCTCTGGAAGTTGGTGATGGACAGGAAACAGTCCATGGGGTCACAAAGAGTCAGACATGACTGAGTGACTGAACTGAACTGATAGTCATGACTGCTTGTCCATTACACATTTATCCAAATCCACAGAATAGAGTGAACCCTGTCGCTAACTACAGACTCCAAGTGATGATGTGGCAATGCAGGTTCATCAGTTATAACAAAAGATTGAAGGTAAAAGGAGCAGGGGGCAACAGAGGATGAGATGGTTGGATGGCATCACCGACTCAATGCACATGAGTTTGAGCAAACTCTGGGAGATAGTTAAGAACAGGGAAGCCTGGAGTGCTGCAGTTCATGGGGTCACAAAGAGTCTGACACGACTTAGCGACTGAACAATAAACAGAGGCAGGCAGGCAAGCTAGGGCCAGGGGCCTCTGCACAGCCCAGCCAGGGTGTCCTGGCCACGACATCTGGGGATGGGGCAAGGTCCCTGACCCAAAGTCAGCTGCTTCATTCCCAAGAGATGTCCTAATGTGGCAGGAAGTACATACATCCTCTCCGGGGTCGTGTAGACCTGAGTTCACATCCCCTCCGCTCCTCTTTAGCTATGGACCAATGCTGAGTGTGTTGCTCACTCTGTCTGATTAAGCCCGGCTTTCTGATCTGTCCTGAGGCCCCGTCTCAGAGGGCTGGGGGGAGGGTTACGACAGGTAAGCGCACTGAGCAGAAGCTGTTCTTCAGTGCCTCCTGGGTCGGGTTAACGGCAGGACTCCCAAAGTCCTCTACAGTCCTGGGGGTCACGCGGTATGCGGAGCAGTGCCACCACCCACACTCGGCCAAGTCACCAAGGCTGAGCAGTTCCGTGATGAAAAAGCCCACCTTCCAGCAGGAAATGTCTCCTCCAGGGCGAAACCCAGGTGGGTCACTTGAATGTGATACAGTTGTTTTCGTTTTCTTTTAATGAGTTTAGTTATAAAGCATCCGCAGTGAATTCCTCCTGCTTCTGCAGGTACTAATACTTGGACAGTTGGGGATCATGCTAAGTCACTTCAGTCGTGTCCTACTCCTTGGTATCCCATGGATTGTAGCCTGTGAAACTCCTGTGTCCATGGAATTCTCCAGGCAAGAATACTGGAGTGGATTGCTATTTCCTCCTATAGGGGATCTTCCCGACCCAGGGATCAAAACCCTGTCTCATGTCTCCTTCATTGGCAGACGGGTTCTTTACCACTAGCACCACCTGCATCAGGGGCATTAATTAAACTCATCCAGCCTCCCCCACAAGGCCGGGTGGTCCCCAAATCAGACACATCCCCTGCGTGGCCCCCTGCCCCAGAAAGCGGCTCCTCCACCAGTTCCGGCCTGGAGATGGGTCCGCCTTATGGACCAACCTCACAGGCACCCTGAGACGCCCACCCCAACACCCACCCCAAGCTAGCCTAATTCAGTCCTAAGTATTCCTAAGGTGCCTTCCCATTTCCCGCTGTAATAAATGGCACAGAATGCAAATGGAGGTGGATGTGGGACACAGATGTTTGCACTAATTTAATTGAGGGAACACCTTGTATTAAACACTTTGCAAAACACTCACAAATAGGTTCAGTGCATTCGGTAATGAAAAGCCTCCCAGCCCCCTGGCACTTGGCTGCGGCTGCCTGGGGGCTCTGGAAGGAGCAGTGCTGGGAGTGGAAGGGCATGGAGGAGAGGCCAGAGCAAGGTGGAGACAAGATGCCTCCAAACACAGGGAGAAGGCGCCGGAGCCAGGGTCCTGGGAGGGCTTCCAGCAGATTCTTCACCAGCTGGGACTGACTTCACCGACAGACAGGATCTGGGGGTGCTGGGGATGGCGGTAGGCAGCACCTGCCTCCCCACATGGATGGCGGCTCATCTCTGGGGAACCATGACAGGCCGGTGCCTCGCTCCTCGAGACTCAGCCCCAACACTAACGCCTCACTGCTCGCCTGGCTGCTGGCCAGTCACCAACCTGCATGGGATTTAGGACTCCAGGGACCCCAGGGAAGATCAGCCTACTTGACCCTTTGGGCCTGAGAGTGGGTGGGAACTCTCAGAGATTTGGGGGTTATTTACACAGCAGTGCTAATTTCTCTGAAGCTGCTTCTTCCTTACCTTCCCCTGCAGCTTAGAGTGCTTCAAAAGTTCAAATTCTGTGCCTCTACCAACCCCCGAGCACTCCTTCACCTTTCACCTACCCACCCATCCATCCATCCATCCACCCACTCATCCATCCATCCATCCATCCACCTGCCCACCCACCCATCAATCCATCCACCCACCCTTCCATCCATCCAACCACCCATCCATCCTTCCACCTGCCCGCCCACCCATCCATCCATCCATCCATCCACTCATCCATCCATCCATCCCCTACCTCTGGAACTACAGACATGAGTAACACCTGACACCTGCCCTGGAGGTACGTGTTGTGTCCCAGGAGGCAGACTTCACAGTCCCGGGTCCACATGATAAATGCCTTCAGGGAGGTAAACTTGGTAACCTGAGAGCCCAGGGACAGGGAAGCAACTTGGCATGACAGTCTCAAAAGACCAGAGGAGAAAAGAAGAGTTTACCTAGCAGAGGGAACAGCATACGCAAAAATAATGAACGTAGAAAGCCTGGCAGCAGCTGAGACTCAAGAGAGATCGTGTGTGTGGGTCCACACGGGGGACACGTAGCACAAATGAAGATCTGCCTGCGCCATCTTCACCAGACCCATTCTCCCACCCCAGCCCCGAAAGGTCCCATAGTCGGGCCAGTGTGGAATCAGTTCCTGTGATGCTTGCTCCTACGTCTCAAGAGTTCCAACAAGGTCTGGGTGATTTTACATTCCTGAAAACAGAATCCTTAATTTTCAAACACAATGATCACTTCAAACATAATAACCATTATAATAATAACCTCCTATACTTGCATAGTGCTTTATAGTTTATAAAACACTTTCATGTATCTCTTGTAATCTTCCACCAACGACACTTAGAGAAAGATAGAATAGGCACTATTAGTATTTTTGCTTTCTGGATGAGAAAATTAAATCCCAAGATCCCAGCTACCTAAAGAACAGAACTAGGGCTCACATTCAAGACTTCCTGATAGCAAAGGGCATGCTTGCTGACTCATTCACTCATTCAGTGCATCATGGAGTATTTGTTGAGCACCTATTATGTACCAAGAAACCCTTCAGACTCAGAGCATAGATAACATGGTGGGATGTTAAGATGACTGGAAGCCTCGATGAAGAGACAGAACATTGGCACCAAGCGGAAAACATCAGGGCAAAAAGCAAAGCACTGAAACTCAGAAACAGAGGAAAACATAAAGCACTATCTTCAAACACTGCCCCCCGTCCCACACACACATGAACACCCTACAGTCTGCACACATACAAGCAAGAGGCATATACCCTTATCACATAGGAAGATATGAGCCATTTCTCCTCAACTGCCCTCATGTTTCCCAGCATGGCCTGCAGACTCCTTTATCCTTACAGCCCCACTCCTAGCTAGGCAACAGACCAGAGCCAGCAGCCGGAGGCTGCCTGTGGGGCTTCAGCTTCACCCGTCTCCCAGCACACACACAGGTTCTCCCAGTGCAACAACCCAGGAATTCCAGCACGGGGAGAGCCCAGGGTGTGCCCATCCAGGGCAGCTTAGGTTATAGTCAGGATGGATAGACGGGATGGGATGGGATGGGATGGGATGGGATGGAGAGATGGATGGATGGATGGATGGATGGATGGATGGATGGGTGGATGAGTTCATGGATGAATGGATGGAAAGATGGATGAATGGATGGATGGATGGATGGATGGAAAGATGGATGAATAGATGGATGGATGAATAGATGGATAGATGGATGGATGGATAGATGAATGGATGGGTGGATGAATGGATGAATAGATGGATGGATGGATGGATGGATGAATGGATGGATAGATGGGTGGATGGAGAGATGAATGTATGGGTGGATGAATGGATGAATGGATGGATGGATGGATGGATGAATGGATGGATGGATGAATGAATGGATGGATGGATGGATGAATGAATGGATGGATGGATGGATGAATAGATGGATGGATGGATGGATGGATGGATGAATGGATGGATTGATGGGTGGATGGAGAGATGAATGTATGGGTGGATGAATAGATGGATGGATGGATGAATGAATGGATGGATGGATGATGGATTGGATGGGTAGATGCATGGGCTGGTTGGATGGCTCGCTAGCTGGATAGATGGGGAGGGAAGGCTGGGAAGCATAGGAGCTTTCACCTACCTAGAGCCTGCTGGGGCCCTGCCATTCAGCCAGTTACAGGCAAGCACTGCCTTACTCTCTGATGAGGACAGATAAGCCTCAGTGCCCTCTACAAAAATAATATCCATCTCACAAGATCCATGTCAAAATGTACGACAAGAGATGCTGATGTACCCTGCTGATGTGCAGGGTCTGGCACACAGAGGGAATTAGGACCTTCCCATCCCGGAACCAAAGGTAATGGATGAGCAAGTAACTCTGCAAAGCCTCTACAGAAGTCAGTCTCCTGTCGCTGCACTACCATCACTCATCCTGGGGTTTGGAAGACTTAATGGAGAAAACCTCTCCATCACTCCACCCTCTTCCCCTTGGCTCATTCATTCGTTTTTCCATTCATCCAAAACTATAGGGGCCTACTGTGGCCAGGCATGATTCTAGGTACTGGGATCAGGAGAAGAATAAGATTCAGTTCCTAACTTGGTTAGACAGACAGATACCTTGTTTGAGGTCCTGTGACAATATACAGGATGTGGAAAGACAGCACCCTTTCAGGAAAGGCAGGAAGCCCCGTCAACGGTAGTCAGAGAGGAGATGCGTAAGCTGGGCATTGCAGGAGGAGCAAGTCTATCCAGGCCGAGGAGATTACAGATGGAGGGAGCAGCAAGTGCAGAGGCACCGAGGTGCGAAGTTACGCAGAGTATTTTGGGGAAACCGAACAACCTGGCATTCTGGGCACCAGGAGTAGGAGTGTCTGTAAGTAATGGGGAGGAGGGAGCTGCAAGGCGAGCAGGAGAGAAAGCTGGCAGGTAGACAGAGCTGAGTTGTGTGGCCCATGGCCAGCCAGGCCCAGGAAGCCGCAGACAGTAAAGAATCCCTGGGGATGTGGGGGCACAAGTGTGACATGGGCACAGGCTCACAACAGCATTTATTAAGCTCCAGGTGTTGCAGGCCCAGAGCTAGGCTCCTTCATATTCTGGCTGGCTCTGTCAAACATGAATTTGACAAGGTTTTCTCCTCTTTGATTCATTCAGTTATCCCTAGAGAAATGGCCAGTTTGGCCAATCTTCCTCTCTGAAGAGCCAGGCTGGCTGGCTAACAGCAGAGACCAGGGGAAGGTTCCCACATCGCCACCATCACCAACCGCAGCTAGAGCTGCTAGAATCAGTGCCTAGAAGGCTCACAGAAGCTCCTGAGGATCGGGAAGAACTTGAGAAAGGATAATGGTGGAGGTGACAGGAGCCACAGAGGAAGCAGACAGCAGGGAAATCCTTCAGGCTGGACAAAGAGAATAGGAGAGAAAGGCCAGGTGGGTGGTGGCAGCCACTTTGTACTTCCAAACCCTACTGGAAGCTTCTCCAGGCCTGCTCGCAGCAGGGAAGTTTACCCTCCTTCCCTTCCTTTTCTCCCCTCCCTCTGTCCCTCTTCCCAGCTCCTCTCCAGAAAGGTTTATGGAGAAGACTCCAGATAGCCCTGTCTCCTGCAGGCATAGTCACACCAACTGAAAGGAGATTTAATTAGCAAAATCTCGTTAGGCAAACGAAATTATCCGTAAGACAATACTCCTCTGGACAGGGGGTATGATTAAACAAAGCCATTAATTGAGAGAGTCGCTTGGGCAGCCCCCCGAAAGCGTTCATCTCTGGGCCTGGCTCCACAGTGCCTCCTTGGGCCAGTGGAACAGACCCGGTCCCCTCTACCCACCACACACCCTCCCCACTCCATCTCTGCTCTTCCAGGACCCTTCCAGTTGGGGCTGCAGACCTCGTAGCTCATCAGCGGCCTCTCTGTCGTCAGATTCCTGCTAAAGTGCCTTGATTGCATAATGTCTATTTGCATAATGTAAATTGCAATCTCCTAGCTCGGGAGGCAGGAATCACAGAACAGCCATTATTTTTTACCACTCCACAAAAATTCTACATTTAGAAAGCAGATTTGCAGCTCAGAAAGCCGTATAAATCTGAATCCGCCACCAACGCCATTAAATCACACCAATTAAGCCGGACCAACGAAGAGGCCCCTGTCACTGTTCTCTGCACACTCAAGGACTCCCAGCCCAGATGGAGGCCATGGAAAACCGGAGGCTGTTGGCGGCGGGGCTGGAGCCAAGTGGCAAAGGCAGGATGTTCTGTCTTGTAAACCTTCAGACACACGCCCCGAGCACAGGTGCCCATAAAGACTTGGTGGGCAGAGGACAGCCTGATTTCTTGTGGGCACATTATTTGAAGACTCTTCATTTATAGAGCAGGACACTAGCGACTGAACTGAACTGAACTGAACACCGTAAGTGGGGAAGAAGCCAGCACCTTCCTCAAAGAGAGAGGAGAGATTCCAGGAATTTCACACAAGGGTGCAAAGTCCAGACCTTCAGCATCTCTTTAATGAACTTTTTCTCTTTTCCCAAGTCCCCTCCAGCCAAGAGAAAGAAAACCAAGGGCAAATTCTGCTCAGACTGGGCTGGGCTGGGCCAGATTCTGAGCTCTTTCTGAGAGCTGTTTCCTAGGGGTCACTAGAAAGACAGAAGCCAGTCACAAGTTCCCCAGAGAGGAGCCTTTCCTCTGAGAACAGCTTCCCCATAGCCACATACCTGGTTACTCTTTTGCTTCTTTATTGCTCATTCAATATTCATCTGTCAAAGGGCAGGATGCTAATGTGTATTATTAAAATATCAATAGTTTATGAGTGAACTTTTATGGAGAGTACAGTTAAAGGGAAGATGCTTGACCATTTCCGTCAGAAGCGATGGAAAGGAACAGTCTTTCCAACTCCACTTTTTTCCCTATGTACTGTGGGGAGGGGATGGCTGAACCATTACAGGGTATCTAATGTGTGCCAGGAATGGCCCTAAAGCTCGTATGTGCTGAATTTCATTTAGTCCCCAAGCCGCCCTGGGACGCGTGTACAATCCCATTTCCATTCCAGAGATGAAGAATCTAAAGACCAAAGAGATGTGTCCAGAATCACAGAGGTTCTAAGTCATAGGGCTTAAACTTGAACCCCAGCTTTGGGCTTCACACCCGATGCTCCACCCCCAAATTGAGGCCTTGAAAATACAAATGGTCTTTTAGGTTCTTATCTGTTTCCTTCACCTGCCCAAATTAAACATTGGTTTCCTGACTCAAGTTTCATGAAAGGAGAAAGGAGAGAAGAGGAAATCATTCCATGCTTTCACACAGACCCATGCCCACAGAGTCAGTCTCTGCTTTAGAGATGTCTAAGCCAGTTCAGTTTTCATTCCAATCCCAAAGAAAGGCAATGCCAAAGAATGTTCAAACTGCCACACAATTGCACTCATCTCACACAGTAGCAAAGTAATGCTCAAAATTCTCCAAGTGAGGCCTCAACAGAACGTGAACCAAGAACTTCCAGATATTCAAGCTGGATTTAGAAAAGGCAGAGGAACCAGAGATCAAATTGCCAACATCTGCTGGATCATCGAAAAAGCAAGAGAGTTCCAGAAAAACATCTACTTCTGCTTTATTGACTATGCTAAACCCTTTGTGCAAATCACAACAAACTGTGGAAAATTCTTCAAGAGATGGGAACACCAGACCACCTGGCCAGCCTCCTGAGAAATCTGTATGCAGGTCAAGAAGCAACAGTTAGAACTGCACATGGAACAACAGACTGGTTCCAAATTGGGAAAGGAGGACGTCAAGGCCGTATACTGCCACCCTGGTTATTTAACTTATATGCAGAGTACATCATGTGAAATGCGGGACTGGATGAAGCACAAGCTAGAATCAAGATCTTTTTAATCAATGTTGAGGGACTGGTCTGCCCAATACACAGAGGTACTTTCTGAATCGACCCTGCTGGGCACTGATGTAGGAATTAATCATATGCTTCTCAGGGCCCCTGTATTTTGTCTTATATTACAGTTTTATTACATCTGTCTCCCTCCCAGACCGTAAGTTCCTTGTGGCCAGGAACAGTACCTTGCTTATTTATTCATTCATCCAGTCATCCATTTATTCCATTTATTATTAAGTTAATAATAACTGAGTACATCATGCAGAGTACAATATGCAGAGTACATCATGAGAAATGCTGGCCTGGATGCAGCACAAGCTGGAATCAAGATTGCTGGGAGAAATATCAATAACCTCAGATATGCAGATGACACCACCCTTATGGCAGAAAGTGAAGAGGAACTGAAGAGCCTCTTGATGAAGGTGAAGGAGGAGAGTAAAAAAACTGGCCTAAAATTCAACATTCAAAAAACTAAAATCATGGCATCCGGTCCCATCACTCCATGGCAAATAGATGGAGAACAATGGAAACAGTGACAGACTTTATTTTCTTGCGCTCCAAAATCACTGCAGATGATGACTGCAGCCGTGAAATTAAAAGCTGCTTGCCCTTTGAAAGAAAAGCTATGACCTAGACAGCATATTAAAAGGCAGAGACATTATTTTATCAACAAAGGTTTGTCTAATCAAAGCTATGGTTTTTCCAGTAGTCATGTATGGATGTGAGAGTTGGACTGTGAAGAAGGCTAAGCACCGAAGAATTGATGCTTTTGAACTGTGGTGTTGGAGAAGACTCTTGAGAGTCCCCTGGACTGCAAGGAGATCCAACCAGTCCATTCTGAAGGAGATCAGCCCTGGGATTTCTTTGGAGGGAATGATGCTGAAGCTGAAACTCCAGTACTTTGGCCACCTGATGTGAAGAACTGACTCATTGAAAAGACCCTGATGCTGTGAAAGATTGAAGGCAGGAGGATAAGGGGACGACAGAGGATAAGATGGTTGGATGGCATCACCAAGTCGATGGACATGAGTTTGAGCAAGCTCCGGGAGTCGGTCATGGACAGGGAAGCCTGGCATGCTGCAGTCCATGGAGATGCAAAGAGTCGGACACGACTGAGCAACTGAACTGAACTGAAGCCAGTTCCCATGAAATTAAAAGACACTTGCTCCTTGGAAGAAAAGCTATGACAAACATAGAAAGCATATTAAAAAAAACAGAGACATTGCTTTCCAACAAAGGTCCCTATAGTCAAAGCTATGGTTTTTCCAGTAGTCATGTACAGATGTGAGAACTGGACCATAAAGAAGGCTGAGCACCAAAGAATTGATGTTTTCAAATTGTGGTGCTGGAGAAGACTCTTGAGAGTTCCTTGGACTGCAATGAGATCAAACAAATCAGTCTTAAAGGAAATCAATCCTGAATAGTCATTGAAAGGACTGATGGTGAAGCTGAAGCTCTAAAATTTTGGCTACCTGATGGAAAGAGCCAACTCATTGGAAAAGACCCTGATGCTGGGGAAGATCGAGGGCAGGGGAAGAAGCAGGTGACAGAGGATGAAATGGTTAGATGGCATCATCGCCTCAATGGACATGAGTTTGAGCAAACTCATTGAGGAGATGGTGAAGGACAGGGAAGCCTGGTATGCTGCAGTCCATGGGGTCACAAACAGTTGGACACAACTTAGTGACTGAACAACAACAAAGCCAGTTTCCAGAATCTTTTCTGCACGTTTGGAAGGTAAGGAAGAACTGAGGGTGATGTTGGAGATGAGGTCATCAGACTTCCCCCTTTTACGGGAGAGTAAACTGGGTTTCTCGGAGCCTCAGGATAAAGTGATTAAGGCTTTAGAATAGAGTCTTAAGTTTGATTTCAGGTCTGTGGCTAACTTACTGTATCCCTGACTAGGGTTCCTCTCTGGTGTCTGGACCTCTGCCCTCTTTCTGTAGGTACTACTGAGATAATAACAGTGTCTCATAAAGCAGTAGAGG
The DNA here is from genome assembly GCF_002263795.3 of Bos taurus. Taxonomy (NCBI): domain Eukaryota; kingdom Metazoa; phylum Chordata; class Mammalia; order Artiodactyla; family Bovidae; genus Bos; species Bos taurus. The sequence goes on along the minus strand of NC_037356.1, from coordinate 28,686,626 downwards.
TTTTTAAGGAGAACATGCCCATCACATGCTGATCAGAGTTCTAGCACATAGTAAGTGCTCAACTAACATGGTTATTAATATTAATATTTAGCCAACTTGTGGAAGACTTCAGACGCTCCCTCCAAACCTTTTCATCAAAGTCATGCCCCTTTGCCCCCTCTCTTCTCTACCCCCTCCCTTTTGTCACTAGCCATTCCCGTATCTTTGGAAAAACAAACTGGTTCTCCCTCAACTCTTCAGCTGCTTGAGTTCTGGTTGTATCCCCTTAAGTCAGGACAGGGCATCCAGAGGACTCAGATCCTCTTTCAAAACTTGGCTGCAACTGGCTCAGGAAAATGACAAAGGACAGGGAGTTTGGGCCTCAAGGGTTCTGCCTCCCACAGGGTATAGTGTGTCTATGTGTGTGTGTGTGTGTTGTGTGTGTGTATGTGTGAGTGAATGTGTGTGAGAGTGTTATGTTTGTGAGTGTGAGTGTGTGTGAGTGACTGTGTGTGAATGTTGTGTGTGTGTGAGCGAGTGAGAGTGTTGTGTGTGTGAGTGAGTGTATGAAGGTGTGGGGACGAAGCAGACTGTGGCCTGCCCTGAGCCCCATCCAGGGATCGACCTCGTCATCCAATCTTTGGCCAAAGCTGAGTCTCCAGCTTGGAAAGCCCTGGAGTCAGGGGTGGGGGAAGGAGCTACACCCCAGGGAATGAAGGGCTCAAGGCTTGTGGCGTCTGTGTCACAGGTCTAAGTCCCTCTCCAGACCTGGCATTTCAAGCTGTGGGCTGCAAACTGGAGCCCCTCTTGCTGAGAAGGACCATTGGGTAGAGGTTTCTACCAGCTGCAGAGCCTCAACACCAACATGTCCTCAGGGAATCCTGCCAGGGGGAGGAGCCTAGCCTTCCAGGGGGGCTTCAAACACAGACATTGTGTGAGTTAAGAGACAGTTTGATTCTTGAAAGCAGGGCTTTCTGTAGCTTGCCTCAGGAGGCTGTGCTTTGCCATACCTGATGAACACTAGCTGTGGGCGTGTCCTCGCCAAAGACAGCTGCAATGACATATTACCACCCCCCAACACATTCTTCATTGAACGTGCTGTGCCTATTCCTCCTTTGAGACGGGATTAGGGGGTGTCCACGTCCCCTTCTTTAAACCCAGGTGAGCCTTTGTGTCTGCCCCAAACAGAGGAACGTGTGGAAGTGATAGCAGGCAGCCCCGCCCAGCTCCTGGCTCCTCTCGGGGGATGCTCCCTCAGGGCACCCATGTTATGAGGATGTCCAGGCCACAGGGAGAGGGCACATGGGTCTGATGTCAGCTAACACCTCGGCTGACAGTTGGTATCCACCCGCAGAGTGACAAGCGAACGAGCCTTCCGATGATTCCAGCATTCAGCTTCTGCCCCCGAGGAGACCCCAGGCCTGTTGACCAGAGACAGTACCCCCCACCCTCGTGCCCTGTTGGGACTCTTGACTCACAGAATAAATGAACTCAATAAATGTTGTTAAGTCACTAAGTCTTGGGGTGGTTTGTTACATAGCCCTAGGAACTGGAACACCACCCAAATTATGTTTGACTTTTCCTTTTCAAATCCAGCCCTCACTTCAGACTTTGAGACCTTTCCCTTCTCTGCAGGCTCCCCTGCATGGGGCAGCCTGAGCAAAAACCCTGCTCCCTGAAAGACCCTTTGAATCATCCCATTTCAGCATCCTGGGACCTGCAGATTCCCGCTCTGCCTCCATCCTCTGGGCAGGTCCCAGATTGTCCCCGAGAGGGCGCTCCCCAGAGGCTGGGTGGTTGCAGGCTGGGCACCAGCTGACCTCACGGATCCAGGCAGAATGTGTGCAGACCTAGTTCCCCTACTTGCTGGCTCTCACGAAGTTCACGCTCGGCTTGCTCCTCTCACACTTGACTTGACTTATGGGGTCCCTCTAACCTCTGCCGCGAGCAGACATCGATTCTCACAAAGGTTATTATCATCCTACCCTGGCTCCCCCCTCCCGCCCCCTCGGCTCCATCTCTGAGGTAGGTTTTCCTGGAACAGGAGGGAGGGAGGCACCCTTTCCCACCCCCGGGCCTGCGGGCTTGAGAGGGGGTGCCCTGGGAGCCGCACCCGTCAATCACGGAGGCACCGGCACGGCCTCGCAGGCCATTAGGCGGAGGGCCGGCGCCCTGCTCAGTCACCGGGCAGCCATCGGCAGGATGTTAGACGATCGCGGGGTGGCCATTCTTATGATTTATTCAAATACTCATTACAGTCAATCTATTTTTACACAGAGGTAAAGATGTGCGCTGATAACGGTTAATCATTTATAATTCCATGGACTGGTTGGGAGCCAATGTACTATCAAAGTCGCGGCCGCTGGGGCCCCGGGAGCCCCCGAAGCAGAGTGGGGGAGGTTGCCCAGCCACAGGCCCTTCCAGCTGACACTGCCTGAACAGGGCCGGGATGGAGGGCACAGCTGGAAATAAGGAGGAGGGGATCCCAGACCAGTCTCCAGAAGCTCAGCCTCATGAGGGCACTGTGCGGGCAGAGAGATGCCCAGCAGACAGATAAGGCAAAGAAACCCAGAAGATGGAGAAACCACCTCTAGCTGGATTACCAAAGAAAGTTCCACTGAGCAGACTGGACAAAGGCCAGGGCCTACGGATTAGAAGACTTCTGCCAAGTGGGAGAGTCTGATGAGCAAATACACACACATATAAGGTGCAGTGGTTCCTAGGCTGACCAGAGGGAAGCGACCAGCAGTATTTCCTTTTTCCTCCCTTGTGTCTCTCTAGAAACAACCAGACATAAAAGCAAGTGCGAGCTCTGAACTTCGCCCGGTTCCTCCTCTCACAGCCTCCCACACTTAGCTCGCACACCATAGTGGCTGGGGTCTGGCCTGGCCTTGCAAACTCCAGAATCTCCCTCTCCAACACTCATGACTCACAGAACACATCAGACCCACCGTAATGCACAATCAATACAATCTAATTAAATAGGATGTCCTGTTACAGGGCCTCTTCGTCACATTCAGGCCTCATCTAATTACAGGTCCACCATATTTCACGTCCTGACCGGCTCATTGTCGAGCGCGTCCCTCGCACAAGGCATGGTTGTGGAAGATCAGGTTCAGGGCTGGTCTTTAACCCATAACCTTATTGAGTTAGCTTAGAAAATGCCAATCAAAGCTACTCACAGTTCACAGTCCCTTTGCTGGTGAGCGGCATGGAGGTCGGCCTCAGAGTCCCACTCCAGTTTCAACCTGATGGTGAAAAAAGACATCTTTATAGACTGCGTGTGATTCAACACCTCCCCTGTAGGAGTCCCAGAGAAAAAGCAGCTCATGGCTGTGGGGCGCCCTGAGCTGAGCAAAGCAATGATCATTTACCAATGCCTCTTGTCTGACCAAAGACCCCAGCAGAGCGGGACAGAATGGAGGAGCCCCTGGGAAAGCTTGAAACTCATATGGGGGAGCTGCCCAGACAAGCAAACACCACCACCAGTGCTGTGGTTTATGGCAGGATTACGGAAAGTGAAGAGTCAGTCCCCTTGGGTTAGAAGGGAGACGTTCATGGGGAACAGTGATGGGGTGTGACTGATAAGATCAGAAAACATGATTGCTTTACCCTGGGATAAAGCAACAACAACAATAAAAAGAAGAAAACCCAGCACAGGGACTACCCTGGTGGCCCAGTGGTTAAGAATCCACCTTGTAATTCAGGGGACTTAGCTTCAATCCCTAGTCAAGGAACTAAGATCCCATATGCCTTGGAGCCACTAAGCCCGAGTGCCCCAACTCCTGAGCCCAAGTACTGCAACTAGAGAGTCTGTGCACTGCAGCGAAAAATCCCACATGACACAGCGAAGATCCTGCATGTTGCAACTAAGACCCAGTACAGTCAAATAAATACATTTTTAAAGGAGAGAAAAAAAAAAAAGCCAGCACATATTTATACCATCTACACTCACCCAGCCCAGCAGGAATAAAATCCATGGGTCCCATAATAAAAGTGCTGCCACGTCATTGGTGAAACAAGAATATCCATCAGATAAGATTGAGAACGTACATAAAGCAGTGCTGAACTGTGTGGTAGAGACTATAACTCGCTCTCTCTCCACAGAAATGGGGACTGTGAGAGCTGGAGACTTCAGGGAAGTTTTCAGGGAGATGGAGAACTTGACCGGGATCTTGGAGGACAGGTCAGGCAAGATTCAGCTGGTGGAAGAAGAGAGGTGGCATTCCAAGAAAGGGTGCAATCTGAGCAAGAATGATGGGGGAAATTGTGGAGTGTCCAGGGACAAGGCAGAGGCTGCGTGCCTGAGACACTGGAGGAGGAATTAATGCTGAGTCAGCCGGCTGGGGCCAGAGCATCCCAGCTCGAGTGGCAGCTGGAGAGGTCAGGCTTGGGCTGGGAGCTCCTGGAGCCATGGAAGGTTTTCCTACAAAGAAATGTCATGAAAGAGAGAACCCTCCCCACCCCCACCACTCTGTAGTATTTTCCTTTTAGTTAAGATGAGAGGTTCCCTGGAAAAGGTGGAGTTTCAGACAGGATATTCAGGAATGGAGTGTGATACAACGCACTCCTGGAAAAGATGTCTCTCTTGGTCATGATGACGGCACCCAAGGTGAGGCACTTCCTGGGGCTGTCTACTAACATCTCCAGGACCAAGACTGCTGACTCATGGAGGTGCTTCAGAGACAAGACCAGACCACCGATGGCACATGGCTGAGGATGAGGACTGCATTTATGCATCTGTTTAGCCCACAACATAACAGGTTCTCAACAAGTGTCTGCTGCAATGTTCAGAGGTGGACTCTGTTCATTCTAACCAGAACCTGACAACCAGCTCGTAGCTGGCAATGGGCTCCAACTTGTAATCTTCTACGCTATTGACACATTGCTACTGAGCGTATATGAACTCAAGACAGGAAGTTTCTTGATTGAACTGCATGCAGTGCGGATTTATCCCTTCCTGCTGGGACTGACTGTTGAGACACCAGAGACTTGGAAGGAAATAGGTTGGACCTCCAGGTGCACATGCTGGTCAGCTGGACAGGACGGCCACTCTGTTCGGGAGATGGATTCTGATGGGCACGTGTTACAAAGCTTTGAACAAGTTGAAAGGATGGGCCAAAACTAAAAAGTCAATTTTTCCCACGACCAGTTTTTATCTCTCATACAATAACATCATGACAACCATAAATGAAATAAATTTGAAAATAAAAAAATTCTTATTACATCCTATCACTCTAAACCATCAAATTATTATATGCTATGTCCACATGCAAATCCATTTTAGTTTTTTACTGAGTTGTGGAAAAAGATTTGACAAGAATAAATATACCAAATACTACTCTTAACATTCAAAAGTCAATTGCAAAAGTCACACATTGGGAATTTCTCTGGTGGTCCAGGGGTTAAGAATACGCAGGGGACACGAGGTCGATTCCTGATCTGGGAAAATTTCACATGCCAAGGGGCAACGAAGCTTGTGCGCCACACCACTGAAGTGCAAGCCCCTAGAGCCCACATTCCACAATGAGAGAAGCCCTTGCCCTGAAACTAGAGAGTAGCCTCAACTAGAGAGAACCCATGCTTAGCAACAAAAACCCAGCACGGTCAAAATAAAAGAAATCACAGATTGGGGTGACCTGGTTTTTTAAAAAAGGGCAAGTGTTATTTGAGTTAAATGCAAGTTGAGGTAGAGCCCAGGGTGTGATGTTGCTGCCAAACCCCTTACATTGATCTCAGTTGCCTTAATAGCTGTATGATAGGCAACCAAGAGAATGGTCCTCTCACTTTAGACGTAGCGATCTACAGTACTTTCAGATGCAGTTTTGACATCATATTTTAATAACTTTGACAGTGATGGGTAGAAGAGAGAGGTGAGCAAAGATGTCTAGTGGTCAAAGTACTGGCTAACAGTTTAGTAATTCAAAGCACAACCTCTGGAATCAGACAGTACAGGTGTCTATCACAGCCCCACCGCTTCCTGGCAGTGGGCCCGTGGGTAAGTTACTTAACTTCTCTATGTCTCAGTTTTTCATATGCTGTTGTTCAGTCGCTAAGTCATGTTTGACTCTTTGCAGCTTCACGGACTGTAGCACACCAGGCTCCTCTGTCCTTCACTATCTCCCAGAGTTTGCTCAGATTCATGTCCATTAAGTCAGTGATGCTATCTAACTATCTCATCCTCACCACATCCTTTTCCTTTCACCTTCAATTTTTCACAGCATCAGGGTCATTTTCAATGAGTCAGCTCTTTGCATCAAGTTGTCAAGTATTGGAGCTTTAGCATCAGACTTTCCAATGAATATTCACGGTTGATTTCCTTCAGGATTGACTACTTTGATCTCTTTGTAGACCATAGGGACTCTCAAGAGTCTTCTCCAGCACCACAATTCAGAAGCATCAGTTCTTTGGCACTCAGCCTTCTTTACAGTCCAACTCTCACATACATAAATGACTACCGGAAAAACCATAGCTTTGATTATACAGATCTTTGTTGGTAAAGTGATGTCTCTTCTTTCTAATATGCTCTCTAGGTTTGCCATGGGCTTCCCTGGTAGCTCAGCTGGTAAAGAATCTGCCTGAAATGCAGGAGACCCCAGTTCAATTCCTGGGTCAGGAAGATCCCCAGGAGAAGGGATAGGCTACCAACTCCAGAATTGTTGGACTTCCCTGTTGGCTTAGATGGTAAAGAATCCACCAGCAATGCAGGAGACCTGGATTTGATCCCTGGGTTGAGAAGATCCCCTGGAGGAGGGAATGGCAACCCACTCTAGTATTCTTGGCTGCAGAATCCCCATGGACAGAGGAGCCTGGCAGGCTACAGTCCACAGGGTTGCAAAGAGTCAACATACAACCCCATGACAGAGCATCTAAGGATAGCACAGCACAAGTTTGTCATAGCTTTCCTTCCAAGGAGCAAACATCTTTTAATTTCATGGTTGCAGTCACTGTTTGCAGTGATTTTGGAGTCCAAGAAAATAAAATCTGTCACTGCTTCCATTTCCCCCCTTCTATGTGCCATGAAGTGATGGGACCAGATGCCATGATCATCGTTTTTTAAAGTTGAGTTTCAAGTTTTTTCCCTGTCCTCTTTCACCTTCATCAAGAGGTTGTTCAGTTCCTCTTCATTTTCTGCCATTAGAGTGGTATCATCTGAATGTCTGAGGTTGCTGATATTTCTCCCAGCAGTCTTGATTCCAGCTTGTGATTCATCAGTCCAGCATTTCGCATGATGTACTCTGCACATAAGATAAATAAGCAGGGTGACAATATACAACCGTGACGTACTCTTTTCCCAATTTTGAACCAGTCCACTGTTCCATGTCCAGTTCTAACTGTTGCTTCTTGACCCACACACAGGTTTCTCAAGAGGCAGATAAGTTGGTCTGGTATTCCCATCTCTTTAAGAATTTTCCTTTGTTATGATCCACACAGTCAAAGCCTTTAGCATATTTAATGAAGCAGAAGTAGACATTTTTCTGGAATTCCCATGCTTTCTCCACGAATGTTGGCAATTTGGTCTCTGTGTCCTCTGCCTTTCCTAAACCCAGCTTGTACGTCTGGAAGTTCTCAGTTCATATACTATTGTAGCCTAGCTTAAAGAATTTTGGGCATAACCTAGCTAGCATGTGAAATGAGTGCAATTATAAGAAACTTGAACTTTCTTTTGGATTGCCCTTCTTTGGGACTGGAATGAAAACTGACCTTTTCCAGTCTTGTGGCCACTGCTGAGTTTTCTAAATGTGCTGGCATATTGAGTGCAGCATTGGAACAGCATCATCTTTTAGGAGTTTTAAATGGCTCAGCTGGAATTTCATCACCTTCAGTAGCTTTATTTGTAGTAATGCTTCCTAAGGCCCACTTGACTTCACATTCCAGTATGTCTGGCTCTAGGTAAGTGACCACACCATCATGGTTATTCAGGTCATTAAGACCTTTTTCATATAGTTTTTCTATGTATTCTTGCCACCTCTTCTTAATCTCTTCTGCTTCTGGTAGGTGGCTTCTGTCCTCGCTATTGTGCCCATTCTTGCATGAAATGTTCCTTTGGTATCTCTAATTTTGGGGAAGAGATCTCTAGTCTTTCCCATTCTACTGTTTTCCTCTACTTCTTTGCATTGTTCATTTAAGAAGGCCTTCTTATCTCTCCTTGCTCTTCTTTGGAACTCTGCATCCAGTTGGGTACATCTTTCCCTTTCTCACTTGTCTTTTGCTTCTCTTCTTTTCTTTGCTATTTGTAAAGCCTCCTCAGACAACCACTTTGCCGTCTTGCATTTCTTTTTCTGGAACTCTCTTGCTTTTTCCACGATCCAGCGGATGTTGGCAATTTGATCTCTCGTTCCTCTGCCTTTTCTAAAACCAGCTTGAACATCAGGAAGTTCACGGTTCACATATTGCTGAAGCCTGGCTTGGAGAATTTTAAGCATTACTTTACTAGCGTGTGAGATGAGTGCAATTGTGAGGTAGTTTGAGCATTCTTTGGCATTGCCTTTCTTTGGGATTGGAATGAAAACTGACCTTTTCCAGTCCTGTGGCCACTGCTGAGTTTTCCAAATTTGCTGGCATATTGAGTGCAGCACTTTCACAGCATCATCTTTCAGGATTTGGAATAGCTCAACTGGAATTCCATCATCTCCACTAGCTTTGTTCATAGTGATGCTTTCTAAGGCCCACTAGATGCTTTCTAAGCCACCCACTAAGGATGTCTGGCTCTAGGTCAGTGATCACACCATCGTGATTATCTGGGTTGTGAAGATCTATTTTGTACAGTTCTTCTGTGTATTCTTGCCATCTCTTCTTAATATCTTCTGCTTCTCTTATGTCCATACCATTTCTGTCCTTTATCGAGCCCATCTTTGCGTGAAATGTTCCCTTGGTATCTCTGATTTTCTTGAAGAGATCTCTAGTCTTTCCCATTCTGTTGTTTTCCTCTATTTCTTTGGATTGATCACTGAAGAAGGCTTTCTTATCTCTTCTTGCTATTCTTTGGAATACCAGACCACCTGATCTGCCTCTTGAGAAATTTGTATGCAAGTCAGGAAGCAACAGTTAGAACTGGACATGGAACAACAGACTGGTTCCAAATAGGAAAAGGAGTACGTCAAGGCTGTACATTGTCACCCTGTTTATTTAACTTATATGCAGAGTACATCATGAGAAACTCTGGACTGGAAGAAACACAAGCTGGAATCAAGATTGCCGGGAGAAATATCAATAACCTCAGATATGCAGATGACATCACCCTTAGGGCAGAAAGTGAAGAGGAACTCAAAAGCCTCTTGATGAAAGTGAAAGAGGAGAGTGAAAAAGTTGGCTTAAAGCTCAACATTCAGAAAACGAAGATCATGGCATCCGGCCCCATCACTTCATGGGAAAGATTGGGAAACAGTGGAAACAGTGTCAGATTTTATTTTTCTGGGCTCCAAGATCACTGCAGATGGTGACTGCAGCCATGAAATTAAAAGACGCTTACTCCTTGGAAGGAAAGTTATGACCTACCTGGATAGCATATTCAAAAGCAGAGACATTACTTTGCCAACAGAAGTTCGTCTAGTCAAGGCTATGGTTTTTCCTGTGGTCATGTATGGATGTGAGAGTTGGACTGTGAAGAAGGCTGAGCGCCAAAGAATTGATGCCTTTGAACTGTGGTGTTGGAGAAGACTCTTGAGAGTCCCTTGGACTGCAAGGAGATCCAACCAGTCCATTCTGAAGGAGATCAGCCCTGGGATTTCTTTGGAAGGAATGATGCTCAAGCTGAAACTCCAGTACTTTGGCCACCTCATGCAAAGAGTTGACTCATTGGAAAAGACTCTGATGCTGGGAGGGATTGGGGGCAAAAGGAGAAGGGGATGACAGAGGGTGAGATGGCTGGATGGCATCACTGACTTGATGGACGTGAGTCTGAGTGAACTCTGGGAGTTGGTGATGGACAGGGAGGCCTGGCGTGCTGCGATTCATGGGGTCGCAAAGAGTCAGACACAACTGAGCGACTGATCTGATCTGATCTGATTTCTTTTTCATTGGTATGGTTTTATTGTTTACTACCTCTTGTACAATGTTAAGGAACTTTTGTCCATAGTTCTCAGTTCCCATCTGTAAAATGGCGCTAATGAGGGTTCTGTTCTGCCTTTGAGGTTGGCTGTAAGGGTTGAATGAATCCATATACTGTAAAATGCCTAGAACAGTGCCTTGCACAAAATAAACACACATTGCATATTACCTGTCATTGTTGTGATTTTAATTATCAGGAGCCATAAAATAGAAGATATGGGAGAAGAAACTGGAGATGGACCTCCATTTGCCCCTCTTTAACATGACCTATTGGTCCTAGTTCTATTGACAACAATCTCTCTCCCACATGGAGTCCTCCAGATATTTGAAGAGGGGCTGGTGTTGCTCCACAGGGTAGACTTAGGGCTAACTGACAGATATTAGAGGAAGCGAATCTGCAGTTCAATATATAAGGACTTCTCTAGTCCGCAATGGCACCTCACTCCAGTACTCTTGCCTGGAAAATTCCATGGATGGAGGAGCCTGGTAGGCTGCAGTCCATGGGGTCGCTAAGAGTTGGACACGACTGAGTGACTTCACTTTCACTTTTCACTTTCATGCATTGGAGAAGGACATGGCAACCCACTCCAGTGTTCTTGCCTGGAGAATCCCAGGGACGGGGGAGCCTGGTGGGCTGCCGTCTATGGGGTCGCACAGAGTCGGACACGACTGAAGCGACTTAGCAGCCGCAGCAGCAGAGGAAGCCAATCTGCAGTTCAATATATAAGGACTCCTCTAGTCCAAAGAACCATCCAACAGGGAGTTAGGCTTCTTTGGAAAATGAGCTTCCGACTCAGGAAAGAGGATCCTTTGTTGGGTAAGAAGATGCCCCTGAGTATGGTCTCCCAGACGTGGCTCCCCTCACCCATAAAACACTAATAAGGAAATGCTGGGAGACTGGGAGAGGTGACAAACACGCGTATCGATAAAATATTAAAAGTGTCTTCTTTTATCATTGTTTTATAAAGTAAATCAACCCTTCAAAGTAAGGTGAGCACAAAGGGCCACTCATTGAACTCTCTGAAATGAATGGGGCATCATAAACAGCAGCAGCCCTGCCCCACCACTGTCACGCCTGTCTCCTCTTTCTGTCTCTGTCTCTTTCGGTCTCTATGTGTCCATCTCTCTCTCTCACACCCAACACACATGCACACATATGTGCACACACAACCTCTCCACATTGTCCTTGATTGCCACTCCTCACTCTGCACCAGCGGAAAAGTCTTCTTGTCTGGCACTGACCCAGGGGTGCTGCTGGGGAGCCAAGTACATGTCATTTTTGGGCTTCCAAGGCCAGCAGCCTCTCTTCCTGGAATGCCACATCAAAGGCCTTGTGACAAGCAGCCCTGCCACTATACAACCAGAATCTAAACTCAGGCCTGCCTTACTCACCAATGAAGATAGATGTGAATCATAAATGGGATTTATAAATATGTGGACATTCATGAAATGGTAAATGAGGACGGAGCTGAAGAACATTCATCATTAAGAGGTTGAGGGGGACAGAAGAAAGCTTCCCACAGGAGGGGACACCCTAGAACTTGACTCTGCATGCCCCAGGAGAGCTGAGCCAGCTCCCACGAAGCATCCTGGGTAAGAGAGAAGGCTGGAGGGAGATGGGCTTGGAACTTAGCAAGATGGGTCTAACACAGAGGGCACTAGACCAAGGGCATCATGGGTTCACACCCTGACTCCATCATTAACTTACTGTGTGGTCTTGAACATGGAACTTTAACCACTGGCTGCTTCCGTTTTCCCATCTGCAAAATGATAGTGCTTGACTAGATGATTCTGGAAGCATGTGACTTCTACACATCTCTGATGTTGCCCAGACTCACCCCTTCCCCCACCGCCCCATGGAAGCCCTGAAGCAGCTCAGTCTATGACTGTGGTTAAGAATATAGAAGTAGGAGGCAGCAGTTCTGGGTTTAGCATGGGTCCATCGCCTCCCTAACCTTAATCTCTACAAACATCAATGTTTGCATCTGTAAAAGGGGAATAAGAGCAGCGCCTTTAAATGAGGGGATGCCCCAAGAGAGTTTTGTGCAATGACTGGAACATACTCATAACAACGAATGGGGCTGCTGTTGCTGCTCTTCAGCATGAGGAGGTGAGGGCTGGCAGCAGCTCGATGGGGAAAGGGAGGCAAATCAAGAAGCCTGAGGGCCTCTGCCTTCATCCCACCACCCATGACAAGCCGCTCTGCTCTTCCCCCGACCAGGCCTTTAGGAGGAGGACAAATTGTGACATGACAATCTGTTCTCAGGCACCTGGAGTCTCTCTGGATGGTCCCCATCTCTGATAAACCTCTGTAGGCACATAAGTAAAACTCCCCAAAGAGAAACAAAACTTAAAAAAGACGCGACCAGGGCTTCCCTGGTCGCTCAGTGGTAAGGAGTCCTCCTGCTAATACAGGAGACTTGGGCTCGATCCCTGGTCTGGGAAAATCCCACATGCTATGGAGCAACTAAGCCCGTGCACCACAACTACAGAGCCTGTGCTCTAGAGCCCGGGAGCCCCAACTGCTGACGCCCTCACTCTACAGCCCACGTTCTGCAACAAGAGAAGCCACCACAATGAAAATCCCACATACCAGAACTAAAGAGTAGCCCCTGATTGGCACAACTAGAGAAAACCCACACAGCAATGAAGACCCAGCGCAGCCAAAAATAAATAAGACCCTCTGAGACAGAGTCACCTGTAGGGTCACAGTGGGTCCTGCATCTCCCACCTCATCACCCCGAGAACCCTCTCTACTCCACCTCCACTCCCCTCACACCCCCCCATGAAAGCTCGCTGTGGTTTATGTTAATGTTAGAGTGAGGCGGTCAGTCAGTCACAGCATCGCAGGCCCTGAGCACCAGCCTCTCGATAACACAACGACCGAGGAAACGAACACCGAGAGACCCGGCTGGCACTAAGCGCTTGGCTCTGGGAAACGTATCCGTCCAGCCCTGAGGGTGCTGCACAGGTCTCCTCAGAGCCGGGTGAGAACAGGCTCATTTCCCGCCGTCCTCAGCGCCCTGGGCTGCAGGCAGGTCTGGGCGCCCAGCTGCAGAGAGGACCAGGGAAATTGCCTCAGTCGTGCCCTCCGGCCTCAGCCCGAGACTCTAAGCCAGGTCCTACACCTGTAAAGAGGGCACCCTCGGGGGTGAGAAAACACCGAGACACAAGACGTACTTATTCTCCATCAGGAACGTCACTGCTCTTCTTCCTGGCCCATCGTCACCTGCCAGGCTTCCTTCTCTCTGCTGGGCCCCTAATCCATCTCTGGGCCTCCAGCCTCATCCCCTTCCGGCCCGTCCACCACTTCCCCCAAGCCCGGGATCTCCCTGAAACACAAATTCCGTCATGTCCGTTCCTCCTCCAAACCCTCCAAGGACAGCTCAGCGTCTGGCAGAGGTCACCCCCCGGCAGCCCTGAGCCAGCCTCTTGCCTGCTTGATGTTTTCGTAAACACTGACAACATCTAAAACGCTGAAAGTTTCACATTTGAAAATCCAGATCCTAGGTTTTTCTCCCGAATTCGGGATGAACGCCAAACTTGCATCTTCACGTGGCAGTCGCTGGATGACAACAAGTGTCAGAGGCCCCCTTTTCAGGCCTGGGTCCCCCTGTTTGTCTCACAGAGAGAAGGCAGGTGTCGCTTGCAAGAAGCCCACAGGGCCGGGCACCTGGAGGCTGACTCATGCTGCCGGCTGAGGGCCCAAGGTGGCAGTGTGGAGGTGACTTATTGCGTTCGCAGCCGCGCTGTTCCCAGCCAGGCCCACAAGCGTTCCTCCTTCTCTCTCCCCTGGCTCGCTGCTTCACCTCTGGCCAGGAGACAGCCAGAGAAGGTCCTAGGGCAGTTTCTAGGAATGCCAGGACTACAGGGCCCCACCCCTGAGTCCAGCCTCTCCCCACCCCCAACTCAGTGGAAGCTGCACCCCCTCCCTTTATTTCCATCCCACTGTTCCTATCAAAGCCCTAACAGCACATATTTTGTTAATTGTACAAACCTAATGGGGGAATGCATTGGCAAAAAAGGGTAATGGCCATCAGACCAGCAATAAAACAAAATTAATGGCCCATAGGAAGAAATCATGTCCACTTAATCCCGGCTCTGAAACTCTAATAGAATAATGGAATACCAGCGGAGGGGTTTTTCTCTCCATGCAGATTGCTTACACCATGTTAATCACTTGCAAAGCAGGCCACATACCACTCCGGCTCACATGACCCTCCAGGGAAAGTAGCAGACCAGAAACATTTAGTGCCAGGCTCATTACTGACATGCCCCACCAGCAGCGACACCTTCCCCCCTTCCTCACCGCCCCAGGTGACTCTGGGACAGCAAGTGGGGGTGTCGTTGACAGCCATCGGGTGTGGTGGGCTGGAAAGCGAGACACACACCTAACAATAGCAGACCTTTACTGAGTGCTTACTATGTGCCAGACACTGGGCTGGTTGAGCACTTTCCAGGTATTATATTATATCTTCATCTACTGTAGCTACAGACACCAGCAAGATAGCCACTAGCTACCTCTGGCTTTTTATTTATTTTTGAAGTTTTTTTTTTAATTAAAAAAATTATTTTTGGCTATGCTGGATCTTCAGCACTATATACGAGCTTTCTCTAGTTGTGGTGAGCAGCGGCTACTCTCTAGTTATGGTGCTCGGGCTTCTCGTTGTGGTGGCTTCTCTTGTTGCAGAATCTTCCCTGTAGCTCAGACAGTAAAGAATCTGCCTGCAATGCAGGAGACCTGGGTTCGATCCCTGGGTCAGGAAGAACCTCTGGAGAAGGAAATGGCAACACACTCCAGTACTCTTGCCTGAAGAATCCCATGGACAGAGGAGCCTGGTGGGCCACAGTCCATGGGGCCACAAAGAGTGGGCCACGACTGAGTGATTAACACTACTGCTACTACTCTTGTCGCAGAGCATGGGCTCTAGGGCACGTGGACTCATTAGTTTCAGTTCCCAGGATCTAGAGCACAGGCTCAGTAATTATGGCATATGGGCTTATTTGCTCTGCCACATGTGGGATCTTCCCGGATCAGGGATAAAACCAGTGTCTCCTGCACTGGCAGATAGATTCTTTAGCACTGAGCCACCAGGGAAAGTCCTATTTCAATTTTTTTAAAGGTAAGATTCTTTTTTGTTTGGCTGTACCACGAGGCACGTGGGATCTTAGTTCCCCAACCATGGATGAACCCGTGCCTCCTGTATCGGGACCATGGAGTCTCAACCACAGGACCATCTGCCAAGGGAGTCCCTACATCTGGCTTTCAAAATACAAATCCTAATTCATGAAAATTAAATAAAATCTAGTCTTCAGCCTCACTGGCCACATTTCAAGTGCTTGACAGCCATGTGTGGCTGTACTGGGAGGCCCAGAAAGACCACGCTCCCATCATCACAGGCAGGCAGTGCTGCTCTAGTATATGAAAGTCAGTTGTCTTGCTCATTGAACTGATTCTGAAATCAAGGCACAGAGAGGTGAGGCAAGCAGCCCAAGGTCATGGCTGAGCTGGGTTCGAGCCCAGGTCTCATTCAGCCTGGCTCCAGAATCCCCACCTTCCACACAATTTCTTGATAGAACGAGTGGTCGAGGTGGCTAGAAGACCCTTTAATGGTTAGCTGTAGAAAGACTCTTCTGTCTGCCGCAGGCCCCTGGATCCCTAGAGAGCAGACAGACCACAAGACTCCACTTGGGGGCCGGCACTATGGGGTCTCAAACCCTGGAAGGTCATCTGGAGAAGGAGGGCTTCATACTTCATCCAACCCAACCTCCTTCAATTTATGGATGAAGAAACCGATACACAGAAAAGTTAAGTGGCTTGTCCAAAGTCAGACAGCTGATTAGTGACAGAGTTAGGACTACAGTTCAGATTTCCTGACGACCATGCCTCACTGGCCAAGGAATAGGATAGAACCAGGCTCTGAGAGAAGGTGAGAGAAGGAGGCGGTGTCCCTGCAGCCTTCCTGGGGAGTCCTGGCCAGGTCAGAAGATGCTGGGAGGCACCTGAGGGGACTGGGCTCCGTGGATAAGCAGCAGAGGAAGAAAGAGGGGCAGCCACGGGCCTAGAAACTTCAGCGATTCAAAGCATGACACTGCATGGCTACTAACTTTGGAAAAAATAGTATGTCAAGATCTATTGCAATTAAAAGCACACAGACACTTCTCCTCAGCAGCCCCAGTCTGAGAATGTATCCTATAGAAAGGAAAGCACCAGAGATTTCCCTGGAGGTCTAGTGGTTAAGACTCCAAGCTTCCAGTGCACGGAGTATGGGCTTGATATCTGGTTGGGGAACTAAGATCCCACATGCCAAATGGCACAGCCAAGAAATGAAAATAAATAAATACAATTTTTTTTTTTTAAAAAAAGGAAAGTACCCATGCATGAGGATAATGCAGCAGCAATTTGTAGTGGGAAGAAGTGAAAAAGAAGCTAGATATCCACCAGGTGGGGAATGTTCGAATAACCTGCAATACAGCTATACTGTCATTAAATGCTGCTACTCAAAAGGCCAGGGCTTCCCTGGTAGCTCAGCTGGTAAAGAATCCGCCTGCAGTGAGGGAGGCCTGGGTTTGATCCCTGGGTTGGGAAGATCCCTGAAGGAAGGCATGGTAACCCACTCCAGTATTCATGCCTGGAGAATTCCATGGACAGAGGAGCCTGGCGGACTTCAGTCCATGGAGTTGCAGAGAGTTGAATATGGCTGAGCACAGCACAGTGCATCCAAAGGAGCAAGTTAGATCTACATCTTTTGCCACAAGAGACGCCATAATGTTCCAAGTAAGAAAACCGAGTAGCAGAATGATGCGTGCGGTGTGATTCCATTTCTGGAAAAATAGAGAAAAACTCCAGATTGAGTGTATCCATGTGCATGAGTCTGTGTGAGCACAGAGATGGAAGGCGCAGCCCGCGCGTTCACGCCGGTGCTGGTGTGGGACAAGGAACCGAGGGGTGAAGGCCACGGCGGTTCAGACGCCTTTGCCTGGTTTCAGGTCGCAGTGAGCACTGCTACTTCTGTAATTTTTGAAAAGAAACTCAGTTTTTTTTTTTTTGAAAATTGCTCAGTCATGTCCCGGACTGTACAGTCCATGGAATTCTCCAGGCCAGAATACTGGAGTCGGTAGCCTTTCCCTTCTCCAGAGGATCTTCCCAACCCAGGAATCGAACCGGGGTCTCCTGCATTGCAGGTGGATTCTTTACCAACTGAGCTATCAATAAGGAAAACAAGATAACTGATAAAAGGAAGAAAAACTGGCTGGACTTGGGAGGTAGTCAAATCCGACTTCAAACCTGCCTTACTGGGACTTTCCTGGTGGTCCAGTGGCTAAGACTCCAAGCTCCCAGTGCAGGGGGCCCAGGTTCGATTCCTGGTCAGGGAACTAGATCCCACATTCTGCAACTCAGACCCAGAGCAGCCAAATAAATAAATTACAAAAAAAAAAAAAACCTGCCTTACTAGCTGCATTGTGTTGGGCAAGTTACTTAACGTCTGTCCATCAGTTTGTTTCCTCACCTGGAAAACGTCTGTCCATCATTGTTTGTTTCCTCACCTGGAAACTAATGATAATAATATCATAGCATGGTTGGCGGTGGATGGGGGGGTGGTGGAGATTGATAAGAAAATAAATTTAAAGCTACTCAATAGCCTAGACCTTTTTAATCAATGTTGAGTGACTGGTCTGCCCAATACACAGAGGTACCTTCTGAATTGACCCTGCTGGGCACTGATGTAGGAATTAATCATATGCTTCTCAGGGCCCCTGTATTTTGTCTTCTATTAAAGTTCTATTACATCTGTCTCCTTCCCAGAACATAAGTTCCTTGTGGCCAGGAACAGTACCTTGCTTATTTATTCATTCATCCAGTCATCCATTTATTCCATTTATTATTAAGTTAATAATAACTGAGTACATCATGCAGAGTACAATATGGAGAGTGCATCATGAGAAATGCTGGGCTGGATGAAGCACAAGCTGGAATCAAGATTGCTGGGAGAATTATCAATAACCTCAGATATGCAGATGACACTACCCTTATGGCAGAAAGTGAAGAAGAACTAAAGAGCCTCTTGATGAAAGTGAAAAAGGAGAGTGAAAAAGTTGGCTTAAAGCTCAACATTCAGCAACTAAGATCATGGCATCCGGTCCCATCACTTTATGGCAAATAGATGCGGAAACAGTGGAAACAGTGTCAGACTTTATTTTCTTGGGCTCCAAAATCACTGCAGATGGTGACTGCAGCAATGAAATTAAAATACGCTTACTCCTTGGAGGGAAAGTTATGACCAACCCAGACAGCATATTAAAAAGCAGAGACATTACTTTGCTAACAAAGATCTGTCTAGTCAAGGCTATGGTTTTTCCAGTAGTCACGTATGGATGTGAGAGTTGGACTATAAAGAAAGCTGAGCGCCGAGGAATTGATGGTTTTGAACTGTGGTGTTGGAGAAGACTCTTGAGAGTCCCTTGGACTACAAGGAGATCCAACCAGTCCCTCCTAAAGGAAATCAGTACTGAATATTCATTGGAAGGACTGATGTTGAAACTGAAACTCCAATACTTTGGCCACCTGATGAGAAGAGCTGACTCATTTGAAAAGACCCTGATGCTGGGAAACATTGAGGGCAGGAGGAGACGGGGCCTACAGAGGATGAGATGGTTGGATGGCATTACTGTTTCAATGTACATGAGTTTGAGTAAATTCTGGGAGTTGGTGATGGACAGGGAGGCCTGGCGTGCTGCAGTCCATGGGGTCACAAAGAGTCGGACACGACTGAGGGACTGAACTGGACTGAACTATTAATAACTGAATAACTGTGTCTTAGACACATGCACCAACACTGTGCCTGACATCAGAGATGCAACAGTAAATAGAACAGAAAAGCTCCTGCTTTCATGGAGCTCATATTCTAATAGTTCACATTATATAATTCACAATTATATAATATTGAAATGATAAGCACTGAAGAAAAAAGATGCCCAAGGCAAGGACTTGCTGTACAGCACAGGGAACTCCACTCAATGTTATGTTCCAGGCTGGATGGAAAGGGAGTTTGGGGCAGAATGGGTACATGTATTAATATATGCATGGCTGAATCCCTTGGCTGTCCACCTGAAACTATCACAACACTGAATATAGACTATACCCTAATACAAAATAAAAAGTTTTTCTTTTTAAGGAAAAAAAAAAAAAAGCAACAGGCTAGGGAGCAGAAGTGACTGGGGAGGGCATCTTCGAGAGGTAGGATATGAAAGAGCCTCAGAGTTCCCTAAGAAAGTACTCTTCGGGCATATTCCACAGACCCAGTGAGGTTAGTAGTTATGCAAATGATGTTAGTTGAAGAACAAAGTAAAAATAGATTCGATGGAGAACAGAGAATAATTAAGACTCCTTAAAAAACATCCCTCTACTTCTAAGTTTATACCCCAAAGAATTGAAAGCAGGGACTCAAAAAGCCAATTTGTATTCCCACGTTCATAGCAGCGTCATTCATGGGAGCCGGAAAGTGAAAGCAACACAGGCATCCACGGCTGGATGATGGATAAACAGAAGGTGGTCTCTAAGTACTACGGAGTATGGTTCACCTGACAAAAGGAAGGACAAGTGCTACAACGTGGATAAACCTGGAGAACATTATGCTTTGTGAGATAATCCAATCACAAAGTAACAAGTGCTACCTGGTTCCACTCACATGAGGTACCCAGAGTACTGGCATTTACAGAGGGAAAATAGAAAGGGGGTTATCAGGGACTGGGGGAGAGAGATGAAGAGTTTTGGTTAATAGATACAGAGTTTCAGGGACTTCCCTGGTGGTCCAGTGGCTAACACCCTACGCTCCCTATGCAGGGGTTCTGGGTTCGGTCCCTGGTCAGGGAACTAGATCCTCAGTTCAGTTCAGTCGCTCAGTCGTGTCCGACTCTTCACGACCCCATGAATCTCAGCACTCCAGGCCTCCCTGTCCATCACCAACTCCCAGAGTTCACTCAGACTCATGTCCATCGAGTCAGTGATGCCATCCAGCCATCTCATCCTCTGTCATTCCCTTCTCCTCCTGCCCCCAATTCCTCCCAGCATCAGAGTCTTTTCCAATGAGTCAGCTCTTCGCATGAGGTGGCCAAAGTACTGGAGTTTCAGCTTCAGCATCATTCCCTCCAAAGAAATCCCAGGGCTTATCTCCTTCAGAATGGACTGGTTGGATCTCCTTGCAGTCCAAGGGACTCTCAAGAGTCTTTTCCAACACCACAGTTCAAAAGCATCAATTCTTCGGCGTTCAGCCTCCTTCACAGCCCAACTCTCACATCCATACATGACCACAGGAAAAACCATAGCCTTGACTAGACGGACCTTTGTTGGCAAAGTAATGTCTCTGCTTTTGAATATGCTATCTAGGTTGATCATAACTTTCCTTCCAAGGAGTAAGCGTCTTTTAATTTCATGGCTGCAGTCACCATCTGCAGTGATTTTGGAGCCCAGAAAAATAAAGTCTGACACTGTTTCCACTGTTTCCCCATCTATTTCCCATGAAGTGATGGGGCCGGATGCCATGATCTTCGTTTTCTGAATGTTGAGCTTTAAGCCAACTTTTTCACTCTCCACTTCCACTTTCATCAAGAGGCTTTTGAGTTCCTCTTCACTTTCTGCCATAAGGGTGGTGTCATCTGCATATCTGAGGTTATTGATATTTCTCCCGGCAATCTTGATTCCAGCTTGTGCTTCTTCCAGCCCAGCATTTCTCATGATGTACTCTGCACATAAGTTAAATAAACAGGGTGACAATATACAGCCTTGACGTACTCCTTTTCCTATTTGGAACCAGTCTGTTGTTCCATGTCCAGTTCTAACTGTTGCTTCCTGACCTGCATACAGATTTCTCAAGAGGCAGATCAGGTGGTCTGGTATTCCCATCTCTTTCAGAATTTTCCACAGTTTATTGTGATTCACACAGTCAAAGGCTTTGGCATAGTCAATAAAGCAGAAATAGATGTTTTTCTGGAACTCTCTTGCTTTTTCCATGATCCAGTGATGTTGGCAACTTGATCTCTGGTTCCTCTGCCTCTTCTAAAACCAGCTTGAACATCAGGAAGTTCACGGTTCACATATTGCTGAAGCCTGGCTTGGAGAATTTTAAGCATTATTTTACTAGCGTGTGAGATGAGTGCAATTGTGCAGTAGTTTGAGCATTCTTTGGCATTGCCTTTCTTTGGGATTGGAATGAAAACTGACCTTTTCCAGTCCTGTGGCCACTGCCGAGTTTTCCAAATTTGCTGGCATATTGAGTGCAGCACTTTCACAGCATCATCTTTCAGGATTTGAAATAGCTTAACTGGAATTCCATCACCTGCACTAGCTTTGTTCATAGTGATGCTTTCTAAGGCCCACTGGACTTCACATTCCAGGATGTCTGGCTCTAGGTCAGTGATCACACCATCGTGATTATCTGGGTCATGAAGATCTTTTTTGTACAGTTCTGTGTATTCTTGCCACCTCTTCTTAACATCTTCTACTTCTGTTAGGTCCATGCCGCAATTAAAAGAGTTCACACACCACAATTAAAGAGATTCCACATGCTGCGACTAAAGACCCCGCATGTCACAATCAAAACTGAAGAACCCGTGTGCCACAACTGAGAACCAGTGCAGTCAATAAATAAAGAAATAAATATTTTTTAAAAAATACAGAGTTTCAGTTCTGCAAGATAAAAGCATTTTGTAAATGGATGATGGTGATGGTTCAACAGTATGTGGACCATGAACTTCCAAATTTCAAGCTGGAGTTAGAAAAGGCAGAGGAACCAGAGATCAAATTGTCAACATCCGTTGGATCATCAAAAAAGCAAGAGAGTTTCAGAAAAATGTCTACATCTGCTTTACTGATTACACTAAAGCCTTTAACTGTGTAGATCACAATAAACTGTGAAAAATTCTTCAAGAGATGGGAATACCAGACCACCTTACCTGCCTTCTAAGAAATCTGTATCCAGGTCAAGCAGCAACAATTAAAACCAACTTGTTTCAACAAAACCAGACTTGTTCCAAATTGGGAAAGGAGTACGTCAAGGCTGTATACTGTCACCCTGCTTATTTAACTTATAGGTAGGGACGATGGAGCCTGGTGGGCTGCCGTCTATGGGGTCACACAGAGCCGGACATGACTGGAGCAACTTAGCAGCAGCAGCAGAGTACATCATGCAAAATGCCGGACTGGA
The DNA here is from genome assembly GCF_002263795.3 of Bos taurus. Lineage (NCBI taxonomy): Eukaryota > Metazoa > Chordata > Mammalia > Artiodactyla > Bovidae > Bos > Bos taurus. Next base: position 28,664,394 of record NC_037356.1, on the reverse strand, counting down.
TGAAGCACAAGCTGGAATCAAGATTGACGTGAGAAATATCAATAACCTCAGACATGCAGATGACACCACCCTTATGGAAGAAAACAAAAAGGAACTGAAGATTCTCTTGATGAAAGTGAAGGAGGAGAGTGAAAAAGCTGGCTTAAAACTCAAAATTCAAAAAACGAAGACCATGGCATCCGGTCCCATCACTTCATGGCAAATAGATGGGGAAACAATGGAAACAGTGACAGACTTTGTTTTCTTGGGCTCCAAAATCTGCAGATGGTGACTGCAGCCATGAAATTAAAAGATGCTTGCTCCTTGGAAGAAAAGCTATGACCAACATAGACAGCATATTAAAAAGCAGAGACATTACATTGCCGATAAAGGTCCATCTAGTCAAAGCTATGGTTTTCCCAGTAGTCATGTACGGATGTGAGAGTTGAACTATAAAGAAAGCTGAGGGCTGAAGAATTGATGCTTTTAACTGTAGTGTTGGAGAAGACTCTTGAGAGTCCCTTGGACTGCAAGGAGATCCAACCAGTCCATCCTAAAGGAAATCAGTCCTGAATATTCATTGGAAGGACTGATGTTGAACCTGAAACTCCAATACTTTGGCCATCTGATGTGAATAACTGACTCATTTGAAAAGACCCTGATGCTGGGAAAGACTGAAGGCAGGAGGAGACGGGGCCTACAGAGGATGAGATGGTTGGATGGCATCACTGCTTCAATGTACATGAGTTTGAGTAAACTCCAGGAGTTGGTGATGGACGGGGAAGCCTGGCGTGCTGAAGTTCATGGGGTCACAAGCGGTCAGACATGACTGAGTGACTGAACTGAAATGATGGTGATGATTGTACAATATGAATGTGCTTAATGCCACTGAATTGTAAGCTTAAAATGGTTAAGGTGGTGAGACATATGCTCTGTGTACTTAACTACAATTATGAAAAAGAGGATAAGGGAGTTCAGGGCAGTAACAGAGATCAGGGCGCCCCAAGTCTGTGCAGCCACAGTGGGGGAACACAGAGGGACTGGGGTTCCCAGGCCAGTGGGCCAGCAGGGGAGGCAACCTTCCTATGGGAACATCTGATTCCAGAATGCTGAGGCTATACAGATGAGACAGCTTAGGGTGAAAAAGAAAAGGAACTGTTGGGAGGCTTTGTAGAGGCCTGGGTTTCCCTAGTGGCTTAAATGGTAAAGAATCCACCTGCAATGCAGGAGAGAATCAATCCCTGGGGTCGGGAAAATCCCCTGGAGAAGGACATAGCAACCCACTGCAGTATTCTAGCCTGGAAAATCCTTATGGGAGGAGCCTGGAGGACTATAGCCCATGGGGTCACAAAGAGTCAGACACGACTGAGTGACCGAGTGCATGTCCCCAGAGAGGTTAAGAATCACTGGAGGGGATAATCGTTAGGCTTATATTCAACTAGAAAATTCTAAGATTCTGAGAAATCTTGGACTAAGTACCAACAAATATTGGGCCTCAAAGAAGTCAAGATGCTTATTCCTGCCTTGCCTGCAACAGAGATGTTGTAAAAACGGAGCAAAATGATGATATACTTTGAAAAGTTAAAATTATTTCCTTTGTGCAAATAAAGATGGTTATTGCTGCTGTTTCACGGAAAGCAGGGGCAGTTCTGGGCCAGACACACAGGTGGAGGAGGGAGGCCAGCTCTCGTCCAGGCCCTGAATCCTCAACAAAGGATATACAGTGGCTGGAGGGGATGCTCTGCAGGGTGACTCTCCTTTGATAGGAAATGAAGGCCCCCGATCTTTCTTGTGGAGAGGGGTCTCAGCCAGAGAGAAAAGTAAACACAGCCTCCCCAGGAGGTGCAGCTCCAGATAGAGCAAAGGCGTCCTCTGGGCCAACAAGCCCCCTTCTTGCATCTGGCTTCACACTTGGGAGGAAATTTTCAACTGGGCGAGTGGCAGGCTGAGGAGGCAACTGGCAGAAGAGCCCAAGTGGAGGATGGCATCTACCACGGGAGAGCAGGACCCGGATTGGAAACCTGGGTCATGACGAAAGCAGGGGCTTGGGAACCTGGGGCACCAGGGCAGAGGGAACCTGGGCATAAAGGAAGCACCAGCCAGGAAGAGCAGCCCAGAGGCAGTGTCAGAACCGCACGTGCTCGGACCTGGATGGGACCTTAGAGACATCTATTCTGACTCCTCTTTTCACATGTGAAGAAATGGGTTGAGAGAGGGGTGGAGACTTAGCAGGGAAGTCAGGCCAATAGCTCCCTTCATTCATTTATAAGATGTGCTTTGCATATCAGAGGCTTCCCTCCGGTTGGAGATCAATAATAAAGGGTGGGGCTTCCCTGATGGCTCAGTGGTAGAGAATTTGCCTGCCAATGCAGGAGACTCAGGTTTGATCCCTGGTCTGGTTGGAGAAGATCCACAAGCCTTGGAGCAACAAAACCTGTGCGTCACAACTATTGAGCCGGTGCTCTAGAGCCCGCGTGCCACAACTACTGAAGGGCATGCCCTAGAGCCTGTGCTCTGCAACAGAAGAAGCCGCCGCAATGAGATGCCTGCACACCACTGGCAAAGAGCAGCCCCTGCTCACCGAACTAGAGAAATGCCCACAAAGTAAAGAAGACCCAGCACAGCCATACATAACTAAATTAACTGATTTTTTTTAAAGGGTAGCAGTTTTTTAAAATAATGATAATAATAAGTGGTGCATCAGCTCCCTGCCCCCAAGGAGCCCAGTGTGATGAGAGAGACAGACGAAAGGGTGAAGGGTCGAGGGTCCCCCACTCCAGGCAGGTGCATCCAGATGGGGTGAGGTGGGGACTCAGCCACTCCCTCTCAGACCAGTCATTGCTGGAGGGAGTGGGAATATTCCCTCTGAGGTCAAGCCAAACCAACAGCCCCTTGCATCTCAGAGAAGGGTACCCACCATGGCAGCCATGGAAAGGAGCCTCGAGGGTCCAGCCCTGCTATTAGAGGCCACGCTTGGCCGGCCAGCCACAGGTCCCAGGAACCAGACCTCTCTAAACTGCGCTTCCAGTCCATCACTTCCTAACTCGTCATGGGGCCATGGGGCCTGGTCTTGGATATTGCTTCGTCAGTAACATGAGAGGGCTCCAGCTTGTTCAGCTGAGGGTAGGCAGATGCACTCAGCACAAATGATGATGCTCAATGGCTCTGGGGTGCTGATTCTCTGCAGAGCGGTGGCTCCGTGGAAGAGAAGCCAGCCACTCTGCTAGTGTCCCCACCTGGATCCTCAGATCGCAGCAGGATGCTGAACGAGCATTTGTTCCCAATTGTTCTTAGCCACTAATTTGGCTCCAGGGGATAACACCAATCTGAGAACAAACGGAGTAGGAAAACTGTGCCTTTCCTGAAGGAGGCCCAATTCACCATCAACAGGGAGGGTGCAGGAGATTTCCCGAGTATGTCACACTCACCCTCGGCCTCCTGAGCAGGCCTGGCCGCCTCCCTCTCCAGCCCGGAGTCACCTGGCTGCCCTGCCATCTGCCGTGGCTCACTTGCTCAGGGCCCCTCTGAGGTGCCTCCAGGAGATTATTCTGAGGGCAGGTAGATAAAATGAGATTCCTTGCTAACAGTAACTAGCCAGAACAATCTCTCTCCTGAGCTGCTTACAGTCTCCACCCGCCACCTGCCAGCAAAAGAACTGGTGAGAGTCATAGGCTGGCTCAGGCCACCCTCCCCGGGTGCCGAGAGGGCCACTGAGGCCCTCTCCAGGCAGAACCAGCTCAGAAGGCCCTCTGTCGGGTTGCAGCAAGGTCGGCTTGGGATGCCCCTCCCGAGAGACACAAAAGCAGCTCTGTTTCTGGCTGAGTGAAGAGCAAGCACCCTCCAGGGGTAAAGGGGAAGGAAGAGCTGGTGAGCAAGGCCCCAGCAGCAGATGCTTTCTCAAGACTGATGGGCAGAAACCCCTGGAAACAAGAGGCCCTGCTCGTCGTGAAATTGCCTCCTTGTGGCTTAAAATAACTGAATCAGAGAACATTCCCTGCGACGCTCTTGAAAGCAAACTGGTAGATAAAATACCTTTACCAACCCCTGCAGCAGACAAGCCAGAATTTCTATGACAAAGATACCTTCTTCATCAGCATGTGGCTTAGCTCGTCAGTAACCTCATAAATTCAGCATAGTATGAGAACACTGGAAAGTAAACAATGTTTAAAAAAATCTCTGAGCAGTCAAAGGACATGTTGCAAAATCTTTGCACTAAAGTCTATAAACCTGAGTCATAAGAAAACTCCCTGGCTTTGCTTAGAGCTTCTTCACTGATTTCATTTCTTGTCATTTTTGTTTAGTCGCTAAGTTGTGTCTGACTCTTTGCAACCCGATGGATTGCAGCATGCCAGGCTTCCCTGTCCTTCACTATCTCCCAGAGTTTGCTCAAACTCATGTCCATTGAGTTAGTGATGCCATCCAACCATCTCATCCTCTGTGGTCCCCTCTTTTCCTTCTGCCCTCAATCTTTCCCAACATCAGGGTCTCTTCCAGTAAGTCAGCTCTTCTTATCAGGTGGCCAAAGTATTGGAACTTCAGCATCAGTCCCTCCAAAGAGTATTCAGGCTTGATTTCCTTTAGGATTGACTAGTTTGATATCCTTGTTGTCCAGGGGACTCTCAAGAGTCTTCTCCAGCACCCAGTTCAAAAGCGTTAATTCTTCGTATGTGTTTTTTATATGCTCAGTTATCTGAACCCTGGAGCCACAGCTGATTAGAAGCAAAAACATGAAGACGGAGCTTGGGCTTTGCCAGAACGCAGGTTGAGGGGATGGAGGATTGACCAAGGAGAGAGCTAAGGGGAACCTTGAGAATTACCACACAAGTTGCAGTCATTTTCAGGGTCATTTTCTCAGGAAGTTAGGAAGCAGTCCACTGATGATGTTTAAAATATCTTTGGAGGACTTTCAGGAGTAAACCTTTACCCATTCAGAAATCCCAAGTGAGTCTCCTTCTAGATGCTTCCAGGTTGCTGGGTCCTTCCTGTAGGTTGTCTTTTTTTTTTTTTAACCAAAGGAAAGCTTTACTTCTATTTCAGTGACTGCAGCCATGAAATTAAAAGATGCTTGCTCCTTGGAAGGAAAGTTATGACCAACCTAGACAGCATATTCAAAAGCAGAGACATTACTTTGCCAACAAAGGTCTGTCTAGTCAAGGCTATGGTTTTTCCTGTGGTCATGTATGGTTGTGAGAGTTGGACTGTGAAGAAAGCTGAGCACCGAAGAATTGATGCTTTTGAACTGTGGTGTTGGAGAAGACTCTTGAGAGTCCCTTGGACTGCAAGGAGATCCAACCAATCCATTCTGAAGGAGATCAGCCCTGGGATTTCTTTGGAAGGAATGATGCTCAAGCTGAAACTCCAGCACTTTGGCCACCTCACTCGAAGAGTTGACTCATTGGAAAAGACTCTGATGCTGGGAGGGATTGGGGGCAGGAGGAGAAGGGGATGACAGAGGATGAGAAGGCTGGATGGCATCACTGGATGGACGTGAGTCTGAGTGAACTCCGGGAGTTGGTGATGGACAGGGAGGCCTGGCGTGCTGCGATTCATGGGGTCGCAAAGAGTCGGACACGACTGAGCAACTGAACTGAACTGAACTGAACTCTTGATCTCACTCATGTATTTTTTTAATCTTGTTACTAATTTTATGTGACTATAGTTGCTTCACAATGTTGTTATTTTCTGCTGTACAGCAAAATGAATCAGCTGTACGTATACATGTGTGCTGTGCTTAGTTGCTCAGTGGTGTTCGACTCTTTGTGACCCCATGGACTGAAGCCCGCCAGATGCCTCTGTCCATGGGGGTTCTCCAGGCAAGAATACTGGAGTGGGTTGCCATGCCCTCCTCCAGAGGATCTTCCCAACCCAGAGATCAAACCCAGGTCCCCTGCATTGCAGGCGGATTCTTTACCATCTGAGCCACCAGGGAAGCCCAAGAATACTGGAGTGGGTAGCCTACTCCAGGCTACCCTGGATTTGCAGGCGGATTCTTCACAGATCCCCTATTTTTTTTATTTCCTTCCCATTTAGGTCACCACAGAGCATCCAGTGGAGTTCCCTGTGCTATACAATAGGTCCTCATTAGTTATCTGTCTTATACTTTGTATCAATAGTGTAAATATGTCAGTCCCCATCTCCCAATTCATTCCACCCTAGCCTTCACCCCCTTGGTATTCATTTGTTCTCTACATCTATGACTCTATTTCTGCTTTGCAAACAAGTTCACCTGTACCATTATACTAGATTCCACATATGTGTGTTAATGCACAATATTCATTTTTTTCTTTCTAATTTACTTCATTATGTATGACAGTCTCTAGGTCTACCCACGTTTCTGCAAATGGCACAACTTCATTCCTTTTTATGACTGAGTAATATTCCACTACATTATGTACCACATCTTTATCCATTCCTCTGTCGATGGGCATTTAGGTTGCTTCCATGTCCTAGCTATTGTAAATAGTGCTGCAATGAACATAGCATGTATCTTTTTGAATTATGGTTTTCTCTGATACATGCCCTAGAGTGGGATTTCTGGGTCATACGGTAGTTATATTTTAACTTTCTTAAGGAACCTCATACTGTTCCCCATAGTGGATGCACCAATTTATACTCTCACTAACAGTATAGGCCCCTTTTCTCTACATCCTCTCCAGCATTTATTGTTTGTAGATTTTTTTTTTTTTTTGATGATGGCCATTCTGACCATGAGATGATACCTCATTATAATTTTGTTTGCATTTCTCTAATAATTAGTGATATTGAGCAACTTTTCATGTGTTTGTTGGCCATCTTTGTGTCTTTGGAGAAATGTCTAGTTAGGTCTTCCACCCATTTTTTGATGGTTGTTTGGTTTTTTGATATTGGGCTACATGACCTGTTGGCCTATTTTGGAGAGTAATCCTTGTCAGTGGCTTCATTTGCTATAAACCACAGACCTATCGGTCATCTTGAGCTTGTGCAGAAGCTGGTTATATTCATTCCTGGTTGGCTTATTCATTCAGTCAACAGGCATTGACTCTCTGGATGCTGGAGTGGTCTAACAATGCATAAAATGAGAAGAAGGCAAGGGTGGCTTTGATACATTACACACACACACACACACACACACACACGCACGCATGCACACCAGGGACACTCATTATGCCTTAGTTGCTCAACAGACACATGTCGTACAGATGTAGAAAACACATCTGTAAAGAGGATAGGCAAGCCAGTCAGACCATCCTTTGACCCAGTCCCTAGCTACTCAAATGAGAATCTTTGTGGGGAGGCACTGTAATATTTCAGGAGTCAACTAAAAATGTCATCTGATCAAAACTGTAAACTGCTCCACCAAGAAAAACAAAAAGACAACACAGCATTGGGTCTGGAAAAAGACGGAACAGATTTTCCAGTTCGTCTTAGAGAAAGCGGTTGCCCCTCGGTGAGCCTGGCTTCCCCATCAATAAAACAAACAGTTTGGAGCCATCAATGTCTGAAACACTTCCAGCTCCCTAGTCAACAGGATCTGAGCTTTATGCAAGGACTGACCCTCCCTACTTGATTTCTTTTATTTTCACCAAAGATTTGGAAGGAAGGATTTTTGACCAACAGTTATGGCCTCCAGCCAATCATCCAAAAACACGTGTGTTTTCTCCAGAGTCCCTTTAGATCTCTGCCCCAGATGACTGACCAGAGGGGACAGCAAGGGACTCTTCATCCTCTCCCCAGTCTCTCAGACAGCAGGCCAGGGGACATGGTGCTGTCATCGTTTGGGAGACAGGAAAATCTTTATGACACTCATAAGGGGTGGTTGGGAGAGCTTGGAATTCGGGCAATGTGTTCTGAAGAATTCGGGTTAATAATTTATATATGTGTTTCTTTAAAAATAAAAAGCCTCTTCTGAAACAAATTACATACAAATTGTGTGACATTTGAAGGAAATTTGCCAATGTTGCTCAGTGAAGCATAATAAATATATGCAGCTAGCTCATAATAATAAGTTACTTAAACTCAGGGCACTAAATGATTTATTAATTGTCTCCTAATCCTTTCCAGCTACAATGAAAACCAGGAGTGTGGCCATATTTCACATACCAGTTCATAATGCTTCCGACGCCAAACAACAAGGCTGCCATTAGCTATCTCATCCATTTTTCACTCTGGTCCCTGACTCTGCAGATGGGCCTGGAGCAGGGCTTGGAGGAGGGGACTATCACTGGCAGCAAAGGGGTAGATGCACGCCAAAGACACCCCAGCCCACTGGCATCTCCCAGGGATGTCCACTTGGCCTCGAGTTCTCCTCCTTGGGGTCCGCTTCCTGCCCGTCAGCACTGCCGTCCGTACACGGTGTGCCTGGATCTATTAGTCCTGGAGAGCACAGCACATTGTCTCCTGGGATGCCCAGCGCCAGGCTCGTAGCCCTGAGTCCTCTCCAGCAGCAGAGAGTGAGCCAAAGCGATCGGAACCAAGATGGGAAGTAGAACACCAAGACCTGCCCTTTCTCGAGAACAGGCTGACCCAGTGGGGAATGTGGATTTCTGCTGTCAGTTCCACTCATCGGGCCTCCTCCCCACCCCTAGTGCTCCAGACATTAGCCTCTGCTTCCTGGGAAACTCTGTGCTCAGACGGTTGCCCAGAGCCATCTGCAGCCCCAGTTCTCTCTTGGGATTCACACCCACGTGGCTGCGCTGACCGTGTGTCTGGCAGGAGGAACATCACCAGGAAGCTAGAAGTCTAGCCAGATACACTGCTGGTGGATGGACAGCTAGGACAAGGTAGGGTCTCAGGAACTCAGTGACTCGAGAATCACAGAGATTGAGTTCAAGGGTGAAATGATTCTCCAGGCCGCCTCGCCTCCCCCAACATTGTGTTCTTCTTTTTGTTTAGTCTCTAAGTCATGTCTGACTCTTTGTGACCCCATGGACTGTAGTCCACCAGGCTCCTCTAGCCACAGGATTTCCCAGGCAAGAATACTGGCATAGTTGCCATTTCCTTCTCCAGAGGATCTTCCCAACCCAGGATTGAACTTGCATCTCATGCATTGGCAGGTGGATTCTTTACCACTGAGCCACCTGCGAAGCCCACCCCCAACATGCTTCTCTCCAATATTCCCATCTCAGAATCTGCCACCAGGTGCCGGCATCTGAGAAGCATCTTCCATCCTGCCTCTGCCCTCTTTCTCACTCCCACACCCAGTCCAGGGGACCTCACTCCCCAAGCACACTTCTCAGATCTATCTCTTCCCATCTCCACTACCACTGCATAATTCAGAGCTCAGGGGTGAAAATCATAAGCAGCTCTTACCCAAGTTTTGAGGGATATCCTTAGAGTTTTATTTCTACTTTTTAACAGGTAATATGTAACCTGGTTCCAAAATCAAATAGCACATAAAAGTTTACACTAAAATGTCTTCCTCTCATCCCTGTCTCCCGCTTGCTCAAGCAAACACAAATGTAGATTCTTGTTTTCCCCTTTTGTGCACACTTTTCTGCATCTTGGTGGATTTTTTTCTTTTTACACAATGTATTTTTGGAGGTCTTTCCATATCAGTACAAAGAGAGCTTCCTTATTCCTTTTTAAAGACATATTATTCCACTGTCAGTATCGTCTATAATGTAGCTAATTGGTCCCCAATTAATGGACACTTGGGTCTTTTCCAATCTTTCACTCTTACAAATGATGTTGCAAGGAATAAATAAATAAATACATTTTTTTTTTAAAGGGACTTCTCTGGTGATCCAGTGGCTAAGACTCTGTGCTCCCAATGCAGGGGGCCCAGATTCCATTCCTGGTCAGGGAACTGGGTCCCACATGCCACAACAAAAGATCACAAATGATGCAACAAAGATCAAAGATGCCACATGCTGCAAGTAAGACCCAGCACAGCCAAATAAATAAATATTTTTAAAAAGAATAACTTATGCATATGTCATTTCATATATGTACAAATATATCTTTAGGATCAGTTCCCTGATATGAAATGGCTGGTCAATGGGGATATGATTTATAATTCTGACAGCTATTGCCAGATTGCCCTCCAAGTATAGCTGTACTGATTTATACTGTAAGTCAGCCAGCTCCCCCCGAGACTTGCCAGTACAGTGTGGCAACAAACTTTTGGGATTCTTGCACATTTAAAAGATGAATGAATAATGCTCACTCAGGATGGTTTCAATTTGCATTTCTCTTATTATGTGTAAGATTGAACATCTTATACATGTTAAGAGTCATTTGTATTTTCTTTTCCGTCACCAGTCTGTTAGAATTATTTGCCCGGTTTTACTAATGGGTTCTATTTTGTTGTTGATTTTTAGGAACTCTTTGTATAAGAGGGAGAACAGCCCTGTGATTCAAGTTACAAAACTTTTCTCCCAGTTAGCCATTTGTCTCTTGGCTTTGCTTTAGGTATTTTGCAGGTGCTTCCTAAAATGTTTAATTTCAATTCTAAAAGGCCAGCAGCATCCACTCTCCCATTTGTCGCAAGCTCTGTGACTCCCCAGTTTTACAGTTGACTTGCTTCACTGTTTTTAAATGTGAGCCAGGACATCAGTGTGATGTCTGAAACTGCTGCCATCATTGTGTGACCCAGAGGGAAGCTGGTCTGAAAACAGCTGATATACAGAGGGGGACAGAGAAAGAACCTGGGGGCTTGTAGATGTCCTTGAGTCACTGAGCTTATCCAACCCTAGAGCAGTCCTGCTTCTGAACTTCACAATACATAAGAAAATGAATCCCTTCCTGTTTAACCCACTTCGGGTTGGATTTGCCACTATTAGCAGCCAAAGGCCTTCTGACCGATATACACCTTGAATGTTCTAGCAGAAGTCTGATCCCTTCCAACCCACGCCCACTGCTGCTGAGGCCTGTGTTCTAGAATATTAACCTGGCAATGCCCTTGCCTTATCCTAATACATCCCAAGGCTCCCATCACCTACAAGATGCGATCAAGCGATGGAGCACATGGTCTGTCGCTGCCCCTCCTCCCTCCCTGCTCCTGCTGCCTTACGCCTTCTCCCTCCATGGAGAGGCCATCCCTCCTTCTCCTGATCCCCAGGACAGTCTGTTCTGACATTACCTCCTCCAAGCAAACTGCACACCAAGTCCCTGTCCCCACCCCATCACCAGCATGAGCAGCCAGAGCTTTCTCCCAAGGCTGCACTCACCTCTTGGTCTATACTTCTTTCTACGTGCCCAAGCCCCGACCCTGCTCATGCCCTGTGAGCTCCTTGAAGACAAGGAGATATCATGTTTATTCTGCATCTCTAGCTCAGGATTCCACATGTGGCAGGCATCTGAGCAGTGTCTGCAGACCTGAACAGAGCTCCCTAATTTCATCTCACCTGTCCCCCAGATGTCCCCTCCCACCTTCTTCCTACCCAAGTCCACGTCACTGTAGAGAGAAGCTAAAAGAGAGGTCCCATCAGAAAGGGAAGCAGATGACCTATTAAACAACCAGATTAAACCAGGCCATTTGCCCTGGGTGTGGGTACCACACTTGGGGACCCGGGATTGCAGCCCATCACCCCCACCGCACCAGCAGGTTGGGGCCGGGGGCCGGGCTCCAGCCACTTAACCAGCTCTGTGAGCACAGAGAAGTCACCTAAGGCCTCTGTGCTTCCGCCTCCTTATTTAGGAAGGAGGGATGAGATGAAGATGACCCAGCTGTCATCAATCAGCTCACAGAAACTGCTCGGTACCGAGAGCCACGCTGGCTCCCCCTTAGAGCTGAAAGCAGCCCCCGGAGAGTGAGGCAGACCCCGACCCCTCACTAGGAGGCCACTTGTCTAGTTCACACACCATCCTGGTGACTACAGAGCAGAACTGTATTTATGGGAACAAGAGGGAGAGGAGAGCGCGGGCGGCCACTGGGCGCTTCTGTGTGTGGCTCGTGGTGCCTGCGTGTCCCCACACGCACATCGCAGCCACCCTGCGAGGTGGTGCTTTCCATCTGATCTAGAGAGAGCGAAGCTCACGAGAGCCAGACAGCTTGCCAGTGTCCCCGGCAGGCACCCGGTGCAGCGGGGCTCAGGTCTCAGCACAGCACTGTCCGGCTCTCACACCTGAGTTCTCCTCACTGCCTTGTGCTGTCTCCACACCACGTGGAATGCAGCCGGCCTGACAGATCCAGGACTTGTGTTCCTGCTGATGAAATCAGAGGTGGTGACCAGGGAGAGGGGAGGAGAGAGGGGTCCAGGGTGAGAGACAGGGAGATGCGAGGGCGAAGGAGAAGCTCCTAGAAGAGATTTCTCCCTCGTCACCAGCATGCCTCTGCTTGTGTGTGTATGTAAGACTCCGTGTGTGCTTTGTGTGTGTCTATGTGAGACCACGTGTGTGATTCTGTGTGAGCATACGTGCACACATGTATATGACTGTTATACGTATGACTCTGCACGTGTGTGTGCATGCCTGTGTGTGTATCTGTGTATGTAAGACTCCGTGTGTGCTTTCGTGTGTCTATGTGAGACCATGAGTATGATTCTGTGTGTGCATACATGCACGTGTGTATATGACTGCGTGTTATAGGTGTATATGACTGTGTTAAAAGTGAATATGACTCTTCAATGTGTATGTGCATGCCTGTGTGTATATAAGACTCTGTATGTGCCTTCGTGTGTATCTATGTGAGATCACATGTATGATTCTGTGAGTACATACATGCACACGTGTATATGACTGTGTTATACATGAGTGTGACTCTGCAAATGTGTGTGTGCATGTGAGTGCCTGTGTGTATATTGAGGAGGGCTGAGGGGAGCCCACACGGACTGGCCCCCTGCTTCCTTCCATGCCAATTCACACTCAGGCCACAGCAAGCCCAAACCTGCCCCCGATCCCCATGAACTCTGCGTGGGGGCAGCAGGGGGAAACTTCACTTGTTAACTCGCCTCTTCACAGTGTCCCCATGTTCCCGGCAGTGGCAAGCAGCCATGCGACACAGCAGGACTGGCTCTGTTATTAGCCCAAGGGTGACCCAGCCAGGGTGCCGAAGGGACCGAGGGGGAGGCAGGAAGCGCCTTCTCTGGATGGACCTTCCCCAGCCTGGACACATCACGGTCGGTCCAGTCAGAGAGGACTCTGTGGAGGCCCTTCTGCCCGCGGGTCTCTCAGTTTTCAAAGACTTTCAGAGCACAGAGTGAGACACACTCCTCTTTCCAATCCATCAATCAGCAGCGTGGCCTCCAGCTGGGAAAGGAGTTGGGGGGTGGGGTCCCAGGAGAGCAGGCGGCCTTGGTTCCTGGCCAGCTCTCTCAGGACCCCTTGGCACCCACCAGCACTGCCCCCAAGTTTCTCTTCCCTTCTGCCCTTCATTCCATCTGACGCTGTCTGTGGGGGAGAAACATGCCCAAGATCGTCCAGCCTGTTGGGAGCAGACAGACTCGGAATCCCAGCTCTCCCCATCCCTGGGCACTGCTGCCCGAGTCCTCTGAGCTCTGTCTGATGACAGTTACAATCAAGGATTTTCTCTCTCAGAAGGGTGAAAGAAGACAGTTTGATGCGGCCTGGACGCAAAGCCAATCCTTACCCTTTCCCCAAACTGAGAAAAGAAAAAAAAAAAAAAAATCCCAGCAGATGAGGCAGAGAGGCTCATTGTCTGCATCTCCAAACCCTTCGAGGACTGGTGCCCCCAAACCAATTCAGAGAGAGGCCAACACAGTTGATTTAAGTCAAAAGGCCCTTCTTTAGCCATTCCCCGCAGCTTCTCTGGAAAACAAGATGCAGACACTAAACAACTAAGCTTGGAGTGTGACCACCTAGGCCTGAGAAGGAACAATAACAACCCTCCGGCATCCCTCGGTCTTATGATGTCTTCAGAGATCTTTCACCTCTGTCCTCTGGGTCCATGAATTACAGGCTCAGGGACAACAGAAGTTTACTTCCTGGCTCAGACCCTGCTTTGCTACAGGGCAAATTCTGCCCATTTTACAGGCAGGAAAAGTAAGGCCTGGAGGATTCGGGGTCTGCCCCACTGGACCACAAGCACTGCTGTGTCCGCGGAGACCCTAACCCACAGTCCAGGGCTCTTTGCATGGTCCCCAGCTTTTCTCTGACTCTTTGTAACCTTGATCAGAAAACCAATTATCACTGTACCAGCTCCCAAGCCCTGTCTTCCCGGCGGGAGGAAAATAGTCCCCTAGTAGCAAGCTGATATTTAGAAAATCTGAGATCCTCCCAACTGCTCCGGAAGACCCAGCCTTCCCCTTCCAGGACTTAGCGTCCTCGCTGCCAAAACAGGGGGAGAGAGCTTCCAACAAAAGTTTGTTTTCACGGAGATTTTATTTCCTTCGCAGAGGCTCTCCCTTCACAGATTTCTCTTTGTTGGAGTTTGCACTCAGAAGTCACCAGATACACAGCCCCCTGACCCTTCAAGCCCTCGGGGGATCTCACGCCTTTATCTCTCCTCCCAGGCCCACAGCCTGCCTGCTCCCTACTGAAAAGGCCCTTTGAGCCCCTCTGGAGAGAGAGGGGCTCTTCAAATGGACCTAAGCTTCAGTGGGACTGAGTCCTGCATGTCAAGGATGGGGGAATAGGGAGAGAAAGAGAGAGAGGGAGAGGAGGAGGGGGAAGAAGGGGGAGGAGGGAGAAAATGGAGCGGGGAGGTGGAGGCAGGGCACTGCATGTCTCAGACTGTCAGCAACTAACCACAGCCCTGTATCCATCGGGTGGTGGCTGGGCTCTCCGATGGTGGAGGATGTGGGTCTCCCAGACTGTCCGCAGATCTTGGGTCAACTTGCACCAAGGCAGGGACAGCTCTGGTGAAACTCGGAAGGGGATGACATTTGTCCTAGCTGGGCAAGCCTTTCTTATTTGCCCTTTTGGGGATCAGCCACTCTCCAGGGCACACAATTTAGAGATTCTGCTCTGGCCGTCTCTCTGAGCCAAGAAAAAAGGGGCTGACAACATGAATCCATGCCTCATGGGCAACCCTCCTGGTGTGTGCGGTCAAGAGAGAGGAAAGAGGGAGGGAGTGAGAACAGGAGGAAGAGAGAACCAGGAGGGTAAACGCTTAGCTCTGGGGACCAAATTGCTCAAGGTAGAATCACAGGTTCAAGATGCGGGTGGGATGCGGAGGCATCAGTGAGCCGCTGTCACTGATGGAGGCCAGCCATCCTCAAAGGCTTCCTCCGGGAGGGGTGATGTCACACGCGTGGGCAGGAGGGCCAGGAGGAGCTGCATCTGATTCTTTGCTTACGACTTGCTCACTTTGTGATCATGGACAACTTATCCCATCTATGTGAGTCTTCTCTCCATCATCTGCTCAAATGGGGACAATGATTTCAAGGGCAGTGGGAGTCCTCAGACTCCCACAGACAGCAGACCCTTAAAGCCAAGCAGGGGACCCCAGCACAAAGCCCCCCACCACTGTGAGGACTGGAGTCGAGCTGGACAATCCATCCTTCTCTTCAGGTCTCCTCTGTGCACGGCCTCACCCTTGTCCCAGCAGCAGAATTTTATTTTGTTCTGTGTTTTATTTTTGACCATGCCACACAGCAAGTGGGATCTTAGTTCCCTGACCAGGGATCAAACCCACATCCCCTGCACTGGAAGTGCAGCGTCTTAACCACTGGACCACCAGGGAAATCCCCCGACAGCAGAATTTTAAATGTTTAAGTGTTTATACTAGCTTTTGTCATAAGGGCACAGTGAAGAGAATTTACAGAGCACTTTTCAAAACTATGGGCTTCCCTGGTGGTTCAGTGGTAAAGAATCCGCCTGCCAAGCAGGAGACACAGGTTCAATCCCTGGGTTGGGAAGATCCCCTGGAGAAGGAAATGGCAACCCACTCCAGTATTCTTGCCTGGATAATTCCATGGACAGAGAAGCCACAGGCTACAGTCCCTGGGGTCAAAGAGTCAGACATGACTGAGCGACTAAACAACAACAACAATTCCTTTTCCTTTTCAAAACTAGTATCTCATTTGTTCCTCAAATGGTCTTATTCCCATTTAATAAATGGGAGATAACTGGGAGTCAGAGATATGATGTGACTTTTCCAAAGCCACGCAATATGTCAGCAGCACCAGTAAGATGAGGCCGAACCCAGATGGTGTCCAAGGCAGACACGACTAAGAAATGCCACCCTGTACAGGACATGGCGGCAGGGGACCAATGGGAGGGAACCTGGGGCTTCTGCCAGAAGGGAAACCACGAAGGACGACAACTTTTGGAAAATGAAGGATTCTAAGCAAACCTTTAAAGCCTGGATTGGAAAAACCAGAATCTGCGAGCAACGCAGAGGGACGTCTGTTGGACAAGGAGACAGGAGACAGCAGCAGCACACCATTTCCGTGGCCTGAGCGGGAATCCAGGGAAAGCTGTCCACTACATCTGGGACATGAAGACCCGCGAGAGGGGGCCCTGGGCCAGACTGGGGCGCAGGAGACTGATTAGGTGGTAGAACCCAAATCGGTTAAAGTCCACTTCCCAAGGCCACTTACTAAGTGTGGACCCATAATTACCATAGGACAGACGAGCCTGGTGGGCTATAGTCCACAGAGTCATAAAGAGCTGGGCACGACTGAGTGACTTAACACACACGCACGCACACACTATAGAACATGTGTCCGAGATCTCCACCATATGGTACTCAACAGCAGTGGGGGAGGAGCCAGAGAAAGCTTTGGGTCCTGGTCTAATTCAGACCCACCCAGAGGACCTTCAGCCTCGGGGCTGGCTTTCTGGCTCCTATTTCCTCTCCACACATGCCTTCCAGGAGGCTAGGGACATCAAAGATGGGTATGACGTTCCTTCTCTTTCCCCTCTCTTCCCACCCTGTTCAGTGGGGTCCCTTGAGAGCACTGAGCTCTGACCAGCCCTTTATGAACTCCTCCTTAACCTCCTGACTGGTTTTAACCCACCCCCAGGGCCAGGCCAGGTGGAGTCCCACTTGGACTAGAAGGATGACTCCTGGCAGACGGTCTAGCCAAGGATTCTGGGGCCTCAGATCCATAATTACCAGCTCCAGAATATATAAGACTGCCTCCTCCAGAACACACAAGATTTCCTACACTCTTCTAGACTGCTCTCCTGCTTAACTAGCTGCAAAGGAACTCTTTTAGAGGGAAGATGAGGAGTCCCTCCTGGGTCTGGGGAGGCTTATAGTGAAGCAATTTCAAACCGTCTCCTTTTGCTTTCAAATGTACTTAATCAACATGAAAAGGATTGTGAGGGCTGGAGCTCCTACAGGTAGACCGATGGAGAAGAATAAGGTTCATAAATCATTTAGCATGCAATCCAAACAAGGGTGCATCTTTTTTTCTTAAAGTAAAAGGCCATGTCAAAGAGTGGAGCTGTATAGGAAACCAAAACCACTGTAACTTGTCCCAAATATAGAGTGCCTTCAGGTGGGGTTTATTTTATTTTCATCTGTGATCTGACCCTCAGTACTCTTTTCCCAGCCTGAGTCCCTCCCCCATCCTGTAGGCTGAAACCAGCAAAGGGGTCAAGACCACAGAGAGACAGCTGATATAAACAGCTGCACCCCACCTCCCCTGCAGGCCAAATCGGGCACTGACAGTCTCTCCTCACCAGCTGACTCCACCCTGGGCAGCTGGGCCTGCAGTGGGAGCTCTGGGAGGAAGGGAGCAGGCCCATGGGACCCAGGCAGCATTCTTCACGCCTCAAGTGTCACCTTCTCAGAGGGGCCGTCCCGCCTTCGGCATAGAACATAGACGTCCCAGCCACTCCACCCCCAGACCTGCTTTGTTTCCCCTGATGAGCAAATATTACTGATTTACATTATATTAGATAGATTTTTAAAATTTTATTTTGGCCATGCCATGCACCATGCAGGATCTTAGTTCCCCAACTGGGGATCCAACCTGTGCTGCCTGCAGTGAGAACGTAGAGTCCTCACCACTGAGCCAGCAAAGAAGTCCCAAGATAGATGCTTACTGTGCATCTCCCCCATGCGCGTCTCCCCCAGCAGGATTTAAGTCTGAGAGGGTAGGAAATTAATGTGTTTTGTTGACAGTTAAACTCTAGCACCTAGAGCACTACTTGGCACATGGTAAGTACTCAATATATATTTGTTGAATGGATGGCTGGATGGATTGGGTGGGTGGGTAGGTGGGTGAATACATAGGTAAGTAGATAGATAGATAAAAATGTAGTTCCTTTCCCTCATCCAGGGAACATTCCATATAGAGAAACTCTTATCCAAAGTAGGAAGATGGTAGTCAAAAGCTGCAAGTCTGCTGTTGATTTCTAATTCTGACTGTCATTTTGATCCAGAATAAAATAAACCCGCTCATCAGCCTCACTTTCTCCATCTGCAGAATAGGTATCCCTCCAATGCAAGGAAAAAGAAGAGTGAGAAATTAAAGAGAATTAACGCTTACTGGAGCTTCCCTGGGGGTTCAGTGGTAAAGAATCTGCCTGCCCATGCAGGAGATGTGGGTTCGATCCCTGGATCAAAGGGAAGATCCCCTGGAGAAGGAAATGGCAACCCACTCCAGTATTTTTGCCTGGATCACTTCATGGCAAATAGATGGGGAAACAGTGGAAACAGTGTCAGACTTTATTTTTCTGGGTTCCAAAATCACTGCAGATGGTGATTGCAGCAATGAAATTAAAAGATGCTTACTCCTTGGAAGGAAAGTTATGACCAACCTAGACAGCATATTCAAAAGCAAAGACATTACTTTGCCAACAAAGGTCTGTCTAGTCAAGGCTATGGTTTTTCCAGTGGTCATGTATGGATATGAGTTGAACTATAAAAAAAGCTGAGCACCGAAGAATTGATGCTTTTGAACTGTGGTGTTGGAGAAGACTCTTGAGAGTCCCTTGGACTGCAAGAAGATCCAACCAGTCCATCCTAAAGGAGATCAGTCCTAGGTGTTCATTGGAAGGACTGATGTTGAAGCTGAAACTCCAATACTTTGGCCACCTGATGAGAAGAGCTGACTCATTTGAAAAGACCCTGATGCTGGGAAAGATTGAGGGCAGGAGAAGGGGATGACAGAGGATGAGATGATTGGATGGCATCACTGACTCGATGGACATGGGTTTAGGTGGCCTCCGGGAGTTGGTGATGGTCAGGGAAGACTGGCATGCTGCGGTTCATGGGGTCACAAAGAGTCAGACACGAATGAGCGACTGAACTGAACTGAACTGAATCCCATGGACAGAGGAGCCTGGAGGGCTATAGCCCTTGGGGTTGCAAAAAGTCGGACACCACTTAGCAACTAAACACACACAGACACACACACACAATGCTTTACTGATGGTCTCCTTCCAGTGTCCTGTGCTAGGCACCTGACTGACAAAAGTCACCCCATTTAATCCTCACAACCACCTGTGAGATTGATACTGTGATTACCTGATCCCAGACAAGGACACTGTCAGAAATATAAAGTAACTCACCCAAACTTGAACACTTAGGCAGTGACAGAAAGGGGATTCCAACCCAGGCCTGTCGATCCCTAGGCCACAGCTACATCACACACTGCAGAGTTTATCCATGACCCATGTGGAGAGTGCATCCACCCAGAGGAAAATCCAGGCTGTACCCAGTGGAATTTGGAGATCCTGAACTTTGCCCTTTTCTAGAAGTCAGCGTGGGGACTGAGGTGACCAACTTGTTCCAGTTTCCCTGAGACTTTCCAGGTTTCCATATGCAGGACTCCTATCCCAGTTCCAGGGCCTCAGTTCCAGGCCAACAGAAACAGCCAGCCTCCCCTGGTGGAAGGCAGCCACAGCTAGAGACCCTGAAAACTCTGAACCCAAGTGCAGGGGGCTTCCTGCGAAGGACCATGGCCCCCATGTGCTCCCACTGCAGCGATGGGAGGGCCCAGCTGTGTCTGGTCCACTTGGCTGTACGTCCTCCAACACCTCGCCTGCAACTGATTCTCTACATGCAAGTCCTAGCCCATTTTGGTGCAGGGGGAGGACAGGAAGCTATGAGGGGTCCTGCCCCTCCTCATTGCCCCAAATGCAGACTTTGGCCTCAGAACAAGAACAGTGTGGGCTCCTTCCCTAAAAGATTGCAACCGCAGGGACAAGATGACCTGCTGAAGGCAAGGAGGGCAGATTCCTGGAATTCCAGCCAAGGAGCTGGGCAGTAAGCGCAGAATTTAGGACAGCCCAGAAGTTAGCAAGAAGCACGGTAGGGCCCACGGGGTGGAGTGTCCTGGCTTCCCAGACCACAGGCACAAACTCGAGCATAAGGTCACCTCTGTGAGATGCTCTTTCAGTACAAGAGACCACATCTCTGCTCCCCGGCAGACTTTGGTGGAAACTTTACTCCATGTTTTCATTCCCCTGCCTCCAGAGGGGTCCATCCTCCAGCCTCCCTCCTCCACCTGGCTTCCCCTCCATCCGGAGTAGGGGTGGGTCACTCCTTCTCCTGGGGCCTACAATAAGAACAGGTTGGGCAGGAAGGTCACAGGAGGCCAAGGGCAGGTGAGGGTAGGAGTGAAGAAAGATGCTGGGGCGCATGTAGGGTTGCATAGGACACACTCCTTTGAGATTAATCTGTTCAGGGCCTCAGAAGAGGGGCCCTCCACCCTTCCGTTCATTTGTTCTTTCACAACAAAGGTGGCTCTGACCTGCATCTTCTAGGCCAAAGCAGTGGGCCCACAGCCCACTCATCGCCTCGCACATCCTCCAGCCAGTCCAGCTCATCCCTGTGCTCATGGGCACTTTACTTCACAAATGCCTGAGTTTTTCAGCAAGGCATTTTCAGTGTCCTTCCACTCTGGGACTCTGAGTTTGCCTAACAGCCTCCCTTTCTTCTCAGCATATATCTTTAATCTCCCTTTCCTTTCCTCCCCTCTCAAAAGCAGACCCCACTTCCTCCTTCCTAAGGCCTCGCCTGTGCTCTGACCCTCCATCCCACGGTGCCCATCTCTTGTGAGTGTGTGTGTGTTCATGTGTCTATGGTCTCTCCCTCTGCTCAGGCACCTGGACCTATGCACATAGAGTCTCCCAGACCCAGCTATCATGTGACAGGCATGTGTTTGTTAGTCATGTCCGACTCTTTGCGGCCCCATGGACTGTAAGCCACCAGGCTCCTCTGTCCATGGGATTCTCCAGGCAAGAATACTGGAGTGGGTTGCCATGCCCTTCTCCAAGGGGATATTTCCAACCCAGGGATTGAATCTGAGTCTCCTGCATTCCAGGTGAATTCTTTACTGTCTGAGCCATCAGGGAAGCCTCGTTACAGGCATGACAGCCCTGCAGACCCATCACCGTCACAGATACGAAAGCATAGTGGGAAAAATGATAGCCCAGAAGGCAGGACTCCCCTCAAGACATATATTGGCCCCTGTGTCCCCAGAAACTCCATTTCTTCATCTGCAACATGGGTGCAATGGCCCGTGTCTGATTCCCCATCCAAGGGTCCTCTGGCAAAGCCAGGCTGACAGCTGGCCACGCCCCGCACACACTGGCTGCCCCCGCTTCCTCACCGCATTCACGGCTCTTGTCCCTCTGTACCCTCTTCCCTGGTGATCTCGTTCGCTTTCTTGGTTTTGACCACCAGGCGTGGCTCATGGTTTCCACACCTTTATCGCAGTCACATCCTCTGAGTGTGCATTCAACTTCCTGATAGACAACATCTCCAACTAAGTATCTCACAGATGCTGGAACTCAAAATGTTTCCTTTTTTGAAAAAAGAATGAAGGAAGAAGGGAGGGAAGAATCTGCAGAAGGAAGGATGAAGGAAGGGAGGGATGGAGGGAAACGGGGAGGGAGAGAAGGGAGGGAAGACTCCCAGCCCAGAAGACCCTTTGCTCCTCCTGGATTTCCTGGCACAGTTGCTGGAAGCACCGTCCACCCAGTGGTGTTGTTGTTGTTCTGCCACTCAGTCATGTCCGACTCTTTGCGACCCCATGGACTGCAGCACGCCAGGCTTCCCATCCTTCACTGTCTCCCAGAGTTTGCTCAAATTCATGTCCATTGAGTCAGTGATGCTCTCTAACCATCTTCTCCACCCAGAACGTAAAGTGAAAACTCAGAAGTCTCCTTGGAGCCCTCCCTTCCCCTTATTCTCACAAAGTTCTGGGGTCTGGCCCCTGCCCTCTAGCCACAGCGCCCCGTCTCCAACCAGCCCTCCTCACTGCATGCCTGGAGGGCTGTGCTAAGTTTCTAACTGGCTTCCTTACATCTAGTCTTGCCCACATTGATCCAGTCTTCTCAGGACGGCCAACATGATCTTTCTAAAACACAAATCTGCCCGAGGCACTTGCCAGCCTAAAATCCCTTAATACCAATGAGGGCTACAATTTACTGAGTATTCTCTTTGTTCCAAGACTGCTCTCTTAGCACTCTGTGGTGACTGACCCACTCAGTCCTCATGAGAGCCCAAGGCAGTCAGTACTATTATTACACCTTTTTTACAGATTAGGAAATTGAGGCACAAAGAGATGATCTTTCGGCCAAGGTTACACAGATGATGAAACAGAGCTGGACCTGTTTCTCCAGTGCTATTTCATGTTGCTCCCTCAAGGGTTCCCCCATGGGCTAGATGAAAACGCCAAGTTCCTTAGCTGGCATTTGAGGCTCTCTAGGACAATGGAGACTTCCTCCTGCCCCAGAAACCCTGAGATGCTCGCTTGGTACATCTGCAGTTGGCTGGTTTTGTATCTGAGCCTCCATGCACATGACATCCTGGCTTGACTCTCCCCCTCTCGCATTTGGCCACATTTGGACAAACTTCCCCTCAGGTCAGTTTAGACGTCACAAGGGATGGACCCCGCCAGCCCCGCTGACGGCCATCAGCCTGAGCCAGGTATCCCTCCTTGGTGCTCTACAAACCCCCACTCCGCCCTTGAACTTCTGTCCACAGTTCTCCCCTGGATTGTAGACTCCTCAGGGTTGAGGACTAGGTCTTATTCCCCTCGTCTCGGCAGGGCACAGCATGGTGCCTAGAATGTAGTAGCAGATGCCCCGTAAGTATTCCCTGAGATAAACTCAACTCTGCCTTCCTCAGCTTACCCCATCCCACGCCAGTCATTCCAGATCACCTCAGCGTACAGCAGTTTCCTTGTTCCAGAATTCCCTCAGCACAGAGAATCTGTGCCACTCATTCGGTGATTAATCCATCCCGTCCCGTCTCGTGACACCTCCTGCCCTGCCATCTTCATTATTATTTAACTCCTACATTGTCACTTTCTTCTCATGAACCACCTCCCCAGTTAGAGGATAAACTTGGAGGTGGAAATTAGGGGCTAGATTTCACTTCCTAAATGCTTCCTGGTGGCTCACCAGTAAAGAATCTGCCTGCAATTCAGGAGACCCAGGCTTGAGCGCTGGGTCAGGAAGATCCCCTGAAGAAGGAAATGGCAACCCACTCCAGTATTCTTGCCTGGAGAAACCCATGGACAGAGGAGCCCGGTGGGCTAACAGTCCATGGAGTTACCAAGACTCGGACAGGACTGAGGGGCTAAACAACAGACAACGAGTGCCTTGTGCAGCCTCAGTGCTCAGTAAACGCGCAGTGATGTAACTAAATGCAGCCTGAGGAAGCCGAGGCTGGGCTGAGGGCAATGAGAGAGGGAGAGACCCTGACTTTAAAGTAAGGGCTGCTTCGAGGGGCCAAAAATCGGGGGCTCATCCTCATCCCAAGCAAGAGAGTCAGCTGCTGGCTTTGAAATCGATTTTTAATTGAACGTAATAAAACACTGAATTAAAATTTTAGATCAGGAGTCACAGTGTATGCATAAAAGCCAAAAATATCACTCCCTGCCATCCGTCAAGAAGCAGCCACCCTGGCCTGCTGGGCCCCAAAGCCCAGTCCCCCTCAGTTGAGCCAAGAAGCATGTGGAGCCCCTGCAGGCCAAGTGGTAAAGGGGAGAGCCCACCTGGAGCCTCGGGGTCCCAGGCCTTCGACAAGGGCTCACTCCTCCCCTTCCTCTCCAGAAGCAACTCCGTGCCCAGCCACACAGTTTCATTAAAAATAAAAAGTATCCAGCCCAGTACTGCCAGGCAGAATGGATACAAAAATAAATGCCAAGAACTCAGGCATAGAAAACCATTCGTGATTAAACTATGTACTGAATATCTTCTAACTCACTCCAACGTGTAATGAACACATAACAGGCACAAACTCTGTGCCAGGCCCTGCCCACTGAGTCTTGGGAATAGAGTCGCCCGCAGGACAAGCCCCATCCTTCCAAGAATAAACAACTGCTGTGTACATGGCATGCAAAGGACGCAAAGAAAGAGGGGACACGGTCCTCGTCCTCCGGGAGTGAGCAGCCTATCTCTGGAGTCAGGCCCTTTGTGTATCAGATCAGATCAGTCACTCAGTCGTGTCCGACTCTTTGTGACCCCATGAATCGCAGCACGCCAGGCCTCCCTGTCCATCACCAACTCCCGAAGTTCACTCAGACTACCTTTGTGTATGGGTGTGGAGTGTTCTCATGGCTGCCATTAGTCCACTTGACAGCCAGTGGCACCAGAGAGCCTGCGCCAAACACAGTTGGTCCCAGAGCTCAGAGAAGGGGAGGATCACCTGGAGAAGAGGCAGGTCCGTGGCCTGAGGAAGACTGTCCCGATGTGTTATAGAAAAGGCATTAGCAGAGTTGGGAGAAGGACAATGCGAGCCTGAAAGGGGGTTTGAAAGTGTTAGTCACTAAGTCGTATCCAATTCTTTTCAAACCCATGAACTGTAGCCCCCCAGGCTCCTCTGTCCATGGCATTTCCCAGGCAAGAAGATTGGAGTGGTAGGCATTTCCTTCTCCAGGGGATCTTTCCAACCCAAGGATCAAACCCGGGTCTTCCAAATTGCAAGCAGATTCTTTACCATCTGAGCCACCCGGGGAGCCCCATAAAATCTCATCCCACCTTTAAGGCAAACCCCTAGGGGCTGCAAAGTAAGGCCAGGAGTGGGGTTTGGACTGGGGTCAATTAACATTCTAAATGGAAACCATATGACAGGGTGAGGCCCAGGAAAGAAAGGTGATGGCCTTAAAGACATAGTCACCTGGAGGAGAGGTTTGGAACTGGGTGGTCAGCCATTTAGGGAACTTTCATTGACAAAACTGGGGAATTCCCAGGGAAACGGATAAGCGGTCATGCTTTGACAGGAATAGAGCAGTCGTTCAAGCCACAGGCCAGCAACTTTTCACTTAGTGAGCACAGCACTGCCAATCCACCAGCCCCGAACTGTTCACTATTCACCCTTACCGTGGGTGTGGCCCACAGACCAGCAGCATCAGCATGATCTGGAAGCCGGTTCAAAATGCAGGATCTCAGCCCAATCCAGACCTATTGACTCAGAATCTGCATTTGGCTTCTTTGGTGGCTCAGTGGTAAATAATCCACCTGCCAATGCAGGAGACACGAGTTTGGTCCCTGAGTTGGGAAGGTCCCCTGGAGAAGGAAATGACAACCCACTCCAGTACTCTTGCCTGGGAAATCCCACAGACAGAGGAGCCTGGTGGGCTACAGTTCCTGGGGTTGCAATGAGAAGGACGCAACTGAGAATCTGCATTTTAACAAGACACCCATGTGTCTCATTTGTTCAATAATGCTTGAAAAACGTGTTCCTGGTGGCCCTTTGTCCCCTGGACATCCAACTCCTAGCCACCTTGGCTGCATCCTGAGGACCAAAACCAGAGCCCCGCCAGCTGCACCCACGATCCTGCCATGGACTAAACCTCCTCTGCTTAGAAAGCAGGAGGCCATGGCTTCTTCCCCGCGCAGCCCATCATGGGGATCCTCTCCAGCTTCAGAGTCTCTTAGATTCAAGCAACTTTGAAAATGAGATTTACTCTCCAGGGTGTGATCTTGCTCCCTGCCAACCCCCAATGTATGAATTTCTGGTAAAAAGCAGTTCCAGGAGCCGCAAAAAGCAGCACTGATTTTTTTTTTTTCCCCTTAACCTACAACCCGCCCTCCAGACAGAGGAACCTAAGAGGCTTGTACTTCTCCCTACAAGGGAAGCAGAGGTCAAGGTAGAGCATTGGTCGGGGGACACGAAGCTTGGGATGAAAAGGGCCGACGCCAGATTGCCCCAGAAATGCCATAGAAATTCTGGAGTTCTGAGTTTTAGTCCCTGCTTCAGGGGCCGGGCAAGCAGACACACACTTCTTTCAGCCGCACAATACACTACGTGGATCAGTTTGCTGATGCAGGTCACACGTGGCTTCAAGCATCGTGCTGGTGTGCTAACGAAAGACCACCCCAGCCTGGGTTTCACTAGCCTGACTGTGCTCCCAGAAAGGCCGACAGGGAGGATATTAGGGTTTGTGGCTTGAAACTGTAGACTGGGGGAAAGAATGCCCTCGTCGAGGGGATGGGGGTGGAAGGGAGAGAAAACCAAGGCCTTGCAGTCCTGTCTCCAGGAACATTTTACATGCTCTCTTCCCGCCCAGGCTTTGCTGTCCCCCTATTTCCCTGAAGGGCCAAGGAAGCAGGGAGGCATGGGAAGGAAGCAGGGGCCTGGCCCCTGCTGAGGTGGCAGCACCCTGGCTGCATATCAGGCCTGATGAGACAAGATAAATATTGATAATTAGAGGCCAGATGTGAGGACCCACCCCCGGACCCTCTGTTTTGGGGTTTTGTGCATGGTGTGTCCACAAGGCCTAGACTCATCCAGCTCCCAGAACTAGAGTCTTTCCTCTAAGATTTGAGATGAAGGAAACAGGAAGGAAACTTTACCACAGTGAAATTCCATCGTGAGGGTCATATATTTAGGGACTGCAAATGTTTTACCTCATCAGAAAAGGTTTTTTTGAATTTTAAAAAAGAAAAAAAAATTCACCAGGCAGCCGAGGGCAGGCAGTGAGAGAACAGTGAGTGCTCCCTCTAAGGCCTGATGCAGCCAGACAAGTACATTTTTAAAAAGACCACTCTGCTCCTAAACCAGGACCTCTCCCCGCAGTGCACCTGCCGAGCACCCCCGCCTCTGGGGGCAGGCACTTCTCCACCTGGCAGTGCAGGTTCCTCTGCTGTGGGGGGTGTAGGAAGATGTAGGGTTTGAGAGGAGAAGCAAGGATCGGGAGATGGAGTCCAGAGACAACTGGGCACGTCCACTCCCTCCCCTTCCACACCCCCCCCACCAGCATTTGACATTTCCCCAGGACCCAGAGAGACCAGGGCTAATGCCCCTGGAGGCATGGGGGCGGGGGAGTCACAGCTGCAGCCCCGCAGGGCCCCAGCATGTCTGGGGTGAGATGGGGGGCTCTCTTGGGGATGCCATTCAAGCCCTGTCTTTTGGGGGAAAAAAGCCAAAGAAAAACATGTATTTATAACATGAACTTCCCTCCGCTCCTTCCCCTCAGCTAACTGATTAATTAAATGAATACAAAGGCCGTCTTGTTGGGAGCCCCAGCCGCACGGACCCTCTGTGTTTTCTTTAAGCCGGCCTAGCAAACAGGAAACAAAAGGCTTAATTCTGTCTGGTTTCATGAAGGGGGCTGTATGTCACAGCCAGAGGCTGGGGCTCTGCCAGACCCCGCAGAGCAGCCACAAGGCAACTCGCGACCCCTAGCCCCCTAGCCGAGCCCACCACCCCTCAGACACCTCTCTTCCCCAAACCAGAGCTGATGCCAGGCTAGCCGGGCTCTAGGGGGAAATGACTGCATGCAGGAGAGAAACTGAAAAGAGAGCTGGGAGTGCCCAAGAGAAGGCTCTGGAAGAAAACCTTCAAGGCAGTGGAGGAATTGGATCCATGGGGTCGTTCACAATGGGAGAGTGGGAGGGTGTGCTGAAGCTGGGGCTCTCCTGACGAGTGAGACGAAAAATGACCATTTCCAAGCTGTCTTACTTTCTATTCCGGAGCCTCTCAAATAGTCTTCAGCTTGGCTGCACACAGGTACCCCAACCTCCCTCCCACAGGTGGAAACCGCGGCTCGGAGAGGGACCGAGGTGGGTAGTCCCAGCACAGCACGCCTCCCAGAGCTGCCTTCTCCCCAAGGCTTTGTCCTCTCTTCTGTGGCCAGACCTTGCGGACACTTTCCGTGTTTTCTGGGAGTCACCAGAACTTTGAATGAGGAGGAGGTAGGCTGCTTTTCTTCTTCAAAGGAGGAAAGCAATATTTGAGAAGGATCAGAGCTGCATTGCTGTAGTTCCAGCTTCCCAGGTGGCGCTAGTGGTAAAGAATCCGCCTGCCAGTGCAGGAGACGTAAGAATCATAGGTTTGATCCCTGGGTGGGGAAGGTCCCCTGGAGGAGGGCATGGCAACCCACTCCAGTATTCTTGCCTGGAGAATCCCATGGACAGAGGAGCCTGGGGGACTACAGTCCATAGCATTGCAAAGAGTCGGACACGGAACGACTGAGCATGCACACTGCAGTTCCAAAGTGCTCCGAGGCTTGTTCTTAAAAGTTCACGGGACCAAAGGGCATGGCCCCAGCACACCTCACCATTGCTCACCCTAACCCAGAAATGACAAAGAAGACACCACTTCCTCCTCGAGGGGGTCGCAGGACACAATCGATAGCAATTCAGCCCCAACCTAAGCTCCCAGCTCAGAAAGCGCTTCTGGAACCAAAGGCCTGGGAGGCCTGGAAGAAGGAAAGAGAATGAGGTGGTGGTCTGAGAATGTCGTGGTGGTCTGAATCTCGGCCAGTGGTCTGAGCTCAGGAGCCTGGTCAAACCTTCTACTTTAGAGCCTCTCAAATCACTCGGCTCTATGACCTTTACAGAATTTTTGGATGTGCAGGTGTTCTAGGCTCTAAGGAGACAACAGTGTATAAAAGAGACAGACCCCTGCTCATGTGGAGTGCACATCCCTTTGGAGGAGAGAGCAAGAAAGCAAATGCCCCACCTGGCCCTCCATTCACTCATTTGCTCAACAGTTGCTTATCCAGAGTGCTGGGGTGCCTGTGGTGATCAATCCAGACACTCTCCTTGACCTCCTGGAGCCTGTCTAAGCGGCAAGTCAGACCACACAAATAAAGACTCGGCTGCAAATGGCCTCGATGAAGAAGAGACTTGGGGTAAGGAAGATGGCTCTGGCTTCCGTGTAGAGGAGAGATCGGGGCACGAGGGTGAATGGGAAGCCAGTTGGAAGCACTGCAGCGGCCAGGCTGTAAGCAGAGATCTGGCCGAGGGCATGGTGTGGGGAGTGCAGAGCCATGGTCGGGCCAAGACTTACCTTAGACCCTAAGTCAAACGGACAGGATTGGCTATGTGGAAATGGGGGAAAGCGCAAAGTCAAGGGTGCCCTGGTTTTCAGTTCAAGCAACCTGGTGAATGCTCCTGCTGTCCCCTGGGGTGGGGAAGGCTGGGGAGGTGCAGACTAAGTTGAGGGGGAGGAGAGCAAGTTGGGGTGACCTTTCTGTCCCCACCCCACACTGACTCCAGCTCTTGGAAGAGAATCTCTGCTCATCACTTTGTCTTATTTCCTTCTGTGACTAATGACTGCGACCAGGAAAGCAAAACGTCTTGACAGCGGGGACCTTTGGCCTCACCTCATTACACCTGCAAGGCAGGGAGGCCAGGGGCTGGGACCCGGCGGCCAGGACCCGGCGCTGTGCCTTAATGGAACACCAGGTGTGCTCCGCGGGTACTGCTCTCAGAGGACATCAGTGTCGCTGCTGTGTCGACGGGAAGCCTGGGTTCCCCTGTGAGTGGACACGGCCTGCATCTTAGCCAGTCCACAGAGCATCACGGAGAGATCGGGAGCCGCACGCGGCTTCATCGGGGACAGCGAGGTGCATCACACCATTTTCTTTCGTGCTGACTGACTTAACCTCCTGGTTTGGTTTTTCTCAGATGGATAATAAATTTAATTTGTATGAATGAATGTGAGAGGGTGGCAGGGGCACCTGGACCTGAATGACAGTGAGAATGAAAGAGGGCTTTGCAGCGAGGAGAAGCTCCCTCCTTGCAGACAAGGAGGGAGCAGCCTGCATCCCACTGCAGCCAAGCTCCTCGGTCTTTTCAGAGTAGACAGGGGCCTGGGTGGGTGACCAGGGCCAGGGGAGCAGAGGCTGGTCAGCTGAAACATCAGTCAGGTGCCACCTGGGGGTGGGCTGAGGGCAGGGGGGTGGGGACTCTGACAACCACCAATGAGAAGGAGAAAGACAGGAAAGAAGAAGGAGGGTGAGGAAGACACAGGGGAAGAGGCAGGTGGGGAGCAGGGCCAGCCAAGGAGCAGAGAGGGGAGGTGGGTGGCCGGGTGAGTGGGGTGGGGGAATATCTTGTCAGAAGAGTCTGGAGGTCAGATCTGCAGGGTTGGGATGCAAGGCCTCTGGCTGTCACAGGTCAAAGGGACTCAAAAGAAGTGGAGACAGAAACAAACCTACCCTGGTGAATGTGCCCGAGTTCACATGTGCCCAAGTCAAGTTGACCTTGGCACTCATATCGCCAGGCAACAATGGGCAGGAATGAGTGTTTTGAAGTAGAACCCAAAGCAAGTTTTGAGGGAGGGCTGCCCCCTCCCTTGCTACCCCCCACCCTTCTTATCTCTTGGGGAAGGCAGCAATAGGGAAGCCAAGGTGGAAAGGCTGGTCCACGGGGTGTGTTACCTGTTCCCCATCACCCCTTTGCCTTTCTGCACTTTCCATCCAAAAAGCTGACGGAAGCAAGGATTCCAGACAGAATTCTTTGTCCCCTTGGGAGGGAAGCCTGCTATAGAAATGATGGTGGAACATCTGGCCTCCTCCAAATGAGACCTCCACTCTAAACTCCAACACAATTCATCTCTCTTTGGTCAGTAGACTTGAGACCCCCCAGCAAGTCCCAGGAAGATGGCCCTCCAGGCCTTAGCCTGACCACAGGTTGGCAGACACTGCCAGAAGGCCCAATCCTCCCAAGCTTCTTTCTATTCAGTCACTTAGTCGGGTTTGATTCTCTTTGCAGTCCCATGGACTGCAGCATGCCAGGCTTCCATGTCCATCAGCAGCTCCTGGAGTTTGCTCAAACTCATGCCCATTGAGTCGGTGATGCCATCCAACCACTCATCCTCTGTCATCCCCTTCTCCTCCTGCCTTCAATCTTCCCCAGCATCAGGGTCTTTTCCAATGAGTCAGCTCTTTGCATCAGGTGGCCAAAGTATTGGAGCTTCAGCTTCAACACCAGTACTTCCAATGAATATTCAGGCTTGATTTCCTCTAGGATTGACTGGTTTAATTTCCTTGCTGTCCAAGGGACCCTTAAGAGTCTTCTCCAATACCACAGTTTGAAAGCATCAAGTCTTCTTTATGGTCTAGCTCTCACATTCGTACGTGACTACTAGAAAAACCATAGTCTTAACTATACCTTGAGGTCCAGACAAAGAATCAACTGCCTCCCAGAGGGCCCTCCACTGGCCTACAAGCCAGGATTATGCTGCTAATGTGTCACGTGGGGAGGTAACAGCCAGGTTTCCCAGGATCTTCCAAGCTGCAACCCACAGCTGTGGTGTGGTCCTCAGAGACGACTGTGCAGGCGACTGTGTGCAGGGCAGTGTAAGCAGGGGTGGAGGTGACCCAGCCAGAGGTCACCGTGATCCTTTTCCAGGAATCCCACCAGCTCTGTGCACAGAGAGCTGCTGCGAAAACAACCCCAACCCCCTTACTGACCCCAACTCTACAGCAACCCGGGACCTCTGGGGATGTGCACTCCTCCTTGACGACTCTCAGCTCACTCCCGCTGCAGCTGCTGCGTCGGAACCTCGACCTGGGTCTCTTTCTTCCCTGCCAGGGGCAGGCAAGGCTCTGAGGCACAGTTATTTATTACTAACAAGTCCCCAGTGGGAGAACGCTCCCTATCTGAGGCCTCAGCAGAGACTGGAGGGAAGCCGAAGACCCCCGGTGAAGGCCTAGGCAGGACCTCTTTCTCAGGTGGGTATGGAGCAGAAGAGCTTTCTCTGGGGCCCCAGTCAAATAGAGGTTCAGAAAGAAAGACCCTGGGGTGGAGACAGTCACAGGACACCAAGAGCAACCTCTGGGCTGTGCTCACTGCCTGCCCCAGAGGCTGGGCAGTAAATAAATGAGTCTGAAGGTCAGAGTGGCTGTGCCTGAGAAATTGCATCTTCCTTTCATCCTAGATACAATGAATTACACAAGACTGGGGTCTCCCCAAGCGCCATCAGTCAACACCCACCCACTCCAACCGCACAAGGCCTCTGCCCCCTCAGAGACACTGGGCCCTGGCTGGGGCTGGCTTCTACAGTAGCTCCATCCAGCAGAGCTTCCTGAGGTGATGGACATGAGGTGACTGAACTCTTGCAATGTGGCCAGTGAGACTGAGGAACTGAGTTTTTCATGTGATCTCATTTTAATTCGCTGAAATGTTTTAAAATTTTTATTTACTTATTTATTTTTGGCTTGTGAGATCTTAGTTCTCCCACCAAGGATTGAACCCAGGCCCATAGCAGTGTAAGTGCTGAGTTCTAACCACTGACTGCCAGGGAATTCTGGCTCAGAGCATCTGCCTACAATTGTAAGCGTCTGCCTACAATGCGGGAGACCTGGGTTCGAACCCTGGATCGGGAAGATCCCCTGGAGAAGGAAATGGCAACCCACTCCAGTACTCTTGCCTGAAAAAGTCCATGGATGGAGGAGCCTGATAGGCTACAGTCTATGGGGTCGCAAAGAGTCAGACATGACCGAGTGACTTCACTTTCACAGGCACACCGTGGTGGCTACCATATTCTTACCACACAGGGTAAAAGCCAATGGTCTCAAGGAAGAACATTCTCCATGCCTTCCCAGCACTGACACAGGCCTCCTCTCTAAGTGATGAAGCACCGGGACCCTGCCTGGGGGAGGCATGTTGTCAAGTCCCTTTAGTCGTGTCTGACTCTTTGCGACGCTATGGACCACAACCCGCCAGGCTCCTCTGTTCATGGGATTCTCCAGGTAAGAATCCTGGAGCGGGTAGCCATTCCCTTCTCCAGGGGATCCTCCCGGCCCAGGAATGGATCCCACATCTCTTGCATCTCCTGCTTTGGCAGGCCGGTTCTTTACCACTAGTCTGGGGGAGGAGGCATGCTTTATATTCATAGTCTCAGGGCCACTTCCTTCCGGGAGCCTCTGAAAGCAAGCAGCGGCTCTATACTTAGAATCATGGAAAATTAACTTGGATGAGACCTTGGCCATGACCAGATCCAGCTCCTCTGCTCTATTGATATGGGAATCCAAGCCCAGAGAGGTGCGGCAGCTGGCCAAGGTCACAGAGGAAACTGTAGCAGGGCCATCAGAAGCCAGGCTTGACGTCACTGCTCTACGACCCCCGCCCTCCCTGGACCGCCTCCAAACCCCAGTGTACCCTCCCTGACTGCCACACTTCCACCCCCGTACAGACTGGAAATTCTGTGAGAGATATGCACAACACTCCGTGAAGGTGCCGGGGAGACACCCTGGGTCTGGCGATAGGCTCAGAAGACGGACTTGACGGAAGCATCTGATGGGCTCGGGCCCTGCTCAGGCTCTGTCCGGAGTCACCATTCCTCAGGGGACGCCTAGCCCAGCCCCTGACACGCGGTCAGCACGCAGCAACATGAGTGAATGAGAGGAAAAAACTGAACAAACTCAGGGCCAAGTTTGGGGCACACCCAGGGATGCACAAGCCCAGGAAAAATGACCTGTGACCCTCCCGTTGGCTCAGAATCTGAGAGGAAACCCCACCCATGCTGTTTCCAGGTACAAGCTTTGAAATGGGGAAGTGTCCCTTTGAGGAATTCTGGCCTAATCCACACGTCCAATACGCAGAGACAGAGCCTCCCAGGACATCCATCTCCAGCTTCCCAAGCAGACCCAGTGGTGGCAGAGCGCAGATGCCCTCAGCCAGGACAGAGGCCCTAAACCGAGTGCTGGTAACCTGGAGACCCTGAATCCTAGCGATCCCCCATGGGATATTGTCAATACACTTTGTGTGTGGGTATGCATGTGTGTGTGTGTGTACGTTTTTCTTGGGCTAGAATCCATCATTCTACCACGCTCTCCAAGAGGCCATGACACCCAAAATCAAATTTGGAAGTTGGAGAAATGATCGAACATTGCTCACAGAACTCCTCCCCCGGATGTTTGCACGGGGCTCAGAGTCAGCACCCGTAAAAAGAGACCCTTGTCCCACAAGAACCTTGCTCTTTTCATGACTTAGGATGTCACTCCCTCAACTCTTCAGGCTGGAGATTCCACCCCAAGGCAGTCTCCCAGTACCTGGTCAATCACCAGGTTCTACTGGTTCTACAGAGCTCTCAAGTCCATCCTGTCGCCCATTCCTCCCACTCTAACCTGGACCACACCCCCTCTCCCATCACTGCCCAACTCCTGCCAAGTTCATCCCCTTGCTCCTGCCTCTCAGGTCTCCCAGCACAAACCATCCATATCTTCTTAAAAACTTCAGTTTTACGATATTACTCATCTGCTCACAATGTTAAGAACTGGGGGTGGGAAAACCATGTGTCTTGAACCCATATCTTAAGCCAGTCAGCAAAAGGATGGAGGGTGTAACAGAAAGACCTTAGGCTTGGGAGTCAGACCAATCCTGGTTCAATTCTGGTTCTGCCTCTTCCAAGTTGTGTGTTATTGAGCAAGTTATTTGACCTCTCTGAATATCAGTTTTTACACCTATATGCATACTAAGTAGCTTCAATCATGTGCGACTCTTTTGACTCCATGGACCCTCGACTTCTCTGTCCATGGGATTCTCAGCCAAGAATACTGGAGTGGGTTGCCATGCCCTTCTCCAGGGGATCTTCCTGACCCAGGGATTAACGCTGCATCTGTTATATCTCTTGCATCAGCAGGCCAGTTCTTTACCCAGCACCACCTGGGAAGCCCTCTTACACGTATAAAAAGGAGTAATAATAAACACCTTCCTTAAAGAAGCAGTATTTCTTGTGTAGTGGTTAAGGACTCAGAAACCAGACTCCTCGGGTGCCAATCCTGTCTTCCCAAATGCCTAGCTGTGTGACTTTGGGCAAGTTCCTCAACCTCTGTGTGCCTCGGTTTGATTATCTATAATATCAGAGGATGATAATAGTACCTACCTCACGGAAGTGCTGTGAGGACTGAGTTCATGTGAAGAGCTCAGAACAGGGCCTGGCGCATAGTAAGGGCCGCATCCCCTTTAGTATTATTACTGGTAGGATTTGTGGTGATAATGAAATTAGGAGCATACAAAACACTTTGCCCACCGCCAGCCAAATCGTTGATGCTTAATAGGTGACAGCGTCTTTCCCTTCACTAAAATGTGCGGAATGAGCCCGTTTTAAACTCGTGGAGTTCACATCAGTGGCAAAATATCCAAGGGTGAGCACTCCAGCAGAAGCAGAGGAGGGATGAGGCTTAGAGGGAGGCTGAAGGAAGGGTGGGATTCAGGGGACTCACCCACACCCCCAAGGAAGGGCTGAACGTCCCCCTCTGTCAGCTGGTGTAATAGAGCGATCCCACCTCGGGGGATCGAGGGTCGACGCCCCCACAGTGCAGTGAGGGCCCCACTGTGGGGACACGGGGGACTGGGGTACAAACCGCCTTCCTCTGGGCCCCCAAGACTACTGGACAGCAGCCTCCCCGGGAGACTGCTAGAAAAGCCGCCTGTGTCATCTCCTGATGAAAGGCGTCAGCAAAGGCCAGGAGAGGATTACTGCCCCCGAGGAAGGTTAGGGGTGGAAGCAGGCCTGGAGGTGGGGAAGAGGGTGCCAAGGAGCTCTTACCCAGGGTTCAAAAGATCCTGGTGGGAAAGGAGGAGCTGAGTTCCCAGGGTTCCCACGGCCTGCCCCGCATGACAGAGCAGAGCTTGGCGAGGCCCGCCAGAGGCACCGCCACTGGACTTTGGAAAACCCTGAGGCATCACGTTGAGCCTGGCCATGCCCCCTCCTCTGGGGCCCTGCCCACAGTTCCGAGCTTGGAACAGCTACCAACCAGCCCTAAGATGTTTGTTGCCTAAGCTTGGGACGGGCTCTCACAGCCATCATTCTCCTTGATACAACACCCCAGTGAGAAACCTCCAATTGTACCCCCATCCTGCAGATGAGGACACTGAGGCTTAGAAGGTTCCACCTGGAACCTGCTCCTTTCCAGCCTGAAATCCTGGTCTCTTGCGGCTCTGACCTTCCGGCTCGCTGCATCCTGCAGCACCAGAAAGAACCCTGGAGCAGGTTCGCACAGTGAATTCCTGCCATTCACCACTTTCTGTTCCCAGGCCAGTGTCCCTCTCCGTCTCCACCCCGGGGCCCCCTCCCGGGGTTTGAGGAGGGAGCGGGAGGGAGTCCGGGTTAACTCGGGCACAGGACAAAGCTGCCAAGCCTCTCTCGTAACCAGGAAGAACTGACTGTACATTATGCACACATTTGTAAGTTATGAGCATCCCGGAGAGAGAAAGAGGCACATAAATTAAAGTGGCCAACTTGTATGCACACATGCACACTGGCACGGGCAGAAGGCTGGCTTTAAATGGTAAAAATTAGCAGCTTGAAACAGTAAAAAAACCTCAACTTTGCCTCAGAAAGATGCAGGGCAACTTCACAGAGTTTTATGTGGCCCATAAATTAGAGCTGAGAAAGGGCCTCTGCAGACTCCTTGGGACAGACGGGGCTTTCCACCGAGCAGATAGGCGGCGTGGCAGCATTACAAATGTCCCGAGCAGTTTATATACAACAGCACAGCGTGAGTTTGCTGGGGGATATTGGAGCTGGTAATTGCTATTCTAAAACTGGCCTTGTAAGCTTGAAGAAATGTTTTGAGGGTGGGGAAAGAGCCAATTTAAGAGCTTTATAAAGCCGTAAATGCCTTCCGAGCAAACCAAACATAATCTGTCTGGGGAGACAGGTTGTCCCTCGAACCCAATGGCGGACCCTGCAGGGCCACACAGGGGGGTTACCCTGCACACCCCACTGCAGCAAGTGGGTCACCTGTACGGAGACAGGGGACTGTCTCTGATGACTGCGGTGCTTCTAAGTCTCCCCTGGGGCAGGCTGCTCTCAGGGTACCTCGGGATAAGCTTCCCATCCAAAACCCCACTCAGCTACTTTCTCTGCCAGCCAGTGCTGTTTCCTTCACCACCAAGACCCGTCCCCTGCGCACCCCTGCCCCCCACCACACACACACAAACAGGACCAGCTGGGCCTGCTTCTTACTTGCTGACCAAGTGTTCCACTTCCTGTGGCCCTCAGAAACAGGGAGGGGCTGGAGACCCCAGAGACATGGCAGGGAGTCCTCCAACTTGGCCTCGGTTCCACCCAGAAAGAGGGGCTTTGTAAGAATTAAGTTAGGAAATGGACATAAAGCACCTGCCACATGGCACTCAATAAAGCATAGCTATTATTACTTTATGGTTGCTGTTACTTAGGGGAGGAGCGTGTGCTCTGGGTAAGAGGCTCCCTCAGGCTCCTGGTTCAGGTCGCGGGTCGTCATTGGAGAGGCCCCAGGCATGGATGCCGCTGGCTTCCCGGGAAACCATTCCAGCGCCTGTTTCCTGACTTAATTTGCCCTTATCTCCCCCAGAGGCCTGCAGACACATTCTTTCTCCCAGCCCCTGCCCTCACCTCGAAGCTCTGCCAGGACCCCAGAGTCCTTTTCTAATCCTCTGTCAGCTCAGAGCCTCTTCACGCCCTGAGATGTGTGAATTTCCCCAGGTTTATGGCTGGAAAAGCCAAGACCTGCCGGACTAGAAGCAGCCAGATGCCTGCCCTCCCCTCCTCTGCCCTCACGGGCCCCCTCGGCCTCCCTCTCACGGTATCTCCCACAGCGCCCTCCACCACGATAATCCCACTCTCTTTTCGGATGTCAATATTTCATATCGGAAAACAAAAGCCATATAATGCACAATTACCCACTTTCCATTGTGTTTTAACAGCTCTACTGCCAGCGTGAAGCACCGCACAGGAGCAGTAGAGAGGGATTCGAGATCAGGCTTCCAGTGAAATGTGTTTTTAGTTATGTGTATGTTCATAGTTTCTGCAACACCTTATTAAAGTTGAAAGCTATATATAACGGTGTTACCGGTGGCGCTTCTCAACACCGCTCAAGTCGGGCTTCCTTACCGCCCAAAGTAAATGTGACCCAGCTGCCTCCAAGCGGGCACCTCCTGAGACCTCCTTTGCCCCTCCTGAGCTCTCTCCCACTCCCCCGCCCCTTCTGAAAGAGGCATGTGTCTTAGGGAAGAGACATTCTTCTAACAGTCTTGCAGGTGCCTTTCTGTGACAGACATCTTACAACCCGAATCAGGAGCTCGGAGAGCTTCCTGAACCCACCCCTCCCCTAAAACTCTCACATAGGAACAATCTAGGCCTGACTGCTCTCTCCACATAATTATGCCAAGCAAGTTTCATCTCCGGGACTCTGCTAAGGCCGTTTCAACCTCCTGGTTTGCTCACATTCTTTGCCTGTGCCTTCTAAATGCCTACTCATGCTTCTAAAGTGTAATCCACTCACAAAATAAAATCAACGCAGGTGGGAGCCTGGTATTGGGGAAAATACAGCCACTGCCTGATACACACAGGAGATCGGTGCCAGAACCCCATGGGTACCAAAATCTGTGGATGCTCAAGTCCCTTATATAAAATGGTGTCGCATTTGTAGATAACCTAGCACATCCTCCTGTATACTGTACTTTGTAATGCATGCGTGCTAAGTTGCTTCAGTCTCATCTGACTCTTTGTGACCCCATGGACCCTTCCAGGCTCCTCTATTCATGGTATTCTCCAGGCAAGAATACTGGAGTGGGTTGCCATTCCCTCCTCATACTGTACTTTAAATCATCTCTAAATGGCTTATAATACCTAATATAATGTAAATGATATGTAAATAGTTGTAAATACAATGTAAATGCTATGTAAATAGTTGCTGGCATGTGGCAAATTCAAGTTTGGCTTTTTGGAACTTTCTGGATTTTTAAAAAAATATTTTTTGATCCACGGTTGGTTGAATCCACAGATATGGAACCCGCGGACAGAGAAGGCCTGCATTTGAATCCTGTCTGTGCCATTTGCAGAGCTGGGTCACCTTGAGCAAGCCTGTTGATGTCTTCTGTGTTCATTTTTCTGTTTAGCTACAAAATAAGAGTCTGAACTACCTGATTAGAAGGGTCCTTCCAATCCCAGGATTCCTAGATGAGCACCGATTCAGGGTTTCTGGGAAGAATTTCTTTATACCTACCAGGCATCTGGTCCCATCACTTCATAGCAAATAGATGAGGAAAAAATGGAAACAGTGGCAGATTTTATTTTCTTGGGCTCCAAAATCACTGCAGACAGTGACTGCAGCCATGAAATTAAAAGATGCTTGCTCCTTGGAAGAAAAGCTATGACCAACCTAGACACCATATTAAAAAGCAGAGGCATCACCTTGCTGCAAAGGTCCATAAAGTCAAAGTTATGGTTTTTCCACTAGTCACATACGGATATGAGAGCTGGACCATAAAGAAGGTTGGGAACCAAAAAACTAACGCTTTTGAACTGTGCTGCTGGAGAAGACTCGAGAGTCCCTTGGGCAGCAAGGAGATCAAATCACTCAATCCTAAAGGAAATCATTCCTGAATATTCATTGGAAGGACTGATGCTGAAGCTCCAATACTTTGGCCACTCGATGTGAAAAGCCAACTTATTGGGAAAGTTCCTGATGCTGGGAAAGATTGAGAGCAAGAGGAGAAGGGAGCAACAGAGAATGAGATGGTTGGATAGCATCATCAAATCCAGGAGATGGTGAAGGACAGGGAAGCCTGGTGTGTTACAGTCCATGGGGTCGCAAAGAGTCGGACAGAACTTAGCAACTAAAAAAAAAACAACCACCAGGCACTTGGTGCCATAAGGAATATAAGCATGAATAAGACTCAGTTCCTGGCCTCAAGGAGCCTGCAATTTCATTGAGGAGAAAGGTCTATGAGAACCAGAGTGAAATTACCACAAATACTTGCAGCCCTTGTGCAAGAGAGCAAGGGCACATATGCACAGTCATGAGGCAGTACGTGATTAGATGCTAAAAGAGTTGCGCAGCAATAATTGCTTGAGGCCGAGGAGTTCAGAGGATGAGGGAGCACCGAGGGACACCTAGTCACAGAATACTGAATGGAGAGGTGGGCGCCCACGTTGGGCTGAATGACACACGGACAGGGATTTGCATCAGTGGGAACTGCCAAGCAGGAACTCTTCATGAGCATGCGTACTCACTAAGTCGTGTCCAACTCTTGCGACCCCATGGACTGAAGCCCACCAGGCTTCTCTGTCCATGGGATTTCCCAGGCAAGAATACTGGAGTGGGTTGCCATTTGCTTCTCCAGGGGATCTTCCCGACCCAGGGATTAAACTCAAGTTTCCTGAATTGGCAGGTGGGTTCTTTACCACTGAGTCACCAGGGAAGTCCTTCATGAGCAACAGTGGTTCCTAAAGGGCAGGTCGGGGGACAGGGCATTGACTAATGAGAGTGTAAATTTTAAAGAAATCAAAAGGCAGAAGACAAAAGCAGAGGTTGAGTTACAAAGGATTTTAAGTGCCAGATGCAGGAGCCTGACTTATGTGCTGTTATCCAGCAAGGGATCAATGGAGTGAGCACAGAACACTGTTTTTTGAAAGGACGAATCAGGCAACAGTTTGCAGAGTGGACTGGAAGTAAGAAGACCAGACAGAAGGCAACTGCAGCAGTCCAGGCAGGAGGTGACAGCATCTGAGCCAGGATGGTGGCAGTGAAGATGCAGTGACATGCCATTTAAAAAATTTTATTATTAGAGTATAATTGCTTTACAATGTTGTATTAGTTTCTGCTGTGCAACAATAATCGCATATATGCCCTCTTTCTTGAGCCTGCCTCCCACCCCTCTAGGTCATCACAGAGCTCCAAGCTGAGCTCCCTCTGCTACACAGCAGCTTCCCACTAGCCATCTAATTTACACATGATAGTGTATATATTATATATGTCAATACTACTCTCTCAAGCCATCCCCCCCTCTCCTTCCCGCACTGTGTTCACAGTTCCATTCTCTGTGTCTGCGTCTCTATTCCTGCCCTGTACATAGGTTCATCAGTATTATTTTTCCACATATATGAGTTAATATACAAATTTGATTTTCTTCTTCTGACTTACTTCACCTTGTATGACAGACTCTAGGTCCATTTACATCTCTACAAACCACCCAATTTTGTTCCTTGTTATGGCTGAGCAATATTCCACTGAACATATGTACCACATCTTCTTTATCCATTCCTCTGTCAATGGGCATTTAGGTTGCTTCCATATCCTGGCTATTGTAAATAGTGCCACAGTGAACACTGGGGTACATGTGCCAGGCATGGAGAGGGATGGGAGGACAGCCTTGGCCTCTGAAAGTTACAGACTGGATGATCAGTTACTTATCACCTGGAATTGGACACTCCAGATGATGATAGGCGAGCCATTACAATTACACTGGTACAACAGACTTGGCACCAGGACTGTCCTGGTCAAACCAGAGAATGAAGCGGGGGGTGGAGGAGAGATGGACTCCAGGGTTTCAAGCCTGCAAGCAAGGAAAAGCTTGGAATTGACAGGGACAGGTGCGAGGGGTGGTAGCACAGAGCAACAGAGAAATAAGTGATGAGAGCAGTTTGTCGAAATTGAGTGTCCAAGCAGATTTTAAATTCTATAAAGACAAGAACTGCCTCTAACCTGCATTATCACACAGGTATTTGCTAAATTGAATTGAGACAATAAAGACCTTCTGAAGTTAATCCAAAGAGGACCAATTGTTGGGGAAATAGGAGGCAGGGTTACCCCTCTCCCCTCAGCTTCGTTTGTTCATATGCATGCTTTTAGAATTTCAGTCGCTGTGTCTCTTGGTGGGCTTGTCCTCGTAGCCATCTGCAGCCCAGGGAAGTCTCATCATGAACTGATGATTCTAATGTTGCTGAAAACATAAATGGGGCATCGAAATGGCCAGCGCTGGCAGGAGACTCAGTAAATCCTGCTCCAAGCAGAACAGAGGGAGCAGGGAAGTAAATTCACCAGGTCCCTCTTCCAACTAAAATGCAGAAAATGAGGCGGAAAAGAAAAGAAAATAAAATTCAATCCCCTCAAGATCAAGAGAGCAAACATGTAGTCTTCCCCTGTCCTGGGCTGACATGGACTTTTGTGTGAGGACTCAGAAAACCTAAGAGTTTTCTACAGGCTGCCTCACACCATCCTCTTTCCACAGTCGGGATTCTCTATTCCAGGATCATGTCCACCCTTTTTCTATGGAAGACACACAAGTCCACCAACTGGGTCTTGTATCATTGTCCAGAATAGGATCTTACAGAGCTCCAGTGACCCAGAAATTTGAGGCAGAAACTAAGCATTGGCTATGAATTATCCAAGTACCTGTGGCTGCAGTTTCGCGATAAAGCTAATCTCTCTAAGAGTGTTGATTACTCCTGAGTTAACAACTCAGGGTTTGGGGTAGGACAAAGTTGCCTGGCCCAGCACTTCTCCTTGAACTCCAAGTATGGTGCTCCTAATCCTCAGAAAGTTTTCCCCCTTGGAATCGCCTGATGGAATCAAGTCCCCAAGTCTCTCTAGCCGATCTGGTGACATCAACAATGTGAAAGAAAAAGGATGCTGTGGTTTGCAGTGGCCCTCAACCTTTTTTCCACTGCTCGCCCCTGCAGTTTGCAGCAAGCTCGGTAGTCATGGTGAATCCTTGCAGCGATGATTCCCTACTGGGGTCAGATCACCCCTGAATGAGTGATCAGTCAGGATGGGCTGAGGGGTGGCAATGTCTTTAAGAACGCCTTCCTTCCCTCCACCCCCAGGGAGGTTCTGAAACACCCTGCAAAGAAGGGCAGTTATCACTCTCTCCCCTTGAAAATTACTGGACAGAAAAGAAGTCAATTTACAAATCAGGAAAGTCATCATACACACCTAACTTCTTTTGAATATCTGTCTGCTGTATAAATCATCTTGCCCCGTAGCCTTCCTTTCCTCGCCTCTAAAATGGGGGAGGTAATAATAAAAAACCTGCTTCCATGGGCTATCATAGGATCACATGATGTAAAGAAAGTGCCAGCAACATAGCAGGAACTTAACAATTGCGGGGCGGGGGGAGGTTGTTAGTTCAGCGAACACTTTATTAGTGTGATTGGTGTTGCCATAAAATTAATATTTTTGAATTAGTGGGTATTGTCTTTGAACAGGCTCCAGATATGATTCTCTGCTATACACTGAAAATGTGCTCCCAAAATTCACATGAGAAAATCCCAGTTCCTTAATATGATGGTATTAGAAAATGAGGCCTTTGAGAAGTGATTAGGTTGTGAAGGTGAGGCCCTCATGAATGGAA
Organism: Bos taurus; assembly: GCF_002263795.3. NCBI lineage: Eukaryota > Metazoa > Chordata > Mammalia > Artiodactyla > Bovidae > Bos > Bos taurus. Next base: position 28,621,323 of record NC_037356.1, on the reverse strand, counting down.
ACAGTGTCCTTATAAAAGAGACCCCGGGGAGTTTCCCTGCCCGTTCCGCGTGTAAGGTCACAGCATGAAGATGGACATCTATGAATCAGGAAGTAAGCCCTCCATAGACACCAAATCTGCCAGTGCCTTGATCTTGGTTCTCCCAGCTCCATAACTGTGAGAAATAAATTTATATTGTTTATAAGCTATTGAGTGTACAGTAATTTGCTATAGCAGCCCCAAAAGACTAACACATTCTCCTTCAGGAGAAATACATCTATTCAGTAATAAAGCAGATAATATCCCCCATTCCCACCTGGCTCAGGGCCCTAGGAGTGGTCCATCATCAGAAGGGCAGTGGACAGCTAACTCGATGATGAAGGACTTGCCCCCTGAGATCAGGAATAAGACAAGATGCCCACTTTCACCACTACTATTCAACATTTAGTAGAAGTTTACCCAGATAAATTAGGTAGAAAAAAAAAAAAAGAGCTAGTGAATTTGTTAGTCACTCAGTCATGTCTGACTTTTTATGATCCCAGGCTCCTCTGTCAATGGGATTTCCCAGGCAAGAATCCTGGAATGAGTAGACATTCCCCTTTCCAGGGGATTTGCCCATCCCAGGGATCAAACCCAGGTCTCCTGCATTGCAGGCATATTCTTTACCATCTGAGCCACCAGGGATGGGCATTCAAAAGGAAGAAATCAAAATTTTTATATGTAAATGACATGAACCTACATATAGACAATCATGAAGAATCCACAGGAAAGCTACTAGAACTAATAGATTCAGCAAAGTTGTAGGGTACAAGATCACATGCAAAGATCAGTTGTGTTTTTATATACCAACAATGAGCAATCTGAAAAGGACATTAAGAAAGCAATTCTATTTATAATAGCATGTAAAAGAATAAAATACCCAGGAACATATGTAGCAAAGAAAGTGAAAGACTTTTACCCAGAAACTTGAAAAAACATTGCTGAAAAAAACTAAAAAAGGCCTAAATAAATGGAAAGACATTCCACGTTTATGGACAGGAAGACTTACAATTGCTAAGATGTCAATACCACTCAAAGAAATCTACAGATTCAACACAGTCTCTATCAAAATTCCAACAGGTTTTGCCATGGAAAGAGAAATACTGATTCTCAAATTCACATGGAATCACAAGAAGCCCTGAATATAAAAAACAATCCCAGGGCAAAAAAAAAGAACAAAGTTGAAAAACTCACACTTCCCAACTTCAGATTTTACCACAAAGCTACAGTAGTCTAAACAGAGTTGAATCAAGAGTCCAGAAGTAACCCTATACATTAATGGTTAATTGATTCTGGCAACTCACTCCAGTATTCTTGCCTGGAAAATCCCCTGGACAGAGGAGCCTGGTAGGCTACAGTCCATGGGGTCGCAAAAGAGTCAGACACGACTGAGCTACTGAGTATATACAGGGTACCAAGGCCACTCAACTGGGGGAAGGAATAGTCTCTTCTACAAAGAGTGCTGGGACAACTAGATTTCCATATGCAAAAGAATGAAGCTTTAGACCTTACCTCATGCCATACAAACCACTAACTCAAAATGGATCAAAAACCTAAAATTAGAGATAAAATTCTTTAAAAAAAAAAAAACAAACATGGGGATAATTCTATATGATCTCAGATTTGGCAATGATTAGAATACATCACCCAAAGTGTAAGTAACAAAATAAATGTATATAAATTGAACTTCATTAAAATAAAAGCTTGTTCATCACAGGACAATATCAAGGAAGTGAAAAGACAACCTACAAAATCTTTGCAAGGTACATTTCAGGTGAGTTTGATATTCAGAATATATAAAGAACTCCCACAACTCAACAGCAAGAGGAAAATCCATTTTTAAAATGAGTAAAGCACTTGAATAGAATTTTCTCCAAAGGAGAGATATAAACAGCCAATAAGAAAAAAAAATTTTAATAAAAAAAATTGGCCAGTAAGTACATGAAAATATGCCTCACCATTAGTCATTAGGGAAATGCAAATCAAAACCACAATGAGACACCACTTCAAAGCTAATAGAATGACTATAAACAACAACAATAAAAACAGAAAACAAGTGTTAGTGAGCATTTAGAGAAATCCGGACCCTGGAGTTTTGCTAGTGGGATGGTGCAGCCACTGTGAAAAACAGTTTGGCAGTTCCTCAAAAAGTAAATGTAGAATTATTACGTGTGTGTCAGTCACTCAGTCATGTCTGACTCTGCGACCCCATGGACGGGCTCCTCTGTCCAGGGGATTCTCTAGCCAAGAATACTGGAGTGGGTAGCCGTTCCTTTCTCCAGGGGATCCTCCCAAACCAAGGACTGAACCTGGGTCTCTTGCACTGCAGGCAAATTCTTTACTATCTGAGCCACCAGGGTAGCCCAAATTACTATATGACCCAGAAATTCCATCCCTAGGTACATACCCAAAAGAGCTCAAAATAGAGACTCAGACAGTTGCAGCATTATTCACAATAGCTAAAAAGCAGAAACAACCCAAGTGTCCATCAACAGATGACTGGATTAAACAAAATATGGTACATATATATACAGTAGAACACTGTTCAGTCGTGAAAAGGAATTAAATTCTTCTATATGCTACAACACAGACAAACGCTGAAATAGCCAGTCACAAAAGGACAAATATACTATCATCCACTTATATAAAATAGCTAGAATGGATAAATTCCAAGAGACAGAAAATAATTAGAGTTTACCAAGGGCAGAATGAGGGTGGAATAGGAGTTATTGTTTAATCTGCCTGGAGTGGTGAAAAAGTTTTGACGATCGATATGATGACATTTGTACAACATTGTGAATGTGGTTAATATCACTGGATTATACACTTAAAATAGTTAAAAATGGCAAATTTTTATATTTTACTCAAAAAAAAGGACAAGGATAAAGTGTCGTTATTTAATTTCTCACGTGAAACTAAATTGAACACAGAGAACCTAACCAAAGAGAAAAACTCAGATTTCTTTCAACCTTGAAGTCAATAGTTATAAATGCATGTGGGCTTTGCAACAGCTTCTACTTGGCTGAGACATGGGGCCACTGGGCACAGAGAACAAACTCTAGGAGAGAAGGACAGAAATGCTGCTTGCTTTCCACAGAGGGGCTGGAATCTGGTACACACAAATGGAGTGAGACCAAATAAATGTTTATTGAGCACCTCTTATGTGCTGCATACACAGCAATAAACAGTGAGTAATCTTCCTGGAGCCCTGGCCTGTGTTCAGTCGTCAGGACATCTTTCTTCATGGTTTGTTTCAGGTCTCAAATGAAAGGACTGTGTAGATAGAAATGCATTATACAGGTGAGATGGTGTTGTTATCATTACTGTTACCACTAGGGATTTATTGGGTCTTCTTGGAGGATGCTGGCCTAGCCAGCCTCTGACTCAGGCCAAGAGAAAGACATTGGGTGCTCCTGAGTGTGGAGAGGAGAGGTCCTGAGGAGAACAGCAGTCAGCATGTGCAAAATTCTGGAGGCTCAAGTGTCTACCCCACAGTAGACTGGGGGTGCTACTCCCCAGGAGAAGGCTGACTTTTCCCGCTCCTGGCCAGCTGGCTAACACCCCAACACACACCCTTGCTTACGGCTCTTCTTTCCCTGACTTTCTTTACTCACACCCTTGCTTACGGCTCTCCTTTCCCTGACTAGTCAATCCTTCCCAAATTTCAGGGTCTAGCTCATGGGAGACAGGCTTGCTCTTGGAAAAGTTGAGACGAAGATAGGCCTGGCTTCTGCGCCAGAGTTATCAGCTGGGCAGCTCGGCCTTTGCCATATGTATAGATAGAATCAGTCACTCACAGACTTAGCGAATGAACTTATGGTTGTCGGGGGGTGGTGCTGGGGGGAAGGATGGAGGCAAGGGATAATTAGGGAATTGGGGATGGACATGTACACACTGCTATATTTAAAATGGATAACCAACAGAGATCTACTGTAGAGCACAGGGAACTCTGCTCATTGTTATGTGGCAGCCTGGATGGGAGGGGAGTTTGGGGGAGAGTGGCTACATGTAGCCACTGGGGAGCCATGTACTTTGGGGGAGAGTGGCTGAGTTCCTTTGCTGTCCACCTGAAACTATTACAACATTGTTAATCAGCTATACTCCAGTATAAAATAAAGAGTTTAAATACTGGAAAAAATAAACAAATAAAAAAACCGAGGCAGTCACACCTGCATCCCAAGCCTGCTCCAAGATCATACATATCAGGGGTTTGGTACCCCACCCGCCTGTTCCATCAGGTCTCTGGGTCTTGCAGCCCTCTACATCGCCTTCCTCTGAGACGCTCTTCTCTGTGTCTCTTGTTCGGTAAGGAATCCTCTCTGTCCTGGAACATCTCTTCTGATGATCCACCCTCTTGTATTGCTATGTAACTCCTCCAAAATAATTTAATTTTCCATGTTTCCACACTTCTCTCTCCACTCAAACTGTAATCTCCTTCACGTAGAGGCCAAAGCTCATCATCTTTGTTTTCCTCCCTGGTGGCTGGTGCACGGTGGGTGCTAAACAAATTGAAAATGGATTTGAGCCAAATGGAGGGGCCACAGGCAACAGAGGAAAACCTCACAGGAAATAGAGCGTGTTCAGCTTCGAGTAACAGCCCATTGGTCTTCTCTTCTCTGCATGAGTCCGTCCCCTGCTCAGACTGGCCCTTCAAGAATACTCCGTTCATCGAGGGAGTGCAATCTGCTGATGCCCCCGGCTTGTCAAAGTCAATGTTAGACTGGAAATCCAGGAAAAGAGTTGATCTGAAAACAATCATCTCTTCTTGTGACTTTTAGAATGCCTTGGAAATCATGTTTATCTCCTTTGTTTCATTTTGGCCATTGAAATAAGCAATGTAGGGACTTCCCTGGTGGTCCAGTGGTTAAGACTCTGTGCTCCCAATGCGGGGGGCCTGGGTTCGATCCCAGGTCAGAGAACTAGATCCCATATGCTGCAGTGAAGATCTGTGTGCCATGTGCTTAGTCGTGTCTGACTCTTTGTGACCCCATGAACTGTGTCCCGCCAGGCTCTTCTGTCCATGGGATTCTCTAGGTAAGAATACTGGAGTGTGTTGGCATGCCCTCCTCCAGGGGATCTTACCAACCCAGGGACTGAACTCACATCTCCTGTGTCTCCTGCATTGCTGGCAGATTCTTTACCTGCTGAGCCATCGAGGAAGTTCCCAGTGCAGCCAAATAAATAAGTAATAAATTTCTTTTTTTTAAAGGTCAATGTAAAAAATTTATAAAAAAAAAAAAAGAGTTCCTGTCCCATGAGCACAGTTCACCCTCCATCAGAGAGGCAGGGAGTAGCTGGCCATGAATTTGAGACGTGTCTCCAATAATCCACACGGCAGGGGACCCACGGTCAGAAAACATACTTGTCACGTGCTGCAGCTATCATGCCCTGAGTCCCTTGACCAGATGACTCCCAGCCCATTTAAGAACCCTCTGTGCATGGCACTGGGGGTGCCTAGGCCAGCCTCTCTGAGAGAAAGGAAGTGGTGATTTCTCCCATCCTATAGCAGAGACATTACTTTGCCAACAAAGGTCTGTCTAGTCAAGGCTATCGTTTTTCCTGTGGTCATGTATGAAGGTGAGAGTTGGACTGTGAAGAAGGCTGAGCACCGAAGAATTGATGCTTTTGAACTGTGGTGTGGGAGAAGACTCTTGAGAGTCCCTTGGACTGCAAGGAGATCCAACCAGTCCATTCTGAAGGAGATCAGCCCTGGGATTTCTTTGGAAGGAATGATGCTCAAGCTGAAACTCCAGTACTTTGGCCACCTCATGCGAAGAGTTGACTCATTGGAAAAGACTCTGATGCTGGGAGGGATTGGGGGCAGGAGGAGAAGGGGACGACAGAGGATGAGATGGCTGGATGGCATCACTGACTTGATGGACGTGAGTCTGGGTGAACTCCGGGAGTTGGTGATGGACAGGGAGGCCTGGCGTGCTGCGATTCATGGGGTCGCAAAGAGTCGGACACGACTGAGCGACTGATCTGATCTGATCTGATCTGATAGCCAACACTGGGAATAAATGCAACAGCAGGGATGACCTAGCCTGTGACAGGAACACCTATCATGTGCCAGGAGTTATATACGCATCAGGCCATCTGAGTCCCCACCCAACACCATCGTGGAACTATTACAGTCCCCATGTTTACAAAAGAGGACCCTGAAACGCAGGTTTACATGATAGTCAAGATGATAGTCCGCAGCAGACATGGGATTTGAACTCTGGAGAAGGAAATGGCAAGCCACTCCAGTTTTCTTGCCTGGAGAATCCCATGGACTGTAGCCTGCCAGGCTCCTCTGTCCATGGGGGTCTCAAGAGTTGGATATGACTTAGCGACTAAACCACTATCTCTAGCCACAAGCTTCTATCTTTCTGTTAGGCCCTCCGGGGACTTCTGTTATTGCTGAGAGATTCAGAAGCCGGATGGAGGGAGCAAGGGGACAGCTTTTAGTGGCTGTATGAGTCTGTCTGAACTGACTCACAGGGTTACCAACCACCCCAGCGCCCGGGACCCAGGGCTCCACCTGAAATTGGGGCTTTCAGCACCAAAGCACTAAACCAGTATGGCTCCCGGCAAACTGAGATAGTTGGCCTCCGGTGACTGAGGCTTTCCTGTGCTCTGTGGCTCCAAAACAAAACAAATGCATTTTCAGAATGCAAACAACAGCTGAAGGATAACGTTGATGGCTCCCACTCTGAGTAGGAGCACAGCTTGAGGCCTGTCCCCCAGCACAGCCCCCAAAGGCCCAGGCACCAGGGCAAAGACATCTTCTCTGTGTATCCCAGCCCCAGCCTAAGACCAAGAGTGGCCAGTCTGGGTGGAGCTCGGGCTTGAGGGGGCGGGCAGAAGAGCAGAGTGCTCAACACTGGAAGCTGATTGGACCCAGGTCTTGAGAAACAAATGCTCATCATCGTTGGGAGATTATTTGCCCACCTCACACACAGAACAGCCACAACCTCATAGACCATTTGGAGCAGTGGTACCCAACCTTTTTGTCACCAGGGATCAGTTTCATGGAAAACAATTTTTCCACGAACCAGGGGTCAGAGCAGGTGGTTTCAGTGTGATTTAAGCTCATTACATTTACGGGGCACTTTATTTCTACTATTATTACATCAGCTCCACCTCAGATCACCAGGCACTAGATCCCAGAGGTTGGGGACTCATGACTTGGAGGATCTTCTCAGAAGTTCCCCAAATGTTTAAGAATCCTGAATCCTGAGGGTCTCGCCCTCAGCTCTGCCTAGATCAAAGCGAGTCAAACAAAGGTCAGGGAAAGAGGGCTCCAGGCAGAGAGAACAGCCAGTATAAGAACCCCAAGGGAGAAGCATGTCTGACCCCTCTGGGTTCCACAGGGAAATCTGGGTGGGGATGATCTGGCTGGCCAGAGCAGTGCAAAAGGAAGACAGCGAGAGGAACGGGACTGGGGAGGTGGGGATTCTGCCACGGTGAGGGCTTCGGCTTTTATTCAACGATGAATCCAAATCATTAAGGCTTTGACGTAAATGAATTTGACACCGTTCACTTATATGATGGATTTGCTCATTTTTTACTTCTACCTCCCTCCTCTCCACCAAGGACCTGCAATCTATTTATGATTTTTATTATTATTACTTTCATTTCTGTTTCTCTCTCCGGGCCTATAGCCAGCGTTTTTAAATTTTTTATTTCTTTATTTATTATTTCTGGCTGCACAAGGCGTTGGTTGCTGCACTCGGCCTTCTTTCCAGCTGCGGTGAGTAGGGACTCCTCTCTAGCTGGGGTGTGCCGGCTTCTCGGGGCGGTGGCTCCTCGTGTTTCGGAGCACAGGCCCTAGGCACGCAGGTTTCAGTCACTGTGGTGCACGGGCTTAGTTGCCCCTGGGCAATCTTCCTGGACCAGGGATCGAACTCGTATCCCCTGCATTGGCAGGTGGATTCGTCACCGCTGGACCAGCAGGGAAGTCGCTTTAGCCAAGCTTTAGCCTTGTCTCTACTTTAGAATCACAGCCTTGGTCTTCCCTTCTCATCCAAACGTGCTGCCTGGTCCAGATCAGACTGCTTGTGCGTGCTTCCCAGCTCTTCCAAGTTGTCCCTCCTGACATGGTTCTCTGCCCTGGCCCCCTGGCCATCCATCAATACCTCCTCTCTCCCCAGGGCCTTCACACCTACTGTTTCCCCCAGGCACACACCCTGGAATACACTTTGCATGTGTGCACAGTTGCTTCAGTTGTATCCGACTCATCAGGACACCATGGACGGTAGCCCACCAGACTCCTCTGTCCATGGGATTTTCCAGGCAAGAATACTGGAAGGTGTTTCCACGCCCTCCTCCAGGGGAACTTCCTGGCCAAGGGATTAAACCCTACTCTTTGCTTCCATCTTTATTCACTCATTTCCTCCTCTCCCTTCAGATCTCAGCTCAAACTTCTCTTCCTTGCAGACTCTTCCCTGCTCTCTCTAAATAAAATCTCCTGTTTAAATGCTCTCGTAGTTCCACATTTTTCCCGTCAAAGCTCCTTTTACATGTGTTGTTTCAAATTTATTTGTATGATTTTTTTTTAAATTAATGTTTCTCTCCATCCACTGAAAACTCTATCAGGCTAGAGGCTACATCTGTTTTTGCTCCTTTCTAGCCCTTGGACTGCAAGCAGATCAAACTAGTCAATCCTAAAGGAAATCAACCCTGAACATTCACTAGAAGGATTGATGCTGAAGCTGAAGCTCCAATACTTTAGCCACTTAATGTGAAGAGCTGACTCACTGGAAAAGATCCTGATGCTGGGAAAGATTGAGGGCAAAAAGAGAAGGGAGCAGCAGAGGATAAGATGGTTAGATGGCATCACTGACTCAGTGGACATGAATCTGAGCAAATTCCGGGAGACAGTGAAGGACAGGGGAGGCTGGTGCACTGCAGTCCATGGGGTCACAAATTGTTGGACATGACTTAGCAAGTGAACAACAGCAACAATAAAGCCCAGGCACCAAGACAATGCCTTGCACACTCGAGAGATTCGTAGTAAGTACTTGAATAACTGAATGAGGAAATGAATGAGTGCCCCCAGGCCTCCTGTGTATTGGCACCCTAGTGGGGACAAGGCTGGACCAGCTCAAGGCTCTTTGGAGGCCCTGTGGGTGTGGTCAGAGCCCTGAGCCAAGTGGGGAGGGGGCAGGGCTGAGAGGGGAAAGGATTCAAGCCCACAGAGCCCCCTTATCATATCGGGCACTTTATCCAGGTAATCTCATTTCTATTCCATGGCCACCACTTGAGTCGAGAATTACTATCCCATCTTACAGCTGAGCAAACTGAGGCTCAAGAAGTAAGTTTCAAATGTGTGTAAGCACATTTGTAGTCAGACTTAGACTGTCTAATTCCAAAATCTGTGCTCTTTCTGCTCTGCTCCAACTGTCCTGGCCTGGGCAGTTTCTAACCTACCTCTGCCACCAGTTTCCTGTGTGACCTTAGGCAAATTACTGCCCTCTCTGAGCCTCATTTCTCCATATATAAAATACAGAGGCTGAAATAGATGTCTTTATGTCCTTTCCAGTTCTGAGATTTCTGAGACTTTAAAATTTTATGCTTCTACATTTATAAATTCACACAATGGGTGCTAAAGCACCTAGCTCAAGGGCAAGCACAGAGCAGCCTCTTCCTAAGTGTTCATTTCCTCCCTCCTATCCTCCCAATTCAAAGAATCTCTGCTCTGCAGCCCTCCCACGGCCACTTACCCTGTTCTGATTATTGCGGGAGCCCCAGAACACTGTGCCCGGCCTTTGGGGAAGACTCGCCAGCTCTGACATCCATGCCTCCAGCCTGCAGTCCTCGGACAGCCATTCCAGCTGGGCTCCCCAGAGAGGCCCACACCTCCCTGCACCCACTCCTTCCTGACTCCTGAAGGGGAATTTTGTGTCCAGCACTGTGGGGAGAGAGAAGGACATGCAGGAAAGGAACCCACACATCTTTAGTACCCTGTGCCAGGGACTAGGGGCTTCCCTAGTAGAGAATCCACTTGCAATGCAGGAGACCTAGGAGACGAGCTTGATCCCTGGGTCAGGAAGATACCCTGGCGGAGGGCGTGGCAACCCACTCCAGCACTCCTGTCTAGAAAATCCCATGGACAGAGGAGCTGGGTGGGCTATGGTCCACAGGCTCTCAAAGAGTTGGATACAACTGAAACAATTAAGCAAGCAAGCAACCAGGCACTAGACCAGGCTCATCGAACCTCTGCAGAGTCTTTGTTCTCCCAATTTCACAAAAGGGAAGAAACTCAGGCTCAAAGGCTTAGGAAATTGCCCAAAATCACACATCCAGCCTGTGGCATAAGTGAGGCCCTACCTCTCCAACCCCAAGGCAGATACACTTTGCCAACCCCGGGGGATGCTGATGCCTCAGGCAAAGGTCCATTCTGTACCACCAGCTATTCCCTTGCAAGCATCCATTTTTTTTTTTTTTAAATCATCTGTTTAACTTTGCATTTACAGCCCTAGTCACTTAAACTCATCAGTCTCTCTCTGGCTACCCACTCCTGCCTCTCCATTGCCCCCTCCAAAGGACCAGACTACAAAATATTCATCTATTGTTCCCAGTGTTTCCAACTTCACCAAGGAAACAACTCAAGAGGTTGACTTCATCCCATCTAGGGGGAAGGGCCAGATCTGTGATGAATACAGTCCTCTCAATGGTACCAAGAAAGAAGGGTGAGCCTTCCTCCCCAGCTCACAGCTGCTGCCCTTAAGGGGTTTCCAGAAATCAACTCAGGTGAGACATGAATGTGAACATCACCAGGCAACATCACCAGGCAGCCCCAGATACGAGCAGGGCCCCAGCCAGCAAAGAATGGGCAAGGGAGGCCTGCATCGCTTAAAGGCTCCCCTGGAGGCTGTGCCCTGGAGGAGTGTGGAAGGATGGGTTAGGGGGAGGGGCTCTGTGGGAACAGCATCAGCTCTGCTCTGTGAAGCTGCCTGGTAAACTCTGCTGCTGCTACTGCTGCTAAGTCGCTTCAGTCGTGTCCAACTCTGTGCGACCCCAGAGATGGCAAGTGAGAGCAAAATCCCTGGCAGGCTGTCTCTGGTGCCCACTGGCTTTCTCTCACCTTGTTCTGCCCTTGCCTGGGATGGAAAAGGAGCCCCCCGGGATGAGGGGTTGGCCTACTCTCTCTCTTCAGGAAGGGCCTCAAGTGACCACGAGGTCAGGCAAAGCCAGCCCAAGGTGACTAGAATCCTCACCAGTTCCCCTTAAACCTCAGCATGAAGCTCATGTCCCCAGGATGCCCTCCAGATCCCCAGAGGAGCGCACATCCCCCAGCTATGTGCTCATCACTTTCTGGACTTCTCCTCCATGCCTCTTATCATGGTTTCACTAATTACTCACAGAACTCAAATGCCCATCTCCCCCGAAGACTGTGAGTTCCATGGGCAGGGTGCCTGTCTGCCTAGTTCACGGTCTCCTCAGCACCTTCACCAGGTCTGACATGTACAAGGTGCTCAGTAAAAATCTATAGCATGAATGTTACCTACAGGGAGGAGCCTATGGCCTGGTGCAGACTGACGGGACCCAGCAGAGGCCAAGCCTCCCCACACCAGGCCCGAGATGGCCCCTCACTGGGCCAAACGGGAAAACGTAAGTGGTGACAACCACTGGCACATAGTAGGCTTGCAATTCCGGTTTGCTGACTCTGCGGGAATCTAGAAAACCACCCATTCACGCCCCAGCTGTGGGGCCATTGTGAACGGCCACCCTGCCAGCTTTCAATCACTTAAACAGGGTTGTCATCACTCTCTGAGTGAGCATGAGGGGTGTGTGTGTAGTATGTATGTGTGTGTGTGCATGTATGTGTGCTCAACCCTAAACTATTAAGAAACATAGAGTCTGTGCCAACCGATTTTCTCCCCGACATGTTACGTGTGAAGCACAGTGCAGGCACTTTTGTTTATGTTTATGTAATATGCCAACACATCCTCATCTGCTAGCTCAGGTGGTCCTGGCCAGTAGGCGTTATCACCACCATTTTACTGAGGAGGATGGTGGGGCCAGCTTTTAAGGCCATGCACTAAGCATACAGCTGAGTCTCAGCTCAAACCCAAGGCTCTGGCTCATGAGGCACTGGTCTGCCTCAGTCATGCTCCTTGTCACACCAGAATCTCATCACCTGTGACCTACGCAGTCAAAGCCCTGTATCTCACATTGAGCCTGCTATGAGCTGGAGCAGAGGGTCTAGGCTGGCAGAGAGAAGGAGAAAAAAGTTAGCAAGCCATCCATAGCAACTTACCCCTAAACACACGTCTCCCTAGAGCAGGCAGCAAGCTGGGCTGGAAAGACCACTGATCCAGAGGGACACCGAACCAGATGGGTGACCCTTGGCAAGTTCTCTTACGCACGCTGAGCCTCACTTTCTTTCCTGGGTCTATGATGATGGCCAGATAAAGAGTGAGTGCTCCCAGAACATAGTGAAAGGGTCCCCACTCTCCTGCGGACTTGTGCAGCTAACTCAAAAATCACAGGACTCAGAAGAGCCCTTTTCTTCCCGTGGTCTGCATGCTCGCTATGGGAGCTGGTCTCCTCCCTCCCAGCGGAATCCAGCCCCACTGTGGACGGGCGGCAGCTGGACTCTGTGCAGAAAGAAAGTGGGGGATGTTCCCCTAGTCCCCTGCCAGCAGCTAACTGCACCACCCAGAGCACAGCCCGCGAGTGCAGAGCTCTCTCCATCTTTTCTCCCTTCCAAAGCCAATGGAAACGACTCTGAAGAGTATTCCAGGAGACCAGACGTCCAGCTTGGAAAGGGCTTTTCCCAACAATCTGGGCGTCTACAGGTGGTAGCATCCTCCCATCTCACTGCTGCTAACGGGATGCCTTCCTCTGGCCCCCAGGGAAAGCTGGGGAGTCCCACCAAGCTCTCTGGCTGTCCTCAGGGTCATACTAACGACGAGTGAGGAGCCCCCAGGGGACTGCCGCCCCACTGTGCATCTAGTCAGCTCCTCCCAGAGAGGGCTGGAGGGAGATGGGGCCATGAGACACGCTCCCATCAAGGCAACAGTGCAAAACCACCACTTCTGCTCAGGCCACAGGAGAGCATCAGACTTGAGCTCCCTAACCGCTGGTCTCTCCTGCTTGATGACTATCCCCCCCACTCAGAAAGGGCCCCTCGGTGGGAGCTCGCCAGCTCCAGCACCCAAATTAAGTGAGACCCGACTGCCCTTAAATCTCCTTCTCCCCACCCCGCCCTGCTTAGTCAGAGCCAGGCAGTCCTACCACCGCTGGGCTGAACATTCCCTGAAGCCCACCACCTCCTCCGGACGCAGGGCGCCTGGGCGTCGGGAGCACACACTCGAGCATGGACAGCCCCCAGAGTCACAGAATAGCAGATCCGGAAGGGGCCTCGAAGACAATCTTATCTAACCTCCTCCTTGTATAAAATGAGGACGCCAAGATCCAGAGAAGCTAAGAGGCGTGTCGAAGGTCAAACACGAGGCCCTGAGAACCACACAGCACATGGCCAGGCTTTCATTAAGCAGGCGGCTCGCTGACGGATTTAAGGACCACCAGAGAGGGCTCATGACTGAGAACACACTCCTGTCACCACGAGGCCCTGGGTGCACGTGTGGAATCTCTCTGGGCTGCTTCTCTCAGCCTCTGACCTGGAGTTGAACTCACAACCCACACAGAGCAGGGCCTCACCTGAGAAAGGGTGGGGACAGCCCTGGACCCCCGGCTCAGCACAGGCCTGAGAATGGAGACTACTCAGAGACAAGGGACAGCGCAGTGAGGACCACATGAGGGACCTCTGGGTGTGGGCTCACTTCCCCTGCTCCATCTAGACTCCCTGAACCACCCTGGACTCAGCCCAGACAGAGGCCCTGCCACTTACAGCCTCAGGGTCCCCCGTGTCTGTCAGGACGGAGAGCCAGAGGACCACACGTGTAGCCCCAGGACATCACATCAGTCGGCTCACTCTGAGCCACCTCCCAGCCGCGGCGGCCGGTGGAGGCAGGGTGATGGCATTGCAGCTCTGCCACCCACTGCCCCTGCCATCACCCCGCCTCCCTGCCCAAAACCCACCTCCCCATCTCCGTGCCAGGCACCCCAGCCCTCCTGAAAGCTTTGTGGAAGTGAAAAAACAGCAGCCCAGAGAGACTCCAGGTATGCGCCCAGGGCCTCAGGGTGACAGGAGCTCGTTCTCAGTCCCGAGCCCTCCCTGGCGGTCCTTAAATCCGTCAACGCAGATAGTCTGGGTTTCCATAACAGCCGGGAGGTACCCGCAGTTTGCCAAACAAAGGTTTGGGTGGCGGGGAGCTGGGTTCAGGCGGCTCTTGTGAAGAGACTCTCAGGAGAGGGCAAGGTAGAGTTCAGGACACGGAGGCTCTTAGAGCTCAGCGGTGCTTGTTCTGTCTCTGGAAGGCTAAAGAAAGAGCCCTCATCATCATAGGTGGACGCAGGCCACCCTAATTACGGTGTGTCCCCCTGGACAGAGGCATCTGCCGTCCCTTCCTGGCTCTGTCGCTTCCGCCACTCTCTGAGCCCAGGTTCCTCTCCCTTGTAAAGTGAGACAGCGTCACAAAGTTGAGAGGCTCAGACGAGAGAGTGCATGAGAAAATTCTCTAATTGGGGGAAAAAAGCTAATATTCACCGTGAACGCTTATGGATACTTTCTTCTAGAAAAGTCACAATACTCCTCTTGTTGTGTTAGTCACTCAATCCTGACTCTTCTCGACCCCAAGGGTTGCCATTCCCTTCTTCACGCAACAGTCCTATGTGCTTAGTATTATTACTATCCTGCAATGGCAACCCACTCCAGTACTCTTGCCTGGAAAATCCCATGGATGGAGGAGCCTCGTGGGCTGCAGTCCATGGGGCCACTAAGAGTCGGACACGACTGAGCGACTTCACTTTTACTTTTCTCTTTCATGCATTGGAGAAGGAAATGGCAACCCACTCCAGTGTTCTTGCCTGGAGAATCCCAGGGACGAGCGAGCCTGGTGGGCTGCCGTCTATGGGGTCGCACAGAGTTGGACACAACTGAAGCGACTTAGCAGCAGCAGCAGCAGCAGCCTGTCTAGCTAAGAAAACTGAGGTTCAGGGAGGTTCGATGATGTGCCGAAGGACACAAGCTTAGTTGTAGTAGATCCAGGGTCAGAACACAGAATGGCTCCAAAGCCAGTGACCCTTCTCCCAGCACCACACTAGCTCAACAAAAGAAGCAAACGGCACTTTTTAAAGAGGCAGGTGAGCCTTCAGATAAAAGGCCACCTCATGGAGCTGTCCCTACCATTCTTTGTGAGTTATGTGCTCAGTTGCTGTCGTGCCCAGGGACTATAGCCCGCCAGGCTCCTCTATCCATGGGATTTCCCAGGCAAGAATACTGGAGTGGGTTGCTATTTCTTCCTTCAGGGGATCTTCCTGACCCAGGATGGAACCCATGTCTCTTGTGTCTCCTGCACTGGCAGGTGGGTTCTTTACCACTGTGCCACCCGGGAAGCCCGCCCCTACTGCTAGACTTGCCCATTCACCCTGGGAAGGCCATCGATCAAGCCAAAGCCATTGTCAACTCCCCATTGTCTTGGGAGACCCTACAACAGAAGGACACCCCAGGGCCAAGCCCTCACACTCCGTGCCTTGGCTGCTACGCGTCATACTTGTTGGTTTGGTGTTTCAATAGTGGTTCCAATGACCATCTCTGTGTGAATCAAGTCCATGGAAGGAAACACAGGATCAGAGAACTTTGGGCTGAGCGGGGCCTCTGAGAGCAAGTTCCAGCTCCTGGTTAGATGGCCGAAGTAACTGACATCCACAGGTCAGTCACATGTTGTAGGTCAACAGCAAGCCAGTGGCCAGTCTGGAGCAGAATCCTTGTTCTCCACATCCCAGCTGTTCTGGCATCAGCAGCTTCGTGGCCCCCGAGAGAGCCGGGTGTGGGCCTAGCCTCTGCTCTCCTGGCTTAGGGAGTGCAGGGATGGTAGGTAAGAGAGTCGCATCACAGCCGGGAGTGAAATTAGCTGGTTGGCCCCCTGCACTAAATCATAATCCTAAATTCTATGCATTGAAAGATCAAGGCGTGAAACCAGCCTATTCCCCAACAGGGAGGCCTGGGAGGCTCTCCTGAGGCAGTGGTGGCCCCTTCTGGCCCCCTGGCTGTGGTCAGAGGAGGCTGGACTTTTTAACCTAGTACAGTCTGCCCACCACCCACCCCCCACCGCCAGCATCACCAGGACAGTACTGGAGCACCTTGACCTGGACAGTCTCATGTTTTGCCCCTCCAACTCCAGACCAACTGAGAGCTCACCTCCACTCAGCCCCCATCACTTGGCAGCCTCCCATCCTCCTCTTGCCTCTGTTGTTAACAATTGATTTCTACCTTTTTTTTTTCTTTTCACTTCAGTGCATGCGCACGCATCTCTCAGTCCTTTGTGGGTCAACTTTGTCCTTCCTGGAGCTGCACAGTCCCTGGGGACACGCTCTGTGTCCCCATTTCTACCACAGCCCCTCCTGAAGTCTGCGTGCAGACGGGAGCACACGGCTGTTTGTTCAGCACTTGTTGCTGTGCCAGTGACCTGTGGGAGGCCCAGGCCATGTCCTGGGGAAGGAACGGCAAGGGAAAGGGGAGGCTGGATAAGCCACAAGCTGGACAGAAAACCAACTGAGCCCATCCTGGGGGGCAGACACTGTGCTCGCACTTTACAGACCCTCTCTCCACAGTTCTATGAGCTATGTTCTTCTATTTCCCTCTTTACAGATGGGGAAACTGAATCAAAGATGGTAAGCAACTTGTCTGTGTGTGCATGGTAAGTCACTGCAGTTGTGTCCGACTCTTTGCAACCCTATGAACTCTCTCTCTCCAGGCTCCTCTGTCCATGGGATTCTCCAGGAAAGAATACTGGAGAGGGTTGCCATGCCCTCCTCCAGGGGATCTTCCCGACCCAGAGATCCAACCCTCTTATGTCTCCTGCATTGCCAGGCAGCTTCTTTACCACTAGTGCCACCTGGGAAGCCCACAGCAACTTGTCTAAATTCACCCGATTAGTAACTAGTAGAGTTAGACTTCTGATGTGGTTTTTTTCTGAAGCTAACCTGTACTCTGAACTTGTTGCAGCAAACTACTCGAGGGCAGTGACCTGATGGTCACATGTGTTCGTTCCATTTGTTTTTGATGCTGCGTCCTCAGTGCCGAGGACCATGCCAGGCACAGAGGAGCCACTCTAAGTATTTGCTGAATGAAGGAACAAAGGGTTGAATAGACCCCCTGCTGCCCATCCTGGTCAAGACAGAGTGAGGGCTTCTTCTGCCCCATTATTGGTTACTCTATTACCAGGAAGTCTGCACAACTGCTTGTTCCTCTCTCCACCCAGAAAAATACCCAATAAACTGAAGTGAAAGTGAAAGTCACGTTCCATTCTTTGGGACCCCATGGACTGTAGCCCCCCAGCCAGCCTCCTCTGTTCATGGAATTCTCCAGGTAAGAATACTGGAATGGGTTGCCATGCCCTCCTCCAGGAGATCTTCCCGATCCAGTGATCGAACCCAGGTCTCCTGCATTGCAGGTGGGTTCTTTACCTTCTTAGTCAGGAAAGCCTGTACAAACTAAGGATCCTGCAAAGGCCACGTGGCGGATGGCTGGGTTAACTAGGCTTGGGATGGGGCAGTGGGGGGCGGGTAGGAGCATAAACTGAACACAGAAGACTAGATGATGTGAGGGAGTTAAAAGGTTCTCAGTGCCCTGTGACCTGCTGACTCAGGACCACTCTCTGGCCCCTTTGGGTAGGGTCTCCTCCCTGTCCTCAGGCTCCCTCCTCCCCCCACAAGGCACCCCGCTGCCTGGCCTGAGCTGTACTGAAACTGGCCACGTTCCTACTGAGCAGAGAAAGTAACAGTTACGCCACCCTCCCCAGCCCCATCCAAACCCTCTGGAGTCTGCCCTGGGCCCTAGGGCTAGTGGCTTTTCTCCACATTCCAGCCAAAAATAATATGAGAGTGGAGCTGTTTGGTGGAGAACTTAATCTAATCTTCATTGCTTCAGTTTTAAAATATCCTGCCTGGTTTAGGGTTTCTTATTACACACTAAGATGTGTTTTTAGTGAGATAGGTCTTAGCAGAACCGTCCTTCTTGTAATTAGAAACCCAGGCGGGCAGGGCTGGGGGGTGAGAGATCCAAGCCAAACAGCAGATCTCCCTCAAGACAACACTCTGGCAGCAAGCTCTTCCCCAGCTGCCCAGGGCTGGTTCCTCCTTCCTCCTGGGGGATCTGGACCGAGGAAAAGTCGAGCTCTGGTAGAAGGAGTGCCTTCCATCTCCCTCTACCCTCATTCTGTGTGTCCCAGCTCTTCCCCCATCAGACTGGAAACAGATGCTGCCTGTGACCACTGGAGAAGGATGTGCGGAGGGAAAAATTACCCCAAGAAGTCTCCCCCCACCCCCGGATGAGGGAGATTTAAAGGCAAAGCATTCCACTGCAGCCTGTCTCCAGTATCACTGGCTAGCTTTGAAAAATCAGGCGCCGGAACGGAAGGAGGTTCCAAGTGCATATGCACTTTTGTGTAAGGGCCGGGTGTAACTTCTCAGGCTTTCTGGCCCAGAATCTGCTTTGATCTGCCAGCGTGGAAGCTGCTCAGCGAGGTTCAAGCTGCAGTTAGCTCCAGACCAGCGCCCACCCTGCTCCCCACCCCCACCCCCCACCCCCAACCCCAGCCTCTTCTTCCCAGTGACATAAAGAAAAGAGACAACATTTCTGATCGGTCAGATTCTGTGTTCATCTGATGGGTGAAAGCTACTCCAGGTGGCACTGTTGGGAATCAGTACCCTGGTTCCCCCAGCTCGGGGTTAATTGCCTTTCCAGGAAAAGTCCAGGTGGATTTTGGAATCACGGCAGGGATTTCAAATTCTAGGATATAAGAAAGGCAGGAGTTCAGTCCCTCCACCCAAGTCTAACTGGGAACTCCTGAGAGTTGTGGGGACCAGCTCTGGGGCTCGGCAGAGCAAGAAAACACAAAGAAAGCAACTTTACTTCTCAGAAGTCTCCTCCCTCCAATTTCCTTTATTATTTAGAGTGAGGGATTAGGCAGCAGTCTTTCTCAGGGCCTAATGAGGAATTTGTGTGAGACATTCCACTTTGCAGACGAAGAAACCAAGACCTGGAAGCTTAGCTAGCTGAGCCACTTTAGTCATGAAGCCAGACAGTCACAGGGCATAAAACTGCCAGGGCCCCAAGCTTCAGCCTGAACACTGCGCGGCACGCTGACCTGCCAGCCTCCATCACCTCCCTCCTCCCTTTCGCACCAGGCATTGTTGGTGCTCTTCAATCGCACAGTTGTGTCCAGTTCTTTTTTGACCCCATGGACTGTAGTCCACCAGGCTCCTCTGTCCATGGAATTTTCCAGGCAAGAATACTGAAGTGGGTTGCCATTTCCTCTTCCAGGGGATCTTCCAGACCCAGGGATCAAACCCCGGTCTCCCGCATTGGCAGGCAGGTTCTTTTCCACTGAGCCACCAGGGAAGTCCCACCAGGTATTAGCTTTAATTAAATTAGCAGATCCTCATCGCAACAAGCCTGGCCATGCAGCCTGGACGGAGCCCAGCCAGTAAGGCTCCTCCTCCAAAATTCGGCTTCTCAGCCTAATTCAATCTTCAGTAAGTCACGGATCTCATCTGAAGTGTCATACAAAGCATGGTGTGTTGGCTAGAATCATGGCTAACGGTGGCTCGTGATGATTTCATTCCCCACGTAACTTCCTCTGTGGCATCATTTTCATCCTCTCCCTACACTGATCTGCATTTTGTTTGATCCAGACACTCTGCTTCACATGCCGGCACCTCGGGCAATTGCATCACACATTTATATATATCTTACAGCATCGCTGTCCTGGTGCCGCACGGCACAGGAAAAAAGAAAAACTTATAACTGCATTTCTCACCTTCCTTGAACTAATTTAGAAAATGTGCTCCAAATTAAATAAATCGGGAACAAAAAGTTTGAAATTGAAGATAGAATTTCAGAAGAGGGGGAGGAGGCTAAATAAATAGCAAGGAAATCTTGCAACATGTTGGAAGCCTATAAATTTTATAGGTTGTTTCTTTAATAAAAACAAATTCAATTGCTAACAACACAGTATTATTAAGCCGCTAACATTTAAAAATCTAATTTGGTCTGCTCTGCTGCTGTTTCTGTTGCACATTGCATTCATCCAGGGTAAGGAAGTCAGGTTGATGGGTTTGGTTTGGTTTCTAAACCAGGCTAATAGAGAGCCCTTTAAACCCAGCTTTTTTGCTTTCTAGGCATGCCTTGGTCCCTAATGAGTTACAGCCCCAGGTTGAAGATGGACATAGCAGAAAGAAATTTAACACACACTCTGGTACACCCATAAACATCAAGGCCAAGGAAGAGGAGGTATGTTTCCAGTTAAGCTAGAACTCCATGAATTCAGGATTCTCCACTCACAAGACAGTAATTCTCCTTATTTCATCACTAACTTACTTCAAATGTGTTTATACAATTTATTGCTACCGAACTTCCAGGCAACTGGTGTAGAGTTAATGAAACCCAGCTTGGAGAAGCTTTGGGCTTTGAACAACTAACCACAGTTTAAATGGTTATGACATGCGGTCAAAGCCGCAGGCCAGCCCCACTGCAGTTTCTGTGTTAGGACCTAGTCAAAAACCTTGTCATCTCACCTTTTGTGCCAAATAGATTGAGAAAAGGAAAAAAGCCCAGGAAAACAGCCTTCCATGTGTCTTCTCAAGGTTCCCAGCCATCCTCCCTGACATTTTAACACATCTATCTCCCTGAATGCCAGGCAAAGCCCCTCCCCCAGTCCCAAGTAAATATTTTAGTTGCAGTTTGAATGGGCAGCCAGTTGAAATCCTGAAATCCAGTTTGAGTTTAATTGAACAAGGTCAGGCCTACATAAAGCAATGCGGAGAGGGGGGTGTCAGGGGGAGGCACCCCGCCACATTTGCAGTCAGACTCAGTGCAAGTCCAAAAGGCAAGACAGGAATGTACAGATGGCGCTGGACTGGAAAAGAAGTGAGCTCCTCTTGCCGAATGACTTGGACACTGATTTTTATTAATCCTCATTGTCATACGGCGTCCTCCCCCCAAGCTCTGTCCATGTGAAAACTCCAGGAGGCTCCCTCTTTCTAAACAGGCCCATTTTGGAAGAGTAAAGGGGAGGTGCTGGACTTGCCAGGGCCGCACAATAAAAGCCCTTTTTGAAAGCAGCACTTTCATTAACTTAAAGCAATCTATGGACTTAAAAGCAGAGAGCTGTAAACTCGCAGAAAGGATCATAAAACAGCCAGTCTCAAGTTGGGTACACTTCAGTGCAATTTGCACGAGGCATTTTACTGTGAGCGGTGGCCGGGCCCATCTCCCTCCGGTAACCCCCTGCCCCTTATTCTGAACAGCATCCCTTTCTCTCGGCTTTCATGCTTTTCGCGCTCACAAAGGGGGAGGCGGTGACCGGGGAGTCTCCGTGGGGTCACGGCTCCCTCCCGCCCTCGGGCTCTCCGCGGGAGAGAGGGCGCCTGAATTCCAAGCCTGCAAAACAACAGCCTCGGAGCTCCGCCGCCGGGCGGCCGCCGCGCCCCGGGGCCGCCGCGGCCACTCGTGGGTCGCGCGCCTTCTGCGTCCCGGAAGCGCCTTCTGGCTGCCCGGGAGAGGGGCGCGGTGTGTACAGAGTGCTGGGACAGTGGGTTTGAGATGGCAAAGGAGAAATTTCAAATCTTCCTCCTGTTCACTTCCCAACTCTGCTTCTCCAGTGGCCCAAGGGGTAATCTCCGTTCCTAGTCGGGACTTCTCTTCCCCCTCCCCGGCCCCACCAAGCTAGGCCAGAGCCAAGAGGGGTGCAGCTTGAGTGGGCGATCAGAGACAGGAGACCCTCCCTACCTTCCGCCCACCAAGGTCCTGAAGCCTCGGGAAGGCCAGAATGCAGGGCACGCGGTCGGGCTAGGGACCAGGACTTTGCGTAATAGAGCTTGTGTTTGGACACCATCATTTTCTTAAATTTGAAGAGGAGGAGATAGTCCAAATCTGCTTCAGATGTGAAGCTTTCGGTTTCCACTAGTTGGAAAACATTTCAACACGCTGGAGGAGTACTGGGGCAAAGGGTTAAGGGCAGAGGACCCCAAGTTCCCCCCCTTTCTCAAGCGGATCGTCACACGGGCGGCCCGGCGTGTGGGCTTCCGGACGAGGCCGGGGGGAAGTGCAGACAGAACCTGCGGGTCAACAGCTGGCGGCTCCGGTCCGGGCGCTTGAGTTCGAGCCCAGCATGCCCTCCGCCGCAGCCCGGACTCCCCAGGCCTGGAGCGAGGCCTTACTGCTAGCGCCCCCCGCGCAGGCCGCGGCCCCTGCGAGCCACGGCACCCACCCCGCCGCGCTGCACCCGCAGACTCCAAGTGGCTTCCGGAGCCCGCCGAGCCGCCAAGGTCCCTATCCATCCCTGGCCCTGCGAGGCTACCCTGTCGCTTCGCCCAGAACACCCCTTCGAATTGTCCGCTTCCCGGAATCTTTCTCCAAGGACCCGGTCCTGCGCTCCTCAAGTCCTTTCCTCCAGATCCTCTTTCGGGGATAAGCGGCAGGAATTTGGGGCTCGCCGGCCATGGCGCCCATCAACTACTTTCATTGCCTACCTAATCGTTTTTCAACCCACTGACAGTGGGGACTCCCGGGCGCGACCCTCCCCAAATTCCAATAGTTTTAACTCCCCACCCCGCCTCCAAAAAAAGCCGTGAACCCGTGGCTAAACCTTAAAAAACGCCACCAGTTCCTCCGATTCCAGCCTCAGATGTAAGCCCAGGCCCCTAACTCCAGCCTTCCGGCTCCCTGCTTTGACCGGTGTGCAGATTCGATCGGCGGCCCTTAGATCCGGCTTCTGAAAACAGCTTGGATCCTAAAAACCCGAACTCTAACCTCGTCCCGAAGCCCAGCCCTCATTCAGGGCTGATGCACAACCACCGCCCACCCCTCGCCCTACTCCCAGTCCTAGCCCCTGGTCTCCACACAGCGCCGGAATCTCGGGTTCTCCCCTGAGAGCCCCCGGAAAAGGCGGCCCGCGTGGCTCGTTTCTTCCTCTGGATCTGGAGTCGGGAAAGCCCCGCACGCCTCACCCGAAAGAAACGCAAACTTTGCGCAGCAGACTCGGGACCCTGCCCCATCCCCCTCGGCTCTCTCTCTTTGAGCGCTTTCCGACCCCACCTCTTACGAACTCGTGCCCTAGTTCTTAAGCCAGGAGGGCTTCCAATTCCCGAATCTCGCCTAGGGCCCCTACGCCTCCCCACACCTCGCCAAAGACTCCCAACAATCCTTGGAAAGCTAGTAACGCTACAAATTAACGGCTCCTCCCGCGTTAGGGTCCCCGAGCCTGGCCCCTGCGATCCCGGCTTCCCTGATCCACAGCTCGTGCTCCGCTGTCCCCACGGATCCGCCTGCAAACCCTCACTCGTCCCGGCTCCCCAGGCCGGGCAGGACGCGGCCGCGGCTCCCGGACTCCAGCCACCCGGCCCGAGTCTGGGGCTGCTCCGGCTTCCAGCCGCTCGAAGGCAGCTCCAAGCTGTTGGCGCCAAGGAAGCGCCGGCCCGAAGGGCGCCCGAAGCCGGGAGAAAGAAAGCGAACCTGGAGCCGGCCCGCCGATCTCAGCCTCCCCCGCGGAGCGCCCAGCCCGGAGCTCCCGGCACCGGGGCTCCACCGGCCCGCGCGCGAGTCCCTACTCGGGTCCCCGGCGCACCCAGAGCGCAGCTCCCCGCCCGCCCGCTACGGTGTCTTAGGCCCGCGGGGGTCCGAGTCCGCAGCCCCGCTCCTCGCACTCGTGGACAATGCACGCCCCGCCAAGGGCCCGAGCGGGGCGAGGCGGCCGGGCGGCGGGGCTGCGCGCTGGCCGGGCCCGGGCGCGGGCGGGCCGCCTCCTTCCCGGGCCTCAACGCCGCTCGCGCTGCTTCGCTCCGCGCTCTCCCGGCGCTTCCCCAGCTCCTCTGCACGCTCCCGCCGTCCCTCGCTGCTCCCTGCCTCCCTCCTCCCTGCTGCCTCCCTCTCTCTCCTCCCTGCTGCCTCCCTCTCTCCCTCTCTCCTCCTTGCCCTGTCGCAATGAATAATACTCTGGCTTGGGGACTGGAATAAAACACACGCGCTCTGAGGCAGCCGCCCGCAGCAGCAGCACCCGCCGCCGCCGCGCCGCCGCCGCCTGCAAAAGCGTCTCTGACATGGAAATGAATGACAGCTTACCTGATGCCAATCTTCATCAGACTGACACCGGCGTGACAACACAGCCTATACTTCCCAGCACTGCTCGGGACGTCAGCGGCACAGGGACCCGCCCCCCGGAGCCCCCCCCCTCCACACACCTCCCCTCTCCCCACTCCCCCTTTCTCCCCACCCCCCCCCATCACCCCCACCCACTCCCGGCCCCGGCCGCTTCCAAGTCGGAGCAGCCGCCGGAGTGTCTCCCTCTGCTGGAGACTTTTCTAAGACGTCTAAGCCGGCTCCGGCTGCCGGGAGAAAACCTCAGAGTGAGAAGTGGCCTCCGACGGAAGAACGCAGCCGACCCCCCACCCCCTGCCCTCCAGGAACTCGGGGATACTACCTGCAACCCAGGCCAAGTCCCCCTCGGCAGACAACCGAGGCGGGGCTTCCAGACAACTTGAGTTCAACGGGGTGGAGATGCGGGGAAATTTTCTTCTGTGGACCCTGAGAGCACTCCCCAGAAATTATGAAACTTAAGACTGGCAAGAAATCCTTCCCCCTACCCCCACTCCTCTCCCAGCTCCACCCCATTGCTGCCTGGCTGGCCTCATTTTTATGATTGCATTTGAATAATTCTCATTACCCTGGCCCCAGAAAAGGTGCTCAGATGACACTCTGGTTAGTTATTCCTGTTCTCAAGAGCTCCTTCTGCTCTGGGCTTCCTGGGGCGGTTGGTTCTTCCAGGGGAAGACTGTTAGCAGGTGGGGCAGAGGGAGAGATAAAAAGGTGTGGGGGCTTTGTCAGTAAAACACCTCTTTGCAAATGCGAGGCAGGCCTGTTTTAAGCCTCTTCCTATTTTCATTCTAAAAAGTGGCAGAGTTCTGGGGATCGGTGAGGTGGTGTAAAAGGAGAGGCCAGCTGGACTGTTACAGCCTGGGACTGACTACTGGGGTGGCTTCCTCTGCTTCTGGGAGGAAATTCAACAGGAGGAGGACCACACAAGCATATGTGGTCAGACATGTGCCTTCTTTCATTCCACCAAGATTACAGTCCTACTAAGTGAGTGTCAGGTGGAGGCTTGCTTGCTTCCACAACTTAGCACGTGGCCCTCTGTGTAAGGGACAAGAGAACCCCACTTCCCCTATGAAATTTGCTTCTTGCTCTCTGGAGAGGAGCCATTTCAGCCACTGTCAGGCAGCGATTGATCCTCTGACCCCAGACCAGGCAGGGGGCCTGGATAAAGCCTAGACAAAAGACACGGATGTAAGTGAGGAAAGCAGAAAGTGAAACCCAAGCAGCCCAGGTTTTCAGGTAAAGAAGCTGACCCAAGAAGCTGAAGGCTACCCCTTCGCTCTTTCCAGGCCTCTGGGTCATTCCTTGTCTGCCTCCTTCCTGGCCAAGAATGAGAGCCATTAGCTACTGCTCAGAGGAGGCAATTGAATCTTTTTTTTTTTTTACATCACAACCCAGATATAGCAAATACTGTTTATACAGATCCTCCCAGTGCCCGCCCCCACCCTCACCCCACCCCACCTCCCACCACATTCCACTTCCAAAGTCGCTTGTGGAAGATACTTCACTGGAGCCCCCATCATAGACAGAATTGAATCCTCTCAGCTTCTCATAGACTCTCCAAAGACCTCACTAGGTGTATTTATGTCACCCCAGCTTGATCTGTGGTCAGAAACTCTGGCTGCTGACAGTATAATCGCACTTATATATTATACATTGATAATAATATAATAATAATGAACACACTTGCCCTTTTTATGTAGTACAGAAGCAGCCAGATTCTCCAACTCAGAGGCTGGAGGTCAGGCTGCCATAAACTCTCAGAGGGAAGCCCAGTTCAGATCCAGGAAGGGGAGGGAAGATCCACTAGCTCCTGGATCCCTGGAGGGAGGGTTTTCTCTCTTTCCCAGGGCTCCCAGTGAGCTGCTGTAGCTTGCAGAGTCAGAGGGAAGAATCAGGCTGCATGTAAATACTTAACCCCATCAGAGAGGTGTCACTGAGCCTTAAATAGTGCTGCAGGCAACGGCCATGCATCACTGACTCACACTTGTCACACCCCTCATTTTCTGAAATCTAGTTCCTTGCCCATCTCTCTCTCTCGGTACAGGAGATCCATTGCCATGAGCTATTCTGGAGTCTACTTAAATACTGTGATTTCTACACTAATATTCTTTTGAGGCTTTAAAATGCACATTGTAATTTTAAATAAAGATATCTTACTTTGACTATTTTTGTAATTTGCAGAAGTTTTAAAATGATTATCTAAATGTAACTGTTCTGGGACTTCCCTGGCAGTCCAGTGGTTAAGAATCCGCCTGCCAGTGTGGGGACACAGATTTGATCCCTAGTCCAGAAACTAGGATCCCACATGCCACACAGCAAGTAAGCCCATTCGCCATAACTACTGAGCCCAAGCTCTAGAGCCTGAGAGCCGCAACTACCGAAGCCCATGCACCGATGCTTACAAGAGAAGCCAATGCAGTGAGAAGCCTGTGCACCGCCGCTAGAGAGTAGCCCCCACTCACTGCACGTAGAGAAAGCCCATGCACAGCAACAAAGACCCAGCACAGCCAAAAAAAAAATTTTTTTAATGTGACCATTCTTATAATCATTCAAAGCAAATGTTTGTCCTGTACCCAAGCTCAGCTGTGTGCTAGAGCTAAGGATAAAGGGCAGAAACAAAGAAATTCAAGTAACAGCTCCTGTCCTCAAGAAGCTTCCATTCTTGTTGAAGAAGGCAAAGTCCCAATAGAGAAAACATTAAAAAATAATAATACAAGAATCCAACTGATGACACAGCTCACAAAAAAATTAATGAACAAGTGAATCGACAATATGTCAAATTCCATAAACTCCATTTCTAAATGTTGGCTTTGTCAGTGAGTAGAGAAGGAATAGAGTAGAAATGAAGTCTGTAGAATTCATTTCAGATACCCACCATCTCTCCCCCATCATCCTTCTGAGGATGAAGAAGAGGGTAGAGAGGGGCACGTATGTCACTTAAGTCACCAACACATCAGCATTAGAACCAACAGGAGTTCCTACCACTCTTGCCATCTTTCTTCAGTGCTGGAGTCCATCAGGCGTGGTTCTGGGCCATGTTCTCAATCTATCTGCGCTTAATCCATCTTTAGCAGAAGAAGCTAACAGCAACCTAAGTCGTCCCTTCTGAGCCCTTGTGCTCATCCTCAGTCATTCAGTCATGTCCGACTCTTTGCGACCCTATGGACTGTAGCCCACCAGGCTCCTCTGTCCAAGGGATTTCCCAGGCAAGAATACTGGAGTGGGTTGCCATTTCCTTCTTCAGGGCATCTTCCCAATCCAGCAATCAAACCTCTGTCTCCTGCAGTGGCAGGCGGATTCTTTACCACTGAGCCACCTAGGAAGCCCTCTTCTGAGTCTTAGACATGTCTAATCAGTGGCCTAACTGAATCCTGTCTATGCTGCTGTCTATATCACCTTGTAAATTAAAGACTTGTCTGTATTAGTCTGCTTGGGGTACCATAACAAAATACCACAGACTAAGAGGCCTAAACAACAGACAGTTATTTTCTCATGGTTCTGGAGACTGGAAGTCCAAGGTCAAGGTGCCAACGAGGATTAGTTCCTGATGAGACCTCTTTTCCTGGCTAGAAGATGGCACCTTCTTGCTGTGTCCTCTCGTGGCCTTTCCATTGTGTACGCCAGACAGCAGAATGCCCTCTGGTGTCTCTTCCTCTTCTTATAAGGGCACCAGTTGTATTGGATTAGGGGCCCACCCTTATGATCTCATTTAAGTTTAATCACCTTAAAGCCCATCTTCAAATACAGCCACAGTGGGAGTTAGAGCTTCAACACATGGATTTAGGAGGGACACAATTCAGTCCGGAACACTGTCCACGTGCTTGTTTCCTTTATTCTCAACATAAAGACTGTGAGTTCTTTGAGCATGGGGACAGTATCTTATTTCATCTTAGAATCCTTAGAACCTGGTACTGTGCTCAGTCAAAAAACAAAAAAACATTGTAGAAATACTCGTTGAATTGAATGGAATGGAATTTCTTTCTCTGTCATTGTCCCAGTCCAGTTTAGGGACTTATCACCAATCACCTCGAGTATTTTGATGATTTTCTAACTGGTCTCATTACTCCAACATGTCCAATACTTCCCCTATACTGTCACCAAAATGTTCTTTCTAAAACAAAGGTTGGCTCACACATTGGCTTCCCCTCAAAATCCTCAATCACTTTTCACTGCTTATAATATTTAGCCTAAAATGTTTATTGAGCCTTGTAATAAAAAGGATGGCTTTCAGTGCCACATTCCCTACCTCCTCCTCTGGCCCTGGCCACCTTTCAGCTCATCTCCTGTATTCTTGCATACACCTCCCAACTCCAGCTTCAGTGGTTCCAAGTGCTGCCCATGGACTTCCTGCATGACAATCCCCTGGGAAACCTCTTTATAAATCAGGGTTCCTGGTTCCAGCCCTGGAGGGAGCTGGTCTGGAGAAGGGCCTGGGAATCCGTCTTGTTAAAACTACTGCATGAAGAGAATGAGAAGACAAGCCACACACTGAGAGAAAATATTTGCAAAGACATGATAAGGGACTGTTATCCAAAATATATTAAAAATTCTTAAAATTCAACATGAATAAAACAAACAACCTGATTAGAAAATGGCAGAAGACCTGAACAGACACCTCACTAAAGAAGGTATACAGACAGCAAGTAAGCATATGAAACGATGTTCAACATCATATGTCATCAGACACATGCAAATTAAAACTATTCAGATACCACTGAATAGTTATTAGAATGGCCAGAATCTGGAACGTGACAACATCAAATGCTGGTGAGGATGCAGAGAAACAGGAACTCTCCTTCATTGCTGATGGGGATGCAAAACGGTGCAGCCACTTCGGAAGATGGTTTGATAGTTTCTTACAAAACTACGCATGGATCTTACTGTAAGATCCATCAACTACACTCCTTGGTGTTTACCCGGATAAACTGAAAACTTACATTCCCACAAAAATCTGCTCACAGATGTTTGTTTCCAGTAGATTTATTCATAGTTGGCAAGCCTCAGATGCAACCAAGATGTCTTTTGGTAGGTGAATAAACTGTGGTACATCCAGACAGTGGAATAATATTCAGCACTAGAAAAGGAATAAACCATCAAGCCTTGAGAAAACATGGAGGAAACTTAAATGCATATTACTAAATGAAAGAAACCAACCTGAAAAGGTTACACACTGAATGATTCCAACTGTATGATTTTCTGGAAAAGGCAAAACTGTTTAGACAGTAAAAGGATCAGTGGTTGCTAGGGCTGATGACTACTGGAAAAACCATAGCTTTGACTAGACAGACCTCTCTTTCTATAGAGGGGGAAAGGATATGAATAGGTAGAGAGCAGAGGATTTTTAGGGCAGCCAAATACTTTGTATGGTATTATAATGATATATGTATGATATATGATCCTATTAGTATGATACTATAATGAAACAGGTCCTTGGAAGAAAAGGTATGACCAACCTAGGCAGCATATTAAAATGCAGAGACATTACTTTGCCAACAAAGGTCTGTCTAGTCAAAGCTATGGTTTTTCCAGTGGTCATGTATGGATGTGAGAGCTATACCATAAAGAAAACTGAGTGCTGCAGAATTGATGCTTTTAAACTGTGGTGTTGGAGAAGACTCTTGAGAGTCCTCTGGACTGCAAGGAGATCAAACTGATCAATCCTAAAGGAAATCAGTCCTGAATATTCATTGGAAGGACTGGTGCTGAAGCTCCAATACTTTGGCCACCTGATGCAAAGAACTGACTCATTGGAAAAGACCCTGATGCTGGGCAAGATTGAAGGCAGGAGGAGAAGGGGATGACAGCGGATGAGATGGTTGGATGGCATCACCAACTTGATGGACATGGGTTTGCTGTTGGACAGGGAAGCCTGGCATGCTATAGTCCATGGGGTTGCAAATGGTCAGACACAAATGAGCGACTGAACTGAACTGATAGTGATGACTGCTTGTCCATTACACATTTATGTACAATGACAGAGTGAACTACGACACTCTGTACACTGTATGGATGTGAGAGCTGTACCATAAAGAAAGCTGAGTGCTGCAGAATTGATGCTTTTGAACTGTGGTGTTGGAGAAGACTCTTGAGAGTCCCCTGGACTGCAAGGAGATCAAAGTGGTCAATCCTAAAGGAAATCAGTCCTGTACATCCCACAGAATGTACAACGAAAGAGTGAACCCCGTTGCTGACTACAGACTCCGAGTGATGATGTGGCAATGCAGGTTCATCAGTTATAAGAAAAGTTCCACTCTGATGTGAGATGTTGATAATGAGGGAAGCAGTTCATGTTGGGGCGGAAAGCCGAGAATATAGGAGAAATCCCCATGCTTTGTGTTCAGTTTTGCCATGAACCCCAAACTGCTCTAAAATATAAAGTTTCTTAATGTTTTAAAAAGTCACTGTGATGGAGAGGTTTGGGCACTTTCATCCCAGCCACCCTGGGCACTCATGGATGTGAAAACACTCCACATGCACCCAACACTTTCCATACTTGCTCAGCTTGACTTTTTATTCTTACCCTACCTTCCAAAATTGTAACTGCTGTCGAGACTTCACTGAAATATCACCTCTTTTCAAAACTTCCTTGGTTCTTCCAGCAGAGAGCACTCACTTTGGAATCGCAGGGACCTGACTCAAATCTCCACCCTATCACGAAATAGCCAGGTGTCTGGGAGACTCCTGATGCTCTCCAAGTCTCCGTTTCTGCCCTTGTGAAATGAGGATGATGATAATATCCCACTAGTGAGCCCATGGAGATGAAAGGACGTACTGAAGGCGAGGAGCTCAGCACAGTCCCTGGCACACGGGAGGCTCCCTAATAAGCAGAGCCATTAGATTTAATGGCCCTTTCCCAGGGTTTCCATGGCACTTGCCCATGCCTTTATTATAGAGCTTCTTTAATTGGCCTGAGGATGGGAGATAGCATTTATTGAGAATGCTGCAACAGGCTCTGAGGGCTGAAAACACAGATAATGGGAGCAAGGGAAAGCGGAAAACGGTGCTTACTCTTTACCTAAGGCCCTTTCCTAACCCTGGAACCAGGTGGGACAGTGGTGCTCTGGCAGTCAGCGCCAAGTGAGAAGAGTCTGCTTCTGATTAAATGCCTGAAGGCACGTTCCCTCAGAGACTGGGGCTGGGGACCAGAGCAGTGAAAAATCAGCCTCTATAACTCATCTGAAAGGCAGAGCTCCAGGACGGTGCTCTGAGCTGCAAGAGGGGACGTTGAGGCCCCTCAGACTCTGATTCTTTTTTTTTTTCTTTTACCCTGAGAAAGCCTCTCTGGGTATTCCGTTGCGTTCCACTCCCGCCCTCTGAAGCACGGGGGCTGCAGCCTGTCCTCTGGGCACAGACAGGCAGCTAATTGGGTCATGTCTCTAACCGGCTTCCCTAATAGAGGAGCAGTATGGTCCCCAAGGCCTTTCAGAAAACCCATCCTTCTTATGGTGCCGACAACGTTTGGGGGGATTCTTTAAGCACCATCTCCCGCCCATGCCTTACTTCTGCCAACCCCCACTCCCAACACACACACACACACACACACACACAAACACACACATGAACACACACACGAATATATAAGCTCTCAAGGGAGCTGCCAGGCCTTAGCTCCAGATGAGGGACTCCGCCGGAAACAGGAAAAAGTTTAGAGTGATTCTGCACTTTGTTCCAGGTGCTAGCAAGAAGTAGGCAGTGTCACAGCTGGTCTGAAAGAACGGAGGAAGAGGACTATTGGGAGAGAGGATATTGAGACTGGAACATGCTGAGATGATTGCCAGAAAGAGCCACTTGTGGGAGGGGATACATGTATACATACGGCTGATTCATGTGGTTGTACAGCAGAAACTAACACAACATTGTAAAGCAAGTGTCTTCCAATTTAAAAAATTGATATTTAATGGATTAAAAAATGAGTCATTTGTGGGAAATGGCATCCCAAGAATTTAGCCGCCAAAATTTGAGGAAGAAAGATGTAAAGCTGTGCTTACCCGCCTGGCAGCCACTGGCCACTAGAAGCTGCTGAGCACTGGTGTGCAAATTGAGATGTGCTGTAAGCGTAATGCCCATAATAGATTTAGAAGACAGTATACAAAAGAGTGCAAAGTATTTATTAATAATTAGCTTATATGTATGAGATAATGCAGGCTTCCCTGGTGGCTCAGCAGTAAAGAACCCACCTGCCAATGCAGGAGATCCAGGTTCCACCCCTGGGTCAGGAAAATTCCCTAGAGAAGGAAATGGCAAACCGCTCCAGTATTCTTGCCTGGGAAACCCCATTGACAGAGGAGCCCAGTGGGCTATAGTTCATGGGGTCACAAGAGTCAGACACGACTTAGCAGCTAAACAAAAACAACAATAAGATACTGAGATGATAGTCTTCTAAATACATTGAATTAAACAGAATAGGTTACTAAAACTATTTTCACCTGTTTCTTTTACCTTTTTAATGTGGCTATTGGAAAATTTTAAATTATTATGTGACTTGCCTTCGATTTTTATTAAAGCCTCTTGTCTGGGCTTTGGATTTGCCCTGGTGTAACTGTGTCTGGATGCTGAAACTTTTATCATTGATCACGTATCACTCTGGTAGCTGAGGGGTGATGGGGTGAGGGGAGGCCAGCAGGACATCCAGTGCCTCCTCCCTCAGACTTCAGATCCCCCCTCCTCTGCCCCCAGGGTTATATGGAGTATTTGAAATATCCCCCTCCAAAACCAAGACCTCTTCTCCTATCTGTAAGGAGGGACCCAGCCCCCATATCCTTTTCAACCACCTTATCAGCATCACAGTCGTCACCCTCTCACCACCCTCTCCCTCAGCTCCATCCCCATCCTCACCACGGTCTTCATCACCGCCCTGCATCCTTCCTCCTGCCCAGTGGACCATGTCCTCCCCATCTCCAGGGATGAACTCGATCTGTATTTGTTGCCCCTGATGCTGCAGCCAACCTCTAGGCCCTCCTGAACAGAAGGGCTGGATGCCCAACTTCATTCTGGTGGCTGGGACCTACAGCAGCCTGATGGCAGGGCTCTGAGAACCAAGGAACAACTCTGGGAAGGGGAGAGGGCCACAGCCCCAGCAGAAGCTGATCATGTCTTATCACTTCATAGGAGGAGGGTGCAGAAGAGTGGTCTAATGAGAAAAGAAGATATCCAACTTAAGCAGCACGGGGAACACGGCTTGTTTAGCAAAAGAACAAAATCGAGTGACACCAATAATAATAATAGCCAATACGCATGGATTTATTTGTTCAGTGCCAGACTCCATGTAAAGTGCTCAGCATGCCATGTCTCATGAACTCCCCATAGCATTCCCGTGAAAGCTTAGGTAAGTAACTTATCACCAGGAGGGGACTCAGGCAGCCTGCCTCCAGAACCCACACTCCAAACCACGGTCCTGCGCTGCTTCCTTAAAAGCATACACGTCCACTTCCTCACTCCCTCATTCACTCATTCATCCTCCTTCTGCATGTGTGTGACTGAGAGCCGCTAAGCCACGTGCCAGAGTATTGGTTCCCCTTCAGCATCCAGGCTGACCAGGCACATCCTAAGCCCTTGGACTCTATGGATGAACAGATCACCCTCCCTGAACGCACAGGGGTCTTACAGGTGTTTGCCTTCAGATCCCTCTCCCATTCTACAGGCAGAGAAAGTGAGGCTGGGTCAGAGGGGCAAGAAAGGAGTGAGTTTAAAGTTCTCCTGGCTTAATCTCAGCTTGGATTCTCCAACCAAACCAGGGTGTGTCATCCAGCCCCACCCTTTCCAGGACCTCTGGACAGATTTGGCTTGGCTTCTGCTTTCCTCCCCACTGGCCTCTATTACAACTTGCAGTGGGAAAGGCCACACTCACGTCAAAACTCAGCCTCTCCAGAAACTCTACATTTGGACACCCGTGTCCTGGATCCTTCTGCATTCTTATGCTCACATTTCCACTCTAGCAGTGTGCAGTGGAAGGCTGCTTTGAATGTGTTCTTTAATTTCAAGTACAGAGACTTTTGTGGCAGTCCAGTGGAAGTCCAGATTCCACACTTCCAATGCCAGGAACTCGGGTTTGGCCCCTGGTGGGGGAACTAAGCTCCCACACAGCACACAGTATGGGCTAAAAATTTTTTTAACAAAGTAAAAATAAAAAATTTCAAGTATGCATTATATCTCCAAGCAGATTTTGAACTTTTCAAAACCAAGGAGTGTTTCTTTTCTATCTTGTCCTTCCCAATCTCTCAGCATTTGTTAGCAACCTCGGCCTATCTGAATTGCCTAATAAATGCCGATGGCTTGATGTGCCATGGGCAGACTTACTGTGTCTGTCTGTCTGTCTGTCTGGGTGGTACGCTGAATCAGTATGCACAGCAGGGGTGTCTGTGCATCCAAGGATCAGTGTCAGCATGATGCACGTGTGTGGATGAATTCTCCAGCTATTACAGTTATGGAAACTTAGACACACATCAGCACAATCCGTCAATTTCCAGACGTTATCTCTCATGATAATTTCCTGCCAAATCTTTGAGTTGCAATTAAGAAAGCAGATAATTTGAAACATTCTCCTCTGCATGTTGAGATGGATTATAATCCTAATTTGATAAAGACTCTTAATGACTCATTAGCCACCCTTGGCTTCTCCTCAGGTCAGCCAACTTCCCAGGCGCTGGGAGGCAGCGACGCTCGGGCCATTACATGTTATTGCTTCAGCAGCACTAAAACAAAAAAGACACGACAAAGCCACAACCGCCCCGCGGCTCTTGAATTCTCTCTTCTTCAGCTCCCAGATTTGGGCGTCGATTTTCTTTTCCTGGCTTTGAACAAAGCCTCTAATTTCCTGACAACCACATGCTCTCCCCAGAGTCTGCTCACGGCCAGGAGCGGCCCGCACGCCGCTGCAGCCAGCCGTCTGCTTGGGGAGTAGTGGGGGCTGCCGCTTCTCCACCCACAGTGTGTTTCCTGGGAAGTGATCCCCAAGACCAGAGGGTGGGGTCCTTGGGAGCAATGACGATTTCAAGTTATTTGCGGGTGATAATCACATAACAGTCCCCTCCTGTGTTGGCTGAACAGGGGTCAGAAGTAGAGGAGGCCATTTAGAGCAGGGGTCCCCAACCTCCGGGATCTTAATGCCTGATGACCTGAGGTGGAGCTGATGTAATAATAATAGAAACATAAAGTGCACAATAAATGCTATATGTGTGTGCTGTGCTAGTTGTTTCAGTCGTGTCCCACTCTTTGCGACCCCGTGGACTGTAGCCCACCAGGCTCTTCTGGCCGTGGAGTTCTCCAGGCAAGAATACTGGAGTGGGTTGCCATGCCCTCCTCCAGGGATCTTCCCAACCCAGGGATCGAACCCAGGGCTCCCATATTGCAGGCAGAATCTTTACTGTCTGAGCCACCAGGGAAGCACTAGAATCATCCCAAAACCACCCTCCCACTCCTGTCCATGGAAAAATTGCCCCCAAAAGGTAGGGGACTGCTGATTTAGAGGCTTCCCCACCCCTCCAGCCCCAGGCTTCAATCATTAAATTTTTCACAGAAGCCAAAGCCATGGTTTTGCTTGAGTCATCCACTCTAGAATTTAAGAAGCTTGACTCTCGGAAAGTTCTTTCTTGAGTGTGGGCTTGTGTGGACATGTGTGCAGTACACATGCACCTGTGCATGCACACACACACACACTCATCACAGATGAATACGTGGGACCCACACCCACACATCCACAGAAGCACAGAGGCAGCATGCTTCTGTGTGCCAGGACGTCTCAGAATGGTCTCTGAGCCTGAGATCAGGTAAGGAAGGAAGGAGGAAGGGAGGCTTGGTCAATCAACAAATGTGTGTCTCTGCAGCATGCCTACCACGCAGCGGGCACAGTGCTATAGGAGGCTATAGGATGGTACCAATAGGATGGAGAAGCTGGTGGTCGTCCACCGTGGCTGGACCTGGGGCTGCTTGCTACATTCTGAGTTGGAGCACGCAAGGATAGCACTGGTGGTCACCAGCAGCCTTCTGAGTTCCAATTCCCTTCCTGCCCTCCCCATGTGTTCTCTCACCCTCGTCCCCCTCCACTCAATCTCTGCTGTCACAGGGTAGGCTTGGGGTGAGCTAAAAAGCCCCCAATCCCCCCACCCCTTCCCGCCCTGTGCCTTCGATCAATGTGACAAATGCTCTCTGGGCAGAACCCCTGAGGCTGTCTTCTCTGCCACCCACCCCTCCTTCCTTCCCAATGAGTCCAGGGAGATCTGAACAGAGGGGTGATGGATAGCCCTGTCTCATTGTTCCAGACTCCGAATACACCAGGGCCGGGGAGAGCTGCATAAATCAGCCCGGGCTGGGCTCTCACCAGCGTGATGACTCGACAAGAGGAATGGAAGGCGAGGGACCGTAAAACTGTCGATGGGCTAAGTCGTTTCATTCCAAGTCAGGGCCAGGGAGAGAAAATGTTTGGTTCTTGGGAGACAGACTTATTTGAAGAGGATGGATAAGCTGACGGAGGGAGGTCTGCATGTCTGGATGCTCAGAGGGAAGGAAGCAGAGAGGGGCTGGTCCACCAGGAGAACTTCAGCTGAGTCGTCCCTCATCTGTGTCCATTCACTCCCACCATCCTAGAGGGGCCTCATCTGTGTCCATTCACTCCCATCATCCTAGAGGGGTGGGAGATACTCGTGTCCCAAACTTGCATAATGTTTGGAAAAATTAGCCTCTAGTGAGGATGGAAGATTCTCACCCAGATGGCTGATAAAACATACTTTCCCCTTCTCTAAGGCAGGAACAGTTCAGCGGGGGGCATGTTGAACAGAAGGCACCACTGGCCATGGCTCTATCAAACTGTGATCAGGGACTTCCCTGGTGGTCCAATGGTTAAGAATCTGCCTGTCAAAACAAGGTTCACAGGTTCGAACCCTGGTCCAGGAAGATCCCACAGGCAGGGGAGCAAGCGTGCCCATGTGCCACAACTACTGAGCCCACGCTCTCGGGCCCATGCTCCACAAGAGAGGCCACCGCACTGAGAAGCCTGCACAGCACAAGTGCACAGAGAGGAGCCCTGACTCGACGCAACTAGAGAAAAGCTCATGCAGCAATGACGAGCCAGCACAGCAAATAAATAAATAAAACTGTGATCAGGAGTTTTATTCCCATTTTGTTTACTCAAATGTTTACTGAGCAACCCTGAGTGCCAGACACTGTGCTCTGTGCTGGGGAAAACCCTGTTAACACGGGAGCTCACAGTCAAGTGGAGGGACAAGGAAGTAGAATCATACATCAACAGCAGGTACGTCATTGTCCTTAATCACAGCACTTCTGACATTTGTTGATTTGCTTGTCGTTCTCCCCTTATGAGACTGGAAGCCCCTTAAAAGGAGAAAGGGGAAGGAGACAATATCTAAGGGCCAGTTATATGCTCCTGTGTAACGTACCATAGTCATTCCATCTCCACCCTAACGCTTTGTGGTGGATTTATTATCTTCATTTTACAGATAAGAAGATTGAGGCTCAGAGAGGTTAATTCACTTGCCCGAAGCCAAAGCAGCGTGTGGGAGAGCTGGGACACCTAACTAGGACTCAACCCAAGGCGGCATGTCCCCACACACTGCTCAGGGTCTCCCCACATTGAGCCCCTTAGCCCCCGCAGCAGTGCCTAACCCAGGACATTATTGATTATATCAGGAGGGAGGGGTTAGGAGGAGCGTGGTTAAGGCCGGGGAGCGGGTCAGGGAGGACTTTTTTAAAGAACAGACGGACTTTGCCAAAATGACAAGGGAAGGAAAGCCAACATGCAAACGACAGGGAGACGTGAAGCAGCCTGCTACTCAAAGCCTCCCCGCTCCCCATGAGTCCCCCTCCCCCTCCCCCTCCCACCCCAGGCCTGAGAAACAGGAGCTCGGCAGTGACACACTCGGGGCTTCTGCACTATGGAGTGGCGGGCTTTCGTTTTGTTGTTATTGTTGGTAAATTTCCTGGGACCAGATGATAAGATCCAAGGAGGATCCAGTCTGCTTTTCTCCCAAGTGTAATTCCAACACCTAGTGTGGTGCCTGACTCATTTTGGAATGGGTGAAAGAGCTGGACCAGGAAAAAAGAGGTTTTCCTTACAGGCTTGCCTTCCCATGAGGCCCGTATAATTGGGCCAGTCTGGGAGCCCCTCCTGTTTGGGGTCACGAAAAACCACTTTAAGGCCAGACAAGCAGCAAGGTCAGACCAAAGGAAGAGAGAGCAGAAGAGAGAGCCAGGGGCCTCGAGCAGTTGGCAAAGAGCAGCCCTGCTCCTCCATCTTCTCTGCTTCTTTCTCCAGTTCTGGAGCCAAAACCAAGCTATGAGCTGAGAGGAAGGGGCTGCAGAGCAGAGAGTAGTCCTGGCCCCTGTCTTTAGCTCAGCAGATGGTGCTAGTAGTAAAGAACCTGCCTGTCAATGCAGGAGACATAAGAGACTCAGATTCGATCCCTGGGTCAGGAAGATTCCCTGGAGGAAGGCATGGCAATCCACTCCAGTATTCTTGCCTGGAGAATCCCATGGACAGAGGAGCCTGGTGGGCTACAGTCCATAGGATCACAAAGAGTCGGACACGACTGAGGTGACTTAGCACGCACAGGGCCCACAAGAGTCCTTGTGTGGCAGAAGCCTGAGAAACACCAACATTCAAGGGACAATATGTTGAAGAGGAGCCAGCAAGGGGAATTCAGGAGCTGTGAGACCCAGACGGACATCCAGTCACCCATCCCCTTCTTCTCCAGGACACAGGCATCACCCCAGGGAAGCCTGTGAGCCTGTGGGTCAACAGCCTACCCTTTAGTAACAAACTACAAAGACGCGAACCAAGGACACGAATGTGAGAGGGGAGAACTGAGAATTAGA
Source organism: Bos taurus (assembly GCF_002263795.3). Lineage (NCBI taxonomy): Eukaryota > Metazoa > Chordata > Mammalia > Artiodactyla > Bovidae > Bos > Bos taurus. The sequence continues at coordinate 28,582,268 of NC_037356.1, read as the reverse complement.
GAGTTTCACAATTATTTTTCTTAAGAGAATGAGGGAGGAAGAATGGTAACTGGGTCAACAGAGAGAGGAATCACAAGCCAAGGGTCCGTGGAGTGGGCAGCCTCACCCTACAGAGCCCTGGAAAGCTCAGCCTTTGGCGGCACCAAGCACTGTGGGGCTGGGTTCTGATGCCTGGCTGGACAGGGGGCATGGGTGGAAAGTCTGTCTGCGGAAGGGGCCTCTCCTCTCCCAACACAGCCAGTCAGTCATGCCCTTTATCCTTCAGGAAATGAGAAATGTTTTCTTTGGAGAAACTAAATAAGCACAATATCGGACTTGAGAACACCAAGTATGGTGGAAGGTGAAGAGTAAGGAGGAGAGGTGGATTTAGTCCTTTTTCTGACCCACCTAGCAACTCTGAACCACCACCAACCAGTAGATTAAAACATTCTACTCTGAAGAATTGAACAACCCCCAAAAGAACTCCAGTTACTGATATCTGAAGTTCCCTCAATAAGAAGATTTATTTTCCATCCAATCACCCTGATAAAGCCCACCGGTCAGCAAATTCTGGCACTTACATAACAAGCCTCTAAAATCAACGTTTAGTGCCTCTTTCTTAAATGTGAATAAATAGTTGAGAATCATCAGAGTTTTTTTTTTTTTTTTAATTTTTAAAGTTTTAAACAGGAAAAAAGGAGCAAGTAAACAGGAAAAAAGGGGATCTAACAATAGACATTTTGCAAGGAACAAAAGTTCAGAAAGAGTAATAACACCAGTCCACAAAGATAAAAGGAAAGATTGTATTCACAAAACAAGAAGAGGCTACAATGAAAAAGGAAAAAATTAAATGAAAAAAGCCTCTTTTAAGTTAAAAATATAATTAAAATTTTTTTCAAAACTCACATGATTCAGAAGACAAAAACTGAAGAAATCTTCCAAAGAGTGAAAATGCAAAAGAAAAAAGAGAAGACTAGGATAAAAACAAAGGATGTTAGTCTCCTGATTAGCCCTGCACAAAAAATGAGAAAAAGATATATACCAGTCAGTGCCTGCCACCATGATCATTATGACATGTTAAATCATGAGGAATAAATGGAAGTTTCTGAAGTCTTCTAAAGAGAAAAAAACAAGTAAAAGACACAAGAAAAAGAAAACATCAAACTTCTTCAAAAACAACATCAGATGTTACATATACCTTCTAAATTCTGAAATAAAATATTTTTAAATCTAGAATTCTATCTCAAATAAATTATCAGTCTCATGCCAGAATAGTATAGAATATTTCCAGGTAGCCAATGACTCCAGAAAATTACCTCCCAAGCACGAATTCTTAAGAAGTTATTAAAAGTTGGAGTTTAGTGGGGTTCAGTCCACTAAAGAGATGAGGGATTCAGTAAATAGAGGATCCCATGTGGGAAGGCAGTAAAGGAAATATTCATAATGATGATAAAGCAAAGTCTCAAGACGACAACTATACACTGTTTCAATTCCAAGAGCAGCCAATCCAGACTGGAGCAGAAAAACAGAAAGTTCTTGGAGGAATAGCTGTAGAACAAAGTGGAACTGTAGGAAAAATTGACAGGTATTAGCAGAATTGTTAAACCATCTGAGAAAAATGCATGATAAGTACCTTTGGACATCAGGTCAATATAAAGGAGGCAATTATTAACTCTAGGAAGAAACAAAGAACTGTACAAAAGAGGACACGTGGTCGCAGTACACTATTTGACTCGGGAAGAAATATTTGCACATTCATTAATATATAAACAAGATATCGATTTAACAAAAAATAAGTTTATGTTGGAAAGATAGAAGGAGAAGTGTAGGAATGAAATTGAGGGAGAATTGTGTGGGAGAACTAAGTTCTCATCTATCATGATAGAAAGTCAGTGTACAAGTTCTAAAATTAGCAAGTCAAGAAATAGCAACAAAGGAGCTCATTTTAAAACACAGCCATGTATTAAAAAAAAAAAGAGAAATGAGTTATAAAAACAGAGTGACTGGTCTGGAGAATGGGAGTGTGAAGGAGACAAGCAAGGCAAACTATGTATATGTACTATGTGATTAAAATAAAAATTAAACATTTGAAAAAGGGCCTCTGTGGCTCACACACAGTCCAGCTTACATCCCCAGGGTGTGAGAGCAGATGAAAAATTTTAGCCAAAGCTCTGATCAAAATAAATGATGCAAAGTTAAATAAAAATTAAAATGAAATAAATGATACATTTTTTTATCTGAGTGTCTGCATATACCCAATAGGCTTCAAAGATGAAGGGATCTGATCCTGGCCTCCAGTTGTGGACATTACAGGCAATTCTCAAACATACCGTGATATTTCATGTCTGTGCGTGCTGGTCTTTCTGATTAGAATGCCTCAAAAAACAAACCTCCCAAGCCCCTAAGATGATGAATTTCTCTTCAACCTTTAAAACCCTTCAGAGTTACTGCGTCTTTTAGAAAGTCTTTCTTGATACCTCTTCCCCAAAGTTCTTTTTCCATCTTTTGGCCTACGTCTGACTCTTCTGTGTATCCCTCTAGCAGAGCATCCGTCACCCCATGTTTCAGCTGGTAATAAGCTGACTCTCTAACTAACCCCCGACCTTCTCCGCAGTCATCAGCTTGTGCTAGTTATGCTGCAGGATGAGCGGCCACGGGGTCTCAGACACTCATTGCAAGAAGGTTTATCTCTCGTCACGTTATACGGCGGCTGTGGCTCTGGATCTACTCCATGTCTTCTCCCCAGGTGGTACCCAGCTAAAGGTGCAGCCCTCTTCTAGACACACCACTCTCCTGGAAGACAGAAAAGAGAAAATGTGGGCAGGACCATAAAGTGCCCCTAAAAGCCTCTGCTCAGAAGTGACCTACATCACTTCTGCCCAAGCCTCATTGGTTAAAGCTACTCAGATGACCACATCTGACGTCAATGACCCAGGTTAAGTACAGTCCTCTCTCGGTGAAAGGAAGTAAAGAACTGCATACAGTAACACCATCTACTGCAGTCTCCTTGGTGGGGTCCACAGCTTATTTTTGCATCCGGGACCTGACATAATGTTTGGCACCAAGTAGGCATTCAGTGCATTTTCACCAACTTGAACTGAATTATCAAATATACAAATCTGAGAACAGAAAGAGAAAAAAGGGGAAGGGCTGAGGTACAAACTCATGGTATGTGAAATAGCACTGGGCTTGGAATCAAAAGACTAAACTCCAAAAGCCAAGGAACCTTTCTGGGCTCATCTTTAACTGAAGGAGATGAACTAGAGGATCTCTAGGGTCCCTTCCAGTTCTAACCTTTAAAAGAGTTTGTAATGTGTTCCTTAGTATCTGCTTGTCAATCTGCCAACTTCTATTAGTCAAGTGTCTAGGCCTAAAACTGGAAAAAAATAAAAATAAGCCCCTAAATCAGTTCACGTGCCAAAACTGAAAATTCACCCATGTCTGTAAAAGAAAACAAAACTATACTTCAAAAGGGAATATGTTTTCAACAAAAATATTGTGGCAACAGTGTTTTTCTTTAATAAACTATTTTCTGTTTTGAGCACATTGTTCTAAGCCACAAGATTTCCAGCTACAGGAAAGCTAGCGTGGCATTGCAGAGGGGTGATTACACATCTGAATGGATCAACACGGGGTTCAGGTTCACACGTGGAAATTGTCACATCAATTAAAACTGTCTCACACATAGCAGAAATTCTTTGTTTGTTGAACAAATACATACCCGTCTAGGTTGGATTTGTTAGGCTTTGAAGCTATCATTCCCAATCCAATTTATCCTTATTTCTGTATATGTGTACGTGGTCTTTTTTTTAAAGCTTTTAGAAAAAAAAAATATAAAAAGGGTTGAGAAATCCTGTAGCTAATGGGCTGATCTACTAAGAGAATTATTTAACAGAGGCTGAGTCCTGAGCCCTGTGTTCGCCTCAGCAGAAGGTGAATGCTGTGATGACCCTGTTTGATTAGAGAAATGTGTATCCTTAAGTTTCCATCCATAAATCACAGGTGCCAACCCAGGTATCCATCACTGTCAGATCATAAAAACAACATGTACATGGCATTTACTATATACCAGGACTGTTCCAGATTCTTTACATATATGAACTCTCATATTGATCAGAGCCACTCTAGGAAATAGGTCTTGTTATCATTTCCATGTTACTGATGGGGAATCAAGGTACAGAAAGTTTAAATAACCCATCTGAGGTCACACATTAAGAAGCAGGGCTGGGTTTTAAAACTGAGCAATCAGGTTCCAGTCTGAACTAAAGTCAGCTCTTCTTTATTCTGCCTGAGCACGTGGCATGCTGTCAAGTGAGCTGGTTCCATTCCTGGATACAGGTATAGCCTGAAGCCATCAGCATACAATCTCTCTCTGTCTTAAAGACCCTTGCCATAAGGCTTCCCTGGTAGCTCAGTGGTAAAAAAAAATCCACCTGCCAATGCAGGAGACACGAGTTCCATCACTGGGTTGGGATGATCTCCTGGAGAAGGAAATGGCAACTCACTCCAGTATTCCTGCCTGGGAAATCCCATTGTCAGAGGAGACCATGGGCTACAGTCCACGGGGTCACGAAAGAGTGGGACATGATTGAGCGATTAAACAACAACAACAAACTTACCCTGCCCAGCCCAGGAGACTAAGGTTTCCACCCTCAAACTGGGCACTATGATTAAAGTGAGTGTGTCTGGCTCCCTCAGATGCCAGAAAGAGTCTTTTTTTTTTTTTTTTTTAGGATGAGGATGCTCATCTATCCTCATCCATCTCCAAGCCTTGAGACTCTGTGCCCTCTTGCCTGGATGAGTGTAAGCAAAGATGATGTCTCACTGGGACAGCAGGGTCTCATTCCTTGTGGCCACAGCACTGCAATCGTCAGGCAAGGCTCTTTCCTGTAAAGGCCAATCAATACTGCTCCACCCCACGTCCCCACCCTTTCCTGCTCCTCGCTCTATAACTGCTATTGATTACAGCAGAGCTGGGAAGCAAATGCCAAAATATATCAATCAATCACCAAGATGGCAGAGAGACTTTATTAAAACCATTACACCTTCTTCTGTTTTCCTGCCCACCCCAGCTTCCTCCGCCCAGTGGCCATTTCTCTTGGAAGGTTTCCAAGAACTTTGCAGACATGATCTGATGGCTGGTGGAATTTCCTCTATTTGGGGAAAATTTAGACCCTGAGAAGGAGCAAGAACAAGTCCCGTCGTGAGAAGATGGAAACCAGGTGTGTGAAAAAACACGCATGTGTCTGTGTGTAGTACGCATATGAAAATGTGCACGTATGCCTGTTGGTTTAAAGGAAAACCTAGAACTTAGTCACATTTCAGAAACACTTGGTAATTATCGCTGAATTTTTTACAAATCAATTCCTTCTGGTCGCTTAATGTCCTTCACTAAGTGGTTTAATTGTGAAATTTCACTTTATAATTGGGTTCATTTTAATGCAGAAAGTGGTAGATTTGCATAAGCAAATGACAAACAGTTAACAAAATCCATTAGCAGAGAAGGAGGCATCCAATGAGCCACACACCTGGGCTTGGAATCAAACCTGCGGTGAGGGAGTGCCCGCCCCAGCCCAGTGCTGTTGCCCCTAAGCAGACGGAGGGGAAGCAAAAGAAGCATTTCAAGTGCTTTCCTGTTGCTCAGCATGGGAGGAAACCAGCCCGTGCGCAGAAAACACAAAGTGAGGAAGAATTTTTCCTTGTCCCTCAAAGACCAGAGACCTTTCTGTGCAAGGAAACTCAGGCAAGGATTTTTAAAGAATCCAGAATGTACACAGATCTTTGACAACTCTTATTCCGGGTTTCTGAAAAGACCATTAGACTCAGAATAATCCTGTCCGGTATTCTCACCTAAAGAATCTGATGGACAGAGCAGCCTGGTGGGCTACAGTCCATAGGGTCGCAGAAAGTCAGACATGACTGAAGCAACTTAGCACGCTCACAGAAGGGAGTATGGAGCCCTGACCTCCAGTCCTCATTCTGTCATGAGCTAGCAAGGAGCCTCCTGTTGGGAACCTCAACAGATCCTGTCTAAATGTCTGTGTGTCTCAAGCTCCTGCTATCAACACTGACAAAGTGATTCATTCATTTCAAAAATATTTACTGAGCCCTTGCTATGAGCAGGTACTGTAGAAATTACAGAGACTCACAAGGAGGTGGGGTAAGGACCAAGCTGGAGGACACGCAGATAAGCTGGAGAAAAGGCCCTGCTCTCATGGAACTTAGGGTCTGATGGAGCGTTATGAACTGGACTGTATCCTCCCTAAATTCACATGCTGAAGCACTAATCCCCTGTGTGGCTGTGTCTGGAGACAGAGTCTTTAGGGAAATGCGTGCATGCATGTTCAGTGGCGTCTGACTCTTCGTTACCCTATGGACTGTAGCCCGCCAGGCTCCTCTGTCCATGGGATTTTCCAGGCAAGAATACTGGAGTGGATTGCCATTTCCTTCTCCAGGGGATCTCCCACGTCTCCTGCATTGGTCGGAGCCACCTGGGAAGCCCCTCTTTAGGGAAGTAATTAAGATTAAACGAAGTCATGAGAGTGGGGTCCTGATCAGGAAGGGATGTCAGAGCCTTCTCTCTCACCACGCACACACAGAGAAGAGGCCACGTGAGAACACGGGGAGGGGGGTCCATCTGCCAGCCAGAAGGAGAATCCTCACCAGAAACCAACTCCGCTGCCAGCTTGTCTGGGCCAGGCAGCCTCCAGACCCATGACAAAATAAAGCTGTGTTGTCTCAGCCACATACTCGGTGGCATTTTATTATGGCAGCTGGGGCAGCGTAACATGTTTCAGGATGGGAGGGGGCCAGATCAGGTGCACCCTGCCTGGTTCTAGGGATAAGGGAAGGCTCCCAGAAGGATTGGCAGGGGAAGAGAAACCAGGGCAGGGCACATCGGTGGACGGAGCCTGTAGTGTCAGAGGAGGAGTGGAGAGAACAAGGCTGAGTAAGTGAGGGGAGCCCTCTGGGGGAGGTCTCATGAGTAAACGTGCCCTTGAAGATCTTGAACACCGAGACATTGTTCTACCTTGTAAAACTTTGGACACACCCACTGATGATTCTGATTCTGCTGGGGGGAAAAGAATGCCAGTGTGGGTTCTACAGGAACGAAGAAGTAGTCAACTTTCCTTGCCACCCTATGCAGGGGAATCTCCCTTCAGCATGTCTGCATACATTCCCTGTGGAAATCTTTTGCTTTTCTGTCTATAAGCTTCCCCCTAGCCTTTCAGAGCATCTGCTGGGATGGTTCCTTCTTCAGGTGCTTGCTTTCAATTCTGCAAAATTCCCTTGCTTTTTGTTAATAATTGCTAACATTAGCCCCCAGTGGCTCAGCTATAAAGAATCTGCCTGCAGTGCAGGAGATGCCAGTTCAATCCTGGGTTGGGAAGATCCCCGGAGTAGGAAATGGCAACCCACTCCAGTATTCTTGCCTGGAAAATCCCATGGACAGAGGAGCCTGGCATTCATGGGGTGGCAAAGAGTAAGACAAGACTTAGCAACGAAACAACAACAAAATTGAGTTAGCTAACACTAAGGTGATGGACAGGGAGGCCTGGTGTGCTGCGAGTCATGGGGTTACAAAGAGTCAGACACGACTGAGCAACTTATCTGATCTGAACACTAACTGTGTACCAGACACTGTTTTGAGGGCTTTTTGTGTATTGGCTCTTTTAATCCTCAAAACCACCACATAAAGTAGATTCTATTAACTCTAGTTTATGGATGAGAAGGCTGAGCACAGAGAGATTAAGACGCTTGCCTTGGGCCACTCAGCTAAAATGGAGCAGCCAGGATTAAAAGCTGCAGTCTAGCTTGGGTGTCCTTACTCCTAACCACAAATCCATATTGTCTTTGGCGGGGGGAATGGACAGAGAAACCGAGACTCGGGTTCCCATAGCTAGTTTTAAGTGCAAGAGTCTTTCTGATTCCGGAGCCTATGCTCTTGATCTCTTAAGGAAATGGAGAAGAGGTAGGCGGCTTTGAGAGTCACTCAGGAAGGAAATTAATTAGAGCCACCATGGCACAGTTGAAAACTAAAGGAGAGGGAGAGAGAGAAAGAGGAGGTTGGGGTGACAGCCAGGTCTCTGGTAAATCGCACAGCCAGACCTTCATCATCTTGTGACACCTTCTTAATTCATTTATTTGTTCAGTGGCATCTGACAAATACTTAGCCAGAATCTACTATGATTTGGCACTGGGCTGAGAAAAGAGGAACAGCCACATACTGATGACCATGACACTAATCTGCCCCTTCCCCTTGCCCTCATCCAGGAGCTCAAAGACTTTACATTCTAGGAATGGGTTGATATCTGAATAAATGCAAAAATTATCACAGTGTGATTAGAGACGTCTATCAGTATATGTCTTTCTATCCATAAAGCATTGAAAGGAGGACAGCCCTTGAGGAAGGTGCCATGTAAGCCTGTTGTGAAGGATGATGGGAATATCCCAGGAGAGCAGCTGGGCTCCTTGGAGCATCCCTGGAGAGCGTATGAGAGATCCCTGAATCCCTGGACACAGAGGCATAGAATCAGAGCATGTGAGCAGTGAGAGGAACCTCAGAGGTCGTCTCCTTTCAGCGCCGTGTCAGGCCCTGCAGGCAGAGCCCCATCAGAGAGTCAGTCCAGCCCGAGTTCCAGCCCGGAAGCCAAGCGCAGCTCCCTTGGGGAGCACAGAGACAGATGATCCACAATCAACAGGACAGCATCTGTGTTCTGGGCCTTGTGATCCACCAGTAGCAGAGGTAAGGGAGACAGAAGTGGGGGAGGAGTCAAGAAAGTCTCCAAGTCCCTGGTTTGTACAACTAGAGACAGCTCCGAACCTCCGCCTCTCCCAGCGTCTCCCAGGTTCCCAGCTTCCGGCTTCCACACCCCGCTTCCACACACCCCCCCCTCGCCCCGTCTTAGGTTTCCAAGTAAGGATCTCGTTCTCAGCCCCTCCCTTCTCTCTGCTCTTCCAATTCCACCTTCAGTTGCGGGCTCTCTTTTCAACTGTTCCCGGGGAACCCAGCTACTACCCGTGACCTCCTGCCCTGTGTCCATCACGGTCAAAGGGTTGCCGTTCAGCAATCGGCCAGCAGGGGGCAGTCCTGCAGCCGGTCTCCGTCCCGGCTCGAACCTCCCAGCCCCCAGGCCGGTCACAACTTCTTAGAGATGCAAATTGAGAGGCAGCCTTCCTAACCCGAGAGGGCTGCTAATTCTCTGAAGAGTATGCAGATTTCCAGCCTGCCTTTGCCTGGGTTTGTTTGTTTTACTTTGCAATAAATTTAATACAGATTGCCTGAAGCAGAGAGGCAGATGGACTATAAACTCTGCATTTTGAGCAGCCTTAGTTACTGGGTTGGTATGGGTTTTGATCCCTGTTTAAATTATATCTATGAAATTTGACATGGATTTGGGTCTGGGGTTTGCTGGCTTCGTGGTGCTCTGGAGCCGCTTCTAGAGAATTTACAAGGGCTGATTTGATTATGGGGACTTTAATTTCTCACAGAGGCTAACAAGGAGGCTGAGAAGCCTGGCTGATGTGTAACAGAAAGAAGGGAAAAGGAGAAAGTTAGGTCAGGTTGCTGCCTGCCCCGGTGCACATGATGTCAGTACTGTTTTCTCTCACCCTTTGCAGGGCCTTAAGTTAGACACCCCAGGGACCCTGGGCTGAAGCCTGTGCTGACCCAAGGGGAGGGAGGAGGTGGAGTTGTGCAGTGGAAAGTGTCCACAAGAAGCTCAGTGTCCAGGAAAGAATCAGGCGGGCATATGGGGCAGACAGAACTAAAACATCTATAAAGAGACATTAACAAGCGCACACAAAGCATTGTATAACTGTGTAAACTGGGCTTGAGGGGACGTGGCAGAAGCAGGGGAACTGCAGCTCATCCCTCCCACTGGCGCCTGGTCTGTGTCCCAAGGGGCAGCCCTCTCCCCTCCCCGCTCCCTCTTAGACCACCAAAGGAAAGATGATGCAATGAACCAGGAGTGGGACAAGCCTGATTCTAGTCCCAGCTCCTCCAGATGTTTGTTGCAAAGTTGGGTAATAGGTTCTGTTTCATGGATCCTCAGTTTCTCTATCTGCAAAATCAGAATCACATGATTGTCACAAGGCCCAAGTAGTATAACTTGGGTAAGAATGCATGTATGTTGGAAAAGACTGGAACATAAACTGTCTCTAAGTGATCGGGCCATTTTCTCCATTACGAAAGAATCACTGATTAGAATGGGAAGGCCTGGGGCAGAGGGGAGGTATGAAGGGAATTCTGCAAACTGGTCTTAAGACTGAGAGTCGGGCCCCACAGTCCAGACAGGTTCAGAGGCCGGCTCTCGGACTTGGCCCTTCTGCTTACCTGCACACAGAGCCTGTATGTGAGCAGAGGCCTGGCTGGGCACCAGGGGTGGTTTCCAGCAGTAGCAGACTCCGGGCACTGTTCTGGGGGACTCTGGGGGCCTGGACCCCCAACCTGAGCTGGACAGGCAGGTGGGACCACAGACTCATCTTCCCTGGGAAATCCCAGAGTCCAGGCAAAGCCAGCCACAGGGGAAGGGCCCTTTCTCTGCACCTGCTTCTATGCATGTCTGCATCCTTTCACAGAGGCTGGGCCGGGAAGGGAGCTACAAAGAATCACTGAGGCAAAGGGACAAAGAGAAGGAAGGAGGCAGATAAACGAAGAAGGAAGGAACACAGGACATGCTGATGTGTGTTCCTTGCTGGTGCGGGAAGATCACCAGAAGACAAGCAGAGAAGTGGGAAGCCTGCAAAGCGACCAGAGAAGGAAAGGGCCAGGCTTTGCAAAGGGAGGGCGGCTGTGGGAGGTAGAGGCTGAGATTAAATGGAAATGAGGGGCTTGGTCACCATGGAGAAAGAAGCTGGGAGCTTTGGCAGCAGTTAGTCTATTAGGAGGAGAGGAGGGGATGAAAGCTGCTGTGGGTGTGTCTCTACACACCAAGGGGTTGGAAAATAGCCAGCTAATTCAGCCCCAAGCAGGGGGTGGGGGGGAGGGGAGGGTGAAGACCACCAGTTGAATGGTTGAATTCTCCCCAAAACAATAATCCTTTTCCATTGTCACTTCGACATTCTACCTGTTCCTCTGGCCTCAGAACACAGTAAATTAAAACTGTTAGTTGTCAAGATTTTGTTATATTAAATTTGCTGACCCTCTCCACCACACCCACACACTCCCTCTCTCTCTCTGTCTCCAGCGATCTATATGGCAAGGAAAAGAAAGTGTGTTAGTCGCTCAGTCGTGTCTGACTCTTTTCGACCCCGTGGACTGGGATTCACTAGGCCCCTCTGTCCATGGAATTTTCCAGGAAAGAATACTGGAGTGGGTAGCTGTTCCCTTCTTCAGGGCATCTTCCCAACCCAGGGATCAAACCCAGGTCAGGGCATCTTCCCAACCCAGGGATCAAACCCAGGTCTCCCACATTGCACGTGGATTCTTTACCAGCTGAGCCGCAAGGGAAACTCAAGAATACTGGAGTGGGTAGCCTATCCCTTCTTCAGGGGATCTTCCTGACTCAGGGCTCTAACTGGGCCTCCCACACTGTAGGCAGATGCTTTACCATCTGAGCTACCAGGGAAGCCACCAGACAAGTGAGGGAAGGAAGCCCTAAATCCTGTGGCAGCGATGGAAGGAGGAAGATGAGGCTGAGGCCAGGAAGGATTGGGGAGGGGGGAGGGATGATGGTGGAAGTGAGTGTAACCAGACACCTCACTCTTCATAGAACCTCCCGATGGAAGATGAATAAGTTCAGCTAGCACAGGCCATAAGCCCAGAGGATGGTCACTCTGCTTTCCAGTTTGTGCCTGGGCAGTACCATCCTTAGACCCACCACTGGGACTCTGCCAGACCCCACACTTTAGAAGGGCTTGTGTCCCCTCTCCTATGGGCATTCCTCCCCAGGAGGTAGGGAGCAGAAACCTTGCTCCCCTTTCTGGGTCGTGTTCCAGGGGCTGGGCCAGCCTCAGGGTGAGCACTGGAAGGGGAGTGGGGAGTTATTATACAGACACATCTTGGGACAGGGATCAAGGGACATGGGGCTCCTGGCAGACCAGAGCTGTGCTGGTGATGGAAAGGTGGGGTGGGGAGGTGCTGGGGGCAGGCCTCCCCGCACCCCCTTGCCTTGGCCTGAGAATGTCAGCTGCTGCCCTGAGCAGGGGAGAGCCTGTCTTCAGAGATGGAGGTGAGGAGATTGAAAAAAAGCCAGGAATCCAAGATTGTTAGAGGTTAGAAGCTGAAAGAGAAAAAGGAGCCAGAGGAAGGACAGTTGAACTCTGAGCATGTGTGGCATAGGACAGGGGAGAAAACGAGAACTGTAAGGGCATCTCCTGTGAGGTTTGGTACACGCTTATACCAAAACCCATTCATTGTTTATCTGCAATTCGAATTTGACTGGCTGTCCTGTATTTTATCTGGCACCCTCTCCCTGAGGCTGGAGGAGTTGGAATGGTGGCCGGGAGGCTAGGTCACGAGTTTGGTGAGGACAAGAGTATCTTCATAGATCTAAGAGGTAGACAATCTTCCTAAAGCTAAAGCATGCCAGAGAGCCCTAACCATACAGCGTCAGTGGGTCAGGCCAATTCTTCCAACTATGATGGATTATGAAAGACCCCATCATTTCCAAAGGCCCTGGGCTGTGTAGAGAGTATGGCCCCTTATCTGTCAATGACTGAGATGGAACCAAAATTCAAGTGGTAGACAACTGAGTCCCCCAAAGGGGAAAAAAAAAATCTCTTTTTGCACCTGCTGGAATCCCAGAGGCTAGCGAGGTTCAAACTGATAAGAAAGAATTTCCTTCACTGAAAGCATCTTGCCTCAGTGCTTCATGTTGAAAAGGGGGTCTCTGCCAGCAAAGGAGAAGTGTAATTCACACTTTTTGTGAAAGTTGACACAACTCTATGCTATTTTTTACACTAAAACTCTCCTACTGTAACTGATGCTCTTGTTTTCAGAATCTAACCTCTTAGATGCTACATTCCAAGAAGAAAGTAAACAAAGAAATACATGAATCAATAATAATCCTACATTAATTTTGAACTCAGTTATGAAAACAGAAGCAAAAGAAATCAATGGATCCCAAACAAAAAAGGATGGACTCAGAAAAACAATTTTTAATCTCCAAAAGTTTCACAAGGGTAAGACAGACAACAGAGAATATAATAATATTAAAGCCAAAATAATAAAGGAACATAACAGCAGTGTCCTGTTAAGTAACTGGATGGGATTCATCAGTGTAGCAACTGGTGCTGAGCGTTTTTTAATTTTCTCCCTGCTGGAGATTCGCCTCTCACAGTCTCAACAAAGAGATGAACTGCTTGTCAGAGATGAGAACTTCCACAGAGCAAAATGGCATTCTCCAGTGTTTATTTTCTTCTTCATACCTCCTCCCCAAAGAGGAAAAGCTGATCATTCTTTAAAAGACCCAAAATCTAGAAATGATTCCTTCTGTCCCTGAGGATCACCCAATTACATCATGCAAAGAGTTAATTTCACTATGGTTCATGCTGGGAAGCCGGGTTTAATACAAATTACTAATTGTCTTTCCTTAGGAAGGAATCAACTTTGAAAAAGCAGAAGACAGAGGCAGACCCAGTATTTAAAGGATGCATCTGGGCCAAGGGAAGGCCCAGTGGTGCCATGGTGCTTTCAACAATCTTAGAAAATTTGAATCCAGGAGAACAGTGGGACCCAAGTACTAGGGGAGCCACATGAAAAGAACCCACAGCTGAGCAGTCAGGGCTACATGTCCTCCACAGGGTGATTCAGCTGCAGGGAAATGACATGATGGCTCAAACTGGACTAACATTGTTAATTTTTTTCTATTTTAGAATTTTGTTAGCATTTAATTAATTCTTAGATGTGAAAAGCTACAAGTGTTGGGAAGTCATACCTATTCTTTTGTCTGCACCTTTTAAGTCATATTATGATACAAAAAATCCAGGTCCATGTTAGATGTCTGAGAGACTATTTTTCCTCTTTGAGAAAACTCTGAACACTAATCAAATATGAGCAACAATGGTAGAGTGGAAGGACTTAGGCTTAGGGCCTGAGTCTAACATCATTACTGGGTATCAGGGGCAGGTCAGGGCTTCCCTGGTGGCTCAGGGGTAAAGAACCCGCCTGCCCAAGCAGGAGACATAAGAAATGTGGCTTCAACCCCTGGGTCGGGAAGATTCTCTGGAAAAGGGAATGGCAACCCACTCCAGTATTCTTGCCTGGAGAATCCCATGGAGAGCAGAGCCTGGTGGGCTACAGTCCATGGGGTCACAGAGTGGAATATGCCCGAAGTGACTGAGCACACACAGGGGCGAGTCTGTGCCTTTTCACTTTCTCAGGGGTGCTATGAGAATCACAGGACACAGTGGATGTGGAGTAACCATTTTAAAAGTGAAAGTTGCTCAGTTGTGTCCGACTCTGCAAGCCCATGGATATAGTCCATGGAATTCTCCAGGCCAGAATACTGGAGTGGGTAGCCTTTCCCTTCTCCAGGGGGTTTTCCTGACCCAGGGATTGAACCCAGGTCTACCGCATTGCAGGCAGATTCTTTACGCTGAGCCACAAGGGAAACCATTTTTAAAAGTGTTGCTCAAAGCATGTGAAAAGTATTTTCCATAGTATTGTAATAAAAGGTAAAGAGTCTAATTTTGAGATGCATAGTCCCTGGATTCGCCTGCATGAACTCAGTGAGATGAAGAGTATTGTTTTGGGGGAACTTCCTGGTGGTCCAGTGGTTAAGACTCTGCCTTGCAATTCAGGGGGTGCAGATTCATTCCCTGGTCTGGGAGCTAACATCTCACATGCCTAGTGGCCAAAAACACAGAACATAAACAACAGAAGCAATATTGTAACATATTCAATAAAGACTTTAAAAAAAGAAAGTGTTGCTGCTGTTGTGGTTAACCTAAGAAGACTGCAGGGAAGAGAAGGAAGGACATAGAAGAGGGAGCGTGCACTGAGCCTGCTGGTTTACTTGCTCAGCTCAGAGACACTGCAGGGCTGCCTCTCCAGCCGTGCTCCCTGATGGGGTTGGTAGACCCTGCTGCCCTATTCATTCCCAGCTCTGCTTTCTTTCTCCTGCCTTCCAAGACCCCCTTCTGAGTCAGTCTGGGAAATGAGACAGAAAAGGTATTACTTAATGGTGTCTGAGGAAGACTTGTCAATTTTTCCTGCTCTGGCCCTCGCCCAACTTTCCAATCAGCAGTACCGCACACCACGTTGGACCCACCAACCTTGGTTCAGTCAGAAATTCCAGGCACTGAATTCTCTGAAGGAGAGAAAGCAGAAGTAGAGAAGGCTGGGGTAGAGGCGGAGGTGCATGTTAGCACCTACCCAGTGTTGACATTGGAAAATGGATGCAAATAAAAATTAGTGACATCTTAGTAGAGAATTTAGACATTAGGAGTTTCCAGACAACAGCAGCATTTTTGGTCATTATTTGACACCAAAAGGGAAGAGGCTGCTCAAATATTGCTTTTTTTTTTTTTGTATTTTTACCCCCAGAGCATGAGTTGGCCATTGTCTTACCAACAGAGAATAAAACACAATTCTTTTTTATAAGTAAAAACAAATTCAGTATATAGTAAGATACCATTGCCTGGAGAATCCCATGGACAGATACCATTGTAGCCTGGCGGGCTACAATCTGTGAGGTTGCAGAGTCGGACGTGACTGAAGTGACTCAGCACGTGCCCCTCCTGAAAAGAGTGAAACAGGCCGATTCGATGGAAGAGCAAATCCAAAAACAGGCTTATGCACGGAAAACTTGACATATGATAAATCTGGCATCATGAATCACAGTAAAAAGAATTATTATTTTGTACATGGTAAAATAAATTTGAATCTATTTCATAACTGAATAAGAAAATAAACTCTATGTGGAGTCAACACCTCAATGGGAAAGGTGAAAACATAGACTAGTAGAAGAAAATATATGATAATATGCTGTGACCTTGAGGTGGGAAAAGATATCATAAGGAGAAAAATGGCTGGAGTTTATATTGTCATTAAAGACTGCTGTTCGGTGAAGTATACCATCGACCGAGTTAGCAGACAAGTAACGCCTAGAAGAAGACATTTGCACGAACAAATGTTCAGGGAATCCAAAAAATTAGTAAGAAAAATAAAAAGAGGAGACAACAGAAAAAAGAGCAAAGTATAGGTCTATAAATAGGTAGTTCATAGAAAGGGACATCTTAACGGCTAACAAGTCCTTGAAATGATGCTTAAATTCACAAATAATATGAAGAACACAGGGAAAAAAAAATAAGGTATCACTTTCCAGCAGGGGTCCCCAACCTCCAGGATGTAATGCCTGTTGATCTGAGGTGGAGCTGATGTAATAATAATAGAAATAAAGTGCACGAGAAATGCAATGCACTTGAATCATCCCCAAACCATCCCACCCCTGCCCGTGGAAAAATTGTCTTCCGTGAAACCAGTCCCTGGTGCTAAAAAGGTTGGGGCCCACTACTATACAGCTACTACTACTACTACTACTACTAAGTCACTTCAGTCGTGTCCGACTCTGTGCGACCGCATAGACTGCAGCCCAACAGGCTCCCCCGTCCCTGAGATTCTCCAGGCAACAACACTGGAGTGGGTTGCCATTTCCTTCTCCAATGCATGAAAGTAAATTAGCAAAAAATCAGAAGTCTCATCATACTAAGTGCTGGCAAGGATGTAGAGAAACAAGAAAGCTGATAAATGTGCACACTAGCACAGTTATTTTAGAAGGCAGTTTGGTAGGACTTACTGAAATGAAGACTTCTTGGAGCCCAGGACCCAGCACTGCCACTGCATTGGTACACACGCCCTGGAGGAAGTCTCGCACTGAATGTCTGTCACCTCCCTGATGGAGGTAGCAAAGCGCTGGTGGCTCTGGGCGTCCATTAACAAGGGAAGAGAAGGGTAAATGGCGGTGACTACAAATGACGAAACCGCGTGCAGTGGTAAGACGGAATGAAACAGAGCTGCTTAAGGCAACAGGCTTCCCAGGTGGAGCTAGTGGTAGAGAACCTGTCTGCCAAGGCAGGAGACCCAAGAGACTCAGGTTCAATCCCTGGGTGGGGAAGATCCCCTGCAGAAGGAAATGGCAACCCACTCCAGTATTCTTGCCTGGAGAATCCCATGGACAGAGCAGCCTAGCGGGCTATACAGTCCATGGAGTCGCAAAGAGTCAGACACGACTGAACCGACTTAGCACAGGACAAAGCAACGGGGATAGGCTTCCAAACTGCAGATGGGGTATCATGTGGGGGAGAGGCTAGATTCATAGCACAATGCCATTTACATAAATTTTTAAAAGACACAAAGGAACCCTACTTATGTTTCAAGGGTACATTTGTGGGTGAATAAACTTCTGGAAGGTGAATTAGAAGGACATAACAGGACAGTGGACACTGGGGTGCTCTGGGCATCCCCCTCTTCAGGGCCAGCGCACCCACCGCCAGCTGCTGGGATGTTAGTGCTGAGACTAAGGTGCGCCCCGCAAGGGAACTGCTTCACCAAGGTTAGGCCCCTTCTAAGGGAAGCGATCCATGGTTGGCTGAGGCAGGTCTCACAAAGGACCCTTGGGAAAGCTCTCAAGGGTCCTGCCAGCTCTCGAGCTTGCATGGCCTCAGCTGAGTCCTCATTCGCAACCATGATGGGAATCAGCTTCACCTGCAGTCCTAACTAGCCATTCTCACTTCTTCATATGTTTCTCCTGAGCAAACCTGTGCACAAGTCTCATCTTAGAACCTTCTCCAGAAAGCCCTCATCAAGGGACACATTAAGTAATCAAGAGTGGGAGCCCTCAGTGTGGAGAAGAGAGCCCGCATGGAGACAGGGAAACAGAAGGAGGCAATGAAGTTCCAGGAAGTCCACGAGAGGTCCCGGTGGACCAGCCCTGATGGCTTAACTCGGAATCAAGAACGTGACCGACGCCGTCAGGTGCAAAACCCACCAGATCAAAACCATCCGCCTGTGGGCAGTTCACACGCTGCCCCTTCCCTGTTCACTTTACTCTGTCACTGAACACCTGCCTATGGGCCAGTGGACTCAGAAAAGCCAGGCAGGTAACTCGGCGAGGTCTTATGTTTTCTTACCCTTGTCACCAGGCACATCCTTGAGAACTTGGAAGCCAGGGATGACCCCGCCTCCCTACCCTCACCTTGGCCTAAGCCTATCCTTACTGCAAGGAGCTATGAGAGAGCTGCATCCTGTCCACAGGGGAAGGTGGGAGTCAGTGTGGTGCCTGTGTGAGAGTCAGACACTGTTTTCAGCTCGGGCCTGGCACAGCCCCAGATTCAACAGAGATAAAGAGCATTTTTTTTCCATTCACTCTGTCACCAGATGGAGCAAGATCTCTTCATGGCACTTGTGAGGTGGGGATGTTTTCGGGGGAGCAACCCCGGCTGCCTCTGCGAAGGTGCCGCACTAACTGTGCTCCTGCTCTGCCTTCTGCTCCCCGTCCTGCTGCCCTCTCTTCTCCTCTGACTCTCCTGCTTGATGCTTTTCTGGGATAGGAACAAGTTCACTTCCTTGGGCTCTGACCCAGTCTCCCCTGCACCCGCCACCTCCCCACCCCCCCACCTCCCCATCTCCCGCCCCGGCCAGATCTCCAGAGTCTTTTGCCCTCTTCAGGGTCTCTGGGTTAACTTTATGCGCTCAGACATGGAAACAGATGAGGCTAAGGAAAGAGGAAAACTCTTTAAGAGAGAAGCCAGAGCACCTGTCCGCACCTTGGAAAGTGTGATGTTTAGTTAAGCCACCCAGTGGCTGACCAGAGGCTGAGTTCTTGCGCCTCATTAAAACAACAGCAGCAACAACAGAAGACCATGTTAGAAGGAATATGAGTGAATTATAATATGAACTCGCCAACTCACCCTTTTAATAAAATGCATTGCACTCCTGCAGTATGTATAGCATATAAGTATGTTTGGAAGGCAGGGGCTTCCTGAAGGAATAAGATACCATCCTTCATGTCTGGGAGCTTACAATATGATAAGAAGGTAAGGCTTGCACACAAATATCTATGATGTAAAGTGCAACGATGTAAGGTCACTGAGAAAGTTACTCCTGAATGCTCCAAGTGTTCAGAGTGGGGAACCTCATGTTAGAAAAAAGAAGCCAAGGTTTCCTGAGCCATATAACTTTTTGAGATGAACTGCAATTGATGGAGAGAACTTGTTGTTAAAATAATTTTCAAATTAACTTGGATGCATTTGCAAAAATGAATTGGATAGCATTTTTTAGTTTATTATTTGACTGTGCCAGGTCATAGCTGAGTTGCAGCATGCAAACCCTTAACTGCAGCATGTGGGATCTAGTTCCCTGACCAGGGAATAAACCTGGGCCCCCTGCATTGGGAAGGTGGAGTCTTAGCCACGGGACCATCATGGAAGTCCCTTGAATATCATTGTTTCAAAGATGATCAACAACAATTCTACTTGTTTTTTAAGAGTTATAGAGGGTAAGAAGTCAATATTCTCTTCTCATCCACCCCATTCCATCCCCCCAGATTAACTATTTTAACAATTTGTTGTGTATCAGCCCTCATCTTTAAGTGGAAATGATTTTCACAGAAAGAGTAGGAAAAGGGTATCACAGGTAAAGAATGGGAGTAAGAGAAAAGGCAAGTCATGTGCCTGGAGTGCTCAGCAAAAGCAGAAGAAGATGAGAGAGGACAGGGTGAGGGGAGTTGGATTCTTGCCGCAGAGGTTCCCCTGTTTGGAATTCTGGACATTATTCAGTAGGCAATGTTAGATAAGAAACGGTAAAAAGGAATTAGGAATTTTTAACTAAAAGAAAAGATCTTAGGAGGCTCATGGCAGCAGCAATAATTCAATTATATAAAGTGCTCTCAAGTGGAAGACAGACAAGGCTTTTAATGTGAGAATCCATAGGTCATAATTTGGGTCAAAAACTAGACCCAAATTACAGTTACAGGAGCAAGATTTCAGTTCTGTGTAGGAAAAGACTTTCTAACAAGCAGACCTGTGCAGTGAGGGAATGGATGGCCCCGTGAGGAGTAGGTTCCTCCCCACGGAGATGCTCACTCCAGCAGAGGCCCCATGACCAGTCACCGCAGACAGAGGACTCAAGCATCCAGCAGGCAGCTGGTGTGAAAAACCTGTAGCGTCTTTTCTAGTGTTAAGGTTCTATAGTAAAACGGGGACGCGTTTTAAGGATGTTCAAGGGAGGGGTTAAATAATTCGAGCCGTGCTATAGAAAAACTCATCTGGCAGAAACCTATAGGTTGGGTCAAAGAAGAAACCACCTTAAAACGTGAGCATGAGGCTGAGGGAACAGCTCAGTGAAAGGCAATCAGGACTCTGGTTAAACATGGTGAATTAGACATCTTTATCTATTTTCCCTCAAAAAAATCCAATTAAAATGATGGTAAAGAGAGACTTCCCTGCCAGCTCAGAGGTTAAGACTCTGCACTTCCAAGGCAGGGCATGCAGGTTTAATCCCTGATCCCATATGCCATGCAGCATGGCTATCCCCCAGATTTTTTAAATTGTTTCCATTTCTCATTGTATTCGAATGACCTCCCAATTCTGGAATGTGGGTGTCCTAGCAAGGCATTTCTTTTGACAGCTCTGCACCAACGTGTCTTCTTTCCTAAATACACAGGATGCAGTCTTGATTTCAACAATCCAAATCCTTGATGCTAAGGGCTAGGAAAGTGGATACGTTTTCCTTAGAAAGAAATCAAGCATTTTATATATGACCTCTGAGAATAACAACTTTAATTGAGATCAGCCACCTAACCCATTAGAAATTCTGCAAAAGGCCAGTCTGTTTTATGAACCAGTGTGTTAGCCATGCTCCTCTTTCTGTGATTACAGAGAGACTTAACACCCCTGAGCATTATTCTTTCTATCTGTAAAGCCCTTTTTGACTACTGGTCCTTGATTATAAGCTCTGTACAGCCTAGGTTTGGATTATCAACCTCCTAGGGTTGTGTTTATGAGGGCTTTGTGGAAGTAGTGCTAAGTTTCTATCTTCTATTTGCATTAGCCAGAGGAGAACTCAGGGAAATCTAATGACAGGCTTATGATGAATGCTGTTATGAGAAATGCCCAAGAAACAGATGGGCATTTGAAGAGATTAGACATTTTGAACCATCATTAACCCACCCTCAGCCTGTTTAACTTTTGACCCAGCTCTGGCACCTGACTGCAAGAGGGCCATAGGCGTGAGATACCCCCCTACCCTCCCACCTGGGTGGGAGCTGATAGGGGCAAGGCGGCTGCCATGGGAAACAAAGAGGCAGACAGCTTCCCTGAAGGACAATGAGATGAGAAGCAGCTAGGAGGGTCCAAGGGACCAGGATACCTGGCAGAGAAGAACTGCATCCTTGCCCCAACTCCATCATTCCTCTCCCAGCCTCTGCCAGCTCTGCCTCTAGGGTCCAGGGGCTCACACGGCCCAGCTCCCTCCCTTCTCTTCCAATTCCTCTCCTGGTTCCTTTCTTTGTCCCCTTCCGTCCCCTGGTCTCCCAATGGCCTTATGCTGTGCTCTATCCCAGCTGCCCTCAACAGCATTCAGTCTACATCCTCAAAGTCACATGTTTTCCTTGTACACTCGTTGCCAGAAAGTCTTGATTGCATACGGACATAGAAGAAAGACTCCAGTCTCCAGGAAGATTGGAGAATGTCTTTATTTCTATTTAATTACTAAATTATTTCAGTTTTCGTTTTCTTGATCCTGATTCTGGTTCTTGCTTAAGTATTAATTGGTAATGCTTGTTCTTCAAATTGGGGCTTCCCTGGTAGCTCAGCTGGTAAAGAATCCATCTGCAATGCAGGAGACCCCAGTTCAATTCCTGGGTGGGGAAGATCCCCTGAAGAAAGGATAGGTTACCCACTCGAGAATTCTTGGGCTTCCCTGGTGGTTCAGACAGTAAAGAATCTGCCCACAGTGCGGGAGACCTGAGTTCGATCCCTAGGTTGGGAAGATCACCTGGAGGAGGTCATGACAAACCACTCCAGTGTTCTTGCCTAGAGAATCCCACGGACAGAGGAGCCTGGCGGGTTGCAGTCCATGGGGTTGCAAAGAGTCAGACATGACTAAGGATGCACACACGCTCTTCAAATCACTTTTTACATCTCCCTAGCAATTCACATCTGATGACTCCCATCATTCTAGAACTAGGATAGAATCAAGGTTTTAAACATGAGGAATTTCTGTTGACTCTCACTAGCCACAAATATTTGGGATTTGCAGATTACAGCATGAGGGAGGGGGTTTCATATCTCCTTCAGTGCAGGTGCTCTGCTGAATCCAGCCCTACGTCCCTTACAATTAGAACAGCCTTGCTCTGTCTAACTGAAATGTATCATGTTGTTGTGCTTGCCATCCCATGAGGAATTTCATCACAGCACCTACCCCTCTGGGGAGTCTCTCGCAGGCCTTCAAAACAGCCACCATCCAATCTTCTCAAGCTGCAGGGGGAGGATCTGGGAGAGGGAGGGAGCATCCATCTGCTCTGATGGATGAGGACGCTGACGTCAAGCAGGAGACGGCGCTTCGTCAGAGTCGTGTACCTGAGGGCAAAAGCCAAGCACACAGCCTAGAACCCTGACCCCCAATCCTGTGTGCCTCCGCTGTGCTGCTCTCTATCCCCTTCCTGAGCTTCCACGCTGACCCCTGGGCCTTGTCTTTCTCGATGGCATGTCTCTAATCTATGCCCTCTGGGATCTCCAGCAGTGAGGTTTAGTGTTAGGTGGCTCCGTTTGTCTTTGATTCTAATCATGGGCCCTGCCAGGGGCTCTCTTTTAACCAAGAGGCCAGCTTTCCTCAGCATCTCTTATTGGCTGATTTCTGAGAAGGATAGAGTTGTATGTGTCATTAGCAGCTTATATCTTCTTTTTCAAACTTTTAACTTTTTATCTTGTGTTGGGGTTTAGCTGATTAACAACGTTGTGATAGTTTCAGCTGCACAGAGAAGGGACTCAGCCATACATATGCATGTATCCATTCTCCCCCAAACTCCTCTCCCATCCAGGCTGCCACATAACACGGAGCAGAGTTCCCTGTGCTCTACGTAAGTCCTTGTTGGTTATCCATTTTGAATATAGCAGTGTGTACATGACCTTCCCAAACTCCCTAACTATCCCTTCCCCACCCCGACAACTCTAAGTTCATTTTCTAAGTCAAAAGCAGCTTGTATCTTGACTTCCTGTCAGGATGATCAAAACTGATTTCTACTGGGACCTGAAGAAAGATGATCCAGCCAGGGCTCCTCTAGGGTAGAAGACAGAGTCTCCCAAGTGCCTCTACATTCCTTCTTTAAATTATATGGACTTTGAAATGAGTGATCTGTTTAGACCCTTGGACCAATTAGGCGATGAGAGCAAGAGTATCTGCAGCTCTTTGTTTCTTTGATGAGCTCCACAAGGAAAAGGAAGTAGGCGTCTGTGTGACCCACTATTCACATGACCCAGAGAAGGTGAGTCGCTCACCCAACTATCACTCTAGGCTTCTTGGAACACTCTGATCCAAAGGACCTGGAACTAAGAATACACATGGGAGGTGCCCAGTAATATTTGTTGAATGAATGAAAAAGAAGTTTTAATGTCCTTCAGTGTCTCTTCAGTATTTAGATAACCCTCACTCTGGACTTCCCAGCTGGCCCTAGTAGTAAAGAATCTGCCTGCCGATGCAGGTGAAGCAAGAGACGTGGGTTCCGTCCCTGGGTCAGGAAGATCCCCTGGAGGATGAAATGGTAATCCACTCTAGTATTCTTGCCTGGGAGATCCCATGAACAGAGAGGAACCTGGTGGGCTACAATCCATAGAGTTGCAATGAGTCAGACAGGACTGAGCGCTTGGGCACACACACAAACACTGGACTAGAGGTTAAAAGGAAAGAAATTAAAAAGAGTTTGGCACTGAGACAGAGGAAGGCTGTGTCTAAACATGAGATAGACATCACATCCTTTCTTAATGCCCCAGATTCTCCGTGTGCAGTGACTTGGGAGATAATATTGGCAGACAGAAGAGAATGAAAACTTATTTCCAAGCTCTCCCAAAACACCATAAGTGTTCCATCTCCATGATCCAGACATCTAGGCCTATTTTTGACCAAAGGAAAGAGACCAAAAGTTTGGAAACCCAAATTTTTGCAGAACTGAAAAATGTGCTGTTTCACAGCTTTAGCTAAACAACGCCAGCTTGATTATCAAATATTAGAATTGGGAGAAACGAGCATTGATGCAAGTAAAAGAATATTCTGCTGCTGATTTAAAGACAAGTGAATCGCTAAATATTTTTATTAGCAGCAAATTTGCTGCTTGCTGGAACTAATTTCACGCCCTGTAGATATGGTGCTTAAGTTGGAAATGGCGTTAAATTGCTCTCTCCTTGAGGCGGGTAAGGCTTCTGGTGGCAATAACCGCTAGATGGCACAGACCGGGTCGCTCCTCTAAGACAGGCAGCTTTGGAGCCAATCACAGGGGAGTTCACAGGAAGTTCCACCCTATGTATCTCCTTCCCAAGAAATGTTTGTGTCTCAAATAGCCAAAACTTTTAAAAAGGAAGTTGTCTAGAATGTGTTGCAGGGAGGAAGCCAATTCTAACTCCATGTTCGAACTGTTCCTTTGACTCGCTTTTCATTGCTTTTGTTATTATAATCATACTTAATAGCTGATCTCAGAGAATCCTGCCCCTGACTATTAAACTAAAATGCATTTGTTCAGAACCCTGTCTGTGCCATGGACGGCAGGAAGGAAGAAATTAACATATCCCCTGCCTGAGGCTTACCATTCTAGGAGACGTTTGCAAGATTAATGGCCTTTTTACTTTGCTTCCTCACCTCCCACCATCTATGATCTAGGAAAGAACCTGGTATCCAGACCCCATAAGATGGTTATTTTGAGGCGCTAGCCTGCCATCTTCTCTGTCAGCTGCTTTCTGAATAAAGTCTCTTCCTTGCCTCAATAGCCTGTGACGGACCATAATGGAAAAAAAATTTTTTTAAGAATGTACGTATGTATATAACTGAGTCACTTTGCTGTACAGCAGAGATTGGCATAACATTGTAAGTCAACTATACTTCAATAAAAAAATTAAAATTAAACACGCACACACACAGTTTGAGATGCTCACTAAACAGATCCTTAATAATTGGTTAATACCAGAGCCAACATGAGTTCACTAAGAATAAGTGTTGCCAAACTGAACTCATTTCCTATACAGTAGAGTTAATGACCTTGATACATCAGATCATGTTGCTCAGAGACTTCTGATATAGCTAAAACTCTTCACCTACAAGGTAAAGCCTGAATTCCTTAATCTGGTGTTCAAGATCCTTCTCACTCTGTCTCATTTCCTGCCACTCATTTCCCTGAACCTACACTCCACCTGTATTAGAAGGCCTGCTGTTTCTGAACCAAAGACATTCCCTCTTCCATATTCTGTTGCTTCAGTCTGGAATATCTTTCCATATTCATTCTCCACTTATGTTAAAATGTCATTTCTCTTGTGAAGACATGCATTTTCCTTTTCCCCCTATGAAGAAGTAATCTACTTTTTCTCTGGGTTCTCTGTATATTTTATCCTGCTAATATATAAAATGATATGATGTACGTGGGACTTCCCAGGTGGCACCAGTGATAAAGAACCCACCTGCTGATGCAGGAGATGTAAGAGACTTGGGGTTCAATCCCTGGGTCAGGAAGATCCCCTGGAGGAGGAAATGGCAACCAACCTACTCTAGTATCCTTGCCTGGGAAATCCCATGGACAGAGGAGCCTGGCAAGCTTTAGTCCATGGGGCCACAGAGTCATATATGACTGAAGCAACTTAGTACACACGCATAAGATGTACATGGCATAGTATCTATTATAGAAAAAACATTAAAAAATATATATCTCTAATACAAATTTGAGGTAACATATATTTAATTATAGAGCTTCCCTAGTGGCTCAGTGGTAAAGAATCTGTCTGCCAAGCAGGAGACACAGGTTCAATCCCTAGGTCAGGAAGATCCCCTGGAGAAGGAAATGGTGACCAACTCCTATATTCTTGCCTGGGAAATCCCATGGACGGAGGATCCTGGTGGACTACAGTCCATGGGGTTGCAAAAGAGTTGGACATGACTTAGCAACTAAAAAACAACAAATACTTAATTATACACATATTGATTTGAATGAACGTCACCTCCATGAGCTTTTTAAGACATGAGTGATGTCATGATCATTTTTGTATTCTCAGTACCTACCACAGAACCTAGTAGATAGGAGGTCAACAATAAAAATTTATTGATTTGAATGGGAGGACATGCCAAATACAGTGTATCAAGTTATCACATGAATAATGTTGTAAAATGGGTCACTGGGCAAAACTGAAGCTGTGTGAACACAGATCCAGACTGGAAGGAGGTCTCCAATGATACTAAATTCTATCCTAGACAGAATTTTTATTAGTGACCTGGATTAAAGCATATAACAAATGTTTATCAAATGTGCAGAGAAGCCAACTAACATCATAGGAAAAGAAAACTGAAGGCTTAAAAAATGAATCTAGGGACTTCCCTGGTGCTCCAGTGGTGGAGAATCTGCCTGCCAATGCAGGGGGCACAGGTTCAATCCCTGGTCTGGGAACTAAGATCCCACATGCCTCATGGCAACTAAGGCTGGGTCCCACAACTACTGAAGCCTGAACTCGCGGAAGCCCATGCTCTGCTACACGAGAGGTCTCTGCAATGAGAAGCCTGCACCCAGCAACTAGCGAGTAGTCTCCATCCACTGCATCTAGAGAAAGCCTGTGCACAGTGATAAATAAACAAAATACTTTAAAAAGGAATCTAATAGGCTGGAAGCTAGTAGTCTAGAAAACTAACAAAGTAACATTTAAATAAATGTAAAGTTCTATATTTAGATTTCAGAAATGAATCACACATACTGAATATGGTGGAGAATTTACTTGGCAGTAATTAAGGTGCAGAAGAGTTAGGAGCGTTGGTTAATCAAAAGCTTTAAAAGCAAACAGTGAGATGTGGCCAGTAACAAACTAAGGCCACGACAGTCCCGGACGGTCACAGTATGTCCAGCTCAAAAGAAGCCGCAATGTCACGGCCGTACTCCATGCCTTTAGGGTTTATTTGAAGTATTATGAGCAATTCTAGTGCCAGATTCTGAAAGGTGCTTCAATAAACCACAGTTCATCCAAATAGGTGTGACCGGGAGGGTAAGGGAGTCCAGAATCGATGAAATAAACACAGAACGAGGGAGCTCTGTGTGTACTTAACTTGGAAAACTGAAAAGGGAAGGAAGATTTCATTGTATCTTCAAATATTTTTCGAGTGGCCTTTTATGTGTTGCTACAAATGGCAAAGCTTAAACAGAATGAGTAGGAAATATGAGGAAGCAGTTTGACCCAATTTAAGAACTTTCTCAGGTTTATAGCTATCCAACAACGAAGCGGGCAGCTTTGGGAGGTTGAGAGCTCCTTAATCCTGAATATATTCAAGCAGAGACCAGAGAACCAGATAAATATCTATAAGAGATTTATGAAAGAGTGTATACACACACACACACACACACACACACACACACACATATATATATATATACACATATATATATATATATACATACACACAGGCTTCCCAGGTGGCTCAGTGGTAAAGAATCCACCTGCCAATGCAGGAGATGCAAGTTTGATCCCTGGGTTGGGCAGATCCTCTGGAAGAGGGCATGGCAATCCACTCTTAATATTCTTGCCTAGAGAATCCCATGAACAGAGGAGCCTGGCGAGCTACAGTCCATGGGGTCACAAAGAGTCAGACATGATTGAAGAGACTTAGCAGGCACACGCGCACACACCCTCTTACACTATTCAGAAAACAGAGGTGTAAAAATAAAGCCTAAGGTCACATAAACCAGCCACTCCCCATTGATCAGAACTCTAGTTTTTCAAGCAATGATGAGCATAATCAACATTCAATTCCCTCTCTGTCACCAGCCTTTTCCTCTTTTTCAGAATTAGACCCTAGAACATCTTCCCAGCATGAGAAATCTTTCCAACTATCAAATAAACCAAGTGAATACAGTCTTGTCATGGTTGAGGACCCTAAAACATTTCATTTGATACTTAACGGTAAAACTGACCAAGTTCTTCCTTATTTGGGCGAAACAGCTTCTTGCAGAGAATAGACAAAATGCCTGACTCCCAGCTGTTGAGCCAACAGGTTGAAATTTCTCTGAAGAACACTCTGGCTTGTAAGAACTGGCAAACAAAAATCAGAAATCAACAGCATGTTGCTTGTTTCTTCCATGTCTGAGTCCTGTCAAAGAGGATTTCTTCCCCCTTCTCCAAACCCAGGAAGACAGGGGCTTTTACGAGACACAATGCTGCAATAATTCTGAAGCAAGCCATCCAGGTTTGCTTTCCGTTCTATTGTCTTATCCTGTCAGCTCCCTCATCTCCCAGAATCCAGGCTTAATAATTTACAGCGGAAAGACATTTAATAAATAAACGGCCAGATTGGAGCTGTCAGCTCCGCACAATGGGGCTGTTTGCATCTTCCGCTCACTCGGCATCAGCACCCCGCTCTCCCGGTTTGCTTCAGCTGAAAAAATCCCGTTTGCTATTTTCATAAAATTAGTTCCTCTGCAGTTTCTATTAATCAGAACACTCTTTGGAGAGAATTATACTGGGATTTCATCACCCTCTGAGTTCAACCGTTATGTGAATCTGATGAATTTTTATCACCTTTATAAGTGACAGAAGAGGTAAAACACACACACACACACACACACACACACACACAACTTGGGTGGGCTGATGTAAGTGAGCAAAGAGCTCTTCCCTCATACCATCTAAGGTCTTACAAACCTGAGAACCTAGATCAAGTCTCCCCAACCACGCATCTGAGCAGCTTTCTCCCCAGAACACATCCCCTTATATATCTAAAATTCCAAATCTTCTTGGGGTTATGAACTCTTAACATCTTATGAAAGCTAAGGACAGTACTCCCTAGAAAAGCCCACATACGCACATATACACTAAACCTCACCCTTTGATGGGTTTGTGGACACCTACTGCCCCTATCCACACATAGGGTCCATCCATGGACTCCAGGGCAAAGACTGTGTCCTATGCCTTTCTAGCTGTCTTCATCTCTTTTAAGAACCTAGACTGGAATAGAAAGTCAGCCATCTCTGAATTCCTTTGTTGAAAGAGAAAGTTTTTTTTTTTTTAAACATAAAAGTGAGAAAGTTTTTCATGACTGCTATACACTTTTTGAGAAATGAGAAACATGGAAGACAGAAGACAGCTCATACTGGCTGAAATGGTGAAAATCCAGTTATCCATAAATTGATTGTGGTGCACTATATTTCTTTGATGAGACAAGAGAACAAAATTAGAAAGGTTTTTGAACGCTCCTTGTCTCCAGACTATAGAACATCACTCCCATCCTAAGATAAGCATCATATCAGAAAAGACACAACACAAATGAAAAAAACAAAAAAACAAAAACTTAGACCAATGAAACCACAGTTCTATTAATAATACTGGTTCTGTCCGCTGACTGTGTTTTTAGGAAGAAGCAACTTACCTTTATCAATGTAAGACTTTGAAAGTCTGTTTCAGTTTCAACATTCCATAGAAAAGGATTCATTAGAGACCTGTAAGATAGTAAGAATCAAAACTTTTCCTAAGGGCCCAATAGTAATTTTTTAGTCTTGTGGGCTTAACAGCCTCTGCATTAACTACTCAACTCCGTTGTTGTAAATGAAAACAGCAATGGACCACATGTAAATGTAAGAGCATGTCTGTGCTCCAATAATACTTTACTAACGGACAATGAGATTTGAATTTCAAAATTTTCACATTTTTGTTCTTTTGCTTTTTTCCCCAAACATTAAAAAATGTAAAAATCATTCTTAGCTTGCAGGTCATACAAAAAACAGACAGCAGGAAAGTTAGACCTACAGGCCATAGTTTGCCGACTCCTGATCTATGGCAATAGGTTAAAATTATGATCTGAAAAATCACACTGGTGATTCAGGGTAATGTTGGAAGGCCAGTAACTCAGGTCCAACTACTGACAGTAGTACTGGAAAGCTTTTTTTTTTTTCCTAACCCAGTGTCCCAACTAGCAGAATACAATGATGGTAACTTTTGAATTTCAGTGAATAATCAACAAGTATTGAAGTTTTGCGTACATTTTCAGACCTATGGAAACACATGAGAAAATATATACAAGAAATTTAAGGCTGTCTGGCAGGAAAAGTTTTGATAACTGTAATATGAATAGGAAAAAATTGTCTTGTCTTGAAATCATTCCTTATACTCAGTAACCCTAAACAACCCTTGCTGCTGCTACTGCTGCTAAGTCGCTTCAGTCGTGTCCGACTCTGTGCGACCCCACAGACAGCCTCCTACCAGGCTCCCCTATCCCTGGGATTCTCCAGGCAAGAACACTGGAGTGGGTTGCCATTTCCTTCTCCAATGCATGAAAGTGAAAAGTGAAAATGAAGTTGCTCAGTCGTGTCCGACTCTTAGCGACCCCATGGACTGCAGCCTACCAGGCTCCTCCATCCATGGGAGTTTCCAGGCAAGAGTACTGGAGTGGGGTGCCATTGCCTTCTCTGAAAGAAGCCTTTCTGCTACCCTATTTCTCTATCAGGTAGCATGATGAATGATTTTACACATTTGAGAGAAAGGAAATTAGACACTGGTTATTGTTCTTGCTTGGACTTTTCTGTTCAAGAGAAAAGAACATTGTAATTAAACAAATTATATGCATACATATATGGCATCTATGTATACTCTACAAGTACGAGGTAAGTGACATATACAGCAGAGCTGTGGAGTTCTATATGACACCTGGCATACAGAAGACGATTTTTAAAAAGAGAAAGATTGGATGGTCAAGTAATCACTCTTCTTTAGAGTGAACTTCAATTAAGAGATGACAAAAGATGGAATGCTACGGTGATAGCACCTCTCTCAATTTCAATGACAGGGTAAGATGTGAACATTTAATAAAACAACTACTACGGGCTCCCAGTGCAGAGGGGAGATAGGGATGGGTGTGGGGGGAGAGCCCCTTCTTACGAGGGAGAAAACCTAAAAGGCTATTTCCATCCAGGAAGATGTAAGAAGTTGGGAGTGCCTCATCACTCATGCCCTGTTCTTAATTTACAATTTAACTAAAGTCAGTTGGTCACTAGAAGTGTAAGGAGGTTAACGTTCCCAGTCTCAAGCTTTTGAACACTTTCCCCCAAAATATTAAGAGCCCAGACCTATCCTCAACAGCTGGTCTTCACAATGTTATTGTCCATTATTTGTCTCCACCTTATTCCCCGGATACTCTGCCCTCAATCTTGTCTTGGCCTCTTTGTTGAAACTATTTTCTCTCCTTGGATCCCCTTCCATCTTTGGTCCATGCTTCCCATTCCTACCTATATGCCAGGGCCCAGCATTAGTTCTAGCTGTACTGTGAAGACCCACATGAACTCCAGCCAAAGCAATATTTCCCCCGAATAATACAA
This sequence comes from Bos taurus, assembly GCF_002263795.3. NCBI lineage: Eukaryota > Metazoa > Chordata > Mammalia > Artiodactyla > Bovidae > Bos > Bos taurus. The sequence goes on along the minus strand of NC_037356.1, from coordinate 28,550,805 downwards.
GTCAGGAGTCCACAGCCTCCAGGATTTAATGCCTGATGATCGGAGGTTGAGCTGATGCAATACTAATAGAAATAAAACGCACAATAAATGTAATGTGCCTGAATCATCTCGAAACCATCCCCAGCCACTGCCCTCCCCAGTCCATGGAAACACAGTCTTCCACGAAACCAGTCCCTGGTACCACAAAGTTGAGGACCACTGAAACAATTGAAGGAGTGCTCTAAAAGCTGCAAAGCTCCTACAGATATGTAATATTACTATTAATATTAGGATAGTAGTATTACTATCTTTTGGAGAAATTAACTATAAATAAAGCTTGGCATTTCTCATATCTTGCTTTAGAGTGCTTCCTAATTGTTTCATACAGTTGACATTAACAAACCACAAGCTATTAAGGCAGGAGTCACACATCCTATTTCTTTTGTATCCTCAAAGTCTCTAGTGCTTAGCTACAGTTAACAAAAAATTCCAAGGAGATGAATTATCAAAATAATGGCTTTCTTAATCACAGAACTCCTCATTGGGCCAAGTAAACATAAGTTGTTAAACACAAAAGAAATCATCAATCAGAACACATGACTGCAAATGAAACCTTGAGAGCAGAATAAATGTGAGATGTACTTTCAATGGAATTCAACAATCTTCTTCCATTTCACTCATAAAGTTGTGGTTGGGGAGCTGAACCCCCTAAATCAGAGACTGAGTGTTCCAGAATTGAATAGTGTGCTTCGAGATGCTTCAGCATTTTGTGTAAGGTCAAAGGTTCGAATAGGGCTGCCGCTGCTGCTGCTAAGTCCTATTTGGTATGTTTTTTTGTCTGTCCACCCTTCCTGATTCAGCAGTGGAACATGCATTCTTTATCTTATTTCCTTTGGTTGGCCTGATATACAGATCTTTTAGTCTACACACTATAACCTCAGGATAAAATCTTGAAAAGTTTTAGTTTGCAGTTAGGCAAGAGCAGTTTGCTAAAAGCATGGACCATCTCCATTCCCAAATGCCAGGAGGCATAGCTACAGAAGATTTACTTGACTTGACCCTGACTTCTCTTTCCCAGTCTGCCCCGTGAGTAATAGGATGATCCTTGCCATAGTGTAAGTCCTAAGGCTAACATTAGAATAATGCTAAATACAATAAAGTGAGATGAGGACAAATGAAAACGTGACGTTATTACAGAATCAGTGCTTTAGGAACTCAGTTTTCTCCAAGATGTTTCTCAGGAATCCTTAGTGACTGGGTCTGACCCACTCTCTGAGGCCTAATTTGACTTGATCCCAAGTCCTTTGGTCCACGAAGCCAGTAGGACTTGAACTGTGATACCCACTAGACTCCGAAACAGGTGCTAAGGGGTTGCCTGGACTCTGGGCCTCACACCAGCTGTACTGTCTCCATAGTAACAGAGTAACAGTAACTGCTTATAACGCAGTTATATAAGTAAGCAGTTATAACTGCTGCTGCTGCTGCTGCTAAGTCCTATTTGGTATGTTTTTTTGTCTTTCCACCCTTCCTGATTAAGCAGTGGAACATGCATTCTTTATCTTATTTCCTTTGGTTGGAAGTTATAAGCAGTTATAACTTCCGCCCAACAACCCGCCCTCCGGCGGGACTGACCAATGGTCCCGTGGGTTACCTAAGGGATGGTGTGATTGACAACGGGGTGGGGCGAGCGCGGGGAGCCCGGACGACCTCTATTCAATCGAACTTGAGGCCTGTCCCAGCAGCCATCGACCAATCAGAGTGCGTAACGGAGGGCGACGTGTCCACCCACCACGCTCCCTGTTGCCTGGAGCCGCGGCGGCGTAAGCAAATGAGGGGAAATTCGGGAGTTAAAAGAGTGGCGCTGATTAGCCAATCCAGAATCTCCTAGATGAAAGCCCACTTGTGATTCGTCCTGAGTAGACCCAAGCCCCTGTGGGCTGAAACTGGCTGGGCTGAGAGTGTGGGACCCGGGAGATGCGAAGCCAGGTGAGCGGGGTGGAGGTGAGGAAAATAGGGGCGACTGAAGAGAGGAGAGAGAATGGTAGGGGATTGTGGCTGACGGGGGCTGGAATAAGGCTGGGAGCGATGGCGGGGCAGGGACCCCTCAGACTATTATCATCGCTAATCTCCACCCGAGGTCCGGCGGCCAGTAGATGCTGAATTGGGGGAAATCTTGTGATCAAAACCCAAATTTCTCTCCCAACTCCTGGGAAGTGGCCAGGCGAACATTCTGAAGATGAGACCTGGGGGGCACTGTTTTCCTGTTGCCGGTTTGAATCAGCGACTGGGCAGGGAAACTGTTCACTCTCCAGCACTGTAGGGCTGCCTGCTGGGGGCCCCCGGGTGGTGTGGATGACAGACAGGCTGTGGTTGCGCACTTTCAAATCGCAATAGCACCCAGGAAAAAGGGTGGAAGGATGTAATCTGCATCCACTGATCTTCCTTTTCTATCATCACGTGAAGAGATGGTGCCATATCGGTGTTATTTTGGTAGTATGGCAATTGGTTTTTTCCCAGACTTTCATTTGATTTCATTACAAAAGTAGAGGCATTATCCTAATATTTTAAAACTCAAACCATATTGAAGTGTTTAAAGTAGAAAAAAGTGTGAAAGTTCACCCTCTCCCACCCAATTATTTTTGAAGACTTGAAACAGCTATAAAGGAAAATGAAAAGGAACCCCCCAGAAAAACCGTTCACTACTGTAACCCATTCTTTTCGCTTTTCTTTAAGACTTACTTTTTATTGAGGTATTGGTTTATAACATTGTATGTTTCATGTGTACAACATTGTATTTCCATCTCTATATGCTCTACAGCGTGCTTACCACCAAAAATTTAGTTTCTATCAGTCACCCTACAGTTGATCCCCTTTAGCCATTTTTTATCCTCCCCACATTCTCCTCTGATAACCACTGCTCTGTGCTGTGGATCTCCCTCTTGTTTTGGTTTGCTTTGTTCATTTTTGTTTGTTTATTACTAGTATGAGTGAAATTATGTGGTATTTGTCTTTCTCCACTTATTTCACTTAGCCTTAAGAGTGATCCATGTTGGCATGGCAAGATTTCATCTTTTTTAATGGTTCAATAGTGTTCCATTTTATTTATTTATTTATTTATTTTTCCCCATTTTATATATGTATATATATTGGTGGCTCAAATGGTAAAGAATCTGCCCTCAATGTGGGAGACCCGGGTTTGATCCCTGGGTTGAGAAGATCCCCTGCAGGAAGGAATGGCTACCCACTCCAATATTCTTGGCCTGGAGAATTCCATGGACAGAGGAACCTGGAGGGCTACAGTCCACAGGGTCCCAAAGAGTTGGACACGATTAAGTGACTAACACTTTCACTTCATGGGTATCTCTCTCTCTCTCTCTCTCTCTCTCTATATATATATATATATATACACACCCAACTTCTTTATCCATTCACCTGTTGATGGGCACTGAAGTTGTTTCCATATTTTAGATATTGTAAATAATGCTGTGGTGAACACAGAGTCACATATATCTTTTCAAATTGGTGTTTTCATGTTCTTTGGATAAATGCCCAGAAATGGGATACCTGGGGGTTTTGGTAGTTGTATTCTTAATTTTTTGAGGAATCTCCATACTGTTTTCCATAGTGCCTGCATGCTCCATCACTAAGTCATGTCTGACTCTTTGCGACCTTATGGACTGTAACTCTCAGGCTTCTCTGTCCATGGAATTCTCCAGGCAAGAATACTGGAGAATGGGTAGCCATTCCATTCCCCAGGGGATCTTCCCGACCCATGGATTGAACCTGGGTCTTCTGCATTGCAGGCAGATTTTTTAGCATCTGAGGAAGATGGCTAACCACCAGGGAAGCCCAATTTTCAGAAGAGGGTTGAAAAAGCCTTGTATATTAATTAAAAGGCTTCCCAGGTGGCACAGTGGTAAAGAGTCCACCTGCCAATGCAGGAGACACAGGAGACACCAGTTCGATCAGTGGATTGGGAAGATCCCTTGGAGAAGGAAATGGTAACCCACTCCCATATTCTTGCCTGGAAAATTCTTTTTATTTATTTTTTTTATCAAGCTTTACTCAATAATTTAGCTATTCCAATAAGGGAAATAATCACAAGCATTATGCCCACACTCAGTTAACAAGATAAAATGACTAGATGTTCACCCTTTCCCCACAAAAACATTCTGTACTTTTCCAGCCCTGCCTTTCTATGCTTAGTAAGAAAATGTATGGTTTGGTTGTAAAGTGACAAACTTCATTCTTATAAGAGGTTGGGGATATTCATCTCAATACTTTAAAGCTGTACCGTGTACAGAACCCAATGTCAAATGAACTTTCATGTTTCTCTGGAGGAGTGAAGGGCAATATTTCTAATAATACCAGCTTCAACTACTATTCGCTCTGTATTCTAGGTGTTAGAGTTGGTACAAGTCTTACAGGTAATTTACATAATATCCAAAACAGCAGCAACTACACTTAACTAGTTCTCTTGCTAAGGGCAGTACAGTCAACCAAGCTGGAAACCTGAGTCACCTCTAATGCCACCTTCCTAAGCCCCTTCCCATTTCCACAGCTAAGATGAAGCCCAGACCTGCCTCATCTCTTATCTGGAGAATTGAAATAGTCTCCTAACTGGTCACTAGTCTCTATTCTCTGATCTCAGCTCATATGTACCCTGCTACCAATTACCTTTTTAGAAATTAATATTTATCTCAAAAATTTCGAAAATAGTGAATATTTGCCCTGGAAATTATAACAAAGACCTATACACAAACAACTAGATTAATAAACATTAACTTTTTTTCTCTCATCTGCTTAAGTTTTTTATTTTCAAGAAACAAACCATCACAGATTTAGTTCAGATCCCTTTGTTCTCTTTCCTGGCCCCATTCTCCTTCCTTCCTCCCTCCCCAGAGACATACAATCTCCTGAAATTGTTTTGCGCCATTTATGCCCATGGTTTTATGTTCACTGTATATCTCAAAATATATAATGATTTAGGTATTTTTTTTAATTTTAAAGATACAAATAGTATAGTATTGTGGGCTTCATTCTGCAACTTGCTTTTAGACTCGATATTGGTTTTTTTTGGGTTGACCAAAAAGATCATTTGGGTTTTTCCATAAGATGTTATGGAACACACTTTTTGGCCAGCCTAGTAGATACATTCATGTCAGTACAGCTAACTCAAGTTCATTGATTTTAAGTTGTCATGAGTATATAATATCCATCCCCTTACTGATGGGCATTTAGATTTTCTCAGATGTTTTGCTATCATGAACACCTTTGTTCACATCTCTTTATGCCAGAGTTTATTGATCTAGGCTTGGGCTTCTCTCATAGCTTAGTTGGGAAAGACTGCCTGCAATGCAGGAGACCCGGGTTCAATCCCTGGGTCAGGAAGATCCCCTGAAGAAGGAAATGGCAACCCACTCCAGTTCTTGCCTGGAGAATCCCATGGACAGAGGATCCTGGCAGGCTATAGTCCATGGGGTTGCAAGAGTCAAATTTGACTTAGTGATTAAACCTCCACATGGTTCTTTAAGGGGGTGGCACTTATATGTAGAGTACATCATGAGAAACGCTGGGCTGGAGGAAGCACAAGCTGGAGTCAAGATTTCCAGGAGAAATATCAATAATCTCATATATGCAGATGACACCACTCTTATGGCAGAAAGTGAAGAAGAACTAAAGAGCCTCTTGATGAAAATGAAAGAGAGAGTGGAAAAAGTTGGCTTAAAGCTCAACATTCAGAAAACGAAGATCATGGCATCCAGTCTCATCACTTCATGGCAAATAGATGGGGAGACAGTGGAAATGGTGGCAGACTTTATTTTTCTGGGCTCCAAGATCACTGCAGATGGTGATTGCAGCCATGAAATTAAAAGACACTTACTCCTTGGAAGGAAAGTTATGACCAGCCTAGACAGCATATTGAAAAGCAGAGACATTACTTTGCCAACAAAGGTCCGTCTTGTCAAGGCTATGGTTTTTCCAGTGGTCATGTATGGATGTGAGAGTCAGACTATAAAGAGAGCTGAGTGCCGAAGAATTGATGCTTTTGAACTGTGGTGTTGAAGAAGACTCTTGAGAGTCCCTTGGACTGCAAGGAGATCCAACCAGACCATCCTAAAGGAGATCGGTCCTGAGTGTTCATTGGAAGGACTGATGCTAAAGCTGAAACTCCAATACTTTGGCCACCTGATGCGAAGAGCTGACTCATTTGAAAAGACCCTGATGCTGGGAAAGATTGAGGGTAGGAGGAAAAGGGGATGACAAAGGATGAGATGGTTGGATGGCATCACCGACTCGATGGACATGGGTTTGGGTGGACTCCGGGAGTTGGTGATAGACAGGGAGGCCTGGTGTGCTGCGATTCATGGGGTCACAAAGAGTCGGACACGACTGAGCGACTGAACTGAACTGCCCGTTTGGTCATTTTGGAGTTTGTGAGGGCACCTTTGGTTATTTTTAGTGTGATTTTGGAGGCACTCCTGGGGTTTACAGAGCAGGACTGGGGCTGCTGGAAGTCCCGTGATACACTGGACAGCCCCTCACCATGAAGAATTGTCCTTCATCCTGCACAACATCCCAAGTGTCTCACAGGATACTCATTTCTAATATGAACCCAGAATCTAACTCCAATTTTTATATAAGCATAATGTATCTTTTGGCACAGTTGAACATAGTAAAATTTCCAGGAATGCAACTCTAATGTAAATCAGGGGGAAATTATACTTATTTGTAGTTTGGAACTCTTACCAGAGTCGTTCATCACTGTAGAAAACCCCGTAAGTGAAGGCAGCCCAGCCCGTGGTATTTGAGTTGCTGTGAAACACACCTGCATCAGCCTGCGTTTGTAGTTCTTGCGTTCATGCCGATTCTAAGTTTAGGTGCGAGCATCTGAGTGCGGTCCTTCATTATGTATTCTAGTGTAGTCAGCCTTGAACGTTTGTATATTTAAACATATGCTGTTTTATTACGAATAACTTTCCATTTAAAATTGGCTGCTGCGTATGATATAAAGCAGAGATCTGGTTTTATTATTTTCTGATTGGATAATCACTTATCCCAACACTGTCTATGAAACCCTCTACCCGTTGACTATGAAGCCAACTCTGTCCTGTGCAAAGTTCTCCTGAATGCGTGGCTCTGCTTCTGGGCTTTCTGTTTTGTTGCACTGGCCCATGTGTCTCTATGCCACGATCACACTGTTTTAATTACCGTGGTTCTATAATGTGTCTTGTAGCAGTTGGTAACATGAAAGGCGAGTTTTCCATCCTAGTTCCCAAAATTGTTTTTGCTATTCTTGGGTTTTTGCTCTTGCATGTGAATTTAGGATTGGTTTTCAAGTTCCACAAAAAACTATTTCGAGATTTTGGTTAGAATTGCATTGAGCTGATAACTTAAGGAAAATTGAATTTGAATATTAAACCATCCCATCCATTCAGGAACAGGGGTTATTTCTCTATTCAGGCCTTTAAAATATATAAATATATCTTGAATAAAGTTTTATACTTTTTGCCATAAAAATCTTTACATCTTTTGTTGGATTTATTCCTACTTCCCTGTATATACTTATTCATACACACAACCCTTTTATTGCAAAAGGTTCAAATATATTCAAAAGTATAGAAAATAGTATAGGAAAATTGATATATTCACCACTCCAGCTTCAACAGTGAATTCAGGACTAGCCTTGTTTATATTGATCCCTTTCTCCTCTGTCCTAGATAATTATAAAATTCCTAGACATCATTTTCTGTTATTTGTGTTGTGTGTGTTTGTGTATTTGTATATTAAAAGTAATCTTTTAGTAATATAACCACATCATCACATTAAAAAAAAAAACATTATTTTCACTTAAAAAATAAACAGTGATTCCCTAACATCGTCAAATACCCAGATACTGTTCAAATTCCTCCAGTCATCTCCTAAAAGGTTTTGTATAACAGGTTTGTTTGAGTCAGGAACCAAACAAGGCCCATATATTACATTTGTCTGGTGTGTCTCTTCAGACTTTCTTTGAAATAAACCTTTTTGGAAAAGTAAAAGACACATAATGAAAAATATGCAAATCAGAAGTGTACAGCTAGATACAGTTTAACAGAATTAACAAAGCTGTGTAACCCACACCCAGCTGAAGAAACAAAATTCCATAAGCACCCCAGAAGCCCCTTTAGTCACAAGGCAACCACACTCCTGACTTCTACCCCCAAATTAGTTTGAACTGTTTTTGAACATTATATATATGTTATTACACAGTGTGAACTCTTTTGCCTCTAGCTTTCTATACTTAATATTTGCAAAACTTACCCACAATGCTGGATATAGTTGTAGTCTGTTCATTCTTGCTTCTTTTTACTCTTCCATTGTATGAATGAATAAGTTGGATCTATAATACCAACTCTTTGCAACCCTAAGGACTGTAGCCCACAAGGCTCCTCTGTCCATGGAATTTTCCAGGCAAGAATACTGGAGTGGGTTGCAGTTTGCTACTCCAGGAGATCTTCCTGACCCAGGGATCGAACCTGGGTCTTCTGTGTCTCCTGCATTAGCAGGAAGATTCTTTAACACTAGCGCCACCTGAGAAAGCTAACTTACCTATTTAATTGATGTATATTCAGGTCATTTCAGGTTGTAACTATTTCTAATAGGTCTGCCCTGAATTTTTGTGCATCTTTTAGTGAACTTATGACATGTCTGTTGGGGACACACCCAGGAAGAGAACAGTTGGATCTAGGGTTCACATATTCAGCTTTATTAGATATAGCCAAAGAGTCTCCAAAGTGCTAGTAAGAACTTACACTCTCCCAGCAGAGTACAAGGCTTCCAGTTACACCACATTTTTGTCAACACTTGGAGTTGTCCATCATTTTCATTTTAGCCATTCTGGTAGGTGTCTAGAGGTACTGTATTTTATTTGCAATTTCCTAATGAAGGAGATTCTGAAGGAGATCAGCCCTGGGATTTCTTTGGAAGGACTGATGCTAAAGCTGAAACTCGAGTACTTTGGCCACCTCATGCGAAGAGTTGACTCACTGGAAAAGACTCTGATGCTGGGAGGGATTGGGGGCAGGAGGAGAAGGGGACGCCAGAGGATGAGATGGCTGGATGGCATCACTGAGTCGATGGATGTGAGTCTGGGTGAACTCCAGGAGTTGGTGATGGACAGGGAGGCCTGGCATGCTGCGATTCATGGGGTCGCAAAGAGTTGGACACAACTGAGCAGCTGAACTGAACTGAACTGAATGAAGGAGATGGGAATACCAGATCACCTGACGTGCCTCTTGAGAAACTTGTATGCAGGTCAGGAAGCAACAGTTAGAGCTGGACATGGAACAACAGACTGGTTCCAAATAGGAAAAGGAGTACATCAAGGCTGTATATTGTCATGCTACTGATTTAACTTATATGCAGAGTACATCATGAGAAACTGTAGGCTGGAAGAAGCACAAGCTGGAATCAAGATTGCTGGGAGAAATATCAATAACATCAGATATGCAAATGACACCACCTTTATGGCAGAAAGTGAAGAACATCTAAAGAGCTTCTTGATGAAAGTGAAAGAGGAGAGTGAAAAAGCTGGCTTAAAGCTCAACATTCAGAAAACGAAGATCATGGTATCTGGTCTCATCACTTCATGGGAAATAGATGTGGAAACAGTGTCAGACTTTATTTTTCTGGGCTCCAAGATCACTGCAGATGGTGACTGCAGCCATGAAATTAAAAGATGCTTACTCCTTGGAAGGAAGTTATGACCAACCTAGGCAGCATATTAAAAAGCAGAGACATTACTTTGCCAACAAAGGTCCGTCTAGTCAAGGCTATGGTTTTTCCTGTGGTCATGTATGGATGTGAGAGTTGGCCTGTGAAGAAAGCTGAGCGCCAAAGAATTGATGCTTTTGAGTTGTGGTGTTGGAGAAGATTCTCGAGAGTCCCTTGGACTGCAAGGAGATCCAACCAGTCCATCTTAATGGAGATCGGTCCTGGGTGTTCATTGGAAGGACTGATGCTAAAGCTGAAACTCCAATCTTTGGCCATCTGATGTGAAGAGCTGACTTCATTTGAAAAGACCCCGATTCTGGGAAAGATTGAGAGCAGGAGGAGAAGGGGATGATAAAGGATGAGATGGTTGGATGGCATCATTGACTCAATGGACATGAGTTTGGGTAAACTCTGGGAGCTGGTGATGGACAGGGAGGCCTGGCGTGCTGCAGTTCATGGGGTCGCAAAGAGTTGGACACGACTGAGCAACTGAACTGAACTGAATGACTAATGAAGTTGAGCACTTTTCACATATATATTGGCCATTTGTATATCCTCTGTCAAGGGTTTATTCTTAGCTGCTTGATATGTCAGTTTCTGAGAGAGACTTATTAAGACCTGTATTGATGACTCCTCCTCCCACATCAATCACCAGAAGTTTCCCAGAATGAATTCAGACTTTCTGTGTCTGACCTCCTAGGAAACCCAGGAACACCCAGAAGCCCAGCAGCACCCCTAACAGCAGGACCAGCTCATCGCACTGTGCCCAGTGCTCAGCCGCACCCCCCGCATGGCTGGCACGGTGCTTGGCGTAGGGGCCGGCGTGTTCGTCCTCGCCCTGCTCTGGGTGTCGGTGCTGCTGCTGTGTGCCCTGCTGTTCAGAGCCTCGGGGGCAGCTAGGTAAGGCCTTCTCTCCAGCTGGGAGTCCGAGGTAAAAGCAATCAGATGCGAAATCGCTGATGCTCATGAAACATTTAGAATTCAGAAGCTCATTGTCATTACCGGCAGTTGGAAGGAGTTGCATTTTAACCTCTTTATCATAAGCACTGACTGTGTTATTTATACTCGGAAGCAGAGGTGGGAGGAGAAGGGAGGGAGTACATGTCAGCTCTCAGCATACAGGAGATGAGGACATGGGAGATGAAAAGAGAATCTGCTTTCGCTGTCGCTTGAGTTTCTTGGGGTCACGCGTGTGCGTGTTTCTTAATTGTTAAGATTCATGGCAGGTGCTGGGTCCAGCCCGTGAGGCTCCAGCCCAGGGCCCCAGAAAGCTGAAGGGTCATGGGTGACTTGGACTGGTGTTGACTTACAGAATCAGGGTATAAACTGACTCTAAGGACACTGTAGAGTCATACTCCCTGGCCAGATTGTGTAGGTACAAAACAAGTTACATCATTTACTAAAGTTTTTTGGTTGCAAACACAGCAGTGGGGGATCAGGGAGGGGCCACTTCGGGTTTTCCTATGACCACACAGAGGTCAAAATAAAAACTACCTATTCCTGACAGGGTACGATTGACGTACATACACTACTGTGTATAAAGCTGACTCGTGGGAATCTGCTGAATAACACAGGGAGCCCAGCTCGGTGCTCTGCGCTGACCTAGAGGGGTGAGATGGGGGTGGGTGGGAGGCTTAAGAGGGAGGGGATATATGTGTACATATAAGTGATTCACCTTGTTGTATGTTAGAAACCAACACAGCATTGTAAAGCAGTTATCCTCCAATTAAAAATAAAATTTAAAAATCCCACCAATTCCCATTCTTAGGAACTTGGAATTCCCAGGAATAACAGGAATGCATCCTGCTAGTACCTATCTGGGAAGATGGGCTTTGGGAGGAAGGGGAAACGTTTCTGAATTCCCGTGGTGCTGGGGCAGCACACTGGGCCCTGTTAATGGACTGAGACGGAATGTGGACCCCAGGGAAAAGCCAGGCCCAGCCTAACAGATTGCAGAGGACGCTAAGCCGTGCTTTTAACTCCCTGTCTTTGGGCCGCAGGTTCTCTGTCATTTTCGTGTTCCTCGGTGCTCTGATCGTCACAGCCATTCTGTTGCTCTTCCCTCGAGCCAGTGACGCCCCAGCCCCCGAGGCAGAGACGAAGGTAAAAGCCTGGGTTTTGTTTCATCAGTCTTCTTTCTCCTGGTCTAGACCTCTGCCCTGCCCCGCGTGGTCCCCAGTGCCAGCAGGGCTGAAGTGTGTTCAAAAAATTACAAAGTTGAAACCAGGATGGGGTGTGGGACGGCTCAGGGTGGGTTTTAAACTCCCTCCCACTTCTTCCCGTGCCCACTGGCAACACCTCGAGGCAGCTGTTTGCCTGGATTTGCTTCCGAGCGAGCCTGCCGCAGGGCCAGAGACGAGCGGGCAGGCTCCCACTCCTGGTCGCCTTGGCTCGGAAACTCCGATCCCAGGTGACACTCAGGTAGTGCCCTCAGGTGCTAATCGACATGCTTTTTCATCATGTGTTTGGATTTTCCCGCTGGCGGTGAAGAGGGAGTATTCTCCATAGAGAAGGGCAGAGAGGAAGGAGGAACACCGCTGTGGTGCGTGGACAGTGTAGCCACAGATGCACTTCACACTAACAGCCTTCGGGAAGTCCCTTCCGTTCTCCTTTCCAGAACCAGATCTCCCAGCACATACCTGTCTAAATGGAGTTTTATCATCTCTCTCATAGACGCCCCCCATCCTGGTTCCTTCCCGACTGGGGCTCTGGCTTTACCATGGTCTCAGATCTCTACAGTCTTGATAATCTCTACAATCTTGACATCCTGTGGCCCATTACTCCTTCTAGCAACTTTTTTCCGCTATTTTAATTTTTTAAGATGTAATGATGGCACTTCCTTGGAGGTCCAATGGTAGACTTCACCTTCCAATGCAAGAGATACAGGTCCAATCCCTGATTAAGTAACTAAGATCCCACATGCCTCGTGGCGAAAAAATCAAAACAATGTTGTAACAAATTCAATAAAGACTTTAAAAATGCTCCACATCAGCAAAAAGAAAAAAAAAAAAAAAACTAAACAAAAAAGAAGTAGTGGTGATAATAGCTAACACTGTTTAAGGCATCACTGTGTGTGGGGTCCTGTGCTAAGCATGTTATTTACATGCTGTCATTCAAACCTCAGGACAACCCTAAGTAGCACGACACAGGTACTGTTAGTGTCCGTTTCATAGGTCAGGATGCTAAGGCTGGGAGGGGCTGGGGTAACTTACCCAGGAAGAGGCCGAGCAAGGATTCAAGCTGAGGTCTGTCTTCAATACCTTCACACGGGGGACCCAACAGCATATCGGGGGCCATCACCAAGAGTTTAAAGGCAACTGTTTTGACACCAGACATCAGTACACAAAATTATAACTTCTGAACTGGACTCGGCACCCCTTTCTAGTGCTATGTAGGACTGACCATGGCCAAAGGGAAGACATTCTGAAAATTCCAAGGGAAACAGTACTTAGCCACACAAAACTAAGGTGCTGTTTTCATACATGCTGGGTTTTTTGGTCAGCATCTGACAACCACTCTGACCATGCCAGGACAGTGACCAGTTTTCCTGTCTTAAATGGGGAAAGCGATGAAGTCTGGGTATTTCTTAATCACTGGGGATGTGAACATTGGAAGAAGGGCCCAGAGCAAACCTGTCTTGAAATCAATCCGTCTTCCTTCTTTGCTCTGTCATGTGAGTTTCAGACCCAGTTTCAGACCAGGAGAGCAGATCAGCCTTTTGAGCAAAATCTGTTCATCAGCACGGCCAGCAGAGATTGGAGTTCTCATTCTCAGGTTTGGAGCCCCAGCCCCTGTAAGCGGCCTGGCTCAATACTGTATCAATAATACATGGCCTGGGCCTTCCGCACCCAAGGCCTGCTAATTGGCTAATTAAAAAGTGAACCGTGTCGAACAAGGAAACATGTAGCCCGCAAGAGACATGTTCAGTCCTGGAGCCAAGGTCAAAGTCATGTCAGAGCCGTTTCATCCAACTGACCTTTGTTGTAAGCTGGCTGTTAGGGTAACCTCCAGAGCAGCCCTCTCCCCTGGTGTCCTTGGATCTCAGTGATCACAGGAGAGCTTGGACTTGACAGGTGCTTGGTGCATCTCTGCTGTATTAGTTACCGACTGCTGCTGTAACAAATCACTGCAAGATCGGTGGCTTACAACACACATTTACTATCTTATAGTTCCACAGGCTAGAATCCCAAAATCAGCTTCCCTGGGCTAAAATCAAGGGGTTGCCGGGGCTGTCGTCCTTTCTGGAGGTTCTGGGGAGAAATGTTTCCTTGCCTTTTCTGCTTCCAGGGGCCACCCTTGGGCTTGTGGACCCCTTGCTCCCTCTTCAGAGACAGCAAAATAGCATCTCTCTGTGTCTGCCTCCATCCTCACATCTCTGTGTCTCTCACCCTCTCTTCCGCCTCCCTCAACCTCTTCTGAAGAGCCCTGTGATTACATTGGGCCACGTGTATTAAACAGTTCAGACCAGCCTCCTTATTTTTTTATTGGAGTATAATTACTTTATGATGTGTTAGATTCCGCTGTGCAATGAAGTGAATCAGCCATATGTACACATATATCCCCTTCCTCTCGGACCTCCCTCCCACCCCACCGCCATCCCACCCCTCTGGGCCATCACAGAGCACCAAAACTCCCTGTGCGATAGAGCGGCTTCCCACTAGCTACCTGTTTTACACATGGTGGTGTGTATATGTCAATCCCAACCTCCCAATTTGTCCTCCTCTCTACTTCCCCCCAAAACATAAATACAATGGAATATTATTACCCTTAAAAAGGAACAAAGTTGAGGCATTTGTAGAGACAACTATGGACCCAGAGTCTGTCATACAGCATGAACTGAGTCAGAAAGAGAAAAACAAATATTGTATATTAACGCATGTATGTGAAATCTAGAAAAATGATGCAGATGAACCTATCTGCAGGGCAGGAATAGAGACACAGAAGTATGGACATAGAGAGTGGACAGTCTCCCTATTTAAGGTCAATGGATTAACAACTGTAATTCCATCTACAGCCTTAATTCTCCTTTGTCATGCAATTTAACACATTCAGAGTTTCTGGAGATCAGAATGTGGACATTGTAGAGCCATTATCGTATCAACCACAACCCTGCAGGTATTTGGGGATGTCTTCAGGTACTAGGTTCTGAAAGCTTCGGGAGGTTTCGATGTCCCTGGTCACTTGGTTTGTGTTCCTGCTCTATTAAGTCTGTAGATTAAACTGCTTTTTCCTGCCCAGACTTAGGCAGCACCCTTTGGATCTGTGGAAAACAGAGTTCCAGCAGTGAACAGTAGACAAGTGGGTAGAGCCAATATGAACGACAGGCCTCTGTCAGCAAAGACCAGCAGCTCTGGGGCCTCAAGTACGGCTGGTTGCCAGGCAGCCAACTGTACGAACTGGGACAAGTTTCCTTTCCTCTTAGTGTTTCAGGACCGCAGGTAGATGGCCATTCCCCAGCCCTTGGAATGCTGGGTTATGAATGTTAGGGTTCAGAACTCCTCTGGTAAAAGTTTTAGAGTTCCCTTTTCATTCTGGAAATGACCCCTCCTGAGTTGGCCATGGGTTGATGGCGTGGGGGTTTGAACCTTGAGTATGTGGGGGATTAGTATACTATTGTATTTTTAGACATGTTTAAAGTTCTCCATAATGAAAAGTTGACAGCCACAAAATAAGCCTTTCTGAGACCAAGCAAGCAAGGTTCTCATTCATTCTTTCAGATAACTCATTTCAGAACAGAAAAGGACTTGCCTTCAGAGTGTTTATGAATCTCCTACATCAAGCCTGTGTTTGTTCCCTGTACTTTATTAAGCCTTTTCATTAAGCTTCTGTTTATCTTGTATTTCTGCCTCAGCATGTTGAGAAAAAGGTTCTTATCCATTTACAAGATGTTACTGGAAGTTTTGAATATGGACAGATCCTGGGCCCACTCATTAGAGATTCCAGTTGAGCCCAGTCAAGGCGCAGACATGACAGTAATTTCACTTTTAATGTTTCTTTCTCCAGATTGTAGATGCCTTTTTCATTGGCCGCTATGTCCTGCTGGCTTTCCTCACTGCCGTCTTCCTTGGAAGCCTTTTCTTGGTTCTAATCCATCACATCCTGGAGCCAATCTATGCCAAACCACTGCGGTCCTACTGAGCCGCCTTCGGGAAAACCAAGACCTTGTTCTCCCTCTCGCTTTGATGTCACTGGTGAGCAGCAAGGTACTGTTCAGAGTTTTGTGTTGACAGCCTTCCTGCCTTAAAATCAGAGGATCATCTCTTCATCACGAAGACAGATCCGTTGAGTCCTGGCTTCCAGAAACAGGATTGCAGAACTGCCCCGAGGAGAGGTTCTCACCAGCTTAAGGGGGATTTCACTGTCTTCTCAGCACCTGCACCTCAGGTTCTCCACCTCTTTTGAAAAGGAAATAGCAACAGTGATCTGCTTAGGTTTTTCAGTCAAGACATCAGCAAGTGAATTTTGAGAAAAAGGGTACTTTAGCTTCTCCTGTCCAACAGATGGAAGAACTTGGTCCTTTTTGATAATATGTGAAATACTTAATTTCAAGGTCAAGATCATTTGGGAAAGAAAGGCCCTCAAAGTTCAAAAGATTATTTGAACGTGGTGACTTGGAGACATATATCAGATGCCAGCTTTGCAGCACTCTGCGTGTCACACCACAGGGCTCCACTAAGGCCTTGGTGTCACTTTCTGCTGCCTCGAGAAAGCAGTCAGCAGCAGCCAGAGGACTGACTTTCACCTCAAACTCCTGGGCACAGCTTCCTGAATCTAGCATTTCTACAGTTCAGGTTCATGGGGGGATTAGAGGCAGAGTTTGGAAACATCAGTTGTGTGTCCTGCCGCTCTCTCTAGATTCTTCTTCTTCCAGTATTTGGTGGTCTTTGTTCCTTTATTTAGTTACCGTAAGTGTCCATGTTGGGTTATTGTCATCCCTTTCATCTTTGTAGCTCTTTCTCCAAAGCTGATGAGGAATGTCTATCCCCAGGCTTAGATATAACTTTATACTTAAGTTCCCAGACCAAGTGAAATCTGTCATTAAATGGTGGGTGGGGGTGGGCAGCTCTAGGCTGTTTTCACCTTGGGAGTCTCAACCTGGCACCCGAGAACTATTTGAAGGACCTTCTGGCTGAAAATTAAGAACCAGAAAACAAGTTGGAAAAAGAACTTTGATAGAGTACATGCTATATGCCAGTTAGTGCACAAGTCTTTCCCGCCACTGCCGCCCCCCTCCCCCAACGCCCACCTCCCGCCGCTCCACAAATGTAAATGACAAGCCTGTGTGTTCAGGGCAAAAATATACTTTTGTACAAAGGGTATTTTAGCTCGGCCTGCCTTCTGTAGATCCCATAACTACCAGCAGTGGTGAAGAGAATGATGGATCACTTTATATCTTTATGCTCAAAGCAATCATGTCCAACCCTTAAGAAAAAAAAAACCCACAGGATTGGGATAAAAAATAGAAGGCTGAGAGGGCACAAAATCACAAAATGAATTTCGCTAAGTTCTATGGGGGGGACCCCCAATAATCAATGGTTAATATCGTTCCCCTTGTGCTCAGGCCTTCCTGGAGACAGACTTAGAGGGTGTCCCTTAAATACAAACAGAAATCATCTCAGTGTCCCCATTCGTTGCTCTATGATCAAGGCCTCAGCACGGGTTGTGCTACCCAGAGGGAATCCTGTGGCAAAGAAACTGGTGATCCCACTGTTTGGGAGGTGGGAGGAGAGCAATTCAGGGCTTCTATGCAAGAACACAGGTTATTTCAGTTCAGTTCAGTTCAGTCACTCAGTTGTGTCTGACTCTTTGTGACCCCATGGACTGCAGTATAGCCTCTTTTTTTTTTTTTTTTAATTTTATTTAATTTTTAAACTTTACATAATTGTATTAGTTTTGCCAAATATCAAAATGAATCCACCACAGGTATACATGTGCTCCCCATCCTGAACCCTCCTCCCTCCTCCCTCCCCATACCATCCCTCTGGGTCGTCCCAGTGCACTAGCCCCAAGCATCCAGTATTGTGCATCGAACCTGGACTGGCATCTCGTTTCATACATGATAGTTTACATGTTTCAATGCCATTCTCTCAAATCTTCCCACCCTCTCCCTCTCCCACAGAGTCCATAAGACTGTTCTATACATCACTGTCTCTTTTGCTGTCTCGTACGCAGCATAGCCTCTTAAAATTGTATCCTGACAAAGACCACATCAGCACATTACCCCGCACTGATCCACTAGATGGCGCTGTCTCAAGCTGGCAGAACACACCAGGTAATTTTTTGACAAGTTCTTTCTGTGTCTCATAAAATAGAGGTAAAGCTAACATTCTTTACTGATGCGCAGTATCAGATATTTAACCTAAAAATTCACCAGAGTTATTGTGCGCTGTTGCGTTGCTAGGAAATGTACTACCATTCACCCACGTTGCACACAGCAGGTGTCTCGGAGCTCATTGTGTGCTCACAGAACGTGAAGCGTGGTCCTTGTGGAGTAAATCCACTCGAGAACGAGGCTCTGAGGCTTCTCGGCTGCCTTCCTGACTCCGTCCTGGGATGAAGACATCCAAATCATTTCTAAATGTTTTTACTCTCACATAAAGTAAGCCATTTCTTGTTCTGTTCTCTGAGACAGACTTTTCTATCAACTCTGTCCTGTCGTTGCTGCAGTTGAACGATTTTGTTTTGCTTTGATTTGCATCGATGGGTCCAGCAACGTGCTGTGGGGACGTCCCTGGTGGCCCAGTGGTTACAGAATCCGACTGCCAACGCAGGGGACACAGGTTCAATCCCTGATCCAGGACGATCCCACATGCCGCGGAGCAGCCGAGCCCACGTGCCACTCAGTTGGCCCGTGTGCCACTGCTGACGCCACTGCAACGAGAAGTCCTGGTACCCCAACAAAGAGTAGCCCCCACTCAGCAACAAAGACTCGGCACAACCAAAAATAAATAAAAATACAAAAGAAACCTGCTGCAGTTATTTCACAGGTGAGAGACAAGCAGAGAGATAAGGGGATTGTAAAAAGTTGCACAAGTAGTAACGAGGCTCCCACTTGACACTGGGATCCTGGTATCTCATTTCTCAAAACAGTTTAATGATCAGTTTTGGCTTTCAGGCAACTCCTTATTTTTCCATTGGCTAATATTATTTCCTAACTACTTATACCCACCATTCCTGTGACCCATATCCAAAACAGATAAGTGAAAAGTGAAAATGAAGTCGCTCAGTGGTGTCCGACTCTTTGGGACCCCATGGACTGTAGCCTATCAGGCTCCTCCGTCTATGGAATTTTCCAGGCAAGAGTGCTGGAGTGGATTGCCATTTCCTTCTCCAGGGGATCTTTCCAACCCAGGATTCGAACCCGGGTCTCCCGCATTGCAGGCAGATGCTTTATCGTCTGAGCCACCAGGGTAGCCCATCAAAACAGGTAAAGGTCTCATTAAAGAATTCCTAATTAACACTTAAGTGTTAGTCACCCAGTCGTGTCCGACTCTGTGCCCACCAGGCTCCTCTGTCCGTGGAATTCTCCAGGCAAGAATACTGGAGTGGATTGCCATTTCCTTCTCCAGGAGATCTTCCTTACCCAGGGATCAAACCTGGGGCTCCTGCATTGCAGGCAGATTCTTTACCGGCTGAGCTGCCAGGGAAGCTCAACCAGTTAACATTTCTAGTACAAATAAAAAACATTTTATCAGGACTTCTTGGCATGCAGTTTTAAATATTTGGTTCTTACCACATAGGAGCAACTTTCCAGACGTTGGAATGGGAACCGCATGGGTATGAATCTAAAGAAGTGATTATCCTCACAGGAGCATAAAAACTCAGGATTGGAAGAGATTTTATCACCCACAGAATTCAACCTTTCATCTCTATTTCCAGCCCAGATACTTGGGAATATTCTCTTCCTTACCTGCTGAACTCACAATTTTTATTGTATTTAGCAAACACGTAGGAGGCGCTTTTCTAAGCAGCCCTCAAGTATTAACTAACGGCATCCTTATAGCAACTCTTAAGTATTCTTAATACCCCCATTTCACAGACAGGGAACAGAGGGGCAAGGTGGTTTGCTTGAGGTCACTCAGCTAGGAGTTAAACAGGAACCAGGACTGAAGTCAGGCAGTCTCAGCTCTTCACTGTCTTCTACTACGTCCCCTGTAAGGTGAAAACAAAGGAAAAGGGAGGAGGCAGGAAGTAGTGAGGAAATGCAGTTGAGTCTACTGCAAAATCTGGAATCTCAGGAATCCAGGGCTATGCAATCAGAAGCCACACGGACTCAGGGACAGCTTCACTGATCAGCTCTGGTTTGGGGGGCCCTGCGCTGTAAGACTTCAGCTTCCCCCTCAAGTAGGTGTCCTCACTGATGGAGCGACTGGTGGATTGACTGTCAAGGACACACACGACCATCTCTCTCTTCAACTCTGCCTGCCTGGAAAAATGGATACTCGGGTTGGTTTTCAGAGGCGCCAATGGAAGAACCAAAGCCACAAGGCAAGAATGCGTGTGCGTTTCTTGACCTCTGTCTCTAGCAAGCCACATCAGTTGCTGTTTACTCAAGGAAAATATTTCCAAGCCCCCTGCCCACCCACTCAACACACACCTTCCTGCCTCAGTTTCCTGGGACCTAGGAAATGACAGCAGGGATCAAAACCAGGGCCCAGCACCACAGACAGAATGAGAAAGTTCATCTTCTGGTTTTCCCCACACACATTGGATACTGTAAAGCAGGGGTCCCCGACCTCTGTGATCTAATGCCTGACGATCTGAGGTGGAGCTAATGTAGTAATCTAAGAAAGTGCACAAGAAACGTAATGCACTTGAACCATCCTGAAACCATCCCCCCAGCCCCTTGGTCCGTGGAAAAACTCTTCCACAAAACCGGTCCCTGGAGCCAAAAAGGTTGAGGACCACTGATGTAAAAGATGTGCATGTAGCCCAGGTCCTGCCCTCAGGGAACTCAGGGTAGTTACACATTTATTTGGTATTTGGTGGCATTTATTTGGTGGCCCCATGGCCATCCTCTCCACTTGTTTTTTTTAATCTTTGAGGATTTCTTTGGTTTTGCTATCTTCAGATTGATATTGGCCCCTTTTTACCCTGGGGATGTGTAATACTTTCCTTTGCTGCTGTAACAAATTACTACAAACTTAGTAGTAAAGAGGGCTTCCTTGGTGGCTCAGATGGTAAAGAAACTTCCTGCAATGCAGGAAACCCAGGTGTGATCCCTTGGTTGGGAATATCCCTGGAGAAGAAAATGGCAACCCACTCCAGTAGTCTTGCCTGGAGAATCCCATGGACAGAGGATCCTGGTGGGCTACAGTCCATGGAATGGCAAAGAGTCGGACACGACTGAGCAACTAACACTTTCACTTTTTTCACTAGTAATTTAGAACAATACCAGTTTATTAACTTATAGTCCTTTTGAGGTCAGATATCTGAAATGAATTCACAAGGCTAAAATCAAGGTTTTGGAGGCTCCAGAGAAGAATCCTGTTTCCTTGCCTTTTCCAGCCTCTGGAGGCTGTCCATATTCCTTGGCCTTGCCTCCATCTTCAAAGCCAGCATCTTCTGGGAATTCCCTGGTGATCCAGTGGTTAGGACTGGGCACTTTCACTGCTGAGGATGCAGGTTCAATTCCCAGTCAGGGAACTAAGATCTCGCATGCAAGTAGCAAGGTGGAGGCCAAAAATTAAAAAATTTTAGAATATTTTTTAAAAAGCCAGCATCAGGGACCTCCCTGGTGGTCCAGTGGTTAGGAATCTGCCTTCCAACACAGAAGACATGGGTTCGATCCCTGGTCAGATAACTAAGATCCCGCATCGGGACAACTGAGCCTGTGTACTACAACTAGAGAGAGAAGCCCGCGTGCCACAAGGAGAAGACCCCGTGTGCCGCAACTAGGGCCGCCGCCGCCAATAATAAATCAAGTAACTAATTACATGTTTAAAAAGGCCAGCGTCACCTAATCTGACACCTGACACTCCTGCCTGCCTCTCCGATTTATCAGGAGCAGCTGTGATTACACTGGGCCCCACCCCCAATCCAGAATAGTCTCCCCACGTCATGGTCCTTAACCGCATCTGCAGAGTCTCATTTACTGTGAAAGATAACATTCACTGATCCTGGCATTCAGGATGCGGACCTCTCTGGAGGAGGGGGCATTATTGTGCGCCCTCCCCCCCAATGTAGAGCCCCAACCTCCACCCCTAAGGACCACCTCCTTCTACCCTCCCTCACCCATCCTCCCCATACCCCACGCCTGCATAGCTGAGGCCTGCCCCTCAGCTCCAGGTCCACTCTCCAGTTCTCAGGGTGCCCACCAACCCCACAACGTGTCCATTCCTTCCCCAACCTCACTCTTGATGGCCCCCCTCAGAGCATGGAGATCCACTGAGAGAGTGGCTTTCCTTTTCTTGGCTTATCCCCACTCCCCCTCATTAGCCCAGCCTCCCCATGGATCTCCGAAGGAGGAATGCGAAGAGTTACTGCTTTTTAATTACAAGTGCTATTGTAACATCTATAAGGAAGAACACTTTAAGCTTAATTGAGACCAAATGTGAAGTTAAATTAAATGAATAACTAATTAACGTGATGCTCCCGCATTAGCCCCGAGTGAGTGCGGAGGCCCAGAGAGGAGCCAGGTAGGTCCCAGGCCTCCAGGGACAGACAGCCGGTGCCCAGGGCTGCAGGGGAGCAGGGACCCTGGGCCGGGGAGCCAGGTGTGCCAGGGCAGATCTCGAGGTGAGGGGGCCCCAAACTCCCACCTTCACCCCAGCCCTCATTTCTGAGGCTGGCCCCGAGAGTTCACTCGCCCTTAGCGTCTCCACAGCACCACACTGAGCCGGTGACCGTGTCCTTCGCGTTTTCCAGTCCCTGCGCTCACGTTAGGGGCTTCGTGCATGTTCATTTTAACTTCCGTCCTTCTGGACCGTCTCATTTGTTCGTCCTCTGCCACTGCGGCCACCCTCCCCGGCCCTGCCCCTTCAGGGCTGGACGGGCAGATGGCAAAGTCCTTGAGTCACCCACCCTGGTGTTTTTCTCTTGCATTGTTTAAACGCTTCCCTATTCCTGTCTCATCCCCTAACTAGACAAGCCCCTCAGAGCAGGGCATGTGTTTAACACTAACTTGTCTCCTTCACTCACAGGGATCCTCCGAAGGACGTGACGTTATTAGTTTTCTAATAAGGAGAAGGTTTAAAGCCACCAGCAGTGAGGCTGGGGAAGAGACTTCCAGAGGAAAAGCAAGCAGACGAGGGAGCCTCTGGAAGCCTAAAGAGCGGGGGCCACAGGCTACCATGGAGTGAAGGCGCCATCTAGTGGCTTCCCTGAGTGCGGCTGCTTTGTTGTTTTTTAAAGACAGTGACGGGGTCAGTTTATCTATTTTTATTTTTTATTATTTATCTGGCTGCGTTGGGTCTTAGTTGTGCCACATCAGGTCTTCCTTGCTGCACACCGACTCTCTACTTGTAGCACACGGGGCTCCAACACACGGGCTCAGTTGCTCCACTGCATGTGGGATCCTAGTCCCCTGACCAGGAATCAAACCTGTGGATTCCTTGTGACACTGCAAGGTGGGTTCTTAACCACTGGGCCACCAGGGAAGTTCCTAAACCTGGTGCTGAAAGATGCCTTCTAGAACCTAAATTGCAGCTCTGCCCTGGGGGCCTGAGGATTAAGACATCTCAACTCAGTTCAGTTCAGTTCAGTTCAGTCACTCAGTCATGTCCGACTCTTTGCCACCCCATGGACTGCAGCACACCAGGCCTCCCTGTCCATCACCAACTCCAGGAGTTTACTCAAACTCATGTCCATTGAGTCAGTGATGCTATCCAACTATTTCATCCTCAGTTGTCCCCTTCTCCTCCTGCCTTCAATCTTGCCCAGCATCAGAGTCTTTTCCAATGAGTCAGCTCTTCGTATCAGGTGGCCAAAGTATTCAAGTTTCAGCTTCAACCTCAGTCTTTCCAGTGAACACTCAGGGTTGATTTCCTTTAGGATGGAATGGTTGGATCTCCTTGCAGTCCAAGGGACTCTCAAGAGTCTTCTCCAACCCCACAGCTCAAAAGCATCAATTTTTCGGCACTCAGCTTTCTTTATAGTCCAACTCTCACATCTGTACATGACCACTGGAAAAACCAGAGCCTTGACTAGATGGACCTTTGTTGGCAAAGTAATGTCTCTGCTTTTTAATATGCTGTCTAGGTTGGTCATAACTTTTCTTCCAAAGAGTAAGCGTCTTTTCATTTCATGGCTGCGGTCACCGTCTCCAGTGATTTTGGAGCCCCCAAAATAAAGTCTGCCACTGTTTCCACTGTTTCTCCATCTATTTGCCATGAAGTGATGGTACCGGATGCCATGATCTTAGTTTTTTGAATGTTGAGCTTTAAGCCAACTTTTTCACTCTCCTCTTTCACTTTTATCAAGAGGCTCTTTAGTTCTTCTTCACTTTCTGCCATAAGGGTAGTGTCATCTGCATATCTGAGGTTATTGATATTTCTCCTGTCAATCTTGATTCCAGCTTGTGCTTCATCCAGCCCAGCATTTCTCATGATGTACTCTGGATGTAAGTTAAATAAGCATGGTGACAATATATAGCCTTGATGTACTCCTTTTCCTATTTGGAACCAGTCTGTTTCATGTCCAGTTCTAACTGTTGTTTCCTGACCTGCATACAGATTTCTCAAGAGGCAGGTCAGGTGGTTGGTATTTCCATCTCTTTCAGAATTTTCCACAGTTTATTGTGATTCACACAGTCAAAGGCTTTGGCATAGTCAATAAAGCAGAAATAGATGTTTTTCTGGAACTCTCTTGCTTTTTCCATGATCCAGTGGATGTTGGCAATTTGATCTCTGGTTCCTCTGCCTTCTAAAACCAGCTTGAACATCTGGAAATTCACAGTTCATGTACTGCTGAAGCCTGGCTTGGAGAATTTTGAGCATTACTTTACTAGCGTGTGAGATGAGTGCAATTGTGCAGTAGTTTGAGCATTCTTTGGCATTGCCTTTCTTAGGGATTGAAATGAAAACTGACCTTTTCCAGTCCTGTGGCTACTGCTGAGTTTTCCAAATTTGCTGGCATATTGAGTCAGCACTTTCACAGCATCATCTTTTAGGATTCGAAATAGCTCAACTGGAATTCCATCACCTTCACTAGCTTTGTTTGTAGTGATGCTTCCTAAAGCCCACTTGACTTCACATTCCAGGATGTCTGGCTCTAGGTCAGTGATCACACCATCATGATTATATGTGTCGTGAAGATCTTTTTTGTACAGTTCTGTGTATTCTTGCCACCTCTTCTTAATATCCTCTGCTTCTGTTAGGTCCCTACCATTTATGTCCTTTTTTGAGCCCATCTTTGCATGAAATCTTCCCTTGGTATCTCTAATTTTCTTGAAGAGATCTCTAGTCTTTCCTATTCTATTGTTTTCCTCTATTTCTTTGCACTGATCACTGAGGAAGACTTTCTTATCTTTCCTTGCTATTCTTTGGAGCTGTGCATTCAAATGGGTATATCTTTCCTTTTCTCCTTTGCTTTTTGCTTCTCTTCTTTTCGCACCTATTTGTAAGGCCTCCTCAGACAGCCATTTTGCTTTTTTGCATTTCTTTTTCTTGGGGATGGTCCTGAGGGAACAAGATCATCCCCAAGAAAAAAAGACACTTCAACTGGCTCCTGCTTTTCAAGCCGGAGTGAGTCTTAATAGTTTGAGACTTACTATTTGTCCACCACTATTTTCTGGAACTCAAGAGAGTTCCAGAAAAACATTCTGAAGGAGATCAGCCCTGGGATTTCTTTGGAAGGAATGATGCTAAAGCTGAAACTCGAGTACTTTGGCCACCTCATGCAAAGAGTTGACTCATTGGAAAAGACTCTGATGCTGGGAGGGATTCG
Organism: Bos taurus; assembly: GCF_002263795.3. Lineage (NCBI taxonomy): Eukaryota > Metazoa > Chordata > Mammalia > Artiodactyla > Bovidae > Bos > Bos taurus. The sequence continues at coordinate 28,525,185 of NC_037356.1, read as the reverse complement.
GGGCAGGAGGAGAAGGGGACAACAGAGGATGAGATGGCTGGATGGCATCACTGACTCGATGGACGTGAGTCTGAGTGAACTCCGGGAGTTGGTGATGGACAGGGAGGCCTGGCGTGCTGCGATTCATGGGGTCACAAAGAGTCAGACATGACTGAGCGACTGATCTGATCTGATCTGTCACCACTGGTGTGTATACAACCTGTCTCAGTATGTATCAAAAGATTTGTATCCAAAGAATGAACTAGCCTCCAGGCATACCCTTGGGTTATCAGTATCCCCACTGCTGAGGAAAGGAGTACACAAAAGCTTTATATTGTCACTCTGCTTATTTAACTTACATGCAGAGTCATCATTCGAAATGCCAGGCTGAATGAAGCACAAGCTGGAATCAAGATTACTGGGAGAACTATCATTAACCTCAGATATGCAGATGACACCACCCTTATCACAGAAAGTGAAGAGGAACTAAAGAACCTCTTGATAAAAGTGAAAGAGGAGAGTGAAAAAATGGCTTAAAACTCAACATTCAAAAAACTAAGATCATGGCATCCAGTCCCATCACTTCATGCCAAATAGATGAGGAAACAATGGAAACAGTGAGAGACTTTATTTTCTTGGGCTCCAAAATCACTGCAGGTGGTGACTGTAGCCAGAAATTAAAAGACGCTTACTCCCTGGAAGAAAAGTTATGACCAACCTAGACAGCATATTCAAAAGCAGAGACATTACTTTGCCAACAAAGGTCCGTCTAGTCAAAGCTATGGTTTTTGTGGTAATCATGTATGAATGTGAGAGTTGGACCATAAAGAAAGCTGAGCACCGAAGAATTGATGCTTTTGAATTGTAGTGTTGGAGAAGACTCTTGAGAGTCCCTTGGACTGCAAGGAGATCACACCAGTCCATCCTAAAGGAAATCAGTCCTGAATATTCATTGGAAGGACTGATGCTGAAGCTGAAGTTCCTATACTTTGGCCACTTGATGCAAAGAACTGACTCATTGGAAAAGACCCTGATGCTGGAAAAGATTGAAGGTGGGAAGAGAAGGGGATGACAGAGGATGACATGGTTGGATGGCATCACTGATTCAATGGACCTGAGTTTGAGCAAGCTCTGGGAGTTGGTGATGGACAGGGAAGCCTGGCGTGCTGCAGTCCACGGGGTCACAAAGAGTCAGACATGACTGCATAACCGAACTGACTGAACTGCCTCCTCTAGGCACAGCTGCCATGAGCACCCCAGTTTGGAGCACCCAGCACACTGCTCCGAGGTCCTGGGATGCTGTGCCAATAGCCCACATGATCCCCAATGAGCACAGGAGCAGCTGGCAACAGACGTTGGCACAGGGGCTGATGGGCAGTGTCAGAGGGCAGACAGAGATGCCAAGAGCTTGCCTGGCAGACCCAAGGGTTCAGGGTGGCCAACAGTGAACACTCAGTAACCACTGGTATTTCATTATCAAAATATTTAATAACATACTGGGACTTTGGGTCATGCCCCCCCCACCCCACCGCCCTACACACTTCCCCCACAGCACTGCCCTGATAAGCCATCTGCCTTGGGGACACAGAGGGCTGGGACAAGAGGGAGGCAAGGTGCCCTCACACTCAGGAGCTGGCCACGCCTGGGAGTGACACCCCCACGCTGCCCTGCCTCTCCCTGGTCCCTGGAGCATACAGCAATAATGTTTTAATCAAAGTGGGTCAGGAGTTGGAAACAGGATCAAATGGAGGGTAGAAACAGGGGTGCCAGTGTGGGGAAACACACGGAGAAAACAGGCTTGTGGACATAAGGGACCGAGAGAGGTCGGTGGCTCTGAAATAACACTTTCAGGCAGAGGCTGATTACACGGGTTCAAGTTTAACATGAGAAGGAGAGACACACTCTTTCCAGGCCTTGGCCTCACTGAACCTCGGCTATCCATCTTGGAATCTGGACAAGAAAGAGTCTGAGCAGACCCCTCCTTGTACCAAAATGCTGACAGCCCTCAGCCGCAATCCCTCCGGCCTGCGGTCTCCAGAGTTCAGGCCTGGATCACTGTCAGCGGAACTGACACCATCAGGGATCCTCACAGTCTCTCCTCTCCTTCCGCTGGGCCTGCTCAGGACTGTACGGTATGCTGAATCATTGCCCTGTTATCAAGGGCTTTGGAAGTTAATAGATACTGTTTAATAACCATTAGGACCAGGTAGCCTCTATGCTCTGTTAGTCCCTAAACAATGATGGAAATCTTCTCTGACATGTTCCCAGCACCCACAAGACTGGTTACGTGTTCATAAATTTTCACTTAGGAAGGCATGTCCTGCCTCCCCGTCCCCCAGGTTAGCCATAGAATCATTCCCATGGCCCCTGGGCGGCATGGGGGTGCTCCCAGATCGCTGTCCAGCCTACTCCATCCGTTAAGTGACCCTGTAATAAACTGATCCATTGATGGCGCGGAGCTGCCTGAGCGTTTTGTTTTGGTTTCAAGATGCCTTCTCAGTATGGTGAGCACTCTGCGTTCCCTCCATTCTCCAACAAGGCCCTTGAGTTTTCCATGTCCTCGAACTTGGCGGTCCTTTCCCGTGGAGCGTCTCCTAGCCCTTGGAAGCCTCACGGGCTGGGCTGGCTGGTGCTGGGTCAAGGGGCTTTTTGCCTCAGCCATCTGTGTGGGGGGGCACCTTGGGACCCAGCAAGGTCCCTCCGTGTTTCTGCTCTGATCAGGGGCCTCACATTTCTCTATACCTGCATGAAGAGGACAGAGGCAGTGGAAGAGAAGGTGAGACACTGGTTAACAAGTGTTGGCTCCCATCCCAACAGTGGGAACAGGGAAGGCAAGTCCCCTTGCCTTAATACTGGGTCCCTTAATACTGGCCTGGCCAAAAAGTTCATTCAGGTTTCCCCATAACATCATATGAAGGAGATCAAACTGGTCAATCCTAAAGGATATCAGTCCTGAACATTCACTGGAAGAATGCTGAAGCTCCAGTACTTTGGCCATCTGATGCAAAGAACTAACTCATTAGAAAAGACCCTAGTGCTGGGTAAGATTGAAGGCAGGAGGAGAAGGGAATAACAGAGGATGAGATGATCGGATGGCATCACTGACTCAATGGACAGGAGTTGGAGCAAATTCCAGGAGTTGGTGATGGACAGGGAAGCTTGGGGTGCTGCAGTCCATGGGGTCACAAAGAGTCGGACATGACTGAGTGACTGAACTGAACTGATAACAATGTATGGAAACACCCCGAATGAACTTTTTGGCCAACCCAATAATTGCTTTTCCTCCTGTTCATTGTCATTAGGGCTCCCCGTCCCCTCTTCAGCAGGGAGCACCAAGCCAGAATCATGTTTCAAAAAACTTCACAGTGTTTGTACCACGTCTGATGGCTTTGCAAAGCCATGTCATATTTTATCCCAGCGTGTCTCAGCCTGAGACCAACCCAATCAGGTATTTAGGAATGAGCACCCCCATTGGACACACAAGGACGCGGACATTCGGAGAAGGTGCCAAGGTTCGACAGAAGCAGGCGAGCAGAGAAGTCAGGATTGTCCAGGGTTTCTGGTGCCGAGCCCTGGCTCTGTGCCTCCGCGCCCCCGACACAGGCCTGCCTCACAGAAAGACCCACTGACGATGCAGATGGCAGTGAACCCGCACACCTAGGTCCGAAGGCGGGCTCTGCTGGGACGAGCTAAAGGCCTGAGGTGTGTTCCGTGAGCTCTGAGCCTCTGTCCTCTCGCCTCTACCTCTCGGGGCTGCTGAGAGGGACGCCAGTACAGCTAGACAGACTCAAGTCAACGCCCAGAGCAGACGCTCACTATGCATCATTCTCCTCCCCTCCTGCCTCCGTCCCTCTCCTCCCCAGGTCCCCGCAGGCCTGGTCTGGGGGGCGGGGGGCAGCAGGTGGAAGCAGCATTGGTCTTGAGGTGCCATCCTCTGCTCCCCCTCCAGGGCAGGGCAGGACAGAGGCCCCGCTAACGCCTCCTGCCCTGCGGGTTGCTCTCCCTGAGCCGGGATGACACCTTCCTTAAAGGGAAGTGCCTCCCCAGATATGGCTCTGGTTCCCAGGCCCCCAGCGGGTTCTTCCTCACATTTACCATCCAGACCCGGTCCATCACTCGGGCTGCTTCTCACGAGCAAGAGCTTCCTAAGGAAAGCCAGAAAGGCTGCGAGAGAACATTCCCAGCCTCAGCACCAGCTGCACGGCCCAGCCTCTCACGCCCAGCCTCAGCCGCGAGCCTGTCTGAGCCACCTCTGCACCCACCACCGCTGGGCGACAGGCAGACCACGCCTCAGGTCAGCTTGGGGTTTTGTTCCAGAGGCTTCACTTGGCACTCGCTTTTTTCCTGCATACCCCAGTCAGACAGGCCCAGACGCCCTCGGCTTCTGAACTCTGGGAGGTGCAGACAGCTCAGTGTCTGAGTTCAGAGGAAAAACTATTTCCCCAGATGCCATCTCCTCTGTCCTGGGGGGTGGGGTCCGTCCCAAACCCTGTCACTCTCGGTAAGGAGAGGCTGCTGACCTTCCCAGCGGCTCTGGCCTCTGAGGAAATACTTCCCAAGCACCATATTCCACCCAGAGTCCGAATCTTTGGAACTGGCCCCCAAGGAAAAAGCGAAAGTCAGAAAAGTCAGGAAAATCAGAAAAATCACACTGGAGGAGAGAGAGGCTTTGCATGCACTCTTAAGAGCACAGTAGTCACAGACTTGAAGGAAATACTCACAAAAGTCATGGGACTTGAGGAAAAGACTATCACGCGTGGGTTAGGGCCACATTAGAGCTATGGAGACACATGGGACAATAGACGACGGGTTAGTGGAGCTGGGGGCCGGGCCGGGGCTCACGGGCACGTTCGGGGTCCGCGGGCCACGTCCCTGAGGTCTGGGCTGGAGTTGGGCTCAGACTGTGCAGAGCCCCCGAGCGATGGATTTCACTCCCAGGAGGAGTGAGGCTGGGTGGACAGGGCTCCAGCGCTCCCTCCGCAGGACTTACCCTCTGTCTTTGCTCAGGGATGACTTCCAGGCCAGGATCTCTTTGTACACCAGCCGGCAGAGGAGCTGTGGGGAGGAGGGGAGGGAGACGCAAGCATGGAGCATGTGGCCAGTCCCTAACACTAGGTGACCACTGGGCTGGCTGTTCACAGTGCCATTCTGCAGGGGTCACCCATGGGAGGCAGAGTGCTTCATGCAAAGGAAGCGGTCCTCATCGTCCGGACACTTTGGAGCCCCAGCTTCCAGGCCTGCAGGAGGGGACCCCTCCCCCTACCCATCTGTGTGCCCCCAAACTCTTACCAAGCAGGCCAGGACGTCGGCAGCGATGAGCATGTAGAAGACGTTGTTCCAGCCCGTGGGGGATATGAGCCCGGCCAACAGAGGCCCTAGAGCCGCACCTGTGCGGAGCACAGTGTCAGAGAAGGGCCCAGAGCAGGGGCTGTGCCCTCCATCCTAAAACTCTGCCCAAGACCAGGCTCGGGGGTCTGTTGGGAGAGCCCAGGGTGAAAGTTACAGACCTATGGATCCAGTGCCATCGATGATGGCTGTCACAGTGGACAGCGCCTTGGCGTTGCCCTTCAGGCTCTTGTGCGTCCCCTGGAGAGACAGCAGAGTCAGGGTGGGTGGGTGTGGGGGCCAAACTAAGAGGCAGCGCCCTGAGCAGGACTGCGACTGAGAAAGGGGCTGGGTCGGGGAAAGGGAGCGATGAGGGCTTGGAGTTGGGAAGAAACAGGGAACCAGGGCGGACTCTGAAGGACTTTGAGGATCTCGTCTCTGCAGGCTGGGGGAAGGGGAAAGACGTGGGGAAGATGAGCCTGGAGATAGAGCCCCTGGCCAGGCCCCGAGGTGGCCCTGCTTACCAGGTCAGCTGAGACAGCAGTGGTGATAAGCGCGTAAGGGCCGTTGACCAGGGCTCCACAGATAAGCAGCATGACTGAGGTGGTGATGGAGACGGCCAGTTAGAGAGGAGAAGCCACCATCATCCTCCGCCCCAAAGCAGGTGAGTCCCCCAGGCTCCAGGCTGAGAACCTCCACTTCCCCAGGCTGCCCACCGTGCCCCCAAGCCAGCCTCGTGTGGTCCCCAGGGCAGTGCCAGCTCCCTACCTATGGAGATGCCGATTCCTCTCTGGCCAACATGGTTGTACAGGAACATCTGAGAGAGGAGAAGTAGGGGGGCAGGGTCACAAGCTGGCTTCTCCATGGGCCGCCTCCATTAGCTTGGAGCCCAGAAGACTGGAAACCCCAGAAGCCCGCTTTCCCTTCTTTCCTCTCATACCCTGGCCTCTTGGTCCTCAAGTGTCCCAGGGAGGCAGGGTCTAACATGCAGTAATCCATCGTTTTCCTTTGCTCCAGAAGTCTCCTCTCCTATCAAACCTCAGCCTCTTATTCTTTCCTTGGTCAGGAAGTTTAGCAGCTGACATCCCCCGCTCCAACTGAGGTCAAAGAGCCACTAGTCCTTTTCCAAAATTCTCAGTCTGGATCCCTTTCCCTGTGCTGATCCTGGCTTCTCCTCCCCTGGCTGTGCACAGGGCTGCACACACGCAAAGAGACGGGTGTGTGTGTGTGATGCCCGGGCGTGCACACAGCTCCCGGCCCTCAGCCTTGAGGTTCTACGCACCATGGGGGCAGCCAAGATCAGCATGACGCAGCAGGTGGTGGCCCTGCCATTGATGTAGTCAGAGACGAGCCCCGCCAGAATGCCGCCTGGAATACAATGTGCACACTGCCGCCCCAGGCACGGGGGACCCCCGAGCGCTGCCCCAGCAGTCCACTCGGGGCACCCCGGGCCAGCAGAGTGTCTCCCTCTGCAACCGTCCCAGTACCCATGGCTCACGGGAGGGCCACCTGGGCAGGATGCCACCTTTTCCCTTGCCATCTGCCTAGGTCACGTCTCGCTGGAACCTGTCCCTCTCGTCTGCAACCCAACAAGAGAAGAGGTGGATCCAGCTGAGAGGCATGGCAGGGCGTGGCCTTACCTATGATGCCACCAACATCGAACAGCGTGGAGAGGTCCCCAGCCTCCTTGGCAGTGAAGTGAACTGTGGAAAACGAAGCACGTGCTCAGACCTGGGGACTCAGGGCAGACAGCGTGGAGGGCCACTGCTGGAAGCGTCCCTGCAGACTCCCGACCCGGGATCACTGCCCCCTTCTTCAGAAGGAGTGGGGGGTCTGGGGGGAAGCGACTGGCCAAGGTCACAGGTGAGTCTGCAGCAGTTTGGGACGGGACACCCTTTCTGGCCACCAGGCCTGTACTACCTTCTTCCCCTGTCGGATGGCCTTGATCTCCGAGAGCACACGGATCTGGCCCCAAGGACCCTGTCCCACCGGGGGGCACCCCAGCGCTGAGCCTGGTCTGAGCCTCAGCCCGTCCAGCCACATGCCTGCCCGCCCCTGACAGAGCAGCACGCCCGCACAGGAGCTTGTCACCTCCTTCTGAGTTCCCTACTGATAAACGGAGCCAGGAAGGAGGCTCACTGGGAAAATGGGCACCTCAGGCCCCTGACCTTGCCCTGGGATTAGAAGGAGGGATGCCCAGCAGTGTGACTGGCAGCCCAGCCCTCAAGGTTGACTCACGGTCTGTAGCCAGCATCAAGGCCACAGAACAAAGAGTCAGTGTCCACAGGGCCGCCCTGGCCTCTAGCCCTGTCTTTGGGGGAGGCCCCTCAGTTGCAGACAGGGTGAGGGTGGGAGGTGGCAGGTTACAGCTTGAGATTTGGCCCTGACTCATCCAAACGGCATCCTGTGGCCCAAGTGTACCGTGTGGACGGCAGCTTGTTCCCCCAGGGCCCTGGAGGGAGGCCGGTGTCCCTGCTGAGAGGTCCTTGACCCTGGCAGGGCTCTGGGGCTCTGGGCTCTGGGGGCAGAGCTGCTCCTTGATAGAGCAGCCCCACCTGGGGAAAACCAGAGACCCAGGACAAGAGGACATAAACATCCTTTTCTAACCACAGAAGTGACCTCTCATATGTCTGTCCATCCTTGGGCAGAGACAGAGGCAGGGGACAGGAAGTCCACAAGGTGGGCAGCCCAGCAGACCTGGGCACTGGGCATCAATGACCCAAGTATCCCGGCAGCCCCTGGGAAGAGAACAGTGTTTCCCACCAGGCTACCAGCAGCGGGGGCAGCTTGCCAGGCCCTCTTCCTTGGGCTGGGGAAGGCTTGAGAGACTCCTGGAGGCATTCAGAAGGCAGACCGTTTCTCCAGGACCCTCCAATCCCACCCATCTATGAGCCAGCCAATGGGCCTGAAGTGGGGTTTCGCCTACACTTGAGGCCGGAGTAGACGTTAGAGAGGATTTGAGTTCCTAACCCCGACTGAGTGCCAAGTGAGGAAAAGTGGCTGGAATCAGTCAGGGACTAGGAGGGTTTCTGCAAAACTTAGCTTCCCATGAAAGAAAAAATCTTCCTTCTGTGCTTGGAGAGTGTCAGCAGAAATCCTGCCTATTCGTGGAGTCATAAGCACCTCATGGTGGGTTTCTTCCTTGGAGGCCCCCCCCTTCCTCTCTCCCCTCTTCCTCCCCGTGTACTCACCCACATTGGAAATGTACAGGGGCAGCCAGTAGAGGAAGGTGTAACTGACCAGCTTAGCGAAGAGCAGACACAAGGAGAACTCGACCACGCCCTGGGAGCACAACAGAGGGCAGATGGGAAGGTGGGCAGGACAGCCTGGGGCCTGCGGCCACCGAGCCCTGTGCCAGCACTTTCCACTGCCCACCACACGGAGCAGCCTCTAGAACACCTCCAGTCTCAGGTACGGCAACATGCCTGCTGCCTGAATGCTAGGGTAACGTCCGGCCACATGACCCTCCCCAGGAGGGCCCCCGCCCTAAGCACTGCACGTAAAGAAACTCCAAAAACCATGGATCACCCTGAGCATCCCCATCTCCTGAGACCCAGCAGAAAAATCTAGAGAGCCTCTCTCTTCTTTCTGGTCCACAGACGACTCACCGGGATACGCAGGGCCCCGAAGAAGCTGATGGCGGAAGGCTGAGCACTTGCTTCCTTGGAGCAGGTGACAGCTGATTCCAGGCTGCTCTCTTTGTTACAGCTGGGTCCATTCGCGGGGTCCTCAGGCTGATCTTGGCTCTCTTCTGGATTACCCTGAGCAGAGAAGAGCCCTTACTGGGGGCACGTCCACATACCACTCCCCCACCAGCTAGAGGGACAGCCCACGTGAGATGAGCAGCATGAGGTATGCACCCCCTCCTGAACCGGACTCACACCCTGCCAGGGAGCCACCCGTGGGCCCAGCTTTGGACACACAGGCCCCTCCTCAACTCCCCAGGCCTCTCTGGGACCAGCCCCCTGGTGAAGTGGGGCTGGGGGCCACACTCACGTGGTGCTGAGGTGGGGAGCAGTCCACGTCTTCTGGGTCTGAAAGGAAAACCTTCTAAGAAGCTTGCCAGCAGACCAGGCCCTCACCCTGCATGGCATGTGAGCCCCACACCCCCAAGGGGGCCTGTGGACTTTCCAGCACAAGGGAGCCAGGGCTCCAGAGACCACCTTTGAGGCCTGGGTCTCCTAACCATGGGAGCCTCGTGGACTTTCGTTCTCTTGCTTACAAGTGACCATGGCCATGACTCCAGGGGCCATCTGTCAGGGAGCCGGAAAAAAAGCAGCAAGCATGGAGAGGGTGCCGTCCAACCCATTTCTCCAGCCTCAGGGTCAGAGGAGCCAGCGTTTGCCGGGCATCCTGACATGCATCTCACAGACACTCTCCACAGCCCAGGAAAGCAGGTGTCCCATGCGAGAAATCGAGGCCCAGAGAGGTCGTCCTCTGAGTCACACGCCTGGGCCTCCAACCCTGCGACCCCCACGGGACCAGCCTCCTTCTCCCAGAACCTAACTGGGAAGCTTCGCTCTGGCCCTGTGGGGATGGGGGGAGAGGGGTCCACTCACATTCGATGAGGAAGAAGAAAGTGATGATGCCCATGATGGCGGTGATGACGCCGGGCACCACGAAGGACAGGCCCCACTGCTGATCCACCCACACGCCAGCCAGCAGGGAGCCCAGGATGTTGCCCACGGACGTGTGGGAGTTCCAGATGCCCATGATGAGCCCCCGCCTGGAGGGGAGGTGGGGAGGGGGGCAGGGAGGCAAGAGCAGGAAGCGTAAGAAGAGAAGCCCTGGGCTCTCGGACACCGCCCCGGCCAAGTGCGAACAGCTGGCTGCCTGTAGCCTCCGTGCCCGAAGACCCCAGTCGGGGAGGAGGGGCAGGGCTGGCTGGCATCGAGTGAGCGACAGCCAGGCCTGTGGTGTCCTGCTGCCCAGCCAGCTCCCTGAGCAAGCCCTCCCTGCCCTCCGTCCCAGGGCCGCAGCCCCACCCTTTCTTCTCTTGCCCTGAGGCTGTGACTCTGAAAGCCTCAGCTAAGGGTGACTGCCCCCAGGGGACATGGACACTGTCTGGAGAGTTCTGGTGATCCAGCCCAGAGTGTGCTGGTGGTGTCTAGCAGGTAGAGGCTGCTAAACACTACAACGTGTAGGACGGCCCCCCAGCAAAGAATTACACAGCCCCAGATGTAGCCCACAGTGTTAATTAACAGCGCCAGGGCTGAGAAACTCTGCCCAAAAGAAACTTTTTTTTTTTTTTTGCACAAAAGCCAGTTCAAGGGAAAAATAAATAAATATATAAGACATATACATATATATGCATTAAAATATATGAGTATATGCATTTATATATATACACACACACAGAGTTTTATAGGCTTCATTTTTGTTTTCATGCAAAATGGAAATTCATCTATTATGAGGAGAAGGCATAACGAAGATGGCAGGTTTTAAGGATTAAAACCTCAGCAATGAAAAAAGTCACTGCTTTTAGTCACTAAAACATTTATATCCCAGCCTGTGCGAGTCAGCAGGACGGAGGCTTATTTCTAATCTTTGATCCTAAAATCGTATCAGAGGCCACAAGGGACCTCCTGCCCCCACACCAGCCCAGCACCCCCAGGCAATGCCCACCCGCCTCCCTGGTCACACTCACTTGCCCTTCCCGAACCAGTTGCCCACGCAGCTCACCACGGCAGGCCAGCCCGTGGTCTGCACGAGTCCATTGAAGATCTGCAGGGAAAGTGGGGGGACAGAGACCCCTGGACTGTGTGGTGCAGCCCCTGGGATGGGGAGCCCTCCAGAATCCACACTATGCTCCCCGTTCCTTCACACGCGTGCACACACCCACCAGCTGATGCCCCTCTGACCCCAGGTCCTTACAGCAGAGACTGGGCCTCACAGGCACCTCCACAGACCTCAGGCTGACGCTCAGTGCAGACTCCCTGAGCTGGCGAGGCCGCCCTGGCTGTGGGCAGGGGACCCCGCACTGTGATAAAGGAGCCTGGGTCGGGATCTGCTGTGACCTGGAGCGGCTGGGAAGGACTCACAGCCTCTGTGATCTTTCTGTGCAGGAACAGAGCCCCGAGTGCAAGACGGAGGAGGCTCGTACCTGCACCAGCACAAAGTACCAGAGCACGTGGATGTTCCAGAAATACCCCAGGCCAAAGAGTGAGGTGAAAAGGCCGCTGAGCAGCATTCCGGCTGTGAGGTAGTACCGGAGGGGGAGCCGCTCCCCAAAGATGCCGCTGCAGAGAGAGTTGGATTCGTGGTTAATCTCGGCTACCTCGCACCCCTGCCCTCCGCCTCCTGGCTCCCCCAGGGCCCCACCAGGGACCTCTGTGTTGCCACTAGGCCCCTCTGCTTTGTTTGACGACACGCCTCGCAACATGCCCGGCAAAGTGGCCTCTGTAACATCCCCGTGACCTTCTTCTTCCCCCTTGGCTGACCAGTCCATCTCATGCATTCTCTCTTGCATCACGTTTATGGTTTTACCTGTCATGTATGTACATGTACACAGCCCAGCTGTGTGTCTACAGCCCTGAACTTTCTCCCAGGATCATATCCACATTGCTTCTGGACATCCTGACTGCGTTGCCTCCCAAATAGCTGCTAATCAACAACTCCAAAGACTGGACTCCTCTGCCCCCCTCCCAGACCCTGCCCCATGTCTGCGCCCCTCAGTGGACTCGATGGCATCCCCACATTTGGCCACTCAAGCCGGAAGCGAGCTACCTCAGTCTCCTGTCCCTGCGGCCCACCCTCCACAAGCGACCTCCAAGACCTGCCTGCTGCTCCTCTTATTTCTCTCCAGCGCGTCATTTCTCTCCATCTCTATTATTAATAATACCATTCTAACTCAAGCTTTCCTCCAAGCCCAGGTGGAGCTACTATCAAATCTGTTCCTTAGTGTGACCTGCTAGTCAGCCCTGAAGTGAACTGTCAGTCACTCCGTCATGTCCAACTCTTTGTGACCCCATGGACTATAGCCCAGTTGGGCTCCTTTGCCCATGGGCAAGAATACTGGAGTGGGTTGCCATTCACTTCTCCAGGGCATCTTCCGCATTGCAGGCAGATTCTTTACCATCTGAGTTACCAGAAAAGCCAATCAGCCCTTCTCTCCCTCAAGTCCACCTCCGTCAGCCTCTCAGTATCTGTCTGACATGTGGATCTGAACATGACACCCACTGAGCCACCCACTCAGTGGCTCTCCTGTGCCCACAGCCTAGTACACAATGACCTCGTTCTTCAGCCCCGTCTTCTGCATTTTACATGTTGGTAAACCTGTTAGGAGTCCCCCACTCCACCCCCTGCCCTCTGTGCAGTCATGCTGCTTCAAATTACACCTGCCTTATTTCACCAAGCCATGACTCCATTGTGCGAGTGTGCTCAGTCATGTCTAACTTTCTGCCACCCTGTGGACTGTAGCCCTCCAGGCTCCTCTGTCCAAGGAATTTTTTAGACAAGAATATGGGAGAGGGTTGCCATTTCCTCTTCGAGAAAATCGCCCCACCCAGGGATCAAACCTGAGTCTCCTGTGTCTCTCGCCTTGCAGGTGGATTCTTTACCCACTGAGCCACTGGGAAAGACTCTTGTCTCTATTCAGTTCAGTTCAGTCGCTCAGTCGTGTCCGACTCTTTGTGACCCCATGGACTACAGGATGCCAGGCCTCCCTGTCCATCACCAACTCCCGGAGTTTGCTCCAACTCCTGTCCATTGAGTTGGTGATGCCATGCAACCATTTCATCCTCTGTCGTCCCCTTCTCCTCCCGCCTTCAATCCTTCCCAGCATCAGGGTCTTTTCAAATGAGTCAAGTCCAATTTCTCTTCATCAGTTCAAGTGTCATCTTCTCCAAGAAGCCTTTCCTGACCCCTCTTTTCTAATCCCAGCTCAGACTAAGCGACTCCTTGGAGCTCCATACGTAGCCACCTCTGTCTCAGAGCCACCACACTGTTTATAACATAGCTGCTGAAGCATCGGTCACTCCAGTAGGCTGTGAGCTCTCTAGAGGTAGTACCCAGCCTCAGCCACCCTCACCTCCTGGGAACAAACATCATGCTTGCTACATAAAAGCCGTGCTGGGCTTTCAGCTTTCGGGTTATCCGTGAAGGATCCCTGTCCAGGACAGACCATATTCCAGCCACACCGTTGACATGCCATCTGAGTGAATAAACTCAAAAGAAGATCCAGGAAGGTCTTTGCAGGAAAGTTACTAAAAGAGGGAGTCAGCCAGGTGAAGGAGCAGGCTGGGTGATGGTGGCAACACGCCAGCTACGGGTGACGGGATGTGTGGAAGGCTTGTCTCATTTCCAACAACTTTGTCTCTGACCCCATGGCCCCAGGTTGGTGTAGAGAAGACAGCAGCCTGAACCACCCTACAGGCCAACATGGGCTCTGCCTCTTACCTGATAAACATGCCGATGGCATAGGCCACGAGGAAGGCGTTGTCCACGGCCCCCAGTAACTCCTTGTAGTTGCTCTTATCTGAAGGCAGACAGGGGAGACAGAAAGCTGGCTATCTGGATGCCCCCTGCAAGAAGCCCTTCCCGGGCCTGGATGGGGAGCAGGCATGGGGAGGAGTGGCTCGCCCCGCTCTTACCAAAGGGGGCCCAGTTGCACCACGTGGTGTCGTTGAGACTGTGGGTGCTGTTGACGGGTTGGATTACCTCTGAGCAGTTGTGGTGCAGACGGCTCTGGAGAGGCAACGGGTGTGCAGGTCAGGGGTTAGCTGGTGGCTCCAGAGTCAACCCAGCCCGCAAGGGAGCCAGTAACCTCCCCCACCACAGCAGGCCACTGCCCGTCCCCACTGGACTCCCTGCGTCTTCCTCTGACACCCGGTCTGGCAAGGGGCCACGGCAGAGCCTCGGTGAAGGGCAAGGGGTGTCTATGAGCAGCACCCAGGGGACCCAAGGTGCCTGCTCTCTGGTTCCACCCCCAGTTCCCCGACACCACTCTCTTGGTGAAGAAACCCAGGAAACTCTCCTGGGAAAAAGAACTGCTGAAAGTGGGAGTCAGCCAAGGGGGAAGAGACAGACTTGGTGACCAAGACAAGGGACAAGGACGGTGCTCCACTGAGCTCCGGGCTGTGCTACTGAAGTATTTCCGTATTTCTGCTGAGCCCAGCAGTCCTGCATTCTTCCTTACCCCCGGGCCAGACTCACCTTGACGACACTGATGGGCTTCCGGGACATGTGATAGCAGGTGTAGATTAAGAAGGTGATGAGCAGGATGAAGGCTCGGTACCTGCAGGGGAAGGTGGGCATCTGGGTTAGCAGAGAGTCCAGGCCTACCGTCTCCACTGTGTCCAGGAAGCAGTCCACCTGTGCTCGTTCTGGCAGCACCACCAACGCTCCCCTCCAGACACAAGCTTGGGGCAGAGGCCAAGGGGAGGGGAGGGACAGGTGCCCAGAGGCCAGAGTGCTCAGAGTTCCTGCTCCCGAGGGCAGAGGCCTCCCAACAGAGCTGGGCCAACAGCGGCGTCCTAGACGGCACCAAAGTGCCCTCTGTGGCTCTTGTCACTGCCCATCGCCTCTACTTCTCCCTGTCCTCCCTAAGATCAGGGTGCCTCTGTGTGCGTGTGTGTGAGAGAGATGGGGGCGCAGGGAGACAGGACTGTGTTTAAATACCAGAAACGGTGGAAGCCAGGAGGAGAAGGATGCATGCCAAGTGTCTCTTTGTTTAAAAAACTTTTTGCTTTTTATTGGGGCAGAGCTGATGAACAAGGTGGTGATAGTTCCAGGTGAACAGCAAGGGGCTCAGCCATACATACACGTGTATCCATTCTCCCCCACACTCCCCTCCTGTCCAGCCTGCGACATAACACTGAGCAGAGTTCTCTGTCTATACAGTAGGTCCTTGCTGGTTATCCATTTTATTTTACTTTTAAAATTTTTATTATTTTTAACACCAGAAACATTTTGTATTGGGGTAGAGTCGATTAACAATGTTGAGGTAGTTTCCAGTGAACAGCGAAGGGACTAAGACATACATATACATCACCCATTTAAAATACATCAGTGTTTGTTGATTACATGTTGAGTACATGTTGATTCCAAACTTCCAGAAAGGGTCTATCTTTAAAGAGAGGTCAACTACTCCTCACAAGCCTAGTTGGTTGCTCAGTTGTGTCTGACTCTTTGCCACCCCATGGACTGTAGCCCTCCAGGCTCCTCTGTCTGTGAGATTCTCCAGGTATGAATACTGAAATGGGTAGCCATTCCCTTCTCCAGGGGATCTTCCCCACCCAGGGACCAAACTCAGGTCTCCTGCGTTGCAGGCAGATTCTTTACCGTCTGAGCCACCAGAGAAGCCTAGAACGCTGCAGAAATGGTGCCTGCTACAGTCCAGTAGGAGCAGAGTCCAAAACATAGAGGGAAATGTGGCAGCAGAGGAAAAGCCAGTTGACAGGACCCAGGTCCTCTGCCTGGCTCTATTCTAGTCCATTCCTCCAGACAGAAGGGTCACTCTTTCCATTGTGGCTCACGCATCACACAGCCCTCTCCCACCCTCGCTTCTCATCCCATGCACTGATCTGAGGTGGAAAACACAGGTCAGCCAGGAACCACTGAAGTTTCCACTGACCGCCCCACTCCCCACTTCTCCTGAGGATCTGGGGGAGGGCCACCGTGTCCTCCTGAGTCACTGCTTCCCCAGCAGAGCATCAGCTGAGCCGACTCAGCATCCAGGAGCCAGGAAGTACATGGAAAAAGAGAGTTCAGCGTGGACTCCAGCCCAGGAGAAAGGCCAGAGCCTTGTCTTCTTAAAGATCCCCTGGAGAAGATGGGGAAGGAGGGGAGGGGGCCCGGAAACTCCATTCTATCCCTGGGCTCCTTGAATCAAAGAGCCAGGACACTGGAGGCTCTGTCTGCCCTCTCTAGCGATCTGCCTCCAAACCCCAAATCACTTCCCCACAAGCATGTTATGAAGGCTCAAGTTTGTGAAATGAAGGGTGTTACATCAGAGGCTGAACTCAGGTTGGGCTGCCAGGACCCTTCTCACTTCGCCCCTGGACTTCTGGTCTATCTCCATCTCTCCACTGCCTCGTAGTTCATCTTCTGAAGAGAATGAAGGTACATGTACCCTGCCGTCACCAGGCTGAACATTTCTCAGTGGCTCTCCATTCCATTAAGTATGAAGCTCTGTACAAAATAAAAAGCTTAAAGCTTGGGGGAAGAATGAAGCTCCAACTCTTTAGCCTGGCTTTCTGGCTCCTCTACTGTGTGGTCTGTCTGGCTCCTACTTCCAGACACGGGGTGCACAGGGGCAGGGAGTCACAAGGGATTCTCCAGGGAATCTGGGGTTATTCCCAGGGACTGCCACAGTGACCCACATAGACAAGCTTGGTGGTAGCAATGTTTTCCAACTGGTAAATGGCTCATGACTCCTGGATCGGGGACTTTCAGAATCTGGCAGCGGGTGGGGGGAGGGGGTGGAAGGATTTGGAGACTGTGCCCAACTGGGCTTCTTCAGAAAGCAAAGGATGGAAGAAAACCACAGCCCTGCAGATTAACACTCACCAGTGTCCTATCTGGAAAAAAGCTTCAAGTTTTGTAGATGTGCGTGCGTGTGTGTGTGTGCGTGTGTGTGTGCGTGCGCATGCTTGCGCACTCAGTCATGTCTGACTCTGCAACTCCATGACTCCTCTGTCCATGGAATTTTCCAGGCAAGAATACTGGAGTGGGTTGCCATTTCCTGCTCTAGGTGATCTTCCCAATCCAGGGATCCAACCTGTGTCCCCTGTATTGGCAGGTGGATTCTTTACCACTGAGCCACCTGGGAAGCCTCTAATTAATTGTGCAACCAAATGCAAGTTCTTTAATTTTTTGCCTCTAGTTTCCTCATCAGATGTACAGGGAGAACAGCATCAACCACATCTAAGTCAAACACAGGTGAATACAATGTAACTCTCACCCTGGTCCCCAGGTCTCTGCTGTGCTACCCTTAAGACCTCCACCCCTGGGCTCAGCCAAGTCTCTTTTCGCTGCTACATGGATGCAGTGACCCTGGTGACAAATCAGATCTCCTTGGCTTCCCAGATGGTGCCATGGTAAAGAATCTGCCTGCCAATGCAGGAGGCTCAGGAGACGTACGTTCGACCCCCGGGTGGGGAAGACACCCTAGGGAAGTATTCTTGCCTGGGAAGTCCCATGGACAAAGGGAAATCCCATGGACAGAGGAGCCTGGCAGGTACAGTCCATAGAGTTGTAAAGAGTCAGGCAGGACTGAGTGACTGAGCACGCACGCTGGGCCTCAAAGATCCCCGGGGCCCCGCTGAGGCCCCGGCACTGACAGTCCTCCCTTGACAAGCCTGGCCGTGAGGCCCAGGCTGCCCTCAGCCACGAGGAGCCCTCAGGAGCCGATTGGAGTCAGTGAGGGGTCAAAAGGCACAGCCCCGCTGGCAGCCACCCTTCTCCTCCCCACCCCCACGCCCCTGCGCTCCCCACCACACGGCTTCTGCCCCAAGGGCCGGCACCCGCCCACCTGGGAGGCACCTCCGAGCGCCGCCCTGGACTTTCTCCGGCCTGTGGCCCCCGGTGCTCTTCCTTATCTGCCCCCCACCTGGCATCCTCTCCCTCGGGTGGGGGAAGCTGTGACAGAACAGCAAGCACATCCGGCCCCGCTGCTGACATCTCCGTCTCCCTGAGATGGAGCCAGGACCACCCCACCCCCATGCGCATCCCACCACGTGCCGGGCCCTGAGCTAGGGACCTGGGGAAACCAACCGTAAGAGAGACCTCTGCCCGCCGGGGCTCGCGGGGCAGCAGGGCGACAGCAGGACCAGTGTGACTGTGCTACAAAAGAGGGCGGCCAGCCCCGCGAGACTCCGGAGCAGAAGCCCAGACCGGCTGCGTGGGGGCAGGGGCAGGAGAGGAATCCGTGAACGGACCTGAGACTGTCATGCAGGGTGAAGGAAGCCAGAAAGAGAAAAACAAACATCGTCTATCAACCTGTATATGTAGAAGCTAGAAAAAGGGTATTTGCAAAGGAACACAGACTTAGAGAACAAAAGTATGGATACCAGAGGGGAAGCAGAGGGTGGGATGAATCAGATTTGGATTGATGTGTATACACTACTGATGGCTGTGCTAATTCGCATCACTCAAGTTCAACTCTTTTGCAACCCCATGCACTGTAGCCCGCCAGGCTCCTCTGTCCATGGGGATTCTCCGGGCAAGAATACTGGAGTGGGTTGCCATGCCCTCCCCCAGGGGATCTTCCAGACACAGGGATCAAACCCAGGTCTCTTGCATCTCCTACACTGGCAAGCGGGTTCTTTACCACCAGTGCTACCTGGGAAGCCCTAAGTATAAAATAGATAACTAAAGAGAACCTACTGTAGAGCACAAGGAACTCTACTCAGTGTTCTGTGGTGACCTAACTGGAAAGGAAATGCAAAAAAGAGAGGATATATATATATATATATATATATATATATATATATAGCTGATTCACTTTGTCATATAGCAGAAACTGATACAATATTGTAAAGCAACTATACTCCAATAAAATTTTTTTAAAAAAGAAAGAAAGAAAGAATCCTGGAGGTGAGGTCTCAGTATAGTCTTCACAAACTAGCAGGTGGCAGCCAGGTCCCCCAGGGTTGGGGCGGGAGCAGGGCCAGAGAGAGGGGAAGTGCGTGTGCTGAAGCGTGGAGGCGTGAATATCACTACCTGTTTGGGGAACTCTGTATGGTTCAGGGTGTAGTTCAGGGTGTCTGGAAGGTGGGGCTGAGCCAAGCACGGCAGGTGAGGGCGCTGGGAAGGACGAAAGGGACAGGTCACGGAGGGCCTTGGGCAAGATTGGACTGTCTCTTGGGGTGACGGGATGTCACTGAAGTGGGATGGGATTTTCTAGGTCACAGAGTTCTGGGCACCAGCCAGGTAGGGACCCAGGGCTCTGCCCTGCTGGTGAGTTGGGAAAACTCCAGACGGCTTCCTCGCAGAAGGCAGGGCTGGCTTCCTCTGCCTCGTCCATCCTGCCAGCCACTCCCCAGGCACACGGCCACCCCCGGGGAGACCCTTGGTGGTGCCCTGGACTCAGGAATCAGGTGAAACCTGCTCTCATTCCTCACACCTGTGTGTCACTGAAAGTACAGTTTATCACCTCTCTCACAGGGTGATGATGGGTTGATGAGATGATGCATACCTCTTACAGGTTTCTGACACGCAGTCCACACTTAAAAATGACAGCGACGATGATTTCAGGTTTTGAGGAAGGAAAACTGGAGCGGGCAGGAGGTGAGCAGGGTGGGGGTGGGCACCAAGCTGCTCTGAGTAGTGGGGGCTCCAGGCCCTGGATGTGCCTGTAAGGTAGGGGTCTGGATGCTGGCTAGTCCACTTCTCCCCACCAGCCCAGTATGCAGACCTGGGCTGGAGGCGTCTTTGCAGACGCCTGAGGCTACGAGTGCCCACAGGGGAGCCTGCAAGGGGACAGAGCACAGGTTGGTCTGCTGGGCCCGCCCCTGCACTCCCTTGGGAGTAGATGGAGAGGCTTAGCAGAGGTCCATAGACATGCCGATCGGCCAGATTCCAGCCCTGCCCAGAGGCCTGCTGACCTTTCTCCCAGCTCTGACCCCATCCCTCTGTAGAGAACCTGACACCCAAGAGAGCAGGAGCGTCAGAGGGAGGGAGGCTGTGGGGCACAAGGTCCTCAGAGTGCTGTGTGACGCCAGGCTGGGCACTGGCCTCCTCTGGGACTCCTTGCCTGGACTCCAGCACGGTGGCAGGAGGAGCCCAGAGGGGCTCGGCTAGCTGGGCAGAGCGTGCTCGGAGCCGGGCCGCTCCTTGGTCCAGTTCACTTTCCGCTTTGACATCTCTTAAAGAAAAAGGCCAAGGTGCCACAGTTCAAAGGGGACTGGGGACATGGGTGGAGTGCAGGGCTGGGCTGAGGCCAGCAACCTCACAGTAGCTCACTGAAGATAGCTGACGGGCTCCTGACGCCTGTGGAAGCCTCAAGTTTCACTTCTGCTCACGAGCCCTTCTTTCAGAACCAAGGGGCCCCAGAAAGGGGGGCAGGCGGAAAACACTCACAGAGCCTGGCCTTACCCAGCTGGCCCCAGGGCAGCTGCAGAGGGGAGGGAAGGCAGCCCAGGGGCTGGGCAGGCTGGACAAGCGAGCCAGGGACCCTGGAACCTGCTCGGCAAGGCCTACAGACTGTTCCAGGCTGGGCGCCTATCCCAGGACCCTCCAAGTCTGTGTTAGTGAGAAATGTCACTTCCGAGAGTCTCACCTCCCCTTGCCCAGCACTGGTTACTGAGTAACCAAGTCAGATAGAGAGGTGGACTGGCTATCTCTTAACTATTAGCTGACAGTCCAACTTACTCTTTCAAATGAGCACGCTAATAGCTTTATGGACCTCGTTAAGACTTTGCACTAGAAATGCTTCTGAGGTAGGGACAAAGAACAGTGTCTGTCAAAGCAGTGACCGATAACAAACAAAACCCCAAGGACCTGCTACCACCACCAGCGCAACAATAGAAAATAAGAAAGAGCCCAGGAGAGGGACCTTAGGAGACAGTGGCGGAAGGCCCCTTTCGTCCAGCGTCTACCGGGTCATCTCCCGGTCCTTGCATCCCCCTCCTGGCTTTGCAGCCACACTACAGACAGTTCCCATTGCCATTTCAGGCCCCAGGTCAAGGGGGACTTGAGCTCCCTCATTGACCCACTCCTATCACTTCCTGCCTCAGCTCAGCCCTTCAACGGAGTCTGGGGCAGCTAGTAGATGGATAGGGCCATTCGGGTTGGCCACGTGAGAGACTGGGCTGGGGCACTTGCCCTGAGGAAATGAACTTGGTGGCCTGTCCTTGGATGTGCCAGTTCTGGGACTCAGCAGATCTGAAAGGGAGAGAGGGCTGGGGATGGTAAGAACCAGGGCAACGGTGACTTTCCATCACTGCGCTTCCTCCCGAGTCCTCCACTACCACTGAGACACAGCCTGGTAGGGAAAGGCCAGGCTGAACAGACCGCACAGGGCAGAGCCCCCGAGCCGGGCTTTCCACTGACAGGAGGGATGGAGACAGGCCATACGGGACGGGCCAGGTCTGTGACGGCCTCTGAGGAACAAAGCCCTCCTGGAGCTGAGCGCAGCCTGACTGACGGATCCTCCAGGTGCTGCCCTTTCCTCCAGCTGGGACTCAGACACTTGCTCAGAGGGATCGAGGGGACTCTGGGCTCGGTCCCAAGGTCCTTCCGGAGAAGGGAATCACTGGCTAGTAGCACAAGCAGCCCAGGACTTTCTAGAAGGAATGAATACATCATCATCTTTTTTAGGAGAGTGGAAACTATAGGCTAGATTGCTAGACTGCTTTGTTTTGAGAAGGAATCTAAGCAGGGGAACCCCGAGTGTTCAGACAGAATGAAAAGACCTGGCTTTCAGCTACAGCATGAGGTGTCGTGTGGGTACCTGGAAAACCTCTGGGAGTGTGTGAGAGCTGGCAGGGTTTGGGAGAAGTGGGCAGGAAGCTGGTCTCTCTTCTGCAGAGAGGCTATGCAAACAGCACCAGGGGAAGGCACTGATGGTGGCAGGGCTGTGGTCCTGCCAGGGCATCAGGATGGGGGCCCTCCTCTGGAGAGTCTCCAGAGGCCTGGCCCCTGGCTCACCCTCTTCTCTGCCTCCTTCCAGGCATGAAGGATCCAGGAGGTGAGGCATGAGCCAGAGGCCAAAACGGGAGCAGCAAAACTGTCCACCTCGCCTCTACCCCACATACCAACTCGGGGGCTGTGAGATGGGGGTGGGGTTGTGGGCTTCACCGACTCCACCCTTGGTGTCTGGCCCCAGTTTGGTGTCACTTGGGAACTGCTCAACCCCAACTTCAGTGCTCAAGTGGTACTGCCGACTGGAAGACATAAGGCCTCGGCCATCCATACAAACCATTCCCAAACCCCTGCTGCCTTCTAGATTAGCCGGGCCCCTGGGGCAGACTGCCCCACCCAGAGCCAAGGAAGTGCTCATCAGTCTGCTCCCTAAAGGGGAAACAGCAGAGAGGAAGAGGAAGCAGAACAGCTGGGGGAGAAGACAGCAATCATGGGTGGGTGGGGGAGGGGAGCGAGCAGGGTCACATGCTTTCTGGGGATCAGCCTGAAGACGGGGGTGGGGGTGGGGGATGCAGGAGTGGGGACAGGGGACAGGCTCAGCCCTCCAGGTCCTCTGCCAGGATCTCTCATTCCTTCTCAGAGCTGCCTCTCACCATCACAGCTCATCCTTAATGGGTACCAGGAAAATAAGACAAGAGAAAGCTGCTTTGGCAGCATCTGGGACCCCGGTCTGAAGCTACAGCAGAACAGGGAAAAGTTCGTTAGACCAACAAGAGGCTGGGTCTTAACTTCTGGTCCTGTGACTGCGACCCTGGGCCAGCTGTCTCACCTCTCAGCCTCTGCTTGAGCTTCTTTTAAACAAGACTGTTAACTGTCATCAAGGTGGCCCTGGGGATTAATGCAGAGAACATTTCACCTCTCAGTCTCACTTTGATCTTCCTTTAAATGAGATACTAAGGGACTTCCTGGTGGTCCAGTGGCTAAGACTCTGCACTCTCAATGCAGAGGCCCCGGGTTTGATCCCTGGTCAGGGAACTAGATCCCATAGGCCACAGCTAAGAGTTCGCATGCCACAGCTAAAGACCTCGAATGCCCCAACCAAGACTGGGCACAGCCAAATAAATAAATAAGATCGCGAATTCCTATCATAGAGGGGGCGGCAGAGAATAATATGGTTGGATGGCATCATCAACTCAATGGACATGAATTTGAGCAGACTCCAGGGAGAGAGTGAAGGACAGGGAAGCCTGGCGCGCTGCAGTCCACGGGGTTGCAAGGAGCTGGACACGACTGAGGGACTGAACGTTACAGGAGATGTCCATAAGTACTGTGAGCTGCAATGGACCTGGCAGCAGGCCCTCAGCACACTCTGGCACACAGATCCACTGGTTCCTGCTGCAAGTACCACCTGCCTCGCCTCTCCAGCTCCCGTGGGAGGACCGGAATGTGGGGGAGGACTGCCATGAGGGAGTTCGCAACTCCTGCTTTCCTGCCCGTCCGGTGCCTCATCCCGTTCCTGCTCATCCGGCTCCTGCTCCTCCTCCCACGGGCCACAGGTCCCAGGAAAACGGGCCCAGCCCCATGTGCAGCAGCCATAGTCATCTCTCTGGCAAGATGCCCACATTGCCATCTGCCCCCAGACAGGCCCACTCAGAGGCTGGCACCGGCTAGAGCAGGTCCAGCACTGGGCGAGGACACAGCAGGGGTCTGACTGGAGTAGGAGGGGGGGGTACCATCTTCCTGGGCAGAAACTCCTCCGAGTCTCTGCCTTCTGCCGGCACAGCTCATGCCACCTGCCTCTCAGCCTCCTATCCAGGGGCCACGCCTTCAGACCCCCAGGCTCCCGCCAGCAGGTGACCAGTGCTGAAGGGACAGGCTGTGACCTCCCTGCCCTGACTGCCACTCCACGGCCTCTGCTCAGAATACCTCCCGATCCAGCAAGTCAAATGCTACCTTTCCTTTCTAATGAAGATGAATCCCACCTCCAGAAACTGACAAGCACCAAGCCATTCCCAAGGACTAAGTGTGCTCCAGACACCAGGCTAAGTGCTTTCAATGTCTTCTCACTTAATTTCACCAAAGCCCTGGGCTAGAGGTACATTGTTATTTCCATTTCAAAGACAAGAACCTGAAGCCTCAGAAATTTAGTGATCTGTCTCAAGCAAAACGCCTCTGTTTTCTTTTCCCCTCCCACCCTCTAATCAGAAGGAAAAGACCAGGGACATGGGAGTCCATCTAACCTGGATTCAAATTCAGCTCAATCATTGACTAGCTATGTGGTGCTGGACAAGTTACATAACTTCTCTGTGCCTCGTTATATCCTTATAATGGGGAATTAGGCCGGGAAACAAACAAAGATCTTGCAGTGAACCACAAACACAATGCCTGGTACAGAGTGGTAGGAAGAGCAAGTAGAATAATAGTCAATAATTAATGTTTAGTCAGTGCTTACTGTGAGCCTGGCACTCATCTAAGCATTTTACCTGCTTCACCTTGCGACAATCCTTAATCCTTACAACTATGGAATGAGGCAGATGTTACAAATATCCTTGCTGTACAGACAGCAAAGCCGAAGCTCGGGGGGAGCCCACCCACCAAGATCCCACTCCAGAATGCCTGCTTTCTTCTCTTCTGTTTAAAAGTCCTCCCTGGGAACGTGTGGAAGCAGCCAGTTTGATAATGAGAGGACACGCCCTCCCTCTAGCTTAATCCTTAATTCCGAGAAAGTAGGACTGTGTCTTAATCAACTTTGTAAGCCTGAGAGTTCAAAACAATCATGTGTCTACAGTAAGAACTACAAAGATGTTGGGTATTTGTTAGGAGTCCAAACCTACACACGTCAAGAAAGAAGTGAAGGAACACTTGCCGTGGGCTCTCCATCAGCCACGGGAGGTCAAGAACATTCATGGATCACTTTTGCCCCCAAGAACCCACCTGACTTTTACTGATGCTGGGGCAGCTGGGGGATAGTGCTCAGAGAAGTTAACTATACAAAAGGACACAGTGGTGAGCGGATTTCAATTCAGATCTGTCTTAAACCTGGGAGACATGGTTGGATTCACACTTTAAGAAGTGTCTCAGTGACATGTGCAGCTGTAGAAAGTTATGTGTGTTTCTGAGCTCTTCTAAAATGCTGGTGTGGGACAGGCAACTTCCAATAACCCAGTCTCTCTGCCCCTTCATTTCCTCTGAAATACAAGTTCCTTTGGTTAAAAAGTATAGTTAATATATATGAATAAGACTCTACTAGGAACAATAAGTGGCAGAGAGGTACAACTTTGTATATACAGTAATGAGATGTATTTTTGTTTATTAAGAGAAAAAAGAGAAGTAGAATATGATTATTTATATAAGTATCTCAGGAATGGTTTGCTGCATGAGAAATTTCCATAGACTTCTCAGTACCCTCTTGGTCCATGATCTGTCTCTATGGATCAGTATCCTGGTGTGCTTTGCCTAATGATGACAGTATTGTTACCAATCATGACTTCAGCTAATCTTATCCAAGCTGCAACTTTACTTCTTTATTTTGAGTCTAGCATCTTCTAGGTCAGTGGCTTTCAACTGGGGAGGTACATCAGACTTCCCTACAGAGCTTTATTAAAACATAGATGTTTAGGACTTGCTGGTGTATGTTCATGCACAGTTGTGCCCGACTCTTTGCAACCCCATGGACTGTAGCCAGCCAGGCTCCTCTGTACATGGAATTCTCCAAGCAAGAATATTGGAGTGCGTTGCCATTTGCTCCTCCAGGGGATCTTCCCAACCCAGGGATCAGACCCATGTCTCCTGCATTAGCAGGCAGATTCTTTACCACTGAGTCACCTGGACTTACTAAATCTAAGTTGACATTCTTGGTATTCCATTGGTATATTATGAAAATTATGTCTTGAGACTTCTACATATCTCTAAATACATAAAAATATATATACTGAGATACAAAAAATCTTGAGATATTTTTCCTCTATGAAAATTATCCATTCTTAAAAATCGGATATTGTGTTCACCATCTTCTTTGAAATTAACCTTAAGTATGTTTTTAGACACTGTCTAATATTTTCTGGGTTGGCTTTGTGTGTGTTACATACCTCAGGAACAACCAGACTTCACTGTTAGCTGCATTTTTCTTGTCATGACTTCTCATCAGATCATTCACTTTTGAAAATTATCATTAATAAATTAATCCATACCTTTTCAGATCTCTGACCCTTACAGATAGTTTCTGTTCTATTCTGGATGCTCCCTAAAGGCTCTGCAATCATCTACAAGCCGAAGGTTTTATCTTTAACAACCGAGCACTGTCTCACGAAATCAGTGGACCAGGTACACACTCGTGGGTACAGACTCCTGGTGATATCATTCAGATATCTTTAAGAACATACTTGTAGACTGAGTCAGGACTTCCAAAACTTAGGTAAAAATGCTGACAGGTTTATGAGGTTGCTGACCCAAGATTCAGCAGAACAAGAATTAATCACTTAGAAGTGAATGGACTGATGAGGGTAATTGTCACTGACATTCGGAATGTCAGTGACATTATAGCGTTCAGTGTTCTGAATATATAAGAAAGCTCTTTTTTTCTTTCTTCTTAATATGCCTGTAACTCATAACAATTTAGGAGATTCTGTTTTTGTAAACTGAAATGAAATGTTGTAAATATTTTATTCTCTCTACCTGACTCCCCAGAATTTAGAAACTTTCATTGTCTCCTTGTTTTTTATAAAATACAGTTATTTGCAAAAGTTCAGTAAGAATCTGTCCTCTTTATTTTATCAGGACGTATTTGAGAACGGGTTTACCAGGTGTCTCTGTCTCCGCAGTAAAGAATCTACCTGCCTATGCAGGAGGCGTGGGTCAGGAGGATCCTCTGGAGAAGGAAATGGCAATCCACTCCAGTGTTCTTGCCTGGGAAATCCCACTGGACAGAAGAGCCTGGGGGACTACAGTGCATGTGCTTGCAAAGAGTCAGACATGACTGAGTGACAGAACAACAACAATTAGAAAACTTGGTTTTGCAACCAAGGTCTTGCCTGGAATATTGTATTTGACAATGATACTCATCTAATCAGATATTGATGCCACTCTTAAGGAATTAAGATTGACAGCCAATGCAAAACCCTCCCAAGAAAACTGGCTTACTGTCTTCCCTTACAGGCAAATCAGGACTTCACTTCCTGGCAGGCCCAGGAACCTTAGGATATTTGGGGGACCTCAAGAAGAGGGGAATTTGTCTATTAATAAATGTATAGGTACATCAGGTAAAACCTAGTGGAGACAATTTCTTGGCTTGGCTTCCTAATCTCAGAACAGTAAATAATAGAAGGCTTTTAAAAGTCCAGTCTCAGAACCCTTATGAAAACTTCCAGCCAAGTGAACTTAACACAGTAAATTATGTATATAGATAATCAGATCAAACCTAACACGACCAACCTTATTTTGTGACCAAAAATAATCATTCTTTGAGACTATTTTTTATCTTAGCAGAGAAAAGTGTAGGAGAGGAAAAAAAAAATGTGTGTGTGCTTCTCTGGAAAACTGTGCATTGCCAGGAGGACAGCCCTCCCCTCCAAGTTATCTGATTCATGCCTGTCCCTGACCTTGAATTTCATCAAACAGTAAGTAACAAATGAAGAAGAAGTGAAGAGAAGTCGCTCAGTCGTGTCCGACTCTTTGCGACCCCATGGACTGTAGCCCACCAGGCTCCTCGGTCCATGGGATTTCCCAGGCATGAATACTGGAGTGGGTTGCCATTTCCTTCTCCAGGGGATCTTCCCAACCCAGGGATTGACCCCGGGTCTCCCACATTGTAGGCAGACGCTTTACCGTCCAAGCTACCAGGGAAGCCCAAGTAACAAATAAGTCATATAAAATATGTCCATGAACTGATAGAGTTTCAATAACCTTCTCTCTCAACCAGTTTTGCCTCAATATTCCTGACTTAAATGGGCATCTTCTTTGTATTCTTTTTAAAATTGTGGTAAAACATCTGTAACATAAAATTTAACTATTTTTAAGTGCCCAGTTCAGTGGCATTTTGTACCTTCACATTCTTGTGAAACCCTCACCATTCATCTCCAGAACCTTCTCATCTTCCTAAACTGAAACTCTGTACCCATTAAACAGTAACTCCCCATTCTCCCCTCCCTGGATTTTCTTTTGTGCCAATTATACCATCTTCTGGCACTCTCATCACCAGTGAAATAAAATCTTTTAAACACATGTTCATTTTCATATCCTTACAAGAGTCATCTGACCTTTTTCTGAAAAATACCAAATAAACAAATGAGTGAGGAAGGCTGGCAGTGATGAGGAAGGTCCCCAAGGAGGACTGTCACTAATTGGAAAGTGCCTTGGGTGACCATCCTGATTTGCCCAGGACTGAGGGGGTTTGGGGTGAAGGATTTTGTTTTAAAACAAGGCTGGGTCCTACTAAGAGCTTGCACCCCATCTAAAGGGTGATGATAATACTCCTAATGATAAAATTTGAGAATTTAGGCCTGATATTGCTAGATCAGAGGAAGGAGGAGTCTGGCTATTAACATTAAGTTTTATCATTTGCAAGTGATGGCAACTAACACAAAGTGAAACAGAACGAAAGAAAGACACGGTGCAGACCAAGCAAGAGTGTTCCGTTGTGTGGCGTCTCTTGAAGAGTGGGTTGAAAACTCTCCAGCCCACCAAGCCTCCTTGTGTAGGAGGAAGTCGCTGGCTGGCTGCCGGGGTGACCAGCCAGTTGAGGAGCAGCTGGCCCTGATCTGAGAGGTGTGCCCTCCCCGGGGGTGTCCCTCAGGGCCTGGAGCCGCTCAAGGCAAGCTCCCAGGACCACTAGGTTCTGGTCTTGGAGCTATCCGAGGGCTAAAAGAGACCAAATGGGACACTCGGCAACTCCAACGGCCACTTTCTCGTAGCAGCAGCTGCCACGCCCTGACCTCGGTTCCCTAGTCTACAAACCGGGGGTCCCCCGGGTGATAAAGGAGGCGCTCTGAATCGGGTCTCTCCCAGGGGGTAGTGTGTGCGCGCAGGTGAGGATGCGAAAGGACAAGGCTGAGACGCTCCTGGACAGCGTCCCAGGGAGGGGTTCGGGAGAGGCGGAGTGAGCACGTGCCACCTCACCTCCCCGCCGACCGCCGGCCAGATGCTACCAGAACCCCCCACCCTCACCCCAACAAGCGCCCTGGGACTCCCGGAGTCGGGTATCAGTAGCGAGGCCGCGGGGCCCGGCGCTCCCCGTGCCCCCACGCCCCAGCCCCGCTCACTTGCTGTCCCTGGAGAAGGCGCGGAGGAACCAGATGCCGGGCGCCAGAGAGGACCGCATCTTGCCCGGCGGTACCCGAAGCAAAGGCGGAGCGGAGCAGGACACGGAGCTGGGCACGCGTCCTGATCTGACAATCCCCGGGGTTTAAATGCCCCGCCGGCCGGCCCGCCCAGACCCCGCAACCCGTGGCCTTTAGCCCCCGCCCCCTTGCACCTGACCGCCCTCGGGGCCGCCGGGCGCTGTGCTGAGCGCACGCGGCCTGCCCATCTTCTGGTCCGTCCGCTCGCACGCGAATTTCCCGTGCTTCGCCTCGGGCCGTGGACCCGCGGCCCTCCGCGCCTCTGTGGGCTCCTCCTTCAGCCAGAACTTGCCGGCTCACTTCCCTGAGGGAACCGAAAGCTGCGATCACACATGCAGCCGGCTCTGAGCGACCTTCTGTCTGCCCGCAGCGGCTCCTGCCGCGCCTTCCTACCCTGGTTACTAGTGACCCAGACACTGCCGGGGAAACTGAGGCCGGCTAGAGGGCCAGGACTGACACCCCGCGGCCCCCGGACAGGACCGCGATCTGAGTGCGAGCGCCCCCTGGCCCCAAACATATTTCCCAGGTCCCAGCAGGGACTTGCTGTCCCATTCAGATTCCAGCCTGTGCGCTGAGCCAGACAGGACCCTCCGATCCTCCCCGCCACCACTCTACTCCCCACGGGGACAGGGTCGCGGCCATGCAACAGTGGAGGGCCCCTCGGAGGCACAGAATTCTGCACACATCTAGCCTGAAGAGTTCCAGGGCATGTTTCCACCTATAAAAAAGGAGTTATTGTGAGATCGTTGGCTGTGAAACCAAGGGTGAACTATCGCGGAGTGGAGAGGGAAGCGTGGCCTGGAGAATAAAATTGTTATTAGGCGTAAACTAGGAACGTCCCTGTGCAAATAGATTTCAGCTCTAACCCCACCCTGCCCCTGACTCCTAGGAGTGCCCAGGCCCAAAGTTCAAGGTCAGAGACTTGCCGGTAAGGGCTATACCAAACAGGATCGGACCCAGGAGAGTGGGCTTGGCCCCTACCAGTCCCGGAATCAGGCAAAAAGAGGTAAACAGAATTGTAAAACCCTCCCTTAACACCAGGAAGTTTGGGAGCCAGTATCTAGCCGCAGAGATGGAGATGCCAACAAGCAGAGCACAGGAGGTGGGGGACTAGAAATGAAAGGAGAGAGGGAACAGGAAAGAGGAGCTGGCTTGGGTGTGTAAGGTATGGAGCTGAGACACCTGAGGAAGAGCTCAGCTACCAGTAGCTAACTCAGCCCTTAAATTACACCATACACAGTGCCCAGATGTACATTTATTCCATTCATTCTTACAAGTCAGTGAGGCGGGCATGATCCATCTGGGAAGGCTAACCACATATGCTGGTTTGCCTGGGACAACCCCAGGAGACACCTGCTTCCCCAGAATGCATAATGGACAGCTCTGAGGTCAGTAACACCCAAAAGACATTGGGCCTGATAGAAGGCAGATTAAGGGTGGAAAAGACACTGGAATAATGAGCTGATATCACCAGGAAGACAGCTGCTTGTGTCCCAGGGACTAGAAGGAAGGATAAAGTTGGATATAAAGGAGCCAAGGAAGCAGCTGAGCTCACTTGAGGCTACACAGGAGGAGTACATGGATGTGAGCAGGGGAAGGAAAGAACTGAACACCAGGCCTCCAGGGGGCTTCCCAGGTGGCACTAGTGGTAAAGAAACTGCCCCCCAATGCAGGAGACATTGGAGACCTGGGTTTAATCCCTGGGTCGGGAAAATCCCCTGGAGGAGGGCTTGGCAACCCATTCCAGTATTCATGCCTGGAGAATCCCATGGACAGAGGAGCTTGGCGGGCTACAGTCCATGGTGTCGCAAAGAGCTGGACATGAATGAAGCGACTTAGCACACACACAGGCCTCCAGGGGTGTTATCCAGACCTCAGCTGTGTGGAATCGCTAGCTTTCCATTGGAGAAAGAGAGAAGCCAAGGAATAAGACTCATTACCACTCATTTTACATGCCCCTCCAGAGAAGATGTGTTTTTGTCCCTCGGGAGATCACGCTCGTCTGTGGCTGGAACCCTCAGAGAGGCACAGAGACCATCCCCTATAGGTGGTATGGCTCCCGAGCTGTTGGGGGCAGACCCAGTCCTAAGACAGTCTTTGCCTTGTCCTAGTTCCTTCTTGGGAATTCAACCTTAGGTCCCTGTTCAAGGGGCCAGGATGGTAGTGGGGACACACCGAAAGGTGTTCCTCCCTTGCTCCCGTGGGGGAGCTGACAGTCGTCTTCTTGCTTCCTTGCTTAGGGGGGCGATGAAAGAGGATATTCCTTTCACTCACGTACACAAGTGTCCTACCCTTGGTTCACCTTCCTGTTATCTGGCCCCCCTCATACGCTACCTGCTCAAACCCGGCCAGGTGTGCATAGTAGTATCTAAAGGAATATTTTTTAATTTTTAAATTTCTGGCATATGAGGTCTTAGACCCTTGACCAGGGATCAAACCCATGCCCCTTACACTGGGAGCACAAGTTTTAACCACTGGAACATCAGGAGGTCCCACCGATAGACCTATAACTGGTCAAAAACGCTCACCATGACACTCTATTTAAAATGGATAACCAACAAGGACCTACTATATAGCACAGGGCACTCTGCTTAAGGTTATGGGGCAGTGGATGGGAAGGAGTCTGGGGGAGAATGGACACAGCTATATGTTATGGCTGAGTCCCTTTGATGTTCACCTAAAACTATCACGACATTGTTAATCAGCTACACCCCAATACAAAATAAGAATTTTTAAAAAATGTTCACTTATAGTTTAGTATCGAGTGAGTGAAAGACGCTCAGTTGCGTCTTTGCAAGCCCATGGACTGTAGCCCACCGGGCTCCTCTGTCCGTGGGATTCTCCAAGCAAGAATACTGGAGTGTGTAGCCATTTCCCTGGTGCTGGCAGTTCATGGCCTTTTTGTCCATCAATCACCAGTTCCTATTGCTAGCAAGTTTCTTTGGCCATCCACAGAGCTTTTTGGGTTGTCGGTTATTTGTTTGGATCCTTCAGATAGGGCAACAAGTGTCCTTTCTGGTACTTCAGAGGGACCCAGGGACCTGAATTCTTGAGAAAGTCTGTGAGAACAGACCATGAGGGAAAGCATCAGGCTGCAGAACCTTCGTGTTTCCCTGCACACACACAAGCATCATTCAAACACATTTTTCCCCTCCCACTTCTGTCTCACTAAACAGAGAATAGCACAATTTTTGTGATAGAATCAAAGCCCAGGGTCTTGATTAATGGGGTAGGAGTTGAGATATTAGGAGAAATAGAGATTATTAAACATCTTAAAAATTCGTTTTCTTTTTCGTTTGGCCACGCCCATGTAGGATCTTGGTTTCCCCACCAGGGATCAAATCTACACCCCCTGTGGTGGAAACACGCATTCTTAACCATGGGCCACAGGGGAAGTCCCTAAAGATTCTATTTCACTTAGGCCTTTTTACTGAGAGGCCAAGTGTAGTGAAAAGAGCACGGGCTTTGCAGCAGAGCCACCTCTGTCTCAGCTGCTTCTCTGAACCTCAGTTCTCTCCTCTGTAAAATGTGGATAATAACATCTGTCTTGCAGGGGAGCTGTAAGAATTTAAAATTATGCATATAAAATGTGTATGGCCATATTAAATAAGTTTGGTGGAACAATTATTATATTTGCATAAGCTTATATTTAGCATTAGGAACAGATACTGACTACAACTTTTAGAAACCAATGGCCATTACACATGTGGAAAAAATACAGGCACCAGAGGATCAGAGTCCTTAAAAAGTGTCGGTGGACAATGAGGTACCATCTCACGCTGGTCAGAATGGCTGCTATCAAAAAGTCTACAAACAATAAATGCTGGAGAGGGTGTGGAGAAAAAGGAACCCTCTTACACTGTTGGTGGGAATGCAAACTAGTACAGCCACTATGGAGAACAGTGTGGAGATTCCTTAAAAAACTGGAAATAGAACTGCCACACGACCCAGCAATCCCACTGCTGGGCATACACACCGAGGAAACCAGAATTGAAAGAGACATGTGTACCCCAATGTTCATTGCAGCACTGTTTACAATAGCCAGGACATGGAAGCAACCTAGATGTCCATCAGCAGACGAATGGATAAGAAAGCTGTGGTATATATACACAATGGAATATTACTCAGCTATTAAAAAGAATGCATTTTAATCAGTTCTATGAGGTGGATGAAACTGGAGCCTATTATACAGAGTGAAGTAAGTCAGAAAGAAAAACACCAATACAATATATTAATGCATATATATGGAATTTAGAAAGATGGTAACGATGACCCTATATGCGAGACAGCAAAAGAGACACAGATGTAAAGAACAGACTGTTGGACTCTGGGGGAGAAGGTGAGGGTGGGATGATTTGAGACAATAGCACTGAAACATGCATATTATAATATGTGAGATAGATTGCCAGTCCAAGTTTGATGCATGAGGCAGGGTGCTCAGGGCTGGTGCACTGGGATGACCCTGAGGGATGGGATGAGGAGGGAGGTGGGAGGAAGGGTCAGGATGGGGAACGCATGTGCACCCATGGCTGATTCATGTGAATGTATGGCAAAAACCACCACAATATTGTAAAGTAATTAGCCTCCAATTAAAAAAAAAAGTTTTGGTGGATATAACAGAATAGATTCACCTGGAAAGTCTTTAATATCCTGTGAGTGTGTGTATAGGTATGAATGTATAGGCATGTGTGTATGTCTGTGAGTGTATACAACTTCACTCACTGAGTTACTGTAAGCATTGTGATAACACACGTAGAATAATTGGGGGGTAACAAGAATGGATTTATGGGTTGAGTCAAGTGTCATGAAAATGAAAGGCGCTGAAATCTTAAGAAGAGTTGCTTTTAAACTTCTTCCAGCCAATACAAAAAAAAAATAGATGAACAAGGTGGCTGTGTATCCAAAAAGGTTTTGTTTCTCAATAAAAGACAATGTTTTGGGAACTTTCTTGCACTGTTGGTGGGAATGCAAATTGATATAGCTACTATGGATAACACTATGGAGTATGCAAAAAAAAAAAAAAAATACTTGGAATCAAACTACCATATGACCTAACAATTCCACTACTGGGCATATGTTCTGAGGAAACCATAACTAAAAAAGACACATGTACCCCAATGTTCATTGTAGCACTATATTGGTAAGACATGGATGTCCATTGACAGATGAATGGATAAAGAAGTTGTGGTACATATACACAATGAAATATTACTCAGCCATAAAAAGGAACACATTTGAGTCAGTTCTAATGGGGTAGATGGACCTAGAACCTATTATACAGGGTGAAGTAAGTCAGAAAGAGAAAAATATCATATATTAATGCATATATGAGCTTCCCAGGTGGTGCTAGTGGTGAGGAACCCGCCTGCCAATTGCAAGAGATACAGACAGTTTTGATCCCTGGGTCAGGAAGATCCCCTAGAGAAGGGCATGGCAACCCAGTCCAACATTCTTGCCTGGAGAATCCCAAGGACAGAGGAGCCTAGTGGGCCAGAGTCTATAGGGTCACAAAGAGTCGGACACGACTGAAGCAACTCAGCACACATGGAATCTAGAAAGACGGCACTGATGGGATGATGTGCAGGGCAGCAGGGAGACACAGACACAGAGCACAGGCTTGCAGACACGGTGGGGAAGCGGGACAAGCTGAGAGAGCAGCACCGAAACACACACGCTACCATATATAAAATTAGACAGCCAATGGAAAGCTGCTGTACGACACAGGGAGCTCAGATCTGGTGCTCTATGACAACCTAGAGGGGTGGGAGGGAGGTTCAAGAGGGAGGAGACATATGCATACCTATGGCTGATTCATGTTGATATATGGCAGAAACCAACGCAATATTGTAAAGCAATTATTCTCCAATTTAAAAAAATTTACATTAAAAAAATTAAAAGAAACAAATCCAAAACATAAACAAATAAAAGACAATAGTTTGGAAGCTCTTGGCAAAGAAAGCCCCAGCATTGGTAAGACTGGTGAAAGGGAGGGGCTTAAGTCTACTCAAGACTCAGTGGCCTTAAGAATGGGCTTTTGAGACCACTAAGAGTGAAACACGGAGAAGGCAGTGGCAGCCCACTCCAGTCCTCTTCTCTGGAGAATCCCAGGGACGGGGGAGCCTGGTGGGCTGCCGTCTTTGGGGTCGCACAGAGTTGGACATGACTGAAGCGACTTAGCAGCAGCAGCAGCAGCAGCAAGAGTGAAACAAGGCGGAAGCCCTGCTCTCACGCCATCAACCGGTGGCCGCAGATATATATAAGGAGACAGACTGCAGGAGGGCGGGGGCAGACTGGGGAAGTGGTTAAATTATTATGGTCTCTCAGGACTTCCCTGGTGGTCCAGTAGATGAGAATCTGCCTGCCAACTAAGGGAACATGGGTTCGATCCCTAGTCCAGGAAGAGTCCATGTGCCATAAGGCAACTAAACCTGTGTACCACGATTACTGAGCCCATGCTCTGGAGCCTGTGCTCCGCAACAAGAGACTCCAACACAGTGAGAAGGCCGTGCACCGTGACAAAAAGCAGCTTCCGTGTGATGCAGCTAGAGAAAGCCTGTGTGCAGCAATGAAGACCCAGCACAGCAAAAAACAACTAACTAAATAAATAATTTAAAAAGTATTATGGCCTCCCAAAGTCACTTTGTTCAAGGGAGAAAATAAAAAAGGAATATATAAAAGGCAGCCTCCTGGAGTCTGCTCACACAAGCTGAGGACAACTTTCGGTTGCTCTAGTATCTGAAAGTAACAATTCATTCCTTTATTCATTTAATCGACACTTTTTGAATGGCAGCTATGCGCCAGGCATGGGGCTCTGTGCTGAGGATATACTGATGAGCAAGAGAGGCATGGCCCTAATCTCAAAGTCACAGTTGAATGGGACAGAGATGTGTAGAGATGTAATTCCACCTCAGAGTCCTAGGAGAAGTTGTTGTTGTTTAGTTGCTAAGTTAAGTCCAACTTGTTTGCGACCCATGGACTGTAACCTGCCAGGCTCCTCTGTCCATGGAAATCTCCAGGCAAGAATACTAGAGTAGGTTGCCATTTCCTCCTCCAGGAAATCTGCCCCACCCAGGGATCAAAGCCAGGTCTCCTGTGATGGCAGGCAGATTCTTTGCCACTGAGCCACGAGGGAAGCTCTAGGAGAAGAGCTACCACGTATACAGGTATGTTCATACTCCTAAGTATGAACATACTCCTAAGGTGGCACTGACAAGGGATCAAATAACTGGAAGAGCTCAGGGCATTCACGGTACCTCATATGAGAAGCAGATGTGAACTATAGCTGGGTGTGGGCCAAGTGGAGAAGAACAAAAAACTGGGACCTGCAGAGTGCCTGGACACCAGTGTGTGCAAAATGACAAAGCAGGAAAAAACGTGGTCTGTTCAAAAAATGGTGCATAAACAATTCTGTTAGCTGGAGAGCACGCTTGCAGAGTGAGGTGTTCCAGAGGTTACAACCACAGTCCATTGTGGTGAAATAACCTTAAATGTCAGTGTTAAGGGGCTGGGATCTTGTTCTTTGGACAGCTGGATGTAAAGAAAAGGTTTTCAAAAAGGATTGAGAGGTGATCAGATTTATGTTCTTAGAGGAGAAATGGCTATTTTTAAGGCCTGGTGGGCATCTGGTTTTTGGATCAGATGGAATAGACCCACTGCTCCCCATTCTACTTGGTGGTGGTGGTGATTTAGTCACCAAGTCGTGTCTGACTTTTGCAACCCCATGGACTATAGCCTGCCAGGCTCCTCTGTCCATGGGATTCTCTAGGCAAGAGTACTGGAGTGGGTTGCCATTTTCTTCTCCAGAGGATCTTCCCAACCCAGGAATCGAACCCAAGTCTCCTGCATTGCAGGCAGATTCTTTACCGACTGAACTACCAGGAGGAAGCCACGCTCATTGCTAAGCGCTAAAACCCCTGGGCATTAAACACATAGCACCATAAGAAAACTCTGAACAAGTAGAGAGAAGAAGCAAGATTAGCTAGGAACCTCGAGATCTGGGATAAGACAGAGCAGTGATTTGTCCAGGTTTCCTTTTATTCTGGACTGGGTACTGGAGAAGCCTGCAGTCCAGAAGTACAACAGCACAGGCAGAAAAAGAGAAGGAAAGGAAAAAGAAAAAAAACACCAAGAAAAGCTGGCTATTTAAGTAAAGGCTCAAGAAAAGGGTAGCCTATGCAAACCAAGTGGAAGTGGTAGTTGCTCAGTTGTGTCCGATTCTTTGGCACCCTGTGGACTGTAGCCCACCAGGCTCCTCTGTCCATGGAATTCTCTGGGCAAGAATCCTGGAGTGGGTTGCCATTCCCTTCTCCAAGGGAACTTCCCCACCCAGAGACTGAACCCAGGTCTCCTGTATTAAATGTGGATTCTTTACTGTCTGAACCACCAGGAAAGCCCCCACATACGGTATGGTTCCATTTAAATAACATTCTTGAAATGACAAAATTACAGAGGTAGTAAGGAGATGAATAGTGACCAGGGCTTAGGGATCGTGCAGGGGGTAGGAAGGTAACTCTCTAGGAGTAACATGAGGGGGAGGTCTCTGTGGTGATGGAAGAGTTTCGTGTCTTGACGATAGTGGTGTTTACATGAATCAGCGCATGTGGAAACAGCAACATAGAACCATATATACTGGGTTGGCCCAAAAGTTTGTTTGGGTTTATCTGTACCATCTTACAATACATACTGTACTAATGCCAGGTTTCTGCTTTTGATATTGAGCTATAGTTATATTAAAAGGAACCATTGGGGGAAACAAGGAAAATTTCCTCCCTGAACTATTTTTGCAATTTCCTATGTGTGTGTGTGTGTGTGTGTGTATAAGTGAAAGTTGCTCAGTCATGTCCGACTCTTTGCGACCCCTTGGACTATAAAGTCCTTGGAATTCTCCAGGCCAGAATACTGGAGTGGGTAGCCTTTCCGTTCTCCAGGGGATCTTCCCAACCCAGGAATCGAACCCAGGTCTCCAGCACTGCAGGTGGATTCTTTCCCAACCCCACAAGGGAAATCCATATATAATTACTTTATAGAAAGTTTTGTAAAATATGAAAAAAAAAAGCAACTCTGTCAACTTTTAAATTCTTTCTAGTAGTTCTCAGTTTGCTAATTCTAGAAATGGGATGGTATGACTACCTTTTAAAAAACTATATATATATTTATATACTTATTTGGCTATGTTAGGTCTTAGCTGTAAGCACACAGGATCTTTAGCTGTAGCATGGGGGATCTCAGTTCCCTGGCCAGGGGTTGAACCTGGGCCCCTGCACTGGGAGCGTGGAGTCTTAGCCACTGGACCACCAGGGAAGTCCCATGAATTTACCTTTTAATATAAATCTTTTCTTTTGAGAATATGCTGTGGAGTGTCAAGGTCAGCTGTCCATGCTAATTCAAGTTAACATTTAACTTTCCTTATTCATGATTTCAGCATTATTCCCTTGATTCCAAATGGTTCCAGCTCTGTTTTTACCTAACACTTTTGTTTGTACCACTTCACAGCTAGGAGATTATACTCCTCCCCATTCCAAAGACAAGAAAATTTAAGCTTATAGAAGAAAAAAGGCATGTACTGAATCACATGATGATGGTGGTGGAAAGAGAAGATATAAACTGTTCCCCAGGCCACTCCGAATATATGGAGATCAGATTCCTTTGTTCTCAGCCCCTGGGGTGACTGTGGGATGCCTTCCTGCCTTCCACCGCTACTCTCTTAAATCTATACTTGGGAATACAGTTTTACTGCATCATTGTGAAACAAGAGGAATGAAACAGGGAGAACAGGTTGGACAAAGGAAAATTGGAAGTTGGATTTAGAAATCAGAAGCATGTGACTTCAAAGAACTATGATGCTTTTTGCAGACAAGAATTGGAAGGTCTTTTAGGGAAAAGTTTACTAGTAAGATTAAAGGAAGCCTGGATAAACAAACTAGTCTCATACAATAAAAACTAGAGATGTTCTTGCTACCTTTAGGTGCCCATGGCAGCAAAGGCAGGCCCCACATTTGGACAAACTCTCTTTGTATCGCCTTTGGCCCAGAAATACCTTCATCCTACAGTTTCTCCAAAAAACTCTTTCCTACGGGAGTCAGATCCCTATTTCCTTGCACACTGTTGGCATTCCTTGTAAAATATGTAAAGGACAGGCAGGAATTGTGTTTGAGATTGAAATTCCTGGGACAGTCCTAACCCTCGTGCTTCTGAGAAGCTCTTAGGTTACTTTCATCTTTTGGCTGCACCTTGCGGCATGTGGAATCTTCTTGCCCCAACCAGGGTTTGAACCCACAGCCTGTGTATTGGAATCTTGAAGTCTTAAGCACTGGACCTCCAGGGAAATCCCAGAGAAACTCTTATTTTAAACCCCAAAATTGGGTTTGATTCTTCCCCTTTTCAGAATCAAATATCATCTAAATGCTCTCACCATATGCTAAAATGTGCTCTAGCAACTTCTATTGATTGAGCCCTGTTTCTAACCTTTTCCCCCACTTTCCTACTAATGACTTTGTGTAGGTCTTTGTAGTTTAGAATGACAGAGCTTCAGCTGGTTGTGGGGGGCGGATATGCCCACACATCTCTGGGAAAAAGAAAAAAAGTGAAACAGACAATTCATCAGTTTCTTTCAGTCTTTGTGTTACCTTGGAAAGTCCTGCAAGTCTTAGGCTTCTCTGGTGGCTCAGCTAATAAAGTTACATGGGAAGCCCAGAAGACACACAGACACAGAAGCCTCAACATTTAAAAATACAATCAGGTTGAAAACAGATGAACTATGAATGAATATTCAGTCTGGTTAATTAACAAATATTCTAAAAGTCAAATATGAAATTCCTTATAAAAACTTCCAACAAAGCAGTCTTAAGGATACCTGGATCGTGAACTAACACTCTTACTGTACCTATATAAATAATTAGACACAATCCAATAAGACCAGCTTTAGGTTATGATCAAGAATAGTCTTGCTTTAGGGCTATTTTTGATCAAAGCATAGGAGGCTGTAGAAAAAAATGTTATGCTTCAGTGGAAAATTATATATGGTTTAAAGGACTCCCTTCCAGGTTATCTGATTTTAGCCTATAGTTAATTTACAGTTCTGCAAATTTTAAATAACTATTTAGAAAGAAATCAGGTTTGTCTCCATTTGAAATTTCACAACATTCTTTTATTCATATAAATATGAGGTGTTTTTTGTTTTCATTTACTTTTTCTTGGAACTACATCTGCTTATTTCCCTTGGACTTTCAGTCTTTAACACATGCTCATTTTAGTATCAACATGCTCATTTTATTATCTGTATAAGAGGCATAAGTTTACTTTTTCCTGAAAATTGTCTTTTAATGTATATAAACAATTACCGTGTAAGGCACAACAATATGTGCTACATAAAATTACAAGTTCTGTGCTATGACTGGGCATCCCAGGTGGCGCTAGTGGTCAAGAACACGCCTCCTATGCAGGGGACATAAGTGACGTGGGTTCAGTCCCTGGGTTGGGAAGATCCCCTGGA
The DNA here is from genome assembly GCF_002263795.3 of Bos taurus. Taxonomy (NCBI): domain Eukaryota; kingdom Metazoa; phylum Chordata; class Mammalia; order Artiodactyla; family Bovidae; genus Bos; species Bos taurus. The sequence continues at coordinate 28,484,532 of NC_037356.1, read as the reverse complement.
GGAGGGCATGGCAACCCACTCCAATATTCTTGCCTTGAGAAACCCATGGAAAGAGGAGACTGGAAGGCTACAGTCCATAGGGCCGCAAAGAATAGGATATGACTGAAGTGACTTAGCAGGCACACATCCATAATTGGACAGGAGGAATACTTGCTTCGAATTATAGAGGAAAACCATAGAATGGGAAAGACTAGAGATCTCTTCAAGAAACTTAGAAATACCAAGGGAACATTTCATACAAAGATGGGTACAATAAAGGACAGAAATAAAGGACCTAACAGAAACAGAAGAGATTAAGAAGAGGTGGCAAGAATACACGGAAGAACTATACAAAAAAGACCTTCATGTCCCAGATAATGACGATGGTGTGATCACTCACCTAGAGCCAGACATCCTGGAATATGAAGTCAAGTGGGCTTTAGGAAGCATCGCTACGAACAAAGTTAGTGGAGGTGATGGAATACCAGTTGAGCAATTTCAAATCCTGAAAGATGATGCTGTGAAAGTGTTGCACTCAATATGTCAGCAAATTTGGAAAACTCAGCAGTGACCACAGGACTGGAAAAGGTCAGTTTTCATTCCAATCCCAAAGAAAGGCAATGCCAAAGAATGCTCAAACTACCACATAATTGTACTTATCTGATATGCTAGCAAAGTAATGCTCAAAATTCTCCAAGCCAGGCTTCAACAGTACGTGGACTGTGAACTTCCAGATGTTCAAGTTGGATTTAGAAAAGGTAGAGGAACCAGAGATCAAATTGCTGACATCCGTCGGATCACAAAAAAAAAGCAAGAGAGTTCCAGAAAAACATCTACTTCTGCTTTATTGACTATGCCAAAGCCTTTGACTGTGTGGATCACAATAAACTGTGAAAAATTCTTAAAGAGATGGGAATACCAGTCCACCTGACCTGCCTCCTGAGAAATCTGTATGCAGATCAAGAAGCAACAGTTAAAACTGGACATAGAACAACAGACTGGTTCCAAGTCGGGAAAGGAGTACATCAAAGTTGTATATTGTCACCCTGCTTATTTAACTTATATGCAGTGTATATCATGAGAAATGCTGAACTGGATGAAGCACAAGCTGGAATCAAGATTGCCTGGAGAAATATCAATAACCTCAGACATGCAGATGACAAAACCATTATGGCAGAAAGTGAAGAAGAACTGAAGAGCCTCTTGAAGAAAGTTAAAGAGGAGAGTGAAAAAGTTGGCTTAAATATTCAGAAAACTAAGATCATGGCATCTGGTCCCATCACTTCATGGCAAATAGATGGGAAAACAATGGAAACAGTGACAGACTATTTTGGGGGGCTCCAAAATCACTGCAGATGGTGACTGCAGCCATGAAATTAAAAGACGCTTGCTCCTTGGAAGAAAAGTTATGACCAGCCTAGACAGCATATTAAAAAGCAGAGACGTTACTTTGCCAACAAAGGTCCATCTAGTCAAAGCTATGGTTTTTCCAGTAGTCATGTATGGATGTGAGAGTTGGGCTATAAAGAAAGCTGAGCACTGAAGAATTGATGCTTTTGAACTGTGGTGTTGGAGAAGACTCTTGCGAGTCCCTTGAACTGCAAGGAGATCCAACCAGTCCATCCTAAAGGAAATCAATCCTGAGTGTTCACTGGAAGGACTGATGCTGAAGCTGAACCTTCAATACTTTGGCCACCTGATGCGAAGAACTGACTCACTGGAAAAGACCCTGATGCTGGGAAAGATTGAAGGCAGGAGAAGAAGTGGATGACAGAGGACGAGATGGTTGCATGGCATCACTGACTCGATGGACATGAGTTTGATCAAGCTCCAGGAGTTGGTGATGGACAGGGAGGCCTAGTGTGCTGCAGTCCATGGGGTCGCAAAGAGTCAGACACAACTGAGCGACTGAAATGAACTGAACTGAACTGAAAGAAAACAGACATGTTTTCATAGAGCAGGTGGTAGTAATAGGCTTCCCTGACGGCTCAGCAGGTACAGAATCCACTGGCAATGCAGGAGACAAGGGTTCAATCCCTGGGTAAGGAAGATGCCCTGGAGAAAGAAATGGCAACCCACTCCAGTATTCTTACCTGAACTATCCCATGGAAAGAGGAGCCTGGCAGGCTATAGTCCACCGGGTCTCAAAAAGTCATACGAAATTAAGCATGCCTGTGGTAGTAACACTTGGCTTTAAGGGTGAGTAAAATTTTAAGCCTGAGAACTGGAAGAATAAACAAAATGACTAGTAATCCTAAGGGGCTCTCCTGACCCAAATGTTATGAGTCAGCACCCAGCACCCTTGGGTCCCAAGGAAAGGCCAGAGTCAATCCTGTGAGATTCATGTAGCAGCAATTCCCAGTTTGGAAACAGTATCAGGGAATCTCCCTGTATATCTGACCTGGCAAGGCTTACAGTCCCACTGCTCAGTTGATGAAAGACTCCTGGCAAGACCAGGAGTGTGAGGCATGATGTAACTGGGATAAGTGGCTTATCAGTTCAAAGCACTGTATCTTGAAATGAGGATCAGTGTGTATTTCCTGTATGTCAGATAGAACTACACCACAGCTTAGTCAAATTCCCTACATCATGCTGCCTCCATAGGCCAGGGATGTCGTTGTATGGATGGATCTAATTGCGTTACTCCTGGGGTCAAATTAGTTTCATTAATGACTTTTAACCCATACATTTCCATTTTGACAATGGTAAAGAGGAAGAGGTAGGTAAGGAGTTCAGAAAATGTAATAGGACTTAAGGTAAGGTTAGCAGAGCATTAACTAAGTCTCCAGCTATTATTGTTTATCTGTGTTCTTCATAAATGGATTTTCCGGCGAGAGTCAATAAGTCTAGACTTACTATAGACTTACCATTACTTACTGCAAACGCTACAGTATAAGCCACTTAGACTATATTAGTCTCCTAGACTAACAACAAATACCTCCACAGTTTTCAGAAACCCATGTCTAGCTAAACCATACTTCCAATTGTGTTGGCTCAAATTGCAATCACATTCTACTTCAAACCGTCTTTCCCCTTCGTCTTCTATCTCAGTCTCAACCTGTTTCTTGCCTTCTGTGTGGTCCCCCCTCCCAGTCTCAGCTGTTTGTTTTTTTCTGTTGTTGTTGCTGTTTGTTATTTTAAATTATTTTTTATTAATTTTTATTTTATATTGGACTACAGCAAAGAGTCGGATACGACTGAGTGACTAAGCACGCAATTGATTTACAATGTTGTATTACTCTCAGGTTTACAGAAAAGTGATTCAGTTCAGTTCAGTTCAGTTCAGTCACTCAGTCGTGTCCGACTCTTTGCGACCCCATGAATCGCAGCACGCCAGGCCTCCCTGTCCATCACCAACTCCAGGAGTTCACTCAGACTCACGACCATCGAGTCAGTGATGCCATCCAGCCATCTCATCCTCTGTCGTCCCCTCCTACTCCTGCCCCCAATCATATACATATATTTATTCTTTTTCTAATTCTTTTCCCATTTACATTTTTACAGAACATTGAGCAGAGTTCTTTGTGCAATACAGTAAATCCTTGTTGGTTATCTATTTTAAATATAGTCTGCCTGTGTGGATGCTAAATCACTTCAGTCATGTCCAATTCTTTGCAACCCTATAACCTGTAGCCCACTAGGCTCCTCCGTCCATGGGATTATCCAGGCAAGAATACTGGTTTGGGTTGCCATTTCCTCCTTCAGATCTTCCCAACCCAGGGATCGAACCCAAGTCTCTCATGTCCCCTGCATTAGCAGGCGGGTTCTTTACCACTAGCGCCACCTGGGAAGTCCCTAAATAGAGTACATCTGTCCTTTAAATTTCTTTTGTTTTAGAAAAATTTTCTAGTTGTATTGCCATCGTTTTCTTCCTTTAATATTTTTTTTTATTTTATATTGGAGTATAGCCGATTAACAATGTTGTGATAGTTTCAGGTGGACAGCAAAGGGTCTCAGCCATACATACACACGTATCCATTCTCCCCCAAACTCCTTTCCCGTGTTTTTTGTCTTTTTACAGAGCAGGGGTCACAGGCAGAAAGGCCCTTGTCTACCATCCCTGACCCAAGTTACTGGTAAGAAAAGAACAAACAGTTAACTTACGTAAAAAAGATTCATGAGGCTGAACCCTTAGAGACTGAGCTGTGTGACAGTCAGGTTTTATGTGTAGGCTATAGTCTCAATAGTGACAGGAAGAGATGTGTTGTTAGTCAGCTCAATGGCAATTGCTTTGAACTCCTTAGAGAAAACACACAATGCATCTGGGGAAACAGGGTAAGACATGTTCCTCCTCCAGCTGAACCGCAACTCAGTCTTGCCAGTGTGATAAGGTGGCCAAATCCTGTGAGAGGAGGTACCTGCAGTTCTAAGCTTGGAAGGATTTTAAGGTAGGCATCATCTCATCCTTTGGTTGAGCAATAAACAAGGCGTGCTAATTTACAACTTAAACGGCACACCCATCCATTAACTGGGCAAACTCTCTTTCCTTGATTCTCCACCTCCAAAAAAAAAAAAAAAAAAATTGGCTTTATTGGCTGGATGGCATCACTGACTCTATGGACGTGAGTCTGAGTGAACTCCGGCAGTTGGTGATGGACACGGAGGCCTGGAGTGCTGCGATTCATGGGGTCGCAAAGAGTCAGACACGACTGAGCGACTGAGCTGAACTGAACTGAACTGAAGCTCACAGGAGGATGGAACAATGAATACAATCAAATACCCAAAAGCTTCCCTGGTGGCTCAGCTGGTAGAGAATCCGCCTGCAATATGGGAGACTTGAGTTCAGTCCCTGGAGTGGTAAGAGCCCTTGGGGAAGGGAACAGCTACCCACTCGTTATTCTGGCCTGGAGAATCCCATGGACTGTATATCCATGGGGTCGCAAAGAGTTGGACACAACTGAGCGACTTTCATTTCACTTCAAATAAAGGTAAATGTCATCATAACCCTGAGACTTAGAAAATCTTTTCTCTTCGGCATTAATACGAAAAGTCAAATGAAATGCCTGAACTATCCCATTGAATTCTCACAACTCTATGAAGTAAGTACTATTATTATTCCCATTTTGCAGATGATGAAATGGAGGCCCAGAGAACTCAAGTAACTTGCTTAAGGTCACACAGCTGATAATGTGGTACAAGAATTGAACCTGTGACTGTGACCTTAACCACAGCCCAAACTATCCCACAGAAGTAGGGGCTATGAAGACAGAGCAAGAAAGAAATCTGACAACAAAAACCAGTGTTACAATCTCTAGCAGATCCTATTCAGAGGCAGGATAGAAATCTAAATGACTTTTCCCATCTCTGATTTACAGCACATAAATATTCTTAGTCCCATTTTACCCTAAGATTTCAAAGCTTCTTTTACTAAATTACCATTTTGTTCTTTTTGTTATTTCTACCCTATTTCCTTTTGTAATTTTAAAAATTTCTACCCTATTTTCACTTTGCTGACAAAGGTCCGTCTAGTCAAAGCCATGGTTTTCCCAGTAGTCATGTACAGACGTGACAGTTGGACCATAAAGAAGACTGAGCACTGAAAAATTGATGCTTTTGAACTGTGGTGTTGGAGAAGACTCTTGAGAGTTCCCTTGGACTTGCAAGGAGATCAAACCAATCAATCCTGAAGGAAATCAGTCCTGAATATTCATTGGAAGGACTGATGCTGAAGCTGAAACTCTAATACTTTGGTCACCTGATGTGAAGAGCTGACTCACTGGAAAAGACCTTGATGCTGGGAAAGATTGAGGGCAGAAGAAGAAGGGTTTCATCAGAGGATGAGATGGTTAGATAGCATCACTGACTCAATGGACATGAATTAGAACAAATTCTGGGAGGTGGTGGAGGACAGAGGAGCCTGGCATGCTACAGTCCACGGGGTCACAAAGAGTGAGACACGACTTATCAACTGAACAACAACAACCCTATTTTCCATGGTCTTTCATCCCTGATTTTCCCAACTTTTATATGCCTGGGAATTTACCAAATAATAAAACCAAGTGACTGACTGCCCAGTCTTTCTTATAGAAAGACCACAAAATGGGAATTCCCTGGCAGTCCTGTGGTTAAGACTTTGCCTTCCAATGCAGGGGGTTCAATCCCTGGTCAGGAAGCTAAGAGCCCACATGCCTTGCGGCCAAGAAACCAAAACATAAAACAGAAGCAATATTGTAACAAATTCAATAAAGACTTAAAAAGGGTCCACATAAAAAAAAATCTTAAAAAAAAAAGACCACAAAATGCTTCAGCCTCTAGGTTCTAATCACCACCTGAAAATAATGATCATGTCATAAGTCACACAACTATAATAATTAATTTTTAAAGTCATGCAACTAAGGGATATTACTTCCCTACCTAAACTTCCTATTATTGGGGAGGGCAGTGGAAGGGGAAGGGGAAAGGGAAGGACATTTTATAAGGCTAACAAGTTTATTTTAGCCCCAAGTTTTTTAAAATTACTTTTTAAAAATTATACAAAAATAGAGTGAATAGCATAATAAAACCTCAATATACCGGCCCCATGGGTTTCCCTGGTGGCTCAGATGGTAAAGCGTCTGTCTGCAATGCGGGAGACCTGGGTTCGATCCCTGGGTCAGGAAGATTCCCCTGGAGAAGGAAATGGCAACCCACTCCAGTACACTTGCCTGGAAAATTCCATAGACGGAGGAGCCTGGTAGGCTACAGTCCATGGGTTGCAAAGAGTCGGACATGACTGAGTGACTTCACTTTCACATACCTGCCCCTTAGATTCACTATTATCAAAGTGTTGCTGCACTTCATCTATATCTTTTGTCCCATTTTGCTGAATTATTCCAAAGCAAATCTCAAACATAATTTTATTTCATCCCTGTATACTTCAGTATCCATTCCTGTATAGGTATTTTCTTATATACTACTACTGTTATCTTAACAAAATGAATAGCTTAGACTATTCAAAATTGCTTCACACATACCTTTTTCAGACTCTTATTTTGTTTTACATCAGGATCTAAGCAAGGTCCATACATTATATTTGAGGGTTGTAATCTCTGTGAATCTGTCTTGATGTAGAGCTACCTTCCCATTTTTCAAATTCAAGCCATTAACTTGTTGAAGAAATTGGGTCAATTTTCCTACAGAGTGGTGTCTCCTCTGGATATCTGCTTTCTCATGGTAGAATTCATTTCCCTCTCTCTCCCTATCTCCTATAAAGGGAATTCTCACCGTTTTCCTCTTTACATATTCTTTTCATCTAAACTAGAAAACACAGAAAATGATTTGAGACTGTTTTCTCAATTCTCTCAAGGAAGGTACACAGCTCGTGCCATTCTAAGTGTGTAACTAAAGTGAACTTGGGTCTTATTTGCCCGCCGGGGAGCAGAGCCCATTCACAAACACTGGGGCGTCACGAAGGAAATGACAGCATTTATTTGTAAGGTGCCAAGCAAAGAGTGCAGGGTAGCTGGTACTCAAAAGACCTGAATTCCCCAGTGGATTTCAGGGAATGATTTTCAAGACAACCTTAGGGGTGGAGGTTGCAGGGGGCGTGATCAGCTCATGGACTTTCTTCTGATTGGTTGGTGATGAGGTGGTAACAGGGTGATATTTCAGGAATCTTTATCATCAATCGTCTCGTTCCAACCAGTCCGGGGTCTGTGTGCTCATGTTCAGCATTTAGTTACCATCCTCCACCTGGGTGGGTGGGGGGTTCTAAGCCCCAGCAGAACAACTCAAAAATACATGTCAGGATTCCTGGAGGAACTAGGACTCTTATTGCTGAACTGGTTGACTGCTTTTCCTTTGATTCTGCGCTCTCTCACTTCCCTAATTAGCAACTGATTGAGCTCATTAGAACTCAGGGAAGTTTTAGCAGATGAAAACCTTTTTCTATAAGAAATGGGGGACACAGAGGGACTTTTGTGCCCAGGAGGGCACCACCGTCCACAGTTTCAATCCCCTTTTCTTTGATACTCTTCAGTTGTATCCAGTTCCCCTAGGGGACTAGAGGCAGGACAAGAAAGGTAATAACGTTTTAGATAAAGGGGTTAATCATAAACTCCGCCAGAAAACTCAGTTTTAGGAGGCCTTTGTTTCAGGTGAAGGATTCCCTGGTGGCTCAGCTGGTAAAGAATCCGTCTGCAGTGCAGGAGACCTGGGTTCGATCCCTGGGTTGAGAAGATCCCCTGGAGAAGGGAAAGGCTACCCACTCCAGTATTCTGGCCTAGATAATTCTATGGACTGTATAGTCCATGGGGTCGCAGAGTTGGACACAACTGAGCAACTTACACACACACTGGTAGCTCAGACGGTAAAGCATGTGCCTGCAATGTGGGAGACCCGGGTTCGATCCCTGGGTCGGAAAGATTCCCCTGGAGAAGGAAATGGCAACCCAGTCCGTAACCCTGCCTGGAAAATCCCATGGACGGAGGAGCCTGTAGGCTATAGTCTATGGGGTCACAAAGAGTCAGACACGACTGAGCGATTTCACTTTTCCTAGAGAAGGGAATGGCTACCCACTCCAGTCTTCTTGCCTGAAGAATTCCATGAACAGAGTGAAGAGAACTTAATTTACTATACATAGTGGATTCCTTAGGGCAGTAGAACTTAAATTTCAGAACCCAAATGAAAAAGGTTTAAAGTCTTGATTATATTGTTTCAACTTTTTCTTTTTTTGGCAGAAATAAATACTTCATTGAAGGCACTGAATGCTTCATATTGAAGGTTATCAGGAGGTACAATGTCTATTCTCGCTTTTAGTGACAGGAAGATGAATTAATGGGTTCAGATGATGACAGTTAAGTAATAGTTTCATCCATTAATGATTGCCATAGATATTTTGAGGGAGGGGGAGGAACCTAAGACAAGAATTGAGTGAAACATTTACCAAAGGTGATCTCATCTTAGGGCCTGGACAGGATGATGACTCATGCAGCACATATAACACGAAATTGTCTTCATCAATCTTAATCAAAAGAAATCAATTTGACTTCTCCCCATCAGCACACCCAATAATAGTGGTCAGTAATACTGAGAGCAAGACTAGACACAAACCATTCACTTATACCCTAAGAGAGGCTTAAAAATAAAAATCAACATATTCAAAGTCTTTTACCGAGCAGAACGGGTATAGCGGGCCAGGAGAATATTTGCATTTATCTTCCTCTATAGTATTTTCCAGGCTTCCCTGGTAGCTCAGCTGGTAAAGAATCCGCCTGCAGTGAAGGAGACCCTGGTTCGATTCCTGGGTCAGGAAGTTCCCCTGGAGAAGGGATAGGCTACCCACTCCAGTATTCTTGGGCTTCCCTGGTGGCTCAGATGGTAAAGAATCTGCTTGCACTGTGGGAGAACTAGGTTCGATCCCTGGGTTGGGGAGATCCCCTGGAGGAAGGCATGGCAACCCACTACAGCATTCTTGCCTGGAGAATTCCATGGACAGAGGTGCCTGGCGGGCTAGTGTCCATGAGGTTGCAGAGTCAGTCATGACTGAGTGACTAAGCTCTGCACAGTATTTCCTTGGTGGCTCAGATGGTAAAGAATCTGCTTGCAATGTAGGAGACCCATATTTGATCCCTGGGTGGGGAAGATCCCCTGGAGAAGGAAATGGCAACCCACTCCAGTACTCTTGCCTAGAGAATTCCATGGACAGAGGAGTCTGGCATGCAAAGAGTTGGACCCTACAGAGCGACTCACACACACACACACACACACACACACAAGTGTGCTTTCCTGAGAAGCAGGGGAGAATGCCCAAGATGGGACACACAGTAAACTATGATCACTACTCTTAAAGGGACACTAAAGGAAATCTTCTGCTTCCAGAAACCAGAATCTAAGTAAGTAACCTGCTACCTATTATACCGTAAATTGTTGGAAGATATGAAAGAAAGCAGCAGTTTCTAGCCTCTGCACTGAGTGGGTAGTCAATAAAGTTGTTGACAATCTTATTCCTGCCCATCACAAAAGGGCTAAGAAAGTAAGGGTAAGTGATACTGGACAACTTCCAGTAATACGCTGGAGCAATGCCAGGGAGAGGACACAGAGTTCACGAAATCAGAGCAATCTGAGAAAGCTGTTTTAGGTTGAACTGCCTAGGAAAATATGTCACGCATCAGCTTTCTGATCGTTATTGCATGAAAACAAGTACATGAACATCCTCTGCAACTACCATAATCCTGGAATTGCCTCTATCACATACACATTCCGTCTCTTGGCCCGAATTCTCTAAGTTGATACAGGTCTCTCTGGGGAACAGCACACCTGAGCCTGGGGTACTGAACCCCCCTTGCCGGACACACACCTGCAGTGTCCTACACCCTCCTGTCCTAGTCCACTATGACCCTACTGAACATGCATTTACTCTGACAAGATTAATATTGGAGTCAGAGTTGAAGAGAGTGAACTTGTCTAACACTATCGTGCTATCTACAAGTAAAATGTACGAGTCCACGACTCGTCATGAAGAGCAAATGAAAATGGAGAATTAGTGAGGTCAAAGGTGTAAAACATAATTAATGAATTTGTAGAATGTTAGAGCTACAGGGGAGATTAAAGTTCACTTAGTATAACCCTCTTTACAGAAAACTGTAGCCCAGAGAAATTAAATTACTTGCCCTGAATTAGTCATAATTACAGAATGAAAAACAAAGTAACATGATCTCTGTAAGGACATCAAAAACATTAGGTAAGACTACTAATCATGTAGACGCATTTGGAATTTAAAAAATTCAAGTCTGTGTATTTATTTAACATTTACTGAGAGCTTGTTACGTGCCAGATACAGCATTGAACAAAAATCCGTGTCCGTGGAGTATACAATCTAGTAAAGAAACTAAACATTAAGTAAACTATACAGTATGCCACACAGCTGTGGAGGAGGAAGTGGCAACCCACTCCAGCATTCTTGCCTGGAGAATCCCACGGGCAGAGAAGCCTGGCTGGCTACAGCCCATGGAGTCACAAGAGTCAGATACAACTTAGTGACTAAACCATACAGCTGTAAATATAATGAAGAAAAATAAAGCGGGGGAAGGGGAGGGGGGACCTAAGGGGAGCAGGTGGATAGGAAGGTCACATTTCAAAACAGGTGGTCAGGGGCTTCCCAGGTGGCACAGTGGTAAAGAATCTGCCTGCCAATGCAGGAGACGCAGGAGACACAGGTTCAATCCCTGGGTCAGGATGATCCTCTGGAGAAGAAAATGACAACCCACTCCAATATTCTTGCCTAGACAATTCCATGGACAGAGGAGCTTGGCAGGCTACACAGTCCACGGAGTCACAAGAGTCAGACACAACTGGATGACTGAGCATACACGCATACACACACACACACACACACACACACACACACACACAGAATGTCCTCCAATTGAAATATACTTGATAAGGTAATAAAGTGATCCAAAAAATTATCTGAGAAGTGTCTCCAGACAGAGAAAGAGCTAATAAAGAAGACTTGAAGCAAGAGTCCCTGGAATGTCCATCTAAATACCAGGTCAATGAAGCTCAGCAGAACAAGCAAGGAGGAAAGCAGTGGGAGATATACGTTTCAGAAGTGGGACCAGATTTTGTCTCTCTGTGTGTGTGTGTGTGTTGTGTGTAGAGAGTGGGGGTCATGAGGTTTGGTTTTGGATTGTTAAGTTTGGCTGCTGTATTGAGAAAGTACACAGGTACAAACAGAGATTATTTTGTTGTTGTTTAGTTGCCAAGTCATGTTTGACTCTTTTGTGACCCTTTGGTCTGTAACCCACCAGGCTCCTCTGTCCATAGGATTTTTCAGGCAAGTATACTGGAGTAGGTTGCCATTTCCTTCTCCAGGGGATCTTAACAGCCAAAGACTGAACTCGCATCTCTTCATTGTAGGCAGATTCTTTACCACTGAGCCACCTGGGAAGAGATTACTTAGGAACTCTTAAGATAATCTATGAGATAGATGATGGTGGTATGGACCAGGCATCTCACAGCAGAAGTAATGTGAACTGGAAATGTATTTTGCAAAGCTGACACAATTTGCTGATGGAGTGAAGGATGAAAGAAACAGAGTGGGGAAATTCAATGATTTCTTCAAGGTTCTTGGTCTTAGTAACTAGACACATGGAATTGCTAATTAACCAATACAGGGAAGACTATATGAAGAGCAAATTGAGGGGAACCAATGATGAGGAAATGTTAAGTAGGCAGTTAAGGTTAAAAGTTTGGATTTTCAGAGAGAGATCTATGCCAGATACATAAATGTAGGAGTTATCAGTATATAGATAAGAGACCCATGAGACTAAAACAGATCACCCGAAGAGCAAGTGTAGATAGTAAAGGTGTCCAGGGACTGAGCCCTGGGATACTCTTAAAAGCTTTGGGGTTGTGGAAGCCAGGTATAAGATATTTCAATAAGAAATGGAGTGATCAATTGTGTTTAATTCTGATGGCAGGTCAAGATAAACTTTAAGAATGACCACTGAATTTAGCAATGTGGAAGTCACCGATGGGTTTGAAAAGCCTTTTCACCAGAAAGGGAAAAGCAGATAAGTCTTCCTACAATGTATTCCATGGACGGAGGAGCCTGGTGCAGACTACTGCCCATGGGGTTGCAAAGAGTCGGACACGACTGAGCGACTTCACTTTCACAATGTATTCAAGAGATAATGTGATGAGAAGAACAGGAACAACAGACATTAAAAATTAGTTCAGAAAGGTTATAAGACACAAGACTGAAAAATGAAAGTTCTCAGTCATGTCTGACTCTTTGTGACCTCATGAACTATAGAGTCCCCGGAATTCTCTAGACCAGAATACTGGAGTGGGTAGCCTTTCCCTTCTCCAGGGGATCTTCCCAACAAACCCAGAGATCAAACCCAGGTCTTCGACAATGCAGGCGGATTCTTTACCAGCTGAGCCACAAGGGAAGCCCAAGAATACTGGAGTGGGTAGCCTATCCCTTCTCCAGCAGATCTTCCCAACCAGGAATTAAAACAGTGCCTCCTGCACTGCAGGTGGATTCTTTACCAACTGAGCTATCATAATATACAAAATTCAACTGTATTTCTACACACTTATGATGCACAATGAGAAAATAAAATTAAGGAGATAATTCCATTTAAAATAGTATCAAAAAGAACAAAATATTTTGAAATAAATTTAACAGAAAAGTACACATTATATGCTCTGAAAATTATAAAACATTGTTGGAAGAAATGAATGGAATGACATCCCACATTCATGAATCAAACTGATTTATAGATTCAATGTGACCCTTATCAAAACCTCAATTTTTGCAGGAAGGTGATCTTAAAATTTCATATAAAAATGCAAGGGACTCAGTATAGCAAAATGACCTTTAAAAAGAAGAACAAAGATAGAAGCCTCATGCTTCTCAATTTCATAACTTGCTACAGTAATCAAAACAGACTACTTTGGTTTAAGTATAAATACATAGATTTATGGAATAGAAAAGAGATTTCAGAAATAAACCCTAATATTAATGGTCCATTGATTTTTGACAACAGTGTCATATCAATTCAGTGGGGTGAATAATAGTTTTTTGAACAAATGATGCTGGGACAACTAGATATCCTCATACAAAAGAATGAGGCTGGATGCCTATCTAACTCTATACATAAATATTCCCAAAACAGATCATAGACCTCAGTGTAAAAGCTAAAACTACAAAACTCTTAAAAGAACACACAGGAGTAAATCTTTGTGAACTTGGATTGTGTGCACACGTGCTCAGTCACTCAGTTGTGTCTGATTTTTCGGCCGTATGGACTGTAGCTCGCCAGGCTCCTGTCCATGGGATACTCCAGGCAAGAATACTGAAGGGGGGTTGTCATTCCCTCCTCCAAGAGATCATCCAGACCCAGGGACTGAATCCATATCTCTAGCACTGCAGGCAGCTTCTTTACCCACTGAGCTACCGGGGAAGCCCTGAACTTGGATTAGGTAATGACCAGAGCAACAAGAGAAAAAGTAGATGAATTGGACTTCCACAAAATTAAAAAATTTTGTCCTGCAAAGGAAACTATCAAAAAAGTGAAAAAACAATCCCCAGAACAGGAAATATTTACAAACCATAAGTCTAATAAGGGACCTTACGCAGAATATATTAACAACTCTCAGAACTCAATAATTATCAAAAGATAAATAACCCAATTAAAAATGGCAAAGGATTTGAAAAGACAGTTCTGCGAAACAGATAGACAAGGGGCTAATAAGCATGTGAAAAGATGCTCACCATCATCAGCCATCAGAAAAATAAAGATGCTCACCATTGTTAGTCATCAGGAAAATCAAAATCACAATGAGATACCACTTCATACCCTTTAGGATGACTATAATCAGAGAGATAGATAAGGATAAGAGTTGGAGGATGTGAAGAAAATCTGAACCCTTATACACAATTGGTGTGAATGTAAAATGATGCAGATGCTTTGTAGAAGTTTTCAGTTCCTTAAAATGTTCAACGTTAGGCTACCATATGACCCAGCAAATCCCCTTCAGGGTATATAGCCAAGAGAAATAAAAATACAGCAAAGCTTGTAAACAAATGTTCATAGCAGCATTATTCACAGTAGCTAATTAGTAGAAACATCCCAAATGTTCATCAACTGGGTAAATAAAAGAGTATATCCAGAGTGGAATATTATTCAGCAATAAAAAGCAATGAATTACTGATACAAGCTACAACATAGAGAAATCTTTAAAACATGATACTAAATGAAAGACTCTAGTCACAAAAGACTATTTATTACATGACTCCATTTATATGGCAAGTTCAAAATAGGCAGATCTATAGAGACAGAAAGTGCGCTGGTGATTGGCTGAGAGAATGAGGAACAACTGTTAGTGGGTATGGGATTTTTCTTTTCTATACTAAAAAAATTTGATTATTGTTAAAAAAAAAAGACTATAAAATTTACAGTTGCAACCAGTTTTTAAGTATACTTTCAGTAGTGTATCTTAAGTGTATTTATATTCACACTGTTGTGAAAGAGACCTCTGGAACTTCTTCATCTTGCAAAACTGAAACTCTACTCATTACTAACTTCCCATTTCCTCCCGGCAACCACTACTCTGCTTTCCTTTTTTAAATTTTGGCCGTGCTGCGTCTTTATAGCAGCACATGGGCTTTTTCTCTGGTTGCGGTGTGCATACTTCTCTTGTTGAGGAGCACAGGCTCTAGAATGCGAGGGCTCAGCAGGTGCAGCCCACGGCCTTGGCTGCCCTACAGCATGTGGGATCTTAGTTCCCAACCAGGGATCGAAGCCATGTTTCAAGCATTGGAAGGTGGATTCCAGCCACTGGACCACCAGGGAAGTCTCCATCACTACTTCCTGTCCGCATGAATTTCATTATTCTAGGTTCCTAGTATGAGTGGAATCACACAGTATTTGTCTTTTTGTTCCTAGCTTACTTCACTTAGCACAATGTCCTTAAGGCTAATACAGGTTACACTACATGACAGGATTTCTTTCCTTTTTAGGGTTGAAGAGTATTCCATTGTATGTATGTACCACATTTTGTTTACCCACCCATCTGTTGATGGAAATTTAGGTTGCTTCCACCTCTTGCCACTATGAACATATCTGTTGAAGATTGTGCTTTCAATTATCTAGGATATATACCCCCAGTGGGATTGCTGGATCACCTGGGCATCTCCTTAGAGTGACAAGTGTTCTAAAATTTGATAGTGGTAATAGCTGTACAACCACAGAGTATAATAAAAACCACTGAATTGTACATTTCAAGTCAGTGAATCAAATGATATATGAATTATATCTCAACAAAGGTGTTAAAAAACACAACTCAGAAAGGCTAAAGCAAGGATTTAGTTGCATAAGGATTTTGACTGAACTGGATAATTAATCTGATTAAATAACCAGTCAATCTTGTCACACGAGTAATTCTGACACTTATTTTCAATGACCTGGCTAGATGTTTAGGTGTTTTCTGAGACATAATTTCAGTGCTTTTTCAACACTGACCATTAGAAGTAGGAAAAAGAAAATGTGAGTACCTCACCTTAATTCACAATATTAAAACTTTTCATATTGTGTCAAGAAACACTGTAAAGAAATAGCAAATTCATACTAACTATAGCAATTTTTATTTCACCTGCTCTGTAGGTATGGCATTCACCAGATTTTTTATAGATAGGAAAATAAAGGACTTTACTCTCTTTGACTTCAGATTCACTTTTTGAAATGTCACTCACAATTATTTCACATAAAAGATGCTCAAAAGGCAGAGGGTTTATTTGCCTTTTTTGCTATAAAAATTATAAAATTAAAAAGTCCTCTGTTCATCGTCACTGAATGGGGAAAGAGGTAATAAAAACACGAGAGAAAAAATTTTGAGGAAAAAACGTACATCAAATTCAGATTGTTCTCATCTCTAACTGCTGCACACAACTAGAAAAGATAACAGCAATATAGATGGCCACTGGTGTTCAGAAATTCATTTCTTTATCTTCTCTTCTCCTTCATCCAAACATTTTCAATTTTATCAAGATTCAAGTGGTACAGTTATATAAAGATAATAAATCAGATAATCTCAAAGATTTCTAATAATATCTTCTGAGCAGAGCAGAGCAAAGTGAGAGAAAACTCACCAGCCTGAGTGATCATTTTTAAAACAATACGTACCAGATGGTTTACGGTAATGATACAAGTCTGGAAGCCAGTTTTCCATCTTGGTCCTAAGCACAGAGTTAAATAATGGTCATGATTTAATTAAAAAGATACCAATTATGTAGGACAGTCTTTCTTTCCAAGTTACATATCTTATACACTTTGACAGTTTTTCCTAAAATAATCTCTTGGGGTAGATTTTAAGTAGGTTGAAATACTGATGGTTGATTTCAGATTCTTATTACAGGTTTTTCAAAGTCCGTCTATGTGCAGAAGCAAAATTATGAATGGCAACTCGAAGATCTGAGTTCCCCTCAGGGATGTCACAGGAGTTGACGACTGAATGCAGTGCCCGGGTATATGCTGCAAATAAAGATTAACATAGTGATCAATGAAGTAGGATTCTAAACATTTCTCCCAACCTCTTCCTATTAGTACTGCTTCTCTGCCCAGTCTTAAAGGCATTAACAATCCATTGAATAAGTATTGAGTATTTACCACATGCCAAGTACTCTGTGATTACAGAAAAGATCATGAGAGGATGGACACAGAAATTAAATTATAGTGTACTATTTCCAAACCAGAGGCATACACAAAATGTCATCACAGCATGAAGCTCAAAACGAAAAAGAAACTAGGAGAGGATGAAAAAGATTCCCAGAAGTGGCAACATTCCAAAAAAAAGAATCGGTAACATTTAAGATGGTCTTGAAGGATTAATAGAAGTAAAGGAAAGAAGGCCTTCTAGGCAAAGAAATGAGTGTGTGGGGGTACAAGGATACATTTTTTATGTGGTGTGTACTGACAACAGCAGGTTCGATATGGCTGGAGTATGGCCTGGAGCCAGAGAGAAAACATGCCGTTTATGCACCGTATTTTGTACTTCAGTGGTAAGTCCGACAGATCTGATGATAAGGGAATGGCACAATCAGATGTGTGTTTTTAAAACATAATTCACAGGACTGATAAGAAACTCATATCGCAGATGGAACATTAGGGATACAAACACCACCACCATTTTCGGTGTTTGTATGAAGCCTCTATAATCTCCACACTATGTAAATCAATACATTTAGGAATGGACAGGAAACAGACATGTTAGTGACAACAGGAAATGACTCCATTTCTTCTAGCTGGTATTCCTAACAGAGTTTATATTGGTCCTCATGTTTCTCAGTGACCCCTAGCAGACCTGGCAGTCTAATGTGCATATACACACATTATAAATAATATACAGATGATAAGTCTTTGTTAGATAACATTCAAGAATCTGGATAAAAGGGTATTCAACTGGACAGAGGCCTAACTTAGATAGCTATAAACCTCTAATCTTCTTCATTTACAGGAGGACCTGCAACCCTAGTCTCGTTACTGTACAATGGGCTAGGACTATTTCCCCAGCATAAATGAAGATAAGAAGATAACATATCTCAAAGAGAAATATAACTCACTATAATTATTTTTATTGTCTCAGAGTTGTTTTGTAAAGGGGGGTATAACAGTCTTTGATATATAATAAGCACTTAGTCAATAAATGCTAAATTTCTACTACAATCACTTCTTTTACTCTTGTTATTTTTTATCTGCCATCAGGCCCCAACCATTCCTTAAAGATACTTACCTTTGTGGTTTTTATAGAAAATACAATTGTTGGCACAGGTATCTGGATGAGCATCCCAAAAATCAGGACCACAGCAGCAGAGTGGAGGTAAAGTAATATTATATAGTTGCATTTTCTCCTGGATCTGGGCTCTTAAAGCTTCTACATATCTATAAAAATACAGTATGACCAAGCAAAGTGAACCACCAGGAAGAGAATGCACATGAGTCCTTATTTTACTCCTAGCTCAAACTGTGAAACTGTTTCTTATCACTGAGCCTCAACCCTTCCTCTGTGTACTAAGAGGCAGTACAAGGAAAAGCGCAGTGCTATTCCAGAGAGGTATTAGGTGACCAAGAAATCCGTTTACCTTCTGATGCACAGGGTGAGGGTTTGATCCCTGGTTGGGAAGCTAGGATCCCAGGAGCCTCATGGCCAAAACAGCCAAAGAACACAAAACAGAAACAATATTGTAACAAATTCAATGACTTTAAAAAAGGGTCCACATAAAAAAAAAAAAAAAAGAAATGTGATGAAGTTCTGTGCCTCCTAAAGCATAAGAAGACACAGTCAATTCACTTTAGGGAAAATGAGAACCCCGACTTCCTAACAGGTCTCCTCCAGGGCCAAAACTTCATGCAGAACTTTCCAAAGTACCTTTGGTATTCTTTTTCTTTCTGCTGTTGCTTTTCTCTGGCTCCTTTTATTTCCTCCAGTTGTAGTTGGGCTAATATCTCACTCATCTTCTCCCCTGAACATGGCTCTTCATGGGATTTCATTCTTAATATCCTCTGTTCTTCAGCATAACGTTGCTGCTCTTTCTTTTTCTTAATTCTGAGAATAAAATCATAACATGGTTAGGAATTTCAAGTCATTATTTAGAATTAGCTTTTAGGTCCAAATACCTCAAGAAATTCCCAGAAAGAGGGGAATCAGGAAATCAGTTTAACAACCCTAGAAAAGCCTCAAAACCCCCTGCTGGCTGATTTAAGTTTATCTCATTGTTCATTCTCTTGAATGGAAATGACCAATAGTTACTACTAAAAGAGTGTTCCCGGAAGAATTCTAACACAAGAACTTTCTGAGGTTAAAATTACAAGCAGACAGGACTTCGGCTTTTAGCTAAAATGGATTAATGGGGACTGGATTTGCCCTACCACCTTAAACAACCAAATAAATAAAACAACAAATCAACCCAGAAACCAACCAGACCAAAACAAACAAACAAACAAAACGATGGTTTTCTAGACACTGGATATTCATTGATGAAAGACAGTGATCCTTGACAGATGGAAAACAAATGAAGTGAGTCCTACAAGTGTCCAAGTTCACTGCCTTCAAAGTTTCCAGGCAGCAGCAGCACAGGGCAGGAGAGTTGAGGTGGAGCCTGAGAGACTTTCTGAGTTAGGGGAGATGACGCTGAAAGTACAGGGACACAAAAGCAACTGGAGTACTTAAGACAGAAAATCCAGGGGCCAGAGCTGCTCAGAGAGAGAACCCCAGAGATCTAGGGGGTCTCCTAGTACACAGCAGAGCACTGAGCATGTATGTGAGGACGCGATCTGAGACCAAGGACAGCCATCCTAAAGAGGGACAGGGAACAGTGTCCTGTGCTCACAGCACAGAATGGAGACTGTTCCCACCACTTAAGCCTTGAAACACTCATAATGTACAGGCACTGGGTAGAGTTTTCAGGAAGACTTTACCTCAGTAGTGGGGAGTAACGGTTGTTCCAGACACAACCAACACTGTAAAAGCAAGGCCCCAAAGTAACTTAAATAAAAGTGTTAGTCTGACTCTTTGTGACCCCAAGGACTGTAGCCCACAAAGCTCCTCTGTCCATGGCATTTTCCAGGCAAGAATCCTGGAGTGGGTTACCATTTCTTTCTGTATTCCTGAACAAAGCTCAGAAAAATTTTATAAGAATACAAAAATAACCAGTAACCAACCAATGAAGTAAATTCAATGTTGGACGTCTAATCAAAGATTACCAGGCATGCAAAGAGGCAGACAAATACAATTAATAATGAAGAGAGTAATCAACCACTCAAAATCAACCTAGAATAGACAGTGATTAGAATTAGCATAGAAGGAAATGAAAACAAGATAGAACAACTATTAATAGATCTTATACATTCAAAAAGTTTAGACATAAAGAAGACTGAGATCAACTTATCAAGATGAAAACTACAATTTCTGAAATAAAAAATACATTGGAGAATAATTCTGTATATTAAAGAAATAGAATAATTAGTAACCTTCCAAAACAGAAAGCACCAGACCAAGATGGGCTCACCAAACAATTAAGGAAGAAATTACACCAAATCTCTTCAGTCTCTTTCAGTGGACAGAAACAGAAAGCACGCTTAACTCATTCTATGATGTCAGCATTACTCTAAAATCAAAACCAGATAAAGATATTAGAAAGTATTACTAATATTTCTCATGAACAAGAGGCAAAAATCCTCAAAATATTAGCAAGTCAAATCTAACAATGTACACATATATCACAATCAAAAGGAATTCAGGCCAATAATGAAAGGCTGGTTCAACATGAAAAAAATCAATTAATGTAATAGATCATATCAAAAGCTATATAGGAAAAATCACAATTCTATAAAAAGATGTACAGAAAGCATTTGACAAAATCAAACACCATACAATCCAGCAGTACCCTTGGTATTTATACAACTTACACCCACATAAAACCTGCGCATGGATGTTTTAAATAGTTTATTTGCCAAATGCTGGAAGAAACCAAGATGTCCTTCAGTAGATGAATGGATAAATAAACTGTTGTACTTTCAAACAACAAAATATTATTCAGTATTAAAAAGAAATGAGCTACCAAGACATGAAGAGACATTCAATGTAAATGCCTATTACTAAGTGAAAGAAGCCAATCTCAAAAGGCTACATATTATATGATTCCAACCATATGACATTCTGGAAAGAGGAAAACAATGGAGACAGTGAGAGATCAGTGGTTGCCAGAAGCTGGGGTTGGAGAGAGGGAAAGAAGGTTAACAGGCAGAGCATAAAGGAGTTTTAGAGTAGTAAAACTATTCTCTATGATACTTAATGATGGACACAAGTCACTATACATTTGCCCAAACCCATGAATGTGTAACACCAAGAGTGAACCCTAATGTAAAGTATAAACTTTGGTTGATAATGATGTATCAATGCAGGCTTATCATGTGTTAACAGTTGTACCACACTGGTGGGGGATGTTGATAATGGGGGAGGCTCTGAATGTCAAGGGATAGTACATATGAACAATTGCTCTACCTTCCTCTCAATTTTGCCATGAACCTAACTTCTCTATAAAAATAAATTCTTTATTAAAAAAAATACACTGGATGGGATTACTAGCAGGTTAAACACTGCAAAACTAAATCTGAAAGCATAATGATAGAAATTATCCAAAATAAACCACAGCGAGAAAATCCAAAAATTTAAAAGGAACACAAAAAAGCAATGAATCCAATTAAAAATGGGTAAAGGACTGGAAGAATATTTCTCCAAAGATGATCTATAAATGACCAACAAACCTAAGAGAAGTTGCTCAACATCACGAATCTTCATTCAAATGCAAATCTCAATGAGATTATCACCTCATACTATATTCACAACAATACGGATATGTTTATTTGTTTATTAACACTACTGAACTGTACACTTAAACGTGGTTACAATGGTAAATTATACATTATATGTTTTTACCATCAAAAGAAAAAACCGTGTCACATAAATAAATGAATAAATGAAGGGAAAAAAAATGAAATCAAGTTGTTTTCAGACATACAAAACCTCAAAGAATTCATCCCCAGTATGGGCATAACACAGAGACAGTACAGGCTTGGTTCTAGACCACTGTAATAAAGGGAAGATTGAGATAAAGCAAGTCACATGAAGTTTTTGGTTTCCCAGTGCATATAAAATTCTGTTTACACTGTGTCTTTTAAGTGTGTGATAACACAATGTACATGCCTTAATTTAAAACTAATTGGCATCAGCAGACTAGCTCAACACAGGGTTGCCACATACCTTCAATTTGTAAAAAGATGCAGTATCTACAAAGTACAATGAGGCGCAACACAGTAAAACAAGGCATGCCTGTATACCCACAACTGCAGGAAATGTTAAAGGTTATCTTTCAGACAAGAACAAAATGATACTTTAGGTAATATATATAAGATTCTTATTAGTTAAATCTCTTTTAAATAATAACAGACTTCTTTAACAAAAATAACAATGTATTTTATATGTAAAAGTAAAATGTATAACAATAGTATAAAGGTTGGATGGGAGAAATGGAAGTACACTACTCTAAGATTCTTATACTAAATTTTACATTATTTGTGAAGTAGTATAATATCATTTAAAGGTAGAGTGTGAAAAGTTAAGAGATACACAACTATAAATCCTAGTGTGTGCATGCTCAGTCTCTTGAGTTGTGTCCAGCTCTTTGCAACCCCATGGGTTGGAGCCTGCCAGGCTCCTCTGTCCATGGAATTTCCTGGGCAAGATGGAGTGAGTTGCCACTTCCTGCTCCATGGGATTGAATCTGAGTCTCATGCATGCACTAGCAGGTGGATTCTTTACCACTGAGCCACATGGGAAGCCCTATAAATTCTAGAACAACCAATAAAATAACAAAAATGTCATAGTGTACAGGCCAACAACGGAGATGCACTAGAATCATAAAAACATAAAAGTAATTCAAAAAAGGTACAAAAAGAGAAAAAAAGAGAACTAAGAAGAAATGGGACAAACAGCAAGATAATATATCAAACCCTACCAATAATCACGTTAAAAGTAAATAGTCTAAACACCCAATTAAAAGGAAGAGATTGTCAGATTTGATAAAAATCGTAGGATTTGATTCAACGACACACTGCTGACAAGAAATGCACTTTAAATAGAAAGAAACAGATTAAAAATACAAGAAATGCGAAATATATGCTAGCAGTAGTTAAAAGAAGTTTGGAATAACTATATTAATATCAGACAATGTAGATTTCAGAGCAAATAAACTATCAGAGATAAAGGTCATTTCATAATTATAGAGTCAATTAACTGAGAAGACATAACAATTCCAAACATTTATGTATCTAATAAAAGAGCTTCAAAATACATGAAGCAAAGGCTTATAGAACTGCAAAGAAGATACAATAAATCCACAGTTAAGGCAGAGATTTTTAATACCCTCTCTCAATTATTGACAGAAAAACCAGGCATAAACATGGCAAAGATATAGACTTGATCAACATCCTCATGAAATTAAAAGATGCTTGCTCCTTGTAAGAAAAGCAATGACAAACCTATACAGTATATTAAAAAGCAGAGACATTACTTTGCCTACAAAGATCCATACAGTCAAAGCTATGGTTTTTCCAGTAGTCATGTATGGATGGAAGAGCTGGACAATAAAAAAAGCTCAGCACTGAAGAACTGATGCCTTAGAACTGTGTGCTGGAGAAGACTCTTGAGAGTCCCTTGGACAGCAAGGAGATCAAATCAATCAATCCTAAAGGAAATCAACCCTGAATATTCATTAGAAGCACTGATGCTGTTGAGTATATTTTCAAATGTTTATTAGCCATTTATATATTATTTCCTTAGGAGAAATGTCTATTTAATCCTTTGTCTACTTTTTAATTGGGTTATCTTTTTATTACTGAGTTGTAAGAGTTCTTTTATATATTCTGACTACAAGTTTCTCATCAGATATATGATTTGCAAATAATTTCTCCCATCTTTAGTTGTTTTTTTCACCTTCTTTATGGTTTTTAATTTTGATGAAGTCCAAGTTATCAATCTTCTCTTTTACTGTTCGTTGGACAATTGATTTTTGACAAACGCACTAAAGTATGCAGTGGAGAAAGAATAGCTTCAGCAAGAGGATATCCATATACAAAAAAACCACTTCACACTACATGTGAAATGAACTCAATCTAGATCACAGACTTAAATGTAAAACCTACAATGATAATCTTTCTAGAAGAAAACAACAACAAATTTTTGTGACCTTGAGTTAGGCAATGATTTAACTATGACACCGAAAGTACAATCTCTTCAGTCATTTACGAAATGTAAACTAAAACCACAATGGGGTACCACTACACACCTATTCAAATGGCTAAAACGAAGAAGACTGATCACACTTAAGTGTCGGCAATGATGTAAGGGGACTTGAACTCTCTCACACTGCTGGTGGCAACATAAAGTGGTACAACTACTCTAGAAAACCATCGGACAGTTTCTTTAAAAACTGAAATATACACCTACCATGATGATCCGGTCCACTCTCAGGTATTCACCCAAGAGAAAAGGTAACATATTTCCAAAGACTTGCACATGAATGTTCACTGCAGCTTTATCTGTATTAGCCCCAAACTGGAAGCAACCCAAATGTCCATCAACCTTTGAATGTATAAACAAATTGTGGTATATCCAAACAATGGAATGCTATCTATAAGAAAAAGGATAAACGCTTGATACCACCACAACAAAGACAAATCTTCAAAATAATCACTCTGAATAAAAGGAGGTAGGCCAGGACTTCCCTGGTGGTACAGTGGATAGGAAGGAGTCTGCCTGCCAGTGCAGGGGACAGGGGTTCAATCCCTGGTCCAGGAAGATTCCAACTGCAGCAGAGCAACTAAACCCACGAGCCTATGCTCTAGAGCCTGTGAGATGCTACGACTGAGCCCCTGCACTGACAGCCTGTGCTCCCCAACAAGAGAAGCCACTGCAATGAGAAGTCCGCACGCCGCAACTAGAGAGTAGGCCCCGCTCTCTGCAACTAGAGAAGCCCATGCACAGCAATGATGACCCAGTGCAACCCCCACAAAATAAAATTGACTGATTTTTTAAAAAAGGAACTGGGCCAATCCCACTTCTAGGTATATATCCAGAGAA
Organism: Bos taurus; assembly: GCF_002263795.3. Lineage (NCBI taxonomy): Eukaryota > Metazoa > Chordata > Mammalia > Artiodactyla > Bovidae > Bos > Bos taurus. The sequence goes on along the minus strand of NC_037356.1, from coordinate 28,459,428 downwards.
AATCATAATTGGAGAGGATGCATGCACTCTTGATGTTTATTGGAAATAGTCAGGACATGGAAGCAATTCAGATGTCCATTGACAGAGGAATGGATAAAGAAGATGTGATACATATATACAATGAAATATTACTCAACCATAAAAGGAACAGAATAGTGCCATTTGCAGAGATATAGATGGATCTAGAGATTGTCACACAAAGTCAGTCAGAAAGAAAAAAACAAATATTGCATAATATTGCTTATATGTGGAATCTAGAAAAATGACAGAGATGAACTTATGTGCAAAGCAGAAATACAGTCACAGATATACAGAACAAATTCACGGCTACCAAGGGGGATGGGATGAATTGGGAGACTGGGACCGACACATATACACTACTGTGTACTGAATAGATCACTAATGAGAACCTACTGTAGAGCACAGGGAACCCTGCTCAGTGCTCTGTGGTGACCTAAATGGGAGGGAAAGCCATAAAAGAGGGGATATATGCATACGTATGACTGATTCACTTTGATATACAGCAAGAAACTAACACAACATTGTAACGCAACTACACTCCAATAAAATTTAGTTAAAATAAAAGGAGCTGGGCACAAGAGTACATGTTGCAGAACTCCAGAAAATGCAAACTAATCTACAGTGACACAAAGCAAACAAGTAGCTGCCTGAGGAAGAGGGGGCTGCGCAGGTAAGAGGTACTACCAAGGGCATGAAGCAACTTTTGAGGGTGATCGATATGTTCACTGTCTTGACTATGACAGTCATTTCATGTGTGTGTCTATGTATGTGTGAAATTTCATACGTGTAGTTTCAGTTCAGTTCAGTTCAGTAGCTCAGTCGTGTCCGACTCTCTGCGACCCCATGAATCGCAGCACGCCGGGCCTCCCTGTCCATCACCAACTCCCAGAGTTCACTCAGACTCACGTCCATAGAGTCGGTGATGCCATCCAGCCATCTCATCCTCTGTTGTCCCCTTCTCCTCCTGCCCCCAATCCCTCCCAGCATCAGAGTCTTTTCCAATGTAGTTTACTGAACATCAATTATACTTATTTTAAACAAAACACCTTCTAGCAGAGAGCAAAAAACACCTTCTAGTTGCACAATGAGAAAATTGCCAGAAAATCTAATTTAAGAGCTTTTGTTAAGAAATGTAACTATTCGGGACTTCCCTCATGGTTCAGTGGTAAAGAATCTGCCTTGCAATGCAGAGAACACAGAGTCAATCCCTGGTTGGCAAACTAAGATCCCACATGCCACCAAGCAACTAAGCCTGTGCACTGCAACTTCTGAACCCGTGCCACGAGAGAACCAGTGCACCTCAACAAAAGACCCTGCATGCCACAACTATGATCTGACACAGCCAAGTAAGTAAATATTTTTTAAAAAGCAATATAATTCAAGACTCGAACTTATAGACGTATGCTGATAATGTCAGTTGCTAAAAATGACTTTGAAACAAATGAGCTGCTATTTTCTGAACAGTAGTATGAGGTCAATTCACACACCTCTTCAATAAAGCATGGTCTGCTGAAAATTCTGGGCTTCCATCCATTTGTAGCAGCCTGTTTACTCCAGGGGAATTCTGGGCTTCCTTTGTTAGATTAATACAGGTATATACTAAAAACCAGGAAGCTGTCCTACAAAGGCTCAAAGATCAGGCACTGGAAAAGTACAAGAAACTTGATGTGCGACTAAGTTCATCCAGATTCTGTCACCTCCAGTAGAGGTGACAAGTCCACTCTAAACAAGGATTTTCTTATAACTGTTCGGCACACTTACCATTCTTTCTTGAGCTGTAAGTCTACTAGGAGTATTCCTCAAACAGTCTAGAGCATAAAAATAGCTTATATGGTATGTTGTTGTTGTTGTTTAGTTACTAAGTCATGTCTGACTCTTTGGGACCCCATGAACTGCAGCATGCCAGGATCCCCTGTCCTTCACTGTCTCCCACTGAGTTGGTGATGCTATCTAACCACTTCATCCTCTGCCATCCCCTTCTTCTCCTGCCCTCAATTATTTCCCAGCATCAGGGTCTTTTTCAGTGAGTCAGCTCTTTGCATAAGGTGGCCAAAGTTTTGGAGCTTTAGCTTCAGCATCAGTCCTTCCAATGAATATTCAGGGTTGATTTCCTTTAGGATGGCCTTAGGTTTGGACTTTAGGTTTGATTTCCTTGCTGTCCAATGAACACTACTCAAGAGTTTTCTCCACACCAGAGTTCAAAAGCATCAAGTCTTCAGCGCTCAGCCTTCTTTATGGTCCAGCTCTCACATCTGTACATGACTACTGGAAAAAGCATAGTTTTGACTATACGGGCCTTTGTCAGCAAAGTGATATCTCTGCTTTTTAATACACTGCCTAGGTTTATTGTTGGAGAAGGCAATGGCAAGCCACTCCAGTACTCTTACCTTGAAAATCCCATGGATGGAGGAGCCTGGTAGGCTGCAGCCCATGGGGTCACTACGAGTCGGACGCGACTGAGTGACTTCACTTTCACTTTTTACTTTCACACAATGGAGAAGGCAATGGCAACCCACTCCAGTGTTCTTGCCTGGAGAATCCCAGGGACTGGGGAGCCTGGTGGGCTGCCGTCTATGGGGTCGCACAGAGTGGGACACGACTGAAGCGACTTAGCAGCAGCAGCAGCAGGTTTGTTGTAGCTTTTCTTTCAAAGAGCAAGTGTCTTTTAATTTCATGGCTTCAGTCACTGTCTGCAGTGATTTTGGAGCACAAGAAAATAAAATCTGTCACTGCTTCCCCTTTTTCCCCATCTATTTGCCATAAAGTGATGGGACCGAATGTCATGTTAGGTTTTCAAATGATGCGTGTTAAGCCAACTTTTTGACTTTCCTTTTTCACCCTCATTAAGAAGCTCTAAAGAGCTTCCTTCACTTTCTGGAAAGAGGAAAGAAGTTCCTCATCACTTTCTGCCATTAGAGTGGTATCATCTCCATATCTGATTGTTGATATTTCTCCTGGCAATCTTGATTCCAGCTTGCGATTCATCCAGCCTGGCATTACACATGATGTACTCCACACAGAAGTTAAATAAGCAAGGTGATGATATACAGTCTTGCTGTATTCCTTTCCCAGTTTTGAACTGGTCAGTTGTTTCATGTCCAGTTCTAACTTCTGCTTCTTGACCCATATACAGGTTTCTCAGGGGACAGGTAGGTCTGGTAGTCCCATCTTTTTAAGAATTTTCCACAGTATGTTGTGATCCACACAGTTAAAGGCTTTAGTGTAGCCCAAGAAGCAACAGTACAAATTTCTCTGGAATTCCCTTGCCTTCTCCAACGAATACTGGCAATTTGATCTCTGATTCCTATGCCTTTTCTAAATCAGCTTATATCTGGAAGTTCTCAGTTCACCTACCACTGAAGCCTAGCTTGAAGGATTTTGACCATAACCTTGGTAGCATGTAACATGAGCACAACTGTACAGTAATTTGAACATTCTTTGGCACTGCCCTTCTTTGGGACTGGAATGAAAACTGATCTCTTCCAGTCCTGTGGCCACTGCTGTGTTTTCCAAAGTTGCTGACATACTGAGTACAGCACTTTAACAGCATCATTGTCTAGGAAGATGCTAGGTAGGTTGCTTCCGTCCTCACTGTCGTGCCCATCCTTACATAAGGTTTTCTCCTGATCCCTCCAATTTTCTTGAAGAGATCTCTAGTTTTTCCCATTCTATTATTTTCTTCTATTTCTTTGCATTGTTCATTTAAGAAGGACTTCTTATCTCTCCTTGCTATTCTCTGGAATTCTGCATTCAGTTGGGTATATCTTTTCCTTTCTCCCCTGCCTTTCGTGTTTCTTCTTTCCTCAGCTATTTGTAAAGCTCTTCAGACAACCGCTTTGTCTTCGTGCATTTCTTTTTTTGGTAATGGTTTTGGTCACGGTCTCCTGTACAGTGTTATGAACCTCCATCCATAGTTCTTCAGGCACTGTCTACCAGATCTTATCCCCTGAATCTATTTGATCCTCCACTGTACAATCATAAGGGATTGGTTTAGGTCATATCTGAATGGCCTTGTGGTTTTTCCTACTTTCTTCAATTTAAGCCTGAATTTTGCAATAAGAAACTGATGATCGGAGTCACAGTCTGCTCCAGGGCTTCTTTTTGTTAACTGTATAGAGCATCTCCATCTTTGGCTGCAAAGAATATAATCAATTTGATTTTGATATTGATGATCTGGGATAGCAACCCCTGGTGGCTCAGACGGTAAAGAATCTGCCTACAATGCAGGAGGCTCAGGTATGATCCCTAGGTTGGGAAGATTCCCTGGAGAAGAGCATGGCAACCCACTCCAGTATTCCTGCCTGGAGAATTCCATGGACAGAGGAACCTGGCGGGATATAGTCCATGGGGTCCCACAGAGTCAAACATGACCACACGGAGACCATCTGGTGATGTCTATGTGCAGAGTTATCTCTGGTGTTGATGGAAAAGGGTGTTTGCTATGTCCAGTGTGTTCTCTTGACAAAACTGTTAGGCTTTGTCCTGCTTCATTCTGTACTCCAAGGCCAAACTTGCCTGTTACTCCAGGTATCTCTTGACTTCCTATCTTTGCATTCCAATCTCCTATGATGAAAAGGACATCTTTGTTTGGTATTAGTTCTAGAAGGTGTTGTAGGTCTTCACAGAACCCAGTCAACTTCAGCTTCTTTGGCATTAGTGGTTGGGGCACAGACTTGGATTACTGTGATACTGAATGGTTTACTCTATAAATGAACCAAGGTCATTCTGGTGTTTTGGGGACTGCACTCAAGTCCTACATTTTGTACTCTTTTGTTGACTATGAGGGCTACTCCATTTCTTCTAATGGATTCTTGCCCACAGTAGTAGATATAATGGTCACCTGAATTCGCCCTTTCCTCTCCATTTTAGTTAACTGATTTCCAAGATGTCGATGTTCACTCTTGCCATGTCCTGCTTGACTATGTCCACTTCACCTTGATTGATGGTCCTAACATTCCAGGTTCTTATGCAATACCGTTCTTTCCAACACTGGATTTTACTGCCACCACCAAACACATCTGTAACTGAGCATTGTTTCTGCTTTGGCCCCGTCGCTCCATTCTTTCTGGAGCTATTAGTAATTGTCCTTGGCTCTTCTCCAGTAGCATACTGGATACCTTCTGGCCTTGGGGGGCTCATCTTCCAGTGTCATATCTTTTTGCCTTTTCATACTGTTCATGGGGTTCTCGCAGCAAGAATACTAGCCATTCCCTCCTCCAGTGGACCACGTTTTGTCAGAACTCTTCACTATGACCCGTCTGTCTCGGGTGGCCCTGTAATGGCATGGCTCATAGCTTCACTGCATTACATAAGCCCCTTCACCATGACAAGGCTGTGATCCATGAAGGGGATCACAATCAAACTCAAATGCAATATAAAGTTGGAACAAGGAAGAAGTAAGAAATCTCAATACTCCAACTTATGTAGAGAGATGTTTTATTCCTAGTAAGGATCAAGATATAAAGGCATACCAGGCAGTGTACTAGGAACATGAGAAAGGTAATGTGGAGAAGAGCCACGGCACACATACTTATTCACATCTGAATTTTCTTTTTTTGGCCATGCTGCACAGCATGCAAGATCTTACTTCCCTGACCAGGGATTGAACCCATGCTCACTACAGTAGATGTGCCGAGCCCTAACCACTGGATGGCCAGGGAATTCCCCACAATTAACTTCAAAATATACATCAATTTGTTCTCTTAAAATAGAATGCGTGATATAAGTAAGAGAATAAAAGGAAGAGGTTAAAAAAGTATAAAAGTTTAAATATGAGCCTAGGATCATAGGTGCCCTTCGCCAAGGATCTATTTACATAAAGATCTTTTCCCAAAGAGAGCCAGTTTAAAAAAGTAAATGTTTTCAGGACATTCATATTTGATTAGTTCAGTAACTCCTGAGCTGGTGAAAAATGCAAATGTGAAAAGATTTTTTACAGATGAGAAATCAAACTGAGGTTTTCAATTGTTGCTGTTGTTTAGTTGTGTCTGACTGTTTTGCAACCTGGTGGACTGTAGCCCACCAGGCTCCTCTGTCCCTGGGATTTCTCAGGTAAGAATACTAGAGTGGGTTTCCATCTCCTTCTCCAGGGCATCTTCCCCACCCAGGGATCAAATCCTCGTTTCCTGCATTGGCAGGCGAATTCTTTACCACTGAGCCACCAGGGAAGCCTTAGGTTTTCAAGAGTGAAACTTAAATGAAGCCAAGTGAATAATAACAGAACGGTTTAGTTACTGGTATCATTCTCCATAGGCTTCCCAGGTGGCAGTAGTGGTAAAGAACCCGACTGCCAACGCAGGAGACATGAGACGCTGGTTCCATCCCTGGGTCAGGAAGATCCCTTGGAAGAGGGCATGGCAACCCACTCCAGTATTCTTGCCTGGAGAATCCCATGGACAGAGGAGCCTGGCGGGCTACAATCCATAGGGTCACAAAGAATCAGACACGACTCAAGTGACTTAGTGCACACACACATAATTCTCTATACCATTTATTCTCTATACCTATAAACTAAGAGCTAAGGAAACATGTCAGCATTGTTTCTCAAATGTGGGTAACAGGAAAATTACTCGAAATTGTTGGTAACAGGACAATTACTAGCAGTGATGGAATCAGCCCTTTCCCCTTCTTCCCCCCTAGTTAGTCCTCTCCTCACAGTCAAACATCTTAAGAGTCTAGCCTTTTCCTCTCTGATCTCCTCTCTCCTCCAATGTGGCTTTTAAGACCCATCAATCACTCCACAAAACAGCTCTTTCTAAGGTCATTGGTGGCCTACAGGTTAATCCATCTAGCATTTACATTCTCAACAGGGGTGACATTATACCCACGGCAGCAAAAATTGATTCAAGGGAGCAAAATATCTTAGATGTTAAAATAGTTTGTGGCCCTCGAAAAGGTCATAGTACATAAACAGAAATATACCATGTCTATTTCTTACTCTAGAAGAAGGCATTGTCCATTTCTTATTCTATGCCTTCTCCCTAGGTGACTTTTTGCATACCATCTGCTTCTGTGACCACCCCTATCATCTGTAACTCATTAAGCTCCAGCTCCAGCATAGACCATTCCTCTGAGATTTAAACCTAGTTAACTGGCTGCCAGTTTGACATTCCAGTTGAGTGTCTCAAAGGTATTTATCTGGGAAAAGGATCCACAGCTTTGGTTAGATTCTCAAGTTAAGAACTACTGCCACACAGTAGTTGCAGAAAGGATCGTAACAATAAAAAATGGCAAAATCAACTTAAAAAGTTGATGAAAACAATTACTTTATAAACCTCTCAAATGTCTTTAAAGCTTCTTATGTAAATACACTTTTTAGTTGATACACAATAGAAACTTAACTAGGTTGGAAATCAAGATGTCAACACATGGGTTTTTCCCAGGGCACTGACGTGAATACAATTACAGTGGTTCTCAACCCAGTGTCAAACTTTCAGTCAAAGAGAGGAAGAATATAAAACTCTGCAAACTGATTTGTCAACTTGCTACACTGAGTGTCTGCACAACAAGTAGATGGCAATATTTACATTTGGAAAGCATCCTGAAGAGAAAGCAGTATCACAGGTAAAGTACAGTAAAAATACATTCTTAGAACTACAACAACTCAACATCTTGTTAGTCATCTTTCATATAAGGTCACGCCACCAATCCTTTACAAAGTTAAATTTCGTAATAGATAGAGATCTAGAACTAGAATTGGAGACTTTTTGGCTCTATGAATTCATACTTCTTAAGCAATCACAGAAATCTGCCAACACTAACACTGTCACATAAAGGGAACTCTGCATTCAAGAATAAGAAGTAGCTTTATTTCGGGGGTTAAAAGAGGTGTCTGCTAGAAAAATAACTTCTTAAGGAGATGAAAGAAATCTTCCTCTTCGGTACAACAGGATTAATGTCTAATCTAGCACAGTCTAAATCTCTGCCTGCCAATCCTGTTTTCCTGTTCAACCTTTTTCTCTCTTTCTTGATTCTGACAGTATTCTTCCTTAGTGATTTCTGAAATCATTACTAAAAATAACGTAATATTTCCTACTAGATGCTCTACTTGAATTTCCTTTAGGCACTTCAAATCCAATTTGCCCCAAACTAAACTTATCTTCTCCACCTCTACCTCCTTGCTGGAAAATCTGTTTCAAAGCAGCTCATTAGGTAAATAGGCTAAGGGTGGCCTAAGCCATAAACCTGGAACTTATCTTTGAATTCTCCTCTAGCAGTATCTTATCAATTCTATGTCTTTTGCTCTTAAAACTGCCTCCTCCTCACTGCCTCCCTGGCCCTGGCTTATAACTTATTGAAGTTACAGACTTCAAAGCAGTTAGGTGATGGAACTGAATAAATTTGGGATTGAATCCCAGTTCTGCCACTGTTAAGTATGATCTTTATCGTAGGCAACTTAGTTAACCTCTCGGGGGCTCATTTTCTCATCTGTAAAATAAAAAGGATAATTATCTCCTAACATCTAGTCTCAGCCATTTTACCCATGCCTCACAATGTGTCTAAGCGGCTCCTGTTTTCAGTATAAAATCCAAATTCCCTCTTATAACATACAAAGTTCTTTATGATCTTTCCTCATTTTATAAGGCTTACCTCTTGCCATTCTATTAGCTCCAATCACATCCAACTCAGAAGTGTCGTGCTCCTTCGTGTTCCTGCTTTTACAGTGTTGGCCCTTCTGCCTGGAGTTCCTGTCTACTCCTGGTGCACCGCTTCCAGCTGCGTCTCATACACTCTTCTGACCCTTCACAGCTCAGCCCAGGAAGTCTTCCCTGTACTGCTATACCAGGACCCCAATTTTGAGTTCAAAACAGTCTCTGTGCTCTCATACCTTCTTGTATAATGTTTTCCTTCTACTGACATTAGAAGAAAGATTTTATTTTACTAATATTTTACTTGATATTTCTACATTTATGTTGATTAAAGAAATTAGTCTGTAATATCGCTATCTTTTAATATCTAAGACAGGTTGATTTTAAGGTTATACTGGCTTCTATAATTATTTGGCAAGTATTCCTGTTTTCCATTCTCTGGAATATTTTATGTAAAACTTAGTGCTTAAATATTTGGCAACTAACATTTATTGAGCATGTACCACATGCCAGATTCTACACTAAGTTCATTTGCCATGTTACCTCACTTAATCCTCACAGCAACTTTCTGAGGTGTATATTCCTCTTATATCTGTTTTATAGAGAAGAAACTAGGGCTAATAGTAACTTTCCCAAAGTCACAAAGCTGGTGGGCAGCAGAGCTAGGACTTGAACACATATCTCCCCAGGTTCTTAATCACATGCTATATTGTGTTGTAATACTTAAACATATTGCACTATAATTATTCATTTATTTGCCTCTCCATTAGTCAGTAGAATCTGTCTACTAAGATCCTTGAAGGATGGGATCATATCTTCCATATTTTGTATGCTTTAAATCTAGTATCATGTCTACCAATTAATATATGCTCAATAAATAGCTGCTAAATGAATAAATGAAGACGTATCATTTGATTCTCGTAACAACTGGGTGAGGTAAAGTGGTTACTATCAACTCCTATGTAGAAAGCAGGTATATGTTTACTTTAGAATGCTGCTAAAGTGGTTTTGTCTTTAAGTTAAAACAAATAACTCCCTTGCAAAGAAGGGCATACATTTCAATTCTTCAACAAGTAAAAAGCAAAAAAATAATTTTATATTATTTTCAAACTGTCACTGACAACAGATTTAATGTTCTGATACCATCTGTAAGACAGAGACCTTCATATTTCTTCTGGGGTCAAGAGTATAAATCCAACAAGAAAAAGATTATCCAGTGAGAAAATGGCAATAAAACAAAAGCCTTAAGCAGAAAAGCTTTTAAAGAAGGTCAGCAGAATAGCTAAAGAAGAATTCCCCACTGACTACACCATGTGGTAGGCATGTCATAAGAAGATTTAAGGTAGACATAAACTACCCACAGCAGAGATGTCTTGGCTTCAATTAGATGAACTAAAATTTCTATTCTGTGTTTTGCCTGATGAGTCTGTAAAATGCTTATATATGGGCACCACAGAATTCAGATTTTTTTCTTTTTGATGGAGATCAGATCAAAATTATGGCAAAATGACTAAATTATAGTACGACAAATCTGGCCTAGATATAAGAATGGACTTCCTGAGAGCCAATGTCCTTAGATTCTGAAACTATTATCCAGGGAATTAAATAATTACAGTCCCAAAGAACATTAAGAACAGAAAAGATCCCTGAACTATTTAAACAGAATTCTGCCTAAAGGCTACCCTTGGTAAATTCACGAGGATTTTCCCAAGCCTCTCTCTTCTAATCCCAATCCAAAACACACATACACATACACTTTTCTACTGTAGCAGTTTTTGCCAAGTCGCTTTTAGGACAACAGTGTTATAACATGTCTCAAAGGGGAAAAAAATGTGAGAATAAAAACATACCAAAGGAACTACTAAACACCTCACAGGAAAACCATTCTCACCAGTGGACTGCCACATAAAAATTTCAGAGTCTTTGTAGTCTTTATAGCAAAAAACACCCAAGACATTAATCTAGGGGGCCCTTTCTGCTTAGGCTCCCAGAGTCAAACATATAAATAATAAAAAATTGAAATGCAGAAAGAACAGAAAAAAATTACTTATTTCCCCCAGTGAAAGACAATTCCTAAACATCTTGGAATGCTTAATTTAATCATTGTGTTCATCATCATTGTTCTTGCAAAAAGCTTTGCTTCCGTTGGGTCCATGGCTTGGGAGAAGTTCAGGGGTAGTTAAGAAGCTGTCCTGGGGAAGAAGGCAGATGCTTGGGCAGAAGCCCTAAGGTCAGGGGCTAATAGGTGAAGCAGTGACCCTAATAGGTCACTAGGTCTTCTTATTTTAATTTCAAGTAAAATTTATGTTCACAAGAGAAATTAAGTCTATAAATGTTGCTTTCTTATAAAGTCCTTGTCAGGTTGGTACTAAGATTATACTGGCCTCTACAATTATTTGGGAAGTATTCACTATTTTCCATCCTCTAGAATAGCTTATATAAACCCTGGTGTTATTTTTTCCCTTAAATATTTGGGATCCCCTAATGCAGACATCAACCTAGACAGCATATTAAAAAGCAGAGACATTACTTTGCCAACAAAGGTCCATCTAGTCAAGGCTATGGTTTTTCCAGTGGTCATGTATGGATGTGAGAGTTGGACTGTGAAGAAAGCTGAGCACCGAAGAATTGATACTTTTGAACTGTGGTGTTGGAGAAGACTCTTGAGAATCCCTTGAACAGCAAGGAGATCCAACCAGTCCATTCTAAAGGAGATCAGTCCTGGGTGTTCTGTGGAAGGACTGAAGCTAAAGCTGAAACTCCAATATTTTGGCCACCTCATGCGAAGAGCTGACTCATTGGAAAAGACCCTGATGCTGGGAGGGATTGGGAGCAGGAGGAGAAGGGGACAACAGAGGATGAGATGGCTGGATGGCATCACCGACTCAATGGACATGAGTTTGAGTAAACTCCAGGAGGTGGTGATGGACAAGGAGGCCTCGTGTGCTGCGATTCACGGGGTTGCAGCGTCGGACACAACTGAGCGACTGAACTGAACTGAATGCAGACATCTGAGCCCGGATCTAAACATTGAGTTTTTCTTTTTGGTAAAATTTTTTTCAAAAAGTGATTTAATTTGTTTACATTCCATAAGTGATTTCTTTTTGTGGGGTTAGTCAGATTTCTATTTTTCCTTGCATTCATTTTGTTCTTTTGAAGAGTTTGTCTATTTCATCAAAGTGTTCAAATTTTCTAATGTCTTCTTATTAACATTTAATGTTTCTAGGCTCTGTAGTAATGGCTTCTTTTTCATTCCTAATATTGGTAAATGATGCCTTCTTTCAAGTAACAGTTTTAATTCTTCCTTTCTGATTTAATGTCTTTTATTTATTTCTCTTGCCTAACTGCTCAGGCTAGGATTTCCTATACTATGTTGAATAGAAGTGGCAAGAATAGGCATTCTTGCCTATAGGAAGATAGGCATTTCCTAAAGGAAAGCTTTCAGCTTTTCACCATGGAGTATGATGTCAGCTATGGACTTGTCACATATGGCCTTTATTATGTCAAGGGACATACATGTCCTCTATATTTGCTTTGTTGAGAGCTTTTATCATGAATGAATGCTGAATTTTGCCAAGTGCTTTTTCTGCATCTGTTGAGACAATCACATGATCTTAATCATTCAGTATGTTAATTTGGTGTATCACATTGATTGATCTGTGGATGTGAACCACCCTTGCATCTCTAAAATAAATTCCACTTGATCCTGGTGTGCAGTAGTTCCTTAGAAAAATGAACATCCTCTTACCATATTATTTAGCAAATGTACTCCTCATTATTTACCCGAAGGAGCTGAAAATTTATGCCCACACAAAACCTACACATAGATGTTTAAAGCAGTTTTATTATAACTGCCAAATCTTGGGGGAAAAAAACAAGATATGCTTCAGGAGGTGAATGGACAAATAAACTGTAGTATGCTGCTGCTGCTGCTAAGTCACTTCAGTCGCGTCCGACTCTGTGCGACCCCATAGACGGCAGCCCACCAGGCTCCCCTGTCCCTGGGATTCTCCAGGCAAGAACACTGGAGTGGGCTGCCATTTCCTTCTCCAATGCATGAAAGTGAAAAGTGAAAGTGAAGTCGCTCAGTCGTCTGACCCTCAGCGACGCCATGGACTGCAGCCTTCCAGGCTCCTCTGTTCATGGGATTTTCCAGGCAAGAGCACTGGAGTGGGTTGCCATTGCCTTCTCCAAAACTGTAGTATATCCAGATATTAGAGTATTATTTGTCCATGTGTAAAATAGGATTATGATGTGTCAGTGTAGGTTTATGAGTTGTAACAAGTTCACCACTATGGTACAGGATATTGACAGTGGAGGAAGCAGTCCATGTGCAGGGTAAGAAGTAAATGGGAACTTTCTGGACTTTGTTTAATTGTGCCATGAATCTAAAACTATTTCAAAAAAATAAACCTATTAAAAAATATAACTCTTAACCATCTTTTAATATTGCAACCCAGATCAAAAATAGCTGTTTCCACTATGGATAAGAAGGTAAAACCACTGCCTGACTCTTTCTAAAATCTAGCTTCCAAAATGATCTTAACTGGTAATTCACAGCTCACACTGAGGATCAAAGAACTTACTTTTCAATTTTCTTCTTATGTTCTTTTTGCCTTTGTTGTTCTTTCACTTGTTCTCTTTCAATATCCATGAAAAGTCGTCTATACCTCAGATACTGCTTTTGACGCTAAAGAAGAGAAGTAAAAATGTTTAAGACTCTGCTCTCAGAGACTTTCCAAGAAAGGAAATATCCTTACTACTAGCTCAGTATGCTGCTGCTGCTGCTGCGCTAAGTCGCTTCAGTCGTGTCCGACTCTGTGCGACCCCAGAGACGACAGCCCACCAGGCTGCTCTGTCCATGGATTTTCCAGGCAAGAGCACTGGAGTGGGGTGCCATTGCCTTCTCCGGCTCAGTATGTTAGGACACAACAAATTGCTTCCAATCTCACATATACTGATGTCCAAAAGCCATTACCACTACATACCTCTTTCTTGTCTTCCTCTTGACTTACTCCAGACTGAAGTGCCAGGGGAGTTTGAAATTCAGTGTTCAATCTTGATTGATACTCATCACCAACCTGTTAGGAAGTCCAGTCACACAAAGTGACAAAACTGCCAAAAGCGAGACCTATGCACATTTTTGACAATTTTATCTACTAATTCTTTCCCCTGCAATCTTGAGCTCAACTAGATTTAAAAAGTTAAAAAATATATATATATAAAAGAATAAAATTTTAAGAAAGAATAAAGGCATTAAACAAAAACAAAAGACTCAGGTCAAAGATATGGATGAATTCATGACAAATAAAAATGTACAGAGGCCTTCTACAATGGTCACTTGAAATAATTCTATTATGACTGTGTGCTTGGGATCGAATATAGGATATAAAATTAGATCTCTTACTATCTCATATCTATAATAATTTTCAATTTGTACACATTCTTGATGGTGTGAATTTAGAGAATAAAAGCTTGAAAGAAAAGATTATAGCAATCAGCTGTCATGGCAGGGAAGAAACTAGAACTTATTTTCTTCCAAAATACTAGGAAAGCCTGTTGACATAACTTAGTATACTTACTTTCACATTATGTGGCTCAAATTATGATCTCTAACTTTTAGAAATACAAGTTTTAAATTACTTTGATCTTTTTAGCTTAAAAGTTATTTATCAAAAAAAAAAGTTATTTATCTGTCAGCAAAGTTGCAAGATACAAGATCAGTATGCAAAAATCAATTACATTTTTATGTACTTGCAACAAACAATTTGAAAATGAAATTAAAGGTAAAATCCATATAATATACCATCAAAACACACCTTACGAATAAATTTAATAAAAGAAATATAAATTATACACTGAAACCTACAAACCATGTTAAAAGAAATAAAAGATCTAATTGAGTGAAAAGACATCTCTTGTTCATGAATCAGAAGACTTAATACTGTTAAGATGGCAAATGAGTCAACAGATTTAATGCAGTCTGCATCAACATTTAAGTTGATGGGACTTCCCTGGCAGTCCAGTGGTTAATATTTCACCTTCTAGACTTCCCTGCTGGCCCAGTAGTTAAGACTGCACCTGCCAAAGCAGGGGACATGAGTTTGATCCTTGGTCTAGGAATATTCCACATGCCGCAGGCAACTAAGCCCACGTGCCACAGCTACTCAGCCCACGCTCTAGAGCCTGTGTGTCACAACTACCGAAGCCTGCACACCTAGAGCTTGGGCTCTGCAACAGGAGAAGCCACGGCAATGAAAAGCCTGTACACCACAACCAGACAAAGCCTTCCTGCAGCACCGAAGACTCACCTTCCAATGCAGGAGACGGGGGGTTTGATCCCTGTTCAGGGAGCTAAGATCTCACAGGGCTTGCAGCACAAAAACCAAAGCATAAGACAGAAGCAATATCGAAAAAAAAAAAAAACCCTCAATAAAGACTTCAAAAATGGTCCACATTAAAAAAAAATTACGTTTACTTCTCTGTAGAAGTTGACAAGGTAATCCTTAAATTCATACGAGTGAAAGTCGCTCAGTTGTGTCTGACTCTTTGCAACCCCATAGACTATACAGTCCATGGAATGCTCCAGGCCAGAATACTAGAGTGGGTAGCCTTTCCCTTTTCTAGGGGATCTTTCCAACCCAGGGATCGAACCCATTGCATTGCATTGCAGCCGATTCTTTACTAGCTGAGTTTTACCCAGAATAGCTGAGATGATCTTGAAACAGAGAACAAAGTTGGAGAACTCACTCTTTTCAACTCAAAACTTATTACAAAGCTACACTAATCAACACGGTGTGGCACTAGCCTAAGGACAGACCCACAGATCAGTGGACAGACCTGGCAGTTCAGAAATAAACTCATATTTACAATCAACTGATTTTTGACATGAGTGATGAGAATTCAGTGGGTAAGAAGAATCTTTTCAACAAATGCTGTTGGGTCACCCTGGATACCCACATGCAGAAGAGTGAAACTGGACCCCTACCCAACACCATATATGAAGATTAATGCAAAGTGGATCACAGACCTGAACGCAAGAGATGTAAGATTCTTAGAGAAATACAAAGGAGTATTAGGTGATGGTTTCTTAGATATGACATCAAAAGCACAAGCCACAAAAAAGTAAATAATATGGACTTCATCAAAATTAAAAATTTCTGTGCTGCAAAAGAAACCACTGACAAAGTGAAAAGACAACCCACAGGACAGGAGAAAACATTTGCAAATCACAAAATAAATAAGGGTACTATGTGTAGAATATATTAAGAACTCACATAAGTTAATAATCAAAAGACAAATAATCCAATTAGAAACTGGGCAGAGGATTTAATAGTTTTCTAAAGAAAATACACATATGGTCAATAAGCACATGAAAAGATGCTCATCATTAATCATCAAGAAAATGTAAACCAAAACCACAATGAGCTATCATTGCACAGCCATTAAGAGAGCTATAATTAAAAAGACAAAAGACAATTACAAGTGTTAGTGAGGACGCGGAAAAACAGAAACCTCGTAATACTGTGGGTAAGGATGAACAGCGCTGCGCCACTTTGGAAACCAGTTTGGCAGTTCCTCCCGAGGTTAAGCATATGGATACCAGAAGTCTCAGCAATTCCCCTCCTACTTATACACCCAAGGAAGATGGAAACACATATCACAGAAAAACATATAAACGAATGTTCACAGCAGCACTATTCACTATTAACAGTCAAGCAGTAGAAACAATCCAAATGCCTATTAACTGATGAATGGATAAATAAAATATGCTACATGCATACAATGGAATATTATCCAACGAACAGGAATGAAGCATTGCTACATGCTACAAGGTCTATGAACTTGGAAAACATTATGCTAAGTTAAAGAACTCAGTGATAAAAGGCCATTCTATGATCCCTTTTATATAAAGTGTCCAGAATAGGCAAATCTAGAGAGATTTAAAAGTAGACTAGTGGTTGCCTAGGGCTGGGGTTGGAGGTAAGGGGCAAAAGGGGATGAGTGGTTGCTAAAGGGTATGTGACTTCTGGGCAGTGATTAAATATTCTAGAAGTGACTATGGCAAAGTTTGCACAACATTCTGAATATAGTAAAAACAGTGCATTGTACATTTTCAATGGGTTGTATACCTGTATGGTATACAAAGCAGCTAGGCTTCATTATTTGACTACTCCTTATTTGTGAATTTGCCTATTCACCAAGATGTATTTATCATAGAATTAATGCTTGCAGTGCTTGTGGTCGCCTCCAGACATGAACAGTACTGGGAAAAATCTGAGTCATCAGATGGACATGTTGTCAGCTAAGGTCAAACACTGTGATGCTCTGCCTTCTTCTTTCAGCCTTCATACTGTAAACAGTATCCTTTCAAATGTACACTGAGTCCAAAGCTTTTTGCATTTTTGTGCTTTTTTTGTTATTGTGCTATTTAAAACACCCCTCAAGCACTGTGCTCAAGTACTACCTAGTGTTTCTAGCATAAGAAGGTTGTGATGGGCCTTATGGAGAAAATACATCTATTAGATAAGCTTCATTCAGCCATGAGCTATAGTGCCGTTGGCCCTGAGTCCAATGTTAATAGATCAACAATACATATTAATAAGGTGTCTAAACAGAAATTCACACAAAACAGTTAAGCAATGGTTCAGTATTGACTAAAATTCAGTTGCAGTATTTATGGCAAGTTTATAGAACATAACTATTATGAGTAAAGAGAACTGACTATATACCTCAATAAAGTTTGTTTGTTACAGATAAAATCTAAAAACAGTACGTAGCAAAAGGTTAATGGTGGCTATCTCTGTAATTTGGGGTCTTTTATCCTTTGTATTTACTTTTTGCTGTAATAAAAATGAAATCATTTTTTCTGCTTTCATAAAAGTAAGAAAGGACTTCCCCAGTGGTCCAGTGGTTAAGAATCCGCCTGCCAATGCAGGAGACACAGGTTTGATCCTTGGTCCAGGAAGATTCCACATGCTGTGGAGCAGCTAAGCCCGTGAGTCTCAACCCCTAGAGCCTGTGTGCCACAAGAGAAGCCACTGCAATGAGAAGCCAGCACACCTCAGTTCCAGAGAGCCTGCGTGCAGCAACCAAGACCCAGTACAGCCAAAAATAAGTATAGGAAAAAACATTTTTTTTGGTTAAGAAAAATTGGACTTCCAGCACTGGCCAAGAAGTAAGCCCATTCTGAGCCTCTAGCTCTCTCTCACTGATTCTAAGTATAAATTGTAGGAAATGTGGCTCTAAGTATCTGCAGAGTATATGGGTGGGGTACCCTGAAGAGGGGTGAGTTTGGAATGCTACTCAATACTCTGTAATAACCTAAATGGGAAAAAGAATCTAAAAAAGCATGCAGATATGTACATGCATGACTGAGTCACTGTGCTCTACACCTGAAACTAATACAACATTTAAATCAGCTATAAACCAATAAAAATTAACTAAAAAAAAAAAAAAAAAGAAGGGTGAGTTAGAAAAGCGGATTCCTTAATTTTGTGTATGAAATGGCACACACCCCAGCATCACCCCTGAGCTGTGCTGCCTGGGATGGACTTAATGCAGTATAAAGAAGGCTCTGAGAACTGAACTAACATTGGAGCTGCTGTTCACAGAAGATGAGAGAGAACTTGGAGCCTGAACTTAACCAGGTCAGCTGCCTGCCAGAACAAAAAAAGGAACGTTCTTCAGAGGATTTTAACAAGAATATAATGTTCAAAATTGGACCCAGAAGAAAACATGGAAAGTGAATCCAGAATATGGATCCAAAGAAAGACAACTCTGGGATGAGACATTCCTGGTGGTACAGTGGATAAGACTTCACGCTCCCAATGCAGGGGGCCTGGGTTCGATACCTGGTCAGGGAACTAAGATCTCATGTGCCACACAGTCCAAAAAAAAAGGGACAATTCTTCCCCTGAGATTAGTAGAAACAGGGAAGAACGGCAAAAGAGTAAATGGTCAAGGGAGTTATTGAATGATGGCCCCTTTTTTAATGAAAGTCAGAGAGTACAGGGTTGCAGAAAGAACTTTATGGAGTATTTAAGGTTTGGAATTATCAGTGTGGGCCATGTGTGAGGGAGCTAACAAGTAGCAACTAAGAAAAACGCTAAGCAGCACTGGGGATCTAGCTGTGACTGTAAAACCCTAAGTATGAATGTGTATAATTTTATCTATTCCATTAAAGAGGGTTTTCTTTACAATAAACCTGGATTATTCGGGAGTCTGAAAGGTCAAAGGACTGATCTAGGATTTTCAGGGCTGGTGTGACAGAAGGACAAGGAGAGGTTCTGGCTATTAAAGTGGCACCCTGAATCAAACAGTCAGGATTAGGTACCCCTCTTCTTGCTCAGTTAATGGCCTATCCATTCTCTACCACTAATTACGCTGCTTCATAATTATCGCTTATTTGTCAATCTCTCTTCTTCAGACGGTCTGAAATTTGAGTGCTAAGTCTTATTCACAGCTATATCTTTAATATTTAAAACCTAAACAATGGCTAACATCAAACTGGTGCTCAATAAACGTTTGACTGACTGACCAATTCTTTCTAAACAAATTTAGCAAGAGACAAGCAGGTACTAGGCACCATGCTAAAGGCTGTCCACACTCCAGTAAACAAAACAGGTATGCTATTTCTCTTCATAAAGCTTACAGACTACTGGAAAACATGCAAATAAGTAATTACCAACTGTCTTGTGTATGGAGAAGGAAACAAACAGAATACAGGGACAGAGGAAAAACACAAAAGCGGAGGAGGCCTAATCTTGATAAGGTGGTCAGAGCAGAAGTTAAAGTTGAAATCTAAAGGATGAGAAGCAAAAAAGAGAAGACTCTCAAAAAGAGGGAAAAAATAGGCAAAGGACAGCAAGTAGAAAGGGCTTGCAGAATATAGAAATGGTGATGCAGAATAAAACACAACAGCCTTCCCTTAGACCAACCTTAGAGACCCAAACCAAAAATAATAAAGAAGCTGCAGTTCAGTCTGAAAAGCTCAGCCCAAGTGCTTCTTTCTGCCTTTCTTCCTCCTTTTCTTTCTGCTCTCTTAAAAGGACCAAGGGAAAATTTCTCTTTATCTCTTTCATATATTCTAACAATGCTAGTTGCCTGAAGGCTCTGTTTCTAAAATAACAAAAAAACACGAGTTAGAAATTATGCAGACAGTGTAAAATTCTGATGGGAATAAACTAGACTTCAGTCATAGGGAAATCTCAGTAGGCCACAGTACCGTGACACTTTCTTGGAAAACATAACCCTAACAAGTTCCAGCCTAAATGTCTTAGTGATCTGCCTTATGCCCTACCAGGTTCCTGATGGGGATCTAGTCCTGGCTGTTGGGTGCAAGATTCTCCTGACCCCGACCCTTCAGAAACCACTTACTTCTTTCCTTCTCATAAAAGAAGAGACACCAAAAATACACGTTTTATAAGAGAATACACATGTAAAAAATACAATTTTCCAATAGGTAACAAGTGTTTCTGACAATACCCTAGCCTTCAGGGAGTAATCTTAGGTCAAAACAGGTTTCACACACCATGAAATAAACCAAGAATCTGCTTTTTGCTCAGGCTTACTGTTCCCAGCTCAGTAGGTACCTATGACCCTATCTAAATTCCACTGCTCACGCTCCACAGTCTGCTCTACCTGTTTTCTGCTGGAAGCCTCTCTCTGCTGCTTGGGCGCAAGATGGTGATGCCCATCCAGAAGCAAATCTTCCTGCCATCTTTCAGCTGTTCCAACACATGGTTGCTGTATGGAGCATAAGCTCTAAAAGATACAAAAGCATTCACCAAATTGCATAAGCAGTGACATGATGTTGGTAAAAATACTTTAGGCTGCAGTGATAGCCCTGATGTAATCTAAACATGTCAGAAGAGTCTGATGCATTAGGGAATGAAAGCAGACACTACTCTTGCCACTGCTACGGATCTTAACTGTATCTGCGAAGCAATCCTAAGTTTCTCTACTGGTAAAACAAGGAATAATGGCATCGATCTCGCAGGGTTATTTTGAGAGTTTAATGAGACAAAGGATACAAAGTTCTAGAACCATTGTGGCTATGGTAAATGTTTAATGAATTTAAGCTGTTATTCATAATGATACTAATAACATTACTAATACTATTAATAAGAGATAACACTATCATCGCTTGCTGGCAGCATAGCTCTAGCAAGCCCATATCAAACTCTCACTAATTGACTTTCTGCTGCTTACTCTTCACTATACTAGGCTCTACCTTCTCTCTGGCAGAAACTGGATCCTGGATTTCATGAACGACACATTCACAATGCTCCAGAAATAGCTCCTCTCTCCATCTCTCATCTGTCACATTATGTGAGGCCTGCCCGAAGTTCCTGTGCTAAAAGAAAAGAAACCTTGAACAACTGTCCAAGAAGCAGCATCAGGCCAGGGCCCTAGCGAAAGCTTCAGTGAAGAGGCCAGAACGAGTCTCAACAGGGCAGAACAGTCACAGAACAAGAGGGCATTATACCTTTGCCCATTGTTATTGACCTTAACACTAAACCCCTGAAGCAGTTATGACTTTGCCCTGCCAATCTGGAATTCAAACCTAAGGAATCTACTGTAACTTACTCCCCACTATATTCTGTTCTACTTACTCTCTGGGAAAGGCTAGGTCTTGAACACTGGGTGAGACATACCAACCACACTCCAGAAGCAATTCCTCTTCCAAGCTCCGATTTCTTGAAACATGAGGGTTGCATAATACACTTGCTCTAAAGGAACAACAAAATACAAAACTAATTGAGCAAAAATAATAGGTTATTATTTAATAACCTATTAAATAATAATAGTAGTTTAATAATAGTACTGTATACTTCAGTGACAACCCAAAATAATGATACTAGGGGAGGATAATTTAACAGGTGTGTGCATGCATGTATTTAATATAAAATTTCCAAACATACATCAAAGTAGAAAAAAAATAGTATAAGGAATCTAAAGATACCCATCACCCAGCAATTAGCAACATCATGTTTTTTCATATATCTTTTCTCCCACATTATTCCTAGAGTATTTGAAAGCAAATCCTAGATTATTCTGGCTTTTTCTTTTTCTTTTTTTGCATGGGGTAACTCTTTATTCAACAACACATTTAGAATAAGATAAGGAAACAAGAAAATATATAAAGTTGCCAACATTTTCTCAGATAAAGCCAGGAAACAAGCTTGTGTTACTTCCCTTAAGCACGCCTACTCAATGTCCCCGATAATTCCATGCATAAACAACAGAAGTGGTGAAGTCTGGGAAGTTTTGAGTGGCAAACAGCTTGTTTTGTTCTTCATCATAATTGGTCTGCAAACTGGATGTCTGGCTTTGGTATACTGCTTCAGCTGCCCAAGAGTAGAATTCCTTCAATGTATAGAAGACTAAATGTTCAAAGCCAAATTTACTGAAGGACTTGAGTTTACCAAGAACTATTTACTGACAACCAATCAATATTATACAAGTAAAATCTACCTCTTATTTGGCCCAAATGACAGACTTATGCTTTGTCACCTGGACTCTCTTTAGATCTGACACATTTTGAAATAACTGAAGACATCATACTCTTAGCCTAATGCCAGAAGCTTTAGTTCTATGCAGCCTACATACAAGCTAGCTTGACAAGCTGTAGCCCAAATCTTAAGTAATCTCAGTTCAGTTCAGTTCAGTCGCTCAGTCATGTCCGACTCTCTGCAACCCCATGGTCTGCAGCACGCCAGGTCTCCCTGTCCATCACCAACTCCTGGAGTTTATTCAAACTCATGTCCATTGAGTCGGTGATGCCATTCAACCATCTCATCCTCTGTCATCTCCTTCTCCTCCTGCCTTCAATCTTGCCCAGCATCAGGGTCTTTTCAAATGAGTCAGCTCTTCACATCAGGTGGCCAAAGTGTTGGAGTTTCAGCTTCAGCAGCAGTCCTTCCAATGAATATTCAGGACTGATTTCCTTTAGGATGGACTGGTTGGATCTCTTTGTAGTCCAAGGATTCTCAAAAGTCTTCTCCAACACCACAGTTCAAAAGCATCAATTCTTGGGTGCTCAGCTTTCTTTGTAGTCCAACTCTCACATCCATACATGACTACTGGAAAAAACATAGCTTTGACTAGACGGACCTTTGCTGGTAAAGTAATATATCTGCTCTTTAATATGCTGTCTAGGTTGGTCATAACTTTTCTTCCAGTAATATATCTGCTCTTTAATATGCTGTCTAGGTTGGTCCTAACTTTTCTCCCAAGGAGCAAGCGTCTTTTAATTTCATGGCTACAGTCACCATCTGCAGTTACTTTTTTAGAAAGTAGACAGAGTTCCCACTGTCTTCTGCTCTACCTGCTCTCTGGGGGGAGGGGGGCAGGTCTTACATTTTAGGTTGAATATACTGATGACACCCCAGAGTCAATTCATCTTTCTTCTCGCATTAGAGATGACAGTTGCTTCAGAAATACGTTTAAAAGAAACAACAAAAACAGAAAACAAATCGTCTAACCAGGGCAACATGCTAACCTTAACACTCAGGGCTTCAGTGAGAACGCCAGAGAAATGGTACCACATGAGGGTATTCTGATACATTTTAGTTTGAACAGGGATGTTAAACTTTTAACCCAAGTCTATAGATCTTACTTTTTAATCCCGAAACATTCACAGAACAGTCTGACAACCTCCTCAAAATTTAAGTAATTTAGAATCTGCTAATTCCCCTACATTGTTCATGTAAGAGCAGTATACCTGTGGGAACAATGCCTCACCAAAATAATAAACTAAAATCGTCTGATTCCACAATAAGAATACAAGTATGATTTATCAGCCTTCTGAATGACAGAACTGCTTTGATTGATACAGTTCACTAAACAAGGGTCTGATTCTATATTTCACATTACCAGTTGTTGGAAATGTATAAAATCCAGTTACTTTTTTTCCATCTATCTCTCTCTTTTTTTTTTTTTTTTTGCAGGATGGGGAGTAGGGGCACACCTCAGAGCATGTGAGATCTTAGTTCCTCAATCAAGGATTGAATTGCACCCCCTGCAGTGGAAGTGCAGAGTCTTTACCACTAGAATAGTGTTGTCACTCAGTCGTGTCCGACTCTGTGACCTCATGGACTATAGCCCGCCAGGCTCCTGCGTGCATGGGTTTCTCCAGGCAAGAACACTGGAGTGGGTTGCTATTTCCTCTGCCAGGGGATCTTCCCAACCCGGGGACAGAACCCAGAACTCTCGCATTGCAGGCAGACTCTTTAAAGTCTGAGCCACAACAGAAGCCCACTGGACCGCCAGGGAAGTCCCGCATCTATATCTTTTTGATTGAGCTCTACCTGATCTCTGATGGAAGCCTGGTACTGAAGTTTAGGAGGCAGATATTGATAACTTGCCAGAGAAAAGTCTTTTCTCCCTTTCTCATTCATATCACAGTATGTCTCCTTGAAGCATACCTTCTAAAAGACAAAAAAAAAACATAAATTGTCAATTGTTCAACGGGAGTAACATGAAATAATAGAAATAATAGTCCAGGCTTTATTAGAAACCTTACAGTAATTTTTTCAACTCCAGATGATGTGAAACAATATGGAATAAAACACAAACCACACTTCCTGAAATCTCTCTGAGAACAATCTTGAAAAGTTCCAAACTAAGCCCAAATAATGCAATTCCTCATGTTCTCTCCTTTTTCTGCTCTGCCTTGCCACTGATGAAGGCCTCATCTTCACGCCTGTGTAAAAGATCCTGACAGATATCCAGAGGAAACACCTCTCCCTGACTCCTACCTATCAACATTGATACTGCTGGCTTCAAATCTGCTTTCTAAAAAAGAACAAATATAAATAGCAGTTATTCAGTTAAGAAACACAAGGTAATCAATAATACTTTAGGTTGCAGTGAGAATTCAGAAGTTAACTGAGGCCATCATCTTAAGAGAATAAGTTAATACACTATACTCTATGCCACATAAGCCTAGCCACAGCCCTAAGTAATTTACTTCCTGTTGATCCCTTTCTTTTCCTCTTAGTCTAATCAATCTCTGCTGGAGGGCTGGCCTTGGGACCTGGGTTAAAAATACTGTTGGGACACTTGTGGTCTACTCTTTTTTCCCATCTTTCAGCTCTCAAAACAGACAAAAGCTGCGAGAAATACTTCATCTAACAAAGAAAGTTTTTTTAAAAAGTAAATTGTCCAGACAGGGGTAATATGCTGCTGCTAAGAATTTTAACACTTAATAAGAATGCTGGACATGTAAGAAATCAATCAGACAAGTTATTTCTTCCCCAACTATGACTCTCTAAATCAGCTGCAATAGTTCTTGCAAATCCCACTACAAGCCTTAACATGCTTATTTCTTTTTGTTGTATCTTCTTTCCATTTTATTTTACCTGATCGCTGGGTAGAAAATCCTGGTCCTGACATTCAGGTTGAATATTCTGGTCTTTGGGGAGAATGTGCTGATCTGTGGGTAGAAAAGTCTGATTTTGGAGTGGAAAATCTTGCACTTCCAAGGCAATATCCCCATCTTCTAGTCCAACAGTCTGGTCTTTCAGGATACAACTCTTAGTTTTTGTCTTAATGGCCTGGGCTTTGGGCTCAACAGTGTGGCCTTCCAGGTCGATATGCTGGGTACTGAGTCTCGGCTCACAGCGCTGGGCTTCCCACTCAACATCAAGGACACTCGTCAAATCCCCCTGAGCTTCTGGAAGATAATCCTGGGCTTCTGGCAAAACGTCCTGATGTAACTGCTTTACTTCTTCCTCTTCTATCACATCAAATAGTGGGGTTTTGAACTGTACTTTCTAAAAGTGAACAGGAACATTGAATATAGAATGCCATGTAGCAGTAACACTCAGGTTTTCTGTGAGATTCCTAAAATAATCTTAAAAGGATATGGTAGTCAAACAAATTACTAAGATAAAATGCAAAATTACAGTCTTTGCTCAACAGAACCTGAATCTACAATCCCAAACCAGGCACAAGAATACCAACAGCTCAAGTCCAAATCATAATTACTTTCATTTCTATTATACCATCTCCCTTCCCTCTGCTTTACCTGAACTCTGCTGAAAGGTATATCTTTGTCTTCAGGAAAGAGAGCCTCCTGGTCCCCCCAAGACAAATGCTTTTTCCCTTTCTTATCTATCATAACAGATGAAGATTCCTCAGGTTCCTAAAGAACATACAAACAAAAATGGAAAAACAAACAAATGTATCTATTACAGGTAGAAACAAGAATGCATGTAAAAGAATTAAGTTAGAATTCTTCCTCACACTACATATTAAAAAAAACTCCAAATGGATTATAAGAGCTAAAATTATAAAATTCTTAGAACACGTAGAATTAAGCGATGGTTTAATAGATCCTACACCATAGCACAAGCAGCAAAAGAAAAACAGGTAAGTTAGATGACACCAAAACTAAAAATTTTGTGCTAAAAAATGATAGCATTAAAAAAGTGAAATGAATATTTACATTGATGGCAATGTTGATACAATTTCATTGTTATGTTGATGGAATGTCAGTCTTGTAAATACGGTTTTAGAAACAGAAATTTTTTATTGTTTTAAAAAGATTTGTTATTTTGGTAATTTTCTTTTGATGAATTGGTGGATAGTTGTTTGAGGGCCTTTAAACTGCTTACAAAATGGTGGGATTTTTTTGTATAGTGGATAAAATGAGTAATTGAAAATGTGTCCATAGAAATCAAAGGTAAGTGGGGTCTTTGTGAGATGAGGAGTAGTTTTAATGTAGAAAGATATATTTACAAATGAGTCTAAAATTTCAAAAGAATTGGATAAAAAAATCTATTATGAGAATAAAGCAGTGACATGGTTAATTTGGAACTTTTGTTCTTACACCAATAAAGGAAGGGACCCCAATAAAGAGGCTTCTCGCACACATACACACGAAAAAATGAAACAACAACCCAGAGAATGGGAGAAAATACTTGCAAATCATGTAACTTGCAACCCCCTGGACTGTAGCCCACCAGGCTCCTCTGTCCATGGGATTTCCCAGGCAAGAATACTGGAGTGGGTTGCCATTTCCTTCTCCAGAGGATCTTCCCAACTCAGAGATCAAAGCTGTGTCTCCTGCACTGCAGGTGGATCCCTTATTGCCGAGCCACAGGGAAGCCCAAAGAATTCTTACAACTTGATAATAAAAAGACAACCCAACTTAAAAATGGTACTGCATCTGAACACAGATTTTTCTTCAAGAGAGATAAATAAATGGGCAATAAGCACATGAAAAGATACTCAAGATCATTAGTCATCAGGAAAATACAAATTAAAAGTATGGTGAAATGCCACTCCAAACCTACTTAGGAGGCTATAAAAAGATGGGCAACAACAACGATTGAAGAGGATGTGGAGAAACTGGAAACCTCATATATTGCTAATGGAAAACAGCTTGACAGTTCCTCAAAATATTAGGCAAAGAGTTACTATGTGACCCAGAAATTCCATAACTAGAAAAATGAATGTTCACCCAAATACATGTAACTGCTTACAGCACAATTATGCATAAAAGCTAAGTGGAAAAAATCCAAATGTCTATTAACTGATGAATGGATATACCAAGTGTAATATACTGATGTACTGATACATGCTACAAGGTGGATAAACTCTGAATACATTAAGCAAAGTAAAAGAAGTCAGTCACAAAAGCCCCATTTTATACTATTCCATTTATATGACACATACATTTACATGAAATGCCCAGAATAAGCAAATCTACAGAGACAGAAAGTAGCTTAGTGGTTGTTTAGTACTGGGGACAGAAACAGGAAGGGACTAGAGAGTGACAGTTAATGGGTACAGTGTTTCTTTTAGGGATAATGAGAATCTTCTAAATTAGATTGTGGTGATGGTTGCACATGGCAACCCACTCCAGTACTCTTGCCTGTAAAATCCCATGGACAGAGAAGCCTGTTAGGTTACAGTCCATGGGATGGCAAAGAGTCAGACATGACTAAGCGACTTCACATGATGGTTGCACAATCCTGTGAATATACCAAAAACCACTGAAGAGTACACTTTAAAGTAGGTAGACTGTGTGGTATGGGAATTATAGCTCAATAAAACCATTAGAAAAAAATTATTGGATATTATAATCTCAGTACTTAATTCCATCTTGTATGGTTAGTTATAACAGGGCATCTTTTTTCCCCTCTACTCTTTATATTTACCTACCTGATCATCCATAAATTTCTGGTAATCTGCAGGAGTTAAAAGACCTTGATGGACCTCCAAGGGCAGGTCTCCTCTTACACCTATATTTATCCTGGTAAATGATGGCTTCCTACAAAGTGCTTTCTGCAAAAAAGAAAAACTAATACAAATACAAATGGTCTAGAGAAAGCAATATGCTCATAACACTAAGTTGAGTTTTTGTGAAATATCTGATACAATCTTACCAGTTTATGGTAATCTAATACAGAATAGAGTTCTAGTTCAAGTATACAAACAAACCATTTACATAACAAACGTAAGGAGTGAAATAAGATAGTAGAATACTTTAACTTTCTTTGCAATTTGCCCTATCCTAGCCAGTAACAACTTCAGAATGCTTATAATTTTGTCTTGGTGATCTAACAGTGGGCAAACAAACCTATCTTCCACGTGTATCTCTAAATCTAGAACAACGGTAACAACCAAACAGATTCTAATGTCAGTAAAAATAAGTCTAACAAGCAAATGAAACCAGAGCTCAACTGGGTTATAGGCTGTTCTCCTTTCTGACCAGCAGATTCCTCCTGCTCACAACTGAGTGGGTAGAACTATTCAGATTTAAAGCAAAGACTACATACTCGATAAGAAAAATTTCGCTGTCAATTATATGGCATAGATTTGTTTGTGGTACTTTATCTGAAATAGCACATGCATTATTTGAAAGCAAGCAGCTAGACCAGAGTTCATCATTATCATAATGAACTACACTTAAATGGCACCTTTGACGTATAAAACTGGTTTATACAAGGATGTTATAAAAGACTTAACCTCCTCCCTTCTATTGGATAATTATTTCAGTCAGACCTAGGAACAGTACTCTTTTTGGAAAAACACCAATTGAAAGGTTATAAAGTATCAGTCTCTGGGATCTGGTCATCCTTCTTTTTCTGGTTTAAATAAACTGGGTCCAACCATCTCCTTTTCGCAGTACCAGGAAGTCGGTCTTATGGGCCAAAACTACAGTACTGCCAAATCTGCGGAAGAGGTATGAAAATTGTCAAGAAACCAAGGCAAGAATTTAGTTACAAACGAAACTGTGTCTTGAGTCACAACAATGCAATCCTAGAGGTAAGCACACTTAATGCATCCAAGGTGGAACGCAATACTCGGCACACCCATGCCTACTTGCTTTTCACATTTCACCACGTGTGCCAGTCACTTGGCTGTGTCCAGCTGTTTGTGACCACATGGACGGTAGCCCGCCAGGCTCCTCTGTCCACGAGATTCTCCAGGCAAGAATACTGCAGTGGATTGCCACTTTCCTTCTCCAGGGATCTTCCTGACCCAGTGATCAAACCCAGGTCTCTTGCATTACAGGCACATTCTTTACCATCTGAGCTACAGGGAAGTCCATATTTAACTATAAGTTTCTTAATTATCACTATAGAGGAAGTATTCTACTAACTACAAACATAGAGGCATGTCTTTGATAGTTGCTGGTTGCACTGAGATACTCAAGGAAAAAATACAAAAATAAAATATAAACATATATGTAATCTAGGAAAATGTAAAAAAAAAAAAAACCAATTAGGTAGGAAAACTGAGAGAGAACTAAACAAGAGACAGCTGGTAAAGGTACCAAAAAAGAGTAAAAAAAAGACTGATTAATAATCCATTTTATCGATGCTGCCTATCAAAACTTCCAAAATTAAGTAAACACAGGGAAATATACTGGTTTAGGATCCAAATTTGTGAATATGGAAATAAGGAGACACCAAAACAATGTGATTTTATAAGCATGGCTTTAAATATTCTTTTAACTCTAACTTAATATTTAGGTTCCAATTCGATCTAACTTTATTCTATAGCTTTTCTCACTGCAATCACAGTCTTTATTTTCACTATGGTAAAATATATACCAGGACGTCCAGAAAGTTATTCTATATTTTGAAACAAAAGAATTTCTTTCTGGACTTCCCTGGTGGTCTAGTGGTTAACACTCCATGCTTCTCCTGCAGAAGGCACAGGTTCAATTCCTGGTCAGGGAAGTTCCTCATGCTGTTTGGTATGGTGAAAAAAAAAAATCCAAAAAACCAAGAGAATTTCCTTTTTTAAAAAAAATGCCATTGACCTCTTCCTTCCTGATTAAAATTTAAAATATATACATTACGGAAAATTTCTATGATTAAAAAAAAGAAAAAAAATCACTTGTAATAACACTACCCAGAAATCATCAGCATGAACCTCTTGGTTCATTTCTTTTCAGGTCTTTGTCTATGCATATAGCATTCTCTCCCCATCTCGATATTTTGCCTTACACTTATCATTGGAAATAATATTCTGTATTTATGTGCTTGTTTAAGAATATGCTTCCCTACTAGCACAGGAGCTCCTTGAGGGATCTTTTCATTGCTGTTAAGTTCTGCTTCTAGAACAATGCCTGGAAACTACAGATAGTCCATAAATATTTATTGGATGAATTTTTTAAATTGAGCTTATACTATATCTAATTTATATCCTACTTTTTCCACTTACCTTTATATCACAAACACTTTCCCAAGGCTTCAGATATCCTTTGAAAGCATGATATTTTTGATAACAGCTATATATGGATATACCATGTTTGTAGACCACTCCCTACTATTGGAAAATTAAGGTCATTTCCAATTATTTTTCAGTTCTAAATAATGCTGAGGTATAAATTAATCTTTATTCTATTTTTTACCTGTATTTTTAGAAACAACTCATGAGAACTTAGGTTACCTCCTGGGTGGGAAAGCTTTTCTTTCTATCATCTGGAAACTCTGGTGCATCTTTCTGATTCACAGTTTTAAATGATGCCAGCCGGTGACGTGCTTGTTTCATGCTTTGACTAAGCTGCCAAGGAAAAGGGAAAAAAAGAAAACAAAAACAGGCTACAGTCTTAATACCAGATTCACTAAGTGTTCCAACAGGAAAACAGGCCCCTATTATTAAAAAATGCCAGACCTGAGACCAGAGGATTACCTGCAAAGAAGACTTTCTGATGTGCTGATAAGCTTTTACAACACTGTTTTATTATTCTAAGAGACTGCATTTCATAACTTGATTTAAGTGCTGTTACTCAAATCATTTTTTAATAATGTATGCTTTATATTAAGTAAGTACACAAAAATATTAGAACCTAAAGATCTGAATTTGGAAATGCTTCAGCAGATATTCTTTACCTTTTATCTATCTTCTTAATAAAGAGTTATTTCTTCAACTGGTCCTTGCATGCCTGATCACTTTTATCATTCCTACTTCCCTAAAATTGTTTTTTCTTATTTACACGGGCTCCTTTTTCACCTGTAACATTTGAAGACTGTACTTATTTGTCTTTTCTTAAATGTCTCTTCTTCCAGGAAGCCTTCCTACATTAATTTAGAACACAAACTCAAACATCTCAACAGAACCAATTTGTTTCAAGTACTCTAGACAACAATTAGTAATAAATATTAATATCAAATATGTTAATTTTGTGTTTATTCCGTATTTCTACCTAGCAGTTTCAGTAAGCACCTACTTAGATTTCTTTTTCAGAGAAGCACTGCCTATTTTATATTTCACATATTTGCACAGAATGTTCCTTTAAGGAAAATCCAGGAAAGTGTATCCTTATACAATTCAGTGAAATTATGGCAAAGCCAGGACCAATTTCAACCCATCCAGTGAAAGTTTAATGACATCATTTCTTCCTTAAAGGGAAATAATGATTATGGTTTACAGATATAAATAACAAATATTTTATGGTATTTACTAATAGTGACTAGAGATGAAAATTCTCTCTTGTTACCAGTCCAGTTTCCTTACAGCATATTACCTCTGTTTTGACCTTGCTTCTAAGAAAGTCTATACCTCTAGCCAGAGAAACCAGCTTGAAACATTATACTCTATTCTATTAAAAGGAGGACTTTTAAATTTAGTTAGAGTAGAGTAGCTGGGCTTCCCTGGTGGCTCAGACGATAAAGCATCTGCCTGCAGTGTGGGAGACCCGGGTTCAATCCCTGGGTTGGGAGGATCCCCTGGAGAAGGAAATGGCAACCCACTCCAGTACTCTTGCCTGGGAAATTCCATGGACTAAGAAGCCTGGTGGGCTACAGTCCATGGGGTCGCAAAGAGTCGGACACGACTGAGCGACTTCACCATAGAGTAGCTAAATTTAGTTAGTAGAGTAGCTAAAGGGGTCAGTCCAGTTCAGTCGCTCAGTCGTGTCCAACTCTTTGCGACCCCGTGAATTGCAGCACGCCAGGCCTCCCTGTCCATCACCAACTCCCCAAGATAGAGTTAATTACAATGCAAAAAGACACAGTATATTTGCAGTTGAAGTTATGAAAAAATAGAGCCAAGAACATGCCTGCTTTAACTCACTGTCAGGTATGGCAGACACCACTGCCCTGTATAATGGGACCAAGGATGCAAAATACTTGGTGTGACAGATTTAAAATAAGAGTTATGTAGTCTTCATTTTCCATCAAGTCCAGCCTCTATTAGAATCGCAGACTGACTTTAGTCCCTTAAGCAGGATATTTCAGCTGGTCCAGCAATTGGACTATATCTAACATTCAGTTTCTCTGTCATTAAATCAACCCAAAAGCCCTTTCAATGACCTGCTATTAGGATGTAGTATGCTGAGTAACAGTCACCCAAAGATATCAAGGGGCTTCCCAAGTGGCATCAATGGTAAAAGAACCCATCTGCTAATGCAGGATGTACAAAAGATGTGGGTTTGATTCCTCGATCAGGAAGACCCCCTGGAGAAGAGTGTGGCAACCCACCCAGTATTTCTGCCTGGAGAATACCACAGACAGAGGAGCCTGGCAGGCTATAGTCCATGGTGTCCCAAAGAGTTGGACACAACTGAAGCGACTTAGCACGCACACAAAGGTATCAGGTCTTAATTCCTTAGACTTGTAATTGTTACTTTATAAGGAGAAAGGGCCTTTGCACATGTGATTAAGTTGAGGATCTTGAGATGAGATAATCTTGGATTATCTAGACCAACACTAAAAGCCATCACAAGTGGTTTTTATAAAACAGATAGAGGAATAGACATACAGAAAAGATGATATGAAGATGGAGCCAAAGATTGGTTTGATGTGGCCGCAAGCAAAGGAATGCCAGCAGACACCAAAAGCTTGAAGAGTCAAAGAACAAATTTTCCCTAGAATCTGTGGAAGGAGCATATCCCTGCAGACACCTTGATTTTGGCTCAGTGAAACTGATTTTGTACTTCTGGTCTCCACAACTGTGAGAGAAAAAGTTGTTGTCATTTTAAGCTACTAAGTTTGTGGGCTTACAAATCCCCCTATTTGTTAAATGTTCATTTTACATAATTTATGTAAAATGAACATGCATACAAAGAGGCTAAAGGAGTTTTAAGTATGCCAAAGTTTTGGAGCTGTGATGATGAGAATACCAGTTAGTAGTAGAAAAGTAAGTAAAGAAGAGTGAACACACGTAGAGACAGGGTGACCAGCTGTCCCAGTTCGCCTGGAGCTGTCCCAAAGGAGTTAGTGCTTTGCACACTGTCTCACTGTCTAGTTCTCAGTGACATCTAGTGGATAGAAAGTGCAACAGAAACAGTAAGATTAAAAAAAAAAATTGAGCTTCTATTGTCACAGATTGCATAAGCAAAAGTTTATAGGCTTAGAGTAGTTTAAGTCACTGAATATTCCTCAGTAGCTCATCTTCTTTAAAGAAAAAAACAGGGTCGGGACTTCCCTGGTGGTCTAATGGTTAGGACTCCTTGCTTCTACAGCAAACAGCATGGATTTGATCCCTGGTCAGGGAACAAGAAGATCCCACAAGCCCCAAGGCCCAGCCCAAAAAGAAAAAAAAAAAAAAAAAACAGGGTATAAAAACTTTTATATTCTAGACTTTTTACTGTTCCTATCTTAAAATTCTTTTTAATTTACCAATTCAACTCAGTTTACCAGTTCAAAATATACAGCTCAATTCCACCTCCTCCAAGAATTCTTCCCTAACTATTTCTTTAGAATTAAAACATTTTTGAACTTCCACTGCACAGATTTATCACCAAATGCAGCAAATATTTCCATATTATTGACCAACAGATTCGGAGTCTGTTAGCTTTGAATCTCAGAGAAGGCAATGGCACCCCACTCCAGTACTCTTGCCTGGAAAATCGCATGGACGGAGGAGTCTGGTGGGCTGCAGTCCATGGGTTCGCTAAGAGTCGGACACGACTGAGCGACTTCACTTTCACTTTTCACTTTCATGCATTGGAGAAGGAAATGGCAACCCACTCCAGTGTTCTTGCCTGGAGAATCCCAGGGACGGGGAGCCTGGTGGGCTGCTATCTATGGGGTCGCACAGAGTCAGACACGACTGAAGCGACTTAGCAGCAGCAGCTTTGTATCTCTACTTGGAAATGTAAACCCATGAAAGGTCCTATTTCACATATCATTAGTATCCCCACAATGCTTAACACACACAGTATATTCAAATATCTGTGGACTGATGTGTCCTATTTAAGTATTATACAGATGAAGTACAAGCCTCACTACAATGAGATTTATAGCTACCAGCACCATGAAAGCAAGGTTCTGTGTCTGTCTTGGTCAATGTTTTATCCTTTGTACTTTATGCAGTGTCTGGCTCAATAAATACTGGCTTGGTAAATTGTTCATAATATTTAAAAGAAAATAAAAAATGATCACTACAAGCCAAACAATAACAACAAAAAGTCATAGTCTGGGAAAGAGAAAAAAATCTTTTTAAAAAGTATTTCAACACACATGTACTTATAAAGCTTTCTCTATTTATCCTAACAGCACAAAAAGATTAGCTTTATATTTATGACCAAGCATGTTAGTATCACACAACTTTTATTTTCACATAATCATAACTTTCTACATTTTTTTTCTCCTCTTACTAACACTTTGGATTACATTTTAAAAGGATAAGATAGGAGAAGGAAATGCCAACCCACTCCAGTATTCTTGCCTGGAAAAGTCCATGGACAGAGGAGTCTGGCAGGCTGCAGCCTATGGGGTTACATGACTGAGCACATACGCATGAGGAGGGTGGAGGGAGATGAGTTGGTAGCAATAAACTTGTAGAACTAAATAAAATGAAATAAAATAAAATGATAAGATGAAAGATTATTCCCACAACGAAGGTGAAGAATGTGACCAAGTGAACAAAAGCCAAGGTACAGTCAGCAGGGTGGGGGTGCTGATTAGATGGCATCAAGTGACTTGAGTGGATGGAGCTACTCATGGCGATTAATTTTTAAATATTAGGTATACAAAGTCAATCAGCGAAAAATTATATTAAAAATTTGTGAGTATGTCAATTTAGAGTTTACTTATTATTACTTGACTTATAGATCAATTTATTGTGATAATCAGACTGAGGGACAGAAAAAAGAAACAAAAACAGTCAGTGAAATTCCCATATATGTACTGAACCTTTGTGGAATAGAGGTTAGGAATCACTTTTGTCCATATGCTATAAACTGAGAGTCACTTACCCATAACAACTTAAGTATAATTGGAAAATCTACATTCTTTGACTTAAAGCTTTTTTTCATAAGTTTTGAACTCGAATACTTTGGTATCATAAGTGTCCAATCAATAAATATAAATTTTTGTTGCTGTTGTTCAGTCACTAAGTCATGTCCAACTCTTTGCAACCCCACGGACTATAGCATGCAGGCTTCCCTGTCCTTCACAATCTCCTGGAGTTTGCTGAAACTCATGTCCATTGACTCGGTGATGCTATCCAACCATCTCATCCTCTGTCTCCCCCTTCTCTTCCTGCCCTCAACCTTTCCCAACCATCAGGGTCTTTTCCAATGAGTTGGCTCTTCACATCAGGTGGCCAAAGTAGTGGAGCTTCAGCTTCAGCATCAGTCCTTCCACTGAATATTCAGGGTTGATTTCGTTTAGGATTGTCTGATTTGATCCTCTTGCTGTCCAAAGGACTCTTATATAACTTTAAATATATATTAAAAATAAACATCATCCCATTAATCTTCACTTTAGAAAGGTAAAAAAAGGGGGGGACGTGATAAAAATCCAAGTTGATGTGACACCTAATCTCCACATCATAGGCCAGGTATGTCATATATCTAAAAAAAGAAAGAAGCCAGAGACATAAATAAAATGAAAATGTACTTACAGCCTGGGCTTGTTGTTGGAACAGTTCACTCTGATTCTCTCGGTCTTCTATTCCACCCTCAAGCATCTGGGGAGGAGGCAATCTGGCCCTTCCAATAGCAGCATTCAAATTGCTTGGAAAAACGCTGGTTCTTTTAGGAGTTAAGTGTGCTGGATCTGAAGAGTACATGGCTATAGAGCCTTCTTTCTCTGCCTAGACGAAAGAAGAAAGAATGAGATTCTCTAGTTGAGAGTGATTCCCCCCAGCCCAGTATAATCAACTAATATCTACAAGCAGCCCAAAAGTCTTAAAACCAGGGTTGGTGAGAGGGATGGGAAATTTTAGTTGGCAAAGAAACTAACATTTACCAGGTACCTACTGGGTGCTAATAATCCACATTATCTAATTCTCAAAACAACACTGTGGGACAAGTATTATATCCCCACTTCACAGAAAAAGAAACCATGCTGAGAGAATTTAAGCACTTGGCCCAAGGTCACATAGCTGCTGTGGCTGCTAAGTTGCTTCAGTCGTGTCCGACTCTGTGCGACCCCATAGACGGCAGCCCACCAGGATCCCCCGTCCCTGGGATTCTCCAGGCAAGAACACTGGGGTGGGTTGCCATTTCCTTCTCCAATGCATGAAAGTGAAAAGTGAAAGTGAAGTCACTCAGTCCCAGCAACCTCATGGACTGCAGCCCACCAGGCTCCTCCATCCATGGGATTTTCCAGGCAAGAGTACCGGAGTGGGTTGCCATTGCCTTCTCCAAAGGTCACATAGCTAGTAGGGAGCAAAGCCAGAATTCAAATCCCAGCCCAAACTCTGACATTATTTATTACTATTTGGTGAAAGCAAAAGAGGTAGTCAGAACAACACAGGAAAACACAAACAACAGGTTCTCTGCCTACAAATCGACTGCCCTCACTAGTTAATCAGATTATACAAAGCCTGGGCTCAAAAAAGGTGATTCTGTTATTGCCTAATAGCATTTCCCATAACAAACACATGTTCCATCCAATCTTTACTCAGGCTCACTTTTGAACTTACAGCTTCATAAGACCGCTGAAGTTGTTGCTTTTTCCTCAGCCTAATTTGCTGATTTACTCGGCTTTTGACTTGTCTCTGAAAATGCTTCAGAGCTTCTTGCTTCTTTCTTAGCTGCTCCTTCAGTTCTTCTTCAATTATATATGCTGAAGTCTTTAAAGATGAAAGATAGAAAATAAATTTACTGTCCCACTAGTTTTGCCTACTGTAAACACAAAGTGGTCAGGATACAATCCCCAAAAAATAATTCAGTTCTATAATCCAAAATTCCCTGTACAATAAAGAAGTCACAGTAGTTCAGAGCTGATAATCTAGACATAGCTGTGCTGTGCTCAGTCGCTATGTCATGTCTGAGTCTTTGCAACCCCATGGACTATAGCCCACCAGGCTCCTTTGTCCATGGGGATTATCCAGGCAAGAACACTGGAGTGGGCTGTCATGCCCTCCTCCAGAGGATCTTCCCAAACCAGGGACTGAACCCAGGTCTCCTGCATTGCAGGTGGATTCTTTACCATCTGAGTCACCAGGGAAGCTCAAGTGAGTACCAAGAACTTAAACCAAATCACAAACTAAAACTTAGAATCTGTGAACACAAAAATCAAATCTTAATTTTTCATGTACTGAGAACTAAAAGTTTCTTCATTAATTCTCAATGAACCAATTCAAACCTATCTTATGTTTCAGTTTCTAAAGTGAGTAAAACAGTCCACATATACCAGACTGCTCAACTTCCCTGGTGGCTCAGATGGTAGAGAATCCACCTACAATGCAGACCTGGGTTCAATCCCTGGATCTCGAAGATTCCCTGAAGAAGGGAGTGGCTACCCACTCCAACATTCTTGCCTGGAGAATTCCATGGACAGAGGAGCTTGGTGGGCTAACAGTCCATGGGGCCGCAAAGAGTCTGGCATGATTGAGAAACTAACACTAACATACCAGGTGGCTCACCACTCACCCACTATGTGCTATTATAAAATGAGAATTATGCTGCATTTTTAACCAAGCATGCCCTTCCTGTCATCTCTACCTAGAAAAGGCCTACTCAGTCTTCAAGAACATCCAATACCCATCTGGTACCTCTCATTCTTGGAGAAGCAAATGGCAACCCACTCCAGTATTCTTGCCTGGAAAATTCCATGGACAGAGGAGCCTGGCAGGCTACAGTCCATGGGGTCCCAAGAGTCAGACATGACTTAGCGACTACACCACCGCCACCACCCACCACCTTTCATTCTTACTAACATTGAGTACAATAATTCTTAACTCCCTATTAGATTATGAATCCTTTGAGGATAGGAAATGAATTCATTCTCCTTTGTTTCCCCTACTGTAATGGAGCCTATAATACAAAGATACTCAATATTTATATAATGCTTAATTACAAAACAATCTGGAACATTTTATTACATGAGTCCTTGATCATTGTTCACTTCCTTTAAGTGCTCTGAATAGCAAAGAATGAAAATAATAGTAGTCACCATGATTAAGGATCTATTAGCATAAACACTTTAACTCATATCACTGAATCCTCAAAACTAGCTCCAATACTAGGTATTCTTATCTCTTACATGAAAGATGAGGAAACATTCATCTTTAGTAGCAGCCAAAGATCCTACAGCTGGCAAGTAGCAAAGCTAGAACGTTCTCTGACTCCAACACTTATGTCCTATACTGTATTGCTCTTCTCTAGACTATGTTTCTCTTCCATACTGCTAAGTCGCTTCAGTCGTGTCCGACCCTGTGCGGCCCCAAAGACGGCAGCCCACCAGGCTCCCCCATCCCTGGGATTCTCCAGGCAAGAACACTGGAGTGGGTTACCATTTCCTTCTCCAATGCATGAAAGTAAAAAGTGAAAGTGAAGTCATAAGGAATCTCCAAATTAAATAAACCCATCATACCTCCTGTCTATCCCTACTTCTAACACAGTGATACCAAATTCTAATTCTGAGGGGTTGCCTCAAATTATTTCACAGTCTCTAAATTCTCAAAATCAAGTGAATTTAAATTCCAATTAAAATTATATGAGTTCCAAGAAATCTGTCCCATAAACTATTCTAGAACATATGTACCAGAGAGTAGAATGTACAAGTATCAATGAACAATTAGGTAACACAATTCCAAAGGAGATATATATATATATCAAGTCTGGACAAGTGACTCAAGTTAACTTAAGACCAGACAAACTGAAGCCACCGGCACCTCTTTCCTTAACTCCCATTGTGTGTCTGCCTTCTTTTGCCCTCACCTTGAGATTACCAAACATTTTCCTGAAGTGCATGACTGGTTCCAAATTGTGGCTTTCAAGCGTAAACCAAAGATTAAGAGTGTACCACATTTTAGAAACAACTAAACATCTTTGTATGATAATTTAATTAACAACTACATATTCGTTCAATAACCGTAAAGCAAAAACATAACTATTTATGACGGAATACAAACGGCAACCCCAGACTGCTTATCCGAGCACAAGGAATTAGGGAAGGCTAACAAAAAGAAAGATGGGAGAAGAAACCGCACCACATAGGCATCAAACTGACACTCACAGCTGCCGGGACTTCTGAACTATCTGGCGGGGCAGGCTCCACCCAGGCCCCGACGGGTACTATAGCCTGGTTCCTCTCAGCCAGCACTGCCAACACATTCTTGCTCTTCAAGGGGTTTAAAGCCAGGGGCAACTTTGAGGTATTTCGAGGCTTCTTGAGGGGGGCCATACTTCTTGGCATCTATGACTCCTGGTTAGGAGAGAGGAAAAGCTCAAAATCTTCAAATGACCGCTTTAAAAACTCAATTCCCTAACAGCTGTGCCACAGACTTCTGAAAATGAGTGAAGCCTTGCAGGAGACCCTAGTCTGACAAAGATTCTGGCGAAGGAAGGAAGGGGGAAAAGAAGGGGAAAGGGAAGATACAAAAGAAGTGTTATAAAGGCAGGAAATGTTTCAAGATCGCCCTCGAAAAGCAACACGGAAGACAGCGGGGGACAAATAACCTGACTGAGAAGGAAACTGTGCCATTGGTGGCGCAGCGACATGGGAAAGGAAGAAAAGAGCGTAGCAGCGGGAGGGCGACGGGACTGGGAGGGTGCGGGGTGGGAACCTGGGTCTGAAGTTCAAATAATTGGTATCCGGTTATGGGGACAGCGCTCAACGCCGGGGAGTCCCGGACCAGAGAAAATCCTGTTTCTCAGGCCTCGGGGTCACACTCTGGCTGAGACTGCACCGGCCTAGTAGTATCGATCGCAGCTGGTCACACCTCAAGCTAACGTGGATACTAAGGTAACTACCGCCAGTAAACCGCCGCTTTGGAGAAGGCCGCGCCGCGCTGCCCCGCCCCTCCCCTCGGCGGCCTCGTAGCCGCCTCTACCGGGCTTGCGTCATCTCCCAGGGACTGGGAAAGCGTGAGGGGCGGAATTTAGCGCTCCAGATGTGCGTCACCTCCGCTTCGTCTCGCTGAGGGGGCGGGACTTGTGAATGCTGGTGGAATGGGTGCGGCCTGGGTGGGTCCACCCGGCGGCTGGGAAACTGGCCATCAGAAATGTAGGTCTGCCGGCAGTGCTTCGAATATCCCAGCGCCGGGAACGTCCGGCATCTTCCGGAAAAGGAGTACGTCGGGCTGAAAAGCTGGTTGACTGAGCGTGTTGTTGCTAAGTCGTGTCTGACTCTTTTGCGATCTCATGGACTGTAGCCCGCTAGGCTCCTCTGTCCGTGGGATTCCCTAGGCAAGAGTACTGGAGTGGGTTGACATTTCCTTCTCCAGGGGATCTTCCCGACAGGGGGGATCGGACCGGGTGTCCTCCTTGGCAGGCGGCTTCTTTACCATTGAGCCATCAGAGAAGCCCATAACTGAGCTGGCCAGGGGCCTAATTGAAGGAAGCACAGGAAAAGGATGGGCGAAGGCGGGCCTCGCAGGGCTTCCTTGAGGAATGAACTAAGCCAGCAGCTCAGACCATAAAGAATCTGCCTGTAGTGCAAGAGACCAAGCTTCGATCCCTTCAGGAAGATCCCTTGGAGAAGGAAATGGCACCCACCCCAGTATTCTTGCCTGGAAAGTCCCATGGACAGAGGAAGCTGGCGGCCTACAGTCCATGGGGTCCCAAAGAGTTGGACACGACTCAGCAACTAACACTTTCAAGCCACTTGTAAATCATGCTGATCCTTTGTACACCTCCTTACATTAGTAGTGCTATTTCATACATGTTCTTATGCATAAGTATGGTAGCCTCCTGAGTGGTCTCCCTGTCTGCTCCAAGCTTTAGTATAACCCAGGGACACTTCATTATCCCTGTGAGACACCCATTCATTCTTTCGTGTAACTTATAATTGAGAGATTTTTATATACCTACTGTTTTAGGCACTGGAAATGTATAGTAGTGAACAAAACAGATAAATATCCCTTGTTCATGGAAGTGACGAGAAATAACAAAACAGACTCATGAATAAGTAAACAAATGTGTCTGAGTGATGAGCATTGTAGATTAAAAGCTGAGATCAGATCAGATCAGATCAGATCAGTCGCTCAGTCGTGTCCGACTCTTTGCGACCCCATGAATCGCAGCTCGCCAGGCCTCCCTGTCGATCACCAACTCCCGGTGTTCACTCAGACTCACGTCCATCGAGTCAGTGATGCCATCCAGCCATCTCATCCTCTGCTGTCTCCTTCTCCTCCTGCCCCCAATCCCTCCCAGCATCAGAGTCTTTTCCAATGAGTCAACTCTTCGCATGAGGTGGCCAAAGTACTGGAGTTTCAGCTTTAGCATCATTCCTTCCAAAGAACACCCAGGGCTGATCTCCTTCAGAATGGACTGGTTGGATCTCCTTGCAGTCCAAGGGACTCTCCAGAGTCTTCTCCAACACCACAGTTCAAAAGCATCAATTCTTCGGCGCTCAGCCTTCTTCACAGTCCAACTCTCACATCCATACGTGACCACAGGAAAAACCATAGCCTTGACTAGACGGACCTTTGTTGGCAAAGTAATGTCTCTGCTCTTGAATATGCTATCTAGATTGGTCATAACTTTCCTTCCAAGGAGTAAGCGTCTTTTAATTTCATGGCTGCAGTCACCATCTGCAGTGATTTTGCAGCCCAGAAAAATAAAGTCTGACACTGTTTCCACTGTTTCCCCATCTATTTCCCAAGAAGTGGTGGGACCGGATGCCATAATCTTCATTTTCTGAATGTTGAGCTTTAAGCCAACTTTTTCACTCTCCACTTTCACTTTCATCAAGAGGCTTTTGAGTTCCTCTTCACTCTCTGCCATAAGGGTGGTGTCATCTGCATATCTGAGGTGATTGATATTTCTTCCGGCAATCTTGATTCCAGTTTGTGTTTCTTCCAGTCCAGCGTTTCTCATGATGTACTCTGCATATAAGTTAAATAAACAGGGTGACAATATACAGCCTTGACGAACTCCTTTTCCTATTTGGAACCAGTCTGTTGTTCCATGTCCAGTTCTAACTGTTGCTTCCTGACCTGCATACAAATTTCTCAAGAGGCAGATCAGGTGGTCTGGTATTCCCATCTCTTGAAGAATTTTCCACAGTTTATTGTGATCCACATAGTCAAAGGCTTTGGCATAGTCAATAAAGCTGAGGACGAGGATAAAAAGTGTGTCAGAGGGTAGAGGAGATGGAATTTTAGATAGGATGACCAGAGAAGGCTTCACTGAAATAATTTTGAGCAAAGACTCCAATACAAATTTCCATGGACTAGTGGAACAAGCCGATTTTCACTGGAGAGCTTTCTAAAAGTTCCAGGCAAAGTGAACAGCAAGTACAATTGCTCCAGAGTGAGTGCCTCCCTGCCTGGCTGAGAACCTGAGCCCTGGGGCTTCCTCACATTAAACAGGCTGGGAAGAAGAGGGGAATGCAAAGAGATTGGAAGGATCAGCCAGTCAGCCTAGGAAGAAAACCAGGAGTGTGTAATACCTTGAAGAAAATGTTTTATTGAAGAGGAATTTGACCTGTGTTAAATTCTGATAGGTCAAATAAGATGATGACTGAAATTTAACTGTTGGATTGAACAACATGGAGGTCATAGATAACTTTTATGAGAGCAGTGTTTTGGGGGTAGCTTGAGATCAAAAGGCTCTGTTGGGTAGACCTAGAGAGGGAGGAAAAATTGGAGACAGCCATTTTAGACAACTCTTACAATGAGTTGAATTGTAAAGTGACACAGAGAAAATGTGTATCTGAAAGATAGGATCATAGGATTCTTTTCTTTAATATTGCAGTCCATGTGTACTGTTGATGCTAACTATCCAGTAAACAAAAGAAAACTGACAATGCAGGAGAGAGATGGGGGAATTTTTGTATCTGTGTCCTTAAGTGGGTAAGAGGGAACAGGATGTAATGAACAAGAGGGAATGGATCTAGTGAACAGTTGGAGGGATTGGCCTTAGATAGCAGGAGAGAGAGTTCATTGTAACACTAGCAGTGAAATAAAATATATACTGGTAACTGGCTAATGTGGCAGTGGGAGCTTGTGGAAGTTCTTTTCTGATTGCTCTGTTTTCTCTGTAAAGTAGTATTTTTGTTAGCTGACTCTTATAAGCCTCACCTCCTGGTATTCACACCGTGTGTAGTCCCCTTTCACACTGTACACACTGTGTCGAATTGTTCTATGTGACCAACAGTATATGACATGTCACTAGAAATTAGGTTATAAAAAAATGCTGTGTTTCTCTCCACCATGTACTCTTATTCTCTCCATCTCTCACTCTTGCTGTGATTCTCACTCGTTCCCAACGTTTGCTCTGGGGGAAGCCATTTATGTCATGAGAAGTCATATAGAAAGGACCACGTGGCAGTGAACTGAAGGCTCTTGCCAGTAACCTGGTGAATGATCTCGGAAGTGGATCCTCCAGCCCCAGTCAAGTCTTCATAGACTGTAGTCTTGACCAACAACTTGACTGCAATCTCATAAGAGACCCTGAGCTAGAGTATCCAGCCAGAAACTGTGAGATAATATTTGTTGTTTCAAGATGCTAGATACTGAGGTAACTGGTTACAAACTATTTGTAATAACTATTACAAATAGAAAGCAAGTTCATCAATGAATAAAATAGAAAAAAAAGAGATGCTGGACATTTGAAAAGGTATAAAATAGTTGTCCAGAAGAGTAAAAGTATGAACTAGAAACATGTACAGTTGCCAGACGGCATTAAGGACCCATGTGAGGTTCATGATTATGAATTTAAAGTGAGACTAGTCAGCATGTTTGAGGCTTTTCCTTCAGTTGCATGGTTACAGGCATAATCATAGGTGGGGGTTTTAATTTTAACCAAGGTTGAGGTTTTACTAAACTATTACTCACAAGCAAGAAAGGTGCAAGAGAGTTAAAGATGAGTGCAAAGGAGTAATTAAATGACTGACCATGGAATTGAAACTTCCCTCGTGGCTCAGATGGTAAAGAATCCGCTTGCAATGCGGGAGACCTGGGTTCAATCCCTGGGTAGGGAAGATCCCCTGAAGGAGGGCAGGGCAAACTGCTCCAGTATTCTTGCCTGAGAATCCCGATGGACAGAGGAGCCTAGAAGGCTACAGTCCATGGGATTGCAAAGAGTCAGACATGACTGCGTGATTAAAAATCATCTTACCTACTTGTCACCCTCTCCCATATTTGTTTTGTGTGCTTAGTCGCTCACTCATGTCTGACTCTTTGCGATCCCATTGGCTGTAGCCCGTCAGGCTCCTCTGTCCATAGAATTCTCCAGGCAAGAATACTGGAGTGGATTGCCATTCCCTTCTCCAGGGGAATTTCCCAATCCAGGGTTCGAACTCGGGTCTCTTGCATTGCATGCAAATTATTTACCATAGGAGCCACCAGGGAAGCTACTAAGTAGGTAAGGGACCTGGTAAAGTTGTCAGGATCAAGACCTTGTAGGGTCCAGTGGTGGGTCTAAGGTTTGTTAGAACAAAAT
Source organism: Bos taurus (assembly GCF_002263795.3). Lineage (NCBI taxonomy): Eukaryota > Metazoa > Chordata > Mammalia > Artiodactyla > Bovidae > Bos > Bos taurus. The sequence goes on along the minus strand of NC_037356.1, from coordinate 28,414,560 downwards.
GCACCGAAAAAATAAGAGGTGGTTGAGGGACTTCCCTGGTGGTCCAGTGGCTAAGATTCCCAGCTCCCAATGTAGGGGGCCCAGGTTCCATCCCTGGTCAGGGAACTAGGTCCCACATGCCATAACTAAGAGTTCGTGGGTTGCAACTAAAGATCTCACATGCCACCACAAAGACCTGATGCAGCCAAATAAATAAATAAATACCTATTTTTAAAAATAGGTGGTGACCTCAAGATGCTTGAAACCACAATATTGGTACTGTCAAAGTCTATGGTATGACCAAGGGAGAGAGTGCTCAAGTAGAAGAACAAAATTGCTGCAGAAGAAGAGGTCAGAGAAATGAGGGTAAGAGCACTGAATGGATTATTCCTGAGGTTATTGAAATCACCAAGATCCATGACCAGAATAGTGTTGGTGAGAGCCAGGAGCAACAGCCTTCAGGGAATTCCAGGAAAAGACCTGGAGGTTGGTGCATGAGTGTAGCTGGCAAATTAGTGCGTGGCATAGCCTAATATCAGAGTCAAAGCGAAGGGCGAAGCAGAGAAAAAGGAGCTCTCTTTTTATAAATAATAGAATTAAAAAACAAATGGTTTCTAGATAGCACTGAGTAATCAAGTAACAAAAAGGAAACCCAACATTGTAGGGCAACTATCCTCCAATTTTAGAAAGTAGTGTAAATTTTTTATAAGTAATTTTAAAAAAAGAAAGGGAAAAAAAAAATGAAAACACACCCCTCATCCACCCAGGGTGGTGAGAAACAGAAAACAGCTACTGTTGGAGAGGGCCAGAGGGAGATGGATTTGTGCACCTACACACACACACACACACACACACACACACACACACACCCCAACACTAGGAAGAAGTGTTATCAGGTAGCTCCTCTAACCTGCTCACTCAGGTCTGTGCCTCCCACTAGCTTCTGTGCCATGGCTTCTTATAAATCTATATTCTTGCATTTCCAGAGAGATCTCATCTTGAGCCCAGCTCCCATTTGCTGATGTTTTCACAAGGCTTATCTTTCGTGGCCAGAGTTAGTTTTCTCAGCAAGGGAACTGTTTGCTTGGAAATGTCTGTCTTCTTCAAGAACTTAAAAGAACAGGTGCTGCTGGCACCAGAGTGTTGCGGCCCTGCTTCAATCACTGCTCCTCAGGGGGATGCTCTCTGATGTGTGTGGCTGGGGAATCCCTAGCCATCAGCGCACAGAGCCCGAGTCACTGGGTCCTTGGCAGGGGTCCACCCACACAGAACTATGAAATGTGCTGCTTGGTTGCCGCTAATCTGTTTGTGGCTGACTGACCCTCCCCCTGACCTGTAACACACTGGAAAACGTGGTCACCTGTTCGTCCCAAGGGTCTGTCCTAAGGAGAACTTTTCCTTAAGTGGGAAAATTGCCTGTTCCCCGCTCTAGGGACCTGGATGCTCGACTGCTGTGTCGTCACCCATTTCCACTCTCTTCCCCACACTTGAGCAGGATTCCCTAGGGTTAGCATCCAATGTTCTGGGCTGTTTCCTCCAAGTCTTCTCTGTTCCTCCTCCTCTTTGCCTACCTCTTGATGCCAAAAACAACTCCTCTGTACACTGGTGCTGAATTAAATCTTGGACAGAGTTTTGGGGGAAGCAGAAAAGAGTAGCTTGATTGCTTTGCCAGGCAAAGGGGGCCACAGTGGGCTAATGCCCTCAAAATCGTGTGTCCCCACTTGGGGAAGACAGTGACAAGTTTAATAGTAAATGTCAGCTCCTGACTTTCTTCTGATGGGTTGGTGGGGAGCTAAGTAGGTGTCAACATCATCAGCCTTCAGGTCCAAATGGTCTGGGGTCAACATGCTTAAGGGGAGCATATCATATCTCCTCCCACCTGGAAGGGGTTTCCATATCTACAAACTACCTCAAAGATATTGTCGTGTGTATCCTTTGATGGGGAAAGAGGACCTTGCCCCAAGGCTGCTCTTGACTGTTTCTATTTGGTCTTGCATCCCCTCCCTTCCCTAATTAACAACTCTTTGAATTTGCCCATTGGAACTCAGGGAAGGTCATGAAGGTTGAATGAAGGCTGTTTCCTGTGATCAAGGAAATGGGAGACACAGAAAGGCTCTGTGCCCAGGAGCCCCACAAGGCCCTGCTTGGTATCAGTCTCAAAATAAACTTTCTAACTGAAGTCATTGGCAAGGGTCCTTCTGCTTGTTTGTGCCAACCAAGTTTTTTACAAGCAGTGTTTCCTTGTAAATGGCATCAATTACAGAGTGTTCCGATTAAGCCCGCTTGTGTCAAGAGCATCTGCTGTACTCATCTTTGCAAAAAATTCTCTAAATTTATCAAAGATGAAGACGCATTTTCCCCTTTCTCTTCGTAGGTGATTAAAAAAAATATTAACACAAGAGCTTCATTGTCCTCCATATTACCAAATACTCATCTCACATGGACAGAGATGCACTTCCCAGATCCCGAATCAAGGAAGGACTTGATGGCCCAGCTTCTGAGAGCGTTGTAACCCCTTGAGCTGTCGGCTCCTTAAGGAACATCAGCTTCAGAGAGCAGCCTTGCTCTCTCTCTGAGGAGACTCATCCCAAGATCGATGGGTCTGGGAATGTAAAGACAAGATGGTTTTTGTCTATTATTATTATTATTGTTTAAACTTTTTATTTTGGATTGAGGTATAGCTGATTACCAATGTTGTGATGGTTTCGGGTGAACAGCGAAGGCACTCAGCCATGCATATACGTGTATACACCCTCCCCAAAACTCCCCTCCCATCCAGGCTGCCACATAACATTGAGCCGAGTTCCCTGTGCTATACAGTAGGTCCATACTGGTTGTCTATTTTAAATATAGCAGTGTAGACATGTCCATCCTAGACTTCCTAACTATCCCTTCCCCGAAGCAACCCTAAATTGTTTCCTAAGTCTGTGAGTCTCTTTTTGTTTTGTAAGTAAGTTCATTTGTGTCATTTCTATTTCCATTCCACATATAAGTGACGTCATATGGTATTTTCCTCTTCTGTCTGACTTGCTTCACTCAGTATGACACTCTCTAGGTCCATCCTTATTGCTGCAAATGGCATTAATCTCACTCTTTTTAGTGGCTGAGTAATATGCCATTGTGTATACATGTACCACATCTGCTTTATCCATTCCTCTGTCAACGGACACTTAGATTGCTTCCATGTCTTGGCTACTGTAAACACTACTGAAATGAATATTGGGACACATATATCCTTTTCGATCATGTTTTTCTCTGGATACATAAGGTGTGGGTGTTTCTGCCTAACCTGGAGCAATTCCGATGAGCCATCATTTCAGCTTCAGAGCTCCCCATGGACTTGGCTGAGGCTGTCCAGCCTGAATCACAGTTCAATCGATCCTTCTGCCTCCTCCTATTTCCTCCTCCTCCCTTCAACAGGTGTCAATATCCAGTCCCTGATAAAATCCTGAACTTGAAACTTCGTTTCAGAGTCTTCTTCCTGGAGAACCCAACTACAACCCCCTCTGAGTGTTGTTACGCCTCAGGGACCAAGGCACGAACAGCTTTCAGGCCATGTTACTCCCAGTGTAAAATCCATAGATAGTCCTTGTGTGTATGTGCTAAGTTGCTTCAGTCTTGTCCAACTCTTTGCAACCCTATGGACTGTAGCCCCACCAGGCTCCTCTGTCCATGGGATTCTCCAAGCTAGAATACTAGAGTGGGTTGCCATGCCCTCCTCCAGGGGTTCTTCCAACCCAGGGATCAAACCTCCATCTCTTATGCCTCCTGTATCAGCAGACATGTATGTTCTTTATCACTAGCATCATCATTATTCTTTTCTTATTCATCAAAGAGACTGGCAATATTTCAAAGAGATGGTCTAACCACAATTTAAAGTCCTTCCTATTCGCTGTTGTCACTTTTGAGCCTGTGGATTAAGCTAACTCTCAAGGTTATCCCACCTCTAGACTGTGAGCGAATGTGAGCCAATAAAGTCCCTTATGTGAATGCCAGTTTGCATTAGGTTTTATGTTGTTTGTAACATAGACAGCCCCTAGGTGAGCAAAATAGACGGAGGCTATTGGTAAAGGTAAGAGAATGGAGTGGATAAGCAGAAAGATTCAGAGCTGCCTACAAAAATTGGTTCCAGTGTATAAGCGCTGCAATTCTAGACCCATGTGGCATGCTTTGCCTCTGATGGGAACTTCCCTGGGATGACTATTTGTAGTCAAAGAAGCTTCACTAAGATGAGAGACTTCGCCTTAACACAAAGCCAGTTTGGGTCAAAATGATTTTATCTGTCAATAAAGTGTTGCCTATATTATTCACTATATTTTGGCTTTTTTAGAAAATGTACTCCTAAATACTAGTGGTAAAGAACCCACCTGCCAATGCAGGAGACATAAGAGACACAGGTTTGATCCCTGGGTCGGGAAGATCCCCTGGAGGAGGGCACGGCAATCCACTCTAGTATTCTGGTCTGGAAAATCCCATGGACAGAGGAACCTGGCAGGCTACAGTCCATAGAGTTGCAAAGAGTCGGACATGACTGAAGTGACTTAGCACCAAAATACAAAAATTGCAATCTTAAGAGATACTTTAAAAAATATATTGAAGGGTCTAAAAACAATTTCAAAAGAGGAATTTCAAGGATCTTTTATAGGGAACTTCCCTGGCTGTCGAGTGCTTAAGACGCCAAGCTTCCAATGCCGGGGGCCTGGGTTCTATCCCTGGTCAGGGAACTAGATCCTACAACTAAACTAAAAAATTCTGCATACTGCAACAAAGATCGAAGATCTTGAGTGCCACAACTAAGGTCAGGCACAGTCAAATAAATAAATATACTTATATAAAGAAAAGAAACCTTGTCTCTCCCTACGTTGAATCCCATGTATCATAAATTCATTGTCTTAAGTGTCCTCAGAGTCACCACAGGGGACTCAATCATTCTCTTGCTAAATCTGTTTTTTTTTTTTTTTCATAAGTTCCTGTTGCTTGCCTTTATCCTTCCTTGTCTCATACCTTGTCTCAGAGACATCGTTTTTTCTACCCATTTTTTACTTCTGGGCTTGACTGAAAGCAACCTCTTTCAGGAGTGTAGGGTGTGAAGACTAGAACAAGAAGCATGGGCTAAGTATACTCTATGTTGACATAACCTGTGTGACTTTGAGCCAGTTTCTTAACTTCTCTGAGCTTCATGTCCCTCCTTGGGAAAAAAAATTCTTGCCACACAGAGTTGTTAGAATAAGACAATATTCTAAAAGACAGTTTGGCAGAGGAATGGAAACAATCATTAGTTTTTAAGCTAGGGAAAGTTGGGGATCCTTTAATCTTTTTAAAGAAGCAGTGCTATTCTAGATAAACAAATATGTAATCCCCCTTTGTTTGGGGTGGTTTTTTTTTTTTTTTTAAGTTTTAATTAGCCCAAGGAAAGGAACATATCAATGGTAAACTATTTTCCCCTCAAATCCTCAGTTTATGCTGCATGCTTCAGTTTCTTCGTCCCTTTCCGTAGTAAAGAACCTTAAAGTCACTGCGATCTTCCTGTGGGTATTTATACTTTTAGATAAAAAGTACCTTTAAGTAGCAGTGCGGACAAGGCTTGCAAATGTCCCTTTGTCCCATTGTCAATTTGTGTGCCTTTATCACTTCTAATTTTGCACAAGTACCCATGTAAAAAGTGTACCTTTTTCCAAACTTGTAAATAAAAATAACCTTAAAAAAATAATAAAAGACAAACTGTAAGGGCAGTAGAGCTGCATTATCAACGGCATTGTAGATTTATTAATAGATGCCACGTTCCCAGGTAAGGTTAAATACCTCCGCAAGGATTGTGTTTTCTGTTACTTTCGAACCGGTCCCCTTCCCCACATCCCACTCCTCTTACTAAAGTCTGGAACACTGAGTGCCTTTCACACAGTAGGCAGTTGACTTCCATTAACGAGCCTCCCTCTCTGGGAGGAGGGCAGGGAAGGGAGGATGGGAGCAAACACTTTCCCAGATACCATTGGTGGGAGGACACCATTTGAGCATCTAGGAGAGAAACAATGAAGCCTTTGACCAATTGAGGGTAATCTGTGGCTTCCCCATGATTTTTCAACCTCCTTTTGTTTGAGCACTGAAACTTTGTTGTTGTTGATTAGTGGGCTCAGTCATATCTGACTCTTATGACCCCATGGACTGCAGCCCACCAGGCTCTTCTGTCCATGGGATTTCTCAAGCAAAAATGCTGGAGTGGACTGCTGTTTCTTTCTCCAGGGGATCTTCCTGAAGCTTTACATGAACAGAAATCCAGAGATGTTTTCTAGAATGTCCTTGCCACATCGTAAATAGGCCAGTGAAAGCTGGATCTCTCCATGCTGTAATGCCAGTGAATTGCTCCTCTTTGTTCCTCTGGAGAGTTGCTGAACAGGGCACGTTCATCAGCTGTGGACACAAGCCTGAGTTCCTCTCAGCTTCTGAGGGGGCAGGAATTCTATTCAGAAATCAAATATTGACTCTCAGCATAAAACACTTGGATGCTTTTCAGTATTCCAGTTTGGAACTGGGAGCTCCTCCTCCCAGCCTTATGGAAATCTACCCCAGGACCCCATGCTCTCCCAGAATCACACATTTCTCCTAATAAGCCCCGTGTCTTTTTGAGACACTCCATCTCTGCAGAGGGCTCCCCTGGGGGCACAGACGGTAAAGAATCTGCCCACAATGCAGGAGAACTGGGTTCAATCTCTGGGTCGGGAAGATGCCCTGGAGAAGGAAATGGCAACCCCTACCCCAGTATTCTTGCCTGGAGAATCCTGTGGACAGAGAAGACTGGCGGGCTATAGTCCATGGAGTCACAAAGAGTCAAGCACGACTGAGCGACTAACACACACACACATCCCTATAGGATGCTTTTCTTCCGGGTTAATCCTCACAGTTACAGACATCTGCAGGCAGCAAAACCAACCTGCAGTATGCAGGCCCCAGGAAGGGCAAGGGAGTTTTTGACACCCACCCGCCCTATCTCCATTTCTTTTTGATGTTTCTCAGAAGCGAGCCAGAGTTGGAGAGCTTTAAAAAGAAAAAGGAGAAGAAAAAAAAGTCCTTGGGGAGGGCCGTCCCTCACTGTCCAGGCCCACAGAAAGCTTGTTTTGTTCCAGAGAGAGCTGGCCAGCTAATCTGTCTCTTGTTCCGTGGTTGCTGGAGCAGCGGAGCGCTGCCTCCTCCCCACACAAAGCCTCACACAAATTCTTCGTTTCCCAGGCAACGTGCCTCAGCTCCACAGACTCTCCGGTCCTCCTACTCCCTCCACTCTGGCAAATTGAACTGATGGTAGGGACAACCTTGGCACCATTCACAAACAGGTTTATGGAAGCAAGAATCAAAAATAGCTTCAGCCAGAAGAGAGGGCACCAGGAGTGGGCAGAGAGGTCCACATTACATCTTGGAGCTTAGTCAGAGGGTAGGTCCTAGGAGCAAAGGTTAGACCAGGAGGTGGACTTCTGACTGATGACTCAGAGAGGTGGTCAGAAGCCTGAACTTTATTGGTGACCAACTTGTGTTTCTAATCCAAGTTCTTTTTATTTTTAATTGGATGATTATTGCTTCACAATGCTATGGTCTCTGCCATACCTCAATATGTATCAGTCATAACTATATACATATCTCCTTCCTCTTGAGCCTCCCACCACCATTCCAACCTTCTAGGTCATCACAGGGTGCCATGCTAGGTTCCCCATGTTATACAGTAGCTTCCCACTAGCTTTCTATTTTACACATGACAGTGTATATATGGCAATGCTACTTTCTCAATTTGTCCTGCCCTCAGGAACTGGCAACCCACTCCAGTATTCTTGCCTGGGAAATCCCATGGACAGAGGAGCCTGGTCAAGGGGCTGGGGGGAGGCACGCTATAGTCCATGCGGTTGCAAAAGGGACTTAGCAACTAAACAAAACAACTGCCACTTAGTAACAACTGCCACTATATAACCTTGGCAAGTTGCTGACTTCTTGAAGTTTTAGTCTTTCTTGTCTGTAAAATGGGGTGGTGATATCTGCTGAGAAGAAGATACTGGGAGGATTAAATGAACAAATAGATAGAAAGTGCCTGACAGGAGGAGTAGCTTATACACACACTTTGCGAGCAGTTAGAGAAGGGCAGAAGGCTTGGACGGTATGCCTGTCTGAGAGGGTCACCCAGAAGTCTGGGGAATTAATTTCTCCTTACCCATCAGAAGCAGCCCTCAGCCCAGATCTGATGGCAGGTGGTGGATAAACATTACAGTGGATAAATGCTCCTTGGGTGTGATAAATCTGGGGCTTGTTCTTCATTATTTCCCACAGGATTAAGCTCTAGCTGCCCGCAGTAGTAATCTGCTTGATGTGCAGCCTTCCCTAGCTTCCTTCACTTTGCCTGTCTCATTCCTCCAATATCCTACCTGGTTTTCTGGGATCAATTTTCAAATAAAATATCCATATTTAACTTAAAAAAAAATTAACTTCCCTATACTGGGTCTTACTTGTGGCATGTGGAATCTAGTTCCCTGACCAGGGATCAAACCTGGGCCTCCTGCATCGGGCGTGCAGAGTCTTAGCCACTGGACCACCAAGGAAGGCCCTTGAAATTTAACTTCTTGACTCAGTGTTTGCCTGTGGGGGAGGCTAAGATACCGATATTTCTCGACATTTCTGAAGGCTACGTTCTCAGGACCGCCGCTGACTCAGAACTTCTGCTTCAGCTGATTTAATCAGTTCAGAGATCATTTCACTGTTTTACATGTGCCGCTTCCTACCCACAGTGGCGATCCGGACCAGGAACTCAGTCCTTGGCTCAGTATATAAACACACACACACACCTGTATTAGTTTTCTATGCTGCGTAACAAATTGCCACAAATTTAGCGGCTTAAAATAACATACATTAATTTTTTTAGTTTCTGTGGGTCAGGTACAGCTTAGCCGGGTTTTCTGCTCAAGTTTTCATCAGACTTCAATTAAGATGTCGGCTGGTCTGCGTTCCCTTCTGAAGCTCGAGGTCCTCTCCCAAGCTCAGATAGTCATTGGAATAATGTGGTTACTTGCAGCTGTGGGACTGAGGTTCCTATTTTCTTGCCAACTATTAACTGAGGGTAGCTCTTGGCTACTAGAGGCCCCTAGCATTCCCTTGCCATTAGGCTGTTTCACAACAGGGAAGCTGACTTCTTCAAAGTCAGCAAAACCATCTGTCTCTAATGTGCTAAGTCAGAGGCTTAGATAACATAACCTAATCAAGGGAGTGGCTGTTCCATCACCTTTGCCATATTTATTAGCTAGAAGCACACACACACATACTCCAACTGTGTATAGTAAACTTTTCTGAGAGTTTTGATGAAGACAGAGGAGAAAGAGTTTTATAGTATAACAATGTCAGCTTCTCTTTTTTAAATGTATTTTATTTTGTTATTGTATTAATTTATTTGGCTACGCTGGATCTTAGTTGTCTCCTGTAGGATGTTTAATTGCAGCATGTGGGATCTAATTCCCTGACCAGAGATCGAACCTGGGCACCTTTCATTAGGAGCATGAAGTCTTAGCCACAGGGCCACCAGGAAAGTCCCCAAACTGTTCTTCAATTTTCTTCAGCTCCTCACCCCTGGTTGCTCCCTCCCCCACCTCATTCTTTGATTCTCCCTCTCTGCTCTTTCCCCATCCCCAAATTCCTGTCTGTTTCTGCTACACAGCAGTTTATCTTTTTATGCCTTGACTCCCTAGGCTTAAGACCTTGCATTCCATTCCTTGTGGCATATCCAGATATTTTTCTTGCTAAAGACAAGAAGAAGTGTCTTCTCTGCAAGAAGAATTTAGGTGCCATTTGTTAAAGGTTTTTTTTTTTTTTTTTTTTTCCATTCTGCTACCAAAGATTAATTACAAGTTAGTGGAGGAGACAGAAATGACTCAATTAATAGTAGGAAGTGAATGAGGAAAGGAGGGGGAAGACACTAACTATAAAATCACCAGTGATGTTACGGTATTAGTAAGGACTGAACCCACTAGCAGTAACAGTGCCAGAGCATTCTTCCTGGATCCTGGAGACAAAAAAATAAAAAATAAAACAGGCCAAGTAGGTGGGGACATTCCTAAATCTAACGGTAGGGTTATTAAAATTGGTGATTATTTATACATGATTTGTGTGTGTGTGTGTGTGTGTTTTATCTCTTTTTGCCTGTACTGTTAAGTAACTTTAGGAGTCCCAGATCTGTTGTTAAGTAGCAGGTTAACTCTGGGAAAATTCCTTAACATCTCTGTCCCTTAATCCCTCATCTGAGAAATGAAGACGTGAGACAAGGTCCTCCTAAGTGTCTCTTGCAGTGTGTGAGTCTGTCGCTCTGTGATTGTTCTGCCACTCCTGCTAGACCTTCAGTTCTTCAAGGGCAGAGATCATTTTATAAATTCTCCAGTCAGCTTGATTTTTTTTCTCCGCAATTCACAGAGGTCTGTATAAGGTGGTGACTCAGTCAAAAACAGTGCCTCCCATTCTGGAGAACGGAACACTTCTGAGTTTAAGCCAGCAGGGAGGAGTGTGTGTGTGTGTGTGTGTGTGTGTGTGTTGGGGGAGGGTTTCTATTCCAAGCTGCAGGACCGCTGGTTGCTCAGGACAGGGCCTGAGAACAGCAGGCCAGGGCTGCCATGAGTGTGGGGTGGAGGGTGGCAGGGGCGGGGTAGGGTCAGAATCCCAGAATAAGTGCCGAATAAGAGTGGCCTGAAGCCACCGTGGGCAACAGAAGGGCCAGAGGACTGGGTTGAGCAGCTCAGGAGAGGAAGATGCCCATGGAAATGCGTCTACTCAAGTGCTCAGAGGAGGAAGGGGCATGGGCCTTGGCTGCCATCGGTCAAGAGGTGTGACTCCACCATTGTTTAACAGCCACGTTATGCAGCTCTCAGAACTGGGTCCTGGGAGGAGACCCATAAGAATAAAGAGCTACAGCCTGGGCCCTGAAGAGGTCTCCCAGGCTAATGAGGAGATGGCCACAGTAACCATATTTTCTGATCCCAAAGAGGGACATGCTGATTGACTAGTACAAATATACTTTCAAAGTTAAAGACATGTAATATTTATAATCAGGATATCCCTACCAATAAAACACAAAACCTCAGCCTGACTCATCAACAATTAGCTGGAACAGACACACCCGCAGGGAAAAACCCAGGGGATGCCCGGGAGGTTAAAACAGGGTAGGTGGGAGGTTAAAACAAGGTCAGCCAGGGCAAGTGAGATCACCGACACGTGTCGTGTACGAGACCAAGTTGACTGGGCTGTTACCTATGTCTCTGTGACCCAGTTGCCTAGTAGATCAGTGGCTGCGCTCAAAGTGCATTCCAGTTATTTCTGGGAATTCACCAAGGAATGCCTCCTGTGTGTTCACACCCTGCTCTGTTCTCTGCAGTTGCTATTTGGTGCCCTCCTCGCTGTCACTCCTCTGGTCCAGCCCCCACACGCACAGCTGCCCCTTACTCTACCCAGCTCCCCCACCCCCACAGGTTCTCTCCCATTCAGTGTTCAGCAACTGTCTGCTGAGTACCTACTATGTGCCCCAGCCTGTATAACACAGTAGGGCTTCAGAGGCCGATGACACTGTCCTTCTGTGTTCTTGAGGAGAGAAGAGCCCAGAAGCAGATGATATGAGGTTCTGTAGGGCTGTGTGTGTGTGTGTCAGTCGTTCAGTCATGTCTGGCTCTTTGTGACCTTATAGACTGTAGCCTGCCAGGCTCCTCTATCCACGGGATTTCCCAGGCAAGAATACTGGAGAGGGTTGCCATTTTCTCCTCCAGGTATCTTCCCGACCCAGTGATCGAACCCGTGTCTCCGTAGCTTAGCCTCTGCTTGGATCAATCAATCTTTTCAGTTTCCACCCCCAACCCAGCTCCTCTCTGAGAAGGTTTATGGTGAGCGTAGCTGTGATCTTGGCAAAGCAGCAGTGAGTGGTTTCGTGAAGTGAGATCTTAATTCCTTGCCCAGGAATTGAACCTGGGTAGCCTGGATGAGAACCAGGAATCCTAGCCACCAGACCAGCAAGGGCTTCAGGCTAGAAGCTATTTTTTCCTGGATCTTTGCCCCCACTGGAAAATGTATTTATCACGGAGGCAGGTACAAAGTTTATTATTAGAGACACAGCACAACAACAAGTTTGAGAGCACACAGAGAAACGGTTTGATTAGTTAAGACAGAAACAAGACGGAGATGCACACCCAGAGAGGAAGGGTGCGGGCATCCCCTCTGGTGAGGAGGAGTGAAGTAAAGAGGCGGGCAGTTAAGTCATTTATATCAGGCAGTTCTTCTGGGTCTTTGTCTTCCTTCAGGCCAATTATCTGGTTTATTTTTCTACACCTGACCTACCCTGGGACACTCCCCTGGGTGTGCACACCGCCCTCAGCCAAGATGGATATCCAAGTGAAGGCTTCTGGGAGGAGCAAGACTCATTACGGCCTGGCATTGTCTCTTGACTTTTGACCCACAAAGAACCTTTCGGTGCATTTGTAGTGTCTCACTTGTCTCAAAAGAGGGGGACACGGAGATCCCTTCATCATTTATTAAAACAGGGTTTTGCCTCTCTTTGTCCTTGCCATGACTATTACCTTGACTTTTGCTGTGACTATTACCCTAAGGTGTTTATAAAAGACAAACATTTGCTATTTACCTTGTTTCTTTTGTTGCTTCCATTTCGGAGGGCAAACAGGAGGCTGACTGTAAATGCCTCAACTGGAGCCCACCTATCTCTTGTCTCAAGAAATGCTAAAGAGCTGTAAGTATCCAGCCTGAAGCCCACTTCTTTGTGCCCCATGAAATGCGGATAGGAGGCCAGTTGTCAATGTCTAGCCTGGAGCCCATCTGTCTCCTACAGCAGCTGGTGGGGCCTAGGACTCCTTGTGACAGCAGAGGAGACAGTGCCTGGGGACCTGTGTGGCTTTCAGGACTCCCACTGGTCTCTGCTCGAGTCTCGGTTGCTCCCTGGTCTGAGGGGCAGTTGGTGGCCTGGCCTCAGGTACCTAGTGCGGCCCCTTCCCTCCCTGTTCTTCCTTCTGCTGGTTCTTTCTCTCCAGCACTTCTGGGTCCCCTCAGGAAGTGTGCGGCTCTTTGGGGGCACTCGTGTATTCTGTGTGGGGGTAAGGAGCCTGAGGTTCATCCCTGGGGTGAGGGTTGGGGGGAGAACTTATTTCCTGCTTCTGTCTTCTGTCACAGTTCTCTTCCCATAATCCTTCAGGCTGAAAACAGCAGACTGCAGGCTTTCTATTTCCTGAACGTCATATTCTTTTGTGCTAAGTTGCTTCAGTCTTGTCCGACTGTTTGCGACCCCATGGACCTCATGTAGTTTGCCAGGCTTCTCTGTCCATGGGATTCTTCAGGCAAGAATACTGGAGTGAGTTGCCATGCCTTCCTCCAGGGAAACTTCCCCTGGAGGTTGGAGAGGGGAACTCTCTGCGTTGTCAGGAGAGTTCTTTACCACTGAGCCACCTGGAAGCCCCTCATATCCTTTTACCTCAGACAATAAGCCTCCAGGTCTAATCATCACAAGCAAAAGAGGCCATTTCTACACTATAGAAGAACACTATGATCCGGTCCACAACCTGCTCTCCATGATACATCAAAGGAACAGATAAAAGAAATTAAAATATCCTTCAGTTCCTTACAGAGACTGGCTTTCAAGCCTTTCATCTTGCTACTGACTCTAACATACTATTTTAAATGTCAGAAGCTGAATATTGCCTTTTGCTTTTTCATTGTATTCCTGCTGAAGCTCCACTAACTCTACCAGAGGCAGACAAGTGCCATAAGCTGTCTAGGAAGAAGTTGCAATCATAGAGATGCAAAAGGAAAAAAAAATCTCATTTATGCATTTCAGAATATTTTTTGGAGTTCCTCTGTGACGTCCAAAACCAATGCTGTCCATCTCTTTCCCCCATCCTTCAGCTCAGATGGACCATGCACTAAATCTTAAGTTCTGGAAACCTGACTTGATACTGCTGCTGCTAAGTCACTTCAGTCATGTCCGACTCTGTGTGACCCCATAGATGGCAGCCCACCAGGCTCCTCTGTCCCTGGGATTCTCCAGGCAAGAACACTGGAGTGGGTTGCCATTTCCTTCTCCAATGCATGAAAGTGAAAAGTGAAAGTGAAGTCGCTCAGTCGTGTCCAATTCTTAGTGACCCCATGGACTGGAGCCTACCAGGGTCCTCCACCCATCGGATTTTCCAGGCAAGAGTACTGGAGTGGGGTGCCATTGCCTTCTCCGAGTTGATACTGTGTATGAAATAGATAACTAATGAGAACCTACTGTAGAGCACAAGGAGCCCTACTCAATGCTCTGTGGTGACCTAGATGGGAAGGAAATCCCCAAAAGAGGAGATATATGTATACATGTCAGTGATTCTCTTTGCTGTACAATAAAAACTAACACAGCATTGTAAAGCAGCTATACTCTGATAAAAATTTTTAAAAAATAGAAACCTGGCTTACACAGGCTTTCTCTAGTATGTAAAAAGAACACTTTGAAAGATAACTTCCACACTTATAAAATTACGACCAGAGTTCCAGTGTTAGAGACAGCTGAGAGGAGGAGTTGTAAAGTTTGGTCTCACCAAGGCATAAAAATCCCTAAAGGAATTAGAAGAAGATTTTTCTTTTAGGTTTAAATTATCACCTCTCCAGGGCTTCTCAGGTGTTGCTGGTGGTAAAGAACCCGCCCTCCAACGCAGGAGACTCAAGAGTTGCGGGTTCGATCCCTGAGTCTGAAAGATCCCCTGGAGGAAGGCACGGCAACCCACTCCAGTATTCTTGCCTGGAGAATCCCACAGACAGAGGAGCCTGGCAGGCTACAAGTCCATAGCGTTGCGAAGAGTCAGACACGACTGAGGTGACCGAGATGCACACACACACACAAACATACGCATATCACCTCTCCAACAAAGAATGTTCTAGGCACTCCACTGTACTAAATCTTCATCAATCCTCTCAACAGTTTCTACAAGGAAGCTACTGCCCCCCCACCCCGTTTACAGATGTGAAATTGGAGAATTAACAAGGTTGAATGGCTGTCAGCCCCAGATCACACAGTGAGCGAGCAAGCGTTCCACTGGCGACCCGCAGGAGAAGCTGTGGACGTGGTAATGGGGGTGCAGGGCAGGGCTGGGCTGCTTTTCTTCATCACACTTCAAGACTTGAGGAGACGGCTGGGCTGCAGCTGGTGGCCGAACCCCAAGGTCTTGGGGTATTACCATCATCTTTGCTCTGACATGTTCTAGAAAATGGACTGGAGGCTGGGGATTGAGCAGAGTAGCTACTGGAAAAAGATCCCCAGCATCTACAAGATTCTATGATAGGAGGGAGAAGCCCAAACTTGACAGCTATGATAATAATACAATTCAAGCCATTTTCCAATCTTCTTGTTTTGGGGTAGAAGAGGGGTTTTCCGCGTCCCCAGCCGTTTCTGAAATCTCTCATTCCAAGCTTCCAAAAAACTCCTCTCCTTGCCTTTTCAGAGTTTATTGGAGGTGTGTCCCTGGCATGCACCCTCCCTCGCAGGAACGAGGAGCAAGAGGTGGAGACAGGGCTTGCTGGGACACACAAGGTCCCTCCCTGAGCCCAAATTCTCATCTCCCCCTGGCAGTGGGGTTCAGCTCAGGCAGGTGAAGAAACTGCTGGGACCCTTCAGACTGGAAGCTGTGCTGGAGATGGTCTTCCAAGCAGATACCCTCTTCCCAACCCGGGATGCAGGGCTTTGAAACTAGAAAATGCCAGGTCTGAAAGAGAGGAAAGAACAAGTCCAGCAACACACAGAGCTCTGTGTATTCAGAGGGAACTTGGCAGGGTTGTGTCCGGGCAGAGAAACTCCGAGTGGTACAAAGGGACGTGCCCAGAGTGGAGAAATCATGCTAATTGTCTGCACCAGAGCTGGAGAACGCCACCCAAAATGAAGAGAGAAAGGGAAGCCCCGTCCAGAGCCTTCAGTGCGCTGCGCCTCGCTCCTTTTGTCTACCTGCTTCTGATCCAGACAGGTAGGAGAACCAGAGGGCAGGACAGGGTCTGCAGGAGGGGCCTGGGGCTTTCAAAGGACAGGGAGGGGGGAGCTGAGGGCCAGAACGCCTCTGGGGCGGGAGGAGGGGAGAATGCCCAGCCACCGTGGGAAGCAGCTCAGTGAATTCAGGCATTCGTGTTGAATGTATTTCTTCATTCTGTGTGCCTCCTGCCTGGCCCCTGCCCCCCAGCCCCCAAAGCCTGCATGACTTTGGAGCTCCCACGGCATTCAGTACATTAGATGGAGGGCAACGAGCCACTGCTTATGGGACGTCTTGTTGGCGTGGGCCAGTCAGGCATCCTTTATAATCCCCAGTCGGGATTATGGTGGGGCTTGGAGGGGTGGGGAAATCTTGGTTTTGTGCCTCCTCAACCCCACACCCTGGCTTCTCTGGGTGTAAAACAGCAAGGGAGATAAAAGAAGCTTTGGAGATAATGAGTCTCCTGGCTTGGGACTGTAACACCAACCTATCCGTAACTCAGGCACGCCACAGACAAACCTATCTTCTGTACTGCCCCCTACCAACTTCTTGGAGAAATGATCTGATTTTCAATACATGTGCTTATGTGCGCATACACACGTGGGGTTCTCAGGTGGCTCAGTGATAAGAATCCGCCTGCCAATGCAGGAGACGCAAGAGACTCAGTTTTGATCCCTGGGTCAGAAAGACCCCCTGGAGTAGGAAATGGCAATCCACTTCAGTATTCTTGCCTGGAAAATTCCATGGACAGAGGAGACTGGCGGGCTACAGTCCATTGGGTCACTAAGAGTCAGATACGACTGAGTGATTGAGCACACACGCATGTGCACACGCACAAACCATTCCAGAGAGCCTGGGAATTTACAGTTTCATTGGGCAAATAGATGCAGAAATCATTTTAATAAAAGCAGAGACTACTATGAGTCAGAGAGACAGAGAGAGGTCACCTACACCATCAGGAAGCTGGTGCTGGTAGTACAGGATACGAGTAGGGGAATATGAGGGGAAGTTACTTGGGAGTGTCTGCGCTGAATTTTAAAGGATGAGAAAAACAGGTAGGTGTGGGAGTGAGCATTATAGTTAGGAAAATGGGCCAAGGTCAACAGCTTGAAATGGTGTTGCGTGTTAGGAGCAGCCCAGTCAGTCACTCCTTCTGGAGAGGAAAGAGTGAATGGAGTTAGGTGAGATATGTAAACCTTGCTAAGGAAATTGGAAGATAATTTGCAAACAATGGGGGCTGGGGGAGGGCATGGAATGGTTTTCAGTCTGGGAACAGGCAGGGCCAGGAGGCGTTGGAGCAAAACTGGAGGCAAGATAGGAAAGGAAGCCTGTATCCATTTGGTAGAACCACAAACTGGATGACTTCAACAACAGAAGCGTTGTGTTTCACAGTTCCAGAGGGTAAAATTTCAAGATCAAGGTGGCGGGAAGGCTGTACGCCCTCCGAAGGTGCTAGGCAGGGTTCTACTCTAGGCCTCTCTGCTGTCTTTGGATAGTTCCTTGGCTGTGACAGGTTAACTTTAATCTTTACATGGCATTCTCCCTGTGCTTGTGTGTATATACGTATTTCTTCTTTTTATAAGAACGCCAGTCATCTTGGATTGGGCTTCCCTGGTAGCTCAGACAGTAAAGAATCTGCCTGCAGTGCAGGAGACCTGGGTTCAATCCCTGGGTCGGGAAGATCTCTTAGAGAAGGAAATGGCCTTCCACTCCAGTATTCTTGCCTGGAAAATTCCATTGACAGAGGAGCCTGATGAACTACAGTCCATGGGGTTGCAAAGAGTCAGACACAACTTTCGCTTTCATCTTAGATTGGGGGCCCACTCCCTCCAGTATTAGCTTGTTACCTTGACAATGACCCCAGTGCCAAATAAGGTCACATTCTGAGATAGGGCTTCCCAAGTGGCTCAGTGGTAAAGAATTCACTTGCCAATGCAGAAGACATAAGAGATGTTGGTTTGATCCCTGAGTCGGGAAGATCCCCTGGAGCAGAAAATGGCAACCCACTCCAGTATTCTTGCCTGAAGAATCCCATGGACAGAGCAGCCTGGCAGGCTACAGTCCACAGGGTCGCAAAGAGTCAGAAACATTTGAAGTGACTGAGCACACACACACTGAAATACTTGGGATTAGGACTTCAAGACATAAATTATAGGGGGCACAAGTCAACCCATAACGAGGCTACTGCAATAGTTCAGGAGAGAAATGAACCAGGCTGGAATTAGAATAAAGAGGGAGGGAGGGAAGGATATTGAGATAATATTTTGGAGGGAAAATCAGGACCTAGTAATTGATAGGAAGTTAAAGAATCTAGGGAAGGAGGTAGGGTTTCTGTGTGAAACATTAAGTTAAAAAATGGGGCAAGATTGGGAGATATAATGATTAGTGTTACTCATGTTGAGGTTGAAATGGCTGTAAGACATTTGTGGGGAAATGTTGAACCTAAAACTGGCGGGTTAGGAAGAGGTATTTGGAAGCTGTCAGCTAAGAGGTGAGACTTAAAACAGTGAGAATAAAGAAATAAATGAGCTGAAAATGGAACACTGAGGAACCCCAAGACTTTTTTTAAAACCAATGAAAACTTTTTAAAATTTTTTACCTTTTTGTGTTGGAGTATACCCAGTTAACAATGTTGTGATAGCTTTCAGTGAAGGGATTCAGCCATACATATACATGTATCCATTCTCCCACAAACTCCCCTTCCGTCCAGGCTACCACATATCATTGAGCAGAATTTCCTGTGCTATGCAGTAGATCCTTGTTGGTTACCCATTTTGAATATAGCAGTGTGTACATGTCAATCAAACTCCCTAACTATCCCTTCCCCCCAGCAAGCATAAGTTCATTCTCTAAGTCTGTGTGAATCTGAGGAATCCCAAGATTTGCAGAGGAAAACAGAGAACAAAAGCCCATTGAGGAGGTGCATAACAATCAGAGAGACAGAGGGAGATCTTGAAGACTGTGGTGTCCAGAAAGTGAAGGGAGCTGGGCTATTCTCAGAGAGTCGACATCAAAGGTATCAAGGAACCTGGTGTAATAAGGACCTAAAAGAGCCCATCTGATGTGGCCATAAAGAAGTTACCATTAGCCTTAGTGACAGCAGTGTCAGTGGAAATTACAATGAATGGAGGAAATGAGAGCTAGCGGTATGGAGGCAGCGAACCGGGACTAGGAAATGTACAATGACATGTAGAAATCAGGGGTGTCCCTAAGCTCTTTCAGGTCATATATGGTAAAGAAAAAATTATGGAAGGATCTTGTCAGTCACTGTGATTAGGTAGAAACAAAAGGAACTTCTGTGAGAGACAATGGAACTGAGTATTATTTAACAAGGGGCTTCCCTGGTGGTTCAATGGTTAAGACTCCGTGCTTCTGCTGCAGGGGGCACAGGTTCAATCCCAGGTCCACAAACTAAAATCCCACATGCTGCATGGTCAAAAAAAAAAAAGTATAACAAAAAATTCTAAATATAAACTATGCTAATATTAGTTACAAACTAAGATAGGTAAGAGGTAAGTGTGGGGTCAGGCCATTGGACTGCTGTGGATTCAAAAGCAATAAAGGCTGAGATTCTATGAGGAATTTCCGCCATCCTCAATCTATTAGGAAAATGTCAGCTTCTGTGACAAATAAATTCCAACATTTAAGTTCTCCTGGCATTAACCCTGGAGTAGTCAGTACCATTTCAAGCAAGGCCTGATATGAACAAAGACTGCTCCATGAGGTTTTCCATAGACCAAGCTCATGGAGCGCTATCAACTTTCACATGTGTTTCCAATGGTCAGCCTGAGATTTATCTGTTTCTTTTAGGTAGAGGATTAAGGAGGGAAAAAAAAGGAAGGAGTACACCAGCCTATAAGTGGAATCTACCACTTTTACTAGTACTATTGGGTAGAAATCAGTAGTGACACAGCCATAATTAACTGCAAGGGAGGCTGGGAGATATAGCTTTAAGGCTGGCACTAAAAGGGTGGCCTAGACCATATGACTCTGGCTCCCAGAGATCTGCCTTAATCCCTTGCCATTAAGGAAATCAATCCTAAATATTCATAGGAAGGACTGATGCTGAAGTTGAAACTCCGATACTTTGCCTGATGCAAAGAGCCAACTCATTGGAAAAGACCCTGATGCTGGGAAAAATCGAGAGCAGGATAAGGGGGGCAACAGAGGATGGGATGGTTGGACAGCATCATCAATTCAGTGGACATGAGTTTGAGCAAGCTCCAAGAGTTGGTGATGGACAGGGAAGCCTGGCCTGCTGCAGACCATGGGGTCGCAGAGAGTCTGACAAGACTGAGCGACTGAACAGCAACAATACTCCCGTGTGGCAGCAGCCACCTTACTTGCCTCAGACAAGTAGCACTTAGTCCTTGGTGCTCTGACCTAATATGAGCTAAAGAGGCTTCCCTAAATCCATCACAGCCCTATTCCTGGAACATTCAAACACAGCTTTTCTAGAGGCTAGGATACTAATTTACAATCATAAACACAACATGCCATACATCTAGATAATCTGATGTGCAAGATGTTACTCTCTGGGATCCTAGAGCCAGTCTGTCCTCTACACTCCCATTAGGAAGAAGTCCCTTGGCTAGGTTCCACCCTCTGAGTTCTAAGATCACCTTCCATATTGTAGGTGCTGTATTTTTTTTAAATTGCAATTGAAAATTATATACAGGAACATGCAATTTTGCATAAGGATACAGTTTTATGGAACCTTAAAAAGTGAATAAATCCATTTAATTATCCCCCAAGGTCATGGAAAAGAATATTTCAGTACTGAGAAGCAATATAGTACCTCCACACTATATTGTTATTATTGCCTTCCCCCCAGGGTCACAGTGGTGTACTAATTTCTAATACAGATTAATTTTGTGTGTCTTTGAACTTCATAAAAGTGGAATTGTATCTATGCATTCTTTTAAGCCTGGTTTCTTTCACAGAACACCAAATTTGTAAGATTCATGCATGTTGTTGTTGAAATTGTAACTTGTTTGATCTCAGTGCTATATAGTATTCCATCATATAAATATACCAAAATTTGTTTACCTATTCAATTTTGATAGACACTTTGGTTGTTAACAGTTTGGGCCTTTATGAACAGAGTTGTTAAAAACATTCTAGTAGATGTCTTTTGATGAACAGATATACCCAGGAGTAGAATTTGTCAAGTTATATATATGCGCTTAGGCTTAGTAGATATAGCCAGAGTTTTTAGAAGTGGTTGTATCAAGCTACATTCCCACCAGCCCTGACTGAGAGTCCCAGATGTTCGTTCCATATATTCACCAATAACTGAATCTTCTCTTTTTTCATTTTAGCTATCCTAGTATGAGGTGGCATTAAATTATGGTTTTAAATTGCAAATCTATGGTGATGAATGCAGTTGTGTCTTTTTCATATACTTATTAGCTATTTGAAAATCCTTTTATGTGAAATACCTGATCCAAATCTTTTGCCTATTTTCTTTTGAGTTTCCTGGATTTTTTTTTAAAGTGGTAATTTGTAGGAGTTTAAAATAGATATATCAGATACGAGTCACTTATAGGAGATATGTATTACAACTATCTCCCACTGTGCGTGTGTGTGTGTGCCAAATCGCTTCAGTCATGTCAACTCTGTGCGACCCTATGGACTGTAGCCCACCAATCTCCTCTGTCCATGGGATTCTCCAGGCAAGAACACTGAACTGGGTTGCTATACCCTCCTCCAGGGGATCTTCCCGACCCAGGGATCAAACCCATATCTCTTTTGTCTCCTGCACTGGCGGGCAGATTCTTTACAGCTAGCGCCACCTGGGAAGGCCATCTCCCACTGTACGGCTTGCCTTTCACTCTCTTAATGGTGTCTCTTGATGAACAGAAGCTCGTAATTTTATTGTCCGCTGTATCATTTTCATCTTTTACGGGTACCACCTTTGTGTCCTCAAGTCACAAAGATATTCTTCTATGTTTTCTTTTTAAAACCTTGTTTTACCTTTCACATTTAGATCTACAATCTACCTAGAATTGGTATTTGTGTGAGATGTGAGGTAAGGACCAAAATTCATTTTTATTCCAACGTGGTCCAGCACTATCTATTTAAAAAAATCCTTTCTGTACTTGACTGCATGTCACCTGTGGTTCAGTGGTTAGGACTCCAGGTTTCCACTGCAGGTATCATGGGTTCAGTCTCCGGTTGGGGAACTAAGATCTCAACCCTCACACCAAAAATAAAAAGTCAGGCTATCATGTTTAAGTCTGTTTTTGGACTCTTCATTCTGTTCTGTTGATAACACTTGTCTATTGTAGTGCCAAGGATAAATCTCTTGGGATTTTGATCAGTATTGTATTAAATTTATAAGCCAGCTTTGGAGAATTGACAGCTTAACATTAATGATTACTCCTATCCAAAGCACAGTGTATCTCTGTGTGCTATCTTTATACTTTTTAGCTAGATACACGTTACTGAACATTTGCTTTCTTTACAGGGTAGGAAGAAAGCTACCCTTCTCTTCCTGGATCCCAAGGGCCTTCTTCACAATTTCTGTGTCCTGATTTTGCCTTATATTCCTGAGTGATTGACACTTAAAATGAGTTCACACTCTTGTAGGCCTCAATGTAGTAACAAGAGAAAACTCTTAACACAGTCACCCCAACAGTGAAGCTCCTCTACAATAGGGCCAGAGGAGGGGTGCTATTTTCTCAGAGCATTTAATATTCATTATTATTAATTCATTCAGAATAATAAAAATGAAGAGCAGAAAGTAATATTTTTTGCTTTTAGAAAACTATGGCACATAGGACTTTCCCCAGCAGTCCAGTGGTTAAGACTCTGCCTTCCAATGCAGGGGATGTGGATTCAGTTCCTGGCTGGGGAACTAAGGCCCCATGTACTGTGGAGTGCAGCCAAAAAGAAAAAGAAAACCATGCTGTGTGCTGCCTTTGGGTTATTGTATGCAGTTCTGGTCACCACACCTCAAAAAAGAAATAATAGAATTGGAGAAAGCCCAAATAAGGGTATCTATGCTAGCCCAAGGGAAGGAGGGACTTCCTATAGAGACAGATCCAAACAAAACAAAAAGCCTTTCAGTTAAAAAGGGACATACCTGCAGTCCGGGGTATCAGAGTGTGTGGATTATGTGTAATATGTTTCACAGTATCTCATGAATGCTTTTGAGATGGTTAGACAGCATCACTGACTCAATGGACATGAGTCTGAGTAAACTCTGGGAGATAGTGAAGGGCAGGGAAGGACACGGACTGGCTTGCAGCAGTCCATGGGGTCACAAAGAGTCGGACACAACTTGGTGACTGAACAACATTTGGCTGCACATGAAATCTTTAGTTGCCACCTGCAGACTCTTAGCTGTGACATGCGAACTCTTCGTTGCATGCAAACTCTTAGCTGTGGCGTGGGACCTAGTTCCCTGTGCTGTGCTTAGTCGCTAAGTCATGTCTGACTCTTTGCAACTGTAGCCCGCCAGGCTCCTTTGTCCATGGGATTCTCCAGGCAAGGATACTGGAGTGGGTTACCATGCCTTCCTCCAGGCGATCTTCCTGACCCAGGGATCAAAGCCAGGCCCCCTGTATTGGGAGAGAGGAGTCCTAGCCACTGGACCACCAGGGCAACCCCTCTCACTGATATGTTTAAAAGGTAAATTTAAGGCAAATACTGGTAATAGAAAACCTTTGCCAACCAAAAAGGGCACATAAAAATGAACAGATGATGGTTTAAGAAAGTGGCTATTAAGGGTCCCCAAGGCTTTTGGCAGGTACATTCTTATACATTAAAGCTTGACATTGTTTGATGTCACAGTAGTTTAAATCCTAGTTGACGAGGGCCACCTCCCTGATCCAGTGTGACCATTTCAGTTGGCAGGGACATCTTGCAGCGAGGTCAATTTCCTTCTGTTCAGCCTCCAGCAGGAACGGAGACTTTTCTACCTAACGATGCTTTCGAGACTTGAGGACGATGATTAAGTTAATCGTTCCTCAAGGTTGAAGAGTTTTAGTTCCTTTTATTTGCACCATTAGCCATTTCCTCGCTTCTATGTCCTTCCTTGGCTCCTGTCCTAGTTCTCCGTGTCCCTTGAAAGTTGTGGGACCCTGTCCTTAAAATCAACTCCAATCTTGGCTAGATTTTGGGAAACAGTGTTTGCTCAGCAGAAAATGCTCTTTGTCAGCTTCTGGGAAAGACTGCTCCCTCCACTTCTGAACATGCCTACATACACCCCTATGACTCAGGGGCACGACTCGTGCACAGACACGGGGAAGGCACCCACCAAGAGGAGGGTGAGGCCCAGGGTGATCCACATGCAGTAACTTCTCCAATGGTTTTATCCAGAAGAATCAAGTTTATTTTTTGTTTTTTAAATATTTATTTATTTCACTGTGCCAGATCTTAGTTGGCAGGCAGGATCTAGTTCCTCGACCAGGGCTGGAACCCAGGCCTCCTGCATTGGGAGTGGGAGATCTTAGCCCCTGGACCACCAGGGAAGTCCCCAGAAGGACCAAATTTACACTGGTAGAAAGAGGGACTTCCCTGGCAGTTCAGGGTTGGGACTCCGTGCTTCCACTGCAGCGGACCCTGGTTCGATCCCTGGTCAGGGAACTAAGATCCCACATGTTGCATGATGCAGCAAAAATAAATAAACAAATTGGTAGAAAGAGCAAACTTGAAGGGAGCAAGACATCCCAAAAGCACTACCAGGACCTTATATGTGATAAGACAGAGTAGACACAGGGGAAACTCAAGGGAGAGTCCAAGAAGAGAGAAGCAGGGAGGGGAATCCATTCCACTTTTCCTTGGGGCTGGGACTGTCATAGACCAGCCTCCTGGAAAGAAGAAATGAGAACCAAGGAGCTTGGGGTTGCTAAACCCCAGGGTGGCTCTGCATACATCACCCTCATGTGCTGACCCCACTGCTTCAGACTGGGTCCTGAGAAGGGGAGTAGATGTTCCCATCCTGGCCCTTAGTGAAGCTCACTGATTTTTTTCAGAGCCACTTCAAGTCACCTACACCAAACCCTGTTTGCCTGTTCAGGGAAGTATGAAAGCTTGTGTTTCTAAGTCAAACCAAGCCTGGGACCTAGCACCTTTAGGCAGGAAATCCCATCTATATAATCCCAGAAACCACGAGCTGGAGGAATCTTAAGGATCATGAGGTCAATCAGATTTCAGTCTGATGCACAGAGCCATAGAAGATTCACTAGCAGCACCCCGAGATCCTGGAAAGGACAGGACTCAGGTCCCCACCACCTCTTTGACTAAATCAAGTGAGCTAGAACTAAATTTCATTCCTTTTCAATTTATATAGGGTTTTGTGGGAACAAAAATACCTTTAATAAGAAAATTTGAAAATACTTGGTTTTGTCCATTCTAACTCCCCCCACTGTTGAGACTCCCCTCAATGACAAGTATATAAAGTCATGAATATGGTGGCTTTCATCATTGCAATAGTGTCTTCTACACCTAAGGTTTTTTTTATTATAACATTCTTGACAGATGATGATAGAATGTCAGGATTGAAATGTCAGGTTGCAGATTATCTGGTCCTGCTACTGCTGCTGCTGCTAAGTCGCTTCAGTCGTGTCCGACTCTGTGCGACCCCATAGACGGCAGCCCACTAGGCTCCTCTGTCCCTGGGATTCTCCAGGCAAGAATACTGGAGTGGGTTGCCATTTCCTTCTCCAATGCATGAAACTGAAAAGTGAAAGTGAAGTCACTCAGTTGTGCCCAACTCTTAGCGACCCCATGGACTGCAGCCCACCAGGCTCCTCTGTCCATGGGATACCTCATTATTCAGAGGAGAAAACGAAAGCACAGGGAGGGGAATGAACATTCAATTGGCCTTTCCTTGATTACTTCTAAAGACGAGGAGCTCACTACGTAACAAAGCACTTGTTCCCAAAATGGGTTGGATATGTTTAATAAATTAAATTTGCTTCCATCTGCACAACTAACATTTTAGTTTCATTGCCTTTTGGCTTGGAAAAAGGAAGAACTGTTAGGAAGTGAAGAGCCCAGAGTGGTGAGGCATGGAGAGACCAGAGGACTCAGAAATGAGAATGGAGTAAGAAGCCAGGGCCTGACATTGCCCTCTCTCTGTGGGCTTCTGTTCACAGAGCCCCTGGAAGGCGTGAACATCACCAGCCCGGTGCGCCTGATCCATGGCACGGTGGGGAAGGCCGCCCTGCTCTCCGTGCAGTATAGCAGCACCAGCAGTGACAAGCCCGTGGTCAAGTGGCAGCTGAAACGGGACAAGCCAGTGACCGTGGTTCAGTCCATCGGCACAGAGGTCATTGGCACCCTGCGGCCTGACTATCGAGACCGCATCCGCCTCTTCGAAAACGGCTCCCTGCTTCTCAGCGACCTGCAACTGGCCGACGAGGGCACCTACGAGGTCGAGATTTCCATCACTGATGACACTTTCACCGGGGAGAAGACCATCAACCTCACTGTAGATGGTAAGGTCTCGGGCAGGGAAGGAGAGGGGGTACCAGCAGCTGGGCTGGGGGGCAAGGTCCACCCAGTAGCCTAGCTAGACCCAGGAAAACCCATACAAGAGCCACTGGGGAGCAGAGAGTGAGCCAACTGGACCTTAGAGACTGGCAGATAGACCACAGCTAACATGTGGTTACTATGAGCCAGAAATGATTGTAAGTTTTTGCCTATATTGACTCATTTAATGCTTATAATAATCTAGGGATAGTTAACATCATTGGCCCTGTTTCAAGAGATGAGAAAACTGAGGCACAATGAGGTTGAATAATTTGACCAACTCTACTCAACTAGTAAGTGAGAGTCAATATCGGAACCTATTTGGGGCTTCCCCTGTGTCTCAGCAGTAAAGGATCCACCTGCAATGCAGGAGCCTCAGGAGACCTGGGTTCAATCCCTGGGTCAGGAAGATCTCTTGGAGAAGGAAATGGCAACCCACTCCAGTACTCTTGCCTGGAGAATCCCACGGAGAGAGGAGCCTGGCAGGCTAGAGTCCATGGGGTTGCAAGGAGTCAGACACAACTTAGCAACTTAGAATGCACAGACCTGAACCTAGCCCATTGAAAATATTTTCCAGGCTGATCAGCTTAAGACATCTCAGAAAGGTATTTGGGAAGAAAGGAAGGGAAGGTCCAGAAGGGCAGGGACCATGGCTGTCTTGTTCTGCATTGTACCCCCTGTGCTCAATTAGGTCCTCAATAAATAGTGGGTAAATAAATGAATAAATGGATGGATGGATGTATAGGTGGGTGGGTGGGTGGTGGTAAAGAGCTATACTGAGACCTCTGAAGACCACAGATCAGCTGGAAGGTGGGCAGTTAAGGGGAGGGGAGATGCTTTTTGGCCCCTGGCTCACAGGCTCCCCCACCCCCGGGCTCAGTGCCCATTTCAAGGCCGCAGGTGTTAGTAGCATCAACCACGGTGCTGGAGCTCAGCGAGGCCTTCACCCTGAACTGCTCGCACGAGAACGGCACCAAACCCAGCTACACCTGGCTGAAGGACGGCAAGCCCCTCCTCAACGACTCTCGGATGCTCCTGTCTCCAGACCAAAAGGTGCTCACCATCACGCGCGTGCTCATGGAGGACGACGACCTGTACAGCTGTGTGGTGGAAAACCCCATCAGCCAGGGCCGCAGCCCGCCCGTCAAGATCACCGTGTACCGTGAGTCTCCCGCCACCCTCCCTTGGGACTCACAACCCTGAAAGGCAGGTGTCCACGAGAGGCTGAGGACATCCCAGACAGAGTGCCACTGGAGTGGGAGAGAGGCGGACTGGGCCAGGTCTCCCTGGAGGACAGCCATCGGTGGGAGTGAGCTCCAGGGAAAGTCCACCACTGGCCAGCCCTGCTGCCTGGGGCTCCTTTTGTCTTCTTTTGGCCCCAGGGAGCTCTCTCCCCACACCCACTGCTCACCTTGAAGTCTCTCCCACCTCTCTGCCTCCCTCTCTCCCTAGGAAGAAGCTCCCTCTACATCATCTTGTCCACAGGAGGCATCTTCCTCCTTGTGACCTTGGTGACTGTCTGCGCCTGCTGGAAACCCTCCAAAAAGTCTGGGTAACTCTCCAAGGTCCCCCCTCCCTGAGTATCCGAATCCTTCCACCCACCCCAGCCCCGAGCTCCGTTCTTTCCTTAGTCTCTCTCTCTCTTTTTAAAATTATTTATTTTTGGCTGTGCTGGGTCTTCATTGCTGCACATGGGCTTTCCCTAGTTGCAGTGAGTCGGGGGATACTCTCCAGTTTCAGTGGGTGGGCTTCTCTTTGTGGTGGCTTCTCTTTGTGCTCTGCTTGCAGAGCATGGGCTCTAGGGTGCAGGGGCTTCGGTAGTTGCAGCACATTGACTCAGTAGTTGTGGCACACGGGCTTAGTTGCCCCAAGGCATGTGGGATCTTCCCAGACCAGGGTTCGAAATCGTGTCCCCCGCATTGCAAGGAGGATTCTTAACCATTTACTGGACCATCACTAAGCTCCTCTTGGTCTCTTTATTTATTTAAAAACAAAAAAAAAAAACTTTTTTTTTTAATGTGAACCATTTTTAAAGTCTTTTTTGAACTTGTTACAATATTGCTTCTGTTTTATGTTTTGGTTTTTTGGCTGTAAGGCATGTGGGATCTTAGCTCTCCGACCAGGGATCAAACCTACACCCTCTGCATTGGAAGGCAAAGTCTTAGCCATCAGACCACCAAGGAAGTCCCCTCTTCTTAGTCTCTTTAAATGCCTTTCCTCCCAGGCCAAAGCTCTTCCCAGGAGATCCATTTTACCATTGCATGCGTTGTATATGGAATTACATCCTGTGCTCAAAACCCCAACAATCCCAGCATTGTTAATAATAGTTTCACTTGCACATCACCTGTGAGCCAGGCACTGTGTTTGTGGTTAGCACACTACCTTTCAGTGTGATTATCTTAGTGTGATTCTCTGCAGTTTACAGATACTGACTCGGGACTCAGATGAGTTAAATGACTTGCCAGGGCCAGACTCAGGCTGCAAACCTAGATGGGATATACCCCATCCCACCACACCCAGCCCGTCTTCCTATTACACAGCCTCATTTATGGCCATCAGATACTGCCCCACTGTGTCCCCACGCCCAGAACTTCTGCTCACACTCAGCAGCTGTGTTCACCAGGTGCTGGGTTGATTTGCAGGAAGAAGAGGAAGCTGGAGAAGCAAAACTCCATGGAGTATATGGATCAGAGTGATGATCGCCTGAAACCAGAAGGTGAGCTCCCAGCCGCCCACTCACCCATCCCATCGTCACTCAGAGCAGTGGGCTGCTGGGAAAAGGCAGATCTGGGCGACAAGGAAGCCAGCTCTGCAGGGCCCCTTCCTCCACCAACTGCACGAAGACTGCAGAGCAGGGAGAGGAGCAGCCAAGGTAGGACCCCAGGGGATGACGGATCCTTTGGTAGAGGTTGTGGCGGGACCCTGACTGGCCGCTGGGAAGCAAGGAGTATAGTTGCTGGCTGGTGGAGAGGGTTCTGGACCTGCGCCAGCCGCCCCCTTCTTTGCCCCGTGCAGCAGACACCCTCCCCCGAAGCGGAGAGCAGGAACGGAAGAACCCCATGGCACTCTACATCCTGAAAGACAAGGTAAGCAGCTCCGGGCTAAGTGCCCCACGAACACCTCATCAGTCCCTGCCACATTCTGGTGCTACCGTAGCCCCGCTATGCTGACATCCCTTTCTAGGACTCAGAATAATCCTGAGAAATATTTCTGTCATCCCCACTTTAGAGATGAGAAAAATAGGGTAAAAATCATTTTACCTTATTTTATTATTTTCGTCTAATAAAACAGGGTAAAATGACTTGTTCAGAATCAAACAAGTGAATCGGTGGCAGTGTCTGTCTGTGTGTTAGTTGCTCAGTTGTGTTCTTTGCAACTTTATGGACTGTAGCCTGCCAGGCTCCTCTGTCCATGGAATTCTCCAGGCAAGAATACTGGAGTGGGTTACCATTTCCTTCTCCAATTGGTGGCAGTACCCAGATCTCTGGACATGGGCTTTGGGTGACTTTCCAGCTATTCAACAACCAACTCTGTCCCACACTGTCCAAGCCAGGTGGAAAGCAGAAAATAAGTGGTCAAAGCCCTCAGTTTAATGCATTTCAACGTTTAATGAGCACCTATTATGTGCCAGGCACCATGCTAAGTGTCCTTCAGTTCAGTTCAGTCACTCAGTCATGCCTGACTCTTTGCAACCCCATGGACTGCAGCACGCCAGGCTTCCCTGGCCATCACCAACTCCTGGAGCTTGCTCAATCTCATGTCCATCGAGTCGATGATGCCATCCAACCATCTCATCCTCTGGCATCCCCTTCTCCTCCTGCCTTCAATCTTTCCCAGCATCAGGGTCTTTCCCAATGAGTCAATTCTTTGCATCAGGTGGCCAAAGTATTGGAGTTTCAGCTTCAGCATCAGTTCTTCCAATGAATATTCAGGACTGATTTCCTTTAGGATAGACTGGTTGGATCTCCTTGCAGTCCAAGTGACTCTCAAGAGTCTTCTCCAACACCACAATTCAAAAGCATCAATTCTTCAGCGCTCAGCTTTCTTTATAGTCCAACTCTTGCAACCATACATGACTACTGGAAAAACCACTGCTTTGTGCCCTATGTTGCAAGAGAAACCAGACCTAGGTCTTCAGCCTTCCGGGAGATGAGAGTGTGAAGGGGACTGTGTCTCTTTCACCTCCGTATTCCTAGGGCCCTGGAACACCGGGCGTGCTCCCAGCCCTGGCCAGCTGTCCCCTGACCCCTCCTGGCAACTGTCCTTGCAGGACTCCCCGGAGCCGGAGGAGAACCCCGCCTCAGAGCCTCGGAGCGCGGCGGAGCCCGGCCCGCCGGGGTACTCCGTGTCCCCGGCCGTGCCGGGCCGGTCGCCCGGGCTACCCATTCGCTCCGCCCGTCGCTACCCGCGCTCCCCAGCGCGCTCCCCCGCCACCGGCCGGACGCACTCGTCGCCGCCCCGGGCCCCCGGCTCGCCTGGCCGCTCGCGCAGCGCCTCGCGCACACTGCGGACTGCGGGCGTGCACCTGATCCGCGAGCAAGACGAGGCGGGGCCGGTGGAGATCAGCGCTTGAGCCTCCTTGCGTCCTCCGGAGGCGCCCGCACACCGAGGCCCGCGTCCAGGGGAGGGCGGGGCAGCGGGACTGCGGCCCGCGAGGGGCGAGGGATTAGGAGAGGTCCCGCCGGGCGAGAGGATAGGGCGCGGGGACCACTGTGAGCCTGCGGAGTCCGGGGACGAGGCGGGAATGGCGGAGGGTGGACCGGATTGTGAAATCGGGGTGCGTTTGCTCCCTGATCACTGGCTGTGTTATCAGTGGGTGTGGGTTGTGCCCTCTTAGGACCACATAGATTATTAAATTTACGGCCCAATCCCCAGAGAGGCTTATGGAAACTAACATCAGTAACCTAACCCCAATGACTATCCTGCGTCCTTCCTAGGGCGCATTTATGCTTCCCACCCACCCTCTCCCCTTGCTCTCCAGGAACGAACTCCTGGTTCCTGGGGAACTTTCTCGGCAAACCCAGATTAGAGAGGCCACTTGCCTCAAAGGTACAACTGTCCTGAACTAAGGGGGAGGCCAGAAATTCACTGTGAAGACAGGACCTTGGGGCACCCTTCTCAGGCATCTGGGACCTGGGTACCTACCAGTTGGCCAGGGAGGAGTTCAAGGGTATTTCTTTGCCACTCTCCCCCCCACAACCCGGGTCTAGCCAGAGCAAAGGATTCAAGCCTCCCAGGCTTGGCTTCCTCCCAAAGGCCCCCTCAGCAGCGTGCCCAGCATTCTTTTCATCTCTAGTCCCTAGAGAAGGGGCTCCTCACTCATTCCCAGACCCAGAAAGCTAAATCAAGTGAGGATCTGTCTTTTGACCCCTCCTATCTACTGGTTCTCCCTGGCTTTGCATGAAATAAGCCTTTCAAACAATCACTGTCCCTGGGAAAGGTTGTCGAGCTTCCTGTAGGTTTAAGAAGATGAAGTTCGACTCTCCCCAGAAATAGTGGAAGGAGGAAGACGCTCATTGATCTCCCCGCCCACCACTGCGTCTTAGAGGCCGTATGGAACCCTTGGTCTCCGGCCTCTCACCTGCCTTGCTCCCAGGTGTGCAGGGCCCAGGAGACAGGCCAGGGCAAGCGCCCTAATTACACAAACCTGCAGAGTATGGAGAGATTGGTCCACTGTGTAGCTAGGCCATGCCCGTGCTGCCACCACTTCTTGCACAGTTTGGAGGAAAGACAGTCATCTACCTTGTGAAGAGAGAGGGCGATTAAAATGATGCAAAAGAAAAAAGCCCTCTGTGTGTGCTGACCTGTCTTCCCTGATGCCTCTAGTGCATCTCTGGTCTCTCCTCAGCTTCCTGAGCTCCAGCTCGGACCCTGCACCATCCCACAGAGCAACTCCCTCCCGAGGTCCCAATTCCCCACCACTCCACATGGAACAAGTTTTGTCCCAGCCCAAGGGCAGCAGCATTTCTAGTTGACTCCCCCCCATAACTTGCAGGTCGTGGTCCTCCCAGCTCCCTGCCCCGATGCATTTCTCCAGGCTCATCTGCGCAGGTGTGCCTTTGCAGCTCTGCTTCCTCACCCCAAAACTGCTCCCCTCACTTCCCCAGGTACCTGATCTAGGAGATGATGCATGTGGGGCAGGGGCAGGGCGGGGAACACCCACACACCCCCACCCAAGTTGCTCAGGCAGGTGGAAGATGCAAGATGCGGTCTCAGACAGGTACATCCCAGTCAACCTGGAGAGGCAAGGGTGAAGATTAAGGTGAGATTAGGGCAAACTGTACTCTAATCCCCAATGCTGCATCCCTGAGGGGCTGGCTTCCCAGGCTCAAGTCAAATCTGCCTTAATTGGGGGGAGGGGGTGGAGCAAGGAAGTGGTTTTGTTTTTGTTTTGTTTTGATCTTCATCTTTGTATTACTGGCATCTAGCAGAGTGCCTAGCACATTCTGGATGCTCAATAAACTTTTGATGAAATGAAGTGAAAACTTTGTTTCACTTAATCAAGGAGAACAAACAAATTGCCTAAAAATACCAGTCGTTTCCCTTTTCTCTTTTCTTCTCATCTTCCTTCATCATCCTTCACCTTCTCTGGAAATCCCAAATTGTTGATTCCAAAATCATCACACACTCATTCATTCATTCTGATGTTCTTTCTTTTATTCAGTAAACATGTCTTCATGGACCATGAAGTGTGCTAGAAGCTGGGAGACAGTGTTACTATGCCATGACATACCAAAGAGACAGTCTCATGAAGGAACACAGATAATAAACAGATTAGCATAATACAGTGTGGAAAATGCAACGATAGAAGTATATACAACGTGCTCTAGAAGCATGTAAAAGCAGCATCTAACCCAGATTAGGGGTGTTCAGCAAAGGTATCTTGGAGGAGAACAAGCCTGAACTTAGTCTTAGAAAGACAGGTTAATCGGGTGGAGGAAAGAAAAGGATGGAAGGACACATATTCCAGACAGGAGCAGCATGTGCAAAAATGCTTAGTAAGTAGAATCCTTACTTCTTAGCACTCATAAAATGTGGATCAACCAAGGGCAAATGTTTCAACTGGGCTTCCCTGGTGGCTCAGATGGTAAAGAATCCACCTACAATGCCGGAGACCTGGGTTCAATCCCTGGGTTGGGAAGATCCCCTAGAGGAGGGCACGGCAACCCATTCCAGTATTCTTGCCTGGAGAATTCCATGGACAGAGGAGCCTGGCAGGCTACAGTCCATGTGGTCACAAAGAGTCAGACACAACTGAGCCACTAAGCACAGCACACATTTATATTAGCACTGACAAAGACCAGACTTGTGCCAGTGGCCAAGTGCGGGAGCTGAACCTGAGACTCCTGGATTACATTGGTATTGGCCTCCAGTTGGTAGCATCCCAGGCTCCCAAAATAAAAACGAAAATCCTCTCTGAAGAAAACCATCTCCTTAAATGTTCAGAGACTAAGACCAATCAAAGATGAGTTGACAAGGAAAGGACATCAAACACGGAAGGAAACAAGTCACCAAGAATGAAAGTCAGCAAATGCAAGAAGCAATGTATTTAGACCGCCCAGGTCTTCGAATATTGAAATTATCAGACATAAAACATAAAATAATCATGAAATGCTTGAAGGAATAAAAGACACTGTTATAAAAAATGAATAAGCAACAAGATACTATCAAAAGTGATCAAGTTTGAAAAGGAACAAATAGAACTTTTATAAACAAAAATATGACTTATTAAAATAAAAATGTAAACAAAAGAGGTTAAATACATTAAATACAGCTGAAGAGAGTTAGTTTATCTGAAAAAATTATCCAGAATAGGACACAGACGGACAAGGAAATGAAATACATGAGAAAAAGAGATTAAGGCTCAGGTCATGTAGAACAAGGGCTTCCCTGGTGGCTCAGACAGTAAAGCGTCTGCCTGCAGTGCAGGAGACCTGGGTTCAATCCTGGGTTGGGAAGATCTCCTGGAGAAAGAAATGGCAACCCACTCCAGTACTGTTGTCTGAAAAATTCCATGGATGGAGGATCCTGGCAGGCTGCAGTCCATGGGGTCACAAAGAGTCAGACACGATTGAGCGACTTCACTTTCACTTTTCTTTCATGTAGAATGAAAAGGTCTAACATTTCATCAAGAGTTCAAAGGGGAGAATAGAGAGATGGAGCAGAGGCAGTATTTTGAGAGTTCAGTTCAGTTCAGTTTAGTCACTCAGTCATGTCCGACTCTTTGCAACCCCATGAACCCCAGCACGCCAGGCCTCCCTGTCCATCACCAACCGCCGGAGTCCACCCAAACTCGTGTCCATTGAGTTGGTGATGCCATCCCACTATCTCATCCTCTGTCATTCCCTTCTCCTCCTGCCCTCCATCTTTCCCAGCATCAGGGTCTTTTCAAATGAGTCAGGTAATGACTGAAATTTTTGTAGAACTCATGACAAACATAAATATACACATTCAAGAAGGTTAACACACAAGATACTTGTAAAGGTTTCCACACCTACCTAAAATGTAGTAAAACTAGAGTATATCAAAGAAAAAGAGACAATCTTGTTGATGGGAAAAAATGTACAGCGTGAGAGTTGTGAGTTAAGTTTTATTTGGGGCAAAATGACTATAGCCTAGGAGACAGCATTCAGATAGCCCTGAGAATGCTGCAGAGGCAATGGGGAAGGTGAGTGTAATATGATTTTAGTGAAGGGGGGATACCTGCAGTCAGGCATACATTTTGGTGGAGGCTTGCTGCTAGTCATGAAGAGCAGATGCCCCTGTTAATGATTTTAATGCTTTTCTAGAAGATACGAGGAGATGCGAGGATTGGGCTCATAGGGACTTCCCTAGTGGTCCAGTGGTTAAAGATCCACGTTGCAAAGCAGGGGAGAGGCTCAGTCTCTGGTCTGGGATCTAAGATCCCACATGCAGTGGAGCAACTAGAGCCACAGCTACCAAATCCTGGACACTCTAGAGCCCACATGCCGCCGCTAGGGAGTCCATGAGCTGCAGAGACCCCTGTGCCACAACGAAGACCCGACCCAGCCAAATAAATAAATAATTTTTTTAAGATAAAGAATTAGGCTCATAAAATCTTCTCCTGAAAATATATATTGGAAGACCTGTTCTGCCAGATTTTTCCCAGAACACAGAGTGCCTCATTCCTGATCTTCACCCTGAACTCCTCTCAGAGGAGTGTTGGTTTAGCAGCCGCAGTGGCTCATGACTGCATCCTTGTAGAGGCAGACGGCAAGTGCCAATTTATAGTTGGCAATCTTAATGGCTGTCAGAGGGAAAAAGGTCTTACACATTCAGACAATAATAAAAGAAATCATTAGAAAGTGAACAATATCTTCAAAATGACGGTTAAAAATAGCTATTAACCTAGAATATTGTACCTACCACCGCAGTCTTCCAAATATGAGGGTAAAATATATTATCAGATGGACAAAAACTACAGTTTACCATCAACACCAAAAGAACTCCTAATGACACATCTTAGGAAAAAAGAAAATTATTCCAAAAGACAGGCTTGAGATGAAGAAAGAATAGTGACCAAAGAAATTAGTAAAAATGTTGACAAATTAAATAATATCTTATAAAATGAAAATAATATCTATTTGTGGCTTTCAAAACCTTATAAATAATATACAGGAAAATAATAGGATGTAAATCAGAAAGAGAGTTATCAGAATTAAATTATTCCAAAATCTTTAAATTATTTTTGGAGGAGAAGGTGGTTAAAATATTAATTTCAGATTTTATTGAGTATTCAAGGGAACATTATCAGAGTAACTGCAAAAAGAAGAAAATAAGAGAATTGGTATAAGTTCCATAATGATAGATTGTAAACAAACACAAAATCAATTTCTTTTAAAGCAAAGAGAAGGAAAAAAAAAGAAGCATAGAAAAATGGGAGAATAGACAGTGAAAAAAAAAATAAGACGATAGAAACACAGCTAAATTATAGATTATAAATAAATTATAAATGGCCTGAATTAGTTAAAATGCAACCTGATGGACAGCATTTTTTAATCCAGCTATAATGTTGACTTCCCTGGTGGCTCAGATGGTAAAATTGTCTGCTTACAACGCAGGAGACCCGGGTTTAATCCCTGTTTGGGAAGATCCCCTGGAGAAGGAAATGGCAACCCACTCCAGTACTCTTGCCTGGAAAATCCCATGGACAGAGGAGCCTTGTAGGCTACAGTCCTTGGGGTCGCAAAGAGTCTGACACGACTGAGTGACTTCACTAGTCATAATGTTGTTTAAATGATACACATCCCAAAAGAAAAGTTGAAAGTGCAGTGCTGCAAAAAGATGTGCCAGGCAGATAGTAAGCCAAAGGAAGCAGGGATAGCTAGTAATAAAAGATAAATGGACTTAGGACCAAAAGTCTCATTATAGTAGGATGTCCCCACATCGTGTTTGCTAAGACAGTCCTGGCTTACTCCTGTTAAACAGATGTCTCCTTTGTTATTAGGAATAAATGGGGTACTTTGAATTTGAGTGCAAATAGTTTACTTCAGGAGACTTCAGTAGAGGAGTAAAGAAATGGATCGGCAAAGAGATCAAAACCAATAAGGGATATGTTATCAAACCAGTTAATACTGTGGAGCTCAATGCTGCTGGGAGCCCTGGGAGATGGCGTTAAAACAGATTTGAGGATAGTCCCCACTGAGAGACAAGGAAACTGGGGTGTCAATCCAGTGAATCCCTATCCATCATTAGTTTAGGGCTTCTTCTATGACCTTAATTCCTGGTACTCCCAGCCTGACTTTCATGTATCCCAATATGTTCCCCAAACAGAATTGCAGGTATGCACACAAAATAGCTTTCAGTGTAGAGGGAAACTCTGGTGAATTATAAGTGAAGCCTCAATAGTATTTGTAGCTGCATAATATCAAAAGGTTTGTTTTCACCAAAAACAAACACTAAAATTGAGTTATGTGCATCTAATTAATTAATTTCAAACCATATGAAATAAGAGACTTCCCTGGTGGTCCAGTGGTTAAGACTCTGTTCTTCCAATGCAGGGGGCCTGGGTTTGATCCCTGGTAAGGGAACTAGATCCCACATGCTGCATGGCCAAATATATATATATATATGAAGTAAAAATTGATACTGTTACAGAGAGAAATTTACCAATCTATTTTTGCAGTGGAAGATCTCAAAGCATCTCTTCAATTAGCAATTGGTAAAACAGACTTGAAAAGATAGTAAAGATTTGCAAGATTTCCGTAGTTTAATACACGTTTGTTTTGAAAATATATAAAGATCTATGCCAATTAAAGAATGTATAGTCTTCTGAAGAATAAACAAAATGTTCTCCAAATATTGACCATGTGCATTGACTAGGGCATAAATCTGAATAAATTTTGGAGGGTTGTTATCACATAGATAACAAAAGAACACTTCTTGATAACTCATGTGTTAAAGAAGAAATTATTATAGAAATTTTAAAACTTAAATCTGCATCAAACTTTGAAACTCCTAGAAGAGGGAGGGGAGGAGGGGGGAGGAAAAAAAAAAAGAAACTCCTAGAAGAGACCTCTTTGGCAGTCCAATGACTATGACTTCTCACTTCCACTGCAAGTTTCAGTCCCTGGTCGAAGAACTAAGATCCTGCATGCTGGATGGAGTGGCAAAAAATAAATAAATAAATAACCTCTTAGAAGATAACAAAACACCTACCTAGATGACCCTGGATACAGCAATGCTTAAGATATACCACCAAAGGCACAATCCATGGAAGACATGATTATAAGCTGGAATTCACTAAAATGAAAAACTCCTGCTTTCTGAAAGATAATGTCAACCAAACGAGAAGATAAGCCACAGACTGGAAGAAAATATTTGCAAAAGACATCTCTGATGAAATATAAGAAACAAAATGCTGTAACCCAGTATATACAAAGTTAATACATACAATAATATACCCAAAATATACAAAATTAAAATTCAACAATAAGAAAACAGACAACCTGATTAAAAAATGGACAAAAGATCTGAACAGATACCTCACCAAAGAAGGTATACAGATAGCTAGTAAAGACATGAAAAGATGCTCCATCTCATGTGTTGTCAGGGAAATGCAATTTAAAACAACAATTATTTTTAAAAAAACAACACTGCACAACTATTAGAGTGGCCAAAATCCAAACCACTGACAACACCAAATGTGATAAGGATACAGAACAATAATTCTGATTTATTGTTGGTGGGAATACAAAATGGTACACACACTTTGAAAAAAGTGTGGCAGTTTTAAACAAAAGTAAATATATTCTTACCATGTGCTTAGTCACTCAGTCATGTCCAACTCTTTGTGACCCCATGGACTGTAGCTCTCCAGGCTCCTCTGTCCATGGGATTTCCCAAGCAAGAATACTGGAGTGGGTTGCCATTTCCTTCTCCAGGGGATCTTTTAAACACAGGGTTAGAACTAGTGTCTCTGGTGTCTCCTGCATTGCAGGTGAATTCTTTACCCACTGAGCCATCAGGAAAGCCCTATTCTTACCATATCATCAAGCAAGTGCACTCCTTGGTATTTACCCAAATGAGCTGAAAACATGTCCACACAAAAACCTGCACACAGATGCTTATAGCAGCTGTATTCATGGTTGCTAAGACTTGGAAGCAACCAAGATGTCCTTTAGAAGGTGACTAGATAAAGAAACGGTGGTACTCAGTTCAGTTTTAAAATATTAAAGAAAAAATTTCATATCATCTCAAAACAAAACAACAACAAAACACTAGCAAGCTTAAGAAACCATCACAGGCAAGAAGAACCTAAAGAGACAGATGACTAAGTGTAATGTGGTATCTTAGATAAGATCCTGGAATACAAAAAGGACATTAGGTAAAAACTAAGGAAATCCGAATAAAGTATGGACTTAGTTAATAAAAAATAAAGAAAAAAGCTATGGTACTAATCATCTAGGAATGCAAATCAAAACCACAATAAGATATCACCTCATATCAATGAGAAGGACTACCAGCAAAAGAAAAAAAATAGAAGACGTAAGTGTTGATGAGAGAGCGGAGAACAAGGAGAACCCCAGTGCACCATCGTTGGGAATGCAAATTGGCACAACCACTCTGAAAATATGTGTGGAACTTCTTTTAAAAATTAAAAATAGAATTATCATATGATCTAGCAATCCCACTTCTGGGTATATATCCAAAAGAATTGAAATCTAGATGTCTAGAGATATCTGCACCCCCATGTTCATTTCAGTCTTCTTCACAATAGCCAAGATATGGAAACACCTAGGTTTCCATATTCATGCATCAGGGGATAAATGGATAAAGAAAATATGGTATACACATGCCCTGGAATATTATCCAGCAATGAAAAAGAAGGAAATTTTCCTGTTTGTGACAACTTGGATGGACCTTGAAGGCATTATGCTAAGTGAAATACATCAGACGTAGAAAGATGAACGTCGTACAATATTACTTATATATAGAACTTTTAAAAGGCAAACTCAGAGAAACAGAAAGTAGAGTAATATTTACCAGGGGTTGAGGGATAGGGGAATGGGAGATATTGGTCAAAGAGTACAAACTTCCGCTTGTAAGATCAACAAGTTTGGGGATCCTATATACAACAGAATTTGAATCAGAAAAAAGAAATTAAAATCTTCCTACAAAGCAAACATTAGCTCAAATGCTCTTATAAGTAGGTCCTCCCAGTTGTTCAAGGAACAGATAATTTCTAAATTATACAAACTCTTCCAGAAAATAAACACAGAGTGAATACTCTTTAACTCATTATATGATACTGGTGAAACCCTGATAACAAAATGAGACAAGGAAAGTATGAGAGAAAAAATTATGAGCCAGTCTCATAAACATACATACAAAATACCCTAAACAAATGTAATCTAGGAATGTGTAAAAAGGAATGTATGTATCATGACCAAACTATATTTATGCCAGGAATGCAAGAATAATTTAAAATTAGAAAGTTACTAAATGATACCCACCACATTAATAGATTAAAGGAGACAAACTAGATACCTGAAAAAAACATTTGGAGAACTTAATAATGATAAAAGCATTACCAAACTAGAAATAAAAAACTTCTAAAACCTGATAAATAATGCCTAAAAAAAAAACAACAGCAAATCTCATTCTTAATTGTGAAACACTAGATATATTCCTTTTAAAATGAAGAGGTTAAACAAAGATACTCATATTCACTCCTGGTTTCAACATTGTACTGGTAAAACAAGAAAAAGAAACCAAAATGCATAAAGATGAGAAATTTAAAAACCAAAAATTGATTTAGATTACAAAATTTTCTATATAGAAATTTGAAAGGAATCTACAAACTACTAGACGTAATGTCACAGTGTCCCATTTCTTTACTGCTCTGTAGCAAGCCACTCCAACATGGAATGACCTAAAAGAATAACCACTTTATTCTATCCCAGTTCTTGGTGTCAGCGGGTAGGGCTGGACCCAGCTCGGCAATTCACTTGCAGGTGCCGCGTGACGTCATTTATGTGTCTGTATCCTCTGGCATCTTGAACTGCAGCTGGAGCCTAAGATGGCCTCGCTCACAAGTCCAGTGATTTATACTTACAGCTGGCTAGCAGGTTTAGGCATCAGCTAGAAGAGTTCATTTTTACTCTGTGGGGGTAAATTGAGCTTCTTCATATGATTGTCTCAGGGCAATGTTTCAAGAACAGAATCTGCAAGACGTTTTGAGGCTTAGAGCTGGAAGTTCCACATATCACTTCCACTATACTCTATTGGTCAAAGTGACTCACAAGGTCAGCCTAACTCCAAGGTGTTGGGGAAAAGATTCCGCTTCCTTATGGGAGGGACAACTAGTATTGCAAAGGGACAAGCATACAGGTTGGTAGAGATTCTTGCATCTATCTTTGCTAATAATCTCAACAGGAGATCTAACAATTTGGCTAAGAATACTTTGAACAAAATATGTGCAATACCTATATAGAGCAAGTTGTGAAGCTTTATTAAAAGACATTAAAGAAAAGCCAAGCAGGGACTTCCCTGATGATCCAGTGGTTAAGAACCTGCCCGCAATGCAGGGGATGCAGGTTCAATCCCTGGTCAGGGAACTAAGATCCCACAAGCAGTGGAGCCAGTAAGCCAGCGCCACAGCTAGAGGGTCTGAGGGCCACAGCAGCAAATCCGTGTGTCACAACTAAGACCTGATGCAGCAAAAATAAATAAATATTTTTAAAAATAATTTAAAAAAATAAAGAAAAACCAAATAAATTAACAGGTGTACAGGTCCATCTAGTCAAGGCTATGGTTTTTCCAGTAGTCATGTATGGATGTGAGAGTTGGACTGTGAAGAAAGCTGAGCGCCGAAGAATTGATGCTTTTGAACTGTGGTGTTGGAGAAGACTCTTGAGTCCCTTGGACTGCAAGGAGATCCAACCAGTCCATTCTAAAGGAGATCAGTCCTGGGTGTTCTTTGGAAGGAATGATGCTAAAGCTGAAACTCCAGTAATTTGGCCACCTCATGCGAAGAGTTGACTCATTGGAAAAGACTCTGATGCTGGGAGGGATTGGGGGCAGGAGGAGAAGGGGACGACAGAGGATGAGATGGCTGGATGGCATCACCGACTTGATGGAAGTGAGTTTGAGTGAACTCCGGGAGTTGGTGATGGACAGGGAGGCCTGGCGTGCTGCGATTCATGAGGTCGCAAAGAGTCGGACACGACTGAGCCACTGAACTAAACTGAAGTTCATGAATAGGAAGACTTAATGTTATAAAATGTCAGTTTTTTCCTGACAATTCAGTTTAAATTCCACAAAGTTTTCAAGGACTTGATAAGCTAAAGGTGCAAGGTTAGACAAGACAGCTTTGAAAAGTAACTGGGGAGGATTCACTCTGCTGCTGCTGCTGCTGCTGCTAAGTCACTTCAGTCATGTCTGACTCTGTGGGACCCCATAGACGGCAGCCCACCAGGCTCCCCCATCGCTGGGGTTCTCCAGGCAAGAATACTGGAGTGGGTTGCCATTTCCTTCTCCAATGTGTGAAAGTGAAAAGTGAAAGTGAAGTCTACCAGATAGCAAAACATTATACACCTCTAGTAACTGAGATAGCATGGGATTCATGCAGAATTAGACAAATAGACCAATGAAACAAGCTATACATGTATATATGGGTATTTGATGTGTGATCAAGGAATAATTGCAGGTCACTGGGACTAAGCAATAAGTCATGCTGGGATAATTGGTTACCACCTGGAAAACAAACAAAAAAAAATATCCCTACCTCAAGCCCTAAAAAATAATCAATTCATGATAGATCCAAGACTTAAAAGTAAAATTTGAATATGTTTAGAAGAACCAATGGGAGAATATTTCCTTATTTTAGTATAGAGAAGAATTTCTTCAAAAATAGAAAAAATGCACTAAACATAAAAACAAATATTAATAAATATATCTATGAAAAATTAAGAACATTTATTACAG
Source organism: Bos taurus (assembly GCF_002263795.3). Taxonomy (NCBI): domain Eukaryota; kingdom Metazoa; phylum Chordata; class Mammalia; order Artiodactyla; family Bovidae; genus Bos; species Bos taurus. Next base: position 28,371,661 of record NC_037356.1, on the reverse strand, counting down.
CATAAAGAAAGAGAAAATATGAGGCCAAACTTGTTCTCTCAACATCTCTAATTCACAGAGAATTATTTTCCAGGCTATATAAAACTCTTGAAAGTTATTGAGAAAAAGAAAAATAAGCCTCCGAAAAATGAGCAATAGATAGAAATAAATACTTTTCAGGTGAAAAACACAAATGGTGGATAACACTTGAAAAGATGCTTAGCTTCATTATTTAATCGGGAAAATACAAATTAAGACAATAATAAAACATTATTTTGCATCCTAGATTGTCAAAAACTAAGAAATCCACCAACTATTATGAAGATGTGACTTTAAGGACATTGGGGCAATCAATTGATTTGGAAAACAATTTGTCATTAGCATCTGAAATTGAAATTTGTATGCCCTAAGACAGACCCAGAAATTCGACAACTAGGTTTAGGTATTCTGTAAAGAAAATCTTAATGATACTGGGGGACATACAAAATAAAGATTCAGAGCAGTAATGTTTATAATAGAAGAGGAAGAAAAAGAACCATTTGATATAATAAGTGAAAGTGAAGTCGCTCAGTCCTGTCGGACTCTTTGCGACCCCATGGACTGTAACCTACCAGGCTCCTCTGTCCATGGGATTTCCCAGGCAAGAGTACTGGAGTAGGTTGCCATTTCTTTCTCCAGGGGATCTTCCTGACCCAGGGATTGAACCCAGGTCTTCTGCCTTGCAGGCAGATGCTTTACCGTCTGAGCCACCAGGGAAGTTCCTTACTACATAGTAAGGAAATTATTAAAGACATTCTGCTGCAAAGAATCATTGAATTGTCCTAGATCCCCAAAAGCAACCAATTTAGACCAAAGCTCCGCTTCCTATTACCCAGTCAAAACCCAAATCTTATAATAGGTTCTGACAACTTCTTACTAGAGCTTCCAAGGTGGCCCAGTGGTAAAGAATCTGCCTGCCAAGCAGGAGTCCCAGGTTCAATCTCTGGGTTGGGCAGATCCCCTGAAGAAAGAACCGGCAACCCACTCCAATATTCTTGCCTGGGAAATCCCATGGACAGAGGAGCCTGGTGGGCTACAGTCCTTGGGGTCACAGAATCAGACTTGACTTAGCACAGATGCACCTTCTTACTGAGGGACCCCATGATATGAATGCCCTTAGCTGCAAAGAGTAAGAATCCCGACATGTTAACAACGAGTGTGTTCCTGGTGGTCGTTTCTTTAGCTGGGTTGGTGGCGGGGGTAGGGGTGCGGAGTTAGGCATTGACAAGCTGAACACAAAGTACAATAACTGGTCTGGTCTCTTTTTCTTCCTGGACACACGAGCAGACAAATAGTGACATCAACAGCCTTTGAAATCTCCACTTGGTCCAATCTCCAGTGTGTGATCTAGATGTGACTCACAGACATTGGTGCTAAGGAAGTCAAGAAACTGTGGAGTTGAGAGTATTAGACATGATTCCACATGGACACTGAAATTGCCCAGGAATGAGGGGACAGAAGCTCAGCCAGTGAAATGATGTCTGGGCAACTTCCCCTTCAGCTAAGAGGAGATCATTCCTGTCTTCTCTTTTGTCTCAACTTCCCTCCAACCTTTGGCATCTTGAAACAGAGGAAGATTTGGAAATTGGGACCAAACTCACACAAAGAGGGAAACAAACTAAAAACAAGAAGGCAGAAAGGGTAGGATCTCACGGCCAAAGAGAGTGTCCTGGGTGGTGGGGGCTGTGGTTCTAGTGGTCAGCGAGGGGCTGTACCATTTCCAGAACACTCAAGGGCTGGTTTACACACAGACCTAGTGTCTTCATAGCACCGCTGTCCTCCAACCTCATACAGAAAATTTACAGATGAAAGTGGGGCTCAGAGATGTTATATGACTTTTTCAAGGTCCCTCTGCCAGTAAGAGCTGGAACCAAGACTGCAACATCCAATCCCACCTGAATTAGTATCATTTACCCCACCAGCCTGGTCAGCAGGAGCCCTGGCTTCATTTCCAGAAAACACAGAAGAAGCCAGAGAAGCCAGGAGCCAGAGGTAGGAAGAAATGTCCTCTGGAGGGTGCTTATAAAGAGCACCTTACAATCTCTCTCCTCTTTCTTCCCTCTTACAAGCAGTCAAAGAGTTACAAAAACACAAAACTCTAAGACCAGGGGGTAAGGAAGATACTGTTTAATGTGGTCACTGGTCAGCACATCACCAGGGTCCCAAAGCAGAGCCTCCTCGAAATAGCTGGAGGCAGCTCCCATCCACCAACGTCATTCCCATGACTCACACAGTCAGCTCTTCCTTAGTGTGTGGGAATGAGACAATCAGGATGCCGTGGGGGTGGGGGGCAGGTTGCTGGAAATGAGCATCACGGCCTCTGAGAGCCATCCAGACATGCCTTGCTTTTGGGAAGTCCCCTTGGCCTTCACTCCACGGATCCCTGAGGGCCCTGGATGCTTGAACTGAGAGAGGAGAAAGCCTTAATATCCAAAGGAACAGCTCAGAGTGAAGGGACCCTTCAATCCCCATCAGTTCTTAGCACTTGGGTCTGCAGAGTCTGGGAATGGAAAGAGGCTGTGTTGACAGCATCTCTAGGGAGGGATCATGTGACTGTGGGGCAGAGAGTCCTCCCCCAGCTGCAGAGCCTCCAGGCACTGAGTCACCTGCCCATTCCTACCCACCTGAGGACCACCTAGACATGAATCTGAATTCCTTTGAGACTTGTCCTTTTCCCCAAGAGAAACACACCATCTTTCTAGAGTGTAGAGATTTGAGTCAAATCAAGCTGCCATTAAATCATTAGGAGACAACTTGGTTAGTCTCCCCAAGTCCAATGTATAAGCCAAAGAGACCAGAGAGGACTGCTAACAGCAGCATTCGTGCAGGGCAGGCAGTCATGCAGTCAGACAGGCTTGGGGGGCTCTGGACCTGGGAAATCCCAAATTGGCTGGATGTGCAGTAAATCTCCAATGGCACCCCACTCCAGTACTCTTGCCTGGAAAATCCCATGGACGGAGGAGCCTGGTGGGCTGCAGTCCAGGGGGTCGCTAAGAGTCGGACACAACTGAGCAACTTCACTTTCACTTTTCACTTTAATGCACTGGAGAAGGAAACGGCAACCCACTCCAGTGTTCATGCCTGGAGAATCCCAGGGACGATGGAGCCTGGTGGACTCCGTTCTATGGGGTCTCAGAGAGTCAGACACGACTGAAGCGACTTAGCAGCAGCAGCAGCAGCAGTAAATCCATCCTTCCTCGTCGTTTTGCCGAAAGTTTTCACTTTCGTCTCAGGTTCAAAGGTTATGTTAACAAAATAAACCACTTGTTATACACAAATAAACAATACCAATATTTATTAGAGAATTACCTAGCTTACTTTCAGTATAGTAACATTAAAAGAAAGGTGAAATAGAAACAGCAGAGGATACTTCACCAAATTGGGTTTTGACCAACATCCAGACTCAAATAGTGCTGGGAAGTCCTATGTCACGGCACATCTGGAATCCCACTTGGGAAAAGGTCCTAGGCAGCTCATCTGCTCAGTGTGTGAGACTTAAAGATTGCTTTTTCAGGTTCCCATTTATAATTCCAGGATGCAAACAGATATCATCATCAATCTGAGCAAATTGCATCTCTGGCTTCTGGTTAATGCTGTTTGTTTTGTCTTGTAAAACTTGGAATGTTGTTAAGCCTGGGGCTTGGTTGACCACCCCCACTCCAAGGACTCAAAAATTTCAAGATTTGTCTCCTATCTTGTCTATGGTGCCACAAGTCTTGCCCTCGCATCGGGCAGTTAGGGCGCTCACAGTCAGGGCAGTGTTCAGGCAGGTTAGAGGCAAGGTGAAAGGCCTGCTCTGCTTTGTCTCTGAAGCCCAGACAAAACTATTTAATTTTCCTAATACTTGCTCATCCTTGGCGGACTTCAGTCTCCATCTGAATACCCCCTTCATCATGCTGGCCCCACAGATCCTTGACCCCATAAATTCTACTCTGCTCTGCCTGCATGCATATACCCTGCACGCCCCATGGAATTATCACTTCCCTTGTGCTCCTCCACTTCTGCAATACCAAACTCTATTTTCTGACACCAATTTCTATTCTTCCAGCTCTGACCCTCTGTTACTTTCACTCTGTCTGTTCTTTACCCCTTGGAAATGCCCAGTTTATAGAGAACACAGTGTTCTCTTGCCCTGATTGTCTTAATCAGACTTGTTCTGCATTTGAGGGGAGAAGAAGGCGTGAAGGAGGCCTTCCTCTTTCAGGCTATGAAGGCTGGGGCTGGGGCTGAGACTGGGGCTGGCATGGAGGCCAGGCTGGGACGGGGGAGGAAGGGAGGCAGTCAGCTGGGTTAGGGGCCCCACAAAGGAGCTGGCCAGGAACAATGGGGAACAAAGGCTGGACATTCTTCCGCTGAGCCCCCAGAGCCTGGCCTTGGTCTTCCGGGAACAGCTCCAGGAAATATCTGAGATTCCAGATTTGGAAGGAAGAGACCTGTAAACAGGAGCTGGGCTCTGAAAGGGGAGAGCAGCGGATCTCTAGGGAGGGGGTGGGGAGAAGCGGGGTGTGCGCTGACATTGCAGGCTCAGAAGCTACAGGTCTGTCTGCTCTAAACACAATATTTCAGGACTGGGAAAACGATTTATTTTTATTTTATTTTTTTGCCACACTCATGTGGGACCTTAGTTCCTTAACCAGGGATTGAACCCTCACCCCCTGCATTGGAAGGTGGATTCCTAACCACTGGACCACCTGGGAAGTCCCAGGGCTGGAAAAAAATCTTAAAGGTCATTTACTCCAGCTATCTTTCCAGGGCCTGAAAAATATCCCAGCCAAGGATGCTCAAATAGTTTCAGTGATGGGGTGTGCATAAAAATAAATAAATCACAGTACTGGCTAAGCTTTACTGATCACTTACGAAGCAAGTGGACTTCCTGGTGGTTCAGACGGTAAAGTGTCTGCCTATAATGCAGGAGACCTGGGTTCGATCCCTGGGTCGGGAAGAGCTCCTGGAGAGGGAAATGGCAACCAACTCCAGTACTCTTGCCTGGAAAATTCCATGGATGGAGGAGCCTGGTAGGCTACAGTCCATGGGATTGCAAACAGTTGGACACGACTGAGCGACTTCAATGTCAATGTCAATATCAATACGAAGCATCAGGCACTGTTTTGGTTGATTTTATGCTTCATCTCTTCTCTTACTCCATCTCTCAAAGTAGGAACTATTATTGTTGTTATTATTATTATTCCCTCTTTACAAATAAGGAAACTGACTTTCAAGGGTTAAGTACTTGCTCAAGGTCTCCCAGAAGTTTATGTCTGTCTCTGGGCTGACTACGTGAACTATAGGCATCTCCCAGACTGTCCCAGAGTCTCTTATCTTCCTTATCTTCTGGATTACCACCCCACCTCTCCCTGGGAAATGGACATGAGACACTGCCCCCCATGAAGTTATCTTCCTTGTCGCTTTTCTCTACCTTTAGCCTCAGAATGCCTGTGCCCTGAGATCTCAGCCCTGGATTTCTAATCCACTCTAGCAGTGGGGTAGGGGTGAGGGGTGTCATCTGGAAACAAAGGAATTGGGATTGGGATTGAATGGTTCACTAGAGGCTTGGAATTAAAGGAACGAAACTCCTGGAGTTACAGTTAGGATTACCTCTAAGAAATCCCAGACTAGGGTTTGAGGTTAGAGTCAGAGGTTATGACTAACGGGTCAAGGTCATAGAGTCTCTCTCCTCTGGTCTCCTCCCAGTTCTCCAAGGCCCTGAAGGCCGGGCAGGAAGCATCGGTTTCCTCAAAGCTGCTTCCCTCCTGGGGCAGAGTCTCGGTCACAAACAACCACCACCAGCCCGCCCCGCCCCTCCTTCCCCCGCCGCTGTGAGCTCAGAGCAGTAGGGCCAAGTGCTGCGGACCAGGTCAGAGCCCTGCGAGCAGCCATGGGCGCTGGAGGAGCACGCCTCCTCGGGGTCCACTGGGCCCTGCCTCTCCTGCTCCTCACGGGTGAGTACCGCCGGGCCTCCCCGCTCCTAACCCGCGCACCCCTGATCCAAGGCCTGGCCGAGGCAGGGGAGGCCCTTACGCCTCTGTTTCCCTTGGGCAGTGGGGGTAGCAGAGACAATGGTGATGATGATGGTGGTGCTGTTAAGTGCGAGACAGAGAGACAAACAGACTGAGAGCTCCATGGACCCTCACTGCGTGCCACGTGTGCACACTGGCCCTCTCGCCTCCCTCCCAGCATGTTATCTAGGAGCTTATTTGGAGGTGCCAGCAGGACAGCACAGCTTATACTCTTGACCGAAGACCGGTCCTTCTCTATCATGGACGGTCGTCCTCTTTGACTGATGGCATAGCTTCGGGAGGGACACACACAGAGTGGTGAGGGAAGAAGGGGACACCAGCCTAGCCAGCCAGATCAGCTGAATCAACCCTGGGGTGACAGATGTCATAAGCAGATCACCCTCATGTCCCCAGTATGTTATTTGGGAACTCATTTTCAGACACGAGGAGGCAGATGAGACATGCAGGGGTTTGGGGGCCCTACTGGTAGTCGGACTGGGCCCCACCTCCTTTCCTGTCCCTAGGAAGCATGGCCCAGGATTTCCCACCCCAGATTCTAGTCCATCCTGAGGATCAGCTGTTCCAGGGCCCTGACCCAGCCAAGATGAGCTGCCGGGCCTCAGGTCAGCCACCTCCCACCATCCGCTGGTTGCTGGACGGGCACCCCCTGAGCATGGTGCCCCCAGACGTTCACCACCTCCTCCCTGACGGAACCCTCCTGCTGCTGCGGCCCCCTCCCCGAGGACGTGCCCACGACGACCACACCCGATCCACGGACCTGGGAGTCTACACCTGTGAGGCCAGCAACCGGCTGGGCACGGCAGTCAGCCGGGGCGCGCGGCTGTCCATGGCTGGTGAGGCCTGGGTGGGGAGACTTGGGAGGGGATGGCTGGGTGCGGGGCGGTCCTAGGTGGGAGACCTGGGAGGTGGGGCTCTGAAGAGTTCAGCACAAGGCAGAGCCCAAAGGTAGGTGATATAAAGCAGGTCAGAAGTGCCAAGGTGGGGCCCGGATGGAAGGGCTGGGGCCTGTTGCGTGCCAACGCTCTGTCCTCCCCACAGTCCTCCAGGAGGATTTCCAGGTCCAGCCTCGGGACACAGTGGCTGCAGTGGGCGAGCAGGTGCTTCTGCAGTGCGAGCCGCCCTGGGGCCACCCAGAGCCCACTGTCTCATGGTGGAAGGATGAGAAACCCCTGGCCCTGCAGTCAGGGCGGCACTCGGTGAGTGTAGCCCCTTCCCAAACCTCATCCTGTCCGGGCCACAGCTGTGCACACCCGAGGTCCTGACCCACTCCCCCCGCCCCGGCCCCATGTCTCCTGCAGTATTTGAGGAAGGGGCGGCCGTGAGGCCTTAGGCCTTCCTCCGCACGTGGGAGACTTCTCAAGACACCTGGTCCTGACAGGTGTCCCAGGGCTCCCTGCTGATGGCAAGAGCAGAGAAGAGTGACGCGGGGACCTACATGTGTATGGCCACCAACAGCGCAGGACAACGGAAGAGCCGGGTGGCTAGGGTGTCCATCCAGGGTAAGGGGAAGGCGGTCAGCTAACGCCAGGGCCAAGGTGGGGGGCACCAGTCAGCATGGTGCCCTCTGGTTTGGGCTGGGGTTAGGCGATGTGGGGGTTCGACCCAGGATCAGGGTCAGAGTGGTGGGGACCTCATCTAGAGGCAGTTCCTCCATCCGAGGGCTTCCCTCATAGCTCAGTTGGTAAAGAATCTCCCTGCAGTGCAGGAGACCCAGGTTTGATCCCTGGGTCGGGAAGATCTCCTGGAGAAGGGAATGGCAACCCACTCCAGTGTTCTTGCCTGGAGAAACCCATGGACAGAGGAGCCCGGTGGGCTACAGTCCATGGAGTCGCAAGAGTCAGACACGACTGAGCTGCTAAATCATCATCATCCTCCATCTGAGGATAGACATTGGAGAGCTCACGACGGGGGCAGTCTGGGAGTTCTGGCTCCTCTGTGGCTGAGGGATGCTCCACTCTTCAATTTCTTCCCTCCGACCTTTGAGCCCATCCCCACCCTGTGTGCTCCCAGAGCCCCGGGACTACAAGGAGCCCCTGGAGCTTCTGGCTGTGCACATTCAGCTGGAAAACGTGACCCTGTTGAACCCAGACCCCAAGAAGGGCACCAAGCCTGGGCCAGCTGGATGGCTCAGCTGGAAGGTGAGGCCCGGGACCTAGGGGTGAAACAGTCACAGCTCCAGAAAGGGCTGCTCACAAGAGCCCTGAGTCCTCCCTGCCCTCCGTCTTCCAGGTGAGTGGCCCCGCTGCACCTGCTCAGTCCTACACCGGCCCTGTTCAGGACCCAGGCCGCCCCTGGGGGCCAGGGAGCCCCGTGGGCAGAGGTCCTGCTGGCTGGCTGGCAGAGCGCAGAGCTTGGGGGCCTCCACTGGGGCCAGGACTACGAGTTCAAAGTGAGACCGTCCTCCGGCCGCGCTCAGGGCCCCGACAGCAACGTGCTGCTCCTGAGGCTGCCTGAACAAGGTCAGGAATGGATGCTTCCAGAACCCAGTGGTATACCCCCAGCCCCTTTCTATCCCTCTGTAGTCAGGAGGAAGAGGAATAGTGGCTTCCACTCCTGGGCCCCCTCTTGTCCTGGCTCTGAAAGCAGAGCTGAGAGAAGCTCTTGTTCTTGTCAGTATGGCTGGAACCTTATGTCCCCAGTCCTGCTCTTTTCCCTAGAAAGAGATTCCTGAGGATTCCTTCAGCATTCCTGACAGTTTGTCTCCCTGCCCTCCAGTGCCCAGTGCTCCTCCCCAGGAGGTGACCCTAAAACCTGGCAACGGCACTATCCTTGTGAGCTGGATCCCACCACCTGCTGAAAACCACAATGGCATCATCCGTGGCTACCAGGTACCCCCCACAAGCTGACGCACCCCTCCATGGTGTTGCCAAGACTTCCCTCTTCCCTGGCTCTGGGCACTAAGAAATGGCACCTGCAGAGCAGGGACTCTCCTGTTTGCCAGACACTGCCAAGCGCTTACCCACATGACCTCATCTCATCTCACAGTCTCTCCTGGGTTGTTATCCCCAGTCTACAGACGTGGAAAGTGAGACCAGGGTCACAAGTGCGGGAAAACAGAACAGGACGAAACCAGGCTGTGACTGACTCTGTTTCTAAGGCAGTGGTGCCAGCGTGTGATTCCTGGACCGGCAACATCAGCATTGTCTGAGAACTTGTTAGAACGCAGATCCTTTGGTCCGTTGACAGGCTTTGTGGGTCAGAATGTCAGAGATGGGTCTGGCAATCTGGATTTTAACAAACCCTCCAAGCGATCCCAAATCATACTGATCTGTGTGAACCACTGGTCTAACACCTACTTCGGAAGATTGCTTTTGTCCCTCCTCTGTCAGTCTAGAGAGAAGTCTCACCCGCTTTGTAGGGGAGAAGGAAATAGGAAGGGTGGGTGCATGTGGGGGTGTCTCCAGGTGAATGCTAGGACAGGGTGGCCACATACCCAGAATCTGATCTGCAGGTGAAAGGGCTTAACTGCTGTGATGGTTTTGGAGGGGGGCAAGCTCACCTCTGTTTGTGTCTCAGGTCTGGAGCCTGGGCAACACCTCATTGCCCCCAGCCAACTGGACTGTGGTGGGTGAGCAGACCCAGCTGGAGATTGCCACGCGCATGTCAGGTTCCTACTGCATACAAGTGGCTGCAGTCACTGGCGCAGGCGCTGGGCAGCCCAGCAGCCCTGTCTGCCTCCTATTAGGTGAGGACAGTGCCCTCTGGCCCCACCCAGACCCATCCAGGCCCCCTTTCCACCATTCTGTCTCCCCACTCATGCTTCCAGCTCCTTCCCCCTTGTCTGCCCACCTTCATTGCCTTGTCCTGAGCTCAAATTCCCCTACAGAGCAGGCCATGGAGCGAGCTGCCCAGCAACCCAGTGCGCACAGCCCATGGACCCTGGAGCAGCTGTGGGCAGCCTTGAAGCGGCCAGAGGTCATTGCCAGCGGGGGTGTCGTGCTGTGGCTGCTGTTGCTGGGCATTGCCGTGTGCATCCACCGCCGGCGTCGAGCTGGGGTGCGCCTGGGCCCAGGTGAGCAGGTGACGAGCACTCGCAGGTGGACTGGCTGGCCTTTCCTGGGTCCCGCCAGAATGCAACAGAGCTTTGGGCCAGGTGCTGGAGACTCTGGGCTGACCCTTCCTCCTGCCCTCTCCCAGGTCTGTACAGGTACACCAGTGAGGATGCCATCTTAAAACACAGGTGAGACAGGAAAGGGGCAGAGGTGAGGGAGGGGCCGAGGGACAGTGGAGCTGGGACAGAGAACTCGCTGAAGCATTCGTCTCCCCTGCATGCTGTGTCTGACTCCTTGCGACTCCACAGACTGTAGCCCACCAGGCACCTCTGTCCGTGGGATTCTCCAGGCAAGAATACTGCAGTGGGTTGCCCAGCCCTCCTCCAGGGGACCTTCCCAACCCAGGGATTGAACCCACGATTCTTACATCTCCTGCATTGGCAGGCGGGTTCTCTACCATTAGCGCAACCTGGGAAGCCCCGTCTCCCCTACTGCCAGGCAATTTGTCATCCTAACACCTGAATCTCCCCTGAACTTCAAGTGAGAATTAATTTCTCTTTCATTAATGTCACTATCACACCATCTGACAGGTAAGTAACTGGCCCCACCCAGACAAGGTTACATGGCCAGTACCTGCCTTCCGAAGCCCTAATCTGGTGCTCTTGTTACTGAGATCTCATTAATACTTACTGCACTCTCCTGCTGGATGGAGAATAACTAGCACGGGAGGACCAGTCTGATTTCTAATTCTCTCTGTACATCCAGCATCTACCTAGCAGTACCTTTGAGTTCAGCAATCACCTACCGCCATTGAGGCATCTTTCTTTCACACTGATCCACCCACAGTTCCAGCAGAGGGCACTCTGTCCCTATGTGATGCTTCTTATCCTTGTTCTCAATAACCCTGCCCGCCTGCAGGTATCCATCCATCTGCTCTGAGTGCGTTTGGCTGCCAGAGCAAGTCTCCAGTTATGAGACAAGACGCTAAGAAACAAAACATCCTTTTTTTTCTCCTATTGGCTGAGTTTTGCACTAAACCATTTCACCTCTGCCCACCTTCTCCTGCTCCTTACCTCATTAGAGTTCATCTGAGAGATTTCACATTCCAGATCTGCGTCTTTCCACAGGAGTGTATCAAGCACCTATTATGGGCCAGCTCTCAGGCTCCCATTTTGCTGTCAGTTTCTCAGCCCAGAGCAAGGTTCCATGCTGGCTGATAACTGTGTTCCTGTGTTGCTCTGTGCTCCCTGGTCTTTCTCTTCCAGCTACTTCCTGGGCTTAGTCTGCGCCTTCCTGAACTTTCCCTGTCTCCCCTGGAACATCATCCTTTTCCTCAAGGGAGATTCCATTCTGATCACCTTGTTCATTCATTTCTTTAGACGAGTCACTGTCTGCCAGGAGAACACTCAGTCTAGCCGAGACAGGCACACGCGTAAATGCAATCCCGAGCTGGGAGTGCAGAAACAGAAACATGTACAAGGAGTACAAGTACAAGGAGTACAAGGAGGGGGCTGGGTGGGGAACCACGGGAGGAAGATTTCACATTTCCCCTGACTGCAAATGTAAAATAGCGAGCTGGTGGGAAGCTACTATAAAGCACAGGGAGCTCAATTCAGGGCTCTGTGGTGATCTAGAGGGTGGGATGGGGGTGCGGGGGAGGGAGGTCCAAGAGGGAGAGGATATATGTAAGTATATGGCTGATTCACTTCATTGTACAGCAGTAACTAAGACAACATTGTAAAGCAATTATATTTTTTAAAAACACACAAAAAAGTTAAAGCTGAAATAAAGAGGGAAGGCAAAGGGAATAGCAAGAAATAGCCTGCTATTTATAGGGAAAGACAAGCCTTTGGGCTGGGCTAGGGCCTCTGGTATAGGATGGGTCAAAGCAAAAGATAAAGCTGAGGAGCTGGAAGCTAGGCCAACAAGGGCCCTGTTAGCCACACTAGGCAGCTGTGTTCCGTCTTTGTACATGGGGAGCCACTGAGGGTTTTAGGCAGAGAAGGGCTTTGGTCTGATCCCCGCCGGCATGGCGCCCCATCCAAAGGGAACCAGGCTAGAGACAGAGAAGCCAATATTCAGGTAGCAAACTCCTGCACTGCTGGCTGAGTGATCTCTCACTTCTTCATCTCAGCTTACAGCATCAGCCTTGTAAGGAAGGTCTTACTGTTGGAGGAACCAGGGCTTAGAGAGGCTAATAGACTGAGCTGGCCCAGCGTTGCACAGCTAGGTGGCACCAGATCTGGCTCCCGATGTGTATTCTTTCCATCTCAGCACACAGCCATCTGTCTGTGATACCTCCCAGCTCTGGGGCAACTTGGACATCCTCTGATCTCAGGATAAGAAAGGGGCGCTGCGTTTGGGACAGCAGATCAGAGATCTTAAGGAGTCTGTGGGGGCCTGAAAAGCAGTGAGAATAAAGCTGGTACCACCATCTACTCTACCGTTTCTGCTACCTGCTGAGCTCAGGTCTTGACCAATCACGTTTTCCCTCCACCTGCTTCTCTGCCCCGCCCCCATTGTCCAGGATGGATCACAGCGACTCCCCCTGGCTGGCGGACACATGGCGCTCCACCTCCGGCTCTCGAGACCTCAGCAGCAGCAGCAGCCTCAGCAGTCGGCTGGGAGTGGACCCCCGGGACCCGCTAGACGGTCGCCGCTCTTGTGAGCATGCCCTCCCCCAGGGGTGGGGGTAGGGGGCCTAGCAGCTGAGCGGGGCTGCTGGAGAAAGGGGGCCATGGGTGGGCTGCATTCACCATAATCCCTCCTGTCATTTTTTACCGCAGTGATCTCCTGGGATCCCCGAAGCCCTGGGGTGCCCCTGCTTCCTGACACCAGCACTTTCTATGGCTCCCTCATCGCTGAGGGGCCTTCCAGCCCCCCAGCCCGGCCAAGCCCCCAGGCCCCAGCTGCCAGGCGGCTCACACCCCAGCTGGCCCAGCTCTCCAGCCCCTGGCCCAGTTCAGACAGCCTCTGTGGCCGCCGGGGCCTCTCTTCCCCGCGCTTGTCTCTGGCCCCTGCAGAGGCCTGGAAGGCCAGAAAGAAGCAGGGTAAGGATGGGGGGATGCACGCAGCCTGAATCAGGGTTTACGGGGCACGGGAGCCTCGGTGCTAGTCGTGGGCTGCCCTCCACCCGCAGTCTGTCCTAATGGGCCACCTATTACCGCGCACCCAGACAGGAGTATGCTGGCCTCAGTTTTCCTTTCTTTCTTTCTTTGGGTCTTTGTTGAGCCATGCAGGATCTTCTTTCATTCATGCGTCATCTTTGTTGCTGTGCACGGACTCTCTGTCTCTAGCTGTGGAGTGGGAGCTTCAGTAATTGTGGCCAGTAGGCTTGGTTGCTACGAGGCATGTGGGATCCTACCTCCCCGACCAGGGATCAAACCCATGGCCCCTGCATTGCCAACAGATTCTTAACCACCTGACCACCAGGGAAGCCCTAGGCCTCAGATTTTCTTTACACGGGGCTCTTGCTTGGGTTTTGCACACCAGCAGTGAGTCCTGTTTCTGCAGTCAGCTCAATTCAGCGAATACTGAATAAGCATCACTAGGGGTGGGATAGGGCTTAGGGGAACACAGTGATACTAAACAGAATCCTTGCTCTCTACCAGCTCCAAGTCTAATGAAAGTGCCTGACCAGCACACGGGTAATTCTAGAACCTGGAGCAGTGTGACCAGTGCTAGCACGAAACCTCAGGCTTGCATGACCTCTGTACTATGTAATGTGTACATACGTGCTATGCACCATGTACGGGTCCTGCCCAGGTACTGACTCCCAGCTTGCTTCCCAGAGAATGAGCATTTCCTTTCTGTCCAACTTTCTCCTGACTTCTAGCTATCTGCTTTGACTTTCCAGAGAGAAATAAGTACAGTCTCTATTTCTTCAGCAACTACTCTATGTTAGGTGCGTTACTCATATTTGTTATCTCATTGAATCCTCACAACATATTGGCAAGGTGTTATTTCTCTAATTTTACAGATAAGAGGATCAGAATGGGGTAGCTTGTTTTAAACCCTACGTCGGTAAGCTGCAGATCTCAAATTTGAAACCAGAATCATCTGCTTCCAAAAGTTACTTTGAATCTCTCTGGGAGCACCCTTGGGGAAACTGTCCTCTCACTGACTCTGTTTCTCCATTTCTGAACCCTGACTTCACTCTCCGCCATCTCCATGAGCCTCCTGTACTGATTAGTAAGATTTATAAACATTCAGCAGCCAGTTTTGTTAAGAGGATATAATCCAACTTTTATCAAGATAAAGATAGATTTAGAGTAATTAAGGGCTTGGCCAATATCCAGAATTTTATGACTCTAAATATTAGCAAAGCTGGCATCCTTTCCAGCTTTGCCTCAGAGCTATTGCATTAGAAATCCTCTGTGATCATGAAATACCAGCTAAAAAGAGGTTGCATAAATCTCATTTTTAAAGTAGCTTTTTCATGGATAACCACACTGATTTGAATATAATGTATGTCCTACTTGAAAACATTAATGCTAGCCCCAAAAGAGGAGCAATTTCCTATAGTCAGTTGTTAAGAAAGGTTCCCATTCTGAGACGAAGTTTCCTAATCTCACTTAGAGATTTAGGTCCTCATCACACCCCTTTTCTCCATCTTCCGGCTCCACGCCATCACTGCTCCAGGATGGGGTCAGCATAGTAACTCCCTTGCGCTCGTGGGCAACAGCAACAGCCACAAGGTCTCATCCAGAGGGACTTCCTTTGTGGTCCAGCAGTTAAGACTCCGCACTTCCATTGCAGGGGTCACAGGTTCAATCCCTGGTTAGAAAGCTAAGACCTCACAGGCCACGCAGTACAGCCTGATGGTGGGGGAAAAAAAAATCTCATCCAGAGGCATGGAGCTCCTCTACTGCTGTCATCTAGTCCAAAAGTCTGCTGATTCTTTGTCTTCAAACGCTGACAGTCTCTCTCAGTGCCCCTCCTTGAGCTGCTTATTCCTTTTTCTTATTATCTGACCTTAGTTGGGTTTTTTTGCCTCTGTACTAATAGTCTGAAAACAGCTGTCTCATCCATTATGTCAGATTCTTACTTCACTTTGCCAATACATATTTGAATATCCTCGTTAAATAATTCACTCAAATATCTATCGCAATTCAGGTATACCCAACAAGATTCCACCTCACTTTGATAACATTAGTGTATAGTTTAATTCAAATAATATTGACACTGCTGCTGCTGCTAAGTCGCTTCAGTCATGTCCGACTCTGTGCAACCCCATAGACGGCAGCCCACCAGGCTCCCCTGTCCCTGGGATTCTCCAGGCAAGAACACTGGAGTGGGTTGCCATTTCCTTCTCCAATGCATGAAAGTGAAAAGTGAAAGGGAAGTCGCTCAGTCGTGTCCGACTCTTAGCGACCCCATGGACTGTAGCCCACCAGGCTCCTCCATCCATGGGATTTTCCAGGCAAGAGTACTGGAGTGGGGTGCCATTGCCTTCTCCAATATTGACACTAAATTCAAGTACTTCCAAGCAAGGTGGAAAGCAGGTTTTTTTTTGGGGGGAGGGGGTGGTTACCAAAAATCCTTTAGAAGAAATAAAATGAGCTGGGATAAATACAGCCTTTTCCTTCACCTTCCACACAAATCAACACCAACAGCATGTGCCACCACTTGTGAGCTTAGGCAAGAAGCCAGGCCCAAGACAAGACAAAGCTGGTGAGAGTGGGGGTTGGAGCACTCAAAGCTGGCCTCCAGGACTCCCTGGGTCATACAACAATTAAAGGAAATGAGTAAAAGCTAAACCAGCCAAAGTACAAGAGGAAACTCTGGTGGAGGAAGTCTAGCCATTGTGTGAGTTTTCGGCCACTGTACATGGGTTTCTAGGGCCCAGGTGGATCCCTGATGAATGCCTTGTCCCACTCTGAACCTGCCCATCGTGGCCCCCACATCTTTTATATTAGATTGACGAGACAGCTCTGTGTCGAGAGTCCTGCTGGTCTCTGCTCCCCTTTCCTAACTGGGCTTTTGATCATGTGGCATTAACCTGAAGGCTATTTCTTTTCTTCTTTGACTGATGTTCTAGTCCAGGTCTTGGGGAAATCCCTTCCTTTTATCACTCTTTCTCTTCTGGCTTAAACTTAGATCATTTTGATTTTGGCCCAATGAAGTCATTGCACACAGTCGGGGCTATTGTACTGCCACGATTTACTCAGAGCCCGGTCTCCTAAGTGGCCATGTGGGCCTGATGGTAGCTGCCATCTCATACGTGATTCTTCTCACCTTGTGTTTACACCTGCACCTCTAATATCATCCGTCCATTCACCCATTCACTCAACACGTATTGAACGTCCACAGGCAAGGCATTGCCCACCTGGGTGAGAATAACACACTGTCCTACTCTAAAGTTCCTCTTCCCACCAGCTGACTCTCTCCCATCACACCTGGCTGGTCTGGGGCTCCCATCTTTTGTCTTCCTCATTCAACTCAACTTGAGAGCTCAACTCATCTCTCCAAGTGAGAGACACCAGGTTTATCAGGACAAGACTATCCAGAGCCAAGTGAAATATATACCATGTGAGAAGTGGAAATGAACAGATCCTCTTCAAGGAAAGAAAGAGGATTTGCCTTTACAGAGTCAAAATTCATGAAAGTAGGAGGTAGTGATGAGAGGGTACAGAGATCAGGAAATTGTCATGTACACAGTAGAGAGGTTTTTTTTTTTTTTTAATTTTTAAAAAATTTAAAAAAATTATTTATTTGGCACCAGGTCCTAGCTGCAACACGTGGGATCTTTTATTATAGTTGCAGCCAGCTCTTAGTTGCAGCATGTGGGATCTAGTTCCCTGACCAGGGATCAAACACGGGCCCCCTGCATAGGGAGTGCAGAGTCTTAGCCACTGGACCACCAGGGAAATCCCCAGACATTGTTTTTAAAACTATCAGATGCCAGCAACTTTCCGATCTGTTTTCAACTGCTTGGTAAAACCATCCTTTGGAGTGGCTGCTTACAAACAAAACAGGCTCAGGAAGGTTGATGCATTTATTTGAGGTCACACAGCTAATACTCGGCTGAGCCAGGCTATGAGTCAGGTGATTTAACTCCAAGCCTTGTGCTCCTTCCATTATTATATCACAGCTGCCTGGATGGAGGGAGATTATTCTCTCTTGTTTCTAGATTCAGAGAAAAGCTTAAGTGGATGATCAGGCTGAAGACAGAGCCTATGGCTGGGATCTGAAAGGCCCACCTTGATTGGCCACCAGCTCCCCAACTCTTTGTTTTGCAGAGTTGCACCAGGCCAACAGCTCCCCACTGCTCCGGGCCAGCCACCCTGCGGAGCTCTGGGCCTGCGAGTTGGGCAACAGAGGCTCCAAGAACTTTTCCCAAAGCCCAGGTGAGTGGAGGGCCCTGGGAGGCGAATGAGGGAGTGAGGCGTGGTGTGGGGCCCACCAGCCCCTCCATCTGGCTTCTCCTGTCCCTGAGGAAGCTGGCTCGGTGGGGGTGGGGACAGACAAGCTGCGGCCTGGGGGCAGTGAGGGTTCTGCAATCTCACGCCCAGGCTCTTGTTCCCCAGGAGCTGTGCCCCGTGCTCTAGTGGCCTGGCGGGCGCTGGGACCACAGCTCCTCAGCTCCTCCAGTGAGCTGATGACTCGCCCTTTGCCCCCAGTACCCCTCGCTCCCCGTGGACCCCCCACTCAGAGTCAACAGACCCAGTAAGAGGGCCTGGGGTCAGGAAGCAGGGCGGGGCACTGGGGATGTGGGAGGTGTTTGCTGAGGGGGCTGGGGGAGGGGTGGCAGGGACCGGAAGAACTGCACTAACCATCCTGCTGTCTTACCCCAAACAGGCACTCGGGGGAGCCCCCAGCCCCCACCTCCCCTCCACCGCCAGCAGCCCCCGTCCCCGCCCTTATTCCCT
Organism: Bos taurus; assembly: GCF_002263795.3. Classification (NCBI taxonomy): domain Eukaryota; kingdom Metazoa; phylum Chordata; class Mammalia; order Artiodactyla; family Bovidae; genus Bos; species Bos taurus. The sequence continues at coordinate 28,353,763 of NC_037356.1, read as the reverse complement.
CTGGTACCCTCCACGTCTCCAGCCCCCAGGCCTCTTCCCTCTCTGGTCCCAGTCCAGCATCCAGCCGCCTGTCTAGCTCGTCGCTGTCATCCCTGGGGGAGGATCAGGACAGCGTGCTGACCCCTGAGGAGGTGGCCCTGTGCCTGGAGCTCAGTGATGGTGAGGAGACCCCCAGGTGAGTGGCCGGAGGGGAGCCAGAGGATACAGATAAGCTGGAGACAGGAGTGTGCCTTCCACTTTCCTCACTGGACTGTTTCTGCCCCTGCCCAACAGCATGCCATCTCCCCTTTGACCTCTCCCTAGGAACAGTGTCTCTCCGATGCCAAGGGCGCCTTCCCCTCCCATCACCTATGGCTACATCAGCGTCCCCACGGCCTCAGACCTAGCGGACATGGGCAGGCCTGGAGGAGGGGTGGGGTCCGAGGTGAGGGGCTTGCTGTGCCCACCTCGGCCCTGCCTCACGCCCACCCCCAGTGAGGGCTCCTTGGCCAATGGCTGGGGCTCAGCCTCAGAGGACAACGGCCCCAGCGCCAGAGCCAGCCTGGTCAGCTCCTCCGATGGCTCCTTCCTCGCTGATGCCCACTTTGCCCGGGCCCTGGCCGTGGCTGCGGACAGCTTTGGCTTTGGTCTGGAGCCAAGGGAGGCAGACTGCGTCTTCACGGGTACGTTAGATCACTGTCCCCGACAAAGAGTCGAAGTATCCTCACCATCGTCACTGTGTCCCAGCCCCCAGGCCAAGTGCCTTACTACATACATTCAGCATTAGCAGCGGCTCTCTGAGGAATATTCTTTATCATTCTTTTCCAAATGAGGGAACTATAAATCCCATACGTTTATTAATTTGCCCAAGATCACCCAGAACAAGGATAAACTGTGCAAGTTAAAAGCCCAGAGGCAGGGACTTCCCTTGGTGGTCCAGTGGCTAAGACTCCATGATCCGTGTGCAGGGGTTCCAGGTTCAAAACCTGGTCAGGGAACTAGATCCCACATTCCTGACCCAACCAAATAAATAAATATTTCTTTTTAAAAAAGGCCCAGAGGCAGCCAATTACATGGTCCATACAGCTACCTCTAGGACCTTCCTCTTACCAAATGCGGGGTGCAGGAAAGGTTGCCCTCCCCAGCCCAGTGACAGATTTGTCCACTGTGGGAAGTTCTGTTCTGTCTCTTACATCCCGCTGAGCTGTCAAAGCCTTCCTCCTCTCCCATCTATGGCTGGGTGAGGTGATGCTGGGCTCCCTGTTTCGTGTGTCTAGCAGGTTGGGACCATCGTTCCCTAGTCAATGGCAGGTAGTGAGGGCTTCTGAGGCCCCTTCGGTGTTCCCTTCCTCAGACATATATCCCCTAGACCTAGCTTTCAAACCCTAACTCTACATTCTTCCCCCTAAAAAAGCAGTCAGGATTGTGGCGAACAGGAGAGCAGGAATTACCTAGGACAGAAAGCCAGGGCCAAGCTGGGAGGAGAGAGTTCAAGCTGTTCTCTCGAAGAAATCAATGACGTTTTCCTTTCCCTGGGGCGGAGTACCCTGGGGATGTGTCCACTGGGGTGATGGACCGAGTGGGGCTGGGTTATGTCTAGGGTCGAGTGTATGCCTTAAGCAGCCCCACATCTTCTGCCCTAAACTAGTCCCCAAGACTGAAGGCCAACCCTCCACAGAAATCTCTACCCTCCCTAACAGATGCTTCGTCACCTCCCTCGCCCCGGGACGACCTCTCTCTGACTTCCACCCTTTCCCTGACCCCGTGGGAGTGGAGGTCAGACTGGTTGGAGGACATTGAGAAAAATCCTACCCAGTGGCTGGGAAGGGGGCTGCCTCCCTGGCTGCCTGAAACTCGGATCTCTTCCCAGAAAAGTCAGCTCAGCTCTCCTGTGCCCAAAGCTGGCGGTAAGTGTCTGGTTGGCTGATGCAGCGATCCATCTTGACTGAGGGGTTTTATTGTGGTTCGGGGGAGTCAAGAGGGGTCTGGAAGGAGCGATAAGGAGCAGGGGGGGATAACTCCACCCTCCTTCAACTTCTCCTAGACTCCTCCTGAGCTGACCGCCCGACTGCCAAGATGAGAACCAGACCTTCCTCTCCCATCAGCCACTGGCCGGGGCTATGGACTGCGGCTCTTGGCCTGTGCTTCGCTGCAGTTGGGGGGTCCACCTTGCCTGGCTTCTGGCATTCTCCCTTCCGGATTGTGGGAACAAATGAAAGCAAAACAAAACAAGAACAAAGCGGACCTGCAGCCTCCAGGAGCAAAATGTCATCTCTACCTGGCTTGCAGCCCTTGCCTTTCCCTCTGCTCCATCCATGCCCACAGTCAGGTCATTTTGGCCTGAGAGGCAGCCCTAAATCCTGTGTGTTCCCCGCTCCACCCCTGCCTGGGTCACAGGAAGTGGGGGAGCCAGACGTCTTCCTGGAGGACAACACTGGCTCACGGGAAAGGACTGTGGAGCAGGGAGCGTCTCAGGGCCTCCTCTCAGCCTTTTCCGGTCCATTCCCGGTCTCGCCCCAACCACACTGTGAAGGGACATAAAGAGGGGCTCCACTGAGGCAGTGAGGCCCGGCCTCGGCACCAAGGCAAAGGGTTCAAGATGAATCGAGGGAGGAAGCTGAAGTGGGACAAGTGTGGGACAAATGCACCCTCCTGACACTGTTGTTACTATGAGTTGTCACTGAGGAATTTGATACCATAAAGCTGCCATGACTTGAGTTCTGTGAGATCGCTCCGTGGAGCACCATATCCTGCAGAGGGTGCCTGGGTTAGAACAGCACCAGGCATTCACTAATCCTCCGGTGTCGCTCCTTCTGTTCTGTTATCCAGGGGAGAATTACCTGCATCTTTCAGATTTTAAGCAGAATCCAGAAAAGGCAGGGATGAGGGTGTTTCCAGGTTCTGCGGGTCTTAGCAACTCATCCCGTGAAGATGACTCCTGCTTTCAGCAATCCCAGCCCCCAAGACCAGTCCCAGATAGTTTCTTAAAATGTACGAAGTAGCTCCATTTCACGAAAGGTAGGAACCACCTGTAATGGTTGGCTGGTGGACACCCTTCAAAGAACAGGACAGAGAAATGGAGGAGGAGCAGTACCTGCAGAGCCTAAGCCACAGAAAACCATCGGAGGGCAGGCAGGGCTTTATCCTCCTCTCTTGGAGGGAAAGGTCAGGGGCAGAATCCACACGCTGCGAGCATGCTATTCAGCACGACCAGGGTCGTGATCTCAGGATGAGGACTCAGTGCCCCGCCGGATACACATCCGTTCCACTGTCTGCTTTTCCTTTTTAGGATTTTGTTTTAGTTTCCTGGTCAAACCCCTTTTGAAAACATGCCAACTTCATATGGCAGAGCACATGAGAAAAAGAGATTTGTATGCACTTCGGTCAAACTGGCAGGAGAGGTCAAAGCTTGGGGTTGGGGGTCAGCGGTCATTCCCTGAGAGCCCCGGGCAGTCACTGAGCAATACCCAGGTCTATGCAGTGAATGGTGCGGACCGTGGGATCAGGAGTGATGGCGACTACAGCATTCGTGGCCAAAATTTTCTTTTTTTTTTTTTTTTTATTTGGTTGCGGCAGGCCTTAGTTGTCACATGTAGGATCTACTTCCCCGAGCTGGGGTCGAACCCCAGCCCCCTGCATTGGGAGAGCGGAGTCTTCGCCACTGGAACACCAGCGAAGTCCTGTGGCCAAATTTTTTTTTTTAATTTCTCTGCCAGCCTAACCAATTACATATGAGCCTAATCTGGCTAATCGGGCTTCCCAGGTGGCACTAGTGGTAAAGAACCCCCCTGCCAATTCAGGAGACATAAGAGACGTGGATTTGATCGCTGGGTCGGGAAGATCCCCTAGAGGAGGCCATGGCAACCCACTCCGGTATTCTTGCCTGGAGAAGCCCCCCGACAGAGGAGGCCGGTGGCCTACAGTCCACAGGGTTGCAAAGAGTCAGACACAACTGAAGCAACTTAGCACACTAATCTGGCTAAGAGGTGGCCGTCTGTACCTCTTTGTGAAAGGGTGAGGATGGGTGTCTGAAAAAGCCTGTTTTTCCTTCTTGGCCAGGACGCCCCCTTGAACTCCTCCTTTCTTTGAATTTTGAAAGATTGCTGTTGTTGTGAAGGGCGTATTTCCGGATTGTGGAGGAGGGCGCCAAGGGAGGGGCTCTGGGATGGTGGGACGAGTTTCTCGAGGTTGCTTATGTGGAAAGTCCCTCTGGTGGTAACTGGGGAGACAGTGGTTCAGCTCCTTCTGGAGGTAGGACAGGTGGCATCTTAGCCCTGCCCTCACCTAGTGCTTTCAGCTGAATGATTTCAAAGGATACACACCCGCTCGCAGCCCCCTTCCTCCCTACATCCTGCACAAAACCACACAAACAGGGCTCAGGGTTCTGATCTGTTCTTTTTATTGTGTTTTTTTTATGAAAGGGTCTCAGATGGCCAGGAAAGATCTGGCTCTCTGGCTTCTAAGCCAATTCCTCAGGGAGCCCCAGGCATCATCATGAGAAGGAGGAGACCCCTCCTCGCTCCTCTCTGCTCAGCCCTCATTCACCAGGGGGAGGGGCTCACGTTCAGATTCCTGGCCCAGGGACAAGCCCTTCCCCATGGAACTTCTAGCTTATTGTCAAAGGTCATCTTGGTTCCTGGAGAGAGACAGAGAGAGGCTGGCTTGCAAGGCCCTGGCCCAGGACCAACAGGCCCCTTTGGGGATGTGCCTCTTCCCTCATCAGCTCCTCTCCTGATCCTGCTCCCCTATGGAGCCCAGGCCCCTCTGTTAGGTCATCTGTGTCCATCCTTTGTCACCTCTGCTCTGGGCTCCTCCCTTCCTCCTTACTCACAGGGTCCCTTCCTTTTGACACTCCCCCAGCCCACCCCAAGCCCTCGATACCTTCCTATTTGTAATCATTCCTTGGCCCAGCCTCCCTAGCCCTCCACTCATTTTTTGGCCAGCCCCAGCCCCCACCTCTCCACGCTTCTGTCCGGGCCTTTGGCTCTGACTCCGGCTCCGGCTCCGACTCCGTCCTGGGCCCCGGGATCCCCGAGAGCTGCCGGAGCCTCTGGAGGAGTTGCTGCCGGCTGTGGAACAGGTGCTGGTGCCCTGGCCCCGGGACAGGAAGCTCGGTCGGCTGTAGGGGAGCCAGGCTTCTTCTGCAGCAGGAGATAGAAGGGCAGCTGGACTCAGGCAGGGGGCCTAACAGGGCTGCTTCCCCCCGCCTCACGCCGCCCTGACCGCCACCCCAGCTCTGGAAGAAGAGTGGAGGGCAGACCATCCTGGGGACTGAGAAGCAGCAGCAGCTGGCCCAGCCCATAGCCCTGATATAACACGTGCTCAGAAGCCTGCAGGGAGCCCCCCACGAAGAGAGGGCCTTGGGAAAGGAGGGACAGAGCGCCCAGCCCCCACTCTGGACCTGGGCTCCAGTCCTGGGGAAGGATATGATTTGGGAACTGGAGGAAATTCTGCCCAGAGAAAGCTAGAGAGACAAGTGTCTTTGGTGTTGATGCATGAACCCAGCTGGAGACCAAGGGTGAGCTGGCTTGAAAATGAGCACACCCTTGGCACCCTCCGTACACTAGGCTGCCCTCCCAAAGCCCACCCTCTCTGTAGCCATGGCCCTCCTTACCATCTGGGTGGGGGCGCCGCTGGGCCCCCAGGGGCGTGGCCTGCACCAGTCTCCTCTCCCCACTGTGCTCCCGCTCCCGTTCCAAGGAGGACATGCTGCCTGCTGCTCTCAGCCCCAAGGCCCAGCTGGCCTCTTCCTCTGGTGGTGGCAGAGGTGGTGGGGGCAGATCTGGGGAGAGACCCGCTGTCAGCAGGGTCCCCTGCTTCTCCTGACCCCAGTCTTTCTCCCACTCCCACTCCCTGGCACTAGGAGGCTGTGAAGGAACAGCCCGAGGTTTGGGTTCACTGGCTCCCTCCTCCAGCCTGAACCCACTCCTGTCACCATCTCCTAGGCTCACGGCCCCCTCACCTCCAGGACTGTGCTCCCGCCTGTAGGGAAAAGCCTTGGGTTTCTTCCGGATTCGGGCACGGGGCCCGTGCAATGGAGGAGTCAGCTCTCCAGGCACCGGCCGGGCTCTCCCTGCAGCATTGGGAGATGGATAAGAGAGGGGGTCAGGAAAGGGGCTTGAGGGTGAAGGGGAAACAAGCTTTTGGGAAGATGCGGAGGTGTGGGGCAAGCTGAGGGATCTACAGACTCACCGGGGGCACTGCCAGCTGTAGCAGGGACGGGGCTGGGGCTGTGATGGGGGCCAGAGGGGCCAGCACCCAGGCCGGCGGGCCTCCCTTCATGGCTACTCAGGGTGGGCTGGGAGACACTAAGAGGGGAGCTGGGCCCGATGGGCACCCTCCTGCAATGACACGAGACTGCATTTGTTTACTCAGCAAACACTAAGTGCCTACTCTGGAGCAGGCAGTGGGCTAATCAGTCAGCCTAATACTCAGATGAATAAGACACAGCACGTCTCCCACAAAGCTCCCACCCTAGTGCAGTATGAGGGAAGCCATCTCTAAAAGGCCCCAGGAAGCTTGCAGGGTGTCTGTGATGGAGAAAGTCTGGAGAGAGTGAGAGGCTTCGTTTGTCTCCACGTTTCTCCTCAAGTCACACTTCCACCCCAATACGGTCATGAGACCTTCCAGACCCCAGATTCACCCATCCATCCATGTGTTCATCCATCCATCCACACACTGAGTAGATATGTACAGAGGGCTATAACATGCAAAGTACTATATACCTCCCTACCTGGGCATCTGGTGGAGATGGGGAAGGTCAGTGGGGGGCTGGGGAGGGTCAGGAGGTGAAGGGGTGAGAGTGGCTGTGGACTGCTGCCCATAGGAAGGTGTGGGAGAGGGGGTTTCTCCTCGGGACGGAGGGACCAAGCAACCCCCACCGGAGCTGGGCTCTGCTGCATGGCTCCTCTCAGGCATTGGTGGGCACCACTCTTCTGGGTCTGAGCTGGGGGCAAAGAGGCAGGAGGGTAAGGATGACTGAGTAGCTTCATACCCTCCCTTTGACCTTCTGTTGCCCCCTCCCTTCTTCTCCCAGCATCTTCTCCCTCCTTGCGTCGGCAGGAGGCCCTGGGCTGGTCCTTTGTGTACATGCATCTGCAGGCAGCGAGCATCCTTACCTGCCCTCCAGCTCCTCCTCAGGCCCCTCTAGGCAGCTCAGTTCACAGGAAGGCGGTGGGGGAGGCAGGGCTTCTGGCCAGTTGAGAGAGGGCATCTGTACAGGCTTTCCCAGAAGCTTCACTTTGCCTCCCCTGGCTCCTGAGAACAGGATGGGGGAGCACAAGACACAGGCAGGAAAGAGGCAGAGGGGAGACACATCAGAAGGAAGTGCTGCTCTAGGTCCCAGAGGGGAAGCGTGGAGGATGCTCTTGGGGAGGTGCTGCTCAGGGCTCAAACGGGGAGTGTTGGGAACTGGAGTCATACCACTGTCCCCCTGGCTCCATTCTGGGGGAGCATACGGGCTCCAGGTGCCTGGATCTCCTGAGGGATGTGGGGGGAACCCCCCGTGGAAGGTCTGCAGCTCCTCTCCGGCCGGGTCAATGGTGCTGTAGACAGGACCCTCAGCAGAGGCGGCTGTGCCCCGGGCCGTCTGAGCCAGGTAAAGGGAGATCCCTGCTTCTGAGAGGGAGAGAGTGGGAGCCCCAGGGGAGCAGGTGGGGCAGAGACAGGAAAATAGATGACAGAAGAATGGAGGGCGAGAGGAGATCCCACTTCTTCCCCCCACCCCAAGCCGGGGTAAAGTTTGGGTGTGTATTAGTTGCTCAGTTGTGTCCAAATCTTTGGGACTCCATGGACTGTAGCCCAAAGGCTCCTCTGTCCGTGGAATTCTCTAGGCAAGAACACTGCAGTGGGTATCTATTCCCTTCTCCAGGGGATCTTCCCGACCCAGGGATCGAACCCGGGTCTCCTGCATTGCAAGCAGATTCTTTACCATCTGAGCCACCAGGGAAGCTGGTGATCTTCTTCCCCAACCCCAAGCTGGGGTAAAGGTTAGGCACAAGAGAGTCTCCCTCAACTCCCAAGAGCCTCCCAAGGATGGAGCAGCCTCAGCAAGACGGGATGCCCTGGTCCCCTTCAGTTTACCCCAGCAGTGGAGAGGAGAGAGGGTGTGGGGCCTCCTGCTGCTGCGCCCCCCTCCCCGGGGGGAAGCAGACCTCCTCACCATTGTAGTATCTGTCATCTGGGTCAGGATTGCTCGGGCAGCAGCTTCCCCTGGGGTCCTGGGCTGAGGGGCTCCGAGATGAGTGAGGCCACGAGTCTGCCAGCCACGGGTAGGGAGCAGGGCCAAGGCCCATTGGTGGCCTGAGGGACAGCGGGTGAAGACTAGGGACAGAGAGCCTGCAGAGGCCAGCGAAGTGAGGGAGACAGGGGCAATGGGCGCTGAGGACTGAGATGGGGAGTGTAGGGGTGGGAGGAGGGAGAAGCTTGGCACCAGGAGGCAGGCAGGGACAGAGGGACTGGTCTCTTGGGGGAGGGGATCATTCTTGGGAGCTGAGCTAAGAGAATTACCTGGAACTGGCCGCCGACAGGCCCTCTGAATGTGGGAACGACACTGGGGAAGGTGAGGGGGAGACTGTGAGAAGCGCCCCTTCCTGGGATTTGAACCCTACTCCCCACCCCGGAGGCAGAGACAGATGTCTTACCTGCAGGTGTGTAGGCAAAGGAGGCTTCCGAAAAGGAACCGGTGGGAGAAAGAAGAGGGGAAATGGGAAGAAAAGTCAGAAATATCCATATTCCTGTCCACTCCCTGGCTCTGGTCCTAATTACGCCACTTGGGCGGTACCTTGGACCAAGTTCATCGGAATTCCTAAGGCTTTGACTCAGGCATCAGTATTTTTCTAAAGCTCCCCAAGTGATTCCTGCGTGTAGCCAAGACAGAACCTTTTATCTAAGAGACCTCAGATCTTTCCAGACAGGCACCATCCCAGGAAGGAGAACTCGAGTATCCTCCTTTCAGCGGGCCCCCCTCCCTTCCATCCAGACCCCGCTTGATAATTTATCACCTGGGATCCTGGCGACACTCCCTCTGCCAAGCCCCCAGGCTCCAGGAAGTGAGTTTCCCTCCCTCCATCAGACTTGCCCCTTCTCTACTGAGAGTATTAGTCAGTCAGTCGTGTCTAACTCTTTATGACCTCATGGACTGTAGCCTGCCAGGCTCCTCTGTCCATGGAATTCTCCAGGCAAAGATACTGGAGTGGGTGGCCATGTCCTCTTCCAAGGCATCTTCCCGACTCTGGGATCGAACTCGAGTCTCTTACATTTCCTGCATTGGTAGGCAGGTTCTTTATACTGGTGTCACCTGGGAAGCCCACTTCTCTACTGGGGCTGACTGCAAAGCTGTTCCTCCACATACACCAGGAGTCTGAAGGACAAAATCTCACCCCTCTTTGCAGACTCCGCCCCCTCTGGAGTTTGCCCTTTTCCCCCTCCGCGCTGTTCCAGACAGCTGGCGATTCCACCGTGGGCACCCTGCCTCTGTCCAAGGGGCTGAGCTCCAGTGCGACCCCTCCCATGACCTCCACCCCCCTACCCCGCCCCCGCCAGCAGCTGAGTCCCTCCTGAAGCACAAGCTGGAATCAAGATTGCTGGGAGAAAAGTCTATAAGCCTGAGATATGCAGATGATACCACTGTTATGGTGAAAAGTGAAGAGGAGCTAAAGAGCCTCCTGATGAAAGTGAAAGAGGAGAGTGAAAAAGTTGGCTTAAAGCTCAACATTCAGAAAACTAAGATCATGGCATCCGGTCTCACCACTTCATGGCAAATAGATGGGGAAACAGTGGAAACAGACTATTTTCTTGGGCTCCAAAATCACTGCAGATGGTGACTGCAGCCATGAACTAAAAAGACGCTCCTTGGAAGAAAAGCTATGAAAAAAAAAAAAAAGAAAGAAAAAAAAGAAAAGCTATGACCAACCTAGACAGCATATGAAAAAGCAGAGACTTGACTTTACCAACAAAGGTCCGTCTAGTCAAAACTATGGTTTTTCCAGTAGTCATGTATAGATGTGAGAGTTGGACTACAAAGAAAGCTGAGCACCGAAGAATTGATGCTTTTGAACTGTGGTGTTGGAGAAGACTCTTGAGAGCCTCTTGAAATGCAAGGAGATCAAACCAGTCAATCCTAAAGGAAATCAGTCCTGAATGTTCATTGGAAGGATTGATGGTGAAGCTGAAACTCCAATACTTTGGCCGCCTGATGCGAAGAACTGACTCATCTGAAAAGACCCTGATGCGGGGAAAGACTGAAGGCAGGAAGAGAAGGGGAGGTTAGAGGATGAGATGATTGGATGGCATCACCGCCTCGATGGACATGAGTTTGAGCAAGCTCTGGGGAGTTGGTGATGGACGGGGAAGCCTGGCGTGCTGCAGTCCATGGGGTCGCAAAGAGTCGGACACGACTGAGCGACTGAACTCTCGAGATTTCCATTCTCCGCGCCTCCCTTCTAGGGGAGCGAGATCTCAAGGCTCCGCCCACCCCTCCATCGAGTCTCCCAGCCGCCCGGGCATCCCCGGGCTGGGTTCTCACCCGTGTAGTGACTGAGCTCCTTGCGCTGCCTCCGGCGCCGGTAGAGGGCGGCGCAGAGCCCGAGGAGCAGCGCCCCGCAGGCGGCGCCGCTGCCCGCGAGGAAGGCTGGCTCCCGCAGCACCCTCGCCAGCCGCTCCGCCAGCCCCGGGCCCGCCTCGAGCCCAGGCTCCAGCTCCGGCGGGGACGCTGCGGGGGTCAGAGTGGTGAGGGGAGTAGAGGCACCCCTACCCCATGACACCCCCCGCCCCACTCCCGAAACCCCAGCTCCTCCCTCCCACCCGCTCCGGACTCACGCAGTTGCACCGACACTGGGGCGCTGGCCACGCCCACGCCCGCGCTGGTGGCCGCCGCGACCTGGGTCCGGTAGAGGAGACCGGGCAGCAGGCCCCGCAGCACCGCCGAGCGCGCCCAGCCCGCCGCGGACCGGTTGAGATGAAAGCGGCTCTCGTTGCCCAGGCACCAGATCTGGGGAGGCCGAGACCCGGGCTTAGAGAGTCAGAAGTGGATCTCTGAATGGTGGGAATGACGTCTCGGCCAGTCGTAATTCACTCGGAGAGAGCACTCTGAAACTTCTCTCCTCTACCCGGACCTCGTCTCCAGTCCCAGAGCCAGTCCTAGGTTCCCTCCTCCCTGATCCTAACCCTCTCCCTCCACTGCCCAGCCTGCCCACCCAGGCCCTTCTCAACCCCTGCACCTGGTATTCCTCGATGACCCCATTTTGCTGCGAGGGGAGCGGAGGTTCCCAGGACACAGTGATACTGCTGTTGCCTTCACCCCCCAAGGCCACGGCCACTCCCTGGGGGGGACCACTGGGGGCTGGGCCAGGGTGGAGCATGGTGAGAAGGACACAGACAGTCATTGCAAGCTGTCCCTCCAGCCCCAACCTTGCTCATCCTCCCAGTGCTAACCTCTTAGAGAACTGAGAGGCGTGTCTCCTCCCCTGATCCCCCACACCTTGCCCTTGGAGGCAAACCTTCCTCCTCCCCTCTCTCTCTTCCCTCCTGTCCACCCATCAGCGCTGTGCCCCACTCCCTTACCCTCCTCAGGAATGCTCCTGGTCACCAAGGGGCTTTCAGCCCCCAGCTCCTCCTGGCCTTGAGCTTGCACCTTGATCTGGACTTGGGTCCCTGGGGGGAGTCCCCTTAGCACTGTACTTTGCTGGCTTGGGTATGGTAGGTCCAGCACCGACCAGCTTCCCCCATCAGGTCCTGCTACCCTCCAAGACACCCGGAAACCTTGCACCAGCTGGATTGGGCCATCTACCTGTGGGAGACAGGACAGAGGATGCCAGAGGAGGGGCTGGAGCCAACAAGTCCTCCTGCCCCAGCCCCTCCTTCACCCAGCAGTCTTCCCCAGCACGCACCTTGCACACTCCCATATGCATTCCCCTATGTCCCCCATCATCATGCCTGCCCTTGCGCTCATCCCTGGGCCACACTCACGGTCCAGGACACCTGCAGAGTCCGAGGCCCAAGGACTACAGGCTCCTCCAGACGCACAGCCACTTCGGCCAGTCCCTGCTGGCCTTTCCATGGGTCCTCCACTGGCCTGGATGGGCTGCTGTCTGCTGACCAAACAGTCCACTCAGCAAGGGCCTCTGGGATGGGGAATCAGGACTGAGGGCATGTGTATGTCCCATCCCTGCCCTTCCCCCACAGACCGCTACTTAGTACTTTGGAGCCCATCCCAGGGTCAGGAGATGGCTGGTCAGGGGAAGAGCTTCCAGAGGTGGGCCAGGGTATCTTGCTTTCTGCATATATTTGTTGTCGTTGTTCAGTTGCTAACTTGTGTCCGACTCTTTGCAACCCCACGGACTGCAGCAGGCCAGGCTTCCCTGTCCTTCACTATCTCCCAGAGTTAGTGCTCAGATTCATGTCCATTGTGTTGGTGATGCTATCTAACCATCTCATCCTCTGCCACCCTCTTCTCCTTTTGCCTTCAGTTTTTCCCAGCATCAGGGTCTTTTCCAATGAGCTGGCTCTTTGCAGATTGATATGTTTTTTTTTTCTTTGCCTAAATGCATGGCATGCAGAATCTTGGTTCCCTGAACAGGGGTTGAACCTGTGCCCCCTGCAGTGGAAGGAAGCACGAAGTCCTAACCGCTGGACCGCCTGGGGATTCCCCATGTGCACCTTTAAAGGCCTTGTTCCTCATCTCTCACGTGAAGATGTCCCTCCAAGTTTCCTTCTAGTCCTGTTATCTATAAGTAAAGGCTCAGAAGGGAGGAGCTACCAAGATGACTGAATCAATCTCTCTCTCTGTTTCTCTCTCTCGCCTCTTTTCTTGTTCCCTCAGTGAAAGGGAAGCATGACTCCCTATTCCAGGCCCGGCCACCAGCACAGAAACTGGAACCAGATAGGTGCCATAACTTGCAGTCAGGGGGTGCTCTGTGGTGTTGCATGCCATGCCTGTGATCCAGAGATCCAGGCTTTACTCACCCTGGGTGCGGACAGGCTCAGAGACAGGGCTGGGCTCACTGAGGCCCCAGGCTCCCACAGCTCGCACGAGAAATAGGTAGATCGTACTGGGCTGCAGACCGCTGACCGTGTGTGTCTCCAGCTGCACACCATCCGCCACTGTCCGCCATGTGTTACCAGAGGCATGGCTACAAGAATGAGGTGACAGGGCTGTGCCAGCCCAAGCTGTCTATTCCTTCTCATCCATTCTCTGTCACCCCCCTCTAACTACGCCTCAGCTCAGGAGACAGAACTGGTAAACCTCTTCCCACCACAGCCAAGACTTTTCAGACACAGTGGAGCCTCCCGGTAGCTTTCCAGGTTTGCATTGGAAACTTCCTCTGTACCTGAAGGCCTCTATCACATATGAGGTGGCTGTGGCCCCAGCTTGTGGGTTGGGCTTCCAGGTCAGAGTAATGCTGTTCTTGGTGATCTCAGTGACCACAGGCTGCGAGGGAGGTCCCGGAGGGGTACTGGGTTCTGCAAGGGGGTCTGGTGTTGCTCCCCAGTCTTCTGCAGTGAGGAGATAATCTTTGAGTAGAACGATGGGGAAAAGATGGCCCCAGTGTCATTTCCTCCTCCCCAGAGGAGCTGTGAGAATGGTGACACTGGAGCCGGGGACAGAGTGAACTGACCCTGCTCACATCTGCTCCCACGGGTACCACTTCTGTCCTCCTCCCCCCGACAGCCAGAGCCATGGCCTTTGGGAGATAAAACCAGTTCTGGGGGTTGGGGTGGAGGTACTGACCACCTTTGAGGCCAATTTGGAGAAGAGTGCTGGCAAAAAATGAGAGAACAAAGGAAAAACTCACCCCGCCTCCTAAGCCAGCCACTCCAGGCGGCCTCCCCTGTGGAGCTCTTGGCCACACAGCTGTAGAATCCCATGTGCCCCTCCTGCAGGAGAGGGTGGAGGAACTGGCACACTGGGAGTGAGCAGGGCAGGGCGAAGGGTGGAGGTGGGCATATAGGAGGATGGGGAGGATGCTGTCCACTCTGCGTCAGCGGTCCCCAGCCCTTTTGGCACCAGGGACCAGTGCCAAAATGGAAGACAATTTTTCCGTGAATGCGGGGGTAGTTTGGGGATGAGTCTCATAAAGAGCACGCCACCTAGATCCCTCCCATATGCAGTTCACAGTAGGGTTCACCCTCCTGTGAGAATCTAATGCCAGCCACCGCTGATCTGATAGGAGGCCGAGAGCAGGCGGTTATGTGAGCAATAAGGATTGGCTGTAAATACAGGCGAAGCTTTGCTCGCTCACCTGCTGCTCACCTCCTGCTGTGGGGCCCGGTTCCTAAAAGGCCCGGTTCCTAAAAGGCCCGGACCAGTACCGGTCCATGGCCTGGGGATCGGGGACCCCTGCTCTAGGTGGTCTGAGAGCAGAGGGGCAGAGATGGAGTTCAAGCCGCAGCAGGCACTAGAGTGGGGCACATGGACCACGCGGCCGTTCTCAGTTACTTGGGCTCCAGGAGTGAGCCTAACCTGCACGCTGGCGATGTACAGGGTACCATTGGCCATTACGCTGAGTTGGACGTCATCCCCTTGCAGCCACTGCCCATCCTTCTTCCACTGGACACTAGGCTGGGGATTCCCGCTCACTCTGCATGGCAGCCACACGGAGGAGCCCAGTGCCAGCGTCTGGTTGGCTGGTCCCTGGAGGATGATGGGAGGCAGTCCTTCCAGGGAAGCTAAGAGAGGAAGAACTTGGGCGTCTCAGGGGAGGGTCCTGGGTTCAGGCACCCAGCCCCTTGTCCTCGTCTCTACCCCTTCACTTTCCCTCCCCTGGATATCGGAGGGATTTCTATAACCATGTGTTCTCTCTGCCTGGGATCAGCCATCCATTCGTGGCTTCTGTACCTGGTTCCCAAACTTCACGGACATGTGCCAGCAACATGCCTCTCCCCGTGAGACATATTACATAGAATTCAAGAAAAACAGACTTCTTTCAGCTATTACCTTCTTCCAGCCCTATCTCCATGGGCACGTACCTCCTTTTACCTCCAGCAGAGCCTTGGCCAGGACACTGCCAGCCACACTGACAGCCTGGCACACGTAGTAGCCTGCATCCCTGCTCTGCACTTCAGTGATGTTGAGCTGGCCTCTGGGAGAGACTGAGAAGCGCCCCGTGGGCTGAAGTGACTGACTGGGGAATAGCAGAGCCTGGGGACAGAGCAAGCAACAGAGCCCAGTGGCAGCTGCCAGGGAGAACTCCGCATTCTCAGCAACCCCAGGATCCAGAGAATTCCTAAGGTTCTAGTTCATAACGCTGTCCCTAGCCAGTTTTGTGACCTGAGGGAAACTAGTTAAGCCTATTCACAATAGTAACGGAGTTTTATTAGATGATTTGGGGGTACACATCCCAGCTCTACTAGTTGGGGAAATCTGAGCAAGCTAGTTGGGGAAACCTGAGCAACCTTCCTGAGACCCAATTTCCCCAAATTTGACTCTTAGAGAGTAGTTATAAGGATTAACAGAGAAGGCAATGGCACCCCACTCCAGTACTCTTGCTGGAAAATCCCATGGACGGAGGAGCCTGGTAGGCTGCGGTCCATGGGGTTGCGAAGAGTTGGACATGACTGAGCGACTTCACTTCCACTTTTCACTTTAATGCACTGGCGAAGGAAATGACAACCCACTCCAGTGTTCTGGCCTGGAGAATCCCAGGGACGGGGGAGCCTGGTGGGCTGCCGTCTACGGGGTCGCACAGAGTCGGACACGACTGACGCGACTTAGCAGCAGCAGTAGCAGCATAAGGATTAAATCAAGTAATTGCATGAAACTCTTTCAATAGATTGAGTGAGAAATATTAAGTATGTTCTGCTTCTTTCTGGTTCTAACATTTTACATTAGATACACAGAAGGTAGGGAAGCAGGTTTGGGTTTCAGGGAAAATGACACCACGCTGAGCCCCTCTCTGATACCTACTCCCACCCTCTACTACCATCAGCATTTAAAAAACATTTATGTATCTGGCTGCGCCGGGTCTTAGTTGCACTGGGTCTTTGTTGCGGCATGTGGGATCTTTACTTGGGGCATGTGAACCCAGTGGAGGCATGAGATCTAGTTACCTGACCGGACAGCAAACCCAGACCCCCCCAACCCCCCCAACCCCCCATCCCCCACCCCCCCCACCCTCCCCCACTCCCAGCATTAGGAGTGCGGAGTCTTCGCAACTGGACCACCAGGGACGTTCCTATTATCAGCATTTTTATTCACTTAAAAATATAATTAAAATGTAGCAGTTTGCAGTGCTAGAAAAGATATTGAAAAATCGGGGGTGTGGATATGCAGTGAGGTGGTGGTGGCCTGGTTTCCTAGTGGGGTGGGTTTAATCAGACTTAAATTTTGTTTTATGGGCTTCCCTGGTAGCTCGGCTGGTAAAGAATCAGCCTGAAATGCGGGAGACCCCGGTTCAATTTTGTTTTATGCTGAGTTCCATACCAAAGCTGCTCAGGGTAGAACCATCACAGGCTCATCTCAGAACTCTGAGATTTGCCTGTGAAGGTTAAAGAGGGGTGGCTGTGAGCTCCCCCTGGTGGAAGTCTTTTGTAAGTAGATGAGCCTGTCACTTTCTACCCTGAGCAGCTTTGGTATGGAACTTGCTTTCCAGAGCAGGATGTTCAAGTCCAGGCCCAGGCGTGGGGAGGAGGAAGGATCTAATTGGATCTGCTACATCCTCAGCACGTGCGTGTGTGCTAAGTCACTCAGTCGTGTCCAACTCTTTGCGACCCCATGGACTGTAGCCCACCAGGCTCCTCTGTCCATGAGGATTCTCCAGGCAAGTATACTGGAGTAGGTAGCTACTCCCTTCTCCAGGGGAATCTTCCTGACCCAGGTATTGAACCCTAGTCTCTTATATCTCCTGCATTGGCTGGCGGGTTCTTTACCACAAGTGCCACCTAGAAAGCCCACATCCTCTGGATAGCCTTGTCCAAAACAGAAAGATTCTCCAAAGAATTCCCATATAGGACTGTTCCCTGCCACCTAACTATATTCTCCTTTGTTCCAGGCCTTTTATATTCATTATCTTATTTAATCCTCCCAAATAACCTGCATGGGTTTCTGGGAGGAAGGGTAAGACTGAAGCCCAGAGAGAAGTTTGCAGAATGTGAGAGGAGGGAGGCTGAGACCCAGAGGAGGAGCTGTGGACAGGCCCTGGGAGCTGGCCACCTACTTGACTTCCCTCCTTCTGCCAGAAGATGGCAGGCGGGGGGTTGCCTTTGGTCTCGCACTGGAAAGCCACGCTGTCTCCAGGAGCTGCCATCTGGTCCTGGGGTTGGGTCACCAGCTGAGGTGGGACTGGGAAGGGGAGGGAGATAAAGGAACAGGGAGTCAGGGGCACTAAGGGAGGAACAGGAGAAAGAAGCCTGAGCTTGGCTTAGGGAGGAGCAGATATCTGTCTCCTGCTCAAGCCTGTTTAGCTTTCTCCTCCTTCCTCTCCTCCTAGAAGTCTCAGGGTATGTGTGCTTAGTCGCTCAGTCATGCCCAAATCTTTGTGACCCCATGGACTGTAGGCTGCCAGGCTCTTCAGGCCACGGGGATTCTCCAGGCAAGAATACTGGAGTCTCAGGGGACCCACTCATATCTCCTGCTCTGTCCTTTCTCCGCCTTCTCCACCTCCACCCATCCTCCATCTGCCCTCGTCCCATGCCCGCCAAGGCCAGCCCAGGGGGGCCCTCACCGTGAACAATGAGGGAGCCAGATGCTTCGGCGCGGCCCACGCTGTTCTCCGCCACACAGGTGTATGTCCCCTCATCTTCAGCACTCACACGCCCAATCTGAAGGCTGTGGTCGCTCTGGATCTCGTACCTGCTCCCCTCCCCACCCCCAGGCTGGGTTGGCCACAACTACAGACCCCATCTAGCATCCCCCAGGACGGACACCAGAATCAGGGCACGTAAGGACAAGGTAGACCTCTGCAGGGACAGAAGCTGGTACTCATGGACTCATGAATGGAGGTAGGGACTGGTTGGGGCAGGGCCACAGGCTCTGGGAACAGACTGCATGGTCCAGTGAGAGGCATCTACCTTCTTTTTCTTTTTCCAGTTTTCTAGGGCTGGGTATGTTCTCGAGCTGATTGGGTCTCCTTACAGGCAGTAGGAGGGGGCTTCTCACCTGCCTGTGGGCAGTTCCCCATCCTCCTTGCGCCAGCGTAGACGAGGAGGGGGATCCCCCTGCACCTCACACGGAAAGTCCACGGGGGCACCAGCCAGGACCACCTGATTGACTGGTCTACGCAGGAAGGAGGGACGCTCTGTTGAGGGGTAGGGGGAGTGAAGAGTCAGTGGGTCTGCACAGCTACTCATTTCCCGGGCTGCCCACTCCCGTAACTCCCAGACCGCACAAGCCTACCCAGGACCACAAGTTTGGCTGCCCCACTCTCCCGTTCTCCTGCCATGTTGGAGGCCACGCACACATACATCCCTGCATCGCTCTTGAAAGTATGTGACATCATCAGCTTCCCTCCACGGATCTGCAGAGTAATCATGGAGACTTCGGTCCTTTATAGCCATGAAAGCACACTTGTTTATTTGATCCTCAAAGCAAGCCAATGAAGACGACTAGTGAAGTTGACCCACTTATAGTAGTAGTAGTCACTCCGTTGTGTACAATTCTTTGTGACCCCATGGAGCCCGCCAGGTTCCTCTGTCATAGGATTCTCCAGGCAAGAATACTGGAGTGCGTTGCCATGCAACCCACTGGAGGATCTCCACAGGATCCTCCTGACTTAGGGATCGAACCCAGGTCTCCTGCCCTGCAGGCAGATTCTTTACTATCTGAGCCACCAGGGAAGCCCTCTAGGGAATCCTTAAGTGATTTGCCCAAGGTAGGGCTCAGGTGTATCTTTGCTCCTATAGCCCAGAGCACCTCCCACCAGTCCATGGGCCATCATACCCCCACCTTCTTACACCAATTCCATCCTACCCATGCTGCTTTATCTCCCATTCAGTAGCTGACTCTCAGCCTCTGGTCAGCTAATGCCCCAATTTAAAAACTCTTATTGCTTCCAGGACATCCCCCCTCACCCCCACCCTTCCAAGACCTTTAGATTCAGACCTTCCTCCTTTGACACTTGTCCCAGATCTCTAGCCTAGGGGCCTGACCTTTGGGATGTTCCTGGTCAGGACCTGGCTTCCAGTGAGATCCCAGCCCTGGTCTCACCCCTCACCGTGATCCTCCCCTCCTCCTCCTTGAGTCTAACACCATCCTTCTTCCAGGACACCGAAGGCTCTGGGTGGCCGCGGGGGGGCATGCATTCCATTACGGCTGGCTCCCCCACTGCCACCACCACATTCCCGGGAGACTGCCGGAAATCATCGCGGAGGACTGGAGAAAGGGAGAAAGAAAGCAAGCCAGAATGAATGACCAGAGGAATAAATAGGGTGTGGGGTGACATAACTGGGTGAGGACTCAGGAAATTGTTTGGGGCAAGAGCCGGATCACCACCGCAGGCCAGAACTCTTCTCCGGCTGCGATAAGGCCAGGCCCGCTTCCTCCTCTGGCCAAGGAGAAGGTTTAAGGGAGGCTGCTGATGGGATGAGATTGGGAGTGGCTTCGGATGGGATTACCCGCTGCCCTCCCACCCCTCCGAAGCTCTGGCAACGACCAGCAGACTCCTACCTGCCACTTCTAAAGAGGCGTTTCTACTAGCCGCTGCCCCCAGGTAGTTACGCGCCACGCAAGTGTAGACACCCTCGTCTGGCCGCGCGCGGCGCCCGTGCACGATGCGCGGGAAGAAGAGGGCGCCGCTGGGCAGCAGCAGGCGGTGGGCGCGCGGGTCTTCGCGCGCCGTGGCCACGCGCGCCCCATTCTTGTACCACTCGATGTTGGGCCGGGGCCGGCCCTCTGCGCGGCAGGGCAGCGTGGCCGGCTCGCCTCGGGAGACCAGCAGGTCTGGCGGCTGCTCCACGATGCGTGGCATCGCGTCCTCCGGCCCGATCCTTGACCCTGAGGTGGGGTGGATGGCACAGAGCATTCAGAACCGGAGATCAGGGGAGAGCGCGAGCCTCCAGAGAGAAAAAGAAGCCGACCCGCCCATCCTCCTCTCTCTGGGTAAGGTCGAGTTTCTCCTCCTAGGCATCTGCCCCGCATGTTCTTAGGCTGGAAAGGAGGTGCCTGAGAACAGATGATCAGTAGAGCACGCAAGCGCCTAGGAAGACTGAAGACTCCTGCCTCCTCTCCTGCCAAGTTCAAGTGCAGAGTAACTGGACCATGGCTTGGCAAGTAGACCACGACTCTAGCCGACTGGTTTTCAGTCCCCCAGCCGCGCTGGTTATACACTCTGATAGTTACACGCGCTGTTATACGCGATAGTTATACGCGCTGATCTGTGAAAAGGTGACACTTGGTTGTCCACTGAAATGGAGAGACTGTGGCCCAGCCCGGGGATCCCCTTAGGAAAGGGAAGAAGCGAATGATGGGCTGTGGCCTGGGGCTGGAAGCGGCCCTTAACTTGGATTCTGTAACTGGGCAGAGTGCCCTTTTCACTGACACCCCTGATAACCACGTTTCCTGGTCTTTTTAAGTCACAAGAATTGAACACAAATGATGATGGAAGAGTGAGTAACGCTTCTTTTCTAAGAAGGCATAGTTTTCAACAGATTATTCTACAGGTTGATGTAGCCAAGAGAGGCTACATTGAGAGAGGAATTCGTCTAACTTTTCTTGGTCACTCAGATTCGTTCACCCGCACTTGGTCTACAGACTTCGGCTCACTTTTCATCTTCAGTTTGGGACCCAGGAGCCAGGAGCCAGTTGAGCTCAGACACCCCACCCCCCAGCTTCGTCAAAAATGGATTTGTACCCCGTAGTGGCCAGTAGGCGTCGCTGCCGCCTCGCCTAACCTGGTGTCCTTAACTAACCAAGGACCACTCCACACTTCGGTTCTCTGCCTGCCCGCCGATCCCCACCCTGGCCCTGTTCCAACACCCACGGGGACCTCTTGCTTCCAGCCACTGAGTGGTGTACTGAGTTTCATTTTCAGCCCCGGCTCTCAGAAGTTATTGAGACAAAGCTGCATGGTTTGCCCCAGCCTGGTGCTATCCTGGGCAGAGTGTATAACCAGTTTGGGACAAGATCAGTTTCCCTCCCACTTAGGGAAGGAAGAAATTTTTCTCGATTTCCTCCATCCTAGATGGAAATCTCTGTTTCTCACTCGTCTCTTCTCCTCTGTCCCATTCCAGTTCCCATTCAGGCAGACCAGACCCTCGGTGGGCAACCCTTTAGTGGTTAATGCTCAAGAAATGTTATAGAACTGACCAGTGTTGGAATCTCAGATGCCAGTACTTCCTAGCTGTAAGAACTAGGGCAAATTATGAACTTCTCTGGGTCGAAGTTTCTTTACCTGTATGTGGGAGTTGTGATGGATTGTCATAAGACCATGGTGTATGTAAAGAACTTGGGAGAAGGCACCAAGAATATGGCTAATCTACCATTAGTTAAGGGCTCTTTCTCTCTGGCCCGCCTTACCTTATCTTGATCTCTACAGTCTCCACCTGAATCAGATTTTTCCAGGCTCCAATATTCCCTTTCCGCCCTTCACATAACCTCAGGGAATTGGATATTGTCAAACTTTACACTGCTTTTGTGACTATTGGGATATTATTCATCCTCTCTGAGTTTGTTTCCTCAGTCGCAAAATGTGACCATCAACGCACCTCCTTACATTTTCGAGTTTAAAGGAGGCAATGTGTGGCGACAACACTCTGTAAGAGCGCTGGGGGAGCAGAGAGGTTTCCAAAGTGTCTGTGGGGAGGGTTCTGTGCTTAACTCCCCTAGGAACCTAGGAGGGTCAAGAGACTAGGGAATCCCAGATCATCCCCCAATTTCTTCCTCCCTGCTCCCTCCATACATACCACGCCCTTCTCATCGGCTCTTTCCCCTTAATTCCTGTAGACACAGCTGTGGGCGCCCTTTCCCTGGAATTTCTTCCCTGCCATTCCCGGTCTCAGGAGATGCTTCGCAGCAGCTAATGAATAGCTAATGGCCATGCTAATGGGGCTCTGGGGCTCCTCCCCCAGCACCTGGAGCACCCCGCTCACAAACACACTCATTGGCCGGGTCTTCTTTCTGGCCACCTTGCAGTCCCCAGCACAGTGCTGATAGATTCGGGTGGGTAGAGGCAGAGGGATGGAGGCTGTGACCTCCAAAGAGGGATCAACCGCAAAGGTGTTCAGGGAAGCGCGAGTTTCCGATGTGGCCGGCAGGGGCGCCATCGGGCTCTCTCTCCCCAAGCCCCCGGCGGTCCCTTCTCGCCGCCGCCCCGCCGCGCTCCGGGATAGCGCGCTGTCTCAGTCATTTATTAATCACCGTAATTAGAGGTAATGACCTCCCCGCCGGCGCTGCCCGCCTGCCGCAGCTCTGCCGGGGTGGGCCTGCAGTGAGTTCTACCTCTGAGGGGCAAACTTGTAAGTTTCCCTGAAATGGTCGCCGCCGCTGTCGTCTTCTGTAGCAAACACATTAAACATTTTGGCGTCATCACCCTCGTCCTAAGTGAGTTCTTGGAAAACTTAGACTCCCGAAGGGAAACCTGCGCCCTGGGTGGGTCAACGAGTGGCCCGGCTTGGCCCAGGCCCTCGGGTGACTGCGCCCCCTCCTCTACCCTCGGCGCAGTGGGTCCGGGCCTCTCATACTCCGGTTCTTCTCACCTGGGGTGGCCGTGGGCGTCGGTTGGGGAGGTGAGAAGTGGTGGGCTCAGTAGCCATCTCCTCCCAAACCCTCGACCTCCCGACGATGTCCTCACTAAGATGCGTTAAGTCCCAAACTACCCATTGGTCCCCAGCACCCGGGAGGCGCTGGGAAGCGCTGGAGGGCGCCGCTAGGTCCCGGACCTTAAGTCAGGAGCGCTTTGGACTACCCCGTCCGCGCCTCCCTCCCACCTTACCCCCATCCCTGGATCTGAAGTCCCGGTGGGGCAGGGTCTTACCGTTGAGAGAAGGATCTCCGGGTGGCAGCAGACTTTGGTTGAGCGCCGCCACCGAGGAGTTGAAGCCGAAGAGGAGGTCGCTGGAGTTGGAGATGTCCCCGCCCAAGGAGTCCGCGAACAAGTTCATCTGTAGCAGCGTTTTGAGCAGGTAGCGCAGCATGGCGCGACCAGATGGGGACCGGGGCTGGGGGCTCGGGGCCCAGCCCCTGGGTCTAAGACCCGCGGGCCGGGAGCCGTAAGCCCCTCCACAGCCTCTACACGCTGCCCCAGCCACGGTGCCGCTCTCCTGCCGGCGCGCCTGGGTACCGTGCGTGCCTCCGCGCGCCCTTCCTCCTTCCTTCTCTCTCCACCCCCCAGAGCCGGGGTCCCCTGGGAGCCGAGCAGCAGAAAGCAGGTGCCACGCCGATCACCGCGTAATTAAGGGATTAATCCGCCTCTCTCCGCCCTCCCACCCCCGCCCCGACGGCCACTAGCAGGGGCAGAGACTAGAGTCGCCTAGCGCGCGAGTTGGAGTCCCCGCCCCGCGGCCTGCGCCCGGCTCCAGGAGTCCCGCGTCGGTTCTGGGCACCGCAGGAGAGTTTCTCTCCTTTCTCAAAGCACCCAAGATGAGGGATGAGACTCTGTCGGAGTTGCCCCTGTGCCTGACTTCAAAGGAGGAGACCCTTATCTCTGTTCCCAGCCCTTAGGAAACTGAGGCAAAGCCCAGATCGCTCCTCTGGCTTTCCAAATACTGGCTGCCACTTCCTCCCACGTCCCTGGGTTTTGCGGCGGGAGTGCGGGCGGCTGGGTGGTTTGGGGCGGGAGTTGGGGCTGGGTGGAGAGTAATTCCGCGATGCGTCCACCTCTTTGCCCAGCAGTCGCTGCTTTGTAGCCTAGAGACCCGGAGATGAGACGCTGCATCTTGACCCCAGAATCCTTACCCCAGACCTCTTAATCTCGTGGTTCTTGGAGGATACTCCACAGGGATAAAACCTGAAGCGAAAGCCCAGGGAAATCCAGGAGCAGCTCACATCTGTTTGCTCTATTCTGACTTATTTTATGCTCTGATTTATTAAGTTGTTTTACTTTTTGGAGGAGACTGACGGGGAACTAGGGTGTCCGGGGCTAAGACAAAGAGCAATATCGTGTTTGTAAAGGCAAGTGCAAGAGAAGAGATGGGGTTGATGGAGAACTCGCAGAAATCTGTTCAAACTTAATAATGATCCTCCTTGGTGGGAAGGAGGTCACAACAATCCCCGCCCACCCCACACACCCGCCCACTCCCAGCATGCTTCCAACTTTCCTGGAGTTCTTAATACCTGAAGACCTCCAAGTCATACCTACCTACCTACACACACACACACACACACAGTTTCTTAGGCTGTAGGTGGTCTTGGGATATCAGGGGAAGAGACCAGAAGCATTCTATTAGTTAATATCTGAGCTAAGGCCCTGCTGATGGTGCAGTTCCGGTTCAGTCAGAGGGCTCTAGGATGAAATAAGCTTTGGGGTGGCTGCTTCCAAAGTGGGAGGAGGCAGGGGAACAGGTCAAGATCGTTAGGGAAGGACTAAGGTAAGTCAAGAGTTGAGTATTTCAGGCAGGCAGCTCTCAAGGGAACCAGAGACTTAGTCAAGGGGTGAGGGCTTGTCCCAAAACACCTCCCTCAATCCTCAGGGCAAATGAACAAATGTTTGGGTGTCTTCTTATTGCTGCCACTTCCCTCCCTCCCCACCCAGCTCTGCCTGCAAGGTAGCAAGGCCAGAAGCAAGAGGTGAGGAGGTGCGGGATGGGGGAGAGAAGGGGGAAGCAGAGGGAGGCTGCACCCTGGGAACTATTCTTTCAGCACCCTGTCTCCCCTAGTTGGACTAGGAATCTGGGGCCCTCCAGATGACTTAAATCCGAGCCGACCTTGAGGTGGGGTAGGTGGGAGAGGCGCTGGTGACACATTCATTCTAAAGCACCGGATCCTAAGAGGCACGATCCGGTCCTTGCTCCAGGGCGAAGTTGCATTCAGATAAGAGAAGTGGTAAGGGGTAGATTTTTCCGTCGGAAATCGACCCCTCCAGGAATGAGAAACCCAGAAGGCCCGATCCTGTATTTGCCCATGAGAAGACTTCACACTCCGGGCCGGTCTGCTGGTTGTTCAGGAGAAATCGGACCACTTGCTCTGCTCTGATGCTTCAGGAGCCCTCTGCTCCCCCTCCTGCGGACCCACCAGGGTCACCTGGGTTCCATCACACCAGAGGCTGAGCCGGGACAGGAATCCAGCCTCCTGGCTGCAGCAGACAGGAATCTGCATCCCGCCATGTGGTTCCTGCCCCATCCTAATCCCCTGATTTGCTCCCGGTCGGCCTCAGCAAACACAGGGCCTGCCAGCGTCTGGGGGCTTGTCACCCTGTTAGCGGATTTGTTCCCAGAGACAGCACAGTTAATTGGCCCTTTATGTGGGGATCAGGGCTATTTGCTCAGGGTTCCCTGAGCGGAGGCTGCGAATCAGCCCATGGGCAAGGCTGCCTCCTAATGCCTGGCATCCTAGGTGTGGAGGCTGGACAAAGTGGGGCCACTCTCTTCCGTTCCCAGACTCTCCTGGGCCAAATCTCCCGGCCCTCTTCTACACCTCACCTCTTCTCCATACCCTTTTGTTCTTGTTTCTCTCTGCTCTTTTCTTCCTTGTACTTCTTTGTATCTCTAGAATACGCTCCCTTTGAATCAGCTCAACTGAATACCAAGAGGGTACAGTACTCAGCTGGGGTGTACTGAAGAATAAATACCTCCCAACTGCAGCCTAAGTCCCAGTCCCTCCAGGCAGGGCCCCTGGAACCCTGGAGTTAGTGGAGGGTGGGGCAGAGGGTGGGCAGAAAAAGCCCAGCCTCCATTCCTTTAGGTCAGATGGACAGCCTTGACAGTAGCCTTACACCATTTTTTCCTTTCTTTTCTTTTCTGGCCACCCTTCATGGTACACGGGATCATAGTTCTCTGACCATCAGATTGAACCTCGGCCCCTGCAGTGGGAGCTCAGAGTCTTAACCAGTTGGCCACCAGCCAAGTCTCTGCCCTGTACATTTTCAAGTCCAGCTGTTCCCACAGGCAGTTCTGGAAGGAGTTTGCCTTCTCTCTGTCTCCTCACTGCCTGCGCCCCACCACCTCGCCCGACACACAACCAATACAACTCTGGCTTCTACCTCTTTCTTAGAGAAAGTAGGTAACTCACTGCATCTGTCTCTGTTTCCTAACCTATAGCACATGGGCACTGGGACAGCATCTAAAACACTCCAAAAGTTGGCAAAAAGAAGAGAGAGTGGCCAGAAGCAGAGAAGGTGGGGAGAGCAGAGACTGTGGAGAGAGAGGGTAAGTTTCCTCTGCTGGGTTATGGCATCTGGTGGGAAGAAATGCGTGTCTGGGGCAGGGGTGCGTGGGCGTGGCCATGGGTGTCTATGGAGAGAACAGCTACCCCAGGCCATCTTCCTTGGCCTCGTGCCATCACATGAGGCCAGAGAATGTGGCTGGAGGTTTACAGCAACGGAGCTGGGGGCTGCATGGGAAGCTTCTTGGAGGTTCAAAGCCTGAATGCCAGCTGGTTGTGGATGAGCTGCTGGCATGTAATTGTCCTCAGAGTGCCCTCCTTTCTCACACTGATACTGCCCCTGCCTCCCTCTCCCCAGTACATACACACACACACACACACACACACACACACACACGCCCAGTCCATTTACATCCCCCCAGAGCCTGTAGCCCCCATCTCTCTCTCTGCCTGGATCCCTTCCCGGGGCACTGATACACATTGAGCATATGTGTGTGTTTTGGTTGGGGGAGGGAGGGACAAGGGTTGAACATCTGTCCCCCACCCCTACCAGGCTATGCCTGTGAATGGCCCAGCAGGCTTGCTGGCTTCAGAGCAGTGATGCCAGGGGGGAGTGACCCAGCCGGCAGGGGCCAGAGGGCCAAACAGGAGGGGGGATCAGAGAGCAAAGAACAGGCCCCCGGCTGGAAAGCAGACAGCAGGAGCCTCCCCCCACTAGGAGCTAGGGTCTGTTGGCTCAGCCCCTGGAGCTGCTGAGATAATAGGCCAGGGCCCCCTATCCTAGAGTGCCCCCACCCCCCACCCCCAGGAGGAGCCTGAAGGGAGTTTACTGTGCAACACATACCACCAGGTCCTGAAATCTGGAGGCAACCAGGTAGAAATGTCCACATCCCAGTGCAGGCGAAACAAAGGCTAGGGAGAACAAGAGCTTTCCTGGTTCCTGTTATTAAACTTGGCACAGAGCAAGCACTCCATAAATATTTGTTTGGTGACTAAATCCAATAAACAAATATTTGTTTAGTTAGTCCTCATAACAACTGCCCCTTCAGAGTCCACTAACCTTCTCTCTCTGCCTCCCATTCATTCTCATTCTCCTTCTCTCCCCTGGCCCCTTCTCTCTCTCATTTTCCTAGTGCTGGTATAACAGGAAACTACAAACTGGGTGCACTCATGAAACTAAAAGTCACTTCCAACTATTTGCAACCCCATGGACTATAGCCCGCCAGGATTCTCTGTCCATGGGATTCTCCAGGCCAGAATACTGGAGTGGGTAGCCATTCCTTTCTCCAGGGGATCCTGACCTAGGGATTGAACCTGGCTCTCCTGCATTGCAGACAGATTCTTTAGCAGATGTCTGAGCCATCTAGGAAGCCCCAGGTAGACTAATGCTAATGCTAAGTCACTTCAGTCGTGTCTGACTCTGTGCGACCCCATAGACGGCAGCCTACCAGGTTCCCCCGTCCCTGGGATTCTCCAGGCAAGAACACTAGAGTGGATTGCCATTTCCTTCTCCAATGTATGAAAGTGAAAAGTCAAAGTGAAGTCGCTTGGTCGTGTTCGACTCTTAGCGACCCCATGGACTGCAGCCTACCAGGCTCCTCCATCCATGGGATTTTCCAGGCAAGAGTACTGGAGTGGGGTGCCATTGCAACACAAATTTATTCTCTTTTGCAGGCTGTAAGTCTGAGCTCAAGGGCTGTGCTCTTTCTGAAGGCTCTTAGGAAGATCTTTCTTGTCTCTTCTAGCTCTGATAGTTGCAGGTAGTCGTTGGGATTCTTCAGTTTGCTTATGCATCACTCCAACCCCTTCCTTTTTCTTCACATGACATTCTTCCATGTGTGTGTATATCTAAGGACACCAGTCACTAGATTAGAGCCCAACCCAATCCACTGTGACCTCTTCTTAACCACTGCAAAGTCCTATTTCCAAGTAAGGTCACGTTCTGAAATTTAACCTAATACACCTTCTTTTCTGTTTTTCTTCTAATAGTAACCCACTCCAGTATTCTTGCCTGGGAAATCCCATGGACAGAGGAGCATGGCAGGTTACAGTCCATGGGGTCACAAAGAGTCGGACTCAACTGAGCAACTAACACTTTCACTTTCCCCACTCTATTATTCCTGATACTCTCCCAGGGACCCTATTTTGCTACTTTAAAATATCAGTTCAGTCTCTCAGTCATGTCCAACTCTTTGCAACCCCATGGACTGCCACATGCCAGGCTTCCATGTCCATCACCAACTCCCGGAGCTTGCTCAAACTCATGTCCATACAGTCACTGATGCCATCCAACCATCTCATCCTCTGTCGTCCCCTTCTCCTCCCGCCTTCAATCTTTTCCAGCATTAAGGTCTTTTCAAATGAGTCAGCTCTTCACATCAGGTGGCCAAAGTACCGGAGTTTCAGCTTTAGCGTCAGTTCTTCTAATGAATATTCAGGACTGATTTCCTTCAGAATGGACTGGTTGGATCTCCTTGCAGTCCAAGGGACTCTCAAGAGTCTTCTCCAACACCACAGTTCAAAAGCATCAATTCTTTGGTGCTCAGCTTTCTTTATAGTCCAACTCTCACATCCATACATGACTACTGGAAGAACAATAGCTTTGACTAGATGGACCTTTGTCAGCAAAGTAATGTCTTTGCTTTTTAATATGCTGTCTAGGTTGCTCATAGCTTTTCTTCCAAGGAGCAAGCGTCTTTTAATTTCATGGCTGCATTCACCATCTGCAGTGATTTTGGAGCCTCGAAAAATAAAGTCTCTCATAGTTTCCATCGTTTCCCCATCTATTTGCCATGAAGGGATGGGACCAGATGCCGTGATCTTAGTTTTTTGAATGTTGAGCTTTAAGCCAACTTTTTCACTCTCCTCTTTCACTTTCATCAAGAGGCTCTTTAGTTCTTCTTCTCTTTCTGCCATAAGAGTAGTGTCATCTGCATATCTGAGGTTATTGATATTTCTCCAGGCAATCTTGATTCCAGCTTGTGCTTCATCCAGCCTGGCATTTCGCATGATGTACTCTGCATATAAGGTAAATAAACAGGGTGACAATATACAGCCTTGACATACTCCTTTCTCAATTTGGAACAGTCTGTTTTTCCATGTCCTGTTCTAACTGTTGCTTCTTGACCTGCATACAGATTTCTCAGGAGGCAGGTAAGGTGGTCTGGTATTCCCATCTCTTTCAGAATTTTCCACAGTTTGTTATGGTCCACACAGTCAAAGGCTTTGGCGTAGTCAATAAAGCAGAAGTAGATTTTTTTTCTGGAACTCTCTTTTTCGATGATCCAACAGATGTTGGCAATTTGATCTCTGGTTCCTCTGGCTTTTCTAAATCCAGCTTGAACATCTGGAAGTTCACAGTTCACATACTGTTGAAGCATGGCTTGGAGAATTTTGAGCATTACTTTGCTAGCGTGTGAGAGGATGAGTGCAATTGTGCGGTAGTTTAAACATTCTTTGGCATTACCTTTCTTTGGGATTGGAAAGAAACCTGACCTTTTCCAGTCCTGTGGCCACTGCTGAGTTTTCCAAATTTGTTGGCATATTGACTGCAGTACTTTCACAGCATCATCTATTAGGATTTGAAATAGCTCAACTGGAATTCCATCACCTCCACTAGCTTTGTTCATAGTGATGTTTCCTAAGGCCCACTTGACTTCGCATTCCAGGATGTCTGGCTCTAGGTGAGTGATCATACCATCATGGTTATCTGGGTCACGAAGATCTTTTTTGTATAGTTCTGTGTATTCTTGCCACCTCTTCTTAATAGCTTCTGCTTCTGTTAGGCCCATACCGTTTCTGTCCTTTATTGTGCCCATCTTTGCATGAGATATTCCCTTGCTATCTCTAATTTTCTTGAAGAGATCTCTAGTCTTCCCCATTCTATTGTTTTCCTCTATTTCTTTGCATTGATCACCGAGGAAGGCTTTCTTATCTTTCCTTGCTATTCTTTGGAACTCTGAATTCAAATGAGTATATGTTTCCTTTTCTCCTTTGCCTTTAGCTTCTCTTCTTTTCTCAGCTATTTGTAAGACCTCCTCAAACAACCATTTTGCCTCTTTGTATCTCTTTTTCTTGGGGATGGCCTTGGTCACTGCCTCCTGTACAATGTCAGGAACCTCTGTCCATAGTTCTTCAGGCACTCTGTCTATCAGATCTAATCCCTTGAATCTATTTGTCACTTCCACTGTATAATCATAAGGGATTTGAATATAGTTTAAAATATTGTTTTATTATTGTAAGCATAATACAAGCTCATGGGGCTACCCAGGTGGCGCAGTGGTAAACAGTCTGTCTGCCGATGCAGGAGATGCAAGAGATGTGAGTTCAACCCTTGGGTCAGGAGGTTCCCCTGGAAAAGAAAATGGCAACCCACTCCAGTATTCTTGTCTGGAGAATCCAACGGACAGAGGAGCTTAGCAGGGTACAGTCCATGGAGCCACAGAGTTGGACACAACTGAGCGACTGAGCACACACACACACAGTACATGCTCATGCAAAAATATTCTAGCAGAATAAAAGAGAATAAGGTGAACAAAGTGCTCACACCATTCTTATCCTTCTTTAGCCTGGGGTAACCACAGATTGCTTCTTGTGTATCCTTCCAGATTTTATTTTACTTTTTAAATATTTATTTCTTTGGCTGTACTGGGTCTTAGATCTCCGATTTTTCTTGCCTCAGGCGGGATCTTTAGCTGCAGCATGCAAACTGTTAGTTGTGGCATGTGGGATCTAGTCCCTTGACCAGGGATTGAACCTGGGCCCCCGGGCATTGAGAATGCGGAGTCTTAGTCACTGGACCATCAGGGAAGTCCCCAGATTTTAAAAAGCATATATATATATCCTTCTTAAAACATAAATTTGATCATGTTATTTGTTCTGTTTTGCAGCCTGTTAGTTTTAGCTTACCAATATATTTAGGGTATCCTTTCACATCAGTATATATATATATATATATATAGTCTCCATATTTTTACTTTAATGACTGCATAATATTGGTCATTGCATAAATTTATCATATGCTTGTAATCAGATCCCTATTTATGGAGATTTGGGTTGTTTCTCAATTTTTGTATAAACAATGTTACAAATAAACAACATTATATATATATTTGCACATATGCGTATCTGTAAGCTAAATTCTTAGAAGTGAAAGTATAGAGGTGACTAACAGCTAACAATAGCTAATGTTTACTGAGTGGTTCTCTTCATTCATCTGTCTAGCAGATGTTCTTGCATGCATGCTAAGTCACTTCTGTTGTTTCCAACTCTGTGTGACCCTATGCATTATAGCCTGCCAGGTTCTTCTGTCCATGGGATTCTCCAGGAAACAATACTGGAGTGCGTTGCCATGCTCTCCTCCAGGGAATCTTCCCGACCCAAGGATCGGACCCGCGTATCTTGCTTGGCAGGCATTTTCTTTACTGCTGAGTCACCATGGAAGCCCCCTTTCTAACCCCCTTGTATCCCCCTCCTTAAGTGCTGATCCTGAGCATGCTCGTCCAGTGAGTCTCTGCGCGATTTCACCAGCTCTGTGCCTCCTGCCCATCTCCATGGCCACTGCCTTAGTCCAGATTCTCACCATCTTTCACTACTGCAAAGTAACTCTGTGTGTTCAGTCTCCTACTGGGAATCCATCACCTGCACTGCTGCTTCGGGGAGTTGTCATATATTTGTTCAACCCCCATTGAGTAAGCAACTGCCAAGTGCCAGATACTGAGCTATGTGCTTATCTCTGATGTTTAAATCTGATCGTGTCAGTCGTCTACTTAAAAATTATAATCCCTAGAGGAAGTGGCAACGAGTGTTGCCATGGTTCAGATAATGTCTGCTGTTCCTGGTCTTCTCTGTTACCCCTCCCCTCACTCCATACCTCTGCCATCTACATCCCACCACCAAGCAGCCTTTTTCCTTTCACGGGTGGTGCTCTCTCTATTGCTGTGCCTTAGCTCTCGCCATTCTCCATTTCCTCTTCCTGAAATGCCCTCTCCCCTCTGTTCTTCGCTGGCAGGACTCCTTTCAGCTGGCAATCCAGCTTCCATCACCTAAAATTAGTAAAGCCCTCCGTGACTCTCCCAGACCACTTGGTTTATTCCCCTACTGTCTAACTGAACATGTGATGTTTTAATTATTTGCTGACGTAACTATCTTCCCCCTGAACTCCAACATCCTCTTCGAGAGGTGGAGCTACATCTTACTCATCCTTGAACCCTGGGTGCCTAACATACGGTGTAGCGTGGCATTTACTGTGAACTTACAATTGCCAGGTCTGTTCTAGGTGCTTTATTCGTATAACTCTCCTATTAACTCAATAAATAGGTGCTGTTGTTACCCTCATTTTACAGACAGGGAGACATAGGCACTGATTCAGTTAAGTAACTTGCCTGAAGTTACTTAGGTGGCTACTAAATGGAGGATCCAGAATTTAAACTCAGGCTGTTCCTACACCTGTGTGATTGGTACACCACCTCTCTGCGAAAGACCTGCGTCTGAGTATAGCAAAGGAGGACTCCCCTGCTCCCCACCCCCACGTGCTCATGTATAATTCATAATTCTAGTAACAGAATGACCTCTACAATCACGTCGCTAAGTATAATCCACTAAGGCTTCCAGATCTTTTCTGCCATTTGTTTTTAGTTCTGAAATCCCTTAGTCCCCGGTATCTATCAGTCTCAAACGTGCTGTTCTTTGAGTTTGTGCATTTCTATAATTCCTGGAACTTTTGCAGCTTCAGGGAGGTCAGAAATGGACTATGTTCTTTATCATATCTGTCTTAATGTCCCAGTCTCAACGTTTCTCTGTCTCTCTCTCTGCCTCTCCCTATCCTGCTGTCCCTGTGGGTGTGTGTGTGTCTATGTGAGCATAAAATGCACAAAGAAAGAGACCAATTAAGATCTTCAGATCCCCTGCCTCCAAGAGAGGGTGTCTTGCTTTTCAATTAAAGAGGACTATTCCCTGGCCTCTAACGATTTACATTCAGAGGGAAATGCTTTTGTGTTAAATACATGAGAAAGGCTTTCCACTTTACATCACTGGGTCTTTAGTCTCTGTGTTTCTTGGGTTGCTACCTGTGTTCACAGATTTCTTTGTATTTATTGTGAATAACAGACTGATTTCCAGTGTGTTCGGGGGTCCCTCTTCCCTGGACTCCTACCTGCCACTGCTCTCCATTGATTTTTGGTTTCCTATGCCAGAAGAGCCTCTGTTTCACCAACATATCCTGAAGCTCAATTCTTTGGAATGAAGATGACTCCAAGATCTCTCTCGGCTTCCATGGTAAAGCCATGGTAAAGCGGGCGTCACTGTGACGTCATTCCCCATGTACACATGCAGAGAAGTCGCCATTCTGACAAGTCAGGGGACTCTAGTCTTCCTTTTCTATGTCCCTCTCCTTTACCACGGCTTTTCTTCCATATCTCTCTCTCCTTCCATCTTCCCTCCCCCGTATCCTGCTGCTTTTTTTTTTTTTTCTTTAGCCATGGACTTTATTGTTTGAATATTTGCAATTATTATTCTATACACAAATGTTAATTTCTTACAAAACTCTGTATTCCATATTGCTAGGTCACTTCACTCTTCATTTTATGTCACATTTCCATCAATAACTATTTCCCCAAATCACCATCTGCCTGATTGTGTGTTGTTGTTGTTCAGTTGCTAAGTTGTGTACGACTCTGCGATGCCAGACACTAGTCCACCAGGCTTATCTGTCCATGAGATTTTCCAGGCAAGAATACTGGAGTTGCCTGTTTATTTTTAAAGCCTTACCTCCTAGTCCTGATTGCAAGGCTTATAAATATTCAATATTTCCTAGAAGCAGTCTCTGAATGATATTTCACTACTCAGTGTCGTTAACCCATCCAATCAGAAATGGAGCTAGACTTTCCTCAGGGTCGCTTCCCTCCACCCCCTTGAGCCTGCACGACCAGCATGGGGGCCTTATTTTCCTCTCCAAGGTCTTCATCATAAAGGGACAACCCACTGTGACTTTGGAGCCCTTTATGGATTCCAACCTTGACAGGCACTGAGACCCACATCTCTAAATGTGAGAATTTCCAAATAGTCTCTCACCTCAATAAGATGGTTCACTTATTCCAGAGCAATAATCCTGGCATTTAAGGAGGAGAAGGAAAGATATGTCTGGAGTTATAATCCAGGTAGAAAAACTGTAAGCCCTGAGCCTGGTGCACAGAAGACATTCAGTAAATATTTCAGTTGTGTTGAGTGATTTCTATGCATATGAAAAAAATGGAAAGAAAATTAAACCAAACTATAAGCAATGGTTTGTTGGGAACGAGGGAACATATGCAATTTTTCATCTTTCTTTCATTTAAAAATATTTTGTTAATAATAGAAAATATGAAATTGTCATTTTAAAGTTATTTTTTATATAATTTTATTTATTTACTTATTTTTATCTTTGGCTGTGCCGAGTCTTACTCGCTGCACAGGCTTTTCTCTCGTTATAGCAAGCAGGAGCTACTCTCTAGTTGCGGTGCTCCGGCTTCTCGTTGCGGTAGCTTCTCTAGTTGCAGAGCCTGGGCTATAGTAGCTGCAACATGTGGGCTTGGTAGTTTGGGCTTGCTGGCTTAGTTGCTCCAAGGCATACGGGATCTTCCCAGATCAGGGATTGAACTTGTGTCTCCTACATTGGCAGGCAGATTCTTTACCACTGAGCCATCAGGACAGCCCTGAAATTGTCATTTAAAAAAATCTTTATTTTTTGGTCACACCCATGCAGCATGTGGGATCTTAGTTCCCTGATCAGGGATCAAACCTGTGGCCCTGCCTTAAGAGTGTGGAGTCTTAACCACTGGAACCACCAGAGAAGTCCCATAAAATTGTCATTTAAAAAAAAAAAAAAAAAGTCATTTTAAAGGGTTTAGTGCCCAAACCCAGGCAGCAGCCAATCTCTTCTTACCTGCACTGGTTTGGAGAAAGGCTCAGCAAACCCACAGCTCTTTCTATTGGAGGGAAGAGAGATGTGGGAACAGGAAGCAAGTACAGGGCATCAGAGAACGGTAGGTCCCTTTGCAAAGATCCTCCCTAAACCTTTCTGCTCATCCAGGCATGGCTTGAATCCTTCCAGCAACAGGGAGCTCAAAACCTGATGGGAGGGGTTTCCCTGGTGGTCCAGTGGTTAAGAATCTGCCTTGTAACGCAAGGGACACCCGTTCAATTCCTGGCCTGGGAAGATCTCAAATGCTGCAGAGCAACTGAGCCTCTGTGCCACACCCAATGAGCCTGCGCTCTGAAGCCTGCGAGTGTCAACTACAGAGCCCATGCACCACAACTCCTGAGGCCGGCACGCACTAGAGCCTGTGCTCCGCTGCAGAAGCCACTGCAGTGAGAAGCCCATGCACCACAACTAGAGAAAGCCTGCAAGCAGCAATGAAGACCCAGCACAGCCCGAAACAAATGAAATATTTAAAAACACACACACACACACCTGATGGGATGCCGAGGCCAAGACAGACGGCTCCAACAGAGCGAAGGGCTCTGGTCTGTAGACGCCTGCCTCATCTCTGGGGCTGTGCTCTAGCTCAGCCTCTAACTAAAGAATTGATTGGGAAGTGGGTAGGAAGAGAAATCAAGTGAGGTGAAAGTCGCTCAGTCGTCTCCGACTCTTTGCGACCTCATGGACTATACAGTCCTTGGAATTCTCCAGGCCAGAATACTGGAGTGGGTAGCCTTTCCCTTCTCCAGGACATCTTCCTGACCCAAGGATCGAACCTAGGTGTCCCACATTGCAGGCGGATTCTTGACCAGCTGAGCCACAAGGGCAGCCCAGGATAAGAAGAGAGGTAGAACTGAAAAACAGAGATTTAAGGAACTAAGGAAAAGAAAATACCTCGATGAGATGCCAATATTAGCTGAGTCAAGCTCATCTTTTAACACTGTCTTGAGCCGTCTTTGCCCAGGACCCACACGGGGACTTATGTTGGCAGAGGTTGGGGATGGGGTGGGCAGCAATGACTCTTGCCAGTGTCCAAAAAAACAGCTTTTCAGCACAGCTTAGAGGGAGACGGAAGCGAGGAATATTCCATAGGGCTATTTCAGAAGGCCAGGGCAGCTGTCAGAGGAAGCTGCAAAAGTGTGTGTGTGTGTGTGTGTGTGTGTGTGTGTGTGTGTGTGTGTGTGTGAGGGGGAGGGTCGGTGTGGGGACAGGGCTCATGTGTTTGGGGCTCTATTAACTAACTCCCTCCCATCCATCACAGCCCCCCTCCCAGGCTGCTGCAGCCCTGGCAGCTGGGTTACCCCGGGGAGGCTGGGCTGAGGGTCCCTAAAGGGAGCCAAGCTTCAGGCAGAGCAGCGGAGACACATGTGTGCCTGGTCAGGTTGGGGCTGGCGCCTCATTGAGAAGGGGGCTCTCCAAGCTGGGCTTCATTAGGGCAGTGGCACTAATAGGGGAGGGGGTGCAGGGGGCTGGGCTGACAGCCAATTACTTGCTCGTCTGCATTATGGATTAACCCATCTGGGTCTGGGAGATTGGCTCTGAAAGGGGCACAAAAGGGGGGGCGTGACCACAATCACACACCAAATTATCCAGTCTGAGCGCAATTGTCCACCAACAAACGGGGCCTCAGGATGGGTGACCCCCTTGGGTTCTCTCCATCCCCCACCCTGAGCCCCAGAGGAAGAGTCGGAGATAAACTGCCGGCTGGTTAAAAGGCAGGATCTGGCATGAGGAGGAACAAGGATGCCCTTCCTGAGAAGGAGGGGATTTAGGGGAGACAGGCCGGGTTTGAGGTTAAGCCAGAGAAGTCAGAAGCCAAACAAAAGTTCTCCCAACAGACTTGATCATTTCAGTCCTCTACTTCAGAGGCAAAGGATGACGTAAGGAACTTGCCCATCTGAAATACCAGACAGAATCAGAGAGCAGAGGGCCTTAACCAAGTCTAGGGGAAAAGATAGAGGGACTCTCAGAGTCGGGGGGTCTCCATCTCACCCATCATCCTTTCTGAGGCTAATTGATTCCAGACATGAATAAGGGGCTCTCAGATGGGGTCTTGGAGGACCCCTGCCCTGCTCTGGCATCTCTGATGCTCTCCCAGTGGGAGTGCCCTGCACCCTCCCCCATACCTCCTTCTCTAGGAATAAGCCCACCATGCAGGGTAATGGAGGGAAAGATAGGAGGGGGTGGCAGGCAGGGGGGCTCTCTACTCTGGCTAATCCCCTCATTACCATCTCATAATCAGAACCACGCTTTCAATGTAAATGGGGATGTTAAATATTGGTTTCTCTAGACACAAGCTCCTTTGGAAAAAATTATTGATGCTCCTTCTTTTGCCAGCGCTGGCTGGCTCCCACAGTGAGGGGGGTGGTGGTGGCAGCGAGTGTTAGTGAGGGCTGAGGGCTTCAGAGTCTGGTCGGTGGGGAAGGTGAAGGTGTCTGATGAGCAGGGGTGGAATGATTTGGTTTTGGTTGATCTGGGCAGCCTCCATTTTCCTGATTTGGCAGAAGAAACTCACCAGGAGGAAACTGGCTCATTTTGAATTCATCAAGACTTTGTTGGGGCTGATTGGCTGCTGGTCTCCAATCACTCTCAACTGGAGATCAATATGGAGTTGTAGATCCCAAAGTCAGATTACTGAGGGAACAGGGGTGTAGTCATTGGCCAGTTTAGGCACCTTGCCCTTTGCCCATTGCTAGAAACCCCTGGAACACTCCTGGGCAGTGACCTGGACTCCCCTTCCAGCCAGTTCTAGATACAAAGCACAACGTAAAGCAACAATGACTTTTCACATGCAAAGGTTCATGCTTGTCCCCTAACAAGCAGTCCTGTGAAACAGCTATGGCTGTCATCATCCCAACTGGCAGATGAAACTCGGGGTCATCAAGTGACTCACCGAGGCCCACATGGCTGCTCAGTGACAGATTCACACTGAAACATGGTTCTTCCAGGTCCAAACTCAGCCCCATCCCCTTGTGCCATGCTCTAGCCTTTAAAATCAAGACAACTACTCCTGTGCCATTTGTGAGGACACAGAGAGCATTTGGTGTGTCTGCAGTCTGACCATAGAGGTATGAGCACTGGGAGGTGGGTATGGGGGCTCTGGGCTTCCCAGGTGGCTCAATGATAAAGAATTTGCCTGCCCGTGCAGGAGATGCAGGAGACGGGTGTTCTATCCCTGGGTCGAGAAGATCCCCTGGAGAAGGAAATGGTAACCCACTCTAGTATTCACCCACCTGGAGAATTCCATGGACAGAGGAGCCTGGTGGGCTCTTTGCAGAGTCTAACACGACTGAGTGACTGGGCATGCACGCACTCATGGGGGCTCTGCCACTGCAGTTAGGACACCAAGCTGCAGACTGTTGGCAAGGCCATACACCCCCTGTTCTCTCTCTGGTCGGGGGCCCCATCCCTCATGGATTTGTCTCTCGCCTGGGTCCAAAACTAAGTGTGAAAAGAATAATGACAACAACAGGGGCTTCTTCTCCCATTTGCTTAGCATTTTACAGTTCGCAGATCTTTTCCACATGTTTTGTGCTTAGACCCTCACATCCACCCTCAAACTAGCACCAGTGTTTGATGCGAAGGACCTGGGCTCCGTAATCACATGGTACGTTCACTTCCCAGCAGCACTTAGTAGCTGGGTGGCCTTGGGCAAGTCACCTCAGGTTTCCCGCCCCCACTGTCCTTCTCTGTGGAATAAAGATGGTAAGAATAGACCTGCCTCCTAGCGTTTGGGGAGCAATAAGATTATATATGCCATGTGCTTCACCACCTGCTTGACTGAGCTGCTAACTGGTTTCTTCCCACCTAAAGCAGCAGGAATGCACCTTCAGCTACTTCTTCCTCTCTCACAACGATGTTCCTATTCTACACATTTCTCTTCCCCAAAGTAGCATCTTTCTTCCTTCTTGTTGTAAAGCTGTATTGGAAGGAAACAGACCCGCAGACATAGAGAACAGACTTGTGCTTGCCAAGGGGGAGGAGACATGGGGGAGGGACAGATTGGGAGTTTGAGATTAGCAGATGCGAACTATTACACATAGGGTGGATAAATGAGGTCCCACTGTGTAGCACAGGGAACTATATTCAGTATCCTGTGATAAACTGTAATGGAAAAGAACATGAAAAATAATGTATATGTGTATAGCCATACATCAGCTTTTGCTGTACAGCATAAGCTAACACAACATTTTAAATCAAATATACTTGGATAAAATAAATTAAAAAAAATTATATATGCCAGATGCTTACAGGAGTTTAAGTCTGGTACAAACTATTAAGATCTCAATCAACCTTAGCCATTTTGTGGTGGGGTAAGGCGTATGACTCATTGCAAAAGACTTTGATACTGGGAGGGATTGGGGGCAGGAGGAGAAGGGGACGACAGAGGATGAGATGGCTGGATGGCATCACCGACTGGATGGACATGAGTCTGAGTGAACTCCGGGAGTTGGTGATGGACAGGGAGGCCTGGCGTGCTGCGATTCATGGGGTCGCAAAGAGTCGGACATGACTGAGCGACTGAACTGAACTGAACTGCCCTTACCAACTGAGTAACCAGTAGACAAGTTCCTTAGTCCCGTGAGCCTCTGT
Organism: Bos taurus; assembly: GCF_002263795.3. Taxonomy (NCBI): domain Eukaryota; kingdom Metazoa; phylum Chordata; class Mammalia; order Artiodactyla; family Bovidae; genus Bos; species Bos taurus. The sequence continues at coordinate 28,314,047 of NC_037356.1, read as the reverse complement.
TTCTGCATCTATAAAATGGGATCATACTCCTTCAGTTCAGTTCAGTCGCTCCGTCATGTCCGACTCTTTGCGACCCCATGAATCGCAGCACGCCAGGCCTCCCTGTCCATCACCAACTCCCGGAGTTCACTCAGACTCATGTCCATCCAGTCGGTGATACCATCCAGCCATCTCATCCTCTGTCGTCCCCTTCTCCTCCTGCCCCCAATCCCTCCCAGCATCAGAGTCTTTTCCAATGAGTCAACTCCTCGTTCTTAATTCGGGTCCGGAAGGAAACCTGCCGGTGGCCTGGGACTCCTGCCAGACAATGAAAAAGGACGGTGTCTTGAGGTCCTTTGTTGGGTTTTAGACAGGAAGGACAGTTTCTCTCTGTTTAGCGAGGCTGGGCACACGCGGAGGAAGGAGAAACGAGTTCTCCAGGGCGGCGACCCCTCCTTTATTCCCGGAGGAGTGAGTGGAGCCTGGGGCACCGCGTGGCTCGAGCTACGCCTCCCCTGAAAAGAGGGGGTGGGAGATGCCTTTGGAAGCCCCCTCCTCCCTAGGGCCTCAGACGGCTTCCGCTGCTCGGCTCCCTCCGTTTAGCTTTCTTCTCATTAACTCTCCCCGGCCTCATTAATCAGCCCGGATGAAATGCGCCCCCGGGAACGCTGCCCGCCCGCTTGGCCGTTTGGCGCTTTAATTATCCTCCCAGCGGGATGAGGCAGTGTGGGCGACGACCGTGTGGGTACACACACACACACACACACACACACACACACATCACACACACACACAGAGCACACACACACCGCCCCCCCCCCCTCAGGTCCAGGACTCCGCTGCATCAGCCCCAGGCCACCCTAGCCTCTACTTAGCATCTGTCAGTTTACTGTCACACAGTGTCATCTGCATCCAGCCCCCTCCTTACAGGAGAAGGGGGAACATCCTTCTGTCCAAAAAAGTCCACAAAGCTTCATCTCTCTGATCTAATTTCATTTACTAGCCAAATCCTTGCTGACCTGCCTACTGTGTGCTGTGCTTCTAGTGTTGGAGGTACAGACAGAGCACCTGTGAGGCCTCAGGGAGCGCCCACATCCTCCAGGGGGCAGACAAGTGGAAGGAAAAAACAACCCAACTTGAAAATACAAGAACAAAAAACCCACACAGGGGGCCACAGAAGTGCAGAGCAGGACAGTGAATGGAGTCAGGTCCTGCCCAAAGCAGGTTTCCAAAAAGACCAAAGCTTGAAGGGAGACTTTAAAAAAAAAAAAAAACCTTTTTATTTTGTATTGGCATATGGTGGCTCAGATGGTAAAGAATCTGCCTGTAATACAGGAGACCCAGGTTTGATACCTGGGTTGGGAAGATCCCCTGAAGTAGGAAATAGCTACTCACTCCAGTATTCTTGCCTGGAGAATCCCATGAACAGAGTCTGGCAGGCCCATCGGGTAGCAGAGTTGGGACACTGAATGACTAACACTTTCATAGCTGATTAACAATGCTGTGATAGCTTCAGGTGAACAGAAAGCAAAGGGATTCAGCCATACATATCCATGTATCCATTCTCCCTCCAAATCCCCTCGAATCCAGGCTGCCACATAACATTGAGCAGAGTTACCTGTCTACAGTAGGTCCTTGTTGGTTATCCATTTTAAATATAGCAGTGTGTCCATGTCCATCCCAACTTGAAGGGAGACTTTCTTTAAAAAATGATTTTATTATCCTTAACTTGTTTATTTTTTGGTCATGCTGCAGGGCAGGTGGGATCTTATCCACTGAACCTGTGCCCTCTGCATCGGACGCATGGACTCTTAACCACTGAACTGCCAGGGAACTCACTTGAAGGGAGACAAACTATAAATGAGAGTTAGCTGGGGAAGGAATGGGTGCTTAAAGAAGAAATTGAAAACCCAGAGGACAAAATATAGATTGCACTGTGTGTGCAAAGTCCTGTGGGTAATTCCCTCTGGCCGGAGGATGGGGTCATGACAAGGGAACAGCATGTGGTAAGACACGGCTCATGGGGAGCCTTGTATGGTGTGCAGAGGAGGCTGGCTTGTATCTAACCTGAAGGCAATGAGAAGTTACTGACAGATCTTTAAGCCAGAGAGTGACACGATTAGATTTATGGTTTGGAACATCCTCTTTTTGATGAGGAGGTCAAATTGGAGGAGACAGGAATGGAGGCAGGAAGGCTAATTAGCAGGCTAGGTGACTGACTGGGTGTGGGAGGCAAGAAAGAGAGAGAAGGATTTGGAATAGTATCAAGTTTCCTCTGCAAGGTATGTTTTGGGAATTGGGAGGGAGGTTGTCTTGAGGTGTTTCAAGGTCTCTGACTCAGCTCAAGTGAAAGGTAAGGCAGAGAATTCCCTGGTGCTCCAGTGGTTGAGACTTCACCTTCCATGTAGAGGGTGTGGGTTCAATCCCTGGTCAGGGAGCTAAGATGCCACATGCCTTGTGGCCAAACATAAAACAGAAGCAATATTGTTGTTCATTCGCTAAGTTCTGTCTGACTCTTTTCATCCTCATGAACTGCAGCAGCCAGGCTTCCCTGTCCTTCACTATCTCCCAGATTTTGCTCAAACTCATGTCCATTAAGTCAGTGGTGCTATCTAACCATCTCATCCTCTGGCGCCCCCTTCTCCTTTTGCCTTCAATCTTTCCCAACATCAGGGCCTCCTCATAGGAAGGTAAATTACTTCACCAGCTCTCTCATCTGTAAGATAAAATACAGATTGAATCTGATTTACAAACCCACACCCGCAGTATCCAGGCAGGTAACAGAAGAGATCTGAGCAGATCAGGAGAAGAACAAGTGTCCACTAAGTCTGGATGGGAGGGGAGTTTGGCAGAGAATGGATACATGCCCTTCAGCCACAGACTAGCCATGTTGGGAAAGGGCTCAGGATTGCCATATTGTCCTCAGGAGAAGACAGAGCTTGGTATTTTTATTATGGTGTCTCCTAATTTAAAAATACTCATATAATAAAAAACATACTGTAAAATCCATCAAATATATTTCAAGTCTTGAGTTTATAATGATTTTTTAAATCTTGCTTACCTTTAGAGGATGCTAAGGAATTGGCTCATTATTTTGAGAAATAATAGGCAAAGGAAAAGAATCGAGAATTTATCCTACCTTTTCTATTTGGATGTACCCCAACATAAATAGTTGATGACAGTTTTTCTTTAGAGAAGTATTCCAGCTAATAAATGAAGATGGAATTACAGAATTAGAATGTCACAATTTGGCAACCCCTAATGAAATAGTGGATCCAGGCAATGATCCTTACTGGATGGTGATATATCACAGCAACAAACAAAACAGACAAGCAGACATGACTGCTGTCACAACTACACAATATTGCCTATGAAGTATTCTAGTGAAAAAAATATCAAACATTAATTGATCAAGCCTCTGTATCTAACAACCAATTTACAGGAAATATAAGGGCATAAGAACATGTTAAATGACACCATGGGGATACATTCAATAAAATTCAGTGTGGAAAAATTTTCACAACAAATGACCCAGTTTTGTCAACAGATAAATTTCAAAGAAAAAAAGAGATAAAGAGGTGGAACATTGCCTCTTTATGTATAGTCTCATCTGGATCCTAATTTGAACAACAATGGATAAACATAAAACAGCTGGGGAAGTTTCAATATTGATTACATATTGGATCATATATTTCAGCTGTGCCAGTGTTATTATGATATTATTTAATGAGACCTTATCTTTTAAGACTACACTGAAATATTTACAGAAGAAATATGATTTCTCACATTTGCTTCAAAAGTATGAAGGGAGAGAGATGGGGCCAGATAAAGGAAGACTGTCTTCAAATGGACAAGTGCTGAAGCTGGGTAGTGGGTTCATGGGGTCTCATTCTATTTTTCTAATTGTGTGTCTATTTATTATACAAAATATGCAACTTATCCATAATAGGATGCTGAAGAATACTTAACGGGTCAACCTGTGTCTGTCCTCTTGATTTGGCCCAGCATCTGCCAGATTGTGGCCTCTATATCTCATGAGCTTCAGTCTCCACTCAACTCTACCTTCACCCCTGAACTCTAAGTGTTAAGGCCCTTTATCACTAAACCTGGCTGTCGCAACCTTTCTCTGGTCCCTTTTCAGGTCCTTTCTCAGAGATGCCCATCTCCCAGCGATGGTGACATCGTGGCAAAGAGGAGCATGACACAATCCACAAAGACCAGAACAGGTTCCCTGACAGGGAAAACACCCAGGAACAGGGAGCTGGGTGTCAGGGGCCGTCACCACCCAGCGCCCTTCGTTTAGTTCCCAACTCCTCTGCCCAATTCCTTAACCTCAAGGTCAAAGATACACACACACACACCTGTCTAGATCGCCCACCTTTTCCTTCAGCATTCCAGAGCCCAGACAAAGGTTATCGACCAACCAGGAAAATAAAAAGAGGGCATCTCTCCCGGAACAGTTCGGATTAGAGAAGAGAGTCTTAATCTGGGGAGATGGAGCCTTTGAAGCGCGGGAGGGGAGCGGGTCCCCTGACCCGCAGGCACGAGTGAGACACCGCGTTGGAGACAGGCCGGTACTTTTTTGTGCAGCCTCGGCTAGGTGCTTCCCTCCCCACCCCTCCCCAGGCCCCCTCCCTGAAAGACCCTTCCCCCGGCGCGCCCCATGGCTCTAGCTGCTCATTTCGAATCCACGAGGCCGGCAGGGAGAAGGCTGTTATTCCGACAGAGCGCGGGGGGCGCGGAGTGGACACGGACAATGGGCAATCTGCGAACCCGCTGGGCGCGCGCTACCCGGGTGCGCCCGTCTCTGCCCAGCTCCGGAGGGCCTCTCGTAGTTCCCTGGCTCCTCCTCCCGCCAGGCCTTGGGGGCCCAGATTGGCGCAGGCGTCGGGGGTTTGGCTGGGGTCGGAGATCGGCTGTAACTGGACGGGTGTCCACCATGCAGGCCTCGCCCCTCCACCCTCGCGCGCTCCGGCCCGGGGCTTTGGCGGCCGGCCCTCCCCCGAATCCCCCTCTTTCCACACCCGCTCCCCGGCCGATCAGGGTAATGAGCCGCCCTCGGCCTGGCCCCCGCCCCATTGTGTACACTGTGGGGGTGAAGCCGGGTCTCCGCGTGCGATGGAGGGTGACCGCGCTCGGCTGCGACCCCCGCTTCACACCTGCTCCCCGCCCCCAGCCCGGGGCTGGCGGGGGTGTGTCCTCTCCCTCCCCGCGGGAGGGGCCTCAGCTGGGGCTGCACTTGGTAAAGAGGCTGTGGAGAGGCCGGCGGCGGCCCGAGGAGGGGCTATAAATTCGGAACAGATGCGACCTGACAGGCCCCCAGCCTGGGGAGGTGGCGGGGGGTGGGTGTCCCCCTCCCAGGTCCCATCTTGTCGTCTGCTGCTGAGTTAGACTACAGATGAGGTGACCCGGGAATTTGGACGTACGGAGGCCTTCTCCCCCTCCCTACCCAATCCCCCCCCCACGTCAGCGTCACCCCTCTTCCGCTCTTTGTGCCCACGTGTGGGGAGGAGGAATGGAAAGCAGGGAGGTGCCTGAATCACCATTGCTTTCCCCTTTAAAAGAGTGATTTCTTCTTAAGAGACTGACAAAGTCTGGCTCTGGCCTGGCAGTTTTGGCAGCAGCTGGAGAAGGCAATGGCACCCCACTCCAGTGTTCTTGCCTGGAGAATCCCAGGGATGGTGGAGCCTGGTGGGCTGCCGTCTATGGGGTTGCACAGAGTTGGACACGACTGAAACGACTTAGCAGCAGCAGCAGCAGAGAAAAATATGGCAGACAGCAGAGCATGCTTCGCCTGTTCATTCCACACCATTTGAATGCCCGTTTTGGCTTCCCTGGTGGCTCAGCTGGTAAAGAATCCCCCTGCAATGCCCACCCCTGGGTTGGGAAGATCACTTGGAGAAGGGAGCCGCTACCTACTCCAGTATTCTGGCCTGGAGAATCCCATGGACACGACTGAGCGACTTTCACTTTAGGAGGCACAGGCAGCAGGATGCGGGGAGAGTAGGAACCAAGGGCAGAAAAATGCTAAGGAATAATGCCTGCCCTGAGGGCTTCCCAGGTGGCTCAGTGGTAAAGAATCCTCTGGCATTGTCAGGAGATGTGGATTCCATCCCTGAGTGGGGAAGATCCCCTTGGGAAGGAAATGGCAACCGACTCCAGCATTCTTGCTTGGGAAATCCCATGGACAGAGGGGCCTGGCAGGCTTCAGTCCATGGGGTCACAAGAGTTGGACAAGACTGAACCACTAAACAGCAACAATGCCTGCCCTGCTCTAGGGACTTTAGGTGCTTCGATTGTGTATGTTTAAATAGCGTTTCCCCTGGTGAGTACGGTCCTCCCTGGATATCCTCTGGGGATTGGCTCCAGTACCCCCATATCAAAAATCTGACACTCAAGTCCCTTAGATAAAATGTCCTAGTATTTGCATATCACCTATGCACATCCTCTTATATACTTTAAATCATCACTGCTGCTGCTGCTGCTAAGTCGCTTCAGTCGTGTCGGACTCTGTGCGACCCCACTGACGGCAGCCCACCAGGCTCCCCCATCCCTGGGATTCTCCAGGCAAGAACACTGGAGTGGGGTGCCATTTCCTTCTCCAATGCATCAAAGTGAAAAATGAAAGTGAAGATGCTCAGTCGTGTCCGACTCTTCGCAACCCCATGGACTGCAGCCCACCAGGCTCCTCCATCCATGGGATTTTCCAGGCAAGAGTACTGGAGTGGGGTGCCATTGCCTTCTCCAAATCATCACTAGACTACAACTAATACAACTCCTGTATGCATGCATGCTAAGTCACTTCAGTCGTGTCACACTCTTTGGAATGGAGCCACCCCCCTCCTCCAGGCTCCACTGTCCATAGGGATTCTCCAGGCAAGAATACCAGAGTGGGTTGCCATGCCCTCCTCCAGGGGATCTTCCTGACCCAGGGATCCAACCTACATCTCTTATGTCTCCTCACTGGCAGGCAGGTTCTTTACCAATAGTACCACTTGGGAAGCCCACAACAACCCCTGCTGCTGCTAAGTCGCTTCAGTTGTGTCCAACTCTGTGCGACCCCATAGATGGCAGCCCACCTGGCTCCACAGTCCCTAGGATTCTCCAGGCAAGAACACTGGAGTGGGTTGCCATTTCCTTCTCCAATGCATGAAGGTGAAAAGTGAAAGCGAAGTCGCTCAGTCATGTCTGAGTCTTCGTGACCCCATGGACTGCAGCCTACCAGGCTCCTCCACCCATGGGATTTTCCAGGCAAGAGTACTGGAGTGGGGTGCCATTGCCTTCTCCGACAACAACCCCTACTACAGTGTAAATGCTATGTAAGTATATAGTTCCTTTCCTGAAGCAAATCAAGGTTTGGTTTTTAGAAATTTCTTTTTCCGAATATTTTCGATCCAGGACTGATGGAATCTGTGACTGCAGAACCAGCAGATCCACAGGACCCACTGTAGTATTCTCCCCAAGCAACAGAGGAGGGAGCAAGGTGCTGATGCTGCCTGGGGTTTAAGGGAGTTAGTTTTCAATCCAGGTATCCCAGCCCTAAGTGGGGGAGGTGAGAGGGGGTGCTGCCGGGGGCCTGCCAGTACACCACAATGCCCAGGAGGTGATTGCGCCTGTTATGGATCTGGATGGAAGTGGAGAGAGTTGAAACAGTGTCGGCTGGCACAGCCCTTGCTTATCTTATCAGTCCTGAACACTGTGCAGCTACTGTTCTGGAGTACCATGATTTGAAGGCTGAGTCCATGTCTAAAGATGGTGGTATAGTCACTAATCTGACCTAGGGTAAATTCGGGGGGGCTAGTGTCTCAGCTTGGCGCCAAGCTGAGCTGGCAAAAGGCACTGTGGTGCAGTGTCATCTCCCTTTACAGATGTTCTCTGCTTCCTCTCCTCTTGCAGGAACCACCACTTGCTCTCTTCCACCCCACCAGTCTCCCTGGTCCATACCCACATAGTTTCGTAGACTCATGGTTCTCAAACTTTGGCATGCATCAAAATCATCTGGAGAGCTTGTTAAAAACACGGCAAGAAAAAAAAAAAAAACAAACCACTCCCAGAGGGACTTCTCTGGTGGTCCAGTGGTTGAGAGTCTACTTGCCAATTCAGGGTTATAGGTTTGATTTCTGTTCTGGAAAGATCCCACATGCCTGAGAGCCCATGAGCCTCAACGACTGAGCCCATGCCCTAGAGCCCCAGAGCTGCAACCGCTGAGCCTGTGTGCTCTAGAAGCCGTGCTCAGCAGCAAGAGAAGCCACTTCAAGAAGAAGCCTGTGCACCACATCTAGACAGTAGCCCCGGCTTGCCATAACCAGAGAAAGCCCCCATAGAGCAATGATACAGGGCAGCTGAAAATAATAAATAAACAGTTTTTTAAAAATTGCCAGAGAGTCTGATGTATTTAGTCTGGGAAGTCACAGGGCCTGGGAATTTGCATTTCAAAAAGTTTCCCAGGTGATGGCGGTGCGGATGCCTGGGGCTGCAATTTGAGAGCGCTGGCCTGGATGGAAGGAAAAGTAAGGGCTGATCAAAGAGGAAAGAAGTGATCGTGTGCAGTGCTGGAAGAGATTATTGGAAGTTCAAGGTCCCCAGCGTCCTGGGGTATCTTTAATTTCTGTGAGGGACAGATAGACTGAAATCCCCAAGCAATCCTGGGCATATTCCAGAATTAGCCTAGGGCATGTGTTTTTTGTCTGGAGATTTAGCACTCCCCCTAATGGACTTAAACAACTCTGCACCCTTCAGTGAAAACCAGAATTACCTAATTTATTTTCCCAACCTAACTTGGTCATCTGTTCATTTCTTTGGCACTAAAGGTGCAGGGATGTGATCTTACACATTTTTGTTTGCAAACTGATTTGCATGTTTTTCTTTTTGTGGAAAGGCATTTTATTTTGATGAACATGGTTTTTGGTGCTCAATGGTGCTCAACTCCATGGATGACGGTGTATGAATGAATGAATGCTTTCTTCTTCAGGAGAATCCTAATACCTACCAGTCCCCTCCTTCTCACCTTTGGTTCTTCTCCCAGCTGTTCTAAAATACTATGAAGGTGATTTAAGATCCAGATATATGCTGAAAAATTCTCCTCAATATGTCAGCATCATTATTAAGTTAGGAGAATTTGGCTGGTGGCTAAGCAGGCAAGCACAAGTTAGAGGCTGAGGATGGGTTCTGTAAAAATATGTGTTAAGTCACCTCAGTCATGTCTGACTCTTTGCGACTCCATGGAATAAATAGTCCACAGAATTCTCCAGGCCAGAATACTAGAGTGGGTAGCCTTTCCCTTCTCCAGGAGATCTTCCCAACCCAGGGATCGAACCCAGGTCTCCTGCATTGCAGGTGGATTCTTCATCAGCCTAGCCACAAGGGAAGCCCTTGTAAAATATATGATTGTATATGATTTTAAATATATATGATTTTTTTAAAAAAGCAGTATAGCAAGAAATTAGATGAGAAAAGCAGGTGACATTTTGTTTCTTCCCACCAGATGGCAGACCTTGCCCAATCAATGAGAATTAACCCTGCACTTGGAGCCTGGCCTATATACTCTGCATTTTTCCACTCAGAACCAGGACAAAGGGCTGTTTCTGTACTTAAATGACTTGGGAATTGAAGCAGGAAGAGCAGTTACTGGAAAATACCTCTGTAACAGCTGCTGAGGTACTTGAGTGATCCGTTGAGTTTCCTCAAGGGCTATCTGAGACGTCTTAGTTTTTCCTTATGGGAAAGAGGTCCACCCTGCTCTAGATATAAGAAAATGGGTTACTTAACTAAGAAAAATAGAAAGAATGTAACTTCAGACCAGAAGTTTCTACATAGGAGGCAGCCCTGAACCACTTTAAGGCCCAGAGCTTGGCTTCTTCCTCCCAGGGACCCTCTGGCAGTCAACCTCTATTTCCTACCACCCAAGAGTTCTTTGTTCTCTTGCTGGTATTGAATCTTCCTCAAATTATTAATAAAAATGACCGCTTTATTTTAACTCTAAAGTCCACTCTGGAGTCTTCTTACTAAATTCCAGTTTTCCATCTAATGGACACGAGGGTGGTGTCTCCCAAGTGATCATGACCTTCCCTCAGATGTTACAAAACCTAAATCATACAGTAACTTTAGCAAATTGTAACTTTAGCAAACATGCTCATAGCAAGAATATACATTGTTGTTGTTGTTCAGTCACTAAGTTGTGTCTGACTCTTTGAGATCTCAAGGACTGTAGCCCACCAGGCTCCTCTGTCCATGGGATTTCCCAGGCAAGAATACTGGCGTGGGTTGCCTTACCTCCTCTAAGGGATCATCCTGACCCAGAGATCGAACCCCACATCTCCTACATTGACAGGTGGATTCTTTACCACTCAGCCACCAGGGAAGCCCAAGAATATTCATATGTGTGTTAAAATATATTCTCAGTGTCTTACAGGAGAGCTCAATGAATGTTTTGGGACAAGAGAAGGTGAAGATTCTGTTTCATGCACTGTTTTTATCTCAGTTGTATGTGCAACAGATACTGAGAATATAATAGTACCCACCTCAGGGCCAGAGTGGGAGCAGATCTATACCTACACAGGAAACAGGAAGTTGTGACATTGGGATTGACACATATATACTACTGGTACTATGTATAAAATAGATAACTAATGAGAACCTACTGTCCAGCACAGGGAACTCTACTTAATGCTCTGTGGTGACCTGAATGGGAAGGAAATCCAACAGAGAGGGGATGTATGTACATGTATGACTGATTGATCTTGCTGTACAGTAGAAACGAACACAACATCATACTCCAATAAAAATTGATTTAAAAAAGAAAGAAAACAGGAAGTTGCTATACCATTCTCATGTTCTCAAACGCAGGTGGGACATTACCTTCACTTAGCTCATCAGCTTGAAGCACTGTTGTTCAATCGTTCAGTCGTCTGACTCTGTGACCTCATGAACTGCAGCACTCCAGGCTTCCCTGTCCTTCACTATCTCCCCGAGCTTGCTCAAGCTCGTGTCCGTTGGGTCAGTGATGCCACCTAGCCATCTCATCCTCTGTCGTCCCCTTCTCCATTTGCCCTCAGTCTTTCCCAGCATCAGGGTCTTTTCTAATGAGTCAGCTCTCATCATCCTGTGGCCAAAGTATTGGAGCTTCAGCTTCAGCATCAGTCTTTCCAATGAATATTCAGAGTTGATTTCCTTTAGGATTGATTGGTTTGATCTCCTTGCAGTCCAAGGCTTGGGGATGTGTAAATCCCAGGTAATAATGACCACTTTAGACTAACTAAAACTCTTAGCCCAGAAAGCTTCAGTGGGCAGTTCCCTGACTCTGCAGCAGCTCCCTTGGTCATCTTAAATGTTTATAGAAATCTTGCACTAAAGACAGAGACTGTGAGGGAATAAATTAGATAATTGAAATAGTACACATTTTGGGGTTTTTCTCTGTGGATTGTTAACAGAGTCAGTCAAACCCATGTTTATGGAATGCCCACAGGGCACAGAGCAGGGTACTTCACCCCTCACTGAAAATCCATTAAGACAATTAGTAGACCATGCTTAGAAACTTTTTTTCCACAAAGAAATTTGCTTTAGTTGCTGGGGTAGCAGAAACTAATTTGAGATGTAAAACTAACAACCCCTTTTTGCACTAGGAAGCCTTTATGTAAACGATCACATATATGTGAATTTATTTGTACCTGTGTCTGTGTGTATGGACTTCAAAGCTACAAATGTAATAGGATATTGATATAAGGGGAAAATAATGTTAAAAGTTAGTGAATCATCTTCTACTAATGCTCCAAAGTTAAATGTTTACCTGGGAGGTTATGCCCTGGTTATAGGCCATTATTGACCATCAATAAATAAAATTGTGTTCACATCTACACTTATGGAATGTCATATTGTCTTGACTCTCACACAAAAAAGAGGCTCAAAGAAAACCCACTTTGGGGCTTCCCTGGTGGTCTGTCTAGTGGTTGAGAATCCACCTCCCAATTCAGAGGGCACGGGTTCAATCCCGGGTCTGGGAAGATCCCACATGCCTCAGAACAACTAAGTCCAGGAACCACAACTACTGATCCCTCATGCCCTAGAGCCCATGGTTCCAACAATAGAAGCCACCACAGAGAAGCCTGTGTACCGTAAACTGGAGAGTAGCCCCTGCTTGCTACTAGAGAAAGTCCGCGCGACAAGGAAAACCCAGCACAGCCAAAAATCAATCAATCAATCAATCTTTCAAAAATCCACTTTTACTGAGATACTGTTGATCAATGTAAACTCATTCAAACCAACATTTTACCCGCCCCACGAACAGGCCGCAGTGAGTGCAAATGAGGGACTCTGGAGAGGCTACTCTTTGGCATGTCCCAAAGGCACTATCTGCTGAGCCCCAGTAGCTGTTACCCAAGCCGTTGGGGGTTCTTCTGTCCTTACTCTTCTCTGTGGCAAGGATCAGGCCAATGAAAACTGTGAGCACGGGTCAGGTATTTAGCAGATTTTCCGGCAGGCTATGAAGGGGATCCCTTGGCACACTTTTCCCAGTGCTTTTTCCTCCTATCCTTTAGCTCTCTTCTGGGACTTGAGCCCGGCCAAAACCCAGGATGCCCGGCTTCAGGACCTAATGTAGCTCAGGCTCTGATGTCTCATTGCAAAAATTCAGTGAGCGACAAAGCCATAAGAGGTGGATTTGTTAGGATTCACAGAGCAGCACACTCTTCAGGGTGTGGGCCATAGCCGAGGGCAAGGGCTTGGGCCAAGGAATGTGGCCTGGCTAGGTTTTGCTATGGGGTGAATTCATATGCTATGGTGGGGAGGATCATCCCAATCATTGGGGAACCACCCACTCCCCTTTTGACATTGCCTTAGAGCTGTCCTGCCACCTCTGGGTGTGTCTTTTGGCTTACAAATTGGGGATTAAGGTTTACTTGAATTTGACTTGTCATCTTGGACCCAATTGATTTTAATCGGTTTACGTTATGCCCTTGTGCAATGTCATTCTGTCAAAGGTTGTGCTCTGCCCCCTTCCCTCCTGTTTCTTGCTGTTTTCCTCAGCCCCATCCCAGTCCACAATGTTGCCTCTACAGTCTTCTGGAGGGACAACCAGAAAATAGCTGGCCCTTGGGTGGGAAATACTGTATAACATCCAACCCCTCTAGATATTCAGCCCTTCATCTCCCATGTTTCCTACAACATGTGCAACATCAGCATCTCCCAGTGAACCTGCTAGGGCGGGCGCCAGGCACACAGTGCCTGCTACAAGTCCATCTGTTGGCATCCCTTCAAAGGCAATTGGGCTTCCAGGAATAATGTTTGCCACTTTGGGAGTCAGCCCTGCAGGCCTTTTGGGTCCAAACCCTTACCACCCTTCTCCTAAAGTTACAAACATACCCCTGGGTCAAATCTCCACTCCACTTTTATGGAACATTTAGTCTGTTGCCTTTAAACAAATTTGTTCTTAAGCCAATTACTAACTCCTACAATCAGGACATGGAACAACAGACTGGTTCCAAATAGGAAAAGGAGTACGTCAAGGCTGTATATTGTCACCCTGCTTATTTAACTTCTATGCAGAGTACATCATGAGAAACGCTGGACTGGAAGAAACACAAGCTGGAATCAAGATTGCCGGGAGAAAAGCAATCACCTCAGATATGCAGATGACACCACCCTTATGGCAGAAAGTGAAGAGGAACTCAAAAGCCTCTTGATGAAAGTGAAAGTGGAGAGTGAAAAAGTTGGCTTAAAGCTCACCATTCAGAAAATGAAGATCATGGCATCCGGTCCCATCACTTCATGGGAAATAGATGGGGAAACAGTGGAAACAGTGTCAGACTTTATTTTTCTGGGCTCCAAAATCAATGCAGATGGTGACTGCAGCCATGAAATAAAAAGACGCTTACTCCTCGGAAGGAAAGTTATGACCAACCTAGACAGCATAGTCAAAAGCAGAGACATTACTTTGCCAACAAAAGTTCGTCTAGTCAAGGCTATGGTTTTTCCTGTGGTCATGTATGGATGTGAGAGTTGGATTGTGAAGAAGGCTGAGCGCCGAAGAATTGATGCTTTTGAACTGTGGTGTTGGAGAAGACTCTTGAGAGTCCCTTGGACTGCAAGGAGATCCAACCAGTCCATTCTGAAGGAGATCAGCCCTGGGATTTCTTTGGAAGGAATGATGCTAAAGCTGAAACTCCAGTACTTTGGCTACCTCATGCGAAGAGTTGACTCATTGGAAAAGACTCTGATGCTGGGAGGGATTGGGGGCAGGAGGAGAAGGGGACAACAGAGGATGAGATGGCTGGATGGCATCACTGACTCGATGGACTTGAGTCTGGGTGAACTCTGGGAGTTGGTGATGGACAGGGAGGCCTGGCATGCTGCGATTCATGGGGTCGCAAAGAGTTGGACACGACTGAGCGACTGAACTGAACTGACTGACAATCAGGACCCTGCCCCCTTGTAGGCAATGTTGCTCCACCCAGCCTATTATTAAAATACCTTAATGTCACTAACAGGGCCAGATAACCCACTCCTTTGTCATTGCTTCTGTTATTACCTAAAGTGGGTCTATGACAGTGAAATGCTTACCAGGGGAGACACCCTAACCTGCTCTTAAGGAGGACTAGGGGAAGAAATCAGTGACTTACAATCCTTTAGAGTAAGAGGACAAGGCTTATGACTGTTTCACTGTTTCCCAGTCTCAGGGCACAGGCTTGGATTGCTTTACATCATGATATCTATTCCCATCTGCGGTAAACAAACTGGCGATGAGTTAAAATTACAACCCCTTAATCCTACCCAGCACTGGTCACGCTGGAGACCTTGGGGACACCCAACTCCAGTCCGGGGGTCCCAGGAGGTCAACCTGCCTTGACCTGCCTAGGGATCTGGCCCTTGAAAGGTTGTCACACCTTAACCTGCTTGGGGATCCACCAGTCCAGGGGTCCCAGGAGGTCATCACGCCTCGATCTGCCCAAGGACCCAATTCTCGGGAGGCCATCACACCTCGACCTGCCTGGGGATTTGATCCCTAGGAGGCTGTCACGCTTCAGCCTGCCTGGGGATCTGCACCCTGACCCGGGCTCTCAGGTTACAACAGTACTGGGTAGGATAATCTTCAGAATGACTCATCCCTAAGGAAGTCCACCCATGAAATTTGAAGGAGGCCAAGGCCCAGGAGAGGGAGAGAAGGAAAGAGACAAGGCATGCCCAGATGCTGGCCGCCCTCCAGGGAAGCCCTGTGGCAAACCCCGAGTCCTTGAAGGACAAGGCACAAGGCAAATGCCTAATCTACAGACAGGCGGAGCATTGGGCCGAAGAGTGTCCAAACCATTACAAGTCTCCTAAAACGGCTTGCTACAAATGCATGCTTGCATACAAATACAAATACAAAATCAACTGAGACACTGGGCGGCACTCTGCCCTTGGGACCCAAGAGCCTCAAGGTCAAGCGCCAAGCCTTCCCTCAGGGGTTCAACAGGACTGAAGCAGCCCGCTCCAGCCAGCCTGCCTCAGCCAGCCCGCCTGTCACAGATAACCATCACGGGGCTGGAGCCAAGGGTGCAACTGGATGTGGCAGGTAGGTCCGAGAATTTCTTGGTTGACACAGGGCTACCTACTCTGTCTTGATCTCCTACTCCAGAGCCTTCTCCTCCCAAACCTGTACCATTTTGGGTGCTACAGGAAAAACAACTACTAAAAGATTCACCCAAGCACTTCTTTGTTGCTGGGATGGACAAATATTTTCCCACCAGTTTCTGGTGGTCCCTGCGTGTCCTACTCCCTTATTGGGAAGAGATATACTCACTAAACTGGGGACCACCCTTGTGATGGGAAGCTTTTCAGCCCCTAGAGCTCTACAGCTCCTGGTTACTACTGAAGAACCCATTACACCTTCTCCAATAGAGAGGGACCAAAAACTATGGGAGGACAAAATTTACCCCCAGGTGTGGGACCAGGGGATTCCTGGACGAGCCCACCAAGCCGAACCGTTGTCCTCTGAGATCCCACTCAGTTTCCTAACTGGAAACAATATCCCCTCAAAAGAGAAGCTCAGGAGGGACTACAGCCTTTAATAAATAAATTCCTTGCTTGTGGGCTATTGCTGCTGCTGCTGCAGCTAAGTTGCTTCAGTCGTGTCCGACTCTGTGCGACCCCATAGACGGCAGCCCACCAGGCTCCCCAGTCCCTGGGATTCTCCAGGCAAGAACACTAGAGTGGGTTGCCATTTCCTTCTCCAATGCATAAAAGTGAAAGTGAAGTCGCTCAGTCGTGTCCGACTCCTAGCGACCCCATGGACTGCAGCTCCTCCATCCATGGGATTCTCCAGGCAAGAGTACTGGAGTGGGGTGCCATTGGTCCCCACCAATTCACCATGTAACACCCCAGTCCTCTCAGTAAAGAAAAAGGATGGAGCCTGGTGAATGGTTCAAGATCTCTGGATCATAAATGAAGCTGTCGTCCCCCTCCATCCCACAGTACCCAATTCCTGTGTAATCTTGGGAGAAATCCCACCCAGTGCCAAGTGGTTTACAGTCTTGGATCTCAAAGATGCATTTTTTTGCATACCACTGGCTAAAGAATCCCAATATCTTTTTGCCTTTGAGTGGGAGGCCCCAGGAGAAAAACACCAACAGATGACTTGGACAGTATTACCTCAGGGGTTCAGAGATAGCCCCTACCTGTTTGGACAGGCCCTTAGCCAAGATCTCCTAGATCTGGACCTGGGACCTAATGGGAAAATATTACAATACATAGATGACCTACTAATCTGCTCTCCTGATGGGAAAAATGCCCAACAACATGCAATTCAGGTTCTAAACTTTTTGGCAGAAAAGGGATATAAAGTCTCCCATGCTAAGGCACAGATGGTCAAGACAAAAGTCACTTACCTGGGAGTTCAAATTACACACAGGTCCAGGAGGCTGTCCTCTGATCACGTACAAGGAATCCTCCAGTTGCCCTCCCCCATGACTCGAAAACAGTTGCAAGCTTTCCTGGAGCTAACTGGGTATTGTAGAATCTGGATATCCAACTATGGTCTAATTGCCCAGCCCTCATATGAAAGCTTAAAGGGACGGGATGATTCAATCCCACTGATGGGGGGAACTCCTCAAAAGAAGGCAGAGGCTACACTAAAACAGGCCTTAACTCAGGCACCTGACTTGAGGTTGCCATACCCAGAAAAAGCATTCCAACTTTATGTCCAGAAAGAGAGGGAATAGCCTTGGGAGTGTTAACTCAAAAGGTTGGGATCTGAGCCCCAGGCTCTTACTTATCCAAGAGGCTTGATCCAACCGCCCGAGGCTGGGACCCCAGCCTTGGAAATCTTGCAGCTATTGCAATCATGATAGAAGATGCTTTAAAACTCTCCTTTGGGGGCAAACTAACTATTTTTACCAGCCACCAAGTGAAACAACTCTTAAATGGAAGAGGCCATTTATGGATGTCTGACCAAAGAATCCTCAGATATCAAGTAGTATTGATGGAAAATCCAGGCCTCACTATATCTCCTTGAGGTTCTTAACCAGCCACCCTCCTGCCTACCCCGAGGAATCTCTCCCCTTTCACTCTTGCCTAGAAACCTTGGACCACAGGATAAAACCCCGAGAGGGATTGTCGGAAGATCCTCTGACCAATCCTGAGAAAATCTGGTACTCTGATGGAAGCAGCTTTGTCTTGGATGAAGAAAGAAGAGCCGGGTATGCAGTAGTCTCCAATTTTGAGACCATAGAGGCTAAGCCTCTGCCACAAGGTCGACAAGCTACAGTGTGCAGTGCTGGTTCAACAAAGATATAAAACTACACCCGACCAAGGAAAATATCACTCACCTTTAGATGGACACTGCTATAAGGACTCTGAGGCCTGAGACTAACAAGAGGTGGTGGTGGGGGCAATACCCCTCGCCGTCCCATTCAGCAGGAAGTAGCCAGAAAGACCTCAGCGCCCCTATTCCCAAAGAATTGGGCTTCCCATCTCTTGACGGGGGAATGTTAGGTAGTTAGAATAGGAAACAGGAGTCCAGAATGGCGGTGGCCAAAAGACAAGGAAGGGAAAAGCCCGTGAAAATAGAACAAAGGAAGGTCGGAGGACCGGAGTGAGGACCTCAGGCAGAACGAACAGCACTCCCGGCTAGCCCAATTTACATAGGTCAGGCCCAGGGGGAGTAAAAAACATAAAAAGAGGAGCCAAAGGGCCAGGTCTCTCTCTCTCCTGCGCCCTGGCATGCTCCCCCACTCTCTTCTCTTCGCGTCTTTGAGTCGACATGCCCTCACGCCTTGAGGATGGATTCTCCTGCTATTTTCTAAATAAAATAGAGCTATAACATGGTCTGTTTGAGATCTGAGAGCTATAACACGGTCTGTCCAAGACTCGAGAGCTGTGACTCGCCGAGGGCTTTAATGTCCGTCACTCCCAATCTTTGTTGTGACCAGACCGAACCGAGAATACACTCACCTGACAATCTGATCTTTGAAATTAATTTATAAACATAAGGAGATTTCGTAAATTTGTTTGTTGCTTTTTCCCACTGCTAACTTTAGCAACCTTTATTAACGTATGTACACATACACAGTTGGTTCTGCCTTTTTTCAATTATTAGTTCAACAAGGAATTTTCATCACATACTTAGGGCACTAAAACAGAACTTGTTGCAGGGAGGAAGCCAATTCTGACTCCACTTGGAACTGTTTCCTTGACTTGCTTTTCGTTGCTTTTATTATTATAATCATACAGAATGGTTTGCCTCAGAGCATCCTGCCTCTCTGCCTGACTGTTAAACTAAAGTGCCTTTGTTCAGAACCTTGTCCACCTGTGGGTGGCAGGAAGGAAGAAATTAACACATCCCCTGTCTGAGGCTTGCCACTCTAGGAGATGTCCGCAAGATTAACGGCCTTTTTACTTTACTTCCTCACCTTCCCCCATCTCTAATCTATTAAAGGACCTGGCATCCAGACCCCATAAGATGGTTATTTTGAGGTGCTACCCTGCCATCTTCTTGGTCTGCCGGCTCCCCTATTAAAGTCTCTTCCTTGCCTCAACACCTGTCTCTTGGATTCATTGGCCTGTTGTGCAGCGAGCAGAGTAAGCTTGGACTCGGTAACAAACTTACCCCCATATCCTGCAAAGCCCGAGTTATCTAGTAGAGAGTTTCAGTTTGAGGGAGATGTGAGGTCTTGTTGATGGTGCCTGGTCATAGTAGGGTCCCTCCATTGCTACTCCTGTCCCATGTTCTAGTCCCAAATCTTCTCTGCAAACAGCATCCGACCCAAGATTCTCTACAGAATCCCCTAGATTCTTTAGGGCAGAAGGAGAAAGAAAGCAGACTTGAGCAGAGGGCCTTAGAATTTATTTGAAACATGTATCTACATGTTAGTGTAAGGATATCTGCTGTCTATATTGAAAACATTGTCACGATATAACTCTTTCCATTAAGAGACGAGTCTCTTTTTTAATATTTTTCTTTCTTTATTTTTGGCTGCACTGGGTCTTCGTTGCTGTGTGGGCTTCGTTGTTGTGGTGAATGAGGGCTACCGTTTAGTTGTGGTGCTTGGAGTTCTCATTGTGGTGGCTTCTGTTATTTCGGAGCACAGGCTCTTGGCATGCGGGTTTCAACAGCTGTGGCACGTGGGCTCAGTAGTTGGGGCTCCCAGGCTCTAGAGCACAGGCTCAGTAGTTGGGGCTCCCGGGCTCTAGAGCACAGGCTCAGTAGTTGTAGCACACTGGATTAGATGTTCCTCAGCATGTGGGATCCTCTAGGACCAGGGATCAAACCCAACTGATCCACCAGGGAAGCCCCCAAGAGATGAGTCTTAAAAGTGAAAAAAATACACTTTCCATCAAGTGGCAGAACTGTGGTGACGGACATACGGAAAAGAATATAGGTTTAGAGCATAAGCTGAGGTCGGACAGTCCCAGCATCAAAGTTGAGATTTATCACTTACCAGTGATCTGATTTTAGAAAAGTAACAACTTCTCTGACTTAAGGCTAAACTTCTCACTTGTAACATGAGGCTTCAATCAGACAAATATGTAAAATGCGTAGTATAGTGTCTACTAGAATGCATCAGTGAGTGGAAGTTCTTGGCATCCTGCAAAGCTCTGTGAGAGTCGAAGCCTGCTTCACCTCTGACACTTCAAGTGGCTTCTGGTTGATCTTCACCTCTGATCAAGAAACTATTGGGTTGGCCAAAAAGTTCGTTTGGGTTTTTTTTTTTTTTTCCATTTGGGTTTTCCATAACATCTTATGGCCAAACTTCTTGGCCAACCCACTGTGCATGCAGCGTATCAGAAAACTCACTGATCTGCCAGTAAGTCGGCATACCCCATCATAGAACTTTCTATTTGGGGAGAAACTCTGTGGGATAGATGTCAATAGGTGAGCAAGATCCTTTCCTTTTTTTGGTAGGGAAATTATTGGTAGGTTAGATTGGATCTCCCAGAGATAGATGCTGAGATAAGGATTAGAGTGCAAGCAGTTATCTGGGGAAGTCACCAGCAGGGAAATGGAGGTGTTTGAAAGAAAGGAAGGAGTGTGGACAACTGGGGTTTAATCCCATAAGGGAGCCCTGGGAGACAGTGTAGGACACACTTTGGAGCTTCTCCACCAGGAAGAGCAAGGAAGTTTATTTATTTACCAACTTCTCATCATCAGTTAAGATCTGCTTTCAGGAGCATTAACTGTTGCAGCAGAGCCGTGTAGCACAACCCTCGAGGTCTACGCCACAGCTTTCCCAGTGGAGCTTGCAAAAGACTCTGCATGGCATACAACTGCAACTAACGCCGCTAGCACCAAGGAATCTACTGGTCACAGGGCCAGGCAGCAAGGCCACTTAAACTGCTCTCAGAACCTGCTGAAGGTCTGCTCTTGCTCTGGCCCCCCTCATAATGTGTGGTCTTCAAAGTTACCTAATACATGGATTGGAGCAGTATTCCCAAATGTGGTACGTGTTGTCTCCAAGATCGGAAGAAGCCTACCGTTACTGCACCGCCACGTGGTATAAGGAGCAGGATGCAGGAACTTGTCCTCAAGCTTGGAGTGGACCTCTTAGGGATGCCCAAGACAACTGAACCTTAAAAACTTTACTGACATGGCAGGCCTGCCAATCATTTCAGGGCTTATGTCCTCCCTGCTGGTATTCAAGTGATCCAATTAACACGCTGCTTTCAAAATAGGGGAACTTGGGACTTCCCTGCTGGCCCAGTGGTTAAGAACCCACCTGCCAATGCAGGGGACACAGGTTGAATCCCTCGTCTGGGAACTAGGATCCCACATGCCATGGGGCAACTAAGCCTGCAAGCCAAAACTACTGAAGCCTGTGCACCCTAGAGCACGTGCTCTGCAACAAGAGAAGCCACTGCAACCAGAAGCCCAGTCACCACAGTCCCTGCTCACGGCAGCTACAGAAAGCCCTCATGCAGCAGCAAAGATTCAGTGCAGTCAAAAATAAACAATTAAAAATATATATATAGGGGAATCTGGTGATGTTTTGTGTCTATGTACCAAGACAATCAAGGTCTTTGGAGTAATAATTTGGAGGTGCTGTGGGAAAACACCCTTAGGATTCTCAGAAGCCCTTGATGAGAGAGCATTTATCTTAAATCATTCAGGAGTCTTCACAGATGTCCTTCCAGCCATACCCTTGATTTGATATGTGGCCTTGGACTCCTTCAATGCTGAAAAATATTTACCAGCTGGGAGAACTGGGAATAAGAGTCAGTTCTATCAGCCAAACCAGCCAGTCCTGGCGCTTCTGTGTCTCCTCCAGATTCTGCTTACAAATTGCACGATGCCTTCTCTCGCTCATCCCTCTCTTGCTGCAAGTTACCAGACTCGGTTAGAAGAAACCAAATGGCACTTTCAACATTCTGTCTGGAAATCTCCTTATCATCTATTTTAAAGTTTACTAGGTACATTTTCTATCTTCCAAGTTGCCACATGCAACATTTCTCCAATTACTCCGTCACACTTGACACGTGTTGTCCTTCTCCAGCCTCTAATAACTTTTCTCGCTGCTTTCTCAGCCTCCAGCAACTGTTTGTTCACCATCCCTCCAGGCTTTGCTAACAGCCTCTTTGGTGTTTTTCCAGCTTCTAACCACCAACTGGTCCAAGGGCAGAATTCCAAGAACACTAGAGTGGAAGATACAAGCCTCTTGAGGTTAGGCTGGAACACTTCTGCTACATTTTATTGCAAGGGAGCCATGGGGCCATTCCAGATTCAAGGAGTAGAGGAAACAGACTCATCTAGTAAGGAAGGAGTCATAAAATATTGTGACAATGTTTTTTGGTATACAGCAGACATCATTACACTAACATGTGGATACATCTTTGGGATACATTCCCAGAAGTGAACTTGCTGAGTCAAGGGCAAGTATGCATTTGTGAAATACTGCCTAGGCACCCTTCATAGACGTTATACCAATTTTGAATTTCACCAGCAAACTAGAAGGGGATGGCAGATGAAGTTTCCTCACATTTCACAAGACAATGTATTATCCAACTTATTTTCCCCTGCCATTATAACAGGGGAAAATGACATCTTTGGACTTCCCTGGAGGTAGTACAGTGGATAGGAATCTGCCTGCCAGTGCAGGGGACATGGGTTCAATCCCTGGTCCAAGAAGATTCCACATGCCGCCAAGCAACTAGGCCCATGGGTGTCAACTATTGAAGCCCGAGAGCCTGGAACCTGTGCTCTGCAACAAGAGAAGTCACTGCAATGAGAAGCCTGTGAACCATAACAAAGAGTAGCCCCCTCTTGCTGCAACTGGAGCGAGCCCCCATGCAGCAATGAAAGGCCCAGTGCGGACAAAAATAAAAATTAAAAATAGACAAATAATTTAAACAACCTCTTGTAGTTTTACTTTCTATCTGCATATTAATATTTTATAAATTTGTTTAAGAGCCAATTGCATTTCCTCCTTGAAACTGGCTACGTTTGCATTTTCCATTTGGTTTGTAGGCTTGGCTTATCATCTTTCAATGCACTCATGAATTCTCATGTTAGTAGTAAAATACAATTCTGGAACAGGCTCTCTTGAGTCTCTAAACTGTTTTCTTACATACCTGGTTTTGGTCTTTCTAAGGGTAACAACTTCTCTCCTCCCTGCGAAAAGCTAATAGTATGAGACCATGATGAGCTCTACGGGAATATGTGGTTCTCTAACTGGAGAAGACCTGGGTTTCTAGATATTTTCCCCCAGATTTCACCGTTCCCAGAAGAGAAAGTCACATAGGCGGAAGAGAATCCTAAGTCTGGAGGGACCTAATTGCCTTCAATTTCCTAATGGAGGCTTAGGGAAAAGTGACCATAAAGACATGCGTGTTTCTGTGTTGTAATTGATTTCTGTACTTCATGCACGCTGCTATAAAGAGTTCTGCACTGGGTTTCCCAGGTGCCCTAGTGGTAAAGAACCCACCTGCCAGGGCAGCAGACATAAGAGATGTGTGTTCAGTCCCTGGATCAGGAAGATTCCTTGGAGAAGGGCAGGGCACTCCAGTATTCTTGCCTGGAGGATCCCATGGACAGAGGAGCCTGGCGGGCCACAGTCCATAGGGTTGCAGAGTCAGACACATCTGAAGCAATGCATGCACACTAGTGGATGAAAATAGAAATGCCTTAAAGAGTTCTACATTGAAGTAGAACATGCGTCTTTGAGTCTAGTGACCTTGGACAAGCGTCTCCCCTTCACTTCAGTTTCTTTGCTTGTAAAAGGAGGATGATGTTACCTGTCTAGAAACTCAAAATTGCAATTTGCGAAGGTGAATTTTACAAATATATGGTGTTAGGATGTTCACCTAAAGGGACGCCTGAGGGACACCACTATTTCTCACAACCTAAGATACTAGATGTTGTTGCCTGACCTCTTCCAATGCTACCATTTGAGCCAACCAAGGTTAAGAGCGCAGACCCCCTGCCTGAGACTTGAGGCACCAACTGCAAGTTCAGAGATTCCTAGGGCCACCCTCACTTCAGACCAGCTGGTTACAGATTAGGAAGCTCCTATGACCACCTTCAGGTTCCAGTCTTTGTTAAAATGACTCAGAGAACTCAGGACTCATGATTACAGTTTTGTTATAATAGAGGGATACAAATTAGAACCAGCCAAAGGAAGAGATACATATAGCAGAATGTAGAATGGAGCGGGCTCCAAATGTGAAGTTCTGTGTCCTCAAGAATGTGTTTCCCTCCTGGCATCAGTGTATGGTAATATGCAGATTATTGCCAACCCAAGAAGCTCATCCACATGCTTTATATATTCAAGACACAGCAAGAAGGTCAGTGTGACTGTCTAGGGAATAGCAATATGAGATGAGGTCAGAGAGGCAACTGGATGGAAGCAGAACTTAAGCAGCTCTTCAATCTAGGCAAGAAATAATGGTGACTTGGAGCTAATACTACTGAAATATTAATATTCATTGATGTCTGTAGTTTACATTAGCACTGACTTTTTGTGTTGTAGAGTTGTATGGGTTTTGACAAATGTATAACGCCATGGATCCTTGTGCGTACGTCAGTATCACCGAGAATAGTTTCAGAGCCCTAAAACTCTGCCGCGCTCCACCCATTCATCCCTCCCTCCCTTCCTGCCCCACCTCTGGCTATCACTGATCCTTTTTTTACTGTCTCCATAGTTTTGACTTTTCCAAAACATGATATAGTTGGAGTCACACTGTATGTCACTTTTCAGATTGGCTTCCCTTACTTAGCAGTATGCATTCCTCCGTGCCTGTTCATGGCTCCATAACTCATTTCCTTTATTTGTTAAATAATATTCCATCATGTGGATGTACCAGTTGGTTTTTCCATTAACCTATTGAAGGACATTCTGGTTGCTTCCTGTTTTTGGCAATTATAAATAAAGCTGTTACAAACATTCATATCGGAGCGACTATGCGCACACGCACGCACGCAGCTTTCTGTGTGGACGTAAGCACCGTTCTTGGTATGTTTAGCTTTGTTTTTTTTTTTTTTAAAGGCTTAAAATGTATTTTAATAAGTTCATGTTGCATTATTCATTTCTCAGAAAAACTTCAAAGGTATTAGGGACAAATCAAACATGGTACACCAATAAAAAATGCACAGCGTAACTACTAAGATAGGCAAAGCTAAGAGCTACCGTCTGACATTCAGCATACAGCAGCCCTGTTCTCAAGATTGTACTAGGCCTATCCAGAAAGCTGTGAATGGCAACATCACAGACACAAAAGGGCCATTTCTGGGTTGTCCTTACCCAAGAAAAAGATGGAGGCAAGTTTAACACAAGATTTTTTAAAGATACACTAAATGAAAATCTCTAAGAGAAAATGTCTTCCTTGGGACATGAAAGGGTAATATATGGGACATAACAGAACCGTATGTATGTTGTCTGTGACCTCTGTGGACATGTGCCTGAATTCCCACCTGGGAGTGATTGGAACAGTGGGGCCAAGGTCACTGGGGGATGTTTGGTTTTTGTGGTGTATGTGGCAGGATCTCTGGGGTGAGACAGTGCACTAAGTCGTGTCCGACTCTTGCGACCCCATGGACTATAGCCTGCCAGGCTCCTCTGTCTATGGGATTCTCCAGGCAAGAATACTGGAGTGGGTTGCCGTTTCCTTCTCCAGGGTGTTTAGCTTTGTAAGTGGTTAAATCAATTTGCATTCCCACAAAAAATGAATCCGAGTGCCTGTTGCTCCATAACCTTGTCAGCATTTGGCACTGTCAGTGTTTTAGATTTTAACTATTGTAGTAGGTGTCTGGAGATATGTTGTCATTGTTTCAATTTGCAGTTCCTCAAAATATATCACATTAAGGATATTTTAATGTGCATTTCCACCCATATATCTTCTGTAGTGAGGTGTCCATTCAGATCATTTGCCCATTTTTCAATTGGGTTGTTTTCTTGTTAAGTTTTAAGTGATCATTGTATATTTTAGATGAATCCTTTATTAAATATTAGATTTATAAATATTTCCTCTCAGCCTTTGGCTTGTCATTTCATTTTCTGAAGCCTATTACTCTTGATTAACAAGACGTACTGTGAACATCTCTCTAAGTTAACTTACTACAATACTTGTCTTGTCAGAATAGTATTTCATGGAATGATTATAGCAGTGTTCATGTAGCCAGTATCTTACTGCTGGGTTTATACATCCATTCTAATTGTTGGTATTGCACACCATGTAATGGCACACCATCTTGTAACTAAATCTTCGTGTACAATCTTATTTTCTCAGTATACATACCTCGAAGTGGAATAGCTAGCTGGATTAAGGAGTTATTATTTTTTTCAAGCTTTTGTAATTTATTTATTGGCTGCTCCATGCAGTACGTGGGATCTTAGTTCCCTCACCTGGGATGGAACTCAGGCCCCCCTCCAGTGGAAGCAGGAGTTTTAACCACTGAACCACCAGGAAAGTACATATTTATTACAATTGCCCAACAGAAATTATCAGTAGTACAGAGAAAGCATCTATTTCCCCAGGCTCTTAAGGAGGTATTACAAAATGCTTCAGAATTTGAAATAGCTTTCTTTTTCCTTCTGGATACAAAAATAACTCATGCTTATGCTATAATTTAAAACTATTTGCAAATTAAAAAGTTAAAACTAGTATTTTATGCCTTTAATTTGTATTTCTTTGATAATTAAGTTAAACATTTTGTCAAGCAAAACATCTTTAGTCCCACTTAAATGACATTAATATAATGGGTATGTAATAAATGTGCCATGATAATATTTATAAAGCATCATTTGAATACTTGGTATACAACATGGTACTTTGCTGGTTATTACTAAACATGTATAGAAGAATGAATCCCTAACCACTGTGGTGTTGGGAAAATTAGACAATTACATGTAAAAGAATGAAATTAGAACATACCCTAACACCATGCACAAAAATAAAATAAAAATGGATTAAATACCTGAATGCAAGGCCAAACACTATAAAACTCCTAGAGGAAAATACAGGTAGAACATTCTTTGACATAAATCACAGGAAGATCCTTTTTTGACCTACCTCCTAGAGTAATGAAAATAAACACAAAAAATAAGCAAATGGGACCTCAGTTCAGTTCAGTCCCTCAGTCATGTCCGACTCTCTGCAACCCCATGAATCGCAGCACGCCAGGCCTCCCTGTCCATCACCAACTCCTGGAGTTTATGCAAACTCATGTCCATCGAGTTGGTGGTGCCATCCAGCCATCTCATCCTCTGTCGTCCCCTTCTCCTTCTGCCCCCAATCCCTCCCAGCATCAGGGTCTTTTCCAGTAAGTCAACAATTCACATCAGGTGGCCAAAGGATTGGAGTTTCAGCTTCAGCATCAGTCCTTCCAATGAACACCCAAGACTGATCTCCTTTAGAATGGACTGGTTGGCTCTCCTTGCAGTCCAAGGGACTCTCAAGAGAGTCTTCAACACCACAGTTCAAAAGCATCAATTCTTCGGTGCTCGGCTTTCTTCACAGTTCAACTCTCACATCCATACATGACCACTGGAAAAACCATAGCCTTGGGACCTAATTAAGCTTAAAAACTTTTGAACAGTAAAGGAAACCATAAACAAAATGCAGAATGGGAGAAAATAATTGCAAAGAAAGCAACTAACAAAGGATTAATCTCCAAAACATATAAACAGCTCATGAAGCTCAATATCAAAAAAGCGAAGAACCCAATCAAAAAATGGGCAGAAGACCTAAATAGATATTTCTCCAAAGAAGATATGCAAATGCCCAACAAACACATGAAAAGATGCTCAACATCACTAATTATTAGAGAAATGCAAATCAAAACTATTATGAGTTATCACCTCACACCAGTCAGAATGGCCATCATCAAAAATCTACAAACACTAAGTGCCTGAGAGGGTGTGGAGAAACGGGAACCATTATACACTGTTTCTAGGAATGTAAGTTGATACAGCCATTATGGAGAACAGTGTGGAGGTTCCTTAAAAACTAAAAATAGAACTGCCATATGACCCAGAAACCTCACTCCTTGGTATAGATACATGCACCCCAAGGTTCATGGCAGCTCTATTTACAACAGCCAGGACATGGAAGCAACCTAGATGTCTATCAACAGAGGAATGTGTAAAGAAGATGTGGTGCACCTACACAATGGAATATTACTCAGCCATTAAGAGAAATGAAATTGAGTTATTTGTAGAGACATGGATGGACCTAGAGTGTCATACAGAGTGAAGTAAGTCAGAAAGAGAAAAACAAACATCGTATATTAATGCATGTATGTGGAATCTAGAAAAATGGTATAGATGATCCTATTTGCAAAGCAGAAGTAGAGACATAAACATAGAGAACAAATGTATGGATACTAAGGGGGGAAGGGGTGGGAAGAATTAGGAGATTGGGATTGACACCTGTACATTATTGATACTCTGTATAAAATAGGTAACTAATGAGAAGATACTGTATAGCACAAGGCTGCTGCTGCTAAGTCACTTCAGTCCTGTCCGACTCTGTGTGACCTCATAGACGGCAGCCCACCAGGCTTCCCCGTCCCTGGGATTCTCCAGGCAAGAACACTGGAGTGGGTTGCCATTTCCTTCTCCAATGCATGAAAGTGAAAAGTGAAAGTGAAGTCGCTCAGTCGTGTCCGACCCTCAGCGACCCCATGGACTGCAGCCCACCAGGCTCCTCCGTCCATGGGATTTTCCAGGCAAGAGTACTGGAGTGGGGTGCCAATAGCACAAGGAACTCTACTTAATTCTCTGCAATGACCTGAATGGTAAGGGAGTCCAAAAGAGAGGGGATATATGTTCAAGTAGGACTGATTTGTTTTGCAGAACAGTAGAAACTAACACAACACTGTAAAGCAATTAAAAAAAAATCCCTAACCACTAAGAAATCACAGTCCTAGAAAACCAACAGTCACTCAGTAAATACCTATTGTTTCTCTGGAACTATATTTTCATAACAACTTTACTGAGATGTAATCAACGTACAATGAACTGTGCACAATTAAGTGTTCAATTTGATAATCACTAACATATGCAGGCTTCAGCAATTCATGAACCGTGAACTTCCAGATGTTCAAGCTGGTTTTAGAAAAGGCAGAGGAACCAGAGATCAAATTGCCAACATCCGCTGGATCATTGAAAAAGCAAGAGAGTTCCAGAAAAACATCTATTTCTGCTTTATTGACTATGCCAAAGCCTTTGACTGTGTGGATCACAATAAACTGTGAAAATTCTGAAAGAGATAGGAATACCAGACCACCTGACCTGCCTCTTGAGAAACCTATATGCAGATCAGGAAGCAACAGTTAGAACTGGACATGAAACAACAGACTGGTTCCAAATAGGAAAAGGAGTACGTCAAGGCTGTATATTATCACCCTGCTTATTTAATTTATGTGCAGAGTACATCATGAGAAACGCTGGACTGGAAGAAGCACAAGCTGGAATCAAGATTGCCGGGAGAAATATCAATCACCTCAGATATGCAGATGACACCACCCTTATGGCAGAAAGTGAAGAGGAACTCAAAAGCCTCTTGATGAAAGTGAAAGAGGAGAGTGAAAAAGTTGGCTTAAAGCTCAACATTCAGAAAATGAAGATCATGGCATCTGGTCCCATCACTTCATGGGAAATAGATGGAGAAACAGTGGAAACAGTATCAGACTTTATTTTTCTGGGCTCCAAAATCACTGCAGATGGTGACTGCAGCCATGAAATTAAAAGACGCTTATTCCTTGGAAGGAGAGTTATGACCAACCTAGATAGCATATTCAAGAGCAGAGACATTACTTTGCCAACAAAGGTCCGTCTAGTCAAGGCTATGGTTTTTCCAGTGGTCATGTATGGATGTGAGAGTTGGACTGTGAAGAAAGCTGAGTGCCGAAGAATTGATGCTTTTGAAGTGTGGTGTTGGAGAAGACTCTTGAGAGTCCCTTGGACTGCAAGGAGATCCAACCAGTCCATTCTAAAGGAGACCAGTCCTGGGTGTTCTTTGGAAGGAATGATGCTGAAGTTGAAACTCCAGTACTTTGGCCACCTCATGCGAAGAGTTGACTCATTGAAAAAGACCCTGATGCTGGGAGGGATTGGGGGCAGGAGGAAAAGGGGATGACAGAGGATGAGATGGCTGGATGGCATCACCGACTTGATGGACCTGGGTTTGGGTAAACTCCAGGAGTTGATGATGGACAGGGAGGCCTGGCGTGCTGCAATTCATGGGGTCACAAAGAGTCAGACATGACTGAGCGACTGAACTGAACTGAACTGAACTGAACGTATGCATGCGCCAGTGTTCTTGCCTGGAAAACTCCATGGACAGAGGAGCCTGGTGGCTTACAGTCCATGGGGCTGAGTGGCTAGGCACACGCACCCAAGGAATGCACGCACCTGTGAAACCATCCCCACAGTCACCTTGTTTGTTTCTCATCTCTTAGGTTCACTGCCATTTGTTTTCTGATGTCTTTTGTCTCGAAAGCCCTTGTTTCATAAGTTTTGTCTGGTTTTCTAGTGATTCAGGGGAGGAGGGTGTATCTAGTTCCTGCTGCTCATCTTGGTTGATTGTGAAAGCTTGCCTGGACTCTTTTAAGTGCTGGATCCAGTAGGAGGGAACAAAATGGACAAAATCCTTAGTTTCAAAGAGCCTACATTCCAGACCAGGGTGACAGTAAATGTATGAAAGAACAGTAAATTTGCATAAATAAATGATTTCAGAAAATGTGTGTCGATAAAATAAGATGGTACTGTGATAGAGATGCAGGAAAGGTTTCTCTGGGGAGGAAACATTTGAGGAGATGACTTACGAGAAACAGGCTGTCACTTGAAGAGCTAAGAGTGTGTTCTAATATAAGGAGATATGACAAGTCCAAACAGAAATAAGCTTGGCTTATCTCATAGGCCAAATACAAAGCCAATGTGGCTGGAGTGTATCTGAGATGGGAGATGAAGTTGGTGCCGCAGGTAGATTGTTGTTGTTCAGTCGCTCCTTTGTGTCCGACTCTTTGCAATCCCATGGACTGCAGCACACCAGACTTTCCTGTCCTTCACCATTTCCTGGAGCTCGCTCAAAGTCCTGTCCATTGAGTCATTGATACTATCCAACCATCTCCTTCTCTGTTTTCCCCTTCTCCTTGTGCCTTCAATCTTTCCCAGCAACAGGCTCTTGAGTTCAGAGGAAAAGAGTCTTGTAGATCAGTGGTCCAGCTATCAACTGCTGCATAACATAGACCAACAACAATCATGAACTTTACTCATGAATCTAGGGGTGCTTGAGGTCAGCCAAGTGACTTTTGCTACAGGTCTCTTGTGTGGTTGCAATTAGGTGATGGGTGGGAATGGAGTCATCTCAAAGATTCCTCATCCCCCTATTTAGAGCCTGGGCTACTTAGACAAACAACTAAAGGATAGAACATTTCTAGTTCCTTCACTCTCTCTCTCTCTCGACTTAGGGTAGCCCAATTTTTTACATGGTGGCTAAAGGTTTTCAGAGCAGAAACTGGCAAAAGCTTCAGGGTATTTCCAAACCTAGCCTTGAAGTCACACAATGTCACTCCCACCACATTTGGTTTGTCAAGGTAGTCACAAAGATTCACCCAGGTCCAAGGGGAAGGAACAAAAATTCAACTTCTTATTGGAAGAGCATCAGATAATATGTGGATATGTTTCAAAACTGGGATTCCCAGGTGGCGCTAGCGGTGAAGAACCTGCCTGCCAATGCCCGAGACATGAGAGACACAGGTTCAACTCCTGGGTCAGGAAGATCCCCTAGAGGAGGACATGGCAACCCACTCCAGTATTTTTGCCTGGAGAATCCCATGGACAGAGGAGCCTGGTGGGCTACGGTTCATAGGGTTGCAAAGAGTTGGGACACAACTGAAGCGACTTAGTGTGCATGCATGTTTTAAAACCATCATACTCATGGCAAAGATTTTGGGTCATATTTTTACAACAGGAAGCCAGGTGGGTTTTTAACAAGGGAATGATACGCAATGATTTGCAATTTTAAAAGGTCAGTCTGTCAGGATTCAGTTCAGTTCAGTTCAGTTCAGTTGTTCAGTTGTGTCCAACTCTTCGTGACCCCATGAATCGCAGCATGCCAGGCCTCCCTGTCCATCACCAACTCCTGGAGTTCACTCAGACTCACATCCATCAAGTCAGTGATGCCATCCAGCCATCTCATCCTCTGTTGTCCCCTTCTCCTCCTGCCCCCAATCCCTCCCAGCATCAGAGTCTTTTCTAATGAGTCAACACTTCGCATGAGGTAGCCAAAGTACTGGAGTTTCAACTTCAGCATCATTCCTTCCAAAGAAATCCCAGGGCTGATCTCCTTCAGAATGGACTGGTTGGATCTCCTTGCAATCCAAGGGACTCTCAAGAGTCTTCTCCAACACCACACTTCAAAAGCATCAGTTCTTCGGCACTCAGCTTTCTTCACAGTCCAACTCTCACATCCATACATGACCACAGGAAAAACCATAGCCTTGACTAGACGGACCTTTGTTGGCAAAGTAATGTCTCTGCTCTTGAATATGCTATCTAGGTTGGTCATAACTTTCCTTCCAAGGAGTAAGTGTCTTTTAATTTCATGGCTGCAGTCACCATCTGCAGTGATTTTGGAGCCCAGAAAAATAAAGTCTGATACTGTTTCCACTGTTTCCGCATCTATTTCCCATGAAGTTATGGGACCGGATGCCATGATCTTCGTTTTCTGAATGTTGAGCTTTAAGCAACTTTTTCACTCTCCTCTTTCACTTTCACCAAGAGGCTTTTGAGTTCCTCTTCACTTTCTGCCATAAGGGTGGTGTCATCTGCATATCTGAGGTGATTGCTTTTCTCCCGGCAATCTTGATTCCAGCTTGTGTTTCTTCCAGTCCAGCGTTTCTCATGATTTGCTCTGCACATAAATTAAATAAGCAGGGTGATAATATACAGCCTTGACGTACTCCTTTTCCTATTTGGAACCAGTCTGTTGTTCCATGTCCAGTTCTAACTGTTGCTTCCTGACCTGCATACAGATTTCTCAAGAGGCAGGTCAGGTGGTCTGGTATTCCCATCTCTTGAAGAATTTTCCACAGTTTACTAAGATGCAAAATCAACATGCAAGCATCAATTGCGTTATTATATAACAGCAAAAACAATTAGCAAATGAAGTGTTTAAAATGATACCATTTACAAGAATGTTTTAAAAATACCAACTACCTAGAAATAAATCCAACAAAAATGCATGTAAGACTTTTATGCAGAAAACTACAAACCTCTGTTGAGAGAACCTAGAGACTGAATAAATGGATTTACTATTTGCCAGGATTGTGTGGCCAATTGTTATGAAGATGTCAGTTTTTCTTAAATTGGTCCATAGTTTCTGTGCAATGCCAATCAAAATATCCATAGCTTTTTTCTGTAGAACTTGACAAGCTAATTCTAACAATGTATATGGAAATGTGAAGGATCAGTAATAGTAAGCCACCCTTGAAGAAGGAGGAAGAAGAAAAGTGGAAGAGGGATTTTCTATCCTTGATATAAGACTTATCATAAAGCCAGTGTCATCTACTATTAAGGCAGTGTGATATTGCCATGAGGAACACAGATAGAAAAATAAATAGACCAACGTAATAGAAGAACCCAGAAATAGACTCATGCACATATGGACACTTGATTGATGTCAAAGATAGCATTATAAAAGAAGGAAAGGATGGTCTTTCAGTAAACGGAATTGGAGTAATTATGTATTCACATGGAAAGAAAGAAGGAAAGAAGGGAGGGGGAGGTATATAGTCTGCAGAAATATTCGTGCATATGCACTGGGAGACATGTACAAGAATGTTTGTAGCGGCATTATTCATAATATCCTAATTTAGAGACAACCCAAAGATTCAGCAGTAGGATGGATAAATAAAATGTGATATATTCATAAAACAGAGTATTTTACAGCAACAAAAATGAATAAACTGCAGCCTCATACAGACTAGATGAATCTTTAATTGAAAACATAATATTGAATGAAAGAAGCCAGACACAGAATACATGTGATTTCATTTCCAAAAAATTCAAAACTGGGGAAAACTTCTAGCGGTGCATAACCATGGACAGAGGAGCCTGGTGGGCTAAGTCCATGGGTTGCAAAGAGTCAGACACAAACTGAGCGACTAACACTTTCACTTTTTTAATCATTCGATAAAACTGTAAAGAAGGGCAAGACTGCGTAGTGGTTATTTTTATGAGGAAGATAGAGTTGAACATTGGGAAGGGGTTGTAGGATAGGGCTTCTAGAGTGCTGGCTATATTTTATTTTTACCGTCTTGGGTGTCGTCATATCAGTTCAGTTCAGTTGCTCAGTCGTGTCCAACTCTTTGCGACCCCATGAATCACAGCAAGCCAGGCCTTCCTGTCCATCACCAACTCCCGGAGTTCACTCAAACTCATGTCCATCGAGTCAGTGATGCCATCCAGCCATCTCATCCTCTGTCGTCCCCTTTTCCTCAATCCCTCCCAGCATCAGGCGTACCTGTTTTATAAAAATTCATTTAGTAGTTCTGATGCATGCTTTATGTACTCCTCTATACATTGTATTTTACAAGAAAAAAGTTTTAAAATACCAAGTTCACTCTGGCTACTGTGTAAGCACACAAGTATGTATGCAGAAAGTCCAGTTGTCCAGGAATGACAAGATAGAGGCTTGGACCAGGGTTGAGAAGTAGTCAGATATAGGAAATAGTTTAGAATTAGAGGTAACAGGACTTGATGTGGAATATGAAGGGCAAATAATACAGCAACAAACACACTTAGTCATAAAGCACAGTGAGAGTATGCAACAGAATTAACTAAGCTTCTGAAACAGAAAACGTTAATGTGAAGTGCTAAGTTGTGTGAATGGGTATCAGATGGAGGACTTCTGTCTGACACATCAGGGAAGGTTTCATAGAAAAGCTGGGAAGGAATTCCCCTGCTGGTCCAGTGGCTAAGACTCCCGAGCTCCAAAGGGAGCGGCCCGGGTTTCATCCCTGGTCAGGGAACTAGATCCCGCATGCCACAACCGAGAGTTCACATGCTGCAACTAAGACCCGGCATGGACAAATAATTAAAAATAAATCAAATAAGTATTTTTAAAAGCTGGGAAAACAAACAGTTGACACTGATTATGGAGGAAATGGATGAGGGGTGATACAGTTAAAGGAGATTAGTGGATTGCTTACAGGTAGAAGCTTTGTATTATCCTGTACTCTTTTGCACATTATTTTATTTTTGAGGCATTTCGTGCATTATCTCTCAAATAAGTTTTTATCTACTTATGATTACCATTTAGCTCCACAATAAAAGGTGTTAGCAAATTACTTCAAACGCAGCAGCCATTCCACAAGTCCTGATTGAACCATGAAGTCTTGAACAAGTATATCACACAACTCCTAGAAGCCAACACCACGGTCACATGATCCTGGTGGCCAATATGGCGGTGCTTCTACACTATAGAATGGAATACGTATTAATAGCTTTTACATTATTGGCTTCATTTTACCTTCAGGATGTTACTGGAAGTTTTATTTTTGATACAAGCTTTTCTCATTGGATAGACTGATGGGTGTGGGAATAAAGGGGGGGATATATAGAAATAATGTCTAAAACAGAAGTTAGTGGGAAGGGAGACTTCTCAGTCAACCCACTTTATCTAGGAAGGTTTCCTGCATGAGTCAGAGTGATTTGAGGATCATCCAGAATTAACAATAGAAGGAGGCAACTTTTTTTTTCAGGCCTGTGGAAAAATAAGAGTGGGAGAAGCAATGATTTTAAAACTCTGTGGCATTTCTGATTTCATGTATGATTTTAGGCACATCTCTCTCTTTCACCAGGGCTTCCTTGGTGGCTCAGCTGGTAAAGAATCCGTCTGCAATGAGGGAGACCTGAGTTTGATCGCTAGGTTGGGAAGATCCCTTGGAGAAGGGAACAGCTACCCACTCCAGAATTCTGGCCTGGAGAATTCCATGGACTGTATAGTCCATGGGGTCGCAAAGAGTCGGGCATGACTGAGCGACTTCACTCACTCTCTTTCATACACACTATACACCTTGACATTAAAAAAAATTACTGTTGGCCTAAATGAGAGTGAGTTTTGCTTTCATAGGTGTCTAAGATTCCACTAGAGCCTGTGAGAGAGTTGGAAATGAGAACACTGAAAACCAGAAGTACAGAGAAAGTGAAGGGGGAAGATTAGATTAACTAGAGTGCAAGCAAAGTGATGTGATAGCTAGTGCTCACACATGCTTGTGAGGAACCAGGAACCGTTGGAAGAGTTTCATCTATATTAATGCATTTACTCTCATGACAATGCTGTGAAGTCATCCTCATTTCATAGCTGAAGATACCACGACACCAAAAGGTTGGGTAAATAAGTTGGTTGAGGTTACAGAAGTGGAATTTGAAGCCAGGCTTTCTGAGTCTAGAATTCATACTCTTAACTGTGGTGCTAGACTATATATACATATAGATAGATAGATGTGAAAGATTTATTGCTTTGAATTTTTTAATTGGAGGATAATTGCTTTACAAGTGTGTTGGTTTCTGTCCTATAACAACAGGAATCAGCCAGAAATATACATACCTCCCCTCCCTCTTGAGCCTCCCTCCCACCCACCCCAGTTTTGAATTTTTATTGGAAGATAGTTGATTCCAATAGTTTATTGGAAGATAGGTGAAGATAGTTGAAACTAACACAGTGTTGTGTTAGTTTCAGGTGTAGAGCAAAGGGAATCAGTTATACATCTACTAGACTATTAACTTTTTCTTAGAAAAAAAGGAAGAGATAGCATGAATGTTGGAATTTCTTTGTGTTCATATTCCTATCTTATAAAGTACGGCGACATTTTAAAATGGCATACAGAGACAATTATCTCCTCTACTTTGTCCCTGGTGCTTATTCCTTTGGCTTTCCAATGACAACCATGTCATTCTCTGGGGGTGATTCTGAGTTTATTTTTGGCTGTGCTTGGTCTTCCTTGCTGTACTAGCTTTTCTCTAGTTGCCAGGAGCCCAGCAGTCTAGTTGGCCGTGTGTGGGCTTCTCATTCCGGTGGTGGCTTCTCTTGTGGCGCACAGGATCTAGAGGCCCTGGCTTCAGTAACGGTATGATGGCCTAGTTGCTCCACAGCATGTGGGATCGTCCCCCATCAGGGATTGAACTCACGTCTCCTGCATTGGCAGGTGGATTCTTTACCACTGAGCCACAAGGGAAGCCCTGATTTTGAGTTCAAAATGCAGCTGACCTCACCTTTTTTTTAAAAACCTGATATATTTGCCATTAAAAGAAAAAAAAACATTGCATAGCTTATTTATATTTGAAAAACAACAACAAACAGCTGGGGCCTTCAAGTTTAGCATCCAAGATTAATGTTTGGCTTTGAAGAATATTGAAATAGCTTACAGCGACCTATTGGACTTGGGGTGTTTAACGTTCATTAAACTGCAGCACTTTATGGAACGATTACCACTAATTACTGGAGGTCACAAGAGCCGTCATAATTGACAGTCTTTTTTTCGTCGCCTTACACTGGAGAGTATGAAAAACTGTGGGAAAAACGATGTAACTTCACAGTTAGGGAGGATGGAGAACGGTATGGGAAAGTAACTTTTCTGCTGAGGCTGGGAGTTCATACTCATTTAAGCTGTAGACAGATCGTGCAAGCGCAATAAAGACGTCTAACTGTTCTACAAACCATAACCCCCATCCAGACTAACTGGCAAATAGATCAGAACTGGAATAGGAGTTGCTCTTCAAATACCGCGCTTGGGAGTCTCGAAAAGCTACAGAGCACAAACCAAGCCTGGTTCCCAGATACTTTTTAAAGTCTTTCCCAGGTATGCTCTCCCTGCAGCCTCGGCGCCTTCCCGGCGCGGGACTCCCCAGCCTCCGTCCGGGACGTCAGCCCCTGCACCCGGAGGCCAGTTCCGAAGAGGGGAGCGGCAGAGCCGAGGGAGGAGAGCGAACGAGCTAAATGGTCAAGTCCTCCTTAACTCCGGGCCCCCTCGCGGGCCTCACCCCTCCTCCCGGGGGCTGAGATTGGAGAGGAAGTGGGAAGGTTTCAATCTGTTCCTCACACCGGCGCCCTCATGCCCCAACCCTTCTCCTCCGCTCGGGGCTCCGGCGAGCCTCATTCTCGCCCCTCGCCCCGGCAGAGGAGCGCGCGCCGCGGCCGGGTGCGCGGAGAAAGACCAGGGGCGACGGGCGACCTCCACGCTGCCGCCGGGGCCCGCAGCCGCTCGCCGGCCAACAAGCCAGGCCCGAGGGCAGCCCCGGAGTCCGGGGCGGCCGGATGTGAGGGCGCGTCACTTCCGGGCGGTGCAGCGGCGGCCGCTTGGAAGATGGCTGCGCCCTGTGGCTCGGAGCTGCCCGCCAACTCGCCGCTAAAAATCCCGAAGATGGAGGTGCTCTCCCCGGCTTCTCCTGGTGGCCTGAGCGACGGAAACCCATCGCTGTCCGACCCTTCCACGCCTCGGGGTGCCTCCCCGCTCGGGCCGGGCAGTGCGGCGGGCTCGGGGGCAGCGGCGTCCGGGGGTCTCGGGCTGGGGCTGGGGGGCCGCAGCGCCGCCTCGTCCTCGGTCTCCTTCTCCCCTGGTGGCGGCGGTGGTGGCGGGGCTGCGGCAGCCGCCGCCGCCGCCTGCCGGGGCATGTCGTGGACGCCGGCAGAGACGAACGCGCTCATCGCAGTGTGGGGCAACGAGCGGCTGGTGGAGGCACGATACCAGCAGCTGGAGGGAGCCGGCACGGTGTTCGGCAGCAAGGCCCCCGGGCCGGCCATGTACGAGCGCGTGTCCCGGGCCCTGGCCGAGCTGGGCTACGAGCGGACCCCGTCCCAGTGCCGGGAGCGCATCAAGGTAACCGGCCGCCCGGCCTGGGGCAGCAAACCAGAGGCAGAGAGAAGGCGGGGAAGCGGGCCTCGGGGGCGGGGGCCGGTCTGAGCGCAGGGCTCCCCTCCGGGGCCCGGTGGGCCATTCGCATCTCCTCCGCCTTTTTTCTTCTCTCCCTGGGAAGGGGGGGCTTTTTTTCCAGATGGCCGCCAGCCCGTAGGTTTTCTGAGTTTGAAGTTGGGCGTGCCTGCCGCCGCCCCTCTTTCTTGCCAATCGAGGATGTTCTTGCGCTCTGAAGTTGGTAGTTTCGAATTGTGCTCCCGGCGGCGGTCCCGTGCAGCCGGCGCTTCTCGCCCCCACCGCCGGGGCCCCTCGCTTTGTTCTAGGCTGGGGGGCTCCCAGGCAGAGGCTTACCGGCCGGGGCGGGATGGAGCAGGGATAGAAGCGGGGGAGGTGGGGGGAGGTGCTGAGCTCCCCCCCGCCACCCCCCAGTTTAGGAATTTTCAAGTGAGTGGCAGGGGCAGAGCCGTACGAAAGGCGCCTTCAGACGATGGCCTTTGTGTCAGTTGTCTTGCTTCTGTCTTGAGCTTGCTTCTAAGTCGAAGGGCGATCAAGTCTTGAGATGCTTTGGAGAATTGGGAAGGCTCGGTTGTAGCCAGATATTGTATTGCTTTTGTGGAGTTAGGGCACAGTTAAAGTTAGCCTGGCTGATAGTTGGTCCGAAATTTGAGTGTGGTGTCTTCAGAGTTAGGTTGGCTTGAGGCCCTGCAGTGTTTCTGACGAAGCTCCTTCTTGAAAGCCTGTGTTCCCCTGCTATAGCTGTTGTGCCGGATGTGATGACAAGTGAAGCTCTCACTGTGCGTCTGGCCATCCTTGTGTACCTGAAGGTTTCAGTACAGAGGCTCAATTTCGGCTAGAAATGTTACCACCAGTCGGGTGGTAACACCAGTTTTCTGTTCCTGATGACTTTTAATTTGGGAGTTCACATTTGTAGTATTGGCAGATACGGAGTTGTTTTTTAGGTAAGTTGGTTGGTGTCCTCTTCGCAGGGTCTGCTAAAAGATTCTGGTAGGAGACTTTCCCCCTAGTTCACGGAACTACTACTTGTTCAGAGTTACAGTATCAGTGTGCTTCGTTTCTGGCAGGGCTCACACTTTTTTGGAACTCCATGACGGGGTAAAAACCCAGTGGGAACTGTCATACTCACACTGGAGAAGGATATGGCTCCAAAATTCCAGAGATCTTGTCTCAAGTGTTCATTTGAGGACTTTGCGGCTTAGAAAATTTGGTCCAGAAACCAAGATATTTCAAACCTACTATTTTTAGGGAATCTAACACCCATTTCTCAATTAGAAAATTAGATTGGTTTACCTGATAACATGTTATCTTTGGGTCCCCCTCCCTCTCCATTTTAAACAAGGATGTCATGAAAGTAATAGTTTATAGATAGGATAAATAGTAGCTAATAGTAGCCACTGTTCTCTGAATCTCATTCCTTGTTCTATTCAAGGTTGTTAAGGTTAAGTTCAGGGGAGTTTTTGCATTGTGCTGTTTAGTCTCTATCCGTGAACTGTTTTGAGTTTAGCAATACTCTTCAGGCTTTTGTAATTGTTTTAGCTTCATTGATTTTCTTTTGTCCATAGAAATTTCCCAATCAGAAGGACAAAGGGTGTTATCCAAAGCTGCTTATGAATCTCACTGATTATAAAATTGTTTCTCAAAAAGCCAGGAAATCTCCAGTTGGGTTGCATCTTTGTCCAGTTATGAAAAGCATAATCTAAAGCAAAGAAAGGAAATTGGGTTTGTCTGAAGAATTTTCAAAAGAGGATCATTGTCTCTGTCTCCAAGCAGATAAGATCAGATTGACCTCAAGTTCTTAGAATATTTGGAGACCTTATGGATGTTGATGTACTCTAATCCATAGTAGCAGTTGGTGAGGCGACCAGATCACCGTTTTTTGTTTTCTTTTTTACATAAACAGTTCCTTAAGTGTGATTTCAATCAAGGAACCAGACTTCTTCATTAACAGCATTGGTCTTTCCTATTGGAATTCCATAAAGACGAGTTCTGATCTCTTATTCCCAACAGTATTTCCAGTGCCTAGGACATAAGTAGGCACTGGATACATATTTATTAAATTCACCAAATAAACAAAGCCTTGAAGGAGAATGTTGGAAAGTATAATAATCTAGAGCGGTGTCCAGATTTTAACCCCAAAACGTAGACTCTGAAACCCAATTTGAGAAGTACTTCCTTAAAAACTGAACTCTGTCCCTCTTGGAGACTTAAGATGAATGTAATCTTAAACACAGATGCACACGTGGTCACTGAAATCATAGCCGTACACAATTATGAGGTGGATGTCCAAGTACTCCAGATTATGTTTATGAAAATCAAAAGGCAACCTTAGGAAATTCCCAGGGAATCATCACAGACTCCTGAAACAAATCTTTCAATCCCAGTTTCAGAAATGCAGATTTAGAACAAGTAATTCAGAAATCTCTTTCATCTGATTCTGTTAATGAGAACTACAAAAAGAAATTCAACAGTCCTTTTTGCTTTGGAATTTGCAAAATAGAAACAAAGTAGTGCAGTGAGATATGGACCTGGAGGTATATCTTATCCAGAATAATGCAGCTCACTTAAGTGTGAACTCACGTCAGAGGCTCCCCGGGAAGGAGCACCGTGTGCATCAGTTCCATTTCTGGTCCAATGTATTTATTTAAATATCTGTTAAGATTCAGCTATGAAGTAAATCGTTTCTTCTAAGTTTGAAAGGAAGGAGGGTATATAGTATCTTCAGTTTTTCCCTGAAACTTTCCCTGAATTATAGTTTCAATATATTGATGTAACAACCTTGTCATATGATGACTCTTGGATTTTGCTACCAAAGTACTATTTTTAAATACTATCCAAGCGAATATATGTATTTCTAAGTGCACAGGATTTTAACTTAAAGTCAGATATAAACATTTTTTTTTTAATTGCTGCAAAGTCTGAAATGTCCTGTTACTGGTATTTGTTCAGTTTTTTGGATAAAATGGGTGTTTTTGAGACTGGCTTGCTACACGTGTTTGGTATTGTTTGGTTCTGAAGTTTTGTTGCTTTCTGTTTGTTTGCCAGGAGAAAATGAATCTGCTAACAATTCCAGCCTAATTTTGGAGTCAGATAAACAAATGGGTGATTTACTATCCTTTCCTATAAGCCTTGTCATATTTCCATTTTCTAAGTGCTTGAGTGTTTACTGTCTGCTTGGTGTTAGGGTGAAGAGAAGAGCTGTAGTACAGAGTCCAAGAGCTTACAGTGTAGTTAAAGTTTGTGTACCCACACCTAAGAGTTAAAAAGCTGTACCAGACAACACAGGGGATGGTATGCAGTGCAGTACTTCGTATCGAATGACAAAAGCGGACCGTAAGTGTGATGACTTCAAAGGAGGAAGAGGGCTCAGCACAGCCCATACTATAGCAGTTGAGAGACCTATCTAGACTTGGAATTTGGAGCCAGATGCCAGATTCACACTTAAGTCAGTTAATCCGATGCCCTGCAAAACTCATTTTCAAGTCCCATATTTTTGGGTGTTCTCCAAAAATTTGGCTCTTGAGAGTTGGCTTTTTGTCACTCAAACAGATGCTTTACTCTGGCTCTGCCTGAAGATGAAATGCAAGGTGATCATATGACCTAAAGAACTTGTCTTTGCTCGGTCAATGCTGATTGTTTACCAGATAAACTTATAAATGGTGGGAGTCTTCTGCCTAACAAGCAAGATGATTAACTTTTTAGGGACATTGTCTTGATCTATATTCATCAGTAATTCATCGTAATCTTTGGAACAAATACTGTACTTTAGCAGACAAATCACAGTGTGGTATATTTGATCTTTCATTGTAACTATTAAGACTTGTCATTATCTGTCCTGTGAGAACAAATAGGACAAAGATAACTTGGATCCCACAAATACTGTTGTCCCTGTCTGAACATTTTAAGACTGCCTATCTCTAAGGACTTTTCTCATGTCAGCACACTAGACTTTCTGCATTATCGTTGAAAGATGTTTCAGAAATACGGTCTGCCACCCAAAAGTGTTCATACGAAAGATTTAGTCAGATTTATCTCCTTCCGTTTCTTTTGTTCCCAAGCCATAGCCACCAGAAAACATATGTGTTCCAGTTTTTTTGTCTGCTTTTGAATCTGACGGAGATTTGATATATATACTGAAAGAATAGATTCCCAGCCATACAAACATATAT
Organism: Bos taurus; assembly: GCF_002263795.3. NCBI lineage: Eukaryota > Metazoa > Chordata > Mammalia > Artiodactyla > Bovidae > Bos > Bos taurus. The sequence continues at coordinate 28,271,066 of NC_037356.1, read as the reverse complement.
TTAGGCTTTTGGTTTTGGAGGTAAGGACTCTAGTAAGCACACCTTAAAACTGCGTGAATAGGCACCTGAGTTTATTTCCTGTCATTTTGGGAAATCTACTGGAAAGTGGAGTGAAATATTCTGGATCCTTCATTAAGAGGATATGTAAAAAAAGGGAAAAAAAAAAAAAAAGGAAACCCATACTATAAAGCAGTGCTGTTCAATAAAACTTTCTGTAATGATGGAAGTGTTCTGTATTTGCTGCAGTTCAGGGCAAGAGCCACTAGCCAAAGGCTATTAAGCTTTTGAATGTGGTTCGTGTGCTTGAGGAACTGAATTTTTAATTATGATTCATTTTAATTAATTACATTTTAAATTATAAATAGCAACATGTGGCTAGTGGCTACCATAGTGAACAATATAGGTAAAAAGTTGTTATTCAGAATATTAAAGAAGGCTTTATTTTATGGAAGGATTGTCTCGGCTACACCCTCAGACCTCCGAGGGGGCTTGTCGTGTTGGAAGTTCTTTCTTCGTGCCTTCCCTGTTGCTTTACCCCTGAGTAGGAGGAACCTTGACAAGTCAAGAGATAGGGTTCACCATTGTAGGAAGAGGAGCTTTTCCTGTAAGGAATAAGGTATTATAATCTCAGCTGACTGGGGCAAAACATATCTACACTGTCTAGCCGACTGTGCAATAGCTGCTGGCCACAGGCAGTAATTGAACACTGGAAAGGTGGCCAGTGTGTCTGTGCCACTGGATTTTTAATCTCAATTTTAATTCATTTATATTTAACTAATACAACATTGTAAAGCAACTATAATCCAATAAAAATTAACTTAAAAAGGTAAGTTAATTTAGTGGCTGTTATGGCACCCCACTCCAGTACTCTTGCCTGGAAAATCCCATGGACGGAAGAGCCTGGTGGGCTGCAGTCCATGGGGTCACTAAGAGTCGGACACGACGGAGCGACTTCACTTTCACCTTTCACTTTCATGCATTGGAGAAGTGCATGCATTGGGCTGCCGTCTCTGGGGTCGCACAGAGTCAGCCACAACTGAAGCGACTTAGCAGCAGCAGCAGCATATTGACCAGAACAGCTTTGGAATTATAGTGTTCAGACTTTTTTTGCTGTGTACTCCCAAAAGAGTTTTGAAATCCATGCGCTCTCTTGAATGTTTGAAAGCTGACATTAATGTTTTTTCATCATATGTTTTAAAATTTATGGGACATTAACAGGATATAGGACATATTAAATCTAGTATGAGTAAAATGAGATTGATGTAAAACTTACTGAATAATGTACTCTGAATCTGAAAGAGTCACCACAAATTCTTATCTATAGGTTTTATCAAATATATCTTGAAAATGTTGATGATCCCACAATATTCCACTTACACTTAAACAGTATGATTAACCCATATTCCTTTGACTGTTCTAAATTCAGCAGCCAAGCTTCATGCCTAAAAAATATATACAAGACTGAGAATGACAGGAGTCCCTAAGGTTTAAGGTGCCTTGATCAATCATCAAAGAAGGCGTATAGGCACTACAATTAGAGACCGCTAATTTAGAACTTTGAGCATCTTTTCTGTTTCTTTCTTGGCTGATATAGAGCTCCCAGGCCCTTGGAATTCCACTGCCCTGAGGAGCCACGAGAGATTGGAACTTAACTCTTGGCTAAAGGCCAGGCATCTGGGGAGGACTTGGAAGTCTTACCCATTCCCTTTCATCACACTCATCTGACAGATGGATCACAGGGTTTCTTTAAATACTAAGGTCTGAAATAAGGACTTTTTTTTCCCCCATTATTCATCAACAGATATGTGAGGGCTTTCTGTGGGAGGCCCTTGACATACAGCAGTGTACCATTTACTGTCAAGGAGTCTCCTTTCCAGGGAAGCAGGAGTCAGGATACTAGAGCACCGGTTCCAGTACTGTGAGCATAGTCTATGAACTGTGTGGACATTAAGCTCCTGGTGCTATAGCCTGTTTGAAAAGTCATGCCTTTCAGCTGAAGAACCGTTTGCTGTAGTGCATGAAGGTATGCCCTGGACACCACGTGCGACTGGTGGGGGGCGTCATCCAGGACCAGGCCAAAGGGTGGAGTCACTGGTTTGGGGACAACAGCAGAGGTACCAGTTCTAGAAATTTATGTTTCCATAAGTAACTTTTTTATAGTTTGAATTGCAGTTATATCCATTATATATCTCATTCCTTAATTTATATACTAGAAAGAAAAACCAAAGCCGTGCATCTTTGTGAACATACAAGAAGAATTGTATTTTACCCTGTGGCCTAGTACTCACATGACATACATATATGTGCGTAAATAGATGATTGTATATGTGTAACCAAAGCACATTTCACAAGATAGTAACGCTTATATTGCACTTACAGCGTGTCATGCACTGTTCTAAGTGCTTTACAAATACTAACTTAATTAACTCACATGGTGATGCTGTACTTAACTGTGCCACACAGTCTGGTTTATTCTTTTCTACTTGAACCCAGATCCTCCAGCCCCAGCGTCTCTTGTGTGGCATGGTCTTCAGCACCTGTCTGCGCCTGGCAGGCCTCTTTCTTCAGCCCCCTCCCCACATCCTCCTCCCCCCCCCCCCCCCCACCACAGTGCTTTTCAGCATTGCTGCCCCTTGCCCCCCAGTCCTTCTGGCCCTCATCTTTCCTCTACCCCAGCCACACTCTCAGTTGTCTCTGGAAGTTCCCTCACCTAAAACAGGTGCAAAGAAAACCTGGGAGGATGGGGGTGACCGCACCCACTGGTACTGGGCAGTGGGCTTACTCCTTGGGGACTGGCAGCTCAGGGTCATGTTGGTCCCCACGTGGGCCACACCGCGAAGATGGCAGGATGGCGGAGCTGGAGGGACTGGGGGAGGGAAGACGGGTTAAATACATCTAGGGAACCAACAGCTGACAGAACAGAGGTAGGGCCTGGAGTCTTTCTCCTGCAGGTCCCGCAGCCACAGTGACGCGTTCTGGGAGGGCATGGGGTGGACCAGGGATGCTCGAGGCGTGCCCGTTGTGACCTGACCGATGTGTGCCAACACCTGGTGGGGGCAGCAGTGCCTCCCCATCACCATGTGCATGCTCTGTGCCCAGGGCTCAGCTCGTCCCCCTCCCCTGAACTGGGGTCCTCAAATACCCCTTACCTGCACCGTCCCCTCTAACCTGTAGCAACTCTCCATCCACCCTTGTCTCCCTAGCCACCTTCTCACCGCCCCAGATCCTCTGCACCAGAACTGGTCCTGTTCCCCTGCATGGTTATCCCTTCATCTCCCATGTGGGGTGTTGAGAAAGGTGCCCACAACTCATTAAAATTGATTACCAACCTGCTAATGGGCCAGAACCTGCAGTTAGAAGGGGAATAAAAGAGAATGAGGTGACATTTAGTTTTTTCAGTCATTGTGCTACTTTAGACGCAAGGTATCAAAACTCCAGAAACATCATTCATTTGGGACAGGTCATGTCCCAGATATTCTCATGAAATGTTTTATCCTGTGTAGTTCTAGAGACCTAGAACCTAGGGCTTGAGGGAAAGGTGAAAGGGGGTGGGAAGTGGTAAGAAATCAGACTGGAGACAAACAGGAGGTCAGAGGATGGGCTAAGGAGTTTGGACTTTGTTCTAACTTATTAGAGTTTTCAGCTGGGGAGTGGCATGGTTCCTCTTAGGTTCTCGAACTGGCTGGCAGGTGGAAAATGAATTGGCAAGGCTAAGACTTAAAGTACTAAGAGTTTTTAGACGCTCCTTGTAGAAACCTACGCAGGAGGTGAAATAGTGGCAGTGAAAAGGGAGAGAACAGAACAGATTTCAGACATAATCAAAAGTAGTGGAGCTGTTTTGGAGAATCTGAAAAGTTAGATTTGCTAGATCTTAACCTGGCTACACAACTCACTGTGTACTTGTCTACCAGTGTACACAGAGGATTGTAATTGCAGTCCTTAGAGGTCATCACAGTACTTGATTGCTTAAGTTTTTAAGTTGGTTCTTTTTTTTTTTTTTTAAGCTGTGCTACGTGACAGGGAGTCTTAGTTCTCCCTACAAGGGGAGCGCAGAGTCCTAATCACTGGATCACCAGGGTATTCCCTAGGTTTGGTTCTCAAACCCAATGGAAATGTTAGTCATTCAGTCATGTCTGACTCTTGTGAGCCAACGGGCTGTAGCCTACCAGGCTCCTCTGTCTACAGGATTCTCCAGGCAAGACTGTTGGACTGGGTTGTCATTTCCTTCTTTAGGGGATCTTCCTGACCCAGGGATTGAACTCAGGTCTCCTGCATTGCAGGCAGATTCATTACCGTCTGAGACACTAGGGGAGCCCAGAACCCAATGAGACCCAGCTAAATAAAACACTGCTTTAGGGCAGTCCTGTCTGTGTTAAACAGATTCCCTTGGGTTCTGATCTGCTCCCCAGGCTTCTTAAGTGATGGTCCTGCCTTCTTTTTTCCTAACATTACCAGAGGGCAAGAACTAAACTCAGATCTAAAATTTCAATGTAAATTGTCATGCATTCTCTCAGAAGTATGCTCACGTCACTAGGATGAAGTAGAATAGCAGCCGCCCGCCCCCGACACACACACACACTTTGGATGGTTTGTATCTGTGTCGTGTTTGCAAAATTTTTTTTTTTTTTTTTTTTAAAGGGAGAAAAAACTTCTTGAGTTTCAAAAACGAATACCAGTACATTTTTTAGATAGTCAATTGTTAGGATTGCCCATTGACTACTAGATACTGTGTAATTTTAATTCTGTTGTGGGGTTTATGCAGTGTGCTCTGCCTGCTATTTACCATTGCAGAAACTTCCTTCAGTGTTGAAAATGAATGCTCAATGAATCTGTGTCTCTTTGCTGCATATGTTACAAATTATCTGCGGTTTGTAATCTATGCGGAATCTTCCCCGCTATTGTTCTGAAGACTTGAAAAATGTCTGCATACTGGAATAAGGTGTATATTTAAATCTGTATAATTCTTAACCTATTTGTAGTTGAGAGAGTCCTTGAGAGCCAATGGAAATACTTTTTTTCTTGGCACTAATCAAATGAGTGTTACTTTGTCACTTAGTGTGTGGGGTGTGATGTTATTTCCTAATAGAATACAGACCTGTGTTTATTCTCAGACATTTTAGGAATAACAGCCATCATCTTATTTTTATGTGTTCTTGGCTGTATTCATAAATTACATTTCTTGAGCTACCAAATAATAACTTCATTCATTATAAAGTGATGAAATAGAATGGAAGTTATTTACCTAGATTTGTTTTCTAGTAGCGTTTTCTCAGCCTGTGTAAGATGACTTTGTTGTAACAGCCTGAATTTTTGAAACTCACAATGTTGTTTCTCTACTATCTACCTTCAGATTACTACATTTATCCAAATAAGTCAATTATGTTTGTACTTGAAATTAATAAAACCAGAATAAAGTTCATATCTACCAAAACCTGCTCTTATCATTATTATTTAAAATTTACAAATACTTTTCTCTAAATGGATAGAGCTGCTTAATGATATAGAAAAAGGAGTGTGATAGGCCAGAAAGTACCTTGACCTTATAACTCTCAACTGCCACGTACAATCTTAAGGAGTTTCCATCATTCATTCATCCCTTTAGCAAATATATATTGAGTCGCTTCTGTGTGCCAAATATTTGATTTAGGTTCTAAGAATACGTAAAATAATAAAACTGGGGAAAAAAACAAAAACAAACCCACTTGCCTTCAAAGAGGTTATATTCCAGTCGAAAACAATATGAATATTTTAAATATGTTAATTCAAAACTATTACCACAATCAGAAAACCCCTCAAATAAGATATTCCTTTATATTAGCCTTATTGACCTTAGAAGGTTTGAGCTCTCAACCTTCCATTATGCATAGGAAATAGAAATTCATTTGCTTTGGCTTTATTAAGAATGATATACATGATTTTTATATTATGACTTCCTATTGTGATATGTCCAGTTGTCACTGAGTTTTGCCCCTCCAAGCAGCGAAGTGCCATGCTGCTGGTATTCATCTCTCATTAGATAATGAGCACATCTGTGCTGGTCCTGGTGGCACAGCCTTCAGCAGAAATGGATACTGTTCCTTCTGTCTTGTATAAATCAGGGAATATGGTTAATAGTTGGATTTGAGAAATCAGAGTTTTGCCAGTTTTAGAACACTATAAAATAATTTTTGACATAAGTTATATAAACCACATTACAAAACTGAGAGGAAAAAGCAAGGGAAAGTGTTTAACTTCTTCACGATAGCATATCTACAAGTCCGTGAGATGTTATTTTTCAAGAAGTGGTGGTGAAGCTTATTTTAATTCCAGTAAAATTTCCATTGGAGAAGGAAATGGCAGCCCACTCCAATATTCTTGCCTGGAAAATCCCATGGACAGAGAAGCCTGGTGGGTTACAGTCCATGGGGTTGCAAAGAGTCGGACATGACTGAGCACACATGCAAAATTTCCATGCACCAAAGAAGAAATGAGAAATCTACATGCTTTTTGTTGTATTGAACTCTGCAGAAGTATATATTCATGTCATTCATGCTTCTTGCAAACAGGTTGCCCAGTGAGTGAGGCTAAGTCCTCACTCTGGGTGGGTAGCGAGGATTCCTTTTTTCCTCCCTTGTTTATATGTCACTGTGTTAGTCACCATATTCTTGCTCAGACTATAAACCTTTGAAAATGGCTAAATGATTGGCTTTTAGCCATAGAAGAATGAATATGAGCGAAAAGTTGAAGTTATGATGACACAGCCAGGTGTTGGTGAAACTTGAATAATGTGTGGGCAATAACATATTCATTTAACAATGTTACCTAATATGTAACAAACCTAAATCTAGGTATAAACTCCTTTTATTAATACTTAAAGATTTCACATGTTGTCAAACAAACCTTGATACAACACTTTAAGTATTAATAAAGAAGTGAGCATTCTTTTATATTGGGTGATGTTGTTTAGCTGAAAGTTACTTGCTTTTCTAAACAAGGTTCTGACACTGATCAGTACAGTAAGGTCCTTTTGAGTCTGTTACTCTTATCATGTGCTTAATGATAAAGCTTCACTGCTACTTTTTCTCTACTTGAACTAACCTTCACATAAGACACCTTGGTTTCCAGGTGGTGTGACTATTCTTTAATAATAACAAATATTTTAACATTTACTGAGTACAAGCTACTAAGCAAACACTGTTTTAAATTCTCTACTTGAATTTTTTTTTATTTAACACAAATCTATGATGGAGGTAATGGCAACACACTCCAGTATTCTTGCCTGGGAAGTCCCATGGACAGAGAAGCCTGTCGGGATACAGTCCATGGGGTCACAGAGAGTTGGACGCGACTGAGCAGCTGTCACTTTTACTTCATGATGGAGAGACTGTTACCGGCTCCACCTTACAGATAGAGAAATTGAGGTACAGAGCGATTAATTTTTCTAATGTCACAGAGCTAGCGGGTGGTGAAGCTAGACTAAGTCTGACTCTCCACTTTTAACCACTTGATTGTATTGCCCCATTGTGAATTATCAGTCCACCTTTATTAAAATTTAACAGTTGAAACAGTATTTTGACAACAATGAAATCATAAATTCATAAATGCCAGAAATGCCAAAATCACACTGCAACACACAGATGGACCTCATAGGGCTCATATATGTTCCTTGTCATAGAAATGGAAACACAAATTTTAAAAATCCTTGCAGATAATTCATGGTGTCCTAAGATTATAAACATAATGAGAAACATTGATTTGAAAGTCCCAAGAATGTAAAACAAAGTGTTGAAACATAAATAAGACTTTTATTGTAGACAGCTCATTCAGTCATTCATTCAGACCTTTATGTGATGGTATTTATTGGACTACCAACTCTTCTTCAAGAAATTAAGTTTGAGGTTAAAGAAGGAGAAACATTTACAGGGTAGAATGAACTTTTTGACAGTAAAAGTGGATAAGGATGTGGCTTATTGAAGGAGACCGCAGAGTGACCATTACTTTATGCCTGCCGTTGTTCACCTAATGTGTAAACGACTGGGTGCTCTTCTCAGAGGTGATGAGGGTGACATGGACTGTTTCATAATGCGTGATATAAATGTACAAAAAGGAGACTATGCAAATGAAGAAAGCTCAAAATAGACTCAAGAAGTGAGAAATCAAGAGAGTGCAGGGAGTATAGCAGTAACCCAGGTAAATGTGGTTACTTCAGCTAAATATGAAAATGAGCTATGAACTTCCCAGCAACTATGGGAAAATAAAGTGATTTTCTGTACTTTTCATTGTCTGCAGAAGAGAAGCACACAAAGTCCTCGTTCTGAAGCCTAAGATGAATTTTCATTAAGGACACTCTGATAGCGGCCTTGGATAAGCTCTTTTCTCTTCATTCTCTTTTCTGTTAAATAGGGCAGCATGACGCATCTTCTGTGTATATGTAATACATTGCCCAGACCCCTCCCCTGGGGGTGAGACACTGGTGTGTCCCCACCAGCTGCCTGAGTGGTGATGGCTTTAGGAATCCTCCTGAAGGAATCCTCCCAGGAATGTCTGGTTGTCCATGGCTAGGCTCCCTCTCCACTGGCAGCTGGGTCTCAGTGACTGGTCAGTGCTGAAATTCAAAAGTCCAGCCGCCTTGCCTTAAGGGAGTTCTAAAAGTATTACTCATATTCCATACCTCACTTTAGGATTAACCAAGACCTCTGCAGCAGCCGTGAGTTACTTCACCTCTCTCTTCCCCATCCTGTGCTCACAAATGCTGTTCTGAAGAGCCTCCTCAGTGCCTCTTTCCTGGGACCCTCTCTTTTAGCATCATTGTGGAAATTAGAAATAATAAATATAAACTGCTGACCCCAATTCTCAGCACACGGTAGGAACTGAGAAAATTTTAGTTATGGTTTACTTTCATTGCATGGGACATTGAGCCACCTATGGAAAATGTCTGATTTTTGTAGAAGGTACAGACTTTTTTTTCATACAGTAATTCCTTTTAGCAGTCCTCATAAAGGTAAGAATAAAATATAAAAATGCTACCAACTGAGCTATGAAAAGTGTTAGGGTAGATTTTCTGAGTTTGTAACAACTTTCTCAGTAAGTTGAGGTTGCTCAAAGACAGGTGCACAAACTTAAAGCAGGCTTATTTTCAGATTTTTCATAGAAAGTTTATGTGTCAAGATATAAAAATGTGTTATTTTCCTGCATTTGGGACCTATAGCTTATACCCTGTAAATGCAGAAAGAAAAACCCTTTTGAAATAACTTAATATTTACCAGGTTTTAATAGTCAACTGAATCTTAATCTAATGCTTGTACCCAGGAGGACGTCTAATCTTACTATTTAGGTGATTTTATCTTGATGTCCAAATTATTATTTTTTTCACAACCAAATACCTAAAATTTACTAGTGGAAAAAAAAAAAAACTATTGTAAGTTATCTTTGCATCATAGATGGTAGTATTCAGTAAGAAGATAACTACAAAATTGAGAATCACATGGTCACCCTATGAAACAGATCAAGTGGCCTTTTTCAGAAGGGAGCCTGGTCTGCCTAAACATTGGTCTCATGGATCGAAGAAAGTACCTCTGTGTTTGGGAAGCAGTACAGTATTGTAAGGATGATGCTCTGAGGATGTTCGGAACACGTGTACACATGTGCGTGTGTCATGCTTAACTTTTAGACACTGTTGGTCATGGAGCTGTCAGTGTTTAATGCAGGATGTTTGTATGAGAGAGGACTTTAAAGATGAATGGCTCTCACTGCTATCCTAGAGAGATTTTAGATAATTCTCTTTGAATGTGTTTTTAGTTATCACATACTAATAAAAGCTACCACTTTAACATCATCCAAATACTGCTTTTAGGTGGTGCCCTGGGATGTGAAGTACTGAGAAAAGATTCAACAGAGATGCTAATGTAGCAACGTCAGCGCTGATATAGGAGGTCAGATGAAAATAACCTCTCCTCCAAGTCAGTGCTTTTTGAAACAACTGATTTTTTCCTCTTTCAAGTGGGGGGTGGGGTGGGGGAAGTTCTAGATACATAGTGTTATCTGACTGGGTTTGATGACTGCCTGCCTGCTGCCTACATCTGAAATAATTAAGTAGTTCAGTAAACTCTAGTTTGTTTTTTTTTTAGTTGTCTTCAATAGAGAAACCCTTGAGGATTCCATATCTAGAAAGACTCTTGTATCCCAAAGACGCCCTTAAACCTGACCATGCAGACTAGGTATAACCTTATCTAGTATTGCGGCCAAAATGAGATTTTGTATGAGTATCCGTATGATTTATAGACAGTGTAGAGTTAAAAGCTTTATGGCCATATGAATTTAGTTCCTTGAGCAATGGAAGATGTTTAATTTTGACAATTAGTATTGTCCTCCTTCCTCGAGGGCTTTTTTCTTCTTACTTGGAATGGGTAAGACCCTCAGCTGCTAGCATGGAGGAAGCTAGAAAGCTTAGAATACTCACTGAGAAAATTTCCTGAATGATTTGTTCTATGCAAGAATTTCTCCCTCATAAAGACACACTGATCAGGTATAGACACAAGAGTGAGTCACTGATAGCCAGATTTGGGATGAAGTACAGCTGATAGAACTCGATCCTGGACAGTTCCCCACAGACTGAGGCACTAGAGAGATAAGAACTCTTGATTTCTGGTGGTCATTCTTGTGTTTGGCCCTGATAAAATCCAGGAAGCAATCAAGTCTTTTTTCCTTTTGTATCTTTAACTGAACTACTGTCAAAGAATATTCTTCACTATTTAATTTGTAAAGCATAAGAAATAATTTGGACGGGGTGTACAGAGCTGTATTTGGCAGGCAATCCATCCTGCCCCACCACCTCCCATCCCCGACCAAAGAAAAATGTAATAGGAATGGTAGGTATTTTGAAATAGCCTTGCCCTCTGCAGTTAGTCCTCCTGTATTACAAAGAAATTAATTTGCTCTGCTAATTATAGCGGTATCTGTGTTTTATACCTTTTGCCACTCCTCCTCTTTTCAAAAGGTTTTAGGACTCCTACCTACCTTGGATTTATTGACTTTAATACATTTAATGCATTGTATGGTTATACAGTGAATTTCCCCATTTTCTTTGCTAAGAAGATTTCCACCTTCTTGCAAGTGATTTAATACTTTAAAATTACCTTAATTTGTTTAATAAACATATATTGAACAATCCTTACATGACAGGCACTATTCTGGGCTTCAGGAAACAGGGAACAAGGCAGACAGCCTTTGCTCCTTTGAGTTTACAATATAGCGAAATAGCTTTTTTAGGATCCAGGAACATTTTAGAGTGTCATTTGGTAATTTTTACATGCCAGATCCCTTCTGAAGGAACACTTGTCTTGGGGCCTTGGCTCCTCATTTGTTAAATGAGAAAGTTGGACTAGATGATCTTGAGTTCTTTTCCATTCAAAACCTCTGTAATGTTTTGGAAGTTGGAACCTGGTTTTCTCTCAGAACCTTGGGCAGCCCACCCACTCTCTGTCAATCATTATATTACAGGCGATTTTACAGAAGAGGCACTTGGCAAGAGTAGTGACAGGGATAGGTACCGAATAGTATCAAGTACCGCAAGAAAGTCAGATGAGTTAAGGACAAAGTTTGAGGACCATTGTTCTTAGTAATTAGGAAGGCATTGCTGACCATGATGGTTTCAGTGGAATAACAGATCAGCTTTGATCCCATGGAGTTAAGGATTGAGTTCCTGTAGACACTGCCTATTCCTTGGAGTCCCTTTAGTCTTTAGGCTATTAAAGTGGGGAGATGTTAAGGCTTAGCTGTTGTCCTCTAAGGAAGGCAGTCAAGACTTAACGTTTCTATACTTGTTCCTAGGTGTGTGAATTTCCCTGGTCTAAGTGGTTACCTTAGGTGATTTACCTAGAATCTCAGTTGATAAGTTAATCAGATAATGAATGATCAAGTACTTTATGATAGGGCTGGAACAGATAACATAACTTATGAATCATTTATTACTGTTTCATTGCCACTACAGAAAAACATTTCTTTCCCAGTAGGTAGGGAAAAAGTGCTATATTTTTGTGAAGAGTAAGTTGATACCTTTGTATGCTTTTACCTATAGAAATTGTTTCTTTCAAGAAAAGGGAATTTTGCTAATTTACCTCTTAAAGAAAAGAGGCTGCTTTATCTAAATGAGTAGGATGCTGAGGAAGCTGGAGAAATTGTATTTGAATTGGTCCCAGTCTTCAGCCTCTTCTGTAAAACGTAAAACATAGACTAAGTCTACCTTATTTTAGGATTTCTGACTAATATGTTATATATTCTTTTGTGGAAGAAAAAAACCCATGTGGCATAGAGCAGAGTTTCTTAACCCCAGGTTCTTGTGTGAGCTCTTGAGGGAGTCCATGTGCCCCTTGACGTTGTATAGAACAGTTTTGTACAGGTCTTCTGAGGAGGGGATCCAGGACCCAAAAAAGCACCTCTGCTCTAGAGAGGAAAAGGGCATCTTGAGAATAGATTTCTCACTTGTCAGATCTTCTATAGTGCTAAGAACTGGGGAGTGTGAAACAAGTGCTGTTGTGTTTTTTGGTTTTCTTTTCTGGGTTTTTTGGTTGATTGGTTTGGTTTTAAATGACTTTTAGTTTGGTTTGAAGGATTAGGTGATTGGCAAGTCATTTTGCCAAATTTTAACGTACAGAAAACCTAAGAAAATAGACAGTAAAAATTACACTGACCTTAGATGGATTTTGCTTTAACTGATTTCCTCATCATTAGTTATAACTCTGTCTATATATACATACATATATATATATATAAATTTATGCTATATTCTTAATATTCCTTTTACTGTGTGCAAAAATGTTTTTACAGTTGTCTGCCATTTCAAGCTTCCCCCCACTGCCTTTGTGCTCACAGTAAGAAAATCAAACTAATTTAAGAAATTCTGAGTCTTTCTTAGAAATATTGAAATAAACTCAGTATTGTTCTGTTGCCTCAATTAACTAAGAGCAACTGATTGTAACACAGTAAAGCAGCAGCTTTAGTTTAAAAGATGATAGGTCTGTTTCTTTTGCTTTACAGTACACGTGGGCTTAGGCCAAAGTATTGTTTTTAGCACTTTTTATAAACAATTGCTAGAGATTTGCACCTAGTGTAATTTCCGCTACTGCTTATGGAAATATAGTATGTGATTTTTAAGAGTTTGTTTTCAAATAAGTGTATCCTTTATTTAATCATTTGGGTTAAAGAGGCTTAAATTTATCATATTTAGTTGGCAGAGGGTTAAGATAAACTGTAAGCCATTTCTAGTATGGCTAATTTGACAACCACATTTGAAAATCTGTTTCACTGCTTGTTTTTTTCTTACAACATTGTTTCCTGCTGTTATAACTAAGCTGTCCTCCCTGCAATTTGACTATTTTTCATCTTACATCTTAGACTGATCATGCCAGTGTTTTCTAAACAAAACATTATGTGGCAATTATGCCTTATCTCTATTCCTCCCTGTTATAGACCCTGTTCCAGTTACAGACAGTTCTGTTAGAACAGTGATTTTGTCATGGTGATGATTTTATGATTGTATGAAATGGGGCACATTTTGAGAAAATGATGGAGCCAGTAGCAGAATTAGGTGGCATATGCCCATGTAATTTATTGAGCTTGCTTCCTGCTCTGCCATACCAGGGAAGAGTTCTATTCTTCCCCCTTCCTGAAAGCCAAAGGAGGAATTGGAGGACACTGAAATAAAAAGAAGCCTTATTTTTTGACCCCCCAGAGTAGCTTATATAATGTCAGGAAGGGCTTTGATGAAACCACTGGCCCTACTTAAAGATCTTATTTTCCAAGCCTTTCATTATTTTATTTGCCCTTTTCTGAACTCTGCAATTTCCCTCTCTTGTAGCTGGTTCGATGCCCAGAACTGAATGCTGTGTTCCAGCTGTGGCCTCACCGGTGCTGAATAGAGAGGAAGAGCCACCTCCATAGCTTACATGTGATTCCTCTGCTTATACCACCCAATACTGGATTTACTTATTTGGCAAGATAGCTGCATCGTGCACTGTATTTAATGTTACGTGTACTGTAACCCTGGGTCTCTCTCTGCATTGCTGCCGTTAAACCCCCAATCCTGCCAATCTTAAAGCTCCTGCCTTTGTTTACCTGCCCCGCTCCCCACCCCCCAGACTCCCCTTACATTCACCCACAATGAATGTCATCTTTTATTCTCTCATTTCCTCTCACTGTAATCTTAAACTTTGGCAAAACCTTCCCTCTGTCTATGAATTGTCAGTTGTCAGCCATCTGATTTTTTCTTCCTGCTTTGGTAATGGGACATCTCTTACTTCTCTCTGGTTCTTTTTCTCTCGTAGTCGTTGAACCCTTGGCATGGTGGATTTATCAAGCATTCACTTGGCAGTTCTTCTGAATCAGATACCTTTGGATTTCTCTGATCTGACCACCTGGTCAAGTTGTTTTAGTTCTTCCATCCAGGTTTTCTTGACTTCTATCCATGTGACTTCACTCAGGATATAGTATTATCTCAATAAAGCCTGGGGGAGACAATAATAGAGATTTACCAGGGACATTTCTAACAATAAGGGAAGTGTTCTTCTTCACTGTGAATAGAATAGTCTTTAATAATTTTAAGCAAATTCTTTCCTCTCTGAGGTCTTAATTTTTTGAAAAACGCTAGAGCCAAGTGACTATAAATTTGTAAGATGGGTGAGATAAAGGAAGAAAGGAAGGGAAACAAGGTTTCTGTGTAGAACAGGAAATGGTTCTCGAAGGAAGCTGAATTGAGGTTCTTGTTGGGCTTGGTACAGCTTTCCAAAATGGGAAGCAAGACTTCGCTTTTCCTGGATACCATAGCATTATCTAATCTAAGATGTACGGTAGATGTTTAGTTGGTTTATTGAGGACTGTTGATACAGACATACAATCGCTTAATTTTGTGCTTTGGTTAATCATTTAGAGTGTGGAAAGTGTAACCTTTTCTGGTTTATTATGGATGGTAAGAATTTGAAGGCTTCCATATGTCCTTTCTCTCCATTTCTAAAGTCCCTCTAGCTTATCTAAATCCCAGTGTTTGTTAGAGTAGCAGTTAAGCCGATATTTCACTTTGTTTTCTATCTCAGTTGATATATGCTTTTTAAATAGCCTCTCCTTGGATCTGTGGTCTTTACTGAACCCAGAAGGTACCTCTTTTGTGTATTTATGTCTCCAGAGAGTTGGAAATCTTTTTAACATTGTTTCAATACATCAAATTCCCATCTTATAGATTTAGATGTCACCAAACATTTTTCATTCAGACACCTAATAGATATTTTACATTTCAGCATATTACACTACTAAAGTGTATTTCAAAATTACACTGCAAAGTAAGAGGTGACAGGATCTGTTAGACTTTTTCTTTTGGATGGAATATAAAATATATCATCTGACTCTTCTTCCGTATCTGGAACCCTTAAATACTGCTGGTTTCCTTATTCATACACAGAAGAAGTGAAATGTTAAGCTCGATTTGATGGTTTCAAAGAAAGTAAATCTTCTCTGTAGTTTCCCACCAAATGTAGTGTCAAAGATTGGTCGCTTTGCTCACGCCTTGGTCACGTCTAAGCGTGGCACGTTCCTTCAGAGGAGTGTTAATTTCACTCCCTGACTTCCGAAATGACCCTCAGTGGCAGATCCGTCGGGGTTCTTTGTGTGAGGAGCGCTGTGCTCCAGGCAGCCAGCAAGTAGTGAGCACTGAGTGGTGTGGTTTCCATCTCCATTTATGGCCTTGGAAGGGTGAGAGGGACAAGGCTGGGACTCTCCATTTAAGGTCCTTGGAGGAGCTGAAAAGTGCGGTTGGGGTGTTCCTGGAGGCAGAAAGTAGACATTGTGAGATAAAAATAAATTGGCAGGAGATGTTTGCAATTCAAATTCCAGTCCCGGCAAGGAGGGCAGAGGGTGCCGGGTAATGGGGTATAGAAAGTCACGTGAAGTCAGCTGGAGGCATTTGTCCTCTCCCATTTGAAGAGTTGCCTATGACACATTTCTCAGGTTCATTTCCGATTTGTTCCAGAAAGTTATGTATTATGTACTTGTGAATATCCTTTACAAAGAGGAAGAAGAAACACTTTTTATTAAAGAGTGTATGATCAGAAACCTCACTTCTTTAAGGCGTCCTTTTGGGCACCAAAAGAAATCTCCAGAAAGGGAGAGTAAGGCAGGTGCTTATGCAGGGGGCAGGCTGGCTGGTTTCAGGATGGACGACTCTTAATTGCTGCTCTGTGTCGGAGGAAGATTGTCATGTATGTTTTGTGTTTATTATTCCCTTTGCCCGTCTGGATTTCCGGCCTCAAGGGAGAGATCTGCAGTGTTTGACAGAGTGTCTTCCTGTAGTTTGTCAACTGAGATTTAACAGTACTGAACTTTCGAGGAGGCTGCATAAAGATTATTCAGAGTTGTTTTATTTTGGCGAGAGTAGGTGCAGTATTAGCTTATGGAAAGTCATCTCACATTCAGGAGAAATTTACAGTCTGGCTGATGTGTGTAAATTAAATCTAAGGTAAGCTGGTTTGGCACAGTTGAGTTCAAAAGCACTTGGAGAAAAAGAGTCTTGTTTGCCGTGAAAATTCTCAAGAGTAAAACCCAGTAAAGTAGAAAGGAGATTAAAAGGAGCAAAAGGAGGTAGAGACGGGACAGAGAATGAATATAATTAAACTAAATTTGGAACTGAGGCGCAAGGCCTGGGACTAAATCCTTGATTTATCTTTTGAAATATCATGTAAGCTAGCATAAGACATACCATTAAACCAAGGAAACTGGGTTAATTATCAGAAATATGCATTAGAAGACCATGAAGCAGGTTGAAGGGTTGTGCAAGGTAATAAAATTATAAAGGTTTTATCTGTGGACTTGCATAAGGATATGTTATTCCCTGTGTACCACAAAGAGAAAAAGAAGTGAAATAACACCCTTCTACCTCACTTTCTGTGACCCCACCCCAAAAGAAATGATTGGCTTCATCTGTTGGTGTTTGGCTGGCAGTTTGAGTTGGTAGAATAGGCTAGTATTATCATTGGTTAATTGTTAGATGTTGGTATTGTTGTGTCTTGTTGTTTCTTGATGATTGATGTTTGAGACTGAGCATCTGTAGTGTTATTGATTTGATCTCTTTTAAATTCGATTCTAGCAACTGCCCCAAAGACAGAGTGAGTTAGTAAGGAGTATGGACTATGTAAGTAATTTGTTTTACTAGCTAATTCATTTAGGCAATTGTTTTTACCCTATATTCCTTCTTAATCGAGAGTAAGGAAGGGTACATTCTTTGCTTTGGGAAATTCTTCTTTCTGTCCTCCCTCCCCTCACTTTTTCCAAATTCTGGGCACAACAGCAGCTCTTTCTTTTCTGTGGCAGGTGTGCATCCTATTGGCTGGCTGGTATTTCTTGTTTTCTTTTTTTTTCTTATTCTTTTAAAATGGGGGTGGGGGGTATAAAAATATGTGTATGGGATACATGCAATAATGTTTTAATGTTTCTTGTTGTTTAATGGATAATTAATTGCAAAATAATTGTTTGAATTATAACATGTTTGAGTAAATGCTAAATTAGTCTTTTTTTTTTTTCTAATATAATAATGAATTTAAAATCTAGCATTCCTGTAACAATGTGTCTGTGTTTGTCTGTCCGTGTCTGTCTAATAGTAATTAATATCTGTGGTCCGTACCTGGAAGAGGAAGTACAGCTTTAAAGGAATAACAAAAGACTTTGTGTCTTAGACCCTTCGCAGGTGTTACAGTCGGGTGAAAGAACATGGTGTTGGGAAAAGAAAGAGCAGTTACACATTTGAACAGTTGGAACAGGTGTTTGGTCAGGGAGGATGGGATGCTCAGCCCTGCCAGCCTGTACTTATTAACAGTAGTGGCTTGTACCAGGAGCTGGAGTCAGATGGCAGCACTATGGAGGAGTATTCACAGGAGGACTGGGGAAACCACAGTCAGGAGCTCCATGGCTACCCCACAGATCAGGAATTGGGTAAGAAAGCCGGCATCTGATACCTGCGGTGTGTGTGTGTGTGTCTGTACATATCTTCACTTGTGCTCGGGTGTTTCATATCTGTAACACCTTCTTTTACCGTTCCCACTGGTAGCCCAACACACAGAGCCAGTGTCTGTCTGGGGCAGTTTGGGTAGCCTTCATTTAGCCTTAAACTGCCAGCTGGTGCTTGGTGCCTTGAATTCCACAAAGTCCCTAAAGACACACAAGAATTCCTAATTCTGGGCTGCACAGGGAAGCTCAGTGACAAGCTATGCAATTAAAAATATCCTGCACCTCTTTGTTCTAAGATGACTGCTAAGAGTTATTGACTCCTGGCTCAATGGGTATAGATATAACTGTCATTTCCTTTTTTTATCCCCAGAACTTTTCCCCCACCCCCGTTTGTAATTTGGCAAAGGTCCCTTTCCAGGCTTCAGGGTGAACCATAAATGAAGGAAAGCCTTGGTTTGAAAGGAGCTGATAATTGAACTTTATCAGGGATCATACTCCTTCCAACTTCATAAAGGCTCCCATCCCAACAATAGGTAGAATGATTTATTCACTATCTTCACATTAAAAATGGAAAATAAAACTCCTGGCCATCAAATCTAAATTTGTATGGACTAATTAAGAGGGTATATATATATATATATATATATATATATATATATGTAGTTGGGTGGTTTTGTTTTTGTTTTTTGCAATAAATGTTCAGGTTTTAGTTTTCATAACTTGCCAGTACTAATCAAGTGTCTGCTGCAGCCTTTGTACATTCGTAGCAAGTTGTGTAATGAGTGCTCACTTGTAAGTGAATGTTCTTACTCTCTAGTGATGCACTCGGGCAGCCCCCAAGGAAGGATAAGTAGAACTGGCTCTATAAATATGCCTCCCCAGCTTAAGACAAAAGGCCACGGGCACTGTTTTACAGATCCTCCTATGACAGAGAAATGCTAATTCAAAAGAAAAAGGATTAAATGCTAATATTGAGTTGGCCAAAATATGCATTCAGATTATTTCATAAAATGGTGTGGAAAACCCGAAAGAACTTTTTGACCAACCCAATATTTCTTTCAAATGCTCTTCCTAAAAAAAAAAAAAATTTTAAATATTGAAAGAGAGAAGGAGCAAAGAAAGTGGTTATAAAACTGTAAGACTAACACTATGTAAGAGAATTGATTGCTGGAAGAAAAAAAGGGCAGATGCTAAGTGATCACTGCCTCTTAATTTCAAAACAGTTCTAAGGTCTAAATTACTTTGGCATCCTATAACTCTGGTTTTGCTGAAGAGAGTTAAGCCACCCAAACCTTTGGGACAAAAATAACATGTAGAGCATATTGATCCTGATACTGGGCTGGGGGAGAATAATTGCTCTATAAAACCTACATAGAAAATCTAAATAAAACAATTATTTTCATTCTCATTCCTTTAAAAATCATGTTTGCCATGAAATTAAGCTTTAAGCTCCTAGCTAGAAATCTACTAGTGACCCTGAAGAACTTTATACTCATAGAGCTGGTTTCTGATCTTGCATATAAATGTATGCATCTCATTATATATGAGTTACATCTATAAATCTGGCATTGGACAGTGTTTGACACTAGAATTAAGTTCTCGCATTGGAAAGTATGGAACAAACAGTAAACTTACAGCTACTCATCTACATAAATACATGTCACCACTTAGGAAAATATAATGTTTCCAAAATCTCTGTTTTTCAGATGAAATACCTGTCACAAAGAGAACATTAAAAATAAAACAAGAGTCTTCTGAAGAAGCACAGTAAGTAGATGTTCCCCCTTTCTAAAAAGTGTAAATACCTAAGTTTAATGACAAAAGTCTTGCTGTAATTCGACATGCTATGAAAGTTAGGGGCTTCTCTGGTGGCTCAGACTAGTCAAGAACCTGCCATGCCACTGAGGGAGCATGTCTCATTGTTCTTCTTCATCTTCTTAGCCTAAGTTTTCCAGTGGTTAATCCAAAAATGCTGAGAATTTTGTATATGACAAGAAGAAACAGATATATGAAAATAAGTGTGTTTATGGTATTTGTGTGGATATGGCATTTGGATGTTTAAATATGATACAGAGATGAGGTGCAGGGCCCACAGATTGTCTGGGGTTAAGTGAAATGATAGGAGGGCCAGAGGAACACTTAAATTACAGCTGTCCCCAACCTTTTTGGCACAAGGGACCAGTCTTTTGGAAGACAGTTTTTCCATGGACCAGGATGTACGGGATGGTTTGGGGATGATTCAAGCACATTACACTTATTGTGCACTTTATTTCTACTGTTATTACATCAGCTCCACCTCAGATCACCAGGCATTAGCTCCCAGAAGTTAGGGACCCCAGATTATAACATTCCATTTTGGGAATCAAAAAGTAAGTTCTGAGGAACTGCAGGGTAGGCCAACTGATGTAACTGGAAATGAACTCATTTTCACAGAACTGGTGTCACCAGTCTCAGAACCCCCTGAACTTTTCCCAGTTGGAACTTCAGAAATACAGCAGACAGTTCTTAGGAACTGTTCAGACAGCTGGGTCTAATTCTTGCCGTGTTCCACAGCTGTCAAAAGCTGGTCTGAGGCTTAAGCCCAGGGAACTTCAGGCTGAGATCAGATCAGTGGGGCAGGAAACTGGCAGACTCTGCAGAAATGTCCAGCATGGCTGTTTCTCCAGGATTCAGCCCATAGGGTGAGTGGGTCCTAAAAGGCGACTCATTTCCCAGTGTACCAGTTTCCTAAGAACTGTTCCTTATTGCTGACTTAGGGCTGTGACAGTGCCAAATATGATAACTTCATTTGGGCACTGGATTTTTTCACTCTTAAGTTTTAGGTGGAATTCACCTGAACTAACTGATACATTCTTTTACACCAGTCAGTTATACCATCCTTCACCCATTAAGAAGAGTCACCACTTATTTATCAAATACCTACTGTATGTCAGGCATTGGGATACTTAAAGCATTGACCCATGCAGAAACATGGTCCTACATCTTAGCCTCACAGACACCACATCCTCAACATTAGCAAAGTGACCGAGTGCCTTTGTGCACTCTGAGAAGAGGAACAGTCCCCAGAAATGCAGTGATTTCATCTGCATGGCCACTCAAGTACTTGAGTAGCTTTTTAGACAAACTGAAGGGTAGAGGGTGAGTCCAGGACAGTCACTGGACCAAGAAAACTGATAACAAAACATTTGCTCTTTGTCATCTTGGAAAGAAAGTAAAGGAAAGTAAGAGAGAATGGCTATGTGGAAGATCCCCCAGTTTGTTCCAAAAGCTCTTCTAGAAGATTTGAGAATTTAAGAGGAAAGTGTACAGTCTGTCTTCTACCAAGAAGCTGTTCACAAACCACCCTCTTTTCTTGCCTGTGTTTGATTATATGTGAGTGTGGTAGTTGAGTATTTTTGTAGTTTAAACCTGTGATTGATGTAGAGTGTGATTATTTGCTGCCAAGTTACCATTTAACAAACTTCAGTCTTCCAATATCAGAGTTGTGCCCTGAGAAACAAATATCCTCATATCTATATAAGTCATTATGAAGTGTCAGTTGGAATTACTTGAAATAAGCAGCATGTGAAACAAGAATTTCCCTGCACTTTGTCTTATTCTGTTAACTGTCCAAATCAAAATTGAAATAATTTCTATGCTTTTGCTTCCCTTTATAAAAATACATTTTAGGACAATCTCAATTCATTATCTGGAATTTTTCTCTCTTAAAACGGAAGCTTAATAATGGAACTTTTCCATCTGAATTTTCAGATCTTGATTCTGTGCTAAACTGTTCTTTTAAATTTGGGAGTAGTAATGAATTTTAGACAAATAGAGGAAAATATCCTTTTTTCAATATATCCTTTTTTGAATCAGATCAATTCAGTTCAGTCGCTCAGTCGTGTCTGACTCTTTGCGACCCCCATGGACTGCAGCATGCCAGGCTTCCCTGTCCATCACCTGCTCCCGGAGCTTACTCAAACTCATGTCCATTGCATCGGTGATGCCATCTAACCATCTTATCCTCTGTCGTCCCCTTTTCCTCCTCCCTTCAGTCTTTCCCAGCATCAGGGTTTTTTCCGATGAGCTGGTTCTTCACATCAGGTGGCCAAAGTATTGGACTTTCACCTTGAGCATCACTCCTTCCAATGCACATTCAGGACTCATATCCTTTAGGATGGACTGGTTGGATCTACTTGCAGTCCAAGGGACTCTTAAGAGTCTTCTCCAACACCACACTTCAAAATCATCAATTCTTCAGCGCTTAGCTTTCTTTATAGTCCAACTCTCACATCCATACATGACTACTGGAAAAACCATAGCTTTGACTAGATGGACCTTTGTTGGTAATGTAATGTCTTTGCTTTTTAATATGCTGTCTCGGTTGGTCATAGCTTTTCTTTCAAGGAGCAAGCGTCTTTTAATTTCATGGCTGTAGTCACCGTCTGCAGTGATTTTGGAGACCAAAAAAATAAAGTCTGTCACTGTTTCCATTGTTTCCCCACCTATTTGCCATGAAGTGATGGGACCACATGCCATGATCTTAGTTTTCTGAATGTTGAGTTTTAAGCCAACTTTTTCACTCTCCTCTTTCACTTTCATCAAGAGGCTCTTTAGTTCCTCTTCACTTTCTGCCATAAGGGTGGTGTCATCTGTGTATCTGAGGTTATTGATACTTCTCCCGGAAATCTTGATTCCAGCTTGTGCTTCATCCAGCCTGGCATTTCTCACGATGCACTCTGCATATAAGTTAAATAAGCAGGGTGACAATATGCAGCGTTGACGTACTCCTTTCCCTATTTGGAACCAGTCTGTTGTTCCATGCCCAGTTCTAACTGTTGCTTCTTGACCTGCATACAGATTTCTCAGGAGGGAGCTCATGTGGTCTGGTGTTCCCATTCCTTGAAGAATTTTCCACAGTTTGTTGTGACCCACACGGTCAAAGGCTTTGGCATAGTCAGTAAAGCAAATGTAGATATTTTTCTGGAACTCTCTTGCTTTTTTGATGATCCAGCGGATGTTGGCATTTTGATCTCTGGTTCCTCTGGCTTTTCTAAATCCAGCTTGAACATCTGGAAGTTCACGGTTCACATACTGCTGAAGCCTGGTTTGAAAAATTCAGATCAGTAGTCGTTATCAATTTCATGTTTTCCTATGGCCAGCATGTATGGGTCAAACTTCCTTAACTTCCAGAATTTCCAAGTTAGAAATTAATCTGTTTATTCTTTTAAGTGATTCTGATTACTTTTCTGAATACAGCATTCTTCACCTACTTTTTGATAGGTCCGAAAGCCATGATACGCACTATTATACACACACACACACACACATTATTCTTGAGTTTCTGAAATCCTAGGGTCTTATGTATCAATAGTTACTAAGTGTAATACAACTAGACTATAGAATAATGGAAAGCAGTTTATCACTAGTTCTAGAAACTTGCTCGGGGTAAGCGTGTCTCAGATTTTAATACTATGATTATCTGGAACTGCACAGTCCAATATGGTAGCCACTAGCCATCTGTGGCTATTTAAACGTAATTTTTAGCTAATTAAGAACTTAATACCTCACTCACAGTAGCCACATTTCAGTGCAATGGCTAACATACTGGACAGCACAGACATAGACCATTTCCACCATTGCAGAAAGTTCTGTCGGACAGTGCTCATCTAGACACCTGAGGAATCTGACTTTTATCTCTCTTTCTAGGAAAAGAGACATCATGCAGAATATCGTACAAATTTTGGAATCAGTACAGTTGAAATGGGAACTGTTTCAGAGCTGGACAGACTTTTCAAGGCTTCACCTTTCTAATAAACTGGCCATTTTTGGAATCGGTTACAACACCCGTTGGAAAGAGGATATCCGTTACCATTATGCTGAGATCAGCTCCCAGGTGCCCCTCGGCAAGCGACTCCGGGAGTACTTCAATTCTGAGAAGCCCGAGGGCCGGATCATCATGACCCGAGTGCAGAAAATGAACTGGAAGAATGTATACTACAAATTTCTGGAGATCACTATCAGCGAAGCTAGGTGCCTGGAGCTGCACATGGAAATTGACTGGATCCCCATCGCCCACTCCAAACCAACTGGTGGGAATGTGGTTCAGTATTTATTGCCAGGAGGCATTCCCAAAAGCCCGGGTCTCTATGCCATTGGCTACGAGGAGTGTATTGAGAGGCCTCCCTCCCCCCATGTGGAGCGACGTACCCTGGACCCCGGAAAGGAGGGCCGGGTTGACTTGGAAACCCTTTCAGCACAAGCCTCCCTGCAGGTGGAGATAGAACCCACTCGAATTACCTATTGCTACCTCGGAATTGCTGAGGTCAGGACTCTGCAGCAATGCTTGTTTTTACATTTCCAAGCAAATACCAAAACCTTCAGCAAGGATTGGGTTGGTATAAATGGGTTTTTGTCTCAGAACTGTATTGTGGATCCCGGTGTGTCCCCCAAATCCATCTACATCAAATTTGTAGAAGTTGAGAGGGATTTTCTTTCTGCTGGCTCGTTAGTTGAGTGCCTGGAAAAAGCCATCGGGTACCCTTTAAAATACAACAACTGAATGTCATCCTTCATAAGGATCTGGGCTCTTACCTCTCTCTCCTCTACCCCTGTCCCATGACCCAGACTGTCCCTCATCCAGATGCTGCCATCGACTCTTCATGGAAACTCTTTCCACGATTGGGCCAGTACAACTAAGAAACCATAGTAGACCTTGGGCAGAGAACACAGACCTCACCTGAAAAATGCTCATTTTGAGCAAACAAGCTACACAGCAGACTTGTGTGGTGGGTCAGCTGTTTCTTTTTTAAAACAACAAAAAACCAATTTTTAAATGAATTTTAGAGCCCTAATGTAAACAAATGTAGGTACATTCCATATTGGACAAAACTTATACTTTGAGTTTCATATGAAATTGAAAAATTGTATTTTTTTCACGATGTTTCATTTTTACACATCTCTATGTCTCTATATAAGTATTATTTACAACCTTGAATAAATAAGCAATAGATAATGGCAAGTAAAATCTTGAGTCACAGTGAATAAGACTGTTTTTCAATATTACCCTTTAGCTACTATTGTATATAATTTAGAGTTTCACTTTTTTTCACCAACCAAGTGTTTTGCTATTCCCAATCAGTGTTGCCTGCAAAGCCCTCTGTTTCTGTGATGTACCAACTTTTGGTTGTGTTGCCATTTAAAACTTAAAAAAAAAAAAAAAAAATTAAAGGAATTCCTGGCCTCTTGGCGTTGTAGTAGTGGAGCTTTTTGTAGCGGAGCGTGGTCTCACCGGCAGTGGGACTGTTCTCTGACTTGACTGCGAGGGATGAACAAAACAGAGCAGGGTAGGAGCTTCACTGCTTTACTCATCTTCACTATCTGTACCCCACTGGCCAATGTCATGATCCGTTTTCAGAGTCCCGAAGGTCACTGGGACATTTCATTTTGTGCTACTTTTTAAAAAGCTACAAAAGGATATTCCTTTTGGCCCTCGGTACATAATATTTGCAAGAGACTTTCATTCCTCATCTTTATACTCAGGAATCAGAGGCAGCTGTCTCAAGAGCACAGGTGGAGGACTGACATCATACTGCCTAGAAAAGGAGAGAAGGTGTAAGAGAAACGTCCAAAGATTTTAAGTGGTCCATAGGATAGGAAATGGTAACGTGTTGATTCATTAGGAGGGTAACTATCACGTTCAGATCTTTCAGAGATTTCTGTGCACTGCACATAGAGGTTAGTACTCTCAGCTAAGAACTAGCTTACCAGTAGTGTTGTGAAGGGATACTTTAGTGTCTAGGCAGGGATTTGTTAGATTCATTTACCTTTAATGAGTCCCCCAACATCTCTCAGGTTTTCTACTTTAAGTGGTCTACATGTCCAAGGAATAGCTATAAATCTCCCCATTTTTCTTGAAGATAAAATTACATATTGATTAAAAAAAAAGTTTCTTTCTTATAGCCTGAATGGCCTTATATCAGTAATTTTTCTCATTCTGGTTGTGAAAATTGCTCAGTCGTGTCCGACTCTGTGACCCCCATCGGCTATACAGTCCATGGAATTCTGGCCAGAATACTGGAATAGGTAGCTGTTCCTTTCTCCAGGGGATCTGCCCAACCCAGGGATCAAACCCAGGTCTCCCACATTACAGGTGTATTCTTTACCAACTGAGCCACCTGGGAAGTCCTCATTCTGGTTGGTCAGTGCTTATTTATTTGTCTAATGACTAGAGAGCTTATGATCAATGAGATGACCCTTATTAATGGCATTTGAGGCCAGCTCTATGGAGTTGGCTGTTTCCTGACATGAGATGCTAAAATGAGTGTTAGTTCAGGGAGTGTGTAAATAGTCTGGAATGTTTGAATGCAGCACATCTTGCCAGGCATAGGCTGTAGGAATGGGCCTTAGGAAACTCCCATGAGTTAGCTCTTCTTTGGAACTTGGAATTATTGTCCTGAAGACCAAGGCTACACTGACCATTTTGAAGCAATGATCTCATAATATCCATGCCAAGTGCTGCAGGAAAAAGCATTATTGCCAGGAGTAGTACATGGCATTCCCCAAACTGCCACTGGTCAACCCTAAAACTAACACAATTTCTCCCCATCCCAATTCTCACTGCTGTTGGTTACTTAGCAGGGGCAGAACATTTGGGAACATTTAGAGAGGACGTTTGAGATCTACCTACTGTTACTGAGAACAGGGCACTGCTAGACCACTATGAGCAGCAAGGAGAATATGGCAAAGACTGATCCTGTGTGTGTTTTTACCATGTGGCTTGGGACGGATGAGGAGTCGGGGCAAGAGGACAAAGCTGAGCATTGGGAAATGGAGACTTGGAAGTACCTTGCTGATTCTGAATATCTATTCTTTTTGGCCGGAACAATCCAGAAAAAGGGAGAGCAGGGTGTCATATAACTATGAGTTTTCCTAAAAACAAAAAGTGGACTATTAAGACCTTAATGAAGCCTTATAACTGATTCCAGGGGAATGGAGACACTACATTCAAATATAAAAATCAGCATTAAAAAAAAAAGTACCATAGAGACTTTCCAGGTGGTCCAGGGTTTAAGACTTTGTCTTCCAATGCAGGGGGTGTGGGTTCGATCCCTGGTGGGGGAGCTAAGATCTCACATGCCTTGGGGCCAAAAAAATCAAAACAGAAGCAATACTGTAACATTCAGTAAAGACTAAAAATGGTCCACATCAAAAAAAAAAATTTAAAATACTGTAGAGGTAAAAGATGATGTATGACTGGGAGAAACACTAGTGAACTGCAAATCTCTAACATACGGAACTTAGCTCGTGCAGATAATCTGTTGTGCAAGCAGCTCCCAGATCACTCCCAGATCATCTTCTAATATTCCCATTTTATACAAGGGTAAAGAGAAATGTTCACCCTAAATTACTACATCTCAGCAAAAACTTTCAGGAAGTAAAAGAACTGCTCTGCTAACTTCTACACTTGACCCCCTCAGGGTCAGCAGGAAAAAAAAAAGTGGTTGGAATAAGAGATAGTATAGAAAATTCTTCTATTGGGTGAGAACAGTGAAAGTCCTGAAAGCACTGTTTCTGTGTCACTTGGAGAGAATCGCTGCCTACAAATCTTTATTTGTATTTTTACCTCTTTTTTTCCTTTAAGAAGCTTTTTATTGAAATAATTTAAGACTGTTTTTAAATAATTTAAGATTTATAAAATATTGTAAAAAGAGTGCAAAGTATGCCCCTGTATATTCACTTGTTCCCATAATCTTGCCTACAACAATGATTACTGTGGTGGTTGCCAGACAAGTAATATTTGTGTCTTTACTTCTGATGTAAATTACTTCGGGTGCAAATTCTGAAAAGTTAGCTACTGAGAGTGAATGTTGAGATTCTGCATTATGTGGCGCTTGATTACAGCCTGTAATCAGATGCTTTAGTGCACCTGAGACAACCAAGAGCTCGCTGCTCTTCTTGGAAGGGGTAACCTAGCCTGACCTGGAAGTAAAGGAGGGATGTTTATAAAAGGTGCTTTGCAATGAAGACTAAAGTTAAAAAAAAAATGACTGTGATAGACTAGAAAAACCAAACCAACAGCACCCCACCACACACACACACACACAATCTAGTTGACAGTTTCAAGCCTGTAGCCCCTGCATAAAGGTATGAGACTAGCAGTTACCTATTACTACTCCCTTTGCTGGCACTAAGCTGCCGAGTACTAGATTCCAGGGATTGCATGAGCAGTCTAGTGTTTACATTGCCATTTCTCAGCGCCACTGCATGGCAGGTATTTAAAGAGCAGTCACGCAGGTCATACTAGGAAGAAGGAGCTGAGAGGGTCAGTGGGGCACCGTGTATTCTCCTGCTTGGAGAGTGCAGGCTCAAAGACCTGAGAACCATGTGGAGTAAATGGAATCCAGGAGACCTGGCATCTTTTCTGCCCAGTAAACTATCACCTGGAGCAGGCAGCGCCAGGGATTCGTTGTTATGGTTTCTGCCCTCGGTGACCTTGACTCGGTGGTTGAGCTGTGCCCCGACGTTTGAAGCATCTTTATTTTGGCTGTCCGACAGAGAAGCCAGAACAGGTGCGCGCCCTTCTCTAAGAGAACTGCGGCCGCCAGAGGGTGCAGAGGAGCATTTGACCGACCCGCGCGGGGAGGTGGGGGCGGGGTGGGGTGGGGGAGGGACGGGTAAATTAAATTTCACTAGAACATGATCTAGTCCGGGGAATTAAAAGATCAGAACGCGCTGGGGGCGGGATGGGAGGCAGCGAAGATATGGGCAGAAATAAACCGACGGACTCAGTCCAGTCTATCTTCCCGCAGCTGCCCCCTCCTCTCCGGTCTGCCTAAGGCTTTTCAGAGTTGAGAGAGGAACTTGGCTCCTCTCTCCTGTTTCCCGCCCAGAACCTGGGGTTCCTTGCGCCAATCGTTTCCCTCCTTGGGTTTCCGGCACAAGCTCCGAGTGACCCTCGGGTCTGCCTTTTAGGGAGCCTCGGGGAACCTGCGGAGAGGTCCGATCTCCGCCCGCAGGTCCTCGCATCCTGCCCGGCAGCCTAGGGATCCCGCGGCACCTGCAGGGATGGGCGGGGGCGGCCGCGGCCGCATCCCTGCGCCGCTCTCCCGGCCGGCTCCCGCGGCCAGCCCGCCGCTGGCCTTGGAAAACTGGTCGTTTCGGGCAGCAGAACCGGGCCCGCGTGGCCGGCACTCTGGCCCCTTCCTGCCGCCCCGACCCCCACACTGTGAGCCCCAGTGGCCCCGGGGACACGCGCCTGAGGACGCTGTACCCGCAAGCTCCCCCAGTCAGTTAATGGGGCGGGACCCCCGGACGCTTAGGGTGACCCCTGGACATCGGACAATCCCCAAACCTCCCTTCCTTCCTGGCCCTCCTTCCTAGCCCACGTAGCGGACGGGGAAGGGTATGGCATGGTCTGACAGGTCAGGACCCTCTCTTCTGCCCTGGACCTCCGCTGGCTGCGAGGGCCCCACGACTCACCCGACCCCACCCTGCGTCCTGACCGGGTGGAGGCCGCGGGATCCGGCCGTCGGAGCGCGAGGATCGCCCCCCTGCGGCGGGTCACCCTGGAGCCACGCCCGGGAGGACGGCGACCTCTCCGCCCCCTCGAGTGCCCCGCCCCCCAGTCCCCGGCGGTCCCCACCCCGCCACCGGCACACACACTCAGAGACTCTGGCCAGAGCCGCCCTTGGTATCAGTGGCCCGGTTCCCGCGTCCACTCCAGCTGCCGGGCAGCCTGAACACCTGTCGGTCGGTGCGCCCCGAGCCGGCGCCCCTGACTGCGTCGGGACCAGGGAAGGCCATGATTTCCTTGCCCGGGTCTCCTGCGACCAGCTTGCTGCGGGTTTTGTTCCTGGGGCTGACTACTCTCGGTGAGTGAAAGCCTGGATGGACCTGGAGGGGACATGAGATGGGAGATGGGATGAATCCCACCCTGAGAGGCTGGTTTGGGGAGCTGATGAGGAGCTGGGTGGGACAGGATCCCGCCTCCTCCGGCTCTTTCCCTCCCAGCACTTAAACTTTCCCCTAGGTTGGGTGTCACTGGTTGGTGCTGATTTCTGTCGCCTGTGTTGGGGAACAGCCACCACTTTGGGTGCTGTATGTTTGTGGCAGGGGAGAACGTTTGTTGGAACCATTCCTCACCCTCACTCCCCACCTCCACCGGCAGAGCCAGATGAGCTGAGCTGCTAGAGGAGACACTGGCTAAAGAGCTTAAGGACTTAACTCTAGCCCCCCTCCCAGCCCCCCACCCCACACACAAGCTGATGTGCAAGAGCCCCTGGGGAATTCCCTGGTACTCCAGCTTGACTCACACAGGGACTTCACCTCAATTCACAAGCCTGGATCCTTCCTCTGGCCCCCTCCTTCTGCTTCCTGCCCTGGGAATCAAGGGAGGTGCCCCCAAAGCTTGACCGTGAGGTCATGTAGGACACAGGAAATGGAGGAGGGGTTCGAATGCCTAGAGGAGCAGAATTGTGACCACCGCCCCCCCCCCAAGAGGTCCATCACCCCCTGTTGGTTCTCTGAGCCAAAGGGACAAAGGAAATAGAGAGGAGGGCCTCAGAGAGTCAGAGAGGAAAGCCACCTCCTTGGGGCAACTGCTTGAGGCCTGTGTGAAGGCCTTCAGGAACACCCAGAAGCTGGAGTGGCCCGGACCAACATCTGGGAGAAAAGGACCCACAGGAACAAAGCTCATTATAAACCATTTCACATGCTGCCTCCCAGGCTTTCTTGCCATCCTTCAAGGATCCCAAATGAGGGCGAAGGGTGGGTTTGTCCGGCTCAGCTTTAACTCCTCATTTCTCTCAGGCTGGAAGTCTCCAGGGCTTGGAAAGAACCATAGTGATTGAGACTGAGATGGGGACCATCTAAATCTCACCTGGGTGCTCTTTAGCCCAATCTGTGCTGCAAGGGTGTCAGGGCAGGAAGTATTAGGGTCCCCAGACAAAGTGGGGCTCAAGACCAGACTGCCAGCCCCTCTAGGCTTGGTGGCCTGCTGTAGGATCTCTCCACTTCTCAGGTCCCCCTCTCCCAACTTAAACTGTCTCTTTCCTGCATTCTATCCTCAATTTCCCCATCCCCCTTCCTGCTGGGGATCTCTGAAGCAAGGCAGAAAAATTCAAGTCAGTGTCCAGGGCGTCATCCGATCATCTGTGTCTCTCCTGCAACCCATCCTCTTTCTATCCGAGCTCTGATAACTCTGAGCCTGTTTTCACACTGAAGGTCCAGGCTTCAGCATCCCTACCTCTCCCCACCCCCACCCCCCACCCCACCCCCGCTGGGGATTGCAGAACTCTCGCTGGCCACTTGAGGGTTAAATGGTCCTCTGGATGGTCAGCATTTTGCGAGATACCGGCTCCACTGGGCTCTGCCCGACCGGGTTCTACCCGGAGGCCCTTATGCTCCCTCGCGGCTCAGCGATGCTGCCCCTGGGGCGTGAGAAGCCCGCGGGGGGAGTTTCTCAGAGAAAGGGAGACTAAAAATAGTAGCCCTGGGGAGCCAGCCCAGAGCCCATTTTCGCTCTCCTTCGCTCTTGCCTGCTCCACAAGTTGGTCTGGAGAGGCCCAGTAGGGTCCCTTCCCTGCCCTGGGTTCCTTCACTCAGATCCGCCCGCCCCCCTTTCCTCTCCCTGTGGCACCTGGGAGCAAAAAGCCCTGAAGAATTGAGGGGTCTGTGGTCCGGGGGACACCCAGGATCAGAGCAGTGAAGCCTGGGACCTTCTCCAGCTCCTAGCTGACCTGTGTCCAGGCCCCAGTGTGTCCAGCTTACTACTTACTGACTTACCCTGCCCGCCCCCTCTTTGTAAAGTGATATTATAAATGCAGGACCTGAGCGAGGGGCGCCTAGGGCGGAGGCGGCTCACTCTTCTCCTGGGACCCCGGCAGGTTTCCCGCGGGAACTGTGTCTGGCCGCTGGGAGTGAGCTGCAGGAAGGCCCGGCTAGGGCCTGCGCCCCCCGCAGGCCTCTCTGGTGTCCCGGCCAGCCGGTCGGTCCTCAACGGGCGGCGGGCTCCTTGAAGCGGAGGTTGTTTTCGCCTGCAGAGCCTCCGGTCCAGCGGCGCCCTCGGCATTGTCTCCTGGCTTATCACCGGGCACAAGTTTCCTGCTCAGCCCTCAGGGACCCCGCCAGGAAATGGGGAGGGGGGTGCTAAGAAGGCCAAGGAATTGGGGTGAGGGTTCTGTAAAGACGCGCAACCAGGAAGCGGAGGGGGTGGCGCGCATCCTGCCGGATCCGCTCCTGGGCCCTCAGAGGCCTTCAGCCGGCCTCCAGGAGGGTGGACAGCCCGGCCTGTGCGCGGCCTCTGTCCGCTCGGCGGCCCCCTAACCACCACGCAGAGATGGCATCTCAGACTCCAGTGCAGACCGTTGAGGCCGAGGACTCAAGAGCCTCAGCAAGAGCTGGGTGAAGGTCCAGAGCCGCCAGCATCCTCAGGCCTGGCTTCCGACAAGCCCAAGGTTCTTCCCCCAAAGGACTTTTGTTTGGGCCTCTCCTCTGCCTCTCCAAAGGGCAGTAAGGGAGTGCCTCTGGACGCCATGAGGCAAGCTCCGATTCGACAGTCCCCTCCCTGAGACCCATACCCCCGGCCACCTCCTGAAGGACAGCCACAGGCAGATGGAAGCTCTGTGCTTGATCGGTTTTGTACCTGATGGTCAAGGGACTTTGCTTCTCCTCCTAGCTCTGCCGAGGTTCCCAGTGACCTCAGAGTACCCTCCCCCCATCTCCCGTGGGCCCCCAAAGGGCCTTTGAGAGGTTTCCTGGGGGGAGCCCACGTGTGGAGATCCAGCAGGAAGTCGTGGAGCCCAGCAGTCACTGGGCCGCACTGGGCACTGGCCGCTCCAGTCTCTCTGGCTCGGAGTAGTTCTGAAGGAGCCGCGGGGTTAATCGGTAAACGATTAACCTTCCCGGTCCCCTCTGCCCATCTGGTGGAGGACTGCAGGAGACGGGAACGCTGTTGATCCTGACCCTGGTCTTTCCTTCTTGGCTCATGCCCCGGGGAAATTGCGGGAGCAAGTGGCTTAAGTAGAGTGTAGATTAAAGGTATTAAATCCGCCCTTCCTCTTGGGTGTCTTCCCCTTCTCGCTGGAAATCTGCCCCCTCCACTTGGTGCTCTGAAATCTGTGCCTCTGAATACAAATGAATTTACAGACATGGGTCCTATCCTTGCTACAAGCCAGCGGGGCTGAGGCTGGGGAGAAGACGCGGTGATGGATTCGACCATCGCGGGATCACAGGCCAGCGGGCCCTGGGCAGTCTTGGGAGAGACCCCCGAGAGTTTCGTCCTCTGCTGCCACCGCGCTGGGCAGGGTCCCTGGGCTCCGCGCTCACTCTCCTTCTCTCCCCCCCAGCGTCCCCCTCGCGGGCCCAGATGGAGGTGCACGTGTCCGCCAGCCTCACGAAGCTGCGGGCGGTGGAGGGAGCGGAAGTGGTGCTCCCAGCGTGGTACAGCCTGCAAGGGGAGCTGTCTCCGACCAAGCCCAAGCCTTGGGAGGTGCCCACCGTGATGTGGTTCTTCGTAGAAGGGAAGGATAAGAATATGAGCCAGGTGAGGGAACTTCTGGGCAGGAGGCTAGCTACCTACTAGAGGCGGGGCTGGGGGGTTCGGAGTGTGAGGGGGTTAGGGGGAGGGAGGGGAGAGGAGTCGGGAAGTGCATTGGGAAGAGCTGGCGACGGTGGGAGGGGTCGCCAGAGATGTCAGGGAAATGCAAGATCCGTGTCACCAGTTCAAGTTTTGTTTTGATCTTGGAGTCTTCCCCTCACCCAGCCATTTCTCCTTTTCCTAGGGTTCCCTAGAAACCCAGCACACCAAACACTGCCAACGTTTTACTTTGCTGGGTGAGGGGGAAAGTGGGGACTGAGGATACAGGAAACAGGAAGTTTAGGGCAGGTGTCACACAGCTTTTAAAAGTTGAGCATCTTCCTGTTTTCACATTATCTGTCCTTTGGATGTGCTCACAGGCCACAGGTCACAGTAAGCCCACTCCCCAGATGATTATCTGCCCCCCACCCCAACTCCTTTATGAACTCCTTGAGAAGCAAGGGTAGGTCTCTTTCTACAGTCTCTTACCTGTTCTACTTTCCTGACATCAGAGGCAGATTTACCCCGAAGCCAGGGAAATGTCATTTTCAGAGCACCTTCTTTACATGGGCTCCCTGCAAGGTCCTAGGAAGAGTGTTGAGGGGGGAGTCATTTGGTAAATAGGGAATGAAAGCATGCGAAATATGAAAGCAACTTAGATTAAAGGAGTGGGGCTGGGATTTATACACTGGAGGGGAGGGTCTTCAAGAAAAAGAAAACTTTATAAGATACTTTTTCTTTTTGGCTGTCCCCCTGCAGCCTGTTTCTTTCATACGTTCTCCCCTTGTTTATATGATTTATAAACATATGTTTTATATGTTTATATGAGCCCCTCCTGGTGGCTCAGATGGCAAAGAACCTGCATGCGATGCAGGAGACCCAGGTTCAATCCCTGGGTCGAGAAGATCCCTTGGAGAGGGGAATGTCTACCCACTCCAGGATTCTTGTCTGGAGAAGTCCATGGACAGAGGAGCCTGACGGGCTACAGTCCAGGGGGTCTCAAAGAGTCAGACATGACTGAACAACTAACACACGTCCATTTTTACCACTTTCTAAACACCCAAGTGGGAGATGAAGAAACAGCATCCAGGGAAAGAGGACCTGTTCTGATGCAGAGGATCTGGGGCGGTGAGAGGGTGGCTAGGGAGACAGAGGTGGATGGACAGCTGCTACAGGTTAGAGGGGATGGT
This sequence comes from Bos taurus, assembly GCF_002263795.3. Lineage (NCBI taxonomy): Eukaryota > Metazoa > Chordata > Mammalia > Artiodactyla > Bovidae > Bos > Bos taurus. Next base: position 28,236,356 of record NC_037356.1, on the reverse strand, counting down.
GCAGATAAGGGGTATTTGAGGACCCCCAGTTTGGGGGAGGGGGACGAGCTGAGCCCTGGGCACAGAGCAGGCATGTTGTGATGGGGAGGTGTTGTTGCCCCCACCAGGTGTTGGCACACATCGGTCAGGTCACAACGGGCATGCCTCGAGCATCCCTGGTCCACCCCATGCCCTCCCGGAACGTGTCACTGCGGCTGCGGGACCTGCAGGAGAAAGACTCCGGGTCCTACCTCTGTTTTGTGAACTTGCAAGACAATCAAGGCACTGTTAAAGGTCAAAGCAGCAAACGTTTAGAGCTCGATGTCCTGGGTGAGCCAGAGGCACCCGTGGGAGGTCAGGCAGGCCTCTCCCCCAAGTGACCGAGGGGGAAGGTTGGGGGAGGGGCAAAAAGGGTGGCAGAGGGTCCATGTGTGGGAGGGGGAGGGGGAGCTCCTGGTCCCCTGGTATGAGTTTTTAACCCGTCTTCCCTCCCCCAGTCCCTCCAGCTCCGCCATCCTGCCATCTCCGCGGTGTGGCCCACGTGGGGGCCAACATGACCCTGAGCTGCCAGTCCCCAAGGAGTAAGCCCACTGCCCAGTACCAGTGGGTGCGGTCACCCCCATCCTCCCAGGTTTTCTTTGCACCTGTTTTAGGTGAGGGAACTTCCAGAGACAACTGAGAGTGTGGCTGGGGTAGAGGAAAGATGAGGGCCAGAGGGACTGGGGGGCAAGGGGCAGCAATGCTGAAAAGCACTGTGGTGGGGGGCGGGGGAAGGAGGATGTGGGGAGGGGGCGAAGAAAGAGGCCTGCCAGGCGCAGACAGGTGCTGAAGACCATGCCACACAAGAGACGCTGGGGCTGGAGGATCTGCCATTCACTACACGTGTGACTTTGTGACTGTTTCCTCGTCTGTAAAATGGGAGTATCAATAGCCTTGACTTGAGCACACCAGCTGGCTCAGTGGTAAAGAATCTGCTGGCCAATGCAGGAGACACAGGAGAATGGGAGTTTGATCCCTAGGTCTGGAAGATCCTCTGGAGGAGGATATGGCAACCCACTCCAGTATTCTTGCCTGGAGAATCCCATGGACAGAGGAGCCTGGTGGGCTACAGTCCATGAGGTTGCAAAGAGTCGTACACGACTGAGCATGCATGTATGAATACCACTATAAAAAACACTTGGAGGCAGCTGGAACTTTTTTTGTCAATTTTATTAAGATTATTGATGGAACAATTTTAACCCGATGCTTTGGAAGAATTATTCTTAATTTATCAGCTATGGTAAATGTATTGCAGTAATGTGGGATAGTATCCTTATGTTTTGGAGTTTCATGCTGAAATGTTCATTTTAAAATGTCCTGAGAAAAAGAGAAAGAAATGAAATAAGTGTAGTAAAATGTTAGCAAGTGTGGATATATGGGTTTTCATTTTGTTCCTCCTTCTACTTTTTATTTGACCATTTTTATAATAAAACTTTTTAATTTTTTTTTTAACATAGAGCTTACATAATAGGTTTGTTGTGAGACTTTTATATAAATTAGTACATGTAAAGAACTTAGTCTTTGGTGAAGAGTAAGCAGCCAACAAACTTTAACTGTTAAAATCATTAGATTATTTCATACATTCCTTTCAACACCATCAATTAGGTCATATCACCCCATTTTATAGATGAATAAATTGGGACCCAGAGATAGTAAATAGCTTTCTTAAAGTCCCATGGCCTGTTCTGGATGCCACGTTTTCTAATTCCTTGCTCAGTGTTTTTTCTCTCTCACTACTCAGAAATAAAAGTGAAAATCAGGTTTTGGTTTTTCTGGGCATCACTTCCTCTTTAGCCTTCTTTCAGATATCACTTGGGAACACTGAGCAGTGGAAATGGAAAAGGGTAGTGAGCTAGCAGTTTGGCAACTGATCGTCACACCTTCACCTTTCATCAGGGATTCAGATAGCTAAGGCTCTCAGAGAGTCAAAATAGACATTCCAGAGGAAGGGCAGGGTGATTTTTTATGGGAAAGGGGATCGATCCTTGGACTGATGGCCAAATTGTGTCCACAGATGCCATCCACGGGTCTTTAAGCCTCAAAAACCTGTCCACTTCCATGTCTGGAGTGTATATCTGCAGGGCCCACAATGAGGTGGGCAGCGCCCAGTGCAACGTGACCCTGACTGTGAGCACAGGTCAGTGAGGGGTAAGTGTGGTTAAGGAGAAGATTGATCAGTGGTGGGAGCGGGTCAGCAAGAGAGGGGAGGAGGGCTGTCTGCGGAGGCCTCTCGTTAGAACAGGACAAGGTGCTTGTCCTGGTTACATGTCTGTGCAGGTGTTTGGTCAGTGACTACTTCCTGCTCGACAGTCACCTTCCCCTTAACAAAGAGAGAAACTGGGTATGGTGGTGGTGGGGCAGAGGGGCAGTGGGATTGGAAAGGGCCAGGGAATGGCTGAGAGTCCGCCTGACAGTAAGGGTTTTCCAGGGCCCAGGGCTATGGTGGTTGCTGGAGCTGTCGTGGGCACCATGGTCGGACTGGGGCTGCTGGCCGGACTGGTGCTCTTGTACCAACGCCGAGGCAAGGCCCTAGAGGAGCCGGCCAATGATATCAAGTAAGTGCCCCTGGTCTCTGCCAAGATGAGGGCTCTCCTTGGGGATTCAAGGAGCTCCCATCTAAGGTAGGGATGGGCGGTGGCTGAGACATCACTTCTATGGGCAGATGTTAAGGGAGGAGAAGTGAGAATAAGACAAAGCATATGGAAACTCCCCTCTCCTCCTCCTTCCACCTTCTGACCTCTTATCACTTCTTTGATGACTAGGGAGGACGCCATCGCTCCCCGGACGCTGCTTTGGCCCAAGGGCTCAGACACAATTTCCAAGAATGGGACCCTTTCCTCTGTTACCTCAGCGCGAGCCCTCCGGCCACCCCAGGGCCCTTCCAGGCTTGGTGCATTGACCCCCACACCCAGCCTCTCCAGTCAGGTCCTGCCCTCGCCAAGGCTGCCCAGGACAGATGGGGCCCACCCTCAGCCAATATCTCCCGGCCCTGGTGGGGTCTCTTCCTCTGCTCTGAGCCGAATGGGTGCTGTCCCTGTGATGGTTCCTGCCCAGAGTCAGGCTGGGTCTCTGGTGTGATGGCCCAGCCACTCGGTGGCTAAGCCATTTGGTTTCTCTCCTTCCTGCAAGGTTCAGTCACACCTGGCACAGAGGCCTGAGATTGGGAGGGTGGCCGCCTTCCAGACCTCTGGTCCTCCGCCCTCACCTTTCTGAGGCTCAGTTAAAACCCAAGTTTCCAGGAAGTAGGAGAAGAGGAAGTGGACCTGGGATTAAGAAGCACTCCCACCCCTGGCTGTCTCTAAGTCTGCAGTGGGATGCTGCTGAAATTGCTACCACTGCCTCCCCCCAACCCCCAGACCTGGTGGGGATTGCCAGTCAACCAATCCCCTAGGCCCCTTTGGTACCCCACCCCACCTAACCTCATCCTTCACTCCCCACTTCAGCTCCTTGCATTAATATAACCTACCCTGCTGGCTTGGTTGGGTTTTGTTGGGGCAGGGGATAAGGAAGATATTTTTTCCCACTCACTTGAAATGCATGATTTTGTTTTTATTTCGCCAACTTCAATAAAGATATATTGTGTTTGTATGGAAAGTGAGAGTCCAGTCGCCTTTTCAAACTTGGAACTCCCAGGGAGAAGCTGACTCTCGGGATGATGCAAAGAGGATGGTACCCAGACTGTGGACCCAGCAGGGCTTCTCCACACAGCCTCTGACTTGGCTTTCTGGCTCAGGATAGCTCTTCTAGAGTCTTTACAAGGGTCATGTGCTGTCAGGTGGTGCTGGAGAGGCGGGGGGAGGTCCTAACTCACTTTAAGCAGCAAGGGGATGAAATTGGTGACTTTCTGCTGGAGCTCGCAGCTTGGGTGCCTGTGCACTTAATCTTCTGCTTCCTCTTCAAGTGCAGGGCCTGAAGAACCTGACTCCTCCTGCCCTCTCCCAGACCACTGAATCCTTCCTGTCCATCCAGCAGTGACCCCCGGTACTGAGGCAGAGCCAGGCACAGGATGTGGGGCTGCTGTGTCCATACCAATCCTGCCACACGCTTTCATACCCAGGGCGGGGGCTTCTCTAGACCTCAGTTTCTCTGCCCATGTAATGGGGTGACTCTGGGAGGCGGGAGGAGGGTTGTAGTTTCCATGGAGACACCTGTCTCAACAAGGGATGCCCAAAGGGCCAAAGAAGGGGTCTCAGGGGAGAAAAGGACCTCCGAGGGCCTCAGAAGGAACAAGACTCTGTGAAGGGAGTGGAAGGGGGTGATGGGGTCTTAGCCTGGGGTTCAGGCTCACAGTGTGAGACCCCGAAGTGGTGACATCATCTCAGTTATCAGGATGCATCTCTTTTCCTCCAGGGTCGCTCCTTCCCTGCAGAGCTCCCATTCTGATCCCTCCCCTTCCCTGGAGTGCCCACCCCACCCCAAACCCAGCCCTCCCCACCCTCCACACCTGACAGCTTCAGAAATTGGGGGAAAGGGGACAACAGAAGGGGGTAGGGTGAGAATGAGTCCTGTATTGGGCCTGGAGGAGGGAGGAGCCCTTCCTTACCTCAGGGCCCGGCCTCTCCCCTTGTTTGCTCTGAGATAGCCAGTCTCGCTCGGCCCAGCACCAGCAGGCTGCTTGGTGGGCGCTCCCTTCCTTCTCCCAGACCCAGACACTCAGACGGACCAAGAGTTGGCGGGATGATGGCCTGGCTCCCGGGGTGCTTCCTCTGCAGGGTCCTGCTGGTCTGGGTCGGCTTAAGTGGTGAGGAGGGGGCTGGCAGATGGGGATGAGAGCAACCGGACTGGGGAGGGGACATGGAAGGCTGCTGGGAGGGTCGAGGACAGAGGCTGGAGGACAAGTTGGGCCTCTCTCAGTAGGGTTTAACCACCACCCAACTTCTGTTTTTCTTTTCCTGACAAACACACCCCGGGACCTGGCCCAGTCTTGGTCCTTTCACTCACCAACCTGGCGGGTCTGGGCTCCTCCCTCCCGGAAACCTCAGGTTTCGGAAAGGGAGCGATGGAGAGGAGGGAGCTGAGCCCTGGCAGAGGGAGGACACTCAGAGTCATCTGAGCCCTCCCCCCGCCGGCCTCTGGCACCCCCAGCCCCCGGGTTGGCTGTGGAGGTGAAGGTGCCCTCCGAGCCCCTGAGCGCACCGGTGGGCAAGACTGCGGAGCTGACCTGCAGCTACAGCACCTCGGTGGGAGACAACTTTGCCCTGGAGTGGAGCTTTGTGCAGCCTGGGAAGCCTGTCTCCGTGTCCCAACCGGTGAGCTGGGGGTGCCTGCGCGAGTGGGGGGTCTTCTTGCCTTTGGTGGACTTGACAAGGAGATGCAGGACCAGGGGACCCACCTAGGACGAGGGCAGGGGGTCAGAGAGAGTGCATTTGGGGATGAAAATACTTGGATGAAAAAAAATCAGTGCACTCTTTCTAGATCTTCTTAGGAACACAGTCTGCATGACCCTGTATCACATACACAGTCCTGCAGTTTGTAACTTCCTCCCCCATAGTTGGACTTCCCTGGTGGCTCAGTGGTAAAGAATCTGCCCCACTAAGGCAGGAGACCGGGGTTTGATCCCTGGGCTGGAAAGATCCCCTGTAGGAGGAAATGGTGCCCACTCCAGTATTCTTGCCTGGGAAATCCCATGGACAGAGGAGCCTGGCGGGCTACAATTCATGGGGTCATAAAGAGTCAGACGGGACTTAGCCACTTCCCTATGTGAGTGCAGCTCCAATGTCAGTTCATAAACTCACAGAGGCTAAGCTGTTGTGATTAAAAGCAGGATAAAATGCTGCCCCTTCCAGGAATATTTGCTCTCCCTCCCCGCCCCTACCCCTGGATTGAGAGCTTGCGTGGCTGAAAGCAATGAATCCAGTTCATTCAGCACCTGGGAGGGGATGATATTTGGGGACAGATAGACCTTCATGGTTCTGGCTACAGAGTATCAGCTTCCCTGGCTGCTTTAGGGAGGGTCTCTTATACCTGCTTTGAAGGACTGTAGAGTTGACACCAGGTGGCAAAAGGCACATCCGCATGTCTTCTGCTTCTCCCTAGATCCTGTACTTCACCAATGGCCAGCTGTATCCAACTGGTTCTAAGGCAGAGAGGGCCAGCCTGCTTCAGAACCCCCCCACAGGAGGAGTGGCCACCCTGAAACTGACCGATGTCCGCCCCTCAGACACTGGAACCTACCTCTGCCAGATTAACAATCCGCCAGATTTCTACACCAATGGGTTGGGGCTAATCAACCTTACTGTGCTGGGTAAGCCAGGCTAGGGACCCTCCAGCCACCCACATTACCTGAAAGATTGCACTGGCCTGCTAAATCTCCCCTATCCTGCTTTCTAGCCCAAGCACCTAACTGCACTAGAGACCTTGAAGGAAAATACCCTTTCCTAAAGTTGTCTAATCTTACCCCTGCTCCACCCTCCTCCCTCAGTCCCTAGTAAATCTCTCCCACAGATAGGGATCTGAGTCATCCCCCAACAGCTCCATCTTTAGGGGAACCTCCCATTTGCAGATAGATTCTGTTTCTCTCTAGGTTAGCAGCAGAGAAAAGCTATGGCCAATTAAAGGAAGATGGCACTCCATCACTAAGCAATAACTTCCTGTTCAGAGCATCCATCTAACCTCAAACTAGAGTCTGATTGGAGATCAGCAAACAGAAGAAACTATTAAAGGGGCTGGGGATGTTGAGATGGAAAAGAGAAGACTTAGGTGGTGGTGTGTAACAGCTGCAATCAAATATCTGAAGAGCTGTCTTATGGAGGAGAGATTTTTCTTCTTTTTTCTCTGTGGGCCCAGAGGGCAGGAAATGGAACCAATGGGAGGATATCATATTAACACAGATTTGGCTTGACATGAGGAAGAATTTTCTAACAATCAGAATTTCCAATAGTGGAAATTACTTCCTGGAGATGAGGTGGTGTGTGAACAGAGGTGGACCGCTAGGTGGTAGGTAGGAGTATTAAAGCAGGAAACTTAGCACTTCATGGAGGTGGAGCCAGAAGAAAGCTAAGGTACTTCTTATGACTTTTGCAGTGCCCCCCAGTAGACCTGCATGCAGTCAGAGTGGTCAGACCTTCGTGGGGGGCTCTGCTGCGCTCAGATGCAGCTCTTCTATGGGAGCCCCCAAGCCTGTGTACAACTGGATCCGCCTTGGAGCTTCTCCTACACCTTCTCCTGGCAGCATGGTGCAAGGTAAGGGTCCAGGCCACCAAGGAAGATGGGACTCAGAGCCTGGGCAGATCTGGCCTCTAAACTCCACACAGCCACAATAGAAGTTCCATGTCTGGAGGTATGAGATACATGGCTATATCTCCCCTACTTCTTCCTTGGCTGCCTTTACTTTTCCCTCCTGTCATCCTGTACCATCTGCAGCTGTGTGGTCCTGGGAGCATTTATCAAGCTAAACATATTTCTGATATCCTGGAAGACAGTGGAAGGCAGGGGGTATTCTGTGACTCCCACTTGTCTATTCTGGGGCTTGGGGTTCCTTGTAGATATCTTAATGGTCATGAATCATTTCCAAACTTCCTAGAGAGGAAGCCGAGGCAGAGTAGCAAGGACTGGCTTGAATCTCCTTCAGGGGATCACATAGCTGGCTAAGAGCCTTGGCTTCTCAGTCTCCTCATGCTGGCTCCAGTGCCCTGGCTACCCTCCCAAGCCCAGCAAACCACTTTACCAATGCAGAAAGCCCCCAGGTCACCTCCCAATGTGTACTTTTCCTTGTAAAGGGAAGGTAAGCAGCTTAGAAGAACATTTGGGTCAGCTTAGAGCCCACTCCAGAGAATACAATTTCTAGCAATCAAACCCTTTCCACCAACCAAGAACCTGACATCAGCCAGTAGCCAGCCCACCCCAGTTTCACTGTGGTGTCTGAACCCTTCATGTGTGCCATTTCCCCTTCCCTGAAAAGGCAGCTGTGTAGGGTGGAAAGAGTACAGAAGTTGCAGTGGTTTTGCACTTCCTCTCTGGGTCACCTTGGACAATTACTTTCCTTCTCTGAGCCAGTGTGCCCACTTATAGAACGAGGTTAGTTCCTTCCTGATGGGATTGTGGTAAGGATGAAGTGAGATACAGTTTTGTCATAGTGTAGCTCACTGTGAGTCGAATGAGTGATGGACACTTCTTCCTTATTCTCTAGATGAGGTGTCTGGCCAGCTCATTCTCACCAATCTCTCCCTGGCTTCCTCGGGCACCTACCGCTGTGTGGCCACCAACCAGATGGGCAGTGCGTCCTGTGAGCTGACCCTCTCTGTGACTGGTAGGGGATGCTGGGTAAAGGCTGGGTTGGTCTGCCTGGGTAGGGGGTCAGTGTGAAGCCATCGGGGGCATCAAGGAAGGTCTGTTGCTCTGACGATCATGTGTCTCCTTGTATGTGTGCTAAGTTGCTTCAGTCATGTCCGACTCTTTGCGACCCTATGGACTGTAGCCCCCCAAGCTCTTCTGTCCATGGGATTCTCCAGGCAAGCATACTGGAGTGGATTGCCAAGCTCTCCTCCATGGGGTGGTCTTCCCCACCCAGGGATTGAACCCAGGTTTCCTGTACTGCAGGCAGATTCTTTACCATCTGAGCCACCAAGCATTTATCTCCTTACGTGTCTCCTTAGACCCTTCCAAAGGCCGAGTGGCTGGGACTGTGATTGGGGTGCTGCTGGGCCTGCTGTTCCTGTCCGTGGCTGTGTTCTGCCTGATAAGGTTCCAGAAAGAAAGGAGGAAGAGGCCCAAGGAGACATTTGGGGGGAGTGACCTACAGTGAGCAGGAGGGCTGAGGGCTGGTCAGGGTGGGAGGAAAGGGCTTGGGTTAAGAGTTGGTGACGGCAGCTCTCAAACTCTGACACCTTCAGGGGTGTTTCAGGGTGAGGGGCATGGCTCAGCCCTGGGCTTTGGTTGTGCTGTGGGTGCAGTGCGGCTTGTGTATTTCAGCGTGTGAGTGAAGTGTGCAGGGTGGAGGGCTTGGTTCATGAGCTACCCTCTCCCTCCTAACACTTAGAAGAATGTTTTGCTTTTCACTTTTAAGGAACTTTTACATAGATTAACAGGCTGTGGAGGCTGGGAGTTGTTTGTCCTGAGCTCTCAGCCGAGTCTAGTTCTTCTGTGTGGGGCAGAGAGAGGTAGTAAGGAAAGGAGAGGCAAAAGCCACCTGTCATCAACTTCAGCTGTCAGCTGTGGGGTCCAGAGTCAGGCATCGTTTCTCCAAGTGTGGTCCTCACACTGGGAGAGTTCCTATGTGCTAAGCTGCCTCAGTCCTGTCCAACTCTGCGACCCTATGGACTGTAGCCTACCAGTCTGTCCTCTCCAATCCCTCCTCTGTCCATGGGATTCTCCAGGCAAGAATACTGGAGTGGGTTGCCATGCCCTCCTCCAGGGGATCTTCCCAATGCAGGAATGGAACCTGTGTCTCATGTCTCCTGCATTGGCAGGTGGGTTCTTTTACCACTAGCATCACCTGGGAAGCCCAGTCCTCAGATTACCTGAACTAGGAGTTTGTTAAACATTCAGATTCAAACCACTTCTATTCCTCCTGAAGCAGAATCTGTGTGTGTGTGTGTGTGTGTGTTTGGGGGAGGGATAGGGCCTGGAATTGTCGTTTCAACCAAAATTCCACAAGGATTCCTACGCACAGTAAAAATAAGTCCCTGGGATAGAGGATGGGTGTGTTCTGAGGGATGCACCCAGCTTTCACTAAGAATTGCCTGTATCCCATCAGGGAGGACGCCATGGCACCGGGGGTTTCTGAGCAACCTTTGGAAAGGGAAGATTCTAGCAATGGGCTCCTGGAGAGGCCCTCCTCTGCCAGCACGGTGACGACCAAGTCAAAGCTCCCTATGGTTGTCTGATTTCTCTCTTGATCCCTGAGGGGGGAATATCAGAAATTAAAGTTTTTGGGTACCATACTGTCTCTCTCTTCGTTCTGCCGGTTTAGCAAATTCCTCTGGACTGCCCAAAGAGTATTCCCAGAAGGGATGCTGTGGGCGGGAAGTTTGGTTCCCAAGGTACCTTCTAATCTTGGTTCCCCTCCTCCCTTCACCCTTCCACCTCCACTTTTTGGTTTGGTCAAAGGAGACTTGTTCAGATTTCCAGCGGTGGCCTCATGTACTCAAACTCCCTCCCTTCTGGCACCCTCTGAACACTTGGACATTCCTCTTTATTGTTCACATTCCAACCCAGCACAGTCACATGCACACACGGAGATAAAAACCCTCCCGGCCACAGCCCCAGGAGCCCGTGGGGGGCGGGGCCAGCAGGAGCAGGGGCGGGGCCGCGGGAGACTCCTCCTACCGAGCCGCCCCCGCGCTCCGCGTTCGCGTAAACAAGCGGAGAGCTGGAGAGGTGGCTCTCGGGGTACGCTGGGGAGAGGGGAGGGCTGATTACAGGCAGGCGTGGGGTTGGGGCGTGACACGGCAACTTCCCTTCTGATCACCGGCAGGGGCATCCGACATCATAAAAACCCTCCTCCCCTCTCTCCTCGCCCCAAAGTTCTAGACTAGGCTGGGGCGTGAGCGGCGCAGCAGAGACGCAGGGGCGCCCCCTTTAGCTGCGCGCGGAACTAAAGGATTTCTTTTTTTTTTTTGGAGTGTTCTTGGGCCAGGCTTAGGGCGCCCTCCGCAGTGCGCGAAGGGAAGCACGCGGAGGCTGCGGAGAGAGAGCTGCATGCTGGGTGCGGGGAGAGGTTGGCGAGAAGCTAAAGATTTGGGGGCGCGAGGATGGGGGGGGGTCAGGATGGGGAGGAAGGGCGAACGGGGACCATACGAGACTGGAGAGCTAACTAAAAGGGCACGGCCTTAGCGACTGATGGACGAAGTGTTCCTGGGAGAGGGAGTCTCTGGGGGAAGCAGAGAGGGCTCCTGAAGCTGGCAGGTTGGTGGAAAGGAGAGGATCACAGACACGGCAGGGAAGTCTCGTCACTGCGAAGGGGACGCGGCATCCATCTGTCTCGGGAAACTGAGCAGAGAGAAGGGGTGAGCACCTGCCCGCTCCCAGTACTTTCTTCTCTACCCTCCGTCCTGAACCGGGGCACCCAGGGCGGGGAGCGGGGATCACCCGGGACTGCCCACTCGGAGTCACTGAGCTGAAATGAGCCCGCGGCCGGTAGGTGTGCGAGCCGCGGGGTGTTTGTGACCCCTGGGCCCGGCTTGTGGAGTCCAGTGCGGGTGACAGGTGTGTCGGTCCAGTTGCGCCCGTCGCAGCGTCAGCTGTTACCAAGGGTCAGAAAGCCCGTAGGCTCAGGGGCATTTTCCCCGGCTGGAGGCGGGTGGGGGCGGAAGAGGGAAGGGGTGGGTCTGGGGCTTTTCTATCACTCAGGGGTCCCACCCCGCTGCTTCGGAGTCGCATTCATTACCTTCGAAAATGCTCAGTCCTTCGGTCCGGGGCGAGGCAGAACGGAGGATGGAGATAGAAACAGGTGAGCTCTCGAGCCCGCAGCCTCGTCCCCACCACGCGTCCCCACCCCACATCGCCAATTTCCTTGGCTCCCTCCACACCCTTCTCCATCCCCCAGTGCCCTTAGTCATCCTTGCACCTTCGGAGGAAGGGGCCCGGTGTCGGGAAGGAGAGCCTGCGGCCCGCCTCACCTGGCCTAGTCTCCGCTGGGGCCGCCGCCCGCGCCTCCCCTGGCGCCCCCAGCTCCGCCTGGTCCCCCGGGGCCCGGGCCCTTCCGGCCACGCTCTCCGCTCTTTATCTTCTTCCTTGCCATGTGGCCCCGGAAACTCGCCTGGATTTTGGCAGCGGCCGCGTTGGCACCCGGATCGTCCAGAGGGATGTCTAGAATGTCGTCGTCCGGCTTCGAGCAGGCGCTCTCCTGAGGGTAGGGTAGCGGGGAGGGGGTGTTTCTTGTGGGATGACCCAGCCGAGATCCCCGAGAGGGTGGGGTAGGAGGAGAGACTTGCGGGACTGAGACCAGGGCTACGCGGGAGTGGGAAGCGCAGAGAAGGGGCTAAGGCAGGGCCGGCACTGGGGCAGGGGGAGGGGACGGTGTATGTGTGTGCTTGTGTGTCTTGGGCAGCGGCAGACAAAAAGGAACGTTCAGGGTCAGGTGGACACAGCTGTGTTCCCAACTCCGGAAAAAGAAGCGCACAGTAGATGTGCTACAAGACAGCCAGGTAGCCGTAAGTGAGCCACGGCCCAAGCCAGCGGCCCAGTGAGGGGAGTCGTCTAGCTGTCTGGAGGGTGCCTGCAATTACTGGAGAAGAGCAAAGTAAACCACGGCGGGACTCCTGGACACGGCTGCCTTTCCCCCATCCTCAGAGGGTGCCTCTGGCTTAGAAGGGTCCCTGCTGAGTCCAGGATTCCCTGGGGGAGGGTTTAGAAGAATCAGCAGGCTGTCCCTTCGCTGAGTAAAATCACCCCAGAGCTCAAAGCTGGGATGAAGGTGAAGAGGGGGCTTACCCTGCAGTGGGGCAGCCTTCCCCCACCCAGGGCTAGAGGCCAGAGACTGTTTCCCATTCAGGCTCTATTCTGCACTGCTCCAAACACAGGAGGGGATGGTCTGCAAGAAGCTACAGAGAAAAGGCTTCACTTCAAAAAAGGACAAAGGAAAGATAAGCAAGAGCAAGAAGTCCTTTCCATGAGGTGCGCAAGAGAAAGAAAAGAATAATGACAATAGTTCCTAATACCACTGAAGCACTGCCCTTGTTCCAGGCATGGCAACACAAGGTTTTACAGATGTTATTTTATTTAGCCCTGCTAACAACCCTATGACGTACCTTTTATTGTTATCCCAGTTGACCCTTAATCAAACTGAGTTAAGTCTTGAAAACCTACTTGAGGTTGTACAGGTAGTTATCAGGACCAAAGAGTCAAGCCTTTGTATGTTCGAGTCCAGACTCTATTTTTAACCCCTGCCTGTGTATGTGCTAAGTCGCTTCAGTCGTGTCCGACTCTTTGCGACCCAATGGACCACAGGCTCTTCTGTCCATGAGATTCTCCAGGCAAGAATACTGGAGTGGATTGCTCTGCCCTCCTCCAGGGGATCTTCCCAACCCAGGGATCAAACCTGTGTTTCATGTGTCTCCCCATTCTTTACCACTAGCGCCACCTGGGAAGCCCCTTTTAACCCCTACTTTGCAGATAAGCAAAGACAGTCAAGAAAATGAACCATGCTCTACCACTTGCTAATTGAGTGGTCTTGGGCAAGTTTTCTAATCTTTTCCTATCTCCATTCCTTCTCAGAACTCAAACCATCTGAAATCAGGTCCCTCTGGGTCATGGGGAAGAATAAACACTGTGATATGCAGAAAATTTCTGGCACAATCTAGTCGCTCAATTAATGGTAGCTATTATGATTCTTTTAAATAATGGTAAGTTGATGCAAGATAGTTGTTTCAGTAGGTTGAAGCAGTCATGTAAAAGCAATATCATAGGGAGCAACCAAAAAATAAGGAGACCCAACCCAACAGCTATGAGGTGAGGTGGGAAGCTTAAGGTTAACTATGGAGTTAAAAGGGCATTTCTCCTTTGAACTGACTTTTTTTTTTTTTGCCTGAGGACTTCCACTACTTTCCCTGTGTTTTTGTTTCTCTGGCAGGAGATGACCAAGGTCTTACATACTAAGAGTACTTCAGTTCCATTCCTTTCTCTTCCCTCCATCACCCATCCAGTTCACAGAATTGAGATGAGTGTGAGTGGGACCTCAGTGACCACTGCCCCAACCAGATCCCACCCCAGGACCTTCATAGGTTTCAATCTCAGTTGCTTAAGTCCAGGTTTACAAATGGCTTCCTCTCATCATGGTCCCCAAGGTTGTCTGCATTTTCTGGGCTTCAGAGATCTTTGGTTTGCGCTCAAGATGCCCACAGTTGAGTTAAGTGCAGATAAAAGGTGTTATCAAGGGCTGGGGTGGCTTTGGAGAGGCCCGACACACTCTTTTTGTCTTTCCTGGGTCTATCCCCCTCTCCCTGACATCTTATTCCCCACTTATAAACAGAAATCACTCTTTTTTTTGATCCTCGATTCTCAGAACTCAAACCTTTCTTGGGGATATTCTTAGGGAATGGCGAAAGTTTCTTCTCCAAAGAGGACAATGATCAAAACCGCATGCCCAACGCCCTCCCCTGAGCCAGCAGCTGTAGCGGTTGAGCAGAGGAAGGGGTATCTTCCCCCAGAAATGCTCATACCCACCTGCTGCCACCACCCACCCCAGCTGCATCCAGAATGGAACAACAGGCAGAGCCACCCCCAACTCACTGCTTCTGCCCAGAGCCCACTCCCTCTCCCTTCAGCTGAGTTCTCAGGGCAGAGCTGGAGGGACAGTAAAAAGACCCAGGAAGGCTGCCTACGTTGGTGCCTTCCAAAACCAAGATCTGATGGTGTGTGCTGAGAGCTCTGCATGAACTAGGGGGCTTCTGGAAGGGGGAGGTGGATAGTTGTGGGCAAAACACGAGTCATGGCTCTTGGTCCCAAACATCACTTCAGCTCTGAGGATCTCAATATCTTCAGCCACATCTAGAAGTTGTCCCCAATTAAGGCAGTCTCCTTCAGCTCCCTTGTTCTAAAGGCTTTAAGAATTATCCCTGCCTACTGCTTGTCATATGCTGGGCCCTGTGCTAAGCACTTTGCACCCGTTGGTGGTGGTGATGGTTTAGTTGATCAGTTGTGTCCGACTCTTGCGACCCTGTGGAGCCCACCAGGCTTCTCTGTCCATGGGATTTCCCAGGCAAGAATACTGGAGTGGGCTGCTGTTTCTTGCTTCAGGGGATTTTCCTGACCCAGGGATTGAACCCATGTCATCCGCATTGCAGGAGGATTCCTTACTGCTGAGCCAAAAAGGACGTCTTCATTTAATCTCTATTTTACAGGTCAAGAAACATCCGAGATATCTTGCAAATTACCCAAGGTCACAGAGCCGACAAATAGTGATGGGATTCAGAAACCTGTGCTGCGAACTACTTCCTCAGGGCAGGTAATTATTTCTATGAGTTGGATCATCAACTAGACTAAGTAAAAAAAAAAAAGTCCAAAACTGTTTCTTTGCCTTTTTATATTAAGTGATTCAGGAAAAGCCTGATATTTGTGACTATGTAAATTGGCAACCGGTACATCTGAATCAACAGCTCTTGCTCTTAAAAAAAAAAAAAAAAAGCAGGACTGTTTTCTTCCCATTTCTGTCTGAGCCTCTTTACCAAGGAGAAAGAAGGGAATAAGGGAGGCCTAGGTGTTGCCCAAACACCAGGTTGGATAGTTAGCAGGGAGAGCCCAGGATGGATGGTGAAGAAGGACTGGTTCCCAGCCTCCCAGATGTGCTCTGTTCACTATGCATGTCCCAGCTTCCTCCCAGTGCAGAGCTCAGCCCTCCACAGAATGGAGATGGGTAGGAAGATGCTCAGTCCCAGCCCTGCCCCAACCCTCAGCCTGTCACCTCTTCTTGGACCCCCTGCACAGCCTGGCAGTGGTGCTGTCTCTTGCCCAGCCCTTTAGCCCTGCATACCTAAGACACGACCTGAAAGGGGGAGGGCGCCTGTGTACAGAATGCACTGGAGGAGGTGACCCAGAATACGGGGCAAGTGGGATAATTGTGTGTTTGCCTCTGCTGTATTATTTGAGTGAGCAGCGTCTTCTTTTTTAGGGGACACTTATTCCAACCATGCCCACCAGCCCTTCAGTATGGCTTTCTGGGCACTCAGGAACATGGTCCAGGGCAGACCAGAGCCCACAGGCAGGCACCCGACATCCTACTCTAATTAGTCCTGCAGGTGCCAGTGGGGACAAGTTACTGTCCTTCTCTGGCTTTTTGTTGTCTTTGCTCTTGCATTTCTTTCCATTGACCATGATTCCTGACTTACTTCCCCAGCATTCTTACCATCTGGGCAATATTTCCTCTCCCCCACAGGCATACCCAGAACCCACCATCCATTTATTTTCTCTGTTTTGTAAAACACCACTGGGGGGTGAGGAGCCCAGGAACCTCCATTAAGAGCCCAATTTTCCTTTCACAACCAAAAACTGCTTCCAGGAGAACAACAGAGAGGAAAGGCTGGAAGAAAATATGTTATCAGGGCTTTCTCTAGGGGTGGGATTGTAGATGATTGACATGTTTCTTTTTTATACTTTTCTTCAGTTTAAATTTTTTTTTCTGTTATGAGCATATTACCTTTACAATGAGGAAATATTGGAAATATTTATAGGAGAGGTTAAATTACAGCTGTTGGAATCAGACAAGTCTAGTGTTCTACCTTCACACTTAGAAGCTGTGCTTCCTTGGGCAAATCATTTAATCTTTCTAAACCTCACTTCGCACATCTGTAAAATGGAAAAATGTCTACCTCACAGGGTTGTCATGATGGTTAAATATAAAGTGTTAGGTACATGGTAAGCATTCACAAATTGACAACAATTATTTGTATTAATAAGAGCTAAACATCATAACAACAGCCACAACCACTTGCCCCTTTCTTTCTGCCTCTTGGTACTCAGACACAGGGAACCCTCACCTCTTCTAAATTGGGCTATTCCTTCCATCCAAACCTCATTTAGCCCCCTTTTTAAGCCATACGGTGGAGGGTGAGGAGCAGGCAAAGTTATAACTTCTTGTGTCATTAGCTGGGTTGACCAAATGGCTGAGAATACAAGGACTTTGGAGTCGGACTTTCTCTATACGTAAGGACTAAAAATAAATAAAAGTAACAATAAACAAATACAAACATATCGTATACACGTATGATCACCACTCCTCGCATGTGCCAGGAGCCTGGTCCTGTGCGAGGCGCTTTCATGCCCGCACCTTTAACAGCAACCTGCTCTGGCGTCAGGTCTCCTTGTGGGCGCTGACAAATTGCCGACACTTCCTTCCCTCGCCAGCAGGGCTCTCTCGCGGTCACTTCACCCAGCCCCCTCCAGAGCTAGAAAGCGTTGGAGGCCGGGCCAATCCCTCCCCAGGACCACATGGACTAGGCTCTTCGCTGCCCATCATCAGTACTAAGGTAACCAACATGAATTGACTATCTCACCGGGCGCTGCACAGGACGCGAGGGTCACCAAGGTCATCCTGTCCGCCCACCGACGGCGGCAGTAGCGGGATGGGGATTGGGGTGAGGGCCGAAAGCCAGGGGAAAGGAGTCGCGGTTGCTTCGCTAGGCGACGGTTTCCAGCGTCTCCCTGGGGAAGTTCCTCTTCTCGTCTAACCTGCAGCTTTACTGTTGCAGAGCCTTGTCGAGCTCCGGGTCCAACCTAGACTGCTTAGCGGATGGGCGCCCAGACGCCCCCGCGAGTTGGGAGCATTTTTCCTAGGGCTTCCAAGTCAGGCGGGCGCCTTCCACCACCCACCATTCGCGTCTCAGCAGGCACCCTTATGGCTCCTAGGTCTTCTGCACCCACTTCCATCCCTCACTTCCCACTGCCCCTCCAGGAGCTTCTCGGTAGCCCCTTCCCCAGACCAAGCTGAGTGCCCGTCCCCCAGGCCCGCTCACTTACGGTGCAGCAGTCCATGTTTGATGTCAGGAGTCCTTGGCTGGGACGGAGGCTGGCGCAGGGGGTCTGCGCGGTGACAGGTGGGGACCCTGGGGCGGTGGCGAGGCAGCCGATCCGCGCCGAACTAGCAGCTCAGCTCTCGGGTCCTCTCTCCCGCGCTCCGCTCTGCTGGAGAAAGTATCCTGAGCCCTGCGGAAGAGAAGCCAATCAGGAGAAGCCCTCGGCAGAGTGGGCGGGGGGATTAGAGGCAGGGCCACGCCCCCTCGCGGCTCCCTCCTCCTCGCCCCGCCTCCTGCCCCAACCCCTCTGCCTACACACTTTCATCCATTCCTCCTACACACCCCATCCTCCCAAACTCACCACCAACACCCTCCCCGTTGCTGCCGAGGCGGCAGACTGCCAAGCAGATGTATGCCGGCGCACGCAGAAGGAGGACCCCGACATCCCGGGCACAAAAACACTCGCATCTGGGCACAACACTCCTCCCACCCACAGAGAGAAAACCATGCACCCCTCACCCACACTTCCACAAACTAGCTAGAGTCCCAAATATGGTTCCCTCTACCTTCCCTCCCCACTCAGGCCTCAAAGAATTTAATGACCCCCTAGGACGTGCGGTTTAAAGGTATCGTCATCACTCTGCGGTGGAATGGGGAAGGCGTGGGTACATAACCTGGAGGTGGGCACGCGTAAACACAAAAGCTCACACCAGAGCCCAACACGTCCATATATGATACTTCCCAGGCTCACTAAAACGTGCACTTCGACACGCAGACAAAGACTGCAAAAATAACTAAACAGGCCTTGTACACACGCTGTGCTGATACACGCAGACTCCCTGTTATGTGCACACACCAGCAAGCATGGACACGGCAATCACCCTACTGGAAATGTCTGCATTACATATCTATCTATCCATCCATCCATCCATCCATCTATATGTCCTGCACTAACAAGATAAAATCATATATGCATGACACCCATTTGGTGTGTGTATATATAGAGAGAAAGATATATGTAGATATACACACCTTTCCTTCCCACTCCCCAAGCCACACCTCCCCAACCTCTTGTTCCATTGCTTCTGTATAAGACAAATACTGGCTACTCTCACCCTTGCCCCTGGGAGGGGAAGAAAATACTCTCAACCCCAGTGTAGGGAAATATCCAAAGTCATCAGTTCTCTGGGTCCATGGTGGAGGAAGGATGTGGGCTTTGTGAGAGGCTTGGGAAGGGAGATACGGGAGGAGGAGCCTCGTAGGAGAACAGCCTGGTGGGGGAACAGCTTGCCAACCTCCCCCAACCGGTCAGGGTACCAGAGCTAGCAGCGTGGCATGCTAGTGAAGAGGTTGGGCCACTTCTGAGAAAACTGGGAGGTCCTTCTCAGCTGAGGTCCTAGAGGAGGGAAGGAAGCAAGGATGCCTGCTCTTCAGATGTGTGGACTGGAGCAGAGGGGAGGAGGGGGAAAATGCTCTGTGGCTCTGGCTGAGACAGGGGTTGCTGAAACGGCACTGATGAGACTCCACAGCCACTTGCCCGTCCTAGCACGGCTGTCACATGCTTCCTTCCTACCTGAACATTTGGGCTTTGCTTGCCAAAGGGAAAATGAGTGGGAGGGAAACTCTGGTGGCCACTCAGGTTGGGGACAGGGTTAGCCAGCTTGTCTCCCAAGCTGAGCTGGATGCCGGCTGGGATTCCAGGCCCCGGGGTGTAGGGGTGTCTCTCTCAGCAGGTTTGGGACCCACCCACCCTTGTAACTGAAAATCTGTTCCCCAGTCTGTCTCTGGCACATCCTTCATCCCCCACCCCCCCACCTCCACCAAATGGCAGAAAGTCCTGGGAACTCGGGCCCTTGCCTACATGAGGGCCTCGGGTTTGTGCCAGTTAGCGATAGTTTTCAACTCTGGCTTCCAGAGGAGGGAGGGAAGGAGGACCTGAGGGGCACACTGGATATCAGGCCTGGACTCCGTGCTTATCTCTTCCCAAATTAGAGCTGAGGAATTCGGGATTGAGTGAGTTTGCAGTAAAGTCTCCCAAGTTGCTAGGCAACATCACTCTGCAGGCTGCATTGCCTCTGGGCCCTTCTTCCTGCTGGTCAGAGCTGAAGAGGGGGGTATCTTATTAATGCACCCCCCCTTCAGAGCCCCGCACAGGCAGCACAGCCCTCTCCTCCTCCTGAACGACACCTTTGTGTGGAGGTGAGGGTGTCTCTGAACAACCGCAGGCCCAAGGGACAATGGATACGCGACTGTGGTTCTACCTGGAAAACAACCATTTCAGCCATAGCCCACTTGAGGCGCCTACGCAGAACTGGCCACAGCGCTTGTCAGGGGGATGGGCAGGCGCAGAGGTGAGGAAAAGGTAGACAGACAGGAAGGCAGAGACAGAAATAGGAAGGCAGACACCCACAGACTCAAGTATCCAGAGGGGAGCAGCACCACTACATGGGGATGTCCCCATATAATGACACCTACATGCATACACACACACACACACACACACACACACTGGTCACACATCTTCAGAGACACGTACTGTGGGCTCTTCGCCACACAGTCACATCCAAAGATACGCACAGAAGCAGGCCCCTCCACCAGCACACATCAAGGACATGCACATCCTCTGGTGAGGGGTTCCTCTTCTGGACTAGGTGACTAAGGTTGTCGGCAAGTCTGGCTGGGTGGATCTGTGAGCCTCTGATTCTCGAATCAATGAGAAGGAAAGGAGACAGGAGCAGTGAGGACTGAGGGGTCCCAGGACTTTGAGGAACTGACGAGACCAGATGACACTCCCCACAGAGAACTGCCTGGCCTGGGGCCTGGGGCCAAGGTCAGCCTTTGGAGTGTTACCTGTTAACCTGCTGGGCTTGGGCCCTGCATTTATCGTCCTTGACTCTTCACATTTCAAAAATTCCTCAACTTCCACTGCTATTGAAGGAGAAGGATTGCAGGCCTAGAAAGGGGAGGAACTCTGGAAGGGCCTGGTTTGAGAGTGAGCTGGGGCCCGTGGGTGCAGAGAGGAGGCTGGACTCAGCAGGGAGTAGGGAGGTGGAGGGCACAGCTGGAAGGCAAAGCTGGCAGAGGAGGAGATGGCTCAACACAAGAGAGGATAAAAGATGGATTAGTGGGAAGCTTCTAGGGTCCAGTACAGATTCTTCTTGGGACAGATGGAGGGGGATTTGGAGAGAGCTGGTCCTCATAAGCGGAGACAAACGCCAAGGCACATGGCAAGCTATTTGCCAAGACTTGTGGCTTCCCCGCCTTGGAGTGGGCACTTTCTGAACATAACATCCTAGCTGTAACCCACGGTGGGACTCCACCATAAGACGAGGGTGGGACGTGGGAGGCTGCGCCTTTGGTGAAGCCGAGCTGGGGGCTTCTTAGGTCAGGATTTTGAGTGGAAGGGGTGAAGGTAGCAGGAAATTCATTTTTCTCTGCAAATATTTCAGCTTTTGCTGTGGTAGTATTTTTAGCGACTTGGTTGGCAGAGGAGGAACCCGGGTACATTTTTAAAGGGGCCTCTACCAGACTTGAGGTCTCCTCCCACCCTACCTCCACATTTCAGAAAGGCAAGGGGGAGAAAGCACACGGCATTCAAATCTAAAAGTCGGTTTTGCTAGCCGTTAGGCCACCGTGAAGTCATCTTTGCGGTAGTCGTTGTCTGTTTTCATTAACATCATTCTCATTAGCATCCTTATCAAGAGTAAATATTTCTCGAACTTCTGCCGTGTGCAGGGTGCTGCTCCAGGCAGGATAGAAAAAGCTTACCAGGACACACTTGGTGAGAGAGAGAAGGGAGCAAACTTCCGAGTGAGTGCTGGGTGCTGTGTGTCGTGCTAGCCACGTTGTCAATGTGATTTCATTTAATTCTGATAACAACCCTGCAAGTTAGGCCTTATCTTTCCTATTTTACAGATGAGGATGCGAAGAACTTTCAGGGGTTGAAGAATTTACCCAAGCTTCCACTGGCATGAAATGCAAGAGCCTGGATTAAAACCCAGAAGAGAATGATAATATTATCCTAAATCTGAATAATGATTTACAAGGTGTTTCCACAATCGTGATTTAATTTGGTGCTTTTGAGAACTGTGTGAGGAGGTATTAGTATTTTTAACGTGTTTGAGGAGGAAGTGAGGCCTGGAGAGATTCAGGGACTCGGGTCTTGTTGATACGAGTCTGGTGCACTGCAGGACTAAGACTAAAAGGCGAGAATTCTGTTACAGCTTTGAATTCTGTGAGTGTTCACCTCTACAACTCCCAGTGCTTACTGGGCTCGAAAGAATGGGTTACAGTGGTTAACAAATCGTGCGCTGTGTCTCTTCTCTTGGCTCTTACAGTCTTACAGATAAAAGTACATATGTATGTATGTGTATATATATCTATGTGCACATATAGCTTATGTATATATAGATATGCTGCTGCTGCTGCTGCTAAGTCGCTCCAGTCGTGCCCGACTCTGTGCGACCCCATAGATGGCAGCCCACCAGGCTCCCCCGTCCCTGGGATTCTCCAGGCAAGAACACTGGAGTGGGTTGCCATTTCCTTCTCCAAGGCATGAAAGTGAAAAGTGAAAGGGAAGTCGCTCAGTCGTGTCCGACTCCTAGCGACCCCATGGACTGCAGCCCACCAGGCTCCTCTGTCCATGGAGTTTTCCAGGCAAGAATACTGGAGTGGGATGCCATTGCCCTCTCCGATATATAGATATAGATGTATATAAATATATGTATCTACATGTACATGTATGAGACATATTTATATTTCCTAAAGTAATAAATAGTGAACTCTGGGAGTTGGTGATGGACAGGGAGGCCTGGCGTGCTACGATTCTTGGGGTTGCAAAGAGTCGGACATGACTGAGCGACTGATCTGATCTGATCTGAAAGTAATAAATGATAGATGCCAAATGAATGATGCAGACAGTAAGTGTTATGAGAATTGAGATAGGGGAGAAATAATTGAAAATTTGGATGATCCAGGAAGGCTTCCTGGAGGAGGATGGTTTGGAGGAAGAATAGGACTAAAAGAAATAAAAGTCAGGGGACTTCCCTGGTGGTCCAGTGGTTAAGACTTCACCTTCCAGTGTGGGGAGTGTGGGTTCAATCCCTGGTCTGGGAGCTAAGATTCTACATGCCTCCTGGCCAAAAAGCCAAAACAGAAACAATGTTATAACAAATTCAGTAAAGATTTTTTCAAAAAAGAAGTGAATAGGGCTGGAAGTAGGCAGAAGGACATTTCAGGTACGCACTGCATTTAGTGTCGCTGTTGGCTCAATGCAGTCTCCCTGTCTAGAAAGATTGTGAGGACAGCAATTCCATCGCCTGCCCCTCAGGCAGGGTTTATGTCTAAATCAGTGCCCTGACGACACCCTGGGGCACTGCCAGGCCTCGAGGTCACGTCAGCTGTGTGCTCCTGCCTGGTCAGCAGCCCCGCTGCTCCTCAGAGCTCTAACACACACCTGCTCCCTTGCCCCTGTGCCAGGGGCCTGCCTCCTCCCCGTCCCATGCCCTGTTACTCTGGGTCTCAGCGTAATTCTGAGTCCTGCATGCAGTTTGCTCCTTGTTCCTATATTGCCCCATTTACTTATTCTCTAGCCCTCCGTTCCCCTTTCCTCAGTTTGCTTCCCTGCGTTTCCTGATGAATAAAAGCCAGTGATGGCCTAGCAACATGTGTACCTGCTGAGCCTCACATCCCACCTGCAAACACTGAACCAACAAAGTTATTCTTATAACAAGCAAACAACCATTCTGATAATATTTTAAACTCCCACACAAACCTAAGAACCACTTCAATTTTGGTCCAGATAATGCCTGTTTTAATTGTTTGTTTGTTTGTTTTTATAAAAAGACTTATATGAGGTATGGTTTTTACCTTAGTCTGTTTGAAGACCTTTTCTCCTTTTGTGGTTCAGGTGGACAATGGATAAAAGAGATTCCTGGGGCTTCCCTAGTAGTCCAGGGTTAGGACTCTGAGCTTCCAAGGCAGGGAGTGTAGGTTCGATCCCTGATCAGGGAACTAAGATCCCGCATGCCTCATGGCATGGCCCAAAACTTAAAAACAATTTTTTTAAGTAAAAGAGATTCCTTGTTCTTTCAGTAATGTGCGTCAGGTGAGGTGCAGGCCATTCTTCCTGCCATTGTCTACCTTAGGGAAGAAGGGGAAACATCCAGGAGATAGCGACTCTTGAAGTCATACAGAATGGGCATCTCTTGGAATGTGTACGTAGCCAGCATTCCACATTTAAGTTGCTCCACGCTACACTCTCTGCAGGTGGTGATTGCAGCCATGAAATTAAAAGACGCTTACTCCTTGGAAGGAAAGTTATGACCAAGATAGATAGCATATTCAAAAGCAGAGACATTACTTTGCCAACAAAGGTTCGTCTAGTCAAAGCTATTGTTTTTCCAGTGGTCATGTATGGATGTGAGAGTTGGACTGTGAAGAAAGCTGAGCGCCGAAGAATTAATGCTTTTGAACTGTGGTGTTGGAGAAGACTCTTGAGAGTCCCTTGGACTGCAAGGAGATCCAACCAGTCCATCCTAAAGGAGATCAATCCTGGGTGCTCTTTGGTAAGAATGTTGCTAAAGCTGAAATTCCAATACTTTGGCCACCTCATGCAAAGAGCTGACTCATTGGAAAAGACTCTGATGCTGGGAGGGATTGGGGGCAGGAGGAGAAGGGTTCGACAGAGGATGAGATGACTGGATAGCATCACCGACTCGATGGACGTGAGTTTGGGTGAACTCCGGGAGTTGGTGATGGACAGGGAGGCCTGGTGTGCTGCAATTCATGGGGTCGCAAAGAGTCGGACACGACTGAGCAACTGAACTGAACACTCTCTAGTCTGAGAGCTTGGGTAGAGTGGTGGTTTTCGTCTGGATCCAGAGGCCATGGTTGTCATCCATTTGACATCTAGCTACTATTGCCTTATATTAACACTTAAAAAAAAATAACCTTTTGTTTTACTTTAGAAAAAACACATGCAAAAGTAAACAGAGTTAATACATAAAGGAACTCCAAGTACCCATCACTCACTTTCAATAAGTCTCAGGTCATCACCAAATTTACCAATATTCCTTATGACTCCCCCATTATCATTTTACTTATAAATATTCAAGTATATGGGCTTCCCTGGTGGCTCAGACGGTAAAGAATCCACCTGCAATGTGGGAGACCTGGGTTTGATCCCTAAGCTGGGAAGATCCTCTGGAGGAGGGCATGGCAACCCACTCCAGTCTTCTTGCCTGGAGAATTCCATGGACAGAGGAGCCTGGTGGGCTACAAAGAGTCCATGGGGTTGCAAAGAGTTGGACACGACTGAGCGACTAAGCACGTATGTCCCTGAAATATCAATTCAATCAGTTCAGTCACTCAGTCATTGTCTGACTCTTTGGGACCCCACAGACTGCAGCACACCAGGCTCCCCTATCCATCTCAACTCCTGGAGCTTGCTCAAACTCATGTCCATTGAGTAGGTGATGCCACCCAACTATCTCATCCTCTGTCAAATCCTTCTCCACTTGCCTTCAATCTTTCCCAGCATCAGGGTCTTTTCAAATGAGTCAGTTCTTTGCATCAGGTGGCCAAAGTATTGGAGTTTCAGCTCAGCATCAGTCCTTCCAATGAATATTCAGGACTGATTTCCTTTAGGATGGACTGGTTGGATCTCCTTGCAGTCCAAGGGACTCTCAAGAGTCTTCTCCAACACCACAGTTCAAAAGCATCAATTCTTTGGCACTCGGCTTTCTTTATAGTCCAACTCCTACATCCATATATGACTACTAGAAAAACCATAGCTTTGACTAGGTGGACCTTTGTTGGTAATGTAATGTTTCTGCTTTTTAATATGTTGTCTAGGTTGGTTATAGCTTTTCTTCCAAGGAGCAAGCATCTTTTAATTTCATAGCTGCAGTCACCATCTGCAGTGATTTTGGAGTTCAAAAAAATAAAGTCTGTCACTGTTTCCATTGTTTCCCCATCTATTTGCCATGAAGTGATGGGACCAGTTGCCATGATCTTAGTTTTTTGAATGTTGAGTTTTGTTTTTTCTTTTTGAATGTTGAGTTTTAAGCCAGTTTTTTCACTCTCCTCTTTCACTTTCATCAAGAGGCTCTTTAGTTCTTCTTTGCTTTCTGCCATGAGGGTGGTGTCATCTGTATATCTGAGGTTATTGATATTTGTCCCGGAAATCTTGATTCCAGCTTGTGCTTCATCCAGCCCAGCATTTTACATGATGTACTCTGCATATAAGTTAAATAAGCAGGGTAATAATATACAGCCTTGATGTACTCCTTTCCCAATTTGGAACCAGTCTGTTGTTCCGTGTTCAGTTCTAACTGTTGCTTCTTGACCTGCATACAGATTTCTCAGGAGGCAGGTCAGGTGGTCTGGTATTCCCATCTCTTTAAGAATGTTCCACAGTTTGTTGTGATCCACACAGTCAAAGGCTTTGGCATAGTCAATAAAGCAGAAGTAGACGGTTTTCTGGAACTCTCTTGCTTTTTTGATGATCCAACAGTTGTTGACAATTTGATCACTGGTTCCTCTGGTTTTTCTAAATCCAGCTTGAACATCTGGAAGTTCATGGTTCATGTACTGTTGAAACCTGGCTTGGAGAATTTTGAGCATTACTTTGCTAGCATGTGAGATAAGTGCAATTGTGTGGTAGTTTGAGCATTCTTTGGCATTGCCTTTCTTTGGGACTGGAATGAAAATTGACCTTTTCTAGTCTTGTGGCCACTGCTGAGTTTTCCAAATTTGCTGGCATATTGAGTGCAGCACTTTCACAGGATCATCTTTTAGGATCTGAAATAGCTCAACTGGAAATCCATCTCCTCCACTAGCTTTGTTTGTAGTGATGCTTCCTAAGGCCCACTTGACTTCACATTCCAGGATGTCTGGCTCTAAGTGAATGATCACACCATTGTGGTTATCTGCATCATTAAGATCTTTTTTCTATAATTGTTCTGTGTATTCTTGCCACCTCTTCTTAATATCTTTTCCTTCTGTTAGGTCCATACCATTTCTGTCCTTTATCGTGCCCATCTTTGCATGAAATGTTCCCTTGGTATCTCTAATTTTCTTGAAGAGATCTCTAGTCTTTCCCATTCTATTGTTTTCCTCTATTTCTTTGCATTGATCACCGAGGAAGGCTTTCTTATCTCTCCTTGTTGTTCTTTGGAACTCTGAATTTAGATGGGTCTTTAGATCTTTCCTTTTCTCCTTTGCCTTTAGCTTCTCAGAAAAATAGGGACCCTTTAATCCTTATTTTTAAAGAGTATGTTCTTTGAACTGAAGGCTCCATAAAGAACGAAAATAGCTTTTTTAACCACCGACTCTGATGCGGGAGGGATTGGGGGTGGGAGGAGAAGGGGATGACAGAGGATGAGATGGCTGGATGGCATCACTGACTCAATGGATGTGAGTTTGAGTGAACTCCGGGAGTTGGACAGAGAGGCCTGGCGTGCTGCAATTCATGGGGTTGCAAAGAGTCGGACATGACTGAGCGACTGAACTGAACTGAACCTTATCTCGATGTATGGGACATAGTGGATACTTCACAAATTCTCTTTTTTGAATGATTGAAAAATGGGTGAAAGAATTTCAACATGAAGTAAGGGGTAAAGGAAAGTGCATATTTCTGTGGTCAGGCATGATCTAATTTGCAGTGGGAGATTTGTTGAGAGCTTCCCAGGTGGCTCGTGTGTAACAAACCTGCCTGCCAATACAGGAGACTCAGGTTCCATCTCTGGGTTGGGAAGATCCCCTGGAGGAGGAAATGGCAACCCACTCTAGTATTCTTGCCTGGGAAATCCCATGGACATAGCATCCTGGCGGGCTATAGTCCATGGAGTCGCAAAGAGTTGGACACGACTGAGAGACTCAGCATACACACACACACACACATATGATTCTGGTGGAGGCCCAGGTATGTCTTCAGCAAGAATGTAGTAGGTGGGCCTTAAATAGGGAGGCGACTCCTCCACTCTCTGAGATTCAGCTTCAGGGCTTCCATTCTCAGGAGCCGAGACATTGGGATCTGTGTTCCGTGGAAATCCTTGCTGAGATCCCCCTCCCCACCCCTTCATGGGAGGAGCATGGAAGACAGAACATGACAGGGCCTGAGAGCCTGAGAAGGAACTTAGCCTACAACCAGTTTATCTAGTTTCGTGTTTCTCTTGCTGTTTTATGGTTTCCTTCCTTTAGCTCAGTCGAGCATTTCAGCTTTGTCTTAGCTACACAAAAAGACATCAAAGGAAGAATGACACACCCCAGGGCTCGAGGTCCACAGGCCAGCTGGGTGGCAGCATCCTTCAGTAAGAGAGCTTAAGAGGAAATTGGCTGTCAGGGAATCAGAGCCTGACTTTGTGGCTTTGATGTCCTTTTTTAAAAAAAAAAAAAAACTTTTTGGCCACACCCCTCCACCTGTGGGATCTTAGTTCATTGACCAGGAGTCAAAAACACACCATCTGCAATGAAAGGCAAAGTTTTAACCATGGGAATGTGAAGGAAGTCTGCTGTCCTTTTTTAATTTGGAGGTTTTCTTTACAGTGATAAGCTTAGAGGGTTTTCTTTTCATTTTAAAAAGTGGGATTTTTCTTTCATTTGGTGGTCTGATGCAGTTGATCCCTATTCCCTTGAATAATTTTCTGTGCTAATGATTTCTGCCTACCAGGCCAAACCAATGGCTGGTTGGGTAGATGAAGATCAGTCTGCCACTGCCATTTATAGGAAAGCAAGGATCTACCTGGTGGCTTTAGCTTGTGGCTCAAACGGTAAAGAATTAGCCTGTAATACAGGAGACCCGGGTTTGATTGTTGGGTTGGGAAGATCCCCTGAAGAAGGAAATGGCAACCCATTCCAGTATTCTTGCCTGGAGAATTCCAGGACAGAGCAGGCTGGCGGGCTAGAGTCCATGGGGTTGCAAAGAGTCGGACATGACTTAGCGACTAACACTTTCACTTTTTAAGGGCCTTCCGCAGTCACTTTTGTTGAACCAATACAGATCTGCCATCTGGCTGGAGATGGTGTTATCAATAAGCATCTACTGAATTTTCACACGGACTTGTGCGAGGACAGTTAGTGTTGGTATGGAAAGGTTTCTTATCTAGACTTCACAAGGAAGGGGACACAGACAAATCTGTCCTCACAGACTGCCATCCTATTGGATGGCATATGTGACCCAGACATAGGAGAACAGATACTAGAATTCAGCCATTGTAGGGTCTAGATGGCAGGCCTTCTACGAGAAAAAGCTTCCTCGAGGGCTTCCCTGGTGGCTCAGTGGTAAAGAGATCGCCTGCCAATGCAGGAGACACTGGTTCCATCCCTGGTCTGAGAAGATCCCACGTGCCGTGGAGCAACTAAGCCTGTGCGCCACAACTATTGAGCCTGTGCTGTAGAGCCGGCGAACTGCAAATACTGAGCCCATGAGCTGCAACTGCCGAAGCCCATGCACCCTAGAGCCGTGCTCCGCAACAAGAGAAGCCGCCTCAGTGAGAAGCGCACCTCAAGTAGAGAGCAGCCCTCTCTCGCCTCAACTAGAGAAAAAGACCTGTGCAGCAACAAAGACCCAGCACAGCCAAAAATAAATAAAATTTTTACATTATTAAAAAGAAAAAACACTTCTTCAAGCGCACCACCCAATATGAAAGGCATGTCACACACCCCTCAGATTAGACCATGACACAGGAATTTGATCGTTTGGTCAAATGCCTTTCCCTATATAAAAATGACAGAAGTTCTACCCAGAGTAACCCTGACTCTAACTTTGGTGATGTTTCTTTGGTTTGACTTTTTTCTTTTTTACTCTTTTTGGTCAGACTGAAGCACTGGAAAGTAAAGGATTATTAACAACAAGCTTTTGTTATTCTGCAGTTTGAGTGGAGTGTTTGCATTCAACGAGGCAAGAACTGATCGTTATTTGGGTTGATATACTTTTGTTATTTTTGCTTTGCCTGCCGTGGGATCCTGTGTCGGAGTGGTATGAGGGTGGGGAGTGCTGGAACATGAGCTGTTTTGGGGTTGGGTTGTTAGTGGAAATGTTCCTACTGCTTAGCGGAGAAGGCATGTTAGGTAAAACCACTCTGTCCCTTTGAGTCTTAAGGTGTTTAAATAGCGTTTCCAGAGGTGTTCAGTATTCACACATGCCTGGAAGACCGAGTCAACAATCTGTACAGTAGACACAATCCTGTAACAGATGTTCCTCATAAGTGAGACTAGAAAGTTTGGTTCTTTTAAAAAAAAATTATTTTATTATAGTTGATTGACAATTTTGTATTAGCTTCCAGTGTACAGCAAACTGATTCAGTTATATGTATACATATATACATACATGTATATACACACGTACATATATATATACACGTATGTGCTTAGTTAGTCGTGTTCGACACAATCTTTTTCATACTTTTTTCCAATATAATTTATTACAGGATATTGAATATAGTTCCCCGTGCTAAACAGTAGGACCTTGTTGTCTCTCCAACTTATATATACTACTTTGCATAATCCTAAGCTCCCAACACATCCCTCCCTGCCAACCTCTCCCTTGGCAACCACAAGTCTATTCTCTGTCTGTGAGTCTGCTTCTGTTTCGTAGATAAGTTCATTTGTGTCGATTTCAAATTCCACATGTATGTGACATCATACGATATTTGCCTTTCTCTTTCTGTCTCACCTCACTTGGTATGATCATCTCCAGGTCCATCCGTGTTGCTGCAAATGGCATTATTTCATTCTTTTTTATAGCTGAGCAGGAAATGGCAACCCACTCCTGTATTCTTGCCTGGAGAATCCCATGGACAGAGGAACCTGGTGGGCTTCAGTCCATGGGGTCACAAAGAGTTGGACACGACTGAGTGACTAAACAACAACAGTATTTCATGGCATACACATGTGTATATATTTATGTCACATCTTCTTTATTCATTCATTGATGGACGTTTAGGTTGCTTACTTATCTTGGCTATTGTGGATCGTGTTGCTGTGAACATAGCGGGGCATGTATTTTTTTGAATTATAGGTTTGTCCAGATACAGTCTTAGGAGTGGGATTGCTGGATCATAATGGTAACTCTATTTTTAGTTTTTCTTTAAACAATTTTTTTTAAAGTCTTTAATGAATTTGTTACAATATCATTTCTGCTTTACGTGTTTTTGTTTGTTTGTTTCTTTGGTCCTGAGGCAAGTGGTATCCTATACCCCAACCAGAGATTGAACAGGCACCTCCTGCATTGGAGATGAAGCTTAACCATTGGACCACCAGGGAAGTTCCCTATTTTTAGCTTTTTGAGGAAATTCCATACTGTTATCCATAGTAGCTGCACAAATTTACCTTCCTCCCAACAGTGTACAAAGGTTTCCTTTTCTCCACACCTTCTCCAGCATTTATTGTTTGTGGGCTTTTTAATGATTGGCATTCTGACTGGTGTGAGGAGATACCTCATGGTGGTTTTGATTGCATTTCTCTAATAATTTAATGTGCTTAGTCATTCAGTCATGTCCAACTCTTTGCAACCCCATGGACTGTAACCCACCAGGCTGCTCTATCCATGGAATTCTCCAGGCAAGAATACTGGAGTGGGTTGCCATGCCGTTCTCCAGGGGATCTTCCTGATCCAGGGGTTGAAACTGGGTGTCCTGCATTGCAGGCAGATTCTTTACCAACGGAGCCACCAGGAAAGCCCAGTACTTTAAAGTCTGGTTCTTAGAGAATAGAGAGCACCGTCTGTCCTACATGGGAACAGAATGGCAGATTGAGCTATGTTATGATTTGCTAAACATATGTCAGATCATCACAACAGGAAAGAGACCCTCCCCCCACCCCCCACCCCGGTGGCCCAGTGGCTGGGACTTCACCTTCCAATGCAGAGGGTACAGGTTCGAACCCTGGTTGGGGAGCTAGTATCCCACATACCTCCTTGCCCAAAAACTGAAACATAAAACAGAAGCAATGTTGTAACACATTCAATAAAGACTTTAAAAATGGTTCACATCAAAAATGTCTTAAGAAAAAAATAACAACAGGAAAGTTCCACATTTGGGATATTATATGAAGATGTGTAGATCTTAATCAAACCATCATGGCAGAAGCTATTGGTTACCTAGCCAACAACCATGTATTTCCCCCTACTTGCTTCCTAAGAGAACGGCCGTTTTGTTGGAGCCTGTCATGGGTCCGGACCTGACAATGCGTCATAATCAGTCTAAGCCTATTTCCACTTTCACAGCTTTTATGACAGCTAAGGCTGATCACACAGCCCAGATATGGCCAATGAGATATGAACAGATTTCTGCTGAGAAATCTTCTGGGAAAGCTCTTGCTCTCCAGATAGGAGGAGGCAGAGGCAGCTGGCATCACCAGTTCCTCTTCTTCCTGCCTTGAATACAGACCTGAAGTTCAGAGCTGCATCAGCTGTCTTTTGACCGTAAAGCAACATGCTAAACTCATGCGGAAACAATCTCTTATATAGTTAAGCCACTATCAATTCAGGCTTTCTATAAGATATATACGAATGACTCTCTAATATGCTGTAATAATACAAGAGATGTTTGAGTGCCTCACATTAACGTACCCAGTATTCTGACAGGACGGGGGCAGGAAGTGCGAGTTATTTCCAGGGATTCTTTGATGACAGACCCTGAAGATTCTAAGTCGGAACAGCTAACATTTCAGACATGAGTTTATTCGATCTTGTGCAGCTGGGCTTTCTCATGTGTTGTCCTAGATTAGCTCTGCTTGGTTGAGGAACCATTGTAGGATTCTGGGTGACCATTTATAGTTCCTCTAGTCACGCTCAAAGCCTTTGTCCCCTGGTCTGTCTCAGCACCTCTCTCCCTTGTCCCAAGTCTGTTGTGTGGGCTTGCTATACTTAGACTTACTGGAGAGTCGGGAAAATTCCTTTAAGACAGAGACAAGAACCCAAAGATAGATGAGGACTGGATAGGTACAGGCATTTTTTCTCTGGTCAGATGGCTGATCTTTATTGGTTTTAAAAAATTGACAGGTCGGAGACCCTTTGCATGCGTATGTGTGCTCAGTCACATCCAATCTTTGGCGACCCCGTGGCCTGCAGCATGCCAGGCTTCCCTGTCCTTCACTGCCTTCCAGAGTTTGCTCAGATTCATGTCTGTTGAGTTGACTGTGCCATCCAACCATCTCATCCTCTGTTGTCCCCTTCCCCTCCTGCCCTCAATTTTTCCCAGGATCAGGGTCTTTGCCA
Source organism: Bos taurus (assembly GCF_002263795.3). Classification (NCBI taxonomy): domain Eukaryota; kingdom Metazoa; phylum Chordata; class Mammalia; order Artiodactyla; family Bovidae; genus Bos; species Bos taurus. The sequence continues at coordinate 28,203,731 of NC_037356.1, read as the reverse complement.
GTGAGTCGGCTCTTCACATCAGGTAGGCAAAGCATTGGAGCTTCAACTTCAGCTTCTGTCCTTTCAGTGAATATTCAGTGTTGATTTCCTTTAGGATGGACTGGTTTGATCTCCTTTCTGTCCAAGGGACTCTCAAGAGTCTTCTCCAGTGCCACAATTTGAAAGCATCAATTCTTCAGTGCTCAGCCTTCTTTATGGCCCAGCTCTCACATCTGTCCATGACTATAGTGCAGTGAAGCAAATACTGTCATCCACGTTTTACCAGCAAGGAACTTGTGGGGAAAAAGAGAAGTTAGGTAACTTGAATAAATCACACAAGCTGTAGGCAGCAGAGCTGGGATTCCACTCAAATCTGGCTCACCACAAAGCTCTTCCTTATGATGCCACCTCTCCTGTCTTTGGGGCTTCTCTGGTAGCTCAGCTGGTAAAGAATCCGCTTGCAATGTGGGAGACCTGGGTTCAATCCCTGGGTTGGAATGATCCCCTGGAGAAGGAAATGGCTGGCTACCCACTCCAGGATTCTGGCCTGGAGAATTCTGTGGACTGTATAGTCCATGGGGTCACAAAGAGTCAGACACAACTCCTCTCCTATCTAGATGAATTTCTCCCCTACCCGTGTATCTTTCAGTCATGGAGCCATGTGGCCGAATTGCTCTATGCACATTAGGCAACCACCTTCTGCTCCCCTCTAGGAAAAGATCTTGGTTCTGAGGGCTCTTGTCAGTCTTCTGTTTCCTTTTGGAGTTACTAGTTTAAACAAAATCAAGAATTTTATCAGACCACTTACCTGGGTTGGCATGGGTGGATGTGGACCCGGGGGCTTAGAATGGTGCTGTCAAGTCTCTGTTTCCCTTGCCATCTTTCCACAGTGCTTCTCTCAGAGTCTCTCTGTGTTAGATTGACCCTCACATTGGTAAAAAGGCTGCAGACAGGCACCAAACTGCAAAATTTAAAAACAGAGAGAGATGGAAAGACCCTTCTCTGTATGAATCCATATACCAAATTTTGAAAGGGTTCTGTGCAGTCCTTCTTGGGTATTTCTTCACAATACTGACAAGCACTCCAGGAAAACGCAGATTGGACCAAGCCTAGGATGAGATGCTGACAGCCATAAACACATCCATATAAATGCTGAGCAAGGTGGAATCATAGAGTGGAGAGCTGTGGTCTGTTTCCTCCTCCTCAATATTACACCAGCACTTTATTAGCAGTTATCAGCCTACCAAGAAGCCTCAGGGGTTCCCAGGTGGTGCAGTGGTAAAGAATCTGCCTGCCAATGAAGGAGGCTCAAGAGACTCGGGTTCCACCCCTGGGTTGCGAAGATCCCCTGGAGGAGGGCATGGCAACCCACTCCAGTATTCTTGCCTGGAAAATCCCATGGACAGAGGAGCCTGGCGGGTTACAGTCCATGGGGTCGCAAAGAGTCACACACGACCGAGCACAGCACACAAGCCCTGCCTGGTAATTGTTTACATCTTACCTTCCTCACTCGGCTGTGAATACCTGTGGAACCAGGATTCCATCTTTCATTTTGACATCTCAGAATCTAGCATATTGCCTGAGATAGAGGAACTCAAAACATATTTACCAAACAAATGAATATAATACAGAATAATGCTATGATTTGCAATGCTGTGGTTAAGAAAACATTCTCCAGAGGTCTGGCAGGCACCACAAGAATAAAAGCCACTCCTTAGAGGCCTCTGTATAATTTACAAAGTAAACGATAGCTATTTCCTGAAAACTTTTATATACACATCTCATTTAAACCTGAACGCAACGAGAATGTATGTACCAGTACTTAGAAGCCTCGCACTTAGCGGGTGTAGAGGAGGGTGAGGGAGGTGGGAGAGGCGGAGGATGTGATCTGTAAGGAGACTGTGGTCCTGAGGATAACTAAGGCAATGAGAAAAATCACTCCAAGACAGTGGGGGACTAATTCCTTCATTCAAATGGATGCTCAGGTGCTCCCTGGCAAAGGCCCAGCGTCAGCTCAGGTTCCAAGGAGGAACTTCGGGATCTATTCAGAGCGGAGTTAGAAGGGTGATAAGAAGATGAGCTAAAAAACATGACATGTGTGGAAAGGTTAAAGGAACTGGGATGACTCAGGTTGGAGAGGAGAAGGCCAAGGGGAAACTGAATCATTTTCTTCAAGACAAAGAAGGGATCTCTCGCTGGGGGCTGGTGACCAGCTGTCCTCCGTTGCCTCTGCATGTGGAGCAAGGGGAAACGGGCTTAGACCGAAGGCAGGGCTAAGATTAGAGACAAGGAAGAACTTGGCAGTGAGGGATGTTGTATAACCTACTTTACAGACACTTGGGGACTGAGGAGACTCCCACATTCCTGGTCCCGGCCCAGTGGACTGGATGCGGGGATGGTCTGGCAGGCTGGCGGGGAATGGAGGAGGAAGGGATCCTGGGGGCCCTCCGTCCGTGGCCCGATCTTCCTCGGTGTCCTCAATTTCCCGTTGGAAAATTCAGTTTCCCCAGTTTTGGAGCTGGCAAGGCAGCACCTCCCCCACCCACCACGTACTGCACCAGTGTTCTGGGCTGGGTAATAATGCCTGTCATTTCCTCTCCCGGGGGAGTGGGGCTGCAACCGCCCTGACAGCCCCGAGGGATTGAAGGCAACTAAAAATAGTGCATTAAATATAATCTGTTGAGGGGCACGTTTGCATTGCTCTTCTTTCCCCCTCTGGTCTTTTTATCCTGCTGGGCAGGCCAGGCCTGGGTCCAGCTCGGGGGCCCTGGGAATCAGGTTTTGAGCTCCAGCTGCTCTCATTTTGTTGCAGAAGGATTCTCTCGGCAAGAGATTTCAGGGAGCAAATCCACAAAGTACAACCGGGGATCTTCAGGGGCCACCTCTCCTCACTTCCCAGTGGGCCCTCTGGGTCCTTCAGGGCCCGAAGGTACAGGGAGAGAAGCTGGAAGTGGGGGAGACAGTGTTGAGAAGGAGAGCCAGCTCCGGCTTTGTTCTCCCATCAGCCACTTCCGTCTGCTGCACAATCTCTCTGAGGTTAAATATTAATTAAGAGCAGAATGACAGTGAGCGCTGAGCAGTGTCACTTTCTGTCCCAACACAAATGCTAATTTCCTTCCCGGTATGAAGTGACTTTGGAGTGGGATTGGCAGCGCAAGGAGAAAGCTGGTGGGGGTGGGGTGGGGAGGAGGAGAGGGGAGGAGAGATGGGTAGCCCAGCTTTAGAGAACTAAGAGGAATGATGCGAGGGAGGGGGAAGAACGGGCTGTCAGGTGACAAAATGTGGTCATGATGCCAGCAGGGCCCTGTGGGACTCCTGGGCACGGATGCCTTTGGTCCCCCATCCCTTGTAGGCAAGATTCTAGCCTCCACGACCTTCTCTGAGTTCCAGGAGGGAAAACAGTTGCTGATCAAAGGAGAAGCAGCAATGAAATCACCTGAGGCAGAGTCTCATCCACAGTAGGAGATGGACCACTTAGGACCCTGTGCACACCCTAATCTGTCAGCAACCCCGCCCTTTTGAAACTGCAGAAGAAAGAAGAATGCAAGGTTGTTACTGCCTTGATCCTTACCCCATTCTTCTGCCCGACTATAAAACCTTTCCCTGCTCACCAGGGAAGGGACCGCAGTTCTTGAGGCGCTAGCCTACTTACTCAGTTCCCCCTTTGCCTGGCAAAGTAATAAAGCCACTCTTTCTTTCTCCTCCATAACTCTGTCTCCATATTTCTGTCTGGCATTGGTGCAGAGAACCAAGATTTTGGCAACAGTCACAACACAATCCTAGACTTTCTCCACTTTGTTTTTTTTAAAAAACTTTAAATTTTGTATTGGAGTATAGCCAATGAACAATGTTGTGTTAGGTTCAGGCGGACACTGAAGGGACTCAGCCATACATATCCATGTATCCTTTTTCCCCCAGACTCCCCTCCTATCCAGGCTGCCACATGACATTGAGCAGAGTCTCCTGTGCTCTACATTGGGTCCTTGATGGTTATCCATTTTAAATTTAGAAGTTGAACATGTTCATGTCAAACTCCCTAACTATCCCTTCCCCCATCATTCCCCACTGGCAATCATAAGTTCATTCCCTTAAGTCTGTGAGTTTCTTTCTGTTTTCTAAATAAGTTCATTTGTATCATTTCTTTTTAGATTCTGCATATAAGGGATGCCATACGATATTTCTCCTTTCCTGTTTGATTTACTTCACTCAGTATGATCACTTTAACCTGATGATCTAAGAAGCTGGGGTAGAGCTGAGTGACCCCACATCTATAAGGCAGGGTTCTTGACATGGGTCCATGCATTGGTTACAGGGTTCATGAAACTGGAAGTTGTTTGCAAAATTGTGTGTGTGTACATAAGCAGCTTTCTGAGGAGATTTCTGAATTTCCATCACAGCCAATATAATGTTCCACAGGGTCAGCCCCAGTATGTGGTACCCATCTCATGGCTCAAGATGGCTGCTAGAACCTTAGCCGAACATCTGTCTTCTAGGCAGGAGAAGGAAAAAGATGGGACGAAGAGGGGAGGGCAACAAAGTTCCACTCCAGTTTTCTGTTTCCCTATTAATGAACTGTCTCAGAAATCCCTGGTGGCTCAAACAGTAAAGAATTGACCTGTAATGCAGGAGAACAAGGTTCGATCCCTGGGTCAGGAAGATCTGCTGGAGAAGGAAATGGTTACCCACTCTAGCCTTCTTGCCTGGAGAATCCCATGGACAGAGGAGCCTGGTGGGCTACAGTCCATAGAGTTGCAAAGAGTTGGACAGACTGAAGCAACTGAGCTTGGGGGCACCTGGAGAGGTTAGTAGAAGAGAGAGGAATTTAGGGAGGAATACTGATTTGTGTGAGGCCTTAAGGCAAAATCAAACCCCCATTTTTAGGGCAGCACCTGGAACTGTGGTGTTGGAGAAGACTCTTGAGAGTCCCTTGGACTGCAAGGAGATCCAACCAGTCCATCCTAAAGATCAGTCCTGGGTGTTCATTGGAAGGACTGATGCAGAGGCTGAAACTCCAATACTTTGGCCACCTCATGCAAAGAGATGACTCATTGGAAAAGACTCTGAGGCTGGGAGGGATTGGGGGCAGGAGGAGAAGGGGACGACAGAGGATGAGATGGCTGGATGGCATCACTGACTCGATGGACATGAGTTTGAGTGAACTCCGGGAGTTGGTGATGGACAGGGAGGCCTGGTGTGCTGCGATTCATGGGGTCACAGAATCGGACACGACTGAGCGACTGAACTGAACTGAATTGAACTGGGAAAGAAGGGGCAGGAGGAAGAGAAAACATAATCTTTGGAGATCAGATGTTTTGGCAGGGCTGGAGAATTCCTTTGGGAATCTAGAAGTGTTTCTGTTTAACACAGGGAAACTATGCTCTCTATGTTGGGTTGAGTACAAAGCCTGACTTTTTATTCTGGAAGGAGACTGTGTTGTTCTTTATTTTATTTTTAAAAATATTTTTTGTGTTTGCTTACTTGGCTGCCTCTGGTCTTCGTTTTGGCACATGGCATCTTAGTTCCCCGACTAGGGATCAAACCTGCAGCCCCTGCATTGCAAGGCAGAGTCTTAACCACTGGACCATGAGGGAAGTCCCTCTTGTTCTTGTATAGCTTGAAAGTTCTGGTCAAGGTGTCAGGACGGTGAGATGGAGGTGTTCAGGGAGAGGAGGCAAGAGGCCAGGGTGGGGGCTGGGATGGGAGCCACCTTGGTCCAAGTGTTTTGCAGGCCTTTGGGAAGGAGATCCCATGCTAGGTCCTTCCCTCGCCCTTCCTTTTTCTGTCTTTCTTAAAATATCCTGTGTTTCTGCAGCAGTGCGGCTGCTAATCTAAAATAAAAACAGCAGGAAATGCAAATGGTCAGGTTCTCCTAGCAACAGGAGCCAACCCACGCAGGGCGTGTGGAGCAGAGAAAACTGTCCTGAGGCTGAGATGTGGGTGGCTGGGCCGAGGAGCAAGTCTCCTCTGACAGTCTTGCCTCTCTCACTGCAGACAGGGGCTGTCTGGTGGGCAGCCACCTGTTGTGCAAAGAAGCCCTCTATGAACTGGACTGGGGCAAAGGATCACATGCTGGGGAGATGGTGCGAGGGTAGGGAGATAGCAGCAGCCTTGGTTTATTTAAGACACCTCCTAACCAACACAACACAAAATGTAAGCCATTTTCCTCTGATTAAAAAAAAAAAAAGACATCTGTTGACGGCAGTGGCTGGAGTGGCCCCTTGGAACCTGACAGAGGGGGTCTAACTAGGTATGTGATCGGGAAAGGCCTTGATTTATCAACATGTTCTTATATGTCCATTTGAGTCAACCCTTGGAGCCTTGCCGTTCCGAAACAATAGCCATAACAATTTCATAACAATAAGTTATGAAATGAGAGGAAGCAGAAAATGGCTCAGATGCTTAGGTAGGGGGATCAAAACCAGGAGACTGCAAAGACTCTTCGAGACTCCTGGTTTAGGGACTACTTGCTGGTCCAGTGGCTAAAAGTCAGCCTGCAATGCAGTGGACATGGGTTTGATCCCTGCTCCGGGATGATCCCTGCTCTGGGATAATCCCATGAATGGTGAAGCAACTAAGCCCGAGAGCCACAGTTAATGAGCCAGCCCTCTAGAGCCCATGCTCCGCAACGGGCTTAGGCAACTTACTTAGGTTCTGAGAATTGGATTCTTTATCTGTAAAGCAAGAGCAATTGTGTCTGTTTCACAGAGTCGCATCTCACAGAGGTATGTGAAGTGCGAGCACCGCCAGGCATACAGTAGGCCCTCAACAGATACTGGTTTTTGCACCTCTTACTTGTGGTTGCGGTTGCTCAAGGGACCAGGTGGGAGTTTCGACTGCTATTGCCAAGGCAGGGAATGCTATTTTCCAGGTAGCCCGAGATGGAGCTCAAAATGGAATTCTCCCACACACACACAAAGGAGCTTGCCTTCATTATTGATTAAATGGCTTTTAAATAGATAGATCTGAGACCATAATGCCTATGTCTGTTTTTCATCATTGTGTCCTCAGCACCTGGTACTCAATAAACAATTGTTGAGTGAATGAACCAATGTGGTGTTTTTTCCATGAGGAAAGGCATTTTAAATATGAGATAGCCAGCTTACAAAAGAATATTGAAGCAAATGGACTTCCTGAGTTTGATCTGCTTAGGCAACCTCTTTGAGGTCAGGTCCAGAGAAGACAGGTCATGGCCGAGGGTGGGGACCTGACCTGCTAGTGGGTTTACCAAGCCATGACCTGCAACCCTGATCTGTGCAGTTTCTTGGCTCAGACAAGACGACAAGCTGTCCTGATTGATATAAATGGCTGATGAGGGGGTGGGTGTTTTCAGGAGATCTCTGATGGGCTGTTGGGCTCAGAAAAGTGAGTCATCACCCTTGGCCTCAGCAACTCCATCCTCCATCCCACTCTTCTACCTGATGAGGGGCATATGAGGCTGAGGTCACCTCCAAGAAGAGGTTTGCTCTTCCGTCTTATTTGTAAACATCTCCCTGACCCTACACCACTGTCTCAGTCCCTCTCTGTGTGTTTTTTTTTTTTTTTTTTAATTAATTATTTTGTTTGGTTGTGCTGAGTCTTAGTTACGGCAGGCCAGAACTTTGATCCTCATTGTGGCGTGTAAAATCTTCAGTTGCTGCCTGTGGGATCTTAGTTCTTTGACCAGGGATTAAACCCAGACCTCTTGCATTGGGAGCAGGAGTCTTAGCCACTGGACCACCAGGCACATTGCCTTTTTTACTTTCTTTTCTCTCTATCACACCCTTCTCTTTCTCTCTCTCTCTCCCACACATACACACGCATACCGACACGCACATATGAATTTGGATATTGATTTTTACTATTTTAACTCCAGGTTCTGTTTTTCAAATGTGGATAATTCCAGCTTATTCATTATTCTCTTGTCACTGGGGCTGTCATAAAAATGAGTTTCCCGTTGTTGAGATAGTAGCCCCTGTGTGTCTCAGGGAGATCAGCAAGGGCAAAGACCTTCCCATCAGACCCCTGGGAAATCACAGAGCCTGTTGGAGTGTGGGCTTAGCGTGTGAGGTCCCCAGGGAATTATGGCCCACTCCTCCTGGGAATTGTGGACCTGCTGAGCTGATTTGCAATCTCCTTGAATCCCAGACTTACAGGAGTGTTCAGAGTCTCTTCTTTTTGCTTCCTCCACTTAACACATTAAAGACCTACAAGAGGGCAGAGTACCTAAGGATGAGACAAAGTCTTTGGCCTTAGTTTTTTTCTTTATAAGTTATATTAGTTAGCTCCCTAGAATCTGGCTGCCTGATACCATTATCCATAAAACAGGTGGAGAGTAAGAACTGTCTTTGTCTTCATGGGTAGGAAATCAGGTCATCCTCTCCAAAGGTATAGAATACTCCCCCAGGCTGTGGAGAGCAGGTTCTGGTTTCTACCCAGAAAAGCTAGAGAGGAAAACTGTGGCTGCCTACTAGAGTATCAGGGGAAAAAGCAGAGATATTTTTAACATACGGAATATCAGTGAACAGAATGCTAAGGAACTAGAAAACTTATTCCAATAAATATGAAGCATATGCTCTTCCTAAAGCAAACCCAGCTTCTGCTATATACAAATTTCATGAAGGAAAAAAAATGTCGGAAATAGCAGAAATATCTGGCCTGAAGTGGGCTACAACCACTTTCTGCAGGAGACCTGGAAGGCTGCACAGACAGCCTGGGAACAGTGACTGGGGGGTCGGGGGTTCTTGGCCATCTTGTCATGCGGGTTGGGGATTGTCCAGAGCCCTCTGGAGTCCGGGGAGCCCAGCTCAAGATAGACAGTCGGACACACAACCACAGCTTGTAATGTCAGAGCGTGCGTCACCAACAATTGGAACTTCCTCTCCAGCTCCGCTCCCCAGAATCCCCAAACACAGAAAATGCCTTTCTGAGTGGCAGAGATTCCTGCCATCAAACGGCCTTTTGGATTCTCTTCAACCTGTTTTTCCTCTTGCAAGCAGGAAGGGCGATTTGTATTCATCTCATTAGTAGGGTTTTGGTAATTGGGGCTATTATTAATAATTTCATTGCGAAACCTGACAAATATTTTACTCTCTCCTGTAGTGGGTAATTGCATCCCCAACAGCATCTCTTTTTGTGGCGCCAGATGGAGAGGATGTGTGTTTGCCATTCTCATTAATACAGTTAGTACCTTAGCATCGCGCCTGTCCTCTCCCTAGCCCCACGCTCTCCTGGCTCGAGGTGGGGAGGGGAGACCGAACCGGAGGCCTGCTGGGGCAGGGTGGAGGGCGCCTGGGGCCCTGGGCGGAGGCGGGGAAGGCTGTGGGAGGGGCTGGCGGGAGAACCCTGAGAGAGGCGAGGCACTGCGGAGTGCTAAACCACAATAAAAACACCGCCGCTAACAACAGGGTGATGGAGACACAAATCATGATGCTGCCTAAAACTCCCACTGCAGTATTTCAACCCCAGAGCAGCTCCCCCGACTCAGGGCGCCGCCGGCCGCCCTTCCACCCCCCAGCGCCACCCCCGCAGCCAGACTGCTGACACGGTGCAGCCACTCACGCCCCCGGCTGTCCCCGCGCCCAGCACTTCGCTCCTCCCCGCCGGGAGATGCTGGGAGCCCCGTCGGGGAAGGGGGAGCGCTCTCAGCAGGCTGGTAACTGAAAGCCTGTTCCTCTTCCCGGGGAGGAGGAGGAGCAAGGATCGCGCTCCAGCTGCCTGGGCCTCCAAGTCTCTCTCTCCACCCCCCATCCGAAGGCTGCTAACCTGGCCAAATCCTCACGACGTTCCCGGCCCCGCCTCCTCAGCCCCAGCTGGCCCCTGACTAGCAGACGCTGGCCTGATACAGCTTCTCTCCTGGAGGGATAGGGACAAGGGCAGACGCCGGTGAGGGATGTAGCTGCTTCTGCTGCTGCTGCTGCTGTTAAATCGCGTCAGTCGTGTCCGACTCTGTGCGACCTCATAGACGGCAGCCCACCAGGCTCCTCTGTCCCTGGGATTCTCCAGGCAAGAATACTGGAGTGGGTTGCCATTTCCTTCTCCAATGCCTGCATGCGAAGTCGCTTCAGTCGTGTCCGACTCTGTGCGACAACAGCCCATGGACAACAGCCCATCAGGCTCCTCTGTCCACGGGATTCTCTAGGCAAGAATTGCCTAGAGGTGGGTTGCCATTTCCTTCTCCCATGAGGGATATAGTCCAGCCCGCATCTCAGGGTTCCTTTCTGCTGCTGCTGCTAAGTCGCTTCAGTAGTGTCTGACTCTGTGCGACCCCATAGACGGCAGCCCACCAGGCTCCCCCGTCCCTGGGATTCTCCAGGCAAGAACACCGGAGTCGGTTGCCATTTCCTTCTCCCATGAGGGATGTAGTCCAGCCCGCATCTCAGGGTTCCTTTCTGCGGGGTGTCACAAATGAGACCCATGACGGACTGGCTGGAGTCCCCTGGCTCCTGCCTTTTCCCAGTTGTCCGGGAGATGCTTGAGGGTTACCCCTTACTTCCAACTTCGCCTACTCCAAAGGGAAGGCAAAACTAGGCAGGGTATCCTTTCTCTGGCATCTGAGTGTGGATTTGGGGACCTTGAGCGAAGAGTTCCAGAAAGAAACCACCTCGAGGCCAGCCACAGTCTACTCCTAGGAAGGAGTCTGTCCTTCAAGGGACCTAGGTTGTTATAGAATGAAAATAATTTAAAAAAATCATCCCTGGGTATAGCAGCTAAGAGTGGCCATAGTGCTGCTCCATCCAGGTTTGCCCAGGGGCACCACTTTCTTTTCCCCCATTTTGGGTCACCTACTAATATCATTTGAGCCAGATATGGCATTGGTGGCAAAGACTATTACAGTGGGGTTTGGACTTGAAGAACCTGGGTAGAAGCAAGCCTATGGTCCCTACTCCTGCTAATGCTCTGAGCTTTGTGTGACCTCTGTAATTTAAGATTGATACTTCTTCCTGAGCTTTAAAATTAAAAAAATTTTTTATTGGCAATAATAAAATAATTTTTTTATTGGAATAAATAGTTGCTTTATAACATTATTTTCTGCAGTTCAGCAGTGAATCAGTCATACATATACATATATTTCTTTTTTGGGATTTCCTTCCCATTTAAATCACCAGAGTTCTCTGTGTTGTACAGTAGGCTCTCAATAGTTATCTATTTCATATAGAGTATCAATAGTGCGTCTCCTTCATGGACCATAGCCCTGTTGTGAGAAGCATCAGCAACTTCATGGACATGACATTGAGCGAACTCTGGGAGATAGTGGAGGACAGAGGAGCCTAGCATGCTGCAGCCCATGGGGTTGAAAAGAGTTGGATATGACGTAGCGACTGAACAACAACAATCAATAGCGTGTATATGTCAATACCACCCAATTCATCCCAGCCCTTTCCCTTCTTGGTGTCCATATGTTTGTTCTCTACATCTGTGTCTCTATTTCTGCTTTGCAAATAGGTTCATCTGTGCCTTTTTCTAGATTCCACATATATCATTAATGTACAATATTTTTTTTTTAGGTTTTTGAAACAAAACTGAATGAAAATACCTGAGTATTATAGCGGTTTCCCCTGACTCGGATGGACTCATCTTTTCTTTCCAACATATGATCCCATACCTCTTCTCCCCCCAAGAAACTTTCCTTGACCTGTTCTTTTCCATGAAGTCATCTTCATGGAGAAGGCACTACCTGTCTCACTCACCATTGATCTGACAGCCTTATGATGAGTTTCCTGATATGTGGGTAGGAGCAACACGATCATATGTGGTATATGTTGCCTCTAAAATTCAAAGAGGCAAGCACTGTGCCTGTCAGAGTATATCCTGACATGATCTAGACCTCTAGATCCTTAGGAATGCTGCTGATGTGGCAAATCCTTGAGCTTTCTATCATGACACCAATGTGACAGACTAGTATGATGTTCTTAGGGTACCAAGACAATCAAGGTCTCCCTAGACTGTCATGACAAAGAGCAGGTGCCTTTACAGTGAAATATATTTTTGTCTCTGCCACCTGGAGTCAGATTGCTTCTGATTAACTTTGGCCATCGGAATGGGGAGTGGGGGAGAATTTGTTAGGCTACTATCTGCATACCAGCTTCCAAGGGCTCCGTTGCTTTGTTCCAGCAAAGATATCACATCCAGAATCAGCTGCAAATGGCATCACTGATTAAGTGTGTGATAATCTACAGCCATTCTCCAAGACCATCTGTTTTTTGAAAGAGCCAAAAAAGGAAGTTAAATGGGGATGTGGTTGGAATCACACCTCTGCCTCTTTCAAGTCTTTAATGGTGACACTAACTCTGTGATTCCTCTGGCATGGTTTCTAGCTTGTTTTTGGGTTACTAGCTCAGCAGAGGAGAATGGGTTGGGGTAAGGCGTTTGGGGACCTTCTGCTTGGCCCTCCTTTCTGTATAATAGACTGCACTCCATAGGTCATGGGACCACTATGTTATTACGTGTGTCTGTTCCAAGTATATTTTCTGAGACTGGGAACCATAAAAATAGATCCATGGTCCCACTGAGTTTCCAAGGAAGGTGGATCTTTTACCTGACTTTCATAAGCACACTCTGACTAGTGGACCAAGGTGGGGGGCTTCAGATTTTAGCATTTGTGTGGGCATTTTCCAGGCAAGAATACTGGAGTGGGTTGCCACTCCAGGGGATTGTCCCGACTCAGGGATCAAACCTGTGGCTTCTGTGTCTCCAAAGAGTCCTGCCAAGCATTGGGCCTGAGCCACCTGGATTAGGTTACATTTACCACAGAGACACCTGGATTAGGGTCAGGTTAATTGGAGGGATTGGGGGCAGGAAGAGAAGAGGACGACAGAGGATGAGATGGCTTGATGGCATCACCGACTCGATGGACATGAATCTGAGTGAACTCCGGCAGTTGGTGATGGACAGGGAGGCCTGGTGTGCTGCGTTTCATGGGGTCGCAAAGAGTCAGACACAACTGAGCGACTGAACTGAACTGAATTTATTTTTTAATTCCTTGAAGAATGGAATACCTTCCAGGAACTCCTGAGGAAATATGGCTGCTGAATGGTTGAGTAGGTTGCATATAATAGATCCTTTTTAGCATCCTCACATTCTTTAGCATTTAGACCTCTGTCTATAGCATGTCTGATATTTCAGTCTTACTGGCTATAGCTTACTGTCAAGATTGGCTAACCTAGTTGAATATTAATACCTCTTCCCAAGTGCTCAAACCATGACATTACATCCTATTTTCCAGTTGAGCACCCATTTCAAAATATTTTAGGTAATTAGGCCTTCGATTACATTCTTGTTTGTCTAGCAACCTTAGAACCTAGTTAAATGCATGTTCCCCAGAACTCTTTACAGGAGTTGATGTAAGTTAATGAAATCCTGCACTTCTTTTGGCAAACAATCTGTCTCCTCCGGGCACATGTCTTGTACTTTACTATCTGAACTGTGCTGCCATTTAACCCTCCTTGAGCATAGTGGAGGTGGTTTCTGAAGAAATCACATTTTCTTGGCATGGTCATTGAAAGGTTTTCATTTGGGAAGGTTTAGAAGGATTTGCATATTCAAGGTCTCAGTTTCATCTGTGTCTGCACAAATGTCTCCATTCCATACCTTGGAATCTTCCTTCTTCCTCATCTGTGTGTGCATGCTCACTCACTTCAGTCATGTCCAACTCTTTTGTGACCCCATGGACTGTAGCCCGTGAGGCTCCTCTGTGCATGGGATTCTCTAGGCAAGAACACTGGAGTGGGTTGCCATTTCCTTCTCCAGGGGATCTTTCTGACTTGGAGATTGAACCTGGGTCCCCTGTACTGCAGGCAAATTCTTTACCACTGAGCCACCAGGGAGGCCTTTCCCATCATACCCTCCACTTATTGTAAGGGACTTAAACCAAAGGGTTTGAGTATTTAATTGGGTTTGCAACTCTGCCACATTAAAATCATTTTCTAGACTTGATCCTCACCCACATCAATCCAGAGGCTACAGGAGGAGAAGTATTTCTTTAGAGCAAACACTGAGACTTCCTGATTTTCCACCTGGTTCTGAGTTGGGTATTAAAAGTTTTCAACAGGTCCTTTTCCCTTCTTACTCTCTTTGGAGCCATCAGAAGCAGCCATCTGACTCTACAATCTTTATAATAGCTATTGTCACCATGGTGACTAAGTATCACAGTCACTTTACTTCTATTGCCCACCACCTGAACTTCATCCCTTGCAACACCAATGATAAATTGAGTCACTGTGATGCCACTAAATGCCATGGATTATCAGTATCCCATTTTCTCCTGGTAAAAAAGTTAGTTGTGTGCTTCTTAAATGTGAGAGTAATAGAGACTTCTCTGGTGGTCCAGTGAGTGGCTAAGATTCTGCACTCCTAATTCTGAAGGCCCAGGTTTGATCCCTGGTCAGAGAACTAGATCCTATATGCCTCAACCTAAAAAAAATCCCTCATGCCCCAATGAAGATCAAAGATCCTGCCTGCCTCAACTAAGACCCAGTGCAGTCAAAGAAATAAATATTTTTAATATTTATTAAATAGAATATTTAATATTTATTAAATAGCATATATAAATATATATGAATATAAATATTTAATATGTATTAAATAGAATATTAGAATAGCTATAGAATATTAGAATCCCATTTTTAGGGATGGTTTTCTTCGGTCCTTTTTTGATATCTATTCTTACTTTTGTCTAGAGTCTGGAAGGCAACATATGGCACATTCAAATAATGTAATTGAGGTGGATTTAATAAAAGGGGCTATTTATAATGACGAAGATGGGACCAGCAGATTGAATAACTGACTTCAATTCTTTATCCTTATTTTTATCCATATCCTTACATGGTATTGTTATTTGTAGAGTGTAATTCCCTGTCTCACTTCTTTGGGCTTGGAGGACTTTTTGGCCAATAGTATGTGGGTGAACGTGAGACCATGCCAGTCCCAAGCTTAGGCCTTAAGAGGAAGCCTGTGTTGTGTTTGCTCTTTTGAGGCTCTGCCACTGTCATGAGAGAAACATACCTACCGATCCAAGGAGGGTGAGAGGCCTGTGGAGCAGAGTTGCTTCCATCTCACAGACCTCCAGTGAGAAAAGCAGCTGCCCCAGCTTCCAAAGCATGAAGTAAAGAAGTCCAGCTGAGCCCATCCTAAGTCACCCCAGTTCTAGCTGACCTGGAGATCTGTCAGAACAAATGGCTGCTTTAAGACATGGACTCCAGAGTGGTGGAAATGCAGTGCTGGTATATGCAGCAGATACACAAGAAAAAGTAAAAAACAGTAAGAGATGGGGCAGAGCCTCACAGATGCTGATGGAAGGCTTAAAGGATCAAGGGGAGGGAGGAGTTACCAGAACTCGGGCAGTAACTGTAGGAGACGGTGTGTGATGAGAGCTGTGGCCTTTGATAGAGGGATGGAGACAATCCATAGAAGCCAAGTGAGGGGAACAAATTTCATTCCTTTGCTCTTGTTGCGTCCTCTGACCTCCTGATGGTGCCTTTTGTTATCAAAACTGGAAGGCAAGGGAGCCCACCGATGCAGACCGTGAAAAAAAATTCTCTGAGTACACAGAGCGGGATGAAGGTCTGGAAGGGACAATGGAAGATACCTAACACGCTTTGCATGTCTGAGAACATCTTTGTTCACCCTCACACTTGTATGATAGCTTGGTGGAGTATAGAATTCTAGGCTTGAAATTATTTCCTTTAGAAGTTTGAAGAAATTTCCAATACAGTGTAGCTATTGAGAAGCTTGAAAGTCTTCTGATCTCTTACCCTGTATGTGGGATCTATATGTGTCTTGAAATAAGTAGAATCTTCTTGTCCCCAGTAGTCACAAATTTTCTCCATGTGCCTTGCCGTGGATTTACTTTCAGTTATTGTTCTGGACACCCATAGGGTCCTCAATCTGGAAACCTATGTCCTTCAGTTGTTTCTAGAATTATTTCTTGGATAATTTCTCCTATTCTGTTTTCCTGCTCTCTCTAAATTTCTAATTTTCTTTCTCCTATTTTCCATCCTTTTCCTTTGACTCTCCTTTCTGGGAGCTTTCCTCAACTTTTCCCTTCAATTCTCTTGATTTTATTTTAATAGCATTTTAAAATTGAAATATGTCTCATATAGCATATTTACAACTTTAAGTGTATACTTCAGTGGTTTTGAGTCTACTCACTATTTTGTGCAGCCATCACTGCTATTAAATTCCAGAACATTCCCAACATCCCTGAAAGAAGCTGTGTGCCTATTAGCAGTTAATCCTGATTGCCTCCTACTTCCAGCCCCTGGAAAACACTGATCTATTTCCTGTCTCTTATGGATTCACCTATTCTGAACATTTCATATAAATGGAATCATACAATATGTGGACTTTGTGTCTGGCTTCTTTCACCTGGTTCATCCATGTTCTAGCATTTGACAATATTTCATTCCTTTTTAGGGCAGAATAATATTCCGTTGTAGAGTGGTCCCTCACTATCCATGGGGATTTCCAGAATCAATCCAAATCCATGGCTGCTCAAGTCATTTATATAAAATGGCATAGAATACAGTCAACCTTCCATATCTGAGGATGTGAAATCCACAAATAGAAAGGGTTGATTGCATTTATTGGAAAAAAAAAATCCAGGTGTAAGTGGACTCCAGAAATTCAAACCTCTGTTTTTCAAAGGTCAAATGTATAGATATGTCACATCTCATTTACTTAGTCATCAGTTGATGAACATTTGGTTTATTTCCACTTTTTGGTTATTACGAATAATGCTGCTGTGAACATTCATGTACAAATTTTGTACAAACATATGTTTGCAGTTCTCTTGGGTATGCACCTAGAAGTGGAATTGCTGGGTCATATGGCAATTCTATGTTTAACTTTTTGAGGAACTGCCAACTTCATTGAGTTTTAAAAATCTGTAACCAAGTTTGACATTTCTGAGAGCTTTTCTTTTCATTGCCCGAGTGTTTATCCTTTGAAAAAAATTGGTTGTAATCTCTCTCCTCTCTGAGGATATCACTGGAATTAAAAAAAAAAAAGATTTCTTCTCCCTGAATAGCCTATCTTATAAAGCTAATTTAATTTTTAAAAATCTCTGCTTTCTAGGGCTCCTTGGTGGTCCAGTGGTTAAGAATTTGCCTGCTAATGCAGGGGACACGGGTTCCACTCCTGGTCCGAGAAGATCCCACATGCTTCGAGGCAGCTACACCCGTGTGCTGTAACTACTGAGTCCACGAGCCAGAACTGCTGAGCCCGAGTGCCCTCGAGCCTGTGCTCTGCAACAAGGCAGGCCACTGCAGCGACAAGCCCTCACACCTGCTCAGTGCAACTAGAGGAAGCCTGCATGCAGCAAGGAAGACCCAGCACAGCCAAAAAGCAATAAAACGAAAAAAAAAAGAAAAGAAAACCACTCTGTTTTCTGCGTTAGTAGCTTTGACCAACTGTCTGTATATCTCATAATCCTCGGCCGATCAAGAATGATTTTATTCAAGAATAAAGAACCAGAAAACTGACTGGATCACATTTGCTATCACATGGGTCATCTTGTTGATTTTGAGTTTCAAAGTGATTTGATGGGCTGTTTGTGGAGAACTCCTAATGCCAGTTATTTCCATGAGAGTCTTCAGAGAAGGACCTTCCAGTCTCTCATCTGGAAGGTTAGGGTTCTTCTCCCTATGCTGTGGGGGAGGAATGGGAAAAAGGGTTGGATGTCTCTGGACTCACGAGTCAGTGTGCTCGTGGTCACGCCACACTTCTTTGGGCGAGGTGGTTCTGCCCTCAAGGGGGCCTGTATCTCCCAGTCTGGGGACTATGCTATTTTCTCTGGATTGCAAACCTCCGGATTTCTGCTAGTGTGTTGGGGCAGGTTCCCAGTGGCATGAAATGGAGAAAGGAATCTAAGGATCTGACTGCTGCTTAAGCAGCTTTTAAGCCATTTTCTTTTACATCGCCTGCCACCTCCCCCCTTTAACTAATGAGTCCTGCATATTCCTGCCAATGCGGTGGTGCGAATTGTGTTGATGCTCAGCCTTCCTCGGATTAGGCTTGGGATTTGGAGCTCTCAGTTCAGCTGAATCTAGTTTCCAGTTTCTAAAATTTGTTGATTTTTGCCTCATTTCCTATTGCACTAACCATGCTAGAATGTAAAAAACAAACAAAAATCCACTTGCTGTTGTTTTTGTGGGGTTACTGGAGGACACAGAATTAGATGCACATGTTCAGTCTTCCAACTTCATCCAGAAGCCTGCGTCCCACTCTTCTTAATGGAAAAAAAAAAAAAGAAAACTGATATTTTGATTCCCATCTGAATTAGACACCATGTAATCATGGAACAAAACCCTCTATAGTTATCTTAATAGATAGAATGTAACATAAAGAATTGTTAATCAGGTGTAAAGAATTGTTAACATGGTGACTGAAAAAGTTAATAGGGGAACCTCAGCTATTAAGGAGATAGAAATTACAGGAAGCAGCTACTAACTGTTAGGCCTGGAGGAACAAAGAGAAGAAGCTGGAGTTTTTAAAACATAGAAGAGACTCACAGACTTAGAGAAAACACTTATGGTGGCCAGGGGGAAGGAGAAGGGGAAGGGATAGTTGGGGAGTTTGGGATGGACATGTACACACTGCTATATTAAAAATGGATAACCAACAAGGATCTACTATAGAGCACAGGGAACTCTGCTCAGTGTTCTGTGGCAGTCGGGATGGGCAGGGAGTTTGGGGGAGAATGGATACATGTGTACGTACGGCTGAGTCCCTTCACTGTGTACCGGAGTTGTGTACGACATTGTTCATCGGCTATACTATGATATAAAAGTTAAAAACCAACAACCAAACCTAGAAACATAGTGAAAGGGGCTCACGGAGCTGGAAGTCAGACCTCTGAGGAGGAACACATCTCGGCTGGGGCTGGCACCTCTGAGGGGGCGTGCTGAGGCCAGCTGTGACTGTTGGAAAGCTGGGCTAAGCTGCTTCAGGACTGGACACTGCCCTGGGGTGAGAAGAAGCACAGCGAAACCGACGGGCAGAGGAAGCCAACAGGAAATGGACAGAAATGAGCACGTGTCACCTTCTCCTTCAGCCTTGCAGTCTCCCTCGTGGCCCTACTGTAGGAGCCTAAAAGAGGTCCAGGGCTTCCCTGGTGGCTCAGTGGTTATAGCATCCTCCTGCCAATGAAGGAGACAGGGGTTTGATCCCTGGGTTGGGAAGATCCCCTGGAGGAGGGCATGGCAACCCATTCCAGTATTCTTGCCTTGAAAATCCCATGGAGAGGAGCCTAGTGGGCTACAGTCCATGGGGCTGCAAAAGAGTCAGACACAACTTAGCAACTAAACAACAACAAAAGAGTCCAGCTTGCAAAGGACAGGAGTGAGGTGTGGCATGTGGCGCCCAGGCCCAGCATCACAGAGCCAACCGGAAGGCGGGCCTGAAGCTGAGGGACAGCCACTTAGTAATTAGTATAGTCTATGCTTTCGGGTACTTGAATGCCTATGTATCCTGCTGAGACTATTGTGAGCTTTCATTACAACAACGAAATCCACACTGTGTCTCCATCTTCTCACAAAACCATTCTCACTCTCTCCCCAAATGAGAAGACGCCAAGTCCCAACAGCAGTTGTATTGATACGTGGGAGATGGTTTCACTATCTATTCTGAGCTATATTAATTGCTGATTAAATTCTGCCACAGTTCCACCCAAATACTCTGTTTCTAAACAATGTCTTTTGATCCTGGTGTTCCTCCTTTTTCTCAGTTGGTTCAGAATTTGGGGTGGGAAGGGAGGGGTATTATATACTGACCTTCTTCTCCACTAATGGGTGTGCTTATTGTCAACACATTTGCCAGCTTCTGTGCCAATTTACATTCATCCCCAAGAGCAATGTGAGTTTCAACTGTTTCACAGTATCCACTCATTATTGTCAGACTTAAATTTTGCCAATTTATGAATGAGAAATTGTACCCCATTATTGTTTAATTTACATTTTCCTTAATGGGGAGGCTGAACATGTTTTTCCCATTTGCTTTTTGGACTCAGGTTTCTGCTCATATTTTTTGCCCAATTGTCTAATTTTTTCTTCTTAATGAATTGCAAGAATTCATAAAATTTTTTTGGTAAAATGTATATGAAACATGTATACATATGGCTGATCCATGTTGACTGTGAGGAGTTACCCTACATCCAAGGGCAGAGAAACCCCAGCAAGATCGTAGGCGCTAGAGTGGCAGCTGCCTGGTGCTGGAGTGACTTTGAGGAGATACCTCACATCGAAGGGTAAAGGAGAAGCCCCAGCAAGATGGTAGGAGGGGCGAAATCACATTTAGAATCAAACCCCATACCCACCAGAAACACTCAAACATACCTTCTGCCACCAGGACCCAGAGAGTGAGACAGAACTGTGTCTGGGTGTCTCCTGAGGAGGGACGGGTCAGCAGTGCACTGTTGCAGGGGCAGGGGCTCTGGGTGCAGCAGACTTGGGTATGGCATAAGCCCTCTTGGAAGAGGTCACCATTATCTGTGCCATAGAGCCACTGGAACTTACACAGGACTGGGAAACAGACTCTTGAAGGGCACAAACAGAACCTTGTGTGCACCAGCACCCAGGAGAAAGGAGCAGTGACTCAAGAGACTGACCCAGACTTGCCGGTGCATGACCCAGGAGGTGTGGGTCAGTGGTGGCCTGCTGCAGGGTTGGGGGCACAGAGTGTAGCAGTGCGTGCATGGGACATTTTGAAGGAGGTTGCCATTTTCTTCATTACCTCCACCATAGTTTGGCCTCAGGTCAAATACCAGGGAGGGAACACAGCCCTGCCCTTCAACAGAAAACTGGATTAAAGATTTACTGAGCATGACCCCACTCATCAGAACAAGACCCAGTTTCTCTCTCAGTCAGTCTCTCCCATCAGGAAGCTTCCATAATCCTCTTATCCTTCTCCATCAGAGGGCACACAGACTGAAAACCACAATCATAGAAAACGAATCAGTCTGTTTACATGGACCACAGCCTTATCTAACTCAATGAAACTATGAGCCATCCCTAGCTCTATCTATCTAGGGCCACCCAAGATGGACAGGTCATGGTGGAGAGTTCTGACAAAACGTGGTCCACTGGAGAAGAGAATGGCAAGCCACTTCAGTATTCTTGCCTTGAGAACCCCATGAACAGTATGAAAAGGCAAAAAAATAGGACACTGAAAGATGAACTCCCCAGGTTGGTAGGTGCCCAATATGCTACTGGAAATCAGAGGAGAAATAACTCCAGAAAGAATGAAGATCAGATCAGATCAGATCAGTCACTCAGTCGTGTCCGACACTTTGCGACCCCATGAATCGCAGCACGCCAGGCCTCCCTGTCCATCACCAACTCCCGGAGTTCACTCAGACTCACGTCCATCGAGTCGGTGATGCCATCCAGCCATCTCATCCTCTGTCGTCCCCTTCTCCTCCTGCCCCCAATCCCTCCCAGCATCAGGGTCTTTTCCAATGAGTCATCTCTTTGCATGAGGTGGCCAAAGTACTGGAGTTTCAGCTTTAGCATCATTCCTTCCAAAGAAATCCCAGGGCTGATCTCCTTCAGAATGGACTGGTTGGATCTCCTTGCAGTCCAAGGGACTCTCAAGAGTCTTCTCCAACAACACAGTTCAAAAGCATCAATTCTTTGGCGCTCAGCCTTCTTCACAGTCCAACTCTCACATCCATACATGACCACAGGAAAAACCATAGACTTGACTAGATGGACCTTTGTTGGCAAAGTAATGTCTCTGCTTTTGAATATGCTATCTAGGTTGGTCATATCTTTCCTTCCAAGGAGTAAGCGTCTTTTAATTTCATGGCTGCAGTCACCATCTGTAGTGATTTTGGAGTCCAGAAAAATAAAGTCTGACACTGTTTCCACTGTTTCCCCATCTATTTCCCATGAAATGATGGGACCAGATGCCATGATCTTTGTTTTCTGAATGTTGAGCTTTAAGCCAACTTTTTCACTCTCCACTTTCACTTTCATCAAGAGGCTTTTTAGTTCCTCTTCACTTTCTGCCATAAGGGTGGTGTCATCTGCATATCTGAGGTTATTGATATGGAGCCAAAACAAAAACAGGAGATGGCAAGAGTGAACATAGACATTTTAGGAATCAGTGAACTAAAATGGACTGGAATGGGTGAATTTAGCTCAGATGACCATTATATCTATTACTGTGGACAAGAATCCCTTAGAAGAAATGAAGTAGCCATCACAGTGAACAGAAGACTCCAAAATGCAGTACTTGAATGTAATCCCCAAAACAACAGAATGATCTTTGTTCGTTTCCAAGGCAAACCATTCAATATCACAGTAATCCAAGTCTATGCCCAAACCAGTAATGCTGAAGAAACTGAAATTGAACGGTTCTATGAAGACCTACAAGACCTTCTAGAACTAACAGGCAAAAAAGATGTCCTTTTCATTATAGGGGACTGGAACGCAAAAGTAGGAAGCCAAGAAATACCTGGGGTAACAGGCAAATTTGGCCTTGGAGTACAGAATGAAGCAGGGCAAAGGCTAATAGAGTTTTGCCAAGAGAACACACTGGTCATAGCAAACACCCTCTTCCAACAACACATGAGAAGACTACACATGGACATCTCCAGATGGTCAATATTGAAATCAGATTGATTATATTCTTTGCAGCCAAAGATGGAGAAGCTCTATACAGTCAGCAAAACTGAGACCCGGAGCTGACTGTGGCTCAGATCATGAACCCCTTATTGCCAAATTCAGACTTAAATTGAAAGTAGGGAAAACCACTAGACCATTCAGGTATGCCCTAAAAAAATCCCTTACGATTATACAGTGGAAGTGACAAATAGATTCAAGGGATTAGATCTGATAGACAGAGTGCCTGAAGAACTATGGATGGAGGTTTCTGACATTATACAAGAGGCAGTGATCAAGATCATCCCCAAGAAAAAGAAATGCAAAAAGGCAAAATGGTTGTCTGAGAAAGCCTTACAAATAGTTATGAAAACAAGAGAAGAGAAGGGCAAAGGCGAAAAGGAGAGATATACCTATTTGAATGCAGAGTTCCAAAGAATAAAAAAGAGAGGTAAGAAAGCCTTCCTCAGTGATCAGTGCAAAGAAATAGAGGGAAAAAAATAAAATGGGAAAGACTAGGGATCTCTTCAAGAAAATTAGAGATACCAAGGGAACATTTCATGCAAAGATGGGCTTGATAAAGGACAGAAATGGTATGGACCTAACAGAAGTAGAAGATATTAAGAAGAGGTGGCAAGAATACACAGAAGAACTGTACAAAAAAGATCTTCACGACCCAGATAATCACAATGGTGTGATCACTCACCTAGAGCCAGACATCTTGGAATGTGAAGTCAAGTGGGCCTTAGGAAGCATCACTACAAACAAAGCTAGTGGAGGTGATGGAATTCCAGTTGAGCTATTTCAAATCCTGAAAGATGATGCTGTGAAAGTGCTTCACTCAATATGGCAGCAAATTTGGAAAACTCAGCAGTGGCCACAGGACTGGAAAAGGTCAGTTTTCATTCCAATCCCAAAGAAAGGCTATGCCAAAGAATGCTCAAACTACCGCACAATTGCACTCATCTCACACGCTAGTAAAGTAATGCTCAAAATTCTCCAAGCCAGGCTTCAAGAGTATGTGAACCATGAACTTCCAAATATTCAAGCTGGACTTAGAAAAAGCAGAGGAACCAGAGATCAAATTGCCAACATTCGCTGGATCATGGAAAAAGCAAGAGAGTTCCAGAAAAACATCTATTTCTGCTTTATTGACTATGCCAAAGCCTTTGACTGTGTGGATCACAATAAACAGTGGAAAATTTTGAAAGAGATGGGGATACCAGACCACCTGACCTGCCTCTTGAGAAACCTGTATGCAGGTCAGGAAGCAACAGTTAGAACTGGACATGGAACAACAGACTGGTTCCAAATAGGAAAAGGAGTACGTCAAGGCTGTATATTGCCACCTTCTTATTTAACTTATATGCAGAGTACATCATGAGAAATGCTGGGCTGGATGAAGCACAAGCTGGAATCATGATTGGTGGGAGAAATATCAATAAGCTCAGATATGCTGATGACACCACCTTTATGGCAGAAAGTAAAGAAGAACTAAAGAGCCTCTTGATGCAAGTGAAAGAGGAGAGTGAAAAAGTTGGCTTAAAGCTCAACATTCAGAAACCTACGATCATAGCATCTAGTCCCAACGCTTCACGACAAATAGATGAGGAAACAGTGGAAACAGTGAGAGACTTTATTTTTCTGGGCTCCAAAATCACTGTGGATGGTGATTGCAGCCATGAAATTAAAAGATGCTTGCTCCTTGGGAGGAGAATTATGACCAACCTAGACAGCATATTAAACAGCAGAGACATTACTTTGTCAACAAAGGTTCATCTAGTCAAGGCTATGGTTTTTCCAGTAATCATGTATGGATGTGAGAGTTGGACTATAAAGAAAGCTGAGCACTGAAGAATTGATGCTTTTGAAGTGTGGTGTGGGAGGAGACTCTGGGAGTCCCTTGGACTGCAAGGAGATCCAACCAGTCCATCCTAAAGGAGGTCAGTCCTGGGTGTTCATTGGAGGGACTGATGTTGAAGTTGAAACTCCAATACTTCGGCCACCTGATGAGAAAAGCTGACTCATTTGAAAAGACCCTGATGCTGGGAAAGATTGAGGGTGGAGGAGAAGGGGACGACAGAGGATGAGATGCTTGGATGGCATCACTGACTCAATGGACAAGCTCCAGGAATTGGTGATGGATAGGGAGGCCTGTTGTGCTGTAGTTCATGGGTTGCAAAGAGTCAGACACAGTCAGTTCACAGCTGACTGAACTGACTGATATGAAAGATACAAATTAGAATAGAGGATCTGCTGTTGTTGTTCAGTTGCTAGGTCATGTCTAACCCTGTGACCTCTGCAGCACACCAGGCTTCCCTGTCCTTCATCATCTCCTGGAGTCTGCTCAAACTCAGGTCCATTGTGTTGGTGATGCCATCCAACTGTCTCATCCTCTGTCACCCTCTTCTCTTCCTGCCCTCAGTCCTTCCCAGCATTAGACTCTTTTCCAATGAGTTGGCTTTTCATATCAGGGGCCAAAGGATGGAGCTTCAGTGTCAGCATCCATCCTTCCAATGAATATCCAGGGTTCATTTTCTTTAGGACTGACTGGTTTAATCTCTTGCTGTCCAAGGGACTCTCATGCGTCTTCTCCACCACCACAATTCAAAAGCATCAATTATTCCATGCTCAGTCTTCTTTATCGTCTAACTCTCACATCCATACATGAGTAGTGGAAAAATCATAGCTTTGTATAGAAGATATTAAAAAATACTCTCATGTTTCCCTCACCTAGTTTCATTAAATTATTGTATGGATTTTCATTCATTGTCTTAATTTGCTTCAGATTAAACAAAACAGAGAAACACAGTGGACACTCTGTGTCCATGGAGGCTGCTGCAACCAATCCCCTATGGCTCCCAAAGGATGACTATACACTGTTGAGATCCCTTTCGTTCCCTTCTCTGTTTTTACTCGTCTCTGATCCTTCCACAGTCATCTCTATCATGGATTTAGTGTTTACCATTCTCATGCACAGCTTTTATACTGAGTGGGAGTTATATTCTGGATACTAATCTTTTGTTAATTTTATGCATTTTGAATTGCAAATACCTCCTCTCATTCTGCACTGTTTTTTTCACTTTGCTTATGGTGTTTTTTTGATATTTGAAAGTTTTAAATTTTAATGTGATCATATTTATCAGCTGTTTCCTTTATGGTTTGTGCTTTTTGTGTCATGTTTTTAAAAAATCCTTTCTCTTATCTTTCCTGTACTCTTTTTTGGTGGATGTTTTGTTTTATTTCCTTGATGAATGTCTGCGGTTCCTTGAGGAAAGACAAAATCATGACTATGTATGTCTTTCATCCTCTACAATGTTAATAATTCCAGTGACTCCCAAATGGTAGGTGGGAAAGGCCAGATTGGTGGACAGTCACTTGTTATCTTTCTCTGCAGATCAGGCTGTAGCTGCTGTTCTCTTTAGTCTCTATCTTAGGTTCTTTCCTCTCTTTCCCTTTTTTTCATATCTACATTTCTCCTTTCCATTCTTTTACACAGTACTCAAAAGTTTAGAAGAACATCAGTTGCAGCTTAAAACTACTAAAAATAAAGGGGATTTACCATAAACAGTAAATGCTAGAGAGGGTGTGGAGAGAAGGGAACCCTCCTACACTGTTGAAGGGAATGGAAAGTGGTACAGCCACTGTGAAGGACAGAATGGAGGTTCCTTAAAGAATAGAGCTACCATGACCATGCACTCCCACTCCTGAGCATGTATCTGGAGAAAAACATGGTCCCAAAGGACACATGTGCCCCAGTGTTCATTGCAGCACTGTTTACAATAGCCAAGACATGGAAGCCCTCATACATCTATTGACAGAGGAATGGATAAAGAAGATATGGTACATATATACAAGGAAATATTACTCAGACATTAAAAAGAATAAAATAATGCCATTTGTAGCAAAATGAATGGACCTAGAGACTGTCATATTGAGTGAAGTGAGTCAGACAGAGAAGGAGAGATATCCTATAATATCCCTTATATGCAGACTCCAAAAAGAAGTGATACAAATGAACTTATTTACAAAACAGAAATAGATTCAAAGAATGAATTTATGGTGGCCAGGGGGAAGGATTGGGGGAAAGGATAGTTAGGGAGTTTGGGTGCTGGGATGGACATGTACACACTGCAACATTCAAAGTGGATAACTAACAAAAGTACCTACTGTAGAGCACAGGGAATTCTTCTCACTGTATGTGAAAGCCTGGATGGAAGGGGAGTTTGAGGGAGAATGGATACATGGAAATATGGGGCTGAGTCCCTTCCCTGTCCACCTGAAAGTATCACAACACTGTTAATCAGCTATAAAGTGAAAGTCACTAGGTGGTGTCCAGCTCTCTGTGACCCTGTGGACTATACAGTCCATGGAATTCTGGACTGTATACTGGAGTGGGCAGTTGTTCCCTTCTCCAGGGGATCTTCCCAATCCAGGGATCAAACCGAGGTCTCCCGCATTGCAGTTGGATTCTTTACCAGCTGAGCCACCAAGGAAGCCCTAATCAGCTATACTTCAATATAAAAGAAAAGTTTAAAATGGAATAAAAAAGTAAAGGGGATTAATTGGCTCAAACAAGTAGAAAGTCCTTGGACTTCAGCTTTGATTCAGCAGGTCATTGACCTAACACCATCAGTAAAGGGACAGATACTGTGTCTTTCCACTTTTTTGCTCTACTTCCTACCAGGTCAGTTTTATTCTAAACTTGTTTCCCTCTCAAGCGCATGACATTTTTAATGCCTAATTCAGGATTTCTTGAACTTGACACTAGTGACATTTGGGTTGTCTAATTTGGGAATGTGGGGGTCTGTCTTGAGCACTGTAGGATGGTAAGAAGTATGTGGAGAGAGGAGCCTGGTGGGCTACAGTCCATGGGGTCACAAAGAGTCAGACAGGACTGAGCGACTAACTCTAACACTAACAAGAAGCATTCTGGGCTCTACCCATTAGGTACAAACAGCAGAAATCCTCCCCACACTGAGCTGTGACAACCAAATGTCTCCAGACATTGTCCGATGTCTCCTGGGGCGAAATCACCCCTGGTTGAGAGCTTCTCTCCTAATTAGATAGGCTTAAATCGCATCACATGTCTGGTCTTGGAATAATAAGAGTCGCCTGAAAGGATGAAGGTGCTAATTGGCTTAAGTGGATCTGGATTTATTTCTAGAGCAGGCTCAGCCTTTGGTCTGTGTTGACAACAGGTAGACACTGAAAAGAAGATCTAGGTGAGAGCAGAAAGGAGGACGGTGGAGATGATTCTGAACAGTTAAACGGCTCCCCCAAACAATCTGATATGAAGCCCAAAGTGACAGCTGAGCGACCTTTGCTACTCTTTCCCACTTTAATATTCAATTGTCAATTAAAGGTAAGCCTTCACCAAGCTCTTCCATTGTAATAGAAAGAGGAAAGATGGATGAATAGAGAAACTCGTGCATACATACAATGGAATATTATTCAGCCTCAGGATTTTCAGCAGGAAATTTGCAACAGCATGGGTAAATCTGGAGGACATTATGGGAAGTGAAATAAGGCAATCACAGAAGGAAAAATGCTACATGATTCCACTGGTATGAGGTATTAATACTAACTAAACTTATAGAATTTACTAAACTAATAGAGTTTTGCCAAGAAAATGCACTGGTCATAGCAAACACCCTCTTCCAACAACACAAGAGAAGACTCTACACATGGGCATCACCAGATGGTCAACACCGAAATCAGATTGATTATATTCTTTGCAGCCAAAGATGGGGACGCTCTATACAGTCAACAAAAACAAGACCAGGAGCTGACTGTGGCTCAGATCATGAACTCCTTATTACCAAATTCAGACTGAAATTGAAGAAAGTAGGGAAAACCACTAGACCATTCAGGTATGACCTAAATCAAATCCCTTATGATTATACAGTGGAAGTGAAGAAATAGATTTAAGGGCCTAGATCTGATAGAGTGCCTGATGAACTATGGACAGAGGTTCCTGACATTGTAGAGGAGACAGGGATCAAGACCATTCCCATGGAAAAGAAATGCAAAAAAAGCAAAATGGCTGTCTGGGGAGGCCTTACAAATAGCTGTGAAAGGAAGAGAAGAGAAGCGAAAAGCAAAGGAGAAAAGGAAAGATATAAACATCTGAATGCAGAGTTCCAAAGAATAGCAAGAAGAGATAAGAAAGCCTTCCTCAGCGATCAATGCAAAGAAATAGAGGAAAACAACAGAATGGGAAAGACTAGGGATCTCTTCAAGAAAATTAGAGATACCAAGGGAACATTTCATGCAAAGATGGGCTCGATAAAGGACAGAAATGGTATGGACCTAACAGAAGCAGAAGATATTAAGAAGAGGTGGCAAGAATACACAGAACTGTACAAAAAAGATCTTCATGACCCAGATAATCACGATGGTGTGATCACTCACCTAGAGCCAGACATCCTGGAATGTGAAGTCAAGTGGGCCTTAGAAAGCATCACTATGAACAAAGCTAGTGGAGGTGATGGAATTCCAGTTGAGCTATTTCAAATCCTGAAAGATGATGCTGTGAAAGTGCTTCACTCAATATGGCAGCAAATTTGGAAAACTCAGCAGTGGCCACAGGACTGGAAAAGGTCAGTTTTCATTCCAATCCCAAAGAAAGGCTATGCCAAAGAATGCTCAAACTATCGCACAATTGCACTCATCTCACGCGCTAGTAAAGTAATGCTCAAAATTCTCCAAGACAGGCTTCTGCAATACATGAACCATGAACTTCCTGATGTTCAAGCTGGTTTTAGAAAAGGCAGAGGAACCAGAGATCAAATTGCCAACATCCGCTGGATCATGGAAAAAGCAAGAGAGTTCCAGAAAAACATCTATTTCTGCTTTATTGACTATGCCAAAGCCTTTGACTGTGTGGATCACGATAAACTGTGGGAAATTCTGAAAGAGATGGGAATACCAGACCACCTGACCTGCTTCTTGAGAAATCTGTATGCAGGTCAGGAAGCAACAGTTAGAACTGGATATGGAACAACAGACTGGTTCCAAATAGGAAAAGGAATACGTCAAGGCTATATATTGTCACCCTACTTATTTAACTTATATGCAGAGTACATCATGAGAAATGCTGGACTGGAGGAAGCACAAGCTGGAATCAAGATTGCCGGGGAAATATCAATAACCTCATAAGGGTGGTGCAGATGACGCCACCCTTATGGCAGAAAGTGAAGAGGAACTAAAAAGCCTCTTGATGAAAGTGAAAGAGGAGAGTGAAAAAGTTGGCTTAAAGCTCAACATTCAGAAAACAAAGATCATGGCATCCAGTCCCATCACTTCATGGGAAATAGATGGGGAAACAGTGGAAACAGTGTCAGACTTTATTTTTTGGGGCTCCAAAATTACTGCAGATGGTGACTTCAGCCATGAAATTAAAAGATGCTTACTCCTTGGAAGGAAAGTTATGACTAACCTAGATAGCATATTCAAAAGCAGAGACATTACTTTGCCAACAAAGGTACAACAAGGCTATGGTTTTTCCTGTGGTCATGTATGGATGTGAGAGTTGGACTGTGAAGAAAGCTGAGCACCGAACAATTGATGCTTTTGAACTGTGGTGTTGGAGAAGACTCTTGAGAGTCCCTTGGACTGCAAGGAGATCCAACCAGTCCATTCTGAAGGAGATCAGTCCTGGGTGTTCTTTGGAAGGACTGATGCTAAAGCTGAAACTCCAGTGCGTTGGCCACCTCATGCGAAGAGTTGACTCATTGGAAAAGACTCTGATGCTGGGAGGGATTGGGGGCAGGAGGAGAAGGGGACGTCAGAGGATGAGATGGCTGGATGGCATCACCGACTCAATGGATGTGAGTGTGGGTGAACTCCGGGAGTTGGTGATCGACAGGGAGGCCTGGCGTGCTGCAATTTATGTGGTCGTAGAGTCGGACAAGACTGAGCGACTCAACTGAACTGAACATTCAGGACTGATATCTGTTAGGATGGTAGGGACGCAGGACTGGATAGGACTGTGATAAAATTGCAATACAAGCTCAGTCAATACTGTGACTGAGAGCTGGGATGGCCCTGCAGGGTTGCCTCATTTTGAGACAAAAGGCCAAGCCCTTGTACCACAGCGGTGACTAGTCAGTAGACACAAGCTGCCTTGAGGGAGAGTGTAACCTGGACTGAAGTAGCTCGTACTTACTGCTGAAGGCTTAAGTTAGCGAAGTCATCTAAAAGCAAGCAATCTAAACTCACCATCAAGATTGTTTACCGTATTGTTAGGTCTCCAGGCAAGCATTCTATTGTCTCAAAAGCAAGTTTTCTGATAGATTGCAAAATTGGTTTAAGGCTGGATTTATCAAACTGAGCCCTACTTTTTAAAAAAATAATTTTTATTTGTATATTTTTGGCTGTGCTTGGTTTTCATTGCTCCGTGGGCTTTTTTCTAGTTGCAGTGAGTGGGGGCTACTCTTTTTTGCGGTGTGTGGGCTTCTCATTGGGGTGGCTTCTTTTATTGCAGCACACAGGCTGTAGGGCACACAGGCTTCAGTAGGTGCAGCTCCCAGTCTCTAGAGCGCAGGTTCAATAGTTGTGGGTCTTTGGCTTCGTTGCTTCACTGCATGTGAGATTCTCCTGGACCAGGAATCGAACCTGTGTCTCCTGCATTTGCAGGCAGATCTTTTACCACTGAACCACCAGGGAAGCCCTGAGCCCTACTTCTTAGTAATATCATTTCAATGGAATAAAATGCCTTCATTCTTGGTCAGAATCCTCTGAGACAGGAGCCTTCAGCGAGAGAATGATGGCCAATGTTGACGCCTTTTCCTTATATATGACCCCCTTCGGGTAGTGTTGATACACTCCCTCTGGTGATCTCTCGGTTTTGGAGGGTTGACATCCTTTGCCAAGGTGTGTGGTAATGAGTATGGTGGCTGTCCAGATTTTAGTTACTATGACACCACCTGGCAGGCATTTGCTTTTTTTTGCTCCACACAACAGAGACTGGTTACTTCCAAGCACGGTTCATTCATGAAAATAATTTCACATTGTGAAATATTGCATTTTCCATGTTAAGTCTCTTCTGAGAGCCTCACGGGCATAAATAACTGTCAATCCCAGTAGCTATATTTGTCTAAAGTACTTCAGATTTGAAATGTTTATCAACATCATAAATTGATACAAATTGGGTCATGATTATATGCTCCTTAGAGACAGATGGGAAAAATAGGATTAAAAATGAAGAGTGAAAGTTCTTGTCCTGTTTGTAAACTGCTCTTTAGAAATATCCTCATGTCAAGAGAGCTGCATGTGGAAAATTAGTAGCTGGCTCCTGTATGGCCTCTCCTCCTTCCCATAAAATAAGATCATGGGAAAATTTCACAGGAGAGAATCCCACAGTTTGAAGAAAATATAGTACCCGCTGAAATGTTTTCAAATGTTACGAAACTCAAAGTCAAGTTGTTTTGAGGTACAGAGAGGAATGATTGGGTGGATTTTATTGAGAAATTAGGGAAGTAAGTATTTATTTTGCTTTAGAAAAATGACAAAAGTGAATGATATTACTGAGTGTGGAAAATTATTAAACATTGAAAGAAATGTTGTTTAATTAGCAAATTGTGACACTGATGCATGTTCTAAAATATTTTTTTAAATGCAGCACTTTAAAATGAAGATTATTTTAAACTAAAGTGTTCTGGGAAATTCCCTGGAGATCTAATGGTTAACTATAAGCTTCGACTACAGGGGGCACGAACTCAATCCCTGGTTTGGGAACTAAGATCCTGCATGCCATGGCAGGGCCAAAATTTTTTTTTAATTTAAAAATTTAAAAAGTTAAAGTATCTTGGACTAGAATAACTGTATGAAAAGGCAAACACATTTTGTTATAGAAAATCTAATCTGACTTAAAAAAAAAAAGAATGATACCTGTTTAGGCACAGAATCATAGCAACAATCAGATTCTTAATCTGGGCCTCATTTCTCACTCATAGAAACACTGATCGAGCTCTGTACACAGGACAACAGAGAACATGTCCCTCCAGATGATATTGGACTTACATTTACTGAAAAGGACGGACTGATGATCTTGACAGAAGACTCTTTTTCTCTAGATAGTGTTCATATGAAACGTTAATATGAACGTTTTATGAAAAATGAATGTTCACAGACTCTCACACGCAGCCTCCCACAGAACAACATTTTGCGTGTGTTTTAAAAAAACAGTTTGCTTTTTCTCTCTCACATGATCTTCATCTTCTCCTAGAATCCAAAGCTCTTTCTTTTGGGAGGTTCCCCTGTCTGCATCGGACAGCTCCAAGGAACACCCGTTCAGATTGCAATTTCTGTGGCAGGCGATTTAAATCCCTGCAGGTCTGTGTTTGTTAAGCTCTCATTCACTGTTTTAACTATTTCCTTTTTTTCTCGATACTTCCCCAGCCTTTGCTTGTGACAGATAGGCAGTACAGGCGTAGTGAGAAGCCCTGTGGATTCAAATATTGTGAAGGGTATTGTTTGCTGTCCAGCACCCACTATTCCTTTCCCCTGACAGTATTACTCTATTTCCTGTAAGGGACTTCAAACTGCCTTGAAATTCAGCCAGGTGACCTCTTACTCCACGGGAGTGTTATGAGCGAAAGCCTGGAATATTCTCCTCTGTTGGTTTTTCCTGCTTGTGCTTCTGTGACCACCATGAGAAGAACATGCCCCAGGTAGTGTTTTCAGCCTAGGCTCTGAATAGGAGATGTGAAACAAAGGGACTGCAGATGACTCTTGGGCTCACAGCTGGAAGCAGACCTTCCACAGCCAACCCACAAAGCTTTAGCTTACAGCAGACCTGAACTTGCTCTTGAGCCTAAAGTCCAGCCCAGCCAGCCCAGCTCGCTTCCCAGGTGGTTCTAGAGGTAAAGAATCTGCCTGCCAGTGCAGGAGATGTAAGAGACATGGGTTCCATCCCTGGGTTGGGAAGATCCCCTGGAGGAGGGCATGGCAACCCACTCCAGTATTCTTACTTGGAGAATCCCATGGACAGAGGAGCCTGACAGGCTATAGTCCATGGGGTCACGAAGAGTTGGACACGAGTGAGCATGAGAAAAAATGTTTGAAATCATTGAATTTGGAGTGGGTTGTACAGCATTAGTGTGTCAATGACCAAGATAGAGGGAACTGTGATGCGTCATGAGAGACATGATGGGAACTAGAACCAGGGTGGCAACAACAGAAGTGGTTAGATGGCGGGTAATTTTAGCCATAGAGTCTACAGATTTTGCTGACAGATTGTAAACGAGGACTCCTGTGCCACACCTAAAACCTGATGCAGCCATAAATAAGTGAATAATATACTAAAAAAAAAAAAAAAAAGCCAAGACTGGACGGGATCCACGAGTAAGTGTGATCACTTGAAAACAGGTCCAAGGACTAAGGTTGGGGGCATTTTGTATTTGGTGGCTGAGATGTTGACGAATTAGCAGCAGAGAAGATTGAAAAGGAGCAGCCAGAGAGATAAGAAGAAAATCAAACACATGCTAATAAAGTTAATTCATATGCCTTGTCCTAACACTGCCACCATTTCTTTCTTTTCCTCCTTCACCAAAAATATTACCATCCCTAGATGTGTCTGTGTATGCGTGTGTGTGTCTGCGTGTACACTGACTACACAGAAGACACAGTTTTAATCACTTCCCATGTATAATAGAATTGTTGAAAAAGTTAACTGGCATCTTATTTTGCCCTGTTATATATTCACTAGGGAAAAAGTCTTTGTCTCTTAAATCAGGCAGAACATTACCTTAGTCTGCTGATAGATGGCAACAGCACCAATTAAAAGATAAGACTCCATTTTCTCTCCGTTTTATTCTGGGAAGGGAACTGCAAGTTTGGGCCTAAGGCATGAACCCTGCAGTCTTTTTGATATTCAAGGGTGGGGAAGTCTCAAAAAAGGAAAACTAAACTTTCTGAAAATAAGGCCCTGAGATCCTGAGTGGTTCACTGAAAAATAAAAGGCATGGGCTCCTGAGTTTGTGAAACATGTATTATCATTTACAATTTAAAGAAACTTGGGAAATTTTAGCTAAAGAACAGAGCATCTATGACATTATGAAAAGTTTTGTTTTTTTGCAAATATTATACATTAGTCTAGTTCTGTGCAGTTCTGGAAAGCAAGACAAAAGGAGAAAAAAAAAAAACAACAAACCGCCAGCTGCATGAGCAGATGTTTACTACTAAGTCCTAGCCCATGAATTGTGCTCAATACATTTTTTCAATAAAAGATTGTCTGCATGCACGATAAATGAAAACCAGTGAGTGAAACTTCCAGGGAGACAGGGCTTTGACTCAGTTTATCTTTCTAATAAATTTGAGTTACTCAAAAACTAAATGGACTATTCTAGAAAGGCAGCGAAATTCTCTACTACTGGGAGTAAAACAAGAGACAAAGGATTATTTTTCAGGGATGTGATAGAGAATATTTATTCATTAGATAATGGTTAGGCCAGACACTCTAAATCCAGCTTTGTAACTCTAAATCCAAGGGCCTCTAGACTTGGGAGAAGTATAAATAAGACTCATGATATCAGAGAAATCTTCAAGAGGCATGTGTTCAATGGCATGTTTATTAAACAAATGCTCACGACAGATTTTTCACAACAGCAACAAATGTTATTTCATGACATCAAATCTCACTAAGAAAAAAAGACAATCACAACAAGGTTGATGGATTTGGATTTTTTTCTTGTTTTCTGTGGGGGTAAAGCCAGTCTCCTCACTCGTTTTCCTCTGTTTTCTCTTCTTCAAGATCACTCGATTTCATTTTCTTTACCTCCTCTCTGGCTAAGTGTCCCCGGAAGGCTGCCTGGATTTTGAGAGCAGCATTTTCTTCCATGTCCTTGTCTTCTTCAGGAGATTCCTTCCCGGAAAGGAGAACAAGTAAGAGACTTTTAAACATCCCCCATATTTTGATGCCATAAAAATAAATGCCTAAATTTAATCAATTTAGGGATGTAACCGTTAAGATGGGTTGCTTCCATAGCATCATATTGTATATGTACCAAACGCCGTCCCTGTTGTTTAGTCACTAAGTCATGTCCGACTCTTTGCGACCCCAGGGACTATAGCCCTCCAGGCTCCTCTGTCCATGGGATTTCCTAGGCAAGAATACTGGCGTGGGTTGCCATTTCCTTCTCCAGGGGATCTTCCCAACTTAGGGACTGAACCCGTGTCTCCTGCAATGGCAGGCAAATTCTTTACTGCTGAGCCACCAGGGAAGCCCATAGGGGTACCAAATAGTGAACGCCAAAATAGTAGGCATTTTGTTTTGTCAATTTTTGATGTGTCTCTGCAGTAAAAGATTGCTGTCAATTTCTTCCCTTCTGAAATAGCTCCTATTTAACAGCTTCTTATTTAACATTTTTTGGTGGGGGAAATAACTCAGAATCCTTGAAGCAGGGTAAAAATGCCAAGAATAGTAAGTGTGCTGTTCAAAAGAATGGTGATTACACAAGATGGATTAAAGTAAATTCTCAATGATTAGCTAATCAGAACCATATATTTAAAATGAAATGCCACAGAGGAATCTATTTAATGTGACAAAATCAGTTTTAACATGATTAGTTGAATTTTTTGGAGAAGGCAATGGCACCCCACTCCAGTACTCTTGCCTGGAAAATCCCATGGACGGAGGAGCCTGGTGGGCTGCAGTCCATGGGGTCGCTAAGAGTCGGACATGACTGAGCGACTTCACTTTTCACTTTTCACTTTCATGCATTGGAGAAGGAAATGGCAACCCACTCCAGTGTTCTTGCCTGGAGAATCCCAGGGACGGGGGAGCCTGGTGGGCTGCCGTCTATGGGGTAGCACAGAGTTGGACATGACTGAAGCGACTTAGCAGCAGCAGCAGCAGTTGAATTTTTACATATAGTTTCCTTCTTTAAAAAAAACAGGTATAATTTACAGATAGTGAAATGCACACATCTTCAGTGTACAGGTCAATAGACATACAGCTTTTAATATATTTTTAAAATTTTAAAAGTGATACATATATATTTAAAAACTTAAATACAATGGTAGTGAAGGTTTTCTCTGTTTTACAAAGTTCTATACCTAAGACATAACTGTTATTATAGGTGAAGTAAATATAACCTTATAAAATTTCTCTATATATCAAATGTAATCATATGGGTATATATTTGCCTTTTTATTTAAAGAAATGAGATCATGCTAATCACAATGTTCTGCAACTACTTTTTCCACGTGACAATGAATCTTGCCTCTCTTTTTCTATGTTATTCACTACATAATTCTGCCCACTTTTTAATGGCACCATTGTATTCCATTGCATTAATGTACTTTGATTAATTTACTCATTTTCCTACTAATGGACCTTTGGGCTAATTTAAACCCCTTCTCCCCCGATGACAAACAGGCAAATCCAGCTCTTGAAATTTATTAAAATGCAAACAGATTGGTATAAAATTCTCTGAGATGATACCCTAACATAGGCAAAAGAATTATGCTGAAGTTAGAAATCAATGGGACCAAAATTCAAAGTCAAAAAATCTCTGTAAGAGCATCTAATTAGAGATGTAAGGAAAGGATACTCCCTCCCTTATTTCCTGACCTCCCAGTGTATCTTGTGCTCGTGTTAAGCAGATGGAGTTGCACTGAAATAAATTATAAAGGTTATAAGGAAAACTCTCACCCCTGTGGGGAGGGGGATGCCCATTCTGGGTGTCAATTATTGGGTAATTAACTGGGACATTAATATGTGAAAAGAAATTCAGAAGTCTGGCCTTTAACACTGTAGACAGTGAGTTCTTCTCACTAGGCTTGGTCCTCTTGGATCTGGACAATGAAGCATATAGGCAGTGATATGTTTATAGTAAATGTTTAACAACTGGCTCTTCAAAAAAAACAGTCCTGATCTGTAGTATTTATGATGATCTTAATACTCCCACTATAGCTGATTTCAAATATCAAAGTGATATTTGGGGTGGTGTAGATATGTGCACAACTGTCTCTTAACAGCTAGCTTTAGCACACCACTGAATATAAGCATTTTGAGGGTGGACAGAGCCTAACCCACCATTGCTTGGATGTAGGCCATCAGGCAGAATTTTGTAGAGTGAAATTCATGGAAGATGAGTAGGACTCACTGAGTGAAGCCATTTAATTTGACTGTAATAAGTAATTCCCCATGAGAATAATTTCCCCATAACAAATTTCCTTTGTTATGTCTGAACCTTTGCCACTGTGTGGTGGGGACAGCCTTGATTAGTGAAAAGTTCCCCGAGTGGAAGAGGAATCTGAAGGATCAAGGCTGAGACTGTGAATTCGGTCTGTTCTTCTCCTTCGGGAGATTTTCCCCATCTGTTGACAATCTTGGAAAATAAGATTTTCTTTATAAGGGGAAGAATAGTTTTCTTTATAAGAGGCAGGGCTAAAAATGATCCAGCAGTTAGTACATCACTGTTGCTAGTTATCTAGAAAGCAAAATCATTATTTTCAGTTCAGTTCAGTTCAGTCACTCAGTCATGTCTGACTCTTTGCGACCCCATGAATTGCAGCACCCCAGGCCTCCCTGTTCATCACCAACTCCCGGAGTCCACCCAAACCCATGTCCATTGAGTTGGTGATGCCATCCAACCATCTTATCCTGTCGTCCCTTCTCCTCCTGCCCTCAATCTTTCCCAGCATCGGGGTCTTTCCAAATGAGTCAGCTCTCTGCATCAGGTGACTAAAGTATTGGACTTTCAGCTTCAACATCAGTCCTTCCAATGAACACCCAGGACTGATCTCCTTTAGAATGGACTGGTTGGATCTCCTTGCAATCCAAGGGACTCTCAGGAGTCTTCTCCAACACCACAGTTCAAAAGCATCAATTCTTCGGTGCTCAGCTTTCTTCACAGTCCAACTCTCACATCCATACATGACCACTGGAAAAACCATAGCCTTGATTAGACCGATCTTTGTTGACAAAGTAAGTCTCTGCTTTTTAATATGCTGTCTAGGTTGGTCATAACTTTCCTTCCAAGGAGCAAGCGTCTTTTAATTTCATGGCTGCAATCACCATGTGCAGTGATTTTGGAGCCCAGAAAAATAGTCTGCCACTGTTTCCACTGTCTCCCCATCTATCTAAGTGATTGGACCAGATGCCATGATCTTTGTTTTCTGAATGTTGAGCTTTAAGCCAACTTTTTCACTCCTCTTTCACTTTCATCAAGAGTCTCTTTAGTTCTTCTTCACTTCTGCCATAAGGGTGGTGTCATCTGCATATTTGAGGTTATTGATATTTCTCCCGGGAATCTTGATCCCAGCTTCTGCTTCATCTAGCCCAGTGTTTCTCATGATGTACTCTGCATATACGTTAAATAAGCAGGGTGACAATATACAGCCTTGATGTACTCCTTTTCCTATTTGGAACCAGTCTGTTGTTCCATGTCCAGTTCTAACTGTTGCTTCCTGACCTGCATACAGGTTTCTCATTAAGTCATTTTTTTTTTTTGTAGGAACCCAACAGTACATGGAAAATATAACTTACTAAGGCTGTCTTCTCTTTCACAGATGTCTGAGAATTTTCTTTTCCAGGCTCATGTTTTTCAGGTGATTCTTGCTCCTGGAGAGAGGGGAGAGGTCCAAATAGGTAATGTTTCCAAAACAATAAAGTCTTGGATCAAACTCTTTAAAGGTGATTAAAGATTAAATTATTGATAAGTACTAGAAATTAAATACATATTTTTAAACAAGGAAAGCCGGTTGGATAGAAAAAGAAAACTCTCAAGGGAATAGCAAAACAAATATTAAAGACCAAGGAACTGGTTAAAAAAAGTTTGACCTTCTGCTTTTGGAATGTGTGTAATATTGTTTTATATTGAAACCAAGCCATTGTCTTATACTAAAACTTCATATGATGCTGTAATGAACCTTGAACAAAGAATAAAAAAGAGATGCCAACAGTTCCTCAAATAGGAATGAAATAAATCCTATTTTGTTCCATAATGTGAAGCCAAGTAGACTTTTTAATGAAGTTTGTAAATTAAAAACTAAGTCAAAGAAGTAAGTTTTGCTGTGGGGAAGGATTTAAATAGAAAAAAAGGAAACCAGTTCTATCTTGACATGGTTACCGAAATCTTCCTCCAGAAGAGGAGCATTGTTAATTCACAAACTATGGGAAGAGCTTCTTTAATTCATAAAACATAAATTTAAGGACTTATAAGCTAATCAAATAAAGCCTTTAGAATTCAAGAGAAGAAAAAATACTCTAAAATTGCTATGTGACTTAAGATTTAAAAATTTTCAACATTATTCCTTTGCTTTCAATAAAACAGGAACACAGAAAATCTAGTTAGATGGAAAAAAAAGAACACCTCTGTGTCTGGCAGGCACAAATGGATGGAACTTCACTTTTGAACTCACAGAATAAGTCTCAGTGCGATTTGCCCAGAAAATCCCCCAAATCTACTCTGTAACATTATCAAAATTTGACCTTTGCTTACTAATTCTAGTACCTGATGATGCTTCATGGCTAATGTATTATCACAGTTGTCTAAAGTAGTGTTTCTCAGACTACATCCAGGTTCTGGCGTATCTACAAGTTATGTGGATCTTGTTAAAATTTAACTTCTGATTTGGTAGACCTGGGGTAGAGCCTGAATTTCCACCAAGTTCCAAGTTGGTGCCAAAGACGCTGGATCACACATGGCCTTTTTCAACCAGTGTTCCTCATTGGAGTCACAGAACATAGAATGCTTTAAGTGATTATTTTCTCAATTTTCCCAAGGATGGTACATAAACATAATCAGTCTAGATACAAAGGAGAGACATTGATTCCTGACATGCAATGGATGCCTTAGGCTTAGGGCTTAATTATCTCGAGGAGCCTCGGTTGAGAAAGACTGGTTCTGAGAATGCTACTGAGAAGAAGACAGGTTCAGACTGAATAGACTGGCTTAATAGAGAAGGCTCTCAGATCAGATCAGTCGCTCAGTCGTGTCTGACTCTTTGCGACCCCATGAATCGCAGCACACCAGGCCTCCCTGTCCATCTCCAACTCCCGGAGTTCACTCAGACTCACGTCCATCGAGTTGGTGATGCTATCCAGCCATCTCATCCTCTGTCGTCCCCTTCTCCTCCTGCCCCCAATCCCTCCCAGCATCAGGGTCTTTTCCAATGAGTCAACTCTTCACATGAGGTGGCCAAAGTACTGGAGTTTCAGCTTTACCATCATTCCTTCCAAAGAAATCCCAGGGCTGATCTCCTTCAGAATGGACTGGTTGGATCTCCTTGCAGTCCAAGGGACTCTCAAGAGTCTTCTCCAACACCACAGTTCAAAAGCATCAATTCTTCGGCACTCAGCCTTCTTCACAGTCCAACTCTCACATCCATACATGACCACAGGAAAAACCATAGCCTTGACTAGACAGACGAACCTTTGTTGGCAAAGTAATGTCTCTGCTTTTGAATATGCTATCTAGGTTGGTCATAACTTTCCTTCCAAGGAGTAAGCGTCTTTTAATTTCATGACTGCAGTCACCATCTGTAGTGATTTTGGAGCCCAGAAAAACAAAGTCTGACACTGTTTCCCCATCTATTTCCCATGAAGTGATGGGACCGGATGCCATGATCTTCATTTTCTGAATGTTGAGCTTTAAGCCAACTTTTTCACTCTCCACTTTCACTTTCATCAGGAGGCTTTTGAGTTCCTCTTCACTTTCTGCCATAAGGGTGGTGTCATCTGCATATCTGAGGTGATTGATATTTCTCCCGGCAATCTTGATTCCAGCTTGTGTTTCTTCCAGTCCAGCGTTTCTCATGATGTATTCTGCATATAAGTTAAATAAACAGGGTGACAATATACAGCCTTGACGAACTCCTTTTCCTATTTGGAACCAGTCTGTTGTTCCATGTCCAGTTCTAATTGTTGCTTCCTGACCTGCATACAAATTTCTCAAGAGGCAGATCAGGTGGTCTGGTATTCCCATCTCTTGATGAATTTTCCACAGTTTATTGTGATCCACACAGTCAAAGGCTTTGGAAGGCTCTAGACCATCTTTAATTCTAATCAGTCTTTTGTAAGATATCAACAATAATGAATAATTGTTTTATTTTATGTATTTTATTTTATGAAATAGCGTTCATTAATTCAACCACTGTTTATTGCACAGCTGCTATTGATAAGCACTGTGATACTCAATAACATTTGCACAATAACTGAAAGTAATCATTCTATCTCTTTCAAGTACATTTTTCCTGTTGATCATCTGTAAATTTTTTTTTTTGGATCATCTGTAAATTTAAGCTAAGTATGGTACACGATTCAGATACCTTAGAAAAGAATTTATTTCCAGAAAGAATAGCACAATTAAAAAGATTTCATAAGATATTTGTAATGCCTTTCACAATATTCATGATTATGGGCAATCCCAAGGATGTCTGTATTGGAGACAGAGAGAAGTATTAACCAAATCCAAAAGCTTATCGGGACCATACCTTGAATGCATGGTTGTTATAGAAGCGGTCATCAACCTTAGCCCCCCATTCTGCTGGATCAAAGCTGGTTTCTAAATAATAAAAATATAATTCCAGACTTAGTTTGAAGTTCATTAAAGTAAATGCAGACTAGTAACATAAAATGCTTTCTTTTTGAAATTATAGGTCCTTTATTTACCCTTGAAAATTTTATTGACATTGTACAGAGCCTAGTGCTGTGGATATAACCAGTGATGATGATGAATTAAACACCAGATGAACCCTTGAGGATATTTAGAAAAGCAGTTAAAAAACCTACTTGATGCTTTCATATAAGTTATAATAAAATGGGAATGGTAGAGAACAAATGCCAATACTTAAATATCAGTATAGAAATGTATTACTATATACTTATAGAAACTTATTATGTATTAGTAAACATAAGAAAAATGTATAAAAAGAAATGGTGAATAGTGAGGAAATTTGGAGAAATGAAAGAGGGGAGAAGTTTTTTCTTAAAAAAAAGTAGGCATATTATGTAGTCAGGTAGACAGAAGTATTTATATTTAAATAGAATTTTTCTTTAACTTTTCATTATGAAGTATTTCAGGCTTAGAAAGTAGAGAGAATAATATAACAAATTTCCAAGTGCACATTACTCAGATTCAATAATTACAAGCTCATGATTGATCTTATTTTATTTGTAACTTCATTCATTTTCCTGCCCTTTCTTCTGATTATTTTCAAGCCAATCCCAAGCATCTTATTACTTCATCTATAAATACTTGCATCAGCATGCATCTCTGAGATATAAAGCCATAATGCCATTATCATGCCTAAAAATAATAGCAATAATTCCTTAATACCATCAAATATCCAAATTCCTCCCATTATCTAGTATTGCTTGTGCTCAGCTGCTCAGTCGTGTCCCACTCTTTGCAACCCCACTGACTGTGGCCCGTCAGTCTCCTCTGTCCAGCGAATTTTCCAGCCAAAGCTACTGTAGTGGGTTGCCACTTCCTACTCTAGGGCATCTTCCCGACCCAGGGATCAAACCCATTATCTCTTGCATCTTCTACTGAGCGACCTAGGAAGCTCCATTATCTAGTGTATTTTTATTTATTTATTTTTACTGTTGATCTGTTCAAATCAGGATCCAAACACACAACCTTTTGCAGTGTCTTTTAAATCCCTTTTAATTGAAACTTCCCTATCTCCCACCCCACATTTTTTCCTTCCCATTTATTTATTGAGGAAATTAAGTCATTTTTCCTTTGGAGTTTTCCACAGTTTGGATATTTCTAATTCCATTCCCATTATAATTTTTTAACAAGTTCCTCTGCCTTTGAACTTCCTGTATATTTCCAGTTAGATCTACAGGTTTGATCTGATTCAGGTTTGATTTTTTTTTTTCCCAAGAATACTTTATAGGTAGCATGGTATAATTCTGTTAGGAAATATATATCTGGTTGTTTCTCTTTTTCAGTTTTTATGGGCCCATTGATGACTCGCTTAGATAATTTCTTTAGGGATTGCAAAATGGCAGTGTTCAATTTGATTATTACTTCTCTATTTCTGGAGTATGCAACAAAAAATACTTTACCTATTTGGTTACTCTGAAATACAGTTCTTACAGTAAAGGCAGGTTAGAGGTTTGACTATTTACCAATTTTTAGATTAATAAGTAAGTTCCTTAGGATATCTCACGGAGTTTTTTGTTGTTGTTTGTTTTGCTTTCCAGTAAATAATTATGAACTAATGAACATTTAAGAAATGGAATGAATTTCAATCCCCTGCATTTATTCATCTTGCTGCTGCTGCTGCTGCTGCTGCTAAGTCGCTTCAGTCGTGTCTGACTCTGTGCGATCCCATAGATGGCAGCCCACCAGGCTCCCCCGTCCCTGGGATTCTCCAGGCAAGAACACTGGAGTGGGTTGCCATTTCCTTCTCCAATGCAGGAAAGTGAAAAGTGAAAGGGAAGTTGCTCAGTCGTGTCCGACTCCTAGTGACCCCATGGACTGCAGCCCACCAGGCTCCTCTGTCCACGGGATTTTCCCGGCAAAAGTACTGGAGTGGGGTGCCATTGCCTTCTCCGTTATTCATCTTACTGATGTTCTAATTGTCCCAAATTGGGCAGTATGAGCTTATTCAGGTGTTCAGATGTTCCTGAGTCCTATGGAAACAACTCTAATAACCTTTGATAGCTTTCTTACTTGCCGGTACAACAAGGTGATGAGGCTAATCTTGCATACTTTCTGGTCAGTTCACAGGATTGGTTAGTTCTCCAGGAAGCCCTGGTTTTTGGAAAACTGTAGTTAGAAGCCACAATCTAGGGACAAAGGGCTCACTGATACTGGGCTGGTCATTGTTTTGAGGCCTTTAAAAAAGTGTATAGAGCTAGAAAATAATATTGTCTTTTTTTAAAGAGAAAATACACCATGAAATCACACTGACACTTTTCAATTCAAATTTAGAATTATGGGAGTTTATTAACTTCTTTCATTTTTATATTTGTATGTACTTTTTCTTACACTAAAAATCCTATTCCTAATACCAATAGGATAGTTAATTATTTGCTATGTCCTACAATGTATAAAAACTTTGAAATAACTACACTGTAATATTATTAACAGTGATAGATGAAAACAATTAAATATATTTTTTTAACATCATTTTGTTTTTAGGCTATATCCATCAGGAATGCACAAAGCACTGGGTTATAAAGTAACGTGAAATAATCCTTTTTCTGTGGTCATGTTACCCATTTAATACTAGTTAGGTTCATTTATTTCATTTTGCTTCTAAATTTAGAAATTGCTGAACAATTTTAATTCTGTTTTTATAACTATGTTAAACATACATGATTTGATTTAAGATACAGTCAGAGAAGTCTAGCTTCTATGCTATTCCCTCCACTCTTCCTTCTCCTGCTAGGGGTAAAAAATAATTTTTAGAAAGATTTATTCTCCATTTAAAAATATAAATGAACAGTTATGTATTCA
The DNA here is from genome assembly GCF_002263795.3 of Bos taurus. Classification (NCBI taxonomy): domain Eukaryota; kingdom Metazoa; phylum Chordata; class Mammalia; order Artiodactyla; family Bovidae; genus Bos; species Bos taurus. The sequence goes on along the minus strand of NC_037356.1, from coordinate 28,158,751 downwards.
TATCAATACCTCTGTTAGATAATTGGTACATACTAAACATGTTTTCTTCTATCTTACTTTTTTCACTTAATATGCCCTGAAGATCACTCTATAGCATCATAGAAATCTTCCTCATTTCATTTTTGCTTGTTTTTTTATAGCTGCACGTTTATCAGTAGTGTAGACTTACTCAAGTTTATTTTAAAAAATCCCCTATGATGAATATTTGGGTTGCTTCCTCAAGTAACAATACAATGAAAAGTGAATAAAATACAGGTCAAAGGTAAAAATAGATGTAATTTGGTAGATATTGCTAAGTCCCCTTCTTGGGGTTGTTATCATTTTGCATCTCCTCCAGCAATGTATATGAGTGCTTATTTCCTCTCTAGTGTTGCCTATAATAAACTGGCACACTTTTGGCTTTTTGTCAACTTGATGAATGGAGTCCTGTTGGTGGGTGGTGGAACTTCAGTCTAGTTTTGGTTTGGGCTTCTGTTATTCTGTTATCATTGGTTATTTTGAATACATTTTCATATGTTGAGGGTGAGTCATTTACACTTATTTTTGTGCAAATTGTCTGCTCACATCACTTGCCCGTTTTTATTATAAGGTTGTTGTTTTCTTCTCATGATTTTGACATACTTTTTATTCACTACATTTATTAACCCACTGTAATAGAATTTGCAAATTTTTTTTCTGTCATTTGTAGTTTTCTTTCCCATGTGGTGATTTTTGTAAAAGTAAAAATCTATTTCTATGTTGCCAATTTTATCAATATTTTCTTTAATTGCTTTTGGATTTTTAAAGTATAGTAACTTAGCTAGTAAAAATTTTTCCTCTTTTATGTTACAGAGAAATTAATTCATGCTTTCTTCCAGTATTTGTATGGTTTCATTTTTAAAAATATTTAAATCTCTGATCAATTTGAAACTTTATCCTGGTATATGATATAAGAAATAGATCCAATTTAATCTTTTAACATCTTTATCTTAAGATCATTTGATAAAAGCCCACCTTTTCCCTAGAGGTTTGATATCACTTTATGTCATATACTAAAACATTTCCTGTCACAAAAAAATCTTCAAGAATAAGATGAGTAATTACCTATGAGGAATGCTGGCAAGGGAATTCTTGCACTCTGTGAGAGACTAGGCTAGAGGACTCTTTTTTGTCTTTTTGGACAGGCTAACTTCTGATCCTTGTATCACCTCATTTATATGAGTGGAAATGGGTGTGGTACTTATATTTTTCAAAATAGTTTTACCCATTTTTTATTAGTTAGAAAGTTTGTATTCTGAGACCATTAATCTGAATCACCAGTTACTTTAATTATCATGATCTGGCAACAAATGACTCACATGGTTTTGTAATGGGATGTTTCTGAGGTCTAAAATCAAATAAACAAAAAGACTTTTTAGTCATGAGTTTGTAAAATTAATGTTATAATAATAAAATTAATGTTCACTGCAATTTACCTCTTACTCTAAAGGATTTCTCTTAATAGTTTTTTTAGTGGCATTTAAGTTTCAAATTGGGTAACAAATATTCACACTGACCGGAAATGGAAAAGACCAGCAATTCAGAAAATTGGCAGAGATTCTGAGCTTGGTTAAGGTAGAGCCAAGAGGAGAAGGAGGGGGAGCTATGTAGTGTGTATGGGTTGTTTCAGTTCAAGCCTCAGGTAGCTTTCCTCCCTCTGTAAAATGATTAAAATGGAATGTTTATTTGCTTGTGACTATTTGTTTCTTGTTGTTGTTTAGTCACTAAGCTGTGTCTCTCTGCAACCCCATGAACTGTAGCCTGCCAGACTCCTCTGTCCAAAGGATTTCCCAGGCAATAATACTGGAGTGGGAGCCATCTCCTTCTCCAGGTGATCTTCCTGATGCAGGAACCAGTGTCTCCCGCATAAGCAGGAGGATTCTTTGCCTTTGAGCCACACCACGGGCACCTTTACTACTCTGTTGGAATACTGTTATCAAAAGTAATGACAATAGCTTAAACAAAATGGTTGTTCTAGTCAGCGTTTTTAGTAGAAACTTAATAGCTGAGAATTTGGAAATTTTATTTATGGAAGTGAAGAAACTCTGTTTTGGCTCTCAGCCAAAGAGTTAGCATGAATCTTAGTCTTTGGACAGTATGGGACCTTGGAAATACAGAAAAAGAATATATATTACTTTCCCAAGCTGGAAGTTCACTTTTCAAAGCAGTTTTTCTCTGTATTATTGAGGAACAGTTTCATACACCCCTGCGAATACCAACTTATTTAATCTAAGGAGTATAACATTTTTTTTTTTTTACAACACTTAATACTTTCAAGTTAGGAGAGTCAAAATATAAAGAAAACCGCAAACCCTCCTCCCGGGAAGAAGAGAGAGTCAACTGCCTGGGAGGCAGAGGCACAGTATTCAGGAAAAGAGCTAGGCTGGGTGTTCTCCAGAGCTCCCCTTCCACCCCACCTGTCCATGAGAAATACAAAGCAGGTCTGGGTGATAAACTGGTAACCTTCAATAATGTGAAATAATGTGATTCAAGGCACCCGTGTGTGTTCTAAGCCACTCCAGTTGTGTCAGACTCTTTGCAACCCCATGGACTGTATAGCCTGCCAGGTTCCTCTGTCCATGCGATACTACTAGAGTGGGTTGCCATGCCCTCTTCCGGGGGGGATCTTCCTAACTCAGGGATCGAACCCGTGTCTTTTAACTCTCCTGTATTACTGTATAAAGTTGGGTACTTTACCGCTAGTGCCACCTGGGAAGCCCCCAAAGGCTGTTTCAAATAACAAACTCTTATTTGAAAGCTCCCTGCCTCATAAAGGATTTCTGTGGAATGACGCTGGTCTTAAACAAGTCTCACCATAATCAAACGTTTAGTCGCTCTTTTTTTTAAAGCCTATTTTTATAAAGCTTACTTTCTCTTTTCTCTAGAAGATTCTCAAAATATGCTGCGGCAAAAGCTGGTATATTGTCCGGTTGCTCCCTCAGAATCTCGCGTGTGAGCCCTTCAAGAAGATTTCCAAATCCTTGTGGAATTCGGTAGTGGGTGTTGGAAAACGGAATCGACATCTCCTTGGGAGGAACTGTCTACTGTACCTAGAGATGCATGAAAGAGTTCTGTCTTTAAATTTGTCTCATTTCACTCAGATAATCACAACTAAGACCACAAATTATTTCTGAGACCCCAAATTTCTGGACTTCAATCCTTTCCCCCCCAGTACAATCCAAGTCCGTCAATTTCTTCCAAAGAGTTTTGAACTTTTCCATTATTAGAACATTAAAAATATTTAATAGGTGAAATCATTTTTAAAAAATTACAAAAATCACAGATTTTCACTATTGATACTAAGTACTTTCTCCTCTCTCCCTTTAAAAGGGTAATTTTTCCTATCCCACAGTAATTTAGAGACTGATTGCTAAAAATTCATCTTAAATTGCCGAAAAAAAACCCTGTTTAAGGTGTTAAAAAAAAAAAAAAAAGTAAGTCATTGAAACTACTCTAGCTTGTCGAATGAATATGTTTCGGACTTAAGTCGTTCCCCTGGCTTCCACTTCTGAAGTATGACCTAGGGCGCCTCGTCGAAGCCTCTCTATATTTGTGGAAGAGGCTGTGGGGCGAGAGAGCTGGGGGCAAAGTCAAGACATAGCAATTCCAGCCTCAAAAGGTTTGGGATTCTTACTTTTTTGTTTGTTTGTTTTGTTTTCTCTCTTAGCATACAAGGGCCAAGATAAGGATAGATGCTAAGCAGCGGGTTGGGCTACTGAGTCTGCAAAACACTCAGGGACCTGGCCTGTTTGTGACAGCGTCACTGCCGAATAAGCCCGGAAGTCGTGGTAGGGGTCTCGGTGGGGGTCTAGAAAGCTTAATGAGGCCGAATCTGTGGACTTTCTTCTCCTTCTTCTTCTTCTTTTTTTTTTTTTGACGGAACAGGAGGTGAAGCATTGAATCATTGGTTGTGAGAGGAAGAAACCCTGGACCGATACGGGGAGTGGAGGGCGGTCGGAGAGGGACCACAGGTCTACTGGGGGGCGGGTCGTCGAGATCTGGGATTTCAGACTCGCAAAATGGACTACTGGGTTCCCAGCCTGTCCTCGGCTTCCCAGATTGCGGGAGGGGATCCTGAGAAAATACCAGAGACTAAGGGAAAAGGCGAGGCCTCTATTTCGAAGAGGAAATGGGGTAAACCGCCTCACCTCTCCGTTCTCTTAGAGCTGGAGTCGATGGTTCCGGTTGTTTTTTCTCGTTGCCGGGAAACCGTTTCCTCCCCCGTCCCCGCTCCCTCATTCCACTACGGTGGCCGAAGAGAGGCACGGGCCCCCCGGCGGCCGCGGACAGCTTCGCGGACTTCTGGCCTGGGAAGGGCGGAGTCAGAGCTTTTCCGCCCCGCCCCGCGGCCCCGCCCTCGCTGGCGTCCATGCCCCGAGGCCTGCGCGGCGGCGACGGCTTCTTGCCAACATGATTGCGTCGGAATTTGTCTTGGGTCTGGTGCTACGGTTATTCCTGCAGGCCCACGTAAGTGCAGGTGAGGCGGCCGCGCTCGGCCCGAACCCTGCCCATCCGTCGGCCTGCGAGGACTCCGAGATTCCGCGTCCTCCGCAGGACCGCTCCGGGCGCCTGCTTCTCTAGGTCGGGAAAGGATCCCCGGGCAGGAACCGGGTTCTACGGCCCAGGCCTAGGTTGCAGGTGTCTGCTGGGCCGGAACCCCGGCCCGTTTGCTTCCTTCACTCCCTTCCACCGCCCTTATGACACCTCGCGTAGGGCAGCGAGAGCGTTGGGTTTATCTCAGGAGGGGAGGCCTAGGTGTGCCCAGACCGATGCTCTAAGGGTCTTTAAAGAACTGCGGGGAAACTCGAAGGGGAGGGGGCGAAGCTAGTTAGATAATATTTGGAAACGGGTGACTGAGTCATCCAGAACGTTTCAGTGCTGCCCCCTCAGTGGTACCGTTGGGGAAGGTTTGCCCCGGGCTGGATTCCTTGGGGGAATTAACTTTTACTAGTTTAAGTGGTGATGATGGCTAAGACAGACAGCCCCCTCAACCAGCTCGGAGCATTTAAGACTCAGCTTTGATTCCTGCTCGCGGACATTGATAGTGGGACAATAGCCGTTTTTTTGGGTAGGAGGATGACTCATTTTGACTATTGTCCTGGTCATATCGTGTCGTTTGACCCCGGGCTGGACGCTGGGTCACAGAAAGAAAGTTTAAGTGGGAGAACAGACTGCGTGCAGTAAAGGGACTCTTGCTCTGTGTATGAATCCGCAGAGTACATAGATGAAGACAAACTGCAGCTCATAAGTGGTTTTCGGGGTTTAACAAAGGCATAAACTAGCACTCTGTATCGTTTCCTGATTCATCCCCACAGTGACTTTTGAGTCCAGTATATGAAGTGGGGAGAAGAGAAAGAGGGCCATTATTAGTTTTTATGTTAAAGGCTGTTAACTTTAACATCAGTATTTTATTTATCTTTGCCTTTGGGTCATATTGTTACATAACCTTAATTAACAATGTCTTTATTTTTTATTCATTGATGCTCTAGATTTTCTTTCCTTGGTATTTGGTTGCATATCCGGACTTCTTCAAATCATTCCCTCTCTTCCCATGTTCATCATGTAATATTTGAAATGTACATGAATATATGTAGCAGTGAAGCAATAAAATGAACACCCAAGGGTTTTACACACAATTTAAGAGCTAGACTGTTGCAGTTTTATTGAGACTCCAAGAATATTCCTCCCCAAGGGAGCTATTAGTTCTTCACCAGAAGTAACCACTGCCCTCATGTTGTCAGTCTACTTTTAATGACTACTTTTAACATCCCAGAACACTAATTCCTGTTTTTCTACTCTGACACCAAAATGAAGAAAAAATTGAAGACCTAAAACAAAAAAAATTCAAATGTTAAATGTCTTGTAGTTGACAGAAACAATGACCAGTTGCACCACCTTTCTCCTTCTGTTTTGTCCATTGTTCCATTCCTTGGTAATGTACCACTGTCTACTGTTGTCAGCTTGGAATGTGAGCTTTATAACGACAAGGAATGTGACTTTTCTTTGCTTTACCACCAGTATCCAACTGTGGCAGAGTAGTGATTGCAGTAATCTTGGAATCAGGTGGCTTGAGTTCTTGTCCTGTCCTGAACTACCTGTGTGATTTGGGGCCGAAGAAGTTTAACATCTGTCATGTGTCTAGTTCTCTGCCTGCCACAGTTAAGCTCCCCAGTAGAATGTAAGCTTCCTGCTGGCAAGGAATTTTGTCTGTCTCCCTCCCGCCCCCAACTTCTTTCCCTGTTGTATCCTCAGTGCTTAAAATTGTGCCTGGCACATAGTGCATGCTAAGTCACTTCAGTAGTGTTTGACTCTTTGCAACTCCATGGACTGTAGCCCGCCAGGCTCCTCTGTCCATGGGATTCTCCAGGGAAGAATACTGGAGTGGGTTGCCATTTCCTTCTCCATGGCACATAGTCAGTTCAGTCGCTCAGTTGTGTCCGACTCTTTGCGACCCCATGAACCACAGCACACCAGGCCTCCCTGTCCATCACCAACTCCTGGAGTCCACCCAAACCCATGTCCATTGAGTTGGTGATGCCGTCCAACCATCTTATCCTCTGTCGTCCCCTTCTCCTTCTGCCCTCAATCTTTCCCAGCATCGGGGTCTTTTCAAATGAGTCAGCTCTCTGCATCAGGTGGCTTAAGTATTGGAGTTTCAGCTTCAACATCAGTCCTTCCAATGAACACCCAGGACTGATCTCCTTTAGGATGGACTTGCAGTCCAAGGGACTCTCAAGAGTCTTCTCCAACACCACAGTTCAAAAGTATCAATTCTTTGGCACTCAGCTTTCTTTATAGTCCAACTCTCCCATCCATACATGACCACTGGAAAAACCGTAGCCTTGAGTAGACAGACCTTTGTTGACAAAGTAACATCTCTGCTTTTTAATATGCTGTCTAGGTTGGTCATAAGTTTCCTTCCGAGGAGTAAGCATCTTTTAATTTCATGGCTGCAGTCACCATCTGCAGTGATTTTGGAGTCCAGAAAAATAAAGTCTGCCACTCTTTCAACTGTCTCCCCATCTATTTGCCATGAAGTGAACATAGTGGGCAACTTAAAATATTATAAAATATATTTAAATAAAAATATTTAAATAGTTGCAAACTATTTAAAAAAATTATCTAATCTAGTTGGGTCTCAGTCTGTTGATCAGTAAATAACATGATTCTACCCTAGGGTGTAAAAGATCCTTTCCATCTCTCAAATTCTGTAACTCAGAATAGAGTCGTGCACAAACAGGTTCAACGGATGTGTGTGGTCAACAACAGACCAACCGAGGGGTTGGGGGAAGGTATTTTCCCCCAACGTTTGAGAAGGTGGCTGCACACACCCAGAACCCCTCATTTGCATGGTCTCATGCCTGCAGCCAGCCCCCTCCAGTATTCTTGTCTGGGAAATTCTGTGGACAGAGGAGCCTGATGGGCTATGATCCACGGGGTCACAAAAGAGTCTGACACGACTTACTGACTAAACAACAATAACGCCTGCAGCAGCCAGTTTTCTTTAATCCCTTCCCTACCCCATCCTCTTTCTGCTTGGCTCTTAGGCCTTGGGTTTTCAGGTTTTGTTCCATTTGAAGCACTTACCCAGGACTCGGCCTTCCCACGCATGCGCCTCTTCCCTTCCCCCCAGCAGGCTGCCAAAAGTGCTTATGCAATTCTAGACTGCTGTAGTCTCCTCTTAGAGCATTTTGCTCCTGGTAGCTGTGCATCTCCAGCCCAGTGGGTCTTCTGGATGATCTTTGATTGTCATGTAGATTTTATGATGGAACAAACTCCTGAGAGAGCTGAGGATGTCTAGGGACTGGGCTATTATTTGAAGTGCAGGACAAATAGGCCACCAAGTCTGTGTAGGAGACCCATTAGTGATACTGCCCTGTTAAGTATAGCCTGAGGGGCTGTCACCATTTGGAGCTTCTGGGGAGAAAATAATGTCAACTTTGTTAGTTTTGATTCTCTTTCCTGCCTATCATTTTTATTTAAAACACTTGAAAAAAAAAATCTTAATTTTGTTAATTATTTTCTTCTAGGGGGTTTTGGTCTGTTTTCTTCAGATAAAGTGGGATGTAAGTGAAAAACATTTTTTTTCCTTCTCTTATTAAGTTTTGATGAATTCACTGAGATAATTTGGGTAGATACTTGTTATTAATGAAATACTTCGATATAGGCTGGAGCTTAAAAATAGGAATGATCTCGTTAAAGTGAATTCTTACTCAGCCTTGTTAGTGACTGTCTAGAATAGAATCCACAGTTTCAAGGGCTCTTTCTCTTTTCATATAATTTAGCTTGCAAAATGGGCGAATTGCAAGGAAAAACCTTTGGTTGAGACACTTTGACCTTCTCTCTCTCACTGACCTTATTTTTTGCATCTTAATTGATTTGAATTTACCTTAGAAAGAGTCAGACTTGTCACATAAACTCATAAAGGTTTATTTAGAATCTTCAGTGGGTTGTCAAAAAAACACAGTAAGGAGAGTTATTTGAGGGAAATTGACACTGAGAATGGAAGAGGGGAGATAAAGAGTGGAGGGAAAAGATTAGAGAGGGCTGTGATGGAGAGAGGCAGCCTCTTTATTCCAATCTATGAGGAGTGGGAGTGGCAGTGGAAAGTAGGGAAAGGAAGTGGTTTATTTTTCTCATAAATACCATCTGTGAGATGCATAAAAAGAGCATGTTTGGTGATTTTGGGGGGAGGGAGTCAAGTGTTAGGGCCAGGCCTGAGAGCAAAGGAACATGAGGAGCTTTGAAGGGGAGGAGGCACGTATTAAATGGGTTGTCCCAGGCTCTTTGAATTTTCCTTACTGGTCATCTTGTTCTATGATGCATACTGCTGGAAACTGTCCTTGTGATGCTGCTTACCTAATTAGGAGGAATGAGATCTGGTTTTAGAAAATTGAAAGGACAGGGTAACTTGGAATTCTCACGTATTAAGACTGCGTGTTCCTCGCTGTTTCATCAGATTCAATCTGGCACTGAATCTCTCCAGTGATGCTCGTCTAAATATTTGCTGGATTTTTCAGATGTTGGTTTTCGCTTTGCTTCGTACATTGACGACTACATGGTGCTGCAGAGGGAGCCTGCAGGGGCAGTGATCTGGGGTTACGGCACACCCAGAGCCACAGTGACGGTGACGCTGTGCCGGGATCAGGAGCCCATCATGAAGAAAGGGACCCGTGTGAAAGGTAAGACAGGTCAGCCTCTGTTCAGCTTTTGTCTTCTTCTGCCACCTGCTGGATGATGTGAAAATGAATGCTAATAGTCCAGCTCAGGTTACCCATCCATCCATCCAAGTTACTTGAGTATTTACCATGTGTACTGAGGATACAAAGGAAAATAAGACCAAGTCAAAGCCCCTGTCCTCCAGGATCTCGTGCAGTAATGGGAACAGACACCAAGCCATATAGTGAGCGTGGTCAGTGCTGACAGGGAGGGGGGGGGTGGGATATGGAGTGTCATGGGATGCAGAAGAGAAACACCGCAGGTTGGATGGTAAGGGAAGGTTTCCACTGGAAGTGACATTTGAACTGAATCATGTGTAAAGGAGAGGTCGTCGTACTAGGAGGGTTAAGAACCTAAGCCCTGGGATTCACTGTTCCCATTCAGATCCTGTTTCTTAATGGCTATATGCCCTTGGACATTTTATTTAACATCTCTGCATCACAATTTCTTTATTTTAAAACAGTGATAAAAATAATATTTAGGATTATTTTGAAGATTAAATGAATTAACACATATCAAGTACCTCAAACAGTGCCTGGTGCGTAATAAGTACTGAATAAGTGTTAGCTGTTGTTATTTCTGGGCTTCCCACTGGCTCAGTGGTAAAGAATCTGCCTGCCACTGCCGGAGATGCAGGTTCGATCCCTGGGTCAAGAAGATCTGCTGGAGAAGGAAATGGCAACTCGCTCCTGTATTCTTGCCTAGGAAATCCCATGGACAGAGGAGCCTGGCGGGTTACAGTCCATGAGGTCACAAAGAGTCAGTCATAACCTAGTGACTAAACAACAACATTGTTATTGCTGTCATTATGTTATTTAGTCAGTCACTCGGGTATTTACTGAGTCACTACTAGGTGTCAGATACAGGGTTAGGTATTGGTTATCTAGTGATGAGCAAAACAGAAAAGCTTGGAGGTTAGAGGAGGAAACAGAAAAATAATAATCAATTACAGTGAAGCGTGATGCCACAGTGGGGAAATATAGAGTGCTGTGAGAGTGTTTAGGAGGGATAGTAAACTTAGTCTAACTATCCAGGGTCAAGAAGATCCCCTAGAGAAGGAAATGACAATCCACTCCAGTGTTCTTGCCTGGAGAATCCCATGGGTAGAGGAGCTTGGAAGGCTACACTCCATGGGGTTGCAAGAGTTGCACGCAACTTAGTGACTACACCACCGCCACCCGCAAGGCTTGTTTTGAAAGATGAGCAGGGCAGACCCAATAGAGGGAGCAACCTGGGCAAAGGCATGGAGGTGTAAGTGAGCCTGGGTTGCTGGAGGAGTGACAGGCAGGTTGGTTTGTCTGGACCACTAGGGTGTGTGATGGTGGATGGCAGGAGATAAGGCTGGAAATGGAGGAGGCTTGTTTGTCATTTCCAGGGAGTATATACACTACTTTGGGTAGATGGCTTTTAAGCAGCAAAAGAACACAACCAGATCTGTATTTTAGAAAGATTACTCTGGCTTCACTGGGGAAGAAGAGTTGGAGATGGATGAAACGAGAAGTAGGTGGGACCTGTTAGTAGGCTGTTAGGATATTCAGGCGATAGACAGGGAAGGCCTGACTCCAAGTAGTGGCTGTGAGGATGTTCAACAAGGTGAGAATTAGCAGTTAGCAGACTTCATGAGCAGAGAGGTCATACAGAGGAGTCTCTGCCTAGAAGAGACAAGGATGTATTAGGTAGTGTGTGGAGGAGCTCGAAGTTCCAGGATGCAGGAAGGCAGGTTCAGGGCTGGGTCAGGTGGAGACCTGGTTGTATTATATCTCAGTTAGAGGTCTCTCTACAGCTATGGGATGTTGAGGTGGGAGTCAGACAGGTGAGGAGGCTTCTCTGGGGTGGGTGGTGGTAATGTGGGGGTTGGTGGCTTGATAAGGGACTTGAATATACATGTGACAGCAAAGCTTGTGAAAATTTTATTGGCCCCTGAAAACAAAGATCACCTGATTAGTTTTGTCAATGTACAGGACCAATATTCAATCCAGAGTGATGCAAATGCTGGTGCAGACTTTTAATAATTCATTTCCAGGGCCTTCCCTGGTGGCTCTGGTAAAGAATTGCCTGTCGATGCAGGAGACACGGGTTCAGTCCCTGAGCAGAGGAGATCCCACATGCGATGGAGCAGCTAAGCCTGCGCACCACCACTGTTGAGCCTGTGCCCTAGAGCCCGTGCTCTGCACCAAGAGCAGCCGCCACCATGAGAAGCCCACACACCACAACTGGAGGGTAGCCCCCATTTGCTGCAACCAGAGAAAGCCCTCGCAGCAACGAAGACACAGGACAGCCAAAAATAAAAAAAGAATGCATTTCTTTCAACAAACATAAAGAAAGTATGTACTAAGTACTAGGCATAGGTGCAAGGTAAGTGCTTCTGGTTCTTGGGTTTTAACAAGACTTTGTAGCAGAAGAGGCTTATTGGGTGAAATTCAGAGAGCTGAAAGGGGAACTTAAGCTGACTGAGAAGTTGTTCTCTGTTAGATATAAATGCTGTTGGTGACTTGTAGGATATACTGAAAATGAAGAATTTGGGAGACTAGTAGTGCTTTCTTTTTGTGTTGCGTCATCTCAGAAATAAGCAGTATGGAGTACAGGTAGTGGTACTCTCACTAAAATGACGTTGACTTAAAGAGCTAAAGAACTGATGCAGTTGAATTAAGTTTTGGCTTCCCAGGTTCTTCAGTGGTAAAGAATCTGCCTGCCAGTACAGGAGATGCAGGTTTGATCCCTGGGTCAGGATTATTTTTGATTAATTTTAATTAATTAAAACAATTTAAAACAATTATTTAAATTTTTTTGACCGTGCCCCACAGCATGTGGGATCTTAGTTCCCCAACCAGGGACGGAACCTGCACACCCCCCAACCCCTGCACCCCCAGCACTGGACGCACAGAGTCTTAACTGCTGGACCCCCAGGGACGTCCCAAGAATTGATGTAGTTTAAAAATAAGAAATAGGATTTCTTTGATGCTAATGATTAACATTACCAATTAATACTTAGGAGACAGAGGTTGCACACTACTGTAGAAATAGAGCAAGCACATAATATGTAGCTTTTCAGTCTTAAAAATGTTCTTATGCCTTATTTTTAGTTTTTTTACCCTTTCGTGGCTGTCACAGGACCAATATTTGGAGTGGCCAGAGACAAGGCAGGAGAGTAGGTGGTGACAAGAAGAAATAAAAGCTGCTAATTAGGAGATGAGCCCCTCTCCTTCTTTAGTGAACCTGTTCACTTATCTTGAGTTCAATTCTGTGAACGCCAACTGAGGGCTTATTATTTATAATAAGCTAGAAACCCTAGAGATTCAAAGAAGAATGTAAGTAGTGTCCACCCTCCAGGAACCCACTCGCTCATGCTGTCCTTTCCTTTCCCATTTAGCAGTTTAGGTTCAGCTCAGTTGCATCACTGAAAAGTGATGCATCGTTTAGAGTTTGGATGTATAGCAGCAACTGACGGGAACCAAGTGATTCATGGACTATTGATGGGAATTTCACAGGGAAAGAGATTGTTGTTATTGATGGGGTCGGGAAGGGGCTATTTGGTAGGCTTCCACACTGTCTTGGTAGAAAAAAAAGGTACAATAGTTTATACAGATCCATAAAATAACTTCAATGGACAGCTTGCTCTGTCCTGCCCATGAAGCAACATGGATAAAGTGATATTTGGAATAAAAAAGATAGACATGTAGGAAATTTCACTGGGCAGTGAAGGAAATGTGTTTCAAAGGAGACACTGTGGGGCATTTTGAAGGGTTGACTTCTATTTAGATTCTGATGACGACCCTGGGATTTTCAGCCAGACAACCTCATTTGGCCACTCTGTCCATCTCTGTTAATATTTAACTTATTACCTATAATCCCCTAAGTGCCCACAGCAAAGCAGAATTTAATGGCATAAAGGGTTTTGTCCAGTAGACTGACACTTGAGCTTTGGGCAAGTTGAGACCTGAGGGATGGCTGGGAACATGGTCAGGTTCCGGGCCTGTTTATGTCATCAGGTGACGCTTAATGCTTCTTTCAGAGACAAGGTGTGAACTTGGGGCAAGGAGCCTGTATCCTCTCACTTTGACACACTTTGGGGGTGCACCTGCAGGCGATAAAATGAAGGTGTATCTGCTTGAATTTGTCATCATGATCGAGGTAAAGAAAAGCTCAGAAAGCCTAAACCTTGTAGAAAGTAAAAAATCTGCATTAGTTTTCTATGTCACATAGTAAGTTATCGCCAACTTAGGTGATTAAAACAACTTACTTTTACTATCTCTGTCGATCTGAAACTTGGCCATCATTTAGCTGGGTTCTCAGAGTTTCAGAAGGTTGAAATCAAGGTGCTGGCTGGGCTGAGTTCTCATCTGGAGGTTCCAATAGGGAATGATTAACTTCCAGGCTCCGTTAGGTTGCTGGCAGAGTCCTGTCCTTGTGCCTGTAGAATTCATGGCCCCATCTCTGAAGCTTCACATCTCTTACGTCTAGACCCTACTTAAAGGGCTCACCTTCTTTAGGTCAGGCCCACCCAGAACAATCTCCCTTTGAGTTAACTTCAAGTCAACTGATGAGGGATTATTCATTATACCTGCAACCCCCCTTCATCCTTTCTAGGTAAGATAACATAATCATGAGGATGGCATCTAATCCCCTCTGCCATTTTCTGTTGATTAGAAGCAAATCATGAATTCTGTCAGCACTTGAGGAACTCTGCAAGGGTGTGACTTATTGGGGGTCATCTTTGGCTGTGTCTGCCATAGCAGGCTATAGATTAAGGAATTTACAGGAATAGTTTTATTGATAGAAAAATACTTAAGCTTTTTTTTTTTCATTCATGGTGGCGGTAGAGATGAACTTTATACAGAATAATGCAGGTCTGGCAGGGGCAATTTGGGCAGTAAGGCCTCCTTTACCTCCAGGTCACTTCCACAAACCAGTGAGCCTGTCTGCAGTTGGTGGGGTGCCAGGGTTCTGTGGGGGAACAGTGACTGGGGGCTTCTTCCTGATCCAGGTTTTTCCTCTTGGAAAGGGAAGAGTTGTTGGATAATTTTCCTTTTTCTCTTCTTGGCTGCTGAGATTTGGCACAATAACCTGAAAAATAATTAACATCTGATGTGAATGGCAAACAGGAAAAAAGCAAGATGTGCTTTATGACTAATCATGTCTCTAGACCCATTATTTTCTTTCTTTTTTTTTTGCCTTTGATTTGTTGATTCTTCCCATTTTAAGGTGGGGGCTGGTCTGGGGGATGGAGAAAACATGGAGAGAGTTCTTTTCTTATGCCTGTGGCTGGAAAATGAAGAGAAGAGGGACAGTGAGAAATAAGCCACCAGATACGCTAGTGGTTGGGCAGGGAAACACAGTCAGTTTGCGTGGCTTTCTTGTCAGTATAACCTGGCACTGGGGTTTGCTCTCTGCCCTTACTTGGTGATGCTCCTGGCACATGGTGGGCACAATGAAGGAAGGACATGTATCTTCCTGGATGGAAGAAGAAAGAATGGAGGAAGCAGATGTTTGATTGCAGCAAAAATGAGCATTTACATAAACCTGGGCCTGGATTGGTAAGAGATATGACAAGATGGCAAGTGATGGGAGCCTAGAGGAAGGACCCAGAACAGCTGTTGCTCAGGAAGCCCATTGGGGTCAGCAAACGCCGGCTGAATAGTGAGCTTCAACTCTTGGTGGTCAGTCACTCAATTTTATCACTTGGACTCAACCTAATGGACTTGGTGGGTCAATGGTTTCTGAAATCTACAACTAGACTTCACTGGCCTATGGTCAGCTCCACTTAAACAGCCCGTCCTAAATGGATGGGCCAAGGCCGAATCAGTGCTCCCTGTGGACCGTCCCACCCTTGCTTTCAGTCTAGAAACAGTCTTCACGAGGGCTGTTCTCCTTTGTATACACTTTGTTGTTCAGGCAGTAAGTCATGTCTGACTCTGTGACCCCACGGACTGCAGCATGCCAGGCTTCCCTGTCCTTCACTGTCTCCCAGAGTTTGCTCAAACTTATGTCCGTTGAGTCAGTGATGTCATCCAACCATCTTATCTTCTGTTGCCTGCTTCTCTTCCTGCCTTCAGTATTTCCCAACATCAGGTTTTTTTCCAGTGACTCAGTTCTTGGCATCAGGTGGCTAAAGAATTGGAGCTTCAGCTTCAGCATCAGTCCTTCCAATGAATATTCAGGGTTAAATTTCCTTTAGGATTGACCAGTTTGATCTCCTTGCAGTCCAAGGGACTCTCAAGAGTCTTCTCCCGCCCATGGAAGTAAATCTGCATTGTTTTAAACTGATTGTTTCTGAGTTAGTTTGACCATTAATAACCTCTCTGTAGTGGAGCTGGTTTCTCCTGCCTTGTGTGGCAGTTAACTTTACTTGACCCTGAGTGTGTCAGAGTTTTTCTTTTATGAAGTGGGAGAGGAAAAGAGCTAGAAACTAAAAGAACTCGGGGACTAGAACAGAAGGAAGTTCTCAAGGTCTTTGAGGAAGTTGAGAGGTTTCCTAGAGGGAGTGGTTCTGGAGAACAAGGCTCTCGATGCCTGGTTCTCTTCAGATGCTTTGGGCTCTAGGGGGAGTGCCTCCTCTGGCTGAGGTAGGGGGGTGGTGCTGTGTTTTGCCCAGCTTCCTCCCCCTTTCCTTCTTTGCCTTTTTATTGCTGGGCAGCAGAGCTTTTCAGAAGCTCTGGGGAAGGTGGTTTTCCACACCAGCCATATTGCTTGGATGGAGACTAAGTGCAAACACTTAATTAATAGCAGTGACTCAGAGTAGCATGTACTGTAGTAGAAGGCTCAGAAAATAGCCCTGTCCTAGGTTTTGCAAGGATTGACCGCATTATCACAAATGAGTAACGTTGATGGCAGGAGGACGGAGCTCCGGTAAGAAGCCTGGGGAGACCTTGGCAAGGCTGCGGTTGGGACAGCTGGAGAGTCTGCCTGCTCAGACGAGAGTGCCATACGGATCACCTCACACCTGTGCGGTGCAATCTGTGCTCGCTGCCCACTGTTTCCCAGACAGTGGTTTTTGTGCTTTAGGTGCATTCTGCATTTAATGTGTTGATGTCTGTGGCGATTGGTGGTGTAAAAACAATAGCAGACATTCGGTCCTGGGCTCAGTTGCCCTCTCACGGGTGGGAATAGCGGACTCAGTCGGCTCTGCTTCTAAGAGGAGTGACCTGAGCCCTTTCACTGTTGCCTAAGGGTTTTGGATATTTCTCCCAGACTCTGAGTAATCCTTTACCATTTCAGCCTTTACCCATCTCCTGCCATGTGTCTGGACTTCTCCCCTTAGCTCTTACTGATTAGGAAGATCTTAGCATGTGGTACAGAGTAGGCACTTGGCTGGTATTTTTGTTTTTTAGTATTTTTATAATTGATATTTTTTCGGTTGGTATAATAACCTTGGCTTCCCAGGTGGCTCAGATGGTAAAAACTCCTCCTGCCAAGCAGGAGAAGTGGGTTCAATCCCTGGGTCAGGAAGATCCCCTGAGAAGGAATGGCAAGAGAAGGAATGGTGACACATTCCAGTAATCTTGCCTGGAGAATTCCATGGACATAGGAGCCTGGTGGGTCCATGGGGTCGCAAAAGAGTTGGACATGACTTAATGGACTCAACAACCACAACGATAACCTTAGGATGCCTCATTTGCTGTTCTTGCCATTCCTTCCCTTTGAATTGACATTGATCTGATGGGCACAAATTATCAATCAGTCCATATTCTTCAACATTATGCCAAGAATATTTCTTTTAAAATGATCATCTCTATTTTATCTATTTTCTCCTCCCACTTCTTCAACTTTGTTCGTGTGGTTTGGTTCTCCTAGGCATAATTTTGCCACTTGGAAGATATTCTTCTTGAGTTTCCGAGTATGATGTTGGCAGTGGTGGTGGTATGAGTGGGTGAGAGGTGGGAAGGTGGTGGGGGGGTGGTTCCTAAGGAATATGCTATGAATTTCTGAAACAGGGCCTTGGATGGCTTTTCATCTCCTTAATTGAGTCCGAAAACATTAAGACTGGTAAATAACTCTGTGAAAATAATTAATTGGATAAGTCTAAATATCTTCTTCAAAGAGAGATGAATTTATTTGCCTCCTACTACTTCTTTGTGTCCATTTCTCCACTCACCTGTTTAACTGTAGATAGAAGAGCCCAGAACCACTGGTGTTTTTAATCCCCAAGAGCAACACAGGGAGGAGGTGGGGGTGTTGATGACAAGGATGGTACCATCAAGTAAGTTTCAGATGATGAGTGGTTTTCTCTAACCTGTGCTCACATTTGATTGGATAGTTCCAAGTTAGTTTGGGGCACTGTAAATCTATTAGATTATGATCATGTTGATTTTGACAGTTTGGTGGTATAGTAAGAATTTCCATCTTGCGTTTTTGTATTAAACTCCCTTGCATTTAATATCTGTATTTTTGTCTGTCCTTGCTTAGGATTATAACTGGGTGATTTACTTTTCTTATAAATGCTTCAGTTAAAAGTAAGGAGGGATTGGTACAGATTAAAGAGAGCCACACTACTGCTTTTGTTATTTCTGTTGACATGTCTAAAATTTGGCTGGTCTTCATAGCTTTGGATCCAGTTCATCACAGAAGAGGGGAATTGCCACAAATAAGTCTGATGCATGACTCTGGGCTTCAGTTTCATTTTAGTGGATTGATTCATTAATTCTGGAGCCTTGTTACTATTTCAGCAGACTCTAACACCTGGACAGTGGTACTGGATCCTATGAAGCCTGGTGGACCTTATGAAGTGATGGCACAGCAGACTCTTGGGAGGATAAACTTCACTCTGAGAGTTCATGATGTCTTGTTTGGAGATGTTTGGCTTTGCAGTGGGCAAAGTAACATGAAGATGACAGTTTCACAGGTAATTTGCAAAGTCTCAGTGATAATAACGTTGATGATGAAGAAGAAAAAGAAGGAAGAGGAGAGGGGCGAGGAGGAGCAGGAGGTAGAAGCCAAGATCTGTTCTAAGTGCTTTCTCTGCATGTGCTAATTAATTCAGTTGAACAACTTCATAGGGTGAATACTTATAAGACATTCATAACTCACAGATGAGGACACTGGCCCAGCTGTGTTTAAGCTCCTGCCTAAGATCACAGCATAATTGTGGAGCCAGGGCGTGAATGTGACCCCAAATCCTGTTTTGCTAGTCATGGCCAGTGTGCTGTCAGTGTGTGGGGCACTACTTTCTCACTTTCCTGGGCTAAAGGCAGAAGCTGGACAGTATCTGATGGTAACGGAGATTTAATAGCAAATCGGGGGCCATGTAGATTACTCTTCTCTTTGAATGGTCTTAGAAGATGAGCTTCTGGAGACAGCCTAGGAGATCAAAACAATTAGATTTTGTTTTGATGCTGAGCAGCTAACACACTCTGTCTTTTGTTGCCATGGAGATTTTAAAAATTGAGACTGAATGTTGGCTTTGCCTCTTACTAGTTGTATGGCTTGGAGCAAATCACTTGGTGTTTATGAAACTTTGTTTTTAAAACATGCTTTTAAAAACTGTGGCTAAAATGAATATGACATAATGTGTATCATTTTAACTGTTGGTAAGTGTACAGTTCAGCAGCATTAAATATATTCACAATGCTTTGTGTACCCAGTCACCACTGTCTATCCCCACAACTTTATCATCATCTCTAACGTTTACTCCATACCCAGTAAACAATAAATCCCCCTTTCTCCTTCCTCCTGCCACTGGTAACTCTATCTTGCTCTCTCTCTATGCATTTGCCTCTTCTTGGTACCTCCTAGAAGTGGAATCATGCAATAGTTGTTCTTCTGTGTCTGACTTATCTTTCTGAGGATCATGCTTTCAAGGTCCATGCATGTAGCTTGTATCAAACTTTTGTCCCTTTTTATGGCTGAATTGTATTCCATTGTATAGGCCACATTTTGTTTATCCATTCACCTGTGGATGAACACCCGGGTTGTTTCCACGTTTTGGCTATTGTGAGCAATGTTCATAGCAATATTAGATCAATGTTGTGAACATTGATTTACAGATAATCTGTTTCAGTTCCTGCTTTCAGTTCTTTTGGATATATGCCTATGATTGGAATTGCTTGGTTAGTTCTATATTTAATTTTTGAGGACCCATCAAACCATTTTCCACAATGGCTATACCATTTTACATTCCTACTAGCAATACACAAAGGTTCTAATTTCACTGCATCCTCACTGACAGGTGTTAGGTTTCATTTTCTGATTATAGCCACATTAGTAGGTGAGAAGTGGTATCCTAATGTGGTTTTGATTTGCATTTCTCTGACAACTAGTACCTGCCAAGGCTGAAGGAAACACATAATTTAGTATTGAAGATTGTGTTAGTTTTTGAAAGAAAGCATTATAATACATTTAAATTGTGTTTTTATGTAAACCATGACTTCATTGAATTAGACTTTAATTAGGTCATAGTACTAATTTGATCAGAATATTAATTAGGTCAGAGTATTAAAGTAACCATCATCTTTATTGAGTGAATTATAATCATAGAGGCTAGACCTAGAAAGAAGGCAATAGCACCCCACTCCAGTACTCTTGCCTGGAAAATCCCATGGACGGAGGAGCCTGGTAGGCTGCAGTCCATGGAGTCACTAGGAGTCAGACACAACTGAGCGACTTCACTCTGACTTTTCACTTTTATGCACTGGAGAAGGAAATGGCAACCAAACTCCAGTGTTCTTGCCTGGAGAATCCCAGAGACGAGGGAGCCTGGTGGGCTGCAGTCTATGGGGTCGCAGAGTCGGACACGACTGAAGTGACTTAGCAGCAGCAACTAGTGATATTGCATATTACTTCATGTACTTATTAGCCATTTGTATGTCTTATTTGAAAAAATGTTTATTTAGGCCTTTTGTCCCTTTTTGAATTGGGTTGCTTTTATTGTTAAATTGTAGGAATTTTTTTATATCTTCGAGGTATTAATCGCTTGTCAGATGCATGGTTTATAGCTATTTTGTCTCATTCTCTAGTTTGTCAGTTTCATTTTTGAGGGTGTCCTTTGATACATAAAAGTTCTCAATTTTTATGAAGTTCAGTTTATCTGTGTTTTCTTTTGTTGTTGTCTATACTTTTGGTATCATCTTCTTGATACTGTTGCCAAGTCCAGTGACATGAAGGTTTTTCCAGTGTTTCTTCTGAGAATATTTTAGTTTTAACTCTTAAGTTTAGGTCTTTGAGTCTTTTTGATCACTTTTTTTATATGTAGTGTAAGATGAGGGTCTAACTTCATTCTTTTGCAAGTGGATATCCAGTTCTCCCAGCACCAATTGTTGAAAAGATGGTTCTTCCCCTATTGAATGGTCTTGGCACTTTTTTTTCACAAATTCATTGGCTTTATATATGAGGATTTATATCTTGGCTTTTTAGGCTATTCCATTGGTCTATATATCTCTCCTTATGGCAGTACCATACTGGTTGAATTACTGTAGCTTTGTAGTAAGTTTCAAAGTTGGGACATGTAAGTCTCCTCCAAGAATTTCTTTTGTTAGTGTCAATCTTTCTCTGTTTTAGTCATGGCCTTGTAGATTAATTTTTCTTAAATTGAAAACTAGCATTTTTGTCTCCCAGAGGCTTCACTGGGGTCTGTTTATGCCTGATAGAAGGTGAGGAGGAAGAGCACTACAAGGGCTCCCAGGTAGGGATGGGCATACTCAGTAAACAGAAAACCCAGTGCAAACAGGGGGAATGCCAGCCTGTCGAAATGTTGTCAGTGAGGAAGCTCAACTTGAAGTATTCCTACCTCCATTGCTATTAGAGCAATGGGTGAGTCTGACACATAATGAGTGAGTCTCTTAAGTGAAGCAGGAGAAAGAGGACATCAGAAGGGCTTCCCTGGTGGTCCAGTGGTTGAGGATCTGCTTGCCAGTGCAGGGAGCACAAGTTCGATCCCTGGTCCGGGAAGATCCCACATGCTGCGTAGCAGCTAAGCCCCTGAGCCACAACAATTGAGCTTGTACTCTAGATCCCAAGAGCTGCAACTAACTTTAGCCACTTGCCTTAAAGCCCATTCTCAAGAGAAGCCACCACAGTGATAAGCGCACACACCACAGCTAGAGTAGCCCCTGCTCGCCGCAACTAGAGAAAGCCCGTGCACAGCAGTGGAGACCCAGTGCAGCCAAACATAAATTTAAAAACATTTTTTTTAAAGAAAAGGATGTTGAAAAAGTCATCAAGGAAGCAAGCTTCTTAATTGTTTACTGGTACTCTAGCAAAACAAGAGTGGTAAACAAAAGCCTTGGGGCTCTGAGATTTCTTTCTGCAAACAACTCTGCTTTCTGATTGAACACCAAAGCAGTCTAGAATAAAGGGAGTGGATTTCTGGATAGAGTGGGATGGGGTTTTGCTTTTGGGCCTCAGAATTGTCCTTCCTTTGTTTGTTTAGTACAAGCGATTTGATTTAAAAATAAAAGTAAGGGAATCATTGCTGTTTCATTTATATTAGAATCAGGGCTGGACAGTAGCAAGTTCATAGTTATGTTTAAAGTTTATCAGCTTAAAACACTGCTGAGAGATTAGAAAATATTTTTTTTACTCACTCTCAGACCTCCAGAGAAATTCATGTGAATTAAGTCCTTTGACACATTTGAAATTAGGGTTGATTTTCTTTGCTTGTCTTTATTATCTGATTTTTCTATAATGAGCATGAAATGACTGGTTTTTAAGACAAAGTTATAAAAACAAGAAATTGATTTCACTTAACTGATACCTTAAATATCTATCAAAGGCTCAATTTATAATAAAGAGGCACATTGTATAAATAAGAATCTTAGGAATAAATGATTTAACTTGCATTAGGGATCAGAACTAATATGTTTATACTTTGACATGTACTTTTATTTGTTCCCATTAATAGGTTCAGATCTTGAAAAGATTATGATCTTCCCTAGTAGCTCTTTCTCTAAAACTCAGTTCCTTAAGTGGATTTTTATTTTCTTGACTTTTTTTCATTATCTACTTCTTCATTTTTGAGAGATATTTAAGTTTGAGTTTTAAAAAACTCTACAACTAGACCATAATCTCAATTAATCTTTTAAAAAAATGTATAAAATTGAGCCCTTGCACATACTTAAGGTCTCTTGTTTTGCTTCTGTAGCTTCTGCCCCTTCTAGCTTCTTTTTTTCTCTCTTTTAAAAAAAAAAACCAGTTAATAAATAATGCTTTTAAAAATATTCTACTTTGGACATACCTATTTCCTTTCATTATTAGTTTTCTAATTTAAAAATCTAAATTCTTGCATTTATGTCTTCCTAACCAATATTTTACTTAGTCTTGCTTTCTACCCTACTTAAATATATGGAAACCTTTTAAATTTAAATGTTTATTAAATTTGACTTAACTGGGCTCCATGTTAACATCAGTGAATAGAAGCAAAATTGAAGTTTCATCTCTTGATAGAAAGCATGGTTTTATATAGAAGTGGGATTGCTGTTAACTCATTAAGGAAAACAGTATTTTCCTTAATGCTTTAATTGCAGTTCCCTGTTTGCACAGAGAGGCATGGACCAGATCTGTTTGTATCTGCACAGTCAGGCTCTCAACTGCACTCTGTGCCAGGGGATCTCATCCCATTTTCTGTCAAGCTAAGTCACAGTTTGATTGTTAAGACTGAACACATTTTTTTTCTGCCTGGAATTTACTCTTAAACATCTTCTATATCGAACTAAGGCTATAGAAGCTCTGAGATACAGAAAAATAGAAAAAGATTCCATCTGAAAAAGCCAAGTGTTAATTTTGTTTGTTTTAGAATCACGCGCTTAGTCTGCAAGACAGCGTTTTAGGTGCTGGCAGTACCAAAAGCCAAATTTTCTAGTCTCTTAACACTCTGTAGAACTTTGTTTTTGGATCATAAAGATGCTTGACATGACTCCTCCTTTATTCATTTTCCTCCCTACCCCTGAAGACTCCCAACACACACACACACACGCACACACACACACACACACGCACACACACACACGTGTGCATACAGTGCCTCTCTCTTTCCCCTTCTCTCCCTCCATATGACATTTCTGGGGAGACAAAATTTCCACTATAACCAACCACTCTTCACAGTCAAATGAAGGAAATGGCAGATTGTGTGCCCATCTTGTTGTTAGGGTAAAGTGGAATTTTAAAATCGAGTGTTATTTATAACACTGAGTGAGATGTTTATAAATGGAGGAAAGTCTAAATGCTCATCTGTCACCTTCTAAGTCAGGGTACATCTTAAGACTTGGCTATTTCTAGTTAGGCTCAGAAGAAGATGGCCAGTGTTCGATGGGAAACCCAGTTTTCCATATCTCAGCAGTCTCCACATTCCTGCTTTACCAATCGGGCAATTAAAATCCAGAAGAGAAGGGCTGGCGCCACAGTACAATAAAAGATTCCCGGGAGGTATGATGACTGGCTTATTTATAGTTATTTTCTCAACTTTCAATCTGCCATATTGTAATGTGGTCGAAGGTAAAGTGGCGCTTCCCTGGTGGTTCCGTGGTGAAGAGCCCGCCTGCCAATGTAGGAGACACGGATTCAATCCCTGGGTCGGAAAGATCTCCTGGAGAAGGGAATAACAACCCACTCCAGTATTCTTGCCTAGGAAATCCCAGGGACAGGGGAACCTGGTGTGGTCTACCAGTCCACGGGGTCGCAAAGAGTTAGACATGACTGAGTGACTAACGCCCTCACTTCAAAAGCTGACATTATTTTGTAAACTATTATTATACACGATAATTACACAGTCCGTCACTGTCCTTCGGACACAACTGAGTGACTGAACACCCCCCCCCCCCCGCCCCCACACACGTGCCTTGCTCGCCTGTGCAGACCCCACACTACGACTCTCTGAGGAAATAGATTCTTGACGTTTCTTCATTAATTCAAGAATGTGGTGTAAAGGTTACAAAATGAACACTGGCGAGCAGCTGCTTTGATGGTGAACCGTGGGTCCCCAGAGAGGTGGAGGGCTCTCCCCATCGCTGCAGCCTTAATGACTTCAAATACCTTGGTCTTCATTTACATCCTCATTTCAATACTTGGTAGGAAAATAATTACACCGAGGTGTTTGATGAGATGAAATTTGATCTCAGCAGATGGAGGAAGGCTTCCCCTTTCATCAGCAGGGAAACCAAGTGTCATTTAAATGAAAATCTTCCTGAAATCTCTTTATTCCTAAGTTTGCTGCCAATATCCCTGAGGAAATGCTTCCATCAAAAATGGCTTGGTGAGACCTACTGTAAGCACAGGGAACTCTCTGCTCAGTGTTATGAGGCTGCCTGGATGGGAGAGGAGTCTGGGGGAGAATGGATACATATATATGTATGGCTGAGTCCCTTTGCCCTCTGTTCACCTGAAGCTCTCACAACATTGTTCCTTAATCAGCTATACCCCAATATAAAATACAAAGTTCCTCTTTTTTTTTTTTAAAGGCTTGGTGATTCTGGGAAAGGATTCCCATTTCAGAAGTAGTTGTCATCAGGTCCAGCAAGAATTCTCCCCACCCCCATTTTTTGCTAACACTTTCTGTGGCTTTTGAGTTTTGGATTGAAATACTGCACACATGTGAGTTTGAAAATGGAAGTTTTCCAGACAGTGCTTTGGATTCAGTTCCGCGTGTGCTGGTAACAATAGAGGACGATGCCACCCCCCCGCCCCCAGTTCATTTGGCCTTGCCATACTCTGGAGTGTTAGCAACGGGTCACCGCGCCACCTCCCGAGCTGGCCCTGGAGTTCCCAGTCGGTGCAGAAGCTGGTGTGGGTGGAGGGAGCGAAAGCAGTTTCATCCTCCGTTTCCATGGAAGCAGCATACGATCCTTAGCACTCGGTGCTGAACTGAATTTCAAGGGAGGTGACTTTTTACAGGTACTTGCCGCTGAAAAATAACTTCCCTGCCAAAATATACTGAGTGCATTAGCCTGTTCTTCATCTTCAATGTTTATTCTGCATGAAACTTGCCAGGCAAGATCCAGAACGGGCAAGCCTGGACTTCCTGTGGAATTTTCCTGAGACCATGTGTGGAAGCCCAGTAACCCTGGCAGCCCGGAGCCACATCACCCAGCCACAAGCTGCGGCTCCCACTGGGACCAAAGGGCCATTGCCTTTGCATCTGGCCGGCTTATTGGCCACAGCAGGCTCAGTGGCAAGTCAAAAGGCGATTCCAGGGGCAGCGCATCTCAATGACGTGCTCTGTGGGGGCACTGCGGCTGCTCCTGCCCGGTGGGCCGCAGGGCCAGCTGTATTCTCTGCGGTGGGTGGGAGGGAAGGCGAGCCAGCTGCACACCCTGTGGCCAGGGACCAATGGAGAGCGGCCCAGCCTCCTGCAGCCTCCACAGTCTTGTCTCAGCTGGAGCTCTGGTTCCCTGAGGCCAATGATAACTGGCCTTCTTGAGGCTCCTGTTAGGCTTTTGTTTTGGGACGACCAGACTGTCCAGAGGGGTGGAGAGGAGACTAGAAAAAACAAACACTCATTAAAAAGCAAAACAATATTTTTATGACACAATCTTTTTTAGTTTTTAAAACACGTTTAATTGGAGGATAATTGCTTTACAAGGTTGTGTTGGTTTCTGTTGTTCAACAAGGAGAATCACCTATAAGTATACTTACATTCGCTCCCTTTTGAGCCTGCCCCTGCCATCCCACCCAGCTCGGCCATCACAGAGCACTGAGCTAAGCTCCCTATGCTGGACAGCAGCTGCCCACCAGATATCTATTTTACACGTGGTAGTGTAAATGCTGCTCTCTCAGTTCATCCTCCTCCACCCCATTTTTTTTTTTTAATAAAGAAAAACATGCCTACTCAACATCAGGATTGAAGGAAATAGCACTTATGTGTGAGCCCTGAGAGGAAAGATGCTTGATATATTAGGTGTAGCACACATATTCATGTCCAGAGGAACCCTAAGCCAGTCCTGTCACGTTCTTGGCAACTGGTGAGGTTTCATACAGTGGTTTGGGAAAAAGTTATGTGCCCTTGGATAGACCCTTCTCTTTGTCTGGTTTCTTGGGACTGATCTCAGCAATCACCCGGGACCCCGCCTTCCAAACTTCTGGGCCTCCTGTGATTTTCTTGGGCGATTTTCCAGGACTGAGATGAGAAGATAAGCATTTTGAGGCTGATTTCAGGATGTTTCAGGAGTTCAACAATTGTTTCTCAATTGTGTTTCTTTTTAATACACATCTCTTGAAAGTGAAGTTGCCCAGTCGTGTCCAACTCTTTGCGACCCCATGGACTGTAGCCCAACAGGCTCCTCCGTCCATGTGATTCTCCAGGCAAGAGTACTGGAGTGGGTTGCCATATCCTTCTCCAACGCATCTCTTATGGGGTATGAAAGAAAGTGAAAAGTGAAAGTGAAGTCGCTCAGTCATGTCCAGACTCTTTACGACCCCATGGACTGTAGCCTACCAGGCTCCTCAGTCCATGGAATTTTCCAGGCAAGAGTACTGGAGTGGGTTGCCACTTCCTTCTCCAGGGAATCTTCCCAACCCAGGGATTGAACCCGGGTCTCCCGCACTGCAGGCAGACGCTTTATCGTCTGAGCCACCAGGGAAGCCAAAAATATTTCTTTGAGCTGCTTTTTGGCTGGGGGGTGGGGGGGTGGTGCGGCAAGAATACTGGAGTGGGTTGCCATTCCCTTCTCCAGGAGATCTTCCTGACCCAGGGATTAAACCCGGGTCTCCTGCATTGTAGGCAGATGCTTTACTGTCTGAGCCACCAGGGAAGTCCTTATGGGGTATGGATTACATAAACCTACCTCTCCATGGCCTTTTTGGCTCCATTTTTTTTTTTAAAAGAAGATAATGCTATGGCTTTATTGGATACTTTTCCTGAATAGAAGTATTTTACTTTCAAGGTGTTGACCTTTTTTAGCCCAAACCCATCCACAGCTCCTCTCATCCAATACAGACTTGTCCTTGAGATTGCAGATGTCATGGTGTTCCCACCTTCTTTGGGGATATGACTTATCATGGTGTCTGAGGGTCAAGATGGATCCAGGCAATCTGGACCAGCCCATCGTGGGTTTCGATTATGCATTTGTTTTCTGTATCCTGAAGGCGCAGAAGGAACTGCAGGCGGGGAGTGGGTGCGGTAGCGTCTATGAGGGGGCAGCAGCATCATCAAGTGTCCACTTGGTTGGTGTAGGAAATGACGTCCCTGCTTCTTTTCCAGGTATTTAACGCCACAGGCGAGCTGTCGAACACGGCTGCCTATCAGTCTGTCCGCATCCTCTCCGTGTCTTCCACCCAGGCTCAGCAGGAGCTGGAGGACCTCGCCAAGGTTGACCTGCGATGGTCCAAGCCCACCTCGAGTAAGTGATGGCTGGAGTGCATGCCGGCTCCTCTGTGAGTGCTCGGCGCCCTGTGTGGCATCTGTGAGCCTAAATTGGGTTCTGTTGTGTCTGTCAGAGCTTGCCCATCCATTTACTCATTTCTTATTGACCGCCCTGCCCTGCCCTGGTTCCTGGTGGCTCAGTGATAAAGGATCTGCTTGCAGTGTAGGAGATGCAGGTTCCATCCCTGGGACAGGAAGATTCCCTGGAGTAGAAAATGACAACCCACTCCAGTATTCTTAGCTGGGAAATCCCATGGACAGAGGAGACTGATGGGCTACAGTCCATGGGGTCCCAAGAGTCAGACACGACTGAGCAACTGAATCACCACCACACACTTTCTGATGGTACCTGTTTCATGCCTTTCTTCCCAGGACTCCACAGTGAATTTGCCCCCTTGCTCTGAGCAGATGGCGCTTCCTCCAGCTTCATCGGCCTCTTGGAAGCCACTCAGCACAAACTCCGCCAGCATCTCCTCAGTGCCCAATGTTCTCCTCTCCTTTTTTCCTCCGTTTCTGTGTCTGAACACAGCTGACTATTTCCCTCAAGGCTGTCTCTGACTCGGGCTCTTACCTTCTCCAGGGCCTCCTCTTAGCCCTCAGGCTCTCTCCTTTTACCCCACCGTCCAGCCTGCAGGGAACCTTTACTCCAGGCTGCTCTGCGCTGGTCTCTGTTCTGGATCCCGAGGGTGCAGCTGTGATCAGGACCCAGTCCCCACCCTCAGAGCTTCACTTATCTGTAAGGAACACACCCCTTTCTCCTGGAACCGCTCCTCTCTCCTTTGCTTTGTTAAACCTTCTTAGAACATCTTTCCATTCTTTTCACTCCCTTCCTGAGTGTGTACTCTTCGTTGTTGTTGTTCATTCACTAGGTTGCGTCTGACTCTTTGTGACCCCATGGACTGCAGCACGCCTGGCTTCCCTGTCCTTCACCATCTCCCAGAGTTTGCTCAGACTTATGTTCATTGAGTTCGTGATGCCATCCAACCATCTTGTCCTCTGTTGTTCCCACTCTTTAACCCTTTATAATCTGGCTGCTGTGTCCAGGTCGACAACCGGTTCCCCCAAGGTTTCTACTGTTCTTCTGTGATGCGCTCTGGACAGCCCGTGGCATCGGCTCTGCTGACGGCTGCTCCTGGCAGCTGCGCCTCCCTCTGAGCCTGCGAGGTGCTTCCTCTCCCTCGTGCTCCCTCTCTGTCTGCGCCCTGCCTGTTTCTTGGCTTTCTCCAATCCCTTCCTCCCGAAGGGAGGTCCCTTGTGCTCTTTACAGTCCCTTTTTTCACCTGTACATACTTTACCTTGGTAACCTCAGTTACTCCTACATTTTCAAGTATTAATTCATTCAGCAAATATCTGGGTGCCTTTTGTGTGCTTGGCGCTATTCTAAGTCCTGGGGGGTGATAGCAGAGAATAAAGCAGGCAGGCACGCCTGGTCTCCTGGATGGAGCTTATAGTCTAGTGGGAGAGTACAGAAGATAAATAAGAAAATTAGTAAGTTATATTTGAAGTATTGTACTATTGAGTGTCACGCTGTCTGAACTTTCCCTTTAAGAACTCAGGAACTGAATAGATTTGGGTAAAAAGTTTTTAATGAATCCTTTGGTCTATGAACTCTTCCTGCATGTCCTCCAAAACTCAGTAATCAGTTAGATTGGATAAGGTATTATACCTTGCTGTCGGTTCCCTTTCAGTCTCTGAACTCAGAGACTCAAATGTTTGAACATCAAGGGATAGGTTAAATGGTGGTACATGCTGAGAAATAAGTTACGTAAAATACTTATCCAGGGCAGGGGGCAGTACTGCTGGGGCTGGGGTGGGCTGGTGGTTTCCAATTCAGAGTGGACATGGAGGTCCCGCCTGAGAAAGGCAGCATTTCCGTAATAACTTGACAGAGGTGAGGCCACGCAGGTGTCTGGGGAAGAGCCTGGTAGGTCAAGACCCTCTCATATTTCAAGTCTCTCCTGCCTCTTCTACTGTCCTCGTATCTCTGACTGCAGTTGGGAAAGGTCTCTCTCTTTTTTTTTTTTTTTGGCTGTGCTGGGTATTCATTGCAGCACACAGGCTTCTCTACTTGTGGCTCATGGGCTTAGCTGCTCTGTGGCACGTGGGATCTCAGTTCCCAGCCCAGGGATCTAACCCACGTCCCCTGCATTGCAAGGTAGATTCTCAACCACTGGACTACCAGGGAAGTCCCCAGGGTCTCTGATTTTAAAGACTCTTGTGTTGAGCTTGGACGTTTCTGGATAGTTGAGGACAGTCGCCCCCTCTTCAGGTCCTTACTGTTGAAACATCTATGATGTCCGTTTAGCCACATACGGTTCACTCACAGGGTCCAGGCCTTAGACTGGAGACACCTTTGCTGCCCAACACACATTCTCATTCCCACGCCTTTCCAAGTGGCTTTCCATTTTCTTTACTCCAGCCTCCCCTCCAGTTGTCTCTTACACTATTCTCCTTTGCCATTGCCTTCTCCAAGGCATGAAAGTGAAAAGTGAAAGTGAAGTCACTAAGTCGTGTCCGACTCTTAGCGACCCCATGGACTGCAGCTCCCCAGGCTCCTCCATCCATGGGATTTTCCAGGCAAGAGTACTGGAGTGGGGTGCCATTGCCTTCTCCGTTGTAATTGATACTCTCCTCAAATACTTGAGAAACTTTCCAGTTCTGCATGTGTCTGTACATATTGTTTCTTTTGCCCAGAATGCTAGCTCTGCTTACTGCATTCCTATCTCCGAAGGTCTCTCCACCTCCCTCCCTTTTCTCTTAATTACCTTCTCCCTCTACCTCCCCATCAGTGAGTCCACCCTTATTCCAGCCACCACTGCCACCCAACACCAGCCAGCAAACATTCACTGACTCTGCACTGGGTCCCAGATGCCGAGAACACAGAAATCCTAATGGTTTAGCGAGGTGAGGGAAACCCCAAGCACAGAGCAGGACCGGAGCACAGGGAAGGAGCCGCCTTTCCTGGGCATGTTACCATCTGTCTTTTGTTTGCTATTCTTTATTTTTGTGTGTGTGTGTGTGTGTTTAAAGTTCTTGTTTGCTATTCTTTATTTTGCTGTTAGAACCCCTTAACACACCTTTGTACTTCTTAAAGCACTAAACCATATTTTGCAATATATTTGACTTTGCTGAATGTGTCTCGTTCTGTAGGATAGAAGACCTCTGAGGAAAGGATCCCTGTCTTTCCTTTTCCTTTTCATTTCTGTATCACAATCATCTAGAAGTCCCTGGTGCCTGGTAGGGGCTCAATCCATTTTAATTGATTGAAACTGATTTTCAACACCTGCCATCGCACTTTCCACGTTTCGAGAGCCGGAAATGTGTTGTTTGGCTCTTTCGCGCGCCAAGGCAGTGACTTACGCCTCGTGGTTCTTTCACGGCTGCTGGGTTGGGTTGGTCCCACCGGTTGCACGTGTGCCTGTTCCCCTGTTCGTTCTTCCGATGTGGAATCACCCTTCCTGGTCTGTGTTGGTTCCTGGGCTACATGGACGAATGAGCTCGATGGTGCCAAACTCTGAAATGCTGGTTTTGGTTTCTGTTGCTTTCCCTTTCGGCCAAAGTCCCCATCACTTGTTTATTTTTGTCTTCATTAATGTGGCTATAAGCTTGGATATAAAACCACCCAGAAAAAATATACCTGTCTTCTCGACATTCTCTGTGCTTGCTTATCCCCTTCCACAGAGCTAAGTGGGGATGGGATGGATGTTGGGTAAGAGTGTAGGTGGGGGGGAGGGTTGGGGGTTGGCAGCCTTTCTGCCCCTCACCTGTTGCAGAGAGGTATCAATATTCCTAGGTTCTCAGGGCCCTGCACATGGTGGGGAAGCCTCCTTGCCTGGCTGAATATACATGTATATTCGGCTTTCTGCTAGCCAGCCAGCTGCCTCTCCATCTTCTCCTGCACTTGGAAAGTCTTAGAAAGGAATGCAAGGCCTGACCCAACACCCGAGCTTCTCACCTAGGCCTGCCCAGGAGCTCCAGGCCGTGTCCACCTACTTTTCCCCTGACTGTCTCTATCTGTTTCTCTGAACAGAGAACTTAGGCCACGGCAACTTCACGTATATGTCAGCAGTGTGCTGGCTTTTCGGGCGTTTCCTGTATGACACCCTGCGGTATCCTGTGGGGCTGCTGTCCTCCTCGTGGAGTGGGACGCCCATTGAAGCCTGGTCGTCTAGAAGGTCCCTTGAAGCCTGTGGGGTCCCGAGGTCAGGGTAAGAAAGCGTCCTCTGGTCCAGGAGAAAGCCTGCCAGGAAATTCCGTGAGAGAGCAGGATCATAGTCTCCTTGGGGAAGTCAAGTATGAGCTGAATGTACAAATATGTGTTAAATGTCTGTGACTTATTCAGGTGTTATTTTCACTGTCATCATGACCACAATCGTTTCACAATATGTCAAGAAGTAATTATGACCCTTTTCCTTAATAATAGGGATAGCTAATATATTTTTCTAAATTTATTTTTTAATCAGATATTTTTAACTTTTTGTATTGGGATATAGCCAGTTAACAGATAATGTTGTGATGGTTTCAGGTAGATAGAAAAGGGACTCAGTATACGTGTACCCATTCTCCCCCAAACTCCCCTCCTGTCCAGGCTGCTTCGTAATATTGAGCCGAGTTCTGTGTGCTCTACTTTGTTGGTTATCCATTTTAAATACAGCAGTGTGTATCTGTCCATCCCAAACTCCCTAACTATCAGTAGGGATAACTTAATACTCAATAGAAGCTTTCTAAATGCCAGATACTGTCACGAGCACTTTATATAATATTAACTCATTTAATGCAACATTCTCTTGAAATATGGGTACTATTAACACATGAGGAGAAAGGGGCTGATTGGGAGAGAGGTTTGGTGACTTGCTTGGGAGCACGACTAGTAAGTGGTGAAGTCTGATGTCAGTGTCTGTGCTCTTAACCGCTGTGAGAATAAACCCAATCTAACAGTTTGGAAGAACACGGTATCCATGTCATCAGAAAGCGGTATTGGAAGACTGATGGTGAAAGCACATTCAGGAAAAGCTGGATCAGGAATAACAGTGAGTTGGGAAGAAGCAGAGAAGAGGCTAGTCGATAACTTCTTGACACTAATGTTGCGATAGAGATGGATACTGTGTGAGCTGCCTTCACAGAACTTGTCTCATCAGTTCTGGCAAGAGCATGGATTTGAGCTCTTGGTGTGTCTTGGGTAAAGGCCTGTCTGCTGGGGAGTGAAGTCATCCTGCTTTGGAACAGAAAGACTTACTCTCAGTAGAGGTGGAAGAATCTAAAGCCAGGCTTCCCACACCTCAGGGGGCATGGCAGGGACAATACCAAAGGGCCATGGGGTTCTCGCACACAGCTGCTCCAAGAGAAATCCACACAGGTATTCCACAGAGACAACTTAGGGCCACATTCCAAGTCATCAGAAAACGTGCCTTCTGACCTGGCCATCTCATTTCTTGGAATTAAGACTTATGTAATGATTCAGCTCTCAGGAAGATAATCATGGCATTGCTTATAAAAGCAAAGAACTTAGCCTCAGTGTCCATTCAGTGAGTGCTGGTTAAGTAAACTTTTTGCCTGTGTGATAGACTCATTAACACCTGCCCGCTCCTCCCCCCGCCCCCGCCCCTGGTCTCAGTCACTAGATGAAACCAGCGACGGTGCCACTGAACTCACAGAGAGCTGACTGACACACGTTTTCATGGAAACAGAGTGGTTGAATTGGACTCTGAGCTGCTTTCGTCAGGGGGTTTGCCCCCAGGTGAAGCTGGATAGGTGCCTGGCTCAGGGCTTATCATGGGATCGGTCCCTGGCTCTCTCCTGACGCTCATGTGTCTTCCTCACTTTAGGTCCATGCCATCCGACCTTAAAATCGGTCCGAGCGCGCACTCTGTTCTCTGGAACGCCATGATCCATCCACTCCGTAACATGACACTGAAGGGGGTGATATGGTACCAGGGTGAGTGTCAGTTTCTGGTTTTCCATTGTGTCAGTTAGCTGTTGCCACATAACAAGCCTCCCTGGGGCTCAGTGACTTCAAGCCATTGTACTTTTATTTGGCTCACTATTCTTTGAGTTAGCCCGGTAGTGTTTCTGTCGGGGCTGCTTTGGCTCATTTCTGCTGGGCTCTCGTATGCATCTTTGGCAGCCTGTCAGGTTGTCTGGTGGCTGGATGACCTAGGATGGCCTCTACCTCATGTCTGTTGACTGGGGCTCCTGGTTCTCACATGGCCTCTCGTCCTTCAACAAGCCGTGATAGTGATGGTTTATTGCTCGGTTGTGTCCGGCTCCTTGTGACTCCATGGACTGTTGCTCACCAGCCTCTGTCCATGGGATTCTCCAGGCAAGAATACTGGAGTGGGTTGCCGTTTCCTCCTCCAGGGCATCTTCCCGACCCAGGGATTGAACCCTGGTCTCCTGCATTGCAGGTGGATTCTTTACTGACTGAGCCACCACGGAAGATCTTCAGCAAGCTAGTTCAGCCTTATTTATCATTTACATGGCAGTGTCAGGCTTCCAAGTGTGTCAGGAGAGAACAAACTCCAGAGCCGATCTGCTCTTGCAGTCGTGTTTGCTGATGGCCCATCAGCCACAGCAAACCTGAGGCCAGTCCAGCGAGACCTCAGGATGGAGGCTAGGGAGCAATGTGGGGTCATCTTGCGTCTACCCCAACTCCCTCTCACAGTTTGGACTGTTTTCAGGGGAGTCCAATGTAAACTTTAACAGGGACCTGTACAATTGTACATTCCCTCTGCTCATTGACGACTGGCGCCAGACCTTCCACGATGGCTCCCAGGGGCAGACAGAGCGCCTCTTCCCATTCGGATTTGTCCAGGTAGGTGCCGAAAGGAAGAGGGTTTGTGGGCTTTGGTGGGGGAGATGCTGCTGAGACCTCTTCCCTGGAATCCATGTTCTGTTTTTTTTGCCCTCATAGCCTGCCTGCTGTTCATCTCAGCTCACTGACAGGACAATTAAATCTTAAAAAAATTAATAAGTAACCAGTATTTGGGCTTCCCAGGTGGCTCAGTGGTAAAGAATCCGCCTGCAATGCGGGAGATGTTGGTTCAATCCCTGGGTCGGGAAGACCCCCTGGAGAAGGAAATGGCAACCCACTCTAGTATTCTTGCCTGGGAAATCCCATGGACAGAGGAACCTGGTGGGCAACAGTCCATGGGGTCGCAAGAGTCAGACACCACTGAAGCAAGTTAGCACGCACACAGCCAAGTTCTTAAGTGCTTCACCTCGCCTGTTCACACGACCCCTCCAGGACCAAGATGTCCCAGCAGGGCAGTAGTTCTGACTTTTCTGGAATATAGGAATTAAACAAGTAAGGTGTGACATAAACAAGATCCGCCTCACAACATAGACACGAAACGGGCGTTAGTATTTGGCTGGACACCCCTGTCTGTAGGCGTCCGCCTCTGGTAGCCCACAGATACTTCCCTCTCACCAACCCCCGCTTGCCTCCCCCACCCCGTTCCTCTTCTCTGTCCTAGTTCATAGGGCTTTTTTTGGATAAAAGATTTTTATAGACCTGCTTTCCACTTACAATTACTTTACAATCATTTCCTTTCTCCTTTCTTAACATTTGTTTTGACTTTGAACGAGAATATTCTGCTCATTATTTTCAAAATAGCAACGCCTGTCACCACTTCTGTGTTACTCTTGGTAGAAACTGCATTTGGTCCTTGAAGGTGCTTCTTTTGCCTCTCAGCCTGTGTACATGGTGATTGGAATGTGACGTCAATCAACTTAGGCCAAAAATACGTTTAAGTGTTTATTATATGCCACAAACTGTGTGGGCTACTAGAAATATACAGCAGGAAGCAGAGAGACCTGCTCCTTGTCCTCTACCCCTGGTTTAGTAGAAGTGCCTTAGCCTCGGGCGCCAGCTTTATCATCATCAACAACAGTATGTTGGTTGCTTGTGAAAAACTGGGACTATAAATGTTTAACTTCAAAGGGAACTGTCAAATACAACAGTTTAATGGTTCCGAGCGTAGTCTGGGGATTTGACTCTCAGCTCTGGCACTTCCTTAGCTGTGTGATTTCGAATAAGACATCGAACCTCTTTGTTATTTTAAGTATTAAATGAGCTAGTCCATGTAAAGCTTGGCACAAGTGAGAAGATGCCTGTGTTTATTATAAATGAGAGAAGTCGGAAAATCTGGAGGGGCAGTTGGTCTGTTAGGGAAGATGAATTGGCTGAAAGGGCTGCATGTGAAACCATGGTGGCAGTAACTGGAGCACGCAGTTAGATGGGGACGCGAGCTCTGTGGAGAGGGCAGGGCTACATCCACATGTCTGCGAGTTTAATACTGATGTGTGATCTGAGGCATGGGGAGAGAGAGGAGCTGGAGTTCAGGACTGGAGACCTTATTATTGTTGTTCAGTTGCTAAGTTGTGTCTGACTCTTTGTGACCACATGGACTGCAGCATGCCAGGCCCCTCTGTCCTCCACTATCTCCTGGAGTTTGCTCAAATTCAGGTCCATTGAGTTGGTTATGCCATCCAACCATCTCGTCCTTGGAGAAGGCAATGGCAACCCACTCCAGTGTTCTTGCCTGGAGAATCCCAGGGACGGGGGAGCCTGCTGTCTATGGGGTCGCACAGAGTCGGACACGACTGAAGCAACTTAGCAGCAGCAGCAGCATCTCATTCTCTGTCGCTCTCTTCTCCTCCTGCTCTCAATCTTTCCCAGCATCAGGATCTTTTCTAATGAGTCAGTTCTTCGCATCATGTGGCCAGAGTATTGGAGCTTCAGCTTTAGCATCAGTCCTTCCAGTAAATATTCAGGGTTGATTTCTACAGGGTTGCCTGGTTTGATCTTCTTGCAGTCTAAGGGGCTCTCAAGAGTCTCCTCCAGCACCACAGTTCAAAAGCATCAGTTCTTCGGCACCCAGCCTTCTTTATAGTCCATCTCTCACGTCTGGACATGACTACCAGTCTCGAGGGAGTATATGCTTTTTCAGAAGGATTTTGGAGAAACAGTGAACCAGACTACAAAACACAGATGCTATTGTAGAATCCTGCAAATGTAGCCACTTTTATATTCTGTGGCTGTGACATGCCTTCTTTAGCAGCAGTGTTTCTCCTAATCCCTGCAAGTGGCCTGCTTTATATCTCAGGGGAAAAATACAGGAATTTCCTGTGGGTGTAGAGTCTGCTGCTGCCCCCATGCGGTCAATCTGTAGTAGTACAGCTGATGAAGTAGTGGGGAATGACTGCAGGGATTCTCAGCCAACTGCCATTTTGAAACAACTTCCTTGGCTTGAGTGGCTCTTGGTAGCATTTTCCCCTCAGCACTTCAGGCTGGAACTCCCCCTAGACTCTTCCAGGGGGTTCCTGCAGGGATCTGCATCATGGCGCCCGTTGGCGCACATGGCCCCATTTTCAGCCTTCTCTCTTGGGTGTTGTGTGGGAAGCAGCAGGGTTACTCAGTGGGTCTTTTTATTGCCATTTTCTAGTTTTCATGACATTTCATTGCGAAGCTCCACCACCTTTTATCACTTCATGTGTTAAGGCCGATTTGCATAGGAGAGTTTAAAAAGAACCAGTGGTGGGGAAAAATGTACTCTTTCTTTCAGTGGGAGAAACCTCACGACCAGGTGGCAGCAGGGCATGGCTGCTGGAACGTGTGAAGGACTGGGGTCTTTGATGAAGTCTGCTATGTGCTCAGGGGTAGATGCTGAAGCTGAAGCTCCAATACTTTGGCCACCTGATGTGAAGAGCCGGCTCTTTGGAAAAGACCCTGATGCTGGAAAAGATTGAAGGCAAAAGGAGAAGGGGGCGATAGAGGATGAGATGGTTAGAAAGCATCACTGACTCAATGGACATGAATTTGACCAAACTCTGGGAGATAGTGGAGGACAGAGGAGCCTGGTATGCTGCAGTCCATGGGGTTGCAAAGAGTCAGACACGACTTAGCAACAAGGGGAGGGTCCTCTCCACTTCCCTACAGAGCTTTGGCCTGTGTTGTACACAGATGTACAATAGGTCAGTGACCTACTGCCTTGTAACAGACGACCTCAGAACTTTGGGGCTGACAACAGCAGCCACTGTGTTTGCTCCTCATTCCATGGGTTGGCCAGGCAGGGAGAGGTGGTCCCCCGGAGCGGCTCATTTCTGCCCTGGGACATTAGCCAGGCTTGCTCGTGTGCCTGCAGCCGGAACTGAAGGACCCAGAATTCACGTGACTGGACCCTCAGCTGGGAAGGCTGGGACATGAACGCCTCTCTCCTCGTGGCCTTCTGGTTCCCAAGGCCGCTGTCTC
Source organism: Bos taurus (assembly GCF_002263795.3). Taxonomy (NCBI): domain Eukaryota; kingdom Metazoa; phylum Chordata; class Mammalia; order Artiodactyla; family Bovidae; genus Bos; species Bos taurus. The sequence continues at coordinate 28,120,982 of NC_037356.1, read as the reverse complement.
CACGTTTCTTCAGCAGGGCAGCCGCACTTTTGTTCCGTGGCCATCTCAGGGCTCTGAGGAGACGAAACCAGGAGGCAAGCACTCCTGAGGCAGAGACTCAGTAGCTGCTCACCATCACCTCGGCTGCATGCTGTTTGTCAGAGCAAATCACAGGCTTAGCCCAAGTTCATTGCAAGGAGAAATAGACTCCAGGTCTTGCTGCAAGGAGGGTGCTGGAGGGTGGAGTTCTACCACAGCTCGTGGGATGAGTGGTTCAACCAGGAGGGTGAGAGACTCGGTAAGAACGTGTTGGGATCAGCCCGTGGGCGAGTGAGTGAAGCAGAAGCAGGGTCTGCTTGTGAAAGACTCCAGTGTCGGTTTCTTTAAAAAATTTTTTTTTCTTAATGTTTTTCTAGCTGTTTTGAAGTGTAGGTTTCTGACGCAGTGAAGTTCTGATGCACAGTGTCTACTTTCTAGTTATCTTCCTATTTGTCTGGTGAAGCCCTGCATGATGGACTTCCCCAGATCCGTTGGCATCAGACAGCCGACTTTGGCTACGTCCCCAACCAAAGGATGCCCAACACCTTCATGGCTGCTGCTGTGGATCTCTGTGATAGGAACTCACCTTTTGGCAGGTGGGTGCTTCTCGGGCTTTGCTTGAACAGTAATATGTGTTTTCTGTGGCCTTCTCTTGATGTTCACTTGTGAGTGGGCCTAAGGAATGGACCCTAGAAGCATGATTTATCCATCATTCACACCCTGGATGTGCTACAGTAACTAACACCCCTCCCCACCCCAGGGCCGTGATGCTACCGAACCTTATTTCGTGTTGACACTCTCATGTCCAAAGAAGGGACGGGCTTTGCTGTCGTTGTCATTCACAGATCCAGAGTGACAGAGGCTCCGGGGGGATCTGTGCTTCCACAGCTGCCTGACAGTCTCATATTCGCAGCTGGAGGCTTCCACCTGAAGCAACACAAGTCTCTTCTGCTCACATTGCACTGGCCACGGCAAGTCCCATGGCCATGTCTATTTTTAGTGAGAGCAGGAAGTGGAATTCTACCCCATACTCAGAGGAGGACGTTGGTGAACAGCCCTGATGACTACCGCCTACTAGGATACGAGGGAATGGCAGTGTGACCTGGGGCCCAGTGCAGAGTGTCCCAATTACAGCAGGAGCCTGAATGAATATTTGTTTATTGAATGAAGGAATGTTTGTTGAGTGAACACATAAAACCTGGAGGGGGCCGAGTAGTGACAACCTGATTCAGATGAAACACTTTGAGAACGTTGAGTGCTTGCAACAGTCTTACGACAGCTCTTTCTTCTAGGTTAGTTCCAAAGTCTGCCCTCCCTCCCTCCTCCTCTTCCCTTACTACTTCCTTCCAAGCCATCAATTATTTCAGGGTTGTTGACGCATAGAAGACCCGTCTGTGGTTACAATTCACCATTTCTCTTAGGCTGACTAGTCCCGGGTCACTGGCTATTAGATTCAGTCTCACTTTCTTAAAGGGTTCTTTATATAAGATTTCTTTTTTTTTTTTTTAAATATGACTATTGTTGAGCCCAAACCCTAAGTTCTCTCCCTGTTCTTCGTCCTGTAGCATTCACCCTCGAGATAAGCAGACGGTGGCCTACAGGCTGCACCTGGGGGCCCGTGCCTTGGCTTACGGGGAGAAGTTGATCTTTCAAGGACCACTGCCTCAGAAGATAGAACTCCTGGCCGACACCGGGCTGCTCAACCTCACATATTCCCAGCCAATCAAGGTGCAGAGGCGTGACGACAAGATATTTGAGGTGAGAACTGCAGAAAACAATAGGGGTTCATCCTGCGTGGGGATCAGGATTTCCTCCACACCGAGGCTCATCTCTAATTATATACGAGGCAGGTCTTGGTTGGTCAGGGGCTAGGTTTATCTCAGAGTGACAAGTAAGCAGTTCTTGATTTATTCGCTTAGAGGCAATTTTGATGAGACAAAAGCTAATTTAAAAATTAAATCAATATTAAATAAAAAAATATATAAATGTTATAAATCTATTTTTATTTTATAAAAATATATAATTTTGTTTACAATTTATAAAATCAAATTAGTTAAACAATTAAAAATTATTAAAATTAATTAACAAATTAAGAGTCCATATTAAAAAGATATTCCATTTGTATTTTCCCTCCCAGAGCAGCCGTTTTTGCTCAGAACAGGTAGCATTATTTGTGGGTACCTATTTGAAAGGAAAGGATCCTGGCTGCAGAATATTTCCCTCATCCTTGGACATCCATTTTTGTCACACTATCCTAAATTCTGATTTTCTTTTGAGTTTAATCTCTTCTTTAAGAGATTTAAGTGTGGTGATTTGCAGCTTAGTTTGAATTACTGTAATGGGCTTCCCTGGTAGCTCAGCTGGTAAAGAATCCACCTGCAGTGTGGGAGACCTGGGATCCATCCCTGGCTTGGGAAGATCCCTTGGAAAAGGGAAACGCTACCCACTCCAGTATTCTGGCCTGGAGAATTCCATGGACTGTAGTCTGTGGGGTCGCAAAGAGTCAGACGTGGTGGGCGACTTTCACTTTCACAGTGATGGAACTCTGTACTTGCTGCTAATACCTGGTGAGGATCATTTCACTGCAGAACTGGAGCTGTTGATGAAACAGCTTATTTAGGAGTCTCCTAGGTTGAGGCTTCCCTGGTGGCTTGGTGGTAAAGAATCCACCTGCTGATGCAGGGTTGAATCCCTAGGTCGGGCATTCTGATCCCCAAGAGAAGGAAATGGCAACCCACTTCCAGTATTCTAGTCTGGGAAATCCCACGGACAGAGGAGCCTGGTGGGCTACAGTCCATTGGGTCAGAAAGAGTCGAACACAACTGAGCAACTCTACAACATCAACAAGGCCAAGGTGGTGGCTGGAGGCATCCCCAGGTGGAATATTTAAATGAGTGTCTTTGGGAGTCCTGAGGCCCTTAGGCGTTGGGGGGTGGTGAGTGAAAAGAGGGCATTGGAGGGACAGTGAAAGAATGTAGAAGATAAACTGTAGTTACACAAGAGATCATGGGACTGTTCCTCCTCTGGAATCCCCCTGCCTCAGGTGCTTACTTAGCACCGAACTCCACTTAGCTTCCCTGGATGCTGGGTTTTAGGTGAGTCCCAGCGCCCTGGAATCTTGGCACTCTGATTTCCCCTCTGTAGTCAGCTGCTGGCAATATGCCCACTGCCTGGCCCTGGAGTCGGAGTTGGGGCCAGGACAGATTTGAACCTTTGGGAACTGGCTATTTTAACACTCCCTTCACCAGAATCACTTTCTGACTTGAGAATAGCTTACCATCCACAGTTCCGTGTGCCCCTTCCTCTTCCCCCAGCTCCACTGGGAGCCAGAGAGCAGCCCAGATTCCAGTAAGCAATCTGCTCACCCAGATTCCTGCCTGATTGGTGGGAGGACCACAGGAAGATTGTTCAGGGGAGCCTTTCCTAAGTGCTTCATGTCTCCATGCTGTCTTATCTCTCTCAGTAATTTGCTGTTTTATTTCTTGATCTCAGCTATTTATCTTGTGAACTTTTATTATCGATCTGTGGCTGTGATAACCAGACCCAATTTGTCCTGGTTATTGTAGAAAACACGTCCCTTGGCCAAGAGCAGCCCCTTCTCGCCCTTCCGTCTGTCTGCAGAGCAGGCCCATCTCTTGGCACATCCTCCCAACTATCCTAACCATTCCTGTTCGTGACTCTCCTGTTTAGGTCTCATGTTGCAGTGACCACCAGTGCAAGTGGCTTCCAGCTCCCATGGACACCTTCTCCACCCAGACCCTGGCCCTGAACATCACGTCTTGCCATGACACCCCAGCTGCTCTTCGGTATGCCTGGACCCCATGGCCTTGTGAATATAAGCAGTGTCCCCTGTACCACCTGACCAGTACCCTGCCAGCTCCTCCCTTTATTGCTCCCATTACAAACCCAAGCTCTGGCTATCACAGCAGGACTGCTAAATGATTTTACAGCAGTGTAATCACGTCTCAGACACAAGTGTGGATCCTTTAGATTTGGGCATTTAGGAGTTTAAATGACTACTGATTTTTAATGGAAATTAATCAAACTGCCTCATTGAGAGCACCCGGCTAGCACATGGCTGTTTTCATATTCTGAGATGCCAGGGCTGGTAGGCGAATGGAACGCTTGCCTTCTGTCCTCAGCCAGGCCAGGTATCCACAGTAGACTAATTACCAACTACAAACAAGTTGAGCCTGTGTGATTCACTTCCTTCATTATTTGGAATGAACAGTCTTTAACACTTTTGTGTTACCTCTAGACTGTGGAAACTCAGGATTGGAAGAGATTTCAAGGCCGTGGAGGCTGACTAGCATTTACGTGTTTGTTTTTTAATAAAATCTGACAAGTGGTTATCAAATTTCTGTCGAGTTTCCATTCTAAGCGTCCCATTGGTTTTTCATGTGGAACTGACATGTTTCTTCTGGTACACAAGTCTTTCAGAGAAGTGAAGATGGCCCTGTTTTGTGCTAAGCCAAAAACAATTCTGTTCCTTCAGTCTAAATGATAAGGTGAATGTTTAAAACAAAGAAACCACAACCACACGCAGGGATTTTGGGAGGTGTGAAGGGATGGCTGTGAGGCGGCAAGAGAGGGCAAGGTGGAGCAGCCCGTGCGGGAACCACGTGACTGCAGAGGTCAGGGAGAGCAGATAGCGCTATTGGGCTCTTGACAGGTAAGAGGTTTAACAAAAATAACCCAGATGGGAGAATAAAGAGTCTGAAAGTAAAGCTACACGATAAGCATTTAGAAAAATAATCCAGATGGGACAAATGTGAAAGAGGGCTTTGGCGTATACTGTTGAGAATCCTAACGGTGTTTACTGGCTGATTAAAAACAGCTGAAGGCACTTGATAATTGTCATCTATTAAGAAGCTGGAAATAAAGTAACATCCTGAGTCATGGGTACACATTGATCTCTAGACAAAACTGGGTTTGGAACAGGCTTGCAAATTGTCCTTTGAAGCTGAGAAAGGAGCAAGATTTATCTGCGAGTAGTTCCCATTATCTTAATGTGAAAAACAAGCACAGAAGCACACGCATCACTCGCCACACCTGCCCCAAGGGGTCCTAGTGTAACTGAACAGCAGGGATGCTTTGTTAGTGCCAGGATTTTATTTAAAATTTTATTTATTTTTTAATTTTTTGGCTGTGCCACACAGCGAGCAGAATCTTAATTCCCCAATCAAGGATTGAACCCGTGTCCCCGGCAGTGCAGTCTTAACCCCTGGACTACCAGGGAAGTCCCAGTACCAAGATTTTAGTTAGCAAAAACCAAAACAGATATGCAGCATGCAAAGAACTTTGGCTCCTTTGAGGACTTCTAGCGTACAATTAACTCCTCATACCTGCACCTTGGTCTCTGATTCATTTGACCTCACAGAAACCACAAACCCTGCACCAGCTCCTGAGAAAAAAATCAATCTACTGTGTACCCCCAACATACAGGCGCTCAGTAGCTGTTCTAACCTGGAAGGAGCAAGAGACAGCCAAGAGCTCTAGGCCTGTGTTCCCTTCACTCCTGGTAACCTAGGGCACACCGTACAACTAGTTAGGTTTAGGTAGCGGGTATCTTCATGCAAAGTCATGTGAAAATTATTTTTAATGGTCGAATAATTTAAAACATTGTGTAGGAATTCAGGTTATTTCCCAAATGAAAATAATACTGTTTGAAAATGAAATTTATGATCACTGTAGACGACTTGGGTGCTAAAGAAGAGTGTATGATGTAAAATCACGCCCAAATTCATCATCTGGACACAGTGTTTTGGTGATCATCACTTGATTTGTTTGGGTCAGATTTTACACACCACTACACTGTATATTATTTAGTAATTGGTGTTTTTTATTTATTCTAACAAAATAATTTCCCTAGGTAAAGTGAAGAGAGATTTCATTTGCTTCAGTTGGTGGGTGCCCCATACTTAACCAATTTGCCATGAGTAGACAGACAGGGTTTTAAACTAATACTGTGATAACCGTTACATGTCAACATCGTTCTGCACTTAATCTCTTAGGGTCCTTAATGTGGACTAACAGGGTTAAGAATAAATATGTTTAACATTTTAATACCCACAGCATAACCCTTCCAAAGGGTTCAACAGGTGACATTTCCACCAAGGTAAAGTCCCATATTTCCCCCCTATTCTCACCGACATTGAATACTGTCAAACTTAAGAAATCTTTAATAATCTAATAGATGAAAACAATTTTTAAGTGTATAGCTAGGACAGTATTTTTCAAGTTATTTAAAACAATGATTCATAGTAGAAACACTTTGTGTCATTCCGCATATCCCCACGTGTACTGTGTGAGTGGGAGATAAACACCTATACACACAGTATAGTTGAATTCAACCTTTCAGCATCCAACGCATTCCAGTATGTTCTGTCTTCGAACTTAATTTTAAAATATGTGGGTCTTGACTGCCACAGTTGAAAACAACTAACAAAGCTGAGATTTGTAGTTTGAAAATACTTCTAGGGAAGCTACAAATGAATGCTTATTAAAGTAAACCATGCACTAACTTATGGGCTTCCCTGTGGCTCAGTTGGTAAAGAATCCACCTGCAATGTAGGAGACCTGAGTTCGACCCCTGGGTTCGGAAGATCCCCTGGAGAAGGGAAAGGCTACCCACTCCAGTATTCTGGCCTAGAGAATTCCATGGACCGTACAGTCCGTGGGGTAGCAAAGAGTTGGACACGACTGAGTGACTTTCACTTCACTTCATGCACTAACTTATAAGAACTTTTTAATATCTTTCTTAAAATGAAGCTCACTGTGAACTTGTAATTAACTTGGGCTGTAACAGAATGGAAAGATACAGATTATGTGATAAAAGCAGCAGATACCACTTCTGTGTTAAGTACAAATGGGTTCTGGCATCTGAGGTAGAGAAATAAGAAAAATGAAAAACATGCAGCAGTTTTGAGTGCTCTCCTTTCTATCCCGATTTGCTATTATCCATATTTTATTGTATTTTTGCACTGTAAAAGTTACACAGACTTGTAAGACCATAATTAAGAGTCATAAAATCAATATTAGTCACTTTAGCATCTGATACGTTATGGTGGCCAGTGTGATGTGCTCTAAAGGTGGCATTTGATTCGTCCCTCGACTGTCCAGATACAGTCCCATAAAATGCAGGCCCCCTGTTTGTTTTCTCCGTTAGTGGGTATGGATTGTAGCACAGTGACAATCCAGTTCCTCCACTCTTCCCCATCCTTCTACCTCTGGCCTCCTTTGGTTCATTCCATTCCAGCCAGCCCTGGTTCCTGGCTGGTTGACAGTGAATCATCACACAGGTACGGTGGAGGTGAACTGGCTGGGCTTCAGTGATAGGGTAAGCCTCTACCTTAATGCTGTAAGTTGAGTCCAGGAAATTCTGTTATATAGAATGCAGTTATTACACAACTAATGAACTGATGGGGTGAGTCTGTTACGGAGGATGGAACCAATCGTGTATTTGTGTTACTGTGTGGTTTCAATGTATTCAGTGGAGCCACAAAGGGGATGTAGACAAGGCTAGAGATGACTTTTTGGATCCTCCTGTGAAATGTGAAGAAGATGAACAGTGGGCCTTGCGTGAGGAACTCTGCCCGTGGCAAAGGTCATGAGGAAGGAGGCCTGGCATACGCACAGGCGGGATCGAGCCTCAGGAGGCCCCCTGGAAATTCTCGAGCATCTACCCCCAAAATCAGAGTCTGCCTACTTTACTACTTTGTGGTCTCACCTACACCTCTGACTTTATGGGGGACTGCCCCCCACCACCTCTCTCTGAAAAAGGGTTAACTTAGAGTTCCAGTTAATAATAATTCCTGGGCGTGACTGGAGTGTTTCAACCTACAAACTCCTCTGAAGGTTCTCTAGCCTGTCTTGACAGGATTGTCCGGCCACATGTGATTGTTCACAGCCTCCCAACCGTGAGAGGCACAAGATGCTCTGAACTTTCTAAAAACAGATTCTTTTGAGAAGTTAGAAAATTATTAATATAGTATTAGTGGGCTAGTTAGGAATTATACCGGTGGAGGGTTTCATTGTTGAGCCAATATTTGCTGCTACATATCTCTTGCTCCTTATACACATTAATGAATATATAGAAGAAATAAGTATTAACCTTTGATATTAATCACGTTAGACCTTAGGCTAAATAAATTCTTTTCTTAAGTAAAACCCACTACAACCTCACCCTATAGGAATGTAACTTCATCTGGTACCTTTGGAAGGTGGGGTCTGTTTTAAGAATAATCACCCCTGGAGAAATAAGTGTTCTGGTTGACTGACCGCTGTCACAAGGAGAGGGTCATAAATTGTCAGCAGGCCCCTTGGCCAGAAGATGATGTAACACCCCTAAGACCTCTGTATACATTTGTATGAAGCACCTGACTTTGATAAAAGTCAGGACTGCTGACCCCACATGACTTTTGTTTTACATCTCTGTGTATAAAAGTAGACCATGGGAAAATAAAGAATGGGATCAGTTCCTCGAAAGACTGGTCTCCCCATGTCATTCTTTCTCTCACCTTCTGGCTGAATCCCCATCTGGAACGTGGAGGCTCGTCAAGCCTACTAATTATGCCTGGGCTTCTAAGATCTGACCAGGGAGGCCTTAGTGTCTCCTCTCCTTCGGGAGAACAGGAGGACACCTGCAGCCTACATAGGTGACATAAATTCCTTGTATTGGAATTTTATTAGCTTTCCACGTAAACCAAGTTATTCAGCCTCTTTTCTCCACTGAATTTTCCTACTGAGCTATCCTTATTCTATTACTCTTTATATCTCTAATTAATATTTAATTAAAGCTATTGTATCCTGATCGCTGAAGCCGTCTCTCCTTCGAATTTCCCTGGATCCACCGGGGCTGGACCCCGGCACTGGACCTTCCAGCTTGGGGATAAGTAGGATCTGACTCTGATCACACTGACGTGAAGATAAAGCAGCAGCTGGCTGCAGCGGCTGAGACAGTCAACAACCCAGGCTCAGAATCGAGGGTGGAGGGTTGTCAGAAGGTGTAAAATTCTGATTATATCATGATGACAACAAGATGAAAATAAGCAGAACTGTCAACAGAAATTTATTACTAAAAATAAAACCAAGTTGAAGTTTTTCCCAGGAAAGCTGTCACCATGGGAACCTCTGCGACAAAATGTGTTAATTTACTATCTTCTTCACTCCTGAGTTGCTGCCTTCTTCTATATAGTCTAATTAAGCTAAAATACCCATCCTGATGAGAATGATGTGGTATCGACTCCTTTTACTTCAATCCGAAGACTGAGATGGGCTGCACGGTGACGGAGACTTCAGGTGCTGTAGGTGAGCGTCTACCAAGGGTTCATGGGTCAGGAACATGGGTTGGTAAGAAGACACAAAGGCTGTAGGCTGAAGCTCCGGGAGGTCCAAGGATCCTGGAGAAAAAAATTCCTTAAGTTCCACTGCTGCCTGGGAATCTTAGGAGACTGGCTTGATCAGACACACACATATCCTTTTAATTCTTTCAATTCGTTTGCATCTGTCAGCCCAATTCTGCTCTTGTTTGATGAGACAGGACAGATATTTACTTCTACAATGAAGCAAACTGGCTGAAATACAGCAAGTAGTGCTGGGAAAGCTGGAGAGCCACATGTGAATCAATTACAACCCCACACCCTACACAAAAAAAACTCAAAATGGTGATATAAGACACGACACTATAAAACTCCTAGAAGAGAACACAGGCAAAACATATGACATAAATTGAATGTTTTATGTTTTCTTAGGTCAGTCTCCCAAGGCAAAAGAAATAAAAGCAAAAGTAAACAAATGGGATCCAATCAAACTTTAAAGCTTTTGCACAGCAAAGGAAACAATAAAACAAAAAGACAACCTATGGACTGGGAGAAAATATTTACAAATGATGCTACTGACAATGGTTTTGTTTCCAAAACATACTAATAGTTCATACAGTTAAAAAAAATTAAAACCCAATTGAAAATGAGCAGAACATCTAAACAGACATTTCTCCAAAGAAGACATACATATGTCCAATAGGCACATGAAAAGATGCTGCTGCTGCTGCTAAGTAGCTTCAGTCACGTCTGACTCTGTCCAACCCCATAGACGGCAGCCCACCAGGCTCCTCTGTCCCTGGGATTCTCCAGGCAAGAACACTGGAGTGGGCTGCCATTTCCTTCTCCAGAAAAGATGCTTATCATCCCTAATTATTACAGAAATACAAGTCAAAACTACAATGATGTACCACCTCACATTAGTCAGAATGGTCATCATTAAAAAGTCTACAAAATAATAGATGTTGGAGACTGTGGAGAAAAAGGAACCCTTCTACACTGTTGATGGAATGTACGCTGGTGCAACCACTGTGGAAAACAGTATGGCGGTTCCTCAAAAAACTAGAGTTATAAGCATGATCCAGCAATCCCACTCCTGAGCGTACACCCAGACAAGACTATAAACCATGATCCAGCAATCCTACTCCTGAGCGTACATCCAGACAAGACTATAAGCCATGATCCAGCAATCCCACTCCTGAGCATACACCCAGACAAGACCATAACGCAGAGAGATGGACACCCCTATGTTCATAGCAACAGAATAGTCAAGTCACTGACAGATGAATGAATGAAGATGTGGTATGTAAACATACAATGTGATATAACGCAGCAATAAAAAAGAATGAAATAATGCCATGTGCAGCAACATGGATGGACAGAGGTTATTATACAAAGTGAAGTAAGTCAGAAAGAGAAAGACAAATACCATATGATATTGCTTATATGCGGAATATAAAATACAACACAAATGAACATATCCACAAAACAAAACCAGACTCATCGACATAGAGAACAGACACGTGGTTGCCAAGGGAGAGGAAAGGATTGGGAGTTTGGGATTAGCAGACTAGACATGCATACTAGTATGCACATGGATAAAATGTATGGATATTTTATGGATGGATAAAAACCACACATAATGGATAAAAACAAGTGTATAGCACAAGGAACTATAGTCAATATCCCGTGACAAAACAGAATATAAAGTATATATGTATAATTGAATCACTCTGGCGTACAGCAGAAATTAACAGTGTAAATCAACTAGATTAAGTAACTTGCCTAAGGTTACAGAGCACAGTAGGTAAAGACAGAGAAGTTAACTCCATTTTCTCATTTCTAGTCCAGAGCTCTCCCTATATGACACCCATGCTGGATCCTCTGATCACTCCACTCATTTGTGGGGGGAATCCATGGAGGATAGGCAGGATCAAGGCCATGGATTTCCATACTATATGTTATGTTTCAAGTCCCACAGTGAACTTCCCCTTAGAGTTCTGCTGAGGACATCCAGCTTAGAAAATGAGCTGCTCTAAGTTCTTGGTGAGCCCTGCCACCCCAGGATCTCAGCCACGCCTTGAGACTTCTGCTAGAGCTACCTGTGGCTGGAGCAGGGAAAGCCTTTGTCACTCACTGCCCAGGTCAGTGGGCTACTCGGCGATGAAGGAAGAGGGAAGGGTAGCCTAAAAATGGTCAACTTTCAAACCAGAAGGGAAAAATAAAAAAGATACCTTGTAGAATGGGATCACTATGATCTTCATCGAAGGTGTGTCTCTGAAAGGCTTCAAAGCTTGTAGCTATGTCATTCTCTAGCTGTTCTTGTGGTGGGGGGCTGTCTCCAGGTTTGCACACATCAAACTTCACCCACTGGTAACTGCAGGACCAAAGGGAACATTATTGAGTTGTCCTTTGGCTGTTAATCCATTTGTCCCTCCAAAGCGATCAGGTATTTTTTTCTTTAGGTCTCTCCTATATATATCTGAAAAACATATTAACTAACCAAAATTGAAAAGCACAGACAGGCGTCTCTAGTGACACTTTTTCTGCAGGACTTCCCCATCCATTAGCTGTCATGATGCACACAAATGGTAAGACCTTCAGGACAGCAGGGTGCCATCCACAAGCCGCAGAAGACGATACTGTGCCTTATGTACAGAAGCAGCTCAGTAAATAGATGAACAAGCAGAGCAGTGGCCACCAGTTTAGTCCCTGGCCCACTGACCATGGAGCTTCTTTCAAGGAAATGGATTCGACCCCACTTACTTGACACATTTTCGAGCTCCTGGACAACTCTGGATCAGGTTGTGGATGGCTGGATGAGAAAACCCAAAAAAGTCAGCTCCAGATGGATGCAGGTTGGGTATTAGTTTTCCCCTAAATGGGAGACAGAGAATTTTTGCTTGAGAGCCGAGAGATGAGTATGAACACACAGAGTAATCTTTCCTGACTTGGAGAGTCTGGAGCCTGTAGCTGCCAAGATACGCCAAGGACATAGGCTAGCTTTCTATACAATAAGGGATCTCTACTCATTAAAAGCAAGAGAGAAGGTCTCACTGTACCCCAACTGACCTTTCTAGCCTGCCTTCCAATTACTGGTCAACTTACATAGCCGTGCTGATGGTCTTGAGCAGCTCTGCATGACAGGCATCAGCGGAGGAGCTGATGATAGCATTCTGGGGGTCGTCTTCAGGAACAATTTCAAACTGAGAAAGATAAAGGAGCAGTGAGCCCAGTCTTCAGGGAGAAGGTGGCAGTCACACTGCTGCTACTGCTGTTCTTCACTCTGGAGCCCGAAGCACGGTGTGCCTCTTGTTTAACTGTGTCTTGGCTGTTAGACACTCCAAGCCATAAAACAAAGAAAGGCTTTCAACTGTTTGATTCTGCACCCTTTGTTTAACTACTGTCCAGAGGGCAATGCTTAACTTGTTCCATACCTTTCCAGATGCTTTCTTATCCACTAACATATTTATAAACTATAAGTACAGATATTTTGAAACAAATGAGATTGTTCTCCACATAACCTTACATTGATTTTACAGTATCTAGGAAGAGATCGAGGCCATTTTGACTACAAATCTCCATTTCACTTTATTTTTTGAGTTGTAAAATATCTTGATTGTTTATAAAAAGAAACTGTTAGATCAAAATTCTACTAATACTGAGGAATTTTTGCCAGGAAAGTATTTTGTAACAAGTGTGATCTAGCTAACAATTCCCTGACAAATTTTCTATACTGTTTAAAGACTTTTGACAAAAAAAAAAAAAAAAAAGAAAAAGAAAAAGAAAATTCTTTTCTGTAACACGTTCTATATTTAGTCAGTTAAATTCCTTAATCAGTTTTCTATAAAGTTCAATTAAGCAGTTTCCAGTCTTTCAAAGTTTAATCAAATTATTCCACACAGGATTAATCTATTTTCTGTATATCTATATATATATACACCCACACACATACACACTATATGTATTTATAAATAGTATATATGTGTTTACAATTATGTGCATTTATCATTTTTTTTTTAAGAATCCAAAACAAACCCTACTAAGTGGCTTCTACTACTGTTAGTTTTCCTCTGTGGTTATTATTTCACTTGATTCAATCTTCCTGTGTCAAATTTCAGAGCTCTTTAAATTTTGTTAATAATAAATTATCTTGTGAGTAGTTTCAGTCAGAATGGTTTTATTATTTCAATGACATATGTTGCAAATTTAACATTCTGATGGTTTATACTGATTTCTCAGCTAATTCATGAAAAAACTGTTAACAATTATCTTCGAATATTTCAGGGTTGCTCTTCTATTTGATACTGATCACACCAATCCCAACCTTTTATATTGTGTGTACACTTATATATCCTATTCGAGCAAAGCACAGTTAAAAGCCTAAAATGTATTATTTTGGTCTTGGGATCTTTCTCTACTTCATTCTTTTAACTGTTGTATAATATTATACAAGGTGGGTATATTTTAATTTTTAACCATTCTCCTACTGATGGCTATTAAGGCTACTTTTAAATTCTTGCTATTGCAAACAATGTCGCAATTATACTGTTATATGTAACTCTTCTGTTCACATTTGTGCATCTAAGACATTCCAGAATATCTAGAAGTATCCTGGACCAAAGATTCACACATTAAAATTGTTGATACTACCCCAGCAGCCTTCCAAAAAAAGGAACTTTACAATTTTCACTCCTAATAATGCCATTTGTACTTGTTTTCCTACACGCTGGCCAACATTTGCTATTATCTATCTGATATTTGCGTATGAGAAAAATAAGATCTTTTTGTTTTATTTTCATCTCCCTAACTACGAGTGCTGTCTGCTCTCATCGACCATCTGCACTGTTTCTGTGAAATACCTGTTTTTTTTTTTTTCCCATCTGATTGCTTTTATATCTTAGACTACAAGAGCACTTTATCTGGATTTTAATCCACTGTGATATGTTTTCTTCTTGTTTGTTGCTTGAGTTTTAACTTTGATTATGGTGGCACCCCACTCCAGTACTCGTCTGGAAAATTCCACGGATGGAGGAGCCTGGTAGGCTGCAGTCCATGGGGTCGCTAAGAGTCGGACACCACTGAGCGACTTCACTTGCACTTTTCACTTCCATGCATTGGAGAAGGAAATGGCAACCCACTCCACTTGCCTGGAGAATCCCAGGGACGGGGGAGCCTGGTGGGCTGCAGTCTATGGGGTCGCACAGAGTCAGACACGACTGAAATGACTTAGCAGTAGCATGGTGGTTTTTGTCATTCAGAAGTGTTTAAAATTTTAATAGTCAAATCTGTTACTATTTTCCATTATGGCTTCTAGTTTTCACATCTTGCTAAAGAAAACCTTTCCCCTCACCCTAGGACAATAAAACTATTGTTCTATGTTTTAACATATTACAGTATAGAACATTCTATGAAGCTAAAGTAAATAAAAGTCATACTGGGATTTATAGTCAAATAGATGAAACAGAACTGTCTGGAAACACAACAAAGTATTACATGTATTTAGTATACATTAAAGGTGTCACTTGATGTCAGTTAGAGAAAAAAAGGAAAGCTCAGTATGGAATTCTCCAGGCCAGAATACTGGAGTGGGTAGCCTTTCCCTTCTCCAGGGGATCTTCCCAACCCAGGGGTAGAATCCAGGTCTCCTGCACTGCAGGCAGATTCTTTACCAGCTGAACCACAAGCAAAGCCCACTTCACTTCACTTCAAAGGTGTCACTTGATGTCAGTTAGGGGAAAAAAATGAAAGCGCACAAGGTACCTGAAAATCCTGTGTGGATGGACTAATGGCTTAACAAAAGAAACAAAAACCCTACAGAATCTGTGTTTTCAAAAACACTTTAGCATTTGTCTTTCAGGGGTCCCTTGGTGGCTCAGGTGGTAAAGAATCCACCTACAATGCAAGAGACCCAGGTTCAATCCCTGGGTTGGGAAGATCCTCTGGAAAAGGAAATGGCAACCCACCCCAGTATTCTTGCCTGGAGAATCCCATGGGCAGAGGATCCTAGTGGGCTACAGTCCATGGGATGGCAAAGAGTTGGACACAACTGAGCAGCTAACACTTCCAGAGGAAATTAAGGACCAGCTTGTGGGTTGTCATTTACGTTCTATTAGGATTCTGATTAGATTTTCCTTAAATATATAGATTTGTTATAAACACTGCTACATCAAGTCTGTCTGTTAGAACACGTTCTAAAGAGAAATGCTGCATGGCCAAGGTCATCAGAACTCTCAGCTGCATTTAAGAGCCTTCTAACAAGGATAGGAGCGATGCAGTATTATCCACAAGTGGCAGGCAGGCTCTCAGCTTCTGCTCAAAGCTTCCACCCCATTTTCCAGCCACCTGCAACATCATCAGACAGCGAAGCCTGCAACTCTGACAAGAGTCTATCTTCCCCAAGGATCAGAGGACATGGTGTGGGAAAATGAACCGTCTTGAACCACAGCACTGAGAGGATACGCAGTAAGGGATTTCCCCAGTAGTCCAGTGGTTTAGTTTGCCTGCCAATGCAGGGGACACGGGCTCAATCCCCGGTCCCAGAAGATCTCACATGCCGTGTAGCAGCTAAGCCCACGCGCCACAACTACTGAGCCTGCACGCCTAGAGCCCGTGCTCCACAAGAAGAGAAGCCACCGCAATGAGAAGCCCGCGCGCAGCAATGAAGACCCAGTGCAGCTGAACATAAAGGAATAAATTAAAAAAAAAAAAGAGCACGCGCAGGCAAAAGTGAATATGTAGTTTATCTGCTGCCTCCATTTTGGTTCCACCTGAACGGGCAGAGTGTCACACTAATCTTCCCTGAGTGTAAGCCTGAACTTCACACACAAGCAGTCTGGTCAGGCCTCACATGGTCACCACTAACGTGAGGAGCAGAACGGTTCACCGGAAGGGGTGTCAGTCGGGGAATCACACGGATGCAGATTCACATCCTGGCTCCATCACTTACTCACAGAGTGCCTGTCACAGAGAAGGTTCTCAGAAAAAGAGGGGAAAAAGAAACAAAACCCAGCAGTTATCCTTAGCGCAGGTACCTGAGGCTGCGTGCCACCATCCTTGATCTGACAGGTGTACAGACACTCCTGGTCCGGACTCCGCATGCTGGCATAGACCCGAGTGCTGCAATAGCCCACGGGGTAGATGGCAGTCTCGTCATGGAAGCCAGGTCGGTCGGTGATGATCTAGAAAAGAAAAGATCCCCTCAACTTGCCACTGAGGTCGCTGGAGAACTGAAAGGCCCAGGGTACTGTGGAAGCCTCTAGAACCACCTTGGGGCTGAAAAGAGTGACTCAGATCAGAGAGACAAAGAGCGCTGGATGTGCAGCCGATGAAAACAATCTGCTTTCCTAGGGACTGGAGGTTTTCAGGGGTTGGTCTGGATCAGCGAGGGACTGCTGCTTATGGGAACAGGGAGGGAAGGCTCAACCCCACTCCCGAATCTCTGCTGCTCCTCTCTCTTGGTCGCTGGGCTCACTCACCTCCCCCAGGCTATACACTGTTAGGCCCCCCAGTCCGATGGGGAACACAGGCCGTCCTGAGGGGTCCAGGGCAATGGGCTGAACCGGCTTGCGAGCACCTGCCTCCATTTTCTTTTTCTTGGATGTTTTCTTCAGAACTGAAACGCAAATCTGGGGTCACCCACTTTAGGTCCCTCCCAATGCTGAGGGGAAGGGAAAAAATTTACACGATGCTAAGAGCAACGAGACAATCCTGGTTCTATGCACACATTGAAAGGGCACGTGGGGCTTTTCCCCAAAGCCCTGTTTATCTTTCTAACCCGCCCACCTGGCTGCAACCAATTTCAGCATCAGTGCTTAGGATCTAGAAGCCTTACATTTTGTAAGGCCTCTGGCTTCACTTATAAGGTCAGCAATTTTCCAAGCCATCCATGTGCTCAAAGGCCACCGAGCCCATTTCCCTGCCTCTAGGAAAGACTGAACTGGAGGCTCCCAGACAGCTGGGAATGTAGGAGAAGTGGGGGAAGCCCTGAACTTCTCTCATTATGTTTAATCAGGTCTAAACATGAGTCCTCTACCCGGAGTGGCTTGAAGACACTTGGTTTTCAAGGGCCTTTACCAGGGGTGCTTAAGGACCAGTAAGAGTTTACATCATCTCTGTGGCCGAGTGTCTACCAGTCAGGACCAGGTTCTTTTCATTAGTTGCTGAGCCACCAGGACAACTGATATCCTCTCGCCAAGGTACCTTCCAGTTTGTTGTTCTCTTTGCCTTTTTCTTTTTTCTCCTTCTTGGATTTCTTCCCAAATGGTTCCTCAGCCCCAGTGCTTGGCCCAGAGACCGGCCCAGTTCCCTGGAGGGTTCCCACAGAGCTGGCCACAGTGTAAGTCAGGGGCAAACTGGAGCTGTGGGAAGGAGCTGCAGCCTGTACGTCCCCTTCGGTTAAGGCTTGTAGCTGGAGGAGCTTCTTTAGCAAGTACCTGAGGTTGGGGAGGAAAGGGAGCAAGGGGTATGAGCTTCTGTTTTGTCTCAATTCCATATTTTATTCAAGTACTAGGAAAAGTCACAAGTACATGCAAAGACGATCACGTTCACAAAAGTAAAGTTCTTATTAAACCCTGGGAAAAACGAAGCTCCAGAGGATAACACCTCAAGAAGCTAAGGATAAAGGACTACAGTGCATCCCTTCTGCATATGGAGAGCTCTTCTAACTGGATGCTGGAAGATGTTAGGCTTCCAAAGGGCACATATCATGAGCTGCTCACTCAGAGTACTCAGTTCAGTTCAGGCGCTCAGTTGTGTCCTACTCTTTGCGACCCCATTAATCGCAGCACGCCAGGCCTCCCTGTCTATCACCAACTCCTGGAGTTCACCCAAACTCATGTGCATCAAGTCAGTGATGCCATCCAGCCATCTCATCCTCTGTCGTCCCCTTCTCTTCCTGCCCCTAATCCCTCCCAGCATCAGGGTCTTTTCCAATGAGTCAACTCTTTGCGTGAGGTGGCCAAAGTATTGGAGTTTCAGCATCAGTCCTTCCAATGAACACCCAGGACTTGTCTCCTTTTAGAAGGACTGGTTGGATCTCCTTGCAGTCCAAGGGACTCGCAAGAGTCTTCTCCAGCACCACAGTTCAAAAGCATCAATTACTACATACTGAATAAATATTTGTAGGAAAAAAATGTAGTTTTTAATTCCCTGGCTTTTATAATAGCCCAGTTATAATACCACATTACTTATTAGATGTGGTCAGAGGGTTTTGTTGGAAAGATGGAGAGCGCTGTTTCATCATCACAGTCTAACATGACCTGGGTTGCTATGAATCAGTACCACAGGCTGTGAGTTTCTCTGGACCACACTGGTGGCCGGTGCAAAGTACAAAAATCTTGATGGAGGAAAAAACCCCCAAGAGCACCAACACCATATCAATCACCAAAAATGTGATTCTGAACACAAAGTGACCCCAGCTCACCGTCTCTCTTCTTTTGCTTTAAGAAATTTTTCCTCAAGACGAGCAATTTCATCACAAATAGCAGCATTTTCCTTGAAGAAAAATTTGGAATATAATCACACAAAAGGAATAAAAGATCAAAGTAGGCTGAGAAGAGGAGCTATATTCCAAACCAAAGAGCTATGTGTTGCTATGGAGAAGAAGAGCCAGTCTACAGTGCAGACAAACTGTAAAGAAACCTGTAAGTAAAGGTAGGGCCAATTTCTACTATGGGCAGAGTAGTAATTTGGAAACTGCACCACCTTCGAGTGAAAAGGGGGAGTTAGTAATTATTTTGCCAGAACAATACGGCAAAGTAGGGTGTCCCAGAAAAATCAACACATATGGTCACCTTAATTAGGGTAGCCATCAGCAGCGAGAAGGCCATACTTCTCAAATCTATAGATACTTTACCTCAACCCTTATAACAATAGGGAACGTCCTCATTCCCAAGTGCCTTGACTCTTAGGGAGCTTATAAAGCAACCTAACCCAAAGCAAAGCATACAGTAATGAACCTTAAAGAGAAAAATCTGGATGGAACAAAATCAAGTCTAGTCTATAAAATTTTAAACTTCACAACCTACTTATATGTATTCAAGCATCATCGTTCTTTACTGATGGCTCCGTTCATCTCTCAAACATGAGTCCTGAGGGGACTGTTTCAATCTGGATGTTCCACAGTTGGGACCTCAAACGTTGAACGATCAAAACAATACCTTTTTTCTTCACGAAACCTTCTTCATGGGTCTGATGGAACCAAGAGTCTAATAATAATACAAGTGCCAAGCTTTAGGTACCGCTAATATTTAGGGATAAAAGAAAGGCAACATCAATTAGATACCGAATCCTTTAAATTCTGCTTTTCTTACTTCTCTCCAGTGCACATAGCAGGTGGCAAATAAATGTCCTCAGAATAAGTGTTCTAATTTCCAAAGCTTTCCCTGTGCGTCCAAAAAAGCTAAGGGATGTTCAAATTTTGGTATGCGAAGAGGTAAGGTGTTGATTCACATGTGGGAAGACATTTGAGATACTTGCTATCTCCAAGCACTGAGCTGAGCTTGAGCAAGCCACAATATCGTCTAACAGTTGTGGCTGGCAAACCAGAAAGAGTTCATTCATTCAATAAACCTGCTGCACCTACAATAAAAGATCAGCAGAAAACTCGGAAGACTCACAAGAGAGCAGAAGCCGGGACTATTGAAAGTTTCATGTGCCTGTTCAGGGAAGGGGTCGGCTGTGGGTGTGCGGAGTGCATGGGAACAGGATGCGGTAATGAAGTAATAATAGAATCAGGTGTTTGACTTGTTGGAGTCAGGGCTCTGCCAGAGTTCTCAAGTTTCTTTGGAGAACCAAAGGCATTTCCAAGGATTCTGCGGCAATAAGGAAAATGACTAACGCTTACTGACACATCTTCTAGGTACTTGCCCCTTAACTTTCCTCATTTAATCTTCATTAACTCAGCAAGGTAGTTAGTTATTAGCGCTCATTTGCAGACGAGGAAACAGAATTACAGGAATTATGTAATTCGCACATGGCTAACCACAAGTAATGTACCCTGGAAGAGCTAACATTCTATTAACACTGCCACTCTGGGAAGGGGAACAGTTCGGGGAAAGATTTCGCGAGTTAGGAGAGGCTAAAGGTGGAGAAGGCCCGAGCGCCGGCATACTTACAAACACCGTGGCTTTGGCCGCTCTGCGCAGCCGCAGGTACTTGAGCCGGTACTTTTCGTTTTGACTCTTCTTCGGGAGCTTTTTCATCCTGGCTTTGCTGGACTGCAGCGGGTCTCGCGGCGAGGAGGCCAGGCTGCCCAGCAGGCTCATGGTCCGGCCCCGCTATGGGGGCTCCAGGGCGCGGCCTGCATCGGCCCTTCCGCTGAGGAGCGGCCCTCAACGTCGGCTTGGTCTGGGCTGGGCTGGCGGGAGCGGCCCTTTAAAAAACGACCTCTCTGGAAGGTTCACCAGGCGCCTGGCTAGGCCAGAAATCCTGTAACCGAACCGACTCCAGGCACCTCCTGCACTTCCGCATCTGCCTCGGAAGTCAGCCGCGACCGGAGGTTACGTCACGGCGTCAACCTCACGTAACTTCCGGTGCTGGAATCCGGTCTCGGCAGGGCGGATCTGCGGCTCGGGAGGCTGGGGGGAGGCGGGGCTTGGTGAAGAGGGAGAGCGGTTGGAAACGACCGTTTGAGACGTTGTGTACATGTGTGTGTTTAGCTGAGGCTTGTTACTGTTGAGCTAAAGACCAATACACAAAAATCACATGGTTCCTAAGCCCGAAGTGTTTTAGCACCTCTTTCCCACATTCCTTACAGACTGGCCTTCCCCGATTGTACGACGCGCTGGAGCGCATAAGGGGAGTGCTGTTGTCTTTGCTTCTTTTCTTCATAAAGCTGGCATAGATGTTTCCTGAGGGCCTAGTACGCTGTCATTTTACTGGGATTACAGTGGTGAATAGAAAAAAGAAGTCCCCTGCTTTCAGATTAGAATCTAGTAGGGAAGATGGAAGATTTAACCGGCACTTTTAATAAGGGGCTTGCACTAAGTAGGCACTCTATATGTTTGCGTAAGGAAACCAAAAGTATGTTTCTGTGCTTAAACTTATATAGCTCTAACTCTGTAACCAAGGTCTGCCTAAAATCATCAAGTAGAATAGACAGTTCTTTAGAATGCGGTATTGGTAACTGTACCGGGTTGGAAGGTAGAAGGCTTGCAGTATTCTTTTTTTCCCCCCAGCCATGCCACTAACTAGAGTGAGCCTCTGGGTCCCAGGTTTCTCAAAACTGAGTATGCTCTTTAGAATGATGAGGTGAAAGACAGTTATAAACTGAAAGATTCTGTACTGATACCTAATTACTATTGTGTATACTCAAAATTTAGATTTCTAGAATTGTATATGGAAATTAAGAAAAATATGTACACTGTCAAAACATTAAGTTACTGGAGAAAAACCTGAAGCTTAAATAAGAAACTTATGATCAGCTAAAAAAAAAAGAGGTTTAGAATAAAAAATCCAGGTACTTCATTTCTGGAAATTGTAAGAATAGTTGCAAGAGTCCTGATAAAATGGCTTTCCCACAGAGAGAAGGTTATGAGTCCTTTATGTCCATCTGTAGTGTAAGCTGCCCCGTTGGACCTCATGTTTCTAGTGTGCTTTTACAAACATACTCAAGGCAGCCTTATGGATTCATGTCTGGAAATTGCCAGGAATACTTTCAGCTGACCAACTATCCATACTCATGCCTTTCATACTATAGATTGGCACTTTACCTTGGAACCTGAAAATAGGTTGTTCTAACTGACAGGAAGTTTTCTTTCTTCTTTTTTTACCTTTATTTGCTAAGAGCCTGATTTATTTGATGTTCAGCTGTATTTTGTCCTTGCAGGCTTCGTGATCTGACTCTGTTTTCACTATTCCTCTGCATATATTACATGTATCCTACCTAGTGGGAGGGAAAGTACTGTCATTTATCTTGGTTTGCAAGCTGCTCTGGCCAACGGATTTCTGTGGCATTTACATTAACATTTTATTTTTCATTAGAAATACTTCTTTATGATTTATAAAACAGTTCATGCAAAATTCAGAAAATATAAAGATTTTTAAAAATTCATACATCTGCCACACGAAATGAATCACTTTTAACACGTTTAATTTTTTAAATTGAAGTATAGTTGATTTACAATATATTAGTTTCAGGTGTATAGCATAGTGATTCAGTATTTTTGCAGATTATACTTCATTTAAAGTTATTACAAGATAATGGCTATGATTTCCTGTGTTATACAGTACATCCTTGTTCTTATCTGTTTCATATGCAGTAGTTTGTATGTTTCATATTTTAATGCACATTTACATAGGTTAGATGATACTGAATGTAACATTTCCTCTTTTGTTCACTTACCACTGTTATAGTCATTTTGTAATGTTATTATAACATCTTTATAAATGTAACTTTAGATGGCTGCTTAATATTCCAGTTGTGGTGTAATAACTTTACATAATTATTTATTTCCATGTTTGACTTTTTTTTTTTGTTTCAAACTAGTTTATTTAAGGATTCCAGTTTCACTCCTCAATGAAGTGAAAGTGAAAGTGAAAGTCGCTCAGTCCTGTCCGACTCTTTGCGACCCCGTGGACTGTATAGTCCAATAGATCTTATGTATTTCTCACATGCTTCTTTGCTCTTTAGTTCATCTAGTTCTGAAGGGTTACCAGGTGTTACCTTCTTGATCAGTCAACCATCTTCATAACAAGATTTGTTGACACATTCTGGATTTTCTGCTAGAGCCTCATTCATTTCAATTATTTCTCCTAATGGAGAAGAATAGAACTCTCTAGTAGCTTTTATGCTTTCCAAAGCATCAGAGTCCTCTTGTTCAATTTTTTCCCGACTTCAGGCAGACTACAGCAAAAACACCTCCCAAAGCTTCTTGTTCCTTATGTATTCAGAAGAATATTTATTTATTAGTGTCTATGATGACACAGCCTTTAGGTAACTTATTTAAGAGGAAAAGACAAGTACATGGGCTATATTAATATAGTGTAATAAGTTTTATCTCAGAGGTAGGTATCAAATGATATGGCAACACTCAGTTAGGGGAGGAGCGTTTTCTGCCCAGGAAACCCT
The DNA here is from genome assembly GCF_002263795.3 of Bos taurus. NCBI lineage: Eukaryota > Metazoa > Chordata > Mammalia > Artiodactyla > Bovidae > Bos > Bos taurus. The sequence goes on along the minus strand of NC_037356.1, from coordinate 28,097,573 downwards.
GGGCAGACTTTGAAGGAGAGCATGGTAAACTGAGTGTTTATCCTAGAAAGGTCATGGAGTAAATACAGTGGGAAAAACCTGCCTCTATGAATAGCCTATAGAACTTTCTCCCTTTTTACAATGTCTAGACTTCCAGTTTCAGTTTTCTTCTTGTCATATTATGCTCTAGACGTAATATATATATATTTTTTATTCTTCAGCTCCAACTTTCAGATTTGTTTCCATGTGATGATTTTATCTTCTCATCTTTGGGATAACATAATATAGGATCTTCGACTCAGCTAAATCCAAGCTTAGCAATCCTAACTTGGGTGTTTTTGTATATTAGTGCATGAGGCTTGTGAAAAAGGGGAGAGATTTTTACTTTCCATAGGACTTCTTGCTTCACAGTTTCTTAACTATGGATTTTCATCACACATCCCATGGGTGAGATGTTTAGGTTTTGAGGGTTCTAAGCCAGCCAATAAAGTCATGAAATCAACCACGGTGTCAATGTTGTGCTTCTGGGTGGCTGTGTCCTTCAGCGCACAAAGGACACTCAACCAGCTAAAAGAGACGAGCTCAGAGATGTTGGCTCGGAGGAAAAGAAGGATCACATTGAGGTCATTGATGGGACAGCCCAGCATTTTTCTGCTGAGAAGATCAAAAGCTGGGAGCATCTCGTAGATGGAGAGGAGCCGTTTGTCCCACCGGCAGAGCCGTGTGAGGTTGTATAGTATCACTGGAACCAACAGGGTGTAGATGGCTACGCTGGCGAGACTGACAATCTGGAAGACAGACAAAGAGGTCAGCCTGCATGTGATGAGGTCGGGGATGTGGGTCTCATCATGTAGCAGCCCTGTCTTGATGGAACAGCTGAATTCCTCTTGGAAGAAGACGTCCAGGTGAAAGTGGCCCAGGTATAGGTAGGTAGCGGAGGTGAAGAGGAGCAAGAGGGCGTTCCTCAGGAGGTAGGTGGCCACTAGTGAGTGTGAGCGCTGCTTACAGGCCAGGTACCGCTCCAGCAAGGGGAATTCAAAGTACCGTTCTTTCCGAGCCCTGGGCAGGGGAAGAAAGCAGCCAAGTTTAGGAAGAAGCATTTAAAACTGTATCCTGAGGGGGCTTCCCTGGTGGCTCAGTGGTAAAGAATCCACCTGCCAATGCGAGAGACGTGAATTCAATCCCTGGTTTAGGAAGCTCCCACATGCCGAGGAACAACTAAGCCCCTGTGCCACAACTACTGAGCCTGTGTTCTAGAGCCTGTGAGCCGCAGGCTTATTTGTCCCATGGCGTGTGGAACCCACATGTTCCACAGCTACTGAAGCCCACGTTCCCTAGAGCCTGTGCTCCGCAGCAACAGAAGCCACCGCGGTGAGAAGCCTGCGCACCACAACTAGAGTTGCCACTGCTTGTCACAACTAGAGAAAAGCCCATGCAGCAACGAAGACCTGGCACAGCCAAAAAAAAAAAAATCAACTGTATCCTGATGTACTTCCCTGGTTGCCCAGTGGTTAATACTCCATGTTTCTAATACAGGGGTCCTGGGTTCGATCCCCTGTCAGGGAACTAGATCCCACATGCCGCAACCAAGACATGGCACAGTCAAATAAATAAAATTTAAAACAAAAACAAAGAAACGATATCCTGAGAGCTGCATGGGGGAAGTAACAAAATCTGTGTATCCGGCATGGTATTCTTGGCTCACAGGAACATCTGTCTTTTTTGAGCATAACCACTCCCCTCCCCTAAAACAGGTATGTGAGTGTATCTTAATTCTCCAAGTAATGAATGTAATGCAGTAAACCCAGCAAATGATCAGTGAGTAATAAATGACCGATCACTCTGGATTTCTGCCTAGCAGGGCAGACTAAATCTGTAAGCTGAAGCAGGATTCTTAGGAAGCACTGATTTATTAAATTAGCACAGGACTGGGGTGCGGGGGAGCAGGGATTCTAAATTACCATGTTCTGGTTTTCAGTCTGCTTACTTTGTGTGTGATTTTTAGGTCAGTTCATTCATTTTATAAAAATAAGTGTGCTTACAAGTGTTTGTTGAGAGTTGTATTTAGGTATATGTAATCCAGTCTCTGCTCTGAAGAAGCTTGCTGCTGCCAAGTCGCTTCAGTCGTGTCCAACTCTGTGCGACCCCATGGACTGCAGCCTACCAGGCTTCTCTGTCCACGGGATTCTCCAGGCAAGAACACTGGAGTGGGTTGCCATTTCCTTCTCCAATGCATGAAAGTGGAAAGTGAAAGTGAAGTCACTCAGTCGTGTCTGACTCTTAGCGACCCCATGGACTGCAGCCCGCCAGGCTCCTCCATCCATGGGATTTTCCGGGCAACAGTACTGGAGTGGGGTGCCATTGCCTTCTCCCTTAAGAAGCTTACAGTCTGGCTTTCAGGGAAAGGGCAGAGGAGACATGCAAATATGAAATGAAAATAATGCTTGACTTGTTGCTAAAAGATGGATACAAACCACAGTAGTTGTAAAAGTTAGGAGACAGACCACAGTATGAGCTGGAGTGTTCAGAAACATCTCTGGAGAATGTTATTTTAGATTGGTCTTCCAAAGGTAGATAGGGTTCAGAAAGATAGACAGGGGAGGAGCTTTTTTCAGAGGATAGAAATGTGCACAAACTGGGGTTTCAAATCTTAGCTCAACTGTGCTTAGAGGGGGCCTGCCCTGGCCACCCAAATTAAAACTGTGCCTCCCTCCACCTCCCAGCCTTCCTGAGTCCCTGACCCTGGCTCAGTTTTCTTTATCCACTTATCTTCTACCATATAATTTATTTGTGTGTTATGCTCATTCATTGTCTGCTTACCCTCAATACAATATTACCCCTTCCTCCCTCAACACACGTGTACACAGACATCTCCATAGCACCCAGAGCTGTGTCTGGTGCTCCATAAATGAGAAATGAGTGCTTAAATGAATGAATGGCTTGTTTGGGAGAAAGGAAGGAGACTGCCCAGGGGGCATGGAAGGTTTCCGTTACTTGGAAGTTTGAGAGAAGCTTGACAAAGTAGTTGATGACAGTGTGTGGAGGGCCTAGGAAAAATATTTGGGAGAACTTGGATCTTTTTTCCTGCAGGCCTGGGAGAAGCCATTTAAGTTTCTGTAAAAGCGATCTTTCAGGACTTCTCTAGTAGTCCAGTGGTTAAGAGTCTATCTGCTAATGCAGGGGACATGGGTTTAATCCCTGGCCCAGGAAGATTCCACATGCCATGGGACAAATAAGCCTTTGTGCCACAACTACTGAGCTCGTTTGCCCACCCTAGAGCCTGTGCTCCACAACGAGAACCACTGCAATGAGAAGCCCGCTCGCTGTGCAGTCAAAAACTAAAATAAACGAATAATTTCAAAAACCTCAGTAGAGATTTTTTAAGAAGTGGTCTTTCAGAGGCTAACCCCTTTGTGACACTTTGCGTTCACCTGTAAACTGGAGGCACATTCCTTTTCCCTCTTCCTGTACAGAGATGATAGCGCATTAATGAGGTGATGTGTTAAGCACTTTGAATTCTAGAGAAGGATGGTGCAGAGGAGAGTTTCAAGATTACCCTGCAAGGTACCATTTTAGTGCTCGGCAGAGTCTTTCGGAAAGGAGTGGAGGAGACAACTCACTTCTCCAGCTCGTCCCAGAACACATCAGTGTCTGAGCTCTCCTGTCGGATCTTCAGCATGTGCTGCACCAGGCGGATGGCGCGGTTGTAGGACTTGTCCAGCTCGCTAATGATGAACAGCAGGTCCGAACTGAGGGCCGGCACGGCTGCATACTGCCACAGCAGAACTGGCAGGTACATGGCCACAGCTAGGGCCAGCAGCGAGTAGGGGAGGGCCTGCAGGGGAAGAGAAAGCTGAGGAGGGCAGCCCAGGGTTGCCCAGACCTTGCACCCTTGCAGAGAGAGTATTGAGGGAGGGATCTCATTCGCTGATTCCTGTCTCGGAAGGGGAAGGTAGAGAGAGAGAGAGACAGACAGACAGACAGAGATGGGAAGGAAGGGAGGAAGGGAAGAGAAAGAGCACTAGCTGCCTGTTCCCACTGCCCATGCATGTTATCCTGGGTTGCCACCTAGAGGTCATGGCCATGGTCATTATGTCAGTCTAGGGGAGAGCACCTCATTCCCAATCTTCCACTTTTCTTGCTCTGACCACTCCAGATTCTTAACATCAGACATCCAGAGTTCACTAGCCTTCAAAATGCTGCCAGGGGCTCTGACATGGCTTTTATTTCGACTCTTCAGAGAGGAAGTCAGAGCCCCATTTCCTCCATGTAGTCTGCCCACCACCCCTCCCCACTGCCCCCTCTCCCCGCTCCCCCTCACCCCCATATGCAGTGGCTTTTTCTCCTCTCTGGATTCTTGATAAGACCAAACTACACATCAGGCACTGTCTTGGATTCCTTGGGTGCTGTGTCTGGTCTCTGTGTGTGGAAGCTGATGTCGAGGTCTGTATAAATTTGGTGTTCTTCATTATAATGTTTGCTCCCTGAGATGAAGGATTTTTCCTTATGGTTCCTTTTCACATTCACCACACCTAACAGGTTAGGCCTACTATTTTGCACACAGTAAAAACTCTACTTACAGAGACTTAGTTAAGGACATGTGTGCTGGGTACTGAATATGCATTTTTCATTCAGGGTCAGGTACTATCAGTATTTCTATTTTATAGACAAAGAAACTGAAGCATGAAAATGTTGAGAAACCCCCACAGGGTTATGTGTCTAGTAGGTGAGTGAGCAGGATTTGGATCCAGGCAATTTGATTTTGGAGTTTAATCCCTTAATAAAGGGGCTTCCCAGGTGGCTCAGATGGTAAAGAATCTGCCTGCAGAGCAGGAGATGTGGGTTCAATTGTTGGGTCGGGAAGATCCCCTGGAGAAGGGAACAGCTACCCACTCCAGTATTCTTGCCTGGGAAATCCCATGGACGGAGGAGCCTGGTGGGCTACAGTCCATGAGGTTATAAACAGTTGGACATGACTGAGCAAATAACACACACCTTTAATAAATACTTGACTATAGCTTCTCCAAACTATAGTTTGAAGAAAAAGAGGGAGGGTGCATATTTGGTTGTGTGTGTGTGTTTCTGAACTAAATGAGAGACAGGATAGGAAAGTCATATCAGGCCACGAGAGAAAATGGGAACATTTTCACTCCTGTCTAAGAAATTATATTTCTTGAAAATGAACTCTTCACCCTAGAGCTTCTGTTTCAATAGGTTTAAAGTGGAGCCAGAGAATATGGGCTTAAAGAGCTCTCAGGACATTTCATGATTGACAATTTGATTCTCTTCTGACATGTAAATCCCCGCTGCAGTACTTTGAACTTGTTACTGTCTAGATCCTGCTTGAATACTTCCAGAGACAGACACCTCATGAACTCTTTCTATGAAGTCTCTGTTTTTTTTTTTTTTTTTTATTAAACTTTTTATTTTATATTGGACTATAGCCAGTTAACAATGTCATGATATTTTCAGGTGGACAGCAAAGGGACTCAGCCATACACATACATGTATCCATTCTCTCCTAAACTCCTCTTATATCTAGGCTGCCACATAACATTGAGCAGAGTTCCCTGTGCTATACAGTAGGTCCTGGCTGGTTATCCATTTTAAATAGCGCAGTGTGTACACGTCGCTCTTAAACTATCCCTTCCCCACACTTTCCCCCTGGTAAAATCTCTGGTTTTGTCTGGGTCCTAGAACTGTGGCTTGAGGTGTAAATTGTTATAACTATCATAAGCTGTAAACTGTCATAACTAGAAAATGCTATGAGTGACCTCTGTTTAAAACTGTAAATTGTACGTACATATTACTTCTGCTCCCTCATGAAACCTCACTAGAATGACAATAAAGGGACCCCCCCATAATCCTGTAAGGACAAGGAAAATAGGAGAGGAGACAAGAGCGACAGTGTGTTGAAACCTGGGAAGCAGTTGTGTAATAGAGGGTACCAGCCTGCAGAGAGGATGTGGTGTTGAGGTAGGGGCCACAAGCTGCTTTTCACCACGCACAGAAGCAGAAAGGCTCAGGAATGGGAGATAACCAGATACGTCTGAAAGTGGGGATGCACGTGGAGCTGGAAACAGGAATACTGAGAAAACAGACCCGCAGGTCCTTTCTGAAACATGATGCCCTCAGCTAACCACCCTTATGGTTTATTCTTTGGAAATGTTAAATCAGACAGATTCTGCACTTGGGTCCATTGAGGGCAGGGGGCCATACTGAGAATGGGGGACAGGGGGCAGTGACCTGTGTAAGTACTGGATGTTGACACCCACAGTTGAGTTCCAAGAGGATTGGCAGACAAGCTTGATGCCAACTGCCTGCTGCTCCCTCTGCATAAGTTAGGGACTGACTGATTCTTCTTGGGAAAACTGACCAGTCCAGAATATCAGATTGCAGCTGTTATCAGCTGATATTTGAGGTTTTCCTAATGAAATGGCCCAAAGAGGTCCCTTTAAATTGACTGCTTCAACCCGAGGCAGTCAGATAAAAGCGAGTGAGCAAATATATGACCAGATATTCGAAGAATGCCTGAAACATGAAAGTCAATGACCAAAATAAAATGGCAGGGGCAGGCAAGGAGAGAATGTAATGACTCAGTTCCTCCCCCTCCACCCAGCTGGTAGAGCCCCAGCCACTTTACCTTGTGAGGCCAGAGGGATTTCGTCTTGGACTGGCCAGACTCATCCTGTTCGTGGTGAACCAGGGAGTCCCAACAAGAACTGTCCACGTAGGCAGCCTGCCGGATGCTGAAGTTACTGGGACAAAAGCAGCTGATAGGAGACCCTGAAACAGGAACAAAGCTTGAGGCAGCCCTGGGTAGGGGTGGGGGAACAGGGAGCTGGGGGACAATCAGTTAAGAGCTTTCCAAGGGTCACTTCCAGAACTCTGACCATCTCTGTATCTGTCAGGCACTGTCTTCTTCCCAGGCCCTAGCTTTCTGGGTGAATGAAGAAGTAGGGGGAAGCTGACACATCTCCCTGGGAAAGTTGGTGAGCTCACTACGTAACCAGAAAAGAGAGTCAGAAATCCCAAATCAGGGACTCCCCTGGTGGCCCTGTGGCTAAGATTCTGTGCTCCCAATACAGGGGGCCCAGGTTCAATCCCTGGTCAGGGAATTAGATCTCACATGCTGCAACTAAGACCTGGCACAGCCAAATAAATAAATAAATATTAAGAAAAACAAATCCCAATTCTGAGAAAGCTCACGTTGTCTTTAATAGAGGTGGCAGATTTGCTGAGTTAATCTAGCACCTGGACCACTCAGTATATGTATTTGTTAGTGTTTCTGCTCAGGGCTGGGGTTCTTGAAGATGAGTGGATTCATTGATGCTGTGATGACACAGCATTTATTGAGCACCCGTGTTGCTGTCAGGCTCTGTCAGGCACTTAACATGTGTTCTTAAGTCAACAATCCAGGAGGTAGGGAGTAAGAAAAGGCCCCAAGAAGATAAGAGATTTATCTAAAGCTTGGCTAACTAAAACGTTTAGAGGTCCTGGAAAGATGATACAACTCTAGTATCTTCCGTCCACATGAAAATCAAAACAAACTAATTATTGCAATGATTTCAAGCATACTGGAATTAAGGCTATTTTTTATTGCAAAATTTTGGAAGTGACTTTCAAAGTTTTTCTGCGTCTCAGCTTTGCTGGCATCCTAAACAGATGCATAATCTCCCTTTTGGGTGATGCCCGGCCCAAGTCATGCGATCTGGACAGGGTGGGGGCTGTCTTGCTTCAGGGCCTACTGGGGCTTGGAAGCCACTTACCGGAGGAGAACTCCTGGGCAAAGGCTAGTGACACCAGCAGCAGGGGGAAGCCCACGGCTACGAACTTGACCATTCGGTCCAGGGGAAGCTCCAGACGCAGTCCTTTGAGGCGGGGGCCCTTGCGGTCGGGCAGCAAGGCATCTGAGAGCATGTACTCTGCAGCTGTGTGTGCGAGCGACATGCTGCTGTTGAGCTTGGGCCCAGGGCTGGCAGACGGGGGTCCTGGAGAGTGGGGTCCCGGAGAGTGGAGTCCCAGTAGGTGGCAGCTTCAGGGAGCAGGCTTTCAGCAGATGGTTCCTGCAGCCTGGGCCTCACGAGTATCTGTGTGAGGAGCGGGCACTGGTTCTCTAAATAACTGGCTAGGCCCTGAGCCAGGCACCTGGTAATTAGAGGGAGGCATCGCCCAGTGGGTCGTTACTGGAGGAGGGTCGGGTGTCGGCTGGGGCTGGTGCCAGGCCGCCCTCTGGACTGTTGAAGGCAGACGCAGTCCTATGGCTTTAAGCTGCCCTGTCATTAATCTAGTATTTTTGGTGAGGTGGGGGAGAGGAGGAGGGCTGTCAAGCAGGCCCCCTGTGTAATTGGTGTGGAATCTGGGTGGAGATTGCTTAAATGTGTGGAAGGCCCTCATTTTGTGGTTTGGGGTGGGAATGGAGCCCCCAGGACTCCGCTAGGGTTGCGGCTCCAACATAGTACTTGTCCCAGTGATGATTTCTGCTTCGGGCCCAGGCTCCTTCCCAGAAACTGATCTGTTTTTGGCGTTAGGTCCCCTGCTCTGCTTCTGGTCTGTTTCTAAAATGTTTCAACCACATATTTACAATTTCCTTATGTTTACATTTTTTTTTTTAAAGCTCCCATTAGTTCTCTAGAAAGCTGAGGGAAGAGTGGGAGTGTTGACGTGCAGCGAGAACATGACCTGTGAAATCTGGAGGGAAAGTCTTCACTGGACACACAGCAGCACTGTTTTTTTTTTAAAATTTTTATTGAGTGACTGCAGGAATCACCTTTGGCTCAGTATTCTCATCTATCAAAAGGTACTATATTGGTTGCGAAAAATTGTAAAGATTGATGAAGAGTATTGTATAGGAAGATGGATTGTAAACTGTAAAGTGTAGTGCAAATGTCAACGTTTCATTTATTTATTTAAAATTTATTTAGCTGTGCTGGGTCTTCGTTGTTGTGTGTGGGGTTTTCTCTAGTTCTGGTGAGGATAGGCGACTTTAGTTGTGGTGCTTGGGCTTCTCCTTGCTGTGGCTTCTCTTGTTGCGGAGAACAGGCTCTAGGGGCATGGGCTTCAGTAGTTGCCCTGTGGCATGTGGGATCTTCCTGGACCAGGGATCAAACCCATGTCCCCTGCATGGGCAGGCAGATTCTTAACTACTGGATCACCAGGGAAGTCCAACTCTTACTTTGATTTGGTGGGGCTGGATGGGTAGTTGGAAAAGCAAACACTGGGGCCTATGGTAATTGTTGAGGCAGTCTGAACGCGGGTTGGAAAAAGAATTTCCAGACACAGAACATTTCAGAAGGGAGTGAGGTTATTAAGAACAAAGAGCAAAGATAAAGTGGGCACTGTGAGCACAGCGGGCAGACCTCCTGACAGACTGGGGAAAGCTAACAGTTTTCATGGGTTAATAGCCAATTTTTATAGCTTCAAGACAAAGAAAATTCCTGCTGGAAGATTGGTGCTAGGTGATTGGTTGGGGCACTATAGGGAGTGGATATCTATAGGGAGTGGACATTTACTGGTGTGGGCATCTTTGCCTAATTGGGAGTCAGGAAGCTTGTTAGTGATGATCAGGGGCTTTTGACAAGGTTACAAAGGGGCCCAGTCAGCTTCAGAGGTGAACTTCATTCTGGGCTCCGCTTCTGTGGCCTTGGTGTAAAGCCTCACACCTGTGTCATTTGCGGCAGGACTCAACAGTAATCTCTCTAGTACTGCCCTTAGACTTGGCAAGAGAGGCTTGACCTTGGCTCTCAGGCTGGTCCCCTTTGGCTGTGGCCTTCCCACAAGGCAAGGAGTGCATGGGGCCACGAGGATGTGCCTGTTCAGGGCCCGTGCATCTGCTCTAGGCCATTCTTCTCACACCTGGAGTGCTGTCATTCCCTGCTCCGATGACCCCTGTCTGCCTTTGGGGCTCGTGCAGGCCTTTTCCTCAGGTACACCGTCCCATCAGCAGATTATGCTGCTGGTGTGCAGCCCCTCACTGAGGGGGTGTGGATGGAATTTAGAAGTTCTGGAATTTAGAAGTCATTGTGCAACTGTGAGGCTTCTTGCAATGTGGGACTTAATTGGGTGGGGGAGATGGGAAGATTGAGAAGATTGAGTAGACTGAGAAGATTGCTTATGTATTTTTTTTTTTTTTTTTCCTTTGGCTGTGCTGTGAGGCTTGTGGGATTCTAGTTTCCCAACCAGGGATCGAACCTAGGCCGCCTGCAGTGGAAGCACAGAGTCCTAAGCTCTGGACCACCAGGGAATTCCCAGGGACTTGGGCAGTTTGAGGATTCTCAATTTGAATCTGACATTCCTGAGCATTATGAAGGGCTGTGTGTGTGTATGTCAAGGTAGGCAGATAAAGCATATTTTATTTAAGTTTGCTAACTTGATTTATAACTTCTGATTTTTTAGACACATGGCATGTAGGCTGGCATTACCTCTCTCCATCCCCAGGCTAGAGGCCAACTCTGATTCAGAGCTTCCCTGTGTGTACTAACTATGGATCCCTACCTAGGAGCTAGAGGAAGGGTCCTTTATTTCTCTTCCTCATTGGCCTCTCCACACTATGTGTTTTTGCCAAATGTATTTTTGCCAAACATTATTGATTTGTCTGTATGCATTTTCTTTTCCCTTTTAAAAATACTTTACATTTCAAAAATAGATAGCCAATGGGAATTTGGTGTATGACTCAGGAAACTCAAACCAGAGCTCAGTGACAGTCTAGAGGGGTGGGATGGGGAAGGAGGTGGGAAGGGTGTTCAAGTGGGAGGGGACATGGGTAAACCTATGGCTGATTCATGTTGATGTTTGGTAGAAATCAATGCACTACTGTAATGCAATTATCCTTTAATTAACAATAAATAAATTAAAAAATAGTTTACATTTCAATGGCATATATAATACATATTAATATACACATATCCCATATATTTTCATCTGATCAAGAAATAGAACCTCAGTTAACACCTGAAAAGCCACCTTTGTGCTCCTTTCCAAAAACCATCATTTCCTGAGAGGTAACCATTATCCCAATTTCTTATAGCATAGATTAATTTTGCCTTCCTTATGCTTTATAGAAATGGAATCATGGGTATATATGCTTCTGTGTTTTGCCTCTATTGCTTTACATGATATCTAGGAGAATCCATTTTATTGCCTGATTTTATGTTCTGTGTAAGTGGAATCATATGTATGTATTTTTTTGTGTGTCTGGATTGTCTGCTCAACATATTTCTGAGGTTCATCCACATTATTGTATGTGTCAGATTCCCATTCCTCTTTATTGCACAGAAATACAACAACTTGTTTGTTCATTCACCAGCCAATGGACATTTGAGTTTTTCATTTCTGTTCTTATAAAATAATGCTACTGTAAACATTCTGATTCTTGGTGTCTTGTGGGGAATATATGTATGCATTTCTGTTAGTTATATACTGATGAGAACTGGTATATTGGAATTGCTGGGTCACAATGCTTTACATATATTTGTTTTCAAATGATTGCTTTTATTTACATTTTCATCAATAGTTTGATGAAAGCCCAGTCCTATTTGCTACATATCCTTATGTTTTTGCAATCAAAAAAGTTTGGCCATTTAGGAAGGTGTGTAATAACATTGAATTGGGGTTTATCTTGCATCTCTCTGATGCTAAATGAAGTTGGTCACTTTGACCGTTTGGAAATTTTCTTTTCTGAAGTGTATGTTTAAGCCTTTTTTTTTCCCTCCTGGGTTGTATATATTTTTGAATATTTATTTGAGAATTTCTTTTTACATTCATCTGAGACCATCATCAGATATTTGTTATATTTTTACCTTCTGGAAGTCTCAGTTCCTTGTGGGGTGTTGGCAGGAAGCTTTAGTTCCTCAACAGGTAGACCTCTCCCTGCTTCCCAACCTCTCACAGAGAGCGAGTGGAGAGGGAGCCACCGTGCCTTTAACGACCTAACCTCTGAAGTTGGATTTCTATTTCTATTTTTTTTCCTATTCAATAAAAGGAAGTTATGAAATCCAGCATGTTAAAGGTGATGGGAATTGGGCTCCACATTTTGAAGAGTGTATCAAAGGATTTGTGGAATATTTTAGGCCATGATTCCTGAGGAAATTCTTTTTTCATCCACATTGTCAAATTTACTTGCATACCATTATTCACAATATTCTCTTGTCATATTGTATTACTATCTTATTTTGGAAAAAAATCTAAAAAATACAGCAAAGTTGAAAGAATTTTCCCATGAACATCTGTAATAGTTAATTCTATCAATAGCATTTTACTTGGCTTGCTTTGTTAGTTATCTGCTTAACTACCTACTGCTCTGAAGTGTTAGTCACTCAGTCATGCCTGACTCTTTGTGACCCAGTGAACTGTAGTCTGCCAGGCTCCTTTGTCCATGGGATTCTCTAAGCAAGAATACTGGAGTGGGTTGCCATTTCCTTCTCCAGGGGATCCTCCTGACCCAGCGATCAAACCTGGCTCTCCTACATTGCAGGCGGATTCTGTATCATCTGAGCCACCAGGGAAGCCCTTCCACTACTCTATCCATCCATAAACCATTTAACTTTTTTTGGATTCACTTCAAAGTAAATTGCAAATATTGATATACTTCTCCCTAAATGCTTCAGCATGCACATCACTAACTGTACTTCAATATTTGCTTACAGTTTATTTCTCTTAAGGTAATAGTTATGTGCAATGAAATGAACAAAACTTAAATGTGCATACATAGATTCTGACAGATGCAAACACCTGTGCAATCCACACTTTATCGGGACTAGGACATCGTCACTCCAGAAAATTCCCTCTTTTTCTTTTTTAGAGGCCCTGATTTTCTGATGAAAATCTCCATACTTTCATCTAACTCATTAATCTTCCATTTTCTTTCGAATTAATTAATTAATTGCCATGCCACATGGTTTATGGGATCATAGTTCCCTGACTAGGGATTGAACCTGGGCCCTTGGCAGTGAAGCACAGAGTCCTAACCACTGGACTGCCGGGGAATTCCCATCTTCTGTTTTCTTAATCATGCTAATCAGAGTTATTTTAAAATCCCTATTGCTAACTCCAGGATTGGAGTAACCCATAGATCTGCTCCTATTACCTACTTTTTGCAAAGATTACTGTTTGGAATTTGCACTGTGTGGTGAACCCCGGGGCTAAAGCACCATAAGAACCAGAGATGCTCTGGGTGACGCTGTCTTTCACCAAAGACGGCCCCCCTTTCCTCTATTAGGTGTACAGGGAGAGGAGCTGACCCCTGAATCCCATCAGGGTCTGAGTTGAGTTAGGTGTGTGCTGGAGTTTAGTGAGAGTCAGTGCACATTTAGTTTTTCCTATTCCTAGAGTCTGATCGTTCTAGGATTTTGACTGAGCCTATGGCTCAGATGGTAAAGAATTTCCCTGCAATGCCGGAGACCTGGGTTTGATTCCTGGGTTGGGAAGATCCCCTGGAGGAGGGCATGGCAACCCACTCCAGTATTCTTGCCTGGAGAATCCCCATGGACAGAGGAGCCTGGTGGGCTACAGTCCAGGGGGTCACAAAGAGTCGGATACGACTCAGTGACTAAGCACAGCACATGCAGCACAGTTGAGTCTTTGTCTCCTTAAGTTCTGAAAGACTGTGAGAGGGACTATTTTTCTCTTCAGAGGGTTTCAGTTTAGCTCCTTAGCCTCCTGCTGCAAGTAGCCTCGGATCTGGCCAGTGCTTTGAACGAGAGACTGCCTTGGTGAGTCTGATCAGTGACTTTAATGTGGGACTCTTCTCTTTGCAGTGTATTTGTTTCCTAATTAGCACAGAGTAGAGGAGATTTCATTTTGCATTTTAGAGGCTTTTAGTCTAGTCCACACCTCCCCCGAACTCAGGAACTGTCCTGTAGGGAAGGCTGGGCGTGCATTTGAAGTCTCTCAAATTTCCAATTGTTCACTCCACCCTCGGAACAACCACTAAAAGCTTTGATGGTTCATTTTTCCTTGACAGAGGGCCTCTGCTTGGACCAAGACCAACGGGTGAGTTGGCACCCAGAAGCAGAAAATTTTTCCAACGGAAAACTTGCTGGACATTGTTTTCTTACCCCAAATGGTTCGATCTCCTGTGGAATTTAACTTCATCTTGTCTTCATTCCTTCCACAGCTTCCCAATTTCCACAAAACATACTTTTTGTAATCAACACAGTATTTGTATTTGTTGCTGCAGAAGCATTTGCCTGCTATGACATACTGTACTTCAGAGTCTGTCCATGATAATTTTAATACACTAAAGTGATTTTATGTTTTATATTTTACTGTTTCTTACTTTTTAAAACTCAGCTCTGTACCTCACAAGTCCATCCACATTGCTACCTGCACAGATATAACGAATTATTTCTACTGCTGCAAAAGATTTCATTTTATCTACTTCATTGCCTGTTGATGAGCATTTATCTTGCCTGTATTCCTTGTACCACCTACCATGCACGTTTTCCCTTATGGTTCCACAAAAGAATTCAATTGGGATATACTCTCAAGGACTAGAATTTCTAGCTTGTAGGGCAGCATATACTTTCCTATTCTAGCAGAAAGTGAAAACTGCTCAGTTGTGTCTGACTCTTTGTCTTCCCATGGACTATATAGGATATTCCTATATTCTCTAGGCCAGAATACTGGAGTGGGTAGCCTTTCCCTTCTTCAGGGCATCTTCCAAACCCAGGGATCAAAGCCAGGTCTCCTGCATTGCAGGCAGATTCTTTACCAGCTGAGCCACAAGGGAAGCCCAAGAATACTGGAGTGGGTAGCCTATCCCTTCTGCAGGGCATCTTCCCAATCCAGGTATCGAACTGGGGTCTCCTGCATTGCAGGCAGATTCTTTACTAATTGAGCTATCAGGGAAGCCCTAGCTCCATTTGGGTGGTATCATATTATTCCTAGAATGGCTGTGGTGTGCAAAATTTCTTATATTCCCACATTTTCACCAAGAGTTGTTGTTGTTCAGTCACTCTCATGTCTGACTCTTTGAGACCCCATGGACTGCAGCACTCCAGGCTTCCCTGTCCTTCACCATCTCCCAGAGCTTGCTCAAACTCATGTCCATCCAACCATCTGGTCCTCTGTCATCCCCATCTCCTCCTGCCTTCAATCTTTCCCAGCATCAGGGTCTTTTCCAATGAGTCAGTTCTTTGTATCAGGTGGCCAAAGTATTGGAGCTTCAGCTTTAGCATCAGTCCTTCCAATGAATATTCAGGACTGATTTCCTTTAGGATGGACTGGTTTGATCTTGCAGTCCAAGGGACTCTCAAGAGTCTTCTCCAACATCACAGTTCAAAAGCATTAATTCTTGGGTGCTCAGCCTTCTGACTTCTGTACATGACTACTGGGAAAACCATAGCTTTGTTAGCACCATCTAACTTGATATTTTTATCAGTCTGTTGGATGTTCTCAAAGTGTGATCTAGGAACCCCTGAGAGTCCTTGAAGCCCTTTTAGGGAGTCTGCAAGGTCAAAACTCTTTTCATACCAATATTGGCATTATCTGATCTTTAACTCTCATTCTTGCTTGAATGTAAACTTTTCTGGAGGCTACAAGATATATGTGATTTTTCAATGGGTTGAATGGAGAGGCAAATATGAGATTCCATCTATTTTTAAATTAACATTAAGCTAGATATTAGAGAGACATGCAAAACTACACTCTTATTACTCTTATTACTACATTTTGTTTTATTTTGGAATATATAGTTACTTTCCACAAAAATATTTATGTTGTAATAGATTTGTTATTCTTACTTTAAAATGAAGATTTTCAGCTTTATCACTCTTATTACTACATTTTTGTTTTATTTTGGAATATATAGTTACTTTTCACAAAAATATTTATGTTGTAATAGATTTGTTATTCTTACTTTAAAATAAAGATTTTCAGCTTTAATTTCTAATGTGGTAAATATAAGTTGACGTCTCTCTCATATATAAAAGCTCTTTGTTCCTTGATGTTGTTTAAGACTGCAGGGGGATCCTGAGATTAAATGTTTGAGAGCTGTTGGTATAAAGATGGTATAAAGCAAGACCTGATAAGAATATGATGATATACATATACTAGTCACGGGTCAGCATCAGGTGGCCAAAGTATTGGGACTGTTTTAAGGGTAAGACCCTTAAAGTACTGATGAACTTTGTGTCAGAGAAGATCCTCTCCTTTGAGGATAGCTTGTCATAGCTCTAGTTGTTGCAGGTATTGTTCATGGCTAAGAGTTACATTTAAGGGTTACATTTCAAATCCTGAAAGATGATGCTGTGAGAGTGTTGCACTCAATATGCCAGCAAATTTGGAAAACTCAGCAGTGGCCACAGGACTGGAAAAGGTCAGTTTTCATTCCAATCCCAAAGAAAGGCAATGCCAAAGAATGCTCAAACTACTGCACAATTGCACTCATCTCACATGCTAGTACAGTAATGCTCAAAATTCTCCAAGCCAGGCTTCAGCAATACGTGAACCGTGAACTTCCTGATATTTAAGCTGGTTTTCGAAAAGGCAGAGGAACCAGAGATCAAATTGCTAACATCAGCTGGATCATCAAAAAAGCAAGAGAGTTCCAGAAAAACATCTATTTCTGCTTTATTGACTGTGCCAAAGCCTTTGACTGTGTGGATCACAATAAACTGTGGATAATTCTGAAAGAGATGGGAATACCAGACCACCTGATCTGCCTCTTGAGAAACCTATATGCAGGTCAGGAAGCAACAGTTAGAACTGGACATAGAACAAGACTGGTTCCAAATAGGAAAAGGAGTACGTCAAGGCTGTATATTGTCACCCTGCTTATTTAAATTATATGCAGAGTACATCATGAGAAATGCTGGGCTGGAAGAAGCACAAGCTGGAATCAAGATTGCCAGGAGAAATATCGATAAGCTCAGATAATGCAGATGACACCACCCTTATGGCAGAAAGTGAAAAGGAACTGAAGATCCTCTTGATGAAGGTGAAAGAGGAGAGTGAAAAAGTTGGCTTAAAGCTCAACATTCAGAAAACTAAGATCATGCCATCTGGTCCCATCACTTCATGGAAAATAGATGGGGAAACAGTGGAAACAGTGTCAGACTTTATTTGGGGGGGCTCCAAAATCACTACAGATGGTGACTGCAGCCATGAAATTAAGACTCTTACTCCTTGGAAGGAAAGTTATGACCAACCTAGATAGTGTATTAAAAAGCAGAGACATTATTCTTCCAACAAAGGCCCGTCTAGTCAGGGCTATGGTTTTTCCAGTGGTCATGTATGGATGTGAGAGTTGGACTGTGAAGAAAGCTTAGTGCCAAAGAATTGATGCTTTTGAACTGTGGTGTTGGAGAAGACTCTTGAGAGTCCTTGGACTGCAAGGAGATCTAACCAGTCAATCCTAAAAGAAATCAATCCTGAATATTCACTGGAAAGACTGATGCTGAAGCTGAAACTCCAATACTTTGGCCACCTGATACAAAGAACTGACTCACTGGAAAAAACCCTGATGTTGGGAAAGATTGAAGGTGGGAGGAGAAGGAGACAACAGAGGATGAGATGGTTGGATGGCATCACTGACTCAATGGACATGAGTTTGAGCAAGCTCTGGGAGATGGTGAAGGACAGGGAAGCCTGGCATGCTGCAGTCCGTGGGGTCACAAAGTGTCGGACAAGACTGAGCAACTGAACTGAACTGAATAACAGAGTAGCTGCAGAGATCCACTGATGATGAATTTCAGAGGAGAGTAGTAAATGGGAGTGTGAAGTTGAGGATTAGAAAAGTTGGAGCAGTCAAGACTGGGCGTCCCACTGTGGTGCTCCCTGGAAGAGAGGGAGCTGGGCCCCTGGTTGCCTTGTTGATTCCCTGAGAATGAATTCTGTTTCTGTAGAGCCATTTTCTGCAGCGATTCCCTTCTAGGCAGCAGGCCTGTGCCAAGGCCAGGAATGAGCATCTCCCCCACAACTGTTTCATGTGTTTTCTTCGTCTTACTACTGCTAATGTTTGTTAGGACTTAGACTCGGTGGGCAGTGTTTCAGAGACCAGCATGGTTAGAGGAAATGGGCAAGGCCTGGAGTTTTCCCACTTACAACTTCCTCATATATTTAGAGATAAAAGTTTCTGTTTTATTTCTTGGACATGCATTTCACTTCAGAAATGTAATCTCCCCTTTCCTATAGCCAATTCCAAAATATTCACCAGAACATGATAATGTAAAGCTGACATCCCAAATCCACGGAATACAGTGTGGTGTTTTTATATTACTTACTGAATGACAAGTCATGTCCTTATCTATAAGATGAGAAATAAAAATATCAACTCCCATGGGGTGTTATAAGTACAAAATGGGATACTGCATATGGAAATATTTTTTTCAAATGCTCAGTTGCTATAGAAATGTGAATTGTCATTAGATCAGTCACTCAGTTGTGTCTGACTCTTTGCGACCCCATGAATCGCAGCACACCAGGCCTCCCTGTCCATCACCAACTCCCGGAGTTCACTCAGACTCATGTCCATCGAGTCAGTGATGCCATCCAGCCATCTCATCCTCTGTCGTCCCCTTCTCCTCTTGCCCCCAATCCCTCCTAGCATCAGAGTCTTTTCCAATGAGTCAACTCTTCGCATGAGGTGGCCAAAGTACTGGAGTTTCAGCTTTAGCATCATTCCTTCCAAAGAAATCCCAGGGCTGATCCCCTTCAGAATGGACTGGTTGGATCTCCTTGCAGTCCAAGGGACTCTCAAGAGTCTTCTCCAACACCACAGTTCCAAAGCATCAATTCTTCGGCGCTCAGCCTTCTTCACAGTCCAACTCTCACATCCATACATGACGACAGGAAAAACCATAGCCCTGACTAGACGGGCCTTTGTTGGCAGAATAATGTCTCTGTTTTTTAATACACTATCTAGGTTGGTCATAACTTTCCCTCCAAGGAGTAAGAGTCTTTTAATTTCATGGCTGCAGTCACCATCTGTAGTGATTTTGGAGCCCCCCCAAATAAAGTCTGACACTGTTTCCACTGTTTCCCCATCTATTTGCCATGAAGTGATGGGACCGGATGCCATGATCTTCGTTTTCTGAATGTTGAGCTTTAAGCCAACTTTTTCACTCTCCACTTTCACTTTCATCAAGAGGCTTCTGAGTTCTTCTTCACTTTCTGCCATAAGGGTGGTGTCATCTGCATATCTGAGGTTATTGATATTTCTCCCAAAAATCTTGACTCCAGCTTGTGCTTCTTCCAGTCCAGCGTTTCTCATGATGTACTCTGCATATAAGTTAAATAAACAGGGTGACAATATACAGCCTTGACGAACTCCTTTTCCTATTTGGAACCAGTCTGTTGTTCCATGTCCAGTTCTAACTGTTGCTTCCTGACCTGCATACAAATTTCTCAAGAGGCAGATCAGGTGGTCTGGTATTCCCATCTCTTGAAGAATTTTCCACAGTTTATTGTGATCCACACAGTCAAATGCTTTGGCATAGTCAATAAAGCAGAAATAGATGCTTTTCTGGAACTCTCTTGCTTTTTCCATGATCCAGAGGATGTTGGCAATTTGATCCCTGGTTCCTCTGCCTTTTCTAAAACCAGCTTGAACATCAGGAAGTTCACAGTCAACATGGTCAACAAAAGAGTCCGAAATGCAGTACTTGGATGCAATCTCAAAAACAACAGAATGATCTCTGTTCATTTCCAAGGCAAACCATTCAAGATCACAGTAATCCAAGTCTATGCCCCAACCAGTAACACTGAAGAAGCTGAAGTTGAACGGTTCTATGAAGACCTACAAGACCTTTTACTAACACCCAGAAAAGATGTCCTTTTCATTATAGGGGTCTGGAATGCAAAAGTAGGAAGTCAAGAAACACCTGGAGTAACAGGCAAATTTGGCCTTGGAATACGGAATGAAGCAGGGCAAAGACTAATAGAGTTTTGCCAATAAAATGCACTGGTCATAACAAACACCCTCTTCCAACAACACAAGAGAGACTCTATACATGGACATCACCAGATGGTCAACACCAAAATCAGATTGATTATATTCTTTGCAGCCAAAGATGGAGAAGCTCTATACAGTCAGCAAAAAAAGACCAAGAGCTGACTGTGGCTCAGACCATGAACTCCTTATTGCCAAATTCAGACTTAAATTGAAGAAAGTAGGGAAAACCACTAGACCATTCAGGTATGACCTAAATCAAATCCCTTATGATTATACAGTGGAAGTGAGATATAGATTTAAGGGCCTAGATCTGATAGATAGAGTGCCTGATGAACTATGGAATGAGGTTTGTGACATTGTACAGGAGACAGGGATCAAGACCATTCACATGGAAAAGAAATGCAAAAAAGCAAAATGGCTGTCTGGGGAGGCCTTACAAATAGCTGTGAAAAGAAGAGAAGCGAAATGCAAAGGAGAAAAGGAAAGATATAAACATCTGAATGCAGAGTTCCAAAGAATAGCAAGAAGAGATAAGAAAGCCTTCTTCAGCGATCAATGCAAAGAAATAGAGGAAAACAACAGAATGGGAAAGACTAGGGATCTCTTCAAGAAAATCAGAGATACCAAAGGAACATTTCATGCAAAGATGGGCTCGATAAAGGACAGAAATGGTATGGACCTAACAGAAGCAGAAGATATTAAGAAGAGGTGGCAAGAATACACAGAAGAACTGTACAAAAAAGATCTTCATGACCCGGATAATCACGATGGTGTGATCACTCACCTAGAGCCAGACATCCTGGAATGTGAAGTCAAGTGGGCCTTAGAAAGCATCACTACAAACAAAGCTAGTGGAGGTGATGGAATTCCAGTTGAACTATTCCAAATCCTGAAAGATGATGCTGTGAAAGTGGTGCAACTCAATATGCCAGCAAATTTGGAAAACTCAGCAGTGGCCACAGGACTGGAAAAGGTCAGTTTTCATTCTAATCCCAAAGAAAGGCAATGCCAAAGAATGCTCAAACTACCGCACAATTGCACTCATCTCACAGGCTAGTAAAGTAATGCTCAAAATTCTCCAAGCCAGGCTTCAGCAATATGTGAATTGTCATTAGGCATCTGGAAATTGACTTTAGTGTTCCCCTGGACTTGAAGCTCTATGATTTAACTCAGCAGGTATCTTCCTACTTTGGGGAGGTTGAAAGTGAAAATGAAAATGTTAGCCCCTCAGTCATGTCCAACTCTTTGCAACCCCACAGAATACAGCCTGACAGCCTCCTCTGTCCATGGGATTTCCCAGGTAAGAATACTGGAGTGGGTGGCCATTCCCTTCTCCAGGGGATCTTTCCAACCCAGGGCTCAAACCTGGGTCTCCAGCATTACAGGCAGATTCTTTACCATCTGAGCAATCTGGGTTAGTTACCAGCTAAGTTGGAGGGCAGCAGCTGGGGTGAGAGCATTACGTGGTGTTTCCTGAGAAACCATCCCCAAAAGGAGGACAGTCTGCACACCACCTGGCCATGTATTATCAGTGTTAATGAGCTTGACTAATTGAATTTTAATGTGCACAGACATCAGAGAAGACCATAAAGAAACTGTGTTAGGTGCCTGCATGTGGCCTCTCTGTAGTGTG
Organism: Bos taurus; assembly: GCF_002263795.3. Classification (NCBI taxonomy): domain Eukaryota; kingdom Metazoa; phylum Chordata; class Mammalia; order Artiodactyla; family Bovidae; genus Bos; species Bos taurus. The sequence goes on along the minus strand of NC_037356.1, from coordinate 28,076,070 downwards.
GCCCGAGGTAGCCAAAGAAGATGGAAGAGGATAAAGAACAAGGGATTATAGACACCCACAAAAACATGCATGTTGTCACAGCAGAGTATTTGTGAAATATTGTATATATGCTTGTGGGTATAAGTACTGAAAATAAAAGATGAAGTAGGCTATAGTACTTTGTGTATTTATGCCAATAACTGGGTTTACTTTGCATATGAAGTCGAACCCAAGAAATTGGTGATTGGGCTTAAGTCCTATGATTGCTTAAAAGCCAGCATCTCTGACTCTAGACTGAAGGCACTGTTCTACTAAAAAAAGATTACATTATAGCAACTGAGTAGCTTGAAAAATCGGGGATTCAGAAAAGTTTTGTAGCTTAAAAAATTGAGCAAATTAGGCTTGGAATGTAGTTTATTCTGAATAAAGTAAGGGAACTAAGGAAAAAAGATGTGCTCAGAGGAGCTCAGGAAAATTCAGGTTAGATGAGGTTAGAAGTAGGTGGAACCAGAAATGGAATATGACACTCACAGATCAAAAGAGAAATGATTCACGTGGGGAACGAAAACCCTCTCTGCTCTGTGCCCTTGGTATTGGGGTACCAAGAAGTCTGTCTTTGACTTCCACTCCTCATGCCACGTTCTCCTCCTGGAATTGGAGTATGTGGAAATATTAAGGAAAGGCACATAGAAAACCATGGGGACAATATCTACGCTGGGAAAAAATAAAATGGAGCAAATAAGGAAACATAGTACCTAGTTAAGTGCTGAGAATGAAAATTGTGATGTACCCATACTGAGAGGAGAGGAGAAGGGTACTGAGGGTGGGGAATATAAGAGAACTAAATCCCAGTCGAATTGAATTGGCAGTAATTCTGCAAGCAAATAATGATGAAAAAACTATAACTACTATTCTAGGCCCTGAATTATGACTCAGTTAGATGAATCAATTAATAGCATTGTAAGCCTATTAGTTAGAAAATCCTGATTTTAATCTTTGCTGTGTGACCCTGGGCAAATTATTTGGTCATCTGAAGCCCAAACGTTTTTAGTTACAAATTGGGAATTTTTCAGGCTTCTCAAGTAGTGCTCAGTTCAGTTCAGTTCAGTTGCTCAGTCATGTCCGACTCCTTGCAACCCCATGAATCGCAGCATGCCAGGCCTCCCTGTCCATCACCAACTCCTGGAGTTCACCCAAACTCATGCGCATTGAGTCAGTGATGCCATCCAGCCATCTCATCCTCTGTTGTCCCCTTCTCCTCCTGCCCTCAATCCCTCCCAGCATCAGGGTCTTTTCCAATGAGTCAACTCTTTGCATGAGGTGGCCAAAGTATTGGAGTTTCAGCCTCAGCATCAGTCCTTCCAATGAACACCCAGGACTGATCTCCTTTAGGATGGACTGGTTGGATCTCCTTGCAGTCCAAGGGACTCTCAAGAGTCTTCTCCAGCACCACAGTTCAAAAGCATCAATTCTTTGGCTCTTAGCTTTCTTCACAGTCCAACTCTCACATCCATACATGACCACTGGAAAAACCATAGCCTGGACTAGACGAACCTTTGTTGGCAAAGTAATGTCTCTGCTTTTGAATATACTATCTAGGTTGGTCATAACTTTCCTTCCAAGGAGCAAGCGTCTTTTAATTTCATGGCTGCAATCACCATCTACAGTGATTTTGGAGCACGCCCCCAAATAAAGTCAGCTACTGTTTCCACTCTTTCCCCATCTATTTCCCATGAAGTGATGGGACCAGATGCCATGATCTTCGTTTTCTGAATGTTGAGCTTTAAGCCAACTTTTTCCCTCTCCTCTTTCACTTTTATCGAGTAGTGCTAGTGGTAAAGAATCTGCCTGTCGATGCAGGAGAGGCCAGAGATGCTGGTTCGATGTCTGGGTCAGGAACATCCCCTGGAGTAGGGAATGACAACCCATTCCAGTTTTCTTGCCTGGAGAATCCCATGGACTGGAGCCAGTCAGGTTCTTTTGTCCAAGCGACCGCAAAGAGATGCGACTGAGCATGTGTGGACAAATACACACACATCCCCAGACACACTTGAAAAATATTATTTAATAAATTTAAATTCTTGTGTTATTATTATTTACATGTTTCTATCATGGCTGTTAAGCAAGGCACTCATCTCCATCGGCAGTGGCAAAGGACTCAGATTTCACAGAAGCTTTCTAGAAGCGTGGATCTTTACTGTTGGGAATCTAAACTGACAGACATCTCTGTGTCTGAGACGTATTTCCTAAAATAAAAATAATTTAAATTCTCGCTACTTTAGTTGCCTAACTTATATAATTAATGCTATTTGCATAATTCAGTAGAGTTTATGCATTCTTTTCACAAGTTTAAATTTTTAATCCTCATAGAAATCTTGGGGGCAGATGGTATTTATTAGCAGGAATTATAATATGCTTTTTTTTTAATTGGTGAGGAAACTCATGTGCAGATAGATGAAGAGAGTTGTTCAAAGTCACAGAACTAAGAGAGGTGGCTTGAACTTGACCTTGAAAATTCTGTTCTCTTCTCTTGCCTATAGTTCAGTGGTTCTCAACGGGTGGTCCCCAGACCAGCATCATCAGCACTGACTGATAATTTATAAGTCCTTGGGCCCCACTCTGGAGAGGGAGCCTGGCAGTCCGAGTCTAAATAGTTTTTCTAGGCGATTCTGATGTACGTTAATTTTTGAGAACCACTGCTCTAGTTTGTGGGCTTCCCAGGTGGAGCTAGTGGGAAAGAACCTGCCTGCCAATTCTGGAGATGTAAGAGATGAGGGTTCTATTCCTGGGTTGGGAAGATTCCCTGGAGGAGGGCATGGCAACCCACTCCAGTACTCTTGCCTGGAGAATCCCATGAACAAAGGAGCCTTGTGGACTACAGTCCATAGGGTCACAAAGAGTCAGACACGACTGAATGAACTTAGCATGCAAGCACTCTCTAGTTTGTAGCCTTTTAAGTCTTCACACTTGTATCTCTCAGGCATTTGCTTTACTCTTGATGTCTTATTATCAGCATTGCATAGTGAAAAAGAGGAATGGTGTATTGTTGTTTTCATCTAGGAAACAGAATCTCAAGAAGTTACTCAGGGACTTCCCTGGTGGTCCAGTGGTTAAGAATTCACTTGCCAATGCAGGGGACATGGATTTGATCCCTGGTCTGGGAAGATCCTACATGCCCTGGGGTACCTGAGCCCAGGCTCCACAACTACTGAGGCTGCACTCTGGAACCTGTGCTCTGCAACAAGAGAAGCCACTGCAACTAGAGAGTATCCCCCATTTGCTGCAACTAGCAAAAACCTGTGAGCAGCAACAAAGACTCAGTGCAGCGGAAAACATAAATAAATGCACAAATAAAATTAAAAAAAAAGGTTACTCAAGTTACTCAAGGTCACACAGCTAATAAAGGGCAGACCTGGGCATGACCTAGAACCCACAACTTCTGACCCCAGCCTATCCTGTCCTCTCTGTAACATGCTGTTTTGCTATAACTTACTTTTATATAGGACTTTATTTTTTCAAGTTAAATAGGTTCATTGAATTTCTGGGGACAAATGGGATATTATTGCTGTATATCATAAGCATTTTTTAAGGTTTCAAAAGCAAGATATGTGCACGAAGCAAATGAGAAAATATAAGTGGATGAGAAAAAATGAGAAATTAAAAACACCATATTTCCTCTGCATTCTTAATTACTTAATGTCTGTCCTTCCTGATATTTTTGTATGGATACATATGCCTTTCTTTTTTTGAAATGAGATCATATTACATATACTGTTTACAGCTTGCTTTATTGGGTTGCCTTTTAAGATACGTGGTTTTATATGATTCCCTTCCCACTGAACACACACACACACACACTCCGCTAACAATACCTGCCCCAATCATGCTCCTTCAGGCTTCAGATTACAATGGTAAAGACAGGGAAATCCACATTGTATGAGAAGCTTTATACCTTCAATTGTAGTACCAGAATGGCTCTACTTATGCATAACTACAGTTCTGAGTTGTGTTTATTATCCACATTTCACGATAGGGGATTTGAAGTTCAGTGAGAGGTTAAACAAATTTCCTGCTGTCATCCAGCTAGGAAGTGGCAGAGCCCGGGTATGTACTGAGATCGAGTAATTCCAAAGTTTATTTTGTGAATACTTAGCAGGGCCGTATGATTTGTAATTCAAGTAGGATGCATCAGCTTTGAGAGGGGTTGAGTCTAGAGCACCGTAACAGCCAAAATGGCAGAATAGGGAACTTCCAAAGTCCTTTCATTGACAAAAAGCAACAAACAAAAGTGACAAAAATGTTCAAAATAGACGTTCTTGGAACTCTGGGTACTAACCAAAAGCTTGTAGCAACCAGGGGAACACAGGCTCAAAAAAAAAAAAAAAACCCCCAAAAAAACCCCAAAACTGACTCTCAGTAAGAGAGCTCTGTGGCACTGTAACTTATCCTGACTGCATCTCCTGCTCTCAGCCCAGTGTGGGCCTTGGAGACAGCAGGCTGTATTCTTGGTATGTAAGTACCAGTACTAGAAGGAGCATGACAGACCTTATTCTCCAAGAACTGAGGTTATTTGCTTTGACCTGCCTGGTGCCTCTCTGAAAGATAATAAAAGGGCTTGCCTGTATTTTGCCTGACCTGGTCACCTCCCTCTCCCCACTGGCTGATGGGACTACAGGGAGAAGAGGCCGCGTGTGGAGAATGTTTAAAGGGAAATGTATCCAGGTGGCACAGTGGTAAAGGATCCATCTACCAGTTCAGGAGACACAAGAGCCTTGTGTTCAATCCCTGGGTCAGGAAGATCTCCTGGAGGCGGAAATGGCAACCCACTCAGTATTCTTGCCTGAAAAATTCCTTGGACAGAGGAGCCTGGTGGGCTACAGTCCACGGGGTCACAAAGAGTCAGGCACAACTGAGTGACTCAGCACACATGCATGCACGTGTTAGGAACTGTCACCTGGGGCAAGGAATAACAGCAGGGGCAAAGACAGCATTAACCAAGAATGTGGGCAGAATGGCGAGAGAGTGATGTGTTTTTGAAAATAAGGGCTTTGAAAAGAGCCCACATGTTCCTGGGAATCTAGAAGGTCACACACATCGTTAAGGCTGGGCACATGCTCAGAAATGACCTGAGAAGAACCGTAGCTCTCACCTCTGGCCGACCTTCAGACAGCATTATTTATAATAACCCCCCAAATGGAAGCAACCCAAACGTCCACCAACTGTTTTCGGATAAATAGTTAAAATGTGATATATCTATGCAATGGAATATTACTCAGCCTCCCAACGTGCTGTGGTTATATATGTCACAACATGGACAGACCTCGACAACATTAAGCTGAGTGAAAGAGGCCAACAGGAAAGGCTGCACGTTGTATGCTTCTATGTATATGAAGTGACCGGAAGAGGTAAATCGGTAGAGATGGAAAGCAGATTACTGGTTGCCAGGGACCAGGAGGCAGAGGGAACAGCAAGTGATGGGGTTTCTTTTTGAGCCAATGGAATATTCTGAAATTAGTGCTGATGGTTGCACATTAATGTGAATGTACCAAAAACCACCATGCTGCTGCTAAGTCACTTCAATCGTGTCCGACTCTGTGTGACCCCATAGACGGCAGCCCACCAGGCTCCCCCGTCCCTGGGATTCTCCAGGCAAGAACACTGGAGTGGGTTGCCATTTCCTTCTCCAATGCATGAAAGTGAAAAGTGAAAGAAGTCGCTCAGTCGTGTCCGACTCGTAGCGACCCCATGGACTGCAGCCTACCAGGCTCCTCCGCCCATGGGATTTTCCAGGCAAGAGTACTGCAGTGGGGTGCCATTGCCTTCTATACACCTTAAAATGGTGCATTTTATGTTTTGTGAATTTTACCTCAAAAACAGTAAAAATAAGGGGCTTCCTTGGTGGTTCAGATGGTAAAGAATCCACGCATATTTCAGGAGACACAGGTTCAATCCCTGGGTAGGGAAGATCCACTAGAGAAGAGAATGGCAACCCACTCCAGTATTCTTGCCTGGAGAATCCCATGGACAGTGGAGCCTGGCGGTTTACAATCCATGGGGTTGCAAAGAGCTGAGATTTTACCTCAAATTCTACCTCAAATAAAGTAAAAATAAAGCAGAAAAAGCAAAAGCACAAACACACAAAAAGGGGCTGCTCTAATAGCTTTGAAATGCATTTGAAACGATGCTTCCATGGCAACAATTTCCGAAGTAACTTCAACTCAGAGGAGCTTTTCCTGATGTTGCATCATTCAGACAAGAGCCCTCAGAGGATTTTAAGAAAAGTCAACTTTTAATGAACCCCTGAGGTCTTATTTGCTCTTGAGTCCCAGGGAGAGTCTGCCTTCTGGGCTTATTTGAAGTTTGTGATAATGAATTGTTTTTTCCTCTATTTGTAGCATATGTGTTGCTGAAGCAAGCGCCATTTTTCTCTAATGTAAACTTCGTGCAGTGGGATTGAGGACAAGGATTGGGATTTATTAATATTCCTGAAGGATGCAGCAAGATTCTAAGTGAAAAATCTATAAAAAAGTCACCATTACTTCTGAGTTGTGGTTGAATATTGGCCACAGAGAAATGTGAGCAATCATTGATAAGTGTGTTCATACCCTCATAAACATAAACAGATCTTGAGGACGATGGGTTTTGGCCTCTGTAGTATGATTTAATAACTTCTGCAAGGGAACTCTAGCACTTAACTCTGACTAAGAATATATCTAACCTACCTGCTCTCTGAGGTTTGAATTTTTCTCTTATTGGATTTACTGCTCTGGCTGAAAAGCCTGTCCTCATTCAGACAACACTGACCTGAAATGAGGAATGTGGAGTACAGGTGATCACATACCAGCTGTATTAGTCCTTGAAGTAATGGCTTTATCATATCCCTTCCTGAAGTCAGTTGTAGAGTGTATGGAATTTGGAGGTGCCAGGGCTGGGTGTTTGGCATACAGAATTAGGTATAATACATACCTTCATGAAATGACTTACGATTTCTTAAATAATATGAAATCTCTTCCTTTAAACTCTCAGTGTATCTAAATTTTTCTTTGCTTTGGGTTTAGTTATGGTTACTGAAGTGCGTGGTATTGCCGAGGGGGGATGCTTTACTGAGGCACGTTTATGCGAATGGACATTAGAGTAGCTGATATAACTGAGGACAACTTCGGCCATGTGTTTCCAAGTCTTTGCACGAGTATTACCTCCACAATGAGGCCTAACTCACCACTCGACCTACATTTGCAGCCCATGGTCCTCATTTTCCATCATCTTTCCTTCCTTTATTTATGATCATATTAAGAATTGAGAAAAGTATCTTTCATATTTATCCACACATTTTTACAGTTTTAGGTGCTCTCCAAGTTTATATTTACATTACATCTGCAAGGTTAATTTTTACAATGTTAGGGGCTCCCCAGTCTTCCATCTTTTCTCCTTCTGCCTGGAGAACTTCCCTTCATGTTTCTTGTTTGTACAATCAAATGGCAGCAGATTCTCCAGGCTTTTGTTTCTATAACTTATTTATTTCACCTTCAATTCTGGAAGATGTTACCACTGAATATAGAATTCAAGATTGACATTTCTTTCTGTACTTTAAAGATGTCATTCCATTATCTTTTTTCCTTATGTCTTTTGCATTTCTGATGAGTAGTCTAGTCATTCTTATTTTGTTCCCCTGTATGTAATGTGCTGTTTTTCCTCTGGTTGCTTTTAAAACGTTCTCTTTATGTCTGATATTCATCAATTTAACTATGATGCAGCTTTGTGCAGTTTTATTTTTGTTTATTCTGCTTGTAGATTCACTGGGCTCCTTGGAAGTGTGGGTATATAGTTTTCATCTAACTTGGAAAAATTCTGGCCATTTTATATATATTGGCTTAACATATTTTTAATTTATTATTATTATTTTTTGCTATCCCTCTTTACTTTTATTGGCCATTATATATTGAAATATTTTCCTTTTTCCCCCTTTCTCTTGCTAGGATTCAAATTTCACCTATGTTAAACTGCTTGATATTGTTCCATAGGTTACTGAGGCTCTATTTATTTTCATATCAGCCTTTTCCCTGTGTTTCAGTTTAGATTCTATTGCTATGCCTCCAAGGGCATTGACATTTTCTTCTGCAGTGTTGAATCTGATGTTAATACAATGAAGTGATTCTTTTCTTTTCAGATATTATATATTTTAAGTATTAAGTATTAGTATTAAGTATTAGTATTAAACATCTAATACTTAGTGTGCTTAAAAAAGCACACTAAAAAAGGTATATTTAAATTATTGAGCATATTGAGTATATTTATAATAGCTAATTTAAAGTTTCTGTCTGCTGATTCCATCACCTCTGTTATTTCTTGGCTGTTTCCTGCTGATCACAGGCCGCATTTCTCTACTTCTTCCATATCAAGTACTTTTTGATTGGATGTGGTCATTATAGATTTTATGTTGTTGAATGTTGGATTTTACTCTATTCCTTTAAAGTGTGCTGGGCTTTTTTCTGGCAGGTTTTACTTATCTTTAGAGTCCATTTGACCCTTTGAAATTTATTTTTGAGCTTTCCTAGGGTACATCTAGAACAGCCCAGGGTATGTCCCCTGGATTTACTGACATCTCTTCTCTCTTATTAGTAAGAATTTGGATGATGCCAGGCTGTGTGAGCTCTGGGAGTTGTTCTGCTTATTGCTCTTTGGTAATTGGTTTTGTCCGAGATGCTCTTTTTGTTCTTCTTTTTTTAAACCTGGTGTCGTGGAATTTAACTGTACATTAAATCCCCTACATGTGAACCTTTAAGCTGTGAACTTCCAAAGATGTGGACGTGTGCTTGCATGTCCAATCGCCTAAGTTCACGTGTCTGACTTACATCGTCACGTGCTTGCATCTGCTACCAGTGGTTATGCTTTTGTGGACTCACTCTGTACAGTGCTGTGTGGAGTTAAATACTGCAGTGTCTTTATTTCAAGCCCTGGATGTCCAAAGCAAAGGAATGATGTAGCTGGTATATACTATTAAACTTGTCAAGGAATTGTACTGTAAGATTAAATATGTTTTCTTTTTTTTTTTTAATGTATTATTTGTGTGAAAAGTATTATAAACCTATTATAGTACAGTACCATGTGGCTGATTGTGTCAATTGGATATTTAGGCTAACTTTGGCAGACTTATGGACGAAGTGGTCTTACGAACATACTCTCAGAATGGAACTCATTCGTATGTAGGGGACTTACTGTACTCAGATATAGTATCAAGTCCAAGTCTCAATTAGACCTCTATGCAGGTTTGTGAAATTCTTGTTTGCACAGTTCCCTCTGCTGTCATATTTGGCTGCACAGATTCTAGCTGCTTTGGGCTGCCTGAACTCCAGCATCTGTCTCCTCAGTTAGAGAGACCGCCAAGCTCGGTTTGCTTCTCTTTTCTGGCACCCTTGTTTGGAAATTGCCTCTAGGAAGAAAGTCGGAATGATCACATTTGGTTTTCTTTTTTTTGCCGGAATTAGATTCTTCTGCTGCCTTTTGTTAATGTCTGAAAACAATTGTTTCATATATGCTATTTTTCTCATTGTTTAAAGCAGAAGGAAAATCTGAACACTTGCTCCATCAAGGTTGGAAAAGAAAGTCTCAACCCCAGTTTTTCTTGAAGTATCTTTTCTGTAATTTTAATCTGCAATTCTTATATGAGAAAAGTTGAGCATCTTTTCATACATTTAAAAACCATTAATATTTCTATTTTCTTGGAAATCTCTTCATATCTTTTGCCCAATTTCTCTTGGGTTGTAGGTCTCTGGATTCTCAATTTATAGAAGCTCTTTAGTTTTAAGACATTAGCTTTTTAATCTGTGATATAAATATGTATTTGGATACATCTGAAATTTATACTGCTTATGGTGTGAAAAAGGAATCTAATTTTATTACTTTTCATGTGGTTGTATCCAGTTGTAACATTACTATTTAAGAAAATGGGAACCCGTTTTTTTTCTCTGCTGATTTGAGATGCTACTTTCATCATATATTCCATTTCTATTGTTCTCCCATCTATATGTGAGTTTTATATTCTATTTCAACATTCTCCCATTCTATTCATGTGTTAACACCAACCTGTTTTAATTATAGAAACTTTGTAACATTTCCATACCTATTAAGGTTAGCTTCCAAACAACGTGCATGTTCAGCTTTCACGCTCTTCTTGCTTGTTTATTCTCTCACATAAACTTTATAATCAGTGTGCATTTCTCTTGAAAAAAGCCTGATGCTATTTTTATTGCAATCCTATTATAAACAAAGTTATAACTGATATATTCGATTGAGTGTTCCAATCCAAGGGCTTGAAATGTCTGTGTTTGTTAGGTGTGTTTATACTTTTAGTCATATAGGTTTTGTTAAAATTCTTGTTAGATTTTTGCTTAGGAACTTATTTTACTTTTCTATTGAAATGAGATTTATTTTATATGTTTTAACATGTTATTGTTTGTATATGAAGTATACTGATGTCTAATTTTATTCCTGCAGTTTTACTGGTATTATTTGTGGGATATTTTCATTGATTCTTTTGATATTTCTGGACGTATATTATTGGTACATTATTGGAATGGTAGTTTTACCACTTCCATTCTGATTCTTCTGCCTCTAAATCCTTTCTTTTCGTTAACAGCATTCTCTTGTCCCTTCTACACAATATTAAGTAATAGAAGAGGTGGTTGGAGAAGGCAATGGAGCGACTTTTACTTTCACTTTTCACTTTCATGTGTTGGAGAAGGAAATGGCAACCCACTCCGGTGTTCTTGCCTGGAGAATCCCAGGGACAGGGGAGCCTGGTGGGCTGCCATCTATGGGGTTGCACAGAGTCGGACACGACTGAAGCGACTTAGCAGCAGCAGCAGCAGCAGAAGAGGTGGTGGGCATCCTGTTCTTGGCTCAGGTTTTAACAGGAATGCATTAGGACTTCCCCAGTGGTCCAGTGGCTAAGACTGTGGTCCCAATGCAGTGACCCTGGGTTTGATCCCTGGTCAGGGAACTGGATCCCACATGCTGCAATTAAGGATCCTGTAGGCCAGAACTAAGACACCTAGCACACCCACATAAATGAACAAATAATATGTATTAAAAAAAACTCAAAATAGAAATGCATCTGTATTACTTTGCTAGGGCTGCCATAACAAAATACTATCGAATGGGTGGCTTGAACAACAGAGATTAATTTTATTGCAGTGTTGGAGGCCAAAGTTCGAGATCCAGGTACCAGCATGTTTGGTTTCTCCCGAGGACACACATCCTGCGTGGTGTGCAGACAGCCGCCTCTTCCCTTGTCATCACACGGCTTTCTCTCCTGTGCACACCCTGGTGTCTCTCACTGTGTCCGAACGCCTTCCTTTTCTAAGGACAGTCTGGTTGGATTAGGGCCCACCCTAGAGGCCTCCTAGGTGGCTCAGACAGGAAAAAATCTGCCTGCAAAGCAGGAGACACAGGTTCAATTCCCGGGTCTGGAAGATTCCCTGGAGAAGGGAATGGCAACTCACTTCAGTACTCTTGCCTGGAAAATTTCATGGAGAAAGGAACCTAGCAGGCTGCAGTCCATGGGGTGGCCGAGAGTCAGACACGACTGAGCTATTAACAGTTCACTTTCTTTCACTAGTGGCCTCACTGTAACTTAAATACTTCTCTAATAAAGGGCCTTATCTCCAAACACTATCTCATTCTGAGATACTACTTAATTACCTCTTTAAGGGTCTTATCTCCAAACACTCACATTCTGAGATACTGAGGGTTAGGGCTTCAACATATAAATTTTGAGGGGACACAATTCAGCTCATTACAACAATGGATATTTTAAAATTAAGAATGGCCCCAATTCATCAATAGAATTGTCTATCAATGTAGAGAACAAATATATGGACACCAAGGGGGGAAATGGGTGGGGTGGGATGAATTGGGAGTTAGGGATTGACATAGACACACACTTGTGATACTATATATAAAATAGTTAGCTAAAGAGAACCTCCTGTATAGCACAGGGAACTCTGCTCAGTGCTCTGTCCTGACCTAAGTGAGAAGGAAGTCCAGAAAAGAGGTGATAATGTTTACACATAACTGGTTCACTTTGCTGTCCAGTAGAAACCAGCACAAGATTGTAATGCAACTATGCTCCAATAAAAATTAAAAATAAAAGAATTGTCTATCAATTCCTCCTTCATTTAGTATTTACAGTAATGCTGCTGCCGCTGCTGCTGTCGCTTCAGTCGTGTCCGACTCTGTGCGACCCCATAGACGGCAGCCCACCAGGCTCCCCCGTCCCTGGGATTCTCCAGGCAAGAACACTGGAGCGGGGTGCCATTGCCTTCTCCAATGCATGAAAGTGAAGTCGAGTCGTGCCCGACTCTTAGCGACCCCATGGACTGCAGCCCACCAGCCTCCTCTGTCCATGGAATTTGCCAGGCAAGAGTACTGGAGTGGGGTGCCTTCTCCAATGCGTGAAAGTGAAGTTGAGTCATGCCTAACTCTTAGCCATCCCATGGACTGCAGCCCACCAGGCTCCTCCATCCATGGGATTTTCCAGGCAAGAGTACTGGAGTGGGTTGCCATTGCCTTCTCCATTACAATAATGAGTGATACTGAATGTGGTCAAAAGCTTTTGATCCCAGTCCTTCTCATCCCTTCAGGTATTTCAAATCCTCAAAGTTCCATTTTCTTCCTTGTACCTTCAATACAGTTTTTTCTACTAATTTTTTTCTTCAATGTACAAACATAAGGGTACCTTCATTACCCTGAAAGTGTGCCCTCCCATGCCCTTTCTCTCTCTTTCCTTCTAATTGTAAAAAATGTAAGAATACTGAGGCATACTTAAGACTTCCTATGTACCTTTAAAGGCTGGTGTTCATTTCTAAATGTTATACCATCTCTCCTCATACCCACTTCAACTCCTGTACAAATGTTCTTGTAAATCAAAATCTGGGTTTTCTTTCTGTTTTGGAACTTGCTGTGTAAAGACCAGGTGTTTCCTGGGCTAGAAGATGAATTCTGAGGATCTTTGATTCCTGTCCTTGAATTTTCGGCATATCGCCACTAGGTGGCAGTAGGAGTCATCTTCTGAACAGACACTGAAGATGTTTAGGCCTCTGCTGATTTAAAAAGCAAAAAATTTTCCCTTTTTTTTTTTCAAAGTAGGTGATAATTTTTTTTTCTATGCTGAGCAACATGTGGGACATTAGTTCCCTGAGCAAGGATTGAACCTGTGCCCCTGCAGTGGAAGCATGGAGTCTTCATCACTGGATTGTCAGGAAAGTCCCCCTTGCTGATTTTTAGACGCTGCTTTCTACTTTTAAAAATGGAAATGCATTATATATAATGTATATATGTAAATATATATATATTATATGTACACATATGATTTACTTAATTGGGAGAGTATATAAATATATACATTCAGGACTTTCCTGGTGGCTCAGATGGTAAAGAATCTGCCTGTGATTCAGTTTCGATCCCCTGGTCAGGAAGATCCCCTGGCGAAGGGAGGTACCCACACCAGTATTCTTGCCTTGAGAATCCCATGGACAGAGGAGCCGGGCAGGCTGCAGTCCATGGCATTGCAAAGAGTGGCACACAACTGAGCGACTAAATACATGTACATAGTATCAAATATTTATATGTAATATATATGTATATTTATTTTCAAAAGTAAAATAAAAGCAAGCACTAGAGTTTGTCATGTAAAGGCTGTTAAAGCTCTGCCTGATTTCCTGGTTCACAAAATGTGTGCCTGAATTTTGGTCATCTCTGTAGGGATCTAATGCAGAGATTCCCACCTGCATCAACCCTGGGCCCCAGGGCCAAATGGGGGAGGGGGACAGAGTAGGCTCCTCCCTCCACTGTTCTGGGGTAAGCAGTGCCAGGGTGGAAGTGAAATTGTGAATGGTAGTGGCTGAAATATGAAAGTTCACGTGAGAATTTGAAGGCCATGATTTCAGGTTTTCTATAGTAACTCTGGGAGAGTGTTTGAGGGAACCACCTCTTGATTATTACTTAGACCTCTGATATAATTACATGTAAAGTAAAAATCTTTAAAAAATAGCATCTTATGGCTACAGTGACATGAGCACATGATGTTTCTCTCTGTCATTTGGTGAGGAGCCTCAGGCATAGCCTTAATCATGGTCTTTAGCTCAGAATTCCTGCCGGATAATGTAGAAGCAAAGTGAAAGTGAAGTCGCTCAGTCATGTCCGAGTCTTTGAGATGCCACGGACTGTAGCCTACCAGGTTCCTCCATCCTTGGGATTTTCCAGGCAAGAGTACCGGAGTGGATTGCCATTCCTTCTCCAGGGGATCCTCCTGACCCAGGAATTGAAGCCGTGTCTCCCGAGTTGCAGGCAGATTCTTTACTGTCAGAGCCACCAGGGAAGCCCGTAGAAAGAAAGGCACCAGGCTTTTCTTTTCCTATCGTAACAGAGGATGGAAGGATCTGGGTTCAGGACTCTTCCTCTCTCCCTAATCTGAGTGTTTTCCCTTACAGGAGCAGGAGAGAAGGGACTATAGGACCCTCTCTGATGACACCAGGGGGGTGCGGCTGTATCTCATGTCTCTTCAAGTCCTTTCTAACAGAGAGCTGTGCTCTGGAATGTTTTGGATTAGTATTTTGGTCTGGCTTTGTCCCCTCCCCTTGTTTGATCTGCATGAGAGGAGGAGAGACCAGAATATCTCTAGGTCTCTTTCAGGGGCTCAGTCTTTGGACTTTCTCTGAGCTGCTTGCTGTGTGGATCGGATTCTGGTGCACAGCCTGGAGCAGCCCATCCTGGACTAATGATGAGCCTTGGATAGAGGCGGGGGCGGGGGTGGGGGCTGGGGCTTGAGGACCTATAGACGCTGCACACCTATGTGGGTGAATTTACAGGGGAAGGGTACACTCAAGTGTGGAAGGGGCAAGAAGAGATAGCCACTGCTACCTTACTCCTCTTCCTCTATGTGGAATGGAATATCTCCGGCCATATCAATGAACAAGGATGCCACAGTCATTAGTGATTTCAAGCTTCCGAATGTGAATGAGGGCTCCCCAAAGGGAACACAAGGTCTGCGATCCAGGAGATGCTGCCATGCCCCAGTGGTGATTGCTGAAGAACTGGTGGCGGGGAGGGGGGCAGTGGGATATGAGAAATAAAAAAAAAATCAGGATTTGGCCCCAGATAGCTGAAGTGCATGTGAAAGGAATGAATTCAACTAGTGCAGAGGCTTGCATCTTCCCATACAAAGAAGAGTACAAAATTCCTTACTTGATATCTAAGTTTTCTTACATAACAATAATCTTTGATGTTCAGACTTACCTGTTCCCCTCTGTTGCAAACTTGTATATAGCCTGACTCCCTCTCCTGCCTCCATGAAACAGTTTTCTCAAGGCTACTGAGATGCTGTCTCCCGTGCTCAGCGTCCTAAATATTCCCACCAAATAAAATAACTCTACTTTCAGGCTGGGACTAATTTTTTAGTTGACATCTGCACAAAGAATAGCCATTCTCTTGATACAGAGAAAGAAATTCTCATCCTGGAGGTAAGGAGCTGGTTCTACCTCTATTGCTGTGTATTGTGTTGTGTGTTAGTCACTCAGTTGTGTTTGACTCTTTGCGGCCCCATGGACTGTAGCCTGCCAGGCTCCTCTGTCCCTAGGGATTTTCCAGGCAAGAATACTGGAGTGGGTTGCCATTTCCTTCTCCAGGGGATCTTCCTGACCTCCAGGGATCAAACCTGGGTCCCCTGCATTGCAGGTGGATTCTTTACTGAGTCACTAGGGAAGCCTGTCTACCTCGAATGCAGTTCTTTTCTAAACCTGGAGCTCACTACCCATGAGACGTGGTTCCGCCGTGATTGCTAGTCTGGGCTGACTTCACACTCAGAGCAGAACTGCAGCGTTCGCTTCCTCCTGATCTTAGGGAAGCCAGGGCTTCACCACTCTAACTGCTGAGGCTCTCAACTTCCCACGTTCTTCTTTTCTCTTATTTTTACTTTCTCCTTCATAGCTCTCTTCATCTTTTACGTCACCCAAATTATAACAGGGCTTAGGTCTTCTATTCATTTTGTGGTTGGTGGTGATCCCTGGGTTTGGATCGATGTGGTCACTACTGAGATTCTGTTCTCTAAGGATTCCTTCCTGCTCGTGCTTGCTTCCTAGGTTGCTGTGTGTTCTAGAGCCATGACTTGACTGGGAGACATGGGCTGAACAAGTTTTGTGATCACAAGAGCAAGGGTGCTCACGAGTGTGCGGTGCAGCTCGCTTCCTCCGGCTCTCCTAGATTAGCACTTGAACACAGCAGCAGGGTTTCATGTCACTGGAGTGAGCTTCACAGTTTCCAATCTTGGCGCCGTTATCTCCTGTTTTCACTCACTTTATCACCTTAGGCATCATCTTTTTTTCTTCTTAATTGTTTATTAAGCACTGATATTTATTTTTTATTTATTTACTAGGCCACACCGTGCTGCATGTGGGATCTTAGTTCCCTGACCAGGGATCGAACCTGAGCCCCTTGTGTTGGAAGGACAGAATCTTAACCACTGGATGGCCAGGGAAATCTCAGTTCAGTTCAGTCGCTCAGTCGTGTCCGACTCTTTGCAACCCCATGAATCGCAGCATGCCAGGCCTCCCTGTCCATCACCAACTCCCGGAGTTCACTCAGACTCACGTCCATTGAGTCAGTGATGCCATCCAGCCATCTCATCCTCTGTATCCCCTTCTCCTCCTGCCCCCAATCCCTCCCAGCATCAGGGTCTTTTCCAATGAGTCAACTCTTCACATGAGGTGGCCAAAGTACTGGAGTTTCAGCTTTAGCATCATTCCTTCCAAAGAAATCCCAGGGCTGATCTCCTTCAGAATGGACTGGTTGGATCTCCTTGCAGTCCAAGGGACTCTCAAGAGTCTTCTCCAACACCACAGTGCAAAAGCATCAATTCTTCAGTGCTCAGCCTTCTTCACAGCCCAACTCTCACATCCATACGTGACCACAGGAAAAACCATAGCCTTGACTAGATGGACCTTTGTTGGCAAAGTAATGTCTTTGCTTTTGAATATGCTGTCTAGGTTGGTCATAACTTTCCTTCCAAGGAGTAAGCGTCTTTTATTTCATGGCCGCAGTCACCATGTGCAGTGATTTTGGAGCCCAGAAAAATAAAGTCTGACACTGTTTCCACTGTTTTCCCATCTATTTCCCATGAAGTATCTCAAGGAAATCTCAATTTTAAAAAAAAATTTTATTTATTTGGCTGTGAACTCTTAACTGAAGCATGTGGGATCTAGTTCCCTGACCAGGAAATGAACCCTGCATTGGGAGTGTGGTGTCTCTGCCACCAGCCCACCAGAGAAGTCCCACCAAGGCATCATCTTTGATGAGGACTTGTCCAAAGTTCCAGTACCTGCAGACTCAACTCAGTCCTGATCACGTTCTCTTTCTCTTCTTCACTCTTTCCACCTTCCCCTTCCTCAGCATTCAGAGCTCTCTTGGAACTATAGGTTAAACCATGCAATTTGAGTGCTGCTGTTTTTATGGGACTTTGAAGGAGATTGTCTTAGTTTTCTGGACAAGCCCTCCATTTCCTCGACCTGGACTCCAACCTTGGCTCTTACTAGCCTCCTGCCTGGGAACTAAATCTGACTGCGGCCCTGTCGTGTAGGGAAGGCGCCCCAGGAGGCAGGAGAACGTGTTCCCCCTGCCTTTACTTTCCTAGCTCCTGTGCCTCATTCACCTGACTCCTCACCCTCCCTGCCTCACCAACACACGGGCTTGCTCTTCTCCATGGAGCCTGCACAGTAAACCCGCATCCGTCCAGGTCAGGTGTACCTTCCAGTCCCAGCAGCACAGGGCAGGGAAGGGAGGACCCAGAAGAGCTAGGATTAAGACTGGCAGGGACACAGCTTCCCCCACCTCCCCTGTATATGTAGCTGTAGAGAGATTTGTTTTAAGCAATTGGCTTACATAATTGTGGGGCCTGGCCAGTCCAAAATTTGTCAGGCATACTGGCACCTTGGAAATTTCAGGTAAGAGTTGATATTTTTAAAAATTTTATTTTATTTGTTTTTGGCTGTGCTGGGTCTTCTTTGCTGAGTGGGCTGTTCTCTAGTTGTGGCAAGCGGGGGCTACTCTCCAGTTGCGGTGCACTGGTTTCTCATTGCCGTGGCTGCTCTTGTTGTGGAGCGTGGACTCTAGGGAGTGCTGGCTTCAATAGTTGCAGCACGAGGGCTCAGTAGTGGTGGTTCCCGGGCTCTACAGCACAGGGCCAATAGTTGGGGCACACGGGCTTAGCTGCTCCAGGGCATGTGGGATCTTCCTGGATCAGGGATCGAACCTGTGTCTGTTGCTTTGGCTGGCAGATTCTTTACCACTGAGCCTCCAGGAAAGCCCTGACAGTTGATATTAGTTTTGAATTTCAATTCCATCAGGCAGGCAAGCTGAAAACTCAGGCAGGATTCTATGTTACAGTCTTGGGGCAAAATTCTTTCCTCTCCGAGAAACTTCTTTGCCTTCAACTGTTTGAACGACACCTACTCACATTAGGGAGGATAATCTACTTTACTTGAAGTCAACTGGTCATGATGTTAATCATACCTACAAAATACTTTCACAGCAGGATCAAGACTAGTGTTTGATCAAACAGCTGGACCCTTAGCCTAGCCAAGCTGACACATAAAACTAGCCATCATGGTCTGCCCTTTGTCAACTAGGTACCCATACACATCTCCCTTAGTCATACTGATGTCTGTATAAAGATAAGGATAATAACAACTCCAACTTCCATCTAACATGATATGACCAAGTTGACACATAAGATGAACCATCACACCACTCTCCCCCAAAGCTCTCCTATCACACTCTTCAGCAGACTCAGTGATTTAGCCATAATCTCACCTGTTGTGTTGTTTAGTCGCTCTGTGGTGTCTGACTCTTTGTGACCCCATGGACTGTAGCCCACCAGGCTCCTCTGTCCATGGGATTTTCCAGGCAAGAACACGAGTGGGATGCCTTTTCCTTCTTCAGGGGATCTTCCCAATCCAGGGATCGAACCCAGGTCTCCTGAATTGGCAGGTGGATTCTTTACTGCTGAGCTACCAGGAAGCCCTACAATCTCACCTACCCTTCCCTAAATATATTTGGGTCTTTCTGCACCTCCATGTCTTTTTTCATGCTGTTTTGTCTGCTTGAGTCCCTCCCCCATCCTCTGCGATCACCTACATATTATTCAGGACTCAGAGCAATGAGTTATCAGCACTTCATAAACCTGACTGGAGAAGGCAATGGCACCCAACTCCAGTACTCTTGCCTGGAAAATCCCATGGATGGAGGAGCTTAGTGGGCTGCAGTCCATGGGGTCGCTATGAGTTGAACTCGACTGCGCGACTTCACTTTCACTTTTTGCTTTTATGCATTGGAGGAGGAAATGGAAACCCACTCCAGTATTCTTGCCTGGAGAATCCCAAGGACGGGGAAGCCTGGTGGGCTGCCGTCTATGGGGTCGCACAGAGTTGGACACGACTGAAATGACTTAGCGGCGGCAGCAGCAGCAGCATAAACCAGACAGGACATGTCTCAGTGAAGACTGAGATTAAAGTAAAGGTATGGCCAATTATCTGTCATGAAAGTAAAGATACACCTTAAGCATTTAATAATTTGAAAACAAAATCATAAATTTTATAAAATGGGTGATGGGCTGTTCCTTGTGTTGATGACATAGGGCACCTTAGCAGACAGCAAAGAGGGTGTGTGTGTGTGTGTGAGTGTCTGTGCCTGCCTCTGCTATAACAGTGAGTGTTTAAAAAAATAAATGCTAACCATGTCACATGTTAAATATTTAAACAATAATGATGTCATTAGCTTCATGTAGCTTTGGAAATAATTTTGGGAATGCAAAATTATTGTAAGACATTTTCCACCAACACTGAGGCCCCAGGGTGGGGGTTTCCAGTGGTAAAAGAGGTGAAGTGCCAGGCAAAGCTGGTGAGCTGGTCACTCTAGTGTCGCCTTGCTTTAGTCATACTGAATATGTTGCCTATAAATGTGGAGATTAGGGCAGATGAGGAAAGGTAAGGATCTGAGGAATGGGTTTCAGGAGGCATTTGAAATTAGAAGAGCATGATTAGGGCAGGATTAGTACACTGTTCAGAGGGAGCACTAGCCTAAAGCAAAGGGGATGACTGAGAGCCAGGAGTGTGGGCGCCAGAGTCACTTAGACTTGGCTTTGAATCCCAGTGTCTTTGTTTACCAGCTGTGTGACCTTGGGCTAGTTATCACACTAAATTCCACAGTACATGGGGAAACAATGGTACCGAACTGTTGGGAAGTGTAATTGAAATATGGCATATAAAGCATTTAGGAGAGTTGCGTGGCTAAGAATAAGAATCCAAAAACATGTTAGTGGCTGGCATTATTATTCTTGTGACTAAGAAAGTCGCATAAAGGGATCAGGTAGAAGTTCTTGGGGAGGAATAAGTAGGGAGGAGTGAAAGAGAGGAGAGGAGGAAGTCTGGGTGAGAAAGCTCTGGGCATCACTTCTTGGTCACTCTCAGATCCACCTCCCTCTACCTTGTCTTCTCCCAAGTGCAAAAAAGTAGCAACTAAGTTGAGAAATACCTTCTATAAAGAAGAAAATTAAACAGTGACTGACTCTCAAACTCACTGCTGGAAGTTTAATTTTTATTGATGTGTATTTTTTATTGATTTACAATATTATATTTTTTCCAGATGTATGGCATTTTTATAGGTGACTCCAATGGCAACCCACTTCAGCATTCTTGCCTGGGAAATCACATGGACAGAGGAGCCTGGCAGGCTAGAGTCCCCTGGGTCACAAAGAATCATACCTGACTTAGCAAATGAACTGGCATTTAAAGTTACTATAAACTGATGTCTTTATTTCCCTGTGCTGTAAAATACATCCTTGATGCTTATTTATTTTATACATAGTAGTGTTTCGTAATCTCATTCCCCTAGTGTCCCTCCCCTCAGTAGCCACTGTTTAGTCTCTTTATCTGTGAATCTGTGAAAGTTTAAAATTGATGTTAAATTACAATTAAGAGAGTAGAGTTCTACCATAGGACTCAGGAGAGAGGAAATGTTTCCTAAATGAGATAAATGACATTAAAATCATCTGGTTTTAAATAGATCTGAGAGTTGAGAGAGGGAAGGAAGGAAGAGGGAAGGAGACAGGAGAAGTCACCCAGACATTCAGAGAACGGACTGTATCCCATCTCAGGTGGCGATCATTCAGAAGGATTCCCTCTGGGATTCATAACAACTTCTTTTTTTTTCTTTTTTTAAATTTTAAATTAATTTATTTGTTTTAATTGGAGGCTAATTACTTTACAATATTGTGGTGGTTTTTGCCATACATTGACATGAATCAGCCATGGGTGTACATGTGTTTCCCATCCTGAAGCCCCCTCCCACCTCCCTCCCCATCCCATCCCTCAGGGTTATCCCAGTGCACCAGCCCTGAGCACCCTGTCTCATGCATTGAACCTGGACTGGCAATCTATTTCACATATGGTAATATACATGTTTCAATGCTATTCTCTCAAATCATCCCACGCTCGCCTTCTCCCACAGAGTCCAAAGTCTATAACAACTTATTTTTAAATTGGAGCAAGAATTATGACATTTGCATCAAAGCAATTTTCCCCTCAGAGTTTTGTGCATGGCAGCCTTTACCTCCTTATTCCTCAAGCTGTAGATCAGGGGGTTCAGCATGGGGATCACTGTGGTGTAGAACACGGAGGCCACGTTCTCCTGGGCCAGGGAACTGGCCGTGGAGGGTTTCAAGTACATGAAGGCGGTCGTTCCATAGAAAATCCCCACAGCTGCAAAGTGGGAGCTGCATGTATTGAAGGCTTTGGACCTTCCCTCTGTGGTGCTGATACGGAGGATACTGGACAGAATGAAGGCATAGGAAATTAAGACTGTTAAGCTAGTAACTACGATGTTGAATCCAGCCAAAAAGAAGACTGTCATCTCAATGTCATAGGTGCTAAAGCAGGAAAGTTTCATGAGGGGGAGGATGTCACAGAAGTAATGACTGATGAGGTGTTCACAATAGGGCAGTTTCAACATGAGGCCAGTCTCTATGGTTGAGCCAATGAGCCCCATGATATAGACCCCAGCCACTAGCAGGGAGCAGACTCGATGAGACATGATGATGTTGTAAAGCAAAGGTCTGCAGATGGCAACGTAGCGGTCATAGGCCATCACTGTCAGCATGTAACACTCAGCAACAACAAAC
Source organism: Bos taurus (assembly GCF_002263795.3). Lineage (NCBI taxonomy): Eukaryota > Metazoa > Chordata > Mammalia > Artiodactyla > Bovidae > Bos > Bos taurus. Next base: position 28,053,866 of record NC_037356.1, on the reverse strand, counting down.
ACAATGAAGAAGTAGAGCTGGGCCATGCACCCTGCATAGGAGATGGTGTTCTTCCCTGAGACAAAGTTCACCAGCATCTTAGGGGTAGTGACAGAGGAGTAGCAGAGATCCACAAAGGACAGGTTGCTGAGGAAATAGTACATGGGGGTGTGAAGCTGAGCGTTCAGACAAATCAGGGTTATCATGCCCAGGTTCCCTACCATGGTGATGGAATAGATCCCAAGGAAGAGGAAGAAGAGGGGGAGCTGGAGCTCTGGTTGACTTGTTAAACCTCCGAGAATGAACTCTGTCACTGTAGAGTGATTTTCTGCAACCATTCTCCTTGGGGGACCTGTGTGATGAGAGAACAACTGCATGAAAGGCTGCTTCTTGCACTGCTTGGTGAAGCTAGTTTTGAGACTCTGGGCCAGCTGTGCGATCCTGATCTTTCCTGATGAATATTCCCTCATCCTGTTGTTTGTTTTGGGAGGAAGACAAGACCCTGAGTATTTCAAAGATGAGCCCAAAAGGGGGCAAGATCTGGAGCTGCTGTCATTTTCATGGTTCTCAAATAGCCTAGCACAGTGGGTCTGGCAATCCGCTCCAGTATTCTTGCCTGGAGAATCCCCATGGAGCTTAAAGAACTTAATGCAAAATAGAACCAAATATTAATATTCTGTATCAACAACATTTGATGCAATATGATGCAAAGATTAAAGTCCAACACTTAGCCTAGCATCTGGTGTTTAACAGGTCCTGCTCAGTAAGTATTTGTTGAATACTCTAGGACCAGATTTTTTTCTGCAACCCAAACTCTCAGATCCAGTATGAGATATTATTTGAAGGTCTGTGTTCTCACTTTCTTGCTGACTTTTAAAGTTTTTCCTTAGAGATGGAAAAAGATTCCCGAGGATGGAAAAAATGTTAAAGTATCATACCCGGTGCCAATTCACTGGCCTGGTAAGGACTGTATCAATCTATTCTCATCAGCCCTGGCTGAAAATCTATGTGGATACATGTATGGGCCTGGGCTTTAGCACAATCCATCCACCCAAAGCATTTGTGGGTCCAGCAGGCAGATCTTACTTCCATTGGCCTCTTGAGTCCTAAAATGACAGTGTGAGGCTGCAGTCCCTGGTGGCTTGACTCCCTAGCTTCAACATAGCTCCTCTGACAGAGATGTCCAGGCCCTCCCTTGGAAGCTGATCCCATTCATTGTCCATCTGCTCCTTCTGCCCTTTCCTCTCCCTCCATCACTATTTTCACACTAGTATAATGTTATATTCTACTTTCCAGGCTTGGCTTCCTTAAGAGGAATCATCACTTAGATACTAAAATGTCATTTACAACCATATACAGAGTTAAGGTAAAAGACTAGTTCTCCAGGCTTTTTACTCCCAAGCTCTCACTAAGAATTCTGGGTACACACATCTTACCAAAGAATTGCGTGTCATCTTCAAAACCCTCTACAAATTTCTAAACGCAAACTCAAATGCAACTAGGCCCCTAACTGCACTAACATCTGGACTGCTACAAGGTCTTCCAGACTCAAGTTCCACTTCCTTCCTCAACTCCAATCTATTCTCCATACCTCCATACCTACATCACCTTCATTGGTGAGAAAAGACGGAACAAGACTTGAAGCATTTCGTATGACTCCCTGTTGTTCTGAATTTAAAGTCTTCAAGATAATGCTCAAGATCCGCCAGGATCTGGTCTTCACCTTATTCAGTTCATATTTCCCATGGATCTCTCATACAAACCTGTGGATTCAATTAGGCCTAATTATCCTAATTTCTATTCCATACAAGCCAAAATCACTGTATAGAGGAAAAAGAATTGACCTAACAATAAAAGTATCTGAATTCCAGACGTTTTTGGCATACACTAGCTGTGTACCTTTGGACATGTCCTTTGCCTCTCGGGGCTCGGTTTCCCTATCTATAAACAGAATGATTGAACCAGATCTTCTTAATAATCCTGCCAGCTTAAGAAAAATTACTCTGTGATTCCTAAAAGACCAACCAAATCCATTTCTTTTTCAAAAGTCTGTAGGTCCTCCATGGATTCTTTCTAAGCACTCCAGACCACACTATTCTCTCCATTCTCTGAATTCCATGTCTGGAATTCAAAACAAATCAAACAGTGCATTCCTGGACCAACATCACTGGCATCACTTGAAGATATTAGAGATGCAGATTCTCAGGCCTCACCCCAGACCTACCAAGTCAGGAACTCTGGGATGGGGCCCAGTGATCTGTGTATCACACTGTCTCCAGATGAGGCTGAAGAAGGTTCAAGTTTGCGAATCTCAATCCTGTAGGTAATAAGCAGTAGAGTTAATATTGGAGATATACTTTGTTTCAGAAATGAAATTCTTCTATCATTTATGCAAGTCCTAGATATTGACTGAATGTGAACATCCACTAACCTACCTCAGATCGATGAAGTGTCAGGGGGATATGGTAGTTACAACAGTATTATTGAGTTTCAAGTCAATTTCTGTGTCTGAAAGATGAAGAGATGAGTGATAACAATTTCTAAGCTGGTTGTAAAAATAATATGGGATTATGCAGTTAGAATTTTTTTTTCAAGATGTCATTTCCTATACAAAATGTGAGCTGTCAGTAGATGTCTGGAATGTTTTCTTAGTTTTTCACTGGCCTCAGTTCCTAAGGCAATGGTTCTCAACATTGGCTGTACATTATAATCACCTGCAACATTTAAAAAGTGTCGATATCTATGTTTCAGCCAGAGAGGTTCTAATTAATTCATCTCTGGTGAAGCCTGGACCCTGACATATAGGACATTCCAGAGTAAATGCTCACCAGCTACTTTTATTATTGTTCTTATTTTCATTTTGATTATGATATCAAACCATCATCTCCCTAATGACAAAGTGCTTAAGTCCTAAGATGTCCTAAGAAGCACGGATCATCATTGCTGGATATGATACCTATAGATATCCCTTCTCTGACAGGTATTCTTTAAGTTAAAGTCTTAAATTTGCACTATTTTAATTGGTTACTTACACAGTTACTAACTTTTGTATACTGCTCTTCAAAAGTCATTCTCATTAACTCCTCTGAAATGTTTTGCATATGAGGAGAAATGTGTTTAGAGTAGAATTTTCATTCACATGTTTATATGGAGAAAACTGAAGTGCCAAACACTAAGTGACTTTCCAGAGACTTTTTAATTATGAAGAACTTGGAACTGAAACTGCTTTCTTCTGATCATGAACTCTTCCCTTGGCCAAAGTGTGTAGCCTTACAAATCAATGCACCTAGAGGTCTAAGCAATGTTGTGGTTGAATGTGTTTTATCCTTGATGTCTTACATTGTGCATAGCATATAAAAAGGGGAAAGCTATATTATTTTCCTCTTCTCTAGGAAACAGAAGTTCTAAAATTTATTTATTTATTTTTATTGGAAGTTAATTACGTTACAATATTGTATTGGTTTTGCCATACATCAACATGAATTTAAAATTTAAATAAGTTACCAAAAGGCATAAAACTAGGAAGACACGGAACTTGGTCTAACTAAACCTTAGGACTTCTGTCTACCAGTTTGTTATTTGTCCTCTAAACTATGTTACCTTATTCTAGGTTATCTTTTTTGTAGCACTTTGTTATTATTTAATGAAGTTAACTTATTGAATTTTTAGACAAAGATGATAGATTTTATGGCCAATTTCAGATGCATTAAAGAAAAATTAGCAGGACTTCCCTGGTGGTCCAGTGGTTAAGAATGTGTCTTCCAGTGCAGGTGACATGAGTTTGATCCCTGGTCTGGGAAGATCCCACATGTCACAGAGCAACTAAGCCTGTGCGCCACAACTACTTAAGCATGAGTTCTGCAGCTACTGAAGCCTGTGCCCTAGATCCCGTGCTTTGCAACAAGATCAGCCACTGTCAAGAGAAGCCCGTGCACAGCAACTAGAGAGTAGCCCTCACTTGCTGCAGTTAGAGGAAGCCTTTGTGCAACTCCAAAGACCCAGTGCAGAAAAAAAAAAACCAAAAACCTAATTAATTAATTTAAGAAATAAAAAAGAAAACTTACCAAACCAGTATATGTGTGTTGCAGAAAATCAGGGATACAAATAAGCAAACATAAAATGCCCTTCCGGCTCCTTGGAGACAAGCAATAGTCATCATGATTTTTTAGGTTTTTTTCAATGCTTCAGTGCATATATACATCACCGATTCAATGGACATGGACTTGAGCAAACTTTGGGAAATGAGGAGGGACAGTGAGGCCTGGAATGCTGAAGTCCATGGGATCACAAAGAGTCAGCACAACTTGGAGCTGCTGCTGCTGCTAAGTCGCTTCAGTCATGTCTGACTCTGTGCAACCCCATAGATGGCAGCCCACCACGCTCCCCCGTCCCTGGGATTCTCCAGGCAAGAACACTGGAGTGGGTTTCCATTTCCTTCTCCAATGTATGAAAGTGAAAAGTGAAAGTGAAGTCACCCAGTCGTGTCCAACTCTTAGCGTACTTAGTACTGGAGTGGGGTGCCATTGCCTTCTGAACATCAAAAGAGTATGTATCTAGGCTTCCCTGGTGGCTCAGATGGTAAAGTATCTGCTTGCAATGCAGGAGACCCTGTGTTCCATCCCTGGGTTGGGAAGATCCCCTGGAGATGGGCATGGCAACTGACTCCAACATTCTTGCCTGGAGAATCCCATGGACAGAGGAGCCTGGTGGGCTACAGTCCGCAGGGTCCCAAAGAGTCCAACATGACTAAGCATGTCATTTCACTTTCGTGTACATATCTATATGTGTATAAGCATATATGTATTTTAAATAATTTTTGTAACCTTTTTTAATGTATCACTTTATAATTTTATAATGCATTGTCTCATTCCTATAATAATAGTAACTTTAGCACTATATTTCTTTTTCTAGGTGTAAAAATTCTTGATTATATTAATAGTATGAAGATGAGAAAATCTGAATTGCAGTATAAACACTACATGTTAAATTAGTGATGGTTAAATTGCTAACTTTATAATAATTACTATCAGAGGTAACTAAGATTTTTTGAGTATTATTTCTGTTAATTGTAAAAAAGAAAAAAATTCTTGCAGGGAGCAACAATAGATTAAAAAATCTTACAAATTCCCTTCTACTCAAATTCCACCTCTTAAAACTTAAGAAACATAGACAATCCACCTAGAATACACCATTGCCAGAAATCACAGGGCCGTACAGAGTGAACAGTATTTGCTTAGTGAGGTGCAGATGGGAAAATCCTAGACAGCATTAACTTAATTATTGATTCCCACAATCATCTAACAATATAAAATAGGAAAACATGACCCCATATTTGATATCAGTCACTACAGTTCCTACCTCCAGTTCTACCAGACCATCAGAGGCTCAGGATTGCTGCCCACAAGAACACAGCACACAAAGAAAAACCACCCGGAGATGAAGGTAAACACAGGGTTGGAGATAGCTTGCATCAGACACAAGAGGTGATGAAAGAAGTATTTTTCTCATAGAATTGTTTTTTATAAAATTAATTCCTTTATTTTAATTGGAAGCTAATTACTTTACAATATTGTAGCAGTTCTTGCCATCATAGAATTGTTTAAATTGTAATTAAATACTTCTGCCAATGTACAGTTGTACACAGTCTCCTGGAAGTATTTGGAAATGCCTTGATTTTGACAGTTAGGAAATCAATGTCAGGAGATGAGAGGACCGTATAGATTTACATCTAATCCTAAAGTTACTCAAAGGGGCTAGCCCCATCATGAAAAAAGGGTCCATGAGGTTGGGAGATGTGTGGGTGTGTTTATATGTATATGAGCAGAACTTCTCCTGGGAGGCAGTCACTTCAGAGACTGGGCCCTTTGCAAAGGACAATTAGAGTTTTGATTTACACTTGTGCTGTGAATTATGTTCTTGGGTCTCAAGTGTGTTAATTTTCCTTTTATTGGGGAAGTCAACTTGCTGTTTGAGAAACTACAGTCTAATGCCTCCTTTCAAGTAATTTAGCATCAATGAGTCCATCACCATCCACAGTGTCATCATTACAAGCAGCGCCACCAGCCCCACAACCCCCGCGGTTATTATTATCAACAACGTCAGTCACTGTCATTATGGTTGTTCCTCATCACTAGTTATTCACGATCACGCATAATCAACTATGATTAAAAGGCTTATTTGAAAGGATTTAAAGAATAGAGTTGACTGTTTTAATAAAACTGTGTAATTTCACTAAAGGAACGTTAATTCATAAGCAGTGCTAAACTTGTCACCTTGATGTTGGACCTGTAGATTGACTGTGTAGAATGGGAGGAGGTTGAGGGCATAAGAAGGTAGATTTGTAAGAATTCTTCACTTGTATATTCTCATTCATAAGGAAAATATGCTGATAAGAATGTGCCCTTTTCAGGACTATATTCAGCAATATATTATCTGTGAAAATGCTGCTAGTGAAGATTTTTAAACCTTTTCTTTTGAGTTAATTGTAGATTCACATAGGGATACAAGAAATAATAGAGAGAGATCCTGTGTACCCTTGAGCAGTTTCCCCAATGGGAACAATCTGCAGAATTATAATACAATATCACACCCAGGATGTCCTTGGAATTTGCCAAGCAAGAATACTGATGTGGGTAGCCATTCCCTTCTCTGGGGATCTTCCTGACCCAGGGACTGAGCCCTCATCTTCCACATTGCAGGAAGATTCTTTTCCCCCTGAGTCACCAGGGAAGCCCCACATGTCGATTGATCTTCTTCAGATTTCCCCATATTTATTTATACTCATTTGTGTGTATGTAAACTAACCTCAAAGCAATTTTATCACATGCACAGATTGTGTATCCATCACCACAGTTCATATAGAAGTGTTTACCTCACCTTCATTTTCTAATTTTCAAAATAATAGTTTAGTTTCTTATTATCTAACAAAGAAAGCTAGTTGTTTTCTTTAGTATCTTTATATTCTTCCTAATTTAACCATGTTTTATGTGTGTTTCAGTCCATTGCAATTGTTTTCCTTATATAGCTTAACATTTTCTTGCCTGGAGAATCCCATGGGTAGAGAAGCCTGGCTACACTGCATGGGTTGCAAAGAGCCAGACCCAACTGGGTGACTAACACTTTCACTATGTACCCACTAGGGGTGCTAACGCTTGAAAATGTGACAACATCATTTTGTTGAGAATGGAGAGCAAGCGAACTTCTTATACAGTGATAATAGAAAATAAAATTAAACAACCTCTTTATAGGATTGTTTGGTAGTTTCTTTTAAACTTGCCTATGGCCAAAGAATTCTTAGATACAAAGGTGAAAGAGGAGAGTGAAAAAGTTGGCTTAAAACTCAACGTTCAGAAAACGAAGATCATGACATCTGGTCCCACCACTTCATGGCAAGTAGATTGGGAAACAGTGGAAACAGTGTCAGGCTTTATTTTTTTGGACTTCAACAAAATCACTGTAGATGGTGATTGCAGCCATGAAATTAAAAGACGCTTACTCCTTGGAAGAAAAGTTATGACCGACGCTTACTCCTTGGAAGAAAAGTTATGACCAACCTAGACAGCATAGTCAAAAGCAGAGACATTACTTTGCCAACAAAGGTTCTAGTCAAGGCTATGGTTTTTCCAGTGGTCATATATGGATGTGAGAGTTGGACTGTGAAGAAAGCTGAGTGCCAAAGAATTGATGCTTTTGAACTGTGGTGTTGGAGAAGACTCTTGAGAGTCCCTTGGACTGCAAGGAGATCCAACCAGTCCATTCTGAAGGAGATCAGCCCTGGGATTTCTTTGGAAGGAATGATGCTAAAGCTGAAACTCCAGTACTTTGGCCACCTCATATGAAGGGTTGACTCATTGGAAAAGACCCCGATGCTGGGAGGGATTGGGGGCAGGAGGAGAAGGGGATGACAGAGGATGAGATGGCTGGATGGCATCACTGACTAGATGGACGTGAGTCTGAGTGAACTCTGGGAGTTGGTGATGGACAGGGAGGCCTGGCGTGCTGTGATTCATGGGGTCTCAAAGAATCGGACACGACTGAGCGACTGAACTGAACTGAACTGAACTGAGATTGAAAACATATGTTCACAAAGAGTTCTGTACATGAATGCTTATATATCCTTTATTCACAGTAACTCAAACTGGAAACAACCAACTGTCCTTCAACAGGTGGGAAAAAATTATTGCATCTATACAAGCAATGGATTACTATTAATGAAAAAGAAATATATTATTGATACACACAACAATATGAAAGACCTCGAAAGCATTGTGTTGGGCAAAACATATCAGACACCGTTGTGTACTGTGATCAGGGAAAACTAATCACGTGCTATAGAAAGTGAGTCAGTGGTTGCGTGAGTTTAGGGATAAAGTGGAGATTGCACACTTTGGACTTGTGACTTAGCCACATTTATTTGCAAAATGTATATATGATCTCACATTCTGTGATTATTGATTGATTTTGAGTGTTAAGATGCAGTCTTTTTTTTTTTTTAAAGAGATCCATTTTATTGTAGTATAATCAACATACAAATGATGTACATAATGTGTACAATATTATTAGTCTGAAGATAAGTATACAGCAGTGAGGCCTTCCCAGGTGGCGCTACCGGTAAAGGACCTGCCTGCCAGTGAAGGAAACATAAGACATGGTACCTAACTGTTGCGAATAGTAATTAAAAGAAGGCATATGAAGAATTTATGTGTTGTGTGGCTCAGAGTGAGTGCCCAAAAACATGGTAGTGGCTGGCATTATTGTTACTGTGACTAAGAAATTCACATAAAAGGATCAGGTAGAAGTGCTTGGGTAAGAATAAGTAGGGAGGAGTGGAAAAGAGGAGTAATACTTATATATAGCAATACTTATATCAGATAAAATAGACTTTAAAACAAAGGCTGTAAAAAGAGACAAAGATGGTCACTACCTAATGATCAAAGGATCAATCCAAGAAGAAGATATAACAATTATAAATATATATGCACCCAACACGGGAGCGCCGCAATATGTAAGACAAATGCTAACAAGTATGAAAGGAGAAATTAACAATAACACAATAATAGTGGGAGACTTTAATACCCCACTCACACCTATGGATAGATCAACTAAACAGAAAATTAACAAGGAAACATAAACGTTAAACGATACAATAGACCAGTTAGACCTAACTGATATCTATAGGACATTTCATCCCAAAACAATGAATTTCACCTTTTTCTCAAGCACACATGGAACCTTCTCCAGGATAGATCACATCCTGGGCCATAAATCTAGCCTTGGTAAATTCAAAAAAATAGAAATCATTCCAAGCATCTTTTCTGACCACAATGCAGTAAGATTAGATCTCAATTACAGGAGAAAAACTATTAAAAATGCCAACATGTGGAGGCTGAACAACACGCTGCTGAATAACCAACAAACCACAGAAGAAATCAAAAAAGAAATCAAAATTTGCATAGAAACTAATGAAAATGAAAACACAACAACTCAAAACCTGTAGGACACTTTAAAAGCAGTCCTAAGGGGAAAGTTCATAGCAATACAGGCATTCCTAAAGAAACAAGAAAAAAGTCAAATAAATAACCTAACCCTACACCTAAAGCAACTAGAAAAGGAAGAAATGAAGAACCCCAGGGTTAGTAGAAGGAAAGAAATCTTAAAAATTAGGGCAGAAATAAATGCAAAAGAAACAAAAGAGACCATAGCAAAAATCAACAAAGCCAAAAGCTGGTTCTTTGAAAGGATAAATAAAATTGACAAACCATTAGCCAGACTCATCAAGAAACAAAGGGAGAAAAATCAAATCAATAAAATTAGAAATGAAAATGGAGAGATCACAACAGACAACACAGAAATACAAAGGATCATAAGAGACTACTATCAACAATTATATGCCAATAAAATGGACAACGTGGAAGAAATGGACAAATTCTTAGAAAAGTACAACTTTCCAAAACTGAAACAGGAAGAAATAGAAAATCTTAACAGACCCATCACAAGCACGGAAATTGAAACTGTAATCAAAAATCTTCCAGCAAACAAAAGCCCCGGTCCAGACAGCTTCACAGCTGAATTCTACCAAAAATTTAGAGAAGAGCTAACACCTATCCTGCTCAAACTCTTCCAGAAAATTGCAGAGGAAGGTAAACTTCCAAACTCATTCTGTGAGGCCACCATCACCCTAATACCAAAACCTGACAAAGATCCCACAAAAAAAGAAAACTACAGGCCAATATCACTGATGAACATAGATGCAAAAATCCTTCACAAAATTCTAGCAATCAGAATCCAACAACACATTAAAAAGATCATACACCATGACCAAGTGGGCTTTATCCCAGGGATGCAAGGATTCTTCAATATCCGCAAATCAATCAATGTTATACACCACATTAACAAATTGAAAAACAAAAACCATATGATTATCTCAATAGATGCAGAGAAAGCCTTTGACAAAATTCAACATCCATTTATGATAAGAACTCTCCAGAAAGCAGGAATAGAAGGAACATACCTCAACATAATAAAAGCTATATATGACAAACCCTCAGCAAACATTATCCTCAATGGTGAAAAATTGAAAGCATTTCCTCTAAAGTCAGGAACAAGACAAGGGTGCCCACATTCACCATTACTATTCAACATAGTTTTGGAAGTTTTGGCCACAGCAATCAGAGCAGAAAAAGAAATAAAAGGAATCCAAATTGGAAAAGAAGAAGTAAAACTCTCACTGTTTGCAGATGACATGATCCTTTACATAGAAAACCCTAAAGACTCCACCAGAAAATTACTAGAACTAATCAATGATTATAGTAAAGTTGCAGGATATAAAATCAACACACAGAAATCCCTTGCATTCCTATACACCAATAATGAGAAAACTGAAAGAGAAATTAAGGAAACAATTCCATTCACCATTGCAATGGAAAGAATAAAATACTTAGGAATATATCTACCTAAAGAAACTAAAGACCTATATATAGAAAACTATAAAACCCTGGTGAAAGAAATCAAAGAGGACACTAATAGATGGAGAAATATACCATGTTCATGGATTGGAAGAATCAATATTGTGAAAATGAGTATACTACCCAAAGCAATTTATAGATTCAATGCAATCCCTATCAAGCTACCAACGGTATTCTTCACAGAGCTAGAACAAATAATTTCACAATTTGTATGGAAATACAAAAAACCTCGAATAGCCAAAGTGATCTTGAGAAAGAAGAATGGAACTGGAGGAATCAACCTACCTGACTTCAGACTCTATTACAAAGCCACAGTTATCAAGACAGTATGGTACTGGCACAAGGACAGAAATATTGATCAATGGAACAAAATAGAAAGCCCAGAGATAAATCCACACACATATGGACACCTTATCTTTGACAAAGGAGGCAAGAATATACAATGGATTAAAGACAATCTCTTTAACAAGTGGTGCTGGGAAAACTGGTCAACCACTTGTAAAAGAATGAAACTAGAACACTTTCTAACACCATACACAAAAATAAACTCAAAATGGATTAAAGATCTCAACGTAAGACCAGAAACTATAAAACTCCTAGAGGAGAACATAGGCAAAACACTCTCTGACATACATCACAGCAGGATCCTCTATGACCCACCTCCCAGAATATTGGAAATAAAAGCAAAAATAAACAAATGGGACCTAATTAACCTTAAAAGCTTCTGCACATCAAAGGAAACTATTAGCAAGGTGAAAAGACAGCCTTCAGAATGGGAGAAAATAATAGCAAATGAAGCAACGGACAAACAACTAATCTCAAAAATATACAAGCAACTCCTACAGCTCAACTCCAGAAAAATAAACGACCCAATCAAAAAATGGGCCAAAGAACTAAATAGACATTTCTCCAAAAAAGACATACAGATGGCTAACAAACACATGAAAAGATGCTCAACATCACTCATTATCAGAGAAATGCAAATCAAAACCACTATGAGGTACCATTTCACACCAGTCAGAATGGCTGCGATCCAAAAGTCTACAAATAATAAATGCTGGAGAGGGTGTGGAGAAAAGGGAACCCTCTTACACTGTTGGTGGGAATGCAAACTAGTACAGCCACTATGGAGAACAGTGTGGAGATTCCTTAAAAAACTGGAAATAGAACTGCCTTATGATCCAGCAACCCCACTGCTGGGCATACACACTGAGGAAACCAGAAGGGAAAGAGACACGTGTACCCCAATGTTCATCGCAGCACTGTTTATAATAGCCAAGACATGGAAGCAACCTAGATGTCCATCAGCAGATGAATGGATAAGAAAGCTGTGGTACATATACACAATGGAGTATTACTCAGCCATTAAAAAGAATACATTTGAATCAGTTCTAATGAGGTGGATGAAACTGGAGCCTATTATACAGAGTGAAGTAAGCCAGAAGGAAAAACATAAATACAGTATACTAACGCATATATATGGAATTTAGAAAGATGGTAACAATAACCCAGTGTACGAGACAGCAAAAGAGACACTGATGTATAGAACAGTCTTATGGACTCTGTGGGAGAGGGAGAGGGTGGGAAGATTTGGGAGAATGGCAATGAAACATGTAAAATATCATGTAGGAAACGAGTTGCCAGTCCAGGTTCGATGCATGATGCTGGATGCTTGGGGCTGGTGCACTGGGACGGCCCAGAGGGATGGTATGGGGAGGGAAGAGGGAGGAGGGTTCGGGATGGGGAACACATGTATACCTGTGGCGGATTCATTTTGATGTTTGGCAAAACTAATACAATGTTGTAAAGTTTAAAAATAAAATAAAATTAGAGAAGTAAAAAAAAAAAAAAAAGACAATCTCTTTAACAAGTGGTGCTGGGAAAACTGGTCAACCACTTGTAAAAGAATGAAACTAGAACACTTTCTAACACCATACACAAAAATAAACTCAAAATGGATTAAAGATCTCAACGTAAGACCAGAAACTATAAAACTCCTAGAGGAGAACATAGGCAAAACACTCTCCGACATACATCACAGCAGGATCCTCTATGACCCACCTCCCAGAATATTGGAAATAAAAGCAAAAATAAACAAATGGGATCTAATTAACCTTAAAAGCTTCTGCACAACAAAGGAAACTATTAGCAAGGTGAAAAGGCAGCCTTCAGAATGGGAGAAAATAATAGCAAATGAAGCAACGGACAAACAACTAATCTCAAAAATATACAAGCAACTCCTACAGCTCAACTCCAGAAAAATAAATGACCCAATCAAAAAATGGGCCAAAGAACTAAATAGACATTTCTCCAAAAAAGACATACAGATGGCTAACAAACACATGAAAAGATGCTCAACATCACTCATTATCAGAGAAATGCAAATCAAAACCACTATGAGGTACCATTTCACGCCAGTCAGAATGGCTGCGATCCAAAAGTCTACAAGCAATAAATGCTGGAGAGGGTGTGGAGAAAAGGGAACCCTCTTACACTGTTGGTGGGAATGCAAACTAGTCCAGCCACTATGGAGAAAAGTGTGGAGATTCCTTAAAAAACTGGAAATAGAACTGCCTTATGATCCAGCAATCCCACTGCTGAGCATACACACTGAGGAAACCAGAAGGGAAAGAGACACGTGTACCCCAATGTTCATCGCAGCACTGTTTATAATAGCCAGGACATGGAAGCAACCTAGATGTCCATCAGCAGATGAATGGATAAGAAAGCTGTGGTACATATACACAATGGAGTATTACTCAGCTATTAAAAAGAATACATTTGAATCAGTTCTAATGAGGTGGATGAAACTGGAACCTATTATACAGAGTGAAGTAAGTCAGAAAGAAAAACACCAATACAGTATACTAACACATATATATGGAATTTAGAAAGATGGTAACAATAACCCTGTGTACGAGACAGCAAAAGAGACACCGATGTATAGATCGGTCTTATGGACTCTGTGGGAGAGGGAGAGGGTGGGGAGATTTGGGAGAATAGCATTGAAACATGTATAATATCATGTATGAAACGAGTCGCCAGTCCAGGTTCGATGCACGGTACTGGATGCTTGGGGCTGGTGCACTGGGACGACCCAGAGGGAGGGTAAGGGAAGGGAGGAGGGAGGTGGGTTCAGGATGGGGAACGTGGGTATACCTGTGGCAGATTCGTTTCGATATTTGGCAAAACTAATACAATGTTGTAAAGTTTAAAAATAAAATAAAATTAAAAAAAAAAAAGAAAGCATCACTACGAACAAGGTGATGGAATTTCAGTTGAGCTGTTTCAAATCCTGAAAGATAATGCTGTGAAAGTGCTGCACTCAATATGCCAGCAAATTTGGAAAACTCAGCAGTGGCCACAGGACTGGAAAAGGTCAGTTTTCAGTCCAATCCCAAAGAAAGGCAATGCCAAAGAATGCTCAGACAACCGCACAATTGCACTCATCTCACATGCTAGTAAAGTAATGCTCAAAATTCTCCAAGCCAGGCTTTAGTAGTACGTGAACTGTGAACTTCCAGATGTTGAAGCTGGTTTTAGAAAAGGCAGAGGAACCAGAGATCAAATTGCCAACATCTGCTGGATCATCAAAAAAGCAAGAGAGTTCCAGAAAAACATCTATTTCTGCTTTATTGACTATGCCAAAGCCTTTGACTGTGTGGATCACAATAAACTGGAAAATTCTGAAAGAGATAGGAATACCAGACCACCTGACCTGCCTCTTGAGAAGCCTATATGCAGGTCAGGAAGCAACAGTTAGAACTGAACATGGACCAACAGACTGGTTCCAGATAGGAAAATGAGTACATCAAGGCTGTATATTGTCACCCTGCTTATTTAACTTCTATGCAGAGTACATCATGAGAAACGCTGGGCTGGAAGAAGCACAAGCTGGAATCAAGATTTTTGGGAGAAATATCAATCACCTCAGATATACAGATGACACCACTCTTATGGCAGAAAGTGAAGAGGAACTAAAAAGCCTCTTAATGAAAGTGAAAGAGGAGAGTGAAAAGTTGGCTTAAAGCTCAACATTCAGAAAACGAAGATCATGGCATCTGGTCCCAGCACTTCATGGGAAATAGATGGGGAAACAGTGGAAACAGTGTCAGACTTTATTTTTTTGGGCTCCAACACCACTGCAGATGGTGACTGCAGCCATGAAATTAAAAGATGCTTACTCCTTGGAAGGAAAGTTATGACCAACCTAGATAGCATATTAAAAAGCAGAGACATTACTTTGCCAACAAAGGTCCGTCTACTCAAGTCTGTGGTTTTTCCAGTGGTCATGCATGGATGTGAGAGTTGGACTGTGAAGAAAGCTAAGTGCTGAAGAATTGATGCTTTTGAACTGTGGTGTTGGAGAAGACTCTTGTGAGTCCCTTGGACTGCAAGAAGATCCAACCAATAAATCCTAAAAGAGGTCAGTCCTGGGTGTTCATTGGAAGGCCTGATGTTGAAGCTGAAACTCCAGTACTTTGGCCACCTCATGCAAAGAGTTGACTCATTGGAAAAGACCCTGATGCTGGGAGGGATTGGGGGCAGGAGAAGGGGACGACAGAGGATGAAATGGTTGGATGGCATCACCGACTCGATGGACACGAGTTAGGGTAAACTCCGGGAGTTGGTGATGGACAGGGAGGCCTGGTGTGCTGTGATTCATGGGGTTGCAAAGAGTCGGACATGACTGAGTGACTGAACTGAACTGAACTGAATAATGGGCAATGTTGAGCATCTTTTCATGTGTTTGTTTGCTATCTGTACATCTTCTTTGGAAAAATGTCTGTTTAGGTTTTCCCCCACATTTTGATTGGGTTATTTGCTTTTCTCTTATTGAGTTGTATGAACTACTTGTATACTTTGGAAATTAATCCTTTGTCAGTTGTTTCATTTGCTGTTACTCTCTGTCATTCTGAGGGTTGTCTTTTCAGCTTGCTTATAGTTTCCTTTGCTGTGCAAAAGCTTTTAAGTTTACTCAGGTCCCACTTGTTTGCTTTTGTTTTATTTTTGTTACTCTAGGAGTTGGGTCATAGAGGATCTTTCTTTATGTCATCGAGTGTTCTGCCTATGTTTTCCTCTAAGAGTTTTTACTTTCTGGTCTTATACTTAGGTCTTTAATCCATTTTGAGTTTATCTTTGTGTATGGTGTTAGGAAGTGTTCTAATTTCATTCTTTTACATGTAGCTGTCCAGTTTTCCCAGCACCATTTACTAAAGAGGCTGTCTCTGCCCCATGGTATATTCTTATCTCCTTTGTCAAAAATAAGATACCCATAGGTGCATGCATGGGTTTATTTATGGGCTTTCTATCTTGTTCCATTGGTCTATATTTCTGTTTTTGTGCCAGTACCATACTGTCTTGATGATTGTAGCTTTGTAGTATAATCTGAAGTCAGGAAGGTTGATTCCTCTAGCTCCATTCTTCTTTCTCAAGACTGCTTTGCCTATTCAGGGCCTTTTGTGTTTCCATATGAATTGTGAATTTTTTTGTTCTAGTTCTGTGAAAAATGCCAATGGTAATTTGATAGGGATCACACTGAGTCTGTAGATTGCATGAGACAAATGAATCTATGAAACAGAAACAGACTCATGGACTGAGTACAGACTTGTGGTTGCCCAGGTAGAGGATTTTGGGGGAGGGATCGAGTGGGAGGTTAGACTTAGCAGATGTAAGCTTCTATATAGAGAGTGGATAAACAACAAGGTCCTACTATATAGCACAGAGACCTATGTGCAATATCCTATGATAAACCATAATGGAAGAGAATATTTAAAAAGGATGCACATATATGTATAACCGAATCCCTTTGCCATACAGCAGAAATTAACACAGCATTGAAAATCAACTATACTTGAGTTTAAAAATAAAAAAACAACAAGAAAAGTGTAGTGCTGTGTCTACAACTTACTTTTTTTAAGACAATGAGTTAATTCTAAGTAGTTCAAGAAAAGAAGAACACAAACGAGACATATTATTGAGGGAGAGGGCTTTCGAAGCACTTTCAACTTTTCTGAAGGCTTGAAATTATTCAAAATAAGATTGGGAGGAGAAGTTAAGCATCCTAGGCTACTCTGATGTGAGCCAAACACAAGGCACACTGGGCAAGAGGACCCCTCCTGTCCCATCCAGCCTGCTGACTGAGGCTCCTGTTGGGGCAGGGTCCCGGCAGTGTGGCATTGTTTCACAGTGACCCCTAGAGGTGCTGTGCACTCAGGGTAGACTGAGTTTGGCCCTTGGCCAAACTGTCAAGTTCATGAACAAAGAAGAGAAGCCCATCCAATTACCCCATCTCTCTTGCCCCAAATTATACAGAGTGCAGCGCATCTGGTCAGCCCTCTGACCTAAGGGTCAGTCCCTGGAGGTGGGGCTCCTATGCTATCACATGATAGATCATCTCCATGACAACAACCAGCACGGCAGGCCAGATGGACAGGCTGGGCATGGACACAGAAAAGAGCAGGGGTCCCAAGGCTGATGTGAGGCCACCCCTCACCAGCCCCACCAGAATGACTTAGAGAACCAATCAAGGAGGAAATTGAGGGTTCATAGAAAGGAAGGGCAGAAACGGTGGATGTGGGAGTGAGCAGGGAACAGAAGAGCAGACCCTGGGGTTGGGACAGGTCATGTTGACACCAGTGACAGACATGGACTCAGAAGGATGAGGCCAGGGAACACGAGGGAATGCTCACAGTCACTCCTAGAGCTGGGCTGCAGGCTGAGCCTGGCTCCACAGGAAGCCATTTCCTTAAGATCAGACTCTGCCTCTCCTGTTGCGCTCTATTCTAAGCCCTTGGCCACTTGTGTAAGGTCCTCCTTGTCACACATGATACTGGTCAAACAGTCTCAATCCACAGACCAAAGAGCCTGAAGTTTTGAAATAAAGAAGTGACTGGTAGTACAGTGGTTAAGAAGTCACCTTCCAAGGCAGTGGGTGTGCATTCAGCCCCTGGTTGGGAGCTAAGATTCCACATGCCTCATGGCCAAAAACCCCTCTGCCCTTGGGGACACATGCCAGATAAGTCAAGCTATTTTTAAAATTGAGAAAGAATAATAACATTTGTATCAAAACAATTTTTCCCTCAGAGTTTTCTGCATGGCAGCCTTCACCTCCTTATTCCTCAAGCTGTAGATCAGGGGGTTCAGCATGGGGATCACTGTGGTGTAGAACACGGAGGCCACGTTCTCCTGGGCCAGGGAACTGGCCGTGGAGGGTTTCAAGTACATGAAGGCGGTTGTTCCATAGAAAATCCCCACAGCTGCAAAGTGGGAGCTGCAGGTGCTGAAGGCTTTGGACCTTCCCTCTGTGGTGCTGATGCGGAGGATACTGGACAGGATGAAGGCATAGGAAATTAGGACTGTTAAGCTAGTAACTACAATGTTGAATCCAGCCAAAAAGAAGACTGTCATCTCAACGTCATAGGTGCTAGAGCAGGAAAGTTTCATGAGGGGGAGGATGTCACAGAAGTAATGACTGATGAGGTGTTCACAATAGGGCAGTTTCAACATGAGGCCAGTCTCTATGGTTGAACCAATGAGCCCCATGATATAGACCCCAGCCACCAGCAGGGAGCAGACTCGATGAGACATGATGATGTTGTAAAGCAAAGGTCTGCAGATGGCAACATAGCGGTCATAGGCCATCACTGTCAGCATGTAACATTCAGCAATGACAAACACCAGGAAGAAGTAGAGCTGGGCCATGCACCCTGCATAGGAGATGGTGTTCTTTCCTGACACAAAGTTCACCAGCATCTTAGGGGTAGTGACAGAGGAGTAGCAGAGATCCACAAAGGACAGGTTGCTGAGGAAGTAGTACATGGGGGTGTGAAGCTGAGCGTTCAGACAAATCAGTGTTATCATGCCCAGGTTCCCTACCATGGTGACAGAGTAGATCCCAAGGAAGAGGAAGAAGAGAGGGAGCTGGAGCTCTGGTCGATTTGTTAAACCTCCGAGAATGAACTCTGTCACTGTAGAGTGATTTTCTGCAGCCATTCTCCTTGGGGGACCTGTGTGATGAGAGAAGAATTGCATGAAAGGCTGCTTCTTGCACTGCTTGGTGAAGCTAGTTTTGAGAATCTGGGCCAGTTGTGTGATCCTGATGTCTTTCCTGATGAATATTCCCTCATCCTGCTGTTTGTTTTGGGAGGAAGACAAGACCCTGAGTATTTCAAAGATGAGCCCCAAAGGGGGCAAGATCTGGAGCTGCTGTCACTTTCGTGGTTCTGAAACAGCCTATACAGTGGGTCTTAAAGTGCAGTTCCTGGGTCAACATCATTGGCATTACATGAAGACGTTAGAGATGCAGATTCTCAGGCCTCTCCCCAGACCTACCAAGTCAGGAACTCTGGGATGGGGCCCAGTGATCTGTGTACCACACTGTCTCCAGATGAGGCTGAAGAAGGTTCAAGTTTGCGAATCTCAATCCTGTAGGTAATAAGCACTAGAGTTAATATCAGAGATATATTTTGTTTCAGAAATGAAATTCTATCATTTATGCAAGTCCTAGATATTGACTGAATGTGAACATCCAGTAGCCTGTCTCAGATTGATGAAGTGTCAGGGGGATATGTTAGTTACAACAGTATTATTGAGTTTCAAGTCAATTTCTGTGTCTGAAAGATGAAGAGATGAGTGATAACAATTTCTAAGGTGGTTGTAGAAATAATATGGGATAATGCAGTTAGAATCTTTTTTTCAAGATGCCATTTCTTACACAAATGTGAGCTGTCAGTAGATGTCTGGAATGTTTTCCTAGTGTTTCACTGGCCTCAGGCCCTAAGGCAATGGTACTCAACATTGGCTGTATATTATAATCACCTGCAACATTTAAAAAGTGTTGATATCTATGTTCCACCCAGAGAGGTTCTAATTAATTAATCTCTGGTGAAGCCTGGGCCCTGACATATAGGTTATTCCAGGGTAAATGCTCACCATCTTTTTTTTTTTTTTTTAGTACTTGTTGTCTTCTATTTATTTATTTATTTTTTAAATTTTATTTTATTTTTAAACTTTACAATATTGTATTAGTTTTGCCAAATATCGAAATGGATCCGCCACAGGTATACACGTGTTCCCCATCCTGAACCCTCCTCCCTCCTCCCTCCCCATACCATCCCTCTGGGTCGTCCCAGTGCACCAGCCCCAAGCATCCAGTATCGTGCATCAAACCTGGACTGGCAACTTGTTTCATACATGATATTATACATGTTTCAATGCCATTCTCCCAAATCTTCCCACCCTCTCCCTCTCCAACCTTATGATCCAGCAATCCCACTGCTGGGCATACCAGCTACTTTTATTATTGTTCTTGTTTTCATTTTTTGATCATGATATCAAATCATCATCTCCCTGATGACAAAGTACTTAAGCTATAGACATGTCCTAAGAAGCTTGGATCATCATTGCTGGATATGATACCTATAGATATCCCTTCTCTGACAGGTATTCATTAAGTTAAAGCCTTAAACTTGCACTATTTTAATTGGTTACTTATAGAGTTACTAACTTTTGTATACTGCTCTTCAGAAGTCATTCTCATTAACTCCTCTGAAGAATACTGCATATGAGGAGAAATGTTTTAAGAGTAGAATTTTCATTTGCATGTTTATATGGAGAAAACTGAAGTGCCGGACACTAAGCGACTTTCCAGAGACTTTCTAATTATGAAGAACTTGAAACTGAAACTGCTTTCTTCTGATCATGAACTCTTCCCTTTGCCCAAGAGTGTAGCCTTACAAATCCATGCATCTAGAGGTCTAAGCAATGTTTTGATTGAATGTGTTTTATCCTTGATGTCTTATATGGTGCATAGCATATAAAAAGGGGAAAGCTATATTATTTTCCTCTTCTGTAGGAAATAGAAGCTCTAAAATTTAAGTAAGTTATCAATAGGCATAAAAGTAGGAAGACACAGAACTGGGTCTAACTAAACCTTAGGACTTCTGTCTACCAGTTTGTTATTTGTCCACTAAACTATGTTACGTTGTTCTAGATTATCATCTTTGCAGTAGTTTATTATTATTCAGTGAAGTTAACTTATTGAATTTTTGGACAAAGATGATAAATTTTATGGCTAATTTAAGATGCATTAAAGAAAAATTATCAGGACTTCCCTGGTGGTCCAGTGGTTAAGAATCTGTCTGCCAGCGCAGGCAACATGAGTTTGATCCCTGGTCTGGGAAGATCCCACATGCCACAGAGCAACTAAGCCCATGCGCCACAACTACTAAGCTTGAGTTCTGCAGCTACTGAAGCCTGTGCCCTAGATCCCGTGCTTTGCAACAAGATCAGCCACTGTCATGAGAAGCCCGTGCACAGAACTAGAGAGCAGCTTTTACTTGATGCAACTAGAGGAAGCCTTGTGCAACTCCAAGGACCCAGTGCAGGCAAAAATAAATAAACTAATTAATTAATTTAAGAAATAAAAAGAAATATTACCAAGCCAGTATATGTGCATTGCAGAAAATCAGGAATACAAATAAGCAAAAATAAAATAATCTTCCGGCTCCTTGGAGACAAGCAATAGTCATTACTATTGTTTTAGGTGTTTTTCAATGTTTCAGTGCATATATGCATCCCCGATTCAATGGACATGAACTTGGACAAACTCTGGGAGATGATGAGGGACAGGGAGCCCTGGCAGCTGAAGTCCATGGGTTTGCCAAGAGTCGGACACGACTTGGTGACTGAATATCAACAAAAATATGTTATCTAGGTGTCTCTGGTGGCTCAGATGGTAAAGTATCTGCTTGCAATGCAGGAGACCGAGGGTTCCATCCCTGGGTTGGGAAGATCTCCTGGAGATGGGCATGGCAACTGACTCCAACATTCTTGCCTGGAGAATCTCATGGACAGAGGAGCCTGGTTGGCTACAGTCTGCAGGGTCCCAAGAGTCCAACATGACTGAGTATGTCAATTCACTTTCACTTATGTATCTATATGTGTATAAGCATACATGTATTTTAAATAATCTTTGTAATCTGCTTTTTTATGTATTACTTTATAATGTACTGTCTCATTCCTATAATAATACTAACGTCAGCACTAACTATATATTTTTTTCTAGTGTAAAAATCCTTAATTATATTAATAGTATGAAGACAAGAAAATCTGAATTGCACTATAAACTCTACATGTTAAATTACTGATGGTTAAATTGCTAACTTTATAATAATTGCTATCAGAGGTAACTAAGATTTTTTGAGTATTATTTCTGTTAATTGTAAAAAAGAAAAAAATTCTTGCAGGGAGCAACAATAGATTAAAAATATCTTACAAATACCCTTCTACTCAAATTCTGCCTCTTAAAACTTAAGAAACATAGACAATCTACCTAGAATATACCATTGCCAGAAATCACAGGGCCGTACAGAGTGAACAGTATTTACTTCGTGAGGGAGGTGCAGATGGGAAAATCCTAGACAGCATTGACTTAATTATTGATTTCCACAATCATCTAACAATATAAAATAGGAAAACATGACCCCATATTTGATATCAGTCACTACAATTCCTACCTCCAGTTCTACCAGACCATCAGAGGCTCAGGATTGCTGCCCACAAGAACACAGCACACAAAGAAAAACCACCCGGAGATGAAGGTAAACACAGGGTTGAAAATAGCCTGCATCAGACACAAGAGGTGATGAAAGAAATATTTTTCTCATAGAATTGTTTAAATTGTAATTAAATACCTCTATCGATCTACAGCTGTACACAGTTTCCTGGAAGTATTTGGAAATGCCTCAATTTTGACAGTTAGGAAATCAATATTGGTAGATGAGAGGACCGTATAGATTTACATCTAATCCTAAAGTTACTCAAAGGGGCCAGCATCATCATGAAAAAAGGGTCCATGAGGTTGGGAGATGTGTGGGTGTGTTTATATGTATATGAGCAGAACTTCTCCTGGGAGGCAGTCACTTCAGAGACTGGGCCCTTCGCAAAGGACAATTAGAGTTTTGATTAACACTTGGGTTGTGAATTATGTTCTTGGGTCCCAAGTGTGTTAATTTTCCTTTTATTGGGGAAGTCAACTTGCTGTTTGAGAAACTACAGTCTAATGCCTCCTTTCAAGTAATTTAGCATCAATGAGTCCATCACCATCCACAGTATCATCATTACAAGCAGCGCCACCAGCCCCACAACCCCCGCGGTTATTATTATCAACAACGTCAGTCACTGTCATTATGGTTGTTCCTCATCATTAGTTATTCACAATCACGCATAATCAATTATGATTAAAAGGCTTATTTGAAAGTATTTAAAAAATGGAGTTGACTATTTTAATAAAACTGTGTAATTTCACTAAAGGAACGTTAATTCATAAGGAGTGCTAAATTTGTCACCTTGATGTTGGACCTGTAGATTGACTGTGTAGAATGGGAGGAGGTTGAGGGCATAAGAAGGTAGATTTGTAAGATTTCTTCACTTGTATATTCTCATTCATAAGGAAAATATGCTGATAAGAATGTGCCCTTTTCAAGACTACATTCAGCAATGTATTATCTGTGAAAATGCTGCTAGTGAAGATTTTTAAATTAAACTTTTTATTTTGAGTTAATTGTAGATTCACATAGGGGTACAAGAAATAATAGAGAGTGATCCTGTGTGCCCTTGAGCAGTTTCCCCCAAGGGGAACAATTTGAAAAGTTATAATACAATATCACACCCAGGATGTCCTTGGAATTTGCCAAGCAAGAATACTGATGTGGGTAGCCATTCCCTTCTCCAGGGGATCTTCCTGACCCAGGGATCGAGCCCTCATCTTCCACATTGCAGGAAGATTCTTTTCCTCTGAGCCACTAGGGGCTCTTGATCTTCTTCAGATCTCCCCATTTTTATTTATACTCATTTGTGTGTATGTAAACTAACCTCAAAGCAATTTTATCACATGCACAGATTGTGTATCCATCACCACAGTTCATATAGAAGTGTTTACCTCACCTTCATTTTCTAATTTTCAAAATAATAATTTAGTTTCTGATTATCTACCAAAGAAAGCTAGTTATTTTTCTTTAGTATCTTTATATTCTTCCTAATTTAACCATATTTTATGTGTGTTTCAGTTCATTGCAATCATTGTCCTTATATAGCTTAACATTTTCTTGCCTGGAGAATCCCATGGGTAGAGAAGCCTGGCTACACTGCATCGGTTGCAAAGAGTCAGACCCAACTGGGTGACTAACACTTTCACTATGTACCCACTAGAGATGCTAACACTTGAAAATGTGACAATATCGTTTTGTTGAGAATGCAGAGCAAGTGCTTCTCCTTGCTTCTTATATAGTACTTCTTATACAGTGCTACTCCACTTCTTATACAGTGCTAATGGAAAATAAAATCAAACAATTTCTTTGTAGGATTGTTTGGTAGTTTCTTTTAAACTTGCCTATGGCCAAACAATTCTTAGGTATTTATCTAAGGTAAATGAAAACAGAGGTTCAGAAAGAGTTCTGTACATGAATTCTTATATATCCTTTATTCACAGCAACTCAAACTGGAAACTACCAACTGTCCATCAACAGGTAAGAAACAATTTGTGGATATATAGAAGCAATGGATTACTACTAATAAAAAAGAAATATATTATTGATACACGCAACAATATGAAAGACCTCAAAAGCATTGTGCTGGGCAAAACATATCAGACACCGTAGGGTCCGTATTGTGTACTCTGATCAGGGAAAACTAATCAATTGTTATAGAAAGTAAGTCAGTGGCTGTGTGAATTTAAGGATAGAGGGGAGATTCCATACTTTGGAGTTGTGACTTAGCCCCATTTCTTTTATTTGTAAAAGATATGTATGTGTATAATATATATATATGTATGTGTGTATGTATATATATATATATAATCTCACATTCTGTGATTATGGATTGATTTTGGGTGTTAAGATGCACTCTTTTTTTTTTTAAAGGACCCATTTTACTGTAGTATAGTTGACATAATGTGCACAGTATTATTAGTCTGAGACAAGCAGACACCAGTGAGGGCTTCCCAGGTGGCTCTAGTGGGAAAGGACCTGCCTGCCAACGCAGGAGACGTAAGACATGGTGTCTAACTGTTGCAAATTGTAATTGAAAGAAGGCATATAACGCATTTAGAAGAGTTGTGTGGCTCAGAGTAGGTGTCCCAAACATGGTAGTGGCTAGCATTATTATTACTGTGACTAAGAAATTCATAGAAAGGGATGAGGTAGAAGTTCTTGGGCAGGAATAAGTAGGGAGGAGTGGAAAAGAGGAGAGGAGGAAGTCTAGGTGAGAAAGACTCTGGGCATCACTTCCTGGTCACTCTGAGATCCACCTCTCTCTGCCTTGTGTACTTCCAAGTGGAAAAAAACTAGGAAGTGGGTTGAGAAATATTTTCTGCGTAGAAGAAGATTAAACAGTGAATGACTCTCAAACTCAGCCAAAATTTAATTTATTGAAAGGTAGTTGATTTACAATATTATATTTGTTTCAGACGGACCACATTTTTATAGGTGACTCTGTTTAAAGTAACTATGTATTAGTGGCCATGCTTATTTATTTTATGCATAGTAGTTATATGCTTAATCCCCTGGCTCTCTTCTCCCCCACCACCCCAAGTAATCACTCTTTTTTCTCTATCTGTGAGTCTGTGAAACTTGAAAAAAAATTATATTAAATTACAATTTAGCTAGTAGAGTTTACCTAAGGACTCAGGATAGAAAAAGGCTCCTGAAATAAGGAAAATAAACATAATATCAGCTGATTTTAAATAGAGATGAGAGAAGAGAGAGGGCAAGAAGGAGGAGGGAAGGAGGCAGGAGAAGTCACCCAGCCATGTAGAGAAGGGACTGTTTCCTTTCCCTGGTGGGCAAGGATTCAGAGGGCTTCCCTCTGGGATTCATAACAACTTATTCTTAAATTTGAGCAAGAACGATGATACGTGCCTGAAAATAATTTTCCCCTTGGAGTTTTCTGGATGGCCACATTTACCTCCTTATTCCTCAAGCTGTAGATCAGGGGGTTCAGTATGGGGACCCCTGTGGTGTAAAACCCGGAGGCCATGTTCTCCTGGGCCAGGGAACTGGCTGTGGAGGGTTTTAAGTACATGAAGGCAATAATTCCATAGAAAATCCCCATGGCTGCAAAGTGGGAGCTGCAGGTGCTGAAGGCTTTGGACCTTCCCTCTGTGGTGCTGCTGTGGAGGATACTGGACAGGATGAAGGCACAGGAAATTAGGCCTGTTAGGTTTAGGATTTTATTTTATCATGACTCTGCCCCTCCTACTGTTTCTTTGCAGCTTCTCCTTTGTCTCTGGATGAGGGGTATCTTTTTTTGGAGAGTGCCAGTGTCTTTCTGCCGATGGTTGTTGAACAATAAGTTGATTTTGGTGCTCTGGCAGGAGAAGGTGAGTGGGACCTCACAGGGTAAAGCTGGCTCTGTGTGCCTCTCCCTCTTCTGGTGCTGCCTAACTGGTGCGGGAAGTTCTAATAGTTAAATGTGCTAAATTGCTTTAGTTGTGTCTGGCTTTTTGTGATCTATGAGCTGTGGCCCACCAGTTCCTCGTCCATGGGACTCCCAAGAATCCTGCAGAGGGTTGCCATTTCCTACTCCAGGGAATCTTCCTAACCCAGGGATCAAACCTGTGTCTCTTGGGTCTCGCACACTGGCAGGCGGGTTCTTTCCCACGAGCTCCGAGGGGAGCTAGAAGTTAAATAAGTCATCCCAAAGCATAAAACCAGCAAGACACAGATCTGGGTTTAAACTCATGACTTCTGACCACCAGTCTGTTTTGTTTTCATACAATTATGTTGCTGTGTGTGTAGTAAATGTCATCTTGTGCCTAGTACTTGTTATTATGTTTTTATTATTTTATTATTATGTTATTATTATTAAGCAAACTTAATTTACTGAATTTTTGGACACAGGATCAATTCTATTGCCAATTTCAGGTGCATTAAAGAAAAATAACTAAACCAATAAACGTGCATTGTAGAAAATCAGACATATAAATGACAAAAATATAATCTCCCTTTCTTTTTCCTTGGAGACTAAAACCTTTCCTTTTAGAGTTTTTACTATGCATGTATGTCTTTCCTGTGATAAGCATGGATTTATCTTTTAAAAAACATTTTACAACTTGCTTTTTAAACTGTAGTACTTTAAAATATATTGTCATTTGATTCCCATAAAATAGTAGCTCTGGCACTCACTGTATTTCTTTTTCTTTGTGTGAGAGCCTTTAAATCCTTAGGATGGGGTGTGAAGACAAGAAAATCTGCATTGCACTGTGATTATTACACGTTAAATTATTGATCCTTAAATTATTAACTTCATAATAAATACTCTCAGAGGTAACTAAGATTTTTGATTATTATTTACATTAAATGAAAAAGAAATATTTCCTGTAGTTAGAAATAGTATATTAAAAACATCTTACATAGCCCTTTTACTCAATTTCCACCTCTTGAAACAATAAGAAACATGGAAAATCCACCTAGGGTATATCATTACCAGAAATCAAAGTGCTTTACAGGTCAGTACAGTGGGATCACCACTGACTTAGTGCAGTGAAGATAGGAAAACCTAGACAGCACAGATTTGCTTATTTTCTCTCATAGTTATCTAATATCATAAAATAGTAAAACATGAGCCTGTACTTGATGGTAGTCACTGCAATTATTACTCCAGTTCTAGCAGACCATCAGAGGCTTAGGATTGCTGCCCATAAGAACGTAGGACACAAGAAAAAACCCTTACCTTAGAGATGAAGGTAAACATGATTGCAAATAGCTTGTATTAGAAACAAGAGTTCATGAAAGAAATGTTTTTCTCACACAGTTGCTTTAAATTGTAATCAAATACCTGTGCTGACAAAAAATGGAACACGCTCTCCTGGAAATTTTAGGATATGCCTCGGTTTCAACAGTCAGGAAATAAATCATAGGAAATGAGAAGACCACACAGGCTTATGAAGTGGAATATGGTCACTGAGATGGGGAGACTTGGAGACCTGTTTAAATATGTGAGTATATGGATAAAGGTTCTCCTGGGATGGAGTCACTTCAGAGACTGGAGTCCTTAGAAAAGGATCAATCAGGACCCTGGTTTTTGTGTTTTTGTGTCCCAAGTGTGTTAATTTTCTTTTTACTGAGGAAGTCAACTTGCCGCTTGAGAAACTATAATCTAATGCATCCTTTCAAATATTTTACACCCACAAATCCATCATCATCATCATTAACATAATTAACATCATCATCATTAACATCAATATCACCACTTCCACCAGCATCACCACAAACACCCACAACCATCTTGGTCATTACCACTGACACCATCATCAGTCACTACCAGTATTACGGTTTTTACTCATCATTAGTTATTCACTGTATGGATGTGAGAGTTGGATTATAAAGAAAGCTGAGCCCCGAAGAACTGATGCTTTTGAACTGTAGTGTTGGAGAAGACTCTTGAGCGTCTCTTGGACTGCAAGGAGATCCAACCAGTCCATCCTAAAGGAGATCAGTCCTGGGTGTTCATTGAAAGGACTGATGTTGAAGCTGAATCTCCAATACTTTGGCCACCTGATGCAAAGAGCTGACTCGTTTGAAAAGACTCTGATGCTGGGAAAGATTGAAGGCAGGAGGAGAAGGGGATGACAGCGGATGAGATGGCTGGATGGCATCACCAACTCGATCTACGTGGGTTTGGGTGGACTCCTGGAGTTTGTGATGGACAGGGAGGCCTGGCATGCTGCATTTCATGGGATTTCAAAGAGTTGGATGTGACTGAGAGACTGAATTGAACTGATTAGGCATATCAGCTAGGCTTTAAGTTTTTATTTTAAAGTGTCTTCAAACAGATGCAAATATTTTAATAAAAAACTTATAATTTCAGTAAAGAAATGCCAGTTTATAAGGAATGCTGAAGTTTTCACTTTGCTCCTGCACCTTTAGATGAGTAGTGTTAGGATTACAGAAGGTTGAGGGGCATAGGAAGGTAGACTTTTAAGGACTCTTCATGAGCATTTTGTCATTCATAAGGGAAATATGTTTAAAAGAATATGTACTTTTCAAGAATACATTCATTCATGAAAATGTTGCTAATTCAGATTGTAAATTAAACTTTTTCTCGAGATAATTGTACAATATATTCAAATGGAGGTACAGGAATTAATATATTGATAGCTGCTATGTATCCTTTAAATAGTTAACCCAATGGTAGCATTTTACACAATTATAGTACAATATCATATGTGGAATATTGCATGTTGCCATAGAGGGTCCACTGAACTCTGAAATGGTGTCTCAAGGTCAAAAGTGGATTACAGGGGCTCATTGCTTCTGCGTTAGTCCTTGTTTCTAGTTCTTTAAGAAAGAACTAAAAAAATCTATATGCCATGGTTCTTAATTTTATGAGGATATGTTTTGATATTCATTCTTCATTTTTTTAGGTATGATTTTTTTCAATACTTCATCTCAAATATCTAATTCACAGTAAGCAAATTTCCTTGCATTACTGTTTTCACTATTCTCTCCCATGCTTTGGTTTTCTCCTTTGTGGCTCCTACTCACAATAGATTAGATGTTCACTGCTCTTGGAAAATTACTAAACTATCTCTTTGTAAAGTCTTTTGGCAGTTTCTTATGAACTTGTGTATGGTCAAACAATTCCACTGCTAGATATGCATCCAAGCTAAATGAAAAAATATCATTAGAGTTCTTTACATGGATGCTTGTCTCTGGTTTATTCATCAGCCCAAACTGGAAATAGCCAACTTTCCAGCAAGAGGTGAGGAAACAAATTTGTGGATATATTCAGGCAATGGATGACTAGCAACCAACAAAAAGTGTAGTTTTGATGCAAACAAAACTATGGATATAAAAACTGGCTCTTCTCCGGAGATCCTGTGCACTAAACCCTTAGAGGCCCAGGTTAGGTGTACCTGCCTGTCCTAGGGGCACAGGACAGGGAAGGTCAGGACACAGGGGAGCTCGGATTAATATTGGCAGGCACATGTCTCTCTGCTCCTCTTCCCCACAAAGATTGGTAGAGCAACAAGTCTCATTCTTGCTCTGAATTTCAGGATCTCATAGAAGTAGGACATGCTGGTGAACACTTCCAGGACACGTCCAGTCTTTGTCTTCCAGAAGGTACTCAGCCTGTGGGATAGCAGGCTCTCCAAAGAGCTCCCAAACTGGGTTGGGAGGTCTCTGGGTTGCTCTTGACTTGAGACATGCTTTGTAATCACGTCTGTTTCCTTGCGACACCACGGACTGTTGTCTGCCAGGCTCCCCTGTCCCTGGGATTTTTCAGGCAAGATTACTGGAGTCAGTGGCCATTTCCTCATCCAGGGGATCTTTCCAACCCAGGGATCAAACCCAGGTCTTCTGTATTGGCAGGTGGATTCTTTACCACTGAGCTGTCTGTGGAGCTCCTCCTTCTTAATACACCAACCAAAAGAAACTGGAAGGAAAAAAAAAAAACAAGTTTAAATACTTGAGTATTTTGTAGAGGAAAGAGGGAGGGTACATTTTCACTTCACTAGGAAGATAATTCAGGGGCCTGTGACTCCTCTCAGGAGTGAGAACAGTGCTCCCCAGTGTGGAATGCCCTCCTCCCTAGGATAAGTTGTTAGAGTACATAGTTGGGAATGGATCTTTCCATATGCATTCCACCCTTGTTCTAATCAGGTGAAAAGCTGAAAACTACATATCCCAGTGTCCCCTCTAGCTAGAGCCATGGATATGAATTAGTTCCCACTAATTTTTAAATGCATTTTTGGTGAGATTTGAAGGTGGGAGTGAGGTGGTTCTCACTCTTTAGTGTATATTGGAATCACCAGGAGATCTATTGCAACACAGATTACTGAACCCCACCCGGTAACTTTGTAGGTGTGGAGCAGGGATCCCAAATTTGCATCTCTAACAAGCTTCCAGGTGATGTTCGAACCCAAGGTTCAGCTGTTTACTGATTTTTTGAGTGGCTTTTATGAGAGGCTTTATTTGTGGTGGCAGTGGTCACAGTAGCAGCAGGGAGTCACATCAACTCTGAAGTCACTTTGGGGGCATCCTCAACTTTTCTTTAGTCTAAATCAGCTCTAACAAAATCATTCACTGTATTTATTCCCTTTTGCTGCAGAAAAGTAGAGTTATATGTTTATCATTATAAGTCAGTGATTGATAAAACAGAATACCAAAAAATCGCTAGACATGAGAAAATGTTACACATCCACGGCACCGTGTCAGGCTGCTGAGTCTGAAACACGTATGCTTGATATTGTTACAAAGAAAGGGGAGTGGGGGGAAAGTTTGTCCTATTGCCACTGGATTTACTGAGCAACCTTGGCAGTAGATCTCTGTGTTAATTAAGCAGAAAGCGATTTGGCGGCAATTTATAATCTGGACGACCAATCATCCTGGTTTGTCTAGATCTGAGTGGTTTCCCCAGGTGGGGCTTCTAGTGTGAAACATGGTGAAGTGCCAGGAAACCTGGTGAGCTGGTCACTCTGTTTCTTTATTTATTCTGAAAAAGTTGCCTATAAATGTGAGGAGACTAGGGCAGATGATAAACGGTGGCGATCTGAGGAACTGATTTTGGGAGGCATTTGAAATTGGAAGAGCACAATTCGGGCAGGTGTGATTGACTGTTCAAAGGAGGTGCCAGGTTAAAACAAAGGGGACATTTGAGAGACAAGAGTGTGGGCTCCAAAGTCACTTAGACGTGGGCTTGATTCCCAGTGTCTTTGTTCACCAGATGTGTGACTTCAGCAAGTGACTAAACTGCATTTCCGTAGTGAAATGGGGGAAAACAGTAGTCCCTAACTGTGTGAGGTGTAATTGAAATAATGCACATAAAGTGTTAGAAGAATTTCAGGGCTCAGGTAAACGTTGAAAAACATGTTATTGGCTGACATCATTATTATTGTTACTCACTTACATGAAGGGATCAAGTAGGAGTCCTTATATAGAGATTAGAGAGGAGTGAAGGAGAGAAGAGGAAGATGTTTAGATGAGGAAGGTTCTGGACATCACTTGCTGGAGACTTTCATTCCACTCTCTGCCTTGTGTACACCCAAGTGCAGAAAGTATATTGTAAATTAAGTAATATTTTCTACATAGAAATTAATAAAAAGGTGGATTTCAAACTCACTGTTGAAAGTTTAATGTTTTATTGAGGTGTAATTGATATACAATATTATACTAGTTTTGGATATAGAACATACTTATTCAATATTATTTATAGTATACTCCATTTACAGTTAGAGAACTAAACTTCATTCACGGTAAAAGAAGTGACTCATTGGAAAAGACTCTGATGCTGGGAAAGATTGAAGACAGGAGGAGAAGGGGATGACAGAGGATAACATGGTTGGATGTAATCACTGACACGATGGACATGAGTTTGAGCAAGCTCCAGGAGTTGGTGATGGACAGGGAAGCCTGGCATGCTGCAGTCCATGGGGTCTCAGACTCGGACACAATTGAGTGACTGAACTGAATTTACAGTTAAGCAGACATAAAAGATGTGTGTTTGATCCCTGCATCAGAAAGATCATCTGGGGGAGGAAATGGGAACCCACTCTAATATTCTTGCCTGGGAAACCCCATGGAGAGAGGAACCTGGAGGGCCACAGTCCATATGGTTACAAGGAGTTGGTCATGACTGAAGCGACTTAGTATGCAGAGAACTAAGAAATAATGGCTATATTTCCATGTGTTGTACATTACATCCCTGTTGCCTATTCATTTTATATAGAGTGAGAGTGGTCTGTGTCTCTCAATCCCCTCCTCTTACCTTGCCCATCCCTGCTTTCCTCTACTCAATGGTAAACACTACTTTCTCTATGTGTGAGTCTGTGAATGTTTAAAGCTTTGTTAAAATCCAGTTAAGATAGTGGGATTTATTAAGGGAATCAGGATATAGCATATGCTTCCCAAACGAGGGAAAAGATAAAGAAATCAGAGGAGAGGGTGGATGGGAAGGAAGAGGCAAGGAGGCAGGCGCAGTCTCCCAGCCATCCAAAGAAGGGACAGCTTCCCATCCGGGTGTGCAAGCATTCTTAGGGCTTCAGTCTGGGATTCATAACAACTTTTAAAACTAAGAAAGAGTAATAACATTTGCCTTAAAACATTTTCCTCTCAGGGTTTTCTGCATGGCAGCCTTTACGTCCTTATTTCTCAAGCTGTAGATCAGGGGGTTCAGCATGGGGATCACTGCAGTGTAGAACACGGAGGCCACATTCTCCTGGGCCAGGGAACTGGCCGTGGAGGGTTTCAAGTATATGAAAGCAGTTGTTCCACAGAACATCCCCATGGCTGCAAAGTGGGAGCTGCAGGTGCTGAAAGCTTTGGACATTCCCTCCGTGGTTCTGATGCGGAAGATACTGGACAGGATGAAGGCATAGGAAACAAGGATTGTTAAGCTGGTGACTATGATGTCAAATACAGCCAAAGAGAATACTATCATGTCAATATGATAGGTGCTAAAGCAGGAGAGTTTTATAAGGGCAAGTATGTCACAGTAATAATGATGGATGAGTGTCTCACAATAGGACAGTTTTGACAAGATGATAGTCTCTATGTTTGAGCCAATGACTGACATGACATAGACCCCGGCCAATAGCAGGAAGCAGGCTCGTTGAGACATGATGATGTTGTAAAACAGAGGTCTGCAGATGGCAACGTAGCGGTCATAGGCCATCACTGTCAGTGTGTAACTCTCAGTAACGACAAATAGAAGGAAGAAGTAGAGCTGGGCCATGCACCCTGCATAGGAGATGGTGTTCTTCCCTGACACAAAGTTCACCAGCATCTTAGGGGTAGTGACAGAGGAGTAGCAGAGATCCACAAAGGACAGGTTGCTGAGGAAATAGTACATGGGGGTGTGAAGCTGAGCGTTCAGACAAATCAGGGCTATCATGCCCAGGTTCCCTACCATAGTGACTGAGTAGATCCCAAGGAAGAGGAAGAAGAGGGGGAGCTGGAGCTCTGGTTGACTTGTTAAACCTCCGAGAATGAACTCTGTCACTGTAGAGTGATTTTCTGCAGCCATTCTCCTTGGGGGACCTGTGTGATGAGAGAAGAACTGCATGAATGGCTGCTTCTTGCACTGCTTGGTGAAGCTAGTTTTGAGACTCTGGGCCAGCTATGCGATCCTGATGTCTTTCCTGATGAATATTCCCTCATCCTGCTGTTTGTTTTGGGAGGAAGACAAGACCCTGAGTATTTCAAAGATGAGCCCCAAAGGGGGCAAGATCTGGAGCTGCTGTCACTTTCGTGGTTCTGAAACAGCCTAGCACAGTGGGTCTTAAAGTGCAGTTCCTGGGCCAGCATCATTGGCATTACATGAAGATGTCAGACATGCAGATTCTCAGGCCTCTCCCCAGACTTACCAAGTCAGGAACTCTGGGATGGGGCCCAGTGATCTGTGTACCACACTGTCTCCAGATGAGACTGAAGAAGGTTCAAGTTTGCGAATCTCAATCCTGTAGGTAATAAGCACTAGAGTTAATATCAGAGATATATTTTGTTTCAGAATTGAAATTCTTGTATCATTTATGCAAGTCCTAAATATTGACTGAATGTGAACATCCAGTAACCGATCTCAGATTGATGAAGTGTCAGGGGGATATATTAGCTACAACAGTATTATTGAGTTTCAAGTCAATTTCTGTGTCTGAAAGATGAAGAGATGAATGATAACAATTTCTAAGGTGGTTGTAGAAATAGTATGGGATGATGCAGTTAGAATCTTTTTTTCAAGATGCTATTTCTTACACAAATGTGAGTTGTCAGTAGATGTCTGGAATGTTTTCCTAGTGTTTCACTGGCCTCAGGCCCTACGGCAGTATACATTGGCTGTATATTATAATCACTTGCAACATTTAAAAAGTGTTGATATCTATGCTCCACCCAGAGAGATTCTAATTAATTCCTCTCTGGTGAAGCCTGGGCCCTGACATATAGGTTATTCCAGGGTAAATGCTCACCAGCTACTTTTATTATTGTTCTTGTTTTCATTTTTTGATCATGATGTCAAACCCTCATCTCCCTAATGACAAAGTACTTAAGTTACAGACATGTCCTAAGAAGCATGGATCATCATTGCTGGATATGATACCTATAGATATCCCTTCTCTGACAGGTATTCTTTAAGTTAAAGTCTTAAATTTGCACTATTTTAATTGGTTACTTATACAGTTACTAACTTTTGTATACTGCTCTTTAAGAGTCATTCTCATTAACTCCTCTAAAGAATACTGCATATAAGGAAAAATGTGTTAAGAGTAGAATTTTCATTCGAATGTTTATATGGAGAAAACTGAAGTGCCAGACACTAGTGACTTTCCAGAGACTTTCTAATTATGAAGAACTTGAAACTGAAACTGCTTTCTTTTGATCATGAACGCTTCCCTTGGCCGAAGTGTGTAGCCTTACAAATTCACGAACCTAGAGGTCTAAGCAATGTTGTGGTTGAATGTGTTTTATGTTTGATGTCTGACGTGCATAGCATATGAAAAGGGGAATGCTATATTATTTTCCTATTCTCTAGGAACCAGAAGCTCTAAAATTTAAATAAGTTATCAAAAAGCGTAAAAGTAGGAAGACACAGAACTGGGTCTGACTAAACCCTAGGACTTCTGTCTACCAGTTTGTTATTTGTCCACTAAACTATGTTACCTTGTTCTAGATTATCTTCCTTGTAGCTACTGCTGCTGCTGCTAAGTCGCTTCAGTCATGTCCGACTCTGTTCGACCCCATAGATGGCAGCCCACCAGGCTCCCCCATCCCTGGGATTCTCCAGGCAAGAACACTGGAGTGGGTTGCCATTGCCTTCTCCAATGCATGAAAGTGAAAAGTGAAAGTGAAAAGTGAAAGTGAAGTCGCTCACTCATGCCCGACTCTTAGCAACCCCATGACTGCAGCCCACCAGGCTCCTCCGTCCATGGGATTTTCCAGGCAAGAGTACTGGAGTGGGGTGTCATTGCCTTCTCTGCTTCTTTGTAGCAGTTTATTATTATTTAGTGAAGTTAACTTATTGAATTTTTGGACAAAGATGATAGATTTTATGGCTAATTTAAGATGCATTAAAGAAAAATTATCAGGACTTCCCTGGTGGTCCAGTGGTTAAGAATCTGTCTGCCAGTGCAGGCGACATGAGTTTGATCCCTGGTCTGGGAAGATCCCACATGCCACAGAGCAACTAAGCCCGTGCGCCACAACTACTAAGCTTGAGCTCTGCAGCTACTGAAGCCTGTGCCCTAGATCCCGTGCTGTGCAACAAGATCAGCCGCTGTCATGAGAAGCCCACGCACAGAACTAGAGAGCAGCCTTTACTTGACGCAACTAGAGGAAGCCTTGTGCAACTCCAAAGACCCAGTGCAGGCAAAAATAAATAAACTAATTAATTAATTTAAGAAATAAAAAAGAAAAATTACCAAGCCAGTATATGTGCATTGCAGAAAATCAGGAATACAAATAAGCAAAAATAAAATAACCTTCTGGCTCCTTGGAGACAAGCAATAGTCATTACTATTGTTTTAGGTGTTTTTCAATGTTTCGGTGCATATATGCATCCCCGATTCAATGGACATGAATTTGAGCAAACTCTGGGAGATGATGAGGGACAGGGGGGCCTGGCTTGCATGGCATCCACGGGTTTGCCAAGAGTCGGACACGACTTGGTGACTGAATATCAACAAAAATATGTTATCTAGGTGTCTCTGGTGGCTCAGATGGTAAAGTATCTGCTTGCAATGCAGAAGACCCAAGGTTCCATCCCTGGGTTGGGAAGATCCCCTGGAGGTGGGCATGGCAACTGACTCCAACATTCTTGCCTGGAGAATCCCATGGACAGAGGAGCCTGGTAGGCTACAGTCTGCAGGGTCCCAAAGAGTCCAACATTGCTGAGCATGTCATTTCACTTTCACATATGTATCTATATATGTATAAGCATACATGTATTTTAAATAATTTTTGTAACCTGCTTTTTAAATGTATCACTTTATAATGCCTTGTCTCATTCCTATAATAATAGTAACTTCAGCACTAACTATATATTTTTTTCTAGTGTAAAAATCCAGCATGAAGACAAGAAAATCTGAGTTTCACTATAAACTATACATGTTAAATTACTGACGGTTAAATTGCTAATTTTATAATAATTGCTATCAGAGGTAACTAAGATTTTTTGAGTATTATTTCTGTTAATTGTAAAAATGAAAAAATTCTTGCAGGGAGCAACAATAGATTAAAAATATCTTACAAATTCCCTTCAACTCAAATTCTGCCTCTTAAAACTTAATAAACATAGACAATCCACCTAGAATACACCATTGCCAGAAATCACAGGGCCATACGGACTGAAAAGTATTTACTTCGTGAGGTGCAGATGGGAAAATCCTAGACAGCATTGACTTAATTATTGATTCCCACAATCATCTAACAATATAAAATAGGAAAACATGATCCCATATTTGATATCAGTCACTACAGTTCCTACCTCCAGTTCTACCAGACCGTCAGAGGCTCAGGATTGCTGCCCACAAGAACACAGCACACAAAGAAAAACCACCTGGAGATGAAGGTAAACACAGGGTTGGAGATAGCTTGCATCAGACACAAGAGGTGATGAAAGAAATATTTTTCTCATAGAATTGTTTTTTATAAAATTAATTCCTTTATTTTAATTGGAAGCTAATTACTTTACAATATTGTAGTGGTTCTTGCCATCATAGAATTGTTTAAATTGTAATTAAATACCTCTGCTGATGTGCAGCTGTACACAGTCTCCTGGAAGTATTTGGAAACGCCTCGATTTTGACAGTTAGGAAATCAATATTGGTAAATGAGAGAAACATATAGATTTACATCTAATCCTAAAGTTACTCAAAGGGGCCAGCCCCATCATGAAAAAAGGGTCCATGAGGTTGGGAGATGTGTGGGTGTGTTTATATGTATATGAGCAGAACTTCTCCTGGGAGGCAGTCACTTCAGAGACTGTGGGCCTTCGCAAAGGACAATTAGAGTTTTGATTTACACTTGGGCTGCGAATTATGTTCTTGGGTCCCAAGTGAGTTAATTTTCCTTTTATTGGGGAAGTCAACTTGCTGTTTGAGAAACTACAGTCTAATGCCTCCTTTCAAGTAATTTAGCGTCAATGAGTCCATCACCATCCACAGTATCATCATTACAAGCAGCGCCACCAGCCCCACAACCCCCGCGGTTATTATTATCAACACCATCGTCAGTCACTGTCATTATGGCTGTTACTCATCATTAGTTATTCACGATCACGCATAACCAATTATGATTAAAAGGCTTATTTGAAAGGATTTAAAGAATAGAGTTGACTGTTTTAATAAAACTGTGTAATTTCACTAAAGGAACGTTAATTCATAAGGAGTGCTAAACTTGTCACCTTGATGTTGGACCTGTAGATTGACTGTGTAGAATGGGAGGAGGTTGAGGGCATAAGAAGGTAGATTTGTAAGAATTCTTCACTTGTATATTCTCATTCATAAGGAAAATATGCTGATAAGAATGTGCCCTTTTCAAGACTACATTCAGTAATATATTATCTGTGAAAATGCTGCTAGTGAAGATTTTTAAATTAAACTTTTTATTTTGAGTTAATTGTAGATTCACATAGGGGTACAAGAAATAATAGAGAGAGATCCTGTGTACCCCTAAGCAGTTTCCCCCACTGGGGACAATTTGCAGAATTATAATACAATATCACACCCAGGATGTCCTTGGAATTTGCCAAGCAAGAATACTGATGTGGGTAGCCATTCCCTTCTCCAGGGGATCTTCCTGACCCAGGGACCGAGCCCTCATCTTCCACATTGCAGGAAGATTCTTTTCCCTTTGAGCCACTGGGGAAGCCCCACATATCGATTGATCTTCTTCAGATTTCCCCATTCTTATTTATACTCATTTGTGTGTATGTAAATTAACCTCAAAGCAATTTTATCACATGCACAGATTGTGTATCCATCACCACAGTTCATATAGAAACGTTTACCTCACCTTCATTTTCTAATTTTCAAAATAATAATTTAGTTTCTGATTATCTACCAAAGAAAGTTAGTTATTTTTCTTTAGTATCTTAACCATATTTAGTATCCTATTTTAACCATATTTTATGTGTGTTTCAGTTCATTGCAATCATTGTCCTTATATAGCTTAACATATTCTTGCCTGGAGAATCCCATGGGTAGAGAAGCCTGGCTACACTGCATGGGTTGCAAAGAGTCAGACCCAACTGGGTGACTAACACTTTCACTATGTACCCGCTAGAGATGCTAACACTTGAAAATGGGACAATATCGTTTTGTTGAGAATGCAGAGCAAGTGCTTCTCCTTGCTTCTTATATAGTACTTCTTACACAGTGCTACTCCACTTCTTATACAGTGCTAATGGAAAATAAAATCAAACAACTTTTTTGTAGGATTGTTTGGTAGTTTCTTTTAAACTTGCCTATGGCCAAACAATTCTTAGATATTTATCTAAGGTAAATGAAAACATAGGTTCAGAAAGAGTTCTGTACATGAATTCTTATATATCCTTTATTCACAGTAACTCAAACTGGAAACTACCAACTGTCCATCAACAGGTAAGAAACAATTTGTGGATATATAGAAGCGATGGATTACTACTAATAAAAAAGAAATATATTATTGATACACGCAACAATATGAAAGACTTCAAAAGCATTGTGCTGGGCAAAACCTATCAGACACCGTAGGGTCCGTATTGTGTATTCTGATCAGGGAAAACTAATAAATTGTTATAGAAAGTAAGTCAGTGGCTGTGTGAATTTAGGGATAGAGGGGAGATTCCATACTTTGGAGTTGTGACTTAGCTCCATTTCTTTTATTTGTAAAAGGTATGTATGTATGTATATGTATATATATGATCTCACATTCTGTGATTATTGATTGATTTTGGGTGTTAAGATGCACTGTTTTTTTTTGTTTAAAGGACCCATTTTTCTGTAGTATAACTGACATAATGAGTACAGTATTATTAGTCTGAGACAAGCATACACCAGTGAGGGCTTCCCAGGTGGCTCTAGTGGTAAAGGACCTGCCTGCCAACGCAGGAGACGTAAGACATGGTGTCTAACTGTTGCAAATTGTAATTGAAAGAAGGCATATAACGCATTTAGAAGAGTTGTGTGGCTCAAATAGGTGCCCCAAACATGGTAGTGGCTAGCATTATTATTACTGTGATTAAGAAATTCATAGAAAGGGGTGAGGTAGAAGTTCTTGGGCAGGAATAAGTAGGGAGGAGTGGAAAAGAGGAGAGGAGGAAGTCCAGGTGAGAAAGACTCTGGGCATCACTTCCTGGTCACTCTGAGATCCACCTCTCTCTGCCTTGTGTACTTCCAAGTGGAAAAAACTAGGAAGTGGGCTGAGAAATATTTTCTACATAGAAGAAAATTAAACAGTGAATGACTCTCGAACTCAGCTAAAATTTAATTTATTGAAAGGTAGTTGATTTACAATATTATATTTGTTTCAGATGGACCACATTTTTATAGGTGACTCTGTTTAAAGTAACTATATATTAGTGGCCATGCTTATTTATTTTATGCATAGTAGTTATATGCTTAATCCCCTGGCTCTCTTCTACCCCACCACCCCAAGTAATCACTCTTTTTTCTCTATCTGTGAGTCTGTGAAACTTGAAAAAAAATTATAT
Organism: Bos taurus; assembly: GCF_002263795.3. Classification (NCBI taxonomy): domain Eukaryota; kingdom Metazoa; phylum Chordata; class Mammalia; order Artiodactyla; family Bovidae; genus Bos; species Bos taurus. Next base: position 28,013,241 of record NC_037356.1, on the reverse strand, counting down.
TGAATTACAATTTAGCTAGTAGAGTTTACCAAAGGACTCAGGATAGAGAAAAGGCTTCTGAAATAAGGAAAATAAAGATAATATCAGCTGGTTTTAAATAGAGATGAGAGAAGAGAGAGGGCAAGAAGGAGGAGGTAAGAAGGCAGGAGAAGTCATCCAGCCATGCAGAGAAGGGACTGTTTCCTTTCCCTGGTGGGCAAGGATTCAGAGGGCTTCCCTCGGGGGTTCATAAGAACTTATTCTTAAATTTGAGCAAGAACGATGACATGCGCCTGAAAATAATTTTCCCCTTGGAGTTTTCTGGGTGGCCACATTTACCTCCTTAAACCTCAAGCTGTAGATCAGGAGGTTCAGTATGGGGATCCCTGTGGTGTACAACCCTGAGGCCATGTTCTCCTGGGCCAGGGAACTGGCTGTGGAGGGTTTTAAGTACATGAAGGCAATAATTCCATAGAAAATCCCCTTGACTGCAAAGTGGGAGCTGCAAGTGCTGAAGGCTTTGGAACTTTCCTCTGTGGTGCTGCTGTGGAGGATACTGGACAGGATGAAGGCACAGGAAATTAGCCCTGTTAGGTTTAGGATTTTATTTTATCATGATTGTGCCCCTCCTACTGTTTCTTTGCAGCTTCTCCTTTGTCTCTGGATGAGGGGTATCTTTTTTTGGAGAGTTCCAGTGTATTCCTGCCAATGGTTGTTGAACAACTTATTTTCTCCCATAGTTATCTAATATCATAAAATAGTAAAACATGAGCCTATAGTTGATATTAGTCATTACAATTACTACTCCAGTTCTAGCAGACCATCAGAGGCTTAGGATTGCTGCCCATAAGAACGTGGGACACAAGAAAAAACCCTTACCTTAGAGATGAAGGTAAACATGATTGCAAACAGCTTGTATTAGAAACAAGTGTTCATGAAAGAAATGTTTTTCTCACACAGTTGCTTTAAATTGTAATCAAATACCTGTGCTGATGAAAAGTGGAACACGCTCTCCTGGAAATTTTAGGATATGCCTCGGTTTCAACAGTCAGGAAATAAATCATAGGAAATCAGAAGACCACACAAGCTTATGAAGTGGAATATGGTCACTGAGATGGGGAGACTTGGAGACCTGTTTAAATATGTGGGTATATGAATAAAGGTTCTCCTGGGATGGAGTCACTTCGGAGACTGGAGTCCTTAGAAAAAGAGCAATTAGGACCCTGGTTTTTGTGTTTTTGTGTCCCAAGTGTCCCAAGGATGTTAATTTTCCTTTTACTGGGGAAGTCAACTTGCTTCTTGAGAAACTATAATCTAATGCATCCTTTCAAATATTTTACACCCACAAATCCATCATCATCATCATTAACATAATTAACATCATCATCATTAACATCAACATCACCACTTCCACCAGCATCACCACAAACACCCACAACCATCTTGGTCATTACCATCGACACCATCATTAGTCACTACCAGTATTACAGCTTTTACTTATCATTAGTTATTCACTGTATGGATGTGAGAGTTGGACTATAAAGAAAGCTGAGTGCTGAAGAACTGATACTTTTGAGGTGTGGTGTTGGAGAAGACTATTGAGAGTCCCTTGGACTGCAAGGAGATCCAACCAGTCCATCCTAAAGGAGATCAGTCCTGGGTGTTCATTGGAGGGACTGATTTTGAAGCTGAAACTCCAATACTTTGGCCACCTGATGTGAAGAGCTGACTCATTTGAAAAGACCCTGATGCTGGCAAAGATTGAGGGCGGGAGAAGAAGGGGACGACAGAAGATGAGATGGTTGGATGGCATCACCGGCTCAATGGACATGAGTTTGGGTAAACTCCGTGAGTTGGTGATGGACAGGGAGGCGTGGGGTACTGCGGTTCATGGGGTTTCAAAGAGTCGGACACGACTGAGCAACTGAATTGAACTGATTAGGCATATCAGCTAGGCTTTAAGTTTTTATTTTAAAGTGTCTTCAAACAGATGCAAATGTTAATAAAAACTTATAATTTCAGTGAAGCAATGCCAGTTTATAAGGAATGCTGAAGCTTTCACTTTGCTCCCGGACCTTTAGATGAGTAGTGTTTGAATTACAGGAGTTTGAAAGGCATAAGAAGGTCAGCTTTTAAGAACTCTTCATGAACATTTTGTCCTTCATAAGGGAAATATGTTTAAAAGAATATGTACTTTTCAAGAATACATTCATGAAAATGTTGCTAATTCAGATTGTAAATTAAAGTTTTTCTCGAGAAAATTGTACGGTATTTTCACATGGAGGTACAAGAAATAATATATTGATAGCTCCTATGTATCCTTTAAATAGTTAACCCAATGGTAACATTTTACACAATTATAGTACAATATCACATGTGGAATATTCCATGTTGCCATAGAGGGTCCACCAAACTCTGATTTCCTCTGTTTTATTTATCCTCATTTCTAAATGTACTTGAAAGAAATTTTATCACATGCACAGATTGAGTATTCACCAACACAGTTCATATAAAAACACTAGAGTCACCTTCATTTCAAAATAATAATTGGTGTCTTACACTCCAAAGATGAGTTATTTTTCTTTAGTATCTCTATAGTCTCATTAATTTAATCATAGTTTATGCATTTCACTCAATTGCATTTATGCTCATTTTATTGCTCAAAATTTTCTCTCTTTGGTCTGAGGAATTCTCTTCAGTTTGCTTCTTGAGTCTTTTGGACACAGTGCTATTAGTCTCTAATATTAACTCTTATCGGATATGACAAGGTGTTCTGAGCTCCTCTCATCAATTCCATTCTTCAGACCAGAAATCAACCATGTCTTTAAGAGAGTCATTTTCTTTTAGTGGTGAAATGGTGTCTCAAGGTCAGAAGTGGATTCCTACAGGGTCTCATTGCTTCTGGGTTAGTCCCTGTTTCCATTTCTTTAAGAACGAACTAAAAAAATCTATATACCATGGTTCTTAATTTTATGAGGATATGTTTTGATATTCACTCTTCATTTTTTTAGGTATGATTTTTTTCAATACTTCATTTCAAATATCTAATTCACAGTAAGCAAATTTCCTTGCATTACTGTTTTCACTGTTCTCTCCTGTGCTTTGGTTTTCTCCTTTGTGGCTCCTACTCACAATAGATTAGATGTTCACTGCTGTTGGAAAATTACTAAACCATTTCTTAGTAAAATCTTTTGGCAGTTTCTTATGAACTTGTGTATGGTCAAACAATTCCAGTGCTAGATATGCATCCAAGCTAAATGAAAAAATATGATTATAAAGAGTTCTTTACGTGGATGCTTGTCTCTGCTTTATTCATCAGCCCAAACTGGAAATAACCAACTTTCCAGCAAGAGGTGAGGAAACAAATTTGTGGATATATTCAGGCAATGGATGACTAGCAACCAACAAAAAGTGTAGTTTTGAGACACACAAAACTATGGATATAAAAACTGGCTCTTCTCCGGAGATTCTGTGCACTAAACCCTCGGAGGCCCAGGTCAGGTGTACCTGCCTGTCCAAGGGGCACAGGACAGGGAAGGTCAGGACACAGGGGAGCTTGGATTAATATTGGCAGGAACATGTCTCTCTGCTCCTCTCCCCCACAAAGAGTGGTAGAGCAACAAGTCTCATTCTTGCTCTGAACTTCAGGATCTCATAGAAGTAGGACATGCTGGTGAACACTTCCAGGGCACGTCCACTCTTTGTCTTCTAGAAGGTACTCAGCCTGTGGGATAGCAGGCTCTCCAAAGAGCTCCCAAACTGGGTTGGGAGATCTCTGGGTTGCTCTTGACTTAAGACATGCTTTGTAATTGTGTCTGTTTCCTTGTGACCCCACGGACTGTTGTCCTCCAGGCTCCCCTGTCCCTGGGATTCTTCAGACAAGAATACTGGAGTCGGTGGCCATTTCCTCATCCAAGTGATCTTTCCAACCCAGGGATCAAACCCAAGTCTCCTGTATTGGCAGGTGGATTCTTTACCACTGAGCTGTCTGGGAAGCCCTTCCCCCTTAATACACCAACCAAAAGAAACTGGAAGGGGGAAAAAAAAAAACAAGTTTAAATACATGAGTATTTTGTAGAGGAAAAGGAAAGGCCATTTCCACTTCACTAGTAAGATGATACAGGGGCCTGTGACCTCTCACAGGGAGTGAGAACAGTGCTTCCCAGTTTGGAATGCCCTCCTCCCCAGGAAAAGTTGTTAGAGTACATAGTTGGGAATGGCTCTTTCCATATGCATTCTACCCTTGTTCTACTCCAGTAAAAAGCTGAAAATTACATATCCCAACGTCCCCTATAGCTAGAGCCATAGATATGAATTAGTTCCCACTAATTTTTAAATGCATTTTTGGTGAGATTTGAAGGTGGGAGTGAGGTGGTTCTCACTCTTTAGTGTACATTGGAATCACCAGGAGATCTATTGCAGCACAGATTACTGAACCCCACCCGGTAACTTTGTATGTGTGGAGCAGGGATCCCAAATTTGCATCTCTATCAAGCTTCCAGGTGATGTTAGAACCCAAGGTTCAGCTGTTAACTGATTTTTTATTTTTTAAATTTTTATTTATTTATTTATTTATTTTTTTACTTTACAATATTGTATCGGTTTTGCCATACATCAACATGCATCTGCCACGGGTGTACATGCGTTCCCCATTCTGAACCCCCCTCCCACCTCCCTACCTATCCCATCCCTCTGGGTCATCCCAGTGCACCAGCCCCAAGCTTCCTGTATCCTGCATTGAACCTGGACTGGCAATTCATTTCTTATATGATATTATACATGTTTTAATGCCATTCTCCCAAATCATCCCCCCATTCCCTCTCCCACAGAGTCCAAAAGACTGTTCTACACATCTGTGTCTCTTTTGTTGTCTCACATACAAGGCTGTTGTTACCATCTTTCTAAATTTCATATATATGGAAATAGAACTGCCATATGACCCAGCAATCCCATTGCTGGGCATACACACTGAGGAAACCAGAATTGAAAGAGATACGTGCACCCCAATGTTCATTGCAGCACTGTTTATAATAGCCAGGACATGGAAGCAACCTAGATGTCCATCAGCAGATGCATGGATAAGAAAGCTGTGTTTACTGATTTTTGAGTGGCTTTTATGAGAAGTTTTATTTGTGGTGGCGGTGGTCACAGTAGCAGCAGGGAGTTACATTAATTCTGAAGTCACTTTGGGGGCATCCTCAACTTTTCTTTAGTCTAAATCAGCTCTAACAAAATCATTCACTGTATTTATTCCCTTTTGCTGCAGAAAAGTAGAGTTATATGTGTTTCTCATTATAAATCACTGATAAAACAGAATACCAAAAAATCGCTAGACATGAGAAAATGTTATACATCCATTGCGCTGTGTCAGGCTGCTGAGTCTGAAACACGTATCCTTGATATTGTTACAAAGAAAGGGGCATAGGGGGAAAGTTTGTCCTATTGCCACTGGATTTACTGAGCAACGTTGGCAGTAGATCTCTGTGTTAATTAAGCAGAAAGCGATTTGGCAGCAATTTATAATCTGGATGACCAATCATCCTGGTTTGTCTAGATCTGAGTGGTTTCCCCAGGTGGGGCTTCCAGTGTGAAACATGGTGAAGTGCCAGGAAACCTGGTGAGCTGGTCATTCTAATGTTTCCTTATTTATTCTGAAAAAGTTGCCTATAAATGTGAGGAGACTAGGGCAGATGATAAACGGTGGCGATCTGAGGAACTGATTTTAGGAGGCATTTGAAATTGGAAGAGCACAATTCGGGCAGGTGTGATTGACTGTTCAAAGGAGGTGCCAGGTTAAAACAAAGGGGACATTTGAGAGACAAGAATGTGGGCTCCAAAGTCATTTAGACGTGGGCTTGATTCCCAGTGTCTTTGTTCACCAGATGTGTGACTTCAGCAAGTGACTAAACTGCACTTCCACAGTGAAATGGGGAAAACAGTAGTACCTAACTGTGTGAGGTGTAATTGAAATAATGCATATAAAGTATTAGAAGAGTTTCAGAGCTCAGGTAAACGTTGAAAAACATCTTAGTGGCTGACTTCATTATCATTGTTACTTACTCAGTTACATGAAGGGATCAAGTAGGAGTCCTTATATAGAGACCATTAGAGAGAAGTGAAGGAGAGAAGATGAAGATGTCTAGATGAGGAAGGTTCTGGACATCACTTGCTGGAGACTTTCATTCTACCTCTCTCTGCCTTTGTACCCTGAAGTGCAAAAAGTAGATTGTAAATTAAGTAATAATTAATAAAAATGTGAATTCCAAACTCACTGTTGAAAGTTTAATGTTTTATTGAGGTGTAATTGATATACAATATTATACTAGTTTTGGATATAGAACATACTTATTCAATATTATTTATAGTATACTCCATTTACAGTTAGAGAGCTGTAACTTCACTCACAGTAAAAGAAGTGACTCATTGGAAAAGACTCTGATGCTGGGAAAGATTGAAGACAGGAGGAGAAGGGGATGACAGAGGATAACACGGTTGGATGTAATCACAGAGACGATGGACATGAGTTTGAGCAAGCTCCAGGAGTTGGTGATGGACAGGGAAGCCTGGCATGCTGCAGTCCATGGGGTCACAAAGACTCGGACACAATTGAATGACTGAATTGAACTTACAGTTAAGGAGACATAAGAGATGTGTGTTTGATCCCTGCATCAGAAAGATCATCTAGGGGAGGAAATGGCAACCCTCTCTAATATTCTTGCCTGGCAAACCCCATGGAGAGAGGAACCTGGAGGGCTACAGTCCATATGGTTACAAGGAGTTGGTCATGACTGAAGCGACTTAGCATGTAGAGTTACTAAGAAATAATGGCTATATTTCCGTGTGTTGTACATTACATCCCTGTTGCCTATTCGTTTTATATAGAGTGGTCTGTGTCTCTCAATCCCCTCCTCTTACCTTGCCCATCCCTGCTTTCCTCTACTCAATGGTAAACACTACTTTCTCTATGTGTGAGTCTGTGAATGTTTAAAGCTTTGTTAAAATCCAATTAAGATAGTGGGAATTATTAAGGGAATAAGGATATAGCATATGCTTCCCAAATGAGGGAAAAGATGAAGAAATCAGAGGAAAGGTTAGATGGGAAGGAAGAGGCAAGGAGGCAGGCGCAGTCTCCCAGCCATCCAGAGAAGGGACTGCTTCTCATCCCGGGTATGCAAGTATTCTTAGGGCTTCCCTCTGGAATTCATAACAACTTACTTTTTTTTTTTTTTTAACAACTTACTTTTAAAACTAAGAAAGAGTAATAACATTTGCCTTAAAACATTTTCCTCTCAGGGTTTTCTGCATGGCAGCCTTTACATTCTTATTTCTCAAGCTGTAGATCAGGGGGTTCAGCATGGAGATCACTGAAGTGTAGAACACGGAGGCCACATTCTCCTGGGCCAGGGAACTGGCTGTGGAGGGTTTCAAGTATATGAAAGCGGTCGTTCCATAGAACATCCCCATGGCTGCAAAGTGGGAGCCGCCGGTGCTGAAAGCTTTGGACCTTCCCTCTGTGGTTCTGATGCGGAAGATACTGGACAGGATGAAGGCATAGGAAACAAGGATTGTTAAGCTGGTGACTATGATGTCAAATCCAGCCAAAAAGAATACTATCATATCAATATGATAGGTGCTGAAGCAGGAGAGCTTCATAAGGGCAAGTATGTCACAGTAATAATGACTGATGAGTGTCTCACAGTAGGACAGTTTTGACAAGATGATAGTCTCTATGTTTGAGCCAATGACTGACATGACATAGACCCCAGCCAATAGCAGGAAGCAGGCTCGTTGAGACATGATGATGTTGTAAAACAGAGGTCTGCAGATGGCAACGTAGCGGTCATAGGCCATCACTGTCAGTGTGTAACTCTCAGTAACGACAAATAGAAGGAAGAAGTAGAGCTGGGCCATGCACCCTGCATAGGAGATGGTGTTCTTCCCTGAGACAAAGTTCACCAGCATCTTAGGGGTAGTGACAGAGGAGTAGCAGAGATCCACAAAGGACAGGTTGCTGAGGAAATAGTACATGGGGGTGTGAAGCTGAGCATTCAGACAAATCAGGGCTATCATGCCCAGGTTCCCTACCATAGTGACTGAGTAGATCCCAAGGAAGAGGAAGAAGAGGGGGAGCTGGAGCTCTGGTTGACTTGTTAAACCTCCGAGAATGAACTCTGTCACTGTAGAGTGATTTTCTGCAGCCATTCTCCTTGGGGGACCTGTGTGATGAGAGAAGAACTGCATGAATGGCTGCTTCTTGCATTGCTTGGTGAAGCTAGTTTTGAGACTCTGGGCCAGCTGTGCGATCCTGATGTCTTTCCTGATGAATATTCCCTCATCCTGCTGTTTGTTTTGGGAGGAAGACAAGACCCTGAGTATTTCAAAGATGAGCCCCAAAGGGGGCAAGATCTGGAGCTGCTGTCACTTTCGTGGTCAGAAACAGCCTAGCACAGTGGGTCTTAAAGTGCAGTTCCTGGGCCAGCATCATTGGCATTACATGAAGATGTCAGAGATGCAGATTCTCAGGCCTCTCCCCAGACTTACCAAGTCAGGAACTCTGGGATGGGGCCCAGTGATCTGTGTACCACACTGTCTCCAGATGAGACTGAAGAAGGTTCAAGTTTGCGAATCTCAATCCTGTAGGTAATAAGCACTAGAGTTAATATCAGAGATATATTTTGTTTCAGAATTGAAATTCTTCTATCATTTATGCAAGTCCTAAATATTGACTGAATGTGAACATCCAGTAACCGATCTCAGATTGATGAAGTGTCAGGGGGATATATTAGCTACAACAGTATTATTGAGTTTCAAGTCAATTTCTGTGTCTGAAAGATGAAGAGATGAGTGATAACAATCTCTAAGGTGGTTGTAGAAATAATATGGGATAATGCAGTTAGAATCTTTTTTTCAAGATGCCATTTCTTACACAAATGTGAGTTGTCAGTAGATGTCTGGAATGTTTTCCTAGTGTTTCACTGGCCTCAGGCCCTACGGCAGTATACATTGGCTGTATATTATAATCACTTGCAACATTTAAAAAGTGTTGATATCTATGCTCCACCTAGAGAGATTCTAATTAATTCCTCTCTGGTGAAGCCTGGGCCCTGACATATAGGTTATTCCAGGGTGAATGCTCACCAGCTACTTTTATTATTGTTCTTGTTTTCATTTTTTGATCATGATATCAAACCCTCATCTCCCTAATGACAAAGTACTTAAGTTACAGACATGTCCTAAGAAGCACGGATCATCATTGCTGGATATGATACCTATAGATATCCCTTCTCTAACAGGTATTCTTTAAGTTAAAGTCTTAAATTTGCACTATTTTAATTGGTTACTTATACAGTTACTACCTTTTGTATACTGCTCTTCAAGAGTCATTCTCATTAACTCCTCTGAAGAATACTGCATATGAGAAATGTGTTAAGAGTAGAATTTTCATTCGCATGTTTGTATGGAGAAAACTGAAGTGCCAGACACTAGTGACTTTCCAGAGACTTTCTAATTATGAAGAACTTGAAACTGAAACTGCTTTCTTTTGATCATGAATGCTCCCCTTGGCCGAAGTGTGTAGCCTTACAAATCCATGCACCTAGAGGTCTAAGCAATGTTGTGGTTGAATGTGTTTTATATTTGATGTCTTACATTGTGCATAGTGTATGAAAAGGGGAATGCTATATTATTTTCCTATTCTCTAGGAAACAGAAGCTCTAAAATTTAAATAAGTTATCAAAAAGCGTAAAAGTAGGAAGACACAGAACTGGGTCTGACTAAACCCTAGGACTTCTGTCTACCAGTTTGTTATTTGTCCACTAAACTCTGTTACCTTGTTCTAGATTATCTTCCTTGTAGCTACTGCTGCTGCTGCTAAGTCGCTTCAGTCGTGTCCGACTCTGTGCGACCCCATAGACGGCAGCCCACCAGGCTCCCCCGTCCCTGGGATTCTCCAGGCAAGAATACTGGAGTGGGTTGCCATTTCCTTCTCCAATGCATGAAAGTGAAAAGTAAAAGTGAAGTTGCTCAGTCGTGCCCGACTCTTAGCAACCCCATGGACTGCAGCCCACCAGGCTCCTCCATCCATGGGATTTTCCAGGCAAGAGTACTGGAGTGGGGTGCCATTGTCTTCTATGCTTCTTTGTAGCAGTTTATTATTATTTAGTGAAGTTAACTTATTGAATTTTTGGACAAAGATGATAGATTTTATGGCCAATTTCAGATGCATTAAAGAAAAATTATCAGGACTTCCCTGGTGGTCAAGTGGTTAAGAATCTGTCTGCCAGGGCAGGCGACATGAGTTTGATCCCTGGTCTGGGAAGATCCCACATGCCACAGAGCAACTAAGCCCGTGCGCCACAACTACTAAGCTTGAGTTCTGCAGCTACTGAAGCCTGTGCCCTAGATCCCGTGCTTTGCAACAAGATCAGCCGCTGTCATGAGAAACCCGCACACAGAACTAGAGAGCAGCCTTTACTTGACGCAACTAGAGGAAGCCTTGTGCAACTCCAAGGACCCAGTGCAGGCAAAAATAAATAAACTAATTAATTAATTTAAGAAATAAAAAAGAAAAATTACCAAGCCAGTATATGTGCATTGCAGAAAATCAGGAATACAAATAAGCAAAAATAAAATAATCTTCCGGCTCCTTGGAGACAAGCAATAGTCATTACTATTGTTTTAGGTGTTTTTCAATGTTTCAGTGCATATATGCATCCCCGATTCAATGGACATGAACTTGAGCAAACTCTGGGAGATGATGAGGGACGGGGGGCCTGGCATGCATGGCATCCACGGGTTTGCAAAGAGTCAGACATGACTTGGTGACTGAATATCAACAAAAATATGTTATCTAGGTGTCTCTGGTGGCTCAGATGGTAAAGTATCTGCTTGCAATGCAGAAGACCCAAGGTTCCATCCCTGGATTGGGAAGATCCCCTGGAGGTGGGCATGGCAACTGACTCCAACATTCTTGCCTGGAGAATCCCATGGGCAGAGGAGCCTGGTAGGCTACAGTCCGCAGGGTCCCAAAGAGTCCAACATTGCTGAGCATGTCATTTCACTTTCACATATGTATCTATATATGTATAAGCATACACGTATTTTAAATAGTTTTTGTAACCTGCTTTTTTATGTATCACCTTATAATGCCTTGTCTCATTCTTATAATAATAGTAACTTTAGCACTAACTATATATTTTTTTCTAGTGTAAAAATCTGTCATGAAGACAAGAAAATCTGAGTTGCACTATAAACTATACATGTTAAATTACTGATGGTTAAATTGATAATTTTATAATAATTGCTATCAGAGGTAACTAAGATTTTTTGAGTATTATTTCTGTTAATTGTAAAAAAAGAAAAAATTCTTGCAGGGAGCAACAATAGATTAAAAATATCTCACAAATTCCCTTCAACTCAAATTCTGCCTTTTAAAACTTAAGAAACATAGACAATCCACCTAGAATACACCATTGCCAGAAATCACAGGGCCATACGGACTGAAAAGTATTTACTTCGTGAGGTGCAGATGGGAAAATCCTAGACAGCATTGACTTAATTATTGATTCCCACAATCATCTAACAATATAAAATAGGAAAACATGACCCCATATTTGATATCAGTCACTACAATTCCTACCTCCAGTTCTACCAGACCATCAGAGGCTCAGGATTGCTGCCCACAAGAACACAGCACACAGAGAAAAACCACCCGGAGATGAAGGTAAACACAGGGTTGGAGATAGCTTGCATCAGACACAAGAGGTGATGAAAGAAATATTTTTCTCATAGAATTGTTTTTTATAAAATTAATTCCTTTATTTTAATTGGAAGCTAATTACTTTACAATATTGTAGCGGTTCTTGCCATCATAGAATTGTTTAAATTGTAATTAAATACCTCTGCCGATGTACAGCTGTACACAGTCTCCTGGAAGTATTTGGAAATGCTTTGATTTTGAGTTAGGAAATCAATGTCAGGAGATGAGAGGACCGTATAGATTTACATCTAATCCTAAAGTTACTCAAAGGGGCCAGCCCCATCATGAAAAAAGGGTCCATGAGGTTGGGAGATGTGTGGGTGTGTTTATATGTATATGAGCAGAACTTCTCCTGGGAGGCAGTCACTTCGGAGACTGGGGCCCTTCGCAAAGGACAATTAGAGTTTTGATTTACACTTGGGTTGTGAATTATGTTCTTGGGTCCCAAGTGTGTTAATTTCCCTTTTATTGGGAAAGTCAACTTGCTGTTTGAGAAACTACAGTCTAATGCCTCCTTTCAAGTAATTTAGCATCAATGAGTCCATCACCATCCACAGTATCATCATTACAAGCAGCGCCACCAGCCCCACAACCTCTGCGGTTATTATTATCAACAACATCATCAGTCACCGTCATTGTGGTTGTTACTCATCATTAGTTATCCATGATCACGCATAATCAGTTATGATTAAAAGGCTTATTTGAAAGGATTTAAAGAATAGAGTTGACTGTTTTAATAAAACTGTGTAATTTCACTAAAGGAACGTTAATTCATAAGGAGTGCTAAACTTGTCACCTTGATGTTGGACCTGTAGATTGACTGTGTAGAATGGGAGGAGGTTGAGGGCATAAGAAGGTAGATTTGTAAGAATTCTTCACTTGTATATTCTCATTCATAAGGAAAATATGCTGATAAGAATGTGCCCTTTTCAAGACTACATTCAGTAATATATTATCTGTGAAAATGCTGCTAGTGAAGATTTTTAAATTAAACTTTTTCTTTTGAGTTAATTGTAGATTCACATAGGGGTGCAAGAAATAATAGAGAGGGATCCTGTGTACCCCTGAGCAGTTTCCCCCAATGGGGACAATTTGCAGAATTATAATACAATATCACACCCAGGATGTCCTTGGAATTTGCCAAGCAAGAATACTGATGTGGGTAGCCATTCCCTTCTCCAGGGGATCTTCCTGACCTGGGGATCGAGCCCTCATCTTCCACATTGCAGGAAGATTCTTTTCCCTCTGAGCCACCAGGGAAGCCCCACATATCGATTGATCTTCTTCAGATTTCCCCATTTTTATTTATACTCATTTGTGTGTATGTAAATTAACCTCAAAGCAATTTTATCACATGCACAGATTGTGTATCCATCACCACAGTTCATATAGAAGTGTTTACCTCACCTTCATTTTCTAATTTTCAAAATAATAATTTAGTTTCTGATTATCTACCAAAGAAACTAGTTATTTTTCTTTAGTATCTTAACTTAACCATATCTAGTATCCTATTTTAACCATATTTTATGTGTGTTTCAGTTATTGCAATCATTGTCCTTATATAGCTCAACGTTTTCTTGCCTGGAGAATCCCATGGGTAGAGAAGCCTGGCTACACTACATGGGTTGCAAAGAGTCAGACCCAACTGGGTGACTAACACTTTCACTATGTACCCACTAGAGATGCTAACACTTGAAAATGTGACAATATCGTTTTGTTGAGAATGCAGAGCAAGTGCTTCTCCTTGCTTCTTATATAGTACTTCTTATACAGTGCTACTCCACTTCTTATACAGTGCTAATGGAAAATGAAATCAAACAACTTCTTTGTAGGATTGTTTGGTAGTTTCTTTTAAACTTGCCTATGGCCAAACAATTCTTAGATATTTATCTAAGGTAAATGAAGACAGGTTCAGAAAGAGTTCTGTACATGAATTCTTATATATCCTTTATTCACAGTAACTCAAACTGGAAACCACCAACTGTCCATCAACAGGTAAGAAACAATTTGTGGATATATAGAAGCAATGGATTACTACTAATAAAAAAGAAATATATTATTGATACACGCAACAATATGAAAGACTTCAAAAGCATTGTGCTGGGCAAAACATATCAGACACCGTAGGGTCCGTATTGTGTACTCTGATCAGGGAAAACTAATCAATTGTTATAGAAAGTAAGTCAGTGGCTGTGTGAATTTAAGGATAGAGGGGAGATTCCATACTTTGGAGTTGTGACTTAGCCCCATTTCTTTTATTTGTAAAAGGTATGTATGTATGTGTGTGTATATATATACATATATACATATATATATATATATATATATATAAAATCTCACATTCTGTGATTATGGATTGATTTTGGGTGTTAAGATGTATTCTTTTTTTTTTTTTTTTTTAAAGAGACCCATTTTATTGTAGTATAATTGACATAATGTGTACAATATTATTAGTGTGAGACAAGCATACACCAGTGAGGGCTTCCCAGGTGGCTCTAGTGGGAAAGGACCTGCCTGCCAACGCAGGAGACGTAAGACATGGTGTCTAACTGTTGCAAATTGTAATTGAAAGAAGGCATATAAAGCATTTAGAAGAGTTGTGTGGCTCAGAGTAGGTGCCCCAAACATGGTAGTGGCTAGCATTATTATTACTGTGACTAAGAAATTCATAGAAAGGGATGAGGTAGAAGTTCTTGGGCAGGAATAAGTAGGGAGGAGTGGAAAAGAGGAGAGGAGGAAGTCTAGGTGAGAAAGACTCTGGGCATCACTTCCTGGTCACTCTGAGATCCACCTCTCTCTGCCTTGTGTACTTCCAAGTGGAAAAAACTAGGAAGTGGGCTGAGAAATATTTTCTGTGTAGAAGAAAATTAAACAGTGAATGACTCTCGAACTAAACTAAAGTTTAATGTATTGAAAGGTAGTTGATTTACAATATTATATTTGTTTCAGACGGACCACATTTTTATAGGTGACTCTGTTTAAAGTAACTATATATTAGTGGCCATGCTTATTTATTTTATGCATAGTAGTTGTATGCTTAATCCCCTGGCTCTCTTCTCCCCCACCACCCCAAGTAATCACTCTTTTTTCTCTATCTGTGAGTCTGTGAAACTTGAAAAAAAATTATATTAAATTACAATTTAGCTAGTAGAGTTTACCTAAGGACTCAGGATAGAGAAAAGGCTTCTGAAATAAGGAAAATAAACATAATATCAGCTGGTTTTAAATAGAGATGAGAGAAGAGAGAGGGCAGGAAGGAGGAGGTAAGAAGGCAGGAGAAGTCACCCAGCCATGCAGAGAAGGGACTGTTTCCTTTCCCCGGTGGGCAAGGATTCAGAGGGTTTCCCTCTGGGATTCATAAGAACTTATTCTTAAATTTGAGCAAGAACGATGACGTGCCTGAAAATAATTTTCCCCTTGGAGTTTTCTGGATGGCCACATTTGCCTCCTTATTCCTCAGGCTGTAGATGAGGAGGTTTAGTATGGGGACCCCTGTGGTGTAAAACCCGGAGGCCATGTTCTCCTGGGCCAGGGAACTGGCTGTGGAGGGTTTTAAGTACATAAAGGCAATAATTCCATAGAAAATACCCATGGCTGCAAAGTGGGAGCTGCAAGTGCTGAAGGCTTTGGAGCTTCCCTCTGTGGTGCTGCTGTGGAGGATACTGGACAGGATGAAGGCACAGGAAATTAGGACTGTTAGGTTTAGGATTTTATTTTATCATGATTGTGCCCCTCCTACCATTTCTTTGCAGCTTCTCCTTTGTCTCTGGATGAGGGGTATCTTTTTTTGGAGAATTCCAGTGTATTCCTGCCAATGGTTGTTGAACAACTTATTTTCTCCCATAGTTATCTAATATCGTAAAATAGTAAAACATGAGCCTATAGTTGATATTAGTCACTACAATTACTACTCCAGTCTAGCAGACCATCAGAGGCTTAGGATTGCTACCCATAAGAATGTAGGACACAAGAAAAAACCCTTACCTTAGAGATGAAGGTAAACATGATTGCAAACAGCTTGTATTAGAAACAAGAGTTCATGAAAGAAATGTTTTTCTCACACAGTTGCTTTAAATTGTAATCAAATACCTGTGCTGACGAAAAGTGGAACATGCTCTCCTGGAAATTTTAGAATATGCCTCAGTTTCAACAGTCTGGAAATAAATCATAGGAAATGAGAAGACCATACAGGCTTATGAAGTGGAATATGGTCACTGAGATGGGGAGACTTGGAGACCTGTTTAAATATGTGGGTATATGGATAAAGGTTCTCCTGGGATGGAGTCACTTCGGAGACTGGAGTCCTTAGAAAAGGATCAATCAGGACCCTGGTTTTTGTGTTTTTGTGTCCCAAGTGTCCTAAGCGTGTTAATTTTCCTTTTACTGGGGAAGTCAACTTGCTTCTTGAGAAACTATAATCTAATGCATCCTTTCAAATATTTTACACCCACAGATCCATCATCATCATCATTAACATAATTAACATCATCATCATTAACATCAACATCACCACTTCCACCAGCATCACCACAAACACCCACAACCATCTTGGTCATTACCACCGACACCATCATCAGTCACTACCATTATTACAGCTTTTACTCATCATTAGTTATTCACTGTATGGATGTGAGAGTTGGACTGTAAAGAAAGCTGAGTGCTGAAGAATTGATACTTTTGAGGTGTGGTGTTGGAGAAGACTCTTGAGAGTCCCTTGGACTGCAAGGAGATCCAACCAGTCCATCCTAAAGGAGATCAGTCCTGGGTGTTCATTGGAGGGACTGATTTTGAAGCTGAAACTCCAATACTTTGGCCACCTGATGTGAAGAGCTGACTCATTTGAAAAGACCCTGATGCTGGCAAAGATTGAGGGCTGGAGGAGAAGGGGATGACAGAAGATGAGATGGTTGGATGGCATCACCGGCTCAATGGACATGAGTTTGGGTAAACTCCGTGAGTTGGTGATGGACAGGGAGGCCTGGGGTACTGCAGTTCATGGGGTTTCAAAGAGTCAGACACGACTGAGAGACTGAATTGAACTGATTAGGCATATCAGCTAGGCTTTAAGTTTTTATTTTAAAGTGTCTTCAAACAGATGGAAATGTTAATAAAAACTTATAGTTTCAGTGAAGCAATGCCAGTTTATAAGGAATGCTGAAATTTTTACTTTGCTCCTGAACCTTTAGATGAGTAGTGTTTGAATTACAGGAGTTTGAAGGGCATAAGAAGGTCAGCTTTTAAGAACTCTTCATGAACATTTTGTCCTTCATAAGGGAAATATGTTTAAAAGAATATGTACTTTTCAAGAATACATTCATTTAGCTATCATTTATGAAAATGTTGCTAATTCAGATTGTAAATTAAAGTTTTTCTCGAGAAAATTGTACAGTATATTCACATGGAGGTACAAGAAATAATATATTGATAGATGCTATGTATCCTTTAAATAGTTAACCCAATGGTAACATTTTACACAATTATAGTACAATATCACATGTGGAATATTCCATGTTACCATAGAGGGTCCACCAAACTCTGATTTCCTCTGTTTTGTTTATACTCATTTCTAAATGTACTTGAAAGAGAGGGAGGAGCCAAGATGGCGGAGGAGTAGGATGGGGAGAACACTTTCTCCCCCACAAATTCATCAAAAGAGCATTTAAACATCGAGTAAATTCCACAAAACAACTTCTGAATGCTGGCAGAGGACATCAGGCACCCAGAAAAGCAACCCAACTCTTCGAAAGGAGGTAGGAAAAAATATAAAAGACAAAAAAAAAGAGACAAAAGAGGGAGGGATGGAGTTCCGTCCCAGGAAGGGAGTCTTAAAAAGAGAGAAGTTTCCAAACACCAGGAAACCTTCTCACTGCCGAATCTGTGCTGAGCTTTGGAAGCACAGAGGGCAACATAACAGGGAGAAAAAATAAATAAACAATTAAAACTCGCAGATTGGGAGCCCTACGGTAACTCCCCCAGAGGAGAAGCAGCGCAGACGCCTGCATCCACCATTAGCAAGCGGGGGCTGGGCAGGGAGGCGCCGTGCGGGCTGCATCGCTGAGAGTAAGAATCTGGCCTGAATACCCTGAGCGCTATCTGAGCGAAATAATTTGGGCTAGCAAACCAGACTGTGGGATATTTACCACGCGAAAAGCCAGCCCTAACCTAAGACACCACCAGGCCCGCACACGGAACAAAGGACTGAACAGAGATAGCCGGCTGCAGACCTTCCCCCTCCAGTGACACGCAGCCAGAGCCGGAAGGGGGCAATCGCAGCCCCAGAGAGACATTATCTATAAAACTGTAAGCAAGCTTCTTTGCTAACTAAAACTTCTTGGGGGTCTGGACGGTCAATATCTGCCTGAGAAGGTGCGCCGGTTTTACACCCAGATAACCGAGTGGCGGGGAGGCAATAAGTCGCAGCACTGGCGCTCGCCAAACACCTCATCACTGAGCTGCTCGGACCTGGGAAGAGCACAAAACGCAGGCCCAACTGAGTCTGAGCCTCTGAGGACTACCCGAGTGCCTGAACCTGAGCGGCTTGGACCTGGGAGGTACATGCAGCCCAGGGCTGGCCTCGGATGGTTCCCAGCGGAACAACCTAGAGCCCGAGCAGTGTGGGGGCAGACCCAGTGTGGCTGAGGCACTGTGAGCACATGCCAGTGTTACTTGTTTGCAGCATCCCTCCCTCCCTCCCCACAGCGCGACTGAACAAGTGAGCCTAAAAAAAAAAAAAAAAAAAAAGTGTCTCCACCGTCCCCTTTGTGTCAGGGCGGAAACCAGACACTGAAGAGACCAGCCAACAGAAGAAGTTATAACAGAGGGAAACGCCTTGGAAGCTACAGGCAATAGATTAAAACCCTGTGGTTACTACGGGCTACATAGGAAGGGGCCTATAAATCTTGAGAAATATAAGTTGGACCAAGGAACTAGCCAAAAATGAACTGAACCCACAATATTCACAACAAAACCAGAGAAAGTCCTAGATATATTTTTACTATTTTTACGATCATTCTTTCTTTTTATTAAAAAAATTTTTTTAAGTCCTCTATTGTTCCTTTAATTTTCACTTTTATAACCTATTACTTTGCAAAAAAAAAAAAAAAAAAGACCCTATTTTTTTCTTCTTCAGCAAACTTCATATATATATATTTTATAATTTTTTGACCTTGTTTTTTTTTTTTTTCTTCTTCTTTTCTTTAACATTGTATTTTTGAAATTCCAAACTCTACTCTAGATTTTTAATTTTAGCTTTTTGGTATATGTTATCAATTTTGTACCTATAGTTTTTTTATAATTTCTGTGACTTTTTTCCCCCCTCTGTTTCTTTCTCTTCTTCTTTTATATAACATTGTATATCTGAAATTCCAAACTCTACTCTAGATTTTTAATTTTTGCTTTTTGGTATTAGTTATCAATTTTGTACCTGTATTTTCTTTATAATTTTCGCGACCTTGTTTGTTTTTCTTTGTTCGTTTTTTCTCTCTTTCTTTTCCTTCTTCTATTCTTTAACATCGTATTTTTGAAATTCCAAACTCTACTCTAGATTTTTAATTTTTGCTTTTATGTATTTGTTACCAATTTTGTACCTTTAAGAACCCAATCTTCAGGACCCATTTTTCACTAGGGAGCGAGATTACTGGCTTGACTGCTCTCTCTCCCTTTGGACTCTCCTTTTTCTCCACCAGGTCGCCTGTGTCTCCTCCCTAACCCCTCTCTACTCTACCCAACTCTGTGAATTTCTGTGTGTTCCAGATGGTGGAGAACACTTAGGGAACTGATTACTGGCTGGATCTGTCTCCCTCCTTTTCATTCCCCCCTTTTATCCTTCTGGCCACCTCTGTCACCTTCCTCCTTCTTCTCTTCTCTGTATAACTCCGTGAACATCTCTGAGTGGTCCAGTTGTGGAGCGCACATAAGGAAGTGACTACTGGCTACCCCACTTTCTCCACTATTGATTCCACCTCATCTCATTTGGGTCACCTCTAACTCCCTCCTCCCTCTTCTTTTCTCCATGTAACGCTGTGAACCTCTCTGAGTGAACCTCACAGTAGAGAAACTTTTCATCTTTAACGTAGATGTTTTATTAATGGTGCTGTATAGAAGGAGAAGTTTTGAAACTACTGTAAAAATAAGACCGATAACTGGAAGCAGGAGGCTTAAGTCCAAACCCCGACTCCAGGGAACTCCTGACTCCAAGGAACATTAATTGACAGGAGCTCATCAAACGCCTCCATACTGACACTGAAACCAAGCGCCACACAAGGGCCAACAAGTTCCAGGGCAAGACATACCAAGCAAATTCTCCAGCAACAAAGGAACACAGCCCTGAGCTTCAAGATACAGGCTGCCCAAAGTCACCCCAAAACTATAGACATCTCATAACTCATTACTGGACATTTCATTGCACTCCAGAGAGAAGAAATACAGCTCCACCCACCAGAACACCGACACAAGCTTCCCTAACCAGGAAACCTTGACAAGCCACCTGTACAAACCCACACACAGCGAGGAAACGCCACAATAAAGAGAACTCCACAAACTGCCAGAATACAGAAAGGACACCCCAAACTCAGCAATTTAAACAAGATGAAGAGACAGAGGAATACCCAGCAGATAAAGGAACAGGATAAATGCCCACCAAACAAAAGAGGAAGAGATAGGGAATCTACCTGATAAAGAATTCTGAATAATGATAGTGAAATTGATCCAAAATCTTGAAATTAAAATGGAATCACAGATAAAAAGCCTGGAGACAAGGATTGAGAAGATGCAAGAAAGATTTAAAAAGGACCTAGAAGAAATAAAAAAGAGTCAATATATAATAATAATGCAATAAATGAAATTAAAAACACTCTGGAGGCAACAAATAGTAGAATAACAGAGGCAGAAGATAGGATTAGTGAATTAGAAGATAGAATGGTAGAAATAAATGAATCAGAGAGGATAAAAGAAAAACGAATTAAAAGAAATGATGACAATCTCAGAGACCTCCAGGACAATATTAAATGCTGCAACATTCGAATCATAGGGGTTCCAGAAGAAGAAGACAAAAAGAAAGACCATGAGAAAATACTTGAGGAGATAATAGTTGAAAACTTCCCTAAAATGGGGAAGGAAATAATCACCCAAGTCCAAGAATCCCAGAGAGTCCCAAACAGGATAAACCCAAGGCGAAACACCCCAAGACACATATTAATCAAGTTAACAAAGATCAAACACAAAGAAAAAATATTAAAAGCAGCAAGGGAAAAACAACAAATAACACACAAGGGAATTCCCATAAGGATAACAGCTGATCTTTCAATAGAAAGTCTTCAAGCCAGGAGGGAATGGCAAGACACACTTAAAATGATGAAAGAAAATAACCTACAGCCCAGATTATTGTACCCAGCAAGGATTTCATTCAAGTATGAAGGAGAAATCAAAAGCTTTTCAGACAAGCAAAAGCTGAGAGAATTCTGCACCACCAAACTAGCTCTCCAACAAATACTAAAGGATATTCTCTAGACAGGAAACACAAAGTTACTTTGACAAAGGAGGCAAGAATATACAATGGATTAAAGACAATCTCTTTAACAAGTGGTGCTGGGAAAACTGGTCAATCACTTGTAAAAGAATGAAACTAGAACACTTTCTAACACCATACACAAAAATAAACTCAAAATGGATTAAAGATCTCAACGTAAGACCAGAAACTATAAAACTCCTAGAGGAGAACATAGGCAAAACACTCTCCGACATACATCACAGCAGGATCCTCTATGACCCACCTCCCAGAATATTGGAAATAAAAGCAAAAATAAACAAATGGGACCTAATTAACCTTAAAAGCTTCTGCACAACAAAGGAAACTTTGTAGATGTGAAACAGGGATCCCAAATTTGCATATTAACAATGTTCCAGGTGATGTTTGATCCCAGGGTTTAGTTGTTTACTGATTTTTGAGTGGCTTTTATGAGAGTCTTTATTTGTAGTGGCAGTGGTCACAATAGCAGCTGGGAGTCACATCAATTTTGAAGTCTCTTTGCGGGCATCCTCACACTTTCTTTAGTCATTAAATCAACTCTAACCAAGTCATTCACTGTATTTATTCCCTTTTTGCTGCAGAAAAGTAGAGTTATATGTTTATCATTATAAGTCAGTGATTGATAAAACAGAATACCAAAAAATCGCTAGACATGAGAAAATGTTACACATCCACGGCACCGTGTCAGGCTGCTGAGTCTGAAACACGTATGCTTGATATTGTTACAAAGAAAGGGGAGTGGGGGGAAAGTTTGTCCTATTGCCACTGGATTTACTGAGCAACCTTGGCAGTAGATCTCAGAGTTAATTAAGCAGAAAGCGATTTGGCAGCAATTTATAATCTGGATGACCAATCATCCTGGTTTGTCTAGGTCTGAGTGGTTTCCCCAGGTAGGGCTTCCAGTGTGAAACATGGTGAAGTGCCAGGAAACCTGGTGAGCTGGTCACTCTGTTTCCTTATTTATTCTGAAGAAGTTGCCTATAAACATGGGGAGCCTAGGGCAGATGATAAACGGTGGAGATCTGAGGAACTGACTTTAGGAGGCATTTGAAATTGGAAGAGTACAATTCTGGCAGGTGTGATTGACTGTTCAAAGAAGGTGCCAGGTTAAACAAAGGGGACATTTGAGAGTGAAGAGTGTGGGCTCCAAAGTCACTTAGACTTGGGCTAGATTCCCAGTGTCTTTGTTCACCAGATGTGTGACCTTCAGCAAGTTACTAAATTGCATTTCCATAGTGAAATGAGGAAAACAGTAGTATTTAACTGTTGTGAGGTGTAATTGAAGTAATACATATAAAATATTAGAAGAGTTTGAGGGCTCAGGTAAACATTGAAAAACATGTTAGTGGCTGATATCATTATTATTGTTACTCAGTTACATGAAGGGATCAAGTAGGAGTCCTTACATAGAGATCATTAGAGAGGAGTGAAGGAGAGAAGAGAGAGATGTTTAGATGAGGAAGTTTCTGGACATCACTTGCTGGAGACTTTCATTCTACCTCTCTCTGGCTTGTGTATCCCCAAGTGCAAAAAGTAGATTGTAAATTAAGTAATATTTTATACATCATATCAGATCAGATCAGTCTCTCAGTCATGTCCGACTCTTTGCGACCCCATGAACCGCAGCACGCCAGGCCTCCCTGTCCATCACCAACTCCCGGAGTTCACTCAGACTCACGTCCATCGAGTCAGTGATGCCATCCAGCCATCTCATCCTCTGTCGTCCCCTTCTCCTCCTGCCCCCAATCTCTCCCAGCATCAGAGTCTTTTCCAAGGAGTCAACTCTTCGCATGAGGTGGCCAAAGTACTGGGGTTTCAGCCTTAGCATCATTCCTTCCAAAGAAATCCCAGGGCTGATCTTCAGAGTAGACTGGTTGGATCTCCTTGCAGTCCAAGGGACTCACAAGAGTCTTCTCCAACACCACAGTTCAAAAGCATCAATTCTTCGGCGCTCAGCCTTCTTCACAGTCCAACTCTCACATCCATACATGACCACAGGAAAAACCATAACCTTGACTAGATGAACCCTAGTTGGCAAAGTAATGTCTCTGCTTTTGAATATGGTATCTAGGTTGGTCATAACTTTCCTTCCAAGGAGTAAGTGTCTTTTAATTTCATGGCTGCAGTTACCATCTGCAGTGATTTCGGAGCCCAGAAAAATAGTCTGACACTGTTTCCACTGTTTCCCTGTCTATTTCCCATGAAGTGATGGGACCGGATGCCATGATCTTCATTTTCTGAATGTTGAGCTTTAAGCCAACTTTTTCACTCTCCACTTTCACTTTCATCAAGAGGCTTTTTAGTTCCTCTCCACTTTCTGCCATAAGGGTGGTGTCATCTGCATATCTGAGGTTATTGATATTTCTCCCGGAAATCTTGATTCCAGTTTGTGTTTCTTCCAGTCCAGCATTTCTCATGATGTACTCTGCATATAAGTTAAATAAGCAGGGTGACAATATGCAGCCTTGACGTACTCCTTTTCCGATTTGGAACCAGTCTGTTTTTCCACGTCTACTTCTAACTGTTGCTTCCTGACCTGCATACAAATTTCTCAAGAGGCAGATCAGGTGGTCTGGTATTCCCATCTCTTTCAGAATTTTCCACAGTTTATTGTGATCCACACAGTCAAAGGCTTTGGCATAGTCAATAAAGCAGAAATAGATGTTTTTATACATAGAAATTAATAAAAATGTGAATTTCAAACTCACTGTTGAAAGTTTAATGTTTTATTGAGGTGTAATTGATATACAATATTATATTAGTTTTGGATATAGAACATACTTTTTCGATGTTTTTTGTAGTATACTCCACCTACAGTTAGTGAACTGTAACTCCACTCACAGTAAAAGAAGTGACTCTTTGGAAAAGACCCTGATGCTGGGAAAGATTGAAGACAGGAGAAGAAGGGGATGACAGAGGATAAAATGGTTGGATGGCATCACCAACTCAACGGACTTGAGTTTGAGCAAGTTCCAGGAGTTGATGATGAACAGGGAAGCCTGGAATGCTGTAGTCCTTGGGGTCTCAGAGAGTCGGACATGACTGAGCGACTGAACTAAACTTACAGTTAAGGATACATAAGACTTGTCTATTTGATACCTGCATCAGGAAGATCCTCTGGAGGAGGAAATCACAACCACTCTAGTATTCTTTTTTTTTTTTTTATTGATGGATAATTACTTTACAGAATTTTGTTGTTTTCTGTCAAACCTCAACACGAATCATCCATAGTTATACATATAACCTCTCCGTTTTGAACCTTCTTCCCATCTCCCTCCCCATTCCACCCATTTAGGTTTCTACAGAGCCCCTGTTTGAGTTTCCTGAGCCATACAGCAAATTCCCATTGGCTATCTATTTACATATGGTAATATAACTTTCCATGTTACTCTCTCCATGCATCTCACCCCTCTCCTCCCCTCTCCACATGTCCATGAGTCTATTCTCCATGTCTTTTTCTCCCTGCTGCCCTAGTTCTTCAGTACCATTCTTATAGATTCCATATATATGTGTTTGAGTATGGTATTTATCTTTCTCTTCCTGACTCACTTCACTCTGTATAATAGGTTCTAGGTTCATCCATCTCATCAAAACGGACTCAAATGCATTCCTTTTCATGGCTGAGTGTTATTCCACCATGCATATGTACAACAACTTCTTTATCCATTCATCTGTCAATGGACATCTAGGTTGCTTCCATTTTCTAGCTATTATAAATTGTGCTGCAGTGAACAATGGGGTACATGTATCTGTTTCAAGTTTGGTTTCCTCAGAGTAGATGCCTAGGAGTGGGATTGCTGGGTCATGTAGTGGTTTTATTCCTAGTTTTTTAAGGAATCTCCATACCATCTTCCATAGTGGCTGTATCAATTTACATTCCCTCCAACAGTTCAAGAGCGTTGCCTTTTCTCCCTGCCCTCTCTGGCATTCATTGTTCATAGACTTTTTGATGATGGCCATTCTGACTGGTGTGAGGTGATATCTCATTGCAGTTTTAATTTGCATTTCTCAAAATTGCCAACATCCACTGGATCATCGAAAAAGCAGGAGAGTTTCAGAAAAAACATCTATTTCTGCTTTATTGACTATGCCAAAGCCTTTGACTGTGTGGATCACAATAAACTGTGGAAAATTCTGAAAGAGGTGGGAATACCAGACCACCTGACCTGTCTCTTGAGAAACCTGTATGCAGGTCAGGAAGCAACAGTTAGAACTGGACATGGAACAACAGACTGGTTCCAAATAGGAAAAGGAGTACATCAAGGCTGTATATTGTCACCCTGCTTATTTAACTTATATGCAGAGTACATCATGAGAAACGCTGGGCTGGAAGAAGCACAAGCTGGAATCAAGATTGCTGGGAGAAATATCAGTAACCTCAGATATGCAGATGACGCCATCCTTACGGCAGAAAGTGGAGAAGAATGAAAGAGTCTCTTGATGAAAGTGAAAGCGGAGAGTGAAAAAGTTGGCTTAAAGCTCAACATTCAGAAAACTAAGATCATGGCATCTGGTCCCATCACTTCATGGCAAATAGATGGGGAAAGAGTGGAAACAGTGGCTGACTTTATTTTTCTGGGCTCCAAAATCACTTCAGATGGTGATTGCAGCCATTAAATTAAAAGATGCTTACTCCTTGGAAGGAAAGTTATGACCAACCTAGATAGCATTTTAAAAAAGCAGAGACATTACTTTGCCAACAAGGGCCCATCTAGTCAAGGCTCTGGTTTTTCCAGTGGTCATGTATGGATGTGAGAGTTGGACTGTAAAGAAAGCTGAGTACAGAAGAATTGATGCTTTTGAACTGTGGTGTTAGAGAAGACTCTTGCGAGTCCCTTGGACTGCAAGGAGATCCAACCAGTTCATTCTAAAGGAGATCAGTCCTGGGTGTTCATTGGAAGGCCTGATGTTGAAGCTGAAACTCCAATACTTTGGCCACCTGATACAAAGAGCTGACTCCTTTGAAAAGACCCTGATTTTTGGAAAGATTGAAGGCAAGGGGAGAAGGGGAAGACAGATGATGAGATGGTTGGATGGCATCGCCGACTCAATGGACATGAGTTTGGGTAAACTCTGGGAGTTGGTGATGGACAGGGAGGCCTGGCGTGCTGCAGTTCTTGGGGTCGCAAAGAGTCGGACATGACTGAGCGACTGAACTGAACTGAGTGTATATATGTCAATCCCAGTCTCCCAATTTATACCTTCTTCCACCACCCACTGATAACCATTTTGTTTTCTATATCTGTAACTCTATTTCTGTTTTATAGATAAGTTCATTTGTACTCTTTTCTAAGATTCCACATATGAGTGATAACATGTTATTTGTCTTTCTCTGTCTCACCTACTTAATTTAGTATGATAATCTCTAGTCTATCCATGTTGCTGCAAATGGTACTATTTAATTCTTTTTGATGACTGAGTAATATTCCATTGTATATATGTACCACACATTCTTTATCCATTCCTCTGTCGATGGATATTTGGGTTGCTTCCATGTCCTGGCTGTTGTAAATAGTGCTACAATGAATGCTGGAGTGCATGTATCTTTTCAAATTATGTTTTTCTCCAGATATATACTCAAAAATGGGATTGTTGCTTTTGCCATACATCAACATGAATCTGCCACAGGTATACAAAACCAATACAATATTTTAAAGTAATTAACCTCCAATTAAAATAAATAAATTTATATTAAAAAAATGGGATTGTTGGGCAATATGGTAACTCTATTTTTAGTTTTTTAAGGAATCTCCATACTGTTTTCCATAGTGGTTGCACCAGTTTACATTCCCATCAACAGTGTAGAAGGGTACCCTTGTCTCCACACCATCTCCAGCATTTATTGTTTGTAGATTGTTTTTGATGATGCCCATTCTCCCTGGATAAGGAAATGGAAGCCCACTCCAATATTCTTGCTTGGAGACTCCCATGGACAGAGGAGCCTGACAGGTTACAGTCCATAGGGGTCGCAGAGTCAGACATGACTGAAGTGACTTAGCACACACACATGCAACGGGAGGTTAGACATTGAAGAAGAAAAGATTATTGAAAGAGCAACTATTAAACTAAACCACACAGAAAAACAGCAAACAACCTCAGTAACATGTAGAACAATTTCAAGTGGTCTAAACAACTGTGTCATTAGAGTCCAGGAAGGAAGAGAATAAACAAAAAATATTTGAAGATGCAATGGTTAAAATATACTAATATTTGGTGGGTGGACATAGAGATAATCAAAGAAGAACAAAATGTGGATAATTGTTGAGCTGGCTGTTGGGTATATGGATGTTTAGACAACTCTTCTCTTTACTCTGTATATATTAAATTTTTTTCATATTAAAAGGTTATAATTAAATAGATAATTGATTTAAGGGTAAAAGCAAACATTTTAAAACTTCTGAAGAAAAATGAAAAATTTCATGATGTTGGTATAGGCTAAGGGATTTTAGAATAAGCGCAAAAGTACCCACCATAAAAGACCAGAAATGACAACTGGGCTTAAGAATGAAAACTTCTATTCTCAGAAATAGACTATTGAAGAAGTGAAAAGACAAGACACAGAGAGGGGAAGATGTTCAATATCAAAGGACTTGTATTCAGGTCATATAAGAACTTTTATAATTCACTAGGTCTCTTCCCTGGAGAAGGCAATGGCACCCCACTCCAGTACATTTGCCTGGAAAATCCCATGGATGGAGGAGCCTGGTGGGCTGCCAGTCCATGGGGTCGCTAAGAGTTGGACACGACTGAGCGACTTCACTTTCACTTTTCACTTTCACGCACTGGAGAAGGACATGGCAACCCACTCCAGTGTTCTTGCCTGGAGAATCCCAGGGACGGGGGAGCCTGGTGGGCTGCCATCTCTGGGGTTGCACAGAGTCAGACACGACTGAAGCGACTTAGCAGCAGCAGGTCTCTTCCCAAGTCCCATCCCCTAGAGGCAGACCACACAGCTGGCTGTTCACCCCCAGAGCAAAGGATGGCCAGGGAATGGCTGTGTGTCAAGGTATGGATGGAGTGCTTGTGGAGTGGGACAGAAGAGGTGTGAGGTGGATGGGGCAAGCTGTGACTGTGGACGGGGGCTTCTTTATGTATTGAGTATTGGCAGCAGAAACCTCAAATTTGCATCTTTAACAAGTTTCCAGGTGATTCTGTATCCCAGAGCTCAGTTATTTATTAGCAATTTTGTGAGTATGAGGGCCATTTTACATGATGGCAGTGGTCATAGTGGCAGCTTTGGGTCAGATCTAACATGAAGTCACTTAGGAGGGAGCCTCACCCTTTGTTTAGTCATTAGTTAAACTGTAAGCAAGTTATTCCTTTATTCACTGCCTTTCTGCTTGAGAATACTGGAGGTCCATTTCTGATAATAAATCACTGATAGATACAAGAGAATACCAGAATTAGCTAGAAATAACAAGAAGTATCTATTAATCTTATGCACCATATCAGGCTGCTAAGTCTAAAACGTATCCTTGATATTGGAATAAAGCAAGAGGAGTGGGGAGAAACTTTGTCTCAAGGCCACTGCATTTACTGGCTGAGGTAGATGGTAGATCTCTGAGTTAATTAAGCAGGGGAAGAGAGTTGTAACAGCATGTAATCTGGTGACCAGTCATCCTGGTTTTTTGGAACAGAAGGGTTTCCCAGGGTGGAGGCTTCCAGAGTTAAAACTGGTAAAGTGTCTGGTGAACTGCTGAGTTGGTCACTCTAGTGTAAACTTTCCTTAGTTATAAAAAGAAGTTGCTGATAAATGTGAAGAAATTAGGGAAGATGAAAGGTGAGAATCTGAGGAAGTGATTATAGGAGACATTTGAGATTGGAAGAGCACAATTAGGGCAGGGTTAATTGCTGTTCAGAGGGAACAACAGCATAAAGCAAAGGGCAAGATGACTGAGAGCCAAGAGTGTGGGTTACAGAGTCACTTAGACTTGGATTTGAGTTCTCAAGTCTTTGTTTATCAGCTGTGTGACCTTGAGCAATTTACTACATCAAATTCCACAGTGAAATGGGGAAAACAGTGGTACTTAACTATTGTGAAGTGTAATTGAAATAAGGCATACAAAGCATTTAGAAGAGCTGTGTGGCTCAGAGTAGATGCCCCCAAACATGGTAGTGGGTGGCATTATTATTATCATGACTAAAAAGTCATAAAAGGATGAGGTAGAAGTTCTTGGGTGGAAAAAAGTAGGGAGAAGTCAAAGAAAACGGACGAGGAAGTCTAGATGAGAAAGCTCTAAATATTACTTCTTGGTGCCTCTCAATTTCATTGCTCTCTGCTTTGTGTACTCCCCAAGTGCAAATATGGCCTCCCAGGTGGAGCCAGTGATAAAGAACCCACCTACCAATGCAGGAGACCTAAAAAGACATGGGTTCTATAGCAGGGCTGGGAAGATTCCCTGGAGGAGGGCATGGCAACCCATTTCAGTATTCTTGCCATGGACAAAGGAGCCCAGTAGGCTATGCTCCATAGGGTCACACCGAGTTGGACACCACTGAATCATCTTAGCACACACCCATGCAAACGCAAATAAGTAGGAACTGGGTTGAGCAATGTTTTCTACACAGAAGGTAATTAAACAGTGAATGACTCTAAAATTCAATGATAAAAGTTTAATTTTTAATTGAAAGGTAGTTGATTTACAATATTCTATTACTTTCAGACATGCAACAAAGTTATTCAGTATTTTTATAGTTAATACACTTTTTTTTTCTCTTTCTTTCTTTGTGGCCACTTTTTTTTGTTTAATTTAAATTTATTTATTTTAACTGGAGGCTAATTTCCTTACAATATTGTATTGGCTCTGCCACACATCAAGATGAATCCGCCATGGGCGTACACGTGTTCCCCATCCTGAACCCTCCTCCCACCTCCCTCCCCGTACCATCCCTCCTGGTCATCCCAGTGCACCAGCCCCAAGGATCCTGTATTGAACCTGGACTGGTGATTCATTTCTTATATGATATTATACATGTTTCCATGACATTCCCCCAAATCATCCCCCCCCGTCCACAGAGTCCAAAAGACTGTTCTACACATCTGTGTCTCTTTTGCTGTCTCGCATACAGGGTTGTCGTTACCATCTTTCTAAATTCCATATATATGAGTTAGTATACTGTATTGGTGTTTTTCTTTCTGGCTTACTTCACTCTGTATAATAGACTCCAGTTTCATCCACCTCATTAGAACTGATTCAAATGTATTCTTTTTAATGGCTGAGTAATACTCCATTGTGTATATGTACCACAGCTTTCTTATCCATTCATCTGCTGATGGACATCTAGGTTGCTTCCAAGTCACCATAAACTAATTGGTTTATTTCCCTGTGCTGTACCATACATCCTTATTCCTTCTTTATTTTATATATAATAGTTGTGAGCTTAATCCCCTGGCTGTCATGTCCACCCCCCATCCCAGTAGCCACTGTTTTAAAACATATATTAAATTACAATTAAGAGAATAGAGTTTGCCAAAGGGTCAGAATAGAGAAAATGCTTCTCAATGAGAGAAAAGATGAACTTAACATCAGTCAGTAGTTCAGTCACTTAATCATGTCTGACTCTTGGTGACCCCATGGACTGCAGCATGCAGGCTTCCCTGTCCATCACCAATTCCCAAAGCTTGCTCAAACTCATGTCCATCAAGTCAGTGATGCCATCCAATCATCTCATCCTCTGTCATCCCCATCTCCTCCTGCCTGCAATCTCTTCCAGCATCAGAATCTGTTCCAAGGAGTCGGTTCTTCACATCAGGTGGCCAAAGTATTGGAGTTTCAGCTTCAGCATCAGTCCTTCCAATGAATATTCAGAACTGATTTCTTTGAGGATTGACTGGTTTGATCTCCTTTCAGCTCAAGGGAATATCAAGAGTCTTCTCCAACACCCCAGTTCAAAAGCATGAATTCTTTGGCGCTCAGCTTTCTTCATAGTCTAACTCTCACATCCATACATGACCACTGGAAAACCCATAGCTTTGACTAGATGGACCTTTTTTGGCAAAGTAATGTCTCTGCTTTTTAATATGCTGTCTAGGTTGGTCATAGCTTTTCTTCCAAGGAGCAAGCATCTTTTAACTTCATGGCTGCAGTCACCATCTGCAGTGATTTTGGAGCCCCCCACCCCTCAAATAAAATCTGTTACTGTTTCCATTGTTTCCTCATCGATTTGCCAGGAAGTGATGGGACTGGTTGCCATGATCTCAGTTTTTCGCATGTAGAGTTTTAAGCCAGCTTTTTCACTCTCCTCTTTCACTTTCATCAAGAGGCTTTTTAGTTTCTCTTCACTTTCTGCCATAAGGGTGGTTTCATCTGCATATCTGAGGTTATTGATATTTCTCCCAGCAATCTTGATTCCAGCTTGTGCTTCATCCAACTTAACACCAGCTGGCTTCAAACAGAAGTGGGAGGAAACAGAAGGTGGGAAGGAAGAGGGAAGGAGGCAAGAGCAGTCACCCAGTCATGCAGAGAAGGGACTGTTTCCAAACCCAAGTAGGTGAGCATTTGGAGTGCTCCCCTCTGGGATTCATAACAAGTTATTTTTAAAACTGAGAAAGAATCATAACATTTGTATCAAAAGGATTTTACCCTCAGAGTTTTCTGGATGGCCACCTTTACCTCCTTATTCCTCAAGCTGTAGATCAGGGGGTTCAGCATGGGGATCACTGTGGTGTAGAACACGGAGGCCACATTCTCCTGGGCCAGGGAACTGGCCGTGGAGGGTTTCAAGTACATGAAGGCGGTTGTTCCATAGAAAATCCCCACGGCTGCAAAGTGTGAGCTGCATGTGCTGAAGGCTTTGGACCTTCCCTCTGTGGTACTGATGCAGAGGATACTGGACAGGATGAAGGCATAGGAAATTAGGACTGTTGAACTGGTGACTATGAAGTTGAATACAGCAAAAATGAAGACTGTCATCTCAACATGGTAGGTGCTAGAGCATGTTAGCTTCATGAGGGGGAGGATTTCACAGAAGTAATAACTGATGAGGCCTTCACAGTAGGACTGTTTCAACATGAGGCCAGTCTCTATAGTTGAACCAATGAACCCTATGGCATAGACCCCAGCTACCAGAAGGGAGCAGACTTGATGAGACATGTTGATGTTGTAAAGCAAAGGTCTGCAGATGGCAACATAGCGGTCATAGGCCATCACTGTCAGCATGTAACACTCAGCAATGACAAACACCAGGAAGAAGTAGAGCTGGGCCATGCACCCTGCATAGGAGATGATGTTCTTCGCTGACACAAAGTTCACCAGCATCTTAGGGGTAATGACAGAGGAGTAGCAGAGATCCACAAAGGACAGGTTGCTGAGGAAGTAGTACATGGGGGTGTGAAGGTGGGCATTCAGACAAATCAGTGTTATCACGCCCAGGTTCCCTATCATGGTAACCAAGTAGATCCCAAGGAAGAGGAAGAAAAGTGGGAGCTGAAGCTCTGGCCGATCTGTCAAACCCTGAAGAATGAACTCTGTCACTGTAGAGTGATTTTCTGTAGCCATTTTCCTCTGGTTGGGGGCCCTGCGAGGATGGGAGAGAACTACCTGAAAGGCTGCTTCTTGCACTGCTTGGTGAAGCTAGTTTTGAGCATTTGGGACCAGCAAAGGGATCCTGATATCCTTTCTGATGAATGTTCCCTCATCCTACTCTTTGTTTTGGGAGGAAGACTAGACCTTGGGTATTTCAAAGGTCATAGAGATGAGAAGAAAAATGGAACAAGATCCAGAACTTTTACCGTATTCATGTCTCTGAAATATCCTAGAGCAGTGGGTCTTAAAGTCTAGTCCCTTACCAGCATTGCTTGCATCGCCTGAAGACATTGGAGATGCAGATTCTCTGGCCTCACCCCAGACCTCCCAAGTCAATAACTCTGGGTTGGGGTCCACTGATCTGTGTACCACACTGTCTCCAGGTGAGGCTGATGCAGGTTCAAGTCTGAGAAGCTCAATCCTGTAGATAACAAGCAGTAGAATTCATATTTTTAGTTGGAGACGTAGTTTGCTTCTGAAATGAAACTTCCCTGTGGTCTATGGAAGTCCTAAATATTCACCAATTGTGAACAGATGAAAACTTGTCTCAAACAGATTTAGTGTCAGGGTGATATGGTAGTTACAACAGTATCACTGAATTACAAGTCAGTTTCTGCATCTGAAATGTGAAATTAGTGATATCAATTCCTAAGGTGTTTGTAAAAATAATATTGGATAATACATAGTTAGAAAATATTTTTCAAAAAGCCAGCTCCATAAAAATGTGATGTGTCAATAGGTGTCTGGAATTCTTTGTGGTCTACAGAGGTTCTCAATTAATCCATCTGTGCTGAGGCCTCAGTCCTGGCATGTAGCATCGTCTAGAGCAAGGGACCTCAGCCTCTGGGATCTAATGCCTCAGGATCTGAGGTGGACCTGATGTAATAATATTAAAGTGCACAATAAAGGTAACGTCCTTGAATTATCCTGAAACCATACCCCTGCTGCTCGGGTCCGTGGAAAAATTGTCTTCCACAGAACTATTCCCTGATATCAGAAAGATTGGGGACAGCAGGTCTAGAGTAGGGTTCAATAGTTACTCTTACTATTGTTGTTGTTTTTATTTTCAGATCATAATAAGCCATTATCTCCTTATTGACAAAGTACACGCATTATACACATGGCTATAAGAATCATGGATCATCATTGCTATAGATATCCCTTTTCTGAAATAAATATTTCTTAAGCTAAAACCCTAAATTTGCACTATTTTCTTTGCTCACTTTTACAGCTACTAACTTTTATGTAATGCTAGTCAAAAGTCAATCTCATTAACTCCTCCCACAAGTTTTGTGTATAAGGAAAAATATGTCTAGAGTTGAATTTTCATTCCTGTGTTCATATGGAGGAAACTGAAATGCCAGACAGAAGTGATTTTCCTGAGGCTTCCTAATTATCAAGGACTTGGAACTGAAACTGCTTTCTTCTGATCATGAGCTCTTCCCTTGGCCCAAGCGTGGAGCCTTATAAACCTGCACACCTAGAGCTCTAAGCAATGATGTGGTTGAACATGCTTGATCCTTGGTGTGTTAGATTGTGCATAGCTAATAAAAAAGAATATTGCATTATTTTCCTATTTTCTAGGAAACTTAGCCTTTAAAAGTTAAATTTACAAGCACAAAACTGGTTATGAAACTTTGGACTTCTGACTTCTAGTCTATTTTGTTTTCAGTAAACTATGTTGCTTGTGTGCAGCACTTTGTTATTATTTAGTAAACTTAATCTATTGAATTTCTGGACATAAATGACAAATTTTATTAACAATTTCAGATTTTTAAATAAATTATCAAGGCATTAAATGTGCATTGTAAGAAATCAGAAACACTAAGAAGCAAAAATACAATGCTATTTTCCTGTTCCTTGGAGACTAACAACAGTCTAGACTGTCTTTTTACATCTTATCAGTGTATATATACTTACATGTGTATCGGCATATAGTATTTAAAAAATTTTGTAACCTAGTTTCTAACTGTAGCACTTCAAAATGTATGGTGTCATTTGATTCCTATAAGAATAATAACATTATTAATAAATGATTTCTATAAGAATAGTAATTCTGGCGCTAACTATATTTCTTATCTAAGTGTAAGAGTCTTTGAATCTTTAGGATGTGGTATGAAGACAAGAAAATCTGCATTGCCTTTGTAAACTTTATATGTTAAGTTATTGGTGGTTAAATTGTTTGCTTCATAATAATTACTATCAGAAATAGCTAAGATTTTTTGAATATTTTTCAATTTATTAAAACGGAGAAAAAGTAGGTAGCAACAATAGATTGAAAATATCTTGCATATCCCCTTCTACTCAATTTCTACCTCTTGAAATGTGGAAAAATCCACCTGGAATATACCATTACCATAAATCAAAGGGCTTTACAGAACAGTACAAAGTGAACATAATTTACTTAGTGCAGGGCTGATTGGAAAACCCTAGACAGCACTGAGAATTATTTTCTCCCACAATCATCTAATAACATAAAACAGGAAAACATGACCCCATACTTGATATCAGTCACTACAATTATTACCTCCAGTTCTAGCAGACCATCAGAAGTTCAGGATTACTGCCCATAAGAAAATAACACACAAAGAAAAAACACTTAGAGATGAAGTAAACATATGGTTGAAAATCTTCTGCATTATAAACAAGAGTTCATGGAAGATATATGTTCTTTGTACAATTGCTTTAAATCATGATTAAGTACTTGTACTGAGGAAAAATGGATCAGTTTCCCAGAAATTACAGAGGATGTCTAGATTTCAAATGTCAGGAAATAAATATCAGGGAGTGAGAGGACCTTATAGATTTATATCTAATTCTGTTTACTCAAAGGGACCAGCACTGTCATGAAAAATAGATCTCATAGATTGGGGACTTGCAGGTCAGCCTATTTATATAAATATGGTCACAGCTTCTCCTAGGATGCCGTCACTTAAGGAGCAATTAGAGTCTTGGTTTACCCCTTTGCTGTGAATCATGTCTTTTGTCTCCCAGGTGTGTTAATTTTCCTTTTATTGGTAAAGTCACTTTGCTGTTTGGGAAACTATAGTCTAATGCCCTCCTTTAAAACATTTTACAACCAATAACCGTATCATCATCGTCTTTGTCGTCATCACCACCAACACCACCTTGGTCATTACCATTAACATCGTCATCAGTCACTTCCATTATGGTTGTTACTCATCATTAGCTATCCACTATCAGGCATTATCAACTAGGCTTAAAATGTTTATTCTAAAGGATTCAAACATAAATAAGGGATTCAAAACATACTTGAATTTTTCAATAAAACAAACCGTATACTCTCCATAAGGAATATGGATTTATAAGGAATGCTAAATTTGTCACCTTGTTGCTGCAACTGTAGACCAACAGTGGTAGAATGGCAGGAAATCGAGGGGCATAAGAAGGTAGACATAAGAAGTCTTCACTAATACATTCTCATTCTTAAGGGAAATACATTTATAAGACTATGCAGTTGTCAAGAATATATTCAGCAATATATCATTGATGAAAATGTTGTGAAGATTAGCTAATGAAGATTTTTAAGCTAAATTTTATCTTCTGAGATAATTGTAGATTCATATGTAGGTATAAGAAATAATATAGAGAGATCCTGTGTACCTTATGCAGTTTCCCCCAATGGGAATATTTTGCAAAATTACAATACAGTATCATACGTAGGATTCTGCATGTTATGACAGACAATCTACTGATCTTATTCAGCTTTCCCTATTTTTATTTATACTCATTTCTGTGTGTATACATTTACTTTGATGCAATTTATCACATGCACAGATTTGAGTATCCATCACTACAGTTCATATAAATACACATCACTTTCATTTTCTAATTTTAAAACAGTACCTTGATTTCTTATTATCCTCCAAAGATTATTATTTTTCTTTAGTATCTTTATAGTCTCACTAATTTAATCATACTTTTTTTGTGTTTTACTCTATTACAACTACTATCCTTTTGTTGCTCAAAATTTTCTGTCTTTGGCCTGTGGAATTCTCTTTATTTTGTCTCTTGAGTCTTTTGGATATGGTTCTATTAGTCTCTAATATTAAATATTGTCTGATATGACAAGGTCTAATGTTAAATATTGTCTGATCTCCTCTCATATATTCCATTCTTCAGACCAGAAACCAACACTTTCTTCAAGCTATTTGTATTCTTTTAGTGGTGAAAAGGTGTTTCAAGGCTACAAACTAAGTTTGTAGTACAGGGGCTCTTTGTTTCTGGGTTAGTAATTGTTTCTAGGTCTTTCAAAAAGAACTCAAAAATTTGTACTAAGTGGTTTTCAATAATTTTATAAGGATATGTTTTGATATTCACTCTTCAGCGTTTTTATTAGGTGTGATGTTTCTTTTTAATATGTCACTTCAGATATCTAAATTATTATCTATTTAATACTGGGAAAAGTTCCTTGAATTACATTTTTTACTTTTGCTTTGGTTTTGTCCTTGTGGCTCTTGCTCACCATAGACTAAATCTTCTTGACCTGGTATCTACATTTGTTGCTTCCCATAAATTTCTTCATTTTTTTCTTTTCTTCATTTCCTTCTTTCAGGTTCTGTTTTTCTTGAAGTATTATTTGTTGTATTTATTTGCTCTTCTATTACTTTTAATTTCTTAAATTATTTTTTTTTCATTTCTAGGAATTTCCTGAATTATTATATCATTACTGAATTTGTCCTAATTCTGAATTTTGTTGTTTTTTCATTCCCCGAATCAGTTTCAAAATGTATCTTAGCTCATTTTGATAGAGTGTATTGTATTCATCCATTTGAAGGGACTTGCTTTGGATTGTTCTCTCTATTAGTCACACACCATATGCAATTAAAAACTGGACAACATATATAAAATAATTGTTTTTAGACACTGAACACCAAGTAATGCTGACTTATGACCTAAGACAGAAGAGGAACAGATGAGGTGAACCCTATGTCCACCCTGACTCTTGGTCTGGTGATCCTTTTGAGATCATGGCTGAAGGAAGGTATATGGCAACAGAGCACAGCATTTCTGGTAAACTAAGAGAGACCGATGTTGGGAGGCTGAAGTAGCTGGAGTGGCAAGTGAAGCATGAAAAGCCACAGAGAAAGAAATCTAGAAATCTCCATATAGATATCCTTGTGTCTTGTCTGAGCTTTGTCTAGGGTGTGCATTTTTAAGATAAAACTCCACAAAGCTGGACATGGAAGAAATAGCAAGAAAATTTAAGCTAAATAATTGATTATCAGAGCTACACAGGTCTGTGGGATGGTTGTCTACCAATCACTCAGTAAGGAACGCTCCATGAAAACCTACCTGTAGCATTCCCCAGAAAGCCAAGAAGTTTGTGTCTTAGAATCAGTTCTGAATTAGCTCTTGAATAAATGCTGCACTAACAAAACCCATTAGATACAGTCTCAAAAACAGCAAAACAATCTGCACAAAGTTTAACTGACTGCTGAAAATAAACTTTAAGACACTGTGAAAAACAAAAAACAAGACATTCAACAAGTCTCCAGCATCCTGTCAAAAATTAGATATTCTGATAAGCAGAAAAATGTATAAGAAAAGCAAGAGACCTTTTTGATCACAATGCAGTAAGATTAGTTGTCAACTACAGGAAAAGAACTATTAAAATACAAACATATGGAGGCTAAACAACATGCTTCTGAATAACCAACAAATCACAGAAGAAATAAAAAAAGAAATCAAAATATGCATAGAAACAAATGAAAACGAAAACACAACCACCCAAAACTTATGGGATTCAGTGAAAGCAGTGCAGAGCAATACAAGCTTACCTCAAGAAACAAGAGAAAAATCAAATAAATGACCTAACTTTACACCTAAAGCAACTAGAAAAAGAAGAAATGAAGGACCCCAGGGTTAGTAGAGGAAAAGAAATTATAAAACTTAGGACAGAAATAAGTGAAAAAGAAAGGAGACGATAGCAAAAATCAACAAAACTAAAAGCTGGTTCTTCAAGAAGATAAATAAAATAGACAAACTATTAGCCAGAGTCATCAAGAAAAAAAGGGAGAAGAATCAAATAAACAGAATTAGAAATTAAAATGGAGAAATCACAACAGACAACAGAGAAATAACTTTTTATTTCATAAGAGACTATTATAAGCAACTATATGCCAATAAAATAAACAACTTGGAAAAAAATGGATGAATTCTTAGAAAAGTATAACCTTCCAAAATGGAACCACGAAGAAACAGAAAATCTTAATAGACCCATCACAAGCACAGAACTTGAAACTGTAATAAAAAATCTTCCAACAAACAAAAGCCCAGGACCAGATAGCTTCACAGGTGTATTCTACCAAAAATTTAGAGAAGAGCTAATGCCTATGCTACTCAAACTCTTCCAGAAAATTGCAGAGGAAGGTAAACTGCCAAACTCATTCTATGAGGCCACCATCACCCTAATACCAAAACCAGACAAAGATGCCACAAAGAAAGAAAGCTACAGGCCAATATCACTGATGAACATAGATGTAAAAATCCTCAACAAAATTCTAGCAAACAGAACCCAACAGCATATTAAAAAGGTCATACATCATGACTTTATCCTAGGGATGCAAGGATTCTTCAATATTTGCAAATGAATCAATATGATACATCACATTAACAAATTGAAAGATAAAAACAGTATGATTATCTCAATAGGTGCAGAGAAAGCCTTCGACAAAATTAAACATCCATTTATGATAAAAACCCTCCAGAGAGCAGCCACAGAAGGAACATACCTCAACATAATAAAAGCCATATATGATAAACCCACAGTAAACATTATCTTCAATGGTGAAAAATTGAAAGCATTTTCCCTAAAGTCAGGAACAAGACAAGGGTGCTCACTCTCACCACTACTATTCAACATAGTTTTGGAAGCTTTAGTTACAGCAATCAGAGAAGTAAAAGAAATACAAAGAATCCAGATTGGAAAAGAAGAAGTAAAACTCTCACTGTTTGCAGATGACATGGTCCTATACATAGAAAACCCTAAAGACTCCACCAGAAAGTTACTAGAGCTAATAAATGAATATAGTAAAGTTGCAGGATATAAAATTAACACACAGAAATCCCTTGGATTCCTATACACTAACAATGAGAAAACAGAAAGAGAAATTAAGGAAAAAATTTGATTCACCATTGCGACAAAAATAATAAAATACTTAGGAATAAATCTACCTAAAGAAACAAAAGACCTATATATAGAAAACTATAAAACACTGAAGAAGGAAATCAAAGATGACACAAATAGATGGAGAAATATACCACATTCATAGATAGGAAGAATCAATATAGTGAAAATGAGTATACTACCCAAAGCAGTTTATAGATTCAATGCAATCCCTATCAAGCAACCAATGGTATTTTTCAGAGAACTAGAACAAATAATTTCACAATTTGTATGGAAACACAAGAAGTCTCAAATAGCCAAAGCAATCTTGAGAAAGAAGAATGGAACTGGAGGAATCAACCTGCCTGACTTCAGGCTATACTACAAAGCTACAGTCATCAAGACAGTATGGTACTGGCACAAAGACAGAAATATAGATCAATGGAACAAAATAGAAAGCCCAGAGATAAATCTATGCACCTATGGACACCTTATCTTTGACAAAGGAGGCAAGAATATACAATGGATTAAAGACAATCTCTTTAACAAGTGGTGCTGGGAAAACTGGTCAACCACTTGTAAAAGAACGAAACTAGAACACGAACACCATACAAAAAAATAAGCTCTGTCAGTCAGTATGGCGCTCAGTCATGTCCGATTCTTTGCAACCCCATGAATTGCAGCATGCCAGGCCTCCCTGTCCATCACCAACTCCCGGAGTTCACCCAGACTCACATCCATCGAGTTGGTGATGCCATCCAGCCATCTCATCCTCTGTCGTCCCCTTCTCCTCCTGCCCCCAATCCCTCCCAGCATCGGGGTCTTTTCCAATGAGTCAACTCTTCGCATGAGGTGGCCAAAGTACTGGAGTTTCAGCTTTAGCATCATTCCTTCCAAAGAAATCCCAGGGCTGATATGCTTCAGAATAGACTGGTTGGATCTCCTTGCAGTCCAAGGGACTCGCAAGAGTCTTCTCCAACACCACAGTTCAAAAGCACCAATTCTTTGGCGCTCAGCCTTCTTCACAGTCCAACTCTCACATCCATACATGACCACAGGAAAAACCATAGCCTTAACTAGACGAACCTTTGTTGGCAAAGTAATGTCTCTGCTTTTGAATATGCTATCTAGGTTGGTCATAA
Organism: Bos taurus; assembly: GCF_002263795.3. Lineage (NCBI taxonomy): Eukaryota > Metazoa > Chordata > Mammalia > Artiodactyla > Bovidae > Bos > Bos taurus. The sequence continues at coordinate 27,972,182 of NC_037356.1, read as the reverse complement.
CTTTCCTTCCAAGGAATAAGCGTCTTTTAATTTCATGGCTGCAGTCACCATCTGCAGTGATTTTGGAGCCCCCCCAAAAAAAGTCTGACACTGTTTCCCCATCTATTTCTCATGAAGTGATGGGACTAGATGCCATGATCTTTGTTTTCTGAATGTTGAGCTTTGAGACAACTTTTTCACTCTCCTCTTTCACTTTCATAAAGAGGCTTTTGAGTTCCTCTTTACTTTCTGCCATAAGGGTGGTGTCATCTGCATATCTGAGGTGACTAATATTTCTCCCGGCAATCTTGATTCCAGCTTGTGTTTCTTCCAGTCCAGCGTTTCTCATGATGTACTCTGCATATAAGTAAAATAAGCAGGGTGACAATATACAGCCTTGATGTACTCCTTTTCCTATTTGGAACCAGTCTGTTGTTCCATGTCCAGTTCTAACTGTTGCTTCCTGACCTGCATACAAATTTCTCAAGAGGCAGATCAGGTGGTCTGGTATTCCCATCTCTTTCAGAATTTTCCACAGTTTATTGTGATCCACACAGTCAAAGGCTTTGGCATAGTCAATAAAGCAGAAATAGATGTTTTTCTGGAACTCTCTTGCTTTTTCCATGATCCAGCAGATGTTGGCAATTTGATCTCTGGTTCCTCTGCCTTTTCTAAAACCAGCTTGAACATCAGAAAGTTCACAGTTCACGTATTGCTGAAGCCTGGCTTGGAGAATTTTGAGCATTACTTTACTAGCGTGTGAGATGAGTGCAATTGTGTGGTAGTTTGAGCATTCTTTGGCATTGCCTTTCTTTGGGATTGGAATGAAAACTGACCTTTTCCAGTCCTGTGGCCACTGCTGAGTTTTCCAAATTTGCTGGCATATTGAGTGCAGCACTTTCACAGCGTCATCTTTCAGGATTTGAAATAACTGAACTGGACTTCCATCACCTCCACTAGCTTTGTTTGTAGTGATGCTTTCTAAGGCCCACTTGACTTCATATTCCAGGATGTCTGGCTCTAGGACAGTGATCACACTATCGTGATTATCTGGGTCATGAAGATCTTTTTTGTACAGTTCGTCTGTGTATTCTTGCCACCTCTTCTTAATATCTTCTGCTTCTTTAGGTCCATACCATTTCTGTCTTTTATCGAGCCCATCTTTGCATGAAATGTTTCCTTGGTATCTCTAATTTTCTTGAAGAGATCTGTAGTCTTGCCCATTCTGTTGTTTTCCTCTATTTCTTTGCATTGATCGCTGAGGAAGGCTTTCTTATCTCTTCTTGCTATTCTTTGGAACTCTGCATTCAGATGCTTATATCTTTCCTTTTCTCCTTTGTGTTTCACTTCTCTTCTTTTCACAGCTATCTGTAAGGCCTCCCCAGACAGCCATTTTGCTTTTTTGCATTTCTTTTCCATGAGAATGGTTTGATCCCTGTCTCCTGTACAATGTCAGGAACCTCATTCCATAGTTCACCAGGCACTCTATCTATCAGATCTAGGCCCTTAAATCTATTTCTCACAATGGATTAAAGATCTAAATGTAAGACCAGAAACTATAAAACTCCTAGAGGAAAACATAGGCAAAACACTGACATAAATCACGGCAGGATCCTCTATGACCCACCTCCAAGATTAATGTAAATAAAAGAAAAAATAAACAAATAGGACCTGATTAAACTTAAAAGTGTTTGCAAAATGAAGGAAACTATAAGCAAGGTGAAAAGACAGTCTTCAGAATGGGAGAAAATAATAGCAAATGAAGCAACTTACAGAATTAATGTAAAAAATATACAAGCAACTCCTGCAGCTCAATTCCAGAAAAATAAATGACCCAATCAAAAAAAGGGCCAAAGAACTAAACAGACATTTCTCCAAAGAAGACATACAGATGGCTAACAAACACATGAAAAGATGCTCAACATCACTCATTATCAGAGAAATGCAAATCAAAACCACAATGAGGTACCATCTCACACTGGTCAGAATGGCTGCTATCAAAAAGTCTACAAACAATAAATGCTGGAGAGGGTGTGGAGAAAAGGGAACCCTCTTACACTGTTGGTGGGAATGCAAACTAGTACAGCCACTATGTTCATCCACTATGGAGACAGTGTGGAGATTTCTTAAAAAACTGGAAATAGAACAGCCATATGACCCAGAAATCCCACTGCTGGCCTACACACCAAGGAAATCAGAATCAAAAGAGACACATGTACCCCAATGTTCATTGCAAAACTGTTTACAATAGCTAGGACATGGAAGCAGCCTAGATGTCCATCGGCAGATGAATGGGTAAGAAAATTGTGGTTCAGTTCAGTTCAGTTCAGTTCAGTCACTCAGTCTTGTTCAACTCTTTGCAATCCCATGGACTGCAGCACGCCAGGCCTCCCTGTCCATCACCAATTCCTAGAGTTTACCCAAACTCATGTCCTTTAAGTTGGTGATGCTATCCAACCATCTCATCCTCTGTCGTCCCCTTCTTCTCCTGCCCTCAATCTTTCCCAGCATCAGGGTCTTTTCAAATTAATCAGCTCTTTACCTCAGGTGGCCAAAGTATTGTAGTTTCAGCTGCAACATCAGTCCTTCCAATAAATACTCAGGACTGATCACTTTTAGGATGGACTGGCTGGATCTCCTTGCAGTCCAAGGGACTCTCAAGAGTCTTCTCCAACACCACAGTTCAAAAGTTGTGGTTCAGTTCAGTTCAGTTGCTCAGTTATGTCCGGCTCTTTGCAACCCCATGAATCGCAGCACGCCAGGCCTCCCTGTCCATCACCAACTCCCGGAGTTCACCCAGACTCACGTCCATTGAGACAGTGATGCTATCTAGCCATCTCATCCTCTGTCGTCCCCTTCTCCTCCTGCCCCCAATCCCTCCCAGCATCAGAGTCTTTTCCAATGAGTCAACTCTTCGCATGAGGTACATATACATATATACACAATGGAATATTACTCAGCTATTAAAAAGAACACATTTGAATCAGTTCTAGTGAGGTGGATGAAACTGGAGCCTATTACACAGAGTGAAGTAATTCAGAAAGGAAAATACCAGTGCGGTTTTTAATGCATATATGTGAAATTAAGCCTCCAACTAAAATAAATAAATTTAAATTAAAAAAAAAGAAAGAAAGATGGTAACAATGACCTTATATGTGGGACAGCAAAAGAGACACAGATGTAAAGAACAGACTTTTGGGCTCTGGGAGAAGGCGAGGGTGGGATGATTTGAGAGAGTAGCATTTAAACATGTATATTACCATATGTGAAATAGATGACCAGTCCAAGTTAGATGCATAAAACAGGGCACTCAAAGCCGGTGCACTGGGACAACCCTGAGGAATGGGGTGGGGAAGGAGGTGGGAGGGGGGTTCAGGATGGGGGACACATGTATACCCATGGCTGATTCATGTCAATGTATGGCAAAAACCACTACAATATTGTAAAGTAATTAGCCTCCAATTAAAGTAAATAAATTAGTTAAAAAAATAAAATCAGGAGAAGATATGTGCAAATAGAAATATCTGTCTGGTAATACTAGATAAGAATTTATAAACAGCTTTATTTATTTACCCAAGGATTTTAATGAAGATATGAACATAATATAAAGAAACATGGAAGGTATTAAAAAATTTAAAGTGTACTTTAAGAGATGAAAAATATGGAGTAAAATTTTTTGGATGGACTTAATAGCAGATTAGACATTGAAGAAGGGAAGTTCAATGACAGAACAAATTCCATAACATGTAGAACAATCTCAAGTAGTCTCAACACCTGTGTAATTAGAATCCCAGAAGGAAGGGAGGAAACAAAAATACTTGAAGATACAATGGCTAAAACATACTATATTTGTTGGGTGGAGATAGAGATAATCAAAGAAGCATAAAATGTTGATAATTGTTGAGCTGGGTGTTGGGAATATGACTATTTAGTAAACTATTCTGTTTACTTTGTGAATGTTAAATTTCTTTCATGTTAAAAAGTTGTAACTAAACAGATATTAGATTTAAGACTTTAAACCTTCTGGGAAAAAAGGAAAATTATCAAGATGTTGGTACAGGCTATGGGATTTTAGAATAAGCACAAAATTACCCACCATAAAAGACAAAAGCTGACAACTGGACTTAAGAATAAAACCTTTTATTCTTTGAAATAGACTGTTGAAGAAGTGAAAAGACAAGACAGGCAGGGGAAGATATGTCAAAGTACTTGTATTCAGATCATATGAGAGCTCTGACAAATTCACTAATCAAGAAGACAAATAACTAATTAAAATTGAACCAAAAATTTGGATAGGCACTATAAAGAAGAATTTAAAATCATCAGGGTACATATGAACATTTGCTGATTATCGTTAGGTATTAGTGGTGATGGACAGGGAAGCCTGGCCTGCTGCCATTCATGGGGTCGCAAAGAGTCGGACACGACTGAGCGACTGAACTGAACTGAACTGCAATTGAAAACACATTAACAGAGCACTATGTATTCACTAGAGATGTTAATCTGAGAATATCAAGTTTGTTGAGAACGCAGAGCAAGTGAGCCTCTCATACACTGCTGTTGGAAAATGAAATCAGACCGTTTGTTTAAAAATTGTTGGGCAGTTTCTAATAAACTGGTCTCATGCCCATGCTCAGTTGCTTCAGTCATGTCCGACTCTGTGACCCCATGGACTGTAGCCCACCAGGCTCCTCTGTTCATGGGATTCTCCAGGCAAGAATACTGGAGTGGGTTGTCATGCCCTCCTTCAGGGGATCTTCCTGACCCCGGAATCGAACCAGTATCTCCCAGCGTCTCCTGCACTGAAGGCAGATTCTTTACCGTGAGCCACCTGGGAAATTTATGATAGACATAAACTGTTCTATCACCAAACAATTCCACTCTTTGATATTTATCCAAGTAATTCATTGCCTGAATATATCAAAAAGAAATGTACTACTAATCAAAAAGAAATGTATAACTAATACACACAACAAAATGAAGGAATTTAAGGGACTGTGTTGAGCAAAACATACCAGACACAAAAGGGTACATATTGTATCTTCTAATCAGTCATAACTAATCAATTGTTATATTGATAGATAGTATATTGATAGAAAGTAAGTCAGTGGCTGCTGGAGTTCAGGGATAGAGGGGGAGATTTCACACTTTGGACATGTGACTTAGCCCAATTTCTTTTATTTGTAAATGGTATATAGATGATCTACAAGATTGTGATTATTAATTGACTTTGAGTATTAATATGCTTTCCTAATTTTTATAAAGAACCATTTTTATTGAGGTATGATTTACATTCACAGAGCTGTACATGATGTATACAACTTGATTCTAGAGAGAAGTATACACCTGTGAAACTCTCCCCATAATCAGTGTTGAAAACATGCGCATCATCTCTAAAACATTTCCTTTTTCTTCCTCCTTCCCTCCTTCCCTCATTCTTTATTGGTTTTTTTTTTCTTTCATTCTTTATTGTTATTCTTCTTGTGATAAGATCACTTAAAACAAGATCCACCCTAGTAGTAAAATTTTAAGTATATGATACAGCATTGCCAAGTGTTAGTCACTCAGTCATATCTGACTCTTTGAGACCCCAGGGCTTCTCTGTCTATGGGATTTCCAAGGCAAGAATACTGGAGTGGGTTGCCATTCCCTCCTCGAGGGGATCTTCCCAACCCAAGGATCAAACCCAGGTCTCCAGCATTGCAGTTTTCTTCCCTGAGCCACCAGGGAAGCCCTACAACATTGTCAATTATAGGCAAAAAAAAAAAAAAAAAAAATGCCCTTTGAGGTTTAGGCTGTGTGCACTTATCAGAGGACACATCTCAGAGAGCACTCTCTGTATATATAGTCCTTCTGTCTCTAATGGTATTAAAAATGAATGAAAAGACAAAATACGCCCTCACAGCCTTCTTTTCTTTTGAAGAAAAGACTATGCCACTCTTGTGTGCGAAAGTCACTGTCTTGTCCGACTCTTTGTGACCCCCTGGACTATACAGTCCATGAAATTTTCCAGGCCAGAATACTAGAGTGGGTAGCTGTTTCCTTCTCCAGCGGATCTTCCCAACCCAGGGATTGAACCCATGTCTCCCACATCACAGGCGGATTCTTTACCTGGGAGCCACTAGGGAAGCATAATACCATGCCCTCCTCCAGGGCATCTTCCCAACCCAGGGATCAAACCCAGTTCTCCCGCATCGCAAGTGGATTCTTCACTATCTGAGCCACCAGGGAAGCCCAAGAATACTGGAGTGGGTAGCCTATCCCTTCTGCAGGGGATCTTCCCAACCCAGTAATTGAACTGGGGTTCCTGCACTGCAGGTAGCTTCTTTACCAGCTGAGCTACCAGGGAAGCCCCATGCCACTCATAATAAGGGAAAAAATACTGTACTCCAAGAAAGCTGAAATAAAATGTCTTCAATTTAATATGACTTTCCCACAAAGAATGGTTTTCTGCATATAAATTGAAATTCACTCTAAAAATGAATATGCTTTGTAAACTGTAATATAAGGGACACAAACATAGTAACTGGGACTTGCCAGCTGGGGAGAGAAGCAGCAGCCATGGACAAACATACAGGCAAGGTCACCTCTCTGCACAGAAGTCGTAGTAACCTCCTCATACTGAGTGAGAAGTACCTGTCCTTAGCCCTTCTCTGGCTGTCTCCCTCCCCAGGGTGTGGATGGACCCAAGGGGTGTCCACCAGAGTCTGTGCATCTCCTTCTGGACTTTGTTCCTAGTGTTGGGATACAGAATTCCATGCCTGCATACCCTGTACTTGCTGATGAGACTCTTCCCAAAAGCCATCGTCCAAAGGAAGCCCACACAGCTGGCTGTTCACCCCCAGAGCAAAGGATAGCCAGGGAATGTGTATGTGTCGAGGTATGGATGGATACCTTGAGTGTGGAGTCGGATAGAAGAAGAGCTGAGGGGGCAAGCTGTGACTATGAACAGGGCTTCTTTTAGCATTGTTTTCTGGCAGCAGAAACCCCAAATTTGAGTCTTTGGCAAGTTTCCAGGTAATGCTCTATCCAAGCTCAGCTGTTTATTAATAATTTTGTGAGTACGAGGGCCATTTTACATGTGGCAGTGGTCATAATGGCAGCTGTGGGTGTTATATTTTGTGAAGTCACTTTGCAGGCAGCCTCACCCTTTCTTTAGTCATTCAATAAACTGTAAGCAAGTCAGTCCCTGTATTCACTGCCTTTCTGCTTCAGAACACTAGAGTTATACCCGTTTCTGATAGTAAACCACTGATTGATACGAGACAATGCCAAAACTAGCTAGAAATGATAAGAAATCTCTATCAGTCTTGTGCATTATATCAGGCAGCTGAGTCTAAAACATGTATCCTTGCTATTGGATAAAGCAAGAAGAGTGGAGAGAAACTTGGTTCCATTGCCACTGTATTAACTGAATGAGGTCTGCAGTAGATGAATCAGTTAATTAAGCAGGACAAGAGAGTCGCAACAATGTGTAATCTGGGGACCAATCATACTTTTTTTTTCTGGAACTGAGGGGTTTCCAAGGATGGGGGCTTCCAGCACTAAAACTGGTAAAGTTTCTGGTGAACTGGTGAGCTGGTCACTCTGGCATAAACTTTCATTAGATACAAAAAGAAGTTGCCTGTACATGTGAAGAAATTAGGGAAGATGAAAGTTGAGAACCTGAGGAACTGATTTCAAGAGGCCTTTGAAATTGGAAGAGTACAATTAGGGCAGGATTTAAAGACTAAGAGGGAACACCAGCCTAAAGCAAAGGGCATGCTGATGGAGAGCCAAGAGTGTGGGCTCTGGAGTCACTTAGACTTGGATTTGAATCCCCATGTCTTTGTTTACCAGCTATGTGACCTTGAGCAATTTACTATACCAAATTCTACAGTGAAAAGGGGGAAAACAGTGGTACCTAACTGTTGTGAAGTGTAATTTAATAAGGCATACAAAGTGTTTTGAGAAGGCAATGGCACCCCACTCCAGTACTCTTGCCTGGAAAATCCCATGGATGGAGGAGCCTGGTAGGCTGCAGTCCATGGGGTCGCTAAGAGTCAGGCATGACTGAGCGACTTCACTTTCACTTTTCACTTTCATGCATTGGAGAAGGAAATGGCAGCCCACTCCAGTGTTCTTGCCTGGAGAATCCCAGGGACGGCGGAGCCTGGTGGGTTGCCGTCTATGGGGTTGCACAGAGTTGGACACGACTGAAGCAACTTAGCAGCAGCAGCAGCAGCACAAAGTGTTTAGAAGAACTGTGTGGTTCAGAGTAGGTGCCCCAAACATGGTAGTGGCTGGCATTATTATTATGGTGACTAAAAAGCCACACAAAGGGACCAGATGGAAGTTCTTGGGCAGAAAAAAGTAGACAAGAGTGGAAGAGAGGAGACGAGGAAGTCTAGATGAGAAAGCTCCAAGTATTACTTCCTGGTGAAAACTCTCAAATTCATCTCTCTCTGCTTTGTGTATTCCCAAATGCATAGAAGGAGGAACTGGGTTGAGAAATATTTTCTACACAGAAAAACTAAATTATGATCATTTCTAAACTAAAAGATTAGAAAAAAAAAATGAAATGACTCTAAAACTCAGTGATGAATGTTTAATTTTAATTGAAATGTAGTTGATTTACTATATTATATTACTTTCAGACATACAGCATAGTCATTCAGTATTTTTATAGTTACTGCACTTAAAGTTACTATAAAGTAATGGGTTTATTTCCCTGTGCTGTACCATACATCCGTATTCCTAATTTATTTTATACATTGTAGTTGTAAGATTACTCTCCTGGCCTTCATGTCTGTCCCCACCACCCCAACCCGTAGCCACTGTTTGCTCTCTGTATGTGAGTCTGTGAAACTTTAGAGCATATGTTAAACGACAGTAGAGAGTTCAGTTCAGTTCAGCTGCTCAGTCGTGTCCGACTCTTTGCAACCCCATGGACTGCAGCATGCCACGCCTCGTGTCCATCACCAACTCCTGGAGTTTACCCAAACTCATGTCCATCGAGCGGTGATGGCATCTCATCCTCTGTTGTCCCCTTCTCCTTCTGCCCCTAGTCCCTCCCAGCATCAGGGTCTTTTCCAATGAGTAAATTCTTAGCATAAGGTGGCCAAAGTACTGGAATTTCAGCTTTAGCATCAGTCCTTCCATTGAACACACAGGATTGATCTCCTTTAGAATGGACTGGTTGGGGATATGATTTAGGTTATACCTGAATGGTCTAGTGGTTTTCCCTACTTTCTTCAACTTAAGTCTGAATTTGGCAATAAGGAGTTCATGATCTGAGCCACAGTCAGCTCCTGGTCTTGTTTTTGTTGACTGTATAGAGCTTCTCCATTTTTGGCTGCAAAGAATATAATCAATCTGATTTTGGTGTTGACCAGCTGGTGGTGTCCATGTGTAGAGTTGTCTCTTGTGGTGTTGGAAGACGGTGTTTGCTTTGACCAGGGCGTTCTCTTGGCAGAACTCTATTAGCCTTTGCCCTGCTTCATTCTGTACTCCAAGGCCAATATTGCCTCTTACTCCAGGTATCTCTTGACTTCCTACTTTTGCGTTCCAGTCCCCTCTAATGAAAAGGACATCTTTTTTGGGTGTTAATTCTAGAAAGTCTTGTAGGTCTTCATAGAACCATTCAACTTCAGCTTCTTCAGCATTACTAGTTGGGGCATAGACTTGGATTACCATGATATTGAATGGTTTGCCTTGGAAACAAACAGAGATCATCCTGTCGTTTTTGAGATTGCATCCAAGTACTGCATTTCAGACTCTTTTTGTTGACCATGATGGCTACTCCATTTCTTCTAAGGGATTCTTGCCCACAGTAGTAGATATAATGGTCATCTGAGTTAAATTCATACCCATTCCAGTCCATTTTAGTTCACTGATTCCTAAAATGTCGACATTCACTCTTGCCGTCTCCTGTTTGATCACTTCCAGTTTGCCTTGATTCGTGGACCTAACAGTCCAGGTTCCTATGCAATATTGCTCTTTATAGCATTGGACCTTGCTTCCATCACCAGTCCCATTCACAACTGGGTGTTGTTTATGCTTTGGCTCTGTCACTTCATTCTTTCTGGTGTTATTTTTCCACTGATCTCCAGAAGCATATTGGGTACCTACCACCATGGGGAGTTCATCTTTCAGTGTCAGAATAGAGAAAATGTTTCCCAATGAGAGAAAACTTGAATTCAACATCAGCTGTCTTCAAACAGAAATTAGAGGAAAGAGAGGGTGGGAAGAAAGGGGGAAGGAGGCAGGAGCAGTCACCCAGTCACCCAAAGAAGGGGCAGTTACCCATCCCATCTGGGTGAACATTCAGAGGGCTTCCCTCTGGGATCCCTAACAACTTATTTCTAAAACTGAGAAAGAATAATAATAACATTTGCCTTAAAACTGTTTTCCTCTCAGAGTTTTCTGCATGGCAGCCTTCACCTCCTTATTCCTCAAGCTGTAGATCAGGGGGTTCAGCATGGGGATCACTGTGGTGTAGAACACGGAGGCAACGTTCTCCTGGGCCAGGGAACTGGCCGTGGAGGGTTTCAAGTACATGAAGGCAGTTGTTCCATAAAACATGCCCACAGCGGCAAGATGGGAGCTGCACGTGCTGAAGGCTTTGGCCCTTCCCCCTGTGGTGCTGATGTGAAGGATACTGGACAGGATGAAGGCATAGGAAATTAGGACTGTTAAGCTGGTGACTATGATGTTGAATCCAGCCAAAAGGAAGACTGTCATCTCAACATGGTAGGTGCTAGAGCATGTTAGCTTCATCATGGGGAGGATTTCACAGAAGTAATAACTGATGAGGCCTTCACAGTAGGACTGTTTCAGCATGAGGCCAGTCTCTATAGTTGAGCCAATGAACCCCATGGCATAAACCCCAACCATCAGCAGGGAGCAGACTCGATGAGACATGATGATGTTGTAAAACAGAGGTCTGCAGATGGCAACATAGCGGTCATAGGCCATCACTGTCAGCATGTAACACTCAGCAATGACAAACACCAGGAAGAAGTAGAGCTGGGCCATGCACCCTGCATAGGAGATGATGTTCTTCCCTGACACAAAGTTCACCAGCATCTTAGGGGTAATGACAGAGGAGTAGCAGAGATCCACAAAGGACAGGTTGCTGAGGAAATAGTACATGGGAGTGTGGAGCTGAGCATTTAAACAAATCAGTGTTATCATGCCCAGGTTCCCTATCATGGTGACCAAGTAGATCCCAAGGAAGAGGAATAAGAGTGGGAGCTGGAGCTCTGGTCGCTCTGTCAAACCCTGAAGAATGAACTCTGTCACTGTAGAGTGATTTTCTGTAACCATTCCCTTCTGGTTGCGGGTCCTGTGGGGATGAGAGAGAAGAACTACCTGAAAGGCTGCTTCTTGCACTGCTTGGTGAAGTTAGTTTTGAGCATCAAGGGCCAGCTAAGTGAATCTGGGATCCTTTGGGATGAATGATCCCTTATGCTGCTGTTTATTTTGGGAGGAAGACCAGACCCTGAGTATTTCAAAGGTCATAGAGATGAGAAGTAAAATGGGGCAAGATCCAGAACTTTTATCACATTCATGTCTCTGAAATATCCTAGAGTAGTGGGTCTTAAAGTCTAGTCCCTGCTCCAGCATTGCTTGCTCACCTGAAGACATTGCAGATGCAGATTCTCAGGCCTCACCCCAGACCTCCCAAGTCAGGAACTCTGGGATGGGGCCCAGTGATCTGTGTATCACACTGTCTCCAGGTGAGGCTGAGGCAGGTTCAAATCTGAGAAGCTCAATCCTGTAGGTAATAAGTGCTAGCATTCATATTTTGTAGTTGGAGATGTACTTTGCTTCAGAAATGAAATTCCCATGTCGTCAGTGCAAAACCCAAATATTGACTGAATGTGAACATATGATAACCTGTCTCAAATTGATGCAGTTTTAGGTGGATATGGTAGATACAACAGTATCACTGAGTTACAAGTCAATTTCTGCATCTAAAAATGAAGAAATTAGTGATATCAAGAGCTATGGGAGTTGTAAACATAATGTGGGATAATGCATAGTTAGAAAATTATTTTTTCAAGAAGTCAGTTCCCATAAAAAAATGTGAGTTGTCATTAGGTGTCAAAAATTCTTTCTTAGTTTTTTCCTGGATTTTAGGCTCTAAAGCAATCATTTTCAACTCTGTATAATTATAGTCATCTGGAGCATTTAAAATGTATTGATGGCTGTGTTTGGTCCACAGAGGTTCTCATTTAATCTGTCTGTGGTAAAGCCTTGGTGCTGGTGCTTAGTATTGTCTAGAGCAGGGGTCCCCAACCTCCAGGATCTAATGCCTGATGATCTCAGGTGGAGCTGATGTATTAATAATAGAAATAAAGTGCACAATAAATGCAATGCACTTGAATCATCCCCATACCATCCCCTTCTCCGCCCTGACTCTCATCTGTGGAAAAACTGTCTTTCATGAAACAAGTCCCGGGTGCCAAAATTACTGGGGACTGCTGGTCTAGAGGAAGTAATCAATAGCTATTCTCACTATTGTTGTTGTTTTTATTTTCAGATCATAATATGAAGCCATTATCTCTTTAACGACCAAGTATTGACATTATAGACATGGATGTAAGAAAACATGGATCATCATTGCAGGATATGATACCTATAGATATCCCTTTCCTCATCTATCTATTTATATTTTAAGATAAAACCCTAAGTTTGCACTATTTTCATTGCTCATTAAACAGCTACTAACTTTTGTGTGCTGCTGTGCTTAGTTGCTCAGTCATGTCCGACTCTTTGCAATCCACTGGACTGTAGCCTGCCAGGCTTCCTCTGTTCATGGGATTTTTCAGGCAAGAATACTGGAGTGGGTTGCCATTTCCTCCTCTAAGGGATCTTCCAAACCAGGGATGGAACCCGCATCTCTTGTGTCTTGGGCATTGCAGGTTGATTCGTTTCCAGCTGATCCATTGGGGGAAGACCTCCACTGGTGGCTGAGATGGTAAAGAACCTAGCAGTGCAGGCAACACAGGAGACATAGGTTCCATCCTTGGTCGGGAAGATCCCCTGGAGGAGGACATGGCAACCTATTCCAGTATTCTTGCCTGAAAAATCAAAAGGATAGAGGAACGTGGTGGGCTACAGTCCATGGGGATGCAAAGAGTTGGATACGACTGAGTGACTTTCACTTTCAGCTTTTGTGTAATGCTCATCAAAGATCAATCTCAATTCCTCTGAAAGGTTTTGAGTAGAAAGACAAACGTGTTTAGCAAAGAATTTTCATTCCACTTTCATATTGAGAAAACGGAAGTGCCAGACAAGAAGTGACTTTTCAGACACCTCCTAATAACCAAGGACTGGGAACTGAAAGTGCGTTCTTTGATCATAAGCTCTTCCCTTGGCCCAAGCATGTAGCCTTACAATCTGCACACCTATAGCTCTAAGTAATGTTGTGGTTGAACATGCTTTATTCTTGATGTCTTAGATTGTGCACAGCATATAAAAAAGAGGAATGTTGTATTATTTTCCTGTTCTCTAGGAAACAGAAGCTCTAAAAGTTAAATAAGCCACAGATGCAGAACTGGGTCTAAAACCCAGGACTTCTGACTATCAGTCTGCTTTTGTTTTCAGTAAACTATGTTGTTTTGCTGTAGGTTGTCTTGTGTGTAGCACTTTGTTATTATTTAGTAATCTTAATTTATTGAATTTTTGGACACAAATGATAGATTTTACTGTCAATTATTTCTGATATATTTTTAAAAATTACCAAGGCAGTACATCTGCATTGTGCAAAATCAGAAGTACAAATAAGCAAAAATACAGTGCCATTTTCCTGTTCCTTGGAGAATAACAATAGACTGTCTTTTTACATTTTTTCAATACATACATGTACCTATGTGTGTAAGCACATGTGTATTTAAAAAATGTTGTAACCTACTTTTTTCACTGCAGCACTTTAAAATATGTTGTGTCGTTTGATTCCTGTAATAATAATAATAACTCTGGCAGTAACTATATTTCTTATCTAGGGGTTCAGTTCAGTTCAGTCACTCAGTCGTTTCCAACATTTTGCGACCCCATGAATAGCAGCACGCCAGGCCTCCCTGTCCATCACCAACTCCCGGAGTTCACTCAGACTCACATCCATCGAGTCAGTGATGCTATCCAGTCATCTCATCCTCTGTTGTCCCCTTCTCCTCCTGCCCCCAATCCCTCCCAACATGAAGGTCTTTTCCAATGAGTCAACTCTTCGCATGAGGTGGCCAAAGTACTGGAGTTTCAGCTTTAGCATCATTTCTTTCAAAGAACACCCAGGGCTGATCTCCTTTAAAATGGACTGGTTGGATCTCCTTGCAGTCCAAGGGACTCTCAAGAGTCTTCTCCAACACCACAGTTCAAAAGCATCAATTCTTCGGCACTCAGCCTTCTTCACAGTCCAACTCTCACATCCATACATGACCACTGGAAAAACCAGATCCTTGACTAGATGGACCTTTGTTGGCAAAGTAATGTCTCTGCTTTTGAATATGCTATCTAGGTTGGTCATAACTTTCCTTCCAAGGAGTAAGCATCTTTTAATTTCATGGCTGCAGTCATCATCTGCCGTGATTTTGGAGCCCAGAAAAATAAAGTCTGACACTGTTTCCACTGTTTCCCCATCTATTTCCCATGAAGTGATGGGACCAGATGCCATGATCTTCATTTTCTGAATGTTGAGCTTTAAGCCAAATTTTTCACTCTCCTCTTTCACTTTCATCAAGAGGCTTTTTAGTTCCTCTTCACTTTCTGCCATAAGGGTGGTGTTATCTGCGTATCTGAGGTGATTGATATTTCTCCCCGCAATCTTGATTCCAGCTTGTGCTTCTTCCAGCCCAGCGTTTCTCATGATGTACTCTGCATATAAGTTAAATAAGCATGGTGACAATATACAGCCTTGACGTACTCCTTTTCCTATTTGGAACCAGTCTGTTGTTCCATGTCTAGTTCTAACTGTTGCTTCCTGACCTGCATATAGGTTTCTCAAGAGGCAGGTCAGGTGCTCTGTTATTCCCATCTCTTTCAGAATTTTCCACAGTTTTTTTGTGATCCAAGAATCTTTAAATCCTAAGGATATGGTGTGAAGACAAGAAAACCTGCATTGAATTTATAAGCTTTACATTTTAAGTTATTGTTTAAATTGTTAACTTCATAATAACTAATGAAGAGAGAGAATTAGAGATAGCTAAGACTTTTGAATATCATTTCCATTTATTATGAAGCAGAAAAATTTCCTTTAGGTAGCGACAATAGATTAAAATATCTTAACATATTCTCTTCTACTCAATTTCCACCTCTGAAAACAATAAGAAGCATGTTAAGAGATGAAGATAAAAAAAAAAAGAGATAAAGATAAATACAGAGTTGCAAATAGAATGCATTAGAAACAGGAGCTTATGGAAGAAATATATTTCTTATACAATTGCTGTAAGTCATAATTAAGTACCTGTGCTGAGGAAAAATGGATAAGAGTCCCCTGAAAATTATAGAGGATGCCTTGGTTTCAACAGTTGGGAAGTAAATACCAGAAAATGAGAGGACCATTTGGATTTACATCTAGTCCTAAATTTACTCAAAGGGATCAGCACTGTCATGAAAAATGGGTCCCTCAGCTTAGGAGACTCGGGAGTCTTTTTATATATATATAAAGAGAAGAAACAAGAAGTGCCATATATATATGTGGGCAGGACTTCTCCTGGGAGGCAGTCACTTCAGAGACTGGAGACCTTAGTAAAGGAGCACTTAGTGTCTTGGTTTGCACCTGTGCTGGGAATTATGTTTTTTTTTGTCTCCCAGGTGTGTTAATTTTCCTTCTATTGGGAGGGTCATCTTTCTGCTTGAGAAACTATAGTCTAATGCTTCCTTTCAAACATTAAACATCCCACAACTATATCATCAGCAGCAGCAGTACCAGAACCAACACTGCACCACCACCACAACCACCTCTGTCATTACCGTCATTGCCATTATCAATCACTACCATTAAGCTTGTTACTCATCATTAGTTATTCACCATCAAGCATAATCAATAGGCTTAAAATGTTTGTTTTAAAGGGTTTAATACAGACTCAAGGTTTTTAATAAAACACACTGTATAATTTCAGTAAAGGAATATGAATTTATAAGGAATGCTAAATTTGTCACCCCGTTGCTGCACCTGTAGACCAACAGCGTTCGAATGGCAGGAGTTGAGGTGCATAAATAGGTAGACATAAGATCTCTTCACTCATATATTATCATTCATAACAGAAATATGTTTATAGGAATATGCAGTTGTCAAGAATACATTCAGGAATACATCATTTATGAAAATGTTACTAATGATTTTCAAATTAAAATTTTCCTCTTGAGATAATTGTAGATTCTCATGTAGGTCTAGCAATAATATAGAGGGATCCTGTGTACCCTTTATGCAGTTTCCTGCCATGGTAACATTTTCCAAATTATCATATGTGGAATACCGCACATTGCCATAGACAATGCACTGATCTTATTCTGATTTCCTCAGTTTTATTTATAATCGTTTCTTGGTGTGTACATTTACTCCACTGCAAATTTTTACCATGCACAAATTTGAGTATCCACCACCACAGTTCATATAAAAACACATCACCTTCATTTTTTAATTTTAAGATAACTTGGTTTCTTATTATCTTCTAAAGATGATTGGTTGTTTTTTTGTAGTATCTTTATAATCTCACTAATTTAATAATATTTTATGTATTTCGGTCCGTTGAAATTATTATCCTTTTGTTGCTCAAAATTTTCAGTCTTTGGCCTGTGGAATTCTTTTCAGTTTGTCTCTTAAGTCTTTTGGACATAGTACAGTTAGTCTCTAATATTAATTACTAGCTGATATGACAATGTTCTGAACTTTTCTCATAAATTTCAGACTAGAAATCAACCATTTCTCCAAGAAACTTGGTTACTTTTAGTCCTGATATGGTATTTCAAGGGCTTTCCAGGTGGCAGAGTGGTAAAGAATACACCTGCAATGCAGGAGATACAAGAGACACAGGTTTGACCTCTGGCTTGGGAAAATCCCCTGGAGGAAGAAATGGCAAGCCACTCCAGTATTCTTGCCTGGGAAATCCCAGAGGAGCCTGGTGGGCTATAGCCCATGGGGCAGCAGAGTCTGGCACTACTGGGCAAGTGAGCACGCAGGTATGCAATGGTGTTTCAAGGCTACAAATTAGGCGCTAAAGGAGTTCATTGCTTTTGGGTTAGTTATTGTTTATAGGTCTTTCAACAAGAACTCAAAAATTTGTACTGTTTGGTTCTCAATAATTTTTTGAGGATACGTTCTGATATTCATTCTTCAGCAGTTTTCTTAGGTGTGATATTTCTTTTCAATATGTCCTTCAAATATCCATCTCCATCTCTTTCTGTATATCTGTATGTATCTTTATTTAAAACTGGGAAAATTCCTTGTATTATAGTTTTCATTGTTTGTTCTGTCCCTTGCTTTACTTTTCTTCTTTGTGGCTTCTACTCACCAAAGATTAGCTCTCCTTTGCCTGGTATTCACATTTGTTTCTCCCCATAAATTTCTTCTTTTTTCTTTTTTTTAAATCCCCCCTTTCCACCTTCTGGTTCTCCTAAAGCATCACCTGTTGGGTTTATTGGCTCTTCTATTACTTCTAATTCAGTTTAATTTCCTAAATTATTTTTCCTTTTATTTCTAGTAGTTTCTTTAGCTATTGTACAATTATTGCATTTTTCTGAGTTTTGTTTCTCTTTCACACCTTGTATCATTTTTGAAATGTGTCTTTACTCATTTTTGTAGACTGTAATAATATTCTTTCACTTGTGGGTGTGTGCTATGGACTGAATTGTGTTCTTTCTATAAGCCATCCACCATAAGCAATGAAAAACTGGATGATATATATATATATATATATATATATATGAAATAAGTGCTTTCAGACATTGGACAACATTGATGCTGAATTATGACCCAAGACAGAAGAGGAACAAATGATAGGAGCTTTATATTTACCCTATTTGTCTGGGGACACTTTCTAGATCATGGCCCAAAGAAGGTATATGAAAACAAAGGACAACATTTTTGAAGAGTTGAGAAGAGTGGAGCAAAATGTTGGGAGGTTGAAGTAGATGGAATGGCCAGTGAAGCATAGGCAGCCACAGGGAAAGAAGGACAGAAATCAGTTCTTGTGTCTTTGTCCGAGCTTTGTCTAGGCCATATGTTTCTAAGACATCTCCATGAAGTTGAGCAAAGAATAAATAACTGGAAACTTTAAGTTAATAATTGATTATCAGAGTTACACAGGTCTGGGAACCCTGAATATTCATTGAAAGGACTGATGCTGAAGCTGAAGATCCAGTAGTTTGGCCACATTATGCGAAGACCCAACACATTGGAAAAGATCTTGATGCTGGGAAAGGTTGAGGGCAGTAGGAGAAGGGGACGACAGAGGATGAGATGGCTGGATGACATCACCGACTCCATGGACATGAGTTTGAGCAAACTCTGGGAGATAGTGATGGACAGGGAAGCCTGGCATGCTGCAGTCCATGGGGTTGCAAAGAGTCAGACAAGACTTACTAACAATAAGCCAGTAAGGAGATCAACTTTAAAACCTGTAGCATTCCCTGGAGTGCTCAGAAGTTTTACTTAACATTAGTGCTAAATTTGGAGAATGCAATGGCACCCCACTCCAGTACTCTTGCCTGGAAAACCCCATGGACGGAGGAGCCTGGTGGGCTGCAGTCCATGGGGTTGCTAAGAGTCAGACATGACTGAGCAACTTCACTTTCACTTTTCACTTTCATGCCTTGGAGAAGGAAATGGCAACCCACTCCAGTGTTCTTGCCTGGAGAATCCCAGGGACAGTGGAGCCTGGTGGGCTGCCATCTCTGGGGTTGCACAGAGTCGGACATGACTGAAGCAACTTAGCAGCAGCAGCAGTGCTAAATTTGTTCTAGAATAAAAGCTGTACTTGATATGTACTAACAAAACTTAAATATTAAGCCTCAGAAACATCAAGACACTCAAGTAGCTTAACTGGCTGCCAAAATAAACTTAAAGATATTTTAAAGAAATAAAAAACAGTTAAGTCAACAAATCTGCAGCATCATATCAAAAATTATTGTATATTCAGATAAACAGGAAAATGTGTAAGAAAAGCAGGAAAAAGAAGTGCTGTTTTCATTTCAGCAGGAAGATGGTGCAGGGGCATAAGATTCAAAACAGGTTATTATAACACTGCACCCCAGCCTGGGGTGCCCTCCTCCCCATGAAAAATAAGTAGAGTGGACACTTTGGAATGGCTCTCTCAATTCTACTCACCTTCTAGTCAGGTTAAAAAGCTGAAAATTCCATATTCCAGATTGCATTGTAGCTACAGTCATGGATGTGAATTTTCTTGTTCAGTTGCTAAGTCATGTCTGATTCTTTGTGACCCCATGGACTGCTGCACACCAGGAGCAAATCTCCTGGAATTTGCTCAAACTCATGTCCATTGAGTCAGTGATGCCATCCAACCACCTCATCCTCTGTTGCCCCCTTCTCCTCCTGCCCTCAATCTTTCCTGGCATCAGGGTCTTTTCCAGTGAGTCAGCTCTTTGCATCAGGTGGCCAAAATAAATTAGTTCTCACTAATTCAATGTTTTTTTGTGTGAAATTTTAAGGGTGAGAGTGAGGAAGATCTCACTTTTTAGTGTATAACAGAATCAACAGGAGATCTATTAAAATATAGATTGCTGGGGCCCACCCCATAATTCTGTAGGTGTGGAGCAGGAACCCCTAATTTGTGTCTCTAACAAATTTCCAGGTGATGTTCAATCCCTGGGTTCAGTTACTCTTTACTGATTTTGTGAGTATGAGGGCCACTTGTCAGGGTGGCATTGATCACAGTGGAAGCTGGAGCTTCTTGATGAGTAGATCACATCTGCTGTGAAGTCACTTTGAGAGGCACCCTCACCCTTTCCGTAGTCATTCAAAAAAACGTACCAAGTCATTTCCTCTGTTAATGCCATTTCTGCTTGAGAAAACTGGAGTATCCCAGTTTCCCATAATAAACCACTGATATAAACAATAGAATA
The DNA here is from genome assembly GCF_002263795.3 of Bos taurus. NCBI lineage: Eukaryota > Metazoa > Chordata > Mammalia > Artiodactyla > Bovidae > Bos > Bos taurus. The sequence continues at coordinate 27,952,139 of NC_037356.1, read as the reverse complement.
CCGAAACTAGCTAGAAATGACAAGAAGATATCTACACTGTACAAGGTGTTTGCATTATATCAGGCTGCTGAGTCTAAAACATGTATCGTTGATATTGGTATAAAGCAAGGAGAATGGGGAGAGACTTTGTCTCATTGCCACTGGATTTGCTGGGTGAGGTTGGCAGTAGATCTCTGAGTTAATTAAGCAGGGCAAGAGGGTTTGCAGCAATGGATAATCTGGGTGACCAACCATCTTGGTTTGTGTGGGACCAAGGGATTTTCCAGGGTGTGGGGCTTCCAGTGCTAAAAGTGGTGAAGTACCAGGCAAACTAGTGTGTTACTCTAGTGTAATCTCCCCTTAGTTCTACCGAAGAAGCTGTCTACAAATAGGAAGAGGCTAGGGCAGATGACAAAAAGTGGGGTTCTGAGGAACTGGTTTCAGGGGGCATGTGAAATTGAAAGGGCAGGCTTAATAGGCTGTTCAGAAGGTGATGTGCCAGGCTAAAGCAAAAGGAACGTTTGAGAGCCAAGAGTATGAGTCCTGAAGTCACTTAGACCTGGGTTTGCATCTCAGTGTCTTTGTTTACCAGCTGTGTGATCTTGAGAAAGTTACTAAACCAAGTTTCCACTTTCCACGTGACATGGGGAAAACAACAGAACTGAACTGTTGTGAGGTGTAATTGAAATCATGCATGTAAAGCATTTAGAAGAGTTGTATAGCTCAGAGTAAGCCTCCCTAAACATGTTGGCATTATTATTATTGTTACTAAGAAAGTCATAAAGGAATCAAGTACAACTCCTTTGGTAGAGATCGGGAGAAAGGAGTGAGAGAGTGGAGAGGAGGAAGTCTAGATGAGAAATGCTCTGGGCGTCACTTGTTGGTGACTTTCAGTTCACCTCTCTGCCTTGTATACTCCCAAGTGCAAAAAGGAGAAATGAAATTGAATAATACTTTCTACATGCTGCTGCGGCTAAGTCGCTTCAGTCGTGTCTGACTCTGTGTGACCCCATAGACGGCAGCCTACCAGGCTCCTCTCTCCCTGGGATTCTCCAGGCAAGAACACTGGAGTGGGTTGCCATTTCCTTCTCCAATGCAGGAAAGTGAAAAGTGAAAGTGAAGTCGCTCAGTTGTGTCTGACTCTTAGTGACCCCATGGACTGTAGCCCACCAGGCTCCTCCGTCCTTGGGATTTTCCAGGCAAGAGTACTGGAGTGGGGTGCCATTGCCTTCTCCAGATGACAGCATAGAAGATAACAAAAAAGTGGTTGACTTTGAAACTCAATGATGAAAGTTTAATTTTTATTGAAGTGTGGCTGATTTACAATACTATATTAGTTTCAGATGTACAACAAAGTGATTCAATATTTTTATACTTTATTGCATTTAAAGTTACTGTGAACTAATGGCTATCTTTCCCTGTGCTGTACTATACATCCTTGTTACCTGTTCATTTCACATGTAGCAGTCTGTGTCTTTAATCCCCTACTCTTATCTTGCTTTCCCTCCTCTCCTCTCCCTGGTAGTAATCACTAGTTTGTTCTCTATATCTGTGAGCCTGTGAAAATTTAAAATTTGTGTTAAATTACAATTAAGACAATAGAGTTTACCAAAGGGACAGAAGAAAGAAAATAGATCCCAAATAATAAAAAAAGAACTTGATATCAGCTAGCTTCATATAGATGGAGAAGGCAATGGCACCCCAATCCAGTACTCTTGCCTGGAAAATCCCATGGATGGAGGAGCCTGGTAGGCTGCAGTCCATGGGGTCGCTGAGGGTCGGACATGACTGAGTGACTTCACTTTTGCTTTTCACTTTCATGCATTGGAGAAGGAAATGGCAACCCGCTCCAGTGTTCTTGCCTGGAGAATCCCAGGGACAGGTGAGCCTGGTGGGTTGCCATCTATGGGTCGCACAGAGTCGGACACGACTGAAGCGATTTAGCAGCAGCAGCAGCAGCTTCATATAGAAATGAGAGTAGAGAAAGAGGAGGGGCGAAGGAAGAAGGAAAGAGTCAGGTGCAGTCACCCAGCCATGCAGAGAAGGAAGAGTTTCCCATTCTGGGTGGGTGAGCATTCAGGGGCTTCCCTCTGGGATCCCTAGCAACTTATTTTTAAAATTGAAAAAGAATAATAACATTTGTATCAAAACATTTTTCCTCTCAGAGTTTTTTGCATGGCAGCCTTCACCTCCTTATTCCTCAAGCTGTAGATCAGGGGGTTCAGCATGGGGATCACTGTGGTGTAGAACACGGAGGCCATGTTCTCCTGGGCCAGGGAACTGGCCGTGGAGGGTTTCAAGTACATGAAGGCAGTTGTTCCATAAAACATCCCCACAGCAACAAGATGGGAGCTGCACGTGCTGAAGGCTTTGGCCCTTCCGCCTGTGGTGCTGATGTGAAGGATACTGGACAGGATGAAGGCATAGGAAATTAGGACTGTTAAGCTGGTGACTACAATGTCAAATCCAGCCAAAACAAAGACTGTCATCTCAGTGTCATAGGTGCTAGAGCAAGAGAGCATCATGAGGGGGAGGATGTCACAGAAGTAATGACTGATAAGGAAATCACAATAGGACAGTTTCAACATGAGGCCAGTCTCTATGGTTGAACCAATGAATCCTATGGCATAGACCCCAGCTACCAGCAGGGAGCAGACTCGATGAGACATGATGATGTTGTAAAGCAAAGGTCTGCAGATGGCAACATAGCGGTCATAGGCCATCACTGTCAGCATGTAACACTCAGCAATGACAAACACCAGGAAGAAGTAGAGCTGGGCCATGCACCCTGCATAGGAGATGATATTCTTCTCTGACACAAAGTTCACCAGCATCTTAGGGGTAATGACAGAGGAGTAGCAGAGATCCACCAAGGACAGGTTGCTGAGGAAATAGTACATGGGGGTGTGAAGCTGAGGGTTCAGACAAATCACGGTTATCATGCCCAGGTTCCCTATCATGGTGACTGAGTAGATCCCAAGGAAGAGGAATAAGAGTGGGAGCTGGAACTCTGGCTGATTTGTTAAACCTCCAAGAATGAACTCTGTCACTGTGGAGTGATTTTCTGCCATTCTCCTCTGGCTGGGTGTCCTGTGGGGACACAAATGAAGATCTCTGTGAAAGCTCACATCATGTTTTGCTTGGTCAAGCTAGTTTGTGCATCTCAGGCCAGGTGAGCGATCCTGGGATCCTTTCTGATGAGTGCTCCCTCATCCTGCTGTTTTTCGGGAGGAAGACCAGATCCTAGGTATTTCAAAGATCATGGAGATGAGAGGAAAAGGGGGCAAGATTGAGAACTTTTACAACATGCACATTTCTGAAATATCCTAGAGTAGTGAGTTTTAAAGTCCAGTCCCTGGGCCGGCATCATTGGCGTCACTTGAAGACATCAGATATGCAGATTCTCAGGCCTCACCCCAGACCTACGAAGTCAGGGACTCTGGGATGGGACGCAGTGATCTGTGTATCATACTGTCTCCAGGAAAGGCTGATGCAGGCTCAAGTCTGAAAACTTCAATCATGTACGTAATAAGCAGTAGAATTCATATTTTGTAGTTGGAGATGTATTTGCTTCAGAAATGAAATTTCCCTGTGGTCTATGCAAGTCTTAAATATTCATTATTTTGAACATATGAATACTTATCTCAAATTGATGCAGTACTAGGGTGAAAGGGTTACCATATCAGTATCTTTTAGTTAAAGGTCAATTTCTGTAACTGAAAGATGAATATACTAATAATGGTAATACTAATTCCAAAGTTGGTTGCAAAAGTAGTATGGGATATTGCATAGTTAGAAATATTTTTTTCAAGAAGTCAGTTCCTATAAAAATGTGAGTTGTCATTGGGTGTCTGGAATTTGTTCTTAGATTTTTATCAAATCATGCCCAAGGCAATTCCATTTCTTGTATTTATAACCACCTGGAGCATTTAAAAAGTATTGATGGCTGCTTTCCACTCACTTTTTAATGAGAGGTTCTCATGAAAATTCATCTGTCATGAAGCCTGATGACAAACCTCTATAGTTACCTACTATAGTCTAGAGTAAGATCTCAATATTATTATTATTAGATCTATTTTTAGATCATAATATCAAACCATGGCTCCATTATCTCCTTAATGACAAAGTACTGAAATTATAGACATGCTTCTGTAAGAAGCATGGATTATCATTGCTGAGTATATCTATAGATATCCCTTCTCTGACAGGTCTTTCTTAAGCTAGAACCCTTAAATTTGCACTGTTTTAATTGCTTACTTATACAGTTACTATCTTTTGTATAATGCTTTTCAGAGGTCAGTCTCATTAACTTGTCCCACAAGTCTTGGGTATGTGAATGAATATATCTAAGAGCACAAGTTTTAAACCCATGTTCACATTGAGAAAACCACAGTACCAGACAACAGTGACTTTCCTGAGGCTTCCTAATTATCAAGGACTTGCTTTCCTCTGATCTTGAGCTCTTCCCCTGGCCCAAGTGTGTAGCCTTAGAAATCTGCACATCTACAGCTCGGAGCAATGTTGTGGTGGAATGTTCTTTACACTGGATGTGTTAGGTTGTGCACAGCATATAAAAAATACGAATGCTATAATTTCCCTCCTCTCTAGGAAAACGAAGCCTAAAAATTCAACTACCCTAAGTCATAAAGCCAAGCAAGACACAGAACTGGGTCTAAAACCTCAGACTTCTGACCACCAGTGTGTTTCATTATCAGTGAACTGTGTCGCTTTGCTGTAGGTTATTTTGTGTGTAGCACTTTATTATTACTTAGTAAACTTAATATATTGAATTTTGGACATAGCGGATAGATTTTATTGTCAGTTTCAGACGTATATAAAAAAGTTATCATGGCCATAAATGTGCATTGTAGAAAATCAGAAACACAAATAAGCAAAAATACAATACCACTTTCTTGCTAACTGGAGGCTAGCAGCAGTCATGGCTATCATTTTAGATTTTTTGATGCATATATGTACTTACATGTGTATTGTGCTCAGTCACTCAGTTTTGTCCAGCTCTTTGTGACTGCATGGACTGTGGCCTGCCAGGCTTCTCTGTTCCATAAATTCTTAGGCAAGAATACTGGAGTGGTTGCCATTTCCTACTCCATACATGTATATAAGTGTATATATATATCTATACACATACATATATATATTATACACGTGTATAAGCATATATATATATATATTTAAAAACATTTTTAACCTGCTTCTAATGTAAGTGCTTTAAATACGCTGTCTCATTTGATTCCTATAACAGTAATAAGTCTGGCACTAGCTATATATGTTTCTCTAGGTATATGAGTGCGTGTTCAGTCACTTCAGTTGTGTCCAACTCTTTGTGACACTATGGACTATAGCCAGCCAGGCTCCTTTGTCCATGGAATTCTCCATGCAAGAATATTGAAGCAGGTAGGCATGCCCTCTTCCAGGCATATTCTTGACCCAGGTATCAAACCCGTGTTGCCTGCAGCTCCTGAACTGCAGGTGGGTTTTTTACCATTGAACCACCGGATGCCCTTTTGTAGGTATCAGTTCAGTTCAGTTCAGTCACTCAGTCGTGTCCGACTCTTTGTGACCCCATGAATCGCAGCACGCCGGGCCTCCCTGTCCATCACCAACTCCCAGAGTTCACCCAAATTCATGTCTGTTGAGTCGGTGATGCCATCCAGCCATCTCATCCTCTGTCGTCCCCTTCTCCTCCTGCCCCCAATCCCTCCCAGCATCAGAGTCTTTTCCAATGAGTCAGCTCTCACATCAGGTGGCCAAAATATTGGAGTTTCAGCTTTAGCATCAGTCCTTCCAAAGAACACCCAGGGCTGATCTCCTTTAGAATGGACTGGTTGGATCTCCTTGCAGTCCAAGGGACTCTCAAGAGTCTTCTCCAACACCACAGCTCAAAAGCATTAATTCTTCGGAGCTCAGCTTTCTTCACAGTCCAACTCTCACATCCATACATGACCACTGGAAAAATCAGATCCTTGACAAGTTGGACCTTTGTTGGCAAAGTAATGTCTCTGATTTTGAATATGCTATGTAGGTTGGTCATAACTTTCCTTCCAAAGAGTAAGCGTCTTTTAATTTCATGGCTGCAATCACCATCTACAGTGATTTTGGAGCCCTAAAAAATAAAGTCTGACACTGTTTCCACTGTTTCCCCATCTATTTGCCATGAAGTGATGGGACCAGATGCCATGATCTTTGTTTTCTGAATGTTGAGCTTTAAGCCAACTTTTTCACTCTCTTCTTCCACTTTCATCAAAAGGCTTTTTAGTCCCTCTTCGCTTTCTGCCATAAGGGTGGTGTCATCTGCGTATCTGAGGTGATTGATATTTCTCCCAAAAATCTTGACTCCAGCTTGGGCTTCTTCCAGCCCAGCGTTTCTCATGATGTACTCTGGATATAAGTTAAATAAGCAGGGTGACAGTATACAGCCTTTCCTATTTGGAACCAGTCTGTTGTCCCATGTCCAATTCTAATCATTGCTTCCTGACCTGCATATAGGTTTCTCAAGAGGTATGCTGCTGCTGCTGCTGCTAAGTCACTTCAGTCATGACCGACTCTGTGTGACCCCATAGATGGCAGCCCATGAGGCTCCCCCGTCCCTGGGATTTTCCAGACAATAACACTGGAGTGGGTTGCCATTTCCTCCTCCACTCAAGAGGTATAAGAGTCTTTAAATCCTTAAGATGTGGGATAAAGACAAGAAAAGCTACATTGCACTGAAAACTTTAAATGTTATTTTATTGGTGGTTCAATTGTTAACTTCATAATAACTATTGGCAGAGATAGCTAAGATTTTTAGATATTATTTTCATTTGTTACAAAGAAGAAAAATTCCCCTAGGTAGCAACAACAGATAGAAAATATCATATCTATATATGCCCTTCTAATCAGTTTCCACCTCTTAAAATATTAAGAACATAGAAAATCCACCTAGAATATACCATTATCAGAAATCAAAGTGCTTCACAGAGCAGTACAGTAAACAGCTTTCATCGAGTGTAGTGCAGATGGGAAAATCCTAGACAGCATTGACTTAGTTATTGATTCCCATATCATCTAATAATATAAAATAGGAAAATATGACCCCATACTTAATATCAGTCACCACAATTATTACCTCCAGTTCTAGCAGACCATCAGAGGCTCAGGTTTGCTGCCCATAAGAACACGGCACACAAAGAAAAATTACTTAGAGATGAAGGTAAACATATGGTTGAAAATAGCCTCATTAGGTATAGGAGTTTATGAAAGAAATACTGTTCTGATATAGTTGCTTTAAATCATAATTAAGTACCTGTGCTAAGGAAAAATGAAAGATAATCTCCTGGAAATATTAGTGAATGACTTGGTTTCAACAGTCAGGAAATAAATGTCAGGAAATGAGAGGACCATTTAGATTTATATCTAGTCCTAAATGTACTCAAAGGGGCCAGAGCTATCATGAATAATAGGTGCCTGGGATTGGGAAACTTGGGGGGAGTCTGTTTACATATATAGGCGGACCTTCTCCTGGGATGTAGTCACTTCAGAGACTGGGGTTCTCAGTAAAGAGCAATTAGAGTCTTGGTTTACAGCTGTGTTGGGAACCATGTTTTTTTTTTTTTCCTTTCCCCCAGATGTGTTAATTTTCCTTTTGTTGGGGAAGTCAACTTGCTGCTTGAGAAACTTAGTACTTAGTGTTTCTATTTAAAGAATTTACCACCAATGACTCCATCATCATCATCGCCACCACCACTACCACCACAGCCACAACTATCTCGGTCATTGCCTTCATCATCAACAGTCACTATCATTAGGAAAATTACTCATTATTAGTTATTCACCATAAGACATAATCAACTAGACTTGAAATGTTTATTTTAAAACATTTAAAAAACACATTGGAATATTTGTGTTAAAAACAGTAATTTCAGTAAGGAAATGTTAATTGATAAGGAGTGCTAAATTTGTCACCCTGCTTTAGCATCTGTAGCCTGACAGTGTAGAATGGCAGGAGGATGAGGGAAACAAGAATGTAGACTATATTAATCAGAATGTATTCCAATATCAAACAACAAATTTCAACACTGCAGACTGCTATTACTTTTGTGCCGAATTAATGAGAACTCTTTTCCCATATATTCTCATTTATAAGGGAAATATGTTTATAAGAATATGCACTTCTCAGAGATGCATTCAGTAATAAATTACCTATGAAAATGACTATGATGAGATTTTTAAAATTAAACTTTTTCTTTCAAGGTAATTGAGGTATTTCAAATCCTAAAAGATGATGCTGTGAAAGTGCTGCACTCAATATGCCAGCAAATTTGGAAAACTCAGCAGTGGCCACAGGACTGGAAAAGGTCAGTTTTCATTCCAATCCCAAAGAAAGGCAATGCCAAAGAATGCTCAAACTACTGCACAATTGCACTCATCTCACACACTAGCAAAGTAATGCTCAAAATTCTCCAAGCCAGGCTTCAACAATATGTGAACCGTGAACTTCCAGATGTTCAAGCTGATTTTAGAAAAGGCAGAGGAACCAGAGATCAAATTGACAACATCTGCTGAATCATCAAAAAAGCAAGAGAGTTCCAGAAAAACATTTATTTCTGCTTTATTGACTATGCCAAAACCTTTGACTGTGTGGATCACAATAAACTGTGGAAGATTCTGAAAGAGATGGGAATACCAGACCACCTGATCTGCCTCTTGAGAAATTTGTATGCAGGTCAGGAAGCAACAGTTAGAACTGGACACAGAACAACAGACTGGTTCCAAATAGGAAAAGGAGTACATCAAGGCTGTATACTGTCACCCTGCTTATTTAACTTATATGCAGAGTACATCATGAGAAACACTGGGCTGGAGGCAGCACAAGCTGGAATCAAGATTTTTGGGAGAAATATCAATCACCTCAGATATGCAGATGACACCACCCTTATGGCAGAAAGTGGAGAGGAACTAAAAAGCCTCTTGATGACAGTGAAAGAGGAGAGTGGAAAAGTTGGCTTAAAGCTCAACATTCAGAAAACGAAGATCATGGTATCTGGTCCCATCACTTCATGGCAAATAGATGGAGAAACAGTGGAAACAGTGGCATACTATTTTTCTGGGCTCCAAAATCACTGCAGATGGTGTCTGTAGCCATGAGATAAAAAGATGCTTACTCCTTGGAAGAAAAGTTATGACCAACCTAGACAGCATATTAAAAAGCATGTTGATATATGGCAAAACCAATACAATATTGTAAAGTTAAAAAATAAATAAATAAAAATAAATAAAAAGCAGAGACATTACTTTGCCAACAAAGGTCTGTCTAGTCAAGGCTATGGTTTACCCAGTAGTCATGTATGGGTATGAGAACTGAACTATAAAGAAAGCTGAGTGCCAAAGAATTGATGTCTTTGAACTGTGGTGTTGAAGACTCTTGAGAGTCCCTTGGACTGCAAGGAGATCCAATCAGTCCATCCTAAAGGAAATCAGTCCTTAATGTTCATTGGAAGGACTGATGCTGAAGCTGAAACTCCAATATTTGCCACCTGACTCATTTGAAAAGACCCTGACGCTGGGAAAGATTGAAGGCAAGAGGAGAAGGGGACAACAGAGGATGAGATGGTTTGATGGCATCACCGACTCAATGGACATGAGTTTGAGTAAACTCCAGGAGTTGGTGATGGACAGGGAGGCCTGGTGGGCTGTAGTCCATGGGGTTGCAAAGAGTCAGACACTACTGAGCGACTGAACTGAACTGATCCCTCCTGCCCCTCATTTTTTTTTTTTTTTGGTACTGTAGGCTTTATTGTGGACAAATTCTTTCACCTTTAATTTGTTTGAGATTTTTTCTCTCTTTTTTATTTTTGAAGAATATGCTACCACAAATAGAATATGGAACTGATTTTTCTCTTTCAGTTTTAAAGATGTAATTTCAATGTTCTTTGACTTATGTTTTTAAGTAACAGATCAGTTATATTTTTTGCTCCTCTGAAAGCAATGTCCCCTCTATCATGATTGCTTTTAGACTTTTTCTCTTTTCTTTGGTTTTCATTGGTATAAGTATGATATGCTTAGGTGTGGTGTATTTTATATTCATATTGCTTATGGTTTCCTGGGCTGTTTTTTCCTAGGAAAGAACAGAAACTGCTTCAGTTTTTGTTGTGGTAAAAACATATAGCATACATTTTACCATCTTAAGCACTTAGAAAATTTTATTGAGGTATAGTTACTTTATAATGTTTAGTTTCTACTGTACAGCAAAGTAAATCAGCTCTGTGTATACATTATGTATCCCCTCTTTTTTGTATTTCCTTCCCATTTAGGTCTCCATAGAGCACAGAATAGAGTTCCCTGTGCTACACAGTTAGGTTATCATTAGTTATCTATTTTAGACATAGTGTCAATAATGTATATATCCCAAATCCCAATTCATCCCACCACTCCCTCTTGGTATCCACACATTCAGACATATTTCTATGTCTGTGTCTCTATTTCTGCTTTGTAAATAAGATAATCTAAAACCAATTCTGGGCTTTTAAAAAAAATTCTGTGGGTTCATTATTTCATGAAATCATGGAAATTTTCATCTATAATCTTTAAAAATATTCTATTTACTCCAATTCTCACCTAACCCACCATTTGAAACTCTGATTACACATATGTTGACATTGTTCTAAAGTCTATGGTTGCTGTGGTCTTTATTGTTTTTCTATCTGCATTTTAGTATGATAATTTCCATTGTTCTGTTTTGCTTTTAGCAAAACTTTCTTTGGCTGTGCTGAGCCTGCTATTAAGTCAACCTAATGAATTTTTAATTTCCAATACTGTATTTTTCAGTTTTGAATTTTTTGGAAAAATCTCCTTTATTTTTACTGTTTTAATAGATCTGTTGGAATTTGCCATTTGTTAGTTAATTTTGTATTTCTTTCAACTAAATTTAAATACTAAATAATTAGAGAAGCTACTTTAAAGTCTTTGCTAATAGCAACATTCAGGTCACATGTGGATCTGATTTTACTGAATATTTTTTCTTCTTGATTATGAGTCACATTTTCCTGTTTCTTTTAAAATTTTTATTGGCGTATAGTTGATTTACAATGTTGTGTTAGATTCAGGGGTACGGCAAAGGAAACAAAGTGTATATGTACAGCACTCTTGTTTAGATTCTTTTCCCATATAGGTCATTACAAATTGTTGAGTATTGTTCCCCATGCTATACAGCAGGTCCTTATTAGTTATCTCTTTTATATGTAGTAGTGTGTATATATGTCAATCCCAATCTCCCAGTTTATTCCCTCCATCCTGCTTCCCCCCAGTAACCAGAAGCTTGTTTTCTACATCTGTGACTTTATTTCTGCTTTTATATAAGTTCATTTTACCATTTTTTAAGGTTCCATGCATGAAAAGCATCATATGATACTTATACTTCTCTGATGTATTTTCCTCAGTATGACACTCTCTAAGTGCATCCGTGTTGCTGCAAATGGCATTGTTTCATTCTTTTTATAGCTGAGTAATATTCCATTGTTTGTTTGTACCAAATCTTCTTTATCTATTCCTCTTTCGATGGACATTTAGGTTGCTTCTATGTTCTGGCTATTGTAAATAGTGCTGCAATGAACATTAGGGTGCATATATCTTTTTAAATTATGGTTTTCTTTGGATATATGCCCAGGAGTAGGATTTCTGGAATCCTATAACAGCTCTATTTCTTGATAATGGGTCATAATTTCCTGCTTCTTTGTATTTATAGTAATTTTTCATTTTATGATGATGGACATCATGAATATACTGTACAGACTGTAGATCATGTTATTCTTCTCTACAGAATGTTCGAGTTTGTCCTTGGCTGCAGGTAATTTACTAGATCACCTCGATCCTGTTGAGATCTGAATTCAGGCTTTGCTAAGATGGATCCAGTTCAGTTTTGCCCTTAGTCTGAAGACTAGCTCTTACTTCGAAGGTATCAGTTTCAGATCTCATCCTAATTCCTGGTATGCAAATGCCTGGAGGTCTTTATCTTTGGGTTCTTCGTCTCCATACTTTGCCCCACAAATTTCAGCTATCTTAGCATCCTTGAGCATTGATCTTTATTTATTCTACTCATACAGACTGTTGTAATTTGCTTGGGTTCCACTTCACTATGCTTTGTTTGGAAATTGTCATTAGGGAGAAAGTTAGGATGAATGTGTCAGTCACCTTACATTCTTGCCTTCTCTCAAGAATTTCATCTCTGTGCTGTCTGCTTCCCAAAGCTTGCAGATAGTTGCTTTATATTATCTCCAGTCTGATAGTTGCTTATGGTCACAGGGTAAGTGTGATAATAGCTGTTCTGCTATACTTGAAATCAGAAGTCTGATTACTATAGCTTGTTCTTTGTGTGCCTGCCAAGCTGAAGGTCATATGGAAACATGGACCAGGAGAGGCTGGAAACCTGGAGATGTGAACTAGATCTGTGACCCTGGGCAACTGGCTTTACTCCCTTGGGTCTTCTCTGTGTCTCTAAGATGTGGATAAGTATCAGTTCTGTGGATATGCAAGTTTCTGGCATTGGAACCACTAGAGAAGGTTTAAAAATATGGCTGCCATTTATACCCACAGACATGCTGATTCAGAGGATGTGGGTGGAGCCCAGAATTTTTCCTTTTTCCTTCTTTTAGTTTGATTGAGCTATAACTAACATACAGCATTGTATATATTTAAGGTGTACAGCATACTTATTTGACTTACATTATGAAATTATTATTATAATACATTTAGTGATAACTTATCATCACTATAGATAATTATCATCTCATATAGATATGACATTAAAGAAATAGGAAAAAATTTTTTTGTGATGAGAACTCAGAATTTACTTTCAACTTTCATATATAACATTCAGCTGTGTTAATTTTATTTATCATACTGTACATTATATTCCTAATACTTATTCATCTTATAATTGGAACTTTGTACCTTTTGACTGTCTTCATCCAACTCTACCCCCACTCCTTGCCCCAGCCCCTGCCTCTGGGGGCCATAAATCTGATCTCTTTTTCTATGAGTTTGTTGATTTTGGAAGAGTAACTGACCTACAACTCTATGTTAGCTCCTGTTACACCACATGGTGATTTGATATTTCTGTATGTTTCAAAGTGATCACTATAGTAAGTCGAGCTACAATATGTCACTATACAAAGATAGTATAGTTATCTTATATATTCCCCAGACTGTACATTTTATACCCACGACTCATTTATTTTGCAACTGGAAGTTTATATCTCTTAATTTCCCTCACTTGTCTCAGAATTTCTTTTTAATAAACACTCTAGGAAATTGTGGTGCTTAGCCATGTTTGTGAAACACTGGATATGGTAATTTCCTGAGTCTTTTCAGGTCAAAATTCTGAGTATGTAAGCTTGATATTAAAGAAAGTAAGAAAAGATGGAAAGATCAAGACAAAGGATAAACAATTTTTGACAAGGCAGAAGTTTGTGTTGGGGAGGAGAAGATAAAGACAGAAGCAAACCAGAGAGGAAGAACAAATTTGGATGTATCACTGCACTGGGAATCTTATCTAACAGGATTCAGTCTGTGAGCCTGAGAAGCTGGGAAGTCAATAGAGAGGAGCACTCGATGAAAAGTGGGTGGTGCACTGGGATGACCCAGAGGGATGGGATGGGGGTTCAGGATGGGGAACACACGTACACCCATGGCAGATTCAAGTCAATGTATAGCAAAACCAATACAATATTGTAAAGTAAAATAAATAAACAGAAAAAAAACTTATATATAAAAAAAAAAGTGGGTGGAAGGCAGGGACAGCCAAAGGGAGTTTTAATTCAGAGAAAGGCTGCTCCTGGCAGAAGTTGAAAGCAGTTACCTGACAGAGATTCTTTGTTACCATTAAATTTACACCCCTTGAGAGGATAAGGGCAGGGAATTACAAAAATTTCCTTGTTAAAACTAGATACAGTGCATGTCCTGGCTATTATAAACAGTGCTGCGATGAACATTGGGGTACACGTGTCTCTTTCCCTTCTGGTTTCCTCAGTGTGTATGCCCAGCAGTGGGATTGCTGGATCATAAGGCAGTTCTATTTCCAGTTTTTTAAGGAATCTCCACACTGTTCTCCATAGTGGCTGTACTAGTTTGCATTCCCACCAACAGTGTAAGAGGGTTCCCTTTTCTCCACACCCTCTCCAGCATTTATTATTTGTAGACTTTTGGATCGCAGCCATTCTGACTGGTGTGAAATGGTATCTCATAGTGGTTTTGATTTGTATTTCTCTGATAATGAGTGATGTTGAGCATCTTTTCATGTGTTTGTTAGCCATCTGTATGTCTTCTTTGGAGAAACGTCTATTTAGTTCTTTGGCCCATTTTTTGATTGGGTCATTTATTTTTCTAGATGTCCATCAGCAGATGAATGGATAAGAAAGCTGTGGTACATATACACAATGGAGTATTAGCCATTAAAAAGAATACTTTTGAATCAGTTCTAATGAGGTGGATGAAACTGGAGCCTATTATACAGAGTGAAGTAAGCCAGAAGGACAAACACCAATACAGTATACTAACGCATATATATGGAATTTAGAAAGATGGTAATGATAACCCTGTATACGAGACAGCAAAAGAGACACTGATGTATAGAACAGGCTTATGGACTCTGTGGGAGAGGGAGAGGGTGGGAAGATTTGGGAGAATGGCATTGAAACATGTGAAACGTCATGTATGAAACGAGATGCCAGTCCAGGTTCAATGCATGATGCTGGATGCTTGGGGCTGGTGCACTGGGACGACCCAGAGGGATGGTATGGGGAGGGAGGAGGGAGGAGGGTTCAGGATGGGGAACACATGTATAATTTTTTTTAAATTAAAATTGAATAAAAAAAAAAAGAAGAGAAAAAAAAAAAAACTAGATACAGTGCAGTTCTTCCTGAAATAAATTGGAATATAAATACATTATTGAGTGTCCTACCCTAAATTTTATGAGTATATATAGCCCTTGGTGTTACTATTTCCTTGATACACTTCTTGTTTTTATTAAAGTCATTGCATATTTGTTACTTTCCAACAGACTGCCAGATTTGTGAAGGCAGGGACATTGCTTTATGGATTTCAGCAGCTCTCACCGGAAGGAAGTTTAAACTAGTGATTACAAAATAAGTACCTGGAGTTAGATAGATCCAGGCATGTGGGCTCTGAAACACAATGTCCCTCTGAGCAACTTACCTTTAAAATGAATATCATTATTGTGAGAAATAAATAATATATGTGTATGGGGTTTTCGATCTTGGTAGCCAGAACTCAGTGTAAAGGATTTGTGTTATGCACAGTATTGGATATTCAAGAAGTGGTGATGACAGCCATTTTCATCACAGTGATTTTTCTCTTAATTGTACCAGATCAGTGTTTGTTGAAAGAAACTGTCTACAGAAGCCAAATTAAGCACTATCAAGGGTATAAGCAAACATTTCATACCCTGGGAAAATAATCTCTCAGAAAATGGTCTTGAGGGAGTTTCTGAATAATCAAGTCACTGAGATCTACAATCCTAATAAAACTGCCTATTCTCCTGTTATCCACGAGTCAGGAAAGGGCACAATATTCTTCCTTGTAGCTGGAGGGTGTTTTGGGAAGTTAGTAATTGGAAATCAAGCTCTTTGAGACAGAAAGAGATACAAGATAAATGAGAAGTTATGATTCTCTGGAGCAGACTGGGAGGAGAGAGTTCTGAACTCAAAGCTGTCCTCTTCTATTGATGTGGTCATATTCTTCCCAGGACCATTGTGGACAAGAGACACTGAAGTATAGCATTACAGTTCTACACCAAAGGAAGGTGAGTGTGTGCTTGGTCAGTCATATAACGTGGTGGTTACCAGTGCAAACCGTGAGAGGCAGACTGCCCAAGTTCACCTTCTGGCTGCTACTCAGCAGTTTTGGGACTTGGATGAGTTACTTAACTCAGTTGTCTCATCTACAAAATGAGGATAAAAATATAGTCACATAGCTCTTTGTACACATAAGTAACCACTTAATAAGTGCTAGCTTAAAACATTATCATTAAACCTAAGGCCACTAGAGTTAGGAGATTTTGGAAAAAATATCACCCCACTTTTTTGATGTGATAGCAGTGACCCAGAGGTGGGAGCTCTGAGAAGTCTGAGTGTCTTCTGTCAGTCAAGACTCTTTCCTGGGAAAGTCCCCAAGTGTGTCAGCAGCTGAAACAGAGGCAGGAGAGAGGGGACACAGAAAATGGACTGACTTAAAGATCTAAAAGATATCTATCTTACTTTTGAATGAGTTTTCTGCTCTTTGCTTTCTCAAGTAGTGCCAGTTCTCACTCTGGAGGCCTAGTCTAGCCTCTTTATTGTCCTCTGGAAGTGAAAGACACTAGGGTTATGAAGGTAGGTCCATAGCAAACAGTAGAAACCTTCCTTCCACACTAAAGCTGAAATATCTCTGTGGATTCCATTCTCAGGAATGGACAGTGGGTACTGGGAGGTTGGTGGTCTTATTTCTAAGCGGGTCTCTTTTCTTTCCCCCATGGACCAGGTTTTCTCCAGGGGAGAATGGCAGCTGAGAACACTTCAATGACAGAATTCATCCTCGCAGGCTTAACAGACCAGCCAGGACTCCAGATCCCCCTCTTCCTCCTGTTTCTAGGTTTCTACATGGTCACCGTAGTGGGGAACCTGGGCTTGATAATGCTGATTGGGTTGAACTCGCGCCTGCACACCCCCATGTACTTCTTCCTCTTCAACCTCTCCTTAATAGACTTCTGTTACTCCACTACCATCACTCCCAAAATGCTGATGAGTTTTGTCTCAAGGAAGAACAGCATCTTGCATGCAGAGTGTTTGACTCAACTGTTTTTCTTCTGCTTCTTTGTCATCTCTGAGTCCTTCGTCCTGTCAGCAATGGCATATGACCGCTATGTGGCCATCTGTAAGCCACTGGTGTACACAGTCACCATGTCTCCTAAGGTCTGTTTACTGCTTTTGTTGGGTGTGTATGTGATGGGGTTTTCAGGGGCCATGGCCCACACAGGAAACATAGCAAGTCTGATCTTCTGTGCTGACAACCTCATCAACCATTTCATGTGTGACATCCCACCTCTCCTTGAGCTCTCCTGTACTAGCTCTTATGTGCATGAGCTGGTGGTCTTCATATTTGTGGCTATCGACATTGGAATGCCCACTGTCACCATCTCCATCTCTTATGCTCTAATCCTTTCCAGCATTCTCCGCATTCACTCCACTGAGGGCAGGTCCAAAGCTTTCAGTACATGCAGCTCCCACATAATTGTGGTTTTCCTTTTCTTTGGTTCTGGGGCTTTTATGTATCTCAAACCACCTTCCGTTTTGCCCCTTGACCAAGAGAAAGTGTCCTCCCTGTTCTATACCATTGTGGTGCCCATGTTAAATCCACTGATATATAGTTTGAGGAACAAGGATGTCAAAGCTGCCCTGAGGAAAACCTTGGGGAAAATTAATTTCTTGAGAAAGGAGTAATAATTGAAGAAAAAGATACAATGCTTTGTTTATCAGTGTTTTCAATGAAGAATGCAAATTCCAGTTTTTTTTCCCTTTTATATCAAAAGGGAGCTTTAAGTCTTTACGTTTAGATCAATGTTTAGTACAGACCTATTTTCCATGTCCCTTGACCCACCTTTAGTGTTCCAAGACTCTTGAGAGTCCCTTGGACTGCAAGGAGATCCAAACAGTCCATTCTAAAGGAGATCAGTCCTGGGTGTTCATTGGAAGGACTGATGCTAAAGCTGAAACTCCAATACTTTGGCCACCTCATGTGAAGAGTTGACTCATTGGAAAAGACTCTGATGCTGGGAGGGATTTGGGGGCAGGAGGAGAAGGGGACGACAGAGGGTGAGATGGCTGGATGGCATCACCAACTCGACAGACATGAGTTTGGGTGAACTCTGGGAGTTGGTGATGGACAGGGAGGCCTGGCATGCTGCAATTCATGGGGTCGCAAAGAGTTGGACACGACTGAGCGACTGAAATGAACTGAACTGAAAATGAAACCATGGCAAGGTATAGATCCATAATACTACTAACTGACAGAATTCTGACCAATAATGCAAACTTCCACACTGAAGCATAGTCATCCCTAAGCATCTGCAGAGGATTGGTCACAGGACCCACCTTGGATAACAAAATCTGCAGGTGCTCAGGTCCCATAATCAGTGTTTCAACACTCTCAGTTTTATAACTTCACCGTTGATCTGTGTCAACTAAATGGCAAACCCAATCCCATTTACATTAGCACCACACAAATGAAATACTTCAGAATAAATCTAACAAGATATGTGCAAAATCTCTATGAGGAAAACTACAAAATGCTGATGAAATAACAAAATTAATGAAGTTACTCCATGTATGTGAACCTGAAGACCTGATATTTTCATGATTTTGCTTTTTCTGAACTTGGTCTATAGATTCTATACAATTCCAGTCAATGTCACAGCAGGCTATTTTGTGGATAATGACAAACTGATTACAAAGTTTATACAGAGAGACAAAAGACTCAGAATTGCCAATACACACTGAAGAAGTAGAACTGAATTAAAAGTTGGAGGACTGACTCTACTCAATATCATGACTTACTATTGATCTAAAGTGATAGTAATCGTGTATTGTAGGCAGGCTAGACAAAGAGATCAATGGAATAGAGATCCTAGAAATAGACCCACATAAATATAGATGACTGATCATTGAAAACTGACCTTTGTAAAGAAAAAAGAAAACAAGCAATTGAGCCAAGATAATGTAATTAAAGAATGGTTCCGTACAACATGTAAGAAAATGAATCACACAAGAGTTCACATTGCTCACAAAAACTAACCTAAAATATCTCAAGCTTAAATGTAAACTACAAAACTGTAAAATTCCTAGAAAGTAACTGGAGAAATCTAGATGACCTTGGGTGTGGCAATGATCTTTTAGGTACAAGATTAAAAGAATGATTTATAAAACAAAGAATTGAGAAGCTGGACTTCAATAGAATTAAAAATTTCTACTCTATAGAAGGACATTGTCAAGAGGATGAAAAGACAGGCTGTAGTTTACATGAAAATATTTGCAAAAGATATATGTGATAAAGAACTGTTATCTAAAATATTTACTACAAAGTTTGGATGAACCTTGAGTATATTATGCTAAATAATGTAAGTCAGCCAAAGAAAGACAAATACTGCATATCACTTACAGGTGGAATCTAAAAACATCAAACTTGTAGAAGTAAAATGGTGGCTACTTGGGGGGTGGTGGGTAGGGATATAGGACATACGTTTAAGGTACAAACTTGCAGTAAGTGGTAGATAAGTCCTAGAGATCTGATGTACGACACAGTGAAAATAGGCAACAATGTTGTATTACAGTCCTCAAACTTGCTAAGAGAATAAAACTCATTTAAACCGCTAAAACGAACTGATAACTATATAATGTGTTGCTGTTATTGTTCAGTCACTCAGTGGTGTCTGACTGTTGTGACCCCATGGACTGTAGCACACCAGGCTTCCTTGAGAGAGGTGCTAATTATTGCTATCATGGCAATCATATAAAAATATATCAGACTAACATGTGTACACTTTAAATTCACACAATGTTATATGTCAAATATATTTCAACAAAAATATGGAAAGTAAAGAAACAACCTGATTAAAAATGGGCCCAAGACCTTAGGATACATGTAACACAGAAGATATACAGATGGCAAATAAACCTATGAAAAGATACTGCACGTCATTTGTCATCAGGAAGTGCACGTTGAAACAAGAGTGAGACACTACTACACATCTATTAGAATGTGCTGGTAAGGATGCAGAGTAACGTGAATTCATGCACTGCTGGTGAGAATGGAAAATGGCACAGTCACGTTGGAAGACAGTTTGGCAGTTTCTTATCAAACGAAGCACACTCTTATCACACAATCCAGAAACTGTGCTCTTTGGTATTTAACCAAAGGAGCTGAAACCTATGTCTGCACAATTGTCTCCTCATGCTGTGTTCTTAGTTGTCAAAACTTAGAAACGATCAAGATGTCATTCAGTTGGTAAATGGAAAATAAACTGTGGTATATCCAGGCAATAAAATATTACTCAGTGCTCAAAAGAAATAAGCTATCAAGTCATAAAAAGATACGGAGGAAACTAAAATGCACAGTACAAGGTGATATAAGTCAAATCTACAGGAATCTGGAGGAGGCAAAACCAAGGAACACAGGAAACAGTAAAGAGATCAAAGGTTGTCATGGATTCTGCAGGGGGAGGGACGAACAGGTAGAGCACAGAGTTTTTAGAACAGTGAGACTCTAGTAATGACCACTATACAGTGTTCATACATATAATGAATATATGTCGTTACATAGTTGTCCAAACTCACAATACACAACACCAACAGTGAACCCTAATGTCAGCTATGGTCTTTGGATGATAATGATGCATCAATGTGTGTTCATCTATCTTAACAAATATACTGCTTTCATGGAGGATGTTGTTAATGGAGGAAGCTGTGCATGCATGGGGTCAGAGAGTACATGGGAAATCTCCATATCATTTGCTCAGTTTTTCTGTACACCTAATATAGACAATTTATTAATCAAAGCAAAAAAAATTACTATGAGCATTTAAATCTCAGAGTGTTAAATCTCAGAGAAACTCAGAATTATTCATTTTTCCATGTCTGAGTGAGGAATGAGGTATTGTACCTAAAATAAAATGACAAAAAACTAATCATTATTTTACTATTATCTTAAAATAATTATGAGTTACAATTAAAATAATGCCCACAAATCTTTTGTTGTGCAAGAGAATTAATTCTTTAACACAAATCCCTGATATTGTTTTGATCAAATGGTGGAAGACATTTTGTCTAATGCTGATTGGATTTACTGAGTCAGGTTGACTGTAGTTACAGACTGTCAGTATTGAGGAAGGAGAAAAGACTACAGGAATGTTGAATATTCCTTGGTTGTCTGGGAGATGTGGGAAAATAGTGGCAAAAAACGTATTGTCAGGAAAAGTTTGAAACTGAGAGGTTAGAAGGAAATGGCAACCCACTCCAGTACTCTTGCCTGGAAAATCCCATGGATGGAGGAGCCTGGTGGGCTGCTGTCTATGGGATCACACAGAGTCGGACCCAACTGAAGCAACTTAGCAGCAGCAGCAGAGAGGTTATGATTATGCCAAGACTGATAAGCTGCCTAGAGAGACCTTTGGCCAAGAGATGGGGCGGGGGGTGGGTAAGATGAGGTGTGGGTTTGAATATCAGTGTTAATTGTTTACCAGCTGTGTCATCTGGAGAAAGTTATTTAACCTCTCTAAATCAAAGTTTCAAATGAGATAATTTAGCAAAACACTCAAACAGTTGACTAGCATCCAAAAGTGTTAGATGTAGTGATGATGATACTATGGTTATGATGGTGATTATGGCATTAATTGAGTAAAGGAATATTTAAATAACTTTGGAAGCAATAAGTACACAGTGGCAGCATAATAAGAGAGAAAACGGACAAATCTGGTTGAGAAAGAGTATTTGCTACTTCTTGGTGACTTTCAAATTCACCTCCATTTGTCGTGTGTACTACAGGCTTAAATTAGTATTAGTTTGGATAATATATTCTTTATAGAAGAGGAGAAATCAATGAACAACCCTCTTAAACTCATTGCTGAAAGTTCTAATTTATCTTATGTTCCAGTCAAGATGGATAGATGTTTATCAGAGGGCCAAAGACAAGCAAAACAAAAACAAAAACAAAAACAAAACCAAAAACAAACTATCCCTAAAGGAATAAAACATGAACTCAAAACGGGCAGGCAGACACGAGAGGCATGAGAGATGTGAAAGGGAGAAAGGGAAGATGGAAAACATTCAGACATGTTGAGAAGCAGTTTTTCTCCATTCATGTGTCGTATGAATTTTAGAGGGTTTCTCCCCTATATTTCTATTCCACTTTCAACCTGAGAAATCATGACATTTACATTCAAAGTGTTTTCACCTCAGAGTTTTCTGGATGGCAGCCCTTACCTCCTTATTTCTCAAGCTGTAGATCAGAGGGTTCAGCATAGGGATCACTGTGGTGTAGAACATGGAGGCCACATTCTCCTGGGCCAGGGAACTGGCTGTGGAGGGTTTTAAGTACATGAAGGAAGAAGACCCATAAAATAATCCCACAGCTGCAAGATGGGAGCTGCAGGTGCTGAAGGCTTTGGATCGTCCCTCTGTGGAGGTGATATGGAGAATGCTGGAGATGATGAAGGCATAGGAAACATGGACTGTTAAGCTGGTGACTACAATGTTGAATCCAGCCAAAAAGAAAGTTGTCATCTCAATGTCATAGGTGCTAGAGCAAGAGAGTGTCATGAGGGTGAGGATTTCACAGAAGTAATGACTGATGAGAAAATCACAATAGGACAGCTTCAACATGAGACCAGTCTCTATAGTTGAGCCAATGAGCCCCATGGCATAGACCCCAACCACCAGCAGGGAGCAGACTCGATGAGACATGATGATGTTGTAAAGCAAAGGTCTGCAGATGGCAACATAGCGGTCATAGGCCATCACTGTCAGCATGTAACACTCAGCAATGACAAACACCTGGAAGAAGTAGAGCTGGGCCATGCACCCTGCATAGGAGATGGTGTTCTTCCCTGACACAAAGTTCACCAGCATCTTAGGGGTAATGACAGAGGAGTAGCAGAGATCCACAAAGGACAGGTTGCTGAGGAAATAGTACATGGGGGTGTGAAGCTGAGGGTTCAGACAAATCAGGGTTATCATGCCCAGGTTCCCTACCATGGTGACCAAGTAAATCCCAAGGAAGAGGAAGAAGAGTGGGAACTGGAACTCTGGCCGATTTGTTAAACCTCCAAGAATGAACTCTGTCACTGTGGATTGGTTTTCTGTAGCCATTCTCCTCTGTTTGGGGACCCTATGGAGATAAGAAGGAAGAGCCTATGAAAGGTTGTATAGAGTCAGCCCTTGGTATCAGTTGGAGACACATCTGAGGATTCAGTCAACAGCATCTAGGACATGAAAGGCTGTCTTCATTGTATTATATCATGGGGGGTTCAGGATGGGGAACACGTGTATACCTGTGGCAGATTCATGTTGATGTATGGCAAAACCGATACAATATTGTAAAGTAATTAACCTCCAATTAAAATAAATAAATTTATATTAAAAAAATCAATTGCTTTTCAATTCTGGGGTTTCTTCATTGTCTTGTTCAAGTAGCCTTAATAGTAAAAATAAAATAAAACTAAATAAAGATTCAAGTATACCAACAACAAAAAATTTTTTTTAAATGTTATATTGAAGTATAGTCAATTAACAATGCTGTGATAGTTTTAGGAGGACAGCAGAGGGATTCAGCCATACATATACATGTATCCACTCTCCCCCAAACTTATAAGAATGTTGAGCATGGCACAGCAGCTCCTGCAGATACTGAGAAATGACTGTGTAGGAGACTTTCTGGTAAGGGGAGGTATCAGCTTCTGTTCCTGAGTGAGTGATCTTGAACTCACATTTTCCTAACTGTTTTGTATCTTTACTCCTTCTTCCTTGGTGGCTCAGATAGTAAAGAATCTTCCTGCAATGCCTGAGACCCAAGTTTGATCCTTGGGTCGGCAAGATTCCCTGGTGAAGAGAATGGCAACCCACTCCAGTATTCTTGCCTGGAGAATCCAGAGAAGCCTGGTGGGCTACAGTCCTTGTGGTTGCAAAGCGTTAGACACGACTGAGTGACTAACGCTACTTACTCCTAATATTTTCTAGGATTCAGATAATTTTTTGCAAGGTTTAAAGAATATGAAAGTGGGGATAAAACAGCCACTCCTGGAGATTTTAACACCCTCCTGTTTCTCGTGTTTTATTTCTAGGTTTACAGTTGAATGTTGCTCCAGAAGGAGAAAGTCTCTTGGCATCTATGCAATCTCAAAATATTGCCCATAAAATGAAAACATGTGGTTACCTTATCCTAAGCTGAAATAGTGTGGGCTGGTAGTTAGAGCCCTTTCAGTCACTGAGTGACAAATGAGCTTCCACAGTTGAGAATTAAATGGAGTTACAATATCAATTTCCAAAATTAAAAAATGTATTGGAATAATGTGTATGAAATATTTTCCAAATACTCAATTGTTATACAAATATAAAGTTTCATTAGGCATCTGGAGTTTGTCCTAATTTTTAATTGAACCTGAGTTCCTGGGATACTTATTTTTAGTTTTGGTTACGCGTAAAAGTCACCTGGTGAGATTTTAAAAAATAATATGTCAGGTTCTGACTTACAGTCATTCTGACCAACTGGCATTTGCTAGACACTGAGTGCTCTGTTTATAGCAGGTGGCAAAATTCACCTGAAGGTAGTAAAGATTTTTTCTTTAACTTTTTGTTTATTGCAATCAGATGGTTTTGTAGCTTGAAACTGTGGCACTGAAAGCAGTTTATACTGAGTAACATAAAGCTCCCAAGGAAGAGGTTGAGATTGATTGCTCTCCATTGCATTGAAAGACTCAGGAAAAATTCAGGTTGGATCATGCTTAAGAGTAGATGGGAGTAAAAGGAGAACAGTGTGGAGATTCCTTAAAAAACTGGAAATAGAACTGCCTTATGATCCAGCAATCCCACTGCTGAGCATACACACTGAGGAAACCAGAAGAGAAAGAGACATGTGTACCCCAATGTTCATCGCAGCACTTTTTATAATAGCCAGGACATGGAAGCAACCTAGATGCCCATCAGCAGATGAATGGATAAGAAAGCTGTGGTACATATACACAATGGAGTATTACTCAGCCATTAAAAAGAATACATTTGAATCAGTTCTAATGAGGTGGATGAAACTGGAGCCTATTCTACAGAGTGAAGTAAGCCAGAAAGAAAAACACCAATACAGTATACTAACGCATATATATGGAATTTAGAAAGATGGTAACAATAACCCTGTGTACGAGACAGCAAAAGAGACACTGATGTATAGATCAGTCTTATGGACTCTGTGGGAGAGGGAGAGGGTGGGGAGATTTGGGAGAATGGCATTGAAACATGTATAATATCATGTATGAAATGAATCGCCAGTCCAGGTTAGATGCACAATACTGGATGCTTGGGGCTGGTGCACTGGGACGACCCAGAGAGATGGTATGGGGAGGGAGGAGGGAGGAGGGTTCAGGATGGGGAACACAGGTATACCTGTGGTGGATTCATTTTGATATTTGGCAAAACTAATACAATATTGTAAAGCTTAAAAAAAAAAAAAAGAATACAGTACACCTCCCAGATCAAGAGCAAAGTTATTCGAGTGGTACATGGACATTTTCCCTTGTCCCCTTTTTTTGCTAAACCCTGCTGTGTTTAGTGGCCAGCTGATCCATGGCCACTTTCTTTCCTCACACCAAATGTATCCTCTAGAATAACTAGTCTCTCTTGTTGCTTCATCGTTTTTCTATTCCTTGTGTTAATTTCAAAATGACTTCTCATGGTATTTCTGTTTTTAGAGTCAACCTAAGATCAATGCAGAGAAGATTTTTAGCCATGGCCATTATATGCAGATGACCAAGAGGCTCCCTGGAAGGAATCTTGGTACATCTAAGTCAAAATGGCAGTTTACAATTGGTCCTGAGAAGCCATTCCTGTCACTGGGTATCATATCTCCTTGTGATGGCTTTTCTTCAATTTTCCTTTTCACCCAATGAGAAAAAACTGAAGGAAACATAATTTATAAGAGCATAGAGTAGTTTTCTTCTGGTAAACTGACTTCTGGAAGTAATTTGGTAGATTCTATTGAGAAATTGTCAGTGGTAAATGTAAGTCCCTGGAAGATCACCTCTCTGACTCCAGTTAAAGTTTCCCAAGTTCTAAACATGATTGGTCATTGGATGAAATAACCATTTAAAACTACTCCATATCTTAGTTTTTGTTATTTCAATTTATGGATGAGCGTGTGAGTGAAAAAGATATATATTTTTTTAATCTTAAAATTTCACAACATATTTAAAATACTTAAAAATTAGTGAGCGGGCTTCTTACTTCCACCCATGAAGGGTGAACTCATACTGGAATTGTATTTATACCATAAACAACCAGAAAACCAGACAAGGCACAATGAACAGTCATTTCCTGACATCTGACAACAGGCAGTACCAAACTGATTCCTAAGAGGAGGGAGAAATATATCATAAGCCCAATGATTGCACCAGTGATTCCACGCCACATTCCAGGTGAATAGATCTAGAAAGAATGAATATTATAAAATGTAGGACAACAAGTAAATAATAAAAAGCCTATAGCTAATAAGATAATAGTGGAGATAAAATATAGTCATCAAAACTGTCTAAAAGAAGGGAAGGAAAAAGAAAAAGTGGAATAAAGGACAGTTGCAAGATGGCAGATTTAAGCTCAAACATTTTGATGACTGATTTAGATACAAAGAGTTTAAATAGTCTAATGAAAATGCAGAGATTGTCACAGTGGATAAATGCCATTACCCAATTGTATGGTTTTCCAAGAAATCCACTTTGAATATAAAGACATTAATAGCTAAAATTATAAGTACAGAAAAAAAGATACCGTGTAAATATCAAGGCAAAGAAAGCTAGAGTGACTATATCAGCAGTGAGCAAAGTAGATCTCAAAGCAGGAAATATTACTAGAAATAAGGAGGAACATTTCAGAATGATAAAGAAGGCAGTTGATTAAGGGACATGAGACTCCTAAATGAGTTCACTTATCAACAGTGTTTCAAAACACATGAACCAAACTAACAGAAAGAATGAATATACAGGTCCACCATTAGAGACTGCAATACTCCTCTAATTAATTGACAGAACTAGTAGAAAGATTAGCAATGACAGAGAAAATACCCACAAACTGACATTTTTGGAACTTTCCACACAGGAGCAGCAAAATATGCAAACCTTTAGTTACATGTGGAAAAGCCTATTCATGATAAAACCTATTCTGGGCACTAAAGCTGAAATCACATACACCATTTACCCATACCAAAACAAACTATAAATAATTTATAGAGTGATATCTAGAAAATCATCAGCTATTTGAAAATTAAGTGCTGAGATTTTCTTTTACTCATTTGATAAACTATAAATTTTAAGAATTGAGGTATTAGATAGCAAAGAGACAAGATTAGAATCAAATTGTCTTTCTCTGACTTATTTATTTATTTATTTTTATTAACGTATCATTGACCTACAGCACTATGTTAGTTCCAGGTTGAAGGGTTGAGATTTTAAGCCTTCCTTAAAAGTCACAGGGGGCTTCCCTGATGGCTCAGATGGTAAAGAATCCCCCTGCAATTTAGGAGACACAGGTGATGCAGGTTCGATTTCTGGGTTGGGAAGATGCCCTGGAGAAGAGCATAGCAACCCATTCTTGCCTGGAGAGTCCTGTGGACAGAGGAGTCTGGTGGGCTACAGCCCATAGGGTGGCAAAGAGTTTGATGTGACTGAGCATGCACACAAAGGTCACCAAACTGCTTTCCTGACAGAATGGCAGAAGTTGAGGAGCAGCAACAGAGATCTTATGGATTGCAGAGCCTAAAGTATTTACTATCTGATCCTTTCTGGAATCATTAGCAAAGTCCTGTTCTAGGAAACTGATACTCAAATTCACCCAAAGTCATGGCTATGAAAAGTAGAACTGAACCCAGAGCCCAGGAGTTGTAACCATGAGTCTGTTTTGCCTTTACTATACTGTGCTGTCTGGCTATAACTTGTCTCTTTGTGAAACTTTATATTTTAGGTAAACTTAATGTAGTACATTAAGGCCAATGAAAGATCTCATTGCTATATCTCCAGAAACTTTTTTAAGAGTACAAAAGCAATATACCTGCATTGTAGACAAGTAAACACACAGACGAAAATCAAATTGTCATATTCTTTCAACTGAGAATATAAAATTGCTATGTATGTTCTACTAGATCTTCTTCTGTGCATATATGTACTTACAAATGTGTACATTAATATACAGGTTTTTTATTTTTTAGTCAAAGTGAGCATACTATACATGTTGGTTTGTAACCTGCTTTGTTCTGTAGCATTAAAAAACACTGACTGACTTGTTCAGCAACAGTAATATCACTTCTGTTCATTTTGGTACTGAAGATAAGGAAATCTGCATTATAATAAAATGTATACCTTAAATTATTGGCAGTGAGGTATTTAAATTTTCAACAATAGTAACATAATTTTGAATTGTATTTCAATTTTTTAAAAAAGATACAAGCAATTTTCATCTAGATAATGACAGCAGATTTAAAACATATCTTATGTATCTTCTTCCCTCAAATCAGAGTCTCCTAAGATGATGAGGAATAGAAAATTCAGAAACATCTCATTACTAGGAATCAAAGTTCCAGAAAACCGAATATTGTTAGGAAGTAGAGATTTTATTTCTTGTCTTTTGATGTAAACACCTTTTCTATTGAATACAAAATCATGGGCAACAGTGATATTTTCCTGTAATCTTCTGGCTAACTTATAAATGACCCCTAAATTTCTGGTTAGTTGCTAAAAATCTTACTAGTAGTTTTATCAGCTCACCAGAAGCAAAGAACTGCTGCTAATGAAAGCAATCAGAATTATAAAAGCAAATATATTTCCTTTCCAAGTGAGGGGAAAAGCTCTGAGAAGGGAGACATATGATTGAAAATAGTGTGTATAAAAGGTCTGTAGTAGAAACGGGAATTCATGGAAGATACCTTGTTCTCATCGTACACAGCTGCCTTAAAACCATAACTGAATATCTGTGTTGAGGAAAAATGGAACATTGCTACCTGGAAATCTTAGGAGGTACTTGGTTTTCCAGTACTCAAGAAATAAATATCAGAAAATAGAAAGCTACAAGACTTACATCTATTTTCAGGTAAAGGGACCAACCAGTCATAGAAATGGGTCATACAGCCTGGTGCACCGGGTATTTTTGTGTGTAGGTAGACACTCCCCTGGAATGCCTGCTCCAGAGACTGGGTCCTCAATGAACAATTAGTGTGTGTTTCCATTTGCTCTATGAAAGCTGTGTTAACTCCCAGGTGTGTTAATTTTTCTTCTACTGGGAGAATTATCCTGCCTGGTAAGTCTGGTACCTAATCCCAGAAGCTGGACGGTTTTAGCTTCATTATCATTATCATTATCTTCACCATGACCACGTCAGTCATTACCATGAATATCATCCTACTTTTACCAATATCATTGCCTTTGTCATTAGTCACTGCCATCGTGATTTGGTATGCACCATTAGTTTTTCACCTACATGTACAATGAACTGTATTTATAGTCTTTATTATAAAAATGCTTTATTTTATATCTTTTATATTTGACATTTCTCCAAAAACAAATTCCCTAAGCTTACTTAAAAAAAAAATCCTGTTTAATTTTAGTTAACTGTTTTTTTCATTGAAATAGAATTAATTTTATTTAATTTTTAGTAATTAACCTTGATTACTTTTGTTTTTATTTTATATTTTTTTAGCTTTACTGCAATATGATTGACAAATAAAAATTATATACATCTCAGTTGCACATGTGATATTTGTAAGTGTACTATGTGATTTGACATACATACATATTGTGCAATGATGACTGCAATCAAAGTAATAAACATATCCCTCATCTCACATAGTTACCTTTTTGTGTGAGCCAAGAACACTTAAAATATACTCTCAGCAAATTTTAGGTGTTCAATACAGTAGTGTTAACTATAGGCACCATATTGTACATTATATTCCACAGACTTACTGAGTTCTATGGAACTGTACAAACTGGAAATTTGTACCCTTGACCAACATCTCCCCATTTCCCCCATGCCCAACCGCTGTTGACCACCCTTCTTATATTTAAAGGTAAATAAATACCATTTCTGGGTACTCAAAAGATCTTTTCATTTTCCTTAATGTCCAATAATTTTGCTAGAGTGTGATTGGCAGTTTTTCACTCTGAGTCAGTATTCTTTGACATGGTGTGTTCCTTTTCAGAACAAGTTTCAGTCCTTTATTATTTTTTAACCTAATGAGAATTTTTATAAACTCTAAATTTTAGTGTTTGTTTTGTTCCCTTGCTTTCATTATATTTCTGGGTTTCTGTTCTTTTCTGTGTATATTGGATCATTTTCGTCTAACTTTGAAGTTAAAAATTTCTCTTACATCAAACCTGGACTGGCGATTCAAAAAAATAAATAAAAGAACCAAACAAATAAAAAAAAAACAATAAAAATTCTCTTGAATTCTCGTTTTCTTTTTGATCTTAAATTGTCCCTCCTTTCCCGAATAGGTTTCTCTTAAGATGTTGTCTGTTCCTTATCAACATGGGTGTTTGTTCTGTAGAAGAGTTCTATGTGATTAGACTTGAGATTTTAGATCCACAGAATGATGCACCCCCTTCAGACATTGTTTTAGCACTCTTAAATTCACCTGCTGTTGGAGTGAGTTAAACTCCTCCCAGTTTCTGCTGCTATTCTCAGTATCACCTGATAAGCTTTCCTGTAAGCAATTTTTGGCTTCCCTGGTAGCTCATTGGTAAAGAATCTGCCTGCCAGTGCAGATGTGGATTTGATTCCTGGGTAAGGAAAATAACCTGAAAAAGGAAATGACAACTCACTCTGGTACTCTGGCCTGGGAAATCCCATGAACAGGGGAGCCTGCCAGAGTACAGTTTATGGGGTCCCAAAGAGTTGGACATGACTTAGCTACTGACCATAAAAGCAATACACACACACATAAAATCTTATGTATACACACTCACACACACACATGAAAAATACATTCAGAAAGTAAATCCCTAAAGTATGTATTCTTTAACATTTTGACTACATTAAAGATATTTTTTAACTATTTGTAATACCTAGTGCTTACTCTATGTCAGGTATATTTTCTCATGCACATATTTTCCCTTGACTGCTACTGGTCTTTCTTTCTGTCTGTCTCCAATATTTTAGCAGTCACTAAAGTCCAAAGAATAGCAAGGAGAGATAAGAAAGTCTTCCTCAGTGATCAATGCAAAGAAATAGAGGAAAACAATAGAATGGTTAAGACTAGGGCATATTGAAAAGCAGAGACATTACTTTGCCAACAAAGGTCCGTCTAGTCAAGGCTATGGTTTTTCCAGTGGTCAGGTATGGATGTGAGAGTTGGACTCTGAAGAAAGCTGAGCACCAAAGAATTGATGCTTTTGAACTGTGGTGTTGAAGACTCTTGAGAGTCCCTTGGACTGCAAGGAGATCCAACCAGTCCATTCTGAAAGAGATCAGCCCTGGGATTTCTTTGGAAGGAATGATGCTAAAGCTGAAACTCCAGTACTTTGGTCACCTCATGCGAAGAGTTGAATCATTGGAAAAGACTCTGTTGCTAGGAGGCATTGGGGGCAGGAGGAGAAGGAGATGACAGAGGATGAGATGGCTGGATGGCATCACCGACTCGATGGACGTGAGGTTGGGTGAACTCCGGGAGTTGGTGATGGACAGAGAGGCCTGGCATGCAGTGATTCATGGGGTCACAAAGAGTCAGACACAACTGAGCGACTGAACTGAACTGAACTGAACTGAAGGATCTCTTCAAGAATATTAGAGATACCAAGAGAACATTTCATGCAAAGATGGGCACAATAAAGGACAGAAATGGTATGGACCTAACAGAAACAGAAGATATTAAGAAGAGGTGGCAAGAATACACAGAAAAACCATACATAAAAGATCTTCATGACCCAGATAATCACGATGGTGTGATCACTCACCTAGAGCCAGACATCCTGGAATGCGAAGTCAAGTGGGCCTTAAGAAGCATCACTATGAACAAAGCTAGTGGAGTTGATGGAATTCCAGTTGAGCTATTTCAAATCCTGGAAGATGATGCTGTGAAAGTGCTGCACTCAACATACCAGCAAATTTGGAAAAGTCAGCAGTGGCCAGAGGACTGGAAAAAGCCAGTTTTCATCCCAATCCCAAAGAAAGGCAATGCCAAAGAATGCACAAACTACCGAATAATTGCAGTCATCTCACACGCTAGTAAAGTGAAAGTGAGAGTGAAGTCACTCAGTCTTGTCTGACTGTTTGTGACCCCATAGACTGTAGCCTACCAGGCTCCTCAGTCCATGGGATTTTCCAAGCAAGAATATTATAGCGGGTTGCCATTTCCTTCTCCAGGAGATCTTCCTGACCAAGGGATTAAACTCCAGTCTCCTGCATTGTAGGCAGGCACTTTACTGTCTGAGCTACCAGGGAAGTCCATTGGCAGGTTGGTATAAATCCCTGACAGGGTTTCTGCCATAAAACATATCAAGTCACCCCACAGAGTAGGGCTTCTCACTTGCTTCACTAGTAAAGTAATGCTCAAAATTCTCCAAGCCAGGCTTCAGCAATATGTGAATCGTGAACTTCCAGATGTTCAAGCTCGTTTTAGAAAAGGCAGAGGAACCAGAGATCAAATTGACAACATCTGTTGGATTATCAAAAAAGCAAGAGAGTTCCAGAAAAACATCTATTTCTGCTTTATTGACTATGCCAAAGCTTTTGACTGTGTGGACCACCAAAAACTGTGGAAAATTCTGAAAGAGATGGGAATACCAGACCTCCTGATCTGCCTCTTGAGAAACCTGTATGCAGGTCAGGAAGCAACAGTTAGAACTGGACATGGAACAACAGACTGGTTCCAAATCAGGAAAGGAGTACGTCAAGGCTGTATATTGTCACCCTTTTTATTTAACTTATATGCAGAGTACATCATGAGAAATGCAGGGCTAGCGGGAGCACAAGCTGAAATCAAGATTGCCAGAGAAATATCAATCACCTCAGATATGCAGATGACACCACCCTTATGGCAGAAAGAGAAGAAGAACTAAAGAGGCTCTTGATGAAAGTGGAAGAGGAGAGTGAAAAATTTGGCTTAAAACTGAACATTCAGAAAACTAAGATCATGGCATTTGGTCCCATCACTTCATGGCAAATAGATGTGGAAACAGTGACAGACTTTATTTTTTTGGGCTCCAAAGTCACTTCAGAAGGTAACTGCAGCCATGAAATTAAAAGATGTTTACTCCTTGGAAGAAAAGGTATGACCAAATATTAAAAAGCAGAGACATTACTTTGCCAGCAAAGGTCCATCTAGTTAAGGCTATGATTTTTCCCGTAGTCATGTATGGATGTGAGATTTGGACTATAAAGAAAGCTGAGCACCAAAGACTTTATGCTTTCGAATTGTGGTGTTGGAGAAGACTCTTGAGAGTCCCCTGGACTGCAAGGAGATCAATCCAGTCCATCCTAAAGGAGATCAGTCCTGCATATTCATTGGAAGGACTGATGCTGAAGCTGAAACTCCAGTACTTTGGCCACCTGATGCGAAGAACTGACTCATTTTAAAAGACCCTGTTGCTGGGAAAGACTGAAGTTGGGAGGAGAAGGGGATGACAGAGGATGAGATGACTGGATGGCATCACTGACTCAATGGACATGAGTTTGAGTAAACTCCGGAAGTTGGTGATGGACAGGGCGGCCTGGCATGCTGCAGTCCATGGACTCACAAAGAGTTGGACACATTTGAGTGACTGAACTGAACTGAAAATCCAGTCAAAACTAAATAGATAAAGACTTCTGAATGTTTTCTTAGTTATGACTGAGTGACTGAACTGAACTGACTGAACAACTCATAACAGACTCACCTTGCTACTGTAAACTGGAAAACTGGAAAAGTAGTTGTAATAACTCTGTAGACATGTGACAACAGGCATCTCTGTGCTGGTATCTGTGATGGAAGGAAAACAAATCAGGTAAGTCTTATAATTGCCCAGGCTTTTATTTTGGTAGTCTAATCATGCCCTGCCACAAGAGGGGTTGCCCAAGAAAATCACAACATTTCTACTAGTTGTACAAGAGATCAGAACACAGGGGGCTTAGTCACTTCAAATATGAGGAAGAGGACATGAGCTAGGTAGAGAAAGAGCTCCAGAAACATGAATACAGTCCTCTTTTTTCTTTGGCTAATACTGAACTTTGTATGTATAGGGTGAAGTTCCATGAGGCCAAGTTAATAATAACTACTGCTGATTTGGAAGCTGAATGATTCCCAGAACTCACAGAAAGCCTGGAGATGTCTGAACTTACATCATTCAGCTTACTGAAACCTGAAGGAAAATTAAGTACAGGCCCATGAAAAGTAATAGTTTAGGAGTAGTACTGCTGCTGCTGCTGCTAAGTCGCTTCAGTCGTGTCTGACTCTGTGCGACCCCATAGACGGCAGCCCACCAGGCTCCCCCATCCCTGGGATTCTCCAGGCAAGAACACTGGAGTGGGTTGCCATTTCCTTCTCCAATGCATGAAAGTGAAAAGTGAAAAGTGAAAGTGAAGTCGCTCAGTTGTGTCTGACTCTTAGCGACCCCATGGACTGGAGCCCACCAGGCTCCTCCATCCATGGGATTTTCTAGGCAACAGTACTGGAGTGGGGTGCCATTGCCTTCTCTGAGAAGTAGTACTAAATTTGTTTAACTCTAAATTAAACCTGCTTTAACAAGTCTTAGAAAGAAACTTCAAAAAGATTAAGCTTATATCAGATCAGATCAGTCTCTCAGTCATGTCCGACTCTTTGTGACCCCATGAATCACAGCACGCCAGGCCTCCCTATCCATCACCAACTCCCAGAGTTCACTCAGACTCACGTCCATCGAGTCAGTGATGCCATCCAGCCATCTCATTCTCTGTCTTCCCCTTCTCCTCCTGCCCCCAATCCCTCCCAGCATCAGAGTCTCTTCCAATGAGTCAACTCTTTGCATGAAGTGGCCAAAGTACTGGAGTTTCATCTTTAGCATCATTCCTTCCAAAGAAATCCCAGGGCTGATCTCCTTCAGAATGGACCGGTTGGATCTCCTTGCAGTCCAAGGGACTCTCAACAGTCTTCTCCAACACCACAGTTCAAAAGCATCAATTCTTCGGCACTCAGCCTTCTTCACAGTCCAACTCTCACATCCATACATGACCATAGGAAAAACCATAGCCTTGACTAGACGAACCTTTTTTGGCAAAGTAATGTCTCTGCTTTTGAATATGCCATCTAGGTTGGTCATAACTTTCCTTCCAAGGAGTAAGCGTCTTTTAATTTCATGGCTGCAGTCACCATGTGCAGTGATTTTGGAGCCCAGAAAAATAAAGTCTGACCCTGTTTCCACTGTTTCCCCATCTATTTCCCATGAAGTGATGGGACTGGATGCCATGATCTTTGTTTTCTGAATGTTGAGCTTTAAGCCAACTTTTTCACTCTCCACTTTCACTTTCATCAAGAGGCTTTTGAGTTCCTCTTCACTTTCTGCCATAAGGGTGGTGTCATCTGCATATTTGAGTTTATTGATATTTCTCCCGACAATCTTGATTCCAGCTTGTGTTTCTTCCAGTCCAGCATTTCTCATGATGTACTCTGCATAGAAGTTAAATAAGCATGGTGACAATATACAGCCTTGACATACACCTTTTCCTATTTGGAACCAGTCTGGTGTTCATGTCCAGTTCTAACTGTTGCTTCCTGACCTGCATACAAATTTCTCAGGAGACAGATCAGGTGGTCTGGTATTCCCATCTCTTCAAGAATTTTCCACAGTTTATTGTGATCCACACAGTCAAAGGCTTTCGCATAGTCAATAAAGCAGAAATAGATGTTTTTCTGGAACTCTCTTGCTTTTTTGATGATCCAGCAGACATTGGCAATTTGATCTCTGGTTCCTCTGCCTTTTCTAAAACCAGCTTGAACATCTGGAAGTTCACAGTTTACATACTGCTGAAGCCTGGCTTGGAGAATTTTGAGCATTACTTTACTAGCATGTGAGATGAGTGCAATTGTGTGGTAGTTTGAACATTCTTTGGCATTGCCTTTGTTTGGGATTGGAATGAAAACTGACCTTTTCCAGTCCTGTGGCCACTGCTGAGTTTTCCTAATTTGCTGGCATATTGAGTGCAGCACTTTCACACCATCATCTTTCGGGATTTGGAATAGCTCAACTGGAATTCTATCACCTCTACTAGCTTTGTTCATAGTGATGCTTTCTAAGGCCCACATGTCTTCACATTCCAGGATGTTTGGCTCTAGGTGAGTGATCACACCATCGTGATTATCTGGGTCATGAAGATCTTTTTTTGTACAGTTCTTCTGTGTATTCTTGCCATCTCTTCTTAATATCTCTGCTTCTGTTAGGTCCATACCATTTCTGTCCTTTATCGAGCCCATCTTTGCATGAAATGTTCCCTTGGTATCTCTAATTTTCTTGAAGAGATCTCTAGTCTTTCCCATTCTGTTGTTTCCCTCTATTTCTTTGCATTGATTGCTAATGAAGGCTGTCTTATCTCTTCTTGCTATTCTTTGGAACTCTGCATTCAGGTGACCTAATGGCCATAAAATAAGCCATTACAATTTTTAAAGGAGAGCAGGATAATTTAGAAGCTCAACAATGTTATAGTCATAATGTTTCAAAATCAATAAAAATCAGTAGATAGTACAAAAAGCAAAAAAAAAAAAAAAGCAAATCACAACCAGGGAAAAAGTCAGCCAGTAGAAACATACCAGAAATTATACAAATATTGGAATTAGTCAACAAGAACTTAAAAAAGGCCTTATATACACACTCAAGAGTGTTAAGGAAAGTAAGAATATAGCAGAGTGAAAAAAAAAAAGGAAACTACAAAAGAAAACCAAATGGAACACGTTGAACCGAAAATGCTTTATATGAAAAGAAACTTTGGTAGATGACCTTAACAGATCAGTAGACATTATAGAAGAAATAAATAAAAAACTTGAATATTTGGCAAGAGAAAGTGCTGAAATAGAGAGAGATAGAAAGAGAGAGAGAGAGAGAGAAAGAGAGAGAGAGAGAGAGAAAGGGAGAGAGGATTCAAAAATAAATAGACTCAGTGCCTTGTGGTACAATATCAAGTGGTCTAATGCAGTTCAACTGGACCCAAAGAGTGGCATAGGTTAGAGAAAATATTAGAATCAAAGATGGCTGAAAATTTCCAACTTTGAAGAAAACAATAAACCCACAGGATAGGCTCAATGAACCTCAAGCTGAATAAACACAAAGAAAACTGCATCAAGTTATCCCCATAATCAAATTGCTTAGAATCGGTGTTTTTTAAAAAAATGTTATGCCAACCAGATTATAAAGACAAATTTCATAGAGGACCAAAAATGAAGATTATTGTTGACTTCTTGTCATAAAGAATACACACCAAAGGACAATGAAACAATATGTTTAAAATGTTGAAATAAAAACCTGTCTATCCAGAACTATATACAGAGAAAATATTCTTCTAAATTAAAGTGAAGTAAATTTTATTTTCTTTCAGAAAAATAAGAGCTTAGAGAATTCATTGCCATCACGTCTTCCCTATAAGAAATGTTAAAGGAAAATGACACCAGATGGACACTTGAGTCTACAGGAAGGAATGAAGATTTTTGGGAATAGTAATATGTGTTTAAATATAAAAAAGCTTGTTTTCTTCTTTTAAGTTGTTTAAAAAAGATAACAGCTTACAGTAATTTAAGCTTTCACTTTACCTATAGTTCCTAATTTTATGAAATGAATACATACTGCATAGAAAACCCTGAAAGTAAAACTACACATACGAAATTGGCCATTTTACAAACTGGCTATTCAGTGAATTAGCTTTCAGCAAACTGTCCAGTTGGTAAATTATTTTCAGTAACTGATTTTCAGGCAACTGGCGCAAATCATGTAAAAGACATAATCGACATGATTTAATTATGATGGAGAGGAGGAAGCAAGCAGAAAAATGGTGCCATATTCTGATCAGGGTAATGCAGCAGGAGCCACTTTAGAGGGAAAATAATAAGTTTTCAGTGTGTTGAGTCGTAGGTGTCTATGGGACATTCAGGTGGAGATGTGCAGTGGGTTGCTGGGTTATAGGTGTAAAATCCCACCTAGAAATATGGATTGGATTTTCAATTCATTCAGTGAGCAAGTGGATGAGATGGCTCAGAAAAAGTGAGTAGGACAAGAAGAAAGAAGTTGAGGATCTGTTGTCATTAAAATTAAGGACAGGTGAATAAGGAACCTTGAAGGAGAATGAAAATAAGTGGGGAGAAGTTGAAGGAAAGGTGGAAAGTTAAAGTGTCTTGAAAATGCAGTTGTCAATGGTATCAAGTAAACAGGACATCAGAATATCCACCTGGTTTAAAACATCTGATGTAATTCATGAACAATAGTGTGACACAGACAAATCAGTTTTAACTGTTGCCATGCTGTAGAGAGGGGAACACCAGCAAAGAGAACTTAGCATCTTGGTCAAGGCAGTACAGCCAGGATTAGTTCAAGGCAGAAGACTCAGTACAATTAGATTTGGCTCCTTCCACAGCAACACATCCCTTCTAGATGTGAGCTAGCCACCAGAATAAAGTTGTTGGGAAAAGGCTTTGTAAAGTTCTGAAACACTTTTTAGAGAAAAAGTGTGGCTTTCATTTTCAGTAAAGGTCTCATTGGAAAAGACTGATGCTGGGAGGGATGGCAGGAGGAGAAGGGGACAGCAGAGGATGAGATGGCTGGATGGCATCACTGACTCGATGGACCTGAGTCTGAGTGAACTCCGGGAGTTGGTGATGGACAGGGAGGCCTGGCGTGCTGCGATTCTTGGGGTCGCAAAGAGCCAGAGACAACTGAGCAACGGAACTGAACTAAACTGAAAGGTCTATAAATTGCATTTAATCCCTTCAATCTTTGTTTTCTATTTGTCTAATACTTCTGTTTTTAGAAACACTTTTTCTTGTCCATGGAGATGTTTATTGTGTTAAGAATCATCTCCCTGTTCCAGCATATTAAGCCACACACTTTGGACTTGAGATGATGATAGTTTTTCCCCTTGTTAATCCCCTTTTTATGTCAGTTCACTTCGTAATCTTGATTTATCTTTCATCCTTGGGAAATTGTAGATTTTATAGCATTGTACAGGCAGATTTTCTTTTTAAAATAGTACATTTGTTCTTGAAATGTAAAGCTTAAGATAAAAATTTGTTTTGAAGACCTTTGAGGTATTACTTGTAACAAAGATGAGCCCTGAAAAAGCTCCATAACCAAATTCTTTCATTATTTCTGTGGTAAGTCTCTTTTTAAAATTTTTAATTGAAGGATAATTGCTTTACAATGCTGTGTTAATTCCTGCTATACAATAACATGAATCAGCCATATGTATACATATATCCCCTCCCAAGGGGCTCCCTCCCACATCCCCCATCGACCCCTCTAGGTCATCACAGAGCACTGAGCTGAGCCCCTCGTGCTCTACAGGAGCCTCCCCCTAGCTGTCTGCTTACACACAGTAGTGTACACATGGCAGTCCCACTCTCTCAGTTCATCCCACCCGCTCCTTCCCTCACTGTTCAACAAGTCCACACTCTACATCTGCATCTATTCTTGCCCTGCAGATAGGTTCATCAGTACCATTTCTCTAGATTCCATATATACATATGCATTAATATAGTATATGTATTTTCTCTTTTTGGCTTACCTCACTCTGTTTGGCAGACTCTAGGTTCACCCACATCACTACAACTGACACAGTTTTGTTTCTTTTATAGCTGAGTCATCGGCATCCGGTCCCATCATTTCATGACAAATAGATGGAGAAACAATGGAAACAGTGACAGACTTTATTTCCTTGAGCTCCCAAAATCACTGAGATGTTGACTGCAGCCTTGAAATTAAAAGACACTTGCTCCTTGGAAGAAAAACTATGACAACCATAGACAGTATATTAAAAAGCAGAGACATCACTTTGCCAACAAAGGTCCGTCTAGTCAAAGCTATGGTTTTTCCAGTAGTCATGTATAGGTGTCAGAGCTGGACCATAAAGAAGACTGAGAGGTGAAGGATTGATGCTTCTGAATTGTGGTGTTGTAGAAGACTCTTGAGAGTCCCTCGGACAGCAAGGAGATCAAGCCAGTCAATTCTAAAGGAAATCAATGCTGGGACTACTGGGTTATAGGATAGTTTTATTCCTAGTTTCTTAAGGAATCGCCATAATTTCCTTCATAGTGATTGTATCAATTTCCATATATAGTTTCTCCCAAAGCACCTCAACTTTGAAAATCTCACCTACAGTCACGCATCATCTGACGTCATTCAGTAAAAACATCAAAACTAGTGTATCGAGGCTTTAATCTAATGAAAATTTTGACAAGGCAGAAGTTTATGTTGAGAAGTAGAAGACACAATAGACAAAAGCAAACTAAAGAGGATGAACAAATTTGGATATATCCCTGGATTGGGAATCTGATCTATGAGGATTCAGCCTCAGAACTGGAGAAGCTAGAAAGTCAATAGAGAGGAGCACTCGATTACAAGTGGGTGGAAGGTAGGGACAGCCAAAGGGAGTTTTAGTTGAGAGAAAAGCTGCTTCTGACAGACGCTGAGATGAAGTGCTTGATAGAGAACCTTTGCTACCACTAGACTTACAGCCTATGGGAAGATAAGGGCAGAGAATCACAGAAATCTTCTTTCTTGTTTGCTGGACAGTGCAGTTATTCCCAGAATGAATGAAATATGAATACACTATTGAATGAAAGTGAAAAGTGAAAGTGTTAGTTGCACAGTTTTGTCTGACTCTTTGCAACTGCAGGGATTGTAGCCCATTAGGCTCCTCTGTCCATGGGATCACCAGGTGGGAATATTGGAGTGGGTTGCCATTTCCTTCTCCAGGACATTTTCCTGACCCAGGGATTGAACCTGGTTTTCCTGCATTACAGGTGGACTCTTTACTGTCTGAGCCACCTGGAAAGCGTATCTTACTCTAAATTATAATACATAGCTCTTAGTGTTAATTGTTTCTTGACATAATTCTTGTTTTTATTAAAGTCATTTCATATTTATTTGTTACTTTTCCCAAAATTGCCAGATTTCAGAAGGCAGGGACTCTGCTTTAAGAATTCCAGTGACCCTCAAGAAGAGAAAGTTTAATCAGGTGATTATATATAGGGGCTTAAATTTACACAGACCCAGGCATGTGCGCTCTGAGACACATTGTCTCTGTGAGCAACTTACCTTAATAGCGAATACCATTATTATGAGAAATAGAATATATGTGCATGATGTTTTCAATCTTGGCAGCCAGAAAGTGTAAAGGGTCTTTGTCAGGCACAGTAATGGATATTCAAGAAATGGTAATAACAGTCATTTTTCCAATGATTTTTTTCTTAATTATACCATATAACTGTTTGTTGAGAGAAACTGTCTCTAAAAACCAAAGCAATACTTCAACATAATAAAAGCTATATATGACAAACCCAAAGCGAACATTATCCTCAATGGTGAAAAATTGAAAGCATTTCCTCTAAAGTCAGGACCAAGACAAAGGTGCCCACTCTCACCACTACTTTTGAACATAGTTTTGGAAGTTTTGGCCACAGCAATCAGAGCAGAAAAAGAAATGAAAGGAATCCAAATTGGAAAAGAAGAAGTAAAACTCACTGTTTGCAGATGACATGATGCTCTACATAGAAAACCCTAAAGACTCCACCAGAAAATTACTAGAGCTAATCAAAGAATATAGTAAAGTTGCAGGATATAAAATCAACACACAGAAATCCTTTGCATTCCTACATACCAATAATGAGAAAATAGAGAAATAAAGGAAACAATTCCATTCACCATTGCAATGAAAAGAAGAAAATACTTAGGAATATATCTACCTAAAGAAACTAAAGACCTATATATAGAAAACTGTAAAACACTGTTGAAAGAAATCAAAGAGGACACTAATAGATGGAGAAATATACCATGTTCATGGATGGAAAGAATCAATATAGTGAAAATGAGTATACTACCCAAAGCAATCTATAGATTCAATGCAATCCCTATCAAGCTACCAGCAATATTTCTCACAGAGCTAGAACAAATAATTTCACAATTTGTATGGAAATACAAAAAACCTCGAATAGCCAAAGCGATCTTGAGAAAGAAGAATGGAACTGGAGGAATCAACCTACCTGACTTCATGCTCTACCACAAAGCCACAGTCATCAAGACTGTATGGTACTGGCACAAAGACAGAAATATAGATCAATGGAACAAAATAGAAATCCCAGAGATAAATCCACACACCTATGGACATCTTATCTTCGACAAAAGAGCAAGAATATATAATGGAGAAAAGACAATCTCTTTAACAAGTGGTGCTGGGAAAATTGGTCAACCACTTGTAAAAGAATGAAACTAGAACACTTTCTAACACCATACACAAAAATAAACTCAAAATGGATTAAAGATCTAAAC
Source organism: Bos taurus (assembly GCF_002263795.3). Taxonomy (NCBI): domain Eukaryota; kingdom Metazoa; phylum Chordata; class Mammalia; order Artiodactyla; family Bovidae; genus Bos; species Bos taurus. Next base: position 27,909,901 of record NC_037356.1, on the reverse strand, counting down.
GTAAGACCAGAAACTATAAAAATCTTAGAGGAGAACATAGGCAAAACACTCTCCGACATACATCACAGCAGGATCTTCTATGACCCACGTCCCAGAATATTGGAAAAAAAGCAAAAATAAACAAATGGGATCTAATTAAACTTAAAAGCTTCTGCACAACAAAAGAAACTCTAAGCAAGGTGAAAAGACAGCCTTCAGAATGGGAGAAAATAATAGCAAATGAAGCAACTGACAAACAACTAATCTCAAAAATATACAAGCAACTCCTAAAGCTGAATTCCAGAAAAATAAACAACCCAATCAAAAAATGGGCCAAAGAACTAAATAGACATTTCTCAAAAGAAGACATACAGATGGCTAACTAACACATGAAAAGATGCTCAACATCACTCATTATCAGAGAAATGCAATTCAAAACCACAATGAGGTACCATTTCATGCCAGTCAGAATGGTTGCGATCCAAAAGTCTACAAGCAATAAATGCTGGAAAGGGTGTGGAGAAAAGGGAACCCTCTTACACTGTTGGTGGGAATGCAAACTAGTACAGCCAATATGGAAAACAGTGTGGAGATTCCTTAGAAAACTGGAAATAGAAATGCCATATGACCCAGCAATCCCACTGCTGGGCATACACACTGAGGAAACCAGAAGGGAAAGAGACACATGTACCCCAATATTCATCACAGCACTGTTTATAATAGCCAGGACATGGAAGCAACCTAGATGTCCATCAGCAGATGAATGGATGAGAAAGCTGTGGTACATATACACAATGGAGTACTACTCAGCTATTAAAAAGAATACATTTGAATCAGTTCTAATGAGGTGGATGACACTGGAGCCTATTATCCAGAGTGAAGTAAGCCAGAAAGAAAAACACCAATACAGTATACTAATGCATATATATGGAATTTAGAAAGATGGTAATGACAACCCTGTATGCGAGACAACAAAAGAGACACAGATGTATAGAAGTCTTTTGGACTCTGAAGGAGAGGTGGGGGGCGGGGAACGATTTGGGAGAATGGCATTAAAACATGTATAATATCACAAAAAAATGAAGAAACAACAACAACAAAAAAATAAAAACCAGAGAAAGTAATATCAAGGGTATAAACAAACATTTCTATCCCTGGGAAAGTAATCTCTCAGGAAATGGTCTTGAGGGAGTCTCTGAATAATGAAGTCACTGAGATCTACAATCCTAATAAAACTCCCCATTCTCCTGTTATCCACTAGTCAGGAAAAGGCACAGCCTCCTTCCTTGTAGCTGGAGGGGTTTTGAGTAAACCAATAATCGGAAACATGCTCTTCATAGCAGAATGAGATATGAGATAAATCAGAGATTCTGATTTTTAAGACCAGATTGTGAGGAGAGAGTTCTGAGCTCAAAGCAGCTATCTTCAATTCACTATGGTCATTTTCTTTCCCAGGACAATTGTGGACAAGAGACAGTGTAGTATGGCCTTACAGCTCTAAACTAAAGGAAGGTGAGTTCGTGATTGGCCCTGGTGAGTCATGCAACATGGTGGTTACCAGTGCAAACTGTGAGAGTCAGACTGCCCAAGTTCACCTTCTGGCAGCTGCTCAGTAGTTTTAGGGCTGAGTTTTGGGTAAGTTACTTAACTCAGCTTTCTCATCTGCAAAATGTGGATAATAGTATTGTCACATAGCTCTTAGTACACAGCCTCACATAGTAGCCGCTTAAATAAGTGCTAGCTTGAAACAATTATCATTAACTCTAAAGCCACTAGAGACAGGAGATCCTGGAAAAATATGGGATCTCCTTCTTTGTTTGTCAACACTGACCCAGAGGTGGGAGCTCTGAGAAGTCACAGTGTCTTCTGCCTGTCAAGGGAAAGTCCCCATTGTCAAACAGAAGTAGGAGAGACAGGGCACAGAAAATGGACTGACATAAAGACCTAAAAGACATCTCTTATTTTTGAATGAACTGGAATATGAATATATGTCTGCTTCTTGTAGAAGTGCCAGCGGTCACTCTGGAGGCAAAGTCTAGCCTCTTTATTGTTCTCTGGAAGGTCAAGTCACTTAGCTATTAAGGTAGATCCATAGCAAATGGTAAAAACCTTCCTTCCACACGAAATCTCAAATGTCTTGGTGGATTTCATTCTCAAGAATGGGAGGTGGGTACTGGGAGGGTGGTAGTGGTGTTTCTCTCAAAATGGTTCTCTTTTTGTTCCCCCATGGACCGGGTTTTCTCCAGGGGAGAATGGCAGCTGAGAACTCTTCAGTGACAGAATTCATCCTTGCAGGCTTAACAGACCAGCCAGGACTCCAGATCCTCCTCTTCCTCCTGTTTCTAGGTTTCTATGTGGTCACTGTAGTGGGGAACCTGGGCTTGATAATGCTGATTGGGTTGAACTCACGCCTGCACACGCCCATGTACTTCTTCCTCTTCAACCTCTCCTTAATAGACTTCTGTTACTCCACTACCATCACTCCCAAAATGCTGGTGAGTTTTGTCTCAAAGAAGAACAGCATCTTGCACGCAGGGTGTTTGACTCAACTGTTTTTCTTCTGCTTCTTCGTCATCTCTGAGTCCTTGGTCCTGTCAGCGATGGCATATGACCGCTATGTGGCCATCTGTAAGCCACTGGTGTACACAGTCACCATGTCTCCTAGGGTCTGTTTACTGCTTTCGTTGGGTGTGTATGTGATGGGGTTTTCAGGGGCCATGGCCCACACAGGAAACATAGCAAGTCTGATCTTCTGTGCTGACAACCTCATCAATCATTTCTTGTGTGATATCCCTCCTCTGCTTGAGCTGGCTTGCAACAGCTCTTCTGTGCACGAACTGGTGGTCTTCATAGTTGTGACCACTGTTATTGGAATGGTCACTGTCACCATCTCCATCTCTTATGCTCTAATCCTTTCCAGCATTCTCCGCATTCACTCCACTGAGGGCAGGTCCAAAGCTTTCAGTACATGCAGCTCCCACATAATTGTGGTTTTCCTTTTTTTTGGTTCTGCGGCTTTTGTGTATCTCAAACCACCTTCCGTTTTGCACCTTGACCAAGGGAAAGTGTCGTCCCTGTTCTATACCATTGTGGTGCCCATGTTAAATCCACTGATATATAGTTTGAGGAACAAGGATGTCAAAGCTGCCCTGAGGAAAACCTTGGGGAAAACTAATTTCTTGAGAAAGGAGTAGTATTTGAAAAAGTAGATAAAATGTTTTATTTATTAGCTTGTGTGTGTTTTCAAGGAAGGGTGTAAGTTCCATTCTTTCCTCTCTCTTGTATGGAAAGCTTTAAGTCTTTGTGTCTGGATGTGCAACTAACACTTTCACTTCGGGCTTCCCAGGTGGCACTAGTGGTAAAGAACACAACTGCCAATGCAGGAGACATAAGAGATGCGTTAGATCCCCCGGAGGAGGGCATGGCAACCCACTTCAGTATTCCTTTTTAAAAAATGAATTTATTTATTTCAATTGGAGGCTAATTACTTTACAATATTATGGTGGGTTTTTGCCATACATTGACATGAATCAGCCACGGGTGTACATGTGTCCCCCCATCTTGATCCCCCCTCCCTCCTCCCTCCCCATCCCATCCCTCTGGGTTGTCCCAGTACACCAACTTTGAGTGCCATGTTTCATGCACTGAACTTGGACTGGTCATCTATTTCACATATGGTAATATACATGCATCAATGCTATTTTCTCAAATCTTCCAACCCTCACCTCCTAGAGCCCAAAAGTCTGTTCTTTATATCTGTGTCCCTTTTGCTGTCTCACATGCAGGGTTGTTGTTACCATGTTTCTAAATTCCACATATATTCATTAATATATTGTACTGGTGTTTTTCTTTCTGACTTACTTCACTCTGTATAATAAGCTTCAATTTCATCCACCTCATTAGAACTGACTCAAATGTGCTTTTTTTAAAAAGGCTGAGTAACACTCCATTGTGTATATGTACCACAGCTTTCTTATCCATTCATCTGCTGATGGATATCTAGGTTGCTTCCATGTCCTAGCTATTGTAAACAGTTTTGCAATGAACATTGGGGTACATGTGTCTCTTTCAATTCTGATTTCCTTGGTGTGTATGCCCAGCAGTAGGATTGCTGGGTCATAAGGCAGTTCTATTTCGAGTTTTTTAAGGAATCACCACACTGTTCTCTGTAGTGGATGTACTAGTTTGCATTCCCACCAACAGTGTAAGAGGGTTCCCTTTTCTCCACACCTACTCCAGCATTTATTGTTTGTAGACTTTTTGATAGCATCCATTCTGACTGGTATTAGATGGTACCTCATTGTGGTTTTGATTTGCATTTCTCTGATAATGCCCACTCCAGTATTCTTGCCTAGAGAATCCCATGGACAGAGGAGCCTGCTGGGTTACAGACAATGGGGTTGCAAAGAATTGGACATGACAGAAGTGAGTGAGCACTGAGTGTTTGGTTCCGATGTATTTCCCCTGCCCCTTAATCCACCCTGAATATTCGAATATTATTTTATGCATATGCTCTACAATCATAGATCATTTAATCTTGAATGGGTCTTATAAACCATTTAATCTAGTCTCCTCATTTAACAGACTTGGAGACTTGGAAATATTACATATGTTTTCCAGGGCCACAGAACTGTTGCCACAGCTGGGACTGGAATCCAGGCCTTGAATTTGAATCTGCTTCGTTTTCCTCTGTGCCCTTTGTTCTTGCATCGTTTCCTTGTTGCCCTTGCAGATTTCATTTTGAAAGTATGATATATCAGTATATTAAAATCTGACTCTAGTTACAGTTATTTAATAAAAGTTCTCAGTATATAAGTTTTGAATATTACATTTCTTCACAAGAGTAGGAGACAAATGTTTGCTAAACTTGATCCTGGCCAACTGACAACAGAATTGTGTTAAAAATGTGGTGTGTGGGTATCAAGTGTGTAGGTCCAAGATAGCAGGTGAAGCATGGTAACTCCTATGGCTACGTGTAGAAGCTGAGGGACCCAGGCTAGTGAATTAGAACTTCTGTTATTTAAAGGATTATAAAGATGCTTGATTGGAATATTTCCAACATTATTTCAAGACTAAGAGAGTCAGAATTTAGAGTTATTTCAGGGTTAGTAGAGAAGACTCTCAGAGAAGACAATGGCACCCACTCCAGTACTCTTGCCTGGAAAATCCCATGGATGGAGGAGCCTGGTAGGCTGCAGTCCATGGGGTCGCTGAGGGTCGGACACGACTGAGTGACTTCACTTTCACTTTTCACTTTCATGCATTGGAGAAGGAAATGGCAACCCACTCCAGTGTTCTTGCTTGGAGAATCCCAGGGACGGGGGAGCCTGGTGGGCTGCCATCTATGGGGTCGCACAGAGTCGGACATGACTGAAGTGACTTAGCAGCAGCAGCAGCAGCAGAGAAGACTCTATACATGAACATCACCAGATGGTCAACACCGAAATCAGATTGATTATATTCTTTTCAGCCAAAGATGGAGAAGCTCTATACAGTTAGCAAAAACAAGACCGGGAGCTGACTGTGGCTCAGATCATGAACTCCTTATTGCCAATTTCAGACTTAAATTGAAGAAAGTAGGGAAAACCACTAGACTATTCAGGTATGACCTAAATCAAATCCCTTATGATTATACAGTGGAAGTGAGAAATAGATTTAAGGGACTACATATGATAGATAGAGTGCCTAATGAACTATGGACGGAGGTTCATGACATTGTACAGGAGACAGGGATGAAGACCATCCCCATGGAAAAGAAATGCAAAAAAACAAAATGGCTGCCTGGGAGGCCTTACAAATAGCTGTGAAAAGAAGAGAAGCAAAAAGCAAAGGAGAAAAGGAAAGATATAAGCATCTGAATGCAGAGTTCCAAAGAATAGCATGGAGGGATAAGAAAGCCTTTCTCAGCGATCAATGCAAAGAAAGAGAGGAAAACAACAGAATGGGAAAGACTAGAGATCTCTTCAAGAAAATTAGAGATACCAAGGGAACATTTCATGCAAAGATGGGCTCGATAAAGGACAGAAATGGTATGGACCTAAAGAAGCAGAAGATATTAAGAAGAGGTGGCAAGAATACACAGAAGAACTGTACAAAAAAGAGCTTCATGATCAAGATAATCATGATGGTGTGATCACTCACCTAGAGACAGACATCCTGGAATGTGAATTCAAGTGGGCCTTAGGAAGCATCACTGCGAAGAAAGCTAGTGGAAATGGTGGAATTCCAGTTGAGCTCTTTTAAATCCTGAAAGATGATGCTGTGAAAGTGCTGCACTCAATATGCCAGCAAATTTGGAAAACTCAGCAGTGGCCACAGGCCTGGAAAAGGTCAGTTTTCATTCCAATCCCAAAGAAAAGCAATGCCAAAGAATGCTCAAACTACCGCACAATTGCACTCATCTCACACGCTAGTAACGTAATGCTCAAAATTCTCCAAGCCAGGCTTCAGCAGTACGTGAACTGTGAACTTCCAGATGTTGAAGCTGGTTTTAGAAAAGGCAGGCGAACCAGAGATCAAATTGCCAACGTCTGCTGGATCATCAAAAAAGCAAGAGAGTTCCAGAAAAACATCTATTTCTGCTTTATTGACTATGCGAAAGCCTTTGACTATGTGGATCACAATAAACTGTTTAATATTCTGAAAGAGATGGGAATACCAGACCAGCTGATCTGCCTCTTGAGAAATTTGTATTCAGGTCAGGAAGCAACAGTTAGAACTGGACATGGAACAACAGACTGGTTCCAAATAAGAAAGGGATTATGTCAAGGCTGTATATTGTCACCCTACTTATTTAACTTATATCTAGAGTATATCATGAGAAATGCTGGGCTGGAAGAAGCACAAGCTGGAATCAAGATTGCCGGGAGAAATATCAATCACCTCAGATATGCAGATGACACCACCCTTATGGCAGAAAGTGAAGAGGAACTAAAAATCCTCTTGATGAAAGTGAAAGTGGAGAGTGAAAAAGTTGACTTAAAGTTCAGAAAACTAAGATCATGGCATCTGGTCCCATCACCTCCTGGCAAATAGATGGGGAAACAGTAGAAACAGTGGCTGACTTAATTTTTCTGGGCTCCAAAATCACTGCAGATGGTGATTGCAGCCATGAAATTAAAAGACGCTTACTCCTTGGAAGGAAAGTTATGACCAACTAGACAGGATATTCAAAAGCAGAAACATTACTTTGGCAACAAATGTCTGTCTAGTCAAGGCTTTGGTTTTTCCAGTGGTCATGTATAGATGTGAGTGTTGGGCTGGGAAGAAAGCTGAGCACTGAAGAATTGATACTTTTGATCCGTGGTGTTGGAGAAAACTCTTGAGATCCCTTGGACTCAAGGGATCCAACCAGGTTGGATCCAACCAGTCCATCCTAAAGGAGATCAGTCCTGGGTGTTCATTGGAAGGACTGAGGCTGAAGCCTAAACTCCAATATGTTGGTCACCTATGTGAAGAGTTGACTCATTGGAAAACAGCCTGATGTTGGAAGGGATTTGGGACAGGAGGAGAAGGGGACGACAGAGGATGAGATGGCTGGATGGCATCACTGACTCGATGGACATGAGTTTGGGTGAACTCCGGGGGCTGGTGATGGACAGGGGGACCTGGCGTGCTGCAATTCATGGGGTCGCAAAGAGTCGGACATGACTGAGGGACTGAACTGAACTCAACTGAAGGGTTAGTTTGGGTATTTAGCTCTGATGGAAAAGTCTGTGGCTTGGGATAGACTACTTAAGAGTCTGTAAGTTGTAAAATAGGAGTAAATAATTTGTGGATTTAGTTAGTTATCATGAAGTACTAAGCAGCTAATTATTAGAAGAGGTCATTTCTAGAGGATTTTAAGGCACTGCAGATTGCACGGATCTTCTCATGCAGTCATATATGGGAAAGAGATAATTCATTTTGACTGTTTTATACACCTAGAACACTGGGTAAAGTGGTATAGAATACATTGGAACACCTTGGGTTTCAATGATTGATTAGAGAAAAGGAAAGTTCTTTGGAAAGGTATTAACATATTCAATGCTGAAGAGACATTTTTCATATGAGCTTTTCTTTGGGAAGTTTCTCTTCCTTTGGGAAAAAGGGAACTTTGAATGTGTGGTTAGTTTGCCCTTTAGATCAAAGTTATAAAGCTGAGAGTGCTGGGGGATGGTTTTGCTTTACTCATTATGCAACAGGGAATGAGAATTGAATTCAGGAGACCTTTTGAGTGTATGGTTTATGTACCTGGTGAATAAGGTGACTAAGACCCTTTCAAAAGGTACCAGCTGCTAAGTCACTTCAGTCATGTCCGACTCTGTGCAACCCCATAGACGGCAGCCCACCAGGCTCCCCCGTCCCTGGGATTTTCCAGGCAAGAACATTGGAGTGGGTTGCCATTTCCTTCTCCAATGCATGAAAGTGAAAAGTGAAAGTCAAGTCACTCAGTCGTGCCCGACTCTTCGCGACCCCATGGACTGCAGCCCACCAGGCTCCTCCGTCCATGGGATTTTCCAAGCAAGAGTACTGGAGTGGGGTGCCATCACCTTCTCCGAAAAGGTACCAGAGGAATCATCAATTTGTGACCCTGTAATGGAGTTGGTTTTCTAGTAATCTGGTAAGCTCAGTTGATAGTTGTGTAATTTTGAGAAAATTACTTAATGTCTTTAAATATTAATTTCTCTGTTTTTAAAAGTGAGATAATGGTCTTGACTTCATGAGGTTTTGATAGAATTAAATGCCAGGCGCTTAATAAATCTTAGTTCCTTTCCTGCTGGAACTCTTTCATCTACTTATCAGTACTTCCTTTGCTTTTTGCATGACCTGTAGCGTATCATTTCACCTTTCAAGAACTTCCTTATTCATGAGAAAAATTGAGTGTTTTCTAATTTTCATTTTAAAATTATATTTTGTGTGCATGCTTAGTTGTTCAGTTGAGTCCAACTGTGTGCAAATCCCTGGACTGTAGCCTGCCAGGCTCCTCTGTCCATGAAGTTTTCCAGGCAAGAATACTAAAGTGGGTTGCTATTTCCTCTTAAATATTATTAAAATACAGTAAAAACATTTTGACCAAGTAATTCTTGCACATGGCAAACAATTAAACAACACAAGTGGAGGTTATGCAGTGAAAATATGTCTGTGTCCCCTCTAGTTATTCCATCCCTGAATTCTCTTTAGAAGCAACAGCTGTTGCTATTCCTTATGAATATGTCTATATTCAAACATATATCTTTGTACATTTATATATATAATATACATGTATACATATAGGCAAATGCACTAGACAAGATGCACCACAATGATCTTGTAGACATGTGAGCAACAAATAATCATTGCTGTACACCAGTGAGATTTTGTGAGACTCCTATATAGCAACAGCTAACTGATACACACACTCCACCATTCAGAGATCAGGAAATGAGGATCTTATCTGGAGTATAACATTTTTTCCAGTGTGATCATGCTCTGTATGTCATGTTATAAAATACTGTTGGATTTCTCATTATAATGGGAGCATTTACTTATCAGTAAATATTTTTGAATCATACTTTTTCATAGGTTTCATCATGTAAATATGTCATTAAAAATATTTCTTCTATTGTTAAAAATTAAAATTGTGTCAGGCTCTCCAATGTTTTATTATTATAAATAATGCTATAATTATTAGTTTGTGTTAAAATTTTGTCTAGATTTCTGATTATTTCCTCAGGAGAGACAATGTAATATTTCTCAGCCATTATAAAGAATGAAATAATGTCATTTGCAGCAACATTGATGGACCTAGAGATTATCTTACAAGTGAAGCAAGTAAAATTGAAAGATAAATATCATATGATATCGATTATATGTGGAATCTTAAATATAATACAAATAAATTCACTTACATAAAGGTAGAGACTCAAAGACATAGAAACAAACTTATGGTTACCAAGGGGTAAGATGGGAGGGATAAATTAACCCTAGTGTTCATCTAAGCACTGTTTATAATATCCAGGACATGGAAGAATCTAGATGTCTATCAGCAGATGAATGGATAAGAAAGCTGTGGTACATATACACAATGGAGTATTACTCAGCTATTAAAAAGAATACATTTGAATCAGTTCTAATGAGGTGGATGAAACTGGAGCCTATTAAACAGAGTGAAGTAAGCCAGAAAGAAAAACACCAGTACAGTATACCAATGCATATATATGGAATTTAGAAAGATGGTAATGATAACCCTGTATGTGAGACAACAAAAGAGACACAGATGTATAGAACAGTCTTTTGGACTCTTTGGGTGAGGGAGAGGGTGGGATGATTTGGGAGAATGGCATTGAAACATGTATAATATCATATAAGAAACGAATCGCCATTCCAGGTTCGATACAGGATGCTTGGGGCTGGTACACTGGGATGACCCGGAGGGATGGTACGGGGAGGGAGGGTGGGAGGGGGGGTTCAGTATGGGGAACACATCTACACCCATGGCAGATTCATGTTGATGTGTGGCAGAACCAATAAAATATTGTAAAGCAATTAGCCTCCAATTAAAATAAATAAATTTAAATTAAAAACAAAACAAAACTAAAAAAACAAAGTTTGGGATTAGCACACATAAACTCCTATATTTAAATAGATAAAGCAGAAGGTCCTACTATAGCACAGGGAACTGCATTAAAAAATTTTTTTATAAGTACCGTAATAAGACATAATCAAGATGATTCTGAGAAAGCCATATTTATGGCTTTCCCAGTGACTCAGCAGTAAAGAACCCATCTGCAATGCAGGAGGCACAGGAGATTCGGGTCTAATCCCTGGGTCGGGAAGATCCCCTGGAGAAGGAAATGGCAACTCACACCGGTATTCTTACTTGGAGAATCCTATGACCAGAGGAGCTTGGCAGTCTACAGTCCATAGATTCACAAAGAGTTGGACAAGACTAAAGCTACTGAGCACACACACAATCTATGTTTATCTATACATCTGTCTGAATTACTTTGTTGTATATGAGAAACTAACACAACATTGTAAATCAACTATACTTCAATAAAAATTAGCAGGAAAAATTTCACTCTTAGAACTGCTTTTGTTGTAGCCCATAAGATTTGGTATGTTGTATTTCCATTCAGTTTATCTCAAGATTTAAAAAAAAATTATTCTTTGACCGACTGGTATTTCAGGAGTATGCTGTTTAATTTCCACATATTTGTGAATTTTCTGGCTTTTCTCATGTTACTGATTTCTAGTTTCATACAAATGTGGACAAAAGAGATGCTTTGCATGATTTCAGTCTTAAAATTTCCTAGGGCTTCTTTATGAACTGTCATGTAATATATCCTAGAAAATGTTCTGTGTGTCTTTGACAAGTATTCCACTGCTGTGGGATGGTATATTCTATAGATGTCTGTTAGGACAATTTAGTCTAAAGCATAGTTCAAGTTTGATATTTCCTTTTTACTTTTTTGTCTGGGTGATCTATCCATTATTGGCAGTGGGGTGTCGTAACCATGTGTTCTTTTTGTATTGTTGTCAATGTCTCCCTTCAGATCTGTTAGTATCTGATTAATTGGATGCTTAGATATTTAGTGCATATAATTTATGGTTATTCTATTCCTTTGATGAATTATCCTCTTGTCATTATCTAATGACAATTTTTTGTCCCTTGTGATCATGTTAAATTTGATGCCTACTTTGTCAGATATAACTATGCTACCATTGTCCTTTTTTATTTTGACTTGTATAAACTATCTTTTCCCTTCCTTTCACTTTGACTCCATCAGTTCAGTTCAGTTCATTTCAGTTGCTCAGTCGTGTCCGACTCTTTGCGACCCCATGAATCGCAGCACACCAGGCCTCTCTGTCCATCACCAACTCCCGGAGTTCACTCAGACTCACGTCCATCGAGTAAGTGATGCCATCCAGCCATCTCATCCTCTGTCGTCCCCTTCTCCTCCTGCCCCCAATCCCTCCCAGCATCAGAGTCTTTTCCAATGAGTCCACTCTTCTCATGAGGTGGCCAAAGTACTGGAGTTTCAGCTTTAGCATCATTCCTTACAAAGAACACCCAGGGCTGATCTCCTTTAGGATGGACTGGTTGGATCTCCTTGCAGTCCAAGGGACTCTCAACAGTCTTCTCCAACACCACAGTTCAAAAGCATCAATTCTTTGGCATTCAGCTTTCTTCACAGTCCAACTCTCACATCCATACTTGACCACTGGAAAAACCATAGCCTTGACTAGACGGACCTTTGTTGGCAAAGTAATGTCTCTGCTTTTGAATATGCTATCTAGGTTGGTCATAACTTTTCTTCCAAGGAGTAAGCGTCTTTTAATTTCCTGGCTGCAGTCACCATCTGCAGTGATTTTGGAGCCCCCCAAAATAAAGTCTGACACTGTTTCCACTGTGTCCCCATCTATTTCCCATGAAGTGATGGGGCCAGATGCCATGATCTTCGTTTTCTGAATGTTGAGCTTTAAGCCAACTTTTTCACTCTCCACTTTCACTTTCTTCAAGAGGCTTTTGACTCCATGTGTGTCAGTAAACCTGAAGTGAGTCTCTTACAGGAATCATATAGTTGAGTTTTTTTTTTTTTTTAATTCATCCAGTTACTCTATGCCTTTGATAGGTGAATTTAATTCATTTATATTAAGAGTAATAGTTGATAGGTAACAATGTACTAATGATATCTTATTGTTTTCTGGCTATTTTGTAGCTCTTTTGTATGTTTTCTCCTCTCTGGCTACTTTCCTTTTTGAATAATTTTCCATATGAGTGTACTTTGACTACCTTCTCTTTATCTTTTGTGTATCTTTTAGGTTTTTTGCTTTGAGTTTACATGAGGCATACATAAAACATTTTATAGATATAACAGTCTATTTTATGCTGACAGCAACTTAATTCAATTGTGTACAAAAACTTTACGCTTTTACTCTCTCCCTGCTGACACAGCTTAGTTCTTTTCATATTGTATATCCATTAGCATATTGTATATCAGTAACATGAAATTACAAGATGCTTCCTTCTTGGAAGGAAAGCTATGACAAACCTAGAAAACATATTAAAAAGGAGAGACATCAGCTTGCTGACAAAGGTCCGTATGATCAAAGCTTTGGTTTTTCCAGTAGTCTTGTATGGTTGTGAGAGTTGGACCATAAAGAAGGCAGAGTGCTGAAGAACTGATGCTTTCAAACTGTGGTGCTGGAGAAGACTCTTGAGAATCCTGCGGGCTGCAAGGAGATCAAACCAATGAATCCTAAAGGAAATCAACCCTGAACATTCATTGGAAGGACTGATGCTGAAGCTGAAACTCCAGTACTTTGGCCACCTGATGCGAAGAGCTGACTCAATGGAAAAGACCCTGATGCTGGGAAAGATTGTAGACAACAGGAGAAAGGAGTGACAGAGGATGAGATGGTTATTAGCATGATTGACTCAATGGACATGAATTTGAACAAACTCAGGGAGATAATGAAGGAGGGGGAAGCCTGGCATGTTGCAGTCCATTGGGTTGTAAAGAGTCAGACACTACTTACAGACTAACAACAATAATCCAGTAACACAATATTGTAGCTATAGTTATTTTAATAATTTTGTCTTTTAACCTTCATATTAGAGTTTAGTGGCTTGGATACCACCATATTATATCATAGTAGTATTCCGAGTTTGACTATATACTTACATTTAACTTGTGTATTTTCAAACATTTTCATGTTATTAATTAGTTCCATTTCATCAGCTGCGGTTCATGGGGTCGCAAAGAGTTGGACACGACTTAGCGATTGAATTGAACTGAACATCAGCTTGAAGAATGCTTTTTAGCATTTCTTATGAAGCAGGCTTAGTTGTGATGAATTCCTTCATTTATGAGTGTAGCTTCAAATGCAAACCAACCACTACTGGACCCATACACCCAACAACCCCGTTTACTGTGCTCTCAAACTCTGGGCCACTATCCATCTGCCCTAACTAAGCCAAATTCAGTTTCTATACAACTGGGGACAGCCCTTGTGTTCCAGAACCAGCTGAAATTATTCAAACTAGCCAATCCTAAACCTGCTTAGTCTGCCCTGCTCATTATTCCATGTGGAAAACACAATAAAGTCTCTTGTCCAGTTACATCCTCTCTTTTTGCTTCCTGACCAAGCCTGTGCTTCTGTGTTTAGCCCTCATGGTATGGCATGCTTTCTTCTGTTGGTAACTGTGAATATAAAAACCATTTTCAAAAAAAGACATTATTTTTCTTTGGAGCAGTTTTTGGCTCAAAGCAAAATTGAAGTGAACGTACAGAGATTTCCCACATATCTCTTGCCTCCTCATAAGCATAGCCTCTCCCATTATCAGCATCCCCCATTAGAGTTGCACATTTGTTATGACTTTTGAATCCACATTGATACATCATTGCCACCCAAGTCCATAGATGACATTCGGGCACTCTTGGTATTGTGCATTTTGTGGATTTTGACAAATGTATAGTGATATATATATATATAAACATTTATAGTGACATACAAGTTGTTTCACTGTCCTAAAAATACTCTTGTGTTCTACCTGTCCATCCTGCCATTCCCCAGAACCTTGGCAACAACTCATCTCTCAGACCTTGGAAGATATATCATCAAAGAAGATATACAGAAGGAGAACAAGATGGCAGAGGAGTAGCTGGACATGGAGTACATCTCTCTCCATGGATACATCAGGAACACACCTTCAGACACATAAGTGCATGCAGAACACCAGCTGACAGTGGACAGGGGTACCTGACCTGTGGAAAAGAATATATAGAACCACACAAAACTCAGTAGGATGAAGGAACTAGGGGGAAAAACAGGAGTGTTAGTAAGACTGGACCTGCACTCAGTGGGTGGGGGAACTGAAGCAGGGGTCCAATCTGCACACTGGGGCAATTGTCTGAGTCAGAGGAGAAACATTTAAGGCTGAGAGTGAAACAGCTGATCTGTGGCAGCCTAAATAGAATGAGAATCAGACAGTTCTTGACACAACCATACGTACCCTGGACAGGCACGCTGGTCCTCTGGAAGGTGCAGCAGCTGGGATCTGGAGTTTAGGGAGTGTGGAGCAATCCCAGGTTGAGAGGTGCTGTTGACTGCAGAGAGACGGATCGATAGAATGTGAGGGAGGAAATTGTGGTTGGAAATGCCTGTGGAGGAAAGCCAGGTAGCCATGGAAGCAAGGCAATATTGCTGAGTCACATGTAAGGGGTGGAGCCATCACCATAGCCTCTCTTCCCCCACATGCCAGCATTGGCAGCTGAACAATAGAGAGGCTTGCCCATCAAATGCCTGAGGCACTGAACTTCAGAGTAGGACCCCACTAGGGTGCTCCTTTAAGTGCCCCCCAGTCAGGGGGGCCCCTGTATGTGCCTGATGTGCCAAACAAAAGAAAAGGATCCCAGGGAAGGGAGCCCTCTAAGTGCATGAGGGTGGAGCTACAGAGAAAGACTAGCCAAAGAGGCCTTCTGATCGCCAGCTCCAAGAGGCTCGATAAGACCCTGATAGGGCCATAACCCCTGCAGGGGAGGCACTCTGTGTCCTTGCACACTTGGTGTCGCCAGGGTCCCTCAAAGCCAAACAGCTGCACCACATTCACGCTCAACTTTCACTGGGGCAGAGCTGCCACAGGCAAAAAAAGTCTTGTGTCTATGCATGCAGGGTCGCTTTGGTCATGTCCAACTCTTTGCGACCCTGTAGACTGTGGCCTGCCAGGCTTCTCTGTCAGGGAGGGGGTTTCTCCAGACAAGAATACTGGAGCGTATTGGCCAATACTGGTTGCCATACCCTTCTAGAGCACTATATTTCCTGCAGCCCTATCCACCAGTGCCCCTGAGTACCTAGTGCTGCCAGAACCCCTGCGACCCAAGCAGCTGCATCACCTCCACACCTGGCCCTCACAGCGGCAAACCCAAGTCCTCCAGGGCAGACTCAGGAGCAAACCCCAGTGGACGACCCACATGTAGAGGTGGAAATAAAACCACAGTTTAAACCTAGCGGCAGTGTGACTAAGGAAGAAGACCCAAACCTTCCCACCAGCTGTACAAGCTGCAGATTAAATCCACACGGTCAAACAGACAGACTATGCTTATGGAATATATTAAAGGTCATTGAGAGCTCCCACGAAAGAAAATGCATTAGTTCTGATAGCTGTGGACATTGGCGGTAAGAACACACAGGAATAGGACCTGATTATACTCTGAGCTGCCCCCACAGCAGGTCCAGAGATCAGCATGGTTTTGGAGGGCATCCTAGGGAGGTGAGGTGGACTGTGACTCCCAGCGACGGAAAGGACTCTGACAGCAGTGACTCAAGAAAAACATTTATTATTCTTATTTTTTGACTTGTTCTATAGAATCTTTTGGATTTTTTTTTCTTGTTTTTTTTTTTTTCCTTCCTCCACCCCCTGTTGTAGTTGTTGATTTTGTAGGCAGTATGAAATCCAATTACGCTTTTGAGCTTAAAAATTTTTTTTCTCAGTCATATTTTTTATTGTTATTGTAAATCTCTGCCTTTACATTGAGTTTTTGCAGTTCTGTGGAGTTTTCCTCTCTTTTTTTAATTTTAATTTTTAAAACCCATCATTTTTTCTACATTTATTCCTACTTTTTTTTTTCCTTTTCCTACTGTTCTTTTCCCCTTGCAGTTCATCTTTAATATATGTAAATCCTTATTTACCTCTATTTAACTTTGCATATCTAGATAATCTTTCTTTCTTTTCATTTTCACCTTTCCTATCAACATATGTTCTATTTTCATTGCTTTATTCTCAAATTGGCACCTTGCTTTTTTTTTTTTCAGTTTGTGCTTTAGTTCTGTGCCTTATTTAGTTAGTGCTTTATTTTGGTAGATATAAATTTGGTTTCCTTTATTAGCCAGGTCAATCTATTGTACTATATTTTTGTTGGACTGTTTTGATTTTGCTTATGGGTATATATTGGAGAAGGCAATGGCACCCCACTCCAGTACTTTTGCCTGGAGAATCCCATGGACGGAGGAGCCTGGTGGGCTGCAGTCCATGGGGTCGCTAAGAGTCGGACACGACTGAGTGACTTCACTTTCACTTTTTACTTTCATGCACTGGAGGAGGAAATGGCAACCCACTCCAGTGTTCTTGCCTGGAGAATCCCAGGGATGGGGAGCCTGGTGGGCTGCCATCTACGGGGTTGCACAGAGTCGGACAGGACTGACTCGACTTAGCAGCAGCAGCAGCATATGTGTATATGTGTATATTCAATCACACCTTTTCTTCTATTATAAAACTCTGCCTCTACATTGGGCTTTTGCACTTCTTTGGAGTTTTCCTTTTTCCTCCTTTTTCTTTCTTCTTTTAAAAATAATTTTAATTTTTAAAATTCTATTACATTTTTTCTACATTTATTCCTTTGTTTTCCTTTCCTACTGTTCTTTTCCTTAACTGTTCTTGCAGTTAATCTTTAGTGTATATTACTCTTCTTCATCTACCTCTATTTAACATTGCACATCTATTCTTTCTTTCTTTCCTTTCCTCTTAACATATCTGTTAGTTTTGTTTTCATTGCTTTATTCTCCACCTGGCACTTTGCTTTAGTTTTGTTTTCCAGTTTGTGCTTTAGTTAGTTTTGTTCTTAAATGGTAAATATAACTTTTGATTTCCTTTGTTTGCTGGGTCAATCTACTGTACTTTATTTTAGTTGGACTGTTTTGACTTTGCTTATGGGTATATATGTTTACGTGTATATTCCATTATTTTAATTATTATTTGCCTGATTTTGTAACTGCCATATGCCTGGGTTTCATCTTTGGTTTTAGTGTGTTTGTTTTAATCTCACTTAATGCCATAACAAACTACTTGTGACCAGAGATCAAGCCCTGAGCCTTTGGAGTGGAGCACTGACTTCAAGATCCTAGATTCCCAGAGAACTAACCCTAGGGAGTATCAAATAGTGAGAACTCAGACAAAGGAAACCACTTGAATACAAGATCCAGCATCAGCCAACCACCAGTAGCACCTTGTGCAGGATGCCTTATCTAAACAACAAACAAAACAAAAGTGTAAACCCAATCATCAGCAGACAGGATTCCAACCTCACTTGGCCTTGCCCACCAGAGGAAAAACAAACAAACAAACAGAAACTCAGCACAAATATCACCCTATATGAAGCTTACAGAAACCACTGGACCAACCTTAGGAGGGCAGAAACCAAAAAGAAGAAAGAATTCAATTTTCTTCAAGGAAAGAATTCAACTTGCCTTGAAGCCTGGGAAAAGGAGACCTCAAACACAATAAGTTAAAAAAATAATGAAAAGACAGAGAGATACTACACAAACGAAAGAACAAACTAGAAACACAGAAGTCCAAATAAATGAAGAGGAAATAGGCAAACTACCTAAAAAGGATTTAGAATAGTGATAGTAAAGATGATCAAAAACCTTGAAAACAAAATGGAGAAAATGCAAGAATCAACAAAGACCTAGAAGAATTAAAGAACAAACATACAGAGACAAACAGCACAATTACTGAAATTAAAAATACCCTAGAAGGAATCAATAGCAGAATATCTGAAGCAGAAGAACAAGTCAGTGAGCTGGAAGATAAAATGGTAGAAGTAACTTATGAAGAGTGGAATAAAATAAAAAGAATGACAGGAACTGAGGATAGTTTCAGAGGCCTCTGAGACAATATCAAATGCACCAACCTTAGAATTATAGGGGTCCCAGAAAGAGAAGAGAAAAAGAGAGGATATGAGAAAAATTTTTGAAGAGAGTATAGTTGAAAATTTCCCCAACATGGAAAAGGAAATAGTCAACCAAGTCCAAGAGGCATAAAGAGTCCCATACAGGATAAACCCAAGGAGAAACATGCCAAGATACATACTAATCAAACTAATGAAGACTAAACACAAAGAAAGACTATGAAAAGCAGCCTGGGAGAAGCAACAAGTAACATACAAGGGAAACCCCATAGGCTTAACAGCTGATCTTTCAGCAGAAATTCTGCAGGCCAGAAGGGAATGGCAGGATATATTTAAAGTTCAGTTCAGTTCAGTTCAGTTGCTCAGTCGTGTCCAACTCTTTGCGACACCTGTTAAAAATAGCAAGAAAAATATCTGAACATTTAGTTTCCTGTATTAAATTCTTTCTGCTTAAGAAATTTAGAATTGTTCATTTTTCTGCATCAAGTTATGAAATACTGTATCTAAATAATTAAAATGACAGAGGACTGATAATTAGCTTAGTGTTATTAAAAAATTATGAATGATAATGAAAAGAATGCCCTCAAATATTTGCAGTGCAAGGCAACTAATTCTCTAACTCATTGTTTCAGTGAAATGGTGAAAGACATTTTGTACCAGGTCAACTGGTTTACTGAGTCATATAGGCGGAGATTGCAGAATGTTATTTAGCATGGAGAAAAGACTACAAGGATGTCTAATATTCCTTGGATGTCTGGAAGCTGTGGGAAGATAATGGAAGGAAAAGTTAAACATTGGAAATTTATAATTATGCTAAGAATAGCGGGATACACAGAGATACTGTTGGCCGAGAGAGGGGGGATGACGATCTGTCAGTGTGAATCTCAGCGTTGTTTAGCAGCTATGTTATCTGAGATTACTTAACTTAAAGTTTCCTCATCTGAGAAATGAACTAATTCCATCAAACACTTAGATGTTGGCCTAGCATCCATGAATGTGAGATGGATGGTGATAATTCAGTGATGATCCTATGGTGATAGTAATAACTGGGTGAAGGCACCATTTAAATGATCATGGCAGAGATGGAGATCAGACATATGGGTCAAGGATACTTGGTTACTTTGTGTATTAATTGTCACATTAAGCTTTGCAGCAAAAGACTGGCCATTAAAGTTTTGCCTCCGCAGAGGAAAAGGAGGGGAAATAAATTTTCAGCTGAAGGACATTTTAGGAAAACAATAGTTGTGGCAGGTATAAGGACATAGTAAAAGTATAATAAAAGAGAAAAGTGGGATAAATCTGGGTGAGAAAGAGACTATTTGCTATTTCTTATGACTTCTTAATTCATCCGTATTTGTCTGTGTACTCTAAAGGGCTAGTTGGGGAAAAATCAATGGATAGTTCTCTGACAAAATGTGGTCCACTGGAGAAGGGAACAGCAAACCACTCCAGTATTCTTGTCATGAGAACCCCATGAACAGTATGGAACTCATTGCTAGATGTTCTAAACTTATGCTATAATGAAGATACATGTTTTCAGTTCAGCCCATCAGTCGTGTCCGACTCTTTGCAACCCCATGAATCGCAGCACGCCAGGCCTCCCTATCCATCACCAACTCCCGGAGTTCACTCAGGCTCACGTCCATTGAGTCAGTGATGCCATCCAGCCATCTCATCCTCTGTCGTCCCCTTCTCCTCCTGCCCCCAATCCCTCCCAGCATCAGAGTCTTTTCCAATGAGTCAACTCTTCGCTTGAGGTGGTCAAAGTACTGGAGCTTCATCTTTAGCATCATTCCTTCCAAAGAAATCCCAGGGCTGATCTCCTTCAGAATGGACTGGTTGGATCTCCTTGTTTACCAGAGGGCAAAGCATAAATAAACCAACCAACCAAATAACTGATCTCAAGCAAAACAAAAGACCACTTGAAACCAGAAAGATTCAAGCAGAGTAAGACATGAGAGATGTGAGAGGGAGAAAGGGAATTGGAAAAAATTAGCAAATACATTCAATAAATCATATTGATAAGTGGTTGTTTTTCCATTATATGTATGTAAATTTTTACAGGGCTTCTCCTCTATATTTCTCTACCAATTTTCAACCTGAAAAAGAATAATGACATTTGCATCCAAAGAGTTTTCTCCTTAGTGTTTTCTGCATGGCAGCTTTCACTTCCTTATTTCTCAAGCTGTAGATTAGGGGGTTCAGCATGGGTATTCCTGTGGTGTAGAACAGGGAGACGACATTCTCCCGGGCCAGGGAACTGCCTGTAGGGGGTTTTAAGTACAAGAATGTGGTAGATCCGTAAAACAATCCCACAGCTGCAAGATGGGAGCTGCATGTACTGAAGGCTTTGGACCTTCCCTCTGTGGAGTGGATACAGAGGATGCTGGAGAGAATAAAAGCATAGGAAACAAAGATTGTTAAGCTGGTGACTATGATGTTAAATCCAGCCAAAAAGAAAGTTGTTATTTCAATATGATAAGTGCTGGAGCAGGAGAGCTTCATGAGTGGGACAACATCACAGAAGTAGTAACTGATGAGGTGCTCACAATAGGATAGTTTTAACATGAGGCCAATTTCTATGGTTGAGCCAATGAGCCCCATGGTATAGACTGCAGCCACCAGGAGGGAGCAGACTCCATGAGACATGTTGATGTTGTAAAGCAAAGGTCTGCAGATGGCAACATAGCGGTCATAGGCCATCACTGTCAGCATGTAACACTCAGCAATGACAAACACCAGGAAGAAGTAGAGCTGGGCCATGCACCCTGCATAGGAGATGATGTTCTTTTCTGACACAAAGTTCACCAGCATCTTAGGGGTAATGACAGAGGAGTAGCAGAGATCTAATAGTGATAGACTGCTGAGAAAGTAGTACATGGGTATATGAAGCTGAGCATTCAGACAAATCAGTGTTATCACACCCAGGTTCCCTATCATGGTGACTGAGTAGATCCCAAGGAAGAGGAAGAAGAAGAAGAAGGGTAGTTGGAGCTCTGGCTGATTTATTAAACCTCCAAGAATGAACTCTGTCACTGTGGAGTGGTTTTGTGCAGCCATTCTCCTCTGGTTGGGAGCTCTGTGGAAAAAAGAAATAAGAGCTTATGAAAACATAAGCCCCTGAAGATACTTATAAATAACCATATATGAGCCTTTCTGGTGTGGGTAGGTATCAGTTTCTGTTCCTGAGTGAGTGATCTTGAACTCATTTTTTCTAGTTGTTTGTCTCTTCATGTCTAATGTTTTCTAGGATTCCTACAATTATGGCATGGTTTGAAGAATATGAAGTTGGAGAAAATAGGGGTCCCTATAGAGCCTTTCCACTCTCATATTTTCCAAGTACCCTGGAGGTAACTACAAGTGTGTTTTATTTATGAGACCAAAGTTGAATTTTGCTCCAGAAAGAAAAAGGCCCTTATCATCTCTGCAATCCCAAAATACTCCCCATGAAATGAAAGCATGAGGTCACCTTATCTTAAATCCAGATAGTGTGGGATGATAGAGCCCTTCCAATTACTGAATGACAAGTCAGTTTCCACATTTGAGAATTATATGGAGTTACAATATCAATTTTCAAAGTTAAAAATATAATGGAATAATATACATGAAATATTGGATTGGCTATTGTTCAGGGTTTTCTGTAAGATGTTGCGGAAAACCCAAACAATTTGCCAACTCAATATTTTCCAAATATTCTGTTGCTATACAAGTGTACATTTTCATTAGGCATATGGAATTTGTAGTAATTTTTCACTGAACCTGTGGTCTTAGGACAGTTATTCTTAGTTCTGGTTACACATAAATATCACCTGATGAGATTTAAAAAATAATGATGTCAGGTTTATACTTACATTAATTCTAATTTACTGGGATTTTGTGGTTATTGAGTGCTATGTTTCTGAAAGGCAATGGCAAAGTATGTTCAAACTACCGCACAATTGCACTCATCTCACACGCTAGCAAAGTAATGCTCGAAATTCTCCAAGCCAAGCTTCAACAGTATGTGAACCATGAACTTCCAGATGTCCAAGCTAGATTTTGAAAAGGCAGAGGAACCAGAGATCAAATTGCCAACATCCACTGGATCATCAAAACATCAAGAGAGTTCCAGAAAAACATTTACTTTTGCTTTATTGACTATACCAAAGCCTTTGACTGTGTCTATCACAACAAACTGTGGAAAATTCTTCACGAGATGGGAATACCAGACCCCCTGACCTGCCTCCTGAGAAATCTGTATGTAGGTCAAGAAGCAACAGTTAGAAACAGATGTGGAAAAACAGACTGGTTCCAAATCGGGAAAGGAGTACGTCAAGGCTGGGTATTGTCACCCTGCTTATTTAACTTATATGCAGAGTACAACATGCGAAATGCCAGGCTGGATGAAGCACCAGCTGGAATAAAGATTGTCAGGAGAAATATCAATCACCTCAGATATGCAGATGACACCACCCTAATGGCAGAAAGTGAAGAACTAAAGAGCCTCTTGATGAAAGTGAAAGAAGAGAGTGAAAAGCTGGCTTAAAGCTCAACATTCAGAAAACTAAGATCATGGCATCCAGTCCCATCACTTCATGGCAAATAGATGGAGAAACAATGGAAACAGTGACAGACTTTAGTTTTTTGGGCTCCAGAATCACTGTAGATGGTGACTGCAGCCATGAAATTAAAATACAATCCTTGGAAGAAAAGCTATGACCAATCTAGACAGCATACTAAAAAGCTGCTGCTGCTGCTGCTGCTAAGTCGCTTCAGTCATGTCTGACTCTGCGTGACCCCATAGATGGCAGCCCACCAAGCTCCCCCGTCCCTGGGATTCTCCAGGCAAGAACACTGGAGTGGGTTGCCATTTCCTTCTCCAATATACTAAAAAGAGACATTATTTACCAACAAAGGTCCATCTAGTCAAAGCTACAGTTTTTCTAGTAGTCATGTATGAACGTGAGAGTTGGACTATAGAGAAATCTGAGTGCCAAAGAATTGATGCTTTTGAACTGTAGTGTTGGATAAGACTGTTGAGAGTCCCTTGGATGGTAAGGAGATCCAACCCGTCCATCCTAAAGGAAATCAGTCCTGAATATTCATTGGAAGGACAGATGCTGAAGCTGAAACTCCAATACTTTGGCCACCTGAGAAGAACTGACTCATTTGAAAAGATCCTGATATTGGTAAGATTGAAGGCGGGAGGAGAAGGGGACAACAGATGATGAGATGGTTGGATGGCATCACCAACTCAATGGATATGAGTTTGAGCAAGCCATGGGAGTTGGTGTTGGACAGGGAAGCCTGGTGTGCTTTGGTCCGTGGGGTTGCAAAGAGTCAGATACAACTGAGGGACTGAACTGAACTGATGTTTCTGGACAGGCAAAATTCAACTAAAGTCAGTAAAGGATTTTATTTTAAGTTTTATGCTTATTGTAACCAGAATGCCTTTGTAGCTTGAAATTTTGGCATGGAAAGCAGTTTATACTGCATTAAACAAAGCTCCTGAGGAAGAGTTTGAGACTGCCCTCCACTGTGTTGAAAGGACTCAGGAAAAATTCATGTTGGACCAGGCTTAGAAGTAGGTGGAAGTAGAAACAGAATACAGTACAACTTACAGATCAAGAGCAACATTATTTGAATGGCGTGTGTACATCTTCTCTTATCCCTTTCTTTGCTTATCTTTAAATCTTGGGATCCCTATTTGTTAGATGATCTTGGTCACTTTTTCTTCTCACATCAAGTATATCCTTTAGAATATTCACTGTCTCTCCTGTTGCTTCATCATTTTTCTGTTTCTATGTTGTTGATTTCTAGATTACTACCTATTGTTTGTCCATCTTTAGTCCAATCTAATCAGTACAGAGAAGACTTTTAGCTGATGTTAATAATATGTAGATGCCTAAGACTGCCTGGAAGGAATCTTGGTATATCTAAGTCAAAATGGCAGTTTAAAATTTGTCTTAAGCAAGTCTTGTCAACAGTGATAGTTGTATTTCTTCTTTTCCAATTTGAATTCTTTTTATTTTTTTCTTTTCTACTTTAGTTAGGACTTTCAAAACTGTGTTGAATAAAAGTCACTGTTTTGACTAAAAACTATTTTGAATAAAAGAGTGGACATCTTTGTCTTGTTCCTGATATTAGAGGTAAAGCTTTCAGCTTTTCACCATTAAGTATGATGTGATCTGTGGGTTTGTCATATATGGCCTTTATTATGTTGAAATACATTCTCAACATAAAGAGTGGATGATGAACTTCATCAACAGCTATTTTCTCTTCTGTTGATGTGACAAGGAGTTTTTTATTTCAATTTGTTAACATGGTATATCACATTGATTGATTTGTGAGTACTGAACCATCTTTGATTCCCTGGGGTAAATCTTACTTGATCATGTTGTATGATCCTTTTAATGCATTGTTGGATTTAGTTTGCTGGTATTTGTTGAGTTTTGTATCTATGTTCATCAGTGATATTGACTTGTAATTTTCTTTTTTGTGGTATCTTTGTTTGCTTTTGGTATCAGGGTGAGGGTGAACTCATAGAATGAGTCTCTTTTTTCTCTTGATGAATATGGCTAATGTTTTATCAATTTTGATTACCTTTTCAAAGAACCAGTTTTTCATTTCACTAATCTTTTATATTGTTTTCAATCTCTATTTCATTTATTTACGCTCAGTTTGCAGAAATTTGGAAAACTCAGCAGTGGCCACAGGACTGGAAAAGGTGAGTTTTCATTCCAATCCCAAAGAAAGGCAATGCCAAAGAATGCTCAAACTACCACACAATTGCACTCATCTCACACGCTAGTAAAGTAATGCTCAAAATTCTCCAAGCCAGGCTTCAGCAATATGTGAACCGTGAACTTCCTGATGTCCAAGCTGGTTTTAGAAAAGGCAGAGGAACCAGAGATAATTGCCAACATCTCCTGGATCATGGAAAAAGCAAGAGAGTTCCAGAAAAACATCTATTTCTGCTTTATTGACTATGCCAAAGCCTTTGACTGTGTGGATCACAATCAACTATGGAAAATTCTGAAAGAGATGGGAATACCAGACCACCTGACCTGCCTCTTGAGAAATGTGTATGCAGGTCAGGAAGCAACAGTTAGAACTGGACATGGAACACCAGACTGGTTCCAAATAGGAAAAGGAGTACGTCAAGGCTGTATATTGTCACCCTGTTTATTTAACTTATATGCAGAGTACATCATGAGAAACGCTGGGCTGGAAGAAGCACAAGCTGGAATCAAGATTGCCGGGAGAAATACCAATGACCTCAGATATGCAGATGACACCACCGTTATGGCAGAAAGTGAAGAGGAACTCAAAAGCCTCTTGATGAAAGTCAAAGTGGAGAGTGAAAAAGTTGGTTTAAAACTCAACATTCAGAAAACGAAGATTATTGCATCCGGTCCCATCACTTCGTGGGAAATAGATGGGGAAACAGTGGAAACATGGCGACTTTATTTTTCTGGGCTCCAAAATCACTGCAGATGGTGACTGCAGCCATGAAATTAAAAGACGCTTACTCCTTGGAAGGAAAGCTATGACCAACCTAGACAGCATATTCAAAAGCAGAGACATTACTTTGCCAACAAAGGTTCATCTAGTCAAGGCTCTGGTTTTTCCAGTGGTCATGTATGGATGTGAGAGTTGGACTGTGAAGAAGGCTGAGCGCCGAAGAATGGATGCTTTTGAACTGTGGTGTTGAAGAAGACTGTTGAGAGTCCCTTGGACTGCAAGGAGATCCAACCAGTCCATTCTGAAGGAGATCAGCCCTGGGATTTCTTTGGAAGGAATGATGCTAAAGCTGAAACTCCAGTACTTTGGCCACCTCATGCGAAGAGTTGATTCATTGGAAAAGACTCTGATGCTGGGAGGGATTGGGGGCAGGAGGAGAAGGGGACGACAGTGATGGATGGCATCACTGACTCGATGGACGTGAGTCTGAGTGAACTCCGGGAGTTGGTGATGGACAGGGAGGTCTGGCGTGCTGCGATTCATGGGGTCGCAAAGAGTCGGGCATGACTGAGTGACTGATCTGATCTGATTTGATCTGATACTTAGAAAATCCTGAAGATGCTACCAAAAAAAAAAAAAAAAAAAACCTATTGGAGCTCTTGAATGAATTCATTAAAGTTTCAGGATACCAAATTGATATACAGAAATCTGTTGCATTTCTATGCACCACAAACAAAAGATCAGAAAGAGAAAGTAAGGAAACAATCCCATTTACCATCACATCAAAAACAGTAAAATACCTAGGAATAAGTCTGCCTAAGGAGGCAAAAGACCTATAAGACATTGATGAAAGAAGCTTAAGACAAAAATGGAAAGATATACCATATTCTTTGGTTGGAAGAATCAGTATTGTCAGAATGACCATACTACTCAAGGCTATCTACAGACTCAATGCAAACTCTATCAAACTACCAATGGCATTTTTCACAAAACTAGAACAAGGAATTTAAAAATTTTTATCAAAACCCAAAGGCCTCAACTATCCAAACCAATCCTGAGAAAGAAGAATAGAGCTGGAAAAATCACACTCTCTGACTTCAGACTATACTACAAAGTAATCAAAACAGCATGGTACTGGCACAAAAAGAGACAGAGATCAATGGAACAAAATAAACAAAATAGAAAGCTCAGAAATATACCAGTGCACTAATGGTCAGTTAACTTATGTCAAAGGATGCAAAACTATACAATGGAGTTTTAAAAGATAGATTCTCCAACAATTGGTGCTGGGAAAACTGGACAGCTAAATGTGAAAAATGAAATTGGAACACTATCTCCATACACAAAAATAAACTCAAAATGGATTAAAGATCTAGATGTAAGACTGGATACTATAAAACTCCTAGAGGAAGGCAGAACACTCTTTGATCTAAATCACAGCAATATCTTTTTAGATCTGTCCCCCAGAGTAATTAAAACAAAAGGGAAAATGAATAAATGGGACCTAATTAAATTTAAACATTTTTGTACAGGAAAGGAAACCATAAATAAAATGAAAAGATAAACTACAGAACAAGAGAAAAATTATGCAAATAAAGCAACCAACAAAGGCTTAATTTCCAAAATATATGAATATATATAAAAATTATATACCTCAATATTGAAAAAAACAAACAACCCAATCAAAAAAAAATTGCAGAAGGTCTAAATAATCAGTTCTGTAGAGAAGACATACAGATGGCCCACTAGCACATAAAAATATGCTCAACACTGCTAATCATTAGAGAAATGCAAGTCAAAACTACAAAGAGGTATCACCTCATACCCATCGGAATAGCCTTCATCAAAAAGTCTATAAATAACACACACTGGAGAAATGGGAACCATGCTGCCCTGTTGGTGGAATGTAGATTGGTACAGCCAGTACGGAGAACAGTATGGAGGTTCCATAAAGACTAAAAACAGCCACCATATGGCCTTCAATTCCACTCCTAGGCATATATGTGGAGGAAAATATAATTTAAAAAATACATGCAACCCAATATTTATAGCAGCAGTATTTATAATAGCCAAGACATGAAAGTGAAAGTGAAGTCGCTCAGTCATGTCTGACTCTTTGCGACCCCATGGAATGCAGCCTGTCAGGCTCCTCTGTCCATGGGATTTTCCAGGCAAGAATACTGGAATGGGCTGCCATTTCCTTCTCCAGGGGATCTTTCCAACCCAGGGATTGAACCTGGGTCTCCCGCATTGTAGGCAGATGCTTTTACCATCTGAGCCACCAGGGAAGTCCATGTGTGACAAAAGAGAATATAATTTATACATGGATAGGGAACATATTGGGTTGATGTTCACTGGAGTATAAACTTTGTGAAAATAAAGGCATTGTCATTGTATTATTCATTATAATGAATGACCAGGGAAATTCATTCATTTGGTATCTATCATGAGAAGACAGTTGAAATAGGAACCAGGTAATCTGGATCTAGAGCTGGCTTTGTTGTGGAGAAAAAAAAAAAAAAGTTAATGTGCGGACTTCCACTTCCTCCCACAAAGGGTGAACTCATACAGGAACTGTATTTACACCATAAACGACTAGAAGATCAGACAAGATATATGAAAAAACTATTTCTAGACATTTGAACACAGGCAGCACCAAAATGATTCCTTAGAGGAGGGAAAAATACATCATGATCCCAGTGACTACATCAGCTTACCTGTAGGAACTGCCTGTAGGAATTTTCCATGCTACCCTCCAGTTGGACAAACCCCCAAGAATAAATATTGTAACACCTAAAACAACATCTAAGTAGTAGTAAAATGAAGAGTCACAGCTAATAATCCAATAGTGGAGATAAAATATTACCATCAAAGCACTCAACTAGTACAGAAGAGTCAAAGAAAAAAATGTCATAAAGAGCAATTGGTAGAAGTAGAAAACCAGTAGCAAGATGGTAGACCTAATCTCAACCACATTGATGACTGAATTAAATGGAAAGACCTTCAATGTTCTAATTTAAATGCAAATTTCTGTTAGACTAGATAAAAGGTATTACCCAATTATACTCTTTACCAAGAAATCCACTTTAAATATAGATGAACATAGTTGCACAGTCGTGTCTGACTCTTTGGATCCCATGGACTATAGTCTACCAGGCTCCTCTGTCCATGGAATTCTCCAGGCAAGAGTACTGGAGTGGGTTGCCATTTCCTTCTCCAGGGGATCTTTCTGACCCAGGGATTGAACCTGGGTCTCCTGCATTGCAGGCAGATTCTTTACCAACTGAACTACTAGGGAAGCCATACCAATAGTTAAAACTTTAAGTATGGAAGAAATATACAATGCAAATATCAATCAAAAGAAAGCCAGACTGAGTATATTAGCATTAATAAAAGCAGACCTCAAAGCAAGAAATATTACTAGCAATAACAAGGGGCATTTCATAATGATAAAGAAGTCAATTCATTAAGGTGACATAAAACTCACAAAGAATTTTACCTATTAACAGTGTTTCAAAACACATGAACCCAAATGACAGAACTGAGAGTATAAAAAGTCCACCATTAGTTCAAGATTGCAATACTCTTTTTTATAAAAAAATTAATTGATAGAACTAGTAGAGAAATAAGTAACAACACAGAAACTCACAAATTGACATTTTTGGAACACTGCACCCAGAATACACAATCTTTCAGGTACACATGGAGCATTTTTCAGGATAAAGCCTATTCTGAGTAATCATACCACATGCATGTGTGTGCTCGGTCGTGTCTGAACCCATGGACTGTAGCCTGCCAGGCTCCTCTGTCTAAGGGATTCTCCAGACAAGAATACTGGAGTGAGATGCCATTTCCTCCTTGAGGGGATGTTCCTGACCCAGAGATCAAACCATGGTCTCCTGCACTGGCATTTAGATTCTTTACTGCTGAGCTACCTGGGAAACCTTAAGACAAACCACAGTACCCTTAAAAAGTTGAAATCATATATGGTATGTACCTTTATCAAAACAAACTACAAATAATTTGTGGTGAGATATCTAGAAAATGATAATATACTTGAAAATTAAACATGGGTCGAAGAAGAAATCACAAATTAAATTAGAAAATAATATTTTGAACTGAATGAACAAGAAGATAAATCAATAAAACATTTTGGAATGCTGCTAAAACAATTCTAATAGTGAAACTTGTCATTAAGTGACACTTTAGAACAGAAGAAAATTCTAAAATCATTAATCTAGTTTTCCACCTTAATAGGCTACAAAATAATCAGAATTAAGGAAGAAATACAGATAAACACACAAATCAAGGAAATAGGTAAACAGTAGAAAGAAATCAATGAAATGAAAAACAGTCTGAAAATATCAGTAAAGGAAAAGTGTCTAGCCAAAGGAAGAGAGAGAGAGAGAAGAGAGAAAGGAGAGTCATAAACAAAATACAAAAAGCAGATATGAGATGAGGCATCTGAAGACAAGGATTTCAGGACTTGGGATAGAGGGGACTCAACACAAGAGAGCTGCAAAGGGAACTCTAGGAGAAAAAGTCCAGAAAGAATAGAGCATGGAGGCCTTTAGTAGAGAAATGAAGTTGGTGGATTGTCTCAAATATTTGGAGATTTGGAAAATAATAGTAATGAATACTTAGATACTATGGAGCATGTGAAAATATAAAGGAGAGGTACTTGTTATTGGGCAATTATTACGATTCCAGAAAACTTACAAGTAGTACAAATAAGGAAACACAATCCAAAGTAAATATTTGTCTCTACAGTGATGATTCTCTGCAGAATTAAGTATGATAAGGAAGTCTGCATTAAAACATAGTTCTAATCTGGTAGGCATGGAATACTGAGAACCAAAAACTGTATTAAAAGTGTTTTGGGAGAATAGGGAGGGGTACTGAGGTGAAGGAGTTTTAGATAATTCTGCACCTATATTAAGTGGAGGTAATGCATTCAAGAAATATTTTTTAATAACCATTATGACTTAGGGGCTTTCTAGGTGGTGCTCAGATCAGATCAGATCAGTCGCTCAGTCGTGTCCGACTCTTTGCGACCCCATGAATCGCAGCACGCCAGGCCTCTCTGTCCATCACCAACTCCCGGAGTTCACTCAGACTCACGTCCATCGAGTCAGTGATGCCATCCAGCCATCTCATCCTCTGTCATCCCCTTCTCCTCCTGCCCCCAATCCCTCCCAGCATCAGAGTCTTTTCCAATGAGTCAAGTCTTTGCATGAGGTGGCCAAAGTACTGGAGTTTCAGCTTTAGCATCATTCCTTCCAAAGAAATCTGAAGGGCTGATCTCCTTCAGAATGGACTGGTTGGATCTCCTTGCAGTCCAAGGGACTCTCAACAGTCTTCTCCAACACCACAGTTCAAAAGCATTAGTTCTTCGCGCTCAGCCTTCTTCACAGTCCAACTCTCACATCCATACATGATGTGAGGAAAAACACAGGAAAAACCATAGCCTTGACTAGACGAAACTTTGTTGGCAAAGTAATGTCTCTGCTTTTGAATATGCTATCTAGGTTGTGCTAGTGATAAGTAACTTGTTTGCCAATGCAGGAGATGTAGTAAGAGATGTGGGTTTCATCCCTGGGTTGGAAAGATCCCCTGGAGGAGGACGTGGCAACCTGCTCCAGTATTCTTGCCTGGAGGTCCCATGGACAGAGGAGCCTGGCAAGCTACAGTCCATAGGGTAGCAAAGAATTGGACACAACTAAAGTGACTTAGCACGCATTATGACTTAGACCCTATTTCAGGCCATGAATAATGTCTAAAATAATAAAATCCTCAAAGTGTATTTATTATAAGCATATAATGGGGAAACACAGAAGTGAATACCAGAGGAAACATACTTGAAAGTGGTTTTCTCTGGATGGCAGAGTGGACGTGGGGCTGCTTGGGGAAGGCAACCATTAGTTTTCTTGACTACTCTTTTAGTAGCATTTGAATTTTAAACTATGTGATGCATTAATTTTAAAAAATTGATTGAAATGCTGTCTTTCCTTATGTTTTTTATTGGTGGAATTAATATATTATGGGTTGTATTTTTATATAAAAAGCATAATTGTGTTAAAATATTATATTTGACATTTAGTGTGGTAGTAGCTGTAGACTCAAAAGTCATACACAGCGAGGTTAAATTCCAACTTTGACTTTCACTATGTGATCTGAAGCAAATTATGTAAATATTTTACTTTCAAATATTCTTTTTTTGAATACTCAAAATAGTCATTTATGTCTCTCTGAACAATAAAACAATACAGATTGTGTTAGGTACAATTTGAATTCTTACAACAAATTATGAGGGCCAATTGCAGAATAGAGAAGGAAAGGAAGAAACACTTTCTGGAGCATTTGAAAGTAAAACTCAAGGAAGGACAGAGATAATGCGCTTACCTTACAAGGAAGCATCAACTTTCAAGAGCACTGAACTTAGTCAGTTAATGAACTTCTAGAATCGGGTCCTGCTGGACTTCATTGGAACTCAGGTACCTTTCATTTTTTTGAAATACATTTTTAGTGGAGTATAGCTGCTTTACAGTGTTGTTAGTTTCTGCTGTAGAACAAAGTGAATCAATTGCTGCTAAGTCACTTCAGTTGTGTCCGACTCTGTGTGACCCCCATAGACGGCACCCCACCAGGCTCCCCCGTCCCTGGGATTCTCCAGGCAAGAACACTGGAGTGGGTTACCATTTCCTTCTCCAATGCATGAAAGTGAAAAGTGAAAGTGAAGTCGCTCAGTCGTGTCCGACTCTTAGAGACACCATGGACTGCAGCCTAACAGGCTCGAGTACTGGAGTTGGGTACCACTGCCTTCTCCGATACATATATTCACTCTTTTTAAGATTTCCTTCCCATTTATGTCACCACAGACTGTTGAGTAGAGTTCCCTAGGCTAAACAGTAGGTTCTCATTAAGTTAAAAGGGAAGGGCTACTTATTCCAGTATTCTTGCCTGGAGAATTCCATGGCCAGAGGAGCCTGGTGGGCTACAGTCCACGGGGTTGCAACGAGTTGGAAACAACTGAGTGACTAACACACACTGTATTAGTTCCAGGTTGACGTGCAGAAGTTTTAAGGCTTCCCCCAGGGTCCCAAAACTTACCAGTGGTGACTTGAAACTTGAACCTAATTCTGCTGTTTTTAAATCTGTATGCTCTTTCCTCTCCCTTGGTCTGTAGGCTTATAAATCCACACAATTACAGGTCTGTGGCAATGTTGCAGCTGCACAATATTGAGGTTTACTCTTTGTTTCTTAATATAAGGAGAGCATAGAAAAAACAGGGAGAGAGATGCTACATAATACTAAACACTCTCCAGGATAGGCTTCAGAAAACTTAGTCAAATCCAGCTCACTGCCTGTTTTTGTGATAAAGTTTCACTGGAGCGAAGCCATGTTCATTCCTTTATGCTTCGTTGATGCTGCTTTTGTAGTAGAATGACAGAGCTGAGTAGTGGCCACAGAGATCCTAAGGACTGCAGAGCCTGAAATATTTACTCTCTCATCCTCCCTGGAAACACTTGCAAAACCCTGCTCTAGGAAACATAACTCCAGTTGCACAATTCACCCAAGAACCCAGAACCCAGGAGTTGTGACCATCAGTTTGTTTTGCATTCCAGCTGTATTGCTGTAACTTATGTCCTTGTGGCACTTCATATTTTAAGTAAACTTAATTTAGTACCTTAAGGCCAAGGAGGGATCTTATTGCTGTATTTCCAGAATTTTTTTAAATTAGAAAAACAATATATCTGTACTGTAGAAAAGTAAACATATAGATAAGCAATATCAACTCATTTATTCTAATGACTGAAAATCTAAAATTGCTATGTATGTTCCACTAGATATTTTTCTATGCATATATGCATTAACATATATGTGCATTAATATATATGTTTCTTTTTTTAGTAAAAATGAGCATACTATACATGTTGGTTTGTAATCTGGTTTGTTTTGCAGCATTAAAAGACACTGACTCACTTGCTCAGCAACAGCAATAAATTACTTGTGTTCATTTTGGTATTGAAGATAAGATAACCTGCATTGTCTTAAACTTTATAACTTAAATTACTGACAGTGAGGTAGTAAACTTCTTAGTAACTAGTAAGAGTTAGAATTTTGAATTGTATTTCAATTTTTAAAAGAAAAGAGATAAACAAATTTTATCTAGAGAGTGACAGTAGATTTAAAAGATATCTTACATATCCCCTCAAATAGGAAGTCTCCTAAAATGATAAATAACAGAAAATCCACAAAAATGTATCATTACCAGCAGTCAGAGTTCCTTATAAAACAGAATATTGTTACAAAGCAGAGATTTTGTTTCCTGCCTCTTGACGTGAACATCTTTTCTAATGAATAGAAAATAAGAATTTAAATTTTATTCCTGTAATCTTTTGCTAATTTATAAATGATTGCAGAATTTCTAGTTAGTTGCTAAAAATCTTACCACTAGTTTTATCAGCTCAGGAGAAGCTCAAAAGTGCTGCTAATGACAACAAATAGAATTATGAAGACAAATATATTTCCTTTCAAGTGGGGAAAAAGCACTGAGACAAGGGGGATATATGATTGAGAAATAGTATATAAAAAGGTCGGTAGTAGAAATGGGAATTCATGGATGATATCTAGTTCTTATACAGAATTGCCTTAAAACTATAATTGAATACATATGTTGAGGAAAACTGGAACACTGTTACCTGAAATTCTTAGGAGGTACTTTGTTTTCAGCAATCAAGAAATAAAAATCAGAAAATAGAAAACTAAAATTTTTACATCTATTTCCAGTCAAAGGGATCAACAAAGTCACAGAGATGGGTCACTGAAATTGGAAGCACTGAGTATGTTTATACAGGTAGACTCTCCTGGAATGCAGTTGCTCCAGAGACTGGGTCCTTGTTGAATGAGCAATTAGTCTGGGTTTCCATTTGCACTATGAAAGATGTTTTACCTCCCAGGTGTGTTAATTTTTCTTCTAGTGGGAGAGTTACCCGTAGCCTGCTAAGTTTTGTGCTTAATGTCAACACTAAGACCCTTTTAGCTTCATCATTATTACCATCACCACTTCAGTCATTACCATCTTCAGCACCTTCACCAATATCATTGCCTCTGCCATCAGTCCCTACCATCCTGGTTAATATTCATCATTAGTTTTCATCTTTACATATAATGAACTATATTTATAGTCTTTATTATGCAAAGGTTTTATTTTATATCTTTTTTGGGACATTTCTTCATAAATTCACTGAATTTAGTAAAAATGAAACTTTATTAAAATTTTTTAAAATATAAATTTATTTTAATTGGAGGCTAATTATTTTACAATATTGTAGTGGTAAATGAAACTTTAAAATTTTAGTTAATTGCTTCTTTCATTGAACTAGAATAAACTTTTTTATGTTTTGGTAATTAACCTTGCTTAGTTTTTCTGTTTTTTATTTTTTCCAGTTTTATTGAGATATGAATGACAAAGATTATATACATTTAAGTACATGTGAGTTTTTAGGTGTACAATGTGATGATTTGGCATACATGTATATTGTGGAATGATTACCACAATCAAGTTAATAAACATGTCCATTATCTCACATAGTTACCTTTTCTTGTGCTGAGGGCACTTAAAATCTATTTTATTAGCAAATTTTAAGTGTGCAATTCAATATTATTAACTATAGGCACAAAGGTGTACATATGATCCCCAGAACTCATTCATCTTATAATTGAGAATTTGTACCCTCATTTTTCCCAAGCCCAACCCCTGGCAATGACCCTTCTTAGATTTAAAGGTAAAAAACAGTACTTAATGCTATGCATGTCTGTTTAGTAAAATTTGTCCATCGTAACAAGATCCCCTGAGTTTTTATCAGTTAATAGTAGTTTGTCTGCAGTTTTATATTTAAAATCAGATTGGCTGTATCAAAATTAATCATCCTTCATTCATGTTTATTTTTTTTAGTATCTAAAATGTATTACTCCATTTTCTTCTTCTGTAAAGCATATTGTGAAAATGCCTGATGGCACTATAGCCTGCCGGACAGTAGATGCTGAAAGCCACTGATATGAGATAAAGATGATTTTTGATGCAGAGGCAAGGAAGGAACTCATCAAGGCGGGCATATTCCCTAGAGCAACTCTGAGAGGGACTGAACTTTTGGCAGTAGCAATACCAGCATCCTTGTCAGCAGAGGAGAAGTAAAAGGGTGATGTCTTTGGGGAATGAAGATAAGCTTGTATCAGCATAAAATAGATTGTTTTACCTATGAGGCATTTTATGTAGTTTTTTTTTGGTAACCACGGATAAAAACTAAAACCTTACTATACGCTGCTTACAGAATACCCATTTCTGCTCTAAAGACACACATAGGCTCAAAGTGAAAGGATGGAAGTAGATGTTCAAGCAAGTGGAAGCCAAAAGAAAGCAGAGGTAGTCATACATATATCAGACAAAATGGAGTTCAACCAAAAATGATAACAAGAGACAAAAAGGTCATTACATAATGATAGAGGGGTTATTACATCAAGAAGATATAATAACCATTAATATATATTCACTCAACGTCAGAGCACCTACAAGTTTTAAACAAATACTAATTCTAAAGGAGATCAGTCCTGGGTGTTCTTTGGAAGGACTGATGCTAAAGCTGAAACTCCAATACTTTGGCCACCTCATGTGAAGAGTTGACTCATTGGAAAAGACTCTGATGCTGGGAGGGATTGGGGGCAGGAGGAGAAGGGGATGACAGAGGATGAGATGGCTGGATGGCATCACCGACTCGATGGACATGAGTTTGAGTGAACTCTGGGAGTTGGTGATGGACAGGGAGGCCTGCAGTGCTGCAATACGTGGGGTCACAAAGAGTTGGAGGCGACTGAGGGACTGAACTGAACTGAACTGAACAGATCTGAATGGATGGTACAATAATAGTAAGGGGTTTCAATACTTCCTTGGGAGCAATGAATAGGTTTTCCAGACATAAAATCAACATGAAAACATTGGAATGGAACTGTACTTTGGACCAAATGATCTTGATGTATACAGAACATTCAATCCAACAGCAGCATAATACACATTCTTCTCAAGTACACCTGGAACATTCTCCAGAATATATCATATGATATGACACCAAAAAAATCTTAGCAAAATTAACACTGAAATTATACAAACTACCTTTTATGAATACAATGGTATAAAACTAGAAATTAATAACAAGAGGAAAATTAGAAAATCTAAAATATGTGGAAACTAAACAACATACTTCTGAGCAACTACGGGTCAAAGAAAAAATCAAAAGAGAAAAATTATCTTGAAACAAATGAAAATGGAAAGCAACATATCAAATCCCATGCTGCTGTTTAGTTGTTCAGTTGTGTCTGACTCCTTGTGACCCCCTGGACTGTAGCCTGCCAGGCTACTCTGTCCATGGGATTCTCCAGACAAGAATACTGGAGTGGGTTGCCATTTCCTTCTTCAGGGGATCTTCCCCACTCAGGGATCAAACCTGGGTCGCCTGCATTGCAGGCAGATTCCTTACCAACTGAGCCATGCGAGAAGCCTGTGGGACCCTGCAAAAACAATTGTGAGAGGAAAGTTTATAGGAATAAATACATATATTAAGAAATTAGATCCATAAGAAGATGAATGGATAAAATAGATGTGATATATATATATATATATATATATAATACATATATATATGTTTGCTTGTTTATATACACACAGTGGAATATTACTCAGCCATAAAAAGAATGAAATGCTACCATTTGCAACAACATGGATGGACCTGGAGTGTATTATGTTTATTGAAATAAGTCAGACAAAGACAAGTACTCTATGTTATCCCTTATATATGTAATCTAAGAAAACAAAACGAATATATATAACAACACAGAAATAGATTTAAAACAGGTGTCTGAAACTGAAACGGACTCACATTCAGAGAACAAACTAGTGGTTACCCATGGGGAGAGGAAAGGGGGAGGGGCAATATAGGAGCAGGAGATTGAGACACAAACTGCCACATATAAAATAAATAAGTCATATAGATATATTTTACAGCACAGGAAAATATGGCCATTGTTTTGTGATAACTTTGAATGAAATATAATCTATAAAATATTGAATCACTATGTCCCATATCTGAAACTAATATAATAATGTAAATAAACCATATTTCAATAAAAAAGGAATGAAAAAGATCTCAAATAAACAGCCTAATTGTACACTCAAAGGACTAGAAGAACAAATTAAACCCCAAATTAGCAGAGGGACTGTAATGATAAAGATCCATGTGGAAATTAATGAAATAGAGACCAGTGAAAATAATTGAAAGGTTCAGTGAAACTAAGAGCTGGTTCTTTGGAAAAATAAGCAAAACTGACAAACCTTTAGCTAGGTTAATTTAGAAAAAAGAGATCAAACAAATAAACTTTGCGACCCCATGGACTGTAGCCTACCAGGCTCCTCCATCCATGGGATTCTCCAGGCAAGAGTACTGGAGTGGGTTGCCATTTCCTTCTCCAGGCAATCTTCCCAACCCAGGGATTGAACCCGGGTCTCCTGCATTGTAGGCAGATGCTTTAGCATCTAAGCCACCAGGGAAGCTCAAATGAAAGCAAAGACATTACAGATGATACTATGGAAATACATATGACCCCAAGAGCATATTATTAGTGTCTGCCCCCAGGTGGCTAAGTGCTAAAGAATCCACCTGCCAGTGCAGGAGACACAGGAGACAAGGGTTCAGTCTCTTGGTTGGGAAGGTCCCCTGAAGGAGAAAATGGTAACCCACTCCAGTATTCTTGCCTAGAAAATCCCATGGACAGGGGCGCTTGGCAGGCTACAGTCCATGGGGTAACAGAAAGTCAGATATGACTGAGAAACTGAGCACACTTATGCTAATAAACGAGGTGACACAGACAACGTGGACAAAATCCTAGAAACACACAACACAATAGCATATGCAAATCAGGAAATGAAATATATCACATTAATAGAATGAAAGATAAAAATCACATGCACATCGGTGTAGATGCAGAAAAAGCATTTGACAAAATAGAACATCCTTTCATGATAACACAATAAATTATGTATAGAATGACATAGTAAAGACAGTATATAACAAAATCACAGTTAACACACTCAGAGAAGAATAACTGAAAGATTTCTAATTTCAGGAACAAGAAAAGGATGCCTACTCTCACCACTCTTATTCAATACAGAACTGAAATCCTAGCTAGAGCAATTGGATAAGACAAAGAAATCAAAGACATTAAAAATCAGAAAAGAAGTAAAAGTGTTGCTATTTGCAGATAATATGATTTTGTGTATAGAAAATTCCAAGAGTCAACCAACAAGTTTTTGAAACTAATCAACAATTTCAGTAAAGTTGCAGGATATTAGGATATTAAATTAATATACAGAAACAAGTGAATTTTGATACATACTTGAAAAAAGAATAAAACTATCCCATTTACAATAGCATCAAAACAATAAAATATATAGGAATAAGCTTAACCTAGGAAGTGAAAGATCTGTATAATGAAAACTACAAGAATCTGTTGAAAGGAATCAAAGACACAAAAGAAAAGGTATACTATTGTGTTCATGGGTTGGAAGAATTAATAGTGTTAAGACGTTCATACCACCTATAGTCATCTACAGATTCAATAGAAGTCCTGTCAAAATTATAATGGCATTCTTCACATAGATAGAAAAAAATTCTAAAATTTGTATGGAAACACCAAAAGACCTCAAGTAGCTAAAGCAATCTTGAGAAAGAAGAATTTCCTGATAGTTTCCTGATTTTAAAATATACTACAAAACAATAGTGTGTACAGTATGGTTTTGGCATAAAAATAGACATATTAACCAATGCAAGGGAGCCCAGGATTAACCCCTTGCATACAGTCAGCTAACATTGGCAAATGAGTAAGGGAGCCAATGGGGACAGGATGGTCTCTTCAGGTAGTGTTACCAGGAAAACTGAATAAATACTGCAAAACGATGACACTGGGCCACTCTCTTACACCTTTCACAAAGATTAATTTTAACTTTAAAAACTTAAAGATAAGACCTGATAACATAAAACTTCTAGAAGAAAATATAGGGAAGAATCTCCTTGACATTGCTCTTGCAATGATTTTTTTCGGGCTATGACACTAAATGTGTAAACAACAAAATCAAAAATAATAAAATGGGACTACATCCGACGTAAAAGCTTTTGCATAACAAAGGAAACTGTCGGGAGCCGCGTTAGGCATTACTGACAAAATGGAGGCACGGTCCCCAGCCCCTCTCCTCATTCTGCAGGCACGGATCCTGGGATGAAGGAGTTAGGCCTTGTCATTCTGACTTGTCTTTTCCTCTCCTTGGCTGAGTTGACTGAAAAGGAATATTAAGGTGCTTATTGCTCTTGAGAGGAGCATGAGAAGGCACAAAGCCTTCTGCAGTTGTGCTCAGAAAATAATTCATGAAGTTAATCATTGACATTTGTTTAAGGACTTTTACAAAAGAGTGTTCCAGGATGAGCACGTAGGCTGTAGCTTGAGGCCATGGGAGGGATTGATATCTGAAGCCTATTTGTGAGGAGAATGTTTATGGCAAAGGAGTTTACTGAATTTAGGGTTTAGAAATAATTAAAATAGTTAGAAGTTAAAGATTTAAGGAATGTTGTAAAGTTAGCATATTTTACTATAGCTTATAGAAGTTAGGAATTTTTAGAGACAGTACAGCTAGAAGCCTTTTTAGAGATAGTGAGCTCAGGATGTTAGGGGCAAACAGGATTTAGGAAGATAAGTAGTAAACTGAGGAATGTAGCATGAGCTACAGTGTAATCACAAGTTACCTATAGGACACATTAGAGGAGGTAGATAATAGATGATAAGGCTGATTCCGAGAGGATCACTGAAGCAGGAACTCTGAAGAGCAACAATGATTTATGGAGATAATAAATCTGGGAGAGGGGGAACTGAAAATGTCAAACCTCTGGCCTAATGTTTTTGTAAAAGTATAAAAGAGTATCTTAAACTTGAAATAAAGAGGCAGTCCAAAAGACAAATGAGAGGCTGCCTCATCGCCGACACCTTTCACCTCTTCAGGTTGAATCCCTGGTTGCTGGAGTTGGACTCTGGCAGGAAACAATTCTATGACAGGTGGGGATTGGTTTGGGCCCATGCTTGTACAACTCTGATGAACAACCAGAAGTCTGAGAGCTAATGCACACGAATGAGACACATTTGCAGACATTTTATCATGTATAAATCTTCATGTATAATATATAATTTGTAAGTTAGAAATAAACAGAAGAAGGAAGTCATTTTTCAAGTATTCAGGTTTTGGACAGGTGACAGTACTATTCAGTTCAGTTCAGTTCAGTTCAGTTGCTCAGTTGTGTCTGACTCTTTGCGACCCCATGAACTGCAGCACATCAGGCCTCCCTGTCCATCACCAACTCCCAGAGTCCACCCAAACCCATGTCCATTGTGTTGGTGATGCCATCCAACCATCTCATGCTCTGTCATCCCCTTCTCCTCCTGCCCTCAATCTTTCCCAGCATCATGGTGTTTTCAAATGAGTCAGCTCTTCGCATCAGGTGGCCAAAGTATTGGAGTTTCAGCTTCAACATCAGGCCTTCCAATGAACACCCAGGACTGATCTCCTTTAGGATGGACTGGTTGGAACTCCTTGCAGTCCAAGGGACTCTCAAGAGTCTTCTCCAACACCACACTTCAAAAGCATCAATTCTTCGGCACTCAGCTTTCTTTATTGTCCAACTCTCACATCCATACATGACTACTGGAAAAACCATAGCCTTGACTAGACGGACCTTTGTTGGCAAAGTAATGTCTCTGCTTTTTAATATGCTGTCTAGGTTGGTCATAGCTTTCCTTCCAAGGAGTAAGCGTCTTTTAATTTCATGGCTGCAGTCACCATCTGCAGTGATTTTGGAGCCCAGAAAAATAAAGTCGCCATGTTTCCACTGTTTCCCCATCTATTTGCCAGGAAGTGATGGGACCGGATGCCATGATCTTAGTTTTCTGAACTTTAAGCCAACTTTTCACTCTCCTCTTTCACTTTCATCAAGAGGCTCTTTAGTTCTTCTTCACTTTCTGCCATAAGGGTGGTGTCATCTGCATATCTGAGGTTATTGATATTTCTCCCGGCAATTTTAATTCCAGCTTGTGCTTCTTCCAGTCCAGCGTTTCTCATGATGTACTCTGCATATAAGTTAAATAAACAGGGTGACAATATACAGCCTTGACATACTCCTTTTCCTATTTGGAACCAGTCTGTTGTTCCATGTCCAGTTCTAACTGTTGCTTCCTGACCTGCATACAGTTTCTCAAGAGGCAGGTCAGGTGGTCTGGTATTCCCATCTCTTTCAGAATTTTCCACAGTTGATTGTGATCCACCCAGTCAAAGGCTTTGGCATAGTCAATAAAGCAGAAACAGATGTTTTTCTGGAACTCTCTTGCTTTTTCTATGATCCAGCAGATGTTGGCAATTTGATCTCTGTTCCTCTGCCTTTTCTAAAACCAGCTTGAACATCTGGAAGTTCACGGTTCATGTATTGCTGAAGCCTGGCTTGGAGAATTTTAAGCATTACTTTACTAGCATGTGAGATGAGTGCAATTGTGCATACAGATAGAAAAACAAAATGGCCTTTTCTTTTTTCTTTCTGATTTTACTTTCTGCTTGTACTTAAGCATCAGGTAACATAGCTTCAGAGGAGTGCTGCTTAAGATACATTTGGGAATCAGGTTGCCATGGCAACTGTCTCTGAAATAACAAATCCCCTTAGAGTGTTCTGAGAAACTCCCCTCACCCCATATCTTCTTTACACTTGGATCTCAAGGAGAGCCTATTTTAATTCCATTTTAATGAATTATCTTTCTTCATTTTCAATTTTTGTGCAGTGGGATTGAGATTTGTTAGGGTTACTCTGGGACGTGGAAAATTCTAAATGCTTATCAGAAAGATAAAGCACCATCATTGCTAAGTCTTAGCTGAGGGTGAGCAGGTCCTCACTGATGTATGTGCACAAACTCGTAACCACACACTGGCCTGGGTGCAGTGCTTTTAGTTAGACTTGCCTGGAGGAAGACAGACTTCTGCCTTTGTGCTTTGATTTCATAACTTTTGTACGAGGACTTCTGTCATTATCCCAGAACCAAAACTTCTCTAAGCCACTGGCAAACCAAACCTCAAGTTTCCCCATATCAAGATTGATTTCTTGGCTATGAACCTGTCATCCTTAGTATATAAAACTCCTGGTAAGAGATGCAGAGTACAACTTGCCTCTTTAGTCTGTATTTGAGTGAAATTCCTTCCTGAAAACTGTTTGAGAATGTGTACAATTTACAGTAGCCAGGCCTGATGTCTAGAGACAAACTGGTTGCTGTCAGTAACATACAATAAGCACGATGTCCTTGGCCCCTTTGAAGTTTGGAGTTGGAGAGACCAGAGTTTGAGTTAAGATTCTGGAGCCTACAAGCTGTGTGCCCATTTTCTTTTAAAGTGAAGATTAATAGGTCTAACTTATTAATACATTGTTATGAGGAATTAATGAGATAAAATTATTTGTGTGTTACTTTGGTTTCTGGAACACAGTAAGTGCCCAATACAAAGTCTTAAGAATTACTTTTCCCATACTGCTTTGCTCTTCTTTGTTCTTAAAAAGATGTATCCTGAATAAAAGAATAGGTCATTAAAAGCCTTGTCAAGCATTATCAGAGATGTAAATAAACATTTCTTCTTCCCTGGGGAAGGTGGTCTC
The DNA here is from genome assembly GCF_002263795.3 of Bos taurus. NCBI lineage: Eukaryota > Metazoa > Chordata > Mammalia > Artiodactyla > Bovidae > Bos > Bos taurus. Next base: position 27,866,049 of record NC_037356.1, on the reverse strand, counting down.
TTGGAGCCGTAATCCCAAGGGAGTCTCTTGTAATGAGGTCAACTGAGATCTCTGATCCAGAATAAAATTCTTCAGTTTCTTGTTGTCTATGGCTATAAGGAAAGGATGCTACTTCATCCCAGGTCAGGCAGACACTCACTCACCCTTCAGCGTCTGCCTGACCTGGTCTGTCCTGTGGCAGGGAGGTTACAAGATCATGTTCTGAGCCAGACCACTTGAGTTCACCTTCTGTTACAACTGGGATTTGTGCAAGTCACTTAAGTCCAGTGTCCTCATCTGTTACATGGAGATAACTACAATGCTACACAGCATATAGAACAATAACTACCCCACAGTTAGAGCTCTGTAAGTGTTTCTTTTCTTTTTCTTAAAGTTTATAGATAACTTTGCGTTATGACTCCATTATTATTAGTGCATGTGTGCATGCTCAGTCGTTTCTGACTCTTTGCAACCCCTGAACTGCAGTCCGCCAGGCTCCTCTGTCCATGGAATTTTCCAGGCAAGAATACTGGAGTGTATTGCCATTTCCCCCTCCAGGGGATGTTTCTGCCCCAGAGATGGAATCCATGTCTTCTGGGTCTCCAGCATTGACATGTGGATTCTTTACCACCTGGGAAACCATCATTATTATTATCATCACATAATAATTTCACAACCATTCCAGCCAAAGACCCTGGGCACATGACCTCACCGTCTTGCTCTGCTCAGTTTGAGACCTAAGGTGGAAGGTCTAGTCAGGGTCGAATGGCTTCCATGTCTCAAGAGTAACCCTAGAGAAGGGCCCCAGGACTTACATACTTGACCAAGGGCTGTGGAGGGGAGGAAGTGCACAGAAAGGGTACAGGAAAAAGTGGCCGGATGAGTTCATGGACTCTGCTTGATTGTACCAGCCTTTACTCTGAAAGCAAATTTCACCCACAGACAGTTACTAGGGCGGTTCATGGCAATTGGGTACCATGAGAAGAGAGTAGGTATGAAGAAATGCCATCTTCCTGAAGTTCAAAAATCCCTCAGTTCAAATGCCATTCTGAAGAAGGATTGTTTTCCTCTTTTTCTCTGAACAATTCTTCATTTCCCCTCACAGATTCTCCGAGAGGAGAATGGCTGAAGAGAACACCTCCTCTGTGACCGAGTTCATCCTCACAGGCTTAACAGATCAGCCTGAACTCCAGATCCCCCTCTTCTTCCTGTTTCTGTGTTTCTACATGGTCACTGTAGTGGGGAACCTGGGCTTGATAACCTTGATTGGACTGAATTCTCACCTTCATATTCCCATGTACTTTTTCCTCTTCAACTTGTCCTTCATAGATTTTAGTTTCTCTACTGCCATTGTCCCTAAAATGCTGACAAGTTTCATCTCAGAGAAGAACTTCATTTCCTATGCAGGGTGTATGACTCAGCTCTTTTTCTTCTGTTTCTTTGTCTTTTCTGAATCCTTCATCCTGTCAGCAATGGCATACGACCGCTATGTCGCCATCTGTAAGCCACTGGTTTACACGGTCACCATGTCTCCTCAGGTGTGTTTACTCCTTTTGTTGGGGGTCTATGGGATGGGAGTGTTTGGGGCTATGGCCCATACAGGAAATATAGTATTTCTGACGTTCTGTGGTGACAACCTTGTCAATCACTATATGTGTGACATCATTCCCCTTCTTGAGCTCTCCTGTAACAGCTCTTATGTAAATTTGCTGGTAGTCTTTATTGTTGTGACCATTGGCATTGGGGTGCCCATTGTGACCATTTTTATCTCTTATGGTTTTATTCTTTCTAGCATTTTCCACATTAGCTCCACTGAGGGAAGGTCCAAGGCTTTCAGTACTTGCAGTTCCCACATACTTGCAGTCTCTCTTTTCTTTGGGTCAGGAGCTTTTATGTACCTCAAACCACCTTCTATTTTACCCCTTGATCAGGGCAAAGTGTCCTCCTTGTTTTATACCATTGTGGTGCCCATGTTCAATCCATTAATCTATAGCTTGAGGAATAAGGATGTCAAATTTGCCCTAAAGAAAACCTTGGACAGAATAATGTTGTCTTGAAGAAATATTAGAAATTGAGAAAAAGGATCCCATTTTTTTTTAATTGGAATTTGTTATTATTGTCATTGTTATTTGGTGTGGACTTCAAGTTCCAGGGCTTCCATTCTGTCCAATATATAAAGGAGATTTAACTTTTTCCCAAGTGGATTTATCCTCCCTCACCATCATTTCCCCTCTTCCTTCTTTATTTTACAAAGATAGTTGCTATATTATAGAGTATTCAATGTTGAATGGGACTTTGGAATCATTTAATCCAGTGCCAGTGTATAATACATCACACTTTGGAGACTCAGAAATGTATGTTACCCAAGAATATAGAACTACCTGGTGCTACAGCTGGGTCTGAAATCTCAGCTTGAATCCCAACCTAGTTTGTTTTCTTTATGCCATGTTTTCTTGCCTCATGTCTTTCTTGGAATATTCTACTTCACATGTTTGTTGACCTAGCACATTTCACTTATGAATATGTTCACAGTAATTTCATGCTACTTCTCACAGGATAATTTTAATATACCACATTTTGTAAGAGAGTAGGAGGTGAAAGATTTTGTTGAGTTGGTCTTGGCAAAACGACAAGATCGGTTCTGATGAATTTTGTAGTGTGTGAGTGGGAAGTATGTTAGATTTCAGATAAATGCAAGATGGGCACCTCTGACTTGGTAGGTGGAGCTCTAGGGACGAAGTTTAGTGAATTAGAACTTCCAGATGAGAGAAATGTAATTTGATGGGGTATAAAGATGTAGGGTGGAGGTATTTCAACACTTCAGTTCAGTTCAGTTCAGTCGCTCAGTCGTGTCCGACAGCTCGCTCCCTGTCCATCACCAACTCCCGGAGTTCACTCAGACTCACGTCCATTGAGTCAGTGATGCCATCCAGCCATCTCATCCTCTTTCAACACTAATGGGCGAGAATTTGGAGTTTCATTTCAAGGGGTACCTTGGTTGTATTTTGAGTTAACTGGGAGCTGTTAAAAATCCAATCCAATCCAATCCAATAGCCACTAGCCATATACAGTATCCAGTACTTGAAATGTGATCATCCAAATTGAGACATGGTGTAAGTGTAAAATACACACTGGTTCTTTGAATAATTAGTATGAAAACTAATGTAAAATACCTCATCAATTGCCTTTTATATTGATTACATGCTGAATTGACACTTTTGATCTACTATGTTGAATAAAAATGCAATTAAAATGAATTTATCTGTTTAGTTTTTTAACGTATCTATCTACCAGAAAGTTTAGAATTATACAGGTGGCTTGCATTTTATTTCTGTATTTCTTGTAAAATTTCTATTGTCTGGAGGATGGGACAGAGAAGTAGATGGCTGTGGGTATACATTTAGTTATCAGGGCAGCACCAAGCTACTGCTTTTTAGGAGAGGCAATTGCTATTGAATTTTCAGGCACTGCTGATTGCCATCACATTCTAATGATGAGGCAAATGGAAAAGAAATGTTGATTTCAGGATAAATTTACAAAAACACAGTATTATTGAATGGAAAATGTGTGTGTGTATGTGTGTGTGTGTGCATGCACTCTATGTCGCTTCAGTCGTGTCTGACTCTTTGCAACCACATAGACTGTAGCCTTCCAGGCTCCTGTGTCCATGGGATTCTCCAGGCAAGAACACTTAAGTGGGTTGCCATTTCCTCCTCCAGGGAATCTTCTGGATCCAGGGATCGAACCCAAATGTCTTAAGTTTCGTGCACTGGCAGGCAACGTCTTTACCACTAGTGCCTTCTTGGAAGCATGGCATATGGGAAAGAGATATTGATCTCAAGATAAATTTATACATACACAGTATTATTAATGGAAAATATAGCTTTATATAAAAAATTCAAAAAAGAAAAAAATTTTAGTTTAAACTCACTAAACTCATTAGTGGTAAAATTTCTTTGAGAATAATGATAAGTGAAGTGCTAGGGAAATATTTTTACTTATAAATTTTCCCTTAGGAAAATTATTGTATTAGGAAATAAAGGAAGTTTGGATAAAACTTAGTTTTGCCCTTTGATTCTGGCCAATGTTGCTGCAATGAGAAGAATAAACATACAGAAGAGGACTGTACTTTAGATGAGATTGTATAGTTCTTTGAATTCAGGAGACCTAGAATTTATGAATGGGGTTGGTATATTAGGGTACACAGTACAAAGCAGTTAATGAAAGAAAACAGAAACCTTTGCAAAAATTTTTGTAATTAACTTTCATATAGTAAAGTGCACAAATCATGTGTATAACTCATTGAACTTTTGCATATGTATATATAATCACAACCTAATTCAAGATCTAAAACCTTTCCATCTACATTAGAAAGTTTTCTCTTTCTCCTTTCCAGTAAAACTGTTTATGCTGCTATCAACAATGTCCAAAATTTCAGTTTCTCTACATCCTCATTAATACTCAGCATTTTTATTTATCCTTTCAGGTCTTGTAGCAGAATGCCTTTTTATTTCAGTTTTCATTTTCCTGATGGGTAATGAAGTTGAGCACCTTTTAATATTTTTATTGGCTATTTGGATATCTTCTGCAAAGTAATTATTCAAGTATTTTTCCCTCTTGAAAATCAGAATTTTTAGTTGTTTTCTTATTACACCTGTGGCGGATTCATGATGAAGTATGGCAAAACCAATACAATATTGTAAAGTAATTAACCTCCAATTAAAATAAATAAATTTTTTTAAAAAAGAGGAAAAAAAAGAATTTAAGAAATTCTATATACAAGTCCATATATTTGCATGTGTGCTTATATATGTATATGCATGTATAACACACATGTATATACATGTAATATACATGTATATGTACACATACACATATCTTTATGTCTACCTCTACCTCCATCTCTCCCTACTATCTATTTTCTCTTAGACCATGTCTCACTTATTCTTAACAGTATCTTTTGATTGCAGATGGTCTTATTTTTCATGTTTTGATTTATCAGCTTTGCATCTAATGGTTAGTGCTGTGTCTTATTTAAGAGTTACTTTACTGTTCTTCCTGAGGCCAGAGGAAGAGGAATGCAAAGGGATACGAGTGAGAAAGAAGACATAACAAACCCCTGGTGGCTTTGTCTCTGTCACCGTTTTGGGTCCCTTGATCTTCTGGCTCTATGCTATGCTTAAACTATCTCTACTTCTATTTGATTGATACTTTGCAAGGGTGGAGCACTTGGGGCATGAAAGTGCAGTCTTATAAGTATTTTCAGTTTAGTAAACATGTATTTATTTTTTATGTTTTAAAAGGGGTTTTAAGAAGCTATAATTAGCATACAATTTAAACAAATTAAATCAGCACACACTTTAAACAAATGTTTAAAACTGTAATTCTGATACATTTTGACATACGTCTACACTCATGAAACCATCACCACAGTCTTGTCCCTTTGGGAACTCTTCCATTCCCCCCATTCTTTCTGGGTAACCACTGATCTGTTTTCTTTCTTTCGTCTTCATTCTCAAGATTTTCTAAAAGTGTAATTGTACAGTATGTGTTCATTTTTGTCTGGTTTATGCCACTTGGTTTAAGTATTTTGAGATTCTTCCATGTTGTTACATCTATTAGTAATTCATTATTTTTTGTTGTTGAGTAGTGAGTTACCGGGGTCCAGCCCCAGTGGATCCAGGGAATTCGAAGGGGAGATGGCTTCGGCGATCAGGATATGATAGAGTTAAAGATATAAAGAGTGGTTAAATAAGGATAGCTCAGCGAAGAAATTTAGTGAAGAAAAGAGGCTGAATAACTTGGTTTACGTGGACAGCTAATGAAATTCCAATACAAGGAATTTATGTCACCTACATAGGCCGCAGGTGTCCTCCCGTTCTCCTGAAGGAGAGGAGACACTAAGGCCTCCCTGGTCAGATCTTAGAAGCCCAGGCATAATTGGTAGGCTTGACGAGCCTCCATGATCCAGATGGGAATTCAGCCAGAAGGTGAGAGAAAGAACGACATGGGGAGACCAAGTTTTGGTGAACAAGGCCCGCACTTTATTTTCCAAAGTAGTTTTTATACCTTAAGTTATGCATAGAAGATAATGGGGGAAGGGGTAGAGTCATGCAGTAAGCCAGGCTTTCAAACTTATCATATGCAAAAGTTTAGGTGATTTACATCATCTTCTGGCCAGGAGGCCTGTTAACATTTTATGACCCTTTCTTCAGAAAACTTACTTTTCTCTATAGGTGATTATTCTAAAGTCAGGCGCCACCCTCTGAAAGCATTAGATAAAGTTGCATTTCTATAGGGCAAAGGTGTGGTGGGCTATAACAAGAAAAGAATTAACTCAAGGGTCCAAGGTTACAAACATTAAAGCTACTACTTACATTCCTATACACCAATTATATTAATCAATACACTGCCAGGGACACAGTAGGTAAGGGATATGGAAACTTAGCAGCAAACATTGGCCCAATAAGTGAAAAACCCTTCACCAATACAATTTCTAATCCATCTTTGAACTGCTCAAAGGAATCTGTATTTAGACAGTTTAGAACATCTCATGCCACTCACGGTTGGGAGGCTCTGAACAACCACATGTGGCTGGAAGAACCTATTCAGGCAGGCTAGAGGACTTCCAAAGGAGTTTGTAGGTTGAAACACTCTTGTCACACCCAGGAACTTTATTAACTGGAGCTGTAAGTTAACTCTTTTTCAGAGAGCGGTGGTGGGGGACAGCCCCCCGTAAAGTCAGGGGTGTAGGTGAGGGCACAAGCAGTAAAGTAGGCAGACTCTGGTTTTAGGGGCAGGTGCTTGAGAATTTCCAGGGGGACTCCTGAGGCTTGATCCCGCCTTTGCGTCTGCCGAGCCTCCTTCCTCATGACCTTTGCCACGGGTGGAGCTCCTCACGTTGGCTCCCGGCAGTGAGTCACTGAGTGAATGATTATACTAATAACCACCACTGCTACAACTACTAGTGTATGTGGATACACTACTACCATTTGTTTATCTTTCCCCTGTTGATAGCCATTTGGGTTGTTTCCAGTTTGGGGGCTACTACAAACAAAACTCCTGTGAACATCCATGTATATGTCTTTGTATGGACATAGTCTTTCATCTTTCTTGAGTAATACACAGGAGTGGAACAGTGAGATCATATGATAGGTATATGTTTAATTTTTCAAAAACCTGCCACACAGTTTTCCAAAGTGGTTGTGCCATTTTACACTCTCAGGAGTAGTGTTTAAGATTTTAAATTCCTGTACTTCCTCACCATACTTGGTATGGCCCACTTTTTAATTGAAAAGATTTTTAATAGATGTGTCATGCTATCTCAGTGTGGTTTTAGTTTTCATTTCCCTAGTGACTAAATGATGATGAGCATCTTTTCATGTGGACGTGTGTCAAACATATGTCTTCTTTGGTGAAATGTCTATCTAAATTTTGTCCCATTAAAAAAAATAGCTTATTTATTTTTTCTCATTGAGATGTCAAGGTCTTTATATATTTTGAATTCTAGTTCTTTGCTAAACATAAGATTACTAAATGGTCCATGGTTTGTCTTTTCATTCTTACAGAAGATTAATTTTGATTGGGATTGTATTCAATCTGTGGATCTTTTGGGGGAGAACTGACATTTACTTTCCCCTCACCAATAAATGGAATACTCACTTTCCTACAGTCCCTGGAACATAGAATATGCTCAACATTTTTCAACTTTTCCAACCTGATATGTGAAAAATAGTTTTTAAGCATTGCTATAATTTGGATTTCTCTAATAAATGGAAACATTGGAGATGTTTTCAGATATTTAATGGCTGTTGGTATTATTTCTTATATGGATGATCTTTTCACAACTTTCTCCCACTTTTCTGCTGGATTTTGATTTTCCCAATTTTTAGGAGGACTGTATATAAACTATATTAGTTTTTTGTCTGAGATATAAGTTGCATATATTTCCTCCCTATTTTGTGATTTGGCTTTTGACTTTCCTTATGATATAAGTTTTTTTAAGGTTTTAATTTTTTATTATTTCTCATATTTCAATCATAGTTATAAATGCTTTCTTTCCTCTTAGGTTATAAAGAAATTCACTAATCTTTTCATAATGTTTGCATGATTTAAAAAAAACCTGAATGTCTGATCTTTTTAGAAATTGTACCAGTGTATGGTGTGAGGAATGGATCTAACTTTATCTTTTTCCATATGGCTATCCAGTTGTTCTATCACCATTTATAAAAAAAAAAAGTCCTTCATTTCCCTGCTGGCTTGAGCTGTTGTCTTCATTATATACTAAGTTTTATAGGCTCTTGAGTTATTTCTGTATTTTCCATTCTGCTTTATTGGTCTGTAAGTCTATTCATAAGTCAATACCACACTGCTTTAATTATAGAAGCTTCACAGAATTTTCCTATCTTGAAGGTACCTTCCACGTATTGTTCTTAGTTTTTTTAGGGTTTTCCTGGATATTCATTTTAAGCCATAACTTTTATAATTAATCTGTCTAATTCTAGAAAAAACTGATGGCATATTTATTTATTGCATCTTAAATTTATAAGTAAGCTTAGGGAGGGTTGACATTTTTGGATATTCAGACTTTTCACCATGACATGTGGTATGCCTTACCATTTTCTTCAGGCCTACTTCGGTAACATTTAGGAATGTTTTGTAATTTTCCTCATTTATGTTTGAACATTTCTAATTAGATTTATGCTTAAGAATTCTATTTTATTTTGTTATTATAGCAAGGATTCTAGCTTTCATATTATATTCTGATTAGTGTTTATATATGTGAATTCTACTGAATTGTATGTTAACTTTATACTTTAATATAATCATTTTTTGTAGAAGTTTTTCCAGGAATTCCCCTCAGGTTTTCCCATTATGCTGATTAAATTTCTATAAACAGAGATAATTTTGTCTATTTCCTTTTGAGTCTTAGCCTCTAATTCCTTTCCCATTTATAATTGCATTTCTAATACTTTTAATACAATGTTAAGTAATAGTGGAGACTGTAGGCATCTTGGTTCTGCTAGTTCTAATTAGAGATGTCTCAAGGGTTTTCAAATTAAGTTGCTGGCTTTTTACTGAGTTTTACATATTTTATCATCTTTAAAGAAGTATCATTCTCTAAAAATACTTTAAAAGCATGAGTGGATGTTTTATTTTGTCAATTGCTTTTCATCTTCTTTGGGATTTTATTCTCTCAAATTTTCCTCATCTTTTTTTATATCTTCAATATCTCCATCTCTATAGACTTCTATTGCTGGATATATGCAATCCTACATTACCTTTAAATATTGTAAAGTAATTAACCTCCAATTAAAAGAAATAAATTTATGTTAAAAAACTCCCTTAATTAAAAAAAATAAAAACTTCCTTTGATACTCATTCTCTCCTCTGCCTTTTCTGTCTACATTCAGTCTCAACAATATATACTTTAAAAAATGTTATATAGTCCTCCAATGTCTCCCTTTGTATCCCAGTGCCAGAATGTAACACTTCTGTTCAGATGCACTTGTATTTTAAAACCTAATTTTTCCATGCCAGTGAAAACTTCACATCTGGTTTTCAGGGCGTTCTTAGACCCTAAGGTTTAGCTCCTATCTATGTGCCTTGATTACTGTCCTGAAATTTAGGCAAGAGACCACCAGGTATAAGGGTTCATTATTCCACTTGAATTTGAAGGTGTTATGCACACTCCAATTTTTCAATAGTTATGAAGTTTCAGTTTGGCATGATGAATAAATTCTAGAGACCTGTTGTACAATATTGTACCTATAATTAACAATGCTGTATCACACACTTAAAAATCTAAGAGGGCAGACCTCATGTTAAGTGATCATACCACAATCAAAACAAAACAAGTAAGATACAAAAACAAGAAACATAACACAAAAAACCTTACTACATTCCATGTCATTTTATGAACAAATACATAACATTATTTAAGAAAGTAAATTCTAGAAAAAAAATGCACCATCATTCAGTTAACACCATGTTTTAAAGGAAACTTTTTACAGCAACTGGGTATAATTTTTCAATACTTTTTCAAATGCAGAAATGATGGATTACAGAATAATTATTGAATAAAAGCATGAATCATTCATGCAGTGAACTTCTACCTTAGCCAAAATAATAGAGGATATGTATTTAGATTCTTGGCCTCCAAAAATGAGGTATCTTTAGAAAAATGTCACTATGGCTATGTGTGATTCTTCCCTGCTGTCTCTACATGGCACATTACTGCTTCCATAGAGTCAGTGGTAATACAGCATTTACTTCCCTCACAGATTTTAAACCATTTTGAGGCAGATTTCATTGTTATTTGATAAGGCAAAGTCTTTGGTAGCTTTGAAGTGTCTAAACAATTTTACTGAGAAAGGTAATGTGGTGAGGGGCTTTGTAGGTTATGTGTGTTAGGACCCTAACCAACCCACATATTGTGTTACTGAAATTTGCCATTATTGCTGAGGACCAGCAAAGGGATTCCCAATTAGAGTCAACTTTGCATCCCATCTACGGCTCTGAAAGAGGGGCTCCTGCTTCTCTTCTTGGATAGCAGGTATAGAAATTGTGGACAGAAGTCTAAATGAGCTCTGTTTGTGAAAACTACATTTTTTCTGGTTTCTTTTGCAGATACTTCTCCTAGGAGAGCACCTGAGGGAAACGTCTTTGGGTTCCAGCCAGATCTTGATATGTATATACATGTAAAAGAAGCCCCCCTTTAAACATCATGCTCTGACTTCAGTGTCATGGACAGATGATGTGTCTTTTTTACAACTGGAGGGAACTATCTGGGGAAGACCTTCATGTAAAACCATGGTCTTTGGCTCAGAATTGATTCCAGGATAATGTAGGCATTAATTTTCCAGACATCACAGGAAAAAGAAGGATACAAGCTTAGGGCACTCCTCTTCCTACACCGTGCAAGCCTTTTCCTTTCAGGGAGAGCAGACTGTTAAGACTCTGTATTGCTAATGCTAAGCTGAACAAGGGGGAGTGGTTGCATGGCAGCATCCCATGTCTCTCTTTGTCCTTGTTTCTAACATGAAGCCGTGAAATCTGAGGGTTTGGGGACTACTTCTTGCTCTAATTTTGTTCTGGGGTGAGGGGGTGACCTAAACAATGAAGTCAGAGATCATGATATCTCTAGGTCTCTTTCCAGTTCTCATCCCTTCTTCAAGATGTGTTTCCTAAGCAACCTGGGAAATTATTGAACATCTCTGAGATGCTGCACCTCTGTCTTTGCTGTGAGGATGGGGTTTCCAGTGCACACTCCAGTTGTAGCTCACCCTGAGTCACTGGCCTCCCTGAGCTAATGACTGTTGGGACATTTTTCAAACAGGGGGTTGTATTCACAAATGTAGAAAGACACAGGAAGGCATCCTCCTATGTTAAGACTAGTCATTCTCCTGTTATGGCAATAGAAATTCTCATCTCTGAGTCATGGAATATTGGCCCGTAAAGAGGTTTTTTCCTCCTACCTGCAGAAATGACTTCCCTGAAGAGATAGGCTCTGGGAAATGTATCTACAGTGACTATTTTTATATGCTTCACAAATGGACAACAACTCCATCCCACACTTCTCATTCCTGGAGCTTGGTCACTTTTACTGGGCTGGATATTCTCCTCAACATTCTCATGAGCTCGTCTTCTTATCTCTATCTTTTTTGTCATTTCCCTTAAAATGATAATGAATTCTGCATCAGAGAGTTCATTTTCACTAACTTGAAGTGCAAAATCCTATTCTTTTCTTCTGCTCCTCTGTCATTAGTGATCACTGTCTCATTACTTGCGGCCTGAGGTCACCGTGGAATATGTGTCCCTCGGGTCTGCTCTCGGCTGATACTTGGTTCGTATTGGGTTAGGTCCTAGTGGGGTAATAACCCACTCAGTGACAGTGGGACCAAACACCATCGACCACTGCATGTGCTGTTAAGCTGCTTCTCATCAACGTCTCTTTTATCGGCACTTCTTTCACAAGCTGGTGGACTCTGTAGTCATAAGCATTAGACTGATCATCTCATCTCTCACGTACTTGTGGTTTCCACCAGCCTCCATTTTCTCTATCCTGAGGCAGAGACAAAGCTGTTTTTGTTTTCTCTGAATCAAGGAAATGCTTTTAAAACCTCATCCAGATGTCTCTAGTGTTCTTGCCTACTCCAACAACCCACAAGACAGAGTGACAGGTGTAAGCCAAAGACTATGGTCGACAACTGCACATCTCTGTGCCTCTCTTTCCTCACACGAAAAATGGCAGAGTAGAGTGCCCTGTCCCTTCTTGGAATTCAGGAAAGTTATTGCAAGTAGGACGTGCTGGTGAATTGTTCTAGAGCAGTGTCCACCTTTTCTCGTCTTGAAGTGACATATGGTTTGGGAGAGCAGGCTCCTCAAATAGATCTGGTTTTATGTATTTGCCTAATGACCTAGGTTCCTATAAACAGGGCTGGTCACTGACCAATACATGCAAACAGCTGGGCTGAAGGAGAACAGTCTCTGAGAAACTGTAGTCTTTACATTTCAAGTTACTTTTTCAAGACGATTTGAAAAGTACATGTTTCAACAGTGAAGTGGTTCTGAGCTATATTTATGGAACTTTGGAAGCAAGAATTTAACATACAACTGTGCGCATATGTGAAATAAGTAATTATATGTTTATTCACAAGATTTGAGCAATTATTCCTCTTCTCTGCAAATGGCCAAATTCTCTCTGGCCCAAAGCAGATGATGATTCCTCTAAAATGGGTACCTGTCCCTCCATGCCCTAGGAGAGTAAAGAATGGGAAGAAACTTTTCTCTTTATCCATATCCTGTATTTCTCTTCCGTAAGGGAGAGGAGTGACTGGTGAAGCTGTGAAACTGAACTGGGAATGAATGGCCCAGTCCCCTTTGGGCCTCTTTACAAGACTGGCCTGTCCCCTGGACCAAGACTTGTCTCCTCCTTCATGTGTCCCTTTCCAGATGTTGCTAGTGGTAAAGAATCTGCCTACCAGTGCAGGCAGGTGTAAGAGACAAGGGTTTGATCCCTGGGTCAGGAAGATCCCCTGGAGGAGTGCATGACAACCCACTCCAGTATTCTTGCCTGGAGAATCCCATGGACAGAGGAGCCTGGTGGGCTACATTCCATAGGCAGTATGAGTCTATGACTACAGTCCATAGGCTGGACTCTGTATCCGCAAAGAATTGGACACAACTTACAGACAGAGCAGGCATCATGTATCCCTTCATAGGGAAGGCCTGATGCTGTCCATTTTTCCTGTGCCTGGGTTCATCAGGCTTATCTGGGGAAGGCAACGAGGGATTTAGAGAAACTCTCCTTGACTGCAGAACTAAGCTGTATCCTCCAGTTAACTTTACTAGTATGAAGCTGATCTTTTGATTTCCATTTTGTGAGGCTCTTGTGTCTCATTTCTCAGTTCCCTACTGAACGTGCAGACAGTGGGAAGAGTGATTATCATTCTTTACAGCTCCAACAATCTCCCTGTCATACACTCAGTGATTCAGCCCATTCTATCACTTGCCTTTGTCCAGATGTATGCATATTTTCATATGCAAGGCTTTATTGGGCTTCCAGTTTTTGGTTTTCTTCAGTTAGTCTGCCTGTCATGCCCTCCTCCAACCTCTGCTGTGAACCCACTTATTATTCAGGACTCATAGCAATAAATTTCTAGTATATTGTAAGATTGATAACACATTTTCTTAGCAAAAATACAATAGTTATATATAATGAGACATGGTTTCTGGGTGATGATTTAAAGTAAAATAAAAAAAAATGTGGCCATTAATCTGTTATAAAGGCAAAAGTATACTATGTACTAAGGCATATAATTCTTTTCCAACAAAAACCAAACCTTAACTTTATGCAATGGATTCATTACCTAAGGGGACACAACAGGTTATAAAGTGCGATTAGGTAGCCCATGAAAAATAGACCTCTATGACTAGATATTCAAATGGTCTTCATAGACTTGTGACTGCCATAATAGAGTGGTGGTGGAGGGAAGAACTGGGAGTCTGGGGTTAGGAGAGGCAAACTATTATAGATAGGATGGCTAAACAACCAAGTTTTACTGCATAGCAAGAGAGCTGTATTCTACATCCCGTGATAAACCATAATGGAAAAGAATATGAAAAAGAATATATAAATATACATGCATATATATGGAGAAGGAAATGGCAACCCACTCCAGTACTCTTGCCTAGAAAATTCCATGGATGGAGGAGCCTAGTGGGCTACAGTCCATGGGGTCACAAACAGTCAGACACGACTGAGTGACTTCACGACATGTATATATATATTTAAATATTTAACTGCTGAATTTAGTAAAGGCAGAGGAACCAGAGATCAAATTGCCAACATCTGCTGGATCATTGAAAAAGCGAGAGTTCCTGAAAAACATCTATTTCTGCTTTATTGACTATGCCAAAGCCTTTGACTGTGTGGATCACACAATAAGCTGTGGAAAATTCTGAAAGAGATGGGAATACCGGACCACCTGACCTGCCTCTTGAGAAATCTGTATGTAGGTCAGGAAGCAACAGTTAGAACTGGACATGGAACACCAGACTGGTAAAAAATAGGAAAAGGAGTACGTCAAGGCTGTATATTATCACCCTGCTTATTTAATTTATATGCAGAGTACATCATGAGAAACCCTGGGCTGAATGAAGGACAAGCTGGAATCAAGATTGCTAGGAGAAATATCAATTACCTCAGATATGCAGATGACACACCCTTATGGCAGAAAGTGAAGAGGAACTAAAGAGCCTTTTGATGAAAACGAAAGAAGAGAGTGAAAAAGTTGGCTTAAAACTCAATATTCAGAAAACTAAGATCATGACATCTGGTCCCATCACTTCGTGGCAAATAGATGGGGAAACAGTGGAAACAGTGGCTGACTTTGTTTTTCTGGGCTCCAAAATCACTGCTGATGGTGATTGCAGCCATGAAATTAAAAGACGCTTACTCCTTGAAAGGAAAGTTATGACCAACCTGGACAGCATATTAAAAAGCAGAGACATTACTTTGCCAACAAAGGTCCATCTACTCAAAGCTGTGGTTTTTCCAGTAGTCATGTATGGATGTGAGAGCTGGACTATAAAGAAAGGTGAGTCTCAAAGAACTAATGCTTTTAAACTGTGGTGTTCAGTCAGAATGGCTGCTATTCAAAAATCTACAAGCAATAAATGCTGGAGAGGGTGTGGCGAAAAGGGAACCCTCTTACACTGATGGTGGGAATGCAAATTAGTACAGCCACTATGGAGAACAGTGTGGAGATTCCTTAAAAAATGAAATAGAACTGCTATCAGTTCAGTTCAGTTGCTCAGTCATGTCCGACTCTGAGACCCCATGAATCGCAGCACACCAGGCCTCCCTGTCCATCACCAACTCCCAGAGTTCACTCAGACTCACGTCCATGGAGTCAGTGATGCCATCCAGCCATCTCATCCTCTGTTGTCCCCTTCTCCTCCTGCCCCCAATCCCTCCCAGCATCAGAGTCTTTTCCAATGAGTCCACTCTTTGCATGAGGTGGCGGCCAAAGTACTGGAGTTTCAGCTTTAGCATCATTCCTTCCAAAGAAATCCCAGGGCTGATCTCCTTCAGAATGGACTGGTTGGATCTCCTTGCAGTCCAAGGGACTCTCAACAGTCTTCTCCAACACCACAGTTCAAAAGCATCAATTCTTTGGCGCTCAGCCTTCTTCACAGTCCAACTCTCACATCCATACATGACCACTGGAAAAACCATAGCCTTGACTAGATGGACTTTTGTTGGCAAAGTAATGTCTCTGCTTTTGAATATGCTATCTAGGTTGGTCATAACTTTCCTTCCAAGGAGTAAGCGTCTTTTAATTTCATGGATGCAATCACAATCTGCAGTGACTTGGAGGCCCCCCCCCCCCAAGAAAAGTATGACACTATTTCCACTGTTTCCCCATCTATTTCTCATGAAGTGATGGGACCAGATGCCATACGACCCAGCAATCCCACTGCTGGACATACAAACTGAGGAAACCAGAATTGACAGAGACACGTGTACCCCAAATATTCATCGCAGCACTGTTTATAATAGCCAGGTGGAAGCAACGTAGATATCCATCAGCAGATGAAGGGATGAGAAAGCTGTGGTACATAAACACAATGGAGTATTGCTGCTAAACTGCTAAGTCACTTCAGTCGTGTCCAACTCTGTGTGACCCCATAGACGGCAGCCACCAGGCTCCCCAATCCCTGGAATTCTCCAGGCAAGAACACTGGAGTGGGTTGCCATTTCCTTCTCCAACACATGAAAGTGAAAAGTGAAAGTGAAGTCGCTCAGTCGTGTCCGACTCTTCGCGACTCCATGGACTGCAGCCTACCAGGCTCCTCTGCCCGTGGGATTTTCCAGGCAAGAGTACTGGAGTGGGGTGCCATTGCCTTCTCTGAATGGAGTATTACTCAGCCATTAAAAAGAATACATTTGAATCAGTTTTAATGAGGTGGATGAAACTGGAGCCTATTACACAAAGTGAAGAAAGCCAGAAAGAAAAACACCAATACAGTATACTAATGCATACATATGGAATTTAGAAAGATGGTAATGATAACCCTGTATGTGAGACAGCAAAAGAGACACAGATGTATAGAACAGTCTTTTGGACTCTGTGGGAGAGGGTGAGGGTAGGATGATTTGGGAGAATGGCATTGAAACCTGTATATTATCATATGTGAAATGTATCACCAGTCCAGGTTTGATGCATGATACAGGATGCTTGGGGCTGGTGCACTGGGATGACCCAGAGGGATGGGATGGGGAGGGAGGTGGGAAGGAGGTTCAGGATGGGGAACACATGTACACCTGTGGCAGATTCATGTCAATGTATGACAAAACCAATACAATATTGTAAAGCAATTAGCCTCCAATTAAAATAAATAAGTTTATAAAAAAAAATAAACTGTGATGTTGGAGAAGACTCTTGAGAGTCCCTTGGACTGCAAGGAGGTCCAACCAGTCCATCCTAAAGGAGATCAGTCCTGAATATTCATTGGAACGATTGATGTTGAAGCTGAAACTCCAACACTTTGGCCTCCTGATGCAAAGAGCTGACTCATTTGAAAAGACCCTGATGCTGGGAAAGATTGAAGTCCGAAGGGAACGACAGAGGATGAGATGGTTAGATGCCATCACGGACTCAAAGAACATGAGTTTGAGTAAACTCCGGGAGTTGGTGATGGACAGGCAGGCCTGGTGTGTTGCAATCCATAGGGTCCCAAAGAGTCAGACACAACTGAGCGACTGAACTGAACTGAACTGAAATATTTAACTAAGTCACTTTCCTGTATAGCAGAAATGAAATACAACATTGTAAATCAACTACAGTTCAATAAAATTTTTAGAAAGAGATTAATGGATAATAAAATAGAAAATTCCCTCTCATTAAAAAAAAGAAAATGCAGTTCTTAATACTGACCACTTAAAACATAAGTGCTATGCTTGGTATATGCTAAATAAGAATTCAAGTAAGAGTAAAGTCATTATTTTTAATACACATTAAAAAGAACTTGAAGATGAATTGATAGCCTGCATTATTTTATACATTTTCTCCTATAACAGTACGTCCCTCTACAGGGGCATATTCCTTAGCAGCCACAGTGAAATCTTTAGTCACTGAGCAGTCACTGTCTGCTAGGCATTGTCCATGAACCAGGATAGTGATCTCTTCACCCACCTGACAGTGAGTTGTCTGTATCTAGCCCTTATCTCACTGTATTTTTGATTGGAACAAACTTGTTACCTCCTGCATTAGTCCAGGTCCTTTGTGAAGCAAGATGCCAAGACAAGGTTAAAAGTGTAACATCTGTCAGGGCAAATAAGGCAGGAGCTAGAGGAAGCTGGGGGAGATATTAGACTGGTGAGGCTGATGGTAAGGCACAGAGAATTCTTGAGCCAAATTCCATGGGAGGAATCCCATATCTAGCAAGAACATGCCTGCTTAAAAACAAAATCCCTGTTCTTTTCAGTCATTTTAGCTGGGAGCAGCCTGTGGGAACACGGCCTTAGTCCTAGTGTGGTGATGATCGATTTCAGAGTGCAGAGACAGGGCTGATCAGCCATTCACACTTCCTGAAGTAGTAGATCTGAGATGTGCATGTTCATATCACCACAGGGAACTCAAATATAAAATATGATGCTTTGGGACTTCCCTGGTGCCCCAATAGCTAAGATTCTAAGCTCCCAAAGCAGGGGGCCTGGGTTTGATCCCTGGACAAGGAACTAGGTCTATCATGCTGCAAATAGATCCCATGTGCTGCAATTAAGACCTGGAAAAGCCAAATAAATACATAATTTTTTTTAATGTTTACTTCATTAAAAATTATTTTAAAAAATAATTCACTGTTTAAAGCAAAAAATGAGAACAATGTGCTATGGTCTTCATTACATATGATGAAATAAAAAATATGACAGTGATCACAAAAGGATGGAAAGGAAAATGAAAGTATACTTTTTAAAGGTTTTTAATATTTACAGAGTCTCCAGTACTTTGGCCACATCATGAGAAGAGTTGACTCATTGGAAAAGACTCTGATGCTGGGAGGGATTGGGGGCAGGAGGAGAAGGGGACAACAGAGGATGAGATGGCTGGATGGCATCACTGACTCGATGGACGTGAGTCTGAGTAAATTCCTGGGAGTTGGTGATGGACAGGGAGACCTGGTGTGCTGTGATTCATGGGGTCGCAAAGAGTCAGACAGGACTGAGCGACTGAACTGAACTGAAGCTTTTATTTCAAGATAGATTTTAATAAAGTAAAGTTACATATTGTCATCATTATTGGAAACCACTATTAAAATGTGATACAGTTAATAAGCCAACAGAGGAGATACAGGAGAATACTAGAAAGTTCTCAGGGCTTCCCAGGCAGCACAGTGGTATAGGACCCACTTGCCAATGCAGGAGACTCAGGTTCAATCCATGGGTCAGGAAGATCCCCTGGAGGAGGAAATGACAACCTCCTTTGGTATTCTTGCCTGGAGAGTCCTATGGCTAGAGGAGCCTGGCAGGCTACAGCCCATAGGTGCTGCAGAGTTGGACATGACTGAGTGAGTACCAAATACAAATAATTTTTGCACACTCAAATAATTTGAATAAGGCAGGAAAAGATGGGAGAAAAGGAACAAAGATCAGATGGGATGAGAAGAAAACAAACAGCAAGACTGTGGGTTTAATTCAATAAATACACTGAATATAAATAGTCTAAACCTGCCAATTAGAAGACAGGAAAAGTTACACTGGATAAAGAAAAATTTAAAATTCCATTATATGCAGTTTAAATCACATTTCAAATGAAAATGAGATATTTTCTTAAAGCAGAGGATGGACAAAGATATGCTGTGTAAGAATTAATGATAAGAAATCTGAAATAGCTATACATTTCTGACATAGTATACTTTAGAACTTGAGATATCAACAAATATCATGAGTATATTTCACAGTATTTCAAGTATAAAGCAATAAAAACACATAATTCTAAGTGTATTATACAGAACACGTTTAACACCACCTAATAACAGACCAATGGCACCCCACTCCAGTACTCTTGCCTGGAAAATCCCACAGGGGGAGGAGCCTGGTGGGCTGCAGTCCATGGGGTCTCTAAGAGTCAGACACGACTGAGAGACTTCTCTTTCACTTTTCACTTTCATGCATTGGAGAAGGAAATGGCAACCCACTCCACTGTTCTTGCCTGGAGAATCCCAGGGATGGGGGAGCCTGGTGGGCTGCTGTCTCTGGGGTCGCACAGAGTCGGACACGACTGATGCAACTTAGCAGCAGCAGCAGCAGCAGCAGCAGCAATAACAGACCTTCAAATACATAAAGCAAATGCTGACAGAATGGAAAGGAGATACAGAAAAAGTCACAGTTAAAGTGGGAGGTTCAACACTCCCATTTCAGTAATTGATAAAGAAAATAGAGAGAAAATCATTATAGACAAGAAGACATGAATAACTATCAAATGACAGGAACACAATGACATTTATGCAACATTTTATGCAACAACAGAATACAGAATTTTTTTCAAGTGTCAATGGACCACTCACTCAGATCAACCATATGCTGGGGCATTAAACTAGCTTACAAGCTTGGAAGAACTGAAAGTATACAGAGTCTATTCTCTGACTACTGTGTAATTAAATTTTAGAAACTAAGAACAGATGACTGCAAAAATTGTGTTAAGAGATAAGATCATGGAAGAATGGGATTTAGTATCTCTATGGTTTGGAAGAGAAGGAAAGAGAAGAAAGAAGCACAAATTAAAACTGACTAAAAATTTGAACCTGGGAACCATGAGCAGGAGAGTAGAAATGGAGAAATAAGTAGTGGAGAGGATAAGGAGCAAGATTTTAGACTAGATGATAAAATGTTGTCAAAAATCTTCAAAAAGAAATGGTAAATAAGAAAAAAAATGGCAATGGAGAAACAGAGTTTGCGAGAAAGGGGTCAAAATACAAATTAGGATACTCTGATCACAGAGGAATGGTGAATTGTTCCAAGCAGAAATATTTAAGGACAGAATAGTCAAAGGCTGAGTAAATATTTCTTCAATTCATGAATTCACAGAAGCCAAAAAAATAAAAGAAAAAAAGAGAGAAAAACTCTCTGTCTCTTTTTTGAGAATAGATGGGAAAACAGTGGAAACATTGGCTGACTTTATTTTTCTGGACTCCAAAATCACTACAGATGGTGACTGCAGCCATAAAATTAAAAGACGCTTACTCCTTGGAAGGAAAGCTATGACCAACCTAGATAGCACATTAAAAAGCAGAGACATTACTTTGCCAACAAAGGCCCATCTAGTCAAGGCTCTGGTTTTTCCAGTGGTCATGTATGGATGTGAGAGTTGGACTGTGAAGAAAGCTGAGCACAGAATTGATGCTTTTGAAGTGTGGTGTTGGAGAAGACTCTTGAGAGTCCCTTGGACTGCAAGGAGATTCAACCAGTCCCTCCTAAAGGAGATCAGTCCTGGGTGTTCATTGGAAGGACTGATGTTGAAGCTGAAACTCCAATACTTTGGCCACCTGATGTGAAGAGCTGACTCATTGGAAAAGACCCTGATGCTGGGAAAGATTGAGGGTAGGAGGAGAAGGGGATGACAGAGGATGAGATGGTTGGATGGCGTCACCGACTTGATAGACGTGGGTTTGGGTGGACTCCAGGAGTTGGTGATGGACAGGGAGGCCTGGCACACTGTGGTTCATGGGGTCACAAAGAGCTGGACACAACTGAGCAACTAAACTGAACTGAAGTGAATGTGTGAGAATTAATGTGAGAATTAATGACTGTTTCTGTGCATCCAAGGGGAGGAAGGAGAAATGAAAATGAATTTAAATAAATTGAGCTCTTGCATTCCAATTTACTTTTTCTGTATAACTGTTAATCTATACATTGTCCTTAAATGTTTGGAAGAATCCAGTATCAAAGTCTGGAATTTCCTTTGTAGGAAGGATTTTCATAACAAATTAAATTCTTTAATAGATTTAATACTATTCAGATTTCTGTTTCTTCTTTTCTAAGTTTTACTAATTTGTATCTTTTAAATAATATTCCAGTTTCTCTAAGTGAACAACTTTCACAATATTTCTTTACATTTGAGGATTAATGAATGTATGTATTGTACAGACATTCTCTGAGTGAATATGTTCTAATCCATGTCTTATATAATATTTTAGTGTTAGCAGCAGATTTACAAGTAATGTATTATACAAAGATTCAAGTTGTGGAAAGGAGTTCTGTGACAAAAGTAACTTAATCAAGAATATTTATTTCTATATTTCTCTCTGCTTGTACTGGCCCAAGTGAATGGTGAAAATGACTTTAGAGAAGTCCTGATTCACTTGAAATAAAACCTTGATGCATTTAAAATAAAATTCCCATGGAAACTGTCTCTGAAGTTACAAAAACCTCAGAAGAATTTTTCCCAGTATTGCATCAGGCCTGAAAGAACTCTCTGAAATTCCTAGAGGAAAGTGGACATTTAATGAACCCTTAAAGTCGTCTTTGCCCTTGAGTGTTAAGAAGAATTTATTTATGGTGCTTATTTTTACTTCTTGATAATGGATTATTTTCTCTATTTCTTAAACAAGTGAATTGGGATTGAGAACAGGGAGTGGAGTTCTTTTGAGTCACTCTGGGATGTGGACAATTCTCAGTATAAATAAGATGGACAAGACCCCATCACTGCTGTCTCAACAAGTCTTCACTGATATATGTGCACATATATCAATACTCACAGTGGTTTTAGTTGGACTTGCTTGGAGAAAAGTAGACTTCTGCTTTTATGTTTTGATTTCATAACTTCCCTAAGAGGATTCTAGCCTTTAACTTGGACCCCAAATATAACTTATCTGCAAACTTCCCCAGTAGAAATTTATTTTTTTGGATAGAAAATCTACCATTTTTAATATTTAAAAGTCCCTGGCAAAGCATATGGAATGCAAATTGGTACACAAAATGTTATTAGGCTTTATATTAGTTTTAGTTAAAAACCTACATTGTGTGATTGTCATTGTCTGAAACTGCAGCAAGGTCTCTAGCCCCTCTCTCCTGTTACTATGATCAGGATTTTCTCCCTCACAGCCAGCAATCTGGGTTAAAATAGTGCATTTAAAGTTCAGGTCATAAGCATGATGCCTTGGTTGAAAAGGTGCTACATTAAACCATGAACATGTCATGTTTTGTTAGAGTAACTGTTCTTATCAAGAGAAGTTTTTTAGGTGTCTTTCAAGTTATCACTCAAATATCAGATTTATCCATATAATGTTGAAATCTGTAGCTTTTTTCTTTTCTATTCCATTCCCTTACTTTCCTTTTCTTCATCACAATTCTCATGTTACTTTTTACCTCTTTCTTTCGTGTCTTTTTTATCTTCTGCAATTTGAATGAAAGCTCCAAGAGGGCAGGAATCCTTTTTTGTTTTTGCTTTTTCACTGAAGAATCGCCAGGTCTTAGAGGCCTTCAGAGACAGTATACACACACACACACACACACATATGTATATATATACATACACACATATATATACACACACACAGAGTAAGTACTTGCTGAATGAATGCTGGTTTTGTTCAAAGTCTTTCAACTCCCCTTTATCTGAAAGATTGGCTGCAAAGGCTGTTCTCTGTTTTCAGGTCTTGACAAAAGTTGCTATTAGTTATCTCACAAATATTTGCTTTTAATAATCAAGCTTAAACTGCATGATTAAGTAGTGGAGAGAAATCAGAGAAAGTGTCTTTAGGTTTAAGTGTGGAGACAGGCAAATAATTCTTCCTATATTTTAGAGGTGACTGAAATAAGAATATCCTTCTCTGAAGTCCAAAACACCTAATTTTACCCTTCTTGGCTCTAACACTTTTTACATTCCCCACTGAAATTATGTAAGTACTTGTTTTTATCTGTAAAGAATCTTATGAGATCCTAGAAAGTAAAAATGCTGCTTCAGAGGTTTTGTTGTCACTTACAGGAAGGTAGTGTATCCCAGTGGTTAATAATAAGAAATCTGGAATTGGACAGGCTTGGTTTTGACTCAAGATTCTGGAACCTTCTAGCAGTGTGAGCTCCTCACGTTTAAAGTAGATATTAATAGGTCTCATATATAAAGTTGTTGTGAGGAATAAACAAGTTAAAATTATTTGAGCATTGCTTTAGATGCTTGGTATCTGTTGCAGGGTTCTGGGTCAGATAGTGTCTGGTACATGGTAAGTGTTCAATACCAGGTAGCAAGAATTAGTTTTCCACACTGCTTTGTTCTTGCATGCTAGGTCGCTTCAGTTGTTTCTGACTCTGTGCAAGCTCATGGACTGTAGCCTGCCAGGCTCCTCTGTCCATGGAATTCTCCAGGCAAGAATACTGGAGTGGGTTGCTATTTCCTCCTCCAGGGGATCTTCTCGACCCAGGGATTGAACCTGCATTTCTTATGTTTCCAACATTGGCAGGTGGGTTCTTGATCACCAGTGCCACCTGGCTTTGCTCTTAATTGTGTTTAAAAGGATGTAACTTGAATAAAAGGTCATTAAAAGCCTTGTCAAGCACTGCCAGAGATGTAAGTAAACATTTATTCTTCCCCTGGGAAGGTGGTCTCTGGAGCTGTGATCCCGAGGGAGTCTCTTGTAATGAAGTCAACAGAGATATCTGATCCAGAATAAAAGTATTCAGTCTGCTGTTATCCATGGGTATAAGGAAAGGATGCTGCTTCATCCTTGGAGGCTGGACAGGAGGCTTGGGGCAAAGCCACAGTCAGAGACCATGTCCTTCTACTCAGCAAGAGAAGCAAGATAAACTAGAGGTTTTGATCATTAAAGTGGAGAAGCAGAAGCATCTGAGCCCAGAGTTTTCACCTTCTTTTCACAGGGCATTTGAGTCTCCAAGAAAGAGGTGGATGAGAGCCAGCAGAACACAGCACTGTGACTCCAAGCAGAAGGAGGGTGAGTGCCTGCCTGACCTGGTCTGTCCTCTCGCAGAGAGGTTTCAAGCTCACACTCTGAGCCAAACCACCTGAGTTCACCTTTTGTCACAACTTAGGAATACTGGGACTTGTGCAAATCACTTAAGCCCAGTGTCTTCATCTGTCATATGGGGATAACCATAATGCCACACAT
The DNA here is from genome assembly GCF_002263795.3 of Bos taurus. NCBI lineage: Eukaryota > Metazoa > Chordata > Mammalia > Artiodactyla > Bovidae > Bos > Bos taurus. Next base: position 27,841,443 of record NC_037356.1, on the reverse strand, counting down.
GACAGAGGATGAGATGGTTGAATGGAATCACTGACTTGATGGACATGAGTTTGATCAAGCTCCGGGAGTTGGTGATGGACAGGGAAGCCTGGCATGCTGCAGTCCATGGGGTTGCAAAGAGTTGGACATGACGGAGCAACTGAACTGAACTGATAATGCCACACAGCATGTAGAACCATGCCTATCTCACAGATGTTGTTTTTGAGTCATTGTCATGTCCAACTCTTTGCGACCCCATGAACTGCAGCATGCCAGGCTTCCTGTACTTCACTATCTCCCGGAGTTTGCTCAAACTCATTTCCATTGAATCAGTGATGCCATCCAACCATCTCATCTTCTGTCATCCTTTTCTCTTCCTGCCTTCAATCTTTACCAGCATCATGGTCTTTTTCCAATGAGTCGGCTCTTTGCACCAGGTGGCCAAACTATTAGAGCTTCAGCTTCAACATCAGTCCTTCCAATGACTGTGCAAGGTTGATTTTCTTTAGGATTGACTGGCTTGATCTCCTTACTGTCCAAGGGACTCTCAAGAGTCTTCTTCAGCACCACAGTTTGAAAGCTCCCAGTCAGAGCTCAGTAAGTGTTCCTTTTCTTTTCTTCTCCATCTCACCTCCATAACTTCCAGTAACTTTCAAAATATGTTGCCTCTGTTTTGTTTAGTGACTCTTTCTTTTTCCCTCACAGATTCTCCTAGAGGAGAATGGCTGCAGATAACACCTCCTCTGTGATAGAGTTCATCCTCACAGGCTTAACAGACCAGGCACAACTCAAGATCCCCCTCTTCTTCCTGTTTCTAAGTTTCTATGTGGTCACTGTAGTGGGGAACCTGGGTTTGATAACTCTGATTGGACTGAATTCTCACCTTCATATTCCCATGTACTTTTTCCTCTTCAACTTGTCCTTCATAGATTTTAGTTACTCCACTACCCTCACCCCTAAAATGCTGATGGGTTTTGTCTCAGAGAAGAACATCATTTCCTATACAGGGTGTATAACTCAGTTTTTTTTCTTCTGTTTCTTTGTCTTTTCTGAATCCTACATCCTGTCAGCGATGGCATACGACCGCTATGTCGCCATCTGTAAGCCACTGGTTTACACGGTCACCATGTCTCCTCAGGTGTGTTTACTCCTTTTGTTGGGGGTCTATGGGATGGGAGTGTTTGGAGCTGTGGCTCATATGGGAAACATAATGTTTATGACCTTCTGTGGTGACAACCTTGTCAATCACTATATGTGTGACATCATTCCCCTCCTTGAGCTCTCCTGTAACAGCTCTTATGTAAATTTGCTGGTAGTCTTTATTGTTGTGACCATTGGCATTGGGGTGCCCATTGTGACCATTTTTATCTCTTATGGTTTTATTCTTTCTAGCATTCTCCATATCAGCTCCACTGAGGGCCGATCCAAAGCCTTTAGTACATGCAGCTCCCATATAATTGTGGTTTCTCTTTTCTTTGGGTCAGGAGCTTTTATGTACCTCAAACCACCTTCTATTTTACCCCTTGATCAGGGGAAAGTATCCTCTGTATTCTATACTGCTGTGGTGCCCATGCTCAACCCATTAATCTATAGCCTGAGGAATAAGGATGTTAAAGTTGCCCTGAAGAAAACCTTGAGCATAAAAATCTTCTCTTGAAAATGACAAAGGAACTCCAAAGCTTTGCTTATCAGTTAAAAAAAATTGTTTTTCAGTGAAGAAAACAAATGTCAGCTGGTGCTTTCTCTTCTATATTTAGAGAAAAATTTTAACTTTCCTATAAGCATTGTATTTCTCTACTCCTTATTCTAGCCTATCTATTTCAATCAGTCTTTGTTTTATGAAAACAGTTTCCACAGTCATAGAGGGTTACTCTTTAACAGGTCTAAAGAATGATTTAATCCAGCCCCTCAAATGACACATTACACACCTGAGACTCACGTAAATATTTTGAGGTGGCCCATGGACATTCATGTACCTAGTGCTAGAGCTGGGATTGGAATCTAGGCCCTTCAGTTTGAATGTACTTTGCTCTGCTTTCCTTTAGTCGTGCTTTGTTGATCCATCTTTTCTCTGGCAGATTTGTGTTTCAAAGATTTTTATTTTTGCATTTAAAGAAACCTAATTCTATTTACTGGAGAAGACAATGCCCACTCCAGTACTCTTGCCTGGAAAATCCCATGGACGGAGGGCCCTGGTGGGCTGCAGTCCATGCGGTCGCTAGGAGTTGGACATGACTGAGCGACTTCCCTTTCACTTTTCACTTTCATATGTTGGAGAAGGAAATGGCAACCCACTCCAGTGTTCTTGCCTTGAGAATCCCAGGGATGGGGGAGCCTGGTGGGCTGCCGTCTATGGGGTCGCACAGAGTCGGACACAACTGAAGCAACTTAGTAGCAGCAGCAATTTTATTTACAGTGATGTCATGCAACTTTTCAATGGTTAATTTTTGGAAAATCATTTTTGTAAGAATGTTGGAAGTGAAAAATGTGGCGATTTTGTCTTGACAAAATAATAAAAAAATGTTTTAATATTTTGGGATAGGAAATAAAGTTCCATATAGAATCAAGCATAGTGCCTGCTGAGGTGGTATACAGAGTTCTATAACATATCAACTTATTAGACCTTCTAATGGAGGGATATACAGATTTAAGAGAGTTAAAAATGTTGGCTATAAGCTTCACTCATTATTTCCCGACTAATATGACAGAACTTGGAGCCTCACTTCAAGGGTCTGAGTGATGCAAATGAGTAATAGCTTTGGGTGGAAGTGAGTCATTAGAGCAGTAACAACGAACAAACCTGGAGGAGGAAATGGCAACCCACTCCAGTATTCTTGCCTGGAAAATCTGATAGGCAGAAGAGCCTGGTTGGCTGCAGTAGATGGGGTCACAAAGAGTCAGACACGACTGAGCACGCGTGCACTCATGCAACAAACTAAACAACCAGTTATTAAGAAGGTAGAGGCCATTGTATTTTGAGGCATTGCATATAGCTATGATCTATTAATAGTAGGGCAAAAGGGAAACAGATGGTGGTCTTAAGACAGGTCATATTAATATATTCATAGCATTGGGCAAATGGAGTTCCAGCTTTAAATAAAGATGCAGAAGAATATTTGCTTTGTTCTGAGCACATTACTAGGTATGTGACCTGTTTGCAAGATATTCTGGAATTTTAACTTTTCTTATAAAAATTCTCTTCCATTAGAAAAAAGTGAAAATTTGGATAAACGCACCTTTAGTTTTGCCCTTTGACAGCTGAATTCAGGATATTTATGCATTGATGGTGCAGTGGGGGTGATGGAGAATTAGTACAATATTGTTAAGTAAGAAAATAACCCACCTCCTTTTAAAGTGTAAGTTATATACTGCAAAGTGCACAAATTTTACCTGCTCAATTTTTTCACATATATAAGGCTATGTAACCACTACCTATCAGTTCAGTTCAGTTCAGCTCAGTCACTCAGTCGTGTCCGACTCTTTGCGACCCCATGAATCGCAGCACGCCAGACCTCCCTGTCCATCACCAACTCCCGTCCATCACTCAGACTCACGTCCATCGAGTCAGTGATGCCATCCAGCCTACCTATACCAAGATAGAATAGAGATTTTTATCACTTAAGAATATTCTGGCCTGCCCCTTCCTAGTGAATATTACTATCCATTCTCTTTCTGGAAATATCTACTATTCTTACCTTTATCATTACATTTACTTGTTCTTGAACATCATATAAATGTCAATACTGCATTTACTTTTTAAAAAAAATTCTGGTTTTCTCACAATACAAAGTATAGTGTGAAATTCATCTATAATGTACGTGTAGGTATTTTTTGTTCTTGGTTACTGCTGTTTAGTATTCCATTGTATTGATATAGAGCAATTTCTTTTTCAGTTATACTCTTAATGGACATTTAGCATATTTTCAGTCTCTGCACATTATTAATACAACTGCTATGAACATCCTTGAGCACGTAGTTTCTTTGAAATTTACTCTAATTTATCTTGGTTCTATAGCTTGGTTCAGGTTACTGGGTCACAGGATGGGCATACTTTATGCTTCTTTAGTACTAATAAGCTGTCTTCCAAAATATTTAAACTGATTTGCACCCCCAGTGGTTTCCAGGTAAGGATGTTCCTCTTTCTTCTGAGCATTTGCTATTTTCATTCTTTTCATCTTAACCACTTTACTTGAGCCTTCTTTTTCATTTCTCCAATAGGTAATTGTGTTGAGCACTTCTTAATACATTCTTTAGAATTTAGATATCATCTTTGTTAAGTGCCTGTTCAAGTCTTTTGCCCACATAAAAATAGTTTGTTAGTCATTTCCTTACTAATTTGAACTTCAAGAAAGCATATTCTAGATATGGGTTCTTGTTCAGACATATAGATTACTGTTATTTTTGCTCAGCCTGTGATTTAGCCATTCAATGGCTATTCTTACTGATGTTTATGGTAATAGAACTTTTAATTTTAATAAAGTTCCATTTCTCATACTGTTAGTGCAGTACCCTGCTTAATCATTGTTTATTATAAAATTACAAATATATTCTGTTTTCCTTTGAAAGCTTTATTGTTTTCCCTTTAATATTTATATATTTTTTATCATGTATGATGTGAGGGAGTAAGTTTATTTTTTCATGATATTATACATTAAGATGGAGAAGGAAATGACAACCCACTCCAGTACTCTTGCCTGGAGAATCCCTTGGACAGAGAAGCCTGGCGAGCTACAGTCCATGGGGGTCACAGAGTCAGACACGACTGAGTGACTGACACACACACATACATTAAGAATATATGTATCTTTTCAAGACATTAAATTGCTTCTGGATCGTTTATGGAAAAGGTCATATTTCCTCTTTAAATTATATTGGCTTTATATGGATATATTTGATGATCATGTGACGATGCTTTTATGGGACCAGATGGAGAGAATCTTGCTAAGAAACAAAAATAATTATCAGGCCCAAAGGGTTTTACTAGTGAATTCTATCAAATGTTTAAGAAAGAAATAATACTGATTTTCTATATTCTCCCAGAAAATCAGATGCAGAGAAAACACTTAAGATTGGAACAAAGCAAAGTTGTCTCTTCTCACCAGTTCTATTCAACATCATGCTGGAAGTCCTAGCTAGTGCAATAAGAGAGGGAAAAAAGGTACATAGATTGGTAAGGAAGAAATAAAACTCTCTGTTTACAGCTGACAAAATCGTCTATGTAGAAAATCCCAATGTACTGATGTAAAATCTCTTGGAGCTAGATAGCAATTATATCAAGGTTGCAAGATACAAGGTTAGATACAAATGTAAATTGATTTCATATATGTCAGTAATGAACCATTTCAAATTCAAACCATTAAAATTAAAAGCATAATATCATTTACATTAGCATCAAAACAAAAAAGTGCCTAAGAATAAATCTAATAAAATACATATAGGATCTCCATGCTGCTAAGTCGCTTTTGTCGTGTCCGACTCTGTGCGACCCCATAGACGGCGGCCCATCTCCATAAGGAAAAGCATAATTCTACTGAAGCATTTTCTTTCAGTAGAATTATACTTTATATTTTATGTTACAAAATTTTTCCACTTGTTAATGTAACACGAATTTTCCTTATTATTATTCTTTATAGTTTTGCTGCAAATTATTTCATCATATGACTGTATGTAGAAATTTTGTATCATACTTTATAATGTTTTTGTCCTGTTTCAAATCCTCCAATGTTTTACTAGTATAGCTAATACTGTGACTAACACCATTGTGTAAAAACTTTTGGCTAGATTTATGGCAATTTCCTCAGGATAGATTCTCCACAGGAGATTGTAGCATCAAACAGCATGATATTTTGAATTTGATATTTCTTTACCAGTGGATTCATTCCAGTTTGAACTCCCAACAGAAGATTAATACCTTTATGAAATGTTTACTCTCTGCCAGACAACTGTACTAGTAAGGCTATATATAACTCATAAAAGGCAGTCATCTTGGACTTCCCTGGTGTTCCAGTGGTTAAGAATCTGCCTGCTAACACAGGGGACATGGGTTCAGGCCCTGGTCCAGGAAGATTCCACATGCCGTGGGGCAGCTAAGTTCATGTACATGAGCCTGTGATCTAGAGCCTGTGACCCACACAAATGAAGCCTGAGAACCCATAATCCACGTTCTTCAACAAGAGGAGCCTCCACAGTAAGAATCCCAAGCATTGTAGGTAGAGAGAGGCCCCCACTGGCCACAACTAGAGAAAGCCTGCAGTGGAACCAAAAACAAATAAATAATTGTTTAATTAAAAAGTAATCATCCTGATTATTTATTTATTATTATTATTACTATTTTTTACTTTACAATATTGTATTGGTTTTGCCATACATCAACATGAATCCACCATGGGTGTACACGTGTTCCCCCATCCTGATTATTTAAACATAGCTTATTCTCTTCACTCACTTCCTCAGAGAGTTGACAGTGCAAAGCCATTGTACATCTATCTTTTCTTCCTGTTTTTCTCCCTGGAGCCCATTAAGACTTGGTCTCATTAATTTTACCACAGTTTCAACATCTTTAAACTTGGAGTATGGAAATATAGGGTTTTGAGAAGTTGATGAGAGGCATTGTGACTTAGAATGATTCTTCAGAGATTGGCCACATAGATACTCATTTCTTCCTTTTCCTATGAAGATCAGATAGGTACCTCTATGTGTACCCACAGCACCCTTCACTTGACCTGTTAGAACATTTACTGCACATAATGCAGCTGCCTATTTATGCATGGCTGATTCTCACACAGAATATAAGTTCACTGAGGGCAGTGCCTGTGGTGTCTGTCTGGTTATGCCGCTGCTGAGGAGAGTAACTGGCATACAGTAGATGTTTAATAACTAGATAGCAGAGAGAGAAAAGGATTCCAGGAGATTGAGAAGATTATTTTAAAAAGGCCACATCTAATTTCTAGACCTATGCTTTTAGACACACTTGCAGAGAACAAACAGCATTTCAAAACAGAGGTGAACGGTGCACTTTCCCCACAGCCATTGCCTTCTTCCTTGCTGGTTTCTCTGGGTTATAGACTGTCCTTCAGCCTCCTTTAACTTTGGATGAGAAGGGTCTTTTCCCAGCTCAGGTGACTCAAGTCTAAGTATAATGTATAAGGTACAACACACACTCTGAAATTAGCCTCATTTAGGATGGTGTTTTGTAAGCATCACAGATTCTACTTAAAGTTTTTGCCAGTGCTCACCACCATGATCTTCTGATTTATTTTACATCTTGGAATTGTGTTCAGGAACACTCAGGGAGCTGCAGTATTTATGCTTTCACACTAATCAATCATTCATTCAGAGTTGCCTTCAAATGAATGTACATTCTCAGGAACTTCTGTTTCTTCTGAGCAGGCCTTTGATAGTCTTGTGCTACTGACACTGAGAAATCTCATAACCCCACTGATACTGGGGAGACTAGTTCCATAGCAGGATCTCCTGTTTAAAAAGTCTGACCTGCGGAGGACAGAAATCACCAAGTCCTTTTACACCAATGAATTTCTTCTTGCCTTTCTGAAGGGAATGTTCTATGAGTCCTCCTATGGAGCAAAGTCAGATGCTAGGCTCTGCTGCTAAGCCACTAAGTCGCTTCAGTTGTGTCCGACTCTGTGCGACCCCATAGACGGCAGCCCACCAGGCTCCCCCGTCCCTGGGATTCTCCAGGCAAGAACACTGGAGTGGGTTACCATTTCCTTCTCCAATGCATGAAAGTGAAAAGTGAAACTGAAGTCGCTCAGATGTGTCCAACTCCTAGTGACCCCATGGACTGCAGCCCACCAGGCCCCTCCGTCCATGGGATTTTCCAGGCAAGAGTACTGGAGTGGGTTGCCATTGCATTCTCCAAACACATAACAAAACTACTCTAACATTCTCATCTCTGTGAGCCACCTGATATATTCCATAATACTTTGCCAAAGCAATTTCAGCATCTCTATTTCATCTGCCTATTGGGCATTATCACATTCAGGCTTCAGGGAAACACCCTAGCAGCAAATGACCAGCCCCAGGTGTTCTCACTTGCCCTCCCCCCAGAGCTTGCTCTCCTTGTCACCTTGTCACAGGTGGTACGAGTTTCTGCACTATCCTGTGGTTTTCCTGTGTCCTACCTACAGCCTTGTAAACTGTATGACTTTGCTCTGGCTTATGGGCCTTCAGCGGAGAAGGCAATGGCACCCCACTCCAGTACTCTTGCCTGGAAAATCCCATGGGCAGAGGAGCCTGGTAGCCTGCAGTCCATGGGGTTGCGAAGAGTCGGACACGACTGAGCAACTTCAATTTCACTTTTCACTTTCATGCATTGGAGAAGGAAATGGCAACCCACTCCACTGTTCTTGCCTGGAGAATCCCAGGGACGGGGGAGCTTGGCTGGCTGCTGTCTATGGGGTCGCACGGAGTCAGACACGACTGAAGTGACTTAGCAGCAGCAGCAGCAGCAGCATGGGCCTTCAGCAGGGCTTCCCAGGTGGCTCATGGTAAAGAATCCACCTGTAAGGCAGGAGACACAGGTTTGATCCCTGGGTCAGGAGAGTCCCTGGAGAAGGAAATGGCAACCCATTTCAGTATTCTTGCCTGAGAAATCCCATGGACAGAGGAGCCTGGTGGGCTACTGTCCATGGTGTCGCAAAGAGTCAGAAACAACTCAGCAACTAAACAACAACAACATGGGCCTTAAGCATGTAGCTGGCAAACTGAATGATTAAAGGTTTCCTAAGCTCTCATCTGGCCAGTGCTGGTATACTTACCTACTTCACCAGACTGTAAGACAGTTGCATATTGCTTTCCCCTACTTATCCACACAAAGAATAGCAGAGGGTCTTGTACACACTCTGAGTTAGGAATGTCATTCTAAGTAGGAAGTGCTGGTGAATCTCTTCAGAGCAGGGTCTACCCTTTCTCTTCCTGAAGTTATTTATGCTGTGGGAGCAGGCTCCTTGAATAACAGCCCCCAGACAGAACTAAAGTATCTCTGAATTGCTCTTGCACAGTTATGATAATTGTTTATAAATATGTTGTTTCTTTATAAAAAAATTATATCTGAATATCCTCAGATCCCAGATCATGGCACAGTATTAATACAGGAAAACAGAAGATATAAGGGGGAAATAATGCATGAGAATCTGCTTTTACCCTTTTTTTTAGATACTCATTTGGCTTAAAAATGTTTTGTATTAAAGATATTTGATTTATATTTGTGGAACTTTGGAAGCACTATATTTAGCAAGGGATCATGCACATATGTGGTACATGATTTATTGTATATGCTTACTCATGAAAGCAACTATGGCTTCATGCAAATAATTCCTGTGAATGGGCTGATCTTTTCTGGTCTGACTGGACACCTGTCTTTTTCCATGCCCCAGGAGGATGAAGGATGGGAGGAATTTCCTTCCTCAGTCTTCCTCAAGAGGGGGTTATGGCCCTGACTTCTGGGCCTGGGACACCAAGCTGAGCATGTGATGTCTTTCTCTCCTTCTCCCCTGTAGGGAAGGCCAGCTTCCCCAGGGCAGATGCAAGCTCCAACCCTCACCTGCCCATTTGGTTCCTATCTTCTTAGCTTTTCTACCCTCCCAGAAACTTCTTTTTTATTTTAATGTGGACTATTTTAAAAATCTTTCTTGAATTCACTAGAATATTATTTCTGTTTTCTTTTTTGTTGTTTTGGCTGCGTGTCATGTGGGATCTTGGCTTCCTGACCAGAGATTGAACGTGCACCCCCTGTATTAGAAGGTGAAGTCATGCATGGCCTTGCAATAAACCTTTACCTGCTCCAAATTCCAACCTCACTCACTGTGTTTTTACCCTTTTTTAAAGATACTTTTAGATATGAACTTGTGCTTTGTTGTTGTTCAGTTGTTAAATCGTGTCCCACTCTGTGACCCCATGGACTGCAGCACACCAGGTTTCCCTGTCCTTCACTGTCTCCTGGAGTTTGCTCAGACTTATGTCCACTGAATCAATGATGCCATCCAACCGTCTCATCCTCTGTGGTCCTTGTGCTAACAGCCATGTATCCTATATACTTACTTTGCGTTGAATGATATTGGTGTATGGTGTCAATTTTCCTGAGGATGAAAGAACTGATTCTTACCTGGAGCCCACCTACTTTGTAACTATGAATTTCTAATCAGAGCTATAATGCAAACATTTGGTCTACTGTAGCACAGTGCCCTGGTGACAGCATAACCTGAAGCATGGCAGGCATGGGTTTGTAGCTCTGCTCTTTTACCAACCAAGTGTATTTGAGTCTATTATTTCCCTTCATTGAACCCAGTTTAGTTACCTGTAAAATAGAGGTAATTCTAGTTTCACAAGTCTGCTACTAATGTTAGTGTACATAATGTATGGAAAATATTTTGCATAGTGCTGGAAACCTCCCCCCAGTCCCTACCAGTTTTCTTCCATTCTAAAGGAAACATGAGGTTTCATATTCTACATAGAATTCAGTGAAATTTGTTCTTGAAAAACTATACACTGCATTAAGGATAAACAGGTGGTGCTAGTGGTAAAGAATCCTCCGGCCAATGCAGTAGACATAAGAGACATGGATTTGATCCCTGGGTTGGGAAGATTCCCCTGAAGGAGGGCTTGGCAGCCCAATCCAGTATTCTTGGCTGGAGAATCCCATGGACAGAGGATCCTGGCGGGCAACAGTCCATAGGGTTGCAAAGAGTCGGACACGACTGAAGTGACTTAGCACATGTAGCACACACACACAAGGACACATAAGGGACCTACTTCTTGAGCGGAGCAACAGTGAGAGGTAGGTTCTATTACCCCATTTGCTAGATAAGGTAGCTGGAATTTAGAGCCTTTAAGTAACTTGCTACTGAGAAGTAGAGTATTGTCTGCTGTATCAGTAAACAAAGGATGACACAGTTATCAGCAATTGCAGTCACCACCACGGGTGACCTGGTGAGCCCTGAGAGAACTCAGAAAGGAAAGAATATCTGCCATCTTGCAGCCATGAGATGGCAGCCACTCCCTATGGTGAACCCTGAAGGAACTGACTATGTGAAAACACAGGATACTGGCCCCAGATGGCTGAGTTGCACATTATAGGAATATTTCAGTGAGCCCAGACGCTACCATCTTCCCACACATAGAAAAGAACTAAATTCCTCAACTTGCAGACATCTGCTTAACATCATTAATCACTCAGTCGTTTTGACTCTTGGCAACCCCATGGACTGTCGCCTTCCAGGCTCCTCTGTCCACAGGGATTCTCCAGGCAAGAATACTGGAGTGAATTGTCAGACCCTCCTCCAGGGGATCTCCCTAACCCAGGGATCGAACCCAGGTCTCCAGCATTGTGGACAGACTCTTTACCATCTGAGCCACCAAGGAAGCCATCTAGTTTTCTTTTATTAACAGTTTTTGTACTATTGCCTGTCCCTTGTTGTGAAATTTTTATATATCCTAAATACCCCATCACCTCCATGGAGCAGTTCTCTCAGGGGTACTTGAGATGCTGCCTTCCAGGTTTGAGGTCCTCAGTATGTCCACTGAATAAAACACAACTCTCAACTTGTAGGTTCAGTTCAGTTCAGTTTAGTTGCTCAGTTGTGTTCGACTCTTTGTGACCTCATGCACTGCAGCACGCCAGGCTTCCCTGTCTGTCACCAACTCCTGGAGCTTACTCAAACTCATGTCCTTTGAGTAGGTGATGCCATCCAACTATCTCATCTTCTGTCATCCCCTTCTCCTCCTGCCTTCAATCTTTCCCAGCATCAGGGTTTTTTCAAATGAGTAAGTACTTTGCATCAGGTGGCCAAAGTATTGGAGTATCAGCTTCAGCATCAGTCCTTCCAATGAATATTCAGGACTGTTTTCTTTAGGATGGACTGGTTGGATTTCCTTGCTGTCCAAGGGACTCTCAAGTTTTCTCCAACATCACAGTTCAAAAGCATCAATTCTTCAGCGCTCAACTTTCTTTATGGTCCAACTCTCACATCCATACAAGACTACAGGAAAACCTGAAGCTTTGACTAGATGGACCTTTGTTGGCCAAGTAATGTCTCTGGTTTTTAATATGCTGTCTAGGTTGGTCATAATTTTTCTTCCAAGGAGCAAGCATCTTTTAATTTCATGGATGCAGTTACCATCTTCAGTGATTTTGGAGCCTAAAAAATAAACTTGTAGGTTGTGCATAATTTTTCAGTCGACTCTGCTTATAGCTAAGGAGACATTCCTTAGCTATGGCTACCTGAGGAGGCCTTACGAATAGCTGAGAACAGAAGAGAAGCTAAAGGCAAAGGAGAAAAGAAAAGATATGCCATCTGAATGCAGAGTTCCAAAGAATAGGAAGGAGAGATAAGAAAGCCGTTCTCAGTGATCAATGCAAAGAAATAGAGGAAAACAATAGAATGGGAAAGATGATACCAGGGAACATTTCAAGCAAAGATGGGCACAACAAAGGACAGAAATGGCATGGACCTAACAGAAGCAGAAGATATTAAGAAGAGGAGGCAAGAATACAGAGAAGAACTATACAAAAAAGATCTCATGACCCAGATAACCATGATGGTGTGATCAATCACCTAAAGCAAGGCATCCTGGAATGTGAAGTCAAGTGGGCCTTAAGAAGCATCACTATGAACAAAGCTAGTGGAGGTGATGGAATTCCAGTTGAACTATTTCAAATCCTAAAAGATGATGCTGTGAAAATGCTGCACTCAATATGCCAGCAAATTTGGAAAAGTCAGCAGTGGCCACAGAACAGAAAAAAGTCAGTTTTCATTCTAATCCTAAAGCAAGGCAATGGCAAAGAATGTTCAAACTACCTCAAATTGCACTCATCTCACACGCTAGCAAAGTAATGCTCAAATTTTTCCAAGCCAGGCTTCAACAATATGTAAACCATGAAATGTTCAAGCTGAATTATAAAAGGCAGAGGAATCAGAGATCAAATTGCCAACATCCATTGGATCACAGAAAAAGCAAGAGAGTTCCAGAAAAACAACTACTTCTGCATTATTGACTATGCCAAAGACTTTGTGTGGATCACAATAAACTGTGGAAAATTCTTAAAGAGATGGGAATACCAGACCACTCGACCTGTCTCCTGAGAAATCTGTATGCAGGTCAAGAAGCAACAGCTAGAACTGGACATGGAAAAGCAAATGGTTGCAAATTGGGAAAGGAGTACATCAAGGCTGTATATTGTTACCCTGCTTATTTAACTTCTATACAGAGTACATCATGTGATATGCTGGGCTGGATGAAGCGCAAGCTGTAATCAAAATTGCTGGCAGAAATATCAATAACCTCAGGTATGTAGATGACACCACCCTTATGGCAGAAAGCAAAGAAGAACTAAAAGGCCTCTTGATGAAAGCGAAAGAGGAGAGTGAAAAAGGTGCCTCGAAACTCAACATTCAGAAAACTGGGATCATGACATTCGGTCTTATTACTTCATGACAAATAGATGTGGAAACAATGGAAACAGTGACAGACTTTATTTTTGGGGGCTCCAAAATCACTGAAGATGGTGACTGCAGCCATGAAATTAAAAGATGCTTGCCCCTTGTAAGAAAAGCTATGACCAACCTAGACAGTATATTAAAAAGCAGAGACATTACTTTGCCAACAAAGGTCCATCCAGTCAAAGCTATGGTTTTTCCAGTAGTCATGTATGGATGTGAGAGTTGGACTATAAAGAAAGCTGAATGCCAAAGAACTGATGCTTTTGAATTGTGGTGTTGAAGACTCTTGAGAGTCCGTTGGATGGCAAGGAGATCCAAGCAGTCCACCCTAAAGGAAATCAGTCCTGAATATCCATTGGAAGGACTGATGGTGAAGCTGATACTCCAATACTTTGGCCACCTGATGCAAAGAACTTACTCATTTGAAAAAACCCTGATGCTGGGAAAGATTGAAGGCAGAAGGAGAAGGGGATGATAGAGGATGAGATGGTTGGATGGCATCACTGACTCAATGGACTTGAGTGTGAGCAAGCTCCTGGTGTTGTTGATGGACAGGGAAGTCTGGTGTGCTACAGTTCATGGGATCACAAAGGGTTGGACATGACTGAAAGACTGAGCTGACTAACTTATAGCTAATACGCCAGAATAAGTATTGATATAATACATGGTTTTTCTTTTTTCGTTCTCCTCTTGTCTCACAGGTATAGTTTTGCAATTTTCCTGTCTGGACCCTGGATACCAGGCACAGTTATAGGCTGGGGACTGAACTGATAAATGGGGATTATGTGAAAGTCTTGGACTTAATAGTCACTGAACTCTCTGAATGTTGGCAGCATCGTTTAGAAGGCCACTCTCTCTGCAGTTTTAAATTAGGAGAGTGGAGTCTCCACTCTGGTAAAACGAACTAGCCTATGAGGAAAGACCTGTAAGTTTGGGATTTTCCAGTAAAAGACCCTACCTGATTCCCTGGAGTGAAGTTCCCTTATGGCAGAAAGTAAAGAGGAACTGAGGAGCCTCTTGATGAAAGTGACAGAGGAGAGTGAAAAAGCTGGTTTAAAACTCAACATTCAAAAAATGAAGATAATGGCATCTGGTCCCATTGCTTCATGGCAAATAATGGGGATACCATGAAAACAGTGACAGATTTTATTTTCTTGGGGTCCAAAATCACTGCAGATGGTGACTGCAGCCATGAAATTAAAAGACGCTTGCTCTTTGGAAGAAATGCTATGACCAACCTAGATAGCATATTAAAAAGCAGAGACATTAATTTGTCAACAAAGATCCACCTAGTCAAAGCTATGGTTTTTCCAGTAGTTATGTATGGATGTGAGAACTGGACTGTAAAGAAAACTGAGCACCGAATAACTGATGCTTTTTAACTGCAGTGTTTGAGAAGACTCTTGAGAGTCCCTTGGACTGCAAGGAGATCAAAGCAGTCAATTGTAAAGGAAATCAATCCTGCATATTGGAAAGACTGATGCTGAAGCTGAAGCGCCAATAATTTGGCCACCTGATGCAAAGAACTGACTCATTGGAAAAGACCCTGATGCTGGGAAAGATTGAAGGCAGGAGGAGAAGGGGATGACAGAACATAAGATGATTGGATGGCATCACCGACTTGATGGACATGAGTTTGAGCAGGCTGCGGGAGTTGGTGATGGACAGGGAAGCCTGGCATGCTGCAATCCATGGGGCTGCAAAGTGTTCTGAAGTTGTGTGTGTGACATGGTGGTACTGAATGTGGGTACGTACAGCTATCCAGATGGAATCCCAGAATGGGCAGGGAGGACATGATGCCTTTAAGCAGCTTGCTCTGAGCAGAGTGCTCTGAGCAGAGTGTCTGCTGTTCTAGTGTTGGGAGTATCTATGGTAGGAGCAAGAGATGATTCTCTAAATAACACAGTTATTCTCTAAATAACTATCCTGTGGTTCAGGATAGTGATAATTATAGGGAAGCTTGACCTTGACTGGGTCCTTGCTGGTGGAAGCTGCAGAGATTGGGACTTCACCAGGGCCTGGTGCCAGGCTGCTCTCTCTGAGTAGGTGGAGCGCTGTGGTTTTATGCTGCCCTCTCATTAATGAGGTGTGTGGGGGAGAGGGAGTGCTGTTGGGCCAGGCCACCCATTTAATTGCGGTGGTAGTTGGTTTCATTTTTTTTTTCTCTAAATGCCTTGAAGGCCTCCATTGTGTTGTTTGGGATGGGACTGGAGGTCCAAGTGCATCTAGGATTGCTCCCCCCAGAGTACACTTTGTCCCAGTGTGTTGGCCCTGGGCCCTGATGCGTCCCCCAACACTGCCTGCATTTGGTACACATTTTGTGTCCCTGACCCTGGTCTTCTCCAAAACATTTTAATCTCACTGTTAGAGTTTCCTTTTAGACCCAAAGGTCTTCTGAAAAAGTTAGGGGATGAATGAAAGGGTAGAATATTAGAAAGATCATAAATCTTGAAATTTGAAGGCAGAAGACCCCCATTGGGTTTATAAAGGTTTTATATGTCCCAGTTTTCTTTTTTGTAAAACAGAAAAATAGTACATTCTCCCAGAATTGCAAGGACTGATTAAGTGGGACTTGTATTAAGTGGGTTTAAACTATATAGTGGGGTACAACTTTAGCTCCTGCTTTAAATATGGTTTTTGAACTTATAGGGGCAGGATGATGGTAGAGGCAGAAGGATTAGAAATACATCCTTAGGAGCATGAAAATATGGATTATTTAGTCAGGACTACCTTCCTTGGTCATATGAAATATATTCCCTCAATAGAGAGGGAGTTGGGGGCAGATAATGGAAGGAAGGGATCTGAGAAAGTTATTTTTGGGAGATATTGAAATCTGAAGTGTATGTTAATGCAAAGCTATTAGATTAATGTACAAAGAAATTATACAGAGAAAATAGACTTCCTTTGACTAAGAATTTGATTACTAAAGTTAGACAATTTGAATTAGCTTCCTGGGTCTGTCACTTCTGAGGATTCCAGAAAATTACCAACTTGTATAAATTTCAGTTCCTTCATTTGTGAAATTAATATCATTAAGAATTAAATGAGATAAACTATATAGACACTGAGTGCAATGTTTGGCTTATATTAAGCATCTAAGAAGTGTTAACTATTCACATTATTGCTATTAACTTGAAAAAGCTTGAATTAAATATTTACTTGTTATTATTAGCCCATGTCAAAATTATATTTTACTTATTAATGAGGCAACTGGCAGGAAGACAAAGAAGCTAGCTTTAAGAAGAGCTTGAACACACACACACAATTTTATATAGGGCCACATAAAATCAAACACATAATGTAGATACTAGGAAAAAGATGCCGAAATAAGATTGCCATGTTAGATTTTTGATAGGTTAATGTCCTACAGGACAATAAAACCATATTCCCTTTAGGGTTAACTCCTTCACTGAACTTCACAAATTATAATGATATCAATTTATGCAAAACTTTTACCTATAAAATTATAAAAAATGCTAGCTCCTTTATCATTTGTGGATTGTTAATAACATACACTGTGATATTCTCCAAGAGTGTCAATGAGGGTCAAGAAGATATTTTGGAAAATGCTCTGTCTTGATGTCAAAGAATTAATTGATCATCTACTTATATTTTTTCCATGTTTGGGATACATTTGTTTTTAAATTGTTGCTAAAAGAACTTTCGGAAGGGACAAACTAGAAATTATTGAGCAGAAATGAGACAACTGATTCCAGGAACTTCTCCTCTCTCTCAAACCAAGCTGGGTCATCTTTATTCTGAAATCATCAAGGTGAGAGGAAATGAGGCCCAGGACCTGGAGTTTTAGCTGCCTGCAACCGTGTTCCTCAACCTTGGCTGCCCTTCAGGACCACCTGAAGAACTTTAAAAAATACTGCTGCGGGCGAGGCCCATCTTAAAACTTTTGATTTAATTAGTTTGGCGTTTGGATTTATTTTTAGTTTTTCCCTGGGTTTTAAACTTCTTAGTGCAATTCAGCTGTGTCCTCTGTCAATCTGGGGAGAGGTTATTAAAAGCTGAAACAGGGGGCATAAACTGGGGTGAAAGTGTTACTTGTTACCTAAGCCTCATTCTGGGAAGGATCTGAAGGTGTAACTGGAGGAGTAAAAGCAGTCAAACACCAAGAGGGTAACAGAAAAACCTCTTTTTCTATGACATCACATCAATAATATCTGTGCTGTGGCCAGGCTGTCTTCAAAGAGTTTTCAAAAGGGCTGCACTATTTCAATCACCTCCTATTCACACCACTGATGAGGGATGCCCACCCGTATTTATGGGGACGGCCAAACACACAATACCCAGCACCGGACAGAAGGGTTAATAGAAGTTTACTATTCATTCACATATACTCACAACCTGGGGTGGGGGACACTGCAGGTCATGCAGGTTCACAAGGGGTGGCCCAAGGAACAGAGACAATATATCCAGCGGCTATGGGAGGCAGGCTTTCTAGTGTCAAGAGGATGAGGTGTCCTTGGTTCCCATGGGAGAAGGTCATTGGCTTATTTGAATGCTTTCTCAGACTGACAAGGGCTGAAACCCTAGGATACTCAGGGAGAAGCAGGGACAGTGCCCAGACCCCTGTGATAAGGAGCGGGGGTTGTTTGGCTAGGAGACTTTATGAGTGGGACTGGAATTAGGTGAGGAACTCATGGTTAGGCCTTTTGATGTCAAGGCAACACATAATATTGGACCTTAATTTGAGCCTTATACCATATGCCCAGATTCACAAGAAATCATGTGTTTGTGTTTATGCAAAGTTATGCATATATCTGTGGGTATATACAGTTGTCCCTCCATATCTGCTGGATCTAGGGCTGGTTCCAGGATACCCCCCGCCCTGTGGATGCCAAAACTCAAGGACGCTCAAGTCCCTACATAAAACAGAGTAGTATTTGCATATAACCTACACGCATCCTCCTGTATACTTGTGTACTTTAAATCATCTCTAGATTGCTTACAATACCTAATACAATGTAAATACTATGTAAATAGTTGTAAATACAATGTAAATGTTATGTAAATAGTTGCTAGCATGAGGCAAATTCAAGTTTCACTTTTGGAACTTTCCAGAATTTATTTCTTTCTGAATATTTTCAATCTCTGGTTGGTTGAATCCACTGATGCAAAACCTGAGGATACAGAGACCCAACTCTGTATATTAAGAATGAAATAAAAAATGTTGCTGTCTGATTATCCATGCTGAACAACTTGTTTTGTTTTGTATATGGCTCAGTCTCCATGGCATCCCACTCCAGTACTCTTGCCTGGAAAATCCCATGGACGGAGGAGCCTGGTAGGCTGCAGTCCATGGGGTTGCTAAGAGTTGGACACGACTGAGTGACTTCACTTTCACTTTTCACTTTCATGCATTGGAGAAGGAAATGGCAACCCACTCCAGTGTTCTCGCCTGGAGAATCCCAGGGACGGGGGAGCCTGGTGGGCTGCCGTCTATGGGGTCGCACAGAGTTGGACATGACTGAAGCGACTTAGCAGCAGCAGCAGCAGCAGTGGTAAACAATCTGCCTGCCAATGCAGGAGACATGTTCTTGATCCTTGGTCAGGCAGATCCACTGGAGAAGGAAATGGCAACCCACTCCAGTATTGTTTCCTAGAGAACCCCATGGACAGAGGAGCCTGGTAGGCTACAGCACATAGGGTCACAAAGAGTCAGACATGACTTAGCGACTGAATCCTTAGTCAGACATGACTTAGCGACTTAGCAGGCTTTTTGAATCCTTATGAGAAGTTAAGTTTCAGCTCAATTATCAATATCTGTCATCTAGTACTTGATGGAGAGGTCACCAAGTAAGACTGTGTTAATTTTCTTTGTTAATTTTGTATTTTGCCTTCATTAAAGAACATAGAACATTTTAGGGAGAGGAAAAATTATTCCACATGACTAAACATTAGGTGTTTGAGATATTCAGGTGGGATATCTGATAGTTTGTTGATAGTACAGGTTGTAAATCTGAGCTAGTGGTAGTGATTTAGTCACTAAGTCATGTCCGACTCTTTCTACCTCAAGGACTCTAGCCTGTCAGGATCCTCTGTCCATGGGATTTCCCAGGCAAGAATATTGGAATGGGTTGCCATGTCCTTCTTCAAGTCTGAGCTAGACACATACATTAGGCAGCTACCAATTTTATAGCATGGGTTCATCTTAGCCAGTATGGATTGATTGCGTGTTTATCTTCAGAGCTCCCTAGGGCATTGGCCAAGGCTATAGAATATATTACATTTACTAGAGATTAAATAGTGCTTTATAACCACTGGTCTCTGAACTGTTTTAGGGCAGGATGTACCAGCTTGCCAATATTATCTGGTAATATTAATTGGATTATAATAATTCAATAATCACAATAATACTTGGTTTTGGCAGAGCCTGGGGGATTTCAACAGTTTAGGCTGGTCACCTAGGTAGACTGCCAACAAGATCAGTTCTTTATAAAAGGAGGAGACTTGGGACTTCTTGGTACCATGAAGCTTCCCACGTATACTGGTGGTAGTTCAAGACCGGGTGGCAGAGTGTATCTTGTGTAATCCAGTGTTGGGAGGGCATGGAAGCCAAAATAACTGGACCTCTTTCGTTGCATACTCTTCTCTATCTGTTGCTGTATCCTGTACTCATGATAAAGTGTAAAAGGTTTGAGTGTTGTGAGTCCTTCCAGCAATTGAATGTTTAAGGCAATTTATTCATAATTAACACATCAGTTAATGATATTTAAACCATAAAAGTGGGTGGACTTATTCTGGGAAATTGTATGGGATAAGGGGATAAGAAAGGTGAGATTGGAAATTTGAGAAACTCCATTTAGTTATGAGCAGGGAGTAACACACCTGGTACACTGCAGATAAATCATGAGGCAGACAGAGCAGGTTTTGATATTCCTCTTTACAGAAGAAGAAATCATGGACTGAGAAACACTTTTACTTTTTCAAGACCACACAACTAGATCTTTAGATTCCTAAACATAGTTCCTTCAACTATATCACATTGCATCTTGATTAAAACTCCTCTTCAGAAAAGTTCCCAAGAGAAAGCTTTGAAAAGTATAAGAACATTTACCAGAGCCTTTGTGGCTTTCCTGACCAGCAGAAATGTTCAAAAATAGCAGCATCTTCACCATCCTGCAATTAGGATTTCTGAGACTTCTCTGTTCTGTCCAACAAAGAAAGTCTGTTGCTTTCTACAAAATTAGTGAATCTTAATGTTTAGGATTTATTTTTTAAAAAAATCAACTGAGACATCTGTACCAATGCCTACAATAACCTCCCTTCCATCAAATTGCCTTTAAATAAGGCCGTGCTATGTTCTTGCATTTTTTTCCCCCAGCACAATCTTGGAACATGGTGTACTCTTAATACACCTTGAAACCATGTATTTTACATTGCTAGTGTTAGTGTAATTTGCTTTTTATAGCATACGTATTCCTGAGATAAATGTCACTTAAAAATGGATTCCTATTTTAAGAGCCCCAAACTGTGGGCTATGATGAAACGGAGCTCTGGGCAACTCCTGACTTGGGAAGACTTTGCATCTCTTTCTGTCACTAAGTATCTCTCCTTTGCCAGTCCTCAAAATATTGGGAGGCTCCTTCTATTCTGTAAAATCTGGATTCCACAGGTTGCACCCAATAGGTACACAACATCCAACATGACTGTCCATTTGGTGTCAACATCAGCATGTTTAAAATATCAAAAATATAGTAAAACCAGCTGTGTGAAATCTACCTTATTTATTTATCTTTTGGAAATGGATTTACTACATAGCTATTTATAGAAAACCTCTAACAAATTTCTTTAGCATTGGAAAAAATAGTAAATGCATCCTGAACTTAATACTTTTCAAATTTGGACTTTTATAGAATCATATTTACACTTCTTTCTATTAAATTTACTAAATATTAATGAATAATACATGCATTTGTCATTGCATTCAATATTGGGTATGTAGATTAAACAGTATTTCAGGATATTATTTTGCCTTGCAGTTGCATATGATATAGTTGGAGCTGAGGAAATTCAATCCTGAAACAGTGGATGAAAAGTAAAGGCAGAATTTGACCAAGTGGATAAAAGGATATGCAAGAATAAGCATCCTGTGATATTTCATTAATTCAAAATTATTGATTGAAAATTATGACAATTGCCCCTCACAGCAATCCTATATGTTAGGTGTTAAATTTTTCCAGTGGTCATGTATGGATGTGAGAGTTGGCCTGTAAAGAAGGCTGAGCACCGAAGAATTGATGCTTTTGAACTGTGGTGTTGGAGAAGACTCTTGAGAGTCCCTTGGACTGCAAGGAGGTCCAACCAGTCCATTCTGAAGGAGATCAGCCCTGGGATTTCTTTGGAGGGAATGATGCTGAAGCTGAAACTCCAGTACTTTGGCCACCTCATGCGAAGAGTTGACTCATTGGAAAAGACTCTGATGCTGGGAGGGATTGGGGGCAGGAGGAGAAGGGGACGACAGAGGATGAGATGGCTGGATGGCATCACTGACTCGATGGACGTGAGTCTGAGTGAACTCCGGGAGTTGGTGATGGACAGGGAGGCCTGGCGTGCTGCGATTCATGGGGTCGCAAAGAGTCGGACACGACTGAGCGACCGAACTGAACTGAACTGAACTAAACTGAATCTGTTTACAGACAGGGTCCTTCAGGGCAAACACTATAATCTTACTGGGCCAGTAAGTGATGTGATCAGGACTCAGGTCATCTGACCACAAAGCCAGCTCGGGGTCAGCACACTGGCCTTCTCTGTCACCTTTGCTAAAACTTCCTCCTCCCTCTGTGTTGATAAGTTTCATCTTTAACCCTTGTCTCATGGTTTCTGTGATTCTCCCAGTTTACGGAACTTCCTAGCGCACGTCTCAGTGACCTTGCCCCTGCTCCCATTTCACACAGCTTTTCCTGACCACCCCTCTTAGATGTACTTTAGCAATTGACAGTCTGGTCTAAATTCTAGGTCTTTATTTGCCATCTTGACTTTCTTTTTTCATTGTCCTGTGACTGAAATCAGTCACCCTTGATACCTGATCTTTCGTTTCCACTCTTCCCCTCTGATCATTAGGACTTCCCTGGTGGCTCACACAGTAAAAGTGTCTGCCCACAATGAGGGAGGCCCAGGTTTGATCCCTGGGTTGGGAAGATCCCCTGGAGAAGGAAATGGCACCCCACTCCAGTACTCTTGCCTGGAAAATCCCGTGGATGGAGGAGCCTGGTAGGCTACAGTCCATGGAGTTGCAAAGAGTCAGACATGACTGAGCAACTTCACTACTACTACCTCTGATCATTAGTCGAGCAAACGCTGTTAATTCTCTATCACTACAGATACCTTGAGGCTTAAGTAGACCAGGCTGTCCTAAGAGATAACTAAGTCTGATTCCTTTGAGTCAAGGAAACGTCTTGTGCTGAGTAGGACAATAATAGTACTTACCTCATAGGATTAAAAACAAAAATTAACTGAGTTAATATGTCTAAAGCACTTAGCATAGTTTTTGGCATGCAGTAAGCGCTTAAAATATAAAATATTAGTACTATTATTAGTATTCTTGAATCCATTGGATGACATTCTTAAGCTTGCCAAATCTGTACTTTTGGTAGATTATTCATCTTCTATAAATGACATAATGTATGTAAAATTGCTAGCAGAGTGCCTGGTATGCAGGTGTTCAATACATGTTAATTACCCCAATATAGACCTCCATCCCTGGTGGCTCAGATGGTAAAAGCATCTGTCTACAATGCAGGAGACCTGGGTTCCATCCCTGGGTTGGGAAGATCCCCTGGAGAAGGAAATGGCAATCCACTCCAGTACTCTTGCCTGGAAAATCCCATGGACGGAGGTGCCTGATAGGCTACAGTTCATGGGGTGGCAAAGAGTCAGACACGACTGAGCTACTTTACTCACTTCACTATAGACCTCCAAGTTCCCTTCTAATTCTAGGATTCTATGTTAAACATATATGTATTGTTTATGTACAGATTTGTATGTTAAGGAGTTAAAAATGTTTAATAAAAGTATGTGTGTGTGTTAGTTGCTCAGTCGAGTCTGACTCTTTGCAACCCCAAGGACTGTAACCAACCAGGCTATTCTGTTCATGGGATTATCCAGGCAAAAATACTGGAGTGGGTTGCTATTCCCTTCTCCAGGGGATCTTCCTGACCCAGGGATCAACCAAGGTCTCCTGCATTGCAGGCAGATTTTTTACCATCTGAGTCACCAGGGAAGCCCCAATAAAAGTATATTGAGACTCAATACAACACAGAACCACAGGACTCCTGATATTTGTTTTCTCAGGAGCTAACTGAGGCCATTTCAAATAATGATCTATCCGTTGCCATCTTTTCTCTTTGGTCAGGCTCTGGGCCTCTTCTCGTGAAACTGTAACTTGTCCTTGGCGTCCTTCTGGTGAGTAGTGATGGTCAATACACTTGGGGCCACTCTTGTGCCACCAGAAATCTGAGAGTTAATGCATGTGCGTGACAGCCTTTGTATTGCATTTACATGTGTCACACATGGAATGATACAAATAGACTGTAATTAAAAAAAAGACAGAAAAAATAGAAATAAATAAAGTAAAGCACCACTATATAGAGATTCAAGTTTTGGAAAGAGGGCAGTTCTGCAACAAAAAGAATACAGTTAAGAATAGTTCTTCCTACACTGCTTCCTGCTTGGGCTTCATCTGCTCTTCAGGGAACATGACTTTAGTGAAGCCCCAGTTGAGAAGATTTTGAAACGTAGTTCCCATGGCAACATGCTCTGAAGTGACATAAATCCAAAGAAACTTTTCTTGGTTGTTCTATTATTCAAACAAGAATCCTCTAAGGCTTCTAGAGAAGTCAACTTTTAATGAAGCTCAAGTCTTCTTTGCTTTCCTATGGGACTCCTTTCAGGTTTGTAATAATGATTTATTTTCTTTAATTGCGAGTTGACTACAGTGGGAATGAGAGTAGGCCCTGAGATTTCCTGTAATCACCAGGGCAGTGGCAAATTTCTAAGTGCAAGGTCCATGCTGAGGCTTTTTGTTACTCTTCAGTTCAGTTCAGTTCAGTCACTCAGTCGTGTCTGACTCTTTGTGACCCCATGAATCGCAGCACGCCAGGCCTCCCTGTCCATCACCAACTCCCGGAGTTCACTCAGACTCATGTCCATCGAGTCAGTGATGCCATCCAGCCATTTCATCCTCTGTCGTCCCCTTCTCCTCCTGCCCCCAATCCCTCCCAGCATCAGAGTCTTTTCCAATGAGTCAACTCTTCCCATGAGGTGGCCAAAGTACTAGAGTTTCAGCTTCAGCATCATTCCCTCCAAAGAAATCCCAGGGCTGATCTCTTTCAGAATGGACTGGTTGGATCTCCTTGCAGTCCAAGGGACTCTCAAGAGTCTTCTCCAACACCACAGTTCAAAAGCATCAATTCTTCAGTGCTCAGATTTCTTTACAGTCCAACTCTCATATACATACATGAGTATTGGAAAAACTATAGCCTTGACTAGATGGACCTTTTTTTGACAAAGTAATGTCTCTGCTTTTTAATATGCTGTCTAGGTTGGTCAAAACTTTCCTTTCAAGGAGTAAGTGTCTTTTAATTTCATGGCTGCAATCACCATCTGAAGTGATTTTGGAGACCAAAAAAATAAAGTCAGCCACTGTTTCCACTGTTTCGCCATCTATTTGCCATGAAGTGATGGGACTGGATGCATGATCTTAGTTTTCTGAATGTTGAGTTTTAAGCCAACTTTCACTTTCATTCTCCTCTTTCACTTTCATCAAGAGGCTCTTTGGTTCTACTTTGCTTTCTGTCATAAGAGTGGTGTCATCTGCATATCTGAGGTTATTGATATTTCTCCCGGCAATCTTGATTCCAGCTTGTGCTTCCCCCAGCCCAGCATTTCTCATGATGTACTTTGCATATGAGTTAAATAAGCAGGGTGACAATATACAGCCTTGACGTCCTCCTTTTCCTATTTGGAACCAGTCTGTGTTCCATGTCCAGTTCTAATGGTTGCTTCCTGTTACTGACATGTGATCAAAATCTATTCCCCATATGAAGGACTAGCAAGCACCAGCTATGTGCAAATGTTACTTGACACTCACACATACACACAGGACCGATGTAGGGGTTATAATTAGCTTGCCAAGTGGAGGACTGCTACCAATGAGGTTCTCATTATAGACCCAGTGATGATGACTTCAAATGCTTCATTCTGACCAAAATATACTTCTCATCAATTGGGTCCTGTCTGAAAGTTCATAATTAGAGACCTGTGCTTTCTTGGTTAAAGATTTGGCCTTCATTAAAAAATATCTGGAAGGGGTGTGGGATGTGTGTGATCCCTAATAAGCTTTAGCTGACTGTTGATGAGTTTGTGTGATTTTCTAGAGAGCTGTTTCTGACACAATATTGAAGGTAAAGAAACTTAGGATTGTGAGTCTTTAGGGAAGAGGTTTTTTGTTTGTTTGTTTTTGTTTTTTTAATTAAGACTAGAGGGGGGTACAGAAAGAGAAATTTAGAGACTATAAAGGAAAGCTCACCTGACTTTGTGATTTGGCCTCTGTGATGTGGTAGAATTATTTGAAAAATAAAGCACTGGCTTTGGACAGAAAATAGGGACAAGGTAAAGTGAGCCTTAAGCCTGTCTGTGGATTAAATTGGTTGGAGAGATGGGCCTTACACAAAGTTTTGGAGGAAAAAAATGTTATTTCAGAACTTCTCTCACTTCCATCAGCTCTCCTCTTCTTCCAACTTGTATGAGCCTGAGTCCTGCCCCTTTCAGGTTCACCTGTGCTGTGCTTAGTCAGTCACTTGTGTCCGACTCTTTGTAACCCCATGGGCTGTAGGCCCCTAGGCTCCTCTGTCCATGGGGATTCTCCAGGCAGGAATACTAGAATGGGTTGCCATGCCCTCCTTCAGGTGATCTTCCCAACCCAGGAATCAAACCCAGGTCAGGTTCATCTGTCTCTTAGCAAACTTTTTCTCTTCCTCATTCCCTTTCTAAATTATACATATCTTGTATTTCTTTATGTATATCTCCTATAACATTTATGAAGGCTCTTCCACGTGTCTGCCTCTTTGTGAGACTCTTCCATTGTATGATTTAACTCTCACAACAACCCTGTGATTATCCTCAACCCCATTTTGCAGATGAAGAGACTGAAAATCTGAGATTTGTGAGTCGCTGCAAGCCAGGTTCTCCATTTGGTTTAAAGACACAAAAGTGAGTAAACCTAGGGCCCATCCTTCATGTTCCTGGAGGGAGATAGATGTCCACAAAGACAGGGATATGTTGGGAGGAGAGCTGCAGGAAATCTCAAGACAAGGTGCTACAGGATTTTTTGGCTAATCCCCATTAGGCTGTGACCTGATAGCGACTTGAGACCCTACTCTGTCTGACTTTTTGGCATTCTGATAGAACATACTCGAAGTTCTCTGCAACATGGAATTTCAGGCACTCAATAAACTCATGAGTCATATTTAGTTTTCTGGTAGTGGTGCTGGTTCAGTTGCTAAATCATGTCTAACTCTTGCGACCCCATCGACAGTAGCCTTCCAGGCTTCTCTGTCCATAGAATTTCCCAGGCAAGATTGCTGGAGTGGATGGCCATTTCCTGCTCCAGGGGATTTTCCTGACCCAGGTCTCTTGCATTATTCTGACCGGGAATCAAACAGCTCTGGGGGAGGCTGTTTCCTCCCAGGTGGAATGAGGAACTTTTTGGTTAGACCTGTTCCACATGGGTTTTAGGAGTACCTTAACTGAGGTTTTCACAAAAAGGCACGCCAGACACAAGGATCTGTATGCAGGTAGCTTATTTTTGGAAACTATTTCAGCATAAAGAAGTGAAAACAGGAACGAATAGAAAACTAATCCAAGGTTGGGTTATTGGGCTATTCACCCTAATGGGAAATTGACAATCAAATCCCTCTGAAGCTCTCTGAGATACTATGAAGAATGAACCTCCAGAAACAGAAGAGAGGAGCATTTATCTACTGGCTCCCAGGACATGTTAACTCCTTTACACTAGCAGGTTTGCACATGCACCAGAATGGCTGAGTGGATTCCCAAAGACTTTCCACATGTGATGGCAGAGACATCCTAGCACAGAAAGAAGGGTGTATGTATTGGTGCAGCTGAGAAACAGTTGTCTGGCTACAGCTGCATGCTGCCAGCTTCCAGAGCAACAGTAGAGGCTGAAAGCATAGGCTGAGTGATATGAAATGAGGCATAAAAACTGTCCAACACAGAGCTTGCTGATGGCACCTGAACTTAGGGCCTGATAAAAACTGTTCAGAGTGGAGGGTAGAGGACACCACGGCTGCAAGGCAAGGCCTACATTATATGATTGATAATGTGCTAAAAAGCTTAGAAAGGACTTTTGTTCCATTTACTTGCCATTTATTCTGAAAGTTCATCCTTGTTCCCTTACCTCATTGCTGTGCTTTGAGTTAAGGCATTTTGTCTGGATTACAAAATAAAACATAGTGCTTGGAGGGGCGGCAAATCAAGTCATTGACACCCACCAGTTCGTGAGACTAATTGGTCTTTCTCAGCCCATATAATCATGTTATCTATTCTCCTGTTCGAAATGTTCCATGGATTCACACTATATACACATTTCCTGTCATGACATTCAAGTCTCGTCCTAGTATAATTTTGGGGTGCTCTTGTAGGTCTGATGCCCAGTTATGTCATTTACTTGTACTTTGCATTTCAGTTAAATGACCAGGTGGGCTTCTTTTGGATAAGGTATAGGCCCTCTTCAACTGTGGAGGTTAGAGACCCATGTTTTATTCCACATTCCACCACCAACCAGTTCTGTAATTGACTGGGTCTCAATTTTCCTGTCTGGAAGACACAGGTAGAGAATTAGATCAGTGTATCCCAAACCTGGCCAAATATTCAGATCACCAAGGGAGATTTATAAGGGAAAACAAATTATAAAGACCTACTCCTGGAGATTCTGATTTATATGTCTGGATTAGAACAGCAAGGAACATACATTTATTTATTTTTTTATTTTTTAACTTTACAATATTGTATTGGTTTTGCCATATATCAACATAAATCTGCCACAGGTATACATGTGTTCCTCATCCTGAACCCTCCTCCCTCCTACTTCCCCATACCATCCCTCTGGGTCATCCCAGTGCTCCAGCCCCAAGCATCCAGTATTGTGCATCGAACCTGGACTGGCGACTCGTTTCATATATGATATTATACATGTTTCAACGCCATTCTCCCAAATCATCCCACCCTCTCCCTCTCCCACAGAGTCCAAACTGTTCTATACATCAGTGTCTCTTTTGCTGTCTCGTATACAGGGTTATTGTTACCATCTTTCTAAATTCCATATATATGCGTTAGTATACTGTATTGGTGTTTTTCTTTCTGGCTTGCTTCACTCTGTATAATAGGTTCCAGTTTCATCCACCTCCTTAGAACTGATTCAAATGTTTTCTTTTTAATGGCTGAGTAATACTCCATTGTGTATATGTACCACAGCTTTCTTATCC
Source organism: Bos taurus (assembly GCF_002263795.3). Taxonomy (NCBI): domain Eukaryota; kingdom Metazoa; phylum Chordata; class Mammalia; order Artiodactyla; family Bovidae; genus Bos; species Bos taurus. The sequence goes on along the minus strand of NC_037356.1, from coordinate 27,812,489 downwards.
ATTCATCTGCTGATGGGCATCTAGGTTGCTTCCATGTCCTGGCTATTATAAACAGTGCTGCGATGAACATTGGGGTACATGTGTCTCTTTCCCTTCTGGTTTCCTCAGTGTGTATGCCCAGCAGTGGGATTGCTGGATCATAAGGCAGTTCTATTTCCAGTTTTTTAAGGAATCTCCACACTGTTCTCCATAGTGGCTGTACTAGTTTGTATTCCCACCAACAGTGTAAGAGGGTTCCCTTTTCTCCACACCCTCTCCAGCATTTATTGCTTGTAGACTTTTGGATCGCAGCCATTCTGACTGGCGTGAAATGGTACCTCATAGTGGTTTTGATTTGCATTTCTCTGATGAGTGATGTTGAGCATCTTTTCATGTGTTTGTTAGCCATCTGTATGTCTTCTTTGGAGAAATGTCTATTTAGAGGAACATACATTTAATAAGCACATTCTTTTTTTTTATTTATTTTTTTTTTCCTCTAATTTTATTTTATTTTTAAACTTTACATAATTGTATTAGTTTTGCCAAATATCAAAATGAATCTGCCACAGGTATACCTGTGTTCCCCATCCTGAACCCTCCTCCTTCCTCCCTCCCCAAACCCTATCTCTGGGTCGTCCCAGTGCACCAGCCCCAAGCATCCAGCATCGTGCATCGAACCTGGACTGGCGACTCGTTTCATACATGATATTATACATGTTTCAATGCCATTCTCCCAAATCTCCCCACCCTCTCCCTCTCACACAGAGTCCATAAGACTGATGTATACATCAGTGTCTCTTTTGCTGTCTCGTACACAGGGTTATTGTTACCATCTTTCTAAATTCCATATATATGCGTTAGTATACTGTATTGGTGTTTTTCTTTCTGGAGTATTACTCAGCCATTAAAAAGAATACATTTGAATCAGTTCTAATGAGGTGGATGAAACTGGAACCTATTATACAGAGTGAAGTAAGCCAATAAGCACATTCTTATTTAATTCAATTGTATAGCTAGGTTTGTGAAAAACAGAATTAGATTGCTTTTAGTATTGCTTCGGGAGAAGGCAATGGCACCCCACTCCAGTACTCTTGCCTGGAAAATCCCATGGATGGAGGAGCCTGGTGCACTGCAGTCCATGGGGTCGCTAGGAGTCGGACACAACTGAGCGACTTCACTTTCACTTTTCACTTTCATGCATTGGAGAAGGAAATGGCAACCCACTCCAGTGTTCTTGCCTGGAGAATCCCAGGGACGGGGGAGCCTGGTGGGCTTCCGTCTATGGTGTCGCACAGAGTCGGACACGACTGACATGACTTAGCAATAGCAACAGCAGCAGCAGTATTGCTTCAAATCTGCTGCTAAGCTGCTAAGTTGCTTCAGTTGTGTCCGACTCTGTGCGACCCCATAGGCGGCAGCCCACCAGGCTCCCCCGTCCCTGGGATTCTCCAAGTAAGAACACTGGAGTGGGTTGCCATTTCCTTCTCCAATGCATGAAAGTGAAAAGTGAAAGTGAAGTCGCTCAGTTGTGTCTGACTCCTAGCGACCCCATGGACTGCAGCGCACCAGGCTCCTCCATCCATGAGATTTTCCAGGCAAGAGTACTGGAGTGGGGTGCCATTGCCTTCTCCAAATCTACGGGGCCTCAAAGTGTGAACTGGGCTTCCCTAGTGGCGTAGTGGTAAAGAATCTCTCTGCAATGCAGGAGCCATGGTAGGAATTGTGGGTTTGATCCCTGGGTTGGGAAGATCCCCTGGAGGAGGAAATAGCAACCCTCTCCAGTATTCTTGCCTGGAGAATACCATGGACAGAGGAGCCTGGTGGGCTATAGTCCATAAGGCCCTAAAGAATCGGACATGACTTAGCTACTAAACAACAACAAAATGTGAATTAGCTGTTACTGAGCTCAAGAAGACTCTAAGAGATGGGACACAGGAATAACTCATCATGAGAGAGGGGAGTTAGGAGAAGAGGAAAGTTTCCTTTGCTTTGCAGAAACTTTTCAGTTTAATTAGATCCCATTTGTTTATTTTTGTTTTTATTTTCATTACTCTAGGAGGTGGATTGAAATTATGTCAAAGTAATCTGCCTATGCTTTCCTCTAAGAGTTTTATAGTGTCTGGGCTTCATTTAGGTCTTTATCCATTTTGAATTTATTTTTGTGCATGGTTTTAAGAAGTATTCTGATTTCATTCATTTACATGTAGCTGTCCAGTTTTCCTAGTGCCACTTATTGAAGAGATGCATTTTATTTTTAATAAATAATTTTTTATTATTTACTTATTACTTTTACTAATACTTTAAATTATTTACTTATTACTTTTTTTGCCTATTTAGTCAGATATATTCTATCTTATCTTTCCCAAAAGAATGTCAGAGCCTTGAGGGTAAGGATTTATACATTTAGTTATCTCCCATAGGGAGATATTAAAAGTAATTGTTAAAAATCCAGGCTTGGAGTTAAATGGACTTAGATTTCACATGACCTTTGTAACATTTAGTAAACTACTTCATTTCTAAAATGGGAGTGATAAGACTTAGTTCATAGGATTTGGGGGAGAATGAAACTAAAGTATTATACATAAAATGCTTTGACATATGGCGTGGTGAGGTCAGCATATAAGTGCTAATAGAGGAAGGCTGTTGGGGATACACACACAATCAGTGCTCAATAAATGTAAGTTATTAGTTTTTCATTTTACTGAGTGGATGTTAATTGAACAAATAATGTTTCTAAAATCCCAATCAAATATTCTCCTTGGTATAAGAAAAGTTCCTTATTTTAAGAGTTAATTTTTAAGGCTGTGGTCCTGAGGGAACCTCTGGATTTCTACCAGTACCTCTAATCAGGTCCCCAGATCTCTAAACCCAGGATAAAACTGGCTCAGTCTCCTGTCACTGCCTGGCACTGATTACAGGCAACGATACGGTATCCCTTCTCAAAGATGGAGAAAAGCCTCCGGGCAGTCTCAATCAGATATCACGTCAGGAAAATTTTGAAGTCAGTCCAACCTCTGATCCCCCACACAGAACAGAGAGTTAAGGGGTAACTCTTAATTCGTTCTCTTGTGTTAGCACCACACCATTTGTCTGTTTGAACGACGGAGGGCAGCAGTTGGACTGAGAGGGACAGCGGACGAAACTGCAGGCTGAAAGAGGTGAGTGACTAAATCTGGGCTGAACTTTTCCTAAGTCCCCACCCTCGGGTAGTAAAGGCTTTGGGAAAGACCATCTCCCATTTCTGGTCTTCCCTGGTGGCTCCGTGGTAAGAATCTGCCTGTCAATGCAGGAGATGCAGGTTCAGTCCCTGGGCCGGGAAGATCCCCTGGAGAAGGAAATGACAATCCACTCCAGTATTCTTGCTTGGGAAATCCCATGGACAGAGAGGCCTGGCAGGGAAATCCCATGGGGTCACGAGAGTTGGACACGACTTAGTGACTGGGCATGCACCCACGCACCTCCTACCTCTAGTCTGTCCACGTTGACCATGAAGTGGACACTGGCATGGCTGGACTGGCTCCATCGCTTCAGAGGGCTCTTCCCAGAAAATGACCCCAGTTACTGTAAACCTGAGCAGACTGGAGTTGGAAGGGCATGATAAATAGACTGAAGTTTACTGAAGTAAAGATCTGGGAGATTCTTCAGTGCATCCTTGGGTCCTTTCTTCCTAGCAGCAGTGGCCGTCCTCTTAGAGACAGGTTCGTACTCCAGAGGGCAGAGCCACTAGGGGCTCATGGGAACAAGACCCATAGCTTCTGGAAAGCCCTTTCTCCTGAAGTCCAAAATATCCAAATCAAAGTGTTAGTTGCTCAGTCGTGTTTGACTCTTTGAGCTCCCAAGGACTGCAGCCCACCAGGCTCTTCTGTCAATGGGATTCAAAAATACCCAAGTGTGCCTCTAATTCTAAAGAGGGGGAGGTGACAGGGAGGGCAGCACTGCTCTCTCTCCTTCTGTCTCTAAGTGACCCTTTTCCTTTGTTTCCACAGAATGCCTGAAATGAGAATGGTAGCTGAGAACTCTTCTGAGACAGAGTTCATCCTCGCAGGCTTAACCAGCCAGCCAGAACTCCAGATCCCCTTCTTCTTCCTATTTCTAGGTTTTTACATGGTCACTGTGGTGGGGAACCTGGGCTTGATAACCCTGATTGGACTCAACTCTCACCTGCACACCCCCATGTACTTTTTCCTCTATAACTTATCCTTCATAGATTTCTGCTATTCCACTGTTATCACTCCCAAAATGCTGATGAGTTTTGTCTCAAAGAAGAACATCATCTCCTACGCAGGGTGTATGACTCAGCTCTTCTTCTTTCTTTTCTTTGTCATCTCTGAGTCCTTCATCCTGTCAGCGATGGCATGTGACCGCTATGTTGCCATCTGTAAGCCACTGGTGTACATGGCCACCATGTCTCCCCAGATCTGTTTACTTCTTTTGTTGGGTGTCTATGTGATGGGGTTTGTTGGGGCCATGGCCCACACAGCGTGCATGGTGAGACTGACCTTCTGTGCCAACAATCTTGTTGACCACTACATGTGTGACATCCTTCCTCTTCTTGAGCTCTCTTGCACCAGCACCTATGTAAATGAGCTGGTGGTTTTCATTGTTGTGGGCATCGATATTGGTGTGCCCACAGTTACCATCTTCATTTCTTATGCCCTTATCCTCTCTAGCATTCTCCATATTCATTCCACCGAGGGCAGGTCCAAAGCGTTCAGCACCTGTAGCTCCCACATTATTGCAGTTTCTCTTTTCTTTGGGTCGGGGGCATTCATGTACCTCAAACCATCTTCTCTTTTACCCATGAACCAGGGGAAAGTGTCCTCCTTGTTCTATACCATTGTGGTACCCATGCTCAACCCCTTAATCTATAGCCTGAGGAATAAGGATGTCAAAAGTGCTCTGAAGAAAACGTTAAGCAAAATATTGTTCTCCTGAGAAGGGGGCAATATTTAGGAAAGGGACATTTTTCCTTCCATAGATGATTCAAGTTCCACTGATTACGTGGAGGAAATTTTAACTCTTTCTCAACAAGTTTGTCTTTCCCCTTTTAAGTGACCTTTAACTTAAGAAGATTGTTAAAACTAGAGGATACTCACAGTTAGTGGGCCTTAAGGATCATTTGAGCTTCCCTGATGGTTCAGACAGCAAAGAATCTGCCTGCAACTCAGGAGACCTGGGTTTGATCCCTGGGTCAGGAAGATCCCCTGGAGAAGGGAATGGATACCCATGTGTTTTGTCTGGAGAATTCCATGGACAGAGGAGCCTGGAGGGCTACAGTTCCTGAGGTTGCAAAGAGTCAACATGACTGAGTGACTAAAACTTTCATTTTTCACTTTCAAGAATTATTTAGTTAAGTTGTCTTATTTCTGAGAACAGATTCAGGCTTAGGTAACTTCCCCAAGGTCACTCAGCTACTCAGCAGCTGAACTGTGACTAGAATCCAGGCTCTTGCTTTTTAATACTGATTTCTTTCCATTACTGTTCACTTTCTTCCTCCTTCAGCTGCCTTAGAAGGTTTCATTTCAAGTGTGAGTTGGTCTAGGACATGAAAGTCTGGTTTTGTCTACAGAAATTTCAGGCAACTTTTCAAGGGCTAATTTTAAATATCACATTTTCACATGAAGGTAGGAGGTATAACACTTTGTTGAGATGGTCTTGGCTGAATGACCAGACAGATTCTTGAAGAATTCTGCACAGTGTGTGGGGAAGTGTGCTAGAGCCCGGACAGCAGCACACGCGGTACCTCCTGAGATAGCGATGTGGAGCTTTGGCCACTTGGACTTCAGTGGATTTGGCCAGAGTGCATGAAAGACCTCAAAGAATATGTCAGCGTTACAAAGGACAGGATTTGGGAAATATTTCACACACAATCATTTCCTTGTTTTCAAATTGTGCTTTTAAAGCAAGAGTGGAGAAATCTGCCACTCAAGGTGGTCAGCTGAGGATTTGGAGACTATTTCAGAACCATAGAAAACCTAGTGTTATCCAGTCAGCACCACGCGGCAGAAAGTGACAGAGGAAATGGGCACTGATTGTTATGGTACTGCTTGCATTTTTTTGTGTGACCCTTTAGATCAACTTTCTGGTACCTTACTCCAAGCCCTGGGAGGCATTCTTTAACAGTTCCATCACTGGGCTCCGTGGCCTCTGGTTTCTGGTTGGGTTAGGCAGGTTCTCTTTCATCAGCAGAGAAAATCAGAAGGTGAGAGGAGTGTGATATTTGTAATATTTATTTCCTAGAATTTCTTCCAGCTGGGCTACAGTGTCAGGAACTGAGTGCCCTGTTTCCAACTTGGTTACAGTAACTGTTCCCTCCTCTGTCTCTTCATGCCAATGGGCTACAATCTCTCCTGGCTGTTGCTAGTCTGGGGAGCTCTATCTCCCTTTGGTGGTGTCTCCAAATCACCTTTTGTGTATACCCCTGCAAATAGTTCCCTTGTTATATTTTTCAGCTACTTTGTTTTCTGCTGGGACCCTAGCTAACACACCTTACAGTAAAGGGTGGAAGTACAGCCTAAGTTTGTACATCCATAGCCTGATGTTTCTACGTATAAGGGGTAGGGTTGCCTTTTGTTTTAAAAGAAAATTGTAGGGGATAAATTTTTTTTTTTGAAGCAACAATACATGAAATGCAGTGATAATACTTTTGATTTATGAGAGTCTCTTTAGGAAAAGTCTCTTCTATATGGAAAAATGAAGTTTGGATGGAGGTATAGCTTTGCCTGTTGGATTGCACAGATCAATAAGGGTGAGTTCAAAAGTATGAGAGCAAAATGAGAGAACTGTGCTTTACACAGCATAGAACAGATGGATGGACAGTATGGAAGCTGGGTGACTGGGATAGGTGAGAGGAAGAGAGTAGCATAAAGACCTAGAAAAATCAGAGACTAGGGAACTGGAAGGTAGAATCAAATTTGGACCCTAGCTTTTACTCAGTAGCTACGCAGTCTTCACCAAGTTACTTGATGTCTCTGAGCAAATGTTTTCACAGGATTATTCAGAGAATTAAATGGCAAATGCTCAGCAAACTTCATCTCCATTCCTGCTAGATCCTCTTCTCTTAGCATCAGCACTTCCACTAATCTATTGTGTGACCTTGAGATAATCGCTCCATCTTTCTGGGCTCATGCTTACTTCCATGAAAAATGATTATGCTAGATCAGATTATTTCTACATTCTATTCACTATATATATTTATTTGTATATTAAATGCATAGTACAGGTTCATGATGTTTACTAGTATTACCAAAAAATGATCAGTGAAAGGGCATCTGATCCTTTCTCATCCTTTCGTAGCCTCCCTTGGGGCCATAACTGTTGCTTGTGAATTGTATGTATTTTTGACAGTCTTTGCACATACATACACACAATGTTGTCTTTATTTTCAGAGTCTATGAGCAGTTGCTTTAAACAGATGAAAATTAATTAGAAGAGGAGGGAATAAGGAATTCTTATTGGATAAATAAATGAATAAAAAGGTAGAAAAGATGTATGTGAAGGGTCACGGGTAGCCAAAAAAAGGGAGAGAGAAAGGAACACTGTGAAAGCAAGAAACACCATCTCTAGCTACAAAAGTTTGTTTCTCAAAACAGAGCTCACAGCCAGAATTTTTTTTTCTGATTTCTTGCTTTCAATTTTGTCTTTATAATTGTGCAAAATTCTACCATATGGATGTATTATATCCAGTGAACATTTTTCTACTGCTGTATGTTATTTTCATATTTCCAAATTATAAATAATGCTCAACAACATTAAATAAATCTGAGTCTCCCCATTAAAATATATTCTTAGACAAGGAATTATTGAATCACACAAGATTCTTGAACTTTATTGCAAAATCCCTTTTTGAAAATTCAATTTCAAGCTACACTCTAGCAGCATACACACATCTCGACTGTCCACTTTGGCCCAATTCTGTACTGATGAGGGTGGCATTCATGAAAACTTATCACCTTTAATTTTGGTGGTGGTGTTTGTATTATCGTCTCTTCCTTCTATATCTTTTCTTTCCTCTACTTCATAAAGTATTTGTGGTGCCTGAATGGATAAAGAAAAGAGGGAGCAAATTGAAAATGTTTTCTCTTTCCTTTTCCTTCCTTATACACTCTTTTAATTTCTTAAATGGCTCTTTCTTGGTTTAATCATATTGCTGGTAATCTTTTTAATCCTAGGACAGGAAGGTGCTCTGGAGCCTTCCAGTCTGTGACTACCTACTGTGAGGTGTCTTTCTGGAATACCTTTCTCCTGCCCTGGTTCATTTTTGTGCCTCTGCTCATGATGCTTGCAATGTAAAGTCCTTGTCACTTTCTTTTCTGTATCTATCCCTACCACAAATTAGACTGTGTAGTTTTGTGTGAGCAGAGTTCTTGGTGTCTGTTTTGAGACATTCCCCACACCAAGCACAGTGCCCAGCACATGCACAGTGGAGATTAAACAAATATCTGTTGGATGCAAGATTGGATCATCTAGCAGTTTTAGCAGCTGACTTACCAAAGGGGTTTTCCTGTTCTGTCTTCTGACAACACATCTCTTCCAGCACACAGATAAACACATGCTTAGTCCCTAATATCCCATCATTGATGCCTTGATTATATTGCTGCTAGTCACTCAGTCACGTCAGACTCTTTGCAACATTATGAACTATAGACTGCCAGACTCCTCTGTCCGTGAAATTCTGCAGGCAAGAATACTGGAATGGGTTGAGATTTCCTTCTGTAGGGGATCTTCCTGATCCAGGGATCAAACCTGTGTCTCCTGAATTGGCAGGCAGATTCTTTACCACTGAGCCACTTGGGAAGCCCTTGATTATGTTATTCTTATGTTTACTCCTGTCCCCTAATTTTAGGCACATGCCACCTGGCATCTGTAGCAGAAGTCAGACCCTACCCTTATCTGTAAACCACCACTTTGCTGCTGCTAAGTTGCTTCAGTCATGTCCAACTCTTTGTGACCCCATGGACTCTAGCCAGCAGGCTCCTCTGTCCATGGAATTCTCTAGGCAAGAACACTGGAGTGGGTTGCCATGCCCTTCTCCAGGCATTGAACCCTTCCTGACCCAGGATTGAACCTGAGTCTCCTGTATCAAACACGGATTCTGAGCCACAGGGGAAGCCCAAACCAGCACTTTATACTCCTTCTAGTAGTAAAATTTATAGTTTTCTATAAAACGAATACCTTCAGCAAACTCTAAGCCACTATCCAACTGAACATAGGACTTCAAGAGAAATTTAACAGTTGGGCATTCATTTCATATTCCCCATTTTAGTTAATATGCCAGAGACAGCAAGCTGAAGAAAAATTTGTACAATATAGAAATGAATCATTCACGTATTAAGTTCCCATTTTCCCCAGAGTAATGGAAACCACAATCTCAAATGATTGTGTTCAGAACATTAATACACTTAGAAAAGAGTTGCCAAGATCACAGCCTGATTCTTTGCTGACTTTGCATAGCACCATTTCCTCAGAGCAAAGCTTCCTTTGTCTTTAATCTCAATCTGGGGACATTTGATAACACAGAGTTCTTGAAACTTTGCAAGTTCCTTGGTAATTTATTGGGGAAGATTACTACTTTTCTCTTTGTAATTAAAAGTGCATTGTGGGGAGATATTTTGAGACTATGAAGTGTGATATTCCCTTTCAATCTTTCACACCCTAGTTTTAAGATTCATTGATGGTGCTTGCCTGATTCTATTACTCTGATGGTTGTAAAATGGAGATCTTCTAACTCCATCAAACTTTTGTTATTTGTTTCTAACTCCATCAAATTTTTGTAGTTTTGTCAGGAAGAACCCTTATTTCTTCTATATTCGTTCATTCATTCATTCATTTATATCATTATGGACTCATACATTCTAATTTTGTCTGAGTTATGATTCATTATCATCATTATTTCCTTTGATGCTCAATTTGTCCCTGGTTTGTCCAGTGCAACCCTCCTCACGCTGGATCTTATGACCTTTCAATATATCTACATTAGAGTTTGAGCACCTTATTATTTTCTGGCAAAACAATCCAGCTTATCCTGTTCTTTCCCAGCCCAAGCACTGGTTTTATGTGGAGACAAATGGTGTTTAAAACTGAAATATGAGTGTTAGGTGAAATGAGCTTTATTTAGTGTGATTCTGCAAGCAGCTGTTTAATGGGAGAACACTTGTCTCTGTAGTCATTTATGTTTGCTCTTTGAGGATGCCTTGTATGTGTAAGTGAGACTTGCTTTCTGCAAAGAGGCCAATGCTCTGTGTCCCAAACATGGTGGTTCCTTAGTGTTGTTTCTCACCATGTTTCACTTGCACACACAATAGTTTCCCAGTTCAATCAGTGACTAGTGAGACCACAGAAAAGGAAGAGCCAGGCCTGGAGTGGGAGAAAAAACACCCCAAGACACTTGACCCCACAATTTGGTTGTAGATGCCATTCAGTCTGGCCTCCTCAAGGATATGACTCCTTCTCTCTCTTCCTCCTTCTTCACCCATCTTGCAATGACTGTGATTTGAGAATGAAGATGGGCAAGAGTCTCACAAGATTCATGGGACCACGTTCCTCAAACACAAACAGTAACATTTTATACAAGTTCTCATTTAGACTTCCTATATGTTGATATGAGATGATTCTCTCTGCTTTATACACGGGCAAACTGAGGCTTAAAGATGTTAAGAACTTACCTGAAATAGATGGTACAGATAGTAAGTGGTGAAGGAAAGAACTGAATTTAGACTGGCTGACTCTGGCGTTCACACTCCTGCCACTCGCTGCCTTCCAGAGGCTCAGTCTGCATGTGCAAGAAACTGTGATGCATGCATATGCACGTTGTGCCAAGTCCAAGGTCTTGCTGCCTCAGGGCTAGACTTGTCCACGCATTCCCTCTCACTTGAAATGACTTGCCAAAAAGAGATGTCAAGGAAGAGTGCCAAAGACTTTTCTCCTTATCCAATGCACTGATTTGATAGGGTCAGTAATACAAGCATATGTGAGACCTGCTGGACTACGGTGATACGGATTGTGAAGTCAAATATCCAGAAAACGTTTGAGGTTATAGTCTCAACCTTGGTTAGGTGATCTAACACATGCAGACAGCTTAATGCCTGGGCAGATACAGAAGGTGCTAGATAAATGCTGAACAAATCCTGAGTGAGATCTTAAAATGCTAAATTATGCAGTGTTTTGTTTTTAATTTTTTAAAAATAATTTTTCTTAAATTTGCAGAAGCAATGCTTGAGTGTTGTAAGAATACGTAAAAGTATCGGTAAGCAAAAGATTAAAAAATCTGTGATCCTACCACCAAGAGATAACTAGTTACTCTTAGGATTTGGGTGTTCATTCTTTCAGAAATTTGTGTTGTGTACCTATGATGACTTAAATTGGTTTGCAAAAACAACAAACACATATATATCCACAAACACAACAACAAATGTGGTCAAACGGTTTGATTTTATAACTTTTTTTTCTCATTCTGTAACACAATGTAAACAGCTCTCCATGTGACTAAATACATTTGAAAATCATGATTTTTAAAAATGGCTATACTCATTATATTAGGAGTTGTAAGATCAGTGGAATGATGTAAAATGTTTCTGTTGGCTGCACAGGACCACATTGTTTCCTTCTTTACAAAGAGTTGTTTTTTTTTTTTTTTTTTTAACAGTGATGTGTTCATCTGAGGATTCTAAATTTCCTTTTCTAAAATTCTAAGATCAGCTTTCTCTTTGACTCTTTCTCATGCGTGACATTCTGCACTTTCCTCCCACCACCTGAGTTCAGGTTTCCCTGGTCTCCAGCCCCATCCTTCTCCTACACTCTTTACCAAAAGTCAGAATCAAGTTTGGAGATGTCAGCTCTCCCCTTTTGCTCACCATCAACTACAAACTCTGGTGCTAACCAGTTTCCACCTCAAATGTGATTTTAGCTTCTTTGAGGCTTCACCTTCCTAGTAGGGAGAAGACTCTCTGTCCTATACAGGTAAATGAAGAAGCAACCCTTTCTCTTCCTCCTTATTTGCCCCTACTTCACTCCAAGGAAGTGAATGGTTTACAGGACTGATCAGAAATTAGGAAAATTAACTTATAATGTGGTTCAGGGTGGCCCAGCCCCCTTTGTAAGGCCTTTCTCATTTCCAGTTAAGACATGCACATTCTCAGAATCTCTGTTCATCTCCTCCATCTGCAACCCTTCTCCTTTGTTGAGAACACCAACTGTTGTCCAGCTCAGTTTAGACCTGGATTCATAAATTTAGTCTCTGATGTGCAGTGAGGGAGTTATAAGGTCCTACTGTAGATGTACATCCAAGCTCGGTCTTCTAATTAACTTTATCAGGAATAAAACTGGCATTTTTTCGCCCCCTGACTTCTGTGTCTAACTTCTCAATTGATTCTCAAGTCAGAGAGGGAAGCAGGATTTAATGTACCACCATCATTAATCTACCCCAACTACATCTCACCCCTCTCTGCCATGTATGCAATGATTCAAGTCTCAATGTCATTTTCCATTTCCCAAATTTGCAATGCTTTTTTTTTCTTTCCCTCCATATGACTTTTAATATTTCCTTTTGTGGTTCTCTTTGCCCAGAACATCCTCCTGATTTTCTCTCTTGATTAAGTTCTACTTATCAGTCGAGACTAATAGAAATGCATTTCTAAAACCACATCATAAAGCAGATTGTGCATCTTCATGCATGTGTCTGAGGTAAGTTGCTTCAGTCATGTCTGACTCTGCGACCCTATGGACTGTAGCCTGCCAGTCTCCTCTGTCCATGGGATTCTCCAGGCAAGAATACAGGAATGGGTTGCCAAGCCCTCCTCCAGGGGATCTTCCCGACCCAGGGGTTGAACCCAAGTCTGTGTCTCCTGCATTGGCAGGTGGGTTCTTTACCACTAATGCCACCTGGGAAGCCTGTATTTCCATAATTACATGTAATGAGTGGAAGTTGTTTTTGAATAAAGATCTGCTGCCAAACCAAAGACACACTTTCTATAATACTCTATAAGTGATTTTTTTTCAATCTCATTTTATTTATTTATTTTACAATATTGTATTGTTTTTGCCATACATCAACATGCATCCACCATGGGTGTACACGTGTTCCCCATCCTGAACCCCCCTCCCACCTCCCTCCCCGTCCCATCCCTCTGGGTCATGCCAGTGCACCAGCCCGGAGCACCCTGTATCATGCATCAAAACTGGACTGGCGATTCATTTCACATGTGATAATTTACATGTTTCAATGCCATTCTCCCAAATCATCCTGCCCTCACCCTCCCCCACAGAGTCCAAAAGACTGTTCTATACATCTGTGTCTCTTTTGCTGTCTCGCATACAGGGTTATCATTACCATCTTTCTAAATTCCATATATATGCATTAGTATACTGTATTGGTGTTTTTCTTTCTGGCTTACTTCACTCTGTATAATAGGCTCCAGTTTCATCCATCTCATGAGAACTGATTCAAATGCAATTTTTAAGAGTAAATTATTTTCTGAGTTTTACAAGGTACACAAAAAGCTATTCCAAAGCTATTCTGTATTGATTTTACACAGAATCACAAAGGCAAATAAATGAACATAGAAACCATGAAAAATAGAACCTTATAAAAATAATGACCAATTTAAACACATACTAGCAGTTTAATCACTAATAAAAATAATTTTTGCGCCATTATCTTCCTTAGATGTTAAACATAATCCTTATTATTATTATTTGCTATTGCTTTTATGGTCCATAAAACATTAAAAAAGCTGGTCAGACAATCAAATGCATTTCTGTCTGCCTAGAAAAGGAGCTTATTATTCATTATTAGAGAAAAGAGGAGTCCTTGGACAATTGAAGGTTTAAAAAACTTTATGTAGGATTATGAAGCATGGTCTCTGAAATCTGCAAAGTTTGTTCATTTTATCCTTTAAACTGCATCCACACAACAGTTCCCTGGAAGGGGAAACATCATTCCAAATAGAGAAAAACACTGAGGGAGACTTTGTTACGCCCTTTTAAAAGGTGATTTTGGCCGGTGTGTCTGCCTTAATCACAGGGATATGAGAAAGTTGTCCCACAGCTTGGAATGGTTTCCCTACCTCCAGTCCCTGCCACCCCCCTCCTTAATCTCCAGTCACTTTTCTGTCAGCCAGCATTCTTAACTACAAACGGAACACTGATTTTGGTTAACTTCTTCCAAAAAAAGGGAGTTGTCAGGAAATGAGGTGGTTCACAGAAACTCACAGCAGTTTTTGGAGACAGGTAGCATCTAGGAGAAGCCAGGTGGTAGAAGCCCAGCCAAGTCACACCTCAGAACTGTCTGGTTAGGCTGAGCTGGCTGCTCCTGTTGGCCACCAACACCTGACATTTGTTACCGATTGACTGATTTTTGTCTCTTTTTTTGTGTGTGTGCCAAAAAAGAATATAAATTGTTTCTCTTTTTTGTGTCACAGAAAGAGCATGGGAATATCTGAGCTGAGCTCAGGTCTTATGTTCTCAAGATTTCACAGAAAAAGGCCAAGTTCTGACTCCATCCAAGGCTTACACAAGGGAGGGTCTCCAAATGCAGGAGTGCCAATGCTGGACAGTCACGAACAACTAGTTTCATCACTATTTACTTTTTGAGTTTTAAACCTGAATTTCACTTCCTCAGGGAGGACATCCCTGACCCTCCAGATTCAGGAGAGCACCGCCCTCCCCCCCCATTAAATGGTTTCATAGCAACCCATAACTTCTTTCTGGCACACTTACTGTATTTCCAATTAATTATTAAAGTTAATTAATTATTAGACTCAATTAGAAGCAGCTGTTTATTTTCTCCATCTAAATTACCTATTTGAAAGAAAAGGGACTACGTGTTTCCACTATTGCTTTACTTTTAGTGACAAACACAGGGTCTAGAATGTGGTAGATGTGCTCTATATATCTACATTTCTTATGTTTTATTTGTTGCTATTGCTACTGCTAAGTCACTTCAGTCGTGCCTGACTCTGTGCGACCCCATAGACAGCAGCCCACCAGGCTCTCCCATCCCTGGGATTCTCCAGGCAAGAACACTGGAATGGATTGCCATTTCCTTCTCCAATGCATGAAAGTGAAAAGTGAAAGTGAAGTCGCTCAGTCATGTCCGACTCTTAGCGACCCCATGGACTGCAGCCTTCCAGGCTCCTCCATCCATGGGATTTTCCAGGCAAGAGCACTGGAGTGGGGTGCCATTGCCTTCTCCAATGTTTTATTTGTAAATGATAGCTATTCCCTCCTTCTCCCTAGTTGAGGCTGACTTCTGGATAATTTTTACTATCCAAGTTACTTACTTTTTCTTCACCTGTGTCTAACAGGCTGTTTAACATATTCAAAGGATTCCTCATTTCAACAATCATGTTTTATTTCTAAAAGCTCTGTTGGAGGGAATTCCCTGGTTGGAGAACTAAAATCCCACAAGCTGCACAGTGTAGTCAATAAATAAAGTTTAAAGTCTTTAAAAATATGTGATTTTTCCTTTATATGTTATACTTTCATTTTTTCCCCTTTGAATACATCAAATATATTTATTTTGTGTTCTGCCCCTGATAAACATAATAATTTTGCAGATCTGGCTCTATAGATTGTGATTTTTCATTTATGGTGATTATTAAGCTGGTGGCTTATTTTGTGTTTGTTTAGTAATTTTCACTAAGAGTTTATGATCCTTGGGTATTTATCATGGGAAATCCTTTGATATTTTGATTTAAATTGTATTTTCCCAAGAAAGATTTTTTTTTTTTTGGTTATATATGTAATATGGATTTTCTGCCTAAAACACAGAGGTGGTTAGAACTTTTCAGGGGATATTTTCTCTCTTTTTCTGCCCTTTTAGAGCCAAGGCCAGGACAGATACATATCTCTGCCCTCTTCCTATGTGAATTTTTTTCTTTCTCTAATTAAGCCATAGGAGATGTTTCCCTATGGGATCCAGTATTATGAGTCAATAATGACACCAAACTCCCAACCTGGCAACCCAATTAAACTCCAAATCTGGGCCACAGGGAATCGACTAGCTCCCCAAGGACAAACCCCAGGTCCAGTGCCTGTGCACCCCTCTGGATTATTCTCTTTGCTCTCACATGAATTCACTTAGTATCTGCCCCCTCAAATATCAACAAATAGATGACTTTTATATTTTATTCTGAATTCTTAGTTTGCCACAGTAGAGATTTTTCTGAATATAAAGTTTGCAAGATTGCTAGAAATAGCTAGTCTTAATAAAAATAAAAAAGTGAATACACTGACTTCTATTCTGATGAACAGAGATGATTCTTCCTTATTCGTTCATTGCTGAGCCATTGCCACATATCTGCAAAACTGTTATTTAAGAGGGAGAAATGCAGTGGGTAAGAAATTATATACTAAAGAGAAATATCTATTTTCTTCATAAAAATAAACCTCAGAAACATCATCTAAATATGGAACTGGAAAAAAGTTTCTCTGAGTAGTGAAGGGGAAACAGAATCCAGTCCTGCGCTAGGAACTGTCCTGGCAATTTCCCTTGAGTATGCATTCTGATGCAGCATGCGATCTCTAGAGGGCTTCTGGGGAAAAAAAGTGAGTGTTAGTTGCCCAGTCATGTCTGGCTCTTTGTGATCCCATGGATTGTAGCCAGCCAGGTTCCTTTGTTCATATAATTCTCCAGGCAAGAATACTGGAGTGAATAGTCTTTCCTTTCTCCAGGGGACCTTCCCAATTCAGGGGTTGAACCCAGGTCTCCTACATTGCAGGCAGATTCTTTACCATCTGAGCCACCAGGGAAGTCCAGAGGGCTTCTGCTCCTCCTTAGCACTGGATAAATGACCATAAACTTTCTGCTTTGTAGTTTATCTGGAGACAAAGCCAGATGGTCCAATGTAAGTGAGAGGCTGGGGATGACAAAAGAGGAATAAGAGTAAGGAGAGAGGAAGAGGGAAGGGGGACGAAGGAAGAAGGACGGAGGAAGGGAGAAGGAGGAAGGAGAGAGAGGGACAGACAGCGAATTGCAAGCTGTATTCTTCCATGGCTGAGTCACATAGCATCACTTCTGCCATATTCTTTGAGAAATCCCAAGTCCCTGCCTAGATGCAAGGGTAGAAAGCATAGACACCATCTCTTTATTGGAGGACAGCTTTCCTTCCATTGTATTAAGAGCATGTGGGATGTAAGATGTACGTGTACGTGTGTGTGTGCACGTGTGCGCATGTCTGCATGTGCTAGAATGCCATCTTTGCAAAGAATAACCTGCCACTCATGCACACTGTATAGTTGTTATAAACCCAGTATTACATACCCAGCATAAGGCTAGGACTCTGAAGTTGCTTTATATGTATTAATTCTTTTTCTTCTTGATTTACTAAGCAAAATGGCTGTCTGGGGAGGCCTTACAAATAGATGTGAAAAGAAGAGAAGTGAAAAGCAAAGCAGAAAAGGAAAGATATAAGCATCTGAATGCAGAGTTCCAAAGAATAGCAAGAAGAGATAAGAAAGCCTTCCTCAGTGATCAATGCAAAGAAATAGAGGAAAACAACAGAATGGGAAAGACTAGAGATCTCTTCAAGAAAATTAGAGATACCAAGGCAACATTTCATGCAAAGATGGGCTCGATAAAGGACAGAAATGGTATGGACCTAATAGAAGCAGAAGATATTAAGAAGAGGTGGCAAGAATATACAGAACTGTACAAAAAAGATCTTCACGACCCAGATAATCACGATGGTGTGATCACTGACCTAGAGCCAGACATCCTGGAATGTGAGGTCAAGTAGGCCTTAGAAAGTATCACTATGAACAAAGCTAGTGGAGGTGATGGAATTCCAGTTGAGCTATTTCAAATCCTGAAAGATGATGCTGTGAAAGTGCTGCACTCAATATGCCAGCAAATTTGGAGAACTCAGCAGTGGCCACAGGACTGGAAAAGGTCAGTTTTCATTCCAATCCCAAAGAAAGGCAATGCCAAAGAATGCTCAAACTACCACACAATTGCACTCTTCTCACACGCTAGTAAAGTAATGCTCAAAATTCTCCAAGCCAGGCTTCAGCAATATGTGAACCGTGAACTTCCTGATGTTCAAGCCGGTTTTAGAAAAGGCAGAGGAACCAGAGATCAAATTGCCAACATCCGCTGGATCATCAAAAAAGCAAGAGAGTTCCAGAAAGGCATCTATTTCTGCTTTATTGACTATGCCAAAGCCTTTGACTGTGTGGATCACAATCAACTGTGGAAAATTCTGAAAGAGATGGGAATACCAGACCACCTGACCTGCCTCTTGAGAAACCTGTATGCAGGTCAGGAAGCAACAGTTAGAACTGGACATGGAACAACAGACTCGTTCCAAAATAGGAAAAGGAGTACAACAAGGCTGTATATTGTCACCCTGCTTATTTAACTTATATGCAGAGTACATCATGAGAAACGCTGGACTGGAAGAAGCACAGCTGGAATCGAGATTGCTGGGAGAAATATCAATTACCTCAGATATGCAGATGACACCACCCTTATGGCAGAAAGTGAAGAGGAACTCAAAAGCCTCTTGATGAAAGTGAAAATGGAGAGTGAAAAAGTTGGCTTAAAGCTCAACATTCAGAAAACAAAGATCATGGCACCCGGTCCCATCACTGCATGGGAAATAGTTGGGGAAACAATGGAAACAGTGTCAGACTTTATTTTTTTGGGCTCCAAAATCACTGCAGATGGTGACTGCAGCCATAAAATTAAAAGACGCTTACTCCCTGGAAGGAAAGTTATGACCAACCTAGATAGCATATTCAAAAGCAGAGACATTACTTTGCCAACAAAGGTCTGTCTAGTCAAGGCTATGGTTTTTCCTGTGGTCATGTATGGATGTGAGAGTTGGACTGTGAAGAAGGCTGAGGGCCAAAGAATTGATACTTTTGAACTGTGGTGTTGGAGAAGACTCTTGAGAGTCCCTTGGACTGCAAGGAGATCCAACCAGTCCATTCTGAAGGAGATCAGCCCTGGGATTACTTTGGAGGGAATGATGCTAAAGCTGAAACTCCAGTACTTTGGCCACCTCATGCGAAGAGTTGACTCATTGGAAAAGACTCTGATGCTGGGAGGGATTGGGGGCAGGAGGAGAATGGGGACAACAGAGGATGAGATGGCTTGATGGCATCACTGACTCGATGGACGTGAGTCTGGGTGAACTCTGGGAGTTGGTGATGGACAGGGAGGCCTGGAGTGCTGTGATTCGTGGGGTCGCGAAGAGTCAGACACGACTGAATGACTGAACTGAACTGATGGAAGATCAGTTTTCATGCTTTTGGACTTCATGTGAATCAAATCTTAAAGTATACACTCTTTTGTCTTGGCGTCTTTTGCTCTGTAATAGGTTTGTGACATTTATTTAACTTTCATGAACATTCTTGGCATATTGTTAGGTATACATATACACTTTTTTAAATTTGGTATATATCTAAGTGTATAATTTCTGGGTAAAATATATGTTCAAATTTGTTAAATACTACTCATCAATTTATTGCATCATGTATAGCAATATACAATGTTCTACTATTGTACCAATGATTATAATGTAGAATTCCGCCAATGTTTTATTCCTTGTTCCCAAATAATTCTTCACTCCCTGTTCCTCTTTCACCTATGTTAGGTGGGTAGGTGCAGTGTAAATTTATTTGCTTTAGGTTTTTTGGGCTAGGTATAAATTGGAACTAGCTTGCAGTTAATGCCCTTCCCATATTTAAGCCAAAATCTACTGACAAGAAGGTACTGGTTGGCCAGGAAGAGCAGGTTCAGTGAAAGAGAACTCTTAGGGTAAGAGAGAGCGAAAGACAGAGACTGTCTTAGTCAGAAAGTGGAGAGAAGTCAGTAGGAGACAGCAGGAGCAGGAGGATTTGAATAGTTGCTTATGCTCTTTTTAGTAGGGTGACCATATAATTTGTTACCCAAATCCAGACACTTTTGAGAGTGAGAAGGTTTGCTATTAATAATTATACAGGGATAATGGATGTAAATCAGGAATGTTCCAAGCAATCTAGGATTATTTTAGGCATCCTCAGTGGAAACTTACAAATGCAGTTGCTCACATATCTTTGAAAATTTCTTAGAATATTCATGTAGCAGATGACATGGAGAACAACTTTGCCATCTGAAAGATGACAGAATTAAAACCTTTAGGTACATCTCCTGTTCATACCTTGGCCTGCACACATCCATAGAGTAAGTTTGTGAAGGTGTGTGTGTGTGTATGCGGGTGTGAGCGCATGTGTGAGTGTTTCTTTGCATAAGTGGTACCTTAGTCTCATTTATAGTGAAAGCCAGTCTATAGCGCTTGGTAGAGCTGAGGGTAGGTGGTGTTTGTGACTGCGGTGCTGGTGGAATGTCTCCAGTGTTCTGAGCAGCTCATGGTGCTAGAAACATTTTGTCAGAGGTGCTTTTCATACCACCTACAAGTCTGACCTAACTTTTTTTTGGTCCTATTCTCAAATCTCCCTTTACAAATTTGGAAATAGTGGTTAAAATAAGTATCGGATCATCCTCCCTTAATGTCAAGTGTAAGTGCCAAGATTTAACAAAGGATAGAAAATCTGAGCCCCACCCCCCCACCTCAATTCAGCACTAAACATGAAATCCTCAGAGTTTAGGAGAAGTTTGAGTGAACACCTGAGTCCCAAGATGCTAGGTAAACATCATCATCCAGGTTGTAAACAAAGACAGTCCAATTTCTTCCCTGTAGGGACATAACTCTGAGAAATTACCTAGGGATTGAGACTGTATCTAATCAGATCCCTGAGATCAAGTAGCCCAAAGTTCTCCATGATATACCAGCTGGGGTTCTGGTGAAAATGAGGGTTGCTTTTTTTTTCCTCCTAAAGTTGATATTTACCATCTGGGAAAATCCACCAACAGAAATCTTGGTCTATTCCTAGAGCACCTTGGAGACTGGGGTCTGTAAAAAGCTCTGATTCTCAGCACCTAGGGAATCAGAAGAGTTAAAACATGAAGCTGTCTGCTTTATGCACTAACACCATTTTATCCTTTGAGCTAATGGAAAGAGATTGCTTAATGCCCAGGACTGAAGGGCTGGGAGGAGGAAGGTGAATGTCTGACTCCCATTTTTCCTTATGGCTTTCTTTTAAATTCACAATCAAGGGGTCTGAGAAGTACTGATCCCTTCTTTACTCTTGAAACTGATTCTGGTGTCAAATTCAGTGAAGGGACTAAAAGGAGGAAGGCAGGAGGTGCAGAAAGAGGGGACAACTTTTGGCTTCCTCTCAGGTGGGGACCTCTTATGTGGTTGGGAGGGGGCGGCAGGGTGAAGGGAGACAGTATGGGAGAGGAGAGCCTGTCTCTCAGAGTCTGAGGCACAGTGGGTTCAGGTTGTACTCCTGGCTCTTGCAAGGTCTTTCTGAGAGTCGCTGGGCAGCCAGTTCAGGTGCTCCATCTCCTGATCTCCTGAGTGCAGACAGAATTCTTGCTGCCCATGCTAACAGACTCTAGCCTGGATTCATGATCAGCCCAGGGGAGCTAAGATGTAGTCACAGACACATTGTCAATAGCTTGGCAGGGCCGGGGTGGGGAGAGGGCATATAGATGAGAGAAGAAAGGCAAAAAGGAGGGCATTCATGCACTGGCTTATCTTCTAGACTTTTTTCCATCAGCTATGCTTGTGACTATAATCATTTGAAACATTTTGTCCCTTGTTTCTACAGACAGCTCCCCAGAAGAGAATGGCTCTGGTAAACAGCTCCTCATTGACTGAGTTCATCCTCGTGGGATTATCAGAACGATCAGAGCTTCAGCTCCCCCTCTTCCTCCTGTTTTTAGGGATCTATGTGTCCACGGTGGTGGGCAACTTGGGCTTGATCACCTTAATTGCGATGAATTCTAGCCTTCACACTCCAATGTACTTTTTCCTCTTCAACTTGTCTTTTATAGATTTCTGTTATTCTTGTGTGTTTACCCCCAAAATGCTAATTGATTTCATATCAGAAAATATAATTTCTTATGTGGGATGCATGACACAACTATTTTTCTTCTGTTTCTTTGTCAATTCTGAGTGCTATGTGTTGGTATCGATGGCTTATGATCGCTTTGTGGCTATTTGCCATCCTCTGCTGTACACGGTCACCATGTCCCCTCAGGTCTGTTCACTGATGATGCTTGGTTCGTACATGATAGGGTTTGCTGGGGCCATGGCCCACACCGGAAGCATGCTGAGACTGAGCTTCTGTGATTCCAACATCATCCACCACTATCTGTGTGAAGTCCTCCCCCTCTTGCAGCTCTCCTGCACCAGCACTCACATCAATGAGCTGGTGTTTTTTATTGTTGTTGGAGGGGTCATCACAATATCCAGTATCAGTATCTTCACCTCATATGCTCTGATTCTCTCCAGTATCCTCCGTATTCCTTCCGCTGAGGGCAGGTCCAAAGCCTTCAGCACATGTGGCTCCCATGTAGTTGCTGTGGCTCTGTTCTTTGGGTCGGGGGCATTCACCTATTTAACAACCTCTTTTCCTGGATCAAAGGACCAGGGTAAATTTGCCTCAGTCTTCTATACCAATGTGGTTCCCATGCTTAACCCTTTGATCTACAGTCTGAGGAATAAGGACGTTAAACTTGCTCTGAGAAAAACCCTGAAGACAGTTCTCTTCTGAAATGGTTCTGTTTGCATCAGTCACTTATTGGTAAGCATCATGCTCAAGAATATTGTATCTACATGTGGAGGACTCTTAGTCTTTCTTTTTTAAGTGAGGTCTTCTCTCTACTTAAAAAAATTGCAAATATCTTACTTGTACTCTTTTTGTTTATACCATTTCAACTGGTTCACTGCATGCAAGTTAGCATCTATTAGGTGCCTATTGTTTATTGGACTCTATATTAGGTCCAAGAGATGAGTAAGATGAGACTGTATGCCTTCCATCCTTTTCTTGGTAGGCTAAATGGGTTTGTTCAAGCAACTTTTCTGGCTGGGAGATGGGGAAGGTGGTTGTATAAAAATCCTGGAGAATGAATTTATTTTTCTTCAGTTATGAGAACAGGCTTACCAAAGATGAAAGGTAGCTATAACTTGGGTGATAAGTAAGATAGCCTTCCAACTCCTAGAAAGGTTTGCTTGGCTAGGAGAAATGTAAATCATCTCTTTCATATACATCCACATCCATATAAGAGAAAGCCTCATTTAAGAGCTGTTTATATGGCCTGAAATGCAAGATAAATCAAACCTAAATCTTTCTTTTTAAAGTTTCAAAACTCTTAGGCCATGGATTAGTAACCATGGGGTAGGTGGTTTATAACTGGGCCAAATCCTTGGGCTCTGGGGTCTAAGTCTGAAAGCAAAATAATAAGACAGAAATTCCATGGATTTACAACATGTTGTTAACTGCTAACCTCTACCCTGCCCTGGAGGTACTGTGCATATTATAGACATTTAGGACAATTCTTTTATTCTTTACAGTAGATTTAGATTGTATTGCCTCTGAGACTGTGTGTGTGTGTGTGTGTGTGTGTATGTGTGTTACAGTTAATTACTAGAGAATCAGGAAGAAAGAGGAGTCACATTACATTTTCCACTTGCAGGAAGACTTGAAAGGGACCCCAGTTTTGAGTGCCAAAGAGTGCTCTGTACTACTCTGTTGAAGACTCCCCTATTCTACAATGGATAGCTCAGATTGTGAGGAGTACAACCTCATAAAGTTCCTTGTGTGCTGGAATGAAGCTGAACTTAGGGTCAAACTAACCCATATGGGAGGCTGGAGGACCGAGACTTGTGGCGGGGTCAGAAGAATGGGATCCTCTCTGTGTAGTCTGGAACTTGGGGTGTCCATGAGGAGACTATCTGCAAAGAGCACTTAGTACTTTTGGAAGTGGGGAGCGTCACATAAAGTACTCAGTCTATATATTTTACTTTGCTCATAATTTTCCAACTCATCCATAAAACCGGATAGTTCCACAGTGTATAGCAGCATGAGAAATGAGTAAACAAAGAGAAATAAGACCTTCTTCACATTTACCTCTCTGCTGACATCTGCTCCAGTGGCAGCATCATACTAAGAGGAAAGGTAGTTCAAGTGTTCCAGGTCATGGCCAGAAGCAAGGCTCTGAGATGGAGCCAAGAACAGCAAAGAGAAGCATCTTCAGCATGAAACTAAGGAAGAGATGTGAAATAAAACTTATTTTCTCCATGTCTGGGCACTGTTTAAGGTACTTTACACATATTGTGCACATGGAGATAACCAGATGGTCAATACCAAAATCAGATTGATTATATTCTCTGCAGCCAAAGATGGAGAAGCTACATACAGTCAGCAAGAACAAGACTGGGAGCTGACTGCAGCTCACATCATGAACTCCTTACTGCAATTATCAGACTTAAATTGAAGAAAGTAGGGAAAACCACAAGACTATTTAGGTATGACCTAAATCAAATCCCTTACCATTATACACTGGAAGAGACAAATAGATTCAAGGGATTAGATCTGATAGACAGAGTGCCTGAAGAACTATGGATGGAGGTTTATGACATTGTACAGGAGGCAGTGATCAAGACCATCCCCAAGAAAAGAAATGCAAAAAGGCAAAATGGTTGTTTGAGGAAGCCTTATAAATAGCTGAGAGAAGAAGAGAAGCTAAAGGCAAAGAAGAAAAGGATAGATATACCCATTTGAATGCAGAGTTCCAAAGAATAGCAAGGAGAGATAAGAAAGGCTTCCTCAGCGATCAATGCAAAGAAATAGAGGAAAACAATAGAGTGGGAAAGACTAGAGATCTCTTTAAGAGAATTAGAGATACCAAAGGAACATTTCATGCAAAGATGGACACAACGAAGGACAAAACAGAATGGACCTAACAGAAGCAGAAGATATTAAGAAAAGGTGGCAAGAATACACAGAACTATACAAAAAAGATCTTCATGTCCCAGATAACCACAATGGTGTGATCATTCACCTAGGGCCAGACATCCTGGAATGTGAAGTCAAGTGGGCCTTAGAAAGCATCACTACGAACAAAGCTAGTGGAGGTGATGGAATTCCAGTTGAGCTATTTCAAATCCTAAAAGACGATGCTGTGAAAGTGCTGCACTCAATATGTCAGCAAATTTGGAAAACTCAGCAGTGGCTGCAAGACTAGAAAAGGTCAGTTTTCATTCCAGTTCTAAAGAAAGGAAATGCCAAAGAATGTTCAAACTACCACACAATTGCACTCATCTCACACGCTAGCAAAGTAATGCTCAAAATTTTCCAAGCCAGACTTCAATAGTATGTGAACTGTGAACTTCCAGATGTTCAAGCTAGATTTAGAAAAGGGAGAGGAACAAGAGATCAAATTGCCAACATCTGTTGGATCATCAAAAAAGCAAGAGAGTTCCAGAAAAATATCTACTTCTGCTTTACTGACTATGCCAAAGCTTTTGACTGTGTGGATCACAACAAACTGGAAAATTCCTCAAGAGATGGGCATACCAGACCACCTGACCTGCCTCCTGAGAAATCTGTATGCAGTCAAGAAGCAATAGTTAGAACTGGACATGGAACAACATACTGGTTCCAAATTGGGAAAGGAGTACAACAAGGCTGTATATTGTCATGCTGCTTATTTAAATTCTGTGCAGAGTACATCATGCAAAATGCTGGGTTGGAGGAAGCACAAGCTGGAATCAAGATTGCAGGAAGAAATATCAATAACATCAGATAAGCAGATGACACCACCTTTATGACAGAAAGTGCAGAAGAACTAAAGAGCCTCTTGATGAAAGTGAAAGAGGAGAGTGAAAAAGTTGGCTTAAAATTCAACATTCAGAAAGCTAAGATCATGGCATCCGGTCCCATCACTTCATGGCAAATAGATGGGGAAACAGTGGAAACAGTGTCAGACTTTATTTTTTTGGGCTCCAAAATCACTGCAGATGGTGACTGCAGCCATGAAATTAAAAGACGCTTGCTCCTTGGAAGAAAAGCTATGACAAACCTAGACAGCTTTAAGAAGCAGAGACATTACTTTGCCAACAAAGGTCCATTTAGTCAAAGCTATGGTTTTTCTAGTAGTCATGTATGGATGTGAGAGTTGGACCATAAAGAAAGCTTAGTGCCAAAGAATTGATGCTTTTGAGCAGCGGTGTTGGAGAAGACTCTTGGGAGTCCCCTGGACTGCAAGGAGATCCAACTAGTCTATCCTAAAGGAAATCAGTCTTGAATATTCATTGGAAGGATTGATGCTGAAGCTGAAACTCCAATACTTTGGCCACCTGATGCAAAGAACTGACTTATTTGTAAAGACCCTGGTGCTGGGAAACATTGAAGGCAGGGGGATAAGGAGACAACAGAGGGTGAGATAGTTGGATGGCACCACTGACTCAATGGACATGAGCCTGAGCAAGCTCTGGCAGTTGGCCATGGACAGTTAAGCCTGGTGTGCTGCAGTCCATGGTGTCACAAAAAGTCAGATGTTACTGAGCAACTGAACTGAACTGAACTAGCTGCTCAGTCACGTCCAACTCTTTGAGACCCCATGGACTGTAGCCCACCAGGATCCTGTGTCCATGGGGATTCTCCAGGACAAGATTACTGGAGTGGATTGCCATGCCCTCCTCCAGTGGATCTTCCTAACCCAGGGATTGAACACATGTCTCCTGCATTGCAGGCAGATTCTTTACCATCTGAACCACCAGGAAAGCCCTCACACACATTACTACTGGAGAAACCACAGCTTTGACTATACAGACATTTGTTGGCAAAGTGATGTCTCTTTAATATGCTGTCTAGATTTGTCATAGCTTTCCTCCCAAGGAGAAAAAGTTTTAATTTCATGGCTGCAGTCACCATTTCAGTTATTTTGGAGCCCAAGAAAATAAAGTCTGTCACTGGTTCCAATTTTTCCTCTTCTATTTGCCATGGAGTGATGGGATCAGATGCCAGATCTTAGTTTTTTGAATGCTGAGTTTCAAGTCAGCTTTTTCATTCTCTTCTTTCACCCTTATCAAGAGATTTTTTAGTTCCTGTTTACTTTCTGTCAATAGGATGGTATCATCTGCATATCTGAGATTGTTGATATTTCTCCATGCAATCTTGATTCCAGCTTGAGCTTCATCCAGCCCAGCATTTCACATGATGTACTCTGCATATATGTTAAATAAGCAGGATGACAATGTACAGCCTTGATGTACTCCTTTTCTAATTTTGAGCCAGTTCCATGTTTGGTTCTAACCGTTGCTTCTTGCTCTGCATACAGGTTTCTAAGGAGACAGGTAAGGTGGTCTGGTACTCCCATCTTTTTAAGAATTGTCCATAGTTTGTTGTGATCCACACAGTCAAAGGCTTTAACAGAGTCAATGAAGCAGAAAAAGATGTTTTTCTGCAACTCCTTTCTCTATGACCTAACAAATATTGGCAATTTGATTTCTGCTTCCTCTGCCTTTTCTCAACCCAATTTTTACATCTGAAAGTTCTTGGTTCATGTACTACTCAAGCCTAGCTTGAAGGATTCTGAGCATAACTATGCTGTCATGTGAAATCCGCACAGTTGTAGAGTAGTTTGAACACTCTTTGGTATTGCTATTCTTTGGACTGTGAGGAGATCAAGACAGTCAGCCCTGACAGAAATCAACCCTAAATATTCATTGGAAGGATGATCACTGAAGCTCCAATTCTTTTGCCAACTGATTTGAAGAGCTGACTCACTGGAAAATATCCTGATTCTAGGAGAGATTGAAGGCAAAAGGAGAGGGTTGTGGCAGAGGATAAGATGCTTATATATCATCCCCGAATCAATGGACATGAATTTGAACAAACTGGGAGATAGTGGAGGAAAGAGAAGCCTGGTGCACTTTAGTCCATGGGGTGGTAAAGAGTTGAACACGACTTAGTGATTGAACAACAACGTATATTAACTCACTGAAATTGTGTTAATGCTCAGGACTGACTTTTAGTCAGTCTTCTGGACTTAGCTGAGGACTGTCTACATCTAGGCACGTGGAGACCTGGGGATATATTAGTAAGAGTCAAGAATAAGGAAGGGTAAGAATAAATAAAATTTGATATGCATTAAGGAAAAAAATTACCATTGGTATAAATGAGTGGAAATAAGGAATGTATCAGAACTATAAAGATGTGAGTGGAAAGGGATATTTAGGAGATAAGTTCATTAAAGCCTAAGAACAATTTTCTTTACATGCATCCCATATTTGCACTGAGGTGACTGGAGGTGAAGGTATAAGTACTTAATGAGACACTGGCTTGGATTCCTTTGTCACTGAAGATCTGAAATGACAAAAAACTCAGAGGCACTTTTCCTGGTTTCTGTAACAGCCAGTAGGAGCAATTTTTGCTCCCCCAGAAAAGACAACATTTTATAAATTATGAAGATCTTCACCTCTGTCACAAGCTAAGGATAGGCCATCTTGCATACCCTTTTAGGCTGGTGATGAGGAACTGTTGGTTCTTAAATGGTCAACAAATAGGAACAAGCTTGGGGACTTGCATTTAAGAGTAAGTGAAAAATATGATGTGATGCTCTGATAGGTGTCCTAAACGATGTCCCTCTGCCACAATACCAAAATTCTGTCACCTCATGACATCATGCCAATTTGACTTTCAGCAAGTAAAAGTTTCTCTTTAGGAAACATTATTAAAGTCAGGATTCCTCTGGGTTCACTCTTTGGTCTACTCTTTTGGGTTCTTCCTTGAACATCTCTCCAGCTCCCATGGGTCCAACAATCACATGCTTGATCTTAAATCCATAACGCTGGTTTAAATCTATGTTTATAACCTATAATTAATTGTAGTTGGCAATATAAAAATATTGTCAGATACCAAACAGAATTAGGTAACGATTAGGTAGTGACTCTGCATTCAGATGCTTATATCTTTCCTTTTCTCCTTTGCTTTTTGCTTCTCTTCTTTTCACAGCTATTTGTAAGGCCTCCCCAGACAGCCATTTTGCTTTTTTGCGTTTCTTTTCCATGGGGATGGTCTTGATCCCTGTCTCCTGTACAATGTCATGAACCTCATTCCATAGTTCATCAGGCACTCTATCTATCGGATCTAGGCCCTTAAATCTATTTCTCACTTCCACTGTATAATCATAAGGGATTTGATTTAGGTCATACCTGAATGGTCTAGTGGTTTTCCCTACTTTCTTCAATTTAAGTCTGAATTTGGCAATAAGGAGTTCGTAAGAGCCTGAGCCACAATCAGCTCCTGGTCTTGTTTTTGTTGACTGTATAGAGCTTCTCCATCTTTGGCTGCAAAAAATATAATCAATCTGATTTCGGTGTTGACCGTCTGGTGATGTCCATGTGTAGAGTCTTCTCTTGTGTTGTTGGAAGAGGGTGTTTGTTATGACCAGTGCATTTTATTGACAAAACTCTATTAGTCTTTGCCCTGCTTCATTCAGTATTCCAAGGCCAAATGTTCCTGTTACTCCAGGTGCTTCTTCACTTCCTACTTTCACATTCCAGTCCCCTATAATGAAAAGGACATCTTTTTTGGGTGTTGGTTCTAAAAGGTCTTGTAGGTCTTCATAAAACCATTCAACTTCAGCTCCTTCAGCAGTAGTGGTTGGGGCATAGACTTGGATTACTGTGATATTGAATGGTTTGCCTTGCAAACAAACAGAGATCATTCTGTCGTTTTTGAGATTGCATCCAAGTACTGCATTTCAGACTCTTTTGTTGGCCATGATGGCTACTCCATTTCTTCTGAGGGATTTCTGCCCACAGTAGTAGATATAATGGTCATCTGAGTTAAATTCACCCATTCCAGTCCATTTTAGTTCGCTGATTCCTAGAATGTCGACATTCACTCTTGCCATCTCTTGTTTGACCACTTCCAATTTGCCTTGATTCATGGACCTGACACTCCAGGTTCCTATGCAATATTGCTCTTTACAGCACTGGACCTTGCTTCTATCACCAGTCACATCCACAGATGGGTATTGTTTTTGCTTTGGCTCTGTCCCTTCATTCTTTCTGGAGTTATTTCTCCACTCATCTCCAGTAGCATATTGGGCACCTACTGACCTGGGGAGTTCCTCTTTCAGTATCCTATCATTTTGCCTTTTCATACTGTTCATGAGTTCTCAAGGCAAGAATACTGAAGTGGTTTGCCATTCCCTTCTCCAGTGGACCACATTCTGTCAGATGCAAAAAGCAAATGAGAAAAGGAAAGATATAAGCATCTGAATGCAGAGTTCCAAAGAATAGCAAGAAGAGACAAGAAAGCCTTCCTCAGCGATCAATGCAAAGAAATAGAGGAAAACAACAGAATGGGAAAGACTAGAGATCTCTTCAGGAAAATTAGAGATACCAAGGGAACATTTCATGCAAAGATGGACACAATAAAGGACAGAAATGGTATGGACCTAACAGAAGCAGAAGATATTAAGAAGAGGTGGCAAGAATACACAGAAGAACTGTACAAAAAAGATCTTCACGATCCAGATAATCACGATGGTGTGATCACTGACCTAGAACCAGACATCCTGGAATGTGAAGTCAAGTGGGCCTTAGAAAGTATCACTATGAACAAAGCTAGTGGAGGTGATGGAATTCCAGTTGAGCTATTTCAAATCCTGAAAGATGATGCTGTGAAAGTGCTGCACTCAATATGCCAGCAAATTTGGAGAACTCAGCAGTGGCCACAGGACTGGAAAAGGTCAGTTTTCATTCCAATCCCAAAGAAAGGCAATGCCAAAGAATGCTCAAACTACTGCACAATTGCACTCATCTCACACGCTAGTAAAGTAATGCTCAAAATTCTCCAAGCCAGGCTTCAGTAATATGTGAACCGTGAACTTCCTGATGTTCAAGCTGGTTTTAGAAAAGGCAGAGGAACCAGAGATCAAATTGCCAACATCTGCTGGATCATGGAAAAAGCAAGGGAGTTCCAGAAAGACATCTATTTCTGCTTTATTGACTATGCCAAAGCCTTTGACTGTGTGGATCACAATCAACTGTGGAAAATTCTGAAAGAGATGGGAATACCAGACTACCTGATCTGCCTCTTGAGAAATTTGTATGCAGGTCAGGAAGCAACAGTTAGAACTGGACATGGAACAACAGACTGGTTCCAAATAGGAAAAGGAGTACATCAAGGCTGTATATTGTCACCCTGCTTATTTAACTTATATGCAGAGTACATCATGAGAAACGCTGGACTGGAAGAAACACAAGCTGGAATCAAGATTGCCGGGAGAAATGTCAATCACCTCAGATATGCAGATGACACCACCCTTATGGCAGAAAGTGAAGAGGAACTCAAAAGCCTCTTGATGAAAGTGAAAGTGGAGAGGGAAAAAGTTGGCTTAACACTCAACATTCAGAAAATGAAGATTATGGCACCTGGTCCCACAACTTCATGGGAAATAGATGGGGAAACAGTGGAAACAGTGTCAGACTTTATTTTTTTTGGCTCCAAAATCACTGCAGATGGTGACTGCAGCCATGAAATTAAAAGACGCTTACTCCTTGGAAGGAAAGTTATGACCAACCTAGACAGCATATTCGGAGAAGGCAATGGCATCCCACTCCAGTACTTTTGCCTGGAAAATCCCATAGATGGAGGAGCCTGGTAGGCTGCAGTCCATGGGGTCACTAGAGTCGGACACGACTGAGCGACTTCACTTTCACTTTTCACTTTTATGCATTGGAGAAGGAAATGGCAACCCATTCCAGTGTTTTGCCTGGAGAATCCCAGGGATGGGGAAGCCTGGTGGGCTGCTATTGGGTCACACAGAGTCGGACACGACTGAAGCGACTTAGCAGTAGCAGACAGCATATTAAAAAGCAGAGACATTACTTTGCCAACAAAGGTTCGTCTAGTCAAGGCTATGGTTTTTCCTGTGGTCATGTATGGATGTGAGAGTTGGACTGTGAAGAAGGCTGAGCGCCGAAGAATTGATGCTTTTGGACTGTGGTGTTGGAGAAGACTCTTGAGAGTCCCTTGGACTGACAGAAGATCCAACCAGTCCATTGTGAAGGAGATCAGCCCTGGGATTTCTTTGGAAGGAATGATGCTAAAGCTGAAACTCCAATAGTTTGGCCACCTCATGCAAAGAGTTGACTCATTGGAAAAGACTCTGATGCTGGGAGGGATTGGGGGCAGGAGGAGAAGGGGACGACAGGATGGTATCATTGACTCGATGGATGTGAGTCTGGGTGAACTCTGGGAGTTGGTGATGGACAGGAAGCCCTGGTGTGCTGCGATTCATGGGGTTTCAAAGTGTCGGACACGACTGAGCGACTGAACTGAACTAACTGACTAGGTTGTGACAGTTCTGGAGAACAGAGAAGAATAAACTGTTCTTGATATCTACACATTCTCCTACATTCTAAACAGGTAGGAAAATACAGAGATGAGTGACAGACGCCAAGTCCAGGAAGAACTTCAGGTGGAGATTGGGAATGAAAGGCACTGATCGACTCTGTGGGGCAGTGATGACAAGATAGTGCTAAGCCCCAGCCCATGTATTAGAAAAACATTGCCGTCTCTCCTCTCATATGTCTGTAAGTGAAATCCATCATTTACTAACTGCTTCAGCTACTGATAACAAGTCTGACTGCAGTGGTTTAAGCATATGAGGGTTTTTTTTTCTCTAACATAAATGGCATCTTGAAGTAGGCAGTCCAGGGCAGATAGGTGGAGTGAGTCCTCAAGGACTTAGTGTCTCTTTCTCTCTTCTCAGTAGTGACTTCATTCTAGTGGATACATCATGGTTTCCACACGGCTGCTAGCCTCATATGGTTTGTCCACAGCCCAAGCAGCAAGAAGACAAGGGGGCAAAGGAGGGCAAAAGGTGCTTTTACTGACATCTCACAAACCACACCTACTTACACGGGAAACTGGGAAACTTGGCATTCAATTCAGAAAATTGTCACCAAGGGAAATAAATTAGGATTTTGTTATTAATTAAGAGAGAAAATGGCTGCTGGGTAGGCAGTCAGCAATCTCTACCACTTGCCAATAGGGAGCAGGTCAGAAGTGAGCACTTTCCATTCCTATTATTGTTTCCTTACTTAGTTCACTCTATGAGAAAACGACAGATTAACTTGACAGATAAGACTGAAAAAGACTGGTGAGTTGGTCATTGATGGAACTGTACCCATTATCTCTTCATCACTGTCTTGTTTGTATTTAATTAAGGCAAATGCTTAGAAAGTACAAGACAGATGTGTGATATTGCATTTCTACCTTCTTCTCCTGTCCTTTACTGGGTGAAGCTAGGGTCCAGGTTCTGAGAGGCAGGTGCAAGTCCTGACACTGATTTCCTTAATCAGTTTTGCTATTAATAAAGATGTAATGGTATTTTGATCCTCCTTTGACTCCTTGTACTTGACCTCAATAGTAAGATTTCATATGGGAAGATATTGAGTTATTAATATTGCTAATCTCTTACATTATGATTATCTTTGTGCTTTTGGTATAAAGTGACCTCTGGTAACTGAAGCTCTTATTTTCTTACGCTCTGAGACACTCCCTCGTGACTTGCATGGTTATTAGAAACTATAGGAGAGGAATATAAACTTTCTTCTATCCATCTCAAGTTCATTGACTAGCGCACTAAAATTAGAATGATGAAAGAGATTAACAAGAGAAAAATGACAGAAATGAATTAACATGTGTGCTGGGCACACACACAGGGGTACTCAAGGATGAGTAACTGACTCCAAGGGGTGGTTAGAACTTGGGCTTAAATAGCATTTTCACAAAGAACAATAAATTTGTAGAGAAGTTACAAGGTAAAGGAAAAGAGCTTTGAGCTTCTGGGGTGGCAAACTGTGGGAAGGTACTGATAAATATATGAGGAAAACTAATGGAAGACCAGGTCTACTGAGTAATGTTTTTAATGTAGGTTCTTCTGGTGAGGTCTTTGGGCTTAGAAGAGTCTAGAGTTTTTGCCAGTGATTAACTTCTGTCTCTTCTGGGAAAGAAGGGAAAGGAACACATTTACACATTTATGTCCTGATTTTAGATAAAGAGGGAAAGATTTTTTTACATCTACTTTTTCTCAATAGTCTTGTTTAAAATAATCCTTAATACCAGCATGGTATATTTGGGTAGGATATATTCTGCTGCCATTCAAATCCATACTAAGAACAAAGTTACTGAGAGTACATGAAAATGCAACTCAAATAGGGGCATGGTCAGAAGGACTCATTGACAGCTAATAGGGAAATATGACCAGTTTCCCTGGTAGCTCAGCTGGTAAAGAATCCACCTGCAATGCAGGAGGCCCCCGGTTCGATTCCTGGGTTGGGAAGATGCCCTGGAGGAGGGAACAGCTACCCACTCCAGTATTCTTGCCTGGAAAATCCCATGGACAGAGGAGCCTGGCAGGTTACAGTCTATGGGGTCACAAAGAGTTGGACACAACTAAGTG
The DNA here is from genome assembly GCF_002263795.3 of Bos taurus. Classification (NCBI taxonomy): domain Eukaryota; kingdom Metazoa; phylum Chordata; class Mammalia; order Artiodactyla; family Bovidae; genus Bos; species Bos taurus. Next base: position 27,778,189 of record NC_037356.1, on the reverse strand, counting down.
ACCAAGCACAGCACAGGGAAATATGACAAGAAAAATTAGGCTAGGAAATCTGTAATTTCACAGAAAAGCAAGATGACTTGCTTACCTTTTAAGATTCATCCAAACAGTTACGGGTTCAACATATATCCACTAAATTCTCACTAAGTTACAGGTGGAGAATTCAAGTTTCACTTAAATGGGATCATTAGGGCTTGAAACTGTCTTTTTTTCCCCATTAATATGCACAACTGCATGCCCTAACTAATAAATAAGCTAAGGAGGGTTTGATTGATACTACTTTCTGAAAACTGAGAATCCTAATTAGAACATATCCCTAATTAGAACAATCTGACATCTCCTTGGAGGCAGGACAAGAGTACTTAACAAGCTGACAATCAGTAAAGAATAAATATATTTAATAGTGTAAAACAGACATTAAAGAATATTTATTTTTGGCTAAAACTTGATGGTGGAGAAAAAGGAGCAGAGGGAAAAAGAAGAGGAAATGTATTAGTTGCATCATTGATTATAATGGGGAATTAATAGACACAGTAAGGGAATTTTATAGTTATTATAAAAGCATGTATCATCACAAAAATACAAGCTTTTCTAAGTATCAGCATTTCATACATATAAGGAAGAAGGCAAATCATATAGTTAATGTAAATAAAAAATGAGGTATCATAACATAAAATATTATGACAAAACTAAAGCGAACATTACATAAATGTAATTGTCCTAACTTCTTTATTAGTTAAAAAAGTATTAGGCTGGATCATAAAGTAAAATACAAATCCATGTTACATACAAAAACCTAGCTAAAACCAAGTGATTCAGAAAGATGAAAAATAAGACAGTGGCCAAAGATACATTAAGTCAATGCAAACAAATGAACAAACAGTGTGAGTATCAGTTAGAATGGAAGTCAGGCCAAAACTAGTAAGCACCCTTAATAATATTAAGGGTAAAGTTTACAATGTATATGTGAGAGTTGTGACTCTTTATGTCCTAAATAAAAAAACAGCAGGACTGCTGCTGCTGCTGCTGCTAAGTCGCTTCAGTCCTGTCCAACTCTGTGCGACCCCATAGACGGCAGCCCACCAGGCCCCCCCGTCCCTGGGATTCTCCAGGCAAGAACACTGGAGTGGGTTGCCATTTCCTTCTCCAATGCATGAAAAGTGAAAGTGAAGTCGCTCAGTCGTGTCCGATTCCTAGCGACCCCGTGGACTGCAGCCTAGCAGGCTCCTCCGTCCGTGGGATTTAAAGAAATAAATACACTAATGGAGGGAAACTTTAAGTTACCTTTCTCAGTTCATGATAAAACAAACTTACTGAAAAACAGAAAAAAAATTTGCATGACAAATATATAAAACATGTGTATGTGTACAGGTATACATGTAGCTCTGTTTCCGAGAAACTAGAACCACACCTTCTTATTAAGAAGTCAAGACAGCCACATAAATGAATAGGTGTTTGGTCACAGAAGCAAACCTCAATAAACGTTATGTGTTAGAAAGAGTCCAGATAATGTTCTCTAGTGAAGTGAAGGCACTCAGTTGTGTCCGACTCTTTCATGGACTGTAGCCTATGAGGTTCCTCCCTCCATGGGATTCTTCAGGCAAGAATACCGGAGTGGGTTGCCATTTCCTTCTCCAACTGTGTAATTAAACTTAATTACTTAAGTAATTAAGAAAACAAAAGTTCTCTATTACTTGAATATTAAAAGCTATTTGTATTTTTTTTTACTTTTTAATTTATTTTATTTTTAACTTTACAATATTGTATTGGTTTTACCATATATCAAAAGGTACTTATAGGTAAGAGAAAATGCAAAACGATAAAGCATCTAGAAAATGGATATGAAACTTTGCAACATTTCACAACTCATGGGATATGTGTACTGTTAAAATAGGAATATAAAGTGTAACTTTAAATACTGTATAATAAATGAAACAATGAAAATAAACTAAGCACTTAATCAGGAAAAATCATAAAATTAATAAAAATAGAGGGTAGGAAAATAGTTTAACATATTGAATTATTAATAGAAAATGAATCAATAAATAGTTTTTCTTTGCAAAACTTATACATTTATTACTATATTTTCTAAATTTAGAAAAAAAAGGGAGGGCAAATACTAAATTTAACAAATATTGGAGAAATAGAAATAGAGGAAATAAAAAAAAAATCCAAACTATTTTATTTTGTTCTATTCTTTTTTTAAAATTTTATTTTATTTTTAAACTTTACAAATTGTATTAGTTTTGCCAAATATCAAAATGAATCTGCCACAGGTATACATGTGTTCCCCATCCTGAACCCTCCTCCCTCCTCCCTCCCCATACCCTCCCTCTGGGTCATCCCAGTGCACTAGCCCCAAGCATCCAGTATCGTGCATCGAACCTGGACTGGCAACTTGTTTCATACATGATATTATACATGTTTCAATGCCATTCTCCCAAATCTTTCCACCCTCTCCCTCTGCAACAGAGTCCATAAGACTGTTCTATACATCAGTGTCTCTTTTGCTGTTTCGTACACAGGGTTATTGTTAGCATCTTTCTAAATTCCATATATATGTGTTAGTATACTGTATTGGTGTTTTTCTTTCTGGCTTACTTCACTCTGTATAATAGGCTCCAGTTTCATCCATCTCATTAGAACTGATTCAAATGTATTCTTTTTCATGGCTGAGTAATACTCCATTGTGTATATGTACCACTGCTTTCTTATCCATTCATCTGCTGATGGACATCTAGGTTACTTCCATGTCCTGGCTATTATAAACAGTGCTTCGATGAACATTGGGGTACACGTGTCTCTTTCCCTTCTGGTTTCCTCAGTGTGTATGCCCAGCAGTGGGATTGCTGGATCATAAGGCAGTTCTATTTCCAGTTTTTTAAGGAATCTCCACACTGTTCTCCATAGTGGCTGGACTAGTTTGCATTCCCACCAACAGTGTAAGAGGGTTCCCTTTTCTCCACACCCTCTCCAGCATTTATTGCTTGTAGATGTTTGGATCGCAGCCATTCTGACTGGCGTGAAATGGTACCTTATAGTGGTTTTGATTTGCATTTCTCTGATGAGTGATGTTGAGCATCTTTTCATGTGTTTGTCAGTCATCTGTATGTCTTCTTTGGAGAAATGTCTATTTAGTTTTTGGGCCCATTTTTTGATTGGGTCATTTATTTTTCTGGAGTTGAGCTGTAGGCGTTGCTTGTATATTTTTGAGATTAGTTGTTTGTCAGTTGCTTCATTTGCTATTATTTTCTCCCATTCTGAAGGCTGCCTTTTCACCTTGCTAACAGTTTCCTTTGATGTGCAGAAGCTTTTAAGTGTTTTGTTCTATTCAAATGGATTAAAAGGCTTGGCTAAAATAGTCCATTTTCTAGGAAAATAATGCTGGAACATATAGGAAACCTGAAGAGTCCAATTCCATAAAATAAACTTGTCAAGAGTTATATTACAAAAATTACCACTCACAAGTGGTTTCACAGGAGAATTCACTGAAGAACATATAATTCCAATACTATTTAAACTGATCTAAAGCCTAAAAAAAGAAGAAACACTTCAAAATTGTTTTTAAAAGTGTAACACCAATGCCAAAGATACAAAAGAGGACCAACCTCATTTTTGAATATGAATACAAGCATCCAAAATAAAATATTAGCAGATATTTCAGTAAGAGAAAAAACAGAGGTTCATAATATCTAAGCAGAGTTTTTTACATGGGTACATGGATGGTTCAGTATTAGGAAATCTACTAATATTTGTTAATAGAACTAAAGAGAAAACTCTTATGATCAACTCTGCAGATGCTGAGAAGATATATATTAAAAAAATCATCATCATATAATGTTGACTAAAATCACCTCAAAAAATAGGTCTTTACAGGGACAATCTGAAGTTTGGACCGCTCTCTGTCTCTCAGCTAGGACTAAGAACCTTATTGGGGTGTTCCACTTTTATTTCTAGCTATATATATGTGTGTGTGTGTGTGTGTGTGTATAATGTTCATCAAACTGTTTGCTCTCTTTGGAATAAATTCACAGAGACATTTCATATGTCAAATTTCTTTCTTGGCCCTGAGAATCTCATGCTATATTAGGTAAAAATGTAACATTTCACTGTCTTATTGATTTGAATTTATAACTCTTTTTATTTTCTTTTTCCAAGTTCTGGACATACATTCTGGGTTCCATAATTTTAAAAGCAAGAATCATAGTGTATTGTTCAAGGACCAAAGAGCTACCTGCAGCATGAAATTTCTTTGTTTTCTTAATTGGGCAAAACAGTTCCCTGGTGCAAATGAAGATCTTTTATTCCTCTTTGAAAAATGAAAGAAATGTGGCAGAGAAGCTTCCTAACAGTGAACTGAATACTTTCCGTGCAACTTCCACTTGTTTTTAATCTTTTTCAAAGGTAGAAATAATGTGTATTCTCCTGGCTAAAACACATGAGTAAACTGAATTTCAGAGTTAAGAATCTGCTGAAGGTCACCAGAATGTAGCAGATCTTATTTTTAAACTCCACTTTACTTGGCTCCAACTCCTGTGCTTTTATGCACCAATAAACATGGCCTTCTAGAAAAGAATGTGAAAAAAAAAAAAAAGGAATATGAAATAGAGAAATATGAGAGGAACAGAGAGCGAACAATCTGGAGAAATGGTTCTAAGTCAGCATGAAAGAGAGGATAGAGTCAGTGTTGGTGCCCCAAATACAGTTTACTTTGGTTTAGATTCCAAAGTAGAAACTTGTACATGTTCTTAAAAAGTTCGCCTCCAGGGCTGGATGGAAAAAGTCAGCTACAAGAGAATATTTAACCTTGCTTTGTTTTCAAAAATAACTCTCTTGGAGGATGGGTCAACCTCATTCTGGTAATACATCAGAATCTTCAGGGACATTGTGTATAGTAAAAAAAAAATTATTGTCACATGATATTGAATACTGAAAGTAAAATATATACAAATAATGTCATAATACAATTTAGTGATATAAAATATTCTGGTGAGAATACACAAAAGATAGAATTTATCCTCTTGACACCATTTATACTAAAAAATGGCAAATAAGGTTACTCCTTATAGGCTTCCCTGTAGCTCAGATGGTAAATAATCTGCCTGCTGTGCAGGAGGCCCAGGTTTGATCCCTGTGTTGGGAAGATCCCCTAGAGAAGGGAATGGCAACCCATTCCAATATTCTTGCCTGGAGAATTCTGTGGACAGTGGAGCCTGGACGGCTACAGTCCATGGGGTCTCAAAGAATCAGAAATGACTGAGTGACCAACACTTTCACTAAGAGGTATATATCAGTGTCTTGGGATTTGTAAAATTTAAATTTTTATCAAATGGTTTACACATACTGCTTTATAGAACATAAATTATATTGCTGAACATTTAAAACTAGTTTTTATGTTCATGACACTTTATACACAACTTTTTACTGTACTACTCTATTCCAGGTATTAGCAATAGAGCAGTAAACAAAAGAAAACAAAAAATACTTGGAGCTTAGATTCTAGATATTTATTATACTGGAATAATTAGTTAATATTTGTGTATGTTATTTACATTGTGATGATCATGTCTCACACATATCTTACACAACATAGTAAGTGTCCAGTAAGTTTTGCAAATTGAATATATTCAACCTGTTTAATTTAATTTTTCTCTAAAAACATCATTTAAAAAAGTTTTTGTTTTAATAATAAACTGAAAATTTTATATAAGAAGTTATGTAAAATCTCTGGTTATACATCCAGGGCCTAAGAAGATGCAGAATATAAATTTTAAGCAAAATTTACTTTTTTAAGAAACAACTTCACTGAGTCACCAGCACAACCTGGTGGTTGCTTAAATGAACTACTTCGTTCAGTGTTTAAAAGTTTTTCTTGTGAGTTGTGTCTCCATTCTTGCATTGATTTGGCTTTTTCTTTTTTTGTATTTAAAAACCACACTAAGAAATTTATGACAATTGTAATTAAAATTTATACAACTTTTTGTAAAACAAATGTAAATATTTTTTAATTTTTAATATAAATTTATTTATTTCAATTGGAGGCTACAATATTGTAGTGGTTTTGCCATAAAAATCCTGTACATATTGGTCCTCTAACAGCAATGTGCTTGGAATATCTGTCTCCTTTCCTAGTTAATTTATTTCTAAGGGCAAGAAGAGTGTTATGAATTTTTTTTTAATTAGAATCCCTCTTCCTATAGGAACTTAATATTCTGCAAGTTAAAAGTAATTATTGTTTTACTACTTTGCAAAATTTTAAAGGGTTTGTGGATTTTGCAGGTGGTTTGCACTCATTTAATAGAGCCTGGGATTTTGTCACATTCGTGATATTTATAATCTGATTGGCTCTTCTTCCAAGTGACTGTGACTAGAAATAACTGGGAAGAAGCTGAATGACCATTTGCCAGAAATATCTTAAAAGGTATTTTACCATGAATGGGGCCAGTTGTACTAGACAACCTCTGATTCTAAGATTGCAAAACTAATAATGATTCATTAAAAGAGATCATTTTCATCTACTTGTACTTCCACTAGCTAATGCTGGAACTCAACTCCTGTGAAATTTCCACAAGAGCTTCAGGGAGTCTCTGGAAAGGTCTTGGTGAGCTCAGAAACCAGTGGTCTCACAGGCAGCGCACTACTCCTTCCTGCAACCTTCTCTCTGCTATCTTCTCTCACCAGAGCTCATAGACCAGCCTATGGGAGCACAGCCACATTCTCCAAGGCTGTTACCAGCTCCTGACACAGCATTCCACTTCCTCAGTACCTTGTTTCCCATCCCCCACACTCATCTGCTGCTCTGAATGGTGGCCACTTTAATTTTTTTTTCTTTTTTCACATATCTAACAAATTCTTCAATTTGTTGATGTGGTGTATCACACTGATTTGTGGACACTGAAAAATTCTTGCATCCCTGAGATGAATCCCATATCATCATGACGTATGATCTTTCTAATGTATTGTTGAATTCAGATTACTGGTATTTTGTTGAGGATTTTTGCATCTGTGTTCATCAGTGATATTGGCCTGCATCTTTTTTTGTGTGATGTCTCTGTCTGGTTTTGGTATCAGGGTGATGGTGGCCTTATAGAATGAGTTTGGAAGTTTTCCTTCCTCTGCAATTTTCTGGAACAGTTTCGAAATGATAGGGGTTAACTCTTCCCCAAAATGTTTGACAGAATTCACCTGTGAAGCCCTCAGGTCCTGGACTTGTTTGTTGGAAGCTTTTTAATTCATTTCAATTTCAGTGTTTGTAACTGGTCTGTTCATATTTTCTATTTCTTTCTGGTTCAGTCTTGGGAGACTGTACCTTTCTAAGAATTTGTCCATTTATTCCAGGGTGTCCATTTGTTTTCTTCGGCATTGCCATTATTTATTTATTTATTTTTTTTGTGTACACATTTAGTTTTATTGTAACAAAGCAACTTGTACACTTTTAACGTTTAAAACTGAGCATCATCTTTCCTTTCCAGTGAAACAAAAAGAAAAATTTTAAAATAAACAGGAACAAAATTACAATAGAGAATGTCAATTGCAAATAAGATCCTACAGGTTCTGCTGATTCTCCCATCGAGTGGCAGGGCTTAAGTCATCATTAGGAGAGAATTTTATTTTAAAAGTGTCATCTTAAACTGCAAGGATGTCCGTTAAACATCACAATTAAACATGCCAAAGAAGAAGCCATGTTGTCAAAATGCCCACTTAACCCACCCAAACATCTCAAACCCACCCTTTGCTGACCTTCTATAACCCCATTTTTTAAAGTTTTTTTTTTCTTTTTTTAAACAAGAGAAAGTAGACAGATACATGTTGGTAAATGCTAACTGTCCATATTCACATAGAGACACAGTGTAATCTCTGAGCCCAATATACAGAGAAAGGAGGAAAAAAGCTAGAATTCTATGCACTACTACACAGGGCCTAGCACCCTCCAGCTTCCAGCAGAGCTAAGGGAGCAGAAGGTTTTTCTTTTTTTCCCACAGAGCATGGTGGTGTTGATTCCATAGTTTTTGTTGAGACAGGAAGGGATAAAAATGAATTTGGAACAGAAAGGGGTAGAGATTCTTGTCCCACTGAATTCTGCTCAAGGTATTTCCCCCCCAAATAAGTTGTGAACCATGGTATAAAGGAGAAAAGAGACCTCAAAAACAGGGCGACTGAGCACAAGAGGAGGAAAAAAAAAAAAAAAAAAGACTGCAACTTGCTCCCAGGGACTGGAGAAAATTAAAAAAGGTTGGAATCCATCAGTGTTCCATTAGTCATCTTCTCCTTCATCTTCCTCTCCTTCCTCCCCCTCATCATCATCTTCGTCTTCTTCACCTTCATCCTCATCTCCTTCATCAATGTCTTCCAATCCTTCTTCCTCTTCGTCGTCGTCGTCATCCTCTTCTCCTTCCCCTTCCTCATCATCCATGTCAGGAACCAAGTAGTACTGTAATGGATTTGGCCAAATATCATCTTTGATGACCTCTCCTAACTCATCTGCACCTGCATCAGAATGATCAGTAAACCAGGTGAAGAAGCTTTCTGGTTCCTCATGCTGTCTCTTCCTGCTGGCTTTATTCTGTGTTTGACTTGATCGTTTCGTCAAATCCTTTCCAGATTTCCATTTGATTTCAGTGGACTTTGAAGATGGATCACCACTCTCATTCAGATGAAATTCTTTGGAGAGAATTTTATTTTCGAAGTAAGGGTTTTCATCAAAATAAAAATCTATTCTGTAACCTGATTTAATGTCTTCAAATTCTGTCACTTCAACTCTTGTCAAATAATGCAGCGCCTCTTCATCCTCCTCCCCAAGCAGTGCAGACACTTGTGGATGGTTAACAAATGTTGTTACCCAAAAAATTTGGGATTTTGGCGATCAATTCTGACCTCTTCTGAAAAAATGGTTGGCGGAGTTTGTTATATTTCTGTTCTACTTTCAAAATCTCCTCACTGGCTTGTTCATTAAGTCTGTCTATTTCATTTTGTACTTCATCAATATGTTCAATTGCTTCTTGCTGTTCTTTTTCTTCCTTCGGCAAGTTTGAAGAAGCAGATGCCTCGTCTGGCCTGGAGGCAGGAGTCGGCCTGGCCTTCTTCAGTTTCTTCGCTTGGGGTGGAAGAGAAGACTGGTGTTTGGGGGCCATGCTGGGGAAAAAAAGCCAAGAATCCTCCCAGGGGAAGAGAGAGGAACTGCGAGCTCAGAGAACTCCGGCATTGCCTTTAATTGCACTCATCTCGCACGCTAGTAAAGTAATGCTCAAAAGTCTCCAAGCTAGGCTTCAGCAATATGTGAACCGTGAACTTCCTGATGTTCAAGCTGGTTTTAGAACAGGCAGAGGAACCAGAGATCAAATTGCCAACATCTGCTGGATCATAGAAAAAGCAAGAGAGTTCCAGAAAAACATCTATTTCTGCTTTATTGACTATGCCAAAGCCTTTGACTGTGTGGATCACAATCAACTGTGGAAAATTCTGAAAGAGATGGGAATACCAGACCACCTGATCTGCCTCTTGAGAAATTTGTATGCAGGTCAGGAAGCAACAGTTAGAACTGAACATGGAACAACAGACTGGTTCCAAATAGGAAAAGGAGTTCGTCAAGGCTGTATATTGTCACCCTGCTTATTTAACTTATATGCAGAGTACATCATGAGAAACGCTGGACTGGAAGAAACACAAGCTGGAATCAAGATTGCCGGGAGAAATATCAATCACCTCAGATATGCAGATGACACCACCCTTATGACAGAAAGTGAAGAGGAACTCAAAAGCCTCTTGATGAAAGTGAAAGTGGAGAGGGAAAAAGTTGGCTTAACACTCAACATTCAGAAAACTAAGATCATGGCATCCGGTCCCACCACTTCATGGGAAATAGATGGGGAAACAGTGGAAACAGTGTCAGACTTTATTTTTCTGGGCTCCAAAATCACTGCAGATGGTGACTGCAGCCATGAAATTAAAAGACGCTTACTCCTTGGAAGGAAAGTTATGACCAATCTAGATAGCATATTCAAAAGCAGAGACATTACTTTGCCAACAAAGGTTCGTCTAGTCAAGACTATGGTTTTTCCTGTGGTCATGTATGGATGTGAGAGTTGGACTGTGAAGAAGGCTGAGGGCCAAAGAATTGATACTTTTGAACTGTGGTGTTGGAGAAGACTCTTGAGAGTCCCTTGGACTGCAAGGAGCTCCAACCAGTCCATTCTGAAGGAGATCAGCCCTGGGATTTCTTTGGAAGGAATGATGCTAAAGCTGAAACTCCAGTACTTTGGCCACCTCATGCGAAAAGTTGACTCATTGGAAAAGACTCTGTTGCTGGGAGGGATTGGGGGCAGGAGGAGAAGGGGACGACAGAGGATGAGATGGCTGGATGGCATCACTGACTCGATGGACGTGAGTCTGGGTGAACTCTGGGAGTTGGTGATGGACAGGGAGGCCTGGAGTGCTGCGATTCATGGGGTCGCAAAGAGTCGGACACGACTGAGCGACTGATCTGATCTGTCCATTTGCTTGGCATACAGTTGGTTGCAGTAGTCTCACGATCCTTTGTAATTCTGTGGTCATTTGTAACTTTTCTTTTTTCATTTCACATTTTATTGATTTGTATCTTCTCCCTTTTTTTCTTGATGAGTCTGGCTAAAGGTTTATTAATTTTATTTCTTTTCAAAAAACTAGCTTTTAGTTTCATTGATCTTTGAAATTATTTTTTGTCTCTTTCATTTATTTCTGCTCTGATCCTTATAATTTCTTTCCTTCTACTAACTTTAGGTTTTGTTATTCCTTCTTTCTCTTGTTTTATATGTAAGGTTAAGTTGTTTATTTGAGATTTTTCTTGTTTCTTGAGATAAGATTGTATTACTATAAACTTCCCACTTAGAACTGCTTTTGCTGCAACCAATAGGTTTTGGACCATTGCACTTTCCAACAACAACCAAAAAAACCCAGATAGGTATTTTCTGATTTCCTCTTTGATTACTTCAGTGATCCACTGGTTGTTTAGTAGCATACTGATTGGCTGCCACGTGTTTGTGTTTTTATAGTTTTTTTTTTTCTTATAGTTTATTTCTAATCTCATTGAGTTGTGATCAGAAAAGATGCTTGATATGATATAAAATTTCTTAAATTTACCAAGGCTTGCCTGTGGCCCAGTATGTGGTCAATCCTGGAGAACGTTCCATGTGCACTTAAGAATGTGTAGTTTGCTGCTTTTGGATGAGATGCTGTATAAGTATCAATTAAGTTCAACTTGCCTAAAGGGTCATTTAAGACCCGTGCTTCCTTATTAGTTATCTGTATGGATGATCTGTCCATTGATGAAGGTGGGGTGCCAAAGTCCCCCAATATTATTGTGTTACCATCAATTTGTCCCATTATGGTTGTATTTGCCTTACATATTGAGGTGCTCCTATGTCAGATGCATATATATTTACAACTGTTATGTCTTCTCTTGGATTGATCCCTTGATCATTATGTCGTGTTCTTTTTTTTTTGTCTCTTATAATTGTCTTTGTTTTAAAGTCTATTTTGTCTGATATGAGTATTGCTATTTCAGCTTTCTTTTGATTTCCATTTGTGTGGAACAACTTCTTCCATCCCCATACTTTCAATCTGTGTATGTCCCTAGGTCTGAGGTGGGTCTCTTGTAGACAGCGCATATACAGGTCTTATTTTTGTACCAACCCAGCCAGTCTATGTCTTTTGGTTGGTGCATTTAATCCATTTACATTTAAGGTAATTATTAATATGTATGATCCTATTACCACTCTCTTAATTGTTTTGGGTTTGTTTTTGTAGATCTTTTTCTTCTCTTGTATTTCCTACCTATAGAAGTTCCTTTGGTATTTGTTGTAAAGCTCATTTGGCGAATTCTCTCAACTTTTGCTTGCCTGGAAAGCTTTTGATTTCTCCATCAAATTTGAATGAGAGCCTTGCTGGATAGAGTATTCTTGGTTGTAGGTTCTTCCTTTTCATCACTTTAAATATATATATATATATATATATATATATATATATCTTGCCACCTTCTGGTTTGTAGAATTTCTCCTGAGAAGTCAGCTGTTAACCTTATGGAGTTCCCTTGTATGTTATTTGCTATTTTTCCCTTGTTGCTTTTAATATTTTATCTTTGTCTTAAATTCTTGTCAATTTGATTATTATGTGTCTTGACATGTTCATCCTTGAGTTTATCTTGCCTGGGACTCTCTGTACTTCCTGGACTTGGTTGACTGTTTGCTTTCCCATGTTAGGGAAGGTTTCGGCTACTATTACTTCAAATATTTTCTTGGATCATTTCTCTCTCTCTTCTTCCTCTGAGACCCCTATAATGTGAATGTTGGTCTGTTTAGTGTTTTCCCAGAGGTTTCTCAGGTTATTTTCAGTTCTTTTCATTGTTTTTCTTTTTTTTTAAATTTAAATTAATTTATTTTAATTGGAGGCTAATTACTTTACAATATTGTATTGGTTTTGCCGTACATCGACATGAATCCACCACGGGTATACACGTGTTCCCAATCCTGAACCCCCTCCCACCTCCTTCCCTGTACCATCCCTCTGGGTCATCCCAGTGCACCAGCCCAGAGCATCCTGTATCTTGCATCAAACCTGGACTGGTGATTCATTTCTTATATGATATTATACATGCTTCAATGCCATTCTCCCAAATCATCCCACCCTCTCCCTCTCCCACAGAGTCCAAAAGACTGTTCTATACATCTGTGTCTCTTTTGCTGTCTCACATACAGCGTTATCATTACCATCTTTCTAAATTCCATATATATGCATTAGTATACTGTATTGGTGTTTTTCTTTCTGGCTTACTTCACTCTGTATAATCGGCTCCAGTTTCATCCACCTCATTAGAACGGATTCAAGTGTATTCTTTTTCCATTGTGTATATGTACCACTACTTTCTTATCCATTCATCTGCTGATGGACATCTAGGTTGCTTCCATGTCCTGGCTATTATAAACAGTGCTGTGATGAACATTGGGGTACATGTGTCTCTTTCATTTCTGGTTTCCCCAATGTGTATGCCCAACAGTGGGATTGCTGGATCATAAGGCAGTTCTTGGAGAAGGCAATGGCACCCCACTTCAGTACTCTTGCCTGGAAAATCCCATGGACGGAGGAGCCTGGTAGGCTGCAGTTCATGGGGTCGCTAAGAGTCAGATACGACTGAGCGACTTCCCTTTCACTTTTCACTTTTACGCATTGGAGAAGTGAGAGGGTAACAGGCAGGAAGGCCAGGGGTCTCCAAATAGAGGAAATAGCCTGCAAATGTCAGACATTTTTATCTCTCTTAAGCGGCAGGAGGAAACAAACTAGCAATATTTTTTCCTTCTCTATACAAATTTAAAGGGAGGTTTCTCTTAAAATACTGTGTTGCCATAATGACACCCGGTTTCGCCTGAAGTTAGCTATTCTCGAGCCTAGAGATAACCAATGCCTTTTTCTTATGGAAATGTTTGTCTTAAGCTATGCTAATGTACTATGCCTTTACCCCAAACTCTGTCTCCAAGTCGGTTCCGCCTCTTGGCCCAGAACCTACTTGACAAACCAGTATGGATATTGTTCCCCTAATCTTTGTAAATGAAACTATTTGTATGGTGGTCTGCCCTTCTTCAAGATTCAAGTTAATCATTTTATGGCCCAGGATAAACCATTTGGTGCCAAGATTATCCCAAAATGCATCTTATGGGTGAGGGGCCTGGTGCCATTCTGAATTTTAAGACATTCCTTTCTTTCATTAACAGACTGCTTGTGACTATATAACATCCAGCTAAAGACTAGCAGGGGGGTACTCTTTCTGCCCCCTTCTGATGCCTATGTCAGAAGCTTTCTCTATCTCCTTTATACTTCAATAAAACTTTATTACACAAAAGCTCTGAGCGATCAAGCCTCGTCTCTGGCCCCGGATTGAATTCTTCTCCTCCGGGGGCCAAGAATCCTGGTGTATTCGTGTGATTCAACAACAACCTTTCAGAAGGAAATGGCAACCCACTTCATTGTTCTTGCCTGGAGAATCCCAAGGACGGGGGAGCCTCATGGGCTTCCGTCTATGGGGTCACACAGAGTCAGACACGATTGAAGTGACTTAGCAGTAGCAGGAGTAAGGCAGTTCTATTTCCAGTTTTTTAAGGAATCTCCATACTGTTCTCCATAGTGGCTGTACTAGTTTGCATTCCCACCAACAGTGTAAGAGGGTTCCCTTTCCTCCACACCCTCTCCAGCATTTATTGCTTGTAGACTTTTGGATCGCAGCCATTCTGACTGGCATGAAATGGTACCTCATTGTGGTTTTGATTTGCATTTCTCTGATAATGAGTGATGTTGAGCATCTTTTCATGTGTTTGTTAGTCATCTGTATGTCTTGTTTGGAGAAATGTCTATTTAGTTCGTTGGCCCATTTTTTGATTGGGTCGTTTATTTTTCTGGAATTGAGCTGCATGGGCTGCTGGTATATTTTTTATATTAGTTGTCAGTTGCTTCATTTGCTATTATTTTCTCCCATTCTGAAGGCTGTCTTTTCACCTTGCTTAGAGTTTCCTTTGTTGTGCAGAAGCTTTCAATTTTAATTAGGCCCTATTTGTTTATTTTTGCTTTTATTTCCAATATTCTGGGAGGTGGGTCATAGAAGATCCTGCTGTGATGTATGTCGGAAAGTGTTTTGGCTATGTTCTCCTCTAGGAGTTTTATAGTTTCTGGTCTTATGTTGATATCTTTAATCCATTTGGAGTTTATTTTTGTGTATGGCATTAGAAAGTGTTCTAGTTTCATTCTTCTACAAGTGGTTGACCAGTTTTCTCAGCACCACTTGTTAAAGAGATTGTCTTTTCTCCATTGTATATTCTTGCCTCCTTTGTCAAAGATAAGGTGTCCATAGGTGCGTGGATTTATCTCTGGGCTTTCTATTTTGTTCCATTGATCTATATTTCTGTCTTTGTGCCAGTACCATACTGTCTTGATGACTGTGGCTTTGTAGTAGAGCTTGAAGTCAGGCAGGTTGAATCCTCCAGTTCCATTCTTTCTCAAGATTGCTTTGGCTATTCAAGGTTTTTTGTATTTACATACAAATTTTGACATTATTTGTTCTAGCTCTGTGAAAAATACCATTGGTAGCTTGATAGGGATTGCATTGAATCTATAGATTGCTTTGGGTAGTATACTCATTTTCACTATATTGATTCTTCCAATCCATGAACATGATATATTTCTCCATCTATTAGTGTCCTCTTAGATTTCTTTCACCAGTATTTTATAGTTTTCTATATATAGGTCTTTAGTTTCTTTAGGTAGATATATTCCTAAGTATTTTATTCTTTTTGTTGCAATGGTGAATGGGATTGTTTCTTTAATTTCTCTATTTTCTCATTATTAGTGTATAGGAATGCAAGGGATTTCTGTATGTTGATTTTATATCCTGCAACTTTACTATATTCATTGATTAGCTCTAGTAATTTTCTGCTGGAGTCTTTAGGGTTTTCTATGTAGAGGATCATGTCATCTGCAAGTGTGAGAGTTTTACTTCTTCTTTTCCAATTTGGATTCCTTTTATTTCTTTTTCAGCTCTGATTGCTGTGGGCAAAACTTCCAAAACTATGTTGAATAGTAGTGGTGAAAGTTGGCACCCTTGTCTTGTTCCTGACTTTAGGGGAAATGCTTTCAATTTTTCACCATTGAGGATAATGTTTGCTGAGTGTTTGTCATATATAGCTTTCATTATGTTGAGGTATGTTTCTTCTATGGCTCCTTTCTGGAGGGTTTTTATCATAAATGGATGTTGAATTTCATCAAAGGCTTTCTCTGCGCCTATTGAGATAATCATATGGCTTTTTTTTTTTTTTCAATTTGTTAATGTGGTGTATTACATTGATTGATTTGTGGATATTGAAGAATCCTTGCATCCCTGGGATAAAGCCCACTTGGTCATGATCTTTTTAATGTGTTTTTGGATTCTGATTGCTAGAATTTTGTTAAGAATTTTTGCATCTATGTTCATCAGTGATATTGGCCTGTAGTTTTCTTTTTTTGTGGCATCTTTGTCAGGTTTTGGTATTAGGGTGATGGTGGCCTCATAGAATGAGTTTGGAAGTTTACCTTCCTCTGCAATTTTCTGGAAGAGTTTGAGTAGGATAGGTGTTAGGTCTTCTCTAAATTTATGGTAGAATTCAGCTGTGAAGCTGTCTGGACCTGGGCTTTTGTTTGCTGGAAGATTTTTGATTACAGTTTCAATTTCCGTGCTTGTGATGGGTCTGTTAAGATTTTCTATATCTTCCTGGTTCAGTTTTGGAAAGTTGTACTTTTCTAAGAATTTGTCCATTTCTTCCTCGTTGTCCATTTTATTGGCATATAATTGCTGATAGTACTCTCTTATGATCCTTTGTATTTCTGTGTTGTCTGTTGTGATCTCTTCATTTTCATTTCTAATTTTATTGATTTGATTTTTCTCCCTTTGTTTCTTGATGAGTCTGGCTAATGGTTTGCAATTTTATTTATCCTTTCAAAGAACCAGCTTTTGGCTTTGTTGATTTTTGTTATGGTCTCTTTTGTTTCTTTTGCATTTATTTCTGCCCTAATTTTTAAGATTTCTTTCCTTCTACTAACCCTGGGGTTTTTCATTTTTTCCCTTTTCTAGTTGCTTTAGGTGTAGAGTTAGGTTATTTATTTGACTTTTTTCTTGTTCATTGTTTTTCTTTATTCTGTTCCATGGCAATAATTTCCACCATCCTGTATTCCAGGTCACTTATCCATTCTTTTTTCTCAATTATGCTTCTATTGATTCCTTCTGGTGTAGTTTTCAACTCAGTTATTGTATTGGTCATCTCTGTTTGTTTTGCTCTTTAGTTCTTCTAGAGCTTTATTAAATATTTCTTGCATGTTCTCAATCTTTGCCTCCATTCTTTTTCTGAAATCTTGGATCATCGTCATTATCGTTATTCTGAATTCTTTTCTGGAAGGTTGCCTATGTCCACTTCATTCAGTTGTTTTTCTGAGTTTTTATCTTGTTCCTTCATCTGAGACATAATCCTTTGCATTCTCATTTTGATTAACTTTCTGTGATTGTGGTTTTCATTCTGGCAGTGAGAGGATTGTAATTCTTGCTTCTATTGTCTGCCCTCTGGTGGATGAGGCTATGTAAGAGAAAATCTGATGTGGGTTTCAGGATCTTCACAATAGTGAGAAACTCCAGTGGTATTCTGTTCTCCAGTTTGTGGGCTACTGGACCCAGAAGGTACAGGATTTGATTTTATCATGATTGCATCCCTCCTCCTGTCTTGTTGCAGCTTCTCCTTTGTTGGTGGGTTCAAGTGTCTTCCTGTCAATGGTTGTTGAATAGTTGTGATTTTGGTGCTCAGCCATCTTCCCAGTGGGCCCATCTAGAATCTTCAGAATCCCCTGGTGTATTTGGGTAGCATTATTAGTGGGGAAATGTATTCAGATAGGAGCAACATGCACATAGGATGCTTAACATTATGTGTGAAGAACAGAATAAAACTTAAGAAAGCTATTCAAGTATGTACAGTGTTGCCTGAGTGAAGTCAATGTTGCTCAGTCATGTCTGACTCTTTGTGACCTCACTGTAGTCTACTAGGCTCCTCTGTTCATGGAATTCTCCAGGCAAGTATACTGGAGTGGGTAGCTGTTCCCTTCTCCAGGGCATCTTCCAAACCCAGGGATCAAACTCAGGTCTTCCACATTGCAGGTAGATTCTTTACCATCTGAGTCACCAGGGAAGCCCCAAGAACACTGGCCTATACCTTCTCCAGGGGATTTTCCTGACTCAGGAATCAAACCAGGATCTCCTGAATTGCAGGCAGATTCTTTATCAGCTGAGCTACGAGGGGAGCCCTACAATATTGATTACATTGATATTGTTCATCTTGAGTTACATTCAAGATAATAAAAAAATTAAATGGGTGATATCTTAAGATTTTAGTTTCAAGGAGAATATAATTAAAAAAATTCCCTTAAATGATTTAATTTCTATTTCTGAGATAAAACCCTGTATCTTTTAAAAAATTAAACCTTTTAAAATAGTAGATTCATATGCAGTTATTAAAGTAATACAGGGATGCTGTGTACCTTCTATTCAACTTCACCCAATGGTAACACCTTAAGACTATAATATAGCAGCACAACCAGAATATTGATACTGATACAATGCATTGACCTTATTCAGACTTCTCAGTCTTACTTTGATTCATTCATATATGTGTATATATATAGTTCTATACAAGTTTTGTCACATATATAGGTTTGTATGTTCAATACCTCAGTATTTCAATATACAGATTTATCACCACAAAGATCTCTTGTGATGTTCTTAATTTGTTATATTTATCTTCCTCCTTAAACTTCATTCCCAGCTTTTAACTCTAGTCCTTAAGCCACTAGTCTGCTGTCTATATTACTTTTCATTTAATTAATATCATTTAAATGGAACAATACAATATTTAACATTTTGAGACTGACTCTTTTCACTTAGTGTAATTCCCTTGAAATTCATCTCGACTATTACCTGTGTCAATAGTTCATCCATAATTCTGTGTGAAGATGTTTTCCTTGCTTTGGGGTGCATCCCCAAGGTTGTAACTGCTAGGTAGTCACATGTTCAGTTTTAGAAGGAACTAACAAATTGTTTTCCAGAGTGATTTTAACATTTTATATTCCTACCCTGAATTTATGATTGTTCTAGTTTTTCTGTATCACTGTCAACATTTGGTTCTGTCACTGTTTTTCATTTTAGAAATTCTGATAAATATGCAATGCTATTTCATTGTGGTTTTAATTGTATCATTGGAAGGACTGATGTTGAAGCTGAAACTCCAATACTTTGGGCACCTGATGTGAAGAGCTGATTCATTTGAAAAGACCCTGATGCTGGGAAAGATTGAGGGCAGGAGGAGAAGGGGACGACAGAGGATCAGATGGTTGGATGGCATCACTGACTCTATGGATATGGGTTTGGGTGGACTCTGGGAGTTGGTGATGGACAGGGAGGCCTGGCATGCTGTGGTTCATGGGGTCGCAAAGAGTCGGGCATGACTGAGTGGCTGAACTGAACTGAACTGATGATGCTCAACATCTTTAAGACCTTCCTCACCTTCAGTGAAATGTCTATTCATATCTTTTTCTCATTTTCTACTTCTTTACATTTTGAGTATTTTTAAAAAATATATAATCTTGATATTTTTGTGAGATTTTATGCTTGCAAATATTTTATCTTTATCTCCTCTTCTTTTTATCTTTTGAACAGGGTATTTGACTGAGCCAAATCATTTAATTTTGGTGAGTTCAAATTTGCAAGTTTTTCCTTTTATAGACTGTGCTTTTGATGCCAAGTCTTAAAAATCTATGCTTAGCCCTAAATCTTAAAGGTTTCCCCCTCATCTGTGTTCTTTAAGCCAGTTAAATGAGTTTAATATCATTGGGCTTTTGTCTTAACCTCCAACTCTCTATCTTAGTTAGAAGAGAAAGTTTCAAAAACAGGTGCTGTAAGATCAAAATCTTCCAAGCAGATTTTCTTGGTGATCTTAGCTAATAGTTTACTTTTCCTCTTCTATGGTTATTAGGAGACTATGAGTCAGAGAAAATCCCACCATGAACTCCATAGGGCAAACACCCGTTATCATTAACTTTCATAATGAAATAAATTATTTGGTGCTTTTCATTTGTAATTCTGATGATATTTGGGAAAGATTAGGTGATACCAAAAACAACAACAACAACAAAAACCAAAAAAGCAAAAAAACAACCCAGAAAAACACAAAATCTTCTCTCCTTTAAAAAAGAAGCAATATTAATCACAAATGAAAAAGGGTCACTTTTATCTGAGTGAAACCAAATTGCTTCCTTCATGGACTGACTTTTCTTAATCATATTTTGATGTATTTTCTGTTTGATATAATTAGAGAAACAGGATATTTCATAACTACAATTCCTCATCATAGTGTGAGTTCATGAATGTAGGGAACTGTTTTGTTCTGTATTATATCTCACATGTAGCATCTACTATGATAGGTGTTCAAAAGTTTTTTGTAGAATGATTGAATTAATCAATCAATGAGTATTAGCACTAATTATTTAGGAGAGTCATCACTGCAAGAAAGATCAGAGCAGTGAATTCATTTAGTGTTCTGTTTCTAAATAATAGAGGTATAGTGAAAACAGCATGAGTTTTTTCAGGCTAGTAACCCTGGAGATGGAGAAGGCAATGGCACCCCACTCCAGTACTCTTGCCTGGAAAATCCCATGGACAGGGGAGCCTGGTAGGCTGTAGTCCATGGGGTCGCTAGGAGTCGGACAAGACTGAGCGACTTCACTTTCACTTTTCACTTTCATGCATTGGAGAAGGAAATGGCAACCCACTCCACTGTTCTTGCCTGGAGAATTCCAGGGACGGGGGAGCCTGATGGGCTGCCATCTATGGGGTCGCACAGAGTCAGACACGACTGAAGTGACTTAGCAGCAGCGACCCTGGAGAGGGAGGCATCTCTCCATGCTTTCCTGTAACACACAGTCTCAAGTTCTGAGGTTCGTGTTCTGCTGGTTCATCTATATTCATTTTGATAGCATTCTTTAGGCAGGTTGATAAGTAGTCCAAGGCCCTTAGGGAGGTATACATTCTGTAGCAGGCCTTGTCCAAGTTATAATATACCTTGCTCAAAGGCATGTTCTTTTCTCCTTAACAGGAATTTGTTCCTTTTGGTCAATCTTGTGCTGATGTTATCTCAAGATGTATGCCGTGGGAAAGGGGTCTGGTAAAACTTTTACAACCTTGAAGCATTCTTTTAATCTATTGTTAGTAGCTGACTAGAAGGTATATAAAGCTCTGCTCAAGTTAACCATGACTGTGGCGGTGGGGGAGGGCGGTATTTTTTTACCCCCTTCTGATGTCTATGTCAGAAGTTTGTTTATCTATTTTCAATAAACTCTCCTTCCTCACTACAAGCCTTGAGTGGTCACTGCTAACTGTCCAGCTCTGTGAGGAAATTCCTCTTCCTCAATAGGGGCTGTGAGCTTGGGTATGACACATACCCTGACCTCATCTCATCCAGGTTGGTTTCAGCTTCTGAGCTGAAAGTAAACCAAAATGGGCAACATGGGTATTTACACCCATCAATCAGAGATATTTGCTCTATTCCTAAACTCAATATTCGGGGGGTTTATGTTAAATCTCTGAGTCTTCATCCTCTTTGGCCTGCTGCAATCTCCCCTAGCTTCTTCTATTGATGCCCAGCCTAAGTTTTGGACACCTGACTATATTACAGCTTCTGCTGCAACTGAGTAGATCCTTACCCTAAATTCTAGGCCACACCTTAGACATCATCCAAAATGAATTGCTGTTAACGTTTTATTATATTTCCTTTCAATCCTAATTTTTAATTGCCATATAAATTCCACTTCATGCTTATGCTCTCTCTGGAGTGCTTCATACTTTGTCATCTTCATGCTTTTCTTTCTTGAATGTGCTCTCCTTGTCCTGCTCCCACACTTTTCATCCAATAATACACACTTCTACTTTTGTTCAGTTAACTCATTTCCTTCTTCTAGTCTCTGTTTGAATGTTACTTTCTTCATTAAGTCTCCCAGCCTCTTAAGCCAATCTTATGCTTGGGTACCAATGTACCTATTATCCTGTGGCTATAAGTGTTTGTTAGGTTCCAGCACAGACTATCAGATCCTTTAGGGCAAGGGACATGTTTAAATTATTTGTCATTGTATCAAGATGTCAGGGGTGTTTTTGTTATGTATGCAACAAGTTTCTAACCTGGGAAATATACAGGAGAGAAGAGTGTGGAGCTGAGAGCCAATGAGCAATGAGTTCTTGCTGTTTTGTTGATTCTTTTCTATTCTAAATTTAATCCTAAATAAACATTGTGGGCTCCACAGTCCATGGTGAGTTAAGTCCACATTATGCTGAATTTCACTGAGCACCAAACTGCCACAGTGCTATCACCAAACATCCTGAGAATGGGATTTGAAAGTAGGTTAAATTAGACAATCCAGGTGAATTGTCTTTTTGATACTCATAGTTTTTAATATAAGCAACATTTGCATGTAACTCATCTCTAACAGTTTCTAGCGGCAAAACCCCCAAATTGTAGCAGATGAGGTTTATGTTACATGAAAAAGACTCATTATTGGGAAAGATGATATTATTACTTGCCAGAGAAGGAAGCTGGAAGTTTCTCTTTTGATAAGTGAGGTACAGAGGAGGTTATAAAAACTATCACTTTTGATTATTACTTATGAATCAGAACACCTTAAAGCCAGTTTTCACAATGTTTAATTTTTCATATACTGTACATACTTTTTGCCAGTTTTTCCATGATTTGGCATGTATGAATGCAGGAGAAAATACCATTCTCAGGGTTTATGTTGATAAGCAAGTGACCCTAGGAATTTATAAAAAGAACACTGAGGTTGTAGGCAGTCGGTGTGAGACTGTAAAACTACACTTGGAGAAAAGGCAGAACCAAGGCAACCCAGAGGCCAGGGGCAGGGCATATTTCAGCAGAAACAGTCTTGACACAATGCCACACCCCTGCTCTTTACAATTGACATGGGCCCTGGCTACTGCTGCAGCCACCAAAATAGTTCTCAACTGTCTCACTGCATTCACATCATTCCCATTCAGGTTAATTTCTCAGGTGGAAGCATGCAACTAGGTCAGTGTGTCTCTTTTCTGTGAGCCTAGAGACAGAGGGGAGGTGTTTCTCTCCTACATGGATTTGATAGTAGGAAGCTGGGCAGTGAATCTTTTCAACATGACAGTGAATGGAAGCTTATCCTCCAAGATACATGCCTACGCATTTGTTTTCTCATATTTATTGAAACAGTGAACTTATATTTTCAACTCCAGTTAGTGGTTTATTTACATAATATTCAATATGACATTTGGGAGTGGAACACTTGCTGTTTTTTCTTTGCATGTGATTAAACTGATGCCAAGAAAATTCAGGTCATTTTCCTTTAACTTGTTTCAATCTGTCTTCATATTTTCAAGATGCTTTTTATCTCTGGCAGGAGCATTGGATACTGGGGGAACCAAACAGTAAGCCAGCTGGCAAAGTAGAAAAATAATATCCAGAAGCTTAGCCCCAGCATCATGAAAAAAAGTATAGAAGGAGGTATTTGTACCAAGAAGCAATTTAACACACTAAAAGAAATATATTCCATTAGGGCAACTGGACAATAATCATTAAATAGTCATATATATATATGTGTGTGTGTGTATGTATTCTTAGGCTTAATAAATGCACTCTAAAATTTTTTTACACATGACTAACAATTTATGTATTGGTTTATTAATTTCAAATTTTCAGGTAATAACAAAAGACTTGGATTAACCTAGTTATCTATCAGAAAGAGACTGATCAAATACACTTTCGGGCATTTGTACAAAAATTTTTACATAGGTGTATTAAAAATTAATACTATATATTTGCTATATATTATCTTATTGATTTTACAGAGATGGTAGCATTCTTTTTTTTTTAATATTATTATTTTTTTAAATTTTATTTTATTTTTAAACTTTACAATATTGTATTAGTTTTGCCAAATATCAAAATGAATCCGCCACAGGTATACCCGCGTTCCCCATCCTGAACCCACCTCCCTCCTCCCTCCCCTACCCTCCCTCTGGGTCGTCCCAGTGCACCAGCCCCAAGCATTCTATGTGCCCTCTGATTTAATCTGCCTTTTATCTTAGATGTACCATTTCCTGAGTCACAACTAGAAGATAAGTAAGCCTTAGGATTTAGGAAAGAGTAAATTAATTCACATGATGACAATGTGCAGTTAGCCTGCCTAAAAGCAAACATTTCAGACTGGAACAGTGGTATAGGAGGGTTTTCTCCACTTACCAATATATTCTGTGTTCCAAAAATGTCACAGTCGCTTTGAAGGCACAGCTAATTTATTTACTTGGTTTTATTATCTTCTACTAACTTAGGCATGGGGCTTTCCTGGTGGCTCAGTGGTAAAGAATCCGCCTGCCAATGCAGGAGACACGGTTCTATCCCTGTGTAGGGAAGATCCCCTAGAGAAGGAAATGGCAAACCATTCCAGCATTCTTGCCTGGGAAATCCCATGGACAGAGGAGCCTGGTGGGCTATGATGTGGTGACTAAACAACAACAGCTAATGTAGACATAGGTTACATTTTGGAGATAGGTTTTAAATTTCATATATATGATAAGAAGTAAACACATCCCTATTTTATCTTAAGTTTCTGAAGGTAAAATTGCATACTTTACCTAATTTATGTTGTAACCAAACCAAGCAGTTCTTTTTTCCAAAAGGAATCTAAATTCTTCAGGAGGAACATGTTACTTTCTAAATAGGAGTACTGGTTACTTGAAGCATTAGTTGTCAATTTGAAAGATACCTATGTTACAATAGACTCAGGAATAAGCAAAAGCTGAGGGATTCCATCATCACTAGACCTGCTTTATCAGAAATGCAACAGGCTGTACTTCAAACTGACAACAGAATGGCATTTTTTTCTATTGTATCAAAATAGACCCTTTTTCAATTTTGAAGATTTATAGCCACAGATTTTAAGAAAACTCATTTCTGGAAAAAAAGGAAAGTTTTTACAAACATAAACTTTTAGTTTGTTTTGCACAGCATGAGGGATCTTTGTTCCCCAACCAGGGGTCAAACCTGCAGCCTCTGGAGTAGAAACACAGAATCTTGAGCACTGGACTGCCAGGGAAGTTCCTAGTTTGCTTTAGAGAAAACCTGTATCAAACAAGTTCAAGCTATTAATTTCATCAATATTTATTTTTGTCAGATTCTAGTCTAACCACGTGTAGGAGAAAGGAATAAACAGTAGATGGCCAAATTCTATTTGATGAGGTAGAGGTGTAACAGTGACTGAACATGCACAATACATGCATATATACACATATATCATATCCTCGATGCTATTACTGTTATAATAAGTCAGACTAAGTTAGCTTTAAAGTAACTACATTCATTTCTCTCAGCTCCTACTTGGTACTAACACATTTCATACTTAACCTTATAAGTGAATACTTGTGATCTCTGTTGACTAATCATAAATATTTCACAGATACCACTGAAGCTTTGCTGAGTCTGAAATGCAGTATAATAGAAAACATGACTAAAAGAGCTCTGAAATTCTAGAAAATTTATAACTTATACGGTAGAAATTCCTAAAATGGTTAAACATAGAAAGGTCCATATTAACATTGTTTTCAGGGAAAGCAAAGAGGGGTGGGCTCATCAGTCAACATTCCACATTCATGATGATATATGAAAAGGACATGGAAAGGCAAAGTGCAATGTGGTCTAAAAAAGAGGAGGAATCAAACTGAGCCCACTGATAAGGATAAAGCTCATTCAGTGAGTAAGCACAGATCTGAGAACAATCATGAGACTCAATAATATTTGTGTGTTTAAATGGCATGATTAGAGAGCAAAAAGGATCTCAGGCAAAAACCTTGTTCTGAAGAAAATTATGGAAAAACACATTCACACATACACAAAACATGGGCACACACACATCTGGTTCTGCTTAGTTTGCAACTCTCCTCAGGGTTTTGTTCACTGCAAGTCTGACATCCTTATTTCTTAGACTATAGATGAGGGGGTTCAACATGGGAACTATATTGGTATAAAATACTGATAAGAACTTCCGCTGGCCAATGGAACCATCTGAAGAGGTCTTGAGATGTGTGCACAACCCAGAACCATAGAAGAGGGCAATAGTTATTATGTGGGAGCCACAAGTACTGAAGGCTTTGGACCAACCCTGAGCTGATGAGATGTGGAGGATATTGGAGAGGATCAAAGCATAAGACACAAAAATGATGAAGCTAGATATTATTACAACTGTGCTCACAACAATGGAATCCACTAGCTCACTGGCATCAGTGCGGGTGCAGGACAGCTGGAGGAGGGGGAAGATGTCACACATGTAATGATTGATGATGCTGGAATCACAAAAGGACAATCTAACCATGTCTCCTGTGTGGACCATGGCACCAGCAAACCCCATTGCATATGAACCAAACATGAGCAGAGAACAGACCTGAGGGGACATAGTGACTGTGTACCAAAGGGGCTTACAGATGGCCACATAGCGATCATAGGCCATGGCTGTCAACACATAGCATTCAGAGTGGACAAAGAAACAGAAAAAAAACAGTTGAGCCATACATCCTTCAAAGGAGATGGTGTTCTCTGACACAAAGCTCATCAGCAGTTTAGGGGTAATGACCAAGGAGTGGCAGAGATCTATGAAGGACAGATTGAAGATGAAGAAATACATGGGAGTATGAAGATGAGCGTTCAGGTATATCAGATTAATTAAGCTCACATTCCCTACCACAGTGAGCATATAGTTCACGAAGAAGAGTAAGAAGAGGGGTAACTGCAGTTGAGTGAGGTCTGTAAATCCCACCAGGATGAACTCAGTTACTGAAGAATCATTTCCCACAACCATTATTGACAGTGGTGTGATCTGTGAGGAAATAAGAAAAGAACGTTACATCAGGGAGGGATTCAGATCCTTTGTTTCTAGGCTGAAGACTTGTTCCACCGGGGCTCAAGTGTGACTGTTGGGACAGCAAGCGATGACTCCCTATCTTTCAACTTTCTTCTCACAACTGTCTTTTCATGTTTTCAAATCTCAGCTGCAACTCCTCATCTCCTCTTGACTGACTAGCAGGGGCCTAAAGTAATGTTCACATTGGAGAGATAAAGAAACAATATTTTGAAGATATGACTAGGATGGCCAAACCCATACAGCAAGAAAGGAAAGGAGTCCAGACTCGTACTTGGGACGACTTCCTATGGAAATTCCTGAAGCCTGGACAAAGAAGTCAGTGTGATACCCACTGTGCTCACTGCTCAACTCACTCTCTCCTTCTTGTTATTTGTTTGTTTGTTGTTCAGCTGCCAAGTCGTCTCCGACTCTTCGCGACTTCACGGACCGCAGCACACTAGGCTCCTCTATTCAACACTATATCCCGGAGTTTGCTCAAATTCATCTCCAATGAGTTGGTGATATTATCTAACCATCTCATCCTCTGTCACCCCCTTCTCCTTTTGTCTTCAGTCTTTCCCAGCATCAGGGTCTCTCCCTCTTACCCTTTAGAAAGTCAGCACCAGACTTAGTTAACATGCTGAGACTGTCCCCATATGATTCTGCATTTCTCCTACCTATTCCCTTTATCCAATCTTACCTCAAAATCACAATGAATTGTTTAAGAAGGGCAGGTGGTTTCCCACACCTCTCCACTGCAGTAGTGGTGGGAATGAAAACATCAGAACAGAGAAGACTTGCTGTGCAATTTCCTTCTACCTGGAGGTCTCTTAGGCCATAAGTGTTCTTATCCTTTCCCTGGCCTGAAGGATACAAAGGTTCTGACCGTGGAGGAAGCAACACCCATCTATTTGTGGATTTACATATAATGTCTTCAGGACCAGGCAAATGCAACTGCTTTCTGTCTCCAAACCATCATCTGGCTGATAATGTGAATGCATCTCATTCTCTGTGGATCTCAGCAACCTGTTTGGAAGCTTGGAAAATGAGCCTCATTTAAGATTAAAGTTTGATCAGGCTCCTTAGGGAAAAAATTATTGAGCCTGTGTTTACATACTTCATCAATAAGTTGATATTGGTACCTTTGGGATTTAATGTTCCTCTCCAAGTATCACTTCACATTAAGAATTTATTGATGTATAATAAATTTCCATAAACTGTAGTGACTTAAATAAATACCCAGTTATTCCATAAATTAAAGGTCTGGTATGGCATGGCTGGATTCTCTGCTCAGGCTAAAATCAGGGTGTGGGCAGGGCTTTGCATTTTCTTCTGGGGACTCTACAGAGAATTTTTTTCCAAACTCCTTCAGGTTGTTGGAAGAACTAAATTTCTGTGGTTTCAGAACTGAGAGCTTCATTTTCTTGTTGACTGTCAGCTGCAGGTCTCTCTCAGTTTGCATAGGCTGCCTGTATTTATCATCATGTAGCCCTCTTGTCTTCAATATGGCAGTAAATGGAACACTGAATCCTTTTTAAAAATTTTAATTGAGACATATTTAAATTTATTTAGATACATTTGAGAAACAGTATCACAGGAACATCTTGAAATTAATTTTTACTACTTTTACTCATGCCTTAATTATAAAGTAATATGTGCTTATTTTTGAAACCACAGATGATTGAGACATATATCAAGTAAAAAGTGCCTGGTCCTCTCCATCTTTTCCTCCAAAGATAAAGTATAGTTGACTAACAATGTTAGTTTCAGGTGTATTGCAGAGTGATTCAGTTATACATATACATGCATCTATTCTTTTTAGAATTCTTTTCCCATTCAGGTTATTACAGAGTAGTGAGCAGAGTTCCCTGTGCTATACAGTAGGTCCTTGTTTGTTATCTATTTTAAATGTAGCAGTGTGTAAATGTCAGCCCCAAGCTTCCAATCTGTCGCTCCCTCCAGCCCTTCCTTCCTGGTAACCATAAGTTCATTCTCTAAGTCTATGAGGTTCTTTCCATTTTGTGAGTAAGTTTGTATGTATCATTTGTTTTTATATTCTGCCTATAAGCAGTATTATATGATATCTGTCTTTCTCTGTCTGGCTTTACTTAATATGATGATCTTCAGGTCCATTGATGTTGCTGCAAATGGCATTATTTCATTCTTCTTTATGGCTGAGCAATATTTTATTGCATATATGTATCACATCTTCTTGATTAATTCCTCTGTCAATGGGCATTTAAGTTGCTTCCTTGTCTTGGCTACTGTAAGCTGTGCTGCAATGAACACTGCGGCATATGTATCATTTCAAAAACTATGTTTTTCTCTGGATATATGCCCAGGAGTGGGATTGTTGAATCATATGGTATATCTATGTTTAGTTTCTTATGGAACTTCCATATTGTTCTCCATAGTGGTTACACCAATTTACATTCCCTCCAACAGTGTAGGAGAGTTCTCTTCTCTCCACACCCTCTCTAGCATTTATTGTTTGTAGCCTTTTTGATGATGGCCATTCTGACTGGTGTGAGGTGATCTCACTGTAGTTTTGATTTGAAGTCAAGTGGGTCTTAGGAAGCATCACTACAAACAAAGCTAGTGGAGGTGATGAAATTCCAGCTGCTGCCAAGTCACTTCAGTCGTGTCCAACTCTGTGTGACCCCATAGACGGTAGCCTACCAGGCTCCCCCGTCCCTGGGATTCTCCAGGCAAGAACACCAGAGTGGGCTGCCATTTCCTTCTCCAATGCATGAAAGTGAAAACTGAAAGTGAAGTCGCTCAGTCGTGTCCGACTCTTGGCGACCCCATGGACTACAGCCTACCAGGCTCCTCCATCCATGGGATTTTCCAGGCAAGAGTACTGGAGTGGGGTGCCATTGCCTTCTCCAGAAACTCCAGCTGAGCTATTTCAAATCCTAAAAGATGATGATGTTAAAGTGCTGCACTCAATATGAAAGCAAATTTTTAAAACTCAGCAGTGGCCACAGGACAGGAAAAGGTCAGTTTTCATTCCAATCCCAAAGAAAGGCAGAGCTGAAAGAATGTTCAAACTACCACACAACTGCACTAATTTCACATGCTAGCAAAGTGATGGTCAAAATTCTCCAAGCTAGGCTTCAAAAGTATGTGAACCAAAACTCCCAGAAGTTCAAGCTGGATTTAGAAAAGGCAGAGGAACCAGAGATCAATTGCCAAAGTCTGTTGGATCACAGAAAAAGCAAGAGAATATCAGAAAAACACCTACTTCTGCTTAATTGACTATGCTAAAGCCTCTGACTGTGTGGATCATAACAAACTATGGAAAATTCTTAAAGAGATGGGAATACCAGACCACCTCACCTGCCTCCTGAGAAAACTGCATGCAGGTCAAGAAGCAACAGTTAGAACCAGACATGGAACAACAGACTGGTTACAAACTGGGAAAGGAGTACATCAAGGGTGAATATTATCACCCTGCTTATTTAACTTCTATGCAGAGTACATCATGCTAAATGCTGGGCTGCATGAAGCACAAGCTGGAATCAAGGTAGCTGGGAAAAATATCAATAACCTCAGATATGTAGCTGATACCACACTTATGGCAGAAAGCAAAGAGGAACTAACGAGCCTCTTGATGAAGGTGAAAGAGAAGAGTAAAAAAGTTGGCTTAAAACTCAACATTCAAAAAAAGATCATGGCATCTGGTCCTATCACTTCTTTGCAAATAGATGGGGAAACAGTGTAAACAGTGACAGACTATTTTTGGGGGCTCTGAAATCACTGCAGATGGTGACTGAAGCCATGAAATTAAAAGATTCTTGCTCCTTGGAAGAAAAGCTATGACCAACCTAGACAGCATATTAAAAAGCAGAGACATTACTTTGCCAACAAAGATCTGTATAGTCAAAACTATGGTTTTTCTAGTAAGCATGTATGGATGTGAGAGTTGGACCATAAAGAAGGGTGAGCAATGAAGAATTGATGCTTTTGAACTGTGGTGTTGGAGAAGACTCATCAGAGTTCCTTGGACTGCATGAATATCAAACCAGTCAATCCTAAAAGAAATCACTCCTGAATATTCATTGGAATGGCTGATGCTGAAGCTGAAGATCCAATACTTTGGCCACCTGATGTGAAGAACTGACTCATTACAAAAGACCCTGATGCTGGGCAAGATTGAAAGCAAGAGAAGGGGCCTACAGAGGACAAAATGGTTGGATGGCAGCACTGACTCAATTGGCATGAGTTTGAGCAAACTCCAGGAGTTGGTGATGGATAGGGAAGCCTGGCGCGCTGCAGTCCATCGGGTGGCAAAGAGTCGGACACGGCTGAGCAACTGAACAACAACAGAAATAATGAGTTGATGTTGAACATCCTTTCATGTGACTCTTGGCCTTCTGTATGTCTTCTTTGGAGAAATGTCCACTTAGGTCTTCTGTCCTTTGTTGACTGGGTTATTTGTTTTGGTGCTTTTATGCGTCATAAACTGTAAATTTTGGAGACTAATCCCTCATCAGTCGCATCATTTGCAAATATTTTCTCCCTATCTCTCTGTTGTCTTTTCATTTTTAAAAATTTTTTCCTCTACTGTGCAAAGGTTTTTGAGTTTAAGTAGGTCCCATTTGTTTATTTTGTTTTTATTTCCATGGCTCTGGGAGAGGGATTGAAGAAGAAACTGCAACAATTTATGTCAGACAGTGTTCTGTCTATATTTTCCACCATATACTCAGATCACATGAAACTATGTAGCTCTTATATAGGTACCTGCTTTGACAACTTCCCGTGTCAACATGTGGCAGGCATGAACATTATTGCCCTTTACCCAAGATTACCCAACAGGTATTTTGAGCTTTTAAAGTCCAAAATGAGGAGAAGAAATAAAGAGAAAGGAAAAGACTCATTATCTGCTGCTCACTATCCATAGTTTTAATTTTAGTATTCTGTTAAAAGAGATGCATCTTTCAAACATGACCAACACCAAGATAATGATCTCATCCTCAATTGCGTAATTCTGGGTGAGGTTTCAAGAGAGTATCGTTCTCACAAAGTGATTGGAGAGAGACCAACCCAGTGAAGAATCTCACTCCTTGCTTGATTTTGCTTCTTTTTCTTCTTTTCCTTGTTTCAATCTTTAAGATTTTTATTTTTAGGACCATTATAACATAGAGGTCTATGCTATGTTATGTGTGTTTTATTTCTTTACTCCACACACATTATTTTCACAATTTTAATTTTTTCTTCTCTTGAGGTACCAAGAGGTGACACTTCAGATTGCATATCCTTTCTATTCCCTTCCTGTATATCTTGCTGTGATCTCTCATGACGCATTTTTCTTTTCACATTTAGAAAAAAAAAGAAAAAGTGTGAACTTTTTCTTTCTGACTGTGGCTTTGGATCAAATTAAATCTATCACAACCAAAACGCTTTCATCTTCCCAACAGCTTTTTCCACCTGCTCTTGATCATTGGAAAAGCTTGAAGCTTCCATTGTAGAAGTGAGAGAAACCGTTACCTAGGATTTGCTTTTCCTTTCTTAATTTACAGTTATTTTGAAGTGTGAGCATTTTCTTTGTCTTTGGATTATGCTATGAATATTGTTTTTTATGGAGTTTTACTTGTTCTTATTGTTCTGTATTGCTTTTACCAGAATCATTGGGAGGTGCAGGTCTAGGCATTTGCTTTTTTTTTTTTGGTTTCCTGAAAGTCTTCTTAAAAATAATATTTTAAGATATTTGCATATTTTAAAAAAGTATATTGTATTGATTTAGAGATGTGGCAGCCTGGATTATAGGAGAGTTTGGGGGAGAATGGATACATGTCTTGGAGAAGGGAATGGCAATCCACTCCAGTATTCCTGCCTGGAGAATCCCATGGATAGAGGAGTCTGGTGGGCTACAGTTCATAGGGTTGCACAAAGTTGGATACAACTGAAGTGACTTAGTACGACATGGCGTGGCAGAGGTAGTTTACCTCTCAGTGAACTCAAAAATACTTTTTTTATTTTAGTTTGTTAAAAACACCATTCATGATTTAGATTTGTGTTACTTCAGAAAAAGTAAATATTCAGAAGATTACTAGATCTGTTACTGGAAATATCATGACTAGTTTATTCAAGCCAACCATCTTGTTGGAAATAACTATACTGTCATACAAAATACAGACTTTTTCCTTATAAAATTGAAAAGCTGAAAGAACGTAAAAAATTACTAGGTCAAAATAGATTATGTGAAAAATCGTTTATCTATTAAACAAATTGAATTAGTAAGTAATCCTTCACACACATGTGCTCACATCTTGTGCTCACAAGCCTAATGGCTTCACAGGTTAATTTTATCATACATGAAAAGAAGAAATAATACCAAGTGTATGCAAATTCTTTCAGAAAAGAGATAAAGAGAAAACATTTTTCAAATATATTTTATGAGGCAGCATAACCTGGATATCCAAATAAGACATAGAATTACAAGGAAAATATATACCAATATTCCTTATAAACATAAGTGCAAAAATCACTTATACAATATTACTAATCTAATATTGTGTTCTATAAAAATGATAATGCTTTATAATTAAGTGGGGTTGAGCAAAAGAAATCAAGGTTGGTTATACCTCTGAAAACCATTCAATATAATTCACAATATTAACAGAATAAAGGAGAAAACAGTATCATCAGATAAGTAGATACTGAAAAAGCATACAGTAAAAAATATCCATTTATCATAAAAATCTCAGAAAAACAGGAACAGAAAAGAATTCTCTCAATTTAGCAAAGGGAATTTATTAAAAAATCTAACATAATTAATGGTAAAAGTTGAAAGCTTTCCCTGTAAGATTGGAAACAAGCGAAGAATGTCCTCTTTTCTCTCTATTTGGTGGAGCTTAGTTAGTGAAATTAGACATTAAAATAAAATAAAATGATATCAAGCTTAAAAAGAAGATAAATTAGCATTATTCTTAGAAAATATGATTATTAATGTAGAAAATCCACAAAATAAAAATATTAGAATAAGCAGATGTACCAAGATCTCAAGATATAAGGTCATTAAACATAAATTGACTGCATTTCTAAATGCTAGCAACAAATATTTGGAAAATGAAATTAATAAAAATACCATTTACAATAGCATAAAACTAAAATTACTTAGGAATAAATTTAATGACAGATGTACAAACCTCTAAACTGAAAACTTCAGAACCTTGATCTGAGAAATAAAAAGTTTACAAATAAAGAGAGATACACCATGTTTGTGGATTGGAAGATCTGATGTTGTTAACATTTCCATTTCCCCCAAAACCGATCTGACATTCAATGCATTCCAATTAAACACAGGGGTTCAATGGCTTCAAAATGCTGAGAAAAAGTTACATTTAAACTAGAATTTCATACCTTACTAAACTATGAAAAAAATAGGAAGCCAAAACTAAAGAAATTTCAGAAATGCAATGTCTCTAAAGTTTGCATTCCATGCACCCTTTCTAAGGAAATTAATGGAGCATTTGTGTTATCAAAAATGAGGAAAAACATCGACATAGTCAAGAGGAGTCTAAAAAGGCACACCAACTAAATGTAACGTAACTTTGATGAGATCCTGGAACTGAAAAAGGACATTAAGTAAATAGTAAGGAAATCTGTGTATAGTATGGACTTTAGCTAATGATAACATAACAACACTGGCTTGCTAATTGTAACAAACACATTGTAAGATGTTAATGTTAATAATTGGGGAAATAGTTGGCAGTATATGGGAATTCTTTGTATTATGCTCATTTTTTTTCTATAAATCTAAAACTGTCCTAAAAAATAAAGTTCATTTAAAAAAATGAAGAAACCAAGAAACAGGAAAATATGGGATGCAGAAAACAGAGGATCTAAGATACATAAGAGGTGAAGAGAATCCTCAGAAAGAAGGTGAACAGGGATCTCGAGATGTTAGATTTTCACTAAAGTAAGAGGACAGTGTATCAACACTTGAGTGGATCATGAATTTCTCAGAAAGACTTCTTAAGGAAGGCAACATTTTAAGAACAGCAGCTAACATCATATAGCTACAGCTGAATATACTGAAAGGAGATCTGTACAAAAGGGATAAATCAGAGAAATCTATGGAATATTAAGCAAATGAAAGCACCTAAAAATATTCCCTTCAAGGAAAACAACAAATCAAATGAAAGCAATAATTATATTTGATGTACCTCTGTAAATAGTGTTTAAAATTGTCTTAATAATGTTAACTGCCAATGTTTACCTAAATTTTTAGTTATAACCATATTGCAATAAAGAGAGTGTGGGTGTGTATGTGTGTATGGTGAGAGTGAGGTAAAAAAGATTCCATAGGAACTCACACTGGAAACTATCGCGTGTTTAGTTGTTCAGTCATGTCGTGTTTGACTCTTTGCGATCTCATGGACTGTAGCCCACCAGGCTCCTCTGTCCATGGGGACTCTCCAGGCAAGAATATTGGAATGGGTTGCCATTTCCTTCTCCAGGAGATATTCCCAGCCCAGGGATCAAACACAGGTCTCCCACTTTGCAGGCAGATTCTTTACCGTCTGAGCCACCAGGAAAACCCAAGAATACTGGAGTGGGTAGCCTATCCCTATTAGAGTAATTTAAACTTTAGACAAGAAGCTTATCAAATCAATGTACCTTAGAGGGTACACCAGGGTACCCTGAGACCAGGGTTTCAAAGAGATATGTTCTCTGAGACTGGAGGTTGGATAAAGTTGAGTGAGAAGAATATGTTTACATTTAGTTTATGAATTTAGCTTGTTGCCTAGGGGTGAAAAAAGCTTAATAATAATGAGAAAACAGAAAGAGAAATTAAGGAAACAATTCCATTCACCATTGCAATGGAAAGAATAAAATACTTAGGAATATATCTACCTAAAGAAACTAAATACCTATATATAGAAAACTATAAAACTCTGGTGAAAGAAATCAAAGAGGACACTAATAGATGGAGAAATATACCATGTTCATGGATTGGAAGAATCAATATAGTGAAAATGAGTATACTACCCAAAGCAATTTATGGATTCAATGCAATCCCTGTCAAGCTACCAACGGTATTCTTCACAGAGCTAGAACAAATAATTTCACAATTTGTATGGAAATACAAAAAACCTCTAATAGCCAAAGCTATCTTGAGAAAGAAGAATGGAACTGGAGGAATCAACCTACCTGACTTCAGGCTCTACTACAAAGCCACAGTCACCAAGACAGTACGGTACTGGCACAAAGACAGAAATATTGATCAATGGAACAAAAGAGAAAGCCCAGAGATAAATCCATGCACATATGGACACCTTATCTTTGACAAAGGAGGCAAGAATATACAATGGATTAAAGACAATCTCTTTAACAAGTGGTGCTGAGAAAACTGGTCAACCACTTGTAGAAGAATGAAACTAGAACACTTTCTAACACCATATACAAAATTAAACTCCAAATGGATTAAAGATCTCAACGTAAGACCAGAAACTATAAAACTCCTAGAGGAGAACATAGGCAAAACACTCTCCGACATACATCACAGCAGGATCCTCTATGACCCACCTCCCAGAATATTGGAAATAAAAGCAAAAATAAACAAATGGGACCTAATTAAAATTAAAAGCTTCTGCACAACAAAGGAAACTATTAGCAAGGTGAAAAGACAGCCTTCAGAATGGGAGAAAATAATAGCAAATGAAGCAACTGACAGACAACTAATCTCAAAAATATACAAGCAACTCCTACAGCTCAACTCCAGAAAAATAAATGACCCAATCAAAAAATGGGCCCAAAAACTAACTAGACATTTCTCCAAAGAAGACATACAGATGGCTAACAAACACATGAAAAGATGCCCAACATCACTCATTATCAGAGAAATGCAAATCAAAACCACAATGAGGTACCATTTCATGCCAGTCAGAATGGCTGCGATCCAAAAGTCTACAAGCAATAAATGCTGGAGAGGGTGTGGAGAAAAGGGAACCCTCTTACACTGTTGGTGGGAATGCAAACTAGTACAGCCACTATGGAGAACAGTGTGGAGATTCCTTAAAAAACTGGAAATAGAACTGCCTTATGATCCAGCAATCCCACTGCTGGGCATACACACTGAGGAAACCAGAAGGGAAAGAGACAGGTGTACCCCAATGTTCATCGCAGCACTGTTTATAATAGCCAGGACATGGAAGCAACCTAGATGTCCTATAGCAGATGAATGGATAAGAAAGCAGTGGTACATATCCACAATGGAGTATTACTCAGCCATTAAAAAGAATACATTTGAATCAGTTCTAATGAGGTGGATGAAACTGGAGCCTATTATCCAGAGTGAAGTAAGCCAGAAAGAAAAACACCAATACAGTATACTAACGCATATATATGGAATTTCGAAAGATGGTAACAATAACCCTGTGTATGAGACAGCAAAAGAGACACTGATGTATAGATCAGTCTTATGGACTCTGTGGGAGAGGGAGAGGGTGGGGATATTTGGGAGAATGGCATTGAAACATGTATATATCTTGTATGAAATGAGTCGCCAGTCCAGGTTTGATGCACGATACTGGATGCTTGGAGCTGGTGCACTGGGATGACCCAGAGGGATGGTATGGGGAGGGAGGAGGGAGGAGGGTTCAGGATGGGGAACACAGGTATACCTGTGGTGGATTCATTTCCATATTTGGCAAAACTAATACAATATTGTAAAGTTTAAAAATAAAATAAATTAAAAAAAAAAAAAAGAAAATAATGACCAGTGGAGAAGCAGCATTGAGAATCACAAGTAAATGTTGAATACAGTTTGGGGCACTTTAACTTGAGGTACATAAATAGACATAAAACAGAATTGTTCAGGAGGCAAGTGGGGGACAGGTTCAGGTGATACATACTGGTGAACAGGAATGAGCAGAAGGAGAGCAAATACTTGTCAGACTCCTTCTATGATTCAGGCAGTGTTTCATTATTTTACATGTAATAAGTCATTTAATTCAAAGGACAATTACTCTCAAGTTACAGATGTGGATACCAAGGGTGAAAGAGGTCACATAAATTGTCTAAAATCTCACAATTAGAAAGTGGAGACTCAATCTGGATTTAAATTTCAGACCATCTGACTTGATAGTCTCTTCCTTTAAATGCTTTCCCACAAGTCTGAACTTCAGGGAGTAGAACCATTGACTCCCTTTGTTCTCCTGACAGTGAGGGCAAAACATATTCACAACTACATTACATGATATAACTGTGGCCAACTGCTCAGAACTGGGTGAACATCCTTTGTCAGTACCAGTACAGCTGCTATTCCTTTGGCTTGCCCCACTCTTGCAGAACCTCTGTCTACCAAGCTGGTGTCCACATCTGTAAGATGCTTTGTTCGCCAATCCTGGTTTTATAATCTCAAACCAATGATCTGAATTCCCATCTTCTTTTAATTAACTCTATTTAAAAGAGCTAGTAATTTTTTCTACTTTTATTGAGATATAGTTGACGTACAGCAGTGAATTAGAGTCACTTTCTACTGTTTATTCACATTAACTCGAATACAGTATTTTCTCCTCACATATGTAAGCCAAAGTATGAACTGACAAAACACTTAGCTGTCAAATGGGTTAAATTTGAAGTTAGAAATATGAATAAACTTTGCAAAATAAGATTTTAGGGAGTTTTAATTCTCAGTTAATCAATCACTGAAATTTGTGTAATCTTTGTACCTCACTTCTCAAATGAGAAGGCTCTAGTTTCTTCTTTGGCAAACAATGTCACTAGTGGTTTTCCCCAAAAGTTCTGTTTCATGTAACATAAATTCATTTGCAACAAATGAGTTCGGATTTTTCCACCCAAAATTGGATTTTTCCACCAAAAAATATCAGAAGTTTCAAATACAGTTCATATTTTTTGAAAACAATAGGTAAGTCAAATTAAAAGGACCTTCTTCAGCGGAATGTCCAGTTATAGCTGAGTGGGCAGGTCAGCAAATCTCCACGGCACATCTATAAACTTGGACAGAATTGGCAAACACAATGATTCCAACATTCTGGAAATCAACCAATGCACACAACAATATGAGAAATATTGATGTTTCAAAAAGTGTTTAAGTTCACGTAAGAATAAAGGGAGTCTGTGATATTTTACAAAGGACTCC
The DNA here is from genome assembly GCF_002263795.3 of Bos taurus. NCBI lineage: Eukaryota > Metazoa > Chordata > Mammalia > Artiodactyla > Bovidae > Bos > Bos taurus. Next base: position 27,739,572 of record NC_037356.1, on the reverse strand, counting down.
TCCCAGTGCGAAATTTTGACTGGATATTTTAAGGTTAAAGATAAAAAGAATTGTGTTTAGATGCTGTACTCTAGTTGCTGAATTCATTTCTCACAGTGTTTGCAATTCTGAAACCTTATTCCATAGGTACTGGGATTGACGGAGCAATAATAATGATAGATAATAAAAATCTTGTATTCAAATGCCTTTTCCAGACTGATTAGCTTATGATGAATAATATTGCGGGAAGTAAGGGACACATGCTCCATCTGCTCGACTCCACCCACCAGTCACCACCGCTGCTTCAGTTTTAGGCTTGCCTGCAGCTCAACAGGCGTGAGAGCCAAGGGGGCTCCATCACAACCTCCCAAAGCTCAAGAGGCAGTCCCAAGGCCCTACCGCAGCCTCCCCCGGAGACCTGTATCTTAGCATAGGGGCAGCCTCACTCTTATTGTCCTTGGAGAGTCTCCGAAGACTTGGACGGTGCAGGAAGCAGCTGGAGGCCTGGCTCAGTCCTGAGTGAGAGCTCCCCGGTCTCTGGCATGGGCTGGGCCCTAAGGGAAGCAGCCTGAGGGCTCCGGGTGGCCGGCTGGACAGGAGTGACCCCCAAGAAGACTTCCAAAGGAGACGAGTAGGGGTTCGCGGGCTATGGGCACGTGTGGCCTGGGCCACCACCGAGGCCTTGTACGGTAGCAATTGCGAGATGGACGGCACAGAAGCCACTCAGGCAGATCAGTGGCCAGCGCCATCTGCCATGGCCTACAGCAGCCTCAAGCTAGGCCGCCCACCAGCTGCTGGCAGCCTGGCCCCTGACGTGTCCCACAAGGACAAAGGTGCATCTTTTTGCTTTGGAGCCTGGGGGTCCCAGGCCAGCTGAGCTGCCCATGGCTGGGAGGACCCTTATGTGGTGTCGAGTGGAGCATGCGCACAAGAAGACTGCTCACAGCCATCTGGGAGAGTCTGCAAAATGGAGGCGCAAGGCCCCGGCCGGCCAGAGGATGTGGCTGAGGAGGACACGGGGGCCCATCAGGTGAGTGAGTTCACAGGCAAGATCCTGGAAGCCGCTGAGCATAGCCAGACCGCGGCTCCCCTTGGGGCCCACCCAGTGGATGCCCTGCCCTTGACCTTGGCCTCCCTGGTCTCCGGGGTCTGGGCCCTCACTGTCCCAGGCCTTTCTTCCCCAACTCTGGTCTCTTCTCACACCCCAGTATCTGGGCTCTCAGCCTCTTGTTCTCACACGTGTGCCTCCACCATGTCTTTGGGCTTCAGGCCCCTTTTGGGCCATCTTTTGCTTCAGGGTCCCATCTCTTTGTGCCTCAGTCCACCATTTTGTAGGGGTCACCTTTCTGTACTTCAGTTCCCCCATTTTCTTAAGGCCTCCTCTCTTGAGTTTTCTGTGTTCTCAGGATTTCCCTGTGCTCATAATTTCCTGGCTCTACAGCTTCTTCACTCTTTGCATCTTTGCTGTCTCTAGCAGCCACCATCCTCTGTATTGGGACTTCCCACCTCCTCAGGCCCTTTCTCTCCCACTTGCATTTTAGGCAGATGGAGACTCACTTCCTGTCATGCTTGTGTTCCCATTTCCACATTGCCTACCCGCCTGCCTGCAGGCACCTTTCTTGCTTGTTGTTCAGTCGCCAAGTTGTGTGTCTGACTCTTCTGTGACCCCATGGACTGCAGGTGGCAAGGCCTCACTGTCCCCCAGCATCTCCCGGAGTTTGCCCAAGTTCACGTCCATTGCATCAGTGATGCCAACCAACCATCTCATCCTCTGTTGCCCATTTCTCCTCCTGCCTTCAATTTTTCCCAGCATTAGGGTTTTTTCAAGTGAGTTTGCTTTTTGCATCAGGTGGCCAAAGTATTGGTTTCAGCATCAGGCCTTCCAGTGAGTAGTCAGGGTTGATTTCCTTTAAGATTGATTGGTTTTATCTCCTTGTTATTCAAGGGACTCTCAGTGAGAATGTTCTCTAGTACCACAGTTGGAAAGCATCAATTCTTGGGCCCTCTGCCTTCTTTGTGGTCAGGCTCTCAAAATCGTTCATGACTTCTGTAAAGACCATAGCCTTGACTATACAGAACTTTGTTGGCAAAATGATGTCTTTGCTTTTTAACACACTGTCTAGGTTTGTCATAGTGTTCCTTCCTAGAAGCAGTTGTTTTTAATTTCCTTTCCTGATGGCTTATCCTTTTGCTATGAGGAAGCAGAGCTTGTTTCAGGCAGTTTTTGAGGGAGGGGTGGAGCCAGATTAAAAAATGCCTTTCTTGGGAAGTACAATAGGACTGGTCATTGACAAGGGGGCAGGGGCTCCTTAAGGGGTTGCCCTGTCCAGGTCAAATGAAGAAACCTGGCTGACTCCTACCCCAAGGCTCTGGCCAGCATGTCGTGAGGAGTAGATACATTAGGTTTTGCACACAATCAAACCTGGTCTAGATAGATGACGTCCCTGCCCATGAATAGTCCCTGGCATGCCCCACAGGCACACAGATACCATTCCCAGCCATGCCTGGAAAGGGGCTGAATGTGGAGCGCTTGTTGTTGAATAGGTGAAGGCAAGAATGATAGCTGCTGAGCCCCAGGACACTACTAGGAGGGTCCTCATGGGCACCTCATGGGCACCGCATGAGGTGGCAGTGGTCCCTGCTTTTACAGGTGCCTGGAAGACCCCAACTCCATCCTGTTTTTGGAGCCTTTCCTCTTTGTAACCAAACTGCAAAATATGTCCTCTTACCTTTCTTGTTTTTTTTTTCAGCTCTAGAGGATAACTTTGATTTGGAATGATACCTTTGGTACCAAATGTTTAGAAAGTGCCCCCTTCCCCACACACACCCTAGCCATGTAGGTGCTAGTACTGTGAAAATACTGTTTCTGCTATTTCATTATGAATAGACTTTTGTTTTTAATTTTAGTTATAAGAAATTTCAGGAAAAAAAATTTAAGATACAAGGCCACTGAGCCAAAGTCACAGTTCTGTCTCCCAGCATGAAGAAAGGAGGGTGGTGGGGCTTGGGGGCACTTTTGCTCTCTGAAAGCTCCTTGTTCAACAATGCCACTGCTCACTTGGTGGGAGTGGTGACAGCAGGGAGTTTTGTTCAGGTGGAAAAGGTCAGTGGGTGCTAGATGAACTTGAGTGTTTTTTGACCTTAATGTGTTTGCTGCCAAAATGTTTTCATGTAGCCTGGTGTGTCACTGTTTTGAGATGACCATTCCAGACCTGTTGCTAAAGGAGAACTGTAACAGGCAGTGGAGCATTCTGCCCATGGAGAGGCCATTTACTGGGAGCCCAGTCCAGATCTTGAGAGCCTCTTGTCCTCATCTTCCCACATCTTGCAGCGTAAGACATCTCCTAAAGTGTGATTATGCACATTTTATTGTTAAGATAGTGTACAAACACACAAGTGATGATGTGCATTTTCACAGAAAGTTAATAGTGGGGCATATCCCGTCTTTAAATAATTATAAGACCAACTCAAATTCTGGCCCAGCTCTGCAGGCCTGGGGAAAACCACAGACTTGAGCATGCAGCACCACCCTAGGGAAAGCACAAAGGAGGCTATTAGCAACTGACCTAGCTTTGCAAGGTTGAAAGAAAGCATATAAGTATAAGAGTTCTGCTATAAATTGAAATGAGGAAATGTAGAGCAGGTATCATGTAAAAAAGATCTGAGAAAGCTTCAGACTTACTAGCAGGACTGCCAGAAGATGATTCTCTCCTGAAGCTAGTCAGAAGGACCAGAGGCATGTGACTGATCAGTTTTGAAGATATTAAAACAATATTAAAGGAATTTGAAAAATCAGTGTAACATGACATCAACAAAGGTCACAGTAATTTTCTAGAGACAGAGTCCAAGGAAATGGAGATATGTGATTTGTCTGATGAAGAATTCAAAATAGCTGTATTAAGGAAGTCCAGTGAGCTACAGGAAAACAGAGAAAGACGGTACAGTGAAATCATGAAAACAGAAAACAAAATGATAAGCTTAATAAAGAGATACTGATAGAAATCATAAGAAAGAAAAAGAAATCTTGGAGCTTAATAATGCAGTGAATGAAGTGAAAAAATGTGATAAGAGCAGCAGCGGATTAGATCAAGCAGAAGGACGAGTCTGTGAGGTAGAAGATAGGACATTTGAAATTATACAGTAAGTAGAGAGCAAAGGGAAAAAATGAAAAAGAGTGAAGAAAATTTATGTGAAACGTGGGATGCCATCAAGAGGAATATTGTAGACAGTATTAGAGTCCCAGAGGAAGAAGAATGGAGAATGGAAAGCATTCTTAAAGGAATAATGGCTAAGAACTTCCCAAATATGGGGAGATATTTGGACATCCAAATTATAAAGTTAATAGGTCACCCCAATATTTCAACTCAAAATGATCTTCTCTAAGACACATAATTAAGCACTCTGAAATAAAAGAATTTAAGAAAAATCCAGAGGAAAAACAAAGGAGCTCTCATTAGACTGCCAGGAGATTGAATAGAATGAGACAATATACTCAAAGTGCTGAAAGAAAAAACTGCCCTGCCAATCAAGAATACTTTACCCAGCAAAGTTATCTTTCAAAAATGAAGGTGAGATAAAGATTTTCCCAAAGAACATCTGAGAGAATTAATTAGCACTTGACTTTATAAGAGTTACTGAAAGGAGTTCTTCAAGCTGAAACAAGAGGACACTAATTAGTAACATGAAACATAAGAAAGTATGCAACATATTGGCAAATATAAATATAAAGTCAAATTCAGAATACACACTGTAAGATGGTGACGTGTTAACCAGCCAACTCTAGTAAATGTTAAAGGACAGAACTATTTAAAAATAGCTAAAACTACAGTAACTTGCTAATGGGTACACAATATAAAAAGAGGTAAATTGTGACATAAAAACATAAAATGTGGGAAAGGAGTAACTTCATAGTGTTTTTGTGTGTTATCAAAGTGTTATCACCTTAAGAGTTATATCTGTAGGATATCTTATGTAAGTCTCATGGTAATCACAAAACAAAAGACTATATTAATACAAAAGAATAAAGAGAAGGGAATAGAAACATACCATTATAGAAAATCATGAAGTCATAAAAGAAGACAGCAAGAGAGAAAGAAAAGAACAAGGGAGTTACAAAACAGCCAGAGAACAATTCAGATCAGATCATATCAGATCAGTAGCTCAGTCGTGTCCGACTCTTTGCGACCCTATAAATCGCAGCACGTCAGGCCTCCCTGTCCATCACCAACTCCTGGAGTTCACTCAGACTCATGTCCATCAAGTCAGTGATGCCATCCAGCCATCTCATCCTCTGTCGTCCCCTTCTCCTCTTGCTCCTAATCCCTCCCAGCATCAGAGTCTTTTCCACAGAGTCAACTCTTCGCAGGAGGTGGCCACACTACTGGAGTTTCAGCTTTAGCATCATTCCTTCCAGAGAAATCCCAGGGCTGATCTCCTTCAGAATGGGCTGGTTGGATCTCCTTGCAGTCCAAGGGACTCTCAAGAGTCTTCTCCAACACCACAGTTCAAAAGCATCAATTCTTCGGTGCTTAGCCTTCTTCACAGTCCAACTCTCACATCCATACATGACCACAGGAAAAACCATAGCCTTGACCAGACGAACCTTTGTTGGCAAAGTAATGTCTCTGCTTTTGAACATGCTATCTAGGTTGGTCATAACTTTCCTTCCAAGGAGTAAGCATCTTTTAATTTCATGGCTGCAGTCACCATCTGCAGTGATTTTGAAGCCCAGAAAAATAAAGTCTGACACTGTTTCCACTGTTTCCCCATCTATTTCCACGAAGTCATGCGACCGGATGCCATGATCTTCGTTTTCTGAATGTTGAGCTTTAAGCCAACTTTTTCACTCTCCACTTTCACTTTCATCAAGAGGCTTTTGAGTTCCTCTTCACTTTCTGCCATAAGGGTGGTGTCATCTGCATATCTGAGGTGATTGATATTTCTCCCGGCAATCTTGATTCCAGCTTGTGTTTCTTCCAGTCCAGCGTTTCTCATGATGTACTCTTCATATAAGTTAAATAAACAGGGTGACAATATACAACCTTGACGTACTCCTTTTCCTATTTGGAACCAGTCTGTTGTTCCATGTCCAGTTCTAACTGTTGCTTCCTGACCTGCATACAAATTTCTCAAGAGGCAGATCAGGTGGTCTGGTATTCCCATCTCTTTCAGAATTTTCCACAGTTTATTGTGATCCACACAAGAGAACAATTAGGTGGGCTTTATTCCTTACTTGTCAATCATTATTTTAATAGTAAGTGACTTAAATTCTGCAATCAAAAGAAGTAGAATTGCTGGATGGATTAAACAAAACAAAAAAAAACAGACTCAATTATGTGCTTCCCACAAGAGACTTACTTCAGCTTTAAGGACACACACAGACTGAAAGTGAGGGGATGAGAAACGGTGTTCTATGCAAGTGGAAACCAGAAAACAACAGCAGTAACCATACTTATATCAGACAAAATAAACTTTAGCTCAACAATTGTAATGAGACAGAGATGGTAATGATACCATGATGAAGAGGAAACATTACAGCGGATACCACAATAATACAAAGGATCAGATTATTATGAACAGTTATACTCAAACAAATTGAATAGCCTAGAAGACATGGATAAATTCTTAGAAACAAGTCTACCAAGACTGAATTACGAAGAAACAGAAAAAATCTAAACAGATCAATGACAAGTAAGGAGATTGAATCAATAATCAGAAACCTCCCAACAAAGAAAACCCCAGGACCAGAAAATAGATGGTATTACTGGTGAAACACTATGAAGTTACTCCTTTCCCACCTGTCAAATGTTTAAATAAGAATAAATGCTAAAACTTCTCAAACTTTTCCCAAGTGGAAGAAAGAGAACACTCTCAAAACTATTTTACAACCAGAATTATCCTCTCACCAACATCAGGTAAAGACACTATAAGAAAAGAAAACTACAAGCCGATGTCTCTGATGAATATAGATGCAAAAATTCTCAACAGAATTCTGACAGACCAGTTCAATAGCACGTTAAAAAATCATGCCCTGTAATCAAGTGGGATTTAACCATGGAATGCAAGAGTGGTTCAACATACACTAATCAGTAAATGTGCTATACCAGATTAATAGAATGAAAGATAAAAATCATATAATATTTCAGTAGCTGCAGGAAAAACATTTGAGAACTTTCAATGTTCTTTCATGATTAAAAATGACAGGGGTGGATTGTTAATGAGGATAAGGAAACTTTAGGGGGTGATGGAAATGCTCTAGATCTTGACCATGGTGGTCTTCAATGTAACTGTATTCTTTTGAAAGTTGTTGAACTGTATTCTTAAAATGAGAGCATGTTATTGTATCTAAGTTATGCCATCATTAAACTTATTTAAAAAAGAATATTACAAGAAGAACCAGTCTGAACATCTTATATCCCCTGCCCCTGAAACACTTTCCATAAATAAAACAGATTTAGCTTTGCATTAAACAAGAACCTAGTAATTTTTAACTTACTACAGAAGTTTGAATAAATGTGGGTTGTATAAAATGGAATACCACTCAGCAATAAAAGGGCAAGCTGTTGATACAACTAGGATGGACTTAAGAGCATCATGCTTAGGGGAAAATGCCAATATCAGAAGTTATATATTGTATAGTTTCATTTGTTGTCTTAACAACCCACCTATAGAGATGAAGAACAAGTAAGTTAGTGGTTTTTAGAAGACAGAGGTGAAGGTGGGAGGGGATAGGTGTGACTGTAAAGGGGTAATGTAAGGGAGTTCCTTTATGTTAGTAAATGAGTTCTGTGTATGATTGTGGTGGTAGCTACATGAATCTATAAAAGTGATCAAATCACATAGGTCAGACAGAAACATGTGCTGCATATAAAATTTCTCAAAGCTAAATAGAGTCTATAGTTTTGCTTTTATACTACAGTTGCTGTGGTAGGAAGTTGGGTGGATTTCAAGGAAATCTATCCAATATTTTTGAAATTTTGTGGGACTCAGTAATAATTTCTAAATAAAATTTTCTTCTCACAGCTTGTGTGTGTGTGTGTGTGTGTGTGTGTGTGTGTGAGTCACTCAGTCATGTCCAACTCTTTGTGACCCCATGGATTGTAGCCCACCAGGCTCCTCGGCCCATGGGATTCTCCAGGCAAGAATACTGTAGTGGGTTGCCATTTCCTTCTCCATGGTCTCACACGTATAACTGTAAGCTAATACATACATGGGAATTTTAGTCATACTTCTTTATAATGAGGCTTATTTACAGGGATTTTTGTCATAGATTTAATTTTAATCTATCAAACACATATTGAGTCAGAATATGTTAAAGTAAATTTCTATGGGATTATTCTTAAGTAAATAGTGATTTATTAAACAATAACCTCTGAAATCTATTAAAAATCCTTTGGTTTATGTCTATAACATTTTCATAAGCTGATTATTTAAAGAGATTCAATTATTGTAAGTGAAAGTGGCTCAGTTGTGTCTGACTCTTTGTGATCCCATGGACTATTGAGTCCATGGAATTCTGTAGGCCAGAATTCTGGAGTGGGTAGCCCTTCCTTTCTCCAGGGGATCTTCCCAACCTAGGGATCAAACCCAGTTCTCTCACATTGCAGGCAGATTCTTTACCAGCTGAGCCACCAGGGAGTTTGTAAAGGGCCATAGTAAATAATCTTTCCTTAAATGTTTGTATATCTTTATGAACTAAAATTCTTAAAACTAATGTTGCCTAGAATTATAATTAGTGAATTTTCAATGACATGAATTATTTGCATCTTTATAAGGGAGGGCAGAGAATCATTTCTTTTATGCTCTGGGGAGTGTATAATCTGTGATGGGAAATTAACATTTACTGTCACAGTTAGGGTGTAAACATACACACTGATTTCTTCCCTGCAGAGTTTATCATGATGGGAAGGTCCCTGGGGGCACCTGTACCTGGATTTCTAATCAGGTTCAAAAGAATTATAAACCTTAAGCAAATGCCATGTGCTCTATGACATGATGATTCAGATGTCTGCCTGTGGTTTCCTTTCAAAATCTCTTGGTAAATTTATAGCTACAAGTTTGATATAAATCATAGACTGACTCTTGGAACATTGAGACTGTGAGATTTATGCCATGATTCTTTGCCTGTGAAGGAAGAAGATTCTGTGGGTACATCCACTCGGCTTTGATATCCCGTAGGCCAGTTCTTCTTCCAAGACATTGGAGGTGAAACATGCATAAAGGGTCAGCACTGAGTTCTGTCAATGGATGGAGAGTGAGTTAACCAAGTTTCTGTATTTTGCTAAATTCCTCTGAAAATGAGGAAAGTATTTATATTGAATAACCCAAAAGTCCAAAGTCAGGAGCTCTGACTCTACTGCCTGTATTTTTCTCAGCATAGCCTCTGTCTTGGCTTTATCTTCATTCTGGTAGCAAGAGAATTATAGCAGTTTCAAGTGACAAATCCAGAACATAGCAATATCAGAATAGATTTGTTTTTTTTCCTAATTTTTTTTAAATTGAGATGTACTGTACACAAACAGTCAGACATGCCTTGGTTACTGAAAAACAACAAGTTGACATTTTGGGGATTAGTCTTGATGAGGACCTTAGAGATTCATTAAAATGTGTTTTCTATGAAAATGTTAAGAACTCTTATTTAGGTGATACAGGAAACAAAAACACTCCCTTTAAGTTTATATTACATGAAGTCAACATTACAGTAAAGTTTAGGCAAGGTACCAAGCTAGAGTTAAAGATCATTCTTTCATCTTTAATACAACCAGTATAAATACAGGCAGAGAATGAGTGTGGAGATACTCAACTTATTCTTACATTGCAAAACTAACTCATTACCTTCCTTTCTCCTATCTACTTAATGGTCACAGTAGCCTGATTTAGTTATAACAAAATGTGTCAAACAGTTATCCTTTTCACTGAGATATAACAAGGTATCCTTTGCTAGTAAGTATACAGCTTGAAATGTTTTCAGAAACTTAACAACTAACTTAATCAGCACTCAAATTCATTATTTTCTCATTCTTGCCATCCTATAAAACCTAGGAAAGAACATCCAAATTCCTTTATTCAGTCTCTGTGCAACTAGGACAGAACAGAGGAGGGCAGTGTGTGGAAACCCTGAAATGTATGGTTAAGTGTAAAATTTCAGATATCAAGGTTCACCTCAATATCTGTTACCAATTTTTTACTTCCTGGATTCTTTAAGTATCTGAAACTTTAGAGACTATGAGAGACTTCCTGGTTGCAGAATATCTGCATGGTCTTTTCCCTGTAGGAATCCCTTTTTGAAGGAACCTGCAGTGTGTAGTAGGATGATGGAAATATGAGTAGAAAGTAGGAAGTGGTAAATCAGATGAATATGGGGAGAACTGGGGATACTTTCCCACTGCTGAAGCCCATCAGCAAGTTCCTCAGCTACTGTATCTCTCTGTTTTCTAGTGAAGATAGAACAGTTGTTTGTCACATGCAGTTCATTCAAAAGACAGTAATTTAAATGTTGAGAAGTGTGTGGCTTCAAGACACTATGAGGCAAAGAAGTGTTTACATGATTTCTGCCAGACTGAGATTCTTTCTCATAAATAAAGCTCATGTAAAAGTGAGTTTGTAAAGGACAGAGCTGTGTTCCCTACTAATGAAATTTTCTTCTGTTCTCACAGATTTCTGAAGTTGAGAATGCTGGCTAGAAATGACTCCTTAGTGACTGAATTTATTCTTGCTGGATTAACAGACCGTCCAGAGCTCCAGCAACCCCTCTTTCACCTGTTTCTAGTGATCTTTGTTGTCACCATGGTGGGCAACCTGGGCTTGATCATTCTTATTGGTCTAAATTCTCACCTCCACACCCCCATGTACTATTTCCTCTTCAACCTGTCCTTCATTGATCTCTGTTACTCTTCTGTTTTCACCCCCAAGATGCTGATGAACTTTGTGTTCAGCGAGAATACCATCTCATATGTGGGGTGCATGACTCAGCTGTTTTTCTTTCTCTTTTTTGTCATCTCTGAGTGCTATATGTTGACCTCAATGGCCTATGATCGCTATGTGGCCATCTGTAATCCCTTGCTGTATAAGGTCTCCATGTCCCATCATGTCTGTTTGGTGCTCTCTTTGGCTGCATATGTGATAGGGTTTGCTGGAGCGTCTGTGCACACAGGGTGCATGCTTAGACTAACCTTCTGCAATGTGAATGTCATCAACCATTACTTGTGTGACATCCTCCCACTCCTCCAACTCTCTTGTACCAGCACCTATGTCAATGAGGTGGTAGTTCTCATTGTCGTGGGTATTAACATCACAGTACCCAGTTTCACCATCCTAATTTCTTACATCTTCATCCTTACTAGCATTCTTCATATCAAATCTTCTCAAGGAAGATCAAAAGCCTTTAGTACCTGTAGCTCCCACATGATTGCTCTTTCTCTTCTTTTTGGTTCAGCGGCATTCATGTACCTTAAATATTCTTTTCCCGGTTCTATGGAGCAGGGAAAAATTTCTTCTGTCTTCTATACTAATGTGGTGCCCATGCTCAATCCTTTGATTTATAGTTTGAGAAACAAAGATGTAAAAGTTGCACTGAGGAGATCCGTATTTAAAATCCAGAGGATAAACATGTTCTAATTAGTAACAATAATGTAAAGACATTCAATTTTGTACTTAATTTTTATTATCTATCATGAGATTTGTTCAAAATTGCATTACCTCTACGGATTATATTATGTGTGGTGTAATAGACTTGTCTTATCATTTTTCTTGTAGCTGTTCTTGTCTCATTCCTACATATCTCTTGTAACTTGTAACAGTTTTAGTAAACAACTAATGGCATCTTTATAAAAGGAAAATATGAATTGATTTTTGTCAAACTACCTTTGACTAATGGGCTCTTCCAAATTGAACAAGTGTGGTGTTTCTTAAATACATAAAGATAAAATTAGAGTTTGATGGTCTAGACACAAAAGTGCCAAACACTACAGAATAATTCTTTTATGAAACAGTATTGTTACTGGTATAGTCAGAAGGCCTTCCTCAGCGATCAGTGCAAAGGAATAGAGGAAAAAAATAGCATGGGAAAGACTAGAGATCCCTTCAAGAAAATTAGAGATACCAAGGGAACATTTCATGCAAATATGGGCTCAATAAAGAACAGAAATGGTATGGACCTAACAGAAGCAGAAGATATTAAGAAGAGGTGGCAAGAATACACAGAAGGACTATACAAAAAAGATCTTCATAACCCAGATAACCACAATGGTATGATCACTCACCTAGAACCAGACATCATGTAATGAGAAGTCAAGTGGGCCTTAGGAAGCATCACTACAAACAAAGCTAGTGGAGGTGATGGAATTCCAGCTGAGCTATTTTAAATCCTAAAAGATGATGCTATTAAAAGTGCTGCACTTAATATGCCAGCAAATGTGGAAAACTCAGCAGTGCCCACAGGAATGGAAAAGGTCAGTTTTCATTCCAATCCCAAAGAAAGGCAATGCCAAAGAATGTTCAAACTACCACATGATTGCACTCATATTACACGCCAGTAAAGTAATGCTCAAAATTCTACAAGCTGTGCTTCAACAGTAAATGAACTGAGAACTCCCAGATATTCAAGCTGGATTTAGAAAAGGCAGAGGAACCAGAGATCAAATTGCCAACATCCGTTGGATCACAGAAAAAGCAAGAGTTCCAGAAAAACATTTACTTCTGCTTCATTGACTACCCTAAAACCATTGAGTGTGTCAATCACAATAAACTGTGGAAAATTCTTCAAGAGATGGGAATACCAGAACACATGACCTGCCTCCTGAGAAATCTCTCTGCAGATCCAGAAGCAATAGTTAGAACCGGACATGGAACAATGGACTGGTTCCAAATTGGGAAAGGAGTATGTCAAAGCTGCATATTGTCACCCTGCTTATTTAACTTCTATGCAGAGTACACCATGCAAAATGCCAGGCTGCATGAAGCACAAGGTGGAATCAAGATTGCTGAGAGAAATACCAATAACCTCAGGTACGTAATCAACACCACCCTTATGACAGAAAGTGAAGAGGAACTAAAGAGCCTCTTGATGAAAGTGAAAAAGGTGAGTGAAAAAGCTGGCTTAAAACTCAACATTCTAAAAAATAAGATCATGGCTTTGGGTTCCATCACTTCTTGACAAATAGATGGGGAAACAATGGAAACAATGGCATGGGGTCCCAAGTCACTGCAGATGGTGACTGAAGCCATGAAATTAAAAGATGCTTGCTCCTTGGAAGAAAAGCTGTGACCAACCTAGACAGTATATTAAAAAGCAGAGACATTACTTTGCTGACAAAGGTCCATCTAGTCAAAGCTATGGTTTTTCCCATAGTCATGTGTGGATGTGAGAGTTGGAGCATAAAGAAAGCTGAACGCCAAAGAAGTTTTGCTTTTGAACTGTGATGTTGGAGAAGACTCTTGAGTCCCTTGGACTGCAGGCAATTCAAACCAGTCAATCATAAAAGAAATTAGTCCTGAATATTCATTGGAAGGACTGATGCTGAAGCTGAAACTCCAATACTTTGGCCACCTGATGTGAAGGACTGACTCATTAGAAAAGACCCTGATGCTGGGCAAAATTAAAGGCAGGAGGAGAAGGGGATGACAGAGGATGAGAGTTGGATGACATCAGTGACTCGATGGACATGAGTTTGAGCAAGCCCCGGGAGTTGGTGGTGGACAGGGAAGCTTGCAGTCCATAGGGTCACAAAGAGTTGGACATGACTGAGTGGCTGAACCAAAATGATAGTCAGAGGGATTTAAAGAAATGTCTTCATTGCAAATTGTAAACAGCTTAATGTAGAAACAGGTCCACCTGATGTCATTCCGTTCTATTTTTTAATATAAATTTATTTTAATTGGAGGCTAATTATTTTACAATACTGTATTGATTTTGCCATACATCAACATGAATCTGCCACAGGTGTACATGTGTTCCCCATCCTGAACCCCCCTCCCACCTCCCTCCCTGTACCATCCCTCTGGGTCATCCCAGTGCACCAGTCCCAAGCATCCTGTATCCTTCATCCAACCTGGACTGGCGTCGTTTCATATTTGATATTTTGTTCTATTTTTTGTAACACTTTTCCTTTGATCTTGCTTTTCTTGTTCTCTTTGAAAATAACAAAAATCTGTTTCATCTGCCACCTGCTTCTGAGAACCTCTATCAGGCAAATGCATTTAGTACTCAAGAGAATACATGCAATCCTACCATTTATTGTCAAACATAGCATTAAGAGAGGGTGATTAGAGGAATAATACATATGTATCTCAGGATCCCAATAAGTATGATGGGCAGTTTGTCATCAAATTTGTATTTATTACTATCTACTTGACACAAAATATTTTGAAAAAGGCATATGGTTTTACTGTAAATTTCATCATCACATTAGGAAAATACTACACATAGTGTTAGGAAAAACATTTTAGCCATGTTTCACTTATCCACTGAAGTATTATCAAAGGTGTGTATTAATAAAATAAACTATATCAACATTTCCTGAAATTACTTAAATGTTGTTTCACCAATGAGATAATAAATACATTTACCTAGATGTTTCTCCCTATAGTTTTCCCATTCATATATGTAGAGTATCATATGTAGTGGTAGGTCACAAAATTCTTAATTGGATTATCTTGTTTGGATAACAATAATAAATTTATTTATTAATAAATAAAATGTTATAAATAATAATAGAATATAATAATTACAATAATAAGAAATCAGAAAGAACTTTGGGATTTAATTTCTTTTGGGGAGTGAAATGTGGCAGCCATGGATAAGTGCTGCTAATCCCTTTTTAGCAGAACCATTTGTGGGGCACATCATTGTCTGTAACTGATATTCCCTTGGATCCAACATAGTGTTTAGGTAGAGTCCATGTTTCCTCTAAGATGTTCTCAACCATTGACTTAGCATGGTGGGTCATAATGGAGCTGGCCATTATCTTTGTAACATAGATATCTTCTGATAGGCAGTCTTTGCTTAGGGACTTCTTATCATACTATTTGAGACTTTTTTTGAACCACACTGTAATCTGAGCTTTTTCTACCAAATTCTTCCTTCCCACTCTCCTTTCGTAGGTGTCACACTTTCATCCTGGTCTGAAAACTTTTTTGCTGACACCCACTCCTTCCCATTTTATCTTTCACAGACACTTACCACAGTATATGTCTTGGAAGTCTAATCATTTCTTAGCATCTGTTTCTTGGAGAACTCAAAATAAATATATAACACTAACTGATTTTAAAGCTTATTTTTAGGATATGGTAATCAAAACAGATTGGTTTTGTTATAAATATAGACAAATAAATCCATGGGACACACAGAATATTTAGAAACAGATCCTTACTTACATAGTTTATTGACTTTTAGCCAAGCAACTATGTTAACCTGGAGGTAAAGACAAATTAAGCAATTGATGCTGAAAAATGCTAATTAATCATGAGGAAAAGTAAACTTTGATTTCTACCTCACGTCATACACAAAGTTAATTTTAAATGGATCAAAACTATATACATAAAACTGTCATTTGAAGCTTCTAGAAGAAAACATAGAAAATATGTTAATGTAGGCACAAATTTCTTGCACATATTCTGGAAAACACTAAACCTAAAAGAAAAAAAAATGAGTTTCATTTAAATTAGAGCATCTATGTATCAAAAAATATTTAGAGGCAGGCTGCAGATTGGAAGAATATTTGCAATACATATATATGATAAAGGTATTATAACTAGGATATGTAACAATTTAATTAAAATTTGTCTCAGTGATAAAAAGACCATATCATATGTTCTCAAATGATTTGAAAGGCATATCCCAAAGGAACGTGCAAATGGCCAATAAGCCCAAGGGAATGTGCTTAACTTGGTGCACCCCTTAGATACGGTAGACAGCTGTTCAACAGTCCCTTACCAGTGGTACTGTGCTCCCTCACATCATTGTCCAGACTTTTGCCCCTTGAGTGGCTCAAGCACTTGTCAGGTTTTCTTCAGGGTCTCCCTCCATGTTAGATCTTGCAACCTCTTGGTGGAGTCTCTATTTCGGAGGTCCAGGTGCCAGCTGTGGGGCATCTTCAAACCCTCCATTAATCCAAGCACCAATCCTGTAGAGCTTCTCCTCTGAGATTCTAGAATTTGGTAATGCTTCTTACTCTTTCTTTTTGTTCCATCAGTCCTTAAAGTAGTATTTATTTTTTAATAGGATATTAGTCTTTATATTTTTCCCTGCTGCTTCTCATACTCTGTCTATATATCCAATTCTCTTTTAAAAAAATGTCCTCTGTAGGATGTGTGTAGTATGCTATATTTTTTGACTGGAATTTGAAATGGAACACATTTTATGTGTTGGACTGACTTGACCCTTCACAAAACATATCCAGTCTAACCTTGATGACAGTGATTAATCAGGAACAGTTATTTGGCTTTAGTCTTTTCTGCCAAAATTGTTTAAACAGGCTTTTCTCTTTGAAGTTATTGAGTTGGTAAGATTAAATCTAGGTATTCTGGTAGTCCTATTTTCACTGCATGGGAGGATTTAGCTGAGGGTGTAGTAGAACCAGGCAAACAGAACATGGGGGGAGAGACACACTTCCATGAGTGGTTGGCCCTGTCCAGCCAAGTAAAGGGCCATATATATTTGTGGCTTACCAGTTTCACACACTTTTGGGGAGTATGTTGGTTTATCTAGGCAAAATATAGTTGCAGGCATGACACATGGCTTGCAGTCTGAATGTGATATCCAAGTGCCCAGAACACACTGCTGGAAGTATGAGTTAGCAAATGCCTGGCCCGGTCTGTGATTCAGCAGGCTTATTTTGCAGGATGACTTTATATTCTGTAGATCAGCCTGTCTAAATTGATCATTTAAAAATATTAAAACCACAATTCATATAAAATTAAAATGTTTGAAGCTTTAAATGTAGTGTTTTAGAAATAATTATAGCTATAGAATTTGATGTAAAAATTATTTCAATATATTAAGCATTTTAAAGATACCTTTAGGATATTTGGAAGTATTATGTCTGTAAATTGATGAATTTCTTGAAGATACAAGTAATGTCATATATGGCTTTATTGTCCTTCTGCATATGCTTCATGCATACTATTTTTTTTGGGAAAAAAAGTTTGTTTTATTCATGTGGAATCCCTAGATGAACAGAGCCTAAAATATATGCTAGATAGATGCCCTCAGAAGGGTAAGAACAGAGTGTGTCTGATGTGGTGGCATATACCATACTCTGGTCAGCGACAAGCATGGTCAGCCAAGTGAGGCATTCTCTGCTCTATCTCAACAGCTCAACCAAAGCGGTACTCCACCACCTGGTCACCAGCCACGACAGTCACACACAAAGGGGACAGTGCCTATTGTGGTCAGGAGTTCCACACAGCTGCTGGAGGTGTTTGTTTCAGGTGCTCAGCTTACGGTGGTGGGAGGCTGGGCAGGGAATCCTGATGCTTGGGATTCCATCCCCAAGTAGGTGCTCCAGTCTCTGTCTCCCCATGTCGGATACTTCCATCTATCTCCAGCCAATTTGTCCTTTTCATGGCATGTAAACTAGATGCAGTGTGATTGCTCTAAGAATGCATAAGACTCCTGAAAATTAGATTTGTTATTTTTAAATATTGGCAATGAAAAAATAAAATTAGTTCTAAATTTGTTGAACATTAAATTTGTAAGTAAAAAGAAAATAACTCACATGATTTAAATATGATTTTGAGAGCAAAGTTTTCAATGGTGGCAAGAATGATTTAAACTCTGTCTCTTACACATATAAAGTTTCTCATTGATGGTTATAAAAGAAATTAAAAACTATTGATCAAGAATTGAAAATGACTATTTCAACTACAAAGCCTGATACAAAAAAATTGTATTCTGAAAGCAAGTACAAATTTTTATTTAGAATTATGACTATATTTTATTTGGGTTTTTTATCTAATAAAAATCATACATTTCATTTAAGAGATGTTTTTGGTTTTTTGGTTAATTTACTTTACTATAGCATATAATGGGAGAAGACAATGGCACCCCACTTCAGTACTCTTACCTGGAAAATCCCACGGACAGAGGAAGCTGGTGGGCTGCAGTCCATGGGGCCGCTAAGAGTCGGACACAACTAAGCGACTTCAATTTCACTTTTCACTTTCATGCATTGGAGAAGGAAATGGCAACCCACTCCAGTGTTCTTGCCTGGAGAATCCCAGAGACGGGGAGCCTGGTGGGCTGCCGTCTATGGGGTCGCACAGAGTCAGACACGACTGAAGTGACTTAGCAGCAGCAGAAGCATATAATGAATATACCAGCTTTTCTGATTTTACCATCAAATATGACCCTAAATAGTTTCTAAAACATGTATTTACAATTAATAAATAATCCAAAATTTATGTGATCAAAAGCCATTCATAAAATAGAATACTTTTTTTCAGTATTTTTAGCTGGTTTTGAGTAGGTGGTAGATCCAATAACCTAGCCCAACGATACCAGAGATGACAATTGTTAAATAGCTTATGTAGTCAACTTTGTTCTCAGATTAGGCGGTCAGGGGGTGTTCACTGTATACTTTAGGTGAATGTCTTCAGCTGTTATGTCTTCAAGTATTTTTCTCCCACTCCTCCTCCTTGTGGTCTGAAACTCCAGTTACAAACATAGGAGGTTGCTTGATGTCTTAGGGCTCATTGATGCCGTGTTCATATTTTTGTTGTTCTTTTTTTCTCTCTGGATTTCATTTTGGGTAGTTTCTATTGCTCTTATTTAAGTTTACCCATCAGCTCATCATTTCTTCTGATGTGGTGTTAACTCCATTCAACACATTTATTTTTACACACATTTTGTATTTTGGAATTGTTTTAAATTTACAGAAAAATTGTTAATGTAGTAGAGAGTCTGGTTCCTCTTGCTATCTTACATCGGGCTTCCCTCATGGCTTAGCAGTGTGATACATTCATCAGTTAATGAACCAATAGTGATACATTATTATTAAAGTCCATACTTTATCTCAATTTTCTTAGTTTTTACCTAATGTTCTTTTTCCATCCTAAGATCCCATTCAGAATACTGCAGTGCATTGATTAATTATGTCTCCTTGGGTTCCTCTTGGCTGGTGCCTTTTCTCAGACCTCCCATGTTTTGGATGAGTTTGACAGTTTTGAAGAGTATTCGGTATTTTGTAGAATGGGCTTCCCTGGTGGCTCAGCAGTAAGAGAACCTGTCTGCAATGCAGGAGACAGGGGCAGGAGATGCAGGTTCCATCTCTAGGTCAGGAAGATCCCCTGGAGAAGGAAATGGCAACCCACTCCAGTATTCTTGCCTGGAAAGTCCCATGGACAGAGAAGCCTGGCAAGCTACAGTCTACGGGGGTCACTAAAAAGTCAGACAAGACTGAGCGACTAAACAACAAGAGCAACATTTTGTAGAATATCCCTCAATTGGGATTTCTAGTGTTTTTCTCATGATTATTTTGGGATTATGTATTTTTTTGGATTTGGCACATTTTTCCATTTCATACATTGTATTTTTCAGATCAAGGAAATCAGTTTTTTTTCCCCCCATATCTTTATGTCTTTCCTTAACATGCAAAGTTTTCATTGAATGTATAACATATATTAATAACAGCTCTTTTTTCTTATCTATTAACTTTAAAATATGTGTTATTTTTAGCATGTTTCTAGAGATTGAGGTTTTTCCTCATTGGATTGAGTTTTCCTGTTTTTTGCATACTTGGTTTTAAGCTAGTTTTCAGTCGGATTTGCTGTTAAACATGAAGGTTGCCATATCTTTGAACTAAAATTATTTGTAATTTTTTTTTTTTTTAAGGAGACAAGCTTGACTGTCACTCTTGGTGATAGAAATGCCAACAGTGACAATTGGCAGAGCTTATGGAGCACAAGATTAAATGGGAAGAAGTTAATGTCCCAGTTGATTCTGATTATTCTTTTTCTAGGGTTTCTTACTTTATGTCAACTTCATTGAATTTCCTCGGGTTTGGGACATGGATTCAATATAAGTCGGAATATCCTTTATAGAAACACCCAAGCAAAATCTTGTATAAGACTACTGACCCATCTGGTCTGTCTCTAAGGGTGGTATGGAAAGGTGTAGATGAGTCTACCCCATACTAATGTTACAGATTAGAGATGTATTGCTGAAACAGACTAGTCTTCCATAATAATTGCTAAGTGGTCTGCTGAACAATGTATTGTTTAAAATTTTAAGCTCTATAAGTCTTTACACAAATTTTACTTATAAAGTTTTATAAAAACATTTCAAATTGTAATTTATGAGGCCTAATTTACATATAATAAAATATAAAAATATGAGATATACAGATTAATGACTTTTTACCTAAGTATAAACTTATTTAATCACCACCCAGAAAAAGATATGGAACATTTCCATGACCCCATAAATTTCCTGTATGTCACTTTCTAATCAATAGGGAACTCCCATGCAGTTGAGGTAACAAGTCTCATTTCTGTCACTTCAGAGTAATTTTTCCTGTTCTTAAAAAATCTTACATCCCTATCAAGCTACCAATGGTATTTTGCACAGAGCTAGAATAAATAATTTCACAATTTGCATGGAAATACAAAAAACCTCGAATAGCCAAAGCTATCTTGAGAAAGAAGAATGGAACTGGAGGAATCAACCTGCCTGACTTCAGGCTCTACTACAAAGCCACAGTCATCAAGACAGTATGGTACTGGCACAAAGACAGAAATATAGATCAATGGAACAAAATAGAAAGCCCAGAGATAAATCCATGCACCTATGGACACCTTATCTTTGACAAAGGAGGCAAGAATATACAATGGATTAAAGACAATCTCTTTAACAAGTGGTGCTGGGAAAACTGGTCAACCACTTGTAGAAGAATGAAACAAGAACACTTTCTAACACCATACACAAAAATAAACTCAAAATGGATTAAAGATCTAAATGTAAGACCAGAAACTATAAAACTTCTAGAGGAGAACATAGGCAAAACACTCTCTGACATAAATCACAGCAGGATCCTCTATGACCCACCTCCCAGAGTAATGGAAATAAAATAAAAAATAAACAAATGGGACCTAATTAAACTTAAAATCTTTTGCACAACGAAGGAAACTATAAGCAAGGTGAAAAGACAGCTTTCAGAATGGGAGAAAATAATAGCAAAGGAAGCAACTGACAAAGAATTAATCTCAAAAATATACAAACAACTCCTGCAGCTCAATTCCAGAAAAATAAACGACCCAATCAAAAAATGGGCCAAAGAACTAAACAGACATTTCTCCAAAGAAGACACACAGATGGCTAACAAACACATGAAAAGATGCTCAACATCACTCATTATCAGAGAAATGCAAATCAAAACCACTATGAGGTACCATTTCACGCCAGTCAGAATGGCTGCTATCTAAAAGTCTACAAACAGTAAATGCTGGAGAGGGTGTAGAGAAAAGGGAACCCTCTTACACTGTTGGTGGGAATGCAAACTAGTACAGCCACTATGGAGAACAGTGTGGCGGCGGCTGCTGCTGCTGCTGCTGCTGCTGCTAAGTCGATCCAGTCGTGCCCGACTCCATGCGACCACCATAGACAACAGCCCACCAGACTCCCCCGTCCCTGGGATTCTCCAGGCAAGAACACTGGAGTGGGTTGCCATTTCCTTCTTCAATGCATGAAAGTGAAAGTGAAGTCGCTCAGTCGTGTCTGACTCCTAGCGACCCCATGGACTACAGCCCACCAGGCCGCTCAGTCCATGGGATTTTCCAGGCAAGAGTACTGGAGTGGGGTGCCATTGCCTTCTCCAAGAACAGTGTGGAGATTCCTTAAAAAACTGGAAATAGAACTGCCACACGATCCAGCAATCCCACTGCTGGGCATACAGATCGAGGAAACCAGAACTGAAAGAGACATGTGTACCCCAGTGTTCATCGAAGCACTGTTTATAATAGCCAGGACATGGAAGCAATCTAGATGTCCATCAGCAGACGAATGGATAAGAAAGCTATGGTACATATACACAGTGGAGTGTTACTCAGCCATGAAAAATAATACATTTGAATCAGTTCTAATGAGATGGATGAAACTGGAGCCTATTATACAGAGTGAAGTAAGCCAGAAAGAAAAACACCAATACAGCATACTAACACATATATATGGAATTTAGAAAGATGGTAATGATAACCGTGTATGTGAGACAGCAAAAGAGACACAGATGTATAGAACAGTCTTTTGGACTCTGTGGGAGAGGGAGAGGGTGGGATGATTTGGGAGAATGGCATTGAAACATGTATAATATCATATGTGAAATGAATCACCAGTCCAGGATCAATGCATGATACAGGATACTCAGGGATGGTGCACTGGGATGACCCAGAAGGATGGTACGGGGAGGGAGGAGGGAGGAGGGTTCAGGATGGGGAACATGTGTATACCTGTGGCGGATTCATGTTGATGTATAGCAAAACCAATACAATATTGTAATTAGCCTCCAATTAAAATAAATAAATTTATATTTAAAAAAAAAAGAAGTCCGCAACAACCAGTCACACGTCTTCTCCTTTTAGTACAAAAAAAGCCTGAATTCTAACTCAGGTAAAATGGTTCTTTGGAACACTAGTCCATCATCTTCTTGGTCTGCTGGCTTCCTGAATAAAGTCATTATTCCTTGTATCAACAACAAGAACAACAAAAATCTTACAAATAAAATCATACTGTTTATACTCTTTTGGGGTCTTCTGTCTTTGTTCTACATAATGATTTTTGTCTTTCAACCACATTGGCACATGTGATAGAGCATTTTTTTTTCCTGAGAAATATCTCATTGAATGTATTTTCTACAATTTGATTTCCTTGATAGAAATTTGGCTATTAAAGTAAAACCTCAGTAAACATTCTTGTACAAGTATTTTTTTTTTTTTTACATGCACTAATTTTTCTGGGTGTATAACAGTGGTGGAATGTCTGGATCAGATGCTACCTATGTGTGCAGCTTTATTAGAAAATACCATTTTGCTTTCTTTTTTTAAATTTTTTGAAATTTTATTTTATTTTTGAACTTTACATAATTGTATTAGTTTTGCCAAATATCGAAATGAATCTGCCACAGGTATACCTGTGTTCCCCATCCTGAACCCTCCTCCCTCCTCCCTCCCCATATCCTCCCTCTGGGTCATCCCAGTGCACCAGCCCCAAGTATCCGGTATCGTGCATCGAACCTGGACTGGCGACCCGTTTCATACATGATATTATGCATGTTTCAATGCCATTCTCCCAAACCTCCCCACCCTCTGCCTCTCCCACAGAGTCCATAAGACTGATCTATACATCAGTGTCTCTTTTGCTGTCTCGTACACAGGGTTATTGTTACCGTCTTTCTAAATTCCATATATATGCGTTAGTATCTATCCAAATTTTCTCTTCTAACAGCAGTGTATGAAAGCTCCCGGAGTGCCACATCCAAATGTACACTTGGTGTAGACAGTCTTATTAATTTTAACCATTCTGGTGTATATGCAGTGGTATCTCATTATAATTTTGGTTTGATTTTCCTTAGGACAAAGGATGCCGAGGTACATTTTTTCAAACATATCAATATTTGAGCCTATATCTTGGAATGATAACTTTAAACAGTTTTTAAATACATCCTGGAAAAAAAAATATGGCTGCCTATGTTCTCAGATGATATGATTATCTCTGTAGACAATCCCTCAAAATTGACAGTGAGAACTACCAAACAAACAAATGAACAAAAGTTGGCTCAGTGGTAAAGAATCTGCCTGCAATGCAGGTGATGCGAGTTTGCTCCCTGGGTGGGTAGATCCCCTGGAGAAGGACATGGCAACCCTTTCCAGTACTCTTTCCTGGGAAATCCCATGAACAGAGGAGCCTGGTGGGGTACAGTGCATGGAGTCACGAAAGAATTGGACACAACTTAGCGACTAAGCAACAACAATGCAGCAACTAAGACCTGGAGCAACCAAATAAATAAAATCAAGAAATAAAAAAAGGAACTGATTCTAAAGTTTATATAGAAAGGCAAAAGACCCAGAATATCAGATACAACACTGAATGAGAACAAAGTTACAGGAGAGAGACTGTCCAATTTTAAGATTCTATGTGTGTGTGCATGTTAATTCAGTTCAGCTGTATCAGACTCTTTGGGACCCTATGGACCGAGGACCATCAAGCTCTCCGTCCATGGAATTTTCCAGGCAAGAATACTGGAGTGGGTTGTCATGCTCTCCTACAGGGGATCTTCCCCACCCAGGGAATGAACCTGTGTCTGTTTTGTCTCCTGCATTGGCAGTCGGGTTCTTTACCACCTGTGCCACCTGGGAAGCCCAAGACTCCCTATAAAACTATAGACAACAAGTCAGTGTGGTGTTGAAGGAAAAGACAGTGGATTAAAAGAATCTGGAAGTAGACCTACACAATATAGTCAACCGACCTTTGACAAAAGAGCAAAAGCAATCAATGGAGAAATGATAGTCTTCATAACAATTGGTGCTAGAAAGACCAGATGTCCCTATGCAAAAACATGAATTTATACCAGACTTTACACCTTTAAAAAAAATCAGAATCTAGAACCCCACCTCAGATCTGCTGAATTAGATTCTGCCTTCCCATTTCCTTTTTGGCACTTGTAGATTTAATTTTCTTTCTTTTTTTAAAATATAAATTTATTTATTTTAATTGGAGGCTAATTACTTTACAATATTGTATTGGTTTTGCCATACATCAACATGAATCTGCCACAGGTGTACACATGTTCCCCGTCCTGAACCCCCCTCCCGCCTCCCTCCCCGTACCATCCCTTTGGTCATCCCAGTGCACCACCCAGAAGCATCCAGTATCATGCATCGAGCCTGGACTGGCGACTCGTTTCACATATGATACTATACATGTTTCAATGCCATTCTCCCAAATCATCCCATCCTCTCCCTCTCCCACAGAGTCCAAAAGACTGTTCTATGCATCTGTGTCTCTTTTGCTATCTCGCATACAGGGTTATCATTACCATCTTTCTAAATTCCATATATATGCGTTAGTATACTGTACTGGTGTTTTTCTTTCTGGCTTACTTCACTCTGTATAATAGGCTCCAGTTTCATCCACCTCATTAGAACTGATTCAAATGTATTCTTTTTAATGGCTGAATAATACTCCATTGTGTATATGTACTACAGCTTTCTTATCCATTCATCTGCTGATGGACATCTAGGTTGCCAATGATTCTGGATGTTTGCAGCAGCTTAGCTCAGTGTGACATAATACTGCAAATTAAAATTCTATTTAGTTAAAAAAAGATTTACATTTTATGCACCTTGCAATGGCAACCCACTCCAGTACTCTTGCCTGGAAAATCCTATGGACGGAGGAGCCTGGTGGGCTGCAGTCCATGGGGTCGCTAAGAGTCAGGCACGACAGACCGACTTCACTTTCACTTTCATGCACTGGAGAAGGAAATGGCAACCCACTCCAGTGTTCTTGCCTGGAGAATCCCAGGGATGGGGGAGCCTGGTGGGCTGCCGTCTATGGGGTCGCACAGAGTTGGACATGACTGAAGTGACTTAGCAGCAGCAGCAGCATGATAGTCTAGTATGAAACTTAATTTACTGCTGACTTTGTTAAGTTAGAACATATTGGGCTTGAGTTAAGAAAACAAACCAGGAATTAGCCAAAGATATAGCTCAGTGAAAAGGATAACTGACACATTTTGTTATAACTACATCAGGCTACTGTGACCATTATGTAGATAGAAGAAAGGAGGATAATGAGTTAGTTTTGCAGTGTTAGAAATAAGCTGAGTATCTCTACAATCATTTCTCTGCCTGTATTTATACTGGTTGTGTTAAAGATGAAAGAATGACCTTTAACTTTAGCTTAGCACTTTGCCATAAACTTTCTTGTAATGTGACTTCATGTAATATAAACTTGGAGGGAGTATTTCTGTTTCCTGCATCATCTAAATAAAACTTCTAACATTTTCATAGAAAACACATGCTTTAATGAATCTCTAAGGTCCTCATCAAGACTAAGCCCAAAAATGTTTATCTTGTGGGACACATTTCAATTTTGTCCTGAGTAATTTTTGGTACTCTTGTTATTTCTAAGGATTTAGTAATAATAGTTGGGACTCATTTTAGTAATGATTGGGTTTTCAATTATCCTATGTGTAATCCATACAAAAGATTTTCCAAATATTTTTCTTGTGTCTCTGCTTTCTTTATTCTTTCTTATTGAGTTCGCCCGACTCCACGACTCTGTGGGAATGGTCCCCAGATCTTTTTATCAGATTCTGGTCTTCCTCTTGAGCATTATTTAGCCTTATTTGGGTTGTATACTTCTTTTTAGTTGCTCAGTTGTGTCCAACTCTTTGTGACCCCAGGGACTATGTAACCCACCAGGCTTCTCTGTTCATGGGATTTTTCAGGCAAAAATACTGCTGTGGGTTCCCATACTTCTACTTGCTTGTCCAGCTGGGAACTCAAGATCAGCATGTTCACAACTGAATGCATAATGTTTGTGAACATTCCTATTCTTTCTGAATTTTCTGTTTGTAGTAACATCATAGTTTAACCTAGCACCTAGGCTAATATCTTTGGGATTTTTGTCTATTTCTATCCCATTTGTGAGAAGCTCTACTGACTTTCCTTTCAGTATCTCTTGCATGTGTTTGTTTCTTGGAATTATTCACAGTAGCACAGTTAATTCAGAGCATTTTTATCATTCATTGATCTTTTTTTGCCTCTTGTGAGTCGCCTTGTCTCTAGTCACTCTTACACCAGGCCATTCTACCAGCCATTGCCATATTAACCTTTCTAAGCTTGCACTTAGATGATTTCAATCCTATGTCAAAAATAGAAATAAAAATCTCGAATGGTTCCTAATGGCTTCCGATAGTGAGCTGACCTTGATTTTGGCATTTGAAACCTTCTATTGACCCAAATCTGCCTTTTAATCTATGCTGTCAGAGAGAGACATTGAGACATTTCTGAGAATTTGTGGAAATCCTCTTTGCGACATTCAGGGATGATGAAAATTATATTATTTTCTCTGAATTCAGCAGCTTTGATCTGAAGTGCTCTTAGATGACATCTAAGAGTTTAGCAGTGACCTTACAGGCCTTACTGATGTCTTTCCTGTCTCACACTCAGGTCTGCAAAGAAAAACACCAGTACTACATAAGCCTTTGCCTGCAGGGCAAGAATTTTGTTGTAGTGTCCAACATAGGTTCCAGGAAAGATGGGAAAGGGATCCTCATTCCTTTATTCTTTTATTATACAAATATTTATTGGGTGCCTATTATGTGCCAAGTATTGCTCTGAGGTGCTGCAGAAATACCTCTGAAGAAAATAGAAAAAAAATATAGCTTAGATTCAAACGTTTGTGAGTACATAAATGTGTGTTTATGTGTGGTGGGAACATGCAAGGAACGAATAAATGTATAGTATTCATATAGTGATAGATGCTAGAAAGAAACCACGTGGATGCAGGGGAGATTCAGCTTTTCTATTTGGGGATGCGTCCTATTTTACAAGAAACTAAAAGGTCTGTAAAATGGTATAGTTCCAGTAACTCGGTGTTGTTATCATGAACTAGGCTGAATATGCGAAGTAGGTAATTTCTTTTTGCCTCAAAGTCTGACCTCTGGGGAAAACACTAAGAAACCATAGGTCTTTTAACTTTTAATCAGGTTCCTAGGATTTCCCAATTCATAAAAACCCATGGGTCATATTAGCAGGTGGCTCCCTGGGCACCAGCAGATGCTATTTACACCCTCTAGTTTGAAGAGGACACTTTGCAGAGCCACCATCAGAAATCATGACCTGTAACTCATGGCATCTCAGAGCCAGAGCCACTGAGGTCTGTGCTCTGGCTTCATTAGTCTGAAACTCACTGAAAACAAAACAACAGAAAACTCTGTTTTAGGTTGCTCTCCTTCAAAATTCATCAGAGCCACTTGCCCTTCCATGCAAATGATGGAGAAGAGTTAATAAGGTGAGCTGACCTTGATTTTGTCATTTGGAAGCTTCCAAAACTGACCCAAATCTGAGTTTTGATCTGATTCTGTGCTGAATTTAGCAAGGAGAGACATTAGGACCTTTCTGAGAGCTTGTAGAAGTCCTTTATCTGACATTTGGGAAGGATGAAAGTGACTTTGTTTCTCTGAGCTCAATTAATCCAGCAGGACTGAGGTCCTCATGAGGTGAGTGTTGAATTTTATCTGTCCTGTTACTCGTCTTCCAAACCTCATCTGTGAAAGCCTGGGACACCCTGAAATGATGTGCCTTCTCTCTGCTGAGATGATCACTGATCATTGGGTGGGCCTGGTAAACTGTCAGAGCAGAAGTGGAGCAGAGATGCTGTTGTCATGAGGTCACAGTGTTACTGAATCTTATCCCTGTAGAACTTGCCCATTAGTGTTTTTGATACCCATCTTTAAACATTCCCTCAGCCTTTATACAGAAAAGAAAACAAAGGCACAGAGGGGTGGGTCGGGGTTCCTTCTCACATTCTGGGTCTGTCTCATTAGAGTGGTGTTGGGTGGAGAGAGTGGGGTACTCGTTTTAACATTACCCTCTGTCCTATTCTCCAGGTATGTCCTAGGGAAGAATGGCCCCAGGGAATGAATCTTCAGTGACTGAGTTTATCCTGCTGGGTATAACACAAGAGCCAGGACTCCAGCTGCCTCTCTTTTTCATTTTCTTAGCAGTTTATGCGGTCACTGTGGTGGGGAACGTTGGCTTGATTATTCTCATTGGTCTGAACCCTCACCTGCACACTCCTA
Organism: Bos taurus; assembly: GCF_002263795.3. Lineage (NCBI taxonomy): Eukaryota > Metazoa > Chordata > Mammalia > Artiodactyla > Bovidae > Bos > Bos taurus. The sequence continues at coordinate 27,710,797 of NC_037356.1, read as the reverse complement.
TGTACTACTTTCTCTTCAACCTTTCCTTCATTGATCTCTGCCACTCCTCTGTCATTACCCCTAAAATGCTGATGAGTTTCGTAAGCCAGAACATCATCTCTTACGCAGAGTGCATGACTCAGCTCTGCTTCTTCTCCTTCTTTGTTATTGATGAGTGCTGTATTTTGACGTCAATGGCCTATGACCGATACGTGGCCATCTGTAAGCCCCTGCTGTACAAGGTCTCCATGCCCCGTCAGGTCTGCCTCATGCTGACGGTGGGTGTATACGCGATGGGGCTTGTGGGTGCCATGGCCCACACTGCGTGCATGCTGCGACTCTCCTTCTGTGATGGAAACATCATCAATCACTACATGTGTGACATCCCTCCTCTCCTCCAGCTCTCCTGCACAAGCACCTCCATCAATGAGCTGGTGGTTTTCATTGTGGTGGGTGTCAATGTCATAGTGCCCAGTGTCACCATCTTCATTTCTTACACCTTGATCCTCTCCAACATCCTCCACATCCGTTCTGCAGAGGGCAGGTCCAAAGCCTTCAGTACCTGCAGCTCCCACATAATCGTGGTTTCTCTTTTCTTTGGATCATCTGCATTCATGTATCTCAAGCCTTTTCCCGCTGAGTCTCTGGATGAAGAGAAAGTGTCCACAGTTTTTTACACCATTGTGGGGCCAATGGTGAATCCTTTCATCTACAGTTTGAGGAACAAAGATGTCCAAATTGCACTGAGTAAGACTTTGAGGAAAAGGGTGTTCTAAGTGGAACTTTATTGTACTATTTGCTGGTACTATTTGTTACTAATAATTAGTAGTATTTGTTATCAATAATTAGTACTATTTGTTACTAGTAATTATTACAAATATCACTCTTTCCCTTCCCTGTGACAGCCAAGGTGGTTCTTTCTCAGATCTTCACTGTGAGAACCTGCTGGGGTGTTTTGAAGGTAAAATCCAAGAAAGTGAGGCAGTCCCCTAAAACTGTGGCTCCTATGGTGTGCTGCAAGTCTTTGGGGTTTCAAAGAGTCAGATATGACTTAGTGACTGAATAACAATGAATCTTAATATATATTTAATAGAAACATGTTATCTGTGACTCTAATCTAGCATCATAGGATTCATGGTAGACTTTCCCTTTTGTGTATCTGTAAATTCTTTCTTTGATGGTGTCATCTACTTATTTGACTGTACATTGTAAGGAGAAAAGGGGGAAAAGAAAACTGTACACAAGCACTGTACTCCAGATGGTAAATGTGTTTCTCACACTGGTATTGATGTGCAATTCTACCACATGTGTACTGGGATTGAATGAATGATAATAAATTTAGATAATAGAAATTTTGTTATAACCAAATGCCTTTCCCTGACTAACTTGCTTATGACTGGTAATGATGCTGTACACTCTCACAAAGTGTAGTGGAAGGGCATTCCTTGCTTTCCCCTTGTCTTTGACCGGTTATTAAAAACCTGCTAAAAATCTGGATGTCTCAGTCTTTATTCCTAGAGAAGGAAGAATGAGAGCCTTGACTCATATTGGCTTAAAGAGGATTCAGAGAAGAACCAGCTTCAACTGTGATTTCTAGCCTCTGTGCCTGAAACATTTTCCATAAATAAAACAGATTTACTTTTGTATAAATACAAGAAGGTGGAATAAACTTAAATTGTAAAAAAATGGAATGCTACTCAACAGCAAAGGAAATGGCTATTGATACACGCAACAAATGGGGTGAACATTAAAGGCATCATGACTATTGAAAAAAGCCAGTCTCAGAGATTGCATATTGTTTGATTTCATTTATTATCCGCCAAATGACTTGACTATCAAGGTGAAGATGAAAGAGATGGAGATGGAGAAAACAGAGATGAAGGTGGAAGGGGATGGGTGTGACTATAAAAGAGTAGTATAAGAATTTCTAAAGGCAGTGAAACAGTTCTGTATCCAGTCATGGTGTTGCTACATGAATATATACAAAGGATCAAATTGCACAGATCTACACACGTACACACACACAATATAAACACTCAGTGCATATAAAACTGCTAAAACCTCACTGTCTGCAGTCCTGAAGTCTTGTTACCATTACTAAACCAGTGTCCGTTTCCTGGTTTTACTATTACACAGCAATTGCGAAAGATGTCATCATGATAGGAAGCTAGATGGAGTTCAAGGGACTCTACATTATTTTAGCCAACACCCTGTGAATCTATACTTATTTCAAAATAAATGTTAGCTGCAATCTCAGAAGCACACATAGAAATTAATACATATCTGCTGCTGCTGCTAAGTCGCTTCAGTCGTGTCTGACTCTGTGTGACCCCATAGATGGCAGCCCACCAGGCTCCCCCGTCCCTGGGATTCTCCAGGCAAGAACGCTGGAGTGGGTTGCCATTTCCTTCTCCAATGCATGAAAGTGAAAAGTGAAAGTGAAGTCACTCAGTCGTGTCCGACTCTTCGAGACCCCATGGACTGCAGCCCACCAGGCTCCTCCATCCATGGGATTTTCCAGGCAAGAGTACTGGAGTGGGGTGCCATTGCTTTCTCTGTAATACATATCTAGAAATTCTAAAGTCATATTTTCTTGAAATAAAACACGTGTATACCTGTGGTGGATTCATGTTGATGTATGGCAAACCCAATACAATATTGTAAAGTAATTAGCTTCCAATTTAAATAAATTTATATAAAAAAAGAAATAGAAGTCTTTGAACAGTGATTTTCTTATGTGCCCTATGCTTAGTCACCCAGTCATGTCCGATTCTTTGTGACTCCATGGACTGTAGCCCTCCAGGCTGCTCTGTCCATGGGGATTCTCCAAGCAAGAATATTGGAGTGGGTTGCCATGCCCCCCTCCAGGAGATCTTCCCAACTTAGGGACTGAACCCAGGTCTCCCACATTGCAGGTGGATTCTTTATTGTCTGAGCCACCAAGGAAGCCCAAGAATACTGGAGTGGATAGCCTATCTCTTCTCCAGGGGATCTTTCTGACCCAGAAATTGAGCCAGGGTCTCCTGGATTCCAGGCATATTCTTTACCAGCTGATCTACCAGGGAAGCCCCTGATTTTCTTATAGACTTAATTTATTAAAAGCAAAGACATACTGAGTCAGAACAGCCCAAACTAAATGTTGGATTAGAATTAAACCTAATAGCATTTTACTGAAACATTAATGTCTAAAAGCAATAAAAATATCCTTTTACTATATGTCTATAAAATGTTCATAAATATTTAAAGATACTCAATCTATTTTACAAAGCAAATAACCTTTACTGAAGTGTTTATAAATTTTTACAAAAATTAATATGTTACCTGGAATGACAGTTAATGAAATTTTCAGTGACATTAATTATTTTCATTTTTATGAAGCACAGAGAGGATCTTTTTCTATGTCCCTAGGGGATGTATGTTCCCTGAAGGAAAACTAACATTTACTATCATGATTAGGGTATAAAAATAGACACCAATTTCTTGCCTGCAGAGCATATCACAATGGGAAGGTCTTAGGGGAGACTTACCCCTGGATTTCTAATCAGATATAAAAAAAATTACAAGCCTTAAGCAAATGCCATGTGCTCTATAACATGGTGATGTAGCTGCCAAGTCTATGGTTTCCCTTTACAGTCTCCTAATAGATTTATAGGTACAACTTTAACCTGAACCTTAGACTAACTCCTGTTATTCAGACTGTCATATCAGTGCTCTGACTCTTTTGCCAACACAGGGAGAAGATTCTGTGACTGCATCTGCTCAGCGTCGATATCTCCAAAGCCAGCTCTTCCAGAAGAGTGGAGGTGAAACACATGTGAAGCTCCCTCTGTTCTGAGTTCCCTCAATGGAAGGAATGTGAGTTAACCAGATTTCTTTTTCTCTTGTCACTAAAAAATGAGGAAAAGTATTTATATTGACTAACAAGAAACTCCAAGGTCTGGATCTCTGACTCAACTGCTTTTATTGTTCTGAGCATATCCTCTGTGTTGGCTTTGTCCTTGTTCTGGTAACAGGGGAACTATAGCAGTTCCAAGTGACAAATCCAGAACATAGCAATATCAGAGGAAGAAAATATTTTTCTCCTAAATTTTTTTTTGTTGAAATATATGTATCATACAACTTTATACATCATAATAAGGATACAGCTTGGTTTGTTTTCACTAACTTAATGGCTTATTTAATCAGCACCCAAATTAATTTATTTCTCTTTCATGCCATCCTACAAAACATGGTAAAGTACATCTACCTTGTTTTATTCATCCTCTGTTCTTCTAGGATGGAATAGAGCAGGAAAATGTGTAGAAACAATGGAGTATATGGTTAAGAATAAAGTTTAGGCCACCAAGGTTCTCCTCCATACCTGTTACCAATTATTGAGCTTGTAATATCTTGTAGTAAGTATCTGTAAATCCTATAGACTGTTAACGACTTTCTTCCAGGAAGCAGAATATTGGCATGGCCTCTGCTCTATAGGAATTCTCTCTTTCTTGAAGGTCATCATAGGGAAACTGAGATATCTAGTAGAGTGATGGAAACTTGAGTAGGAATGAAAAAATGACTGGTCAGATGAGTAGGTTAGAGAGATGGGGATACATTCCCACCACTGAAACTCATCAACAGGTAGATTTGTTCCTCAGCTACCCCATCCCTCTGCTGCTGCTAAGTTGCTTCAGTTGTGTCCAACTCTGTGCAACCCCATAGACAGAAGCCCACCAGGCTCCCCCATCCCTGGGGTTCTTTAGGTAAGAACACTGGAAAGGGTTGCCATTTCCTTCTCCAATGCATGAAAGTGAAAAGTGAAAGTGAAGTTGTGTCTGACTCTTAGCGACCCCATGAACTGCAACCTACCAGGCTCCTCCTTCCATGGGATTTTCCAGGCAAGAGTACTGGAGTGGGGTGCCATTGCCTTCTCCACCCCATCCCTCTATCTTTTAGTAAAAATAAAGTTAGAGCCATGATTTGTCCCATACAACTCATGAAAGCAAAAGACATGGGAGGGGACATGGGTAAACCTATGGCTGATTCATGTTGATGTTTGGTAGATAACAATGCAATATTGTAAAGCAATTATCCTTCAATTATAAATAAATAAATTTAATAAAAAAGAGTGATTTAAATGTTGAGATGTGCGTGCCTCCAGACACTATGAAGCAGAGGAGGACTTACATGATTTCTGCCAGTCTGAGATGGTGTCTCATAAGTAAAACTCATATAGAAGTGATTCTGTAAGGAAAGAGCTGTTTTTCCTGCTAATGAAATTTTCTTCTGTTCTCACAGATTTCTGAAGTTGAAAATAGAATGCTGGCTAGAAATGACTCCTTAGTGATTGAATTTATTCTTGCTGGATTAACAGACCGTCCAGAGCTCCAGCAACCCCTCTTTCACCTGTTTCTAATGATCTATGTTGTCACCATGGTGGGCAACCTGGGCTTGATCATTCTTATTGGTCTAAATTCTCACCTCCACACCCCCATGTACTATTTCCTCTTCAACCTGTCCTTCATTGATCTCTGTTACTCTTCTGTTTTCACCCCCAAGATGCTGATGAACTTTGTATTCAGGGAGAATACCGTCTCGTATGTGGGGTGCATGACTCAGCTGTTTTTCTTTCTCTTTTTTGTCATCTCTGAGTGCTATATGTTGACCTCAATGGCCTATGATCGCTATGTGGCCATCTGTAATCCCTTGCTGTATAAGGTCTCCATGTCCCATCATGTCTGTTTGGTGCTCTCTTTGGCTGCATATGTGATGGGGTTTGCTGGAGCGTCTGTGCACACAGGGTGCATGCTTAGACTAACCTTCTGCAATGTGAATGTCATCAACCATTACTTGTGTGACATCCTCCCACTCCTCCAACTCTCTTGTACCAGCACCTATGTCAATGAGGTGGTAGTTCTCATTGTCGTGGGTATTAACATCACAGTACCCAGTTTCACCATCCTAATTTCTTACATCTTCATCCTTACTAGCATTCTTCATATCAAATCTTCTCAAGGAAGATCAAAAGCCTTTAGTACCTGTAGCTCCCATGTGATTGCTCTTTTTCTTTTTTTTGGTTCAGCAGCATTCATGTACCTTAAATATTCTTCTCCTGAATCCATGGACCTGGGAAAAATTTCTTCTGTTTTTTATACTAATGTGGTACCCATGCTCAATCCTTTGATTTATAGTTTAAGGAACAAGGATATCAAAGTGACACTGAGGAAATCCCTGTTTAAAATCCAACAGACTTTCGGACTCTGTGGGAGAGGGAGAGTGGGGGATGATTTGGGAGAATGACATTGAAACATGTATAATATCATATAAGAAATGAATTGCCAGTCCATATTTGATGCAGGATACAGGATGCTTGGGGCTGGTGCACCGGGATGACCCAGAGGGATCGTACGGGGAGGGAGGTGCGAGGGGGGTTCAGGATGGGGAGCATGTGTACACCCGTGGCAGATTCATGTTGATGTATGGGAAAACCAATACAATATTGTAAAGTAATTAGCCTCCAGTTAAAATAAATAAATTTAAATTAAAAAAAAAAAAACCCAGAGGAGAACCATGTTCTAATTTGAAGTGGCAATATTATAAAACAACTCAGGTTTTTATTGTTGTTTTTCAGGAAGATTCTTTGTTTATCACCATGTTGCTTCTACAGATTGTGTTATATTTGGAATAATAGACTTGTCTTATTACTCCCACATTGCTGGTCTTATCTCATATTTGTCCCCTGTATTTCTTGTACCTCATATCAGTTTACTGAATAGTAACTTGTTTATAAAAGGAACAAATATGCTGACTTTTTTAAATACAATTTTTTATACTTCCATCTTCTGTGTTACTCCTACTCTGTACAAATGTGATGAAGTGTAAATCATAGAAATTTAAAATTACACTTTGCCTATCTAAACACAGAAGTGCCAAATACTACAGAAGCATTCTCATGCTTGTTGATAATATTGCTGGTATAGGCAACAGGGTTCAATAAATTGTCTTAATACAAACTAGTATATAGCTTAAAGTGTTATCATAGTCTCTGATCTTTTCCTTTTGTTCTGTTTCTTATCAACTTACTTTTTAGTTTTGTCCTTTCTTATGCCCTTGGCAAATTGCAATATCTGTACCATAGTATCACCTGTTTTTGAGAGCCTCCATCAGCCCAGGTCATGTAATATTAAAGAGAATATATGTAGTTCCGTCTTTTATTGCCAAAGATGGCATTAACAGAATACAATTAAAGGAATAATACACATGTACCTTAGGATCCCAGTAAGGGGACTGGCTGCTTTATTATAAAACTTGCATTCATTATTATATAAAATGACATAAAATATTTTGAAAAATAGCATATAGTTCTTACTGCAGAGTTTGTTATTTATCACTTTAAAGGAAAATATTGCACATTAAGTTAGGAGAAATATGTTAGACATTGTTTTATTCATCTAATGAGATTTATCATGAAAAAAGTCATATGCTAATGATAATAAACTGTATTCCTTTCAATGGTTCTTGAGCTTATTTAAACCTGTTTCAGTGCATTCAGGGTAGTGTAACAAAATACCACAGACTCAATGACTTATAAATAACAGAAATTTATTTCTCACAGTTCTGAATGTTGGGAGTCTAGGATCAGAGTAACAGCATAAATGAGTGAGGGCACATTTCTGGGCTACACCTTTCTCATTATATGCTTACTTGGTGGAAGGGGCTAGTGATTTCTGTGAAATGTCTTTTACAATGCACTAATCTCAATTTTTAGGGTTCCATCCTCATGACTTAAGTACCTCTTAAGGGTCCCTTCTTTTAATATCATCATCATTGGGGCGTTAGGACTTCAACATTTGATTGTAGCACCTTGTCTCACTGATAAGGTAATTAACAGATTTAAAGTAGATGCTGTTTTCTGTAAGTTTCCTATTTCTCCAGTGCCTTTTCAGCTTGTATATTTAGAATATCAGATGTATTTGCAGGATAAGAAATACTTGTTAAATTGTGTTATCTTGTTTGAGTAACAACAATAATAAATTTTATTGTTATAAATAATAATTAAGGGAATATTATAATAAATACAAATACTAGTAACTAAATAAATCAGAGAGAACTTTGGGGTATCATTTATTTTTTTGAGGGTGGACTTTCACAGCTCTAGACATGATGCTCAGCTCCCAGTCAAGATAAGTAGCTGTGGGGAGCATCAGTCACTGTCTATAGCTTATACTGCTTTGGATCCACCAGTGTTCAGGCAGGGTCCATGCTTACTCTGAGATGTCCTCAGCCAACAGTTTAGCTTGGTGGGTCACACAGGAGCTGGCCATTTTATATGTTATATATTATACATGTATCTCCTGATAGACAGTTTTTGGTTAGGGACTTTCTATCATTATTAATGAGAATTATAGAACTGCACTGTGGCCTGGGATTTTCCTTCTCTGTCTCCTTTCTTAGATGTCAGATTTTCATTGAGGTCTGAAGCCCTTTCTCATGGATTTTCAGCTGCCTATTTTAGCCTTCATTGACTTTTTTATAATGTGTCTTGAAAGTGAAAGAAAGTGAAAGTCCCTCAGTCGTGTCTGACTCTTTGAGACCCCATGAACTATGCAGTCCCTGGAATTCTCCAGGCCAGAATGCTGGAATGGGTAACCGCTCCCTTCTCCAGGGGACCTTCCCAGCCCAGGGATTGAACCCAGGTCTCCCACCTTCCAGTCAGATTCTTTACCAGCTGAGCCACAAGGGAAGCCCAAGAATATGGGAGTAGGTAGCCTATCCCTTCTCCAGCGGATCTTTCTGACCCAGGAATTGAATCAGGGTCTCCTGCATTGCAGGCAGATTCTTTACCAACTGAGCTATCAGGGAAGTAATAAATGTCTTGCAAATCTAATATTTCTTGGCCTTTGCTCCTTGGAGAACTTTAAGTGACACAAAGAACTTACTGATTTTAAAGCTTAGTGTAATGTTCAAATAAAGACTGAGTTTCTCGTTATAAAACAGATGAATGAATAACAGATAAAATAGAAGATTCAGAAAAAGATCCTTATCTATACAGTTAATTGTTTTTTAACCAAGTAATAAGCCAGTTCCAGAGAGAAAGAAAAACTAAGAACCTGATGCTTGGAAATATTAACTTTCATGTTCATCAAACTTGATCTCTATTTAACAACATACACAAAAATTAATTTAAAGTGGATCAAAACAATAGACACAAAACTTAAATGTGTCTAAAAAAAAAACATAGGAAAATGTCTTCATGTAGGCCTAGATTTCTTAGACATATTCTAGTAAACAGGAGATCCCAAAGAGGAGAAAAAAGGTAAACTTCATTAAAATTATAATACCTATAAAAATATTCATAAGCAAACCATGTACTAGAAAAATATTTGCAGTGCATAGATTTGATAAATTTATTGTATCCAAAAATACATGGCAATTTAATAACAAATATATTTCAATGATAAAATACAGTTTCATATATTTGCAAATCATTTGAAAGACACATCCATGTGTGTAAATGGCATGTATAAATGGCCAGTAAGCACATGGAAATAGGCCTAACTTGGTGCAGTCCCTTAGATGTATACTTAGGAGCTGGACAATAGTCCTTTAGCAAATATTCTGTCTTCCCTCACTTCGTTGCCCAAACTGGTGGCTCAGATGGTAAAGCGTCTGCTTACAATGTGGGAGACCCGGCTTTGATCCCTGGGGAAATGGCTAGCCACTCCAGTACTCTTGCCTGGAGAATCCCATGGATGGAGGAGCCTGGTGGGCTTCAGTCCATGGGGTCACGAAGAGTTGGACACGACTGAGCGACTTCATTTTCACTTTCATAGTTGATTTACATATTCATATTAATTTCATGTGTACAGCATGATACGTTGTTACTTTTATATGCTCTACTCTGTTAAAAATTATCACAATTAATAATCATAATTACTATATAATATATTCTTTTTGCCTATCTGTTTTCCCTAGTAGTTTGTATGTCTTAGTCCCATGCATGTAATTTGCCTCTCCCTTCTTCCCTCTCAGCTAGTGCCTCCCCTGACAGTTCCCAAGTAGACACCAGGTAACCAGGGAGCCACTGATGTAGCCCACAAAAGCCAACCTTCAGGGAGGGGTCCAGAGAACGTTGCAGAAGGATGGAGTGGGGATCTGAAGGAGCCAATGGGGAAGATCCAGCAGGGTTTGCTTACTAGTAAACAACTTTTGAAACTGGAGACTTCCCCAAATACTTCTGTTACATCTGAAATATCTAATAATACATATGCAATGATTATTTTAATGTTGAGGGTTTTTCTTTTCTTTTTTGGTGGTGGTGGTGGGATAATGGATTTTCCCTTTGATTTGTTTTTCTCTGTTAAAATGACTTCATAAAGTTCTTTAAAAAGTAATATGTAAAAAACAGCAAACATTATTCTCAATGGTAGAAAACTGAAAACATTTCTTCTAAGATCAGGAACAAGACAAGACAATTACAATTAATAGCCATTTTCACCACTGTTATTCAACAAAGTTTTGGAAGTCCACCCATGGAAGTCAGAGAAGAAAAAGAAATAAAAGATGCTCAACATCACTCATTATCAGAGAAATGCAAACCAAAACTACTATGAGATACCATTTCACACCAGTCAGAATGGCTGCGATCCAAAAGTCTACAAATAATAAATGCTGGAGAGGGTGTGGAGAAAAGGGAACCCTCTTACACTGTTGGTGGGAATGCAAACTAGTACAGCCACTATGGAGAACAGTGTGGAGATTCCTTAAAAAACTGGAAATAGAACAGCCTTATGATCCAGCAATCCCACTGCTGGGCATACACACTGAGGAAACCAGAAGGGAAAGAGACACGTGTACCCCAATGTTCACAGCAGCACTGTTTATAATAGCCAGGACATGGAAGCAACCTAGATGTCCATCAGCAGATGAATGGATAAGAAAGCAGTGGTACATATACACAATGGAGTATTACTCAGCCATTAAAAAGAATACATTTGAATCAGTTCTAATGAGGTGGATGAAACTGGAGCCTATTATACAGAGTGAAGTAAGCTAGAAGGACAAACACCAATACAGTATACTAACACATATATATGGAATTTAGAAAGATGGTAATGATAACCCTGTATACGAGACAGCAAAAGAGACACTGATGTATAGAACAGGCTTATGGACTCTGTGGGAGAGGGGGAGGGTGGTAAGATTTGGGAGAATGGCATTGAAACATGTGAAATGTCATGTATGAAACGAGATGCCAGTCCAGGTTCAATGCACGATGCTGGATGCTTGGGACTGGTGCACTGGGACGACCCAGAGGGATGGTATGGGGAGGGAGGAGGGAGGAGGTTTCAGGATGGATTTTCTTTTAAAAATTTAAAATAAATTAAAAAAAATAAAAATAAAACCAGCTTGAACATCAAAAAAAAAAAAAAATACTATTGTCATCAAAAAAAAAAAAAAAAAGAAAAAGAAAACCATGGCAAAGATAGGGAAGGCAGCTGAAACAAGGAAACCTCTGTTGTTATAATCTTCCATGTACTATGAGCGAAATGTAACTGAATTCGTTTATGGCAGCTGAAATTTATGTCAACCAATTAGTACAATCGTGTTTGCCTACAAATTCATTCTTTGTTTTTCTTGCAAAATGAAGAGAGTGCCTTATCAAAGTTCTTAAAGTTGACAGTGACTGAATTCTACTTCAGTAGGTTTAATATTTATATAACACTATTCTGTCCTGTAATTCTAGACATTTAATTCAGTAATTACCTGATTGGTTTTACCTACTTTTTGTATTACTGCATGTCATAGCAAAGACTTTTTTTTTTAAAAAAAAAGAAAATCAAAAGTAGAAAATGTACCAATCAGTGCATAGAACTGGGAAGCACGTTTGTCATTTGGATAAAAATAATTTAGATTCCTACTCATACTGTGAATTCTTAACTTCTAGAGTTAAACCTTTAAAAATATTTGTAAAGACAGAATAAAATCATGGTTAAAAAAAAAAAAGAAATAAAAGAAATATACAGTGGAAAAGAAGTAAAACTCTCACTCTTTGCAGATGATATGCTGTACATAGAAAATCCTAAAGATACCATCAGAAAATTACTAGGGCTAATCAATAAATTTAGTAAAGTCACAGGATGCAAAATCAATACCCCCAAATCCCTGGCATTCTTATACACTAATAACAAAAAATCAGAAAGAAAAATTAAGGAAAAAAAATCCCACTCACCATCGCAACTAAAAGAATAAAATATCTCAGAATAAACCTACCTAAGGAGACAAAAGACCTGTATGCAGAAAACTACAAGATACTGATGAACGATGACACAACACAGATGAAGAGATGTATCATGTTCTTGGATTGCAAGAGTCAATATTGTGAGAGTTAATATACTGCCTAAAGCAGTCTATAGAGTCAATGAAATCTGATCAAATTACCAAAGACATTTCCCCATAACTAGAACAAAAACTTTCACAAGTTTATGGAAACACAAAAGACCTCAAATAGCCAAAGTAATCTCAAGAAAGAAAAATAGAACTGGAGAGAGAGAGGAGCCAAGATGGCGGAGGAGTAGGACGGGGAGAACACTTTCTCCCCCACAAATTCATCAAAAGAGCATTTAAACGTCGAGTAAATTCCACAAAACAACTTCTGAATGCCGGCACAGGACATCAGGCACCCAGAAAAGCAACCCAACTCTTCGAAAGGAGGTAGGAAAAAATACTAAAAACAAACAAAAAAGAGACAAAAGAGGGAGGGACGGAGTTCCGTCCCGGGAAGGGAATCTTAAAAAGAGAGAAGTTTCCAAACATCAGGAAACCTTCTCACTGCCGAATCTGTGCCGAGCTTTGGAAGCACAGAGGGCAACATAACAGGGAGAAAAAATAAATAAACAATTTAAAACTCGCAGATTTCGAGCCCTACGGTAACTCCCCCAGCAGAGAAGCAGCGCAGACGCCTGCATCCGCCATTAGCAAACCAGGGCTGGGCAGGGAGGCGCGGCGTGGGCTGCATCGCTGAGAGTAAGAATCTGGCCTGAATACCCTGAGCGCTATCTGAGCGAAATAATTTGGGCTAGCAAACCAGACTGTGGGATACCTACCACGCGAAAAGCCAGCCCTAACCTAAGACCGCCAGGCCCGCGCACGGAACAAAGGACTGAACAGAGATAACCTGCTGCAGACCTTCCCCCTCCGGTGACAGGCAGCCAGAGCCGGAAGGGGGCAATCGCAGCCCCAGAGAGACATTATCTATAAAATTGTAAGCAGGCTTCTTTGCTAACTAAAACTTCTTGGGGGCCTGGACGGTCAACATCTGCCTGAGAAGGTGCGCCGGTTTTACATCCAGATAACCGAGTGGCGGGGAGGCGATAAGTCGCAGCATTGGCGCTCGCCTGGGAAGAGCAAATTGGCGCTCGGATCTGGGAAGAGCACAAAACGCAGGCCCAACCGAGTCTGCGCCTCTGAGGACTACCCGAGTGCCTGAACCTGAGCGGCTTGGACCTGGAAGGTGCATGCAGCCCAGGGCCAGCCTCGGATTGTTCCCGGCGGAACAACCTAGAGTCCGAGCAGTGTGGACAGGGAGGCTACACGCGCCGTGAACGGGGGCAGACCCAGGGTGGCTGAGGCACTGCGAGCCCACGCCAGTGTTATTTGTTTGCAGCATCCCTCCCTCCCTCCCCACAGCGCGACTGAACAAGTAAGACTAAAAAAAAAAAAAAAAAAAAGTGTCCTCCACCGTGCCCTTTGAGTCAGGGCGGAAACCAGATACTGAAGAGACTAGCAAACAGAAGAAGTTATAACAGAGGGAAACGCCTTGGAAGCTACAGGCAATAGATCAAAACCCTGTGGTTACTACGGACTACATAGGAAGGGGCCTATAGATCTTGAGAAATATAAATCTGACCAAGGAACTAGCCAAAAATGAACTGAACCCACAACACCCACAAAAAAAAAAAAAAAAAAAGTCCTAGATATATTTTTATTATTTTTACGATCATTCTTTCTTTTTTTTTAATTAAAAAAAAAATTTTAAGTCCTCTATTGTTCCTTTAATTTTCACTTTTATATCCTATTATTTTGCAAAAAAAAAAAAAAGACCCTATTTTTTTCTTCTTCAGCAAACTTCATATATATATATTTTATAATTTTTTGACCTTGTTTTTTTGTTTTTGTTTTTGTTTTTTTCTTCTTTTCTTTAACATTGTATTTTTGAAATTCCAAACTCTACTCTAGATTTTTAATTTTCGCTTTTTGGTATATGTTATCAATTTTGTACCTATAGTTTTTTTTATATAATTTCTGTGACTTTTTTTTTTTTCTTCTTCTCTGTTTCTTTCTCTTCTTCTTTTATATAACATTGTATATCTGAAATTCCAAACTTTACTCTAGATTTTTAATTTATGCTTTTTGGTATTTGATATCAATTTTGTACCTGTATTTTCTTTATAATTTTTGTGACATTGTTCGTATTTGTTTGTTTGTTTTCTCTCTTTATTTTTCTTCTTCTTCTTTTTTTTTTTTTTAACATTGTATTTTTGAAATTCCAAACTCTACTCTAGATTTTTAATTTTTGCTTTCTGGTATTAGTTATCAATTTTGTACCTGTACTTTCTTTATAATTTTCACGACCTTGTTTGTTTTTGTTTGTTCGTTTTTTCTCTCTTTCTTTTCCTTCTTCTTTTCTTTAACATCGTATTTTTGAAATTCCAAACTCTACTCTAGATTTTTAATTTTCGCTTTCTGGTATTAGTTATCAATTTTGTACCTGTACTTTCTTTATAATTTTCGCGACCTTGTTTGTTTTTGTTTGTTCGTTCTTTCTCTCTTTCTTTTCCTTCTTCTTTTCTTTAACATCGTATTTTTGAAATTCCAAACTCTACTCTAGATTTTTAATTTTTGCTTTTATGTATTTGTTACCAATTTTGTACCTTTAAGGACCCAATCTTCAGGACCCATTTTTCACTAGGGAGTGAGATTACTGGCTTGACTGCTCTCTCTCCCTTTGGACCCTCCTTTTTCTCCACCAGGTCGCCTGTGTCTCCTCCCTAACCCCTCTCTACTCTACCCAACTCTGTGAATTTCTGTGTGTTCCAGACGGTGGAGAACACTTAGGGAACTGATTACTGGCTGGATCTGTCTCCCTCCTTTTCATTCCCCCCTTTTATCCTTCTGGCCACCTCTGTTACCTTCCTCCTTCTTCTCTTCTCTGTATAACCCCGTGAACATCTCTGAGTGGTCCAGTTGTGGAGTGCACATAAGGAAGTGACTACTGGCTAGCCCACTCTCTCCACTATTGATTCACCTCATCTCATTTGGGTCACCTCTAACTCCCTCCTCCCTCTTCTCTTCTCCATGTAACCCTGTGAACCTCTCTGAGTGACCCTCACTGTAGAGAAACTTATCATCTTTAATGTAGATGTTTTATCAATGGTGCTGTATAGAAGGAGAAGTTTTGAAACTACTGTAAAAATAAGACCGATAATCGGAAGCAGGAGACTTAAGTCCAAACCCTGACTCCAGGGAACTCCTGACTCCAAGGAACATTCATTGACAGGAGCTCATCAAATGCCTCCATACCGACACTGAAACCAAGCACCACACAAGGGCCAATAAGTTCCAGGGCAAGATATACCAAGCAAATTCTCCAGCAACAAAGGAACACAGCCCTGAGCTTCAAGATACAGGCTGCCCAAAGTCACCCCAAAACTATAGACATCTCATAATTCATTACTGGACATTTCATTGCACTCCAGAGAGAAGAAATACAGCTCCACCCACCAGAACACCGACACAAGCTTCCCTAACCAGGAAACCTTGACAAGCCACCTGTACAAACCCACACACAGTGAGGAAACGCCACAATAAAGAGAACTCCACAAACTGCCAGAATACAGAAAGGACACCCCAAACTCAGCAATTTAAACAAGATGAAGAGACAGAGGAATACTCAGCAGATAAAGGAACAGGATAAATGCCCACCAAACCAAACAAAAGAGGAAGAGATAGGGAATCTACCTGATAAAGAATTCCGAATAATGATAGTGAAATTGATCCAAAATCTTGAAACTAAAATGGAATCACAGATAAATAGCCTGGAGACAAGGATTGAGAAGATGCAAGAAAGGTTTAACAAGGACCTAGAAGAAATAAAAAAAGAGTCAATATATAATGAATAATGCAATAAGTGAAATTAAAAACACTCTGGAGGCAACAAATAGTAGAATAACAAAAGCAGAAGACAGGATTAGTGAATTAGAAGATAGAATGGTAGAAATAAATGAATCAGAGAGGATAAAAGAAAAACGAATTAAAAGAAATGAGGACAATCTCAGAGACCTCCAGGACAATATTAAACGCTACAACATTCGAATCATAGGGGTTCCAGAAGAAGAAGACAAAAAGAAAGACCATGAGAAAATACTTGAGGAGATAATAGTGGAAAACTTCCCTAAAATGGGGAAGGAAATAATCACCCAAGTCCAAGAAACCCAGAGAGTACCAAACAGGATAAACCCAAGGAGAAACACCCCAAGACACATATTAATCAAATTAACAAAGATCAAACACAAAGAACAAATATTAAAAGCAGCAAGGGAAAAACAACAAATAACACACAAGGGAATTCCCATAAGGATAACAGCTGATCTTTCAATAGAAACTCTTCAAGCCAGGAGGGAATGGCAAGACATACTTAAAATGATGAAAGAAAATAACCTACAGCCCAGATTATTGTACCCAGCAAGGATCTCATTCAAGTATGAAGGAGAAATCAAAAGCTTTTCAGACAAGCAAAAGCTGAGAGAATTCTGCACCACCAAACCAGCTCTCCAACAAATACTAAAGGATATTCTCTAGACAGGAAACACAAAAACGGTGTATAAACTCGAACCCAAAACAATAAAGTAAATGGCAACGGGAACATACTTATCAGTAATTACCTTAAATGTAAATGGGTTGAATGCCCCAACCAAAAGACAAAGACTGGCTGAATGGATACAAAAACAAGACCCCTACATATGTTGTCTACAAGAGACCCACCTCAAAACAGGGGACACATACAGACTGAAAGTGAAGGGCTGGAAAAAGATTTTCCATGCAAATAGGGACCAAAAGAAAGCAGGAGTAGCAATACTCATATCAGATAAAATAGACTTTAAAACAAAGGCTGTGAAAAGAGACAAAGAAGGTCACTACATAATGATCAAAGGATCAATCCAAGAAGAAGATATAACAATTATAAATATATATGCACCCAACACGGGAGCACCACAGTACGTAAGACAAATGCTAACAAGTATGAAAGGAGAAATTAACAATAACACAATAATAGTGGGAGACTTTAATATCCCACTTACACCTATGGATAGATCAACTAAACAGAAAATTAACAAGGAAACACAAACTTTAAACGATACAATAGACCAGTTAGACCTAATTGATATCTATAGGTCATTTCATCCCAAAACAATGAATTTCACCTTTTTCTCAAGCGCACATGGAACCTTCTCCAGGATAGATCACATCCTGGGCCATAAAGCTAGCCTTGGTAAATTCAAAAAAATAGAAATCATTCCAAGCATTTTTTCTGACCACAATGCAGTAAGATTAGATCTCAATTACAGGAGAAAAACTATTAAAAATTCCAACATATGGAGGCTGAACAACACGCTGCTGAATAACCAACAAATCACAGAAGAAATCAAAAAAGAAATCAAAATTTGCATAGAAACGAATGAAAATGAAAACACAACAACCCAAAACCTGTGGGACACGGTAAAAGCAGTCCTAAGGGGAAAGTTCATAGCAATACAGGCACACCTCAAGAAACAAGAAAAAAGTCAAATAAATAACCTAACTCTACACCTAAAGCAACTAGAAAAGGAAGAAATGAAGAACCCCAGGGTTAGTAGAAGGAAAGAAATCTTAAAAATTAGAGCAGAAATAAATGCAAAAGAAACAAAAGAGACCATAGCAAAAATCAACAAAACCAAAAGCTGGTTCTTTGAAAGGATAAATAAAATTGACAAACCATTAGCCAGACTCATCAAGAAACAAAGGGAGAAAAATCAAATCAACAAAATTAGAAACGAAAATGGAGAGATCACAACAGACAACACAGAAATACAAAGGATCATAAGAGACTACTATCAACAATTATATGCCAATAAAATGGACAACGTGGAAGAAATGGACAAATTCTTAGAAAAGTACAACTTTCCAAAACTGGACCAGGAAGAAATAGAAAATCTTAACAGACCCATCACAAGCATGGAAATTGAAACTGTAATCAAAAATCTTCCAGCAAACAAAAGCCCCGGCCCAGACGGCTTCACAGCTGAATTCTACCAAAAATTTAGAGAAGAGCTAACACCTATCCTGCTCAAACTCTTCCAGAAAATTGCAGAGGAAGGTAAACTTCCAAACTCATTCTATGAGGCCACCATCACCCTAATACCAAAACCTGACAAAGATCCCACAAAAAAAGAAAACTACAGGCCAATATCACTGATGAACATAGATGCAAAAATCCTTAACAAAATTCTAGCAATCAGAATCCAACAACACATTAAAAAGATCATACACCATGACCAAGTGGGCTTTATCCCAGGGATGCAAGGATTCTTCAATATCCGCAAATCAATCAATGTAATACACCACATTAACAAATTGAAAAATAAAAACCATATGATTATCTCAATAGATGCAGAGAAAGCCTTTGACAAAATTCAACATCCATTTATGATAAAAACTCTCCAGAAAGCAGGAATAGAAGGAACATACCTCAACATAATAAAAGCTATATATGACAAACCCACAGCAAACATTATCCTCAATGGTGAAAAATTGAAAGCATTTCCCCTAAAGTCAGGAACAAGACAAGGGTGCCCACTTTCACCATTACTATTCAACATAGTTTTGGAAGTTTTGGCCACAGCAATCAGAGCAGAAAAAGAAATAAAAGGAATCCAAATTGGAAAAGAAGAAGTAAAACTCTCACTATTTGCAGATGACATGATCCTCTATATAGAAAACCCTAAAGAGTCCACCAGAAAATTACTAGAAATAATCAATGACTACAGTAAAGTTGCAGGATATAAAATCAACACACAGAAATCCCTTGCATTCCTATACACTAATAATGAGAAAACAGAAAGTGAAATTAAGGAAACAATTCCATTCACCATTGCAACGGAAAGAATAAAATACTTAGGAATATATCTACCTAAAGAAACTAAAGACCTATATATAGAAAACTATAAAACACTGGTGAAAGAAATCAAAGAGGACACTAATAGATGGAGAAATATACCATGTTCATGGATCAGAAGAATCAATATAGTGAAAATGAGTATACTACCCAAAGCAATTTATAGATTCAATGCAATCCCTATCAAGCTACCAACAGTATTCTTCACAGAGCTAGAACAAATAATTTCACAATTTGTATGGAAATACAAAAAACCTCGAATAGCCAAAGCGGTCTTGAGAAAGAAGAATGGAACTGGAGGAATCAACTTACCTGACTTCAGGCTCTACTACAAAGCCACAGTTATCAAGACAGTATGGTACTGGCACAAAGACAGAAATATTGATCAATGGAATAAAATAGAAAGCCCAGAGATAAATCCACGCACATATGGACACCTTATCTTCGACAAAGGAGGCAAGAATATACAATGGATTAAAGACAATCTCTTTAACAAGTGGTGCTGGGAAATCTGGTCAACCACTTGTAAAAGAATGAAACTGGACCACTTTCTAACACCATACACAAAAATAAACTCAAAATGGATTAAAGATCTAAACGTAAGACAGAAACTATAAAACTCCTAGAGGAGAACATAGGCAAAACACTCTCCGACATACATCACAGCAGGATCCTCTATGACCCACCTCCCAGAATATTGGAAATAAAAGCAAAAATAAACAAATGGGACCTAATTAACCTTAAAAGCTTCTGCACATCAAAGGAAACTATTAGCAAGGTGAAAAGACAGCCTTCAGAATGGGAGAAAATAATAGCAAATGAAGCAACCGACAAACAACTAATCTCAAAAATATACAAGCAACTCCTACAGCTCAACTCCAGAAAAATAAACGACCCAATCAAAAAATGGGCCAAAGAACTAAATAGACATTTCTCCAAAAAAGACATACAGATGGCTAACAAGCACATGAAAAGATGCTCAACATCACTCATTATCAGAGAAATGCAAATCAAAACCACTATGAGGTACCATTTCACACCAGTCAGAATGGCTGCGATCCAAAAGTCTACAAATAATAAATGCTGGAGAGGGTGCGGAGAAAAGGGAACCCTCTTACACTGTTGGTGGGAATGCAAACTAGTACAGCCACTATGGAGAACAGTGTGGAGATTCCTTAAAAAACTGGAAATAGAACTGCCTTATGATCCAGCAATCCCACTGCTGGGCATACACACTGAGGAAACCAGAAGGGAAAGAGACACGTGTACCCCAATGTTCATCGCAGCACTGTTTATAATAGCCAGGACATGGAAGCAACCTAGATGTCCATCAGCAGATGAATGGATAAGAAAGCAGTGGTACATATACACAATGGAGTATTACTCAGCCATTAAAAAGAATACATTTGAATCAGTTCTAATGAGGTGGATGAAACTGGAGCCTATTATACAGAGTGAAGTAAGCCAGAAGGAAAAACATAAATACAGTATACTAACGCATATATATGGAATTTAGAAAGATGGTAACAATAACCCGGTGTACGAGACAGCAAAAGAGACACTGATGTATAGAACAGTCTTATGGACTCTGTGGGAGAGGGAGAGGGTGGGAAGATTTGGGAGAATGGCATTGAAACATGTAAAATATCATGTAGGAAACGAGTTGCCAGTCCAGGTTCGATGCATGATGCTGGATGCTTGGGGCTGGTGCACTGGGACGGCCCAGAGCGATGGTATGGGGAGGGAGGAGGGAGGAGGGTTCGGGATGGGGAACACATGTATACCTGTGGCGGATTCATTTTGATATTTGGCAAAACTAATACAATTATGTAAAGTTTAAAAATAAAATAAAATTAGAGAAAATATAACCAAAAAAAAAAAAAAAATAGAACTGGAGAATCAACCTTCCTGCTTTCATAACATACTACAAAGTCAGAGTAATCAAGAAAGTATGGTACTGGCACAAAAAGAGAAATATAGACCAATGGATCAAGATAGAAAGCCCAGAAATAAACCGACACACCTATGGGCACCTTATCTTTGACAAAAGAGGCAATAATATACTATACAGTGGAGAAAAGAAAGCTTATTCAATAAGTGGTGCTGGGAAAACTGGACAGCTACATGTAAAAATGAAATTAGAACACTTCCTAACACCATACACAAAAATAAACTTAAAGGCCTAAATGTAAGGTCAGAAACTATAAACTCAGAAAATGTAGGCAGACCGCTCTGACATAAATCACAGCAAGATCCTCTTTGACCCACCACCTAGAGTAATGGAAATAAAAATAAAAATTAAAAAATGGGATTAAACTAGGGCTTCCCCAATGGCTCAGTGGGTAAAGAACCTGCCTACAATGCAGGAGACATGGAAGAAGATGCAAGTTTGATCCCTGGGTCAGGAAGATCCCTGGAGAAGGAAATGGCACCCTACTCTTGTATTCTTGCTTGGAAAGTCCCATGGAGAGGAGCCTGGAGGACTCCAGACCAGGCTACAGCCTATGGGGTTGCAAAGAGTCAGGCATGACTGAGCAGCTAAGCATGCAAAACTTTTGCACAGCAAAGAAAAATATAAACAAAATGAAAAGACAACCCTCAGAATGGGAGAAAATATTGCAAATAAGACAACTGACAAAAGATTAATCTTCAAAATACACAAGCAACTCATACAACTCACTCTCAGAAAAATATACAACCCAACCAAAAAATGGGCAGAAGACCTAAATAGACATTCCTCCAAAGAAGACATACAGGTGGCTGATAAACTCATGAAAAAAATACTCAACATAGCTCATTATTAGAGATATGCACGTCAGAAGTACAATAAGGTATCACCTCACACCAGTCAGAATGGCCATTATCAAAATCTACAAAGAATAATTGCTAGAGAGCATGTGGAGTAAAGGAAAACCTCTTGCACAGTTGGTGGGAACATAAATTGATATAGCCACTATGGAGAACAGTATGGAGATTTCTTTAAAAACTGGGAATAAAACAACCTTGTGGATTCAAGCAAGTTAAGTCACTTCAGTTGTGTCTGACTCTCTGTGACCTTATGAATTGTAGCCCACCAGGTCCCTCTGTCCTTTGGATTCGGCAGACAAGAACACTGGAATGGGTTGCTGTGTCCTCCTCTAGGGTATCTTCCAGACCCAGGGATTGAAACTGCATCTATGTCTCCTGCATTGGCAGGCAGGCAGGTTCTTTACCACTGACTTAGCAATCCAACTACTGGGCATATACCCTGAGAAAACCATAATTGAAAAAGACACATATACCCCAATTTTATTGTAGCACTATTTACAATAGTCAGGACACAGATGCAACCTAACTGTTCCCGACAGGTATATGGATAAAGAAGTTGTGGTACATATATACACTGAAATATTACTCAGCCATAAAAAGGAACACATTTGAGTCAGTTTTAGTGAGCTGGATGAACCTAGGGCCAATTACACAGAGTGAAGTAAGTCAGAAAGAGAGAAACAAATACTATATGTGTGCTGTGCTTAGTTGCTCGGTCTTGTCCAACTCTTTGTGTCCCCATAGACTGTAGCCCACCAGGATCCTCTGTCCATGGGGATTCTCCAGGCAACAATACTGGAGTGGGTAGCATATCCTTTCTCCAGGGGAACTTCCTGTCTCAGGAATCAAACAGGGGTCTCCTGCATTGCAGGCAGATTCTTTACCAGCTGAGCTACCAGGATTAACACACACACACACACACACACATATATATATATATGGAATCTAGAAAAACAGTACTGATGAACCTATTTACAAGGAAGGAATGGAGACACTGATGTACAGAAAAAACTTGTGAACAAAAAGGGGAAAAGAGAGGTTGGGACTAACTGAGAGAATAGGATTGACATATATACCCTATCATATGTAAAATGGGTAGATGGTGAGAAGCTGCTACATAGCACTATATGAACACTGCCCAGACTGGCATTCTGTGACAACCTGGATGGATGGGATGATGAGGAGAGGGAGGCTCAAGAGGGAGGATAAATATATAATTATTATTTATTTGCAATACTGTACCTGGAAGCCAACACTACATGGTAAAGCAACAATGCCCCACCTATTTTGTTTTAGGAACTGGGCATAGACTCCAAGAGATGATAAAAAAAGTAAATATTGGAACACACATTCCTCTGCCTTGGGGATTAAGGAGAATACTTATTTTAAAATTGTAAACTGAGTAGTATATTGTGTCTCAAAAGATCTGTGACACAGAATGGAAAAAAACCCCATTAATTTCTACTGTCAGTGGGCTCATTTAACTTGAAAGGAAATCGCGAGGGAGAGAATTATTTTCTGTGCTTCTAATCAATTTCCCCAGAACTACAGTGTATGAAATGAATTCTACTTGAGTCAACTGACTGTTTTGGAGCTCATTAAGGTGGATATGAACAGTATGAAGAGGCAAAAAGATAGGACACTGAAAGATGAACTCCCCAGGTCGGTAGGTGCCCAATAGGCTACTGGAGATCAGTGGAGAAATAACTCCAGAAAGAATGAAGGGACAGAGCCAAAGCAAAAACAATACCCAGCTGTGGATGTGATTCGTGATAGAAGCAAGGTCTTATGCTGTAAAGAGCAATATTGCATAGGAACCTGGAATGTTAGGTCCATGAATCAAGGCAAATTGAAAGTGGTCAAACAGGAGATTGCAAGAGTGAACATCGACATTCCAGGAATCAGCGAACTAAAATGGACTAGAATAGGTGAATTTAACTCAGATGACCATTATATCTACTACTGTGGGCAAGAATCCCTTAGAAGAAATGGAGTAGCCATCATAGTCAACAAAAGAGTCTGAAATGCAGTACTTGGATGCAATCTCAAAAATGACAGAATGACCTCTGTTCATTTCCAAGGCAAACCATTCAATATTACAGTAATCCAAGTCTATGCCCCAACCAGTAACGCTGAAGAAGCTGATGTTGAATGGTTATATGAAGACCTAGAAGACCTTTTAGAACTAACACCCCCAAAAGATGTCCTTTTCATTATAGGGGACTGGAGTGCAAAAGTAGGTAGTCAAGAAACACCTGGAGTAACAGGCAAATTTAGCCTTAGGGTACAGAATGAAGCAGGGCAAAGGCTAATAGAGTTTTGTCAAGAGAATGAACTGATCATAGCAAACACCCTCTTCCAACAACACAAGAGAAGACTCTACACATGGACATCACCAGATGGCCAACACCGAAATCAGATTGATTATATTCTTTGTAGCCAGAGATGGAGAAGTTCTATACAGTCAGCAAAAACAAGACCAGGAGCTGACTGTGGCTCAGATCATGAACACCTTATTGCCAAATTCAGACTTAAATTGAAGAAAGGAAGGAAAACCACTAGACCATTCAGGTATGACCTAAATCAAATCCCTTATGATTATACAGTAGAAGTGAGAAATAGATTTAAGGGCCTAGGTCTGATAGATAGATTGCCTGATGAACTATGGATGGAGGTTCATGACATTGTACAGGACACAGGGAGCAAGACCATGTCCAAGAAAAAGAAATGCAAAAAAGCAAAATGGCTTTCTGAGGAGGCCTTACAAATAGCTGTGAAAAGAAAAGAAGTGAAAAGCAAAGGAGAAAAGGACAGACATACCCATTTGAATGTAGAGTTCCAAAGAATAGCAAGGAGAGATAAGAAAGCCTTCCTCAGTGATCAGTGGAAAGAAATGGAGGAAAATAATAGAATGATAAAGACTAGAGATCTCTTCAAGGAAATTAGAGATACCAAGGGACCATTCATGCAAGAACAGAAGCAGAAGATATTAAGAAGAGGTGGCAAGAACACACAGAAGAACTGTACAAAAAAGATCTTCATGACCCAGATAATCACGATGGTGTGATCACTCACCTAGAGCCACACATCCTGGAATGTGAAGTCAAGTGGGCCTTAGGAAGCATCACTATGAATAAAGCTAGTGGAGGTGATGGAATTCCAGTTGAGCTATTTCAAATCCTGAAAGATGATGTTGTGAAAGTGCTGCACTCAATATGCCAGCAAATTTGGAAAACTCAGCAGTGGCCACAGGACTGGAAAAGGTCAGTTTTCATTCCAATTCCAAAGAAAGGCAATGCCAAAGAATACTCAAACTACTGCACAATTGCACTCATCTCACACACTAGTAAAGTAATGCTCAAACTTCTCCAAGCCAGGCTTCAGCAATATGTGAACTGTGAACTTTCTGATGTTCAAGCTGGTTTTAGAAAAGGCAGAGGAACCAGAGATCAAATTGCTAACATCCACTGGATCATCAAAAAAGCAGGATTTCCAGAAAAACATCTATTTCTGCTTTATTGACTATGCCAAAGCCTTTGACTGTGTGGATCACAATAAACTGTGGAAAATTCTTCAAGAGATGGGAATACCAGACCACCTGACCTGCCTCTTGAGAAACCTGTATGCAGGCCAGGAAGCAACAGTTAGAACTGGACATGGAACAACAGACTGGTTCCAAATAAGAAAAGGAATACGTCAAAGCTGCATATTGTCACCCTGCTTATTTAACTTATATGCAGAGTACATCATGAGAAATGCTGGGCTGGAGGAAGCACAAGCTGGAATCAAGATAGCCGGGAGAAATATCAGTCACCTCGGATATGTAGATGACACCACCTTTATGCCAGAAAATGAAGAAGAACTAAAGAGCTTCTTGTTGAAAGTGAGAGAGGAGAGTGAAAAAGTTGGCCTAAAGCTCAACATTCAGAAAACTAAGATCATGGCATCTGGTCCCATACTTCATGGTAAATAGATGGGGAAACAGTGGCTGACTTTATTTTTCTTGGGCTCCAAAATCACTGAAGATTGTGCCTGCAGCCATGAAATTAAAAGACACTTGAAACATGTATAATATCATATAAGAAACGAATCACCAGTCCAGGTTCGATGTAGGATACAGGATGCTTGGGGCTGGTGCACTGGGATGACCTGTGGGGACGGTATGGGGAGGGAGGTGGGTTGGGGGATTCAGGATTGGGAACACGTGTACACCCGTAGCGGATTCATGTTCATGTATGGCAAAACCAATACAATATTGTAAAGTAATTAGCCTCCAATTAAAATAAATAAATTAAAAAAAGGACACTTTCTCCATGGAAGGAAAGTTATGACCAACCTAGATAGTGTATTAAATAGCAGAGACATTACTTTGCTAACAAAGGTCCATCTATTCAAGGCTATGGTTTTTCCAGTGGTCATGTATGGGTGTGAGAATTGGACTGTGAAGAAGGCTAAGCACCAAAGAATTGATGCTTTTGAACTGTGGTGCTGGAGAAGACTCTTGAGAGTCCCATGGACTGCAAGGAGATCCAACCAGTCCATCCTAAAGGAGAACAGTCCTGGGTGTTCATTAGAAGGACTGATGTTGAAGCTGAAACTCCAATACTTTGGCCACCTGACGCAAAGAGCTGACTCATTTGAAAAGACCCTGATACTGGGAAAGATTGAGGGCAGGAGAAGAAGGGGACGACAGAGGATGAGATGGCTGGATGGCATCACCGACTCAATGGACATGAGTTTGGGTGAACTCCAGGAGTTGGTGATGGACAGGGAGGCCTGGGTTTCTGCAGTCCATGTGGTTGCAAAGAGTCAGACATGACTGAGCGACTGAACTGAATTGAACTAAAGGTGCATATTGTCCTTGCAAGTGAAGAAAACCTTCTGGGAGAATTTTCATATAAAAATTATGGCCTGTTCCCTTAGCTTGTCAAAGACTGATGACCACAGTGATGGATACTGTTTTCTTCCTTGTGAGAAACTTTGACCTTCTAAGCATCACAGGGTAGAAGGAGTCCTACGGTTCAGTGTCAGCGAGGCATCGAGGAAAAAGAAGGTGAGGGTTGAATCACCTTTGTCTCAATTCCTTTCAAACTTCAGACTGTATAAATTGAGGGTTCTGGGGAACACCACCTATTTATTGTTCTTTTCAGCCCAGATCCTGAACAGAGCCTGAAGAGAAGGAAGAATGATGTGCAGAGACACTGGGAGTCTACTGGTATTTTTTAAGCACAGAGACAAACAAGAGGAGTAAGGGCAGAAAGAAGAAAATGAGGAATCTGCAGGAATAGTCATTACAAGTCTTGTATTTTGGATGCTTTGATGAGTCTCTTTAGACAACCCTGTGGTTATAAAAAGATCCAGCTCTCACTCGGGAAACAGGGAAAGTCCATGAAGGTCCATTGTGAATCTGAGTTTCTGCCCCTGTTCCTACAGATCACGACTGTGTAGTAACTGAATATGGAAAATGCGCCCTCTGTGACTGAGTTTATCCTTATGGGATTGACAGAACAACCTAAACTCCAGCTACCTCTGTTTTTCCTGTTTCTGCTGAACTACATGATCATTATGGTGGACAATTTGTGCTTAATGAATCTAATTTGTCTAAATTCATACCTGCACACCCCCATGTACTTTTTTGTCTTCAATCTCTCTTTTATTTATCTTCATTATTCATCTGTCTTTACCCTCAAAATTCTAATGAGCTTTATTTTTGAGAATATGCTATCTCCTTTACAGGATGTGTGTCTCAGCTGTTTTTCTTCTGCTTTTTTGCAGCTCTGAGTGCTGTGTGTTGACAGCCATGGCCTATGATCGCTATGTGGCCATCTGTAAGCCCTTGCTGCCCACAATGGCCGTGTCCCCTCAGGTGTCTGGTTCATATGTGATGGGGTTTCCTGGAGCCACGGTCCACACAAGGTGTATGATGAGGCTGAACTTTTGTGATTCCAACATCATCAACCATTTCATGTGTGACATCTTCCCGCTTCTACAGCTCACCTGCAGCAGCATTTATGCCAATAGGATTTTAGTTTCTGCTGTTGTGGGGACAGTTGTAATGGTATCTAGCCTCATTATCTTTATTTCTTACACTTTGATTCTTTCCGATATTCTTCGTATACCATCATCTAAAGGTTGGTCCAAAGCCTTGAGCACTTGTTTTCCCATATTACAACAGTTGGTCTATTTTATGGATTTGGGCTGCTCACTGTCAAACCATCATCCTCTGGGTTTGTGGAAGAGGGAAACTTTTTCTCACTCTTTTCCACCAGTGTGGTACCCGTGCTGAACCCTCTCATATAGCCTCAGGAACAAGGATGTCAAAATTGCTGTGAAGAAAATCCTGAAGAGAATTACAAACTGAACCAAACCACTTAGGCCACCTTTTCTTTGTTGTCTTTCTTTTTTTCCTGCTTGTTCTTTTTTCACATTTTCCTTTGTCTTCCTCATGTCTTCTTGACAGGATTTGTGTCTAATGTCTGATGCCTATTCTTCTCTTGCCACATAATGTAACACTGTGGGCCTATTTGACTGGAGAATCATCCTCAGCCCTAAGTGATCCCATAGCATTTGGAGAGTAGGGACCAATAACCTTTCCCATCTGATGATAACACTACTATTTCCCTTGTGTGTCAGCTCATCCAAGGTATGCCATAGAGTAGTATGCTGTTTGACCATTTTTTTTCTTTCTTGCTTTCAATTACATAGAGCCCTTTCCTGTATCAGTGCTGTCGTTACTTACCACTCCATTAACACAGAGAAGTAATGACAAAAATGTGGACATGGTAAAGATGTAAAAATTCCCAAAAACTTTCTGGATTTTCTTTTAGTAATAGCTCCTGTTCTGTATTTTATGTGCCACATAAAAAAAAAAGGTAATGAAATTGAATAATTTGTTGAACCATAATTCTTTTATTCTTGAGGGTACTTGAGAATGAATAAGCTAAACTATTCTATCTACCTTTCTCAATCCACACCAATAAAAATGCCTGTTTTTAGTTTATTGGTCAATTGATATGTTGTCATAAACATAATTGAAATTGTTATCAACTTGCCTATCAGTGGATTGTAATTGTGATTAAAAGGTGCACAGTGGTATATTTGACTACAGAGTATGTTATCAAACATAAGGTCAGGATTCATTGTCTAACTATGTAAGAGGGCTTCCCCTTTGCAAAGAAAGATGTGTTTCCCACTTTTCAAAAGAAAACAAAAGTATTTGGCAGAAACATTGTCTTGTTGATATTTACTCTTTTAGTTCATAAATTTGACTCCTTCCCTCTATTAGAGGAAAATTTAAATCGGTAGAAAATAATGTGTTATAGAATTTTACAAATGGTCTAAAAAATAAATCTCCTTATCTGATTTTTTTTTTTTTTTGCTGAGGAAACAGTTCTGTGACTTGCTCAGAATCACACAGCTAAAATTGCAGAGACAGTTTTTGCAGCCACTGTTCATCTTGTGAAAAAAATGGAAGAAAAGAAAGAACTGTGAAGGGCCAGAGAGAACTTCTGGAGAGTTGTTTCTGAATGAGCTTGAAAGTGGGAATTTTCCAGTGTGGAGTTATCTCAGAAAACTAGAAATAGAAATACCAAATGTCCAGTAATTCCACTCCTGTATATATATCTTAAAAATATGAAAGCATTAATTCAAAAGATATTTGTACCCCAAAATTCAGTGCAGCATTATTTACAGTTGCCACGATATGGGAGTATCCTAAATCTCCATCAACAGATTGAAGGGATAAGATGTGGCAAATATATACAATGGAATATTACTCATCCATCAAAAGAATGAAAAATTCCCATTTACAGCAACATCAATGGACTTGGAGGGTATTATGCTAAGTTATTTAAGTCAGGCAAAAAAGATAAAGATGATATTACTTATATGTGAAATCAGAAAACTGTAAAAAATTAGTGAATACAGCAAAAGAGATATAGACTCATTGATGTAGAGAACAAATTTGTTTATCTGTGGGGAAAAGGAAGTGGGAAGAAACAATAAAAGGATAGGTGATTAAGAGGTATAAACTATTATGTATAAAATAAGCTTTAAGGATATATTGTACAACACAGGAGATATAACCAGTATTTTTATAATAACTATAAATGGAATGTAATCTCTAAGAATTGTGAATCACTATATTGTACATCTGTAACTCATATAATATTGTACATAACTACACTTCAATAAAATAAGTTAAAAGAGAATTTTTGATCAGTAATTGATATTTCATTCATAAAACCTGATAGAAAAATTACATTCCACAAACAAGCACATATTTACATTAGAATTTTGATGGTTTTATTTGGAAATGTTATCTAGTAGATAAAATCATATCATAATTCATCTTTAAATATAAGAATATTTTCAATTTTTAGATAATTATGTTAATATGATAAAGGTTGAAAATACCTGTTTTTCTTTTTTATCATCAAACATAACAGACTTACTAGATGTTCCCTGGACATTCATTTATGGTTTAATAAATAATTAAACATTTGACTTAATATCTACCATGGTCATAAAATATTTCCAACATAGTTGATTCAGTACTTATAGTTATATTTTCCCCCATGTGTATTTGTTGTAAAAAATCTAGCTAAATGTTATGAGATAGATAAGTTTTGAATTTAGTCAAATTAGTGTGAGTGAATTTGGTGCTGTCATTGATTTTGCTGATTGTCTTTTTACTGGAAAAATTATTTGTATAAATAGACCTATTTATAATTAAAAACTGTGATGACATATAGCTTTGTGAGTTCTTGCTAGTCTTCTTAATTAAATACTTGGTAGACATACTTTAAGAGTACACAGAATCATGTAAATATTGTATACAAAATATTTTGGAAATAAATTATTTAGATAAGATTAGATAGCTATATTGGAGAAGGCAATGGCAACCCACTCCAGTACTTTTGCCTGGAAAATCCCATGGACAGAGGAGCCTGGTAGGCTGCAGTCCATGGGATCGCGAAGAGTCGGACACGACTGAGCGACTTCACTTTCACTTTTCACTTTCATGCATTGGAGAAGGAAATGGCAACCCACTCTGGTGTTCTTGCCTGGAGAATCCCAGGGACAGCGGAGCCTGGTGGGCTGCTGTCTGTGGGGTCGCACAGAGTTGGACACGACTGAAGTGACTTAGTAGTAGTAGTAGATAGCTATATAGGTCTTTCATTCTAAATGTTCTCTTGCCAGTTCTATTTACCTCCCTTGATTCCTGTGCCTGAAATCTTACATCAGGCCACTCAAAATATAGTATTAACTCCTTTTGGTTTGTCCAAGACTCTTTTATTATAATTTTCTAATTACAAACATCTTTGCATGCTGGAATTTATTTTTAAATGCATTTTTATTGAAATATAGTTGATTTATAACATTATTTTCAGGTGTATAACATAGTGTTTCAGTGTTTTTACAGATTATACTCCAATAAAATTATTACAAGGTAATTGTATAATTCCCTGTGCTATAAAGTAACTCCTTGTTGCTTATCTACCTTATACATAGTAATTTTTATTTCTTAATCCTGTACCCTCATCTTGCCCCTCTCCCTGCTGGTCACCTGTAGTTTTTTTCCTTTATTTGTTTTATATTTTAGATTCCCATATAACTGGTATCTTATTCTATGTTTCTATATGAGATATTTCACTAACCATAAAATTCTCTAGATCCTTCCAAGTACTTGATGCTTTCTTTATTTTTTTCAAAGTTTTGTTTTGTATTGGTGTATAGCTGGTTAACAGTGTTGTGGTAGTTTCAGGTGAATGGCCAAGGGACTCAGTCACAAATATACATGTTCCCATTCTCCCCCTAATCCACCTCCCATCCTGGTGGCACATAACATTGAACAGAGTTCCATGTGCTATTCAATAGAAAACAAGGTTATTTATAAATGAGTCAAAGACCTTAACAGATATCTAACCAAAAAGATAAACAATTGACAAATAAGCATGTGAAAAGATGCTCAACATCATATGGCATCAAGAAAATGCAAATGAAAGCAACAATGAAATAGAACCACACAGATATAAAGAACAAATTCATGGTTGCCAGGGGAAGGGAGTGGTGGTTGGAGATGGATAGATTGAAAGTTTGATATTAGCATGTGCAATCTATTATATAGGAAATGGATAGACAAGGCCCTACTGTATAGCTCAGGGAACTACAGTTGCTATCCTATAATAAACTATAATGGAAAAGAATATGAAAAAGAATATATATACAGAGATATGTATAACTGAATCACTTTGCTATTCAACAGAAATTAACAGAACATTATAAATCAATCATGATTTAATAAAATGAGATACTTTTTAATAAACGAGATACTAGTACATGATATTAGAATGGCTGAAATCTGGAATATAAACAACATGAATTCCTGGAGAGAATGTGGAACTACAGGAACTCTCATTCATGGATGATGGGAATTCTGAATGGTACAGCCACTTTGGAAGTCAGTTTGGCAATTTCTTACAAAACTAATCCTACTTTTACCATGAGATCCAGAAATTACACTTCTTGGAATTTACCCAAATTAGTTGAAAACTTACATCCACATAAAAACCTGCACATGGATCTTTATAGCAGATTTATTCATAATCACTTAAACCTAGAAGCTAATAAAATACCCCTCAGAAGGTGAGTGGATAAATAAACTGTGGCACATCCAGACAGTTATATTATACAGCACTATAAAGAAATGAGCCATCAAGCTATGAAATGACTGGAGGAAACTTAATTCATATTACTAAATGAAAGAGTCAATCTGAAAAGGCTACCTACTATATGACTCCAACTACATACCATTTTGAAAAAGGCAAAACTATGGAGACAGTAAAAACATCATTAGTTGCCAGGGGAGAGAAGGATCAGAGCACAGATTAATTCTTAGACAATGAAACTACTCAGTATTATACTATAATGGTGGATATATGTCATTATAAGTTTGTTCAAACCCATATAATATACATCAAAAGAGAACCTAAAGTAAGTGATGAGCTTTAATGGTAATGATCTAGGGGAATTGATGCTTTTGAATTGTGGTAATGGAGAAGACTCTTGAGAGTCCCTTGGACAGCAAGGAGATCAAACCAGTTGATCTTAAAGGAAATCAACCCGTAATCATTGGAAGGCTGAAGCTCCAATACTTTGGCTACCCAATACAAAGAACCCACTCATTGGAAAAGACCCTGATCCTGGAAAAGATTGAGGGCAGGAGAAGAAGTGAGTGACAGAGGATGAGATGGTTGGATGACATAACTGATTCAATGGACATGAGTTTAAGCAAACTCCGGGAGATAGTGAAGTACAAGGAAGCCTGGTGTGTTGCAGCCCATGGGGTTGCAAAGAGTCAGATATGCCCTTAGTGACCGAATAACAGCAAAAATGTATATATACATATATATATATATATATACACACATGTGTATATATATGTATACACACATATATTTAATGACAAAGTATCATATATAATATTTTTTAAAGCTGGGCTATATATGTATATATTAATATGCATAATATATAACTCAGCCAATAAAAATAATGAAATCCTGCCATTTGCAATAATGTGGTTGGTCCTAGAGAATATTTTTTAGTGAAATAGGGCAGACAGAGAATTACCAATATTGTGTTACCACTTATATATGGAACATAAAAAATAAAAAGGAAAAAGTTAATATAATAGGACAGGAACAATCTCGCAGATACTGAGATCAAAGTAGTGGTTATCAGTGGGGAGAGGGAAGATGTGACAGACAGTAAAGGAAGGAGGGGATTAAGAGATACAGATCAGTATGTATAAAATAAAGATATATGGATAGAGAATCAGTCAGTATTTTAATATAGCTTTAAATGGAGTATAACCTATAAAAATATTGAATCACTATATTGTGCATCTGAAACTTACAACATACTGTAAATCAACTACACTTCAATAAAAAAAAAATTCTGTCTTTGATTTCTTATAACTTGATTGTAAAGTGTGTTTTTCTGTTGATTTCTTTGGGATCCTTTTTGCTTCCTGGTTCTGGATATACATTTCCTTGCACAGATGCAGGGATTTTTCAGCCAATTTTTCTTCAAGAAACATTTTGCTTCATTTCTCACTTTCTTCTTCTGAATCTCTATAATGCCTATATGGTCCAGGTGACATTTTTCATAAATCCCTTAGACTTTACCCACTATTTTTCATTCTTTTTTATTTTTTCTCCATTTACTGAATTATTTCCAATTCTTTTTCCCCCCAAATTTTAGACTCCTTTCCTCAGTTTGTTTAGTCTGCTGTTTTGAATTTTTAGTGAATTATTCCGTTCAGTTATTGTGTTTTTCGGATTCATAAAGATTCATAAAGAATGTTCTGCTTGGTATTCATAACACTAAAATTCTCACTTTGTTCATGTATTGTTTTGTGACTACAATGAGCATCTTTATGGCAGTTAAATGAAATCTCTGTCATGTAAATCATGTATCCATTTCATTAGGGCCACTTTTTAGGCTCTTTTGGAAAGACTTTTTTTAAAAATGTAATTGGACTTTCCTTCATTTTACCTTGACTTTCTGCATTTGTGTCTATATATAGACAAATAGAAAACTGTTTTAGTCCTCATGAACTGGCTTTGTACTGGAGAAGACCCACATCATTAAGCCTGGCTAGAAAAAGCAAACCTCTTTAACTTTGTAAAAGTACAATCCACTTTATTTTTAGTGGCTCTCAGGTACTTGACAAGGGCACCCCACTCCAGTACTCTTGCCTGGAAAATTCCATGGACGGAGGAGCCTGGTGGGCTGCAGTCCATGGGGTCGCTAAGAGTCAGACATGACTGAGCGACTTCACTTTCACTTTTCACTGCATGCATTGGAGAAGGAAATGGCAACCCATTCCAGTGGTCTTGCCTGGAGAATCCCAGGGACGGGGGAGCCTGGTGGGCTGCCGTCTATGGGGTCGCACAGAATCAGACAGGACTGAAGCGACTTAGCAGCAGCAGCAGAATCCCATCAGGCTCTTAAAACAAAGGAGACTAAAGTCAATTCCTCAAGCAGCCCCCAGATAAATCGGGTCATTGGATGTACAAAGCACATTTTCGTTAATCAAGGAGAAGCTGTAGGAAAAGTATTTTCTACAGCTAGCTGTGTTAAGCCAAGGGGAGGTGAATTCTAGCCCAGACTGCTATCTCAGTTCTTTCTCTCACCTCAGGCAGCTAAACTATGCCATACCTTATGTCCCCTCAGCTTTCTGGCACAGGCTATCCTGAAGCCAGTCTTCACAACAGCCTCTAGAAAAATTGGGGCTTTGAATATGTTGTACATCTCTTTCTCTCCCCAGGAAGATCTGGAAACTGGGGGAAGTTTGTTCCAGTCATGTGGTTTTGGATCACCATAGGTATATGGCAAGAGTTTATTTTGAAATTTCTAACAACTTCAACATAACTGGTATCATGCTCAAACTGTGTGCAGGATCCTTTTAACTAAGTTTTGGGTTTCTTACGAAGGGAATTTGTACAGAAATTGTTTTTGAATCAGTGTGGTCATACAGAGGAGGAGATTCTGGGGCTTGGTCTTCTGCGTGTCGCTAATGGGAAATGGTTGTCAATTTTGGCTTGTCCTTGGAGGGTTAACAATCCCTGCAGTGAAGGAAAAACTTGAATGAAATGTTGATTGCATAATGAACAAAAGACATATTGTGGTCTAGGTGTAAATATAATCCCCTTAGTTACCTATTACACCCAGAAACTGTTCCCTGGGGGAAGAGACTGAGGAAGCTGCTGCCCTTTTTATATCTGAGTACATTATACCATTGCACTCACAATATATCTTTTGTGACTTACTGCGTGGCAAGAATGGTATTAATAGAGGCCATTATTGCTTTCTGCTCCTTGATAGAGTGAAAAGTCATACTCAAGATGATGATCTATAATTCTGAGTATATTTTCCAGGAAATATCAGAGATTAATTGCAGGTGGCATTTTCTTAGAATCAAAGAAACCAAAACCTATGAATCTGAAGTTGACCTTCCTGGATCAGGGGTATAGCAATAATAAGAAGAAAGAATTTGGATTTTCTGTCTTATGGAGGGTGAGTTTCTGAATTCCATTTATATTCGTCTTTTCCTTGTTTGAGGTGGAGACCAAGGATCTTATATAAGACAGTTTCTTTGACTCCTACTCCATCAGATCTAATCTTCATTAGAGAAAAGCATCGGGCTCTGAGGGCTGCTGCCTTCAATTTTGGGCTTCCCAGGTGGCACTAGTGGTGAAGAACCTGCCTGTCAATGCAGGAGACCGAGAGAGAGCGGTTCCATCCCTGGGTTGGGAAGATCCCCTGAAGGAGGGAATGGCAACCCACTCCAGTATTCTTGCCCGGAGAATCCCCATGGACAGAGGAGCCTAGTGGACTCTGGTTCACAGGGTTCAATTTACTTGTAAGGGGTGGGTCCAAGTGCATGAATAAGAAATGGTGAGATGAGAGAAGGAAAATTCCGTCCTGGTTCAAACTTCTTTTCCCTCCCCCGCCCCCTTTTTCCCCTCAACAGTTATGTTTGCATATGGCAGCTGTTCCCTTCACTCTGTAGGTTAAACTTTGGTGATTTTTTGCTGCTTAGTTTATAACACCTTAGAAGGGAAAACTCTTGTCTCGCATCTCCATGGTAATGGTAAAGAAATTCTATGGGTCAAGTTTTAGATAGTTAAAACTATCTAAAGTTTTAGATAGTCATTCCCTGTGCATACATCACTATGCGAGAAGAATTGCTGTGAGAAAAGCTGTTTTTCCTCTATGTCAACCTTTTCTCCTGTGCTCACAGATTTACTTAGAGAAGAATGGCTCCAGGAAATGGCTCTTCTGTGACTCAGTTCATTTTTTTGGGATTAACAGACCAACCAGATCTCCAGCTCCCGCTCTTCTTCCTCTTTCTAGTAATGTATATGGTCACTGTGATGGGAAATTTGGGCTTGTTAATCCTTATTGGGCTGAGTTCACACCTATATATGCCCATGTACTTTTTCCTCTTTAACTTGTCCTTCATATATCTGTGTTACTCTTCTGTGTTTACACTCAAAATGCTGATTAACTTAATATCAAAGAAGAATATTATTTCTTACATGGGGTGCATGACCCAGCTCTATTTTCTCAGTTTTTTTGTCATTTCCGAATGCTATGTGCTGATCTCAATGGCCTATGATCGCTATGTGGCCATCTGTAACCCACTTTTGTATAATGTTGCCATGACCCCTAAAGTGTGTTCCAGCCTTATGCTCGGTTCATACTTCATGGCATTTGCTGGTGCCATGGTTCTCACTGAATGCATGCTGAGACTGACCTTCTGTGAGGCAAACACCATCAACCATTATATGTGTGATATCATGCCTCTGCTCAAGCTCTCCTGCACAAGCACCTACGTCAATGAGCTGGTAGATTCCATTACATCAGGGTTCAATGTCATTGTGCCCAGTATCACCATCTTTGTCTCTTATGTTTTCATCTTCTCCAGCATCCTTCAGATCAGCTCCAAAGAGGGCAGATCCAAAGTCTTTGGCACCTGCAGTTCCCACGTCATTGCTGTTTCTCTCTTCTTTGGATCAATTTCATTTGTGTATCTCAAACCATCTTCTGCTGTGTCTATGGATGAAGGAAAAATCTCTTCTGTTTTTTACACTAATATGGTTCCTTTGCTGAACCCCTTAATCTACAGTTTGAGGAACGAAGATGTTAAACTTGCTCTGAGAAAAACCCTGCCTAGATGGTTTTGATCAGAGAGTATGCTTCTATGCAGTTATTGATATGACAAGGAGATTCTGTGCTAATTAAAAATTAATTAAATATTTTTAGTTTCAGCCTTATTATCCTTTTTTTTCCCATAAAATGATTAGGAAAATATGTGCTGTTTCTCAATAATTTGCTTCCAATTTTTCTATCTGGAACTTCTTTTTCTAACTATTTACACAATATCCTACCCCTCCCCCATTTTTCCTATTAAATAATAACATTAAATTAGAAATGTTATCTGTGCTTTTTTGTGATTTCAAACTTTTAGTTTTTACTGGAAAAATAAAATGGTCTTCAAGTGCTCAAATTTGAGATACCTCTGATATAATGAGCAACAAATGAAGAAAATCACCTAGATAACACTAGAGTAGCACTGTTTCATTGGAGTTGTGCTTATCTGCCACTTACTTTTAGAAGCATGCATCCTAATCTCTGATTTCTACTCCCATGTAGCCACTCTCTATGAAAAAATGTTTCCTTTAAATGCCAGATACTGAAGTTTCTAAAACAGCTTTTGTTGGGGGCCAGAGTGAGGCACTCGGCCCGTGGCAAAGGTCATGAGGAAGGAGGCTCGACATACGCAAAGGCAGGATCGAGCCTCAGGAGTCCCCCTGGAAATCCTCGAGCATCTACCCCCATAACCAGAGCCTGCCTACTTTACTACTTTGTGCTCTCACCTACACCTCTGACTTTACGGGGGGCTGTCCCCCACCACCTCTTTCGGAGAAGGAGTTAACTTAGAGCTCCAGTTAATAAAAACTCCTGGGCGTGACAAGAGTGTTTTAACCTACAAACTCCTCTGAAGGTTCTCTAGCCTGCCTGACAGGCTTGTCCGGCCACATGTGATTGCTCACAGCCTCCCAACCGTGAGAGGCACGAGATGCTTTAAACCTTCTAAAAACAGGTTCCTTAGAAAGGTTAGAAAACCATTAGTATAAGTATAGTGGGCTGATTAAAAATTGTATTGTGAAGGGTTTTTCATTTGTTGAGCCAATGTTTGTTGCTAAGTCTCCATATCCCCTGCCCTTACACACATTAATGAATATATAGAAGAAATAAGTATTAACCTTTGATATTAATCACGTTAGACCTTAGGCTAAGTAAATTCTTTCCTTAACTAAACCTTAGACCTATTCTTTTAATAATAGATACTTTCAAACATCCCAAATTCAGTTTTCTTAATTTTGCAGAAAAAGTAACCTCCTAATTTGAGTCAATCATCTCACCAATATACAAGCCCCAAATGCCTTCCTTTCCCAACCAAAGAAACCAATGAAACTCTTTGCTAAACAAGCAAGCATCAAAAAAAAAAAGGTAACACATGGCATGAGAGAAATTCTGTAATAAATAATAGTCAAGCTACAAGTTAAAAATATTTTCTCAAAGTACAGTCTTACTGAAACGGATAGAACAGAATGAATTTGATATAAGCAGTTTACAAATTAGTAGACTTGAAATTAGAAGGCTAACAATTTAGTCTAAATTTTTTTTTAAAGCTGTGACTTTAAATCATTAACCGTTCTGAACTTCATTTTACTATTGATGAAATAAATATATTTATATGATGTGCGTGTACTGGTTTCACTGCACAAAGGTAAAAAGAAAATACTTGCCAAAAGCTAGATTTAAAATATTTACAGACGTAAAATGAATTATAGTCAAAGCTTGCCAGGGTCCAGCCCCGGCTGATCCAGGGTATTTGAAGCGGGGACGGCGTCGGTGAGGATCAGGATACAATAGCTTCAATTAGATATTAATTAGAGATGTAAAGAGTAATAGAATGAGGATAGCTCAGTAGGAAAATTCAGTGGAGAAAAGAGGCTGAGTAGCTTGGTTTACGCGGGAGACCAATAAAACTTCAAGACAGGAAGTTTGCACCACTTATGTAGGCCGCAGGCGTCCTTCCGTTCTCCTGAAGGAGAGGAGACACTGAGGCCTCCCCGGTCGGATCTTAGAAGCCCAGGCATAATTAGTAAGCATGGTGGGTTCTGCGCTCCAGATGGAGACTCAGCCAGAGTGAGAGAGAGAGCAACATGGGGAGACCAGTATTTCGAGAAACTGATCCCAATTCTTTTTTTTCCATGGTCTACTTTTATACACTGAGATGTTATGCAAAAGTCACGTGGGGTCAGCAGTCCTGACTTTTATCAAAGTCAGGTGCTTCATACAAATGTATTTATTTCATCAATAGTAAAATGAAGTTCAGAACGGTTAATGATTTAAAGTCACAGCTTTAAAAAAAAATTTAGACTAAATTGTTAGCCTTCTAATTTCAAGTCTACTAATTTGTAAACTGCTTATATCAAATTCATTCTGTTCTATCCGTTTCAGTAAGACTGTACTTTGAGAAAATATTTTTAACTTGTAGCTTGACTATTATTTATTACAGAATTTCTCTCATGCCATGTGTTACCTTTTTTTTTTTGATGCTTGCTTGTTTAGCAAAGAGTTTCATTGGTTTCTTTGGTTGGGAAAGGAAGGCATTTGGGGCTTGTATATTGGTGAGATGATTGACTCAAATTAGGAGGTTACTTTTTCTGCAAAATTAAGAAAACTGAATTTGGGATGTTTGAAAGTATCTATTATTAAAAGAATAGGACCTGGGTGAGAAAGGAGCCCAGAATCATGTCATTAGGACAGACATCAGCAAGGCACATGGTCAACAAAAAAGAGACCATGTGTTCATGAGGCTTAGGGAAACATTTTATTCTGAAACTGTATCCTTTCTGTATAGGACTGTAAATGTCTTCAAATTTTTGGTAAAACTATAAAGTACATGACTGTAAATTAGTACTGCTTTGGGAAAATGAAGATGAAAACATCGTGGTCACATTTAGAACCAGGTAAAAAGAAGGCAACAGCTACAAGTAATAAAATAGTTAATAATTTGAATTCAAGTTAGAAGGATGAAATTTACAGAGTAAAATGATGGATAATTAAAGCCCCTACCTGTTACTCTCCTCTTCTTTCTGGAAGGTCCTAGAAACATTCAGAGCTCACAGGGTTTCAGGCTTTCCTGATGTCTCAGAGGGTAAAGAATCTGCCTGCCAGTGCAAGAGACTAGGGTTCAGTCCCTGGTTTGAGAAGATCTCCTTGAGGAATGACTACCTAATCCATTATCACAGGGTTTCTCTGGGAAGGACACCAGCTAAAGTTATTTGATACTTAACAAAGTTAAGCCAACAGAGCTTAAAGCCCTGGGAACAATTAAATCACTACCGATTTTGTGTACTTCCATAAATATTTTAAGTTACTAAACCTCAAAGGTCAGCTGGCAAGATAATGACATCTTGAAACAAATATTTTGTGAATACAAAAATTTTGGCCCTGTCATTACTGAAAAGGATGCTGAACTATTATTTTTCTTAGTTAAATATTCTACTTTAAAAGTCCTCAGTATAGTGTGTCACAGGATACTGTAAATATTTTCTGCATGGCTGGCAGGCATGCACATGTTCAGGAGAAGCTTCCACAAAGCTTACAGTAGCCAGAGTGAGAAAGTAGAGCTTTTCCCCTCAAATATCCCATGTCTATTCCCTTATTACTAATTGTTGCTTCTTTTTTTTTAAAAAAATTATTATTATTATTTCTTACAATATTGTATTGGTTTTGCCATACATAAACATGCACCCTCCATGGGTGTACATGTGTTCCCCATCCTGAACCCCCCTCCCACCTCCCTCCCCATACCATCCCTCTGGGTCATCCCAGTGCACCAGGCCCAAGATTCCTATATCCTGCATTGAACCTGGACTGGCGATTCATTTCTTATATGATATTATACATGTTTTAATGCCATTCTCCCAAATCATACCACCCTCGCCCTCTCCCACAGAGTCCAAAAGACTGTTCTATACATCTGTGTCTCTTTTGCTGTCTCATATATAGGGTTATTGTTACCATCTTTCTAAATTCTGTATATATGTGTTAGTATACTGTATTGGTGTTTTTCTTTCTGGCTTACTTCACCCTGTATAATAGGCTCCAGTTTCATCCACCTCATTAGAACTGATTCAAATGTATTCTTTTTAATGGCTGAGTAATACTCCATTGTGTATATGTACCACTGCTTTCTTATCCATTCATCTGCTGATGGACATCTAGGTTGCTTCCATGTCCTGGCTATTATAAACAGTGCTGCTGTGAACATTGGGGTACACGTGTCTCTTTCCCTTCTGGTTTCCTCGGTGTGTATGCCCAGCAGCGGGATTGCTGGGTCATATGGAAGTCCTATTTCCAGTTTTTTAAGGAATCTCCACACTGTTCTCCATAGTGGCTGGACTAGCTTGCATTCCCACCAACAGTGTAAGAGGGTTCCCTTTTCTCCGCACTCTCTCCAGCATTTATTACTTGTAGACTTTTGAATCACAGCCATTCTGACTGGTGTGAAATAGTACCTCATTGTGGTTTTGATTTGCATTTCTCTGATAATGAGTGATGTTGAGCATCTTTTCATGTGTTTGTTAGCCATCTGTATGTCTTCT
Organism: Bos taurus; assembly: GCF_002263795.3. Taxonomy (NCBI): domain Eukaryota; kingdom Metazoa; phylum Chordata; class Mammalia; order Artiodactyla; family Bovidae; genus Bos; species Bos taurus. The sequence continues at coordinate 27,668,563 of NC_037356.1, read as the reverse complement.
TTGGTAAAATGTCTATTTAGTTCTTTGGCCCATTTTTTGATTGGGTCATTTATTTTTCTGGAGTTGAGCTGTAGGAGTTGCTTGTATATTTTTGAGATTAGTTGTTTGTTGGTTGCTTCATTTGCTATTATTTTCTCCCATTCTGAAGGCTGTCTTTTCACCTTGTTTATAGTTTCCTTTGTTGTGCAGAAGCTTTTAATTTTAATTAGGTCCCATTTGTTTATTTTTGCTTTTATTTCCAATATTCTGGGAGGTGGGTCATAGAGGATCCTGCGGTGATGTATGTCAGAGGGTGTTTTGCCTATGTTCTCCTCTAAGAGTTTTATAGTTTCTGGTCTTATGTTGAGATCTTTAATCCATTTTGAGTTTATTTTTGTGTATGGTGTTAGAAGATGTTCTAGTTTCATTCTTTTACAAGTGGTTGACCAGTTTTCCCAGCACCACTTGTTAAAGAGATTGTCTTTTCTCCATTGCATATTCTTGCCTCCTTTGTCAAAGATAAGGTGTCTATAGGTGCATGGGTTTATCTCTGGGCTTTCTATTTTGTTCCATTGATCTATATTTCTGTCTTTGTGCCACTGTCTTGATGACTGTGGCTTTGCAGTAGAGCCTGAAGTCAGGTAGGTTGATTCTTCCATTTCCATTCTTCTTTCTCAAGATTGCTTTGGCTATTCGAGTTTTTTTGTATTTCCATACAAATTGTGAAATTATTTGTTCTAGCGCTGTGAAAAATACCATTGGTAGCTTGATAGGGATTGCATTGAATCTATAGCTTGCTTTGGGTAGTGTACTCATTTTCACTATGTTGATTCTTCCGATCTATGAACATGGTATATTTCTCCATCTATTAGTGTCCTCTTTGATTTCTTTCATCAGTGTTTTATAGTCTTCAATTTATAGGAAAGCCTCTTGATGAAAGTGAAGAGTGAAAAAGTTGGCTTAAAGCTCAACATTCAGAAAACGAAGATCATGGCATCCAGTCCCATCACTTCATGGGAAATAGATGGGGAAACAGTGGAAACAGTGTCAGACTTTATTTTTTAGGCTCCAAAATCACTACAGATGGTGACTGCAGCCATGAAATTAAAAGACGCTTACTCCTTGGAAGGAAAGTTATGACCAACCTAGACAACATATTCAAAAGCAGAGACATTACTTTGCCAACAAAGGTTCTTATAGTCAAGGCTATGGTTTTTCCTATGGTCATGTATGGATGTGAGAGTTGGACTGTGAAGAAGGCTGAGCGCCGAAGAATTGATGCTTTTGAACTGTGGTGTTGGAGAAGACTCTTAAGAGTCCCTTGGACTGCAAGGAGATCCAACCAGTCAATTCTGAAGGAGATCAGCCCTGGGATTTCTCTGGAAGGAATGATGCTAAAGCTGAAACTCCAATACTTTGGCCACCTCACGCTAAGAGTTGACTCATTGGAAAAGGCTCTGATGCTCGGAGGGATTGGAGGCAGAAGGAGAAGGGGACGACAGAGGATGAGATGGCTGGATGGCATCACTGACTCGATGGACGTGAGTCTCAGTGAACTCCGGGAGTTGGTGATGGACAGGGAGGCCTGGCATGCTGTGATTCATGGGGTCGCAAAGAGTGGGACACGACTGAGCGACTGATCTGATCTGATCTGCTCTGATTTATAGGTCTTTAGTTTCTTTAGGTAGATATATTTCTAAGTATTTTATTCTTTTCGTTGCAATGGTGAATGGAATTGTTTCCTTAATTTCTTTCTATTTTCTCATTATTAGTGTATAGGAATGCAAGGGATTTCTGTGTGTTGATTTTATATCCTGCAACTTTACTATATTCATAGATTAGCTCTAGTGATTTTCTGGTGGAGTCTTTAGGGTTTTCTATGTAGAGGATCATGTCATCTGCAAACAGTGAGAATTTTACTTCTTCTTTATCAATTTGGATTCCTTTTATTTCTTTTTCTGCTCTGATTGCTGTGGCTAAAACTTCCAAAACTATCTTGAATAGTAGAAGTGAGAGTGGGCACCCTTGTCTTGTTCCTGACTTTAGGGGAAATGCTTTCAATTTTTCACCATTGAGGATAATGTTTGTTGGGGGTTTTTCATATATAGCTTTTATTATGTTGAGGTATGTTCCTTCTATTCCTGCTTTCTTGAGAGTTTTTATCATAAATGGATGTTGAATTTCATCAAAGGCTTTCTCTGCATCTATTGAGATAATCATATGGCTTTTATTTTTCAATTCGTTAATGTGGTGTATTACACTGATTGATTTGCGGATATTGAAGAATCCTTGCATCCCTGGGATAAAGCCCACTTGATCATGTTGTATGATCTTTTTAATGTGTTGTTGGATTCTTTTTTATTTTTTATATTGTATTGGTTTTGCCATATATCAACATGAATCCACCACAGGTATACATTTGTTCCCCATCCTGAACCCTCCTCCCTCCCTGTGCCATCCCTCTGGGTCGTCCCAGTGCACCAGCCCCAAGCATCCAGTATCATGCATCAAACCTGGACTGGTGACTCGTTTCATATATGATATTATACATATTTCAATGCCATTCTCCCAAATCATCCCACCCTCGCCCTCTTCCACAGAGTCCAAAAGACTATTCTATACATCTGTGTCTCTTTTGCTGTCTCATATATAGGGTTATTGTTACCATCTTTCTAAATTCCGTATATATGTGTTAGTATACTGTATTGGTGTTTTTCTTTCTGGCTTACTTCACCCTGTATAATAGGCTCCAGTTTCATCCACCTCATTAGAACTGATTCAAATGTATTCTTTTTAATGGCTGAGTAATACTCCATTGTGTATATGTACCACTGCTTTCTTATCCATTCATCTGCTGATGGACATCTAGGTTGCTTCCATGTCCTGGCTATTATAAACAGTGCTGCTGTGAACATTGGGGTACACGTGTCTCTTTCAATTCTGGTTTCCTTAGTGTGTATGCCCAGCAGTGGGATTGCTAGGTCATAAGGCAGTTCTATTTCCAGTTTTTAAAGGAATCTCCACACTGTTCTCCATAGTGGCTGGACTAGCTTGCATTCCCACCAACAGTGTAATAGGGTTCCCTTTTCTCCACACCCTCTCCAGCATTTACTGCTTGTAGACTTTTGAATCACAGCCATTCTGACTGGCGTGAAATAGTACCTCATTGTGGTTTTGATTTGCATTTCTCTGATAATGAGTGATGTTGAGCATCTTTTCATGTGTTGTTTGTTAGCCATCTGTATGTCTTCTTTGGTGAAATGTCTATTTAGTTCTTTGGCCCATTTTTTGATTGGGTCATTTATTTTTCTGGAGTTGAGCTGTAGGAGTTGCTTGTATATTTTTGAGATTAGTTGTTTGTTGGTTGCTTCATTTGCTATTATTTTCTCCCATTCTGAAGGCTGTCTTTTCACCTTGCTAATAGTTTCCTTTGATGTGCAGAAGCTTTTAATTTTAATTAGGTCCCCTTTGTTTATTTTTGCTTTTATTTCCAATATTCTGGGAGGTGGGTCATAGAGGATCCTGTTGTGATGTATGTTTGGCGAGCGTTTTGCCTATGTTCTCCTCTAGGAGTTTTATAGTTTCTGGTCTTACGTTTAGATCTTGAATCCATTTTGAGTTTATTTTTATGTATGGTTTGTTAATGTGGTGTATTACATTGATTTGCGGATATTGAAGAATCCTTGCATCCGTGGGATAAAGCCCATTTGGTCATGGTGTATGATCTTTTTAATGTGTTGTTGGATTCTGATTGCTAGAATTTTGTTAAGGATTTTGCATTTATGTTCATCAATGATATTGGCCTGTAGTTTTCTTTTTTTGTGGCATCTTTGTCAGGTTTTGGTATTAGGGTGATGGTGGCCTCATAGAATGAGTTTGGAAGTCTACCTTCCTCTGCAATTTTCTGGAAGAGTTTGAGTAGGGTAGGTGTCAGCTCTTCTCGAAATTTTTGATAGAATTCAGCTGTTGGCAAAACTAATACAATTATGTAAAGTTTAAAAATAAAATAAAATTTAAAAGAATAAAATAAAATAAAAGTAATCAACAACAACAACAACAACAAAAGAATTCAGCTGTGAAGCCATCTGGACCTGGGCTTTTATTTCCTGGAAGATTTCTGATTATAGTTTCAATTTCCGTGCTTGTGATGGGTCTGTTAAGATTTTCTATTTCTTTCTGGCTCAGTTTTGGAAAGTTGTACTTTTCTAAGAATTTGTCCATTTCTTCCACATTGTCCATTTTATTGGCATATAATTGTTGAGAGTAGTCTCTTATGATCCTTTGTATTTCTGTGTTGTCTGTTGTGATCTCTCCATTTTCATTTCTAATTTTGTTGATTTGATTTTTCTCCCTTTGTTTCTTGATGAGTCTGGCTAATGGTTTGTCAATTTTATTTATCCTTTCAAAGAACCAGCTTTTGGCTTTGTTGATTTTTGCTATGGTCTCCTTTGTTTTTGTTTTTGTTTTTTTTTCATTTATTTCTGCCCTAATTTTTAAGATTTCTTTCCTTCTACTAACCCTGGGGTTCTTCATTTCTTCCTTTTCTAGTTGCTTTAGGTGTAGAGTTAGATTATTTATTTGACTTTTTTCTTGTTTCTTGAGGTATGTCTGTATTGCTATGAACTCTCCCCTTAGCACTGATTTTACAGTGTCCTATAGGTTTTAGGTTGTTGTGTTTTCATTTTCATTCATTTCTATGCATAATTTGATTTCTTTTTTGATTTTTTCTGTGATTTGTTGGTTATTCAGCAGCGTGTTTTTCAGCCTCCATATGTTGGAATTTTTAATAGTTTTACTCCTGTAATTGAGATCTAATCTTACTGCATTGTGGCCAGAAAACATGCTTGGAATGATTTAAATTTTTTGAATTTACCAAGGCTAGATTTATGGGCCAGGTTGTGATCTATCCTGAAGAAGGTTCCATATGCGCTTGATAAAAAGGTGAAATTCATTGTTTTTGGGTGAAATGTCCTATAGATATCAATTAGGTCTAACTGGTCTATTGTATAATTTAAAGTTTGTGTTTCTTTGTTAATTTTCTGTTTAATTGATCTATCCATAGGTGTGAGTGGGGTATTAAAGTCTCCCACTATTATTGTGTTATTGTTAATTTCCCCTTTCATACTTGTTAGCATTTGTCTTACATATTGCGGTGCTCCTATGTTGGGTGCATATATATTTATAATTGTTATATCTTCTCTTGGATTGATCCTTTGATCATTATGTAGTGTCCTTCTTTGTCTCTTTTTACAGCCTTTGTTTTAAAGTCTATTTTGTCTGATATGAGTATTGCTACTCTTGCTTTCTTTTGATCTCTATTTGCATGGAATATCTTTTTCCAGCTCTTCACTTTCAGTCTGTATGTGTCCCCTGTTTTGAGGTGGGTCTCTTGTAGACAACATATATAGGGGTTTTGTTTTTGTATCCATTCAGCCAGTCTTTGTCTTTTGGTTGGGACATTCAACCCATTTACGTTTAAGGTAATTACTGATAAGTATGATTCCGTTGCCATTTAGTTTATTGTTTTGGGTTTGAGTTTATACACCCTTTTTGTGTCTCTTGTCTAGAGAATATCCTTTAGCATTTGTTGGAGAGCTGGTTTGGTGGTGCTGAATTCTCTCAGCTTTTGCTTATCTGTAAAGCTTTTGATTTCTCCTTCATATTTGAATGAGATCTTTGTTGGGTACAGTAACCTGGGCTGTAGGTTATTTTCTTTCATCACTTTAAGTATGTCTTGCCATTCCCTCCTGGCTTGAAGAGTTTCTATTGAAAGATCAGCTGTTATCCTTATGGGAATCCCCTTGTGTGTTATCTGTTATTTTTCCCTTGCTGCTTTTAATATTTGTTCTTTGTGTTTGATCTTTGTTAATTTGATTAATATGTGTCTTGGGGTGTTTCACCTTGGGTTTATCCTGTTTGGGACTGTCTGGGTTTCTTAGACTTGGGTGATTATTTCCTTCCCCATTTTAGGGAAGTTTTCAACTATTATCTCTTCAAGTATTTTCTCATGGTCTTTCTTTTTGTCTTCTTCTTCTGGGACTCCTATGATTCGAATGTTGTGGTGTTTAATATTGTCCTGGAGGTCTCTGAGATTGTCCTCATTTCTTTTAATTCATTTTTCTTTTTTCCTCTCTGATTCATTTATTTCTACCATTCTATCTTCTATTTCACTAATCCTATCTTCTGCCTCCATTATTCTACTATTTGTTGCCTCCAGAGTGTTTTTGATATCACTTATTGCATTATTCATTATATATTGACTCTTTTTTATTTCTTCCAGGTCCTTGTTAAACCTTTTTTGCATTTTCTCAATCCTTGCCTCCAGGCTATATATCTGTGATTCCATTTTTATTTCAAGATTTTGGATCATTTTCCCTATCATTATTTGGAATTCATTATCAGGTAGATTCCCTATCTCTTCCTCTTTTGTTTGGTTTGGTGGGCATATATCCTGTTCCTTTACCTGCTGGGTATTCCTCTGTCTCTTCATCTTGTTTATATTGCTGAGTTTGGGGTGGCCTTTCTGTATTCTGGCAGTTTGTGGAGTTCTCTTTATTGTGGAGTTTCCTCACTGTGGGTGGGGTTGTAAGGGTGGCTTGTCAAGGTTTCCTGTTTAGGGAAGCTTGTGTTGTTCTGGTGGGTGGAGCTGGATTTCTTCTCTCTGGAGTGCAATGAAGTGTCCAGTAATGAGTTATGAGATGTCAGTGGGTTTGGAGTGACTTTGGGCAGCCTGTATGTTGAAGCTCAGGGCTGTGTTCCTGTGTTGCTGGAGAATTTGCTTGGTATGTCTTGCTCTGGAACTTGTTGGCCCTTGGGTGGTGCTTGGTTTCAGTGTAGGTATGGAGGCGTTTGATGAGCTCCTATCGCTTAATGTTCCCTGGAGTCAGGTGTTCTATGATGTTCTCAGGATTTGGACTTAAGCCTCTTGCTTCTGGTTTTCAGTCTTATTTTTACAGTAGTCTCAAGACTTCTCCTTATGTGCAGCACCACTGACAAAACATCTAGGTTAAAGATGAATAGTTTCTCCACAGTGAGGGACACTCAGAGAGGTTCACAGAGTTACATGGAGAAGAGAAGAGGGAGGAGGGAGTTAGAGGTGACTCAAATGAGATGAGATAGAATCAAAAGAGGAGAGAGCAAGCTAGCCAGTAATCACTTCCTTATGTGCGCTCCACAGTCTGGACCTCTCAGAGACGTTCATGGAGTTATACAGAGAAAAGAAGCGGGAGGAAGGAGACAGAGGTGGCCAGGAGGATAAAAGGGGGGAATGAAAAGGAGAGAGACAGATCCAGCCAGTAATCAGTTCCCTAAGTGTCCTCCACCATCTAGAATACACAGAGATTCAGAGAGTTGGGTAGAGAAGGGGGAGGGAGAAGACAGAGGTGACGTAGTGGAGAGAAAGGAGAGTCCAAAGGGGGCGAAAGCAGTCAAGCCGGCAATCTCGCTCCTAAGTAAAAATGGGTACTGAAGGTTGGGTTCTTAAAGGTACAAAATTGATAACAAATACCAAAAAGCAAAGATTAAAATTATAGAATAGAGGTTGGATTTTTGAAAATACAATATTAAAGAAAAGAAGAAGAAGAAAAAACAAAGTTACAAAAGTTATTTAAAAATATATATGAAGTTTGCTTTAAAAAATAGTCTTTTTTTTGAAAAGTAATAGTAGGTTATAAAAATGAAAATTAAAGGAGTAATAGAGGACTTAAAAATTTTTTAAAAGTTAAAAAAAGAAAGAAAAGAAAAAATATAAAAAAGAAAAAGAAAAGAAAAGGAAAGAAAAAAAGAAGAAGAGAAAAAGAAAAGAATGATCGTAAAAATAGTAAAAATATATCTAGGATTTTCTCTGGTGTTGTGGGCAGTGTGGGGTCAGTTCATTTTTGTATAGTTTCTTGGTCCAGCTTATATTTCTCAAAATCTATAGGCCCCTTCTTATGTAGTTGGTACTAACTACAGGGTTTTAATCTATTGCACCTGTCTCTTCCAAGGTGGTTCCCTCAGTTTTAGCTTCTGTTTGCTGGTCTCTTCAGTGTCTGATTTCCGCCCTGACACAAGGGGGCGGTGGTGGACACTTTTTTAGGCTCACTTGTTAAGTCGCGCTGTGGGGAGGGAGGGACGCTGCAAACAAGTAACACTGGCGTGTGCTCGTAGTGTCTCAGCCACACTGGGCTGGCCCCTGCTCACGGCGCGTGCACCCTTCCTGCCCACACAGCTCAGGCTCTAGGTTGCTCCCCTGGGAACCGTCTGAGGCCGGTCCTGGGCTGCATGCACCTCCCAGGTCTAAGCCGCTCAGGTTCAGGCACTCGGGTAGTCCTCAGAGGCACAGACTCCATTGGGCCTGCGTTTTGTGCCCTTCCTAGCTCCGAGCAGCTCTGGTGATGAGGTGTTTGGTGAGCGGGCGGTCACTGTGATTCATCGCCTCTCCTGTCCCTGCCGCTCAGTTTTCTGGGTGTACAACCGGCGCACCTTCTCAGGTGGATGATTGTCCAGAACCCCAAGAAGTCTTAGTAAGCAAAGACGCCTGCTTGCAGTTTGGTAGATAATGTCTCTCTGGGGCTGCGATTGCCTCCTTCCAGCTCTGGCTGCCTATCACGGGAGGGGGATGGTCTGCAGCCAGCTAGTTCTGTTCCACCCTTTGTTCTGTGCGTGGGCCTGGCGGTGTCTTAGGGCTTTTCGCGTGGTAGCTATCCCACAGTCTGGTTTGCTAGCTCAAATTAGTTCGCTCTGATTACCCTCGGGGGCATTCAGGCCCGATCCTTACTCTAAGCAGTGCAGCCCATGCCTCCCTGCCCAGTCCCCACTTGCTAGTGGCGGGCGCAAGAGTCTGCGCTGCTTCTCTGCTGGGGGAGTTACCGTTGGGCTCATAATCTGTGGGTTTTAATTATTTACTTATTTTTCCTCCCTATTATGTTGCCCTCTGTGCTTCCAAGGCTCGGCACAGACTTGGCAGTGAGAGTGTTTCCTGGTCTTTCTGGGACAGAGCTCCATCCCTCCCTCTTTTGTCTCATTTTTTGTCTTTTATATTTTTCCTACCTCCTTTTAAAGACAATGGGCTGCTTTTCTGGGTGCCTGATGTCCTCTGCTGGCATGCAGAAGTTGTTTTGTGGATTTTACTCAGTGTTTAAATGTTCTTTTGATGAATTTGTGGGGGATAAAGTGGTCTCCCCGTCCTATTCCTCCACCATCTTAGGACTGCCTCCTAATTGTTGCTTCTGAATCAGACATGCAGACACAGAGGGAGCAGCCACTGTTGGTGCACCTCCCCACTGTGGCTATAATCCCCTCCTGATACAGCTGAAGTGATTTCCAGGGGATTTAAAGGCCATTACCCTTTATCCTTCTCATCTTTATTTTTCTCTTTTTTGTTTTGTGTGGGAGTCAGACACAAAGACCAAGGCTTTTAAAAAGCAAGAAGCATGTCCAGAGATAATTAGAAAGTCCCCATGCTTGTACACCATGCTTGTACAAAATGCAGACTCAGAAAGACCAGGGAAGAACTTAAATTTTTACCTAAGCCTGATCTTCCACACAGAGGTAGCCTATAACAATCAAAACTATAAAAAATAAGAAAGGAGATCAAAATAGCAGAGTGGCAGGATGCTAAGCTCACCCCTCTTCAGGGGTACAACTACATATGGAGCAACTCTTGCTGATATTAACCTAGGCACTAGCAGAACAGCTGTTCTACAATCAAGGCTGTAATGAATGATCCACATGGAATCTGCAGGAAGTGGAGGGAAGTCATCAGGTCAGAGCATATACACCTAGCCTGGGACAGAGAAGAGGAAGGGGATATCACAGGCTAGGGAATCCTCCCAAAGGAGGAAAGATTTTGGTCCAGATTTTAGGCACACCAGCCCTGGGGTTTAACAGGAAAATGAGCTGCTTTATCTGGTTTGACAACCAGTGGAGGTTTACCTGAGTTTGTAAGAAACTGAGACTCTGCTCTTGAAGGGTATGCACCAGAACTGCTCATTCCCAGTCACAGCATGAAGACAGCAGATTGAAAACTGCCTGGGACTCTGGGCAGCTGGTAGGGACCACTCCAACACTCCCACCAAGCCTTAACTGAGCTTCTGCTCCAGTCCCTCTTGTTCCTGTGGCTGCTGCCCACTAAGGGGGAGGCCACCATTGCTAAAGAAAGTGTGCAGTCTTAGACACAACAGAGGTAACTTGGACACTGGTCCTGCAACGGAGCCATTGTCAACTCATATGTCTCTGCACACACTCCAGGAGGAGTGAAGTTAGCTCCAGAGAAGAAAACATTATCAACAGAGTGTATATCCCTCTGTGTACTTAGGAGGGAGCAGGGCCAGTTCAGTGGTATGGCACCAACCCCCCAGTCCTTCCCAGAGTCTCACTGAGACATACACACTGGGGAAAAAGAGAAACCAGCCCAGAAGCACAGCCCCAAGCTCTCAGGGCTTGGTCCTGTCCCAGAATAAATCAGAGACTGCCATTACAGACAGGAGAAACCCAGTTTCTCAAGGCTTTTATTCCAGCACCTCAGTGGTGAAAGCCACTGAAAATTGAAGCTCTTGCTCACCCCTGGCTCTGGCTCTAACCCCACCGACTCCAGCCCTACATCCCACCAATGCAGTGGCTGCCATCACACTTCAGGGGAAGTCACACCCTATCTTCAAGTACCTATGGAACTTTCTCCAGGATACATCACATGCTAAGCCTCAGGACAAATCTTAACAAATTTAAGAGGATATCTTAAATTATAATTATATAAAAAATTATATCAAACATCTATTTTGAGCACTCCAGTACAAAACTACAGGAAGAAAAATGGGAAAACCACAAACACATGCAGACTAAACAACCTGCTACTAAAAAACATAATGGGTCAAAGAAGAAATCAAATAGGAAATCAGAAAATACTTTGAGACAAATGCAAATAAAAGTGCAACTTTTTTTTTTTTTTGCAGTTCTTTGGATATAACAAAAGTAGTTCTAAGGGGTAAGTTTATAGCTATACAGGTATGCCTTAAAATGAAGAAGAATCTCAGACAACAACCTAGAAATAAGAAAAAAAGAACAAATAAAGTTCAAAGTCAGGGGAAGGAAGGAAATAATAAAATTCTGAAACTAAATAAATTAGAGATTAAAAATATATAAAAAGCAATGAAACCAAGAGTTGTTTTTTTAAAAGATAAAAAATTTAATAAACTTTTACCCAGGTTCATCAAGAAAAAAAGAGAGAGCACCCAAGTAAAATGAGAAAATGAAATAGAAATAACAACCAACAACAGAGATACCCAAAATCATAAAGGTATATATACAAAAAGTAGTTATATGCCTGCAATTCGGCAGCCTTGAAAAATGGACAACATTTTGAAGCATAGAAACTCCGGAGACTGAATCAGGAAGAAAGAGGCAATCTGAACCAACTGATTGATAATTTTGAATTTGTAATTAAAATAAAATGCCAGCAAAGGAAAAAAAGTTTAGGATTGGACAGATTCAAATGGGAGTTCTACCAAGCATATAAATAAGAGCTAATACCTAACTTCTCAAACTATTCCAAAATATTGAAGAACAGAGAACAACCCCAGGTTCGTTCAACAAGGCCAGCACCTCCCAATTCCAAAACCACGGGAAGACACTACAAGAAAAAGAATATTACAGGCCAATATGTCTGATAATATAGATCCAAAAAATATTCAACAAAATATTCTTAAACTAAAGCAATGGATCATAAATCATGACCAAGTGGGATTAATTCCAGGACTGCTAGGATGATTCAATATCCAGAAATCAGTTAATGGGATGCACTACATTAAGAACTGTGGTGTTGGAGAAGACTCTTGAGAGTCCCTTGGACTGCAAGGAGATCCAACCAGTCCATTCTGAAGGAGATCAGCCCTGGGATTTCTTTGGAAGGTTTGATGCTAAAGCTGAAACTCCAGTACTTTGGCCACCTCATGCGAAGAGTTGATTCACTGGAAAAGACTCTGATGCTGGGAGGGATTGGTGGCAGGAGGAGAAGGGGATGACAAAGGATGAGATGGCTGGATGGCATCACTGACTCTATGGATGTGAGTCTGAGTGAACTCCAGGAGTTGATGATGGACAGGGAGGCCTGGTGTGCTGCAATTCATGGGGTCACAAAGACTCGGACACGACTGAGCGACTGAACTGAACTGAACTGAACATTAAGAAAAGGAAGAATAAAAATCAAATGATATCCACATAGATGCAAACATTTTTGATGAAATTTAACATCCAATCTGGAGAAGGCAAAGGTAAACCCCTCCAGTGTTCTTGCTTGGAGAATCCCAGGGACGTGGGAGCCTGGTGGGCTGCCATCTCTGGGGTCGCACAGAATTGGACATGACTGCGACTTAGCGCAGCAGCAGCAGCAGCAACACCCATTCATGATAAAATTTCTTATCAATGTTTGTATAGAGAAAATATAACTTAATAAAGGCCATGTATGAGAAACCCACAGATACCATCGTATTCAACAATGAAAAACTGAAAGACTTTCCTTTAAAGTCAGGAACAAGATATGGATGCCCACTCTCACCATTTCTATTTTACATAGTATTGCAGATCCTAGTCACAGCAATCATACAAGAAAAAGAAATAAAATCACCCAAATTGGAAGGGAAGAAGTAACATTGTCCCTCTTTGCAGATGACATAATACTATATATAAAAAAACCTGATGTCGCCACCAAAAAAACTATCAGAACTAATAAATGAATTCAGTATCATTGAAGGATACAAGATTGATATACTGAAATCTGTTATTTTTCCGTACAGTAGTAATGAACTATCAGGAAGAGACAGCAGGAAAACAGTCCTGTTTAATGAGGCATCAGAAAGAATAAAATACCTAAGAATAAACTTACTTAGTCAAAGAGGTGAAAAACCTATACTCTGAAAATTTTAAAAAAATTAAATGGAAAGATTTCCTGTGTTTATGGATTGAAAGAATCAATATTGTTAAAAGTCTATAGCAATCTACAGTTTTAATGCAATTCCTAAGAAAATACCCATGGCATTTCCAACAAAAATAGAGCTCACAATCCTAAAATTTATATGGAATCACAGAAGACCCCAATTTTCCAAAGCAATATTGAGAAAAAAATAACAAAGGTGGATGTATCACATGCCCAAACTTCAGATTATACCATAAAGCTACAACAATCAAAACAGCATGGCCCAGGCACAAAAAACAAATACATAGATAAGTGGAACAGAATAGGTGATTAAGAAATAAACCCACATTCCTTTGACCAATTAATCTATGACAAGAAGATAAAAATACACAGTAAAGATAAGACAGTCTCTTCAGTAAGTGGTTCTGGGAGAAGTGGGCAGGTGCATATAAAACAATGAGATATGAACAGTTCCAGAAAAACATCTATTTCTGCTTTATTGACTATGCCAAAGCCTTTGACTGTGTGGATCAAAATAAACTGTGGAAAATTCTGAAAGAGATGGGAATACCAGACCACCTGATCTGCCTCTTGAGAAACGTCTATGCAGGTCAGGAAGCAACAGTTAGAACTGGACATGGAACACCAGACTGGTTCCAAATAGGAAAAGGAGTATGTCAAGACTGTATATTGTCACCCTGCTTATTTAACTTATATGCAGAGTGCATCATGAGAAACGCTGGGCTGGAAGAGGCACAAGCTGGAATCAAGATTGCCGGGAGAAATATCAATAACCTCAGATTTGCAGATGACACCACCCTTATGGCAGAAAGTGAAGAGGAACTAAAAAGCCTCTTGATGAAAGTGAAAGAGGAGAGTGAAAATGTTGGCTTAAAGCTCAACATTCAGAAAATGAAGATGATGGCATCCGGTCCCATCACTTCATGGGAAATAGATGAGGAAACAGTGCAAACAGTGTCAGACTTTATTTTTTTGGGCTCCAAAATCACTGCAGACGGTGATTGTAGCCATGAAATTAAAAGACACTTACTCCTTGGAGGAAAGTTATGACCAACCTAGATAGCATATTCAAAAGCAGAGACATTACTTTGCCAACAAAGGTCCGTCTAGTCAAGGCTATGGTTTTTCCAGTAGTCATGTATGGATGTGAGAGTTGGACCATGAAGAAAGCTGAGCACTGAAGAACTGATGCTTTTGAACTGTGGTGTTGCAGAAGACTCTTGAGAGTCCCTTGGACTGCCAATCAGTCCATTCTAAAGGAGATCAGTCCTGGGTGTTCTTTGGAAGGAGTGATGCTAAAGCTGAAACTCCAGTACTCTGACCACCTCATGTGAAGAGTTGACTCATTAGAAAATTCTCTGATGCTGGGAGGGATTGGGGGCAGGAGGAGAAGGGGACGACAGAGGATGAGATGGCTGGATGGCATCACCGACTTGATGGACGTGAGTTTGAGTGAACTCTGGGAGTTGGTGATGGACAGGGAGGCCTGGCATGCTGCAATTCATGGAGTTACAAAGAATCAGACACGACTGAGTGACTGAACTGAACTGAACTGGTGAACATTTTCTCACACTACATAGAAAGATAAACTCAAAATTATTTAAAGACCTAAGTGTAAGATCTAAAACCATAAAACTCCTAGATAACGTATGGAAATCTCTTTCTTCATAAACCTTTTTATTTTTATTTTTTTGAATTTGTCTAAGGCAAAAGAAATAAAAGCAAAAATGAATGAATGGGACCTAATTAAAGTTAAAAGGTTTTGCACCATAAAGATCATCAATAAAATGAAAAAGGTATCTACTGAATGGGAGATAAATTTTCAAATGATATAACCAAAAGGAGTTAACATCCAAAACATATAAACAGTTCATACAACTCGGTATCAAAAAAACCCCCAAACAATCCAATCAAAACATGGACAAAAGAACTGAATAGACAATTTTCCAAAGAAGATACACAGGTAACAACAGACACATGAGAAGATGCTCAGCCATCACTAATTATTAGAGAAATGCAAATCAGAACAATGAGATATTACTTCATACTTTTTAGAGTGGCAGTCATCAAACCCCCCCCCCCCCCCCCACAAATATCAAATGTTAGAATGTGGAGAAAAGGAAACCCCCCTGTACACTGCTGGAGGGAATATAAAGGGGAAACCACTATGGAAAAAAGTATAGAGGTTCCTCAATAAACTGAAAATAAAACTACCATATGACCCAACAATTGGGTATATATCTGAAGAAAGTGAAAGGAGTAGTCAGAAAAGATTAATGCCACTGAGTGTTCATAGCAAAATTATTTTCAGTAACAAAGATTAAATAGATTAAAAATATATTATATACATATTTAATGGTCAGTGATATGTTCAGTATATTGCATGTGTAGGTGCAAAGTTGCTTCAGTCTTGTCTGACTCTTTGCAACCCCATGAACTGTAGCCTGCCTGTCTCCACCATACATGGGATTGTCCAGGCAAGAATACTGGAGTGGGTTGCTGTGCCCTGCTCCAAGGGATCTTCCCAACCTAGGGATCAAACCCATGTCTCTTATGTTTCCTGCATTGAAAGGCAGATTGTTTACCACTAGCACCACCTGGGAATCCCATGTACGCTATATTACCCAGCCATTAAAAAGAATGGAATTCTGCCATTTGCAAATATATGGTTGTTCCTAGAGAGTATTATATTTAGTGAAATAAGAAAATGTAAAAAAAGATTAATACTGTATGTTGTCACTTAAATGTGGAATATAAAAAATAAAAGAAAAAATGAATATAACAAAACAGAAACAATCTCGCAGATACAGAGCCCAAAGTATTGATACTGGTAGGGAGAGGAAAGCAGTGAGGGTCAATGCAGGAGCAGATGATTAAAGAGATGCAGACCAGTGTGTATAAAATGAATAAACAATCAGAATATATTATACAGGTGAAGAATGTAGCCAATGTTTTATAATAGCTTCAAGTGGAGTATAATCTATAAAAAATTGAATCATTATATTTGTATACCTGAAATTAATGTAATAATGTAAATCAACTATATTTCAGGAAAAAATTCTGTCTGACTTTTGGTAACTTGATTGTAATGTGTCTTGCTATGGATTTCTTTGGAATTATTGTATTTGATAACCTTATTGTTTCCTGGTTCTGGATGTCCATATCCTTCAACAGATTTGGGGACTTTTCAGTCAGTTTTTCTTTGAGAAAGCTTTTAGATCACTTCTCATATTTTTGTCCTTCTAGGACCTCTGTAGTGCCTATATGGTCCATGTGATACTTCCCATAAATTCCTTAGACTTTCAACAGTATATTTTATTTTTTTTTCTTTTTGCTCCATTTACTAAATTATATCAAATGTCCTTTTTTCAAATTATACAGTCCTTTCCTTTGTTTAGTCTGCTGCTTTGACCATCTAGTGAATTTTTCAGTGCAATTATTGTGCTTTTTGATTCATTATTTCTGTGTGTTTCTCTTTAAGGCTGAAATTCTCACTTTATTCATGTATTATTCTGTGACTAGGTGGTGCTTTAGTCACTAAGTCATGTCTGACTCTTGCGATCCCATTGACTGTAGCCTGCCAGGCTCCTCTGTCCACGGGATTCTCCAGACAAGAATAGTGGAGTGGGTTGACATTTTCTTCTCCAGCAGATCTTCCCGACCCAGGAATCGAACCTGCGTCTCCTGCATTACAGGAGACTAGAGTGAGCATCTTTATGACACTTAAATGAACCCTTTCTCAGGTAAATCGTATATCTTAATTTCATTAGGGCCACTTTGTAATGTCACTTTCTTGTAAAGGGGAGGGGTGTGTTAATTGGACTTCCTTCCATTTTTCCTTGACTTTCTGTGTTTGTGTCTGCACATAGGCAAACTACCCACATATTTTACTCTTCATGAACTGGCCTTGTACTGGAGAAGACCACTAATAAGCCTGGCTAGAAAAAGTGGGCCTCTCAATCTGGTGATAGTACAATCCACTTGCCTTTTTTTTTAGAAGCTCCCAGGTATCTGGAGAATGTCAGGGTCCCATCAGGCTCCTAAAACAAAGGAGACTAGGATCAATTCCTCAGGCAGCCTCCAGGTGAGCACAGTGTATCTTTTCCTTCACCAAGGAGAAGCTGTAGGAAAAATGTTTTCTACTGCTAGCTGTGTTAAGTCAGGGGGAGGGTTTATAGTGAATTCTAGACCAAACTGCTCTCTCTCTTCTCTCACCTCAGGTAGCTAAAGTCTGTCATATCCCATGTCCCTTCAGTTTTCTGACACGGGCTATACAGAAGTCAATCATGTGGATGGCCCCTAGGAAAGCTGGGGCTTTGGATGTATTGTGCACCTCTTTCTCTTCCTAGGGAGAATCTGGGAACTGGTGATTTTGTCCCAGTCACATGGTTCTGAACCACCACAGCTACATGGCAAGATGTATCTTCAATTTTTTTAATAGATTCAACATGACTGGCATCATACTTGAACTGTGTGCAGGATCCTCTTAACCTAGTTTTGGATTTCTTACAAAAGGAATCCGTACACAAATTGCTTTTGAGTCCATGTGTTCATGCAGAGGAGATTCTAGCGTTTCCTGTTTTGCCATCTTGCTGATGGGAAACAAAAGTTAATTTTGGGTCTTCTTTGGATGATGAAAATCTCTACAGTGAAGGGAAAACTTGAGTAAAAGATTGAGTCTATAAGGAACTAAAAGACAGATTTTAAATACAATCCCCTTAGTTCCTATTACATGTAGAAACTGTTCTCTGGGGAAGAGACTGAACAAGCTGCTGCCATGTATAACTGAGTGCGTTATACCATTACACTCACATTAAATCTTTTATGGCTTACTCTGTGGCTAAAATGATAACAATAGAGGCAGTTTATTGTCTTTTGCAGTTTGATAGGACTCAAAGTCATAATCAAGATTATGATCTGTAGTTCAGGAAAGCTTTTGAGGGCATATCAGAAATTAATTACAGGTGACATTTTGTTAGAATCAAAGAAATCAAAGCCTCAGAACCTGAAATTACCCTTCAAGGACCAGGGGGATTAAAAACAATCAGAAGAAACCCTGGGGATATTCTGGCTTAAAAGAGTGTGAGTTTCTGAACTCCATTTATATTCATGTTTCCTTTGTTGGAGGTGGAGAACGAGGACCTCTGATATGACAGTTCATTTCCTGTTTTTGCTGTCCTGAGATTCAGCTGAATCTTGCCGGAAAATCTGTTTGAAGAGAGAGCAGGGAATGTTAGAATTACTAAGGGACACAGGTGATGCAGTTTCTCATTAAGTTCCCTCTCCATGGATGGAACATTCATTCTTCTAGATTTATAAGTTTTACTTTGTGACATGGTGAATTAACTTAACCTCTCTTAGACTGTGGTCCACTCCCCCCACCACCGCCTTTTTTTTTTTAATGTAGAGATAATCTTCTTGGTTCCTACCCTGTAAAGTCTTATCTGCATTGCAGATGAGCATTAGGCTTTTGGGATTACTGCCTCTAAATTTACTGGTCAAGTGAATGAAGAAATTGTGAGAAGAGGCAATAAAAATTCTGTTCGTATTCAAAATTCTTTTTCATAATCCTTCATTTTTTCTAATACTTATCTTTGCATATGTAGTTCCCTTCACTCCATAGGCTAACTTTTAATGCTTTTTGCTACTTAGTTTAAAAAGTTTATAGGGGAAACTTTTTCCATGATAACTGAAACTCATTTTCATGATAACGATAAGGAAGTTCCATGAGTGCAAGATAGGGTACTCATAGTCATCCCAGCACATACACTATCTTGTATAGGAGATGTTATGCAAAACCCTGTTTTTCCTCTATGTGACCCTTTTCTCCTATGCTCTCAGATTCCTTTAGGGAAGAATGGCTCTGGGGAATGGCTCTTTCATGACTCAGTTTATTTTGATGGGATTAAGAGACCAATCAGATCTCCAGCTTCCCCTCTTCTTCCTGTTTCTAGTAATGTATATGGTCACTGTGATGGGAAATTTGAGCTTGATCATCCTTATTGGGCTGAGTTCACACCTACACACCCCCATGTACTTTTTCCTCTTTAACTTGTCCTTCATAGATCTCTGTTATTCTTCTGTGTTTACACCCAAAATGCTGATTAACATCATATCAAAGAAGAAGATTATTTCTTACATAGGGTGCATGACCCAGCTTTACTTTTTCAGTTTTTTTGGTATTTCCGAATGTTATGTGCTGACATCAATGGCCTATGACCGCTATGTGGCCATCTGTAACCCATTATTTTATAACGTTGCCATGTCCCCTAAAGTGTGTTCCAGCCTTATGCTTGGTTCCTACTTGATGGCAGTTTTGGATGCCACGACCCTTATTACATGCATGCTGAGACTGACCTTCTGTGATGCAAACACCATCAACCATTATTTGTGTGACATCCACCCTCTGCTCCAGCTCTCATGCACAAGTACCCACATCATTGAACTGGAAGTGTTCATTGTGGGAGGCATCAACATCATTGTGCCCAGTCTCACCATCTTTGTCTCTTATGGTCTCATCCTCACCAACATCTTCCACATCAAGTCCACAGAGGGCAGGTCCAAAGCCTTCAGAACATGCAGTGCCCACATCATTGCTGTTTCTCTGTTCTTTGGATCAAGTGCATTTATGTATCTCAAACCATCTTCTGTGTCTGTGGATGATGGGAAAATATCCTCTGTCTTTTACACCAATGTGGTTCCCATGGTGAATCCCTTAATTTACAGCTTGAGGAACAAAGATGTTAAGCTTGCTCTGAGAAAAACTTTGAGAATGGGAAAGTTTTGATCAGAAATAATGTCTATGCATATAGTTACAGGACAAGGAGATTCTGTGTGATTAATTGCTTTTAGTTTCAGCCTTATTCCTATATATTTTTTCTCTTAACATGATTAAGAAAATTTGAGTTTTCTCCATACTATATTTCCAATTTTTTAGTCTGGGATTTCTTTTTCCCTATTTGCATACAATCTTTTTTCACATTTTTTTTTTTTTTTACTGTTTATTGATAACTTTAAAAGGGATATGTAGTATATCTGTTATTTTTTATTGTCATTTTCAACTTTTAATTTTTACTAGAAAAAGAAAATGGTCTCCAAGTGATCAAATTTGAGATACCTTTGATATAATAAGAGATCAGTGATCAAAATGAACTAGATAGCACTATTGTAACATTATTCTATTGGAGTTGTGCTTATCCTCCACTTGCTGTCAGAAGCATGAATTAGATACTGTTTTACTCTTGTCTTTCCATTTGCTGACTGAGAAGACTATGCCTCCTTTAAATGCCAGAGATTGAAGTTTCTATAAAGGCTTAGATTATAATTCAGTTTGCATCTCTAAATATTTGCATCTAGCTTTTGGCAAGTGTTTTCTTTTTACTTTTTACAGTGAAACTATTACATGTCAGATCATATAAATATATTTATTTCACAGATGGTAAAATGAAGTTCAGAATGGTTAATGATTTAATGTCACAGCTTCATAAAAATATCTAGACTTAACTGTTAGCCTTCTAATTTCAAGTCTATGACTTCTGTACTTACTTTCACTTTGGTCTATTCTATTTGTTTCATTAAGACCATACTATGAGAAAATATTTTTAATTTGAAGATTGACTGTTATTTTTTCAAGGGGGGTATATGAATTTCCTTCATGCTATGTGCTTCTTTTGTTGTTTTTTAGTTTAGCCAAAGTGTTCATGGTTTTCTTTAGGTGGGAAAGGAATGCCTTTTGGACTAGTATATTGTTGGGATGATTGACTCAAATAGGGAGTTACTTATTCTGAAAAATTAAGAGAACTGAATTTGGGGTGTTTGAAAGTGTTGTTGTTGTTGTTGTTTTAATTAAAAGGACAGAACACGGGTGAGAAAGGAATCCAGAATCATGTCATTAGGACATACTTCAGCAATGCACAGCCAAAAAATAAGAGATAGTTTGTGGAAACTGGTCACGAAATGTAGGAAACAAATTTTATTCTGAAATTCTGTCCTTCTACACAGAACTGTATGTGTATTTCATGGTCCATAAATCTTTGATAAAGTTGTAATGTGCATGACTATAAAGTAGAAGTGCATTGGGAAATGATGGTGAAAATGCTATGGTCACAGTTGGAACAAGGGAGAAAGAGGGAAGCTAGAGGTGATAAAATAACTAAGGGCATTTGAAACTCAAGTTAGAAAGAAGAAATTTAGAGAGTAAACTGATGGATAATGAAAGAGCCTACCTATGACATTGCTTTCCTTTTTATAGGACCCGAGAAATATTATGGTGCTCAACTGTGTTTTGTTGGATAGGACACAAATTTAAGTTATTTGATTTTTGTCAGTTAAACCAACAGAGCTGGAGAACCTGGGAACAATTAAATCATTTTTGTTCTTGTGGACCTTCATATCTATTAATATTTCCTTGTGTGTGTTTAGTTGCTCAGTCATGTCTGACTCTTTGCAACTTCATGGACTATTAGCCCACCAGACTCCTCTCTTCATGGGATTCTCCAGGCAAGAATACTGGAGTGGGTTGCAATTCCCTTCTCCAGAGGTTCTTCCTGACCCAGGGATCAAACCTGCATCATAGGTGGATTCTTTAGTGTCTCAGCCACCAGGGAAGCCCCTAGTACTTCCATACAGATTTTAAATTACTAAACTTCAAAGTGCAGCTGACAGTATAATGACATCTTGAAGGAAATATTTTGTGAATACACAAATTTTTGCACTGTCTTTACTGGAAAAGATGTTGCTTTAAAAAAATTTATTAAAGGCAAAAATGCTACCTTAAAAATCCTCAGTGTGATGTGTCAAGGGATAATTTAAATATTTTCTCCATGGATGTCAGGCATGCAGATGTGCAGGAGAAGCTTCCTTAGAGCTTATGGAACCCAATTTGGGAAAGTAGGACCTTTCCCGTCCCATATCCAGTGTCTGTACTCTGATTACTGATTGTTGCTTCTGAACCAGATGTGCAGACACAGGGGGAGCAGCCGCTGTGGGTGCACCTCTCCACCGTGGCTACAAGCTGCTCCTAATCCAGCTGAAGTGACTTCCAGGGAATTTAAAGGCCAACACACTTTGCCCTGTCATCATTATTTTCTCTTTTTGGTCTTTCATGAGCCAGACATTAAAGATAGGACTTTTAAAAAGTAATAAGCCATACATCAACATGCATCCGCCATGGGTGTACACGTGTTCCCAATCCTGAACCCCCTTTGATGTATGGCAAAATGAATACACTATTTTAAAGTAAAAAAAAAAAAAAAAAAAAAAAAAAAAAAAATGATACGCAGTAAAATACTAAAAAAAAAAAAAAAAAAAGCAAGACGCCTATATAGAGATAATGAGAAAGTCCCCATGCATGTACTTGGAATGATACATGCTCAGAAAGACCAGAAAATAATTTAAATTTTCTTCTGAGCCTGATCCTCTGCATGGAGATTGCCTACAACAATCTAAACTACAAAAAATGAGGAGGGAGTTCTAGATGGCAGGTTGGTAGGATGCTAAGCTCACCCTTCCTTAAGAACACAACATATTACCACTACATATAGAGAAACTCTTGCTGACATCCACTTGGGCAAGAGCAGAACAGCTGTTCTACAACCAAGGTTATAAAGAATGATCTGTATGGAGTCTGCCAGGAAGGGGAGAGAAATGATATGGATGGGACCTATACTTCTCACCTGGATAGAGAAGAGGAAGGGGACATCACAAGCTGCAAAATACCCCGGGAGGAGCAAGGATTTGGGGCCAGAGTTTAGGCACATCAGTCATGGGGTTTAACAACAGGAAATAAGCCCCCTTTCTGGCTTGAAAACCAGTGGAGATTTACCTGAGTACTGCAAGTAACTGAGACCTTGCTCTTGAAGAGCATGTGCCAGACCTGCTCACGGAGGCAGCAGATTGAAAACTGCCTGCGACTCCATCCAGCTGGCAATTACCACCCCAGCATCCCCTCTTCCCCAGCCCTAACTGAGCTCCTGCCCCAGCCTCTCATGCTCCTGTGGTTGCTGCCCACTAAAGGGGAGGATACCATCGCTAACAAAAGTGTGCACACTTGGAGGGATGCTAGCTGACTTGGACACTGAGCCTGCAACTGAGCCATTGTCAACTCATATATCTCTGCAGTCACTCCAGGAGGAGTGAAGTTACGTCCAGGGAAGAGAACACTATCACCAAAGTGCACATCCTTTTCCATATTGGGAGAGGGCAGGGTCAGCTCTGTGCTGTGGCACCAACTCCTCCACCATGACTCAGTCACTAATCAAGGCAAGCACAAAGGAGGAAAAAGTGGGGGCGGGGGGAAGTCACTAACAAGTCACTACTCAAGGTGAGCACACTGGGGGAAAAATGGGGGGAAAAGTCACTAACAAGTCACTACTCAAGGTGAGCACACTGGGGGAAAAGTGGGGGGAAAAGTGGGGGGAAAAGTCACTAACAAGTCACTACTCAAGGTGAGCACACTGGGGGAAAAGTGGGGAAAAAGTCATGAAGATGTCATTACCCAAGGCATGCACACTGGGGAAAAAGTGGGGAAAAGTCACTAACAAGTCACTAACCACACTGGGGAAAAGAGTTGCTAACCAAGGTATGCACACTGGGGAAAAACCAACACAGAAATATAGCCCCAAGCTCTCAGGCCTTGGTCCTGTCCCAAAATACTGACTGCCATCAAATGTAGGAGAAACCCAGTTTCTCAAGGCTCTTGCACCACCTCCTTAGGCTACAGTTCTGGACCTGACAGGGTAGTGACAGCCATTGAAAACTGGAGAAGCCATTGCTCACCCCGGCTCTGGCTCTTGTCCCACCAACTCCATCCTACATCCCACCAATGGAGTGGCTGACCTCATACTCCAGGAGAAGACACAGTCCATGCTCACTTCAGATCCAGTTCTCCCAGCAAAGCCATTGGATATTCACAGACTTCATAGGGACATTCCCACACAAGAAACCACCTTCAAGCTTGGGATAGGTAATTGCTTTACCTAATGTCATAGAGACAGAGAAAATTAAGCAAAATGAGATGTTAGAAGACTTTGTTTCAAACAAAAGAACAACAGCAAAAACCTCATTAAATCTCTAACAGAAAGGAAACAAATAGTTTACCTGATAGAGTTCAAAGCAATCATAACGAGGTATCTAACTAAAGTGTAGAAAGGAATAGATGAACACCATGGAAACTTTAATAAGGAACTATAAAATATATTTTAAAATCTTAACTGAAGTTTATAATAACTAAAATGAAAAATACACTGGAGGAGAATTAGCAGTAGATTAGTGATAAAGGATAATGCCTAAGTGGGTATGAAAGAGAGAATAATGGAAATAGCCCAGTTAAAACAATAAAAAAATGCAAATAAAATTTTAAAAATATGAGTAGCTTAAGGGAGCTCTGTGACACATCAAGTTGACTAACATTTGTGTTCTAGTGGACCCAGCAGCAGAAGAGAACAAGAAAGTGGTAAAAAAAAAAAAAAAAAGATATTTAATGAAATTATGGCTGAACACTTGCTGAACCTGAAGAAGGAAACAGATATCTAGATTTGGGAAGTACAGAGAGTCTCAAATAAGATGAACCCAAAGAGAACCAAACCAATACATATCATATTTAAAATGGCAAAATTTAAGATCACAGTAGAATATTAAAGGTAGCAATAGAAAAATAAGGAATTTCATATGAGGGAATCCACATAAACCTATTATAAGCTGATTATTCTGAAGAAACTTTGCAGGCCAGAGGAAGTAGCATAATATATTTAAAGTGCTGAAAGTAAAAAGCTATAGCCTAAGATACTCTTCCAAGCAAAGCTATCATTCAGCATTGAAGAAGAAATAAAAACATCTCCAACAAGCAAAACCTAGAAGCTTTCATAAGTATTAAGCCAACCATATAAGAAATGTTAAAATGTCTTCTTTATTGAAAAAGAAAAGACTGAAAGAACATTAGGAAATACAGGAAGAGAAAATTCCACTGGTAAAGGCAAATATATGGAAAATGCTGTTGACAAACCACTTAAATAAGCTAGTAGAATGGTTAAAAATGAAAAATGTGAGATTATGCCAAGAAATCAAAGCAACCAAAGTGGCCATCAAGAAATGAGTTTATAAAAAAGATGTGGTATATGTGCACAATGGAATGCTGTGCTGTGCTTATTTGCTCAGTCATGTTCGACTCTTTGAGACCCATGGACTATAGCCCGCCAAGCTCCTCTGTCTATGGGGATTCTCCTGGCTAGAATACTAGAGTGGGTTGCCATGACCTCCTCCAGGGGATCTTCCTAACCCAGGGATCAAACCCGGGTCTCCCACATTGTAGGTGGATTCTTTACCATCTGAGCCACCAGGGAAGCCCGAGAATACTGGAATGGGTAGACTATCCCTTCTCCAGGGAATCTTCCCAGCCCAGAAATTGGACCGGGGTCTCCTGCATTACAGGCAGATTCTTTACCAGCTGAGCTACAGAGAAATGTAAGTCAAAATAATAATGAGATTATCACCTCACACTTGTTAGAATGGCTATCATGAATACTAACACAAATAACAAAAATTGGCAAGGATATGGAGAAAAGAAAACCTGGGAACGCAAACGGGTGCAACCACTATGGAAAAAATTACAGAGGTTTTTCAAAAACTAACAATAAAACTTCTATATGATCCAACAATTGGTATATATCTGAAGAAAACAAAAACAATAATATGAAAAAATACATGAAACTAGTGTTCATAGCAGCATTATTTTTAATAGCATAGATGTGGCAGTCACCTAAGTGTCCATTAACAGATGAATTATACATACATACACATATACATTTAATGGCTGAGTTTTATATATGTCATGAAAAAGAATGAAATTCTGCTGTTTGCAATTATGTAGTTGACCATAAAGAATAGTATGTTCAGTGAAATAATGCAAAGATCAATTCTATATGTTATCAATTATGTGTGAAATATAAAAAGAAAAAAAATGTATATTACAGAATAGAAACATTTTCACAGATACAGAGACCAAAGTAGTGGTTACCAGTGAGGAAAGGAAAGGGAAATACAGGAGTAGGGGATTAAAAGATACAGGACAGTATGTATAAAATAAATAAACAACAAGGGTATATTATATAGATGGAGAATACAGTCAATATTTTCATAAAGATTTAAATGAGGTATAATCTATAAAAATATTGAATCTCTATATTGTACACCTGAAACTAACATGATATTGTAAATCAACTATATTTGAAGAAAAGCTCTTTCTTTGACTTCTGTTAACTTGATTATAATGTGCCTTGTGGTGGATTTCTTTGGGATCATCCTATTTGGGATGTCTTTGTTTCCTAGTTCTGAATGTCCAGTTGCTTGCACAGACTTGAGGATTTTTTCAGCCAGTTTTTCTTTGAGAAATCTTTTAGATCATCACTTGCATTTTCTCCTTTGGTGATCCACGGAATGCATATGTGGCCCATGTGGTATTAGTACTTCCCATAAATCTTAGACTTTTGGTACAACTTTTCACTCTTTTTTCTTTTTGTTCCACTTACTAAATTATTTCAGATATCCTTTTTTCAAACTCTGTAACTCGTTCTTATATTTGTTTAGTCTGCTATTTTGACCTAGTGAATTTTTCAGTTCAATTATTGTGTTTTGGCTTCATGATTTCTGTTTGGTACTCTTCAAAGAATAAAATAGCCACTTTGTTCATGTGTTGTTCTTCAACTACGTGACCATCTTTATGATAGTTAAAGAGATTCTCTGTCTGGTAAATCATGTATCTCCATTTCAGTAGGGCCACTTTTAGGATCACTTTCTTGGAAACGGTCTTTTTTTAAATGTAATTGCTCTTTTCTTCATGTTTCCTTGTCTTTGTGCATTCATGTCTGCATGTAGACAAAAATAGAAAACTACTTTAATTCTCATGAACTAGCCACAAAGAGATATAAGAAAGACTTCCTCAGCGATCAACACAAAGAAATAGAGGAAAACAACAGAATGGGAAAGACTAGAGATCTCTTCAAGAAAATTAGAGATACCAAGGGAACATTTCATGCAAAGATGGGCACAATAAAGGACAGAAATGGTATGGACCTAACAGAAGCAGAAGATATTAAGAAGAGGTCGCACAAGATGTTCCCAACCCAGATAATCACGGTGGTGTGATCACTGACCTAGAGCCAGACATCCTGGAATGTGAAGTCAAGTGGGCCTTAGAAAGCATCACTACGAACAAAGCTAGTGGAGGTGATGGAATTCCAGTTGAGCTGTTTCAAATCCTGAAAGATGATGCTGTTAAAGTGCTGCACTCAATGTGCCAGCAAATTTGGAAAACTCAGCAGTGGCCACAGGACTGGGAAAGGTCAGTTTTCATTCCAGTCCCAAAGAAAGGCAATGCCAAAGAATGCTCAAACTACCGCACAATTGCACTCATCTCACATGCTAGTAAAGTAATGCTCAAAATTCTCCAAGTCAGGCTTCAGCAATACATGAACCGTGAACTTCCTGATGTTCAAGCTGGTTTTAGAAAGGCAGAGGAACTAGAGATCAAATTGCCAACATCCGCTGGATCATCAAAAAAGCAAGAGAGTTCCAGAAAAACATCTATTTGTGCTTTATTGATTATGCGAAAGCCTTTGTGTGGATCACAATAAAGTGTGGAAAATTCTTCAAGAGATGGGAATACCAGACCCCCTGACCTGCCTCTTGAGAAACCTGTATGCAGGTCAGGAAGCAACAGTTAGAATTGAACATGGAACAACAGACTGGTTTGAAATAGGAAAAGGAGTACGTCAAAGCTGTATATTGTCACCCTGATTATTTAACTTATATGCAAAGTACATCATGAGAAATGCTGGGCTGAAGAGGCACAAGCTGGAATCAGGATTGCCAGGAAAAATATCAATAACATGGTATGCATATGACACCACCCTTATGGCAGAAAGTGAAGAACTAAAGCACCTCTTGATGAAAGTGAAAGAGGAGAGTGAAAAAGTTGGCTTGAGGCTCAACATTCAGAAAACTAAGATCATGGCATCCAGTCCCATCACTTCATGGCAAATAGATGGGGAAACAGTGGAAACAGTGGTTGACTTTATTTTTGGGGCTCCAGAATCACTGCAGAAGGTGATTGCAGCCATGAAATTAAAAGACACTTCCTCCTTGGAAGGAAAGGTATGACCAACCTAGATAATATATTAAAAAGCAGAGACATTACTTTGTCAACAAAGGTCTGTCTAGTCAAGGCTATGGTTTTTCCATTAGTCATATATGGATGTGAGAGTTGGACTATAAAGAAAGCTGAGCGCTAAAAAATTGATGCTTTTGAACGGTGGTGTTGGAGAAGACTCTTGAGAGTCCCTTGGACTGCAAGGAGATCCAACCAGTCCATCCTAAAGGAGATCAGTCCTGGGTGTTCATCCGAAGGACTGATGATGAAGCTGAAATTCCAATACTTTGGCCACCTGATGCGAAGAGCAGACTCATTTGAAAAGACCCTGATGCTGGGAATATTGAGGGGAGGAGGAGAGGGGACAACAGAGGATGAGATGGTTGTATGGCATCACCGACTCAATGGACATGAGTTTGGGTAAACTCTGGTACTTGGTGATGGACAGGGAGGCCTGAAATGCTGCAATTCATGGAGTTGCAAAGAGTTGGACGCGACTGAGTGAGTAAACTGAACTAAAATGAGCATTATAAAGGAGCTGACCCTCTCAATAAACTTGGCTAGAGAAAGCAGACCTCTCAATCTTGTGATAGTATAACCCACTTATTTGTTTTTAGTAGCTCCAGGCCTCTGGTGAATGTCAGGATCCCATAGACCCTTAACACAGGAGATTAGTCATTTCCTCTGGCAGCTCAAATCAACTGGGTCATTGGTTGAACAGTGTACCTTTTCCTTTACCAAAGAGAAGGTTTAGGAAAACTATTTTCTACTACTAGCTATGTTAAGCCAATGTGGCTACAGTGAATTTTAGCTCAAACTTGAGAAGGTAATGGCAACCCACTCCAGTACTCTTGCCTGAAGAATCCCACGGATGGAGGAGCCTGGTAGGGTGCAGTCCATGGGGTCGCGAAGAGTTGGACACTACTGAGCGACTTCACTTTCACTTTTCACTTTCATGCATTGGAGAAGGAAATGGCAACCCACTCCAGTGTTCTTGCCTGGAGAATCCCAGGGATGGGGAAGCCTGGTGGGCTGCCGTCTCTGGGGTAGCACAGAGTCGGACACGACAGAAGTGACTTAGCAGCAGCAGCTCAAACTGCTGTGTCTCTTCTCTCTCACCTCAGGCAGCTAAATTATGCCATATGCCATATCCCTTCAGCTTTCTCACATAGACTATACAGAGGCCAGTGTTCTGGATGGCCCCTAGAAAAGTTGGAGCTTTGGATATATTGTGCATCTCTTTCTCTCCCCAGGGAGAATCTATGAACTGGGGAATTTGGTCTCAATCATATGGTTTTGGATCACCATAGGCACACGGCAAGATGTACCCTGCATTTTCTTGACATGGATTGTGTCATGCTTGAAGTGTGTGCAGGAAACTTTTAACTAAGTTTTGGATTTTTTACAGAGGGAATCTGTACATAAATTGTTTGAATCGGTGTGTTCATGCAGGGAAGGAGGTTGTAGGGCTTGCTCTTCTGCCGTCTTGCTAATGGGAAATGGTCATTAATTTTGGCTGTTCCTTGGAGGATGAACAATCCCTACAGCAAAGGGAAAACTTGAGTAAAGTATTGAGTCTATAAGAAACTAAAGACAGATTATATATACAATCCCCTTAGTTCCCTATTACACATAGAAACTGTTCCCTGGGGAATAGATGGAACAAGGTGCCATATCTATACTGGAGTACATTATATCATCACATTCACATTAAATCCTCTGTGACTTCAATAACCTCAGATATTCAGATGACACCACATTTATGGCATAAAGAGAAGAAGAACTAAAGAGCCTGTTGATGAAAGTGAAAATTGAGAGTGAAAATGTTGGCTTAAAGCTCAACATTCAGAAAACTAAGATCATGCATCTGGTCCCATCACTTCATGGCAAAGAGATGGGGAAACAATGGAAACAGTGACAGACTTTATTTTGGGGGACTCCAAAATCACTGCAGATGGTGACTGCAGCCATAAAATCAAAAGACGCTTGCTTCTGAGAGGAAAAGCCATGACCAAACTAGACAGCATATTGAAAAGCAAAGACAATACTTTGCGAACAGAGGTCCATCTAGTCAAATCTATGGTTTTTCCTGTAGTCATGTATGGACATGAGAGCTGGACTCTAAAGAAAGCTGAGTGCCAAAGAATTGATGCTTTTGAACTGCGGTGTTGGAGAAGACTCTTGAGAGTCCCTTGGACTGCAAGGAGATCCAACCAGTCCATTGTGAAGGAGATCAGTCCTGAATATTCATTGGAGGGACTGATGCTGAAGCTGAAACTCCAATACTTTGGCCACCTGATGTGAAGAGCTGACTCATTGGCAAAGACCGTGATGCTGGGAAAGATTGAAGATGGGAGGAGAAGGGGACAACAGAGGTTGAGCTGGTTGGATGGCATCACCAATTTGTTGGATGTAAGTTTGAGTAAGCTCTGGGACTTGGTGATGGACAGGGAAGCCTGGCGTGCTGTTGTTCATGGGGTCACAAGGAGTCAGACACAACTGAATGACTGAACTGAACTGAACTGAACTGACTTCCTATGTGGCCAAAGTGATAATAGTAGTGACCATTTATTTATTTTTTGCTGCTTGATAGGACTGAAAATCATAATCAAAATTATGATCTCTAATTCTGAAAGAATTCTAGGGCACATAAAAAATTAGTCACAGATGGCATTTTCTTTGAATCAATGAACCAAATCCTCAGAATCTGAAATTGCCCTTCCAGGACCATTGAATAAAAACAAAAAGAAAGCCCTGGGATATTCTGCCTTAAGAGGGTAAGTTTCTGAATTCCATTTATATTTGTGTTTTCCTTGTTTGAGATGGAGACTGAAAACCTAAGATATGACAGTTCAGTTCTTATTTGTGCAGTCCAGAGATTCAACTGAATCTTGCAGAGAAATCTTGAGGGAAGAGCAGGGAATGTTTAGAATCATTTACAGACACAAGAGATGCAGTTTCTTAGTAAGTTCCCTCTACGTGGATGAAACTCTCTTTCTTCTACTTTTAAGCCTTTACTCTGTGATATAGGGAAGGACTGAGGTTGAAGCTGAAACTTTAATACTTTGGACAATACATTTGGACATCTGATGAGAAGAACTGACTTATTGGAAAAGACCCTGATGCTGGGGAAGATTGAAGGTGGGAGTAGAAGGGGAGGACAGAGGATGAGTTGGCTGGATGGCATCACCAACTCGATGGGCATGAGTTTGAGTAAATTCCGGGAGTTGGTGATGGACAGGGAAGCCTGGCGTGCTGCAGTCCATGGGGTCACAAAGAGTCAGACATGACTGACAGACTGAACTGATATGGAATAGCTTAAGCTCTCCTAGACTTTAGTTCCTCTTGCCTTTAAAAAAAAAATTAATTGGAAGCAATATTCTTGATTCCTACCCTGTATAGTCTCATGTACACTAGAGGCAAAAACCAGGCTTTTGGGGTTGCTGCCAAAAGAAGAGGAGAGGTGAGGAGAGGGTCCAAGTGAATGAAATAATGGTGAGATGAGAGAAGGGAAACGTGTCCTGGTTCACACTTGTTTTCCTTTGTTGTTCAGTTTCTCAGTCGTTTTTGACTCTTTGCAGCTCTATGGACAGTTGCCTGCCAGACTCTTCTGTCCATAGGATTTTCCACAGGCAAGAATACTGGAGTGGGTCACCATTCCCTTCTCCAAGGGATCTTCCCAACACATGGATCAAACCTGCCTCTCCTGTGTCTCCTGCATTGCAGGCGGATTCTTTTCCCCTGAGTCACCATTATCTTTTTGTATAAAAGGCTAAAATTTGATGCTTTTTGCTACTTAGTTTGTAAAGCGTTTATAAGGGAAATTTATGCCACTCATTTCCATAGTAATGGTAAATAAATTCTATGGGTTCCATTTGGGCCATCCCAGAGCATACATCACTTTATATGAGGAGATGTGAGAAATACTCTTTTTTCTCTATGTAAGCCTTCTCCCCTGTTTTCGCAGATCCCTTTAGAGAAGAATGGCTCCAGGGAATGACTTTCATGATTCAGTTCATTTTAGTGGGATTAACAGACCAATCCGTTCTTCAGCTTCCCCTGTTTTTCCTGTTCCTGGTAATGTATATGGCACCCCACTCCAGTACTCTTGCCTGGAAAATCCCATGGACAGAAGAGCCTGTTAGGCTGCAGTCCATGGGGTTGCTAAGAGTCGGACACGACTGACCGACTTCACTTTCACTTTTCACTTTCATGCATTGGAGAAGGAAATGGGAACCCACTCCAGTGTTCTTGCCTGGAGAATCCCAGGGATGGGGAAGCCTGGTGGGCTGCCGTCTATGGGGTCTCACAGAGTCGGACACGACTGAAGTGACTTAGCATAGCATATATGGTCACTGTGATGGGAAATTTGAGCTTGATCATCCTAATTGGGCTGAGTTCACATCTGCACGTCCCTATGCTCTTTTTCCTCTTTAATTTGTCCTTCATAGATCTCTGTTATTATTCTGTTTTTACACCTAAAATGCTGATCAACATCATATCAAAGAAGATTATCTCCTACATGGGATGCATGGCCCAGCTTTATTTCTTCACTTTTTGGTATTTCTGAATGCTATGTGCTGACATCAGTGGCCTATGATGACCATGTGGCCACCTGTAACCCACTGTTGTAAACATTGCCATGTCCCCTAAAGTGTGTTCCAGCCTTATGCTTGGTTCCTACTTGATGGCATTTTCTGGTGCCATGGTTCACACTGTATACGTGCTGAGTCTGACCTTCTGTGATGCAAACACTATCAATGATTATTTGTATGACACCTGCCCTCTGCTCCAGCTCTCCTGCACAAGTACCTGCATCCTTGAGCTGGAAATTGTCATCGTGTCAGGAATCAATATCATTGTGTGCAGTCTCACCATCCTGTTTCTTATGGCCTCATTCTCTCTAATATCCTTCACATCAAGTCCACAGAAGGCAGGTCTAAAGCCTTCAGCACCCACAGTTCCCACATCTTTGCTGTTTCTTTGTTCTTTGGATCAAGTGCATTTGTGTACTCAAACCATCTTCTATGCCCATGAATAAGGGAAAAGTCTCTTCTGTCTTTTACACCAGTGTGGTTCCCATGGTGAACCCCTTAATTTACAGCTTAAGGAACAAAGATGTTAAACTTGCTCTGAGAGAAACCTTGAGGATGGTGAAGTTTTGATCAGAAACATTATCTCTCTGTGCATGTAGTTATGGGACAAAGAGATTCTGTGTGTTTATTTAAATATTTATAGTTAGAATCTTATTTCTCTCTTTTTTAAAAAACATGAATTAAAGAATATTTGAGCCTTCCCTCAATAATTTATTTCTGGTTTTTCTGTCTGTTGCTTCTTTCCCCCTAATCATTTGCATGAGATCTGCTGCAGTTTTCCTTCTTACTAGTAATTTTAAATTAAAAATGTAGTATCTCTGTTATTTTTATTGTCATTTCACACTTTCAGTTTTTACTGAAAAGGAAAATGGTCCCCAAGTGATCAAATTTGAGACACCTCTGATATAATGACAGACCAATGATGAAAATCAGCTAGATAAGACTAAAGTAACATTGTTTCACTGGAGTTGTGTTTATCTGCCACCTGCTGTTAGGAGAAAATATTCTGTTTCTACACCCATCTTTCCATTTTCTGACCTGGAAGAGTATGTCTCCTTTAAATGTCAGAGATTTAGGTTTCCATAAAGGCTTTGACTGTAATTTATTTTGTATCTGGTAAGTATTTTACATCAAACTTCTTTGGGCTGGAGTGTACTCTTTACCTTTGTACAATGAACTCAGCAAATGACAGATCATCTAAATATATTTTTTTCATTGAAAGTAAAATGAAACTCTGAGTGGCTAATGATTAAACGTCACAAGTTCACAAAGCAATCCCACTTCTGGGCATAGACACCGAGGAAACCAGAATTAAAAGAGACATGTGTACCCCAATGTTCATCGCAGCGCTGTTTATAATAGCCAGGACATGGAAGCAACCTAGATGTCCATCAGCAGATGAACGGATAAGAAAGCTGTGGTACATATACACAATGGAATATTACTCAGCCATTAAAAAGAATACATTTGAATCAGTTCTAATGAGGTGGATGAAACTGTAGCCTATTATACAGAGTGAAGTACGCCAGAAAGAAAAACACCAATACAGTATACTAACGCATATATATGGAATTTAGAAAGATGGTAGCGACAACCCTGTATGCGAGACAGCAAAAGAGACACAGATGTATAGAACAGTCTTTTGGACTCTGTGGGAGAGGGAGAGGGTGGGATGATTTGGGAGAATGGCATTAAAACATGTATAATATCATATAAGAAACGAATCGCCAGTCCAGGTTCGATGCAGGATACAGGAAGCTTGAGGCTGGTGCACGGGGATGACCCAGAGGTATGGTATGGGGAGGGAGGTGGGAGGGGGGTTCAGGATGGGGAACACGTGTACACCTGTGGCAGATGCATGTTGATGTTTGGCAAAACCAATACAATATTGTAAAAATTAAAAAAAATTAATTAATTAATTAAAAAAAAATCTAGACTAAACAGTTAGCCTTCTAATTTCAAGTCTGCTACTTGTGTAGTCTACTTACATCTACTTCATTCTATTCTATTTGTTTCAGTATGATCATTAATAAGAAGATATTTTTAACTTGAAGCTTAGCTGTTGTTTATTCCAGGGGATGTATGAATTTCTCTCATGGTGCATGCTGCTTTTTTGTTGTTTGTATATTTAGGCAAAGCATTTCACGGTTTTCTTTGGGTGGAAAAGGAAGGTTTTAGGACTAGTATTTTGGTGAGATGGGGCTTCCCAGGTGGCACTATGATGAGGAAACTGCCTGCCAATGCAGGAGACGTAAGAGATGTGGGTTTGATCTCTGGGTCTGGATGATTCCCTGGAGGAGGGCACGGCATTCCCACTTCAGTGTTCTTACCTGGAGAATCCCATGGACAGAGGAGCCTGGAAGGCTACAGTCCATAGGGTCACAAAGTCAGACACAACTAAATGACTTAGCACTCACATTGATGAAATGATGGATTCAAATAGGAGGCCGTTTTGTGTGTGTCTAAAATTAAGAAAATTGAATTTCAGGTGTTTGAATTTTTTTTTTTTTTAAGAGAACAGGATGTGGTAAAGGAAGGAGTCCAGAATTATGTCATGAAGACGGACCTCTACAAGACACATGGCCAGGAAATAAGAAGTCGCTGTGTGGGAAGTGGTCATAAAGCTTAGGAAACAGATTTTATTCTGATATTGTATTCTTGGATGCTGGACTGTATATGTATTTCACAGTATATAAACCTTTGATAAAGTTATAATGTACATGACTGTAAGGTAATAGGGCATTGGAAATGATGGTGAAAAAGCTGTGGCCACATTTGGAACCAGGGAGAAAGAGGGCAGCTACAGGTGATAAAATAATTAAGAGCATTTGAAATTCAAGTTAGGAAGAAGGAATTTAGAGAGTAAATTGATGGATTTCAAAGCCCCTACCTATGACTCTGCTCTCCTTTCAATAAGGCCCTAGAAGTATTATTGAGCTCACAGTGTTTCTCTGAATAAGCTATCAGCTTAAGTTATTTGATTTTTGACAGTTTTTTTGTGGAGCTTCATGTGCTACTTCCATACAGATTTTAAATTACTCAACTTCAAAGTGCAACTGGCAGTATAATGACATCTTGAAAGAAGTACTTGGTGGATACACATATTTTTGCACTGTGTATACTAGAAAAGGTGTTGCATTTTTAATTTTTTAAAGGCAAAAATGCAACCTATAAAAGCCTCAGTATGATGTGTCAAGGGTTAATGTAAATATTTTCCATGGATGTCAGGCATGCACATGTCCGGGAGAGGCTTCGACAAAGCTTATGGAACCAAAGGTCAGATAGTAGGACCTTTCCCCTCCAATATCCAGTGTCTGTGCTCTGATTACTGATTGCTGCTTCTGAACCAGACCTGCAGACACAGGGGGAGCAGCCACTTTTGGTGCATCTCCCAACTCTGGCTGTAATCCCCTCCTGATCCAGCTGAAGTGACTTCCAGGGAATTTAAAGGCCTGTACCCTTTCCCTGCCCATCCTGTTTTTCTTCTTGGAGCCAAACATTAAAGACTAGGACTTTTGTAAAGTAAGAAGCATACTTCACTCTGTATAATAGGTTCCAGTTTCATCCATCTCATTAGAACTGATTCAAATGTATTCTTTTTAATGGCTGAGTAATACTCCATTGTGTATATGTACCACAGCTTTCTTATCCATTCATCTGCTGATGGGCATGTAGGTTGCTTCCATGTCCTGGCTATTATAAACAGTGCTGCGATGAACATTGGGGTACATGTGTCTCTTTCCCTTCTGGCCAATACAATATACTAACGCATATATATGGAATTTAGAAAGATGGTAACAATAACCCTGTACGAGACAGCAAAAGAGACACTGATGTATAGATCAGTCTTATGGACTCTGTGGGAGAGGGAGAGGGTGGGGAGATTTGGGAGAATGGCATTGAAACATGTATAATATCATGTATGAAACGAGTCACTAGTCCAGGTTCGATGCACGATACTGGATGCTTGGGGCTGGTGCGCTGGGACGACCCAGAGGGAGGGTATGGGGAGGGAGGAGGGAGGAGGGTTCAGGATGGGGAACACAGGTATACCTGTGGTGGATTCATTTCGATATTTGGCAAAACTTATACAATATTGTAAAGTTTAAAAAAAAAGATATGATAATAATAGAAAAAAAAAGGTAAGAAGCATATACAGAGATAATAAGAAGATCTCCATATATGTACCTGGAATGATACAGACTCAAAAAGACCAGAGAAGAATTTAATGTTTTTACCTAAACCTGATCCTCTGCACAGAGATGGCCTATAACAATCTAAACTGCAAAAATGAGAAGGGAGTTCTAGATGGCAGGTTGGTAGAATGCTAAGCTCACCCATCCTCAGGAACACATCACATTACCACTATATATAGAGAAACTTTTGCTGAAATCCATGTGGGCAAGAGCAGAACAGCTGTTCTAAAACGAAGGTTGTGAAGAATAATCCATATGAGTCTGCCAGGAAGGGGAGACAAGCGATATGGTTGGGACCTTTACTTCTCACCTGAGATAGAGAAGAAGAAGGGGATATCACAGGCTGGGGAATCATCCTGCAGGAGCAAGGATTTGGGGCCAGATTTTAGGCACACCAGCCCTGGGGTTTAACAACAGGAAATAAGCCCCCTTTCTGGCTTGAAAACCAGTGGAGATTTACCTGAATGCTGCAAGTAACTGAGACCAGACCTGCTCACTCCCAATCACAGCAGGGAGGCAGCAGATTGAAAACTGCCTGGGATTCCATCCAGCTGGCAAGGGCCACCCCAGCATCCCCTCTACCCAGTTCTAACTGAGCTCCTGCCCCAACCTCTGATGCTCCTGTGGGTGCTTCCCACTAAAGGGGAGGATGGATTCCATTGCTAACAAAAGTGTGTACACTTGGAGGGATGAGAGGTGACTTGGACCCTGAACCTGCAACTGAGCCATTGTCAACTCATTTGTCTCTGCAGTCACTCCATGAGGAGTGAAGTTGGGTCCAGGGAAGAGAACACTATCACCAGAGTGCACATCCTTGTCAATTTTGGGAGGGGCAGGGTCAGCTTTGTGCTGTGGCATCAACCCCTCACCACTACCCAGCCACTAATTGAGGTGAGGTTGTTGATGTTTAGTTGTTAAGTTGTGTCTGACTCTTTTGTGACCCCATGGACTACAGCCCACAAGGCTCCTCTGTTCATGGGATTTCCCAGGCAAGAGTACTGGAGCGGGTTGCCATTTCCAGCTTTAGAGGACCTTCCTGACCCAGCAGTCAAAGCTGGGTCTCCTGCCCCTGGTAGATTTTTTTTTTTTACCACTGAGCCACCAAGGAAGCCTTTAGCACATTACAGAAAAAGCAAAACCAGCTGAGAATGCAACCCCAAACTCTGATACATTGATCATGGCCTAGAATAATTCAGAAATTGCCATCATGTACAGGAGAAATCCACTTTCTCAAGGGTCTTATTCCAGCTCCTCAGGACACACGCCTACCCCTGATAAGGTGGTGAAAGCCACTGAGAACAGGGAAGCCCTTGCTCACACCTGGCTCTGGCTCTGGTCCCACCAACTCCAGCCCTACATCCCACCAATGCAGTGGCTGCCATCACACCCCAGGTGAAGACACGGTCCATGCTCACTTCAGATCCAGTTCTCCCACCAAAGCCATTGGACATACATAGACTTCATAGGGACACTGCCGTACAAGAAACCACTTTCAAGACTGGAATATGTAATTGCTTTACCTAATGTAAGAGAGACAGAAAAAGTTAAGAAAAATCAGAAGTTATAAGAATTTGTTTCAGACTAAAGAATGAGAACAAGTAAAATCCTGATTAAAACCCTAATGAAAAGTAGATAACTAATTTACCTGATAAAGAATTCAAAGCAATAGTAGTAAGAATGCTAATGAAACCAGGGGAAATAATAGATGAACAGCATGAGTATTTTAACAAGGAACTGGGAAAAAACTGTTATAGCTCAAGTATACAATAACTGTAGTGAAAAATACACTAGCAGGAATTAGCAGCATTTTAGTGATAAAGAAGAATGCTTAAGTGATATAGATGACAGAATAATGGAAATCACGCAATAAGAATAGCAAAAAAGAACAACAAATTTAAAAAATATGAGTAGTTTAATGGACCTCTGTGAAAACATCAAGCTTATTAACATTCATGTTCTAGTGGAAGCAGCAGGAAAAGAGAGAAAATGTAAAAGATATATTTAATGAAATTTTGGTTAAACACTTGAAGGAAACAGCTATCCAGGTTTGGGAATTATGGAGAGTCTCAAACAAGATAAACCCAAAGTGAAATGCACTATGGCATATCATAATTAAAATGGCAAAAGTTAAAGATCAAAATAGAATTTTAAAGTCAGCAATAGGAAAACAAAGAATCTCATTTGAGGTAACCCACATAAATCTATTATAAGTTGATTTTTCTGAAGGGCTTCTGCAGGGCAGAAGGGAGTAGCACAATATTTAAAGTGCTGAAGGGAAAAACAAAAAAAAAAAACAAACCAAAAAACCCTGCAGCCTAGGATACTCTTCCAAGCCAAGAATATCATTCAGAATTGAAGTAAAAAAAGAGCATCTCCAACAGCAAACACTAAAAGGGTTCACCAATACTAAGCCAACTACAGAAGAAATGTTAAAAAGTCTTCATTATTGAAAAAGACTACAAGAATAATAAGAAACTAGAGGAAGGGAAAATTCTATTGGTAAAGGCAAGTATATAGTAAAGGGTGTGGATCAACCACTTTAAACTAATATAGTGGTTAAAAATGAAAATTGTAAAGTCATGCCAAGATATGGAAGAAACCTAAATGTCCATGAAGGACCAAATCAATAAAGATGGTAAATACACACAATAGAATACTGCTCAGCTGTTAAAAAGAATGAAGTTTTGCCAGTAGCAAAAAATGAATGGACTTGGAGGATATAATACTAAATGAAATAAGTCACTGAGAAACACAGACACTATATAATATCATATATTTGAATCTAAAAAAACCCCAACAAACTAGTAAATATAAAAATGAATCAGACTCACATATATAGCAAACAAACTAATGGTCATCAATGAGGAATTAGAAGAGGGAGGGGCAAGAAAAGGGTAGGGGACTAAGATGTAGTTCAGTTCAGTCGCTCAGTCGTGTCTGACTCTTTGCGACCCCATGAAATGCAGCACGCCAGGCCTCTCTGTCCATCACCAACTCCCGGAGTTTACCCAAACTCATGTCCATTGATCCGTGATGCCATCCAGCCATCTCATCCTCTGTCGTCCCCTTCTTCTCCTGCCCTCAATCCCTCCCAGCATCAGGGTCTTTTCCAATGAGTCAACTCTTTGCATGAGGTGGCCAAAGTATTGGAGTTTCAGCTTCAGCATCAGTCCTTCGGATGAACATCCAGGACTGATCTCCTTTAGGATGGACTGGTTGGATGTCCTTGCAGTCCAAGGGACTCTCAAGAGTCTTCTCCAACACCACAGTTCAAAGCATCAATTCTTCGGTGCTCAGCTTTCTTCACAGTCCAACTCTCACATCCATACATGACCACTGGAAGAACCATAGCCTTGACTCTACGGACCTTTGTTGGCAAAGTAATGTCTCTACTTTTGAATATGCTATCTAGGTTGGTCATAACTTTCCTGCCAAGGAGCAAGCATTTTTTAATTTCATGTCTGCAATCACCATCTGCAGTGATTTTGGAGCCCAGAAAAATAAAGTCTGACACTGTTTCCACTGTTTCCCTATCTATTTGCCATGAAGTGATGGGACCAGATGCCATGATCTTCGTTTTCTGAATGTTAAGCTTTAAGACAACTTTTCCACTCTCCTCTTTCACTTTCATCAAGAGGCTTTTGAGTTCCTCTTCACTTTCTGCCATAAGGGGGGTGTCATCTGCATATCTGAGGTGATTGATATTTTCCCCAAAATCTTGATTCCAGCTTGTGCCTATTCCAGCCCAGCATTTCTCATGATGTACTCTGCATATAAGTTAAATAAGCAGGGTGACAATATACAGCCTTGACATACTCCTTTTCCTATTTGGAACCAGTCTGTTGTTCCATGTCCAGTTCTAACTGTTGCTTCCTGACCTGCATATAGGTTTCTCAAGGGGCAGGTCAGGTGGTCTGGTATTCCCGTCTCTTGAAGAATTTTCCACAGTTTGTTGTGATCCACACAGTCAAAGGTTTTGGCATAGTCAATAAAGCAGAAATAGATGTTTTTCTGGAACTCTTTTGCTTTTTCAACGATCCAGCAGATGTTGGCAATTGGATCTCTGGTTCCTCTGCCTTTTCTAAAACCAGCTTGAACATCTGGAAGTTCATGGTTCACATATTGCTGAAGCCTGGCTTGGAGAATTTTGAGCATTACTTTACTAGCGTGTGAGATGAGTGCAATTGTGTGGTAGTTTGAGCATTCTTTGGCATTGCCTTTCTTTGGGACTGGAATGAAAACTGACCTTTTCCAGGCCTGTGGCCACTGCTGAGTTTTCCAGATTTGCTGGCATATTGAGTGCAGCACTTTCACAGCATCAACTCTTAGGATTTGAAATAGCTCAACTGGAATTCTATCATTTCCACTAGCTTTGTTCATAGTAATACTTTCTAAGGCCTACTTGACTTCACATTCCAGGATGTCTGGCTCTAGGTGAGTGATCACACCATCGTGATTATCTTGGTTGTGAAGATCATTTTTTACAGTTCTTCTGTGTATTCTTGCCACCTCTTCTTAATATCTTCTGCTTCTGTTAGGTCCATACCATTTCTGTCTTTTATTGAGCCCATCTTTGCATGAAATATTCCCTTGGTATCTCTAATTTTCTTGAAGAGATCTCTAGTCTTTCCCATTCTGTTGTTTTCCTCTATTTCTTTGCGTTGATCGCTGAAGAAGCCTTTCTTATCTCTAAGAGATATAGCTACTATGTATAAATTAAATAAGCTATAAGAATATCCTGTATACACAGGGAGTATAACCAGTGTTGTATAATAAATATAAAAAAATATATAACCTTTAAAATTTGAATCACTCTGTGGTACACCTGAAACTTATATAATATTGTAGATAGATATCATCCTCCATAAAAAGGTGAAAATTATAAATTCAGTCATAACTACAACAAATGGGATAGACATGAAAATGTAAAATACAACATCTAAATCACAAAATGTAGGGGAAGCTAGTAAAAATGTAAATATACTAGAATTTGTTTGAACTTAAGTTACTAGAATTTAAAATGAGTGGCTATAGATATAGGTCAGTGTATACAAAACTGGTGGTAATCATAATAAACAACCTTCAGTAGATATAAAAACTAGAGAGAAGGAAGCACAAACATAACACTACAGAAATCATCAAACCAAAATGGAAGAGACAAATAGAAAAAGAGCAGAGAAGACATTCAGAAACATCCAGAAAACAAATAACAAAAGATAATAAGTAGATACATATTTGAGTGTCAATAGACTAAATGCTCCAATAGGAAAGCATAGTGTGGCTAAATGGATTAAAATAAAACAAAACAAAGATACAAAAAAAGAGCCTTCTTTGCCTACAAGAGATTCACTTCCGATCTAAAGAGACACCCAGACTAAAATGAGGGACAGTAAAAGATATTCAAGTCAAGTGGAAAAAAAAAGAAATAGGGGAATTCAATACCCATATCAAAGAAGTCATTACAACAAAGTCGATAGTAGAAGACAAGAAGGACATTAAAAGGATCAATGCAAGAAGAGAACATAATGTTCAGAAATGCATATGGACCTAATATGCTTATGTGCTAAGTTGCTTCAGTTGTGTCCGACTTTTTGTGACCTTATAGACTGTAGCCAGCCAGGCTCCTCTGTCTCTAGGATTCTCCAGGCAAGAATACTGGTGTGGGTAGCCATTCCCTTCTCCAGGGGACATTCTTGAACCAGGGATTGAACCCAGGTCTCCTGCATTATAGGTAGATTCTTTACCTTCTGAGCCACCAGGGAAGCCCTTGGAAAAAGGTACAGAGGTTCATCACAAAACTAAAAATAAAACTGCCTTATGATCTAACAATCAGTATATATCTGAAGAAAATGAAACCAGTAATGTGAAAAAATACATGTGACCAGTGTTCACAGCAGCATTATTTTCAATAGCAAAGATGTGAAAGCCACCTAAATGTGTATTAACAGATTAATTATATATATATATATATATGGATATATATACATACATCATAACTTTTTTTCATACATCATAACTTTTAATGGCTCAATTATACATTTACATTTAATGTAAATTGCTCAATTATATATATATATATATATATATTATATTTGTCATGAAAAAGAATGAAATCTTGCCATTTGCAGTCATGTATCTGGTCCTGCTACTGCTACTGCTAAGTCACTTCAGTCGTGTCCGACTCTGTGTGATCCCATAGACGGCAGCCCACCAGGCTCCCCTGTCCCTGGGATTCTCCAGGCAAGAACACTGGAGTGGGTTGCCATTTCCTTCTCCAATGCATGAAAGTGAAAAGTGAAAGTGAAGTCGCTCAGTCGTGTCTGACTCTTAGCGACCCCATGGACTACAGCCTACCAGGCTCCTCCGTCCATGGGATTTTCCAGGCGAGAGTACTGGAGTGGGGTGCCATTGCCTTCTCTGTGTATCTGGTCCTAGAGAATAGTATATTCAGGGAACTAACACAAAGATCAGTATGGTATGTTATTAGCCATATGTGTAATATTAAAAAATACAAGAAAAAAAATGAATATAACAGAACAGAAGCATTCTCACAGATACAGAGGCCAAACTGGTGTGTATCAATGAGGAGAGGGAAGGGGTAAATGAAAATATAGGAGGAGGGCATTAAGATATACAGACCTATATATAAAATATATAAAGAAGAAGGATACAATGAAGAATATAGCCAATATTTTTATATAGCTTTAAGTGAACTATAAGCTATAAAAATATTGAATCACTATGTTGTACACCTAAAATTGACATAGTATTTTAAATCAAATATACTTCAATAAAAAATCTTTCTTTGACTTCTGATAACTTAATTATAATG
This sequence comes from Bos taurus, assembly GCF_002263795.3. Lineage (NCBI taxonomy): Eukaryota > Metazoa > Chordata > Mammalia > Artiodactyla > Bovidae > Bos > Bos taurus. The sequence goes on along the minus strand of NC_037356.1, from coordinate 27,624,909 downwards.
TCCCTTGTGGATTTCTTTGGGATCATCTTATTTGGAATATTTTTGTTTCTTGTTTCGAGATGTCCAGTTCCTTGCACAGATTTGGGAATTTTTTTCAGTTAGTTTTTCTTTGGGAAATCTTTTAGACTATTACTCACATTTTTCTCTCTTGGTGATCCCTGTAATGCCTGTGTGTCATGTAATATAATACATTCCATAAATCTTAGACTTTTGACATTATTTTTCATTGTTTTATCTATTCACTCCATTTACTGAATTGTTTCAATTGTCCTTTTTCCCAAATTCTATAATCCTTTGCTTTGTCTGTTTAGTCTGTGGTTTTGACCTTCTACTGAATTTTTCAGTTCAATTATCATGTTTTTGGCTTTGTGAATTCTGTTTGGTACTCTTTGAAGAAAAAAGTCACACTTTGTTCATGTATTGTTTTATGACAGTTAAAGGAATTCTTTGTCACTTAAGTAATATATCTCCATTTCTTTCTTTCTTTTTTTTTTTTAGGTCCACTTTGTATGCTCATTTTCTTGGAATGTTTCTTTTTTTAATTGAACTTTTCTTTATTTTCCCTTGACTTTCTGCACTCATGTCTGCACACAGACAAAAATAGAAAACTATTTTAATCCTCATGAACTGGCCTTGTATTGGAGTTGACCATATTAATAAGCCTGGTTAGAAAAGGCAGACCTCTCAATCTTGTGATAGTACAATCCACTTTCCCAGTTTTTAGTAGCTCCCAGGAGTCAGGAGAATGTCAGGATCCCCTTAGACTCTTAACATGGGAGATTAAAGTCAATTCCTTTGGCAGCCCCTAGGTAAGTTGCATTAATGGCTGCACAGTGCATCTTTTCCTTTATAAGGAGAAGCTGTAGGGAAAGTATTTTCTGCTTCTAGCTGTGTTAAACCAAAGTGAGGTGGGTGGCTACAGAGAGTTTTAGCATAAACTGCTGTCTCTCTTCTCTCTCATCTCAGGCAGCTAGATTATGCCATATCCTGTGCCTGTCCTGCTTTATGGCACAGGCTACACAGAAGCCAGTCTTCTGGATGGCCCCTAGAAAAGTTGGAGTTTTGGATGTATTGTGCATCTCTTTCTCTTCCCAGGGAGAACCTGGGAAATGGCGATTTTGTCCCAGTCACGTGGTTTGGACCTCCATAGGTATATGGAAGACATTTCTTGAATTTTCTTAACAGCTTCAATGTAACTAGTATCATGATTAAACTGTGTTCAGGATCCTTTTAACTAAGTTCTGGATTTCTTACAGAGAGAATCTGTACATAAATTGTTTTTAGTCACTGTGTTCATGCAGGGAAAGGGATTCTAGGGCTTGCTGCACTGCAGTCTTGTTGATGGGAAATTGTTAATTTTGCTGTTCCTTGGGTGATGCTCTATCCTGATAGTGAAGGATAAAATTGTGTAAAATATTGAAGCTATAAGGAACTAAAGACAGATTGTAAAGACAAACCCCTTAGTTCCCTATTACATGTAGAAACTGTTCCCTAGGGAAGAGACTGAACAAGCTGCTTCCATGTCTATAACTGAGTGCGCTGTATCATTACATGCACACTGAAATCCTCTGTGACTTAGTATGGCACCAAAAATGATTTTAGAGTCCATTTATTGTTTTCTGCTGCTGGATAGGACAAAAATCATAATCAAAATTATGATTTATAATTCTGAAAGATTTCTAAGGTATATCAGAAATTGTTTACAGGTGACATTTTCTTAGAAAAAATAAAACCAAAGCCCGAGAACCTGAAATTGCCATTCCAGGACCATGGAGTAAAATCACTAAGAAGAAAGGCCTGGGATATTCTGGCTTACAAGAGTGAGTTTCCGAATTACATTTACATTCATGTTTTCTTTGTCCAAGATGCAGACTGAGATATGACACGATTGAGACTCAGATATGACAGTTCATTTCCTATTTGTGCAGTCCTGAGATTCAACTGAATCTTGCAGCGAAAACTGTTTGAAGGGAGAGCGGAGAATGTTCAGAAATATTAAAGGATACAGGTGATACAGTTTCTTAATATGTTCCCTCTGCATGGATAGAACACTCTTTCTTCTACTTTTATAGCTTTTACTCTGTGACATATGGAGTAACTTAACCTTTCCTAGACTTTGGTTGCTCTTGTGTTTCTTTTTTTAATTAGAAGCAATATTCTTGGTTCCTACCCTGTAAATTCCTATCTGCGCTAGAGACAAAACCAGGCTTTGGGGATTGCTGCCAAAAGAAGAGAAGTAAGAAGAGGGTCCAAGTGAAGGAAATAATGGTGAGATGAGAGAATGAAAATTCTCTCCTGGTTCAAACTTCTTTTCCAATATCCTTTTGGGTAAAAGGCTAAATTTTGATGCTTTTTGCTACTTAGTTTATAAAGCATTTTTTATAAAGGAAATTCTTGTCACTCATTTCCATGGTAATGGAAAGTAAATTCTATGGGTTCAGTTTGGGCTACCCACAGTCATTCCTAGTACATATGTCACTTATGTGAGGAGATGTGAGAAATATTTTTTCCTCTGTATAAGCCTTCTCCTTGTTTTCACAGATCCCCTTAGAGAAGAATGGCTCCAGGGAATGACTCTTTCATGACTCAGTTCATTTTAGCAGGATTAACAGACCAATCAGTTCTTCAACTCCCCCTGTTTTCCCTGTTTTTAGTAATGTATATGGTCACTGTGATGGGAAATTTGAGCTTGATCATCCTAATTGGGTCGAGTTCACACCTGCACACACCTATGTACTTTTTTCTCTTTAATTTGTCCTTCATAGATCTCTGTTATTCTTCTGTTTTTACACCTAAAATGCTGATCAACATCACATCAGAGAAGAAGATTATCTCCTACATGGGGTGCATGACCCAGCTTTACTTTTTGTGTTTTTTTGGTATTTCTGAAAGTTATGTGCTGACATCAATGGCCTATGACCGCTATGTGGCCATCTGTAACCCACTCTTGTATAACACTGCCATGTCCCCTAAAGTGTGTTCCAGCCTTATGCTTGGTTCCTACCTGATGGCATTTTTTGAGGCAACAACCCTCATTGGATGCATGCTGAGACTGACCTTCTGTGCTGCAAACACCATCAACCATTATTTGTGTGACATCTACCCTCTCCTCCAGCTCTCCTGCACAAGTACCTACATCATTGAGCTGGAAGTTATCATTGTGTCAGGCATCAATATCACTGTGCCCAGTCTCACCATCTTTGTCTCTTATGGTCTCATCCTCTCCAACATCCTCCACATCAGCTCCACAGAGGGCAGGTCCAAAGCCTTCAGCACCTGCAGTTCCCACATCATTGCTGTTTCTCTGTTCTTTGGATCAAGTGCATTTGTGTATCTCAAACCATCTTCTGTGTCTGCGGATGATGGGAAAATATCCTCTGTCTTTTACACAAATGTGATTCCCATGATGAATCCCTTAATTTACAGCTTGAGGAACAAAGATGTTAAGCTTGCTTTGAGAAAAACCCTGTGTGTGGCAGAATTTTGATCAGAGACATTATCTGTCTGTGCATATAGTTACAGGACAAGGAGATTCTGTGTGTTCAATTAAATATTTTTAGTCATGGCCTTATTTTTCTATTTTTTAAAATAACACGCCTAAGAAAATTTAAGCCTTCTCATAATAATGTATTTCCAATTTTTCTGTCTGGACTTCTTTTTTCCTTAAATGATTTGTGAAATATCTCCTCTGGTTTTCCTTTTAGCTAATAGTATTACATTATAAATGTAACTGTTATTTTCTAGCTTCATTTCAAAGTTTTAATTTTTACTGAAGAAAAATGGTCTCCAAGTGATCAAATTTGAGATACCTTTGATATAATGAGACAGTAATGATGAAATCAGCTAGATATCGCTAAAGTAGCATCATTTTATTGGAGTTGTGCATATCTTCCGCATGCTTTAGAAGCATGTATCAGATGCTTTTACTGTTTTTACTCCCATTTTTCTATTATCTGACTAGGAAGACTATGTTTCCTTTAAATGTCAGAGATTGAAGCCTTCATTAAGATATTGACTATAAATTTATTTTGCATCTCTAAATATTTTACATCAAACTTCTTTGGGCAAGTGTTTTCTTTTTTTACTTTAATTCAATGAAACCAGCAAGTGACAGATCATATAAATATATTTATTTCATAGATGGTGAAATGAATGGTTAATGATTTAATGTCACAGCTTCATAAAGAAAAATCTAGACTAAACTGTTAGCCTTCTAATTTCAAGTCTGCTACTTTTGTAGTCTGCTTACATCCACTTCATTCTACTCTATTTCCTTCAGTATGATCATTAATGAGAAGACATTTTAAATTTGAAGCTTAACTTTTGTTTATTCCAGGGAAATAGCTGTTTGTTGCTTTTTTATTGTTGGCTTGCTTATGCAAAGAGTTTCATGGGTTTCTTTGGGTGGGTAAAAAGGCCTTTTGGACTAGTGTATTGGTAAGATGATTGACTCAAATAGGTAGCTACTTTTTTTTTTTTTTTGCAAAATTAAGAAAATTGAATTTGAGATTTTTTAATTAAGAGAATATGACATGGGTGAGAAAAGAGTCCAGAATCATGTCATTATGACAGACCTCAAAAAGACACATGTTCAACAAATAAGAGGTCTTGTGTGGGAAGTATTCATGCGCATTAGGAGACAAATAATGTGAATCTGTGTGCTTTCTGTATAGGACTGTAAATGTATTTCACTGTCTATAGATATTTGATAAAGCTATGATGCACATGACTGTAAATTAATAGTGCTTTGGAAACGAAGGTGAAAAAGCTGTGGTCACATTTGGAACCAGGAAAGAAGAAGGCAGCCAGGTACAAGTAATAAAATTGTTAAGAGCATTTGAAACTCAGTTAGGAAATAGGAATTTAGAGAAGAAAAATGATGGATAAAGAAAGTCCATATCTATGACTCCCCTCTCCTTCCTGGAAGGGCCTAGATATATTATGGAGCTCACAGGGTTTCTCTGGATAGGATGAAAGCTCAAGTTATTGGACTTTTTTGAAACAGTTAAATCAATAGAACTGGAGAGCCTGAGAACAACTAAATCACTCCTGTTTCTGTGGACTTCCAAATGCTACTTCCATATGCACTTTATGGTACTAAAGCCTCAGAGTCCTGCTGGTAGTATAATGATAACTTGAAAAAAACTGGCGAATACACTAAATTTTGGCACTGACTTTATTGCAAAGTGTGTTGGATTTTTTTTAAAGGAAAAATACTACCTTAAAACTCCTCAATATGATATGTGAAAATATAATGAAAATAATTTCCAAGATACTTTAACAATATTATTATATATCATTTTCCTAATCTCCACTCAATATTTGGGTGTTGTGAAATTTAGCATAGCTGATATGTTGAATTTTTTTAAATTTTTAGTTGTTCAGCATGGCTAAATCCCTGTTTTATGGTTAAAATGACCACTCATCTCCCATCTCCTGACCTCTAATATCGACATGCTTCTTTTTCACTGAAAAGATCATATTTACTTAAAATAGTTGATCTTGGTTGGAGTTTCCTTTTGTTTTTTTACTTTCTGTTTCTAGCTTGTTTCCCCTATAATAACAAATGTGTTTCTAAGCAAGTTCATGTGTTCGAGCCATTTGGAAATGTTTCATATCTCCATCCATTCACTCTGTTAGGTATTTTATAAATATTTGAGGTTTTCCAAAGGTACAACTTCCCTGGTGGCTCAGTATAAAGAAACCACCTGACAATGCAGGAGACTCGAGTTCAGTCCCTGGGTTGGGAAGATACCCTGAAGGAAGAAATGGCAACCCACTCCAGTATTCTTGCCTGAAGAATGTCATGGACAGAGGAGCCTGGCAGGCTACAGTCTGTGTGGTTGCAAAACAGTTGGCACAACTTAGCAACTGAGCAACAACAAAAACAAACGGTGGGTTAGTGTGGTCACTAATGTTTAATTTCATGAGCCTAAAAATTCAGATAAAATGTGTTCATTTTCAGAGAAGATTAATTGTCTTCACAGTTAATTTTATATTTTACTTATTTGAAAAAATTAATAAATATATTTAAAAATACAGTTTGTAATAGTTAAGGTTGGCAATTTAAATTTAAGAGAGGCAAGTTTGCTGATAGCTTATTAATTTAAGCATTTTTTATTTAACAATAAGCCTGTCTATCATTTGGATTTCCTTCAAAAGGAGGGAAATCAAGTCAGAGTATTTTACATGTACAGCATAGTTTTTCTTAATCATTTTTGCTTTTGTGACACAGTATATGAATGACACTGACATCTTTTGAGGGAAAGAATTGAAAGGTTGCTGCCGAGCCATGAAAGATGCTGGAATTCTTGGCCTCCAGAGGAGAAGAATTTAATCCAGGGCTAGTGATGAGGCTAGATGACTCAGAGCATTTGTTTAATAAAGTTTTATTAAGTATAAAAGATATAAAGAAAACTTCTGACACAGACATCAGAAGAGGGCAAAAAGAGTGCCCCCCTGCTAGTCTTTAGCCAGATGTTATATAGCTACTAGCAGTCTGCTAATTGGAGAAAGGAAATGTCTCAAAACTCAGAGACTAGCACCAGGCCCCTCATCCACAACATGCATTTTGAGATAACATTGGCGGAAGGTGAGTTGTCCTGGGCCGTAAAATGATTGACATGAATCTTGAAGAAAGGCAGGTTTCCAAGCAAATACAGTCTCATTAACATAGCTTAAGAGAACATTTGCATGAGTAAAACATACTGGTTTGTCAAGTTGGTTTTGAGTCTTAGGTGAACTGACTTGAACACAGAGTCTAGGGCAAATACATAGTTCATTAACATAGATTAAAACAAACATTTCCATAGAAAAATGCATTGGTTAAGTCAAGGTTTAAGATAAGTCCAGGTGGAACCAGGTGTCATCAGGGCAACACAGAATTTTAAAAGAAACCTCTTTTAAATTTGTATAGAGAAAGGGAAAAAAATCTAACATTTATAGTTTTTTTATTCCTGCTGCTTAAGAGTGGAGAAGGAAATGGCACCCCACTCCAGTATTCTTGCCTGGAGAATCCCAGGGAGGGAGGAGCCTGGTGGGCTGCTGTCTATTGGGTTGCACAGAGTTGGAAATGACTGAAGTGATTTAGCAGCAGCAGCAGCAGCTGCTTAAGAGAGAGAGAAAAAAATGTCCGACATTTGCATCCTATTTCCTCCATTTATTCCTTCATGCTTGTTACCCTCTCAGAATGGTTCTATTGAAGTTATCACAGCTGAGAATCAATTGGGTAAGCCGTGGGATTCCCCTGTGCTGCTGTAAAAGGACAAAGCTGTGTCTGAGTCAGTGTGAAAACTTCATGTTTGTAAGTTTAACAGAAAATGGTCCTCCAAGTTAAAGAGCAGAAAGAAAATTCCCTGGTCACATCCCAAATTTGTTCAATGTAAATGTTCTCGTTCAGTTCAGTTCAGTAGCTCAGTCATGTCCGACTCTTTGCAACCCCATGAATCGCAGCATGCCAGGCCTCCCTGTCCATCACCAACTCCCAGAGTTCACTCAGACTCACGTCCATCGAGTCAGTGATGCCATCCAGCCATCTCATCCTCTGTCGTCCCCTTCTCCTCCTGCCCCCAATCCCTCCCAGCATCAAGTCTTTTCCAATGAGTCAACTCTTCCCATGAGGTGGCCAAAGTACTGGAGTTTCAGCTTTAGCATCATTCCTTCCAAAAAAATCCCAGGGCTGATCTCCTTCAGAATGGACTGGTTGGATCTCCTAGTAGTCCAAGGGACTCTCAAGAGTCTTCTCCAACACCACAGTTCAAAAGCATCAATTCTTCGGCACTCAGCTTTCTTCACAGTCCAACTCTCACATCCATACATGACCACTGGAAAAACCATAGCCTCGATTAGATGGACCTTGTTGGCAAAATAATGTCTCTGCTTTTCAATAATGTTCTCTGAGAGAGCTGATATTATTAATTACTCAAGATCAGGTTTGGAGTGAGCATGATAAGGGTCACTGTGGTTAAGGGTTGATGGAAACGAGAAGTAAAAGGAATTTTGAGTTGTTTACCGGTTTATTTCCTGAAACTGCACTATATTGAATTTCATCCTCTATTTTTCCTTTACAGGGATTACACACACACACACACACACACACACACACACACACACAGTGTCTTCAAGTCTTGTATTTGATGAGATCACTGTCTATTATTGCATGGTGTGGAGCCCACTTTTAATCTTTTCAAGCACGTTCAGGTAGATGGTTCCTGCTCCAGCTCCCAGACTGAGTGAGAAGTACTTGCTGAATCTAATCAGAAGGTATAGTTATTGCTTCAGAGATTAATTTGCTTAGATAAAAACCCAACAGCAGCAACTTTTTTTTTTTCATCCACTGAGACCCTAGTAATGTGTTGCAATATGCTGTATTTGACAGACATAAAAATGACCATGTAAGAGGCTGATAAATGACAGATTTTGATAATGCAACACAATAGAATAATATCTTACACAGAAATGAATTCTAAAATTCACCTTATATAATCAGCATTGCTCCTGACATTTGATTATCTGTTTTATGACCAGAGTTCCTTGGACAGCAATATCAAACCAGTCAATCTTAAAGGAAATCAACCCTGAATATTCCTTGGAAGGACTGATCCTGAATCTGAAGTTCCAATAATTTGGCCACCTGATGTGAATAGCCAACTCACTGGAAAAACCCTGATCCTGAGAAAGATTGAGGGCAGGTGGAGAGGGGGCAAGAGAGGATGAGATTGTTGGACGGTATTATCCATTCCCAGCAAGTTCTGGGAACTAGAGAAGGACAGGGAAGCCTGATGTGCTACAGTCCGTGGGGTTGCAAAGAGTCAGATATTACTGAGGGGCTGAACAACAAAAATGACCATACATTTTCCTCAAACTTCAAAAGAAAATATGTCATTAATTTAAAAAGGAATTATTAAAGGAATTATTAATTAATTAATTATTAGGAATTGTTAAAGGTTGTTAGAAAAATTCGTCATTATTTTTAAAAAGGAATTATTAAAGGCTGTTAAAGGAATTATTCTACTAGAATATTTTCACTCACTTCAGAATATTTTAAAGAGAGTCAAATTAACCTTGCATTTTAAGAGATCCTCACAGTAACCCCACCCCTGCTTAGGTGACGTGTAAGAAGGAAAACGTATTCAAATATACCACAATCCCTAGGTCACAAAATGTGTTAAAGATCAATGATACAAAGATAAATTAGACATAAATCCTGTTTCATTGAGAAAGTGATGTTTAAAGTGGATACTTGCAAAAATAGTTTTGGAGAGATTAATGGCTTCTGACATAGACATCAGAAGGGGGCAGAAAGAGTGCCCCCCTGCTAGTCTTTAGCCGGATGCTATATAGCTACTAGCAGTCTGATAATTAGGGAAAGGAAATGTCTCAAAACCCAGAGACTAGCACCAGGCCCCTCATCCACAACATGCTTTTTGAGATAACATTGGCACAAGGTGGGTTGTCCTGGGCCATAAAATGATTGATATGAATCTTGAAGAAAGGCAGGTTTCCAAGCAAATACAGTCTCATTAACATAGCTTAAGAGAACATTTGCATAAGTAAAACATACTGGTTTGTCAAGTAGGTTTTGAGTCTTAGGTGAACTGACTTGAAGACAGTGTCTAGGGTAAATATATAGTTCATTAACATATATTAAAACAAACATTTCCATAGAAAAATGCATGGGTTAAGTCAAGGTTTAAGAAAAGTTCAGGTGGAACCAGGTGTCATCATGGCAACACAGAACTTTAAAAGAAACCTCTTTTTAAATTTGTATAGAGAAGGGGAAAAACATCTAACATTTATAGTTTGTTTCCTCCTGCTGCTTAAGAGTGGAGAAGGAAATGGCAACCCACTCCAGTATTCTTGCCTGGAGAATCCCAGGGAGGGAGGAGCCTGGTGGGCTGCCATCTATTGGGTCGCACAGAGTTGCAAACGACTGAAGCAACTTAGCAGCAGCAACAGCAGCTGCTTAAGAGAGAGAGAAAAAAATGTCTGACACTTGCACCCTATTCCCTCCATTTGGAGACCCCTGGTATTCCTGCCTGTTACCCTCTCAGAATGGTTCTATTGAAGTTACCACAGCTGAGAATCAATTGGGTAAGCTGTGGGATTCCCCTGTGCTGCTGTAAAAGGACAAAGCTGTGTCTGAGTTGGTGTGAAAACTTCATGGTTTTTTTAACAGAAAATGGTCCTCCAAGTCTAAGAGCAGAAAGAAAATTCCCTGGTTACATCACAAATTTGTGCAATGTAAATTGTTCTCTGAGAGAGCTGATGTTATTAATTACTCAAGATCAGGTTTGGGGAATATGAGCATAGATAAGCGGTCACTGTTGGTTTAAGGGTTGATGGAAACGAAGAAGTAAAAAGGAATTTTGAGTTGTTGCAATTGGTTTTATTTCCTTTGAAACTGCACTAATACTTGGAATTTCAATACTTTATTTTTCCGTTACTGGGATTACAACAGCACACACACACAACTACACCACACACACACACACAGTGTCTTCAAGTCTTGTATTTGATGAGATCGCTGTCTATTATTGCATGGTGTGGAACCCACTTTTAATCTTTTCAAGCAGGTCCAACATTCAGAAAACAAAGATCATGGCATCCGGTCCCAACACTTCATGGGAAATAGATGGGGAAACAGTGGAAACAGTGTCAGACTTTATTTTTTTGGGCCCCAAAATCACTACAGATGGTGACTGCAGCCATGAAATTAAAAGACGCTTACTCCTTGGAAGGAAAGTTATGGCCAACCTAGATAGCATATTCAAAAGCAGAGACATTACTTTGCCAACAATGGTCCGTCTAGTCAAGGCTATGGTTTTTCCTATGGTCATGTATGGATGTGAGAGTTGGACTGTGAAGAAGGCTGAGCACTGAAGAATTGATGCTTTTGAACTGTGGTGTTGGAGAAGACTCTTGAGAGTCCCTTGGACTGCAAGGAGATCCAACCAGTCCATTCTGAAGGAGATCAACCCTGGGATTTCTTTGGAAGGAATGATGCTAAAGCCGATACTCTAGTACTTTGGCCACCTCATGCGAAGAGTTGACTCATTGGAAAAGACTCTGATGCTGGGAGGGATTGGGGGCAGGAGGAGAAGGGGACGACAGAGGATGAGATGGCTGGATGGCATCACTGACTCGATGGACGTGAGTCTCAGTGAACTCCGGGAGTTGGTGATGGACAGAGAGGCCTGGCGTGCTGCGATTCATGGGGTCACGAAGAGTCGGACATGACTGAGCGACGGAACTGAAGTGAAAGCAGGTTCAGGTAGATGGTTCCTGCTCCAGCTCCCAGACTGAGTGAGAAGTACTTGCTGAATCTAACCAGAAGGTATAGTTATTGCTTCAGACATTAATTTGCTTAGATAAAAACCCAACAACAGCAAGTTTTTTTGTTTTTTTTTTTACTCACTGAGTCTCTAGTAATGTGTTGCAATATGATGTATTTGACAGACATTAAAATGACCATGTAAAAGACTGATAAATGACAGATTTTGATAATGCAACACAATAGAATAGTATCTTCCACAGAAATGAATTCTAAAATTCACCTTATATAATCAGCATTGCTCCTGACATTTGATTATCTGTTTTATGACCAGAGTCCCTTGGACAGCATTATCAAACCAGTCAATATTAAAGGAAATCAACCCTGAATATTCCTTGTGAAAGGTTGTTGTTGAATCAAGCGAAGGCATCAGGATTCTTGGCCCCGAGGGGAAGAATTCAATCCGGGGCCAGAGACGAGGCTTGATCGCTCAGAGCTTTTGTGTAATAAAGTTTTATTAAAGTATAAAGGAGATAGAGAAAGCTTCTGACATAGGCATCAGAAGGCGGCAGAAAGAGTACCCGCTTGCTAGTGTTAACAATGAAGTTATATAATCCAAAGAATGTCTGGAGATTGTAAAGACCTCATCAGACCTACTCCCATAATTTACATTTTAAGATAACACTGTCCTCAGGCAGGATACATCCTTGTAAAGACAAGGTATGATAGGATACTGAAAGAGAAACTCCCCAGGTCAATAGGTGCCCAATATGCTACTGGAGATCAGTGGAGAAATAACTCCAGAAAGAATGAAGGGACAGAGCCAAAGCAAAAACAATACCCAGCTGTGGATGTGACTGGTGATAGAAGCAAGGTCCAGTGCTGTAAAGAGCAATATTGCATAGGAACCTGGAGTGTCAGGTCCAGGAATCAAGGCAAATTGGAAGTGGTCAAACAGGAGATGGCAAGCGTGAATGTCGACATTCTAGGAATCAGTGAACTGAAATGGACTGGAATGGGTGAATTTAACTCAGATGACCACTTTATCTATTACTGCGGGCAGGAATCCCTCAGAAGAAATGGAGTGGCCATCATGGTCAACAAAAGAGTCCGAAATGCAGTACTTGGATGCAATCTCAGAAACGACAGAATGATCTCTGTTCGTTTCCAAGGCAAACCATTCAATATCACAGTAATCCAAGTCTATGCCCCAACCAGTAACGCTGAAAGAAGCTGAACTTGAATGGTTCTATGAAGACCTACAAGACCTTTTAGAACTAACACCCAAAAAGATGTCCTTTTCATTATAAGGGACTGGAATGCAAAAGTAGGAAGTCAAGAAACACCTGGAGTAACAGGCAAATTTTGCCTTGGAATATGGAATGAAGCAGGGCAAAGACTAATAGAGTTTGCCAAGAAAATGCACTGGTCACAACAAACACCCTCTTCCAACAACACAAGAGAAGACTCTATACATGGGCATCACCAGATGGTCAACACCAAAATCAGATTGATTATATTCTTTGCAGCCAAAGATGGAGAAGCTCTATACAGTCAGCAAAACAAGACCAGGAGCTGACTGTGGCTCAGACCATGAACTCCTTATTGCCAAATTCAGACTTAAATTGAAGAAAGTAGGGAAAACCACTAGACCATTCAGGTATGACCTAAATCAAATCCCTTATGATTATACAGTGGAAGTGAGAAATAGATTTAAGGGCCTAGATCTGATAGATAGAGTGCCTGATGAACTATGGAATGAGGTTCGTGACATTGTACAGGAGACAGGGATCAAGACCATCCCCATGGAAAAGAAATGCAAAAAAGCAAAATGGCTGTCTGAGGAGGCCTTACAAATAGCTGTGAAAAGACAAGAAGCAAAAAGCAAAGGAGAAAAGCAAAGATATAAGCATCTGAATGCAGAGTTCCAAAGAATAGCAAGAAGAGATAAGAAAGCCATCTTCAGCGATCAATGCAAAAAAATAGAGGAAAAAAGAAGAATGGGAAAGACTAGAGATCTCTTCAAGAAAGTCAGAGATACCAAAGGAACATTTCATGCAAAGATGGGCTTGATAAAGGACAGAAATGCTACGGACCTAACAGAAGCAGAAGATATTAAGACGAGGTGGCAAGAATACACAGAAGAACTGTAAAAAAAGATTTTCACGACCCAGATAATCACGATGGTGTGATCACTGACCTAGAGCCAGACATTCTGGAATGCGAAGTCAAGTGGGCCTTAGAAAGCATCACTACGAACAAAGCTAGTGGAGGTGATGGAATTCCAGTTGAGCTCTTTCAAATCCTGAAAGATGATGCTGTGAAAATGCTGCACTCAATATGCCAGCAAATTTGGAAAACTCAGCAGTGGCCATAGGACTGGAAAAGGTCAGTTTTCATTCCAATCCCAAAGGAGGGCAATGCCAAAGAACGCTCAAACTACCACACAATTGCACTCATCTCACATGCTAGTAAAGTAATGCTCAAAATTCTCCAAGCCAGGCTTCAGCAATATGTGAACCGTGAACTTCCAGATGTTCAAGCTGGTTTTAGAAAAGGCAGAGGAACCAGAGATCAAATTGCCAACATCCGCTGGATCATGGAAAAAGCAAGAGAGTTCCAGAAAAGTATCTATTTCTGCTTTATTGACTATGCCAAAGCCTTTGACTGTGTGGATCACAGTAAACTGTGGAAAATTCTGAAAGAGATGGGAATACCAGACCACCTGATCTGCCTCTTGAGAAATTTGTATGCAGGTCAGGAAGCAACAGTTAGAACTGGACATGGAACAGCAGACTGGTTCCAAATAGGAAAAGGAGTTCGTCAAGGCTGTATATTGTTACCCTGTTTATTTAACTTATATGCAGAGTGCATAATGAGAAACGCTGGACTGGAAGAAACACAAGCTGGAATCAAGATTGCCGGGAGAAATGTCAATCACCTCAGATATGCAGATGACACCACCCTTATGGCAGAAAGTGAAGAGGAACTAAAAAGCCTCTTGATGAAAGTAAAAGTGGAGAGTGAAAAAGTTGGCTTAAAGCTCAACATTCAGAAAATGAAGATCATGCATCTGGTCCAATCACTTCATTGGAAATAGATGGGGAAACAGTGAAAACAGTGTCAGACTTTATTTTCCTGGGCTCCAAAATCACTTCAGATGGTGACTGCAGCCATGAAATTAAAAGATGCTTACCCCTTGGAAGGAAAGTTATGGCCAACCTAGATAGCATATTCAAAAGCAGAGACATTACTTTGCCAACAAAGGTCCGTCTAGTCAAGGCTATGGTTTTTCCTATGGTCATGTATGGATGTGAGAGTTGGACTATGAAGAAGGCTGAGCGCCAAAGATTTGATGCTTTTGAACTGTGGTGTTGGAGAAGACTCTTGAGAGTCCCTTGGACTGCAAGGAGATCCAGCCAGTCCATTCTGAAGGAGATCAGCCCTAGGATTTCTTTGGAAGGAATGATGCTAAAGCTGAAACTCCAGTACTTTGGCCATCTCATGCGAAGAGTTGACTCATTGGAAAAGACTCTGATGCTGGGAGGGATTGGGGGCAGGAGGAGAAGGGGACGACAGAGGATGAGATGGCTGGATGGTATCACTGACTCGATGGACGTGAGTCTGAGTGAACTCTGGGAGTTGGTGATGGACAGGGAGGCCTGGCGTGCTGCTATGTATGGGGTTGCAAAGAGTCGGACACGACTGAGCAACTGAACTGAACTGAATTGTGGTTGATTTCAGTCATTTTCACTATAGTGCAGCTACCCACGCTCCCACACAACTCTATGGCAAACCCACCTGCATAAGTTCCAGTTGAACTTTGCAAGAATGCTTATGGGAGGCAGGTGGTAAATAGGAGATTTTCCTCCAAATATCCAATATCTTTTCTCTGATTACTGATTGTTGCTTCTGAATCAGAGGTGCAGAGAGGAGAGCAGCCATAATTGGTGCATCTCCCCACCATGGCTTTGCCCCTCCCCAACCCAGCTGAAGTGAGTTTCAGGGAATTTAAAGACCAGTACCTTGTATCCCCAGAGAAGGCAATGGCACCCCACTCCAGTACTCTTGACTGGAAAATCCCATGGACGGAGGAGCCTGGTAGGCTGCAGTCCATGAGGTCACTGAGTCAGACACGACTGAGCAACTTCACTTTGACTTTTCACTTTCATGCATTGGAGAAGGAAATGGCAACCCACTCCAGTATTCTTGACTGGAGAATCCCAGGGACGGAGGAGCCTGGAGGGCTGCCCTCTGTGGGGTCGCACAGAGTTGGACATGACTGAAGCGACTTAGCAGCAGCAGCAGCAGAGCACCTTGTATCCCTAGATAGCATATTGGGAGGGATTGATGGCAGGAGGAGAAGGGGACGACAGAGGATGAGATGGCTGGATGGCATCACGGACTCGATGGGCGTGAGTTTGAGTGAACTCCAGGAGTTGGTGATGGACAGGGAGGCCTGGTGTGCTGGGATTCATGGGGTTGCAAAGAGTCGGACACGACTGAGTGACTGAACTGAACTGACTTTGTATCCCTCCCATCTTCATTTTTTTTTTTTTTTTTGGTGTTTTGGGAGCCTGACATTAAAGACTAGGACTTTTAAGAAGCATACACACAAAAAATTAGAAACTCTTCATACATGTACAGTGAGAGGTGCAAGCTCAAACAGACCAGAGAAGAACTTGTTTTGCCTGAGACTGACCCTCAGCACAGAGATTGCCTATATCAATCAAAACTGCAAATATGAAAAGTGAGATCAAGTTACCAGAGTAGGAAGACAGTGGGTTCACCTTCCCTGAAGAACATATCAGACTACAACCACATAAGAGCAACCCTTGCTGAAATCAGCCTGGGGACTAGCAGAACAGCTGTTCACAACCAAGGCTGTAAAGAGAGACCCACATGGAGTCTGGTTGGAATGTAAACTGATACAGCCATTATGCGAAGCATCATGGAGGTTCCTCAGAAAACTGAAAATGGAATCACTGTATGATCCAGCAAATCCTACTCTGGGTATATATCTGAAGAAAATGAAAACACTAATTCCAACCCCATTGTTCATAGCAGCATTATTTATAACTGCCAGATGTGGAAGCAACCTAAGTGTCCATTAGTAAATGAATGGGATGAAGCAGATTTGGAATATATATGCAGTAGGTACTAATCAGTCAAAAAAAAACTTTGCTATTTGGAAGACTGGTGGACTTGGGAATTTATTATGCTTAGTGAAATAAGTCATATAGAGAAAGATAAAATGTACATTTTTAACTTATAAATTAAATATAAAAATTTAAATGAATGAGTATGCTTTAATATAACTAATGTGAGACTAATATAATAATGTCAATCAACTATGCTTTCATTAAAAATTAATTAATTAAAAAACATTTCTAGGATTAATGTTATGGAAAACCACCTGTGTTTTCTTCTAGAAATTTTATGGTTTTAGGTCTTTCACTTAATTCTTCAATCCATTTTGAATTAATTTTGTGTTTGGTGTAAGATAATGGTCTAATTTTACTCTTTTGCTTGCCACAGATCTTTATTTGATTACTTTTTGGTAGGTTGTGTGTTTCTAGGAAAATCTCATCTATTCTCTTGGTATATTTCTTACAGCAATTTTTTTTCTGTTAAGTTAGTTCCAATATTATTTAAGACAGAAGTCCCCATCAGAGGGAGCTGTTTACTTAGATTATTGCTGAAACAATTTCCAATTGAGACTAATTCTCTTCACTGACAGGGACTGTTTCATACCTCATAACTCTATTCCTTAATACACAGGGACAATTAACACATTATTTTTTTCACACAAGGTTGTAGTTCTGATACAGAAGAAAAACTTATTTTAAGATACTTGAAATTTTAAGAAATCTGTGCCCTAAAACCTGGTGTTCTCTCTTTCCTTTGCCAAGAGTTATGTTTTAGGCTATGTAGATAATTTATCTATATGAACTAGTAAATCTAAGAGAAAACTTTTTCCTATAAGTCATTGATAGGACTGTTGATATTCATAGTAGGGCAAACCCCAGATAACTGCACTACTCTTCTAATAATACATGTACAGTAACACTGGGATTTGCTAGGGCACATTTCTAAGTTCTGTTGCCCAGAAATGCAATTATCCATTGCCTTTGCATCCAGAATTTCTATTCTTTTTGTCTGTTTAAAAATTCAAAATATGACAAGATTTGACTAAAAGAATATCCCTCAATCATGGCTACTTGCTTTGAAATGGGAAGTTTTGGTTGTTAAAATAATTCTTGTGAAGAGAGTCTGGTGTCTGTTTTTAATACCACAAACATCTCTGGAGTTTCCCAGCAGGAATATCTAATCGCAATTCACATAATTAATAATTGTGTATTTATTTGGATTTTTTCTCCAAAATACTACATCATGAATTTCTCCATTCTACCTAATTGTGTGAGTATAGCATTTTCAAAATCCCATGCGATATACTGGAATGATCCGAAACATAGATCTTAGGTTGTAGATACAAAGAATGAAGGAAAAAATTCAAAGTGAAACCTAAAATTAAAATGTCAGAATGTGTAATCTTTGAGTGATGATTACTATAGACTGAATTTTGTATCCTCCTGAAATTCATATGTTGAAACCTAAGTGACGGCCTTAGGAGGTGAGAACTGTGGTAGTTGATTACATCATAAGGATAGAGCTCTCATGCATGGGATCAGTGCTTTTGTAAAAGAGACAGCAGAGAGGTCTCCTTTCTTTTTGGTCCTGAGAGGATATAGCAAGAAATGGCAGGCTGTGAACCGGGAAGAGGGATCTCACCAGACGCTGAATCTTCCAAGGGTTTGATCTTGGACTTCCTTGGATCCAGAACTTTGAGAAATAAACTTTACTTTTCTATGAAGCCCCCCAATCTGTAGATTTTACTGTGTGTGTGTGTGTGTGTGTGTGTGTGTGTGTGTGTGTGCATGTGTGTGTTAGTTTTCAGTCATGTCTGACTCTTTGCCACCCTTTGGGCTGTAACCCACCAGGCTTCTCTGTCCTGAATTCCCATGGAATTCTCCGGGCAAGAATGCTGGAGTGGGTTGCCATTCCCTTCTCCAGGGGATCTTCCCAACCCAGGGATTGAACCTGGGTTTCCTACACTGTAGGCAGATACTTTAACATCTGAGCCACCAGAGAAGCCCCAGATTTTATTGTAGCAGCCAAAATGGAATCATACAATGTCTTTTAATCTTTTCAATATTTCTCCCTTTAGAGTTGCCTTGCAAAAAATATCCCATATTTGTGGTAGCACAGGTCATTGTTCTGGGTTTTGAATTGTGACTATTTCTTATTCTGTGCAGTTTGACAAATTTCAGAGAGTCTGGTATTTTCTTTAACTACTAAAGGTACCCTGCTGCTGCTGCTGAGTCGCTTCAATCATGTCTGACTCTGTGCGACCCCATAGACGGCAGCCCACGAGGCTCCCCCGTCCCTGGGATTCTCCAGGCAAGAACAGTGGAATGGGTTTGCATTTCCTTCTCCAATGCATCAAAGTGAGAAGTGAAAGTCAAGTCACTCAGTCATGTCCAACTCTTTGCGACCCCATGGACTGCGGCCTACCAGGCTCCTCCATCCATGGATTTTCCAGGCAAGAGTGCTGGAGTGGGGTGCCATTGCCTTCTCCAAAGGGTACCCTGCTATATAGGTAAAAATGATACTGCTTTTCCCTACTAAATGTTGTTTATTCGCTAGGTTTTGTCTGACTCTTCTGTGACCCCATGGACTCTAGACCAGCAGACCCTCTGTCCATGGGATTTCCCAGGAAAGAATGCTGGAATGGGTTGCCAGTTTCTTCTCCAGTGTATCTTCCTGACCCAGGGATTGAACCCATGTCTCCTTTGCAGGTGGATTCTTTACCACTGATCCACTAGGGAAGCCCTACTAAATATGTGTGTGTGTGTAAATAAATACATACTTACATGTTCTTTAGGCTTCCTTGGTGGCTCAGATGGTAAAGAATTCTCCTGCAGTGTGCGGTTCAATCCTTAGGTTGGTAAGATACCCTGGAGAAGGAGCAACCTGTTCCAGTATTCTTGCCTGGAGAATTCCACGGACAGAGGAGCCTAGCAGACTGCAGTCAATGGGGTCACAAAGAGTTGGACGTGACTGAGTGGCATTCTATGTTCTCTCTGTTCTATTCTTCAGCTCCATGATTTCTGCTTAGTATTTTTAAGTTTTCTGTATCTTTGTGAAATTCTCACTTTGTTTATGTATTATTCTCTGATTACAGTAAGCGTGATACTTTTTTGAATTCTGTGTCAGGTAATTTACATACCCATTCCATTAAAGTCAGTTTGGAGTAGCTTATCTTAAACTCTTTTGGAAAATATTTCAACTAGTTTTCATCTTCATTGACTCTGCTTTTTGGTGTCTGCATGTTGCACAAAACACTCACCTGTCCTAATTTTCATGGGCTGGCCTTGTGCTGGAGAGAGCACTAATAAGCCTGGCCAGTGTGGACCGCTCAACCTTTGTGTTAGTTCAGCCTTCTCTCTTTGTTCTTGGTGGGCTTCCAGGTATTCCAAGTGTGCGTGGTCCCCTCAGTGGTCTAAACAAGCAAGACCGAAGCCAAGTCCACATGCAGCCCCCAGATATGCTGTGTCCTGAGATGTATGGTGCACTTCCTTCCTCTCCAGGGAAAGCTGTGAGAGAGGGGTTTTCAGTACTTTGTTCTCTGTTGATCCAGTGAGGGAGAGCTATAGTGGCTTCTAGCCCTGGGTGGTTCTCTCTCACCCAGGATAGGTACTAATTCTTTATCCTGGGTCCCCTGTGCTTTCTGACACACAGGCTGTCTTGAAGCCAGTCTCCTGCGCAGCCTGAAGAAAAGCTGGGGCATTGGCTACATAGTGCATACCTTTCCTTCCCCAGGGAGAAGCTAGAGCTGGGCAGTTGGTCCCAACCTAAAGGTTCTTTGGAAGAATAAGTACTATGAAAAGAGGATTTCCTGAATTTCCCTAACAGTTTCTGTATAACTGGTTTCATACATTACTAGGAGCTGGACCTTTTTAATGACTCTGGATTTCTTACAAAGGAAATCTGTACTTGAAATCAGTGTGTTCATGGCGGGTAGATAGTTCTAGGGCTTCCTTTTCTATCATCTTGCTGAATAGGTAACAGGAATTTATTTTCAGCTTTTCCTTGGGGGATGTATAATCTCTATGAAAGTGAAAGTCACTCAGTTGTGTCTGACTCTTTTCAACTCCATGAAGTATACAGTCCATGGAATTCTCCAGGGCAGAATACTGGAATGGGTAGCCATTCCCTTCTGCAGGGGATCTTCCCAACTCAGGGATCGAACCCAGGTCTCTCGCACTGCAGGCAAATTCTTTACCAGCTGAGCCACCAGGGAAGCCCAAAATGTATTTTGTCTGTACCACGTGGCATGTGGGATCTTAGTTCCCCAAGCAGGGATTGAACTCGGCCGCCTGCATTGGAAGCTCAAAGTCTTAAGCACTGGACTGCCAGGGAAGACAATAATACCTATAGTGAAGGGAAAACTTGAGTAAACATTTGAATCCTTAAGCGGTGAAAAACACATAATGGTCATATTTGTAAATAAAATCCCCTCAGGTCCTTATTACACCTAGAATGTTTTCCTGAGGAAGTGTCTGAGCAGGCTTCTGCCTTGGGATAACTGAGTGTATGACATCATTACACTCACATTAAATCTTCTATGGCTTACCAAGTGGCAAAGATGATAATAATAAAAACTCAATTTGCTCAAAAATTATGAGCTGTAGTTCTGAAAGATTTATGGGGCATATCAGACATTAAGTGTAGGCTGCATCCTCTTAGAAACAAAGGAAAGAAGGCCTCAGAGCCTGAAGTTGCTCTTCTAAGACATGGGGTAAGAACTCAGATAAGGCAATTGCATGGTTTGATGGCCTAATAAGGTGTGTTTCTGAATTCCACTTATATTAATGCCCTCCTTTTGTGATGAGTGTTCAGGGAGCTAAGACAGATGACTTTCTTTTTCATTTTTGTAGTCCTGGGATTCAGCAAAATTGGCAGAAGGATACATGAAAGGAAGGGTGCCAGAAGGATACATGAAAGGAAGGGTGCCAGGAAAGTTTAAAGACATTATTTCGCTCAGAGAATGTGTTATCTCAATCAGTTCCATCAAAGACATCTCACTCTTCCATATTTATGGTTTTTACTTTGTGACATGGAGCAGTAACTTAATCCCTCCTAGATTCTGGTCCCTTAGTTTTGGTTTAGAAAATCCTCTTGATTCCCCCTCCACCAAGTCAAATCTGTGTTGGTCAGTACCAGGTTAGTGGGGTTGCTGTCTCCAATTTTACTGTGAAGAGAAGCGTCATGTGAAGGAAGAATTGATGAGGGATAGAAGGGTGACTATGTCTTTGTCCAAACTTCTCCACAATCCTGTGGTTTTTACAGCAGTCATGTTTGCATAAGGAAGCAAAGTGCTTCATGCTGTAGGCTAAGTCTTGATACTTTTTGCTCATACAGCTTATAAAGACTAACAAGGGAATGCCCATGTCACTCAGTTTCATGATAATGGTAAAATAGGCAACAGTCCACATTGGTCAGGTCTCAGATCTTGCCAGTGCATGCAGCATTCTTTTGAGAACAGATGTTGTGGGAAAGTTGAATTTTTCTCTGAGTAATTCTTTCTCCTCTGTCCACAGATTCTCTTAGAGAAGAATGGCTTCTGGAAATGATTCATTTGTGACTGAATTCCTTCTATTGGGATTAACAGACCAACCAGATCTCCAACTCCCCTTGTTCTTCCTGTTCCTAGTAACATAAAACAGTCACTGTGTTGGGAAGCTTGGGCGTGGCAACTTTAATTGGGATCAATTCACATCTGCACACCTCCATGTGCTTTTTCCTCTTCAACTTGTTCTTCATAGATCTCAGTTATTCTTCTGTGTTTACACCAAAAATGCTGGTTACCTTCATATCAAAGAATAACATTATTTCTTCCATGGGGTTCATGACCCAACTTAACTTTTTGTGTTTTTTTTTGCTCTTTCTGAAATCTATGTGCTGACATCAGTGGCCTATGACCGCTATGTGGCCATCTGTAACCCGCTTTCGTATAATGCCATGTCCCCTAAACTGTGTTCCAGCCTTGTGCTTGGTTCCTACTTGATGGCATTTTCTGGTGCCATGGCTCACACTCTATGTTGACACTGACTTTCTGTGATGCAAACATCATCAGCCATTTTTGTTCTGTGATATGCTCCCTTTTCTCCAGCTCTTCTGCACAAGTACCCATGTCAATGAGCTAGTACTTTTCATTGCAGTGGGCATCAATATCATTGTGCTCAGTCTCACCATCTTTATCTCTTATGGTCTTATCTTCTCTAGCATCCTCCATATCAAGTCCATGTAAGGAAAACCCAAAACCCTCAGCACCTGCAATTCCCACAGAATTGCTGTTTCCTTGTTCTTTGGATCAGGTTCATTTGTGTATCTCAAACCATTTTCTTCTGGGTCCAAGGATGAGGGAAAAATCTCTTCTGTCTTGTATACCAACACCGTTCCCTTGCTGTACCCCTTAATTTATAGCTTGAGGAACAAAGACATTATACTTGCTCTGAAAAATACCCTGAGTATGAGATAGTGATGAACAAAGAGTATCTGTCTGTGCAGTTGGTTATATGACAAGGAGATTCTTGCTGAAATCATATATTATTTATGGCAGCCTTTTAATCCTATTTTTTTCCTTAACCTGATAAAAGAAACTTGAGTCTTTTTTCATAAGTAATTTCTAGTCTTTTTGGAGTGGGTCTTTTTTTTTTTTTCCTCACTATTACCAAAATATCTTCTCTACCTTTTTTTTTTTCCTGTTTAGTAATAGCATTAATTAAATCATAACATTGTCTCCATCTTTTTATTTCGTTGTCACTTTTGAACTCTTTTTTTTTTTTTTCCCTTTGGAACATTATGCATGGTCTTCAAATAATGGCATTCTACAACAATAGAGTGACATTGTATCACTGAGGGTGTTTTTATCGGCCACTTGCTATTAAAAGCATGAATTAAATATTTCTACTCTTTTCATGCTCTTTTCAAGAATGCCAGAGTTTAAAAGTTCTATGATGACTATCAAGGATAGGGCAAAGAGTTTTTTTTAAACCTTTGTACAGTCAAGCATAGACATAACAGGTCATCAAACTACATTTATTGTATGCATGCAAAAGTTAAGGTTAGAGTGGTTAGATTTACTTAAGTCACCTAACTTTACAAAGAAAACCTGATTTCAAGTTTGCTACTTTGTAATCTATTTTGCTGTTACTTTCTTCTATTACTTTTATTTCAGTTATGGGGGAATATGAGAAAACACTGCTAATTTCAAAGGTGACTCTGTCTTGTCCCAAGATGATAAATGAATTTCCCTCAGTGTGGCTATTACTTTTTAAAATTATTTTGTCGAAAAATAGCTTGATTGTTCTTTTTCTTGGGACTTAGGAAAACTTTGGGGTTAATATATTGGGGAGCAGATTGGTTCAAACAAGGAAGTTACTTTTTCTGAAAAAAAATTAAAGACTTGAATTTAGAAAGTTTGCAACTATCTGTAATTCAGGAACAGCACATGTGGGAAAAAGGAGCCTAAATCATGCAATATGTCAGGACTCAGAGAGACACATGGGCAGTAAATAAGAGGTTCCCCTTGGGAGTGGTCATGATACAGTTTCAATCTGAATTTATATTCCATTGAGTATCATAAATACATTCCAGTGTCCATAAAGCCTTGATAAAATTATAATGTACAGTGTCCATACATTGGTGGTGTTTGGAAATTAAGATGGAAAAGTTATAGTCATGTTTGGGGAAGCAGGTAGAGAAAGGACAGCTCTTCAGGAGATAAAATTGTTTTTCAGTAGCTTAAGTCACATTCAACTCTGCGAGCTGATGGACTCTAGCCTGCCAGGCACCTCTGTCCATGGGATTTTCCAGGCAAGAATACTGGAGTGGGTAGCCACTTCCTTCTTCAGAGGATCTTCCAACCTGGGGATGGAACCTTTATCTCCTGCATTGACAGGCAGATTCTTTACCACTGAGCCACCTGGGAAGCCCCAGGAGATAAAATAGCTAGGGATAACTGGAACTCAATTTAAGAAAAAGGAATTTAGAACAAAGAATGGTAGATAATGGAAGCCCTTACCTATTGCTTTCTCCATTCTGGAAGGCCCTAGATATATTGTGGCGGTCACATAATTTATTTGGATGATAAAAGCATAATTTACTTGAAGTAAAAGAAAAAATAAACTAAACTCACAGGACTGGAGGACTTGGAAATTACTAAATAACACCTTCTTGTTGGCTCCCATATGCTATTTCCATTTGGATATTTAGGTATGAAAACCTTGAACTGCAGTTGGTATGGCAATGAGAAATTAAAGAAATTAAAAAAAAAAATATTGGATGAATGAACCAAGTTGTGACCATGACTTCTGGAAAGGATCCTGAATTATTATCATTTTGGGGAAAAAAGGTTAAAAAAGGAAACTCTAAAAACCCTCAACTCAATGTATCAAGTGATAATTTAAATATTTTCTAAGATACCTTTGATGATATTCACCATTTGCCACATTCCTAGTCTCCACTCACTATTCAGTTATTTTAAAATTCAGCATAACTGGTTTGTCTGTTAGTTTTTTGGATGTTGTGATTGTTAAATCCTGTCTTAGTTTAAAAAGACCACTCATCCCCTCCCCTGATTCCAATATTAACACAATTTATTTTAACTTTACAAGTTCTAATTATGTGAAATAGTTGATCTTGGCTGCAGCTTTTTGCTTTTTTCCCTTTCTTTTACTTACTCTTTGTTTTTAAAAACTTGTTTTCTTTGCTGAAAAAAAAGTATATATAAACAGGTATAAATAATATCAGTGTTATTTAGAAATCTGTGGACATCACAGAGGTGTGTCCACTAAATTATATGTTCTATCATAATTTGAGGTGGTCGCAAGAGTGGCTGAAAACCAGTTACTAATCTTTCATGAACATCAAAATGCAAATGAAATGTGCTTCATTTACAGAAAATGTTTCCTTGAAAGTAATTTGTCTTTGACTGATTGGAAAAAATTAATAAAATAGTTTAAATAGTATTTGTTATAATAAAGAGTGGTGGCATTTCTAAAGAGATAACTTAGCAGAGAGTTGAGCAATTTGAACACAGTTTAGTTAGAAATAAGTACAACGTCTGTCTATTTGAACTTCCTTCAAAAGAGGGTCAGGGTATTTTGCTTGCACAGCATACTTATTCTTAGTTGGTTTTGCTTTCTTAACGTATGTGAATGGAGCAAAAAAGTAACAAGGGAAATTGTTGAAATTTTCACAACTGAGAGTCCATCAGGTAAACTATGGAATGTGACTATACTTATGTACTAAACAGAGCTGGAAGGTCTGGTTTTCTAGTTTTATCAAAAATGGTTCTCTGAATCACAGACCAGAAAGTTCTTAAATTACATCCTGAAAAATGGCAGAGATTAACTACCTTTAGTTAAAATGGTAAAGAAGAAATAAAGTCACAGATGTAGAGAACAAACTTATGGGTACTAAGAAGGGAAGAAGCTTCCTTGGTGGCTGAGATAGGTAAGGAATCATCCTATAACATGGAAGACCTGGGTTCGATCCTTGGGTCAGGAAGATCCCCTGGAGAAGGGAGTGGCTACCCACTCCAATATTCTTGCCTGGAGAATCCCCATGGACATAGGAGCCTGGTGGGCTATAGTTCATGGGGTTGCAGAGAGTCCCTTGGACAAAAAGGACATGAAACTACTCAATCCTAAAGGAAATTAACCCTGAATACTCATTGGAAGGACTGATGCTGAAGTTGAAACTCCAATACTTTGGCCACCTGATGCAAAGAATGAGGTCATTGGAAAAGACACTGATACTGGGAAAGATTTTAGGACATGATGACAAGGGGATGACAGAGGATGAGATGGTTGGATGGCATCATCGACTCAATGGACATGAGTTTGAGCAAACTGGGAGATAGTGAAGGACAGGGAAGCCTGGCATGCTATAGTCCATGGGGTCACAAAGTATCAGACAAGGCTGGGAAACTGAACAACAAAAAAAAAAATAAGAAGAGGAGGTGGGATGAATTAGTTCATTGGGACTGACATATAAACAGTACTATGTATAATTGTCAGAACAGCCCAGATCAATGTGACACTAAATTTAAAAAATTAAGAGCACTTGACCTCTGTTTAAATTTCATTAAATTTACAGTTGAAGAGACAGAATCCCATACTTAAGTTTTTCCAAACATGTATCTGGGCTATCTCTAGTTGTGGCCTGTGGGGGTTACTCTCAAGTTGTGGCTCGCAAACTCAGGAATTGCCTCACTTGGACTCTAGAGCATGGGCTTCAGTTGTTGTGGCCCAAGGGCTCAGTAGTTGTGGTGAATGGACTTAGTTGTACCAGCACATGTAGAATCTTCCTGTATCAGGAATTGCACCCATGTCCCCTGCATTGGCAGGTGGAATCTTTACTACTGGGCCACCAGTAGTAAAGTGGTAGAAGTCCGATGGCCATACATTTTCTGTCATTTAAAAATAAGGGAACACATGTATACCTGTGGTGGATTCATTTTGATATTTGGCAAAACTAATACAACTATGTAAAGTTTAAAAATAAAATAAAATTAAAAAAATAAAATATCTTATTTAGTAACTTTTTCATACTTTTGCAGTTTTATTGAGAAAAAATTGACTGTATACATTTAGTGAAAGTGAAAACTAATCAGTCATGTCTGACTTATTGCAACCCCAGGGACTATACAGTCTATGGAATTCTCCAGGCCAAAATGCTGGAGTGGGTAGCCTTTCTCTTCACCAGGGGTTCTTCCCAACCCAGGGATCGAACCCAGGTCTCCTGCATTGCAGGTGGATTCTTTACCAGCTGAGCCACAAGGGAAGCCCAAGAATACTGGAGTGGGTAGCTTATTGCTTCTCCAGAAGATCTTGCTGACCCAGGAATTGAACCAGGGTCTCCTGCATTGCAGGCGGATTCTTTACCAACTGAGCTATCAGCGAAGCCCAGTTTTAGGGAACGTGGTTCAAGATGGGAACATAGGAAGATCCTGAGCTCACCTCCCTCCATGAATGCAGTGATTCTACAGCTATATATGAAACAATCACCTCTGAAAAAGATCTGAAAACTTGCTGAGCACTTTCTTCACCTTGTAAGGTGACAAAAAGGCCACATAGAGGTAGATAGAACAGGCTGAGATACAGTCTCACTATAAACTCTACCTCGGTGTGGAAACCAAAAATGGTGAGGGTGCTCAAGAACCTGAGTTTTTTGCACTGTTCAAGTTCTGATACAGAAGAAAATTGTTATTTCAGAACCATTTAAATTATAAGAAAGCTTTTACCTGAAGACCCATTGTTCCTTTACTCTTTAATAAGAGTTAATTTCTAGACTGTGTAGAGAATTGATGGATTAGAAAATCTCAGAGGGAACATTTTTCCTATAAGTGAGTCATTGATAGGCCAGTTAATTGGGCTTCCCTGGTAGCCCAGGTGGTAAGGAATCCACCTACAATGCAGGGGACCCTTGTTCTATTTAGGTCAAGAAGATCCCCTGGAGAAGGCATGAGCCACCCACTCCAGTATTCTTGGGGTTCCTTGGTTTCTCAGATAATAAAGAATCCATCTGCAATGAGGGGCACATGGGTTCGATCCCTGGGTTGGGAAAATCCCCTGGAGAAGGGCATGACAACCCACTCCAGTATTCTTGCCTGTAGAATCCCCATGGACAGAGGAGCCTGGCAGGTTACAGTCCATGGGGTCACAAAGAGTTGGACAAGACTGAGTGAGTAAGCACAGCACCAGCACTGATTTGCTAGGACTCATTTCTGGATGAGTCTGGCTAGTGGTTTTTCAATTTTATTTATCCTCTCAAAGAACCAGCTTTGGCTGTGTTGATTTTTGCTATGGTTTCTTTTGAATTTATTTCTGCCCTAATTTTTAAGATTTCTTTCCTTCTTCTAACCCTGGGGTTCTTCATTTCTTCCTTTTCTAGTTACTTTAGGTGTGGAGTTAGGTTATTTATTTGACTTTTTTCTTGTTTCTTGAGGTATGCCTGTATTGCTATGAACCTTCCCCTTAGCACTGCTTTTACAGTGTCCCACGGGTTTTGTGTTGTTGTGTTTTCATTTTCCTTTGTTTCTATGCAAAGTTTGATTTCTTTTTTGATTTCTTCTGTGATTTGTTGGTTATTCAGCAGTGTGTCTTTCAGCCTCCATGTATTGGAATTTTTAATAGTTTTTCTCCTGTAATTAAGATCTAATCTTACTGCATTGTGGTCAGAAAAGATTCTTGGAATGATTTCAATTTTTTTTGAATTTACTGAGGCTAGATTTATGGCCCAGGATGTGATCTATCCTGGAGAAGTTTCCGTGTGCGCTTTATAAAAAGGTGAAATTCATTGTTTTGTGGTGAAATGTCCTATAGGTATCAATTAGATCTAACTGGTCTATTATATCATTTAAAGTTTGTGTTTCCTTGTTAATTTTCTGTTTAGTTGATCTATCCATAGGTGTGAGTGGGGTATTAAAGTCTCCCACTATTATTGTGTTATTGTTAATTTCCCCTTTCATACTTGTTAGCATTTGTCTTCCATATTGCGGTGCTCCTATGTTGGGTGCATATATGTTTATAATTGTTATATCTTCTTCTTGGATTGATCTTTGATCATTATGTAGTGTCCTTCTTTGTCTCTTTTCACAGCCTTTGTTTTAAAGTCTATTTTGTCTGATATGAGTATTGCTACTCCTGCTTTCTTTTGGTCTCTATTTGTGTGGTATATCTTTTTCCATGAACTGGGTGAAAGACTCTCTTAACAAGTTTCTGAATCCTACATATTCGGTACATAAATTGTTTTTGAATCAGCTGTTTTTTGTAGGAAAAAAGAGACTAGGGCTTCCTCTTCATTTCTGTAATCTACATGAACAGAAAATGGGAGATTTGGCTCTTCTTTGGTGAATGGACAATCCCTAAGTGAAAGGAAAACTTGAGTAAACTATTGAATCTCTAAGGGACAAAGGACAGATTAAGGTACAGGATGCAAATGCAATCCCCCCAGGTCCCTATTATACATAGAGTGTTTCCCTGGGGAAGAGACTGAATAAACTTCTGCCACATTTATAACTGAGTACATTATAGCATCACCCTCACATTAAATCTGTGACTACCAAGTGGCAAAAATAATAATAAGAATGCTTATTTTTCTCTGCTGCTTGAGTGGACTGAAAGTCATAAACAGAAATTATGATCTATATTTCTAAAAGATTTTGAAGTCAAATCAGAAAATATATGTGAGCCGCATTCTCTTAAGAATCAAAGGAACCAAAGCTTCAAAACCTGAAATTGCCCTACTAAGCCCAGAGGGTAAAACCAATGACCTCGTGTTTTCTGGAGAAAGGAAGGTGAGTTTCTGAATTCCATTTATTCATGTCCTTCTTGTTTGAAGTTGAAGTTCAAAGATCTAAGATATCACAGTTTATTTCCAATTTAGCACCTTGAGACTCAAATAAAACTTAGAAAAATGTCTATTCAAGACATGGATCAGTGAACACTCAGAGACACTAGGGGCCTGAAAAGATGCATTAGATCAGTCAGTAAGTTCCCTCTCCATGGACGCAAGTCTCACTCATCTACAGTTACAGCTTTTACTCTGTAATGTGGGGTGAAGAGTTAACCTCTTGTAGACTCTGGCCATTTAGTTTTAGTTAAGAAGTAATTTCCTTTGTTCTCACCCCACCAGTCTAATCTGCTTTAAAGGCCAGCACCTGATTGCTAGAGTCTCTGCCCATAGTCTTACTGTTGAGAGGAGACCCCAAGCGAAAGGAGAAATGTTGAGATGTGGAAGAATGAGTCAGTCCTCGTCCAAACCTCTCATTTATCCACTGTTTGTTTTTTATCCCAAGCAGTCAAGTCTGCACAGGGCAGTGGTTTCTTTCTTCTGTAGGCTAAGTTTTGATACTCTTTCCTACTTAGTTTATAAAGACCCCAAAAAGTGAAATTCCCTGTCACTCAGTTTCAGGATAATGGTAACACAATTCCATGAGAGAGTAGGTAAGACAATTCCATGAGTCCAGGCTGGGTTACTCTCAGATATCTTCAGCCCAAATAGCACACTTGTGAGAGGAGATACTGTGTGAAAACATTGTTCTCGATGTAACCTTTTTTTTCTGTGCTCACAGATCACCTTAGAGAAGAATGGCTCCTGGAAATGGCTCTTTTGTGACCAAATTCATTCTGTTGGGATTAACCAACCAGCCAGATCTCCAACTCCCTCTATTCTTCCTGTTCCTAGGAATGTACATGGTCACTGTGCTGGGAAATTTGGGATTGATAACACTAATTGCACTGAATTCACACCTACACACCCCCATGTACTTTTTCCTATTTAATTTGTCTTTCATAGACCTCTGTTATTCTTCTGTATTTACACCCAAGATGCTGATTAACTTCTTATCAAAGAAGAATATTATTTCTTACATGGGGTGCATGACCCAGCTCTACTTCTTCTGTTTTTTTAGCATTTCTGAATGCTATGTGCTGACATCAATGTCCTATGATCGCTATGTGGCCATCTGTAAGCCACTCTTATATAATGGTGCCATGTCCCCTAAAGTGTGTTCCAGCCTTATGTTTGGTTCCTACTTGATGGCATTTTCTGGTGCCATGGCTCACACTGGATGCATGCTGAGACTGACCTTCTGTGATGCAAACACCATCAACCATTATTTCTGTGACATTCTCCCTCTGCTTGAGCTCTCCTGCACAAGTACCTATGTCAGTGAGCTGGAAGTGTTTATTGTAGTGGGCATCAACATCATTGTGCCCAGTCTCACCATCTTTGTCTCTTATGGTCTCATCCTCACCAACATCCTCCACATCAGCTCCACAGAGGGCAGGTCCAAAGCCTTCAGCACCTGCAGTTCACACATCATTGCTGTTTCTCTGTTCTTTGGATCAGGGGCATTCATGTATCTCAAACCACCTTCTGCTGTGTCTATGGATGAGGGTAAAATCTCTTCCGTCTTTTACACCAATATGATTCCTATGATGAACCCATTAATCTACAGCTTGAGGAACAAAGATGTTAAACTTGCTCTGAGAAAAACTCTGAGTAGGAGTCAGTTTTAATTAGAACTGTCTGTGTGCACAAGTAACTTTTACTGTGATATATTGTTTTTAATTTTAATGGAAACCTTCTTACCATATTTTTTATTACCTTTTTTTAACCTAGTATCTTAAAGAAATTTAAATCCTGTTTGAATAATTTATTTCCATTTTTATATGTTTTTCTTAGTGTTTTAAAAATACATATCATCTCTTTTTCTTGCATAGTAATAACATTAAATAGTGAATATATTATCTTTTTTCCTTATCATTTTGAAATTATTTTTGCCCTGGGAAAAGATGAATGGCCTCCAAATAATGAATTACATAACATTAGACTGAAACCTATCACATGGGTTATTTTTAATCTGTCAACTTGCAATAAGAAGGATAAATAAGATACTCTGTTTCTACTCTTATCTTTCCATATTTCACTTAGCAATAATATACCTTCTTGAAATACCAGAGATTGATGGTTCTAAGAGTATCAAGGATAATCCATTTCCCATATGTAAACCTTTAGTGTTAAACTTCTTTTAGCAAAGAGTTTTATTTTTCACCTTTGTAAGTAGAACTGACACATAACCAGTCATCAAAATACATGTTTTGCATGGGTGCGAAAGTGAAGCCAAGAGTGGATAATGATTTACTTAAAGTTACACAGCTTTAGAAAGAAAAATTGTAGACTAAAGTCTTATCATTTTGACTTCAAGTCAAGTATATTATTCTTCAGTATACTCTATACACTCCTGATAATGTTATTCTATTTCAGTAGAAAACCTTTACCTATGGACTCACTCCTTGTGCAGGACCCTAGACACTATTGAGATCACAGAATTTCTCTATATAAGATGAAAGCTTAAGTTATTTATGATTTAAAATGTTAAACCAACAGGACTAGATGCCTTTTGAACAAGTAGATTATTCTTGGTTTTGTTGGCCTCTGTGTGCTACATTCATTGGAGTTTTAGGTACAGAAACATTAAATTGCAGCTGGGAGAATAATGCCAATGTGAAAGAAATATTTGGAGAGTAAAGCAAGTTATGACATGAATGTTGGATTATTTTTTGAAAGCAAAAGTGTGCTACTTTAAAAATCCTCAACATGCTGTATCAGTGACCCTGTAATCATTTTCTAAGATATTTTGAAAAATATTAATTACTAAACACTCTTCTTAATCTCCAGTCCGTATTTATGTATTTTGAAATTTGGCAAAGCTGATTTTTGACTTGTTTTTGTTTGAGATGTTCAGCATAACTTAATCCTTGGCTGATATTTTTAGATGACCACTCATATTTCATCTCCTGATTGCAATATGAACATGACTGATTTTTCCTTAACAAGTTCTATTTACATAATATTGTTGATCTTGGTTAGAGTTTTGTGTTTTTTTTTGTTTAAACTCATGTTTCCCTCTATAAACTTTTTTTTTTTTTTGAATGGAAAGAAATGTATCTAAACAAGTGAAATTAACTGGGTCATTTGGAAACCTATAGCATACAGCTGCATGTGCTCTATTACGTATTTTGTAAAAATTTGAGTATCCCTAGGAGTGAACTAAGCCTGGCACTAATCTTTCATTTCATGATCCTCAAAATTAGAATGAAATCTGTTCATTTACATAAAAGAACTACTCTTTAAAATGAGTAATTTATGTCTTTGGTTAATTTGAAAAAATTATAAGTAACTTAAAATACAATTTGTAATAATTACCTGTAGTAACATTGTAAAGGAGGCAACTTTGCTGATTGTTCAGCAAATTAATCAGTTAGCAATGGAACTGTGCATCTCTGTGTTTGGACTTCTTTTGAGTGGAGGGGGAATCAAGCCAGAGTATTTTTTTTTTTTTATTATACTTTAATATGATTTTTTATTTTTTTTTAATTTTATTTTATTTTTAAACTTTACAATATTGTATTGGTTCTGCCATATATCGAAATGAATCCGCCACAGGCATACATGTGTTCCCCATCCTGAACCCTCCTCCCTCCCCAAACCATCCCTCTGGGTCATCCCAGTGCACCAGCCCCAAGCATCCAGTATCGTGCATCGAACCTGGACTGGCGACTCGTTTCATATATGATATTATACATATTTCAATGCCATTCTCCCAAATCATCCCACCCTCTCCTTCTCCCACAGAGTCCAAAAGACAAGCCAGAGTGTTTTAAATGTTCAGTTCAGTTGCTCAGTTGTGTCTCACTCTTTGAGACCCCATGGGCTGCAGCACTCCAGGCTTCCTTGTCCATCACCAACTCCTGGAGCATGTTCAAACTCATGTGCATCGATTTGGTGATACCATCCAGCCATCACATCCTCTGTCGTCCCCTTCTGCTCCTGCCTCCAGTCTTTCCCAGCATTAGCATCCTTTCTGATGATTCCATTATTCACATCAGGTGGCCAAAGTATTGGAGCTTCAGCTTCAACATTAGTCCTCCCAATGAATACTCAAGACTGAGTTCCTTTAGGACTGACTGGTTTGATCTCTTTGTAGTTCTTCCTTTCTTGAGTTGTGTGACTGGCACTGACAGGTTTTGAGGGAAGTTACGGTTCTGCTTAAGGTGTTCAATCTTAGAGTCAACCTTGTAAGCCCTTGGTTTCTCCTGTGCCCATCAACCAGGACAGAACTTTTTCTAAATTGCTGTGAAATTGGATTCTTTTCCAAAATGTTGCATCATGAATATATATTTTCTTTCCTAATTTAGTTAGCTAGTGATTTAAAATATTATACAATATATTGGGAAGATTCTAAACAAGACATAGAGAACTAAGAAGATGTTTCAAAGAAGCTTATATTCACA
Source organism: Bos taurus (assembly GCF_002263795.3). NCBI lineage: Eukaryota > Metazoa > Chordata > Mammalia > Artiodactyla > Bovidae > Bos > Bos taurus. The sequence continues at coordinate 27,590,703 of NC_037356.1, read as the reverse complement.
TGGCATGATTTTAATTTTCGTCCTTCAGAAATTCAGTGCCTAGTGGTTTCTTCCATCTCCCTTTTAAGTTTTGCCCCACTAAAAACAAACAAACAAATTCTATAATTTTGGTAGCTGCACAAGCCATTATTTTGTTTGTGGATGCCCTCTTTTCTGGAGCATTTTGAAGGCATATTTTTGAGCATTTGATGCTTTTCTATCAATAAGAGAGAGAACACTCCATTATCTTAGAATGATATTCTTCTCCCTCCTTCCACTCAATATAAGTAGTGTGTTTAAAGATAGACTCATGTAGGTTTATTTTTCACACAAAAACATATATATTTCTAAAATGGGTTGAATCTCCCAAGACAATTGAATGGTTTTTGTTAAGTAAACATTCTCCTACTTACTTTTTTATGTTTTTGATAAAGTTAAAGTTTTGTACCATATTTAAAGTGTGCAAGATACTAATCAGAATGGTACTTTCAGGCTTCTCATCAAAGTTAACTCTGACTCAGTTTCTTCTTGAATTTTAACCAAACCTTAATCATAGTTTTGAGAATTATGCTTTTACAACATAGCTTCAATTTTCAAGTGGGTAATGGAGAACCACTGAAAGTTCTTGAACTAGGGAGGGACAGAGCCATGTTTTCAGATGTTATCTAGTAGCATTATTTATGACCAAATAAGAGTGAATATGTGGGAAAATGTGAAAATAATAGTTAGGAGCTACTATAGTTCAATATTACACTAGTTCAGTTTAATCATAAAGCCAGAAGTTGTGTGGTGGCTGGGGACAGATGGGTGCAGGTCACTGTGGTTGCAGATGTTGTGGTTTAGCACAAGAGAAGTTTTGAATGTATTCTGAAAGCTCTTAGATAAAAATAAGATGAGTTTCATTACCATCTTTCTAAGTTTCAGAAGTATTCATTGAATTCTTTCTGTGTTCTCAGCATTGTTCCAACATTGTTCTTAGTTTCTGGGTCCAAATAGTTAACAAGATAGAATAGATGTTTGTCCTCATAGAATATACAGTTTATAGAAAAGCATGAATTAAAGGGGAAAAGTCTGATGAGTATTGTGAAAGAGAATCTACTGAAATGTATGAGAACATGAGTAATAACAGCTGACTTTTATTGACACTCATATGCCAATACTGGCCCAACCATTTTAGGTTTTTTTTTTTTTTCATTTGATTAACACAACAGCTCAATGAAAGAGATGCTATTTTTACATTCCTTATTTTACATAGGAGAACCAAGGGATTCAATAACTTTTCCAAAAGGTTATAGTGTGTAAAAGTGGAAGAAGGAAGCAAGCTTCTAACCTACATTTCACCAAGTGCATTACATCACTTCACTCACATTAAATCTGTGTCTAATCAAGTAGCAAGTATGACAATAAAAGGATTATTTTTCTTCTGTTGCTTGAAAACACTGAAGATATCAGAAATTATGAAAGCTCAGAAAGATTTCCAGGGCATAGGTGAATTAATGTCTAGCTCCTCTCCCCTGAAATCAATGGGATCAAGCCTGGAGAACATGAAATGACATTTCCAGAACCAACAGGGTAAAGACATAGGATAAGGGAGACAGTCCTGTGGTTTTAAGATCAAAGTTGGGTGAGTTTCTGAATTTAATTTACAATATTTATTTGTTGTTTGGTGTTCAAAGTTCAGGGACCTATTATATGTCCATTCTTTCTTGTCTTGTGTAGCTGAGATGCAAGTAAACTTCTAGAAATATCTGTTGGAGAGGAATCAGAGAATATTAGAGGGGCTCAAAGGACATATCAGTCAGGAAATTTCCTCTAAGTAGGTTGATCTCTCACTCTTCTTCCTTTATGATTTTCACTCTGTGACAAGGTTGGTAACAATTCTCCTAGACTCAGGTCCCCTCATCTTGGTTTAGAAGCAGTGTTCTTGGTTCCTGCCACATAAGGTGTATCTGCATGAGAAGCCAGCGCCAGGTTGCTAGGGTCACTGCCTCCAGTTGTACTGGTGAGGGAAGAGTTCAGGGGAATGAGGGAATGCTGAGAAGAGAGAATGCTGAGAAGAGAGTAGAAGAGTTGCATCCTTGTCCATCCTTCTCTTCCCTGGGTTTTTCCAGAGGGTATATTTGCATATGGCATCTCTTGTCTTCCCTCTCTAGTATGATTGTGATCTCCTTTGGTATATTTGGCTTATAGAAACTCTATATAGGTGAGTCCACATCACTCTGTATCCTGATAATGGAAAAGGCAGACTGTATGGGACTGAGTCAGGATAGTGTCAGGCGTTCGCAGTGTGTATTCTGTTTTGGAGAATGGGGCACTGGATGAGGTGAGTTGCTCTCTAATGGGACTCTTTTTCCTGTATCCACAGATTCCTTTAGGGAAGAATGGCTCCTGGAAATGGGTCTTTCGTGACTCAGTTCATTTTGATGGGTTTAACAAACCAACCAGATCTACAACTCCCCTTGTTCTTCCTGTTCCTAGGAATGTACATAGTCACTGTGATTGGGAACCTGGGCTTGATTATCTTAATTTTGCTAAATTCACATCTACACACCCCCATGTACTTTTTCCTTTTTAACTTGTCCTTCATAGATCTCTGTTACTCTTCTGTGTTTACACCCAAAATGCTGATTAACTTCATATCAAAGAAGAATATTATTTCTTACATGGGGCGCATGACTCAGCTGTACTTTTTCTGTTTTTTTGTTATTTCTGAAATCTATGTGCTGACATCAATGGCCTATGACCGCTATGTAGCCATCTGTAACCCACTTTTGTATAATGTTGTTATGTCCCCTAAAGTGTGTTCCACCCTTATGCTTGGTTCCTACTTAATGGCATTTTCTGGTGCCATGGCTCATACTGGATGCATGCTGAGACTGACCTTCTGTGATGTAAACACCATCAACCATTATTTCTGTGATATTCATCCTCTGCTTCAGCTCTCCTGTACAAGTACCTATGTCAATGAGTTGGTTGTTTTCACTGTGGTGGGCATCAACATCACTGTGCCCAGTCTCACCATCTTTATCTCTTATGGCCTCATTTTCTCCAGCATCTTCCACATCCGCTCCACAGAGGGCAGGTCCAAAGCCATCAGCACCTGTAGTTCCCACATCATTGCTGTTTCTCTCTTCTTTGGATCATGTGCATTTATGTATCTTAAACCATCATCTGCTGGGTCTCTGGATGAGCAAAAAGTCTCTTCTCTCTTTTATACCAATGTGGTTGCTATGATGAACCCCTTAATCTACAGTTTGAGAAACAAAGATGTGAAAACTGCTCTGAGAAAAACTGTAAGTGGAATACAGTTTTGATTAGAGACAACACCTTTTTGTGCAGAAAATCACAGGATAGGGATATTCTCTTTTTAATTTTAATGATCTTATTAGCACTCGTATTATTCTAGTTTGTATCATATGAAAGACTTTTTTGACATTTCAATTTATTTAAACTTATCACAGAGTAGACTTCTCTCCTTATTTACCATTTGCATAATTTCCTTTCCTCACATGTTCCCATTTATTAATACTACTAAGAAGAACATTTATCATCTTATCATTCATTATAATCATTTTGTTTATTTATCAAATTATTTATTATGTCTTCTGCATTAGTCTGAATTTACCTTTACCTGTGGAAATTGAAGACTGGTCAACAAATCATCAAATTAAGGAACACTAGGGTGACATAACTGATGATTTTGAACTGTGGTGTTGGAGAAGACTCTTGAGAGTCCCTTGGACTGCAAAGAGATTCAACCAGTCCATCCTAAAGGAAATCAGTCTTGAATATTCATTGGAAGGACTGATGCTGAAGCTGAAACTCCAATACTTTGGCCACCTGATTCAAAGAACTGACTCATTGGAAAAGACTCTGATGCTGGAAAAGATTGAAGGCAGGAAGAGAAAGGGACGACAGAGGATGAGATGGTTGGATGGCATCACCGACTCAATGGACGTGAATTTGAGTAAACTCCAGGAGTTCACGATGGACAGGGATGCCTGGTGTCCTGCAGTCCATGGGGTCACAAAGAGTCGGACATGACTGAGTGACTGAAACTGAGGGTGACATAATGTCACTGGGGATGTCTTATCTGCCAATTGCCATTAGAAGTATGAATCTGAGAATGTTTCCTCTTTCCATCTCTCCAGGCTTCATTGAGCAAGATTATATCACTTTTAATTTCTGAAGTGGAAGACTTTATAGTGACTGTTAAGTATAACCCACTTTGTATCTGTAAGCACTGTGAATGCCTCCTTTGACAAAGGATTTTGTTATCTGCATGTAATGGATTGTCAAAATGTATTCATTATATGGTCATTACATAGAGTGGTTAATGACTTTTTTACAATCATATGTGTTTTTAATGAAATAGTCTAGAATAAGTTTAGGTTTCTGATTTCAAGACTACTTTTCTCAATATACTTGGCTTCTATTGTATCTCTTTAATTTTGTTTATGTAAACGTGGCACAGGAAAAACTATCCTAGTTTTTAATCTGAGTATGCTTTGTTTCAGGTTGTTACATGAATTTCTCTCAGAGTGCATATTGCTCTTTTTTAATTTTATTTAAATTTTTGAGGAAAACAGTTCATCAGGGGTTTTGTTATAGTTGTTTATGGGAAAGATAATGCCTTTTGGGCTAGTATACTGGGGAGAAGATTGGTGACTAAGAATGTTTCTTCATTCACAAAATTTAAAAATTAGTTTTTGGAATTCTTGCAATGTTTGTAATTCAGAGAACAGGACATGGGAGAGAAAGGAGCCCAGAAATCTCTCATGAGGCTGGACCTCAACAGATCCATGGCCAATACATAAGAAGACCCTGTGGAGAGTAGTCGTGAGGCTTAGGATCTGCATTTTAATCTGGATGTTTATTCTGTTCCATCTGGTGAGGTGAATATATCCAGTCCATAAAGTTTTTCTAAACTTATAATACATAGTGACCATACAGCAGTAGTATTTGCAGGAATAAAGGTGAACAAGCTGTGCCATAATTGTGGAAAACCAGAAAGACATAGGATACGTTTTCATAAGATTAGATGGTGAGTAGTAATTAAAGCTCAAATTAGAAGGATGGAATCTAGAAAAATATGATAGAAAACAGAAACCTCTATTTATAAGTCTCCTGTTTCTAGACAGCCACAGAAATATTATAAAGATCATGGGATTTGTCTGGATAGGATAAAAGCTTAAAATGTTTGATATTTAAAGAAAAAGTTAAACCCATGAACCTGCATCCACTTGGTGTAACCTGGGCACAGCTAAATCACTCCTGCTTCTGTTGGCTTCCATATGGTACTTTCTTATGGATTTCAAGGCATGAAATTGTAAATAAGTCTGCAGTTAGGATGATGAGAACTATGATAATTTGCAAGAAACATTTGGTGGATGAATCAAATGTTGTGACGCTGTGTTTTCTGGAATAGAATGTTGGATTATTTTTCTTTTGAGAAAATAGGGGGAAATGGTTATTAAAATGCTTGTCTTACTTGTGGCAATTTCAGCATTTTAAAAGATAACTTTAATAATATTTTAAAATTTTTCTTGCTTTCTAACCTCTTCTGAAGAGTTAGATATTATGAATTTAGTAACACTGATATGCTTGCTTTTGTTGTAAGTTTAGATGTTCAGCATCGACTTACATTTTTTAACTCCTTGCTATATCTTTGATTTATTGTTTTCAGTGTTACTCATACCACATCCCTTGATCTCAATATCAACATATATTATTTTCACATACCAAGGCCTATATTTACAAAATCGTTGACCTAGTTGGCAATTTTTTTCATTTATATTTTACCCCTTTTTTATAAAGTTGTCTTCCTTATTGAAAAAGAAGTGTATCTAAAGAATTAAATAATAATTACACTATTTGGGAACCCTTGTAGGCATACAGAGGTACAGCCACTCTTTTGTATTTTAGCATTAATTGATGTGCTAAAATATGTTAAAGTTGGTCACAAGATTTCCATTTTAGAAGCCTCAAAATAGAATTTGTTTCATTTTTTTTTAAAATAAACTTTCTGTCAAATTAGATTTCATTCTATCAGAATATTGTGTATAAAATAATATAGAAGTTTAAATAATACTTCTAAACTTTACATTTGGCAATGGTTTAAGGAATCAAGTTAATTATTATATCTTGTTAGCAAATGAAGCTCTGTGTATCTGTTTCAGATCAGATCAGTCGCTCAGTTGTGTCCGACTCTTTGCAACCCCATGAATCGCAGCACACCAGGCCTCCCTGTCCATCACCAACTCCCGGAGTTCACTCAGACTCACGTCCATTGAGTCAGTGATGCCATCCAGCCATCTCATCCTCTGTCGTCCCCTTCTCCTCCTGCCCCCAATCCCTCCCAGCATCAGAGTCTTTTCCAATGAGTCAACTCTTTGCATGAGGTGGCCAAAGTACTGGAGTTTCAGCTTTAGCATCATTCCTTGGACCTCGATAAAAGGAGGGGAATCAAGTTAGGATGCTTATGTGTATAATATGGAGCATATTATTGCAAAACTTGAACACTGCAACATTTGAAAAATTTCAGATAAAGAAATAAAGAGACCTGGATTAGGACTCTTATGGAAATATGTCCACTTAGGAAATGGGCATAGAGAGGGACTGAAGCAGTGTCCTAGCTTTCCCTTCAGAGGTGAAGATAATGAAGAGATGGGAATTCACTTTGGATCTACCTGAGGGATGTACAGTTCCCAGAGTAAAGCAAAAATGAGTAGAAGAGTAGGTCTATAAGAACTAAAGACAGATCACACACTGGAATCTATAATTTCCTTATTCCATTTATATATATATTCTTTACTCCAGGAAGAGACTTAGAAAGCTTCTACCAAGTTTTTAACCAACAGCTTTACATCATTATACTCACATTAAATCTTCTGTTGTCTATTACTAACAAGTGTGTAATTAAAGGCTTTGTTTTTTCTACTGCTTGAAAGGACTTAATAAAATCAGAAATGACACTAGATCATAAACATTTCCTAGGCATATGTCTAGGTTGTCTCCTCTTAGAATCAAAGAAATCAAGCCCCAAGAACCTGAAGTTACATTTTCAATACCAACAGAGTGACAATCAATGCTAAGGGAACCAGCTCTGTGGTTTTCTGAACCAAGAAGAGTGTTTCTGAATTCAACTTACAGACCTAACTCAATTTACAATACTTATTCCTTGTTTTGAGATGAAAGTTGGGGAGCCTAATATATGCATAGTCTTTCTCATTTTGTGTGGTTCTGAGACTCAAGTGAACCGAGAGAATCTGTTGGAAAGAGATCAGAGAATGTTCTAAGACATGAGTGGGCTCAAAACATGTCAGGAAGTTTCCTGTAAGAGGATAAAGCTCTCACTCTTTTATATTTATGACAAGGGAAGCTACTTAATTCTCATAGACTATCTTCTTGGATTAGAAACAGAATTCTTGGTTCTGACCACATGAAGTCTAATGTGCATTAGAAGCCAGCACCAGGTTGCTAGGGTCACTGCTTGTGGTTCTACTGGTGAGGGAAGAGCTCAAGTGAATGAGGAAATGTTGAGATGAGAGTAGAATGATAGTGCACTAATCCACCCCTCCTCTACCTTGGCTTTCCCAGCAGGTATGGTTGTGTATGGTATCACTGGTCTTCCCTCTGTAGGCTGTCTGTGATATCCTTTGCTATATTTAGATTATAAAAGCTCTAATTAAGGGCAAGTCCACATCACTCCATATTGTGACAAAGGTGAAGGCAGATTCTATGGGACTAGGTTGGGATAGTGTCAGGCATCCGCAGTGTGTGCACTCTTTAGTGCTGAACTTTCCTGGTAGCTCAGTGTTAAGAATCCGTCTCTTAAGGCAGGAGATGCAGGTTCAATCCCTGGGTTGGGAAGATCCCCTGGAAAAGGAAATGGCAACCCACTCTAATATTCTTGCCTGGGAAATCCTGTGGACAGAGGAGCCTTGTGGGCTACAGTTCATGGAGTCACAAAAGAGTTGGACATGACTTAGCAACTCAACAACAAAAAAATATTCTTTTGTAGGATGAGATCTTTTGTGGGAAGAGCTGAGTTGTTCTCTAATGGAACACTTTCCTCCTGTATCCACAGATTCCCTTTGAGAAGAATGGCTACTGGAAGTGTCTCTTTTGTGACCAAATTCATTCTATTGTGATTAGCAGACTGACCTGATCTCCAACTCCCTCTGTTCTTTCTGTTTCTAGGAATGTGTATGGTCACTGTGCTGGGAAATTTGGGATTGATAATCCTAACTGCACTGAATTTACATCTGTATACCCCTATGTACTTTTTCTTCAACTTATCCTTCAAGGACCTCTGTTATTCTTCTGTGTTTATACCCAAAATTCTGATTTATTTCTCATTGAAGAAGAATATTATTTCTCACATGAGGTTCATGATTCAGCTGCATTTTTACTTTTTCTGTATTTTTTTTGTCATTTCTGAATTCTGTGTGCTGACATCAATGGCCTATGACCGCTATGTGGCCATCTTTGTATAACGTTGTCATGTCCCCTAAAGTGTGTTCCAGCCTTATGCTTGGTTCCTACTTGATGGCATTATCTGGTGTCATGGCTCACACTGGATGCATGCTGAGACTGACCTTCTGTGATGCAAACACCATCAACCATTATTTCTGTGATGTCCACCCTTTGCTCCAGCTCTCTTGCACAAGTACCTACATCAATGAGCTGGTACTTTTCATTGTGGTGACATCAATAACATTGTGCCCAGTCTCACCATCTTTGTCTCTTATGGTCTCCTTTTCTCCAGCACCTTCTACATTAGCTCCATGGAGGGCAGGTCCAAAGCCTTCAGCACCTGCTGTTCCTTCATCATTGCTGTTTCTCTGTCCTTTGGATCATGTGCATTTATGTATCTCAGGCCATCTTCTGCTGGATCTCTGGATGAGCAAAAAGTCTCTTCTCTCTTTTATACCAATGTGGTTGCCTTGATGAACCCCTTAATCTATAGCTTGAGAAATAAAAATGTGAAAGCTGCTCTGAGGAAAAACTCTGAGTAGGAGAGAATTTTGAATATACTAGGGTATCTGTCTGTGCAGTTGGTCACAGGAGAAAGGTTCTGTGTTTAATCATAATAATTTTGTTGACAATTTTTTTGTTTCTTTTTAACCAGGTAGAAGGAAATCTGAGTCATCTCTCAATTTATTTCCACTCTGTGTAGAGCCAGACTTCTCTCTTACCTAACCAGTTGCAGACTTTATCTATCAGATCTAGTCCCTTAAATCTATTTCTCACTTCCACTGTATAATCATAAGGGATTTGATTTAGGTCATACCTGAATGGTCTAGTGGTTTTCTCCACTTTCTTCAATTTAAGTCTGAATTTGGCTAAGGACTTCATGACCTGAGCCACAGTCAGCTCCCAGTCTTGTTTTTGCTGACTGTATAGAGCTTCTCCATCTTTGGCTGCAAAGAATATAAAAATTTGAACACAGTTTCAAACTTGTTCACAGAAACAAAAGCAGTGAACAAGAGCTTTTGTAATTTACTGCTTTCATTCTTTCCTGGTTTTACTAACGTTTGCAGAACTTTTACCAACTTCTGTTAGTCTGTATAAATTATTAGATGAAAAAATATAAAATGGCTGTTAGAGTAGATGTGTGTTGAAAATAAGTACTATGGTGAATGCTGCCTTTCACAGTCTTCTTTCTATCAACTTCTCTAGCATCAGTCTGTTTTTCATCATTTTAAGTAGTCTTTGTTAACCCTATTATACTACCTGACACAGTTAATCTTGAAAAATAATTATTTCTCTGCTACCCCTAATAGATTATGAAATCCTATAAAACTCAGACTGTTTTTTTTTTTTTTATCTTTGTATTCCTGGTGTTGATGCAGTTTTTGTTTGGAAATCATTCAGTGTTTTATACTCTTAATATTGTAATATAAAATACATTATGATATTTTTTGCTTCTAAAACATAAAACTTTGTGTTTCAACCATTCAGTATGAAGAATATATTGCTTAATATAAAGTTTTAAGAGATAATTAAGATGCTTAACAATTCTGCACTATCTTTGCATCTAAACTTAGTGATATTTTTATTTAAAACTTTCAGAAAGTCAATATAAATGATGCATGTATATTTTATTTTTGTAGTTTTAGAGCATGAATTTATTAAAAATCATTATAAAAGTGGTTGCACCAGCCCCAAGCATCCTGTATCCTGCATCGAACCTGGACTGGCGATTCGTTTCACATATGATATTATACATGTTTCAATGCCATTCTCCCAAATCATCCCACCCTCTCCCTCTCCCACAGAGTCCAAAAGACTGTTCTATACATCTGTGTCTCTTTTGCTGTCTTGCATACAGGATGACCCAGAGGGATGTTACGGGGAGGGAGGCGGGAGGGGGGTTCAGGATGGGGAACACGTGTACACCCGTGGTGGATTCATGTTGATGTATGGCAAAACCAATACAATATTGTAAAGTAATTAGCCCCCAATTAAAATAAATAAATTTAAATTTAAAAAAAGTGGTTGCAGTTTCATATCTTAAGGCATAAATAAGATATATGAAGGTATTTGTTAACTTCTGACAAGAAACAATTCCACTTTGATTTGACAATGAATTAGGTGAATATTTGTCTTAGAGGTTGTTTGAAATAAGAGGACGATTTTCAAATATTAACACATGGCAAGCATATTGCTTTTCTCATTCCCAAGAGAAATTGTTCAGGGAAATAGAAATCAAGGAATTTTATTGAGGGTAAATGAAAAGCAGAAAGAAATTAAAAGAGTTTTAGAACAGTTAGAGATGTTTTGTTAACACTGGTAGCAATTTCTAAGAATATATCTCAAGGGCAAATATAGCTGGTTGCTTTAGAAATATGCTACTGATGTATTTCAAAGAAGATGATTTTGAAACCTATCTCAGAAATCCCAATGCTTCTAAATTTATCATCCAGGATATTTACATTTTATTTATTTTTACCAAATCTGTCTTATATCTGTTCAAAAGTGATCAACTAATATACCATGTACAGATTTGTAGGTTACATTAAATTATCAGAATAAGATAATATGGAAAAATTAAAAATAGCCACTGTGTATGTCTATTTCCGGAGAAGGCAATGACACACCACTCCAATACTCTTGCCTGGAAAATCCCATGGATGGAGGAGCCTGGTGGGCTACAGTCCATGGGATTGCTAAGAGTCAGACACGACTGAGTGACTTCACTTTCACTTTTCACTTTCATGCACTGGAGAAGGAAATGGCAGCCCACTCCACTTTGTGTAGCCCACTTTGTGTAAAAAGACATCTTATCAAAAGACGTTCTTGCCTGGAGAATCCCAGGGACGGGGGAGCCTGGTGGGCTGCCATCTATGTGGTCGCACAGAGTCAGACACAACTGAAGTGACTTAGCATAGCATAGCATATATCTATTTCAAAATAAATACCATAACAACACTGCCTTTCATAATTTGGCCTCTATCAAAGCTATAGCATTTTCTCGTGGTATATTGCCTCCTTCTAGTCCCTCTCCCCCAAAACCCACTTTTCCCTGTAATATTCCAAATATCTAACTGTGTATATTTGCTTAATGTCTTTCTCTTCTTTGAATTCAATTGCTCCTTCATCTTAGATAATAATACTGGGGTGCCTGAAAAATATGCAAAACTTCTCTGGGTGGAAATTTCTCATTTGTCAGTCTGCAGGGGATTTTCTCAGGGGAAATTGAATACTTAAACAGAAAAAGGAATGATTCAGTGTGAGTGGGAAGTAGCACAAACAACAAACAGATACATTAGAACTTCAACAATTTTACTGGTAGAATATTAATCTATAAAATATATTGTGGGACTACTTGGACGCCAAGAAAAGAGAATAAGGGGATACTTAGTCTCTGCTTTCAGAGTTTCCTTCCATACGGAGTAGGAACATTAGTGAAATCACCTCGCCCTTTGCTAGCCATTACCTGATTGGGAAGAACATTTACCTTCTCCTTTTTCCTTCCCTCAGTCATACCCAACTCTTTGCAACCCCATGGATTGTGGCATGCCAGGCTTCCCTGTCCTTCACCATATCCTGGAACTTGCTTCACTTCATGTCCATTGAGTCAGTGATACTACCCAACCATCCTGTCTTCTGTCATCCTCTCTTCCTCCTGCCTTTGATTTTTCAGCATCAGGGTCTTTTCTAATGAGTTGGCTCTTTGCAACAGGTGGCCTAAGTATTGGAGTTTCAGCTTCAACATCAGTCCTTCTAATGAATATTCAGAATTGATTTCCTTTAGGACTGACTGGCTTGATCTTGCAGTCCAAGGGACTCTCAAGAGTCTTATCCAGCACCATAGTTCAAAAGCATCAATTCTTTGGCATTCATGTGCTCTGTTGTGATCCTTGATCCCAAAGATCAGGCCCTCCTACTGCAGGGAGAAGCATGGTGACCAGAATAACAACTATATAATCATGTATTAGGAAGTGTTACAAACTTAAAATGTCAGATATTAAAAAAAATACTGAGAATATGAATAATTTTACATAAATTTGAAAGCTCAGATACAACCAGTAACTTTGTATAAAAAGACATCTTATCACAACCTCATTTCAAAAAATAGTCTGTGCATATGTCCCCTCTTATGGTTAGTTCATGTTAATGAATGGCAGAAATGAAACAATATTGTAAAGTAATAATCTTTCAATTAAAAATAGCTTAAAATAGTCTGAATAAACCTTTAAACAATAAAAAAAATCAAATCAGTTTTTAAAAAATTTTAAAATTTTGTCCTCACAAAAATTCTGTGGTGATTTTACATATAAATTATAACATAACTTCAAACATAGATATCTCTAATTTATGTGAACATTTTTGAGGAGAAGAACTAGAGGGATAGCTCCCTCAAATTGTTAACAATAATACTAAGAGCTCACCAAAAGATGATAGTATAAGAAAGAACTATTAATAAGGCAACCTAACCTGTATGGATGGAGAAGGCAATGGCACCCCACTTCAGTAGTCTTGCCTGAAAAATCCCATGGACGGAAGAGCCTGGAAGGATGCAGTCCATGGGGTCGCTGAGGGTCGGACACAACTGAGCGACTTCACTTTCATTTTTCACTTTCATGCACTGGAGAAGGAAATGGCAACCCAGTCCAGTGTTCTTGCCAGGAGAATCCCAGGGATGGGGGAGCCTTGTGGGCTGCCGTCTATGGGGTTGCACAGAGTCAGACACGACTGATGCGACTTAGCAGCAGCAGCAGTAGCCTATATGGAGGGCTTCGCTGGTGGCTCAGCTGGTAAAGGATCCACCTGCAGTGTGGGAGACCTGGGTTCGATCCCTGGGTTGGGAAGATACCCTGGAGAAGAGAATGGTTACCCACTCCAGTATTCCAGCCTGGAGAATTCCATGGACTGTATAGAGTCCGTGTGTCACAAGAGTCGAACATGACTGAATGACTTTCATGCTGTTTAGAAGCATCAGAAATTTACTTTTACTGTTATGCTACAGAAATACTTAAATTATCTAGCATTATTTCACAGCTTAGGAAGCTGAGATTTGACCTGGTGACCCAAAGTAATTAAAATATTGAAATCATACGCTACACAAAAGAATTAAATTTATTCCAGAAACAACTATACTTGACACTCTATGTTCCCTTGTTAATTTTATGACAGAAAACAGATGGACTACTAAGTAGAAAAAATTCAAAAGCTTTCCTAGATAGCACATCTCTTTGGGGCTGTCTGAGAACAACTAGAGTGGATTCAGACAAAAAATTTTTGCTAAGAGCAATGTTTGGTGAAACAGTTTGTAAATTCTATTACAGAAGACAATGTATGTATTATTATTGTGTGTTTTTTTTTAAGCTCCCAGGTAACTTTATTTTTTTTAATAAAAATTTATTCATTTTAATTGGAGGTTAATTACTTTACAATATTGTATTGGTTTTGCCATACATCAACATGAATTATTATTGTTATTATTTACTTTACAATATTGTATTGGTTTTTATTGGGTGATGAAATCTTTTTGAGATGTAATTTCTATTTTTTTTTGATTTTTTTTTTTCATTGATTGCCTAATACACATAGGGCCAAATCTTGAGAGATTTGTAGACCTTTGGGGATTAGTTGTTGTGTATTTCTAAGCCCCATCTCAATATTTGCAAACAATATCAAGATGGAGTCTTTGAAGGATAATAAATAAATATCTTTTTAAAAAATTTATTTTAAGTAGAGGCTAATTACTTTACAATATTGTAAGGTAAACAAATAAATATCTTAAGGTGAGTGTATATCAACTTCTCAGCAGAGAAAAAGTTTAAAGTGTTGTCTGGATTGGTTCTATTTAAACAGCCTAATTAATCATTTTTTGTTCATGATATTAGGTTAATAGTATGAAATAGTTATTCAGTACTTAATATGTACCACTTTTTTGTTTTTTACTAACCTCTATTAACTACAAAAATCTTAGGAGACAGATTTTACAGATGAAAACATTGAGTAACAAGTGATATAATTGTCCCAAATCACACAAATCTTAAGTAGTAAAACCAACACATGGTTCTAGGAAGACTGAGGCTAGAGTGTCATTAAAGCTCTAATCAATATGTTACTCTATTCTTTATTTTTTGATATTATACTCATTTAATTTTTCAATGACTGAAGAAAAAGACATACATTTCAAGACAAGCCAATTATTCTGAAAACTTTGCCTGGAGAAAGGTAATCCTGAACTTTAAATGTACTTACTTGCTTTTAGTCAGTCTGTAAACTGGATGACAATTTTCTTGATTTAATTACCCAATAACTGCAATTCAGTTTCAATATTTCCTATCAGATGCTCCAGTGAACTAAACAATTTTCACAGAGCCCAATGTTTTAAATTCCTCTTGTCCTGAAATCTGTTACATTGGCTCAACTGAACACCAGATGATCCTTCTTATGTAGATGGAAATTGCTAGCAAAATGGTCCCCTATCCAAGGCAGAACTGGCAAATGAAGCTCTAAATTATCAGACTTAGGTTACTGGGCTGTTAACCGTCATTGTTAAAGTTTAAGAAATTGGTGAGAATATTTAGATATGAAAAGGTCAGAATGCTCAGCTGTATTGTTATTGCTGTTGTTCAGTCACCAAGTTGTATCGGACTCTTTGTGACCCCATGGATTACAGCACATCTGGGATTGGCAGCATTTAATAATCTCATCTTTCTGTTGCTCCCAGTGCTTTTCTGAGCAGTTTACTGCAATCTGTTCCTATGACAGCAGGAACAGAGTTGATATAGTGGCTAACAGCTCCTTCTTAAATCTGAATCCAGACTTTACGTTATTCATAGCCTCAAATGTGCACCAAACTCTTGAGAGTTCTCCCAAAGCCACTGTAGAAACACATGGAATCTCCTGACTGCTTTGCTTTTTAAATTATAATTTGAAAACCTTTTTGCTTTTCATTGTTAAAGAGAGTGCCCTTCTTTTTTTTTTTTAATTTTATTTTATTTTTAAACTTTACATAATTGTATTAGTTTTGCCAAATATCAAAATGAATCTGCCACAGGTATACATGTGTTCCCCATCCTGAACCCTCCTCCCTCCTCCCTCCCCATACCATCCCTCTGGGTCGTCCCAGTGCACTAGCCCCAAGCATCCAGTATCGTGTATTGAACCTGGACTGGCAACTCGTTTCTTACATGATATTTTACATGTTTCAATGCCATTCTCCCAAATCTTCCCACCCTCTCCCTCTCCCACAGAGTCCATAAGACTGTTCTATACATCAGTGTCTCTTTTGCTGTCTCGTACACTGGGTTATTGTTACCATCTTTCTAAATTCCATATATATGTGTTAGTATACTGTATTTATGTTTTTCCTTCTGGCTTACTTCAGAGAGTGCCCTTCTTGATGAGATCCTGGAACAAACAATGCTTTTCTTGGTGAATACACTCCTATACTTTCATTACGTGGGTAAGGGTGCCTGTTACTTTGGGGAACATTGGCATATACGGGTAAAGTAAACTCAGAATATGTTTTGTAAGTGTAAGAAATCACAAATGGTAACCCGGTGCTATCAAGTTTTCAAATCTCTGTACAAGTCTTTATCCTCATAGTTACTCTTCCTAGTTGAGGAAACAAAGATTCAGAGAGGGTAAGTGACTTGCTTTAGTCACACAGACTCTATACAAAGTGCTCTTAGCCCCCTCTTCAGACTCTGTGTGTCATTATACAATCATAGCATTTAAGACTTGAAATTAATAAAGATTTTGTTCTAAATCATACAGATATTTTATAACATTTGCTTTGGATAAAGAAACAAAGAGGAATATCTCCTTTCCACAATATTTGACTTCTATGAAGAATTAAGCTTCATTCTCTACCCAAAAGATTAAACTTTATGAATTCCACTTTCTTGACAAAAATACCCACTCCATCAGATCCTAAAGGGACAGGCATCTACTTTCCCAGTAGTATTTGAGATTCGGGTATTAAGACAATTTTATTCTTCTCTCTCAAATAAAGTTACATTGTAGAAAGAATAAGAACAGGATTTCTCCCATAACTATAACTCTGTATTCCAGATCCTGCAACAAATTCATTTAGGAAAATGTTATTAGTGTTATGTTATTTTTCAGTGAGAGAAAATAGCAAATCAATATCTGCCCTAAATAATTCTGCGTTAAAAAAGTAGGCCTTTGCAAGAAGAGTTTTCTTAGATTTGTGTATCTCCGTTAAAGAACACAAAACTTTAGAGTTAAAAAAAATTAATTAGGCATACAGACACATACACACAGACATACACATATGCAAATGCTACAGTCCATGGGATTCTCCAGGCCAGAATACAGGAGTGGATAGCCTTTCTCTTCTCCAGGGGATCTTCTCAACCCAGGGATGGAACCCACATCTCCTGCATTGCAGGTGGATAATTTACCAGCTGAGCCACAAGGGAAGCACACTTATACTGTATAGATACTTAAATTTTAATTTTGAATCTTTTATGGGTAACTTGATGAAGGATATAAGGAGCAGTATTCTTACATCCTTGAGTAGTTAATGATCCTACTTCCATTTATGGTCTCCAAGGATAGGAGCTGGCACATTTCTGCCTGCACTATTGGTTGTATTATAAAAGTTTAAAAATAGTAGCATCCTAGACCACTAGCTATGGGGGAGAGAAATTCAAAGGGAAACAAAGTACTGTCTTTTTTTCTCTCCCCACAGAGAAGCCTATTACCTACATATATAGTAGCTATTCACTTTCATTTCATTTGGCATAATAACATTTCACTTCCAGTAAAAATCTCACATATGTAAATATCTCATTATTCTTGTTTCATTTACTGAATTACTTTGATAGGAAATTTAAATATTGCATTTCATGCTCCCCTGGCATTTTGAGTTAAATATATTAAAAATTAACTTTCTTTTGGTGATTCAGGGCAATTATTTTTATGCACATGAGGTATTTTTGCATGTATCTGCATTTTGATATATTCAAATTTTCTTGAGTCCTATATATCTACACAGTTTGAGGATTTTTTCCTTTTGTTTTTTTAAGCACTCTTCTGGAGGCCTCCTTTTTTGCTATTAAGCTGCTCTTCTTGCTATCCTGAGGCTTCTTTCTCATGTCTCCCCTCCCCTTTTAAAATTCTGACTTCATTCTGATCTCCTCCACGTTTGTTAGAAGTATTTCTTAAGGAAAAGAATAACAGGGCACTAAGAGAAACCTAAGTGGATTGACAAATGGAAAACTTTTATTAAATGATAGTGTGACATTTATATTGGTGTCTTCAAGGTATTTGGGGCTTCCCTGATTGCTCAGTTTAAAGAATCTGCCTGCAATGCAGAAGACCCTATTTGATCCCTGGGTTGGGAAGATCCACTGGAGAAGGGAAAGGCTACCCACTCCAGTATTCTGGCCTGGAGAATTCCATGGACAATAGAGTCCATGGGGTCACAAAGAGTTGGACTTGACTGAATGACTTTCACTTTTCAAGGTATTTTTACTTACCTTCAGTTTCATGGTAAATTGTAAGTTACTAGATAAATATCTCTAAACAAGTGAAGAGTTAATGCATATAATATTGCTTTTCTTATTCTACTGGATTCCATCAAAGCATAATATAATAATGGGCTTTGTTTACTTGACAGATCAGCAACTTGAGTCTCAACATCAGCAGGAATATCTGGACAAGGAAAACAATCTTTTTTTGGTTCTGACCTCTGGACAACCCTTCTTACTGGTAATGACTTTAGTATTATTTGGGATTAAAAAAAGAATTTTAGTCAGTTTATGTGTGAGCCTATTAAAAACTGTAGTACTCAACCCAAAGTGAATCTCAACCCAAAATGTCCCACCTCTCCCTTTCATGGAGCGTTGATTTGGTTTGAATAACAAAAACCACCGCCTTCAGTCTGAATTCTATTCAGACAAATTCAGAGCATCTACCTGGAGATGTTAGAATTTCATGGTTTTTGCTAATCTGGTTACTTTGAGTTTTATCCTGGCAACTCTGATTCTCTTTTCTTAAGTTTTATCTAATTTTCTCAATTCAGAACCATGTTTTTTTTTTCCTCATATATTCTTTATTTTTCTTTTCCATTGCTGTTTATTACAGGATATTAAATATAATTCCCTGTGCTGTACAGTATGGACCTTGTTGTTTATCTATTTTATATTCAATAGTGCATGTCTGCTAATGCCAAACTCCTAATTTATCCCTCCCCTACCTCCTTCCCCTTTGGAACCACAAGTTTGTTTTCTGTCTGGAGTGTGTTTCTGTCTCACAAATAAGTTCATTTGTGTCATACTTTAGGTTCCACATCTAAGCGATTTCAAAAGATATTTATTCTCATGTGCTCTCAAAGATAATGACCCTGTGTAATTAAGCCTTTTAATCAACACGTGTATTGAGCACCCTCAGCATGTTGTGGAAGGTAGAGAGAGAAAATAAATTTAAAGCAAAGTTTCATAAATTTTTGCTCGTGACAAAACCAAATTTGTTTTTATTTTTCATGCAAAATAAAATCAAATTCTGTATCACTCTATGTACAGAAATTTTTCTCCATTGATTTTTTTTTTTCACTCAATGGAACAGTTATTAAGCTTGATTCCTTTAGGTAATAAAGAGTGCATGCACTGAAAGCAGGAATCTCTTTCCCCTGATTCCTCTTTAGAGGAAACTAAGTCAGTGGAGGAGAAATCCCCAGTTCTGATATAACAGCTTTGAGAGAGAAAGTTCAGTGCAAGTTTGGCCTCTGATTACGGACAGTAGGGAAGAGCCAGGGATAAAACACTGATTTGTTGATGGCTCAGGAAGTATACCTGAAAGCTAATCTTCCTTCTTTGCTGTTCCTTGAACAAGAAAGTTTTAAAATACAGCCTAAGAACAGCCTTTGGCACCTTATTTCTGTTAACCACATCTGCTGACAGAGGATGAAAAGAGTTCCCTGGCTTAACTAAAGTCTTCCATCCAGAGAACAATAGAGAGATAAGTGGGAATCTGAATTGATTAAAGGCACTGATTGAATTTCTTTTTGTATAAACAATCTCTTTAATAAGTTTATTATGTTTCTAGATTCCCAGTTTCAGAGAATATTATGATGATTCATATAGATGGGTTGAGATATTGAAAAGGATGACTTTCATTTCATTAGAGCTAGATTAGAAGCCATGTTTCAACCAAATTTGAAGGTTCTTATTCATATATGTCAGAGAAAGGGATGGGCAACATTCCTTTAAGTATATTAAAGAAAGACTAATTAGATCTTAAAAGTTTGTGCTTTTTTTTTTTTCAAAGTGAGGTAGTTGTTGGCTTAAGCCTGGAGTAAAATGAAAAGGCTATGACTTACAGGGCAGGTATTTGAGTGTTAGCACCAAGGCTCTGGGTTATACTTCTAGTCTTTGTCTTTCAGTGCTTGTTTGTTTTTGTTTTTTGGTAGATTCTTATTCTTTTTAAATTATTATTTATTTTTAACTGGAGGATAATTGCTTTACAATGTTGTGCTGGCTTCTGCCATACAATAAATTGAATCAGTGATACTTATATGTATATCCCATCCCTCTAGAGACTCCCTCCCACCCCAACCACTTTAGGTCATCATAGAGTGCCCAGGATGGGCTCTACAATGCTGGCTATACTAACTGAGAAAGTAGCATTGATGTCTATACAGTACCACGTGTAAAATGGATAGCTTCCCACTAGCTATCCATTTTACACATGAAAGTGAAAGTTGTTCAGTCGTGTCTGACTATTTTCAACCCCATAAACTATACAGCCCATGGAATTCTCCAGGCAAGAATACTGGAGTGGGTAGCTGTTCCTGTCTCCAGGAGATCTTCCCAATCCAGGGATGGAACCCAGGTCTCCCACATTGCAGGCAGATTTTTCACCAGATAAGCTGCCAGAGGAGCCCATTTTATACATGGTAGTGTATATATGTCAATGCTACTTTCTCAATTTGCCCCACCCTCTCCTGCCCCAGCTATGTCCACAAGTCCATTTTTTATATCTGCATCTCTACTCCTGCCCTGCAAGTAGGTTGATCAGTACCATGTCCTTGAGCTTTTAAGAGATCACTGGAAAGGACAAAGACATGGGACAGATGAAAGATGGACCCAATCAAGACAGGACCTTTCATGCTGCTTTGGGAATCAGAAAATAGCTCTAATGCACCTATTTTGTCTCACTTCTTTCTGCAGATAATATCTTGTAAGGAATGACTACTTTGAATCATTCTTCAGTGAGTGAATTTATCCTTGAAGGGTTAACGAAATGCCCAGAGCTTCAGTTGCCACTCTTCCTCCTGTTCCTTGGAATATATGTGGTCACCGTGGTGGGGAACCTGGGCATGATCTTCTTAATCGCTATCAGTTCTCAACTTCACTCTCCAATGTATTATTTTCTCAGCCATTTGTCATTCATTGATCTCTGCTACTCCTCTGTCATTACTCCAAAGATGCTGGTGAACTTTGTGTTAGAAAAGAATGTTATTTCCTTCCTGGAATGCATGGCTCAGCTTTACTTCTTCCTTATTTTTGTAATAGCAGAAGGTTATCTTCTCACTGCCATGGCGTATGATCGTTATGTTGCAATCTGCAGCCCACTGCATTACAATATTATCATGTCCCATAGGGTCTGTTCCATAATGATGGGTGTAGTATATTCACTGGGCTTATTTGGGGCCACAGTTCATACTACCCGCATGTCAATGTTGTCCTTCTGTGGGTCTCATGTTATCAGTCATTATTTTTGTGATATTCTTCCCTTGTTGAGTCTCTCTTGCTCCAGCACCCGCATTAATGAGATACTGTTGTTTATTATTGGAGGAGTTAATACCTTGGCACCGACACTGGCTGTACTCATCTCTTATGCGTTCATCCTCTCTAGCATCCTCTGTATTCACTCCATCAAGGGACGGTCCAAAGCCTTTGGCACTTGCAGCTCCCATCTCATGGCTGTGGTTATCTTTTTCGGGTCTATAACATTCATGTATTTCAAGCCCACTTCGAGCAATACTATGGAACAGGAAAAAGTGTCCTCCGTGTTCTACACCACCGTGATCCCCATGCTGAACCCCTTGATCTACAGTTTAAGGAACAAGGATGTGAAGAATGCACTGAGGAAGGTGCTTAGGGGAAAGTAGTCACCCCAACAAAGGAGATTTCCACGGAGAGGAAGAAGTGAACCAGAGGAAAAGTTGTCATGAGCTCTGTGTTATTTCTTTTTCTCCTCTAGAGACAAAATGCACTGTTACTTACAAAATATATATTTGTACCTGAGAATGTTTGAGGCATTTTGGTCGTTTTTATCAAACAATAAGATTTTCTCATAGCCAATATAATATTTGGAAATTTTACTTGTATTCAAGGAACAGGATTTGGCAGAAGAGGGAGGGCTAGTGAACAACAACAAAAAAGAATATGTTGAAGATATCAATTTTGAAAGTGCTTGATAAATAAGTGGATTCAGGTTGTGTTTGAAAACAGATGATGTTAACTGATTCATCATCTTGAAAGGCAGAAAGAGAGGTATTTTTAAACTTCCAAGGGAAGCTTTTTTTTTTTCCTATCCCCAAGCCATTATAGTGAAATATTGAGAATATTGATATCATGACCGAGCTGTGAGGATACAGTACTTATAGCAAAGAACCACATATTGGTGGATTGCAGTGGGGTGTTGGGGGGCAGAAGAGAGTCAGACATGACTGAGCACATTGTATATTACATTCATGCTTTTGTACCAACAGAAGAGAGCATGGATGAACTAAGATTACTGGTAATTACCTCAGAGAGAAAAACTTGTCCCTTAAATTCATATGAAGATCAACCACAGACAAAACTCATCTATGGTTAAAAATTAATAAACAGTAGTGATTTGGAGGTGGGGGTGAGCAATGGGCAAGAAGGAACATTCTCAGTTATGGAAATATTTTACATCTTTTTTTGGGTATAGGCTACACAGGGTGTTCATTTTTCAAACTGATCCAACTGCATACTTGCTATCTGTTCATTTCACTGCATGTAAATATCTCAAAAATAAACATGAATATAAATTAAATTATTAATTCCAAAAATGAGAAAGAAATTAATAAAGCAGAAAATGCACCAGAGAAAATATATAAAAAAAAATCATAGAGTAGAAAAACAGACAAATTAAAAATCAAAATTCTAATTTTTTGGAAAAAATGTACAAATATGGTTATATTCATAAAGATAACAGAGAATATATAAATTTGCAAAGTATTCTTCTTTTGCCATTTATCAGCTGAGATCTTTATTTTAGACTCAGCAGAGAATAAGTAACTTATTCTCTGCTGAATCTAAAATTTCCCATTTATCTACCCTAAAAAATTGAGATCCTTGATCATGGGACTTTGGTCTGAATGACATGAGGTAATGTCTATAAAGTGGTGTTTAATAAGTTAGCTTTTAATATTTTTGAAACTCAGTTGTTGGGTATCAATTTGTCCTTCACTTCCAGCCTAGCCCTTGTATTGTGACCTGGGAATAAGAACAATTTGTTCAGGCAGAAAAGAGAAAACTGAGGAAGAGGTGTAAGAAATATATTGAACTAGAGACAGAGACTAGACAGGGATATTCCCAGAAGAGAGAAATATATGCATCTAGGAGTTTGACTGCATACATTACCTGTACTTATTTTTCATTTATTAAATTCTTGCTTGTCACTCTTATTCTCAGATTTGTTGAGTCATTCAGTGCATATTGTTTGAACAACTGTGTGTCATTTGTTACCCTAGATATTAGAGATAGAAAGGCATACAAGAAAAACATGGCCATTGTCACCATTAAACTGAACTGTGTTTAACTTTGGGAAACCCCCCCGCCCACACACACACACGTACACAATGCCATCTCATTGGGAAAATGACTCCTCACAATCCATCATGACACTTTAAACAGCCTGGCTTAAGTCCCCTAAGAAAGGAGATGTTTTTCTATACAATCGTAATGCAACTATTCACTCAGTAAATTCTAGCATTGACTCAGTTTTAGTGATGAACACATAACCCTCATTTAAATATCCTCAATTGTCCCCAATAATGTGTGTTATAGGTTATTTTTGCTTTGTTTTTTATCTAAGAGCTAACTAAGCATGATATTTAATTGACATTTCCCTTTAGTATACATAATTTAAAGTCTTTTCCCCAGCCTTTTTCAGTCTTTGATGATATTGGCATTTAAAAAGAACATGGTTCGTTATGTTATAGAAGATCTTTCAGTTTCCATTTGTCTAACTCCTTGTGATTAAATTCAGGTTAAACATCTTTGGCTCAGATGGCTACTTTAAGTGACATTGTGTTATTTCTTTCAGAAAATCACAGCAGGAGGCATAATACATCAATTTGTTCCATTATTGCTAATGTTAAATTTAATGGTTTGGTTTAAAAAGGTTTCCATTAAAATTTATTATTGTAGAGGTACTCCTTTCCCCTTTATTATGAATGAGTAATCTGCGACATGATACCTTAAGATTGTAGGTCTCTCTTGCTCTTATTCCCTTAAGAGGGAGTTTCTTTTAACCCATTGATTTTAGTTTCCATTGATGATTCTTACCTAATTCAATTAGTATGGTCATTGCAACTTGATAAGTTTCTATTGTATCATTCAGCAAAAGAGACACTGATGTATAGAACAGTCTTATGGACTCTGTGGGAGAGGGAGAGGGTGGGAAGATTTGGGAGAATGGCATTGAAACATGTAAAATATCATGTAGGAAACGAGTTGCCAGTCCAGGTTCGATGCACGACGCTGGATGCTTGGGGCTGGTGCACTGGGACGGCCCAGAGGGATGGTATGGGGAGGGAGGAGGGAGGAGGGTTCGGGATGGGGAACACATGTATACCTGTGGCGGATTCATTTTGATATTTGGCAAAACTAATACAATTATGTAAAGTTTAAAAATAAAATAAAATTAGAAAAAAAAAAAAAAAAGAATCCACACAAGAATCCCAGAGTATGTCTAGAACACAGGTTGAGTCTACAGAAAGAAAGAGCCCACTAAATAAAAATGAAATTAAAGCAAAAAAAAAAAAAGTTTCTATTGTATCATTCAGATGTAGATTTAAATCTGAATTTATATTTATATGTATACATATATATGTAAATGTTTTATATACAATAAGTATAATATAATTATACTAAGTATATAAATTAATGTATAACATATAATCAATATATATTTATATATATAAATTTATATCAGATATAGATTTATATATAGAATTATATCATTCTAATTATATCATTAACTGATGTCATCCTGTAAAGAAGTACTTTCCCTTTTCTATTATTTTTAATTTTATTATTGTCATTGTTGTTATTTTTGTATCAGGAGGGACTCCTAGAATCTCATAAGACATCCATTCTGCTATTTAAATTGTCCTAAATTTGTCCAATAGGGGCTTTTTCCTTTTTTTTTTTTAAATGTGATATGAAAACATCTCTGGTTTATTTATTTATTTTTTTAATTTTATTTTGCTTTTAAACTTTACATAATTGTATTAGTTTTGCCAAACATCAAAATGAATCCGCCACAGGCATACATGTGCTCCCCATCCTGAACCCTCCTCCCTCCCCACTCCCCATACCATCTCTCTGGGTCGTCCCAGTGCACCAGCCCCAAGCATCCAGCATCGTGCATCGAACCTGGACTGGCATCTCGCTTCACACATGATATCCTACATGTTTCAATGCCATTCTCCCAAATCTTCCCACCCTCTCCCTCTCCCACAGAGTCCATAAGACTGTCTATACATCAGTGTCTCTTTTGCTGTCTCGTACACAGGGTTATTGTTACCATCGTTCTAAATTCCATATATATGCGTTAGTATACTACATTGGTGTTTTTCCTTCTGGCTTACTTCACTCTGTATAATAGGCTCCAGTTTCATGCACCTTTCCTTTTGATACATCTCCATAACTATTGGGCACTTTCTTCCTCTAGGAAATACTGAGATTCTCTAGACTCATCTTGAATTTTAGATATCCCACCTTGGAATCTGCCATTTCTCCATTAAGCCTTGGTTTATTTTAGTGGACTGTGATGGTTAGAAGCCAAATATCATTAGATGATAGTAAGATATTTGTTACTTGGATTTCATTGCTTTTAGGCCCGTTCAGCAGAAAGAGCAAGAGTCACCCATTAATCAGATCAGGTCTTTTTATGTTCACACTCTCAGTGGTTTTCCATTTCATTTAGAAGGACAGTCAAAACTTTCAAACTTTCCTATAAAGCCCTACAGATATTTGGCCTCTTCCCCCACCATCCCTTTGTCACCTTCCATTACTCTGACACTTGTTTTTCCTGTTTAAAGCACACTTTTAAAATTTCTGCTTCTTATATGCAGAGTCCATGTTTTCTTTTTCATTATTTGTTCCCTACAAGGGTAGGGATTTTGTCTGTCTGGCACATAGTTGTCCATCAATAATTGATTGATTTATTGACTGGAAGAGTAAACTATAATGGTATAGTGAGGCACAGAAATTATTATGAATAGTGAGAAAATAAGTAGGGGATGACTAAGGAAGTCATCCAGAAGAAAGTCATATTAAGATCCAACTTAAAGTACGCAGTAAGTTGGAAAGAAAATATGTGAGTTAAAATTTCAGTGAAAATTTAAAATTATAAACAATTTTGTTTTTTTGGGCCATGCCCATCCCAACCTCCATCCTACTTGAGACCACCCCAAGACGGATCTTATTTTTGATGGTTATAACAATGGCTAGAAATCTTAGGAAAATACTGTTTCTTCTTATCTACTAGAAACTGGGTAGGGTTGCAAAGAGTCAGATATGACTGCAGCACTCACAGGTTTCCTTAAAATTTTTACAAAGAAGTGTATATTGCTTCTAAAACTCTGTTGTGTATTAAAATACAAATACCTAAGGGGATTTACATATTTACTTATCATTAGATATTACAACTTTAGAAAGTTTGGTCAGGAAGTTTCCAGTTTAGCAAGAAAAATTACAAAAAGAAAGAGTTCTGAGATACCTATAAGCTTACACCAAAGGGTGAAAATGTAGGTAAGAAGTTTGTTTCTTGAGTAGCTAGGAGACTAAAAAGACACTTGGTATTGGGAATAGTAATTGAACAGTAATTGAAAATAAGTTATTCAGATCTTTTAGCTTAAAATGGCTCTTGGTTTGAAAATAATTACTGTTAAAAACAAGTTAAAAGAAAACACAAGATCTATTTGTGCTATTTCTTTTCAAAAGTACTGTTTTCTACACAGACCTGGGGAGTATCCCACCATGCAGAACTTTTTAAATGGATTTGTTGACATCCTTGTTCCTAAGGCTGTAGATAAGGGGGTTAAGCATAGGAATCACTGTGGTATAAAACACAGAGGCCACCTTCTCCTGCACTGGGCCACTGGTAGATGGTTTGAAATACATGAAGATGATGGAGCCATAGAAAACCCCAACAGCTGCAAGGTGGGAGCTGCAGGTACTGAAAGCCTTAGATCTGCCTTCAGCTGAGTGGATGCACAAGACTCTGGGAAGGATGACAACAAGAGATGAAGATGGCTACAGCACATACAAAGACATTGAATCCAGCCAAAATCATCACAGAAAGTTCCTTGGTGTAGTCTCTTGAACAAGATATATTCAGAAGAGGAAGGATGTCACAGAAGTAATGGTGGATGACATTAGTGCCACAGAAAGAGTGACTAGATATGAAGCTGGTGTGAATTGAGGCTCCAACAGCCCCCACTATATACACACCAGTGACCAGTAGGAAACAGACTCTGTGGGACATGGTAACAGTGTAGAGCAAGGGGTTACAGATGGCAACCATAACGATCATATGCCACGGCTGTCAGCATGTAGGAGTCATTAATACCGAAGAAGCAGAAGAAAAAGAGCTGGACCATGCACTCAGGAAAGGAAGTGAAATTCTTCTCTGACATGAAGTTCACCAGCATCTTTAGAATTATGACTGAGGAGTAGCAGAGATCTATGAAGGACAAATTACTGAGAAAATAATACATGGGCATGTGAAGCTGAGAACTGATCCTGATTAAAATGACCAAGCCCAAGTTGCTCACTATGGAGACCATGTAGATCAATAGAAACAGGAAGAAGAGAGGGACCTGGAGTCCTTGGCTGATCTGTTAACCCTTCAAGGATGAATTCAGTTACCGAAGAATGATTTCCTGTATCCATTCTTGTCCCAGTGTGGTTCGGGGAAGAGAGTCTCATTGGCCAAATATTGTCATCTGACAGGATTTAACAATCCAAGATCTGATGAATGATATAGTTTCTAATGGACCCAGAATTTCAGGAAACAAGACACTAAAATCTACTCTTGATCAAAGACTTTCTCAAGATGTTGATGTTTCATTTGGCTTCAGTCTTTACTATTCCCAAGTGACATTTAGGAGTGAAAATCACTTTGTCTTTACAAACTGAATTTTAGATTCCCCTATTAATGGATGGATGAATGGCATGGCATCCAGACAGATAGCTGGATGGTATGGCCGATGCAATGGAAATGAGCTTGGGAAACCTTTGGGAGATGGTGAGGGCCAGGAAGGCCTAGCATGCTGCAGTCCATGGGGTCACAAAGAGATGGTCATGACTGGGTGACTGAACAACAACAATTAATGGAAAACCACCTTTCTGTAGTTCAGACACCTTTAGAGAAACCGTTCAGTGTTGCTGCCCTGTTTTGTTGATGTTCAATCTGCAGCAATCTATTCCCTCCTTCCAATGTCTCAAGGGCGAGTATAACTGGTCTCTTGCTGGTATCTCTTGCATTTCTCCTCTTGGCTTTGGCATCTTTAACACCTTTAATTTGGTCTTCTCTGGCTCCAATTTCAAAGTGCTTATTTTCTCCAAGATATCTTGACTTTTTCTTTGTTTTTTTCTTGACTGAGAGATTGAGAAAGAAGTTAAGTAAACCCTTGCCTTAAATCAGACAATTTGAAAGCAATAATATTTTCACTGCTTTATTTCACTAAATAAACCTTTAAGATTCTTGGGGGCAGGTGTGGAGATCTACTGCCATGTGGTCACCAGACAAGCTTCATTAGTTCCTTCATTTATTAAACCTGCCACCTAACAATCTGAAGTGACCTGCCTCTATTTTCAGTCTTTTTTTGTCCTCTATGAATGGGAGCCAATTTGAGAACCAGTGGAGGGGCAGCCACTTAACAACTTAAGAGGGGTGGGATAGGGTGGCATGAGGTGGGAGGTGGAAGGGAGGACAAAGAGGGAGGGGGCATATGCATACCTATGGCTGATTCAAGTTGATGTATGGCAGAAACCAGTTCAATATTGTAAAGCAAAAATCTTTCAATTAAAAATAAATAAATATTTAAAAATAGATGATCCTGAGTGAAATGAATTAAAGATATCAAAAGACACAAACTTCCAATTATAAGATAAAATTCCTAAGGATATGATATATAGCATGTTTGACTACAGTTAGCACTACTATGGAGAAGGCAATGGCAACCCCACTCCAGTGCTCTTGCCTGGAAAATCCCATGGACGGAGGAGCCTGGTAGGCTGCAGTCCATGGGGTTGCGAAAAGTTGGACACGACTGAGCGACTTCACTTTCACTTCTCACTTTCATGCATTGGAGAAGGAAATGGCAACACACTCCAGTACTCTTGCTTGGCGAATCCCAGGGACAGGGGACCCCGGTGGGCTGCCGTCTATGGGGTCGCACAGAGTCGGACACGACTGAAGCGACTTCGCAGCAGCAGCAGCACTACTATACTGTATATCTGAAAGTTGCTAACAGAGTGGATCTAAAACATTCTCATTACAAGAAAAAATTGTAAGTAGGTGAAATGGTAGATGTTAACAAAACTTAGTGTGATAATTTTGTAGTATATACATATATTGAATCATCATATTGTACACCTAAAACTAATACAATGTTGTATGTCTAGATAAATCTGAAAATCAAAGATTGTTCTGTGCAGAGAGAACACAGAGTAAAGATTTTGACAGAGAACATGCTTGGCGTGTTGGAGGAACGCTAGGAGGCCAGTGAGGCTGGACTAGACAGAGCCTGAAAGACAAGTGGAGGCTGTAAATGGGGCTGTGTGTGGCTGCAGGTATTTGTAAAACCTGTGAGTCTCATGTCATGTATGATGGGGCAATGCTGAAGAGTTTGCAGAAGGCAGAGTGTTCTATGCTCTGATGTATTTTTAAAAGGATCCCTCAGGCTCTGGTTGCTCTGTCAAGAATGTTCATGGAAGAGTGAAGAAGGAGATTCAGGGAATTAGATAGAAGATAAAATGTGCTCCCGTTGAGAGATGATAGCTTGGGCCAGATTGGTAATGATGGGGATATTGAGAAGTAGTTGGGAAAATTGGGGCTGGATTACAAGCTGGATACAGGCATCTGAGAAAGAGTGGCAGAGATAGGATGGAGGATATGGGCCTGAGGTTGGATCAATCGTCATGGTAGAGAGCAGGTTTAGGAGGCAGTTTCCTGTTTTTAATATTTTAATTTTGATGTTTTATTATATGACCAAATGGATATATTGAGTAGGAAACTGAAGGTATGAGTTTGGAGTTCAGAGGTGAGGTCTGTCTTGGACATTATTTTCTGAATCATCAGTGCATGTATGACATTAAAAGCCAAGGGACTGGATGAGATCAATCAGGTATGATGTGTACAAATACCTTAAAGCAGTTCCTGGTATGTGAAAAGTTATCAATAAAGTTTGGATTTGCCATTTTTATTGTTATATAAAATATTTTGAACTAGACCTTAAGGATTTTTAGTGCCTTTTCTCCATTCTTTTCCTTTTTCTTTAATTTATCTTATTTTTTAAATTATTTATTTTAACTGGAGGCTAATTACTTTAAAATATTTTAGTGGTTTCTGCCATGCTATTCTATGCTAAGTCACTTCAGTCGTGTCCGACTCTGTGCGACCCCATAGATGGCAGCCCACCAGGCTCCCCTGTCCCTGGGATTCTCCAGGCAAGAGCTTGCCATTTGCTTCTCCAATGCATGAAGGTGAAAAGAGAAAGTGAAGTCGCTCAGTCGTATCTGACTCTTAGCGACCCCATGGACTGCAGCCACCAGGCTCCTCCATCCATGGGATTTTCCAGGCAAGAGTACTGGAGTGGGGTGCCATTGCCTTCTCCGGGTTTCTGCCATACATTGACATGAATCAGCCATGGGTGTACATGTGTCCCTCATCCTGAACCCCTCTCTCACCTCCCTCCCCATACCATCCCTCAGGGTCCTCCCAGTGCACTGGCCCTGAGCACCATCTCATACATTGAATCTGGACTGGCAATCTATTTCACATATGGTAATACACGCATTCAATGCTATTCTCTCAAATCATCCCACCCTCACCTTCTCCCAAAGAGTACAAAAGTCTGTTCTTTATATCTGTGTCTCTTCTGCTGTCTCATGTATAGGGTCATCGTTACCATCTTTCTAAATTCCATATATATGTGTTAATATACTGTATTGGTGTTTTTCTTTCTGACTTATTTCACTCTGTATAATAGGCTCTAGTTTCATCCACCTCATTAGAACTGATTCAAGCGCATTCTTTTTCATAGCTGAGTAATATTCAATTGTGTATATGTACCACAGCTTTCTTATCCATTCATCTGCTGATGGACTTCTCTTCTTTATCACCTCTCCTTCTTGATTTACTTCCTACTGCAATTCACCCAGAGCAGTAAACCAACAGAGTAACCGTCATAATGAATTGAAGATAATTCACCACAGACTCTAGGACCTAGAAGACACCTGTACTTAACTGTTCACTTTTCTCTCTTCCTTCAAATTCTACCAACACACTGACATTGGCACACTTTTTACCCCTAATTTTTTTCAGTCTTCAAATAAAGCAATACTCTCAGACAGTAGCCTACATTTCACATAACGTTCCTTATCTTTTTTTTCTTTTTTAAAATTTTTCTTTGGTTGCATTTACATTCTTTGCATTACTCTCTTTTCTTAGAAAAATCTAAATAAAAAGTACCAAGACTGGGACAAGTTTTAATTCAGTTCTGTTAGAAACTTCACATATTTCAAGTAAATGTTAAAAACACATATATCTGTATGGATCGTGACATTAACAAAAATAGTTAGAACTTTCTTTCCTTGACAAAGTATTAGATACAGAGTTCCTTTAACATCTTCTAATCCAAATAGGAAAAGGAGTATGTCAAGGCTGTATATTGTCACCCTGCTTATTTAACTTATATGCAGAGTACATCATGAGAAACGCTGGGCTGGAAGAAGCACAAGCTGGAATCAAGATTGTCGGGAGAAATATCAATCACCTCAGATATGTAGATGACACCACCCTTATGGCAGAAAGTTAAGAGGAACTAAAAAACCTCTTGATGAAAGTGAAAGAGGAGAGTGAAAAAGTTAGCACTTAAATCTCAGCATTCAGAAAACTAAGATCATGGCATCTGGTCCCATCACTTCATGGGAAATAGATGGGGAAACAGTGGAAACAGTGTCAGACTTTATTTTTTTGGGCTCCAAAATCACTGCAGATGGTGACTGCAGTCATGAAATTAGAAGACGCTTACTCCTTGGAAGGAAAGTTATGACCAACCTAGATAGCATATTGAAAAGCAGAGACATTGCCAACAAAGGTCCATCTAGTCAAGGCTATGGTTTTTCCAGTGGTCATGTATGGATGTAAGAGTTGGACTGTGAAGAAATTGAGCACCAAAGAATTGATGCTTTTGAACTGTGGTGTTGGAGAAGACTCTTGAGAGTCCCTTAGACTGCAAGGAGATCCAACCAATCCATTCTGAAGGAGATCAGCCCTGAGATTTCTTAGGAAGGAATGATGCTAAAGCTGAAACTCCAGTACTTTGGCCACCTCATGCGAAGAGTTGACTCATTGGAAAAGACTCTGATGCTGGGAGGGATTGGGGGCAGGAGGAGAAGGGGACTCCAGAGGATGAGATGGCTGGATGGCATCACTGACTCGATGGACGTGAGTCTGAGTGAACTCCGAGAGTTGGTGATGGACAGGGAGGCCTGGCGTGCTGTGCTTCATGGGGTCGCAAAGAGTCGGACAGGACTGAATGACTGAACTGAACTGATTCTGACTGGTGTGTGGTGATATCTCATTGTAGTTTTGATTTGCATTTCTCCAATAATGAGCAATGTTGAGCATATTTTCATGTGTTTGTTGGCCATCTGTATGTCTTCTTTGGAGAAATGTCTGTTTAGGTCTCTTTCCAGCTTTGGATTGAGTTGTTTGTTTTTTGGCATTGAGTTGTATGAGCTGCTTATGTCTTTTGGAAATTAATCCTTTGTCAGTTGTTCACTTGCTATTATATTCTCCCATTCTGCGGGTTGTTTTTTCACCTTGCTTATAATTTCCTTTGCTGTGTAAAGCTTTTAAGTTTAATCCAGTCTAATTTGTTTACTCTGGTTTTTATTTCCATCACTCTAGGAGGTGCATCATAGAGAATCTTGTTTTCATTTATGGCATCTAGTGTTCTGCCTATGTTTTCCTCTAAGAGTTTTATAGTTTCTGGTCTTACATTAGGTCTTTAATCCATTTTGAGTTTATCTTTGTGTATGATGTTAGGAAGTGTTCTAATTTCATTACTTTACATGTAGCTTTCCAGTTTTACCAGAATCATTTATTGAAGAGGCTGTCTTTGCTCCATTGTATATTCTTGTCTGCTTTGTCAAAAATAAGGTACCCATAGGTGCATGGGCTTATTTCTGGGCTTTCTATCTTGTTCCATTAGTCTATATTCTGTTTTTGTGCCAGTACCATACTCTCTTGATGACTGTAGCTTTGTAGTATAATCTGAAGTCAGGAAGCTTGATTCCTCCAGATCCATTCTTCTTTCTCAAGACTGCTTTTGTTATTCAGGGTATTTTGTGTTTCCATATGAATTGTGAATTTTTTTGTTCTAGTTCTGTGAAAAATGTCATTTGTAATTGACAAGGATCTCATTGAATCTCTAGATTGCATTTGGTAGTATAGTAATTTTTACAATATTGATTCTTTCTACCTAGGAACATGGAATATATCTCCACCTTTTATGTCATCTTTGATTTGTTTCATTAGTGTCTTATAATTTTCTGAATACAGATCTTTGTTTCCTTAGGTAAGTTTACTCCTAGATATTTAATTCTTTTTGTTGCAATGGGGGATGGGATTGATTCCTTAATTTCTCTTTCTGATTTTTCATTTTTAGCATGTAGAAATGCAAGTGATTTCTGTGAATTGATTTCATATCCTGCAAGTTTGCTAAATTCACTGATTAGCTCTAGCAATTTTCTAATACTATCTTTAGGGGTTTCCATGTACAGTATCATGTCATCTGCAAACACTGAGAGCTTTACTTCTTCTTTTCCAATCTGGATTTCTTTTATTTCCTTTTCTTCTCTGATTGTTTTGGCTAGGACTTCCAGAACTATGTTGAATTATAGTGGGGAAGGTGGACACCCTTGTCTTCTTTCTGATCTTAGGGGGAATGCTTTCAGTTTTTCACCATTGAGAATAATGTTTGCTGTAGGCATATCATATATGGCCTTTACTATGTTGAGGTAGGTTCATTCTATGTCCATTTTTTGAACAGTTTTAACCATAAATCAGTGATGAATTTTATAAAAGGCTTTTTCTTCATCTGCAGAGATTATCATATGGTTTTTGTCTTTCAGTTTGTTAATATGGTGTATCATAGTTATTGTTTTGCATTTATTGAAGAATCCTTGCATTCCTGGAATAAACCCAACTTGATCATGGTGTATGAGCTTTGTGATGTGTTGTTGAATCCTGTTTGCTAAAATTTTGTTGAGGATTTTTGCGTCTATATTCATCAGTGATGTTAGCCTGCAGTTTCTTTTTTTGTTGTTGTCTTTGTCTGGTTTTGGTATCAGGTTGATGGTGGCCTCGTAGAATGAGTTTGGAAGTGTTCTTTCCTATGCAATTTTTAGGAAAGTGTTTTAGAAGGATAAACATTAGCTCTTCTCTAAATATTTGATAGAATTCTTCTGTGAAGATATCTGGTCTTGGGCTTTTGTTTTTGGAAGATTTTTATCACAACTTCAATTTCAGTGCTTGTAATTGGATTGTTCATAATTTCTATTTCTTCCTGGTTCAGTCTTGGAAGATTGAACTTTTCTAAGAATCTGTCCATTTTTTTTCCAGGTTATTCATTTTATTGCCCTATAGTTGTTCATAATAGTCTCTTAGAATCCTTTGTATATCTGTATCATCTGTTGTAACCTCTTCTTTTTCATATCAAATTTTGTTTATTTGATTCTTCTCTCTTTTTTTCTTGATGAATCTGGCTAAAGGTTTGTCAATTTTCTTTATCTTCTCAAAGAACCAGCTTTTAGTTTTATTAATCTTTACTATTGTTTCTTTCATTTCTTTTTCATTTATTTCTGCTCAGATCTTTATGATTTATTTTCATTCTACTATTTTTTGTTGTTGTTGTTGTTCTGTTTCCAGTTGCTTTAGGTGTAGTTAGGTTGTCTATTTAATGTTTCTCTTGTTTCTTGAGGTAGGATTGTATTGGTATAAACTTCCCTCTTAGAACTGCTTTTGCTGCATCCCATAGGGTTTGAGTTGTTGTTTTTTCATTGTCGTTTGTTTCTAGAACTTTTTAAATTTTCCTTTTAATTTCTTCAGTAACCTGTTGGTTATTTAGAAATGTATTGTTTAATCTCCATGTGTTTCTTTCTTTTTTTTTTTTTTGCATTTTTTTTCTTGTAATTGATGTTTAGTCTTATAGTGTTGTGTTCGGAGAAGGTGCTTGATATGATTTCAACTTTCTTAAATTTACTGAGGTTTGATTTGTGACCCAAGGTGTGGTTTATCCTGGAGAATGTTCCATGTGCACTTGAGAAGAAAGTGTATTCTTCTGCATTTGGTTGGAATGTTCTGAAGACATCTATGAGATCCATCTCATCTAATGTATCATTTAAGATTTGTGTTTCCTTATTAAATTTCTGTTTTGATCATCTGTCCATTGGTGTGAGGGGGGTGTTAAAGTCTCCTACTATTATTGTGTTGCATCAATTTCTCTTTTAACATTTGTTAGTGTTTGTCCTATGTATTGAGGTTCTCCTGTGTTGAGTCCATCAGTTCAGTTCAGTTCAGTCACTCAGTCATGTCCGACTCCTTGTGACCCCAGGAACTGCAGTACGCCAGGCCTCCCTGTCTAACTCCCGGAGTCCACCCAAACCCATGTCCATTGAGTCGGTGATGCCATCCAACCATCTCATCCTCTGTCATCTACTTCTCCTCCCGCCCTCAATCTTTCCCAGCGTCAGAGTCTTTTCCAATGAGTCAGCTCTTTGCATCAGGTGGCCAAAGTATTCGAGTTTCAACATCAACATCAGTCCCTCCAATGAACATCCAAGACTGACCTCCTTTAGAATGGACTGGTTGGATCTCCTTGAAGTCCAAGGGACTCTCAAGAGTCTTCTCCAACGTGCATAGATATTTACAATTTTTATGTCTTCCCCTTGGATTGATCCTTTGATCATTATTTAGGGTCCTTTGGTTAGCTCTTGTAATATTCTTTATTTTAAGGTCTATTTTGTCTGATATTAGGATTGCTAGTACAGCTTTCCTTTGTTTGCCATTTGTATGGGATATATTTTTTTATCCTGTAACTTTCAGTCTCCTTGTATCTTTAGGTCTGAAGTGAGTTTCTTGTATACAGCATAAATATGGGTCTTGTTTTGGTATCCATTCAGCCAGTCTGTGTCTTTTTGTTGGAGCATTTAATCCATTTATATTTAAAGTTAGTATTGGTATATGTGTTCTTATTGTCATTTTCTTAATTGTTTGGGGTTGATTTTGTAGATCTTTTTCTTCTTTTGTATTTCTTGACTATATATGTCTCTTAAACATTTGTTGTAAAGATTGTTTTGTGGTATTCTTTTCTCTTAATTTTTATTTGTGTGAAAAATCTTTTGATTTCTCCATCAATTTTGAATGAGATTCTGGTGGGGTACACTAATCTTGGTTGTAGATTTTTCCCTTCCAGTACTTTAAATATATCCTGCCATTCCCTTCTGGCCTGCAGAGTTTCTGCTGAAAGATGAGCTATTGAGCATATGGAGTTTATATGTTACTTGTTGCTTTTCCCTTGCTGCTTTTAATATTCTTTCTTTGTGTTTAGTCTTTGTTAGTTTGATTGGTGTGTATCTTGGCATGTTTCTTCTTGGGTTTATCCTGTATGGGAATCTTTGTGCCTCTTTGACTAGATTGACTATTTCCTTTTCAATGTTGGGGAAATTTTCAACTTTAATCTCTTCAAAAATTTTCTCATATGCTTTCTTTTTCTGTTCTTCTTCTGGGGCCCTTATAATTCAAATGCTGGTGCATTTGATATTGTCACAGAGATCTCTGAGACTGTCCTCAGTTCTTTTCATTCTTTCTACTTTATTCTGCTCTTCAGAGGTTATTTCCATAATTTGATCTTCCATCTCAGTTTTTCATTCTTTTGCTTCAGACATTCTGCTATTAATTCCTTCTAGAGTACTTTTAATTTCAGAAATTGTTTTGTTTGTCTCTATATGTTTATTCTGTAATTATTCTAGGTCTTTGTTAATTGATCTTGCATATTTCCATTTTGTTTTTCAAGGTTTTTGATCATCTTTACTATCATTATTTTGAATTAGTTTTCAGATAGTTTGCCTATTTACTCTTCATTTATTGGTACTTCAGTGTTTCTAATTTGTTCTTTCATTTGTGTAATCTTTCTCTGCCTACAGTATTTATTATTTATTTTTTAAAATTTTATTTTATTTTTAAACTTTACAATATTGTATTAGTTTTGCCAAATATCAAAATGAATCCGCCACAGGTATATCTGTGTTCCCCATCCTGAACCCTCCTCCCTCCTCCCTCCCCATACCCTCCCTCTGGGTCGTCCCAGTGCACCAGTCCCAAGCATCCAGTACCGTGCATCGAACCTGGACTGGCGACTCGTTTCATACATGATATTATACATGTTTCAATGCCATTCTCCCAAATCTCCCCACCCTCTCCCTCTCCCACAGAGTCCATAAGACTGATCTATACATCAGTGTCTCTTTTGCTGTCTCGTACACAGGGTTATTGTTACCATCTTTCTAAATTCCATATATATGCATTAGTATACTGTATTGGTGTTTTAATTTCTGGCTTACTTCACTCTGTATAATAGGTTCCAGCTTCATCCACCTCATTAGACCTGATTCAAATGTATTCTTTTTAGTGGCTGAGTACTACTCCATTGTGTATATGTACCACAGCTTTCTTATCCATTCATCTGCTGATGGGCATCTAGGTTGCTTCCATGTCCTGGCTATTATAAACAGTGCTGCGATGAACATTGGGGTACACGTGTCTCTTTCCCTTCTGGTTTCCTCAGTGTGTATGCCCAGGTGGGATTGGTGGATTTACTGTATTTGAGGTCTCCTTCTCCGAGTCTTCAAGGCTGAATTCTTTCTTGCTTTTGGTTTCTGCCCTCCTAAGGTTGGTCCAGTGGTTTGTGTAAGTTTAGTGTAGGGTGAGATTTGTGCTAAAATTTTTGTTTGTTTGTTTGCTTGTTTTTTTGTTGTTGTTGTTTGTTTTTCCTCTAATGGGCAAGGCTGAGTGAGGTTGTAATCCTGTCTGTTGATGATTGGGTTTGTATTTTTGTTTTGTTTGCTGTTTAGGTGAGGTGTCAGGCACAGAGTGTTACTGTTGGTTGCATGACGCCAGGTCTTGTATTCAAGTGGTTTCCTTTGTGTGAGTTCTCACTATTTGATTTTCCCTAGGGTTAGTTCTCTGGTAGTTTCGGGTCTTGGATTCAGTGTTCCCACTCCAAAGGCTCAGGGCTTAATCTCTGGTCAGGAACAAAGATTCCACAAGTGGTCTGTTATGGCATTAAATGAGATTAAAGCAAATACCCAAAAAGGAGAAATCAAAGATGAGCCACAAACAAATGGAAGTTACAAAATCAGATAAATAATAATTAAAATACTGGAATATACACATATACATATACACCCATGAGCAAAGTCAAAACAGTCCAACAAAAAGCACAATAGATATACCCGGCAAACAAAGGAAATAAAAAAGTATATTTATCAGTTATGAACAAAAATAACTAAAGCACAAACTGGAAAACAAAGTAAAGCAAGGTGCCAAGTGGGGAATAAAGCAATGAAAAAAAACTAACAAATATGTTGAGAAGAAAGGAAAGAAAGAAAACAAAGAATGAATCGATATGCAAAGTTAAATACAGGTAGATTAAGAAGATTTATGCACATTAAAGATTAACTGCAAAGGGAAAAGAACAGTAAGAAAGGCAAACAAAGGAATACATGTAGAAAAAGTATAATGGGCTTAAAAAATAAAAAATTTAAATTATAAAAAAGAGAAAAGAAAAAAAAAGAAGAGAGAGAGGAAAAAAACCAAAAAACAAAAAACAAAACACTTCACAGAACTACAAAAGCCCAGCGTAGAGGCAGAGGTTTATAACAACAATAAAAATGTGACTGAGTATACACATATACAAGAACACCTTAAGCAAATACAAAACAGTCCAGCAAAGTAAAGTACAATAGATTGACACGGTAAACAAAGGAAACCAAAAATTATATCTACCAGAGCAATCCTAACTAAAGCACAAATTGGAAAACAAAAAGCAGGGTGCCAATTGGAGAATAAAGCAATGAAAATAAAACTAAAAAATATGTTGAGAGGAAAGGAAAGAAAGAATAGATATGCAAAGTTAAATAGAGGTAAATAAAGAAGATTTATATACATTAAAGATTATTACTGCAAGGGGAATAGCTGGAAAAGCAAACAAATGAATAAATGCAGAAAAAATAAAATTAGGTTTAAAAAATTAAAATTAAAAAAGAGAAAAGAAAAAAAAAAATGAAGGTAAACTCCACAGAACTGTAAAAGCCCAATGTAGAGGCTGAGGTTTATAGTAACAATATAAAATGTGACTGAGAAAAAAAGAAAAAAAACAAAAGCTCAAAAGCGTAATTGGATTTCATAGTGCAAATAAAATAACTACAACAGAGGGGGGAAAAGATAAAGAAAAAAAATCCAAAAGAATCTCCAGAACTACGTAAGAATAATGTTTTTCTTGAGTTACTGCTGTCAGAGTCCTTTCCCTCGCTGGGAGTCACAGCCTACCTCACCTCCCTAGGATGCCCTCCAACACTGTACTGAACTCTGGATCTGCTGTGGGGGCGCTCAGATTCTAATCTGGTCCTACTCCTGTGTGTTCTTGCCTCCAATGTCCACAGCTATCAGAACTAGTGTGTTTTCTTTTGAGGGAGCTCTCAATGTCCTTTTATGTATTCCACACACATGGAGTCTGCCTGGTTGATCATGTGGATTTAATCTTCAGCTTATACTGCTGGTGGGAAGGTTCTGAGTCATCTCCCTTAGCCACACTGCCCATGGGTCTCAACTGTGGTTTTATTTCCACCTCGGCATGTGGGTCATCCACTGGTCATCCACATTGCTCCTGAGGTTGCCCTGGAGTTGTACTAACACTCCTGTTTCCCCCCCAGTTCCTTCACTCTACTGAGTTTTGCGTGGTTCTATATATATTTGTCAGCTGGTCAGGTACTCCTGTCCACTCTCAGTTGGTGTTTTGCATGAACTTTTGTGTCTGAAGTTGTATTGCTGATGTATCCATGGAGAGTGATGTACTCCACGTCCACCTACTCTTCTGCCATCTTGTTCTGTCCTGACCTCCTTTAATATTCAAAGAAACAGTAGAAAAGAAAGGTGATAGATTTCCTATCCAGCTTATTTAAAATCCATTATAGTGTAAGGAGCACTACAGAATGTTGTCACCATTATTATTAGACATACCTGTGTATGATAGCTAATTTTACACTTCCTAATTTTGAGCACTGCTAAGTTCTTGCTTAAAACTACTGCCTTAAATATTGATTCCCTAACCATTTAAATGTTGAATAGTAACAATTCTCACTTTACAAAGTATTCATAAGAATTAAAA
The DNA here is from genome assembly GCF_002263795.3 of Bos taurus. Lineage (NCBI taxonomy): Eukaryota > Metazoa > Chordata > Mammalia > Artiodactyla > Bovidae > Bos > Bos taurus. The sequence continues at coordinate 27,550,280 of NC_037356.1, read as the reverse complement.
GAGAAAAATAGAGTGGAGTATTTAATGTATTAAATATATTTAATAATAGTAAAATTAATATATTTAATAAAAATAAAGTGGATTATTTAATATATGTACAAAAAGGTCTGTGTAGTCAAAGCTATGGTTTTTCCAGGAGTCATGTGTGGATATGAGAGTTGGACAATAAAGAAAGCTGAATGCTGAATTATTGATACTTTTGAAATGTGTTGTTGGAGAAGAGTCTTGAGAGTCCCTTGGACTGCAAGGAGATCCAACCAGTTAATCTTAAAGGAAATTAGTCTTGCATATTCATTGGAAGGACTGATGTTGAAGCTGAAGCTCCAATACTTTGGCCACCTGATGTGAAGAACTGTCTCATTTGAAAAGACCCTGATGCTGGGAAAGATTGAAGGGGAGAGGAGAAGGGGACAACAGAAGATGAGATAGTTGGATGGCATCACCAACTCGATGGATGTGAGTTTGAGCAAACTCCAGGAGTTGGTGATGAACAGGGAAGCCTGGCATGCTGCACTACATGGGATAACAAAGAGTCGGACATGACTGATTTAACATATTGGCTGGTAGATGGTAAGTACTTGAAAATGTTTTGTTTTTAAAATCATCAAATTATGAAATATTATATATATATTTTATTGTGTGTGTATATACATATATATGTATATACACACACTAGGTCCTTGATGTAAATGGCAAGTAACTCTGTATTTTATTTTGATATCTATGCTGTCTACTTACTTTGAAAACTCTCAAGTAGCTTGATCTCACAGAACTACACAAATTAAAAATTATAGACAAAGTTTACGTACTTCTGTTTCATCATGATTTTACTTATATACTAGTATTTCATATATAATCCACAAAATATCTTGCATTTGCAGGATATATTTTACTGACATTAAAGACGGACATTAAAGAATCTGCTTGCAATGCTGGATACCTGGGTTCAGTTCCTGGGTTGGGAAGATCCCCTGGAGAGGGAAATGGCAACCCACTTCAGTATTCTTACAGTCCATGGAGTCACGAAGAGTAGGAGATGTCTGAGCTACTAAGAACATACACACACCTCCAATTACAGTTCCTCTGATTAAATACGATTTTAGGGATGTTATTTACCCATTCTGGAGTTCAGTTCCCACATCTGGAAAAATGTGAATGATAATACGCATTTTGAGGTGTTAATATAAACAGTTAATAATGTTATATGGAATTTTTAAAGAGAACTTCTTGGCACATTGTCAGAAACTAAACAATGAAACTTATTTTGTTCTTTTTCTTTATAGAACTGGTTCTAATACTGAGTCATGATATAATTCTGCCTCACATTGTACTTTTAGAGTTTAACATGCCTCACTTAACAAGCTGTGTTAAATATTCCTGTTGTAACCAGAACAAGGGCTACAAGTAGGTAGGAAACTTTAGTGAAAGGCTAAGAGTAATCTATTGGCTTGGAGCTGCTATTTTAGATAATCCTTAGACTAAGAAACCAAAGACATTTAAAACAGGTAAGAGACACTGATGTATAGAACAGTCTTATGGACTCTGTGGGAGAGGGAGAGGGTGGGAAGATTTGGGAGAATGGCAATGAAACATGTAAAATATCATGTAGGAAACGAGTTGCCAGTCCAGGTTCGATGCATGATGCTGGATGCTTGGGGCTGGTACACTGGGACGGCCCAGAGGGATGGTATGGGGAGGGAGGAGGGAGCAGGGTCCGGGATGGGGAACACATGTATACCTGTGGCGGATTCATTTTGATATTTGGCAAAACTAATACAATTATGTAAAGTTTAAAAATAAAATAAAATTAGAGAAAAAAAAATTGGCAGAGAAACTGAATAGATATTTTCTCAAAGAGGACATGAAAAGTGCCAATAGGCACATGAAAAGGAGCTTGACATGACTAATCATGCTGCTGCTGCTGCTGCTAAGTCGCTTCAGTTCTGTTCAACTCTGTGCGACCCCATAGACGCAGCCCACCAGGCTCCCCCATCCCTGGGATTCTCCAGGCAAGAACACTGGAGTGGATTGCCATTTCCTTCTCCAATGCATGAAAGTGAAAAGTGAAAGTGAAGTCGCTCAGTTGTGTCCGACTCTTAGCGACCCCATGGACTGCAGCCTACCAGGCTCCTCCACCCATGGGATTTTCTAGACAAGAGTACTGGAATGGGGTGCCATTGCCTTCTCCATGACTAATCATGAGGGAAATGCAAATCAAAGCCACAGTGAGATATCACCTCACATCTGTTAGAATGACTGTCATCAAAAAGACAATAGATAACAAATGCTGGTAAGGATGGAAACAAATGGGAGCCCTGTGCACTGTTGGTGGATATACAAATTGGTACATCCGCTATGAAGACAGTATGGAGATTCTTCAAAATATTAAAATAGAGTGAACATGTGATCCAACAATCTCATTTCTGGATATATATCCAAAAGAATTGAAATCAGGATTTAAGAGATATCTGCACTTCTATGTTCATTGCAGCATTATTCACAGTAGCCAAGACATGGAAGCAACCTAAGTGTTATCAACAGATGACAGTTAAAGAAAATGTGGTATATACATGATTCAGTCTTGAAAAAAATAAAAAACCCTTCCATATGCAACAATATAACTGAACCTAGAGGACATTATGCTAAGTGAGATAACCAGACACAGGATAAATACTACACAATACTACTTTTATGAGGAATCTAAAATAGTCAAACTCAGAAGCAGAATGTATCATGGCGGTTGCAGGGCCTGGGGGAGGTGGGGTGGGAAACAGGGAAGTATAAGTCAAATGGTACAAAGTTTTGGTTATGCAAGAATAAGTCCTAGAGATCTAATGTACAGTATAGCACCTATAGTTAACAATACTGTATTGCACAGAAAAACATTTGCTAAGAGGGTAGGTCTCATGCTATATTTTTTAAATAAGCCAAAACCAACCAAACAAGAAGAATGACTAAGGAGTGAGAAGGAAGTTTTGGAGGTGGTACTTATCCCTTGATTGTGGTCAGGTTTCAGAGGTGTATAAATAGATCTCTAAACTTATCAAGTTGTACACATTAAATATGTCCAGTTTCTTATATATCAACTATACCTAAATAAAGATGTTTGAAAATTGAAAAAAAAAAAAAAAAAAAACAGGTAATGAATGACAGTGATAGCTGATAGCTTCCAAATGGATGTCTGAGATAAGAGGTGGCAATAGAGTTAGAAGAGTTTGGCTCCAGAGATGTAATTAAGTATGATCAAGGCATAGAGTAAAATTAATGGAAAACAATGGAGTTGGATAAAAGAATCAGGACTCTATTTCCTTAAAGTCCTGAAACAGAAGGGAGAAGTCCAGTTCTGGGAAGAGTTCGAGTTGGCAATGAAAGCAAACCATCTCATCTAGGAAAACAAGGTAGGGATGTGGTATCCAAAAATCATTACTGAATGAGAAGAAAACATGATGGTTGCCCTGTTTCCACTGTTTGGTAAAAACACTTTAGAGGACAAGGGCTGTGACTACCGTTCCAGCTTCATCCCAAGAGCCAGAAGATGTTTCTGCCCTTTTGACTCTCGAGATACTTGATAGATTAGAAATAACTGACAGGGGCTTCCCTGGTGATCCAGTGTTAAGAATCCACCTGCCAATGCAGGAGACATGGGTTTGATCCCTGATCCAGGAAGATACCACATGCCATGGAGCAACCAAGCCCACAAGAAGAGAAGTCACCACAAGAGGCCCACAATCCCAACTGGAGAGTAAGCCATACTCACCACAACAAGAGAAAAGCCCATGCAGCAATGAAGACCCAACACAGCCAAAAAATAAATAACTAAATAAAAGAAATAACTGACAGATATGTTACTGAGGTTCTGCTTCCTCAACTAAATAAAAAACTCATCTGCGACTCAGAATTTCTTCAACAAATGAACTGTTGATTCTATTTAGTCAGTCCCCAACTAACTCTTGTTTTCTCGTTACCCTCCCTGAACCTAGTTTACTTTCAGTGTTGGAAAATGCTTTGCTAAAACTTATCCTAGCATGATGCAGGGATGTTTTTGTTAAGTCTTAAAACACAGGGAAATGAGAGCCTGACTTGCTTAGTATAAAGAAAGTTTCACACAGGAAATATTTTAATTGGGTCTTTACTGGGTTCTCTGATGGCTCAGATGATAAAGAATCTGCCTGAGGTGTAGGACACTCAGGTTCAATCCCTGGGTCAAGAAGATCCCCTGGAGAAGGGAATGGCTACCCATTCCAGTATTCTTGTCTGGAGAATTCCATGGACAGAGGAGTCTAGCGGAGTACAGTCCATGGGAGTCACAAAGAGTCAGACATGATTGAGCAGCTAACACTGCACAACTGAGCAGCTAAATACTCTGGAAGGAGCATTTCTGTTAGACAGAATAAAAGGCACAGGGTTTAAGAGAAATGACCAGAGGAAATGTACTTTCCTTTAAAAACATTCATCATCTCATCACCCTGATATGAACTTTTAAACACAACGTTGAACTCTGATCCTGAAAATAAACAAAAGCAGAACTGAGTTGTCTCTACCTCTCCTCCTTCTCTTCCCATCACCCCTTTCTCTTCCCATCATGCCTTTCTCTTCACATTACGCCCTTCTCTTCCAATCACTCCTTTCTCTTCCCATCACCCCCTTCTATTCTCATCTCCCCCTTCACTTCCCTTCAAATCTCTTCCTGGACTAGAATAGCACACATCTCATGCTGAGCTCATTAGACAAAGAAAAAGCAAAGTTAAGGGACAGTACTAAAGTCACAACTTTCTGGTAAGCAAAGGATCCAAAACCATAGACCATTAGCAGTTTAGATTTTGCATGGACTTCTGGTTGTGCTCAGGATTATAAAGACAAACTAAAATTGTGAATACTGAAAAGCCACAGAGCTACTCACCCCTTCACAGACTCCCCCTGGCTACCTTCTTCACATTCTCTTTCATCTACAACTTCAAATCCCAGTCAAATCTTGTTTTCAGGTTGAAGACAAATAGACAGACTTTGTGGTTGATACAGTTCATTGATACCTATGATTCAGTCATTAGAAGACAAAGGTCCTGAGGTCTCACCCAGAGGTCCTTCTCTAACAATTTCTTTTCATTTCAGAAGTCACAGAGTACCACTGGAAGCCATATGGTTGAAACCTTCCAATTTTTTTTTACAATCCCTAGACCTTCAAATGAGGGCTTATCTGATGCAGGCATTTGAGAGGTTGATCATATAATCATTATATGATTATAATCATATAATCCTCAGCAAAGATGAGGAAGTGCTAGGGTAAGGGAGAAGGGAACAAGAGATTAAGAGGAGAGGAAGACAAACAGTGAGGGACAGAGGCCCAGGCTTTTTATTGCCAAATGGGAGCAGTAGGATATCTTATTATCCCTCCTGAGTAGGGCAATTTATTAGTTGTGTGAGCTGGAGAAATTCACCTCATGTCTTCAAATCTTAGCTTCTTCATCTGTAGTAAAAGGGAACAGAGATAATATCTGTGCAAATTCCTCTCACAAGCAATGTGGAGTCACCTCTATCACTTTTAGGAAATTAAGGCCACCTGCTCTAGCACTTTCCTCAGAGAATATTTCACTTCCTTATTTCTCAAGCTGTAGATCAAGGGTTTAGCATGGGGGTGACAAGATTATTCAGGAGCTGAACAGTTGCATTAAGTCAGGGATTACGGGTGGCTGTAGCTAGATGAGAACCACTGGCATAAAGGAGAGGAGGATGGCAGTGAGGTGGGCACTGCAGGTGGAGAAAGCACACAGTCGGCCTTCGGTAGATCAGATTTGAAGAATGGAGCAAATGATGCAGCTATAGGAGGTGAGGATGAGAAAGAAGCAGCTGAGGGGCATGAGACCCACACTGATGAACCCCACCACCTCCAGGGCCAAGGTATCTGCACAAGTCAGCTTCAGCATCACTGGGATATCACAGAAGTAATAGCCCACCCCACTGGGGCCACAGTAGGGCAACTGGAAGGTAAGCATAGTTAGAAAGGTGGCCTGAATACATCCAAAAAATGAGGTGCCCATGGCTAGGATGGCACACACTCTGTGAGTCGTGATTATTGTGCAGCACAGAGGATAACATATGGCAACAAAGCAGTCATAGGCCATTACCGTGTAGAGGTAACACTTGGTACAACACAGGAAGTGGTAGGAGAAGAGCTGGGACATACAGCCTGGGTAGGAGATGGCTCAGCTGTTCCCTGCTAGGTAGAAGAGCATCTTAGGGGAGCTCACAGAGGGAAAAAATATGTCACACACAGACAGTTTACACAGGAAGAAGTCCATGGGAGTGTGCAGCTGAGCAGAGGAGACAATCGTCAGTAGGATGAGCAGGTTCCCCATAAGGGTGAAGATGTAGAAGGACAGCAACAGGACAAAGAGCATGGTCTCCAGGTCCTCTGTGTCTGGGATGCCCAGAAGAATAAACTCAGTCACCTCTGAGGTGTTCCTCATCTGTGTTAGAATGTTGGACTTCAAAATAGAATACGGGTCTCCAAAGTATCAGCACTGATGTCAAACTCGGAAGCTATTTAATAAAGGATAAGCAATTATTTAATTATCTCGTTATGTGTCCTTCTAGCAAGTGTAATTTACAAAACAACATTAATAAACTAAATAGTTTTAAAGGAAGGTTATAAATATGTAAAGTGACTTTAAATAATTCCATATGAAAATGCTTTAGTTTCTTTTATTTTTAAATTTAAGTCTCAGAAACAACCTTATGAAGTAAAAGAAGACATAAAAAGCATGGGGAGTTTTTAGTAACTTGATCATGTAGCTGGAAAATAACTGATCTGAGATTAAAACTCGGGTCTGATTGCAGTTAAATTTCTAACATCTCTGCTGCGAAAACTCCCAGGAAATTTTGCTTAGAGAAGCGGAGACCTGATGCTCATAATCAAATAATTGGAGAGCTGGTATGTTGATGTGCTGTGTGCTTATCCATGGTGAATAACATGTAAAAAGTGGATCTAGTAAAAAGTTAGATTTTGTTTCAGTATAGGAAAAAATTAATGGCTGAGTCGCCTTGTTAAGTGTTGTGTTCTCATCATGATAAGGGTTTGATTATTTGTAGGATGATATTCTTTCAAATATGAAGAACTTGCCTTCCTAATTTAAATGCAAAGTTTTCCTACCTCCACCCTTAATATCCTCTGAAGTTCTTTGCCTTTATTACCTTGTTCATTTTCTCAAATATATCTGAAGAGGCACACATTTAACAAATGATTCTCCTGGTGAGCAGATGGCTTTGATTAAATATGATAAATCTATCTACCTCTATAACACTAAGAATTATGAATATAGGTATAAAAGTTACAATAACAGCTTAATACCATTCTTAATATATTTTAATAAAAGAGAGACATGTGCCATGGGGAAGGCCAGAATACCACTGAGCAAGAGTCCCTTAAAATGGCAGAAACTCTTTGGGATGCTTTTGTGTTTGGTCTATAGTTTTTTTTTTTTTTTTTTTAAGGAAGTAAGAATCTCTTGTATATAGTTGATTCATGTTGTTATATAGTAGAAACTAACACAACGTGCTTGTAAAGTAATTATACTGCAATTTTTTAAGGTATAAAAATTAATTAATTAAAAAAGAGACAAAACTGGAGTTATGTTAATAGAAATATGTCCAGGCACTGCTGAATGCTTCATGTACATTAACACCTTTAGTCCTTACCACAATTCTCTGAGGTAGGTAGGGTTAACTCCTATTTACATTAGGAAACTGAGGTTCAAAGAGTTAAGAAAATTGACCAAGTTCCTACATCTTTAGATGGTAGAGTCAGATCTCCCACAAAGAACAGTAGGAACATCTGCTGAGTTATTGGGCTTCCCTGATAGCTCAGTTGGTAAAGAATCCACCTGCAATGCAGGAGAAGCCAGTTTGATTCCTGGGTCGGGAAGATCCCCTGGAGAAGGGATAGGCTACCCACTCTAGTATTATTGGGCTTCCCTTGTGGCTCAGCTGGGAAAGAATCTTCCTGCAATGTGGGAGACCTGGGTTCAGTCCCTGGGTTGAGAAGATCCCCTGGAGAAGGGAGGAGCTACCCACTCCAATATTCTGGCCTGGAGAATTCCATGGGTTGTATAGTCCATGGGGTTGCAGAGAGTCAGACACAACTGAGCAAGTTACTCATGACTGAGCTGAGTTAGTAATTCTGCCTTTCTAACATTCATTCAAAATAATAATAATTTTAAATAAAGATATGTTTATATTGCTTATTTGTTATAATGTAATTTTATTATCTCTTAATTCTCACAAAATCCTTGTGAAGTAGTGGTAATGAATCCCAATTTCTAAAAAAGAACACTGACATTCAGATAGTTAGAAACTTTTCTAAAACTAAAAAGTGAAGAGCAAGTCATACTCAGATCTTCTGATTCCAGGTTTAGTGTTCTTTGCTAAAAAAAAAAAAAAAAAGACAACAGATGCCAATTGCCCTTTTATGACTGAAAAACCACTCATAGATTCATTCTTAAGATTTGGAGAAGTCTTCCAGGCACCCCCACAACCACTGAAAAATTTAAGGTACTAGATTGTAGCTCCAGAGAGGGAGGTGAGTCTATCAACAACATATTATATTTCAATAGGTCCCATAGGTACATAATTCTTCCCTGGTGCCTCAGACAGTAAAGCGTCTGTCTACGATGTGGGAGACCTGGGTTTAATCCCTGGGTCAGGAAGATCTCCTGGAGAAGGACATGGCAACCCACTCTAGTACTCTTGCCTGGAAAATCCCATGGACAGAAGAGCCTGGTAGGCTACAGTCCATGGGGTCACAAAGAGTTGGGCATGACTGAGCGACGTCATTTTCACTTTCACTTTCATAGCTACAGAGAAATTTCATTTCTTGAGGACAATTCCCAAGGGGATATCTGAGATTATGGTGCAGCATCAATGAAAATTTGCATCAAGAAATATCAGCCTATCTCTTTAGTTCACTTCTATTTATGAGTTCCAATATTCTGCAAGTTTTGCAGATATTTCCCCCACTGAACTGGCCTGAAATAGTCTCACTCATAGAAATAAATCCTACCTCTCTAATTGGGTGTTGATTTTTACTTTTGCAAGTTTGTCCATTTACATGAACAGAAAAGCATTTATTTAAAGTATGTATTCACATATTATTTGTTTTGTAAGTGCATGGGTGGGTGGTAGAAATTGATCAAGAAAATCAAAAGAGGAAAAAGTCAAGTAGGGTTCAAAGACTGATGAATTGAATGTGAATCAGAAGGGAAGGATACTTTTTCATATGATCCATACATATGAAAGGTTATACATATGAAAGAAATATCCGAGTTTGGAAAGGAAGATCTAGGGTTCACTCTAAGTATTGTGGATGATGCTATAGATTTGTATGTTATCCTTTCCAGGGTAAGAGCTGAAACTCTGAATGAGCATGCTGCAGAATTAATACCATCTAATGCCATAGTTCTTCTTCCCTTGGTTTATAGACTTCAAGCATTCCTGAAAAGCAAAAAGAAGACAGGCTGATCTGGCTAAATCATCATAAGTGATGATATTTTCTTATGATTCTAACCAACATCATGAGAACTGTTGAGTGTAGTGTCTCTTGGACAATTCAGAAAAGGAAACTTTCACAAATATTTAAGTACAAAACTTTATTAATTATTATAATATTTATCTTCCCTAAATGTCTATCATTTTGTCATTGCAGAAACTCATTTATAATAATAAATGTCTAATTTCATCAACAAAAGAGGCTGCAGGGGCAAACACTGGCATCTGCCTTTTTAAAGCCAGTTTCTTTCCACATTTCAAAACTATAACATTTCAAATGTTATACACCATTTCCAACAATTCCTGAGACACCACTGGTTCATAATAACTTGCCTTAGTGTGCCGATGTAACAGTGTAGCATCTATTATAAATCATATTATTTTCACATACCAACTAGGCAGCAATCAAGTTATTTTCAAGAGTCTACAGATCTGTCTTCTAGATCTATACAGAGTACATTTTGTATAGATCTTTATACTCTCTTATGTGTTTTGAAGATCACAGAAGTTATATTATGTAATAAAATGTTTCAGGATGGGTCTGACTGACCTAACAAACCCTTCTTAGAATATGAGAAAGCTGAAGGAAGAAGACCTGCTCATCAATGCATTTCAGTCCAAATGTGTATGAATATTAACTTTCATCTGGTTCTGATTAAATCTCTGAAGCCACTTTCCAGTAGTTTTGAATACAGGTAACAAAGAAAGTACAGAAATGAATGTGTCTGGTTCTCACATTCTAATAGACTTGATTGAATCCATGATGATTTATGAATTATGAATATGAGCCTTTAAACACCCTAAATCCAGCATCAGGAAATAAATTTTCACAAATAATTTATACTAATTAACTTCCTTCATGTGTTAAAATGACGTTCAAAATCCACTTGTAATTCAGTTCTCTCCCATCAACATAAATAACTGCTTGTGAAAAAGCAATTGAAGCTATTATTAAGTCAAATAGAATGATAAATTTGATGCTCCTCTTTTGGGGTTTCACCAATGCCGGAACCGCAGGAGATGTGGGTTGAATCTCTAGATCTGGAAGATCCCCTAGAGTAAGAAATGGCATCCCACTTCAGTATTCTCACCTGAAAAATTCCATGGGCACAGGAGCTTGGTAGGCTACACTCTATGGGGCCTCAAAGAGTTGGACATGACTGGGCAACTGTGCAAGCGTGCGCGCGTGCGCGCACACACACACACACACACACACACACACACACACACACATCCAGTGACAGCATCTTCAATTGTAACCCTGAGTTGCCTGGATTAGCAACCCATTGACTTGGTAATGGTAAGCCTGACATGCTCAGTATATAAAGTAAGTATTCACATATTATTTCTTTTGTAAATGCATGGGTGGGTGGTAGAAATTGGTCAAGAAAACCAAAGAGGAAAAAGTCAAGCATGGTTCTTTGAACCCTGATACCTCAAAGATGTTGAATTGAATGTGACCCAGAAGGGAAGAGTACTTTTTTCTTATGATTTGTAAATATGAAAGGTTATACATATGGAAGAATTATCCGAGTTTGGAAAGGAAGATCTAAGGTTCACTCTAGGGTTTGTGGCTGATGTGGCTTCTGGTATAGTGCCAGAATTATGTAATAGATTCACACTTGTTTTCTAGAGTCCAGTCACGCGTCAGAAACAAGGCAAAATCTAGGATTCTTAGAATTACCTAACATTAACAAAAAAGGATATTGTAAAAAAGACTTAAAGAAAATACATAATACACTAAGCTGGATAGTGAATTATAGTAGGTCAGGCAGTTTTCATTTATCATAAAAAAGTGCCACTTAAGAAAGCAAAATATGAAACCTGGATATTACTGTTTATCCATCTATCTACATATATATTAGATGTAAAAATAAAAGTGTATACACTTATCTAAAACCATCTTTTATTTTCTTAACACTGTCTTTGAAAAGCAAAATATTTTAATTTTGATGAAATCCACACTATCAATTTCTTATGAGTTAGGATTTTGGGATCATATGTAGAAATTTTTTCCAAGCCCAAGGTTGGTTATCAACACAACTTAATGACTTGAGAAATCAGATATTCACAAGTTAGGATTTGGAAAAGATACTTTTCCAGATTAGATGTGCAAAAGTTAGAGATTACAGTCATTATACTGATAGCATATTTGCTGGTTTTTGGTGTTTTTTTTTTTGGACAGAAGAAAGAATATTGATGATAACTTCTAGAAGATATTTCATTAACAGAAGGTTTATTATCAATTGTAGACAAGAACAGAGGGAGGGACGGTGCTGATGGCTTTAGTGGGCACATGTATCCACATCATCCTATTTCTTTTAATCTGTATCTCAGTGATGTTTATGAGAGAAAAACTCAGAGACAAATGGCATTACAGGCCATACAATGTGAAATAATGTCAATAGAATGCCACTAAATGTATGGATATATGTTAATAAATATATATTGACATGTGGGCTAAAATTAAATATCAACTTGCACAATAAAATAGCCAGTTACAGAGACTAAAACTTCATTCTCGTATTATTTCTGATCAGAAGAATATTCTTCTCTCTAGTATTTTCTTCAGGGCAACATTGACATCCCTGTTCCGTAGACTATAAATCAGGGGGTTCAGCATGGGTACAACAATAGTGTAAAACACAGAGGACACTTTCCCTTCATCCATGGAACTGACTGATGATGGCTGCAGATACATGAATGCTGCAGACCCATAGAAAATAGCCACAGCTGAGATGTGGGAGCTGCATGTGCTGAAGGCTTTAGATCTGCCCCGCATGGAAGGAATGTGGAGGACGCTGGAAATAATGAAGACGTAGGAGCTGACAATGATCAGGCTGGGGGCAAAGATGTTAAGTGCACTAAAACATAGAACCAGTAATTCATTGACATAGGTGCTAGAGCAGGAGAGCTTTAGGAGGGACAGAAGATCACAGAAATAATGGTTGATCATGTCTAATTTGCAGAAATGAACTCTAAGCGTGCAGCCTGTGTGAGAGAATGCACATATCAATCCCATCATATACACTCCCCAAATGAGGGAGAAACAGGCCTGATGTGAAATGATAATATTATACAGCAAGGGGCTACAGATGGCAACATAGCGGTCATACGCCATTGCAGCCAACATGTAACACTCAGAGATAGCAAAAAGGAGGAAGAAGTAAAGCTGAGTTATGCATTCAGGGTAGGAGATGACGTTCTTCTCTGTCACAAAGTTCACCAGCATTCTGGGGGTAATGACAGTGGACTGACAGAGGTCAATGAAGGACAAGCTGCTGAGGAAATAGTACATGGGGGTGTGCAGGTGAGAACTGAGCCCAATCAATATGATCATGCCCAGGTTCCCCACCACCGTGACCACATAGATTCCTAGGAAGAGGAGGAAAAGGGGCAGCTGGAGTCGCGGGTGTTCTGTGAGCCCAGCAAGGATGAATTCAGTCACTAATGAGTGATTTCCAGGGTCCATTTTCTTCTCGGCAGGTTCTAAGTTTAAAAAACAGAAAAATGAGTGTACGTGTGTATGTATGTGTGTGGGTGTGTGTGTGTGTATGTGTGTATGAGGGAGAGAAAGGTTTATGCATCTATGTGTGTGTGTGTGTGTGTGTGTGTGTGTTTGGGTGTCAGAAGCAGAGAATAATTCTGCAGAGATCATTCTTTATCCATCATCAGAAGACATACATAATGAAGGTAATTCTCCAGTATATCCTGCTACTGTAGGATAAACAATCATTCTGGTTGAACTAGAATATAAATGATAAGCTTCAAGAACTTTGTAATTAAGATATTTCATAATGTTTAAGAGAAACAATAATTTATGAATTTTTAAAGTTAGTGAAAAGAAATGTTTCTAGTATTATTTCTGAGTATTCATCTTTCCTCCAAATTTCTATGTTCATATATTAATATCATCAATGTCAAATGCCATAGAACTTTCCTTTCATTTATAATAAGTAATATGGTGTATGCTTTCTATAATTAATCAAGAGAGGATTCACAAGTCTTTGAAAAGTAGTTATATTAGTTGGGGTTGTCTTCTTTAGTAACATCTCAACTTAAAATATCTGATGACCAGTATCATTTCACCTGAGATGTAATGCTATAATGTCTCAGCTTCCTTCTCCCTGGACTTAGACTCCAGAGGGCAGAAATGCAACTGCTTGGCAGACATCATGTTTATACCTCAATAGGTTTTCCCACCCCATCCCACCCTATAGATTATCTTATTCTAAATAAGATAATCTTCAGTTCAGTTCAGTCACTCAGTCGTGTCTGACTTTTTGTGACCTCATGAATCGCAGCAGGCCAGGCCTCCCTGTCCATCACCATCTCCCGGAGTTCACTCAAACTCATGTCCATCAAGTCGGTGATGCCATCCAGCCATCTCATCCTCTGTCGTCCCCTTCTCCTTCTGCCCCCAATCCCTCCCAGCATCAGAGTCTTTTCCAATGAGTCAACTTTTCACATGAGGTGGCCAAAGTACTGGAGTTTCAGCTTTAGCATCATTCCTTCCAAAGAAATCCCAGGGCTGATCTCCTTCAGAATGGACTGGTTGGATCTCCTTGCAGTCCAAGGGACTCTCAAGAGTCTTCTCCAACACCACAGTTCAAAAGCATCAATTCTTCAGTGCTCAGCCTTCTTCACAGTCCAACTCTCACATCAATATATGACCACTGGAAAAACCATAGCCTTGACTAGATGGACCTTTGTTGGCAAAGTAATGTCTCTGCTTTTGAATATGCTATCTAGGTTGGTCATAACTTTTCTTCCAAGGTGTAAGCATCTTTTAATTTCATGGCTGCAGTCACCATCTGCAGTGATTTTGGAGCCCAAAAAGATCAAGTCTGACACTGTTTCCACTGTTTCCCCATCTATTTTCAGGGGTGAGAATATAATGGCCTAAATACAAGCCATGTACTCCACTACTATGACCAGGGCATCACTGTACTTAGATTAATCTATACAGAAGCACTAAGTGTTAGATATGCCAACATTTAAAAAATATAATCATGTATTTTGCACATGCTGTCAAAAGAATTCAAAGATGGTAGAGATGTGGATGAGTAAAGTACATGCAAAATAAAATAAGTAATTTTAGTGTCAATTCAATACTAGTCAACAGTGATATGTTTTTTAAAAAACCAGTGTACCTTTGGTCTAGATTTGCAAAGGAAATGAGTAGGTACTAGAAAATAAAAATTCATATTCTTAACACTCAAGCAATGTTTGGACTATTGTGTTCAGTTTGAAGTAAAATTCTGCGTGTGATAAAGTAAAAGCTGCACATAAATATGATCTAGAAATATGATATTTTAAGATGGCTAAAACAACCGAAGATATTTTTTTTCCAGCAAAGGAAAAATTCTTGTGACACAGGGCAGTTATCTCAATGTTCATTATATGGCAGTGAGAGGTACTGAACTTATTTTATATGTTCAAGAGATTGAGTAAAATTAACTGCTTCAAATTATGGAAAGAAATATTTGGTTTTACAGTAAAGACAAATATCCCTATCATCAGACACACCCCAAGCTGACGATCATAAAAATTTGAGCACAGACTGAGTAACCACGTACATAGCAGATATTCTTTAAGGACACACCTAATGGGTAGTTGGAGCTAATGTACTTCAATTATCTTCATTCTAATGGATCCTGAATATGTTAGACAGTAGGAGATTGAATCCTCAGCTAAATACCATTCTTGCTGTGTGGTCTTGATATAACACGCTTACTCTCCAACTCTCTGAAAAACAGAAACAATAAAATCTACCTTCCATGTAAATTTCGATAAATGATTTCTATGAGATATTTAGCATGGTCCATACCTTTGGAAAGACCTTAATACTGTCAATGTTATTTTAATTTTGATCTACTGAGGTTGTTGCATTATATCTTTTGGTTCAGTGGCATTCTCATTCCTGCTATGATGGCTGGAGTACGTCTAGGCTGCATATTGTCACCCTGCTTATTTAACTTATATGCATAGTACATCATGAGAATCACTGGGCTGGATGAAGCACAAGCTTGAATCAAGATTGCTGGGAGAAATATCAATAACCTCAGATATGAAGATGACACCACCCTTATGACAGAAAGCGAAGAAGAACTAAAGAGCTTCTTGATGAAAGTGAAAGAGGAGAGTGAAATATCTGGCTTAAAACTCAACACTGAGAAAACGAAGGTCATGGCATCTGATCCCATCACTTTATGGCAAATAGATGGGGAAACAGTGGAAAGAGTGACAGATTCTATTTTCTTGGGCTCCAAAATCATTGCAGATGGTGACCGCAGCCATGAAATTAAGAGACACTTGCTCCCTGGAAGAAAAGATATGACCAACCTAGACAGCATATTAAAAAGCAGAGACATTACTTTGCCAACAAAGGTCTGTCTAGTCAAAGCTATGGTTTTTCCAGCAGCCATGTATGGATGTGAGAGTTGGACTATAAAGAAAGCTGAGCACTGAAGAATTGATGCTTTTGAACTGTGGTGTTGGAAAAGACTCTTGAGAGTCCCTTGGACTGCAAGGAAATCCAACAAGTCCACCCTAATGGAAATCAGTCCTGATTATTCATTGGAAGGACTGGTGTTGAATTTGAAACTCCAATAGTTGGCCACCTGATGTGAAGTACTGACTCATTTTAAAATACCCTGATGCTGGGAAGGATTGAGGGCAAGAGAAGAAGGGGATGACGGAGGATGAGATGGTTGGATGGCATTAATGATTCAATGGACATGAGTTTGAGTAAACTCTGGGAGTTGATGATGGACAGGGAGGCCTTGCATGCTGAAGTCCAGGAGGTCACAAATAGATGGATACAACTGAGCGACTGGACTGAACTGAACTGATGATGGCTGGAATTTTTTTTTTTCCTTAAGACATTATCTTTTTCCTCCTTTCTACCTAAATACATACAATGATCCTGAAATTTTGAAGTTTTTACTAAATATAAACTTCCTAAATATTAATATTTTCCAAGGTCTCCAAATGAAGTTTGAATAAATTTCTGTCATTCAATGATTTATATCACCCAACAACAAAAACTTTTATTTTTATGTCCCACCAGGTGTCACATGTTTTAACTATTATACAAAACAGGCTTTGACAGAATCTCTTTTATGACTCATTATATTTCCTTATTTTCTCTCACACATTCCCAGTGTATCTGATGAAATCTATTCAATAGCTAGGGCCCTTAAGTTAAGGGCTTTAATAATGGAAACCCCATGTAATAAGACATTTTCTGTGAGCTGAGGATACCTTTCTCATGTTTACATTTAGTATGTGCTTAATTTTGTATCAATTATTATGAGTTACTTATTGGCTTTTCTTCTGTACTAGACTGTAAACTCAATACAGTGCTTGGCAATATGCCTTATATACAAGTATCAATAAATATGATTTTTTAATAAAATTATTGAATGGAGTGTAGTGATAAGTTAACATAGACTCCAACACAAGTGAACAAAGCTCTCACACTACGTGAGTTGAAATGAGTAAACAAAGAAATACTGGCCATACTTTTATACAGCAGGGACAAAGAGATGATTAAGGGAACAGTTGCTCCTCAGGGAGTGTGGATATTAGAGTGAGGAGAGATAGAGACAGAAAAATAGCTACTCACATCTTTTCATCTGAGGGACCTAGAACAGAAGATTCAACTTTCTAAAGTCCTGTACTGGGATTCAGATACATCCCTCTTTGTCCCCAAAACACCAGTGCTGTGTATTCTTCTCCTCTATTTCTCTGTAGGGAAAATGGTTCTGGTGATGCAGGTGGGATAGTTCTAAGTTCTAACCTTGCAGGACTTCTTGTTGTTGTAGGGTCATAACCTAGAAGACTCTGTTGTAATAATTTTGAGTCACTGGTCCTGACTTCTGTTGAAGTCGATGGCCCCATGCAAATGTTGGTTGATGTGAATGGTGATTTATAATCTGAGTATTGATGCTAAGAGTCAGATGAGGAACAGATAATGCTAATGATCTCCCACTAGGATCATATCCCAGAAGTATCAACTCTTGGGAAAAGTTACAATTAACAATTCCCTTTTCTCACATTGACTCTCTAGTGTTTAATAGTGTCATATAGTTATAATTTATCATTTTTGTTAGATTATAGGTTGGAAGCAAGGCTGGGATAGATCTTATTATAACTCTGGTGAATTTCATGTCAAGCTATATAAGAATTCAGAATTTTAGGAAACTTTTAGACCTGCATTAAAGGAACATTCTAAAGTGATTTCACACCAGAGATTAAAAAAAAAAAACAACAGAAAAAATTGTGTGCAATATTTGAACAATTTTTTTCTCCTTGACATATATTAACTGTATTTTAGATGCCATGATATATTTATATAGCAGTAGTACTTGAAATATTTTAACATGCAGGCTGCAGGAAGGTTTCAACTGGTTATTATCATAACCCCATGAAAAGTTCCTAACAAGTAGAATAAGTTAATGACTTTATCTAACTCTATAAAAAAAGAAATATTGAGGAATAATATAGAGATATGTCACTTAATGTGAAAAAGTTTACTAGTTGTTGTTTGCTTAATCTATAGAGTAATTAAAAATCATGTTCTGGTTCAAGGTCACAATCTAGGAAGATCCACAACTCTGATTGCAATAATATAGCAAAATGCATCATATTTTCTCTTTATCTTAAAACCAAATTTATTGAACTATAATTTACATGTGGTAAAATTCTACATACTAAGAATTTTCTCAATATCAATATAGGTGAAGTTCTTCTGTTTGGGTATAGGAAACCATGGTAATCTGGACTGGAGTATTTGAGTTCCAGATACCAATGTATCTGCAGATTTGTTATGTTGACCCATCAGATACCAACCATACATATTATTTTTTAACACATATAGGTTGCATGCTTGAAAACCCAAGTTTTGCTTCAGGAATATTGGCTTTTTAACTTTTTTTTAAATATAAATTTATTTATTTTAATTGGAGGTTAATTACTTTACAATATTGTATTGGTTTTGCCATACATAAACATGAATCCGCCACAGGTATACATGTGTTCCCATCCCGAACCCCCCTCCCTCCTCCCTCCCCGTACCATCCTAGAAATCAGCTGTTCACAAGTTATATTACCTGCACTGGGGTTTGATACAGAAGCTACTTATGTTCATTCTTCTAAATTTTTGTATAGAAATAATTTATGATGTCATCAGTTTTATTGCAGATCTTTGAAGAACTCGTCAAATAGAAATTTAATTGATTTTAACTTTTAAAAGTAGCTAATTAGAGAAAGTAATGGACAAAGACAGTGTGAGATATATATGGCTTCCCATAAATGTTTTTAAAAAGGAAATAAGAAAGCTGTCAAGGACTTTCTAGTCTCAGGAGCTATCTTAGGTCCCACAGATATGGCAGTAAAATACAAGCATTGGGTAACCTTTATGAACATTACAGCAGATAGTACATTTTGGACAGTAAGCATGCGAGTACACACTGAAAACAATAAATGGCATAGTAGGAGGCACACTGGTTTGAGCAATGTAACAAAGCATGGAATTTTGTTCTTAACTCAGATTTTAAGCTCTGGTAAGGATTTTGAAATAAGAGAATCATACATCCATTCGGTGTAACAAGCAATGACTAGATCTAAAATATCATGCTCATCTTATGTCTGGTCACAAAAACTTTCTTCTGTCAAGCATTTTCTTCAGGGCAACATTGACATCTTTATTCCTGAGGCTGTAGATCAGGGGATTCAGCAATGGCACAACAATAGTATAAAACACAGAGGACACTTTCCCTTGGTCCATGGAGCTCACAGATGATGGCTGCAGGTACATAAATGCTTCAGATCCATAGAAAATAGCAACAGCTGAGATGTGGGAGCTGCATGTGCTGAAGGCTTTGGACCTGCCCTCCGTGGAATGAATGTGGAGGGTGCTGGAAATGATGAAGATGTAGGAGCTGAGGATGGTCAGGATCGGGGCAAAGATGTTAAGTGAACCAAAGCATAGAACCAGTAATTCATTGACATAGGTGCTAGAGCAGGAGAGTTTTAGGAGAGGCAGAAGATCACAGAAATAATGGTTGATCACATCAAATTTGCAGAAATGAACCCTAAGCATGCAGCCTATGTGAGAGAATGCACATACCAGTCCCATCACATACACTCCACAAATGAGGGAGAAACAGGCTTGATGGGACATGGTAATATTATACAGCAAGGGGCTACAGATGGCAACATAGCGGTCATATGCCATTGCAGCCAACAGGTAACACTCTGCAATTATAAAAACAAGAAAGAAAAAGAGCTGAGTCATGCATTCAGGATAGGAGATGATGTTCTTCTCTGTCACAGAGCTCACCAGCATTTTTGGGGTAATGACAGTGGACTGACAGAGGTCAATGAAGGACAAGTTGGTGAGGAAATAGTACATGGGGGTGTGCAGGTGAGAACTGAGCCCAATCAGTGTGATCATGACCAGGTTTCCCACCACCGTGACCACATAGATTCCTAGGAAGAGGAGGAAAAGGGGCAGCTGGAGTCGTGGCTGTTCTGTGAGCCCAGCGAGGGTGAACTCAGTCACTGAGGAGTGATTTTCTGCTGCCATTTCCATTTACGTAGTCTCTGGAGGGGAAAGAGTAAAACACTTTAATTGGAGGGAATTCATTACATTCTTTTTCATTTGGAATAGAGTGCTCCATATAAATGATTCACAGTTTTGGCATCCTTTCCACCTATATAATCACTTAAGTCTGGGTCTATTTATGGAAGGAAAGTACATCTACATTCAATACTTGCAAAGCCTCATTTTCAACTATAATAAATATATTTTCTATTAAAGCATTTAGCCATGTTTATAACCATAAAAACATGCATGGCAGCTTTATTCATAACAATGAAAATTGGAAACAATTCAAATTTATGTCCATCAACTGATGAATAGATGAGTAAGTCATACTATAATATGTACATACATAACCATATGCATATCCACATATATACATGTATGTATGTGCATATATAAACATATACAGCAACATATAGAGATGGTGTCTATAGATGGGATTTAAAGTGTGGCAGTCTTTTAATTCATCATCCTCAGCCACAAACTGCCTCATCCATCTACCCTATGATGTCATGTCAGTATTACCATTTTCTATTTGTGCCATAAAAATCAACCCTGAATATTCATTGGACAGGATTGTTGCTGAAGCTGAAGTTCCAATACTTTTGCCACCTGATGCGAAGAGCTGACTCATTGGAAAAGACCCTGATGCTGGAAAAGAGTGAAGGCTAAAAGAGAAGCAGCAGCAGCTGTCTGTCTTTTTGTTTTTTTCACATGAAATAGTCCTACCATCTCTCTTTGTCTCTGTTGTGTTGTAAATATGTTCTCTTTTCTTTTCCATTTTACTTAAGTTAGAAATCATCATGCAAACATTCTCCAACACCTTGTAATTGATTTGACTTTCCCACTTTACATTCAGAAAACTGTTATTTCTAAACAGCACATTTTTAGATTTGAGATATATTTTAAGTCAGTTGATGCATTGAATCATACTTATTCTCCTCTGTATAGCAAGTAAATTGCATAGTGTTTAGGACATAGAGGGATACAAATGGGATTTTATAAGTAATTCCATACACAAATGTATGAGAATATTTACCTGAATTTTCATGGTATTATTTCCAGACTTATAGTCTCAAGCCACAGATGTGAGATTAATATACTCACCTTTCTTCTTGCTGGAAATCTCAATACCAAATTTTGTTTGCAACATGCTTCCTTTGACTCAGAAGATAGCTCTGTATTGGTGTCAGGAATGATAGGTACCCAGCTTTCTGCTGTCTTTAGTGTTGAGAGGGCTGGCACAGCCCCTTTTGAAGCTGGTCTACATCACAGGTCAGCATCTCTAAGTCTTCAGTGTGTGTTTCTTCAGCCTCAAGGTAGCAAACATCTGCACCTTTCTCAGTTCTCCCCTGAGTGGTTGTGATCACTGTGCTATGAAGGTGTGTCGTGGATTTCGTATAAGCCAGGCAGTAAATAACATGGAGTCAAATACTCTCCAAGGACTTCCTTTTCTCAGAAGACAAGCTCTTGAGAAAGAAGCAGTTGCAGTTGACATGTCCCCAGTTGTCTAACTTTTTTCCTTCAAGAGGAATTCTCTGTCAATCCTGAACTCAACAATTAGTGACCAAGATTTCTTCACAGGATCACCTGGAGATTTTTTCAAAATAAAATCCTCAACCAGCATCAGATCCTTCTCAGGAGCATTTGGGATTTTGAGATTCTGCATCTCATACAAGCTCCTGGCCAGTTCTAGTTGTTCCTAGTCCACTCTGTGAATAAAAGGTTTTAGAGGATTGGGCAACATTCTGACAAGTTATCTTAATGTTAAAATGGCAACAGTTCTTAATATGATGAAGTAAATCATTTATGCTTGCAAAAATGTATTTAACTGATTTTACATGTAAATACAAAAACACATATTAATTCAAAGTCCAATCTATATGTTATTGGATTTAAAGTTATGGGGTAAGAATTCAGAATATTGACTTAATTTTTGATTTTTTTAGGTGCTCACTATTAATGATTCTAGTGCTAAGCTGCATATATAAAACATTTTATTAGGCACTTATGTTTCATGTTTCCTCTCTTCTTATATATTGTATTTTCACTTTTTGTTCTAAAACAGGAAAATTGGAAACATACTTAGAAATGATTGAATCAAGGTAAATTGCACACTCAAGTCAGGAGAAATCTTATAGTTAAATATAAAAAGACTCATTTTTATTTTTTACCAGTTTATACTTTTGTTACATTGAAAGTAAAAGTCACTCAGTTGTTTCTGATTCTTTGTGACCCCATGGACTATGAGTCCACGGAATTCTCCAGGCCAGAATACTGGAGTGGTTAGCCTTTCCCTTCTCCCTGGGATCTTCCCAACCCAGGGATCGAATCCAGGTCGCCGGCTTTGCAGGTGGATTCTTTACAAGCTGAGCCACAAGGGAAGTTAATGCTTCTCAATTTTAGATACTCATTTAAACTCATTAAAAAAACTTATCAGGGAAGTTTTTTTTTTTGCTTTTAATTTCAATACCAAGGTTGAACCCTATGCCAATAAAGACAAAATTTTAGGTGTGAGGTCAGATATCAATATTTTTCAAAAGCTCCTTAACTTTTAATGTGCATGGGAATAACCTAAAGATCTTGATCAAAAGCAGATTCTGATAGTAAGTCTTGTGTATGGTTTGAGATTATACATTTTCAATAAAATCTTTCAGATTTTACCACTATTTCTCGTCTATCGACCACTCTGAGAAACAAGGTTCTAGAGGATCTTTTGTTTTAAATACCTTCCAATGGAGTTCTTTCAGATTCAAGGAAAATCCACCATACCCATGCACCAAAAATCTTTTGGCTTTGGGTTTGCTATGGCTGCAGGATTCTGATATGTTTGGAGAAGAATACTGTGTGTCTGGAATGCCACTGTATAAGTGAACAGATTATGATTGAAGTTGCTTCAATGTGCCAAATAAAAGAAGTGACAAAGAGATTTGGAATTTGGTAAAGGTCAGATATAGAAAGAATGTAAACAAGAAGTAAAGAGATCATTCCTATATTATTCAGAAATTAAAAATATGAAGAGATCCATATAAGCCATTCTTTCATTTCTGACAGGTTATATGTTCTGATTTAGCTAATTTATATATAAATTTATATATTCTGGACTATATATAACAGACTAGGAATCTTGCCTAAGATAGAAGCTTTAATTGTAGCCGTTCTACCTTCTTTTATAGTATTGATGAATATTAGGTCAAATAATATGAAAATAATAAGACAAATCACATGAAAATTAAGTCAAATAATATGAAATAGTTGAAGATGAATGTTTGACATTGATGAATGAATGGATAATGAAATACATGGGTGGTAAATAAATTATGTTATATATATATAAACATAGTCATAGTCATATATTTGGACACTATAGTTGAATAAGGCAGCACACTACCCAAAGAATGTTGATCTGTCAGTAATGAGTAAGACGGTTTGACCTGAGACGAGTCAGAAGACAACTGGGTATTCAGAGTTTCATGTGAATTTATAGTTACCACATGTTAATGCCCAGAAGCTAAAAAGGAGCAATATGAAGGGAGATAAGAGATGTTTCCAAGATAAAACTGACAAGAAATGGCAATTGTTTATAACTTACATGGCAAAAGGCATGAACCTCATGAAAGTAATACAGCTCACAGAATTTGGGGTTATTATGAGTAGCTGTTAACATACATTTATTGTTGTAGTTTAGTGGCAAGGTTGTGTTGGATGGACGATTTGCAACCCTGTGGACTGTAGCCTGAAAGGCTCCTCTCTCCATGGGATTTCCCAGGCAAGAATACTGGAGTGGGTTACCATTTCCTTCTCCAGGGGATCTTTCCCAGCCAAGGGCTGAACCCACGTCTCCTGCATTGGCAGCTGTATTCTTTACCGCTGAGCCACCAGGGAAGCACCTGTTACCTAAACAGTATAACACTAATGGTGTAAAGATAAAAATGGGTTGGGCTCCTTGTGTAGAAATTGTTGGTATTGAATATGATAATTTGAATGTCTTTGATAAGTCTTATCATAAGATTCTGCAATCACTCTGCATTTGGTCTTTTTGCTTGATCAACACAAGTTTGAAATATTTTGATTGTTTTCATTAAATCAAATGAAATAAAAGTGAAGATCACATTGGAGAGATCTAACAAAAAGCAATACAACCTCA
The DNA here is from genome assembly GCF_002263795.3 of Bos taurus. Taxonomy (NCBI): domain Eukaryota; kingdom Metazoa; phylum Chordata; class Mammalia; order Artiodactyla; family Bovidae; genus Bos; species Bos taurus. Next base: position 27,525,984 of record NC_037356.1, on the reverse strand, counting down.
CAGAAAAAGTAGATGCTTAATGTGTAGAAAGAAATTACTGGGAAGGCCTTACACTTACCCACAATTACATGGGGCTATTGGGCTCCAAAATCACTGCAGATGGTGACTGCAGCCATGAAATTAAAAGACACTTACTCCTTGGAAGAAAAGTTATGACCAACCTAGATAGCATGTTGAAAAGCAGAGACGTTACTTTGCCAACAGAGGTCTGTCTAGTCAAGGCTGTGGTTTTTCCAGGGGTCATGTATGGATGTGAGAGACGGACTGTGAAGAAAGCTGAGTGCCGAAGAATTGATGCTTTTGAACTGTGGTGTTGGAGAAGACTCTTGAGAGTCCCTTGGACTGCAAGAAGATCCAACCAGTCCATTCTAAAGGAGATCAGCCCTGGGATTTCTTTGGAAGGAACGATGCTAAAACTGAAACTCCGGTACTTTGGCCACCTCATGCGAAGAGTTGACTCATTGGAAAAAACTCGGATGCTGGGAGGGATTGGGGGCAGGAGGAGAAGGGGATGACAGAGGATGAGATGGCTGGATGGCATCACTGACTCGATGGATGTGAGTCTGAGTGAACTCTGGGAGTTGGTGATAGACAGGGAGGCCTGGCTTGCTGCGATTCATGGGGTCGCAAAGAGTCAGACACGACTGAGCGACTGAACTGAACTGAATAGATTACTTTGTGTAAAATCACAGTTCTTGGAGCCAGACATTCTAACCTCTGTCTTTATTACGTTTGGGACTATGGGGACATTTACTCAAAGTCAACAAGCTTCAATTTATTCATCTCTTAAATGGAATCAATACTAGGGCTTGCCTTGAAAGAATATCATAAATATTAAAGAAAGTTGTCTAATATAAAGTGCTGGGCACAGTGTTTGATATTTTATACTAGCTCAATAATAATATGTCATTACTTTATGATGATCATCTTAGTTATTCTTGTTTTTGTTTTCTTAATATTACACTGAAACTTTAAATCTCAAGAGTCTCTGACTTTTATTCTTGATATTTCTCCGTAAATAGTCATATAACACAAATTCAAAGGTTTTAGCCTGAAGGGTATTTGGAAAATGTATTGTATGGAAAATGATCCTGAATTTCCAAAAACTTGAACAATAAAACTAAAATATTACATATCTCAGTAAAGCAAAAGTTTATTTCTGATATGACACTAACACTATTCATCTACATTTTCCACTGTCCAGAATTTTCTTCAGGGCCAATTTGACATCCTTATTCTGCAGAGTCTTGTCAGAGGGTTCAGCATGGGCACAGAGCAGGTATAAAACCCTTGTCTTTATATGACCCCCTTGGTCTATGGGACTCACAGATGATGACTGCAAGTACATGAATGTTGCAGATCCATAGAAAACAGCAACAGCTGGGATGTGGGAACTGCAGGTGCTAAAGGCTTTGGACCTGCCCTCCGTGGAGTGTATGTGGAAGGTTTTGTAGAGAATGAAGATGTAGGAGATAAGAATAATTAAGGCAGAAATCAGGACGTTGAAAGAACTGTAGACTAGAGCCAAAAATTTGTTGAAATAGATGTTAGAACAGGATAGCTCCAAGAGTGAAAAAGCATTGCAGAAAAATGGTTAACCACATTGGCCTTGCAGAAATAGAGTCTCAAGATAAGCCAAGTATGGAATGTCGACTGAATGTTTCACAAGACATAAACTGCTGCTGTGAGCTGGAAGCACCTATAATAAGACACGATGGCATTATAAAACAAGGGGTTACAGATGGCAACGTAGTGGTCATATGCCATTTCAGCCAACATATAACTCTCTGCAATAATAAAAAAAAGAAGAAAGAAATAGAGCTGAGTCAAGCATTCGGAGTAGGAGATGACATTTTTCTCTGTAATGAAGTTCACCAGCATTTTGGGGGTAATGACAGTGGATTGACAAAGATCAATAAAGGACAAAGTGCCAAAGAAATAGTACATGGGGGTGTGCAGGTGAGAACTGACCCCAATCAGTGTGATCATGCCCTGGTTCCCCACTACTGTGACCACATAGATTCCTAGGAAGAGGAGGAAAAGGGGCAGCTGGAGTTGTGGCTGTACTGTGAGGCAGCGAGGATGAACTCATTGAGGAGTGATTTCCAGGGTTCCATTTTCTTCTCAGCAGATTCTAATTAAAAAAAAACAGAAAATGAATGTATTTCTGAGAGAGAGAGAAGAGAGAGAGAGAGAGAGAGAGAGAGGCAGAGAGTAATTCTGTGGAGATCATTCTTTATCCTTCATCAGAGGACATACATAATGCAGGGAATTCTCCAGTATCTCCTACTACTCTAGGACAAACAATCATTCTGGTTGAACTAGAATAGAAATTATAAACATCAAGAACTTTATAACTTAGAAATTTCATAAAGTTTAAGAGAAACAACAATTTATAGATTTTTTAAGTCAGTCAACATGAAGATTTCTAGTATTATTTCTGAGTACTCTTCTTTCCTCCAAGTTTCTCTGTTGACATATTAATATCATGCATGTCAAATAACATAGCATTTTCCTTCCATTTATAATAAGTAATAGTAGTGTATGCTTTCTATAATTAATGCAGGAGGATTCACAAGTCTGTGGAAGTAGCTGTATTAGTTGGGGCTGTCTTTAGTAACATCTCAGCTGAAAATACCTGAAATGTGACGACCAGTATCACTTTCACCTGAGATCTGATGCTTTAATGTCCCAGCTTCCTTCTCCCTGGACTTTGACTCCAGAGGGCAGAAATGCAACTGCTTGGCAGACATCATGCTTATACCTCAATAGGTTTTTCCACCCCAGGAACCATTCTTCTTATTCTAATTTGGATGATGTTAGGGGTGAGAGTATAATGACCTAAATACAAGTCATGTACTCCAACACTGTGACCAGGGCATCGGTGTACCAAGATTGATCTATGTAATTTGGACTTCATGACTTAAATGGTGGAGATGAAAACATGATTCTGTTCTCCAAATCATAAAGTTCTTTTGAACACAAACACTAGGTGTTTGGTATGCCAACCTTTTTAAAATATAGTCATGCATTTTGCATGTGCTCTCAATAGAATGCAAAGATGGAAGAGATGTGGATGAGTAAAGTACATGCAAAATAAAATAAGTAATTTTAGTGTCAATTCAATACTACTCAACAGTGTGATGTATTTTTTAAAGACCAATGTATATTTAGTTTAGATTAGCAAAGGAAATGAGTAGGTTCTAGAAAATAGAAATTCATGTTCTTAACACTCAAGTGATATTTGGCTATTGTGCTCAGTTTGAAGTAAAATACTGTGTGATATAGGAAAAGCTACACAGTTTCCTAAATATGATCTAGAAATCAGTTATTTTAAGATGTTTAAAACAACTGAGAATATTTTTTTTTGGCAAATCAAAAATTCATGTGGCACAAGACAGTTATTTCAACATTCATCACATGGCAGTGAGAGGCACTGAACTTATTGTATACATTCAAGAGACTGGGTAAAATTAACTGCCTCACCATGGGAAGAAATATTTGGTTTCACAGCAAAGACAAACATCCCTATCATCAGAACACCCTGAGCTGACAGTCATAAAAGTTGGAGCACAGACAGAATAATCACATACATAATAGATATTCTTTAATGACACACCTAGTGAGTAGTTGGATTAAATGTATTTCTATTATCTTCTAATGGGTCCTGAATATGGTAGACATTAGAGGTTTGAATCCTCAATTCAACCCCATTCTTGCTGTGCGGTCTTGAGATAATATGTCTACTTTCCAACTCTCTGAAAAACAGAAATACTAAAATCTACCTTCTGTGTATATTCAGATAAATGATTCCTATGAGATGCTTATTTAACTTATATGCAGAGTACATCATGAGAAACGCTGGGCTGGAAGAAGCACAAGCTGGAATCAAGATTGCCGGTAGAAATATCAATAACCTCAGATATGCAGATGACACCACCCTTATGGCAGAAAGTGAAGAGGAACTAAAAAGCCTCTTGATGAAGGTGAAAGAGGAGAGTGAAAAAGTTGGCTTAAAACTCAACATTCAGAAAACGAAGACCATGGCATCTGGTCCCATCACTTCATGGGAAATAGATGGGGAAACAGTAGAAACAGTGTCAGACTTTATTTTTTTGGGCTCCAAAATCACTGCAGATGGTGGTTGCAGCCATGAAATTAAAAGATGCTTACTCCTTGGAAGAAGAGTTATGACCAACCTAGATAGCATATTCACAAACAGAGACATTACTTTGCCAACAAAGGTCCATCTAGTCAAGGCTATGGTTTTTCCAGTGGTCATGTATGGATGTGAGAGTTGGACTGTGAAGAAAGCTGAGTGCCAAAGAATTGATGCTTTTGAACTGTGGTGTTGAAGAAGACTCTTGAGAGTCCCTTGAACTGCAAGGAGATCCAACCAGTCCATTCTAAAGGAGATCAGCCCTGGGATTTCTTTGGAAGGACTGATGCTCAGGCTGAAACTCTAGTACTTGGCCACCTCATGCGAAGAGTTGACTCATTGGAAAAGACTCTGATGCTGGGAGGGATTGGGGGCAGGAGGAGAAGGGGACGACAGAGGATGAGATGGCTGGATGGCATCACTGACTCGATGGACGTGAGTCTCAGTGAACTCCGGGAGTTGGTGATGGACAGGGAGGCCTGGCATGCTGCGATTCTTGGGGTCGGAAAGAGTCGGACACGACTGAGTGACTGAACTGAATTGAACTGATGAGATGCTTAGCACAGTCTCATACCCTTGGTAAGAACTAAATTTTGTCACTATTATTTTATTTTTAATCTATTGAGTTTCTTTTCATTATATCTTTTGTTTCAGCAGCACTTTCATTCCTGCTATGATGGCTGGGATTTTTAATTTTTTTTCCTTAAGACATTTTCTTGTTCCTCTTTTCTACCTAAATACATACAATGATACTGAAATTTGAAAGTTTTACTAGATATTAACTCCTAAATATCAATATTTTCCAAGGTCTCCAAATAAAGTTTCAATAAATTTCTGTCATTCAATGATTTACATCACCCAACAACAAAATCTTTTAATTTTATGTCCAGGTATCAGGTATCACATGATTTAACAATTACACAAAACAGCATTTGGTAGAATCTCTTTTTTTTGACTCATTATATTTCTTTATCTTCTCCTACACATTCCCAGTGTATCTGATGAAATTTATTCAATAGTTAAGTCATTAAGTTAAGGGCTTTAATAATGAAAACCCAGTTAATAAGACCATTTTTATGTGCTGAGGAATACACTTCTCAAGTTTATGTTTAGCACATGCTTAATTCTGTATCAATTATTATGAGTTATTTATTGGCTTTTCTTCTGTACTAGACTGGAAACTCAATACAGTGCTTGGTACAATGCCTTATATACAAGTATCAATATATATCATTTTTTAATAAAATTATTGAAAGGAGTGTAGTGATAAGTTAACATAGACCCCCAACACAAGTGAGTGAAGCTCTCACACTGCATGAGTGGAGGTGAGTAAACAAATACTGGCCATAAGTTTCTCCAGTGGGGACAGAGAGATGATATGGGAACCTTTGTTCCTCAGGGACTGTGAATATTAGAGTGAGGACAGATAGACACAGAAAAATAGCTACTCACATCTATTAGTGCACTGTAAGGGAGATGGTTGGATGGCATCACTGACTCAATGGACATGAGTTTAGGTAAACTGTGGAAGTTGCTGATGGACAGGGAGGCCTAGTATTCTATCGTTCATAGGGTCGCAAAGAGTCAGACACAACTAAACAACTGAACTGAACTGAACTGAAGGGAGCTAGAATAGAAGATCAAATTTTTTAAAGGCTAGGACTGAGATTCAGATACATCCCCCTTGTTCTCCAAAACGCCAGTGCTGTGTATTATTCTCCTCTATTTCTCTGAAGGGAAAAATGGTCTGGTGATCCTGGTAGATAGTTCTGAGTACTAGGCTTACAGGACTTCTTGTTGTAGGGTCATAATCTAGAAGACTCTGTTGTAATGATTTTGAGTCATTGGTCCTGACTTCTGTTGAAGGCAATACAGTTCAGTCGCTCAGTCATGTCCAATTTTTGTGACCACATGAACCTCAGCATGCCAGGCCTCCCTGTCCATCACCAATGGCCGGAGTCCACCCAAACCCTTGTCCATCGAGTCAGTGATGTCATCCAACCATCTCATCCTCTGTCATCCTCTTCTCCTCCTGCCCTCAATCTTTCCCAGCATCAGGGTCTTTTCCAGTGAGTCAACTCTTCGCATGAGGTGGCCAAAGTACTGGAGTTTCAGCTTTAGCATCAGTCCTTCCAATGAACACCCAAGACTGATCTCCTTTAGGATGGACTGGTTGGAACTCCTTGCAGTCCAAGAGACTCTCAAGAGTCTTCTCCAACACCACAGTTCAAAAGTATCGATTCTTCTGTGCTCAGCTTTCTTTATAATCCAATTCTCACATCCATACATGACTGCTGGAAAAACCATAGCCTTGACTGGATGGACCTTTGTTGACAAAGTAATGTCTCTGATTTTTAACATGCTGTCTAGGTTGGTCATAACTTTGCTTCCAAGGAGTAAGCACCTTTTAATTTCATGGCTGAAATCACCTTCTGCAGTGATTTTGGAGCCCCCCAAAATAAAGTCAGCCACTGTTTCCCCATCTATTTGCAATCAGGTGATGGAACTGGATGCCATGATCTTAGTTTTCTGAATGTTGAGCTTTAATCAACTTTTTTACTTTCTTTTTGCACTTTTATCAAGAGACTCTTTAGTTCTCCAGTTTATGCCATAATGGTGGTATCATCTGCATATCTGAGGTTATTGATATTTTTCCCGGCAATCTTAATTCCAGATTGTGCTTCTTTTAGCCCAGCATTTCTCATGATGTACTCTGCGTAGAAGTTAAATAAGCAGGGTGACAATATACAGCCTTGACATACTCCTTTTCCTATTTGGAACCGGTCTGTTGTTCCATGTCCAGTTCTAACTGTTGCTTCCTGACCTGCACACAGGTTTCTCAAGAGGCAGGTCAGGTGGTCTGGCATTCCCATCTCTTTCAGAAATTGTCACAGCTTATTGTGATCTACACAGTCAAAGGCTTTGGCATAGTCAATAAAGCAGAAATAGATGTTTTTTTCTGGAACTCTCTTGCTTTTTCGATGATCCAGAAGATGTTGGTAATTTGATCTCTGGTTCCTCTGCCTTTTCTAAAACCAGCTTGAACATCTGGAAGTTCATGGTTCATGTACTGTTGAAGCCTGGCTTGGAGAATTTTGAGCATTACTTTACTAGCATGTGAGATGAGTGCTATTGTGCAGTAATTTGAGTATTATTGGCATTGCCTTTCTTTGGGATTGGAATGAAAACTGACCTTTTCCAGTCCTGTGGCCACTGCTGAGTTTTCCAAATTTGCTGGCATATTGAGTGCAACACTTTCACAGTATCATCTTTCAGGATTTGAAATATCTCAACTGGAATTCCATCACCTCCACTAGCTTTGTTCATAGCGATACTTCCCAAGGCCCACTTGACTTCACATTCCAGGATGTCTGGCTCTAAGTGAGTGAAGTCAATGGGCCCCTGCAAATGTTGGTTGATGTGAATGGTGACTTATAATCTGAGTATTGATGCTCAGAGTCAGATGAGGAAGAGATAATGCTAATGATCTCCCATTAGGATCATATCACACAAGTATCAACTCTTGGGAAAAGTTACAATTAACAATTCCCTTTTCTTCCATTGACTCTCAAGTGTTTAATAGTATCATATCATTGTAATTTATCATTTTTGTTAGATTATAGGTTGGAAGCAAGGCTGGGATAGATCTTATTAGAACTCTAGTGAATTTCATGTCAAGCTATATAAGAATTCAAAATTTTAGGATATTTTTAAGACCTGCATTAAAGGAACACTCTAAAGTGATTTTACACAAGAGATAAATAAAAAATATTTGTGTGCAATATTTGATCTATTTTTTCCTCATTGACCTATATTAACTGTATTTAGTTGCCATGAGGTATTTATAGAACAGTAGTACTTAAAAATTGTAACATGTAGGCTGCAGGAAGGTTTCAACCGGTTATTGTCATAACCCCAGGAAAAGTTCCTTCTAGGTACAATTAGTTAATGACTTTATCTAACTCTATAAATAAAAGAAATATTGAGGAATAACATAGAGATCTGTCACTTAATGTGAAAAAATTTACTAGATTTTTTTGCTTAATGTATAGAGTAATAAAAAATTATGTTCTGGTTCAAAGTGGCAATCTAGGAAGATCCACAACTCTGACTGAAACAATAGAGGTTATCATATTTTCTCTTTATCTTGAAATTAAATTTTTTGAACTATAATTTGCATGTGGTATAATTTTACATACTAAGAATTTTCTCATTGTCAATATAGGTGAAGTTCTATTTTAGTCTAGGTATGGGAAACCCTGGTAATCAAGGCTGGAGTAATCGAGTTCCAGATACCACTGTATCTCCAGATTTGCTATGTTGACCCATCAGATAGCAAATATACATATTATTTTTTAACACATGTATGCTGCATGCTTGAAAACCATGAGTTTTTGGGTTGTTGACTTTATTTAATGACTTAAAAAATCAGGTGTTCACAAGTTATCTTACCTGTATTGGGGTTTGATACTGAAGTTAGTCAAGTTCATGCTTCTAAATTTTTGTATAGAAATAATTTAGGATGTCATCAGTTTTATTGTACATCTTTGAAGAACTCTTCAAACATAAATTTAATTGATTTTAACTTTTGAAAGTCATATGTAGCTATTAGAGAAAGTAATGGATAATGACATTATGAGATATATATGGCTTCCCATAAATATTTTTAAAAAGGAAATAAGAAAATTATCAAGGTATTTCTAATGCCAGGAACTCTCTTAGGTCCTGCAGATACAGCAGTGAAATACATGCATGCATGCATGGGGATAACCTTCTTGAACATTACAGTGCAGTGCATTTTGGACAATAAGCAGGCAAGTACACACCCAAAACAATAAATGGCACAGTAGGAGCACACAGGTTTGAGCAACGTTACAAAGCATGGAGGGGTTCTTAGCTCAGATTAAGCACTGGTAGGAATTTTGATGTAAGAGAACCATACATTCATACAGTGTAACAAGCAATGACTAGACCTAAAATATCATGCTCATCTTATGTCTGGTCACAAAAATATTCTTTTGTCAAGCATTTTCTTCATGGCAACATTGACATCTTTATTTCTGAGGCTGTAGATCAGGGGATTAAGCATGGGCACGATAATAGTATAAAACACAGAGGACACTTTCCCTTGGTCCATGGAGCTCACAGATGATGGCTGTAGGTACATGAATGCCGCAGATCCATAGAAAATAGTGACAGCTGAGATGTGGGAGCTGCATGTGCTGAAGACTTTGGACCTGCCCTCCGTGGAACGAATGTGGAGGATGCTGGAAATGATGAAGATGTAGGAGCTGAGGATGGTCAGGATCGGGGCAAAGATGTTAAGTGAACCAAAACATAGGACCAGTAATTTGTTGACATAGGTGCTAGAGCAGGAGAGCTTTAGGAGAGGCAGAAGATCACAGAAATAATGGTTGATCACATTGAATTTGCAGAAATGAACCCTAAGCATGCAGCCTGTGTGAGAGAATGCACATACCACTCCCATCATATACACTCCACAAATGAGGGAGAAACAGGCCTGATGGGACATGGTAATATTATACAGCAAGGGGCTACAGACGGCAACATAGCGGTCATATGCCATTGCAGCCAACATGTGACACTCAGAGATAGCAAAAAGGAGGAAGAAGTAAAGCTGAGTTATGCATTCAGGGTAAGAGATGATGTTCTTCTCTGTCACAAAGTTCATCAGCATTTTGGGGGTAATGACAGTGGAATGACAGAGGTCAATGAAGGACAAGCTGCTGAGGAAATAGTACATGGGGGTGTGCAGGTGAGAACTGAGCCCAATCAGTGTGATCATGCCCAGATTCCCCACCACCGTGACCACATAGATTCCTAGGAAGAGGAGGAAAAGAGGCAGCTGGAGTTGTGACTGTTCTGTAAGTCCAGTGAGGATAAACTCAGTCACTGAGGAGTGATTTCCTTTTGCCATTTTATCTGGGAAGTTTCTGAAGGAGAGAGAGAGAAAGGGACAACTTTGAAGACATGTCTTTTTTTATGGTTTGTTTATTAAAGTTATCTCACATAGAAGGTAAACTGTTTGAATATTTCCTTAGTTTCTATGTAAAGTTTAAACTCTGCATAAGTTTTCTAAACAACATTTTCTTAATAAAATGTTTTTACAGCTGAACAGAAAATATATTAAGCTATTTCACTTACACATTTTTCAGCCAAAATAGTGATCATTTTTACCTATTTGAATGGCTGTTCCTTAATTCAAACTTTCACTTATTTTAAGCACTTTTTTTTTTCCCCAATTGGGGTTTGCAAATTTGAAATCTTAGAGGACCTATTAAAAATGACAGAAGCTGGTTGAGCATCAACCTGGAGTGAGCAAATCTCATGTAAATGCAGAACCATTTATTAACTAGAATTTCTGTCAGAGGAGAAAAGAGACACATCAAAACATATTTTGTAATTAATTTTTCTGATAATAATAAAACACGGGTTTCTATGTAAAAATCTTCACTTTTTAATGTTTTTTTGAAATAAAACAGCACAAACCACATTCACTGTGAACCAGTCCACTGTTGGCCTGTTTGTGGACTAAATGCTTTAAGAAGATACATGAATCGTGCTTGTGAGTTAAAGTGCAAGTATCTGCGTTCATCTACTGACTCATCAATTACTACTTGATAATCTTTGAATAGTAAAATAATATCACTGTCTAATTAGAAAACATTAGCAGTCTGAAATTGGTAATAATAAAAATAGCTGTTTTTATTGTTATTATACCATGCTATTATTTGGAAAATAGAAGATAATTACACACTTCAAAATACAGAAAGAGCACTTATAATGGTTAAACTTTTTCTTTTTCATCTTTCATTAACTAAAAAGGTATGAAAACTTGTCATAAAATTAGGGGATATAGAATCAGAAATGCAGTCCCCTATTCTGTTAAGCAGTAAACAGATTATCATTACATATGGGTAGAAATAAAATAGCAAAATTTCTACTTGAATACAAATCAAAAAGAAAAAATCTAAATTGTTCTACTTCAAAGCTAAATAAAAATAAAATTGAAGTGAATCTTAAATCTAGGCATGAAGACTAAATAAATTTCATAAGAAAACACTAAAGAATATATAAAATATTGGACTAGTCTAAGAATTTGTTAGAAAGAACACACACACATACTAACCAATATAACCAAATAATATAACCAATATAACCAAACAATATTGATAAATTCTTTCTATTCAAATTAAAAACCATTCCTCAAAATACATTATTAGAATATTAAAAGCACTATGGACTGTTACTGAGAGTATGAAAAATAATATTGAAAAGACAATAACATGAAGACAAACAAGTTAAAAATAAGAGAACTATGTGAACAGATATATCACAGATGAAGATAAGAGAATAATTAACAAGAACCTAAAAAGATACTGAAATCCTTATTCACCAGAGAAATGAAAATGAAACTAAACCATAATGGGAAACAACTGCACGTCTAACATGTTAATGTCTGGCCTTCGTGCCTATATCCCTTCCTCCCTGTATCTGGGTTCATTTAAATTATGCATATGCCATCAGAAAATGACTCTCTTTCTAGATTCCAACCTATCGCAAGTCAGAGGAATTTTACAGTGAGGACAACATTTTAGTTTCTCAATGCGAACATGATAGAGACTCAACTTACCTTCACTTCACACAGCCAAGTGTCGCTGGCTTTTATGATGTTATTGTGGGTATGATGGAGTTCTGTGGGCTGGTCACTTTTCAGTCAGATATAGAAGAACATATCTGAACACAGAGTGTCTGTTAATTCAAGGATCCGCAATATGGTTTGATCATCAGAGTCACCTAGAGAGCTTAAAGTATCTGCAAAAATAATGACTGTAAAAATGTAAACATGATTATAATTAAGAATAAAATTTCCTGAATCATCGTCCTTATACTCTTTTGCTCTGGGATGTTAGCATATGCAGAAGATCACTGATAAACAATTTTTGCTTCTATTTCTTCTCCTAAAGATTACTTTTACAGCTCAGAATAATTCACAGACTCTTGGTACTTCCAGAGTTAACAACCTACAACATTTTATTGAAATTCCATTTTATTGCATAAGCAGTACCACTGCTTAAATTTTACTGTAATATTTGATACTTATACTAAAAAATATCTCTCCCTAGTTTCTTCTTTATCTTTAAAAACGTTCTCAAAAGTTTTTATTCATAAGCTCTCCAAATTCTCTCACCTCATCTAGAGAAATTTTTATTACACATTTCCTAACATAACATCAAAACTAGGGATTCAGAATCCCACTGCTGGGCATACACACTGAGGAAACCAGAATGGAAAGAGACACGTGTACCCCAATATTCATCGCAGCACTGTTTATAATAGCCAGGACATGGAAGCAACCTAGATGTCCATCAGCAGATGAATGGATAAGAAAGCTGTGGTATATATACACAATGGAGCATTACTCAGCCATTAAAAAGAATACATTCGAAGCAGTTCTAATGAGATGGATGAAACTGGAGCCTATTATACAGAGTGAAGTAAGCCAGAAGGAAAAACATAAATACAGTATACTAACGCTTATATATGGAATTTAGAAAGATGGTAACAATAACCTTGTGTACGAGACAGCAAAAGAGACACTGACGTATAGAACAGTCTTATGGACTCTGTGGGAGAGGGAGAGGGTGGGAAGATTTGGGAGAATGGCATTGAAACATGTAAAATATCATGTATGAAACGAGTTGCCAGTCCAGGTTCGATGCATGATACTGGATGCTTGGGGCTAGTGCACTGGGACGACCCAGAGGGATGGTGTGGGGAGGGAGGAGGGAGGAGGGTTCAGGATGGGGACCACATGTATGCCTGTGGTGGATTCATTTTGATATTTGGCAAAACTAATACAATTTTGTAAAGTTTAAAAATAAAATAAATAAATTAATTAAAAAAAAAAGATCTGAACTTTTAATAAAGTAATTTAAAACAAAAAGCCAATAAAACTGCTGTGTCATTCTGATGATTAGCCAGGTTTGGGAACTACTGAATTAGAAGACACAAAGTCAGTGTAGTGGCATGTTTTAGGTGGAGAATTTGAAACATTCTGTTTTTTCTGTCCTATTTTTCCTTTTGTCTTCTCATTTCTTTTCCTCCTTTCTTCCCTTTCCTCCCTTTTATCCTTCTTCTGCTCCTTCTTCCTTCTTTCTCTAATCAATACTTTAGCAAAAATTCATGAGACAGCATTTTACCACAAAGCAAGGTCTATTCTAGAGTATGAAAACTACAAAGAAAAGTTACTAATATCAAAAAATTAAAGACGATATTAAGGTGGCCTAATATTCATCAAAAAGTAGCATAATATGCAAAAATTAGAGTGAAAACTCAGAGGGGCATGCAAATTTGCATATATCTAATGGATTCAGAGCTAAGGAACTGAATATCTTGGAATTTTTATTTCAAAATGTCTTTTGTTATTTATTAGTCCTGACTCAATGTCCATAGGATCTACATCTGAGAGTCTGAATATTATATTTCTTTTGAAACAAATTATTATACCCTACTTACATAAGAATCAATTAAAGATAGAGATTTCCCTATCATATATAGATAGATTAGATATACTAGAAAAATTAAGAATTGGATGTGTATAGCAATGCCAATTAAGTAGCATGGCCACTTAAGCAGGGTTAAGTCTTTTGTCAAAATATGAGATGGCATTACTAAGCATTAAAAATGATAAAATACTTTTTACTGGCTTTTCAACATTTGAATTTTAAAGCGGATAAGAAGGAATAAAGGTAGAAAAGAGCAGTTGGGGCTCAAACTCTCTCTGTGAAATTTTTTTCTCAGTGAAGCTTGCGCTTGAAGATTGCCAGTCCCTTCCGGTGTAGTACACACTCTGTGGTCAACAAAACTGCTGAAGTTCCCACAACCTAGACCCTGAGGAAGGACTATAACTGGAATTGTGAATAGAGACACTAAAAACACTTAAAACAAATAAAATGAAATTTAGCAAAGCAAAGAGTTGTTATGTTTAAAATTTAGATTAAAAAAAATCCCAATTCTTTGTATACTGGTTACAGCTTTGGGTGCAATTCACCTGAAAAGAGTAAGGTATCAATTCATTATTAACTCAATAAAACCCACAAAGTAAGTGGCTGGTTAATAAATTAGTTTCAGATTACGCTTGTAGAAACACAATATCTAGAGTATGATCAGTAGTAACCCCAAAATATAGCTTTCTAAGACTAGTTCCATGGAACTACAAAGCCACAAATCGTCATACGGGTTCAAAGGCCTTGGGTTCTTAACATATCTGGAAGTGGGGATGAACCTACTTCCTCATGTGTTAAGTTGGTCACCACTGGCCATATGCAGCCTGATCCTTACCCTGTCACTTCACACAATATTACCAGTTTCTGTGTGCAATTAGGTTAGGAAGCACTGTGCTACACTTAAATTATACCTGGAGTTTGGAGTTACAGAAATGCTTTTCAAGGAGAGACATTGACAACATAAAAGGCAAATAAAGACTGTGAAGAACTTAGAAAATATGTGAGGGTAATGGGATACTTAACAGATCTATCTATCTATATAGCTTAGCAGATATATCCCAAGGGAGATATATCCTAAATAAAATCAACCCTGAATATTCATTGGAAGGACTGATGCTGAAGCCAAAACTCCAGTCGTTTGGCCACCTGTGAAGAAGAGCTGACTCATTGGAAAAGACCCCGATGCTGGGAAAGGTTGAAAGCAAAAGGAGAAGGGGGTGGCAGAGGATGAGATGGTTAGATAGCAGCACCAACTCAGTGGACATGAATTTGAGAAAGCTCCAAGAGATAGTGAAAGACAGGGAAGGCTGGCATACTGTAGTCCATGGGGTCACAAAGAGTTGGACAGGACTTATCAACTAAGAAACAACTTCTCAGGGGATCTAAAGGGAAGAAAGACATTTTATGTATGACATTTGAAAGATCAAAGAAAATCAGTTCAGTCACTGTCATGTCCAACTCTTTGTGACCCCATGAACCGCAGCACACCAGGCGTCCCTGTCCATCACCAACTCCTGGAGTTCACCCAAACCCATGTCCATTGAGTTGGTGATGCCATCCAACAATCTCATCCTCTGTTGTCCCCTTGTCCTCCTGCCCTCAATCTTTCCCAGCATCAGAGTCTTTTCAAATGAGTCAGCTCTTTGCATCAGGTAGCCAAAGTATTGGAGTCTCAGCTTCAGCATCAGTCCTTCCAATGAATATACCCTTCACTATATACAAGGGAAAATATTCTAAAAATTGGGGTTCTTAGAAATGGCAATTATTGATCACTGAATACACTCAACCATAAACCAGATGATGAACCACCCAGGGACATTAGGGAAAGGATTTTCTTCATGGCTTTTAAGACACCAGCTCTTGCCACTTTCCAAACTCAATTTGTATCTGGCTCCTTTCAGATTCAGAAACTTGCATTCAAATTCAGAAAATTTTCTTTTTCTAGAATAAGTCAAATTCTCTCAACTTATCTAGATTTTTATTTACTCATGTTTTCATTATTTCACATGGAAAAAGAGTAATTTTTCCAACCCCATTATCTCTATTGTGTGCTAAATATTTTTTTTTCTTTTCTAATCTCATTTACAATTAATGTCATCATGAAAACCTCCAATTCCTTGAAACTGGTTAGACTTTCTTACTACATGCTCAAGAATCTTCCATTTCTAAACAGCATGTTTTCAGACTGCAGCTGCTCTATAAATCAGATGATGAACAAATCAGACTTATTCTCCTCTGGTCAGTAAGCAGCCTACATCTGGCACATCATAGCAAGTTAAAAATATGCTATGAATAAATTCATAATTATATGAATGACTATATTGTGGAATATTTGCCTAAATGAAAATGGTTATTACTTTCATAATAAAGACTCAAAAAGAAAATGTAAAGTCAACACACCTTTTTTCTTCTGGAAACCACAATGCCAAATCTCATTGGAAACATGCTCTTAGGGAAGAATAGTACTAGTGTGAGTGTTGGGAGTGATAGGTATCCAGCATTCTGCTATCTTTAGTGCTGAGAGGGCAGGGACAACCCTGGTCTCAGAGCCACTTTTGAAGCTGATCTGTATCACAGGTCAGCATCTCCAATTCTAAGTCTTCAGTGTGTGTTTTTTCAGCTTCAAGGTAGCAAACATCTGCACCTTTCTCAGTTCTCCCCTGAGTGGTTGTGATCACTGTGCTATGAAGGTGTGTCCTGGATTTAACTATGCCAAGCAATAAATAACATGGAGTCAAATACTCTCCAAGGATTTCCATTTCTCAGGAGACAAGCTCTTGAAAAAGAAGCAATTGCAGTTAACACCTCCCCAGTTTTTTCCTTCAAGAGGGATTGTTTGCCAATCCTGAACTCATCAGTTAGTGATAAAGATTTCTTCACAGGATCACCTGGGGACTTTTTTAAATGTAGATCCTCATCCAGTGGTTCTGAGGAGTATTTGAGATTTTGAGATTCTTTGTGTCTTACAAGCTCCTTGCCAATGCTACTGGTTCCCAGTCCACTCTGTGAATAAAAGGTTTTAGAGGATCATGGCTCATCTTGACAAGTTGCATGCATGAGTGCTAAGTAGCTTCAGTAGTGTCTGACTCTTTTGAGATTCCATGAACTGTAGCCTGCCAGGCTTCTCTGTCCCTGGCATTCTCCAAGCAAGAATACTGGAGTGGGTTGTCATGCCCTCCTCCAGGAGATCTTCCTGACCCAGGGATTGAACCTGCATCTCATATGTCTCCTGTATTGGCAGGCTGGTTCTTTACCACTAGCACCACCTGGAAAACCTCCTGACAAGTTATCTTAATGTTAATAGGACAATCGATTTTAAAATAATGGAGTAAGTTAATTAAGCTTGTATAAAAATACATTTAATTGTAAATAGGAAATATAAATATTGATTCAAAAGTCAAACCTATATAAAATTGGATTTAAGTTTTTGGTAAGAATTCAGAATATTTATGTTATACTTGGTTTTTTGAGGTCCTTACTATTAAAAATTCTAGTTGCTATATATAAAGAAACATTTTATTAGGCACCTTTGTTTCTTATTCCTTCTCTTTTCATATTCCTTCTATTTTTGCATTTTCTAGTATATTTTCATTTTTTATTCCAAAATCAGAAAATGGGAAATAATATCAGGTTTAACTGAATCAAAGTAAATTGGGCACTCAAGTGAGGAGAAATACCATAAAATATAGTTAAATATACCAGTTCAATTATTATTACCAGTTTACGCTTGTATGCATTAGTGTTTCTCAATTTTAGATACTCATTTCAAGTTAACAAGGGAGTTTATTTCATTATTATTTTAATACCCATGGTACACCCTATGTCAGTAACTTCAAAATTTTAAGAGTGTAATGTAAGATAACAGTATTTTTTGAAAACTTCTAAACCTTTAATGTGCACAGGAATAACCTAAGGATCTTGATCAGAAGTGGTTTGTGATAGTAAGTCTCATAAATGGC
The DNA here is from genome assembly GCF_002263795.3 of Bos taurus. Lineage (NCBI taxonomy): Eukaryota > Metazoa > Chordata > Mammalia > Artiodactyla > Bovidae > Bos > Bos taurus. The sequence continues at coordinate 27,508,336 of NC_037356.1, read as the reverse complement.
TTGATATTATACATTTTAAATAAAATCTCTCAGATCTTGTCAATGCTTGTTTGTGGACCTCTTGGAAAAATGAAGGGTAGAAGATCTCTTGTTTTGAATAATTTCCCTAGAGTTCTTTCAGATTTAAGCAAGGTGCCCCCCAGTTAAAAGGTTTCCTTGGCACTGGATTTGCTGTGGCTGCAGGATTCTGGGATGTTTGAAGGGCAATAAGTGTGTCTGGAATGCCAATTTATAGGTGAGCAGACAAGGATTTACAGTTACTTCAGTGTTTTGAATAAAAAAAGTGAGAAAGAGACTTAGGAGTTTGGTAAAGGTCAAGGCTGTATATTATCACCCTGCTTATTAACTTGTATGCAGAGTACATCATGCAAAATGCCTGGCTGGATGAAGCACAAGGTGGAGCCAAGGTTGCTGGGAGAAATATCAATAATCTCAGATATGCAGATGACACCAGCTTTATGACAGAAAGAGAAGAGGAACTAAGAGCCTCTTGATGAAGGTGAAAGAGGACAGTGAAAAGCTGACTTAAAACTCAACATTCAAAAAACTAAGATCATGGCAACTGGTTCCATCACTTCATGGAAAATATATGGGAAGAAACAGTAGACTTCAAAATCACTGCAGATGATGCTTGCAGCCACAAATTTAAAAGACGTTTACTCCTTGGAAGAAAAGCTGTGACCAACCTAGATAGCATATTAAAAAGCAGAGACATTACTTTGCTGACAAATGTCTGTCTAGTCAAAGCTTTGGCTTTTCCATTAGTCATGTATTGGCTGGACCATAAAGGCTGAGCACCGAAGAATTGATACTTTTGAACTGTGTTGTTGGAAAGACTCTTGAGAGTCGTTTGGACTGTAAGGAGATCAAACCAGTTAATCTTAAAAGAAATAAATCCTGAATATTCATTAGAAGGATTGATGCTGAAGCTGAAGCTCCAATACTTTGGCCACCTGATGTGAAGAGCTGACTCATTGGAAAAGACCCTGATGCTGGCAAAGACTGAACATAGGAGAAAAAGGAGGGGACAACAGAAGATGAGGTGGTTGGATGGCATCACTGACTCAGTGGACATGAGTTTGAGTAAGCTCCAGGAGATGGTGAAGGACAGGGAAGCCTGGCGTGCTCCAGTTCCTGAGGTCACAAAGAGTCAGACATGACTGAGTGACTGAACAACAACAACAACAAAAGGTCAGACACAGAAAAGATGTAAACAAAAAGTAAAAACAGATATTTTTCCTATGACTGTACATCCTAAAAAGTGTTAAGATGCCCATGGATGCCATTCTTTCAGTTCTAGTAGGGTATATGTTGTGATATGTTGTTGTTGTTCAGTTGCTGAGTCATGTCCAACTCTTTGTGACCCCATGGACTGCAGCACACCAGGCTTCCCTGTCCTTCCCCATCTCTCAGAGCTTGCTCAAACTCATGTGCATTGAATCGGTGATGCCATCCAACCGTCTCATCCTCTGTAGTCCCCTTCTCCTTCTAGTTTCAATCTTTCCCAGCTTCAGGGTCTTTCTAATAGGTCAGCTCTTTGCATCAGGTGGCCAAAGTACTGGAGCTTCAGTTTCAGCATCAGTCCTCCCAGTGAATATTCGGGGTTGATTGATTTCCTTTAGGATTGACTGGTTTGAACTCCTTGCAGTCCAGAGGATTCTTTTTTTTTTATATATAAATTTATTTATTTTAATTGGAGGCTAATTACTTTACAATACTGCATTGGTTTGCCATACAGCAACATGAATCTGCCACAGGTATACACGTGTTCCCCATCCTGAACCCTCCTCCCTCCTCCCTTCCCATACCATCCCTCTGGGTCACCTCAGTGCACCAGCCCCAAGCATCGAGTATCAAGCATTGAACCTGGACTGGTGATCATTTCATATATGATATTATACATGTTTCAATGCCATTCTCCCAAATCATCCCACCCTCTCCCTCTCCCACAGAGTCCAAAAGACTGTTCTATACATCTGTGTTTCTTTTGCTGCCTCGCATACAGTGTTATCATTGCCACCTTTCTAAATTCCATATATATGCGTTAGTATACTGTATTAGTGTTTTTCTTTATTTTTTTTTTTCATTTTTGTATTTTTGTTTTTCTTTCTGGCTTACTTCACTCTGTATAATAGGCTCCAGTTTCATCCACCTCATTAGAACTGATTCAAATATATTCTTAAGAATATTCTCCAAAACGGCAGTTCAAAAGCATAATTTCTTAAGTTTGTGCTTCCAGGTTATGGAATTAAGATTGCACAAGCTGAAAGAACATATTTATATATATTCTAGAATACATATATTGCAGAGTAGGAGTCATGCCTGAGATAGGAGGTTTTATTTAAATCATTTTTTCTAAATTAATTTTAATTGGAAGGATAGGAGTTTTAATTGTAGCCATTTATCTTCTTTTAAAATACTGATGACTGTGGCTTTGTAGTAGAGCCTGAAGTCAGGCAGATTGATTCCTCCAGTTCCATTCTTCTTCTCAAGATAGCTTTGGCTATTTGAGGTTTTAAAATACTGATTAAAATTAAGTTAAATAATATGAGAGCACTTGGAAAATGAATGTCTGACATCAATGAGTTAATGGATAATGAGATACAAGGGTGGTAAATAATATTATGTTACATGTGTTTTTGTTACATAATTATACACTACAGGTGAGTAAGGTTAAATACTTTCCAAAGAACACTGACCTGTTATTAGTGAGTAAATGTTTTAAACTGAGAAGAGACAGAAGAGAGCTGAGTGTTTAGAATTTCATGAGAATTTATAGTTGTTGCTTAGTCATTGAGCCATGTCCAACTCTTTTTTGACACCCATAGACTACAGCCCACCAGGCTCCTCTGTCCATGGAATTTCCCAGGTTAGAATATTGGAGTGGGTTGCCATTTCTTTCTCCAAGGGATCTTCCTGACCCCAGGGACTGGACTCACTTGTCCTGCATTGCCAGACAGATTCTTTGCCACTGAGGCACCAGGGAAGACCCAGATTTATAGTAACCAGTTGGTAAAATGCCCAGAAACAAATCAGGAATCATATAAGGGGAAAGAAGAAATGTTTCTGAGATAAAACTGATGAGGAATGGCAATTATTTGCAAATTATGGCTTTTGGGGCTACTATGAGAAGTTTTTCCATAAATAATATAGCATATTATATATATATATTTATATTTTATTTATTTATTTATATTTATTTATTATAAATATATTTACATATATATATTTATATATATATTATCTATTTATATAATATTATAGATAAAATTATATATTTATATATAATAATATATGTATTTTATTTATATATATAAATATGTATTAATACATATATATAATATATGTATTTATATATGTATAATATATAAAAATATATAAAATATATAAAAAATATAAATATATATAATATATAAAATATATAAATATATATATAAATATACAGCATATATATATCTTTTATCATATAAATATAAAAATGTGTTGGACCGCTTTTATAAAAATTGTTGATGTTGAGCATGAAAATTTGAATCTCTTTAGTGAGTTTTTATCATAAGATTCTGCAGTAACTCTCCAACTGATTTCTTTTTCCTTGATTATGACATGTTTGAAATATTTTGATTACTTTCATTATATCAAATGAAACAAAAGTGATACTAAGATTGGAGAAAAGAAGAAAATGACACAGTCTTATAAGGAACTGTAGATTAATGTGCAGAAGAAAATTACTGGGAAGGCCTTAGACTTACCCGTGATTACTTGGGGCCAATATATCACTTTGAGTAAAATCACGGATTCTGGAGCCAGGCATTCTAGACTCTTGTCATTTATTATGTTTGGGAACTTATACATTTACTGAAACTAAGTAAGTGTTAGTTTATTCAGATTTCAAAGTAAAATAGTACTAGGGCTTGCTCTGAGAGAAACCTGTAAATATTAAATGAAGTTACCTGCTTTAAAGTGCTGGGCTTTGTGCTTGATATTTTATACTATCTCAATCATGTATGTTATTATTTTATGATGATCATCATAGTCGTTGTTGTTTGTATTTTTTTAAAGTCAAACTGGAACTTCTTTAATTCTTAAGACTCTCTGACTTTATTCTTGTTATTTCTCCATAAATAGTCACTGTAACACAGGTTCAATGGAAGTGGCCCAGAGATAATTTGGGAAAGGTATTACATGAGAAAATGATTCTGAATTTCCAAACAAATGAACAATAAAACAAAAGCATTGCATATCTCAGAAAATCAAAGACATATTTCTGATATGACGCTATGACATTGAGTCTATTCATCTACATTTTCCACTGTCCAGAATTTTCTTCAGAGCAAATTTGACATCCTTATTCCGCAGACTGTAGATCAGAGGGTTTAGCATGGGTACAATGCAGGTATAAAACACAGAGGACACTTTCCCTTGTTCCATGGAGCTGACTGATGATGGCTGCAGGTACATGAATGCTACAGATCCATAGAAAACAACAACAGCTGAGATATGGGAGCTGCAGGTGCTGAAGGCTTTGGACCTGCCTTCAGTGGAGTGGATTTGGAGGATGCTAGAGAGGATGAAGATGTAGGAAGCAAGGATGGTTAAAACAGGAATCAGGACATTAAAAGCACTAAAGACTAGAGCCAATAATTCATTCATGGAGATGCTAGAACAGGATAGCTCCAAGAGTGGGAAGAGATCACAAAAATAATGGTTAATCACATTGGCCTTGCAGAAATAGAGTCTCAACATAAAGCCTGTATGGATTGCAGATTCAATGATGCACAAAATATAAACTGTCACTGTGAGCTGGAAGCACCTATAATAAGACATGATGACATTGTATAGCAAAGGGTTACAGATGGCAACATAGCGGTCATATGCCATTACAGCCAACATATGACATTCTGCAATAATAAAAACAATAAAGAAATAGAGCTGAGTCATACATTCAGGGTAGGAGATGATATTCTTCTCTGTCACAAAGTTCACCAGCATTTTGGGGGTAACGACAGTGGAATGACAGAAATCAATAAAGGACAAATTGGTGAGGAAATAGTACATGGGGGTGTGCAGGTGAGAACTGAGCCCTATCAGTGTGATCATACCCAGGTTCCCCACCACCGTGACTGAGTAGATTCCTAGGAAGAAGACCAGAAGGGGAATCTGGAGCTCTGGTTTCTCTGTGAGCCCAGCGAGGATAAACTCAGTCACTGAGGAGTGATTTCCAGGGTCCATTTTCTTCTCAGCAGGTTCTAAGTTTAAAAATAAAGAAATGAGTGTACTTTTGTGTTGGGGTGTGTGTGTGTGCGTGTGTGTGTGTGTGTGAGAGAGAGAGAGACAGATATTTATGAACATATGCATGTGCACGTGTGTGAGGCAGAGAGTAATCCTGCTGAGATCATTCTTTAGTGGTCATCAGAGGACATACATAATGTGCGGATTTCTTTAGCTTCTATTGTCATTCTAGGACAAACTACGATTCTGGTTGAACTAGAATAGAAATTATAAACTTCAAGAATCTTATAATTGAGATATTTCATAAAGTTTAAGAGAAACACTGATTTCTGGACTTGTAAAGGCAGTCAAAATGAACATTTCTACTATTATTTGAGCACTCTTCTTTCCTCCAAATTTCTGGATTCCAACCTATTTCAAGTCAGAAGAATTTTACGTCAAGGCCAAGATTTTAGTTTATGAACATGAACATGATATAATAACTTAGCATCACTTCACATAGTCAAGTGCCACTGGCTCTCATGATCTGCTCGTGGGTAAGATGGAGTTCTGTGGGCTGGTCACTTTACAGTCAGACGTAAAGGAACAATTCTGAACACAAAGATGGTCTGTTAATTCAGGATTCCCCAATATGGTTGATCATCAGAGTCACCTAGAGAGATCACAACATTTATGAATATAATGAGTGTAAAAATGTAAACATATAATTAAAAATGAAATTCTTCAATCATCTTCCTTAACATTCTTTACTCCAGGGATAGATTAATCTCGGTAGAACAGCTCTGATAAATCATTTTTGTTTCTGTCTCTTCGAAAGATTGCCTCTACAATTTTAAATAATTCACAAATCTTGGTATTTCCAGAATTCCAGAATTTTATCAAATTTCTCTTTTATTATATATGCTGTTACTTTAGTTAAATCATTACCACTGCCTGTTTTTTAGTCTAATACTTGATACTTTTATTTTAAAAAAATGCTTTTCCTTTTTGCTCTTTATCTTTAAAAAATGTCCTCAAAAATATTGTAAAGTAAGTAGCCTCTAATTAAAATAAATAAACTAAAAAAAAGTGTTTAGAATCTTGGAAGATTTTAAAGATCTTAACACCTGATAATCAAAATAATATAAAAACAAATAAGCCAACAAAACTACCAATGTAATTGTGATGATCAGCGAGGTTTGGGAACTACTGGGTTAGAAGACACAAAGTTCATGTAGCAGCATGTTTTAGGTGAAGAATTTGAGAAATTTTTGTCTCCTTTATTTTCCTTTTATCTTCTTATTTCTCTCCTCCCTTTCCTCCTTTTCGTCCTTCCCTTACCTTCTCCCTTCTTTCTTTCTTTAATAATTTGGCAAAAATTGCTGAAACAGCACTTCATTTCAAAATGAAGTTTAGTCTAGGGTATAAAAATGACAAAACACAGTTACTTACCTCATGAAATTCAAAAATTGATATTAAGAAGGCCTAATATTCATTATAAAGAGGCATAATATGAAAATAAAATTGGAGTGAAAACTCAGAGGGGCATACAAATTTGAACAGCTCTCCTAATGGATTCAGAGCCAGGGAACTGAACATTTTGTAATTTTTGTTTCAAAATGCCTTCCATTATTTATTAGTCCTGATCCAATGTCCATCTTATACACCTGATGTAAGAATTAGGTGTATATAGCAATGCTATAAACGCTGTTTATATGGGGTTTGAGTCATTTATTAGAATATAAGATGGAATCACTGAACATTAAAAATGACAAAGTTACTACTTACTGGCCTTAGCTTATTTGACTTTTAATGGGGATAGGTAGGAATACAATTAGAAATGAGCAGTTGATACTCAAACTCTGTGCTGAAATTTTTCTTTCTCAGTGAAGCTTGGGCTTGAGAATTGCCAGTGCCCCCTGATTAGTGCACACTCTGTGATCAACAAAACCTTCCAAGTTTGTACAACTTAGCCCCCGAGGGTTACGGCAACTGGAAAAATGAATAGAGATACTGCAAACAGTTAAAACAAACAAATTGAAGTTTAGTGAAGTAAAGAGTATTTATGTTTAAAATTTAGATTTTAAAAAACGTAATCCTTTGAATACTGGATATAGCTTTGTGTGCCGTTCACTTGAAAAGAATTAGGGGTCAGTTTTTTATTAAGTCAATAAAATTCACAAAGTAAGCGACTGGTTAATAAAGAAATTAGTTTCAGATTGCACTTGTAGAAACACAGTGTCTAGAGTATGATCAGTAGTAATCCCAGTAACATGATTTTCTAGTGCTAGTTCCAAAGCCACAGATACGAGGAAGTGAGATCGAACCAAGACTTCTTCATGTGTTAAGCTGATCACCACTGGCCACATGCAGCGTGATTCACTTCACCTGTCACTTGACACAAATATTACCATTTTCTATGTGTGCGATTAGGTTGGGAAGCACTATGCTACACTTGAATTATAAATGAGTTTGGAGTTTAGTTACAGATATTCTTCTTAAGGAGAGATATTGACAAGATAAAAGGCAAATGAAGATTGTACAACTTGAAAAATATTTGAGGTGTTGGGATAACTAACAGATGTCGTTATATATCTCAAGGGACTCTAAAGAGACAAAAGACATTTTATGTATGGCATTTGAAAGATCTAAGAATACAAGGGAAAATACTCTAAAATTTTGAGGTCTTAGATATGTCTGTTCTTAACCACTGAATACACTCAATCAGACTCAGTTCACATCTGATTCCTTCCAGTTTCAGAAACTTACATTCAAATTCAGAAAATGTTCATTTTCTGGAATAAGTCAAATTCTCTCAACTTATTTAGATTTTTACTTACTTATATGAAATAATAGACTCACAACCCCATTCATCTCTATAATCTGCTACATAGTTTTTCTTTACTAATCTCATTTACAACTAATATCATTATAGTAGTAGTAGTGTTAGCTGCTCAGTCATGTCTGACTCTTTGCAATCTCATGAACTGTAGCCCACCAGGCTCCTCTGTCCATGGGATACTCCAGGCAAGAAGTGGGTCACCATTCTCTTCTCCAGGGGTCTTCCCAACCCAGATATCAAACCCAGGTCTGTCACATTGCAGGCAAATTCTTATCACCTGAGCACCAGGAAAGCAGAATATCATCATGAAAACCTCAAATTCCTTCTAATTGATTAGGCTTTCTTATGACAAGCTCAATAATCCTCCATTTCTAAACAGCATGATTTCAGACTCCAGTTGTACTATAAATCAGGTGATGAACAAATCTGACTTAGTTTCCTCTGCATCCAAGAAAATATCCCACATCTGGCACATCACAGCAACTTTAAAAACTTGGTTTATGAATAAACTGATAATTTTATGAATGAAGATGTTGTGGAATATTTGCCTGAATGCCAACGGTTATTACTTTCATAATTGGTCTCAAATACCAAGTCTAAAATCAACACACTCACCTTTCTTTGTTCCTGGAAATCTCAATGCCAAATATATTTCACAATGTGCTCTCAGAGACAAATAGCACTACTGTTAGTGTGGGGAGTGATAGGTACCCAGCATTCTGCTGTCTTTAGTGCTGGGAGGGCGGGCCTGACAGCCCTGGTCTCAAGAGTCACTTTTGAAGCCGTTATGCATCACAGATCAGCCTCTTCAATTCTAAGTCTTCAGTGTGTGTTTCTTCAGCTTCAAGGTAGCAAACATCTGCACCTTTCTTAGTTCTCCCCTGAGCAGTTGTGATCACTGTGCTATGAAGGTGCATCCTGGATTTAGCTATGCCAGGCAATAAATAACATGTGTTCAAATACTCTCCAAGGATTTTATTTCTCAGGAGACTGGCTCTTGAGAAAAGAGGCAATCACAGGTGAAGTGTCCCCAGTTGTTGAACATTTTCTTTCAAAAGATATTATTTGTCATCCTGAACTTATCAACTAGCAAAAAAAGATTTGTTAACAGGCTCTGCTAAGGATTTTGTTAAACTGCAGATACTGATCCAGCCAGTCTAAGTTGGATCTGAATTCTGCACTTCTTACAAGCTCCTACCAATGCTGTGGCTTCACCATCTAGACTGTGAATAGTAGATTTAGAGGATCAGGACATATTCAGAAAATTTATCCTACTGTTAATAAAGCCAGAAATTTTTAATAATGAATTAAAATCATTTTCATGTAGTATATATATTTAATTTTTATAATAATAGATAATGTAAATAATTGATTCAAAAATGAAATCTTTATATAATTTAATTTTAGATTTAAGGGCATGAATACAGAATATTGATGTAATATTCTTTTGAAGTGGTCACTAATAATAATTTTACTTGTTAAATTGTATATTTAATGAATACTATATTATAAGGCAATTATGTTTCATAATCCATATACTGTTACTTTTTTTCCAAAGCTGGAATAACTAGAAGCAGTCGTAGATTGTAGCATGATGTAAGATAAATTGGAAACTCACATCAGGGAGCACTTATAAGATATGATTAAATGAATTAGGTTCAATTAATTTTAAAAGAATTTACACTTGGGCAACACAGTGCTTCTCAATCAATTTCCACATTGAAATTGTGGAAAAACTCAACCATTTACTCAACTGAAATAAGCCTCAATTATACTAGAGCTTCCCTTAAAGGAATACAATAAACAGTTACCCATTTGAAAATAGGGCATATTGTTTATATTTCATAAAATCTTTTATTATTTGTTATATTTATTGAAGTATAATTGCTTTACAATGTTGTGTTATGTTTTCCTTTAGAACAAATGATACTTGTTTTTCTGTTTCTGCCTTCAGTTCGGTTCAGTCGCTCAGTCATGTCCGACTCTTTGTGACCCCATGAACTGCAGCACACCAGGCTTCCCTGTCCATCACCAACTCCTGGAGTTCACTGAGACTCAAGTCCATCGAGTCAGTGATGCCATCCAGTTATCTCATCCTCTGTTGTCCCCTTCTCCTCCTGCCCCCAATCCCTCCCAGCAACAGAGTCTTTTCCAATGAGTCAGCTCTTCTCAGAGGTGGCCAAGTACTGGAGTTTCAGCCTGAGCATCAGTCCTTCCAAAGAAATCCCAGGGCTGATCTCCTTCAGAATGGACTGGTTGGATCTCCTTGCAGTCCAAGGGACTCTCAAGAGTCTTCTCCAACACCACAGTTCAAAAGCATCAATTCTTCGGCACTCAGCTTTCTTCACAGTCCAACTTTCACATCCATACATGACTCCTGGAAGAACCATAGCCTTGACTAGATGGACCTTTGTTGGCAAAGTAATGTCTCTGCTTTTGAATATGCTATCTAGGTTGGTCATAACTTTCCTTCCAAGGAGTAAGCGTCTTTTAATTTCATGGCTGCAACCACCATCTGCAGTGATTTTGGAGCCCCCAAAAATAAAGTCTCTCACTTTTTCCACTGTTTCCCCATCTATTTCCCTTGAAGTGATAGGACCAGATGCCATAATCTTCGTTTTCTGAATGTTGAGCTTTAAGCCAACTTTTTCAATCTCCTCTTTCACTTTCATCAAGAGGCTCTTTCGTTCCTCCTCACTTTCTGCATAAGGGTGGTGTCATCTGCATATCTGAGGTTATTGATATTTCTCCCAACAATCTTTATTCCAGTTTTGCTTCTTCCAGCCCAGCATTTCTCATGATATACTCTGCATATAAGTTAAATAAGCAGAGTGACAATATACAGCCTCGATGAATTCCTTTTCCTATTTGGAACCAGTCTGTTGTTCCATGTCCAGTTCTAACTGTTGTTTCCTGACCTGCATATAGGTTTCTCAAGAGACAGGTGAGGTGGTCTGATATTCCCATCTCTTTCAGAATTTTCCACAGTTTATTGTGATCCACACAGTCAAAGGCTTTGGCATAGTCAATAAAGCAGAAATAGATGATTTTCTGGAACTCTCTCGCTTTTTCCATGATCCAGTGGATGTTGGCAATTTGATCTCTGGTTCCTCTGCCTTTTCTAAAACTAGCTTGAACATCTGGAAGTTAACCGTCCATGTATTGCTGAAGCCAGGCTTATAGAATTTGAGCATTACTTTACTAGAATGTGAGATGAATGCAGTTGTGTGGTAGTTTGAGCATACTTTGGCATTGCCTTTCTTTGTCACATTTCTCTGACAGAATGTGAAGGGAGAGGGAGATGAGAATGGCAAACCGCTTCAGGATTCTTGCTTTGAGGACCCCATGAACAGTATCGAAAGGCAAAATTATAGTATACTGAAAGATGCACCTCCCAGGTTGGTAGGTGCCCAATATGGTACTGGAGATCAGTGGAGAAATAACTCCAGAAGGAATGAAGGGATGGAGCCAAAGCAAAAACAATACCCAGTTGTGGATGTGACTGGGATAGAAGAAAGGTCCGATGCTGTTTAGAGCAATATTGCATAGGAACCTGGAATGTTAGATCCATGAATCAAAACAAATTGGAAGTGGTCAAACAGGAGATGGCAAGAGTGAACGTCGACATTCTAGGAATCAGCAATCTAAAATGGACTGGAATGGGTGAATTTAATTCAGATGACCATTATATCTACTACTGTGGCCAGGAATACCTTAGAAGAAATGGAGTAGCCATCATGGTCAACAAAAGAGTCTGAAATACAGTACTGGGATGCAATCTCAAAAACAACTGAATAGAGATCATTCCAAGGCAAACCATTCAATTTCACGGTAATCCAAGCCTATGCCCCAACCAGTAACACTGAAGAAGCTGAAGTTGAATGGTTCTATGAAGACCTACAAGACCTTTTAGAACTAACACCAAAAAAGGTGTCCTTTTCATTACAGGGGACTGGAGTGCAACAGTAGGAAGTCAAGAAACACCTGGAGTAACAGGCAAATTTGGCCTTGGAATACAGAATGAAGCAGGGCAAAGACTAATAGAATTTTGCCAAGAGAACACGGTGGTCATAGCAAACACACTCTTCCAACAACACAAGAGAAGCCTCTACACATGGACATGAGCAGATGGTCAACACCGAAATCAGATTGATTATATTCTTTACAGGCAAAGATGGAGAAGCTCTATACAGTCAGCAAGAACAAGACCAGAAGCTGACTGTGGCTCAGATCATGAATTTCTTATTGCCAAATTCAAACTTAAATTGAAGAAAGTGGGGAAAATCACTAGACCATTCAGGCCTGACCTAAATCAAATCCCTTATGATTATACAGTGGAAGTGAGAAATAGATTTATGGGACTAGATCTGATAGATAGAGTGCCTGATGAACTATGGACGGAGGTTCGTGACACTGTACAGGAGACAGGGATCAAGACCATCCCCATGGAAAAGAAATGCAAAAAAGCAAAATGGCTGTCTGGGGAGGCCTTACAAATAGCTGTGAAAAGAAGAGAAGTGAAAAGCAAAGGAGAAAAGGAAAGATATAAGCATCTGAATGCAGAGTACCAAAGAATAGCAAGGAGAGATAAGAAAGCCTTCCTCAGTGATCAGTGCAAAGGAATAGAGGAAAACAACAGAATGGAAAAGACTAGAGATCTCTTCAAGAAAATTAGAGATACTAAGGGAACTTTGAATTTCATGCAAAGATGGGCTTGATAAAGGACAGAAATTGTATGGACCTAACAGAAGCAGAAGATATTAAGAGGAGGTGGCAAGAATACACAGAAGAACTGTATAAAAAAGATCTTCACGACCAAGCTAATCACAATGGTGTAATTACTCACGTACAGCCAGACATCCTGGAATGTGAAGTCAAGTGCGCCTTAGAAAGCATCACTACGAACAAAGCTAGTGTAGGTGATGGTATTCCAGTTGAGCTCTTTCAAATCCTGAAAGATGATGCTGTGAAAGTGCTGCACTCAATATGCCAGCAAATTTGGAAAAGTCAGCAGTGGCTTATGGCCACTGGAATAGTGGACTGGACTGGAAAAGATCAGTTTTCATTCCAATCCCAACGAAAGGCAATGCCAAAGAATGTTCAAACTACTGCACAATTGCACTCATCTCTGACCCGGGAGCAGTGCACTAAGAGTGGTTTAGGCAATTTAGGCTTCATGGTTGAAGTATTGGCAGTCAGATAATTATTCATATTTCCAAAATATAATAATGGCTTTTGAAGACAAACTGTAAGGGTATTTATGATTTTTTTTTAATAATCATGTGTTTTGCATATGTTCTCCATAGAACTCAAAAACAATGGGGATATGAATTAGTAGAATATATGCAAAATACAAGTAGAAATTGTAGTAAACATTAGTCAACAGTTACATTAAATAGTTGATGTAATTTTATAAAGACCAATGTGTTGCATTAACTAGCAACAGTTACATTAACTAGTTAGTGTATTTTTTTTAAAGACCAATGTGTTTTTAGTTTAAATTTATGAAGAAGTTTTAGTTCAGTTCAGTCACTCAGTCATGTCTGACTCTTTGTGACCCCATGGACTGCAGCACACTGGGATTCCTTGTCCATCACCAACTCCTGGAGCTTACTCAAACTCATGTCCATTGAGTCAGTCATGCAAGATTAGTAGGATCACAAAAAATGGAAACTCATGTTCTTACTTAATGCTCAAGCAATAATTGGATTAGTGTGCTCAATCTGAGGTACAATACTTTATGTGATGAAGAAAAACTAGACAGCTTCATAAAAATGATATAGAAATATGCATTTTAGAATGACTGAAATAGCTGAAGACATTTTTTAGCAGAGCAAATCCGCACATGGCACATAACACTCATCTCAATGTTAAATGAATTGACTTATTTTAGAGGTATGTCTTTGTATGTCTTAAGAGATTAAAGTAACATTAACTGCTTGAAACTGTAGGGAGAAATATTTGGTTTCACAACAAAGGTTTAACATTCCAATCATCAGGTAGACCATGATCTTATAGGCAAGATGTTTGTGGTTGTTCTGAGTGGTCAATTGCATAGCAAATATTGTTTAAAGATAAGAGCACCTGGTTGAATTCAATTACATTTAGCATTTATTCCAGTTCCCAAATATCATGATTTCATAATTCTTATTGGTTATGATACTAGTACTCTTGCCTGGAAAATCCCATGGATGGAGGAGCCTGGTAGGCTGCAGTCCATGGGGTCTCTAAGGGTCAGACACGACTGAGCGACTTCACTTTCACTTTTCACTTTCATGCATTGGAGAAAGCAATGGCAACCCACTCCAGTGTTCTTGCCTGGAGAATCCCAGGGATGGGGGAGCCTGGTGGGCTGCCGTCTACAGGGTCGAACAGAGTCGGACACGACTGAAGTGACTTAGCAGCAGCAGCAGCAGCATGATACTAAGTTACACAGTATTGAATTGAAAATTTAATTCAACATCATACTTACTGTCTGACCTGGGGATAATCCCTTCTACTCTTCAATTCTCTGAAAAACAAAAACTTAAATATCTGCTTTGTTTGAAAACTAAATTAAATGTTGCTTACTTGTTGCTTTTTTTCCTGATGATCCAATGGATGTTGGCAATTTGATCTCTTGTTCCTCTGCCTGTTCTAAATGCAGCTTGAACATCTGGAAGTACATGGTTCAGGTTCTGTTGAAGCCTGGCTTGGAGAATTTTTTAGCGTTACTTTGCTAGCATGAGATTAGTGCAATTGTGTGGTAGTTTGAGCATTCTTTGGCATTGCCTTTCTTTGGGATTGGAATGAAAACTGACCATTTCCAGTCCAGTGGCCAGTGCTGAGTTTTCCAAACTTGCTGGCATATTGAGTGCAGCACTTTCACAGCATCATCTTTTAAGATTTGAAAGAGCTCAACTGGAATTCCATCACGTTCACTAGCTTTCAGTAGCTTTCTTCATAGTGATGCTTCCTAAGGCCCACTTGATTTCGCATTCCAGGATGTCTGGCTCTAGGTGAGTGATCACACCATTGTGGTTATCTGGGTCACAAAGATCTTTTTTTGTATAGTTCTTTTGTGTATTCTTGCCACCACTTCTTAATATCTTCTGTTTCTGTTAGGTTCATACCATTTTTGTCTTTCATTGTGCCCATCTTTGCATGAAATGTTCCCTTGGTATCTCTAATTTTCTTGAAGAAATCTCCAGTCTTTCCCATTCTATTGTTTTCCTCTAATTCTTTGCATTGATCACTGAGGAAGGCTTTCTTATTTCTCCTTGCTATTCTCTGGAACTCTGCATTCAAATGGGTATGTCTTTCCTATTCTCCTTTGCCTTTTGCTTCTCTTCTTTCCTGAGCTATTGTAAGGCCTTCTCAGACAACCATTTTGCCTCTTTTCATTTCTTTTTCTTGGGGATGGTCTTGAACACTGCCTCCTGTACAATGTCACGAACCTCTGTCCACAGTTCTTCAGGCACTCTGTCTATCAGATCTAATCCCTTGAATCTATTTGCCACTTCCACTGTATAATCATAAGGGATTTGATATAGGTCATACCTCAATGCTTTAGCAGTTTTCTCTACTTTCTTTAAGTCAGAATTTGGCAATAAGCAGTTCAAAATCTGAGCCACAGTCAGCTCTCAAACTTTTTTTTTTTTTTCTGACTGTATAGTGCTTCTCTTGGAGAAGGCAATGGCAACCCACTCCAGGACTCTTGCCTGGAAAATCCCATGGGTGGAGGAGCCTGGTAGGCTGCCGTCCATGGGGTCGCTAAGAGTTAGACACAACTGAGTGACTTCACTTTCACTTTTCACTTTCATGCATTGGAGAAGAAAATGGCAACTCACTCCAGTGTTCTTTCCTGGAGAATCCCAGGGATGGCAGAGCCTGGTGGGCTGCTGTCAATGGGGTCGCACAGAGTTGGACATAACTGAGGTGACTTAGCAGCAGCAGCAGCAGCATAGTGCTTCTCTATCTTTGGCTGCGAAGACTACAGTCAGTCTGATTTCAGCATTGACCATCTGGTGATGTCCACATGTAGAGTCTTCTCTTGTGTTGTTGGAAGAGGGTGTTTGCTATGACCAGTGCGTTCTCTTTTCAAAACTCTATAAGCCTTTGCCCCACTCATTCTGAACTCCAAGGCCACATTTGCCTGCTTTATTGACTATGTCAGAGACTTTGACTGTGTGGATCACAACAAACTGTGAAAATTCTTAAAGAGATGGGAATACCAGACCACCTCACCTGCCTCCTGAGAAATCTGTATGCAGGTCAAGAAGCAAAGTTAGAACTAGACATGGAAGAACAGACAGGTTCCAAATTGGGAAAGGAGTACATCAAGTCTGTATATTGTCATTCTGCTTATTTAACTTCTATGCAGAGTACATCATGAGAAATGCTGGGCTGGAAGAAGCACAAGATGGAATCAAGATAGCCAGGAGAAATATCAATAGCCTCAGATATGCAGATGAGACCACCCTTATGACAGAAAGTGAAGAGAAACTAAAAAGCCTCTTGATGAAAGTGAAAGAGGAGAGTGAAAAAGTTGGCTTAAAGCTCAACATTCAGAAAACGAAGATCATGGCATCTGGTCCCATCACTTCATGGGAAATAGATGGGGAAACAGTGGAAACAGTGAGAGACTTTATTTTTGGGGGCTCCAAAATCACTGCAGGTGGTGGTTGCAGCCATGAAATTAAGATGCTACTCCTTGGAAGGAAAGTTATGACCAACGTAGACAGCATGTTAAAAGCAGAGACATTACTTTGCCAACAAAGGTCCATCTAGTCAAGGCTATGGTTCTTCCAGCAGTCATGTATGGATGTGAGCGTTGGACTGTGAAGAAAACTGAACACTGAAGAATTGATGCTTTTGAACTGTGGTGTTGGAGAAGACTCTTGAGAATCCCTTGAACTGCAAGGAGATTCAACAAATCCATCCTAAAGGAGATCAGTCCTGGGTGTTCATTGGAAGGACTGATGCTGAAGCTGAAACTCCAATACTTTGGCTACCTCATGCAAAGAGTTGTCTCATTGGAAAAGGCCCTGATGCTGGGAGGCATTGGGGGCAGAAGGAGAAGGGGCAACAGAGGATGAGATGTCTGGATGGCATCACCGACTCAATGGACATGAGTTTGGGTGAACTCCAGGAGTTGGTGATGGACAGGGAGGCCTGGCGTGCTGTGGCTCATGGGGTCGCAAAGTGTTGGACACGACTGAGCAATTGAACGAGCTGAACTGAGGCCCATCATTGTTCTTTCCTTAAGTGGTGTCCTGCTCTTTTGACCCCATGGACTGTAGCGTAACAGGCTTCCCTGTCCTGCACTATCTCCTGGAGTTTGCTCAAACAAATGTCCATTAAGTCAATGATACTATCTAACCATCTCATCCTCTGCAGCTCCCTTCTCCTCCTGCCCTCAGTCTTTCCCCACATCAGGGTCTTTTCCAATGAGTCGGCTCTTCACATCAGGTGACCAAAGTATTGGAGTTTCAGCTTCAGCATCAGTTCTTCCAATGAATATTCAGGGTTGATTTATTTTGGGATTGACTGTTTTGATCTTTGTTTTCCAGTGGACTCTCAAGAGTATTCTCCAGCATCACAATTTGAGAAAATATATTTTCCAGACTCAGCCTTCTTGATGGTCCTACTGTCTCATCGATACATGACTACTGGAAAAAACGTTACTTGGCTATGCGGACCTTTGTCGGCAATGTGACATCTCTGCTTTTTAATATGCTCTCTAGGTTTGTCATAGCTTTTTTTCCTAGGAGCAAGTTTCTTTTAATTTTGTGGCTGCAGTCACTGTCCAAAGGGATTCTGGAGCCCAGGCAAATAAAATCTGTCACTGTTTCTCTTATTCCCCACCAATTTTCCATGGAGTGATGGCACCAGATGACAAGATCTTAGTTTTTTGAATGTTGAGTTTAGAAAGTATTTTACCACTCAATGAGATTTAAACTAGAATATAAAAATTACAAAATTACAGTTACTGACCTCATGAAATTTGAAACTTCATATTAAGGAGGTCTAATATCTATCATAATGAAACACAATATGAAAATAAAACTGGAGTGAAATCAGAGAGACATACTGTGGCCACCTGATGTGAACAGCCAACTCATTGGAAAATACCATGATGCTGGGAGAGATTGAAGGCAGGAAAAGTAGGAGAAAACAAAGGATGAGATGGTAGGATGGCATCACCAATTCAAGCGACATGTGTTTGAGCAAAGTCCGGGAGATAGAGAAGGACAGGGAAGCCTCATGTGCTGAGTTCATGTGGTCACAAACAGTTGGACATGACTGAGTGACTGAACAACAACAGAGAGAAATAGAAATTTGAAAGGGTCTCCTAATGGATTCAGAATAGAGAACATTAGTTGCGACATCTTGGAATTTTTATTAATTTCAAATAATATTCTCTATTACTTATTAGTTCTGACCTAATCTCCAAAGAATCCATCTCTCAGAGTCTGATTAATATATTTGTTGGAAAACAAGTTACTGAGACCTATTATGAAAGGATCAATTAAGGTTAGAGGTTTCTCTATTAAATATATTGTAGATAATTAAGAATTGGGGAATTCCTTGGCAGTCCAAATAACTGATATGCCATCATAATATTGACTCTGTTCATATATGTTTTTCACAGTCTAAACTTTTTTTTCAGGGCAAATTTGACATCCCTATTCCGTAGGCTATAGATCAGGGGATTTAGCATGGGCACAATGATGGTATAAAACACAGAGGACACTTTCCCTTGGTCCATGGAGCTGACTGATGATGGCTGTAGGTACATGAATGCAGCAGATCCATAAAAAATAGCAACAGCAGCAATGTGAGAACTGCAGGTGCTGAAGGCTTTGGACCTGCCCTCCATGGAGTGGATTTGGAGGATGCTGGAAATGATGAAGATGTAGGAAGCAAGAATAACTAGAGCAGGAGTCAAAATGTTGAATGCACTCAAAACTATAACCAATAATTCATTGACATAGATGCTGGAACAGGATAGCTCCAAGAGTGGAAAGAGATCACAGAAATAATGGTTAACGATATTGGTCTTGCAGAAAAAGAGTCTCAACATAAATCCTGTATGGATTGTGGATCCAGTGATGCCCAAAATATAAACTCCCACTGTGAGGCAGAAGCAGATGTAATAAGACATTGTGATGTTGTAAAGCAAGGGGTTGCAGATGGCAACATAGTGGTCATATGCCATTGCAGCCAACATGTGACTTTCTGCAATAGCAAAAATGATGAAGAAATAAAGTTGAGTCATGCATTCAGGATAGGAGATAATATTCTTCTCTGTCACAAAGTTCACCAGCATTTTGGGGGTAATTATAGTCGACTGACAGAGATCAATAAAGGACAAGTTGGTGAGGAAATAGTACATGGGGGTGTACAGGTGGGAACTGAGCCCAATCAGTGTGATCATGCCCAGGTTCCCTACCACCGTGACCACATAGATTCCTAGGAAGAGGAGGAAAAGGTGCAGCTGGAGTTGTGGCTGTTCTGTGAGCCCAGCGAGGATAAACTCAGTCACTGAGGAGTGATTTCCGGGGTCCATTTTCTTCTCAGTCCCTTCTATATTTAAAGAGAAAATGAGAATATTTTATGCCTGTGTGTGCATGTGTGTGAGTGTCTGTGTGCACATGTGTACGTGTGAGTGGGTGTTGGGGAGAGTAATTCTGGGTAAGTCGTTGTTCAGTCTCTCACCAAAGAAGACTCATAATGCAGTGATCTCCTGAGACAATGATGTTAGTTGAACCAGAGAAAAAAATAAAATTAAAATGAATTATTTTGTAATTAAGATACTTCATAACATTTTAAGAGAAAATACCAATTTCTAGATTTTTAAAATCAGAGTGAATATTACTATTGTTACTTCTGAAGACTTTTTCTTTCTTTCCATATTCTTTACATATGTATTAATAATACTCATGTAAAATGCACAGTATTTTTATTTCACTCAGAATATATAAGTAGTGTGTGCTTTCTCTAGTAAATTAACATATAATTCATAAATATGAAAAAGTAATTAATTAATTAAAAGTATTAATTTCAGATATTTTCTGCACTAGAATCATAACTCAAAATATCTGAAGGACCGGGGAACTATCTGTATCATTTCACCTGAGGTCTATTTCTTTAATGTCCCAACGTCCTTCTCCCTGGACTATGACCCCAGGGGGCAGAAACATAACTGCATGGCAGACATCATCCTTATACCTCAATAGGTTTTCCAGACTCAAGAACCTTCCTCCTTTATTCTAATTTTGATAACTGGGAGTCAGAATATAATGACCCCAATATAGGTCATGTATGCCACCACTGTGACCAGGGGATCAGTGTACAAAGTTTAGTTCCTGAAATTTGCACTTCATGGTTGATGGAAAAGATGAGAATACTATAATCCCACTCCCCCCACCCCAAATATGAGAAGCATTTTTGAACACAAATACTAGGTCCTGTTTATTCTGGTCTTTTTTATTAATATAATCCTATATTTTGCAGATGCTCTCTATGGAATTCAAAGATGATAGAGATGTGGATTAGTAGAGCACATGCAAAATACAATTAGAAATTTTAATGTAAACTCAGTATTTGTCAACTGTGGAATATGTTCTTTGTTTAAAGACCAACTCACTTTTAGTTTACATTTGTATAGATAATGAGTAGATTCTAGAAAATGGAAATTCATAATCTTACTTAAAACTCAAACAATAGTTTTTCATTAAAGATGCAATACTTTATCTGATAGAGAAAAACTGGAAAACTAGTAAACTAGTAAAATGATCTAAACTCTGCCATATTAGAATGGTTAGACTAAGCATGTTTTTCTAGCAAAATTAAAACCCGTGTGACACCTGACAGGTATCGTTTAACATGTTGGTTTTTCCAAGAGTTATTGGGCTCATTTTATATGTCACCAATAGAATGAAGTAAAAATAATTGCTTAAAACTACTGGAGAAATATTTGGTTTCACAACAAAACAAACACTCCAACTACCAAAATACCCAGGTCTTTCAGGGAAAATGTTGATTTCATCTTAAATAAATAATACTTAGCAGGAATTATTAATAACAGTAAGCACCTGATGCTTGGATTAAATAATCTTTAACATCTCAGTTTCACTGTTTCATGATTTTATAATTCTTAAAAAATCTGCCTGCAATGCAGGAGACAGAGGAGAATCCCTCTGTCTCAAACCAGGAATCACAGGTTTGATCCCTGTGTTGGGAAGATTCCCCTGGAGGAGGAAATGGCAACCCACTCCAGTATTCTTACCTGGAGAATCCCATGGACAGAGGAGTCTGGCGGGTTATTGTCTATGAGGTCACAAAGAGTTGGACATGACTTAGTGACTAAACACTCACACATAAGCCCTGATAGCAAGTTAGAATTAGTGGACTGAAGCGTCCATGAACTTCATACTTACCACAAGACCTTGAGATAATCAGATCTGCTCTCCAATTCTGAAAAAGCAAAAATCCGTTTCATGTGAAAATTAAGTAAAATGATTCTCACAAGGAGCTTAGCCCAGTCCCTGGCTCTTGGTAAGAAAATGTCAGTGTTATTTTACTGTTAACCTATTCAGCTTCTCCCTATAATATGCTTTATTTGACCAGCATTTTTATTCTTTAATCATGGCCAGAATTTTAAGTTTTCTTATCCTTAGAACATCTTCTTGTTGCTCCTTTCTACATTAATACATATAGTAATATAGAGATTTGAAATATTTTACTGAATATTAACTTCTTAAATTATGAATATTTTCCATGGTCTCCAAATAAAGTCAAGCCAAATTATTTGTCATTTCTAGATTCACATCATCTGACAAGAAAAATTTTCTTTTTGATGTTCCAACAGGTATCACAAGTTTTATTTCACAAAAGAACATAATAAGCTCTCATTTTTGACTCATCAAATTCCTTTAACTCGTCTCACTCTATGCCCTTTATCTTATAAAATGTACTTGATTTTGAAGACCCTTTAGTTAAGGACTTTAACAGTGGAAGCCCAAGTTAATAATAAAATTTTCTGTGTGCCCATGAATATATTTTTATATTATATTTAGTACATAAATAAATCTGCATCAATTATTATGGCTTATTTATTGATTTTTCTTCAGCACTAGAGTGTTTTGTTTACTCAATACAATGTTTGGCATGGTGCCTTACATACAGCAAGCATCAATAAACATGAGCTTTTAATAAAAATCATTTGAAAGATGCTTAGCTACATGTTAATATAGACTCCACATAAGTGAACAAAATTCTCACACTATCTCTGTCAAAGTGAGTAGAGAAGGAAGTGTTGGTCACAATTTTATTCAGCCATGGACAGGAAAGTGTCCTTGCTCGTAAGGTAGTCTTTGCTCATTTGCTCTTGTTTAGTCACTCGGTCATGTCTGATTCTTTGCAAGGACTACAGCATGGACTGTACATGCCAGGTTTGTACAGTCCGTAGACTGTAGCATGCTAGGCTTCCCTGTCCTTCACCATCTCCCAGAGTTGCACAAACTCATGTCCATTGAATCAGTGATGCTGTTCAACCATCTCCTCCTCTCCTTGCTCATAATGTAGTGTGAATATTAGAGTGAGGACAGATAGCTATTTAAAAAAGGAAGAAAGAACACCTTTCCGCATTTGTAATTGCACTTGGAGGCAGCCCTAGAGGGCTTCCCAGGTGGTGCTAGTGGTAAGGAACCTGCCTGCCAACGCAGGTAGATGTAAGAGATGCAGGTTCTATCCCTGGGTTGGGAAGATCCCCTAGAGGAGGGCATGGCAGCCCACTCCAGTATTCTTGTCTGGAGAATCCCATGGGCAGAGGAGCCTGGTGGGCTACAGTCCATGGGGTCACAAAATGTTGGACACAACTGAAGTGATTTAGCACAGAGCCACAGTTGAAGATCTAAAATCATAAAAGTCAGGGCTGGGATTCAGACACACAGTCCTTGTTCCCTGAAATTTCAGAGTTATGTGTTTCTCCCCAATGTCTCTGAAGGGCGAGGGGGATCTGATGATGTTGGTGGATAGTTCTGAATACTAACCTTGCAGGGCTGTTAGGCGTTGAGGTGTCACAGCCTAATAGCCTCCATGGTAATGATATGTCACTGGTCCTGACCTCTGATGAAAGTAATGTCTCTCAGTAAAGATTGGTTGATATGAATGATAATTTTATACTCTGCATATTGATTCTTAGAGTCTAATTAGGAAAAATGAGAGTGAACTCCCATTAGGTTCATATCCCATAAGTATCAACTCTTGGGAAAAGAAGCAATTAGAATTTTGCTTTTCCCCCTTTGGCCCTCATGTGTTTAATAGTGTCATGTAGCTGTGATTCAGTGCTCTTGTTGGATTCTGTATTGTAAACAGGATGTGACAGACTGAGTTTGTTAGAGCTCGTAACAATTTCATGTTAGAGCTCAGTAAATTTCATGTCCACCTATCAATGAAGTAATTTCCCACTAGGTGAAAATGAGAAAATCGAGGGAAACAAACTTTATAAGTAAGATGTGAAAGCCTTTTTTTTTCTTTTTCATGTACAATACTAATTGTGCTTAAATATTATGATGTATTCAGAAAGCAAAAATACTTGTATTATTTTAGTATCCGTGAGGAACTGGGAGTGTACCTGATAATAGAGTGCTCAGAAATACATGGAGAATTAAATACTGGTATTTAGTTTAGAAAGGTGTGTAAGACTGAAAAAGGAGAATGGAGTCAAGAAGTCATTTCAGGATGGAAAAGCAGCATGCCACGGTCATAGGGATGAACCCAGCAATGTTGAGATCTTACAGAACTACCTGGAACAACTTAAGAGTTTTGTAGTAGATACTAACAGTTATGAAAATAGTAGTATATTTTGATTATACCCTATACATTTTATTTTAACCAATTTCATATGTCATCCTCATCAAACGCACTGTTAACTTCAAATGTTGACTCTAGATGGAACAACATACAGTTGTTTAGGGCTAAATGTAAATATTGAAAGAGTGCAGGAGATTGCTGGTTATTCCTAATTTTCCTTCTCCCATTTTTCCTCAATAATAAATTCCCCGAATCTTAGTTGGGTGCATGGCTATCTAGACACCTTGGTATTTTCTTTTTAAAAAAATAATTTATTTATTTTAATTGGAGGCTAATTACTTTACAATATTGTGGTGGTTTTTGCCAAACATCGACATGAATCAGCCAGGGGCACACATGTGTTCCCCATCCTGAACCCCGCTCCCACCTTCCTCCCCATCCCATCCCTCTGGGTCATCCCAGTGCACCAGCCCTGAGCACCCTGTCTCATGCATTGAACCTGGACTGGTGATCTATTTCACATATGGTAATATACATGTTTCAATGCTATTCTCTCAAAGCATCCCACCCTCACCTTCTCCCACAGAGTCCAAAAGACTGTTCTTTATAGCTGTGTCTCTTCTGTCTCACATACAGGGCTATCGTTACCATCTTTCTAAATTCCATATATATGCATTAGTATACTGTATTGGTGTTTTTCTTTCTGACTTGCTTCACTCTGTTTAATAGGTATTTTCTCAACCTCTCTTCCAGCTAAGCTTGATCGCCTGGCCAAATTGCACCAAAGGGAAACAGGAAAAGGTAAGTTCTGTCACTTCAAGTGGTGGTCTTCAAGTTAGGGGATGTTTCCTTCCCTTCTACATCTTTTCTTCTGATGGCTGAGGGATGAAGATGCAAGATCTGCCTGGAGCTATTGTCTGAGACCAAGAGATGGATGGAAGCTAGATGTTGTAGCAGATCACAATTTAAAAGAAGTTTATGTGCCGCAGTGAGCCACTGAACCAGTCCTGAAGATCTTTAAGGCATCATGGTGCATGTGTGTGTGTGGGAGTGTGTGTGATGTACAGTGAAACCTAATTGCAGCTAAGTTTAATTGCAATTAATTTTGAAAATAAAAAGAAATGCAAACTAAAGATCCTGGAGCATGCTAATTGTACATCAAGAACAGGTTTTTTTTTTTTTTTTCCTTACTTTTTTAAAGAAATTAATATAGGGTTGAATCCAAGTTAATGAGAATAAATTCTGTATGGAACATTAAGTCCATCAGAGTGCCTACTTTAGAATGCATTTACTCAGTCATGCTGTTTTCAATTACTAAAACATTTGAAAATATCTCCTGCCATAATAATGTTTAACAAATCTTATGTATTCATTAAAATCTTTCTCATTTGTAGTAAATCTCCAAGTCCTTGATTTCTATTTTTTGTGTTTTGGAAATACTCTGATATCTATTCTAATATGTTAATACCACATCTTCCACTAGTTCTCAGATTGAGATCCATAACCCTGCAGATCCATAGAAAATTCCTAAGGAGGCTTTAAATTTTTACCTTTCTTGGTACTTTTAAAGTTTGTGTGTGTTGGGACTTCCCTGATGACTCAGACAGTAAAGAATCTCCTGCAAAGCAGGAACCCCAGGTTCAATCTCTGGGTCAGGAACATCCCCTGGAGAAGGAAATGGCAACCCACTCCAGTATTCTTGCCTGGAGAATTCCATGGACAGAAGACCTGGTGGGCTACAGTCCACAGGGTCACAAAGAGTTGGACAGGACCGAGTGACACACACACATTCACATTTTAAATTTTGTAACACTTTTTAAAGTTTTAAATATTTATAAATGCTTGAAAACACAAAAAATTTTCATAGTCATTTTCATATATCAAACACCAATGTAAGAAATTTACTAGCTGTTTTGTGATTAATGTGTAGTGTACTAAAATAGAAATACATGTGGGTGCTCTGGTTCAAAGAAATAACATACGGAACTCACATTCTCCCGTGGATACAATGAATTTAGAGCTACATAGAAAATAATTTCCTGTGGGGTGGTTTTTTGGGGAGAGGAGGACTAGTTGATCAATTCTTACACATTGGGCAAACAAGAAAAGGCCACACTGAAGTGGATATGAGAGGCTGAGACACAATCTTGTCATAAACCACAGCTCGCTGCAACAAACCACAGTCAGCATACTCAGAACCCTGAGCTTCTGCTTGACGAGCTAACAGCTTGAACCCCACATCTGGCACTACAACTGTTGAGACCTGAACCAAATAGAGAAGTCCACAAAACATTTAGCAGGAAAGTGAGCAGGGCTTGTGATCATGAGACCCACAGTGCTATAGTGACACGAGAAACAGTTCTTTAAAAAGAAGTTCAATTTTTTGGTCTGCTGGGCCTTCATTGTTGCCTGCAGGTTCAGTAGTTGTGGTACACAGGTTTCTCTGGCTCTAGCATTTGGGCTTCATTGCCCTATGACACGTGGGAATCTTAGGTCCCTGAGTAGGGATTGAATCCGTGTCCCCTGCATTGGAAGGCAGATCCTGAACCACTGGACCACCAGGAACATCCCCGAGAAACCACTCTTAAAACTCACATTCAGGCAGACTGAGCCACCCCAGAGCTCAGCTCAAGGCAACTCACTTTTAGAAAAGCACCTGGGCTTTTTGTGAAAGAGGCTTTTTTGCTTATTTTTAAGCATAGGCAAGAGGAATAGGCATCTAAGGAGACACACATTGAGAGCTTATTGAAATACTCTCTGGGATATAGGCAAGAAGGCAGAAGGTCTGCACTCTCCCTGTCCCTCACTTGAGCTTCCAGTTATCTCCTGGAAGGGAGATCATACTCTTGTCTGGAACCCTGACTTTTGTGGCTGCGGCTCAGAGGACTGTTCATTGGAAGGACTGATGTTGAAACTGAAACTCCAATACTCTGGCCGCCTGATGCAAAGAGCCTACTCATTGGAAAAGACTCTGAGGCTGGGATTAAAGGCAAGAGGAGAATGGGACAACAGAGGATGAAATGGTTGGATGGCATCACCGACTCAATGGACATGAGTTTGAGCAAACTCAGAGCCATAGTGAAGGACAGGGAAGCCCGGTGTGCTGCAGTTCATGGAGTTGCAAAGAGTCAGACATGTCTTAGCAACTGAACAATAACAGCTCAGAGGACACCACTAGGTCACCTGGCTGTGGTCATCAACCAGGCTCTTACGGTTGAATCTCAGGATTAAACTGATAGAGAAAGAGCTCAGAAATGGGAAGAATTTAACCAGGTCTTTAATAAATAATTTATAAAAAAATACTAAGAGATCATAAGAGCCATTGTTTTCATTCTATCAGTGCATCTGTACTTGTTATATCAGATAAGATAGCACACTAGCCAAAGAGCATCAATCTGGCAAATAAGATGATTTGAATTGGGAAGAGACAGAAAACACTGAGTATTTAGAATATCATGCAAATTCATAGGTACAAGATGTTAAATGAGACACAATAAAACAATGTAGGAGAAAAGATATTTCAAAGAAACAACTGACATGAAATGGTGATTATTTGTAAGTTATAGGAGGAAAGAGCATGAACCATATGACAGTGATACAGCTTAGCTGGGATGTTGGCTTTCATGAGCATCTGCTTTCATAAATAGCTATTTCTTGTCTAAAGATAAGACAATATTGTTGAGGCTGTTTTATAAAATTACTGCTACATATTGCTTTATTATATCAAGTATAACAATTGAATCTCTAATGTGTGCTCAGTTGCTCAGTCGTGTCAATTGAATCTCTAATGTGTGCTCAGTTGCTCAGTCGTGTCCAACTCTTTGCAGCCCCAAGGACTCTAACCTGCCAGACTCCTCTCTCCACGGAATTTTGCAAGCAAGAATACTGGAGTGGGTTGCCATTTCCTACTCCCGGGGATCTCCCCTAACCAGGGATCAAAACTTCATATCTGTTGTCTCCTGCATTGGCAGGCATATTCTTTACCAATAGCATCACCTGGAAAGCCCCACGTCTCTGAGACTCAAATGACTCTTTTTCTTTTTCTTTGATGAAGTCAGGTTTGAATATTTTTGATTATTTTCATGATATCAGAAGAAATAAATAGGAAAAAAGTATGAAAGATCTGGAGGAAAGAAACTCAGTCTTATAGGGAACTGAGGTGGCTTTATGTATAGAAGAAAATTCCTAGGGAGGCTTTAGATCTGCCCACAATTACCTGGGGCCAAAATATAACTCTGAGTACAATCATGGGTTCTGGAGCCAAACCCTCCACATCCTATCATTTGTTACGTTTGGGACCATGACAATTACTCATGGTCCCAAACTAAATGCCTTTCAATTTCATTTTCCTCCTAAGAGAAATAATAGTCTGATGTGCTTATATAATACTGTGAATATCAAATAAAATTATCCATTTAAATTCTGGATATTGTGTTTTATACAAAATTATATGGATTACTACGATTAATGTCAAAATCTTCATCTTCTTCCTCTGTTTTTCTGCTGGTTTGGATTATCACTAAAAATAAAACTAAGACCACTTTATCTTCTGGAGTTTTTTTACTTTATTCATAATCACAGCCTATGATTTTACATATAAATATTACAATATAGGTTCAAGGAGTGGCCTGGATAAAATCTTGGAGATGTGTTATATAGGCAAGTATGGTTGCTTTTTTCATATCCAATAAGCTTAATACATAATATATCTTAGTGAATCAAATGACTGATATGACATCATCATATTGTTTCTATTCATATACACTTTCCACTGTCTACAATTTTTTTCAGGGCGAATTTGACATCCCTATTTCGTAGACTATAGATCAGAGGGTTTAGCATGGGCACGATGATACTGTAAAACACAGAGGACACTTTCCCTTGGTCCATGGAGCTCACAGATGAAGGCTGCAGGTACATGAATGCTGCAGATCCATAGAAAACAGCAACAGCTGAGATGTGGGAACTGCAGGTGCTGAAGGCTTTGGACCTGCCCTCAGTGGAACGAATATGCAGGATGCTGGAGATGATGAAGACATATGAAGTGAGAATAGCTAAGGCAGGAGTCAGGATGTTAAATGCACTCAAGAATATAACCAATAATTCATTGACATAGATGCTGGAGCAGGAGAGCTCCAAAAGTGGGAAGAGATCACAGAAATAATGGTTAACCACCTTGTTTTTGCAGAAAAGGAGTCTCAACAAAAATCCTGTGTGAACTGTGGATCCAATGATTCCTAAAATATAAACTCCCATTGTGAGGAAGAGGCAGATGTGATAAGACATGGTGATGTTGTAAAGCAAGGGGTTGCAGATGGCAACATAGCGGTCATATGCCATTACAGCCAACATGTGACACTCTGCAATAGCAAAAGTGAGGAAGAAATAGAGCTGTGTCATGCATTCAGGGTAGGAGATGATGTTCTTCTCTGTCACAAAGTTCATCAGCATTTTGGGGGTAATGACAGTGGAATGACAGAGATCAATAAAGGACAAATTGATGAGGAAATAGTACATGGGGGTGTGCAGGTGAGAACTGAGCCCTATCAGTGTGATCATGCCCAGGTTCCCCACCACAGTGACCACATAGATTCCTAGGAAGAAGAGGAAAAGGGGCAGCTGGAGTCGTGGTTGTTCTGTGAGCCCAGCAAGAATGAACTCAGTCACTGAGGAGTGATTTCCAGGGTCCATTGTCCTCTCCAAGGTTCTAAGTTTAAAAACAAGAAAATGAGTGTATATGTGTAAGAAGACATGGTCATGTGAGTGTATTTTATGAGGGGGAGGGACGGATTCTGTGGAGCTCATTATTTGATCCCTCATCAGACGACATACATAAAGCAGAAATCTCTTGTGTCTCTCCTGCTACTTGGGGACAAACGATGATTCTCGTTGAACCAGAGAAGGAAATATAAACTTCACAACCCTTAGAATTCAAACACTTCCTCACTTTTGAAGAGAAAACACCGTTTATGGATTTTAAAAATCAGTCAGAATGAACATTGCTATTTTTATTTCTGAGGACCTTTTCTTTCTTCCCATATTCTATATGTGTATGTTATTCATACTCATTTAAATTAGCATAAGATTTTTATCTCACTTGAAATAAGTAATAATGGTGTATACTTTCTATAATTAACAGAAGATTCACTCCCCATGTGATCTTGTGTTTATTACATCTACTCTCCAACACTCTTAAAAACAAAAACACCAATATGCATTTTATGTGAAAATTAAGTTAAAAGATTCCCACAGGGAGTTTAGTGCAGTTACTTGCTCTTTGTAAGCAAATGTCATTTTGTTTTAACCTATTGAGTTTGTCCCTGTTATATCTTTCATTTGACTGATATTTTCATTTCTAAATGATGACCAGAGTTTTAAATTTTCTTTTCCTTAGCACATCTTCTTATTGCTCCTTTCTATATACATTAACACATACAGTAAAAATAGAGATTTTAATTATTTTATTTGCTATTAGCTTTCTAAATTATCAGTATTATTTATCAATTAACAGTATTTTCCATTGTCTCTAAATATATTCAAGTCAATTTGTTATTTAAAGATGTATGTCATCTGACATACATTAGGACCTTTTTTTAAGGTCCTAATAGCTGTCACATGGTTTAATTATTTAACAAAAAAGCATGGTGCACTGTCATTATTGACTCATTAAATTCCTTTAGCTTTTTTCTCTTTATCCCCTTTATCCTGTGAACTAAGAGTCAATATCCTTAAGTTAAGAACTTAAATAGTGGAAGCCCCAGTTAATAAAACCATTTTCTATGTGCCCCAAAATACATTTTTTATCTGGTAAAGAATTAACCTACCAATGCAGGAGACACGGGTTCGATCACTGGGTCCGGAAGATCCCCAGGAGAAGGAAATGGCAACCCAGTTCAGTATTCTTGCCTGGGAAATCCCAAGGACAGAGAAGCCTGGAGGGCTATAGTCCATTGAATTACAAAGAGTCAGACACAACTGAGTGACAACAACTCAGACACAACAACTAGACAACAACAACATGTTACATTTAATGCCTACAAACCTGTATTTATTATTGAGAGTTATTTACTGGTTATTCTTCTGTACTAGATAATATTTGGCACCATGACTTACATAGAGTGAGAAGTTAACATAGACTTCATGGAAAAGGAAATGGCAACCCACTCCAGTATTCTTGCCTGCAAAATCCCATGGACAGAGGAACCTGGCATGCTGCTGTCCATCGGTCACAAAGAGTCGGACATGATAACACCTAACCACCACCACCTCCTCCCCAAAACTTTAGAGCTATGGGTTTCTCCCCCAACTCTGAAGGTAAAAATGATTCTGATGATGGTGGTGGATAGTTCTGAGTACTAACCTTTCAGGATTTCTCGGTGTTGAGGGTCATAATCTAAAAGTCTCTGTTTTTGTGATTTTGCATCACTGGTCCTGACCTCTGGTGAAGCTGATGATCCTTAGCAAAGATGGTTGATATTAACGGTGATTTTATATTCTCAGTATTGACGCTAAGAGTCTGATGTGTAATAAGTAATGATTCTTACTTCCCTTTGGAACCTTATCCCACAAGTATCAACTCTTGGGAAAATTAGACAATTAGAATTTCTCTCTTTTCTCCATTGCATCTCAAGTGTTTAATATGGTCACATGGATGTGGTTCATTGCTCTTGTTAGATTAAACATTGTAAGCAAGGATGTGATAGTTTTTAGAGCTCCAGTGAATTTCATGTCAAGTTAATTGAAAGTTCAAAATTTCAGGAAATGACAAAGACATACACTAAAGGAGTTTTCTAAAGTGATTTTCCACAAGGGAAATAATAGATAATGAGATAGCAACTTTTACATGTAAGCTTTAAAAGTTTCTGTTTTCATTTTCTCTATTAACTGTATTTATCTATCATGATACACCCATAAAACAAAAATGCTTTTAACATTTTAACTTGGGGACTGAATGCATCTGTTAGATAGTGCCATAATCCCATGAGTCCTAACAAGTCTAACAAGGAAAAATAATGACTTATTTTTCTCTAATATTATAAGAAGTATGTTGAGAAACAATATAGAGATACATGTGTTATCGAGATTATTTTAATTCTACATAAATTCTGAATTGTATTTGCTAGGAAATAAAAATTGTATATAATGTCTTTATTCAAAATACTTGTTAAATGTTATATCATTTTGAGGGAAAATTTACTATGAAATGTGTTGATAAAGTTTACTTTTTCAGCTTTGAGATATAATTGACATGTAACATTGTATAAGCTTACTATATACAATTGATTTGATACAATTTAATATTGCAAATTGATTTCCACTATGGTTTTAGCCAGCACATTCATCATGTCACATAGTCACCATTTCCATTTTATGGTAAAAATATTTAAGATTTACTCTACTAGAAACATATAAAATGGACTTCCCTGGTGATCCAGTGGTTAAGACTCTGCACTTCCACTTCAAGGGGCTCAAGTTTAATCCCTAGTTAGGGAACTAAGATCCCACATGCCATATGGCCAAAAAAATTTAAAAAAAATTAAATAAAAAAAAGAAACGTATAATACAATATTATTAACTGTAGTCATTATTCTCTATATTAGATCCCCAGAGCTATTTATCTTACAACTGGAAGTTTGTGCTTTTTGACCTGCATCTCCTTATACTCCAATTGACCATCTGGTAAAAACCATTCTACTTTTGGTTTCTATGAGATCAGATTTGTCAGATTCCACATACAAGTGATATTATATGGTATTTGTCTTACTTTGTTTAACTTATTTCACTTAACCTAATGTCTCTGGGTCATTCCATGTTGTTTCAAATGACAGGATTGATTTCTTTCTCATGGCTCAATAATATTCCATTGTGTATATATCCCACATACCTTAGGCTATTTCTGTATATTGGCTAATCAAAGTTTGAAAGGCTTTAAATTATTTTTGGGTATCAAATTTTAATCTGATTTTTAAGGTATTTTTGCAAATTTCTGTGAAAAAAGGGTAATAAACATGGGATAGAATAATCCATAAAAACATAGGAAAATGTTGCTCATCAATAATTATCAGACCTTAGAACAATAAATACAGTACAATGTAACATAAAAAATTTTCCTTAACTTTCTGATAACTTTTATAGAATACTCACAAGCATTCTTTAATGATAAGGAGTACCGTAAAAGACATCATTATTGCAGTATGTGTGAGGAACCAGAAATGTGCTAGATAATAGTGTGGAGTGGTCAGAAATACATGGACAATTGAAAACTTGCATTCGTTATTGAAAGGTATTTATAACTGAAAGGTGTGAAAAACTGGAAAAGAAGAATGGATTCAAGAAGCTATGTCAGGACTGGAAAGCAGCAAGAATGAAGTGGCAAGAATAAACTGCATTGCTGAGATATTATAGGAACTATTCCACCCAGCAGGACAAACAGTTTTCTGGCAGATCCTAATAGCTATGAAATATTAATATATTTTGCATGTTATGCATGCCATTTTAATCACAGTTCACATTATTATTCTTTTAGATACAAAGCCAAATTCAAATGTTAACTCTAGAGAGAACAACACACAGCTTTCTAGGACTAAATACAAATGTTGAAAAGAGTGGAAGACACTATTAGTTATTCCTAATTTTCTCTTTCTTCCTCAATAACAAATGCCTTGATTCTTTGTTGGGCAGGTGGCTACATAGATACCATGGTATTGCTTAGCCCTGCTTATAGCCACCTTGGACTATATGACTGGGTCACACCAAAGGGAAATAGGGGGGTGAGGTCTGTCACTTCAGGCAGTTGTCTTCAAGTTGGGGGACATTCTCTCCTTCCCTGTCTTTAGTTCTGATGGCTGAGGGTTAGAGATGAAGGATGAATCTGGAACTATTGTCTGAGGCCAAACGATGGATGGAAGCTAGATGTTGAAGCAGAGCAGCAATTGGTAAGCAGCTTATGTCCCCAGTGAGCCACTGAAGCTGTCCTGAGTCACCTCTAGGTGTACGTACCATAGTATGTATGTGCTTCTGTGTGTGTGATGAACAGTCACACCTAACTGTGACTAAAACAGAAGATATAAAGTAATTTTCTGAAACCCACTCCTGTGACATCCTTGAAAATGCTAATTGTACATGAGGAATTGTACAGTTTTTAGAAATTAATATATGCTTGTATGAGAATTAATGAAAGACAAACTCTGTATGAGAGCTTTATCCAAGCTTATCATAGTGCCTAGTGTTAGAATATATTTATTGTATCATGTTCTTTCCATTATTAAAACAGTGTGCCCATCTGTACTGGTATCTAAAAAATCCTATGTATTTGTTAATTTTGTCTCATCTGTAGTAGTTCTTCTTCGAATTCTTTACCTCTCATTTTTGTGGTAAAGTTTCATTTTCACTTTGGAATCTGTGTGAAATCTACTCCAATATTTTAATAGCATATCTTCTACCAGTTCTCATATCACTAGAGTCAGTGCAGACATGTTTTATCTTTCTTTAATCTTTTGATCTCTTTAATGCACAAATAGAGCTTCCCAGGTGGCAGTAATGGTAGAGAATCTTCCTGCCAATGGAGGAGATGTACAAGACACAGGTTTGATCTCTGAGTTGGAAAGATCCCCTGGAGGAGGAAATGGCAACCCACTCCAGTATTCTTGCCTGGAGAATCCCATGGACAAAGGTCACAGAGACTGTAGCCTAACGGTCTACAGTCCATGGGGTCACAGAGTCAGACATGACTGAGCACTGAGCAGCAGAAATACACAAATGCATGCTCAGAAACAAACAAACAAAAATTCTCAGAAATATTCCTTCCCATCTTTCAGCCATCCATGTGAAAAAATGTATTCAATATTGCTTGTTTAATGCATAGAGTAATAAAATAATTATTACACACATAAGCCTTATAAAACATATCCTAGCAATAAAAATGGAGATTGATTTATAATATATAAAATTCATATTGGTTACACATAAACATAGACATATATACATACACATATGTATACATATGGATAGATACACATGTATACAGAGAGTTTTTATAGGATCAAAAAGTGGAGTATGAATTTGAGGAATGATTGGTATGTAGAAAGTCAAGAGGGAATTTTCCTCTAATTCTCAAAGAGAGGCATAAGATTGCCTTGCACATTATGAATTTAGGTTTTATGAAGTAAGATAAAACACTCTCTCACAGAAGTGTTACTATTACATGTCTGAAGGCAAGCTGACTTCCAAGAAAACACTACCTTAGAATTTTTAGATGAGACACATGATGTTTAAAACACAGTTTGAAAGGAAAAGTGAAAGTATTAGTCACTCAGTCGTGCCTGAGTCTTTGTGACTCCAAGGACTGTAGCCCGCTTTGCTTCTCTGTCCGTGGACTTTTCCAGGCAAGAATACTAGAGTGGGTTGCCATTTCCACCACCAGGGGGTCTTCCAGGTCCAAGGATTGAATCCGTGTCTCCTGCATTGGCAGGCAGACTCTTTACTATCTGAGCCACCAGGGATTTTTACCACGTATAACATCTCATGCTGAGTCGAAGGGTAAAGAGGGTATTTATTGTTTACGTATACCTTTTTCCTCTTCAAAATAACTCAGTTGCTTTTCTATCAGATACTTTGGGGATAAGATGGGTATTTACCATTAAACAGAAAATAATTTTTCAATTTTAAATGCCTATGTGAATGAACCATCCATATGGTTATAATAATAAAAGAATATCACTTCTAAATCTAAGATTCTATAATGTGAATGGCAACAAAAAGATATATTTTTTAGAGACAAGAGAAAATAAGTACAGCATTATCAGAGAAATGGAGATGGTAGAATTATCTCAGAAATGTGGAGTAAAGAAAGCTGCACAAAGATATAAGTCAAAATACACATAATTCTTCAGGGCCATTTATAGCTGTCAATCTCTTCCACAATAGTGTGGACCATATGTATGTTCTATGACATAGAAATTATGTCTTATCACCCATCATATGCCCTTGTACTTCCTAATACATTTTATGCATAAAATAAGAATTAAAGATTGAGTTTTATAGATCGTAAATTGTTAAACATTGTTTACTTTAGAGATCTCATTTTTGGAGATATTTTTCTTATTAGTAAACAGCACCAGGCATACAAGATATTGAGAAAGTCAAAAGATACAGATCAGATGGATTTATTCCTTGAATTAAGATAAATAAATTTTGGAATTTCCCTGGCAGTCCAGTGATTAGGACTCAACACTTTCACTGCAGTAGACCTGAGTTCAGTTCTTGGTTGGGGGAACTAAGATCCTGCAAGTCACACATTGCATCCAAAAAATAAAAAATAAAAAATAAAAAAATAATTTTTAAAAGATGAATAAGTCTTGACTAAAAAAATTCCATATTCCACGTGTATAATAATCCACATGAAGGCCTTTGGATATTGTTTTAATGTTTAGAGATAATACAGAATTTTATGGACATGTGGACACTGGCACATCCTCAAACAGTGCTGCTCTCCATATGATAACACTATGAGTCCAGTCCTCTCCCTGCCACATCCATCCCAAATAATCAAGTTTTAATAGTAGCAATGATCTCACAATTTGTGGACAAAAATTCCTGTGTCTGGACTATTTCCTTACCAAACTTTCTCAGGAAATCATAAATTTCTTCCAAGGTAAAATACTCTTTTTCACAGGAAACTTAATTTTCAAGGATTTTATTAAAGGCAATTTAGACATTGTTATTCCTCAGGCTGTAGATCAGGGCATTCAGCATGGGCACAATAATGGTCTAAAACACAGAGGACACTTTCCCTTGTTCCATGGAGCTGACTGATGAAGGCTGCAGGTGCATGAACGCTGCAGATCCATAGAAAATAGTGACAGCTGGGATGTGGGAGCTGCATGTGCTGAAGGCTTTGGACCTGCCTTCCTTGGAGTGGATTTGGAGGATGCTTGAGATGATGAAGATGTAGGAGCTGAGGATGGTCAGGATTGGAGTGAGGATATTAAATGCACTGAAACACAAAATAACAACTCATTGATGTAAGTACTGGAGCAGGAGAGCTCCAGTAGAGGAAAAGATCACAGAGGTAATGGTTGATCACATCAGCCTGGCAGAAAAGCACTCTTAGCATGCAGCCTGTGTGAGCTGTGGCACCAGCCAAGCCCATGATATAAACCCCGACTACCATGCAAGAACAGAGCTGAAAAGACATGGTGACATTGTAAAGCAAGGGGTTACAGATGGCAACATAGCGATCATATGCCAGTACAGCCAACATATGACATTCTGATACAACAAAACGAGGAAGAAGAAGAGTTGAGTCACACATGCTGGGTAGGAGATAGTATTCCTCTCTGTCACAAAGCTCACCAGCATTTGGGGGTAATGACAGTGGACTGACAGAGGTCAATGAAGGATAAGCTGCTGAGGAAATAGTACATGGGGGTGTGCAGGCGAGAACTGAGCCCAGTCAGTGTGATCATGACCAGGTTTCCTACCACCGTGACCACATAGATTCCTAGGAAGAGGAGGAAAAGGGGCAGCTGGAGTCCTGGATGCTCTGTTAGCCCAGCAAGGATGAACTCAGTCACTGAGGAGTGATTTTCTGCTGCCATTTTCCTCTGGGAATTTATTGAAGAACTGAAGAATTGAAGTGGATATTTATTGTCTTATAACACAATAATGTGTAATATAAAACCAAGACTTTTCAAGCAGATAGCTCCAGTTCTCTGTCTGTTCCTGATCTACATTAGTGGTCAAAGTGCATCTCAGTAACATAGGACATGTAAATATTAATAAATATAAGATAGAATGCTCCTTTGTTTGTTCTATGCTATCAAACCAAAGCACTCTCCCTGTGGGTCTCGGTATTGACCAGTCCCTAGACAGCCAAAGAAATTTTCTGTTAACTTTATTATAAGAACTTTCCATGATTTGTTTTCATTCCTCTCAACTCTTCTACAGAGCAAATACTAGTGTGCCTATTTTACATGCTGGATAACTAATATAGTGGTTAGATATGTTCCCACAGTTAGGCATATAAAAAGTACATGATCAAGCATACAAAATAAGGCCTTTCTGTCTCACTTTTCATCTCTTCTTTTAGCTACTCATACCTGCCCTTCTATTTCTATCTCTTTGTCATATCAGAGCAACCATTTACTAATGTAAGTGGGAAAATTAATATAAAGTACTGACAGTAGTATATCAATAACTGATCCTTTGCAGTGAATACCTTCACTATGGTCACCTTTTCAAAAATAATGAGAATTCAGAAGTGTGAAATATTAAAGCCTAAACTCATCCACCCTAAAATCTCTTATGGAATATTCACCATGTGCTAAATACTTTGTATGACCTCTTATGGTCCTGGGCTTAGGTTCTGGGAAACCAGAGCTTCAGAATGTCAATCTTTCATGATCCTTAGGCTATAACAACAGTATGGGTATGGTCTTGGTGTCTTTGTACTCACCTTCAAATTCACCTTCCAACCAAAACACTCCCCCATAGGCACAAGAGACCATAGCAGAAAGAATATTTGCATCTTTCTGTCTTTGGGATATGGGGGAAGAAGGCTGATGATTCCATGCACAGCACAGTGTGATGACTTCAAAAGAAAGAGACCCAAGAAGTATCATCAGAGGTTATCGGTGTATCAAAACTGATTACTATTTATTCAGTGCATACTATGTGTTGTGAAAGGCTTTATAAAAATGGTGTCCCAGAAATCTTATGAGTGTATTATCCCCATTATATAGATGAAGATGCCATTAATAAATTCAGAGCCTTAAGTGATTTGTTAGCCATGACTGGTTTTTCAATGTAAATGTGGATAATGATTTCCTAAGAGTACAGATAAAAAAAAGAAATTGACATAGCCATAAGAAACAGAAGTGGTAATTAAGGACTTGTGCTAATACTGATGTCTTCTGGAAATACTATTTCAAAGTCAAAACATGCATAAAACCTGTCCTAGATGCAAAGAGCTTAAAGCTAGAAAAATTTATAATCATAATACCAACATTTATTTTCTGCCACCCTCTTGTTATTGACACTTTTCATCCATAGACAGAAATTTCAGTTACGATTATGAAGACCATCATTTCAGAGTAA
Organism: Bos taurus; assembly: GCF_002263795.3. Taxonomy (NCBI): domain Eukaryota; kingdom Metazoa; phylum Chordata; class Mammalia; order Artiodactyla; family Bovidae; genus Bos; species Bos taurus. Next base: position 27,469,389 of record NC_037356.1, on the reverse strand, counting down.
GGTCCTCTTAATCTTTAGCTAGCAAGACACTGCAAAATTGTGATTTTTATAAAAGTTACTTTTGTAGAATTTAGTGATAACAGCAGGTAAAACTGTTCACCTTTTTAAATACAAATTTACTTTTTTAAAAAAAGTGGAACTTGCACTTTAAGATATTATTTTGAGAATTATTCCATGGTACTGTATACTTAGACTTGTACTGAAAAAATATTATGCAAATATGTCTTATGGTACCATAAAAGAAATCATTATGAAATTTGTAGATGATATTAACATAAAGACTAACAGACACTTTTATGATGATAATGATTCTAAGAAGATACTATTAGCCTGTGGATCTGATAACCTTTGATATTATAAAGAATTTAACAGTCTGTAAGTACAGTTTGCTGTGGACACTTAGGATAGAGAGATGAATAAGATAGAATCCCTACACTTCAGAATTTTACAGTCTAGAGAGAGTAGAGGGGCCAGACTAGACAATGTGATAAATGATTGAACAGATCCTCCAGAACATGGTGACTATGGTGCTAACCCAGGGTAAGGGTCAATGAAGGCTTCCAAAAGAAAGCTGAATCTGGAAGGATATAAGTAGGAATAAGTCAGGTCTGCAAAAAACATTCAAAATTGGAAAGCGCTGGCCTAACGAATCTGTGTTCAAAACATCTGGATGAAGAGAAAACACATCACTGCCAATGATTTCATTAAAAAGAACATAGCACCCAAAATTAAGGTAGTGATAATCACACAAGAAAAAAATACATCTGGTGAATTGTGCTTAGTTCTGGGAGCTATAATTTACAATGGTGAATTTTAGATTATAATTATCCAAGACAACAATATTTGGATCAAAATACTTTACTCCAAGTACCTACACAACTAATAACATGAATTGGAATTAGATTTATTGTTTGTTACCTCAAAGGACAGAGCTGCAGTCCATAAAATATGTGTTTCAAAGCAAGACTGTCTAACCATTAAATGGGTCTGAATATAATAAGGGCTGAATTATGAAAAAGATAGTTTTCTGCATTCAGAGGTTTTACATTGAGAAGTGAGTAACCATTTTTAGATAGCAATCATTTTTAGGAAGTCTCTGTAATTGAGTGTGAAGTGGTTCAGTCAGTTCAGTTCAGTTGCTCAGTCGTGTCCGACTCTTTGTGACCCTATGAATCACAGCACGCCAGGCCTCCCTGTCCATCACCAACTCCTGGAGATCACTCAAACTCAAGTCCATTGAGGCGGTGATGCCATCCAGCCATCTCATCCTCTGTCGTCCCCTTCTCCTCCTGCCCCCAATCCCTCCCAGCATCAGGATCTTTTCCAATGAGTCAACTCTTCGCATCAGGTGGCCAAAGTACTGGAGTTCAGCTTTAACATCAGTCCTTTCAATGAGCACCCAGGACTGATCTCCTTCAGAATGGACTGGTTGGATCTCCTTGCAGTCCAAGGGACTCTCAAGAGTCTTCTCCAACACCACAGTTCAAAAGCATCAATTCTTTGGCACTCAGCTTGCTTCACAGTCCAACTCTCACATCCATACATGACCACTGGAAAAACCATAGCCTTGACTAGATGGACCTTTGTTGGCAAAGTAATGTCTCTGCTTTTGAATATGCTATCTAGGTTGGTCGTAGCTTTCCTTCCAAGGAGTAAGCATTTTTTAATTTCATGGCTGCATTCACCATCTGCAGTGATTTTGGAGCCTCCCAAAATAAAGCCTGACTTGTTTCCACTGTTTCCCCATCTATTTCCCAGGAAGTGATGGGGCCAGATGCCATGATCTTAGTTTTCTGAATGTTGAGTTTTAAGCCAGCTTTTCCACTCTCCTCTTTCACTTTCATCAAGAGGCTTTTTAGGGCCTCTTCACTTTCTGCCATAAGGGTGGTGTCATCTGGATATCTGAGGTTATTGATATTTCTCCTGGCAATCTTGATTTTTCTGAGATTAAAAAATTCTGGAACAGGTGAAGTTCAGATACTCACCCTTTACTTGGAAACCTTAGGTTGGGTTGAATGTCTGCTTTAGAGCAAGTGCTCTCTAGGGAAATCTTGATGATGATGGTAGGGACTGTTCAAGATAGAAATTCCTATGCTGCCTTTCACTGGGTGTTCAAATTCAGATCTTGATTAGCATTGTTTGTAGAGATACTATGAATCAAGGGTCATGACTCCTTATTGTAGCTTCCTCATAATGCTACCAGAGATGCTTGTCAAAGTGACATGCTTTTATTTAAGATTTCAATATATAAGAGGTATTAATATTATCAAAAACATGTAGGATGCTATTGGAAACTCCCTTAAGATTTCCTTTCACCAGAGATGAGCTATTGTAGTATAGGAGCAATTAAAATTTGCTTTTTCTGTTCTTTGTTGATAATATCATTAGCTCTCTTGTGTGTAATACTCTAAGTGTTGAGCCAGTAGACAGTCATTAGTTTAAGTGCTGAATTAAAGCCTGCAGACATTGCTCTAGATGGTCTTTGGAAACAACTTCCTATATGAATATAATTTCTGAAATATTTTAAACCATGAATTCAATCTTTTTCTGTTTATTTGAGGTTTGGGGAATATTTAATTGTATCTAATTATTAGTAGTAAACACCTCATTAGCACAGTAGGTAATGTGTTGGTTTTGTTAGTTGTAGCTACTTTATATAGTTTTCAAACATTTTATTTTTATGTACATAAGTCAATTATTTATAGCCAGGATTTACTGAGCACTTACTATGCACTACATCTAATATTAATCTTGTTATATTTGTTAACTCATTCAATTCTCACTATAGCTCAGCGTGGAAGATGATATTAGGTTGAAAAGTGAAGCATTAGTTGTTAAGTCATTTCCAACTATTTGTGACCCCATGGACTGTAGCCTGACAGATTCCTCTGTCCAAGTGATTCTCCAAGCAAGAACACTGGAATGGGTAGCCATTCCCCTCTCCAGGGGATCTTTCTGACCCAGGGATTGAACCCAAGTCTCCTGCATCACAGGCAGATTCTTTACCATAAGAGCAGATTCTTTCCCTAATATTCAGGGAAGTCATGAATATTAGGTTGAATCAGGTAGCAAATTGATATGATTAAACCTAATACATATGGGATACTTAAAAAATAAAGAAGCTGAGACACAGAAAGATTAGCTAATTTTCCCAACCTTATCAGGTTAGTAAGTTGTAGTTTGGTTTATTCATAAATAATTATGTTTTTTATATTACATATATTTTAAAGCAGTCAATAATTTATTAATTCAGGAGACATGCAACATACCATAGTAGGTGTTAGGAGAAAAATGCAGAGATGCAAACTGTATGTTTTTAAATATGTCTACAATAGTACTTCATGCATTATATACAGCAAACAATCATATAGCACTCGTGCTGTGCTTGTGCTGCCCTTAGTCACTCAGTTTTGTCTAACTCTTTGCTGCCCCATGGACTGTAGCCCACCAGGCTTCTCTGCCCATGGGGATTCTCCATACAAGAACACTGGAGTGGGTTGCCATGCCCTCCTCTATGGGATCTTCCCAACCCAGGGATCAAAACCAGATCTCCCACATGGCAGGCAGATTCTTTACCATCTGAGCCACAAGAGAAGCTCAGGAATACTGGAGTGGGTAGCTATCCCTTTTCCAGGGGAACTTCCTGACCCAGGAATCTAACTGGGGTCTCCTACATTGCAGGCATATTCTTCACCAGCTGAGCTACCCAGGAAGCCCACATCACTTGGTTTGTGTCAAATAGCTTTTTAAGTACTCTTCTTCTTTATCCTCATTTGTTTTGTATATACTAGAATTATTCTCATCTTGTAGATAAGGAAACTGAATAGAAAGTTTTATGAAGACATTATAAATAATATTGGGCTGGGATTATAATGATGAACAAATTAAATATATAAGGATTGCTGTCTAATGCTCTTCTGAACACCTCAATATGGTAGCCACTATTCTTGTAAGCCATTCAAAATGTAACTAAAGTACATCAAATTTAAAATTCATTGTTTTTCTGTTATATTGACATATTTTAAGTACTCAGTAGTCACATGTAGCCAATGGTTACTGTATTGGAGAAGGCAAATATTGATCATCAGACCTATTTCCAAAAATTCTATTGGATAGTATTGGTTCAGTAGAAGAGGGAGAAACTGATGAAAAGATTCATCAAATTTAAAACCATAAAAATGATAAGGATGATAGGTCCACAGTGCTATGAGTCTGTCATTGATGGCTTCAAGCATCTAAGCATTTGCCTGCATAGAGGTGACCACTCAGGTGATAGTCTTGGACCCAGAAGGTCAGTTCCAAGGGCAAGTTATATTCATCTTGAGAGTGAAGTGGGAAAAATGTGGAGGAGTTCTGAGACAGCATATGAAACTAAAATGTCTTCTTGCCTAAATGCAATGGACTGACTGATGGTTTCTGTTTTGTGCTTCTAATAGATGTTGTTACATTTGTACACTGGAAATTTTCCAGCATTCCTGCTCTATAGTCTTTCCCACATGCATTCAACATTTGACTCACTGGATAAAAGTATAGTTGACCCTTGCACAATGGCAGAAGTTAAAGGGATACTGATTCACAAGCCATTGAAAATACAGGCGTGACTTCTCAGTCCTCCATTCTCATAAAGCAGCCTGGGGTCATATAGTAACTTAGTAAATGATTACTGGAAGAAAAAAATTGCATATAAGTGGACATAGGCAGTTCGGACCTGTGCTTTTTAAGAGTCAACTGTATAAGAACATATTTATCTTGATTTGTATTATAAAATTGTTTTTACAGAGGGTGTAAAAAATTTTTAAGCCAGTATATTCAGCCTGTGAATAAATTGAGCTGCTTTATCTATATCTCTGTGCTTTTGCTAATTCTGCTCCCTTAATCCCTTAATTGTTTTGATTTCAGAACTAATTCTTATTTCTCTGCTTAACATCTCATTTAATGTTTTTTTCCTGCATTGGAAATTGTCCCTGACATCTTGCTCATTTTGCAATAAATATCCCTCTTCAGTTCAGTTCAGTCAGTTCAGTTGCTCAGTCATGTCTGACTCTCTATGACCCCATGGACTGCAGCATGCCAGGTTTCCTGTCCATTACCAACTTCCAGAGCATGCTCAAACTCATGTCCATTGAGTCATCTCATCCTCTGTCGTCCCCTTCTCCTCATGCCTTCAATCTTCCCTAGCATCAGGGTCTTTTCCAATGTCAGTTCTTCACATCAGATGGCCAAAGTATTGGAGTTTCACCTTCAGAATCAGTCCTTTCAATGAATACTCAGGACTGATTTCCTTTAGGATTGACTGTTTGCTCTCCTTGCAGTACAAAGGACTCAGAAGAGTTTTCTCCAGCAGTACAGTTAAAAAGCATCAATTATTTAGTGCCCAGCTTTCTTTATAGTCCACCTCTCACATCCATACATGACTGCTAGAAAAATCACAGCTTTGACTTGATGGACCTTTGTTAGCTTCAGTGGTCTCTTAAACTCCTGTGTATTTGTGTGTCATTGCAATAAACTTGTTTGGGGCAGGATCAATGTCTTATCTGACTCATAAGTCCAGCTCCTGTCATATGCAGAATATAGAAATGATACTCAAAAAACACTTGTTGAAGGAATCAATAAAGTTTACCTGTATATGAATTGACAAAAATTACTTACTAAAAGCAGCAGAATTAAAATGTAGTTTGTTAATATGTAGTTTAATTATTTAATATTATTTTGTTAATTGACTACAATAGCTGTGAAAAGAAGAGAAGCGAAAAGCAAAGGAGAAAAGAAAAGATATAAGCATTTGAACGCAGAGTTCCAAAGAATAGCAAGGAGAGATAAGACAGCCTTCCTCAGCTATCAATGCAAAGAAATAGAGGAAAAAAACGGAATGGGAAAGACTAGAGATCTCTTCAAGAAAATTAGAGATACCAAGGGAACATTTCATGCAAAGATAGGCTCGATAAAGGACAGAAATGGTATGGACCTAACAGAAGCAGAAGATATTAAGAAGAGGTGGCAAGAATACACAGAAGAACTGTACAAAAAAGATCTTCACAACTGAGATAATCACGATGGTGCAATCACTCACCTAGAGCCAGACATCCTGGAATGTGAAGTCAAGTGGGCCTTAGGAAGCATCACTAGGAACAAAGCTAGTGGAGGTGATGGCATTCCAGTTGAGCTATTTCAAATCCTGAAAGAGGATGCTGTGAAAGTGCTGCACTCAATATGCCAGCAAATTTGGAAAACTCAGCAATGGCCACAGGACTGGAAAAGGTCAGTTCTTATTCCAATCCCAAAGAAAGGCAATGCCAAAGAATGCTCAAACTACCACAAAATTGTACTCATCTCACATGCTAGTAAAGTAATGCTCCAAATTCTCCAAGCCAGGCTTCAGCAATATGTGAGCGGTGAACTTGCAGATGTTCAAGCTGGTTTTAGAAAAGTCAGAGGAACCAGAGATCAAATTGCCAACATCCGCTGGATCATGGAAAAAGCAAGAGAGTTCCAGAAAAATATCTATTTCTGCTTTATTGACTATGCCAAAGCCTTTGATTGTGTGCATCACAATCAATTGTGGAAAATTCTGAAAGACATAGGAATACCAGACCACCTGACCTGCCTCTTGAGAAACCTATATGCAGGTCAGGAAGCCACAGTTAGAACTGGATATGGAACAACAGACTGGTTCCAAATAGGAAAAGGAGTACGTCAAGGCTGTATATTGTCAACGTGCTTATTTAACTTATATGCAGAGTACATCATGAGAAACGCTGGGCTGGAAGAAGCATAGGCAGGAATCAAGATTGCTGGGAGAAATATCAATCACCTCAGATATGCAGATGACACAACCCTTACGGTAGAAAGTGAAAAGGAACTAAAAAGCCTCTTGATGAAAGTGAAAGTGGAGAGTGAAAAAATTGGCTTAAAGCTCAGTATTCAGAAAACGAAGATCATGGCATCTGGTCGCATCACTTTATGAGAAATAGATGGGGAAACAGTGGAAACAGTGTCAGACTTTATTTTGGGGGCTCCAAAATCACTGCAGATGATGACTGCAGCCATGAAATTAAATGACACTTACTCCTTGGAAGGAAAGCTATGACCAATCTAAATAGCATATTCAAAAGCAGAGACATTACTTTGCCAACAAAGGTCCGTCTAGTCAAGGCTATGGTTTTTCCAGTGGTCATGTATGGATGTGAGAGTTGGACTGTGAAGCAAGCTGAGCACCAAAGAATTGATGCTTTTGCACTGTGCTGTTGGAGAAGACTCTTGAGGCCCTTGGATGGCAAGGAAATCCAACCAGTCCATTCTAAAGGAGATCAGTCCTGGGTGTTCTTTGGAAGGAATGATGCTAAAGCTGAAGCTCCAGTACTTTGGCCACCTCATGTGAAGAGTTGACTCATTGGGCAAGACTCTGATGCCTGGAGGGATTGGGGGCAGGAGGAGAAGGGGACGACAGAGGATGAGATAGCTGGATGGCATCACCGACTCGATGGACATGAGTTTGAATGGACTCCTGGAGTTGGTGATGGACAGGGAGGTCTGGCATGCTGCAATTCATGGGATCACAAAGTCGGACACGACTAAGTGACTGAACTGAACTGAAAACAGTATCATAATGTCACAGTGCTATATTAAAAAGTGAATAGGTTAACCATCTATGTTTATTAGTTTTTTTTCTTCTTGTGTGAACTTTCAAAATATTTCATTATATATTTGAAATGATCATATTTGTATGATGTTTCTTATTTACTCAGTTTTACCCTCTCTGTAATTTTTACTTTAACCATGTGAAAATTTTGAAATACCCTATCATGTCAACATCTATAGTATTTGTTCTTGTGGGTGCAATTCTTCCTTCAATTGCTAAGTTCCTTCTGTGAACCCAGCACATATGAAATATACACAGAAATCAGAAACACAGCCATAGCACCCAAGGAGCTTAGAAGACACAATATAGTGTAATCTGTATAACATTAGGGTTTTATGATCTAAAGTTAGAGAACAAAGGAAACATAATTTAAATCATTTTGTGGGAATCAGGTCAGACTTTCGCAGAGGGATTTTAGTAGATGAAATAGAAATGAACTGCATTTCAAAGACTTGGAAACACAACTCAAAGACACCAAACTGTAATAGTGTTTTTTGTTTTTGTTTGTTTGTTTTTTGAGAAGTAACAAATATCTTGGTAATTTTGAACTGAAGAGGAAAATAGAGACTGGACATTTAGATGCAGACAGGTAATACAAATTATTTTACATATTAAAAAGTTTGTTTTATTCTAAAGTTAATGGATACACATGAAAACATTAAAAGCCTGAGAGTAATGTCATCAGATGATCTTTCACACTGTTAAATGTAAAATGGAGACTGGACTTGAGAATTTTCTGAACAGCCAAAACTATTTAATCCATGTAAGTAAGTAAACTAATTCTAGCTCAATTCATGAACTTAAGTGAGACTTAATTTAGGCTATTTCTTATAAATGCCTCTGATAATCATGAAAGAAGGCTTCTAAGTGGCATGGTAGTAGAGAATCCACCTACCAATACAGGAGATGCAAAAGAAGTAGGTGGATCCCTGTGTTGGGAAGATTCCCTGGAATAGGAAAAGGCAACCCACTCCAGTACTCTTGCCTAGAAAATTCCAAGGGCAGGGGAGACTGGCAGACTATAGTCCACGGGGTAGCAAAGAGTCAGACATAACTGAGGGACACACACAATCATGAAAGCAGCTTAAGTAATCTTCCTAAAATTGGGATGAATGTTAATGCAAGTTTGTGCACAGTGAGGCCAAGTCAACTGAAATATTAGGAATTTGAAGCAGAGAAAGTTTTATTGTACAGTCATGCAAGGAGACAGGTGACTCATGAACTTAGAAGCCCCTAGCTCCCCAAAAGAGTTAAGCAATGCACTCTTAAGCAGATGGCAGAGAGGGGTCACAGGGTATGTGATCAGCTCCTGCACAGTTCTCTGGCTGAAGGCGAGGGAACAGTGTGGTGTCACAGAGGTTAATTTAAATCAGACATTACTTTGCCAACAAAGGTCTGTCTGGTCAAAGCTATGGTTTTTCCTGTAGTCATGTATTCGTGTAAGAGTTGGACTATAAAGAAAGCTGAGCCCTGAAGAATGGATGCTTTTGCACTGTGGTTTTAGAGAAGACTGTTGAGAATACCTTGGACAGCAAGGAGATCCAAGCAGTCCATCCTAAAGGAAATCAGTCCTGAATATTCACTGGAAGTACTGATGCTGAAGCTGAAACTCCAATACTTTGGCCACCTGATGCGAAGAACTGACTCATTGGAAAAGACCCCGATGCTGGGAAAAATTGAAGGTGGGAGAAGAAGGGGATGACAGAGGATGAGATGGTCGGGTGGCATCACTGACTCAGTGGACATGGGTTTAAGTACACTCTGGGAGTAGGTGATGGACAGGGAGGCCGAGCATGCTCCAGTCCATGGGGTTGCACAGAGTCGGACATGGCTGAGCGACTGAACTGAACTGAACTTAGGCTCCAGCGGCCTGGGGTTGTGTGCTCTTGATTATCAAGTTGTTAACATCCTCCATTTGGGATGGAGTGGGTGTTCACATCTGCAAAACAACTCAGGAATTCTGCATCAAATACTGCTAACTAAGTACTTCAGAGAGGAGCTAAGGCAAATGGGCTGTTCCAGTAATGCCCAACAGGATCCTGCTCAAACACTTGAGATGGTCAAGTGTGACCAGTGTAAGGTACGGAGTTAGAGTAGGCAAGGTTCAGAAAAACAATGAGACTGGCACTCTACAGGAACAGATCACTTTTAATGAGGTGAGAAGGGGCAGCAGTCAGATTAGCGGGCAGCTGCTGCTCTTGTCTAAGAAAAGAGTAAGTTTATATAGGCATGTATGTAGAAAGCTACTGTTCTAAGGGGACCTATTCTTTTCCAGGGTTGTTGGGAGTAGTTATCTCTTAAATGGCTGGGGCAAGCAGTTCTGGAGATTGGCAGAGGCTGGACCAGCTTGGAGCTGGGCGTAATCAACCTAATGTCTATTTTTTCTTCAGGTGAGAGAGTTCTTTGTTTTTCCTAGAATGGTGGGGAGGACCTAGAGGGGAGTTTTAACTCTAGGCTACCTTGAACCATGCAACTTTCCTTCATTCCAGACTTTAAGGAATATATATATAAAGAGAAAGAGATGTGGGCGCCATTAATGTTAAGGGTTTGTTTTGTACTGATAAATGAGGCTCAGGGGTTTGTAGTCTGGGAGGAAGGAAGTCTAAGGCCCATAATGTTGATTTTCTATTTTTGCCATCAGGGTTTTAAGCAAAAGAACAGTCTTGACTTGGTCTTGAGAGATGGCTCAAATCTGTTCTTGGAGAAACTTTTGAAAGAGATTGAAGAGACAGGGGCCAAATAAGAGGAATAAAATGATAAGTACCAATGGTCCCAAGAAAGGGAGTAACCAAGGGAGGGCCTGATGGAACAGGTTTTGGGGATTGTAAAGGTTTTCTAACTCTTTTTTGCGGTGTTCAATTCTAAGTTCTTTGACTCTGTCTTGGACTATGTCCGTTTCATTAACAAAACAGCAGCAGTCTTTTTCTAGAAAAAGACAGGTCTCTCCCTTTTCTGTGGTGAGAAGGTCCAGGGCTCGTCTATTTTGTAGGGCCACAGAAGCTAATGAGTTAATTTGTCTTTGGACTGAAACGAAGAACTCTGTTACTTGCTCCATATCTTCATTGAGTTTTTGGGACAGCTTGTAGTAAAAATGAGCCGAGGTTGAGATGTCCCCAGTCTCTGTGTCTAGGGCATTGTGGAGTTCCACCAGCAGAGGGCAGTGTAGGAAGCTTGGTATGGGAGGAGGTTCAAGGGGGAGTCCAGGAGGCAGCATGGGCCTTCCGTACATCACCTCAAAGGGGCTCAGCCTCAGGGGCTTTCTGGGCAAAGCCCACACTCTGAGGAGAACAATCAGCAAAAGTTTAGTCCAATCTAGATGTACCTTGAGGGTTAATTTAGTAAGAGTTTTTTTTTATTATTCTATTTATCCTTTCTACATTTTCTGGGGACTGGGGATGATATGGAATGTGAAATTTTCAGGGTATCTGTAAGAATTGGACAAGTTGTTGGGTGACCTTGCACGTAAATTTCAGGCCCTTATCAGACTGTAGGGATGAAGGCAGACCAAACCTGGGGGTAATTTCTGTGAGGAAGATTTGGGCCACAGTGTGGGCTCTTTTGTTTGTAGTGGGAAATGCTTTTACCAATCTCGAAAAAGTGTCCACAAGGACCAGGAGGTATCTGAATCTCTGAACTGGGGGCATATGAGTAAGTCTATCTGCCAATCTTGTGCTGGGACGCTGCCTCGCATTTGATGGGTTGGAAAGGAGGTAGGTTTAAGGTTGGAATTGGAATTAATACATTGACATATTTGACAGGAGTAGGTAAGGTTATCTAAATATTGTTGGTCAGCCATGGATATGGGGAAGTGGTTACGGAGGAACTGTTGGAGTGTCTTGGACGAGGGATGAAAGAGTGAGTGTAGATAAGAGAGGATTTTTCTGGTGGTGGGAGGGTCGGATGGAGTCAGAGCTAAGATGACAGGGGACTGGAGGGAGGGGTGGGACAGGGCTACCTCTTTTGCCTTCTGGTCTGCAGCATTGTTGTAGGCTAATATGAGACTTCTCTTTTGATGCCCCTTACAGCAGAGGATGGCGGCTTTGTTTGGTAAGTGTTGCTTCTAGAAGTTTGTGGGTCAAGTCTGAATTAATAATGGGGGATCCCTTTTGGGTTAGGAAACCTCTCTCTCTCTGTAGCCTACCAGGTCCCTCTGTCCAAGGAATTCTCCCAGCAAGAATACTGGAATGGTTGGGTTGCTATGTCCTCCAGGGTATCTTCCAGACCCAGGGATTGAAACTGCTTCTACATATCCTGCATTGGCAGGCAGGCACGTTCTTTACCACTGACTCAGCAATCAAATTACTGGGCATATACCCTGAGAAAACCATAATTGAAAAAGACACATTTACCCCAGTTTTACTGTAGCACCATTTACAATAGTCAGGATGCAAAAGCGACCTAGCTGTCCATTGGCAGGTAAATGGATTAAGAAGTTGTGGTACATATATGGAGAAGGAAATGGCAACCCACTCCAGTGTTCTTGCCTGGAGAATCCCAGGGACGGGGGAGCCTGGTGGGCTGTCGTCTCTGGGGTCGCACTGGGTCGGACACGACTGAAGCGACTTAGCAGCAGCAGGTACATATATACATTGAAATATTACTCAGCCATAAAAAGGAACACATAAAAGTCAGTTCTAGTGAGCTAGATGAACCTAGGGCCAATTATACAGAAGAGTGAAGTAAGTCAGAAAGAGAAATAAATATCGTATGTGTGCTGTGCTTAGTTGCTTGGTCGTGTCTGACTCTTTGTGTCCCAATAGACTGTAGCCCACCAGGATCCTCTGTCCGTGGGGATTCTCCAGGCAAGAATACTAGAGTACCTATCCCTTCTTCAGGGGAACTTCCCAACCCTGGAATCAAACCAGGGTCTCCTGCATTGCAGGCAGATTCTTTACCAGCTGAACTACCAGGATTAAAACATATCTATGGAAACTAGAAAAACAGTACTGATGAACCTATTTACAGGGAAGGAATGGAACATGGACATAGAGAAAAAATTTGTGAACAAAGTTGGGGAAAGAGAGGGTGGGACCAATGGAGAGAATAGGATTGACGTGCATTCCCTATCATGTGTAAAATGGGTAGATGATGAGAAGCTGCTACATAGCACTATATAAACACTGCCCAGCCTGGCACTCTGTGACAACCTGGATGGGTGGGATGATGGGGAGAGGGAGGCTCAAGAGGGAGGGTAAATATATGATTGTTATTATTTGCAATGTTGTATGGGGGAAACCAACAATACATTGTAAAGTGATTATGCCCCAGATGTCCTTTTGTTTTTGGAAGTGGACATAGACTCCAAGAGATGAGAAAGAAAGTAAATATCAGAACACACATTACTCTGCCTTGGGGATTAAGAAGAATACTTAACTAGTAGTATATTGTGTCTCAAAAGATCTGTGACACAGAATGGAAAGAAAAACTCATTAATTTTTAATGTCAGGGAGCTCATTAACTTGAAAGGAAATCACAAGGGAGAGAATTATTTTCTGTGCTTCTAATCAATTTTCCCAGAACTACAGGGTATGAAATACATTCTACTTGAGTTAATTGATTGCTTCGGAGCTTGTTAAGGTGGATATTATCCTTGCAAGTGAAGAAGACCTTCTGGGGAAATCCTCAAATAGAAATTATGGCCTGTCCCCTTAGCATGTCAAAGACTGAGGACCACAGTGATGGATACTGTCTTCTTCCTTGTCAGAAACTTTGACCTTCTAAGGACTGTAAGGTAGAAGGAGTCCTAAGGTTCAGTGGCAGTGAGGCATCACAGAAAAAGAAGGTGAGGGTTGAATCACCTATGTCTCAATTCCTTTCAAACCTCAGACTATATAAATCGAGGGTTCTGTGGAATACCACCTATTTATTGTTCTTTTCAGCCCTGATCCTGAACAGAGCCTGGAGAGAGGAAGAATGATGTGCAGAGACACTGGGAGTCTACCAGTATTTTTTAAGCACAGAGACAAACAAGAGGAGTAAGGACAGAAAGAAGAAAATGAGGAATCTGCGGGAATAGTCATTACAAGTCTTGTATTTTGGATGCTTTGATGAGTCTCTTTAGACAACCCTGTGGTTATAAAAAGATCCAGCTATCACTCGGGAAACAGGGAAAGTCCATGAAGGTCCATTGTGAATCTGAGTTTCTGCCCCTGTTCCTACAGATCACGACTGTGTAGTAAATGAATATGGAAAATGCTTCCTCTGTGACTGAGTTTATCCTTATGGGATTGACAGAACAACCTAAACTCCAGTTACCCCTGTTTTTCCTGTTTCTTCTGAACTACCTGGTCACTGGGTTGGGAAATTTATGCTTGATGATTCTAATTTGTCTAAATTCACACCTGCACACCCCCATGTACTTTTTTCTGTTCAATCTCTCTTTTATTGATCTCTGTTACTCATCTGTCTTTAACCCCAAAATGCTAATGAACTTTATTTCCAAGAGGAATGTCATCTCCTTTACAGGATGTATGTCTCAGCTGTTTTTCTTCTGCTTTTTTGTCAGCTCTGAGTGCTATGTGTTGACAGCCATGGCCTATGATCGCTATGTGGCCATCTGTAAGCCCTTGTTGTATACAGTGGCCATGTCCCCTCAGGTGTGTTCTCTGCTTATGTCTGGTTCATATGTGATGGGGTTTGCTGGAGCCATAGTCCACACAGGGTGTATGATGAGGCTGATCTTTTGTGGTTCCAGCATCATTAGCCATTATATGTGTGACATTCTCCCACTCCTCCAGCTCTCCTGCAGCAGCACTTATGCCAATGAGTTCGTGGTTTCTGCTGTTGTGGGGACAGTTGTCATAGTATCTAGCCTCATTATCTTAATTTCGTATGCTTTGATTCTTTACAATATTCTTCATATACCATCATCTAAAGGTTGGTCTAAAGCCTTGAGCACCTGTGGGTCCCATATTACAACAGTTGGTCTATTCTATGGATTTGGGCTGCTCACTCACATCAGGCCACCGTCTTCTAGTTTTGTGGAGCAGGGGAAATTTTTCTCAGTGCTTTACACTAATGTGGTACCCATGCTGAACCCTCTCATTTATAGCCTCAGGAACAAGGATGTCAAAATTGCTGTGAAGAAAACCTTGAAGAGAATCACAAAATGAATGAAACCAGTTATGCCACCTTTTCTTTATTTTTTAAAATCTTTTTCTTGCTCCACTGTATCCTCTTCCTCTTATTCTTTTGTCACACTCTTCATTTGTCTTTCTAATGTCCTCTTGGCAGGATTTAATCTCTAATGTCTGATGTCTTTTCTTCTCTTGCCCCTTAATGTAACCTGTGGGCCTATTTAACTGGAGAATCATCTTCAGCCCTAAGTGATCCCATAGCAGTTGCAGGGTAGGGACCAATAACATTTCCCATCTGATGATAATACTATTATTTTCCTTGTGTGTCTGTTCATCCAAGGTATGCCATAGAGTAGTATGCAGTCTGACCAATTTTTTTCTTTCTTGATTTCATTACATAGAGCCCTTTCCTGTATCAGTGCTGTAGTTACTTATGGTTCCATTAAAACTGAGACATACTGACAAAAATGTGGACATGGTAAAGATGTCAAAGTTCCCCAAAATTTTCTGGATTCTTTTAGTAATAGCTCCTGTTCTGTATCTTAAGTGCCACCCAGGTACAGAAATTGAACACTTTATTGAACCATAGTTCTTTATTCTTGAGGGTACTTGAAAATGAATAAGCTAAATTATTCTTTCTCAATCCACACTAATAACATATGCCTTTTTTTTATTGTATTGGTCAATTGATACGCTGTCATAAAATATGATTGAAATTGTTATCAACTTGCATATCAGTGGATTCTGATATTGATTAAAAGTTAAACAGTGATATTTTTGACTATAGAATTCATTATCAAATGTAAGGTCAAGATTTGTTGTCTAATTATGTAAGAGCACCTCCCTTTTGCAAAGAAAGATATGTTTCCCGCTTTTCAAGACAAAACAAAAATATTTGACAGAAACATTGTCCTGTTGATATTTATTCTTTTAGTTCATAAACTTGACTCCTTCCCTTTATTAGAGGAAAAATTAAATCTCTAGGAAATGGTATGTTCTAGAATTTTATAAATGGTCTTAAAAGATAAGTCTCCTTATCTGAGTTTTTGCTAAGAAAATAGTTCTGTGACTTGCTCAGAATCAAATAGCTAAAAATGCAGAGACCAGTTTTTGAACCCACTGTTCATCTTGTGAAAACATGGAAGGAAAAAAACAACTGTGAAGAAAAAGATGGAACTTCTGGAGAATTGTTTCTGAATGAGCTTGCAAGTGGAAAATTTCCAGTGCGGAGGTATTTCAAAAAGCTAGAAATAGAAATATCATATGTCCCAGTAATTCCACTCCTGGGTATATATCTGAAAAATATGAAAACACTAATTCAGAAAGATATTTGTACCCCAATATTCAGCACAGCATTATTTACAATTGCCAAGATATGGGAGCATCCTAAATCTCTGTCAACAGATGAAGGGAAAAGATGCGGTAAATTGATAAAATGGAATATTACTCATCCATCAAAAGAATGAAAACTCCCCATCTATAGCAACATCAATGGACTTGGAAGGTATTGTGGTAACTGGAATAAGTCAGGCAGAAAAGACACATATGGTATCACTTATATGTGGAATCTGAAAACTGTAACAAATTAGTGAATAGAACAGAAGAGAAAGATTCACTGATTAAGAGAACAAATTTATGGTCACCTGTGGGGAGAGGGAAGTGGAGACAGGCAGTATAGGGATAGGTGATGAAGACATACAAAATATTATGTATAAACTAAGTTATAACAATAGAATGTACAACACGGGACATATAGCCAAGATTTTATAATAACTATAAATGGAATATAACCTCTAAGAATTGTGAATCTCGTAGCTCATATAATGCATATCAAAAACACTTCAATAAAAATAGAAAAAAATGAATTCTTGATGGTAATTGATATTTCATTATTAAAACCGGATAGAAAATATTATATTCCACATACAAGGACACATTTCCATTAAGATTATGATGATATTTTGTATGGAAATATTATCTAATAGATAAAAGGATCATAATTCTGGTTTGTTGTTGTTCAGTCGCTCAGTTGTTTCTGACTCTTTGCAACCCCGTTGACTGTAACACCCAAGATTTCCCTGTCCTTCACCATCTCCTGGAGCTTGCTCAAACTCATGTCCTTTGAGTTGGTGATGCCATCCAACCATTGTCATCTGTCATCCCCTCTCCTCCTGCTTCCAATCTTTCCCAGCATCAGGGTCTTTTCTAATGAGTCAACTCTTTTCTAATGAGTCGTCACTTTGCATCAGGTGATCAAAGTATTGTATTAAGTTCTTCTTTAAATATGAGTATTTTGACTTTTTAGATAATTTACATTAACGTGATAATATTGAAAATACCTGTTTTTCTTATTTATTCATCAAACATAACAGCCATACTGAAAAGTTCACTGAACATTCATTTGCTGCAGCTGCTAAGTCGTTCAATTGTGTCTGACTGTGTGCAACCCTATAGATAGCATCCCACCAGGCTCCTCTGTCCCTGAGATTCTCCAGGCAAGAATACTGAAGTGGGTTGCCATTTCCTTCTCCAATGCATAAAAGTGAAAAGTGACAGTTAAGTCACTCAGTCGTGTCTGACTCTTCTCAACCCCATGGACTGTAGCCTACCTGGCTCCTCTGCCCATGGGATTTTCCAGGCAAGCCTACTGGAGTGGGTTGCCATTTCCTTCTCCAGAACATTCATTTATGTTTTGGTAAATAATGAAAACTTCAATTTAACGTCTACCAAGGTCGTAAAATATTTCCACCATAGTTTAGTCAGTGCTTTTAGCTGTATTTTCCCCATGTGTATTTGTCCTTGAAAATCTAGCTGAATGATATGAGATAGGTAAGTTTTAGAAGAGCTTATTTAGTCATATGAGGGTGAGTGAACTTCGTGCTGTCACTGACTTTTGCTGGCTGTCTTTTTACTTGGAGAAATATTTGTGTAAATAGACATATATATAGTTGAAAACTGAGATAACATATATCATAGTTTGTGAGTTTTTGGTAGTTTTCTTAATGAAATACTTGACAGATATATTTTAGAGTCCACAGAGTCATGTACATATTGTACACAAAATATTTTGGAAATAAATTATTAGATAAGTTTAGACAGCTATATAGGTCTTTCATTCTAAATTTTCTCATGCCAGATGGATTTACCTCCCTTGATTCCTGTACCTGTAATCTTATATCTGGCCTTTCAGAATATTGTATTAACTCTTTGTGGTTTGTCTAAGACCCTTTTCTTATCATTTTTGAACTAAAAACATATTTTCATGCTGGAATTTATTTTTTAAATGCATTTTTATTGAAGTATAGCTGATTCACAATATTATTTTCAGGTATACAGGATAGTGATTCAGTGTTTTTACTGATTATACTCCATTAAGATTTATTACAAGATAATGGCTATAATTCCCTGTGCTATAAAATATCTTCTGCTGCTGCTAAGTCACTTCAGTTGTGTCCAACACTGTGTGGCCCCATAGATGGCAGCCCACCAGGCTCCCCCGTCCCTGGGATTCTCCAGGCAAGAACAATGGAGTGGGCTGCCATTCCCTTCTCCAGTGCATGAAAGTGAAATGTGAAAGTGAAGTCACTCAGTCGTGTCTGACTCTTAGCGACCCCATGGATTGCAGCCCACCAGGCTCCTCTGTCCATGGGATTTTCCAGGCAAGAGTACTGGAGTGGGGTGCCATTGCCTTCTCTGAAAATATCTTCTAGTTGTTTATTTTCTTCACACATAGTCATTTGTGTTTCTTAATCCTGTACCCCTATCATTCTCCTCCTCTTTTGGTTACATCTAGTTTTTTTTTTTTTTCTTTTCTTTGTGAATTTCTCTCTGTTTTGAAGTATACATTTCTTTGTTTTATTTTTAAAATTCACATATAAGTGGTATCTTATTGTGTATTTCTACATGAGAATTATTTCACTAATCATAAAATTGTCTAGATCCATGTATGTATTTGAAAGTGGAAAACTTTCATTCTTTTTATGGCTGTGTAATATCCCATTGTATGTATATCCATTTGGTTGTTTATGGACACATGGGTGGCTTTCATTTCTTGGCTATTGTAAATAGTGTTGCAATGAATTTTGATGTGCATGTTTCTTTTTTTTTGTATTAATGCTTTATTTTTCTCCACATATATCCCCTGGTGTGGAATTGCAGGATATGTGGTAATTCAATTTTTACTTTTTAAAAAATTAATTAATTTATTTTAGTTGGATGATAATTACTTTACAATATTGTGGTGGTTTTTGCCATACATTGACATGAATCAGCCATGGGTGTACATGTGTCCCCTGATCCTGAATCCTCCTCCACCTGCCTCCCCATACCATCCCTCTGGGTTGTCCCAGTGCACCGGCTTTGACTGCCCTGTTTTATGCATCAAATTTGGACTGGTAATCTATTTCGCATATGGTAATATACATATTTCAGAGCTATTCTCTCAAATCATCCCACCCTCGCCTTCTCCCACAGAGTCCAAAGTCTGGTCTTTATATCTGTGTCTGTTTTGCTGTCTTATATATATGATCATCATGACCATCTTTTTAAATTCCATATATATGCATTAGCATACCTTATTGGTGTTTTTCTTTCTGATTTACTTCACTCTGGATAATAGGCTTCAGTTTCATCCACCTTCTTAGAACTGACATAAAAGCATTCTTTTTTATTAATGGAGTAATATTCTATTGTGTGTATGTACCACAGCTTTGTTATCCAAACGTCTGCCAATGGACATCTAGGTTGCTTCCATATCCTAGCTATTGTAAACAGTGCTGAAATGAACATTAGGGTGCACGTGTCTCTCTCAATTCTGGTTTCCTCCGTGTGTATGCCCAACAGTGGGATTGCTCGGTCATATGGGAGTTTTATTTCCAGCTTTTAAAGGAATATCCACACAGTTCTGCATAGTGGCTGTACTAGTTTGAATTCCCACCAACAATGTAAGAAGGCTCCCTTTTCCCCACACCCTCTCCAGCAGGTATTTTTTGTATACTTTTATTATTGTTTGTAGATTTTTTGATAGCAGCCATTCTGACTGGTGTGAGATGGTACTTCATTGTAGTTTTGATTTGCATTTCTCTGATAATGAGTGATGGTGAGCATCTTTTTATGTGTTTGTTAGCCATCTGTATGTCTTCTTGGGAGAAATGTCTGTTTAGGTCTTTGGCCCATTTTTTGATTGGGTCGTTTATTTTTCTGGTATTGGGTTGTATGAGCTGTTTGTATATTTTTTAGATTAATTATTTGTCAGTTGCTTCGTTTGCTATTATTTTCTCTCATTCCGAAGGCTGTCTTTTCACCCTGCTTATAGTTTCCTTCATTTTGCAAAAGCTTTTAAGTTTAATTAGGTCCCATTTATTTTTGCTTTTATTTCCATTTCTCAGGGAAGTAAGTCATAGAGGATCTTGTTTTGATTTATGTAAGAGAGTGTTCTGCCTATATTTTCCTCAAAGAGCTTTATATTTTCTGGTCTTTAATTTAGATCTATAATCCGTTTTGAGTTTATTTTTGTGTATGGTATTAGAAAGTGTTCTAGTTTCATTCTGTTACAGGTGGTTGACCAGTTTTCCCAGCACCACTTGTTAAAGAGATTGTCTTTTCTCCATTGCATATTTTTTCCTCCTTTATCAAAGATAAAGTGTCCATAGTTGCATGTATTTATCTCTGGGTTTTTGGTTTTGTTCCATGGATCTATATTTCTGTCTGTGTCAGTACCATACTGCCTTAATGACTATAGCTTTGTAGTATAGTCTAAAGTCAGGCAGGTTAATGCCTCCAGTTCCATTCTTCTTTCTCAAGCTTGATTTGGCTATTCAAGGTTTTTTGTGTTTCCATATAAATTGTGAAATTATTTGTTCTAGTTCTCTGAAAATACTGTTTGTAGCTTTATAAGGATTACATTGAATCCATAGATTTCTTTGGGTAGTAAACTCATTTTCACTATATTGATTCTTCCAGTCTATGAACATGGTATATTTCTCCATCTATTAGTGTCCTCTTTGATTTCTTTCACCAGTGTTTTATAGTTTTCTATATAAAGGTCTTTTGTTTCTTTAGGTAAATTTATTCCCAAGTATTTTGTTCTTTTTGTCTCAATGGTGAATGGGATTGTTTCCTTGATTTATCTTTCTGTTTTCTCATTGTTAGTATATCAGAATGCAAGGGATTTCTTTGTATTAATTTTACATCCTGTAACTTCACTATATTCATTGATTAGCTCCAGTAATTTTCTGGTGGTGTCTTTGGGTTTTCAATGTAGAGGATCATGTCATCTGCAAACAATGAGAGTTTTACTTTTTTTCCAATCTGGATTCCTATTATTTCTTTTTCTTCTCTGATTGCTGTGGCTAAAACATACAAAACTATGTTGAAGAATAGTGGTGAGAGTGGACACCCTTGTCTTGTTCCTGACTTTAGTGGGAATGCTTTCAATTTTTCGCCATTGAGGATAATGTCTGGTGTGGGTTTATCTATGTGGCTTTTATTATTTTGAGATATGTTTCTTCTATGCCTGCTTTCTGGAGAGCTTTTGTCATAAATTGGTGTTGAATTTTGTCAAAGATTGTCTGTGCATCTATTGGAAGAAATGGACAAATTCTTGGAAAAGTATAATCTTTTAAAACTGAACCAAGAAATAAAAAATCTTAACATACCCATCACAAGCATGGAAATCAAAACTGTAATCAAAAATCTCCCAAAAAACAAAAGCCCAGTACCAGATGTCTTCACAGGTGAATTCTACCAAAAATTTAGAGAATAGCTAACACCTATCCTATTCAAACTCTTCCAGAAAACTGTATAGGAAGGTAAATTCCCAAACTCATTCTATGAGGCCACCATCACCCTAATACCAAAACCAGACAAAGATGTCACACACACACACACACACACACAAACTACAGGCCAATATCACTGATGAACATAGATGCAAAAATCCTCAACAAAATTCTAACAAACAGAATCCAACAACATATTAAAAAGATCATACATCGTGACCAAGTAGGTTTATCCCTGGGATGCAAGGATTCTTCAGTATTTGCAAATAAATCAATGTGATACACCACATTAACAATTTTTAGTTTTTTGAAGAACTTCTGTATTGTTTTCCATTGTGGTGAACCAATTTACATTCACACCATTATACAAGGGTTCAATTTCCCTCACATTCTTTCAACATTTGCTATTTTTTGTCTTTTTGATGATAGAAATTCTGACAGGTGTGAGGTAATATGTCATGGTTTTGATTTGCATTTCCCAGGTGATTTGCAAGGGTGAGCATCCTTTTATGCACTTGTTGGCCATCTGTATGTTTTCCTTGGAACAAATGTCTATTCAGTTCTTCCACTCATTTCTTAATTTGGTTACTTTTTTCCTTGATATTGATTTGTATGAGCTGCATATATATTTTGAATATTAACCACTTGCTGGATATGTAATTTGTAATCATTTTCTCCTATTCATTAGACTGATTTTTTATTCTGTTGATAATCACCTTTGCTGTGCTACAGTTTAAAGTTTAACTAGGTCACATTTATGCATTTTTCTTTTTATTTCATTTGCCTTTGGAAACGCATTGAAAAAAAATATTGCTAGCATTATTTCAAGGAGTGTTCTGCCTAAATTTTCGTCTAAAAGCTTCATGACCTCAGACTTTAATTTAGGTTTTCAACCTATTTTGAGGTAATTTTTCATATGGTTTGAGGGAATGTGCTAATCTCATTGCTTTACATGAATTTCTTCAGTTTTCCAGCATCACTTCTTGAAGAGACTGTATTTTGTCCATTGCATATTTTTGACTCCTTGTCATTATTTAATTAAGCATAGTTGTGTGAATTTATTACCAGGCCCTCTGTTCTGTTTTACTGATATATGTGTTTGTTTTTGTGCAAGTTCCACACTGTTTATTTTATTTTATTTTTTTGCTATTTTTTTTTCTCTAATTTTATTTTATTTTTAAACTTTACATAATTGTATTAGTTTTGCCAAATATCAAAATGAATCCGCCACAGGTATACATGTGCTCCCCATCCCGAACCCTCCTCCCTCCTCCCTCCCCATACCATCCCTCTGGGCCGTCCCAGTGCACCAGCCCCCAGCATCCAGCATCATGCATCGAACCTGGACTGGCAACTCGTTTCCTACATGATATTTTACATGTTTCATTGCCATTCTCCCAAATCTTCCCACCCTCTCCCTCTCCCACAGAGTCCATAAGACTGTTCTATACATCAGTGTCTCTTTTGCTGTCTCGTACACCGGGTTATTGTTACCATCTTTCTAAATTCCATATATATGCGTTAGTATACTGTATTTATGTTTTTCCTTCTGGCTTACTTCACTCTGTATAATAGGCTCCAGTTTCATCCACCTCCTTAGAACTGATTCAAATGTATTCTTTTTAATGGCTGAGTAATACTCCATTGTGTATATGTACCACAGCTTTCTTATCCATTCATCTGCTGATGGACATCTAGGTTGCTTCCATGTCTTGGCTATTATAAACAGTGCTGCGATGAACATTGGGGTACACGTGTCTCTTTCCCTTCTGGTTTCCTCAGTGTGTATGCCCAGCAGTGGGGTTGCTGGATCATAAGGCAGTTCTATTTCCAGTTTTTTAAGGAATCTCCACACTGTTCTCCATAGTGGCTGTACTAGTTTGCATTCCCACCAACAGTGTAAAAGGGTTCCCTTTTCTCCACACCCTCTCCAGCATTTATTATTTGTAGACTTTTGGATCGCAGCCATTCTGACTGGTGTGAAATGGTACCTCATAGTGGTTTTGATTTGCATTTCTCTGATAATGAGTGATGTTGAGCATCTTTTCATGTGTTTGTTAGCCATCTGTATGTCTTTTTTGGAGAAATGTCTATTAGTTCTTTGGCCCATTTTTTGATTGGGTCGTTTATTTTTCTGGAGTTGAGCTGTAGGAGTTGCTTGTATATTTTTGAGATTAGTTGTTTGTCGGTTGCTTCATTTGCTATTATTTTTCTCCCATTCTGAAGGCTGTCTTTTCACCTTGCTAATAGTTTCCTTTGATGTGCAGAAGCTTTTAAGGTTAATTAGGTCCCATTTGTTTATTTTTGCTTTTATTTCCAATATTCTGGGAGGTGGGTCATAGAGGATCCTGCTGTGATGTATGTCGGAGAGTGTTTTGCCTATGTTCTCCTCTAGGAGTGTTTATATTGCTATAGCTTTGTATATAGCAATATAGTATAGTCTGAAGTCTGGGAGGGTGATATACCCAGCTGGTTCTTTTTCTTAAGATGGCTTTCACAGTTTGAAGTCTTCTGTTGTTCCATATTAATTTTATGATGATTATTTTTAGTTCTTTAATAAATATCATGGGTGGGAACTGCCTTAAACTTGTAGATTGTTTTTGGTAAATGGCCATTAATATTAATTCTTCTAATCCATAAATATGTGGGATATTGTTCCATTTCTTTGTATTTTCTTCAGTATTCTTCATCCATGTTTTATCTTTTCAGAGTATAGTACTTTCCCCCTTTTGGTAAGTTTATCCCTGGGTAAGTTCTCCTTTGCATGTGGTTTAAATGGGATTTTAAGTGTTATTTTTTGAATATTTCATTACTTTTTATGGAAAAGAATTTTGCATATTAACCTTATGCTAATTAACAAATCCAAATTTCTTGCCTTCATTAATTAGTTCTGATAGCTTCTGAGCAGAGACTTTAAGGTTTTCTATAAAAGTATCAGGGCATCTGCAAACAGTGACAGTTTTCCTTCTTCTCTTCTAATTTGGATGCCTTTTTTTTTTTTTTTTCTGTTTCTTATATGATTTGTATGGCTAGATCTACCAATACTGTGTTACATAGAAATAGTGAGATTAGTGTTTTTTGTCTTGTTCCTGATTTTAAAGGAAAGGTTTCCAGCTTTTCACCACTGAGTATGATGAAAGTTGTCTTACATGGCCTTTATTATGTTGAAATATATTTCTTCTTTACCCACCATCATGAGAGTTTTTACCATTATTGGATGTTGAATTTTGTGGAATGTATTTTCTGCATCCATTGAGATGGTCATATGACTTTTATCCTTCCTTTTGTTAATCTGATGTATCAGTGGAAAGTTGCTCCAGTATTCTTGCTGGGAAAATCCCATGGACAGAGCCTGGCTGGCTATAGTCCACAGTAACAAAGAGTCGAACATGACTGAGTGACTAATCACACACACACACACACACACACACACACACACACACACACTGCATATTGATTTAACTGAGAATATTGAGCCAACCATGCATCCATGGAATAAATTCTACTTAATCGTAGTATATAATCTATTTCATGTATTGTTGAATTCATTTTGGTATTTCATTGAGGGCTTTTGCATTTACATTCCTCAGAGGTATTGGCCTGTAATTTTTGAAGTGTCTTTGGTTCTGCTTTCAGCATAGTGGTGGCCTTTTAGAATGAGTCTGAGAGTTCTCCATTCTTTTCAATTTTTTGGAATAGTTTGAAAAGCCTAGGTGTTAGCTCTTCTTCATAGGTTTGGTAAAGTTTCCCATGAAGCTGTTCAGTCCTGAAATTTTGTTTGCTGGGAGACATCTTTTATTGCAACTTTAATTTGCTACTAGTGATCAGTCCGTTTACATTGTCTGCTTCTTTTAGATCCTATCTTTCCTGGTTGAGTGTTTCTAGAAATCTATCCATTTCTTATTGGTTGTCCATTGAGTTGGTCTGCAACAGTTCATGGTATTTGCTTATAAATTATTTGTATCTCTGTGAAGTTAGTTGTTATTTCTCTTGTTTCTTTTCTTACTTTGTTTATTTGAGTCCTCTTTCCTTTCTTTTTGGTAAGCATGGCTAACAGTTTATCACTTTTATTATATTTAAAGAAAAGCTAACTCTTTTGTCCATTAACATTTCTGTTTTTTTCTATCTCTATTTTATTTATTTATTCTCTGACCTTAGCCATGGTTTGTTATTTGAGATTTGTTTTGTTTCTTGAGGAGTGCCTGTATTACATACTACACACATCTGTATAGTTTATTGAGTATAGAAATTAATTTTGGGTTTATAGATACTTGTCAGCAGAAACAAGACCAGGAGCTGACTGTGGCTCAGATCATGAACTCCTTATTGGCAAATTCATACTTAAATTGAAGAAAGTAAGGAAAATGACTAGAATATTCAGGTATGACCTAAATAAAATCCCTTATGATTATACAGTGGAAGTGAGAAATAGATTTAAGGGACCAAATCTGATAGACAGAGTGCCTGATGAAATATGTATGGAGGTTCGTGACATACAGGAGACAGGGATCAAGACCATCCCCATGGAAAAGAAATGCAAAAAAGCAAAATGGCTGTCTGAGGAGGCCTTACAAATAGCTGTGAAAAGAAGAGAAGTGAAAAGCAAAGGAGAAAAGGAAAGATATAAGCATCTGAATGCAGAGTTCCAAAAAATAGCAAAGAAGAGATAAGAAAGCCTTCCTCAGTGATCAATGCAAAGAAATAGAGGGAAGCAAAGAATGGGAAAGACTAGAGATTTCTTCAAGAAAATTAGAGATACCAAGGGAACATTTCATGCAAAAGATGGGCTCAATAAAGGACAGACATGATATGGACCTAACAGAAGCAGAAGATCGTAAGAAGAGGTGGCAAGATACACAGAAGAACTGTACAAAAAAGATCTTCATGACCAAGATAATCACAATGGTGTGATCACTCACCTAGAGCCAGACATCCTGGAATGTGAAGTCAAGTGGGCTTAGGAAGAATCACTAGGAACAAAAGCTAGTGGAGGTGATGGAATTCCAGTTGAGCTATTTCAAATCCTGAAAGATAATGCTGTGAAAGTGCTGCACTCAATATGACAGCAAATTTGGAAAACTCAGCAGTGGCCACAGGACTGGAAAAGGTCAGTTTTTCATTCCAATCCCAAAGAAAGGCAATGCCAAAGAATGCTCAAACCATGGCACAATTGCACTTATCTCACATGCTCGTAAAGTAATGTTTAAAATTCTCCAAGTCAGGTTCCAGCAATACGTGAACTATGAACTTCCAGATGTTCAAGCTGGTTTTTAGAAAAGGCAGAGGAACCAGAGATCAAAGTGTCAACATCCGCTGGATCATTGCAAAAAGCAAGAAAGTCCCAGAAAAACATCTATTTATGCTTTATTGACTATGCCAAAGCCTTTGACGGTGTGGATCACAATAAAACTGTGGGAAAATTCTGAAAGGGAGACTGAAATACCAGACCACGACCTGCTCTGAGAAACCTATATGCAAACTCATGTTAGCAACAGTTAGAACTGGGATATGGAACAACAGACTGTTTATCTCTCTCTTTTTCAGTTTGGCACAAGGTTAGCAACTGAGCAACAAATTAAAAACAAAGGTTGTTAGTGTGGTCACTAATGTTTTAATTTCATTGAGCCTAAAAATTCAGATAAACAAGTGTGTTCATTTTCAGAGAAGATTAACTGTCTTTTACAGTTAATTTTATATTTACTTATTTGAAAAATTTAATAAATATATTTAAAAAATTTTACAGTTTGTAATAGTTAAGGGTGCAATTTAAATTAAGAAGTGCAAGTTTGCTGATAGCCTTATTAATTAAGAAAATTTTTATAACCATAAGCCTTGTCTATCATGTGGACTTTCCTTCCAAAAGGGAGGAAATCAAGTCAGAGATAATTTTACTATGCCACGCACGTTTTGTCTTAATCAGTTTTTGCTTTTCGGGAGTTATATGAATGACATTGACATCTTTTGAGAGAAGGAATTGAAAGCGGTTGTTGTGCTGAGCCATGAAAAGATGCTGGGATTCTTGCCCTCTATAGAGGAGATTCAGGTCAGTGCCAGTGAATGAGGCTAGATGACTCAGAGTATTTATTTAAAATAAAGTTTTTTATTTAAGTATTAAAGATATAGAGAAAGCTTCTGACATGACATCAGAAGGGGCAGAAAAGAGTGCCCCCTGCTCAGTCTTTAAGCCGGATGCTATATAGCTATCCTAGCAGTCTGATAATAGGCCGAAAGGAAATGTCCTCAAAAACCCAGAGACTAGCACCAGGCCCCTCACTCCACACATGCTTTTTGAGATAACATTGGCACAAGGTGGGTTTCCTCGGGCCATAAAATGATTGATATGAATCTTGAAGAAAGGCAGGTTTTCCAAGCAAATACGTCCATTAACATAGCTTAAGGAAACATTTTGCATAAGTTAAAAACATACTGGTTTGTCAAGTAGGTTTTGAGTCTTTAGAGTGAATCTGACTTGAAAGACAGTGTCTAGGGTAAATATATAGTCATTAACATATATTTTAAAACAAACATTTCCATAGAAAAATGCATGGGTTAAGTCAACGGTTTGAAGAAAAGTTCAGGTGGAACCAGGTGTCATCATGGCAACACAGAACTTTAAAATAAACCTCTTTTTTAAATTTGTATAGGAGGGGGGAAAAAGGGGTAAAAAACCCCCAAATTAACATTTTATTAGCTTTGTTTCCTCCTGCTGCTTTAAGAGTGGAGAAGGCAAATGCGCAAACCCACGTCCAGTTCTTGGCTCCTGGGGAGAACTCCCAGGGAGAGGAGCCTGGTGGGCTGCTCATCTATTGGGTCGCACAGAGTTGCTAAACGACTGAAGCAACTTCAGCAGCAGCAACAGGCAGCTGCCTTAAGAGCAGAGAAAAACACAACTGTCTGAACATTGCACCCTATCCTCATTGGAGGACCCTTCGTATTCCTGCCTGTTACCCTCTCAGAAATGGTTCTATTGAAGTTACCCAGCTTGAGAATCAATTGGGTAAGCTGGTGGGATTCCCTGTGCTGCGTAAAAGGCACAACAGCTCGTGTCTGAGTTCGGGTGTTGAAAAACTTCATGGTTTTTTAACAGAAAATGGTTCCTCCAAAGTCTAAGAGCATAAAGAAAATTCCCTGGTTACATCACAAATTTGTGCAATGTTAAAATTGTTCTCTGAGAGAGCTGATGTTATTAATCTACTCAAGAGCAGGTTTGGAAATGAGCAATGATAAGGTCACTGTGGTTAAGGGTTGATGGAACGAAGGTAAAAGGAATTTTGAGTTGTTGATTGGTTTTATTTCCTGAAACTGCATTTATTGAATTTTCATACTTTATTTTCCTTTACTGGGGATTACCACACACACACACAACACACCCACAACACACACACACCCACACAGTGTCTTCAAGTCTTGTATTTGATGAGATCGCTGTCTATTATTGCAGGTGTGGAAACCCACTTTTAATCTTTTCAGCAGGCCAACATTCAGAAACAAAGATCATGGCATCCGGTCCCCACAACTTCATGGGAATAGATGGGGAAACAGTGGAAACAGTGTCAGACTTTATTTTTTTGGGCCCCAAAATCACTACAGATGGTGACTCGCAGGCCATGAATATTAAAAGACTCTTACTCCTTGGAAGGAAAGTTA
The DNA here is from genome assembly GCF_002263795.3 of Bos taurus. Classification (NCBI taxonomy): domain Eukaryota; kingdom Metazoa; phylum Chordata; class Mammalia; order Artiodactyla; family Bovidae; genus Bos; species Bos taurus. Next base: position 27,440,248 of record NC_037356.1, on the reverse strand, counting down.
TGGCGCAACCTAATGATAGGATATCTCAAAAGCAGAGACATTACTTTGCCAACAATGGTCCGGCTAGTCAAGGGCTATGGTTCCTATGGTCATGTATGGATGTGGAGAGTTGACTGTGAAGAAGGCTGAGCTACTGAAAGAATTTGATGCTTTTGAAGACTGTGGTGTGAGAAGGGACTCTCTGAGAGTCCCTTGGACTGCAAGGGAGATTCCAACCAGTCCATTCTGAAGGAAGATCAACCCTGTGATTTCTTTGGAAGGAATGATGCTAAAGCCGATACTCTAGTACGTGGCACCTTCATTGCGAAGAGTTGACTTCATTGGAAAAGGACTCTGGATTGCTGGGAGGGATTGGGGGCAGGAGGAGAAGGGACGACAGAGGATGAGATGGCTGGGATGGCATCCACTGACTCGATTGGACGGTGAGTTCTGAGGTGAAGCCCCGGGAGTTGGTGATGGACTAGCGGAGGCCTGGGCGTGCTGGCGAGTTCATGGTCACGAAAGTCGGACTGATGCGCACCGGAACTGAAGTGAAAAGTTCAAGGTAAGAGTTCCTCTCCAGCTTCCCAGACTGAGTGAAAGTACTGCTGAATCTAACAAGAAAGGTATAGTTATGCTTCAGACAATATTCTGCTTAATAAAACCCAAACAAGAAGTTTTTTGTTTTGTTTTTTTACTCATGATGTAGTAATGTGGTTGCAATATGATGTATTTGACAGACTATAAAAGATCCATGATAAAAGGGACTGATAAATGGAACAGATTTGCGATAACAACACACATAGAATAGTACACAAGTACACAAAGATTACAAATTCAACCATTATAAATCAGCATTTGCCCTGACATGATTAACTGTTTAATGACCAATCCCTGGATCAGCATTTATCAAACCAGTCATAAAAGGAAATCACCCTGAATATTCCTTGTGAAATTGTTTGAATCAATCGAAGGCATCACGAATTCTTGGCCACCGGCGAGAAGAATTCAATCCGGGCCAGAGAAGGCTGGATACGCTCAGAGCTTTGTGTAATAAGTTTTATAAAGTAATAAAGGAGATAAGAAAAGCATCTGACATAGGCATCAAAGGCGGCAGAAAGAGTACCGCTTGCTAGTGTTAACAATAGTAAGTAATCCACAAAGAAGTCTGGAGATTGTAAAGACCTCATCAGAACCACCCATAATACATTTTAAAGATAACAAGCTGGCCTCAGGCATGATAGATCCTTGAAGAAAGTTAGAATAGGATACTGAAAGAGAGAAACTCCCCAGGTCAAATAGGTGTCCCATACACGGTAGATTCAGTGAGAAACTACTCGCAGAAGAATGAAGGACAGAGCCAAAGCAAAAACCAATACCCACGTGGATGTGATAGTGAGAGAAGCAAGGTCACGGTGAAAGAGCAAAGCATAGGAACCTGGAGTGTCAGTCCAGGAATCAAGCAAATTGGAATGGCAAACAGAATGGCAAGTCGTTGAATGTGACATTGCTAGGAACAGTGAACGAAATGGACTGAATTGGGGAATTTAACTCAGTACATTATAACTAATTATGCGGGCAGGAATACCTCAGAAGAATGGATGGCCATCATGGTCAAAAAAGAGTCGAAATGCAGTAACTTGAGCAATCAGAAACGACAGAATGATCTCTTCGTTTCCAAGCAAACCATTCAATCACAGTAACCAATCGATGCCCAACCAGTGAACGCTAAGAAGCGACTGAAATGGTCTAATGAGACCTACAAAGACCTTTTAGAACTAATCACCCAAAATAAGATGTCTTTACATTATAAGGGACTGGAATTGGCAAAAGTAGGAAGTCAAGAACACCTGAGTAAACAGGAATATTTGCCTGGAAAGGAATGAAGCAGGGCAAAGACAATAGAGTTTGCCAAGAAAAACACTGGTCACAAAAAACAACCCTCTTCCAACCAACACAAGAGAAGCTCTATACATGGGCATCACCAATGTCAACACCAAAATCAGATTGATTATATTCTGCAGCAAAATGGAGAATCTCTATACAGTCAGCAAAACAAGACCAGGAGCTGACTGTGGCTCAGATCATGAACTCCTTATTGCAAATTCAACTTAAATTGAAGAAAAAGAGGAAAAACTAGAATTCAGGTATGACCTAAATAAATCCCTTATGATTATACAGTGGAAGTGAGAAATAGATTTAAGGGCAATCTGATAGAAGAGTGCCTGATGAATATGGATGGAGGTTCGTGACATACAGGAGACAGGGATCAAGACCATCCCCATGGAAAGAATGCAAAAAAGCAAAATGGCTGTCTGAGGAGGCCTTACAAATAGCTGTGAAAAGAAGAGAAGAAAAGCAAAGGAGAAAAGGAAAGATATAAGCATCTGAATGCAGAGTTCCAAAAATAGCAAGAAGAGATAAGAAAGCCTCTCAGGATCAATGCAAAAAAATAGAGGGAAGCAAAAAAGAATGGAAAGACTAGAGATTCTTCAAGAAATAGAGATACCAAGAACATTTCATGCAAAGATGGGCTTATAAAGGACAGAAATGTAGGACCTAACAGAAGCAGAAGATATAAGAGAGGTGGCAAGATACACAGAAGAACTGTACAAAAAAGATTTTCATGACCAGATAATCACATGTGTGATCACTCACCTAGAGCCAGACATCTGGAATGGAAGTCAAGTGGGCCTTAGAAGATCACTAGAACAAAGCTAGTGGAGGTGATGGAATTCCAGTTGAGCTCTTTCAAATCCTAAAGAATGCTGTGAAGTGCTGCACTCAATATCAGCAAATTTGGAAAACTCAGCAGTGGCCAAGGACTGGAAAAGGTCAGTTTTCATTCCAATCCCAAAGGAGGCAATGCCAAAGAAGCTCAACACCAGCACAATTGCACTATCTCACATGCTGTAAAGTAATGTAAAATTCTCCAAGCAGGTTCAGCAATAGTGAACCTGAAACTTCCAGATGTTCAAGCTGGTTTAGAAAAGGCAGAGGAACCAGAGATCAAAGTGTCAACATCCGCTGGATCATTGAACAGCAAGAAAGTTCCAGAAAATCTATTTTGCTTTATTGACTATGCCAAAGCCTTTGACTGTGTGGATCACAATAAAACTGTGGAAAATTCTGAAAGAGACTGGAATACCAGACCACCTTGACTGCCTCTTGAGAAATTTGTATGCAGGTCAGAAGCAACAGTTAGAACTGGACATGAACAACAGACTGGTTCCAAATAGGAAAAGGAGTACGTCAAGGCTGTATATTGTCACCCTGCTTATTTAACTTCTATGCAGAGTACATATCATGAGAAACGCTTGGACTGGAAGAAGCACAAGCTGGAATCAAGATTGCCGGAGAAATCTCAATACCTCAGATATGCAGATGACACCACCCTTATGGCAGAAAGTGAAGAGGAACTAAAAAGCCTCTTGATGAAAGTGAAGAGGGAGAGTGAAAAAGTTGGCTTAAAGCTCAACATTCAGAAAACGAAGATCATGGCATCTGGTCCATCACTTCATGGGAAATAGATGGGGAAACAGTGGAAACAGTGTCAGACTTTATTTTTCTGGCTCCAAAATCACTGCAGATGGTGACTGCAGCCATGAAATTAAAAGATGCTTACTCCTTGGAAGGAAAGTTATGACCAACCTAGATAGCATATTTCAAAAAGCAGAGACATTACTTTGCCAACAAAGGTCGTTAGTCAAGGCTATGGTTTTTCCCTGTGGTCATGTATGGATGTGAAGTTGGACTGATGAAGAAGGCTGAAGCACCAAAGATTGATGCTTTTGACTGTGGTGTTGGAGAAGACTCTTGAGAGTCCTTGGACTGAAGGAGATCACATCCATCTGAAGGAGATCAGCCTGATCTGGAAACGAATGCATGCAGCTGAACTCCATACTTTGCCACCTCATGCGAAGATTGACTCATTGGAAAAGACCTGATGCTGGAGGGATTGGGGCAGGAGGAGAGGGGTGACAGAGGATGAGATGGCTAATGGATCACGACTCTTGGTACGTGATCTGAGTGCAACTCGGAGTTGTGATGGACAGGGAGGCCTGGTGTGCTGCAGTCATGGGTTGCAAAGAGTCGGACATGACTAAGACTGAACTGACTGAATTGGTGATTTCAGTCATTTTCACTATAGATGCAGCTACCCACGCTCCCACACAAACTCTATGGCAAACCACCTGCATAAGTTCCAGTTGAACTTTGCAAGATGCTTATGGGAGGCAGGTGGAAATAGGAGCATTTTCCTCCAAATATCCAATATCTTTCTCTGATTACTGATTGTTGCTTCTGAATCAGAGGTGCAGAGAGGAGAGCAGCCATAATTGGTGCATCTCCCCACCATGGCTTTGCCCCTCCCCAAGCCCAGCTGAAGTGAGTTTCAGGGAATTTAAAGACCAGTACCTTGTATCCCCAGAGAAGGCAATGGCACCCCACTCCAGTACTCTTGACTGGAAAATCCCATGGACGGAGGAGCCTGGTAGGCTGCAGTCCATGAGGTCCTGAGTCAGACACGACTGAGCAACTTCACTTTACTTTCACTTTCATGCATTGGAGAAGGAAATGGCAACCCACTCCAGTATTCTTGCTGGAGAATCCCAGGGACGGAGGAGGCCTGGAGGGCTGCCCTCTGTGGGGTCGCACAAGAGTTGGCACATGACTGAAGCGACTTAGCAGCAGCAGCAGCAGAGCACCTTGTATCCCTAGATAGCATATTGGGAGGGATTGATGGCAGGAGGAGAAGGGGACGACAGAGGATGAGATGGCTGGATGGCATCACGGACTCGATGGGCGTGAGTTTGAGTGAACTCCAGGAGTTGGTGATGGACAGGGAGGCCTGGTGTGCTGGGATTCATGGGGTTGCAAAGAGTCGGACACGACTGAGTGACTGAACTGAACTGATTTTGTATCCCTCCCATCTTCATTTTTTTTTTTTTTTTTTTTGGTGTTTTGGGGAGCCTGACATTAAAGGACTAGGACTTTTAAGAAGCATACACACAAAAAATTAGAAACTCTTCATACATGTACAGTGAGAGGTGCAAGCTCAAACAGACCAGAGAAGAACTTGTTTTGCCTGAGACTGACCCTCAGCACAGAGATTGCCTATATCAATCAAAACTGCAAATATGAAAAGTGAGATCAAGTTACCAGAGTAGGAAGACAGTGGGTTCACCTTCCCTGAAGAACATATCAGACTACAACCACATAAAGAGCAACCCTTGCTGAAATCAGCCTGGGGACTAGCAGAACAGCTGTTCACAACCAAGGCTGTAAAGAGAGACCCACATGGAGTCTGGTTGGAATGTAAACTGATACAGCCATTATGCGAAGCATCATGGAGGTTCCTCAGAAAACTGAAAATGGAATCACTGTATGATCCAGCAAATCCTACTCTGGGTATATATCTGAAGAAAATGAAAACACTAATTCCAACCCCATTGTTCATAGCAGCATTATTTATAACTGCCAGATGTGGAAGCAACCTAAGTGTCCATTAGTAAATGAATGGGATGAAGCAGATTTGGAATATATATGCAGTAGGTACTAATCAGTCAAAAAAAAACTTTGCTATTTGGAAGACTGGTGGACTTGGGAATTTATTATGCTTAGTGAAATAAGTCATATAGAGAAAGATAAAATGTACATTTTTAACTTATAAATTAAATATAAAAATTTAAATGAATGAGTATGCTTTAATATAACTAATGTGAGACTAATATAATAATGTCAATCAACTATGCTTTCATTAAAAATTAATTAATTAAAAAACATTTCTAGGATTAATGTTATGGAAAACCACCTGTGTTTTCTTCTAGAAATTTTATGGTTTTAGGTCTTTCACTTAATTCTTCAATCCATTTTGAATTAATTTTGTGTTTGGTGTAAGATAATGGTCTAATTTTACTCTTTTGCTTGCCACAGATCTTTATTTGATTACTTTTTGGTAGGTTGTGTGTTTCTAGGAAAATCTCATCTATTCTCTTGGTATATTTCTTACAGGCAATTTTTTTTCTGTTAAGTTAGTTCCAATATTATTTAAGACAGAAGTCCCCATTCAGAGGGAGCTGTTTTACTTTAGATTATTGCTGAAACAATTTCCAATTGAGAACTAATTCTCTTCACTGACAGGGACTGTTTCATACCTCATAACTCTATTCCTTAATACACAGGGACAATTAACACATTATTTTTTTCACACAAGGTTGTAGTTCTGATACAGAAGAAAAAACTTATTTAAGATACTTGAAATTTTAAAGAAATCTGTGCCCTAAAACCTGGTGTTCTCTCTTTCCTTTGCCAAGAGTTATGTTTTAGGCTATGTAGATAATTTATCTATATGAACTAGTAAATCTAAGAGAAAACTTTTTCCTATAAGTCATTGATAGGACTGTTGATATTCATAGTAGGGCAAACCCCAGATAACTGCACTACTCTTCTAATAATACATGTACAGTAACACTGGGATTTGCTAGGGCACATTTCTAAGTTCTGTTGCCCAGAAATGCAATTATCCATTGCCTTTGCATCCAGAATTTCTATTCTTTTTGTCTGTTTAAAAATTCAAAATATGACAAGATTTGACTAAAAGAATATCCCTCAATCATGGCTACTTGCTTTGAAATGGGAAGTTTTGGTTGTTAAAATAATTCTTGTGAAGAGAGTCTGGTGTCTGTTTTTAATACCACAAACATCTCTGGAGTTTCCCAGCAGAATATCTAATCGCAATTCACATAATTAATAATTGTGTATTTATTTGGATTTTTTCTCCAAAATACTACATCATGAATTCTCCATTCTACCTAATTGTGTGAGTATAGCATTTTCAAAATCCCATGCGATATACTGGAATGATCCGAAACATAGATCTTAGGTTGTAGATACAAAGAATGAAGAAAAAAATTTCAAAGTGAAACCTAAAATTAAATGTCAGAATGTGTAATCTTTGAGAGTGATGATTACTATAGACTGAATTTTGTATCCTCCTGAATTCATATGTTGAAACCTAAGTGACGGGCCTTAGGAGGTGAGAACTGTGTAGTTGATTACATCATAAGGATAGAGCTCTCATGCATGGGATCAGTGCTTTTGTAAAAGAGACAAGCAGAGAGGTCTCCTTTCTTTTTTGGTCCTGAGAGGATATAGCAAGAAATGGCAGCTGTGAACCGGGAAGAGGGATCTCACCAGACGCTGAATCTTCCAAGGGTTTATCTTGGACTTCCTTGGATCCAGAACTTTGAGAAATAAACTTTACTTTTCTATGAAGCCCCCCAATCTGTAGATTTTACTGTGTGTGTGTGTGTGTGTGTGTGTGTGTGTGTGTGTGTGCATGTGTGTGTTAGTTTTCAGTCATGTCTGACTCTTTGCCACCCTTTGGGCTGTAACCCACCAGGCTTCTCTGTCCTGAATTCCCATGGAATTCTCCGGGCAAGAATGCTGGAGTGGGTTGCCATTCCCTTCTCCAGGGGATCTTCCAACCCAGGGATTGAACCTGGGTTTCCTACACTGTAGGCAGATACTTTAACATCTGAGCCACCAGAGAAGCCCCAGATTTTATTGTAGCAGCCAAAATGGAATCATACAATGTCTTTTAATCTTTTCAATATGTCTCCCTTTAGAGTTGCCTTGCAAAAAATATCCCATATTTGTGGTAGCACAGGTCATTGTTCTGGGTTTTGAATTGTGACTATTTCTTATTCTGTGCAGTTTGACAAATTTCAGAGAGTCTGGTATTTTCTTTAACTACTAAAGGGTACCCTGCTGCTGCTGCTGAGATCGGCTTCAATCATGTCTGACTCTGTGCGACCCCATAGACGGCAGCCCACGAGGCTCCCCCGTCCCTGGGATTCTCCAGCAAGAACAAGTGGAATGGGTTTGCATTCCTTCTCCAAATGCATCAAAGTGAGAAGTGAAAGTTCAAGTCACTCAGTCATGTCCAACTCTTTGCGACCCCATGGACTGCGGCCTACCAGGCTCCTCCATCATGGATTTTCCAGGCAAGAGTGCTGGATGGGGTGCCATTGCCTTCTCCAAAGGGTACCCTGCTATATAGGTAAAAATGATTACTGCTTTTCCCTACTAAATGTTGTTTATTCTCTAGGTTTTTTCTGACTCTTCTGTGACCCCATGGACTCTAGACCAGCAGACCCTCTGTCCATGGGATTTCCCAGGAAAGAATGCTGGAATGGGTTGCCAGTTTCTTCTCCAGTGTATCTTCCTGACCCAGGGATTGAACCCATGTCTCACAGGTGGATTCTTTACCACTGATCCACTAGGGAAGCCCTACTAAATATGTGTATGTGTGTAAATAAACACATACTTATGTGTTCTTTAGGCTTCCCTGTTGGCTCAGATGGTAAAGAATTCTCCTGCTGTGTGCGGGTTCAATCCCTAGATTGGTAAGATACCCTGGAGAAGGAGCAACCAGTTCCAGTATTCTTGCCTGGAGAATTCCACGGACAGAGGAGCCTAGCAGACTGCAGTCAATGGGGTCACAAAGAGTTGGACGTGACTGAGTGGCATTCTATGTTCTCTCTGTTCTATTCTTCAGCTCCATGATTTCTGCTTAGTATTTTTAAGTTTTCTGTATCTTTGTGAAATTCTCACTTTGTTTATGTATTATTCTCTGATTATAGTAAGCGTGATACTTTTTTGAATTCTGTGTCAGGTAATTTACATATCCATTCCATTAAAGTCAGTTTGGAGTACTTTATCTTAAACTCTTTTGGAAAATATTTCAACTATTTTTCATCTTCATTGACTCTGCTTTGGTGTCTGCATGTTGCACAAAACACTCACCTGTCCTAATTTTCATGGGCTGGCCTTGTGCTGGAGAAAGCACTAATAAGCCTGGCCAGTGTGGACTGCTCAACCTTTCTGTTAGTTCAGCCTTCTCTCTTTGTTCTTGGTGGGCTTCCAGGTATTCCAAGTGTGCGTGGTCCCCTCAGTGGTCTAAACAAGCAAGACCGAAGCCAAGTCCACATGCAGCCCTCAGATATGCTGTGTCCTGAGATGTATGGTGCACTTCCTTCCTCTCCAGGGAAAGCTGTGAGAGAGGGGTTTTCAGTACTTTGTTCTCTGTTGATCAGTGAGGGGGAGCTATGGTGGCTTCTAGCCCTGGGTGGTTCTCTCTCACCCAGGATAGCTACTAATTCTTTATCCTGGGTCCCCTGTGCTTTCTGACACACAGGCTGTCTTGAAGCCAGTCTCCTGCGCAGCCTGAAGAAAAGTTGGGGCATTGGCCACATAGTGCATACCTTTCCTTCCCCAGGGAGAAGCTAGAGCTGGGGAGTTGGTCCCAACCTGAAGGTTCTTTGGAAGAATAAGTCCTATGAAAAGAGGATTTCCTGAATTTCCCTAACAGTTTCTGTATAACTGGTTTCATACATTACTAGGAGCTGGACCTTTTTAATGACTCTGGATTTCTTACAAAGGAAATCTGTACTTTGAAATCAGTGTGTTCATGGCGGGTAGATAGTTCTAGGGCTTCCTTTTCTATCATCTTGCTGAATAGGTAACAGGAATTTATTTTCAGCTTTTCCTTGGGGGATGTATAATCTCTATGAAAGTGAAAGTCACTCAGTTGTGTCTGACTCTTTTCAACTCCATGAAGTATACAGTCCATGGAATTCTCCAGGGCAGAATACTGGAATGGGTAGCCATTCCCTTCTGCAGGGGATCTTCCCAACTCAGGGATTCGAACCCAGGTCTCTCGCACTGCAGGCAAATTCTTTACCAGCTGAGCCACCAGGGAAGCCCAAAATGTATTTTGTCTGTAGCCACGTGGCATGTGGGATCTTAGTTCCCCAAGCAGGGATTGAACTCGGCCGCCTGCATTGGAAGCTCAAAGTCTTAAGCACTTAAAGTGTCCATAGTTGCATGTATTTATCTCTGGGTTTTTGGTTTTGTTCCATGGATCTATATTTCTGTCTGTGTCAGTACCATACTGCCTTAATGACTATAGCTTTGTAGTATAGTCTAAAGTCAGGCAGGTTAATGCCTCCAGTTCCATTCTTCTTTCTCAAGCTTGATTTGGCTATTCAAGGTTTTTTGTGTTTCCATATAAATTGTGAGATTATTTGTTCTAGTTCTCTGAAAATACTGTTCGTAGCTTTATAAGGATTACATTGAATCCATAGATTTCTTTGGGTAGTAAACTCATTTTCACTATATTGATTCTTCCAGTCCATGAACATGGTATATTTCTCCATCTATTAGTGTCCTCTTTGATTTCTTTCACCAGTGTTTTATAGTTTTCTATATAAAGGTCTTTTGTTTCTTTAGGTAAATTTATTCCCAAGTATTTTGTTCTTTTTGTCTCAATGGTGAATGGGATTGTTTCCTTGATTTATCTTTCTGTTTTCTCATTGTTAGTATATCAGAATGCAAGGGATTTCTTTGTATTAATTTTACATCCTGTAACTTCACTATATTCATTGATTAGCTCCAGTAATTTTCTGGTGGTGTCTTTGGGTTTTCAATGTAGAGGATCATGTCATCTGCAAACAATGAGAGTTTTACTTTTTTTCCAATCTGGATTCCTATTATTTCTTTTTCTTCTCTGATTGCTGTGGCTAAAACATACAAAACTATGTTGAAGAATAGTGGTGAGAGTGGACACCCTTGTCTTGTTCCTGACTTTAGTGGGAATGCTTTCAATTTTTCGCCATTGAGGATAATGTCTGGTGTGGGTTTATCTATGTGGCTTTTATTATTTTGAGATATGTTTCTTCTATGCCTGCTTTCTGGAGAGCTTTTGTCATAAATTGGTGTTGAATTTTGTCAAAGATTGTCTGTGCATCTATTGGAAGAAATGGACAAATTCTTGGAAAAGTATAATCTTTTAAAACTGAACCAAGAAATAAAAAATCTTAACATACCCATCACAAGCATGGAAATCAAAACTGTAATAAAAAATCTCCCAAAAAACAAAAGCCCAGTACCAGATGTCTTCACAGGTGAATTCTACCAAAAATTTAGAGAATAGCTAACACCTATCCTATTCAAACTCTTCCAGAAAATTGTATAGGAAGGTAAATTCCCAAACTCATTCTATGAGGCCACCATCACCCTAATACCAAAACCAGACAAAGATGCCACACACACACACACACACACACAAACTACAGGCCAATATCACTGATGAACATAGATGCAAAAATCCTCAACAAAATTCTAACAAACAGAATCCAACAACATATTAAAAAGATCATACATCGTGACCAAGTAGGTTTATCCCTGGGATGCAAGGATTCTTCAGTATTTGCAAATAAATCAATGTGATACACCACATTAACAATTTTTAGTTTTTTGAAGAACTTCTGTATTGTTTTCCATTGTGGTGAACCAATTTACATTCACACCATTATACAAGGGTTCAATTTCCCTCACATTCTTTCAACATTTGCTATTTTTGTCTTTTTGATGATAGAAATTCTGACAGGTGTGAGGTAATATGTCATGGTTTTGATTTGCATTTCCCAGGTGATTTGCAAGGGTGAGCATCCTTTTATGCACTTGTTGGCCATCTGTATGTTTTCCTTGGAACAAATGTCTATTCAGTTCTTCCACTCATTTCTTAATTTGGTTACTTTTTTCCTTGATATTGATTTGTATGAGCTGCATATATATTTTGAATATTAACCACTTGCTGGATATGTAATTTGTAATCATTTTCTCCTATTCATTAGACTGATTTTTTATTCTGTTGATAATCACCTTTGCTGTGCTACAGTTTAAAGTTTAACTAGGTCACATTTATGCATTTTTCTTTTTATTTCATTTGCCTTTGGAAACGCATTGAAAAAAAATATTGCTAGCATTATTTCAAGGAGTGTTCTGCCTAAATTTTCGTCTAAAAGCTTCATGACCTCAGACTTTAATTTAGGTTTTCAACCTATTTTGAGGTAATTTTTCATATGGTTTGAGGGAATGTGCTAATCTCATTGCTTTACATGAATTTCTTCAGTTTTCCAGCATCACTTCTTGAAGAGACTGTATTTTGTCCATTGCATATTTTTGACTCCTTGTCATTATTTAATTAAGCATAGTTGTGTGAATTTATTACCAGGCCCTCTGTTCTGTTTTACTGATATATGTGTTTGTTTTTGTGCAAGTTCCACACTGTTTATTTTATTTTATTTTTTTGCTATTTTTTTTTCTCTAATTTTATTTTATTTTTAAACTTTACATAATTGTATTAGTTTTGCCAAATATCAAAATGAATCCGCCACAGGTATACATGTGCTCCCCATCCCGAACCCTCCTCCCTCCTCCCTCCCCATACCATCCCTCTGGGCCGTCCCAGTGCACCAGCCCCCAGCATCCAGCATCATGCATCGAACCTGGACTGGCAACTCGTTTCCTACATGATATTTTACATGTTTCATTGCCATTCTCCCAAATCTTCCCACCCTCTCCCTCTCCCACAGAGTCCATAAGACTGTTCTATACATCAGTGTCTCTTTTGCTGTCTCGTACACCGGGTTATTGTTACCATCTTTCTAAATTCCATATATATGCGTTAGTATACTGTATTTATGTTTTTCCTTCTGGCTTACTTCACTCTGTATAATAGGCTCCAGTTTCATCCACCTCCTTAGAACTGATTCAAATGTATTCTTTTTAATGGCTGAGTAATACTCCATTGTGTATATGTACCACAGCTTTCTTATCCATTCATCTGCTGATGGACATCTAGGTTGCTTCCATGTCTTGGCTATTATAAACAGTGCTGCGATGAACATTGGGGTACACGTGTCTCTTTCCCTTCTGGTTTCCTCAGTGTGTATGCCCAGCAGTGGGGTTGCTGGATCATAAGGCAGTTCTATTTCCAGTTTTTTAAGGAATCTCCACACTGTTCTCCATAGTGGCTGTACTAGTTTGCATTCCCACCAACAGTGTAAAAGGGTTCCCTTTTCTCCACACCCTCTCCAGCATTTATTATTTGTAGACTTTTGGATCGCAGCCATTCTGACTGGTGTGAAATGGTACCTCATAGTGGTTTTGATTTGCATTTCTCTGATAATGAGTGATGTTGAGCATCTTTTCATGTGTTTGTTAGCCATCTGTATGTCTTTTTTGGAGAAATGTCTATTTAGTTCTTTGGCCCATTTTTTGATTGGGTCGTTTATTTTTCTGGAGTTGAGCTGTAGGAGTTGCTTGTATATTTTTGAGATTAGTTGTTTGTCGGTTGCTTCATTTGCTATTATTTTCTCCCATTCTGAAGGCTGTCTTTTCACCTTGCTAATAGTTTCCTTTGATGTGCAGAAGCTTTTAAGGTTAATTAGGTCCCATTTGTTTATTTTTGCTTTTATTTCCAATATTCTGGGAGGTGGGTCATAGAGGATCCTGCTGTGATGTATGTCGGAGAGTGTTTTGCCTATGTTCTCCTCTAGGAGTGTTTATATTGCTATAGCTTTGTATATAGCAATATAGTATAGTCTGAAGTCTGGGAGGGTGATATACCCAGCTGGTTCTTTTTTCTTAAGATGGCTTTCACAGTTTGAAGTCTTCTGTTGTTCCATATTAATTTTATGATGATTATTTTTAGTTCTTTAATAAATATCATGGGTGGGAACTGCCTTAAACTTGTAGATTGTTTTTGGTAAATGGCCATTAATATTAATTCTTCTAATCCATAAATATGTGGGATATTGTTCCATTTCTTTGTATTTTCTTCAGTATTCTTCATCCATGTTTTATCTTTTCAGAGTATAGTACTTTCCCCCTTTTGGTAAGTTTATCCCTGGGTAAGTTCTCCTTTGCATGTGGTTTAAATGGGATTTTTAAGTGTTATTTTTTGAATATTTCATTACTTTTTATGGAAAAGAATTTTGCATATTAACCTTATGCTAATTAACAAATCCAAATTTCTTGCCTTCATTAATTAGTTCTGATAGCTTCTGAGCAGAGACTTTAAGGTTTTCTATAAAAGTATCAGGGCATCTGCAAACAGTGACAGTTTTCCTTCTTCTCTTCTAATTTGGATGCCTTTTTTTTTTTTTTTCCCTGTTTCTTATATGATTTGTATGGCTAGATCTACCAATACTGTGTTACATAGAAATAGTGAGATTAGTGTTTTTTGTCTTGTTCCTGATTTTAAAGGAAAGGTTTCCAGCTTTTCACCACTGAGTATGATGAAAGTTGTCTTACATGGCCTTTATTATGTTGAAATATATTTCTTCTTTACCCACCATCATGAGAGTTTTTACCATTATTGGATGTTGAATTTTGTGGAATGTATTTTCTGCATCCATTGAGATGGTCATATGACTTTTATCCTTCCTTTTGTTAATCTGATGTATCAGTGGAAAGTTGCTCCAGTATTCTTGCTGGGAAAATCCCATGGACAGAGCCTGGCTGGCTATAGTCCACAGTAACAAAGAGTCGAACATGACTGAGTGACTAATCACACACACACACACACACACACACACACACACACACACACACTGCATATTGATTTAACTGAGAATATTGAGCCAACCATGCATCCATGGAATAAATTCTACTTAATCGTAGTATATAATCTATTTCATGTATTGTTGAATTCATTTTGGTATTTCATTGAGGGCTTTTGCATTTACATTCCTCAGAGGTATTGGCCTGTAATTTTTTGAAGTGTCTTTGGTTCTGCTTTCAGCATAGTGGTGGCCTTTTAGAATGAGTCTGAGAGTTCTCCATTCTTTTCAATTTTTTGGAATAGTTTGAAAAGCCTAGGTGTTAGCTCTTCTTCATAGGTTTGGTAAAGTTTCCCCATGAAGCTGTTCAGTCCTGAAATTTTGTTTGCTGGGAGACATCTTTTATTGCAACTTTAATTTTGCTACTAGTGATCAGTCCGTTTACATTGTCTGCTTCTTTTAGATCCTATCTTTCCTGGTTGAGTGTTTCTAGAAATCTATCCATTTCTTATTGGTTGTCCATTGAGTTGGTCTGCAACAGTTCATGGTATTTGCTTATAAATTATTTGTATCTCTGTGAAGTTAGTTGTTATTTCTCTTGTTTCTTTTCTTACTTTGTTTATTTGAGTCCTCTTTCCTTTCTTTTTGGTAAGCATGGCTAACAGTTTATCACTTTTTATTATATTTAAAGAAAAGCTAACTCTTTTGTCCATTAACATTTCTGTTTTTTTCTATCTCTATTTTATTTATTTATTCTCTGACCTTAGCCATGGTTTGTTATTTGAGATTTGTTTTGTTTCTTGAGGAGTGCCTGTATTACATACTACACACATCTGTATAGTTTATTGAGTATAGAAATTAATTTTGGGTTTATAGATACTTGTCAGCAGAAACAAGACCAGGAGCTGACTGTGGCTCAGATCATGAACTCCTTATTGGCAAATTCAGACTTAAATTGAAGAAAGTAAGGAAAATGACTAGAATATTCAGGTATGACCTAAATAAAATCCCTTATGATTATACAGTGGAAGTGAGAAATAGATTTAAGGGACCAAATCTGATAGACAGAGTGCCTGATGAAATATGTACGGAGGTTTGTGACATACAGGAGACAGGGATCAAGACCATCCCCATGGAAAAGAAATGCAAAAAAGCAAAATGGCTGTCTGATGAGGCCTTACAAATAGCTGTGAAAAGAAGAGAAGTGAAAAGCAAAGGAGAAAAGGAAAGATATAAGCATCTGAATGCAGAGTTCCAAAAAATAGCAAGAAGAGATAAGAAAGCCTTCCTCAGTGATCAATGCAAAGAAATAGAGGGAAGCAAAAGAATGGGAAAGACTAGAGATTTCTTCAAGAAAATTAGAGATACCAAGGGAACATTTCATGCAAAGATGGGCTCAATAAAGGACAGACATGATATGGACCTAACAGAAGCAGAAGATCGTAAGAAGAGGTGGCAAGAATACACAGAAGAACTGTACAAAAAAGATCTTCATGACCAAGATAATCACAATGGTGTGATCACTCACCTAGAGCCAGACATCCTGGAATGTGAAGTCAAGTGGGCCTTAGGAAGAATCACTAGGAACAAAGCTAGTGGAGGTGATGGAATTCCAGTTGAGCTATTTCAAATCCTGAAAGATAATGCTGTGAAAGTGCTGCACTCAATATGACAGCAAATTTGGAAAACTCAGCAGTGGCCACAGGACTGGAAAAGGTCAGTTTTCATTCCAATCCCAAAGAAAGGCAATGCCAAAGAATGCTCAAACCATGGCACAATTGCACTTATCTCACATGCTCGTAAAGTAATGTTTAAAATTCTCCAAGTCAGGTTTCAGCAATACGTGAACTATGAACTTCCAGATGTTCAAGCTGGTTTTAGAAAAGGCAGAGGAACCAGAGATCAAAGTGTCAACATCCGCTGGATCATTGCAACAGCAAGAAAGTCCCAGAAAATCATCTATTTATGCTTTATTGACTATGCCAAAGCCTTTGACGGTGTGGATCACAATAAACTGTGGAAAATTCTGAAGGAGACTGAAATACCAGACCACCGGACCTGCCTCTTGAGAAACCTATATGCAACTCATGTAGCAACAGTTAGAACTGGATATGGAACAACAGACTGGTTTCGAATAGGTAAAGGGGTACATCAAGGCTGTATTTGTCACCCTGCTTATTTAACTTATATGCAGAGTACATCATGAGAAACGCTGGGGTGGAAGAAGCACAAGCTGGAATCAAGATTTCCAGGAGAAATATCAATAACCTAAGATGTGCAGATGACACCACCTTTATAGCAGAAAGTGAAGAGGAACTAAAAAGCCTCTTGATGAAAGTGAAAGAGGAGAGTGAAAAAGTTGGCTTGAGGCTCAACATTCAGAAAACTAAGATCTTGGCATCCGGTCCCATTACTTCATGGCAAATAGATGGGAAAACAGTGGAAACAGTGTCATACGTTCTATTTTTGGGCTCCAAAGTCACTGCAGATAGTGATTGCAGCCATGGAATTAAAAGATGCTTACTCCTTGGAAGGAAAGTTATGACCAACCTAGATAGCATATTCAAAAGCAGAGATATTACTTTGCCAACAAAGGTCCGTCTAGTCAAGGCTGTGGTTTTTCCAGTAGTCATGTTGGATGTGAGAGTTGAACTGTGAAGAAAGCTGAGTGCTGAAGAATTGATGCTTTTGGACTGTGGTGTTGGAGAAGACTCTTGAGAGTTCCTTGGACTGTAAGGAGATTCAACAAATCCATCCTAAAGGAGATCAGTCCTGGGTGTTCACTGGAAGGACTGATGCTGAGACTGAATCTCCAATACTTTGGCCACCTCATGCGAAGAATTGACTCATTGGAAAAGACCCTGATGCTGGGAGGGATTGGGGGCAGGAGGAGAAGGGGGTGACAGAGGATGAGATGGCTCAATGGCATCACCGACTTGGTGCACATGAGTTTGGGCCAACTCCAGGAGTTGATGATGGACAGGGAGGCCTGGTGTGCTGCGATTCATGCTGTTGCAAAGAGTCGGACATGATATATGACTGAACTAAACTGGATAGACAAACAAGATGGTGGAGAAGTAGGTGGGTGTAGAGAATATCTCTCTCCATGGATACATCTGGAATACACCTTCAGACACAGATGTTCATGCAGAAAACCAGCTGAGAGCAGACAGGAGTATCTGACCAGCAGAAAATAATATATAGAAGACACAAACTCAATAGGACAAAGGAACTAGAGGGAAAAACAGGAGTGTTAGTAGGACTGGACCTACCCTCCGCTGGTTGGGGAACTGAAGCAGGGGTCTGAGCCCCACATTGGCCCAATTGTCTGAATCAGAGGAGAAACATTTTAAGACTGAGAGTGAAACAACTGATCTGTGGCAGCATAAATGGAAAGATAATCAGACAGTCCTTGTCACAGCCATATATACCCCAGACAGGGATGCAAGTCCTCTGGAAGGTGCAGTGGCTGAAAGCTGGAGTTTAGGGATTATGGAGCAATCCCATGGCTAGGGCTGCTGTTGACTGTGAAGAGACAGATCAAGGGGGTGTGAGGGAGGAGACTGTGGTGGGAAATGCCTGTGGAGGAAAGCCAGGCAGCCGTGGAACCAAGGCGATGTTGCCGAGTCATGCCTAGGGGTTGGAGCCATCACCATAACCTCTCTCTCCACAGATGCAAGCAATGGCAGCTGAACAATAGAGAGACTGGCCCATCAAACACCTGATGCACTGAACTAAAGAGTAGGAACCCAACCAGGATACCCCTATAAGTGCTTGATATGTGATATACTGAATAGGATCCCAGCCAGGTTGGTCCGTCTATGTGCCTGATGCGCCAAACAACAGAGAAGGACCCAAGGAAGGACACCCTCTAAGTGCCTGAATGGGTAGCACTATGGAGAAAGACTGGATAGAGAGGCCTTCTGATCGCCATCTACAAGAGGCTCGAGAAAGACTCTGATAGGGCTATAACTCCTGTGACAGAGGCAGTCTGCATCCCTGCTCACTTGGCACTGCCAGGGTCCCCACAAGCCAAGCAGCTGTGCCGCCTTCACACTCAAACTTCACTGAGGCAGAGCTGCGATAGGCAAAAATATTCTTGCGTCTATGCATGCAGGGTCACTTCTGTCGTGTCCAACTCTTTGTAACCCTGTGGACTGTGGCCTGCCAGGCTTCTTTGTCACAGGGGTTCTTCAGGCAAGAATAATGGTGTATATTGGCCAATACTGGTTGCCATACTCTTCTGGAGCACTATATTTCCTGTTACCCTAGCTGCCAATTCCCCTGAGTACCTGGAGTTGCCAGAACCCCTGCAATCCAAGCAGCTGCACCACCTCCACACCTGGCCCTCAATGGGGCAGACCCAACTCCTCCAGGGAAACTGCAGGAGCAAACCCCAGTGGACAACCCACATGCAGAGGTGGAAATAAAACCACAGTTGAAACCCAGAGGTGGTGTGGCTAAGGAAGAAGACCCAAAACATTCCCACCAGCTGTACAAGCTGCAGATTAAATCCACATAACCAACTAGGCAGACTCTTTGTCTATAAAATATATAAAAGGACACTGAGAGCTCCCACAAAAGAAAACGCACTAGTTCTGAGAGCTGTGGACATTGGAGGCAAGAACACACAGGAGCAGGGCCAGATTAGAATCTGAGCTGCCCCCACAGCAGATCCAGAGACCAGCACAGTGTTGGAGGGCATCCTAGGGAGGTGAGGTGGACTGTGACTCCCATTGAGGGAAAAGACTCAGACAGCGGTGACTCAAGAAAATCATTTATTATTCTTATGTTTTGACTTGTTCTTTAGATTCTTTTGGATTAATTTTTTTTTCTTTTCCTTTGCCCCCAGTTGTAGTTATCAATTTTATTGGCACTATGAAATCTAATTAGGCTTTTGAGGTGTTTTTTTTGGGGGGGGTCACATTTTTTTTGTTGTTGTTGTTACAAACTTCTGCATCTATGTCGGGATTTTGCAGTTCTGTGGAGTTTTCCTTTTTTATTTTTTTCTGTCTTCTTCCTTTTTCTTCTTTCTTTCAATTTTCTCTTTTTTTTTTGTTTTAATTTTTTAAACCTATTATATTTTTTCTATACTTATTCCTTTGTTTGCTTTTCCCACTGTTCTCTTCCCTTGCAGTTAATCTTTAATGTATATAAATCTTCTTTATCTACCTCTACTTTATCTACCTCTACCTCTATCTATTCTTTATTTCTTTACTTTTTTTCCTTTTCTCTCAACATATTTGTTAGTTTTGTTTTCATTGCTTTATTCCCCACATGGAAACTTGCTTTAGTTTTGTTTTCCAGTTTGTGCTTTAGTTAGTTTTGTTCTCAACTGCTAGATATAATTTTTTATTTCTTTTGTTTGCTGGGTCAATCTACTATATTTTAGTTGGATTGTTTTGATTTTGCTTATGGGTGTATATGTGTATACTCCATTAAATTAATTATTATTTGCCTGGTTTTGTAACTGCCATTTGTCTGGGGTTGATCTTTGGTTTCTCATTTTTTGGTGTTTGTTTTAATGTCACTTAATGCCATAATAGACCATTTGTGAAATCTTCATTCCTGAACAGACATCAAGCCCTGAGCCTTTGGAGTGGGAGCTCTGACTCCAAGACCCTAGACTACCAGAGAAATAACCATAGGGAGTATCAAATAGCGAGAACTTGCACAAAAGAAACTGCTTGAATACAAGACCTGGCATCACCAATCATCAGTAGCACCCTGTGCAGGACACCTCATTGAAACAACAAACAAAGCAAAAATACAAACCCAATCATCAGCAGACCAGGATTAACACCTTACTCAGCCATGCCCATCAGAGTTAAAAAAAAAAAAAGAAAGAAAGAAAGCAAACAAACCTCTGGGACAATATCAAATGTACCAACTTTCAAATTATAGGGGTCCCAGAAGGAGAAGAGAGAGAAAAAAAAAAGATATGAGAAAATATTGGAAGTAATTATGGTGGAATATATCTCCAACATGGAAAA
Organism: Bos taurus; assembly: GCF_002263795.3. Lineage (NCBI taxonomy): Eukaryota > Metazoa > Chordata > Mammalia > Artiodactyla > Bovidae > Bos > Bos taurus. Next base: position 27,419,865 of record NC_037356.1, on the reverse strand, counting down.
GAAAATAGTCAATCATGTCCAAAAGGCACAAAGAGTCCTAAACAGGATAATCCCAAGGAGAAACATGCCAAGACACATATTAATCAAACTAACAAAGACTAATCAAAAAGAAAGAATATTAAAAGTAACAAGGGAAAAGCAACAGGTAGTATACAAGGGAAACCCCGTGTGTTTAATAGCTGATTTTTCAGCAGAAACCTTGCAGGTCAGAAGGGAATGACAGTATATATTTAAAGTACTGAAAGGGAAAAATCTACAATGAAGATTATTGTACCCAGCAAGGATCTCATTCCAAATTGATGGAGAAATCAAAAGTTTTTCAGACAAGCAAAAGTTACGAGAATTAAGTACCACCAAACCAGCTTTACAACAAATGTTAAAGAGAATTATATCGTGAAGAAATGTAAGAGAAGAAAAAGATCTACAAAATCAACCCCAAACAATTAAGAGAACGTCAATAGGTACACATATATCAATAATTACTTTACATATAAGTGGAATAAACGCTTCAACTGAAAGACACAGACTGGCTGATGGATGCAAGACCCATATATATACTGTCTGCAAGAAACCCACTCAGACCCAAAGACACATATAGACTGAAAGTGAGAGTATGGAACAATATATCCCATGCAAACGGGAAGCAAAAGAAAGCTAGAGTAGCAAACTTCATATCAGACAAAATAGACCTTAAAATAAAGAAGATTGCAAGAGATAAGGAAGGACACTACATAATGATCAAGGCATCAATCCAAGAGGAAGACATAACAATTGTAAATATCTATGCACCCAACATAGGAGCACCTCAATGCATAAGACACAACACTGCTGCTGCTACTGCTAAGTCGCTTCAGTCATGTCCGACTCTGTGCAACCCCATAGACGGCAGCCCACCAGGCTCCCCCATCCCTGGGATTTTCCAGGCAAGAATACTGGAGTGGGTTGCCATTTCCTACTCCAATGCATGAAAGTGAACAGTGAAAGTGAAGTCGCTCAGTCATGTCCAACTCTTAGCGACCCCATGGACTGCAGCCCACCAGGCTCCTCTGCCCATGGAATTTTCCAGGCAAGAGCACTGGAGTGGGGTGCCATTGCCTTCTCCAAGACACAACACTAGCAGACATAAAAGGAGAAATTGACAGTAACACAAGAGTAGGAGACTTTAAAACCCCACTCACACCAATGGACACATCATCAAAGCAGAAAATTAATAAGGAAACACAAGTCTTAAATGATACATTAGATGAGATGGATCTCATTGATATCTTCAGGACATTCCATCCAAATGCAGAAGAATACACCTTCTTCTCATGTGCACATGGAATGTTCTCCAGGATAGACAACATCATGGGTCACAAATCAAACCTCAGTAAATTTAAGAAAATTGAAATCATATCAGCCATCTTCTCTGACCACAATGCTATGAGACTAGATATCAGTTACAAGAAAAAAACTGCCAAAAGCACAAACAAATGGAGATTAAGCAATATTTTTACAGGTTACTGAAGAAATAAAAAAGGAAATAAAAAAATTCTAGATACAGAGTCCAAAAGACTGTTCTATACATCTGTGTCTCTTTTGCTGATGTGTGACAGAACCAACACAATATTGTAAAGTAATTAGCCTGAAATTAAAAGCAATAAGTTAAAAAAAAGTACAGCAGTATATGTTGAATTAAAGAGAAAAAAATCCTAGATACAAATGACAATGAAAATGAGACAATTCAAAACCTATGGGATGCAGCAAAAGCAGTTCTAAAAGGGAAGTTCATAGCAATGCAATCCCACCAGAATTAACAAGAAAAACATCAAATAGACATCCTAACTTTACACCTAGAACAACTATAAAAAGAAGAATGAGAAACCCCAAAATTAGTAAATGGAAAGAAATCATAAAGATCAGAGAAGACTTAGTTGAAAAATAAATTAAAGAAAGAATAGTAAAGATTAATTAATCTAAAAGCTTTTCTTTGAGAAGATTAAAAAAATAAAATTTGACAAACATTTAGCCAGACTCATCATGTAAAAAAGAGAGAAGAATCAAATCAACAAAATTAGGAATTAAAAAGGAGAGGTTACAACAGACAATGCAGAAATACAAACAATTATGAGACTTTTACGGACAATTATATGGCAATAAAATGGATAACCTGGAAGAAATGGACAGATTTTTAGAAAAGTTCAATCTTCCAAGACTGACCCAGGAAGAAATAGAAATTATGAACAAGCCAATTACAAGCACTGAAATTGGAAGCTGTGATCAAAAATCTGCCCCAAAAACAAAAGCCCAGGACCAGATGGTTTTATAGGAGAATTCTATCAAACATTTAGAGAAGTGCTGATGCCTATCCTTCTAAAACTCTTTCAAAAATTGCAGAGGAAGCAACAATTCCAAACTCATTCTATGAGGTCACCATCATCCTGATACCAAAACCAGACAAAGACAACACAAAAAAAGAAACTAAAGGCCAATATCACTGATGAACATAGATGCAAAAATCCTCAACAAAATTTTAGCAAGCAGAATTCAGCAACACATCAAAAAGCTCATACACAATGATCAAGTTGGGTTTTTTCCAGGAAAGCAAGCATTCTTCAATATACACAAATCAAATAATCTCAACAGATGCATAAAAAGCCTTTGACAATATTCAGCACCCATTTATGATTAAAACTTCAAAAACGGTCATAGAAGGAACCTACCTCAACATAGTAAATGCCATATATGATAAGCCTACAGCAGACATTTTTTTAGTGGTGAAAAACTGAAAGCATTCCCCCTAAGATCAGAAACAAGACAAGGGTGCCCACTTTCACCACTATTATTCAACACATTTCTGGAATTCCTAGCTACAGCAATCAGAGAAGAAAAAGAAATAAAAGGAATCCAGATCAGAGAAGAAGACATAAAGCTCTCAGTGCTTGCAGATGACATGATACTGTATGTAGAAAACCCTAAAGATAGTATCAGAAAATTACTAGCGCTAATCAGTGAATTTAACAACCTTGCAGGGTATAAAATCAATACACAGAAAACACCTGCATTTCTATATACTAACAATGAAAAATCAGAAAGAGAAATTAAGAAATCAATCCCATTCACCATTTCAACAAAAAGAATAAAATATCCTGGAAGAAACTTACCTAAGAGGACAAAAGAACTGTACACAGAAAATTATAAGGCACTGATGAAAGAAATCAAAGACGACATAAACAGTTGGACAGATATTCCATACTCCTGGGTAGGAAGAATCAATATTGTGAAAACGACTATTCTACCAAAGGCAATCCACAGATTCAATGCAATCATTATCAAATTACCAATGGCATTTTAACAGAACTAGAACAAAAAATTTCACAATTCATATGGAAGCACAAAACCCCCAAATAGCCAAAGCAGTCCTGAGAAAGAAGAATGGATGGATCAACCTTCCTGACTTCAGTATATACTACAAAGCTACAGTCATCAAGGCCGGATAGTACTAGCATAAAAACAGAAATATAGATCAATGGTACAAGATAGAAAGCCCAGAAATAAACCATTCACCTATGGGTACCTTATTTTTGACAAAGGAGGCAAGAAAACAAAATGGGGCAAAGACAGCCTCTTCAATAAATGGTGCTGGGAAAACTGGATAGCTACATGTAAAAGAATGAAGTTGGAAAAATTTCCAACACCATACACAAAGATAAAGTCAAAATGGATTATAGGCAGAGATGTAAGGCCAGAAGCTATAAAACTCTTAGAGGAAAACATAGAATGCTTCATGACATAAATCAAACGAAGATCCTCTATGACCCACCTCCTAGAGCAACAGAAATAAAAACAAAAGTAAAGAAGTGGGACCTGATTAACCTAAAAACTTTTGCACAGCAAAGGAAACTACGCAGGGTGAAAAGACAACCCCCAGAACGGGAGAAAATAATAGCAAACGAAACAACTGACAAAGGATTAACTTCCAAAATATACAAGCAGCTCATACAACTCAACACCAGAAAAACAAACAACCCAATCAAAAAATAGGGGAAAGACCTAAACAGACATTTCCCCAAAGAAGACATACAGATGACTATCAAACACATGAAAAGATTCTCAACATCCCTCGTTATTAGAGAAATGCAAATCAAAACTACAATGAGATATCACTTGACACTAGTCAGAATGTCCATCATCAAAAAGTCTACAAACAATAAATGCTGGAGAGGGTGTAGAGAAAAGGGAACGCTCTTGCACTGTTGGTGGGAATGTAATTGATACAGCCACTATGAAAGATGGTATGGAGATTCTTTTAAAAACTAGGAATAAAACCACCTTATGACCCAGCTCCTAGGCGTATACCCTGAAGAAACCAAAATTGAAAAAGACATATGTATCCCATTGTTCATTACAGCACTATTTACAATGGCTAGATCGTGGAAGCAACCTAGATGTCCATCAACAGATGAATGGGTAAAGAAGTATGGTACATATGCACAATGGAATATTACTCAGCCATAAAAAGGAACACATTTGAGACAGTTCTAATGAGGTGGATGAACCTAGAGCCTATGTACAGAGTGAAGTTAATCAGAAAGAGAAAGATGAATATTGTATTCTAACATATATACGGAATCTAGAAAAATGGTACAGAAGAATTTATTTACAGGGCAGCAATGGAAAAACAGACATAGAGAATAGACTTATGGACATGGGGAGAGGGGAGGAGAGGGTGAGATGTATGGAAAGAGTAACATGGAATCTTACATTACCATATGTAAAATAGATAGCCAATTGGTAATTTGGCTCAGGAAACTAAAACAGGGGCTCTGAATCAACCTAGAGGGTTGGGATGAGGAGGGAGATGCTAGGGAGTTTCAGAAGGGAGGGGATATATGTATACCTATGGCTGATTCACGCTGAGGTTTGACAGAAAACAACAAAATTCTGTAAAGCAATTATCCTTCAATTGCAAATAAATTAAAAACAAGAAAACACCTCAACATTCAGAAAGCTAAGATCATGACATCTGGTCCTATCAGTTCATGGCAAATATTGGGGAGATGTTGTAAACAGTGAGAGACTTTATTTTTGGGGGGCTCCAAAATCACTGCAGATGGTCACTGCAGCCATGAAATTAAAAGACACTTGCTCCTTGGAAGAAAAGCTATGACCAACCTAGACAGCATATTAAAATGAAGAGACATTACTTTGACAGCAAATGTCCATATAGTCAAAGTTATAATTTTTTCCAGTAGTCATGTATGGATGTGAGAGTTGGACCATAAAGAAAGCTGAGTGCTGAAGAACTGATACTTTTGAACTGTGGTGTTGGAGAAGACTCTTCAGAGTCCCTTGGACAGCTAGGAGATTCAACCAGTCAATCCTAAAGGAAATCAGTCCTGAATATTCACTGGAAGGACCTGATACTGAAGCTGAAACTCCAATATTTTGGCCACCTGATATGAAGGACTGACTCATTAGAAAAGACCCTGATGGTGGGAAAGATTGAAGGTGGGAGGAGAAGGGGACACAGAGGATGAGATGGTTGGATGGCATCACTGACTCTATGGACATGAGTTTGAGCAAACTCTGGGAGCTGGTGATGGACAGGGAGGCCTGGTGTGCTGCCATCCACGGGGTTCCAAAGAGTCAGACAAGGCTTAACGACTGAACTGACTGACTCACTTCAGAGAAATATTTGATTTATATAACACAGAGAAAGACAACCTTCTGGGATGTTATTGAAGTAAAAGTACCAGCATAAAATGATGTGTGTATACCGGTGTTTATTTTGTCATTGCTTTTGATGATAAAAACTGGAAGTATATAAAATCTCTGTCTATGTGAGATGGTTGGATAAATTATGTTTACAGCATAGAACATTGAAGAGGTTTCAATGAAGTTGGTTTTTTTTTTTTTATTTTTATTTTTTCTAATTTTATTTTATTTTTAAACTTTACATAATTGTATTAGTTTTGCCAAATATCAAAATGAATCCGCCACAGGTATACATGTGTTCCCCATCCTGAACCCTCCTCCCTCCTCCCTCCCCATACCATCCCTCTGGGCCGTCCCAGTGCACCAGCCCCAAGCATCCAGCATCGTGCATTGAACCTGGACTGGCAACTCGTTTCCTACATGATATTTTACATGTTTCATTGCCATTCTCCCAAATCTTCCCACCCTCTCCCTCTCCCACAGAGTCCATAAGACTGTTCTATACATCACAGAAATGTTCTTCAAAATAAGAGGTCAGATACTCTTTTAAATAATATTTCTTTTAAGTCAAGGACATAGCCCCTCTAAATGTATTTGAGTATATCGAACAAGTAAGAAATATGAGAGGGTATGCTAGGTTTAAACTTGTGCAACTGGGTTGATGAACTGGAGGGTAGCTGTGAAAAGAAATGGATTACTATGTAAAAGGGGAAGGAGGAGGATCCTGGGAAGAGGGCAAATAGGAAGCACTGCAAATATTTCCCCACTTAAAAATAATTGCACTGCCAGAATCTATCTTATATAACTATTTTGGAGCTGTGTTGTCTATTGAAGCCTCACAACTTCCAGGACACTTGGACAGTTAATTGTGGTTGATTTCAGTCATTTCACTGTAGTGCAGCTAACTATGCCCAATCACAACTCTCTGGCTAATCCATCTGCATATGTTCCAGTTGAACTTTGCAAGAATGCTTATGGGAGCCAGGTGGTAAATAGGACATTTTCCTCCAAATATCCAATGTCTATTCTCTGATTATTGATGGTTCCTTCTGAATCAGAGGTGCAGAGAGGACAGCAGCCATAATTGGTGCATCTCCCCACCATGGCTTTGCCCCTCCCTCCCCCAGCCCAGCTGAAGTGAGTTTCAGGAGTTTCAGTACCTTATATCCCTCCCATCTTCATTTTTTTTTTTTTTTTTGTCTTTTGGAAGCCAGACATTAAAGACTTGGACTTTTAAGAGGCATACACACAAAAAATTAGAAAGTCTTCATGCATGTACAGTGAGAGGTGCAGGCTTAAACAGACCACGGAAGAACTTGTTTTGCCTGAGACTAGCCCTCAGCACAGAGATTGCCTATAACAAGGTATACCTGTGGCGGATTCATTTCGATATTTGGCAAAATTAATACAATATTGTAAAGTTTAAAAATAAAATTAAAAAAAAAAACTACAAATATAAAAAGGGAGATCAAGATAGCAGAGTAGGAAGACAGTGGGTTCACCTTCTCTGAAGAACATATCAGACTACAACCACACATAGAGCAACTCCTGCTGAAATCAGCCTGGGGACTAGCAGAACAGCTGTTCACAACCAAGGCTGTAAAGAGAGATCCACATGGAGTCTGGTTGGAATGTAAACTGATACAGCCATTATGGGAAACATTATGGAGGTTCCTCAGAAAAGTAAAAATGGAATCACTGTATGATCCAGCAATTACTACTCTGGGTATATATCTGAAGAAAATTAAAACACTAATTCCAACCCCATTGTTCATAGCAGCATTATTTATAACTGCCAAGATGTGGAAGCAACATAAGTGTCCATTAGTAAATGAATGGGATGAAGCAGATTTGGAATATATATGCAGTAGGTACTAATCAGTCAAAAAATTTTTTTCTTATTTGCAAGATTGGTGGACTTGGGAAGTTATTATGCTTAGTGAAATAAGTCATATAGAGAAAGACAAATTCTACATTTTTCACTTATAAATGAAATATAAAAATTTAAATGAATGAATAACTATGCTGTTAGTATAACTAATGTGAGACTAATATAACAATGTAAATCAACTAGCTTTTATTAAAAAGTAATTAATTAATTAACATTTCTAGGATTAATGTTAAGGAGGTTAGCACCTGTGTTTTCTTCTAGAAATTTTATGCTTTCAGGTCTTTCACTTAATTCTTTAATCCATTTTGAATTAATTTTTGTGTTTGGTGTAAGATAATGGTCTAATTTTACTCTTTTGTTTGCCACAGATATTTATTTGATTCATTTTTGGTAGGTTGTGTGTTTCTAGGAAAATCTCTTCTATACTCTTGATATATTTCTTACAGCAATTTTTTTTCTTTTAAGTTAGTTCTGATACTATTTAAGAAAAAAGTTCTCATCAGAGGGAGCTTTTTACTTAGATTATTGCTGAAATAATTTCCAATTGAGACTAATTCTCTTCACTGATAGGGACTGTTTCATAATAATTCTATTCCTTAATACACAAGGACAATTAACACATTAATTTTTTTTTTCACACAAGGTTGTAGTTTTGATACACAAGAAAAGCTTATTTTAGGATACTCCAAATTTTAAGAAATCTGTCCCCTAAAAACTGGTGTCCTTTCTTTCCTTTGCCAAGAGTTATGTTTTAGACTATGTAGATAATTTATCTATATGAACTAGTGAATCTAAGAGAAAACCTTTTTCCTATAAGTCATTGATAGGACTTTTGATATGCATAGTAGGGTAAACCCCAGATAACTGCACTTCTCTTCTAATAATACATGTACGGTAACACTGGGACTTGCTAGGGCACATTTCTAAGTTCTGTTGTCCAGAAATGCAATTATCCATTGCCTTTGCCCCCAGGATTTCTATTCTTTTGGTCTGTTTAAAAATTCAAAATATGACAAGATTTGACTAAAAGAACATCCCTCAATCATGGCTACTTGCTTTGAAATGGGGAGTTTTGGTTGTCAAAATAATTCTTGTGAAGAGAGTCTGGTGTCTCTTTTTAATATCACAAACATTTCTGAAATTTCCTAGAAGGATATCTAATTGCAATTCATATAATTAATAATTGTCTATTTATTTGGATTCTTTTCCAAATGCTACATCATGAATTTCCTCATTCTACCTAATTGTGTGAGGATAGCATTTTCAAAATCCAATGCGATATACTGGAATGATCCTAAACATAGATATTAGGTTGTAGATACAAAGAATAAAGGAAAAAATTCAAAGTGAAACTTAAAATTAAAATGTTGAAATGTGTAGTCTTTGAGTGAAGATTACTATAGACTGAATGTTTGTGTCCTCCTGAAATTCTTATGTTGAAACCTAATCTTCAAGGTGACGGCCTTAGGAGGTGAAAACTGTGGTAGTTGATTACATCATAAGGATAGAGCTCTCATGCATGGGATCAGTGCTTTTGTAAAAGAGACAGCAGAGAGGTCTCCTTTCTCTTTGGTCCTGAGAGGATATAGCAAGAAATGGCAGGCTGTGAACAGGGAAGAGGGATCTCAACAGACACTAAATCTTCCAAGGCCTTGATTCTGGATTTCCTTGGATCCAGAACTTTGATAAATAAACTTTGGTTTTTTATAAGGCCCTCAATCTGTAGATTTTACTGTGTGTGTGTGTGTGTGTGTGTGTGTGTGTGTGTGTGTGTTAGTTCTCCGTCATGTCTGACTCTGCCACCCTATGGGGTGGAACCTGCCAGGCTTCTCTGTCCTGAATTCCCATGGAATTTTCCAGGCAAGAATGCTGGAGTGGGTTGCCATTCCCTTCTCCAGGGGATCTTCTCAACCCAGGGATCGAACCTGGGTTTCCAGGCAGATACTTTTAACATCTGAGCCACCAGGGAAGTCCCAGATTTTATTGTAGCAGCCAAAATGAGCTTCCCTAGTAGCTCAGACAGTAAATCATCTGACTGCAATGCAGGAGACTCGGGTTCAATCCCTGGGTCAGGAAGATCCCCTGGAGAAGGATATGTTAACCCACTCCAGTATCCTTGCCTGGAAAATCCCATGGACAGAAGAGCCTGGCAGGCTGTACAGTCCATGTGGTCACAAAGAGTCGGACACGACTGAGCGACTGACACACAGCCAAAATGGAATCACACAATGTCTTTTAATCTTTTCAATATTTCTCCCTTTAGAGTTGCTTTGCAAAAAATACCCCATAATTGTGGTAGCACAGGTCATTGTTCTGGGTTTTGAATTGTGACCACTTCTTATTCTGTGCAGTTTGACAAATTTCGGAGAGTCTGGTACTTTCTTTAACTACTTAGGGGACCCTGCTATATAGGTAAAAATGATACTGTTTTTCCCTACTAAATGTTGTTTATTTCTAAGTTGTGTCTGACTCTTCTGTGACCCCATGGACTCTAGCCCAGCAGACTCCTCTGTCTATGGGATTTCCCAGGAAAGAATACTGGAGTGGGTTGCCAGTTTCTTCTCCAGTGTATCTTCCTGACCCAGGAATTGAACCACATCTTCTTTGCAGGTGGATTCTTTACTATTGAGTCACTAAGTAACCCTACTAAATATGTGTGTGTGTAAATAAATATGTATGTATTCTTTAGGCTTCTCTAGTGGCTCAGGCAGTAAAGAATCCTCCTGCAGTGAAAGAGGTGTGGGTTCAATCCCTAGGTTTGTAAGATACCCTGGAGAAGGAGAAACCTGTTCCAGTATTCTTGCCTGGAGAATTCCACAGACAGAGGAGCCTGGCAGACTATAGTCAATGGGGTCACAAAGAGTCGGACATGACTGAGTGACATTCTACATTCTCTCTATTCTATTTTTCAGCTCCATGATTTCTGCTTAGTATTTTTAAGTTTTCTGTATCTTTGTGAAATTCTCACTTTATTTATGTATTATTCTCTAATTACAGTAAGCGTGATACTTTTTTGAATTCTGTGTCAGGTGATTTACATATCCATTCCATTAAAGTTAGTTTGGAGTACTTTATCTTCAACTCTTTTTTTTAAGATTTTTTAAAATTTTATTTTATTTAACTTCACAATATTGTATTGGTTTAAACTCTTTTGGAAAATATTTCAACTAGTTTTCATGGAACAACAGACTGGTTCCAAACAGGAAAAGGAGTACGTCAAGGCTGTATATTGTCACCCTGCTTATTTAACTAATATGCAGAGTACATCATGAGAAATGCTGGGCTGGAAGAAGCACAAGCTGGAATCAAGATTGCCAGGAGAAATATCAACAACCTCAGATATGCAGATGACACCACCCATATGGCAGAAAGTGAAGAACTGTGGAAAATAATACACTCATAAGATTTCTGGGACATATGACAGTGATACAGCTTAGCTGGGATGTTGGCTTTCATCAGCATCTGCTTTCATAAATAGCTGGAACTAGTTTTCATCTTCATTGACTCTGCTTTGGTGTCTGTATGTTACACCAAACACTCACCTGTCCTAATTTTCACGGGCTGGCCTTGTGCTGGAGAGAGCACTAATAAGCCTGGCCAGTGTGGACCGCTCAGCCTTTGTGTTAGTTCAGCCTTCTGTCTTTGTTCTTAGTGGGCTTCCAGGTATTTCAAGTATGCTTGGCCCCCTCATTGCTGTAAAACAAGCAAGACCGAAGCCAAGTCCACATGCAGCCCCCAGATATGCTGTGTCTTTAGATGTATGGTGCACTTCCTTCCTCTCCAGGGAAAGCTGTGAGAGGGGTTTTCAGTCCTTTGTTCTCTGCTGATCTGGTGAGGGGGAGCTATAGTGACTTCCAGCCCTGGGTTGTTCTCTCTCACCCAGGATAGCTACTAATTCTTTATCCTGGGTCCCCTATGCTTTCTGACATACAGGCTGTCTTGAAGCCAGTCTCACTGCAGATGGTGATTGCAGCCATGAAATTAATAGACGCTTACTCCTTGAAAGGAAAGTTACCAACCTAGATAGCATATTACAAAGCAGAGACATTACTTTGCCAATAAAAGTCCATCTAGTCAAGGCTATGGTTCTTCCAGTGGTCATGTATGGATGTGAGATTTGGACTGTGAAGTAAGCTGAGTGCCAAAGAATTGATGCTTTTGAATTGTGGTGTTGGAGAAGACTCTTGAGAGTCCCTTGGACTGCAAGGAGATCCAACCAGTCCATCCTAAAGGAGATCAGTCCTGAGTGTTCATTGGAAGGACTGATGCTGAAGCTGAAACTCCAATGAGGATCCCTTTCCCATCTTTTCTGGAACCTATGTTGGACACTACAACAAAATTCTTGGTAGTACTGGTGTTTTTCTTTGCAGACCTTAGTGTGTGACAGTCACAAACTGTCAGACAAGACTGAGCAACTGAACAACAGTAACAAAAAAACAGAAAAGAAGAAGAAGAGGAGGACATTGTAAAACAAGCAAATTAGGACATTGGGACTGACATATAAATGCTACTATGTATAATATAGATAACTAATGAGAACCTACTGTATAGCACAAGAACCTCTATTCAATTCTCTGTAGTGAGCTAACTGGGAAGGAAATTAAAAATTTTTTTTGATTGGTTATATCATTACATATAACTGATTCACTTTTCTGTACAGCAAGAAATTAACACAGCATTGCAAAGAACAATTATACTGAAATAAAAATTAACTAAAAAATGAAACCTATTAGACACCATCTATGTGCTAGACCAGTGATATCCAATTTAAAAATACTTCCAGTACTTTTACATGAGATTTCAAATTTTCTGCTAGCCGAATTAAAAAGGTAAAAGAGAAAGATGTGACATTAATTACAATAATGATTCATGTAACTCAATATACACAAAATATTATCACTTCATTTCACAACCAATATAAAAATTAAGACATTTTAACCTTTTATTGTACTAAGCCTTCAAAACGTTCTCAGAACAGCCCAGATCAATGTGACACTAAATTTTTTAATTAAAAACACTTTATCTCTATTTAGATTTCATTAAATTTACAATTGAAGAAATAGATTCCCATACATAAGTTGTTCCAAACATGCATCCGGGCTATCTCTAGTTGTGGCGAGTGGGGGTTGCTCTCAAGTTGTGGTTCGCGAACTCAGTAGTTGCCACACTTAGATACTAGAGCAAGGGCTTCAGTTGTTGTGGCCCAAGGGCTCAGTAGTTGTGGTGAATGGACTTACTTGTACCAGGACACGTGGAATCTTCCTGTATCAGGAATTGTACTCATGTCCCTTGCATTGGCAGGTGGATTCTTTACTATTAGACCACCAGGGAAGTCCAATGGCCATACATTTTCAGTCATTTAAAAATAGAATATCTTATTTAGTAACTTTTCATATTTTTGCAGTTTTATTGAGAAAAAATCGACTGTATACTTTTAGTGAAAGTGAGAGCTACTCAGTCATGTCTGACTCATTGCAACCCCAGGGACTATACAGTCCATGGAATTCTCCAGGCCAAAATGCTGGAGTGGGTAGCCTTTCCCTTCACCAGGGGATCTTCCCAGCCCAAGGATTGAACCCAGGTCTCCCGCATTGCAGGTGGATTCTTTACCAGCTGAGCCACAAGGGAAGCCCAAGAATACTGGAGTGGGTAGCTTATTGCTTCTCCAGTGGATTTTGCTGACCCAGGAATTGAACCGGGGTCTCTGCATTGCAGGTGGATTCTTTACCAACTGAGCTATCAGGGAAGCCCAGTTTTAAGGAATGTGGTTCAAGATGGTGACATAAGAAGATCCTGTGCTCACCTCCCTCCATGAATACAGTGATTCTACAGCTGTATATGAAACAATCACCTCTGAAAAAGATCTGAAAACTTGCTGAGCACTTTCTTCACCTTGTAAGGTGACAAAAAGGCCACACTGAGGTAGATAGAACAGGCTGAGATACAGTCTCACTGTAAACTCTACTCTGGTGCAGAAACCAAAAATGGTGAGGGTACACACAAACCTGGGTTTTTTGCACTGTTCAAGTTCTGATATAGAAGAAAATTGTTATTTCAGAACAATTTAAATTATAAGAAAGCTTTCACCTGAAGACCCAGTATTCCTTTACTCTTTTTTTTTTTTGATAAAGTATTTTGTCATTTTTTATTTTATTTTTTTACAATTTAATTTTAATTTTTTAAATTTATTTTATTTTTTAACTTTACAATATTGTATTGGTTTTGTCTTTAATAAGAGTTATTTTCTAGACTGTGTAGAGAATTGATGGATTAGAAAAATCTCAGAGGGAACATTTTTCATATAAGTGAGTCATTGATAGGCCAGTTTATTGGGATTCCCTGGTAGCCCAGCTGGTAAAGAATCCAAATGAAATGCAGGGGAACCTGATTCCATTCCTGGGTCAGGAAGATCCCCTGGAGAAAGGATAAGCTACCCACTCCAGTATTCTTGGGCTTCCCTGGTTTCTCAGATTGTAAAGAATCCATCTGCAATGAATGACACATGAGTTCAATCCCTGGGTTGGGAAAATCCCCGTAGGAGGGCATGGCAACCCACTCCCATATTCTTACCTGGAGAATCCCCATGGACAGAAGAGCTTGGCAGGTTACTGTCCATAGGGTCACAAAGAGTTGGACAAGACTCAGTGAGTAAGCACAGCATCAGTACTGATTTGCTAGGACTCATTTCTGAATCATATTCTACAGAAATGCAATTGCTCATTGCCCTTACACCCAGCTTCAATATGTCTGGCTTCATGCATGAACAGGGTGAAAGACTCTCTTAGCAATTTTCTGAATCTTACATATTTGGTACATAAATTGTTTTTGTATCATTTTTTTTTTTTGTAGGAAAAAAGAGACTAGGGTTTCCTCTTCATTTCTGTAATCTAAATGAACAGAACATGGGAGATTTGGCTCTTCTTTGGTGAATGGACAATCCCTAAGTGAAGGAAAAGTTGAGTCAACTATGGAATCTCTAAGGGACTAAGGACAGATTAAGGTACAGGATGCAAATGCAATCCTCCCAGGTCCCTATTATACATAGAGTGTTTCCCTGGGGAAGAGATTGAACAAGCTTCTGCCACATTTATAACCAAGTGCATTATAGCATCACCCTCACATTAAATCTGTGGCTTACCAAGTGGCAAAAATAATAATAAAGAAGAATGTTTATTTTTCTCTGCTGCTTGAGTGGACTGAAAGTCATAAACAGAAATTATGATCTATTTAAAAGATTTTGAAGTCAAATCAGAAAATACATGTGGGCTGCATTGTCTTAGAATCAAAGGAACCAAAGCTTCAGAACCTGAAATTGCCCTACTAAGACCAGACAGTAAAACCAATGATAAGAAAGCCCTGGGGTTTTCTGGAGAAAGGAAGGTGAGTTTCTGAATTCCATTTTTTCTAGCCCTTCTTGTTTGAATTGGAAGTCCAAGGATCTGCTGCTGCTGCTTCTAAGTCGCTTCAGTCGTGTCCGACTCTGTGCAATCCCAGAGACGGCAGCCCACCAGCCTTCCCCGTCCCTGGGATTCTCCAGGCAAGAACACTGGAGTGGGTTGCCATTTCCTTCTCCAGTGCATGAAAATGAAAAGTGAAAATGAAGTCGCTCAGTCGTGTCCGACTCTTAGCGACCCCATGGACTGCAGCCCACCAGGCTCCTCTGTCCACGGGATTTTCCAGGCAAAAGTACTAGAGTAGGGTGCCATTGCCTTCTTCGCCAAGGATCTAAGATATCACAATTTGTTTCCAATTTAGCACCCTGAGACTCACATAAAACTTAGAAAAATGTCTATTCAAGGCATGGATCAGTGAACACTCAGAGACACTAGGGGCCTAAAAGGATGCATTAGATCAGTCAGTAAGTTCCCTCTCCATGGACGGAACTCTCACTCATCTACAGTTACAGGTTTTACTCTGTAATGTGGGGCGAAGTGGAGAAGGCAATGGCACCCCACTCCAGTACTTTTGCCTGGAAAATCCCATAGATGGAAGAGCCTGGTAGGTTGCAGTCCATGGGGTCGCTAGGAGTCGGATACGACTGAGCGACTTCACTTTATTGTTTTACTCTCATGCATTGGAGAAGGAAATGGCCACCCACTCCAGTGTTCTTGCCTGGAGAATCCCAGGGACGGGGGAGCCTGGTGGGCTGCCGTCTCTGGGGTCGCACAGAGTCGGACACGACTGAAGCGACTTAGCAGCAGCAGCAGTGGGGCAAAGAGTTAACCTCTCATAGACTCTGGCCATTTAGTTTTAGTTAAGAAGCAATTTTCTTTGTTCTCACCCCACCAGGTCTAATCTGCTTTAAAGGCCAGCACCTAATTGCTAGAGTCTCTGCCTATAGTCTTACTGGTGAGGGGAGACTTCAAGTGAAAGGAGAAATGTTGAGATGTGGGAAGAATGAGTCAATCCTGCTCCAAACCTCTCCTTTATCCACTGTTTGTTTTTTATCCCAAGCAGTCAAGTCTGCACAGGGCAGTGGTTTCTTTCTTCTGTATGCTAAATTTTGATATTCTTTCCTACTTAGTTTATAAAGACCCCAAAAAGTGAAATTCCCTGTCACTCAGTCTCAGGATAATGGTAAGCCAGTTCCATGAGAGAGTAGGTAAGACAATTCCATGAGTCCAGGCTGGGTTACTCTCAGATATCCCCAGCCCAAACAGCACACTTTTGAGAGGAGATACTGTGTGAAAACATTGTTCTCGATGTAACCTTTTTTTTCTGTGCTCACAGATCACCTTAGAGAAGAATGGCTCCTGGAAATGGCTCTTTTGTGACCAAATTCATTCTGTTGGGATTAACCAACCAGCCAGATCTCCAACTCCCTCTATTCTTCCTGTTCCTAGGAATGTACATGGTCACTGTGCTGGGAAATTTGGGATTGATAATGCTAATTGCACTGAATTCACACCTACACACCCCCATGTACTTTTTCCTATTTAACTTGTCTTTCATAGACCTCTGTTATTCTTCTGTATTTACACCCAAGATGCTGATTAACTTCTTATCAAAGAAGAATATTATTTCTTACATGGGGTGCATGACCCAGCTCTACTTCTTCTGTTTTTTTGTCATCTCTGAATGCTATGTGCTGACATCAATGTCCTATGACCGCTATGTGGCCATCTGTAACCCACTCTTATATAATGCTGCCATGTCCCCTAAAGTGTGTTCCAGCCTTATGCTTGGTTCCTACTTGATGGCATTTTCTGGTGCCATGGCTCACACTGGATGCATGCTGAGACTGACCTTCTGTGATGTAAACACCATCAACCATTATTTCTGTGACATCCTCCCTCTGCTCGAGCTCTCCTGCGCAAGTATCTACGTCAGTGAGCTGGAAGTGTTCATCATAGGAGGCATCAATATCATTGTGCCCAGTCTCACCATCTTTGTCTCTTATGGTCTCATCCTCACCAACATCCTCCACATCAGCTCCACAAAGGGCAGGTCCAAAGCCTTCAGCACCTGCAGTTCGCACATCATTGCTGTTTCTCTCTTCTTTGGATCAGGGGCATTCATGTATCTCAAACCACCTTCTGCTGTGTCTTTGGATGAGGGGAAAATCTCTTCCATCTTTTACACCAATATGATTCCTATGATGAACCCATTAATCTACAGCTTGAGGAACAAAGATGTTAAACTTGCTCTGAGAAAAACTCTGAGTAGGAGACAGTTTTAATTAGAACTGTCTGTGTGCACAAGTAACTTGTACCATGAGATGTTAAGTTTTTAATTTTAATGACAAGCTTCTTACCATATTTTTTATCTTTTTTTAACCTAGTATCTTAAAGAAATTTGAGTCCTGTTTGAATAATTTATTTCCATTTTTATATTTTTTTTCACTGTTTTCAAAATACATATCATCTCTTTTTCTTGCATAGTAATAACATTAAATAGTGAATATATTATCTTTTTAATTATCATTTTGAAATTATTTTTCCCTTGGGAAAAGACCAATGGCCTCCAAATAATGAATTACATAACATTAGACTGAAACATATCACATGGGTTACTTTTAATCTATCCACTTGTATTTAGAAGGATAAATAAAATACTATGTTTCTACTCTTATCTTTCCATATTTCACTTGGCAATATATACCTTCT
Organism: Bos taurus; assembly: GCF_002263795.3. NCBI lineage: Eukaryota > Metazoa > Chordata > Mammalia > Artiodactyla > Bovidae > Bos > Bos taurus. The sequence goes on along the minus strand of NC_037356.1, from coordinate 27,402,171 downwards.
TGAAATACCAGAGATTGATGGTTCTAAGAGTATCAAGGATAATTCCTTTCCCATCTGTAAACCTTTAGTGTTAAGCTTCTTTTTCCAAAGAGTTTTATTTTTCATCTTTGTAAGTAAAACTGACACATAGCCAGTCATCAAAATACATGTTTTGCATGGGTGGGAAAGTGAAGCCAAGAGTGGATAATGATTTACTTTAAGTCACACAGCTTTAGAAAGAAAAATTGTAGACTAAATTCTTATCATTTTGGCTTCAAGTGTATTATTCTTCAGTATACTCTATACACTCTTGATTATGCTATTCTATTTCAGTGAGCATGTAATATAAGAAAACATTCTTGATTTAAAGTTGACTGTCCTCTGTCTTAGAATGACATATGAATTTCTCTCAAGCTGGGTATTCCTTTCTTTTCAGCAAAACAGTTTGAATGTCTTTTGCTGCTGTTGTCAGAAGGAGAAAGACTTTTGAGCTCATATATCATGCTAGTAAAGTAATGCTCAAAATTCTCCAAGCCAGGCTTCAGCAATATGTGAACCATGAACTTCCAGATGTTCAAGCTGGTTTTAGAAAAGGCAGAGAAACCAGAAATCAAATTGCCAACATCCATTGGACATTGAAACACAATTGGCATTGTGTCTGACCCTTAGAGACCCCATGGACTGCAGCCCACCAGGCTTCTCCATCCATGGGATTTTCCAGGCAAGAGTACCAGAGTGGGGGGCCATTGCCTTCTCTGTGTCAAAGTCTACTATATTGCAAATGAAAATTTAAATGTATATCTGTCTCTTACATTTCTTTGTGTGCTAGGCACTTCACAGTTATAAAATGTGCATTGTGTTTTATTCTATTTTTCTTTTATATAAACAGTGAGTGGTTGAAGCAATAATTATTTCTTCCTGAAATCAGCAAGTATCTCTAGTTCAACCCTTGTTCTTAGGAGGTGAAACCAGGAACCACAAACCTGGAAGTGCTTGCAAAGATGGCAAGTGCACTGCATGCTCTCCAGTACTTATTAGGCAGTGATTTCACAAAACACAAGACTTGAAGACAATCTGTGTATGTCTGTCTCTGTGCGAGGTTGTTTGTTGGGAGGTTGTACAAAGGAGTGGAGGATGGAATTAATAAAACTAGTAAATTTTCTTTCTGGTTTCTGTGATTGCCCAGAGAGTGTGCTTTCACACTGAATTAGGGGGTGGGGCGAATAAAAAAGCGTTAGTGATTCAGTCATGTCCTACTCTGTAAACCAATGGACTGTAGCCTGCCAGGCTCAGCTGTCCATGAAATTCTCCAGACAAGAATATTGGAATGGGGTGCCATTTCCTTTTCCAGGGAATCTTCCCAATCCAGGGATCAAACTCTATAATCTGAGCCACAGGGAAGCTCTCCTGTTACACAGACACAGGAGAAGCTCACAGTTTGCCTGTTTAATTCTCTGCTGTGCAAGTTCACTAGAATTATCCTTTCTCTCATAATTTCTTTAGTGCATAACACAAAAAAGCAAATACTACAAAGGATAACTGCATTATACATGTAAACACTCTATTTTGATTCCCCCGTCTTTTAGTGAGGTTGAAAGAGACACTTGGTGGCTCAGATGGTAAAGAATCTGCCTGCAGTGCGGGAGATGGAGTTTTGATCCTTGGATCGGGAAGATCCCTGGAAGAGGGCATGGTAACCTACTACAGTGTTCTTGCCTGCAGAATCCCACGGACAGAGGAGCCTGGCAGGGTATGTTCCATGGGGTCGCAAAGAGTTGGAGATGACTAAGTGACTAACACGGACAAACACACAGAGCTTGATTTGATAACTAAAAATGAGAACTAGGTTATTTCTTCTAAAACTTTGCCAAACACAATGATTACAATGGTATGCAAATTTTAAAATTACCTTTTCCTTAAAAAATCTGAAAGAATGAAACCTAATTTTAAAGAAAGCTTATTGCTTCTAAAAAATGAAACAAGTTTTTTTTTTTTAATTTTAATTTTTTTACTTTAAAATATTGTATTGGTTTTGCCATACATTGACATGAATCCACCATGGGTGTACATGTGTTCCCCATCCTGAACCCCCCATAAGTTTGATTTTTGTTTTGAGGCTTCACAAATGAAAGATTTTTGACAAACTTTTAACACAATTTTGGCATCTCAAATAGTGATAAAATATATAATGGAATAGATGGGCCTCTGCAATGCCTACAAACGTTTGCAAATTGTGTAATTATTATTTGCTTATTTAAATAAACTTTGGAGGCAGAAGTGGACTTAAAATCAGAAAGCTAAATTTGGTCTAGACTTTTTCAATGAAAAGATATATAACTGCAAATAAGGCAATAACTACATTAAACTTTATTCTCCCAAACAGGCAATAAATATATATTGACAATCCATTATGTACAGAACTGGGTGTGCAAAGGTAAAAATACCCTTTGCCAGATGAAGTCTAATATGAAGTGTTTACAGATGCAAAATGGGATATACTAAACAGTCATTATAGAACCTTCCATCTCAGGCATTAAAGGAGAAATAAATATTCTTGCTCAATGAAGGCTAGAGAGACAGGAAAATCAAACATTGTCTGATTCATGCTTCCAATAACAAGAGGCAGAAAAGAAATCTCCAATGATATGTCAGTCTAATGTTCCCTGCTTCCAACAACACAAGAGAAGACTCTACACATGGACATCACCAGATGGTCAACACTGAAATCAGATTGACTATATTCTTTGCAGCCAAAAATGGAGAAGCTCTATACAGTCAGCAAAAACAAGACCGGGAGCTGACTGTGGCTCAGATCATGAACTCCTTATTGCCAAATTCAGACGTATATTGAAGAAAGTAGGGAAAACCAATAGACCATTCAGGTATGACCTAAATCAAATTCCTTATGATTATACAGTAGAAGTGAGAAATAGATTTAAGGAACTAGATCTGATAGACAGAGTGCCTGATGAACTATGGATGGAGGTTCATGACATTGTACAGGAGACAGGGATCAAGACCATCCCCATGGAAAAGAAATGCAAAAAAACAAAAAGGCTGTCTGAGGAGGCCTTACAAACAGCTGTGAAAAGAAGAGAAGTGAAAAGCAAAGGAGAAAAGGAAAGATATAAGCATCTGAATGCAGAGTTCCAAAAAATAGCAAGAAGAGATAAGAAAGCCTTCCTCAGTGATCAATGCAAAGAAATAGAGGGAAGCAACAGAATGAGAAAGACTAGAGATCTCTTCAAGAAAATTAGAGATACCAAGGGAACACTTCATGCAAAGATGGGCTCGATAAAGGACAGAAATGGTATGGACCTAACAGAAGCAGAAGATACTAAGAGAGGTGGCAAAAATACACAGAAGAACTGTACAAAAAAGATATTCACAACCAAGATAATCACGATGGTGCTATCACTCACCTAGAGCCAGACATCCTGGAATGTGAAGTCAAGTGGGCCTTAGAAAGGATCATTACGAACAAAACTAGTGGAGGTGAAGGAATTCCAGATGAGCTCTTTCAAATCCTGAAAGATGATGCTGTGAAAGTGCTGCACTCAATATGCCAGCAAATTTGGAAAACTCAGCAGTGGCCACAGGACTGGAAAAGGTCAGTTTTCATTCCAATCCCAAAGAAAGGCAATGCCAAAGAATGCTCAGACTACCGCACAATTGCACATGTCTCACACCCTAGTAAAGTAATGCTCAAAATTCTCCAAGCCAGGCTTCAACATTTCGTGAACCGCTGGTTTTAGAAAAGGCAGAGTAACCAGAGATTGAATTGCCAACATCCACTGGATCATAGAAAAAGGAAGATAGTTCCAGAAAAACATCTATTTCTGCTTTATTGACTATGCCAACACCTTTGATGGTGTGGATCACAATAAACTGTGGAAAATTCTGAAAGAGATGGGAATACCAGACCACCTGACCTGCCTCTTGAGAAACCTATATGCAGGTCAGGAAGCAACAGTTCGAACTGGACATGGAAAAACAGACTGGTTCCAAATAGGAAAAGGAGTACGTCAGGGCTGTATATAGTCACCCTGCTTATTTAACTATATGCAGAGTACATCATGAGAAATGCTGGGCTGGAGGAAGCACAAGCTGGAATCAAGATTGCTGGGAGAAATATCAATAACCTCAGAGATGCAGATGACACCACCCTTATGGCAGAAAGTGAAGAGGAACTAAAAGGCCTATTGATGAAAGTGAAAGAGGAGAGTGAAAAAGTTGGCTTAAAGCTCAACATTCAGAAAACTAAGATCAAGGCATCTGGTCCCATCACTTCATGGGAAACAGATGGGGAAACAGTGAGAGACTTTATTTTTTTGGGCTCCAAAATCACTGTAGATGGTGATTGCAGCCATGAAATTAAAAGATGCTTACTCCTTGGAAGGAAAGTTATGACCAACCTAGATAACATATTCAAAAGCAGAGACATTACTTTGCCAACAAAGGTCTGTCTAGTCAAGGCTATGGTTTTTCCTGTGGTCGTGTATGGATGTGAAATTTGTACTGTGAAGAAAGCTGAGTGCCAAAGAACTGATGCTTTTGAACTATGGTGTTAGAGAAGACTCTTGGGAGTCCCTTGGACTTCAAGGAGATCCAACCAGTACATTCTAAAGGAGACCAGTGCTGGGTGTTCATTGGAAGGACTGATGCTGACGCTGAATCTCCAATACTTTGGACATCCCATGAGAAGACTGACTCATTCGAAAAGACTCTGATACTGGAGGGATTGGGGGCAGGAGGAAAAGGGGATGACAGAGGATGAGATGGCTGGATGGCATCACCGACTCGATGGACATGAATTTGGGTGAACTCCGGGAGTTGGTAATGGACAGGGAGACCTGGTGTGCTGCAATTGGCATCACAAAGAGTCAGACACGACTGAGCGACTGCACTGAACTAAACTGATTTCATCATCTATAGAACAGTCTTGTATTTCCAGAGACAAAAACACTGGAAATGATAAAGAAAAAAACCAGAGATAATGCCTTTCTTCTTACTAGTATTAGTAAGTGGGAAAACAGGAAAGGAAATTGTGCAAACAGTGAGGAAAGAGAGAAGACCTACTCTCCAAAAACTGAAAATAAGAGAAGATTCAAATTTTATTCAACACGGTGAGAAGGAAAAAAGAAAATTGTCAATAAAGTTATTTTAAACACAGAAAAGTCCTGCCCTGTGACTAATTGCACAGAGAGATGGTTTCTAATTAAATTTGTCTCCTACTCAGAGTTTTTTCAGAGCAGTTTTCACATCTTTATTTCTCAAGTTTAGATTAATGGATTCATCATGGCAACCACACTGGTGTAAAAGAGAGAAGAGATCTTTCTCTCATTCATAGACCCAGCAGAAGATGGTTTGAGATACATAAATATGCATGATCCAAAGAACAGAGAAAGAGCAATGATTTGGGAACTGCAGGTACTGAAGGCTTTGGACCTGCCCTCTGTGGAGCATGTGAGGAGGATGTTGGTGAGGATGAGCCATAAGAGACAAAATGGTGAGATTGAGTATGATGATGTTAATACCTACCACAGTGAAAAGTTCCAGCTCTTTGATGTAGGGACTTGTGCAGGAGAGCCGGCACAGAGAGTGGATGTCACAAAAATGATGGTTGATGGTGTTTGCATCACAGAAGTTCAGTCTCAGCATGCATCCAGTGTGAGCCATGGCACCAGAAAATGCCCCCAAGTAGGAACCAAGTATAAGACTAGAACACACTTTAGGAGACATAACAGCATTATACAAAAGTGGGTTGCAGATGGCCACATAGCGGTCATAGGCCACTGATGTCAGTGCATAGATCTCAGGAAAACAACAACAACACAGAAAAAATAAAGCTGAGTCATGCACCCCATGTAAGAAATAATATTCTTCTTTGATGTGAAGTTAATCAGCATTTTGGGTATAAACACAGAAGAATAACAGATTTATGAAGGACAAGTTAAAGAGGAAAAAGTACTCGGGGGTGTGTAGGTGTGAATTTAGCCCAATTAGAATTATCAATCCCAAATTCCCCATCACAGTGATCATTGCATTACTACAAACAGGAAAAACAAGGGGAGTTGGAGATATGGTTGGTCTGTTAATCTCAACAGAATGAATTCAGTCACAAAAGAGTCATTTATAGGAGCCATTCTTCTCTAAAGGAATCTGTGGACTCAGGAGAAAAGAGTAACATTAGAAAACACCTCAGTTCTTGCCATAATATTTCATCCTACAACAGAGTGTATACACTGGCAATGCATGAGCTTAGACCCTACCTAGACCCGTGGAGTTTACCTTTACCATTATCATGATACAGAGTGAAATGGTCTTTCATTTTATCAGAGCTTTTATAAGCTAATATAGCAAAGACATCACAAACTTAGCCTATAGTGGGAAGACAATAGGCAATGATGATGCTGGAAAAACCAAGGGAGAAGAACAGTTGATCAGGACTGGATTGTATTACTTTCCTCTCAACGTTTCCTCATTCACCTGAACTCTTCCCTCACCAGGAAAATCAGAGGCAGTGTTCCCAGCACTAGCTTCTAATGCAGATTAGTCTTGACTGGTAGGAACCAAGAACACTGTTTCTAATACAAAATGAAGGCACCAGAATCCTCATGCGGTTAAGTTATTTCCCCTGCCAGACAGTAAAAGCTACAAAGGTAGAAGACTGAGAGTTCCACCTACTTAGAGGAGACTTCCTGATTGATATACTCTTTGAGCCCCTGAATGACTCTGAATATTCTCTGACCAATCCCCTGAAGAGATTTTCCCACAAGCTTCACTTGAGTCTCAGAACTACACAAAATGGGAAAGAATGAACGTATTTAGGTCCCTGGATTTTTGTCTCAAAGCAAGGATTATATGTTGTAATTTGAATTCAGAAACTTACTCCCCTTAGTTCAGAAAACTTCAGGGCTGGCTCTCTTATCAATGGTCTCTACCCAGTTGATACTGGAAATGCATTTTCAGATTCTTGAGGCTTAATTCCTTTGATTCTAAGGGAGACAGCCTAACTTAAATCGACATATTCCTTGGAAATTTTTCTTAACTAATATAATATCTGATAATTATTTTCAGTCCTTTCGAGCAGCAGAGAAATAAAAATGTTTTTATTATTACACTTGCTACCTGATTAGACACAGAAGATTTATGTGTGTAATGATGGGATGCCTTTGGTTAAAAATAGGCTAGAAGCTTGTTCAGTCTTTTCCTCAGTGTGTAGGTTTTATGTATACTTGGGAATAAGGCAATTATATATCTTGGATCATGACCTGTCTTTTGTTTCTTGTGGGCTTACTGCTTTACTCCTTTTCATTTTAGGTATTGTACATCCCTCAGTGTAGATCTGAAGTAACTTCTCATCTCCTCATTACCTTCACCTCTAAGGAAAAACTAATACATTATTTCATTCCTTCTTATTTCCATTTCCCCAGTGGACATATTCTGTGTAAGGCTCCTATTTCCAGGTTTCCTTATTTCTTTATCTGAAAATTTTCAAGCGTTGCAGCAACTCATTTCAGTTCTTCTCTCTCTAGAATATCTCTGAAATAATTTTCAATGTTGTATACTCCTTCTATGGGGTTTCCCCAGTGGCTCAGTGGGAAAGAAACTGCCTGCCAATGCAAAAGACACAGGTTTGATCCCTGGGTCAGGAATATCTCCTGGAGAAGGAAATGGCAACCTCTTCCAGTATTCTTACCTGGAAATCTCATGAACAGAGGAGCCTGGTGGTTTACAGTCCATGGTGTCACAGAGTCAGACAAGACTTAGCAACTCAACAACAACATTCCTCTATAGTTCATGCTTTTAAAAACTTACTTGAAATTTTTACCTGATTCTCCCACTGGGTCATTTTCTGTTACATTTCAGTAACTGAGGTTATCAATTTCTTCTCATCACAGAAAAGAATAGGGACTATGGAGTTAGAGATAGTGTTGTGAACCTTAATTTCCTACTTAGAAACTGTAATTCTTTGGGCAAGTGACTTCTCTTTCTGTTCCATCCTGTAAAATAGTGATGGTAGAAACAGCTTCTGTTTGAAATACTGTATTGATTTAATGGAAAAAGCTTAAGTGAAGTGGTTAAGAAAGTACCTGGAATATGGTAAATAGTCAATAAATGACAGCTGTAATTATCCACGCTTATAAATTTCACTAGGTTCTCCACCATAGCACTCATCAGAACTTTTTGCCACCTGATTATCTGTGCTCCTCTAAAAACTAAATTCTATAAAGAAGAATATTTCTTCTACTTTGTTTACTATATGGCTCCCAGATCTAAGGCAATGCAGAGCACCTAGAAGAAAATCAATAAATATTTCTGAAAATCATGTTATTTTTTTCTCTAAGAGCCATCAGAACATATTCAGCATTTCTCTTATACCAAATCACAACATCTGCAACCACAATGACCTCCACCCGTGTTCCTTAGCCACCACACAATTTCTGACTTTGGATGTTTAAACTGAACTACTGTAATACTGAACTTTAGTGGCTTCTAATGATTATTTTCGGAGAAGGCAATGGCACCCCACTCCAGTACTCTTGCCTGGAAAATCCCATGGATGGAGGAGCCTGGTAGGCTGCAGTCCATGGGGTCGCTAAGAGTTGGGCACGACTGAGAGACTTCACTTTCACTTTTCACTTTCATGCATTGGAGAAGGAAATGGCAACCCCTTTCCAGTGTTCTTGCCTGGAGAATCCCAGGGAGGGGGGAGCCTAGTGGGCTGCCATCTATGGGGTTGCACAGAGTTGGACATGACTGAAGTGACTTAGCAGCAATGATTATTTTAGCATTTTTGAACATACTCAGTCTTATTTAGCCATAAACACCAAAGTCTGAAATCATTGCTGTATCTCTCTCTAGTTCAAGTACCTCTGATGTTTCTCCATTACCCACTTGAAAATTCAAGCAATGTAATAAAAATATACTTCTCAAAATTATGATTACATATTGGTTAAAACTAAATAAGAAATTGAGTCAGAGTTATCTTTGATGAGAAGCCATGAAAAGACCCATTTGATTTATGAAGTCTTTTGCACAAATTAACTATTGTAAAAAATGTAACCTTCTTAAAACCATATTAAGGAAAATTAGAGAATGTTTACTTTTCTGAGACAATGAAATTGCTTTGGTAAGTTCAACCTATTTTAGAAATATATATGTGTTTGTATGTGAAAAATAAATATTTATATGTCTATATTTATACACACATTGCTTACATTTAGTGGAAGAAAGGGGAAGATAATCATTTTGCAATATAAGAGGCTTCTCTTTTTAAGAGAAAAGCATCAAACTCTCAAAAGAATGTCTTCAATTTGCTCAAAAAGTAGTTCCTCACACACAAAACAGTGACTTGTGCTACCAAAATTAAGTGATTTATTTATTTTCATAACAACTCCTGAGAGAGAGAGATGGAAAAGACAAATAGGCACTGAATTTCTAATGAATAAATATTAAGAGTATGCCATCTAAAATTTTTGGGTTTTTTGAATTTTTTTCATAGCTCCCTACCTCTTGTTTACAAGCTTTCAAATATATTGCATAATATTTAAATCTACTAGTTTAACTAAATTAGGTAAGAAGGTATGATACATGATATAGCGTTTTGAAAAAGAATCCAATGTATAGAAAAAATTACTAATTATATAAACAGAGGTTAGAAATACCCCAGGAAACTTTACAAATGCTTATGATATTAATATTAAATAAGAGACACTAGACTCTCTTCAGGAAAATCCTTGTACCAGTCCTGGCTCTCCATGGCAAAGAAAGTATAATTATACACAGTAAAGATCCCAGTGGAAGTTATGATGTATTAAGAGCTGACTAAGTGGACTGTGCTTCTGAGGCCCTAAGTAAAGATAATGAAGCAGAAAAAGGACCTGTCAATCCATGTGATCAGGGCTCAGTTTTCATGTCCTCTTCAAAACCAAGTGGCCATATCTGAGTGCCCTTGCATTTCCTCAAACAATTCCATAGCCAGAAGTTTCTGAACAAATGAAAGAATGAAAAATACGATGCAGAAATGTGTCTTAACAAATCCCACAGTGTAACAGTACATGCATTATTTGAAGAGAAGTGCAATAATCGAGTTTACTCTATTTAGGGTATCAACTATCCTATCAATGATCAACACTTACAGGAAAAATATCTTGCCTCTGAGATTTGTTAGATCATAAATTCTCCAAACAACATAATAAATGATAGATGAGGAAAAAAGCACTGGGTCTAAAGATCTTTTTTTTTTTTTCCTAAATGGGAAAAGAAAGCCTTCTTACAAATAGCATCTGCCCTAAAAGTAACAATAGTCTTCAGAATCAAAACTATCAGACTGTGAAAAATCAATCTCTGACAATTCTCCCTGTGAATTAAGTGAAAGTGAAAGTCATTCAGTCGTGTCAGACTCTTTGCAACCCCATGGGTTATACAATCCATGGCATTCTCTAGGCCAGAATGGTAAAGAATCCACCTGCAGTGTGGGAGACCTGGGTTCAGTCCCTGGGTTGGGAAGATCCCTTGGAGAAGGGAAAGTCTACCCACTGCAGTATTCTGGCCTGTGAATTAAGGAAGAATGTTATTTGTCTCTGAGTAGGTCTTTGTCAGAGAATGAGGATTTTATCATTGGGAAATGTTTTGGAAATATTTTTAAATGTTTTCAAGATATTTTAAGCAACCAGCTCCCATTGGTGGGAAATTTTGACTTGGATAAGATTTGAATTAATTAAAAAAATTGCTTTAATGAATTTCCCAAATGAGGGCTCTTAAGAAAAATTTTAAAAATCTGATTAAAATCCTTGAAATGTATGCCTAAAATTTTAATTGCAGAAAAATTTATAATACTATGGGAGAACAAATTGGTAATTATTTTGCAATCTAATTTCACCTCCTCTTATGTCACTCTGAGAAGACTTTGAGTTCCTCAGAGGAATGTTAGTAAGTAGGGAAAACAGTTTTTTTTTGTTTAAAATTTTAATTTTTATTGGAGTATAGCTCATTAACAATATTGTGATAGTTTCAGTTGACAGTGAAAAGACTCAGCCATATACATACATTTTTCCATTCTTCCCCAAACTCCTCTCCCATCCAAGCTGTCACATAGCATTAGGTAGAGTTTTCTGTGGTATACCAGAGGTCCTTGTTGGTTATCCATTTTCAAATATAGCAATGTGCACAAATCCATTCCAAACTCCCTATCTCTTCCTCCCATCCTTCCCCCAGCAACCATTAGTTCATTCTCTAACTCTGTGAATCACTTTCTGGTCTGTAAGTTCATTTGCATTATTTCTTGTTGGATTTCAAATATAAGGGATTTCATATGATATTTCCCCTTCTGTGTCTGATGTACTTCGTTCAGTATGACAATCTCTAGATCCATCCATGTTTCTGCGAATGACATTATTTCATTCATTTTTAATGGCTGAGTAGTATTCCATTGTATATATGCACCATGACTTCTTTATCCATCCCTCTATTAACGGATATTTAGATTGCTTCCACATCTTGGCTATTGTAAATAGTGATGCAATGAACATTGGGGTGCATGTTTATCTGTTCAGTTGATGCTTTTCTCCAATATATACCCAGGGGTAGGATTGCAGTGTCATATGGTAGTTCTATTTTTTTTTTTTTTAAAGAACTGCCATACATTCCCACCAGCAGTGTAGAAGGATTCCCTTCTCTCCACATCTTCCCCAGCATTTATTCTTTGTGGATTTTTTTGATGATAGCCATTCTGGCAGGTGTGAGGTAATACTCAACCTAACGTTAGTGGAAGTAAAGAAATCCTAAAGATAAGAGCAGAAATAAATGCAGTAGACAAAGAAAGCAGTTGCAAAGATCAATGAAATGAAAATATGGTTCTTTGAAAAGATAAACAAAATTGATAAACCTTTAGCAAAACTCAAATTAAAAAGGGAGGGGACTCAAATCAATAAAGTTAAAAATGAAAAGTAAAAAGTACAAATGACTGCACAGAGATACGAAGAATCATAAGAGACTATGATGAGCAACTGTATGCCAATAGAATGGACAACCAGGAAGAAATGGACAAATTCTTAGAAAAGCAGTCTCCCAAGACTGAGCCAGGAAGAAATAGAAGATATGAGAAGACCAATCACAAGCACTAAAATTGAAACTGTGATTAAAATACTCCCAACAAACAAAAGCCCAGGACCTGATGGTTTCAAGGGAATTCTACCAAACATTTACAGAAGAATTAATACATATGCTCCTGAAACTGTTCCCAAAAATTGCAGAGGAAGGAAAACTTTCAAACTCATTCTATGAGGCCACTAAGACCTGAAACGAAAGCCAGACAAAGATAGCACAAAAAAGAAAATTATAGGCCAATAGCATTGATGAAAATAGATGCAAAACTCCTCAACAAAATTCTACCAATCTGAATCCAACAATACTTTTAAAAGATCACACACCATGATCAATTGGAATTCATCCCAGGGATGCAAGGATTTTTCAAATTCTGCAAATCAATCAATGTGATATACCACACCAACCAATCAAAGAATAAAAGCAATATGATCATCTCAATAGATGTACAATAAATTTTTGACAAAATTCAGCACCAGTTTATGATAAAAACTCTCCAGAAAGTCATAGAGGGTACATGTGCATGTGTGCTAAGTCCCTTCAATTTTGTCCAACTCTTTGTGCCACTATGAACTGTAGCCTGCCAGGCTCCTCAGTCCATGGGATTCTCCAGGCAAGAATACTGGAGTCAGTTGCCATTTCCTTCTCCAGGGGATCTTCCCAACCCAGGGATCGAACCTGGGTCTCCTTCTTTGCAGGCAGATTCTTTATCACTGAGCCATAGAAATTAGGGTGTAGCAGAGACCCTTAGGCTTCTGAAAGTCTGTTTCTGCCCTGTTTCAAACCAGGGATCTTTGACATGTGAGGCAAACATGATAACTACTACACTACAGATACAAGGCCTAGAGGGTACCTCAACATGATAAGGGACATATACAACAAACCTATGCAACCCACTCCAGTATTCTTGGCTGGAAAATTCCATGGGCAGAGGAGTCTAGAGGGCTACAGTCTATGGGGTCACAAAGAGTAGGACACAACTGAAAGACTGTGCACAGAGTCATTTAAGTATTTTAGAGTAACCATTTCCCCATATTTTCTCAAAAGGAAAGTAATCCAACATTCTATTTGAGAAAAGTCATAACTTGAATTAGTCATCAAATATTCCTTTCAAATTATCATTTTCTAAAAGCATTTTGAGTATTTTATACCTTAAAATCCATGAGGAAGTAGCCAATAAAAGCAGAAATGATAAAGTTTTGCCCAGGTCACATACAGTGTTGGAGGTTGATGAGTTTAATTTTTAAATTATCAAATAACTTTTCATACTATCCATAGAAATCCTGTGATCTTCTTCATATTTCTAGGTCTTCCAGAAAAAAAAGAAGGGAATCATAAAAATGACTTTTATTTTCAAAATTTTATTTCCTAGATTCCTTATCCCTAATTTGAGTTTTAATCACTAATAGTTATTTTATCTTCAGGGGGAAAAAAAAATGTCCTATAACTTTTTCCTCACAGGTAGTCACAACTTTTCTACCTTCATCTCAAAAGACACTACTATTGTATGGTCACTGTGTATCATAAGTTTATGAAAGCTTTATGGACTAAATATTTAATATATTAGATGGAATAGGTAAAAAATCCATATTTAAATGCAGTTCCTAAGCCTCATGAGAAATCCCCACAAAGACCTCTTATTTATTGGCAGTGTGGCTTGTTGACCTTGGCCTCATGACAGGATTCTTAACTCTTCAATCTACCGAACCCTGTTCCTTGAATTACAAACACTTGAAAGTATTCCTTTTTTTTTTCTTAATTTTTTGGAAAAAATAATGTCCTTACTTAAGCCAGTAATTTCCCCAGTATTCAGGTCCATAAGCCTTCCTATTTCCCAACAACATGGACAAAATTATTTTCATAAGCAAACAAAGAAACAAAAAATCTGAAAAAAAAATACCCATCCTGAGAAAAATTCATGTGACCCAGGGACAAAGCATAGTCAAATTTCAAATTAAAATATTTTCCTGTGTGCCATGTTTAATTAAACAAAAATAATGAGATAAAGCAGAAGCAAAGTATACTGATATTAGTAGACTTTAAAACATAAAACTGAATTTAGTCTAGATGTCTTCATTAAGAAATATACATCTGCAAATAAAACAATTACTACTCCGAGTTATACTTTCCCACCCAGTAGTGTATGTTAATAATCTGTTATGTGCAGGAATGGCTGTGTAAAAGTAAGAAAATTCTTTGTCAAAAAAGCAAAATGTGCATTGTTAACAAAAACAAAATTTTTTATACTTAGCCATTATGTAACTTTATATCTCAGAGATTAAATGAAATATATTCTTGCTCAAGGAAGACTGGAAGGAAAAGAGGAGAAAGCATTGACTGATTCATGTTTCCAATGGCAAATGTCAGATAAGACAATTGTAAAGATACAACGTCAAACTAATGTTCCCCGATTTAATCATCAAGTGGACAAGTCTTCGATTTCAACAGGGAAAAGTTCAAAACTGATAGAAAAAACAGATTTAATAAATTTTTGTGAAGACTATTAATAAATGGGAGAATGAGGAAAGGAAATTGTGCTAATGGTAAGAAACGAGAGAATAATTCTAAAAGTGGAAATAAATTGAGATGACTCAGCTATCCTTCACATGGTGAAAAGAAATAAGATAGTCAACAAAAGTTACTATGATTAACACAGAAACTTTCTGCCCTTGACCAACTCACAGAGAGAGATACTCTATTTCAAAATTATCTCCTACTCAGGGTTTTCTCAGAGCAGTTTTCAAACATCTTTATTTCTCAAACTATAGATTAAGGGGTTCATCATAGCAACCACATTGGTGTAAAATACAGAAGAGATTTTTTCCTCATCCATAGAAACCAGCAGAAGATCGAAGGATTGACAGGGTTATCAGCAGAATGAGATCAGGAAAGAACGCTAAAGAACAGAGAAACTGATGCGATTATAGGCGCAAGTAGCTACAAGTAGCTAAGCAAAGGCATCTGTGAGGACCTTAGAGGCCCTCACCCGTAGGGATCTTTGAGTTTGGAAGGAGTTTTGCCCTCGTGAGTATGAGAGGGCACTATATGAGAGCTGACGAATCTAAAAATAGTGGAAACTTGTGCATCTAAAATATGGAAATTCGTCTATATTCCATCTAATATATAATATTTAGTCCATAAAGCTTTCATAAACTTATGATACACAGTGACCATACAATAGTAGTGTCTTTTGAGATGAAGGTAGAAAGTTGTGACTACCTGTGAGGAAAAAGTTATAGGACATTTTTTTTTTCCCCCTGAGAAAATAACTATTAGTGATTAAACTCAAATTAGGGATAGGAATCTAGGAAATAAATTTTGAAATAAAAGTCATTTTTATGATTCCCTTCTTTTTTTTCTGGAGACTAGAAATATGAAGAAGATCACAGGATTTCCATGGATAGAATGAAAAGTTATTTGATAATTTAAAAATTAAACTCATCAACCTCCAACACTGTATGTGACCTGGGCAAAACTTTATCATTTCTGCTTTTATTGGCTACTTCCTCAGGGATTTTAAGGTATAAAATACTCAAATGCTTTTAAGAAATGATAATTTGAAAGATATTTGATGACTAATTCAAGTTAATGACTTTCTCAAATAGAATGTTGGATTACTTTCCTTTTTGAGAGAATATGGGGAAATGATTTACTCTAAATACTTTAAATGACTCTGTGCACAGTCTTTCAGTTGTGTCCTACTCTTTGTTGACTCATAGACTGTAGCCCTCTAGACTCCTCTGCCCATGGAATTTTCCAGGCAAGAATACTGGAGTGGGTTGCATAGGTTTGTTGTATATGTCCCTTATCATGTTGAGGTACCCTCTAGGCCTTGTATCTGTAGTGTAGTGGATTGAAGGAATGTGGTGAGGATGAGACAATAAGAGCCAAGATAGTGAAACTGGCACAATGATGTTGATGCCCACCACAATTGAAAACTACAAGCTCATTGACATAGGTACTGTGCAGAGAGCTGGAAGCAAAGGGTGGACATCACAGAAATAATGGTTGATGGTGTTAGCATCACAGAAGGTCAGTCTCAGCATGCATCCAGTGTGAGCCATGGCCACCAGAAAATGCCATCAAGTAGGAGCTAAGCACAAGGCTGGAACACACTTTAGGGGACATGGCCACATTATACAAAAGTGGGTTACAGATGGCCACATAGCGGTCATAGGCCATTGATGTCAGCACATAGCATTCAGAAATGACAAAAAAAACAGAAGAAGTAGAGCTGGGTCATGCACCCCATGTAAGAAATTAATATTCTTCTTGATGTGAAGTTAATCATCATTCTGGGTGTAAACACAGAAGAATAACAGAGATCTATGAAGGACAAGTTAAAGAGGAAAAAGTACATGGGGGTGTGCAGATTTGAATTCAGTGAGATTAGGATTATCAATCCCAAATTTCCCAAAATAGTGATCATATACATTCCTAGGAACAGTAAGAACAGAGGGGGTTGGAGATCAGGTCGGTCTGTTAATCCCAACAGAATGAATTCGGTCACAAAAGAGTCATTTCCAGGGGCCATTCTTCTCTGAGGGAATCTGTGGATGCAGGGACAAAAGGGTTCTATTAGAGAACAACCCAGCTCTTCCATAGTGTCTCATCCTACAAAAGAGCTCAGTTTTTTTCTTGTTTAGTCACTAAGTTGAGTCCAACTCTTTTGTGACCCCATGGATTGTAGCCCTCAAGGTTCCCATGCCCATGGAATTTCCCAGGCAAGAATACTAGAGTGAATTGCCATTTCCTTTACCAGAGGTTCTTCACAACCCAGGGATCGAACCACATCTCTTGCATCAGCAGGAGGGTTCTGTACCACTGAGCCACCAGGGAAGCCCAGCACAAAAGAGTATACACACTGGGAATGCCTGACACTATCCCAACCTGGTCCCATAGAATCTGACTTTACCATTATTACAATACAGAGTGGTGTGGACTTGACCTTCATTAGAGGTGTTATAAGCTAAATATAGCAAAGTACATCACAAACAGTCTACAGAGGGAAGGCCAGTCCTGCCATATGCAAGCATACCTGCTGGATAATCCAAGGGGAAGATGGACGGATTAGGATACAATTGTTCCCCTCTCATTTCAACATTTCCTTATTTTCTTCAACTCTTCCCTCACCACTATAACTGGAGGCAGTGATCCTAGCAACCTGGGACCTGGCTTCTAATGCAGATTATCTGTGACATGGTCTAAACCAAAAAATATGCTTTCTAATCCAAGATGAGGGACCAGAATCTAATAAGAGTTGTTTACTCCACTTGTCACAGAGTTAAAAAGCCATAAAGTTAGAAGAGTGAGAGTTATACCTACTTAGAGGAAACTTCCTGACTGATATGTCCTTTGAGACCCCCTCCTGTCTCTGAACAGTCTCCGATCCCTCTCTGACAGATTCATCCATTAGTTTCACTTGACTCCCAGAACTACACAAAATGAGAAAGAATGGACCCTGGATTTTCATCTCAGAACAAGCAATAAGTATTGTAAATGGAATTCGGCATGGAAGATGAATTCAGAAACCCACCCTCCTTAGGGCAGAAAACCTCGGGGCTGGCTCCCTTGTCATTAGTCCTCACCCTGTTGGTCCTGGAAATGTAATGTCAGGTTCTTGAGGCTTGATTCCTTTGACTCTAAGATGAGACAGCATTGACGTATGCCCACAAAACTTTATGAACTACCATAATTTCTGGTTATTTTCAGTCCCCTCAAGAGGCAGAGGAAAATAAAGCAATTGATTGTTATGTTACCTTTTTTTTTTTCTTTCACTGCATTGCTAACTTGATTTTCAGGACACCAGAAGTATTTTATTTATATGAGGTGTTAATTGATTGTACAAGGTTCCACTGGTTTACAACTTATGACTAGTATGGTTTGCTTCTCAACAATTCTGTCCAGTGGGTAAGTGAAGATCATTTTGTATTGGATTAATATTACAATAGTATAAAAGTTATAGGTTAATTATTGCTATATCATCAGGTGGTTATTCTGATTCTGGTGTTCTTGTAAGTTGGCTTTAGGGATGACATCTTCGTTTACCATATTTCTGACTCTTGTACTTCTTAATATGGGGGATTTTTGGGTTATAATATTCTCTAGGTGGATTACCGGAGCGTTAGTTAATTTCCTGTTCTCCTTCATTTATTTCTATTGTGCATCATTATCTGAAGGATAAGTTCTACTTGGATGGGGAGCAGGTTGGTCTTCATTCCCTATCGTTGTGATGTCTCATTTTTTTAAATGTTAGGTGTGTTGGTCATACGATGATTTCCTTTTTACTTTTCAATGTTTTCTTTTATTCTTTTATCTCTTCAAATTGTTTAAATATAGATTGAATATGTACACTTCTTATTTTTCACTCGTTCTGTCTGTTGTGTGAATGTGTGCCTCATTAGCTCTCAGGTTGGTATTAATGAGTCTGCCTGGCATTTCGGAGAACACTGGAGAGGGATTGCGCACTCACACCAATATTTCTTTTCTGCCCTTGTGAAAATCCGCCATTGTTCTATTTGATTTGTGTAGCCTGGCAGGTTCTCCTTATTCAAGCTCTAATGGTCACATTTAGAAGTCTGGATGAGTCACTGATCAAGCAGGCATATTTCAGATTCGCTCTATTATTTATATCATTTTAACAGTTTATTATACTCATTTTACCAGGCACCTTTCTCGAAATTTCTTCCTGATTTCTTCACTGTTTCTGGGATGTTTTATTTTTTTTCCTTTTTGTAAACTTGATTCTAGTTATCTCGTAAGTTATCAGTTTTCTTTTTTTTTTTATCTTCTTTCACTTATAGTTAATATCTCCTAGTTGGATCGGTATGTTAGTTTATCGGTCAGGTTTGTTTTGTATTTTCTTAGTTTTCACTTTCTTTTCTTCCTTTCCACATTAATTATCTTGGGTTTTGTTTTGTAATCAGTTGCACAGTTTTATGTTGCTCAGGTTACGATTGTTTGTGTTCTTTCTAATTTAGATAGTTTCTTCGTTGTTTGTTTACTGAATGTGTAAATTATAATTGTATGGGCAAGAGTGGGGCTTGATGTATTCAGGAATTGGTGGGGTTTTTTTTCTTACTCTTGGTTTCTGTGTGAAAGGTTGTAAAACAGATTGTGAACTTCTGTGCGCATTGGGTTTTGGAGTGTCTTTGCTCAATAGGCCGTATGAGAGATGGGAGGTCTTGGGTCGTACCGATTGTCTGTAGTAAAGTTCTTTTGTAGTATCCCTATTCATGGTATGGTTATGAGCGCTGGTACACGATGGTGCGACAAGTGTCGCCCGTTATGGTTAGTGATTGATGGTTTCAGAAGTGGGGCGGTTAATGTGGTGAAGTGTTAATAGAGAGGATTCATGGGAGATTTATGAGGTCTGAATAGGAGGTTGTCCTTTCTTGATTGAGTAATAGTTGGATTATTGGAACGTTGAGGAGATTTTGTGTTTTTCGAAATTTAGGATTCATTTAGGGAGCGTTGGTGGTGTTCTGGTGGGTTGCTGTGTTTGTGGTTGTGTTTTTTGCTATTCTCTGTGCTCTTGACTTGCTTTTTACTTTGTATTAGTTGGGTGATAGTTTTTTAGGGGGAGTTGAGGTTCATGGGAGGACTAGGGGTGAGCCAAGTATCAGTTTGCCTTTTTTTGGTCGGGACGATAGATAGAAATAGCAATATAACTGAGAAGATCAGAAGAAGTGGGATGGGTGCCTATCTAAGGAGGCGTGTTTTTTTGAGTAAGAGAATGAATTGCTCGGTAGTGGTAGAATGGTATGGAAGAGACTAGGTCGATGAAAAGTGGTAGTCTGATTGCAGAGTGAGAAAGTAGGGAATCATGGTGGGGCATACTTTTCGTTTGTCCGCTCCACTTTGTGTTTTTGGTGGCGGTTTCTTCGGTGGTGGTATGTTTTTGGATGTTATGGGAGGATGTTTGAGGATGAGGTGTTTGGCCGCTATGTTATATCAGAGAAATGAAGATAGAGTGGAGTGGAGACGATTATACGTTGTAGTGGAGAGATGCATAAGAGTGGTGCTAGTTTTTTCTTCGAGGTGGGCATAAGGGTGTGGTTAGTGTAGGTTTGCGGATCAGTAAATCTAAGGGAAGATGATATCTTACTATGAGGGATAGCAGTGGCGAGAAGAGGTGATAGCTAGGTTTTATTGCTTTTCAAGATATCTCCTTCAAGAAATTTAAAGATGGACTGGGACGCCTGGAGAGACGGTTTTGGATTGATACACGGTATTCCTAGTCTTACACATTGGGTTCTTCTAGTTTATATAAGATAGTGATATGTCAGGTTTATTATTTTGATGGACAGGAGGAAGTGCCACAGAACTTTAATTATTTAAGTTTATAGTTAGGTGTGCAAGTTAGTTATAATCAGGAAGTAACTTAGATATAATAAGTATTTTCGCATTAGACCATGAGTTTTGTTTCGGTGGATTGGAAGAGACCGCACATGGGTGATTTGTAGAGGTTGCATCGAATCTTATTTGTTGCTTGAGTCAGGGACTTATGTTTTCCTTTCATTTGTGTACTGAGCTCCGTGGCTGGCAACATCTCCGGGTGTCAGCGATAGAGTCCATCCAGGGGCTCAACGCAGTATATCAATGCGCCTCTCTAACGATCAGGTGAATCTCCAAGTCTTCACCCTTGTAGCTTTTACGTCTGGAGGGGATACTTGAAGTGAGGATTTCTGTGCTCATTTTGTAATTAGAAATTTCTGGTTCCTACAGTCAAATATCTGCATTAGAAGCTAGTGCTGGGGACACTGCTCTGATTCGTGAGGGGAAGAGTTCAGGTGATAGGAAGGTTGAAGAGTAATACAATCCAGTCCTGTCACTGTTTTCTCCCTTGGTTTCCAGAACATATGCCTATATTGTCTCCCACTATAGAGTTTGTGATGTCAGTATGTGAGACTATATTGAAGTTAATAAAAAGCTCTGTCATACAATGATGAAAAGACCATTCACTCTGAGTATCAGAGATATAATGGTAGAGGTAAACTCACGTAAGATCCAAGTGATGTGGTCTACGCTCAGCATGGCCAGTGTATACAATTTAACGGGTGGGAGAAAAGTATGGCAGAAACTGAAGTGGTGTCAAAACTCTCAAAATGTAACACCATAGCTCAGAGCTAGTCGGACCTGGGGCTGTCGTATAGGACAATTGAACATCGTTTGGGTGGCAGATAAGGGAGGCATATTCTTTCAATACTGTGAGCGAACTTTAAGAGAAAACGAACTCGATTTCGGCTGACTTGCACTTTAAGGTTTTTTTGCTCCTTGGTTTGGTTCAGCATCATTACTGTTGGGGAATTTTGGATTGATATTCTATTGGGCTTACACCATTGACACACCTACCCCACGCGGACAAACAGTCCTTGGTATAAACTCCTTCATGCCTTGTCCGCTGGTCCATCACCAGGATCTTTTTTGGCTTCTCATGTTAGTTATCTCCCAACCCTGGTTATACTTAATAAGAGAGCAATTCTTTCTTACTGTGGGCTATGTACCAATCCTTCTCATATTTAGTACCTGGGATGGGGCATGTTTGTTGCATCTTTAACCAGGCGACTATTCTGCTACACAATCTCAGCGAGCTCAGAGCCTGAAAACGCTATGTGCCTTCTGCCTCGCCACCCCCTTTTGGCTGCACACGCTAGTTTTGTCCTTCAGTGCGTGTATCCCTCTATGTCTTTCATTGTGTTCCTCTATTGGAGAGGGATCTGAGGTTGGGGCTCCACAGACGCCAATGGCCAGGCACTCTGCACTCTGTTGATATGAACCCACTGTTATCCTTGTTGTAGTGCTCCTACCTGTGCGGGCTATTCGGCCTCTCTTCTCACACGGAATGCTGGGACTCTTTCATTACCTGGTGGTGGTTTCCCGCTTGCCATTTCCTTCTCCTCTCCCTTGTAAAGAGTGAATGACAGTTTCTAGATCGCATCTCCAACGCAGCATTCCAACCAGTTCTCACGTCACTGCTATCCCACCGATACAGGGCGGATCCTCGGAGGTTCTAATCCGTACCAAAGCATTCCACTTCTTTGGGTCCTTATACGTAGCTATGGTCTTCGCCAGTCCAAGCAAACTACATTCTAGTTTGTCATTCGCTTCCTTCATATGCCTTTTTATTGCCTGGGCCTACAATACCCTGTTACATGGAGGAACTATTTGTTGCCGTACTATCTTTTTCCATCCCACACGTGGTACAAAGTGGTTGATGATGATATCATGTCGATAAACTTAACTTGTCGAGATCTTGATGTGACAAACCCTGCTAAGCGCTGGGAGACAATCTCTGGAGTAGGAAGACCAGATTATATAGGAAACATCATCTCTCGTGCTTATAGTCACACGGAGGCGACTTTTGTTCTGTGTTAAAATATAACTTAATTGACAATGTTTATGTTTTTTCCTAATCTCAAACCGGTGTGTCTCTTTGTGTTATTGGTTCAGGGAAATAAAATAAAAAAAACAAGAAAGAAAAAAATATCTATATCTGAAAAAAAGAAAACCCCCTTCCTCACTTTTGTTATCAGTGTGTTGTAATACAACAAGACTATTTTTTGGAGAGTAAGATCTTCTCTTTCCTCGAGTTGTTCTCGCACAAGTGTGTGATACACGATGTATGCCTTACTTACTAATAACTAGTGAAGGCAGAGATGAGCATATAATCTTCTGGGTTTCATTCTTTCTTTAATCATTTCCAGTGTTTTTGTTCTGGGAAACACTGACGTCTTCTATTTAATGTATATGAAACAGATATGAGTTCCAGTGAGCAGATCAGCTCTACGATGAGAAACAGCTTCGCGGGTCTCGAATCGTCATGATGATGAACCACAAAGAGTTTGGCAAGTCACAGACCATGGCCTGGGCAAGAATGATCCAATATTCAACCTTATCACTCCCGGTAGTCATGACAACTCCCAATTTCATGGCCCATGTCGAATTGCACCGCGACTCGAATGCATCACCCGCCATTTCATCCCTTCGTATATCCCCTTTGTCCTCGCCACCCCACAAATCCCTCCCGTATCAAGAAGTCTTTCAAAATGAAGCAGTCACGTCTGTCTCTCTATGGAGTGGTACCAAACGTACACTTTCAGGGAGATAGTTCAGCGTCGAGTCGAATCAAGTGCGACTCAGGTGAAGAATGGCACCACTCGCGCGCAGCACTGTGGTCTCCTTGTTAGAATGTAACACTAGGTTAGGATCTCCATGAAAGTCCAAGGGACCTCTAGAGCATCCTTTCGTCTAAGCACCGTACTCAAGGTTCACAGATTAGTCGACTACCGAGTAATCTTTGAGTGGACACTCCATGAGACTGACTGAACGGTGTTCTATCACTAGATAGCACATAGATTTTTTGCCTCACTCACTTATTGCTCACATGTCACAAACGAACCACCATTCATTGAGGAACAATGACATAGCCTGCTTGAATCTAGAACACGAACCCTTTATTGTAAAGCATAGAGGTGAAATAAGTCTCTTTCGTCTTCTATGAAATAGAGTAGCTTGGAGAACTTAGGATCTCAGGTCATAACAATTCTGTATTTCTCGCCCCTTTCCAAATGTGAGATAGAAAGCATCTTTTTAATTTTCGTATGACAGGTCTGAGGGCATAGCAACAAGTTAGCAAATCTGGACACTCGAGATACACCAGACTGAGCTTCCAAATAGATAAAGGATGTTGAGGAGCTCAAGCGAAACTCCAGGCTGTGTATTGTCACACACTGCTTGGATTATAACTACTATGAAGGTATCATCAACGAGGCAAACGCTGGCTGGAAGAAACACACAGCTGGAATCAAGATTGCTGGGAGAAATATCAATCACTCAGATATGCAGAGGACACCACCCTTATGGCAGAAAGTGAAGAGGAACTCAAAAGCCTCTTGATGAAAGTGAAATAGAGAGTGAAAAAGTTGGCTTAAAGCTCAACATTCAGAAAAATGAAGATCATGGCATCTGGTCCCATCACTTTATGGGAAATAGATAGGGAAACAGTGGAAACAGTGTTAGACTTTATTTTTTTTGGGCTCCAAAATCACTGCAGATGGTGACTGCAGCCATGAAATTAAAAACGCTTACTCCTTGGAAGGAAAGTTACAACCAACCTAGATAGCATATTCAAAAGCAGAGACATTACTTTGCCATAAATGTCGTCTAGTCAAGGCTATGGTTTTCCTGTGTCATGTATGGATGTGAGAGTTGGACTGTGAAGAAGGCTGAGCACCAAAGAATTGATGCTTTGAACTGTGGTGTTGGAGAAGACTCTTGAGAGTCCCTTGGACTGCAAGGAGATCCAACCAGTCCATTCTGAAGGAGATCACCCTGGGATTTCTTTGGAAGGAATGATGCTAAAGTGAAACTCCAGTACTTGGCCACCTCATGCGAAGAGTTGACTCATTGGAAAAGACTCTGATGTGGAGGGATTGGGGGCAGGAGGAGAAGGGGACGACAGAGGATGAGATGGCTGGATGGCATCACTGACTGGTGGATGTGAGTCTTGAGTGAACTCGAGTGGTGATGGACAGGAGGCCTGGTGTGCTGCAATTCATGGGTTGCAAGAGTGGGACAGACTGAGCGACTGAACTGAACTGAACTGATCACTTTGAAATTAACATCAATATGGCTTGTTACAAACTTTCACGTTCAAAGTACTACATAATAATCAACTATATTCCCCACACTGTTCATGCCTATCACTTGTTTATTTTGCAACTGGAAGATTATATCTCTTAAAGTCTCTCACCAACTTCTCTCCTGCCCTCTCTTCCTTCCTTCTGACAACAATCTGTTTATTCTCTGTATCTGTAACAGTTTCTGCTTGCCTACGTTGTTTTATTTTTACTCTTTTGTAGATTCCAAATATAGTGAAATCATACAGTATTTGTCTATCTGACTTATTTCACTTAATATTCTCAAATTCATTTATGTTCTCTCAAATAGCAAGATTTCATTCTTTTTTATGTATGAGAAAGTATTCCATTGTATAAATATATACCACGTCTCCTTTATCCAATCGTCCATTAATCACTGAGCCTTTAGGCATACATATCTTGGCCAATAATGCTTCAATGAACTTCAGGGTTGTATATATTTTTGGATTGGTGATGTTGTTTCCTTTAGGTAATATGCTCAGGAGTGGAGTGGCTGGACTGTATGGTATATCTATTTTTAATTTTTGAGGAACCTTCATACTGTTTTCCATTGTTTACATGCCACCAACAGTGCACTAGAGTTCCTTTCTGTACATGTTTACCAACAGTTTTTGCTTATTGCCTTTTGTTTGCTATTCCTAACAGTAATGACGTATCTCTTGGATTTGATTTGCATTTCTCTGAAGATAAGTGAAGCTGAACATCGTTTCATGGGTCTGGTAGTCATCCATATGTCTTTGAAAAAATACTCCTCTGCCCATTTTTAATTGGTTATTTGTTTTCTAGATGCTGAGTAATACAGGTTATTTTTATATTTTGAATACTATTAGCCTGTTTTCAGACATAATGTTTTCTAATATCTTCTCCTATTCAGTAGACTGAGTTTTTATTTTGCTAAGTTTCTTGTGCTCTACAATATCTTTTCAATTTCATGCAGTCTCTTCTGCTTAATTTTACTTTTATTTCTTAGGCTGAGGAGACGTATCCAAAAACTTTTTGATACTGCCATAAACTTTTTCTGATATTCACCTTGAGAAAAAGTCATGCACCACCCAAAGACAAAGTTTGAAAGTCAACTTTCAAATTAGAGTATTTTCTCTCTTTCCATGTTTACTGAAAAAAAACAATGACAATGAAATAAGAAAAAAAAAAAAAAAGAAATATACCCTGGAGGAGCACATGGCAACCACTCCAAATAATCTTGCCTGGAGAATCCCACGGA
This sequence comes from Bos taurus, assembly GCF_002263795.3. Classification (NCBI taxonomy): domain Eukaryota; kingdom Metazoa; phylum Chordata; class Mammalia; order Artiodactyla; family Bovidae; genus Bos; species Bos taurus. Next base: position 27,376,197 of record NC_037356.1, on the reverse strand, counting down.
CAGAAGAGCTGGCAGGCTATAGGCCATAAGGCCGAAGAGTCAGCATAATTTATAAATGTTATATCACCTTATTGAACTGAGCCCTTTATCATCATGTAATGACTTTCTTTGTATCTTATTAAAGTTCTTATCTTAAAGTCAAAAAAAAAAAAAACAATGACACAAAGTAGAAGCAAAGTACTACTCGAACTTAGCTCTCACATCCAGGTCATACATTTTAACAACATGTTATGTGCAGGACTGGATGTGCAAACTAAGAAAAAAATTTTCCAGGAAAATATAATGTGTAATGTTTAGAGAAGTAAAGTGGTTTATACTTAGCAGTCATTATGGAACCTTCCATCTCAGGCATTTAAGGAGATGCATTCTTGCTCAAGGAAGATTGAAAAGACAGGAAGAGAAAAATTGTCTGATTCATCCTTCCAATGGCAAGTGGCAAAATAAGACATCCTCAGTGACACTAGGTCACCCTAATGTTCCATGTTTCATCATCTATAGAGCACTTTTATATTTCCAGAGGGGAAATATGTTCAAACAGAGAAAAAAAAAAAAGCAAGAGGTAATACTTTTTTCTAATAAGTGTTAATAAATGAGAGACGGTGAGAAATCAGAATGGTTAGGTAAAAGAGAAAGTATGGCTCTACACAGAGTGGAAATAAATTGAGAGATGACTCAGATTTCCTTCTACCTGGTTAAAAAGAAACAAAAAGATGTCAACAAAATTATTAATACAGAACCTTTCTGCCCTGTGACCAACTGCACAGAGAGATATTCTATCAATTCAAAAATTCTCTCCTACTCAGAGATTTCTCAGTGCAGCTTTCACATCTTTATTTCTCAAGCTGTAGATTAAAGGGTTCATCATGGCAACAACATTGGTGTAAAGACAGAGAGATTTATTTCATCCATAGACCGCACCAGATGAAGGTTTGAGACACATAAATGTACATGATCAAAAAGAGAGAAAACAGCAAAGATGTGGGATAGCAGGTACTGAAGATTTTGGACCTGCTGTCTATGGAGCTGATGTGGAAGATGTTGGTGAGGATGAGACCATAAGAGACAAAGATGGTGAAACTGGGCACATTGATGTTGATGCCACCCACAATGAAAACTACCAGCTCACTGATGTGGCTACTGTGCAGGAGAGCTTGAGCAGATGAAAGCATACACAAATAATGGTTGATGTTGTTGCATCACAGAAGGTCAGTCCTCAGTATGCATTCAGTGTGACCATGACCACCAGAAAAGTGCCATCAAGTAGGAAATAGCATAAGGGTGAACACACTTTAGGGACATGACAACATTTAACAAGAGTGGTTTACAGATGACACATAACAGTAGTAGGCCATTGATGTCAGCAGATAGCATTCAGTAATGATGAAAAAAATGGAAAAAGTAGAGCTGAGTCTTTGCATCCCATATAAGAAATAATATTCATCTTTGATAAGAAGTTAATTAGCATTTTGGGTGTAAATACATAAGAATAACAGAGGTTATGAAAGGACAAGTTAAAGAGGAAAAAGTCCATGGGGTGTGTAGGTGTGAATTCAGTGCAATTAGCATTACAGTCCAAATTTCCCAGCAAGTGAACATGTACATTCCTAGGAACAGGAAGAACAGAGGGAGTTGGAGATCAGTCAGTCTGTTAATCCCAAACAGATTGATTCGGTCACAAAAGAGACATTTCCAGGAGCCATTCTTCTCTAAGGGAAATCTATGGATACAGGATGAAATTGTTCAATTAGAGAACAACTCAGCTCTTCCCACTGTGTCTCATCCTACAAAAGAGTATTTTTGTCTGTTGTTGAGTTTCTAAGTCATGTCCGACCCTTTCGTGACTCACATGGACTGGTTCCATGTCCATGGGAATGTCCAGGCAAGAATACTAGAGTGGGGTTGCCATTTCCATCTCTGGGATCTTCCTGACCCAGGGATTGAGCCTGCATCTCCTGCATTAGAAGATGGATTCTTAGCACTGAGCCACGCGGAAAGTTCAGCACTAAAGAGTACAAACACTGTGGATGCCTGACACTATCCCAACCTAGTCCCATAGAATCTGTCTTCACCTTTGTCATGATATGGAGCTTTTATAAGCTAATATAGCAAAGGACATCACAAACAGCTTACAGAGGAAAGGCCAGTGCTACCATATGCAAACATACAAAGCTGAAAAAACCAAGAGGGAAGAGAGTTGGATTAGGACACTATCATTCTACTCTCATCTCAACATTTCCTCATTCACTTGAGGTCTTCCCTCATCAGTAGAACTCCAAGCAGTGACTGTAGCAACTAGGCGCTGGCTTCTAAATACACATTAGACTTCAATATGGTCAGAACCAAGAAATTCTGTTTGTAATCCAGAAAATAGTCTATGAGAATTAAAGTACTTCCCTTGTCCAAAGTAAAAGTCATAAACATAAAAGAGTGAGAGCTTTAATCTCTTAGAGGAAACTTCCTGACTGATATGTTTTGAGCCC